>NC_059072.1:209222090-214022090 GCF_020497125.1 Mauremys mutica | reverse complement strand
TTCCACCTGGCTCTTACGGGGCCCAGTGATTGAACCTGGTGTTATTCTCAGCCATACTCGTAGGTAGTTCCATCACCTCACACTGACTCACAGACAGTCTCGGCTTCAGAGTCACACATGGACGAGTGACAATACTAGATTGTGTTGATTTATGCGGGTGGTGAATGGGGGCTGGGTGTTTGGGGTTATTGTGGGCACTGTGTTATGTGGGTAGTTTTGAAGAATTGTGGTGGCTGAGATAAGTATTCCACCATCTGTGCAACCTCCCACATACAACCAATGAAAGTGTTGCACAAAGATTACCTGTAAAGGAATGGTAGTGATTGGCTGAGTTACCTCTCATATCACAACGATCTAGGACTCTTGGCTATGGCATACAGACATGCCTTGCAGTAGCTAAAAGCACCAGTGTAATTCAAAATAAAAAATGAATGAGAACTTAAAAATTGGATGGTAACAGACAGCAAATCCCTGTGATGATTGAATCAGGTGATATTCTGAACTCTGCTTTTAGCAGTCTCAATCGCTTCACAATGACTCAACAGACATTCTAGGCTTCAGAGTGACAATCCTGGAATCTTTTTATATAGACGGAAATGTGATCAAAATGGATCACCTCTTTCCCTGCTGATGCCTGCCTGCCCAGCTACAGCCCAGAGTTTAAAGATCTAAATACGGGAGGGGAGTTTGGAGCAATATCCCTCTGTCCTTTCATATCTCCCGCTCTTGGGGAGACCTGATTGTCTACCCCTACTTCAGCGAGGAGAGACCAGCATCCAGACAAACTAATCCACCTCAGAAATCAAATCGGACCCTCACTGCCCGAACAATCCACGTAGTTCATACACAAAACTGATTCACTCCCCACTTTGCCAACCACTCCACAGCCAGAGGACACAGGAGAAACTACCTGCCACAACCGCTGCCAGCAGAGACTTTCACCATCACTACTGTTGTGAAGAACAGCTGTGTGATAAAGAAGCCTACTAGAGAAGTTCCATTAAGTGATGGGGAGGCTGAGGGTACTGCGGCTTGAATAAGTTCCGAAGGACTAATGGATGGGGAAGAATACAAGGGGAGAGGATTGAGCAGATGGATTTTTGGGCACGATGGTTGAAGAATATGAAATTGATGGGGTTTGGGATTTCAGGGATTGGGGAAAGGGCATGGAATTTCTACCCAAGAAATGTCTCACATACTTTCAGCTAGAACAATTTGTTTGAGGGAGCCCCTTTTTAAACTTCTGATTGCACATAATCAGATTACCATGAAACATCTGTGAGGGTACCCAAGAGCAGTGCCACTCTGGAGGGCCCATTGTGACAAAACAGACAGACAGGAAGAAGGGACTGTATAGTTTGGATGGCCTCCATCTCAGTAGAAGGGGAACCAATTTCCTTGGGGACAAGCTGACTAGAGTAGTCAGGAGAGGGTTAAACTAATAGTGAAAGAGGAGGATAAAAAGAAGAAAGAGATGAGCACTCGGCAAAAAATCGAGATGTGGAGAACAAAATTAATCAAGAAACCAAGGGACATGAAAAGAAGAAAATCCTGAATTGCCATTACACTAATGCTAGGAGCCTGGGTAACAAACAAGAGGAACTGGAATTCCTAATTTATGAGCACAAATTAAATGTAGATAGTATTATTGAAATCTGGTGGGATGATTTGCATGATTGAAATATTAAAAATTAATGGTTATAAACTATTTAGGAAGGATCAAGTTGGCAACAGGGGAGGGGAAGTGGCACTCTATGTAAAAAATGGCATTACCTGTTCCCAAGTCACTGATAACTCAAAAGAATATGATCTTGAATGTTTATGGATAAATGTTGTAACAGATAAAGCTTAAGATGGGGTACTAGCTGGTGTCTGCTACAGACCAACAAATTACACTAGGGAACAGGATGACTGCCTCCTTACACACCTATCTACATAAAATTTAGGGAAAAACCTGGAGAGATCATGGGAGGGCTTCAATTTGAGTGACACATGTTGGCGGTCTCATGCTACCAGAAGTAAAAGAGACTTGAAATTTCTAAACATTATAGATGACAATTTCCTAACTCAAAAAGTGTTGCATTTCAACACAGGGGAATTCTGTATTAGACCATGTCTTAATAGATAAAGAGGAACTGATCACAGAACAAATGTGAATGATAATTGGGATCATTTATCTTATTTGAAGCCCCAAAAGCCATGATCCCACCATTGAGGAAGAAGGCCATGCTGATTAAAAAAACAACCTGGTTTACAGGGGAACTGAAGGTAGTTGTAAAAAACAAAATACAAGGGAAAGTTGACAGTAACGAGTTAAGTATTGTAGAAAATTGATAAAGGAATCCAAGAGACATAAGGAGAAATCTATGGCCAGCAGAGTTATGGACAATAAGTAGTTTTTAAAAAATATATTAGGAACAAAAAGAATCGTTACAAGATGGAAATTATGAAATTATCCATAACAATGCAGATAAAGCAAAAGTTAGCCATAAATATTTCTCTTCTATATTTGGGGAAATACAGATGATATAATCGCATTATATGATGATGATAATACTCTTTCCATTCCAGTAGTATCTTTGGAGGATGTTAAATAGAAGCTACTACTGTTAGACATTTTTAAATCAGCAGGTCCAGATAACTTGCATCCAAGAATTTTAAAAGAGCTGGCTGAGGAACTCATTAGACCAGTGTTTCCCAAACTTGGGACGCTGCTTGTGTAGGGAAAGCCCCTGGCAGGCAGGGCCCATTTGTTTACCTGCCCTGTCTGAAGGTCTGGCTGATCGCGGCTCCCAGTGGCTGCAGTTCGCTGATGCAGGCCAATGAGAGCTGCTGGAAGTGGCATGGGCTGAGGGACTTACTGGCCACCACATCCTGCAGCTCCCATTGGCCTGGAGGAGCAAACCGTGGCCAGTGGGAGCCATGATCGGCCGGACCTGCAGACACCTCCAGGCCCCAGCACGCCAAGTGTGTGCTTGGGGCGGCATGCCGTGGGGGGCGCTCTGCCTGTCGCCGGGAGGGCGGCAGGTGGCTCCGGTGGACCTCCCGCAGGCGTGCCTGTGGAGGGTCCGCTGGTCCTGCGGCTTCGGACTCAAGGAGCTCAATCTATCTTAACAAAGAGAAGGTTAAGGTGCGACTTGATTACAGTCTCTAAGTACCTACATGAGGAACAAATATTTAATAATGGGCTCATCAAACTAGTAGTGAAAAGAGTAACACAATCCAATGGCTGGAAGTTGAAGCTAGACAAATTCAGACTGAAAATGAAGCATACATTTTTAACAGTGAGAGTAATTGACCATTGGAGCATTTACCATGGGTTGTGGTGGATTCTCCATCACTAACAATTTTTAAATCAAGATTGAATGTTTTTCTAAAATACATGTTCCAGGAATTATTTTAGGGAACTTTTATAGCCTGTGTCATACAGGAGGTCAGACTAGATGATCGAAGTGGTCCCTTTTGGCCTTAGAATCTATGAATATACATGTATATGTGAAAGAGAAACTGAACTGAGTACTGGAAATGTAACTTTTTTTTTAAACTTCCTGGTTATGTATTCATTTCAGAGTGTTTTCTGAAATGAATAACATTTTGCATGTGTGATCTGATAACTGACCAATTATCTGTACTGCTTTACATGTTCCTTTATCTTCCTTCAGAGTTATTTTAATGGTATCTGATCTGAATGGTACTGAAAAATTAATTTAGCATCTTATTTTTACTACAAGAGCAAGCCACAAATTGTAGCTAAATTTACTATAAAAGGTGCCGTTAGAAGCAACTATTCTCACACCAGTGTATTCTTACTCTACAGACATGGTTTTATGTAAAAATTTAAAAAACGGTAGAGATTGTTGTCACGAGACCAAATGATTAAATTATTTAATACTACTTTACACTTCTATTGCAATCTGATTATATGAATCTAATTTTACAGCCACTACAATCCACTTATGTTGAAGTCTCTAACTTTGTATTAATTCAGTATCAGATAAGAAACTGCTCTGTGCCCAGCACTACATATGCACACAATGCTTTATGAATTCTGTTGTGGAGAAGTGTTATATATGGAGTAATCACAGGAATTCCTTTTATTGCAGTATTTCCTTGTAAAGGCTTCAGAGAGATTCCCTTAGCAGAATTTCTCTGCGGAGGTTCACCTTCAGACACACACTCTCTCTACATCCCTTTTCATCCTCACCCCCAAAATCAGAAACTTTTATGAGTTTTTGATTAAGTGACAAATCTCATCCTGCTGTTGTTAATTCAGGTTCAGAAAAGAACCAGCTGCTTTTCCTCAAGTCTTGTCTACACTTCAGTTTTGTTGACAAAGGCCAGTTTTTGTTGACAAAAAAGTGGAGGTATAACACACTGAAATGCTCCTCCTGCCAATGTAATACTCCTGCTATGCTGACATAATAAAACCATCTCAACAAGAGGTGTAGGGCTTATATTGGTGTTGCTAGGGTAACGCAATGTCTGTGTAAACAAATTAGTGTCTGTTAGAAGACAGGATACTGGGCTAGATGGACCTTTGGTCTGACCCAGTATAGCCATTCTTATGTTAAAGCTGCCCGGTTCCCGGTGGGGAGCGGGAGGAACTGAAAAGCCAGGGCAGCTGAACCCTGCTCCCCGGGGCGAGAAGCCCCGGGCAGCTTCCCCGCTTTCCCAGCAGGGAATGAGGAGACAAGCCCCAGGCAGTTTGCCCCCTGCTCCCACTGGGGAACATGGAGGTGAAAAACCCAAGGTGGCTTCCCCCTTGCTCCTGATGGGGAACAGGGAGTCGGAGGTAGAAGGCAGCCTGCCAGGAGCCCGGGAGCCTATGGGGCAGCTGGGCTCTTGGTAGGCAACTGCCAGAAAAGCTGAGAGACCAGGCTCTCAGCTCCCCACACTACCCCTCTTAGGTCAGTGGAAGCGCTACTGGTGAGAACATATGCCACCGATCCAAGCAGGGTAGTGTGGACATCAGCCACTGCAGTAATTAATGCAATGTCTGTAAGTCAATCTAACATAGGTTGATTTATCTTTGTAGTGTAGACATAGTCTCAGCTTTACATAGATGAAGGGGTGACTCCTCTTCGCATACATTTTAGGAGCTTCAGTCCCTGGGACTAGTCCAGAGGTTTCCAAACTTTAACAACCTGTGAACCCCTTTCACTAAAATGCCAAGCCTCGCGAACCCCCTCCTAAAAATGAATATTTCCAGGAATTTTCTCCTTTACCTGAGTATAAATTATAAAAGTAGTGATGTTGGAAAAATAAAATTTGTTTTTATGACATGCTTATTACACATTATTAGTTATTTATAATTACAGTATTTTTAATTACATTATGAAAACAGTAATACTCTTCCAAGATCTCACTTTTGTAGCTTGTATCACTTTAAATAAGTCTCTAATAAGACAAGCCTCCTATGTTTCATCAAGAAGTATCAGATGTGAAACAGCATGAAAGTATTTAAGAAGCCAACTCAAAGAGTTCTTCCTACACAAGCATTCAGGTCTTGAGCAGTCCTGGCAAACAACGCACATTACAACAAAGCTTAAATTTGTTCTTCATGATAACGTTAAAAACAGTACTAGCTGCCTATTTAATTTTAAAAACAGCAAAAAATATCCACCTCTCTTTCAATTTCTTATAAGGAGTCTTGAAGTTTAAATCTCTTTAGTGTGATAGATATTGCTTGCTTTGATCTGCTTAGCAGGCAGCCAAGGGGCTCCAGGCTGCTGGCCCCGTGCTGCCCGGGGTCCCTACTGACAGCTCTGTCCACCATTAGGGATTTTTTTCCCCAAAATCCCCCTGTAATATTTCACGAACCCCCCGAGGTTCCTGAACCCCAGTTTGGGAACCACCGGACTAGTCAAATCCAACGAGGTGGACAGGGCTTATCTCTAGTGATAAAGCTGGGATAGAAACTACCACCTTCACAGAAGCATACCCTGGAATCTCAAAAGACCTGTACATTCTATTACATAGCCATACATTTAATCTTCAGTTTGGACTGAGGTAAGAAACTGAGGTCTGTGAAGCCTACACCTCTGAAGAGTAGATTATTTCTCACTTTGAGCTATTGTCTATAGATCCACACCAGACTTGTTTCTTCTGTGTTAGAAGCTGCGTGTCTAGGGGTACGTCTACACTACGGGACTATTCCGAATTTGCATAAATCGGTTTTGTAAAACAGATTTTATAAAATCGAGTGCGCGCGGCCACACTAAACACATTAAATCGGTGGTGTGCGTCCATGGTCCGAGACTAGCGTCGATTTCTGGAGCGTTGCACTGTGGGTAGCTATCCCGTAGCTATCCCATAGTTCCCGCAGCCTCCCCCGCCCCTTGGCATTTCCGGGTTGAGATCCCAGTGCCTGATGGGGCAAAAATCATTGTCGCGGGTGGTTCTGGGTACAGCCTCACCCCTCCCTCCCTGAGCAGCAGACAACCGTTTCGTGCCTTTTTTTGCTTGGTGAACTGTGCAGACGCCATAGCACAGCAAGTATGGACCCTGCTCAGCTCCATACCGCAATCGTGAATGTTTTAAACACCTCGTGCACTCTCGTGCAGTCTATGGTGAACCAGGACCTTCAATCCGAGGCGAGGAGGAGGCGGATACGGCAGCGCGGCGATGACAGTGATGAGGACATAGACACAGAATTCTCTCAAACCGCGGGCCCCTGCGCTTTGGAGATCCTGATGGTAATGGGGCAGATTCTATCCATTGAACGCCGATTTTGGGCCCGGGAAACAAGCACTGACTGGTGGGACCGCATTGTGTTGCAGGTGTGGGACGATTCCCAGTGGCTGCGAAACTTTCGCATGCGTAAGGGCACTTTCATGGAACTTTGTGACTTGCTTGCCCCTGCCCTGAAACGCCACAATACCAAGATGAGAGCAGCCCTCACAGTAGAGAAGCGAGTGGCGATAGCCCTGTGGAAGCTTGCAACGCCAGACAGCTACCGGTGAGTAGGGAATCAATTTGGAGTTGGAAAATCTACTGTGGGGGCTGCTGTGATGCAAGTAGCCAAAGCAATCACTAAGCTGCTGCTACGAAAGGTTGTGACTCTGGGAAACGTGCAGGCCATAGTGGATGGCTTTGCTGCACTGGGATTCCCTAACTGTGGGGGGGCGATAGATGGAACCCATATCCCTATCTTGGCACAGCAGCGCCAGGACACCCAGTACATAAACCACAAGGGGTACTTTTCAATGGTGCTGCAAGCACTGGTAGATCACAAGGGATGTTTCACAAACATCCACGTGGGATGGCCAGGGAGGGTTCATGACGCTCGCGTCTTCAGAAGCACTACTCTGTTTAAACGGCTGCAGCAAGGGAATTACTTCCCAGACCAGAAAATAACAGTTGGGGATGTTGAAATGCCTGTCGTTATCCTGGGGGACCCAGCCTACCCCTTGATGCCATGGCTCATGAAGCCATACACAGGCAGCCTGGACAGTGGTCAGGATCTGTTCAATTACAGGCTGAGCAAGTGCAGAATGGTGGTGGAATGTGCATTTGGCCGTTTAAAGGCGCGCTGGCGGACATTACTGACTCGCTCAGACCTCAGCCAAACCAATGTCCCCTATGTTATTACTGCTTGCTGTATTCTCCACAATCTCTGTGAGAGTAAGGGGGAGACCTTTATGGCGGGGTGGGAGGCTGAGGCAAATCACCTGGCCGCTGATTACGCGCAGCCAGACACCAGGGAGATTAGAAGAGCACACCAGGAAGCGGTGCGCATCAGAGAAGCTTTGAAAACGAGCTTCATCAATGGCCAGGGTACAGTGTGACTGCTGTGTTTGTTGATGAACACCCACCCCGCCTTGACTGACTCATTCCCTGTAAGCAACTCCCCCTCCCCCTTCGAGTACAGCTTACTTATGCAAATAAAGTCACTCTCATTTAAAAAGCATGAATTCTTTATTGATTCATTATAAAAAGAGGGAGAGAAGTAAGGGTGTGGTTTGGGAGGAGGATAGGAGGGATGGAGAAGGCCATTAAAAAAAAAATCACAGTAACGACATCCTTCTTGTTGGGCTGTCCACGGGGGTGGAGTGGGCGGGTGCACGGAGCCTCCCCTCACGCGTTCTTACACGTCTGGGTGAGGAGGATGTGGAACATGGTGAGGGTTGAGGGTGGTTATACAGGGGCTGCAGCGGCACTCTGTGATCCTGCTGCCGTTCCTGAAGCTCCACAAGATGCCGGAGCATGTCAGTTTGATCACACAGCAGCCCCAGAGTTGCATCCCGCCACCGCTGATCTTCCTGCCGCCACCGCTGATTTTCCTGCCGGTCTTCCTGCCACCTCTCATCTCGGTTGTCCCTCCTGTCCTCACGTTCATCCCTCCTGTCCTCACGTTCACTGGCCTCTTTCCTGTAATTTGAAACCACGTCCTTCCACTCATTCAGATGAGCTCTTTCATTGCATGTAACTTCCATAATATCCGAGAACATCTCATCTCGCGTCTTCTTTTTCCTCCGCCTTATCTGTGCTAGCCTTTGGGATGGAGGAGGGATGGTTGAAAAATTTGCAGCTGCATGAGGGAGATAAATATTTAGAAAGATACATTTTACAGAACAATGGTTATACTCTTTCACAGTGAACAGCACTATTCACCTAGCACATGTGATTTCCCTACAAGGTCGCATTTTTCATCTTAATAGTGAGTGCTTGCAGCTCTGGAGTTACAGATCTCACAGACACAGGTCCAGGCATCAGAATTCAGCTTGCATGCGGCCATGGTAAGCCACTGTCTTTCGGCTTCTGTAGTGATTTACCCCTCCCCCCCAACGCATGGCTAATACCACGCTAGCTCCCTGCTAATCAACAACCTTCCCACCCCCCCCACCCACTGCGTGTCTGGTAGTTTGGGGAAGATCGCCGGTGACCAAACACAGAAAAGATCATCGGCATTTCACTCTTCCCCTCCCCCCGCTTCGCTACGTGCAGGAAAGTTTTTTTTTTAAGCTGATGCAGTCCACGAACCCAGTAGAAAAATGGCCACCCCCCTTACTTAAATTCCTGATTTTTAACCAGGTTATCCTGAACGATATCACTTTGCTGAGGATAACAGAACAAGATAAAGAGCGGATGCTTCTTGAATGCCAGCAGTCACCGGGACCATATGCTGCTATGCTTTGCCACGCAATGATACCTGATTACTTGCTACATGCATGGCGTGGTAAAGTGTCCTACCATGGTGGGCGGAACAAGGCTGCCTTGCCCAGGAACCTTCTGCAAAGGCTTCTGGAGTACCTACAGGAGCGCTTCATCGAGATGTCCCTGGAGGATTTCCTCTCAATCCCCGGACATGTTAACAAACTTTTCTAAGTAACTATACTGTCTGTGAATGCATCCCAAGTCCTCAGGGCAAAGCAATCATTAAAAAAGGCTTGCTTAAAAAACAATGTTTGCTATTTGCAAAGGTACACTCACCAGAGCTCCCTTCCATGGCGTCATTGTCTGGGATAGTGGCTTGTGAGGGCTGGGAGGACGGTAATTCCGTCAGGGTGATAAAAAGCTCCTGGCTGCTGGGGCTCACGGAGTGCTGTGTGCTCTCTGCTAGGTCTTCCTCCTCTTCTTCATCTTCCCCGTCTGCATAATCCTCAGCCATGGCAGAGATTACAACCCCCACCTCGGAATCCACGATCAGGGGTGGGGTACTTGTGGCGCAGCCCCCTAAAATTGCATGCAGCTCAGCATAGAAGCGGCATGTTTTTCGACCTGCCCCGGACCTTCCATTTGCTTCTTTGGTTTTCTGGTAGGCTTGTCTGAGCTCCTTAACTTTCACTCTGCACTGCACTGAGTCCCTGCTGTGGCCTTTATCCGTCATAGCCTTAGAAATTCTTTCAAATACTTTTTCATTTCGTCTTTTGGAACGCAGTTCTGTTAGCACTGAATCCTCTCCCCAGATAGCGATCAGATCCAGTACCTCCCGTGCAGTCCATGCTGGGGCTCTTTTACGATTCTCAGGAGACTGCATTGTTAACTGTGCTGATGAGCTGTGCGTGGTCACCTGTGCTGATGAGATCTCCACGCTGATGAGATCTCCACGCTGGGGAGATCTCCACGCTGGGGAAGCGGGGCTTTTCCTGTCTACCTGGCCAGTGCATCCGAGTTCAGAATGCTGTCCAGAGCGGTCACTGGTGCACTGTGGGATACCGCCCGGAGGCCAATACCGTCGATCAGCGTCCACACTAACCCTAATCCGATATGGTAATACCGATACTAGCGTTACTCCTCTCGTTAGGGAGGAGTACAGAAACCGGTTTAAAGAGCCATTAAAATCGATATAAGATGCCTCCTAGTGTGGACGGTTGTGGCGTTAAATCGGTTTTACGCTCCTAAAACCGATTTAAACGCCTAGTGTAGACCAGGCCTAGGAAGGAATGGATAGGTGAAGGAACACAACGTCCCTTCTGTATGAATTAAAACAAATCTCTATCAGTGTGCATCTAAATTTGCTATAACAAGATTTTTGACCATGCCTTTAATCAGGTTAATTCTAGAAAGCATTTCAGAAGTATAAAAATCAAAGAGAAAGACAGTGTGATTTACATGATTTACTTTTTAAAAGAAGCATTTGCAGTATTCTACTGCATTAATCGTCACACCGTGATCTTTTATCCAGGAACAGTAAAATATTTTGACAAATTGTGATCATAGTCAGATAAATGCTGTTTTTTCCCCGTAGAGCTGTAAATTAATCGCCCGTTAAGTCATGCAATTAATTCAATAAAATTAATTGCAATTTAAAAAATTAACCACAATTAATTGCAGTTTTAATCACATTGTTAGCCAATAGAATACCAATTGAAAATTATTAAATATTCTTGAATGCTTTTCTACATTTTCAAATATATTGATTTCAATTACAACCCAGAATACAAAGTATACAGTGCTCACGTTATATTATTATTTTTATTACAAATATTTCCACTGTAAAAATGGTAAAGAAAATAAAGCATTTTCCAATTCACCTCATACAAATACTGTAGTGCAATCTCTTTATCGTGAAAATGCAACTTACAAATGTAGATTTTTTTTTGTTACATAACTGCACTCAAGAGCAAAACAATGCAAAACTTTAGAGCCTACAAGTCTACTCAGTCCTACTTCTTGTTCAGCCAATGGCTAAGACAAACAAGTTTGTTTACATTTACTGGAGTTAATGCTGCCCACTTCTTATTTACAATGTTATCAGAAAGTGAGAACAGGCATTTGCATGGGACTCTTGTAGCCCGTGCTGCAAGATATTTATGCGCCAGATATGTTAAACATTCATATGCCCCTTCATGATTTGGTCACCATTCCAGAGGACATGCTTCCATGCTGATGATGCTCATTAAAAAAAATTCATTAATAAAATTTGTGACTGAACTTCTTGGGGGAGAATTGTAGGTCTCCTGCTCCGTTTACCTGCATTCTGCCATATATTTCATGTTATAGCAGTCTCGGATGATGAATCAGCATGTTGTTCATTTTAAGAACACTTTCGCTGCAGATTTGACATAACGCAAAGGTACCAATGCGAGATTTCTAAAGATAGCAACAGCACCTCAGCCCAAGGTTTAAGAATCTGAAGTGCCTTCCAAAGTCTGATAGGGATGAGGTGCTGAGCATGCTTTCAGAAGTCTTAAGCTACAGAACCTGAACTACCAAAAAAGAAAATTAACCTTCTCCTGGTGGCATCTGACTAAGATAATAAAAATGAACATGCGTCAGACTGCAGTGCTTTGGTTATTATTGAGCAGAACCCATCATCAGCATGGACACATGTCCTTTGGGATGGTGACTGAAGCATGAAGGGACATATGAATCTTTAGCACATCTGACACATAAATATCTTGCAACGCTGGCTACAATAGTGCCATGTGAATGCCTGTTCTCACTTTCAGGTGACATTGTAAACAAGAAGTGGGCAGCATTATCTCCTGAAAATGTAAACACACTTGTTTGTCTGAGCAATTGGCTGAACAAGAAGTAGGACTGAGTGGACTTGTAGGCTCTAAAGTTTTACATTGTTTTATTTTTGAATGCAGTAATTTTTGTACATAATTCTACATTTGTACATTCAACTTTCATAATAAAGAGATTGCACTACGGTACTTGTATTAAGTGAACTGAAAAATACTTTTTATTAAATTTTTACAGTGCAAATATTTGTAATAAAAAATAAATATCAGATGAGCAGTGTACGCTTTGTATTCTGCGTTGTAACGGAAATCATTATATTTGAACACATATAAAAATATTTAAATAAATGGTATTCTATTATTGTTTTTAAGAGTGTGATTAATCAGACGATTAATTTTTTAATTGCTTGGCAGCCCTATTTTCCCCCATGTAAGAAAGGGTTACTTTCAAAGGAAGGGTCCCATTAAAATCCCACAGAAAAAGATTGCAGATCTAATATGTGATCTTTTTGCAGAATCCAGAAGTTCAAATCATATGAGAGCTTAATCTCTTATCTCTCAATTCTCAGCATCAGCTGCATTCTAAATGACACAAAAGTGACAAGATGGGGAGAATGTGAGGTTAATATATAATAATTTTAAGACTCTGTGACCTAGCTAGCAAGATAGTCAATGCATAGCCATATTGAGCTACTGGATTGTGTGAAAGGACTGGATCTTTTTAATAGTGCGGAAAGGTGATAAATGAAACAATGACTAAAGAAAAAATACCTTCTGGGAAAATACTTCAAGGGTCCTTAAGAAAACAATGGGTGGCCTATTAATCAGAAAGTGTCCAAAAGCCTGGCTCCATCCAGGTTAACAGGCTTACTTTTCTGCCAGGTCTGGGCCTATGATCAAAAGAACACCAACAGTTAAAAAAATAACTGCCTAAAGAGGAAGGAGGGGCAAGTGGTCAGCAGCTGTTTGATGGGAGATAGAGAAAACTTGAAATAGGTATAAGTAAGAGCCAAATGTGTAGGCTTTTCTTGATTTAGCCCTTTCCCCTACTTGTCATGTACCATTGGGTGAATAAATAATACACTGGTTTTGAAAATGCTGTTTTGAATCACCTTAATTAGCTGCTGGCCATATCTCCCAAAGGGAATTCTCCTGCAGGAGCCAACCACCATTAGAGACGCTAGAGGAGTCCTGGTTGGTAACCAGCAATCCAGTCAAGGAGTGGTTGAATTGTGGGTTCCACCTGCCCACACAATGCTGCAAAGGAAGTCAACCTCTGCCGCCCTACCCGCAAAGGTCACTGCCATTCTGACCTGGGGGAAACTTCCATTTCAACCCCACATATGGTGATCAGTTAGACCCTGAGCAAGTGAGCAAGAACCAGCCAGCCAAGCACATCAGAGAGAGAGACTGCTTGGTGCCAACTCAGAGCCGTGGCTCTCCCCATCCAATGTCTCATCTCTAGCCATGGCCATCCCTGATGCTTCACAGGAAGGGGATTAAAAAAAACACTTCCAGAATACACTGGGGGAAAAAATCCCTTCCTGACCCCTGCAGGTCGCCAGCTGAAACCCTGATCCATGAGCTTTGGGAAGTGAGCCCCACGGCTGTTCAGCCCTACCCCCTACCATCATAAGTTACTCCATCATACAATTGTACTCATAATTTTGTCTCTCTTCAAACTAATTAAGTTGTTTGCCCTCTTCACTGTGGACTTTTAAAGCTACAATCTAGTGTTTAGTGTCCTTCAAAGTCAATATAAATATGTTAATTGGATGGTAAACCCAGGGCCTTCTCTACCATTTTTGCTGCCCCCAGAAAAACAAACAAACAAAAAAAAGGGCGCTTGGACTACCGCCCGAAGTGCCGAAGGAAAAAAAAAGCCGCCCAGACTGTGCCGCCCCAAGAATGGACTGAATGCCACCCCTTAGCATGTGCCCCAGGCACATGCTTCCTCCACTGGTACCTGGAGCCAGCCCTGGGTAAACCCTATGGTCAGGGCTCTGTGCAGAATTACTAAATATATGTAATACAGTAGCACCTGGGGCCATGAACAGGATAAAGGTATTAACTTTGCAGATCAGTAAAGGGAGGACATTCTAATCATAAGGGGTAATGAAGAAGAACATACAAAGAGATTTGTAGGAAGAGCAAGCAAGAAGAAGTAAGAGATTGTCAATACTGGCAGAGTAGAAGGGATAAAAGAGAAGAGTGTGGATAAATATAAAAGAACAGAACTGTGAAGGTCCTTGATGGGCTGTGAAGAGCTAGTGGGTAGGGAATGAGGAATTCAAACTTCCCTTCCCCAAACCTGAAGTGACTTCTGCCTCTGCCCAAGTTAGCAAGAGGTTATATAGGAGCTCAGTACCAAAAGCCTTAATCTCCTTCAAGATACTAAATACCAGGTCCTCATGCCTTCTTGAATGCCTAAAGCCCTAAATAACCCCTACCCAGATGCCAAAATCATTGTCCTGCAACTTCTACAGTGTAGTTACTCATCAATACAAAAATTTGCATCATGCTGAAAGTATAAAATTTGGAGCAGGATAAAATAAACTGAATTTCAAAGTAAATAAATGATGGAAAGAACACTATACTGATTAGAGTGGCAGATAGGAGTGTATGTGTGAGCGAGGGGAGCGGGAGACATCACATATTTCTGAACTCCCTGCTGCATAATTTTGATCTAATATGCTGCATAAGACAAAGCCCTGCCTAAGATACATCAGTACTTTTAGCAGTGGAAAATACGTCACACACTGTATTCAAGCTTAAAATAACTTTAAATAAGAGTTTTTGCACTGGTTTTTTTGTCATTGAAAGCTTTGTAGGTTGGTGTGTAATTAAAATACACACCTTTAACTTAAGGTGGGATTTTCAAAGGTGCTTGAGTGAGTCAGGCACACAACTCTCATTGAATTGCAATAGGATCTGGGCATTTAACTCACTTCGGTGGCTTTGAAATTCACAACTTTGACTTGGATTGGTGGGTACATAGGCATTTAAATCATAGATGTAGACTAGAACATGTATTCCTGTTCCAGATATGAATGATATTCTCACCTGTCAAGTGAAGGAAAAGCACTCTGTCATTCAAGTTACAGAAGGAAGAAGATTCGTTTGCTTGACTTAGGGGGAAAAAAGGGAACTTTTATTGATCTCATTCTATTTAACCCTTCTCCTATCACCTATGTTTAGGCTGCACAATTCAGAGATACATAGTGATTATTAGGAAGCTGGGGAACATATGAACAATGTAATTAACTTTTTAATTAAATTACATTTGTATTATTAACAATTTAATATATATATAATTATGAAAAATGGAACACTGATGCTGATTTACACTCCTCAAGACAAAATTAACTAATTTCTAAGTGCTAATTGGGCAGTAAAATCTTTACGAACGTAGCTGTAAATTATTATGGCTTCCCAACTACTGGTACATCTCAGTATTAAGAACCTCACATCTAACCTGCACTTCATCATTGTGGAGAATTAACTATATAATTTTTTAGAAATGTCATGTGCACCTCAGTTTCCCTATGTGATATTATCTTGCCCAGCTGCATAGGTGGAAACCAATAGGAAATGAAACCACGGCAAAGATAAAGTACTATCAGCGAATATCAGGGTTCTTTGGGGAAAATGGGAAAGTCATTAATTGGGTAATACCCCTGGCCCAGCTCCAATTAGACTTGCAAAGTTTACTCTTCCCCATCCTGGGCCTAGGAATAAAGGGGATACTACAATCTTGAAGATGCTGGTCTATGTAAGAAGGGGTGAGATGGGGATCAGGGCTGAATTAACTGTCAACAGCTGCCCAAGAGGGAGAATCTGATACACACAGAGTCACAGATAACATGCTGCAGATCAGGACAGTCTGCTTCTCCAAACCCAGAGACGGAGGTAACTGGGCCAAGGGGTGTCACAGTTCAGGTCAACTACACAAGCATTCCTTCTACAGTAGAACCTCACTGTTACAAATACCTTGGGAATGGTGGTTGTTCGTAACTTTGAACAAAATGTTATGGTTGTTCTTTCAAAAGTTTACAAGAGAAGGTTACTCACCTTGTGCAGTAACTGAGGTTCTTCGAGATGAGTGTCCCTGTGGGTGCCCTCTCTGGGTCTCGGTGTGCCCCTGTGCCTCTGCTCGGAGAATCCTACAGCGGTGCCCATATGGGTCACTCGCACACCATTGTCTGTTGAAGTGTTGCATGCACGATCCGGACTCCTCAATTCCTTCTCTACCTCAGAGCCTGTGTCTAGCTCTGAAGTAGAGGGAGAGTAGTGGAGCACCAACAGGGACACTCATCTTGAAGAACCTCAGTTACTGCACAAGGTGAGTAACCTTCTCTTCTTGAGAGGTGTCCCTGTGGGTGCTCCACTCCAGGTGACTGTAAAGAAGTGCCCTTTAGGATGATTGGGGTTCGGCGTAGGAAATAAAGCAGCGAAAAGTACCACTCAGCCAAGTCGAGTATCTGTTTTAGGACCTTGCGTGATACCGTAATGTTTAGCAAAAGTGTGTTCGGATGCCCAGGTGACAGCCTTGCAAATGTCTATCAATGGGATATTGTTTAGAAATGCTGTGGACGTCAAGACGAACCTCGTGGAATGTGCCCTGATGGTTGTTGGAGGCTGAATGTCCTTTAGCTGGTAGCATAGTCGAATACAGCCAGACATCCATTTAGAGAGCGTCTGTGTGGATGTAGGCACTCTCTTGGACCATTCTGCTATGGATACAAAGAGTTTAGGAGTAGTCCAAAATGGTTTTGTTCTGTCCAGATAAAAGGCCAAAGCTCTTCTAACATTCAGCGTGTGCATGGTCGCCTCGAACCATATGGTTTGGGGAAGAAAGTGGGGAGCTGCAGTGGTTCATTAATGTGGAAGGACGAGTGCACCTGGGGTGAGAATTTGGGATGGGTGCGTAATGTAACTTTGTCCTTAAGAAAGACAGTATAATGGGGGGTTGGCCATAAGCACCCCTATCTCCCCCACACGTCTCATGGATGTGATGGCAATCAGAAAGGATACTTTCATGGACAGGTGTAACAAGGGGCAAGTTGCCAAGGGTTCAAACAGTTGACGAGTTAGGATGGTTAGCAGGAGATTTAAGTCCCTGGTCCCACTGATTTTGGGGACCTAGGTGGCGAAGGAGCCAGTGACCCAGGGGCTATCATCCCGGGTCGGAGGCTGGTCTCAGGGACTTCTCCATGAGTATGAGTTTCAGCCTCAGGTCCTAGATTTAAATTTGCTGCGATGGGTACACTTCTGAGGAACATGGGATTCACCCAGACAGTGGACACATTGTGAGTGTTCATCTGACACTGGCGTCAATCTCTACATGAGGTGCACCATTTGAAACCCGGTGAGCCCGGCATAACAGGGGTTAGTATCTAACTACTGGTTGAAAGATTTTTTTGGGGGGAGGGAGGGAATAAAAAAGAAATGAAAATTTGTACTAAAATACTAACGGTACAAACTAAATAACGATTTACTAATTTGACTGAAAACTAGGTCTGAATGGGACTGCAGAGCTCCGTCTCAGGCCAGGGACCACTGAGAAAGATCTGAGGAGTTTGGGTCACGCACATGACACTTCAACAGACAATGGCCTGCGGGCACTGCTGTAGGACTCTCTGAGCGGAGGCACAGGTGCACACCTACACCTGGAGTGGAACACCCACCTGGAGTGGAGCACCCACAGGGACATCTCTCAAAGAATAACTGAACATTGGCTTAAAACAGCTTTGAAACTTTACTATGCAGAAGACAAATGCTGCTTTCCCTTTATTTTTTTAGTAATTTATATTTAACAAAGTACTGTATTTGCCTTTTTATTTTTGGGGGCGGGGGCTTTGCTGCTGCCTGATTGTATATTTCCGGTTCCAAATGAGGTGTGTGGTTAACTGGTCAGTTAGTAACTCTGGTGTTCATAATTCCGAGATTCTTCTGTATGTGGTCCCCCAAGGGCACTCACTCTAGGTTCCCGGCTCCTCAGCCATCACCTCTCTTGGGCAGAGACCCATGTCTCTCTCCCTCTGGACAGTAGTTTCTCCAGGATGCACAGTTCTACACTGTGATATCCCCAGCAATACCAGACTACCTAAATAGGCCAGCATCTGTGGTTAGCTTTCTTTCCAAAGGCTATGAACAGCTGTAATTGCAAGCAGTTACAATTTACCACACAGCCCTTTATAAAGAAGCACATTTATTTTTAAGGTGATTGAATTGCAGAGAAAATATATTAAAAACAATAGAAGAACCTATGTGCATGCTAAAACCTACCAGAGATCACCCCAGCTCCAACCTCGGACTCTGGTAGGGGTCAGTCCTTCAAAACCCACAACAGGTTTTTCCCCAGGTTATAAGTTCAGCTGTCTCAAATTCAGAACAACCGTGACTAGTTCATTCTTTCCTTTATACAGCTTTGCCTTTGATTATGGCTTCATGTAACAGGTGATGCAACAGACTAAGGCCCACTCCTCAGGAAGTAGCTTCAAAGGGCTGGGGTTTTGATCGAGATACAAAAGGAGCGCTTAAAGACAATAAAGTCATTGCAGAGAAACTAAATGGATTCTTTGCTTCAGTCTTCACGGCTGAGGATGTTAGGGAGGTCCCCAAACCTGAGCTGGCTTTTGTAGGGACAAATCTGAGGAACTGTCACAGACTGAAGTGTCACTAGAGGAGGTTTTGGAATTAATTGATAAATTTAACATTAACAAGTCACCGGGACCAGATGGCATTCACCCAAGAGTTCTGAAAGAATTCAAATGTAAAATTGCAGAACTATTAACTATGGTTTGTAACCTGTCCTTTAAATTGGCTTCTGTACCCAGTGACTGGAAAATAGCTAATGTAACGCCAATATTTAAAAATGGCTCTAGAGGTGATCCCGGCAATTACAGACCGGTAAGTCTAACGTGAGTACCGGGCAAATTAGTTGAAACAATAGTAAAGAATAAAATTGTCAGACACATAGAAGAACATAAATTGTTGGGCAAAACTCAACATGGTTTCTGTAAAGGGAAATCTTGTCTTACTAATCTTTTAGAGTTCTTTGAAGGGGTCAACAAAGGGGGACCCAGTGGACATAGAGTACTTAGATTTCCAGAAAGCCTTTGACAAGGTCCCTCACCAAAGGCTCTTACATAAATTAAGTTGTCATGGGATAAAAGGGAAGGTCCTTTCATGGATTGAGAACTGGTTAAAAGACAGGGAACAAAGGGTAGGAATAAATGGTAAGTTCTCAGAATGGAGAGGGGTAACTAGTGGAGTTCCCAAGGGAACCAGTCCTATTCAACTTATTCATAAATGATCTGGAGAAAGGGGTAAAAAGTGAGGTGGCAAAGTTTGCAGATGATACAAAACTGATCAAGATAGTTAAGACCAAAGCAGGTTGTGAAGAACTTCAAAAAGATCTCACAAAACTAAGTGATTGGGCAACAAAATGGCAAATGAAATGTAATGTGGATAAATGTAAAGTAATGCACATTGGGAAAAATAACCCCAACTATACATACAATATGATGGGGGCTAATTTAGCTACAGCTAATCAGGAAAAAGATCTTGGAGTCATCGTGGATAGTTCTCTGAAGATGTCCACGCAGTGTGCAGAGGCAGTCAAAAAAGCAAACAGGATGCTAGGAATCATTAAAAAGGGAATAGAGAATAAGACAGAGAATATATTATTGCCCTTATATAAATCGATGGTACGCTCACATCTTGAATACTGCGTACAGATGTGGTCTCCTCATCTTAAAAAAGATATACTGGCACTAGAAAAGGTTCAGAAAAGGGCAACTAAAATGATTAGGGGTTTGGAACGGGTCCCATCTGAGGAGATATTAAAGAGGCTAGGACTTTTCAGCTTGGAAAAGAGGAGACTAAGGAGGGATATGATAGAGATATATAAAATCATGAGTGATGTGGAGAAAGTGGATAAGGAAAAGTTATTTACTTATTCCCATAATACAAGAACTAGGGGCCACCAAATGAAATTAATGGGCAGCAGGTTTAAAACAAATAAAAGGAAGTTCTTCACACAGTGCACAGTTAACTTGTGGAACTCCTTGCCTGAGGAGGTTGTGAAGGCTAGGACTATAACAGCGTTTAAAAGAGAACTGGATAAATTCTTGGAGGTTAAGTCCATTAATGGCTATTAGCCAGGATGGGTAAGGAATGGTGTCCCTACCCTCTGTTTGTCAGAGAGTAGAGATGAATGGCAGGAGAGAGATCACTTGATCATTACCTGTAAGGTTCACTCCGTCTGGGGCACCTGGCTTTGGCCACTGTTGGTAGACAGGATACTGGGCTAGATGGACCTTTGGTCTGACCCAGTATGGCCGTTCTTATGGGGGATGTACTGGCCGTCGCTTCCAGCAGCTCCCATTGGCCTGGAGCAGCAAACTGTGGCCACTGGGAGCTGCGATCGGCCGAATCTGTGGATGCGGCTGGTAAACAAACCAGCTCAGCCCACCCGGGGCTTTCCCTGCACAAGCGGCGGAACAAGTTTGGGAACCACTAGTTTAGAGCATGAGGGCAGAATTAGGGTTCCATAGGCAACTGTAAATCTGGCATTTCTTTACTTACAAGCACTTGATGATGCACCTAAATAGCTTTCTTTTAACTAATATAATATTTGTATATTAATATAACTATAACTATATATTATTTAATATAACTTTATATTTTATATATACACACACACGCCTAATTGATGCCAGGGTTAAAACGTCATTTTGGCTAAAACCTAACTGAGATTTCTAAGCTCTAGACACAGAACCCCTTTATAAGATACTCATGTTAGCAAGACTTACAGAAATTGCAGTAATTAATTTTACATATGGAAACAGGCTTATCTCAATCTACTTGTAAAATATACTGAGTGAAAAGAGTGAAAAACAAAAGTATTAAATTATTTAAGTGTAAGAAACAATTAAATCTTTCTTCATGAAATGTATAATAAATTATGCACCAGAGTAAAAAGAATTCCTTCCTATGGAAACATCAACCATAGTAATAACAAGCTAAATCCTATTAGATATAGAAATAATTTCTTACTGCCAAATGAAAGTTAATAAATAGGAACTATGACACTATTCTTACTGTGTTATTTTCACACCATCATTTGCATCCTCTTTGACAAAGATACATGTATACTAACATTCCACAACTTTACCTTGTATGTCAACTTGTTCTTGGTATAATTGGGCACCATTAGGACTTTCTGAGTAATTTGTCTCACTTGACAGTCTATCACGATATGATCCAGTGCAAGAGGTTTCCTCCCTATTCCCTTAAGGCCAAAGATGTGTTCAGTGCCATCTGTTTCATTTTGTAGAATAAGCTTGCCCTGTGACAATGAAAAAAATGAAGACATTTCAGCACTGTGTGAGTCTTGCATGGCTGCCAGACAAACTCCCTTAACCTAATTAATCTCAAGTTCAGGTAGTGAAACAAGCTTTCAGGAAGATGTTGCCTGTTTACTTTCCAGCATATATGTAAACACTTCTGCTGAATTAATGAAGACAAACTTAAGGAAGAATGACTTTTATTTCTAATGTTTCTTTATTACAGAGTTAGCAGTATAGTGCCTCATATATATTGATTACACACTTTACTTCTACTCAGCAAAGAAATATACCTTCCAAGAAAATATTTTCTGAGCCATCACTATTCCTAATTAACATGAAAAACTGGAAAAGAAAGGTACTTTGTTCCAGCAGTACCCATCCAGCAGAATCCTGTGCAGGAGGTGGCTCTTGGTACTAAACTTTTTTGAGTCAATTTTATTTACCATACACAAGAAAGAGACAACATTCACTATTTCTTTTATCTATTATATGAATCCTCATACACAATAAATTGCAAATAAAATTTGCTTGTGTAGTTTTTGTATCTTGTACTTCAACATTATTGCTGGTTTTCACAGAATAACTTTGCCTAGTAGCTTTGCCCGCTGCATTGATCAGAATTCTATTAACATTTTGGCAAACTACAAAATGAAAACTAAGATCATTAATATCCACCCTCAAAACCTATGAATTTTATTCCCTCTTTGAAGGATAACTACAGAAATACATTTATGGATGAAACTAAAAGAGTGAAATCTTAAAACCATTAAGTTACAAGGCTGAAGCTAACCTGTTTGCAACTCACAATTTTTGGCTGTTTAAATTCTGATCAGATTTAAATCAATGGCCTAGGAGGAAGAAACTTTGCATCTTGCTAAAATTGACTGTCAGTGGAGTTTGGCCCCAAAGGGAATGATTTCATCAAACTGTTATAAAAAAAATGAAGACACTTCTGAAAACCATCAACTTATTTAATGATACAGTCTGGAAAACTTAGGACAAATTCCTGTGGTTTGTAATTTTAAAAGAAAGAAGAAAATGCAATTAGCATCAGAACTATCTTCTGAACTCCAGCATCCACAGCTTTCTTTTATAAGCTAACTCATTCAGGTAGGAAAGATAAAGAGCAGATGCATCAATATTATACTAACAGAGAATGAGAGTTATAAGAGTATTGAGAGAGCAGAGACCTGCTGGGGAAGTCTCCATAATAATGAAGACCTGGGGGGAAATCCTGGCCCCATTCAAATCAATGACAAAGTTCCCATTGACTTCAGTGGAGCCAGGATTTCACCACTAGAGTACAGACAAGGGTATTAAACTAGTCCAGGCTGGAGAGAAAGGACCTTGCCACAAAACTGACAAAATCTGTCCTCTGGGTGGGAGTATGTAGGTTTTGTGTGAGTGACCTACCTCTTGATATTTTGCTGTGAGACTGAGATTCCAAAGAATTGGTGTTTCATGCCTGACATGTTGTGTGCAGGGATCTACATGTGATACACATCTGCTGAGTATGTGCACACATACTAAATGCTTTATATCTACAGATATATATATTGCATCACATATCCAAATTCTAGTCTCATGTACACTGAAGTAACTCCACTAAAGCCAGTGAAGTTGCACCAATGTAACAGAGTGAGCTATGACTTTCCACACATACAGATTATATACTCCAAACAAAAATATTGTGCAGTATCTGTGCCTAACAAATAAATAATAAATTATTAATAATATTAGTATAACATTAAGAATGAGAAACCAAACACTAAAAAGTTAGAAAATATAGAGTTAAGCAGGAATACTCAACTCTTAAATCTAACCCATCATACATGGCTTCTCCTTATCTCCTATATTATTTTTCAAATATAATATATAATTCAAACATACAAAAAGCTTGTTGAAAATAATTAATAATTGCTAAAGATAAAATATACCGAACTCCAACTTTCATAAAGCAGGAAATATAGAGTACAACCACACGATCATCTTAACTCTGCTGTCTGTGTAATGACAGTTTTCACAGGGAATAATTCCATATTCCCTAGTTTAGGTTGTTTTAGTTTAGGTGAGCTTTGTCTTTAGGACTTTTAACTGTTTTAGGATGGTTTGTATTTTTGTTACTGGATCTGTGAACTACATTATACTGATGTTAGTAAGGAATTTGAATAGGTTATTGTAGTTTATAGAGTAATTATTTTTTGCTAGGCAAAAGAGTGATACTGTAAATTTGTGGTTTTGTATGGCATAGCAAAACACCAGAGTAGCTCAGGTAATGCATAGGCAGGCATGTACAAACTGCTTCCTGTTAAAAGCTGAAACAGCCCTTAACCTGGTATGTACCTCATAATATCCAGAATGGCAACTACCATTGGGACAGAGTGCCTGGGAATCCACCCCAAGATGAGCAATGACACAACTAGTAAAGGAAATTAATGAATGAACTAATATAACATCCATTCCTGTAGAATCCCCTGGCATATATGCATGAGGGATACTCAATGTTATTAAAGAACCTTAAAATTGGCATTTACTGAATTTACTGAATAAATTAAATAATGTATATTTAAATAAAAGCTGGAATGCACTGTATGATTTGTAATTGGAGTGTTTTCAATTTGTATAGAATATCTAATAATTTTATTAAAATTGGGTGGGCAAAGAGAGAGGATAGGACCATGAGAAAAGAGAAATTGACCATACAAAATATTAGCCTAAGCTCCCTGAAGGCAGTTTATTTCATGTACATCCTCAGGAAAAAGTTTTGCCCTGAATAACCCTGATTCAGAAAACCTCTTAAGCACTTAAGCAGATGCTTAAGGGGTTTCCTGGACTGCAGGCACAACTTTTATGTGTAGCAGCAATCCTTATAAAGGCTGAAAGTCTCTTTTCTCTTACCAGAGTGACACACTCAGCAATGGGCTTAAACATGAGAGGATACTGTGTTGTTTCACCTGGACCCACATATATGAGAGGAGGGCCATAAAAACAACATCCCTCTAGGATTGCTTGAAGTTTCCAGTCTTGATTAGACATATTACTCTGAAAAAAAAAAAGATGTCATCCAAATGGTACATTTAAAGTTACAACATACATTTACCTGCAATTAGAGCTACATTTAACTTTCTATCCATTAATTCTTAGAATGGACACCAAATCAGATCACAATCTTTATATTTTCAACAGTGCCAACTCAGAGCAGATTTTAGGAAAATAAAGATTATATTTTTAAAAGTTTAAATGTATTCAACCATAAGTTCAATAATACTAGTACTGTAGGTACTAGTAGGAATGCTCTAAAAATTAATGTATTATGTACTCATACCATAAAAGAAATTTGATTGTACTTATAATTATGGGCTCAATTTAACCAAAAATGTGCATAGCCATATGCACCCAGATACTGACTCTGCTGAACACTAAACTATTTAGTAGAAAGACTGTCCTGCGGCAGAACCCAAAGTATGAAAGAAAAAACCAACAGTTGTGTGTTGACAAGTTGGAGGCTCAATGGGAGATGAAGAGTTCATGCAAATACGTTTTTCTCTCATGCTCCACATCAGAATCTCATGCTCTTTAAAACCAGCACACCTCTTATCCAGCAACACACAAAAGTAACTCCAGTTCTAGGAGCAGGGCCAGTGGACAGACTGAGCAGGTCAATGTTCATTATCTTATTTATTCTTTAAAAAGGAAAATAAAATTAGCAGAAATAAAGATCCCAATTATTTTGATTGTTTTTTGGTATGGTAAAAAAGAGCAAAGTTGAAATTTTGGTGCAGAATATGGCTCCTTTATTATTTATTCTATGGCTGACAGATCTACTCATGATGTCAGCCGGGAAGTATGGCTTAAAATAGCCATAGGCTTTTGATTCCCCTATCAATACAGAGACAGAGACCAATACATGATGTAAACTGCTCTCTCTCTGGCCTCAAACAGGAAAAGATCTGTCAGCCAGAGAAGAGCAACCACACCACCTTTAAAATTCTTCCATAGCTGAATGCTGTTCATTATCTGAAGAAGGACCTGCGCACACATGGAAGTACAGTGTCACAGTATTCATCTGCAGTAATCACACTATTATGCCTGAGATATAGTTTTTTTCCGTTCTATGTATAAGAAAATTCTGCAGTATCAATACATAGCTTCAAATAATAGAGTTTAATTTTACTTTAAAAAAAAACAAATGAGAAAATTGCATAAAACAACTACATTAAAGGAACATTATTATCAAAGTCAAGCTCTAAATGTTAAGAAATGCCAAAATTTAGGTTGCCTGGGCAATCTTAATTCTAATCCTTGGACATATGCATTATCATACATTTTTTAATTTTCTGAGCCCTGTTTTGTTCAGGGCTTGATCCAAAGCCCATAGAAGTCATTGGGAGTCTTTCCATTTATTCCCTTCGGCTTTGGATCAGCTTGTGAGCGTACAGGATGATCAGTGCCCAGGAAATCATGCAAGTTTATGGAGGAAGATGAGGCTGTTGACTGTAGAACCTCTCCCTCATTCCTTCAACAAACTGCAAGGCGGTGGCGAATGAGAAAAGGAAGATCAGTAAGAGAAACGAGTGTGGTGTGATTAAAGAAGTTGACTATCACACAGGAGAGGCGAGTTCTAGCCCTACATCTGCCATGGAGTTCCGATGTGATGCTAGGCAAGCCACTTACACCAAAGTTTTCAGAGATGGCCACTAACTGTTGGGGGCCTCATTTTCTGGTTATCCAACATGAAACACCTGGGGTCTGATTTGTAGGAGTTCTGAGCATTAACAACAGCAGCTGAAGTCAATGTGTCCTATGGAAGCTCAGCACCACACCCATTAAGGCAGTATGGTCTGAAGAAATGAGCACAAGATTGGGATTCAAAAGACTCTGATATCTTATCCTCACTCTGCCATTAGTTTACTGTGTAGCCTTGGGCAAGTCACCTTGCCTTTCAGTTTCCATCCCCCCACTTGTAAAACTGGGGAGAATAATTTGCCCACCTGCCACGCCAGAGTGTTGTGAGGATTAATTTGTTAATGTCATACAGGGATGTTGCAAAGATAAACTCATTAATGTGAATCATCACTCCTGTGACGAGCGCCATAGAAAAGCCCATGAAGAAATTATTCCTTCTCTGTTCAGAGCAGGGTATGGGGGCCTGCAGTAAATAAGACCTTTACTTATTGATGCAATTGATGCAATTTTATTGATGCAATTGATGCAATTACTAATGATGCAATTTTCTCATTTGTTTTATGGCACGCATAAAATGAGGGGGACAAAAATATTGAAAAACCACTTCATTCCTTGCAAACCATCTATCCTGTGCACTAAAGGTAACAGGGGCCCTGTGGAAAATGTAAATAAAGTATTCAGTCCTGCACTTAAAGACTGTGTCATTATGCATATACTATACAAGAGGGTAGAAACTAAGGTTGCCCAGATAACCTTAATTATGACATTTCCCAACTATTTAGTGCTTTACTTCCAAATTTAATAACATTTTAAAACAGGCTGGCGTCCGTGTGTGTGTGTGTGTGTGTGTGTGTTTTCTAAATGTACATTTAATACAACCGCATGATTTTTCCCTAAGTTTCTTTTGTCTTAATAATAAAAAGATATTGCAAGGAAGAGATAGTGAAAAGACTGCATTAGGAGATGTTTCACTTTCAGTGTTTCTTCGTTAACTAACTTTCAGAACAACCTCTTTGGTTATTTTCAGTGTTTCACTGTGCTTTCACAATACTATCCTTCTCCAGACAAGCTACTGATTTCACGTCTGATCACGGATCACTCCCCTCTTCTTGTCCCGTCAGATCTCAGTGTGACCTTTTCTACACTATCACTCTCTATTCTTCCTGACCACCTCACACAAAATACAGGATGTGCAGCACTCTCAACTCCTGGTGCAAACCTTAGGTAACATTTTTACTTCTAATAGAACCTTTAAGTCTTCCTCCTGTTTTATGCCACATCGTTTTCTCTCTTTATCTTTTAATTTTAGACAGTCTGCTGATGGCCTAAAAAGCTTGATAATGTCTTCTCTGAAGAAGATACCCAACCCTACATTCACTCTTTGACTCTCTCTCTCTCTCTCAGATATCTTTTTGGACTGTTGGCTTACGCCATAATTGTGCACTATGGGATTTCTTGCATCAGGTCCTGGTCATTGCTGGAGATAAATTATTAGATTAATGACTATTCTGATCTTCTATGTTAATTACTGTACCCCTCTCTTACATCATAGCTTCTTAGTATTGAATGCTTCAAATATTTAACTTTGGAATACACTTTTCTATTCTATCTATATTACATATTATTAGGGCTGCGTGTCTGTCATGGAGGTTGCAGAAGTTACGGATTCCATGACTTTCCGCAACCTCCGTGACTTCTGCAGCGGCAGGTGGGGCTCACACCAGGGCCACCCAAGCAGCTGGCTCCAGGGCCAGCCGCTCCAGTGGCCCCAGGGCCAGCCACAATGGTCACTGCTGGAGTGGCTCTGCAGCCAGAGAATCAGGTGGTCGCTGCTCAGGTGGCCCCAGGCAACTGGCCCCAGGAACCGCACGAGTAGCAGCTGGTACGGCTGAACCCAAGGACCGCCCAAGCAGCGTTCCCCGGGGCAGCGGGAGCAGCCACTGCTCGGCGGCCCCTGGCAGCAGTCCCGGGGCAGTCAGACCAGCCACTGCTCCAGCAGCTCCTGGCAGCTGGTGCCATTGGCCATGCCCCCCCCTCCCAGCAGCAGCCCCCTGGGTTGACACCACCAGGAACGCGCCTCCCCCCCAAGATTTAGTCAGGGGTATTTACAGTATAATTCACGGACAGGTCACGGACTGTGAATTTTTACTAAAAATACCCATGACTAAATCGTAGCGTTACATATTATTTATAACCTCACATTTCTCTTAAATAATTATTTTTTAAAAACAACTTTTTTGTAGAGTAAAATACATTAATATGATCTGTACAATATTTAATTCTGATATCATGGTCCTTAATTCAGATTTCTGCTTTCCTTCCATTGCCAGAAATCTTACATTTAGTATTCATACTACTCATACCAACCTTTCCCCCTCCTAGTTGCAATGCCCCTTTATGTTAATAAGTGTCAGTCTCAGAAGAAAAATCATTAGGAATAAGACTAAATCGTTATTTAGGTGGGCAGAAAACAATCAGTAACTCTTTTCCCTAAACAAGTTTTATGTTTACATACCATTTAGACCTTGGGAAACAAGATAAAATCAGTATTTCAGTACTTTTGTGGTTTCTACGATGCATGGATGTTAATTTTAATTTAAAATGCTGAATCCAGTAATCCTGAATCTTAATTTAACCTTCTAATTGTAAAATGGACTTACTATTGGTATGTCCTGAATCACGGCCTGATATGCTGGTGTTACAAATTCAAGCTCAGCCTCAGCACTGTCTGTATTCACCACACACTCAATCAAGTAGACCCGAATATCATAGAAAGATTGCAGCAGAATCTGGCAGGGATAGCGACCAGGATATTGTGGAGTAAACTTTATAGGGAGTTCAACGGCTGTATCTTTATCTTAAAGAAAAAAAAAGTATAATTATGTGAAGTGTTCCAAAAATATTTAACACACAAACATCTGGAGAGACATATGCAGTCTGTATCAAGAGATTCTTTCTGCAGTACACACATAACACAAGTAACTCTGGAATCACAGAAGTCTTTTCATTTATACATAGTCAAAATTAATTTTGCTAGAGAGAAACTTTTGAACATATTTACACTTCCAAATAACATTATTTTGTATAATATTTTGTTCCGCATAGAGAAAATATATTAAAAGATTTATTTACTAATTACATGTAGAGAAGTTTGTTGCGTATGAATCTTTTTCCAGATACCATATACACAGTGACTATGACTTAAAAAATTGGTCAACAATTATCATGCAGTGGTATCTGACACAGACTCAGACTTTAAAGCCAGAAGTGACCATCATGATCATCTAATCTGACACACTGCAGGCCACAGAACCTCGCCCACCCACTCCTATAATAGACCCATCACCTCTGGCTGAGTTACTGAACTCCTCAAATCATGGTTAAAAACTTCAGGTTACGGAGAATCCACTATTTACACTTGTTTAAACCTTCAAGTGACTCGTGCCACATGCTGCAGAGGAAGGCAAAAAAAAACCCTATGGTCTCTGCCATAGGCATGCGCACGGGGTGTGCCCAGACACACCCTAATGCAGGGGTGGGAAAATGGCTCCACTCTCCCGGCGCGGCAAGCCGCAGGGTCCGCACTCCCGGATCGGAGCGCCTGGCCAAGCCCGGAAGCTGCCACCCCCTCCCCTGCCTTCTCCCCTCCCCTGGAGCCCTGTCTCCGTGCGCGCAGTGCTCTGGTGGCTGGGGCTGCACGCTCCTGCAGGGCAGTGTTTGGCTCCGAGGGCAGGCAGACACACTCCCCACTCCCCTGGAGCCATGCCGCCGTGTGTGCAGCATTCTGAGGGGGCGGGGCTGCACGCTCCCGCGGGGCAGCATGTCTGGCTCTGCGCGGAGCAGAACATGCTGCTAGGAGCCTCATGGTAAGGGGTCCAGGTCTGGGGCCAGGGGGGTTGGCTAAGGGGTGGGGGAAGTCAGGGGACAGGGAGAAGGGTGGGTTGGATGGGGATGGGATCCCGGGGGGGTCTCTGGAGGGGGCATGGAAGCAGGGGGGGTTGGATGGGGCATGAGAGTGCCGGGGTCTGTCAGGGGGTGGATAGGGCTCAGAGCAGTCAGGGGACAGAGAGCAAGGAGGGCCCTGGGGGGCAGTTAGGGTGGGGGGTCTCTGGAGGGGGTGGTCAGGGGACAAGGAGCTCGAGGGGATTGGATGAGTCGGGAGTTCTGGGGGGGGGCTGTCAGGAGGCAGGGGTATGGAGAGGGGTTGGGGCAGGCACGGAGAAGGGGGGGTTGGATGGGTCGGGAGTTCTGGGGGTCCTGTCAGAGGTCGGGGAGCAATTGGATAGGCATGGGAGTCCTGGGGGTCTGGCTGGGGGCGGGGGTGTGGATAAGGGTTGGGGCAGTCAGGGGACAGGTAAGGGATAGGGTCCTAGGGGGGCAGTCAGGGGACAAGGAGCCGGGAGGCTTAGATAGGGGGTGGGGTCCTGGGGGGAAGTTAGGGGCAGGGATCCCAGGAGGGGGTAGTCAGGGGACAAGGAGCAGGGGGGTTGGAGGTTCTGAGGGGGCAATCAGGTGGCGAGAAGTAGGAGGGAGTGGATGGGGGCAGGGCGGGGGCGGGGCTAGGGTAGGACTCCCTGAGTGCACACTCTAATGAAATGTGCTGCGCACGCCTATGGTCTCTGCCAATCTGAACCAGGGGAAAATTCCTTCCCAATCCCAAATATGGTGATCAGTTAGACCATAAGCTTGGGGGCAAGACCCTCCAGCCAGACACCTGGGAAAGAATTCTCTGGAGTAACTCAGAGCCCTCCCCATCTAGTGTCCCATCAGCGGACCTTTGAGATATTTACTACTAGCAGTCACAGACCGGCTACATGCCATTGTAGGCAGTTTCATCATATCATCCCCCCCATAAACTTATTAAGATCAGGGTTAAAGCCAGTCAGGACATAATTCAGTATAGAAAATAACTATAATATTGCAGATACCATTGACCCTAACACTCCCCCTGCGATCTACACATCTCCCTTTCAGTGATCCAGGACAAAGGGTCAGCAACCTCCATGAACTCTGCAGAGGGCCCAGTGCAGAAAAGGAGGTGAAGACATGTGAGACAAGATAGTGGCTGTGAGCAGAAAGAGGTATGGTTATTCCCAGGAGCAGCCCCCCACAAGTCCTTCAGGGAATTCGCAAAAAGTGAATGCAGCCTGCAGCGACAATAGCTTCTCTGTGTTTCCCCTTTATGCAGAAGAACCCCACTTCATGAGGACTTTCAAGGGTAGCTACCAATGCAGAAAGACCTACATGGAATGTAGAGCAGTGCAGAAGCACAGAACTTTCATACAGCTGGAACTGAGATCCACAGGGTTTGAGGACACCACCACCCAGTTTGTTCCACAAGGGAGGACACATCCTACCTACCTGAGCTAAGAGCTTGGAAAAGAATTCTTACAATGTTTTCCTCCTCCACTCTCCCCTCCACTGGGTTATTTTGTGGAAAGGAGGCAATCAGGCTCAATGTGTGACATTATTTTCAAATGATATTTTAATGGCAACTATTGTGTTTTAAAAATGCAATCAATCTTCATTTACAATGCTGCTCTCTTTCAGTTCTCACATTTCTGAAAATTGTACTGCAAACCAATACTTCCCTGTTGCTTTACTGCGATCCAAAAAGTTGATACTTCTCTTGTCTGTACCCTCCATTATTACATAAAAATAGCTCAAGTTCAAAGGATGAATAATACAGCATTACATTATGAGCCTTTCAACATTACTAGGCTATCAAAAAGATTATAAATTGCACCTCAGGTTCAACCTTCTCTGAAATAAATTAGCTTGTTCCCTCATAAAGACAAGATTAATGACCTGCTAATTTATGAATTATTACCCTTTTTCTGTTTTGTCACTAAGTTATTATCCCCAATGGCTATCTTCCATAAAAATGTCCCAGGTTTGTCAGTTATGCAAGTAATAAAACTCCCTTCCTTATACCTGATTCATAAATATATTTCCTGCAAATTTGACTGTAACCCGATCTGATCAGTCAATTTGTGGGAATACATAGAGGATATCCAAACCAATATACGGTACATATCTAAATCATTAGTGATATATTTTAAGTACTTGCAGTACTTCAAGGTAAGATGGAATGTCTGTCCTCACATAGTCCAGTTATTGTCAATATACTGTAGTATATTTTGTATTAATTGGAAACTCCAAGATATTTTGTAGTAATAAGAGGAATTTTAAAATATTTACTATAGAAGCTTATCATTGGGGTAAATGCTGCTCCCCCTGTTGTACCCCTATGGTCACTTAGAGTCCACTCCTGACTAACCAGAACAGATTCAGTTCTATTACACAGTGGGGAGAGCAGTTTATCACAGTCCTCCATAAGGTTCTATAGCCCCCATGTGCCATTGATATGTGCTGCAACAGCAACTGGGGATAAATTCCTTCCTTCATAAGCCCTGTGCCCATATTTCCTATGTTATTTTTAGTCAGGACACTCAAGTGTTTCACAAGATACTCAAGCACAACAATATTAGTCAGGATAAAATCTAGCAAATTATTAATTAAAATTCTTCATTTTCAATGTTAATTTAATATAAAGGTGCATGAGTAGCCAATCACTAAACCAATGATCCCCACACTTTTTTGTCCATGTCCCCCCATTACCTGGTCCGCACCCCTTCAGGAGCCATGGTCGGGAGCAGGACCACAATTGGAAATGCGGCCAGCGTTGCCACTGGGGCCTGCAGTCAGGACCAGGAGCCAGGGGCCAGTCAGTAGCAGAGCTGTGTCCGGGAGTGGGGATGGGATCCGATCGCAGAGGCTGGGGCCGGGGATGAGGCTAAGGGACTGGTAATTTGCTTGCTTGGTATATTGTGGAACACTATCATAAACTGAAGGGAAGTCCTCTTTCTAGGCTTGCTTGTGACAGAAAAGCTTATATTGCACATCGTTTAATACACTGAGTTAGCTGTTGGGTCATAGAAAAGGGTCATCAGAATTTCTACTAATTTCAACTGTGCACAAGGTATATTCACAATAATGCAAAAATTGCAAGGCTTCTAAATTTGTATGGATTCTTCCTGACATACTTCCAGGGCTTTAGTTTGTCAATCTTTGCCAGACTTCCGGCTGAGCCACACCCAGTCAGCGTGTATACTGCTGTCAACATTCTGCAGTTGTTGGTCAAGTTCAATTGCTGTGGCATGGGTTGGTAAAAACCTGGCTTTCTTTCACTCCAGGATTAACAGCAATGTTGATTTGGCAGAAGGGGCGGGGAGTATCAATTTTAGGTGAAGAGAATTCAAGACTTTGTTCCAGGAGCCAGCAAGGAGCTCAGTGGGTTACAATAAAACATCTGGCACTTCAGTTTTTAACCATTTGTAGATTACTCTAAAAACATATAGAATCAGGGGGTTATACTTAACTTCAAGTTAAGGAGGGCCTTCCCAGAATTCAGCTCATTCTAGAGCAGGTTAAATGTTTGTGGGTTGAAGCTGACGACAGCCATTCCCCAAGTAGCATGGATTACAGAAGAAAGGTTGACCTGCATTGGATGAGTTATTGTTGGACAGTTTCCCCAATGTGTTACATTAGTAAGGTTCCAGCCTAATTAACCCCCATTCCCAGTGTACTGTCTTTTTTTCTGTGGGGTCCAAGACAACACCTTTACAAAGAATAGACCGGGAAATTTAGCTTACAGTTATTAAACATTATCAAAGTATTAGGCCTCGGGGGTAGAGATAAAGTGTGTGGAGAAAGTAAATAAGGAAGTGTTATTTACTCCTCATAACACAAGAACTAGGGGATCATCAAATGAAATTAATAGGCAGAAGGTTTAAAACAAACAAAAGGAAGTATTTTGTCATATAATACACAGTCAACCTGTGGAACTCTTTGCCAGAGGATGTTGTGAAGGCCAAGACTATAACAGGGTTCAAAAAAGAACTAGATAAGTTCATGGAGGATAGGTCCATCAATGGCTATTACTCAGGATGGGTGTGGATGGCATCCCTAGCCTCTGTTTGCCAGAAGCTGGGAATGGGTGACAGGGGATGGATCACTTGATGATTACTTGTTCTGTTCATTCCCTCTGAAGCACCTGGAATTGGCCACTATCGGAAGATAGGATGGACCATTGCTCTGACCCAGTATGGCCATTCTGATGTTTTAAAAAGTATTTGAATTTAGTACTTATGAAACGTTGCTGGAATAATCTCTGCTTAGTCCTATGACAAGGATAGAATAGACAAACAGGAGCAATAACAGCTTCTCTATGCTGCCACACCCATGCCACACTGTGATCTAGAGGAATCACCTCTAACAGTAGTAGTCTCCAGGTTCAGTCAATCCCTTCTGTACTACAAACAATTGTATCAATGTGCTGTGGTTCTCTCTCCACTAGGAATTAGAAGACCATCAATTCATTTAATAAAAGAGACCAAATAGACATCAGATTCGGGGTAGCGGGGAGAGAGAAGAATGGGAGAGGTTTCAGTCCTGGATTCTATAAGCTCTTACATAGTGCACACTGTGGTGCAAATGGTTGTTGTGCTCAAGTATAGTAATGAACTTACTAGTGTGGGTTCAAATAATCTTAAGAACATTAGTGCCATAGTTTCAAGAGCTCAACACCCAACAGCTTACACTTATAAACCTAAAAAAGCAGTCAGATTTTCAGAAGTTGTCATTTCAATTGGAGCTGCTGGGTGCTGAGAGCTTTCGAAAAGTTGGCCACTTCATTTAGGTGCTTAAATCGGAGCTGAGTCCTTTTGAAATTCTGGTCACAATTGTATTCAGCTCTGTTGAAAATCTGATGTTAGGTATAGTCCTTTGGCACGAAGCAGAATTAAGTCTCAAGTCTCTTGCACTTTTGATCTCTTATTTTCAAGCGAGAAGGGTAAAAATGAGATGGCTTCATCATGCAAAAACTTATTTTTGGAACAATCCCTCAAAAGCCATGGGGAAGTGGGTATGAGCTTTAGCATGGTTCCAATCTGTAAGACAACTTCTGTTCTACAATTTCTAGGACAAGCGAAAGAAGTGAGCAACACAATCCATTAGTTCTATGCCCTTCTTAATCCTTTGAAACTGACAGTATAAAAACATTCTGGACACTTCTTTTGATGTACAGCCAGTGTCATGACATGCTGAATCTGGTACGCCATAGAACTAATTTCATGGAAATCAGCATTATTATCTAAGGGTATGTCTACACTATGAAATTAGATCGATTTAATAGAGCAGTTCAAATATAGGCTGAGCAAGTGCATAATGGTGGTAGAAATGTGCCTTTGGACTTTTACAAGCTCGCTTGCGCAGTTTACTGACTCGGTTAGACCTCAGCGAAAACAATATTCCAATTCTTATTACTGCTTGCTGTGTGCTTCACAATATCTGTGAGAGTAAGGGGGAGATGTTTATGGCGGGGTGGGAGGTTGAGGCAAATTGCCTGGCCGCTGATTACGCACAGCCAGACACCAGGGCAGTTAGAAGAGCACAGCAGGATGCGCTGTGCATCAGAGAAGCTTTGAAAACCAGTTTCATGACTGGCCAGGCTACGGTGTGAAAGTTCTGTTTGTTTCTCCTTGATGAAAACCCGCCCCCTTGGTTCACTCTACTTCCCTGTAAGCCAACCGCCCTCCCTGCCCCCCTTTGATCTCCACTTGCAGAGGCAATACAGTCACTGTTGTTTCAAATTCATGCATTCTTTATTAATTTGTCACACAAATGGGGGGATAACTGCCAAGGTAGCCCGGGAGGGGTGGGGGAGGAGGGAAGCACAGGGGTGGGGTAGCTGTAGGGGTACCCCCTAAAATGGCAGGCAGCTCAGCATAGAAGCAGCATGTCTGGGGCTCTGACAAATGTTTTGGAAAGGAAATACTTTATCTAAACTGATTTTAAATTCTAACTGGTACTGAAACTGTTCAGATGATAACTGTGTTACTAACTTGTAATTGGAGCTTTTCAAATTAGCCTTTTCCACAACATCCATATTTGTGGTGTGTGAGCACCATACCTCAGAAACTCAAGAGCCACTTAGGTATTATAAATTCAAATGGAAGCCAGGAGCTACAGCACTGAGATAGCATACTGCAATGGTTCTCCCTAAAATTACCTTTCTATTCAGTATTTCTAATTCTGCCTACAAAGAAATTTGAAAATAAGTGGGTAGCATTCCCAATATATCCAAGAGACTAACTGGGATTTCTCCACTTACACATGAATAAACTGATTTTCTCTTTCATAAGTCATCCAACACAGATTTCCACTTTTAGGAAATGAGAAAAAAATGAATCTGCCAAGGAAAGAGCTGTGGATTGGAGAAAGTGATATTGGAGTGGTAATCTCACAAACTACGTATTTGATATTGGTGGGTAGAAGTTAATAATACTTTGAAAATATGTGCACAGAGTTAGAACTTCACAACAAAGTGAAAAAGTGGGTTCTCGAGTTACTGGTCCTAGTAGAGTGACAAGAGAAACCAGGGGGTTGACACAAGGCCCATGAAATTTAAGAAGGAAGAGTAGAGAATTAATACAGAAAATAAAGTCCTCCAAATGTGTCACCAATGTTCTTATTAGAGGCTCTTAGAATAATCAGATCAAGGAAAAGAGCTCAGAACTAATACTAAAGAATGCAGTAAACACTTGAGTAGATATCAGCACTGATGGTACCAAATAAAAGTGTTGAGTCTATCATTTATTGCATTGAAACAAATGAATGTAATGCTAGTGATGATAGCTTAAAAGCAGACAATGCCAAAAGACTAGACAAATGCCAGCTAGTAATTTCTATAGTAAACAAGGTCACAGTTTTCTTCATCTTCCACAGCTTTGGAACTTATGACTGAGGAACAGAAGTGTTCTCTGAACACACACAAAAATAAAACCTAACAACTGTTTTAGCATCAGTTTAAGATTTTTACACAAAGACAGAGAAAACTGAGTATATTAACTGTAAAAAAACATTTCTCAGAAGAGAGGTGATAACACCAAATACTTTTCACAGTATTTCTACAGAAGACTTTTTAATCCATTCATTGGAAAAATAAAAAAATCAAACCTCTTTTATTGGACATTCTTTAAAAATATAACAGCAGGCAGCCTATATTGTTAAATCTTGTCAGGAGAAGCTATAGAACTCTTTTATTAGTTTTTGATACAGCACCTAAATTAGGTATCAAGATGTAATACAATGCCTTTCATTTTAAGAACAATTTTTCAGTGCACTATATTTCAGTGCACATATGCACTTCCATCTCCTGCTGGACAATTTTAATGCTGAAATCGTTCAAAACAAAACATATTATTCCTCTGTAGTTCAAAATGTAAAATGCTTTTTATTCCATTTGCCTAGTTGGGCTTTTATTTCCAATTTTATAAAAGATGCTAGACAAAGAGACAAAACATTCAATCCGATAGATGCGTGACTAGAAGTGCAGAGGACTTGGAGCACATTTGACTTAGGTAAGCTAGTCCACCACTGGGCAGGTAGCAAATGAGATGTGTGCTATAGTGCGGGGCTATTGTGTTTTGGGGGTTATTGCACATACTGATTGTGTTGTGTGTGGTGGTTGTGTTGATTTGGGTGTAGGGATTGTAGGCTGGTGGACCTAATCACCAGCCTGGGATAAAAATTCCATGTCTGGTTCCATTTGTATTCTTTTCCCCAGAGCTCAGTTTATTCTTTAAAACACACACAAGGGGAAATATGAAACCACCACCACCACCACCAAGCCTATAGTCCTGTTCTTAACCGAGACTGCGGGGCCCTCTGGCAGATATGGGGGCTGGACCTTCCCCAGCCTATTGGTGTCTATGGGGCCTGCTTGCCCTCTCGCAGCTCTCTGCTGCAGCCACAGGAGAGCGTATTCCTCATGGAACTGGTGCGCTCATTTATATACTCCAGCTGGGAGTCAGACCCAGTTATTACCAGCTGTTCAGCTGGATCAGTTGATTCCCAGTACCTGCCTGCTGGGCTTCCCTCCAGCACAGGACCAGCTGCTCTCCAGCCCACCTAGTTCTTAAAGGGACAGACTGCCCTATTACATGGGGTAGCACTGGGAGATTTGCATTGATTTGTGAAGGTGATGAATGAGGGCAGCATGCTGTGGTGATGGGCTATGTGTCTTTGCAGTTACTGTGTGCGCTGGTCAGAGGCCACAGAGCCAAGAGGGACACCTGGACCATAGCCTCACCACTTTTTGGCCAGGCCAAACCTGGGTGGCACTGAAAACCCATGTGTCAGGTTTCAATGTTATGCACTCAGATTTGGCCTGGCTGCATGGAGAGATGACAGGGCCAAATCTGAGTGAGTGGCATTGAAACCCTAGTGTACCAGATCCCAACACCACTCAGGTTCCCAGCCAAAAGGTTATCCAGCCACGGCCTGGGCGCTCCCCTGCCCCAAGCTCTGTGGACTATGTGACCAGTGCACACAATAAACCCCAAACACTCAAATTTGGAGGGAGTGGGTTTAGGGGATCATGGGGCAGGCTGTGGGGGGGAGGGGTTGCGCCCTGGAGGGAAAGCCGAAGGTCAGGCAGAAAAAGGGGAGCAAATCTATGATCCATCCACTTTAAGTAGCACTCCACTGCCCCTGGCTGGTCATGTTGTGGGGATAGTTGTGTTGATTAGTGTCAGGAGAGGTTGTGCTAGGAGAATTGTGCTGATTTGTGAAGGTGGCAGCTGGACCAAGTAATCCACCATCTGTGCTCTCTCCCATAGACTCAATGAAATGGTGGATGTGAAATCCACATTATCTGTATTGTAAGGGTGATCATTGGCTGAGTTACCTCTGATGTCACAATGGTCTTGGACTCGGTGTGACACAGATACATGCCTTACTGTAGCTGTATACCACAAGGTGTAATTGGTAAAGTCAAAATGGCTGAGAACTTAAAAACTGGATGGTAACAGACTACAAATCCCAGTGATGACTCAACCTGGTGATATTCTGAATAAAAAGAGCTCTCAATCATGCTTGTAGCTGTTTCCATCACTTTATATTGACTCAGACATTGTAGGCTTCAGTGTGACATACCAAATGATATTCTCAGAGTCTTATTATATAGAAACTACCAAACAGTATCTAACCTTACCCCGTTGCTATCCTTGCTTATTTCACATGTGACCCTGTACTTAAAATGTTGGCACCTATTCCATGGAATGCAAAAGGCTTTTGTCTGTGCTAAGAGTGCAAGTTCAAGTTCTTTGAAGGTAAGTGACTGTGTTCAAGAGAGTTTGGACCAAAATGGAATAAAAACATGCTCTGTGAAGCATTTGTTTAGTAAGCTAAAGTACCTGTGATCCATCAAATATCAAAATGTATCCATCTCTATCTATAAAGCTTTTGTACGCATTTCTATTTCAATTGCTCAAAGCCACTACCAGTGCCACGTTCCAGTGCCTACAGACCCCATTCCTTCCATCTGAAGGAATACCTTAGTGATTGCCCAAATACTATTAGTTCTGCATTCTGAGGACTCATTTAGTATTCAGGTTTCAGACAGCACTAGCATAGGTTCTGTAGTATCTAGGCTACTGCACAAATTGGTCTCTGAACTAACGATTCTCCTCTCAGAAACAAGCAGATTTTATTTTATTTGGGGAAAAGGGGGCGTCAGATTTCCCTAGTGAACTAGAATAGCAGCTTTGAGTTTTCGGTAATCCTAGGCAAGATTAGGCTGCCCCACCAGATGTACGGACACCAATTTCCATCTAACAGACAAGTTATGTTCTTTTTTCTACCCATGCAAATTACTCATTCTAGTCTTTCTTTTTAAATTATGCACTGACTTCACCTCAACTTCACTGTGTTTTTTTAAATTCTATTATAATAAATCTCTGCACAGGATTACAGAGTTTCTACTTGTTTCCATGTTCTCTCTTTCTTTAGTCTCTCACTACAAGGCAGATTTGTCAGACCTCAAATCATTCTTGTAACTCTTTTCATCAACCTCCTTTTTGAAGTGTGGACAACAGAACTGAACATAGTGTTCCAGTAATGGTTTCAGTAATGCCATTTACAGTGGTAATATCACCTCCTTATTTCTACTCAATATTCCCATTTATACATCCAAGGATTGAATTTTTCTTTCTTAGCTACCACATCATACTTCAAGCTATATCAGCTGGTTATTCACCATGACCATTAAGTTCCCTTCAGAGATATTGCTTTACAAAATACAGACCCCCATCTGTAAGTATGATCTATATTCTTTGATCCTAGAGATACGATCTTGCACTAGCTATATTAAAATGCATATTGTTCAAGAGATCCCAACAGACCAAGCAATCCAAGTTACGCCGTAGAACTGACCCATACTTATTACTTCGTTAATTTTTGTCAACTTCAAAATTCACCAGCAATGTTTTATATTTTCATTTAGACCACTGATGAAGATATTTAATAACACTGGGCCAAAAATCGATTACTGGGGGATGCCACTAGAAACATCTTCATTGGCTGAAGATACCTCATAATTGTGTGTGGCCACCTTTTGCTTTGCAGAGGTGCAGAGCAAAAATAGTTCCCACTAACTTGCACTGAAGTTATTGGTGCTCTACATCTCTGAAAATTATGCCCAAATTGAGTCAAAAGCTGGGCATCCAAAAAAGGCACCTCAAAATCAGATCATTTCAGCCACAATTTATTCTCTGACCCACCCCGACCTGAGTCTCATTTACATAGTGTAGGAGTTTGGGGAAAGAAGTGAGATAAGGTCACACAATAAATCTTGGGCCCTTCAGACTTGGTCCTCAACAGCTGACTGCAGGAAACCCAGATTCTCCGAGATGTCCCTACCTAGATTCCCCTTTACCTCCTCCTGTTCCTTTTAGCTGAAGTTCTGTTATGTGACTTATACTTAGAAATGCCTCAATAATTTGTTAGGGGGTTTTTGCCTAATAGATTGATCTGTAAGACCTAATCTGATATTTGGATCTAACTTGTTTTCAACAGAACTCCTAAAAAATAGGGCAGAGAGGATGAAGAGGAAGGCTTTGGTTAAATATTTTTGGTTAACTATAGGATGTTGCTCCCGGTAAGGGGGTTGCACTTACCTCTCGTGAGCACCCCCTGGCCAGATGCACCCCTGGCCTGCACTCTCTCTCTACCTATTTGTGGTGGTCTTCGCTGACTCAGCCCTCCGGCCAAATCACAAACCCTCTGTCAGTTTGTCCCTGCTCCGGAATAGAGCAGTCCCCCAGGGCTCCTTCGCCCTCTCAGGGCCTCTCTCGTCCCAGCTCTTCAGCTGGACCACTACAGTTCAGCCCCCTTCTCGGATGCCTCAAAGTCCAGGCCACTTCCCCCAACAACTAATGGGGGGATTGGAGGGGACCTGGGCCTGCCCACTACTCCGGGTCCCAGCCCAGGGACCTTGTAGATAGCAGCTGTCGCTGTGCCCCTTTATTTAAGTTGCGCTGCTGCTCTAATTCCCTGGGCCACTTCCACGTGGCTCCCACATATTCTTCACTCTTAGCTCAGGGCCTTGTCCTTGTGGGGTACCAGCAGCCAGCCTGGTGCACCATCCACTCTCCTCCAGCTCTAGCAAGGAACTGAACTTGCTTTGGCCCTGCAGCTCTTCTTATACTGACCTGCTAGGCCCTGATTCACCAGGTTGGCTTAACAGTGAAATCCTTGCTGATCTTAAACACAAAAAAGAAGCTTACAAGATGTGGAAGATTAGACAAATGACCAGGGAGGAGTATAAAAATATTGCTCAGGCATGCAGGAGTGAAATCAGGAAGGCCAAATCACACTTGGAGTTGCAGCTAGCAAGAGATGTTAAGAGTAACAAGAAGGTTTTCTTCAGGTATGTTAGCAACAAGAAGAATGTCAAGGAAAGTGTGGGCCCCTTACTGAATGAGGGAGGCAACCCCGTGACAGAGGATGTGGAAAAAGCTAATGTACTCAATGCTTTTTGCACCTCTGTCTTCACGAACAAGCTTAGCTCCCAGACTACTGCACTGGACAGCACAGCATGGGGAGGAGGTGACCAGCCCTCTGTGGAGAAAGAAGTGGTTCAGGACTATTTTGAAAAACTGGACGAGCACAAGTCCATGGGGCCAGAGGCACTGCATCCGAGGATACTAAAGGAGTTGGCTGATGTGATTGCAGAGTCATTGGCCATTACCTTTGAAAACTCATGGAAGTCCCGGATGACTGGAAAAAGGCTAATGTAATGCCCATCTTTAAAAAAGGGAAGAAGGAGGATCTGGGGAACTACGGGCCAGTCAGCCTCACCTCAGTCCCTGGAAAAATCATGGAGCAGGTCCTCAAGGAATCAATTCTGAAGCACTTAGAGGAGAGGAAAGTGATCAGGAACAGTCAGCATGGATTCACCAAGGGCAAGTCATGCCTGACTAACCTAATTGCCTTCTATGATGAGATAACTGGGGGAAAGCAGTGGATGTGTTATTCCTTGACTTTAGCAAAGCTTTTGATACGGTCTCCCACAGTATTCTTGCCAGCAAGTTAAAGAAGTATGGGCTGGATGATTGGACTATAAGGTGGATAGAAAGCTGGCTAGATCGTCGGGCTCAACAGGTAGTGATCAACGGCTCCATGTCTAGTTGGCAGCCGGTTTCAAGCGGAGTGCCCCAAGGGTCGGTCCTGGGAACAGTTTTGTTCAATATCTTCATTAATGATCTGGAGGATGGCGTGGACTGCACTCTCAGCAAGTTTGCAGATGACACTAAACTGGGAGGAGTGGTAGATACGCTGGAGGGTAGGGATAGGATGCAGAGGGACCTAGACAAATTAGACGACTGGACCAAAAAAAACCTGATGAGGTTCAACAAGGACAAGTGCAGAGTCCTGCACTTAGGACAGAAGAATCCCAGGCACTGTTACAGACTAGGGACCGAATGGCTAGGAAGCAGATCTGCAGAAAAGGTCCTAGGGGTTACAGTGGACGAGAAGCTGGATATGAGTCAACAGTGTGCCCTTGTTGCCAAGAAGGCTAATGGCATTTTGGGCTGTATAAGTAGGGGCATTGCCAGCAGATCGAGGGATGTGATCATTCCCCTCTATTCGACATTGGTGAGGCCTCATCTGGAGTACTGTGTCCAGTTTTGGGCCCCACACTACAAGAAAGATGTGGAAAAATTGGAAAGAGTCCAGCGGAGAGCAACAAATATGATTAGGGGGCTGGAGCACATGACTTATGAGGAGAGGCTGAGGGAACTGGGATTGTTTAGTCTGCAGAATAGAAGAATGAGGGAGGATATGATAGCTGCTTTCAACTACCTGAAAGGGGGTTCCAAAGAGGATGGATCTAGACTGTTCTCAGTGGTACCTGATGAGAGAACAAGGAGTAATGGTCTCAAGTTGCAGTGGGGGAGGTTTAGGTTGGATATTAGGAAAAACTTTTTCACTAGGAGGGTGGTGAAGCACTGGAATGGGTTACCTAGGGAGGTGGTGTAATCTCCTTCCTTAGAGGTTTTTAAGGTCAGGCTTGACAAAGCCCTGGCTGGGATGATTTAGTTGGGAATTGGTCCTGCTTTGAGCAGGGGGTTGGACTAGATGGCCTCCTGAGGTCCCTTCCAACCCTGATATTCTATGATACTTCCCACACAGCTGCTCTAGGCAACTTGGAAGACCTCTCTACTGCCCTTTTCTGGGGCAGGGTGTGGCAGGGCCATAAGGCCTCCAGCAGGGGCCTCAGAGCCTAGTCCACTCCATCACACTCAGCCATACCAGAGTTTAGTCTGGCACAATTTTCTTTAAAGTACAGTTTTAAGTAAAAGCTTAAAAATTGCAAAAATGTTCTGTAATCTCAAGAAAATATAAAAATAGAGTTTTAACAAATAATATGTGAATCCTAAAACCTCGCAGCTCTGCTGCAACATTTCTGCTTTGCATAATTGATCTAGAAATCCTCCATTTGATATTTATTGATTGTACCTATAATACCGAGTGAGTCCTTCATTGCCTGAAAGATAAATAACAGATTTTAAATTGTTTTTAAATGCCAGATAGTAATTCTATTCCCCCCCACTCCATAATTAACATTGTATTGCTAGAGATGAACAGCAGTATACTGAAGGTAAACTATAGCTTACAGGTGCACTCTTAAAATTAGCTAAAATAATTAATTCAGTCTTGGCCCTTTACAAATCCTACTGACCTGTAGGAAAATAATATCCTTTTTATAGGAACTCAGTGCTAGAGAATGGAATTTACCCCGCAAAGCAGGAAATCTTCTTCTGCATAAGAGATATTTGAAAGAATCAGGACTGCACACATACAAATGTATCACAAATAGACCATGAAAATTATATTTCCAATTAAAAGCAATATTCTGATTATATTAAAAAGATACAAAAATATAATGTCTATACAATGTGGCTAATAATTCAAGTTTTAAATGGTGATTCTACCCTGAAAGTAACTCTAAAAATAGCAACTTCCCACTCAGTGGATCTATTTATGACACGTGGAGTTGAATCTATTTACGACAGCAGCCAAGATAAGTTTTTACTGCTTTTTGCATCTGCCCTGCAAGACCAATATTGCTAGGAATATACGTCAAACTCAATTCCTTCTTGTGTATATCATCAACAGAATTGTTTACTAAATTCCAGTTAGTTACATCTGTTTACCTCATTGCCCAGGTGACACTGTCAGTTTCAGTGCATCCCCACTGCCTTGTCTTGGTGTCAACAATGCCATATTTGGTTTAAAAAAACAAAAAACCCTAAAGGTTCCTTAATGGTAACTGCTGGCCTTTGAGAGATGGGCCTCTGTACATTCACCCATGAAGGACTGGCATTTCTTGGAACTGAAGTCACAAAACACAAAACAGAGGGATAAGAACACTGAGGTAGAGGGAAGGGTGGGCAGGAAGTGTGAATGCACAAAGGTGACTTTCAAATTAGAACAATCACCAGTAATTGTCTTTTTGTTCTTCAAGGATCCCTGTGCTTTGCCATTTGTGAGAGAGAAGTCACCTTGATTATACAGTGTCCATTGAGACCACAGAATGTAAGATGTTCTTGTCAGCTTTCCAAGCCTGAACCAAAGGAAGCTGAAGACTCAGAGCACATGGTGCCAAAGGTGACCTATAATGAGAAGTGGACATCACCAGTGCCAACTGAGTTACCAGCATCAATGTCCTGGTGTCAGAGTCTCTCCCACAGGATGGTGCCAGTGGCAGGGCCAAAGCAAAAGATAATGTAAAGGTTTCACTCATTTAGTGGCCAATAGTTTCAGTGCCAAAGTAGGTCAACAAGAACCTAGATCGCCAATCTGAACCACTCATGCTAAGGCCTGTGCCTTAAAGTCCTCCCTGGGGAAGCAGGCCTGAAACCTTAACTGCCTACCCTGATGTGTTCTGGGTGTGAATACCTAACAGGCAGCATGCTGTCAAGGTGTGTGAGCTTCTCCTAGAGACACTCAGCTACAGACCTGTACTCTGGATTCTGAATAAAGGGCCGAAGTGTCGTTTTCTTGATAAGAACATAAAAACGGCCATACAGGATCAGACCAAAGGTCTGTCTAGCCCCAGTATCCTGACTTCTGACAGTGGCCAATGCCAGGTGCTTCAAAGGGAATGAACAAGTAATCATCAAGTGATCCATCCCATCAGCCATTCCCGGATTCTGGCAAATAGAGGCTAGGGACTCCATCCCTGCCCATCTTGGCTAATAGCCATTGATGGACCTATCCTCCATGAACTTATCTAGTTCTTTTTGAACCCTGTTATAGTCTTGGTTCTCACAACATCCTCTGGCAAAGAGTTCCACAGGTTGACTGTGCGTTGTGTGAAGAAATACTTCCTTTTGTTTGTTTTAAATCTGCTGCCTACTGATTTTATTGGGTGACCCCTAGTTCTAGTGTTATGAGGAGTAAATAACACTGATGCCATTCTTATTGATGTTAATACACAAGAAAGAAAGAACCAACCTTGAATTTTACATTCTATGTTGAGTTTGCAAGGCTGGCAGTTAATATCTTTTTACTTATTAACTGAACACATTTGACATACAAATTAAGACCTAAAGACAGTGACCTATAATATTTTCAGAGAGTCACTTTTCAAAGTAGACTCACGCTTTCAATAAAGCTTTATTTGACAGGAGAGATGTGAAAGAGCCCTAACCAAGCACTTCTTAATTACCTCTGTTGTCCAATATTCTGGATAAGTAAGGCAGTAAAATGTAGCTCAATTATGAGTATAGTAATGGAAATTAAGTAATCATAAAGCTCACTTGTGATGGGTACCTAATGTGATAAAGAGACATGAGAATTAATTTGCAATCTCAGAATGTACAGCAGACCCTCGCTACAACATGCGTCTTTGTAGCACGAATTTGGTTATAGCGTGGGACCACGCATGGATCCCAAATTTAATTACCTTCGTTGGAATCCATGGTAATGCAGTCCCCGTGTTAATGCGGGACCGTGCATGAATCCAAAACCCTGCATTCTAGCAGGGGTCCGTGTATACAGTAAGTGGAGCTCTTAAGAGTAAGTAAAAGGTGATAAACATGCGGAAGTTGCTGGTTTATCATCTACAAGAAAGTTTTTTTTAAAAAAGGAAAACAACAAAATGTTAGAGCACATATACAGCACTTAGGCCATGGAACATTACCAGGAAACCAACAGGATCACTGACAACAGTGTACTGAAAAATAGATTTAAAGACCCAGGAAATTACTTTGAAATAAAAGATTGTTCTGATTAAACCCAACAGTGTGCAACAATGTGAGACAACATTTAGAAGGCATACCAAAACAAAACAAAACAAAAAGATAAGGCTGATCCCAGTTCTTGAAAAAATACGAATGCATATTTTAAAACATATACATATCTATTCAGTCAAAAATACAATTATTTGAAAGTGTTATTAAAATATATAAAACTTGTGTAACAGAATGCTGTAGATAAAAATAGTTTCTACTTAACATAACTGACTGATGTGGTGAGGGTAAAAGAATTTTTAAAAATTATGAAGTATTTTCTACCCTAAGTGATAAATGTATGGCATGATGTAGCATCCTTTTTAATACTGCCAAATCATGATTTAAAATTTAATTCTTGTTTGGCTGGTTGTTCTGTATTTTATTGCAAACTATGGCAATGAAACAATAAAAATGTCTTGTATTTCTAACTAAAATTTTAGTCTATTACAGTACTTAAAAAATATTCTGACAAGGCTGATATTTTAGGCTTGGCAATTCAGTAGGTAACTCTGATGGGGTGGACTAGACCATCAGGAGCCAAGAAATTGAGGAAAAACTGCAGGCACACACACACTTGACCCAGAGGGGCACTCACAAGAAGTGAGTGCCACCCCATTGCAGTAACACATTTCTTTAAGTTAACAAAGAACCAACACCCCAGTATGATGTTGAGGGCAGCGTGTTGCTGTTGAAGATATTGCTTTTTGGATCAGTTGTAAAACTGAGTCCTTCTTTTTGGATTCAATGTAAAACTGTGATCCCATGTACTTCAAATTTCAATGTGAATACTTTTTGGGGCCTCTGGAAGCTACCATAATACAAACATTAAGTGACCACATGGCCAGTTTAGATTACAAACAAGACCAAAGACAATGTCCTCCTCTATTTATTATCTTATTTATTATTAGGGATAGCGTTAGCAGGGCCGGCTCCAGGCACCAGCTTATCAAGCAGGTGCTTGGGGCGGCCACTCTGGAGCAGGGTGGCACTTTCAAGTATTCGGCGGCGGGTCCCTCACTCCTGCTCGGAGCGAAGGACCTCCCACTGAATTGCCGCAGATCGCGATCGCGGCTTTTTTTTTCTTTTTTTTTTTCCGGCTGCTTGGGGCAGCAAAACCCCTGGAGCCAGCCCTGAGCATTAGGGTACCTTCCAAATCAGGATCAGGATCCTATTAGGCTAGGCATTGTACAAACACAGTAAGAAAGACTGTCCCTACCAGAAGACCTTAAAATACGAAAACGCAAAAACCAGTGAAGAGTGGGGAAATGATATAAACCCACAAGCATTGTGATTAGAATGGCAATATGAACTCATTTTGTTATTTCCATGTTGTTTTCTCTGCCCCTTTTTTTTCCCTCCCCACCATCCTTAAAGACAGCCAAAACACAATACGTGAGGGAGAAGGATATAGACAAATATTACAACAGTTGCTAAAATAATCTTTTGCTCCCTCCGCTGGGACAAAAAGATGATCTCCTTTCAGGCAAGAGCTCTATTTATGATGACAATTACTCTACTAACTGTGACAGTGGTACACCAAGTGCCAGCTCTGGCCAAGGTTGAAGGCATTAGCTAAGAACTGACAAGCTCATAGCTGGAAACCAAGCCAGCTTACCTATATGTTAGATTTATTCAAAACAGGTATTAGTCTGATAAGAATGTATTTAATGTTTAGACTCTGTGAAATGCTTTTTAAATTGCATTAATCTCACTTGTAATGTCTGTATTCCATGCTATAAGGAATATGTAAATTTTGCTTTGTAACTTTAAAAATGTTTGCTGTAAACTTGTGAACCCAGGTAGGGAATCATCTTTCCCACTCTCCTCCCTCCGCCACCCCCCATTAAAGACATCTATCAAGATTAAACGGCCATTAGGGAAAATCATAATACAAAGGATTAGTGAATGGCCTTATCACATCTTGGAAATGCTATGTGTAAAGGAGTCCATCTCAAACACTGAAAGGCCAAATGTAGAAAATAAAACAGGTCACAAGAAAATTTTTCATCTCTTTGCTGTTTGAATTCTCACAGGGCCAGAGACAATAAACTAAGGCAGCGATCCTGAGGGGCTATCCCGGGGTCCGCCCTGAAAGACATTTTAGATTGACAGAAAACTACACCTCTGTCTTTAGGAATCATAGATGGTAACTCATTTGTGTGTATATGCTAGTTTGCTTGAACCTGTAAATAACAAGTATTTCTTTTTCCTAGGGATGGTGTCCCTAGCCTCTGTTTGCCGGAAGCTGGGAATGAGACGTGTTGTGAGAGAACTACTTCCTCTATTTCTCTTCCTTCAAGTACATACTTAAAACCATTTTTCCAGATGTCCAAGAGATTGACTTCTCTACAAATACATTTTTGGGGTTTTGTGGTACTAACTCCTCCTTCCCCCATACATCTCTCCAAGGCAGGTTCTTGTCCATCCCTTTTCTCAGCAACAAATAAAAAACAGAAAAATAACATCTTTCTTGACTTAATATATTTTTTCCAAAGCAGTTTAACACAGGTTAGTAATGTCACATAATTAACATTTTAAAACTTTGATGTATGTGCATCCACAGGTGGTTAAACTGTAAAAGTCACGTCTGAGAAGTTGCTAAGCAACTGTGACCTGCTTAGGATCACTGGCCAGACAATGACATTTTGTTATGTGGATAAAATACTGGTAATATTGTGTCTTTGTCAGAGTTGTGGGGGTGGATTTCTGAAGTTCTCTCTCCTAGACTATTTCTTTGCATATCACCTACATTAATCTCTCTGAACAAAGTCATTTGTAACTTTTCTAATTCACCTCCAGATGTTTCTCATTACTGCAAACACAAACACTTACTTTTAACTTGACAACAAATAGTATGTAAACAGAGAGAGATCTTATGCTTAAATAGCATATAGCAAATAGCTTAAATAGCAGCTTCTTTCAACCTTTATACCTCCTGGTTGTGTTAGCCATCTGGCTGATCACCAGGTTGGTTTCTCCTCTCCTAGATGACAGATGAATGCAATAACTTCTCCCAGCTTCCTGAAAGTGTGATCTGATCTTATGCACCCTGAAATACCTTCCATGTGGCTAATCACAACAATACATATTTCATGATTATTTCTTTCAGATGCTTTGTCTTCACATTTTCTTTTCTTTCTACTTGAAGCTGGACCAAATGGTCCATGTTAGTGCAGTTCCCAGACCTCTTTCAACTTCCAATCTCTCCTGCCCCTGAACTATCTCCAGACTCTTTTGCCTTTGGAACTGTGCATTTGTAGAACTATTTTTCTTTACAGCTCTTTCCTGGCAGTTGTCTCAGAGTCAGGAGGATCCATCATTCCCTGGCTAGTCTTCAAATGGATGTATAAGCACATCTGACAGCCAATTTCTAAAGAAGGCTTCTGGCAGGTAAATTACATTGAAGCTATTGCTCCAGCTGCAATGCTCAACACCCCTGCTGTATCTGGAACAGACTTGTATGTAAGAACCTGCAGGGCTAGAACTGAGACCATGGGGGTCCTGGGTCGCTGACACCTCCATATCATCATAGAAGGCTTAGGCTGGGCTCCTAGGGGAGGGCTCTGTGAGGCTGGGCCCAGAAGGAAGTACTGCCAAGCAGGACCCGCGTAGCAACTCCTCACAGCCCACTGATTGACTGGCACTGGTATGTAAGCCAGGAAGCCATGACAGGAAGTTGGCTGAGCAACAATACAGACTGCTTGCCTGTCTTGCTTCAGACGCTGTGTGCATGAGAGATCCCAGACTCTGGCTTCTGACCCTGCTTGCTTCCTGACACCTGGCCCCTGGTTTGCCCTCTGGCCTGTCTTGAACTCTGATCCTCTGGTACCCGACTAGGCCTGACACCTGACTCCTGCTCTGACCATTAGGTTTAACTGCCCCCCCCAGTCGTGACATTGTATCTATTTGGCAATATAGTTTCAATGGTGAAATTCATGTTTTCCAAGCTCTCTACCCTCTTCATACGTGTTGTGAGTTCACCTGAAATCCTCTCCCTACATAGTAAGACTGCTGCAAGCAGAAGGCCAGATGGAAGCTTTGGGTCACTGTCAAGATTATTGTTTTGGTCCAAAGCTTAAGCTACACCTCAAGAGTCTGCTTCACAAAGGCCTCTCCTCCAGACCTTTCCTGTACCTCCCTCACTCTCAGCCTAATTAAGCTAGGTGGATGGGCAACACAATGGCAAATGAAATTATATGTTGATAATTGCCAAGTAGTGCACATTGGAAGGCATTATTTGAACTATCCATAAACCTTTCTGGGTTCTAAATTAACTGCATCAATTTAGAAAAATAAAATAAAAACAACAGGCGCAGCCCAGTGCAGATCTCTGCTCAATGTGTGGAAGTGATCAAAACAAATAACCAAATATTAAAAATGCATATGGAATAGGAGGGGAAATGTAGAAAATTTTATAATGCTATTATGTGAATCTAGGGTACAGCCTCATATGGAATACTGTGTGCAGTTCTGGTCATCCTGCCTCAAAATTAATATTACAGGATTAGAAGGTTGTCAGAGGAAGGGATGAGAATGATTAGCAGGATGGAAAACTTCTCAAAGAGAGATTGAAAGGATTAGGATTATTTACCCTAGGGAGGACATTAATAAACGGAGATATGACATAAGTATAGAAAATAACGAATGGCAGAGAGAAGGCCATCGGTAAATTCTATTCACCCTGTCTTGATACAAGTGCAAGGGAACATTCAATGAAATTGAAAGGTGGCAACCTCAAATCTGACTAAAAGGAATCCTTGTTATCCCTTTATTATGACACCAGTGTCATTCCTATGTCACATGGTAGCAGATGTCTGGCTGCTTGAAGGTGGATTTTCAATGGATATACTCCAAATCAGTGGTGGGGAGTGGGGTCTGGGGCTTGCCCTGCTCCGGCGCTCCAGCTGGGGCGCTGGATTGGGGGCTGCACCATGCAGCTCAGCCCCGCTCCGGCGTGCCAGCCAGGCACTGGGTCCGGGGCCTCACCACACGGCTCCCGGAAGCTGTGGCATAGCCCCTGCTCCAGCTCCTACATGTTCCAATGGCTCCTTCCAATGCTCCAATGGAAGCTGCAGGGGCGGTGCCTGTGGATGGGGCAGCATGCAGATCCGGCTCGCCATGCCTCCACGTAGGAGCCAGAGAAGAGACATGCCACTGCTTCCGGGAGCCACTTGAGGTAAAAGCTGCTCAGATCCTGCACCCTAGCCTCTCCCCGTGCCCCAACCCCCTGCCCCAGCCCTGATCCACCTCCCACTCTCCAAACCCCTTGATCCCAGCCTGGAGCACCCTCCTGCACCCCAAACCTCTCATCCCCAGCCCCACCCCAGAGCCCGCACCCCCATACAGAACCTGCATCCCTCCCTACACCTCATGCCCCAGCCCTGATCTGCCTCCCACTCTCCAAACCCCTTGGTCCCCGCCCAGAGCACCCTCCTACACACCAAACTCCTCATCCCCAGCCCCACCCCAGAGCCCACTCCCAGAACCAGAGTCCTCACCCCAACCTCAGTTTTGTGAGAATTCATGGCCCGCCATACAATTTCTATTCTGAGATGTGGCCCTCAGGCCAAAAAGTTTGCCCATCCCTGCTCTAAGTGTAACTTACTTTTATTTAATTGTACATGCATACACCACTCCTGAATCATGATAGTCAAATAGCACATGCAGGACAATCCCTTCTTCCAGCAGTCTCAGATCCCAGGAAGCAACTGCCTCTTGACTACTTCTCTCTAATCAGAAGCATAAAGCAAATTCTCCTGCTGCTTGCACAGCTCCCTCACCTCTGAACCGTCCATATCAAAAACTAACTACAGTCGAACCCATTTATCTCGACCTCGGTTAACTTGCCAATCGTATTAAGTCGACGTTTTAGAAGTGGAACCGCCAAATTCTCTCTTTGTCTTAGCATTTTCTCATCGGTTATGTCGGTTCTTTTATGTCGCCGTACCCTAATATCTCGAGCACAAAAGAGGGCCAAATTTGCCACTTAACGTCCGTTATCTCGATCCCCATGACCAATCGTGCGTCTTATATATTAGTATATAAATAAAAATGATCGTACTTGGTTCACTGCGCATGTGCTGAGTAGCACTGCGCATGTGCTGAGTAGCACGTGATCACGGTCCGTATGGTCGTTCACTCCCATGCCAGTTCACTCACTCTTGTTGATCTTGTCTGAAGGATAACATGCTGTAGCTATTCTGTTTATTTTTTCCCTTCTAAAAATGTCTGGAGGTGTTAAGAGAAAACTGGACAATCAGTCAATAGAGAAAAAGTATGAAATCATACTGCAGCTAGAAAAAGGAACAAAACTGGCAGACCTTAGTCGTCAGCATGGCATTCCAGCAAACACCATTTCAGGATGGAAAAAGAAGGCCGACGTGATAAAGCAAATGTACGAGAAGTCTGTCTTTGATCCAGCAAGAAAAAAACTTAGAGTGGCTGAGCACAAAGATGTCGACGATGCACTGTTTCAATGGTTCACAAATACGCGAGCAACAAACCTTCCCGTCAATGGTCCCTTGCTGATGGAGAAGGCGGACATCCTTGCTGCAAAGCTAGGACACCCTGACTTTAAAGCAAGTCAGGGGTGGCTGGATCGTTTCAAAAAGAGGCACAACATTGTCTTCAAAGCAATTTGTGGAGAGAGCGCTGCAGTTCAACAGGAACAAGTGGATTCATGGCTGAAGACTCAAATGCGCACAATTTTGGATACCTATGAGACTCGGAACATTTTTAATGCTGATGAAACTGGGGTGTTTTGGAAATGCCTTCCAGACAAGACTATGGCGTTTTGTGGGGAGGCTTGTCACGGTGGAAAAAAGTCGAAGGACCGACTTACAGTGCTAGTTGCTGCTAACATGGATGGAAGCCAAAAACTCCCGCTCTACGTTATAGGAAAATCCAAGAATCCCAGATGCTTTAAGCAGACCAAAGTTCTCCAATGTGATTACGATGGCCAGCCAAGTGCCTGGATCACAGGAGATCTATTCAGTGCATGGGTGAAAAAGTGGGACAGGAAGTTCCAAGCAGAGAAAAGGAAGGTGGCACTGATCGTGGACAACTGTAGAGCTCATCCGGATGTTCCTGGTCTCAAGGCCATTAAGATCTTTTACCTCCCACCTAACACAACGAGTAAGCTCCAACCAATGGACCAGGGGATAATCCAAGTGCTTAAGGTGTACTACAGGAAAATGTTGATGCGCCAATACCTGCTCCATGATGAAAAGAAGGCACAGTACACCCCTTCCCTTCTAGATGCAATGAACTTCCTGAGATCAGCCTGGAATGACGTGAAGAAGGAAACAATCTCAAACTGCTGGATGCACTGCGTCATTCAGGATATTTCCGATGATGAGTTTCAGGCACAGTGCCGTGCAGCCGCAGAAGAACTCGCGGAAGTGGTGGGAAAAATCAAGCCTTACAGATGCTATCTTGGAAGAGGAGGCACAGGAGTTAGCCATCACTGTCCAGGAATTCCGAGATTACATAGAAATCGACAAAGACGTTGTTACTGATGGCGTGATCACCGATGAAGACATTGTATCAAGTGTGCAGTCAGCACAGGCAAGCACATCTGCATGCGGCAATGACAAAGAAGATGAAGAAGATGCGGACGAAGATTTGGAACCAATTCCCTCAGCTGGTGAGGTGGTAGAAATGCTACAGAAAATTCGACGGTATGGTTCTTTTGTAGGAGATGAAACTGTTTTAGACAGCATAAATAATATTGAAGCATTTGTTTTCAAGCAGACTGTTAAAGGCAAAAAGCAACAAAGCATTTTAGACTTTGTAAAGAAACCATAGTAACCGCGTGTACGATACTTTTCAGAGCTGTGTCAGAGTGAAATGACTCGCGAATTTAATTTTGACACTGGTTAGATTTTTGTAAAAACGAACTACACCCCGCACGTTTTTTGTGATTTTGTGAGCGATCTTTGTGTTTGCAATGTTGGAGAATATAATAAAGGTTTGTATCGAGAATCGACGGTGGTTTGTATTGTATACTGGTAAATCTCTGCTGTTAGTTGGTGCACATATGCCTTTTGTTGTTAGCAAACATGTATGTACATTTTTATAGCATGCCGATCGCTTCATCAAACAAATCGCGGCAACGCTGTTGTGTAAAAAAACCTCCAAAAACACGTGCATGTACATTCTCATTTATTAACGCACATCATGTACATAAAGAAATTTCAAGCACATGTTAATATATTGCCGCCATATTGGTTTTCGTTTATCTCGATCATCGGTTATCTCGACGCTTTTTGGCAAACCCCTAGGCCGGCAACATAACCGGGTTCAACTGTACAAAGAATGTCTTCCCAAGAGCAAGCACCATGAAATGATATGTTATAGCACCACCTGGTGACATGTGCCATAATATACTTTTTATACAATGCACAATTAGACGGTGTAACTCATAGCCACAAGACATAATTGAGATGAAGAGTTTAGCAGGATTGAAAAAATGAATATTTATACAGATAACAAGAATGTCCAAATTTATAATAGTAAACATTAAAAAATAATCATTTTTGAAGGACTATTAATTGTCATAGCTCAGGGCATGAACCAACGTCTAATGACTGGAAGTTAGGAGGAACCTTTCTCTGGGGGCAGTTTATCATACAAAGGCCTATCATAAGGCTGCTTCTGGCCTCTCCAAGATAGGATGCTGCACTAGATGAACCATCAGTGCGATCAAATACTGGAAATTATTATGTTCTCCACTAAGATAAGCACACCGGCCCTACAGAATGTAGGAAGCATGACCCCTCTACACAGGCTCCCCAAATCCTGCCCTTCCTCCACAATGCAGCAGAAACACACTGATTCCGCTGCATCTGGGTCCTGCTATGAACTGCACAGGAGGAAGCCGGGTTTACCTCCTGCTGATAACTTGAACACCACTAATGAAAGCCTGTACATAAAAAAAATTGCAATGTGTTTCAATTGCTTTGTACAGTTCATTAGTCTTTCTCCTTTTTAAAAAAACAAAAAAAACCCCTAAATTTCATGATCAGTAGCTAATTCTGTAGCAGGCAGGACTCCAGACCAAGCAGCAGAAAACATAGAAGCCTTAGTGTTGTACTTTGCAGTCTTAACTCACCATCTCCATCCCCACCTTTGTGACATCCTGCCCCCTACTTCATGCAAAGGCCACATACTTCCAAACAGGGAGACATTCTTCACTCTCAGTAGGAGAAATTAATTGCTGCTATAGCTCTGAGCTGCTCTCTGTCCTGGGCTCCTGGGTTACTTCCTAAGTGACAGGGCAGCATGACTCTGAATAAGCTTTCTGGAAAAAACATTTTACTATTAGGAAGACTGACTGGGGAAAAAGCTGAGGTTGTCTGACCCCCTCTCACTGAGGGTGTATATCCAACATTTGTGACTGAGATCTGCAACTCAAGGGTCCCTGGAGACTCCAAGCTACTTTTGGATCATCAGAGTGGCAGTGTTGGAGGGAGGGACCAAGACACAGAATGCAAGACCTGCAACTGTGGCCAGCCCCAGAACAATGGAGGAGGCTTCTTGCGACTTTATGAACATTTACAAGCATCAGCCACAACTGGCCCTTAAGATGAAAAAATGAACATTTCAGCTCAAGCTCTGGCTCCTGCTGACACACAGAGTACATACAACGAAAAGTAACAGTGGCCAGGACAGGAATTCCAGAGCACAACTGTTGCAAACTGACTTTAGCTTCCATAAAACCCACACCGTTCTTACTCTGCAGGCTGTGAGAACCTTTGGCTGCGTAAGGAGCATTCCCAGATGGAGCTCAGGTGTCATGGAAAGCATTTTTAGTGGATACTTCCCTGATTTGCATATAGCCTTTACGCACCCTTCTCTGCTCAGATTACTCCTGCTCTTTGAACAGGTCAGTTGTGGCCTCTAGGAGCTACTGTAATACAAATAATTAATAATAAATCAGAATATGGGTGCAAAATAATGCTGATTTTGTAGCATTATATTTTGCATATTTACAAGGCAAAAGCAAAAAGGGCCATAATTTGGCTCCCAGATATTATGGAAATTGGTGCCTTACAAATATGTATTATCATAACATTATTCTGTATAATATACAGCTTTTCTTTTAATTGCTCAACAGCATGCTGTACTTTCCCAGAAAAATTCTATAATTAGGAATATACATTTATATAATGAAGCCCTTGAGAGACCATACATATATATATGGTCTCTCAAGGGCTTCATTATATAAACCACACACACACACACACACACATAAATCCCTGTTTTTTTTCCAGAGTAGGCCTTTAAGTCCCAGGAATGCCACAGTTCTCCCTAGTTTGTGGAGGCTTTGAAATGTAAAGGAGATTTTCCAGCTTTCATTTGAATGAAGAAAGTATGTTTCTAGCCATTTTCTTTGTGAAGACAGTCTAGAAAACAGGAACAGATGTGAACTGATTGCTAACATTAAAAGGAACAAACAGATCTTCTAAACTGCTGCATCAGGAGTTTGCAGCAAAGAGGGGATGGGCTAAAAATTTCTCCCCTCTGCCTCCTGTTACATTTGGGATGTGTACTAAAAGTCCTCAGGCTGGCTCTGAGCATAGTGGTTAGAAGGACAGTATCAATTCAGTTTGCAGTAGGGATGACAAAAATAATTTTTTTCTAGGCCCACTCAAGACCAACGAGCCCATTTGTGGGCTTTAGCCATTTATAAATCTGACAGACTACTTCATACTGATAACAGCTCATGAATGCCCAATCCTGCTATCTATCTGTACTCAGAACTTCTGTCAACTTCACCTGGAGTTCTTTGTGCAAAACAGCATGATCAAGCCGTAACTAGTTTATTATGTATTTATTTATTTATGCTAGATTCAAAGTGTGTCTAGGAAGACAGATTTTTAAAAAGCAAACTACTGTCTTCACTTTTTTTCTAAAATCCAGAACTATCTAAACAATCTTCCAACTAAAAAACTGACACTACAAATTAACAAAAATAGCAAAAAACTAAAAAGAAATAAAGAAAATAATTTAACCTTCAGTTAAAACCTGACCTTGTTCTCATTCCACACTACTGGTCTATGATTGATTTAATATCAAAACACAAAGAAAAAAATAATCATTATAAGAAAGGTTCATTAAGTTATTCAAGAACAAGCTTTGAAAAATGGAGCATATTAAAAAATAAAATCTTTAACACCATAATAAAGCAAAAGCATTCATAAGCACTAGCTAAAAACAAACTGTTTATCTGGTATTGGAATATTTTTAAAGACGTACACCATACATACATAATTGTAGCTTTTCGGTCCACATGCACACAGCTTTAGCTAGGTCTAGAAGTTTACACACTCACTTCACGCGCAGAGTATGTCCATACCCAGCTAAGGTTGAAGGTGGTTTATAAACTTGATTTCTGCCCTGCTCCTCTTCCTCAGAAAAACTAACAAATCCACCTGAAATTTTACACACTATATCTCATCCCAGGACAGAATTTCCTGGAAAAGCTAAAGAAATTTACAACATTTCCAGAGAAAAGGGGTCTTAAATAGTCATTTTTCAGAAATCTGCCTAATGATTTTGGAGGTCATCATACCCCTGAAACAGATTCATATATAAACTTCAAACAATTCCAAAAGTACTCATCAAAAGCGACTTTCATAGATTTGGAGAGGGGACATGCAGAAATTACGGGGATACCTTAGGGTGTTAGAGGAATACTTAACAGATACTTAAAACCTTTAGTGAGAGAATACATAAACATTGGTATAAATTCACTTAACATTTCTATTATATAAACTGGTATCTTTTCAGGTGTGTACAAATATATTTAAGTATATACACATTTTACATGCATTTAACATTAAATATTTATATTTCTGAAACACCCAGATGCCCCAATCAGAATTTGGGTCTTATTGTGGTAGGTGCTATAAAGACACAATGAGTATACAAATTTAAGGTCATTATCCTGAAATCATGTATGCATATGAGTTGTTCCACTGAATTAAATTGAAGTTGCTCACGTGCATAAGGGTCTATAAGATTTGGCCTAATATACATGCACAAGATTGATCATACATGCATCAGCTGGATGACTGCATTATAAAAACTCATTGAAGTGAGCATTGCCTCATGGGCAGTAATGTGCATGGTAGCTAGATGCAGACAATCACAATGGGAGGGACTGTGAGAGAAGGAATACTTGGGATGTAAGTGCAGTAGTCTGGACTAGAGGGCAGGGGACAGGAAGAAGCCATATTTGGAAGCCAGGAGGATGGCTGAAAAAAGAAGTCTAGGAGTCTGTTCCTGTTCTCTTGGAGATAATGAATGTCTTGCATTTTTGTGGTCATTAATGAGATGAACATGTGTAATGGAGAGACACCGTTTTCTCAATTTCTGGTTTCTCTCAAGATCCCACTAATGGGGCAGAGTTAAGGTTGTTTGAGTGACTTTTTGTACATTGGAGCATTTTTGGTATTTTTTCAAATACCAAACTTAACTTAGAATTTTCAGATTAACATTTGTGTTTTCTAAGAAAAGTATAACCTCCTCTGCAGTGTTTTTCTGGTTGAAGTAAATATAGATTATTTCAGTGTTATTCAATATTAACTATGTTTTTCCTGGAAATTTTTGTATATTTATATTGCATGATAGTCCCTAACTTTAGTGTATTTTAACTAAAAAATTAGAAAATGACTCAGAAAAAGCTGTAATATGTGTTTATAGTAACAACTTATACAAACTTATACAAACTATTTTTTAATATTCTATAAGTAATTGCATTTCTCATTCAGAAAAGTTGACCATTTTCTATAGGCACTTCTGTATAGACAGATACCTCTACCAGACAAAACAACCAGGTAATTTAGGATATCTCAAAACACGTCATCAAATAAATTATCAATTGTCACATAATCAGGCAGCAGTTCAATTACAAAAAATCAAATTAATAATTAAACAACTTTTCTTTTTAAAGAACAAATACCAGCAGCACAGATACAAAAATGTAAACCGTTAATACTACTTATTTAATTAGGTCATATATACTTACACACAGAAACACATTTAACACAAAGACGATAAAAAATTCTCAGATAAGACAAAAGAAAGAAGGGTTTTCATGCAGTATAGTAAAGCCAGTTTTGTATTCCCTACATGCCACAGTGCTAGAACAGCAATGAATTCCAAGTGGGTGCTTTGAAAATTCAAGAGGCTGAATGGACTTGGAGTTGACTCTTGTCATTGCCACAGCTCTGGTTCAATGATTTTTCATTTCAGCCTCAAGTCACAATGATACCAATGAATGAATAACAATGTGAAATACATGAAGACAAGTATGTAAAAATATTTACACATAAAAGTATGTAAAAAACATGGCGAGTCAAATTGGTGTCAAGATAAATTGGTTTATATAAAAGGTGTTGTCTGCTTCACATAAAAGCTCTTTTCAGATGCAGTGACTATATATATATTATCTTGTCAAGAGGCTTGCAAGGGATTCCCTGAGACATTTGATTTCCATTTTATTATCTTTCAAGATTTTCTGCACCCATCACAAAGATTTTCAGTAATCATATTGACAATTCATAACTTTTTGGGTAAAGAAATTGGCCATGTATCCCATGTAAGACATTCTGCCATATATATTGTATCCATAAGCTTAAACAACATAAGACTAAAGGGGAGGAGGGATAGCTCAGTGGTTCGAGCATTAGCCTGCTAAACCCAAGGTTGTGAGTTCAATCCTTGATGGGGACATTTAGGGAACTGGGGTAAAAATCTGTCTGGGGATTGGTCCTGCTTTGAGCAGGGGGTTGGACTAGATGCCCTCCTGAGGTCCCTTCCAATCCTGATATTTTATGATTCTATGACTTAACCCAGTACATTTTCATCAATCTCTATTGAAGGTAAAATTCTAAGAAATAATTTTGAGTATTCTACACAATCTTAACTTTATGCAGTCAGTGCCAGTACTGGAAACCAACATTTTAAATATCTGAATAGATTCCAACCTCTTAATAATGACTGTCAAAAGCATAATATGTACAGTACCAAGTTTCTAGCCTACAATGCAAGTGGCTTTTAATTTATGGTTATTTTTGAACTGCCAAAGATCAATCAGAATCTGTTTTCATTTTTGCTAATTCAAGAAACTATAATCTTCACCAAGTACTGAAAAAAAATGAAAGTCAACCAAGTAAATGCAGAGGTATTTAAATAATAGTTGTGAGAGAAATAAACAGACTACCTATTTACTTTACTTTAGTCAGGTATTTGTTGTGACATTTAGTCCATTTTCCTTGTCTGATAGCTTGATGGTGTCACTCCTGCAGGTATTGTGGAATCATGTCACTACCTCATTTCTTAGGGCTTGTCTATATGAGGAAATTTACTGGAACAGCTATTTTGGAACGGCTACCCATGTAGACACTCTATTCCAGAATAAAATCACATTTATTTGGAATAATTAGTGAACTTCCAAAGCAGACTAATTATTCTGGAATGAAGTGTCTTATTTTGGAATAGAATGTCCACACAGGCAAATTTTCTGGAATAGCTATTGTGTAATAACTTATTCCTCAGTAGCTATTCCATTCAGTTTCCTCATATAGACAAACAATTGTTGGTTACTTCCCATTTAAAACATAACAGGAACAGCTGATAAGAGAGGCAGGACACATACAGATTATACCAATTATATGACAATAGTTCACCCTTTGCACTTACCTTCATAAATTACAAAGTTATGTGAACTTCCACAAGAATTATTATGCCTGGATAATGTTTTCACATCACATTTATACAGGGTGAATTTAGGTTTCAGATTAATGCTTATGAGAAGAAAAAACAATGACAATGAGATTGACCAGTTCAAAAACAGCGGTAAAATCACTATAGATAAATACATATGACCTGGACAAAAGGCTACTTTGTTTTTATAAAAGTTCAAGAAGAGAAGATCGGACATACCCTCGCTCACTGTTCCAGAAGCCAAAAGAAATAACAAAAAAGCCACCTTGGCACAGGAAATATAAAGTTCCCCATTCCAAAGGATATTAAAAAAGTATAAACCAGTCTATTCAGTACAAGATTATAACTCCAGTGGCAGAATGAAAGTTTTATTAGTATTAGTAGTATTATTGTAGCTTGAGATACAGATGAAGATTGCTGATAGTATTTGTGTTTTAGCACTACCCTCAAGGAACTCTAAAAAGAAATAAATTTTAAAGACCTAGTTCAACATTTCGAAGCTACTGAAGAATGAAAAGTTTGGTGGGCGGGCGGGGGGGGGCAGGGAGGAGAAGAACGACTACACATATACTTTGGATGGGATATGAACTCCCCTGATTCAGGACATAAGCCAACCTCTAACCAAAGGGTTAGAAAGAAACTTTCCCTGTAGGAAAGTTGCTCTTTAATTAACCACTCTGGAGTTTCTTGCACCTTCTTGTGGATCATCTGGTAATGGACACTGTCAGAGACAGGACACTGGACTTGGTGGACCACTGGGCTGCTCCAGAATGGCAATTACTATGTTCCTAATACAACATCTGAAGACTTTCTTTGCTGATCAATAATTTGAAAAGGCTGAGCAAATAAGTCTTCAAACTTTGCATGTAAACAGTCTTTACTGAGTGCTAAGGCCCTTCACTAGGTTTGGTGTAAAAATAAAAATAGAAGAAATAAGCTATCAGAAATAATTTATCAGCATATTTATCAGGTGACTAGGTGTTCATCATGCCTAAGGGTCTTTCCTGTAAACAACCAACATTCACCAATATTACTCATGCATAGAGTCTCAATGATTTCAAGGGTCTGTTAATCAGATCAGGCCCCTAGATTTTAGCAGAGCCTTGCAAGGACCCTCCTCTTTTGTAACCTCACAATACACAGCCTGGCCTGTCTGGTCCAGGAATTACTGCTGGGATAAATCTGGGTAGCGGAGGGTATAAATGTCTCATTGAAACACACAGAACACAGTCATACAAGAGATAAAAAATTAACTTTCCATGTTTTTTTTAACCTGTTCCTGCTATCCTCATCTGCTGGGGTTTTTTTTGTTTGTTTGTTTGAAATCCAGTTAACACAGCCTTGGAGAAAAACAACAGCAGCAACAATGCCATTCACTCCTTTCCCATCCTTTTCACTTCATCAGAGAGTGAACTATACTTGCAAAACTTGCTACATCTCAATGAAGAGTGAAATTCAAAGGCTACTTGGGACCATATTGTAAATATTAATGTGAATGGGCAGTTGTGGTTTCATGCTTTTTGTTTTCTTAAGAAAAGAAAGGCAAAAGGGAAATTTAATTGTCAGAGCTATGCTGCACATATGTAATATCTTAATGACTAATTAGGCCAGCAGTTCTCAATCAGTCAATGGTCTGTGGACAATATTCACTTCTCACAGGACAGACAGAGTTTTAAGATTCCAGGGCAATGTGAACATAACCCTTCGAAGGCTTCCAACTGCCTTTCACTAGCATGAGCTGATGGCAAGAAATGTACTGAAACTTGAATCAAAAACCTATGACAGCACTGGTTTCATGTTACTATTACATATGACTATACCTGTGCCCAGATATCATGGCATACAAATTACAGCAAACTGAAAAATACAATTTCTATACCAACTGCTCAAAATGTTTTATAAAAGTAAGTAAGTAACACATTTTCCAAGTTGTAAAAAATTAATAGCAGAGGGAGTCTGAAATTCAAAAGATGCTGAGCAATGGGGAAAATATTTAAAATTTCAGTGGAAAACATAAGAGTTAGAAGGCAATAAGACAGAGAGTGTGAGGCTGGCAGGCCAGATGCCAGCTCTTGCCCAGGCTGCAGGCATTAACTAAGAACTAACAAACTCAAAGCTGGAGACCAAACCTGTTCACCTGTATGTTAGTTTTGCTCACAATAAGTATTAGTCTTATAAGAAAGTATTTAGTGTTTAGACTTTCTGAAATACTTGTAAGCTGCTGCTTGCAGTAATCTCACTTGAAATGTCTGTATTCCACGCTATAAGGAAATATGTAAATTTTGCTTTATAACTTTGAAAATGTTTGTTCTGAACTTATGAACCACCACCCATCCAAAAAAACTATTAAAATCAGATGGGCCATTGAGGAACATCTGGGCTGAAAGGCTTGCTGCCACGCGCTCCAAAATGCTGTGTAGATATACCCTTTGTGGATATAGTGGGAAAGAATTGGGAGAGGAAGACAATTTAAGGATGCCAAGTTATCAGTTGCAGTTCAAATAATAAGTTGCTTATTACCTGTTGCTTTCACAGCCTGATGGTCTTCCTCTGAAAAGGCTTTAGAATTAACTCTGCTTGTTGCTGACACAGGAATAGAGAGTTTTTCAGGGATTTCAAAATATTCTGGCATGCTCACTTCTATACTGTAGTCCACAGATTTTAACTTTTCGGGATATTGAGTAGGCCTATACAGTGCATCTCTCTGCAAATAAAGGAACAATATGTATGTTTGAATAATAAGTGCAACCATAATAAAAACTTTAAATGTAAATACATTCTGTTTTTAGAGACTCAGACAAACAAAATAAGAGTGCATAATTAAACAGGTAGAATAGCTGATTATTAACTTTTGCAAATATTACTACAGATGGGTTCCCCAAACAATTAATTCTAAGTTGCAAAATAGTGAATCAAATAGATAAAATGAATCTAAAAACTCTTCCTCTTATGGATGTGAACAAATCTTGTGATCTACAAGCCTCCTTATATGTTCCTGAAAGGGTTCTCATGCTGCTCAGAAACTGTTATATCCTTGGGGCAGCCGGTGTAGGAAGCAATCACTTGAGGCCAGAGAGCAGGCAGCTAACCAAAACCTCCATTTTATTTACAGATATACAGAGAGCTCACTCAACCGGTTGAAACCGGCTGAGCTAACCCATAATAATCTAACTCAGTTGCCATAGCAACAAAAACCATGACAACCAAATAGACAACATATTCCTCCCCCCCTAATAAGAACATCCCCTAAATAAAACACACACTAGACTAGAGAAGGAGGGTAGACTGCCTCCATTCCCGGCTAAACCCTGGGGATTATTTTGCCCCATAACCATGGGTTCGCCCTAGCTAAAGATCCAGCCGATGAGGAGGCCTTCTGTCTCTAGGTGGATTACGGCGAACTTCTGGTGTTATTGCACCCGAAAGCACTAGGGGCTCAGGGTCCGCAGCACGAACAGGTGAGGAGGTGGTATCAGCTCGTGCTGGGCAAAGGGGTATCTCAGCCGCTGGCAGTAATGGAGGAGAACAGTCAGAAACAGGTGACTCGTGATTCGGTCCCTCACCAGAAGAGGTGAAGTCAGACCCCTCAACTGCAGATGGGTCCTGAGGACTGGCATGACCTGGCAACAGCTGATCTACATGTCGCCGCCAGGTAAGATTCTCTGCAGTCCGGACTGTGTAGGAAACAGGTCCTGTTTGAGTGATGACTGTGGCCGGAACCCATTTAGCTCTGGAAGTATAAATTCCGAGCCAAAACTGGCTGTCCCGGGCTAAAGGTTCGGTCTTTTGCTCTGGGTGCCCGTCTGATGACTTGATATTGCTGCTGATGTTGCACAATTTGTCGGGGTTCAGAAGGTTTCAGCAGATCAAAGCAAGTGCGCAGCTGTCGTCCCATCATTAGAAAGGCCGGAGATGCGTGGGTCGTAGAATGAGGTGTGTTTCTGTAGGTAAGTAAAAAGGTATCCAGACGCTTTTGAATGGAGTGTTGTCCCCTTGCTAATTTCAAAGCGTTTTTCATTGTCTGCACAAATCTTTCAGCTAATCCGTTGGTGGACGGATGATATGGTGCTGACGTGATGTGGTGTATCCCATTTGCCTTCATAAAATTTTGAAACTCCTGAGAAACGAACTGCGGTCCGTTGTCGCTCACAAGTTGTTCTGGCAGACCAAAACGACTAAAGAGTCCTCGTAGTTTTTGGATAGTACTCTCTGCAGAAGTGGACTGCATTATAGAGACTTCTGGCCATTTAGAATGGGCATCTATTGCCACCAAGAACATGCTTCCTTCAAGGGGGCCAGCAAAGTCAACGTGAATACGTTGCCACGGGTTTTCAGGCCAGTCCCATGGGTGTAGGGGTGCCCACTGGGGTGCATTCCTCACACCCTGACATGACATACAAGCTTTTGCCTTCTCTTCAATAGCGCTGTCCAGTCCAGGCCACCAAAAATAGCTTCGTGCAATTTCCTTCATGCGCACTATTCCACAGTGCCCGGAATGTAGCTGTTCTAACATCTGTGATCTCAGTGGTGGTGGAATAATGACACGCCTCCCCCACAACAAACAACCAGATTGGACCGATAACTCCATCCGCTTGGACATGTAGGGAACAAGATCGGATGAGACCGGAGAGGTTTGTCGAGATTTTCCATGCATCACCAGGTCCATAACGTGGGACAATACTGGGTCAACGCGAGTTGCCTTCTTTATCTGAGTAGCAGTGATGGGTGTATTCTCTACCTGTTCAAAGTAGAAGATTTCCTTTTGGGCACTATCTTGGTGTTTGACCGGCAAAGGCAACCTTGAGAGGCCATCTGCATTGCCGTGCAGAGTGGATTTCCGATATTTGATTTCATATGTGTGTGCTGAAAGTAACAATGCCCAACGTTGCATACGACTAGCAGCTAATGGGGGAATGCCTGTGTAGGGTCCAAAAATTGATGTCAGAGGTCGATGGTCTGTGAGAAGAGTAAATTTTCGCCCAAACAGGTACTGATGAAACTTCCGAATTCCAAAAACAATTCCTAATGCCTCACGTTCGATTTGGGCGTAGTTAGTTTCTGCTTTGCTTAGAGTGCGTGAAGCAAAAGCAATAGGTCTCTCTTCTCCTGAAGGCATAATATGTGACACGACTGCTCCCACTCCATAAGGGGAGGCATCGCAGGCCAATTGCAGTGGTAAGGATGGATCAAAGTGCGTTAGAACTTCAGAATTTAGCAATGCATCCTTAGCTTTGTTAAACGCAACATCACAGGCTTCAGTCCACTTCCAGGCCTTGTTCTGCCCAAGGAGCTCATGAAGTGGTTTTAGCAGTGTGGCTAACTGTGAGATGAACTTTCCATAATAGTTCAGGAGTCCTAGAAACGAGCGCAGCTGGCTTACATTTCGAGGTGCGGGAGCCTCCACAATAGCTTTAACTTTTGCAGGGGCCTTATGAAGACCTGCAGAATCAATGATGTGTCCCAAATATTCAACAGAGGGCTTGAAGAATTCACACTTGTCTTTGCGAACTCGTAGGCCATACTCTTCCAGTCTTTGTAGGGTAGCCTCTAAATTCTTTAAGTGATCCTCTTCATTTCTTCCAGTGACCAGGATATCATCCAGATAGCACTGAACTCCTGACAAGCCACACAAGATCTGGTCCATAGCCCTCTGGAACAGGGCGGGAGCAGATGTTATTCCGAAGGGTAGGCGACAGTATCGATAAAGCCCCTTATGAGTCACAATAGTCAACAGCTCTTGGGACTTTTCATCGACGTGCATCTGTAAATATGCTTGACTCAGATCAATCTTACTGAACTTTTGTCCCCCAGCCAGGCCTGCGAAGAGGTCATCGATGCGGGGAAGCGGGTACTGCTCTGCACACAACACTGGGTTGACAGTGACTTTAAAATCACCGCAAATCCAGAGAGAGACATCTTTCTTCACGATTGGAACGATAGGAGTGGCCCATGAGCTATGGGTAACTGGTATTAGGACTCCATTGGTGACCAGGTGCTCCAGGTCTGCTTCAACTTTTGGCCTGATGGCATATGGCACAGTTCGGGCTTTCAGATATTTTGGTGGACTGTCAGGTTTAATGTTCAATGTCACAGTGATTCCCTTCATACTTCCCAAATCATCTCCAAAAACAGCAGCATGTTTCCTTAGAATAGGGGTCAGACTGGTTTCTTCTTTAGTCATCTGGTGCACTTCTGCCCAGTTCAGTTGAATCTTCCCAAGCCAAGACCTACCCATTAAGGCTGGGTAGTCACCTCTCACCACAAACAGTGGCAATTTAGCCGCCTGTCCATTGAGCTCCACCTTAACATCAATAGTGCCCAACATGGGCACAGCTTCACCTGTATACGTCTTCAGAACAGTTTTTGTTGCCTTAAGCGGAAGATGCTGTAGCTTTTCCTTATACACAGTCTCAGGAACCAGCGAGACAGCTGCATCGGTGTCTAGTTCCATGCGTATAGGTTTGCCCTCCAATAAAGGGGTTACCCAGTATTCATGTGAGCCCGCTGCCAAAGACAAAACATGCAGTGGCACTTCCTCTTGTGAGGAGGTGTCACCTTGATCATCCTGGGTCTGCTCTAGGGTATGCAAGGTTCCTCTTTTTGTTGGCCAGACCACAGGCCTCTTTTTCTTTTGTTTACAGGCATACTCAATGTGTCCCTTTTTGCCACAGTGTCGACACACCAAGTCCTTACACCAGCATTCTGATGCCTGGTGACCCGGCTTACCACAGCGGTAACATTCTTGACTCTGCACCGTTTTGTGGGTCAGTTCTTGTGACACTTTTTGCACCCTAGGGGATGCACTGATGTATTGTGCCTCCCTTGTAGCCAGTTCCATGGAGACAGCAATATCAACAGCCTTCTGTAATGTAAGCTGAGCCTCTGTCAGTAGGCGCTTCCGTATAGCTTCACTGCAGAGGCCACACACTAACCTGTCACGCAGGGCATCATTTAACATCTCTTTAAATTCACAGTGTTCTGCTAGCTTTTTTAAAATGGCTACAAATTGTACAACTGTTTCATCTTCCTTTTGGTCTCTTTTGTGGAACCTATATCTTTCAGCAATTACCAGTGGTTTTGGGGAGAAATGAGACCCCAGGATTTCCACAATGTCACTGTAAGATTTAGTCTCAGGCTTAACAGGGTGTAGTAAGCTGCGTTAGGTTTTAGCCCCTACAACAGTTAAGAATATTGGCACCTTCTTCGCTTCTGTAATGTCATTTGCAATACCAAAAAGCTCAAAACGCTCAGTATACACATGCCACTGCTCTGTATTCTCATCAAAAGGCTCCAGGGGCCTGGTCAGAGTAGCCATGATTTTTAGTTTCACTTTCACAGTCAGTGCAAACAAGCAGCTTTTTTTGTTTGTTTGTTCTTTACCTTAACTTCTACTTCCTTCTGTTACTGGAGCAGCACCGAATCCCATCCTCGTCGCCAGTGTTATATCCTTGGGGCAGCCGGTGTAGGAAGCAATCACTTGAGGCCAGAGAGCAGGCAGCTAACCAAAACCTCCATTTTATTTACAGATATACAGAGAGCTCACTCAACCGGTTGAAACCGGCTGAGCTAACCCATAATAATCTAACTCAGTTGCCATAGCAACAAAAACCATGACAACCAAATACACAACAGAAACAAATTGTAACTCTTCAAAGCTTTTCAAGGAAGGTAAGAAAGGAAAAAGAAAATATACTAGAACAATAACATTTTTTTTCACTCGCAAACTTCTGGAATTTTTTCACGAAGTCTTCAGAATTGCTGAACAATACAAAGAACAAGGAAAGTCCAATGAAGTGACAAACATTTATTGTGGGGAGAGGAGGAGTTTGTATACTGCTTTATAAGTAATCAATTAAAACTGAGATAAAGTGATATTTCCAAGATACTTCACTGAGGTTTATGAACTAGAGGGAGTACAAGGAATTTTCAGGACAAAAACATTCTTCCTTTTGGTAAAAGGTATTTCTGGATTTCTGATCAACACAATATTAATGAGTAACTAGCTTGAATTAAATGTATGCATTCAACCATCATACCAAAAATCTAAACTTGACAGACTATAGCAGCATCACAGTATTACTTTAATGGTTTAATACATTCAATTACTCAAAAGTAGTATGCCCTATCAAATATTACGGTATCTCTACCGTACTGCCACGGTCAGCAGTTACAAACTAGTTCAGCAAATACCAATGTCAGAAAGTAACTATACTTCAAAACTAGTCCTTGTTATGTACCTAAGCTTAAAAATTTGTTCATCGTCATTGGTCATTTCTGCCAGTTTTCGCAATAATTACAGCTTTTACAGCTCCCTCTCTTGCCATTCTCTAAATTACACAAGTTTATGGTATACGGAAACCATTGCTAAGCTACATCCAGCCTGTTTTTTCTACTCCTTCAAATATTCAGCTGTGTGTGAAGGACACGTGTGTATCCCCAGTTGCTACTGCTTTTAAATAATGTCCCATTGTGCCAAGACACATGCTTCCCAACAGTGGGACTCTGTAGAGGGAATTCATAAAAGAGAATTTGAATTAAAATTTGATCCTTTTATTAAAATTCAACAGTTGAAACAAATCATTCATCTGATAGTAGCAATAACCTATTCCAACTAGCCTGTCCCAGGGCAGAAGTGGTATTATTTTTAAATCAGTGAGACAGCTTGGAATAAGATTGCTCATCTTTATTGTTTATGACAGGAGTCACAGAACTGAACAAATAAATTCATCTGTTTATTCTGTATCCAAACCTATGAGGTATTTGGATAACAAATTGACAGCCATAGCTTGGACGCTTTTGGTATCAGATGATTGTCCAACATTTTGCTGCAGTCAGAAATTCAATATAATTGGAGAAACCCAGGTAAATTTAGTAATATAATAATTATTTGGTAGCAAATTTTTCAGTGGAAACACTGAACATATAGAGATAAATTGTGCGGATCTTGAAGAAATTATCATGATTTTCATAAGCATTTAAGTATTTTGGGGATCCATGCTCACATTTCTCCCCTATTTTTAAAATATGAGAAAAACATAGCTGTCATGGCTCTGACGTGAGATATGAAATGGTCAAACTTCATTAAAGGTGGTAAACATTTTGACTGTCATAACTAGATCAATATAATCTTTTTTTTTTTAAAAAAAGGCTAATACTTGTTGATTTAAAGTACAGTCGTATTCAGGGAAAAAAAACCTACATAAAAGGTGTGACAGATATTGCAAGACCATGCAATATCTTTGGGTGAACATACTGTATTAAGTTTGTGAATGGTTTATGTACCATTGTTAGCCAAGGACTATATGCAACTCCAGGAGGGGGAAGTTTACCACAACTCCTCCAGGAACTAAAAACTGTGGGGGCTGATTAAGGCTAGTTGCTGAAACTGTAAACAACTCCAAAAAGGTATCAGAGACCAAGGGACAAAGAAGACACTTTTACTATAAAAGGCTGAGTTTAAACAAACTCAAGGCCTTCTTTTGATTCAGCAAACAGACAGGACTTTCTGCCCAAGGGGCCGGGGGGTCCCAATCCTTGTGGCAGCCCCTGGAGAAAGGTTAGCCACAGATGTTGGACCCAGTCAGACCTATTGGGGAAATCACAGTGAAGCACAGAGGGACTGCAAGCCTAAGCCTGCAGTCTCGAGAGACAGATTGATGCGAATCTCTGCCCGAGAGAGGTGACAGCTAGGAAGCCTGAAACTTTTATTGGGTGGGGGGGAGGACCACAAAGGAGTGGTTAACACTGAAAGAGTGACAAAATGTACCTTGTTATTCAACAGATCTGTTCCCTTTGTATGTATTCCAAATCATATCTGCTTATTTAGCAATAAACACAAAAGTTTACTAATTTTTACTCCAGTTATCACTGAACAGCCAATACAGCTGTAAGAGATCGAGGCACATTTTATTCTGGCACATGCATCAACGTAACTGTTAATGATGTTCCAAAATGTGAAAATGTGAAATTTTTATTACTGGTGAAGAACATAATTGACTTTCAGTTCCCAGGGTGAGTCTGCAGTATGAGCAGATAGAAAAATAGGCTTTGTTACAAGCATCAGACTTCATTAATTTATTAATATTCTCTGGAGATTAGCCACCCTTGTCATTCTGAATTTTTCTGTTTTGCAGCCCATCCTATTTGCTCCCCAAGTATCCCATCCCCCTTTTCCGTGCATTGTAGATTCTTCTGCTACAGGTGACTGAGGCAGTGTGGGAGCTTCCCTGAACCTAATTGTCTCAATGATGATTTTCAAATCTCATTTTAACTCTGTTTTTTCCTTCCAGCCTATGACTTCTAACCACTCTAATTTTTTTTGCGCTCAAAGATTCTCCGAAATGAGGACATTGTACCCTCTTTCAATGTACATCAACAGATGCTGCCTGAATGATGTATTAAAATCTATATAGTTTATTTGTGGTTTTGTGTATAGCTTGCAATTAACTATGAAAAATTCTAGGATCCTTTTCTATAAAAGACTGTGTGTGTGTGTGCGCGCACACACACACACACACACACACACACACACCACCCTTTCACTTTGATAGAAGTCAAAAACTGAGCAGTGAGACAAAAAAAGATTATAGGCCCAATTATGATCTCATTTCTAAAAAATGCAACTGAGACCAGAATTTGACCCAAGATGTTTTTTGTTATTGTTGTTTAAAACGTACTGTTTAAAATGCACCATATCCTAGGTACTTCCCTCTTAGAGTCACATGACTGGGGGCGAGTTGGTGAGAGAAGAGCCCTGATCAGAGCCAAGCATCTGTAACAGAGGACTCCCACAATGTTCTGGGTCAGGGTAGCAGAGCAGTGGTGAGGTTGGATAAAGACCAAGATAGAACCCCTTGCTCACCTCCCCTAGATCAGAACTCCGGCAGAGTGTAAATGCTCACCCGCACCATCCCAAGGCACCAGGTCACAATAACCCAGCATCTCCAAGAGAAAGAGCTGAAAGCCCCCAGGAGCAGAGACTCCAGCACAACAGAAGCTGGAGGTTAGAAGAGCCTCAGCTGGATCCCCAACATTACTTCACTCAACTAGGACTTAATCAGGCATTGGGTCCCAAGAACCCTTTCCACACAGTTATATGGGGTAGGAGGTGGACAGGCAGGTGCTTCTTAAGGTTGAGACAGTCACTGGGGACAGAGGGCAGCAATGAAGATCCAAGACAGGGAAGGGATCATGTTGGGGCGCACCCGCATTTCCAGACCTACACAGCTCCCAGAACCAGTGGTGACAGCAGAGTACATTTTATATTATGGATTCTGGACATTTTGTACTGTTTGTTGATTTTCCGACCTCCCCTCCCCCCCGCTTCCTCCACTCATCGCAATCCCTTCTCTGGCAGCCCTCCCAACCTGCCCTGCTCCACTCCATTCTTTCCTCTCTCTTCAGTGTTCACCTTCCCTTTCCTTTTCTCCTATTATCTTTGTTTATATAACCCCCCCTACCATTTCCCTCTCACTCGCCATTAATAAAAACACATTCACATAATGGTCATCACCTCGATCATTTATCTGTATGTTATATCCCTTTCCTCCCACCCATTTTTTGTTTCTGTGTTCATTAGATCCCAAGCTCTCAAGGATTAGGGACTGTCTCTTCCTATACTTTGTTTGTACACTGCCTGACACTCCTATACTTTGTTTGTACACTGCCTGACACAATGTTGTGCCAGTCCTGATTTAAAGCCTTTGGGCAGGAGCACAATGGAATAAGTAAATAATCAGAGTTTCACTGGAGAGTGCTATAGATGCATTATTCATCTAATAAACACAATTTCCAGGGACTTGCATAAATTGCTCTTTGTATGACAAGAAGAAATAATTACCAGGAGAATTTTTAGCAAAGTGGTCCAAAAATAGAGGGAACATTCAGCCATCTATGCGTAAGGGCTACAGTCACATACTGTACAGAAATGAACCTGCATTTTTCCTTTGACTCCCAAGGACAAGTTCTTCAGTTACAACTCTGCTCCTTAACAGAATTACAAAATAAAAGGCAAACAACCATTACTACGAATAAAGAACTACATCATTTCGGTTTTAGAGGTACCAAAGCAGGGATGGCAAGCAATAATAATGTAGATGGCACCTTTCCTTCTGTTCGAATGTGTAATTGAATCTGTAGCAAAAGCTTCTTTACTTATGCACTAATCTACAAAAACCTTTCTAAAGGACTTCACAAATCTATATAAATTTGCTAAACTACAGATTTTTTAGGCAATTCTGACATCAAACTAGAATGTAGCCTTTGAGCTTCAGACTAAATTGTAAAACATAACTCTACTCACAGGCTTCTTCAATAAACTCTTCCATAATTTCTACACTACGGATTGTTTTTATGTGACCAATATACGTGAATTTTGACAGACTTTAGTATGATCGCTTTTCGGAGTTTAAACTTTACAGTGGTTTACCAAATGGAGAAATATATTGGTTTTAATCTATTAAATAAATCTCTTCTGCATCAATCAAAGCGAAGCTCCGTGATATTTCTCTTGAAGTAAAATTTGACAAAAGAACATTTCCAGTGCAAGGAAAAGGGCTCTCTCTGCAGATTGCATTCACCTCATGCTTTTTTATTATTGATTCTCAAATATGACATTTCAAATATTTTGACATCTCACCATTAAATATTCATACCTAATCTTGACTCTCATCAACCACCCTAAGCTTCAAATCATATTAGGATTCTCATTAGGTTTTAGCATGACTACTGGTACAAGACACTATACTTACTCCCACTATTCCCAGGCCTGTCTAAATCCAGATCTAATGCTCCAGTATAGCAGATTCTTTGTGCAGTATGAATTAAAAGGTACAGAAGCATTATGTATGAAACACTCAAAAAATGTCACCCCAGAAACTTATTAGCTAGCATCCTAGAGGAAGAAACTTATGGCTAGATACCATGGATGTATATCATGCCCCCCCCAACATAAATCGGAGTTCTACAGCATCAGGATTTCACCCCATGGTGAGGAACACACTGTAAATGGATGTATAAAGTGTAGATTATTGTTATTTTATATATATATATATATTAATTTGCAATATTAGTGTTTAAAAGAAAACTTCATAAAGTGAGAGAGACAGAGATTGGACAATATCTTTGGGGACCTATGAGTGGGAGTTGTCTTTGTACCCCACTCTTCACCACAATCCATACATTCACACACACACAACAGCATAACAGTTTCATTTTCTTTATTATTATATGGTATTTTTCTCACTTCTTTTTCTTTCAGTAACCACAGTTATTGTTCATAAGCCTATTTCCACTAATGTATACTGTACCTTAATGCTCTCAAACACAGGGGAGCAGACCACAATTCCTGTACCAATGTTTAACCTATTGAATTAGATATTACGTAAAAGGCAGCCTCATTAAGACTGCTTTGCACAGTTCTGGCAGCACAAAGGAATGTTACAGCCAATGTAACTGCTAAGTAGAGGATTTCCCTTGTATAGGGGAATCCTCTAGTGGCAGAAGGCTGCTTTAGCAACCTCTATACTATCCTCTACCACAGAGCATTGGGTATGGCTACAAGGCTGGCATAACAAAGAGCTGCCCAGGGATCTACCTAATGGTCAGATGGCTCCAAGATCCTGAGGGTGCTAAAATATGCAGCCCAGGGCCTGGATCATGATTGATATACAGTTACATTTTATTTTCATAATGGAAATGTGCTTGTATGTTCAGTGATATTGCAGATATTCTGGATTTACTCACATACTAAAATTTCACTTTTAAAAAAATTAACATAACGTATTCTCGAGGTCTTTACAAGTTTAGTAACACTACTGCAATAGAAATGATCAAATTCCTGATGAAATGTCTCTAAATAATAGATTGATAGATTCCAAGACCAGAAGGGACCATTGTGATCATCTGGTCTAACCTCCTGTATAACAAAGGCCACGGAGCTTCCCCAAAATAATTCTTAGAGCAAATCTTTTAGAAAAACATCCAGTCTTGATTTGCACATTGTCAGTGATTGAGAATCCACCACAGCCCTTGTTAAATTGTTCCAACGGTTAATTGCTCTCACTGTTACAAATGTATGCCTTAGTTCCAGTATTAATTTGTTTACTTTCAGCTTTCCACCATTGGATCCTGTTATACCTTTTTCTGTTAAACTGAAGAGCCCATTATCAATATTAGTTCCCTGTGTAGGTACTTACAGACTGTAATCAAGTCATCCCACAGGGTATGTCTACACTACCTGCCGGATTGGCAAGTAGTGATCGAGCTATCGGGGATCGATGTATCGTGTCTTGTCTAGACGTGATACATCGATCCCCGAACGCACTCCCCGTCAACTCCAGAACTCCACCAGAGCGAGAGACGGAAGCAGAGTTGACGGGGGAGCAACGGCCATTGATCCCGCACCACGAGGATGCAAAGTCAGTCAATCTAAGTCGATCTAAGATACGTCAACTTCAGCTACGCTATTCTCATAGCTGAAGTTGCATATCTTAGATCGATTTCCCCCTCCCCCACCCCCGCCCAGTGTAGACCAGGCCTTAGCTTTCTCTATGTTAAGCTAAGTAGGATTGAACTCCTTGAGTCTACCACAATAAAGCTAGAAGATCTAAATGGCATTTCACTGCTTATAAGATTTTACTTTTTCAAAAATGCTATGATGTTCTTGCTAAGATATCAGTACACAAATGTGACAAACACACTGTGCATGTCTAAGTTATTAATGGATAAATGCAATTTAGTAACATTTAGGGTGCAAGGAGGTCACAGAGTCTCGACAGCATATCTGTACTACCTGCTTAGCATATGTTCCTTGTTTCTTATTAATCCTTTTTGAATATGCTTATGGTTAAACAGTAGCTCATGGTAATGGAGCAAAAAAAAGAGGATACCAATAATTAGATCTGTTACATGGAATATGGAAACTTTTACAGTCACGTTTTCAGAGAAGACTCACACAGCACAGACTAAATGAACTGATGTCACTTATTTTTGAGGAGTTTGGTTTTTGTTTTTTTCAAAAACATTCAAAATACTGTGATGCCTTAGAGAACAAACAAAATAGTGTGTGTGTGTGTGAGAGAGAGAGAGAGAGAAAGAGAGAGAGAGCGCGCGCGCCATAACTTCTTTATGTATTTAATGATACTTTCTGAAATTTAACAAGCCCAATCTCACAAATAAAGAGAAGCTATGTAATATTCTGCTAGATTTACTGTATTTTTTTACCTCAATTCTGGACAGCCCTAAGGCTGCAATTGCAACTCGAACACTGCTGCTCTCCAGTGTTCCTGTGACCTTTCTTCGCTTGTGTTCGAGAGCTGACATCTGCTGCTGTGCCGCAATGGCCAGAGCCTTCTCCCTAGCTTCATTAATCAATGGAATCTTCAGTTTTTCTTCAAGAATATCAGTGAGACCGCATTTCAAGCACAGAACTGGCTGCACCGCACTGTGACCTGCAATAAACAAAGCCATTTGTCAGCTGCTATTACAACTGTATGTCTTTTTTATTCAGTAGCCCAGAACACAAGCAAAAATATTACATTAAACTCTGAAGGTACTGAATTTAACAACGTAAGCTTTGCTATAATATTTTGAGTTTTAGACTAATTATAACTTACAACCAGGAAGAAGGACTGAAAACACAGACTGAAATCCAAATGGAAAGGTCATATTCATAATCAACAAAAAGGTATATTTTAACTAATTTTCTGTTCAGCTAATTAAATTTATGGGAGGAATAATTATCAACAATCTACTGAAGCTTTCATACTTCCCTTGTCACTGGGGTGTCAGAGGTCCTTACAAATTATAAAGTAAACCACAGTGAATATATATATCTTTCTACCTGTCCTTCCCAATCTGTATTGTTCCGATCACCCTCCTCCCATTTATTCATAAGTGTTGTTCTGATGGGAAGGTAGGTCAAAGTGATGGGATTCTGATATGAAGGGAGTAAAATTTGTGGTGGTTTCAGTATCTTCTGAAGGTGAATTCCACAGCTGTCTGTTAGTTACTGAGATCTCTCTCTCTCTCTCTCTCACACAGACACACACACACCCTCCTGCCTCTCTACTCCTATGGAACATATCTATAGTGGGAAGACATTCTGGAGAGTACGGCAATACATTTATTTATATTACCCTGGCACCCAAAGCCCCCAGCTAAAATTGGGGCCTTTCTGTGGTAGCACAGTACAAACACACAGTAAGGGACAATCCCCTTACCCCAAAGGGTTTACAATCTAACTAGGTAAAACAACCAGAAAGGGAGTTTTATCCTCATTTGACAGAGGAAGTGAGACACAGCAAGATTAAATAACTTGTCCAAGGTCACAGAGGAAATCTGTGCTAGAGCTGGGAATGGAACCCAGATCTCTAGTATCCCATTCCAGGTTTTATACACAAGACCACTCATGGGCTGTGCTGGTTGGCTCGAGGCCCCATAGAAGAGTGGGTTTTATGGTTGACATATGCCTCTTCACTGCTGTTCCGGCTTCACCTAAGTTCCATCACCACAATGAACAGCAGAGGCAGGAACAGCTCCTGATGGAATACTTAACCCAGACAGCAGGGTGTTTCAATAACGCATGGTCAATAATCTTATTGAGAGGAATGAAAGACAAGCAGCAGGAAGAATTGAGCTGCTGGGAAGAAGAATGGAGGAAAGTCTTGTAGTCTCACAGAAATGCATATCACAGAGTCATGCATTAGAGTGCTCAGCTTAAAGTGTTTTAGCATTTGCATGCCACCTGTGAATCTGTACCTCAAGTTTCAGCCTGATGTGCTTTAAAATGGCTGAGGTATAAACTCTTCAAATGCATCATTCTGAATTGAATAACTCACAAGTTATTAACATGGCAGGAACTGGCGCTGGGCAGAAAATACCAGTAAAAGCCTAGAGCTCACTATAAATGTTGTACTTTACTGCTATCATAATGACATCATCATTCTGAAACTCAGCACTCCCTGGCTACAGATGGGTCAGTTTGAGGGGCTACAAAGTGCTAAATCTTTTAAAAGGTACCTAATAGGAACAGTCATTGATACTGTAACGTCTGACATGACTTTCCCCTTATTTTTCACCTTTGGTTTCAATTTTTATATATTATAGTAGCGAATCTGACTGGCATTTATTTAGAGATAGTGAGTGGAAGAGCAAATTCTTTAGATAACTTGCCCAGAGGAAAGAAGGTCTCTGCATAGCTCATGTAAGCCATCAAGTTCACAGAGTGTGAAGAGGTCTTGAATTACCTACGGCTGTATGTGTTGTAGAACAAGGAGTGGGTGATGATTAACACACTTCCAAAGGCAGCAGAGAAATATACTCCTCACTATAATTAGAGGGCACCATCTCAGGAGTTTACAGCCCAAACTGCTGATTTTTCCTCACAAAAAATTGAATAGGTTTAAAAAACTATGTATTTTAAAGAGAGATGGGCCCAAAGCAATGGTTTAGAGATGGCTAAATACAGATGGTTACATTTCATCTTTCCTAAACTGATGTAATAAATGTTATATTTATCTTTGATTGTATTGCATTTAAAGGTGTCCTGTCTCCCACAGTCTCTTGGAGGCACATTATCCACATGAGAAATAGTCCCGTACTGACAGAGCTGTTCAGACCTCATTAAATAGCCATGCAAGACTGTGTCTGAATCACAACCCATGAAAGAAAGGTCACTTCCCAAATAACTGTCATTGCTTCAGATAATTTGCTGTGTGGATCTATATTCAGTGAACGAAGAGCTATAGAGACAATTACTTAAAGAATTACAGATTCTAAGTAAATACCTTTCCCTCTCTGACTATTGCCACCATAGATTCCCAGCCCATTAACAAGCAGAAACAACTCCTGAAGGAGGTGAATTTGGACAATACTAATTGAACAAAGTTGCAGGATTGCTCTCCAGAAGCTAGATCCAGAAGCTAAATTAAGGGTGTAATGAAATATCAAGGAAGTAATGCTGTATAAATGTAGGTAAGGACTTGTTTAGACGGTACACAAGTGCGCAACAGCTGGAGTGTAAATTCCGGTGTACACCAGCATGTCATTAAACTAACTGTCCATGAAGACCCTACTGGTGCTCACTAAAGTTCCCTAGTGCTAGCTGACATAGTATTGTTTGACTATGTTAACATGCCCTAGGGAACTTTTAGTGCACACCAACAGGGTCCTCACAGGCCAGTTAGTGAGAGACCCATTGGCGAACTCTAGAATTTGCACTACAGCTGATACACAACAATACACCATGTAGAGAAGCCATAAGGAACTCAAAGTAGGAGCCTTACATATTTCTTTGACTGAGATATTTCTGAGACATGCGGAGACATTTTGGCTGTACAGTAGTTCATTGTTCTCCAAGAAATACAGGTTGCAGATTACACATCAGGACATCATAAATGTGTATACAAAGTGCCAATATTTCATATCTCGGAAAGTTCTAAGACAAGCAAAAGATGCTTGTACTGGTTCAAGTAGTGTCAAACTACTGCTGCAGTACTACAAGATTGAGGCATCTTGGAAAGTAGATATAGAAAAATATTGATATGGCCAAGCTGAAAATTTACTCTAGTTTACTTGCAGAGACATACCAGGTTAGGAGGCTTGCAAGCCACCTCTAATTTGAAAAATGTCTGGGCAGCAAAAAACAAAACAAAACAAAACCAATCTATACCATATGACTAAAGGAATAATTTTAGATCATGTTTGTTTTGCAATGTCTTTCTAAGGCTCGTTCCATTGTAAAATGGCTCATTTTTCATACTGTATTTATTTTCCCTCCCCTAAGTGCCAGAGAGCTCAACGCACTATAAAGGATGATGTTTTCCCAAATCATTTTTTCCTCCTTTCATTTACTCTACCTTTTAAAGTACTGCTAATGCGCAGAACATTTGGACTATCCATCGGAAGCAAGCCTGAAGGCAAAGGTATGCCACATGTTCCCTCTACCAGGTAAACAAATTCTCCAACCTGAAACACAGGAGCATACGCATTTCAATTCAGAGAGCAATTCATGCAGAACAAATTATAAACCATTAAAACAAACAAAAGAAAAACTATTCTAGTAATACAGAAGATCTGACTTATATAAGTGGTTCATATATTCTGAAGAGCCTTTATTTTAAAACTGCTTTTTTAAAGAAGAAAATGAACATATTACAAAAAACCCTATAAGTAACTGTAAGGGTGAAAATTAAACTTGCAAAATCAAATAATTTCAGAATCAAAGTTTCTATAGCGTTAGGGGACTGTAGAGCCCCCATACAGACCGCACCCATAGGCGCTCCTGTGTTCCCGCGTGAGGCACCTTTATGCTTCTTGTTTTGAATGTTATGTTAGTATGTTTCGTGTTTTCCAACAGTAAGGGGAGCCATGGTTGAGCATGTCTCGGTACATGCATAGCCTAGAGCAGAGGTAGCAATTATTTTTTGTCAAGGTCCAAATTTCTTTGTCAAGGTCCAGGTCCAGACTCAAGAGAAAATAATAAAAAACAACAATAATGATAATAATAATAAGTAAATAAAAAGATTTCGGGGTCTGTTCAAAAGTGTCTGGTGGTCTGGATTTGGCCTGCAGTTCGCCTATTGACTACTGCTAGCCTAGAGTATATATGTGTGTGAACAGCTTCTCTGTGTGGTGGAGTGGTGACAGATTCTAGACAGAGGAAAAGGTTCATCTAGCTGTAGCCAGAATACCTCTCTGGACCACCCAGCAAGTAGTGAGATTTGATTTACTTGCTGTAATTCTAGCCTAGGATCACATATTTAGATCCTGTTGTAATTTTCAGTAAATTGTTAAAACTACCTGGCCTCTCTGAAATTTGACTGCATTGCTCTGGGAGATGGACAATTCATAACAATAGTTCAGTTCTTTTTAACTCATCCCACTACAGTTAAATGCCTGAGCTAGGATACCATGAGCCACAAATGAGATAGACAAAAAAGTATATACTGATCATATGCAGTAGCCATTTTTAAAACCTCTATAATCAGTTGTTCTAAACAAATAGAGTAACAGCCTGCATAGTTCACATTTAAAGATGAAACAGTTTACATTATTTCAAACTACATAATTTAAATATTTTGTAAAGTTTAAAGCAGCTCAGCTATTTGGTAAAAAACATTTGAACCAGTAACATTTTGTTAGCCAATTCATAGTTCTCTAGTGAAAAACGAGTGGGGGTGAAAGTGGGCTAGTTACATGTTTGGACTGTCCTTTAATGTTACTAAACATTTTCTACTTATTTTCTTTTAAATTCAAACCATCACTAATTGAGGGAGTTAAGTTAAGAAACTAATCTGATTTCTAGAGTTATGCCAAAATCACTGATGACAACATTGCACAAACAAGAAAGTAAACAGAAATGTTATCTAGGGAGAAATAAAGGGGCAATAAGTTTTACGAAAATGGAAAGGACATATCCACTGATGAACAAATGGTATTTCAAACTGTTGAGAAGGCATAATAAAGAATAAATACAATAAAATGCATGTTAAACTACTTGTGTACAGTACCCTAGACTGTAGGGACTAGATACCAAAAAACCAAACAAAAAGAATGGTTCAAGGTGGTGTAAATTACACCTCCAAGCAACAATACGTTCCATGTTGCTGAGGAGAATTCACATCAGCAGAGAGCAGGCAATGTTACCCTCATAATTTCTGCTTTGGGGGTAGCTTACTTCCACCAAAGTTCCATACAGTAGGAATCTATAAACACATTCCTACTGCTTTAGTGACCTCCCCTTACTCCTTCACCTCCTTAAGCTAACACCACCCACTTCTTTGGACTGCCCTGGCCTTTAGTGGCCACGCATGCCAGCAAAAGGAGTATGTAGTCATCTCATATGGCCATTGTCAACCACTAACAAATTATTTGCCACTACAGGCCTCCACCAAGCTTTATACAAGCAAAATCTGTGGGAATCTGTTTAGGAATGGTATGGTTCAGATTGGTTGTTTACTCTTGGCAGGCAGCAATGAAAAAAAAAAAAAGACTTATTTAGGTCAGTTGGTCCATCCCTCCGCTGCCAATGCTTCCTGCAGAATGGGCTAAGTGACCTAAAATAAGTCTGTTTTTCATTTTACCTTTACTCACTGCTTTGTAGGAGATTTTTTTCACTCTAGAGCTAAAAATATAGCGTTTATAAGTTTTCTAACTTAGTAAAAAGAGAATTATTCAAATTCCATGGCATTTATCTCCCTTTCCTTGGTTTAAGAGCTCAAACACTTCTTTCTTGAGGGGAGTATAAAACCCATGGCAAAACTTGTGTACCACCCACAAATTAATTACCACCCTGGGGAACCAATTTAAACAGAAATTATTCCCTTTCGAGACAATGTTATGGCTCCATAAGGTCCCTGTAAAAGCTCTTGGCATACACAACTAGTTTTATAAAAGTACCAGTTGCTAAGGCACCACTCTATTATCACTTTTTCTCTGTCAATTATACCAACATACTTATGTTTAAAAAGAAGCTTTCTCAATTCAAAACTTGGTTTGACAAGATCTGAAAGTGTTGATTTCCAAGAGCTGTAAGGCCAATTTTCTTTTTGCTCAGGCTTTTCCTGATGTTGCAGAATGGTCAGGAGGAATCTTGTTTATGGTGTTTTGGGAAGTTTAGTGAATAGTCTAAATTTTTGAGTGCTTAATTTTGTAGCCTTAATTTTTTTTTTTAAGTTTTTGTATGAAAACTTCCAAGATTTTAAAGACAAATTCAATCCTGTGGAACAATATTGACAGCTATTTGGTAGACAGTAAAGGAATGCTGGAAATCAAGAATACTGATGTATTTCCCTGACTTCTGGACAGGAATGTGATCTAGAGCTCACAGTCAGCCTTGTCATGCATATAGATTTGGCATATTTAATCCCCTCATCAAATCTCAAATCCTTGATTCAAAGCACGGAGATGCTAATGTTCTTTAAAAAAAATGGTTGGGAAAAAATAATTCTGAAAAAACTGTTTCTCTCTAGCTTCATACTCAGAAATGGTTGCATGTATTTTGCTGAAACTTTACCAAAAAAAAATAGCACAAGGTAGAGAGAAAGCATGAAAACTTCAACCCAAATGGTTAAAATTTGGCAGTTATAAAGCAACTGGGAACATGGGTTTATAATGGTACATTTGGTAGCACAACCAGCTGTGTCTTTAAGTGCTACATCTTCTCAAAGAAAAAAGAGTAGATGGAAGGTGATTGATGGAGGAAACAATAGATAATCACTGAGTTCCTATTCATTTCCTGTGGCAGCTAGAAGGAAATAAGTGGCAGTTGGGACTGAGCCCTTCATATATGCTTGGCCGGGAGACACAAGATGTAAGTAGGGTATGCGCACAGCCCCAGTGAACATTACTCTTCCTACATTCTGAGCCTGCACACCTGAAGTGAGCACACTACCTACTGTGCGGACCCTGCAAGAACTCTAAAAGGAGTACAGATAAAGCAAATTTTCTGTGTTTCATCAAGACAATCTAATTCTGTTCACAACCTTTTGGAAATACCAGTTGATGATTTCCAAGAGAATTTAAAGCTCTACATGAAAGAAGTCTTTAAATTGCACAGGAAGGGGGAAAGATAGTGAACCTTCTCCCTCCACAAGATATTTAGGCGGAGAAGGCCTGGACTTTCTAATCACTACACTTTTACAACTATAACTTTATAATGATTATTAGTTGCTTAAATAAAGAGTTGGCATGTGAACCAACCCCCAGAAATGAAGATCTAGTACTAAAGGCCGCCTCATTAATTCACTGTGTCAGGCAATACATTTTTTTTCCCCACAACGCCTCGTGAAAAAAAAATCTACATTAATATCTGAAGGACATGTCAGAGCCTCAATTTTTCTTCTAAATAGCAAGAAGAATATTAAAAATGAACCACTTAAGTTTTTAAGAAGTGTTGTTATAATAAGTAAGTTAAACTTTCATTGTCATTTCAAAAGACCACTACAGTGCCAACAGAGAGGTAAACAAAGAGGTATTTTCAGAGTTTAAAAAGCATCATGCCTAGCTGTTCCAATGGCTGTGGTAGCATATGAGAGGAAAGACGGATTCTGAAACAAGCTAGACTCTTGCTACTGGGTCTTGTTCAACATGAAAGCATCAAAGATGTGATGATAGATGGCAACTGCAGGCAGACTTTGGTGAGAATTCTTGCTCTAGAGAATAGTCACCACTGTAATAACTGATACCTTATACTCATCTCCATAACAGGCAAGTAATAGAGTGGCCATGAATGAGGTGACTGAGTAAGACTAGGTGGAGCAAAGTTCGCATTGTATACCTAGGTATACATCACCTAAATGAAGAGACTTGATCTTTACATGACTTCTCTTTAAATTACGGTTTAGGCAAATCAAGAGAAAGTAACAGCAGAGGAAGTAAAAGCAGCTTATATAAACCACCCATTCAACGATCTTAGATATGTATGTTAGAGTATGCCGAGTCATTACACTACTTGAATCTATTTCCTTATAACTATCCTTACACTTCTTGTCAACTGTCTGTAATTGACCATCTTGATTATCACTACAAAAGTTTTTTTCCTGCTGCTAACAGGTCATCTTAATTAATTAGCCTCTTAGAGCTGGTATGGCATCTTCTCTGTATGTAAATATATATTCTTCTCCTATGTTCCATTCTGTGCATCCGATGAAGTGGGCTGTAGCCCACGAAAGCTTATGCTCAAATAAATGAGTTGGTCTCTAAGGTGCCACAAGTACTCCTGTTCTTTTTACGGATAGACTAACACGGCTGCTCCTCTGAAATATGTTAGAAAGATGACTGAGCAAAACTTGGACAGAAACATAAGGTCAAGAATCTGTTATCTGATTATGGGGGTTGCCAGCTCATGCCAAAGGCCCAGGGCCTCACTGAACACTGACAAATGTATAGCTGGAAACCAGTCTGGCTTACCTGTGTGGTTAGCATAGTTAAAATAAATATTAGTGCCATAAGAATGTGTTTAGTATTTAGACTTAAAGGAAAGCTTGTAGGATGCTGCATGTATTAATCTACTTCTAATATCCGCATGCCATGGTATAAAGTTATACTGAGTGTTGCATTGTAAACCTCTGTAATTGTGTAACTCACCAAACAGGAAAAGAAGCAATAATTAAGGTAAAGTGTTCATCCTTCATACAAGATGGCCCACTGAATGCAAATGAGTCATTGTGTAACACCAAAGTACAGAGACCCTGTTGATCGCATTCGTCTCTGCCTCCAGGAAAGAGAGGCCTGCTTATGAACTCATCCCATCAGCTTTTATTCTGGGGTGAAGGGGGATAAAAATCCCTGACAAGGAGAAACGTGGCCTCTTTATGCTGTCTGGACTCTGAGGGGCAAAGATTCCTAAACATAAGCAAGAAATCCTCATGCTGTTTGGCATGGGTCAGCCCTAAAGAACATATAGAGCTGCTTATTATAGAAGTGTATATTACCTTTTTAAATCTAAGACTGCAATTCATTTGCATATGTTTGCTGTTTTAACTTTGTAAATGTCTCTCTCATTTCTTTTCTTAGTTAATAAATGTTTAGTTACTTTATTTCAGGACTGTCTATAGGTCGTCTTTGGTTTAAGATCTGAGTACAATTGACAAGGGGTAAGTGACAGATGCTTTGGGACTGAGAAAAACCTGAACATTGTTGTGATTTTTGATGTAAAGTAACCATCTATCTAATAGTTCAGCCTGCCTGGGTGGCAAGATACACTGCAATGCCCAAGGGGACTGTCTGTGACTCCACAGTAAGACTGTTACAGTGATTTAGGAGTTCACACCTGTTATTGGGTTGGTGAAATTACAGAACATACAACCAGTTTAGAGTTCCTGCCCTGCTTTTCGACAGTCTGCCCTGAGGTTGGCACTCTGGGTCGTGAGCCACTCCAGACAGCGTGACGGGGTAACAGTACATGTTCAACATAGAGTTTCAGGACAGTTACGCTTCCATCTACTACCCCACCAATGTCTCACACACTTAATGTAAAGGAATGCCCCCTATAGGGGAGGAGACTAGTTTAGTTTCCGTGGTCATTCAAAATTTGACTTATCTGGTGAGGCTGCCAAGCAGTGTCAACTGTAGTACTGATTGTTAATGGTTTAAATAATAAGTAGGGCTATCAATTAATCGCAGTTAATTCACGTGATTAATCAATCACGATTAATCACAGTTTTAATCAAATTGTTAAACAACAGAATACCAATTAAAATTTATTAACTATTTTTGGATGTTTTTCTACATTTTCAAATATATTGATTTAAATTACAACACATAATACAAAGTGTACAGTGCTCACTTTATATTATTATTTTATTACAAATACTTGCACAGTAAAAATGGTGAGTATTTTTCAATTCACCTCATACAAATACAAGTACTGTAGTCCAATCTTTTTTATCATGAAAGTGGAAATTACAAATGTAGATTTTTTTTTGTTACATAACTGCACTCAAATACAAAACAAAAACTTTAGAGCCTACAAGTCCACTCAGTCTTAATTCTTCTTCAGCTAATCGCTAAAACAAACAAGTTTGTTTATATTTACAGGAGATAACGCTGCCAGCTTCTTATTTACAACATCAACTGAAAGTGAGAACAGGCATTCGCACAGCACTTTTGTAGCCAGCATTGCAAGGTATTTACGTGCCAAACATTTGTATGCCCCTTCATGCTTTGGCTACCATTCGAGAGGACATGCTTCCATGCTGATGATGCTCTTTAAAAAATTAATGCGTTAATTAAATTTGTGTCTGAAATCCTTGGGGGACAATAGTATGTCTCCTTCTCTGTTTTACCCGCATTCTGCCATATATTTCATACTATAGCAGTCTCGGATGATGACCCAGCACGTGTTCATTTTAAGAACTTTCACCGTAGATTTGAGAAAACGCAAAGAAGGTACCAAATGTGAGTCTTCTAAAGATAGTGACAGCACTCTACCCAAAGTTTAAGAATCTGAAGTGCCTTCCAAAATCTGAGAGGGACAAGATGTGGCTCATGCTTTCAGAAGTCTTTAAAAAGCAACAGTTGGATGTGGAAACTACAGAACCCGAACCATTAAAAAAGAAAATCAACCTTCGGTAGGGTGATTATATTTCCCTATGCTGAATACGAGACACATGATAAAATTACTCATATTCAAGCGAGTTCGACAGCAATTAATCAGAACTATGCAATACAAATATTCAGATTAACATCAAGTTGACTGAGCCCCTGTTAAAAAGAAATACTGCGTAGTTGGATTCTTTTTTATTTACCTTCATATCTTTTAGGCTTTAGGGTTCACATGGGGAGAGGCCACACACACACACACACACACACTCCTGTACACCTCTCCTACACAGAGGGGGTGACTGACCTACCCAACCCTCCCTGCCCAGTGCTCTCTGCCCTCCATGCTTGGCTAGAGCCCCAGGACAGACCCGCCTCTCCTGGTACCTGGCACTGTGTCTTCCTGAGGCAACACACAGGGTCCCATGCCCCCCCCCATCAGATTTCTGTCAGGGTTCACACCAGAACGTGCCCAGCAGCAGCCTTTCGGCACTGTGTTGGAGGGAAGGGATGGGAGCTGCTTCCAGCCCAGGGAAGGAAGGGCAGTGGGGAGGGATGACCTGGCTCCTGTCTTTGCAGAGCTCATCTCTCCCCCCACCCCACTCCCCTGTGGCTGGAAGCAGCTTGTCCATTCCTGCCCGCACAGTGTAGAAAGGCAGCTAACACCTCCAGGCTGCTGGTGGCCACGGACATAAGCCAGCCACCTATGGCTATAGCACGGGCAGGAAGGGGCTAAGCCGTAAGGATGCATTGTGCACCAGGGCCCAGGGAACTTGACTGCAGGGGCTTCAGCTGCCTGAGATCCTGGCCAGAGAGGTGGTTCAGCAGGGGAGGGTGCCTAGGAACAGAGCAGCCCCAAACTCCCTTGGGTAGGACCCAGGGCAGTGGGGGAAAGAGGCAAAGAAGGTGCTAAGCCCCTGTCCTGGGAGCGGCTGTGGAGCCTGCAGGTATGAGTTGGGAAAAGGATGGAAATCACTCCTCCTCTCCCACTCCAGAGTTTAGCTGAGGGGCAGAGAAGCTCCCCTGTGCCAGCGCTGTGTGCGGCTTTGGCACAGGCAGGGCTTGGCTTCTGGCCAGCGGCCCGGGCTGGAGGGTCTTGGTCTTTCACGGGGTGCCGGCCCAGCCACAGGCAGTGGGGGGAGGAAGGAGTCTGCCGGCCAAGCTGTTCTCTGCACAACACTAGGAGCAGGATGCACCCTGCTGTGGGGGGATATGGAAGAGCTGCAGGGCTGGAGGGGGTGAAGGGGCAAAACAGGAATTAGACAGCGAGAGGGGAAGCATGTAAAGGGCTGATGGGTGGGCAGAAGAGGCGACACATAACTGGCTGCTGCCTGGCACCTGCCCGCACTCACCAGCTACTGAAGCTTATTGCGTGCAGCAAGTGCTGTATGAAACAGCACACAGCGGGGGCTGTGCTGACGGACCAGCAGGGGGAGCGACCGGCCGTGCAGTTTTGCCCCGTCACCAGCTTTGCACAACCATCCCCATCATCGGCCACTGGACTCCCTACTCACCACTGGTGGGCGGGCGGCTGGCGAGGAGGGATCCGGCCACCAGTACTGATGGGGGTAGTCAGAAAATATGGGACAATTAGTCCGTTTTTAAGAAAAAGTTGGGACACCTGCATGAGGGCTTAAATATAGGACTGTCCCTTAAAAATGGGACATCTGGTCACCCTACTTATCATAAACCAAACAGACATCAGCTGGTGATAAACTTTGTGTCGCTACTCATCTAAAAAACTTAAACCAGTTACCTACAGATGAAATGTGGTATATCCTGTCAATGTCCAACTCCCATAGCTTTCCACTCCACTCAGAAATAAAATGTTAATATACTGAAAAAAATTCTACCATTAACATCAAAATAAACAGCTAAATATTCAAATCTCAATGCCTAAACTGCAGCCCCAAAATATTATGTACACAAACAAATACATATTTATGAATATAACTTGTAATTATTACCCACAACAGCATATGCACAACTCCCAATTTTGTACACGTTACCCATTTTGCACAAACAAACTGAGGCATGCACTTGGCAGGCACAGCTTAGGTGCAAAGTTTTACAAATGTCATAACTGTTGTATATGTCATTAACGATGTTAAGATATAAAGACATTGACAGAACACACTTTCTATTCTTACCAGGTCATTGACCAGAACGATGGTGCAATAGCGCTTTTCCAGATTAAAAGGAAGAAAGTAAAGATCCAGGTTTGCAGAACTTCTCCCTTCTAAGTACAGTGTGCACATTGGACTGAAGAACTCTTGTAGGTGATTGAATCGATTAACTGCCAAAACATGATTTAAGGGTTGTTTATACACAGTAACAAAGCTGGTAAAGGCTAAAGTACCTGTTCCAATATAAAAACATAGCAAGCTATAATAGCATGCCCTAAGAACTAGTATTTAAGGCGCTCTCAAATCACAAAAACAGTAAAACTGCATGCTATACAAAAGTTACATAAACAAATTATGCTAATTCATTCCTTTCATACTTGCCAAGCCTATGCATACAAATGAATACACACCTTTTTAACTGCACAGCCCAGAAAGAGCAAGACTATGTTGGATAAACTACCACTCTATATTCACAAAAAATAAAATCTTCCGAGATGTACAGTAGATATGTAAATTACTCCTGCTAGAGGCAAGGATACTGCTTTAGACTTTTTTAAACTAATATGATTGCTCCCTCAACGAGACTAGCTGCATGACAATATGAAACTGGGAAATCCTCAAGCATGCACAGAAATTAAAATGTGCATGTTTGCTTTTGATGGACAGCATTTTAAGCTCGTTGAAGACTATGATGACAACATACAATACACAATGTAATGTGTAATAATTGTTGCATTTTCAAAAATAACACAAATGATTAGATGGTCTTTCAATACTTGACACAAATGAAGCTCTTTCCCCAGCTAGCAATGATTTCATTAATCAGGTCTAGAACACTCAATTCATGCTCCATTCTGATTGTTTTCCTTATTCTTGTTTCATAATGGCAATATTTATAGTATATTCAGTGCTCTTCAGGTGGTTCAAGTATTTTAAAAGATTACCTGAAAAGAATTTTTAAAAAATCAGGCTAGAATGTCAACAAGACTGCTTTGGATATCTGACATATTTCAGACTCGGTGACATATCAGCTCAACAACTACAAAAGACTGAACTTAATCATCTCCTCCATAAGACATCCCCTTATATGTTGGATGTGAGGGGTGAATCGGACACAGCCAAGTACCCTTAAAATCTCTTTAGCCCAGAAAATTTAAACATTTAACATGCTGATCTGATGCATACATTCTGGTCATAAAGAATGCGTAAAGTCCAATTTTCATTCAAGCTTAGCCACCTCAACTCTCCAAGGCAATGAACTGATTAGAGGCCAGATGTGAAAATGGAGCCAAAACAAAACAAATGGGTCAGAGATAGCACTGATACACATGGTGACAGCTCATTTAGGAACAAATCAGTACTGAAAGATGACCTCTAGAAAAAAGTGGCTGATGCAAGAAACCAAAATCAAACAGAAACCACACACACATCACTTTTTTCCCATAACAACAATGCAAATAAAACAATCTCACTATCCTAAAGTACAGGGCCGTCCTTAGGATTTATGGGGCCGTATGCAGTATTATTAAACTGGTGCCCCTATGCCCAACGGCAGCCCGAGCTTGCAGCCCAGGGGTGGTGGGGAGGGGTGAGGGAGCAAGGGATACCAAGATGCCCAGACTGCCTCACGGTGGCACAGTTCCACGCAGAGACCCCCGTACCCTCTCCCTCATGCAGAACGTGCAGTACCGACGCATTCAGCTCTGTGAATATGGCCCCTGCCTAAGGACACTGCAGTGCACGCTGGGTGTGTGGGAGCCAACCTGCTGTCATGGGCGGTGGACGAAGCTGCTGCTTGGGGTGGCTAGCTCCCCAGCTCGCCTCTTCTGCCTGTGGCCCTGTCCATACTCCACCCTTGCTCCACCCCAGGCCCCGCCCCACTCCGCCCAGGCCCCACCCTCTCCCCACTGCCTCCCTTTTCTCTTCCCTCCCCTATTCTGCTCACCCCCTCCCAGCCAAATCCATGAACCCAAATGAAGCAAATGACATTTGAAAAAAAACAAACAAACCACTCTTCGGCAATTTCTTTCTAAAGAAAATGGAGCATGTTTTCCATTGCATGCCAGATGGTGAAGACTGGACATGCAGAAGGTACCTAATTAAAAGCACTAAACTTGGGAATAAAAAATGTCAGTCGCAGTTTTTTTGATATGCCCTGAAGTTTGTCAGAGATTAATTTGCAAAAACTCTGCAGTAAGGGCGAGTCAGCTGTCTTGCTGAATACAACATTAAATATTATGGAATATATGATGCAGCTCTTCTCTGTTTTACATTTTCTTAATCAGTATTTCTAAGCTGATTTTATATTTTAAATGTACTCTTAATTTAACTCACTGAAACAAAGACATTATTTTAAATTAATCAGTCACAGAGGTTTAGTGTATTCATAACAATGTTCATTGTATTTAGAAAAAGGGAACACTAATTTACTTTGTGTGATCTCCATAACAATAGACATGTTTATGACATTTCACTAACTTTAAAAAATATGTTTCCAAAGCTTTTAGGCATAACAAAGGATTTTATATCTTACTAGGTACTGATTTTGCTGGAAGGGTCTCTTAAAACTAGTTCATCAGATAGTCAGAAGTAAAGAAAGAGAAACTCGTTTGTCCAGTTATCTGGAAGGAAAGGGGTGTTGTCCCTTTAAGAGCTCTCTTCAAGGGTGGGGGAAAAGAGGGAGGAAAGAAACAGATGAACAGAAAGGACAGGAAGACTTTGAAAGCAAGTTTTTTTTACTATACTAATTAAAATTAAAATGTGTATGTTAGATAAGGGTGTTCTTTTGAAGGATTTATTTTAAAAACTATATGCCTGAAGATCCAAGCATTTAAGGCTAAAGATGATTGTACATCTAAAAATCTATACAAGGAGATTTTAGAGATGTGATTTTATAATCTTCACCAACTCAGTAATGAAATATTTTAAAGCAAATTTTAAACTAAGGTCCTGTAGACTAACATGTTCTGAGTAAATATTACAGTCATACACAACTGTTTTTGTCAGTAAAGTCAGAAACTGACAGTATATACCTGGGGATTGGGAAATGCCTGTTGAATGGCTTCATTACCCCTTGAATGGCTCTTTAACAGTCAACATTGTGCTAATAGGTCTGGCAGGCTGGAAGGCTTTTTCACTTTTAAGTTACTAGATCCCCTCCAGAGTAAAAGTCACCAGGCTGCAGCAGCTAGCTGTGGGAGCCTGCAGGGTCTGAACAGGGATAGGAAGATCTGGGAGGGTGGACACTAAGGCCTTGTCTACACTACAAGACTATTTCGAATCTACTTAAGTCGAATTTGTGGATTCGACCTTATGAAGTCGAATTTGTGTATCCACACTAAATACACTAATTCGAACTTCTGAGTCCACATTAACGGGGCCGGCGTCGACTTTCGAAGCGGTGCACTGTGGGAAGCTATCCCACAGTTCCCGCAGTCCCCGCTGCCCATTGGAATGCTGGGTAGAGCTCGCAATGCCTGCTGGGGGAAAAAATGTGTCGAGGGCGGTTTTGGGATACTGTCGTCATTGAACCGTCAATCACGCCCTCCCTCCCTGAAAGCGCCGGCGGGAAATCTGATCGCGCCCTTCTCTGGTCGGTTACAGCGCGGACGCCACAGCACTGCGAGCATGGAGCCCGCTGCGATCATCGCTGCACTTATGGCCGTTGTCAACTCCTCGCACCTTATCGTCCACCTCTTCCACAGTCAGCTGCTGAGAAATCGGGCGAGGAGGCTCCGGCAGCGCGGTGAGGAGAGTGGTGCAGGCCTCTCACAAAGCAGGGTACGCCGCGCCGTGGAGATCATGGTGGCAATGGGTCAAGTTCATGGTGTGGAACGGGGATTCTGGGCCCGGGAAACAAGCACGGACTGGTGGGACCGCATAGTGCTGCAGGTCTGGGATGAAACAGAGTGGCTGCGAAACTTCAGGATGCGTAAGGGCACTTTCCTTGAACTGTGTGACTTGCTGTCCCCTGCCCTGAAGCGCCAGGACACACGGATGCGAGCAGCCCTGAGTGTGCAGAAGCGAGTGGCCATAGCCCTCTGGAAACTTGCCACGCCAGACAGCTACCGGTCAGTAGCGAACCACTTTGGCGTGGGCAAATCTACCGTGGGGGTTGCTGTGATTCAAGTAGCCCACGCAATCGTTGAGCAACTGCTCTCAAAGGTAGTGACTCTCGGAAACGTCCAGGTCGTCATAGATGGCTTCGCCGTGATGGGATTCCCAAACTGCGGTGGGGCTATAGATGGGACTCACATCCCTATCCTGGCACCAGCCCACCAGGCCAGCGAGTACATTAACTGAAAGGGCTACTTTTCAATGGTGCTGCAAGCACTGGTGGACCATAGGGGACGTTTTACCAACATCTTCGTCGGGTGGGCGGGCAAGGTTCATGACGCGCGTGTGTTCAGGAACTCTGGTCTGTTTAGACGCCTCCAGGCAGGTACTTTCTTCCCGGACCACAAACTAACGGTTGGGCATGTGCAGATGCCTACAGTGATCCTCGGGGACCCGGCCTACCCGCTAATGCCCTGGCTCATGAAGCCCTATACAGGCGCCTTGGACAGTGAGAAGGAACTCTTCAACTACCGGCTGAGCAAGTGCAGAATGGTCATGGAGTGTGCTTTCGGACGTCTCAAGGGGAGATGGCGGAGCTTACTGACTCGCTCGGACATCAGCAAAAAGAATATCCCCGTAGATATTGCTGCTTGCTGTGTTCTCCACAATCTCTGTGAGAGCAAGGGCGAGACCTTTTTTGCCGGATGGGAGGTTGAGGCAAATCGCCTGGCTGCTGTTTACGATCAGCCAGACACCCGTGCCGAGAGAATATCCCAGCGGGAAGCGCTGTGCATCCGGGAGGCTTTGAAAGCTAGTTTCCTCGCAGAGCAGGGTAACCTGTGACTGTCCACTTGATTTTAAGAGAGCCTGATCATGGGCCTGTGTCTGTATGTGTCGAGTTAGATCTGAGCTCACAAACCCGGTTCTCCAAGTTTCCCCCACTTCCAAAGCACGTTTTAAAACTAATGAAATGTAACAGTAATTAATAATAAATCTTTCGTTGACTTTGCATTTCTGTTCCTGGGTTGAAACATGGAAGCATACTGTGCTGGGTTCGGTGTGCACTGATGTACAGACCGCTTGTCCAATACAGGACGGACAGCCTCCTGCTCCTACATAGGTCTGTGGGGTGGGGGACGGTTTACAGTGGTTGTGCATGTAGGGGTGGGTTTGCAGGAATGGGTGGGTTTGCAGGAAGGGGCGAGGGGTGCCATCTTTGGATAGGGGTTTGCATGACGGCTGTGGGCTGTGGGTTTGGGCGTTGGAAGGGGTGAGGGGTGTGGGGGAAGGGTGAGTATCTGTCCCTGGATGAGGGCTCTTTTTGGGGCTCAGGGCAGCGGAGAGGCTCGTGGCTACGGTCGAAGTGCATCGTAAGGGAAGCCTGCCTTTACATTCGGGGATGGCAGGCGCCAGGACCCTGGACAAGCATACACATCAACGAATCACCCGGGGCAGCATACACCACACAGACTGACCCTGGTGACTAGTGACTGCAGTCTGTGTGTGCCCTGCAGTTGACCCTGCCCCCAAGTCTGTACCCTGGTAATGTGGGCTATGCACTGCAATTAAAAATCCCCCCCCCCCACACACAAAGTCTTCTGACACGAGAAACGTGACGGAAACAGTGAGTAACAGCAAACAGCTTTTAATAATGTTATACACAGTGGGGGGTTGAAACTTGGATTTGGGACTGGGTGATCCTGTAAGGGAAGAACTTCTACAAATTTAGAGCGCGAGAGGTGTCTTGTACATTAGCGCTCTGCTGCGGTCCAGTGACAGTTCTCACGGCCCCTACCGCCCCTCCTTCTTGTAACTTTGGGTGAGGGGGGGACAGGACTTCTTGGCGTTGGAGGGCGGTTGCAGATGCAGTGCAGGGGGGCTCTCTCCTCCTGCCTGCGGTCCTGCAGAACATCTACAAGGCGCCGGAGCGTGTCCGTTTGCTCCCTCATTAGACCAAGCAGCGTTTGAGTCGCCTGCTGGTCTTCCTGCCGCCACCTATCCTCCCGTTCGATGTGTGTGCGATGCTGCTGACACAGGGTCTCCCTCTACTGTCTCTGCTCTGCCACCTCTGCTCTGGAGCAGGCCATCAGTTCCTGGAACATCTCGTCCCTAGTCTTTTTTTTTCGCCGTCTAATCTGAGCCAGCCTCTGCGAGGGGGATGCCGGGGCAGTCCGGGAAAGAGCCGAAACTGTGTGATGCGAAAAAGTAAGTGATTTCCTTGAACAAATACAGGTTTGCGGACAGTGAACACAGTCAAGTCAGTTTAAGAGAGCAAGACTATACAGGGCACCAAGTCTCACGAGATCTCAGAACTAGTTCGAGATTTCGGAGTACGCTCTCATTGGCGGCGCCATTGCACAGGAGAGCGGACAAGTGGGGAGAGACAGCTGAATCCGTCTTGCAGACAGTCCTGGTAAGCCTTACAGTAGATAATGCTTATCAGTTAGTGGATAGCTGTGCTCTCCTGCTAAAGGCAATGTGGAAAGCAGAAAGGATGAGCCTTTTGCAGCCCCTCCCGCCAGTGCACGGGAAAGATCAATGTATGCTTGTTCTCTGTGGCCTCTAGCACGTGGCTGTTAGGCGAGGGTCATTGTTATGCAACCTAATTTTAAACCATTAACAATAGTAACAATACACTAATTGCCCTACTTAGATGCAGTATTTCCAGAACGAGATCACCCTGAGGCGGGTCACCCGTGCCCAGAAAGAGAGGATGCTAAGGGAAGCGCTGCACCGACCAGGACCATATGCAGCAATGCTCGTGGAGGCGATGATCCCTCTGTATATTCGGATGTCCTGGCAAGGAAGAGTTTGCTTCAACGGAGCGCCCAACAAGGCACCTCTCCCAAGAAACCTCCTGCGGAGGCTTTTCGAGGAACTGTATGACACCTTCGTTGAATTGTCGCTAGAGGATTTTTCTTCAATCCCTCTTTGTGTGGACCTACTTTTCATATAGTTTAATATTTACAATTTTTTATATAGTGTTTCTATTTTTTCTATACATATTTTATAAAAAATAAATGTTTACACGTCTATAGCACTTACCGCCTGATCCTTCCCCTGATTCTGAGTCCGGGTTAACGGCAGGGGAGGGTTGGTAGGGGATCTCTGTGAGAGTGATGAAGAGATCCTGGCTGTCAGGGAAAGCGGGAGTGGGTTCGCTGTCGCCTGCGCCGTCCTCCAAAGACCATTCCTCATCTTCCCCATCGGCGAACATTGAGGAGGAACTGTCCCGGTACACTATTCCGTCCTCGGAGTCCACCGTCACTGGTGGGGCAGTGGTGGCAGACCCACCTAGAATGGCATGCAGTGCCTCGTAGAAGCGGCATGTCTGGGGCTTGGCTCCGGAGCGTCCGTTTGCCGCTCTGACTTTTTGATACCCTTGTCTTAGGTCCTTGACTTTCACGCGGCACTGCATCGCATCCCGGCTGTATCCTTTGTCTTTCATGGCTTTCGAGACCTTCTCGAAGGTCTTTGCATTCCGCTTGCTGGAGCGCAGCTCCGAGAGCACAGACTCCTCGCCCCACACAGCGATCAGATCCATGACTTCCCGGTCAGTCCATGCTGGGGACCTCTTTCTATTCTGGGATTGCCCGGACTCCTCTGCTGGAGAGCTCTGCATCGTTGCAGGTGCTGCGGAGCTCGCCCCGATGTCCAACCAGGACGTCAGATTCAAAGTGCCCAGACAGGAAAATGAATTCAAATTTTCGCGGGTCATTTCCTGTGTGGCTGGCCAGAGAATCCAAGCTCGGACTGCTGTCCAGAGCGTCAACAGAGTGGTGCAGTGTGGGATAGCTCCCGGAGCTACTAAGTTCGATTAGCATCCACACCAAGCCTAATTCGAGCTAGCCATGTCGAATTTAGCGCTACTCCACCTGTCGGGGTGGAGTACCATATTCGAACTAAAGAGCCCTCTAGTTCGAATTAAATGGCTTCCTGGTGTGGACGGTTGACGGTTAGTTCGAAATAACGCTGCTAAATTCGACTTAAAGTCCAAGTGTAGACCAGGCCTAAGACTCATAAAATCATAGAATCAGACTGTAAGGTCAGAAGGGACCATTATGATCACCTAGTCTGATCTCCTGCACAATGCAGGCCACAGAATCTCACCCACCCACTCTTGTATCAAACCGGTGTCTGAGCCACTGAAGTCCTCAAATCATGGTTTAAAGACTTCAAGGTGCAGAGAATCTTCCAGCAAGTGACCCGTGCCACACGCAGAGCATGTGGGCAAGACTCACCAGCCAGACACCCAGGAAAGAATTCTCTGTAGTTACTCAGATCCCACCCCATCTAACATCCCATCACAAGCCATTGGGCATATTTACCGCTAGTAGTCAAAGATTAATTAATTGCCAAAATTAGGATATCCCATCATACCATCCCCTCCATGAACTTATCAAGCTTAGTCTTGAAGTCAGATATGTCTTTTGCCCCCACTGCTCTCCTTGGAAGGCTGTTCCAGAACTTCACTCCTCTGATGGTTAGAAACCTTCATCTAATTTCAAGTCTAAAGTTCCTGATAGCCAGTTTATATCCATTTGTTCTTGTGGCCACATTGGTACTGAGCTTAAATAATTCCTCTCCCTCCCTGGTATTTATTCCTCTGATATATTTATAGAGAGCAATCATATCTCCCCTCAGCCTTCTTTTGGTTAGGCTAAACAAGCCAAGCTCTTTGAGTCTCCTTTCATATGACAGGTTTTCCATTCCTTGGATCATCCTAGTAGCCCTTCTCTGTACCTGTTCCAGTTTGAATTCATCCTTCTTAAACATGGGAGACCAGAACTGCACACCGTATCCCAGATGAGGTCTCACCAGTGCCTTGTATAACGGTACTAATACCTCCTTATCTCTATTGGAAATACCTCGCCTGATGCATCCCAGGACCGCATTAGCTTTTTTCATGGCCATATCATGTAAGCAGAGTCAGGATGAGCTCTACCTTGACATCTGGTGGTGAATTGTGGCGAGTGTGGAAAAGAATTTCAGGGGGTGGTCTTGTTTTCATAGGCACACCCACCCCACCCAGCATGAGCCCACAGCTGCCCAAATGGTCACTTTGGCTGCTGTGGGATCCCCAGTTTCTCTGTTACTGGGGCAGGAAGAATAAAGTGTTGTTACCCTGATTATGTGAATCAAGGCCAGTGGAACTGTTTTATGACAGAGGGACTTGCCATCGACCAAGTAGCACTCGCTAGACAAGGGACATGGGTTCCAAAACCCAGTGAACTGAGAGAGGCTGGGGACAGGTATTTGTACCTCACGGCATGGGCCCCTTTTGAGGGCCTGAAACACCAATTGCACCTACTCCTCTCTCCACTGTTGAAGAACAGAGCTAATTTTGATTCCATTAAGTGTCTAGTTACAGGCTGCTGAGCTGAATTCACTTTGGGCCAATGGTGCACCAGCACTGGGGCTCCCCTACTACAAGCAGAAATCACTAAAAAGCTAAAATTACTGAGCTGAGATCACTGAGTGCTGTGTTAACTAGTGGGGGAGCCTGAAGATATATTGCTAAGCAGCTGGCAGAGCGGAGCAGTTTGTGGGATGGTTGGAGCAGCCCATAGGACAGCGAGCGGAGCGGAGCAGAGCTGAGCTGAGCAGTTTGGGGGATGGTTGGAGTGGCCCATGGGACGGCGAGTGGAGTAAAGCTGTGCAAAGCGGAGCAGTTTGTGGGACGGCGAGTGGCTCACGGGACGGCTGGTGGAGTGGAGTGGCTTGTGGTGAAGGCTGCAGCAGAACCCCACGCAGAGGCAGGGCAGTCGGCCTTGGACCACGTAAGGTGCCTCTTAATACCCCATGTGCCCCTTTCTTCCCCCCCCCCACCATTTCCACCCAGCTGCGGGGGGAGGGGAGTGTAGAACTCTGCAGATAAACTTTTGAACTCTGGGGCTGCACTGACCAGGGACAGAGACTTTTGGGTTGTTGGACTTTTGGGGGGATTTTTGGGTTGCTGGACTCAAGAGATTCTTGGAGTGTTGGACTTTTGGGACTTTGGGGTGATCTTTTGGGTGGCTGGACTTAAGACCCTGAGGGGAAAAGGACACTGCCAAACTAGGTTGGGGGTGGGTCTTTTGCTCACGGTTTGTGTTATGAATCCTGTTTGTGGTGTTTCCCCAACACAATGCCACATTGTTTCCATCCTTTATTAAAATGATTTTGCTACACTCAGACTCCATGCTTGCGAGAGGGGGTGGTATGTAATTGTCCCAGGTCACTGGGTGGGAGCTCAAGCCGGTTTTGCATTGCATTATTGAAACAGAACCCCTAGATACTGAACCCGGCCCTTGTTGCTGCCAACTCAGACTGGCAGAAGGTTTACATCACATTGGCGGCTCACAGTCATCCTGTGATCAACCAATACTCAAAAGTCCTTCTCCTCCTCTGTTACTTCCAACTGATGCCTCCCCAGCTTATAACAATAGTTCTTTTTATTAATCCCTAAATGCATGACCTGGCACTTTTCACTATTAAATTTCATCCTATTACTACCACTCCAGTTTACAAGGTCATCCAGATCTTCCTGCATGTTATCCCGGTCCTTCTCTGTACTGGCAATACCTCCCAGCTGTGTGTCATCTGCAAACTTTATTAGTTCATTCCCACTTTTTGTGCCAAGGTCAGTAATAAAAAGATTAAATAAGATTGGTCCCAAAACCGATCCCTGAGGAACTCCACTAGTAACCTCCCTCCAGCCTCACAGTTCACCTTTCAGTATGACCTGTTGTAGTCTCCCCTTTAACCAGTTCCTTATCTGCCTTTCAATTTTCATATTGATCCACATCTTTTCCTAATAATTCCCCATGTGGAACCTTATCAAATGCCTTACTGAAATTGAGGTAAATTAGATCCACTGCGTTTCCTTTGTCTAAAAAAATCTGTTACCTTCTCAAAGAAAGAGATCAGGTTGGTTTGGCACGACCTACCTTTTGTAAAACCATGTTGTATTTTGTCCCAATTACCATTGACCTCAATGTCCTTGACTATTTTTTCCTTCAAATTTTTTTCCCAAGACCTTGCATACTACAGATGTCAAACTGACAGGCCTGTAGTTGCCCGGATCACCTTTTTTCCCCTTTCTTAAAGATAGGAACTATGTTAGCAATTTTCCAGTCATACGGTACAACCCCTGAGTTTACAGATTCATTAAAAATTCTTGCTAATGGACTTGCAATTTCATGTGCCAGTTCCTTTAATATTCTTGGATGAAGATTATCTGGGCCCCCTGATTTCGTCCCATTAAGCTGTGCGACTTTGGCTTCTACTTCGGATGTGGTAATACCTACCTCCATATCCTCATTCCTATTTGTCATCCTACCATTATCCCTAAGCTCCTCATTAGCCTCATTAAAGACTGAGGCAAAGTATTTGCTTAGATATTGGACCATGCCTAGATTATCCTTAACCTCCACTCCATCCTCAGTGTTTAGTGGTCCCACTTCTTCTTTCTTTGTTTTCTTCTTATTTATATGGCTATAGAACCTTTTACTATTGGTTTTAATTCTCTTTGCAAGGTCCAACTCTACATGGCTTTTGGCCTTTCTAACTTTATCCCTACATGTTCTGACCTCAATAAGGTAGCTTTCCTTGCTAATCCCACCCATCTTCCATTACTTCTAGGCTTTCTGCTTTTTCTTAATCACCTCTCTGAGATGCTTGCTCATCCAGCTTGGTCTACAACTCCTGCCTATGAATTTTTTCCCCTTTCTTGGGATGCAGGCTTCTGATAGTTTCTGCAACTTTGACTTGAAGTAATTCCAGGCTTCCTCCACCTTTATATCCCCAAGTTCTTCAGTCCAATCCACTTCCCTAACTAATTTCCTTAATTCTTTAAAGTTAGCCCTTTTGAAATAAAAAACCCTAGTCATAGATCTATTTTTGTTTATCCTTCCATTTAGTTTAAACTGAATTAGCTCATGATCGCTCGAACCAAGGTAGTCCCCTACAACCATTTCTTCTATGGAGGTCCTCACTACTCACCAAAACCAAATCAGCAACTACTTGGTGAAGGAATCCATCAGCTATCACATCTAGGAAAATCTGAGCCCTATTGTTATTACTAGCACTTGTCCTCCAGTCTATATCTGGGAAGTTAAAGTCTCCCATGATCACACAATTCCCATTAGTATTTACTTCATTAAAAACATCCATATCCAAATCAGATCCCGGCGGTCTATAGCACACCCCAAGCACTATCTCAGGGGAGGCTCTAGTAGCTTTCTTCCCCAATGTGATTTTTGGCCAGACAGACTCTGTCTTATCCATTCCATCCCTTCTTATTTCTTTACAGTCTACTTCATCATTGATAAACAATGCTACTCCACCACCTTTGCCTTTATTTCTGTCTTTCCTAATCAGCACATACCCTTCAATACCTGTACTCCAGTCATGACTAATATTCCATCTTGTTTCTATTCTCCCTATAATATCTGGTTTCACTTCCTGCACCAGTAGCTCTAGTTCTTCCATTTTCTTACCTAGGCTCCTCGCATTGGTGTACAAACATCTTAATTCTTGCCGTTTGGCTTCACTCACATTCTTTACCCGATTAGACACAGACATTCTACTGCCAATATCACCTATTAGAATTGTATCTACAGTACCCCTCCTCCATATGTCCATTCTCCTACCCATGACAGTATCCTTTCTTGCTTTGTTTTCTTCCCTCTGAATGTTAAAATCCAGAATGGAGATTACCTGGACATCTCCCAACCATCTCCCCCCAATTCCTAGTTTAAAGCTCTCAATCAGTTGTGCCCGCCTCCATCCTAGAAGTCTATTTCCCTCCCTACTCAGGTGAAGTCCATCCCTAGAGAACAGTCCTCTGTCCATGAATGCCTCCCAGTGGCCATACATCCCAAAGCCCTCCTTATAGCACCACTGCCTGAGCCATCTGTTGATCATCATAATCTTGTCACACCTTTGTTGCTCTTCTCTAGGAACAGGCAGAATCCCACTGAAGATCACCTGAGCCTCGATTTCCTTAAGTGTCTTCCCCAGCCTGGCATAGTCTCCCTTGATATGTTCCAGCGAGAATCTAGCCGTATCATTTGTTCCCACTTCAAGGACAATCAGTGGATTCTTTCCCGCTCCCATTAGGATCCTCTTCAGTCTCAGGTCCATATCCCGTATCTTAGCACCAGGCAGACAGCACACCCTTCTGTTCTCCAGATCAGCTCTAGTTACAGGCCTGTCTATTCTTCTCAGTAAGGAGTCCCCAATCACATAGACCTGCCTTTTCCTGGTCCACTGTCCACTTTCCTCACCCAGCAGTCTCCCCTCAGAGTTCTTTGGTCCTGCTTCCATCTGCAAGTCAGAGCTTTTCCCTTCAGCCTCTTCATGTCTTTGCTCCATCATCTGCTCGAACCCCCTTCTAAACTCGACTAGAGTTTCCACCTGCATCTTCAATCCTCAGATCTTTTCTTCCACCAGCTCCATCAGGCGGCATTTCATGCAGACAAAACTCTTTTCAGGTACACCCCCCAGGATCATGTACATGCCACAGCTTCCACATCCAGACATCTTCATTGTGCCTTCCACTGCTTGGGTCACTACAACTGCTGCCTCTGTATCTGCCATAGGCTTCCCACCTAAATCCTGTAAATCTGGGAAAAACAAACCAACCCAAAACACCACCACTCACAGCAAAATAAACCCCCAACAAGCACCAAGACACTGCTAGAACACTGCACACTCCCTTCAGTAGCCTGTGTGATCCTCTGCCTGCCTCTCTTAGTCTTCCCCCAAACTCCTCCTGTAAAGTCCCACGCAAACTCCCCTGTTTACAGCTCTGTTTACTGGCTCCTGTGCCGCTGCAGCTGTCTATGCTGCTGCCTGACTGGCTGGCTACCTTTATAGGACCCCTAGTCAGAGAAGCCCCGCGCCCTAATCAGGGCTCAGCTTCTCTCCCAGCACACTGCCCCTACCAGCCTCCACACATACAAATACAACTACAAATACAGACCCAGTGGTGCCCCAAATTTTCAGGTGCCCTACACAGCCACATATTCTGCATATGCCTAAGGACGGCCCTGCTAAAGTAGACCCAACAACCAATGTAGTGCTGCAAATGAAGACCTGGCACTTCCAAAATCCTTTTTTGCACTTATACCAATAGTTGAGTGGGTACTTGTACAGTCCTAGTAGCTACTGCTTTTTAGATGACGCTGAGGTAGCAGTGCATATTGAAAGGGGAATGCTCAATGATGTGCTGTAGGGAGCTCTCAAGGATCATACTGAGAGGAAGGTTAGAATGATTTCCCAGATTCTGATAGCACCCTCTTCCTGTCAAGATACTGCAAAATTATCCTTGATATAAGTTACTCAACCTTGGGGGCTCATAGAAATATTTCTGAAGAGCAATTACACACATGCGTACACAAAACATATTTTGCATCAATTAGCAGATATTTTCAGAAAATTCTGCAGAGAAATTCTAGCTACTCAGTACAAGGTCTTTACCCTTTAACCTGTGGGTTTTCAATCTGGACGTCGCAATCGGGTATAAGGAGATTGCAACTACCTCTTCCTTACCATATTGCTAAATGGATAGGGAATCTGAGATGAGAGAGACAATATCAAATTGTAAGGGGTAGAAAAATGTTAAGAACCATTGCTGTAATCCCTCCCTTCCAATTATATGAATTGAACACAGTGCTATATTATCAATATACTCAGTATAGCTTTCAAAGACCAAACATAAACATTTCCACATAATACAGAGAACATTACTATACAGAAGTCATATCCCAAAATGTAGTGTAACATACAATAGATATAAGGACAACCTAGGTATTTCAGAATTATTCTGGTACTAGTAATACTGATATAGCAAGTCTCGGTTTTCCATAGTGCCATATGTAAATACAATAATATTTTACTCAAGTATGCAGTGAACTTCAAGGAACTGCCCTGCAGATTTTGTGCAACTGAACTTTCTTGAGGGTATCTATCTATGCCAGCGCCATAACTCCCAATGAATAAATCCTGACATAACTCTTGAATCAAAACTATTAGGGAATGAAAGTGAAAAACTATGGACAATGAATCATTTTAAATAATTATTTCATATCCAACACTGATAAGCTAGAGGGGTCTCAAAGGAGCCCCTTTTTAGAAGAGCCAGTCTTTGAGCCCTGTAAAGGAGAATCTCAGCTTTTTTTCCTTTTTAATAAATTATTTAGCCGTAAAATATATTACTAAACTTGCACTGTCTATATAAATGTAAAACATCTGCAGACAATAAATCTGTAATATGAGTATCTATTATTGTATATATTTTAACTTTTAAGGATTCTGTTCATTCACATTGGTTCCCCATGTACTCCAAAAATCATTAGTTAAAACAAATTTTGCAGAAAAATGAAAGGCATCCATTGTAGAAGTACTTACAGCCATTTAAGTTGTTCTCTTTGTGACACAATACATCTTCACCTCCCACATCACTTGTACTATTCAGTACATTACATTCAGAACTAGTGAAAGAGAAAAAGCAATATGCTAACTGAGCTGTAATTTATAATATTAAATAAAATGGTCTCTTCGCATTTCATACATATAGGAATGCAAATGACTGACAAAATCTGACAAATATGGTTTTAAGAAAAAGTGATTTTGGCATAATCTACCCGTAGAAGATATTGAATTTTATTCTGTTCTTAAGTTATTGTTATTTCTAGCTCCAAAAACAGTACATTCCTTCTTCAATTCATCTGCATGTTCTTTTTCAAACTAAACAGATACGCAAACTCCACATATAGAAAAGGAGGTTACAAGTTCAAAAATTATGATTGCTGGTGATTGGCAAATCAGCCCCAAGAGTGTATGCCCAATAACAATTTTTAATTAATACAAATAAATTTAGTCCCAGTTCTTTCCCCCCCCCATCTTCATATTAGTACAAACCTATAAGAATTCATTTAATTATAATTCACCATGGACTTTCTTCCAAAGGGGATTAAATAACATTAATGCAACATTAAGACTGACATTTCGAAACTACAGAAGACAGGACATTCAGGAAAGCTACTTACCTTCCCTACCTCACAGCAGTAATCAGAGGATATATATTAAAAGAAAGTGAAGCTCTCAAATACTACAGGTATGGAAACCATGTAACTACCAAAGATAGAACATTCCCTGAAAAGTTCACTTCCACGCATCTAGGGTGACCAGACAGCAAGTGCGAAAAATCAGGACAGGGGGTGGGGGATTATAAGCGCCTATATAAGACAAAGCCCCAAATATCTGGACTGTCCCTATAAAATCGGGACATCTATTCACCCTACATGCATCTGCAAGCATACCAACAGAAGCATGACTTGTAACAATGCAGACTACATAATTTGAGATTATGATCTGGATCTTTTGTTAATCAAATGGGCTTTTCAGTTGGTTTACCAACCAATGTAAGTGCTACACTAGTCAAATGGAGGTGTATCGACATGAACTGTGTTTTGGGTAATTTTATGTTTGAGGGAGAAGGAAGAAAATTGAAAAATCTTTTAAGGCATTTTACATCAAATTGTTTTTATATTCACTAGAGAACTTTAAAATGTTATTAATGTTGAGAATTGCTGAAACCCCTACCCAATCATAACAAATCCTGCTTTTTTTTACTTGAGCACTTGGGTTGAAGACAGTAAAGATAATAAACCATACCAAATTATACAGTAGATGTATACGATTTTTTATGTTTATGATCATTGGTAAGAATTTCATTTTGATAGTTGGCCGGATGCCTATAACCTGGGATTGGTACTACTTAGAGTGTTAAATCAAAGTGAATAAAAATGAATGAATTTGAGGACAAATCCTGCCATTTTGGGGCACCTAAATCTCCCCTGTGAAAGGACTGAAGGATTTGACCTGAAATCCACCTTTTTTTTTCAAATTGACTTTGATTTAACATACAGTACTAAGCAATACTAATCCTGGGTTTTAGGTGACCTGACTTCAGTCAATGGGAGACATATCTGAATAAGGACTCCAAGAATGACCCTATGGGATAAATAATTTCCAATAATAGGGCTTGTGGTAATTCACACCTGAAGGATAAAATTGACATCCAGAAAAGTAAGAGATGTTGGGATTATATAACTGGAGAGAGTCTCCTTTAGTTCAATAAGTGGAACTAGAGTTTTAAACTTCAAAGGTTCCTGGTATCACAGACATCTGGGATAGAACTCCGTGCAGTTGAAGAAATTTCAACTACAATTAATGTCATTCGGATTTTTACTTATTTAGACCCAGATTCTACACTGTATCTTCTAGCATAAAATGTACCACCTGTGCAAAGTTCCATTTATTTCACTGGGAGTCTGCATATGTGCAGGAGTCTATGCTAGTGGATCCCAATGATTGGGGCCTTAGTTACTTCTCACATTTTAAACTTCAACACACCTGAAATTTTATCTTGTCTCATTTATTCTTCTTAGGCTCCCTCCCTCCACAGTGTCTACGGTTTTTAATGCATGTTATTTACTTATAGAACTAGACATCGCAAGTTGAACTGCATGCATTTTGTCGTTTTCTCATGGACATTTCTAATCCATGTTGAACAATAACTATATCACAGTTCATAGGAAGTATGGAGGTGAAATGTGTTTCTTGCCAATTTTAAGTTTCAGGAAGAAAGAGAGGTTACTTACGAGTAACTGTAGTTCTTTTAGTAGACTGTAGGTACAGATTCAAACCCTAGCGTGTGCCTGTGCACTCTGCATCAGATATAACCCTCTGTAATGCAGTGCCACCACTCACTATGCATGCTCCTTCAAAGGAATTAGCGTTTGAACCCGAGTTCTTATAAGATGTCATACCCCAGAGTCCCCTCAGTTCCTTTCAACCAGCAAAACCACGCGCATTATTCATCTGAATGAAAACCAACCCCAAACCTGTTTATTGGCAATTTTATGTTGCAGGGAAAAGGAAAAGATACTGAGACCCTTTTCTAAACCCAATACATCATGGATTCAGTCTTGGCCTCATTGATGTCAATGGCATTTTTGTCACTGAATTCAATGGAGCCAGGATTTCACACCCTCGTTTTCACCCTATGTCTCTAACATGCTTTGGAATGTACGAATGACAAGTGCTATATAGTATTAATAATAACATTTTCTTCTGCATCCTCTACAGCAGCGGTTTTCAAACTGTGGGTCACAACCAGTACTGGGTCGCGGAACGGAAGGCACTGGGTCGTAGCTGCTCTGGTCAGCACTGCCGACGGTGCTGCCCAGCTAAAGTAGGCTAGTCCCTACCTGTTCTGACACCGCACTGTGCCCCAGAAGCAGCCAGCAGCAGGTCTGGCTCCTAGGCAGGGGCGCCACGGGCCTCCTAGGAGCCAAACCTGCTGCTGGCACCCTAATTCCTGCCTCAGCCCTGAGCCCACCCCAACCCAGAGCTCCTTCCTGCACCCCAAACCCCTCATCCCTGGCCCCAGTGCAGAGCTTGCATCCCCAGCCCAGAGCCCCCTCCCACACCCTGAACCCCTAATTCCTGGCCGCAACCTGCATCCCAGCCCTGAGCCCCTCCCACACCCCAAACCCATTGGTTCGCAGGCATCAACAATTTTCTTCAAGAGGGTCACCAGAAAAAAAGGTTTGAAAACCACTGCTCTAGAGAACTTGGAAATTTTACCAATGGGAAACATTATTCGACAATCAAAATAAAATCTATTTTTCATCTTTTCCTTGTGCAACATTTATAAAATTGTATTACTAATGTTAAGCCAAATTAAACATTAGAGGCCATTACAGTGGATGCACAAGTAGCTAAAGAGCACATATTCAGCAGTTTGTCCTCTTATTTGCTGCACCGGTTGTTACGGAAAGATCAGCATCCAATAATAATGCTTTATGTTTTACACTTCATAGTCAGTCAGTCAACAGGGTGTGATACAGGCAGAATTTGACCATGACATTTAAGTATCAGTTGTATAACACCATTACTGAATGAAGAAATTTTGGTGGCTGCATCACACATGAAAATTGCAATCTGCATGATGTGTAATGTGCTATTCAATCATTTGAATAACTGCTATTTAATCTGACACACTAGTACCTTAGAAATTATCTCTGAATCCCTCACTTGAACATAAACTAGTCAAAAACCAGATTTCCTGTCAATATTAATTAATGTTAACAATAAAAGACTTGCGTTGCTCTACATGCAAATTAGACAAATTCATCAATACAGAATAAATATCTTCTAATCTGAAGTATTTGAAGCACAGTCATGCATACTTCAAGATTTTTTTTTATGTTTGAACATGCATGCATTGTAATACGTTTTCAATATGCTTAGATATGCTCATTGTGTCTGGTCTTAAAATCTGTCCCTAAAATTGGTGATGCATAAAATAGAACATACAATGGACTGGCTTTGCACACTTTTTCTCATTCATTATTTAGGAACTATCATGACTTATAAGTGGCAGATAAAATGTTTTCATCAATTATTTGTGTCAAACAATGAATGCAAAGACAACTCACTGCATATCCTTTCTTCCTCTAGTTACACAATTCTCAGTTTGCAAATTTGAATTTAAAATATATTATACGCACCTGTACTATAAAGTAATGTTGTAGGGTATTAGATTTAGTTATATACATTATACATTGCATAGGAAATACAAAAATTACTGTTGTAAAATGGACCTAACTTTATGCAATCCCACTAACCAAGCCACAAGGGAAATGGGAAGGCTGCAATGCATGCATCACTTAACAATATTAAGATTGGCATTTTGAAAACTACAAAAGACAGGACATTTCTTGGGCTGGGTTGTAATTTAGCCGGCTATAACTCCTTACCTAGCTTTTCTCTCAGCTAGACCCTTATTTTCTCAATTAATCCTCAAGCCAGGAGGATCCAGCAAATGGTTTTCTCCTGCTGGTGTCTGCCCTGATATGAGGGAGGAGGCAGCATTTATGTTGGTCCCTTTCTCTCAGTTCATCCCAATTGGTTTGGGAAGAGGGGAGTAATTCCCTGCCCTTTCCTCAATGCTCCTGGCTCCAGCCCTTAAAAATACAGGATCTTCTCCCAAGCACGCGCGTGGGTGTGTGTTTGTTAGTGTTATAGGGATAAGCCACATGATAGGATGGGCTGAATATTAGGCACGACAACCCTTAAAAGGGCTGACCATCCCATCACACTGGCCCAATGAATTCTTGCCCCTAAAGGAGCTCTTCCAACTACAACATCTGAATTCTCAGGCCTCTTACAATAAACCATTATTCAGTGGTTCAGGATTAGGTTGTCTAAATATGTCTCCTCTCCATTTACTCTCTGCCATCCTGTCCCACTCCGGCTGTTGTCTGACATAACTACTCTGGTACTCTTTATTACAATTACAGTGTTTTCTTTGTGGGACACATTTCCCTCATAATCTAAGGGTCACAAAATGAGTCAGCACTCTTGTGATAGTTTTTGTTTCCAGTTCTGATTTCTGTCCATTTTTTCCTCACATAAAAACTGTCCATGCAGACAGACAATGCTTTCCATGGAAAATTAATTATGTTTTGTTTTTTGCACCAGAATATTTTCCCCTTTAATATACATTGGATATGGATTCCCTTAGCACTCTAGGTTCTTCCTACTTAATTTCTTCTTCTTCTGACAACTACCATCTAGATATTCCGGTTAGGAATCAACTTTACTATTTTCCATATAAAATTATATGTGCATGATTGTGACTGGGAGCCATAAGCCCCAACACCCTTCCCCTCCTCCCCTTGCCCCATTTTCTAATGTAAAAGGATTACTTTAGGTCCCTTACAAGGTACTTGGAAAGTGTGACTAGAATGGAAATTATATAAGTTTTTGCTTTCTCTACCTGACCTATTGCAAGAGTGTACACAAATGTACTATATCAATTAACTGAAAAAAGCTGACCTGTGCACTTGTAGTCTGCCATTAAATGGGCAAAAAGATACATTTCCAAATGTTCACACTTTATTGGACAAGCATCTGCAATTCCATATAACCACTAATGTTATACCCGGTTCTATAGTGCTCAACATAGGTGTCCTTAACAGTGCAAATTCTATTTACAATAGTGGCACAAATGACTATAAGGAAGTATTCTGCACCGCATTTACTCAGCCAAAACATCTGTTGGGAGAATGGTTTTTAATTGGATGGTTGCAATTCTAATAATGTTTAATGGGGCAGGAGTGTTAAACCACCCTGACCCCCCACAAACATACCGAAAACCCCCCTAGGTATTTACTTGGATCCAGTATAGTATTAAATGGCTTCCTTAACAAATAATCAATAATCAGGAGATCTGGCAGTTTCTCAATAAGACAATATTAAAGTCACAACTATCCCAAGGCAAAGGAAAGACAGAACAATAAGGGGCCAATATGACTACATAAGGAGCTCGTTAATGACCTGAAAATGAAAAATGAATCCCACAAAGTGGAAATATGGACAAATTCCTAGGGAGACGTACAAAATAACAGCACAAGCATGTAAGAACAAAATCAGAAAGGCTAAGGCGCAAAATAAGTTATTCCTAACAAGGTAATAAGAAAAGGTTCTTTAAATAAATTAGGCGCAAGGTAAAAATGAAGGAAAAGATGTAGGTCTTCAACCTAGTGAAGGAGGAGAGCTAATCATGCAAGGCTGGAAAGAACCTCAAGAAGTCATCAAGTCCAGTTCCATGCACCAAAGCAGAACCAAATAAACCTAGACTAAATATGCCCAGGTTTTTTCCACATGTCCTCACAGGTCAGGTTTCCTAACCCTTTTATCATTTTTGTTTCCCTCTTCTGGACTCTCTAATTTGTCTACATCTTTCTTAAAGTGTGGTGCCCAGAACTGGACATAGTATTCCAAATGAGGCCTCACCAGTGCCTAGTACACAAGGACGATTACCTCCCATGTCTTACATTCACCCACGAAAGCTCATGCTCCAATACTTCTGTTAGTCTATAAAGTGCCACAGAACTCTTCATCGCTTTTTACAGATCCAGACTAACACGGCTACCCCTCTGATACTTGACTCCTTTTAATATACCCCATAATGATATTAGCCTTTTCTGCAACTGCATCACACTGTTGACTTGTATTCAATTTGTGATCCACTATAACCTCCAGATCCTTCTCAGCAGTACAACCATCTAGTGAGTTATTCCCCATCTTGGAGTTGTGCATTTGATTTTTCCCTTCCTTAGTGAAGTACTTTGCCCTTGTCTTTATTGAATTTTATCTTGTTGATTTCAGACCAAGTCTCTAATTTGTCAAGGTCATTTTGAATTCTAATCTTGTCCTCCAAAGTGTGTTCTTAACAATGATGTCATCTGTAAATTTTATAAGCATGCTCTCCACTCCACTATCCAAGTCATGAATGAAAATATTGCATAGTACCAGATCCAGGACTAACCCCTGAGCAAATCCCACTAAACACTCAGTTTGACAGCGAACCATTGATAACAACTCTTTTAGTTTGGGCTTTCAACTAGCTGTGCACCCACCTTATGGTAATTTCATCTAGGCCACATTTCTCCAGTTTGCTTATGAGAATGTTATATAGAACTGTGTCAAAAGCCTTACTAAAAACCAAGATCCATCATATCTATTGCATCCCCCCATCCACTAGGCAAGTAACTCTGTCAAAGAAGGAAATTAAGTTGGTTTGACATTTGTTCTTGACAAATCCATGCTGGCTATTCCTTATAGCCCTGTTATACTCCAGGTGCTTACAAACTGATTGTTTAATCATTTGTTCCAATATCCTTCCAGGTATCAAAGTTAGACTGACTGGTCTATAATCCCCAGGGTCCTCTTTGTTTTCCTTTTTAAAGATAGGTACTATGCTTGCCCTTCTCCAGTTCTCTGGAACATCACCCATCCTCCATTAGTTCTTGAAGATAATCGCTAATGGTTGTGACATTGCTTAAGGCTAGTTCCTTAAGTATCATAGGATGAATTTCATCAGGCCCTGCCAACTTGATTACATCTAATTTATCTAAATATTCTTTAATCTGTTCTTTCCCTATTTTGGCTTGCATTTCTTCCTTGTTCATATTAATATTATTGAGTATGTGGGCACCATTAACTTTTCTAGTGAAGACTGAAGCAAAATAGGCATTTTTGATGTCACCAGTTTTTAGCTCTCCTTCCCTACAAGGTAAAGGACCTACACTTTTCTTCATCTTTCTCTTGCTCCTAAAGTATTTATAAAACTTCTATTTCTTGTCTTTTAAATCTCTTGCAAGGTACAACTCATTTTGTGGTTTAGCCTTTCTGATTCCACCTCCATATGCTCATGCTATTCTTTTGCACTCCTTAGCAATTTGTCTGTTTCTACTTTCTGTAGGATTCCTTTTTAGTTTAAGTTCTATTTTGATCTTAGGTACATGAGAGGAAATTTGGCCCCAGTGAAGTCAGTGCCAAAACTCCTATTGACTTTAATAGAACCAAGATTTCACCCACAGTCATTAATCAAAGTTTATTTGGTAAAAATCAGTTGTTGTGCACATGTCTACATTTTAAAATTTACTGGCATATTTTATAAAGACAAACTTTACAGCAAATTTTATATATTCTTCCTGTAACCCCTTAGAAGCAATTACATTTCTTGTCATCTTATCTGCTTGGTACTACTTTATCCTCTCCTTTTGTTGTTTATAAATACAGTAACTCCTCACTTAACATCCTCCTGCTTAACATTGTTTCGAAGTTACGTCGCCGCTCCCTTAGGAAACATACTCGTTTAAAGTTGTGCAATGCTCCCTTCTAATGTCAATTGGCTGACTTTACAAGGGAGCATTGCACAAGTTCCTCTTCTCCGCCTCCTCCCCCTCCCTTCCTCGCTCCCTCCCAGAGCTTCCCCTGCTGCCCTTCAAAGCTGGCCAGAGAGAAGTGGCACTTTGAAGGGGAAAGCGCCGCTTCTCTCCTGCCACTGGCTGCACGGCTGTCCCTGCTCCTCCTGAGTCCTCCATCCCGTGATCACAGGGCCGCATTCCAAAAGGGGCTTTACAGCTGCAGGCCAGGGCCCCGGGGCCCCCTTAGCCCAGGGCTCTGCAGCCCCTAAAGCCCCTGCGTTCCGGGTGGCCCTGCCTGCCGGGGGGGGGGCAGCTCCCAGAATCGCGGCCATAGGGGCGGTGCTGTGCAGAGCCACCTGCACATCCCCTGCACCAAACAGAAGCTGCCCCAAGTAAGTGCTCTGTACCTCCTGCTTGCCCCAGCCCTGAGCCTCCTCCCACACCCCCACCCTGAGCACCCTCCCGCACCCTAACTCCCTCCCAGACCCTGCACTCCCAGCCCCAGGGGTAAGCCAGGGGCACCTCCCCACCACAGTACAGTAAAGTACAGTACTGTACAGTATATAATGCCTTTTGTCTGCCCCAAAAAATGTCCTTGGAACCTAATCCCCTGCATTTACATTAAATCTTAGGGGAAAATTGGATTCGTTTAACATCGTTTCACTTAAAGTTGCATTTTTCAGGAACATAACTACAATGTTAAGTGAGGAGTTACTGTAATACCCATTGTTGTTAAGGAGAGCTAAATTTGCACAGTTAAATTTATTGAATGGACTTTTTTTATAGCAAGCACAGGTAAGAGTGTATTGACACTGGGAAAGGATGTTGTAATGTATCTCAAGGAATTACCGTGAATAAATTTTTAGCTCTAGACTCAAATAATATTAAATTATCCATATACAAAATCTTTCTCTCCTAGCAATAAATTTTGCAGAGCCAGCTCATACCATACAGTTATTACATACTGAATTTGGTAGTTATAGGCTCTGGCTTAAAATAAGTTGTTAGTCTTGCTTGGTTAAAAAAGCATCCAAACATTGTATCAAAATAGGCATGTAAAATCCTCTCAGTGTATTGCCCTTGAAATCCATTTTAACGGCTGTACTTGGAGGCCATTAAAAAAAAAAAAAGGAAACTACCTGAAAATAAAATACTTTTTATTCTATACTTATGAATACAGATTTCCTTTTATATAGAAAATACAGAAACATATGTTTTTGATGTACAGAATTTCACATCTTTCAGCATCACACCTTTGATACAGAATGCGGGACTTATGATTTCCTAAACCATGGCAACTGCAGCAAAAGACAATAAGCCGCCTAAATGTTATGTGAGGAAATGACTGTTAAAATGGGGCTATTAAAAGGAAACACTGTGAAAATTAAACCACACAGAGTCTTTTTTCACCAGTAAGAGCAAATTGCAAATTGTTACTCAATAGGATTTATTCAATGTTCATCAGATACAGATACCACAGATACGCATTGGACTGATTTGATGGGCTACCAAAAGACAAAATTCTTCCTTTTTGAGTATGATGTGACGTGGGTGAGCAAAGGAGTTGCTGAAAAGTGACAGGTTCTTGACCCTTCCTGCCTGCAAGATGTGTGCACAGTGCCTTACTGCTGCTCCAAAACAAAGAACTGTACACTCCCACCTACTGCCCACTGACAACATGTGTATGTGTGGGAGGAGGTTAAAGGCCTGACTGTGCACCCATGCTCGCTGACAACATTCTTTTAGAGCCACAGAGAACCAACAGACATGACAGCTAGTTTCCAAGATGATATCTGAACCCTGTTTTAGTCTGATAGAGGTGTGTTGGCAGGGGGAAGAAAGGCTGAAAGAAACATTCTGACTCCACTTTCTCTCTAGTACACCCACACACCAAACCAGAATTATTTTGCTCTTTATATGCATCCCTGTGGTGTACAGTAAAGTTGAAGAGTGACAGGTACCACAGGCATATCTAAATCTATATAGCAGCTACTTCATCAGTAAACTTAGGAAGACAGAAGCAAGGGAATGTATTATTAATCAGAGAGAAGGAATCCAAGGGAACAGTTTACTAACATACTTAGAAATACTGAACCATGTATTGGAAAAGAGCTCAATACAAAATAATCACTAAAATCCCATGACCTTGAAGGATATAGTCTATGGGTATGTCTACACTATGAAATTAGATCGATTTTATAGAAGTCAATTTTTAGAAATCAATTGCATATGTCCACACTAAGCACATTAAGTCGGAGTGCGTCCTCACTACCATGGATAGCATCGACTTACAGAGTGGTACACTGTGGGTAGCTATCCCACAGTTCCCGCAGTCTCCACTGCCCATTGGAATTCTGGGTTAAGCTCCCAATGCCTGATGGGGCAAAAACATTGTTACACGTGGCTTTGGGTACATGTCATCAGTTGCCTTTTTTCCTGGGTTACCTGTGCAGATGCCATACCATGACAACTGGTTTTCAAAGCCTCTCTGATGCACAGCATGCCTTGCTGTGCTCTTCTAATCGCCCTGGTGTCTGGTGCAAAACGATTGTCTGCTGTTGCTTTCACAGAGGGAGGGGCGACTGATGAAATGTACCCAAAAACACCCGCGACAATGTTTTTGCCCCATCAGGCATTGGGAGCTTAACCCAGAATTCCAATGGGTGGCAGAGACTACAGGAACTGTGGGATAGCTAGCCAATGCACCACTCTGTAAGTCGATGCTAGCCACGGCAGTGAGAATGCACTCCACCAACTTAATGCGCTTCGTGTGGACATATGCAATCGACTGTATAAAATCAATTTCTAAAAATCGACTTCTATAAAATCAACCTAATTTCGTAGTGTAGACATACCCTATGAGAGTAAGGGGGAGACGTTTATGGCAGGGTGGGAGGCTGTGGCAAATCACCTGGCATCTGATGTTGAGCAGCCAGACACCAGGGCGATTAGAAGAGCACAGCAAGGCGCGCTGCGCATCAGAGAGGCTTTGAAAACCCATTTCATGACTGGCCAGGCTTCAGTGTAACAATTGTGTGTATTTCTCCTTGATGCAAACCCGCCCCCTTTGTCAATTTTAATTCCCTGTAAGCCAACCACCCTCCCGCTTTGAAATAAAGTAACTATTGGTTTTGAAACCATGCATTCTTTCTTTATTAAATTTTAAAAAAAGGAGATAACCGACAAGGTAGCCTGGGTGGGTGAGGGAGGAGGGAAGGACAAGGCCATATTGATTTCTACAATAAGCAAACTGTTTGAATGACAGCCTTCTGTTGCTTGGGCCATCCTTTGGATTGGGGCGGCTGGGTGCACAGAGCCTTCCCCCATGTTCTTGGGCATCTGGGTGAGGAGGCTATGGAACATGGGGAGGAGGGTAGGCAGTTATACAGTGGATGCAGCGGGGTCTGTGCTCTTGTTGGCTTTCCTGCAGCTCCAACAGACACTTCATCATATCCGTTTGCTCTCCCATTAGCCTCAGCATCGCATCCTGCCTCCGCTCTTCACGCTCACTTAATTCTTTCCTGGCCTCTGCCACTGAATGCCTCCATGCATTAAGCTGTGCCCTATCAGTGCATGAGCTTGGAAAACATGTCATCGCAAGTGCATTTTTTTCCGCCTTCTAATCCGCGATAACCTCAGGGACAGATATGATAGGGGGAGCGTAGAAAACATTCTACGCTCTACGATTCTGGGGGGACTGCATGGTCACTTGTGCTGCTGAATTCGCCACGCTGACCAAACAGGAAATGAAATTCAAAAGTTCCCAGGGCTTTTCCTGTGTACCTGGCTAGTGTATCAGAGTTCAAAGTGCTGTCCAGAGTGGTCACAATGGAGCACTCTGGGCTAGCTCCCAGAGGCCAATACCATCAATTTGTGTCTGCACTACCCCAAATTCAACCCAGCAAGGTCCATTTTAGCGCTACTCCCCTCGCCGGGGAGGAGTACAAAAGTCGATTTTAAGATCCCTTTAGGTCGACGGAACGGGGTTGCTTGCGTAAACGCATTCATTATAAAATTGACCTAATGCAGCTAAATTCGTCCTAACCCTATAGTGTAAACCAGAGCTTTGATGTTCCCACAAAACCCAGGATAGTAACTAATGTTATAGAAACAGCTAAAATCAGGTAGAATGTTTTAAGTTAGCATAAACCAATTTACATTGTATCAATTATTGAGCAGAACTGTAATGACTCCTAGTAGTATCTTTCTAAAATGCACTTGTGGAAGATAATAGAATAAAGATATTAATGTTGGACTGACAACTCTCACAATCTTCTACTTTTATACACTGGAACAACGCACAACATTTATATCTACTGTTTGTCTTATGACAATAAGAAATACTGGTTGTTCCACTTTGTTTAGTACGACCCCTTCCCTCACTCATCAGCCTGCCTGGAGATGTAACCTGCTTGAGAACCAAACTCAGAAATGTAAGAATATTTCTTGGTATTCTGAACAATTAATTTTTTAAAAAAAATTGCAGAGAGGAAGTAAACTAACAATAATTTGGCATATACTGTATGCTGACAGGACTGTCCTTGAGAAAAACTGACAATTTTTCATTTCTTTCTTTTTTAAATGAGCAGTTCTGAAAATATTTCACCAAGGAAAGGATTTTTTTATTCTCCAATCAGTTTGTATGGTCATAAAACCCTTCTAATGACCTACCTGTACAGTGACAGCCATGATAAACTGCCTAATGATAATGGTAAGGCAAAAGGATGGTTAGCAAGTCTCTAATATATACTGTCCAATTACTTATTTTAAAATCAAACTATGATGTCTAAGCTTAGCTAATAAATGTGACTTTTTTCTTATTAGTGTAACCCATCATTCCCCGCCGCCCCCCCACCGCGCCCCATTCTCTCCCTTCCATTGTGTTTTATAGCTACCTGTTAAATTCTAAATACGGACAAGATGTAAGTTGTTTGGGGGGTGGGGGAAGGATTGTCTTATAGTTTGTTTATACAGTGCTCAGCACAATGGGCCCCCATCTTGACTGGCGTCTCTGGGCAGAACTATAGTATAAATAACATATTATTTCTGGTCTGATCAAAACAAAACTATCGAACACAGAGTATTTTTATTATACCAGAGTGTATATTGCACATGCAGTTTTTTTCTTTACTGTTTCAAACTCTGCGGGTTATTTATTTTCAGTTCCAGAAATGTTCATTGTTAAGAACACACATGGAGGATTCATCAATGTAAAAACATAGGGAACGTTGTGGCAGAGCAATCTTAGTGATTTCTGATGTGGTAAGGTTTCCTCAATCCTATTTCAAATCATATTTAGGCCTGGGCATGGGAAAGAAATTGCAATTGTTAAATTGGTTGATTATCTCCTGACGATGGATTAGCTAAAGTGCCTGTGCTGATTTTTTGCATCTATCTGAGCAGTTTCTGATATTCCTGACTACATCTTTTTGTTGATGTCTGCAAATGTCAATGGAATTGCTTCAGTGGCTCCATTCCTTTTTCTATAAAAGGTTTCAGAGGGTAGTGTGGGGCAATCAATCTTCTGCCTGAGCCTGCTCTCAACTGGGCGTGCACAGTTTCCTATTTCATTACTCTAGTCTGTTTAAAGCTGAGATGGGGTGGGCCAATGAGGGAATATCCACTGTGGTGTAAACTGAAGACACCCAGTCTTACAGTTCCACCACACCTGGCCCACTGAGAAAAAGGGATTGATTCTCCATACAATTACATGCCAGTGTAAGAGAATGCAGAATCTGATGCACAGCATCTACGTAACATCCTTTGAATTTCTAAACATTGTATATGACAATTTCCTCACTCAACAAGTGTTGCAGCAAGCAGGGGTAACTTCTATATTAGACCTTGCCTTAACACATAAAGAGGAACTAATCACAGAACTAAAAATGTTAATGGTAGCTTAGGTACAAGTGATCCTGACATAATCAAATTTATAATGTGCAAATAGAATAAGCTCCAGACCACTAATCTATATACTTGGCACTTCAATAGCATCAATTTCACAAAGGTGAAAATGATGAGCTATGCCAGCTGGGAAGAATTTAATCAGAAAAATTTGAATGATAATTGGGAACCATTTAAGGACACCTTATTAGATGCCCAAAAGCCACAATCCCACAACTAAGAAAAAGCCATGATGGTTAAAAAAACAACCTGGTTTAGAAGGAGAGGAGGAGGCAGCAGTAAAAATAAAAATAAAAATATACAAATGGAAGGAAGGAGAAGTTGATAGTAAGGAATATAAATCAGAATTTAGGAATTGTAGAAAATTGATAAAGGAAGCCAAAGGACACAAGGCAAAATCTATGGCCAGCAAAATTAGTTTCTTAAATATATTAGGAAGAAAAAATTTTGATGATGATATTATACCATTACTAGATGGAAATGGTAGAATTATCATTAATAGTGCAGAAAAGAGAGAGGTGTTCAATAAATATTTCTCTTCTATATTTAGAGAAAAACAGATGATGCAGTCTCATCATATGGTGAGGATAAAAGTCTTGCCATTCCTCTAGTATCTTTGGAGGATGTTAAATAGAAGCTATTATAGTCAGACATTTTTAAATCAGCAGGTCCAGATAACTTGCATCCAAGAATTTTAAAAGAACTAGCTGAGGAACTCACTGGACCATTAATATTGATTTTCAGTAAGTCTTGGAACAGTGGGAAAGTTCCAGAAGACTGGAAGAAAGCTAATGTTGTGCCAATTTTTTAAAAGGGTAAATGGAATGACCTGGATAATTACAGGCCTGTCAGTCTGATACTGATCCCAGGCAACATAATGGAGTGGCAAATACAGGACTTGATTAATAATGCACTAAAAGAAGGTAGTATAATTACTGAAAATTAGCATGGGTTTATTCACAATAGATCCGGTCATATTAACTTAATATCTTTTTTAATGAGATTACAAATTTGACTGACAATGGTAATAGGGTTGACTTAATATACTTAGACTTCTGTGAGATGTTTGACTTGATACATCATGACATTTTGATTAAAAAACTAGAATGTAACATAAAGTTAACACTAAATGGATTGAAAACTGGCTAACTGATAGCTCTCAAAATCAACGAGAAGTCCGGTGGCACCTTAAAGACTAACACATTATTTGGGCATAAGCTTTCATGGGTAAAAACCCCACTTCTTCAGATGCATCATCATCTGGATCTGTTTCCATTTGGGTCTTGCAGGAATTGATTTTTGGCACTATACTATTTAATTATTTTATCAATGATCTGAAAATGAACCAATATATGAAAATAATGAAAAGGACAGGTCACTGATTTAGAGTGATTCGGATCACTTTGTAAACTTGGTGTTTTAATATGGTTAAATGTAAATTTATACATCTAGGAACAAAAATGTAGGCCATACTTATAGAATGGGGGCATCTATCCTGGGAAGTAGTGACCCTGAAAGAGATTTGTGGGAGGTGGATTATCAAGTGAACATGAGTGGAGAGGTTATTTTCACCTCTGTATTTGGCACTCATATGACTGCTGCTGGAATCCTGTTCTGGTGCCCATAATTCAAGAGGGATATTGATAAATTTGAGAAGGTTCAGAAAAGACCCGTGAGAATGATTACAGGATTAGAAAACATCCCTTATAGTGACAGATTCAAAGAGCTCTATCCATTTAGCTTAGCAAAGAGAAGGGCAAGAGGTGACTTGATTAGTCTATAAGTATCTCCATAGGGAACAAATATTTTATACTGGGCTCCTCAATCTAACAGAGAAAGGTCTAACATGTTCCAATGGCTGAAAATTGAAACTAGACAATTTCAGACTGGAAATAAAGCACAAGTTTTTAAATGATGATGTTGAGATGAGTTCCTGTCTGCATCCTGTAAAACTTGCCCATACCGGTATTGCCCTGGCCTCTTCTTTTGTCATTCAGTGTTGAACGCATTCTAAAACAATATGCATTTCCTCACCTTTTGGGGGCGAAGCCAGACTTTAAGGCACCTGCGCCCCTACTTGGTGTAAACTTTGCTTGTGCCAATCAGAAACGAACACAAACAGGTTTTGGGCCCCGTTCCCTATGACACTTCTATGATGTCATAGTTGGTACTTTAGGCCTGCCTGCCATGTGCAGACAGGGAGAGGAGAAAGAAAAACGAATCCTGTGTATCCTGTGTACACCCGTAACCGAGCCTGATCACCTCGAAGCCTCTTTCTCAGCTTACGTGTTTCAAACAGAGCTTCTATGTTTGCCGGTCGTTATGCGTTGGTTTGTATTTGTAAGTATCAGTTATTACTAAATGCTGCATCTTTGTTTATAAATATTGTTGTCATAGGTCTCACCCCCACTTGGAGCTGTTGGGTTCACAAGATGGGGACCTGCATGGATCCTTCTAAACTTAAATCCTAGTTTAGATCTGGTAAAAGCTGCCACCACCCAATAATGTACGTGTATTGGGACACAGTCCTTCCCCAAAATCCTTGGGGATCCCAAGAGCCCCAAATCCATGGAGTTCTTACACCTAGGAGAAATAAACCATTCCCCCCTGCTTCCTCCCCCCTCCCTTTTCCTAGGAGAGATACCAGGATCCAACTACAGAGGGATGCCTCCCTCCTCCCCTTTCCCTGAGAATCCACCCAAGGAAAGATCAACCAAGTCCTTAACAGAAAAGATTTATTAAAGAATAAAAAGAAAGTAAACTGCCTCTGTAATACCAAAATGGAACAATACACAGGGTCTAAATTTATTAATCTCTGGAGAGAATCCCCCCCTCCTTTCTTTCTCAGTAAAAGCAAAGTAACAGCAAACAGAAATAAAGAATTTCCTTCAGCAAACACTCAATTGCAAATGTAGAAATCAAATTATAAGACTAATCCGCCTTTCTAATTAATACTCACTATTGAATAGTAGGAACTACTCCAGGAGAACTTGGAGACATGTCTGGCCTCTCTTAGATCCAAAAAGAGAACACTCTAACAAAGAACACAGACAAAGGCTTCCCTCCACAGAGATTTGAAATTATCTTGTCTCTGATTGGTCCTCTGGTCAGGTGGTCATCAGGTACTGCATGTTAACCCTTTACAGGTAAAAGAGACCTTAACCCTTAACTATCTGTTTATGACAATTGTTAGTAGATATTTTAGTCATTGTGTGTTTTAAGTTTCATTAACTCTATTAGCTAATCATACGCTCCTCCCTTACCCCTTGTAATTATCCCCAATAAAACTTTAAATTGATTAATTTAATGTGTGTGTGTGTCTGCAGTTTGCATCGTGACCCATACTCTCCTTGCATCCCTTACCAATATAGTCTGTTGCCACGTGCAGCCTGGTAAATAAATTCCTTGTTACCGAATTAATACAATACATTTGGCAAATACTAATATATTTTTATCAAATTTATGCTACAAGTTTTAAATATAATAATTTGTTTATTCAAATGTTTAACCCTTTTACTTTTTATTTTTGGTTGTGTTATTTTGTATAAATATGAATAGAATTTTGGCGCCATTTGTTTTTAATTGTAAGTTTGTCCTGTATGTCATGTGTGTGTGTTGTGTCTATGTTGTGTGTGTCACGTGACTTTTTTTTTTTTTTTTTTTTTTTTTTAAAAATTATTTTTATTTTGTTGCAACAAAAGTCAATTTTATACCCTTTTAAAAATATATATATATATATGATGTGGTACCACACTATTTTAAAATCATGGTTGGGGTGTAATCATAGTATATGAACACCAATTTTTTGTGCAAAGTTCAAAAAGGTTTCAGTTACAAATATATGTATATATATTTCTGCCTCAACAAATAATGCAATTGCAAACAAAGGAATTCTCTTTTATCAATCACAGTTTTGTTTTTTAAGTTTTGTTTTTTAATTTGTTATTCAAAAAAAATGTAAGGGGAAACCTCAACATTAAGATAAAGATAATATTAACAAATGTCAATTTCTTGTTTGGGCTTTTTATAGTTTGCACTTTTAATTATAGTTATAAGAATGTCATAACCAAAATGTTTTAAAATAATTTATGCATAAAGCTAACCAAACAATTTCAACAGGTTTCCACATTTTCAACAGGTTTCCACCTTTGGCTCCCAAACATAACAAAGCATCATAAAAGTATACCCTCAAATACCCTCAAAGTATTTGCATGTATCTGTATTTAAAATTTATTTTGGTTTAATTTTATAGTTGGTTTGTATTTGTTATACTGCTCTCCCTCACAACATCTTTGCCCACGGAGCCCTTAGGAGAGGGTGGACTACAAACTTGGTTCGCCGCCTACTGGGTGCAGGAGGTCAGCGGAAACCAGTCCCTGTCAGCGCTGAGTCCAGAAGATTGTCTTGTTTGCTCCACTCAGTTCTCACCTAAATATCCATTACCCTTTCAATTTGTACCAATAGTTTATAATTTTTCTTCATTTAATATATCTAGTGTAAATTGTTCTTCCCCCTATGTGCAGTGGGCTGCTTCTAGTGTTTGAAATAATTGTTCTTCACAATTTAATTCTTATGTGTTTCCAGTTCTTAATGCTTCAGGTCGAAGTGATCATAGCTTTCCTTTAACTGAGAGTATTAGAGTTCCAGCATCTCATTGTTGGGTTTTTGTTGGTAATAGTTTAATCCCAGCCCCTACTTGGGTTGGTACTTATTCTAATTGTTCTATGTGTAGTTTCTCTTATGCTAATACCTCCCTAACTTAACCCACTCTTAATTTTACCTACCCCCTCCCATTAATTGTTCTTATCGTCTTAATTATAATATTTTTTTTGGAACCTTCTATACCTTCATAACACATACGTATCTGTTTCATGCCCAGCATATGCATCATGCTGAGGCTGCATGTATCAATCGTGCATCCAGCTTTTATTCTGTAACCAATAATGGGTGGAGCCATACCACAGTTTCTTCCTTAGACCCGGTCATTTTTTGATTTGCGGTAATGTTGCATTTGCTGTGCTTCCTCCCAATCCCCGGGGTATATGCACCATTGGCACCCTGTATCTACAGGGAAGAGGTATTTATACCTTGCCATCTAGCCATCGACACCATCGTAGTACCCACTTTTTGGACTCGTTTGCAAACAGCAGCTTCCTCCCTCGCCTCCTTTATTGTTAGTTTTAACCCTGTTGGTTATATGATGTTACGTGATCAAGTGCTGTTTCAATCCCTTGCTATTGAAATGCTTGCTAATACTTCGGGCAAGGGCCTCTTCTTAATTAATCAGCAGTTAAATTCCCTTGTTCAGTATAGTATTCAAAATAGATTAATGATTCAATATTTGTTACAATCTTCCTCATTTTGTACTAAATTTGCTGAAGTATATCCCGACTTTGCTGATAAATGTTGCGTTTCTTTGCCTTCTATTTCTCCTAATTTGTCCTCAATTGTTAAAGACCTGCAAACGTTGAGCTCTACTGTCAGAGAGTCACGAGAGTCCTTCCAGTTTTGGTCATGGCTCGATTGGCTTGGAAATAAAGCTCAAGTTTTTAAATGATGAGAGTAACTAATCATTTGAACAATATACCAATGGCTATGGCAGATTCTATGTCACTGACCATTTTTAAATCAAGATTGGATTTTTTTCTAAAACATATGCTGTAGGCATTATTTTGAGGAAGTTCTACAGCCTATGCTGTACAGGGTCTCAGACTAGATGATCAAAACGGTCCCTTCTGGCCTTAGAATCTATAAAACTAGGACACTCAGTCTGGATCAAGGACATTTGAGAGATGGATTAAGATAATTAGACAAGATTGAGCTAATGTTAGTAAAATGGAGTAAACATCCCGAAATACTGAGGAGCCAACTTGTCCAGCATTTGTCCCACAGGCTCAGTTTGGAGGTCTTATTTGATCCAAGTAATTAAAGTAGTAATTATGATCAAGAATATTTTTCTAATCTACAGTTAGTGGTTTCACCATGATATGACTGCTTTCTGTGGATGTTGACTGTGCTACAGTTATCTATACTTTTGTTGCCAATACTAGACTGCTGCAATTGGCTTTACATGGGGCTAAACCTTGGAATCATTTAGAAGCTGAAGTTAGTACCAATTGCTGCATTAAGGAAGCATTACACAGTACATTGGCAACAAGTGCAGACCACAAAGCACCAGTTAGGATCAGGGCATTATTCTAAGTGTTCACCTAAAAAGCTTAAATTGTTTGGGATCTGGCTACCTATGAGGTTACCCTTCTCATGCATTACTGCTGCAGTTGTGATCAGCAGAGGCACTTGAGTTGGATCCTCTTACACTCCTATTTTAAGTGGGAGACAGCTGCTGATCAGGCATTTTTTTTGAAGTGTTTTCAACTCTGGAACTTGTTATTGCCTTGGTCCACCAGAGCCCAGATTTATTAAACTTCAGTTACATTGTTTGTAGTTTACATGTTATCATGATAAAGAAACCTATAATCATGAATATGTCTTATGAATAAATTAAATGAACCCTGGACTGACAGGAAGATCAATAATAATTGGCCTTCTGTATAGCTAGCTTCCACAATATGTGAAGGGGACTTTTTACTGCCAAGAATACTTAGAAAGCAAACTGAGTATTTCAAATTATATTTCATTCTATGATTTGAAAAGTAATGTTCTTAACCATAAGTAATTCTAAATCTCTTGGCAAGTTAACAGTATTGCTTCATATGTCTGTGGTAGTTCCTCTGCTGTGCCAAGACAGTCATTTGTACAGAGTCCACATTCAGTTCTCAAACCTCTTTTCTATCTTCTCCTTACTTGTATCCGTAACTATCAATCTTGGTGATACACATCAGTCTCCCTCACACATACAATAACTTCTTCCTGTTCCGCCTCTTTTGTCTTGACAAAGAAACTTGTGGATATTTGTTTCACCTCCTGTCAGCTACAGATGATGAAGACAGAAGTACTTCTTTTGGGCAAGATGAGAATCCTTAAACAAAGCACTTTCTTTAACATTCCTCCTTCACTCAGATTGTAACTTGCCTCTATCATCTACTCTAGGCAATTTTTACCAGCATCCGACAAAGTGGGTATTCACCCACGAAAGCTCATGCTGCAAAACGTCTGTTAGTCTATAAGGTGCCACAGGATTCTTTGCTGCTTTTACAGAACCAGACTAACACGGCTTCCCCTCTGATACTTTACCAGCATCGTCATCCTGACCTTGAACTCTTCTCCTTCCACACCTCATACATCAGAAAATCTGTCTACTGTCACCTACGTAACAATGGCTGTGCATATAACTGCCTCAACTTAGATCTCTGCATTTGCATTAATCTCTGCTCATCTTCATTTTTGAAAATCCATAGTCTATGGCCTCCTAAAGCTATAGGATTTAAAACTCTAGCATGTGCAGAATTGTGTCACCTGCCTTCTCATATGCTTAAAAATATGTGAAGATCTCATCCCCTCCTGAAACATCTTCAGCCTGTTCAGTTCAGGACCCAGTTCAATCCAAAAGAACTTTTCCTTGTTTTCGGCCTCCAAATGAACTTAAAATGTCACTAAGGCAGACTGGTTCCTCTCCCCACTTCCTCCACTCATGTAGCACTACTGTCCTCTCTGTCTTTTCACACATCACCACTTTAGCTCTAATATTTACCTGTTCAGTGGTAGGAAGAAACAGCAGAAGTCCACCTTTTCCCTTATCTCCCATACTCAACAAATTTTCTTCAGATCTTAATTTAAAATATATATATCTTTTTCCAATGCCTCTGACAATATTCTCTCATTTATAAAATGTCTTTTCATAAATGTTATATAATTTCTATCATATGCCAAAATCACATTTTGTAATTCTTGAAAGTTTAGGGATACAGATATATAAAAGAAGTAATATACCAATAAAGTTGTAACACCACAATATACAATCAGTAACTGAATTTTAAAACCTACCTGTGTGTTTTGCCTTGCTTTATTTGGCTGGCTTGATCCAATTGCTCAGGCACAGTTAAGTAAGTTGTAGATTCCACTAAAATAACCCTGGGAAAAAAGCAAACATGCATTCTTACTGTACATCTTATTTACAAAATGAAAGTTTATTACTTTATCTAAAAATCTGAAACAAAGTCCTGGTAAAGAAAAATTATTATTGTCCTCACATTGGAAAACTTAAAAAGTACACTAAACTGTGCAAAAATATAAGGGACAAGAAGTTTACTTTTTTTTCCAAAATTATGAATCAAGTTTTAAATTCACAAAAATTCCAAGACACTTCTCAAAACTTAAGCCACAATTAACTTTTGTAACTTAATAATAGGAAAAAATGGTTCCTAACCTTTCTGTAACTGTTATTCTTCAAGAGGTGTTGTGCATTTCCATTCCACTGTCGGTGAGTGCATGATGAGTTCACGGTTGTCGGAGATTTTTCCCCCCTCAATGGTACCTGTTGGGGAGGCTCAAATTTCCTTTGCTGCCACATGCCACTGTCTTCAGGTATAAAGGGGGGAACCACCCCAACTCCCTTCAGTTCCTTCTTACGATAGAGGTAGGAGGGCGGGTTGTGGTATGGACACATGCAACACATCTCGAACAACAATTACAGAAAGGTTAGTTACCATTTTTTCTTCTTCGAGTGGTTGCATATTTCCATTCCAATGTAGGTGGCTCACAAGCAGTTAGGTCTGCAGGTGGACTTGGAGTCCACCTGAACAGTGATTGTAGAACAAGATGCCCAAATCTGGCATCGTTCCTGGACAGATGGCAATAGTATAATAATGGGCAAACATGTGCACTGACAACTAAGTTGCCACTTTACAAATGTCCAGAATAGGTACTTGTACCAGGAAAGTCGTGGATGCTGTGTGTTATCTAGTTCAATAGATACAGTGACCATTCGTAGTAATCGGTAAAGGACCTGCTCAACTGATCTGTCAGTGTATTCTACATCCCTGGAAGGTAAGCAGCTCTGAGATGGAGATGGCGATGGAGAATTCCCACAATCAAGTAGACCAGGCTTCTCCCTGCCTGTCCAAATAAAACAAAGTTGCTGTGTTGTCTGTTAACACTAGCAGATTTTTCCCTTGATAAGTGGAAGGAAGGTTAAATGAGCTAGATGAACAGTTCACAATTTCCTGACATTCATATTCATCTTCAAATCTTGGGCAGATCAAAGACCCTGAGTCTCCTGGAACCCAATGTGGGATCCCCAACCCAGGGCCAATGCATCTGGCCTAAAGTGAGGGCTAGTTGTGATGAAGTAAAGGGGACCACCATACGAACTCTCAAAAGGTCCAGTCACCAGTCCAGAGAGGACAAGATTAGCATTGGTACTCAAACCTAGACGATGATGGCTCAGGGAATACACGGAAGATAGCCATCCTTGCAACTATCTGAGGTGCAGTCTGGTGTGCTGCACTACATAGCTACACACCACCATGTGACTAGGAGCCTGAGGCAGCTGCATACTGTGGTGACAGGATGAGCTTTTAGTTTCAGAACCGAGCCCCGCAGCACGTCTAACCTCAATTGCTGTAGAAAATCTTTGATCTTCGTAGAGTACAGGACCACTCCAATAAATTCTATTATTTGGACTGGCTTCAGAAATATTTTGTTCACCCTAACTAGGATCCCCAGTATAGACTGAATAATGGCTACACTTTTTAAGTGTAGGAACTATGGACCGTAAGTCCCCAATAAAGGATGTATGTCCTGCCTAGGCTGGGACACAGATCCTAATCTCTGAGTCTGAAGAGGATGAAGAATCTGAGTCTTCCGATAATGGGAGAATAGAACCCATTGGTACTGGAGACTGACACCCAGAACCCAGAGATGGAGACACTGGAGAAGTCATAGCTGGATTCCATCTCAACTGTACGGTTTTCCAAGGAAAGAAAGTGTAGGTGGCATCAGTATCACATGTTTCAGAGGAGCCAGAGTAGAGTTCCTAGGCACCTGTACCAGCTGATATCCTTCTGCACTGCTGGAAAAACCAGCACCGAAGGGTTAAGTAGCACTCTAGCAGCTGCATATGCCTCTGGGGTTGACAGTGCCAGTAATGCTTCTTGGCCTCGAGGCACTGAAAGATAGCCTGAAGATGCTGTAGTAGGCACTTCAGAGGTTGGTCTTGACAGATCTGGCACAGGTTCTGGAGTTGATTACCCCGTTTTAGCTGAAGTGTGTTTCAGGGACAGCCTCCTTTCAAATGACCCTCCCAGGTCTCTTGCCTTTAGAAGGCTTCAGTACTGGGGATCTTGATGAGTGAGATACCAAGTTCTTGGATGTCTTGTGCTTCTTCCTCAGCACCAGTGATAGTGACTGAGCTCTCAACTCAGATAACTTTGGCGGAGCACTCTGTATCGATGCTGACATACCCAGTGCTGACTGCAAACTGGACAGCTCCAAGGGAGGACAGAGCACCACCTCTATAAGAATACACTTAAGCCCAGCTGCTCTTTCCTTTTTTGAGCAAGGCTTAAATCCTTTAAAAATGTGACATTTGTCACACACATGGGGCTCCTCCAAGCACTTAAGGCAGTTGGGGTGCGGACCACTCACTGGCATTGGTTTGCTGCATGAGCAACATGATAAAAAATGAGGGATCATTCTGACACCGGTACCAGTACTGAAAACTGAACTGGTCAGTCTATAACCTAAAAACTAAAACCTATAATTAACCATCACCTAAAACTCTAACTACGAGATTACTCTAAGTAAAAATGGGTATATTTTACTAGGAATGAGAGAAGAACTTGCAGTTACAAGTCTGTAATCACTCCAACAACCATCATGGGCAGTGAGAAGGAACCGAGTGGGGCTGGGGGTGCTCCATCCTTTATACCTGCATGCAGTGGCGTGTGGCAGCAGAGGGCACTCGAGACGGCCTGACAGGTACTGGTGGAGGGAAAAAAATCTCTGATAACCACGCACTGGACACACACACTCACCTCGAGTGGAATGGACATGTGCAATCACTCAAAGAACAACCTAATTGGAGCCATCTATTCAAGGAGCAAGTATATTATGAATAACCAAAACTATTACTTTATCTAGATGACAGATCAATTTGGAGTCCTTACTGCAAATCAATGAAGAAATACTTGTCCAATGACATATGGCATAACCTTCAACCCATCCTTAGCCATAGTAAAGAAAATAAACATCTGAAGATTCAGCAACATCCCACAGCTTAACAGAACTGAGGTATTAATATTAAAATAGGAACTATTTTTTCCTAAAATTGTACATATCCAGAGACTAAGTCCATACTGAATGAAATGAAACATCCAACTGTCTCTTCTCATTAATGTAACATTCAAGTAACTATGAGTTAGGCTGTGAGCGGGTCACGGAGGTCACGGATCCTGTGACTTTCCGTGACCTCCATGACTTCTGCAGTGGCTAGTGCTGGCTCAGGGGCTCTGTGCCTAGCGCTGCCCAGACCCACCCCAGCAGTTTCCATTGGCTGCGGTTCCACCCCCAATCTCTCCTGTACCTTAAGTAAACCCTTTCCCAGAGATCCAACCTTGTGGGCACTCTGAATTTACAGTTCAGCTCTTCAGGGAAACATGATAGTGAATGCCGACTGTCTCATGGGTTTGTAAAAACTCCAAAAAACAAACACTCACTCTTTACTTTAGTGAGACGAGAATTATGCAGACCTAAACAAAACTAAAAATACCTTTTTGCATTTCCCTGCTTCAATTTCCTCACTACTCAAACAATCTCTGGGCTTTCTGGGGTGTTCAGGGTCCCCCTTACCTTACTGAACATGACTTCTCCTCTGAATCATGAATCTGTCTCTTTCCTCTGCAGCCAATTTCCTTCTGCTCTCTCCCCAAAGTGGCCAGTGAAAGACCCTTTCTTTTACAACTTCCTCTTTGGTGAGGTGACCCTCTGATCAGTTTAGTTAAGAGATTGAAGTCCCTTACCAGGTAATAGTTTGCTTAGTTACTTTTTCCCTGGAGTTCAAACGGAAAAACTGGTATGCCCTGGGTAGAGAAGCTCTTTGTTCTAAGATGCACCATGTGAATGGATGATCATCCAAGTTTAATGACTCTCTATTGTTAGCCCTGTGCCAGGTACAAGAATTTCTCCTGTCACTTCATGTGGGTTTTATCTCTCAATATGGAGGCAACAGACAGCAGAGAAGGCAAACAAGCTCCACATTCAAACTAGGATTTGCAATCTGACACAGATACAGAGAGCCTCCAATATCAACCAGTATTCCCGTAAGTAGTCACACTGACCATGACAGATATTACTCCAAGTGAGTAAGGGTAGCAGAACCTGGACTAAATATATTGATGCAGCTCCAGCTCTCCCTAAGTCTATGTCTACAGAGCCCTGCGGTTTGGAATAGGGGGACGTAAATTGCAGCACACACTTAACTCCCCATGTGGGTGTGAACTAAACGGTACATAGTTCACTTTTATGTAGTTCTCTTTAAACAGCAATTCACACCATCACAGTCCAAAATGTGGGGCGATGCAGACAAGCCCTCAGCATAGGCACTTATATAACTGAAGCCAGTTAAAACAATACTCCACATTGTGGTCTCAAATCATCATTTCACTGGCCTTTGGGAGTTTTGGCCTGATCAGACTTTGACTGTTCATCTTTGATGAGCTAGTATGACCCTTATCCATGCAAAGTACATTTGATAATGTTTTAAACTTGGATGCGTAAAATTAGAGACGGAGTTAGGTACCTAAGTAAGAGGCCTGATGTGCTCAGTAATTCATCGCACCCTAACTTTGGGTGAGGTGCTTAAACTGCTCTTGCTTGTTTAAGGAGCTAATGCACCCTGCATTTACTGATGAGACAAAGTTCAAACGCTCCTGTTGGAAAAGACAGTCTGACCAAATCGCTGGGAATAGGTACTGATATTCTGTCTTCTTGAGGCACCACATCATACTCTCAAGACAGTGTCATGAAAGGAGGAGGACTGACATGACATGACAGTCAATTCAGGTTTCCCGTCACCAAGTATATGGATATCTCTAGGGTAGAAGAGAGAGATCTACAGCTCTCCTGGATGGTCAACTCAATTGGGAAGGTACTGGGTACACTGCTATTTGAACCTTAATGCCTCCCTGAGAAAAGGCAGAGAGACAACTGGTTGTCAGGCAATTGCTCACTAAATCATCTATGGACATTGATGACTGCAGTAACTGTTGCCTTTTTTGAGCAAAGTTATTCAATGGGGGTGGGAAAGCAACTAGGATACCATCTGTAGTCCTCACCTTTCCTTGTTTCCTGTTACTCAGATTTCTAATATGGGAATGGTACAGAGATTACACAAGGGTCTTGCATTCTGATGACCTCCTCCCAGTAATGAATAGAAGTCAGGTACCTTTGGTGACTTTTAAAGTAGTTTTTTTTTAAATGATGTCCTACCCATATATTTTATACAAATTAGGGTTGTACGAATCTATGAAAATATAGGAAAATATAATTGACTTCACCCCTAAAAAACCTTTAGCAGTTTCTCTTTTCTTTTCCTAGAAGACTCTTGCCTATTCATTCTGACACTGAGTTGTTTTCCACATTTGGATTCTATCTACTTCCATTGTGATTTGTGCAACATTAAGAATAATTTAGCCAAACAAAAAACAGAAAGGGGGAGGGAGAGAAAACAGTAAGTCATTGGCCATGTGCTACAATTTTGATAATGCTGTTGTAGAATTTCTGTTATAGCATACTTGCCATGCAACAATCAAGTAAAAACTGGTCACAACAAACAGTAGACAGAACTCACTTAGCCTGGTCACACCAAATATCTATATTTTTCCTGAACCATACTAAGAAAGCAGTAGCAGAAAGAAGATAATATACTGTACAGTATAAAAACAGAGGGACCTGATTCTCAGCTGATGTAAACTGGCACAGCTCCAGCTGAGGACCTGTGCTCTTAGCTTTCAATGGTGCTATGACAATTTACATCACCTGAGGTTCTGGCTCACAGTTTTCACAATAAAAAAGTCAAAACTGACCAGCAGTTACTAATCTATGATATTTAACATATGGAAATATTGGTGAATTCAAAAAGTAATGAAAAATTTTCAGCACTTTAGAGAGAAACATTTTGAAACTGTTAGGAGCATTTACTTTTTAAAAATTAAATACAAATATTCAATAAGAGTTTAACAAACATATAACAAGTGTAAGTATAGAAAGTATTTGCTTTTTTTAAAAAAGGAAAGACAAGCAATGCTACATCTAATAAAACAGAGAACTACCAGTAGAGTTATTTAGCAAGCAAATTTTTCTGATATGTAAATACCAGGTATTTTTCGTAAATTTAACGGAGTTGAAATACCTCAGCTTTTCAATGTATTCTTTTCAATAGTGTCCACTCTGTACAGTGTATTTAAAATGTTTCAAAATGTATTATTGGAGTCCTTCAGACTTCTTTCCAGTACTGTACGTAGGGCCCTACCAAATTCACAGTCCATTTTGATCAATTTCAAGTCCGGGGGTGTTAAAATTCGTCAATTTCATGTTTTCATGTGTTTACATCTGAAATTTCAGTGTCCTAACCATGAGGGTCTCAACCCACAAGGTACCTGAAGGTGGGTCTGATCCCCCACATCCCTCCGCCAGCAGCCCTGCAGGGGAAAGACAAATCCTGTCCCTCCCCAGCCTGGTGGGGACCCACAGACAGGAGCCCCCTGGCTGGGGTGCTCCCAGCAGCAGGGGGAGATCAAACACACTTTCACAAGCCTCAAGCTGCAGGAAAACGCCAGGGCTGCTGTCCAGCATGGGAGCTTCCTGCAGCAGGGTGAGGCACTCGGGGGTGAGTCTGATGTCCCCGAGAGCAGCCGTGCAGGGACCTGCAGCTAGGGGTTTCTGGCTGGGGTGCTCCCAGCAACAAGGGGGAGATCAGATTTCACGGGGAAGGGCTTATTTCATGGTCCGTGACACATTTTTCATTGTCTTGAGATTGGTAGGGCCCTATACATAGTTAAGCAAATAAATTCCCAGGGAAGGCCTGAAAGGTTCAGAAGACTAGCAATGTGATATGGAACCTTTCATCTGTAGATTGCAGTTATTTAAATAGTTGTGATCCAATAGCTGGAGTCATCCAGATAAAATTAGTTTACTTGGTGGCCTTAATCTACTTTCTGGTGGACAGGTATCCACATCATAAAAACCACAACAGGTACTCATGCTGATTGTCTTAAGGACTGAATAAAAAAGGAAACTAAACTAATTCATCTGACCCCCCTTAGGTAGTTGAGGTCAAAGCAGAATGGTGGGGCAGTGAAAGCAACTTCACTAGTTGCTACCCATGCCGGATCCAGTTTTCAAGTACGTAAAACGTTGTTACAAAGAAGAGGAAGAAAAATTGTTCATCTTAACCTCTGAGGATAGGACAAGAAGCAATGGGCTTAACTTGCAGCCAGGGAGGTTTAGGTTGGACATTAGGAAAATCTTCCTAACTGGAAGTAAGGAATCAATTGCTTAGGGAGGTTGTGAATCTCCATCATTGGAGATTTTTACGAGCAGGTTAGACAAACACCTGTCAGGAATGGACTAGATAATACTTAGTCCTGTCATAAGTGCAGAGGACTGGACTAGATGACCTCTCAAGGTCCCTTCAAGTCTTATGATTCTATTTTGTGGATAAATAGAGGACTTCCATCCTCAGGACTGTCAACCTGGCAAACATTAAACAAACATTAACAAACATTAAATTCACTTCACAAAAAACCGAAAATAAAACAGTGATGAATTAACATGAATGAGTACCAGTCACGTAAAAAAAAGCACACTGACAAATGTCCATCAATCCTTCATGTTTCACCAATGAGGGTACTTTGTAATTCCTGGAATTTTATGGCATATCCCATTTTAGCCTATCATATATGAAATTACAAGGAGGCAATGTGTGTATTAAACAGGCTATCATTAAGAGAAGCCACTAATAATACGGAAAACTGTTTTCTGTTCTGTGCTCTTAAATACAAATTAACTTTATGGTCCTGTATTTGGCTCTGCAGATTAAAGACAAAATCTGGAGCCAGATCACACAGCACTGAGATATTAAAGCAGCATAACATTCTATTTCTTACGTATTAGAAAAAAAATGTTTGCATCTCTGGAGATATTCCATATATTATGAATACAAAAGAAAAATTAGATTAATTGATGGTGATGTGAGTCCCTATGCAAATACATATATTCTCTTTTGCATGAATATTTCAGTTTAGTAATTTAATCAGCAGGACAAAGCAGACTGGAAAAAAAACCTATTAATTAACATGGTTTGTTTCTCTTTGGAATTCTGCTGGATCTCAGCAATACACAAAAATACAAGCAAGGTTCATGAACTCCAGCTGATGAAAGCTGTAGTTCCATTGCTTACACCAAGGTGGATTTCAATTAAGGTTTATTTATACATAATCATAGTGCTTGTAACAATTTTGGAAATGCAAATTCTTACACAGTAACTCTTCCCAGTTATAGATTCATAGACTCCAGGACTGGAAGGGACCTCAAGAGGTCATCGAGTCCAGTCCCCTGCCCTCATGGCAAGACCAAATACTGTCTAGACCATCCCTGATAGACATTTATCTAACCTACTCTTAAATATCTCCAGAGATGGAGATTCCACAACCTCCCTAGGCAATTTATTCCAGTGTTTAACCACCCTGACAGTTAGAAACTTTTTCCTAATGTCTAACCTAAACCTCCCTTGCTGCAGTTTAAGCCCATTGCTTCTTGTTCTATCCTTAGAGGCTAAGGTGAACAAGTTTTCTCCCTCCTTATGACACCCTTTTAGATACCTGAAAACTGCTATCATGTCCCTTCTCAGTCTTCTCTTTTCCAAACTAAACAAACCCAATTCTTTCAGCCTTCCTTCATAGGTCATGTTCTCAAGACCGTTAATCATTCTTGTTACTCTTCTCTGGACCCTCTCCAATTTCTCCACATCTTTCTTGAAATGCGGTGCCCAGAACTGGACACAATACTGTAGCTGAGGCCTGACCAGCGCAAAGTAGAGCGGAAGAATGACTTCTTGTGTCTTGCTCACAACACACCTGTTAATGGATCCCAGAATCACGTTCGCTTTTTTTGCAACAGCATCACACTGTTGACTCATATTTAGTTTGTGGTCCACTATAACCCCTAGATCCCTTTCTGCCATACTCCTTCCTAGACAGTCTCTTCCCATTCTGTATGTGTGAAACTGATTGTTCCTTCCTAAGTGGAGCACTTTGCATTTGTCTTTATTAAACTTCATCCTGTTTACCTCAGACCATTTCTCCAATTTGTCCAGATCATTTTGAATTTTGACCCTATCCTCCAAAGCAGTTGCAATCCCTCCCAGTTTGGTATCATCTGCTAACTTAATAAGCGTACTTTCTATGCCAATATCTAAGTCATTGATGAAGATATTGAACAGAGCCGGTCCCAAAACAGACCCCTGCGGAACACCACTCATTATACCTTTCCAGCAGGATTGGGAACCATTAATAACTACTCTCTGAGTATGGTTATCCAGCCAGTTATGCACCCACCTTATAGTAGCCCCATCTAAGTTGTATTTGCCTAGTTTATCGATAAGAATATCATGCGAGACTGTATCAAATGCCTTAATAAAGTCCACCGCTTCTCCCTTATCCACAAGACTCGTTATCCTATCCTATCCTAACGTTGTTTCGTTGCTGATCAATTAGGGAACATGCTAGTTTAAAGTTGCACAATGCTCCCTTATAACGCTGCCTGCTGCTGCTGCCTGCTTTGTCCACTGCTTGCAGGATTCTCTGGAAGAGCAGCCCCTCCTTGTGGGGATTAGAACTGGGGGGGGGCTGGCAGCCCCACCTCCCCCATCAGCTCCCCTAAATTCCCTGTAATGTAAGGTATGTGGCTCGGCAGCTGCTCAGCAGCAGTTCAGCTGTCCCTCCCGCCACTGCTGTGCCGTTCCTGCCCTCTGACTTGGAGCTGCTCCCAGGAGCTTCCTGCTTGCTGGTGGAGGAGGGGGATGCTGATATCATGATGTCCCCCTGCTCCTGCCCCCCACCCCCGCTCTGTACCCCCTCTCCACAAAGCTGACAGAAAGGAGGAAGCTTGCTGGAACCTGTTGTTTCCGGTCTGATCTGCTTAAAAGGGCAACATACTTCAGGTGGGGTCAGCATACTTAAAGGGGCAATGCAAGTGACTCTCACTCACTCATGCACACACCCCCCAGCACTTTGGAAAGTCAGCGCCTGTGCAGCCATGCATATGCTGTCAGAAGAAGGGAGTGGTGCGCTCCAGCTCGATAGTGTGGGCTCATCATCATGTTCAGTTTTTGCAGGGAGGTGTTTACAGCTATTGCTCTGCATCTATTATGTTTCCTCCCTCCTGCCTCAGTCCATGCTGCCTTGTAGAGTGTGAGGCTACATTAACAGCAGCATATTAACCCTTGAGGGCTCAGCCGAGTGCTGGTTCATTATTTATCAGCAAGGCAATCCCTGGGAAATATTCCACCCTTTTACTCCAGGACCTCAACCAAGCTTCATAATCATTCATTGCTGTGTACAATATTAAACTGTTTGTTTAAAAATGTTTAAAACATATTGTATATGTATCTAATGTCTTGTCTGGTGAAAAAAAATTCCCTGGAACCTACCTCCCTCCATTTACATTAATTCTTATGGGGAAATTGGATTCGCTTGACATTGTTTCGCATAAAGTCACATTTTTCAGGAACATAACTACAACATTAAGTGAGTCGTTACTGTAATTTAACTTCAATTTTTCCTACATTTTTAAACTGGAGAAAATTACGGAAAAGACTAGATATACATAATATTATAGTTATGATTTTGTCTTCACAACATTGCCTACCTGAATATTCCATCAGTTCTGAAGGGACTAGTAACATTCAGACTAACTTTCTTCTGTTCATAACATGGGGATTTGCATTTTAATACACCCTAAAAGAGAATAAAAAGTAATATCAGTGTGGGAAAATTAAAAAAACCTCCATACTTAATGATTACAAACAAGGCAACAACATTAATTCTGGCATTTCCTGGCCTTTGAGTACCTATCTTAATATAGTCTATTGTCTGGAAAATTGCTAATTTCCCCTCCCCCGCAAGAAAATAAGTGATGCTTGCTTTCCTAAATACAGACAATAGCACATCTCCTGCAAATAAATGCAGATTATAAAATGTAGGAAGCCTCTTTCCTGTGATCCTGGAATCCCTTATTCTCAGCCGATGGGCACCTTCAGTACACTTTTCACTACGCAACCAAGCCATGCATGGATGTGCAATGCAGACATCTTTAAGCTCAACTATCTCCATACTAAGAGAAAAACAAAACGTAAAATGTATTGTGCATGAACAGCATGGAGTTTTCAGAGTTATACCCATAACTCAAAATCAAAACCAACTTTCACAAGAACATTTAAAGAAACTTCTCCACTGTAACAGCTATTTCAATGCCAAATTTAATCAGTCTCACCCTCCCTCCAGTCATTCTGTCTAGAAAGCTGTTTATAAAAAGAACTACACAATTTTCTTTTTCTATATTGGGAAATTGGATTTTTCCTCTACTTGTCTCAAAAAATTGCTTAACTGGTTGTGGAAAGTTTGAGTAAAACAAATCATTTTTTGGGAGAAACCAAATTTTCTTATTAGAGCCTAGATGATGAAAATTTCAGAAACTAGTCTGTGATTGAAAGCAGGGTGAGAGGAAAGCATTTTGCAATCTGAGCTACAGCGATCACAGACTCTCCTGGTACCTTTAAACGCATATTTCTCATACAGTTATCCATACTTTTTTCTTAGAAACATAAAACAGGTCATAACATTTACAGCTGACCTCGTTAACCAAAATTCTCCTACACCCACTTGGCTAACAGTGGAGAAACACTGTTGCAAATGAGGCTGAACTGTCACCCACATAAGTTTCAGAAGAGTCCCATACACACTTTTTCCTAATATTAAACTAATCATGTGATAATGGTTTCAGCACATTCCAAGAATTATGGAATTATACATACATAAACGCTAGATACTACAGATCTATGTTTTATTTAGGACTCAAACAGAAATGGTCAAACAAGTAACTTGTCTCATCAAGAAACAGGTCTATGTCACAAGTACTAGTTTTTACCACTTGGCAGTGGTCCCCAACCTTTTCCGTTGGGCGGGCGCCAGACGACTAGCTGCCAATGACCATGGCCGCCGGACAAGCAGCCACCTAAATGCCGCCGTGAAGCGGTAACGTCAAGAGGCATCACCGCCAAAATGCCGCCATGAAGGAGCATCATCAATTCGGTGGGATTTCTGGGATTTTGGCAGTAGCGCTTCTTGACGTTGCCACTTCTCGGTGGCATTTCGGCGGCTGCTTGTCCGGCGGCCAGTAGGGGGCACACATGGCGCCCACGGGCACCGCATTGGGGACCCCTGACTTAGGATATCTCTGCACAGCAAAAAAAAAAAAAAAAGGAGGGAGGCGGGAAAAAACCCTCTGACAGCAAGTCTCAGAGCCAGGGCCAACCAACTTGGGCTCACAGTGCTTGCACTAGGGGGCTAAAAATAGCAGCATAGACAGGCATTCCTGATTATGCTGGAGTCTGCGCTCTGAAACCCAGCAAAGGGGGTGGATCTCAGAGCCCAGGCTCCAGCCCAAGCAGGAACTTATGTACTGCTGTTTTTAGCCCTGTAGCCTGAGCCCCACAAGCCCAAGTCAGTTGACCTGCCACAGGTCAATGGACGAATCACTAGGTGTAAAATGTTCAAACGCATCTAAGTGATGTAGGCGTCCAAGTTCCATTTTCAAAAGTAACTAGGCACTAAGAGTCAGATTTTTAAAGGTATTTAGGTGCCTAAAGATGCAGATGGCTGCTCACCATGATTTTCAGAAGTGCCTACGTGCTTAACTCCCACTGAAAATCCCACTAGGTGCCTATCTCCATCTTTAGGCACTTAAATATCTAAGTCCCATTGACAATTAATAGGACTTAAGCTTCTAAGTGCCTAGGTCACTTTTGAAAATGGAAGTCCCTTAGATGCTTTTGAAATTTTTACCCCAAGCCTTGTTTATATTTGATATATCATTTGAACTGGTTGGGAGTTTTTCAACAAAATATTTTTTGTTTGAAAAATGTCAACTTGTCAAAACTGAAATGTTTCAGGCCCAGGGTGGAAATGGTGCAGGGGAGAGAAAAAGGCAAATAGAAAGACACCCCAGAATAGCCGTTAGCCCAGTGGTTAAGTTACTCACCTGAAATGTAGGCGACCTGGGTTCAAGTCCCCTATCAGCCTGATTTGGCACGGGAACTTCATTCTGAGTCTCCTACGTCCCAACTGAGTGCCCTAACCATTGGGGTTTTGGCTATTCTGCAGTAGGGATGTGTTTGTATCTATTGGTTTGTCTCTCTAATTCTTATTTCAAAAGGTCCAGTTTTCATTTTGATAAGGAACTAAAACAAATGCTGAAACAATGTAATTTTTCACAAAATTAGATTTTTGTTTTACTGTCAACCCTACCATGTAAGTCCAAGAATTTTTGTGAGTGATTTACAGGAACATTCACATTTTTTCAAATGACATACACAGTACTTACAGCAGGGTCAATACGGCTGACTTTAGATTTCAGAGAGAAAGTCATTGTTGTACCTCCTACTCCACTTACAGTCTTCGAAACCAACAACAACATTGCTTCAGCAGGATGTAGAAAGCGACTAGTGAATTCCACATTTATATTTATTTGGCTCCTAGTTAAAAAAATAATAAAGGAATCACTTTTTTAGAATTAAATAAATTAAACTCACAAATTACTACCAAAGAAATCTGGAGGGTCATTTCAGTACCAGAACATTTTAAAAAGATTTTTGAAGAGAGGGTGGAGAAAAGGAGAATTACTTTTGAATTCGCCAACATGCAATGCTGTGTCCAAAAGCTGTTTTTGTTTGTTAATAAAAAGGGAGGAGAGGGAAGGAGAGAGAGTGAGAAATAATAATCTAGAAAAAATGTGTTTGTTTACTTGTACTATCAATGTAAAGTTTATATATTAAATGTTATTGTTTTTATACTCTTGTGCAGAAAGTGCCACCTTTTCCTTGTATTTTTCTTCTATGATAACAATTACCGGTAAGTTTATTTTGTGTTCCCTTTCATCCAAGAGAAGTTTAGAAGTTAAACAATTAGATACTTTACTACAAATATTGTGGGCCAAATCCAGAAGTCGTTAAGCAAACTCTCATTCAAGTCCTATTGGGTGAGGGCTGAATAAAAACAAATAAGGCTTTCAGGATTTAGCATATAATTAGAGATGAAGGAAGAACTGCTCTTGTGAAAATGAAGACTGTGTAGGTGATAAAGCCACAAAACCCACACAGAATGAGATTTTAAAAGGTGTGAAAGAAGTATGATTTGTCCTAGCCCTAGGATAATGAGAGATTAATTATCATTATATTATTGAAGAATAAGCTTGGGTTTGTAGGACTTTGTGCCAATAAACATCTTAGAATGGTACTCAGGTCAGAAAAAAAACAGTGCATGGGTGAAAAACAGAAGGTTGTTTTAAAGCATGGGAATTACAGAAGCTAAAAAGACACAGTATTTCAGAAAAAAAAGATTATATGCTATGAAATATGGTAATAATACAGGTACTCAGAAAGGAGAATGAGGAGTACTTGTGGCACCTTAGAGACTAACAAATTTATTTGAGAATAAGCTTTCATGGGCTAAAACCCACTTCATTGGATGCATGCAGTGGAAAATACAGTAGGAAGATATACATACTCAGAGGACATGAAAAAATGGGTGTTGCCATACTAACTATAAGGAGAGTAATCATTAAGGTGGGCTATTATCAGCAGGAGGAAAAAAAACTTTTGTAGTGACAATCAGGATGGCCCATTTCCAACAGTTGACAAGGTGTGAGTAACAGTAGGGGGGGAAATTAGCACCGGGAAATAGGTTTTACTTTGTGTAATGACCCATCCACTCCCAGTCTTTTTGCTGATACAGACTAACACAACTACCACTCTGAAACCTGTCAGAAAGGAGAGGCTCCCAGATTTTGTGGGCTGCTTGAATTGTAATCACTTAAAATATAAAGTAGAAAAAAGTGAAAACTTAAACTATGAGGTCATCTGGTTAAAACTTTTGGTTAATCCAGTTAATACCAATGCCCTGCCGATTCATAGAAGCAGCCCTAGAAAAACAGCAGACTGAATGTAGCAGATGGTAGAAGACTACTGTACAACAATGTTCCTGAAGTTTATCTTAGCTCAAAATTACTAGAAAGTTAAAGTTACACATGTGATAGTGTTATTTCTGGAGCAGAAATATCTCTGGTATTAAAATCAAGAAAAACAACAACAGAGGAATACAATGACAGCCAGAGGAAGAGATGGCATGCATGTTAAACAATTACTAATGAAAAACCGACTAGTTAGCTATTTTTAATAATTGTGATTTTACACCTTCAAATAATGTACTGTATCTAAATTAAGTGAATACAGAGGATGACTTATCTTTAGAGAAACAGAAACACAAAGTATTGTTCTGGCAAATTATCCTCGACCTGGAGCTCTCTAGCAAACGACAAGCGGAATTCCACATGCTTTAAAGTTTTTGGCCATTGGTAGCAGAAGTAGTGGGTTGGCATCCAAAATTTTCCCCCTTTCCCAATGATAGTTGTACGCCATCTGTGATTTAAACTGTCACCACTGGAACATTCTGGTCAATTCCTAACCGAGCAGGAAATGAAGGTGCCCCAATATTGTAAGTCATTCATAAAATAGTGACTGAAGGAGTGCCTTAAAAACATAGAGCAATAGAAATACGAGGAGAAAAAAACCAGCATCTCAAAAACAATTTCCTCTTCATACTCTCAGAGGTGAGTGAGAATCCTGCCAGAATGATATTTTTCACTGAAGCAGAATTACAGGATAAGTAATTTCCTTTTCTTCTTAAACAGCCATCTAGCTAGTGGAATGCACTGAGCCCCAGCCTACCCAGTACCTACAAATACTGCTAAGCATTTTGTTAAAACATGCAGCAGCCACCCCCTCCCAAAAGGCAAGATACTACGAATCTGAGATGCTTTTGGTACTTGAGAACTATTTGTATTACAAACATCCACAAAGTCAAGAGCACAGTAAAGCTGATCAAAATAGAAGATATGCATTTAGGTCATCTTGATGCAAGGTTGCCCAAAGTCAGAAAAGATTCAGAGGCAATTGATTTAAGGTTGTCCTAAGCCACAGTAGTTTAAGAGGCAATATGTGTAATGCTGTGGTCGGTCCAAAATGTGGGAGAAGCTTGTATTGGTTGTGCTGAACCAGGGTGACATACATATAAAAATTTTAACTTATTAAGTGGGGGGTTGGGGAATGTATGAATGCTGCAAATGAACTATTAATATGAACTACTATTATCTGTAAAATAAATATTAGTCATTCAATATTTGTATAGGATAACAACTTTGCATAGTGCTTTACTGAGATTGAAGGGATGCACGGCCCTTGTCCCGGACAGCCTGCAAGCTAAATGTGACCCAGAGAGCAAACAAAACGGACAAAGGAAAGTGGTAGGTAAAGGAGAGTTAAAACAAAATGGAAACAATGTATCAGGAAGGTCAATAAAAGAAGAGTTGATAGTACAGGCATGTAAATCAGTGGCAGCAAGGAAAGCAAAAATTGTGGGTTTTAAAGGGGGAGAGAAAGGATGTATGGTGCAGGAAGAGAGATGTTGTACCAGGCCTAGAGAGCACCATGAAAAAAAAGATTCAGAATTGAGAACGAGAGAAAACAAAGGGAGCAACAAGAGAAGAGTGGTCAGAACACAAGATCTGATTAAGGGAGTGATGGCAGGTCTATATGGGGCAGAGCTGTAAGAGAGAGGCTGAGAAATATGAAAGACAGAAAACCAAATCTAGGGCTTACCAAAAATTCTCTAGCCTTAACCAATTGAGAACTCCACTCCAGTTGGGCTCAGAAAAGTTGGGTTTATGTGAAACTTGCTTAATTGCTTTCAGATAAAGTGGTCAGGTTTTTAGCTGGGATAAATCAGTGTAGCTTGACTTCAGTGGAGCTATGCTCCAATTTATGCTGTGATCTGTTTCATCACCAGACCAACACAGGATCAAGGGGGGGACAAAGGAGGTTTAAAGTCACAGCTTCTCCCATGCTCAGTGTCAAATGTAAACTCAGACAAAACTAGCCTTTTGTCTCCTTGTGGAACAACTTCAGATAACCCTATTTATTCTCTCACTACTTTCGTGGTGAACTCCACTCCAAGCTCACTGCTGTGGGCATGTTTGTTATAAAGTGTTCAGAGGGGTCTGAAAATCATTATTAGCTTAATCTTGTATAGTCCATCATCATCAAACAAACAACCCAACCAGCCAAACTTTAACCTCTGTATTTTTAAATTTAATTAAGCAGATTTAGTTTTCTGCATAGGAAGAGTCAGAAAAAAGTTGTTTTTATTGGGAGTGACATAGGTTCATAGAATTTCAAATCTGAAAGGACCCTTAAATGATCTAGTCTGACTTCCCGGATATTAAATCATTAAATTTAACTCACTATCCCTGTACTGAGCCCGGTAACTTGGTTTAGCTAAAGCATATCTTCCAGAAAGACATCTAATCTTGATTTGAAGACACTTGTTCCAGTGGTTAATCACCCTTCCTGTTAAAAAAATTGTGCCTAATTTCTAATTTGAATTAATCTAGCTTCAGCTTCTAGTCACGGGTTCTAGTCAGGCCTTTTTCTGTTAAAGACTCTTTTAATACTCACCTGAGTATTTGTAGATTGTAAACAAGCCACTTCTTCTTTTTGATAAACTAAACAGATTGAGCTCTAAGTCTCTCAGTAAAACATTTTCTTCAGCCTTTGAATCATTTTTATGGCTCTTTTCTTCATTCTCCCCACTTATTAAACATCCCTTTTTAGAACATGGACACCAAAACCGTGTGCAGTATTCAAGCATTGGTCTTATTGATGCTTTAAACAGAAGAAAAAAAATCACCTCCCTATACCTACTCACGCCATCATTCATAACTTTTAGAAACTCTAATGATTTTTTATATTGGCCACATGTCTCTCTCAAACTGAAGTCCCCCATAACAACAACACAATTCTTTTTTCCACACACTACATACAGGTAATTAAGGAGTAACAGATCCTGAGGTCTATAACAGAGTCCTGCCAGTGCCAGTACCCTTTCCTGGGCTTTAATAGTTAGCACACTGATTCATATATAGTCAAGATCTGTGGTTTTGAGTTATCAATAACCCTGAAGCAGGTGATGGTATCTTTAATACAGAATGCCATTCCCCACCTCTTTTATGCCCTCTATCCTTCCTGAATAGGTTATTACCAGTGATTTTAACATTCCAGTCATGGAAATAATCCCACCAGGTTTCAGTAATGCCGATCAGTAACAACACAGCATTACCCAGTTATACTTTCTGTATATATTTATAATAGGGGCATTATTTAATATACATTTTTGATCATCTTAACAGAACACTGTATTTATGCTGACCCTTCTTTGAATTTTTAAAAGGAAACTGTCTTCATTAGCAATACTTTTTATATTAACCCCTTCTACCAGCTTGAATAGTTTATTTTCCTACAAACTGTGACCTTTGCTTTCCATACATGGATTCATTGCATCTGCACTTCAATTGTCCAGAGGATCCAGCATTGCTTACTTCTAGCGGGACTACTCATCACATCTGGTATTTTGCAGTTAAGCTACATACACTGAAAGACCTGTACCCAGACATACGACCAATCACATACATAAAGTGCAGAATATTCAACAATCAAACACAGAGGAAGCAGGACACATGCTAGACCAGGGGTTCTCAAACTGGGGGTCGGGACCCCTCAAGGGGTTGTGAGCTGTCAGCCTCCATCCCAAATCATGCTTTGCATCCAGCATTTATAATGGTATTAAATATATTTAAAAGTGTTTTTAATTTATAAAGGGGGTTGCACTCAAGAGGCTTCCTATGTGAAAGGGGTCACCAGTACAACAGTTTGAGAACTACTGTGCTAGTCATAGAAGTTGGGTTTTCAGTTAGTAAATATCCATTGCAACAACAGTTTCCAAACATTTTACATCACTTCGTGACCCTTACGTCAGTTAAGTTTCAGAAATTTAGAGTATAGAAAGAACGACATGTTGTAGCTTTACAATTCTCATCTGGTGGAACTGGGAAGAGGTTAGTTAACAACATTAAAGCCTTGACATGTCCTCTTAACCTTTCAATCTTGATAGAGTATAACAATGAGAAATCAAAACTAAACAGCCTATTAGAAATGCTTCTTAGGTGCACAATCTAACCTAATGTGTTAACGTCAAAAAGGTGGATGGATTTGCTAAGTTAGCTCTAGTTGAAAGAAGAAAAAAAAAAGCTTTAGAACAGTAGATCCAGCTCAAGCTTAAATCTTTCATCATGATGGACACAAAAACATTTACCAGGAGAGAGGAGCTCCCTGCAGTGACTGAAGATATGTACTCTGAGTTCTGTTGAGCTAATCTGTAAATATGCCATTGATGAGTTACTCTGGATTCAGACCAATTTCACAAGGAACAGAATTTGATACTTATACTGTTTTTTGTCTGTGTTTATAAGTGAATACATTCTATTGTTCCTCTACAAACTTTTATACTTATGAATTGCTAAATCTATCAGGACGTCATATTCAATAAAACTAAACAGATGGTTACTTACTTTGAGGCAATGATGACAGTGTTTCCTTTAGGCAATAAGAAATCAGCAGACTCTCTTCCTACAATTGTAGCATTGTACACCAAAGGTTTAAAGCTTGGGTTTTTCAGACGTACCTATCATAACAATCGATAGAAAAGTTATTCTACTTTTACTTATTTACTGTTAGAATTGAAACATGCATCCATCGCTCAGTGTTTGGGAGCACACATGCTAAGTATAACATAGAATATACCCTTTTAGCTACAAATTAAGTCATCAGACTCTCACCCTGGAATAAAGCCTTTAAACATATATCAATATAGTCCAGTGTTTTGTGTCATTCTTGTGGATCTGCTAGGAAATCCATATAGAACTATGCAGATCACATATTTCCAGTGGGAGAGCAGACGCTCTTCCCCTAGATCTTTCAACCGCTAGAAGAAACAGCGGTTGAATCGCTCCCATTGGATCCTGCAAGCACTGTAACCCCACATCAGCAGCTACTCTCTAGTTCCTCTCTCTCTCTGATCCCAGAAAGCCACAACTAGACCTGTGGAGAAGCTCCTGCACTGATTGAAATCAGTGGAGGAAACAGCTGTGGAAATCAGGGCCCCAAATTTGAGGAAAAGAAAAAAGGGGCCATTCTTCCTCATTCTATAATCTCTGTATTGAGTAGCAGAGGGGAACATGTGATCCATTAATACAAAAACGTGTGTTTTATGTATGTGTAATATATATACTACATAAATGGTAAGTTTTAGTGCTGGGAGTGATTCAGACCTAAATCCAGATATATCGGTACCTGTCTAACAACAGTAGCATGGAGAGCTCCAGTAAATTCAACAGTCTTCTTGGGTAAATACTGAGGGAGCCTTTCGTACAAATAGACGCAGAGCATAAGCATCATGACTGGGTTTGGATCACAGATGTCGGTGGCCTAATTTTAAACAGGAAAAAAAGATCAACAACCACCAGTTATTTAATCTAGTCTCATGTGTATAATTGATAGTGATTTATTAAGATACAGAATTTGACATGTAAAATACCTCATTAATGTGCACACTTGTTTTAAAATTGCTCTTTTTTAAAAAAAAGTTTTGAGTTGGTTGCATAACTGATATGAACAATTTCATTACCATCTTGAATATGAATCTTTTCTCAGCATATGAAAATGTCAAGAGGATCAATGATAGAGTCTAGTAAGAAAACGCATGAACTGTACAATGAAATGAAGAAAGTTATTGTGCACCTTTCTTCTCTAGTTTGGGGGAAAACAAGCATTCATTTCACTAGAAAGGGAATAACAGAAAAAATAAATAAAACTCAGTGATTGGAGAAATACATCTCTTAAGCAGTTTTCTAATAAGCCAACTTTTATTTAACATTTACCTTTTAAAATTTCCTAACCAAACTCATACTTATTATTTCTACATAAACATTTTTAAAGTTACAAATTTCTGTAAAATTAAAGTTACTACATGATAATACAATAACACCTATCTCTTACAGAGCCCTTTACAAATGGAAGTTGGTATCATTACCCCCTCAATATATTCGTTTTGAGAAAAATATCAATTCAAATGACAAGAAATGCAGATCAAGTTAAGTCTTTATTGCTCAGAGACTTTAAATAGGTCATTATTTACAGAAAGCTAAAACTCTTACACCAAGTGTCTGCATGGACTTTTCACACCCTTCATCATATAATGAAGAAATAAAAATTCTTAGTTTATAAGATCAGAAGGGACCACTTTGATCATCTAGTCTGACCTTCTGCATAGCACAGGCCACAGAACTTCCCTGAATTAATTCCTGTTTTAAAGACAGCCAATTTAAATATAATATCCTGTCTTGATTTAAAAGTTGCCAGTGACAACATCCACCACCACCAGCAATTTGTTCTAAATGTTAATTACCCTCAATGTCAAAATTTTGCACCTTGTTTCCAATCTGAATTTATTTAGCTTCAACTTCCAACCGTTTAACCATGATATACCTTTCTCTGCCAGACTGAAGAGCCTACCATTTAACTTTGTTCCCCCATGTAGGTACTCACAGACTGTGATGAAGTCATCCCTTAATGTTCTCTTTGTTAGGATAAACATACTCAGCTCCTAGAGTCTATCACTATAAGGCACATTTTCCAATCCTTTAATCATCCTCATGTCTCTTCTCTGAACCCTCTTCCATTTATCAACATCTTTCTTGAATTGTGGACACCAGAACTAACACAGCATTCTAGTCGGGGGTCACACCAGAGAAACTCCCTCCTCTCTGTTCTGGTGCCCAGACCCACCACAGCCCCAAGCAGCTGGGTACAGCCATTACAAGAAAAATCCATCTAAGCCTCTTTCCTGAGCTTTCTGTAGGGATGAAGCATGCACAGTCCTGTCACATGTCAGACCTGTGAAGTGATAGAGCATGCTCAGTTGCTCTGGGAGGATGGCCCATATGTATATGTGAAGGGATGGATCATGCTCAGCTACTTTGTGCGGATGGTGCATGCACAGTATGGCTGGCACTAGGAGATGTGAAAACTTGAGCATGCTCAAGACAAAATCCTTGGAGAATTCCACTGCTACTCTAAGAAGTCTCTACTGTGCATGCACAAACTGCAATTTTAAAGGCTTATAACTTGGCCACATTTGGGCAGGTTTTCATGGTTATGGCAAAAGGCATATCCCTGACACAAAGGCCACCCTCTATCAAATTTCAAGTCCCTGCTCCAAAGCATCGGAGCATTAGAGTTTTCCAAAGAAAAGGTTGCCAAAATATTTTTATCATTCAAAACCAAAATGTTTCCTTAGCCTCATTCTCAGAAACAGCTGAACAGTATTGGCTGAAATTAAAAAAAAAAAAAAAAAAAAAGCAGGGTGAGAATGGAAAAATTCAGCCCAAATTGGGAAGCACTGGGCAATCTTAATAATAAACCATGCTACTAAACTATCTATAATTCAAAGTAGACCCTCCTCAGACTAACCGCAAGGACTCGGCTCACTTCTGAATCCTCTTGTCCTCCCCCGCCCGCAATCTGTTAAGACTTCAGGTCTCCCCTGCTCCTGACAGGTGAAAGATCCACCAGCCAAATTCAGGGTGCACCTCTTTTGGGAACTGGCCTTTTTAGTTTTTTAACCTTAACTCTGCCTCCACAATGCTGCAAGGAAGGTAAAAATCCCTCCTTGCCAATCTGTCTTGATGGGAAGTAATTCCCTCCTGATCCCAAAAACTGGCAGTCAGACCGACCCACAGCATTCCGGAAATGTAACTCAGTATAATTTTATAGCAGGGCAAGTGAAGCAGAGCAACAATAGTAGCTAGATGGTAACTGGGAAGGCTTTAAATTGAGAGAGAGGGCTGTGAGAAACAATCAGCTCCCCTCCTCCCCGAATTGGCCAATGGGAAACAGATAAGACCTTCCCTTAGGCACACTCCCACATGCACTCCGAGGTGCAAGGAGGAATTAGGCTACAGCATGGGCTCTCCCTCTCCGCCTCTTCCCAGGAGTTGGTCATCCTCCTGCTGGTCTGATCAAATCTCTCCCACCCTCTGCCCCCATCCGAGAGATGGGGAAGGCACAGGGGCATTCCTATGGAAAGCAAAACATTTTCCCTCAATGGTTATTGTATTTTTAATTAAACGTTATATGCTATCCAAAAGTAAAGAATATATACTGAATTTTTAAGCAACAATAAAATCAGTCTGGATCTTACAAGAACAGCATTCTCACAGAAATACAAATACTACAGAAATACTATTGTTTTCCTGCATAAGCCCATTTATTAAAATAATACATCAAAATGTGGAGTCTTTAGCCCAGCAATTGCTTTCCCAAGTGCACAGTATGAACATTGATTATCCACTGATGCCCTTCAGTGTTGAGATATTTGAGTATATCTACCCACCCCTGTACCGTGGCCATCTACATTTATACCACTAGGATTTAATCTTGCAAATATTTGCTCACAAGATTAGTCCATTAAAATCAGTGCTACTATTTATGCGAGTAACAGTTTTCAGGATCAAGCCCGTAATTATATCACTTTGTCTGCAGAAGAGGGAACACAGATGTCAATGGCCTTATTTTATTTTAATTTAAGTAACTCAGAAACTAGTAGATCCCCAAACAGATGTATAGGGGACCTTGAACACCCTGCATGAAGATCAAGAATTTTACTTTCCAATGAAAGTGGAAACTGTCCTGTTTACATACACTGAACCAACAATCATTGTACTTTTGTATTACCACCTCAATTTAAGTAAGCATTTACCTTTAATTAATTATTGTAAGGTCATAACAAGTTAGTTTCCTAAGGAAATAAATTAATGTTTACACTGTGGAATGGATTATGCCCTTTAGGCACTGCCCAGTACAAAGCAGGGGTCGTGGAAGGTATTGAGAGAGGCTGCACTGTTGCCAGAACTCCACAAAGAATTCTGACTAAGCCAAAATTCTTCCTACAGCGCTCTGGCCATTGTAGAAGTGAACCACCCGACCCTCTTTAGGAAGCCTGGTGCCAACACAGCTGTGAGTCATGGAGCACCATTGTTCCACAACTATATTGTGAGTGACTCTTGGGCATCTAATCCCTCCTTTGCCCAATTATAGTCTGAACCTGATTATACAAATCTGCCACTAGCTGCAAGTAAAATCACACTATCATGCATCCGACGAAGTGGGTATTCACCCACGAAAGCTCATGCTCCAAAACGTCTGTTTAAGTCTATAAGGTGCCACAGGATTCTTTGCTGCTTTTACTATCTTCTATATCAGCAGTTCTCAGACTGTGGCCTGCAAAGCACTTACTAGTAGTCCATTGAACCCAGGCTAGTAACTTTGTGCTAGCTCACTTCCTACCAGGATGTATTAAAATACACACACATGATTTCCTAATATTAATTTCCCATATAAGCAATTGTTAAGGGAATGATTGCAAATAGAAAGAATAGAAAGTGGTCTACTAGACAATCTCTCTATTAAGATGATGTCCAAACTAAGATAATGTTTGAGATCGCTTGTTTGATATGATCACTAAACATAATGTGGGCCTAATATACCATTAGTTTCACTGTAACACTAATCTAAGACCAAAATGCAGTTAGAGTCGTTTACATTGGGTGTTTATAGAAAGGAAAATATTCATCTACATTTGGCATGTTCCACCACCTTCATACTAAGTCTGATCTCCTTGAAAGATTCAAAACACGTGCCTGATTTTCCAAATGACTGAATTCTCAAATATACTCTTTTCAGATCTACAAGACAGTGTAATCGGTCATTTTTCGGATAAAGAACGTTAAAGGGCACATTTCCAATATTATCACAAAATTCTTCTGAAAGTTACTTACAACCTTGAGACTAAGAGTCTGATGCTGACAGAGAATATGCTTAGCGAACCTTAAAAAAAAGTTAATAATCATGGATGGCCACTTGGTTACAGGAATTACCTGGCTTCAACCAAATTCCAAGAAAGACAGCAATTCAGTCAGTCCTAACTGCTTGAAGGAAAGGGGTATCTAAGTGATTCTACAGTAAAAGAAATCATTTTCCTAACAAAACTTAACTTTTTAGATATTTAAGCAAGTTCTGAATTACTCTGTTCCCAACAGATATTCTGACTATGGACTAACTCTTCAGCCCAAGGCCCATCCTGAGTGGTTTGATTGGGTACTGAGGAGAGTCTGAGTGGTATTAAAAGGTCATTCTCTCACCAAGACCCAGAAGCAGCTCTGTTCCATTGCAGAAAAAGCCCTATATACTTCTAATGTTTACCCCACTTGGGGTGGAAGAACAGAGGAAGGACACAGCAGCAGATCCTCTGACCCTGCCACTGCAACTGTCACAAAGGGAATCCCTCCTCCAAGCTACTCAAAGGATGCACAAACTTTGTCTGGCCTACCACCAGAAACCGCATCACCCGCATCCAGCCTCCTCCTCTGAGTGATGTAATCATACCAGTTTTGCTGGTGAATTTGGAACTGTAAGCCAGAATAAAATGGATGAGCAACAAGAGACATAATTACAATCCTGATCTGTACATTATTCAGACAATATTTTACCGGAATGTACTATATGTCATTGTAGTTCCATTAAAGGCAGATTGTGGCGCTTAAAGATGGTTATGAATGACCTGAAGGTTCCATGTTCTCTATATTATGATGAAACTGCTGTCAGAAGACTTTGGTAGAAGATTGCTCACCTGCCAGAAGTATTACAAGTGGTATTTAAGTACATTGTATTATAAAAAGAAAAAAAAATCTATGCACCAAAGCAAGCTTTCATCAAACTGTGCAGCTCACCTTTTCCAGGGAATATGCAAACAAGTATTTAATAAATACAACTTTTCCGTGGTAGGACATTTTTACTGAGAACACAGAAGAGTATTATAAAACAGTTTTGTTTTGTTTTTTGCCGAGTCCTAAATGTGTAAATGACTCAACAAGAAGAAAAAGTAAGTTTGCCCTGGCAATATATTTTTTAAAAAATTAAGTATTTTTTATTAATTTAAACAAAAACAAGATTACCTGATTTCTGATGTCTAATAATGAATTTAAGATCCCAGGCACTTTTGAATGTGTTGTGCAGATTTCCTTTAAGGATGAGGATTGATAGCTCACCTATAGAGGTTGTGAGAAATGTTCACCTACAGGTGATACAGTGTTTTTGTCTTTTATCAGTTTCCTGTGTCAGTGCATTTGAGTACGTAGTAATTGTCTGGTTTCACCCAGCATAATGCATACAATTATGGTATTAGAGCATGGAGACAGAGTCATTCACAAAGTGAGATTTAGTTATCTTTTCTGAATACAACAAGAAAACAATAAGCAATGGCCATATTTATTTCGGGGAAGACTGCATTTTAAAAATGCATCTAGTTACTCTAGCTAGATATTAACTTGGCTCCCAAGTATTTAAAAATAGAAATAAACAACTCTCCACATAGGTCTTAAAAATGACTATGAGGTAGAAGAGTCCTTTCATTTGTTTACCAGAAGGGTTTATTTTGTTTTGCATTTTTGGCACCACAACATTCATATATTTTACCAGTTAGTTACACGAGTACAAAGATACTTAAGTTGGATCTAGTTTTTGCAATGGAACTAAATTTTCATCACTTAGGAACACCCCTGGGCTTTGGTCAGCACAGTGAAATTTGCAATCAGGAAGACCCACATAGTGTGGTTGCTTAATATACAGGCACAAGTATTTGAACTGATCCTTAAAAGAGCCAAGTATATTTCAAGAGACTGAAAATGACCACTGAGCTTTGAACAGTCATACTCCAGAAAATGAAAAAGCAGAGAAGAATGGAGCATAGATGGATATATTTTGAGAAACTTTTGGGCAAACCACCACGTTATAGTGCAAAGATACGTTTTTCTTGACAATAGCCAAACTGATTTTTTCAAGTTAGCGAGGTGTTTGGTTCATACTAAACTGTCTTCTGATTCAGATCCACCATAGGGATAAATGATGACTGATTTTCATTTCCTTTTGCTAATAAAAAAAACCAACCCACTAGTACTCAAACTCCATTCCACCATTAAAATAAATATCAAAGATATGGTACCTACAGATATGTTCCTCCCTTCCCCAATCAATACTCCTCAAAGCTACAATAAATGTTTCTGGCAGATTTCTTAGAAGAAATAGAGGAATGTATTTTAAATAATTTCAGAAATATCCACTTTATGTTATCAGAAACAGAAAACTCTAGCAAATGAATAGTTCTAGGTTTTATAACTGCCTCAAAACAACTGAGAGAATTTCTTACCATTGGAAGATAATAAGCCTAACGTAGTCATCTCTGAAAAGCAACTCCATGGGCAAGATTTATTTCCCTGTGGATTCTTACTTTCAACCTTGAAATCAAACTGAAGTTTCATTCTAATTATAAGGAATTTGTGGTAACTGTGGTTACTCAACTTGCTAAATATTAATGAAAGAAAGTTTGAGTTAAAGAATTACATTTACTAGTTACTTTGGCAAAAGCAAGAACATATTTAAAGCTTAGAATGAAAGAAAATTCATATTTCCATTTCTAAAATGTTTTCCTTCTCATGCTGTCTTTAATATTGGAATCTATGGCAAGAAAGATGTGATGATTTTTTCCTGCCAATGTCTCAATTGTCCTAAGGATGGGCCAATCTTCCTAGTGATACAGGCTGCATGTGTACTTGTATGGCACCTCTGCAAATCACATTCTGGAATAAAATGGCATCCTCCATGCAGCATGACCTTACATGTCTGGTGTCAATGCAAGGTCACACCATACATAATACATCATATTGTAGAGCGGTCTCCTGTGCGGGTGGACGCATTTGGGGGCCAGAAGAATAGGCCCATGGGCAGCATCTGGCCTGTGGTCTATCAGTTTGACCAATATCTTTATTACTAGGTTACCAAATAGTTTTACATTAAAGCACATTGTTCTGGTACTTCAGAAGATCAGGACCACTCCATTTCAGAATCACCAGAAGTTAATGATACCTGAAGTATTCAGAAGTATGGCCCTGTGTGTGTGTGGGGGGGGGAATAAAATCAAGGAACAGGTATCTAAGAAGCCTACCCTCAGATTCCAGAAATATGTGCATGGATTTTTCCTGGAAACATGCAGCAGAAAGGCGCTGACCCCCTTAATCAGCTTCTTCCAATCCACAGAGGTCCCATGAAGCAGTTTTCATACTGTTTATGTTAGAGAGAGTTGACGCATGACATGAAGCTGACACATCCCTGTACTGTCCTGATCCTCAAAGTTATGGCTTCTATGCTGGTTGAGTATCAGAGGGGTAGCCGTGTTAGTCTGGTTCTGTAGAAGCAGCAAAGAATCCTGTGGCACCTTATAGACTAACAGAAGTTTTGCAGCATGAGCTTTCGTGGGTGAATACCCACTTCTTCGGATGCAGTCAAGGTTGACTGCTTGCATCCGAAGAAGTGGGTATTCACCCACGAAAGCTCATGCTGCAAAACTTCTGTTAGTCTATAAGGTGCCACAGGATTCTTTGCTGCTTATGCTGGTTGAGTGGAACATGAGGTCCTAATAAGGAAGGACCTCATGATGTAGCAATGCCAATCAAGGAGAATAAGTTTTCTCAACCACTTTTGTACTAGGATTGGGGAGGGTGTAAAGATACAATAAAGAAATCTAAAAACATGCTAATAAGTTTACCAGACATCATCTCACCTTTAATATGGGCTCTCGCAGGAGCAGTCCTTCAACACCTACCCCAAGAGTTTCTCTTGTGGTCACAAGTTCATCACAGTTTCAACTCAGAACTAGCACACAGTCTTATGTGGCCGCAGTTGACTCATTCCTTCCAACCCTACCCTAAGGCCTGGTGCCCTCCATCGATCCAGGGTCCTGTCCCATTTCACAGACCTGAAGGTACTTTCCTCTCCAATTTTAAATTGTTTAGTTTCTAAGTTAACAATTTTCTTTTAATTTGCATGTGCCAACATGCTGCCTGGGGCCCCACTTTGCTTAGATGCATCAGCAGAGTCTTTCACAACTCTGGTTTACTAACCTAAACAGTTTTTTGTCATCACAAAATTGAAATAACTCAATTTATAGATTCCAAGGCCAGAAGGAACCATTAGGTATATCTACATTGAAAAGGAAAAAAAAAAGTGGCAGGGGGAGAAGGCAGTGAGTCTGAGAGCTCAGGTCAACTGACTTGGGCTCATGCTGCAGTGCAGTTGTAACCATTGTGATCATCTAGTCGAACTCCTCTGTAACACAGACCACAGAGCTTCCCTGAAATAATTTCTAGAGCAGATCTTTTAGAAAAACATTCAATCTTGACCTTAAAATTGTCAGTGATGGAGAATCCATCACACACCATAGTAAATTGCTCTACTGGTTAATTACTCTCACTGTTAAAAATTGGTGCCTTATTTCCAGTCTGAATTTGTCTAGTTTCAGCTTCTAACCATTGGATCTGTTATAACATTCTCTGCTACACTGAAGAGTCTACTATTACATCTTTGCTCCCCATTTAAATATTTACAGACTGTAATCAAGTCAACCTTTAACCTTTTCTTTGTTGAGCTAAACAGATTGACCTGCTTGAGTCTATATAAGGCCTGTTTTCTAATCCTTTCATCATTTTGTGGCTCTTCTCCCAACCCTATTTATCAAGATCCTTCTTGAATTATGGGCACCAGACCTTGAATTGGGGGCACAGTATTCCAAGGGTGGTTGTACCTATGCCAAATACAGAGGTGAAACAACCTCTTTAATCTTGCTCCAGATTCCCCTGTTTATGCATACAGAGATTGCTGTTGATATTTTGGCCATAGTGTTGCAATGGCAGATCATGTTCACCTGATTATCCACCATGACCCCAAAATCTTTTTTAGAGTCACTGCTTCCCAGAGTCTGCCATTCTGTTAAGTGTGGCCTACATTCTTTGGTGCTAGATACATACATTTTCATTTAACCATGCTAAAATGCATACTGTCTGCTAACATCTAGTTACCAGGCAATCCAGGTTGCTCTGAATCAGTGGCCTGTCCTCTTATTTACCACTCCCTTCATTTTCCTGTCATCTACATACTTTATCAGTGATGATTTTATGTTTCCTTCCAGGTCATTAATAAAAAATGCTAAATAACATAGGGTCAAAAACCAATCACTGCAGAAGCCCACTATAAGCACACCTGTTCGATGATGATTCCCCTTTTACAACTACATTTTGAGACCTATCAGTTAGCCACTTTTAATCCATTTAATATGAGCTCTGTTAATTTTAAAATTTTCTAGGTTTATCAAAATGTCATGTGTACCAACTCAAAGACCTTGTAGAAGTTTAACACTAGAATACATTTATCAACCAAACTTGTAATCTCATCAAAAAATATATTAAGTTAGTTTAACAGTATCTATTTTTCATAAACTCATGCTTGACAGATGTGGCAATTTTCTGCAATATCCTGGATGAACTTCATTAAATTAAGTTTATGTATCTTAGGAGTTCATTGCATTAAAAATGCATATGTTTATATATTATTGAGAGATTGTGTGCAATGTCCCTAGGAGGGAGACCTGACTAAAGTAAACCCTGGGAAGTGTTATGAGCATCAAAGGACTATCTGAAATAATGTGAACTTTTAAAGTTAAGTGGGTTTCCTAGGAAATCTCTAGAGCGGGGCATATCCCAATGTAGCTCCTCCACTTATGCAAAAACCCAGCCTGTTTTTAACCTATATCCTGAGAAGAAACCCATGGTCTACAAAGTACCTATTCCCAGATCAAAGACTCTGGCTGTGTAAAGGAGGGACCAAAACTTTTCATGAGTGTGCTTGTTCTGAGCCAAGAAGGTTATGAATTGGTAACTGCAGAACAAATCCTTGCTAGGGTTTGAAGGACTGTTCACCTGCCAGAGCTCTTCTTAGAGTTGGGGTGATCTCTGGTAAGCTTATTAGCATGCATGTAGGTTATTTTATTTTTAATATGTTTTCTCTGTAATGCTTTTACCTTAAGAATAAATGTGCTTGCTTAGATGGAGTGGTGTGGTAACTTAACTGTGGGCAATTACATGTCTGATAGACTCTGAGAATACAAATCAGGCCTGCTTAGGCAGTATGTTTTGTTTAGGAATTCATATGGAAAGAGTGCTGTCATATGATATGACTACATAATCTGATTTTTCCACAATTCAGAACAGAAATATTTATTGAACATGTCTGCCTTTTCTGCATTATTATTCCTAGTATATTTTTAAAACATCTTATTGTTCTTAACGCTGCTGGCTACAGATTTTTTTCTTGTGTTCTTTTGCTTCCCTTATCAATTTTCTATAATTTCTAACTTCTGATTTATATTCATTGCTATCAACTTTGCCTTTCTTCCATTTGTTATATATTTTTATAGCTGCTTCCACTTCCCCACTAACCCAGGTCTTTTTTTAACCCATGTGGCCTACTGTCTTTGGTGAAAAAAATTTTGGTTGCTTTTCTGTTTCCATGGGAGTAAAAAGTACCAGTTTTTTTCTTAGAGACATGAAGTTCCTTTTTTATACTCAGTCAGTCACTTTCTTTCATGATATTCCATAGGACACCAAAGGCTAATTCTAGTTGAGTTTAAAACTAAAGATGACTAGATAGAGGAAGGGGTTGTGAGGAACTTTGTGTTTCAATAGGCCTCAGCATTTCAGTGAACATCACTGAAGAGAAACTCATCGCTAATGTACTTTTATCTAAGGCTCTGATTTATCAAGATCATAGATCAAAGGGAGTAGTTGTTGCATTCACATTGAGAAGGATGCCTTGGAACACTCAACTTTTCAAAACCAAGCCCAGAGAAATATTACTTGAAATTGCCCCAGTTTATCATGGACAGTAGTATACAGAAAGACATCTTCTGGTCTAGCAAAGAGAAAGCAAGGTGCTCTTTTGTACTCTTCTATATTTTGCTTATATTTGCCAGATATGGCAAGAATGCAAACTATGTTAGATAGCTGTTTCAGTCAAATCTGAGAAGGATTTTAATTTAAATGTCTTTTAATTGGCAGACAAAAGTTTCAATGTGCATATTTAGAATACACCTTAGATATTAATAATCTATCCAAGGATTTTGAAAGAACTCCTTAAAGTTGGTTTTGTCAAGAAGTGTGGTTAAGAGTGCCTTCCCAGAGGGAAATATTGGGAAAATGAAGACCAAGTAGCATAGATAATCAGTAGAGATGACTAGGGTAAAAGAATAGATGGCATGTTAAATGAGGTCCCAGAAAAAGAATCAGATATCCTATAATTACTTAGAAGTTCAGATGAGTACTTTCAGTTATTTCTCTGGTGGCCAATAAATTAACCTGTGGACTGTCTCAATAAGCCCTGATATTCTGAAGATTTAGACAATTTGACTGTACCATGTTCCATTTCTGCCTTTCTCCATCATTACTGACACCATCTTCAACCTTCCCTAATTCAGGCTTATACCTTTGGGGTCATCTTTGACTCCTCCCTTTTTTTCTTCTTTCCTTATGCGGCCAGCTAATCACCAAGTCTTACTGCATCTTACTCTGCAACAAAAGAAAACTCTATCGCTTCCTTTCTTTAAGAATGGACAAAGCCCTTGTCCATAGTTATCTCTGGCATTGGTTACTAGAGTATCTTCTATGGTTTCTCTGATACCCACATCACTCCAGTCTACTTGGTTTAAAACTGAAGTGCCAACACTATTATCCTCAGACAGCCCAGGGCACTTTGGAGTTCCTTTTGCCAACTGTTCCTTCTCCCCTAGCTATTTAGAAGGGGGAAACTAAATCTGACCAGCACTTCCAATCCCCCCATTTTAACATCATCCTCTGGGTCTCCAATCTTGTGCTATCCATGTTTGTTTTTTCAACCGCAGGCTCTTCTGAGCAGGGAGTGCTGGAATTCAAATTATAGTAATAAAATACAGGCAAATGAAACAAATCTGAAAAAACCCAAGTCTTCCATTAATGCTCCAGCGTGTTACTGTCACTTATGATTAGGCAAGTGAAACACAGAAGGATTTTCTTCTTCCACAAATAATCCATCTTGAGTGAATAAGTCTCAATCTCAGCCAAAAACGAGATTTTTTTTAAAGGCCTTGAACTCTCCAACAGATGAATCATTTAAACTTACAGTTGGAGGCTGTATGTCTTCAGTCAGTTGAACTTCTTAGTAATTACAGAATCTTACATACTCTCCCCAGAAACTGATTGAAAATGTCATCCATTCCCGATCTAATAAATGCTACAGCTTACACTGTCACCACCATCCCCATCAAATAATACAAGACTGCCATGAAGGTTAGTAAGAGGTAATAGCTTGATATAGTGAAGCAGCCTGTTGATACTGCTGGAATGCCTTAACCTATAGGATTTATGAGACAAGAGTATTCCAGTAATAGACCAAGTTAGGATAGTTCAGCAAGATTATTCATGTATTTCACTGTAAACTCCTATTACTAAAGGACAAGGATTCATGGAGAATATTTACAGTACTATTAGAGAAAAACATATGATGAATCCCAATAAATTGCTTTAAAATATGTACTCCCTATATCCCGTCAATTTTGAATTTTCCTAAGTGTATTTATTTTTAGGAGCCTAGTTTAGTGGTTAAAGCACAAGACTTGGAAACCTGGGTTCTGTTCTCAGCTCTGCCACTATCTGGTCATATAACCTTGAGTAAGTTATTTAACCTCTGTGCATTAAGCTTTTCTATCCATGCTACAGAATTAACACTAACACCTGCCAGGGTGTGGTAAACTTTAATTGTACTCTGACACTAGAACCTTTGGGGTTTCTGAAGAATTTGATGTAGCTTTCACAGCAAGCAAAAATTTGATTTTTAGTAACAAAGAAAATTTCGTGTTTCATCACTAAAACATGTACGTATTTGCCTTGGTCTGGCCCTACTTGACCTAGTAATACCTCTGTGTCAGACTGAATTCTCAACTACAGCTGTGTTTCTTACCTCCAATTTAATCATATAGGCTCTTGGAACATCACTTTGTTATACATACAGTTTACAGACTCTGAGAATCCACAAGTCAATACATATTTACAACACAAAACCACATTTCTCAGAATATGTCTTCAAATACACTAAAAATACACAAATACTCACATTTTTAACCTTGAAGTTTTAGGGGAGTTGTGAAATAAAAATTATGCCTGTTGCTGTTAGTCTGGGACTCATATACAACTGTTTAGGACCATAATTGAAAAACTTCCTTCCTCTCCAGTTCTTCAATTTCAGCTCATAGTGATCTGATTAAAAGCAATGCAGTACTGCTCCAGAGTGAGGAACTTTGTCTGCTTAGTCACTACAACTCACCCATATCCCAAACAAAAATACAACCTGACTCTTAACCGCCATTCCTTGGAAAGTTAAGTAAATTGAATTGCCTTCAGCAGCTCCACAACCACATCATACTAAGTGGTGCTGTAGAAGTGCTTAGTATCATTATTGCATTTTACTGAAAAGGAATTATCACAACTAATACCAGGCACAATGCAAGGATGCTGTACAACTAATCACCCAAAAATACAGACACATTCCTTTTTGGGAAAGTTGGCAAGGGCACTTGTTCACAATCAGTGGGGACTCCATATTGGGGAACTAGCAGTAGCCAAATGGATGCTGATCCCTACAGTGAGGTAAGGGTTATAAATCGGGAAATTGTAGGCATGCAGGTGCTGAATCCCTCTCAGGCTTGGAATATATGGGTCGGAGCCATAGAGAAGGATGCATCGGGGCTCAGATGGAGTGGATATGCCACTGAAGCTGGCAGTCAGTCTCCTTTGGGTGGGGAAGGACAGGCTCATACAATTGCATCCTCCCCACTGGGGTGCATCTTCTCAAAGCCACTAAAAGGAAAATATTGATAGAATATATAGAAAAAATCTCAAAATTGCAGAGGGAGGCTGTGATGGAAGGTAAGGCAAAGAGAAACAAGATGGACACTGCAAACTCCAAGCATCCTAGGATTTCTTGGACCTGGGAAAACTGGCAAGCTGATTTTTTGATATATGCATGTATGCTGTCTGCCAAATACCCAGAGAGAAGTTCAGCCTTGCTCCAGTGCAAGGACATAATTTGGCAGGCACAGAATACATTTGGTGTATGGCATGGACCTATTATGATGAGGAGTTTAATTACAGGTGGCAACATGTCCAGGAATGAGGTGGCATCGGGCAAATAATGACCTCTGGTGAGTGGCAGAGGACCTCCAGATTGGGTAATGCCATGCTTACATATGGATAGCAATTTATTGGTTCTGTGGTAACTTAACCAGAGGCCCAATGCTCACAGTAAGGTATGCTGGGCCTTCAATGGAGAGATATTTCTGGAACTTCTACAAATATAAATATGCACATGAGAAGTGCACTGGCATCCGCAGGGCACACAATTACCTTGCCTCATCAGGGAAAGTCCCAATCCAGTATGAAAAGAGGGTTATATCTGGTGCTCCCCCATCATTAGACAGTGGGCCAAGTAGCAGGGGAGTGGGACAGATTTATCCCTCGCTATATTCAAGATGCTTCAGGTACTCCTTTGGGATCACCCTAATCAGATAGAGGGGGCATATTTAGGGGAATATTAGGATTCAGGACACCATATGAAGGAATTAGAATTCTCATGAAGTCTCTTAATAAAAGTCTATTGACGGTTTGAGTCATATAGCAAGGAGACAAATTGCACAAGAAATAAATCAACAAAATTACAGGACCGTTCACATGCTTGACTATGTCTGACCTGTGTCTCTCTGTTTTTGGGTTGGTCCCTCAAAAGACACACCGGGAATATTGCTCAGTCCACCAACTGTTTATGATAGAGAAGTTCAGCAAGTGATGTGACAGGCCAAGAACTTTGTTCAGTACACTACTCTCCTTTTGACACTGCTGTGAACATTGTGAGGGCTTGTGGCTCCAGAGCGATGTTAGTGAAATGAGTCTAACTAGGAATTTTGGCTGCTACGACTATATCCTCAGGGATTTTTTTCCTTTTTAAGGTCACTTTCATTTTGACAAGGCCATGCCAATGGGACACTCAATGTCATGTTCAGCATTTTAAAAGTTCATCATGGAGATGGACTGGGCTTTGGTACAGGAGTCAGGTTTACGATAGGTGATACATATTACCTTGACCTGGAAGTACTCCTGACAGAAGAAAAACAGAGGGTCCTACACCAAGCTGACCTTAGCTTAGGAATAGAGTTAGATACAGTGGGTGGTATCTCCAGACTCCCTGCAAGTAAACTTGGTCATCTTAGTTTTGCATGCTGAGTCATGGCAAAATTAAGATGAACAATAACAGCCTGCAGTTTGTGCAAAGTCACCTCCTTGGCTGTGCTGGCCCTCTCGATCAATCACATAAGTTGTGCATGCTTAGAGATAACAAGGCCAAATCATTTTATAAGAGTGAACAAAGAAATGAAGGAGAATTCGTGGGCATGGCATCATTTCCTAACTCGCTTTAATGAAGCTTATTTTTGGAGACAGGATTCATTGCTAAAGGCAGTCCTCAAAGTTCAGTCAGATGCATCGGGGGCACTGGGTTTGGGGATTTTCACCATCACAGGTGGTGTGCTCAGGGATGGTCCACTGACTTGATAGAAATGGGGATAATTAATGACATCACATTCCTGGATTTTACCCTCTATTTTCAGTGATGATTTGGGGGGATGGAGTTTGTGAACTGGGGGTGGGGACAGGGAGATTGAGAACTAGAGTGACAACCTGGCAATGATACATGTTATTAATAGCCAGCCCTGCAAATCACTCAGGGTTATGAGGTCAGTTAGGACATTTTCATTGCAGTGTTTTAATTTATATCATCTATTTTGCTGCTAAAAGTGTCCCTGGGATTTATAACAGCATAGTGGATGCTCTGTCTCTATTACAGAGGGAGAGATTTCAGAACTTGGCACCAGGTGCCAACAAGGAACCCAAACAAATACTGCAAGCTCTTTGGAACTTTGCCTCATGACTTCTCTTGGATTAGTGCAGCAATTAGTAGCACCATGAACATTTAGGGCTAACACTGCGTGTTTTATAGAGTTTACTTAAGTTCAGGCTAGGGTGGGCCTGTGTAAGATTTGGCCAATGCCTGAAGACCACATCAGCATGTGGTGTCGCTGGTACAGTATCGGCTAGCACCATCATCAGCCATCTCCAGTCATTTATCAGGCCTCATATTTTGTAGCAAACGGTCATTTTATCCAGATCTTTGTGGTGGGTTTTTAATTAGGAGGCTATTAAATGAGTGGTCACAATCCACAAGCCCCAGGGAAGATCCCCAATGATCGATCACTATTCAGATTCTTCAGAAACTGGAGGGAGTTCTTCACTGGTAACCTTGATGTGGCCAGGAGGCATCTTTGTTCAAGGAAGTTTTCCTATTGGCATTTTTGGAGCATTCAGAGTCAGCGATTTGGTGCCTGGGTCAGCAATGGATACCTCAAACAGGGATCTGGAGTTTAGGGACATACAGCTTGGGTGAGCAAACAATCATCTTGACCCTGAGAATGCCAAAGACAGATCAGGGATGGCAAGGTGAGTCCATAGTCCTGCATGAGGGTGGGGAGGCAGGGACATGCCCATTTGTACCTTTAAGAACTTATATATGGCTGAGGCAGGCTGGTATAGGACACTTTCTTCATGTTGACAGGAACTACCTCAAAAATTCCAGTTTGTGGCAATCTTTAAAAAAAGGACTTATACTGCCAGGCTTCCCTTCTAGCAAATTTGGATCCCATTCTTTCATAACATTCCTTTCAGGATTTAGGTGGTGACATCTGCAGCACAACTAGGAATGGGGGCTCAAGGGACACAGGCAATTGTTTGATGGCATTTGAATGAATACAGGAAATATGTGAGGCCCCTGGTTGAAACACAACAGTGTGAATGTGCCAATTTGTTGTTGTTTTTGACAATTTTCAGAAGCAAGGCAACAGGGCATAAGAGCAAGTATTTGGATCTATGGGCATAGTATTATGTATTGGGCCCATAGGCAGGCAACCAGTTTTGCTGGTAGTTCACAGCAAGGCTTCAGTGGTGAGGTGATTCTGAGTTGACAAGGAAGGGGGCATGCTAGGAGAACGGCAGATGTCCTTCTTACACTCTTTGGCAGCCAGGAAGCAGCCATCTGAAAGGATTAACATACACCTGGGTGAAAATAATTTGAAATTTCATTAAGTGGTTGACTTAATCATTACGGCATGGAGATTTAAAGCAGATCCCAGGGGCAACTGGAAATTGGTCTGAAATGTTGCAATGAGGAGCCACTGGGTGTCCATGGGTTGACAAGATCAGAAGATGCATGATTCAGGAGGTGGTTAAATTTGCATGCTAGTTGGGTGGATCGGTGATTACCCACCAAAAATTATCATATTCAGGGAAGATAAGGCACGCCTCTCTGACCAGGAAGCATATATACATATATATATTTATATATATATTTTGCTTATCAGGAAGGTCCAGCTGGGCAGCCAAGACAGCCAAGTTAATAGCTGGCATCTCTTGCTGGCAGGTGTACAATGCAGGTATTCATTTGATAGGGTTCTGGTTTCCTGGAAAATTGTAACTGGCAGTGGATTTAGGGAAAGGCATCCCCTAAAGAACCTGGGAATGGGGCTGGGGCTCCTGATGTCAGGTACAGCTAGGAGACAACCCCCTTTCTGCAACCCCTTAACCTTGATATGAAAAGAGGGCAGTGGGGTCCCAGCAATGGGGTCTGACAGGCTGTGGAAAGGTGGGGGCTGACAGCACCCCTCCACAAGGTTGAACAGATTACAGAAGAAAAGATGATCTGCACTATACCAATTATTGCCAGATAGTTTCCAGATGAGTTAATAAAGTTGTAAGCTAGTTAAAACATAACCCTGGTGTCTTGTCTTGTCTTCCCATGAGTTCAGGACAATGAACTTGAATGCTTAGTAGGGAGGAGAAAGGAAATGCAAACTTCACTCAGTAAAGCAAGAATTAAAAATGGAATCAGAACAGGTCCACCTCCCCACTGTCCCCAAATCTAAAATATCTTTAAAATTGTATATGGGGTTGCAATATTTGAAATGTGAAAAGAGCAAATGTTACTGTGGTGAATTTCACATTTCACACCAGAGATATGCTATATGAAATCAGTTATAAAACTAATACCTCACCACCAAAAGGTACAAATACAGTATTTTCCCCAAATTTTAGCTAGCTGCAACCCATGATTATGGACATATTCAGGCTCTTAAAAAAAAAAAGCGGATGATGGGAAATTAATGGTGGTAAAGTCACTTGTTTCACAAGATGTATGCAGTCTCAAACTATAGGATGGTGAAGTCTTAGGAATAATTCCTGGATCCAAAAGTATCATAGTCCAAAGTTGTACATGTGCGTGCAAATACACAGACACACACACAAGTCACACTTCAATTTTTTCCAGATTGAAAATTCTACCACTCCCAGCAGTAACAAGAAATCATCCTAAAAACCCCTAGAATCTTTCAAATTGAAAGAAGTTTTGCACACACAATATCCCAACACAAGCACATAATACATTCCCAGATTTTGCAGCTGGAAGGGACCATTACAATCATAGTTTTCCCTCCTGTTTAATGTCAACCTTAGAATTTCATCCCATAAATCCTACTCCTACTTGATACGCCTTTGTTTATACACCTAATAACCACATTACCCCTTTCAACTAGAGCAGTGTTTCACAAACTTTTCAGGTCAGTAGCCTCTTATATAAAGTCAATAATTTTCATTACCCTTTTCTATTTACTGTAAAAATAAAAATGTATCCAGGATAACAATGATAAATCTATGTGTTATTTGTGCATGTTTTGAAAGACTAACAAAGAATAAGGACGTGTGGGGAATAAGGGAGCAATATTTTAATTGCTTTAGATTGTAAAAAAATTTCCAGTGCCACAGATGCCCCCCTAGTTGCCTTTTGTGAACCCCAAAGGGCTGTGTAACCCACCAGTTGAGAAACAAGCAGCTAGAGAATTGTAATGGGAGCTCATATTCAGCTAGCTATTTATAATGACTTCCAAATCCATTTCAGAGTCATTGCTTTCCAGGCTAAAGTCCCCCAACCTGTAAATATGGTCGACATGCAACATTTTCAAAAGTTCCTAAGTGATTTAGAAGTCAAAACCTCATTGAAACAGTACATTTCAGCATGTATGAAAATTTTACAGTACATTCTTTATTCATAAATGTATGACTAATGTTCCTGGATACAAACAATTCTTCTATCATTTATTCTATAAATTCAATAATAATAATATTAATAAACCAAACAAGCTTCAATGTTGTGATTTATAAGGTCGGCTCCCTCAATGGAATTATAGTCTAATTACGTATGGTGTGGGTGTGCGTGTGAGCGCGCATGTAAAAATGAAGTAGTTTTATATGAAGTAGTAGTTCAGTTTCTACATTTTAACAGTGCATCACAAAAAATTCACTTCATTTCATTCTCACCCAAATGATATGCAAGGTATTATTAATAGTAAAGTAACAAAAAGTATTCAAAATACATATTGCACATGGGATATAAAACCATTTACCTGTACACCTATATCAAGGCTGATGGCATGAAAAGCATTCACGAGTATCAAGCAATTGTGCAGACATTGTTCAGGAGTTCCCGGATTAGTATACATATTCGTAAAGTGAGTTGAAATCTGTATAGAAGATAAAATAAAAAACTCATTGTATTGCACTGGAGAAAACTAAGTATATATATTCTTCACCTTCTCATTATTACAAGAATGTTCATATACACCCTGAACTAAATATTCCATCTTAAGTACATACTCAAGAAAAGAGTAATCACTGAAATAATAATTCAAGACTTGCAATATATGGCTTTATCTTTTAAAGTTCCTGCAAGCCGAGAGTTCCAAAATGAAAGTGGATAATAACAGTAGTAATAAATACTTAGACTAATGCTCGTGCAGATATAAAACTGACAAAGTTGGTTTTTTTTAAATAAGAAGATATGAAAAAAGTTCTTACCAAATATGGGCAATAAGCTGCCACCTGTGCTGCCAATACTAGACCATCTAGAAGATCTCTGTCAAAATTTACTATCCATCTCATAGGTGGTACTTCACCTGTTTGAAACAATATAACACAGGTTAGAATTATCTTCTCCCTTGAGAGGTTCAACTGTAACTTTTCACAGAAAGGATGACCTATGAAATAACTAATAAAGACAAGTTACACATCTGTACTAAAGTTCTCAGAATATCTCTCTTCTGTAAAGTAATGTTGCTGGGAACATATTGGGTGTGTGCCAGAACCATCCAAAGTACAGAAACGACTCCTTCATACTATGATACAGCTGAATATTCACCACAAAGGGATTTCCAGTGTAACCATCCCCAGTTCTTTTCAGCCACTTGTAATACAATTAAAGGACTCAAACAACAGGAAGAAAGGCAGGTGAGTGGGCACCTCTTTCATTATGTGGATTGTTTAAGATTTATGAAGTCCTTAACTCTATTTGTTTAAGTGCTTGGGTTATATACGTTTGTGTGCGCGCACGCGCACACACAGTTTCATTCCATTCATAGGGGCACTGATATTTATACAAAGTCCCTGAAATGCAAGAAAACACTTGAATACTTTCAAGATAAGCCATGTAAACCATGCCAGTGCAACTCGGTTATTTGTTGTTGTTGTTGTTATTTTGTTTAAGCCATTGAATTATTTGGCACTAATTAATCAACAAGTGTTATGTAAATGAAACTGAACAGTTTCCATTTACTGATGCACAATTAAGCGGACAACTAGCTCTACCTTTGCTTCAGCATATGCACTCTGATTCCTCACATAATTGAATCATTTTTGTTTTCCCGGTGCTTTTGTGAAAAGTAATCACTCAGTTAAGTTACCCATATTTCATAAATGACAATTATGTTTTCCAGCTTTAATATTTAACACATCAGTGCTTAAAATATTTATCCCCCGCTCTTAAAAAGCAAAACTTTAACAAACTAAGGAAACAGTTTAATGACTTAAAATCTTAATCTGAAATACGCTTTAAAACCTTTAAAGTCATTATTGACTTATACAAAAGGATTTTGGTTAGTGTCTATATATATACCATTCATTTAAAACAGAGAGTCTTTCAAGTGTTCAGAGAACCTCTTGTATTTTGTTAAATTACTACTACTTTGCTAATCAATTTGTATAATTTATGAAGTACAGTATATGTGCCAGCTTACATTCATTTTAATTATGTGCGATTTTTTCATCAGTTACAGTGGGCTCAGAGACCTGCTTCCTCTGCCACTTCATCACAAAAGACTTTGTTTTGCTTCCTTTACACAGATCCTTGAACAAGTCTGGTTCTAGGTTCCTAAATCTAAAGAGCACTGTGGGCATGGCCCCTGGCTAGGCTACCACATAGATTGGGCTCATTCCATTTTCCACTGGGCACAATGTCTCTGGCTGTCACTTCACTCCCACCTACGGAGGCCTGCAAGGTTGTGGCGTGCCTCTTTCAGGCTGTTATATGACCAGATATTCAGAAAAAGACGGTTACTCACCGTTGTAACTGTTGTTCTTCGAGATGTGTTGCTCCTATCCATTCCATGCAGGTGGGCGCGCCGTGCGTGCACGGCTCTTCGGAACATTTTTAGCCTAGCAACACCGGTGGGCCGGCTGGGCGCCCCCTGGAGTGGCGCCGCTATAGCGCTAGTTATATACCCCAGCCGGCCCATCCGCTCCTCAGTTCCTTCTTGCCGGCTACTCCGACAGTGGGGAAGGAGGGCGGGTCTGGAATGGATAGGAGCAACACATCTCGAAGAACAACAGTTACAACGGTGAGTAACCGTCTTTTCTTCTTCGAGTGATTGCTCCTATGCATTCCATGTAGGTGACTCCCAAGCCTTACCTCGGCGGTGGGGTCGGAGTGAGACGTGGCAGAGTGCAAGACTGCGGAGCCAAAGGCTGCATCGTCTCTGGATTGCTGCACCAACGCATAGTGGGAGGCGAAGGTGTGGACAGAGGACCAGGTGGCCGCTCTACAGATGTCCTGAATGGGGACATGGGCCAGGAAGGCGGCAGACGAGGCGTGCGCTCTCGTAGAGTGAGCGGTAAGACGGTCAGCTGGCACCCCAGCCAGCTCATAGCAAGTCCTGATGCATGCGGTGACCCATGAGGAAATCCTCTGAGAGGAGACCGGCTTGCCTTTCATACGTTCTGCAACCGCTATGAACAGTTGTGGCGAACGCCGGAAGGACTTTGTCCGATGTATGTAGAACGCAAGGGCCCTGCGGACATCCAGGGTGTGCAGCTGTTGATCCCGACTCAAGGCATGAGGCTTCGGGAAAAAAATGGGAAGGAAAATGTCCTGATTTACATGGAAGGCTGACACCACCTTAGGGAGGAAGGCCGGGTGAGGCCGAAGCTGGACCTTGTCCGCATGAAAGATGGTGTACGGAGGACCGGCCGTCAGGGCCTGGAGCTCGGAAACTCGCCTTGCTGAGGTTATTGCGACGAGAAAAGCTGTTTTCCATGACAGGTGGAGCAGTGAACACGCAGCCATGGGCTCAAAGGGGGGTCCCATGAGCCTGCCCAAGACCAGATTCAGGTCCCAGGGCGGAGTTGGGGCCCGCACTGGCGGGAACAAACGCTCAAGACCCTTGAGGAAGCGGGAAACCGTCGGATCGGAGAAGATGGATCGGTGACCGACGGGTGGCCTGAAGGCCGATATCGCTGCCAGGTGCACCTTTAACGATGAGACCACCAGACCCTGCTCTTTAAGCGACCAGAGGTAGTCCAGTATCGTTGGGATAGGGACGACGAATGGATTCAGATCTTTCTGGTCACACCATATGGCGAAGCGCTTCCATTTGGAGAGGTAGGTCGAGCGAGTGGAGGGCTTTCTGCTCTTCAGCAGGACCCGCTGGACCGCCGCCGAACAGGTCCGCTCCGCGCGGGTCAACCACTCAGGTACCAGGCTATCAGATGGAGGGACTGCAGGTCCGGGTGGCGGAGCCTGCCGAAGTCCTGCGTTATCAGGTCCGGCCATAAGGGCAGAGGGATGGGATCTCGTACCGATAGCTCGAGCAGCAGAGTGTACCAGTGCTGTCTCGGCCAGGCCGGAGCGACGAGTATGAGGCGGGCTCTGTCCCTCCGAAGCTTGAGAAGCACCCGATGTACGAGCGGGAACGGAGGGAAGGCATACAGTAGGTGACCCGTCCAGGGGTAGAGGAATGCGTCCGACAGGGAGCCCGGGGCGCGACCCTGGAGCGAGCAGAACTGGTGGCACTTCCTGTTCTCTCTGGAGGCGAACAGGTCTATCCGGGGAAACCCCCACCTCCGGAAAATCGTGTGAACCACATCTGGGCGGAGGGACCACTCGTGGGACAGGAACGACCTGCTCAGACGGTCGGCCAGCGTGTTCTGCACCCCTGGAAGATAGGACGCCACTAGGTGAATGGAGTGGGCTATGCAGAAGTCCCACAGTAGCATCGCCTCCGTGCACAGCGGAGAAGATCGGGCTCCACCCTGCTTGTTGACATAAAACATCACCGTTGTGTTGTCCGTCAACACCGCGATGCAACGCCCCTGGAGACTGGGGCAAAAGGCTTGACAGGTGAGGCGAATCGCCTGGAGCTCTCTGACATTGATATGGAGGGAGAGCTCTCGGGGCGACCAGAGGCCTTGGGTGTGCAGGTCGGCTAGGTGCGCTCCCCACCCCAGCTCTGACGCATCCGTGGTCAGAGTGGCAGATGGTTGAAGAGGGCGGAAAGAGACTCCGGCACACACGACTGCTGGGTCCAGCCACCAAGTGAGCGAAGCAAGTGCTGGCTTCGTGGGCGTGACCACCATATCGATGGAGTCGCGGTGGGGCCGGTACACTGACGCGAGCCAAATTTGAAATGGGCGAAGGTGCAACCTCGCGTACTGAGTGACGAACGTACACGACGCCATGTGGCCTAGAAGGCGGAGGCAGGAACGCACTGTTGTCCGTGGGAAAGCTTGTAGGTCTCAAACTAGAGAGACGAGAGACTGATGCCGAGGTTGGGGCAGGCAGGCCCTGGCCAAATTGGAATCCAGGACCGCACCGATGAACTCCACTCTTTGCGAAGGGGTCAACATCGACTTCTCGGCATTTATCATGAGCCCTAGACGCTGAAACAGGGCTAGGACCGTGGCCATGTGGGACGCCACCAGTTGGCGGGATGGTCCTCGGACTAGCCAGTCGTCGAGATAGGGGTAGAACATGTATCCGACGACGGCGGATGGCCGCGGCCACCACTGCCATGCACTTGGTGAATACCCTCGGCGCTGTAGAGAGGCCGAAAGGCAGCACTGTGAATTGGTAGTGCGTATTGTTGACAACGAAGCGCAGGTAGCGCCGATGAGGAGGGTAAATGGCGACATGAAAATACGCGTCCTTCATGTCAAGGGCGGCAAACCAGTCTCCCGGATCCAGGGAGGGAATGATAGTCCCCAGGGTTACCATGCGAAACTTGAGCTTGACAAGGTATTTGTTGAGCTCTCGGAGGTCAAGTATGGGTCGTAGGCCTCCCTTCGCCTTGGGGATTAAGAAATATCGGGAGTAAAATCCCCTGCCTCGCATATCGCTCGGCACCTCCTCTATAGCACCCAATCTCAGCAGAGACTCGACCTCTTGTACGAGGACTTGCTCGTGAGAGGGGTCCCTGAAGAGGGACGGGGTGGGTGCGTGGGAGGGTGGGGGCGAAACAAACTGAAGATGGTAACCAGACTCTACCGTGCGTAGCACCCAGTTGTCCGATGTAATCTGGGACCACGCCGGGAGGAAGTGGCAGGAGAACCAACTGATTTGCTATGCGTAATTGGAGGCCGCCAGCCGAATATACCTTCCGGCCCAACAGGTCCATCCTGCACGCGCCTTTAGACTTAGGAGCCGGCGCAGGTTGCCCATTTCGCTCCCTGTCATTCACCGACTGTACCACTAGGGAGTCCGGGGTCGGGTGGGTGTACAGGTACTCGTACCCAGTCGGGGGTACTGAGTACTTCCGCTCCACTCCACGGGCAGTGGGAGGGATGGACGCCGGGGACTGCCAAAGTGTGGTGGCATTTTTCTGGATCGTCCGAACAAACGGTAGGGCCACTCGCATGGGGGCCTCCGTTCCGACCACATTAGTGATCGGGTCCTCGTCCTCGATGACCTCCGCTACCGGAAGGTTAACTGCTTGTGCCACCCGACGAAGGAGGTCCTGATGGGCACGTAAGTCAATCGGTGGGGGATCGGATGACGAGGATCCCGCCACCGCCTCGTCGGGCGAGGAAGACGAGGACTGGGCCTGACCAATAGGCAGAGGCTCGTCCATGGGGTGTGAGGTCGCCGTCTCCACGGGATGATCCGTCTGCACCGGCGGCGGTGGAACCTCAACCGGAGGCGATGGAGGGGGCCTGCTGACGGTGGCTTCCGGCACCCCATGGTCAGAAGGCCCCTGTCGTGGGAGGAAGGGGGCGCCTTGAGCCTCGTGACCCGCCCAGGGGGTCCAGAAACCCCATTGCTGGGGACCCAGGTCTTGTCCTTGTGGGTCCGCGCGGTAATCTGCACCGCTGCCGTCGTGTGAAGCGACCGACGGTTGGCGGGAAAGCCACGGGGGGGCAGAGGCGCTCAGAGACTGCGCCGTCGATGCCACCAGTCTGTCCGTGGACGGTGCCGTGTACCGGTGCCGATCGTCTCGGTGCCGGGAGCGGGAGCGGGACCTTCTACCGCGAGAGTAGCGGGAGGTCGACCGCGATCTCGATCGTCGTCGACGGGAGCGGCTTCGAGAATGGCGTCGGGAGCGGTGCCGGGATCCGGACCTCCCTCGGTGCCGACGGTCCGGAGAGCGGGACAGGGACCTGGAACGCCTCCGGGAGTACGACCAGTACCTCGATGAGGAGCGGTACCGGGACTGCGACCGGCGCCGAGAAGGAGAGTGGTACCGTGATGGAGACCGGTGCCGTGACCTTGAACGGCGGGAAGGTGACCGTCTCCGGGATCGTGACCAGGAGCGGGACCTGGATCGCCTCCTATCCCGTTTGTCAGGGGTGGCCGGTCGTACCATGGCCGGTTTACCCACTGACGGAACAGCCCGCACCGGTGGTGCCGGGGGCCGGAGGCTTGGTGCCTCTGTTAGCTCTATGAGCTCCCTCGCCGTCGAGAACGTCTCGGGCGTGGATGGGAGAGGCAGCTCGACCACGGCTTGCACCGGGGAGCGCGGGGGTACCGGACCCGATGGCCCAGCCGGTGCCGGAGTTGACGGTACTGCGGACGGTCCGTGCGCTGTCGCGGACGGTGCCGAAGGCGCCGCTGCTGGCTGCTGGACCGATGGTCTCGGCGTAGCAGTCTCTACAGCCTTGGGCTTAGAATTCCGTTTCCCCGATGGTGAATGGGAACGGTGCCGGGGCTTCGGTGCCGGCTGCTTCTTAACAGTCTCGGTACCGGACCGGCCGGGGACCGCTGGAGCACTCCGCACCGAGGACGACGCCGGAGCCGGAGGAGTCGGCACCGCAGGGGTAAGCGCCGACTCCATAAGGAGCTGCCGCAACCTAATGTCCCGCTCCTTTTTAGTTCGCAGCTTGAACGACCTGCAAATGAGGCACTTGTCTGGTCGATGTCCCTCGCCGAGACAACGAAGGCAGGCGTCGTGGGGGTCCCCAACGGGCATATGCCGCTGGCAAGCCGCACAGGGCTTGAATCCCGGTGTCTTGGGCATACGCCCGCACCGGACGGGAAAAGAGGGGCTAAGCCCCCCTAATTCCCCCTAATCTAACTACTAACTACTCAACTAACTCAGTTTAACAACTAACTATATACACTAAATACAAACTAGAACCAAGGTGAGCTAGGTAAGTGGAGGACTACAAGCACTCCACAGTTACAACTGCCGTCACGGGCGGGAAGAAGGAACTGAGGAGCGGACGGGCCGGCTGGGGTATATAACTAGCGCTATAGCGGCGCCACTCCAGGGGGCGCCCAGCCGGCCCACCGGTGTTGCTAGGCTAAAAATGTTCCGAAGAGCCGTGCACGCGCGGCGCGCACACCTACATGGAATGCATAGGAGCAATCACTCGAAGAAGAACAACATATTATAAACAGATCCTGTTCAAATATTTGAACAGGAAGAGGCAATAAAGAGATTACAGTGACTTTTTGAAGAAAGGCATGCTATGAAATAAATAAGTTTATAAAAGCAAATTGCTGAGAACAGCAAAATGATCCCTAGGGAGCTCCACTGCCACCAGCAGGAAGAGAAGAACTCTTAGTACAGGCAGTAGGGATGGAAGTGGTTTCACACAGCGGAAGCACACTATCCTTCCTGCTGAAGTCAATACTTTAGAACTTTTGCTATAGGACTGCCCTTCCTAGGAGCTATCTACTAGAAGCACAGACCCAAGAGAGGAGGAGATCTGTTATAAATGATACATGCTCCAAAAAGCAAGCATCAGAGCAGGAAAAAAAAATACTCTGTGCATCTCAGGAATTCAGGCTACATCAGACGCTTAATATTGCCCGTCTGAAACATCTAGTTATCCAGTGACTCTGAAGGAGGAATATACCATGAAAGAATTCCTATATGTCCTTATTCACTAAAATAGTCAGACTGCAACCTTCAGCAGAAGATGGTTGATATTCATCATCATCATCATGATGTTCCTATTACTCCTCTGGCATTTAGGGCAGTAACGGAGCTCCTCCACTGCACTCCTGGCAAGTCTTTCAATGGTTCCTCAGCTGTGCCCCAGGTTTTTCAGCTCAGCTTCCACAACTCTTCGCCATGTTGTTTTTGGGCAGCCTCGTTTTCGCTTGCCTTCACGTGTCCATCTTACTGTTACTCTGGTGATGGAATCAGTTTCCATCTGAAGCACATGACCGATCCATCTCCAATGCCTCCTGGCAATGAAGGTGCTCAGATCCTCGTGGCTGCACTGTGTCAACAGATCTTGGTTTGAGATTGTTCTTGGCCAAAAGATATGAAGGATTTTTTTGAGGCAGGTTGTATGGAATGAAGACAGTTTGGACATGTCATGCTTTCTTTTTGAAAGTACAGTATTAAAAAAAAAACATGCAGTGAACATTAGGATTTCTATCTTATCTGTCAGGCCCTGTAGGTCTCGAATCCAAGTCCGTGGGGGGTCTGGGAGCCACCAATCCTCCACCTGACATCTCACAAACAGCAGCTGGGACAAGGGTCCATGAAGCCCAACTGAGGCACAAGCCCCACCCGATTGGGAGATCTCCAAGGCTCCTGACTGGCCCGCAGACCCTAGAGGAGGAAGCCAGAGGAGGAAACAAGAAGTTTTCCATACAACTGGGTTTCACCCTGCCATGGACTGCTGGTGTGGTGTTTTCCTGTTCCCGTCTTCTGATCCTGACCTCCTGACATCCTCACTCAGCCTCAACCTTGGTACCTGCTTTCCAGTTCTGTTGCCTGATCCTGCAGTCCGGTTTTGAAGCCTGAATCTGACCTCCTAGTATCCTGACTCAGCCAGACTCTTGGTAATTGACTCAATCTCTGCCTTCCATTTTTTCCTCTCAATTCTGATCTCCTGGTGTTCCAATCCAGCCTGATTCATGGTACGTGGCTCATGGCTCTGGACCCACAGCCCGTACCCAACACTAAGCCCTATGCCAGGGCTGCCCATGCCCCAGCCCTGACAGCTTGTATGGACCACTGTAACCCATAGGAGTGGGCTGAGCATGAGAGGAACGGACCCAGCAGTCCAGCCACTATCTCCGGAAGCACCAGACTCACCTGCATGAGCCACCCGCTTTCAGGCAGCTAATCAAGCCTCATAGGATCAGATTGTGCAACCGCTCACGGTGAACCATCTACTCCAGAAATAAGTAGACAAGCTGTGGACAGAACACACCAAACTTTGGGCATGACTTGAAGCGCCCTGCCCTGAACAAGGTCATAAGGTTCCCCTGCCAGGGTGTTTTGATGGGCTCCACCAGTGGTTCCAGGGCTTCATTAACCAACTCCTGTTCCCAATATAACCCCAGACCTATGCCTTTGATCAGTCCACATGCCTGGTAGTTAGTATGCTAAATCACTAGACTGGACCTCCTCACTTCTGGAAAATGACAGTCCAGCACTGTTGAATTGGAATGCTTTCTTCCAATCCACATCGGTAATATTCAACGATCTGCACTGAGCTCGAACAGCCAAGGCTGCTCTGAGGACACTCCAGCAGGGGCAGGATATAGTGGCTACCTACTTGGTGCACTTCTGCTGTCTAACAGCAGATACCGAATGGGATGAGGTGGTACAATTGTATGTTTCAGTGGAGTCCGTGGGAAGAAATAAAAGAAAAGATGGCCATGAAGAGATGCCATAACAGCCTGAGCAACACAAGGTTGTTCCAGACTTGAGAGACACTGTTGATGGGTCCCCTCTTTCTTCAGGCCCCGTGACTGAAGAAACCAACCCTCTGGAAGCGGTCATCCCAGAGCACCGTAAGACAATACAATTCAGTGTGATTAATTCCCAGCACTTCCCCCTGAATATTTGAATTCCCTGCCTGACCTATCATGATCCTCTCATCCACTAGAAAGAATAAGAAATCAGCTTCCCTTCTGCATTTTGTCTACAGCACTGTCAGAGGCACTCCCTGAAGCTACATCGGAACTTCTCCCAAAATACCAGAATTGTGCCAATGTGTTTGAAAAGAAGAATGCAGAAAGTCTCCCATCACATCAGGCCTATGACTGTCCCACAGAATTACAGCTGGGGGAAAAAGTGCCGTTCGGGCAGATTTACACCATGTCCAAACCTGAACTGGCTGCGCTCTGTCAATACCTTCAGGAGAATCTGGTCCAAGAATTTATCCACAAATCAACATCGCTGGCCAGTGCTCCATTCCTGTGTTAGGAAAGGAGACAGCAGTCTCCAACATTGTTAACTACTGTGCCCTGAATCAAGAGTAAGGAATCAGTACCCTCTGCCCCGGATTCCTTAGTTACTGGATCACATGGGGGCTTCCCATATGTTTACTAAGGTGGCCCTCCCAGGAGACTATAACCTCATGAGCATTAGGGAAGATGATGAATGGAAGACCACCTTCCGAATGCACTGTGGTCATTTTGAATACCTGGTAGTGCAGTTCAATCTGACCAAAGCCCCCAGTACCTTCCTGCAGTTTATAAACAAAGTGTTCCTGGACATTCTGGACCAATATATAGTGCTTTTTCTAGACAATCCTAAAAACTACAAACACTGGTCATGCTTGAGCAGTTCTTGAGAGTTTACGGCTGCATGGACTCTATGCTAAGCTTGAGAAGTGTGCATTTGATCCTCTATGCTCTGCTCTGGAAGAATGCGAAGTTCCAGTGGTGTCCCCCACACCTAACATATATTTGATCAGCTGAAACTCGCCTTTACTGTTGCACCCATACTGGCCCACCCTGATGCCTCCTGAACCTTTTTAGTAGAAGCTGATGCCTCTAGTATGACAATCAGGGTCATACTCTCCCAGCAACACAGATCTGAACAAAACACTACACCCACATGCCTATTATTTGTGGAAGCTTACTCCCAAAGAGAACTAGGAGATCTTGGATAAGGAGCTCCAAGCCACTAAGGTGGCCTTTGAAGAGTGGCAACATTATTTGGAAGGGACTCACTATCTAGTCCAAATATACACTGACATAAACAATTGGAATATCTGTGCAATGCAAAGGTATTAAACCAATGGCACCTCTAGTGGGCTCATTTTTTTTTAAATGGTTCAACTTCACTATCACGTATCACTCCGGAACCAATAACAGCAAGACCAAGGCCTTGTCCTGGAACTTTGACACTGAACCACATAGACCTAGCCAGGAACTGGCTCACATTCTCAAACCCCTCAACTTCCTGAATAGTGCTCTTTGTCAGGACCTAGTCACACTGATTTGTTCTGCCTCTGCCTCAGAAATTCTGCCAGACAAACAAGCTGCCATTTACAGGGAAGCAGACAACACTTAGAAGGGGGTTACATTAGAGAATAACCGCATTAATGTTCCCCCAAGTCAGGCAAGAGTGGTGGCCTTACAGCTATGCCATAAGTTACCTCTGGGCCATTTTGGTGAATTGGTCTACCACCATCAAGACTGCTGCAAGTCCACAGGACTTTGACAGCTTCACGATAAAATCCAATGCTTAAATGACCCAGGATCAGGTTGGAGTGTCTTCAGAATGGAGTGTATCGCAGGGTTTGTGGCACACCATCTTAGCTTGAGCACACCCATTGCAGGATTGCATGAAGGCCTGTATTATGTGGCACATTCAGGGCCATGAGAAAAAAAGACATCACTGTTGATTTTGGATCATACTTTACAGCCTAATTCTGGTGTGAGGCCCTTCTGAGGTTCCAGCTGCATCTCTCCTCCTTCTACTACTCTCTGTCCAATGGCCAGATGGAAAGGATCTATCAAATTTTAGAGCAATACCTACAATGTTATATTAACATTCATCAAGATGATTGTTCCTCACTATTACCCTATGTGGAGTTTGCATACAATGCAGATTACACAAAGAAGGGACAATCCCCTTCTTTGAAAACTATGGGTATCACTCCTGATTCCACCCACAGCTATCTATGACCTCTCCTAACCCAAACACCTTGGATTTGGTGCAGAGGATTCATCATATCCAGGAAGAAGCAAAGGGCCATTTGGAAAAAGCAAAAAAGTCAACTATAAATGACATGCAGACCCAACATCTTCATCCAGACTCCACCTATTCAGTGGGACAAACAGTGTGGCTCTCAACAGAGCACCTCTACACAAACAGACTGTCACATAACTTGGACTTCCAGTTCCTTGGCCCTTATCAAATTTGTAACCAAGTTAACCTGGTCATTGTTGAACTACACCTACCCCGATCTTTCAAGATCCACCTGGTATTCCACAAATCCCTCCTAAAACTTTATGCCAAGGATTAATTTCCACACAGGACCCAACCACCTCCCCCATCAGTATGCATACAAGGCCACAAGGAATGTGTCATGCGTGAGATCTTGGATTCTAAACACCACCAGGATAAACTTTTAAATCTGATTGACTGGGAAGGCTATGGCCCTGAGGAATGTACATGGGAGCCAGTGGAAAACATTCACACACTCGCTCTAATACAAGCTTTCTATGAGAACCACCCTGAGCAGTCTGGACCCACAGAGACTGGAAGGCACCCGCAAGAGTGAGGTCAGGTCCCATGAGTCTTGAACCCAGGTCAGAGGGGGTCTTGGGAGTCATCACACTCCAATCCTCCATCTAGAAGCTCACAGACAGCAGCAGGGACCAGGCTCCATGAAGCCCAACTGGGGCACAAGTCTCAGAGACTCATAGACTTTAAGGTCAGAAGGGACCATTATGATCATCTAGTCTGACCTCCTGCACAAAGCAGGCCACAGAATCTTACCCATCCACTTCTATAACAAACCCCTAACCTATGTCTGAGTTATTGAAGTCTTCAAATTGTGGTTTGAAGACCTCAAGCTGCAGAAGTCCCACCCTAATGCTTTGATTAGGAGAACTCCACAGCTCCTGATTGGGCTGCAGCCCTGATTTAAGACAGAAAAGGAAACAGGAATCTGTCCATACGACTAGGCTTCCCCCTGCCACAGACGGCTAGTCTGGTGATTACTTGTTCCTGCCTTCTAATCCTGACCTCCTGGCATCCTCAACTCAGTCTGATCCTTGCTAACTGCCTCCTGATTCCTGCCCTCCCATTCCATCACCAGATCCTGACTTCCCAGGAAGTCTATGGGTATCTATGGACTGAGCCTGACTCTCCGTACTGCCTCCTGGTTCCTGTCCTCTGGTTCTGTCACCCAGACATGATCTCCTGGCATCCTGACCATATGGTATCATGACTTGACCTAACTCTTGGTAACTGCCTTCTGATCCTGTCACCTGAGCCTGACCTCCTGATATCCTGACTCAGCATGACTCATGATCCCTGCCCTCTGGTTTGTCTCTCAAGTCTGATCTCCTGGCATTCCAACCTAGCCTGATTCCTAGTAATTGACTCCTAGCCCCTAGACCCTCAGCCTGCTCCCAATGCTAACCGCCAGCCCAGGCTGCCTATGCCCCGGCTCTGACATTATCGAGCACATATATTGCCATGGTCTTCAGCCAGTAGTCAAGAAAGGTCTGTCTTCTGCTCTCATGAGGTTGATGTTACTGTGGAACATAACTTCCAAGGGAATTCAATCTTCCTCAGAAAAATGCATTCCATTTGGTAGCTTGGTTCAGTGACACTAAGGGTTTTAAAGATGAAAAACAGTATCTTGAAATGTATCTGATAATTTATGAACAGTCAGTGTAATGAGCAGAGCACCAGAGTGAGAAGAAAGCTGCTGTGTTTTGAATCTGATGGAGCGTCTTTATGCACTCATTTCCCAGTACAGCCAGTTTCAGTTATATAGCCTGGGAGTCTGCAGGCACAGATCATTTTAGTCAAGTCACTGCCGAAAAGCAAAGGGCATAAGAGTCCAGAAGCAATAGAATTGAAAAGAACATTTAGCTGTAATGTGACTATTTAAGGGTGGAATACTTCCCCAGTACCATGAGCTCTGAATCTTCAAAATCTTTTCCTTTCATCATCTGTCTTTCTTGACTTTAGATTCAATCAGATGCTTCATCCACTCGCTTATCTCAGGCAGCCACAGGGACAGTTAGTTACAGAAGAATCAGCACTGAGGATGAGCACATTATGGAGCTGATAATATGTGAACCATGACATGTCATGATTTTCCCCAGTGGCTTCACTAGAAGATCTGGTTTGTTTGGTTTTTTTTTCCAGGAAGGCTAACATACATCATCACCATGTTTACAAAGAAACCCCTTCCAAAAAATTCAGACAAATTTAATTGAGAATAATCACATTTACACTGAATGGATGTACTGACTCCAAATCAAAAGCTCAGATGGAACAGTAATTCTGCAGATATTGCAATTATTATGCTTCAGATTCAAGAAACAAAAGATTTCACAAAGAGCTAATTATTTAGATGTTGAAAATTCACATCAAGTCTTGTAGTAATGCAAAGTAAATATATTAACAGGCCATCTCAAATAAAAAGTGATGACTTGGGGACCATTTTAAATACTTTGCTCTCATAAAGCAATCTAGAAAACACACTGATAAAATTATCTCATACTAAACGTGCGTGTATCATGGAAGAATTTTGCAGTTAATTTAAAGATTGTTAATGCACACCCAGAATTAGAATATTGTTAAATTATAATAGCCAGCATGCATTTACAATATTTGGAAATTGCTGCATCAAAACAGTTAAGTAATTTGATTGTAAACTATACAGTTTTATTTCTGGAGAACAGGTGCCCTTTCCAGACAGATTTACATAAAAACATTTTACCTCTAAATTTTCTTCACAGTGAAAGAAATACTTAGTTCATGAGAGAATGTCATTTAGAATTTCAGGATTATGTTTTGCAGACTTCAGAAGTACAAGATTACCAGGGAACAATCTAACTTTCCATTAGTGATCCAAAACTGCTTTTGAAGCACAGGTCAAAAAGAATTATTTAGAAGACAATTTTGTACAGACATTCATATCTGCTGGATAAGTGTCATGTCTTAAGAGGTTGTCATTGTGTAAAGAAAAAGTACTCTGTAGAAAAAAGTACTGATTTAATGTTCATGCAGCAAGAAAAAGCCTAAAGATACTGTACATGTAAGATCAAACTTATGACCTGCCACTTTGGCATGCTTCTCAGTGACAGTCAGTTGAAAGGCTTCCCTTTTAATTTCATGATCATGTTCACCAATGTGAGAATAAAGATGTAGTTTAGTCTAACTTATTTAATACTAAAGCCATTGCACTACTATGCACAGCATAAGACACAGATTGTCCTGTGATTTTTTAAAATTGCTTCAACAGTCTGCTGTATAGAAAAACAAAAACCCAAAATCCATGGAAAAGGGGAAAAAAAGAGAGAGTAGGAAAGTAATTAGCCTATTAATAATTAATCACATTATAAAAAAATTCAAAATATGACAAACTACCCTACTACACACTAGAACAAAAAATGTTCACATTTCATATATTTTGTGCATATATAGAACAGGAACACTTCAGTGGCTGGAATATTTATTTAGTTGTTTATCATTGTATGTGTTATTTGCAGATATTTCAGTATATATACACACAGAGAACATGAGTGGATGCTGTGCAAGCTTATCTACAGCACTATGAAAATGTACCTCAGTCCTAACCTGTAACACCAACAGCTAATCTAGCAGGGGCCTTCTCCAGTATTATGGTTTTGTTTCAATGTGGACATCTATCAAGCTGAGGTTTAGAGAAGATCCAAAAATATTTTTGTGTGACTTAAGCTATAACTAAGACCCAGGTTTCAAGAAGTGAAAGGCCATTGGACTAAGCTGTAAAACCTACTGCCACTACCACCGACTACTGTATTTGATCAGAGCATGCTGTCTCTCTCCTGCAGATATTATAATTGTTTATGTCTGCAACTGAACTCATTTAGATGTCCAGCTTCCCAACATTCAGATGTAATCAGATAGTTAGGCATCAAAATAAGTGCAACCGTGGGCACAAAGAGTATCCACAATACTGAATTTGAGATCGAAGCCTGGCTAAAAGTCAGGACCAAAAGTTAAATCTTACTCTTGCATCCAATGCTTCTATTTTTCCCCCCTCAAACAATGACTATAGTTCAAGCATGGGATGAAACTTTTGTTGTTTTTGTTTTGTCCCACTTCCATGTTTGAACAGTCAACTCCCAACAGTTTACAGTTAGAACTAGAGCTGGTCAGAAAACAAAAATTTTTCCCCCACAAGAACTTGCAAATGAAAAATCTTTGCTTGAAATTTTTATTCAAAATTATCTTTTTCTTAAGGAAAAATCAAACCAATAAAAAAAAAGAAAAAAATAGTTTCATTTTTACTTCAAAGGGAATTTTGAGTTTTTTCTTAGTTTAAAAAAAACAAACAGTGAAAATGGCATTAAGTTGTAACTAAATGAAAATTGTCATTCTGAGTAGACACGAAGTGTAGTTTCAGCTTTTAATCATTTTGAATAAAGACCCTTTTTATTGGAAAAATTTAAATTTTTCAGGATTAATTTTTTCCTCCCCCCCCAAAAAAATCTGTTTGATTAGACTGTATTTTTCAGCAGGAAAACTTTCCACTCAAAAATTTCAACCAGTTCTACCCACAACATTTAAGAAGTCTGTCCAGTCTGATCATGAGAAGGAACCAACTGTCAAGTTGTTTACATTTATTAAAAACCATGTGATGCAGTAGCTGTAATGTTTCAATGATCAAGTAATTTTGAAGATTAAAGCTCTATAGTGTCCCCTTCAATCCACTTTATTCCAGATTATATCTTAACAATTAGTTTTTTTCCCCTCTTTTTGTCAAATTTTATATCACTAATAGGCCTAGAAGACTCAGCTAACAATTCTGCTTCTTTTTGTAGCCCAGCATGCGCTCCCTCCCTGTCTCTGTGCTTTTTAATCAATTCTGCAAGTTATACCTTCTACTGTTTTTAATTATCCCAATATGTGTATCACTCTTGGGCTTTGATATACCTACAACATCTTAACATATATGGCTAAGGAAATCCATGAACATGAATGTTTTGGTTAAAAGTTACACTACATGTTAATCTTATTTAATCTTAAAATATATTTATAATTTAACAGTAGGTCTCATTTAGCTTCATGGAATCCACTGTAAAATTAGAATATTATAAAGTTAAAACATTTGATCATGTTTTCCCATTTAAAACATATTTACAAGTACACTTTTTGTATTGGAAACAGTTAATAGTTCTAATATCAAGCAATTTAGTTTATTCCCAAGTATTTTAGAATAAGTAGTTAGTCACAGAACAAAATGTAATAGTAGTTATCTTTTCTAATTATAATTACAGGTCTAGCATTAAAGCCTCACGCTAGCTGCTCTAATATAATTTAACTTTCTAAACATAATTACTCGGTTTCAGTGCTGATAAACAATGGAAAACAGAAGTCACGAACAGGACATTTATTTTTTTGCTCAAGCATACATTTTAGCTTTTCAAATTTTGATTACATTGAGGGGTCTTTCGATTAAAATACTGATGAGTATTTAAGCAGAGATTCTCAACCTTTGCAGTCCCAGAAGTCATGCTGGAAACTCCACAAGAGTCCAGTAACTACACCCACTTTTCACGCAAATATGCATCAGATCTGACCATAGATAAAAGACTCAGCTTGTGTCACGGATATTTTTAGTGAAAGTCATGAACAGGTCATGGGTAATAAACAAAAATTAATGGATGCCCAGGACCTGTCCTTGACTTTCACTAAAAATATCCCTGACAAAATGGGGAGGCAGGCTCAGCACCTACTGCTACTGGGGGGTCCCACGTCCCCCACCGCTGCAGTCAGTGGAAGCTCCAGGGTCCCCCGCTGCAGAGTCTGCCTGCCCACAGGGTTGGGCAGCTGCATGGTGGTCCCCACCATGCCCACCGCAGGAGGGTAGCTGCAGGGTCCACCAGCTGCCCGCCACGACTGGCTGGGAGCTCCAACCTGTGGCAGAAAATGTCACAGAGGTCAATAGAAGTCACAGATTCCGTGATTTCCCTAACCTGTAGGACATAATTGTAGCCTTAATCATAGATAAGCACACAGTCACAACTGAGTGGCACACTCAGCTCTTTACCATAAACATGGAAAATCAAAATATTCTCAAGAGTTGTGTGGAAGGGATATTAAGAGAAACACTGGTATTACTTGTGCCAATGTGAACACTGGAACTACTACTTTTAAACCAGAATGACTTTATCTTTGACGTTATCAGGAAATCAGATTTGACTCTGTTCAGTGACCACAGTGTTTTGATTTGTTCAGATTTATAATTAAACATTCCACTCACAAATAAGTACTTCTAAAATGGCTTGAAAAAAAAGTACCCCTCTTACGCAATTCTAGGTCTGTGTCATTTGGCAAGCATTTGTGTAAATATAATAAAAACGTGATTTAGAATAAGTCAGTCAAGTTCAAGTTTAACTTTGGCTTCAGATAAATAAGTCTGTAAACAACTGAATGCCTTTTTCTCTGTGATGATCTCAGATTATTTCTTCGTATTTGGTAAGAATCAACAGTATGCTCAGTGCTATACAAGAAACAAAATTAAGACAGACCCTGCCCTGAAGAATTTATAGTCCAATAGACAGAAAAAGAAGACAGGATGCACTAGGAGGCTCTGAAGAAGGAATAAGAGTAGGGTTTTCCGTCCCTTGAATGTTTGATATAATTCACTTCTTTTGGCTATTGAGGAAGAAATGTCTTTAGATTGAGCTTGAAGTGGGAGGAGTGTGTGGACACTGGAGAACCTGTGGAGCCATTCAAAGAGACAAGGTGACACAATAAGATTGATTGGTGAGGAAAATAATTTTAGCAATCACCCATGTAATTAATTTAGCATGTCATTAATAAATATCAAAACTGATCAAATCTTGAGCTTCTTATTCCATTCATCATAGGGATAACTGACATTCATGTTTCAAGATAATTTCCTGGCAAGATGGAAAGTAGAAATTAATTACAATGAATCTTCGCTTTTTATAAAAGCTCGCCCATTATTTAAAAAAGTTATCTAGGTAATATTTGATGATAAAAAATGCTAAAAATATTAAGATTCCAAAGTGAAACACTCAGAAATACTTAGAAATACCCAATTCAGGTAGCCCATGCAAAACTTAATTCTGCCGCCTCCTGTTTATCTAATAGTCAGAGACAAACACTAAATTAGGATGCAATTAAGGTTGCAAGTACACATCAATAATTTGGGGTAAAATACATTGCAAGGATGTTGTAATTATAAACCTTAAATTTTATCCAATAGTGACGCCATAAAAGAATTGCAAGTATAATTAAGGTGTTTTAGTGTTCGTGGTGCCAGATCAGATTACATGGCTTTTAAAAATACTGGATTTTGTTTTCCTCATGGTGCCACTAAAAGGAAGAGGTTTGGTTTTTTTTCTAGGTGTCCTAACTGTGAATTACCATTCCTTAACATGTTTTGATTTCTTTAAATTGAATCTTAAATCTGAATTTCCTGGATTTATAATACAGTAACTCCTCGCTTAACGTTATAGTTATGTTCCTGAAAAATGCTACTTTAAGCAAAACGATGTTAAGTGAATCCAATTTCCCCATAAGAATTAATGTAAATGGGGGGGTTAAGTTCCAGGGAAATTTTTTTCACCCTGTGTGTGTGTGTGTCTGTAAATTTTAAACAAACAATTTAATACTATACACAGCAATGCTGATTAGAGCTTATAGGCTCTAAAATTTTATGTTGTTTACATTTGTATAAGATAATGCTGCCTGCTTCTTATTTACAATGTCACCTGAAAGTGAGAATAGGTGAACTCATGGTATTGTTGTAGCTGGCACTGCAAGATATTTAGGTGCCAGATGCGCTAAAAAGATTCATACGTCCCTTCATGCTTCAACCACCATTCTATGAAAATCCCTTCCACTTAGCTGTGTATGTTGCTCTAGTGGAATCTTTCCTGCTGCTCAGTAAGACAACTTGAACATCTCTGGAGCACAATTTTTTCATGAGCATTTAACCAGGCATCATCTATGCAGTGAGGTGGAGAGATCAGAGGTTGGGATGCAGACACCTGCCCTGGTTCAAAGATAGGTCATGTTCAACTGGTGGCCTGATTGAAAGCTGGTGTAGGTCTGTGAACCAGTATCATCTTGGCCAGGCTGGTGCTGCTAAGATTAATGTTGCTTTGTCTGTTTCAGCTTCTTGAGTACTGTTGGGATGAGGAGAACACAGCAGATGATTGGTCCATAGGAGGAGATATGCATCTGTTAAGGAACCCAGACTCTGGCCTGAATCAAAATCTTTTGCATTTGTTGTTCAGGTTGGTAGTGAGCAAGTCTATTTTTGGGTATCACCATTGATGGACGATCTGGAGGAGGATGTCCTTTTTGCTTGACCACTCCACTAAATCCCTGCTGAAGGAATCTGCAATGGTTTCCTCACTCTTGGAAGGTAGAAAACTCTCAGGGAAACTTTGTTCCTTATGCATAGGTTCCACAGATGGATAGCCTCCTGACACAGATAAGTCAATATTGACCCTTGCTGAGATAAAACACTGCAATGGACAGCGGGGGCTTTGAGCCGGAACGTGCCAGAATACCATTCTGGTACTATGTTGTAGTCAAGTCATAACATACAAAATAGGCAAGCTAAAAATCAAAGAGATGGGGTGGAACGAAGTTGGGGGGGGGGTCAGAGAGAGGCAGTGGCAGGATGTCCATTGCTGGGATGAGGCAGTGAGTTGGGGGTTACCAAGGATGGGAAGGCGAGGGTTAGGGAAGGGAGGGCCCACCCAAACTCACCCAATCGCAACCCAGCTAAAGGAGCAGGAGGGACCAAGATGCTCTACATGCAGACTCCTGCTCCCAGTTGTCAGCCTAAATGGGAAGTGACAAATCCAGTCTAGCACTTACACACCAATCACCATGCACAAAGTGGCCCTGAAGTGGGGTAACAGTGAGTGAAAATTATCACATCAGTTAAACATCCTCAGGGAGCCAATCACCACCTCCCCATATTAGGTAACATTATGTAGCCAACCACTACTAGTCAAAGAGAACAGCCAATAAATTCTCTGTGCCAAATTAGGCAGCCAATCAATACTTCAAAACCCAACAGTCCATCAGTGATAACCACCTCTTGTACTGCTGCCAATCACTGTATTCCCACTAGTCATCCACCCTCATTGCCCATACCCAGAAAGAATCTATTCTGGTAACCCTTGCCCTGCCCACCAATCACCACAGTGGAGTACCATGCTGGAACTTGCCACTCCCCATGGATGGTCAGGGACTCCCATGATAGCCTAAGGCAGATAGCAAGGACTGCCCCCCATCACTTTCAAGCTAGGTTTTTGGGGTGGGGAGGTCATTCCCGTACCTTGAGATTTATGACTAAACCACCAGGTGTTGTCTGTAAGGATTTGCACCTTCCTGGCTCCTAATGGTAGATATAAATGACTCACAGGCCCAATGAACAACACAGAGCTTCAGCACATTTACATACAGAGAGACCTCCTGGGGTAATCACAGAGCTTGCACACAAAGTTAAGCAAGGTAGGCCCCCAAGCCTTTGGTAGATGCATCTGTAACCAGAGAGTCATAGTTGATTCTGGAAGGGCTAAGTCCAGGGACTGAAGCATTCATGCAGGTATGCAAACCAGCATCTCCAGAAGATGCCTGGATGGATGATATATTGAAGGGAGCCAGGCCTGAAGATGGCAAAGGTGAAGTCTGACATGTGGAGTTATGTATTTGCATGAGGCCCGGTGGCCCAGTTGTTTTAGGCAGGAAGGCATTGTTGTTGGGTTGAACTTCAAGCTTTCAGACAGAGTAAGAACTGAAACCTGTTCGAAGGAAGATAGGACATCACAATTACAGTGTTGAGGTCTGCTCCTATGAATATTATATGCTGCATCAACTGTAACTTTGTTTTGCCTAAATTCAGTTTCAGGGCCAGATGAAAGAACAGCTATCTGATTTCAAGGATGTGGATGTGGATCTGGATTCTTGAGGCTCTGCACAACAGCCAATCGTCAAGGCAAGGGGAAATTTGGACACCTAGGTGACACAAGTGGTCCGCTATCACCATGTGTTTTATCAAGACCCTTGGGGCTGACAACAGGCTGAAGGGGAGCACCATAAATTGGTCGAGTGCATCTCCTGCTATGAAGTGAAGGTTACTTCCTGGGGCATAGATGTATTGCCACATGGATCTATGAGTCCTACAAATCAAGAGCAGCATACCATTCTCCAGGAAAGGGATAATGGAAGCAACGGTAACTATCTTGAACTTGATTTTCTTGATAAAGCAGTACAACTTGGTCAAAAAATGGGACATAAACTATCTGACCTTTGGGGAATTAGGAAGTAACAGGAATAGAATCCTTTCCCTCTGTGGTGACAAGCCACCTCTTCTGTTGCTCCCAATTCCAAAAGAGACTGTACTTATTGAAGCAATACAGTCTTACAGATGGTTCCCTGAAAAGAGATGGGGAAGGTGGACTGGAGAAAAGAAGGGAGGTGAACTGGATAACATATCCCTCCTTTATAGTGCTGAGCACCCCTTATTCAATGTTGTGTCATTCCACTATAAAAGAGCACTAGGTGTCTTCCAAAAGGTGGGACAGGTACGGTGTCCTCAAAGAGTCAGTAAAAATACTTGTTTAGAGGTTGTTGAGGCCTGGTGACAATGAAGATTGTGGTTTGTATCAAAATACTCTTGTTCAAAAAATGGAGCTATTGCCTCATTTTCTTCAGACAGAGTATCAGGTATCAAACTGTGATGCAGATCAATCTGGTGAAACCCAATCAGAGGATTCTGTCATCAGATCATAGAATCATAAAAATATAGGACTGGAAGGGACCTCAATAGGTCATCTCCTGCACTGAGGGACGACTAAGTGTTATCTAGACTATCCCTGACAGCTGTTTGTCTAACCTGTTCTTTAAAACCTCCAATGACGGAGAGTCCACAACCTCCTTAGATAATTTGTTCTAATGCTTAACTACCCGCAGTCAGGATAGTTTTCCTGATGTCCAACCTAAATTTCCCTTACTTCAGCTGAAGCACATTACTTCTTAAAATAAAAAATAAAAACCATTGTCCTGTCAATGGTTAAGGAGAACAATTTATCACTCTCCTCTTTACAAACCTTTCAAGGAAGAGGAAGAGTATATTTCGATATAGACTGGCTAACCTGCTGAGGTGGGCTTTAAACTAGGTTTAAGGGGGGCAGGAAACAAAAGCCCATAGGTAAGTCCAAAACACAAACATCTGGGTGAAGGGTTGGAATCTTGGGGGAACATGGAATATGCAACATGGACAAAAGAGAGACAAGAGTGAATACAGAGGGGAAATCTGATAAACATCTTAGATGTCTGTGTATTAATGCAGGAAGTATGGGGAACAAACAAGAAGAACTAGAAATACTAGTGAATAATCACAAATATGGCATATGGCATCACAGAAACTTGGGTGGGATAATTCACATGACTGGAATACTGGTACAGAAGGATACTGCTTGTACAGGAAGGACGGGCAGGGAAAAAAAGGAGGTGGTGTTGCCATGGATATCAAAGATGTATACAACTGCATTGAGGTTGAGATAGAAGTGGGAGACAGACCTGTTGAAAGTCTCTGGGTAAGGATAATAGTGGTAAAAAAACAAAGGTAAAAATCATGCTAAGGATCTAATATAGACCACCAGCCCACAAAAAAGAAAAAAAAAAAAAAAAAAAGAGGTGGATGAGACTTAAAAAAAAACAAACACAATTAACAAAATCATCCAAAATGCAGGACTTGATAGGGCTATTGTACTGCTCATTACTCTGAAAAATCAGGCCCAAGGCATCTCAAATTGGGCACCCAAAATTAGTGTATACTTTTTACCTTAATCTCTATGTCAGTTCCCCATCTGTAAAATTAGAATACCACTGCCACCTCATCTCAGAGGTGTTGTGGAAATTAATTAATTAATATTTGTGAAGCACTCAGATACTGCAATGATGAGCACTACAGTAAAGCCCATGAGGAAATCAATAATTCTGTCTTCAGAGTAGGGTGTGAATAATAGTGCAATAAGGAAGGCCTAGAGCCACACACTGAATAATAAGCTGAAAAACAAAATATTTTAAAAGCTCCTCATGAAATGAGCACCATCCATCCTGTGCACTGAATAATGTAGATGCCCTGTGTAAAGAATAGTATGTGATCATATAATTAAAGATTGTACCATATTGCATACAAATAAGGGGCCAAATTAAGGTTGCACAGGCAACACATTATATTAACTTATTTTATTATTTTGTTGAGAGGACCCATAAAAACCATGAACTGAAAAAAACTAGCTAGAAGCAGGTATAGTCAAAGCAGGCACCATGTAAACTTCCACATAGATAGATAGATAGATAGATAGATAGATAATCTATCTATCTATATATATACACATACACACACACACACAAAAATCACTCCTGCTATTCCAGTCTGAGACTTCTCTGAAAGCAGAAAAATACTAATTACGTTAAATTGTAAGGAGATTTTGTGGTATACAAGTGTCTATAAGGAACCAGACAGAGACCACGAAACTCATTGTCACTTATCTATGGCCAAATCTGAGACCAAGTTTTCACAAATGAGCACATTAACCTACTGAGCCATCTGCCCCATTATGATTTAATACAAACATTTTATTTCTGAGTATCCGATTACCTAATTAAATTTGTCATCATTTTTGAGTGCCATCTCTAAACCTATTGTAAAAAATGGTTTAATCCTGCTTTCGAATTGAAGATAAATTGTACTAATTCATTTTTTACAACAATTTATGATACTAAGCTACAAAGTATTGCCAGGAGGCAAAAAGAATAGTTACTTACCCTACTGCAACTGTGGTTCTTCGATATGTGTTGTTCAGAAGTATTCTGCTTCGGGTTTGCAATGCACTCCATGTGCTGGAGATCAGAATCTTTGGGCCAGCAGTGTCCACCGAGATGGATTCTGTGCCCTCACACCCCCCACAACTGAGGGCATAAAGAGCAAAGTGGAGACCAACTACCCCTCAGTTCCTTCACCAATAAGAAGTCTAGGTGTTAATTAGATTCTGTAGAAGCAAGAAAGGGGGCGTTGATTGGGGATTATATATGGAGAACACATCTCAAAGAACCACAGTTACTGTAGGGTAAGTAACTGTTCCCTCGTCTTCAAGTGTTTGACAATATATGTATTTTACGTCTAATGACTCACAAGCAGTCCTGGAGGTGGATGCTCAGGCAAGTGTGCCAGAACCTTTGTAGAAGTGGGCACGGGAGGAGGGCCAAGGCCAAAGTTCCCCCTTCCTCTTCAAGGCTGGCTGCTCTGGCAGCGAGCCAGCTTCCCTCGCTTCTCGTGCCAGCAGCCCCTGGTGGGCAAAAAGTGTAATTGCAGTATCTCCCCAGCAGAATCTATTATTTGCGGCGGAGGACAGGGGGAATCTGCAGGGACATGAATTCTGCACTTACATTTCTTTTGTTAAAAAAGGAGGGGAGGCCCCCCCCCGATTCTAGTGCCAGGGCTCAGAGTTTACTTAAATAATTAAGACAGCTCTGCCAAAGCAGGCATCTGACAAGGGAATAATGCCTTTAAAAATGTATATAATGATTCCCAAGTAGCTGCCCTATAAATTTCAGAGATCAGTACATTCAAATAAGCCACAGAGGCTCAAATAGGGGTTCCATGAGCCACAGAAGGATGATGATGTTGAGATCTCAAGAAGAAGCTGGGTCTCTGACAGGGAGTCATGAACACAAAAGTCCTTGAGAAATCTTGTCACTATGGAGTGTGAGAAGAGTGATTGTGAACATCAGAGCATGATATGCAGAGATTGCAGCTAAATGGACTTTCAGGAAACTAAATGCTAGGCCTTTTTCCTTCAGAGATAATATGTAGTCTAGAACCTTTGGGATTGGAGCCTCAACTGGGTCCACATTGTCCTGGGCTGCTCACACAGAAAATTATTCCAAATTTTGCAGCACAGGTTTCTACGGTGGAGGCCTTCCTAAACACTGCTAATATTGTTCATCCAGTCAGCATTAAGGCCATCAGATGTAGCAAGTGGGGGTTCTAGAGGCAGTGTTTCAGAACCAAGGCCAGATACTATGTCCATACAGACAGGGAGATAGATGGGAGGTTCACTGGACAATTGGAGAAGGTCTGAGAGCCAGAACTGTCTCAGCTAATATGGGGTTATCAAGATCACTGTGTCTGTCACATCTGATTTGTATTATCCTGGGGAATCAGCAGAACCAGAAGGAATGCACAGAGGAGGCTCTTAGACCACAGGAGGAGAAATTCATCATTAGAGATTTCATGTTCATGCCTCCCCTGGAACAGAACATCTTGTATTTGGCAGTCTCTGCTAATTCAAATGGTCTATCGCCAGGTTCCACCACACCTGGAAGATAGGGTGTAACATGGTGTCTCAATGACCACATAAGGTTGGATACCAGGTTCTTGCTTAGTAAGTCTGACATACTTGTGTTTATTCCTGGAAAGTGAAGGGCCAGCAGGGTTTCTGAATACAGTTGGCACCATTTGCAGAGTTTGATGGCTGCCTGATATAACCAGGATGAGCGTATGCCACCCTACTTGTTGATGTAATGCATTGCTGACATATTGTCTGTCATGATCTGCAGTACTCAATTCCTCCATGTTGTACAAGGGGCTCTGTATTGGAGGGGAAGGGTGAACATTGGTTCGGGGGGTCTTTTGATGTATTTCAGTCCAGTTTGAGGATTTTGGATGCAAGTTAAGCACTGAAAGAAATTTTGAAGACTTTCAGAGAGGCTTTTTCGGAGAAAATGTTTGTTAGGGTTCTAGCCACTGGTAATACACTGCTAGATTATGACTTGCTGACATTGGCAGTAAGAAGGCACGGAAGCAGGGCCACTCCACCCTTTATGCCCTTTTATAGGAGCACGAGGAGACAAACTGCGAACATGGTTCCAGCAGACATTGCTAACTGAAAAAAAACCAAAAACCTGGCCTCGTATGCATGCACACCTAGAGTGGGATCCACATTGACACACACTGAAAGAAATTATGTCTGGTGTCATAAACAGACAGTAAAGGGTTAAGAAGTTCACCTAGCCTAGCTGACACCTGACCAGAGGAACCAACAGGGGGACAAAATGTTTCACCCAGGAAGGAGGGAAGAGTCCTTTGTTCAGTCAGTCCATTAAGTTCTGTGCCAGAGTTAAAAGATCAAGGAATCACCCAGGGTAGTGAGTATTAGAGAAGGAATGAATTAGCTTATGTTTATTTCCTTTTGTGACTTTTTCTTTTTGCATTACAGGGATAATCAAATTGGGTTTTCTTTTGCGTAACTAAGGTTTTGCCCAGGGGAGCATCCTCTGTGTTTTGAATCTGTTGTCTGTGAGAGTAGCTTGCATGCTAATCTCTCAGACGTATTTCTTTTACCCCTTTTCCTTAATTAAAAGTCTTCTTTTTAAGAACCTGATTGATTTTTTCCTTGTTTTAAGATCTAAGGGGTTTGGATCAGGGTACACCAGGAAATTGGTGGAGAAGTCTCTCAGGGTTACCGAGGGAAGGGTTACAGTACTTGGGTGGGAGAGATTTTCAGGGGGAAGACAGAGTTTCCCAAATGACTCATAAACAGCTGTTTTAAAACGATTTAGGTGGTGGCAGCAACCAGATCTAAGCTGGAAATTAAGCTTAGGGGTTCTCATGCAGGTCCCCACATCTGTACCCTAAAGTTCACAGTGGGGGTGAAACCTATGACATCTGGAAACATAGGTAATGTTCCCAGTGGTTGAACTGACAATTTCATCAGATCAGAGGATTGCCTAGGCCAAGTTGGTGCTACCATGATCAGAACTTCCACATTTTGTCTGAGCTTCTTTAAGACCCTCAGTATAAGGAGGGTGATCTGATGACAAATACACCAGTTCCAAAGGCAAACGGCTTCCCCACTCTGCCCTTTTTTCCCCTAGGTTGAGGAGCACGAGGGCACAGGTGTGGTTCCAATGAGTACTGCTGGCTAAAGATTCCATTCGAGTGAATGGAATGTATGTGCACAATAAGTAGAATATTTATGGACACACATTCAAAGTATGGTACTTTCAGTGACAAACTGTCACAATATCCTTAAGATATACAGAAGCTGGGGCAAAAGTACTTAGCGGGGGGAGGGGGAGGAGAATTGTCAAAGTATTGCTTCACCTTTTTGACAGTCTTTCCACACAATTTTTCTGGTTTTCTCATAATGTGTATTCAGCCAGGTAAGGAGGAGCCTTTCAGATGGAGAATATATATTACTGGATAAAGGCTCAGCATTTATTCTTGGCATGTTTTGCGGGCTTTCTGAGCTCAACAGATTACTGGTAGTAAGTGATGATACACGTGCAAGGACCAACACCTGAAATCAGAAAATATATTTCATCTTTTTACTAAAAAGTATCATTACAATTCCAAGTAGAAAGAACAAAACACAAAAATACAATTAATTACTTTTCAAACACAGAAAAACTTTCAGATTTGAAGCTATTTGGTAGATTCTAAATTAGCATAAAGGCATATTGCATTAATGGGGCAGGGCTGCCAGTCTCCACCTTTTTAAAAACATGTTTCTTTATTGTTTTCAAGAATATCATTTACAAACAGTGAACAGCATGAAATTTAACCACCTCTTCAAACACCAAAAAAAAAATGATGTATAAAAGCATGGGTATGAATTCAACCCAATGTGCTCCTAAAATTATGCAAATATAACATTAAATATTATATTATATTATTATAATATTAAATCTTCCCTTCCATCCTCAAATGTACAGCAAAAAACCGAGAGCCGGCCCTGGGGTGTCCGCCCCACATCAAGCATGAAGGGGTTAAGGTGGCCATATGGGCCAATTAACTCCCCAGGCTGCACCTGGAGGAGGAGCCAGGGAGCAGAGATTAATTAGAGGAAGCTCAGCTGGATGGGAACAGGAGGGGACTGTATAAAGTCCAGAAGCTGAGTGTAGCAGGGGCTGCAGGGAAGTAGTATGCAGTCACTCCCTGGGTGAAGGGAGGTGTGTTTGGAGCTATAGAGGTAGGTAGCCTACAGTTACTCCTTGGGAGGAGGAAACTTGGGGTGGCAAACCCAGAGAAAGAGAAGAGCCAGAGAGGTAGGAAAGGCTCAGGGGAAAAGCAGCAAGGCATGGGATAGTGCAGTCCTTGTCTGCTAAGGAGAGGGCCGGCCCCTGAGCTAGAACCCCGAAAAGAGGGTGGGCCTGGGTTCCCCTACCAGCCACTGGAGAAGTGACACAGACCATGCAGTGGAGAGCAGAATGTCTAGGACAGTTTTCCCCAACAGACTTTGAGATCCCAGAAGGGGGAAACATGCATAGTGACCTGGCCAGAGGACCAAGTCATGAAGAGAAAGCTGTAGCTCCTGGTGCAAAAGGGGCCGCAGAGTGAGAGAAGACAACAGATGGAGAGACCACCAGAAGAGGGCACAAGCACCTGGAAGGAGCAAATCCCCAGAGCAGCCAGGAGGAGGTGCCCTACCAGTGAGTGGACCCTGTGACAGGCCCTTTTCCTGCACTTAATTATAAAGGTACTTGTACAGAGCACCCTCATCGTAGTATCTCAAAGCCTCACAATCTTTAATGTATTATTTCCAAACACCCCTGTAAGGAAGAAAAGCACTGCTGTTCCCCTCTTACGGTTGGGGAACAGAGGTACATATGTCTATATAGGATGGAAAGCCAAGGTGTGAATCTACAGTACGCGGTAACAACATCCTGTGTGGACACTGCTACAGTGCTCTAAAAGTTCCGTAGGGGTCTTTTACATCAGCAGACAGTCAGGGTCTGCAGTGTCTGTAGGAGGGGTCTTGTCATATAACTTATAAAAAGATCTGTGGTTTAAACTTTATATCTCTGGTCTCACACCAGGTTCCTAAAGTATAGAGGCTGCAGCTTACTCATAAGGAAGACACTCTTGGCTGCCTAACCGTGATAGAAAGCATGACAAGCTTAGGGGACAGCCATGATGGACTGTAGCTAAGTGAAAAACATCACGGGAGGAACCTGAAGCCTCAGAAGGTCTTGAAAGGGAGAACAGTATATAACTGTGTTTTAGCTGCCAATTTTGATGAGAGAAATCAATCATGACACTCCAGGTTTAAAAAAAAATGTGAAGAGATAGCTATGACAAAGCATGTGTTAATTTTATCACTGATTATCCTAAGGATGCTGAGTACTTGATGTTTCAGAGTAGTGTTTACATGGCATCACACACTTGGAACCCTTCAAAACTGAAAACTGAAGTGCTTCTGGATATGCAGTGTGCTTTCTTCAAGCTCCTAGACAGAGAGTATAAGGGCTGACAAGAACACCATCCATTCAGTTGTAGATGTAGTATTGAGGGAGGAATGCTTGACACCAAAGCACTCTCCAGGAAAAGCAGCTTTGTTTGATCTTATTTGATCAGAATGGAAATAAACTCTGCCTTTCAGGGGCTGTTTATGCCTGGATATAGTATGCACACGTGATTGTTCATTTTAACAGACATTTTAGATGAACATTTCTTCAAAAACATGAACTCTTCATTTCAGAATCCAAGATGAAGAATTTTCAAGAGTAGTAAGTCAACCAACCCCAACCACTCTACCTATTTTACATCAACAAAGCATTTTATGATTACTAATCTGTAGGGCCCTACCAAATTCAGTCCATTTTGGTCAATCTCACATCTGGGGGTTTTAAAATTAGTCAATTTCACGTTTTCAGATATTTACGTCTGAAATTTCATAGTGTTGTAATTGTGGGGGTCCCAATCCAAAAGGCAGTCAGAGTGGGAAGGCCACAAGGCTATTGTAGGGGGGTTGTGGGACTGCCACACTTACTTCTGCCCTGCTGCTGGCAGGGGTGCTGCCTTCAGAGCTGGGCAGCCAGAGAGGAAGGCTGCTGGGCCAGCGCCCAAATCTAAAGCCAGGACCACCGCCAGACAGTGCAAAAGTGAGGGTTGCAGAGTATGGGAGGTGGTTACCATATGTCTGGTCTTCCTGTGAGTCTCCAGCTCAAGTGGGGGGCTCACAGCTCCGGGCCACAGCCTCCCCACGTGGGTGGAGGGGTAACAGCTCCAGTCGCAGCCTCCCCATGCACTGGGGTGGAGGATTTAACAATGCCAGCTACCAAGCTTCCTGAAGCCAGGGGAGATCCTGGAGGTGGGTCTGATCCACCCCGAGAGCAGCCCCTGCAGGGGAAGAGGAAGTCTTGTCCTTCCTCATCCCCAGCCGGGATGAGCACTGGAGCCCTGCACAGAGTAGGAGCCCCTGGCTGCATGCCAGATTTCACATAGCAGATCGGATTTCATGATCCATGATGCATTTTTCACAGCTGTGAATTTGGTAGCTTTTGCACATTAGTAGGGCCCTAACTATATAATCTGTTGAAGTACACATTACTTTTAACTAATGCCCACATTATAAACAGACTCCTATTTTGCAAGAAGAGAGGGTAATATTTACACGTTTAAGTCCCCCCACTATATTTAAGTCTGTAAGCAACCACATTCAATTGCATTAACAACTAAGTGTACTCCAAAACCACTGACCCTTAAGGGTATGTCTATACCACAAAAAAAAGGATGTTCTTAACCTCTGGTTAGCTAACTTGAGTTAAAATAGCAGTGAAGACATAGCAACTTGGATTAGCAGTGTAAACTTTAACTCCAGCTGCTAACCAAGTTAAAAGCCAAGTTGCCACATTTGCACTTCTATTTTAATCCATGTTAGCTAACCCATGTTAAGAACACTTTTTTTTTGCAAGTATCTTTACAGACATAACCTAAAAGAAAAGAAATCTTGAACCTCCTAATATGTCAGCATTTCCAGATCCAAAACTGGCAGAAAAAATAAAATGAAACAAGTGGTGTGTGCATGCCTTCCTCTAAAGATAGTGTTTTGGCATGTTCATGCATATGTCTGGACACATGACTCTGTGCTAGGCTTATCCGCTTTTAATGATCCTAGATCAGTGTAACTATAAATGGTTATAAAAAACATTTTTAAAGCATTATGTTTCATAGACTGTTACCAGTTAATACGAAATGAATTGGATAGTCAGTGTATATTTTTCGTGATTATCTAGGAGCAGAGATGTTATTTTTCATTTCTATAAGCAGTAGTGAGTGTGTTAAAACTGAAATGCACTCCAAAAATAAAATTCTGAACACCACCACATTAAAAAAAAAAGGGTATATCAAAGAAGAACATATTTTTGGTGCAACAGGTTCCTGTTATTTTCTCTGGCATATCTATGTTTCAATATTATGGGAGTACAACCTAAAATATTTAAGTCACAGGACCAGTAAAAAACTAAATAGTATTTTTTTTTAGTTGTGAATCTGAATAGGATGTAAATGTTGATAAATATAATCATTCCTTTTTCTGTTAGTTACTGAAGAGAGTGATATTTAACAACACCATGTTTTTTTTTCCCCTTTAACACCCTTGCAGCTTTTTGCTCTCATGTTGTCATCTGGTTAAATTAATCTTCACAGTTTAGGGTCCAGCCTTTCCTCAGAACATGCCTGAACTTCATTACTGTCCTTTGGAATTATACATGCATATTCGGGAAATCAATTCCATGTCAAGAAATATGAGCATAAATTTCAGCTATGAACCATGTAATTTACAAATTATAAAAAACTGATAAAATATATCTTAGCTAAGCAGATGAATTCTTTTGCCATTTGTTAAAACATATGGGGTATTTGAAGGAAAGAATTATTCTGTTCAATCTCACCTTGTTTGAAATCTTCCTGTAATATTTGCAAATATCATTTAAAAGCTTAGTACTATAAGATATTACATGTCTGCAATGTACCTTGTATATCTGGAGTAGCACATCGGTCCATACACGTTTGCTCATGGTCTCGAATACATTGTCATCCAAAACAAACAGACTCTTATTGTTAAAAATTTCAGAGTTCTTCATGTTAGCTTTTTGCAGGTCAGTCATCTGAACCTTCAGATAAAGGACAATGAGATTTATATTTTATCTTAAACTACGACATCTGTAGGGTATGATAACCGTGAGCAACAGCCACTACTGGCTTTTAAAAGTTTGTCAGGTAAACAATTGCTTTTTCTAATAGAATTACATATTTAGTGGATAAAAAAAAAGAAGCAGTCCATGCAGTATATTAGAAATTTGCTAAAGTATATAATGGTGTTTTTCACAGAATCTTAGTCACAAAATTTTGGCTGCCTGGGGTGAAAACACAATGGAGTGAAAACTCACTGGAGAACCATAAGCAAAGCATATTGATAAATGGCAACGCACATCTAGTGTATTTCACAGTGATAAGTGTTAGGACCATTAAACATCTTTATTAAAGTTCTGAAAGGGGAAGTAAACAAATACTAGGAGTGGCAAATACCAGTGAGTATAGGGAAGTAATACAAAGGTACCTAAAGGAATTAAGAACATGGATAGAAATGAACGTATGATTTAACCTGAAAAAAATAAAAACTAACAGATTTAGGGAAAAATAATCACACATACAGATATTAAATGGGAGGGAGAAACCTGAAAAGCAGCAATGCTGATAGAGACTTAAAAGTATACTTATTGTCTGTTTAATTTTGAATATAGCAGCAAAAAGAGTGACTACAAGTTTGGACTGAAAATACCCAGGCATCACACCATAAACTGGGATGGATGGGTGTGTAAATGGGCTCTGCTTGCATGTTTCTTGTGCAGCTCTCCTTGGAATGCCAAATTCATTCCTAGGTATCAGAAAGAGAGTGAGTGACAAAACTGGACTTAGTCTGGAAAAAAACTACAAAAGTATTAGGGAATGAGAGAGTGACTTATGGGGAAAGAACAGAAACATTTAATATGTATACTATTTGATACATACTTGTATACTAAGATACAGAGATAATAGTCTACTACAACATATTTGAAGCAAGGGTCAAATTGGGGAAAAAAACATTATGGTTCTCTTCCAAAAACTCTACCTACAAAATAGGCTCCATCAATATATGAATCGCCAAAACAAGATACTGCTCCCAGTAGATTGTGCAGATGTTCAAAAATATTGTATTGCCACTTGGCTTCCTAGGCTACTTGAGCTTGACACCTCCTCAATGGGATTTAAATATAGCCATGAGCTCTGCTGGGTTCCTTGGATTTATTTGCTTTTGGACTAGGATCGGGTGGGAGGAAGGGGAAGTGCTCTCTCTCAATCTGGTATTTGAGGTGCTAAAATGAAACATCACACTCAGTAAATTGTGTGGATCTGTGATCCTCTCTCTCCTTTCTACATGACGGATCAAATAGCTAACAATGCTAACATTTAAGTTTTCATAATTTGGTATCTGAGTAATCACCTCACTGAGATGAATGGGGCAGGTCACACCTCTCAGGGCCATTGTTCCAGGCTCTCGGCAGATTCATCGCCGCATCATTAAACTTTGTTCATATTTTTGAAATTTCCTTTGCAACAATAATATCTAGAGACTTATTGTTTTTAAATTAATGCTGATATCTGGAGAGCAAGACAACAGCTTCAGAGAGGTGCCTGAATGGCATATGGTTATGTAGTGGCTGTTTCTGACCCGTTTAGAAAGGTGGAAAGATGAAGTCAGGAAGCAAATTAGCTAGGGTAACACACAGAAATTTAACTAGGAGCAATGAAATAAAATTAAGAAAAAGAAAATTTAGATGAAATACCAGGAAACACTTCCTGACATTGAGATTTTTTTAGGCTGTTGTGGGTTCTCAAAGGAAGTGGAAGAAGCATTGCTTGGGATATTTAAATCTAAGTGGGACAAAACATGAAATGTGCACACAAACTGCAAGCTACAATCTTGCATCAGCAGGCAATGGGCTGAATTATTTAACAAGCCCCTCTTTTCCATCACTTCTGTACTTCTACGAAGTAATTGCTCTCAGCATTTGCCTAGCCAAAAGTGTAACTTGCATTTGGTCTGTACTGTACAAGTCTTAGCTTCCGCTGTTTCCCTGAGTTCTTGTTTGACAGATTTCCCACTCTTCTTCTGCTCAGTAACTTTTACTCACTTTGTTCTACTGCTCTTCCCTACAACACACAACTCAAGTTTTGACGGTCAACCTCTACTGAAGTCTCCAGTTTTAAGGGTTTTCATGGCTATGTTCTTTACAAAAATATTAGGATGATGGCATCATGAGGTTAGCAAAATTTTCCAGATCAATCAGGTCTTCCAACCCACTGATTGGCAAGGGTTATATCTGAAACTAAGGTGGCAAATTATAACTTAATAAAAGGACATACTTCTTCACACAACTGCAACAATTAGCCTGTGGAACTCATTGGAACACAGCGGTAAAAAGCTTAGGAGGATACAAAAGGAGGTTAGATTGATTAATAAGAATATCCAGAATTATAACTGTAAATTTTGAAAAACATAAGTTTTGGAAGAGACATAACCCTTGTGTTTCATGTCTTAAGTTTATCTTTAATTACTGGGAACTAGAAGAAAACTTTTCCTAAGGGTAGGTCATCCTATAACTGTCTATTGCACGGTTTCTTGCAAACTTCTCTCAAAAACTGGGAACTGGTCACTATGAGTAACAGGATGAGAGACTAGAAGGACCACTGGTCTGATCCAGTATGAGAATTACTATGTTCCTGTTTTTTACAAAGGAAATGTTTAAAAAAACATCCAAGCAGTTTTTAGAAAAACACAGCTCCACCTCCTACGTGTGTATGGGACTGATTGCACTAAATACCAAACTACAGCTCTGATCCTACTAAGGGGCTTATGCACATGCTTAATTTTACACATTGCAAAAAATCTCACTCGTTTCAATGGGACTGCTCACAGTGCAAAAAGTTAAGCATATACAAAAGTCTTTGCAGAATAAAGGACCATGTATATAGGCTATTTTAGAACAATTACCTTCAATGCGATTTGCAATCCAATCCATTTCTTATACTCATCAGGTTCAAGCAGAAATTCAGGCATAACATGAGGAAGGCATGCTCCTTGGCTTCTGAAATAATACAAAAACAAAAATAAGTAGACAGGAAAGATCATTTTTAAAGACAGCCCCCAATTTCATACCCACAGTTTTGTACAGGCTATCTAACTGTAGGTGAAAACCAATAGCTACAATCAACTTAGGGCACAAACAGAATGCAGACATCTGACCAAGTATGCGACTGAACACACAAATCAGATATTCACATTTTGAACTATCATTTGCTACTGCAATTGATTGAGAGTACTAAATCAGAGGTGGGGTTGAGACCCAACAAGCATTGCTAGTTTTGAAAAAGCCTGTTTCTGGAAAAATGGCCAAAGAGCCTTAGAAGTCTTTTTGCCAATAGGCTTTGCATAACAGTTTTTTAGTTCCTATGAAAGGAGGTTACTTTTACAGATGTTCTTCAAGATGTGTAGTCCATATACATAGTCCACAGCTGGCGAGTGCACATCCAGTGTGCACACATCAGACAACTTTCTGGTCAGCAATATCCACTAGGGCGGTGTACGTGCCCTTCCTCTCTTTGTGCGTTCCAGTGAGAATACAAACGGTGGAGCCTCCTTGTTGGGTTGTGGAATATGTATGAGGCCTACAGATCTCAAAGATCATCAGTTACTGTAAAGGTAAGTAACCTCTATTTCTTCTCCCAATGCTACTCTGTATACATATTCCACAGTTGGTAATTCCCAGCCTACAATGGAGGTGGATATGAGGAGTGTCTGTGAGTACGGACGGCAGCATAGACCTTCCAAATGTAGCATCATCCCTAGATGCTTGCACCAATGGATAGTGCTTCATAAACATCTGTATGAATGACCAAATTCCTGCACTGCAAATGTCCTGGATTAGCAGTTTTGCTAGCGAGGCTACTGGGGTAAACTGAGCCATGGTGGAGTGGACCATCACCCTGCCTGACACCTGCCTCCCCTAGTCAATAGCAACTCTTGACCCACTGGAAAATCCAGTTCTGTAGCATTTGTGTAGACACAGCCTGCCCTTTGATTGTCTCTATGTAAGACAGGAACAGCCTGGGAGACTTCCTGAAGGATCTCATCCTGTCAAAGCAGAACAATCTAGCTCTGCACAACTCCAGCATGTTCAACTTTTGTTCTGCTCTCCCAGCATGAGGCATTGAGAAGAATACAGGTAGGTAGATGACCTCAATGACATGGAATTTGGACACCATCTTAAAAAGAAATCTGGCAGGTGTCCTCATGGATACTCTGTCCTTGTAGATGACTGTATAGGGTGGCTCTGCCATTAATGCTTACAGTTCCCCAATTCTTCTGGTCGATGTGAATGACAAGAGAAAGGCAGCATACCTGAAGAGATAGGGCAGGGAGCATATAACAATACACTCAAGGGGAGTCTCCATCAGTTTTGAGAGGACCAGATTAAGGTCCCATGATAGGGCTGGATCCATGACTGGCAGATATAGAGCCTTGAGAGGACTTGCAGGAACCTCTTTGCCAAAGGTGTGAGAAAACTGAGGATAGTCTAGTTGGTGGATGGATAGCTGAAATAGCCACCAAATGAACCCATAACAAGCCCAACGAAAGAGCAGAGTGCTTCTGTTGCAACAAGTAATCAAAAATCTCTTGGTCCCCAGAATTCATGGGGGACAGCTGGTGTTGTCATGCTCAATTTGCAAACCTTGTCCATTCAGAGAGATAGTTATCCCTACTGGAATCTTCCCTACTACTAAAGAGCACCTTCTGGAGGTCTCACAAACAATCTCTCCACCAGTGTTAACTAGGGAGCATCCACACATCTGATGGAGTGAACTCATGCTCAAATGCAAGGTCAAGACCCTGGTTCCAAGCCAGGGGTTCAGAAACAAGGGGTAGAGTGATCAGCTGCACTATAGAGAAGTCATGGAAGTCCCTGAACCACATCTGTCTTGACCAGAGTTTGGCTACAAAGATACCTCTGGCCTTCTCCACCTGAACTTCCAAAATACATCAGGGAAGAGGGGGATGGGAGGGGATACATACACAATAGTTCCTCTGTCCATGGGAGGAGAAAGGCAGCTGAAAGAGATGCTGGACTGCACCACCAACCCTGAGCAGAAGTGGTGACCTTTGTTGTTCTGCACTGTCATGAAAAGGTTTATGTGCGGGACTCCCCCGTTGCTGGAAGATATCACTGAGGGCCCTCTGGTGCATCAGCCACTGATGATTGTTACAGAAGTACCTGCTGAAGCCAGCTGCTGTCACGTCATCCACCCTGAGGAGGTGGACCATTGACAGTGTAATTCCATGACCTATGGCAAAATCCCATAGTAGGAAGGCCTCCTGACATAGTGCCAGCACCTGTCCCTCCCCACCTCACCTTTATAGATAGAAGACCGCCACCGTATTGTCCATGAACAGGATTGTGTGGAAGGAAGGCAATGCATATCTTGTATGCAGCTCTGAGCTCTAGAACACTAACATGCAAGATAGTCTCTGTAAGAGACCATATGCCTTGTGCTATGAGATCGCTCATGTGAGTCCTCCACCTGAATGTGGTCCTTCAAGGCAAACTAGGACTGTAAAGAACCTATTTGTGTATGTTGCCTGAGTCCTTACACTAGTCCAGTGACTGGAGGACTACTGGATAGTCCTTGCATACGTAGTGTCTTCTTGGACGGTATAGCCAAGCCTGAAGCTACTAGAAGTGGAACCGTGTAAGTGGAGTGATGAACATACAACCTGATAAGACCCAGTAGCATGAGGCAGGATCTTACTTGTGTTTCAGGGTAGGACTGCAGGCAGGAGCAGAGATTGTGCAACTGGAACTTGTCAAGCGGTAGATAGGCTTTCATTGCCTCTATGTTGAACATGGCCCCAGTATGGATTTCTTCTCATTTGCTAGCAGACACAGGCATGCAAATGGCTTGGGAAAGGTCCTAACACTGGTTTGGACCTGAGGTTCCAAATGACTCTCAACCAGTCAAGTTCAGGAACACCTGGATGCCCATCTTCCTGATTAAAGCAGGCCACTGCATAGAACCCAAAGGGAAAACCCAGTATAGATAGTGATTGTTGACCAACACGAACCTTAGGGAGTGCTTGTACACCAGATGTATCCCAATGTGAAAGTACACATCCTGGAAGTCGAGGGAAGCACACTAATCTTTCTGATCTAGGGAGGGGATGATTGAAGTCCAATATCAGCTGATGCCCCTGTCTTCTTGGGGATGAGAGAACCTCCTCTATCGCACCCAGAACAAGGATGCATTGAATCCCCGGTCAAAATCGATCCCATGGGAAGGGTACCTGAAGATGACTGAAATGGAAGGTGTATGGGAGGGAAGGATGAGGAACTATGGACTACCTCCAATACTTAGCAGTCTGAAATAATGCTGGACTAGCATGTTAGAGAAGAGACAGATAATTGCCAAAAGGAGAGGAAGGCAAAAATTGTGGAACACACTGTCCTTGGGTACCAATAAAATTTGCTACCTGCCCAATTCCTAAACAGTATGGTACAACTGAGAGGTGCCCTCCCTCAAGTGAACTTTCTGCTTGAGGACCTCTGTCTACAGCCCCAGCACTCAGGAAGCTTATGTTGGTAAGGTAACTGTAGATAATAAGGTTGGGACTTAAAGTGTCTCTTCCTAGAGCCTGGGTATAGACACCCAGAAATCTGAGGGTAGCCTTAGCATCCTTGAGGGATCTCATTGCCTCATCCATCTTGTCATGGAACAGCGAGCAGACCATGAACAGCAGATCCTCCATAGTGCTTTGTAATTCCTTAGATACACATGAAACAGCACATCATGATCTCTGCCGCCATAGGCCGTGTGTCTGCTGCATCCAGGGCCACCTGCAACACAATTCTGGCCACCAAACATCCCTCAGCCAGGATAGTCTGGAAATCAACCCTCTATTCTTGCAGCAGCTTGTCAATAAGCCATTGTAAGGCTCACCAGTTGATGTGGCCATATTTTGCCAACACAGCCTGGTAGTTCAAGATCCTCTTTTGGAGGTACAAGGTGGAGTAAAATTTCTGACCCATCAGAGAGAGGGGCTTCACTTCCTTATCCTTTGGCACTGACTTCTGGTGTCTTTAGAGGGTTCTTTCATTGGCCACTATTACTACCAGGGATCCTGATATCACTTGATACCGTAGAACTTTTCATATCCAGTAACCAGGACCAAATACTGTCCACCTGCTCACTTTGCCATAAGGCTTTTGCAGGCTCCAACAGTCCTTTACCAATTGTGTTGATAATCAATAATTAATGACCAGTAATTTGTCAATAATCAACTATTTTAATTGCTATTATATATTTAATGAGTTATGGCCTCTTGATTTTCTCTTTTGTTTAATAATACCAGACCCCCAACAAGTCAGGTTTGATTGGATTTATTAATCAAACAGTTAGTAAAAACAGCACATACACAGAGGCCTATAACTATCAACAGCTGTGAAAGACCTTCCCTGTAGTTTCTGACAGCCTGTGTGCACTCTGCTAATGGTTTCACTTCCCCTATGATTTAGAGACAACTATACCCTTGTGGCCCTTATGTCTCATTCTGGTCCTTATCTATTTCCTCTTCCTGGTATGTACTACTCCTTATCTTAAGTTATTGCCAAGGCTTCTTGTTCCATTGCAACTTCCCAACTGTCTCAACACCCAGTTAGTCAGTATTTATGCCCTTTTAGGGATAATTCCATCTGTTATACATTTTGCAGTTAGTGCACTGTAAAAATATATCTTACGAACAGCTTTCAAAACAGGTTAAGTATAACCTCACAGTACAATTCAATTCTTCATTAGATTTAATTTATGCTTAAATGCTCCCAGGCCAGCCTTGAAATCTTTCTTGATTTATCTTAAGTGTCAATAATTGGGATTGCTATACATTCCAGGACTGACAAGTGTAAGAGGAGGAGTTTGTGCGGCACACCCTGGGCCTACTCAGTGTGTATTTCCAAGACTGCCATCTCCTGTCTCTTGAGATCTTGGAGTATCTTGTAGCCCTTGGGAGTAGTGACCAATTGATCTGTTGCCAGGGCACCATCAAGGGATGAAGAGGCTGAGGTGGCTGGTACCCTCCTGCCTTTCACCATGAATCTGCTGCACTGGAGCCACCTGTTCCTGGCCCTGGTTCTGGGGGCACAGCAGGGACAGATCCAATCTCAGGTGCGACAGTGGTAGTCCGTGCCTTAAGCGTGCTGAGGAAGCCACCTCAGGGTAATACTGCAGTCCCGAAGAGGCCCACATGCCATAGTCTTAAGGTGCAGGGGCCCAAACTCTCTGAAATCATTGATACATGTACTGGGCCAGGTCAGTACCCCACTCTACCCTCCGCCTCAAGATCAAAACTGCCAAGTCATGGGACCTAGCTAGGGGTGGCTGCTAGCTTTCCCAGGAGTTGGAAGATGAAAGTAAGTAGTCATCTGGGAAAGGTGGCGCCCACCACCTGGGTGAAAGGGAAACCTTACAGGTGCCAGAAACATTGATGTCACCAGGTCCAAGAATCTGAACAGCATCATGGACAAATGCAGCTCCAATAGCTAGGAAGGCATCCACCCTAGAGAGATAGACCATGATCTGGGGTGACAGAGCCCCTCTGGGTAGGTGTGATAGTAAACATTAAGTATTGGTGCTGAAGATCCCAGGACGGTGAGTACCATAGTCAGTCTTCTACCAGGTCCTGTAGCAGCTGGTGATCATTTCAACTGCCTTGGTACCAAAGAGGTGAACACAGGCATGGGTTTAAGGCCTCTATCACAGCTGGGTCCACTCGGTTGGTACCAGCTCCAGTGCTCAAGGAACTTTTCCTAAGTTTTGAGGCACCCTTTATGTCCAGCAGCCTTGTAGTCTTATTCAGCCTGAGTGAGAACAGAGAGGGCAGCCACCACCGCTTCTCCTTGGAAGATTTCCACTCTGAGTCCAACCTATCTCTAGGCTTTCCTTGACAGAGATGCCACGGTCTTGAGCAATCCCTCAGCTAGTTTCAAAGTCAATGCAGGGGCAGATTTGAACAACCTCCGGACACCTGGAACTCAGGGTCAGAGTCTGGTTCCAATCGACTGCTCCATAAGGAAAGCCCTCAGGCAGGTTTCCCTCCTGGGTCCGCTTCAAAGAGGACCTGCAGATTTCACAGCACTCTGGGGCTTGCCCCTCATCAAGGAAGAACAGATGTCTCATCTGTCCATTGTTCAGAGTCATATATCTGCCATGGCAGCCGGCACCACTAGTGACCACAGGGGAAGAGAGCCACTTCTCCCCACAATGTCCCCTAAAGCTGCCCTACTTTAACTAAACCAACCCTGCTCACTAATTACAAACACTTAAGTGGAGGTTAGTCCAAAGAGAGTTGCTCTGACATATACCACAGGTGTTAAAGAAGGAACTGGGGTGTGGCAATGAAGCTCCACCCTTTAAACCCTAGTAGAGAGACACAAGGAGACATTGGATGCATGCACTGTCCCAGTGTGTACTGCTGACTAGAAAATTCTCTGATGCGTGGATATGCACTTACATGTTCCACAGTTGGTATACGGATTAGCACTCAAAGAACCAACTTTACTGCAACCTGTTGACTAGGACAAAAATTCCCTACTTAATTTCAATACAAAAGATGCAAACTGAAATGTGAGAAAGAAACAGTCATGAACATAAAAAATAAATGTGCTTTTAAACCAGATAGTTATAATTTCAACAAATACAGAACCACCATATTAGCATAAAAATGCACCTTATCCCATTGTTTGACATGAGATTTAAGAGAGGGGAAAAAGGAAAAGAAAGTGGAGGGGGACTAAGCGCATAATCACGGATGTTGAAGTATATAGTGGAGAGGACAAGGAGAGCAGTGATCATCAAAAAGTTGTAGCCATGTTTACAAAGTGCTCTTTAATTGGGCTTTCTGAAGTAAGAATGCCTTGCAGCATCTCCCAACATTTGGAGGTCTAGATTGTTTCGACCTGATAGTAGTCTGTTTGCAAGTTTACAATCCTAGCTGTTTATCCTGCATGAAAACGTTTTGGCTAAAGAACAACTCCCAAAACAAACCAGACGTCCCAAAATAGCGAGGGAGGCAATCAGCTGCATCTTCTTCTCTCAAACCAATGTTATCCGGGCTCTAGCAATCACCCATATTGTCTGTTTCCTAGTGAAGATAAGTTTCCAACAACAAAATGCCAAACAGATGAAACACTTTGTTTTGTAAACTCAAATGAGAGAAATGGGTGGTGGGCCTACCAAACTGGCAGACTGAGTATTCTGGGTGGTATGATTACCTAACTCAATAGTAGATTAGGAATTAAAGGAATGTAATGCAATTAATGTAAATCAACATTGGTTTATGGAAAACATATCCTGTCTAACTTTATTTTTGTTTAAATGAGTTTACAAATTTGGTTGATAAAGGGAACAGCAATAATATACTTAGAATTTTCCAAAGCGCTTGACCTAGTACAACACAACATTTTGATTAAAAAACTAAAACTATATAAAAATCAACATTCCACACACTAAATGCATTAGAAACTGGCTAACTAATAAGTCTCAAAATGTAATTGTGAACGGGAACGGTAATCAAGCAGATGCGTTTCCAGTGGGGTCCCACAGGGATTGGTTCCTAGCCCTACACTAGTTAACTTTTTTATCAACAACTGGGAAGAAAGCATAAAATCATCACTGATAAAGTTTGCAGATGACAAAAAACTGAGCAAGTGGTAAATAATGAAGACAACAGGTCACTGATTTAGAGTGCTCTAAATTGCTTGGTAAACCGGGCCCAAGTAAACATTATGTGTTTTAGTATGGCTAAATATAAATGTATATATCTAGGAATAAAGAACACAGTCCATACTTACAGGGTGGGGGATTCAGTGACTGAAAGAGATTTGGGGGGTCACGGGGAATAATTAGCTGAACATGAGCTCCCATTAGAGGACTAATGGGATTCTGGGATGCATAAACAGGAGAATTTCAAATAGGAGTAGGGAGGTTATTTTATCTCTCTATTTGGCACTGGCGTGACACTCGCTGGAATACTGCGTCTAGTTCTAGTGTCCACAATTCAAGAAGGATGTTGATAAACTGAAAAAGGTTCAGAGAAGAGCCAGGAGAACGATTAAAGGATTTTTAAAACATGCCTTACAGTGATAGATTAAGCTCTTCAAGTCTATTTAGCTTAACAAAGAGAAGGTTCAGGGGTGACTTGAATGCAGTCCATAAGAACCTACATGGAAAACAAATATTAAATAATGAGCTCTTCAATCTAGCAGGGAAAGGTATAACACGATCCAATGGCTGGAAGTTGAAGCTAGTTGAAGTTTCTGGTCTGAAGATATCAGACCAGAAACAAGGTGTAAATGTTTAATGGTGAGAGTAATTAACCATTGCAATAATTTACCAAGGATCATGGAGGATTCTCCCTCACTGGCAAATTTTAAAATCAAGACTGGATGGTTTTCTAAAATGTATTCTCTAGGAATTTGTTTGGGGAAGTTCTATGGCCTGTGTTATCCAGGAGGTCAGACTAGAGGATCACAATCGTCCCTTTAGGCCTTGGAATCTATCACACTAGTGACTCCAGGGTGACTATTTCTCTCTTTTTCCTTCCCCTGTTAGCTTTTTGGCAGCTTTGCACTTGCATTGTAAAACCGGATTCTTCTAAACAAGCTGAGGCTAAATCCCAACAATACTGATATTATACCAGTTGAGAATTGGAGGAAGTATAAAGAGAAGAACATTGGCTTAGTTCTCCTAAACTTAGTTGAGGAGTCACTTCAGAGTACTACTGTAGAGTTCAGAATCTTGGTATGACATTAGAAGACTAGATATCAGCAGGATCAGAGATGTTTTTTGCTGTCTGAAAAAAGTTACCACCATGTTAAGACCTGTGATGAAATTTCCCCATCCACTTGCTACAGCAGGGGAAAAAAAACCCAATTAGAGAGACATGATCACACCTGTGGTATAACTCATGGATTGCATCCTGGCCAGAGAGGTCTGAGCTACATGATAGTCCATTAGATACCCCAGCCTTACAAGCAGGCTGAGAGAGCAACTGCAGAGGAGGCAAGACTCTCCTGCAGGGGAAAGCCCAGAAGTTTGAGGCTTTCTGTGGCTGGAGAGCAGAGTCACAGGAGTACATCTAACTCCTGTGGTGGACTCTTGGAAAAAGGGTCCAGTGTTCCAGAAGAGGAACAGGGAAAACAAGGGACCCACAGGGAGCAAGGTGTCTCCTATACCAGATTAGAATTTTTCACAATTCAGTATAACAGTGAGATAAAATCTGCTTTTACAGTAACATTTTCTTTCCATGCTACTGATCCCAAGAACATTGACACTAACAACGAAGCCACAACTCACCTCAGAAATGCCAGTTTTACATTATCAGCCTAATGTTCAAGGATACTTCACAGTTTGTTCACAGTGAAGCATTTCTCATTTTGGTTTACAAACTGCTTTGCTTAAAAACAAAACCCGCACTTTTCCTTTTAAAAGGAAGAATCGTTTAAAGTCCTTTCCTTCCTTCTAAATCAGAAGGCTATCACATTCGGAATTGAACAGCCTTATCAAAACTTCTAATCAGGGTCACTTTATAATCTAGTTTTATGGTTGATTCAAATTTATTATGTATCTCACACACACACACACCCCTCTTGGGGGTAATGAGCCAATTCTATTAACTTACATTGGGCAATTTATATGTGAGAGGAACTTCCATTTCAACCAAATGGCCTAAAATCCTATGTTTGAGCCTAAAAGTATGTATAAATCTGGGCAGGTTGCCTTCAGTGCAAGAATTGTTTTTCAACTTGAAGCATCGAAACACAAACCATCCATATCAGTGCCAGAGCCAGAAGAGTCCAAGCCCAAAATAATGCTGTAACTATCACAAGAATCGATAATACTAAAAAAACTTAATGATGCTACTGTCTGCCTACAGTTACAGTACTGGAAATCTCACTTACGGGTGCTGGCCTAGATACTTTGCAACCGCTTAGACAACTGTGCAGCATAGCTTTCATCAGCTCTCATGAGCCAAGAGATTAAGACGACAGGAAAGGTAAGTAATCTAGTAGTTTTATGCTAATAAACAGCTGACTGCTGGTTTTTTAAAAAAGAATCTGTGCTTTAGCTCAAAGGCTAGAATATAAAGAAGCATTACTGGGAAGAGGATGAAGAACTCTAAGAATAGTTTACAGAGTACAATAAGTCTCCTGACTCCTTGTTCAGAGAGATTTTCACAGGTCTTTTCATTTTAAATTCCTTTCAGTGTGTTTCAACATCTCTAATGTTGTGAATAGTAATAGGCTGAGTTTATCTTATTATATAACCTGCTTCTTATTGCAAAGTAAAGCACTATACATTTTCATTAATGTGCTGTATAACTTTTATTCACTTTATAGGTTTAAATTGATAGGTCTTAGTTTAGGATCAGGGAGCAACTAGCCTATTTTTCTTGCAGCAGAGTTGTGCTCCGTTAACAATCAAGAGGAAACACATAAAGCATTCATAGAACATTTTGCATTCACTGTGTCCAAACTCTACATAGCGGCATGTGTGTCTCAGATCATCCAGATTTCAAAATTTGATACAACGACCTCAAATTCTCTTAACAAAAGTGTTTTAATCTAAGGCACCAAACAAACAAACAACAAAATGAAGCAGTAGCACTGGCTCTGGGATTCATGAGTCAAGTTATCCATACATTTGCAGGATCTGTGCTCTCTCAAATACAAGAAGGAAGCTTCATAAAGTTCCTCTCTTTAAGTTCTCAGTTCTCTTTCCATTGATTTTTCAATTAGGTGATATGATGTGGCCCTGCATCCTAGGAGAAATAACCTGACAATGTTCTATTTATTTATTTTATTTATTTTAAAGATGGATCAGGGTTGTTTTTTTTAATGACATATCACCATCATGTCAGAAACAAAATTACTTCCTCAGCTTTACAGTGGTTATTTAACATTTCATAACATGCCACCAAACTTCACAGATTACATCACTACCAAGTTCATCATAATTTACAATAAACATCACACTTTTAATCACATGAACCAAAAAACAGTGTAAATATACAATTAAGAAAAAGCATATTATTCAATGGGAAAAGTATTTAAACTACTTAAGCACAACTGGGGAAACAAAATAAAAAAAACCTTTATCTTACTTGAGGAAAGTGAGCATTGTAGAATGCTGCCAATGGAGCTGGATTACTCGTTCAATAGGATCAGAGGGCAATGACTGACTCGAAGTAATTCCTGGTAGCAACTGTCCACTCAGATGGAGTAACATGTCATAAACAGTCTTCGTATCTTTGCCGAGGTTTTGTTTAATAACTTTTTCATCAGATGAAGTCATCTGGATTTTACACACATCACTAAACAGGGGGGAAAACTTAACTTTACTGTTTTAAATACATTAAAACAGACTTGCATTAAAAAATAACTATTGTACCATTAACTGTGGTGAATTCATTAATAAACCATTATGGAAAGGTCTGAGGAATGGACTGTGAAAAATACAGTACTTCCTGATTTCTATACAGATGTTATGACAACATAGTCTAACCAAATAAAAAAAAATTATTTAATACAACTGAGTCTGTGCTAGTCACCATTACCTTTCCAGTACAATTTCATTTTCACCCTATATAAAAACCCTACACATTTGGGAACCAACCAAATGAGAGAATGATAGTACTGAAAGAAAAAGACAATCAGCTAGGACTAACTCCGGTGATTCATCTAATTGTTGATAGACATCAGGTGCAAGGGGCTGGTGACAAGGCCCTACTTACTGGAATTTGCTTCCCCTGTTGACTCATTCATCAATTTGTTGACCTTGTGGGCAGGGGGAAAGGCGCAACTATTTATTTACATAGTTTTGCCTTGAGATAGTGGTGACTGTCAGAAACTGGGTTCATTCTGGGATCAGACTCAATTTCAGTTGTAATAAGCATTGTATATGGTTTTAATGTTGTACATGCTCTCAGAGCCTCTTGTTTGGGAACATTTTATAAATGGGAAAAAATAGACCTTTTTGTTTTACAATACATAAAAAGTTTGACTAATTAAAAATATCTTTGGGTTTCTCCATTTAGTCAGTTGCATATTAAAAGTAACTTGGTCATAAACATGAGTCATCCAAGAATGTTTCTAATGATGGAACACACATTGGTACAATGCAGCATTTTCCTAGGAAACATTTAAGAAAAAAAATTACAATTACCGTCTTAGTGAGTGGGGGATAGAAATAGGATTAGGTCCCTTAGACCAACCAAAAAGAGTGAACCAGTTCTGAACTGCAGTTATCACTTTCTGAAAGAAGATGTATTCCTCTGTGTCTTCGTCAGGAAAAAGCGATAGTTGAAATTTATTTTCTCTCTCCTGACTTTGGCTGTCAGCTTCATCCTTCTTCACCCATTCATTTTCAAGCATATTTTCCGATTCTGAGTAATACAAAAAATATTCCAAATTTTCCTTATCCATTTTCCAATACAAAAACAGCACTTTTTAAAAACACTAGTCTTACTGAGACAGCAAAGAAATAAAATACAGGGATCATATGAACTGTTACTTATATTGATTATTCCTGACAAGTGACAAGATATACATTTTGGAAACAGCAAGCCTTGCATTTCTGTGTCTTATCTTTATTTAGAAAAGGAGAAATTGTTATTACACAATCAGAAAAAGATAAATACAGATCATTCAAACTTGGCATATGAAATCATGGGCAGTAATCCTGCCAAAATATTCTTAGAAGTGGTTCCAATAAGGATAGTTTACAAAGCTTGTCCAGGCAAGTTCCATACCCCAGTGATATAGAAATGCACAACTGGCTAAGTTACCTTTGCCCAAATTATCAGGTACTGTATAAGCCTCTAATACTGGAAGAGGTTTGTTTGTATTATCAGTTTATTGTGTATCATCATTGCCCCTACCTCCCAAAAAACCTGATATGGTTGAATACTATATTGCATATTATCACTATCATGCCTAAACTATAAAAAGTTAGGAAATACAAAGTTAAGGATTAGAAGTTTGTCAAATCAAGTACTCTGATGCCAGAAAATGCATTGTTCATGCAACCTTAATTTGCCGCCCCTGTGCATATGTATTGTGTATTACATGCAGAAGGTGATAACCTGTGAAACGTTTGGAGCAAGTGACTTGCTCAGCATCACATAGGAACTCTGATTCTACCCCTGACTGTACCACAAAGTCTTCAATACCTTTAATAACAGTTTGGTTAATTCCAGTTCCATTATGTATTTCCCCTTTGTGTTTATATCCTCCAGACATTCTATCATCTGCTCAGATGGGATGGGATAGTTTCCCAAATATTCACCGGATACACTCATTGTCAGGCACCATAGCAGATAAGACATTTTTCTTTAAAAAATTTAAACACTGCAGTAGTAAGCAGAAATACTTTTACAGAAATCTATATATTTAAATATTAATTGCTGTTTTACCTGAAGAAGAACCTTCATAGGCTGAGTTAGTGACTGCATAGAGGGAACTTGAGGAAGTACTATGGGACAGTGATCCTGGAGTGTAACAGGGATGCAAAACAGCTTCTCCATTGTTGTAGATTATCCCATTATGGTCTATAAAATACAGATTTTTGAGCTTTAGTTTGATTAAAATGCACAATAAAAGACATTACACCTTACTGGCTGTGTATTAATGGTTCACATACACGGTTATCTGCTATTAAATCTTAGTTTCTTTTGCAGCTCAGTTTATCAGGTAACACTTACAGTTTGGCTGATGGTAACATGGCACTTCTCTACACAGTAACTGAAGAAAAAAAAGTGTGCGCAATTCCCCCCACACACACACTATAATCTGTACATCTCAGGTATGGGCACCTGCTGAATAAACCCCTGAGGAGCATTCCCAACTCTAAAGTTCTCAATCAGTAACCAAGTCCCCTTTTAAGGCATGTCTGACCCCAGCTCCTCATTCAGTGGGTCTCAGTGTTTCACAGTCAGCCTTTTCAAAGCACTACCAATCCCACACATTTCACAAAACAAATTAAAAAGCAGCATCTACAGAAGCCTCAGATCTGTTGAGATGGCCGCAGGAGTAACAACACAGAAACGTAATTCATGTTCTCTGAAAATACCCAGCATTTTTTTTAAATCCAAAGATACCCTTTCTCAGTACAGTCTTACTCTCCACTGCTACACGGGGAAAGAGGCTACTAGCAGGGAAATAGGCAATTGAGAAGTAGTGGAAGATTACCAGCAGGTAAGGTTGAGAATGCATGAGGGTGGGCTAAAAAGATCAAGATAGCTGAGAAAGAGCAGGAGGAAAGAAAGGCATTTGGAGTGAGATAACATTGTCGATTTAGGGAGAGAGTTGGCAGTGGGGAACTGGTGTCTTGAAGGTGAGTAAGAACTGGATTTGTGGCAACAGGACCCAAAAGAAAGCTGAGGGATTGTGGGTTGCCTGCTGCGAGTTAATTCCTGGATCATGCACCTCCCCAGAGATACAAGTGGAGCTCAGTCTCCTAAATTGCCTCAGCCAGACAGCTCTATTGCAGAGCTCCTAAAATGATTCATGACTTAACTTATGTACCTGGAAAGAGAATGGAGCAAATAATTAAGCAATCAATTTGCAAATATATAGAAGATAATAAGGTGATAAGTAACAGTCAGCATGGATTTGTCAAAAAACGAATCATGCCAAACCAATCTGATTGCTTTCTTTGACAGGGTAAAAAGCCTTGTGGATGGGGGGGAAGCGGTAGATGTGGTATATCTTGACTTTACTAAAGCTTTTGATATAGTCTCACATGACCGTCTCATAAACAAACTAGGGAAATGCAACCTAGATGCAGCTACTATAAGGTGGGTGCAGAACTGGTTGGAAAACCATTCCCAGAGAGTAGTTATCAGTGGTTCACAGTCATGCTGGAAGGGCATAATGAGTGGGGTTCTGCAGGGATCGGTTCTGGGTCCAGTTTTGTTCAATAACTTCATCAATTATTTAGATAATGGCATAGAGAGCATACTTGTAAAGTTTGTAGATGATACCAAGCTGGAAGGGGTTGCAACTGCTTTGGGAGATCGGATTAAAGTTCAAAATGATCTAATGAGTAGGAGATATCCTATCTCCTAGAACTAGAAGGGACCTTGAATGGTCATTGAGTCCAACCCCCTGCCTCCTCTAGCAGGACCAAGTACTGATTTTTGCCCCAGATCCCTATGGGGCCCCCTCAAGGATTGAACTCACAACCCTGGGTTTAGCAGGCCAATGCTCAAACCACTGAGCTATCCCTCCCCCCTGGACATACTGGAGAAACGGTCTGAAGTAAGTAGGATAAAATTCAATAAGGACAAATGCAAAGTATTCCATTTAGGAAGGAACAATCAGTTGCACACATATAAAATGGGACATGACTGCCTAGAAAGGAGTACTGTGGAAAGGGATTTGGGGATCATAGTGAATCACAAGCTAAATAGGAGTCAACAGTGTAACACTGTTGCAAAAAAAGCGAACACCCTTATGGGATGTATTAGCAGGACTGTTGTAAGCAAGACGCGATAAGTAATTCTTCCGCTCTACTCTGTGCTCCTTAGGCATCAAGTGGAGTACTGTGTCCAGTTGAGGGCATCACATTTCAGGAAGGATGGGGACAAATTGGACAGAGTCCAGAGAAGAATGACAAAAAAGGTCTAGAAAACATGACCTAAGAGGGACAATTGAAAAAACTGGGTTTGTTTAGTCTGCAAAAGAGACGACTGAGAGGGGACAAGATAACAGTTTTCAAGCATGTAAAAGGTTGTTACAAAGAGGAGGAAGCAAAAAATATTCTTAACCTCTGAGGATAGGACAAGAAGCAATGGGCTTAAATTGAAGCAAGGGTGATTTAGGTTGGACATAGAGGAAAAACTTCCTAACTGTGAATCTCCATCATTGGAGATTTTTAACAGAAGGTTAAGGGCCAGCCCACAATATTTTGGCACTGAGGCGAGGAGCTCAAATGACGCCCTCATACTCCCTCACTTGGGCCAAAAAACTTTGAAAGCTCTCAATTCGGCCTTCTTCCAGATCTACTCCTCTCATGTTAGTTCTCCTTTATTGGGGTAGGTAGCAGAGCAGTAACAACTTAAAATACCTTGTTCCAAAATTTTAAGTAACACTTAACTTTCAAATGCCTGAACAGCAAATATAACTTTTCTTGTCTGCATAGTAAACACTGGCATTTTTATCTGTTTGAATAATTGAAGTGGTGCTTTCTGTGCTTTCTTGGCTGCAAAGATTTGAACTGCTTCCTGCTGAAGGTCCACAGTCTGGGCCAGTTCATGCTCTATTGAGATGGTTGCAAGGCCGACCAGCCTCTCCTAAATCATTGTGGAGCGTAGATGTGTTTTTATTAACTTCAGCTTGGAGAAGCTGCGTTCTCCACTGGCAACTGTTACAGGAAGTGTTAGAAGTATGCGCAGAGCAACAAAAGCATTTGGAAAAAGGGTGGTCATCTCATTTGTGCACATATATTCCAGAACAGCCTTTGAAGTTCTTGAAAGGGCTTTCAGTTCATCACCTAAATCACTCGCATCAATATCGCACATGTCATCATGTGTCAACACTGTTTCTAGTGCCCTGCATTGCTGGTGTAGGTCTTTTTCAGGTATAGTGAGGAGTTTTGGAATATCATACAACATCCCAAATATACTGCTGTGTTCCTTGAGCTGCATGAAACGTTCAACTGTATTGCACAATCAAGCACCTGGTTAAAGAATTCAACTTTGAATTGTTGTTTGGAGTCTCTTATGAGATTATCCTGTGCCTCGTAATCAAAATGTCTTCTTCGGTGACTCTTGTATTCTTGAATGGGAAGGAAAATAGCTTCAGTGTGATGTTCCTCTACCAACTTCTGTGCACTCTTCAGAACATTTTGAAATCCCTCATCTGACCGGTAAGACTGTAGGTATGACTTTGCTTTGTCCAGTTGTTCCATTGCTCCAGATATATCAAGGTCAATACCTTGGAGTCTCTTGCTTACAACATTAATTTCAAACAGTATGTCATGCTACAACACTAAGCCACACAGAAATTTGAAATTATGTATGTTTCTGGTGATTCCATTTCCCTCTGCCACTGTTGTCCCACAAACAGTTCCTGTCACAGCATTATTCTCCATAATGGCAACTATGGCATCATCTATCTTCCCAATTTGGTGTTTGATAGGCTTTATCGCCTCCACTCGACTTTCCCATTGTGTGGCACTCAGTGGTTTCAGTGTCAGAGAGGATGTTCCCAAATATTGCTTCAAAAATTTGCCATCAACGAGTTGATGCAGAGAAAAAAATACACAGATGATTTGAATTACATTAAAAAATTCTGCAGCCTCACTAGAAGCTGATGCTGTGTCACTGACCACCAAGTTCAATGAAGAATTGCATAGGACAAAAAAAGCTCGAGGATTTAACTCTCGGATCCATGTCTCCACTCCTCTGTTCTTTCCTCTCATGTTGGCACCATTATCGTAGCCCTGACCTCTCATGTCAGCTATCACAATTCCCGTATCTTCCAGCTTTTTAAGAAGCACATGTGTCATACCAGCTTCCTGTAGTATCATCAATGTCAATACATTCTAGAAAATGCGCTCTAACAGTCCCCATTGCAGGGACATTTTCACTAGGTTCTGTTGTTGTTACAAAACGCACCATTAAAGACATTTGTTCCATATCACTGATGTGAGGTGTGCAGTCCAGAATAACAGAGTAATATCTTGCTGACTTCAGATCTGCCACAACCTTCTGTTTCACTTTTGTTGCCAGTAACGGTATGATCTTATTTTTAATGGTTTTTCCAAAGTAGTGGTGTGTGTACATCTCTTGGGTGGTGACTCTTAGGTGCTCCTGGAGTACAGCATGAAACTCAGCCATCAGCTCCACAATTTTAAGGAAGTTTCCATTGTTTGGCACATACAGCTGAGCTGCAGTGCCATGCAGTGCTAGGTTTTGGGTAGCAAGCATTCTCACAAAGGCAATAAGCCTTTTCAGAACATTTTGCCAATAAAGAGACTCTGAACCAATCTTCTCTTGATGCTGATCATCTATGGTGGCCTTTAACCTTAGACTCATCTCAAGCTCTTTCCACCTATGGAATGCTCTCTGGTGATTTGCTGCCTTCTCATGGCATGCCAGATTTCTAGCCAGATTTTTCCAGTCCTTTGTTCCTGTAGAACCCAATGTGGCTGGAGCATTAGACTGGAAGAGTTTGCAACAAAAACAGTATGCAGCATGCTGGGTTTTTGAGTACCTAAGCCATGGCCTCTTCACTTTGTCACCATTGGAGATTTCATGCCAGTAATGTGTTTGATGGAAACTTTGATTTTCATTGTCTTTGAGGAACATGAAGTTTTTCACTTGCTGTGGCCCATGCAGTACAAGGAAGTCCCTTGGGCTACTGCTCAAATGGGTTCACAGCCCTGGATCATCTAGACTTAACTAAACTCAGCAGCAGCTGTTTCTTGCACTTCCACCACACTCTTCTCAGATCTACACTTTTCTTCACGAATATGCATGGTTACATCCATTTGAGAAGGAGATATGGATGCTGAAGTAGCTACCAGGTTACCTGTACTCTGACTAGCTGGAAGATCAGGCATCTCCTCACCACTCACATCCTCACTGGGGCTGGAAGGTTCACTGGGAACATTTGTGTCTGTGTATCTCAGGAGAGCTCCTTCCTGCTTAGATAGAAAAGATCCCTTTGCTTGCTTTCTTTTTCTGAATGCTGCCCCAGAGGGGCGTTTTCTTCTTTCACTCAGGACTGCTGTTCTGTGCCAGATATAGTGGCTCTCAACACTCAATCGAAGGGGACAAATAAGCAGGCTGATAGCAGGGCCTGAGTGAGGGAAGATATCAGCATCTTAAGGGACTAACTGTCTCCTAATTCAGCTGACTGCCTGTTCTCCTCAAGTGGGTTCAGGGAAGCAGCAAGAAACAGGAGGCTCCCTGAGAAGCTGGTGTGAATCAGTCCAGGTTTGTGGGGGTGCTAGAGAGGTATATAAAAGGCTCCTCCTCCTCTCTCTCCCTGCAGCTCCTGCTGCTTTCTGTTATTCCCTCTCACCTTTTCTCCTGCCTGCCTGTTATGTCTCTTGTGCCCTCCTTCCTCCAGCACAGCGCTCCACCATCTCTGTGCATCTAGAGCAGAGAGAATACATATGCACCAGAAGCAGACAATTTTCTACACTCTGGGTCCTAGTGGCGCCCTCCACCCCACCCCTGCTCAGTCTGGCACCTGAGGAAAGGCCAACCCTGAGCAGTTTAGACAAACACCTGTCAGGGATGGTCTAGATAATACTTAGTCCTGCAAGTAGTGCAGGGGACTGGACTAGGTGACCTCTCGAGGTTCCTTCCAGTTCTATGATTCTATGAAGTAGAACTGCAGAGGGAGTTGGTTGACCTGTCAGGCCTGGAAATTTAGGGCATGTAGCTTCAGTCCTGCACAACAATTCCTGCTTTAGGCTCCAATCCACCAAAACACATGTTACACTTTAAGAATGTGAACTGTCTCATTCTTTATATTTTGTACAGTTAAAGTCTTAGGGGCAACTAGTATTTGTTCTGAAAGTCTTGAACATTTTTAAAAAACATTCTTTGAGACTTAAAGGGAGCTAAAAAATGAGACATCTCACATTAAGCAAGTGCTGAAGTCCTTTGCTGGCTTGGGGCTATTAGTATTGGATCATTATCCCCATAAGTGTTCTCTGTGTTCAGTCAGGGACCAAATGGAAAATCATACCCAGTTTAACAATTTTAATTTCTTTGGCTCCTACGTTTACAATAGTTAATGTCCAAAGCAATCCATGTGTGAAATGTTGTGCTTGGGCAAAACTGGAGTCATTTAAGTCTTTAGTCAGCAACAGTGATTATTAAATTTGTTCAAGACTTTCAGAACAAATAGTGTGCCTTTGACACTTTAGTTGTTAAAAAAAATTGAGGATTTGTTGTTTTGACTTGTAAAGGGTGTGGCAAAGTACCTGCTTCTCCTCAGCTGGCTCAGTCCCTTTTTGCCTTGGAGACACAGGCTTGGGCAAAGTAAAAGCCTTCCCAGTCACACAGGGTCTGGCTGATCCTCCTCTCAGTCAGTCCCTTGCTGTTTTACTCCCCTTCTGGGGACAGAGTGAAGTCTTCCTTGCTGGAAGAGGGCAGAGCCTTGCTGCACCTATTTGCTGGAAGCTTCTCTGCTTCTCTCACTCCCCCCGTTTCCCTGCCAGGGAGGGTTTAAAAAGGTCACCAGCAATTGGGGCCAGCTGAACCAAATTAGTTCCCTGATAACCCCTGTTCCAGCTGAACCTAATTTCTCACAGCTGTTTCTCCTCAATGGATAGAGAGAAGCCTTTTAATCCCCCTGGGACTAATTCCTACCCCCCACCCCTTTGTAGCCATTTGGCCTGGGTTTGCCACATATCCCCTCCCCCTGCTCAACACTACGGGGTTGGGCTACTTGGGTTGGAAAGCAGTGCACCCTCAACAGGCCATCTGTATTGCCATGTTGGGTTCCAGACCTATGTCGTACTTTGAAGTGGAAGGGTTGAAGCGACAGAAACCATCTTGTTACCCTCACATTTTTGTCCTTGTTTTGGTGCATCCACTGCAAAGGAGCATGGTCCGTCACCAGGGTAAACCGCCGCCCAAGTAGATAGTAGCGGAGGCTTTCTATGGCCCACTTTACTGCCAGGCATTCCTTCTCCACTATGGCGTATTTCCGTTCCCTAGGTAGGAGCTTCCTACTGAGGAAGAGGATGGGGTGTTCGTCATCTCCAACCTGTTAAGAAACCGCCCCCAGCCCTACTTCAGAGGCATCCGTTTGTAGGATAAACTCCTTCCCCCAGTCTGGAGCTACTAGTACGGGGTCTGTGCAAAGGGCCGTCCTCAGATCGGCAAAAGCGGCTTCCGCTGCAGCAGACCATTTTACTATGTCTGGGCCCCGAGCTTTGGTTAGGTCTGTTAATGGGCATGCCCTGGTGGCGAAGTGGGGAATGAACCGTCTATAGTACCCCACTAGTCCCAGGAATGCTCTGACCTGTTTTTTCCGGAGTGGTCGGGGCCACTTCTGTATAGCTTCTAACTTGTTGAGTTGGGGCTTCACCACGCCCCTCCCCACTATATACCCAAGGTACTTGGCCTCAGCTAACCCGATTGAACATCTGGATGGATTTGCAGTCAATCCTGCCTTCCTCAGGGTGTCCAGGACTGCTTCTACCTTCTCCACGTGCGTCTCCCAGTCGGGGTTATAAATAATGACGTCGTCGAGATAGGCTGCCGCGTACTTTCCATGGGGTCGTAACAGTTTGTCCATTAGCCGTTGGAAAGTAGCGGGGGCCCCATGCAACCCAAAGGGGAGAACCGTGTACTGATATAGTCCTTCTGGAGTTGCAAAGGCCGTCTTCTCCTTGTCGGCCTTGGCCAGGGGGATCTGCCAATAACCCTTGGTAAGGTCAAGGGTAGACATAAACCGTGCCTTTCCCAATCGGTCAATCAGCTCATCTATCCTGGGTATAGGGTATGCATCGAATCGGGACACCTCATTCAGCTTGCGGAAGTCATTGCAGAACCTCGTACTGCCGTCCGGCTTAGGCACTAAAACCACGGGACTGGACCATTGACTATGAGATTCTTCGATGACTCCTAAGGCCAGCATCTTCCTGACCTCTCTCCTAATCTCTTCTCTTTTGGCCTCCGGGATCCGGTATGGCTTGATGTTCACCTTCACTCCGGGCTCTGTGAAGATGTGATGGTGAACCTCAGTCGTCCTGCCTGGTTTTTCCGAGAACACATCCTGGTTGCGTTCTATCAGGCTGATCACTTCTGACCGTTGTTCCGGAGTTAACTCCGAGGATATTCCCACCAGGTCGGGCTGGTTACTTGTAGGGGATGGTGCCCCCAGCGCAACCACCGGAGCTTCTCTATCCTGCCACGGTTTCAACAGATTTACATGGTAGATCTGCTCCAGCTTCCGGCGACCTGGCTGTCGGACCTTATAGTCAACTTCTCCTATAGCTTCTATTACCTCATATGGCCCCTGCCACCTGGCCAGGAGCTTGCTCTCTGCTGTGGGTATGAGCACCATCACCCGGTCCCCTACCTGGAACTTCCGGGTCCTCGCTTGACGATTGTAGTACGTCCGTTGTGCCCCTTGGGCCTTCTCCATGTGTTCGCGCACAAGGGGAGTGACTTGGGCTATTCTGTCTTTCATCTCCAGCACATGTTCCACAACGTTTCTCCCCAGGTTTGGCTGTTCATCCCAGTCTTCTTTAGCCAGGTCCAGTATGCCTCTGGGGTGGCGACCATATAACAGCTCGAAGGGGGAGAATCCAGCGGAAGCCTGAGGAACCTCCCGTACAGCAAACAGTACATAAGGCAGCAGGGCGTCCCAGTCTTTCCCGTCACGACTAATCACTTTCCGTAACATGTTCTTCAATGTCCTATTAAAACGTTCAACAAGGCCGTCGGTCTGGGGATGATAGACCGACGTTCTAAGGGTTCGTATATGGAGCATGGTACATAGGTCCTTCATCAGTTTAGACACAAAGGGGGTCCCTTGGTCCGTCAGGATCTCCTTAGGTATTCCTACTCTGGAAAAAAATTGGACCAATTCTTTGGCTATGGTCTTGGACATGGTATTCCGTAGGGGTACGGCCTCGGGGTACCGGGTGGCATAATCTAGCACTACCAGAATGTACTGATGGCCCCGGGCTGACTTCTCCAATGGCCCTACAATGTCCATAGCTATTCGCTCAAATGGAACCTCGATAATTGGCAGAGGTACCAAAGGGGCCCTTAAGTATGGTCGGGGCCCATGTATCTGGCATTCCGGACAGGAGGTACAATATCGCCGGACGGCCGCATAAATGCCATGCCAAAAAACCTCTGTAGGATCCAACCAAGGGTCTTATCTACCCCTAGATGGGCCCCAAACAGATGACTGTGGGCCAGATCCATTACCGCCCTCTGATGCTTTCGGGGGACCAAGAGTTGTTCTATAACTTGCTCTTGGCCCCGGACTACTCTAAATAGCAGATATTTCTTAATCACGTAATATGGCCCGGGGCCCTTAACTCTCCCCTCCACTGGGACCCCATTTACCTCGACTACTTCCCTATGAATATTGTGGTATATGGGATCATTGGCCTGATCCTGACCAAAATTCCCACGTGCGGTCCCCATTTGACCAAATTCTGGGGGGTCTACCTCCGTCTCCCCTTCGGGGACAGCCCCTGGGGAACCAGGCCCAACGATAGGGTTGTTGATGGCCGACCCAGTCCCGCTGTCAGCCGAGCCCCTTCTTTCCCCGGCCAGCATAGAATTCTGGTACTGGGTCAGGATCCTCGTCCCCCTCCTTTTATCCGCCCTCCGTTCCCTCCGAGTCTTCCTGGGCTTCCCTGGTGGGGAGAACAAATCATGGCTAAACTCATGGAAGGCTGGGGAAGAGTCATCTATCTGGACCACACCTTGGGTCCCAGGGTCATTATTTTCTTCTACCTCGTTCCTGGGGAGTAGGCCATCAAACCCCGGGAAATCTCGTCCGATAAGGACAGGGTAAGGGAGTTTTGGAACTACTCCCACCGTCAACTTAGTGGGGTTTCCGAGAACTTCTATGCTTACGGGGATGGTTGGATAATAGTTGACATCCCCATGCACACAGGATATTCCCGAGCGTTTGGCCCGGGATAGTTGGTCCTGCCTGACCAGCTTCCCCAAGACTAATGTGACCGCACTTCCCGAGTCAATTAATGCCGTGGTCTCTATACCGTTCATCTTAACGGGTCTAGTGTATCTATGCGGGACCATCGCAACCCCAACCAGACTTATTAGATCACATAGTCCCCCTATATCTCCCAGTTCACATTGCATAGGCTCTCCTATATTTGGGCATTGGGCAGCAATATGCCCCAATTCGCCACAGGCATAGCATCGGTACCCCGCTTGGGGCAGCCCCCTATTTTTCGGGCTGCTGGGATTTATCCCCCGAGTCTTTCTCCCCCAGTCCTCCAGCCCCTCCGGGACTGCCGGCTGCTCTCTCGCCTCCTTCCTCCTCTCCATTGTCCGGCCTGGCGTTAGGGCAAACCGGGGCCTCGGCACAGAGACTGGTCTCCGGTTCTGGCGCCTCCCTTCCTCGGTGGTCCGATAAAGTTCTTGGGCTGCCAAGTGTCTCTCTACGAGAGCAACTAGCTCATCACAAGAGGAGGGATCATTTTGGCAGACCCACCCTCGTATGTCTGGCGACAAACCCCTCATGTACCTGTCCAATACCAGGATTTCCACTATCTTCTCCAGCCCATGGGTCTCAGGGCGAAGCCACTTCCGGGCGAGGTGTATCAAGTCAAATAGCTGGGACCTTGGTGCTTTGTCATCCCGGTATTTCCACTCATGGAAGCGCTGGGCCCTTATGGCCGGCGTCACGCTTGTCCTCGCCAGGATTTCCGCCTTCAGCTGGGGATAATCCATAGCTGCGTCTGCGGTCAAGTCAAAGTAGGCCTTCTGGGCCTCCCCACACAGGAATGGGGTCAGGAGGCCTGGCCACTGGTCTTGGGGCCAGGACTCCTGCAGTGCCGTCCTCTCGAATGCAAGGAGATATGCCTCTATATCGTCATCTGTAGTCATCTTCTGTAAATAGTTGTTAGCCCGTAGCAGCCGGGTCCCCTGGGCCCCGTGCGTCAACGTGGCCAGGTCTTTCAGCTGATTCACTACTTCATTCAAGGTGGCTCGATCTTGGGCCGCCTGGTTCATCAGCAGCTGGTTGGTCTCCTGTTGGACACGTACTGCCTCTTGCTGGGCCGCCGCCTGTACCCTGGTAGCCTCTTGCTGGGCCGCAGTGGCCTGTAACAGCGCCTTCACTATGTCCTCCTTTTTTTTTTTTTTTTTTTTGTGCTTTACCTTGCCCTGAGGTGGCTTGCCACAGAGCCACACTCGCTATCACATCCCACTCCTGACACCACGTGTGGCAAAGTACCTGCTTCTCCTCAGCTGGCTCAGTCCCTTTTTGCCTTGGAGACACAGGCTTGGGCAAAGTAAAAGCCTTCCCAGTCACGCAGGGTCTAGCTCAGGGGTGGGCAAACTACGGCCCGCGGGACTGTCCTGCCCGGCCCCCGAGCTCCTGACCCAGCCCGCCCGCGCTGCACGGAGACACGGGAAATCGCAGCGCCTGTCCCGGGCACAGCGGCCCCGATCGGGACCTGGGCAGCTCGCAGGGCTCGCGAGAAGCAGGACACCGCCCCGCCGCCGCTGGCTGGGCCCCCCGGCTCTGCAATCAGAGATGCAGCGCTCGGCTGCTCCTCTGCCCTAAAATCCAGCCTCCCTCCCGGCACGGGCTTGTCCCTCCTCCGCACACAAAGGCTGGTGCGGGAGGCAAAGTCTCGGGAAAGGGTGGGGCCAGGGAGGCCGCAGGAGCAGGGGGCAGCGAGATCCCACCCGGGGCCGGGAGAGCCCCGCAAAGGAGGCACAGACACCGCCCCCCCCTGCAGCTGCCATAAGCGCCAGTGAACAAACCGGAGCGCTCCCCCCTTGGTGTGGGACACACTCACTGCCGGCCCGAGCCGCTTCCTCCTTCCTCCGCTGCACTCAGGGGCGGGAGGTTTCGGGTTACAGCGCCCCGGACCCACCACAGCTGCCGCCAAGCGAGAGGCCCGGAGCAACTGCCCGACCCTCCTCCCTCCATCCCTCCTCCTAACCTTCTCCTTCTAGCCCCCTTTCCATATCTCCTCCTAATCTCCACCATCCATTTCCCTTTCACATTTTTTCCATCCAGCCTCCTTTTCACATCCTACTTTTTCCACCACCTCTATCCATCTCTTTCCATCCCCTTCCTCTTCTATCCCCCTTCCCAGATCTTCTCCTCAACATCCTGTTTTCCACACCCTCCTTCCTTCATTCCTTTTGCTTCCCTCCCTTCTCTTTCCCACCTTCCCTTCTCTCCTCTATCAGTTTCCAATTCTCTTCCCATGTTTCTCCAATCAGCCATCCCCCTTTTCACTTTCTTTCCTGACAGGTATCTTTTCTTTCCACCTCCCCATCTGCCACAACCCCTTTCCTCTTATTCCTTTGACCCTCTGTCTACCGGGGCCTCTCACCTTCTCTGCGATTCTTTTCTCCCTGCCCCGCTTCATACTCACAGGTCCAAATTCAGAGATGATATGTAACTTAGATTCCAGTACCCCAATTTAGACTCCTGTAGACATTGGTATATGTAACTTTAAGTGTGTGTGGGGGGAGGGGGTATCTATATGAGCACAAAGGAGTCATGCTGTATGAAAGAGATTGCCAGTACAAAAAGTTTGAGAACTACTGAATTACAGTAACCCCGCAGGCTGCTCTTACAGCAGAGGTGGGCAAACTACGGCGGCCCGCAGGACCGTCCTGCCCGGCCCCTGAGCTCCCGGCTGGGGAGGCTAGCCTCCGGCCCCTCCTCCGCTATCCCCCTCCCCTGCAGCCACGCTCCCGCATGGGCAGCGCTCTGGATGGCAGGGTTGCACGCTCCTGCAGAGCAGTATGGCAGCGTGTCTGGCTCTGGCTGGGTGATGTGGCTGCCAGACATGCTGCTCTGAGCGGCATGGTAAGGGGGCCAGGGCCGTGGGGTTGGATAAGGGGCAGAGGTTCGGTGGGGCTGTCAGGGGATGGGGAACTGGGGGGGGGGAGGGTTGGATAAGCATGGGAGTCCCAGGTGGCCTGTCAGGGGGCGGGGGTGTGGATAAGGGTTGGGGGGTAGTCAGGGGACTAGGAGAAGGGGGGTTGAATAGGGGGTGGGGTTTTGGGGGGCAGTTAGGGGTGGGGGTCCTGGGAGGGAGTGGTTAGGGGACAAGGAGCACCGGGGGTTGGATGGGTCAGGGGTCCTGAGGGGGCAGTCAGGAGGCGGGAAGTGAGAGGGGGTGGATGGGGGCAGGGGTCAAGCTGTTTGGGGAGGCACAGCCTTTGCTACCCGGCCCTCCATACAGTTTTGCAACCCCAATGTGGCCCTCAGGTCAAAAAGTTTGCCCACCCCTGGTCTAGCTGATCCTCCTCTCAGTCAGCCCCTTGCTGTTTTACTCCACTCTGTCCCCAGAAGGGAAGTCTTCCTTGCTGGAAGAGGGCAGAGCCTTGCTGCACCTATTTGCTGGCAGCTTCTCTGCTTCTCTCACTCCCCCCCTGTTTCCCTGCCAGGGAGGGTTTAAAAAGGTCACCAGCAATTGGGGCCAGCTGAACCAAATTAGTTCCCTGATAACCCCTGTTCCAGCTGAACCTAATTTCTCACAGCTGTTTCTCCTCAATGGATAGAGAGAAGCCTTTTAATCCCCCTGGGACTAATTCCTACCCCCCCCCCCCTTGTAGCCATTTGGCCTGGGTTTGCCACAAGGGGTTTGCATCAAAAATAAGCCTTGTCAAGAGACACTACTGCTGCCTCAACTATGAAGGACTGCAATTCTCAATCAGAACCATGAGGTGATCACAAAAGAATCTGAACCTGAGATCTCAATTTAGCTACCATTAAAGTTAATGAAAATACCCATATTGGCTTCGTTACATTGTTGATTGTTGCCTCATGTTGAAAAGGCCTAAAGATTTGACTGGCATTCTTTGAAAGTTATTTTCCTTTCTTAACATATTAAAAATTCCATAAAAAATTAAATTACCCCTGTAAGTCAAATTAGTAGTTTGCCCAAAAAGATAAAAATAAATAAGCAAAGCTGAACTAAAAGTTTTACATCAAGTAAGGAAAGCACAAGGGGCATGCAGGACTCAAGAGTGACTGACTGTACTCCTGCTCTAACCTATTGAGCGTTTAATGTAATTTGAAATTTGTTCCTTTTTTTCCTTCAAAGGTGTGTAGAACAGTCACATCCACTGGCAGGCCAAATACACTATTCTGGGCAGGGCACAGTGACTCAACATACAGACATTAAACAGAAGAGAAACTAGTAACAGTATTATTACTCTTGAAGTGACTGCCATCAGAGTCAGCACCAGTTTAATCAATTAATCAATTAACCCTGCAGCCCTTTGAAAAACATTAATAGGCTCTCATTGGAAAAAGAAAATATAGTGCAACTGTAGAAGAATGGCTAAAAAAGCCATGAGTGGTTGTTATGGAAAAATGTACACACCATTTACATACCCAGAAAAATAAACAGAAGCCAAAAAGATACTTAGATATCTGGCTAACTTTTACTCAGTACTCAAACAAAGCACATTCACTTGCAAAAACATGAGCACCCTTGTCCATTTTTTTTTAAATAGTAACATTTGATAGACATGCCAGATCTGTTAAATATGTGTAATCAGAGATTTTATTCCATTTAACAAAAATCACAAAAAAATTACATGCCATAGAAGTATGCTCACTGTGTAATATGGTAATATCTTGTTAAATAGAGAGATCTGATGACCATTTTTATGTATAATGTTTCTTTAAACACAAGCTCACTGCTGTAATTGTTTAGTTTCTGGTATTTACATGGCGAGGCTTTGTAAACCTGTTAAGAAACCTGTTCATAAATAGATAGTTTAAAAATTCTACGGAATGTACTCATTTTACCATATTGTATAATTTATTTGTAATGACATCTTTATCAGATTTGATTTGTTTATAAGCAATATTTTTTACTCCAAGTGGGAATAAGTATGAAATAAGAGTTTCGTACTAATTATGTAAAAACTTTATATCGAAGAGCTATTATAAAGAGGTTGTCACATGGGTCCTCTTGGATATAACGTTGCCAGTAGTGGAATTCTGCAACATTAGAACACAACTCTTCAAAGTCCTGCACCTTGTTTCCTCTTATCAATGAAAAATGCTGAGGACTCCTGTGCAATGATTGTCTAACAGACAGGATAACTGTATGGAAGCCCGTGAAGGATGGCTGTTGTGGAGTGGTAGTGCTGGGCTCTGGTGGGCTGCTGCAAGTGATCTTTTTGGACAGAGCTATGCCTTGGGGCTGAAGCATTAGCCGGCATCGCTGGGAAAGATAAGCAGCAGCCCATAAACAAGTTTAAGGATCTGGCAAAGGGCCTTATCTCTCTTCCTATTAGGCTAGTCACCTTTGAACAGGTTCTACAGGCTATCACTACTTAGGTGGGAACCAAGTGGCTGCAAGGAATGAATACAGCAGCCCTAGGCCTGGTCTACACTACACGTTTAAACCGAATTTAGCAGCGTTAAACCGATTTAACCCTGCACCCGTCCACACAACGAGGCCCTTTATATCGATATAAAGGGTTCTTTAAACCGGTTTCTGTACTCCTCCCCGACGAGAGGAGTAGCGCTGAAATTGGTATTGCCATGTCGGATTAGGGTTAGTGTGGCCGCAAATTGACGGTATTGGCTTCCGGGTGGTATCCCACAGTGCACCATTGTGACCGCTCTGGAAAGCAATCTGAACTCGGATGCACTGGCCAGGTAGACAGGAAAAGCCCCGCGAACAGTGCTGTGTGACAAGCGTAACGGAAAGCCAAAGAATCAAATGGACACTCATGGAGGGAGGGAGGGGGTACTGAGGACTCGAGCTATCCCACAGTCCCCGCAATCTCCGAAAAGCATTTGCATTCTTGGCTGAGCTCCCAATCCAGGGAAAAAGGGCGCGAAATGATTGTCTGCCATTGCTTTCACGGAGGAAGGATTGAGTGACGACATTTACCCAGAATCACCCGCAACACTGTTTTTGCATTGGGATCTCAACCCAGAATTCCAATGGGTGGGGGAGACTGCGGGAACTATGGGATAGCTACGGGATAGCTACCCACAGTGCAACGCTCCGGAAATCGACGTTAGCCTCGGTACATGGACACACACCTCCGAATTAATGTGCTTAGTGTGGCCGCGTGCACTCGACTTTATACAATCTGTTTTATGTAAAATCGGAATAATCCCATAGTGTAGACATACCCCTAGTTCAACCCCACTCAAGCCCAAAGCTCTTCAGATCTAATAGAGGTTCCTTCTAGTCTCATGAAGGAAAACAAAATCTACAGTCACTGAAGACTCTGCAAGGTTCAGGCTGCTACTCATTCCGGATTCTTGCAGGATTCAGAGGCATCTGAATAAATTCTGAACATCAGTTGAGTCTTATGGGCAAATGAGGATCCTCCTTACTGGGATCATTTTTGAGGTTTTACTCAATTCTATCTGATTCAGCTTCAAACTTCCACCGAGATAAGAAAAACTAGAGCTACAAATCAAAGCGGTCAATTAATTCCAGTTAACTCACACAATTAACTCAAAAAATTAATCATGATTAAAAAATTAATTGTGATTAATCACAGTTTTAGTTGCACTGTTAAACAATAGAATACCAATTGAAATTTATTAATTTTTTTGGATGTTTTCTACATTTTTAAATATATTGATTTCAATTACAACACAGAATACAAAGTGTAGAGTGCTCACTTTATATTATTTTGATTAAATATTTGCACTGTAAAAATGATAAAAAATAGTATATTTCAGTTCACTTCATACAAGTACTGTACTGAAATCTCTATCATGAAAGTGCAATTTACAAATGTTGATGGGGGGGGGGGGTAAAGTAACTGCACTCAAAAGCAAAACAATGTAAAACTTTAGAGCAGTGGTGGGCGACCTGCGGCCCGTCAGGGTAATCTGCTTGCGGGCCTCCAGACCATGTGTTTATATTTGCATGGCTGCCCACAGCTCCCAGTGGCCGCGGTTCGCTGTTCCCAGTCAATGTATTCTCTGTTGTAACTGAAATCAATATATTTGAAAATATAGAAAATATCAACAAATATTTAAATAAATGGTATTCTATTATTAACAGCATGATTAATCGGGTGATTAATCCTAATTATTTTTTTAATTGCACGACTAATCACGATTAATTTTTTTAATCGCTTGACAGCCCTAATATAAATGAATAGTGCTGAATGGTCCCAAATCATCACAGACATAGATCATGTCTGGTTTTTCCCAGAATTAGCAACCTGCTCTTGTTAATCTGAGGAACGTAAGGGCCTCAAACTCGCAAATTACAACATGCAGCCAGTCCTCTCTACATTCACAGACTGCCCCGCTGATATCCAATGGGGTTCTCACAGATAGAGCACTCTGCTTCCTCAAATTGTTATTTACAGGATTGGACTCAAGTAATAAACTGAAACACAGAGTCACACTGTGGTCAAAGTAGAATTTATCTTAGCTCCATTTAAATCACATTACAAACATAAACCTGCTGCTGAATTGTTTGGAGTGGGTTCCAAATGTATTTTCACCACTGCACACATTCTAGTTGCCTGCCTTACCTTGACCCTTCTGCAAAGATAATTTCAATGGTTGTAACCGGATTGTAAAACATGGACATCCCCTTTAAGTAAGAAGGGTCCATCCATGTAAGTTGACTTATTTTACACTAATCAATCTGACTTTTTTCCAGTATTTTCACAGTATTCCAGAAATATTTGAACAAAACATTACAAAAAAATCTCATGTCTTTTCCAGAATCTCAAAAATACTGAACACCATTTCCAACTATTATATAATTACTCTGCAATAACTTTACCATTCAATTATGCTGCTTTCTTCTGTGCTGTTTTTTCTTAACTAGTCCAATTGCAGGTGGCACAGAAATTGCCTATCAACCATAGCTCTCTGTCAGCCTAATTTAAATTAATTTATTTTCCTCCATGTAGTTATGTTATCCTTTCTACTCTTACTCCAATATTAGCACAATTATTCTAAAAATTGTAGGCTTGTCAGACATTTTTCAATAAATATCCAACTTATTTTGTCCCCCTACTTTCAATAAGAACAAGCCTGAGTCTGTATGAATCCCAACATGTTATAAAAATCTCATTATGAGTATGAGTATATTTACTTCTAAGTAAAAATACTTCCTTAATTAAATAAGTAGCTATGATCATGATACAAATTATAGACAGACTATCGTAGTTAATATAATTACAATGTAATAACATAATTAAAAAGTTTAAGTGAGGAAATGTTCACTACCCTTACCACTTCTCAAGACAATTTGCTGGTCTGTGCAGTGGAATGCCAGGTATGGATACACGGTAAGAAGGCAGTTCTCGGCTGTGGCAGCAACCTGAAGCGAGAACCTAGGGAGGTCAGAGGGGAGGAAAGAAGTATGTCTTTTAATATATGAAAAATTATCTTTTTAATATTTTCTATTAATATGGCTGTTCTGTTAAGTTTCTCAAATATTTCACAGTCAAGCTTTTTTTATGGTCATCTGCTTTTTAATATTGCCTTAGATTTAGCCGTTGTATGGTGAACAATAAAATAAACACAGATATTAAGGTAACAGTAACCAACACTAAAAATAAGATATGCAACCGACTTCTGCTCTCTTGTACAACGGTGCAGTCAGTAGGGTTGCACTGCTGTGAGAGCACAATTTGGAAAGTTTGTGTATATCAATGAGCCACAAAGAAGATTGATACAATAGTGGTTCTCTCCTATCCGGCACATTCTGCTCTGAACATGAATGTGTCATTAATTAGAAAGTTTAAAGGGGTAGCAAGGATTTTTTGAAATAAATGAACTGTGTCCATCTGAAAACAAAAAAAATAAAATTAGAGTTGATGTTTATGAGCATACTAAAGGTTGCTATCTTTCAAAATAGATTATGCAATTTTCGACACTGGAGAGAGTTTATCACACCTGAAAGAACTCAGTAAAAACAAAACAAAAGAAAAAATGGGAAAGCAGTGTCAGCTACTCAGCTGTCATCTACTCTTGACTCTCTTGAATCCATGAAGTCAGAGGGCCAGAGAAAGTTGCATATGAAGGCCTATAGTTTCACTTCCCTTTTCCTGCACTATTACATGCACTTTTTCTACTTTATGTAAAATTGATAACAATTTCATCCCATAACACTTTTACAGTATGTTAACACACAGGGAACATATATTATACAAACAGATCTTATACTGCCAAAAAGTAAAAATCTCTAAAAAGTGATCAAGTTATAGGTCTGAAGCTATAAACACTTTGTACCACTGGTCATGTAAATTTATGACGTTTTTCCATGAAGGTACATTATAAATAGTAGGTGAACACAATGAATTTATTCTTTGTGTTTGCAATGGGGCATAATCAAATCATATTAAAGAGTCTAGGTGTTTTATTTGAAGATAAGGTAATCATCCTCCTAGCAAGTGTGGAATTACTATATGTGGTGGATCACTCACTCAGTGGAATCAGTTTTTAAATGCTTAATAAACAAAATCAAAATGTATGTGTTATCTGAATGAACCATTAGTGGTCCACTCATTTTCATTAAACCAATCCTGAGATTTTGTAATACTTTATTTAGGGAAACAGAACACCAACTGAAAAAATATCTATGCTTTTTTATTTTGTCCTAAAGACTTTCAGGCAATTTGTTTCAGTGAATACAAATACATGAGTGACATATTTTGCATTAAAGTAGCTGAACTGTGACCAACATGGACACTGGAGAGGTCATAGTAGATCATGAATCAAGCATCCTGTCTCCAACAGCATTCAGTGCCAGATGCAGACTGTCTGTCAGCCATGAAAGATTTCTAAAAGGACAGACAGCCCAAAGACATCAGGATCTTTCTGACGGAAAAAACTTTTTATCATCATGGTCTGGGGAGGATTTTACAGAATACAGGAAGAAATGGCATCACCTGTTTAGGGCAATGAGAACAAGACTGCTCCAAAATTAATAAGGGCAGGAACATAAAGGTTCAGATGCTTTAAAAGATCCTGAAGGGCCAAAGGGATCCTAGAGTGCAGCAAACAGAACAACTCCGATTAGATCCAGAGCTTGTGTAATTGGCGTGGAGAGGGGGGAAATAAGATGTTCCATATCAGCTCTGCGGGATAACAACTGTCTTTTCAATTAATTTGCACATGATGCCAAGTAGAGTGGGGCCCTTATTGGACTTGGGTATTTTGCTACTACTGCAACACAATAATCATGTCTAATGACAGACATCATGTTTTCACATGATGTGCAAGATTTAATGCTTGTGCTGTAATTGCACTTAAAATCAATGGACTCTGCTGCCCAAGGGTATCTACACAGCGCACAGCAGCAAGTTACAGAGCCCAGGTCAAACATCTCAGGCTCCCACTGAAGTGCTAAGAACTGTCATGTAGATGTTGTGGCTCTGGCTGAAGCTCAGGCTCTGATGCCCACCCCGTTCCCTAGGCTGTAGAGCTCTAGTCTGTTGATCCAGGCTCTGAGACTGGCTGCTGCTGGCTGTGGAGATGTAGCCTACTAGGTTCCAGGGCTCATGCATATATCTCTACCCCGCTATAACGCGGCCCTTGGGAGCCAAAAAATCTCACCGCCTTATAGGTGAGACCGCATTATATCGGGTTTGGTCCGGTACGCCGTGCCAGACTGGGCCGGCTTCCCCAGCGGTGATTTAAAGGGCCTGGTGCTCCAGCCGCTGCGGGAAGCCCTGGGCCCTTTAAATCACCGCCGGAGCTCTGGCAGCAGGGCTCGGGTGGGGATTTAAAGGGCCCGGGGCTCCCCGCTGCTTTACCATATTATATCCGAATTCGTGTTATATCGGGTCGTGTTCTATCGGGGTAGAGGTGTACTTCTCAAGAGTGAGGATCCATGCAGGCAAAATGTCAAAGAGGATTGGTCCATAACCCCCAGAGACTCCACAGGCCCTGCTGTAGAAACAGGTAGGATGTGACAGATGGAAGGAGAAAGAATTGAAAGTTGAGGACATGGAGGCAGGGACCTCATTACTGCATCTTCCTTCTCATTAAAGTTATTCAGCTACCCATCATGCAGACTTTTGTTAGATACTTTTGCTATTCAGAGCAGACCAACCACTCATTCACCTGATCTAGCATGTAAGATATTGTGCAGTACACACAGCTGGAAAGCCATAGATGATGAGGGATAAGCAGCATTCTGTTAAGGCAACAGTAGAAAATATGTACCCTTAGATACTAAAACAAGAACAAGGCTATCACAGTGGCTAATAATGCCATCATTAAAATGCAAGTTTTAAAGCTAGACAATATAGGTCAAATCCTATTAACTACACCAAGCCTAGCACTATGGGTTTGGTACAAGATAGGACTACAGAGGTTGGCCTAAGTAATCTGCTCCCCAGAGACCAGCAGTGGAGTCAATCTGCAACCACTACTATAACACAAGTTCTACTCTACAGTAAACACTTGCAGCTCTTATGTTCCACCTCTGTAAGAGTAAGGGAGGTGGATCTGTCAGGTGCCTCCACCCAGAGCAGTGAATGAACACCAGCAGAGCACAGTTGCATTGCATCTACAGATGTCAGGCTACTGTTGGGCAAATAAACTGATATTTTCTGTTTGGTGGCCAAACTGAAAAAGTCTGGGAAAAGAATTATTTTGGTTCGAGCCTAAATGAAAATTTGTTGGTACCTCACCAAACAAAATAATTGGCAAAAAGTCATTTAGGCTCAAATGAAATATTTTGTTTGACCCAATACAAAATGTTGCATTTCACTTTGTGGTGTTTTAGGGCCTCCTCCTCTTTTATGGGGGGTGTAGTTAAATCTAGCTATATTTAAAAATGAAACGTTGAAGTGTTTCATCTAAAAAATGTGAAAACAAAACCTTTTTCTGAATTTCACACACACCATTTTTACTAAATCAAAACTATTTCCCAAATTAGAACGAATTCGCAAACAGTTTTAGCTAACCCAGAACTGCATTTTTTGATGAATAAACTACTGGCTGAAGAAATTTTGCCCAACTCTACTTCAGACCCTTTGTCTGAGATCCTGGCATTTATTTCTCCCCTCCCACCATATATAGCAGAACTGCATTGGGTTCTATCTTCTGGCTCTTTCATGGTGAGAGAGGCCAAATTTGCTGTTACATAAGTCCTACTAAAGCATTTGTGTAGTCAAATACGTAAAATAAATAAAAAAAGTGTCATGTGGATTAAAATGGGAGATCATCAACATGCAACAGTCTCATTGATTTTTTTCCCCAAGTATTGGAGTGATTTTTCCCCACAGGGAAGGATCTAGATTTTGTAGCTAAGTGTGACACCCCTTCTATTTTCTGAACACTTGGGCAAGATAGTTTCAGCTTTTCTACCTGCTTTTACTTGCATCAGTCCTGCAGAATAAGAAGTCGGTCAATCTGGTTGAGGGCAGTTAAAGAAGCAAAAATTGAGATCATCAGTTAAAAAAAAACCCTACAAATTAACTGGAAAGATGGGTTGTAAATTAAGGTAATCTTAGAAAAATATTAGTGTAACTTCTCATGACTCATTTAATTTAATCTACACAAATAGTAAATTGCCTTCTTAAAATACAACCATATTCCTTCACTTTAGAATTCAGGTTTATAGTTAGGTATAGCCTGATTTTACTACAAAACCTGCTTGCCCATTGTGTGCCAAATCGCATCTGTGAAACAGCTAGGTCCAAGAATGCCCAGCCATCATGACCTACCCTTATTTATGGCACAACGATTTATTATTTATTAAATTAGATTTCAATCTTATACAAACTCAATACCAAAGGACACCAATCCAAACTTTCACATGAGCGTCCTTGATATGCACTTAGAAATCCAACAACATAGGAGACGCAAATAAAAATTAACCAAAGCAGCAGCACTTCATCTCACCTTTCCGCACACCATTTCATCCACAGTCATGTAACCCTTATAGCCTAAAACATCCCATTGTACTTTCCCCACTAGACAAAAATCCCATCCTCAACTGCATCAGCCTTTCACCAGTGCTCACCCAAACAGACAGGTTTTGCCATTGGTACCCACAAGATACCAATTAACCTAACACAGACAAACCATCAAAACAGGTCCCTTGCCCCAACAGTGAAATGCAGAAGAATTGAATTTCCAGCTGCTTATCTTCTAATCACATTCCAAACACTAGATCAAGAGCTGGAGTTCAAGATCTTTGTGATTCAATCCTTTACAACACACACTGTCTCTTTGGAGGTGGAAAAACAGATAGGCTTTTTAATTCTGGTGGTACAATTCAAACAAATTAACATCTTTACAACAGCAATAGTTACAAATATTCACAATACACAATATTCCTTATGTGGTGTATAAGAGGCTACATACCAAATAATTATTCTCCAAATGTATTGCCTCCATTGACCCAAACTGTGGGAATGCATCTTTTGTCAGGCAGCAATGGAACCCATTTCACAGCAGTGAGCTGCTGGGGAAGCACATCCCTCTGTTTCAGCATTCTACAACTAAAGACTTAAGAGACACCCCAACACCTCACTTGTACCTCAGTTCCTTTCTAAGATCCCATTCCAGCAAAGCAATTTAAGTTCACAAGTAGTCCCACCACTTCAGTGGAGCTGTTCACATGCTTCAGTACTTTGCTGGATCAAGGTTGAACCTCCAGGCACATCCTGTAAATCTCCCAAGCAGAGGTTGGGTCAGGGTGAATATGCAGAAGAGATACATTCAAACAGAAATAAGTTATTTAACAAAACTCTTCATTACATTGCCTCCATTCATCCTCACTGTGACAGCCTAACTAGCAACGACTGTGCTAAGTAGGTTAAGGGGTGACTGTATTATAATCTATAAGTACTTACATGGGGAACACATATTTACTCTTCAATGTAGTGAAGAAACATATAAACACAATCCAATGGCTGCAAGTTGAAGCTATACAAATTCAGATTGGAAATAAGACACACATTTTTAACCATAAGACTAATTAACTGCTGGAACAAATTACCAACAGTTGTGGAGGATTCTCCATCACTTCCAATTTTTAAATCAAGATCAGATGTTTTTTCTAAAAGATATGCTTTAGGAATTATTTTTGGGAAGATCTATGACCTGGATTACACAGCAGGTCACACTAGATGATCATAATACTCCCTTCTGGCCTTGGAATCAATGAATATAGTAGTACTTCTCCACCTTCCTCCTAGCTGAAGTGACTGAAGCATCATTGTCCCAAATAAAGCACACACTAAGAGCTAGACTTAGAGGTTTGCAGCCCAACCTGAACTCAATTGGACCCAACTACAAGTGGTGGATTGGGGTTGGATCGGATGTAATTTGTATTAGTATACATTCGGTTAGCTAATCCGAACTTCATCTAACTTTCTTTCTTTTTTGCCTGTCTGTTAACAGGGCAACTAAGGGCAGGGAAACATGGGCAACTCCCTGCAGGGAGCAGCTCCCCACATGGTTACCAGTAGCCTTATCAGCATGCCAGGGGAAGTGAGCCAAGCAAGACATACACTACAGCAAGGGCCAGGAACTGTGAACATAAGTAGGAGATCTCCTCCTTACCTCACTAAGGCCAGTCTACAAGGCAGGAACCTCCCAGCAGCAGGAAGGAGCTGGACACACTGGTGCAAAGGGAGGAGGAGTGTGATCGAACAGATGCATGGAATCTGCAGTCTACAAGCAGCAGTAGCTGCCGCTCCAAAAGAGCAGGAATCTGTATTGGTAGGCGAGACACATTTCCTGTGCACAGATGGAACATGCCTGTCCCTGGGTGCAGTGCAGGGTGCTGGGCAGCTGGGATCTGGCTCCTCCACGTTCCCCCTAGCTGGATGCAGTAGTGGACATGGGGTATGCATCTCTGGCATCCTGATGGCACCCGATCCATAGAAGCAACCCCCTTGCAAGTGGCAAGGAACACTCACATCATATTGTGGTTTTATCTCCCTCAGTACTGCTGCAGGACTCAATCACTTTCACTCCAGGTCCGCCCCTACTCCTTTCATGTGACCAGAGCTGGAGGTATTGCAGGCTGGGGTTCAGGCAGAGATGGTGCTGAGGCATGGAGTTCAGACCAGGATCTACAGCTCCCTGGAGCTAGGTGGGGTGTCTGGTCCTGGTGGGATGGCAGTGGCTGTAGTGTGTGCCTCCTAGTTTGGTCACATAATACAACACTGTGGTATGTCAGTACATATGTGAACCAATGAGTCTCTGATACGGTACTGAAAGGTGCAACATGTATTGTAGATGGCCCGAAGCTTCAGCATGTTGATAAGGAGTGAGGCCTCATGCGCCAACCACAGTCCCTGCACTTTCAGTGACCCCAGATATGCCCCTCAACCCATCATGGAGGCATCAGTAACAACTGACCTGGTTGGCAAGGGCAGCCAAAAGCAATGCCTTAGTAAACAATCGCTGGATGCTTCCACCACAGCCAGGAGTCTAGGCCCAGTGGAGGAAGATGAACCAGTCTGTCTAGAGATTGAAGGGTAGGATGGTAAAATCGTCCTGAGCCAAATTTGAGGGGGGACAAAGGCGCAACCTTTCTAACTGGACCATCTGCATGCAAGAGTCTCAAAAAACTCCAAACCGTCATGGAAGGCTTAGTTTGCCGTCTGTGGCAAATTGTCTGAAAATGGTTGGTCAGCAAAAATGCTTTCAACATCACAGAATCTAATGGGGCTCCAATGAATTCTATTTTTCATTGGGAGCCAAAGTTGACTTCCTAGTATTTAGGATGAAACCCAGACAGTCAAGCAAGCGCAGTATGTTTGCTGACATGAGCAAGAACTTGCTGTCTAGCGCTGCCCCTCAGTAACCAGTCATCCAGATATGGGAAGATGTGAATTTCCTTCTTCCTAAGATATGCCATAACAACCACCACACATTTGGTAAAAACCCAGGGGGCAGAAGAGAGGCTAAATTGAAGCACTATGTACTAAAAGTGACATTCCGACATGAGGAATTGAAGGAACTTTCTGTGGCTTGGCAAAAACCACATTAAAATAGGCATCCTGAAGATCCAGAGCAGCAAACCAGTCATTCTGAGAAAACATAGGGAGAATAGTCAACAGTGACCATTTGGAACCTCATATACCTGATATGTTTGTTGAAACTGCAAAGATTGAGAATGCTTCTTACCCCTCCCTTGGATTTGGGTACCAGGAAGTACCAGGAATAGAAGCTGTGAACCTGATGTTCCAGTGGAACTTCTTCCACCACTCCCAAAGTTAGTAGAAAGTGGAACTGCTTGAGCAATATCTCATGATGGGGGTCCCTGAAGAGGGGTGGGGAGGATGTGTGGAGAGGAACTGCATGGCATAACCCAGTCTGACAGTGCTTAGGTCCCAGCTGTCAGTCGTGATAGCCCCGAGCATTATGAAAGTGGGACAGTGTGTCCCCAAAGGGGAGACATGAGGATAAAGGAGCAATGACTAGAACAGTACTCTGGTCCAAGGAGTCAAAATGCGCTCTTGGATGATGCAGGGGGTGGGGGCAGGTGTATGTAGACTGACCAAACCCCAAATATGGTATCTATCCCTCTTTCTGGGGTAGTCCTGTTACATCAGACAAGGAAAAGGCTGGCCAAACATGCACTGTGGACCACACTACTGCTGCTGTTAAATGCTGCAGTGGCGTCTCTGCACTGCCAGTGTGTACAGCCCCAAGGACTGCAGGGTAGCCCTAGAGTCCTTGAAGGAGCGCAGCATTTCATCAAATTTTGTCCAAAAACAGCATTTGGCCATTAAAGGGCAAATCCTCAGTGGCTTACTGGACATAGGAAGCAATGCCCAATATCTGCAGCCAGGAATTCCGCCTCATTGTGACCGGAGAGGCCATCACTCTGGCCAAAGTGTCTGTGCCGTCAAGCATGGACTGCAAGGACATCTTAGCCACCAAGCAGCTCTCAGTGAGAAATGCCCAAAATTCCTTTCATGAAGGCTCAGGCAGCTGGTCTGCAAACTCTGACATAGTGGTAGAATTAATTAAATTTTATTTGGACAGCAAAGCTTGCTGATTAGCAATTCACGTATGTAAGGAGGAGGAGGTGTAAATCTTCCTGCCCATGAGGTCCAAATATTTAAAGTCCCTATCCCTGGGTGTGGACTTAAACCTGCCCTGCTGGGCTCTGTCATTCATTGCAGTTACAACTAGAGAATTTGGGGCTAGATGGGAGTAAAACCCCTCAAATCCCTGCACAGGAACAAAAAGAGCACTTTTCCGTGTGCTTAGCTGCAGGCAGTAACAAAACAACTGTGCTCCAGAGGGCCTTAACTGGTTCAAGGAACACATCACTAGTAGGGAGGGCGACTCTCCCAGGGGCAGATGGCTGCAGGATATCCACTCATTTGTAGGTGTTCTCTTGCAAGAGCTTCACTTGGGTACTGAGAGAATCAGCTACACACTGCAAAAAGGTCTCGTTACGCCTTTAAATCTTCTGGTACTGAAGGGAAGGATGATCCAAGCCACAGAATCATCCAGAGATGATGAGGACCTTAACTAAGCCAAAGCCAGATCTAGTTGCAAGGCTGATGGATTGACTCTGGAGACTCCGCCTGGAGGATTAACAGTCCCTGGGCCTGGGGAGGATCGACGGTCACCACTGCAGACCTGGCCAGCGATCTCGCCTTCAAGCGAGACAAAGAGGGGAAACTCCACAACTGAGGAGCATCCCACAGATTCCATGGAGGCCAAAGATCTGGATAAGGCATTGGTGGCCAGTAGGCACCAGGCCAAGAGCCTCCATCCCAATCAGAAGACGAGTATCAATCCTGGTATCCATAATGGTTCATCAGCAACCCTCAATCCAGATTGGGTGATGAAGGGTGGAAGGATGATGACCCCAACTCTGACACAGATGTAGCTAATTACTTCATTTTATCATTCACTTATTGTGTGATGTTATGATTAGCATGCTATCTTATATATAATCATTGTATGCTAAATAGATTTAAGTTGTAGAATTATAAAAGTATCAGAGGGGATAAGTATACATTAGCTATCTAAGTAAGTAGGACTGAAACACAAGATCTACAGGCTGAGGCCTGTAAGATGTCAGCTTAGCCATACTAGGCCATAGACATAAGAAATGCTTGACATAATTAAGTTACCAAAGAATGACCCTATACCACAAGATCATAGGAAAAGATGTGCCAATGGGTGGTATTGCAAAAAATTAACTGTAAGTTATTTTTTGCTTACAAGATATCCAGTAGTCACATTTTTCTAACACATGCCCTAACCACAAGGTGCACCATGTGCATAAATGCTAATGAGGTATAGTCAGAATCACATTATAAAAAGAGACTGGGAAAGTTTAGCTCCCTATTGGAAACTCCAGCAGGAACCACCCCTCTACTGATGATCAATTGGCAAGGCAGCCATTAGACCTTAAGAATATTATTAAGGATGTGAGTATAACTATATTTGTAACTTATGCATTAGTCTTTATAAAAATTCTATAGGTATAGGAAATCTTAACAACTTTAATAAAACTTGTAAAACACACTAGACATTGTATTTGTAAATGTATGAGTGGTCACTACCCTTGGTCTTTGTGTGTTCCCAGAAACTCCAAATCTGAAACAAGCAGTAGAGGTGACTTTCAGTCTGTTGAACTTGAAACTGTAGTCACCAGACCTGAGCCCACGGTGGCATACCACCATATTACAAAATTCACGTTAAATAAAATAAAAGGCTATACCAAGGAGCCTCAGGATCCCAGAGATAAGGGTGGAACGAGACCAGAGGTGAAAGTAACCAGTCTGACTCGTCCATCATCCAGAATAAGTGGTACCATCAGTACTGAGCATGCCCATTTCGGAAATGGTGTTGGTCCTGAAGTCAGCAGCGGTACCAGAGTGTCTGATGGTGCTGACGTCAAGGGCAGTGAAAGCTGCCACAGAAGCATTTGTGGTGCCGACTGCAGCAGTGCCAAGGAGATTCCTGATGCCGGGGTCACCCATAGGCATCCCAGTACCAGCCCTGCTTTCACAACCTATGGAAGGGAAATATTGGGGTGCAGTGCCAAGAGACCCGAGGGTTCAGCATCTTGTTCAATTGCCAGAGCTACAGATAGCAAAGTCCTGGACCAAAGGAAAGATTGGGACCAAGAAGCAAAGGATATCTGTACCTGCCTGATATGCTGCTGAGGTGGAAACAATCGGTACTAGCATCTCCCTCGTCAGTGCCAGACTCAACAGATGCCTGGAGGCTGCAACTAGAGAACAGTACAGGATTTCGAACCTCTGTACTCAGTATCAAGGAAGGGTTAAAGGTACCCATGCCATCCTGCACACTGGTACCAACCCCATGCCAGTCCATGCTTTTCCTCAGGGAAGCAAAAGAGTCACCCCAAAACCAAAAGCAGTCTCAATTGAGATCATGCAATCTCTTCTTCAGCACAGTTGACAGGGTATGGCTCCTCCATTTCTTCGGAGAGGCACCTGCAGCAGCGCTCCAGGAACCCGAAGCACCGTATGTGGGGATCACTGTGTGGGATTGCTCCGCCACACAAAGAACAATGTTTAAACTCCTGTGAGGGCATCACTGATAAAACAAAACTACTACAACTATATACAACAAGGGGAAAAAAACTAAACTAGTTGAGAGGTTAAGACCACACAGAGCTCTGACTCAGCTATAGACAGTAAGGAGGAACTGAAGGAGGGCCGGTGTTGCACTGCCACGTGCAGCTAGGTGACGGGCTATGGCCACGAGGTGCGAGCGCCACCCCCTACGGGTGCTGCTAGGCAAATTTCTCCAGCTCCAGTGCACTGGGTGTGCAAATACCTAAGTGCAATACACGTCTGCACCTACTCAAAGAAGGTTACTTTAATGCCAGCTTTTTATTGAATGCTTTTTCAATTAAATTCCTCTTCAAGTGAATGGTGGTATTCCTTCTTTCATTTTAATGGCAGTACAGATAAAGGTTTATTACACACTAAAATGGTTTATCCCTCCATAACAAGGTTTGATAAGCTGCTACTGTATCATATAAGAAGAGTTATTGAAACTAACTACTGCGCCTGATGAGTGGCTATTTTTCAAGCCTCAAAATTCTATTGTTTTATATTACCCTTTCTTACTAATTACTGAAAGGTTTACAAAGAAACCACGTCCCAATTCACAGTTTATCTTAGAAGTAAATAAAATGGGTCTACAAAAAAAGAGAAGACTCTTAGTGGAGTTACATTGATATAGATCAAGAAACAGAACATAAAAATTCCAACCACTCCCTCTCTAATTACTTAAGTATTCATACAATTCTTTCATAAAAATATTATAAATATTTAGTTTTATATTTAGGGCAAACCTAATACCATCATAAGATTTGAAAGGACAAAATGTTTAACCCTGAAAATTGAGATCACAGTAGAAATAGTGACAGGCAAATAATTAAGGAAGTGCTTATCAGCTCTTTGCACCATTCTAATTCTAAGATATATTCAGTTTCTTGTGCAACATATTATACTACAATACAAAGTATCAGAGACTTTTGGCAGAAGTGATGACTATTAGAAAAAACACCTTACAGAAGCACATTGCTAAAGGCTGAAATGGTGGTCCCATAAGTTTAGACGAGACCAGGTTCAAGTCCCAAGGTGAGGACAGGTTCTCTTAATTTAGGGTACAACATTTCCAGGCCTTTAAGGAATCTGATTGTCATGTCACTTGAAAAAACAGAATGTTATCCACATGAGGGTGGCAAGCTGGTCTCACTGCCAGGTGAACCTTGATAGAGGAACCTGCTAAGCATTGCTGTTTCAGGTGCAGCAAATAGTCACATATATGTTGGATGTTTGAATGCACTGGAGAAACTCCAGTTTGCTACGCCCAGACGGAAAAGCACTTCCATTTGACAGGCAGGCGGCCCCAGTGGAGGGCTTTCCACTGCTTAGTAAGACCTAGCAAACTTGTTCCAAGCAAGCCTCTTTTCTGGGATTTAGCCATTAAGCTTCCAGGCTGTTAAATAAAGGGAACACAGGTTTGGTAGTTGCCAACTGCTGCAGACCATTAGCTACACAAAACAAGTCCTGCAAGGTTTATGCAGCCCTACAGTCAGAAAGATTTTGTTCTTTAAATAGACTTCTAAAGGTTTTTTTCCATTGTATTGTATGAATTATGCATTAAAATGATGATATATTAGGTTAATAAGGGGATTTCATTCTGGAAGACTGCAAAGCACTTCACAAAGGGGGGAGGGATAGCTCAGTGGTTTGAGCATTGTGAGTTCAATCCTTGAGGGGGCCATTTAGGGATTGGGGCAAAAATCTGTCTGGGGATTGGTCCTGCTTTGAGCAGGGGGTTGGACTAGATGACCTCCTGAGGTCCCTTCCAACTCTGATATTCTATGATTCAAAGCTGAATTGATAGGAACACCATATTTCATGCTGATACTTCCTCCTATTCAACAGCAGTATCATTTAAAATACAAACACCAAAAAAAAATCTAACTTTTTTTTTTTTTTTTAACAACAACAAAACAATTTGGACCAAAAATAGTAGGATTTGTTTACTCAACAGAACACTTCTCAAAAGTGAATATGAGGGAGTGGGAAAAGAGAAAAACTGAGCAAAGTATGAGCAAATACAAGATTCTGAAATGATTTAAACGTTAAGGGCAAAGCTGAATAGCATGATTTGGAACTGGAATCCTGCTCAAAACAGAATGTATTTCTTCAGTTCACGTTCAAATATATTAGTTTATATTAGGGACTCCTTGTCATTTTTTTCCAGCTAGTTTATGTCATAAGGTTTGTGTCTTACACACTTCTCCACAACATGGAGAGTACCCTTCCTTCCCCCAAATGGACTTAATTTAAATGCATTACCTGTTTTTTTCATCATCGATGAAGAATATGTTCCTTAAAAATGACACTGGCCTCGATGACCTGAAGCTGATATGACAAGTGAGTCCTACATTTGTCCCCTCTGGTGAGACTGCAATAACTTGGCCACTTGGAAACTGCACAGAAAGGGGATTAATCCTGTCACCATCTTCAAGTTCAAGCTCTGGAATTTCAACTTGTAGTGCTGACGGCCTGTGTTAAAAATCAATAATAATGATGTTTGTTACTGTTGCCCTTTGGGAGCAAAGTTAAGTCACACATCTATCAAACTGCTTTTCGCAGCTCGATACATGAACCATGATCATAGCACAAATTTGTTTTTTAAATTATTAGTCAACTGAAACTAACTGAAAAATTATAAGTCCTTTAACATTTAACATGCCATTTTGTCTTTTACAAATGTACTGCAATTAGTTTTCTGTAGTGACCCACTGCAATTCAGCATTGTATGGAAGAATTTTTACAGACCATTGTTATAACTAAGGCCTAAGTATTACTTTTATTTGTTTCCTTAAAAGTCACCTATTGCTAAAGCTTTCTTCTATATTGATTTAATTGTATTAACACTTATCAAATTGTTCTAGTGTTCAAAACAGCTTTTACTCTATAACTATTTGCACAAAATGGAACCTCCTGGACAGAGACATTTTGAAATACTTCCCCTGGTGACACTAATTTAGGCACCAATCTTGCAATCAAATCTATGTGAGTAAATCCCCAGACCCATATGGAGTCTGGCTTGATCCAGTTGTGGTATTATTGACAACAGTCATTCAATAAATTACTATTTCTCAACAGAAATCCTAGGTAATTCACCCCACCTACAAATGACCATCATCTGTAGGAAAGTGGATGCAAGATGTTCATTCGGGTCTCTGACACTGCAATACCTAGTCATAGAAATGTGCCACTAACTGCACTGGAAAATGAAATTTATTATTTAACCACAGAAAAAAATGTATCACAGGTAGAGGAAGTACAAGCTTCCTAACACTTGTCATATCAGTGTGCCTCAACTCTTACCTGGAGAGACTAGTACTAGGTAAGGGAGCAATTCAAGTTCTGCCTAACATGCTAGCAATGTCACCAAATGCAGTATTAGTTTTTGATATGTTAGCACCTATCCACTGGAAACTATGGTGAGACCATACCATCATTTAACACTGGTAACAAAAACCTATCGGATGGTAACTTTAACCACTATTGCTTTGAGCTGTATTTGAACTAGTGCCCTAAAATGTAAAAGCTCTGGATACCATTACCAAGCCCTAGTATTCAAAAATATTAAGCTGTACAATGCTATATGGTACAAAACCCATGATAAAGGACTCAAGGAGGCATCTGTTAACCAAATATTGCACCAACTCTGAACTAATACATTTTGCGATACAGTATGGAGATTAAAAGAAAGTTTTTGACTGTTTTCAAATCTTCAGTTTAACAGTGTCATTTTGGAGATCTAAAAAAATGAATAAAAAGGTGCAATCATTAATAAATCTAATGTATAGACACTTTTAGATTAATGTTTGTTTTGTTGAAATATAATACAGCCTTGCATAGATAATGAAATCATAGTACATCCAGTGTGACTCATCGATGTGTCTAACAAAATCATACTAACCCAAAATAACCGTTTGAGGATTTCTAATCAATTTGCCAGAGAAAAAACAACAGCTACAATGTTTTCATCTAATCATGACATCAAAAAAAAAATAACAAGCTTATGATGTGACTCTCAGGCTGAAGTCACTGAGAAGCTCTCATAGCTGCTGCTTTTTTCATAGTTCTGCTGTGCTTTCCAAAAAAGTACAAAAAGTGTGACAATCTGTCCTGTAATGATGGACGGACACATTTCTGGAGCACAGAGCTAGTAAAGAAATGATATTTCATGAGGATAAAATGCTGTTCACTATCACTATTTCCTGCTAAGTATGGCATTTTCCTCCATTGAGCAGACAGTGATATTAACACCAACCCACACAGCAATTATCTAGTACCTCCTGCAGCGGAAAACAGAGGAAGCGTTATAATTATAGTGTTTATGGCAAATTAATCTGGAATTTAAGTGAAGATTTACCTTGAGTAGTCTTTTGGAATAATATTGACATACGTCTCAGTTTTCATATCCAGAGGAACAGGCACCAATATCAAAAACGGGGGATCAAAGTTTATCTTAGGTAACTTGACAGTACCAGACAGAGTTAATAGTTTGCAATGAGATGGGTTATCATTCAGAAACACTGGCACTTCAGCTCCATATGTCCCAGGATAAGCTAATGAAAAATGGAACAATCAAACAAATATACGAACATAATTAAAATAAATCATCTGAAGACACAAACCTGATAAGAACTTTCTAATCAAGCATATTGCTTTTGTTTTCAAAATACAGTCAAACATGAAAACAATCTGCAGCACTAGTCTACTACGATAAGTTAGGAAGAAAAAAAATAGTTACAAGTGACTTGTCCTGGAAACTTGGAACCCATTTTTTATATTGTTTATTAGCAGGAAACTTTTTGAAATTCTGGCATTTCTTCAAAATTATTGAAAAATAAAATATTTCTTGCAGTTGATGAGACGTATATCCATTCTTAAGCACCATGAAATGTGAAACCACCCATCTCTACCTGCACTGTCATGCAGTCAAATTCCTATGGGACCTCTAAATCAAAATAATGGGATCCAATAACTGAAAATATAAATGCAACCTACCAGATTCCAAAGCCCTGTACTGTTTCCAACATAAAAATGCCTCTCACATCTCATCTGCAAATACACGAAAAACTTCTAGGATGATATTCCGATCCCACAGAAATAAATGCCAAAACTTACATTAACTTCAGCAGGGCCAGGATTTCATCCTATATATCTATTACATCCAAAATAATTAAATTAAAAAAAAAAGCATTAAGTTCGCAAAGTCAAACACTCATTTAGGAAATATCAGATTTATGGTTGCCTTAACTTGGTCTCATTACCTGATCAGATACTAATTTTTCACATGACCCCTACTTCAATCAGTGCACAGGTTGGAGAATGCTCACTGAATAAGCACTATTCAGTGTTTCTCTTTATCTTAATTACTCAATGTGCGTCCCCATGCATTATTTACTGCATGTCATCCAAACCTTGTTCTCAACACAGTTATTAATTTCCTCATAGTCTTTTCTATGATGCTATCATAGTATCTTAGTTCTTTAATTAATGTATTTTACAACACCCCAGAGAGGAAAGGAAAATGAAGACCAAAATTGTCAAGTCTCCATTAATTTGGGGTGACAATTTGAGATGCTTAGGGTTTAGTTTTTCAGAGTACTCAGCATTACATAGCACTTTACATGTTCCAAACACAGCTTCCGTTGTCTTCAGCTACAGCTGTGAATGCTCAGCATTACAGCTGGGTGAAATTTTTATGGCAAATACTAAATTTATCAAAATATGCATTTTTCAGGGCACCAAAACTATTTGCAAATTCAAATCTAATTTGGCAACTAGTTTTGATCAAACAAAATGAAAACAAGATTTTTGAAAATGTGGATTTGATCACTATTTGATCACTATTTGAAAACCATTTGACCTGAACAAAATTTTTCCATGTTTTTGTTTGTTTCATCAAGAAACACTGGGGGGGGGGTGGAGAAGGAGAATCAGTTTCTGCTTGAAACTAAGCAGTTTGGGAGGGGGGAAAAGGGGATTTTTTCCATCTGGCTTCCAAACCAATAAATCAATCATTTGCTCAATTCTACTCAGCACTTCTGTAAATCCGACCATAGGTGTCTCCAGTTGGGTACCCAGAAAATGAGGAACACATTACAGCCAGCTGTGAAAATTGTGACTTGTGTGACATGCCCAGCAACATATAGCAACTTTGTGGCAGAGGCAGTGATAGAATACAGTTCTCTAGGGCAGCATTCAACTGCCTTTTCACTGCACAGCTGACTCATTCCAAGAACAGCTCCATCCTGTGTACTAAATGAGGCAGGAGTCCTGAGGGGGAAAATAGCAATAGTTTGCCAAGTGCACTTGATTTCCATTCTGTTAAAAGGTATCTTAATGACATGATTACATACTAACAATAACCAACTTTCCTCACAAAACTTTTCTCTCTCTTTTCTACTGCTCCACTTGTCCAGCATTGTCACCTCAACCATTCAGATGAATGTTTTAAAGTTTGCAGGGATTTTGTATTCTCACAATTTTTCCTCCTTTAAATGTGACATTGCTTTCTCAAAATCTGAGAAAACTGGCCACGCCCACTCACCCTCTTCTGGGCACAATAATCTCATCCAGATTCTACTTCTACCTTAAAAGCACAACTGACCAGGATTCGAAAAATTCTACTACTGCACAACAGCACTAACCACACAAACTGAACAAGAGGAATAAGATAATCATATTAAACCAGAATGTCAGTCTGATTCCAGACAATTATTCAAATCAGTTAGCCAGAGAAAACTACATATCTAGCATACTATGGGAAGTATTTGTTATGTTAGCTACACCTCTAGTGATCACAGTCAAAGCTTGTGCTACACTACTACCTAATACTCCACCATCATTTGCTATATGGTAGGCCTTGGCTACACCTGAGAGTTACAGCGCTGGTGGTGGCTTTACAGCACTGTAACTCACTCCCCATCCACACTAGCAAGGCACATACAGCGCTGTATCTCCCTGGCTACAGCACTGCACATACTCCATCTCGACGAGAGAAATAAAGAGAATAGCGCTGCTGCAGCAGCGCTGGGGTGCCAGTGTAAACAGGGAATAATCTTACTACGCTGTAACTGACCTCCAGAACCTTCCCATAATCCTTTTAAGTAAAGATAACTCTCTTTGTTTTGTTGTGATGCCTCTGTTTGTTTTGTTGTGAACACAGCTCCTGTTTACTGTGAATGAGCTCCCTTTGGAACGCCCACAGCTAGTGTTTACTTGAAGAGAGGAGGCTTGAGGAGAGAAGCAGCACGGCATGGGGTAGGAAGTGGGGGGTCTGTTTCAGGGAGACTGCTTATCTGGTTTGTGAGGAAAAAAACAAAGAGGGCTATTTGCTTTCAGTGAGCAAGAGGGGGTGGGGGAGGGGGTCGGAACTTGCAGCTGCTGACACAGTGTCGGCTCCAAAAATCCACTCTCTCTCCCCCCCATGCTCCCTGTCACACTCCACCCTACCCCATCCCCCTTTTGAAAAGCACGTTGCAGCCACCTGAACGCTTGGATAGCTGCCCATAATGCACCGCTCCCAATGCCGCTGCAGATGCTGCAAATGTGGCCACAACAGTGCGCTGGTAGCTGTCAGTGTGGCCAGATTGCAGCGCTTTCCCTATTCAGCTGTACGAAGCCAGGTTTAACTCCCAGCGCTGTACAGCTGCAAGTGTAGCCATATCCATAGTCAAATTGCAACGTGATGTGGGCGTTTTCCTTGGGGATGTTTCATAGTGTTTACAAATTTGTCCACTTAATTTTGCCCACAGCTGTTGGAATCCATGGAATTAAGCAATTCCTCCTCTTGTTAATCCTGGAGATACTGGTGTGGGGGGGGGGGAGAGTAATTGTCCTAATTCATAAGAAAAGACTCTAAAGGCAGCACCACAGAAACACTTACTGAAATTTTAGAGAGAGTTTCCTTTCTGATCCTGCAGAACCAAAAATAGGAAACAAACTAACAAAGAAAAAAAATACTCCAATTACATACTACCACGGCAAACAAAAAGATGTAGCCACACATTTATTTCAGTCACCAGTTTCAGGAAAAGCCCATTTATAAAGTTTCCTCCTTAAGCAGGTCTCTGAGTTCCTGATGGTTGTCCATTTGGGCATCATGGGGTCATAGTTAAGGTTGTTTGGGAGAACTTAGCTGTGTACTGGCATAGATCTCTTTACTTTCCTGAAGAGGGATGTTTACCTATACCAGAGCCTTATTCCTTAAATAGTTCCATTGATTTTTATACATCTACTTAACACAAGGATGGGGAAAAAGTGGCCCCAAGTGGCTTTCCCTCATCTACATTTCTGAGGTCAAACCGCTGTGGTTTCTTGACAGCCATTCTGTCCCAGCCACCACTTGTGGGGTCATGTATACTTTGCAAAGCACACAAACAGATGTATTATGAACCCAAGGTGGATATTACATACACTTAAAACATAAATAGGTGTTATTTTTAAATATATATCTGTGTTTATACATACACCTGGGTGTTTTGAATTCTTAGGCTTACCCATTGAAGAATCTTCTCCAGTCCTACTCACAACCCCCTTAAAACTTAAAGCAAGGCACTTTTAAATGAACATTTCATGAGAGGTTAAAAAAAGCACTAGGACATTCTTTTAAAAGTGAACAACAAATCCGGACAATTCATTTCAATGAAGCACTTTGTCTTAATTGCCCCAAACTTCCCATAAACTCAAAAATGATATGTATGTGAAGTTTCAGTTGCATTGATTCTGGTGTAGTTTAAATTCAAAGATAAATTCAGTTTCAAATTCACTCTAACAAGAAGTCAGCTGCAACTATAATGAGGCACAATCAGTTCCCATTGATAGTATTTATAACACTACCTTAACTACAGTAGAACATCATAGGCTGGGATTTTCAGAGGAGCCTAAGGGACTTGGGATCACAAATCCCATTGAAATTAACTCCCTTGTGCCCCTTTGAAAATGCCAGCCAAGTCTAATGGCTTTAAATAAAACATCTGTCTTCATTGAACCAGCTTTAACTGCACTGTAAGTGTCTTTTTAACTGACTGGCTGAAAAGTGTCCTTTGGGTTTGAAATAGACGCAACTTCAACAGAACCAAAAATTTTCATAAAACTATTGAGAACAAAAAAAAGACTTCAACCTCTCAAAGTAATAACTCCAACAAGAAAAAACTGAGTCCCCAGAAGCACAAAGTTAAACACCGCTCCACTTGTTTTTGCTGAAGTCATATCAACCTCAAGCCCGGCAGGCAGCTTTCCAGTTACAAAGGCTCTGCTGGTACAGTCAGAAGCACTTCAGTGTAAGCTGCTGCTTTCCTCAAAGCAGCTACAGACTTGAGGATGAAAGTCTGTAGAGTTTCAGTACCAAAATAAAACGTGAAGTTCTGATTTAAACAGAGTGCAAACGATAACACTGCTAAGCAAGTTGTCGCAGTCCGGGCACTCCCACACCAACAACAGCAGTAGGTCCCAGTACAGAACATCCCTTCCTGGCTATAAACAGGTTCAAATACAAAGTCTTCACTTTGCAGGGTCCCCGTCAAAAGCCTTTCCATTTCTTGGGAGGTTTTAGCAGAATACCACAATTTTTTAATCAGCTTGAGTACATGCTTCCCTCCCCCCCCAGTTACTCCTTTCTGCTATTTCCTTTTATAGCTGCTAGCTAGGCCATGATTTTTTTCCGAGATCCAGCTGTGTCCACTCCTGCAGATACTTAACCTCTAACTGTCTGGTTCTTAAACACTGCAAATCCAACAGGTGAAGTAGGAATTTTGACTTTGGCTCTAGCTGGATTTCCCCAGTTTAACTACCCAGAGCTTCTAAACACCCGGATGGGTGGTTAAGTATTATACCACTTACAAAGAAAAAACTAAAGTTCTATTAATGTTGCAAGATTTTCTAAGTTGAAAATATGCAGAAATACCTGCATTTTATGTGTTTGGGGGCCTCACAAAGCACCTCAAGTGTGTGCATACAACAATGTAACTGTATAGGGCCCTCTTTCAGATTTTATGGGTCTACAGTAAGACTCGACTTGGGGGAGGGGACGGATACTCAAAAACCTGTATCATGTTACAATGTTGGGACAGAATAATTCAATACCTGCATCTTCAATAACATGTCATTGCATCAATTTATGGTACTTTAACATCACTTACAAATGCAAAAACTTTACATGTATCATCATGGCACAGGATCAAACAGTCAAAAGAAAATTTCACGAGGTCTGGCAAACCTGCCTAAATTATTATTATTCCTCTCTATCGTCTATTTTTAGCCCCCAAAGAGTGGTGGGAAGAAAGCAAGACCACTTTAAACCATGCACTATCAATGCAAAATAAGCCATATTAAAAGCATCTTACTCCCAATCCCCTCTCTTCTTACACAATCAAATCACCACGTCTTCTGAATCTCTGCTGATCTAAAGCCAGGCTATCCCAATGCCCTACAGTTCCTTCCTTCTACTTTAAAGCCGCCTATGAACCTCTTTCATTTCTACCACAGACAGCCAACCTTTCCTCTATCCACTCTCTTACCCTATTCAAAGCATAGCCATACAGTCATTCACCTTCTCCCACAATATACCATCAGACTTTCCTCCCAAACCAACACCTCCAGCCTATCAGCCATGGACTTCCAATAATCCATTCCATAGTACAGCCAAATTTTTCAATCTTTGACCCTAAAAGTTAGGCTCCTACTATGTGTTTTTCAAAAGGGACTTGTGCTCCCAGGTAATTTAGGCCCATTTGAAAATTGCACTCCTAAATCTGTATTTAGGACCCTAAGTAAAAGTGGCCTCATTTTCAGAGCAGCTGAGCTAATTTGCACCAGAGGACCAGCCCAACACAAAGCACTCTCCTGGCTAGCACGGAGCACTGCACAGCTGCAGCAAACAACTGGATGTTTAAGTGAAGGACATGTGACTTAGCTAGAGCAGGTTGTTGTTTTGGGGGGCAAGGGGTTGTTTTTTGTTATTGACATTCCATTTCTATTTTAAATGGATACAAAGTAATTGAACAATTAATTATATTCCATCATAACAACAATACTCAGAAAACATGAAGGTTTAATAGATAAGCAACCAAAAAATTGAAAAACTCAACACAAAGATTGCATAACAATATTCTTCAATAATGAGATCAATTCTGTGCAACCTAAATTCTGCCTTTTGTGTGTATATATTACAATACAATATATAGTTACATGATTACATAGTATTTGTTCTTTCATTTCTATTATTAGTTATTTATATTACCGTAGCATCTAGGAGTCCTAGTCATGGATCAGGACCCCTATGCTAGGTGCTGTACAAACGGAATAAAAAGATGGTTATAATGTGTATTCTAATGGAGGGAGAATTAAAGTTTCATGTGCAACACTAGAAGTAGTTTCATCATTTCTGAGCACTTAGCTTTGCAACTTTAAATGTTTTATGAATGTCGATTTTTTATTAAATGTTGTACAATTACAGCATATGGATCTTGAACAGAAATGAATGTCAACAGAAAAAGAACATGCTACATTAAATATACATATTCCTGAGGTGGGGAGCGGAAGTATCATGTTGTTTTATCTCAAGGCTATGCCCTAGAAAAAGAAAAATCAATAATAAACCAATCATTTTCCCCATAAAAACTGCTAGAGGGTACAGCTATTCAACTTCCTGCTGTAGCAGAAAAAAGGAACCAGAAGTTAGAGGCTGTGACATCCATCTGCACCCTTCAGTCATATAATCAGCAAACCTCCCAAGGGTTCTAAATTCTTTTAAACTTGCTAATCCAATTGTCAAGTATCAGAGGGGTAGCCATGTTAGTCTGGATCTGTAAAAGCAGCAGAGTTTTGTTGCACCTTATAGACTAACAGACATATTGGAGCATGAGCTTTCATGGGTGAATACCCACTTCGTCGGATGCATGTAGTGGAAATTTCCAGAGGCAGGTATAAATATGCAAGCAAGAATCAGGCTAGAGATAACGAGGTTAGTTCAATCAGGGAGGATGAGGCCCTCTTCTAGCAGTTGAGGTGTGAACACCAAGGGAGGAGAAACTGTTTTTGTAGTTGGCTAGCCATTCACAGTCTTTGTTTAACCCTGAGCTGATCGTGTCAAATTTGCAGATGAACTGAAGCTCAGCAGTTTGTGACTCTCATGACTTAGTCATGAAAACCAAGAGCATGGATCCATTGAAACTTACTTTTCGTTGAAGAATTACAATTATTACAAAGGGTGACATGATACTGTAACATATTTTATCCCTTTCATGCATTAGTTAATGCATTAGGGATTATACAGTAATATAGGATCATTTCAGGTAAGTATATATTCAGTTCTTTAGCATCTCTGTTGAACGTAACCACTTCCATCACAGTAAGGAAACCTGTTACATTACCACACCTTGTGCAAGCCTTTTATGTGTTAGCTTTAAGTTAAATTTAGTGCTATAAATTACTTTAGTGCAACATCCTGTTACAGGCAGGAGCTCTTCATTTTGTATTACCTTGAGATCTACTGAGGAAAAGTGCTCTATAAGAGCTAGGTATTATTATTATTATTATTACTACTACAAACACAGTGGTGTGTTGAAACAAATTAGTGCAATTTAGACTTGGAGCTTGCTAATCAGTTTGTCCACTCAAATGCTGAAATTCTACAGAATAAACCTTTTTAGGTAAAAGGCAAAGCATGCTCCTTAATAGACTATTAAAGTCTTCTGTGTGGGTTTTGCTGTATTTATTATTCTATTTTAAGAAAGATTAAATATTGTTTCACAGAAGGCACAATACACAGGCAGACTACAAATAGTGGAATAATATTTAAAATATGGAATTATGAAGTCAGTTGATTTTAGAATGCTTTTATTGCTTATGTAAACATAAGACTTGCACATCGTAAAATGTAAAAAACAACTTTCAATAAAAAAGTGCTGATCAATAATCCTTGCTGACTATGCATGAATAGATACAGTGTATTTCACATACACACACTTTACTCACTAACTCACAATATTGTTTTGTATTTGCAGGTTATTAGCTGGCTTAGTAGTCTTCATAACATACTATTTTATACAAGTGGCTTTTTCATAGCACAGATCATATATTAATGGAGAGATTATCTTGTGAATGACCGCTGCTTGCATTCACGGTCATGATACCCTTGAAGCTTCTATGACAATTGCTTATGTGATCTAATTGCTTTCCTAATATTACATAACAGTCCTTAATGAAATGTGGCACTGGAAACCAGCAGGAGAGAAAGAAATGCATGTCCACCCACCCCTCTGTAGTCTACCAATCCTTCCCAAGATGTGACTTTGAATAACTGCCTTACATTTGTAAATATTCTTCTCTTCAATTTATTTGAGCTTATCTTAGCAAGAATAATACTGCCTTCATCAACCCTAAAATCAAACCTTGCTGATCTAATCACATGCCAGTTCAACAGTCATTCAAATTCTCTCTCTCTGTTAACCTATTTTCCCCTCTCAGTCTAGAAATACACCACCATGGGATAAGGCCATAAAATAATATTTTTCTCAGAATGAAAAACAAATGAAAAACTTCTATGTTTTGTATTGTAGTCTTGGGCTGGTTATTTTATCATCATCATTCATTAGCATAGACATAGATAATCTCTCAATGTATGTGTATTAAAACTGCCTCTTCAGGAAGTAAAGTTACAGCCCTCTATTTTGTGATTTTTCTATTATTTGAATGACAACAAAAAGTAGATGGCTCAGAAAGGAGAAAATCTGTAAAATAAATACAGACTCGCAATTGCTAAACCACATACAGAATGTTTGAAAGCACTAAAAGGCAATAACCACACCAACTTTTTATTTTCCATCCTCCCCCATTTCCATTGCCCCTTCTTCTCAGTCTGCACTCCAAAACATTGGGTATTATCTTTTTAAAGAAACCTGACAAGAAATATGCTAAGTCAAAGAAAAGGAGATTAATCTCTCCAACATTCAGCAGGTAAAATTACCTTTCATGTCTGCTGCTTCTACCTAGTCACACCCTCTAAGAAGATTAAAAATCATCTACCCTGCACTGGTATAGCTACACATCAGAAAAAATAAATACTTTGAACACATGAAGCAACTCCAGCCCCAAAGTTAGCAACTGTTTACTCAAAGTGACAATCGAATGTAAGAGAAAGTTACTTACTGTAACTGGAGATTCTTTGAAATGTGTTGTCCCCATCTGGATCCCAAAACGTGGGTGCAGAGGTGCGCCATGCGCCAGAGCCGGAACTGTTGATAGCAGTGTCCATTGACCTGCATGTGTGTCATGTGTCAGCCACATGGCACATTTGAGGCTTTAAGAGGCTGCATGGGTCAACGCTGCTCCAGTTCCTTCTTACTCAGCAGCAGAGGAGCCCAGAGCAGCGGGGGAGGAGGGGGGCAGGCTAGGGACTACATATCCCTATGTGGATTCCAAATGTGAGAGAGTAGTGAGCAGTATTCAGGAGGAGGCAGACGCGAGGGCTCTTGGAAAGACCAATTGTGTAGGACAGCATGACCGATGGCGGCATCTGTCGTCGTGGGGGGAGCAATGGCATAATGAATGGAGAAGGTATGGACAGAAGACCAGGTCACTGCCTGGCATATGTCCTGCCAAGGTACATCCGCTAGGAAGACGGATGTGATGGCGTGAGCCTGTGTGGAGTCATCAGGAAGATAACCTTCATAGAGAGGTGGGTGAGGCTCGAAAGGAGGTTTGGTGAGGGCAGAGAGGACACTAGGTTGAGGTTCCAAGGTGAGATGGGCTGTCGCATAGGAGGAAAAACAGTGAGGAAATCTGGAGGTCTTTGGATGAGTGAAGATGGAAGAGCCATCCACAGGAGGAAGGAAGGCACTGAGTGTAGCTAGGTGAACTTAGATGGAGGAGTGTGCTAGGCCTGAATGGCAGAGATGGAGGAGGTAGTTTAGGAGAGTAGGAATGGAGACAGAGTTGGTAGGAATGTTATGAGGACTCATCCAGGCCGTGAAGCGATGCCATTTGGCAGGAGTAACACGTGTGAGTGGAATGTCCTCTGATATTAGTGAGGATGTTGCAGATGGGTGTAGAGCAGGCCTGGTCTACACAGGATCCCCAACCAAATACCAAGCCGTGAAATGAAGGGGGGGGGTGTTGGCATGTTGCAGGTGATTGCGGTCCTGCATCAGATGATTCGGAATGTTGGGAAGGGGAATGGGCAAGCAGAGAGGTGAAAGATCAGTGTAACAGTATTGGCGAGACCAGGAGGGGGCTATAAGGATCACTGTTGCCCAGTCCTTGTGTATTTTGTGTAGGACCTCGGGGAGGAGGGGAATTGGCAGAAGGCATAGAGTAGATGTGCAATCCAGGGAACAAAAAGGACACTGCCCTGAGAGACCAGGCCCAGGCCTCCAGGAGCAGCACAGTGATTGCGATGCTACAGAACAGCAAACTAAGAAGTCACAGTGATGCGTGCCTCATTGGTAGAAGAGAGATTGGTGAGTGGGGTCGTGGAACTTCCACTTGTGGTTGGCATACAAAGAACGGCTGAGTTTGTCAGTGTGTTGCTGGTGCCTGAGAGGTGTACTGCGTGCAGGGTGATTTGGTGTCGGAGGCACCAGTTCCATCAGGTGGACGGCTTCCGTGCACAGAGAGGGGGACCTGGCGCTGTCCTGTTTGTTTATATAGACGACTGCCGTCATGTTGTCTGACAGTATTTGTACATAGCAGGAGTGGAGAAAGTCCAGAAAGGCTTGGCAAGACAGATGAACTGCTTGGAGCTCAAGGATACTGATATGCATCCATGCTTCTCCTGTGAACCAGAGACCCTGAACTGTGCAGTTGTCAAGGTGGGCACCCCAGCCCACTAAGGATTCATCTATGGTGAGGGTAGCAGTGGGTGAGCAGGGCATGCCCACTAGGACTGTGGATGGGTTGCACCATCAGGAGAGGGAGGACCAGCATCTTGGTGAGTGGATCTAACTGTGGCTCATAGACTGTGTGGAGCCAATGTTGGAGGCAGTGCATATGGAGACAGGCATGTAGTGTAACAGCAGTGCAGGCAGCCATGTGTCCTAAATGGGAGCGGCACTGGCGGGCATGCATGCGTGCACCATGTCAGAGCATGGTACTAAGGGAAACAAGAATGGCAAAGCGGTCCCTGGGGAGAAAGGCTCTGGCTGCCACCGAGTCCAAATGTGCTCCTATAAAGGTAAGTGTGCGGGTAGAGACGAGGATGGATTTTTCTTTGTTGATGCAGACTCCTAATTTGCATAGGGGGATGTGCAGGGTTCAAATGCTGGTCAGGAAGCGGGAGTGGGAGGGTGTCACCAGAAGCCAGTCATCCACATAAGGAAACAGGGTGTGGCCCAGTCAGCGCATGTGGGCTGCCACGACCGCAAAGACCTTCATAAATATGATCTCAAAGGGGAGGACACGGAATTGGTAATGGGTACTGTGCATCTTTCATATCGAGAGCCATGAACCAGGCTCCATGGGAAAGGGAGGGTGACCATCTGGAGGCAAAAATTGCAGATGAATTTGTTTAAGTAGGCAATGTTCAGGGTGGGGCATAGACTACCCCCTTTCTTTGGAATGAGGACATAGGGGGAATAGAAGCCACGGCTACAGTGGCAGTGCGGCACAAGTTCTATGGCACCTTTGTGGAGAATGGTGATGGCTTTGCTGAGAAAATAGTTTTGGGAAGGGTCTGAGGAGCAGCCCCCAGGTAGGTGGTGCAGGGGAAAAGGAAAGGAATTTGATCAGGTATCCTTGATGGATGATGTCCAGTATCTAGCGGTCAGAGGTGATCAAGCTCCAATTGTGGGTGAAGAGTTCAAGGCAGCCCCTGAATATGACATGTGGTATGACCGGAAGGATTGTGGTAGTTCGCGGTTCTCGATGCGAGTCAAAACGATTGTTTGAACGGTCGGTGGGAAGCTGAGGCAGCCCAGGTGGCTGAAGAAGTGTGTCGGGGCCGCTGGGGGTAGGGGCGATGGCAAGGTGCTTCAAAGGGTCACTGGGGGTATGGTTGATAGGTGGTGCAAGGACGAGGGCATAAGGGTGGATGCTGTTGTGGGCAGGTGGAGGCTGGGGTATAGATGCCCAGGGAGCGCTGGGTGGCATGAGAGTCCTTAAGGGAACTAAGGGACTCGTCCGTCTTAGCACTAAACAGTTTATTGTTGTCAAAGGGGAGGTCTTCCAGCATCATCTGGACCTCCTTAGGAAGATCACTGGATTGGAGCCATGAGTCGCAATGAAGGACAACCCCGGACGCTACGGAGCGAGAGGCAGCACTTGCAGATTCTACTGCAGCCTGGAGCATGAATTTGGCCACCAGTTTGCCCTCATCCAGCATGCATTGGATGTCCTGCTATCAGTCGGAAGAAAGAATCCTGGAATTCTGCAAACTTAGAATAGAAGCAGACGTTGTATTTGGCCAGAATAGCTTGGTAGCTGGCAATAGGGAATTGTAATTCCACTAACGAATAAACTTTTCTACCCAGCAAGTCCAGTTTCTTTGCATTGCAGTCTGGGGATGTAGATTTGAAGTGCTGCTGGCAGGCACTTTCAGTAGCAGCATTGATTACTAGAGAATTTGGCAGCAGGTGGGTGAAGAGAAAATCTGTGCCCTTGGAGGGAACAAAATAGTGGCATTCTGCTCATTATGATGTAGGGGCACAAGAGGCTGGTGTGTGCCACACTGTGCCGGTTTCAATATGGCAGAGTATATGGGCAAAGCTGTGCGGGTGCATCACTGGGGGTGAAAAATGTCCAGAAATTGATCTTGGGTGTCCTGAACATCCTCCACTGGGAGGCTGAGAGCAGTAGCCATGTGAAAAAATAGGGACAGACTGCAAGTGGTCATCCAGTGGGGAGAGGGAAGACAGGATAAGGGCATGGTCCAGTGATGATGAAGCGGCGGTAGGAATGGGTGGTTCCAGCTGGGGGGTCGGGACCTTCAATGTCGATGGGACTGGAGTGTCCAGGGACTCATGCTGGTGGGTGGCCGTTTGGGTAGGAGATGTGCAGTGTGGGCGATAGGTAACATAAGCTCCACCATCAGCGTGAGAGGTGATGAGCAGCCTGGAGTGTGTGAGACCAGGTGCACCGAACCCAAGAATCCCAGCGGAGTTGATGGAGCCGGGAGCAAAGTAAAGGGTCCCTGTGCCGGCACAGACAGGGCCAGCAGAAAGCAGTAGCATTTAGAGGATGCTCTGTTCACACTTTGTTTGAACCTGGTGCTGAAGTTGAAGTCAGACCGTAAGCTGTAGAATGCGACTTCTCGCCCGAACAGTCCCGGCTCAGGGAGGAAATGCTGCTCTTTGAGGTGGTCCCTGTCAGGGATCCACCCTTATTCCCATGCTTCTTGTGCACACGGTGAGGTTTCATCAGTGCCAGTGGTGCCACATAGGAGGGGTCTGATGAGGCGCTCACTGTATGTCCCAAACATCGCTGCGGTGGTTCTGTCAATGCCAGATCTTGCTGCACACATGGGTGCATTGCCTCCACCATTAAGAAATTTCAGAGCTGAAGCTCGCGAGCTGCTCGGGTCCACTATAGAAAGGAGCAACAAATGGAGCAGCACGACACTATGTTGGCTTCACCGAGACAATACAGGCAAAGGGTGTGCCCATTGTTTACTGCGAAGGAACAAGGGCATGAGGCGCAGTTTTTTAAAACCAGGTTGATGGTACATAATCCCCGGGTCAGGGAGGGTAGAGAAGCCCTCAAAGGCGAAAGTCCAAACAACCAACCGAACTAACTACGGATGAAGAATGGACAACTAACTAACTAAAAACAAGGAGAACTGTATACAGTGAATAAGAGCTATATACGGTGACTAAGAGCACAGAGCAACAGGGTTCCAACTGTGGCCACGTGGCGGGAAGAGGGAACTGGTGCAGCATCGACCCGCAGAGCCTCATAAAGCCTCGGACGCACCGCTTGGCCAATGCATGAACGTGTCAACAGACACTACTAGCAACAGTTCCGGCTCTGGCACATGGCGCACATGCACACCCTCATTTGGAATCCACACAGGGACCGCACTCGAAGAAGAATTTATATTTTTGTAAGTAGATTGTGGTCTTACATGAGAATAGATGTACATATGTGCACAGAGTAGAACATAACACAGTCTTCTGAATGTAATATATAGAATCAGTCTGCAGCCCTTAACCTTATTGGTAAAAAGATGCAACTAGACTACAATGCTTCCCCTTGTTTACTTCAGATTACAAGTTCAGTTCCATATTTTTTCCAGCAGTGTAACTGTCACAGTTCCAAGGCAAATGCATCTGTCTTCCCCCTCCGTGGTTGCTAGTTTCCCTAGGTCCCTCCATGGGCCCATTTAAGGTGTCTGACTCCCAGACATCACCTCTCTTGGGTAGAAACCCACATCTCACTCTCTCCTGATAGGTGTTTTAAGGCTGCACAATTCCTTGGTTTATATTACGATATCCCCAGCAAGCCAATCTGCCTAGAGGCCAGAGACTGTGCTTTGCTTTCTCTGAGAGGGCTAAGAACAGTGTGTGTTGCCAGCACATACAAGTAACCACACAGCTCTTCCTAATCAAGCACCTTTATTCTTAAGCTAAAAGCATTACAGAGTAAACATAAAAACAATAAAAGTTCCTGTATACAGGCTATAAACTTACCAGAGATGACCCACCAGACTCCTGAGGCCTTGGAGGCCAAAGTCTTTCCAACCCTTCTGCAAAGGTTTTGGACAGAAGGTCCTGTCCATTTGCTGGATCAGCAAAAAGGCCTTAAATGCAGCCTTTTTATATCAAAAAGCCCTTTCCTTGTCTGTTGGTCTTTGGAAAACCCAGATTTAACCAATATAGGCAAGCCTCCCCAGGGGGTGAAACCTCTCTGGAGGTGTTTACAACATAGGGTGATGCATTTTAATTACCCCCCACTGTTTGTGATTCCTGGAGGAGCCACAGTAACACACACACACACACACACACACAAACTACATACAGTCCTTGACCCACAATGATACATAAACTTAATACAATATGGCCCCCAAAGGTATTACACGTGATTGCAATTTCTGTCACAGTAATTACTCGGAAACCCTAGAACAGGAAGTGACTATAATCTTCAGAGTCTCCTCCTGAATTTTTGTAGGGATATGTTTTACCTTTTATACACAAAATCTACTTGCCTAAATCAATTAGGACTGTTCAAAAAATATATAAATGTCCGAAACTTAAGCCTTCTAAAAAGATAAACTGCATTTTATTTCTATATTATGGCTAGTTAGAAAAAAAAACACACACACAAACACACACACACACACACACCCCAAATTTTTCTCAGTCCACAGAGAGTTTTAATTTTTTACTTCACTTAAAATAAACTCATTAAAGGTGCAGGACTGACAACACAAACGAGTGTAGGAATTATTTTATCCACAGAACAAGCTTCTTCCACACTCACCTAATGAGCCTCATTCAGACACTGCCCTAGAGTTGGATGCATGCCTGAAACCAGTGTCCCTCAAATTCACAGAAGAACCCATTAATTTGAATCTATTCTCATCCCCTTAAGCTTTCCCCAAGAAAAGGTCTCAGGTATCCTATCCTATACAGACAGAAGAAATGTTTCAAGCAATTTCCTGTTCCTGAGCTGTCCAGACTGCAGCACTCTTAGTTCTCTGAGCTTCAACAGGGTTTTTTTCCATTGGCATAATCCCGGAACCTGTTGCACTAGATCAGTAGTTCTCAAACTGTTGTACTGGTGACCCCTTTCACATAGCAAGCCTCCGAGTGCGACCCCCCTTATAAATTAAAAACACTTTAAAATACAGTTGAACCCTGTTATGTCACCGGCCTAGGGGTTTGCCAAAAATAGTCCAGATAACCAATGATCGAGATAAACCCCTATCCACCCCCCCCCGAACTCCCCTGCCCTCTCTCCAACACCCCCTCCCTGCCCCCTTACCGCGGTGCCTGCACGTGGCTGGATCCGGCGAAGCGGGACGGGGACCCGGAGCCGGGCAGCCAAAGAAGCGGGACCCGGTAAGCGGGCCGGGCGGCAGGCGAAGCGGGGACCGGGTAAGCGGGGCGGGCGGGCGGCAGGCGAAGCGGGGACCGGGTAAGCGGGGCCGGGCGGGCGGGGACGGGCAGGGACCGGGTATGCGGGGCCGGGCAGGCGGGCGGGGCTGGGCAGGGACCGGGTATGCGGGGCCGGGCGGGCGGCGAAGCGGGGACCGGCGAAGTGGAGCCGGGGGGGGGGCGGCAGGCGAAGTGGGGACCAGGTATGCGGGGCCGGGCGGGCGGGCGGGGACGGGCAGGGCCCGGGTATGCGGTGCCGGGCGGCGGGGACGGGCAGGGACCGGGTATGCGGTGCCGGGCGGCGGGGACGGGCGGGGACGGGCAGGGACCGGGTATGCGGGGACGGGCAGGGACCGGGTATGCGGGGACGGGCGGGCGGGGCCGGGCAGGGACCGGGTCTGCGGGGGCGGGCGGGCGGCGAAGCGGAGCCGGCGGAGGGGCGGGCGGCGAAGCGGGGACCGGCAAAGCGGAGCCGGGCGGGGGGCGGCAGGCGAAGCGGGGACCAGGTATGCAGGGCCGGGCGGGCGGGGGCGGGCGGGGTCGGGCGGGGACCAGGTATGCAGGGCCGGGCGGGCAGGGGCGGGCGGGGACGGGCAGGGACCGGGTATGCGGGGCCGGGCGGGCGGGGCCGGGCAGGGACCGGGTATGCGGTGCCGGGCGGCGGTGCCGGGCGGGGACGGGCGGGGACCGGGTATGCGGGGGCGGGCGGCGGGGCCGGGCAGGGACCGGGGATGCGGGGGCGGGCGGGCGGCGAAGCGGAGCCGGCGGACGGGCGGGCGGCGAAGCGGGGACCAGCGACGCGGAGCCGGGCGGGGGGGCGGCCGGCGACGCGGGGACCGGGGGGGCGGCAGGCGAAGCGGGGACCAGGTATGCGGGGCCGGGCGGGCGGGCCGGGCCCGGGGAGGCGGGGACGGGCGGCGGGGACGGGCAGGGACCGGGTATGCGGGGCCGGGCGGCGGGGCTCGGCAGGGACCGGGTCTGCGGGGCAGGGCGGGCGGGCGGGCGGGGACGGGCCGGGACCGGGTATGCGGGGACGGGCGGGCGGGCAGCGAACCGGGCCCGGGCGGGCGGCGAAGCGGGGACCGGCGAAGCGGAGCCGGGCGGGGGGGCGGCAGGCGAAGCGGGGACCAGGTATGCGGGGCCGGGCGGGGACGGGTATGCGGGGCCGGGCGGCGAAGCGGAGCCGGGCGGACGGGCGGGCGGCGGCGAAGCGGAGCCGGGTGGGCGGGCGGCAGGCGAAGCGGGGACCAGGTATGCGGGGCCGGGCGGGGACGGGCAGGGACCGGGTATGCGGGGCCGGGTGGCTGGGGACACGGTGGGTCGGGGATGCGGGGAGCCGGGCGGCTGGGGACGCGGGGAGCGGGTGGCTGGGGAACCGCGCGGCTGGAGAGCCGGGGAGCGGGCGGCTGGGGACACGGTGGGTCAGGGACGCGGGGAGCCGGGCTCGAGATATTAGGGTTCGGGGAATCGACATAAGGAATGAGAAACCCATAAGACAAAGAGGGAGTTTGGCGGTTCCACTTGTAAAACCTCGACTTAATAGGGTTGGCAAGTTAACCGAGGTCGAGATAAATGGGTTCGACTGTATATTGAATACCATTATAAATGTTGGAGGCAAAGCGGGGTTTGGGATGGAGGCTGACAGCTTGCAACCCCCCATGTAATAAACTCACGACCCCCAATCTGAGAACCCCTGCGCTAGATAGTTTAAAGATAAAAGTAGCATTTCCTATCTTCCTGGCTTCAACCTATGTAACTTAGGAGTTCAAGAAAGGGGCTGTTTATAGTTTTATTTCAGTTTTTACCAAAGTTGGCTATCTGAGCACATTAGCTCTTCAAATATATTTCAGCAAAAAAAAAAATGTGCTGATTCACAGTGAAAGATTTAAATACACCTCTGGAAACAGAGTCTTGAACGAACATTAATTTTAGCAAACGTTTATATAAAAGTTGACAAATTCACAAAAATACTTACATGGGCAGAAGCCTACGGTGATACTAGTTTTTTGTCCCGGGTCAAGAACTCCAGCACGCAGACTAAATTTAAAAATGCCATCTTCTATGGCTTTTCCTGCACCATCAAGATCTAATTGCCATGTCACCGGTTGCCTTGAGATATTCTTCAGGTCAAACTTCTGTAAACAGTTGTAGGTAAACAAGGATGCAAGATGACAGAATGCAATAAGCATTATGTTATTTTTCACATCAGTAAATACTAAGCTTTTCCTGTTGAAAACAAGTTACTATTTTATGTTGTACTTTTTATCTACAAAGAAGAAACAATTGACACAAAAGTTCAACAGAGCGCTTTAGAGAGCAATAGAGTATGCAGTTTATATCTGTAAGGTAAGAAAATAAGCATGTCTCATGGTTCACAGATAGCACACTTAACAGCATTCACCATTCACAAAGAACAATGTTTCCTACCTAAGAAGGAAAACCATTTTCTCAAATCTTAAATATAACATGGATTTCTTCAATGTAATAAGAATAACCTGGAGTAATAGCAAGTTGGCTATCAATCATGGGCTAGTGTGTGATAAGTAGATTAACTGCATTAGTTGGGTTTGGTCCTGCTTTGAGCAGGGGGTTGGACTAGATGACCTCCTGAGGTCCCTTCCAACCCTGAGATTCTATGATTCTATGATTCATTTATGATGGCAGTCAGGGGCGGCTCCAGGCCCCAGCACGCCAAGCGTGTGCTTGGGGCGGCCTGCCGCGGGGGGCGCTCTGCTGGTCGCCAGGAGGGCGGCAGGCGGCTCCGGTGGATCTCCCACAGGTGTGCCTGCGGAGGGTCCGCTGGTCCCGCGGCTCCGGTGGACCTCCCGCAGGCACGCCTGCGAGAGGTCCACCAAAGCCGCGGGATCAGCGGACCGCGGGACCAGCGGACCCTCCGCAGGCACGCCTGCGGGAGGTCCACCGGAGCCACCTGCTGCCCTCCCGGCGACCGGCAGAGCGCCCCGCGGCATGCTGCTGTGCTTAGGGCGGCGAAATGTCTAGAGCCACCCCTGATGGCAGTGGTGGTAAGGCAAATGCAGATGGGAGAACTTCTACTAGTACCGGTGAAATGTTGCAAGAACTGAATACACTATCAGAGAGACCTGATATTACAGTTCTCAAAGATACTACATATATTGATTCTTCTGTTGAAAAACTTGAGATTGCAAAAGTTTAGAGACAGTTTTAAAAAAACACTTTTTTTCCTGGAACGACAAAACAACAAGAATAAGAACCTTTACCCTAGTAAAGTGGATCGTCCATCTGCTATATTGTCCCCGGTGCAGGGTTGTGACTTCACCCCTCAAAAGTTTCTCATGAGAATATATTGAAAGAGCTGGGGTATAAGGAATGCCATTCAACTGAAAACTGTAGCTCTTTTGGATAAATTTCAGCACACACCCAGGTCCATAGCCAAAACCTTATTGGCAGAAACTGGGATAAGTTATCTCCAGAAGGAGAAGGATGCAAAAAAGGAATAGTGCTGAAACATACTGGCATCTGGCTGCCCACTGAGGTCCCAACATCATTGCATCAGAGTATAAAGTAGCCTATGTGATAAAGGAACAGAAGATAAGCCCTCTGCCTAAACTGACTCTCTTTAAAATGAAAGGCACTTTGAAACTACCTTTGCTTACCCTAAGATTGGACATCTAATTTAGTCACCTGAGTGCTGCTGCTACTATCTCACACACCTAAGGGACAACATGTTCATCCTAAAGAGACTAAAACCCTGAAAAGGCTGTGCCAAAAAACTAGTCTCTGAGTCTGCTCAAGTGATCACTGGTTTTAACAGTGGAAAGGCTGCATGCCTTCAAAAAGGCAATTCCAGCACTTTTGTTTCAAGTTCTGAGCCAGTAATATCTCTGAATGGTCACAGCAGACCGTAGAGAATGAGACAAACTTCAGATGCTTTATAGGCAGCTCATAATGCATGTCTGGCTAAGTCTTGACCCACATGAATGTTAGTCCTCTTGTACCCTGACAGCGAGGCCGGCTCCAGGCACCAGCATTCCAAGCTGGTGCTTGGGGCGGCAATCTTCAAGGGGCGGCAGTCCCTGTTGTTTTGCCCCCAGCAGCGCGCTGAATTGCCGCCGCTGACGGCAGGGGCAGTCCGTGTGCCCTTAGGGTGGTACGTGCGTTTCCGCAGTGGCGGCAATTCGGCAGCAGCTTCTATATTTAGCTGTCCGCGGCGGCTTCAGCTAAACATAGAAGCTGCCACCGAATTGCCGCTGCCGCAGAAACGCGCCTGCCGCCATAAGGGCACATGGACTGCCCTCGCCGCCCACGACGGCAATTCGGTGCGCTGCTTGGGGCAGCGAAAACTGTAGAGCCGGTCCTGCCTGACAGGCAGGCTACATCTATACTGCAGCTGGGAGCATGCTTCCAGCTCGTGTAGACAGACGCATGCTTTCTCCGCCTGAGCCATCTGTGTATAAACCCTGCTCAGACCCCCTGGGTATGATTTGGGTTGCTAGCCCACGAAATGCCCAATCTGCCTCCAGCTATGCTGCTATTTTTAGTGTGCTAGCTCGAGCAGAGCTAGTGCTCAACTGTCTATACAAGCTGGGAAGCACACTGCCAGCTGCAGGGTAAAGGTGACCTTGCAGACAAGCTATAAGAGCTAACATTCATGAGGGTCAAGACTTAGCCAGACATGCATTATAAGCTGCCTAAGCCTACTCCATAGATTAAAACTATCCCACACTATTATCTCCTGGAAGGCCATGCTGTCCCCAGTAGGAGAGAGAGGTGATCAAGGAGACAGCTGGTGAAAAGAACAGAGTTCCTCTAACTTCTTCATTCAAGAAATATCACCCTTCACATAGAGAAGTGCAGGGGATCTGTTAGAAGACAATGACTTCCAGAATGTAGCTCGTTTCTTTCATGATTCCAGAAGGACCCTTTCAAGAGGCTTCTTGAGGAAACTTTAACTGGGCTATATAGTATATATCCTCCAATACCTATGCAGATTAAAGTGCCTATATGGGCTCTGATCTAGCTCTCTTGTTTCCCCCTACCCACCCACCATGGCTGGGAAAATTTAAAAAGGTGAAAAATTGATCTTGACAAGTAGAAAAGATTCTCTCTCCTCCAATACATTTTAAGCACCTGGCATGATGGTCATAGTCAGACATTTTATTATGGCATGAAGGACAACTTTTAAACTATGAATGCTTCTCTGGATCCAAAAATAAAAAAGATCCTAACAATACTATTACCAAAAACTAACAAATTGCTACATAAAAACAAGACCTAAAATAACTACAGATTTAACTAAAAATGTCAAGGAAAATAGTAACTACGCAATGAAGGATGAGGGAAATAATTCCAATGCCACTGTCACCAGCAGAAAGAGAGGAACTGAAGAAAATAAAGGGGGAAAAGGTTAACCTTTCTATACCATTGTTGGTACTTTGGATCTGTAGCTTCAGAGATTCCAAGGTCAGAAGGGGCCATTGTGATCATCTAAACCAGGGGTTGGCAACCTGCGGCTCCCGGCTCGCCAGGGTAAGCACCCTGGCGGGCCGGCCCGGTTTTTTTATCTGCCGCGTCGGCAACTTCGGCCAATCGTGGCTCCCACTGGCCGCGGTTCGCAGTCCCAGGCCAATGCGGGAGGCAGGAAGCCGCGGCCAGAACATCCCTCGGCTCGCGCCGCTTCCTGCCTCCCGCATTGGCCTGGGACCGCGAACCGCGGCCAGTGGGAGCCGCGATCGGCCGAAGTTGCCGACGCAGCAGATAAACAAACCGGGCCGGCCCGCCAGGGTGCTTACCCTGGCGAGCCGGGAGCCGCAGGTTGCCGACCCCTGATCTAAACTGATCTCCTGTGTATCACAAGCTACAGAACTTCTGCAAAATAATCACTGTGAACATGCCACCCAAATGCTAGGCTGTGCTAGCATGCTCCTACGATCATGAAGCACAACATACGATTGCCACATGGGGGATCTGCAAAGGCTTTTTCAAGAAGAAAAACTCATGCTTATAAAATTAAGAGTATGTCATCAATTATTAACTGTCTGCATAAAATATGCTGCAAAAAATCTTCAAATACGAGCTCAGACATGATCACACTACGCATCATCACTGGACATCTTTGGAAGTCACCTACTGCTCATGCATTGTGGTAGCCAGTTTCCCATGGTGCACACAATTTAGTTCATGAATCAGAGGGTAAAATCAAGTCTAAGCCAGGAACTGAGCAAAAAAGTCATAATTTTTAGAGACCAACATGAAACTCACAGTAGTATAGAACAATGATAAGAATACTTTGGAATCCATAAGCGCACACACTAGAAAAATTTTATGTAGTTATTAAGAACACATAATGTAATTTAAACAAGTACCTCTTTTACAGTCCCAGTAAAGTAAAAGACTAGGCTGAGAATAGTCATAAAAACATGTGTGTATTTACCTGAGTGCTCAGACTTTCATCAGCAATCTCTGAATGTATGCTTCTTGACTGAAATACCAGCTCTGAAGTGGAGAACTCAAGTGGTGGCTGCAGTACTGTAGGAGAAAATCAAAAAGTTTATAGAGCATCTTGACAAATATTTCTGAAACTTTTCTTTAAAACTTTATTTCCACTTTACACATTCTTTAGACCTGAAGAAGACTTATGTGTAGGTCAAAAGCTTGTCTCTTTCACCAACAGAAGTTGGTCCAATAAAAGATATTACCTCACCCACCTTGTCTCTCTCCAATATCCTGGGACCAACACAGCTATAAACAAATTCTTAAGCTGACAGATTCTCCCTTTCTTTTAAAACCTGTCCTCCCTTTCAGTGTCTACCAATTGCAAGCACAATTAATATAATGTAAATGTCTACTTGATTAGGACTCTCCATCCATACAGGGATACAAATTTCTGTGACATTAATTGTGCACCCATCAACACGTCAGTTAACAAAAAGGGAAGTCAAGTTTAGGTCAGGCTAAAAATCAGACTCATGTCTTTCCTTTATAACACTGATGCTATAAAAAGAGAGAATACTCTCTTCCTATTTCAGATTAACACAAAAGGGAGTCAGACTAGGTCCTGTGTGGACAAGGAGAAGTACTTTAGAAGTCCAATCAATGACTAAAAATAAACTTTGTAAATAGTGAACTGGGGTTTCTTTGAGCCCCATCTATTTTTGTCATCACTAAATATTAATTTTCTGTAATGATGGATAATTCAAGTAGTATTAGCTTCATTTTTTCTAAATGGCTACTAAAAGTTTGATACATCTATTATTAGCGCCTTTATTTTTTTAGTAGTTCTTAAATTTAAATTTGTGATACTTTATGTAGATTTTGCTATTCACCAAAGCATACGTATAGATTTATCACAATGGCATTACTTTTCATTTAGTACAGTAATTTCTCTTCCCCAGTGCCACAGTAAAGAAAGCAAAAGACGTATGATTTATGACAAAGCATTAACTGCAGTCCATGGGTGGGGGAGCTGGGTGCATGAGGGACAGTCCCTAGCTGGGGGAATGGGTGCATATGTGGCTCAGTGCATGGGGGACAGTCCCCATCTTTGCAGGCAGGCTCCACAGCCATGCTCCCTGGGTGCTCAGCCAAGCAGCAACCCCAGCAACAGCATGGAAGTGAGGGTGGCAATACACAATGCCATGCCACCCTTAAAATAACTTAGCAGTTAACGGTGCCAATTTAAAATGCTCCATGGTAGACATTTGCCAGTGTTGAAATGAAAGGTACTATACTGATTTGAATCATATTGCTGTCATATAACAAATACAAAACTTTTTTTTTTAATAAAAAAAGATATCTGGGTAGTATACATATTGTGTTAATGAGGCCCACATAACACAGAGCTGCATATGTGGCCCACAATAGTAAACAGGTTGAGAACTACTGGTCCAGAGGGTGGCTAGTACATAACATGGTGTGACAAGGTAAAGCCGCTGCCCTGAAAGGGTTATCCCTGCTGGGTCCACAAGGATCACAGAGAAAGGGTGCAGTATTACTAAACCCAAGCATTGAGAAGTCAAGGGGCCACAGGGTCCTGGGTACTTTTAATCCCAGGCAATGGCCCAGGTAAGAAACAGGTGAGGGTTTTTTTGTTTTTTAATATATAAAGATTACATACGTGTAGAAAATACACAGCCTCCCACCAACAGAAATGCATGACTAGTGACTAAGCATGGGAGACAGCATTTGTAGAATCAGGCCCTTAGATCTCAAAAAGCATGTGTTTTTATCACATTCTGTTTTTCAGTGTGACATCTGAAAATAGCTAATCAATAACAAGTGTCGTTTCTAAGGTGGTGTGATGGAATAAAGCTATTAAGTCCTTCTCTCATAGCACAAAAACATGTTTTTCTATTTGCTACAGTATATGAGCATGGTTTAGTAATATACTGAGTGTTCAGAACATTTATTTAGTATTTGTCCCCCGGAAAGGATTTCTGTAAGGATATAATTAAATAGCCACAGAATAGATGAAACTATAACCTAATTTATCAGCTACTTTTAGAGAAGGTTCGTTTGGCTTTTAAAATATTTGGATTGTGGCAACCTACAATTCTTTCAGACTACTCTTTAATGGTATTTATTATGCAATGGGATACTAAATTAAGATATATTTTGTACACATCCATTGCCATTTTTAATCAGTCTAGCCTGAGTGTTTGTCTATATGTAGTAATACTGAATAGAGTAGCAGTTTATTGAGTGTGATAGTAATTATATTTTACAGTTAAATATACATTCTGTATTTGTAGGTGCATAGGAGAAAAGAAGTCTTCAAAGAGTTAAGATTTAATTTCAACCAAGCAATTTTATATTTGGAAGTGTTTTTTAATTGATTGTATTGATTACTGAAATGCATAATATACGAGGTACCAAAGGTATCTTTTTACTCATTAGAATATTATAAATGCTCATTGACAGTGTATCTTAACTTTGAAGTCACAATAAAAAAAAAAAACACCTTTGTTCCCAGGGTTATATTCTACACTTCACTTCTTCTGCATATGAAAAGGGTGCATAGACATCCATAAGGTTTTATAAGAAAGATTGTCATTCATTATCAAGATTTAATATTGTGTATAATTTCACTGTTCCACAGAAAAACAATAGCAGAAGTAAAAGATAAATACTTCCTTTAATTTGGGGCCTTACATAAAATCACTTCCGCACTATCAATTTGTCACTTTGTTACATTGTATTTATTCTTTAAAGAGAGACATGTTTTTTAATAATTTCACATTCATCCCTGTACCGGGATTTAGTTTCAATCCTGTTCAAAAGAACATGTGTGGATATATTCAACAGAAATTGCCTTTATCCATAAGGACTGCACTACTGCAGAGAAGAACCCTTGAGGACAAACATTATGTCAAAGGTAGGTCTTAGGTTTGGGCCCTGTAGTGTTAGAAAACTCCAACATCATTTCCTTTCCCAGAAATCTACCCTGTTCCCGATGTTCTTACGTATTGCAGTTGAGGGCTCAGCCTTCTCTGCTACTCAAAATATTACAGCAGTATGTGGACACCATCAAAGGGGAAAAGGCTAAGATGATGATAAATGCATTAAAGCCTCATTCTCCGATAGCCAATGCATAAATTGAACACTGAGGAGAGCCACGCTAGAGGTCTCAAGTAGTATGTATATGCAGACCAGCATGAAGGAGAGTTGGAGGGTAAAGAAGTTGGAGGGGACCAAAAAAAAAAAAAATTCCACAAGGTGCCAGTTTGCTGCTAGTGGCAACATACCTGGAAATCTGGGCACTCACCTGCCTTTTAAGGGCCAGAAGAGAACAATTTCCTTATTCTTACTTAGAAGCATATGAACAGAATACCCAGAATATTCAATCTCCAGGCTGGATTACAGTCACTGCTTCAGATCCACGTTTTAATTTTACAAATTGTTAAAGAGCCCCAGAGAAAAGATACGGAGTGAAAGATATGCTATTTCGCCATGCTGCCGGCTAACTACTCCAAGTGTGGTGGGGCTAGTACCAACTGTGGCACTATCAGTCAGTAAGAAGAAAACAAATTGGGTTGTGGGTTAACTAGCTAACTAAATGAATGAATGAAGACAGACTTCTAACTGGCAGAAGTATATTTTCCCCCGGTGCTTAGATACTGAATATACTAACAATAAACAAAGCAACAAGGTGACATTTAATATAAACAAGGCAAACTACTACACTTATGGAGGGGAGTGTGGGGATTCACAACTACAAGATGGGGAAGATCTGGCAAAGTGGTATTATTGCTGAAAAGGACCTGGGAGTTACAGTGGACCACAAACTGAATATGAGTCAACAATCTGATGCAGCTGCAAAAAGGACTAATATCATTCTGGGGTGTATTAACAGGAGTGTTGTATGTAAGACCCTAAGGTAATTGTCCTGCTCTACTCAGCACTGGTGAGGCCTCAGATGGAGTACTGGGTCTAATTCTGGGCACCACACTTCCGGAAAGATATAGACAAATTGGAGATAGTCCAGAGGAGAGCAATGAAAATGATAAAAATCCTGATAACAGTCTTCAGCTATGTTAAGCGCGGTTATGAAGAGGACTGTGATATCAGGAAAAACTTTGTAACTATAAGGATAGTTAAGCACTAGAATAAGCTTCCAAGGGAGGTTGTGGAATCCCCATCATTGGAGGTTCTTAAGAACATCTATGATTCTATGAACAGGCTGGACAGACACCTGTCAGGGATGGTCTAGGGTTACTTGGTCCTGCATCAGCATGTGGGACTGTACTTGATGACCTCTCAAGGTCCCTTCCAGCCCTACATTTCTATGATTCTCTGATACTTAATTTTTAGAAATGATAGCATTATAATTCCAGCTTCAAAGACATCCAAAAATACACATTTAAAATTGAGTGAATAGATGCAAAGATAAATTTTCTAATTATTTGATATTATAATAAATGCTAAATTAGACTAGTAAGTTCTACACTCAGTTCTTTAGCTTCTAATTTTTCCTTTGCTAAAGCTAGCAATAAACCCCTGAAAGAGTAACACAGAGCACACCACGTGCACGCGCGCGCACACACACACTTAATATTCCTAGTTTACATACCAGTTGCTTGAACTGTACATAATGGAGCAGTCATAGACAGAATTTGAGGACGAGGAACAATTATGTGCTTTCCTGACCCTGAAGGTGTCGTAGCTGTAGTGCTTTGCTGAGAAGATAGAACCTCGCTAAAATTAACATTCACTGGAAGACTGAAGTCATATGCTGCCACCTAAAGGACAAAAATATAGTTGTGGTCATGTTCTCAAGGAGGGAAACAGCAAGTTTATGTAGTACTATAGTATTGATATCACTATTTTAGCAGAATTATTAAAACAATTTTTGAGGAAATTAACTTGATGGCCTGATCATGGACCAGAGAAGTTAATGGGAGCTTCATCTATTGCCACATAGTGTCAGCCATCTTAAGTACCTAAAAGCCATACCTTTTCCCCCCAAAGGAAGAATATAATGGGACAAAAATTACCAGAACTGTATATAGCTTAGCTCAGCTCTGCATGAGGCTTTTGGCACATCCTTATTTTAAAAGGTGCTTTGTTCCTTTTAAAGTATGATTGCAGACAAAAACGGAGTTTGATTTCAGGCTATAATCAATAGCATACAGCCAAGAGAAAACAGGGCCACCTGGGGTGGGGGGGGGAAGTGGGGCAATTTGCCCCCACAAGAATATAGTATTCTATAATATGGCAACTTTTTTTTTATGGAAGGGGCCCCCAAAATGGCTTTGCCCCAAACCCCCTGAATCCTCTGGGCGGCCCTGAGAGAAAAGACAGGCTTTAGCATGCCCTGAACATTAACAATGAAGCAGAGAGCCTTGGTGACTGTAAAGCCCTATGAGAAGTTGGAATAGCATAAAGTCCATGTCGCAGAACCTCTTTCCTTGTCTGATCATCATTCTAGCAAGCCTTTGCCACAAAGCACTAACATTGTTTTACTATGTTTAGAGTACCTAATCATCAAACCACTGATATAATGACATCATTTTTGTAAAATGTTTAGGGTGATATTTAACAAGTAGGCCAAAAAGCAAATCATCTTCAAATGACTGTGTTTTGACTCTCACACTATCATATGTGCTAAGTTCAGCAAATGGTTATGTGATTTGTTGAGACAAATGCTTGTTTTTGTTTTGTTTTGTTTTTTGCTTTGTTTGTTGGTTAGGGGCTGTTTATTAGTTAAGGCAACCACCTAAATGCATTCAAGGTTTTTAAAATCTGCGTAAAATCTTGTTTAATTTTTATTCAGATAGTAAAAAAAACTGAAATGCGGGATAAATGGATTCTGCATTACTGTGACCCTGCTTGTAACCTTAGTCAACTCAACTAGAAAAAGACTAGTGAATTATTCATAGCTTTTTGTTTGAAAGTGTGATATTTCTAATCTAGTTTCTGAGGAGCAATGTGACTATTAAACTACAAGGTGTGTTCAATATATTCAGAAGTCATTGCTGTAAGAAATGATGGCTACCACAAGAGCAGGAAAGGTTTAGTCCGGTTCTGGCAGAAGCAGGCAAATATGGAAGGATGCATCTCCGATGGGAAGGAAGGTTTCTGGCAACTGGGAGGCAAGTTGGGTGGGAGCAGACATCCACAAGTGACCGTGAAGTCAGGGGAACAGATATTCAAGTAGAGAGGTAGGGGAAGGAACTGGCAGCTGGGAAGCAGGTCAAAGTTGGTTCTAACCCAGGGAGGTAGTTGGAAAGAGAGCAGATTAGAGGTCTTTGAGAATGGGAGAGTTGCAGAAGAGGCAGATGGGGCAAAAAGGGGAGGAAAAGAAAGGGGGGGATGCTGGGGGTGTGAGTGTGAGAAAGAGAATAGGGTGATAAAGAAGGAGACAACAGAGCCAAGAATGAATATATTCATCCTGAATATTTAAAGGGTCAATGAGGATCTGAAGCCTGAAAAAATTCAGTTTGGAAAGAGATGCTGGATTTGGATCCCTTTTCTTCTTCATAGAAGTATACTTTTTTTATTAGTATTTTACTTTAGATGAGTTAAATTAAAGAAAAAGCTAAAGCATGCTAGGGGGTACATACACTTCCAGATGCTGCCTTCAGTTCAGCCATACTGGGCAACACAGAGTTTTCAAAATTGTCTCCATTTAACATTAGTCAGTGCTATTGCTGCCAGCTATCAGCTACTGCATTAACTGCCAGCCTGCAACCACCAGAGGGTTGTATATTTTAAGCATATTCTATCATGCCTTGCCTTGTAATGAGTGAGCTGCCCCCTGCCAGGTAGACAATAATATACTCACTGCAAAATAGCTGCTCTGATGGTATAGCACAATTACACAGGATGGCTGAGAGGGTGGGGGGAAGAAATAAAATGAAGATAAAATGAAAAAGAATATACATTAAAATAAAAACTCAGCTCATGAAAGCAGCACCTGGTAATTGTTTATAAACCTAAGGTTCCCTTGGGCTAGTTTCCCTATAAAATCATTAAAAATGATACACTCACTATGTTCAGATTCTACGATTTTGATTCTGTAAAAATCATTGCAACAGCCCTATTAATTCCAGTATTGAGCATCATTTTTGCAAACATTTGGCTCTATAGTTTAAAAGGTGACCTCCAGTTGTATCTACTACTGGCATTTCTGATTCTCACTCAACACCTGATTTTGTAAATCTTTACTTATTAGAGCTGATCGAGAATTTTCCATGTAAGTGGTTTTTCCAACAGAAAATTAGGTGTTTCAACTAAATAAAAACTTTTGCAAAAAGTGTCTGCTGTCCATGGGAAACTGGTTTTTCTTTGAAAAACCAGACACTGAAAACCTTCCAGTCAAAAACTTTTGTTTTTTTAAATTTTCCATTAAAATACCCAAACTATTTCCTGACCAGCACTATTTTTTTATGCAAGTAGCCTGTACCCATGAATACCCTCGATGAATTCAATGATTACTTATGTGAATAAAGGGCTTGGGGGTTGTGTTTCTGTGTGCCATGTACAGCGCAGGGCACACTGTCAGCACTTAAATGATAAACAGTAGATGCATCCATGTTTCTGAAATGTCATACTTAACAAATTAGAGTCCATTTGATGTGTTATACATTCTCCACCTCTAAAATGTGAATAAGGATGTTTACCTCCTTTATGAAGCGCTATATAAGAGTTAAGTGTTTATTATGTACACTAATTCAGACTGTAAAATGAGGCCAAATAAAAAGAATGGATTTATTTCAGATTATGTAAAAGGAACTCAGAATTTTATTATACAATCACATCACACTTTTAGCAAGTGTTTATTTACTCTGTTTTTTTATTATTACATCCATAGTCCATTATAATTAAGGCTGTGAGTCTGTCACAGAGGGCACGGATTCCGTGAGTTTCCAGGACCTCTGTGACTTCTGCAGCTGGCAGGTGCGACTTACCCCAGGGCCACTTGAGCACTCTGGCGGCCCCGGGGCCAGCCACACCACCCTCACACAACAGTGGTGGTCCTGGGCTGCCCCACTGCCAGCAGCAGCTGCTGCTGCTGCAGTCCCAAGCCAGCAGGGCTGATCCCCAGCCAGCAGCGGCTGCAGTGGTCCCGGGCTGCCCCTCTCCCCCAAGCACCAGCAGGCACCCCAGAGATACCCCGCCTCCAGAACAGCAGCTGTGCCCTCGAAGCCCCCCAGAACACCAAATATTTAGTCAGGGGTATTTATAGTACAAGTCACGGACAGCTGATGGGGCCGTGAATTTTTGTTTACGGCCGTGACCTGTCCATGACTTTTACTAAAAATGCCCATGACTAAATCTTAGCCTTAATTATAATAAAATCTAGATTAACAATTATGGGACACTACTTTGTTGCTTCTTATTAATGCTGACAGATTTTCAAGTAGGAGGAAGAACACATATAAAAAAGTTTTTGATCATTAATGGTGATTTTAAACTGAAAAATGTTTTCAAGAGAATGTAGTTACAAAAGGATGCCCTTGTAAATGAAATGTTTATGTCAAGGGATCTTACTGGTAAAATAAAAGAGCATATCTTCCAGCTTGCCAATGTAAAATTAAAAATATACCGCTACTCACTGAAAGTTCAGTCAGCCTATACTATTTTATCCTTTCCCAAGTTTCCAGAAATTCAGCTTCACCCCTTCTACAAACAACCAGTTTTAAAAATTGACCCTAAATCTGTGCTCACTTATGCAGGATGCAATTTCACTGATTTGCATCTGGCACATTTAAAAAGATAAATAAATGAATAGATCAGCAGTTAGAACAGGGGTCGGCAACCTTTCAGAAGTGGTGTGTCGAGTCTCCATTTATTCACTCTAATTTAAGGTTTCATGTGCCAGTAATATATTTTAACGTTTTTAGAAGGTCTCTTTCTATTAGTCTATAATTTATAACTAAACTATTGTTATATGTAAAGTAAATAAGGTTTTTAAAATGTTTAAGAAGCTTCATTTAAAATTAAATTGAAATGCAGAGCCCCCCCGGACTGGTGGCCAGGACCCGGGCAGTGTGAGTGCCACTGAATATCAGCTCGTGTGCCGCCTTCGGCACCTGTGCCAAAGGTTGCCTACCCCTGAGTTAAAAGATACTGAATGAAATCCTGGCCCCACTGGAGTCAACAGGAGTTTTGCCACTGACTTCAGTGGAGCCAGGATTTCACTCATAGGATATGTCTACACTTCAAATAAAAAACCCACAGCTGGCCCACGTCAGTTGACTCAGGCTCCCGGGGCTCAGGCTGCAGGGCTATTTAATTGCAGAATAGACTTCAGCTCGAGCTTTGGGACCCTCCCCCATCTCACAGGGTCCTAGATCCTGGACTCCAGCCTAGAACTCTGCACCACAATTAAACAGCCCCACAATATAAGACCCGAAAACCCGAGTCAGCTGTCTCTCTGCAGTGTAGATATACCCACAGAGTATATAGACATAGTGAAGCATGCTAGTCCCTTTGGGACCTTTGTAAAAATAAGTGAACAAAACTTTAAATAGACATACAGAAATGAAAATCTCACACTAACTCAATATAAGATATAGCTCTGAGGCATACCATGTCTGTAATTGAAAAGGTAATCCTGAGGGGGGTTGACTGATGTTAGACTAAATCTCAGGGGATAAATTGAATGTGACCAATTGCACAAAAATAGCAAAAAATCATATTAGCTCCACCACAAGAGGTTTGGTAACTTCAGAATGGTCCTTGGTAAAAGCAGAGAGATTTTCCAGGATATTGGCATCTTAGGATGTCGACACTGTAGCACCATAGTACAGATGGTTCCTACATCGACAGAAGGGGTTTTTTCATCTATGTAGTTAATTCATATAAGCAGGAGGCAGTAGCTATGTTGATGGAAGAATTCTAAGGAAGGATCTCATTAAGTGTAGACCAGGCCTTATTCACCTCATCAATAGAAAACACATGTTATATACATAAGGAATCTACCACTGTTTTACTTGTAAAGGCTAGAACAAAAACTCATTCAGTAGAGAGAGCCAAATTCCATTTTCAATTATGGTTAGTAGGCTAGTTTAACAACACAGATTATATACTACTTCCTCAGTCCACAGCAAACATCCACCAATGTCAGGCTTGCACAAAGATCCAGAGTAGAATATGGCCTTTATAATTTGTGCCTATTATATATCATGTGTTCAGCATCTTGTTTTGGCATTCAGTATCAGTAGGCTCACCTGTAAGACTAAATACTTCTGCCCTTTGTTTCTCTTCCTTCTCCATCTTCTTTCTTTTCCTTGTCTTATCATCCCCTCTGTTCTTCCCCACAGCAAATTCTCAACTCTATGGGCTCTACTTCCACCCCCTCCTTCATTCTATCCAATAACATCATTACTAATTAAATAATAGTGTTGACATTAACATGTTGTCATTGGGCTTTAGAGTTGATACCTCTGTGAGATTAATAGGGGGCAAGGGAGTTCACACCCCTGTTCTTGTGTCAGCCTGCCTGCAAATTCAGGATAAGACTATCAGTTTGTCTGGAAGGTTCTCTACAACTCTGAGGACTAGAATTTTTTTTTTTTTAAATGAAAGCTTAGATTCTGTACAAACCAAGTATGCCACACAGACCATATATATTGAGAGAGAGAGCGCGTGCGCGCGCACACACACTCTCTCTCTCTCTTTGGGCTAGATATTTAAAATCCATAAGTTATAGCAAGTATAAGATACTATTTCCCAAAGATTGAGACTATGAAGCCTATTGGAAAAGTATTTTAACAACTTTGAAAATCCTTCTCTATCAAAATTAAACCAAAACAAATTTAAGCTTTGTTACAGAAGTGAAATCTGTAGACTTCTCACATTAATTAACAAACACATTCTTAAAGAAACCTGGGATCAATTTAGCAGGGACAGTGTAAAAGAGGTAATAAGATTCTCTTGTTGTCCCGCTCTGTTGGCAGCATTTAAAACATTGCAGGGAATTGCACATAAATTACTGCTGACTCATTGGAGCAGGAGAGATTCATTAGACTCTACCATGAATGTAAGGGAGGTGAAAACAGCCCGCTGGGAAAGGACGGTAGGGTCTCAGAGAGGCCTTAAAGGAAAGGAACCAAGTAGCCAAGTCTGAGAAAGCAGAGGTGGTCATTTATGTAAATATTATTTTCTAACGACCCTTTTGGAAACAATGGATGTCCTTTACTTAAAGCCTTAGAAGGAGTGATATTTTGCCTCCTCCCGAAAATCATAGCACCTCCAAGCTTATTTCAAATAAAAACGGGAGGGGGGGGAGATTCAGCCAGTGCACAAGGCTCCTCTGCTACAGCACTGAATCCAAACGGGGTGTGCTTGTTTGTAATTGCCAACATGCACATATCTTTCAGCTCACTATTCTCCAAAACATGTGGGGTTGGTTAGATCCTAGTGCCTTAGGTAGGGTGACCAAGTGTCCGGTTTTCGACCGGAACACCCGGTCGAAAAGGGATCTTGGCGGCTCCGGTCAGCACCGCCAATTGGGCCGTTAAAAGTCCAGTCAGTGGTGCTGCCTGGCTAACGCAGGCTAATCCTTACCTGTTCTGACACCATGCTGAACCTTGGAAGTGGCCAACAGCTCTGGCTCTAGGTAGGAGTCATGGGGCTCCGTGCATTGCCCCCGCCCTGGCTCCACACTCCCATTGGCCGGTTCCTGGCCACAGGGAGTTGGGGAGGCGGTGCCTACCGATGACAGCAGCACACAGAACTGCCTGCATGCCTCCGCCTAGGAGCCAGACCTGCTGCTGGCCGCTTCTGGGGCACAGCGTGGTCCACAATGCCAGGACAGGCAGGAAGCCTGCCTTAGCCCCCTCCCCACCCCCCACCAGGAGCCACCGGAGGTAAGCCCACGCCCCAATCCCCTGCCCCAGCCCTGAGCGCCCCCCCAACCTGAAGCCCCCTCCTACACCCCAAACCCCTCATCCCCGCCCCATCCCAGAGCCAGCACTCCCAGCCCAGAGCCCTCACCCCTTCCCACATCCCAACCCCCTGCCTCAACTCACAGCACTCTTCCACACACCGAATCCCTCGGCCCCACCCCCGAGCCTGGAGCACCCTCCTGCACCCCAAACCCCTCATCCCTGGCCCCAGTCCAGAGCTCACACCCCCATCCGGAGCCCTAACCCCCTCCAGTACCCCAACTCACTGCCCCTTCTCAGAGACCCCTCCCGCATCCTGAACCCCTCATTTCTCGCTCCACCCCAAAGCCCACACCCCCAGTTATACCCCACTACACACCCCAACCTCCTGTCCCAGCCCAGGGAAAATGAGTACGAGCCCCCAGGGGGAAGGGGAATGTAGTGAGCGGGAGGGGAGTGGGCTCGGGGAAGGGGCAGGGCTAGGGTGTTCAGTTTTGTGCGATTAGAAGGTTGGCAAACCTACCCTTAGGGTATGTTCTAGACAGCAAAGAAAACCCTGTGGCTGGCCTGTGCCAGCCAGCTCGGGCTCTGAGAGCTGGAGCTACAGGTCTGTTTCACTGTGTGTAAACTTCTGGGCTTGGGCTGCAGCTCAGGTTTGGGACCCTCCTACCTCACAGGGTCCTAGAGCCCAGGCTATCCAGCCCAAGCATGGAATTCTATGCAGCAGTGAAATAGCCCCACAGCCAGAGCCCTGCAAGCTCAAATTGGTTGGCACGGGCCAGACTTGGATGTCTAGTTGCTGTGTAGAAATGTCCTCAGTTTCTAAAACAGTGGTGAACATGGGTTATATTACTCTAGCATCTGCACCTAATGGGTCATTTTTCTAATGGAGAACAGGCCCATGAGAGCTACTCAAATCTGCAATTCACTTTCCTCAAACGACTCCATTAGAGGCCAAATTTCTCAACTTTTAGGGCATGTTGGAAAACTCCTGTATTTTCATAGACATTTAGGGAGGTAAGAGATGACAGCAAATTTGTTGAGCAGTTTGTTGGAAGAGGCTGATGTTTTGAGACACGTTTCTTCCCCCGCCCCCTTTGATTGTGCATATTTTACATTTTTTTTTAAAGTTCTTGGAGCAATAGATTTAAACTTTTCATACAACTATGAAGAACAAAGTAAAAAGTGTGTAACAGTTACATAGACGTGACTTCAGAATTTATTTTCTTAACAACGACATTATTTTCTCAAAACCATTCCAAGGCCACTATGGTTTAAATATTTGCTGGTTTTAACTACTTGGTACTTTTGTTACACAAAATATGTAGGATGTCTATTTTCTCTAATCTTAGAAAACATATTAAATGCATCCTTTAAAGTTACTGTCATTACTACTGCAATATAAAACTTACTTCTTTTGGTGTGAAGTACAACAAACATTGCAGAGTTGACTTCCCCTCTAACTCCACAGAATACAAATACGGCCGCAGAGGACAATAATCAACCACTGTCAAACAAAATATAGAGATAGTTATGTGTTACAATAGTATACTCAAACCTTTGCAAATGCTACCATATTACAAACTGATTACCAATATAGGATAGATACAATATCCTTTGTAATTAGGGCTGTCAATTAATCGCAGTTAACTCATACGATTAACTCAAAAAAGTTAATCACGATTAATCACACTTTTAATCACACTGTTAAACAATAATTGAAATTTATTAAATATTTTGGATGTTTTTCTACATTTTCAAAAATATTAATTTCAGTTACAACACAGAATACAAAGTGTACAGTGCTCACATTATTTTTATTCCAAATATTTGCAGTATAAAAATGATAAAGAAATAGCATGTGAATGCCCGTTCTCACTTTCAGGTGGCATCATAAACAAGAAGCAGGCAGCATTATCTCCTGCAAATGTAACCAGACTTGTTCATCTGAGCGACTGACTGAAGAAGAAAGAGGACTGAATGGACTTGTAGGCTCTAAAGTTTTACATAGTTTTATTTTTGAATACAGTTTTTTGTGCATAACTCTACATTCGTAAGTTCAACTCTCAACATAAAGAGACTGCACTACAGTACTTGTATTAAGTGAATTGAAAGGCACTTATTTACAGTGAAAATATTTATAATAAAAAATATAAAGTGCGCACTATGCGCTTTGTATGCGGTGTTGTCATTGAAATTAATATACTTGAAAAAGTGAAAAACGTCCTAAAATATTTATATAAATGGTATTCTATTATTGTTTAATTGTGCAATTTGATTAATCGCACCATTAATTTTTTTAATAGCTTGACAGCCCTAATTGCACAATTAATTTTCTTAATTGCCCGATTAATCACGATTAATTTTTTAATCACGCAACAGCTCTATTTGTAATGTATTATGGCTGAATTCACTATTTCTTACTTGTAAGATACAGTCTAATCCTAGCTCTAAGGTTTTCCTATCTACTCTCTAAAGCGGTGGTACTGAAGTCAATGCATGATATACCCCATGCACATACCAGCTGTTTATGCCTGAATCTCTAGAACTTCCACCATTTAGTTCCTGGATTACATAAGGAAGCTCTCCAACAAGCCTATTAAAATTTATATTTAAAAAAGAAAAAAAAAACACAAACATGAAAAATAAATATCCTACTGCTATTATGTTATTGGGCTACTACGGCTCATTGGTGTTTCTAAGCTCTTTTTTCATTGTCATAACATTAATCAGTTTTTTTTTCTCCCCCCCAAAGGATTTTGAGGCTAGGACCACACTAAAAAGTTAGGTCAACCCAGCTATGTCACTCAAGGACATGAAAAATCCAACCCCTGAGCAATGTAGTTAAGCCGACCTAATCCCCAGTGTAGACAGCACTAAATTGACAGAAGAATTCTTCAGTCAATCTAGCTACCACTTCTACAGGAGGTGGACTAACTACAGCGACGTGAGAACCCCTCCTGTTGCCGAAGTGAGTGTCTACACTGAGGATATTTCTACACTGCAACATAAGCCTTTGCATGAGCCCAGGCTCAAGCCATCTACACTGTAATTGCACTAACCCAGGACTTGGACCCCAGGTCCCAGGACACTGCAGGGCTGGAGGGTCCAAGCTCGATTTAAGCTGGGATACAGAGTCTGAGACCTATAGCTTTGCAACGTAGATGCAGCCTCACTTGACGCAGGTCCTGGGAGTCATCCAGAAGTATCCCACAATTTCATGGGACAACTTCCTTAGTCCTCTGTAACCCAATAATCTGCAATCCACTCTACTGCAAATGGAAGACGCACCCCTTTGGAAGACGCACCCCTGCAAATCCGTGTATATCTACATCCATGGACCATTGTTGTAGATCATGGATCAGATGCAGATACAAATTTTGTATCCATGCAGAGCTCTAAATACAGGATCTCAAAGTCAGGGAAGCAGTTATCTGCAGCTCAAAGCCTATGAGGCTGCTTCCCTGCCTTCAAGATTCTACATTCCCTCTCCCCACTATATACAGAGAAAGGGGGGGGGCAGGTGAAAGATCAAGACAAGCAGCAAAATCCACCCTGCTCACTTACTTTGCAGAAGCAGCTGCCTCCCTCTCCAACAGACCTGATAAAGCAATGAACTCAGGAGAGGTTTCCTAAATTGCTTGGCTGCTTAAAACACAGTGATAGGAACATGGGGAATTTTGCTCCCTGTCCTGATCTATCACTTTCTCGTACTCTGTATACGGAGGGAGAGGAAATGTAGGCTCTTGAAAGCGGGGAAGCAGCCTCAGAAGTTATGAGCTGCAGACAGCTTCTTCTCCACCTTTGAGATCCTACTTCCAGAGAAGATGGAAGTCCAAACCTCTCACTATGCCACGCTTGCTGTACCTCGACACAGCCCTGCAACTTGGAACATACAACCCAGAAACTCATTTAAATTCAGCAACCACACCATCACTTCTGCCTAAGGGAAATGAAATCCACTGGAGAGGGATCTCCATAGTACAGGAGAGATCCAGGGCCAAATTTAACCCTCACGTTTACGTGTCTTGCCCTATGCATGTGTGAAAGCACAATATGAACAAGAGCCAACTGTGACTCAGGAATTACTGAAGTCCGTAGCAACAGACATAAGACCTTTTGAGGTAGTCAGTGGCGAGGGATTCCTTGCATATTTTCAATGTTTGATTAACACAGGTACCAAATATGGTCAAATGGATGCACATGCACTAATACCACATTCCACAACATTAGCCCGGCATGCTGCATTTGTGGCAGAAGAAAAAAGAAAAATCTCCATGGAGCTGAAAAACATTCTTGGCACAGTGGGTGGAAGGGTGACCCTTGATCTTTGGACAGTTTGGAATGGTGGAGCACGTGGTTTGTGTGACTCAGCATGTCAGTGGGAAAACAAAAACTGCAGAGGACATTCTTTTGGCTGTTATTCAGGCACTCAGAAGATTTGATATAAACAATATTACCAACTGGATGATTTTCATCATGGACCGGGAAGCGAACATGGTTGCATCCCTCAAGTCCTGCATGCGAATAAGCTGCTCAGCACACATTATAAATACCACACTTGATCATACTACCAAACTGGGAAACCAGAAAGAGGAAGCAGTAACCTGATCCAGCAGATCCACGCATGCTGAAATCTCATTACTTACTTCAGGAGATCTGGACTTCAAAACAGACTGAAAAAAAGTCTCTGAAAGGAGATGTAGAAACATGACGGAACAGCAAACCATCCATGTTTAAGACAATTGAGGAGCAGTGGGACAGAATATATGAATTTTTGACAGAAAAGGGGGGGGTAAACTCAGCTCATTGATAGCATAGACCACTAGACCTTGAGCATTGTAATAGAGTTCCCACAGCCCTGCAAAGGAAGCGTCAGATGCACTAGAGCAGTCACAGCCCACTCTCCTCTTGGTGCCCATTTGGTACCAAAGGCTGAAAAAGCATCTCCATCCTTCTACCACTGATGTAAACAGTCTAAGTCAACTCAAATCCCAAGCTTCGCAATGTCTCATCAAAAAGGTTGAAATCAAGCCTATGCACAGAGTAGCAGTTTTCCTGCACCCACAAATGAAGGAGATGAGAGTTTTCAGTGAAAAGGAGAGACAGGAAGTTTATCAAGAAACCAAGAAGCTTGTCTTATTGCAGGAGAAAAATATTCCTGCAGTGAATCTTATGCTTCTTTCATCAGTTACACAGACTCCATCACCAAAGGAGACACAATGGTCACATACAGAGTTTGAGGATTCAGATAGCGATTGTGGAAGTGACGATGATGAAACTGACAAAGAATGAAGATGTGTTGTCTCCACCACTTCAGCAGTTATACAAGCACAACTTTGCCCTTCTCAGTCGAGTTGCACTGTTTGTGCATTCCATCCCTGCATCTAGTGTGTGACGGGTCCTCCCCCCCCCGCGGTGCCACCTGGAACTCAGGTACAGCTGAGCCCTCTGTCTCACCAATCTGGGTTCCCTCTTGCATTGTGACAAGCTGCAAAGCCCTTCAAGCTTTCACCAACATTTTTTTAACTGAAAAATTGCTTACTTTCTAATTGTTACCACATAATTATAAAATCAATTGGAATAACAATACTGTACTTACATTTCAGTGTGTAGTATGTGGATCAGTGTAAACAAGTCATTGTATGAAATGTTAATGTGCACTGTCTTTTTATGTAGCCAGTTGTAAAACTAGGCAAGTATCTAGATGAGTCGATGTAGCTCCTGGAAGACCTCAGCCTACCCCCAAGGGTACATGTACCCCTGATTGAGAGACACTGTTGTAAGCAGCAATTGGAAGGGTTTTTGGCCACCGCGGCTATTCGGACCCAGCCAGCCCAGAAATGCCGCCTTCACAGGGGCCGCCGCCTCAAAGCGCCCCTGCACTGGCCTCCCTGAGAGGGGCTACCTGGAAGCGGCTCAAACCATCGGGACTAAAATCCGCTCGCAGCCACCGCGGACTCCAGCCGCCGGTGAGCGCTGGCGAGCCAGGCGGGGAGGCAGGGAGCAGGCCCAGCACAGAGGCCCGTTTGTCTGAGCAGGGAGCGGCGGCGAGGACACAGCCGAGGGGCAGGCCCCGCTGCAGCGTGGGAGGCGGAGCTGCTGGCCCTAGGCCGCCAGGGGAGCGCGCAGGTCACCGCCTGCCCCAGCTGGGCCCGGGGATCCTGCTGCTCCTCGCCCACCGCCTCAGCCGGTGCTGAGCTGTCCTGCCGGCATTCGCAGGGACCACACCCAGCTGTGTTAATGAATGCTCTGGCCAGCCACTCATGAACCCACAATAGAGAGGCTACAGCCAAAATACCTACAGCTCCCCAGCCTAGGACCCTGAACCATCCTGCCCTGGTCAAAAACCTCAGTATGAAATTTATTACCCAGTCTGCCACTTCTACAAAGGAAAGTGGACATGCACTAACACTTGTTTCTGAGCTGAGACTTTTCCCTTTGCACTTCTAACAATGCACAGTGTTTTAGGTAAAATACAAAATAGATTTACTAGCTAAAGAAAGATAGATTTTAAGTGGCAAGTGATGGCAAACAAACAGATCAAAGTAGATGACCATAAGAAGTAAAACAAAACCAAAATCTAAACCTGATGTATTTGTTAGGATTCAAATCACACAGTGTCTCACCCAGTTAGATAGTACAAGCAGGTTAGCTTTTGCTTACACAGGCAGGCTTCCTTCTTTCCTGCCTGCGACCAGCACAATTCAAGGCAGGTAGATAGCCCTACAGTGCTTAATTTGTATTGAACAAGGTTTCAGGGCTCAGCCTTGGCAAGCCCTGGAACAAATTAAGCACAGGCTGGGCAGCTAGAGAGCACCTTTACCGCCCTCCTATGCTTCTCAACCTTGCACTCCCCACTCGTCCCTAACTCTTGGACCCCCCTCCTGTGCCCATTTGGGGAAACGGACCTGAAGTCACAGAGCACCTGCTGTCGCTGCTCCTCTCCCCGCACACATACACATAGGGTGACTTGCCAATCCGAGACGTGCCAGGGCTCAGCCCAAGCAAAAATTAAGCACTGTAGCCCTGCAATAGTATTCCCCTTGCATGCTTCCACAGGGAGAACAGACACTCTGTCCCTTGCATTATCTGGACTATTGAGAGTATCATCAGCTTCAGTTACCTCTATCAGCAACTCACACTAGGCGACGCAGATAATCCCATAACCTAGTTTTGAGGGGGTGGGGGGGGGGAAATCTGTGATCAATTAAAAAACCCAAGCAGCCTGCCAGAGGAACTAGTACTCATGGCTTTCTTTTCTCACCAGTAAAACATTGCACCACATGCAGCAAACAAACAGTTTTAATGATTGAGACCTCAGTGGGGCTTTAAATCAATAGCATATTGCAGACCACAGCAAGAAGTGTTGAGCAGGAAGCCCGGAGACTGACAGTTACAGGACAAGCAGGCAAAGGCTCCCTCCTCAGCCCCTGACATCCCAGCTGTTGGGAGAAGACTGCAAACACCGAGTGATAAAGGCAAAAATCTGGATGGAAAAACACTGCTAATTTCCTCAACACACGAACCGCTACGGGGGGAAACCAACCTTAAGTCAAAGAGCTGGTGCAAAAACTGGGATTGCTGAGCTCTAAGTGTGATGACTTTATAAATCACAAGCTAAATAGGCAGCAGACTTTTTTATTTTATAGTTCAGTTTGTGATTTTGAGCATTATTGGCTTGAGATATTTATTATATTATTTTTAATATAAAAGGTTATTTGTTCTGATGCCTGATGTATAATAAGATTGATGTTTAAAAAACACAACAATGTGCACATTTATTAAACAATATAGCTTTCTTATATAGCGCTCTCTCTCTCTCCCCCCGCCCGCCCCCGAGAGGCACTGTGAGATACCATGCTGCTGCGGACGCGGTGAGGATACAGATAAGAGACAGAGTGCAGATCGTGGAACAGATACAAGTTGATTCTTGCGGATGTGGATCCACCTTGTGGTATCCAGGCAGGGCTCTACAGCTCAGGTCACCGTCAGTGTTCCCTCTAATTTCTCCACACATGTGTGGAATGAATTTTGCTATGTGCACCAATATGGAGGTGATGCGTGGGAGGAGGCTAAGGGCTGGGGAAGAGGATTGGAGTGCAGGGGGTGAAGGCACTGAGGTGGGGCCAGGGATGAGGGTGCTCTGGGGCTACAGCGGGATTTCTCTCTCTCCCTCTCCCCGCCACAGCTGCTCAGGCCACGGGATAGGTGTTCCTTCCCCAGCTGTGGCAGGTCCAGGTCAGGACTGGGTTGGGGCTGCATTCAGGCTGCCCCTCCCCCCGCCGGAGCTGTGTTGGGGCCACCCCCTCCTGGCCGCCGTGGCAGTCCGGCCGGGGATGTGTTGGGGGCCACCCCTCCCCCAGCCGCCATGGCTGGGCGAGTTCCCTGAGTGCCTGCGCGGCACTAAATAGGCTGCTGCACGGCCACGCAGCTCACAGGGAACTTAGGTCACCATTAACCCATTCTCTTCTGATATGGGAGCACACTATCAGAGAGCCTCCTGGGTTTGCAATGAGATTGGTGAGCTGTTCAAACTTCCTGTAATGTGCAGGGCAGGCAGTAAAGTTTTCTCACAGTGCACCGCAGTCCTAGAACTAGAGCGGCCACAATTTGGGGGGGCACTAAGGACTCTTGAATATCATTACTTTGACTTGGGTCTGCGCACAAAGCCTTAGGTTTGAGCATGGGTGGGTGGGTGGGGGAAGAGTCTTAACATAGGATTTAAATACAACGTAGACATCCAAGACCAGGGTTTCCTAACAGGAGTCAATGCCCCACTAACCAGGGCTTACATTGCAGTGTAGACATACCCTGAAACACTGCAGTGGTACAGCTATAATGCTACAGCTGTGCCACTACAGTGCTTCTAGTGAAAACACAGCCTGACTTACTTCGCCACAGCAACCACTCAATAGAAATCCTATTTAACATTTCCGCAATGCACAAATGTAAAAACAAACAAAATACAAATGACTGAAATATTTGAAAACCAAAACTTAAGTGAGCATTCATTTTGGGGGAGGAAATTCTTTTCTTGTATTCACAGAAAAGTCTTTTAAAGGAAAAAATATCTTGTGAAAACGTTTCTTGCTCAAGCCAAATGTCTTTCTTTGGAGAAAATGAAGGGAAACCAGTCAAAAATTAGACTTTGGCTCTCCTGTAATAATCATTTTTAAGAATAATCCTGCTATCTAGATAAACACAACACACAATAAAGAGGGAAAGAAAAAAGGATAGATAAGAAAGACAAACTGCTATCTTTCTGTTGTTACTTCATTCACATTTTGCGGGTAAGATACATAAACAGGTTGGTCACAAACAGGTTGCATTAGTCTCTGGATCCTGGTGCACTTCCCTCCATCTGAGGAAACAACATCTGGGATCTGACTTGCATGCTGTGGTCTTCTCCCACTGGTTCTCCTTCATGCTGGAATAAGCCTGCTTACTCTCGCTTAGCCTGCCATGCTCTTTATGGCAATAATACAATGGATTTAAATCAATGCCAAAACTGACAGAGTTTTGAACAAATTAGACAGAAGATAGAAAGATAGGAGAGTGAACAGAAAGTAGAGCAGAGTTAAATTATACACTATGAAAGCAGTAGAAGGAATGCTAAACCTGGCATTGTAGAAATTACCGAGACCCAGTTGTCCTCATAGCAATAACATGACATCTGATGTTCTTAGAAAGGGTCTTTCTGCTTTGCCAATGCTCCATTTGTGGCCTGGATGAACGGAAAAGTCACCACAAAGGCAAAAGTCATGTTTGCATTGTTGGTGACAGGATGTACTGAAAAACTCTGTGCTTCTCCCACAACATGACCAGAAGGGACAGACAATTAGTCAGTGTTTTCACAAAGGTCCAAATCAAGATGGCTGCAGGACTATTAACACTGGCAACGCCTTCCTTTTCAAGAAACTGCTAATCTATTCATATGTCAACTTTTAACCTCATAAGCATTCTGAGATATTATATTACCACCTTCATAAAGTCTACAAGATTCAATTTACATGTTTTTCTTTGGCTCCATTCTGTGCATTCTTCCAACAAAAGATTTATGAAACTATCTGTTTTGGGTTAAGATGACCCTTTTAAAGCCTTAAATAGCACAGGTTTCAACATAACTTTTCAAAGACAGCTCATAAGAGAGTATGCCACCTCAAGAAGAGTACTCTGCAACTCTGGGCCTGTGAAGGGTGGGTGACTGAGTGAGACTGCACTGTGATGAAATCTTCCAGAAGCAGAATTCAGGCAATTTCTCCCTTCTTCCATGGGCACCATCTGCCAGGATTCTCTCTGGGACAGTGAGTAGCTCTAAACCAGTGGGGGCCAACCTGTGGCTCTGGAGCCACATGCGGCTCTTCAGAAGTTAATATGCGGCTCATTGTATAGGCACCGACTCTGGGGCTGGAGCTACAGGCACCAACTTTCCAATGTGCCAAGGGGTTCTCACTGCTCAACCCCTGGCTCTGCCACAGGCCCTGCCCCCACTCCACCCCTTTCCGCCCCCTCCCCTGAGCCTGCCATGCCCTCGCTCCTCCCCCTCCCTCCCAGAGCCTCCTGCATGCCACAAAACAGCTGATCGGGAGGTTTGGGGAGGGAGGGAGGAGGCGCTGATCAGTGGGGCAGCCGGTAGGCAGCTGGGAGCGGGGGGAGCTGATAGGGGGCTGCTGACATATTACTGTGGCTCTTTGGCACTGTACATTGGTAAATTCTGGCTCCTTCTCAGGCTCAGGTTGGCCACCCCTGCTCTAGACAGTGTTATGAGCTGAGTTAAACCTTGTTAATGGTTGAGTTAAAACCTCACTGAAAATCAAGCATCAGTGTGCCCTTCCTTTGAGAGAGTTGTAAGAGACAGTTAAGGCGGCCACATCTAAAACAAGGCATAATGGAGTCTGCCCGGAAACTAGCAATATATAGGTGGAGGATTCCACTGGACATTGTTTTGATCAGGTGAGTGGAAAAAGCCTAGCTGGGGAAGGGAGGCAGACAAGAAACAGACATAGATTGATGATTGGCTTTCGTTCTGCCACCAGCATATAAGCACTGTATGGCCCTAGAGGAGCCTAGAGGAAGATTCTTCTGGGTCTGATGCTGGCTAAAGAGGCTTTGAGCTGTAAGCAAAGACGCTATCCACTGTTTTTTGGTTCCTCCTGCATTCAGAGAAGCAGGACTTTGTACATTCCTTAGAAATCAACAAGAACTCAAAGAAAATACCAGACTTTGTCACTTTCTAGTTCCAGCTGGAATATCCCCAGGACCCCAAACTTGACTAGCCACTCAGGGGCAACAATATGTCTCAAAAGAAAATGAGCCATGACAGTACACAACAGAGAACATACGAACAACAGGTCAGAAACTGACAAGTAACTTGAATACACCTTCCTAAACCCACCTACACAGTAGGGATAAGATACCACCTTAAGTTTTTGGAAGCACATTGAAAGACGCATGATCAAAAGCTAAAACTTTCAAAATCTGGCCAACTCAGATAAAAGGCATCCAAAAGAGAAAATAAAAAAAAAATCTAGAAGACAAAAGAGTACGGGCTCCCTTGCTTCAGAAATAGGTTTTGCAGAACTGAAACAACAAAGCTGGATTTCTCCCTAAAGGCCAAACCCAAACATTAATGCTTTGTAAACGTCCATGTGAACAGCCACCGTGTGGCTGTCTTGAGTGGAAATTCCCCTGCCACTAACAACAGAAGTTGCTCTGTCCTAACTAGCATAAGCAAAGACAATACACAACTGCAGGTGTGCCAGCCATCTCACAGCCGAGACAGGTACAACAGACACCCACTAAAAGTAAAACACAGTCTCTTTCATGACAATATTACTGTAGGAATTAGTATTAAAACACAGTTGTGGGATATTTCTAAAATCTTTAATTTAAGCCAAGTACAAACTCAGATAGTTAATTGTTCATTTTGTGAGGAAAAACCTCAACTGGATAGGTATAAGGTTGAAAAGTTAGCATGATGCTAGAAATCTACCTTCACATAACGAGGGAATCAAGAACAGGACTATAACATCAAGTTATTTTTTTAACAAGCATAAAATAAGGTTGTTTATAAAAAAAAGCTTAGATTTTTGACACTTCTCTAGCATTATCTCCAAAGCATTTGTATCATTTCTGTAGAACACTTGTCTTGTATAGAAAAAGTAGTCCAAGCAAGGTAAAACTAATGTCATTTTACAGGACTAGTATAAGCTCTTAATTATATTAAAAGCTAAGAAACAGCAACTACTTCACACAATGCCTTTAAAAACTTTCTATACAATAGTGAATCAGTAAGATTTTTATACAAGAAGAACTTCAGCTTGGATTTCTTTTACTGCTATCATATTTTTCTATTAATTACAATTCTGAAATAACACAAGAAAGTACCTGACTGGTCTTTGAAGTTCAGTGTAAAGTCTTTATATTTGGATAAATCAAACTCCACCCTTGCACGTGCTACTCCTTTGTTCTGAAGCAAAAAGGGAATTCCTTGGGTGGAACCAGCATAAACACCATGGAAGTTAAAGGATTCCTGTTAAGTTTAAGAACAAACAAACAAATGTAAGAGAGTGTTATAAAGGTCATATGTATAGCTGGAGAGTACTTTAAAAATACTGCAGTTCAGAGATCCATAAGTTATCCTATATTAACTGGACCTCTCAGTTCACCAACTGCCTATCCAGCTCCTTTATTGGCCCTAGGTCTTTCCTGGGTGCCAAAGACCACAGTTTAGGAACCACTGCTGTACCACTAGTGAAATCACCATTGATTGTACCACTAGTGAAATTTTTCAAATTGAGTATCGTTTTTCAATTAATTTCATTCTATTTCTCCTCTTCTCCTTCCTTCATCTTTATAACCTTTACATACTATGCATTTAGACAGTTAAATCCCTCAGCTGCCACAGGTATATTTAATTTTTAATCTCTCTTCACATTCACCTCAGTCCCTTTGCATGAAATAATTTATAGAAAAATAAACTGAAAAAATGTGAATAACTAAGGAAGGAAAATTCTGACACCTGACTACAAAAGTAATAATTAAATAAAACTACAAATCTTACCTAGAACTAATAATTAGTGTAATAAAAGATACCTCATACTTACTACACTAATGCCTATTTCAGGGGCCTCTACAGATCCACCAATCCTAAATTCCAATACTTTTCCATGGCGGACTGCTACCTAGTTGAAAGAAAAAGTAAAATTGTCGACATTGTAATTATTACATTACTTTGCCATCACAACTGTTCCATTATATTATGTACTGTATAGTAACTGACAATTTTAAATAAGACAGCTTTAAATAATAGACAACAGAAAGACACAGCCATGGATTTCTACTGCATAGGTTCCCATGAAAAGAACCGCCCCACATTCTAAAGTTATTTTGCTATGAAAATATTATAATGAAGTCTAAAAATGCTGTATTGGTTTCTATAATATACACATGCAATGATTCCAGTGGGTTATAGAATCACTGGGTAAAAGTAGCAGCTCTGTTGGATACCAAGCAGGATAATGATAGCCACTACTGAAGGAGGGAACCGAACTGAAGGAAAGAGCAGCTCTTTGCAGCCAGGAGAGAGAGCAATACAGGAGGGAGTACACAGCTGTTTTCTATGGCAGGCAGGAGCTGAGTGGAGGAAATCTGTCCAGTGAGAGCAGGAACCGGTAGGTAGGTTTCTTGAGACAAGCCACAATGGAAAGAAACAGGTATTACAGCTAGGTCAGGAGAAGTGCTGCAGCTACCTCAGGAAGTAGCAGAAGTGGAAGGGAGTGGGTGGACGTTGGGTTTAGTAGTATGGTATTAGGGGACAACAGCAAGTGGAGAAAACAGTAGCGGGATCAGAAGGTGTGGCCAGGTCTGGGCACATGACAGCATCCATTGAAAATTATTTGAATGTTTTTCTTGCTGCAAGATGAATCCAGCAAACTTATCAGACTCCTGTACAAATCAAATCCAGATCAGGTATTTGTTGGATCCCTAATCTCAAAATCAACCTTTATAATGAAGCACTTTCAGAACTCAGTTTCCTTGCGATGCATACAAAAAAAGAGGCAAATAATCTAAACGCTCTTCAGTAGTCTAAGCCCTATCACTCTAGAGAACATGAAAGTAGATGTAAGAACTAAGCGCAGTGCTCCATTCTCCCACCACAGAATACAAACCACTTCCACTGTTTTCTGTGTGACTTACTTGTACCCTGTGCTTGGAGAATAGAGCCTTGAAATATAAAGTACTATTTCCAGGCCACACGTGTAGCCCAAGCAGCTATTTTTTGTACTAAATGAAATGGAGCAGATTAATTTACTGACTGAAAGTTTCTATCCTAAAACATATCCTTTATCAGTCTCTTTATTAAAAAGAGTTTATTCACCTAAACCATTAAAATAATTACAATCAAACCAAATGATCACTGTAAGTGGTAGACCTCAATATTGATGCAAAACTGATTATTAATAAATTTATTATAATTTATTCTTCTGTTGGTTCAATACAAACTTGCCTGTGCCTTTACTGAATTTAAGAAATATGAACAATGTTTTTAAAAAACACACAATGCTTACAGAAATAACAGTTTTATGTTCTCAGTTGATTAATTATATGAAATGTTAATGCTAAAGAGATGCCTAAGAAAGGTCAATTCAAATAGTGACAGGCTCCCAAAATGTCAAAGGAAGATAATACATTTAGAGGTTTATTGACTCAGTGGTTCATACAGACTTTGAAATGCAACTTCTAGAATGTCTATTTCCATTTTAACTTTCTAGACTATCATGCTGTATGCACTGTTTTTAAAGATGTAGATAAGTATTGGTTATTATGCTTTTATATAAAATATAATAGATGCTATTAAGTGCAAGTTTTAAATGTACTGCAAAATGGCGGATCTTAAACCTAAGAACCATTGGGTCAAAATGGCCAGAATACCAGCAAGATTGTCTGATCAAAGTCCAAAGCACATCCCTCTAGTATGAGGCAGAATCTGGCACCAAGATTAATTTAATCTCGAGCAACAGATTTTATAAGAATATTTAGGGATACATTGTGTTCTCAAAGCCAAGAAAGTGGGTCTTTCCCCCTTCCCTTTTCAAAGACAAAGCCTATGTTTTAAAACCCTCAAAGAATTACAGAAATATTAAATATATTTTCTTTTAGGAGGTAAGCTAAAGTCTTCATTCCTCAGATGTAAAGGAGAATAATTATGGTTGGGAAATGATTTGTACAAGGCCTTTTCTAACTTCTGAATTCATATTGCTGCTTAAAGATGAAAACCCTTTGTTCCTTAAATGCGTCAATAAGTTTCTTTTGTGATGTTAATTTGCATCTAAATGCAAGCCTCATAATAACTTCCTAATGTCATTGTAATGAGAATAGGAGATGTTTTATGTACAAATACAGCAAGGTCATTTGATGCTATATCTAGTTACTAATAGAATGTAACACGAGTATAAAAATATTGATAAGAAAATTAGTTATCTGGCTATGCTTAAACAATTTATTTACTAAACTCAGAGAGACATGATGTACCTCTCCAAAGCCTGCTAAGAAGAGACAATGCCTTCTCGGATGGGTATTTAAATTTAAAGTCACTGTCTTTAAGAATTAAGGTTAAAAAGATTACTTTGAGAACTGAAAGACTATATACGATATAAGGTTTTTTAGATTCATTTAAAACAAAATTTCATCTCCTATGAAACCTGGACAGCACTGAAGGAAAATATCAGAAAATGGACTAAGTCAAAAGAATTAAAACTGTAAGGACATGTCTACACTAGAGCCCTAAGTTGACTTACAGACACTGCAGTAATTACTGCGGTGGCTGACCTCCACACTACCTTCCTACAGTTGGCGGTAAGCGTCCTCACCAGGAGCGCTTCCACCAACTGAACAGAGTCACTGTGGAGAGCTGAGAGCCAGGGCTCTCAGATCCGTGGAGTTCCTCTCCAGAAGCCCAGCTGCCCCCCCACTCCACTGGGCTCTCGGCTCCCTGCTCCCAGCTGGGAGCAGCCACCGGGGCTTCTCAGCTCCCTGATCGGGGAGCCTCCGGGCAGCAGCCCGGCTGGGAGTGGGAAGCTGGGGACAGATGAGCTCTAGCTGCCTAACTTTCTTCTCAATTTCATGGCTCCAGCCATGAAATTGACAAGATAGCCAACAGCTGATGTAAGGAATGCAGTGTCTACACAGACACTGTGGCCCTAACTACACCGACATAAGCCCTATGTCCCTCGTGGAGGAGGAGTTATGATGTCAGTGTAGTAGAGCACTTACATTGGTGTGACAAGGCCACAGTGCATACCCTGACAATTAGATCAACGTAAGCTGCCTTACATTGACCTAGCTGGGTACAATAGACCAGGCCTAACTTTCAAGTTATGATAATTTTCTGCCACAAAGGTAAAGGCGGTATAACCATCAAGTTGAGGAAAAATTAGAACCCTATTGTCTATGTAGTAACACATTGCATATGTACAGCTGAAACTGCAAACAAGGCAATCCCATTAAGGTGTTGAGCCAATGAAAGGGCCTCAACAGTTGATATTATGAATCCTTCCTCCTCCAGTAAGGTTATGGAAGGAAAGACTATAGACACTCTGTGCTGCTGGTTGCGCAGTTCAAAATCTTCTCCCGTCCTTCATCTTTGCAGCACTCACCACTGCTTATCCTGTTCATCTACAGGAACAAGCAACTAACAACAGTAACATTCAGTGAACAGAAAGGAACATGAAGCAGCATCAAGAAGAAGCAGCCTTTCAGTTCAGCATGAGTTCATCAGCATCATGGGTGACATGAAACTTGCCAAAGCACTGCCAAGGAATTATATTTAAATTGTTCTCGTAATGATTTTATGAAATATTGAAATACTATTGCAACTTAAGATACTAAGAGATCATATTAATATGACCTATTACTAGGATAATCTGATCTCGTTAAACTTAAGATGGTGGACTGTGTATACCTGGAAAGGAAACAAACTCACCTGGATAAACAGAGAAAAATAGTGGGATTTAATTCAGATTTAAGATTCTTGATATTCATTAATTGCCTATCTCAGGACAACTCCTTGAATGGCTTCTTTTAAGTAACTGATTTAAACTCTTTGGTTTCATAGGATTTAAGATTACTCTTCTTTGCTCATTTATAAACTGTTCAGGTTATCCATGATATAACGAATCTTCAGTTACATTCTTCTGCCCACCTATAAACTGTTTTAGTTATCTATGATACTAGTGACTCCTGTTTTAGTTTAATTTTTGGAGTGAGGTATCCTCCAAGAGTAGATCCACTATCAAAAATGTAATCTCTGTTAAAAGCTCTCCACAGAGAGAAATACAGAAGAGATTGTAACTAACAAACCATAAACAATGGTTACTTATTTCATTTTGTTTTTTCTTTCTTCAATAAAATAATAATTAATAACTGATTATTTTTCTTGTCTTTAATCACAGCATCCTGTACAGAAAGGTAGAGAACACCATGTTATTAAAAAAGAATGGAAGTCACATCCCAGAACTAGGATTAAGAGAGACAATTGTTAAGATTTGCCTACTGTTTCTTGCTTTGCTAAACTATAAATTCTAATAGTTTTTCAAATAAAATCACTTGGCACACAATAACTTGAAACACCCCTTTGGAAAGATAAATTGCCTTTGAGCATGAATTTATTTATCATCAATCAGATGTGAAGCTTTTAAGTCTTTCTTCTAATTGCCATTATTTTGAATCCTTTCAAAAAACTCGTTTATATGGTGGATGGTTTGTCTTTGATAAAACATTTGATTCTATTCCAACAAAAAACTTTCAAAAAGGAACACTCCTCACACATACATATGTATTCATAACAAACTCATGATAAAGAGTCCTGTAGCACCTTATACACTAACAGACATATTGGAGCATAAGCTTTCATGGGTGAATACCCACTTTGTCAGACGCATGTGGTGGAAATTTCCTGAAGCAGGTATAAATATGCAGGCAACAATCAGGCTAGAGATAACGAAGTTAGTTCAATCAGGGAGGATGCGGCCCTCTTCTAGCAGTTGAGGTGTGAACACCAAGGGAGGAGAAACTGCTTTTGTAGTTGGCTAGCCATTCACAGTCTTTGTTTAATCCTGAGCTGATGGTGTCAAATTTGCAAATGAACTGAAGTTCAGCAATTTCTCTTTGGAGTCTGGTCTTGAAGTTTTTTTGCTGCAGGATGGCTACCTTAAATCTGCTATTGTGTGGCCAGGGAGGTTGAAGTGTTCTACAGGTTTTTGTATATTGCTATTCCTAATATCTGACTTGTGTCTATTTATCCTTTTACGTAGGGATTGTCCAGTTTGACCGATGTACAAAGTAGAGGGGCATTGCTGGCACATGATGGCGTATATTACATTGGTGGACGTGCAGGTAAATGAACCGGTGATGTTGTGGCTGATCTGGTTAGGTCCTGTGATGGTGTCGCTGGTGTCAATATGTGGGCAGAGTTGGCATTGAGGTTTGTTGCATGGATTGGTTCCAGAGTTAGAGTTACTATGGTGCGGTGTGTGGTTGCTGGTGAGAATATGCTTAAGGTTAGCGGGTTGTCTGTGGGTGAGGACTGGTCTGCCTCCCAAGGCCTGTGAAAGTGAGGGATTGTTGTCCAGGATGGGTTGTTGATCACTGATGATGCATTGGAGAGGTTTTAGCTGAGTACTGTAAGTGATGGCCAGGGGAGTTCTGTTGGTTTCTTTCTTGGGCTTGTCTTGCAGCAGGAGGCTTCTGGGTACGTCTGGCTCTGTTGACTTGTTTCCTTATTTCCTCATGTGGGTATTGTAGTTTTGAGAATGCTTGGTGAAGATCTTGTAGGTGTTGGTCTCTGTCTGAGGGGTTGGAGCAAATGTGGTTATACCTGAGTGCTTGGCTGTAGACACCATCAGCTCAGGATTAAACAGACTGTGAATGGCTAGCCAACTACAAAAGCAGTTTCTCCTCCCTTGGTGTTCACACCTCAACTGCTAGAAGAGGGCCTCATCCTCCCTCATTATCTCTAGACTGATTCTTGCCTACATATTTATACTTACCTCTGGAAATTTCCACCACATGCGTCTGACGAAGTGGGTATTCACCCACAAAAGCTTATGCTCCAATATGTCTGTTAGTCTATAACAGGGGTAGGCAACCCTGCGGCACGTGAGCTGATTTTCAGTGGCACTCACACTGCCCGGGTCCTGGTCACTGGTCTGGGGGCTCTGCATTTTAATTTAAATTTTAAATGAAGCTTCTTAAACATTTTTAAAACCTTATTTGCTTTACATACAATAATAGTTTAGTGATATATTATAGACTTCTAGAAATCGACCGTCTAAAAACATTAAAACGTATTACTGGCACGCGAAACCTTAAATTAGAGTGAATAAATGAAGACTCAGCACACCACTTCTGAAAGGTGGCCAACCCCTGGTCTATAAGGTGCCACAGGACTCTGTCACTTTTTACAGAGCCAGATTAACACAGCTACCCCTCTGATACATAAACTCATCACCTCAAATACAGTATACTTTTTTGAACACAAAACAATAAGATAATGTTTAAAAATTGCTTTTTAAGAAAAAATATACAAACAGATATTCATTTTGAAAAACTGCAGTACCAATCATCAACATTTTTAGGAAAAAAAATACATGTTGGATAAAAACAAATGAGGAGTCTGGTGGCACCTTAAAGACTATTTATTTGGGCATAAGCTTTCGTGGGTAAAAAAACAAAACTCACTTCGTCAGATGCATGGAGTGGGTTTTTTACCAACGAAAGCTTATGCCCAAATAAATCTGTTAGTCTTTAAGTTGCCACCGGACTCCTCATTGTTTTTGTGGATACAGACTAACACGGCTACCCCTCTGATTATGTTGGATTGGATTAATGGAGAGCAAGATTAATAGATAGGCATGCATGTACACACCCACTTAACGAGATAATACACAAATGTTCAGATATTTTAAATACCTCCACTCTGGTATCAAATTTCATTACTGCATTGGGGGTGAAGTCGATTTTGAGATCAGCCTGGCCTCCAACAGGTACTACCCCCTGAGAAGGAGTAATAGTCATTCCAGGCAGGGGGTTCAAATCAAGAACCTTCAAATACAAATAATCATTATAAAACATTGATAGTGCTGTAAATGTATGCTTTTACAGAATTTGGGAAAGACATTTCTTGTCCGGAAGAGTTTACAATTTAGTTAATGTAACCATCGGACTCTATGAGACTAACCTGGGCCTAAAAGTTTAGAACAAAATTTTCAGTTAGGCACCTAAATACATATGTAGGCACCTAAATAAATGATCTGATTTTCAGAAGTTTGGAACATCTGCCAGGTCTTATTGTGGAGCTAACTTTTGCAACCCAACTTTGAACATTTGGGCCTTGACTTTGTTCTTTATGAGCACTCCTGAACATTATAAAATTATGATTTAGTACAATTCCAAAAAGATCCAATACAGCATCTTCTCTAATGGTAGATACAAGCTGAGTGAAAATTATCTGTAAGTTATTCACAGTAGAAATGTGGACAAGACTCCTGCAAAGGGAAGTTTATCTATCCAATCATTTCTGCTTAACTTCTCAGAGGCCATGTAAGCCTAAGAATTTTCCTTATTTTTAATAAACACAGTGTTGCAATAACAAGCATATTATCCTACACTCCAATGTGGTCAGGAGGGCCTTGGCCAATACAGACAGCACTATTAATGAAAGCAAGCTAAAAAAAGTGTACAAGGAAGAGAAACTAGGTCAAGTAGTCCCATGAACCCCTAAAGAGGGTAGGATTCTAAAGAGGATAACTATATTTTGTACAATAAAAATTAAAACTACTTAAAGGGGGGGAATCAATTAGTATACCATAGAGAACACATCTAATAAATGAGAACACAAACTCTAATAAGATATGAAAAACTCTCCAAAATAAGGAAAACAAAACAAAAAACTGTACATCAGCATAATTCAGTTCACCTGGAAGTATGCATGATTATGTCCTGTGTTTTGAAGAATGGCGGTCTTGCAAGTAGTTAATCCTAGAGGAGCATGATTGAAAGGTATCCTTTGTTCCATAAACTGAATACTGGTGGGTCCAAGCTAACAACAATGAAAGGAAGAAAGCAAACATAACATATCACTGAGTGTAAATAAATAATTCAACATAGCTTAATTTTCTTTTGTTTTCACAATAAGCCAGACAATCGTGGAGATGCATAAATTAAACAGTGAAGTAGAATATAAAGGGGAACCAACATTTCTCTATTTTTTGCCAAACCACCTAGATCAAAAAGTAAACCTCTATCAAAGTATCAAAATGTGTTTTATTTCCCTTTGAAAATAAATACTTTTGCTGTATTACTGTACTTCTGTTTAAGTTTCGCATGGCTATCAAATTCGGGTATGAAGTTTTTGCAAAAGCTGATATTATGAGTAAATTTTTAATGCAGTGCAGATAAATATGTGAACAAAAATAAATTATGACCCCACTTACCCGCTAAATTGTTTTTTTTAGTGGCTTGGTCAAAAACAGCACAGGTCATGCATTCCCTCTCCTCACTTTGTTTGACAGGCAAGATGACAATCTAATCACAGTCCTGGATACCCTCCACCACAGCTCCTCTGTTTCTGTAGGTTGATCTCTGATCTGACAGAAATCTGTAAACCTATGGTACCTCCTCGTCTGGAAAGTGAAGTGGTAGGTGTCTGTGCTATACTGATGAAGCATCTTAGGGTATGTCTACACAACAAAGAAAAACCCTCAGCTGGCCTGTGCCAGCTGACTCAGGCTCACAGGGCTCGGACTGCAGAGCTATTTCATTGCTGTGTAGACTTCTGGGCCCAGGCTGGAGCCTGAGCCCTGGGACCCTCCCACCTAACAAGATCGTGGAGCCTGGGCTCCAGAGTGAGCCCAGACATCTACATAGCAATGAAACAGCCCCGCAGCCTGAGCTCTGCACGTCCGAGTTGGCTGACATAGGCAACTGCAGGTGTCAGTTGCTGTGTAGAAGAAATCAGCAGGTAAGTGGGATAAGAATTGTTTTTCTAGGTCTCAGTATGCTACAGCGAGGACCAGCTCTAGGCACCAGCAAACCAAGCACGTGCTTGGGGCGGCACAATTTCAGGGGTGGCGTTCCAGGCGCTCTCGGAGGTTTTGTTGGGTTTTTTTTTGCTTGGGGCCCAGGTTACAGCACAGACCATGTTGTAACAAGCTGTACCAATTCATCTACCCAAACAGTGGCAGGAAAAAGACATTCCAAGCTGACTAAGAAAAAGAGAGCCTGGGGGAAATGTAATGGGAGGATGTGTCTTATTGGCTATCGTTCTTAGGGTACGTCTACACTTACCTGCCCGTTCGACGCGGAGAGTTCGACTTTTTGGAGTTCGAACTATCGCGTCTGATCTAGACGCGATAGTTCGAACTCCGGAAGCGCCGCGGTCGACTCCGGTACTCCACCGCGGCAGAAGGAGTTGACGGAGTCGACGGGGGAGCCGCGGAGTTCGACCCCGCCGCGTGTGGACGGGTGAGTTGTTCGAATTAGGGTACTTTGAATTCAGCTACGCTATTCACGTAGCTGAATTTGCGTACCCTAATTCGAACCCCCTTCTTAGTGTAGACCAGGCCTTAGAGAAAGAATTTCTCATTGGAGCATGAATCTAAAAGTTCTACTGGTGAAGGCACCATCAAAACTACCTCTAAAAATTCACCCAGTAGCGCTGATTTCATCGGAATTAGATTTTTCATGGACCCTTTATTGACCCAGGAAGCAGAGACTGTCCTTCTGGAGCGGCCACCACTTCTAATTCAGCAAAGATTACTAGCAGTTCTGTAAACCTCCCAGATACACGATCTGATGTCTTTAGGTACAACAGACCTTTCCTTGCCTTTCCCTGAACTATGTTTCTAGGAAAATTGTGAACTGTGATTAGGTTTCAGAACCAGGGAGGAGCAGGAACCTTGGTCTGTGCTGTGGAAGAATGAGCCACAGAATTTCTACTCTTTTGATCAATGTATAAGATACAGAACATGTGAGGTTAAAATAAATTTAAAATCAAGAAAATGTTGATTAAAAACCAAAAATGTGCAAAACCATTTGGGTTAAATATTACCTTTGCAAGGCATTTTAGCTTAAGTGTGTTTCCCTGATGTACACACAGATTGAATTCTCCTGTTTCTGGAGAGCAGAAACCTGGATGCCAAACCACTTCACACTCCAGGTCTTTGTATGCTTCTACAATACCTAGATAAATGTGTATAAATATGTAAATATTGACAATTCTAGAAAAATTTTCAAGCTTACTGTATGTGACCGGTTCACATTACTAGAGACATCTGGCCTGAGTTACAAAGGTGCTGAGCAATATACTTAGTTTAAATTAAACCTTGCTTCAAAGTTCTCATAACTGCATAACCCAGTTTATCAATATACTTCAACCGAATGTATCCACAATTTATCAGTCTTTGAGCATGTAAATCACACTCCTGTGCAGGGGCGGCTGTAGGCACCAGCAAAACAAGCTGGTGCCTAGGGCGGTAAAATGTAGGGGGCGTCCCCTGCCGCCGGGGAGGGCGGGAGGCTGGGCCGGCGGACCTGCCGCAGTCATGCCTGCGGGAGGTCCACCGGAGCCTTGGGACGAGTGGACCTGCCGCAGGCATGACTGCGGAGGGGGCGCTCGTCCCGCGGCTCGGCTGGACCTCCCGCAGGCATGACTGCGGCGGGTCCCCTCTTCCCGCGGCTCCGGTTGAGCTCCCGCAGGCCTGCGGGAGCTCAACCAGAGCCGCGGGAAGAGGGGACCCGCCGCAGGACCGGGGAAGGGCGGCGCAGCGCACCGCGCTGCTTGGGGCAGCCTGATTTCTAGAGCCGCCCCTGCTCCTGTGCTATTTAAAAAGGAAGGTATTTAAAAAAAAATAGATCACCAAAAGTGATGTAAATCCATCCACAAATTATTGTTTTTATTTGGAAATTATTTTTCCAATTCCCAAATGTATATCCTCTTTATATCCACAGATATAAATTTTGTAACCGTGCACGGCTCTACACCCACAGCTTTAGAGTTCTAACTCAATCTTAAATATTACAAAAATGAGTGCGTATAGGTGAACCTGGATTTGTTGATAACAACTGAAAATAAAACAACATTTCAACATTCTCAGAACTCATTCACACCTTAAATTAAAAAAAGAAAAAATCTCTTTGCCTTACTTCCCAGATGCTGAGGCATTCCAAGTTCTCTGTCCGGCAAAGTGATGTTTAAACCGAAGTTAGCCTAAACCAGCTAATTTGGTTGGAGGCCAAAGATATTTAGCACACCTAACTCCCCTTGATTTGAATGGGAAATCAACTGGAGTTAGTTTGGTGCCTAACTGGGCCTCAGTGGATCTGAAGGTCTGCGCCTCAGTGTAAATTGGATCCTTTCATTACTGAACTCCAACACTGTTTTAAAGAGTACACTGCTATTGGAGGCTTCATCTTTCAATTAGATGAAAAATTAAGGTCCTGAGCACATGTAATCATTATTAATCCAATGGCACTTTATACAAAAGTAAGAGTGGGCTAACCTTCATGTTTTGGCCAGATTTTAAAAATTTTGTGGTATTATATTCTGTCTACCTAAATTTCTTAGCAGTTTTGATGTACGGTATATGATTTTCTTTATCATTTCCTATCCTAAATGGTTGCATAGTATTGCTGTGTACTATTACATAGTTGCCTCATTCCACTCTCGTGGTCAGCAGCTTAAACTCTTGAGCTCAGAGCAGAGCTGCTGTGAAGAGCTGTTTACTGTGGCACAGAAATAGCAGGATGGGGCTGTGGTGCATTTCCAGAACTTATATAAGCAAATTGGCCTGGGCACCAAAATTCAGAATTTTACTTGCTTTTATGGCCTTTGTGGTCTGATCATAGTTCTGACTTCCAGTAGTATTAATGCAAACCTTAAAAATAACATTTTACTGTGTCAAATAAACATTTACATTTGATGTCAGCCATCTTTAAGAGTAAAATGCGGTGTGCATGCATTTGTTTGCATGTTGCTTAAAACAGCTTTCAAAACATACTATACCTTTGGCTGGCCGTATAGAAAATGCTATTCCTTTATCTGTGATTATAGGTTTCCAACTGAATTCAGCAAGATAGTTTCTGCGATTGCATAATCTGACTGTTGTTCTAAAGCTTGTTTCCGCAAGGAGACCAGGGGTTGGATTTAGAATCAGCTCCCTTGCAGATAGCTCAAGGGCAACTGGCACTGCTTTTGCAACTACCAGCACATGCCCAGTATGTTTGCTGTTTACTGTGTAAGTGAAAGATCTGTAATATAGAAAACGTAGGATCCAATACATTTTATGTATAGTAAAATATTCAGCAATACAGTTACATTAAATATAGTCATTAGGAGCAAAATACCCAATGAAAATATTGTATATATTAGGCATACGCAGTTAAAAGGATTATAAAAATTTGCTACTTGTAATTGTTTTGCTTTTTACAGTATGCTAGGGACCATAAAATTAACAAAAATGTGTTTCTATAGCTTTGATTCATTAAAATTTAATGGTCAAATATATTGTCATTTCTCTGCTGAGTGTTAGATACTAGGGCCTTGCAGGTCAACTGCATGTTAGAGAAGAAACCTGCAACCCAGGCTCAGGTTATTTTCTTAGTGTACAGTAGAACCTCAGAGTTAAACACGCCTCTGGAATGGAGGTTGTTCATAACTCTGAACAAAACGTTATGGTTGTTCTTTCAAAAGTTTACAACTGAAACTGGACTTAATACAGTTTGCAACTTGACTATGCAGAAGAAAAACGCTGCTTTTAACCATCTTAATTTAAATGAAACAAGCACAGAAATAGTTTCCTTTCCTTGTCAAATCTTTTTTTTTTTAAGTCTTTCCCTTTGTTTTTTTAAGTAGCTTATGTTTAACACAGCACTGTCCTGTATTTGCTTTTCTTAGTGTCTCTGCTGCTGCCTGATTGTGAACTTCCAGTTCCAAATGAGGTGTGTGGTTGACTAGTCAGTTCGTAATTCTGGTGTTCGTACTCTAAGGTTCTACTATAATTGGTTAATTTGCAAAATGTACACAAGACCTGTTTCCCTAAACAGAGATGGTTACTAACTGCACACAGACAGACAAATGCCCTCTTGCAGAAACCTCAGCTAAAGCGTCACTGCTTTTTCACCAAGAAGCATTTGTCTTGAACCTCTGTATCTGACTCTCCTGTAATCTCACAGCTCAACAAAACATGCTGAGTGAAAATCTGGATCCATCGAAGTCAACCGAACCAGTATTTCACCCACTATTCCTTGTTCCTACCTTCGCCCTGGGCTTTTTACATTGGAAATATTTTACCCCAAAACTGCTCACCTACAACATTGCCTCAAAGGATGGCCTGGGTGTCTATCTTTCTTCTGTGTGTGCACATGAATATTTGACTCAACCTCCTTAGCAACTGTATGGGTATGGTTAGAGTTCCATTTTGAGACATCGTATATACTACAGCTATATCAGCAAACCCACCTAGTGTAGACAGCTTATACTGGCAATATTTCCAAATGAAATAAGCTATTATGGCAAAAGCACTTTTTTGCCAGTATAACTGTGTCTACACTTTTGCCAGTAAAAAAAAAACAACAACAACAAAAACCATCCCTAATTAACATGATTACAGTGGCAAAAGTTTTAAGTGTAAAACTAGGTTTTGTGTTTACATAACTGCATCTCATAACATGCAAAACATCAGCACTTTCATTATAATAATATTTAGTTTAAACTAGTTATGTGAAAAATGTGTACATTTCTTTTGCCACCAAGGTTAATACCTAAATCAAGAGGCAAATAAATAGCCTTACTTCTGAAATTTCCCCAAGGTATTAGTCTCAAATACTACTGGAATGTAAGTCTTCGAAAGAGGTGGCAACACATGGGACAATGGACTAGTCTGCTGTAACGCCTCACTTTCAATTTCTACTTGTATCCAGACGTGCAGAGGCAGATTATTGATTATATGCATTTTTCTCGTAGATGCAGAGTGCACACAAACTTCACCAAAGTCTATGGTGGAAGGACCTAGAATATATATGAAGTTAAATCTTTACAGTTAAAAAGTTAACAAAAACAGCTAAGGATGCGTAATCAAAATTGGTAGTTTAGTTCTAGTTAGCCTACATCACTATCCTACATTTTGGTTCATCAAATTACAGGAGAGTGAAAAATAAATAAAACTACAATAGTAGAGACAGAATCAAACCAAAACCTAGGATTTAAATACCACCCATCCTGGATGCAGGCAGTGGTGTGGTTCAAAATGCTCTCCTACACTTTACATCTTAATTCCACCTCTCTACAACAGTAAGATAAATATTGTAGGAAGTAAAGGTATATGTAAAATATCATTGTGTCTGAAAGCACCACTAATGATAATTTATTAAAATGTAATTGTTTGCATTAAACATGTATTATAACAATCAATGAGAAATTTAGTAATAGTTTCTACATATCGATGATCTTTTTAAGAAATGATACCTGATGAACCATCGCCTTTTAGGCAAGATATTGATTCAGACTCCTTGTTAAATGGATAATGTAAACTTTTCAGATCACATTTCAAGAAGTCTCTTTGTTCATTTACTCAGCTTACTTAATGACAGAACAAATGTATTAGCCAAAAAAAAAAAAAAAGTATGTTTCTCCATTTATGCAATTTGTTACTTCTCAGTCCAAAACTACAGAAATGGAGGGTAATATTGGGCCATGGCTTTTAGGCACAACTCCCTAATGAAACTAATCATTTGATAGAGCGCGAGGTAGTGTTGCTAATGATTTGGCTATCGTAGCATTCACATGCATGAGTGTGATCACATTTATGAACCATTCTCAAAGGCAATGTGTGCTTTTTTACTTCCCAGTACTTAAAACAACTGAATGGTTTCCTCACCTTATCTATGAATATTTACAGAAAAGCTGTTAAGTAATAAATTAATTTAAAACATTGAGCATAAAAAAAAATGATGCAAATGAAGTTTCCTGTTGTATTTTTTCAGCTTTAATTTTACACTTCATACTTAAACCTCATCTGTGAGTAACTGCTTCCCTCTCAAACTCAAACAGCTGGGCTCATCATATCCTTACAGATACAACAACCTGTTGAAACCCAATTCCATCTCTCCCCAGGACCACCGATGGCTTCACTATTTTCAATTCCACACCTCATACATATACACAATATCCCCAAATTACATCCCACTTCCCAGCCTTCCCATTAAGTCTCAATTCATAGGGTTTTTTTTAAAAAAGAGGCCATAATAATCCCCTAATCTGACCTCTTGCATAACACAGGCCATAGAATATCACCCAGTAATTACTAGGTCAAGCCCAATGACTTTGGACTGAACTAGACCATATATTTTAGAAACATGTCGATCTTGATTTAAAAGACTTTAAGTGATGGAGAATCCATCACATCACTTGATAAGTTTTTCCAGTGGTTAATTATTTCTGCTGTTAAAAATGTGCGCCAAATTCCAGCCACTAGATCTTGCTCTGCCTTTGTCTGCTAGGTTAAAGAGCCCTCTAGTACCAAATCTCTTCTCTCCATGTAGATATTAATATACTGTGATCAAGTCATCTCTTAACCATCTCTTTAATAAACCAACAGATTTAGCTTCTTAACTTGTTACTCCTTTCTGAACTTTATCCAATTTTTCAACATTCTTTTAAAAAGTGTGGACACCAGAAATGGAATGGACACAGTAACTGTTTCACCAATGCTGTATGCTGAGGTAATACCATCTCCTGACCCCTACTCGATATTCTTGCTTATACATCCAAGAATCACATTAGCCCTTTTAGTCACCACTTTTCAGTGGGAGCTCTTGTTCAATTAGTTATACCATAACTCCTAAGTCACTGCTTTTGAGGATACAGTCCCCCAATCATACAAGTATGGCCTCTGTTCTTTGTACCCAGATATATGATCTTGCATTTGGTTGCATTAAGATGCAAGTGTGACAGCATTCAGGATTGCAATCCAGAAAAGTAAGGTGTGTTATCACTTGCCCTGTAACCCTGGGTGCTTCACAATGCTTTGCTGTAGCAGCTTCCAACTTGGGATGCTCACAACCAGCGTACAAGCATGCAGGTCACATCCTGAGCGCCTGTGTACTAGACAGACCTAGTTTAGCAGCTCTGACTCCAGCACCCTATCTACAGCTTCGCAGAACCACTCTGGCTTCCACCAGCCCTGGTTACTATTTGATACATGACCCCAACATACTCCTGGTCCTGAATTTTCCAAAAAACATGTGCTCTGCAATGTTCAGCCCTCTCCTAGAGGCTTCAGAGAAATAATAAGGTTCGTTTTTTCCTCTAAAGACACAAAAAAACTTCATAGCTTATTAACTTAACTGGGGTAAAACTACCCTTCCATTTAAACACAGCACTGTGTTGGTTTATAGTACAAAAACAGAACTAATTTATTAACAACAGGACATAAGTTAAGTGATGCCAAGTAAAAGGAATAAAGTTAGAAAGGGTTACAAGCAAATAGTGAAACCACACATCTGAAGTCTCAAACTTAATCTAGCAAGGTGAGGCTTTGTTTAAAATGGTTATTCTCACCTATATTCAGTTCCCAGAAACTTCAACCTGCCCCCTTGAGTGAAGGGTCCATCTTTCTCAGCTTGCAAGAGCTCTGTTCCCTTGTGTCTGTCTAGTGATGGATGCCAAAGATGGCTTCTGTCTGCTCTTATAATCTTCCAAAGTTCAATTAACTTGTTTCAAGAGGCAGGATGCCTTATGCTATCCTTCCCTTCCCAAGGGCTTCCCATCTCCCTGAATGGGAATGGAGCTTCCACTATTTTGATTCCACCATGCTTAATTTACATAAGAGATAGAGAAGACCGCTATTTACCTCTTGTCTGGGAAGGAACTTGTTTCTCCCTGTCTGGCCTCAGACTTCAAAATATAATATTAAGTACCCATTTTTCCTCATATAGTGTTAATACATTTCACAATGATATTAATCATCAGTGTATCATTAGCTTTCAGAAGAGACCTCACAGTATTATAAGAGTGTACAGAGTCATATATGCAATCAGATGATTTAATTGCTTATCACTTGAGGTTTAGACTCCCTGTCTTTCTAGACCAGTAAATCTTTTAAATGGATTTTTCTGATGGTTACTCCTCAAAGTAAAGTTTATTCAAGCTGTGAGGAAGGCAACGTGAAGTCTGGTGCTGAAGGAAGCTCCCTACTTTCTTCCCCCACTTGTTAGCTTAATAGCTTTGTTTACCTATTATGTAAAAATGGACCTTCTTTGTCTTTGCCTGAAGATTGGTCTGGTCAGAGAATCAAATACATATTCCTTTATTTAAGGCAGACCTGTTTACCAACAGCACTTGACATGCCTGAATTAAACACATTTTAGTCATAATTCTAGCATATATCCACAACTCTAAATATCCACCACGTACATAATTCATGCAAGATATTAATGATGAGTGAATTATTAGTTTTCAATTGATACCTCACAAGGCAAATTTTGTACAAAGATTACAATAGTTTGTAGGGTGTGAATATAGCAGTTCTTAGTGTCATAGCATGTAATTTGTGCCCAGTTTACCAAGTGATCCAAATCTTTCTGTGTAAATGGCCTGCCTTTTTCATCATTTCCCACTCTACCAATCTTTGTCCTCTGCAAACTTTACTAGTCATGTGGTACTAAGTCAAATGTCTCATGGAAGTCTACAAAGTTATCTATACCAAACAAACTTGTAATCTCATACAAAAAAAACGATATTTGTTTGACAAGACATATTTTACATATTCCAAATGTATGATGAACCTGCATAAAACTTTAAATTCTCCCACTATCTACTAGCCACCCAGTATGTCATGATTTCCTCACATCCTACGTGGTTAGATCTTCATGAAGTATAGGGAGCAGCTCTCCTTTCACTACATGGAATAAACTGCCAAAGTGAATTTTACTTGGTACATTCCATTAGTTTGCCGCCAATGCTACCCATGCCAGACCTCTTACGTTAGCAACATAGCTGGAATTCCATGAGTAGCTGCAGTGCCTAAAGATTAACCTCTAGGTAGCAGGAGGTCTCATTTGTTGAGGAGCTGTACAACAACAATAAAACCCAAGGGGCTGCAGGTGGGGAGAGTCAAGCAGTCACAAGGGAAGTTTGCACACCCAAACACTACCTTCCCCTTTACACATAAGTGTGCAGACAGTTTGAGTTATTCCAGCCTCAAACAATGTTTTTTTTAATTTAAAAAAAAACACAACAAATATCTTTGAGGCTGTATTAGTTTTCAGGAAAATATTTTATGGACTGTACATATTTACAATGCAATCAGAGAAATATTCATGGTACCAACTCTCATTAGTAGAGGCGTTCCATTCAGGTTTCCAAATACAGGTTTTTCTTTGTCACGCCACACCATACTGAAATTTGGTCTAAAAAAAGAGTTTTTAAGATATCATCCTTCTCCACTGTGATATCACTATACTTCCCTCCCAGAATCCTCTCCTTTGAAGACAACCATAGACAGGGTATTCCTATTGATATTAATGCTTCTCCACATATTATGCAACATCAGGGCTTCAGAGAACGAACGAATGAATGACCTATATTCATCACACCTGTGGTATGACTCACTTCATCTATTTTGCAAAGGGAGACATAAACAAGTTCTTCCAAATCTAAGTGTTCTGCACCTCTATACTGTCTGCAGAGGTGCAGGACTGATGACCAAGCACTAGCACGAATATTAAAGCCACCTTTTCATTAAGCACATACTATTTAAGGTAAATAATTATGTTGTATAGATTATATTACTATTAATAAATACTTTTATGCCAGCCAAATGAAATGATGTAACCTCGGTGATATCTTACCAATGATTATCTGATAAAGCTGTTTTGGTGTCAAAGTTATATTACAATCTTCCTTCTCTTGTGGAGAAGATGGTACAGCATTAAGCCCGTCATAAACCTGTGGAAAACCCCAACAAATGCTTTATCAATTATTCTCAGTGTTAGGTATATTTACATTAAATAAAAGAAAAACATAACTTACCTCTTTGGCTAAGGATTTAGATTCAATTGCTGCCAGCTTTCGACTACTTAGCAGGTAGTCCTCATTTAAAGGAGTTGTTTCTAGTTTCGGCTTCTCCTTGTGTAAATCTGTCATTGTGATCTTTGGTGACCTGAGCCCTGAAGCTGGTTTTAGGCCAATGTCCACAGGATTGTTAAGACTGTTATATTTCCTTTAGAAAAACAAAAAGGTTAAAGTCCAAATTTCTACAAACCTAACAAATGTTCCACATTATGCATATTAAAAATTAACTAAGATTTTAAAATATTTCAAGTAGTTCTTTGGATTAACATATTTCTCTAGAGAAAAATTCCTCAATCGTATCAAATACTTTGAGCAATCCTACTGTAGTGTCTTTGAGTCACAGACTGTCATTTACTCTATCTTCGTACAGTGCCTAGAACAATGGGGCCTAAACTGAATTGTGAACTTTTAGGTGCTATTGCAATATAAATGTTAAATTACATCCAAAATCTAAGAACATTATGGTTGCAAAGTCAAGCACTCAAAAGTTAGGAAATGCCAAACTGGTGACGCGTCCACTAATTCTGCCACCTAAGGCCTAATTTTTCCCAGATATTTTGGCTTTTTACTGCATTTCATATGTTCAAAGTACAGCTCTAATCGACTTCAGTTGCAGTCACAAGAACTCAGAACTCCTTCAAATCTGGCCACAGGTGTCTTATGCTGGACATCCAGAAAACGTTCAATGCAACTGATGACCAACTGTGAACATTTTGGCTTCAGTGACTTTCCCAGCACAGGGACTGTGGATAGAATCTAGTTCTCCAGGAGAGCATTCAGCTTTAACCAGGAGACCATCCTTTCTCTTCCTGCAATTCCCTGCTGGTTCACTAGACACCTTCCAACTTCTGCAACAAATGAGATGGGGTTCTACAGACAACAGCCTCATCCATTACACAACGCTGATTAATTCCCGGAGAACCCTCCATCATGCACACTGACTGAGGCAGAGGTCCTGTTGTAAAAAATTGTAGGTGACCATGTAAATAAATACTGTATTATGGTGTCTACACATAAGGGGACTGAATTATGGATGCAGAAGCAAACTTCTGCATTTCTTAACTTTTTATTGATTGACTTTGTAACATTAATAGGTTTTTAAATAGATTTTTGTTTGTTTTTTTAACATGATTTCCTAAAAATTTTCTTTAGGGAACAAACTGAAAAAACAGAAATTCTATTATGTGGAAACATACTGACCCCCAACTTGGGTTTGAACCTTTAGATTCACAGCACAGACCTCTTTCATTTGAGTTAACCAAATACCTGGTACCAATAGTAAGCTGTTATCCTCTATGTGAACAAGCCATCACAGGGAATCAGACACACACTTTGCCAGTGGGTTTCACAGCTATTTGCTGACAAAGAATATAGAAACTCCTGGTTCATTTCCAGGTTCTGGAGGAGAATGTACCCTAGTAGTTCTAGACCCTTCCACACCATCCCCCATAAGCCTGTGTCCCCCTCTGTTCCTGTATGCTCACCACTCAGTTCTAGCTCACTTCCCACTCTGCTCCTATTCACCTACTGGCTCCCACCCCGCTCCCTCACTTTTTCTATGCACCCCACACAAACCCTGGCCCCTGCCCCTCTCTTCTCCTATGTAACCCCTATAACCCCATCTCCTGCCCCACCATCACTTATCCACCCCACCATCCCAGCTCCTGCTCCCTACCCCATCCCAGTTCCTGACTCCTTCCTCCTCCACTACTACACAAACCTCTCACACCGCAGTTCCTCCATCCAACTCCACCTGCTTGGCTCCTATCCCACTCTGTACTTATCCTCCCCACACCCCCTTGCACATCCTGCTCTCTGCTCCTAATCCACTTGTCCCACACCACTTCCTGTCCCTCTTCCCCTCTGCAGCCCTCCCACCACTTCCTGTCTCCCTCTCCTTTTACAACCGGCTTCATCGTTTCTCACCATCCTCTGATTACTATACCCTCTCCTCATGTCCTATCCACCAACTCCTCACTGCTCTGCAGTCAAGCCAGGTCCTGGATGCCAGCAGGGGGAGATTTGAGAGCAAAGGGGAAGCAATCTCCCTGCTCTCAGTTCAGTTGATTGATTCCACAGCAACCCCTGGCTGCTAGCATGAGCAACTACAGTCGCAAATGCAGGGAAAGTCCTGTTCAGCCCATGCAGCCCAGAACCGGAGCATACCGGATCCAGATGGAATGTTCAGAAAATTTAATGCAAGTCTCTACTGAATATGTGTGAACTGAGATTTTTTTCAGTGGCTTAAACCCTGGCCAAATTTGAAAGAATTTTCATGGGGAGGCAAAAGGCTGACATGGCAAATTTCAAGCCCTTACTCCAAAGCACAGAGGCAGTAGTGTCTCAACAAAACAGTTGAGAATTTTTTAACGTGTGAAACAAAGTTTTCCCCTAGCCTTGATCTCTGAAGCAAGTGAACCATTTTAGCTGAAATTTTCAATAAAATAAAATAGCCCAAAGCAGACATCTCGCATGAAAATTTTCAACCCAAATGGGTAAAATCTGGCAAAGTTATAAGCTAGTGAAAACAGAGCATTATAATGGGAAGTGCCAGGCAACCTTAATTATAGGCATCACTACCTGCACCACCTATAACTACTACAGTATTTGTTATAGAAAATAATCAGTAGTACTTGGTGACTCACTTCACATTATAAACCTTATTTTGAATTTATAGAAAGCTAGGGTAAAGATTTAATTAGAAGTTAAATCCAATTTTTTTTTAAATAAATGGACATTTTTAATTTATGAAACTATGTCTGATCAGGCTACTCTATAAAGATTTATAGAAGACTTTTCCAACGCTATTCTAACAACTTTGCAATATTCAGATACAAACAGATAGATGAAGTAATAAACCCACACTTGCAATTTTATCTACATGCATTTTTGTGATTTATTAAGCAAATCAGACATCCAGAGAGAACTTTAAAAAGATAAATAATAAAATCTCCCTGTCTTTTGGGAGAAGGCGGGCGGGAGAGGGGTGGATTTAAAGACTTCAAGGTAAAAGAGAATCCATTGTTCCAATGGTCAATTACCCTCACTGTTAAAATTATGCATCTTAATTCTACTCTGGATTTGTCTATCTTCAGCTTTGAGCCACTGGCTCATTATGCCTCGGTCCATGAGCTTTGTCCAGTGAAGCAGCCCTAAGCGTATAAATAATTACTAGGGAAATTTTTTTTAAATACATTAAGAACTAAAGCCCCCGCACTACAAACACTTGTGCATGGGCTTAAATTTAAGTTAATGAGTAGTCCCACTGAAGTTAATTTGAATATGAATGTGTATTTACTGTATCAAAGCCTTAGGTATTTCTTCTTTTTAGAAATAAAATTTTACCTAGTAGCTTCTTTTTGTAAGCGACGCTGTCTTAAACGTTGAATAAAATCTGCATAGTATTCCTTATGTGCTTGCTTTTCCAGTTCTTCATCGTCAGTATAAGCAAAATCTGGATCCACATAATGATATCGGTCAGCTTTTGTAAAAATAGTCCTAAATATTTAGAGAGAAATATAGCTTCGTTATATAGATTAACGATTTAGGGTTTTCTTAGACTTGGAAAATATTACTGATTTTGTTACATAAATAATTTATTGCAAACTCCCATTATGTTACAGGTGATTATTAGTATTTGACTTTGCAAAGACAATAAAAATAAAACATACAAGAATTAGTAGTTACACCTGCAGTGTCCCATGAGAAGCAACTCAGAAGAAATTTACTAGTACACACATTCTTCTGTCAAAACAGACTGCTCTATATAAAAATAAGTTCAGTCTGAAAACATACTACAGTGATGGATTATGATCTACTTTTGAAATAAGTAATAAACTGTTAATACTACATCCTAGTTTCTTATTTAAATATTATAGTACTTGTATACTACATTACCTATATTTTGTATGTCGTTCACTGGGCCTAATGCTGGCTGAGCGATCATTAGGAAAGGCTATAAGTGCATCACTCTTACATTCCCTATTTATCCGGTAAGTATGCATCTGTGTTTGAGCTGATCGAAGCATTGCTACTGGTGCAAAATCAATAAATCCCCCAATCTCATCAGCTACCAATTGTCCGGTTGCATTGGTAATCATTGGTGTTATGCCTTAGGATTTAAATAAAACAAGTTACTTGCAATCAAGCTACCATTTTCAAATGGGAGGTACAAAGTAATATCTCAACTCAGAAAAAAATATATATTTCATAAGGTATTACAATGAAATCACATCTAAAAATGAGAGTTCTGACTTTTCTCACACCAGTTTTACAAAGTGTATTTACATTATCTTCATTCAAGAGAAGAAATGATGGTATTGTGGAAAGGGATTAAGACTCAGACTTGTGTTCAGTTCCTGCTCCTGGCACAAACTTTCCTGCATGAGCCAGAGCAAGTCATCTAGGCCTTGATTCAGCAAACCACTATCAGTTCCTCATGGTTAAAGTGACCATACGTACTGGTTTTACCAGTACAGTACTGGTTTTTTGGACATTGGTCTGGTTAGTCATGAGATGTAACCAGTACAGTTTAGGACTACAAAATCAAAAATTATTAATTTATCAAAAGATTGAGTACATCAAATCAATCCTTGATAAACCAGCCTAAATCAATGTTATTAATTTATCCTAGTTTTAGTTTTATTTTACACGACGGTTCTCGTCATTGGATCTCGGCAATACTCGGCATTCAGCACACGCACTCTCACTATATTGTGGCCGCGGCGACTCTTCGATAATACTCCCGCGCATTACATACAGCCCGACCGTGGGAACTCGATGACGACGTCATCACACAGAGCCCGCCAAAATCGACCAATTCGGTGTTAGCTTCGGACTATAAAAGGCCCTCTGCAGCACAGGACAGGCACCAGTGATCTGGCATCTTCGGACCATGACACTGGCCCTCAGAGCTCCGCGCTCTCTCGGTTACTCGAGCTTTTCGCTCCGCCGTTTTCACAGCGCACCTTGCTGCTTCGCCAGGACCCGATGACTTCGCCCCCTTGGACCAGGATCGACACCTTCGCCCCTTTGGACCAGGACCGGCGTCTTCGCCCCCCTCGATCCTGGACCGGTGACTTCGCCCCCTCGGACCAAGACTGACATCTGACGAAGTTTGTAATAATTGTTTATTTTTGGACACCCATGGCGCCAAAACGATGAAAGTGCGTCTTCAATGACGAGTTAAAATCGAAATATACATTCATCAAAGCAAGTACTAATAATGACAATAGTGAGGTGGAATGTGTAAAATGCAGAAGTATATTTTCTATTGCAAACAGTGGAAAAACTGACATTGAAAACCACATACAAACAGTCAAACATAAACGGGCCGTGTCTGCAGCAATTGCAAGTACGAGTGTGACATCATATTTTAAGAAAAAATAATTTGAAGATGCTGAAAGAAAACTAGCTGCAGCTGAAGGTTTATGGACGTACCACACAGTAATGCATAATCACTCATTCTGATCAATGCATTGTACCTGCAAACTGATTAAAACATGTTTTGATGCCAGGTTTACATGTTCTAGAACAAAATGTGAGGCAATAGTTACCGATGTGCTGGTGCCTTATGCGAAACAGTTATTGGAAGAGGATTTAGATGCTGCAAATTTTATTTCTATTTATTTGGATGCATCAAACCACAAGGAAGTAAAGTTGATTCCCATAATAATAAGATATTTTTCATACCAGTCTGGAATACACGTCAAAATTTTGGAAGTAAGAGATTTGCCAGGCGAAACATCTGACATAGTTACTGATTATATTTTGGAAGTGTTAAAAAAGTATCGTTTAGATACCAAGGTACTTGGATTTTGTGCTGACAACACCAATACTAACTTTGGAGGAATGCGAAGAAGTGGGAAAAATAACATTTTTACCAAGCTGAAATCAAATTTGGGTGGAAGAGAGCTTGTGGGAATTGGTTGTGCCACTCATATTTTGAACAATGCTATACAAACTGCAGCCGACTGTGTACCAATTGATGTGCAAACTTTCATCACCAAGATTTATTCATACTTTTATATATATACAGTGCGCGTTAATGAATTGAAAGAATTTTGTGAATTCGTGGACATCGAATATAAGAAAGTCTTGGGATACAGTGCCACACGATGGTTGGCGTTACGACCCGCGATTGAGCGCGTCCTACAAATATATCCTGCCTTAAAATCATATTTTGCCTCAAACGAGAAGAGCCCCACAATTATCACAAATTATTTTGATAATTCAGAGACAGAGTCCTGGCTTTACTTTTTGCATAACGTGTCATCAATGTTCCACAATGCTATTTTGAAAATAGGAGGACAGGAGATTTCTATTATAGAAACTAGCAATATTTACAGTGACTTAAAAACAAAATTAGCAGACAGAAAAGCAAACGTTTTCTTGCCGTTACAGGTGCGGCAAAATTTGAAGCAGCTTGAGGAAGAAGGCATATTAAAACCTGCTATTTTCAAAGAAAAGGTGGTAGAATTTTATGACACATGTATTCAATATCTAGAGGAACGGGAAGGACCTATTAAGCATACCGAAAAATTCAATTGGGTTTTGTTAAACACTAAACTCACCCATGACAACATTCAAGTTTGCAGTGATTACATTCTTCAGTATTTTTCTGAAATCAATTTAGTAGAAGATGAACTGTTTGATGAAACCTGCTTTTTCCTGCGCTACATTACAGATGAAAAAATTACTCACTGGAGACAAAATTCTGTACCAGTATCGAACAGATGGATTGAAATATTCAAAGCCTTCAGTGAAAATGATGTTTCCTACAAAAATATTGGCAAATTGGTAGAATATTGTCTCTGTTTACCAGGAACCAATGCACGTCTTTTTTCTTTGATGAACAATATCTGGTCCAGTGATAAAACTCAATTACATGTTGAAACTTTGAAATGTTTGCTAATTACTAAATATAATTTTAACCAAACTTGCATGGAATTTTCTAAAAACATCCAGGAAAATGAATTATTATTAAAATCAATCCACTCTTCACAAAAAATATAAGAAGCAAAATTAGGAATGCAGATTAAGTACTTTTGTACCATTTTTTATTAAAACCATTTTGTTTTACTGCTACACTTGTTTCTTTATTACTTGGATTCCAAAATCCTAAGTATACAATTATGTACTAATCTACCCATATCAAATATTTGGGGTTTTTTTGCAAAATTACTTTCATAATATATAATATAAATAAAAGAAGTACATTTTATTGTATTCTTTCACTTAAAGAAAAAAAAGATAAGCATACTCAGCAATATTTTTTCAACTTATATTCTACGACAGCGACTATTACTCATGCTGGCTGAGCTATTTTAAATGTCCTGGTTTTAAATTTGAAAAAAATGGTCACCTTACTCATGGTACTTAATTCCTAATATTTCCTCTCTCTCTCTCTCTCTCATGCTTTATCACTCTTGTATATTCAGATTATAAAGATTTTGGGGCAATGATTATCTCTTACTACGTATGAGCAACAAAAAGCAAAATGTAGCCCTGATGTCAGATGGGACCTCTAGGTCAGAGGTGGGCAAACTACGGCCTGTGGGCTACATCCGGCCCGCAGGCCACATCCGGCCCGCGGGACCCTCCTGCCCTGAGAGGCTGGCCCTCGGCCCCTCCCCTGCTGTTCCCCCTCCCCCACAGCCTCAGCTTACCCCACCGCCGGCGTAATGCTCTGGGTGGCAGGGCTGTGAGCTCCTGGGGCAGTGCCGCTGCAGAGCCTGGCCTGACTCAGTGCTCTGTGCTGCGCAGTGCGTGGCTGCAGTACCGCCAGCCACTGGTGCTCCAGGCAGCGGGGGGCATTGGATAGAGGGCAGGGGAGTTTGGGGGTGGTGGTCAGGGGGCAGGGGTGTGGATAGGGGTCAGAGCGGTCAGAGGGCGGGGAACAGGGGGGTTAATGGGGGCAGGAGTCTGGGAGGGGGGCAGTCAGGAAGGGGAGGGTTGGATGGGGCTGCAGGGGGCAGTCAGGGGACAGGAAAAGGGGTGGTTGGATGGGGCAAGGGTCTGGGGGAGTAGTCAAGAAGGAGGGGGATTGGATGGGGTGGCGGGGGGCAATCAAGGGCGGGAGTTCTGGGGGTGGTCAGGGGACAGGGAGCGGGGGGAAGGCGGCACCAAGCCCCACATGCCCTCCCCTAACCAGTCCTCCATACAATTTCCAAAACCCGATGCAGCCCTCAGGCCAAACAGTTTGCCCGCCCCTGCTCTAGGTGCTTCCATAATACAATCAACAATACAGATTTTGAACTAGTGTAAGAGAAGAGAATCAGACAGTACATTTATATATTCCACAGTTTCTCTTGATTTTACTAGTATATAGTTTGAAATTAATTTATTACTAACGTATATGGTCTGCTTTCCTATATTGTTTTTAAATTAGAGAAACACAGCCAGGCAGTTAAATCCATAATGGAGAAGTATTTTTTTTAAAGTTCTGCATAACTACATTAATAGAAGTTTATCATGTATAAAATTAATCCAGTTAAAATAGTTTGTTTGAATATAACCATTTCCTCACAGCATTCATAGGCATAACCAGGGAGGGGGGAGGGGGAACATGTTTTCTTCCATCCCAACTTTGAAACCCTACTGGAATTTTTTTATTTATTTTTTTTTTTTGGGCAGGGAAAAGTTCTCTCTTGAGAGCATAGGCTTGTTATTAGGCAGTCTCCCATTCTAATTTGTCAGATGACTCTCAAACTGGCCAGGTCTCATATTGCAGTACTTCCTGGGCGACCAAATGGAAATGTTTTTTCCAGAAGTCCTGTCCTTATGCTATATGATTGACCAGAAACCTAAGGGTTGGGGAAGGTAGTAAGAAACAGGAGCTAAAATGGGCAGCAAAGTAAACTCCCTGGACATGAAAGAAATGGATGTGTTTACACACACACAAAAAAATACATTTGAACCATCAAATCACATCTAAAATGAATAACCATTTAAACATACATCTGTAGCCCATGTATTTTCTTTCATTGCCTGTCACCTTTAAGTTTACATAAATTGAAAACATAATAATCAATAAAGAGTATGGACTTTAAAATAATTATTGGACTGTCCCATAGAACAAAACAATTCCTCCAAACCACAAGCTTGGTGGCTCATAATGAAGACAAGCCATGTAGCAAAACTTCAGAATTTAAGTGTCACAGCATCTTGGACACTAGCCAAGAACTGGGTTTCTGAAACCAACAGTAGTCTTGGCCAAATCAACACTGTTAGGCAGGATCTCTTATAAGATATTAGAAACAAGGACAAGTAACAACTGGGAATATGAGGGAGTTGCTTTATGCTCTGGAATATCATTTTTGCTATGGATATCACAGATTCATAGGACTGGGGTAGTTGCAAGACAGTGATATGGGAAAAGATCAAAGAGCTGGGTGTGGTGTTGAAATCATGGGGTAATAGTAGCCTCAAAAAACATTAACACCTGTGGTATATATTGTCCCTCCTAACTTATTCTGCATGGTCCATGTCACTGTTTGGAATCCAAACACAGCAGCCCTGTGCAAGTGCATAACTACCAGAAAATGATTATGTTTGATGTGAGTGAAATGCAAAGAGTGAACAAACAGTATAAATGATAAACACTACTAATTTTTTTTAAATTTTCATTTTCAATAATCCAAGGTATTATCAGTTCACCACATAAGTATTTTATATATAAATATAAAACTTTCAGCCTGACAGTGTTCCTTCTAGTAAATAACCATCTCCATGTATTTATTCTGGTAAACAGGCATTTTGGTCCAGATCCTCAAAGGTTTTTAAGGCACCTAACTCAGTGGGAGTTAGGTGGAGGGTATTAACAGATACATTACAATGAAAGATAAATTACCAGGATTGTTCAAGATAGTTAAATACAAAAGTACAGTACAATATTTCTTAATGTAAAACATAAGACTGCAAATCCTCAGGATCATATAAAGCAGCACAAAGTTAAACCCTGATTAGATAAATCATGTAAAAATTTAAAAAAAAAACCACCACAATTACTATGGATATATTTTAATGAAGTGAGTATTCTTTCATCTTTCAAAGAAAAATGTTTTTTAAAACAATGGCTAAAATATGAACGGACTCCATTCCTAACGCCTGTTCTTCTTCTTATTATTCACTCCCTGTGGCGCATAAGGCGCCAACCACTTTCCTCCATTCATTTTGTTCTTGAGCGAGACAGCAGAGTTCATCCCACTTTATTCCCATACCTTTCATTTCCTCTTCAATGGTCCTTCGCCACGTCCCCAATGGTCTACCTCTCCTCCTCCTTCCTTGTGGTGTCCATCGTAGGGCAATACGAGGGTGTCTATCAGCACCCATTCTCAACACATGCCCCAGCCACCTCCATCTTCGTTGTTTGGCTTCATCCACTATATTGTTGATGCCCATTAATCGGCTCACTTCAACACTGGTGATACGCTGTGGCCAATGTATGTTAAGAATTCGCCTAAGACACCTTCCTTCAAAGCCCCGAAGCCGACTTTCTATCTTCTTGTTGGTCCTTCATGTTTCCGCCGCATAGAGCAACACAGAGCGGACGTTCGACCTATAGATCTCTACCTTGGTTTTCATTTGCAAGATGGTTGACCTCCAAATATTCTGAAGTCTATAGAATGCATTTGCTGCAAGACCGATTCTGGTAGATATCTCCTTCTGAATATTGCCATCAGCCGATATGTAACTACCAAGATATTTGAAGTCGTTCACCTCCTCCAATTCTACGTCACATAACACTGTCTTCGTCGAGCTGGCTGTTTTTACTTTCATTATTTTGCTCTTACCGGCATGGATATTAAGTCCTACGCACCTTGCTACTCTACCTACTCTATCAGTCTTCTCTTGGAGGTCCGTCTGAGAGCTCGAAATCAGGGCGATATCATCCGCAAAGTCACAGTCTTCAATATGACCAGAGGGTCCCCATGCGATCCCTCTTGGCCTATCTTCAGTGGCTTTCCGCATCACCCAATCTATGACCACAAGAAATAGGATGGGCGAAATAACGCACCCTTGTCTAACTCCCATTCTCACATGGAACCACTCGCTCTGCTGTCCTTCATGGCAAACACAACACTTATTGCCGGCATACATATCTTTGAACACCTGTTAAGAAGCATATTTCTAAAAATGAAAAACACTTAGAATTTTTTGTTTAGTAACATACCAGGGTTGATTTTAAACATAATTTTCTTGGGTTTCGGTTTGCATACACCAGTAAAACTTAAATGTATTTGATGAAAGGGTTTGATCTTCAAAGACTGTAAGTTATCTTCCTCTGCCACTGAACCGAAAATATCTACGACTTGCTTCACTGTAAAGGTTCCTGCTTGACGTGGAGCAAATGAAAACATCACATCCTAAAAAAAAAAAAAAAAAAAAGAACATTGCTATGAAACATTTTATTAAAAATAAAGCAGAGATATTATGTAGACTCTTCTTGATTACAAATTAGTTGCATCATGGTGATTTAAATTTATTTTAAGGGTACTACTTGCTTTTTCATAGTACTAATTATTACATGTAATTGAGCAAATTAAAAAGTATAGATCTGTTAAGCATTAACAGAATTTTATAAGCTCAATTTTGTAGACTAATATAGTTACACATCTTCACGGTGCCCTGAATGTATCTGTTCATAAAAGTTACTTATATATTTGTTCTAACTGTGCATACCTTTGTGCTCCATAAAAGGAAAAGAAGCTAAAATATGTGATTTAATGGAACAGTTAAACCTAAGGCCTTATCCTGCAAAGATTTAGGAACATGAGCAATTTTACTTAAGTATCTGTGTCTTTGCAGGATGAAGGTCATAGTCACTACAAAATGTACTTTCCCATCCCTCCCCATTTGAAAATTGATAGTATTTGGTGCTTTGACAGCGTCCACTGAATGGTTCTATATTGACAAATTATGAGCTTGGCTCATATAAAAGGAAATGTGGAACCTCTCCTTAAGTGAATTCACCACAAACAAAACAATGTACAGTTCTAACATGAACAATTGTAAACCATAATGGTGTCCTCATCTTTCCAACCAAGTATCTATTTACTGGGAAAAGATGAATATTTACATTACCTTTGTACATTTTTCTTTTACTTTCCCTTTTTCGGGACAAATATTAAAATGCGCTATCTTTTGGAAGCTGAATGTTACTGGAAGTGACTCAGATTCATTTTTGAGAGTGCACATAATCTCTGTGTGTTCACCCATGAAACAGTCCATAAAATTAACAACTGGTCCTGGACTGAAAGTTAACATGACAGGAAGCCCTGAACCTGTCAAAGCTAACTCCACATGATGAGGATGAGTCTCTGCACAAGAGAGTAAGAAACAAGTATAAAATACGATATTGAATTAAAAAGACATGAAACAGTTTTAGACGCTTACAGCCACAGAATATGTAATATTAGGAAGTAACACGGTTTCTTTTCTAATACTGTGTTTCAGAATTGTAATATAATTGGCCACAAACTTAATGCAAGATGTACATGCTTATTTATATAGGCTAACACATAGAATCATAGAATCTCAGGGTTGGAAGGGACCTCAGGAGGTCATCTAGTCCAACCCCCGGCTCAAAGCAGGACCAAACCCAACTAAATCATCCCAGCCAGGGCTTTGTCAAGCCTGACCTTAAAAACCTCTAAGGAAGGAGATTCCACCACCTCCCTAGGTAACCCATTCCAGTTCTTCACCACCCTCCTAGTGAAAAAGTTTTTCCTAATGTCCAACCTAAACCTCCCCCTCTGCAACTTGAGACCATTACTCCTTGTTCTGTCATCTTCTACCACTGAGAACAGTCTAGATCCATCCTCTTTGGAACCCCCTTTCAGGTAGTTGAAAGCAGCTATCAAATCCCCCCTCATTCTTCTCTTCTGCAGGCTAAACAATCCCAGTTCCCTCAGCCTCTCCTCATAAGTCATGTGTTCCAGCCCCCTAATCATTTTTGTTGCCCTCCGCTGGACTCTCTCCAATTTATCCACATCCTTCTTGTAGTGTGGGGCCCAAAACTGGACACAGTACTCCAGATGAGGCCTCACCAGTGCTGAATAGAGGGGAATGATCACGTCCCTCGATCTGCTGGAAATGCCCCTACTTATACAACCCAAAATGCCATTAGCCTTCTTGGCAACAAGGGCATACTGTTGACTCATATTCAGCTTTTCGTCCACCGTAACCTAGGTCTTTTTCTGCAGAACTGCTGCCCAGCCATTCGGTCCCTAGTCTGTAGCAGTGCATGGGATTCTTCTGTCCTAAGTGCAGGACTCTGCACTTGTCTTTGTTGAACCTCATCATATTTCTTTTGGCCCAATCCTCTAATTTGTCTAGGTCCCTCTGTATCCTATCCCTACCCTCCAGCGTATCAACCACTCCTCCCAGTTTAGTGTCATCTGCAAACTTGCTAAGGGTGCAGTCCACACCATCCTCCAGATCATTAATGAAGATATTGAACAAAACCGGCCCCAGCACCGACTCTTGGGGCACTCCACTTGATACCAGCTGCCAACTAGACATGGAACCATTGATCACTACCCGTTGAGCCCGACCATCTAGCCAGTTTTCTATCCACCTTACCGTCCATTCATCCAGCCCATACTTCTTTAACTTGCTGGCAAGAATACTGTGGGAGACTGTATCAAAAGCTTTGCTAAAGTCCAGAAATAGCACATCCACTGCTTTCCCCTCATCCACAGAGCCGGTTATCTCATCATAGAAGGCAATTAGGTTAGTCAGGCATGACTTGCCCTTGGTGAATCCATGCTGACTGTTCCTGATCACTTTCCCCTCCTTTAAGTGGTTCAGAATTGATTCCTTGAGGACCTGTTCCATGATTTTTCCAGGGACTGAGGTGAGACTGACTGGCCTGTAGTTCCCCGGATCTTCCTTTTTCCTTTTTTTAAAGATCATTTAAAACCCTCTTGGTTTATTAAAATTGGAAAAACACAATCATTTTGACCTAACCATAAACTTTGGTGATTTACAAATCTATTTGTTAAAGATTAGTTAAACCTACAATTAAATACTAAATTCCTGCAGCCAAAAGGTGCATTCATGACAAATGATTCTAAATTTATTTTCCCCTTCCCCTCCACTTCCAAGTTAGAATCTTAAAAGTCAAGGCTGCCCTTTTCCTCACTATTTGAAGCATTCAGCACAGTTCTCTTAATGTACATGTGCAGGTCCCCACAACATATACAGGTCCCCTTTAACATTACTAATCTGACGTGGAAAAAGTAAAAAGGTTCAAAGTTTTCCACATGTAAACTATATATTTCTAATAACATACCTTTGATTGGTATGTTGTCACCATTCAGAGCCTGCAGAAAGCCATCTTTACTTCCTATGGCCTCAAATCTCAAAAACAGTGCATAATCTTGTCTTGGTGGAAATTCAGTAAGTCCAACGTCTCTTTTAAATTGCCTGTAAATTCACAATCGTTAAATACCATACATATTATTAATCAATGGTAATTTTTCATCAGTTCATTTGATTTCCACAATCCTGTTACAGCTCAGACAAATGAGACTTTAAAATTGAACACAGTACTGAAACGGACGGGACTACTCAGATATAGTAGTCTGCAGCTCCCACGTCCCAAAAGCAGCAGAGGGTATAGCCACATCAACTCTAATGACATACATACACAAGTATACAAGGAAGCCCTGTAGCTGCCCTATATAAACCTGGTGATGGCGATGTTTCTGTTCTTTCAGACCACCAAGTTGACATTATTCTAGTGACATTCAAGTTAAAGGAAGTTACCAAACTTGAAAACAGTGGGAGTCTCACAACCATTTCTGCATATTCAACGGGGGGGTGGGAGGGTGGAAGAGGGGGAAATCAGTTCCTCTTGAGAATTTAATACTCCTCTTGTTGCCCAGAAACATGAAAAAAAAATGTTATCCAACTTTCTGGTTGCTGAAGTAAATTGTAGTGAATTATTAACTACTTTACAGCTAGGTAGATCTTTTTTCTGTTCTTGTCACTAGTGTCAGGATGAGATGTTACTATGGAACGTGTACATACATGCTGGCATGCACAGACCAAGTGTGTAAAACACCAGATCATCAACTGCTGTAGTACGCTGCATCTGCAATGGGGAATGTAACAGGAACTTGAAGGTGACGAACTATCCTAATTCAAAAGATTTCTCTCCCCCCCCCTCCCCCGCACTCACACACAATTTTTCATCCAAGAAAAGTTATATCAGTTATAAGAACTTAGTTGTCAAAGCCTCTCAGCAAAACTTTTAGCCATCAAGAAGAGTTTAAAAATTATTTTTGAACAGTAAAATAAACCTCCTTGACTGGATTGATCTGCTATTACTTTGGAGGATGAACTAAACGGAAATTTGTAGATTTAATCTGGGGAAAATGTACACATCTTTGTTTATCAAACAAAAATGTATTATTTTATTAATTTACTTTTAACTCTGTAAAATAAATTAGAAACCTAATTTCTTATATAAAAACTGTCCATAAGCAGCAAACTAGCATTGATCTGTGCACATTGAGAGGAAATAATTTGAGACATCAGGGTTAATTTAATACATCTAACAGCTGCAAATAGATTTGCCTACACTTAATTACATCTTTTATTGTGTCAGCCTCTTAAGGTTGCACTTTGTACTTACTTTGGACTAAAGCACAGTGTAACCACAGTTTTCTGATAAGGTAGCAAGGTTCCTTGGTTGGGAATGCAGGAGATCAAAGTTGAAATATCTAGCTCTTTGGTTCTATTTATGAAGTTCAATTCTTGTAAGACAGCATCAGTACTCTTCTGAAGATGTGTGCCCTGTAAGACAACACAAAATGTGAAATATAGTTATGTCAATTTCCCCTTTTAGTGTGGATCTTTCACACAGCAACAAGAGACAGAAGCAAAAAGGGTTTAAGTAGGAAAATATAACACTACCACCTATCTCTCAATTTATACTGTAAAACTCACTAACATTAGCAGGGGGATATGAAATTGACTCTTTTTTAAAGAAAGTTGACTTGATTTCTTGCTGGTATGAACACTTTCATTGAGAGTAAACCTATAACGACAGTCCTGCTGTTGGACATATCTTTCAGCAACTGTACTGACTGAAAGAAGAGCAAGGTAAGGGACACTAATAGAGGGAGGCTGTAAAAAAAGAGAGAGAATGAAAAGCAGTCATCAAAACATCTTTGCACTGAAATTTTAAAAAATTCAACATTGTTTCCTCACCATCTCTCCTCCAACGGCATCGTCCTCCAGCACTGCCACCCAGTTCATGGTCTCTGGGCTTTTATTGTACAGAGCCACTTGTTCAGTATTTGAAGTTCCAAAATAGACAGATCCAAAATGAATACATTCTAGTGTGTTTGCATGAGACAGACCTAATAATTCAAGAACTTGTTCAACTACATGAGCTTCTATCCTTAAGTTTGTGATACCACGACCTTGCAATTCCACTCTGTTGGAAAGAGTAACAGAGAAAAAATGAGATGTACACATCTAAAATTCATACAAGAATAATTTATGAATTTTATTGGAGCTTTAGTTTGTTTACTATATGCCTTTGATTTAGTCAACTATATCAGAGAATTTAAACTAATCACACTGGCACAAAAACAAACACATTCTACAGTACGAAGAGATTATGTACCATTATAAATTGTGTTCTCTGAGTGTGTTGTCTCTGCAGAGTCATGGTGGAAAAAAATATCACACATGGGGCACTGGGGTTTTTTTGAGCAGTACCAGCAGTTAGGAGGTGAGTGGCAACCATATCCTTGGAGCCTTACATTCTACTCACTTCAGAGTGGTAGCCGTGTTAGTATGTATCAGCAAAAAGAACGAGGAGTACTTGTGGCACCTTAGAGACTAACAAATTTATTTGGGCATAAACTTTCATGGGCTAAAACCCACTTCATCTGAGCATATAAAAACCTAGCTCAGTCTAAAAATCTCTCAATTCCCCTGTAATAGAGAAGCCAGACTCCCCTGTTGCTGGACCCGGTACGGCCGTTCTTATGTTCTTATGATCTGAAGATTTTAAACCCTTCAATAATTGAACCATCTTAGATGGATCATGTCTAGGAGCCCTCTGCTTTTGACATCCTTTAACAAGATAGGACTTGTCAGATGATCCTGGCTTCAGTGCCAAGGAACGTGATAAACTGATTTACTTGGGTCAGAAAACTGCCTCCTCAAGAGAGCTTTTCCTGGACTCTTGAACTAACAGAAGAGTTTATAATCAATTGCTCTTGTCCTTCAAGCTTTTGAAGAGAAAAGGCTTTGCGTGTTGTATAACCCTTCAAAGCACTGGGAGACGCATCATGCTTATTTGTCTGAACAAATGCAGCACTATTTGTCCCAGGTCCACTGTGGTAGGTAAGACCCACAACTTGAAGTCAGAAAAAACAAAGAAAAAAGATTTTTTTTGGCTAATTAGATTCTTTGTACTAATCAAGTCCTAAATTTAAATAACTTTTTAAAACTCTTTACAAAAGGAAAGAGCTATTATGGTTACATTTAAAAATATTTATATTTTGAAAGATTCTACTGATCTGAGAGAGACTCGGTGTACTTGAAGTGGGAATACCAATGGACCCTGTAATGCCTCTCAAATCTATACAAGGTTTTTTTAAAAATACACCCTCTAACTATTCCACCAAAAGAGAAAGGACAAGGTTCCCCAAATCACATCAACTGGCAGAGAGACAGGAACCAACAGTGCAAGAGTATGTACACCCTTGGTCAGAAGAACGTGGAGCTCAAGAGACGTGTATCCACTGCCTGTTAATACTGGTGTAAAGGTGCCAGGCACACAATTCCAACAGCATTGCTCTACAGAGCCAATGTCATCAGCAAAACTATTTAATGAAGTAAAGCTTTGGACAATTGGGGGCCAGCAACTGATGTCCGGTAACTTAACTTCTTCTTGTCACATTGTGGTTCCAGTTATTCAGTATCTGGATAAATATAGCTGTACTGAAGAGATTTTAGAAATACAGGATATTAAAAAAAAAATCATCCAAAACAAGCAGACTTTATGCAGTCACATTCTGCACTTACTTTGCCACTTCCCTAATGACTCTGGGTATATCTGTACAGATATCCACTTTAACCAACTGTAATGTTTTGGGTTCCACCACTCCACTGGTAGGCACTATGTTAACAGGGACACTTCCGTTGTAGTCTATTTTAAATGCACCTAAGACAAATATAATATGATATGTTACATATGACATTTAAATGGAAGATTATCTAGCATTCAACACTTAGGGTACGTCCATACTTACCGCCGGGTTGACGGGTAGCGTTCGACTTCTCGGAGTTCGAGCTATCGCGTCTAATCTAGACGCGATAGTTCGAACTCCGAATGCACTCCCGTCGACTCCGGAACTCCACCACCGCGAACGGCGGTGGCGGAGTCGACGGGGGAGCCGCGGACTTCGATCCCGCGGCGTCTGGACAGGTAAGAAGTTCGAACTAAGGTAGTTTGACTTCAGCTACGCAATTCGCGTAGCTGAAGTCGCGTACCTTAGTTCGACCCCCCACCCTAGTGTAGACCAGGCCTTAGACTAAACTAAAAACACAGTAAAAAGTTTCATAAATAGTACGTAAAATAAAGTAACTCATAAAAATAAAATTATGGTATCGTAACACATATATTGCAAAAAATCCTAATCTAACATTTAAGATTTGTGTTTTTCTGTCTTTCCTCAAACATCAGATGCCCATATACAATGCCACTGTGCAAAGTTATTGTTGTAATAGACAATGTAATACAATCAGTTGGGTTCTGAATGTAATCATAAAACAGTTGCTAGTAACACTTTGCATGTCTGGCAAATTTAAGACATAGCTTTATGTAGCTGTAGTAGTCAAATGTTTAAGAGCTTAACCAAAGAGAAGTCTATTGTCCCCTTCCATGCAATTGACAACTGCGTATGTATGCAGTGTAATACACCACAAATGAGAAAAATCTAAGCACAAGTGTAGGATATATATTTTTTTAAATTAACAAACAATTTGAACAACAGAATAGATAAATGGATGTATTCCACATGTGGCAGCATATTACCTGCTGACAACCAAGAGGTATCAATAAACTATTAAAAATGCTGTTATATAAAGCCATGTACTACAGTTACCACAAGAGCTTCCATGTCAAATGGTCTAGATAGTACATAGTCCTGCCATGAGTGCAGGGAACTGGATGAGATGACCTCTTGAGATTCGTTCCAGTCCTGTGATTCTATGATTCTGTGATTTTTAAACAAGATGCAGAATCAAAATAAAGCTTGAGTACTCAAGTTTTATGTTGATTAACAGCATGGAGTCAGGACACATGTAACCTACTCCCTCATTCAGAGGCCAAGATGCAGCCCCTCTCCCGCTGACATAACTCCAGTGTCTGGATACTGCCCCTCAACATTACTTGCAGGGAATATAAGGTACACTGGGCCCACATAATCAAGGATTCAGCGGTCCATCCCCTGTCTGCCCTCAATACTATCCTTTGCATGGGCATATACAAAGCCACCTCCATATGCTCAATCCTGCATCAGCAGCCCATCCTGCATCATAGGGCTTAAATGGTGAAGAAGGCTATACAGGTTCTTCTACACCAGGCTCAACTTCACTCCAGGTGAATTATACATATGCTTAAAACAGGTAAAGGATCAGTACTTCTCATACAACTACTTCTGTTCTAGGAGATAAATGATCATTTATTAGTAATAGCTGATTTCAAAAACCGCACGTTACACATCAAGTTCCAACCTCATAGAAGAAATTTAAAAAAAAATATATGAAATCTGTGTACACTCAAAGTGTCTGGTGAACAGCTGCTAGCACTAAATATTCTACTTAGTAATGATGCTAACAGGAAAGGAAGACACTAACATCTCCCCTAAAGAGTATTTGTCAACATTGTAGTGAGAAGTACAAAGGAAAGGCTATTTACCCCTAATTGGAAGTTACCTCAGCCACATTATTTATTTACATATATAAAAAAAACAGCTAAGCAATTTACAGCAGTGGTAGATTTCCCACTTTAGAAGACTAAACTGCTGCAGACACATCTCTACAAAAACAGAACTAAATACAAATTTCAGTAGACACTTAGAACAAGTTGAATATGCCTGTCACAAAGCATTTTTGTTATATAACAAACTGCTTTGTATAATAGAAGATTTATACTATTCCATGGATCACCATTGACTTTTCTCAGAGTTGAGTATTAGATTCTAGGGAAAACAGAAGATTATAACTGAAACTTTTCACAAAGTAAACAGCATATACAAATATTTTTGTTCTCGTTGTTAATACCTTTCCATACACACACACACACACGGCTCTACAGTTTTCACCGCCCCAAGCAGCGTGCTCAATTGCCACTGCCGTCCGTGTGCCCTTAGGGCGGCAGGTGCGTTTCCGCGGCGGCGGCAATTCAGCAGCAGCTTCTATGTTTAGCTGAAGCCGCCGCGGACAGCTAAACATAGAAGCTGCTGCCGAATTGCCGCTGCCGCGGAAATGCGCCTGCCACCCTAAGGGCACACGGACTGCCCCCGCTGTCCGCGGTGGCAATTCAGCGCGCTGCTTGGGGGCAAAACAACAGAGACTGCTGCCCCAAGCACCAGCTTGGAATGCTGGTGCCGGGAGCCGGCCCTGTATACGCACACACACCCCCATCTAACATCTGGAATAAAATGCGAAGACAAAAAATTCTAAAATTACTGAAGAGTGCAACAGTTTTGATACTTTATAGCAAAAAAGATTTTTTTATAACACAAGCAAAATCTGAGCACTAGTGCTTAGTAGATGTTTGCATGTATGTGAACATGGCTGCCTCAAAAACCTCCTGTAGATGTATGAGAAGTTTTCAGCCACAGCAAGCTTCCCTCATCCCAAACAGGGTGTTGATGTGATCCTTGAGTTGTAGGCCTGCCAGATTTTAAACAATGAGAACCTGCAATTAAATAGCCACTCTCATATGGCTCTCTTGGCAACAACATTCCCTGTTATTTTTGTGTAAGACAAGAACAAAAAAGAAAAAGAAAAAAAAAGAAAAAAAAACAGGTGGATTTTAATCCATATTAGATAAACATCTATAGAAAATTTGACACTGCTACGAAGAACAGCTTCACCAGGATGGGTTTACAGGCATGGGATAAAATAATGGTAGGATGATTAACTAAAGTTGAATCACTTTATCCTTAAAAAAAGGGAATATAAAAGTGGATCGTTCATTGGAGCCTGAAAGTTATTCATTTTATGAGCTAAAGTTACTGCCATAAAAAAAATAAATGATCTTCTACGTAAGAAACTTGAGCTCACAGGTATCAAATGGCTCAAAAGGAGATTCCATCAGCTTAGTCAGGGTCACCTTAATATGCTATAAACCAGGAAGTTTTTAGTGAGCATTTCCAAATGTATTAAGTTGCACATGACCAAGGGCCAGACAAAAATTATATACCTTAAGTTTGTTCCCTGAAACCCAGAATAGATGTCAAACGATTTCTGGAAGAAAATGCCTATAATCCTGACAAGTGAAAAAATGTAGCCAAATAATTTATATGTAGGCTTGGAAGGATTAGATTTGTATTGGTAAATGTTGGTGAATGTCAATTTCACTGTGCACACAAAAACAAAAAAAATAATTTCCATCAATAATAATAAAAATGTACAGATAGTCAAAGTAAGAAAAATGTTGCTTATTAGAGGTTGATAAGGACATTTACTTTGTATATTTTAACATGTGATGTTGACAAATTTGTTTTAACAGTTATAAAGCTTTAACTTTTTGAATCTCAACTATTATCATTAAATTATCTGATACATACACCCAGACTTAGCCCCACGCAATTTCCCTTAACTGTGAAAATTTAAACTGATGAAAGTTGAAAAAGCTTAAAAATAAATATCTATATTATGTGTCCAAATTATAAAAATAAATAAATAAAAATTCAGTTCTGCCAAGTCTATTTATATGGGATCACTTAAAAGATTCCACACAAGCCTTTTCATACCAGATCAGAATTTTCTCCTGAAGGGTACGTACACTTAAGAGGGTTCCTTCCAAGAGGCTAAGGGACTTGAGACACCTGCTCAGAAACACCACACTTCTCAACTTGTGTGATCTCAAGAGCTATGCTGACCATTTGAAAGCCCTCTAGTTGGAACAGACAGTTGCCCTACTTATTCTGTGGTAACAGGCATCCCTCATCCTGATGGATTTTGCCACTGCAATTCCTACCAAGTTTTAGAGCAACATGTCTTGCCAATGGGAAGGTATTGGGATCACAGACTTCAGTAAAGGTAATAAAAGCAGTTATATGTGAGCTATTCTGCCTAATGAAAGGAGATGACATCTAGTGATTTCTAATACAGTCTCTCAGGGCATGCCTATGCTACAACCTATGTTAGGTTGACTTACACCCGCCACAGTAATCACTGAGATGACTGATGTCTACATACTAACCTCCTTGGGTTGATGGTGCACATCCTCACCAGGAGTGCTTCCACTGACTGAAGAGGGGCAGTGTGGAGGGTTGAGAGGTACGACTCAGCTCTGTGCAGATCCCCACAGGGAGCCCAGCTGCCCCCCAGGATTCTTGCCTCCCTGCTCCCAGCCGGAAGGCAGCCATCTAGGGCTTCTTACCTCCAGCAGGGAGAGCCACACCCGGAATCTGGTCAGCTGCCGTGCTCCCAGCAGGAAGCATAGAGCCGGGCTTCCAGCGCGGAGTGGGGAGTCCAGGCAGCAGCCCAAGCTGTGAGCCTGGGTGGCAGCCAGGCTTGGAGCAGAGACCCAGCAGGACCTGGCTAGAGAGTTGGGCTTTCTTGTCAATTTTGCGGCTCCATGAAATTGACAAGACAGCCAACAGCGAATGTAAGTAACGCAGTGTCTTCACAGACACTGCGTCCCCCTAACTACGACATAAGCCCTATGCCTCTTGTAAAGTGGAGTTATTATGTCAGTGTAGTAGGGCACATACAAATCAGTGGGACAAGGCTGTAGTGACTACACTGACATAATTAGGTCAACATAGGTCGATGTAAGGCAGCTTAACTGTATGATGTAGACCAGGCCTCAGCCTAGACTCAAGAATAGAACACTACTACAAATGTATTTTTGAATAAATCAGAAGTCTTACAGCTGCCAGAAGTTTTACATGAGCTCTCCTTCTCTGAGCAGTTCCACGACAACTCACTACTGAGCTTAAGAGTCTGGGGGGACTTTTACAAAACGAGCAATTGTGCACTCACAGAACTGTTCAAATCAAAGCCTTATTTTCTCCTGCATAAGATCTTAAATTCCTTTATGGCTGAAGTGTTAACTTGCACAAAAAACTACATTTTTAAAGAAAAATAAAACCTTTTGGTAATTTACAGTATAGTGACATTTACCTGGAGATGATCCATGGTTAGTAATACTAATCTCTTTACTAATTACTTTACTGTTTGCAATCACTGTGCCAAAATTAATCTCCGGCTCAATTTCCAGATAACAGCATGGAATTAATCTGCAGAGAAAAGATATTTTAATTATTTTTTCCCAGAACTTCAAGCTATTTTGTGGTTTTTAAAAGGAATATATTTGAACAATGCATTGGGGGGAAAAAATCTGCTTTCCTCCAAATTCCATTAACACAATTATTTGTGCAATTCACTTCAGCAGTATTATGAATACATGGAAGACATAAAAATGCCTACTTATTAAACTGCTAATCCGTTTATTTATTTTTAAATTACTGTAACTTTAAAACAATTTAATTCCAGTCAATGAGCTGAAATGGAATGCAACTATATATTATGTTTCAGTTCCTGTGTTATGGCACAAAACCCCAATATAAATTCTCAGAAAAGCTTTCACTCATTTTGGGTTAATTCCAGCATAAAATTGACTAAAATGACTGACTAAGATAAACATACACCACATTTCAATAGTAGCTGACCAAACTAATATTTATCCAGATGTTCACACCCTAGTGCAACAAAACTTATGGCACTCGGTGATCTTTATTTATGAGCATGCATCATGTAGTTTCAACAACATTAGTTGTAATAAAAGACTCTGGTGAAATCAAGTTAAAGCTATTTGTTTTGCCAAGAGGCCTCAATCAAGATCAGGGCTCCATTGAACTAGGCACTGCACCAACCCTGACCCAACCCTTACCCTGGCAAGCCGCATGCCAGAGGTTGCCAACCCCTAAGTTACACCTAGCAAGGGACATAAAAGGCAAGAAGTAGTAGTAAATTAGGAACAAGAGAAAGACAAAGGAAACTTAGGACCTCTACTTAATGAAGGAGAGTCAGGGGTGAAAGTAAGATGAAATACTTACTAGTATGGGGTAAGTATACTGGAAGGGGTGGAGCCTCAGGCTGAAGGGGCAGGGCTAAGGGTCAGCCTCCCCCAGCCAGCCCTTCCACGCTGCCCAGCCCACACCAGCCAGGGCTCCGGCTGCTGCCATGGTAGCTGTGGCTAGAAGCCCCGGGCCCTTTTAAATTGACGAGCCCCAGGGCAGTTGACCCTTTGGCCAGTGCCATCGGCAGCCCTGGGGGGAGAGGGGCAGTGACGTTAAAGTGCTGCCACAGCAGCACTTTAACGTGGGCTGTGTATAGGCCAGTACCGGCAGCTACTTCTTACCAGTACACTGTACCGGCCCACTTTCACCTCTGAGCAGAGCTAATAACATAAAGAAAGACCTTAAACACCTCATCTATTTTGCTTCAGTCTTAACTTTTTTTAGTGAATGGCGACCAGATACTTAACACAATTAATATTAACAACAAGGGGGAAGGAATGCAAGACAAAATAGGAAAAGAACAGGTAGATAAATTAGATGTATTCAAGTTGGCAGGGCTTAATGAAATTCATCCTACACTACTTAAAGTACTAGCTGAATCAATCTCATAACTGTTAACAATGTTCTTTGAGAACTCTTGGAAGACAGGTGAAGTCCCAGAAGAATGGAAAAGGGCAAACATAGTACCTTTCTTTAAAAAGGAGAGCAAAGAGGACCTGGGGAATTATAAATCAGTCAGCCTAACTTAAGTACCTGGAAAGATACTAGAACAATTTATTTAAAAAATCCATTTGTAAGTACCTGGAGGATAACAGGTTAAGACAGAACAGCCAGAGTGGATTTGTCAAAAACAAATCATGCCAAACCAACCTAGTTTCCTTATCAATATAGACTTGATATAGCTTCATTTTAGGAAGGCTTTTCACACAGTCACACATGACATTCTCATAAAAAAAAACCTAGGGAAATATGGTCTAGGTGAAGTTACTATAAGGTGGGATCACAACTGATTGAAAGGAAGTACTCAAAGAGTAGTTTTAAATGGTTTGCTGTCAAAGTGGGTGGGCATACCTAATGGAGTCCCACAAGGGGTCAGTCCTGGGTCCTGTGCTGTTCAGTATTTTCATTAATGACTTGGATAATGGAGTGGACAGAGTACTTAAAAAAAACTGCAGAGGACACCAAGCTGGGAACTGGTACAAGCACTTTGGAGAACATGATCAGAACTCAAAATCATCTCGACAGACTGGAGAATTGGTCTGAATTCAACAAGATGAAATTCAATAAAGACAAGGGCAAAGTACTACACTTAGGAAGGAAAAATGAAACGCACAACTATAAAAGGGGGAATAACTGTGCTGGCGGTAGTACTGCTGTGCGTTTTAGTGGCTATCAAATTGAATACGAGTCAACAACATGATGCAGCTGCAAAAAAGGCTAATGTCATTCTGGGTTGCATTAACAGGAGTGCTGTAAGACATGGGAGGTAAACTGTCCCACTCTACTTGGCAGTGGTGAGGCCTCTGTTGGAGTACTGCGCCCAATTTTACCTGCCACACTTTGGGAAAGATGTGGACAAATTGGAAAGAGTCCAAAGGAGAGCAACAAAAATGATAAAAGATTTAGAAAACCCTGACAAGACAGCCCTGAAAAGAAAACCCTGACCTATGAAAGGTTTAACCAAAAATAAAACCCCACAACCACAAAACTGGTCATGTTTAGTCTGATAAAAAAGGGGCAGGAGAAGACTGATAACATATTTGGAGGCTAAGTGCTGTTATAAAGAGGACTGTGAAGAATTGTTTTCCCACATCCACTGCAGGCAGGTTAAGAAATAATGGGCTTAATCTGCAGCCATGGAAATTAAGGTTACATATTAGGAAAAACTTTCTAACTATAAGCATATTAAACCCTGAAATAAACTTCCAAGGGAGGTTTTTTTTTAAGAACATGGAATCTCCACCACTGGAGGTTTTTTAAGAATATTTTGGACAGACACTTCTCAGGGATGGTGTAGGTTTACTTTGTCCTGCAACAGTGCAGGGAGCTAGACTTGATCAAGTCCCTTCCATCCTACCAAAAAAGGTAACTTATCAGTGATACAGTTCTGTGTGGGGACCAGTGTTGACCTTCCTGTGTTTAGAATGAGACCTAGACAGTTTTGTAAATGCAGTGAGAAAGGACTTCTATCCTTGGACCTGCACCTGAGCACCAAGGCATCCAGATGGGAATTCATGTCTTCTGTCTTCCTGAAGTATGCTGTCAACTCTGACCATACATTTGGTAAAAATCCCGGGGGCAGAAGACAGCCCAAAGGGAAGAACTGTGTACTGAAAATGGTGGTTTGCCATGAAGAACCAGAGAAATCTTCCGTAGCTTGGGGAAATTGCCACATGGATGTAAGCGTCCTGATGGTTCAGAGCAGTCATTCTGAGTCAACGCGGAGAATCGTTGACAAGATGACCATATGGAACCTCATGTATCTGATGTATTTGAGGAGGCTGTGGAGGTTGATAACAAATCCTACCCTCCCTTTGGTTTGGGAACCAGGAAGTACTGGGAAGAGAAGCCCTGACACTGGTGTTCAGGAAGAACTTCTCCACCACTCCCAAGGCCAGCAAGAAGCGTCCTGCTCAGGGAGCAATAACTCATGAGGAGAGTCCCTGAAGAGAGATAGGGGAGAAGAGTGGAGAGGAACTAGGTAGTATAGCCTGATCTGATGGTGCTTAGGACCCAGATATCGTAGAAGTGAGCTAACCTGTCCCCAAATGGAGGCAGGGTAAGGGGAGTGATGACCAGAGCACGACTCTGGACCAATGAATGAAAGTTGTCACATGAAGGTGCCAAGGGAGGCCGTGTCAATTGGCTGAACTCCAGACCCGACTGCCTTCTCCTCCTCTGGGACCTATGCCCCTTTGTGGGGCTATCCCTCTGTCACAAGGGAGGAAAAGGCTGCCCAAAGATGCATTGTGGACATTATTGTTGTTGCTGTTGGTCACCTAAGTAGCACCGCTGCACTGACCATACATGCACCGCAAAGGAACATAGAATGGCCCTAAAATCCACAAAGGTATGCAGGATCTCATCCGTCTTATCTGAAAACAATACCTGGTCATCAAAGGGCAAATCTTGTATGGCCTGTTGCACACTGGGAGCAATGCCCAAATTCTGCAACCAGGATGCCCTTCTCCTTGTCACCACAGAAGACTTAACTCTGGTTGAAGCGTCCAAATGTCCAGCACAGACTGCAACGACATCTTTGTCAACAAATGCTGTTTAGTGGCAAACACCCAAATTCCTCTCTGGATTTTTTAGGCAGCTGGTTCACAAACTTAGACATAGCTGTCCAATTTACAAAATTGTATTTGTACAACAATGCCTGCTGGTTCATGATCCACATTTGTAGGGAGGAGATGTAAATCTTCCTGCCCATTAAGTCTATCCTTTTGAGGTCTTTGTCCTTAGAAATGGACTTCAGCCTTCCCTGCTGAGCTCTCTTGTTCACTGCAGTTACGACTAGGGAATTTGGGGCCAAATTGAAGTACAGGCCCTCAAATCCCTGCACTGAGACAAAATAGTGTTTCCCCATGCGTATTGCAATAGGTGGTACTGAAGCCAGAATGCTCCAGAGGACCACTGCAGGCTCTAGGAGCAGGTCGTTGATAGGGAGTGGTATTCTCCCAGGAGCAGACAGCTGTATGATGTCCACTAACTTATCCATGTTCTCCTGCAGGAACTCTACCTAAAAGCCCAGAGAAGCAGCCATGCACTGCAAAAGGTCCTGATAGGCCTTGAAATCCTATGGTATTAGAGTAGAGGAAGAGCCAGGCACTGCTGAATTGCTGGCTCCCATTCCTGGAGTGGTGAAGCTGGAAGGGGCAGCTCCATAGGCTCCACACAGGGAAGGCTCATTGATGCCTGAATCTGCGGTCCACAGTTCCTGCCACTGGTCTGCCAGGTGTGCTGCCTCCACAACCAAGGGATGTCCCACAGATTCCATGAAGGCCACCGATAAGGATAGGGCATTAGTAGCCAGTAGGTGCCAGGTGAAATGCCTCCATCCTGACCATGAGTGCCAATCCTGGTGCCCATAGTGCTCCGTAAACAGTCCCTGATGCAGGTTGAGCATGGAGAGCGAGAGGAGGAAGATCCCAACCTCAACAGAGAAGCCACAGGTTTCCGTAGATAAAGGGGATCAAGTCCTGAGGGAGAGAGTAAATGGTCTGACTCACCAGTTGTCCAAAATGAAGCAGGGACCAGTGCCAATGATGGAAACAGTACTGCCAACACAATGTTCTAGTGCCAGAAATGGTGTCAACCCAAAAGTCAGCAGAGATACCAAAATAGCTGACAGTGCTGAAGCAACTGGAGGGCACTGAAAAGCCACCACAGGAACATCTACAGTATTGACTGCAACAGTGTTGAGGAGATTCCCAGTGCGGAGGTCCCTTGCACTGCGCCTGGTACTCGCCCTGCTTCAACAGATTGCAGAAGGGGAGCATCAAGGAGCAGTGCCAACAGACCCAAGGGTTCAGCAGGCCTGTCCAGCCAATGGGGCTATAAATGACAAAGCCCTGGTCAAGTCCTGGAGCAAAGGAGAGGTCAGAACAGAACAGCAGAGGAGTTATGTAGCCTCTTGGTATGCCGCCAATGTAGAAACAGTCAGTACTGGCATCACCGTTGTCACTATGGGACACAATGGATACCCAAGCGCCAGAACCAGAGTTGACAGTACAGGGTTTCTAACCCCCCTACTCGGCACAGGGGAGCAGTCAGAGGCACCCAGGCCATCCCATATGGTCACACTGTGTGCTGTTCCACTCTCTTCCTGAGGGAGGTGGGACAGTCCCACGAGACCTAGAATGGTCTCGATTGGTTTTATGCAACCTTTTCCTCAGTGCACTTAATGGGGAATGAATCATCCATCTCTTTGGAGAGGTGCCTGCCCAGAGCATGAGGTGGCCACTCTCTTGGAACTGGAGGGCAACTGCCAGTTCGACAAGGGCCTTGTTGCCAAAACAGGTCACGTGGCCTGTTTGAGCAACTGATGGTCCCTAGCCGTTTGAGACTGTTTCCTGAATGATCTACAAATCAATCACAGCTCCTTGACGTGGGCCTCGCCCAAGCACAACAAGCACTGTACGTGCAGATTTTTGCTAGGGACTGTTCCCCCACAAGGCGGACAATATTTAAACCCAGTAAGGGCATCATACAGAAATATTTAACTAAAATATAACTAACACTAATCTAACTACACTATGGGTACTGTTAATTATACATAACTAGGGAAAAAACTGAACTAATGAGAGAATGTGAGGTTAAGACTACATAGAGCTCAAACTCCAGTTCCTTTGTACCGCTTGTGCCTGAAGGAGATCGGGGCAGTGTTGACTCTTGTAGCCAGGAGAGGGGCTATGGCCACAAAGTGTGAATCTCACCCCTCCTTGTGTACTTCTAGGCAAAATTCTCCGGTCCCGGCACACATATATACCCTAATTGGAATACAGGGCTGCATCTACTCGAAGAAAAAGATCTTGGAGTTATCGTGGATAGTTCTCTGAAGATGTCCACGCAGTGTGCAGAGGCGGTCAAAAAAGCAAACAGGATGTTAGGAATCATTTAAAAGGGGATAGAGAATAAGACTGAGAATATATTATTGCCCTTATATAAATCCATGGTACGCCCACATCTCGAATACTGTGTACAGATGTGGTCTCCTCACCTCAAAAAAGATATTCTAGCACTAGAAAAGGTTCAGAAAAGAGCAACTAAAATAATTAGGGGTTTAGAGAGGGTCCCATATGAGGAAAGATTAAAGAGGCTAGGACTCTTCAGTTTGGAAAAGAGAAGACTAAGGGGGGACATGATAGAGGTATATAAAATCATGAGTGATGTTGAGAAAGTGGATAAGGAAAAGTTATTTACTTATTCCCATAATACAAGAACTAGGGGTCACCAAATGAAATTAATAGGCAGCAGGTTTAAAACAAATAAAAGGAAGTTCTTCTTCACGCAGCGCACAGTCAACTTGTGGAACTCCTTACCTGAGGAGGTTGTGAAGGCTAGGACTATAACAATGTTTAAAAGGGGACTGGATAAATTCATGGTGGCTAAGTCCATAAATGGCTATTAACCAGGATGGGTAAGAATGGTGTCCCTAGCCTCTGTTCATCAGAGGATGGAGATGGATGGCAGGAGAGAGATCACTTGATCATTGCCTGTTAGGTTCACTCCCTCAGGGGCACCTGGCATTGGCCACTGTCGGTAGACAGATACTGGGCTAGATGGACCTTTGGTCTGACCCGGTACGGCCTTTCTTATGTTCTTATGTTCTTATATCTATCTGTAAAATTTCTCATAATTCCACTACTCGAACAAAATCCCAGCAGCGATGTCACTTGTTTTACGGATACCAGTTCTGCACCAACATGCTCTCTTCATTGCTGCTCTAACCAGTGGTATGGAGAGGTACCAGTTTTAACACTGTTTTGAGAATAATTATGTTCACTTACAATGAATCTGGAGGTCTGATGTTCTGAGAATGATGATTCCTCCCCAAGTAGCTTCTTAATTGGTAAGGTATTCCACACAACTGAAAGAAATTAGTCCTTGTCCCAATACTACCTTTCATAGTTTCTGTTACCATGTTGTTTCTCTCCATCTATTGGCAGGTGAGAAAGCCATTTTTAGGAATAACTCTGTTTTCATTCTCAGCATAGCATTAGAGAGAATTTCATACCAATATCAAGAAAATGAGGACTTTGCTTTGCTACGTCTCATGCTACATCAAGTCGCAAATGTAACGTGGTCTGTGCCTTTTACTTTTTGAATTAAAGGAAACAGAGACAAAAGTATAGGCTAGTACAATTTGGAGAAAGACAGGAAATCCATCCTGAGAAAATGCTTTCACGGATGTTGCAAAACCATTTTTTTTTAAATCTTGTTCCCTAGCAACATGAGAAACGTCAAAGTAGTAAATTCTAGGAGGTAATAAACTGGACTATTAGGACATGAAATAAGTACAGGGAGAGTTAGCTTGTTTACAACTTTAAAGTACATCTATAATACATTTTGAAGTATTCTACAGGTCTTCCAAGAAGTTGCTTCAGAAATATGAAAGACATTAGAATCTTGTCTAATTCCACTCAGGAACTAGCTACACTTCTTCTGGAATGCATATGAATCAGAAGATATTTTGTGACACTGAAGAGATTCTTTAAGGGATAAGACTATCTATTAATTCCTGTGTATTTTATGATGGAAAGGTCAAGTTGTTGAAAAGACAGGAATAGTTTATTTGATTTCCTAAAGGACTTTGTACCATTCAAATAAGTGCTTAATGTTTTACAACAAATCAAATTTCTGTTCATCTGCTTCAGGTATGTCTACACTGGAAACTTCAAAGCGCTACCACGGGAATGCTCCCACGGCAACGCTTTGAAATGCAAGTGTGGTTGTGCACGAGTGCTGGAGAGAGCTCTCCCAGCGCTCCTGGTAATCCACCTCTATGAGGGGATTAGCGCCCAGCGCTTGGAACCTGTCCTCACCAGCGCTTTAAAGCGCTCAGACTTGCTGCACTCAGGGGGGTGATTTTTCACTCCCTGAGCCAGCAAGTTAGAGCACTATAAAATGTAAGTGTAGACAAGCCCCGCATCTTTGTCTGGTTTAGGGCATAAGGTTTCCTAGTCTAATAATTTAAATTTGATTAAGACCTATTAGGCCAAATTCACTCCTGCTTTAACTCCATTAGAAAAAAATGGAGTTACATCAGGGATAAATTTGGACCACCATCTAATAAATTGTTTATGTTTATCATTGTAAAAACTGAATGCACCATATCACCAACAGTTAAGGTTGATGATTAGGGTAATGGCAAAAGGGTAATGTAATTCATTCCAATTTAGGAAAGTTTCTTTCTATGACTGTTGGCACTACCTGAGAATTATGCACTCTCACATAGCTGAAGCCCTCAAACCCGTAATGCATTTAAGCACACGTATAGTCCCATAATACAATGGTATAAAGACAACACATGAGTTGGGAGAATGGTAGTGTTGGACACAGTTCAATAAGAGAAGATTAATGGTCTAGGGAGATTAAGTAAATTTCAATCTCATGCTTATTTATCTTTACACATTTATTGTATTAGACAGAAGTTTTCATGTAAGGTTAGCATCTAGGTTTATTTAAATACAATTTAAGTTATTTGCATGGAACTGGCAATGAGAAAATTCCAAAAGCTACAATATATATGGTATAGAAAGAGAAATATTTAGGCCCGAATTCTACAAAGTTAAGAAAATGTCTGTAACTTTGCTCATATGAGGCTGCAGATTATGCTTCCAGTGCCACCTGAGCAAACTCACTTAAAGGTCATTGACAGATCTGGTCAAAATATTTCATTCAAAACATTTCCCCCCCCCAAAAAAAATTGTTTTGTCAAACTGGGCGTTTCCATAGGAACTATCCAATTTCCAAGAATTTTTTTTTCAGGTTTTCATTATTAAAAAGATTTTATTTTTGGCCAAAAATTGGGGGGGGGGATTGTTTTCTTCAAAAAAATTTAGGGGGAAGGGGTAAATGGTTTGTTCGTTCGTTTTTAAGGAAACCTGAAAACTTCATAAAGAAATTGCAACAAAATCCAAAAATATTCACATTAGTCTTTTGTGAGAACAAAAAAAAACCCCACTCCCTGACAAGCGCTCACATTATTATACCTGTGTCGTGGAAGGCATGACCTGGAGATTGTGGTGCTGCACAGATGTAGCCAAGCACATAGTTTGGCCTGCAAAACCACTATGGCAATATGTGAGATGGACATTACCCAGTGTGATTGGCACAGTTCAGGTCACATTTGGAGGACTGGTATTTAGAAAGTACAACTTTAAGGTCCTTATCAAAGGGCCAGTAAAATCTCTGAATTAATGTTTCTTTGACACAATACCAGAAATTCCATTCCTTTCTAAGTTCACTCTCCCATTCATATTTAACTTCAGATGTAAGAAAAATTTTAAGATTTAGTCACCAGTACATTTTCCTTACTAAATGTTTGCCTGAAATAAATGTATATTAAAAAAGTTTCCAGGAGTGATATTTCAGAAGATTCTAGTCTTTACTAAAACTGTTTTATTAAGAAATTTAGCCAGCCATGAAGGGTAGGGGCTCCAGGGAGATGATCTGAACCAGCCCATATTTTTCCCATTTTATTATATAAAATCCTCTCTTCATAAATTAATTTTTAAGGTTGTTCCAGATTAGAATTTTTCTCCAAAACTCTCAGATTAGATTTGGTGCTTGTATCAATCTTCTTCAAATCACACCACAAGTAATAAAATTGTCTGTACAGATATATACATTCAATTGCTTCAGATATAGCAGGTCAGGGATAAACCAATGGGGAAGGTGTTTCTCACTCAACTACCATCGAAGGAAATAAAATATTAAAGGCAGGTAATAGGCATTTAACTCTGACAGATCAAGTACTCAAGCAACTGCCAGGTCTTTTTCATGATCTTATGCAAAATATTTAAAGTCTAGTTACCTGGGATTCCATTAGAATGTTTCTTTTAATACTCTGAAATGCTGAAAATCAAAATCTCATTTTGAAGCAGGAGCAGTCCCATGGGATGTTACTCAGGGCCACATTCATATTTACAATTTTAGCTCTGCTAAGCAGACAATGAAAATAAACTCTCTCTGTAGTATTCTCTCACATTTTCCTTTATGACGTACTACAGACTAGATTTGCGTCAATAAGTTCACAAAGTATACAGCAGTGCCAAATGGAACAATTAACAAACAAAAAAAACAAAAAACACTTGTTAACAAAAGAACAAGACACCAGAGCAACCAACATTACCCTTGGGAAGAAAGAGACTTTTTCAAAATAAAGACCAAAAAGTTTATTCCTTCTTCCGAGACACATTCACTGAGTAGTATACATTATTCTGTAAATTTTTTCTGCAGGCAGTTAAATTTTTAACTTCAAAATGAAAAAAAAATTACAAAAATTCTCTGGGTTTTATATATGATACTCGGATTCCTTTCCAGGAGTACTATAGTAAAAGCTTTGTTATCTGGAGCGTTGGAAGTATGGGGGATGCTAGTTAGTCAAAAATTCTGGTTAACTAAGAGTTATATTTATCAATGGAGGGAGAGAGTTTGAGTGCGGGAGGGGGCTCACAGCTGGGGTGCAGGAGGGTGTGCAGGCTCTAGGAGGGAGTTTGGGGTAGGAACTTGGGGCATGGGAGGGCTTTCAGGTGCTGGATACAGGCGGCGCTCACCTCAGTGGATCGCAGCACACAGTGACATGTCCCTGCTGCTCCTAGGTGAAGGCATGGCCAGGTGACTCTGCACACTGCCTCTGCCCACAGGTGCCATCCCCGCAGCTCCCATTGGCTGCTGTTCCCAGCCAGTGGAGCCAGCACGAAGGGCAGGGAAGAGGCAGCACACGGAGCCCCCACGGTCATTCTTCTGCCTAGGAGCAGCAGGGACATGTTGCCACTTCCGGGGAGCCACACATAGCCAGGTAGAGAGCCTGCCGGGCATTCGAGTCAAAAACTGGACATCTGGCAACCCTCTTGAAGATTTGTGTCGGGAGATATCAGAAATGCCAGTTTCTAGAGCTTTCCAGTTGGTAAAGTGCCAGATAACACAGCTTTTACTGTAGTAGTATTGCCTTGCAAAAGGATATCTAGAACCTCAAGCAGGAAGAGGTTTTACCTGTAAGAAAAATAACAGCCAGGTGAAAAAATCCAATTTGTTTCCTAGACAACCAATTTACTGTTTCCTACTTTAGAAGAATGTGCATAGAGACCATTCTGCAACCACTACAGTGAATGGTTCACACAGACTTAAAAGATATCCAGATGTGGGACAAACAGAAATAGTAGTTTCAGCATCTACCACATAATATCTTAGTCACTCCTTGACTTGCCACTCAAAGTTCAGACTGCTACAATTTAAAAACAGGATTCAAAATACATGGTTTAACCAGAAATTATCATCTCTTTGAAATGTTTATGTTTTTATATTCAGTCAAGAAACATTAACCAAAGAATGGCATTTTTGGCATTCACATTTAATTTGGTCAACATTGAACAGTTCTTGATTATAGAACAGGCAGTAGACTTCCTGAGTCTGGGAACAGATAATAGAACAATAATTTAGCTCTTAGTCTGTTCTGTAACAGCAAAGCAATTTTTGGCTCAGATGAAGATGTGAAACTAAAATTACCTGCTTAGTCTGAATAAATGAACTGTAAGATCTGGAGACCATTCTGGGAGATGTGCTACACTGAAGAATTTTGCCCTCATTTAGCATATGGATGCTTTAGCTGAAGCTTTTCCTATTCACTAGCAAAAACTTGGCCAAACTGTTTCATATGGTTAAAGATAGAATGCATGAGTAAGTTCAGAAAAAACTGCGGCCATTTCTTTAATGCATAGTTTTAAATTTTGGGAACATTGCTCATAAAGTACTTATAACTACAAATGAAAATACCACTTCTAACTTAAATTGCCATTTCTGAGTCGCCTCTTGGTGGCTACCATCTTCCTAAAAGTGACAACTTTATTTACACTGAATTTGGAAGCCTGAAGGAAGACTATTAATCAATTTCTATCATGTTTTAATACTCGTATAACATCAAACTGAAAACATTTTTAAATGGGAGAGAAGCACATCTGAAGAGTAGAGAGAAGTGACAGATAAGCAAAGAGGAAGAAGTGCTGTGATAAGCATAGCCTGGATGAAGCATCCATATATTCTGCCTACTTCTTGACAGAACTCTTGAAGGGTAAGGTTTTTATCTAATGGTTTGAATACTGCTTATTCTGAAAGGGAATCCATTACTGCCTGTTCGGGTCATTTTTTATGTTAGTAATCATTTTTATAAAAACTATTGTTTTCAGTTGTTTATGACCATGGATGCTATTTTTTTCAAAAGCATAGGTTCCAATTTGATATAGATTATGCTATAGTCCGAGACCCCATTATAAATTTTTCAAATATTTACAAAATTGAGGTAGAAATGCTTCACTATAATGCAGTCATAAGTATATGTGCAATAATTATAAGGACTTACATATCACTGAATAGTGAGTATATTCAGGGGGGGAAAAAAAGGCCATCCCGTACTTTCCAATTGTATAATTGGAATTAACCCAGAGAAAGCCATTTATCATGAAAACCATCATAGGCTAAAAATATAGAGCACAGATATGAGCCCAAACCATTCCAGGTTCTTAAATATGAAGACTGAGTACACTTGATCAAAATTTAAATCCTTTGTTAACATCAAGTGACATCACTAAAATGAACATCCTACCTGTGTGACATTCTTAAAAAAAAAAAAAAATCAGAAGCTTACCTTTACAAAGAAATTCACCGTTTGTTTTCAAAATTCAGATAACAAATTAGTTACATCATTACACATGGCTATATGTATTAGCATACTTCTCTTTTGAGTAAAATGAAAATATAATTAGCAGTTTATGTGCTTTAAATACCATACCCTATCAGAGGGATCTCAATTACATCTTTATCTACCAAAAGGAGTAGTCTATCTCGAAGGTCCTCCTCACTGTCAGGATGATATTCCACAGTAGCCGTAACTTGAAGACCAGATGCAACAGGTTTATCTGGATTTTCCACAATCAATTTAAACTACAATGAAAAAAACAGCAATATTTCAATCAATTTTTAAATATTTTTATATAAACCTCTGTATACAAATGGCCCATTTTCAGCATAATATGTTGGGGTTTACCTGTGTAATTAATATTATGATGAACAGCTTTAAAATTCCACTCACTATTCACCACTGGCAAGAAGATGATGTTTCCTGATAATACAGTAAGCTAGAATACTGATAGTTAATTTTTGCAGAAATTGACGGTTCTTTTAACAGTGTGTTATTTCTACTCTTGATGGTTAAGAGGATAAGCTACCAAATGTGAACCAATGCACTGCTATCTTCCTGACTCTACAGACAGACACCTCCATTGCCTCTGTTGCTGCTATTAGCTTTCCCAAACAACAAAGGCAAAATTACAAAGACTTTAATCAGTTTCCCCGTTACTATTCAGAATCTTATATGAGTAGCAGTGCCAAAAATCAGAGCAGTTTAACTGTAGTTTTCCTTGGGAAACACAGGCACAATTGTAAAGGCATACAGTACAGTTATTCAATGAGGAGATGATTCAGATCAATGGAAAGTCTCCCATCGACTTCAGATTAGACCCCGAGAAGGGAGAGGGACCCAAAAATATCAATATTGAGGGAGTACATCTTTTTTTCTTTTGCACGTCTCTCTTCCTTGGGCTGCAAACTTGTCACATGTGTATTGACCAGAAGCCAATATAAAGAGTTGGAGAGACCTCCCCCTACCTCCCCTCCCTCTACACATGCTCCCCTGAGTAGGCGACATGTTGAGCAACCTAGTAGGAATCTCGGCCGGAATTCTCAGGAAGTAGGGATGGGGACCTAAGATTTTGACCAAGATATTAGCCTCCAAGTCAAGCCAATATTTCCTAGTGAAAGAGTGAACTGAGCTCCAATAGCAACTTTGCCAATTTCAGTGAATGATAGATTACATATGCAAGCAAGAGTGGCCAATCTTCCTCTCATAGAATGGGGTCTTGGCTTTTTTGGTCAGCTAGATCAGCATAATTCTTAAGATGAATGCAGTGATGGATTAGCCACTTGGCCGAAGGGGTCCATGCCCAGGGACCGTGGTCAACGTGGGGGGGCGGGAGGAGAGTCCCATAAAAAAAAAAGTCTGCAGCCAGGCAGCAGAAGCCCAGACACCTGGCCGACCAGTGGGGGAAGCCCCCACACACCAACTCCACTCCCTGTCAGTGGCACCAGGTGACAGGGGAAGCCCCAGTGCCCCCCAACCCCATCCCTGGTAGAAGCGGCGGGGCGGCAGGGGAAGCCCCCAGCACCCAACCCTGCTCTCTGGCAGAAGCGCCAGGCGAGCAGGGTGGGAGAAGCCCTAGCACCCCGACTCTGGTCCCCTGCAGACGTGTAGGGGGTGGCAGGGGAAACCTCAGCACCAGGACCCCCTGCAGCACCAGGACTAGAAGAGCTCTCGCTACCTGCCGCAGCCTCAGGGCCAGGGGAGCTTTCACCCCCCGCTGTGGCCCAGGGCCATGGTGTGGGGGACAGAGCTTCTCCAGTCTTGGGGCCATGGGGAGGAGGGGACAGAAAGGAGTGAACGGGTTTGCAGAGCCACAGCGGGAGACGGAATGGATGGAATGTGGCGGGGCCCCCAGGAAGGGGCAGAAAGGAGTGGGGCCGTGGGTGGGACCACAGGTGGAAGGGGAGGAACAGGGGCAGGACCACAGGTGGAAGGGGTGAAGAGGACCCCCCACTTGCTCTGGCCCAGGGCCCCAGGAAACCTTAACCTGCCTCTGGTTGAATGTGAAAATGATGCACGGGCTGCAGCTGGGACAGTGAAGCTGTCTGCCTTCTTCACAGCTTAGGTCACTGTAAGCACATCAGGCCTGGGCTCAAGTCCCTCCACTAGCTCCTAGTCAGCTTCTGATGCCTGTTTAACACCTTACTCCCAATTGTCACAGTAATGAATGGATCATGCGATGACACTGCACCCCATATTCTTCATAGTGATATTATGATTATGAGGTAATTATGATGTATTTTATGCAAGATAAGTCATGTGAGGTGTCTTTGGAAAAGTTAGGATTTGCTGAATATGATTATCCTGTTTGTATACATACATCTTTTTGTATCTGAAGTTATGAATATTGACTACATATATGTATTTCAAATGTAGTTACACCTAGATAACGCCCACTTGACAGGATGCTTTCAGTCTAGATCAGCGGTTCTCGAACTGTGGGTTGGGACCCCAAAATGGGTTGCGACTCCATTTTAATGGGGAGCTGCTGGGGCCTGGAACCAAAGCCAAAGTCTGAGCCCCACCACCCAGGGCCAAAGAGGCTTCAACCCTGGGCAGCAGAGTAGGTTACAGGCCCCCTACCTGGGGCTGAAGCACTTGGGCTTTGGATTTGGCCCCGCCACCTGGGGTGATGGGGCTCAGGCTTCGGTCCGGCTTCCGGGGTCGTGTAGTAATTTTTGTTGTCAGAAGGGGGTCGCGGTACAATGAAGTTTGAGAACCCCTGGTCTGGATGATGGGTTGGGAAGGGCCTCTTTAGTGCAACAGACCATTAGGAAAAAACAATAGGACTGAGGAGAAGCTTATCTCCACCTGGTGATGAGCCTTTCTGAGAACACTCCAAACAGCCTGTGAGTAATGGCTGCTATGACTCTATAAGGGCACGTGATCAGACCACATGATGCTGGATTCCATCTTGGGGTGTCAGTATATTTTTAAAAGACTGGTCTGGAAACCAAGCTTTGAAAAAAAAGGGTTCCCACTATATGCAAAACCTATATAAGGCAGGGAGTGACATCATCTGGTGTTCTTCACTCCCCACACAAGAAGACTCCTGGAAACACCCGAGGAACAAAGACTGAACTGTGGGAAGTGCTGGATCCAGGCTAAAGGGATTTCTAGCCTATAAATGAAACTCCTGAGGATTCCAAGCTGTAAAGCAAGTGCAGCTTGCCCCTTAAGAATCTGCAGCCTGCTTGTATCATCTCTTAAGGTGAGACTCTGCTAATTCATATCCAATCTATTTAGTATATTCAGCTTAGTTTGCATTTTTGTTTATTTGCTAGATAATCAGCTTTGATCTGTTTGTTATCACTTAAAATCTATCTTTGTAGTTAATAAACTTGTTTTTGCTTTATCTAAACCAGTGAGTTGGAGTGAAGTATATGGGAATCTTTGCTCAAGGGGTAAAAGCTGTTGCATATTCCTCTCCACATTGAGGGAGGGGGCGAACTTTATGAGTTTATGCTGTACAGTTCCCTGTGCAAGACTGTATAATTTCAGGTTTATATTCCAGAGTGGGTGTGCGCCTGAGGAGCGGCATTAGCTGTATAATTTCAGGTTTATATTCCAGAGCAGGTGTGCGCCTGAGGAGCGGCATTAGCTGTAGCCTTCCTATTCCAGGGCTGGTCAGACAGCTTGCATGTAACTGCAGCTGGGTGTGTCCCTACCTGTATGTATGCTGGTGAAAATGCAGGCTGGAGGGCTTTGCAACTTGTCACAGCAGTACAGTGTGGGAGGGAGGGATCAGGGGGCTCAGTGGTACCCCAGTTCTGGGTGGCACCCCAGGGGGAACCCATCACACAAGCCTTGACTACAACATAGGTCACACTTTGATATATGAACCACTGCAACAGCTGTGCTCCTGTGGGACAATGCAGATCACTAAGCGCAGTACAATGCATATGAGAACTAAGGACAAACCATTTTCTGGTGAAGGGAATTGGCTATGGAACAATTTTCTAGAGGTGATCTGGCAAATCCAGAGTCTGAACATCTTCAAGAAGCATTAAAAAGCCTTCTTCTTTGAAAAAGCCTTTCATCTCTAAGTGATACTCACAGTTTGAACACCACTTTTATTCCCAACCTCATCTCCCAAAAACAAACTACCTCAAGCAGAGTTTCTGACCCTGTAAAGTGAGAAGTGCCAAAGTTTCCATGAAATCCACTAGAGACTTCACTATTCTATAGATTTATGTGGAAGGCGCTCAGATACTATAGTTATGAGAGGCAGTATAAAACTCTTAAGACAGCTAAATTGGAATATACTTTATCCATTTTGGCAGTCTTTGAACAGAATTGTCTTGGGCTTTGCTCTCCAAAAACCAGAAATCAACTAAATTTATTTATGGAACAGCTCTGATTCCAGTCAGATAATAACTGAGTAGCCTGTGTAATCTGGCCTCCTCAGTAAATCAAGAGGTTAGAGGAGTGAAGACTTGAAGCAAAATAAAATTGGTGAAAGTGGAATAGTATGAATACTCTATGGAAAAAATTAGACTATGGTTGGAAAACAAATGTATTGTTGTGAAAGATGATATAAGGAAAGACAGCATTATGGATGTCATCAATTCTCCTAGCTCAAGTGATGGTAACTAATTTTCAATGGTGGGGTAGGTGCTCAGAATCGCCGGAAAAAAAAATCAAAGGCCACTTATTTAAGTGCTCTAAATGCCTAAACATGGAGTTAGATACTTAATTTAGGCATCCACTATAGACAATTTTATCTGTAACCTCACAGAATGATGATGAAAAGATAAGTTACTCAAGAACTGAATAGACCACCCTGCCCCCATAACACTAGAGGAAACCATGTTAGCAGATGAAGGGGAAGAGAGGCCTGTAGTTAAGGTTGTGAAACAGAACACTGGATAACTAACTCAATTCCTGTTCTGCTTCAAACATACTGTGTGATCTTGGCCAAGTCACTTAATCTCTGTGACTCAGTTTTCCATCTGCAAAATGGTGATAACAGCACTTCCCTGACTCACGGTGGTGTTGTGAGGATAAATACCTTAATAACGGAGGTGTTTGGATACAATGGTGATGAGGAAGGATAAACAACTGAAACAACTGATATACTGATGCAGTACCCATCCTCTCTCCAAAGAAAAGAGATCCAGGACACAAAGAAGAAAGAATGAGGCGCTTCTTTGAACAAAGCAACAGGTCTCTCAAGTCCCTACTGAAGCAAGTATGACTATTCAAGCTGAGTCCTGCCAAATTTTTTCAAGGACCTCGAGAAGCAAAGGAAAAAGACTGAAAACTAGGGAAAGAGTGGGTATACATAAGCCCCACCACCCATTAAGAAAGAAAAGCATTCTAACAGAACTTGAGTCCCTGCCTGCTCTGGAACACTACCTCACTTAGATGGTGTTCATACCTGTGGCAAAGAGATTTACATCTGGATGACACCATTTGGCAAAGAAAGAGGATGTCACAGAGTTCTTGAAAGGAAAACAGTTGGGGGGGGGAAATCAAACTCTCTACAGTAACTCCTCATTTAATGTTGTCCCACTTCATGTTGTTTCAATGTTACATGCCTGCTCAATTAGGGAACATGCTCGTTTAAAGTTGTGTAATGCTCCCTTATAACATCATTTGGCTGCTTGCTTGTAAGATTCTGTGGAAGAGCAGCGACTTTACAAGGGAGCATTGCACAAGTTCCCCTTCTCCGCCAACCCCCCTCCCTCCCAGCGCTTCCCCCACCGCCAAACAGCTTAGGACTTTCTGGTAGGGAGGGGGAGAAGCAGGGAAGTGCTGTGTCTCCACTCCTCCCCCTCCCTCCCAGAAAATCCTAAACGGCACTAAACAGCTGTTTGACAGAGCTTAGGACTTTGGGGGATGGGGGAAGGATGTGGCATAATCCAGAGAGGAGGTGGAGTGGGGGTGGGAAGAGGTGGGCCTGGAGTGGAGCAGGGACAGGAAGAGGTGGGCCTGGAGCATTCCCAGCAAAATCTGAGACTGTTCTCTGGGAGAGCTGCCACTGCTGCTAAGGCGCTTCCTAGCGTCCTTGCCTGCAGCGGGCTGTGCCTGTGTGGGGTAAGCCAGGGGCACGTCCCAACCACAGTACAGTACTGTACTGTACAGTATACAGTGTAATGCCTTTTGTCTGCCCCAAGAAAATTTCCTTGGAACCTAACCCACTGCATTTACATTAAAACTTATGGGACAATTGGATTAGTTTAACATTGTTTCACTTAAAGTTGCACTTTTCAGGAATATAACTACAACGTTAAGTGAGGAGTTACTGTACTTGAGTTATTTCACCCAGGAGAAGGTAAGCAGGATTCACCAGCAAAGATGAATTTGATATGCAACTCCCATAAGGGTCTCAAACACATGGAGGTTTCTTTTCCCCAAAAGCACTTCTAATGCTAACTGTGGATCTATCACTTAAAATCTAATGAAAACAGTCCCTTTTCCCAATATCCCATAGACGCCACCAGGGCCACCCAGAGGATTCAGGGGGCCTGGGGCAAAGCAATTTTTGGGGCCCCTTCCATAAAAAAAATTTGCAATACTATAGAATACTATATTCTCATGGGGGCCCCTGTGGGGTCCAGGGCAAATTGCCCCACTTCCCCTCCCCTCCGGGCAGCCCTGGACACCACCTGCACTTTCTCAAGAGCAGCATATAAAGACCCCAAGAACTCCCTATATTTTCAGAATTGGTTCATCTTCCCGCAGTCATCCAGCTGGGGACTCATGGATTCTCATTAAGAGTCTCCCTTCTCCATGGACAACTTTATTCAGTTCCACAAGCTGCCAATGCTCCCCCCAGTTGGGAGGCCTCCTCCTTTATGCCTGCAGCAGCCAACCATGTGTATGAAATGCATCCCACTGTTAGCTTCCCCTGGCACCTGCACCCACCCAGCTAGGAACAGCTTTGGCCAAGACTTCCCATTCGTTCAAGAGTTGGGACAAACAAAAGGCCGCTTTCTGGTACTTTCCACCATGCATCTCCTCACAGGGCTGCAGTGGGGGCTGTGCCTGTGTATCTGGGGTCAAGTCCTGCCTACTGGCAGGAAGGGGGTGACACTGAGCAGCACCCACAGAAAGCGGAGACAGCGGCATCCATCTGCATAATACCAGCTCTTGGGGTCAGAGGCCCCACTTGTTACTATCACTAGTTATTTGTATTGCAGTAGCATCAGATCTCCCCTCGCACCCATCAGAATGTGACACTTTGCTGATACTGAGCATGCTCATTAACATCTGCTGAAGCTGCTGCCCTGACTGTGCCCTTTCTTCAGATTATCGTCTGCTCCTTGCTGTTCACTAGTGTTAAAAGGGACAAATCAGAGGAACCTAAGCCCCAGACCAATATACAAACCAAGGAAGAAGGAGGGTCATGCAAAATGCTTATCTTGCATGCAGGCCCCAATCTGGTAGGTGTGCTCAGAAGCTGCCTACTGGATTGGGTCCCATTCAAAATCTGGCTGGAGAAGGAGATGGTGTCATCATGCACCTTGTAACTTCTAGATCAATGGGTTAAAACACTTGGTGAGAGCCAGGTTCAATCCCCACTCAGGCAGAATGGGATAAAGGATTTGAACAGAGGGTCCTCCTTAGAGTGCTCTAATCATGCTATTACAAATTACAAGGTGGGTACCTCCTTGTCTTTTGGCCGTGTTGTGTCTCTCTGAACAAACAGTTTAGGCACTTAAGGCACCTGACTCCAGGAGAGGGGTTCTCATTCGTGGATCGCCAGGCAGAGCTAGGTGCCTACATGCAGCGGGGATTTAGGAACTGAACTCTGTGAGGGGATGGGGTTTAGCACACACCCCTCTGATTGGCATCTCCCAGAAGCTGTCTTGGGCAGCTGCCTGTCTAGTGAGCTGGTTTTCGGAGATGGGAGAAGGGGAGAGCCAGCAAACTGTGACATGTGTAGCACCCCACCCCACTGTGCTGCCCTTGGGCCCGAGGATGGGGAAAGGCCAAGGCAGCCCATTGCATCAGGGCAGCAGTTTGCAACATGACACCTGGCACCCCGCGCGCGGGCCCCGCAGCCCGCCCCTGCCCATCCCGGCGGCCTGGCCGAAGCGAACGCGGGGACCCGCCCCGGGCAGCCCCGGCCCCGGCCCTGCCAGGTCCCGGGGCTCGCCGGGCGGCAGCAGCCCCGCGCCGCGGTGCACCTGGGGGGCGAGGGCCCCTGGCCCCGCCTCTCACCTGGGCGCGGCGCGGCGGCAGCAGCTGGAGGCGGCGGCTCCCCGGCTGCAGGTTCTGGACGCTCAGCAGCGCCCGGTACCGGCCCCCGGGCACCGCGTCCACGAAGCGCAGCTCGGCCGGGCAGAGCCGCAGCCCGGCCACGTCCCGCGGCCCCGCCATGGCCCCGCGCAGCGCCAGCGTCCCGGGCGCCTGGACGCGCGGCCCGTCGCTAGGAAGACGAAAGGAGCCGGCACCGCTTGGAAACGGTCGCCGGGCAACGAAAACAGAACCCTGATTGGGCGAGTTTTTTGAGCGGAACTTCCAATCCAACCAATAGGGCGAGAGGCTCGGGGGTGAGGGCGGAGTCTATCTTGGCCCCGCCCCCTCGCTCATTAGCGACACATCTGGCACCGCAGGAGCCGCAGTTGCCCCCACCTGACAGAGTCCCGGGGCGGGGAGGGGGGGGAGGAAGTACCAGCCTTAAAGCCCAACCCCGCATACCCAGGCCGGGGGCGTGTGGCACATGGCCCCACCTGAGCTTGTGCCTTGGGACGTGGGGAGGATTCGCTTCCCTCCAGTTTTATCATTTCTCCCTCTCAGGGATGATGGATCCTGTGGGGAGTTTTGTATGAGACTTGATTCCTCCTTTGCCTCCTTGGGGGCAGCAGATGGGGTTTAAAATATGACTCCAGTCAGAAAGATAACTCTAAAATGCAGCATTAAGGGGTCCCGTGTTCATTGTCTCTCACTGATATATCTCTATCAAATGTGCCTCCTTTACAAGAAAAAAATATTTTGTTTCTCTAATGGCTAGATCTGCAAATCCAACCTGGGATCTTAAAGCGAAGCTGGGTTATTTACATCTCCAATATCCACCTCAGTCAGAGTCTGCATGTGGAATTCAGTTAAGATCTCTGTTGACATGAAAACCAGAGGAGAAGTGAGCTCCCACAATTAGTATGACTGTCTCTGCAAAACTGACTGAGCTAAAAAGCTTGTCTGAATTACACAGAGGGAGCATATCCTGTTCTGAAATGAAGTGGCATTTTTGCATCCTTTTTTCAGAGTAAAATCATAGTGTTACCGAAATATCGGGTCTGCCTAGCTGAGAGCCAATAACAGCCTGACAGGGATAAGGAAAAATGCTTTATTCTGCAGAAGAAAGGAGAGCTCTGTAATAGATACAGAAGACTCTACTGCACACAAGTTTCACAAGCTTTTTATACACTTTCAGACAAAGACCATGCCGTGTTAACACTTCATTGGTGGTTACCGAACCCCGTAAAACCGTTATCTGGTCAGGAAAAACTGGCTTGAAGCAGGATTTTTTTTGCCTTTGGCAGCAAAAGGAAGATTAATTGTAAAGCTCAAGGTACTGTGTACGTGAGGCCTTTTGGAGGCTTCTGCCTCCACCTACTGGCCGTTTGCAAAACTATTAATAAGGGGGGGGGCTACCAAATAGCTTTCACAATAGTTTAAAGGTGGAATGGAGCAGTCTCTTCCTCTCTTTGGCCTCTTCTAGAATAAGATTGAAGGGTGTGATATTAGCATGGGTTAGGGTGACCAGATGTCCTGATTTTACAGGGACAGTCCTGATTTTTAGGTCTTTTTCTTATATAGGCTCCTATTACCCCCCCACCCCGACCCGATTTTTCACACTTGCTGTCTGGTCACCTTAGCGTGTGTTAATATCACACCCTTCAATACAAGTCTAGAAAAAATGTTTGAAGATGGATTTGTTGCACAGGCACCAACATTCTAATGTGCTCGGGGGTGCTTGACCTCTGTCTCTGCCCCATGCCCCACCCCACTGAACCCCTTTCTCCAAGGACCCACTCCACCCTGCCTCTTCCCACTCCTACTCCGCTCCTGTCCCTCCTCTTCTTGCCCCCTCCCCCCAGCACGCCATATCCTCACTTCTCCCCCTCCCTCTGAAAGCCTCCTGCACACCGTGAAACAGCTGATCACAGCAGGCAGAAGTCACCAGGAGGGCGGGGGAGGTGCTGATCAGCAGGGCCTGCCAGCGGGCGGCAAACACTGGTGGGCAGGAGTGGAGCTGATAGAGGGGCTGATAGCTGAACACCCACCATTTTTTTCCCCTGGGTGCTCCAGCCCCGGAGCACCCACGGAGTTGGTGCTTATGATTTGTTGCATTTATTTCCAAGAGATTTACATTGTCACTGAGTGACACAGTTGTGACATAGCAGTAGGGTGTCCATATGTCCCAATTTTATAGGGACAGTCCCAATTTTTGTGTCTTTTTCTTATATAGGCTCCTATTACCCCCCACCCCCATCCCAATTATTCACACTTGCTGTCTGGTCACCCTACATAGCAGCTCTGTGCTAGAGGACTGTCTAGTTAGGTACCCAATGTGTGACATTTCTTAAAGGGACTTGCAAAGGAAAATAACATTGGGCTTGTGCCCTGTTTTGATTCTTTGTAATATACAAAAAGAGGCCTGAAACTTTTTCCTGATTTTCCTGATTTTACACTGAAAATCCAGGTCTTGGATATTACAACTAGAGAACTAGTGAAATGATACTTATTTGGATTTTTCTTCCTGTCTTTTTTATTGTTAGCCAATTAGTTCATTTTATCATCCATTTATGAATGTGTTATTTGGTGTTATGATAAATTTAGATGCTATTTCATAAATAATCAATGTATGCTAAATAGATTTAAATTGTAGGATTATAGAAGTATAAGATTGACAAGTACTCAGGAGTGATAAATTGGTATTAGGCATATAAGTAAAGTAGGGCTGGAATGCAAGGCCTACAGGCAGAGGACTGTTAGATTTTAGCTTAGACATACTACACCAGAGTCGCTATTAAAACATGAAGTTTAGAGGAATTTCTAACTACAGCCCTTGAGCTGGGATTGCAGATATGTGGACAATATTTTTATTGTCTATTCTGTTTAAAAAGTGAGCAGTGCCTAGTGAATAGGTGACTTTTACACCTTTTATTAAGACTATTTAAGAATTCTTGACAAGAATGGTGGACCTAGGAATAACTCTGTGCCAGTAAGGACAAGATTACTATAAAAGATGTGTCAATAAGTGATATTACGGAAAACTGCAATGTCTTGTCCAAGCCATGAGACACCTAATTGCAACATGTCCTGACTGCATGTTACATGTTGTATGTAAATGCTAATAAGAATAAGAGGAACTAAGAAACCACCTTTGAAAAATGGCATCCCAATATACACTGGGTATGAAAATACAGATAAGGAAAAGAGGGTTGAAATCCTCAGGTATATGCATAAGGTGTTAGGTGTGGTCAGAACAACAATATATAAGAGGTTGCCTGATTGGGTAAAAGTGGGAAGACCCCAAGGGACAACCCCATGGGAAACCCCAGTAGGAACCATCCCTCTATTGATCATTGTCTGTTGCGAGGTCCATGGGACAGGGGCACCGGAATGGGGGGAGAGGTCGCAGGGGGCCTTGGCCCCACCACTCTTTACCAGCCATAAGGGTGAGCGATGGTGGAGAGGAGGCAGAGAGTAGAGAGCTGGGGGTTGAATCTTGGGGGGAAGAGGCGGCATGTGAACGGGGCCTCTGGGGAAGGGATGGTGCGAGGCCAGGGCTCAGGGGGAATGGATGGTGTGAGGGCGGGGCTTCGGGAGAATGGGCATTGTGGGGGAGGGGCCTCAGAGGGAATTGGCAGCACAGGGGAGAGGCCTCAGAGAGAATGGGCAGCACAGGAGTAGGGTCTTGCGGGGAAGGGGTGGCGTGAGGGTGAAGCCTCAGGGAGAAGGGGCGGCATGGGGGCAGGGTCATGGTACAGGTGTCAGTGGCCCCTCCGCTTTTAGGACACTTCCACCACTCCTTCCTTCAGACCCTATAATATCTTTGAATATGTGTGTATGACTACAGTCTTAGTCATTGCATGTTTTTTGTAGGATTTTTGGATAATTGTAACTTTACTTATTGCTTTAATAAAACTTGTAGTACAGATAAGACTTTGTACTTGGGAATGTATCTGTGGCCACTGTCCTTGGTCTTTGTGTGTCCCTCCAAATTTGAGAAAAGCACCAGACATGATATTCACTCTGTTAAGCTTGAAACTGTAGCAACAGCAGCTGAACCCATGGTAGTGTAATGCAAAATTAATAAATTCAACTTAAATTTTAAAAAGGCTACAGATTCATTAAGAACAATGTATTAACCTTGTTTCTTTCTGGCTACAGTGATCAGACTAATTCCCTTGGCTATAGCTCACAGTCACCCTTACCTTTAAATAAAGAGGTGTTGTATCCCACACCAGTGTCTGGTTGCCACACCATGCAAGACTGCATCTTCATATTAAAGGTGAGGGATGTTCCAATAGGCTCCTTTTTATGCAAATTAAGGGCATTCTTACCACAGCTGGAAAAATTGTGCCCTCATTTCATGAATGTGGGCACCATGCTGCCTTGTTGGAACCATAAAAAAACTGAACATTATGGAATTGTTTGATCTTATATTTGTATTCTTAATGTCTATTATTCATGTACATATTTAACATAAATAATGTGAGAACCAAACCAGGACTCTAATGACTGCATTTATTGTTGAAAAGCCCTGTGATAAATGAAGTGGGGAGGGAGCTCCCTTTTATGGACACTCAGCCAGCCGGTTAACTATAAAGCCTCCCTTGTTGGCTGTTCTCTGCTTGCTTTACCTGTAAAGGGTTAACAAAGTCTCCCAGGTAAAGGAAAGGGAGTGGGCACCTGACCAAAAGAGCCAATGGGAAGGCTAGAACTTTTAAAAAATGGGGGGAAAAAAGCTTTCCCTTTGTCTCTTGGTTGTTTTCTCTTGGCTGAAGAGGCAGGGGTAGTAGAAATGCTGTGTAAAGTTTGAACCAGGTATGAACAATTATCTTCCATACCTAGAAGGATTCATTGGGAGAGGGAATGTTTAGATAGATGCCATCAGGTTTATTTCTTTATTTTGGCTTGTGGATTTCCTCTGTGCTAAACTCAGGTATTTTTGTCTTCTTTTGTAACATTAAGCTGGACCCCAGGGAGTCATTCCTGGTGTTTAACCCCTTTTCAGTTGCTCAATAAAATCTGGCAATAGCCTGATTTTCCAGATGTGTTTCCTTTCTTTGGGTTTTTAAAAAAGGCAAATTTTATTTTAAAAAAAGATTGGTTTTGTGTCTTAAAAGTGTTATATCCTTGGGGGCAGCCGGTTTAGGAAGAAATCACTTGAGGCCAGACAGTAGACAGCTAACAAAACTACCATTTTATTTACAGACACAGAGCTCACCCAACCGGCCGAAACTGGCTGGGCTATCCGCTAATAATCTAACTCAGTTGCCATAGGAAAAAAAACCATGACAACCAAATACACAACATATTCCTCCCCCCCTAATAAGAACATCCCCCAAATAAAACACACACTAGACTAGAGAAGGAGGGTAGACTGCCTTCATTCCCGGCTAAACCCTGGGGATTATTTTGCCCCATAACCGTGGGTTCGCCCTAGCTAAAGATCCAGCCGATGAGGAGGCCTTCTGTCTCTAGGTGGATTACGGCGAACTTCTGGTGTTGTTGCACCCGAAAGTACCATGGGCTCTGGGTCCGCAGCACGAACAGGTGAGGAGGTGGTATCAGCTCGTGCTGGGCAAAGGGGTATCTCAGCCACCGGCAGTAATGGAGGAGAACAGTCAGAAACAGGTGATTTGTGATTCGGTGTCTCACTAAAAGTGGTGAAGTCAGACCACTCAACTGCAGATGTGTCCTGAGGACTGGCATGACCTGGCAACAGCTGATCTACATGTCACCGCCAGGTAAGATTCTCTGCAGTCCGGACTGTGTAGGAAACAGGTCCTGTCTGAGTGATGATTGTGGCAGGGACCCATTTAGCTCTGGAAGTATAATTCCGAGCGAAAACTGGCTGTCCCGGGCTAAAGGTTCGCTCTTTTGCTCTGGGTGCCCGTCTGATAACTTGATTTTGCTGCTGATGTTACACAATTTGTCGGGGTTCGGAAGGTTTCAGCAGATCAAAGCAAGTGCGCAGCTGTCGTCCCATCATTAGAAAGGCCGGAGATGCCTTGGTCGTAGCATGAGGTGTGTTTCTGTAGGAAAGTAAGAAGGTATCCAGATGCTTTTGAATGGAGTGTTGTCCCTTTGCTGATTTCAAAGCGTGTTTCATTGTCTGCACAAATCTTTCAGCTAATCCGTTGGTGGATGGATGATATGGTGCTGACGTGATGTGGTGTATCCCATTTGCCTTCATAAAATTTTGAAACTCCTGAGAGACGAACTGCGGTCCGTTGTCGCTCACAAGTTGTTCTGGCAGACCAAAACGACTAAAGAGTCCTCGTAGTTTTTGGATAGTACTCTCTGCAGTAGTGGACTGCATTATAGAGACTTCTGGCCATTTAGAATGGGCATCTACTGCCACCAAGAACATGCTTCCTTCAAGGGGGCCAGCGAAGTCAATGTGAATACGTTGCCACGGGTTTTCAGGCCAGTCCCATGGGTGTAGGGGTGCCCACTGGGGTGCATTCCTCACACCCTGACATGACATACAAGCTTTTGCCTTCTCTTCAATAGCACTGTCCAATCCGGGCCACCAAAAATAGCTTCGTGCAATTTCCTTCATGCGCACTATTCCACAGTGACCGGAATGTAGCTGTTCTAACATCTGTGATCTCAGCGGTAGTGGAATAATGACACGTCTCCCCCACAACAAACAACCAGATTGGACCGATAACTCCGTCCTCCTGGATATGTAGGTAACAAGGTCGGGTGAGACCGGAGAGGTTTGTCGAGATTTTCCATGCATCACCAGGTCCATAACTTGGGACAATACTGGGTCAACGCGAGTTGTCTTCTTTATCTGAGTAGCAGTGATGGGTGTATTCTCTACCTGTTCAAAGTAGAAGATTTCCTTTTGGGCACTATCTTGATGTTTGACCGGCAAAGGCAACCTTGAGAGGCCATCTGCATTGCCGTGCAGAGTGGATTTCCGATATTTGATTTCATATGTGTGTGCTGAAAGTAACAATGCCCAACGTTGCATACGACTAGCAGCTAATGGGGGAATGCCTTTGTAGGGTCCAAAAATTGACGTCAGAGGTCGATGGTCTGTGAGAAGAGTAAACTTTCGCCCAAACAGGTACTGATGAAACTTCCGAATTCCAAAAACAATTCCTAATGCCTCACGTTCGATTTGGGTGTAGTTAGTTTCTGCTTTGCTTAGAGTGCATGAAGCAAAAGCAATAGGTCTCTCTTCTCCCAAAGGCATAATGTGTGACACGACTGCTCCCACTCCATAAGGGGAGGCATCGCAGGCCAATTGTAGGGGTAAGGATGGATCAAAGTGAGTTAGAACTTCAGAATTTAGCAATGCATCCTTAGCTTTGTTAAATGCAACATCACAGGCTTCAGTCCACTTCCAGGCCTTGTTCTGCCCAAGGAGCTCATGAAGTGGTTTTAGCAGTGTGGCTAACTGTGAGATGAACTTTCCATAATAGTTCAGGAGTCCTAGAAACGAGCGCAGCTGGCTTACATTTCGAGGTGGGGGAGCCTCCACAATAGCTTTAACTTTTGCAGGGGCCTTATGAAGACCTGCAGAATCAATGATGCGTCCCAAATATTCAACAGAGGGCTTGAAGAATTCACACTTGTCTTTGCGAACTCGTAGGCCATACTCTTCCAGTCTTTGTAGGGTAGCCCCTAAATTCTTTAAGTGATCCTCTTCATTCCTTCCAGTGACCAGGATATCATCCAGATAGCACTGAACTCCTGACAAGCCACACAAGATCTGGTCCATAGCCCTCTGGAACAGGGCGGGAGCAGACGTTATTCCGAAGGGTAGGCGACAGTATCGATAAAGCCCCTTATGAGTCACAATAGTCAACAGCTCTTGGGACTTTTCATCGACGTGCATCTGTAAATATGCTTGACTCAGATCAATCTTACTGAACTTTTGTCCCCCAGCCAGGCCTGCGAAGAGGTCATCGATGCAGGGAAGCAGGTATTGCTCTGCACACAACACTGGGTTGACAGTGACTTTAAAATCACCGCAAATCCAGAGAGAGCCATCTTTCTTCACTATTGGAATGATAGGAGTGGCCCATGAGCTATGGGTAACTGGTATTAGGACTCCATTGGTGACCAGGCGCTCCAGGTCCACTTCGACTTTCAGCCTGATGGCATATGGCACAGTTCGGGCTTTCAGATATTTTGGTGGACTGTCAGGTTTAATGTTCAATGTCACAGTGATTCCCTTCATACTTCCCAAATCATCTCGAAAAACAGCAGCATGTTTCCTTAGTATAGGGGTTAGACTGGTTTCTTCTTTAGTCATCCGGTGCACTTCTGCCCAGTTCAGTTGAATCTTCCCAAGCCAAGACCTACCCATTAAGGCTGGGTAGTTACCTCTCACCACAAACAGTGGCAATTTAGCAGCCTGTCCATTGAGCTCCACCTTAACATCAATAGTGCCCAACATGGGCACAGCTTCTCCCGTATACGTCTTCAGAACAGTTTTTGTTGCCTTAAGCGGAAGATGCTGTAGCTTTTCTTTATACACAGTCTCGGAGACCAGCGAGATGGCTGCACCGGTGTCCAGTTCCATGCATATAGGTTTGCCATCCAACAATGGGGTTACCCAGTATTCATGTGAGCCCATTGCCAAAGACAAAACATGCAGTGGCACTTCGTCTTGCGATGAGGTGTCACTTTGATCATCCTGGGTCTGCTCTAGGGTATGCTGGATTCCCCTTTTTGTCAGCCAGACCACAGGCCTCTTTTTCTTTTGTTTACAGGCACACTCAATGTGTCCCTTTTTGCCACAGTGTCGACACACCAGGTCCTTACACCAGCATTCTGATGCCTGGTGACCCGGCTTACCACAGCGGTAACATTCTTGACTCTGCACAGTTTTGTGGGTCGGTTCTTGTGACACTTTTTGCACCCTAGGGGATGCACCGATGTATTGCGCCTCCCTTGTAGCCAGTTCCATGGAGACAGCAATATCAACAGCCTTCTGTAAGGTAAGCTGAGCCTCTGTCAGTAGGCGCTTCCGTATAGCTTCACTGTACAGGCCACACACTAACCTGTCACACAGGGCATCATTTAACATCTCCTTAAATTCACAGTGTTCTGCTAGCTTTTTTAAAATTGCTACAAATTGTACAACTGTTTCATCTTCCTTTTGGTCTCTTTTGTGGAACCTATATCTTTCAGCAATTACCAGTGGTTTTGGGGAAAAATGGGACCCCAGGATTTCCACAATGTCACTGTAAGATTTAGTCGCTGGCTTAAAAGGGTGTAGTAAGCTGCGTAGCAGGGAGTAGGTTTTAGCCCCTACAACACTTCAGAATATTGGCACCTTCTTCGCTTCTGTAATGTCATTTGCAATAACAAAAAGCTCAAAACGCTCAGTATACACATGCCACTGCTCTATATTCTCATCAAAAGGTTCCAGTGGCCTGGTCAGAGTAGCCATGATTTATAGTTTCACTTTCACAGTCAGTGCAAACAAGCAGCTTTTTTGTTTGTTTGTTCTTTACCTTGACTTCTACTTCCTTCTGTTACTGGAGCAGCACCGGAATCCCACCCTCGTCGCCACTTGTTATATCCTTGAGGGCAGCCGGTTTAGGAAGAAATCACTTGAGGCCAGACAGCAGACAGCTAACAAAACTACCATTTTATTTACAGACACAAAGCTCACCCAACCGGCTGAAACTGACTGGGCTATCCCCTAATAATCTAACTCAGTTGCCATAGGAACAAAAACCATGACAACCAAATACACAACAAAAAGGTCTGTGCATATGTTTTTCAATTAGCTGGTGACAACAGCTGGGTTTCCCTTTTCTTTTGTTTTCTTTCTCGGCTTCCCAAGGGAGGAGTGGAAAAGCTGAGGGGCCTCAGGGAAAACTTCCCAAGTGAGTTTTTCCAGGATTTGCAAGAGGCAGTTTTTCACTTGGGTGGTGGCAGCATTTACCAAGCCAATGTCAGAGAAAAGCTGTAACCTTGGGAGTTTAATACAAGCCTGGAGTGGCCAGTATTAATTTTTAGAATCCTCACGGGCCCCACCTTCTGCCCTTGAAATGCAAGAGTGTGGAATCAGCCTTGACAAGCCCAGTGGCCCTGGGGTCTACAACTCTACACTAACATACCATTGTGTGTATTTACTCAGTGGTGGAAGCCAGATGTGTTCATAAGACAAGGTGCTCCTGCTTGCTTTGCCTTCCTACTCTGCATGTAAGTGATTAAAAAAATGAAATTGACAAGATTCCTGCTCCTAGCCAGATTTCTAACAAGATTATGGTCAATTTCACTTTACTGCTTCAATACAACTCAATAAAACAGATGGGGCAATGGGGGAAAGTAGCTTATGTTACATGCATACAAAACTTTAAGGCTAAACACAATTTCAATTAACCAAAAATGTGGAGCCTCAGACTTATTCACCCTCTGGAAATATGTGAAATTACAAAATTGGAGGCCCCAAAGTACTCACATTTTTATGGTGAATGTGAGGAGTTGCAATTGGACAGCCTAGATTGACAGATCTTCTTTAAAGGTAAACTGCATAGAACAAAAAGGGCACAAATACTTTTTAAAATGTGGGGCAGAAGTTCATTTTGTTTTTTACTTTATTTTTATATTTTTTAGTGGGAATGGAAGAGGAGAAACCCTTCCTTCCAAAACCCCCAAAGGCTATTTGTTTTATTTTATTAACAATAGAAATTCTAGTCTTATCCATGCATCTGTAGAGGATGGAACAATGAGTGGGAGTGATGACATCAAAAATGAAACCTGACCAATTGAAAGGGGAAATGTCCTTTGGACAGACTGCTCAAAACTTTGTTTTTGGTAATTTACTGTATTAAATTTAAATGCATACAAATATCACTTTGTTAAAGATTTGCTACCTTTTCACTTTAGAACTGACAAAACTCCCACCCAAGCATTTGCTCCTCAAAGAAATTCTCCAGCAAAATCAGGGAACTGAAGACTGGATATTTCTAAGATAAAAATCAAGCAAAGGGTGGGGGAAAAAACCTTTTACAGAAATGAAGAGACTCATTAGGTTAAGAAAAGCCTCACATTGTTCACTGTCTGTAACATCAAGTCAAACTTTTGTGTGTGAAATTTTATTTAAAAATGCTTGTCCATTTTGCTAGACGTTCTTCATGGAATTTTTATAATTTCAACAAAAATCTCAATAAATAAAAATATTTCAAATGTTTTCATTCACTTTTTCGGGGGGATTCCCCCCCTTTCTTTGTTTTTGGTTTTGTTTTATTTTTTAAACTCCCTCCCAGCCTTTTTTCTCCACTGGTAACTTTTCTCTAGAAGTTAAACTTTTTCTGATGTCTGCCTCCCCCTCACCTTCCCATGCCTATTTTTCCAGGTATTCTCAAGTGAGCAGATTTTCATTGCTTTCTTCCCTCCCCCCTTCCCCACTTTGAACCCAGCTTGCCCATTGGGATAAGTTCTTATATGAGCTAGTTTTAATAGCTATAATTAGCTGTTTACTAAACTAGCCAATATGATCCATATCTAAAGCAAAGATCAACAGAGACTATTGTCAAGAGACAAACAAGCCAACAAAATAAAAGGTAGAGGAGTACGTCCTCAGCTCGTGTAAACTGACAATATACACTCGCAGATTTGTCCCAACACCCATAGGCACCAACCAAGTAACTTTTTGTGTTTGAAATGCTTGCCTTCAATACTGTGTCTGATAGCAGGCTGGATAAGGGGTAGAAATGCATGAATCAGGAAGGGCAACAAACTGCCAGTCGGGGTGTGGTGGACAACTAGTTTGAATGACTTTTGTTTGCTTTTTACTTGCCAGCAGATCTTGTCATTTTGGTGTATTTACATGTTATCCTGAGAGGGTAAATATTGGGTAAAAGGGCTGCTTAAGAGATGTACTTAGCTCTAAAAGGACTTTGAACTTAGAAGTGATTTGTTCTTTTTGGGGCAGAGTAAATAAGGAAGATGTTGATTATAAAAGTCAGATTTCAAAGAAAGATGGGGGTTATCCTGCAAAGACTTATGCACAGGAAGAACTTTGCTCAAGTGAATATTCCCATTGATTTCAATGGAACCACTCATAAGTAGTTATCTACTTGCATTAGTTTTTGCGTGGCTGGGTCCTCACAGTACAAAGTATTCTTAAAGTTGCCTTATTGTGCTTATGGTTATCTTCAAATAGTGGCCCATGAGACAGTTACCCAAGACTCTTTCTTACAGCCCAGAGCTCCCTGTAATATAGGCATGGCAACAAGTTGGGGCATCTCATACCTGGAAAATTTAGGCATATGGCCTTTTGGGAAATTTAGTTTTATTTGTTGGGTGGCCATCTTTTTACACTCATTCTTGGTGTCCTCAGAAAATGTGGTTTTGCTGTGGGAATTTTTGTATAAAGGTGGTAGTGAGTTATCTGGTCTATTTACAGCATGTGAGAATTAAATGGGATTATTTTGAATGAAGAGGATGATTTTGATTATTGTGGGTGGGAAATTTTATGAGAAATCTTCTGCTAAAAAGGATGAGTTCAACAGCCTCTGTCAGGAACTGGGCCATAGGCAGTCAGGCCTAGCAGGCAGAGCAGGAGTCAGGAAACCCAGGGTCAGAACCAGAGCTAGAAGCATGTGTCATATCAGAGTCGAGAATCAGAGTCGAGGGTCAGAACTGGAGTCAGAGGCAGAATGCCTGAGCCTAGGTTCAAACCAGTCAGTTCCAGGAATCAGAGCCAAGAATCAGAATCAGGTTATCTGGAGTCAGGGAAGGCAGAAGCCAGGATGGGACAGGGCTGAGGCCTGGAACAAGTCAAGGATCTATCTAGTTATAGAGACAACCTTCAGGTGTTTCCCCTAGGCCTTAAATAGCAATCACGGAACACTATAGGTTCCACAAGTCAGGGACTTTGTGGGCAGGACATCCAGTGGTACTTGGTCCCACAAGTCTCACAGGCCACTAATCATCACCTTCTCAGAGTTGCTGGATGTCAGTGTAGATACTGTAGTTCCTCAGGGACCCACAGACCCAGGTTTTAGTCCCATGGATCCTCATGCTCATTTTGTAGAGTTTTGACCCTGCTAGAGGTAACAGAGGATGATAGGAGTACATCAAAGTGCACTATGGAATTTTTAGTCCATGGTAGCAGGATCCATATGACCAGTTAGTGCATGGCAAGTTAGTGCATTCTGGTTTGCTCCATGTTAGCTGGCAGGGTAGACAAGCCCCGAGTCATCCATATGAATAGCAGTCAGGACTCTGCTGGAGGGTTCTAACTATTCTTGGCTTCCCATTCATGAAGCTCACAGTCAGAGATGATGCAGACGGAGGATTTCACTGCAAGGAATTGTGCAGAGGACTCTGCAGTGAGAGATGCTGCTGCAAGACCCATCACAAAAGGCTTTGCAGTGAAATAGGAGGTGGGGAACATTCGCAGAGCTGAGTAGACTCTGGTGAGGCCCTGCCTATCCAGCACCTTAATAAAACGGAATCACAGAGCTAGAGTAGGTGATGGCACCTTGAGACAGGAGTAGGTAAGCAGCTCCCTTGGGACTGGAGACACTCATGCAAAGTGACACGTGGGCTACTTGCTGATCCCAACTGTGAGTGAGGTTTGGCTGATGAATGAGGTGGTGCAGTGAAGGGGCTACCACCTGTGGAACATTCTCACCAGCAGTTGGGAAGGGAGTTAGACAGACTACTGCCAAGGTTACCTGTAGGGAGCCAGGGTGGCTTCCCTCCGAACCCAGAATGCTTGAGCGGGGGGAAGTTCAGCTTATTTAGAGCACCTGGAGAGGGTGTATTTAGTTTCCCCAGGTTTCTGGGTGTTAGTTAATTGTCAAGAGGGATCCCAGATACATGGAACCCAGTCCTTATTGCTGCCATTAATCACCTTGCAGAAGGGCTGCTATACTTTTAATCTCATTAACAAATGTTATCAAGTTAGTTTGAAAAGATCTGTTTGCCATAAACCCATGCTGATTGGCATTAATTATATTGCCCTTCTTTAATTCTTTATTAAGTGAGTCTTGTTTCAGATGCTCCATTATCTTGCCCAAGCTTGATGTCAGACCGACAGGCCTATAGTTACTTGTATCATCCAGTTTTCCCTTTTTAAATACTGCCACAACATTTGCTTTTTTCCAGACTTCTGTAACTTCCCCAGTGTTCCAAGACTTATTGAAAATCAATATTAACCATCTAGGATGCTCCACAGACAGCTTTTTAAAAACTCTTGGGTGCAAGTTATCCGGAGCTGCTGATTTTAAAATGTCTGACTTAAGTAACTGCTGTTTAACATCCTGCAGAGATTCTGTTGGAAATGGGAAGTATTTCATCATCTTTTTCCCAACTACAGAACAATTGAACTCTTCTGCCTTTTCTGCATTATTACTGACAATTCTACCATTTCCATCTATTAAGGGATCAATACCATTGTTAGGTGTCCTATTTTTCCTCCTATACTTTGAAAACTTCTTATTGTCCTTAACCCTGCTAGCCACAGATTACTCCTTCCTAATAGGTGTAGGAAAACCCTTGTACAACTCCCCATCACTCTGTACAGCTTGATGAGTAACAGCCTGTAGACAACAGATAGAATAAATACATTTCAGTCAGTCTGCATATATGCTCAAGCCCCAAGTCAAGTTTGCTGGGTAGTGACCATGTGAGTGTTTCCACCATCTTTTGTACTTAACATTGGTTCCTTTGGAAGTGAAATATTTTCCTATGTTCTACAGACTACCTTTGATCTGTATCCTCATTGTTACTTTTTCAGTTTTCAAACATTCTTTAAGAATTTTGTCAGCAATGCTGCAATTATTTTTGTACTGAACTAAGAAATAGAAACAGAGTCAAAGGTGGCTAAATTATTTCTAAAACCACAGCTAAAAAAATAGCTGCAGGATTTAAACAAATACTTTTGGTTGAGGATGGTTTCAAGCACACAATATTTCCATGTCCTCTAGCAAATACCAACACCTTATGGTATCTCTTAATGCACCAGAAGTGTTTTATAAGAAGATAGCAGATGTTAGAATACATTGTGTTGACACTCATACTTATGATGTACGCTTTCTGAGGTAAAATCAGACAGCCTAATGTTAATTTTGAAATCATTATTATCTGAGAGCAATAAAACTGATGAAAACAGTAATCAAAAATGATTTTGAGCATTATCTAAGTTTTCTTCTATAGTCTGTTAAGATTGAAGCTGTTAGTATTTGGAACTACCCCTTCTGTCAGTGAATTCTGAAGAGGCCATCCTTTAATATGATATGATTAAAATGGATAACTAAAGCCTGCTTAATGTGAAGTATGTGAGCTATAGGCTAAAGAAAATTAATGCAGGAGCTAGAATTTTTCTGGCTTAACTTGCTTCAACTTTTGACAAGTACACCTCTACCTCGATATAACGCTGTCCTTGGGAGCCAAAAAATCTTACCGTGTTATAGGTGAAACCGTGTTATATTGAACTTGCTTTGATCCACCGGAGTGCACAGCCCCCCCCCCCGTCACCCCTCTCCCCGAGCACTGCTTTACCGCATTCTACCCAAATTCGTGTCGTATCAGGTGGCGTTATATCAAGGTAGCGGTGTAGTCATTGTAAAGGTGTACCAACCATTTCATAGAGTTAGGGCTGAAATCAAAAAGTTTTTTAAACTGTGAAAACTTCAATTCTGTTTTCTAGGAATCATTGGAAAATCAGCAAAATAAGACTAACAACTGTTATCATTAGACAAGATCTCTGCTCACAAAGAGACACACATATTTCTCTGACTTGGGATTTACTCACAGGGAGTTTCCACCGTTGTCTTCCTTCGCCCTTCCATTGGTTGTGCCTATGTACTGCCCAAGGTTCTGGTCCAGGCAGAAGCAGAACCTCTTTGACATCTCTGGGGTCCATCTGTACAATGTCAGTGGCAGGACTGGGGCGTAAATCATCCATGGCTGCAAATAAAGATGATAGTGAAGATTGTCTACAGAAATGAGTGGTGGACTAGGAAGTCTTGTAATGGAAGTTTTCCTACTCTCTGTAGGAAACCAAGAGGAACTTTATTTCCACACCAGCTGGTAAAAATCAATGTTTTTAGCTTTTCAAGTAGGTTTTTCTCCTGCTCTTCCATAAGTAAAAATATAAAACATGTCATGATTTACTTAATAAAAATCTTTCCTCAACCTCATTTGATATTTGCTTGTGAATGCATTGTGTTAACTTTTCATTTACATTTCAAAGAATACCTAAGGGTTAGACACACATAAAAAGCCCATATTAACATGAAGTTAAAATTGCTAATGCCTATTCCTAAATGCCACAAACGCTATAGACAAAAAGAATCCTGAGTTAAGGTTGTTTCGCAAACAATGAAATATGTATAAAAGAAGTGATTTCTAATCAATTAAGGGAATAATTGTGGATTAGATCATTAGTGGTTTTTCATGGTAAGCAATCGGTACTCTTCCTCTCGATCCCTCACTATTAGAGCACCGCATTCAGTTTTGGGCATCATAAAGTAAGTAGACCTGTAAGTTTCTATTTAGGCACAAGGATAAATAGGTAAAATATCTGTGAAGCACCGTGCACGCTGCTGGCACAAATAATAAATGGACAACAACAAAAATACATTAAAAAAGACTGGCAAGTTTAATAGCATTGGGGGAAGGTAATAAGGGGTTTAGAAAATATAGTCTAGGAGAAGGTGAAAGGAACTGCACACATACAAACTAGAGAAAAATAAAGCTGATTGAGAAATTGTTGACTAGACATCTAGCAGCCTATGACAGGGAGAAGGGGCCACAATAATCCTCCTTAAGGTCAAAACAAGTAATAATACTTAAGCCACAGCAGGGAATAGTTAGATTAAATATTGGTTGGTCAGGGAACATAAAGCTGTAAAAATAAACATTGGAACGTGTTGTCATAAGAGACTGTGGAATCAGCAGTGCCATAATGATACTTTAGAGGTCTTTTCTGTTGTGACTCAGTGGCACAGGTTCAATGACTCAGAGGTTTTTTCCAACACCAGTGATTCTGTGATTCATTTAGTGACTCCTGGATGTTGAGTAACTCTTCCCTGGGTGACCAGGCATTTTTGTTTTATTGCCAAACATTCTGGGAGGTGGGGGCAGCTTGGAGGTTATATACATAATTTGAAAGTTAACTTGAGAACAGTTCAAGAGAGTCTTGCATTGCTTCTAGAAACCACAGCAGATGTGGGCTGCATCCTTTTAAGGACAGCGTAACCCAGGACCATGATATAGTCACAATGTGAGTTTCCAGAAATGAAAAAGGAAGAAGAGCAACTTTCCCTTTTATACAATGAAAGGGATTTCCTCTGGCTGACATTAAATACTAACTACACTTATATTAGATCCATTATAAATCTGCCGAAAATTTTGCCAGTCCATGGATATTTTTTTGCAAAGTCTGCATAACAGGATGAGCAACTGCAGCACATATTTCTAATAGCCTTATCCATAGTTTACCAAAAGGAGGGGGGAAAAGTTGGGGGGGTGGGGGAGGAGTGGAGCCTCCACCTTCTTCGTGTTCAAAGGGGGGAAATGCCCTTTTTAAATGACAAGATTTCCAAAAGTGAAAACCAACAACAAAGTTTGCCTTTAACTTTCATAGCATTCTGTCCTCTCCTCCATCTTAAGTTTCACCTTTGCTATCCTCTTGACAAAAATGACTCTTCCTACCTTAGGCCTGGCCTACATTAGGAAACTAGATCAGTATAACTACATTGCTCAGAGTTGTGAATAATCCACACCTCTAAGGGACGCAATTAAACTGACCTAAACCCGGTGTAGACAATGCTAGGTCAATGAGAAAATTCTCCCATCAACCTAGCTACTGCCACTCAGGAAAGTGAATTACCTTCGCCAACGGGAGAATTCCTCCCATTGGCGTACATAGCGTGTTCACTGAAGTGCCAAAGAAGCACCGCTGCATCCGTGCAGCTGTGCCACTGGGGTGTTTTAAGTGTAGACAAGCCCTTAGTATGGACCTTTGAAAATTGTCTCAGTTATGATTTTCCTATCTGTGACTGATAAATTCACTGTCTTTAGCTCTGTCCCTCTATGAATCACTCTTTTTGATTTACCTTTTCTGCCCAGTTCATTCTTTTTCCATCTGTCTTAGTTATTCTGCATCTTTTTTCTTCTTTTTGATTCACTTCCATTTTTATGATTTAGTATTGTCTGATTTACTACTCCAAGTTCTCTTTTTTCTTTTCTTTACTTTTACTTTACTTCCCAGCCTACCCCTGGCAGCATCTTTGATTCACTCTTTTCCATTTATTTTTTTTCATGGTCATTCTGGACTGAAGTTGAGTGAAAACAGCTTTTTGAGAAGTCCATCTCAGAATAATTCTGCCCCAGATTTCTAAGACAAGATCTCAAAGCCTCATCTTGTACTATGATTTGTACAAAAGATGATTTATTGGGATTTTTCCTTTGTCAGTCACCATTTCCTTTCTCTCCTGCTATCTTTACTGTAGCGTAGTCATAGATTTAATAGATTTTAAAACAAAAAGGGACGATGAGAAGATCTAGTCTGACCTCCTGTATATCACAGGCCATTAAATTTCGCTCAGTCACCCTGTGATGCACCTGGTGGAGTATTACTGTCTAACTAGTGATAAAATCCAGTGAGGGAGGAGCCAGATCTTCATAAAGGAAGGAGCAAAGGGCTGCTGGTAAAGGGGCCAGAAAGGAGACTCAAGTGAGAGGGGCTTTTTCTCTTGAGCTGAACTGGAAGCCTGATTAGAGACAAAAGATGGAGAATCCACCACTTCCCTTGGTGATTTGTTACAATGGTTACTTACTCTCACTCTTAAAAAATTGTGCCTTATTTCTAATGTGAATTTTCTGGCTTTAAATTCAAGACATTGGTTCCTGTTATTCCTTTCTCTGCTAGACTGAAGATCCCTTTAGTACCTGGGATTTTATCCCAGTGAAGGTGACCAAGTCACTTCTGTTTTCTTTTTGATACGCTAAACAGATCGAGTTCTTTAGACCTTCCAGGGTACATCTTCACTACAGAGTCAGCTCAGATGATCAGTACCAGGGTGTGGTACAGTCACACTGCAAAGACCTATCCAAGTCAGTGTGTCCTCACTGGTGCTGCACTCACCCATGTGGGGCGCTAGGACTTCTGGGATTGTATTCTCTGGTTCTTTGTGCTACAATAAATGGACTTGTCTGTCCTTCTGGGCATGTGCGGGGGATTGTGAGAAGGTGTTGGAAGACTATCACCACTCAAGTGGTTTAGTCAGCATCTTCATTACAAAGTGGGTGTGTTACCAGCCTGAGTGTAAGCATCACTTGGGCTTTATCTGATATCCCAGGAAAACCAGTGAGCTCAGATTGAAAGCACCACTAAACTTGGGTAGGAGAGTTTTGTGTGTGGCTAGGAGAGGGGTTTAGAAGTGACACCAAAATAAGATCTCAAGTTACTTTTCCAGTGTCGTCATCCCTCACTGTAAGGCATTTTCTCCAGACCTCACCTCATTTTTGTGGCCCTCTTCTGGATCCTTTCCAATTTTTCGACATCATTTTTAAAATGTGGACACAGAACTGGACATAGTATTCTAGTATCGGTTTTACCAGTGCTGTATACAGAGATAAAATCACCTCCCTACTCCTACTCACTGCTTTATGCTTTTTCAGCATCAAAGAGTCACTTTAGCTCTTTTTGCCACAGCATTGCACTGGGAGCTCATGCAGAGTTGTCTATCCATTGTGAATACTAAATTCTTTTCTGAGTCGCTGCTTTCCAGGACACCGATGAAAATGTTCAGATCATTGATGAAAATGTTGAATAGTGTTGGGCCTAGTACTAATTCCTGTGGAACCACTATAGAACGCCCGCATTTTACGATGATTCTGCATTGACAACTACTTTTTGAGATTAGTCAGTTAGGCAGTTCTTAACCTATTTAATGTGTGCTTTGTTGATATTATATAGAGCTAATTTTTAAATCAGAATGTTGTGCAGTATTAAATCAAATATCTTACAAAAGTCTAAGTATTTTGCATCTACTTAGTTGCCTTTATCAACCAAACTTATCAAATAAACCTGTTATCATTGAGATTACAAGACCTATTTTCCATAAAATCATGTTGACTGGCATTAATTACATTCCCATCATTTAACATTCTATTATCTGAACCCCATAGCAGCTTTTCCATTATTTTGCCCAGGATTGATAGAAGGCTAACCAGCCTATAATTTGCTGGCTCCTACCACTTGCCCTTTTTAAATATTGACACAACATTAACTTCCTGGGTCTTCCAATATTTATTTAAAAATTAATATTAGGAGGTCAGAAATCTTAAACAATTCTTTTAAGATTCTTGGGTGCAAGTTATCTGGGTGTGATGATTTAAAAATATTTATCAGTAGTACATGTGAATGGCTAGCCAACTACAAAAGCCGTTTCTCCTCCCTTGGTGTTCACACCTCAACTGCTAGAAGAGGGCCTCATCCTCCCTGATTGAACTAACTTTGTTATCTCTAGCCTGCTTCTTGCTTGCTTATATATACCTGCCCCTGGAAATTTCCACTACATGCATTTGACAAAGTGGGTATTCACCCACAAAAGCGCATGCTCCAATACTTCTGTTAGTCTATAAGGTGCCACAGGACTCTTTGCTGCTTTTACAGATCCAGACTAACACGGCTACCCCTCTGACACTATCAGTAGTACATGATGATTAAAATCCTCCTTTATTACTAATGGGCTGAAAAGTACTTCATCTTCCTCAGGTGATAAGGCCTTGTCTACACTACAGGACTATTTCGAATCTACTTAATTCGAATTTGTGGATTCGACCTTATGAAGTCGAATTTGTGTATCCATACTAAATACACTAATTCGAACTTCTGAGTCCACATTCACGGGGCCGGCGTCGACTTTCGAAGCGGTGCACTGTGGGAAGCTATCCCACAGTTCCCGCAGTCCCCGCTGCCCATTTGAATTCTGGGATTTCCCCCCAATGCATGCTGGGGGAAAAAATGTGTCGAGGGTGGTTTTGGGTAACTGTCGTCATTGAACCGTCAATCACGCCCTCACTCCCTCCCTCCCTGAAAGCGCCTGCGGGCAATCTGTTCGTGCACTTTTCTGGTCAGTGAAAGCGTGGACGCCACAGCACTGCAAGCATGGAGCCCGCTGCGATCCTCGCCGTTTTCTCCTCCTCGCACTTTATCGTCCACCTCTTCCACATTCAGCTGCTGAGAAATTGGGCTACTTTTCAATGGTTCTGCAAGTACTGGGGGACCATAGGGGACGTTTTACCAACATGAACGTCGGATGGCCGGGCAAGGTTCCTGATGCATGTGTTCTCAGGAACTGTGGGCTGCTCAGACGCCTGCTGGAAGGTAGTTTCTTCCCGTACCACGAAATAACTGTTGTGGATGTGCATTTGCCTATAGTGATCCTCGGTGACCCAGCCTGCCCGCTAATGCACTTGCTCATGAAGCCCTATACAGGCGACTGGGACAGCGACAAGGAACTCTTCAAATACCAGCGAGCAGCGAGCAGTGTGACCTGTGACTGTTCAGTTTCTTTACAGAGAAGCTGAACCTGCCCCTGTTTCTTTACCCAGTTACTGTTGACTCTCCTCTTCGGTTAAATACCCCGTTCTCCCCGTTTCCTCCACTTCCAAGACACGTGTAAAAATAAAATACATGTCACACTGTTACTGAGGAGAGGTTTCTTTATTCATGACTTTTCGTTAAAGGGTCGAAACTGGAACGCAGACTGCGGTGGGTAGGGTGTGCGCTGATGTAAAGACCGCCTCTAAACTTAAGGAATGACAGGCTCCTGCTCCTACAGCGGTCCGCATTGCCGGACTGCTTGTTTCAACGGAGCCTGCCATCCCTCCTTTTTGGGATTCTGTGTGCGGGCGGCTATGTGGCCTTGTGGCGGAGGAGGACGGATACAGATTCCTCTGCTGCGTGACTCAGCGGTCCACAACAAGGACCGCTGTATAAGATCTGTACCCGACCTCCCCCGCTAAAAAGTCACATCCCCACCGCCCACACAGAACCTGGAAACCACCTCCCATACCGACCACGGTGCCTGCTGACTGCACTGTGTGTGTTACCCGCTGCTGATCCGGCCCCCGTGTCTGTACCCTGCGAAAGGTGCCTGTCCTATGCAATTAGCAACGCACTTCCCCACGCACCCCATTCAAACACAGTCTTCAGTGAGGAAACATGACGGAAACAGTACTTAACAGCAAAGTATTTTTATTACTTAAGTACACAGTTATGGGATGGGACTGGGATTGGGACTTGTTTGAGTCCGGAAGGGAAGGACTTATGCAAACGTAGGGTATGAGAGCTTTTGGTTACTTGAGCACTCTTCTGGGGTGCAGTGACAGTATTCACGGCCCAGGGCGGGCATCCTCCTGGTTATTTAGGGTGAGGGGGGTATGTGACTTTGTGGCGGGGGAGGGCGGTTGCAGAGATACTGCCGGGGGCTCTGTCCTGCAGCGGACCTGCAAAACATACACAAGTCGCCGGAGCGTGTCCGTTTGCTCCCTCAGTAGTACAAGCATTGCTTGAGTCGCCTGCTTGTGTTCCTCACGCCACCTCTCCTCCCATTCGCTGTGCTCCCTCCACTGCCTCTGCTGGTCCGCCTCGGCTAGGTAGCAGCCCACACATTCATCGAAAATCGTGTCCCTTGTCTTTTTCTTTCGCCGCCTAATCTTCGCCAGCCTCTGCGAGGTGGATGCTGTGGAAGGTCTGGAGACAGTGGAAGCTGTGAGATGGGAAACAGTTAGTTAATTCCTTGCAATGATACTTTTTTGCGAACAATTAACTGAGTCTAGGCTGTCTCTGTGAATTTTTTGTTGAGAACCCCTGTGCCTGCTGTTGCACAAATCATTTGCGCGGTGGATTCTGGGTAAATGTCGCCAGTCATTCCTTCCTCCGGGAAAGCAAGGGCAGACAATCATTTCGATCACGTTTTCCATGAAATGCCCTGGCACACGCCATAGCGTGGCAACAATGGACCCTATTTTGCCTTTTGTGTATGTCACCGTATGTGTACTGTATGCCGCTGATAGAGGCGGACCAGCAGCGCTACACAGCAGCATGCTTATGCTTTTGCATGACAGCAGCGATGGTTACCAGGCATACTGCACCGTCTACCATACCATGAACTGGTAAGAAGACGGTAATAAGATGGTCATGGTTACCTGTCCTTTTGCACTGCGCCATTTGGTGCTGTCATAAGTGCCCCTGGTCGATCAGCCAGGGGCACAAAAGCAAAATTTGGGAATGACTCCCCGAGTCAATCCCTCCTTTTTGGGTATCTAAAAATAGAATCAGTCCTGCCTAGATTATGTGCAAGTGTACTAGAGAACCACTGTATCATACAACCAGAGACCACAGCTGCTCTCTGTCCAATCCTGCATAAATTTTGAGCTGAACGCTATTCACAGGGTGTGCTCCTGAAACAACCCCAGCTGTTCATTCCGTTCTTCCCCCAGCCTTCCTGGGTTCCAGTACCATTGTCCCCCCACTTGTGTGATGAAGTAATATAGAATGCATATAGACACAGGTAGTCGTTTGTGAGAAATGAGTGGAAGGAAGCCTCCAGCTGCAATGATAGTCCAGAGATGACATTAAGGGGTGTGGAGGAGGGAGCCACTCATCCCTCTGCTAGTCCAGGGGCAATTGAATCTTTTCTTTACAATGAAGGGTGGGGGCTGATGGATCTCAGCCCCCTGTTGCAATGATGAGGACGGTTACCAGCCATACTGCACCATCTACCATGAAAAATTAGCAACAGGCGGCCTTGACCGACCGGTCCCAAGCAAGTTGGTACGGTTGTCATGGTTACCAGCCCTTTTGCACTGCCCCATGTGCCAATAGGCTGATGATGAGGATGGATTTCCATCGTTTTGTACCATCAGCCATCCATAGCGTGGGGGGAGCAAGGATGTTGGTGTTGAGTGCTGCACCATCGCGTCTATCTGCAGCATTCAGTACAGATACGGTGACATGTAAAAGAGTCAACAGAGGATTGTTTTCCCTTTAACTTCTGGGGGTCGGGGGGTGCGTAAATTGCCGAGCTATGCCCCGTCCCACCGCGGACACTGTGTTTGACCCTAGAAGCATTTGGAGATCAGCCAAGAATGCAAATGCTTTTCGGAGACAGCAGGAACTGTGGGATACCTTGCGTCCTCGTTCCCCCCTCCCTCCATGAGCGTCCATTTGATTCTTTGGCTTTCCGTTACGCTCGTCACGCAGCTGCGTGCTGAGTCTGTGCTATGCCGTCTGTCCGTTTATTTATTAAAAATACTTTGGACCAGGCGTAACGTAACATTTCTTCCCCTACTTAGATGCAGGAGTCTCCGAGCGAGATCACCGTGAGGACAGGCACTGAAGGAGATAGAGAGCGCATGCTGCGTGAAAGCTAGCACGAACCACGGACCTATGCAGCCATGCTCTGGGAGGCAGTGCTCCCTGAATACCGCATGAAAGCCTCGCGCGGAAAAGTGTGCTATCACGGAGCACCCAATAAGGCAGCTCTCCCCAGGAACCTCCTGCTGATGCTTATCGATTAACGGCAGGAGAGCTTCGTGGCGTTCTCCCAGGAGGATTTCTGTTCTATCACCATATATACAGAAACCTCCTTTTCACACACTTCAGATTCCTGTTATATTAAGAATAAAAGTTAACATGGTTAAAGCACTTACCGACTGCTCCTACCCCTGATTCAGGATCCGGGTTCCTGGCCGGGGAGGGTTGGTAGGGGATCTCCGTGAGGGTGATGAAGAGATCCTGGCTGTCGGGGAAACCAGCGTTGTAAGCGCTGTCGCCTGCCTCGTCCTCCACAAACCCTTCCTCATCTTCCCCGTCTGTGAACATCGTCGAGGAACTGTCCGTCGACACTGTCCCATCATCAGAGTCCATGGTCACTGGTGGGGCAGTGGTGGCAGGCTCCGTAGCGTCCGTTGGCCGCTTTGATTTTTTGGTAGCCTTGTCTGGGGTCCTTGATTTTCACGCGGCGCTGCGTTGCATGACGGCTGTATCCTCAGTCTGTATCATGGCTTTGGAGACCTTCTCGTAGGTCTTTGCATTCCGTTCGTTGGAGAGCAGCTCCGAAAGCACAGACTCCTCGCCCCACACACCGATCAGATCCAAGAGTTCCCGGTCAGTCTATGCCGGGTCCCTCTTTCTATTCAGAGATTACATGAACTCCTCTGCTGGAGAGCTCTGCATTGCTGCCGGTGCTGCGGAGCTCGCCCCGATGTGCAACCAGAACGTCAGATTCAAACCGCCCAGACAGGAAAATGAATTCAAATTTTCGCGGGTCATTTCCTGTGTGGCTGGGCAGAGAATCCAAGCTCGGGCTGCTGTCCAGAGCGTCAACAGAGTGGTGCAGTGTGGGATAGCTCCCGGAGCTACTAAGTTCGATTTCCATCCACACCTAGCCTAATTCGAACTAGCCATGTCGAATTTAGCGTTACTCCACCTGCCGGGGTGGAGTACCAAATTCGAACTAAAGAGCCCTCTAGTTCGAATTAAATGGCTTCCTGGTGTGGACGGTTGAGCGGTTAGTTCGAATTAACGCTGCTAAATTCGAATTAAAGTCCTAGTGTAGACCAGGCCTAAGAGAACATCATCCTGCTCCATTCCAAATACAGAACAAATATTTATTGAACACTTCTGTATCATTATTAATAGTTTTACTATCTCCATCTAGTAATGGGCTTGAAGCATTTCTAGGACTCCTATTGTTCCTAATATACATAAACTCCTTCTTCCTGTCTTTAGCCTTACCAGTCCTGGATTTTCCTCTGACTTCTTTAGTGTCGCTTATCAGTTTTCTACCCTTCAGAACTTTTAATGTATATTGATTGCTATACATTTTCCCCCTTTTAAATTGCTTTTATTTCTATTTCTAATTGCTACCTTTATTTCCATTGAACCAAGATGGGCTTTTAGCTAAAGTAGTCCTCTTTCTTTATTGTGTAATTTTGTTTTTTGGCCATCTATTAAACCCTTCTTACTGAATTCCCAATTTTTGTTTTCATTTTTCTGTCTACATTTTTCTTTCCAAACAGTTTTCCTAATAATGTTCCTCAGTTTGGAGAAATATAACCCTTTTGAAGCACTAGCTGAGGACTGTTCTGTTTGTCCATATTGAATGCAAGCAGGTCATGTTCACCAACTTCCAGTCCAGTGATTATTTCATCTTTATTCATCATAATGAAGTCCAAAATAGTTACCTCACATTGGGTGCAATATCTTTTGTGTTAGAAAATTATCATCTATACCTTTTAGAAACTCTAATAATGTTTTACTATTGGCTGCAGGAGATCTCCAGCATAGGTCTCCCAAATATACTTGGTGAGTGGGTAGAGCTAGAAGGGTCTCAGCCTCCACACTCTAAGCCACTGCCTATGTGCACAGTCCAGCTCAGCAGGTGAAGCTCTTCTTCTGGTGGTGCCAGGGCCAGTCTGGTGCTGAGGTGCTCGGGTGTTCAGCAGTAGATGAGCAGGGAGAGTCTCTGGAGCTTGGGTGGTTGGTGGTGAGTCGAGTCCATGCGGCCCAGGCATGGTGTTGCAGGCAGTGTCCTTCCTTAGAGGTTTTTAAGGTCAGGCTTGACAAAGCCCTGGCTGGGAAGATTTAGTTGGTGTTGGTCCTGCTTGAACAGGGGGTTGGACTAGATGACCTCCTGAGGTCCCTTCCAACCCTGAGATTCTATGATTCTACAAGTGCAGCCAGCACCTAGCAAACCAGCTCACTCTCTGGGGTGGTGGTGGTGAGTAAGTCCTCTTTCCCCCACCAGTGCTTGTGCCAGTGAGAGAGGGCACAGGGAGGAGAGGAGAGGCAGGGGGCTGTAGAGGAAGGAGCCAGACACAGCCATCTGCAGTACCACACAACTCTCTGTGTTCCCAGCCCACCTTACCACCCATCTCATAACCCCTCACTCAACACCCCTGCCACAGACACAAAATAACCCCCTCCCACAGCCCCCCAACCCCTTTTAGCCCCCACAACCTGTTGCTCCCACCAACCCTCCCCTTAAACCTCTCCCAAAGCCCCCACTTAAACCCATTCAGCTCCCTGCTCTCCCATCCCCAAATAAACGCATCCCAACTCCCTTCTGTTCTCCCAAATAAACCCAACCCCCACAAAAGCTCCTTCTGCAACAGCCATCATCCCCAAAACATTTCCCTCCCTCTTCACCCCTGACCCAGCAGCAGGAGAGTCCCCCTTACGCCACAGCCCTTTATCCCCTCTAAGGCCCTTCTGCTGACCCCAGCACCCATGTCAATCTACTCTACAGATCAACCCTAATACTCCCAACTCCTGGCTGCACCACCCCGCTCTCCCTTCTTCAATTGCTCCAGTCCCCTATGGCTCACCCAACATGCCCCCACAGAGCCCCTCACCTCTTTAGCCCTGGCATCAGTATCCCATCTTCACTTTGGAGTGTTATGAGAGGCTGGTGACTTCCTCCCGCTCCCTCCCCATCTCCCCTTCCTTGTCTTCTTGAGATGGTCAGATAACTAGTCCCCTCCCACCTCCCTCCATTTGCTGTAGTAGGCATCTCCATATGTGCAAGCAGTGAGAGCCAACAGGCCAGAGCGTGGAGCCAGCCCAGCCTCTCGGTACAGGAGCTGCTGCTTTGGGGTGAGTGCAACACAGGCTCACTCTCCAACCCCTTCTCCTCTGGCCTTCCCTCTGCACTGGGCCGGTATAGAGATGGCAACCCCCAGAGAGCACCAGGAACTGGCTCTGATAGTTTTATGCAACCCCTCCACCCCACAAAGATAACACAATTTTTCTATTCACACATCATGGACAGGAGCTTAAGGTATGCTCCTAACTAGATTAGATCAGTTGCTGGGTTTTATGTGCATTGATGAGATACTGTACTTGTAATAGGTGGTAGATATAAAAGGTGGCCCTTTCCTATTCCAGTATAAGCCCATTACTTTTTATCATCTACTTCAACGGCAATAACATCGGGCCTGCAATGAAAGTTCCAGTGCAGTGTGGGAAATCTTGTTGAAGAGAAACAGTGTCTTTCGTGGAGGAGAAAGGGCTGCCCAGAATAAATTATTGGAAGTGAAACAATATTACACACTTCTGAATAGCCCTCCCTCTTGCTTATTTTGTATGTGATGTTAGTAGGAAGGAGAAGGAGGAAATGATCTGGGAGCATTTTGAAGAACATCATTTTAAAAAAAAAAGACATGTTTATTTCAGAGCTATTTCCTTGAAGTTCATGGGAGGAGAGTGAAAGCTCAGAGAGATCAGAGACTTGTGAAATTAAACCCTTAAAGGCGGGACTGAACTGTAAAAAAGTCACATACACTCAAATGAGACAGAATTGACTAGCTAAATTATTAAACAGCATGAATAGTGTTTCAACTTTGCACTTGAGTTTTCCAATGGCATCTAAATCAATTTATTTCTCAAAATAGATCCTAAATTTTTACTTAGTAACTGAGAATTACTTTAACCTCTGCAGCTTTAGCTGTGAAAAATAAAATTAGCATTGTCACTTTGTTATAAATTTTACTAAATTACGAAATTCAGGAAGAATAATTTATTTGAAACTATCACAGTTCTGCTCATATCTCTAAGGCATTACACAGTTATTTGAAACTCCACCACTTAAACACTATGTGAAGTTATTATTTTTCCCCTTTATTTTAAATACTGCTTTTATTTTTCACTTGTTTCTTTCTTTGCTAATGTCATCCCCATTTTTATTATTTATTATTATTATCTATTATTTATTTAAACCAGTATATCTATTTTGGTTAGGGGTGTGATTTTTATATCCAATATAATTATACCATTACAACCCTTAGTGTGAATCTGGTTGTATCAATATAAAAACGCATTGTATCAGTATAGCTTAATCCCGTACAAGAAGGGTACTGCCATAAGGCACCTTTATACTGATGCATCCATACTCAGGGCTGTAAAGATATAACTAAGCTACACTGGTATAAGCATCTTTATACCAGTATCTGTGTATCCATACTGAGTTGTTTGGTTGTTGTTGCTTTAACTATACATGCATAATTCAACCAGTACAAATGTTGTATGTAGACAAGTCCTTAGACTGTATGGAAAAGAGGACTGAATAACTGACCCCAAGTAATGAATAATACATTTTTTGGTTCTCTGCCAGCTGGGGGGGGGGGGGAACACCATTTATTTCAGATAGAACTGAATGAAATTTTTGGCAAATCAACAAGTTGGCAAAAAAATTGGTTTAGGATCAAACAAAAAAAATTGTTCAACCCAAACCAAAATGTTTACTTTTAATTTTGAGCATTTTTTCATTTTGAAAATGTTGACATTGAAACAGTTAATTTTTTTTCAGATTTTTTCAAAAACACAGTACTTGATGACAACTGCATGAAGTTCCAAAAAGTTTTAGTGCCTCTAAATCTGCATTTTTCACTTAAAAGAATTTCAGTCAAAAAAATATTCACCCAGCTCTACCCCAAAGCCAGTTTTCCTTGATCAAGTTTACCTCCAGTCAGAGAAATGTCTATTTATGGGCTCCAGTAACATGATGAATTACTTCTAACAAGGGGTGTGGCGCTGTATAAAAGGAAGGTGATCATGTTTACACTAATGTATCAATCTCTGATGTGTGACCACTGTTGCACAATTGCAATAAATCTTGCACAGAATATGCCTTGTACGGTATCAATGGAATAGTTACAGACTTCTAAGTATTATTAACCTGTTTAAATCTATGTATAATCTTTGTATATGAAGTTATGAATATTTGCTATGTGTTTGTATCTTAAACATGTTGTTTCTTGGGTGACACCCACAAGGCAAATTTACATCTAGACTAGCCATCCCTGTGTAGAGCCATCCATGCATTGATGGGCCATCCATGTGTTAATGGGCCATTGAAGAGACTTAACTCACCCAGTGAGCCACTCCTGAAAGACGTTTCAGAGAGTACTGAGGCAATGGCTGCCCCATGATTCAGCAAGGCATGTAAGGACATGTGATATAAGACGCCATCTTTTGGCAGTATTTTTCCATGCACCTGGGCTGAAAGTATAAAAGGAGACTGTGACATCACTTCTTTGTCTTCAGTCCTGCTCAACTTCTCTGGACTGTGATTTCTAACAACAAGGAAGCTTTGAACAAAGGACTGATGACTCCCAATCTTTTAGGTGATCCAGAGACTTATTGTAAACCAGCAGAATTACCATCACTGCTATTATCCAGCCTACAGACTCTGAAATCAGTTGTAATGTATATGATTCCTTCAGCCATTTAATAATTCTCTTCTTTTCTTTTTATTAATAAACCTTTAGTTTAGTTCAGGGGTCAGCAACCTTTCAGAAGTGATTTGCTGAGTCTTCATTTATTCACTCTAATTTAAGGTTTCAAGTGCCGGTAATACATTTTAACATTTTTAGAAGGTCTCTTTCTATAAGTCTATAAACTATTGTTGTATGTAAAGTAAACAAGTTTTTAAAAATGTTTAAGAAGCTTCATTTAAAATTAAATTAAAATGCAGATCTTATCAGTTTAGTGCAGTGGTTCTTAACCTGGGGTGCACGCAGCCCTGGGGCAGGACTGGTGCAAGGATATTTTGTGCCCTAGGTGAACCTTCCACCTTGCGCCCTACCCCCCGCCGTTGCACATCAGTTCATTGAGGGGCAAATCCCAACAAGCCTTTATAGACCCCAGGGGCCAGCCATGCCCAGGGGCTGCTCCCCAGACCAGGTTCCCCCCTCCTCCCCCTGAACTCCCCTGAAGGGTGAACAGCCCCCCCGTGACCCCTCCCCACCCCACTCCCGTGGCCCCCTCCCCGAGTCCACTCACTGGCTTTGCCAGGCCTGGGCTGCTGCAGCAGCTCGGCAGGGAGGAGCCACCTTCCAGAGGCACCAGAGATCCAGAGCATCCCGCTTGCAGCGGCGGCGAGCCCCAGCCATGGAGGAGCCGGCGCAGTGCAGGGGGGCAGCAGCCCTGCAAAGGCAGCAGCACCACTAGTGGGGAGCAGCTGCACCCCCCCCCGCCCCTCCTGCCCAGGCTGCGGCCTAGCGCCCCCTGGGGGCTCCTGCAGGCTGCAGTGGATGTATGCGGGCACCAGCCCCCATGTGTCCCCGGCTTCCCCCTCCCCTAGGGTTACCATATTTCAACAATCAAAAAAGAGGGGAGAGCCCTGCCCTAGCCCCGCCCCCATCCACTCCCTCCCACTTCCCACCCCGATTGTCCTGGTCAGAGCCCCCAACCCTCCCCACTCCTTGTCCCCTGACTGCCCCCACCTGGGACTCCTGCCCCTAACTGCCTCCCAGAACCCCACCCTCTACCTAAGCCTCCCTGCTCCTTGTCCCCTGACTGCCCCAACCCTTATCCACACCCCCGCCCCCAGACAGACCCCCGGGACTCCCACACCCAATCCAACCACTCCCAGCCCCCTGACAGGACCCCCAGAACTCCCGACCCATCCAACCCTCCCCCTGCTCCCTGACTGCGCCCCGGGATTCCCCCTGCCAGGCCCAGGCCGGTCAGACGCTGGCTCCACGTGGAGGCAAAACTCCACATGGAGTGCTGAGGCAGCAGGGGGCGCTCACACTCCCAGGAGCCACAGAACCCAGGGGGGCTCCTGCAGTGGATCCATGCAGACTCAGGGCCCTGCACCCCGGAGGCTCACACTCCGGGGAGCCGCAGAACCCGAGCTTGGTGATGGGGGAGCCAGGAGGTGAGCCTGCCGCTGGTCTGGGGTCCTGGCCACCGGCCCAGCTCAGCCTCTGCCGGCCTGGGGTTTCGTTCACTCAGCCGGCTGTGCACTGAGCAGGGCTGGCGGCCGGGACCCCGGCTTGCAGCCACATGCCAGGCAAAATCGGCTCGCGTGCCAAAGGTGGCACGCATACCATAGGCTGCTGACCCCTGGTTTAGTTGCTAAAATAACTATCTGCGCGTAGTTTTTGAGTAAGATCTAAAGCATATATTGACCTGGGGTGAGTGGTCAGCTACTTGGAGTTGGAAGAACCTATTATATGTGAGTTCTGGTTTTAATAATCCTTTATCACTGAAGTCCAGTGGTCTGGGTGGTAAACCAGGGGCTGGGATGCCTAAGGGGATTTTGTCGTGGCTTCTTGTTATCCAGTGTGGTGATACAGGAGCTCACTTTTGTTACTGGCTTGGTGAAATCTAATTTAGAATAAACCACCATTTGGTGGGGGGTGTCTGCCCTGTTTCTTACAGTCTGTCCTGAATTTGGCATTTTCAGTGGTGACCTATACCAGGCAGTGTGACAAGGGGCCAGATTGCATCAAGCTCTGCATGGGTGAGTAAGGGCTGGTCCACACTAAGAAGGGGGGTCGAACTAGGGTACGCAAATTCAGCTACGTGAATAGCGTAGCTGAATTCGAAGTACCCTAGTTCGAACTACTCACCCGTCCAGACGCCGTGGAATCGAAGTCCGCAGCTCCAAGGTCGACTCCGCCACCGCCTTTTGCAGTGGTGGAGTACCGGAGTCGACGGCGGCGCTTCCGGAGTTCGAACTATCGCGTCCAGATTAGACGCGATAGTTCGAACTCCGAGAAGTCGAACTCACCGCATCGACCCGGCTGGTAAGTGTAGACTAGCCCTAAGTCACCTCCTCGCTTCCCCTAGTGCCCCTGCATAGAAGCTGCTGTGCACTTGGAAAGTATGGCCTCTGCTTCATTCTAGTATCAACAGCTCTGCTCCCCACAAAGATCAACAGAACCATATCTTACAATAGCCATCAGTTATGATCAGTGCTACAGACTGCAAGCAAAAATGAGAAACACCTCAGCGGGCAAACAGGTACTGCCATAATATGTCTAGTCCTATTTTGCAGTCTGAACACATTCAGATAAGCATCCAAGTATCTGGATGTTTATCCAAACATGAACTATGAACGTTCTGAAGTTCAACCACCAGTTGTTGTTAGAACCCTCTCATAGAGGGGTATCTGTGTGTATTTGTTTAGGTGTGCACACGTTTCCTGTTCCCAAAGGAGCGGTGTGTGTGTGTGTGTGTGTGTGTGTGTGTGTGTGTGTGTGTGTGTGTAGGGGGGGAACTGCCTGCAAAGGTGACCAGTGAGGTTTTATTTTAGTTTTCCAGGGCCAAAAATAAGAGTGGGGTTCTGGGTGGGGCTTGAATCAGAGTTTATTTTAAAGAAGGACCCCTACATTGACTGAACCCAGATCTTGTTGCTGTTATTGGCACTGTGGCCTGAATTCATACCTTGTGCTGGTATAACTTCCCATGGAAAATGCTATAGTTATATCAGTATTACCCCACATGTGGACACACTTATTCCAATATGAGTGCCTTTAGTTTATGGTGCTTTGGGGGTAGCTTAAGCTAAAAAAGGAAAAAGATCTTCAGGAAGCAGGGCCGGCAATAGACCCCATCTCCAGGCAACCTACCAAGTGCAGCTGGCCTGTAGTAGCCTGCCTGATTAGCTACACCACCTGATTGATTGGAAGAGTCTGGAGACTGGCTCTTAAGACCAGCAGCAGCAGCAGCACTTCAGTGGCTGCGCAAAGCATTTGCCTGTGGGTGTGATAGCTACTATTTCTGTCTTATTCCAGCTTTGGAAGCCTTACTTCATTTCAGATAACTGGGTCTTGACCCTCAGCTTCAATTTCTGACTCTGGCTCTGAGCCTTGGCTTTGATTTCTGGCTACCTCCTCTTGCTGTGACCATGAGGCAAGACCACCCACATCCTGGTCACCTTTTTCTCCAGAATAAAGCCAGTCCCATGGGGAGTTATACTGGTATAACTGTATCAGTTCAATTATACCATTATAACTTGCTGTGCAGACAAAGCCTTACAATAGGAAATAACTGTGATTGTGTTGTACCTGTACACTTATGATAATCATTTTCATAGTGACCACAGTACGGGTGTATGAGTTGACATGAGTCCATTCATGGACTGGATTTAACTATCGATGTTTGTGGCAGGCTTGCTGCTCTGACAACTCTTCGCACAGGTCTACACTACGGAGTTAAGTCGACCTAAGTTACGCAAGGGCTTGGGTTAGGGATAAGGTTAGGGTTAGGGTTACATACCTTAGGTAGACTTATTGCAGTGCCTCCATTGCACAGGGTCGACGGGAGAAACTCTCCTGTCAACTTACCTTATGCTTCTCATTCCGGCGGAGTACTGGAGTCAAGGAGAGAGTGATCACGGTTGATTTAGCGGGTCTTCGCTAGACCCACTAAATTGACAGCCACGCCCCAGTGGATCGATTGCCTCAGCGTCAATCCACCGGTAAGTGGAGACAAACCCTTAGCTAAAATACAAAGAATATAACTTATTAGGTCAGGGCCAACTTGAACATCTCCAGAAAGAAACTAATAGGACTTGTCACTTGTCTGACTAATATCTTTTTGAAGATCTATTGTGGAAATATTGGGGGGGGTCCCCCTTGTCCACAATGAATGGGTATACAAAACTTCAAAATTGTAGCTCAAAAGGCTACTTAAACAGCTGAATTCCAATAAGATTGCAAAAATCACTGAAGTTCAAAATGAATTTTTTCCTATACTCAGTCTCCCCATGACTTAATATTCTAGTTCAACAGACACCATGAAAATTGAATGGGTCATTGTCATCCTGTTATTTGAGTCTGTTTTATTTCAGACATTGTTACACTCAACACTGGTAACCCACTAAAATAAATATAATATATAATCTCATTCTTATGTCATATAACTACAACAAAAGTCACAAATTTATCCAGAATTAGTCAATATACATAGTATATTGCTGCCGATTGTGTTAGTATTTGAAAATCAATTAGTAACAGCAACATTTTTAGTGAGCTTCATTGATCCACCAGGTCTCTTCCCTTTTCAGGATTTAAAAACTTTGCTTAGGATAGTGTTATTTTTGTTTGATTGGTTGATCTGATTTGAGATAAGTTGAAGGTGATGTTACTACCATAAGTATCATTCTTGTTATGGTGGAAAGGCTTCATCAGAGTTTTTGCAGTGTTTCCTAAAGGTTAGGACTCTGGATTCAGATAATCTCCTCTGCAAGTTTTGCTCCCATAGGCTTCAGCCTGATCTGTATTTGTCCCAGAGGAGAGCAGGTAGCTCAGTGGTATGTAGATCAAAATTTAAGTCTTTAATGTAGCTGGGGGTTGATTCATTCATAGCTTTGAAGATTATAGGCCCAAGGCCTTAAAGTGACATTGGAAGTAGACTGGGAATCAGTTGAGGGATTTGAACATTGGCTTGACATGTTCATGGAAGCCGACATGGAGGACGTGAGCAGCAGTATTTTCTACCAGCTGGAGGCTATGCACTGTTTCCACATATCAGGGAAACAAATTTTATGTGGAATGCATAACATTTCCAGTACAAGAATCCGTTGGATACAATTTTCTGCACAACCTATGCTGCTCCTCTGCTCCATTCAGACTATCTCATCCCAGGTCACAGCTCAGAGTAATGTTGTCTCTGAATTATTTTACACTTCTGACTTCATCTGGCCCTCAATCAGTCACTAGCACATTTAGCCTAAGAGCTCTCCTTCCATTCAAAATAACTCCCAAGGGGAAAATGAGATGATTAATCCCTGTGAGTCAACAGTAGAATACTGATGTTTTCCTTGAAATAATGATTTCCACTGTCCGGAGGACACATTGTCACAGTGCACTAATTACACTATTATTAGGTAACAATAAGGAGAGAGGGAGCATACTGACATTACAATAAGCAGAACCAAAACACACATTAGAGTTCAATATATAAACAATCTATATAATAGGATTTTTTTGGGTGGAAAAGTTGTGATGTGAGCAGAGATGAACAATTTTGTTCAGGAAAGAGAAGAAATAGGATGCCAATGCCAGAGTAGGGGAGGAAGTGAGGGCATGGTTCTGCAGGGAGATCTGTGCACGTGCAGTAGGATTTTTGCCATTTGGATTTCACTTTAGGTTTAGCTCTTTCTAATGGTGTTTGAGAAGTGAATTTTTTTTTATGTACTAGATCCATGGTGGCTGGTTTTTAGAGAAGAAATCCATTGCTTATCCAATAAATGATTGAGCGAGAGTGTTTGAGTTACTTGCTCAGTCAAGATGTTTCATTTGCCAGATCTAACAGGATATGGCTTTGTCTTGTGACAGGTTTATGCTATTCTTGCTAATCCAGGGGTGGGCAAGCTTTCTGGCCCAAGGGCCACATCTGGGAATAGAAATTATATGGTGGGCCATGAATGCTCACGAAATTGGGGTTGGGGTCTGGGAGGAGATGAGGGCTCTAGTTGGGGGTGCAGGCTCTGGGGTGAGGCTGGGGATGAGAAATTTGGGGTGTAGGAGTGTGCTCTGGGCTGGGATCAAGGGGTTCGGGGGAGGGAATCAGGGCTGGGGGGGCAGGGGGTTGGGGCATGGGAGAGGCTCAGGGGTGCAGGCTCTGGGCAGCGCTTACCTCAAGCCGCTCCCAGAAGCAGCAGCATGTCCCTTCTCTGGCTCTTACACGGAGGCACAGCCAGGGGGTGCTGCATGCTTCCCCACCTGCAGGCATTGCCTCTGTGGCTCCCCTTGGAGTGCTGGAGGGGGGCCATGCTGAGGTTTCCAAGGGCCACGTGGAGCGGCCACCGACCCTGCTCTCTGGCTGGAGCGCCGGAGTGGGGCAAGCCCCAGACCCCACTCCCCAGCGGGAGTTCGAGGGCCAGTTTAAAACGGCTGGCAGGCTGGATCCAGCCCACGGGCCATAGTTTGCCCACCCCATGCTAATCCAATTACTGTTGTGTAATGTGCATTGCAGTGCTTGGTGATGACAGCATGGAACACATTACTGTAAGTTTGTGCTGTCCCATGCCTGTTACACAGCCTCTTCATTTCTATGAGTAAGGATGGGTGACTAGCATCTGTAAAACAGAAAACTCACAGCTGTAATCCAGATTTGCTATTTGCTTTATGAGCACTCTCTGCAGGCTCCCTATTTCTAAACCATGCAATATTTCTCAAGTTTGGATTTCTGTATCTCTGGCCTGAGTACGTGGGATGGTCTTGGTGTTTTGAAACTTTCTCAAAATAGCTTGACTGTTCAGGTCATAATGAAAATACAAGACCTGCCAGGCAGCTCTGTACAGATTTTTACCATCATTCCAAAGATAGGAGCTGGAAAGGTTTTATGAAAGGCAGGACTGGTAGCCTGCCTATTATTAAGTTTTGTCCAACACTTTCCATTATAAAAAATCCTCTTTTGAGTTGCTTATAACTTTGTAAAACTCCAATTGTTTGTGCTGAAATTTTCCATTCTGGGTGTTTGCTACAGGCTGAAGTCTTATGGAAAATGTCAGTCAAAACAGTTCAATCATTTCTGAAAATGAGGCTAGAGAAGAATATATTGTTTTGTCCTGGTTTTAAAAATTCCAGTGACAGTCTCTTTGAAATGCTCTAGTGCCCCTATAGTTTAGTGCAGGGTCTTGAGATTTGGCAGGAAGTTGGCCTTTGTGTCAGGGATGTGCCTTTTGCTATCACCAGAAAAATCCACCTAAGTTTAACCAAATTATTACCCATTGAAAAAAAATCTTAATTTGCACATGCTCAGTAGAGACTTCCTAGTCTGTCTTCACTGAGCATATCTGAGCCTCGCACAGTTCCTAGTGCTGTCCAGATTGTGCATGCTCCATCTGAAGGCAATTGGGGCTCAGAAGGAGTTTCCTGGGGCACCAGAACTGAGAAAAGGGACCTTGTCTCTCTTGTGCGCTCAGTGACCCCCCTGCTGGTACCTGGGTGTGAAGCACCAAATTGCTTAAATTTATTTTTAGAACAAAATTCAAATGTAAAGTGGACTTTAAAAAATTCTTACAGAAAAGAAAAGGCTCAATCATCTTAAACAAACCTCATTCTTATCCAAGAGTACTGGTTAGATCTAGCAACATTCCCATTTCCTTCTGTGAAGGAAGCAGGATGAATTTTAGAGCCAGATTAATTCTCTGCTAGTTCATCCTGCTACTTGCATAGGAGGAAGTGGAAATGTGACTAGATCTAATCAGTACTTCTAATTAAAGGAGAGGGGTCTTTTCAGCTTCATTAAATGATTTTATAAATTGATTCTTTCTTGGGTAAACAGTGAAAGGAAAAAAATATTAGGTGGAAAGCTAATCGAGAAACCAAGGGCCTGATCCAAAGGCCTCTGAAGTCACATTTATTTCAGTGGGCTTTGGAGCAGCTGCCCTAAACTGCAAACAGTGTATAAGAATGGGGTTTATTTAAGATGACTGAGCCCTTTTGTTTTCTGCAACTACGTTCAAAATAGCAAATTGAAGTTTTCAGCAGTTTGACTCAATAGATATGAAAGAGCCAGATCCAAAAATAAATGCTGGAGAGCACGTGAGAGAATATATATGAGGACAACTTTTTGTCAGGTCCATTAACATGTGACTGCAGCTGGAGATGTAGTGGTGGTGTTTATGGAGGATAGTTAACATCTGTGCTTTATAAACTGTACTAGTTTCCACTTTATTTTTCTGGGTGCATTTTGAGTTGTTGGTTTTGACCTATAAACCTTTATTTGTTTTGGCCATGACCATGCTCCAGACCATCTTTCTTCTCATAGAATATTACAGAATTGAGTTCAGATAGCTGTTCAAACTACCTCCTGGTTTTGAACAGGGATGAGCTATCCTCTCACTCTGGAATTTGATTCGGTCCCATTAGCCTGATACATGTGGTCTGCTTTTCAGAGGTGTTGATTACCCGCAAATCCCAGTGACTGGAGAGCTGCAGATGTTCAGCATCTTTGAAATTAGGCCAATAGTCTTTTGGCTCAGGGAGTATGGCTGGTTGTTCATTTGGCTAGATTGCCAATTAGTGTAAATTGCAATGACTGACACTCGCTGAGAATCTGGATTATTGTTTTTTTGGGGTATAGTTTTGTCTTTTAGTTGTAAATAAATAAAAAAATGTTAACTGTTGTGCTGGGTGAGGCTACTGTTCACATCATTATGTATTAAAAAGGGGGGGAAATTAGTATTCAGAGTTTGAAATTTATAAACATAACTGAAAATAGTATCAAATGCATGACTGCTATATGTTGATTTGAACATAACTTTCCTGAGTTGGCTTCTTAATGTGCCTGTTTGCAAAAGGAGTATGAACTAATTTTGTATCCACTAGTACTTCTAAGAAGGACGGGACCTGATCCTCCCAAAAGATTTGCTGGTGTTGTGTATGCACAGTCACTATAATACCATCTCTAATCACTGGCTCTAAGGGTATGTCTACACTACAAGAGTAGTTCGATTTAACTTAGGTCGAATTTGTGGATTCGACCTTATGAAGTCGAATTTGTGTATCCACACTAAGGACACTAATTCGACTTTGTGAGTCCACACTAACGGGGCAAGCGTCGACATTGGAAGCGGTGCATTCTGGGCAGCTATCCCACAGTTCCCGCAGTCCCCGCTTCCCATTGGAATGCTGGGTAGAGCCCCCAATGCCTTCTGGGGGAAAAATGTGTCGAGGGTGGTTTTGGGTAACTGTCATCATTCAACCGTCACTCCCGGCCTCTCTCCTTGAAAGCGCCGGCGGAAACTCTGTTCGCGCACTTTTCTGGTCAGTGACAGCGCGGACGCCACAGCACTGCGAGCATGGAGCCCGCTGCGATCATCGCTGCACTTATGGCCGTTGTCAACTCCTCGCACCTTATCGAACACCTCTTCCAAAGTCAGCTGCTGAGAAATCGGGCGAGGAGGCTCCGGCAGCGCGGTGAGGACGTGAAGTGTGAGAGTGGCACAGACCTCTCACAAAGCACGGTATGCCGCGCCGTGGAGATTATGGTGGCAATGGTTCACGTTCATGCTATGGGACGGCGATTCTGGGCCCGGGAAACAAGCACGGACTGGTGGGACCGCATAGTGCTGCAGGTCTGGGATGAATCACAGTGGCTGCGAAACTTCAGGATGCGTAAGGGCACTTTCCTTGAACTGTGTGACTTGCTGGCCCCTGCCCTGAAGCGCCAGGACACCCGGATGCAAGCAGCCCTGAGTGTGCAGAAGCGAGTGGCCATAGCCCTCTGGAAACTTGCAACACCAGACAGCTACCGGTCAGTAGCGAACCACTTTGGCGTGGGCAAATCTACCGTGGGGGTTGCTGTGATGCAAGTAGCCCACGCAATCGTTGAGCTACTGCTCTCAAAGGTGGTGACCCTGGGAAACGTCCAGGTCGTCATAGATGGCTTCGCCGCGATGGGATTCCCAAACTGCGGTGGGGCTATAGATGGCACTCACATCCCTATCCTGGGACCAGCCCACCAGGCCAGCCAGTATATTAACCGAAAGGGCTACTTTTCAATGGTGCTGCAAGCACTGGTGGACCATAGGGGACGTTTTACCAACATCTACGTTGGGTGGCCGGGCAAGGTTCATGACGCGCGTGTGTTCACGAACTCTGGTCTGTTTAGACGCCTGCAGGAAGGTAGTTTCTTCCCAGACCACAAAGTAAGTGTTGGGGATGTGGAGATGCCTACAGTGATCCTCGGGGACCCAGCCTACCCGCTAATGCCCTGGCTCATGAAGCCCTATACAGGCGCCCTGGACAGTGACAAGGAGGTCTTCAACTACCGGCTGAGCAAGTGCAGAATGGTGGTGGAGTGTGCTTTCGGACGTCTCAAGGGGAGATGGAGGAGCTTACTCACTCGCTCGGATCTCAGCGAAACCAATATCCCCATTGTTATTGCAGCTTGCTGTGTGCTCCACAATCTCTGTGAGAGCAAGGGGGAGACCTTTATGGTGGGATGGGAGGTTGAGGCAAATCGCATGGCTGCTGATTACGCTCAGCCAGACACCTGTGCGATTAGAAGAGCCCAGCGGGAAGCGCTGTGCATCCGGGAGGCTTTGAAAGCTAGGTTCCTCAGAGAGCAGGGTAACCTATGACTGTCCAGTCTCTTTACAGAGAAGCTGAACCTGCCCCTGTTTCAGTTACTATTGACTTTTTTCAGCGGTTACATACCCCGTTCACCAGGTTTCCCCCCTTCCAACAGACGTTTAAAAATAAAGTTATTGGAACATTTTTAATTAACAAAGTTTTCTTTACTAACGAATTCTCGTTCAAGGGTTCCAACAGGGACGCAGACTGTGGTGGGTACGGTGTGCAGTGATGTACAGACCGCTTCTACACTCGAGGACTGACAGGCTCCTGCTCCTACAGCGGTCTCTGGGGGGAGGACAGTTACCGGAGGGTGTGCAGGAAGGGGTGGGTTTGCAGGAAGGGATGAGGGGTGTGTGGGAAGGGTGAGTAGGTGTGGGGGGATGATGGCTCTGGCTGGGGCTCAGGGCATCGGAGAGGTTCATGGCTAGGGTGGAAGGGCATGGTAAGGGCAGCCTGCCTTGCCATTTGTGGATGCCAGGCGCTCGGACCCTGGGGCAACATACACCTCCCAGACTGAGCTGGGGCAGCAGACACCTCGCAGAGTGACCCGGGTGCCTAGTGACTGCACTCTGTGTGTGACCTGCTGTTGATCCTGCCCCCATGTCTGTACCCTGTTAATGGTGGCTGTCCTATGCAATTAACAAACCCCTCCCCCCCCTTCACACAAAGTCTTCTGCAAAGAAACATGACGGAAACAGTAATGAACAGCAAACTATTTTTAATACTCAACTACACAGTTGGGGGATGAAACTGGGATTTTGGATCGGGTGAGCCAGGAAGGGAAGCAATTCTCATACTTTAGGGAATAAGAGCTGTTTGGTACATGAGCGCTCTGCTGGGGTGGAGTGACAGTTTTCACGGCCCCTAGCGCCCCTCCTTCTTGTGATTTTGGGTGAGGGGGGGACAGGACTTTGTGGCGGGGGAGGGCGGTTGCAGATACAGTTCAGGGGGGCTCTCTGCTCCTGCCTGCGGTCCTGCAGAACATCCACAAGGCGCCGGAGCGTGTCCGTTTGCTCCCTCATTAGTCCAAGCAGCGTTTGAGTCGCCTGCTGGTCTTCCTGCTGCCACCTGTCCTCCCGTTCGCTGTGTGAGCACTGCTGCTGAGAGAGGGTCTCCCTCCACTGGCTCTGCTGGGCCGCCTCGGCTCTGGAGCAGGCCATCAGTTCAGCGAACATCTCGTCCCTAGTCTTTTTCTTTCGCCGCCTAATCTGCACCAGCCTCTGTGAGGGGGATGCCGGGGCAGTTCGGGAAAGAGCCGCAGCTGTGTGATGGGAAAAAGGAAGTGATTTCCTTCCAAAGATACATGTTTGCGAACACTGAACACAGTCTACTCAGTTTCTGTGAACAAGACCATACAGGGCACCTAATCTCATGTGCTCTCAGGACAAGTTCGAATTTTTGGCATTCGCTTTCATTGCCTGGGGTCTTGCACTGGAGATCGGACAAGCGGGGCAGGACAGCAGAATCCGTGTAGCAGCCAGGCCTGGTAAGCCGTAAACTTTAGGCTGCTTAACAGTTAATGGATAGCAGTGCCCTCCTGCTGCAGGCAATCTGGAAAGCATAAAGTCTGACCCTGTTCCAGCCCCTCGCGGCTGTCCCCGGGAAAGATCCCTGTATGCTTTTCCTCTGCAGCCTACAACACGTGGCTGTTAAACGACAGTCATTGTTATGCAAAGGAAAAGTCAAGCATTCACAATAGTAACATTAAAGTAATTCCCCTAATTAGATGCAACAGTCGCCGAGCGAGATCACCCTGAGGCAGGTCTCCAGGAGAAACAGAGAGCGCATGCTGCGTGAATCCCTGCACAGACCAGGGCCCTATGCTGCCATGCTGGTCGAGGCGATGCTCCCATTATACCTCCTGATGGCCTGGCGCGGAAGAGTGTGCTTCCACGGAGCACCCAACAAGGCACCTCTCCCCAGGAACCTCCTGCGGAGGCTTTTCGAGTACCTCTCAGAGAGCTTCGTTGAACTGTCCCAAGAGGATTTTTGTTCGATCCCTATATGCATTGACCTTCTTTTTATATAGTTTTTATTCCTGTTTTGTTAAGAAATAAATGTTTACATGTTTATAGCACTTACCGACTGATCCTTCCCCTGATTCGGAGTCCGGGTTAACGGCCGGGGAGGGTTGGTAGGGGATCTCTGTGAGGGTGATGAAGAGATCCTGGCTGTCGGGGAAAGCAGTATTGTAACCGCTGTCGCCTGCCTCGTCCTCCACAAACCCTTCCTCATCTTCCCCATCGGCGAACATCGCTGAGAAACTGCCCCTCGACACTATCCCATCCTCAGAGTCCACGGTCACTGGTGGGGCAGTGGTGGCAGACCCACCGAGAATGGCATGCAGTGCCTCGTAGAAGCGGCATGTCTGGGGCTGGGCTCCGGAGCGTCCGTTTGCCGCTTTGATTTTTTGGTAGCCTTGTCTCAGGTCCTTGATTTTCACGCGGCACTGCGTTGCATCCCGGCTGTATCCTCTGAGTGCCATGGCTTTGGAGACCTTCTCGTAGGTCTTTGCATTCCGGTTTTTGGAGCGCAGCTCCGAAAGCACAGACTCATCGCCCCACACAGCGATCAGATCCAAGACTTCCCGGTCAGTCCATGCTGAGGCCCTCTTTCTACTCTGAGATTGCATGGACTCCTCTGCTGGAGAGCTCTGCATCGCTGCCAGTGCTGCTGAGCTCGCCACGACGTCCACACAGGAAATGAGATTCAAACTGTCCAGACAGGAAAAGGAATTCAAATTTTCCCGGTGCTTTTCCTGTATGGCTGATCAGAACATCTGAGCTCGGACTGCTGTCCAGAGCGTCAACAGAGTGGTGCAGTGTGGGATAGCTCCCGGAGCTAGTAAGTTCGATTTGCATCCACACCTAGCCTAATTCGACATAGCCATGTCGAATTTAGCGCTACTCCCCTCGTCGGGGTGGAGTACCGAATTCGAACTAAAGAGCCCTCTAGGTCGAATTAAATGGCTTCCTGGTGTGGACGGGTGCATGGTTAATTCGAATTAACGCTGCTAAATTCGAATTAAAGTCCTAGTGTGGACCAGACCTAAGGCTCATTGTAGGCAGTGACATGATGGAAAGAGCATTCTGGTAAAGTCATTAGGAGCATGCTGTTTCAATCAAATCTGTCCTGTCTCAAATTGCAGAGTGTTTGTGTTGTAGTGAAGAGGGGGAACATTTTTTTATTTTATCTCAGGACTTATTAAATTTTCTACAAAATATAGTGTTTTTTTGTTTTGCAACAAGTCAGCTATAAAGGCCAATGGAGTATAACAATAACACTTGCTGCAGAAAAGAATTTCATCGGCCATTAGTGGATATGTACAGTAGCTTTATTATCATCTTTCTTTGAATCTATCATACTGTAGCTGTCAGTGCTAAAGCAGAACTGCAGCCTAAATATTCATTTTCTGTATATTTTATAATATGCAGGAAGCCACAACTCACTCCTTGGAACCACAGAAAAATACTCAGGGACTGTCTGTCTCTAAAAACCACAGCAGTCTGATTTAAAAATGATTCACTCTAATCACTGGGGTTGAATAGTAGTGACAAAACATCGATAAAACAGTTTGTTCTCTGCCTGTCTCCTAAACACTCTGGGCAAAATTTTCAAAACTGGATATCTAAATAAAAGTAGCCTGATTTCTAAGTGATGCTGAGCATCTACATCCCTGCCCCGTGTCTCTAATGGAAGCTACAGATCAGGCCACCATTGTTTAGGTGTCTACATACAGATTAGGAGTCTGGTGGCACCTTAAAGACTAACAGATTTATTTGAGCATAAGCTTTCGTGGGTAAAAAACCCACTTCTTCAGATGCATGGAGTCATGGAGTCCATGCATCTGAAGAAGTGGGTTTTTTACGCACGAAAGCTTATACCCAAATTAATCTGTTAGTCTTTAAGGTGCCACTGGACTCCTTGTTTTTGTGGATACAGACTAACATGGCTAACCCTCTGTTACTACATACAGATTTAGGTTCCTACTTTAAGCCCCGAATTTTAGAAACTTTTATCTGTATGTATTGCTAGATGTGCTATTCAAGGTATATTTAACCTGTTTCCTAGAGGATTAGAAGACTACAAAACTAGAACCAACAGGACAGTTTCTTTTTCGTTTTCATTTTTTTTATTTCTTTTTTTAAATTCCTATACAAATGTGATTTAAAAAACCTTCCTGTCAGTATTTACGATCTAATGATATCAGTGTCATAAAAAGCTAAAAGAAAAATTGACAAGTCTATTTTCTGTCTCCAGACTGAAACATGAAGTAAAAGAAGCATAAATAAATAATAATAAATCACATTTTAAAAGTCTTCAGTTTTTAATAAGTTCAGAAGCCTTCTGCAATATATGAAAGGATTTTTTAAAACAGAACAGTGCTTTTTAATTACTTCTCAGAATGTATTCATATAGGTTGAACTGGAATCCAGGGGCCAAATTCAGCTGTGGTGTAAATGCTCTGACATCAGTTTCTGAAATTAGAAGACAATTTATATGGATTTTAATAAGTTAATGATTTTGCTTACAAACCTCTTATATTTACAGAGATTATACTAGCAGTAAAAGGGTGAGCCCTGTATTACTAAGAATAGAGCCATAGGCTTTATGATCAGTTTTTAAATGCAAAGTAAATACTTTGTTTTCTACATATTTTAGATTCCTTTATTTAATAACCAAAACATACATGACTATTTAAAGAGAAAGAACATATAATAATACCATATACAGTATCATTACACTTATTTTAATATCAAAAGTAGGAAGCTGTAGATTTTTACAATATATAGGGTTGTGTAATGAAGAATCATAAGACACTTATTTGGATAATTGCATGGAAATGTTTGCTTTCCACCAGAGCTGAATTTGTCCCTGTGTGTCAGCATAGTTTCTATTGTCTACAAAAGCCTGGGAACAGTCTATCAATGTAACACTGATGAAATTACTGCAGTGTGTAACTGTCTGTTCAGTTAGTAATCAGTTAGATTTGAGTGAGAGCTGCTGCAGAGGACAGCTGTATTGCACTCTATATTGATCTCTCAACACTGTTGAGTCTTCTTTCTAGGACAGGCTCAGAGGTGACATTGTGGTGAAAGGAACACACTGGTGAAGGGTTGTTGTAACCTTCACTTTGAGATGATGGAGAAATGGGTTTTAGCAAGAAAAGCAGCTATCAGAAAGGTGTAAAATAAATTATATAGCTCTCCTCCCTTAGTTTGACACACTGCTATAAATTGCTTTCGTGCTAAACCCCATCTTTCTGCCTTCTCATGGTATAAGGCAGGGGTCGGCAACCGGTGGCTCGCGGCTCGCCAAGGTAAGCACCCTGGCGGGCCGGCCCGGTTTGTTTATCTGCCACGTCGGCAAGTTCGGCCGATCGCGGCTCCCACTGGCCGCGGTTCGCGGTCCCAGGCCAATGTGGGAGGCAGGAAGCCGCGGCCAGAACATCCCTCGGCTCGCGCCGCTTCCTGCCTCCCGCATTGGCCTGGGACCGCGAACCGCGGCCAGTGGGAGCCGCGATCGGCCGAACTTGCCGACGCGGCAGATAAACAAACTGGGCCGGCCCGCCAGGGTGCTTACCCTGGCGAGCCGCAAGCCACCGGTTGCCGACCCCTGGTATAAGGTTTTCCTCTAGTTTAAAGTTTGTGTTCCTATTTAAACTCAATTAATTGATTGCCAATTAATTCAGCTTAATTAAAATGGTTTTAATTGGTAGTCTAGACACTCTGCAAACATTTGTTCCAGAAATCAAGCATTTGTGGTTTGCCCTGGAGATTGTCTGGATTAAAAGGCGTATTTTTAAAATGAGTTAGCTAAAATATTTTAACATGTTCTCAAACACTAATATAGCCACAGCAAATTGTATTTTAAAACACATTAACTAGTAGAGGTGAACCTTAGGGAAATCCATCTGGTATCCTCATCTGGGCAAGAACCTAGTGCAGTGGTTCTCAAACTAGGGCCGCTGCTTGTTCAGAGAAAGCCCCTGGGGCACTGGCCCAGTTTGTTTACCTGCTGCGTCGGCAGGTCTGGCCGATCCCAGCTCCCAGTGGCCGTGGTTTGCCCCTCCAGGCCAATAGAAATTGCAGGAATCAGCACAGGCTGAGGGACATAGTGGCTGCTGCTTCCCACAGCCCCCATTGGCCTGGAGCGGCGAACCATGGCCACTCGGAGCTGCGATGGGCTGAACCTGTGGATGCGGCAGGTAAACAAACCGGCCCGGCCTGCCAGGGACTTTCCCTGAACAAGCGGCAGCCCTAGTTTGAGAACCACTGACCTAGTGGACCTAGTCTAAGGTAGACCTCAAATGTTTCAGTCCTGGAATGAATGTTTGTAGAGTGTCTATACTTATACTATCATTTACAGCTGTGACCTACATCTCCACTGACTGTCACATAAGCAGGGAATGGGCAGTCAGATCTAATGGTTGGAGCAGGAATCACAGGCCAAATGGTCAAAGCCGACCATCCGAATTGGATTACCTGGACTGAGGCAAGGCGAGGCAAGCATAGGGGCTATAGCAACCATAGGCAAATGCTTTGAGCAGCCACCATACTGCTGCTGGTACTAGGCTTCGGAGATGATCTTCCGACCCTTCCATCCAGTCAGGTGGTGCAGATGATCAAGTAGCCTACTACCAGCCAACTGCACTCATTAGGTTGCTCAGAGAGATGCAAAGATTTCTGGGTAGGTATCCCATGGTTCATTGCAACCACAACTCACTCTGTGCTCACTTTTACAGGGTGTTGTGGGACAACTTGTCTATTCCCTCTGGGGATTGTGGGCAGAAATGAACTAGGCTTAGGAAATCCATTTCCTGGCAGTACCCAAGCTGATGTACTTGTGCCATAAGGTATGGTTCCCTTACAGCTGTTTTGAAGGGGGCAATGACTCTTTGGCATAGAATCATAGAATATCAGGGTTGGAAGGGACCTCAGGAGGTCATCTAGTCCAACCCCCTGCTCAGAGCAGGACCAATCCCCAACTAAATCATCCCAGCCAGGGCTTTGTCAAGCCTGACCTTAAAAACCTCTAAGGAAGGAGATTCCACCATCTCCCTAGGTAACCCATTCCAGTGCTTCACCACCCTCCTAGTGAAAAAGTGTTTCCTAAGATCCAACCTAAAACCTCCCCCACTAAAACTTGAGAGTATTAGTCCTTGTTCTGTCATCTGCTACCACTGAGAACATGCCTCTGTAGAAGTTGAAGTTGCTGCTATTAGTTTGTTTTTTTGTGTGTGTTTTTGCGGGGTGGGGTGGAGGTGTTAAGAGCCAACATTTTGCCCAAAGAAGAAAGTGCCAGAGGCCTGCTGTTACAAGCACAAGGAGAAAAAGTCAGACCATGTGAACTTGGAGGTATCAACCCAGTGGAAGACTTCACTATACAGTCCACTGCTTCTGGACCAGGACCACAAGCAGGGAGCAGTGGGTAGTGGTGAAAGTAACTTAAGGGACTTACTGGTATGCAGGGCAGCCAGGGTCTTGGGCAAGGTGTCGGGGGCAGCTCTGGGCCCCCAGAAGGGGCATGGCCTCAGGTGGAAGGGGTGGGCAGAGGCCAGACTCCCCCAGACACCCCTTCAGCACTGCCTGGCCCAAGCTGCCCGGGGCTCTGGCAGCGATTTAAAAGGCCCAGGGCTCTAGGTGCTGGTGCGGTAGCAGTACTGGCGGCCAGCCTCAGACCCTTTAAATCACTGCCGAAGCCCCAGGGTAGCAGCAGCAGCCGGGAGCTCCAGGGCTCCGGCGGTGATTTAAAGGGCCAGGGGCTCCGACTGTTGCCAGGAGCCCCGGGCCCTTTTAAATTGCCAGGCCCCAGGGCAGCTGTCCCTTATCCCCCTTCTCTCCCCATCAGCGGCCCTGCCAGTACAGTCAGCTGTGTACCAGCTTTCTTACCGGTATGCTGTACCATACCGTACCGGCTTAGTCCCACTGCCAGAGGTGAAAGTATGCTACACCATGATGGAAAGATGGGATGACCAGAAGAGGGCCAAGAACTCTGATATGGGGAAAGCCACATTCCTGGAGCTGTGGGAAGAGCTCACCCCAATCTCTGAGCACCAGAACACCCAGCTGATAGAGAGAATAATTGTCCATTAATCTGTTGCTATTGTTCTGGGTAAGATGGTAACCCCAGGTTATTTACAGATCTGTAACAGTCACGTTGGAGTTGGCAAATACTTGATTAACACAGTGGTTATGGAGGTTTGCAAGGCAATTATTCCTCTACTACAACCTAGGCCGTTTAAATTGGGAAATACATTCAAAACCCACAATTATTTAGGGGTATGAGATTCCTAAAGTGTGCAGGTGCTATTGATGGCACACATATGCCCATCTGTAAAATGGGAGAAATGATGCTTACCTTCTTTGTAAAGCACTTTGAGATTTACGGATGAAAATATAAGAGTTAGGTATTTATTTATTTTTATCCTTTATCTGCCAAATCTTTGCATTTCTCAGACATGGATGCCTTGCCAATGTGGACATAGGGCATGACAGGAGGCGCATGGAACTTGATTGCTGTTCTGCACTGTCAAATTAGGCAAATGTGAGATGACAGAGGGCTTGTCTTCACTGCATAGTTAACTTGAGTCTTGTCCATACCCCAAAACCATTAACTCAGGTGTGGTCATACTTCTAACTTCACTTAGCCTCTGCCCTAAATGATCTTCAAGGGGTCCCAAATTATTGTCAGAAAGGCCCAAATTATAAATCGCAGCAAAATAGTGATTCAGGAACCAAATTTTACTTTTTAAAAACTCTTAGAATCCAAGGTTTTCCGGGAGTCCAGCTGGCCCCTGGAGTCCTGGAAGGTTGGTTGTTTTTATACAGCAACATCTGCTGGCGGCAAAATACCTACTTCCCATCTCCCTCCCCCAATAATGGGACCCTAGAACTGGCCCTGCCTGTAACACACTACACAAGGATTAAAGGAGCAGCTCAGCTTACTGCAGTGTTAAGAACCATGGGCCATGACCCCAGAAATCTTAGTGCCCCACACCAGTGAGTACAGTGCCAGGGTGGAAGCAATGAGTGTTGTATCACAACGTGGCCGCTCTCACTAGAGCTAGGCTGATTTGAGAAGAATAATTCAAGTGTAACTAACTTGAGTTAATTCTGCAGTGAAGACATACTCTAAGGATTTGTCGACTTCACCAGCATAATTAAACCAGTATAGTTTTACCTATATAATTATACTGGTATAACTCCATGTGTGGAAACTCTGATTCTGGAATAAAAGGGTCCATGCAGGGAGTTACACCAGTATAACTATAGCGGTATAATTGTACAAATAAACTTTCTCATGTAGACAAGGCCTAACTCACAACTGCCCAAGGAGAGGCTATACTGTGAAGTTAAAACCTGTATCTGTCTCTGTCACATGCATCAATCACATGTATCACTCCACCAGGGTGATGTCTGTTTACTGGGATGACCAGAGGCACAGTCATGTGTTAGGCTTACCAAACTCCTTTGTATTGCTCAGCCTAGTAACTGACACTGTTCTCGAATGGCTGTAAAACAATGGCTAGTTCACACTGGGAGATTGGTCCTGGGTGGCCTCTGCTGTGTGGGCACAGTATGTTAATCAAGCTACCCACCTGTGAACACATCAGTACTGCACCTAGATTATTATGCACCAGTGAATTCCACCCACACTCCACTCCCCCAGGTGTCTCTTTTACACACTCAAGGGCACTTTGATTGTAGCTCACATACCAGAAGTTGAATCATGCCTTATATGCTCCCTTTGGAACCAATCCTATAGTCATAGTCCCTGACTCTGTGGGTGCTCCGGGGCCAGAGCACCCACGGAAAAAAATTGATGGGTTGCTGAGCACCCACCGGCAGCTCCCCGTGGCCCCGACCTGCCCCCTGCTCCAGCTCACCACTGCCACCTCCTCCTCCGTGAGCATGTCACTGCATCCTACTTCTCCTCCCTCCCAGCCCTTGCACCAAGACACAGCTGATTTGCGGGGCAGGGAGGGAGGGGGAGGAGGGGGAATGCTGTGCGCTGGGGGAAGAGGCGGGGCCAGGGATTTGGGGAAGGGATCCAATAGGCACAGGGAGGGGGCGGAGTTAGGGCAGGGACTTTGGGGATGGGGTTGGAATGGGGGCGGGGATGGGGTGGAGTCGGGGTGGGGAAAGGGGCGGAGGGTGCAGGCACCCACCGGCACCGGGGAAAGTTGGCGCCGCTGCCTATAGTCCCTACCCACATAAACTCTACATAAGGTGAAGAGTCCACCAACATGGTCCCTCATGCAGCGGAACCATGGAAGGTCACCTGCATTGCTGACTTCCTGCAGTCCCTAAGTTGATGGGTAAACTCCAGTCTTTATGAACTGTAAGACAATGGAGAATGTTGTCCAAGAGCAAAAGTTAGGAATTTCACGCTGAGGGCATGGGTACACTTGCAGATGTAGAGTGCCAGGAGTTAAACCAGCGCTCAGAGACTGCAGCAGGGAAAGCGCTGCCATGTGTTCACACTATCAGCTGCAAGCGCAGTGGCGTGGCCACATTTGAGGCACTTGCAGCGACATTGGGAGTGGTGCATTATGGGCAGCTATCCCACAGAGCACCTCTTCCCATTCTGGTGCTGTGGCATGTGGGAAGCGGAAGAGGGGGGTGCAGGGCATCCTGGGTCCTGACCCAATGCCCTGTGATGCATCATTTTGCATCCCAGAAATCCCTGTGCTTCCATCCACATTTGTCACCATCTTTCAACATTTTTTGTACTGCACACTCTGTCTTCCCTTTCAGTCTGTGGAAATGGATCCTGAACTTGTGAGGAATATGCTGTGGGTCTCGCCAGCACGTCACGAATTGCAATCGAGTTACTCCTTAAACTACAAAGTGACAGTGAGGAGTCAGACGATGATGTCAACACGCATAATGCATCCAACACAAGATTGCTTTTGGCATTCATGGACATGATCACCACAGTGGAACGCCACTTTTGGGCCCAGGAAACAAGCACTGAGTGGTGGGATCACATCATTATGCAAGTCTTGGATGATGAGCAGTGGCTGCAGAACTTTTCGGATGAGGAAAGCCACTTTCATGTGTACTGAGCTTGCCCCAACCTGAGCTGCCCTGCTGGTGGAGAAGAACATGGCTATTGCAGTCTGGAAGCTGGCAACTCTAGACAGCTACCGATCAGTAGCTAACTGGTTCGGAGTGGGAAAGTCAACCATTGGAATCGTATTGATGCAAGTGTGCAGGGCCATTAATCACATCCTGCTCAGAAGAACCATGACTCTGGGCAACGTGCATGACATTGTGGCTGGCTTTGCACAAATGGGCTTCCCTAACTACGGAGGGGCGATAGATGGCACACATATTCCAATTCTGGCACCAGACCACCTAGCCTCTGAAGGGGTATTTCTTGATGGTTATCCAGGCGCTTGTGGATCACCATGGGTTTTTCATAGACATTAACGCAGGCTGGTCCGGAAAGGTGCATGATGCCTTTTGGAACACAGGCCTGTTCAGGAATCTGCAAGTTGGGACTTTCTTCCCAGACCAGAAGATCACCGTAGGGGGAAGTTGAAATGCCCATTGTGATCCTTGGAGACCCCGCCTACTCTCTGATGCCATGGCTCATGAAACCATATACAGGGAGCCTCGACAGCAGCAAGGAGCGGCTCAATAACAGGCTGAGTTGATGCAGAATGACTGTGGAGTGTGCTTTTGGCCATTTAAAGGGCTGCTGGTGCTGTCTGTATGGAAAGCTGGACCTGGCTGATGACAACATCCCTATGATTATAGCCGTGTGCTATACCCTCCATAACATTTGGGAAGGGAAGAGTGAAAGTTTCACTAAGGCATGGACCACGGAGATTCAACACCCGGAGGCTGAATTTGAACAGCGAGAGAGTAGGGCTATTAGAGGGGCCCAGCGGGGGGCTGTAAGGATTAGGGATGCCTTGAGGGTGCAATTCAATGCTGAACACCACCAGTAATGTTTGGTGTCCTGCACGGTAGTGAAGTACAGTGGTTCCAATGCTAGTAGGCATCTGTGTTTGCTACATATGATGTACTGACTTGCAGTGCCTTCCTGGGCTACATTATCTTTTACTTAATGCAATAAAGAATGTTTGCAAAGCCAAAAAATTCATTTATTGAGAAGAAACACAACTGCTGGGGAAACACACATGGCATGACACATCCGTGCTGTGTGGGAGGAGGGAAGTGGGTGGGGTAGGGAATGGAACAATCACAGATTTGCGTATGTCCTGTTATCATATTCAACCTTCCTGTCTGGAGTGCCATGCAATGAGTGCTGCACTTCAGTCTGGCTAAAATGCATGGTGATGGGGGTTCAGTTCAGTGGTTAAGGGTCTTAGTTTGTAGATCTGGGTGGTGAAGCTACAGGTGTTGAAGGCAGCTGGTGGCAATAAGAGACCGGATGTTGGGGAAAATGGGTTGGTGGTAACATGGGGCCACAAGGCAAAGAGTTTTGAGACAAGGGCTGCAGGGAGGGTTGGACGTGGATCTGCTCTGTCTGCAGTGCCACGAGCGCCTGCATTGCATCTGCTTGGCACTCCATAATGCTTAGAAGCCACTCCGTGGTTTGTTGCCGGTGATCCGCATTCTCCTGGCGGAGCCTCCTTTCAGTCTCCCGCCACTCCTGTACTTTTTTTATTTTCAGTAAGGGACTGCTGCATGACTGAGTGAAGTACATGACTGAGTGGAGGGGGGGTCACCTCCAAGTATCTGGTCCACCTCTTTGTAGAAATGGCAGGTCGTGGGCGCAGCACAGGAGTGGTGGTTTGCCTCGCGGGCTTTGTGGTAGGCATTCCGCAGCTCCTTCACTTTAACCCGGCACATCTGTGCGTCCTGGTCATGGCCCCTTTCTATCATGGCCCTTGATATCTGCCCATAGGTATCGTACTTCTTACAGCTGGAGCGCAGCTGGGACTGGACAGCTTCTCCCCCCAAACACTGATGAGGTCCAGCACCTCGCCATTGCTCCAAACTGGGGATCGCCTGGCGTGTGGAGGCATGGTCACCTGGCAAGATGCGCTGAGAAAGCACTCCATGCCTGGCCAAGCAAACAGGATGGGAAATTTCAAAATTCCCAGAGAATTTAAAGGGCGGGTCTGTCAGTTGGTCATCTGAGGGCAGGGCAGTAGAGTTCAAAGTGATGACCAGAGTGGCTAGAACAGGCATTGTGGGACACTTCATGGAGGCCGATCAGAGCGCATTAATAGACCACACTGGCACCACGGCGCTCCAGCCAGGGCTCAGCAAGCTTTATGCTTCTCATGGAAGTGGATTAGAGGGGTGCTCCAGTCGTAGAGTCTGGACGCTCTACGTGCCTTGCCAGTGTGGACACCTCAGGAGTTAGGGCACCCAGGACTGATTTAATGCACTCCAAGTTGCAAATGTAGCCAAGGCCTGAGTCTAGAATGATCAATTTAAAACTAATACAATGTTTATGCTTTCTTACGCTGACAATTTTCAGTAGAAGTTTTGATAATAGCATATCTTAAATTCACAATGCTACATTCTCTTCTTCATTACAGCTGTGAATCCAAAGCAATTTCATGGAAGTCACTGATCTTCACAAAAATTACTGAAACCAGAATTTTCTCCATGGCTGGCAGATTACATTTTAAGAGCAGGATTATTTTGTTGGCTATGTATCTTTCACTTAAGTGAGAGATGAAGCTATGCAGCAGCAGGTCACTTAGAGTATGCCTACATAGCAAAGAAAAACACACAGTTGGCCTGTGTCAGCTGACTTGGGCTCGCCTGGCTCAGGCTGCAGGGGTGTTCCATTGCTGTGTAAACTCCCAGGTTTGGGCTAGCGCCCAAGATCTGGGATCCTCCCACCTCCCGAGGTCCTAGCGACCCAGGTCCAGCCTGAGCCCAGAAATCTCTACTGCAATGTAACAGCCCCGCAGCCCAAGCCCCGTGAGGCTGAGGCAGCTGGCTCAGGCCAGCAACAGGTTTTTCTTTGCTGTATAGGCATACCCTTAGGTCCCTCAGTCTGAATGTATATATATATCTTCTCACTATATGTTCCAGTCTATGCATCTGATGAAGTAGGCTGTAGCCCACGAAAGCTTATGCTCAAATAAATGTGTTAGTCTCTACGGTGCCACAAGTACTCCTGTTCTTTTTGCGGATACAGACTAACACGGCTGCTGCTCTGAAATGTGTCTGTATTTAGATGCCCATTCTTAGGTTATGAGGTTTGAAAATTTTGGCCTAAGCATGTTACAGCATCAGACCCTACAGTGTTAGGATTTGTGGTATGAAGAGGAACTGGAGCGCTAAACTAGTCAGCCTGTCTTTAAAATGTTTCTTTAATCACTCCCCATCAACATCCCAGAGGCAATTAAGAGAGTCAAACACTGCACCAGATTAGAAAGATAGGGAGGGCACTTTTGTGGGACATGTAGAAGGATCCAATCCATTTGAGGTATATGCTAAACAAACAACAGTCTGTCTCAAAGTACATACCTGGTACCCCTTAATAGAGTTTGTTGGGTAGCAATATCTTTTGCAATTATTTGAAAGTATTTGGCACTGATCAACAGCACTGAGGTGTGATTTATATTGATACAAATGAATATCTTCTTAGATATAAAACACAATGCTCTACAATAACTGGATGACAATACATTATGTTACTGTCTGAATAGATAGAAAAAAAGCCTGTCAGAGTAAGTGTTTGGAAAGGGAACACAGGAACTCAAGTTAATTTGCCAAAGTGCAGAAACCATGTAGACCTGACTGTTCAGCCATTCAGAACACTAGACATTCCAATGACCCTGTGCTGGAATAATAATGGATTATTAAAAAAATTGAATACATTTGAGTTTATCTAATGTACTATACAGACAGTAATGTTTAAACACACTTTAACCAATGTAAATAATCCAGCAATTTATAATTCATGAATGTGATGTAAATCCACCTAATGTAGCAAGCAGCTGTCTAGTTAGACTTGACTACTGATGTGAAGCCTTTGATAAACATGGCTCCACTGCAATAGCAGCTGTGAATAGTGGCATCCATCAGGGTTTGGGGGTCACTGCAAAGGCAATAAACACCCCCTAGAAATGCTTTTCATCATCGCCACCAGTACAGCAGGGGAGGGCAAACTACAGCCCGCGGGGCAGATCTGGTCTGTCAGGCTTTTAATCCGGCCCGCGGGCAGGGCCGTCCCTAGCCATTTTGATGCCTTCTGCAGCGCCCCCGTGGCTGGCCCCAGGCCTCCACGGGGGGAGAGGGCAGGGGGAAAACCGCCTCCAAGCACTCCCACTCTGCTCTGCTCCCCTGGCTCCCAGCCTTGGGGGGCAGGGAGGAACCGCCTCCCAGCACTCCCCGGCGCCACGGCTGGGAGCCAGGGGAGCGGAGCAGGCTGGGGCCGGGTTGCTCCACTTACTACATGGTGAATGCAGGCCCAACCCCTGCAGCAGTCCTCAGGGGAGTGGGTCTGGGAAGAGGCGGAGCAGGGGAGGGGGCTTGGGGAACGGGTGGCAGGGCCGGCTCCAGGTTTTCTGCCACCCCAAGTGGCAAAAAAAAAAAAAAAAAAAGCGGCAGCAGCTCAATCGCGCCGCTCCACTATTCGGTGGCAATTCAGCAGCAGGTCCTTCACTCCGAGAGGGACTGAGGGACCCACCGGTGAATTGCCGCCGAAGAGCCCGACGTGCTGCCCCAATAGTGTCCGGAGGGCTGCCCCTTGGTATTGGCCGCCCCAAGCACCTGCTTCTTTAGCTGGTGCCTGGAGTCGGCCCTGAGGGTGGAGCTGAGCAGGGACGGGAGCCCTGGGGAAGAGGCAGAGTAGGGGCTGGAGCAGCACGCAGCTGTGCAGGGCACCAGGAAATGTTGTTCCCCCAAATCTCCTGGTGCCCTACAGAGCTGCGTACTTTGCATATGGGTAGGGACGGACCTGCCCGCGGGATTGCCTTGAGTCCCCTCCTGCATCCCGCACCCCCTCCTGCATCCCAACCCCTTGCCCTGAGCCCCTTCCTGCACCCCTCCTGCACCCCAACCCCTTGCCCTGAGCCCCTTCCTGCACACCACAACCCCCTCCCACACCCCACACTCCCTCCCGCATCTCAAATCCCTGTCCCAGCCCTACATTCATGGCCCTGCATACAATTTCCCCACCCAGATGTGGCTCTCGGGCCAAAAAGTTTGCCCACCCCAGTCTACAGCAACCCCTCTGGCTGATTAAGGAGCAGCTTTAATGGGCTCCAAAGAGAGACTAATCTGTCCTAGATCTTCTTGGCTCTGAGGAAGGCTGCAGCAGCACTAGATCTTGAAGCAGAAGGACTGGAGGGGAGAAATGAGAGAATCCTCTGCAAAATACTCTAGAGTTCTATGTAGCGATTACTGTTTCTCCTTTGTCCTCGGTAAAACTCCCCAAGAAATTTCAAAATTAAGTGACTTAATTGAAAAACTGCCTTTGTGTTTTGCCAACGTAAATTTCAGATACAGCCCTCTCAATGCAAAGAGCTAAAATGTGTGATACTGGTTGGCAGTCACAGAGATGAAAGAAATTAATAGAGCAGGAAATGTTGACTATTGTGAAGACTGGACGTGCCAGGTGTCTGATATAACATTTTGGGAACTTCTGTCCTATACGATAGTTTTGTTTTGTTTACTGACAAAGTAATGATCAATTTGTTACATTTATATGGAATGGTGACAGCCAGGGGAATGTTTTCAGTGCAATGCACAGGGAATTTAGCCACTCAAATTTCCTTTACATTATTGTAGGATGCACAGCAAAAATGCCATGTGATGCCAAAAAATAACCTCCCCCTTACTATTGTATACATATTCAGAAATTCGTCACAGGTTTATAGTTTATTTTTAATAAAAGTTTTATTCCTGTCTCATTCACTGGTTTGTTGTTAATAAACCCCAAGATTATTACATACAGTAAAATATAATTCACCTCTCTTTTGGGGGTTTAGCCCAGCTGTTTCAAGCAAGTTCTATTGCAAGTTCTATTGTTGTGCTAAAGGCATCTAGATGAAAGATCACATTACTCTTCCCTTCTTCTGTGACTAAAGTGAAATCCCTGCAAGTTGCATGGGCCCTTTTTAAAGACACCATAATAGAGGCCCAACTTCAATGTATACCCCAAATTAAGAAAAACAGTAAAAGAACTAAAAAAGAGCCACCGTGGCTTAACAACCATGTAAAAGAAGCAGTGAGAGATAAAAAGACTTCCTTTAAGAAGTGGAAGTCAAATCCTAGTGAGGCAAATAGAAAGGAGCACAAACACTGCCAACTTAAGTGCAAGAGTGTAATAAGAAAAGCCAAAAAGGAGTTTGAAGAATGGCTAGCCAACAACTCCAAAGGTAATAACAAAATGTTTTTTAAGTACATCAGAAGCAGGAAGCCTGCTAAACAACCAGTGGGGCCCCTTGATGATCAAAATACAAAAGGAGCGCTTAAAGACGATAAAGTCATTGCGGAGAAACTAAATGGATTCTTTGCTTCAGTCTTCACGGCTGAGGATGTTAGGGAGATTCCCAAACCTGAGCTGGCTTTTGTAGGTGACAAATCTGAGGAACTGTCACAGATTGAAGTGTCACTAGAGGAGGTTTTGGAATTAATTGATAAACTCAACATTAACAAGTCACCGGGACCAGATGGCATTCACCCAAGAGTTCTGAAAGAACTCAAATGTGAAGTTGCGGAACTATTAACTAAGGTTTGTAACCTGTCCTTTAAATCAGCTTCGGTACCCAATGACTGGAAGTTAGCTAATGTAACACCAATATTTAAAAAGGGCTCTAGGGGTGATCCCGGCAATTACAGACCGGTAAGTCTAACGTCGGTACCGGGCAAATTAGTTGAAACAATAGTAAAGAATAAAATTGTCAGACACATAGAAAAACATAAACTCTTGCGCAATAGTCAACATGGTTTCTGTAAAGGGAAATTGTGTCTTACTAATCTATTAGAATTCTTTGAAGGGGTCAACAAACATGTGGACAAGGGGGATCCGGTGGACATAGTGTACTTAGATTTCCAGAAAGCCTTTGACAAGGTCCCTCACCACAGGCTCTTACGTAAATTAAGCTGACATGGGATAAAAGGGAAGGTCCTTTCATGGATTGAGAACTGGTTAAAGGACAGGGAACAAAGGGTAGGAATTAATGGTAAATTCTCAGAATGGAGAGGGGTAACTAGTGGTGTTCCCCAAGGGTCAGTCCTCGGACCAATCCTATTCAATTTATTCATAAATGATCTGGAGAAAGGAGTAAACAGTGAGGTGGCAAAGTTTGCAGATGATACTAAACTACTCAAGATAGTTAAGACCAAAGCAGATTGTGAAGAACTTCAAAAAGATCTCACAAAACTAAGTGATTGGGCAACAAAATGTCAAATGAAATTTAATGTGGATAAATGTAAAGTAATGCACATTGGAAAAAATAACCCCAACTATACATACAACATGATGGGGGCTAATTTAACTACAACGAGTCAGGAAAAAGATCTTGGCGTCATCGTAGATAGTTCTCTGAAGATGTCCACGCAGTGTGCAGAGGCGGTCAAAAAAGCAAACAGGATGTTAGGAATCATTAAAAAGGGGATAGAGAATAAGACTGAGAATATATTATTGCCCTTATATAAATCCATGGTACGCCCACATCTCGAATACTGTGTACAGATGTGGTCTCCTCACCTCAAAAAAGATATTCTAGCACTAGAAAAGGTTCAGAAAAGGGCAACTAAAATGATTAGGGGTTTAGAGAGGGTCCCATACGAGGAAAGATTAAAGAGGCTAGGACTCTTCAGCTTGGAAAAGAAAAGACTAAGGGGGGACATGATAGAGGTATATAAAATCATGAGTGATGTTGAGAAAGTGGATAAGGAAAAGTTATTTACTTATTCCCATAATACAAGAACTAGGGATCACCAAATGAAATTAATAGGCAGCAGGTTTAAAACAAATAAAAGGAAGTTCTTCTTCACACAGCGCACAGTCAACTTGTGGAACTCCTTACCTGAGGAGGTTGTGAAGGCTAGGACTAAAACAATGTTTAAAAGGGGACTGGATAAATTCATGGTGGCTAAGTCCATAAATGGCTATTAGCCAGGATGGGTAAGAATGGTGTCCTTACCCTCTGTTCGTCAGAGGATGGAGATGGATGGCAGGAGAGAGATCACTTGATCATTGCCTGTTAGGTTCACTCCCTCTGGGGCACCTGGCATTGGCCACTGTCGGTAGACAGATACTGGGCTAGATGGACCTTTGGTCTGACCCAGTACGGCCTTTCTTATGTTCTTATGTTCTTCCATAAGAAAAAGAAAATTCATATGGGCAAATGTTTTTATATTTTCTTTATATGCATATTTGAATTCCTAAGGTATACAGCGCATTTTTCAGCAATTATTTCACTTCTAGAAAGATACATATTAGCACAGTTGCAGCGCTGGCTGCACCATTGACCCCTCTTGAGTGCAGCCCAACAGGCATAGGCCTCATGCCTCATATCTTTTAGACTAGGATTTCGACTGCAACGCCTGAATATTGACCCCCAACAGGTCCAACTGGGTTCAGGTACCTGTGGGTCTTCCATTGGGGAGCTTGTGATCAGTGGTAAATACAGTAACCAAACAGCCTTGCTGAGCCAAAGTATTGTTTAACAGTAGGAGCAAGGATAAAATAAAACAAAAAAATTATTTTAAAACAATTAGAGGTCTACACATCTTTCCCTGACCTAAGATTCACTACCCTCAGTGGAAGCTTAGGAAGGCCTACCTTCTTCAGATTCCTAAATGGGCATCTGTGTCAGTCTAGTCCCTGTAAATAGCTCCTTGACAGCTGCCTGACTCCAGGTCAGAGAGGGCCCTTTGCATTTTTAATGTGCTTTTAACTTTTGGCTCCCAACCTGGACAAACAAGCTGTGTAACTTGGCTGGAGCCAAGGAAGCAGGTTCTTCATTGTTAATAGCTCAGGCATTGTCTCTTAACCCTTGATGTGTTTACCAGGAGGTGATTTATATGGAGCCATTGTCTGGCCTTCCTGCTTATTTCCCCAACTGCCTGCTGTTGAAGTAAACCAAACATATATATATACAGTACACATTCCAAGAATCTGGTCACATACAATCTTCATAATTATTGTAAGGCAGCTCCCTCTCTTTCACATGTATAACTTGGACTATGAGGCTAGATGCAAGCTAATGAGTCATGACCCACGTGCCAATTAAGCTTCCTTGCCATACTCAATGGAAACTACTAAATTCCTGGAATCCAGACGTTGTCTATGGGGATGCTTTACTAACAGCTATGTAAAGGTGGATTTAGCCCTTTCCTATTCACCTGCCTCCTGGAGAAGAACTGCCAGTCTGAGTTGCTACATAGTCTGATAAGCATTTTGGTCCCTCAGCCTGTGTAGCAGGCAGAGTTCTTCCCCCTGCCTTCCAGATGTGTAAACAGTGCTGAGCCTCAATTCTCTGACCTCAGAGCCAGCTGGCTCTGCAGCTCCCCATGTGCCCTGTACCTCCTCATGTGCCTCTGACCGCTGAACCTCCAACACTGTATCCCCAGGCCCTAGTTGCCATGCTTACTTTAAGTGTCTTTTCGGAGTACCCTCAAGGAACTCTGTTTCCCCTCCTGTCTTCAAGGGGTGCTAAGAGGCATAAAGTCTTCAGGGGCTGCTAAGAGGCATAAAGGGGAGAGGTCAACGGCACATGGGGGTGCCTCCCACAGCAGCACATCAGGGGGCACTGAGGACTTTGGAGGTCTCACCCCTTACATAGGCCTCATTGGCAAAGTCTAGAGCCTTCCTGTTGGCGTAGAGAAGGGAGCCATCAGGTAAGGAGCAGCCCGATTGAAGTGATAGCATTTCTTTTTTTCTGATGTAACTGTTACCATATGGAAAAGGGAAACCTTACTTGATAGAGGACAAATTGAAACAAGATATTGTCAAAACTGCAAACAAAAATCCTTCTTCAATTCTGAAGTGACATTGGCAAGGAAAAATCCCAGGTAAGAATTTAAGACCACTTGAAACATCAGATTGAATGGTTTTGTTGGTGTCCCTAGGCCTAAATAAACCAAAGTGGTAACCAAAGGTCTTCCATGCTGTGAACTTTAACCAGCCTAAGATGCTAACAGACAGCAAGCAAAATGTGTAACTGTCAGCTGTCTCAGCTTGCAGCTGTAGGACAGTTTGAAACAGCAAAAAGCGGCGGGGAGGAGCGGGAGGAAAATCTGCATGCGTTTGTGCTGTGAAGGCCATAGATAAATATGCGAATGGGAACTTTTTTAACACGCTGAAATGTAATGTTTAAAGTAACTGCTGTTGGGAAGGGAGGGGTGAGGGGGAAAACCAAACAAAAGGCTTACACAAACAAGGGGGGTGTAAATGCTGGGACCCCGCCTGCGCGCGGGTGTGCAGGATTTGAGAATGCTTTTTCTCCCTGGCACCTTTTTTTGAGCTCAAATAAACTTGGTTTGCTTCTCCACCCTGGTGTGTTAATTAGTGCGACGCACACCGGGCAACGAACCCTGCTGTTGCTCCGCCTCGGGCCCTTTGAGCCGGCAACAGTTTATTTTACCTCCTTTAGTATAATGGAAATCATAGTGCCGGTGTCCTGCTGTTCATGTGTTCCTGAATTTGCCACTAAAGACGCTTTCCTAAAGATCTTAGCTCAGACCCTTAGATGCAGACGGGGAGTACTTAGAACAGCTGAAGGGGGCCCAAAGATGACTTTAAGCCACCTTTACGTTCACTCAATCCTGAAACTATCTTAATGATGGATTGCATAAATCAGAACAACCTAAAGTTTGCTGCAACCTACACCAGCTGCTGACAGCCCCCAGAAGCATAGTTGCTGGAACTAGGGGCGCTGGGGGTGCTGCCACACCCCCTGGCTTGAAGTGATTTCCGTCATATACAGGGTTACAGTTTGGTTCAATGGCTCTCAGCACCCCCGCTATAAAAACTGTTCCAGCACCCCTGCCCAGAAGCTATTTCGGCAGTGAGGGAGAGAGGGATCATTTGGGTTTAGTTATGACCCAACCACTCCCTACTTCCCCTCTGCCAGAAGCTAGAAGTTTGTCACCTGAGGATCCCCCTGCAGAGGTAGTGATTCTCAAGAGACTGGATCTGCTGTGTTTAAAGCTGCTTTGCCAGAGGAGAATGGTGCAGAGCTGTCATAAGCATATCAGAATCTATAGTCATAAAACACTCATTTTCAAATCAAGAAATCATGATATTCTAGGATACATGGAAATATGCACAAGCTAAGATTTTAGGAAGTCCTATTAGCCTAGCCCCAGACATTGATATATAAAGTAAATGTTCAGCATTTGATAATATTCAGTTCAGTTTTCAAACTTCCTGTTGTGCTTTTTTTGAGCCAAATGTACTTTTTTCAGAACAGTGTGGCATATAACTGGCCAATATGATACATCTATTCATAATCTAGGATTGTGCAACATGGGCTAAATTATTGTGACATGGAAAAAAGGTGAATGTGTCAAAAATAGTATAGAATGACATTTCATATTGATTTATGTTATTCTTTCTCTTTGGTATCAATGCCCTTTGCCTGTTTAGTGTATCTATATCTACATCCTCAGCATTTTAGCTAGCTTTGATAAGGGGATTTTATTACAGTGTCAATAAGATTCTAATTATAGAATTTGAGATTGAAAATTTCAAAGTCTCCCTTTCTACTCGCCCAAGCCCAGCCAGTGACTTTGGACCTGCAGTTTCTGTATATAAACATTTGTGCTTGCAAAAATCTGCTTATATAAATGATTTTAAATTTCCTGTTTGGGTTAGTGGTTACTTTTGCAGTACTAATTCTGTCATTCACATGCTTAAATTACTGGGTTTTTTTTAAAGTAGGTGCTTATTTAGAAGCTGTTAATATGTGACCTTTTAAAATTAATTTGGCAGGAAATCATTCTTTCATTTCATTTACTTGCTGAAAATGACTGCTTTCTGTGAAAAGAGACCCATTTATTAAGAAGCATTACAGCTAGAAGACCCATAGATGAAGCTGAAGATTTAGAAGCTGTGAAAAGTGGTTAACTAGGAAGAGCATACTGCATATGTTTAAACATAAAATAACCATACTTGAACCTAAATCACTGTCCACACAATAAATCATCTTCATTTCTCTCCTTAAATTAATGTGACCCTGATGAAGCAAAGAGCACTAAATAGATTATGTTGGCTATATAGGCCTTAGTAGTTCACTTTATTGCCGTGAGCATTTATTTAGTTTACAAAGTAATTTATTGCTTCTTCCAATGGCTCAAGGGATTTTGAACATATATAGAATTCCTTGTTTACTGATGACGTCTGTCAAAAGGTCTTTCAGATATTTTCATTCAGTCTTCCTATCTTTGGTAATAACTGTGCTAAAACGTGGTAGTATCCATGTTTACTGGTTGGTTTATATAATAGCTAATTCTATATTTAATCTTCTGTTACCATAAATGTAAGTGTACTTCTACTATTGTACCATTAGCACATTCCTTTTTATGCTGTTTGTCAGTCATTTGTTAGTTTACAATAGTAAAGGTGAAAGGTGCTGGATAGGCAGTTCTGGAAACCAAAATCATAATCCACAGAACAACTGAAACTGTAGCACAAGCAGTAGCAATGTAAACTTTCAGCACACTGCACTCTGTCAGAGTGCTTTAACCCTGTTTAAGAGAGTTTATTACCTCTGGGGGGAGATAAGTTAAAATGATGTCTACATTACAAACCATTACAGTGGCACAGCTGTACTGCTACAGCTGCGCTGCTGTATGGTCTCCCATGTAGCTGCTCTATGCCGATGGGGGAGAGTTCTCCTGTCAGCATAATTAAACCATCCCAAATGAGCAGCAGTAGCTATGTTGGAGGGAGCGCATCTTTTGTCAGTGAAACTTTTGTCGATCAGGAGTGTGTTTTTTCATACCCCTTGCCAACAAAGGTTTCACCGGCAAAACTGCTAGTGTAGAAATAGTCTTAGGCCTGGTCTACACTTTACGCGTTTAAACCGAATTTAGCAGCGTTAAACCGAATTAACCCTGCACCCGTCCACACAACGAAGCCCTTTATATCGATATAAAGGGCTCTTAAAACTGATTTCTGTACTCCTTCCCGATGAGGGGAGTAGCGCTGAAATCGGTATTGCCATGTCGGATTAGGGTTAGTGTGGCCGCAATTCGACGGTATTGGCCTCCGGGCGGTATCCCACAGTGCACCATTGTGACCGCTCTGGAAAGCAATCTGAACTCGGGTGCATTGGCCAGGTAGACAGGAAAAGCCCCGCGAACTTTTGAATTTCATTTCCTGTTTGCCCAGCATGGAGCTCTGATCAGCACGTGTGGCGATGCAGTCCCAAATCCAAAAAGAGCTCCAGCATGGACCGTACGGGAGATACTGGATCTGATCGCTGTGTGGGGAGACAAATCTGTTCTATCAGAGCTCCGTTACAGAAGACGAAATGCCAAAGCATTTGAAAAAATCTCCAGGCTATGATACAGAGTCCACACAAGGGAATCAGCACAGTGCTGCGTGACAAGCGTAACAGAAAGCCAAAGAATCAAATGGATGCTCATGGAGGAAGGGAGGGGGTACTGAGGACTCCAGCTATCCCACAGTCCCCGCAGTCTCCGAAAAGCATTTGCATTCTTGGCTGAGCTCCCAATGCCTGAAGGGTCAAAAACATTGTCCCGGGTGGTTCAAGGTATATGTTGTCAATTTACCCCCCTCCTCCCCCCATGAAAGAAAAGGGAAAAAAATCGTTTCTCGCCTTTTTTCAATGTCACCATATGTCTACTGCATGCTGCTGGTATACGCAGTGCTGCGGCGCTGAACAGCAGCATCCCCTCCCCTTCCTTTCCTGATGGCAGATAGTACAAAAGGCTTGGAAACCGTCCTCATCAGCCCATGATGCTCCTGGCTGGCCTCGGTGAGGTCGGTTGGGGGGTGCCTGGGCAAAAATGGGAATGACTCCCTGTTATTCCTGGCAGACGGTACAGAAGGATTGAAAACCGTCCTTATCATAGCAACTGGAGGCTGAGCGCCTCCCCCCCCCCCTTTCATGTCTAATGAAGATTCTGTACTGCCTGGACTATCATAGCAGCGGGAGGCTGCCTCCCCCTCATTTTATCTCACTAAAAAGTCAGTGTTTCTTATTCCTGAATTCTTTATTACTTCATCACACAAATCGGGGGATGACTGCCATGGTAGCCCAGGAGGGGTGTGGGAGGAAGGAAGCAACGGGTGAGGTTGTTGCAGGGGCACCCCCTGGAATGGCATGCAGCTCATCATTCCTGCGGGATATCTGGGGCTCTGACCCGGAGCGGCTGAGCTCCCTGGTTCTCTAGTAGACTTGCCCCATATTCTAGGCAGGACTGACTCTATTTTTAGACAAAACATAAAGAAGGGAATGACCTGGGGAGTCATTCCCAGTTTTGTCCATGTGCCCCCGGCCGACCTTACCGAGGCCAGCCAGGAGCACCCATAACAGCAGCAAACGGTACAAAAGGATTGATAACCATCATTGCCAATTTCCAATTGCAGACAGTACAAAAGGATTGATAACCGTCATCGCCAATTTCCAATTGCAGAGAGTACAAAAGGATTGATAACTGTCATCGCCAGTTTCCAATTGCAGACGGTGATATAGGGCTGGTAACCGTCTCTGCTACCTTGCAAAGGCGAATGAATGCTGCTGTGTAGCACTGCAGTACCGCGTCTGTCAGCAGCATTCAGTACACATAAGGTGACAGTGACAAAAGGCTAAACGGGCTCCATGGTTGCCATGCTATGGCGTCTGCCAGGGCAATCCAGGGAAAAAGGGTGCAAAATGATTGCCTCCCGTTGCTTTCACGGAGGAAGGATTGAGTGACGACATTTACCCAGAATCACACTGTTTTTGCCCCATCATGCATTGGGATCACAACCCAGAATTCCAATGGGCGGAGGAGACTGCGGGAACTATGGGATAGCTACAGGATAGCTACCCACAGTGCAACGCTCTGGAAATCGACGCTATCCTCGGTACATGGACGCACACCGCTGAATTAATGTGCTTAGTGTGGCCGCATGCACTCGACTTTATACAATCTGTTTTAAAAAACCGGTTTCTGTAACATCGGAATAATCCCGTAATGTAGACATACCCTTAGTTCAGTCTCCCTATCATTCAGGCCTCAATCTCTCTGATAGCAAAGTTGCCAGCTGACGAGAGGTATTTTTTAAAAAACGTATTCACTGGGACAGTGGTTTTCAAACTTTTTTCACTTGTGGACCCCTACAAAATATCAGATGGAGGTGCGTCAGCAGATCACAGGTTGAAAACCACTGCACTAGAAGATGGACAAAGACCCTCAATCCATTTCAAATAGACCACTGAGCAACAGACATCAGTGCATTTGGATCAGAGGTATCTAGAGGTGAAAGGCTTTCTATCCACAACCAACTCCTTGAGCTGGTCCGTTCTTCTTCTGCAAACCCTTACAAAATTATAGCATCAAAAATGAAGATTGCTAGAAGTGCTGAGCAAAACTGAGCTAATGTACATTTGCAAGTTTCAAGGACTAAAAATTATAGTTACATACAATTTTAGACTGCAGATCTTTTCCCTCAAAAGAAAAGGTCTTTGTTTTTATGTGGAATTTTAAGAGAGGATGTGTGATCTTAAGATTGAATCCTAAGAAATATTTCTGCCAGACCGTAAGTGTGAACATGCCAAAAATTCTGCACCTTTGGGAAATTAAAAACAAACAAATAAGCAAAAAACCCGGAAAGGTAAAAAATGTGGAAATGAAGTTAAGAGACACAGCCAATTCCCCATTGACATAACCGATCACCTCATCTGAGTTACATCCTGCACTTGACCTTAACTTTGTCCCCTTGTTTTGTTTTGTAATGGAATTATGCTGTTTTTATATTGTTTTATAGATATATTAAAAGTAAAGATTGCATTCTCTTTTTGTTATCTTTTTATTAAAAGAACTGTTGTCAGTAAAAGTTACATTCTTATCTTTGTTAGCGATTTTGTGGTAGCTGCGTTACAGGGTAGGACAGAGACAGCTTCTGTTGGTGGAACATACAAGCTTTTGAGCTGCATAGAGCTCTTCCTCCGGTCTGTGAAAGGAGATCAGAGTGTCTGAGCTAAATCCAAGTTTGGACAAAATGGATAAGGCATCTTGGAGGTGATCACTTGAAATAAAGTGGGCAATTGAAGGTTAGATTGTTATGCATAAAGGGACTGAAAAGGGCAATTAAGGGTATCAGGCAGTGTGGTGTGTTACAAATTGTTATAATGAGCCATAAAACCAGTGTCCCTGCCAAGCACATGGTTTTTGGTGTCTACCAGAATTATGGATTTAAGTTCCCAGGCTCACCTTTTGTTGGTGTTTTGGAGGTTTCCTTGGAGGGCAGGTATTGAAAGCTCAGCTATGGAGTAAGCACCTCTTGGGATCCACAGGTCCCACATATGCCTACCACTACAGGTGTTGTACCTCCTCCAGTGCACTAAATGCCCCAATGACAACTATGTGGGTGAAAGGAGACAAGCCAGGCCCTCTGGCATGAACTCACATAGAAAGATGGTAAAATACAAAACCACCTTATTACACCAGGGTGAACCTTTTTCACAAAGCGATCACTCCCTCTCTGTGGCTCTAGTCTGAGGGGGAAAGTGCCCTAAGAAGAGACACAGCAGGTCCTAGAGGGTCAGATGGGGGCTGAGTCCAGGAATAAAGGGGGTTGGTGTGTGCAGGAGGCGGAGCAGTCAGTCAGTCCAGCCCTGTCAGTACGCAGCACCCCCCCCCCCCGCGGAGCTCCCACCCACAGCTCCCTCACCACCACCCCAGTCCCTGGCAGCTGGAGCTGGGGAACCGCGGTGCTTGCGCAGAGGCAGCACCAGCGCGGGCCATCCTGGGAGCGTCGGGAGCAGCGAGCTTGTCTGCGGGGTTTGCGGCAGGGAGTACAGGTCTGTCTCATCTTATGCTGCGGTTAAGTTCTGCAGTCAGCGCCTAAAGTGAAAATCGCGTATAATCAAAATTACATTGAGTGTAATGGTGGGCGGAATCACCTGCACTACAGAAACAGTATTTAAATTTTCTCTTTTTTTTGGTTTTTTTCTTGTTTTTGCCAACTGCGTAAAGCTGAAATCGCACATGTTAAATGTGCCTAAGATGCTACAGACCTGTATTGTAATACAATTGCTCCATGTACCAATGTGCTACTGGTAGCAGTTATTGATATGGAATGGATTGTAAGACGGTGGTATTGTAGTAAACTGCTACCTGATGTAGCAAATGCCTACAGGTAGCAATTTCTTGCACTATAGTATACAGCTAGTATACAAAAAAGCTACTTTGCTCAAATAAAAAAAGGTCCTCGCCCCCCCCCCCAACAAACTAGTTTGCAAAGCACTGGTGTCTCAGTGCCACTGGGGTAACTGCTACCCCTGTGCCCCTGCCTGTGCCGGGTTTTGCCCCCTGACACCCACTGCCCGCGCCTCACCCCGGGCTTAACTCCGCCTCCTCCCCCCATTCCTGATTTTGCCCTTTAGCCCCTCCCCTAATGCTGCCTCCAGCTGCTTGACCGCCCCTCCCCCCGGTCAATTTCCGCCCCCTGCTCAGACCCCGGCCACCCCCCTGCTCCGACTCGCCCCTCGGCCACTTTTTAGCCCCCGTCAAAAGCAGCCCGCAGAATCCCACGGCTAACAAGGGCAGGGTGAAGGGCAGTGGCTTCAACAGATGTACTGAGCACGCGCAGTTCACCTGCACATGCGCACTACACTGTAAATAGCACATCACTACGGAGAGCGATTTACTACCCTGCACCTGGCGGGAGCGGGGAGGATCGTGCGCCGCTCCCGGAGCGGAGAGAGGCGCGCGGCGCGAGGTCTGTGCCCTGGGCTGCCCGTTGGCGGGTGCACTTGGGGGGCGCCGGGGGTGTGTGGCGGGCGAGCTGGGGGGTGACATGGGGCACCTGGGCAGGGTCCGGGGAGCGGCAGGCGGTGCCCCGGCGGGGTGCGGGGTCCGGGGAGCGGCAGGCGGTGCCGCGGCGGGGTCCGGGGAGCGGCAGGCGGTGCCGCGGCGGGGTGCGGGGTCCGGGGAGCGGCAGGCGGTGCCCCGGCGGGGTGCGGGGTCCGGGGAGCGGCAGGCGGTGCCCCGGCGGGGTGCGGGGTCCGGGGGGCGGCAGGCGGTGCCGCGGGGGGGGGTGCGGGGGGTGGCAGGCGGTGCCGCGGGGGGACGGGGGGCGAGGAGCGGCAGGCGGTGCCCCGGCGGGGTGCGGGGTCCGGGGGGCGGCAGGCGGTGCCCCGGGGGGAGTGCGGGGGGGTGGCAGGCGGTGCCGCGGGGGGACGGGGGGCGAGGAGTGGCAGGCGGTGCCCCGGGGGTGGCTTCTTGCTTAGCAACTCTTCCAAGTCCTTCCTCTGGCGCCCCGAAAGTTCGGAGTTGGCGCTGCCTGCGTTTCTTCTCTCCTTTCATGGGGTTGGGTGCTTGGGAAAGTTTGCTGTGAGGCCGCGGTTAGTTGAGAGAGCCTGTGTATGGTGTGTTGGGGGAGGCAGCTTGCAGTGCTGGCTGTCCGGGGGAGTGTTATGATGGTTTCTTGTCTGATTTCTGTTCTGGCCCATTGTGCTGCTGAAAATCAACAAAGGGGGTGTCTGTTTTCAAGGCAGCAGCAGCAGCAGGGTGTGACAGATGTGGGGGAGGGAGCTGCTCTTGCTCGCATTCTGTGTTCAGCAATTCTCTTTTTTGGGAGGTGAGAAAAAAAGATCCTTTCAGCTCTTCTCCCCCCTCACCCGCACAGTCATCTGATGTTGGGTGTTTGTGACTGAGCTGTTTTGTAGATGGTGGCCCTGCCTTGGATTGACATAACTATGGATTGTTTTTTTTTTTTTTTAAATGGGGATCCCAGTGTTTGGGTCTGTCACTGTAGTTTTAGTACTGCATTCAGTTTTAGGCAGCTGGTTATCTGGAAGGTAGAGGGAATCTAAGGGAAGAGTGAAACCCAATGACTGTGGCTGGAGATTAATGAGGAAAGTTAGAAGTGTGTATGTAATGTGTGTGTAGCTATAGATATACATATGGTGGATGGATCCCCCTGTAGAGGTTGGCTGACACTTCCCCATTATAAGACCCTGTTTTCAGTTGCTTATAACTTTGCTGAACTTTAACTGTTTGGGTGGAAATTTTCCATCCTGGGTTCCAGCCTCAGGTTGTATTTTTTTAAAAAAACTTTGTTTTGTTTTTTAATTTAACAAGGCTAGGAAAGTATCAGAGGGGTAGCCGTGTTAGTCTGGTTCTAGGAAAGGCTAGGAAAGAATATGTTGTTCTGCCCATGTTAAAATATTATAGTGACCTCTTGTTTGGAAAGCTCAACTACTCTCATGCTTTGGATTGGGGACTTGAAATTTGGCTTGTAATTGGCCTTTGTTAGAAATCTGCCTCTAGCTGTCCCTGTTAACCACACAAATTTGACCAAGTTATAAGCCTTTGAAAAATTGCAGTTAGCATATGCTTAGTAGGCATTTCTGAGATTTTTAGCTAAATTCCCTGAAGATTCTGTCCACACTAGGCATGCTTCTGAGCAGAACTTTTCCTGTAACTGCAGCTCAGGGCTGCTGCAGGCCATGACAGGTCTGGATCTTGGCATCTGAACATATTATTCTGTACTCTCACTGGCATCCTGATGGGATCATGCAAATTGAAGGAGGAAGCTGTCAGATTCAAATACAGAGGGGATAAGAGCCAGACTGGTGGGGAGAGCTGATTGGTTCAAGGACTGGAGACTGCCAGGGCGAGGGCTGGGGGCTGGGAGTTGAGGTTGAGGGGCGGGGGAGATACTGGGGCTGGCTGGGCAAGGAGATTGGGGACTGGGAGTGAAAAGGGAAATGAGGGAGGCAGGGAAGGTGGGGCTGGGAGCTGTAGGTGGATGGAAACTGAGATCAGATGCAGAGACCCAGTCTGACTGGGGGAAAAATGGATCTGAGAACCCCCAGGGCAGGAGGGGGAGGTGAGGGGAGACATATTTAACAAGAAGCTGGAGGGGGAAAGGAGGATTGAGATTGGCTGAACAAAAGGATTGAGACAAGGAGATGAGAGAGCAGAACTAAGTGAGCACAACATTACAAATTTGTTCTCTCCATAAGGATGGAGTTTGTTTGAAGCAAGGAAATTAGGCAACAGTTGGAAATGGTGCTTTTGATTAATTGAGATGTGCAAAGGTCCAGGGGCTGGTAATGAATGTTTTGACCTCCTGCAGTCTGGCTTCTGTTTCCTTCACTCTGTTGGTGTATGACTCGTCAAGGACTTGACTTTTTTCTTAGCCAAAGCTCAGATTCTCTGCTTTGTTCTTTTTCACTTCTCTACTGCTTTTCTGCTTGTAATCACACCCTCTTTAATGAAATACTATCCAACCAAGGCTTCCAGGATGCTGTCTGCTCCTAGTTTAGTCTTTCTGCAGTCTCTTTCTTTGGCCTCCCGCAGCCATCTCTGTGCCTTCTTCCATGTTGCCCCTTAAATTCCAAATAAACCCCTTGAAAAAGTGGTGTAGCTGTAGAGAACAATAGAGCACTGGCAAAAGGGTGGATTGAATGACCTAATGTCTAACATTGCTGTCCCTGCCAGCTATTTTTGTTCAAGTTCAAATGTTGGTAACTATTTAACCTTTTCAAATCTAATCTAACAATACCCAGTTATTTCACTGTTTACCCTTTACTATGTGCTAATGGGTCTTGTTAAACAAAACTCTGTTTCCAGTGTATGAAGTGTGTTTGGTCCTTCCCCCTTTGCAGTTGACTATTGATGGTGCTGCTAATTAAATTCTCTGTAGTGCTGTAGCAATCAGCAATATTGAGTTACTAATCAAAATTGTAAATTCCTCCCATAAAATCAAAATGTGTAGTATTTTCAAATTGGAATTTAGAGAACTGCATGCTAACTGCCTAAAATCCTACTGATTTTTGGTTTACTTAAGCGTTCATGTCCTGCTTTAAGCTATGGTAGTGTTGATTTGTGGTGTTTCATGGTAGGGGTGACTGTTTCAAGGGTAGATATGTGATTTTTTTGTTGTTGTGCAGCTTGTAAAGTATTTATAATTCTAGATGGAGCTATAAATATGATTGGGTATACACTTGTAATATCAGGCAGGGACTGACTTTGTTCCATGTTTATACATCACCTAACACAGTGGGGGCCTGGTCTATGACTAGGGTTTCTGGGTGCTATGGTTCTACTAATAATAATGCTGCCTCTTTCTAAACTATGGAAAAATACTTTTGACATAAAATGAGATTTCTCTAGCATACTTGGGTGGGATGGGAAAAGGGGTCTTGTTAATCTGTTAGTTGCTCTTGGATGATGCAGTTTTGCCGTAGACAGATTTGTGTGAAGTGTTGTACATTTGTTTGGTGAATTGTTCTAAAAGATCCGAATTAGCAAATTAAGGTTTCTGTATTAAATAACAGTATTTAAATAAGAGATTGGTAAACTATTTAATTGGAAATCCTGTAACATTTTTAGGCTAATGATCAATCTATTTCAGTATAGCTTCTCCAGCAGTGGTCAGAATCAAATGCACCTTTTTCTTGTCAGTGAAATCATGCTACATACAATCCAAGAATAAACTGTCATGGGGAAAGTTTCTTAACCCCAGCCATTAGAGTTTGGCCTTGTGCCCTATAGCATGAGGATTTATATCCCTTCCAAACTCTTGGTTTGTTAGGATTTTTTATGAGTTTGGAGGGTGTGGGATGTTATTTCCTGTTGTTGTAATGCTGGATATCTGTTATCTATATAGAAATGCATAATCCTTTTTTAAATCTTGCTAAGCTCTTGGACTCTGTGGCAATGAGTTCTATAGTCTAATTTCAGGTCTCAGCTTATGTTAACTTTATTCTATGTCTAAATCCTTAACTTAGATAAAATTTCAACCGCCTCTTCTGTAACATTCATCGTCTTAGCCATATCTCAGTCAGACAATTTAACACCTGAAGAAGGGATCCTCTTTGGCTGAAAAACTTTAGTACTGTTATCACGACTCAAAAATATGTCTACCCACCAGCTGCTAGGTATCGGATGGGGCTTGTGGGGGGCCAGTACCAGCATGATCCAGAGGGAAAGCCCTGCTGAGAAGTTCAGCCTCCTTGCACCTCCCCAACTGCTTGCTGGTAAAGGGGTGGTGCTGGGATTTTTACCAGGGTGCTGTTCACTGACTCTGCTTGGAGTCTCTAGCTTTCATATCAACCTTTTGGATTGTAGATGTTTCAGCTTCTAGCTACTTGCTGAAGGGGAGAGGGAGTTTTTGGTTTCTCCTTTCCCTATTCCTGATCCTCAAGACTCTGGACTGCTGCAAGGAGTGAGAGGGAAAAGAGGTCTCTGCTATTGCCCCGGTCTATTTTTTTTTTTTTAATCCTTGTGGCTAATTCTTGTGGCTGTCTTCTGCCTCTTCCCTAGCTACAGCTGAAATGGACAGAATTGTTGTTCATTCCTTACTGAATAACAGCCATGAAACTGACTGGTCTTGCTAATGTCATTGTGCTGTTGCTTGGCAAAGCTGTGAGCAGCAACAACAGAGGCAATGAAGTAGTTTGGAGATTTAGTAAAGGCAACACTACATGAGTCTACTTTTGGTTTCCAGTTGGGAGACTTTCTTTGCAAATCATAGGGCTAGATAGGTAAATTTTTTTAAATGAAAGCTTACATTTTGTGGAAATTGATGTAAGGTGACAGACACTGTGAAAAGCTTTTCACTTGTGATTCAATTTTCTCAAACCATGACTATAGTTTTCATAGTATCTACAAATATGTCTCTTCCCCATGTTTGAGACAGACTTTCAAGTTTAATGACTTATTACATTAATTTCACTGCAGTGTTAAATTTATCAAGTGACTTCAGTGGGTGTAAAACACTTTACTGACTCTGATCTTTTAAAGCTAATTTTAAGTAGTATATTAGAATTTTTTTTTTAAAGTTCTGTGACATTGTAGCAGCTTGGATTGTCCTCTGTAAATGGTTTGTCTTACATTGTCTGTCTGCATGTTTTATATTCGGAGAGAAAACGTGTATTGTACTAAACTTCAACAATTATTTCAAACAAAAGGAAGTGAAATGTAAATGGAAACTCTTTTTCTGTAAAGAGGATATTGTTTTTAATGGCAGCTGCAGTGCTTTATCCCACAGTGTTGGAAGTGTATGGAAAAATCATTTAAACTATACCTTGATGCAAAAATGGGAAGAACTGCTTTGGCACTCAATAATTAAAAAAACTTGCCGCATGATACCATTTCTGCAATTCTAGTGACTTTTGTAGCATTGTACTTGACTGTCTAAAACTGGAAACAAACACAAATTACATATCTTCATGAAGCTAGGCACTTTATTTTCAAGTTTAAGCTTCAGCCAAAATGGGTCATTTCTCTTTATTGACTAAGGGCTAAGAGAGGATGGCAGGGGTACACTGTGTGTGTGTGTGTGTGTGGGGGGGTACCTAAAGTACATTCCTCCTCCATGCTACGGCAGGTAAATATTTTTAAGATGTCATTTAAATAGTGTGCCCATTTTTTTCCCCCTCTTGTACTTTCACAGCCCTGCTAGAACTGTTGGCCCCCTTTGGACACAATGGTAATGACCAAGGTGTGCTGTCAGTTATTTTCCATCCATAATGACTGTGGCAAGGGAAGTGGCTCATTGCCACAGCCACCCAAGCACACTGTCGTAGAATTACACATGTTGGAAGAAAGAGAGTCAGTCCTATCAGGTTGAGATAGTTCAAAATTCAAAATGCTGCAAGACTTTGGATAATGGGTGATTAGTCTAAATAGATATGATGCTTTTAGCATTTTAACTTTCAGACATCGTACCAGTAACCCATAGTAAGCTTGCTTCTCTTTTTAAATGAATGAGCTTCTCTATACTAGAGGATGGAAGTCTGTAATTGAACTGCTTGTATTGCATCAGTTTAAGCACAAGTGTTTGAGTCCACACTTGCAGAACTCTTGCAGATTTGCCCCTATTTGAGGTATCTATTTTCTAAACAATGGCAGTTGATTGTATTGTGTTAGTGCCTACAGGCCCCACTGTGCTAAGTGCATAAGAATGGTCATACTGGGTCAGACCAAAGGTCCATCTAGCCTAGTATGTTTTCTGACAGTGGCCAATGCCAGATGCTCCAGCGGGAATGAACAGAACAGGTAATCATTGAGTGATCCATGTCCTGTCGCCCATTCCCAGCTTCTAGCAAATAGAGGCTCCAGACACCATCCTTGCCCATCCTGACTAATAGCCATTGATGGACCTATTCTCAATGAATTTATCTAGTTCCTTTTTGAACCCTGTTAGAGTGTTGGCCTTCACAACATCCTCTGGCAAAGAGTTCCATATGTTGACTGTGTGTTGTGTGAAGAAATACTTTTTTTGTTTGTTTGAAACCTGCTGCCTATTAATTTCACTTGGTGACCCCTCGTTCTTGTGTTTATGAGGAGTAAATAACACTTCCTTATTCACTTTCTCCACACCAGTCATGATTTTATAGACCTCTATCATATCCCTCCTTACTCGTCTCTTTTCCAAGCTGAGAAGTCCCGATGTTATTAATATCATATGGAAGCTGTTCATACCCTAACCATTTTTGTTGCCCTTTTTGGAACTTTTTCCAATCCCAATATATCTTTTTTTGAGATGGGGTGCCCACATCTGCACACAGTATTCAAGATATGGGCCTACCATGGATTTACTGTACAAGTATGTCACAAAAAGTGAGTCCAAGCTCAATTTATAAACTAATAGTTGGTGCTTAGCCCACAGTTCAATGCAGAACTACTAGATGCAGTGCCTTCTGGGAGACTTCAGAAGGCTACTGTGGAACAACAAATCGGTCATTGTATGATGGAAGGAATGCTTTGAAGATCTCCTGAATTGTGACTTCGATGTTGATGAAAGCATCTTTGACTTAATCCCTCAATATCCCATGCAGGACGATCCTGGAACCACCCACACTTGTTGAGGTAAGAAAAACCATCAAACAGATGAATAAAAATAAGGCACTTGAACTTGGCGGAATTTCCGCTGAAATCTTCAAAGGAGGAGGAGAAGAACTGGCTCACCAGCTTCACGCCCTAATCTTCAAGATCTGGAATTCAGAAGAAATCACAGCCAACCATAGGAATGCCATGATTTTGACTATTTTCAAGAAAGGAGACAATTCTGATTGTGGGAACTATCAAGGAATCACCCTGTTGTCTACCTATGGAAAGATCCTCACCAGAATTCCCCTCGACAGACTGTTCCTTCTTGCTGAGGAAATCCTCAAAGAATCACAGTGCAGATTTAGACCATCTCAAGGTATCACCGACATATTCTTCACTGCTCGCCATCTTCAGGAAAAGTACAATAAACAACATCAACCTCTGTACGTTGACCTCATTGACTTCATGAAAATATTTGATTCCATCAGCCATGAGGCTCTGTGGAGAATTTTTGTCAAATTTGTCTGCCCACCAAAATATGTTCCTGTCCTCCAACTCCTCCACAACAACATATCTGTGACGGTTGTCATCAGTGAATCTGAAACAGACTCCTTTCTAGTCAAGACAGAAGTCAAGCAAGCTTGTGTCATCGCTCCAGAGCTCTTCTCCATCTTCCTTGCTGTCATCCTTCTCATCACTGAGTTCCCCTCCAGACTTGATATCTAATACAGAATGGATGGCAAGCTGTTAAACCTCAATTGCCTCCGATCCAAGGCACAAACTATTATTAAATCAGTTGTGGAACTTCAGTATGCAGACAACTGTGCCCTGTGCACCCACTCAGAAGGTTTTCAAAAAACAGTTGACATCTTCTCTGAGGCCTACAACCAACTGGGTGTCTCACACCAGACCAAGAAAACGAAAGTGCTTCACCAACAGGCTCTGAACCACCAGGATCCTGCTCCCACAATAAAGATAAAGGGACCCTGGAGAAAGCTGCAGGGGAATTGCTCAGCGATCTGTCACAGAAAGCTGACATTGACAAGGACGTTCAGCAGTGCCTCCAATGTGGCAGTGCAGCTTTCGGATGTTTGAGAAAATGTTTCATGACATCAAGAACAAAACTAAACTTCTTGTGTACCAGGCTGTTGTCATCCTTGCTCTCCTGTATGTGACCCAGGTTTTGGTATTGTACAATAGGCACCTCAGGGCTCTTGAAAGATATCATCAATGGTGCCTCTACAAGATCTTCTGAGTCAAGTGGGATAACTGACGCACCAACGTCTGCATTATGTGCCAAGCCAAAGCTTCCACCACTGAAGTGATGATCATCAGCCGCCAACTCAATTGGGCTGGTCACGTTCTTTGAATACCAGACAATTGGCTCCTGAAGCAGGTCACATTTTTCACAACTGAGCCATGGCCAACAGATGAAGGGCAGAAAATGTGTTTCAAAGACATCCTCAAAGCCAATATGAAGAAGTGCAACATTGACATAAACTTATGGGAAACCTAAGCCCTTGATGGATTAAAATGGAGAAGTACCTTGTGGCAAGGGTCCCAGCATTTGGAGACCCAACAAAAACAGAGAAACAGGGAAGGAGGTAAGAACGTGCCACAGCCCAACTCAACAATCCTAATCCACCCCTTCTACGAGGAAACATCTGCCCTAACTGTGATGAGATGTATGGATCCCAAATTGGTCTCATTAGCCATCCGCAGTTGCGCCAGCAGTAGCCGGCTATCGTTTCTTGGAAGACAATTCTCCTCGAACTCCAAGGGATCGCTGGTGACAGTGGAACTATAGTGGGAGGATTAGTTGAATTATATTATCTAAACGGCATCCACATTGGCACTAGAATACTTCAGTCTGCAGCATAGTCTATTCAAAACAGTATTTAGCACACATGTAAATCAATTGGAGGGCTTTTGTGTGTATACGTTAAAATTCTACCTGGAACAAACAATAGTTGGCACAGTAAATGTGTCTAGTGTAGACAGGGCTAATGTGTATGTTTAAAATACACATGCATGGAAACTCCCACATCACTTAGATCTGGGGGGGAAAATAGCTGTTTAGAAAGCTTCAGGGTTTTTTTCACTTCATATGGCTGATCCTTCTTTTGTGTTTTATTTTAGAATTTAAAGAGCTGTGAACATCTGTTGTGACTATTTTGTTTATTTGACTATTGTAAGTTTTGCATCTCTTTATCTTTTCATTTTTTAAATTCAGTTTTCAAACATGACAAAACATAAAAGAAAATGTTTAGGCTTTCTGTACTTACTATATGATGAGCAGATGAAATGCCCATGTCTAACTTTTGCCTGGCTGTTATTCCATGCACTTCAATATTTACAGTTGCTAATTTCAGTGGACTGGAAAAATCCCATAAGTACTTTGCTTAGTAATCTTATCCTTTGTGCCTTGTTTCTGGGAGAAAATAGGCAAGGCAGGAACTTGTTTCTAAACTTGCTGACAATGCAGAACACATAAGACAGTATTCATTTTCAAATGTCTCTTGTTTAGTGTGGTACTTAAAACAAGAGAGAAATTTCTTTCTTACCCTTTCCTGGGTAATTTCCCTAAACTGAACGAGCTGAAAGTCATTCTGTGTACACTAAGGAATATACTGTAATTCTGATTTAGATCAGAATCATCTTTTTTTTTCTTGTTCCTAAATAGATTAGTTTCTTCACAAAGGCTCTTTTTCACATGCAGTCTGCATATTTATAATGTTCATAAAAAGTCAAACTAGCAAGTGAGAGATTATCCAGGATATTTCCAGCCACACTGTAGCTGAGGCCTAGCCTAACATGAGTGAGTAATGCATGGAGGAAGACTTTATTCCTTGGAAGATAGAATTAGGGAGGTAAATGAATTATTAGGCTGAAAACAGATCATTTATGCTAAATAAGGTAAGCAAATAGGTTAGTAGGCTAAGAAGACAGAATGTATCAGCCAACTAAGATAAGAACACCCAGGCAACCGTTTACTATGAACTACATCAGGGGTTGGCAACCTTTCAGCAGTGGTGTGCCGAGTCTTCATGTATACACTCTAATTTAAGGCTTCGCGTGCCGGTAATACATTTTAACATATTTTAGATGGTCTCTCTATAAGTCTATAATATATAACCAAACTACTGTTGTATGTAAAGTAAACAAGGTTTTCAAAATGTTTCAGAAGATTTATTTAAAATTAAATTAAAATGCAGATCTTATTAATTTAGTGTGATCCTTGCCCGCCCTGTAGGGTGACCAGACGTCCCGATTTTATCGGGACTGTCCCAATATTTGCTTGTTTCTCCCGCGTCCCGACCAATGTTAGGTCAGGACACTGGACAAACAAGCAAAGGCTCCGGAGCCCGAAGGGCTCGCGCCCTCCCCTGCCCCGACTCCGCCCCCTCCTTCCCCCATTGGATCCTTCCCCAAATCCTCGCCCCCATCCCCGCCCCCTCACTGCCCCATTGGCTCCCTCCCCAAATCCCAGCCTCTTTCCAAGCATGCCATGCCCAGGAGATGCAGGGGAGTGCGGGGCCGGGGTGAGTGTGAGTCTGGCCTGGTCCCGAGCAGGCAGGACTCGGTACCTGAAGGGAGAGTAGGGGGGCGGCCCGCGGGGCCAGGTGGCGGCTGTTCTCCCCACCTGGGCAGGGGACTTGGGAGCAGCCGCTGCTGCAGCTCCCACTGCTGCGGGGAGAGGAAGTGGCCAAGCACGTGGCGCTCGGCGGCTGCGGCTTTGGTGCCCGGGCCCGAACCCCCCGAGCCCGGTCCTGCTGCGGGGCAGCGTGCACACTGCGCTCAGCCCCTGGCCAGTTGCGTCTGGGCTGGCTGCCCAGCTGGTGCAATCCCGTGGCGGAGGCATCGGCAGCCCAGTCCCGTTCGTTCCCCTGCAGGACCCGAGCGGGATGCGGGGGGCTGGGGCCTGCTGCCCCCACTCCGAGGCCGCCCGCAGGATTGCACCAGCTGGGCAGCCAGCCCAGACGCGAGTGGCCAGGGGCTGGGTATGCGCAGCGTGCGCGCTGGGTCCCCGCAGCAGGCCCGGGCTCGGGGGGTTCGTGGGCGCCAGAGCCGCAGCTGCCGAGCTTGGCCAGCGGCCGCTTCCTCCCCCCGCGGCAGTGGGAGCTGCAGCAGCGGCTGCTCCCGAGTCCTGCTGCCCAGGTGGGGAGAACAGCCGCTGCCTGGCCCCGCAGGCCACCCCGTACTCTCCCTCCAGATAGCGCGCCTGAGCCTGCCTGCTCGGGGCCAGGCTGGACTCACACTCACCCCGGCCCCGTGCTCCCCTGAGTCTCCCGGGCCTCCCTCCAGCGCTTGCGGAGGGAGGAGGAATCGGGGGTGGGGGATTTTTATTTATTTATTTATTTTTTTGCTCTGCCGCCATTTTTTCCCCCTCTGCCCCCGCCCCGCCCCCCCCGTGTCCCGATATTTGACCTGGGTGATCTGGTCACCCTACCGCCCTGCATGCCATCAAAAATTGGCTTGTGTGCCACAGGTTGCCGACTCCCGAACTAGATAATGAGGGACAAAATAAGTTAGGATTGTAGAGATGAGGTAAAGAGAGAGTCAAAACATGGGAAGTGTGTGGACGGAGCATGCGGTACAGGAATTGGTTCCTGCTAAGAAACCAAGCCAAGGCTGCTACAGTGTCACAATTTAAAAAAAAAACAAAAACAAAAACCCCCCACAATTCTAATAATCTGCTTTAAAAGATCTGAATCAGTAAAATATTTTACACCTATTGGAGTTGCTTAATAAACTTAACACTACAGTTAAAATAATTTACAGAAGTCATTAAACTTGGAAGTCTGGCTCAAGCACATGAGGAAGAGAACATATTTGTAGCTCATACTTCCTACAAGCCACCATCTGGAGCTAAACAAAACTCTTTTACCTTTCTAAAAAATGTCTTGTCAAACACTGGGGTAGTATTGTTAGCGATGGGAGAACTACAAGGGGTGCATTTGGATAATATCTATGGTCCAAAATGGACAAATGGGGAAAGGGCTGTATGATTTTAAAAGTTTATGGGTCTATAATGCATTATAGAAAGGCACCACCTTTTAAAGGTGCCTTTCTAAGTCAAAACAATTGTACTTTAGCTGTTTTGGTGGTGAATAGTAAATAACACCCCATCCTGAAGTAAGTATCTCTACCATAAAATCATTTGAAAAAGGTGCATTACAGAAACCGTAGAGCCAGAAGAGAGACTGTGGCAACCATACTGGGTGGCACAGGAGTTGGGGTCTCCCTATGGAATTCTGAAGACATGAGGAATTAAACCTTAACATTAACTCAGTAACTAATGAATTTGGTTTAGCTATTTAAAAAAAGGAGGGATTAGTTCTTTAACCTTGCAGCAGGAAGCATTAATCATTAGGAATATGTGCAAACTCCACTGTGGAAACTATTAAATGAATTCATATAGTTGTAAATACTGTAATTAATTAATTGAATAATAATGTTTCTCAGGCAATGGCATGCAGCATATATGGTACCAAACTTGTTATGCGTGTAAATCGGGGAATAGAAAAGAGAGAGCAGGGGGAGTGATCGAGGTTGTTAAAACAGCACAGTTATCTAGACCACTGTATCTATTGGGTTTCCGGGAAACTGGGCGGGCGGAAGCCCGCCCAATGCTAAAGGATCCCCCTCTCAGCCTAAGGGGAGGATCTACAGGACCTCAGAAACCCACTAATTTCGGAGGACAACTAATAAAAGAACAGGGACAGGAGTGCAGTCAAAGGGTCATAAGAAGGGAGCCTGGCGGGAACACGGAGCAGAGAACCCCGGACAGCGCCCACTGCTCCTCGAAGGCATCAAGGGAGCCAGTGGACGCCACCCAGAGGAACTCCGCCCGGATACGTGAACAGACTAAGGATCGGAAACAAGCCCCACAGTTGCAGGAGTCTCCATTGGCCAACCGCCTCTCCCTGGTCGCGTAGATGGCCATTTTAGCCAGGGCGAGGAGGTTGACCAGGAGGTCCCATGACTTTGTGGGGCCACGGATAGGGAGTGCGTAGAGAAGGAGGTGAGGGGAAAAGTGCAGCCAGAAACGTAACAGGATATTGGTGAGGAGCCGGTATAGGGGCTTCAACCTGGTGCACTCTAAGTAAACGTGCGCCAGGGTCTCCCTCACGCCGCAGAAGGGGCAGGTGTCTGGGATGGGTAAATCGCACCAAGTACATGCCCGTGCCCACGGCCCCATGGAGGAGCCGCCAACTGATATCCCCGGCGGGCCTCGGGACCAGGGTGGAGTAGAGACTGGCCCACCGGGGCTCCTCACCCTCCAAAGGTGGCAAGAGGTCCCGCCACTTGGTGTCGGGGCGGGACACGAGGGTGAGGAAGTGAAGGGTGTGGAGCACGAGCGTGTAGAGATGTTTCCTTGGCACAGTTTGGAAGCGGCCCGGCAGCAGATCGTGTAGCCAGCTTGCGGGTCCACGGGGCAGGGGCCCGATGAAAAGGTCTGGAGGGCTCGGGGTGGGGGGTGGGCGGGGCGTGCCCTCACGTAGGACCCGGTCGAGGTAGGCCCGAGCTGCGGGTGGCAAAGCGGCCTTCACCTCCTGTAGTACGCACCGGGGAGTACAAGGCCTGGAGAGCCCCATACGCCGAGCGAGCGTCAGGGGATCCAGCCAGTCTCCCCGGTCGTAGTCCAGGAGGTCTCCGACCCTGGTAGCTTCTGCCAGGACCAACCTCTGGCGCACCACGGGGGACTCCGCCACCTGCACACGGAGCTGGGGGTTGTGTAGCAGGGGGTCTGCAAGGAGATCTGCCCCCTCAGTGGCCGCCACGGACCTGGTCGCAGAGAACAGCTTCCAGGTCCGGAGGAGGTCCTGGTAGAAGACCGGCAGCCCGGAGAGGTCTCGCAGAAGACCCCTCGGATCGAGATAAAGGAGCTGCCGGTCGTATCGGAGCCCTCGGAAGTGGCGCAGGAAGGCATGCGCCAGTGCTCTCCACGCCGGACTACCCGCACCATACAGGAGCCTCTGCAGTGCCTGGAGGCGGAAGACGTGGACCTGAGTGCGTAGGCACTTCAGGCCCTGCCCTCCCTCCTCCAGGGGCAGGTGGAGCACCCCTGCAGGGACCCAGTGCACTCCTGGCCAAAAGAACTCCAGAACCACCTTCCGGAGGTCGGCCAGGAAACCCGGGGCCGGGACCAGGGTGTTGAGCCAGTACCAGAGCATGGTACCTAGACCACTGTAGCAGGGTGGTTACCCGCTCCAGCCCTGACAGTAGAAGCCAGCCCTGGGAGAGGGCTCGGGGCTAGGATAAAAAGCCCAAGCTGATTGGGGAAGGAACTACACCTGGGCCACGCCCCAATCTGGGCAGCTGGGCCTTATAAGAAGGCCAGAGCAGGCAGAAGCTGAGCAGAGTCTCTCCTCTAGCTGTGGAGGGAGACCAGCCTGGCTGCAGGGGAATAAGAGGGTACCTAGGAGTGAAGCAGGGCTGGGGAAGAGCCAGAGGAGCAGGGGAGCTCCAGCCTGGTGACTCCCCAGGCTGCAGGGCCTGGTCCCAGGCCCATAGAGGTACTGGGTGGTAGAAGAAGGCAGCAGGTCAAACCCCCTTGCCTGTGATGAGTGGCTTTTATACTACAGTCTGCCCCAGTGAGTGGGCTAGGTGAGGACTGGCAGTATCCCAGGCTGAGGTGAGGTGGGGGTAGTGGTGGGGGTTCCCCAGGGAAGGGAGACCCACAGAGATTGTTGGGGTATTGCTGGGGGCAGCACCTCAGAGAAAATGGGGGCTGGGGGGACACAGGGCCCAGTTGTGGCAGATCACCGACCTGCAGAGGGGGGCTCCGGGCTGGAAATCGAACTAATTCCCTGAGAGACCAGCAGGAGGTGCCGCAGGGGTGAGTCCACACTCTTACAACAACACTAGTGGAAAAAGGAATTGATAACATTGGGGAAGAAAATTTTGCAAAGCTAGAAGATCCTGGACCTTGGACATCACACAAAATTAATAATTCGATGGTGCCAATGATAGCTATTCCAAAATGGACAGGGAATCCTAAATAATTGATAATGTGAACAGTATGGTACAATAGTGAATGGGACCTACAAACAGCATTATCCCAGTGTGAAGATAGCTACGCATGGACAAGGTGAAATAAACACAGCTGTAAACGATGGTTCTGATAGTGTTTGGCACAGATGAACCTGACCACAAGTTGTGGAGGTTGGACCTGACCAGTCATTAGAGAGTGAAGGAGGTGGTACGGCTTGAACACAGTATGTGCTCTGAGATACCACAACTGTTAGGCGTGGAGGACAATATGCCAGGGGAGCCTGGATGGGACTTTGACTGAACCTCATCTCTCTGACTCGGATTGGGAGAATGCAACACTCCATGACCGCCAACAGCAAATGGGAATCACTGATGCTGCAGGGTAATAAACTTAACAAAAAAGAGCACAAAAACAGGAATATAATGCAAATGAAATGAATGCTAATATAAAAAAACAGAATCAGGGGAAAGTAGCTGAACCCTGGCGTGACATCAGTAATTAACACTTGGAGGGAGGCCTTATTTCTTGGATGATAGAATTAGGGAGTTGAATGAATGATCAGGCTCAAAACAGAAAGTTTGTGCTAAATGAGATAAGCAAATATGTCAATAGTCTAAGGAGAGAGAATGCATTACCTAACTAAGATAAGAGGAAGAACACCCAGGGAACTATTTACTATGAACTAGATAACAAGGGACAAAATAAATTAGGAATGTAGAAATGAGGTAAAGAGGAAGTCAAAACTTGCACACTGCGTGGGTGGAGCATACGTACAGGGATTAGTTCCTGCTAAGAAATCAAGCCAATCTTAAAATGTATGATGCAATGTTTAGTCAATGCAATGAGATATGTAATGTATATAGAGGGAGAAGTTTCTGTGTAACTTTGGAGCTGTGGTGTATCCTGCATCCATCCCCCCACGTCTGAGTCTGATCAACTCAGTGTAGCACTGCTGTATGCCAAGTAAAGATAACTGAGTGACGAAGGCTGGAGTTGAGATGAGTTTTTGGGAAGCCAAGTGGAAAGAGTTCTTGGAGAGAATCGTAACACAGAGACATACCTATTCTGAGATGTTTTAGAGTTCAGAACGATTTCACAACTATATAAATATCAGTAATAGTAATTTATGGAGATATTATGCAGTATTGAGGGAATGTGATAGAATCTATATTTGAATAGTTGAAAAACATACAAAAAATTAGTTATACCTATTATGTGATTAAAATGTATGTGCAAGTAATATAGGTCATTTTGGGCCTTGGATAATCTTTTGCCTTTCAAATAGTCAAATCTCGGTTTCCTAACTCAATGAAAAGAAAGTTGTACATTTATCCTTCAGTCCAAAGGACTTAATGACTAATATCAGATACAGACTGGCATACTTGGAGACTGAAAGCTTGTATACAGATGCCTTGACCTAAATTGGAAAATCCCTAAGAGGCTTTGTTTTTTATGTTGGGACTGGGAAGGAGCGAGAACATGAAAAGGGCTCCAAGTAAGAGGGAAAGAAAAATACAGGAATGATATTTTTTACACGGTGTGTAGCTTTTTTAACTTTAGGATAGGACCAGGGGCAGCTCCAGGCCCCAGCACGCCAAGCGCGTGCTTGGGGCGGCATGCCATGGGGGGCGCTCTGCTGGTCGCCGGGAGGGCGGCAGGCGGCTCCGGTGGACCTCCCGCAGGCGTGCCTGCGCAGGGTCCCTGGTCCTGCGGCTTCGGTGGAGCATCCGCAGGCACGCCTGCGGGAGATCCACTGAAGCCGCAGGACCAGCGGCCCCTCCGCAGGCATGTCTGCAGGAGGTCCACTGGAGCCACGGGACTGGCGACCTGCAGAGTGCCCCCCCGTGGCGTGCCGTCGTGCTTGGGGCGGCGAAATGGCTAGAGCTGCCCCTGGATAGGACAGGTCTTGGGTCTTGATCCTATGATTTCTTGTGTGTGGACAGACTTCTGCCTTTGCAGTGGAATTGCTTTTTGTGAACTGTGCTCAAGTGCTGTCATCCACCTAGACACAAGAAACTGCAGGATCAGAGCCTTGGACCGTACACAAGGAAAAATCATCCACTGCTAACTAGGGAGACTTGCAGAATATAGTGCCCTTGCTGTTGATTGGATGTAAGATAGAAAGTATATTGATACACAACAGAGGCTTCAAACCCTCATCTTAATGTATTTATCTGTCATAGATTCAGGGCTTGGCTACACTTACAAATTTGCAGCGCTGCAGCAGGGTGTGAAAACACACCCCCTCCAGCGCTGCAAATTGCGGCGCTGCAAAGCGCCAGTGTAGTCAAAGCCCGAGCGCGGCTCCCAGCGCTGTCTGTTATTCCCCACAGGGAGGTGGAGTACGGACAGCGCTGGGAGAGCTTTCTCCCAGCGCTGGTGCTTTGACTACACTTACACTTCAAAGTGCTGCCGCGGCAGCACTGCCGCAGCAGCGCTTTGAAGCGCTAAGTGTAGCCAAAGCCAGAGATTCTATAGAATGCAAGGCTTCTTTCTTAAGGTTTTGAAGGTAACCTACCTAATAAGCAATGATGTGACATGTCTTAAACTGAAAAGAGCTGAGTAGGTAACAATATCCATTCTCTCAGTGTAGCATTAACTTCAAACAGTGTTGTTCTTCGAATGGCAGACGTGTATTCCAGGTTAGTGAACACCCCTGAGTGGACGTGTATTCTAGGTCAGATGTGTTTGGACCTAGCACACCAGAGCTGGAGACTTTTTTCCTGCAATGATACCTATCAGGATGGTGCATGCACCTGAAGACTCCTTGTGGCCTCTCCCAAGACTATATAGAGTAGTGCCATGCTGATGACCCCTCAGTTCCTTCTTACTGCCAGTTGCCTGAGTTGGAGCTCCCCGTCTAGGTTTTGCTTCTTGATTTTTTTTTTCTGTGCATCAGTTAGTTATTGAGACTCTGTTAGTATAAATAGCAGTTAGAACCTGTAGTTTAGTGTTTTTTGTTTGTTAGTTTAGGTAGTTCTATGGTTCGTGTCCGGTGCTGAGCACACATGTTATGCAGCATTCCCCAGGTTTCAAACACTGCCCATTGTATGGGATTTCTGTTTGCAGTAGTGACCCCCACATATGCTGCTTACTGTGCTTTGGTAAAAGACATTTTAAATAAAAGTATAGTGTCCCTTTAAATATAAAGAATATGCATTTCTAGAGAGCTATGCCTGAAGCAGCACCTAGTGGATCAGTCTGAGGCCTACTTCAGGACTGGGACCCTCTTTTGACCACTCGGTCTGTCACCCGCAGGCATCCTCTACCTGTATGGGAGTTTTGGACAGACCCCCTAGACTCTGATTCTTCCTAAAGAAGGGGAAGGTTTCATTCATCATCTCCTGGGATCCCTCAAAAGAGGAAGCACAGAACAGATCAGAGCCATCTGAAATTGAAAAGAAATCCATCCTCCTCTTCATTGAAGAAAGGATCTCAATGTTGTCAAGACCTAAGGACTCGGTTTGGCGGCTTGGCTCTACCCTATGTCTCCCTAGTACAGAGGCAGGAGGATCCTTGCACCATTCTACTGACTCCACAACCGGCTGTGGGATGGCTGTCTAGTCCCGTACCTCTGCATGCTGCTGTGATTATATCACTTTTGGTATCGACAACCCCACCAGCATATGCAGCAGCAACAGACGTGCTCTATCTGTACCAGACTCTCCAATGACACGAAGTAGGTGTAGCACTAGTACCTCCGGTATTTCTGGGCCCCCTGACCTCTTCTGCTTTGGGACAGAGATGACTAGTGCTGACAGTTTCAGTACTGATGAAAAACCAGCTGTTCATGTACCTGCTGGGCTAGCACTGGTACCCCGCTCGGTCCTGTGACCTCTGTACTGAGGGGTTCATTGAGTGGGGACCTACTATGTCGTATTCACAGGCAGCGGACCTTTTCTCAGCACCAAACACTTCTATTAGGACTTCAACCTCTTGAAATGCATTTGTGGTATCGACTGTGGTTCTGCCACTTGTACTGACCATGCCCTTCTCCCAATGGACAAGTTGGGTTATCCAGTGGCTTCACTGGAATGGGCACCATCAATGCCCGCTGCTTACAGAGAGGCTTCCTTCTACTCCAATTCTGAGTCCTGCAACTCATCTCTGTCACTGCATTGAAAGATTGCACAAGTCATCCAAATGTGCAATTGAAGGACAACATTGGTACTGAAAGCAGAACTGCTCTATGGCAAGAATAGGCCATCCTGGCAGAGTATGTCTTGGCTTCCTACTTAATATACTCTTACAGTGGCCTCTGTGGGGTATTCCTTGCTCCCACAGATCTAGCTCTCTGCCTCCAGCCGAAGGGAAGATTGGTCGACCTTACAAAAAGTGGCTACCCTCAGAATGACCTCTGCAGATTTAGGATGCTGCTTGTCTTCCCGAACCACCTCTGGATGAGCCCTTGCTGGTGGATTAACTTTTCCCTCAGGGGATACCATCAGTTCCAGGAATTCTGTCCTTGTCCTCTTCGGATGACTCAGTGGTCTTAGGTTCAGGTGAGTCTCCAGTCCCAGAGGATTTTAAATCCTACCAAGACCTATTTAGGAGACTGGCTACAGCTTTGGGTTTCCAAGCTTAGCTGGTATGGGGAAAATATCTACAAGTTATTTGACATCCTTCAGGCAATGACTCCAGGAAGGACAGACTACCTGATTAATGGCATTGTCTTTTGGTGTACAGCAAAGTTACTGTCCCCCATAGCTAAACATATGGACTAGCCAAACCATGTCCCATCGCAGGGATTTGAGTGTTTTTACTCTCACCCAGTGTCAAACTTCCTAATCATTGTGGCCATTAATGAGAGACCACCGGAAGGAAGATTTAAGTTGACTCCAAAGGAAAAAGAACCTAAAAGACTGGACTCTTTTTAGGAAGAAACATTTATTCTAGTGCCTCACTCCAGATGAGAATAGTGAACTAACAAGCTCTGTTAGCAGAGTATGGTTTTTCTCAGGAGGGAGGCCATCTCTTTTGTGCCATTTGGCAGTCCAGATGAGTTCCTGGCTGTCCTAGCAGAGGGTTGGCTGGTTGCAAAGACCTCACTCCAATCCGTTCTTGACATTGCAGATGCTTCCTCCAGGGCGAGGGCCTCTGCAATTATGAGATGGGCATCCTGGTCATGTAATTCCAGTTTAACAGCAGATATATAACCATCTATTAAAGACCTATCTTTTGATTGTCCGTCTTTTGTTTTCAGATAAGGCCAATGAGGTGTTGCACTCCTCTAAAGATTCACTTGCTACCCTCCGCTCCCTGGGAGTCTATCCAGCCAACAAGCAATGAGACTATAAGCCTCCACTGCAATATTCAACAAAGAGACAGCTCTTCTATTCTCTGAGGCAACATGACATCTCGACAAGGAGACGTAAGCCTCAGAAGAGGAGGTAATCTCCATTCCTCCTGCCCACCATCCTTCCCTACCCCTTTTCAGAGACCCATCTTATGAGTCTGTAACTGTAATGCTTCCTGAGGGAACCCAGGATTCTGAGATACCTTGCTGCCATCTGCCCTTCACCTGGGGTCCGTTCTGCAGGACAAGTACTTCCCTCAAGGGAACTTCCCTCATTCTAGCGCCTAGACTTAAATAATTAGATACTCTATGACATGAGAGTAATAGTCAGCCAGAGTCCTTGCAGTGTTTTGCAGCCAGGCTTGGCTGTAATCTTCCTTTCGTGAGAGTGATACTGTGTCAGCTTGTCTCCTCGGTGAAGGAGGAGTGTATTTCCTCCTGTGTGTTTTTCCTTGTACCCCCCCAGATATACACTAACAATCCTTTGTCTTTAGTCTTAGACAGGATGCTTTGTGCTGTTTGTTTTTATTCTGTGAATTTCCTCTTAGACTTTGCAGTCTCTTTTCTGTGTGTGTCTAAGTATGCAAATAGGCCTACAATGTGAGGCATACAGTCCACATGACTAGATAGTGTCTGTTACCGCCTACTGGAAAGGAACACGTGCAAAGCATATCACTTCCTAGTGGACCTGCCTTAAATCCAAGACCCGAGAACATAATTTTCAATATAGATACATAACTTCTTAAATATTATATGAACATATATTTCACAATGATTACGACTACCAGTGGGTTAGAGACCGAACATGTCACTCTTTGAATTATTCTGCATATATCTGACCGGGAATCTCTGTAAAACCCTATGCAGCCCTTGTGCTCTCTGCCGGTTAGCAGTGAGAGGTCCCTGGGTCACAGTACTCCTTCAAGAAGTTTGGACTCTGCTTGCCTGAAGGACTGTGGAGGAAATTCCTCTGCAGTTTCAAGGGCCAGTTTTTCTACTCCTGCTATTTTCTGATCCTCAAGTCTTAGGGAGGACTGATTCCCCTATTGGATTTTCAGACTCTCAACAAGTTCAGCAAACAAGGTTCCACATTGATTCTTCTGTCCCTAGATTGTAACTATTGGTATGCTGCCCTCGATCTTTGAGATGCATACTTTCACATGACAGCGTTGTCAAGTCACAGGAAATTCCTCAGATTTGTGATAGAAGGCTGCCATTATCAGTATACGGTACTTCCCTGGCCTGTGATCAGTGCCTCATGTAGTCACCATATGCATAGCGGCCTTTTTAAATAAGAACAGAATCCATGTCTTCCCTTAATTTGATTGGCTAGTTCAAGGGTCATCCCAGGACAAGGTTCATTGCCATGTCAGGTTCATCATCTGCGTGTTCAGCCATCTGGGACTCATTTTGAACAGGAAAATTTCAACACTCTTACTTTCTTGGAGACTTGAGTTCATTGGGCTCTATTTGATTCTGAGTTTGACCACTGTTCCCCAACAGTAATTTCAAATGATTTACAACTTATTCATGTCTGTCAGGTTTCACCCCTCTGGCACTGCTTGGACTTGTCTTAAGTTGCTAGGTCACATGGCTTCTTTTACTTATGTAACAGAGTATACAAGGCCATCTCCTCTAGGCAGAACAGGAGCTGAATCTTCATATCAATGTCCTTGAGCTGTGGGCAGTTTGCACAGCTTGTCCCAATCCTTTCTCCCTCATGTCAAGGGCTTGCTGGTCCAAATGTTGACTAGTAATGCCATATCTGATCAGTTTTGCCAAGTGGCAATGAGCTTTTTGGGAATTTTGCATCACAGAGGACATCACTCCTATAGCTGCACACTTACCTGATGCTCAGAATCAGCTAGCTGACTTCCTCTGGAGGAGATTCTCCAAGTCATGGGTGGTCTCTCAAAACCAGCCTCTTGAGGTGTATTGTTCGGGCGAGTGCATTCCTGCAGTCAACTTGTTTGCTACAAAAGACAGCAAGAGGCATCACCAATTTTATTCTCAAGGGGACCACAGTCTGGGCTTGTTCACTGATGCCTTCATGTTGGAGTGAGGACTGGGATTAATGTATGTGTTTCCCCAATCCCTCTGGCTCCACAAGTCATTCACAGACAAACTAGGCCACATCAGGTTAATCCTTACAGCCCTGGCCTGGCCAAGACAGTGCTGTTTTTTGGACCTTCACAATCTTTCAGTTTAACCTTTTCATACTCTGCTTCTCCTTCAAGACCTACTGTCACAGAAGAAGTCTGAATACTACATTCAGACCCAAACAGCCTCCATCCCCTGGCCTGGCTTGTGAGGTTATGTCTATACAGCAAAGAAACACCTGCAGCTGGCCCATGTCAGCCGACTCTGGCTTACGGGGCTCGAGCTGCGAGGCTGTTTCATTGCTGTGTAGACTTCTGGGCTCAAGCCTGGCCTCTGAGACCCTCCCACCTGCGTCCGGAATGGATGTGAATGTTGGCAAAGTGGTGTTGCATTCATTATTTCAATAGATTCAGAAACCTACACTGTACATTACTGCTTGTGAGTCATGGAATACACATTTAGAACCACCCAAAGAAGAAAACATAGTTACTTATCTGTTCTGTAACTATTGATCTTTGAGATGTGGGTGCAGATGTGTATTCTGTGACCCATTCCCTGATCCCTCTCTACTGGAATATTGGGCCATCTCCTCTGATGTGAAGGAACTGAGGAAAAGTCATGTATAGCTCTATATAACTTTGGAGGTGGCCACGCGGGTGTGTAGGCCATGTGTGCTGCCCCAACAGGTATTGCTTGGGAGGGAAAAGCCTCCAGCTCCAGTGTACTAAGCACAAACACACCTGAGCAGAATACACTGCTACGCAGATGTGTTTACTTCAGTGCAATATGTATCTGTACCCACATCTCTAAGAAAGAGAGTTAAGGAACAGGTAAGTAACTGTTGTATAACGCTTACAGGACATCTAAAAAATATGGTAGTTGATTACACGTGTTAAATGTGTGGCAGCCTTAGTGTGCAATTTGGTATAAATGGACAGATTGTGGTAGGCCTAAAATTACCCTGCATAATTTGTTTTCAAAGTGCTGAATGCAACAATCTGTATTAATTAAAAGTTTAGCTGTTTGTTATTTATGGGTCCGTTAGCTGGTGGGCTGATACACCAACCATAAAAGGTGAAATCATGGTCCAAGCAACTGCACCTTCCCAGTTCTTTCACTCAAGCTTTTTCTTTATAAACATGGAAACGAAGATTCAAAATGACACCAAGAACCCCAAAACAGTCTGACTGTCCCTTTGCTCTTGTCTCCAGGGCTTTGCAGCCCTCCCTTCACAGCTGAAGCTTTCACCAGCTGGCTTCTGTTCCCAGCAGGTCTCGGCTTCTCTTTCTCTCTTTTTCCAGGTCTTCTGCCTGACAGGTGCAGAGAGCCCTTTCCCTGATCCTTCCCTGACCCTGGGTCTGTCCCGTCTGCTGCTCTGTCTGGGAGGCCTGACACATTACATGCAAGTTTGTGTAGGTCACATGAGTAGGAGTAGGCATGTGATCTACCAACTACATCTCTCATTTTAAAGGGTCCAAGGACCATAACAGGCACATTGGGTTGCTTACATCTGCTCCAAGGTCAAATGTCATGTTACATGTCTTATTCTACTCTTGATTTTTGTTTAAATCTCCAATTTGTCATCTTTGGAAGATCCTCAGTGGATCAGGCATTGTATATTCCCCTAACTTTGTAGCTCCAATCCATGGGCCAGAAATAATTTAATTCACTATGCTGAATGTGACATACTGAATATACAGTATAAATAAGTTCATCAGAGAGCGTAACAAATTTCAAGTTAAGCTACATAGAGAATGATTATGCAGAATAGATGGAATTCATAACCAGATTCTATTTTATGTCAATATCTTTGAGTAGTAATAAAACTGCTTCTAAATATGATTTTTTTTAAAGTTTCCCATGAGGCATTCACCATTTAACAAAAATTGTGTTATAGTGGGATAGTTTCTTCATGAAATACTAAAATTAGGCTTTATTTGGTGACACTAAATATCAAAGCAGAGTTTAGACTTGGTCACCAGGCTCTGGATGTTTCCAACTCTAGTAGGAGAGTGTGATGGGTTGGATCACAGACACCCCATTGGGAACTGCCAACTGATGTGTCAAAACTACTTCTGCCCCTTCTTTCCTTGCCAGCCTGGGAATCCAGCACCCTGTCTTGCTGAGCCAGACACTGCCGTCTGCTCCAATACAGACCCAGGGTCTGAATTACATGCCTGAAAGCAGCTTACAAAAGCGTTCCTGTCTATAACGCTCAGATGCCCAACTCTCAGTGGGATCCAAACCTCAAATAAATCCGTTTTACCCTGTGTAAAGCTTATACAGGGTAAAGTCATAAATTGTTTGCCCTCTATAACACTGATTGATAGAGAGAGATGTGCACAGCTGTTTGCCCCCACCCCCCAGGTATTAATACATACTCTGAGTTAATAAGTAAAAAGTGATTTTTATTAAATACAGAAAGTAGGATTTAAGTGGTTCCAAGTAGTAACAGACAGAAGACAGTGAATTACCAAGTCAAATAAAATGGAACACGCAAGTCTATGGCTAAGAAAATTGACAGCAGTTTTTTTTCCCCCTCTTTTTGTTACAGACTCACCATTGGCCAGTTCCCTGCCTGGGCAGTGATAATCATGGGCAGTGGTAAGTGTTTGCTTAAGCAATGCTGATCATCCATATTTCTATCGTTATTCTGTTTAAAGGAGGACTTTACCACACTCCAAAACAAAGAGTACAGAACAGGGGCGGCTCTACGTTTTTGGCCGCCCCAAGCAGTCATGCCCGGGAGGCGCCCTGGAGCCGCGGGAGCAGCGGACCTCCCGCGGGCCTGACTGCGGAGGGGGCGCTCGTCCCGCGGCTCGGCTGGACCTCCCGCGGCTGCGGACGGTTCGCAGGTCCGGCGGCTCCGCTGGAGCTGCCGCAGTCATGCCTGCGGGAGGTCCAGCCGAGCTGCGGGACCAGCGAACCGTCCGAAGTCATGCCCGCGGGAGGTCCGGTCGTTCCGGGGCTCCGGTGGACCTCCCGCAGGCATGACTGCGGCAGGTCCGCCGGCCCAGCCTGCCGCCCCCCCGGGAAAGGGCCGCCCCACGCGCGTGCTTGCCGCGCTTGGGTCTAGAGCCGGCCCTGGTACAGAAACCTGTCTTCAGCTAGTAGCTTTTTGGAATGTTGATTTTTTTGTCTTGATAAAATTTGTTCTTGTTCAAAGGAAGCTTCCCTTCTGCTTGGTCCTGAAGAGAAATAATAATTACTGTATTTCTGCCAGAGATTGATATAATGCACCCATCAATTTACCAAGGGTTGTAGTGAATTCTGTATTACAGGCAATTTTAAAAACAAAATTGGATCTTTTTTCTAAAAGAGATGCGCTAGGAATTACTTTAGAGAATTTCTATTGCCTGTGCTAGACAGGAAGTCAGACTAGGTGATTGCAGTGCTCTGTTCTGGCCTTGCAGTGTATGAATACATGTAATAGTTACCATAAATACTAAATATATACGTTCATTTTTGGAGGTTTGAAATATGGGCTCCATAGCTAAGGTTGTGACTTCCACTTAAAGCAGGACTAAATTTCCTCTGTGGCATACTTTAGCTGAGTTTAATTTCAAAACTTGGCATAATAACTCTTCTAGGGACAATTACATTTTCACTAAACTTTGTTTTTCCCTGAAGAAATGAATTTGCAGGGGAAACATCTTATCCTCCCTTTTTGAAATCTTGCCATGCCTTTTCTCTTCCTTGAATTCATCTAGCTAAACAAGCATATTTTCCCCCACAAGCTTCAGACTTCACATACATATATATTCTGATAAGATCTCAGAACACAGGCACTTCTGAAATTTTAAAACTAAACACATAGGGGGTTATTTCCCCTTCTGGTGTTCACAATTCAAGAAGGATGTTGATGAATTGAAGAGGGGTTAGACCAAAGTCATAAGAATGACCCAACTGAGTTTCACCAAGCTTAGCGTACAGAATAGCTCAAATCTATAACTGCTGCAGTTTCCAATTTAAAAATGCAATGCTTTTATTTCTGATTTTTCACAGGCAGTTTTCAGTCTGACTCATCAGTGGGAAGGGGGGATTGGCCTGTTTTTGTTTTTGTTTTGGTATGTGGGGTTCAGCAGGGATATGTTATGGAGAAGGCAGGAAAATAGGTGCTTGTGCAGAGAGGAGACTAGCGGGAGCTCAGTTCCTCTGTGCTGAGGGACCCCTGCCTTGAAGAATACCAGTGGTATTGCTGCTTCGGCTTCTTGGTTGCAGTGGGCTAAAGGGTGAGAAATGTAGGGGCTAGGATCTGTATTCTCATGAACTACTTATGGCTAGAGTGGAGTTCTTTTTCCTCAACTCTGAACCCCTTTAGTTCAGGCCCCACTCTGTCCCCTTCCTCCCACACACACCTACAACCCTACATCCTCCTGTTCATTATCCCTGATCATCCCCATGCCTTCACTCAAAACTCCCTCTCTTACAGCTCCACTCCTATGGCACCCACTCCCCTATCAAGTCCACATGTAAAACATATGTGTATAAAAATGTAAAGGCTGGGGGTGGGGAGTCTCTCCAGGGGACCATCAAAAAACTGCAAAGCAAGAAAAAAAGCACTTCTGAGTTACACTCATTCTGCTTTTGAATTACAGGTTCTTCCTTTCCACCACTCTGAGCTGTGGTGGTATGGGAGTACTAGACCTTGATTTCTTAAAGAAATCATAAGAAGCAAGTATTAAATAAATTGACTTGTTTTGTTGATAAACACAGCTTTGTGAGGATCTAGAAAAATTCCATCTGCCTGACAGATTTTTGTTGGTGTCCATTTCAGTGGTGATTATTAAATGTATACGGCGTTGTAACTTACAACAGGGACTTCCAGAATGAGCAGAACCCAGAAACTATACAGTAGTGTAAGTTAATACAATTAAATGTAAAAAATATGCACTATTTAAAAATGTTCCAACATATGGCAAATAATGAAAACATCTCAAGTCCACTAGGAATTCAACTGGATGCCTGCTCACTTCTACCTTTCACTGGGATCAATATTTCCAGTTACTATTTCCTAGCATGCTGTGCAGAGAGTGCTACTGCTGTTGACAAGTCTGCACAGACATACAGACTGGCGAGGAGGTGAAAGTAATGCCGTCTGCTTGGGCTGAAATGGGATTGACATAATTTGGATTATGTGACACACATAGAATGTGGATGCTGGTTATGGTGCAACTTCATTCTTTCAGCATGTGTAAGTGACCTTTTTAGCACTTGCTCTATGGTCTTAATGTGCAGGGAAGCTTTCAAATAGGGCAGAAAGCAAACCCTGCGTACTCTCCAGGTTTTCATAATGCGTGAATGTCACATTTGCCAGTTCTTGATATTTGTTTCACAGCCCACTTTCACTTAAGAATATACAAGTGAAAGTCGTAATGCCAAATTTATGGCATTACGCTGATTTCCATGGCAGTAGAAAAACCACAAATAAAAGGGACAATAAAGTCAGTTATATTATAAAGCGAGTGAGCTCTTATTGCAAATATATATATTTAATAATAGCACTGGGAATTAATAAGTAACTAGAGATAGCGGGGAATATGGGATTCCTTTTTGTGCCCTTCCTTCTCCAAAGTTAAATACATAAGTTATTGTTCTTTTTCCTAGGAATCTAGATTTGAAAAGTTCCATTAAAGTAAAAATGTGCTCACTGTACTAAGTGTAGTTGACCTATTAGGTGGTAATACACACTTTTGGTAGAATATATTCCAGACTGAGTTTGTTTACTTGAATATTTATATTTCTTGGTGATTTCTGGTATTAACTCCTCTCTCTTCCCAACCCCTAGACTCTTGTTCTATTATGAACCCGAAAACTAGCTGGCTGTGTCCATCTAGCTCTTGTTTGTTTTCATTATCTTCTGCAGCTAATATTTTTTTATGGAATACCAAAATGGGGAGCAAACAATACAAATGATAAAAACAGTTTTGTTTTTTCCATAGTCTTGGTTTAATGCTGTAAATCAGGGGTGGCCACCCTGTCTCTCTGGAGCCACATGTGGCTCTTCAGAAGTTAATATGTGGCTCGTTGCATAGGCACCGACTCTGGGGCTGAAGCTACAGGCACCAACTTTCCAATGTGCCAGGGGATGCTCACTGCTCAACCCCTGGCTCTGCCACCAGCCCTACCTCCACTCCACCTCTTCCCTCCCCTGAGCCTCCCGTGCCCTCGCTCCTCCCACCTACCCCCCCCCCAAGCCTCCTGCATGCCACAAAACAGCTGGTTGGGAGGAAGGGACGGGGAGGCGCTGATCGGCGGAGCTGCTGGTGGGCAGGAAGTGCTGGGAGCCGTGGCGGGGGGGGGGCTGTTTTAGCCAGTGCTGCAAGATATTTACGTGCCAGCTGCAGTAAAGATTCATGTCTCTTCATGCTTCGCCCACCATTCCACAGGACATGTATCCATGCTGATGATGGTTTCTGCTTGATAACGATCTAAAGCAGTGCAAGCTGATGCACATCCATTTTCATCATCTGAGTCAGATGATACCAACAGAAGGTTGATTTTTGTTTTTGGTGGTTCGGGTTCTGTAGTTTCCGCATCAGAGTGTTGCTCTTCTAAGACTTCTGAAAGCATGCGCCACACCTCGTCCCTCTCAGATTTCAGAAGGCACCTCAGATTCTTAAACCTTGGGTCCAGTGCCGTAGCTGTTTTTGGAAATCTCACATTAGTGTCTTCTTTGCATTTTGTCAAATCTGCAGTGAAAGTGTTCTTAAAATGAACAACATGTGCTGGGTCGTCATCCGAGACAGCCATAACACGAAATATATGGCAGAATGCGGGTAAAACACAGAGCAGGAGACATACAATTCTCCCCCAAGGAGTTCAGTCACAAATTTAATTAACAATTTTTTTTTTAATGAGCGTCTTCAGCAAGGGCATGAGTGGACTTGTTGGCTCTAAAGTCTTATGTTGTTTTGTTTTTGAGTGTAGTTATATAGCAAAAAAACCCCAACCCCTACATTTGTAACTTGCACTTTTGTGATAGAGATTGCAATACAGTACTTGTATAAGAGTATTTTTCAATTCACATTTCTTATTTTTACAGTGCACGTATTTGTAATAAAAGATAATATAAAGTGAGCACTGTACCCTTTGTATTGTGTTGTTGTTGAAATCAATATATTTGAAAATGTAGAAAAACATCCAAAAATCCTTAATACATTTCAACTGGTATTCTATTGTTTAACAGTGCAATTAAAACTGCGATTAATTGCTATTCATTTTTTTAGTTAATCACGTGAATTAATTGCAATTAATCAACAGCTCGAGTTGAAGGATGAAAAATCATCATGGAAATGTTGGAGCTCAAAATCTTTAAACTTTTTCCAATGTCTGTCAGTTGAACTTTTAAGAAAACTTGATCCTTCTGGAAATGCGGAAGCAACATCTATTTTCATTTGGCAAATTCCTAATGAATGACTATTGTCTGCCATTTCCTTTCTTTCCTGTTCTCTGGTTTTCCACACTGTTGTTTTTCCGGAGAGATAGTGAAACTTGCAGTGTCACACACTTCAGCTGAATAATGTTTTTTGTAAACTCTATTTTGCTGTTAGCATGTGATGTAGAACAGTAGGGAATGTCAGCAGAAAAAGCTGGATCTTGTATTTTGTGCTTAAAATCGCATTGAGGGCTTGATTCTCAATCAGGATCTCATGTCCAATTTATTTTTACTTGTGTTCACAGTTACTGAGATTGTGTGCTAATTGTGTATTTGCATATGTAAATTCCTGTCTTGCATCTAACTGATTATTTCTGTAGATAAATATTTGATTCACATGCGATTTCATATTGAGATCAGGCATGCAACTCTACTCCTGGCTTTTTGGTATCCTGGGGTTTAATATTCACATATTAAATTATTTTAAAAGGAAATTACTCACATTTTTGCTACCCCTGAACCTAAAGATTTACTAGGAAAGATGTACACTGCTCAAGTCGAACAAATTAAAATGTAACTTAAATGTTATAGGTACAGTTAGTTTCTTTAATGCCATGGTAACTAGTGAAGTTCAGTGTTGCATAAGAGAATGTGTAGACCTTCTATTTGAAAAAAGGTCAGCCATTCTGGAGTGTGATTCTCACTAGGTATTATGCAGAAACATATTATTGATAACACTTGTGAGAATTTCAGATATGATGCCCCCACATAGTCATAAGTACTTTTTGGAGGGGGAGTTCACAGCCATGTACCATTTGTTCCCTGTAGCCCTGAAAGGAAGCATTTAAGTGGGTGCTTAAATTCATCTTTAATCAAGTTGGTGTTTATAACACGTGCTTAAGTCCCACTGACTTCAGAGTTTAGGTTAAACGTGATCTTAAGTGTTCTGAATAGGGATGTTGTGCTAAGTGAGTTGCACTTAAACAATCTGTGGCACTGTACCTATAATACTCAGAAGTCTATGCAAAAGTATTTTTAATAGCCAGCAACACTTGGAGGAGCCTTCATAATTTTTTTTTTTTTAAAGTAAGGAGAATGCTTTGAAAAATCTCTCTCCAGACAACAAATTATTTTCTTTTGGGCAGTTTTATTCTGAACTTTTGGGAATGTATCCAGACAATATTTTCAGAAGTGACCTTTGTGTTCTCTTCATCTTTTCAGTGTTCCTGACCGAAAACAAAGCCAACTCTCTGTTAAAAAGATACCCAAGAGCCAATGGATTTTTGGAAGAGCTAAAGCAAGGGAACATAAAGCGTGAGTGCATAGAAGAAAACTGTACCTATGAGGAAGCAAGAGAAGCTTTTGAAAACGATGAAAAGACAGTAAGTTGGGGGGGGGGAAGGTTGTGGGGTTTTGTTTTTTAAATAATTGAATTACTTAATGCAAGCTTAAGTGTGTGCTTAGTGGCCTCCAGCTCTCCTACATTGCACTAGATTTCTTAGTTTATTCATTTTTACTAAATGCATTGTAACAAAACTTGTAAGCTACTTCCCACTCTTTAGGATATTGAACATCCTCCTATGAAGGGGAAGAGAATATGTGTGTGCTGCATGCCACAGACATCTTATTTAAATCATGCATTTAAAGCCATGAGAGAGAGCAGTTGAAATGCAGAGTACCTGGTAAAGACAAACTTATTATTCTAAAAACAAACAGAATTGAAGTAGCTTTCCTGAAACTAGCAGCTTCATGCCAACAGAGTACTTGTTAAGTACCACCTATTTAAAACTTTGAAACAATAAGGCCCCGATCCTGCAGTGCCTTGCACATGGGCCCTATTAATTTGCATGAGGTTCTGTGCTGGAGCTGCTCGTGCATAATTCATTGCAGGATCAGGGTGAAAGTCTGTAAATAGAGGCCTGGTATATGCCAGAATGACTCTTACTGTACAGGGCATACTGACATCCACCTGTGTGTTTAGCTTTTTCTGAACATTTCTCTAGCTACTTATTTTATCTTTAAACATACCATTTCTGGTGGTCTCCCTGGAAAAATGGAGGACTAGAATGGGAATTTTCTTAGCCACTAAATGAAGGGGCAGGAGGTTTCATCTGTAACAAAGATCATTCCTTCTAACTCTCTCTCTCTTTAAGTAAGTGTGTGTGTATATGTATGTGTGTGAACCCTGTTATGTCGCCGGCCTAGGGGTTTGCCAAAAATAGTCCAGATAACCGATGATCGAGATAAACCCCTATCCACCCCCCCACCCCTGAACTCCCCTGCCCTCTCTCCAACACCCCCTCCCTGCCCCCTTACCGCGGTGCCTGCACGTGGCTGGATCCAGCGAAGCGGGACGGGGAAGCGGGGCCGGGCGGCCGTGGACGGGGACCCGGAGCCGGGCAGCCAAAGAAGCGGGACCCAGTAAGCGGGCCGGGCGGCAGGCGAAGTGGGACCGGGTAAGCGGGGCCGGGCGGCAGGCGAAGCAGGGACCGGGTAAGCGGGGCCGGGCGGCAGGCGAAGCAGGGACCGGGTAAGCGGGGCCGGGTGGGCGGCGAAGCGAAGCCGGGCGGAGGGGCGGGCGGCAAAGCGGGGACCGGCGAAGCGGAGCCGGGCGGGCAGGCGGCAGGTAAAGCGGGGACCAGGTATGCGGGGACGGGCGGGGACGGGCAGGGACCGGGTATGCGGGGCGGGCTGGCGGGGACGGGCAGGGACCGGGTATGCGGGGCCGGGCGGGCGGCGACGGGCAGGGACCGGGTATGCGGGGCCGGGCGGGCGGCGACGGGCAGGGACCGGGTATGCGGGGCCGGGCGGGTGGCGAAGCGAAGCCGGGCGGAGGGGAGCCGGGCGGGCAGGCGGCAGGTAAAGCGGGGACCAGGTATGCGGGGACGGGTGGGGACGGGCAGGGACCGGGTATGCGGGGCGGGCTGGCGGGGACGGGCAGGGACCGGGTATGCGGGGCGGGCTGGCGGGGACGGGCAGGGACCGGGTATGCGGGGCCGGGCGGGCGGCGACGGGCAGGGACCGGGTATGCGGGGCCGGGCGGGCGGCGAAGCGAAGCGAAGCCGGGCGGAGGGGCGGGCGGCAAAGCGGGGACCGGCGAAGCGGAGCCGGGCGGGCAGGCGGCAGGCAAAGCGGGGACCAGGTATGCGGGGCCGGGCGGGGACGGGCAGGGACCAGGTATGCGGGGACGGGCTGGCGGGGACGGGCAGGGAGCGGGTATGCGGGGGCGGGCGGGCGGCTGGGGACGCGGGGAGCGGGCGGCTGGGGAACCGCGCGGCTGGAGAGCCAGGGAGCGGGCGGCTGGGGACGCGGGGAGCCGGGCTCGAGATATTAGGGTTGGGCAAATCGACATAACGGAGGAGAAACCCATAAGATAAAGAGGGAGTTTGGCGGTTCCACTTGTAAAACCTCGAGTTAATAGGATTGGCAAGTTAACCGAGGTCGAGATAAATGGGTTCGACTGTATATATACAGTGTATATATATATATATATATATATGTAAAAACTCCTTTATAACTCAGTTATTTACAGTCTGATTAAAAGCACTTTACCTTTTAGTTGCTCTGGTTTCACTTAATTGGTATTTTTGATCTCCCATAGAATCTTTTTGGCGAAACAGGTAGGCAGCACCTGAGTTTCTAGCATTAAAAAAAAACCAAAACAAAAAACTTTCAGGCCTGTTTTGATACATAACAAAGAAGCTGTCATAAACAGATAGTTAAGGGTTAATGTCTCTTTTACCCGTAAAGGGTTAAGAAGCTCAGTAAACCTGGCTGACACCTGACCAGAGGACCAATAAGGGGACAAGATACTTTCAAATCTTGGTGGAGGGAGGTCTTTTGTTTGTGCTCTTTGTTTTGGGGGTTGTTCGCTCTTGGGACTAAGAGGGACCAGACATCAATCCAGGCTCTCCAAATCTTTCTGAATCAGTCTCTCATGTTTCAAACTTGTAAGTAATAGCCAGGCAAGGCGAGTTAGTCTTATTTTTGTTTTCTCAACTTGTAAATGTTCCTTTTTGCTGAGAGGATTTTACCTCTGTTTGCTGTAACTTTAAACCTAAGACTAGAGGGGGTTCCTGGGCTATATTAATCTGATTACCCTGTAAAGTATTTTCCATCCTGATTTTACAGAGATAATTTTAACCTTTCTTTCTTTAATTAAAAGCTTTCTTTTTAAGAACTTGATTGATTTTTTTTTCCTTGTGTTAAGATCCAAGGGGTTGGATCGGTGTTCACCAGGAACTTGGTGAAAAAGCCTCTCAAGGCTGCCCAGGGAGGGGAAGGTTTTGGGGGGACAGAAAGTGATCCAGACACTGAAATTTCTGGATGGTGGCAGTGTTACCAGATCTAAGCTAGTAATTAAGCTTAGAAGTGTCCATGCAGGTCCCCATATCTGTACCCTCAAGTTCAGTGTCGGGGAGGAACCTTGACAGAAGCAAAACAGAGCACAATCTGAATTATTTTTCTTAGCATGTGTATCTTCAAGTATGTTAATTTTCCTCAGAAGTAAACTCTGTGTGGTGTGTGCCTGTGAGGTATTCATACTGCAGTCACTACTGTAGTACTTGAGTGCCATCAGCATGACCAACACAATTTCTAGTCCATGGTCTGACTTAAAAATTTGCCAAGAGAGATACAGAATGTAAGTAATGGACAACTGAAGTTGAAGGATACTCTTAAACAGTTTCTTAATTAATTTAGTTTCAGATAGGAGGCTAGATAGTGGCCAATGGCTTGGTTGAGTCAAACATATTTATTTAAAAAGAAAAAAAAAATGGTAACCAGACTTATGTTTTAGGGTAGGAGGTGATGACAGTCGTTTTAGTCAAGAGCATCTCGCATCCCTACTGTCCCTTCTCATCCAGTGAGAGGATGTTTTAGTGTCAGAGAGTGGCTCGAGTTTCCTTCAGTGCTTCTAGGACCTCTTTTGTCTGGGCCAGATTTTGAGAGGGAGCAGTATCAGGTGATCTCTTCAGTATTCACCAAACTGATCCACAGTCCCGTAATACTTTATGGCTAGACCAAAGATGAAGTGGAAAACTAATGCTTGTGAGGCTATAGTTATATATAATGCTGATGCTGCAGGTTTTCCATAAAAGGAATGAAATTGCAATAAGGACTGTGAAATTGGCTCTTGCAAACAGCTTTATTAACCAGTAATGTAAATTACTTTTTCCTCTAACTACACTTTTGACTGGATAAGGTACGGTGTGCAACTGAGGGCTAGTCTACACTATCACACTTCATTGATGCAGCTGCACCAATGCAGTTGCGCTGCGGTAGTGCGTCTGATGAAGACGTGCTATGGTGACTAGAGAGCGCTCTCCATCAGCATAATTACTCCACTTCAACGAGCGGCAGAAGCTATGTCAGCAAGAGAATATCTCTGCCTGCCTAGCGCTGGTGTGGACAGCGCTTAGCTCAATGTAACCTGCATTGCTCAGGGGGGTGGCTTTTTCTTACCCATGAGGGCCATAAGTTACATTAACTTAAGCAGTAGTGTAGAATAGCCCTAAGATGATAAAAAGTAGTTAGTAGTAAACAAGTAGGGTATATCATGTATTTTCAGAATGCTTTGTCTTCATAAGTTGTGAAACTATGAACTATTCCCCCAAATAGTTTCTACTCATGTTAAGCTTTATTGTGGAAATTCATTTGTAGTTAAACTGTTGCAATACCTAGTCTTTGTATGTGTCGAATCTGTCAGAATAAACAAGGTGTGTTCTGCTTAGACTTGCAAAATTTGCAGGCTACTAGGTATGGATTATCTGTGCTGGGGCTGGTTTGTACAGACTCCTTTATGTCTTGTAAAACGTATGGCGCTAGATAAGAACTGTAAGGTGTGTGGTGATAAAGTGGAATTTATGGAGTTTTCTATCAATCAGAACCAAGTCTAGTATAAATATAGGTGGGCTTGAAAGCATATTTTGAAGCAGCTCTACGGTGCGATGTGTAATGCTGTGAGACTGCTTCCTGGAGAGAGGAATGTATGCTTTCATTTTGTGTTGTTCTGTCTTGCCTTTTGAATAATAAACTGATTGAGCCTCTCTTATTGAACTGTAGAAAGCCTGTTCCTTGCAGTGAATGGTTACTTTTTCCTGGAGTTGAGTGGTGGCGATCCATATGGATAAAGCAATTTATAATCCCTACTTTGATGGGAAGAAGTAGGATCTCTTGGCTACTGTAGTCGCAGCATAGGCTTATTGGAGTTCCTTCTGCTGAGGTCTTGTGCGCATAGTGGAGTTCTACAGTGCAAGTGTTGTGGTGCCTTGATCTACTTCTGGTGTGTTTAAAAGGCTGATCTGCTCTATCTTACAATAGCAGCTTTATCGTTTACAGCCAGAGACGGTTTTAACATTGATGTACCTCAGTCTTTGAATGGGTTATAAATGAACAGAAGAGACTGTCTACATTATGATATGCTGAAAATGTTTTCTGGTAACTAGGAGAAAAAAATTAAGTGCGGACAAAACTTAGTTGATCTATGGATGACTCTGCTCAGACCATTTTAGACATAATTGATTGTCAACACCTCTGGCCTGTAGAAACATGGCTTAAAAAATTCTTAGGTTCAAGGACATTTTGAAACATAATTACAGAATAATGCACAATGTCATGGCATGATTGCAGCATTGTAATTCATTTTATTTCTGTTAACTTCAAATATTTTTATTGAAATTATGCCACATGCCGCTAAAGTGTTATGTTCCTGGCGATTTAAAAAAATCTTTAATTGTGGAAAACTTTGAACATTTAAATTTGTTGTTTTAAATTTTGCAGAAAGGAATGTCAGCTGCGTGGCTGAGTTCTATATAATCAGTGATTGAAAACATCTACCCAAAATAGTATTTCTGAGTATCAAATGTGGCCTTTCATATTAGCTTTCAGACTAATCATTAACACTGTGTAAATATCTAGGAGATAAGAGAGACCTATGTATAATATAGTATGTTGAACTTCAATATATAGTTCTACTATAATCTGAGATTGAGGCAAATTAAAAAAAAAAAACAAAGGTCTAAAGTGCTTACTCACACTGTCATTTTGTTCATGTACTCCAGGTATTGAATACAGAAAGCTTTTCTGATTGGGATCTTATGATTTTTGCCTTTATAAAAAGTCAAAGCATTGACTGGCAGTGATTTGTGGCTGGTATGCTGCCAAAATCCAGTAGGCCTTAAAATGGAAGTTCTCAGCGCTACTTTATTAATGCTTTTAACATTGACATGGAGAGTCAACAGCTCATTGTGTCAGTATCAATTTAATGTACAGGGTGCCTGCTCTGTGAATGACAGTTATATTGATTGTGAAGTATTAGAACTTCATTCTTTCAGATACTTTTAATTTAAATCTACCAATTGGACACAAGTAGGCTGGACAAGCCAGCTGGTTGACCAGTCAAATGATGTCAGTTGATTGCCTATTTGATCACAGCCTACCTTTTTGATGCATCATGGTGCCATCTGTTAGAGCAAGTCTACTTAAATGTCTTGATCATTCGTTTTACCACATGCTAATGCAACCTATTGGGGGGGAAAAATTGAACTAATTGATAGTTGAGCATCTTGGTTGGCTGGAATCTTCTAGAACAGGGGTGGGCAAACTTTTTGGCCTGAGGGCCGCATCGGGTTTCCAAAATTGTATGGAGGGCTGGTTAGGGGAGGCCAAGCGTGGCCCGGCCCCGCTTGCTATCTGACCCCACGTGCTTCTCACCCCCTGACCTCCCCCCCAGTTCCCTGTCCCCTGACTGCCCCCACAACCCCATCCAACCCCTGCTCTCATTCCTGACTCCCTCCTCCCCCCCGCCCCAGGACCCTTGTCCCATCCAACCACCCCTTCTCCCTGTCCCCTGACTGCCCCCTGCCGGCCCATCCAATCCCCCTTCTCCTTCCTGACTGCACCCCTGGGACTCCTGCCCCATTCAACCCGTTTCCCGCCCCCTGACCACCACCCAGAACTCCCCTGCCCTCTATCCAACCCCCACGCTGCCTGGAGCACTGGTGGCTGGCAGTGCTACAGCCACGCTGGCTGGCTGGAGCTAGGCCATGCCACCACCACACAGCTCAGAGCACTGGGTCAGGCCCTCACTCTGCAGCTGCGCTGCCCCAGGAGCTCGCAGCCCCGTCACCCAGAGCATTGCACCAGCGGCGGGGTGAGCTGAGGCTGCGGGGGAGGGGGAACAGCAGAGGAGGGGCTGGGGGCCAGCCTCCCGGGGCAGGAGCTCAGGGGCTGGGCGGGAGGGTCCCGAGGGCTGCATGTGGCCCGTGGGCCATAGTTTGCCCACCTCTGTTCTAGAATAAACTGTCTGTCCTTTGTATACCAGGCCATCAATATACTTGGTAGTTTTCATAACACATTAAACAAATTAAAACATGGTCCCTGCCCTGAAGAGTTTACAGTCTAAACTGACTAGACAAACATTCAGAAATTAACTCAGAATGGGGTGGGGGAGGGGGAGGAAGGTTCAGTCATTGAACCTCCTCCCCCAGCACAAAGAGAAGATGCACAGCCGTTAAGCTGCCTGATGAGTTGGCTTGCTGCCTGCCTAGCATAAGTACATTTAAAAATGACTTTTTTATTTATAGCTGCTATGGGTTTGTGTTATTTCTGTTTAATTTTATTTTTTTTCTTTTGTAATTTTAACATTCACATTTCAATGCTAACCTAACATTACAAAAACCAAGTTACTTAGCAATTATTTTACCTCGGAAAAATGCAAACACCAATGAAATGAAGCTCTAAAAATGAAAGAATTACCTTTTTTTTTAGTAATTAGGCATAAGTGTCTCTCTCTAAGACTAAGCCTATTGGAGACCATGAAGTCTTACTCTTTTTTTTTTTTTTTGTTACCATTGTTACTGTGCTAATAAATTAGTGCTTTAAAATATTTGACCATCTTTGACAATATTTGACTGGTGAATTGACCAATTATTTTTGGACCAGTCAAATGCCCAGCCTTAGACACAACTTTATCTATGAATGATGCAGTTCCCATCCCTTGAGACGTTTAAAATTAGACTTGTCTAGGCAATAGGAATTGCACAGAACAAGCTTTCATTGGCAGAAGTATCTTAAATTGGTCTTTTCCATCAGTTATCCGATTCTGTGGCCTACCTAGCATAAAATTTGCTATCCTTTTAGGAGTGTTAAAGTAATCCTAGTGTTTCAGAGCCATGAATGCTACAGTGATTGAGAACAAATGGTTGCTGAATGTATCCTTCTAAATCACACCAATTAAATTATTTAGTGTATTAAAAGAAAATTTCGTAAGATGGGCTTGTGTTGCAAGTAGCGATTACTAATAGTTTAAAAGCTGGAAAACATTCTTCTAATTTTTTCTTAGCTATTCCAAGTCTACAAATGTTTTTTTATTTCTCCTGCTTTTCCAGCAATTCATGAGAACCTTTGGGCTCTAAAAATATCACTTAGATGGCTCCCTGTTTTTGGCTTTTTGCATTCTCCTCCAATTGAAGTAATCTTCTGACTTGAAGTCATTCCATCCCATGTGCCACCATTTCCCTATCAGTAAAATGGGGACAATGATACTTACCTTCTTTGTGCTTTGAAATCTAGAGATGAAAATTGCTGCATGAGAACTAGTTTGTGGTATTTTTAATTGAGTTTTTTCTTCTTGATTAGTGATCCTTGTCTCCTCTTGGATATTAAAGCATATCTGTCTTGTGAAACAAAAGCAGACTAAAGACTTTTCAATTTCTGCAATTACAATCCGGTATCACTATTCTAGAGGTGGATAGCAAGAAACTCATCAGCAGTGGAGTCAGATGTTTCTAAACTTTGATAAAACCCTCTCTATAACAAACCTCAATTAATAGATTTAAGGCCAGAAAGGACCATTATGATAATCTAGACAGACCTCTTACCTAACAGGCCCAAATAACTTCACCCTGTGTGAAGCCCATAATCTTAAACTTGTATCTTGTTGAAATCTTCTTGGAGCTTATCACTAAGGATGTTCAAGCCTGCTCACTACGGCTTTTGGAAAGGAAACCTCCAAGGAAAAACATGGATGTTTCCATCTGAGACGTAGGCTACCTAAACAAACTTTGCTGGCAAGCAACTTAATTGACGATACTGGGGAAGAAAGGTAGAAATAATTTACTTAAAGAATATTTTTTACAAATTGGGAATTTAAGTATTCTTGAATTTTGAAATATTTCGTTTATGCACAGAATTTTGGTTTCACAGAGCTGAAGTGCTTTAGCTTTGAGGGACTGTAAATTATCTTAAAGCTTGAAAAGAATGTCCATAAACTAAAACAGATGATAAACCCCCATATGTCCTTAAAGCAGCTTTAAACTCTTAAGTTACTGAAGCTCTCCACACACCCCTCCAGTTGTACGGAAACCCCATAGATAGCCTCATCTTCCTGCACCCTGAGGCAATGGCCTGCCTCTCTGTGGAGGATGAAGAGGAGCTAGCTTTGCTGCTGCTTCTCTTTGAGGGAACGAACAGGAGATATACTGGCTTCCCAGCATTCTGGAGAACCACAAAACCAGCTCCTGTAGCAGGCACATCTTAGAGATAAAAAACACACCTCTACCCCGATATAACACGAATTTGGATATAACACGGTAAAGCAGTGCTCCGGGGGGCGGGGCTGCGTGCTTCGGCAGATCAAAGCAAGTTTGATATAATGCGGTTTCACCTATAACGCAGTAAGGTTTTTTTTTTGTTTTTTTGTTTTTTTTTGGCTCCCAAGGACAGCGTTATATCGGGGTAGTACTTGAAAACTATTAAAATGCTTATAAGTGGCAATGAAATCTGTTAACCCTATATGCTTATACTGGAAAGCATATATAAGTTTGTAATCTGTTTCTACAATATCTAGCATCTTAAAATAATTCAAAAAACCTAACTTACATTCACGTAAAGTGCTGCCGTGTTCTGCAAAGTGGCTACCTAAAAATGGCAGCTTCTTACTCAACATATCTGCTCTGTGGTTTCAGAGTCAGACTTCCTGACTCTAGCCAAAATAAGCTTTTACCACTTTACTGCTTTGGCACAGCTTATGCAGCAGAATGATGAGACAAAGCGGGGTTCTAATACAAATAAATAATAATGATGGTCTTCCTAGTGAATGATTGACATAGTTCCAGCTAACATTCTAGTCAGTTGTACCTGAACCAGATTCTTCTTCTTAGCATATGCGCAACGTGCCTCGAGTGGCACATGACTAGGTTTCATCACCGAATTGGTCCACTGCTTGGATCATGAGCTTCCCTGGCCCAGGCATTGACTGGGAGTGTGATGTGAACGCTGATCCATGCCCCCCTGAAACAGATTGAGGGCATGGGGGAAGTACGCAAGTCTTCCCTAAAGGCATTATTTGGCCAGCAGAAACTTTATTACCAATGGTGCTGTGTAAGAAAGGAAAGAACCCAGCTTGACTTTCAGAGCCCAGGTTGATTTCTGTAGTGAAGTTAGGAAGAAGAATCTTGTAAACTGAACATGCATGATGTGGGAGTCACTGGATTGCAGTAAACATGGAGCCTTACCTTGCCATTTTCATAATCTGCTTTCAGCATAGTACTTTAATCGTGCTTATTAACTTGCTTTTTAAAGATTATAGCTTTCTGATTAAGGAACACAAAACAAAGAGAAGGGGTGTGTGTGGTGGGGGCTTTTCTGAAACCAGCACTTTTGACCGAAAAGGTATTGTTTGCCAAGAATGAAGCTCTTTTGGTTAGTTATCCCTTCGCAGTCCCTGTCTACTTCGTCACCAGCTTTGTTCCAGATATGATCCCACCCAGCTAATCTATCCCTTTCCTACAGTAATGCTCTTCCGCTTTCCCAAGTATCCCACTGACAACGCCTTCTAGAATCTCCAGAGATTTCAACAGGGTTGTTTTGTATGGGGTTTGCATTTTACTGTGATATAGATGTGATTGATTTTTTTTTTAAAGTAACTTTAATTTTAAAAAATGCATTTGGTTTGTTAGGTTAAGATTTATTTCCCTCATTTGAAATCTATGCTGTATGGCTTTACTTAGATCAGTGTTTCCCAAACTTCGGACACCGCTTGTATAGGGAAAGCCCCTGGCAGGCCAGGCTGGTTTGTTTACCTGCCCCGTCCGCAGGTCCGGCCGATCGCAGCTCCCACTGGCCGCGGATCGCTGCTCAAGGCCAATGGGAGCTGCTGGAAGCGGCGCGGGCTGAGGGACGTACTGTCAGCTGCTTCCAGCAGCTCCCATTGGCCTGGAGCAGTGAACTGCGGCCAGTAGGAGCTGCGATCGGCTGGACCTGCAGATGGGGCAGGTAAACAAACCGGCCCGGCCCACCAGGGGCTTTCCCTAAACAAGTGGCGTCCCAAGTTTGGGAAACACTGACTTAGATGATTTTGGACCACATCTTAAAATACAGATGCTTTGCAGACCTAGTTAGGATCTTGAAGTCTTGGAATTGTGGAAACATGTCAAATTGTGCAGTGTTGAAAAGGCAAAGGAAGCTGCTTTTTTTTTTTTTAAATTATGTTCATTCTAGATCATATTAAATATTGGGGGAAGGGGTGTGTATAACCCTATCGCCTAAAAATGTGGACTAAGCTAGCTTCTTTGTTACATCTGTGGGGGTTTTTTTTTTAACATCCTCCCCCCAACTTTTCCAAGAATCTGCTTATTTTGTAATCTAGTCTTAACTAGTTTTTCAGAGATTATATCTAGAGGGAACCCTAGCTTGCTTTATGTATGTGATCGGTCCTTTTGAATGATAGACCTTTTTCCTGGGGACAGAAATGATTGTTGCATTGTTAGTTACTGATGCATGTGGTCATAAAACTATTACCTTGTGAGAATGGTGGAATTGTATTGTGCTAATAAGATAAATGTCCAAGTGTAGTGTTTACCTTTGAAAAGATCAGTTAAGATGGCTTTTTTTGCACTTGTAATACATTGCCTAAATAAACCCCAAGTCTCTTGTTTTTTGTTGTTGTTTTTTAGTGCTAGGTTTAAGAATGTGTAGAGTGATGTAATTTATGTGAAGTGTTATGTATATTTAAAAAAAATCACTTCATATTTTATATTGAGCCCAGGACTTTTTTATGTAACATGTAGATACCTTTATTATTATTATTTATTATTGGAGGATTTTTTGTTTTCTCCAAGCACAGAATATAATTGATGTTTACTAACCTTATTTGTCTGAAACAAAGGGATGAGGTTTACGTAACTTCACCTGTATTTTACATTTGGTCTATGTTAACTATGCATGATACCTGTGCTACTTCACAAGATACAGGCAGTGGAAAACTTCTCTAGGACAGGAAGCCCGTATTATCCTTGTTTAGCAGCTAAAGCAATGGGACTTTGATCCCAACTTCTTAATGCTTTTGCAATAGCTATTATAATTTTAAAATATTAATAACATAATTTCTGTTATCTTAAAATATTGATGTTTCATTTTTAATTCTCCCTTCCCCCCAATTCATATTTCCAATACTCTGTTGATTCATCTATCTTTACCTGAGATACCAAGTTTTCTGGACTATTTTTTAAGTATATGTAATATGGTTATCCATATATTGCAAAAGCTATGGTTAGCTATAAATAGCTGACAGCTATTATTTTATAAGCCAGAGGGTGGGGAAGTTTTGATTTGTAGGATGACAGTGCAGCATAATTATGCTGGGTCAAAATAGTCCATCATTCTGAAACAATGTTTCCCTGTTGAAACACCTTATAATAATCTTTAATTCCAAAAATAGATCTGACTTTGAGTTGTTGCATTCACAAATTATCTAAAAATCAATTCAGGTTATTTTTCTAATCCATTCCTATCTCTAATGTAGGTTTGTGATTTGAGTGCTGATACAGAAAGGTTGTGAGCAGTGAGGAGTTAGGTGGCTTTTAAAAAAAACTCAAACTCAGTGATGACTTCAGAAAGAAGTCAGGAAACTTTTTATACAATATCTGCACCGATTAAATATCTAGGTGGTCATTTATTGAAAGCCAAAACACTTTGCTTCAATTTTGTTATTGAAAATAGACCAGTTTAAAATCTATTTTTAATAGCTTCTGATTTATTCTGTCTTGCTGTTTTAGAGGGAGTTCTGGAAAGAATACACAAATGGAGGACTCCAGGGAGAAAGTAACACAGGACATCATTGGTATACATTTTACCTCGCATTTCCATTAATCATTGGCCTTTTTGTTATCCTCCTTATCATATTTCTTATATGGAGATGCCTGTTTAAAAAGAAAATGCGTAGACAGTCTGTATACATGCATAGGGGAGCCCGCGAAGCCATTGGTGATAGTGCTGTGGCTGATGGTAGAAGTCCTCTTCCCCCGCCGCTCAGCATTGTTCATTCCCCGCAGGAAGAAATGTATGAAGGCAGTGGGCTGTCTCCAGGATATTTGGGCTCTCCAGATGGACGTTCAGACTCAATATCAACAAGGCTGTCAAACGGTGACCCTCCTCCTTCATACGAGGAAGCCACTGCCGAAACCTGCATAAGAAATGAAACGGAGCATCACTTAGATCCACCCCCACAGTATGAAGACATTGTAAACTCCAGCTCAGCTACTGCCATTGCAATACCTCCTGTTGTCACCAGTATTAAGTAAAAGCAGGAAGAATAGTGGCAACTTTTTAAAATTACTAAGAGAATCTTGTAGCACTTTAATGCAGCTTACTACCGTTTATATAATTTAATGGACTCGTACTGTGTACCTCTTCCCTGTTTTGTTCCATCTGCGTGTGTTCCCGTGCCAGTTTTAAAGATGGGGAATCCATACTGAGAGTATGGAGCAGGTACAAATGTGGTCTCCTGTGCATACCTCTCAAATGTCCCTCCGTTTGAGGGTTGTCATTTATTTTAGTCTGAAATGTTGCCTATGTTCCACACAAATTTTATGTCACCTTCCTTTTAGTGTTGAAAATTATTTACATCAGAATCAAACACTGGTAACAGAAAGTTATTTAAACCAAAGGTCCATGGCCTACGGCATTTTAAGTTTCTTGCATGAATATTTTGTCTTTCATTTTGGGTCTTTGTCACATACTGTATCCTACGCTTGGGCCTTGGAAGGCTGAGAAAAGTATTTGTGTGTGAACAAACATCAACATAGCATATTCACCCAGCTTAAATATGATACTTCAGGGATTGCAGTAAGTGAGACTAAGAAATTTTGGAACACATCAGCTGTACTTGTACAGAGGGCAGTAATTAAGTGAATTTTGCAATTGGGGAAAAAAGATAGCATAATGTTCTTATCCCCTCTGTTCTCCATCCTTCCCTTCAGTTAGTCCTGTTTATGATGATGTCTTGTTTCTGGAACATCTGATTTTTTTTTTTTCTTAAGTGAATTTAGTTCTTGTGAAAGGTACTAGATTGACAAGCTCTAGACATTAAAGTTCCCTCTGCACTGCAGACCAGTTAATGCACTGCCTCTGGGCACACAGTACCAAACCAATGTGCCTCATCACTGACATGCAGAAACTGCCTAGAAGGGGATGATCATAGTTTACTCTTCACGCCAACACACATAGTGGTCTCTTCTGAGCCTGCCAACAGGCTGCCAGTTGCAATGGTGTCTTTTATGTATGTGGATTTCTTTCCCTACGAAATGCATGATGATCACTCATTTCACATAGGCCATTAAGCAGTTGTCAGATAACCTCTGGTCATTTCCACTCTGCTCTGGATTTATGCCAATGACTGAAAGTTGTAATGCTCAGTATTCCACTACCAGTCTCTTGAACCAACCAAGCCTCTGTAATGTTCCTGAACTAAAATGTGTTGCAACATCGTGCAGATATTATTTGCAATAAAGAAATAATGCTTGTCCTTTGAAATAAAGAGATCAAATGTTCACAGTGATCCATGATAACTTTCAGAACTATGCTGCTGATTGAAGACTCCACACAAGCACAATTTTAAATTCACTGGCCAAAAGTCTCAGTGAATGCAATTTACATGACTAAACAAGAAACTGCATAAAGCAGTCACTTAAAATGTTCTTTCCTCTACTAAGATAAGTGCTTTTTCTCGTATGCTGGAATGATTCCAAATTACAAAAAATATTTTTTTAGCTTTAAAAGTTAAGGGTTCTATTAAATGTAACAAGTTACAGAACTTTTATTTTATGCTTGGCCTTTCTGATATGATTAAAATGACAGTTTGACTTGTAGTGGTTTTTATAAAGCTTTATTTTTTCAAACTATAGCTTCTACTTTTTCTTCAATTGTAATTACATTGTCCCACAATAAATGTGATGCTAAGATTTACAGCCTTACCTCTCTGAATGTTTTACAAGTAAGAACATGCAGTACTCTCTTGACTGACTGCCAGAAAATTCAGGGTATTGCACTCCCTGCTTTGACTGTAACACTGAGAGGTGAATCTTGTACAGAACTAAAATGATTTGTTTACTAATGACCAACATGGAGATGGGTGACTTGTTTAAGAAATTACGGAAATCAGATGATTTAGAGATTGTTTAATTTTGGACACCCGTGGGGAGGTAGTTCCGTCTTCACTGCGTGTAAATAACCTATTTGATTACAGTATTAAATTTTTTTAAAGATCTGGTTTACATTAAATTATGGTATTTAAACATTTTGCTTATGTTTATAGAAGATTTTTTGTTAATGTTTTTGGCATGCTAAATAAAGCTATCCTTAAATTCTTTTAATGCCTCTCAATTCTGTGCGGTTGGAATAAAAATAACATTGATTTCTATAACAGAGGTGCTGTATTAACTTCCATTGTCTCTCATCTTGATGAAAATGTTTTCTCAAATTTTAAGCTAATTTTAAAACAGAAAAACTAGTACCATCACTAAATGAGTTTTTAAAATAATATATACGTGTGTGTGTGTGTGTGTATATAATATATATATGAAATATAAAAACATACAGTATCTTATAACAATGGCCAACTGGAGCAACATTCAGAGAAAGAATGGAGATTTTCTTGCTGGCATGTTTCAAGGGGACAAAGCATTATAGAAAGTTTAAGCACTTAATTCTATGAGCGTGGATTCAGCCACACTGTTATTGTGTAATTTAGCAGTCTTGGCCCAGAATATAGTGCAGATTAGAAGAAATTGGTTGCCTTGTCCACCCAGCTGAGGCAGAATTTTATATTGATAGCAAACAATAGATCCACTACAATGAAAAGTCCTGTAGCTGCACAGTATGCCCCAAGTATATTCCCTAGAAACCAAAGGAATCTTTATAATACTAAAAACAATAGAAGAATTTCTTGTTGTCTTACATTCATTACCTGGTCTGCTGTTGCTAAAAAGAGAGGATATTTTCTCCCAGGTACTCCACACTATTTTACAAGCAAGGAAACTACTTTAAGGCCAGAGCAGATCTCAAATCTTGGTAGAACTACATCAACACACAGCACAGACCTGCAATAAATAGCCATGGCAAAGGTGCAAACCACTAGATCATGAAACTACAAAGAATGTAAGTGTGACCAGGGCTGGCTTCAGGGTTTTTGCTCCCTCAAGCAGCAAAAAAAAAATTTTTGTCATCGGCGTCTGCTCCACGGCGCCACTTCTTCAGCGGCAATTCGGCAGCAGGTCCTTCCCTCCAAGAGGTACATGCCGCCCCTTCCCCTTGGCCACCCCAAGCACCTGCTTGCTGAGCTGGTGCCTGGAGCTGGCACTGTAAGTGACTGCATGGATGTGGGCCACTTACTTATTTTAACACGTCCCTTCCCATGAACATTGTTTTGAGCTGTGCCAAATAATCTTTGAAACAGTAGAGGACAGGATGGAAAAGTTTGGATATGATAGAATTGTTGGGGGTATACGTGTCAAAATTCCATTCCTGAGTTTTTGGTAACTCATGTTCTAGACAGAAGCAGAATTCTTCAGTCATGTCTCTGTACCCATTTGAGTGGAGGAAATGTTACTATGTTCTCCAGTCCTTTGTATATTTAAAGCAAATATCAAATTATTCTTGATCCTGTGAGCATTTGGTGGGTTGGGGTTATTTGGGGGAGGAGATTTTTTTTTAATAGACCTACAATTTGAACAATTGAACAATTTTATAACTACTGTTCACAAATCAGCTTCAGCTATGGTGCATGCACATGGCCAGTTATACACCCCACCTTCAGACAGACCCCCAGGGACTCCCACACCCCATCCAACCGCTCCCTGCCCCCTGACAGGACCCCCAGAACTCCCGACCCATCCAACCCTCCCCCTGACAGCCGGGGGGTGCGCCTGGTTGGGCTGCTCCTGTAGTGGATGCATGCGGGCGGCAGTCCCCATGCACCCCCCCGGCTTCCCCCTCGCTACACTTGGGCTCTGAGGCTCCCAGGAGCGTGAGCTGCCGCTGTCGCCCCTCCCGCAGCAGGCTCAGGGCCCCGTGCCCTGGCGGCTCACACTCCCGGGAGCTACAGAACCCGAGCACAGTGAGGGGGCAGCCGGGTGGTGCGCCTGCCACTGGTCTGGGGTCCCAGCCGCCGGCCCCGCTCAGTCTCCTGCCGGCCTGGGGTTCCATTCACTTAGCCGGCAGCGGGCTGAGTGGGGCTGGCGGCCGGGACCCTGGCTGGCAGCCGCGTGCCAGGCAAAATCAGCTCGTGTGCCACCTTTGGCATGCATGCCATAGTTTGCCAACCCCTGCTTTAGAGGGAGAAGGGCCTGGCTGCTAGGGAGCATACCTGGGTACCTAAGGTGGAGCAGGGCTGGGGGAAGGCAAGAGGAGCTGGGGAGCTCTGGCCTGGAAACTCCCCAGGCTGCAGGCCTAGGGTAAGGCCAACTGGGTACTGGAGTTGCAAAGGGGCAGCCCACAGGTAGGCAGAGGCAGAAGGTCCAAACCCCTTTGCCTGTGATGAGTGGCTGATACACTGCAGTCTGCCCCAGTGAATGGGGGCTAAGTGATGACTGGCAGTAGCCATAGTCTGAGGCAAAGTGGGGATAGTGGGTGGGGGTTCCCCTGGGAGGGGGAGACCCAGAACTATGGGGTTATTGCCAGGAGACAGCACCCCAGTTAAAGGGGCACCGGGTCCTGGGAGGGACACAGGCGCCAGAGTGAGGTAAGGCAGATCACCGGCCTGCAGAGGGCGCTCTGGAGCTGGGATGAGCTAATTCCCTCCGACGACCAGCAGGAGGCGCCGTGGGGTGAGTCCACTCGCTTACACTTATGACACCCAACCGTATGGCTCTATCTCATCCAACGCTAACAATGCTGTGGGTCAGTGCCTCAAGAAGTGTCTAATTCAGCTTGGGTCATGGATGAGCATGAGCTGGCTAAAGCTCAACACAGACAAAACTGACGTAACAATGGTTTGGGAGAACCAGCTGGCAGGGATGATGTCAGTTCCTCTGCCTGAGGGAGTGCATCTGCTGTTGGAGTTTGCTGATTGGGTGTGATTCTAGATGCCAAGCTGCGGTTGTATTAGCATATTACTGCAGTAACTCTGTCAGCTTTTTACTGTGGCCAGGAGGCCGTGCCCTTTCCTTTCAGATGTGGATTTTGCCCCTGTTATCCAGGCCTTTTCACCTCAAGATTACACTATTTCAACATGCTCTCCATGGGGCTACACTAGGACTGGCGCAGAATGCAGTGGCTCATTTATCGAGCAAGGGCATCTCTTTAGGAGCACATGATCCTCATGCTCCAAGTTCTATACTGGCTGCCCCTTTAGTCTCCAAGTGGAGTTTAAGGTTATGATCTATAAAGCACTAGGACCAGCCAACCTGAGGGTTATCCTGTCTCCCTATTTGATTTTTAATAGGCATTGCGTTCATACTAGTTAAATCCCGTCTCTCCCTGTGCCATACTGTCACAGCTGCAGTCAGGGGCGTTCAAGCTGGATTATAAAGAGAGGGCTGTTGGCAAGTCATTCCCTGTGTTGACTCCAGAACCCGATTCCCCCTCCTTAATCTGGTGACCTCCTGGACATGCTGCAAAGGCCACATGTTTGACAAGGTTTTGAGGGAAGGGATAGAGTAGGTTCCTGGGTATGATTTGAAGGTGAGTGGCTTTTCTGGTAAGTTTCTATTTTTGTCTGCTGCCTGAAGTAAGTTGTCATCTTCATTTAATTATTTAAGGTTGTTGGCAAGTGGAGTTTATTTATATATAATGCTACAGGGTGGTTATTGTAAATCTAATTATTGGAAGGGCTCTCAGGCAGGACTGCCCAGAGGATTCAGGGGGACTGGGGTCTTCAGCGGCGGGGGGCCCCCACTTCGGCGGTAATTCGGTGGCGGGGGGGGTCCTTCCCCTCCGGGACCCACCACCGAAGTGCCCCAAAGACCCGCAGTGGGGGCCCTCCGCCACTGAATTACCACTGAAGACCCGGTAATTCGGCAGCGGGGGGTCCGTCCACCCCGGGGCGGACGGACTCCCCGCTGCCAAAGACTCGGAGCAGAAGCAGCTCCAGGGACCTGGGCCCCACGAGAGTTTTCCGGGGTCCCCGGAGCGAGTGAAGGACCCTGCTCCAGGGGCCCCGAAAAACTCTCGTGGGGGCCCCTGTGGGGCCCAGGGCCTGAGGCAAATTGCTCCACTTGCCCCCTCCCCCTCCCCGGGCAGCCCTGCTCTTAGGTGCCCTCCCCCCATAATTTTAAATGTCAAATCTGAAGAAAGGAAAACAATAATCCTTTTTGAGCAAAAGGCCAAAGCAACCGGCTATTGGAGGTCTGCTAAGACAACTGAACAGAGCTTCCCTACTGTGATGGCCAATGGAGCCAGCAGGCCCCAAAATGTTTTAGCTTTGGGAGTTCCCAGTTCATTTCATGTTGGAATCACAGGAACTAAAACTCTATCATGGCTATTATCCTCAAAAGAATTTTGACAGGTAAGTAATGTTCTTTTGGCATGAAGTTTGGTACTCAGGTAATTGAAAATGTGCAATCCAGCTTAACTGATTACCCCCATAGGGATAATAATCTTATGTTTATGTAGATGTGTCCAATTAAAAGGACACATATCAATTTGATTTTTAAAAATTGGTTATTTTTTAAAAATTCCATATTCAGATAGTCCACCGTTGAAATACCATATCTTGATTAATTTTTATGTTCCTTCGTTTTTAGTAAATGATTTTCTGCTCCTCCGCTAATATGTATAAGGATCTTTTGAGTAAGAAAGAAGCTAACTGACAGGAGAAATAACTAAACTGATTATACACCAATTACTGTCAAATGCACAGAGCAAATAAAACTAGAAAATATACACATTTTTCATGCTAACTTTCAGGTTTAACAAATCTTAGCAGTTTGTTACTATAGTAAAGTACACAATTTTTAGACAAATGTAATTTTCAAGTTGATGGCCCTTTAAACTGGTCAATACTAGGGCTGTCGATTAATTGCAGTTAACTCACGCAATTAACTAAAAAAATGAATCGTGATTAAAAAATTTTATCATTAATCACACTGTTAAACAATAGAATACCAATGGAAATTTATTACATTTTTCCCTACATTTTCAAATATATTGATTTCAATTACAACACAGAATACAAAGTGTACAGTGCTCACTTTATTTTATTATTTTTATTACAAATATTTGCACTCTAAAAATGATAAACAAAAGAAATAGTATTTTTCAATTCACCTCATACAAGTACTGTAGTGTGATCTCTTTATCGTGAAAGTGCAATTTACAAATATAGATTTTTTTTGGTTACAAAATTCCACTCAAAAACAAAACAGTGTAAAACTTTAGAGCCTACAAGTCCACTCAGTCCTACTTCTTGTTCAGCCAATCGCTAAGACAAACAAGTTTCCGAGAGATAATGCTGCCGGCTTCTTATTTACAATGTCACCTGAAACTGAGAACAGGTATTTGCATGGCACTTTTGTAGCCAGCGTTGCAAGGTATTTACATGCCAGATATGCTAAACATTCATATGCCCCTTAATGCTTCAGCCACCATTTCAGAGGACATGCTTCCATGCTGACAATTCTCGTTAAAAAAATAATATGTTAATTAAATTTGTGACTGAACTCCTCGGGGGAGAATTGTATGTCTCCTACTCTGTTTTACCCACATTTTGCCATATATTTCACGTTATAGCATGCCATATATAGCATGTTGTAGATGATGACCCAGCATGTTGTTTGTTTTAAGAACAGTTTCATTGCAGATTTGACAAATCGCAAAGAAGGTACCAATGTGAGATTTCTAAAGATAGCTACAGCACTTGACCCAAGGTTTAAGATTCTGAAGTGCCTTCCAAAATCTGAGAGGGTTGAGGTGTGGCACATGCTTTCAGAAGTCTGAGCAACACTGTGATGAGGAAACTGCAGAACCCGAACCACCAAAACAGAAAATCAAACTTCTGCTGGTGGCATCTGACTCAGATGATGAAAATGAACATGTGTTGGTCTGCACTGCTTTGGACTGTTATCGAGCAGAACCTGTCATCAGCATGGCCACATGTCTTCTGGCATGGTGGTTGAAGCATGAAGGGACATATGAATCCCTAGTGCATCTGGTGCAAAAAATATTTTGCAATGCCAGCTACAACAGTGCCTGTTCTCACTTTCAGGTGACATTGTAAACAAAAAGTGGGCAGCATTATCTCCAGGAAATGTAAACAAACTTGTTTGTCTTAGTGATTGGCTGAACAAGAAGTAGGACTAAGTGGATTTGTAGGTTCTAAAGTTTTGATGGTTTTTTTTTTGCAGGTTTTGGGGGATTTTTTTTTACATAATTCTACATTTGTAAATTCAACTTTCATGATAAAGAGATTGCACTACAGTACTTGTATTAGGTGAATTGAAAAATACTATTTATTTTTGTTTTTTACAGTGCAAATATTTGTAATAAAAATAAATATAAAGTGAGCACTGTACAGTTTGTATTCTGTGTTGTAATTGAAATCAATATATTTAAAAATGTAGAAGACATCCAAAAATATTTAAATAAATGGTATTCTATTATTTTTTAACAGCACATTTAATTGAGATTCTTCTTGTTTCGTATGGCTTGGGTAGGTAGCAACAACTACAAATGTATATCCAAGTTTGATAGCCAGCACATTGCCTCAGCACTGAGTTGGTGAATGTCCTTCAGGCTCCTGGGAAATGAACGAAGGGGACATTCAGATATGATGTGGAGGAGGACTACTTGTGGCACCTTAGAGACTAACACATTTATTTGAGCATAAGCTTTCGTGGGCTACAGCCCACTTCATCGGATGCATAGAATGGAACATATAGCAAGGATATATATATACATACAGAGAACATGAAAAGGTGGGGGTTGTCCTACCCACTCTAAGAGGCTAATTAATTAAGATGAGCTATAATCAGCAGGAGAGAAAAAAAACTTTTGAAGTGATAATCAAGATAGCCAATTTCAGACATTTTGACAACAAGGTGTGAGGATACTTAACATGGGGAAATAGATTCAATGTGTGTAATGGCTCAGCCATTCCCAGTCTCTATTAAAACCTGAGTTGATGGTGTCTAATTTTCATATTAATTCAAGTTCAGAAGTTTCTCGTTGGAGTCTGTTTTTGAAGCTTTTCTGTTGCAATATTGCTACCTTTAATCTATTACTGAGTGACCCGAGAGGTTGAAGTGCTCTCCTACTGGTTTTTGAATGTTATGATTCCTGATGTCAGATTTGTGTCCATTTATTCTTTTGCGAAGCGACTGTCCGGTTTGGCCAATGTACATGGCAGAGGGGCATTGCTGGCACATGATGGCATATATCACATTGGTAGATGTGCAGGTGAACGAGCCCCTGACAGTGTGGCTGATGTGATTAGGTCCTATGATGGTGTCACTTGAATAGATACGTGGACAGAGTTGGCATCGGGCTTTGTTGCAAGGATAGGTTCCTGGGTTAGTGTTATGATGAGCTCCATTGTTTGTGCCTGCTGACCACAGTTGCATACAGGTGTTTGCCTCATTTTCCAGTTATAGAGGATGTGTCCACATCTCCCATGAGATGTCCTGGTGCAATTCAATCTCCACCAGTCTTTCTGACATAAATCAAAACCCGGTGGTTCCTCAACAGGATCAATGGCAAGCTGTTTCTTTGGAACAGCTGAAGTGCTCCATGTGACTCTCCATTGAGCCTCAGTATCAAAGTTGGGTGTAAGGATCTTGATACAGTTCCATAGACGGTTGAGGGATTTTAATCTAGCTTTTGGCTGGTTCTGATGGTTATGGTGCAGTGGGATCAAAATTAATTTTTTTAATTGCAATTAATTTTTTAAATCTCTTGACAGCCCTAGTCAATACATATATTATGGTTGATTCATTTTAATATTAATAATGTTCCCAGATTCTTTAGCCTAAAACCAGGGGATTTACAATATCTTTTGTAGAAGAGGGAACTCCTGATATTAATACCCCCTATTGTTGCTTCCTTTTCAAAGACTAGAGTTGAGAGATTGAAAGAGTTTGCCTTAATCTATCACACGCTTTCAACCTGTGAAATCAAGAGAGACAGAACTTATGTTTGTACAGACATTTGAATGTTCAAGAATCATCTGTGATCAGCCCTGAGTCTGTAAATATCTCTGAATGTAGAGTAGTGAAGTCTTCCCCCTGTGTCTGCCTCTAGCCTTGAGAGATTAAAGGTGTGGAACACCAAGACTTTTGCTCTGGTTAAAAAGCATTGGCATGAATCTAAACTGGCAGACGACTGAGAAGGAAAGATACAATGTATTCATTTCTTTATTTCACGTTTTTTCCCTGTAGTCCATTTCGTTTACCTTTTGAACTAAAATATCAGGAATATTTGTTCACAGAAATGGTACTTTTTCATTCTAGTCTATGTCAAGGTGAATTTAGAATTGAAGTATTCTTTTATTTCTGCTTAAACTTGAAAAAGATCTTTTCAGCTGATAGTTGACTAATCCCACAAAGAACAGAGCGGAGCAACTTTGTCCAATCATATTTGAAGAAATGTATTATATTTCTATTAAGAAAGATAGTGAAATATTAAAAACATAGTGGTTGCGTACAATGAATTCATTCTCATTATATCCTTTTGAGTAACTCGTATAAGCTTTTATCTTTCCTGAGCTTCACTTTTATGACAACTAACACTAATAAGAGACAAATAATGGAATATTGATTTAGCAACTTTTACTTTCTTAAGTTGTTATATCCAGTGCATCCATTGCAAGCGCTGCCAAATGGAGGGTTTTATTGTGGTGTAAATAAGCCCATCAGTTTGAGCAGGGGATGTTGAACTTATGCCACATCTCTATAGCTATAAAATTGCAATGCACATTTATGCCATTGGTTTTTTAATGCAAAGGCAAAGAACTTGCCAATGATAGCTCTAAACAATAAATCTAGAGGGGTTTTTTTTAATCGTAGTGGAATTATTAATGTTAGAAAAGGGAAAGTTGCTTGCCTTTCTTTCCCCACACCCTTCCCTGTCCTCCAAGCTCTCCCCAATATCTGTTTGGTTTAGGCATCCCTAGCTAAAGTCTACTGGATCGGGGCTATAGAGCTGTGGCTCTCAGTCTTTCCAGACTACCATACCCCTTTCAGGGGGCTGATTTGTCTTGCATACCCCCAAGTTTCACCTCACTTAAAAACTACCTGCTTACAAAATCAGACATAAAAATACAAGTGTCACAGCCCTCTGTTACTGACAAATTGCTTCCTTTCTCATTTTTACCATAGAATTATAAAATAAATCAATTGGAACATAAATATTGTACTTACATGTTAGTGTAGAGTATGTAGAACAGAGTAAACAAGCCATTGTCTGTATGAAATTTTAGTTTGTACTGACTTCACTAGTGCTTTTTATGTAGCCTGTTGTAAAACTGGGCAAATATCTAGATGAGTTGCTGTACCCCTTAAAAGACCTCTGTGTACCCCTAGGGGTACATGTACCCCTTGTTGAGAACCACTGCAATAGAGAATATCTTTTAAGTTGTGGATCAGTGACTCACTAGATGACAATGCTCCATTTTATCTTGTCTATTTTTGGAAGGGGCTACATGCAGCCACCAGGGGGTTTCCTGCAGCCACAATAGCCTCCTGGGCAGAGATGGGGGAGGGGGCAAGGCAGCCCCTCTGCTTGGCTTTAGCCATGGAGCTCTGGTGGCGGGCTCTGTGCTTCAGCCTCCAGTCCCTCAGCTTCAGCTGTGGGACTTCGGGCTTCAAAAACCACGTCCCCATTTCAGCCATTGGGCTCTGGGTTTCAGCCCAGGGTAGTGGGACTTCAGCAGGACTGGCCTTACTGAGCACCATGGTCAAGACAAGGAGCGGGATGAGCCTGGGGTGTAAGACCATGGAAGGGAGCTCAGGGCAATGGGGAGGGAGCAGTGGGGCCTGGAGGGGCAATGGGGAGGCTGGCAAGGTGGTGGGAGGCCGTGGAAGGCAGCGAGGATTAGAGTGATTGGGGGGGAGGGGGACTAGGGGAGGCAGCAGGGGACAGGCGCACCAAAATACAACTGAACATTATTTTTATTATTGCATCTGCAAAAAAAACCCCAAACCCCTACATAAATGAATTACAATGATCTGGACATGTATATGTGCATAATTATTTATTTTTCCTAAAGTTAATTAGGTATGTTAGGAACATTTGTCAGAGCAGTCACCAGCAAGAGTTGGTAGCTGAACTCTGAAGCCACCAAAAATTTTGTTGTGAGAACCCCTGATAGTCTGACCTCATGCACATTGCAGGCCAGAGGACCTCACCGACCCACTCCTGTAACAGACCCCTAACCTCTGGCTGAGTTACTGAAGTCCTCAAATCATGATTTAAAGACTTAAAGTTACAGAGAATCTGCCAATTACACTAGTTTAAGCCTGCAAGTGACCCGTGCCCCCAAGCTGCAGAGGAAAGTGAAACCCCCACAAGAGTCTCTGCCAATCTGACCAGGGGAAAAATTCCTTCCTGATCCCAAATATGGCGATCAGTTAGACCCTGAGCATGTGGGCAAGACCCACCAGCCAGACACCTGGGAAAGAATTGTCTGTAGCAACTCAGAGGCCTCCCCATCTAGTGTCCCGTCACCAGCCACTGGAGATATTTGCTGCTCGCAGTTGCAGATCAGGAATAAAGGACTTAAAAAAAAAAAGGCAACATAATCGCAATGCCTGAGCATTAGGGGCACAAACTTTCTTTTGATTAGATCTCTCTCAAAATATGTACAATAGATTAGACCTGACTTTGCAAAAATGAAGCAAACACATTGATACAAAACAGGCAGTGCGTGCTGGGGCAGGTCTGGTGTTTTCCATAGTAAAGTTGTGCTGCAAACTAATCCAGGGAAGATTGTCGTATCATATGTACTAATGTACTAAATTGTAGGCCTACTTGTTCTAAAATTCCCATGTCCTCCCTTAAAGAGGCCCATAAACTTCTGTCTTTGTAGATATAGGCCTGTAACCCAGTGAGGGCATCTTCCTTTTTCATCAAATCCTATTCTTTTTCTTAGGAAGCTTATAAGAAAAGAGTGGCCTATCCCTATGCCAGAAACTGAAGTGAAAACATTCCAGTAAAGAAAAATAGAAGCAGGGGGAGGAGCCATAGAATCTGTGTAAGGAAGGAGATTTTGGATATCAGACAATAAGATGTTGATAAGACGGAACCATTTCATGATATGTCTTAAAAAATTTAATCAGAAGATTCTCTTTTTGGGGAGGAGACAAAGAGGAAGTCTTTGGTGGGGGTGGGAGGGAGGGAGTATTTCTCTGAGACTCCTTTACTATTTCCTGCTTGTTCTCTTTCTGCCACTACCGTCCTCTGGCCTGCTCCTAACCGACGTTTAAAAAGAAAAGGATGAAAGCCACTTGTTCTGTTTTTGTTTGTGTATAAGCAATGGAAATCCATTGTTATCGTTCATATAATGCTTATTAGCGTTAAGATCAGAAGCTTGGGAAATGAGCAACTTTACCAGTAATCCTCACTGCCGTGCTGTAACCCATGGGAATAGAACTCCACATGATTAACATGAAGAATGTTTCCTTGCTACCTTGTGTTAAAAGACTGGAGCTAATGCACCCAATAATGTGGTTCAGACTGCAAAAGCAATTGGAAATCTGATGAACACTGACCCTATAGGAAGGTCAATCTGTTTGTTAATGCATAATTTCCTCATTCTGTCTGAAAAGAAATAAATTTCCATTATCTAATCTATTGGTTATGGAACCCGACGTCAGGTTCCCGTTAAGATTAACTGTTGATCTGTTATAACGTCAATTCCTAGAAATTACCAACCTGTTCAATGTCATAGGTAAATATTCTGTACAAAATATTGTGCCTGATAGAAACCATATAAAGAAACTCGGGAACCAGTCAGCTCGGAATGGGGAGAGCAAAAATAAGAAAATGACAAATAATTTTAAAGCTGTTGTAGTGGTATGCAAACTCCATATTATTAAAGTATGTGGTATTATTAAAGTAATAAAGTGGTTTTAAGAGGATCTAATGTAAAAAATGGAGTTCCTTTCACTTAGTACAGACACCCCAATTCTGCAATGCATCATGCATGCAGAACCCTATGGAATCTTTATTAAAAACATCAGAGTTGGGGACAGAAAAGACACAGGTACCAGAATGTATATTTGGCTATTAAGAATATTACTCCAGGTACCTAAATTATAGGACCGACGCTGCTATTTAAAGAGACACCATCTTGAAATCTAGTCAGTTTATGAAAGAGTAAAAAATACTTTGAGGTACTACAGCCCTACCCCTTTCCTATTTATTTAAATGTGGTTTTTGTTCCTGTTATGATGGCAGAGCACAGGGAAAACAGACTGGCCATACACAAAGAGTCAAAGTAAAGAAACTGAAAAAAGATTTTTTCCTTTAAAATCTGTTATAGTACTGTTAGTTGTAAAAAAAAACCAAAAAAACCCCATTTTATTCCTTTTCTAACTGATTGCAACAAAAGCACGTCTCTTCTAATCTGTTGTCTTGCTTTTCCTGTGTTTATCACTTCAAGTATGCTTTAAGATCTTGTGTTTTTCACAGCCAGTCTGCAATGTTATTTGTTTCTAGATCAAGTATTTTTAAAATAATTTTTAAAGTGCAATTCTAAAGGGACAGGTAGGCTAAAGTTCATGTATTTTAAAAAACACCCTTATGTATTTTGTTGATAATACCTTGGTATTAAAAAAACAAACAAACAAAAAACAACGGATGGAGTCTTTAATGGAAAGCTGAGACAAGTTCATGGGCAGTAGCCCTCCCTCTGGGTGATTACAGTGATGCTGAAACAGTTTGTATAGTGGGGGTGCTGAGAGCCATTGAACCAAGCTGTGAACCCTGTATATAATGGAATCCACTTCAAGCTATGGGGTGCAGCAGCACTGCCAGCACTCCTAGTTCCAGCACCTATGAGTGACTATGTACTCAGAGCTTAGAAGCAGTCTACAGATTTTAAGCAGGGCAAGTACCAATATGCTTTAGTGTCTCCCCCACCCCACCAGATGTTCTGACACTGCAGGAGCACAGCTAAATGTCCAAATGGGGAAGTTTAAGGGGCTTTTTTTTTTTCAGCTGGGCTTCTGTCCAAGTGTCCTTAGAGGTGTGAGAAAAATTGCCCAAAGAAATAGATGCCCAAGCAACTGTGTATACACTGTAACCATTCTAATACTTGCCCTGGTGTTAGCATTAACTCCCACAACATCCCTTTCTCCCATTTATTCAGGCACTTGAGCAGTTTGTGCCTGTCAGATGCAGACAAAAAAGTGTAGGCTCCGGGCTGAAAATTTAACCCTTTGGACTGATGAATATACTTCTGACTTGGGAGTGGGTGTTTCACCTTTCTTGTCAGCATTACTCCCCACTTCCCCCCAACCATTCTGTGTTTTTTTGAGAGCTGTGTGGTAGCAGTTTGCTATACAGTAACTCCTCACTTAAAGTCGTCCTGGTTAACGTTGTTTCATTGCTGATCAATTAGGGAACATGCTCATTTAAAGTTGCACAATGCTCCCTTCTAATGTCGTTTGGCAGCCACCTGCTTTGTCCACTGCTTGCAGGAAGAGCAGCCCATTGCCGCTAGCTGTTGGGGCCTGGGAACCAGGGTGGACTGACAACTCCCTATCAGCTCCCCGCTCCCCTAAGGTCCCTGTGCAGCAGCTGCCCAGCAGGCTATCAATTGACCACAGTTCAGCTGTCCCTCCCCCACTGCCATGTGCTACTCCTGCCCTCTGTCTTGTAGCTGCTCCCCCAGACTCCTGCTTGCTGTGCAAGGGGAGGGAAAGAAGAGGGGGACTAATGTCAGGATGTCCCTCTCCCCCGTGCTCTCTGCTTACCCCATCTTCCATAGCGCGGGGGGAGGAGGGGGGACACATGACAGGGCTCAGGACAGAGAGAGCTTGCTGGCAGCAGCTGTGATCTCAGCAAGCTGATCTAATTAACAAGGCAATGTACTTAAGAGTAGGTTCAGTGTACTTAAAGGGGAAATGCGCATCTCTCTCTCACACACATGGTATGTGTCTCTGTCTGCGATCCTGTCTCCCCTTCCTCCATTCCTGCTGCCTTGTAGAGTGTTAGAGTTAACCCTTGAAGGCTCAGCCGAGTGCTAGTTCATCATTTAGCAGTAAGACATTCCCTGGGAAATATCCTACCCTCTGACTCCTTTACCTCAACCAAGCTTCACAATCATCATCACTGTGTACCAGTATTAGAGAGAGAGTGTGAGTGTGAGTGTGAGTGTGTGTGTGGTTTGTTTTTGTTTTTGTAAAAAAGTCCCTGGAACCTAACCACCTAATTTACATTAATTCTCATGGGGAAATTGGATTCGCTTAACATTCTTTTGCTTAAAGTTGCATTTTTCAGGAACATAACTACAATGTTAAGTGAGGAGTTACTGTACCTCACCAGCTCTAAGAATCAAGACAGCAGATAAACCACACAGATTAAAGGAAAAGCTATGATTCTGCAAGAGCAGGGTGACCTCTGTGCTTGTTGTTTTGACACTGGGAGCTGTACTAGGAGCTCAGATACTTTTGTGATGATCACAGTATGATGTAGCTGAGGCCTGGCCTGAAATGAGTAACTAACACATGGAGGAAGGCCTCATTTCTTGGAGGATAGAATTAGCAAGGTAAGCAGATCATTAGGCTGAAAACAGAATGTGCTAAATGAGATACGTAAATAGGTCAGTAGACTAAAAAGCAATGTCCGAGCCAGCTAAGATAAGAGGGAGACCAGCCATGGAACTGTTTACTAGCAATGGACAAGAAAAATCAGAAACGTAGAGATGAAATAGAGTAGGGTGACTGTGGCCAATACATGGACAGAGCACACTGCACAGGGATTGGTTCCTGCAATATAACCAAGCCAATTCTAAACCTGTGATGCAATGTACATAAAGGAAGAGATTTTCTATGTAGCTTTGGATGTATGCCAAATAAAGGAACTTGAGTGATTATATCTGAGCTGAACTGAGTAGTTTTTGGATCCCAGAGAACAGGATGAAGCATTCTCGGAGAACTGGACAAGGTGTTCTGGATTAGCCAAGTTGAAAAGGTCCTGGAGGGTATCCCAACATATAAATACCTAGCTAGATAGGCCTCTTTCTAGAACAAAGAAACTATAAAGACTCAGGGTGAAACTATGATGAACTCTAGTCAGGGCATTCTGGTTATAGGTGTCTATGCTGTGGAACATCCTACCAGAGGAGATCTAACTGAGCCCTACTCTGAGTTCAGGTCGAAATGCAAGTTTATCTTTTTACCAAGTCCTTGCCTCAAAGACAAAATCAAGAGACTCTGTTAGAGTGTAGAACTCCTTCCTTGATGGTCTTTGGTATTTTCTTGTCTTTTTAATTTTCTGTACTAGCACCTAGGTAATGATTGGCATCACCTTGTAAGTGCCTAGATAAACAGATGCAGTTAGTGAAATTAAATTTATTCAAAGCAAGCCGTTGACTCTTCCACCTCAGATGCACAGAGGAGGGACAGATGGTATAGATGTCAGTTTCCATGCCTTGCTGACTTCAGGACCTTTGTCTCCGAATTGTTCGCAGCAGTATACCTAATATCTTCAGCCACTGGAAGGATTTGGGCTATCCTAACCATATACAAAGCTTTCTCCAGTCTCCTTGTCATCCTCCCTTTTCCCTTCTGCTCCTTGAAGTGCCTCCAGAAAAAGAGACGCAGAGGGGAAACAGTAAAAAAGTTGAAATGAATATTTCACTGGAGTCTTCTGTTTAGATTTTTTTGTCATGGGAAGGATTAGAGTTGAAGGAATCAAATGAGGGAACCTCCAGTACATTTTTCCTCCTGAGTTCTATGATACATGATTAAAGAGTTAGCTTCTACTCTGGGCCTTTAGCTCAAGCAAACAGAATGCAAAAAACAAAACACAAACTCAAGAGAATACCTACCAACAAGCACCAGCAAGGAGCCATTGATTCCACTAACAGGATGACTGGTGTGGTCCAGAAACAAGCACACGACAGAGGCAAGATTGTCAGTTATGGACCTGTATCAAATCTCTGATTCTTAAGGAAGTCTTGTCTGGTCTCAGCAGTAGCTTTCTTTTACACAGCGCAAGCAGCCTTGTCTAATAACCATGCTGGGCTCATGTGCTCTTAATGTTCCCAGTAGGCTACAGCACGCTTTTCCCTTGGCCTCTCTGGCACATTTCTGATTATCCCTTCATGGAAATGGGGCCCTATCACACAGCTGTCCTAGGCTCTGGGGCTGACTCCCCAGTAACTGAAGCACACCCTTGCCCAGCATTCCAGCCTTGCAGGGGCTCTTGGGTCACAGTGTAACTCCTCAGGGGCACATGACCGGTGAAGCAAACGGACACAGTTAGGCTTTGCAAAGGGTTCTAGACACAGTTATTCTTTACTTACACTGTACAGGAGATATACAGATCCAGAACCTCTGTTTCCTCACCACTCTGGAGCATTCTTTGAGGTTTTGGTCAGAATCCTCTGGGGTGTCCAGGATCCTTCTCCTGCAGCTCATGCTTCACCTCCAAATCATGGAATCCCTCCTTCCTGGCCCCCCCTCAGCTTCCTTTGACTTTAGCTGATACCACAGTTCAATAGGATCCCTCTGCTACAAAAGCATGCTCCTCTCTCCTACGCAAGCTTCCTGTGTGTTCCCCCTCAATGCCTGAGGCTTGATGGCTTTAAGATCCAGTGTTTGGTTCTTTGTTCTTATGTTTGGGGTATTTTTCCTCTCACCAAACCCTAGCTCTGCAAACAAACTTGGGTGAACTGGTTTCCCTGCTCAGGCACCCCTCTTTACCATACTCCTTGTTCAATCAGACCACGTCATTAAGGTTAATGCCTCTCCTTTGTCCCAGATCTGGGGGACAAATTACACAGCCCTGACAGAACATGGCTGACTCCACATCCACTGAGGCATTCCATGATATAGCAGTTTCTAATATCAACCAGAATTAGTAAGTCATCCATAGACAGATGCCCCAAATAACCACGAGCTACTTATTGTAACTGATCTGACAAAGCTATTAAGACCAACTATTCTCCTTTTTTTAAATAAAGAGAATTTCCCCAACATAAGCCATTATACATGCATCCCTGACAGTTTGCAGAGTTAAAACTTGATTTGGTAATGTACTGAATCGTGTACCAAATTTGTATCATCTTGTTTGTGGTGCTTTTTAAAAAAAACCCACAAAGTTTTAAAGTTGTGTGGTTGTTTGCAGGTCTTTTTTAAATAAAATCTTTCTTCAAGCCTCCCCTGAAGTTTATTTTTGTTTAAAAGGCTGCGATTTAATGTTAAATACATAATAAATTAACTTCATTTTAAGACATCATAGCCTTTCATATCTAGTCCATTTGTTTGTGTGTTGCTCGCTGGCACTACCCTCTGAGCTGGAAAAATATCTTTCCCAAATGATATTCATTTCCATTAAGCAACTTACTGAGGTAAAGAAAAATCTTCAGGCTAGCAATTTTCTGTTGCTAGACTAAAGTGAAAAGTTGGTAAAGTAGGCTGAGCAACGACACTAGTCCAAGAGAAGAAACCAATCTGAACAGGATTTAATTTGTCTACAGGCCTTGATTTCACTCCATTACTCAGTGGGAGTCCCTCTGTAGTGTCACTTAGCTTCCTCCTCCTCCTTCCTGAGGGCCCGTAAACATGTTGCCAGTGTTTTGTTTTAGTCTGTTTCTGATTGCAGGCTCTTTTACAGGCAGAGTGACAGTATTTCTGCTCAAACCTTCATATGCATTCATGGTGCTTTATGAATAATAGTAGTGTTTAGGGGCAGGGTGTTTTCTAACCATCCTGTTGTACTTCTGCTACATGGATTCTACATTACTGAATATTTAACCTAAGAGAATTTGCTGATGTGTGCACTGGAGTAAAACTGAATTAGGCTTTGAAAGGCTATAATTACTAATGGTCTCCAACTAAACAACATTCTCATCTGGAGGATACAGGAAGGAGCTGTTTCCTAGATAATTAACAATCCGGCAGAGCTTTCATATATACTTTGCGATAAAACAAACAAAAAGCAGCTTTCTCCATCAACGTGCTGAACATCCAGGGTGTCAGGGGAAAAATCTGGGAAAATCTTCTTGGTACCAGTTTGTGGTTTCTAATTGAGTGAGTTAGCTAAATAAAGGCACAGGGCAGTGGGTTAATTCTTCATTATTGTAATGCAACTACTAACTCAGAGCAGAGCAAAATGAACTAGGGTTTGGGGGAGGGGGAGGGGGGACACATGGGCTGCACAGTCCCTATCTTGTGAGGCTCTGGGCTTCATCAGTGCTAAGGTGTTTGCTTTTCACTTGCTGACAATTTCCATAGTGGAAGATGGCTTTCTTCACTGGTCTGTTCTAGAATGTCTGTCTGTCTGCCAGGAGTGGCACCCTTTGTGATGTAAGACACCATTTGGTTTGTGTCACCTCTCTTAGACCTCATTGCAGCATGTAAATAAGGGCAAGCGCTCGCTTGGCCCGTGTGTTATGCAGCATGGGCTGAGGGCAGTACACCTGAACAATGATTCTGTTAGGTATAAAATGCTGTGCTGAGTGATAGTAGCAGCACCACATTTCCACTCCACCCCCACCACTAGTTATTGAAACTATTATAAGAATATGCACACAGGTAATTCTCCTCCTCCCCTCCCCCCAAATTTATATATAATCAAGAGTGATGATTGACATTTCATGCAATATCAACTGGATACACTACCATAAGGTTGTTCTTGATTTTGAAATGGATTGTTGTTTGTAAGACTAGCTTGGTTATTCCTGAACCAACAAACAAAATATGTGAAATACAGTTTCTCCTTTATTGACCTGCCAAGATCTGTATTAGGGATTTTCTGTTTTCCCTTCAATAGCTGGTAACATTACAAACTGCTTGCTGGGCATACACCTGGCAACTAAGTACTATGTAACATAGCAAATGCCATGTGCTCCCATTTCATTTCTGCATGAAGGAAGAGACATCCAAAATGCAATACACATTATCTAATAAAAACTAAGTAAAAAGGATGGGTTTGGATCTTAAACATGGAACAATTGCTGGGTGGGCCTCTCACAAGCATTTAGCATTGATATGACTCCCCTGCTCCCATTGAAGCAGGAGTTTTACCACTGGGCAGTAACTGGCCACCATGCTGCTCTTTTGAAAAATCCCATCCTGTTTCAACTGATTGCAACCAGTTAGTGGATAATACAGAAATGACAGTTTAAATGCTGAGAATCAAGGTTATGATACTTACCCTGAATAAATTAAGTGAAACCAAGCTACAATAAGGGCTAGGCCACAGGGGTTCTCAGGACAAAATTTTGGTGGCCTCAGAGTGCGGCCACTAACTCTTGCTGGTGGCTGCTCTGACACTTTTTCCTAAAATACTTAGCTTTAGGCAAAACAAAAATATCCACATATACATCTCCAAATCATTGTAATTTATTTATTGCTAGCCAGTAAGTCTGCTGTGAAAAGTGATATCAATGTACACATCACTTTTACTCAGCCCTGGCAAGCCTGGGGTCAAATTAAGCCCTGGATATGGTAGGGTGGGAGGGGGTCAGCACGGGCCTGGAACCTGAAGCCCCCAGTTGGGTCATGAAGGCCAAAGCCTGAGCCCCACTGATTGCCTGCTCCTCCAGTGCTGTGCCCCAGCTGTCTCCAGAGGGAGGCAGGGCCCAACTGCTGCTAGTGGCCCCAGCAACCAACACTAAGGCAGTGCATCCAGGAGCAATGGGGAGAGGAAGGAGCTGCTACTTTGCCTCCCCCCTCCCAGCTCAGGAGGCTGTAGCACCCAGAAAAGTCCTTGGTGGCCACATTTGAGAAACACTTGGCTTGGGCCTACTCCTGCACAACCTTACCTCACAGTAGGGGGCCTATTCAGACTATTGGTAAAGGGGCTAACACCCTTATGCCCAAGAAGGGGTTGCAGTGGCAGACATCAGTTTGATTGTCTAAGATACATACTTATGCACAATGGTGCTATGTTAATTCTGTAAGTGAAATAGAAACACTTTAAAAGAGCAAATGTTGTTTGTACAAATACTAGGTAGTATAGGTAGGGCTAATACCACAACCTGTTGGGTTACCTGACAGCCCCTTATAAGAGGCTGGTTTCAATTGCTTGTAATTTTGAAAAACTTTACTCTATTGGGCTGAAGTTTTCTTTACTATGTGCCTCAGGCACAGGTTTTTTTTGCTTGTGGAAAATTTAGCCCTGATCATTCAGCTGTTTCCCAGAATGAGGGTGGGGAAGATAAACGTGTCAGTGTTAAAATTTCCCCGGCCTTTCTATAGAAATGTTCTAGTACCCCCCTACTTTGAAGTAGAGACCTACAATTTGGCAGGTAGGGGGCTTGTATGTCAGGGGCATGCCTCTTGCCATCTGAATGTTTTTATAAACCTTAACAAGCCCACAAATGTAGTTCATGTATGCTCAGAGGTATGCTAGTGCTTTGCACCCAACAGTCGGAGGATTCCATCCGTACTGAGCCTGCTCAAGCCTCTCACAGCTCCTCATTTATTTAAATAAATCAACTGATGATGCTCCCTCCAAATGGTTGCAGGTGCACAGCTAGACTTTCTTTACAATAGCTTCTCTAGGCTGAGCACTGCCTCTGAGATCTCAAAGCACAAGTGTCTGATGCCTTCAGTGACCTTCCTGGTGATATGCTGGGTACAAGGAAGCTGTCCTCATTCATAGGTGGGACAAGCCCTAGTTTGTTACAGAGCCAGGGGAGTAGAGTGCAACAGAGAAGAGGAAAGCAGCTTGGTGGCAGAGACTAGACTTGGCATGGTACAAGAACTAACTAGGAGCCAGCTGAGAGAGCATAAGGTACTTGGGACAAGGGAAAAACTAATTTTAATAATTGGAGATATACCAATCTCCTAGAACTGGAAGGGACCTCAAAAGGTCATTGAGTCCAGCCCCCTGCCTTCACTAGCAGGACCAAGTACTGATTTTTGCCCCAGATGCTTAAGTGGCCCCCTCAAGGATTGAACTCACAACCCTAGGTTTAGCAGGCCAATGCTCAAACCACTGAGCTATCCCTCCTCCTCCAGAAGGAGTATGTAGGGAATGGGGTAAGTAAATGGGAAGCAGGATTGGCTAGGCAGGGACTCTAGGACCAAAAATTGTTAGAAGGGGTTGGGGCACATGCACCAATGTGCAGCAGAGCACACTTGCTTCCAGGAGGCTGCAAGGGAGGTAGTTGCTCACTCTTACTCTGCTGTCAGGATATAAGCATGAGACTAATGAGACACTATTCCTCCCCCTCCCCATACAGTTCCAACCCGACTGCTGAATCATGGGGGTAGCACAGATAAAAAAAGTCCTTGGTTAAAATTAATTAATTCTAGTAACAACTAACACACACAAGCTAATTACCAATGTGCAAGAGCTAGGAAATGTACAGACAACTTTAATTCTTGAAACTTATTTAGGCCAGTTGAGTATATTTGTTATACTACTGTTGAACTGGATACGTTTTCCCTCCCCACCCATTTGTCATGGCACCAGCCTCCCCAACATCAACTATGATCCAGTAAAAACTATGTCTGGAGGTTAGTTAGCAGTTTCATTAACAGGCAGTAGGTTTGTGTGTGTAGTTTCTTCCTGCACTTAGCTTTGTAGTATTCTCATACCAACACCACACTTGTCTACTAGTGGAATGTTCGTTTTCACCCTTTGCTTGGCCTGTTCTGTTAGACTGAAGAGTGAGCTTGCTGACTCAAATGATCTTGTCTTAGACTTGTCAGTTGAATTTGTACTGACTGACTTTGTTCAAGCCCTCTCACAAGGGCCTGAGTGAGCATGACCAGAATGGCCCCCTACTACATTAGAGTTTAGTGTAAAAGATAGAGATGTTTCATGCTCCAAGAGCCAAAACTCACAACATTGTAGCTGGGTAGTCATAGGGGAATATTCTTTCCTACAATTTTATGCACCACACTGATCAGGTGTATCCAATGCCCCCAAGGCAGTTGAGATGCTAGGGTAACAAGTTCCTTCCTTGGAGATGGTGTTCAATGTTCTCTATTATACCATCCCACCAATGCACATACTAAGTGCTTTCAGAAAGATAAGAGGATCACATGCTTTTAACCAGAGGCCAGCTTTATGAATGGCAGGGCCCAATTCAAATACCTTGCAGTGGTCCAGGGGTTTGGTGGCACTGAAGAACCCCCAGCTGCTGAAGCCCCAGAGCGGACCCTGCCTGCCACTAGGTGAGTAAGAGAAATAAGATTATGACACCTAAAGCACAGAGCCCTCTTAGGTGCAGGGCCCAATTCTGGGGGAATTGCCTTCCAGCTCTTGCTGTCAAAAGCAGGGCTGGCTTTAAGCCATCAGTTCAAACTGAAGCTGAGCTGCATTAAGCAATTGCCACGAGATACCAACTATGATCAAACCAAGTCAGTCTATGCTAATGTTAGCAGAGTAGCAGCAATGGCACAAGTAGGGGGAAAATGAGTGAAAGTTTCCATAAACTGCTTATCCTTCCCACCAACTCTCAAACTTGCTTTCTGAGTCTTAGGAGGCTCCAGGGGTGGTCAGTGAACAAGAGAGCATAGGTCTCCATTGCTTTTTTTATTGAGAGATACTAGTTTTACAAGCTGCATTTCTCCTCCATCTCCACCATGCAGCAGCCAGGAGTGACATGAACAGAGCCCCCAGAAGAAGTGTTCCACTGGCCCAGGCTAGCATCCAGGATGATTTAGTGTTCAGAGGCAAGCCTGCCAGAAGAGAAGCCTGTTACTAGATATGCTCCCAACCTGCTCTGCTTAGGGTGGGGGTAGGAATCATGTGATCAGATATAGCCTCTTGCCCCCCAGCCTCTTACTCAAGAGACTCCCACCCTCAGCTGCTAGGAGAAATGTTGCCTCACTGATGCAACAACTGCTGTTTCAGATCTGACCAGAATACCCATAGGTTAGAGCCAATAATGGTGAGTCACAGTGCCAGAGTTTTTGCCCTGGCTCAGTGTCCATGTCCAGAGGCCACAAGTGTGGTGAAGGTCCCCTTGAGTTGACCTGTGTCCTACTGGACAACTCATAGAATAATCAGGGTTGGAAGGGACCTCAGGAGATCTAGTCCAACCCCCTGCTTAAAGCAGGACCAATCCCCAGACAGATTTTTGCCCCAGATCCCTAAATGGCCCCCTTCAAGGATTGAACTCACAGCCCTGGGTTTAGCAGGTCAATGCTCAAACCACTGAGCTATCCCTCCCCCAATCTTATTGATTGCCTCTGGACTTAGGGCATGTTTTAGACCTAGATCTACACCATGACTCAGGCACTTACCTAGTCTGTCCATGGCAGCTTCTCTCTTTGGCCTGTCCTGGAGGAGAATCACAGGTCCCCTGCTGGTGATGTGGGAAAGGCCATCCTGAAGGTGCTGCTCAGTGCTCCTTCTGCCCCCTGTAAGGCAAGCAAGAGGTTAGCTGTGAAGCCCACCATACTCACACCACAAAGTTTTCCTGTCAGGAGGGAATCCAAAGTTGCCTACTCTTGTCTTCATATCATAGCTAGGGCAATGCATTGCTCAGGGATTGAGTACGTCCTTTCCCATTTGGGAGCCAAATTCTTTCATAGATCAGCTCTTGTCATCCAGAGCCACTGACAGAGGAAGTTACTCAGTATCACAGGGGGTTTGTACCCAGACAAGACAGCTTCATGACAGGAACAGGTGAAATGGAGGACACTCCTACTTCCTCAGAACAGGTTTAGAGATACCCCATGCCTGCCAGGCACTGTTATCCCATCCTACAGGGAGAAGGGAGGCTGAAAAGCTAGGATACTCACTGGCCGCAGCTGGGCAGGTGGTGGTGCAGGATGCTAGCAGGGAGGGCTGGCACACTGAGGCACTGCAGTGTAGGTATACCTAGGAGAGAGGTGAAGTGGTTAGGGCCCTGCTGCCCCAAAGCCCCTTCTAAACTGCAAGCTCCATACAGGTTCAGTGACTGCCTTTGCATCCTTGTGTCACAATACCCTTAACTTCAGGGTATGAGAACATGCTCAAGCTGAGGAAGCCCTCTTCACAACCAAGTGCCTTGGTGATGGTCAGTGCATTTCAGGGTCACCTTGAGGCTCTGGAGTTACTCTCCCACCCTAGAGACTTGCTCTAGCATTCTCATCCTGCATGGATAAGTCAGTCCTGAACTCATTCAATGGAAGGGAGACAGTCTGTAAGAGACCAAACACTGGGAGTTGCAAGCTATAGAACAGTAGGACAAACAGGAACATCACAAGTAGAGCTGGCTCGGAGTCCCTCTCCCTCAGGATGTTCTCTCCCACACCACAATACAGATTAAGACTAACCTGAAGTGTTAGTCGTGCATCAGTTCAGCAATAAACTCCATTTTCCTATGGGGATGGATTGCCTCATGGGAGTTGTAGTTCTGATGCCCCCAGACTGGGCTCAGCTCCATGCTTGTATAGCACCTCCCCTCTGACCCCATGGCTTGGTTTCACCTGGGACTCCCTTGGAACACTGTGCCTGATATCTTAGATCAGAGCTACAGCCCTGTGCATTAAGAGTGGTTCTCCCCCGGCCCAATCTCCCAGCTGGGAGTCTGTCCCAGTGGGAAACCTTTCCTAGGAAGGTCAGATAGCCAGGTTTAACTGTCAGCAGCTAGAGAAGACCCAGTCTCCCATACATGTAGCAATGGTTGTAGAGCCCTTGACCCTCCCTGATGTGAGAGCCAGGAGGGGAAGCCAACACCCTGGATATGAAAGGGTCACTTATTGATTAGAAGTCATACTGGGCCTGTAAATGTCTGTTGGGAAGCAGAGTCCACAAAAGTGAAGGTGTGGATGATGAAGCGCTGGTAGTGAGATGGGAACTGCAGCCCTGTGGCAGCTCCCACAGGCACCAGCTGGGTTTGGTAGTTGTCTCCTGTGTATGGGCACCTAGGAATGAGGAAAACAGTACTTAAAAGGTGTCCGACACTCCCCAGCCCAGTGTGATCCTACACCCTCAGTCACTCACCCATCCACTAAGATCGGCCACTGTGGCTGCTGCTGAGGATTGGTACTGGGAGTGGTCCAGCACTGGTGGAGAACCAGAACCAGGTTTGGGTCAGTTCTCTGCAGGATCCGGACCTCCACATAGATGGGGTCACGCAGGACCTTCACCACAGGGTAGTCTCTGTCTGCATAGTAGGATCCATAACCCTGCTCTAGAATAAGCCAGATGGACAGAAGTCACTCCGAGTAATTAGAGAAGCTTAGTCCAACATGTGTTGCCTGCAGCCAGAGGCCCAACTTCTCCCTCCTACCCCTGCCACTGAGAAGTGTTTCCACTACTTTAATTCTGGGAGAAAAGAGAACCCTAGAGGAGTGGCAACCCTAATTCTGCGTTATAATTTGAGATTAATCTTGACTGTCATGTGATGAAACATCCAGGAATACATCCAAAGTCAGTAACCCTACCCAGAATACATTAGCAGAACTGCCTTCTTACTAGGCAGAGGAAATAAAGCTTCTCTGGACAGCAGGAAGCAATTTAAAACTCAATTAATCTGCATTATTGGCATGGAGTTATGGCTGTCATTGGACTAACAACCCAGTTACACTCAGTCTCATCTCCCACCCTCACCTCCCCAGACCCACTCCACACTGCATTTAGCCTCCCCTCCCATTAAGATAAGAGCTCAGGCATAGACCAAAATCCTGCACCAAGTAGTAAGAATGAAACCTGTCCAGGAGCTGAAAAAGAGTTAGCTACCTGTGGCAATGCGCAGCTCCAGTGTGAGGGGGCCAGGCTGGGACACAGCAGGGGGGGGTGGCAGGGTGAAGACTTGGATGCTCAGAGGAAGGAAGTTACCACTGGCAGAGTAGCTACAGCGGACATGCAGCCTGGTGTGGGGAGAGAAGCCATCAAGTCTGACAGCTAGTCAGGACCAGCCAGCAACTAGGTTCATTTAGTTTGCAGGGTGTAAATGGCACCAGTCAGACTGAAGAGTGAGCTTGTTGACTCAAACCATCTTGGAGGGAGAGGTCATGAAAGCTGTTGGGAACCCCTCCCACCCAGAAGGGGAAGGCTGCAACTGCTCAGTATTTAAGTCACCTCCTTGAGCCTCAGAAGGAGACAGGCCATGAAGCGAGCTAGGAGAATCCAGGCTCATGGGGGAGCCAGTCTGCAGCTCCCGGTAATTGCAACATAAGGGTTTGCTGGAGGAGTATCTGGTCTTGAACTTGACACTAGTATAATGATCTGAACAGGGCTAACTTGAGAAGCAGCTCTACAGATGCAGAGGGGTGATTAGAGTGAGCCTCTGAGGTTACCTGAAAGTGCTGTCCCGGGTGATTGATCCCAGACTCCAGGTTCTCACATCCTGGTCTGCCACCAGTTCATTTTCATACACACCCATGGCCCCATCCATCTGCAATGCAAGATGAGGCAGTGACCCCCTCTGCTCTGCCCCTTTCATAGTCAGGTTTGAGACACATTAGAAGCCAGAGAATTTCCTAGTAGGGTTTGGTATGGGATCAGTTTTAGGAAGGGACCTGCCAGTGCACCTGGTTCTTGACTTGCATAATCCTGCTGTTTGTCAAGTGACCCCCATCTTGGCCTCCCCAACCTTTACCTGAAAAGTGGTGCCACAGGCAGAGAGTGGAAACTGGAACAGGACAAAGGCATTGTTCTTCACCACAGGGACACAGCCAGCACTGCTCCCACTGGCCAGACGCACTGAGTCCAGGATCAGGGGTGGTAGAGTCACATCCTGAGAAACCACAATGGAGAGCTGGCCATCTGGAGTGCACTGTGCTGTCACTGGAAGTGACCAAGTGACAGGTAAGATAAGGCTGGGGAAGTCTCTCCCATCCTGGGGGGGCGGGGGGGAGAGAGACTTAGAACAGTGTTATTAGAATCCAATAGCTTGGCCTATATCTGGCCAGAAGCCCACTAGACTGCTCCAGGGGACCTTTGCTCAAAGGTACATTGACAATGAACTCTGTATTAGCCACTGCAGCTCCAACAGGGAATGTGGTGAGGATCCTGGACCATGAGTTTGGTTTATTACTATATATGGCAAAAAACAAACTCTTCATTCTTATGATGGGGGAATGTCAGTCTAATATCAGGCTTAAAAACTAACTAGCACAGCACAAGTTATGTCACAAGCCCTATTCAGCCTTCCATGCTAGGCTGGCCAGCCACTCCATGCCCCCCTCCTCAATGATTAGTCAACTGTATTGGCTAGTCATGTGCCTAAAAACTCACCTGTGTTGCCATAATAACAAGGCTTCAACCTATCAGTGGGATCATAGCAACAGCCTTGTTCTTCGCAGTCTACCTGTGTGATAGGCAGAGGCATGCATGACAGTCTGTCCTGGCTCTGGATGGCAGCACAGACACTGGGGCTTGGAACATCCAAGGCTGAAAGAGACAACTGGAAATTCACAAGGAGATCGGAGCAAGAGGGAAAGAAAAAAAAATATGGGTGGGGCAAGATGAGCCACTGAGCATATGCCCTCCAGCTGGGGCTCAGCCACTTGAGGGTTGCATTCTGGACAAGTTTACAGAGGCTGTTGAGTTGCTCAGAGGTAGCATGGTCCAGGGTGTTGAGCACCAGGCTAGGAGGGAGGCAGCCCCCATCCCCAAATTCTAATCCTAGCTCTGTCATAGATTTGTTGTGTAGCCTTGGGCAAGGTTCTCCCCCTGACAGTCTCCTCATCTGTGAAGTGGGAATAATGCTTAAAGTGGTCTACCTCAGAGGGATGTTGTGAGGATTCCTTTTACATAACACTTCAGACTAGTGAAAATGCAGTCATGTGGGTAGGTTTTATGCAGGACAGATGCATCCAGCTCAAAAATACTTTGAGAGGCTTGAGTCCAAGACCCAGTCTGCATAATTCTGGACTCAGATTACTACACTTGTGTAGGTTAACACAATGTTATGAGTTCTTTATAAATGGGACACCAATAAATTTGAGTTGGGGGAGGGAAGAGAAGAGACAGGTACTGGAGGCTCTTCTACAGCTTAGAACATGGATACTCAGACTGATGCTCAAGAGCTATAAGTGGCTTTGTTAATTAAGATCAGCCTTTTAGTATCACCCATTGCAACCGGTTATTAAACAATTGTAGTTGGTAAAATCTGGCTAGACATACACACCCCTTAAATTCAGCCACAGCTGTCTAGAGCAGAGCTCTAGTAAATACTTTCAACCCCCCTGGAGTTTATACCATGAGGGAGGAGGGAAGAAGGGAGGAGGAGAAAGATAAGCAGCTCCAGGAAATACTAAGAATTTAAGGCAAGTAAATGAAACAATGAATTCACACTATCAGGGCTCTTTTGGGTAATGTTGATTGCTAATTTGGCTTCTGAAGCGCTGAGGAGTGAGTATAACTGGCCTAGCACAATCCCTAGTCTATGACTGGGGTCTCCAGGTGCCAATACAAATATAATTAACTCCAGGCTCTGAGAAGTGCAGCCAACCAGAGGCTGGATGGGGATGCACCCTAGCAAAAGAGGATAAGCAAAAACTATGAGGATTGTGTGTCTCTCTCTCTCTCACTGGCCCCATAATTGCTACCTTGCCACAAGAAGGAACACAGATGGGCCTTCTCTGTCTAGGCCTCCCTTACTGTAACTGGAGGAGAACAGCCATCTTTAGGGAAAGCATTCACTCAACAGTAGTCAAACAGCCAAGGCTGTTTCACATCAGACACTAGACCCTTACCTGGCTGGGTAGTGTGGCATCTGAGCACCTTTTCACGGAAGTGCCTGTGTCCATCTGCATCTGTCCCTTCAACCCCAACCACCATCAGGTAATTGCCATTCTGTGGAAGAGAAAGCCACCGGAGTCAGGACTGTTAGAGCAGTATTACCAGAACCCTATGCAGGCACTTCAATGTCACTCACCCATTCATAGATGTAACAGCCATCATAGGCAGCATCAACTTTCCTGGAGCCATCTGGAGTCTGAGACACCCAAACCCCACAGGTAGAGTCATTCTGCAGAGTGTGAGACTGCCCAACAGTATCTAGGGAACCCCAGGAGGCAAGAACAAGGTGGTCAGTATACAGTACAGAGGAAGGGGGTAAAGAAGTTATTTAACTAGCTACTAATAGCTCTGCAACCCCTCCCCTTTAACTGCCTATAGGAGATGCATCTTGGAAGAGTAGCATACAGGCACCTAACCCTTAGAGACTATACCCCCCCACCCCAGTAGCACTGTTGTAAGCATAAGCAGTTACTCAGTTGCACTAGGGATGAGCTAACTATTAGACAAAGCTTTGCTATGAGGCCAGAGGAGCCAAAAGCAGAAATTCACTTCTGTTCCTTCTCAGTGTAGCCACAGCCTAGTAAGGGAAGACACTGCCAGGTTCTTACAGCCTTACCCTCACTTACCCCAAGCAGTCAGTTCATGGGACACCCTTCCATCCTTGCTTAGAGGTAGAGTGAACTGCAGGCTTTTCCAGCCACACACCAAGACACTAGAGTCCTCTAAAAGACCATCCCAAGTTCCCAAAGCCAAGGAACAATACAACACACACAAGAGCACAGCTCCCAAAGAGCACCCATTCTGCCCTACACCAACCATACTGATTTCCTAGTAGCAACCCATAAAGCACTTAGGCTTAACCTGGCACCTTTATACCCCAGAGGCAGCTATGATTGGGCAGAGCCCAGGTGAAAATTCCTGCTGTAACAGCTGAAACTAGTCTAGCCCCTTCCCTGAGTTCTAGTAACACCCTCCCAGAGCCAGCAGCTGGGAATGCTCAGACTCATCACAATCCTTTCCTCCTGCAGGCTTAACTTGTGGGGGTGGGATTGAACTGAGTGGCACCTCTCCGGAGAAAGCAGGAGATGTAGCTGTGTTCATGCCCTTCTCCTTATGAGTTTATTTTATTATTTTCTATTAGAACCCCAGGGAGGCTTCGAACCATTCTCCCTTCTTGGAGTTTGTTTCCTCCTGCTCCAAATTGTGTTGCTGAGTCTTGCCTTGCTGTGGAATCAGCCCACCCCTGCTCTGTGATTGGAGCAGCCCACACTGCTAGGTCTTCTGCCAGGCCAGTGCTGGACTTCATTCTCCAGGCCTGTCATGAGCACCAAGTTCCCCACAGAGCATGAAGTCTCCTCTGCGACAGATACAATTAGTCACTGCTTGGTTCACACCATGGTCTAGCAGCTGCTGGAACATGACTAGGTTACCTGGGCAAGAAGGATAGCTCAGTGGTTTGAGCATTAGCCTGCTAAACCCAGGGTTATAAGTTCAATCCTTGAGGAGGCCATTTAGGGATCTTGGGCCAAAAAAAAAGAAAGTTGGGGGAGGGGCCCTACTTTGAGCAGGGAGTTAGACTAGATGATTTCCTGAGGTCCTTCCAACCCTGATATTCTATGCTGCATATATGTGCAGCTGGAAAAGTCTGATCTGCTGTTGCTAAATCATAACAGAAGCATCTTGCATACCTGGCTACAGGAGAATGAGGCCTAGAGAACCCAGTTCTAGCAGAAACTGGCTTTAGTTAGTTTGCCCTATAACCTTCCACCCCAGGGGATCCCCTAGACTACCAGAGTCTATTAGGTTTATAGTGACATTAAGCTCACTTCTACCTCCTTTAAGCAAACATGGAACCCTCAAACTCCCTGAGGCCATACGGTGTGAGGGAGGGGTCACATGGAATATGTGATGGGTCTAGAACTCTTGTGTTTCTAATGTTCATTTAAAAATATTTAAAAACAGAAATGTCATCACGTGAGACCATACTGATCCCCACCTTTGGTCACTAGCAGTATTGGGATCCACAGCACAGTCCTCTACCACTGGAGCAACTGAAATCTCTAAGTAGCATTTAGGTGCCTAAATCCCTTTGTGGATCTAGCCCAGATAGATTCAGGTAAAAAGTATCCACTGATTATGAGTGCTCATGTTGAGATGATTTTTCAGAGTACTTAGCATTCTATAGCACTTAAGATATCCAAGCCCAGCTCCCATTGACTTCATTAGCAACTGTGAGTGCTCAGTTCAGCAAATCAGACCCCAGTGTCTCAAATCAGGCACCCAGTAAAATGAGAAACACACAGTTAGTGAGCACCTGTGAAAAGTCTGGTTTCAGTGACTTGCCCAGCATCACACAGGAACTCTGTGATAGAGGCAGTGATAGATTCTAATTCTGCAGTGGAGCATTCCACTCTCTGAACCTTTCTGTTTCTGCTATCCCCTGCCTTTTTCTCTACACACCTTCTAACTTCTGCACTAAATGAAGCAGGCATCCTACACACAACAGTCTCCTTCAGTACTCAGCCACATTCATCCCTAGAGCAGGTCCATCCTCAATAAGGCAGGGGTTCTGGGAAACAAAATAGTATGTGATTGTGTAATTAAGGACTGCATCATAATTCACATGTAGAAGATCGACAAATGAAGGTTGCACAGGCAACCTTAATTTGGGCATTTCCCAATCTGAGTGCTTGATTTTACAGCCTTAATAATGTTCTGTTAATGAAATTTGTGTGTGTGTAATACATTGTACAATTATATTTTCATTTCAATAGTCTGGGTTATTTTATTTTATTTTTTAAAAAAGGGTAATGTAATCATGTGTTACCATATTGCCATCTAGTGGTGAAAGTCCATAGGAAACAGTTACAGATTCCTGATTGACAAGATCTTTCTTCAGCCAATATCTGACATTTTATACAGACATGAGCTGGGACACTAAGAGTCAAAATGTTGCCCTTTTGAAGAAGAAAGTGAGTAAGAGAAAATCATTGTAGTATACCAGACCTACCTAAATTTGATTAATTTATACTAGATATTGGCCTTTAAGTAATCAACATTTCTCAGTTCAGAGCTGGGTGTGGTAAGAGTTTGCAGATCTGCAGATTTGAAACACATGATGAATATTCAGTCAAATAATTAGCCAAATCTAGGCCCGGACCTAATCATTTTTTTCTTGCAATCATCTTACTTCTACCATCCCATTACAGAACAGCTTTTAAGCCAGTTCATTGTGTGGAATCACAATGATCTGGCTAGCTAGGAATAATTATTAGAGGCATAAAACTTCATGTAATGGAATTGACAAACCAATGCTTAATCTGAAATATAATTCTTCAATAGATTGATTAGACTACACAACATCCCCAAATGTCAAAACAACAAATAGACCAAATATCATGTAACTCCTGTCCTGGACTCTCCATTCAGTTATGATCATACTCAGCAAACTAGGTTCCAAAAAAAAGCAGTATGATTTACATTATTTTGTGGCATATAGCATGCAGGTGAAGTGCATGCCACAACTGAAGATAACATGCCACGAATGAGAAGACTGTGTCACTCATGCCTTTCTCTGTACTGTGAACAATGTCACCTATCCCAGGGTTCTGCAATTGCCTCTCCTTCTGCTGTGTGTTATCTCCATTCTGCACTGTTCTCACACACATACTGTTCTGAAACAGTTCAATACAATAGCCGGCTTTCTAAACTTTACTGTTAACATCCAGTAATTAGTATTAGTTCCTAAGTGTGTTAAATTACACAGGGATAAAATAGTTACATGGTGAATATTATGAAATATTAAAGGGACACTGTCACCTTGACATTTAAAAACCAGTACTTTCAGGTATTACATCTGCTTTTGAGAACCCCCTGCCAAATCTGGGGGGGTTAAAATTGCATTTTCTTATCTACCTATGATACTTATTTGGCTCATGTAACCAACGTTTCTGAGTACTTCACCATCTCTTATGCATTTAGCTTCACAGCTCCCTACCCTGTGAGATAGGAAAGTACTATTATCCCCCTTTCCCAGATGGGGAATTGAAGTGCAGAGAGACTGAGGGTTTGGCTACACTTGCAGGTGTGCAGCGCTGGGAGTTAAAGCTGTCTTCATACAGCTGTGTCGGGAAAGCACTGGAGTGTGGCCACACTGACAGCTACCAGCGCTGCAGTGTGGCCACATTTGCAGCATTTGCAGTGGTGTTGGGAGTGGTGCATTATGGGCAGCTATCCCAGCATTCAAGTGGCTGCAACGTGCTTTTCAAAAGAGGGGGGTGGGGTGGAGTGTGACAGGGAGTGTGGGGGAGAGAGAGAGAGTGGATTTTTGGAGCCGACACTTGCAAATTCCTACCACTTCCCCCACACTCTTAAATGCAAATAGCCTTCAGACCAGATAAGCAGCTGCTCCGAGGGACTCCCTTCCCCTCCCCCCCTCCTCCCCGCCGTGCTGTTTCTCTCCTCAAGCAAACACTAGCTGTGGACATTCATCCCCCTGCCTGCCTCATTCACAGCAAACAAGAGCTGTGTTTGTTTTTTAGATAAGCAGCTCCGGGAGCCCCGAGTTCACAACAAAACAAAGAGAAGCATCATAACAAAACGAAGAGAGTTCTTTAGTTAAAAGCATTATGGGAAAATTCCGGAGGTCAGTTACAGCGTAGTAAGATTAATCACTGTTTACACTGGCACTCCAGCGCTGCAGCACCAGCGCTGCAATCGTTATTCCCCAGGCAGACGTGGAGTACAGCCAGTGCTGTAGCTAGGGAGATACAGCGCTGTATGTGCCTTGCAAGTGTGGACGGTGAGTGAGTTGCAGCGCTGTAAAGCCACCACCAGCGCTGCAACTCTCCAGTGTAGCCAAGCCCTAAGTAAAGTCACTCGGGAAGTCTCTGGCAGAGCAGGGAATTGAAACTGGTATCCTGCATCCCAAGCAAGCATCATTACAACTACGGCATATTTTATAACAGGTTTTTCTCTCCCCATTTCTGTGTGAAAGACCCATCCAAACAGTGGGAACCGCCTATTTAGGGAAAACAGTAAAATTGACTATATACAAAGTGCTGTTAGATCCACAAACGGAATAAAGATAATTTTTGTTCTTAATGATTTTAGTTGCAGAAGTTTTCAGCTTTACAGGTTGTTCATCCACTTTAGATGTTCTTTTATTTCTGAAAGATTTTACATGTAATGAAAAAACATAATGGGGAATACCACTAGTATTTGCCTATTGATACTTCCTTATATGTAGCTCTCATTCCACCTTAGAGTTGAGAGAGGATTTTACAATCAGTTACAGATTCATCTTGTTCACAGGGTAATGTGCAGAGAGCGTCTTTGGGACCCTGACTCAGCAAAGCACTTAGAACCTGATCCACAATGCATTGAAGCCAGTAGAAAGACTCTTCCTGACTTCAATGGGATCAGGCACTTAGAACATGCTTATCTTTAAACATGTTTAAATCTAATCCCAGACAGCAACACACTTAAGCATGTGCTTAAATCCTCTTGAAGTCAGATTTCAAAGTTAAGTGTTTTGTTGAATTGGGCTTGTGATGTACAACACCACCTTTGAGTGAAGCCATGTCCCTTTTGGGGAACTGCTGTTTCAGATATGAAAACTATGTGGACCTAATGATGCATACTTTGTCTAGGAGATTGGCAGTATTAAAGCAGATTGTGTTTTCTGTGTAGAGTCCCTTTGCATAGCTTTTCAACTGTTGAAAGCTGCTCAGCGGTTTTCAATGTTTCTCTTAGGGTATGTCTACACGTCAAGCTGGAAGTGTCATTTTAGCTCCAGGAGGCATACCCATGCTAGCTCTGATAGAACTAACGCACTAAAAACAGAAGTGTAGCTGCGGCAGTACAAGTATTGGGAGGCGCTAGCCCCTGAGTAGCTATGTAGTCTCAGACAGTACTTCTTCCACTCATGCTGCCACAGATACATTTAATTTTACTGAACTAGGCAAATCAGATCTAATGCAGGTATGTCTTCTTGAGCTGGGAATAACACCCCCAGCTTGAAGTGTAGACACACCCACAGTCACAGTAGAGCTGGATAAGCAGGTAGTGTGCAGATGAGATGGCCCAAGTATAAACTAAATGCAATCCGACGAAGTGGGTATTCACCCACGAAAGCTCATGCTCCAAAACGTCTGTTAGTCTATAAGGTGCCACAAGACTCTTTGCTGCTTTTAAATGCAATAAGTTAGCACATGGGTATCACTGTCCTGTAGAACCTCACTAATTTGCCCTAGTGAATAGGAGACCCATTGCAAATGACCTAATTTTTCAAATTAGTGTGTGAACAAAGACAATAAAAAAGGCTAATGCATCACAACATTTACACTGTTCACTCCTTTTGCAAACTGAAGCATAGTTCTGCTAAGGTCACAGGGATGTACCCTTGCCCACATAATGGAACTGGGGCCAGGAAATAATCTCTTACCAAGTCTCCTATGTGTCACATCCTTATTACAGTGTGGTATAAAGATTCTATTGATACTAGTTTGGGATGGCCTGCATTATTATAATGTGGCCACCCCCAATTCCTGCCCACAAACGACTATATAGTATCACACCATTATGGAGTCTGTATATCACATTTTTTACTGAAAAACTATTTCACAAAAGTTTTAGAAAGTTTATTAAAATGTGCTTGGGGAAAAAATATATATATTTAATCTTTCCACTTGCAAGCCTGGTGCCTTATTTATTGTAAGTCCAACTATATAGGGCTCAGAGGGGGAGGAAAACTATAGCTAATACATATCAAATACCTCTAACGTGTCCTAAAATACCTTTTCTATCCATCAGAACACACACATTAAAATTGCTTATGTTTAAAGTCCAATATCTCAGCATCTACAAGGGCTAGAAGCAAGTACAGTTTATCTTATCCTTTCCAACAGTATTTCACCCCTGAAGTGTACTGTACTGAACCTCACACTGGGCACTGTTTCAGGACTGCATACTGAATTTTAGGACTGGGTAATGTTAGGAAATAGAAATTCCACATTTGAGGAGGGTTGAGGTAGAGAGTAAAAGCTGCATGGCCAGTTGATTTTTTTTAAATGGCAGCTGTTTAAGCCAATCAGAGGTTTGGAATGTTAGAAGTAGCCCAGCAGAGATGGATTACTGTGCAGAATGCAGGTGGGGTAATCAAAATGTGTATGCTAAATGCAATTTATAATATGGCTATCAGCACCATCGGTGTGCAAGTGTATAGATAGATTGATAAAGATATATATTTATATCTATATCTATCTCTATAGATATAGACATCTATATCTATCTATCCATCTATATATGTAATGCAAGGGATGTACTATTAACATTTTAAACAAACATTTACATTTTAAATTCCTTAGAGTGGCCATAGTTTCCCAATGAGTTTCTAACTAAGAGAAAACAGAAATATAGTCAAGATTCAGCTTTGCATTTTATGTTTTGCATCTTATAACGCTGTTTGATTTGATCATTTTGACAGTTTTCCCCATACGATGCAGAATTCTCCATCTGGCAGAAATATTAACTTGTCTCCTTGTACAGAATACAAAAACCGCGATGGCTGGTTTTATGCCTACAAGCAGAAAAACTCCTGTGTTGTTCTCCTCAGATGTGATGAGCACACTGTCTAGAGGAATTACCCTGGAGTGGTCTAAATAGCAATAGAAAATATGACAATTGTTATTGGCCCTGTTTCTCATGTTTATCTTTTGCTAAAGTCCCAAACGGCAATTTGTTGTTTGTCATTGTTCAGAATACCAGAAACTGAAAAGCTCTCTCTTTCTAAAATTATATCTGTATGTAATATAAATATAAAATTACATCTATATGTATTATACATATATGTATATAACAACCATAAATATAATTTTATTTATTTATAGTGTTACCTATGCATCTTTTAAAATAAACTTTTTAAATTTTTGATGTCCATATAAGTATAGCACATCACTTACCATAGTGTTTATTTCATTACTCACTCAAGGAGAGGGGAAGGTTCAAAGGGCAAAATTCAGTGACTCACGAACAAGTCTTTATCATAGATTGTCTTTATCTTAGATTAATATATGTAATAGTAATATTTCACTCTTATAAAACACTTTTCATGTCTAGATCACAAAGCTCTTTACTATACCTAGTTGAAAAATGGTAAGATCTTTTGCAAACATCTTCAAAAATTTTCACATCGTGATCCTGACCAGCTTTTCTCTTTACGGAGGAAGATAAATACTCTCATCCCCATTTAACAGGTGGGAAACTGTTTCAAAGAGAGGTAAAGTGACTTACCTGAAGTCATACAGTGGATCACTGGCTGAGCTGAGAACAGAATCTCATTCTTTTGATTTCTAGTTTAGTGCCTTATTCTCTGAACCATGGTACCTCCTGTTCCAGAAGCAGATACTTATTATTTGTATTCTGGTAGTACCTAGGAGCCTAGACACGGACCAGGCATTGTGCTAGGGGCCATACAAACACAGAACAAAAAGATGGTCCTTGCCTCTAATGAGCTTACAATCTAAGTATAAGACAAGAGACAAGAAGTTATTACCATAGTTAGATCCAGGCCTGTGTTTTAAGGCTGATCTCTTAAGCGCAACAATTTAAAATACAAATACCTTTCTTTGTTAAACGAATAAAACCAAGACACATTTTTCACAGACTTGGATAGTCCATATATGCATGTAAAATATGGCACAGAGCAAAGACACAATAATCATGAACGGGAAGCTGAATTTCTTAAACTTTCTATGTTCCTTTATTCAGAAATGTACTGAAGGCTCTATTACCATTATCAAAACTTTCTAACAGAAACCTCATTGTGCACAGATGCTGCCCATCAGGAACTGTAGCATGGGCAATTTTGGAAGAAGATGCAATGGTAACAATGTGACTCTGTTATTGGTAACAGAAACTGAGCACCTTATCATTAAAATGATTTATCTTTATTTCAAACCACTTATAATAACCCTTTCAGGATCCTGTTTTAGGTGTGTATGTGGGAAGGGTCTAGGGTTATGACATTAAAGCTTACAGCTGAAAGATATCACTTATTGCACCAATTCAAGGAACTGCCCCTATTAATCATCAGTGGAATAGCCTAAAGAGAGGCTTTTCTTTTCAGCCAAGGGAAGGATCACATTATTTTTGCACTCTGTGCTGACAGCATCAGGACTAAATGCCTGTGAAAACCATAGAAGGAATCCTCTTTACATAAATTTTCTTCCTACAAAGTAGGAGAAAAATGAAAAACATAACCTGTATTGCACTTTATTAGAGTCATATTGTGTCCTGGCAATGGTTCAGGGCTTTTGCAAATTACTTGAGACCCTTTTATCCATTTAAAACATCAGTTATTATGACATGACTAAGGGAACACTGCAGCAAAGATAAAAGAGCAGACACAGATGTTCAGTCCAGGGTCCGGGGCTGGAACCCAGGGTACAGGATGGGACTGGATTCCCTTGCAGCAGGGACGGCTCCAGACCCCAGCGCGCCAAGCGCGTGCTTGGGGCGGCATTTTGCCGGCAGGGCAGCAGCCGGCTCCGGCGGACCTTCCGCAGTCATGCCTGTGGGAGGTCCACCGGAGCCGCGGCTTCGGGGGACCTCCCGCAGGCATGACTGCGGAGGCATGACGTGCCTGCGGAAGCTCCACCGGAGCCGCGGGACCAGCGGAACCTGCCAGAGGTCCCCTGGAGCCGCGGGACCGGCACCGCCAGAGCGCGCCCCGCGGCGTGCCGCCCTGCTTGGGGCGGCGGGATTCTTAGAGCCACCCCTGCCTTGCAGCCCCAGGGGAGGGGGCATCCAAGCTCATTGTAGGGGTTGTTGAACCATGCAAGGGGGCAGCAAGCTAAGCTGAAGATAGAAGGATTAGCTGTTACCACTCAAGAAAGAGATCTTGGAGTCATTGTGGATAGTTCTCTGAAATCATCCACTCAATGTGCAGCGGCAGCCAAAAAAGCGAACAGAATGTTGGGAATCATTAGGAAAGGGATAGATGGTAAGACAGAAAATATCCTATTGCCTCTATATAAATCTATGGTACGCCCACACCTTGGATACTGTATGCAGATCTGGTCATCCCATCTCAAAAAAGATATATTGGAATTGGAAAAGGTTCAGAAAAGGGCAACAAAAATGATTAGGGTATGGAACGGCTTCCGTATGAGAAGAGATTAATAAGACTGGGACTTTTCAGCTTGGAAAAGAGACAACTAAGGTGGGATATGATAGAGGTCTACAAAATCATGACTGGTGTGGAGACAGTAAATAATGAAGTGTTATTTACTCCTCAGAACGCAAGAACTAGGGTCACCAAATGAAATTAATAGGCAGCAGGTTTAAAACAAACAAAAGGAAGTATTTCTTCACACAATGCACCGTCAAAACTGTGGAACTCTTTGCCAGAGGATGTTGTGAAGGCCAAGATTATAACAGGGTTCAAAAAAGAGCTAGATAAATTCATGGAGGAGAGGTCCATCAATAGCTATTAGCCAGGATGGGAAGGGATGGTGTCCCTCTAGCCTCTGTTTGCCAGAAGCTGGGAATGGGCGACAGGGGATGGATCACTTGATGATTACCTGTTCTGTTCATTCCCTCTGGGGCACCTCGCATTGGCCACTGTCAGAAGACAGGATACTGGGCTAGATGGACCTTTGGTCTGACCCAGTATGGCCGTTCTTATGTTCTTATGATTTTTGTTTCTGTTAAAGACATTTTTGGGCTCTTAGTCTGGGACAATTGGGCCCCTGGAAGGGAGAGCCAAGTTACCATGCTGAGAAATCTCCACAACACCACAGTGACCATTGGCAGGAGGTGCTAGCCATGAGAAAGCTGTGATGCCACGCCTGGCCATGTGGGGAACCTAGCAGGGAGTGAGCTCTGTTACACACACAGCCATAAAAATGTGTCTTCCTATTCCAGATGAATATACATGGCACTCTTTGTTTTGAATAAGCATTCAAGCATTAGGTTTTCCTCTCTTTATTAATATTTTTGTATTTGCATACAGTGCCTTTCCTCAGTGCGCCTCAAAATGGTTTAGAAACATCAATGCATGTCACCCCTGACAAGCAGGTAATTACCATGATCCCCATATTACAGATGGGGAAACTGTGGCCCAGAGAAGTGAAGTGACTTGGCCAAGGTCATTCACAAGTGAGAAGAATGGCTAGGAACAGAACCAAGATCTCCTGAATTCCAGTTTTAACCAGCAGAACCACCCTTTCCCGAAGTGGTACACGGTATGCTCCCACTTGCCCATATCACATGGGGGACACAGATTTTGTTGGGATATTCGAGAGGGCAGCAGCCATTCAGCAGCAGCATGGCCTACCCCATGGTTGGGGTCTCATACTCCTCCTTGCAGTCTTGGCCAGGGGTCTCTGCTCTGACCTGCTCATTCCTCCCATGACAGTTGGGCTGCAGAGAACTCCCTGCACTGCTGCCGGGCCAGTGAAACCCGATCCCTGCAGGCGCAAGGTGTGATGCAGAGCAGAGACCCCCCCTAGCCTGCACTGTCCCACCAGGCCAGGACTGCAGTCTTCCCCATGCCTCGCAACTGCGGGGATTGGGTGTCACCCACAGGCACCGACTCTCCAATGTGCTGGGGGCTGATCGACCCCCAGCTTTCCCCAGGCCCCGCCCCCCACCCCATCCCTTCCCCCAAGGCTCCACCCCTGCCTGCCTCTTCCCACCCTCCTCCCCCAAGCGTGCCGCATCTTCACTCCTCCCCCCTCCCTCCAGAGCCTCCTGCATGCCATGAAACAGCTGATCGTGGAGGGAGGAAGGAAGGGAGGGAGGAGGAGGTGCTGATCTGCGCGGGGCCTGCCAGCGGGTGGAAGGTATTGACGGGGTGGGGTGGGCAGCTGATGGGGGTTGTCAGTGGGTGCTCAGCATCCACCATTTTCCCCCCTGGGTGCTCCAGCCCCAGAGCACCCACGGAGTCGGCACCAATGGTGTCACCTGCCCTGCTGCAGCACAGGCTGCCCTCTGCAGCTCTGCTGTCTTGGCCCTACCCACTTGCTCTCCTGACAGTGGCGATACCAGGGCTTCCCACACTGCCACAGGAGCCATTCAGCAGCAGGGAGGCCTCCCCCATGGCCAGGGTCAGCTCCTCCTCCTGAGAGGTCTCTGCTCTATTATCCAAACTTCTGCATTAGCGTACTCCCATCCTCATCCTGCAGGATGAGACAGGTGGGGGACAAGGAAGGGATTCAGATAATAGGGTTTTGGATAACCGGGAGTATATTATATGCCAAAGGGACCCTTGCCTTCCCCCTGGATGGCTTCAGCTGAGCAGAGACTCTGGGAGTTGGTTAATTCTATCCATTCTGAATCACAGAATTTGCCACAATTGTCACACTTCTCAGTGCCTGGAAGTGTCAGATTTCCTCCAAGCATGGAAAACCTCTTCATGACTCATCTGGAGATGGGTGCAGAGTGTGAATATGCTCCAACCTGCATCCTCGCTCCATAAGCTGAGACTGTCATTTCCACATCGTAGGCATTGCACAATAACATGTGATAAACACCAGTGCACAATCATTGTATCACTCCCCACAAGGCTCAGCAAATGATAAGCTAATCTGAGTAAGCACGTAGGTTTTAGAGCACTTAGAAGCGTTGACTTTTAAACAGAAAGCAATGTTCAACCTTAACATAGGAGAGCTAATGTGTCCCTATAAGAAGTTTTGTTGTTTTAATTAAAATATCTCAAAGGAGGGAATGGAAGGGACCTCATAAAAATCCCCCAAGGTTGTTTCCCCCCCCTCTTTTTGGTGCAGGATTTACAATGTGATGTTTTTGTACTTGTGTTGCAACTTCATCTTCATTTCCCCAAAGCTAACTGCACATCCATTGTATCATCTGCTAAGAGAAGTGGCGTACTGCTTTATCATGGCCCCCCAGTGACCCTCTGATGCAATAGAAGTTTCATGGAAATTTTAGAATAAAAATATAAATCAAGTGGGGGAGGGGCAGTGCCATGGTTCAAATTTGTGTGTACACGTGTCTAGTATGTGTACGTCAGGGAACCTTTACTTAAAACAACCTAACTAAACTCCAGCTTCAAGTGGAGTAAATTTGATTGTGCAGATGGGTAGCAATACCATAGTTTGTCACCAGAGGTCTCCCTTGTATTTCTCAGGGAAATAACTAGTCCTTAAACGCAAAGTTTATTTCACTAAATGGGCAAAAACAGTAAGCCATTCTTCCTCAGGGCTTCCATTTTAAAGATTTTGTACATGATTCTTTAAATGTTGCTGCATAGTCATTCAATGACTGGGGGAGCTGCTCTTAAAGCAACCTTTCCATTTCAAATTATAATATATTCCTTAGAAGAAATATTTATTTTCTATGACTAGATATATCAATTTGTTTAGCTGCAAAACATGGATTGCCTTCCTTTTAATCACATTCCTGATCTCATTTTCAGTAACATGGTGTTTGCTCCAAACACATTTATGAATTCTTAAGGAATCTCAGTTATACCACATACTGGCAGGGATCCTACTCTTCCTAATTCCTAACGCTATAAACCCTCAACCTACAAGGGGGAGGGACGCATCTTCAGAATTTACAGCCAAGTCTTCAACTTACCTTATGCAATGGCAAGGGATGCACTGACCCCAGACACACCCACATAACTTCTTCATGCATTGGGTCTAAATCAGGGGTCTCAAACCAAAATGACCACGAGGGCCATATGAGGACTAGTGCATTGGCCCGAGGGCCGCATCACTGACACACCCCCTGCTGCTGTCCCTGGCCCTGCCCCCACTCCACCCCTTCCACGAGGCCCCGCCCCTGCCCCGTCTCTTCCACTCCTCCCCTGAGTGCACGGCTCCCCACTTCTCCCACTCCTTCCTGGAAAGTGCTAAGCGCCACCAACAGCTGTTTGGCGGCGGGAAGCGCCTGGAGGAAGGCAGAAAAAAAAGAAGAAGAGTAATATAGTAGTATAGTATTAAAATATAGTATGCTATTAAAAGTCAATTTATTAACTTTATTAACTTCTTTAACTGTAATGTGAAAAGTCAGTGCTAATTTTGACAGTCATTTCATTTTTGGCCATTTAGCTGGCAGCGTTTTGCATCAACCAGAGCATCAATATTAGGTTTGATATCCGAGATTAAACCAATCTCAGTTTTGCTTTCAAATGTTCATCAGTGAGCCTTGACATTAACACAGATTTGTTAATCTTCATGGAAGAGAAAAACTGTTCACATATATATGTACTTCCAAACATTGCCATTATCCTTGCAGAAGCAGAGAATAACATGGGAAATCTTTCTTGTGAAAGAAACCTGTAGAATACTGGAATTCCAACATCTGTATACTTCTGCTTCAAAATGGTGTCACACTGAAGCTCCACTAACTCCATCTGCATTTCCTCTGCAACATAGTCAATTTCAACAACAAATGGTGTGGAAAAAAGTTGAAAATGTGGTTCAAGTGCCTTAAAATCTTTAAACCGCACATCAAACTGTTTGTGTAAGTTAGAAATGATCTCTGCATATTCTTTCAAGGATTTGGGTTCAACTTTTCCTAAGGAATTCAGAGTTGAGAAATGAACCAAATTGTCAGCAGTCAGCTGTTTCCCCCACAAAGTAAGCTTGACTTTGAATGACTTAACACTGTCATACATTTGTGTTATCATCTGTTTTCTACCCTGAAGTTTCAGGTTCAGTGCATTCAGGTGATCAGTTACATCTGTTAGAAAAGCAAGGTTGCAGATAAAAATGGAATCAGAAAGCTGTGGAACCTCCTTGTTTTTCATTTTCATGAAGGAATCAATCTCCTCTCTAAGTGCAAAAAAATGCTTCAAAACATTTCCACGACTCAACCATCTAACCTGAGTGTGATACAGAAGTTCCCCATATTCGCTGTCCATACTTGCTAGAAAAGAAGTGAACTGTCTGTGATTCAGCCCTCGTGCACATATAAAATTAACTGTTTTAACAACTACATCTATAACTTTCTTCATTTGTAGACTTTTACTACACAGGGCTTCTTGGTGCAAAATACAATGTATACTGATGAAGCTAATTCTTGGTATATTGAGGCTGTTCAGTTTGGTCTTCAATAATCCAACCACACCAATGTTTTCAGAGCACATTGATGGTGCACCGTCCGTAGCCAAAGATACGAGTTTGTTCCATGGCAGCGTAGCTTTTTCAATGCACTCTTCCAGTCCTTGACATATTTCACGTCCCGTTGTGGTACCCTTCAGTGGCATTAAGTCTAGCACTTCTTCAGTTATATTCAAATTGCAATCCACACCTCTAATGAACACTGCACACTGTGCGGTATCTGATACATCTGTACTCTCATCAAGAGCAATTGAAAATGCTTCAAAGTCTTTTGCCATTTGAATCAATTGTTTTTGCACATTATCAGCTAAATCCGTTATCCTGCAGGCAACTGTATTAATAGGCAGACAAGCTTATGCCTTCAAAAACTTTCTTCCTATCAGGACATAAAATTTTGCTGGCCTTCATAAGACATTCTTTTACGAATAAGCCTTCTGTAAAAGGTCACGATGATTTAGCTATCATTTCGCTTATCACAAAGCTTGCTCTTACTGAATCTTCGCTAGACTTGTTAATCCCTGAAAAGAAATGTCTTTGCTTGGAAAATGCTGCTTTAAGTTGCTGAACTTTTTCCTCTCAGATTTTTCCAGTGAATGCATCATATTTTTCACGGTGCATTGTGTCGTAGTGCCGACACATGTTATACTCCTTGGGAACAGCAATAGTTTGCTGACAAATAAGGCATTGAATTTTATCTTTTATCTCTGTGAAAAAATATAAATTCTTCCATTTGTCTTGAAAAACTCTCTTTTCTTCCACGAGTGTTCTTTTTTTCGACAAAGTCATTTCCAAGCGGTTTTAATAAAATATATACACTCAGTAAAGCCCCCCTCACTGCACTGGGCTGCACCACCACTCCACTCCTGCTCTGCCTCTTCCAGGGGTGGCAGGTTTGTAGAAATTTTGGTGGTGCCCAGAACCTGCCCTCCCCTAAACTCCGCCCCCACCTGCCTAAAGCTCTGGGAGGGAGTTTGGGTGGGAGAGGGGATCTGGAGTGCAGACTCTGGGATGAAGTTTGGGTGCTGGGTGCAGGCTCCGGGCTGGGGCAGGGGGTAGGGGTGCAGGCTCTGGGATGGAGTTTGGGGATAGGAGGGGGTGCAGGGGTGAAGGCTGTGGGGCTGGGGATAAGGAATTTGGGGCATTGGAGAAGCTCAGGACATTGGAGAAGCTCAGGACTAGGGCAGCACAGGGCCAGCAGCCTGCAGCCTTGGGGACTTCCAAGAGCTCAGCAGATCAAAGCAAGCATATCTATCACGCTGAGGAGATTTAAACTTCAAGGATTCTTTTATGAAATAGAAAGGGAGGTGGATATTTTTTGCTGTTTTAAAAATTAAATAGGCTGCTATTATTGTTTTTTAAATTATTATGAAGAACAAGTTTAAGCTTTGTTGTAACGTGCATTGGTTGCCTGGACTGCTCAAGACCTGAATGCTTGCGTAGGAAGAACTCTTTGAGTTGGCTTCTTAAATACCTTCATGCTGTTTCACATCAGATACTCCTTGATGAAACATAGGAGCCAGAGGTGCCAGTATGGGGGGGCGATGAGAGTCACGTGCCGTCCCCATGTCAGTGCCTCCCCGTGGGTCCCTGCCCTTTTTTTCTGGTGGTCCCCCTGGGCCCCCCCACTTTTCTGGCAGTGCCCCCCCTATCCCCGGGGTGTGTGGGGGCTTTGTCCCCGCATCCCTTTTTTCTACTGGCACCTCTGATAGGAACCTTGTCTTATAACAGGCTTAATCAAAAGTGATACAAGCTACAGAAGTGAGATCTTGGAAGAGTGTTGTCATTTTCATAATGTAATAAAAATACTGTAATGATATATTATAATTAATAAATAGTGTGTAATAAGCATGTCATAAAAACAAATTTCATATGTCCAAGATTAATGCTTTTATAATTTATGCTGAGGTAAGGGAGAAAATCCATGGAAATATTCATTTTTAGGAGACTTGACATTTTAGTGAAAGGGGTTCACGGGTTGTTAAAGTTTGGGAACCACTGCTCTAATCCTTTTCAGAGAACAAGAGTGGGATCCACAACCAGCTGGGGTTTGGAGGGGAAGTGGGGAAGGCAGAGGATGGGATTCATACATTTGAGCAGGAAGGTTAGGAAGTGTGGTTCATAACTGTTGGCAGAAAATGTGATTTAAGGGCCACATCACCCCTTTGATGTTTCCACTTGCTCTCTGTCAGTCAGCTGAGGGTACCCACCCTCACCCAGAACCTTGTGGGAAGTTTGGACAGGGAAGAGCGTTCTTTGTGCCAGCTGCCAGGGGTTCTAAGAGGGCTGTTTTGGCAGCAGGTGATCATTGGGCTACTGAGATGCCCAGCACATACCCCTTTTCTCTCAGCCATTTCCTTTATGCCAGCAGCTCAGAGGGTGGTGGTGGAGGGGGGTCTCTATAGCTTTGCACCACTGGGGAATTCTCAGTGGAAGTTTCCAGCTTTTTGGAGTTCTCAAAGCAGTGCAAAGCATATGGAACAGTGGCCAAGACTGCAACATATTGTGTGTGAGGAAATAGGCTCTAGGTTGAGAGGGGATACTATTATTATTATTATTTAGATAGTGCTGGGGGGGTATGTTTATTTTGTTGTTGAATGCAATTTCGGAATAAACCAAACTCTGCAACAGTAGAAACGGAAACAGTAACAACTACAGTGCAAACTTGAGGAGAGGAGACAGAGAATCTGCATTCAGTGATCCATATAGGGAAGAGCAGGCTGAAGCCAGCAGTGAAGAATTACAGAAGATAGAAGCATTACTGTGCTTTGTATGTAGCCATTACTGAAAGAGAGCAGATAACATTCTGGGAACTAGGGAAGGGGATAGCCTGCTAATGATTACCTGAGATCTCATCAGCTCTAATGACATGAGCAATTTGCCAATCTGATATTTCTGAATTGGTAAAAAGTTTGATATTTTAAAATATTCTAGGATTCAAGTATTGTACCAAATTTAAACAGAGCTGCCCGGGGAGGGGGTGGGGGGGCAAGTGGGGCAATTTGCCCCGGGCCCCACAAGGGCCCCCACAAGAGTTTTTTGGGGCCCCTGGAGCGGGGTCCTTCACTCACTCTGGGGGCCCCGGAGCTTCTTCCACTCTGGGTCTTTGGCGGCGGCGGCGGCGGCGGGGGGGGGGGGCGGGGTCCTTCCGCTCCAGAACTCGCCGCCGAAGTTTCCTGAAGACCCGCGGCAGGGGGTCCTTCCGCCCTGGGACCCGCTGCTGAAGTGCCAGGTCTTTGGCAGAAATTCGGCAGCGGGGCCTCCTGCCGCTGAAGGCCCCAAGCCCCCTGAATCCTCTGGGCAGCCCTGAATTTAAATGGGCAACAGTGACTGTGATGGGGTATTCATCCCATACCAGACGTGAAAGGGTTAATGAGGTGGGGGGGGGCATTATCTTGACAGGCTACACCTGAGGGGAATTAGGCTGGATAAGCAACCCCTGATTGGGAATAGGGCCCAGCTGAGAAGGAACAGGTGGTGCTATGATACAGCCAGGAAACTGGAAGCAGAAGAGGGTTGCAGTGTAGAGGCCTGCAGTTGCCCTCTAGTTGTAGAGAAGGAAAACAGGAGGAAAATAGAAGCTCTCAGGTCCTGGCCCTGAGGGGAGGGTGGAGGCAGAGCCTGATAGAGGCAAGTAGGAGGTGTTCAGGGAACTAGTAATAAGGTTTGGGTCAGAGCAGATGTTGCAGGGTCTCTGGGCTGGAGTCTGGAGTAGAGGGTTCCCCTACCAGCCACTGGGGAAGTGGTACAGAACAGCTCAGGCAGTGGAGCAGAAGACTGCCTAAAATGGTTGTCCAGTGGGACTTTGCTCTGCTCGTGTGATCTGAGTGCTGTAGGAAATCTTGTGTGAATCTATATCCTCCTCTGCCATGTGTCTTTTGTGCTCTGTCTTCTCAGGAGGACAGACAGGGATTATAGAACACTGTAGAAAGCTCTGGAATAGCCATAACTAGTCAAAAGTGAGCACATAAGCATCATTACTGTTCCTCTTCTCCGTTGTAGGGAGACTCATTCCCTGTTGCTGAAGCACCCTGATGTGTAAGTGGACAAAATAGTGGGCTTGATTCTCACTTACACTTAGGCCCCTTTACACTGCCAGAGTAGTATAACAGGGCCTCAGTACAAAAGAGAGTCTGCTCCAGTCAGAGTATTAGTCTGATTCTGTGCTGAGTGTCTAAAATAAGAATGGGGAAACAAGACTAGTTAAAACGAGAGCCCCTTATTTCACCCCTTGGTCCATCTCCCAAACCAATGCACACCCAAACCTTTCTGAGATACTGGGAAGTGTGATTTAAAAACTCCAGCACAGCTCCCAGGCTCTCCCATATTCCGCACTCAAGCAAAGTTTAAAAAAGGACAGTATATACATTGGTTAACATTGAGGCCTAATTTTCCCACCACAGGATACAAGCAATGTCAGCTGATGTCAGGGAGTAACTTGTGTGCTGCAGTGGACAAATAGGGACAACTATCTAAAAGACCAGCCTCTCTAGCATCAGCAGCTGCAAACCTTTGCACAGCAGAAGCCTCTAATTATTTTTGGCCAATGTGAGCCCAATGTCATTTTTAAACTCAGATTTCTGTGAGGACTGTATACTACTGCCTGATTGACTAGCATTTGCTAGCATTTATTGCATTATCTGAATCTGCACATGAAAGACAGCAAAACAAATTCAGGCAAAAAAATTAAATCTATCATGTTTTTTTAAAAATACATATCAAGATGCTTTGTGCAATAACTCTGCACAAGCAATGAAGAGTGACCTTAAAACAAGACGGGGGCTGAAAGCAGGAAAGAATGTGGTGAGCAAACTAATGGATTTTTATATGTTAAGTATGTAACTTTTTTTTTGACAAAGTATAAGAATCAGAGATAGAATTGGGTCCATGTTTAAACACTATGGTACTCACTAGAGGAAGTTTAATTTTAAAATCTTAAAAATGAACTTTGTCAGAAAAAAAAACCCCAATCTTTTGTTTCATTTAAGAGCTTGAATCATCCAATTCATATTATGGGAAAAAAATAATTTAAAAAATTGTCAGGAAGAAAGAAAGGCAATGGGCTGCATTGTACTCCTGTTGAAGTCAATGGACTGTCTTCTCCAGTCCTCTAAGGCCACTTTGCAGAGCATGGCCAGAGAGAGCCAGTGGAGAATTCCCACTGTGTAGAGAAACTCCCACCCTGCAGAAAGCTGACAAAGGGAGCTCTGCTATCTCCTATGCCACCCACCCCTTGAACAAGAGGAGGTGAGGACTGTGTCAGGGGCAAGAGGTATGGGAGGGACAGGATGCAGTGGAGTAGAATTCTGCTAAGCCTGATCCTCCACCATCTTAAGACCCATGGAACCTTATGCCAGTGTCATAAATTAGAGCAGCAGCAGGCTTCCTCCAACTTCCACCATGGCTGGGGTTGCTGAGGCTCAAGTTGCTGCAACCTGCATCTTGTGGCTGCTACTCTCTGCTATATCTGAACTGCATAACCAATTAGAACTTTATTATCAACTTCAATCAGGACTGGGCCCAATGGACTTAATTCATTATACTTTTAGGCCGAAATTTTCAAAGCCACCTATGGGATGTGCATGCCAATAATTAAAATTAATTGGGATTGGGCACCCAAAACCATGAGATGGCTCTGAAAATGTCAGCCTTCACCTTCTTTATTTGACTTAGGATTTTTCTGTGGGGTTTTTGGAAGACAAATACCAAATGTGTTGATGAGTAATCTGAACAAAATGTGGAAATTGTAATCCAAATGCCATCAGCAATATAGTTCCGATCCAGCAAAGCAATTGAACACGTGCTTTACTTTAAATACGTAAGTAGTCCTTCTGACGTAAATGGTGTACTCGTGTTGAGCCTATTTACACAAGGATATTTTTTAACATCAAATCCAAGTATGTCTCAATACATTTGCCTTAGCAATAAAGAACTGGAATATCTTCCTAAACAATTCATGATGCTGTGAAATGCTTTTTATAGCCTCTAACTTTACTTAAGGGCATTAACAAACAGTATTCTAAGAAAATAAAAATGCATAATGGTACTGCATTTCAATCTAAGGCTCCAATTTTGCAGACACTTACGCATGGGAGTAGGGCCTTTGAATAAAGTTATTGCCATGCATATGTATTTGCTGGATCTTACTTTAAGCATTAGAAAGAAAAATAAAATGACACCCATTTGCTAAAACACCAATAAACACTATCTCACGTTCTCTTGCTTTAAAATTTCAAACTACTATCTTTCTTTAAAAAAAACATAATGCAATGTAGGTGATGTAGTTACACCACTTCTGTGCTGAACAAGTAAAATGCATGGAATACAATAGGTATGGATGACAACTCCTGCAGTTTTTGCGCACCACATCAGAGTGGGTTGCAACAATGAAAGGAAGACATACAGTGTGTTAAGTGCAAGAACAGTAAACAAATGTGAACAAAAATTGATTTTGAAGTGCTCTGGCACCTACCCAGATATCAATCCTGCTTATTTAAGAGAAATTTGCTCCATTCTTTGTGGATGTGTAATAGTCATGAAGACTGAGTTTCTTAGTGGATGCAGCATTACTTATCTTCTGAGATCCAGTTTCAATTCACCTTCAGACACTAAATAAAAACTTTTAAGATCTGTTTAAACTTAGTGAATCAAGAGAACACTCAAGCCTGGTCTACACTAGGCATTTAAACCGGTTTTAGGAGCGTAAAACCGATTTAACGCCACACCCGACCACACTGAGAGGCCCTTTATATCGATATAAAGGGCTCTTTAAACCGGTTTCTGTACTCCTCCCTAACGAGAGGAGTAGCGCTAGTATCGGTATTACCATATCGGATTAGGTTTAGTGTGGCCGCAAATCGACAGTATTGGCCTCCGGGCGGTATCCCACAGTGCACCACTGACCGCTCTGGACAGCAATCTGAACTCGGATGCAGTGGCCAGGTAGACAGGAAAAGCCCCGCGAACTTTTGAATATTTCCTGTTTGCCCAGCGTGGAGCTCCGATCAGCACGGGTGGCGATGCAGTCCGAAATCAAAATAAAAAAAGAGCTCCAGCATGGACCATGCGGATGTGATCGCAGTAAGGGCAGGCAAATCTGTTCTATCAGCGCTCCGTTACAGAAGACGAAATTCAAAATCATTTTTAAAAAATCTCCAGACAGACGCCATAGCAGGGACTCAGCGCACTGCTGCGTGACAAGCGTAACGGAAAGCCAAAGAATCAAATGGACGCTCATGGACTGCAGGACTCAAGCTATCCCACAGTTCCTGCAGTATCCGAAAAGCATTTGCATTCTTGGCTGACCTCCAAATGCTTCTAGGGTCAAACACAGTGTCTGCGGTGGGTCAGGGCATAGCTCGGCAATTTACGCACCCCCCCCCACCCACCCCCAGAAGTGAAAGGGAAAACAATCCTCTCTTGACTCTTTTACATGTCACCCTATCTTTACTGAATGCTGCAGATAGACGCGATGCTGCAGCACTCAACACCAACATCCTTGCTCCCCCCCCGCCATGGGTAGCTGATGGTACAATATGATTGATACCCATTGTCATCATCAGCCTATTGGCACATGGGGCAGTGCAAAAGGACTGGTAACCATGCCGACTAGCATCCGTTAGGTCTATCAAGGGCGCCTGGCCCTAATTTTTCCTGGTAGATGGTGCAGTATGGCTGGTAACCGTCCTCATCATAGCAACAGGGGGCTGAGCTCCATCAGCCCCCACCCTTCATGTGTAAAGAAAAGATTCAATTGCCCCTGGACTAGCAGTGCGATGCTGGGTTCCTCTCCTCCACACTTCTTAATGTCCTGTCTGGACTATCATAGCAGCTGGAGGCTGCCTTCCACTCATTTCTCACTAACAAGTCACTGTGTCTTATTCCTGCATTCTTTATTACTTCATCACACAAGTGGGGGGACAATGCTACGGTAGCCCAGGAAGGCTGGGGGAAGAACGGAATCAACAGGTGGGGTTGTTGCAGGAGCACCCCCTGTGAATAGCATACAGCTCATAATTTCTGCTGGATCTGACACAGAGCAGCTGTGCTCTCTGGTTCTATGATACAGAGGTTCTCTAGTACACTTGCCCAAATTCTAGGCAGGACTGATTCTATTTTTAGATACCAAAAAGGAGGGATTGACTCAGGGAGTCATTCCCAATTTTGGCTTTTGCGCCCCTGGCTAAGAGCAGCACTTATGACAGCAACAGATGGTGCAGTGCAAAAGGACTGGTAACCATGATCATCTTTTTACCAATTTATGGATTGGTAGATGGTACAGTATGGCTGGTAACCATCTCTGCTGTCATGCAAAAGCAAAAGCATGCTGCTGTGTAGCGCTGCTGAATCGCCTCTGTCAGCGGCATCTAGTACACATACGCTGACAGTCACAAAAGGCAAAACAGGCTCCATGATTGCCATGCTATGGCATCTGCCAGGGCAATCCAGGGAAAAAAGCTGCGAAATGCTTGTCTGCCGTTGCTTTCCCAGAGGAAGGAGTGACTGACGACATTTACCCAGAACCACCCGCGACAATGATTTTTGCCCCATCAGGCACTGGTATCTCAACCCGGAAATTCCAAGGGGCGGGGGAGGCTGCGGGAACTATGGGATAGCTACGGAATAGCTACCCACAGTGCAATGCTCCAGAAATCGATGCTAGCCTCGGACCGTGGACGCACACCACCGATTTAATGTGTTTAGTGTGGCCGCACGCACTCGATTTTATACAATCTGTTTTACAAAACCGGTTAATGCAAATTCGGAATAGTCCCGTAGTGTAGACGTACCCTCAGAATTATCCTCTTTGAAAAAGTGGCAGTTTGTAACACTTCGGAAGCGATTCTCAAAGATTCCAAAGCCCCATCCCACTATAGCTAGAACAAGACAGGCTATTTTTTAAAGATCATCCAGACTGTGGCTACATGATTCATTATTTGAAAGGAAACTGTGACAAATGCTACAGCAAGTCAATTTATATTTCCCTTTAGAGTTGTCTGCAGTTATAAAAGAATTTAGGACCCTGTAGGGACAGGGCTGGCTCCAGCTTTTTTGCCACCCCAAGCGGCGAAGAGAAAAAAAAAAGCCATGATTGGCAGCACATCGGCGGCTGCTCTACTGCGCCACTTCATTCTTTGGCGGCAATTCAGTGGCTGTTCTGAGGGACCCGCTGCCGAATTGCTGCCGAAGACCCGGACATGCTGCCCTCTTCCATGGGCCACACCAAGCACCAGTGTAGGGAGGAGCCACAACACTCTGCTGACTCAGGCCAGTATCCAGACCAGGTGGCTCTCATTAGCCCCAAGGATATGAATTTTTGTGTCCTTTAAGGAAGAAAATACTAACTAGAGGGAGTGAGAGAAAGTCCTGCTGAAAAAAGCTCTGGGAAGAGTCAGTTCAGGAACAAGCTCAAGCTAAGGTTTCTATTTTTATAAGTATAGTCTTGCCTTAATTTTTGTGTTCCTTGTGAAAATATACACCTTAAAGAGGGTCTGATTTTTGGACAATACTCTATTTCTATATGAGTGTGTTTTGTAGTGCACTCTGCCTATTCACAGCCATATCATTTGGTGCTGTGATCTTGTCAAATGTTGCAAGCTAACCAAGGTTTGGCCTGGTCCCTAGGTGTTCTCCAAGAAAAGCCCAGCTACTGTCCTGGTTCTGGTGATTCAGTACTTGGCATTCTTTCCTCCAAATCAGTACGGATTGTTTCCTAGTATGTCATTAAAGAACACTGTGCTGTTGGAGGCGCCATCTTTCAACTGAGATGTAAACTCAAGCTGATGATTAGTTGTAGTTCTTAAAGTACCATGGGAGCTTAAGAGTAGACTGCTCTGAGTGTTATGACCAAATCCCACTTTGGGTAATTATATCTTACGTATCTAAATCCTCTGTACTTCAATGGCATATTCTTCAATACCCATTTCAACCTTCTGTTGTATGGATGGCACATTTTACAGCAGAAGTGGTTGCATTTTGGGGGTAAGTGCATTGTTTTTAAAAGTGTTACAGGACAAATGTTGCTATATGAATAGACCTAGATGCACCACTACTTTATGCAAAAATGGTTTCTTCCTTCTGTTGCTGCCTATTCCCTTCTTTCCACCAGCCCACCAAATGTTCCGTGTATTTCTGCTTAAACATATTCAGTGGGCATCTATAGTTCCCAGATATACTCCAGAACCCTTTGCACTGGCTGTAGTGGTGCTTCAAATGGGGTGTTGAATCAGACAGAATTTAAGATCATGAGGTGCATCGGATATCAAAAATCACTCACTGCAGCAGACTAAGAAGAAACAAGAACATCCTTTGAGGAAGGAAAAGCAATGGGCTAGAAAAGATTTTCCTACATGCAGATCGTTTCTGGGATTCTATAAGAACATGCAACTTGCCATACTGGATCAGACCAATGGTCCAGCTAGCCCAGTACCCTGTCCTCTGACGTGGCTAGTGCCAGATACTTCAGAGAGAATGAACAGAACAGAGCAATTATTGATTGATCCATCCTCTGTTGTCCAGTCCAGCTTCTGGCAGTCAGAGGTTTAGGGTCATTCCGAGCATAGGGTTGCATCCCTGACTATCTTGACTAATAGCCATTGATAGACCTATCCTTAATGAACTTATCTAATTCTTTTTTGAAGCCAGTTATACATTTGGCCTTCAACATCCCCTGGCAATGAGTTCCACAGGTTGACTATGCGGTGTGTGAAGAAGTACTTCCTTATCTTTGTCTTCAGCCTGCTGCCTATTAATTTCATTGGGTGACCCCTGGTTCTTGTGTTATGTGTAGGGGTAAATAACACTTCCTTATTCATTTTCTCCACACCATTCATGATTTTATAGACCTTTGTCATATCCTCCGTTAGTAATTTCTTTTCTAAGATGAACAGTCCCAGTCTTTTTAATCTCTCCTCATATGGAAGCTGTTCCATACCCCTAATCATTTTTGTTGTCCTTCTGTGTACTTTTTCCAATTCTAATATATATTTTTTGATGGGAGAGACCAAAACTGCACATAGTATTCAAGGTGTGGGTGTACCATGGATTATATAGTGGCATTATGGTATTTTCTGTCTTCTTATCTATCCTTTCATAATTGTTCCTAACATTCTGTTAGGTGTGTTTTGTTTTTTTAGTGCTGCTGCTCATTCAGGTGTTTTTAGAGAACTATTCATGATGACGCCAAGATCTTTCTTTAGTGGTGACAGCTAATTTAGACCCCCATCAATTTGTATGAATAGTTGGGAATATGCGTCCAATGTGCATTTCCTTGCATTTATCAACATTGAATTTGATCTGCCATTTTGTTGCCCAGTCACCCAGTTTAGTAAGAACATAAGAATGGCTGTACTGGGTCAGACCAAAGGTTCATCCAGCCCAGTATCCTGTCTGCCAACAGTGGCCAATGCCAGGTGCCCCAGAGGGAGCGAACCTAACAGGTAATGATCAAGCGATCTCTCTCCTGCCATCCATCTCCACCCTCTGACAAACAAAGACTAGGGACACCATTCCTTACCCATCCTGGCTAATAGCCATTAATGGACTTAACCACCATGAATTTATCCAGTTCTCTTTTAAACCCTGTTATAGTCCTAGCCTTCACAACCTCCTCAGGCAAGGAGTTACACAAGTTGACTGCGCTCTGTGTGAAGAAGAACTTCCTTTTATTTGTTTTAAACCTGCTGCCCATTAATTTCATTTGGTGGCCCTTAGTTCTTATATTATGGGAACAAGTAAAAAAAATTTCCATAATCACTTTCTCCACATCACTCATGATTTTATATACCTCTATCATACCCCCCCTTAGTCTCCTCTTTTCCAAGCTGAAAAGTCCTAGCCTCTTTAATCTCTCCTCATATGGGACCCGTTCCAAACCCCTAATCATTTTAGTTGCCCTTCTCTGGACCTTTTCTAATGCCAGTGTATCTTTTTTGAGATGAGGAGACCACATCTGTACGCAGTATTCAAGATGTAGGTGTACCATGGATTTATATAAGGGCAATAAGATATTCTCCGTCTTATTCTCTGTCCCCTTTGTAATGATTCCTAACATCCTGTTTGCTTTTTTGACTGCCGCTGCACACTGCGTGGACATCTTCAGAGAACTATCCACGATGACTCCAAGATCTCTTCCTGATTCATAGTAGTTAAATTAGCCCCCATCATATTGTATCTATAGTTGGGGTTATTTTTCCCAATGTGCATTACTTTACATTTATCCACATTAAATTTCATTTGCCATTTTGTTGCCCAATCACTTAGTTTTGTGAGGGTTTTTTTAAGTTCTTCACAGTTTGCTTTGGTCTTAACTATCTTGAGCAGTTTAGTATCATCTGCAAACTTTGCTGCCTGACTGTTTACCCCTTTCTCCAGATCATTTATGAATAAATTGAATAGGATTGGTCCTAGGACTGACCCTTGGGAACACCACTAGTTATCCCTCTCCATTCTGAAAATTTGTTCCCTGTCTTTTAATCAGTTCTCAATCCATGAAAGGATCTTCTCTCTTATCCCATGACAACTTAATTTACATAAGAGCCTTCGGTGAGGGACCTTGTCAAAGGCTTTCTGGAAATCTAAGTACACTATGTCCACTGGATCCCCCTTGTCCACATGTTCTCTTCCCTAGCAGCCTAAATCCTCCCCAGCACTACACATAAGTCTATCTAGATGCCTCAAGAGATCCGCAACCTTCGGACCAGGCAGGCAAGTCACCATACCGTTCTCCCGGTCATCACAAACCCAGCTATCTATGTTTCTAATGATCGAATCTCACATTACTAACACCTGTTTTCCTAATGACTGGAGTTCCCTCCCCCGGAGAGGTAACCACAGCACACGATCCGAACAAAACAAACAAACAAACACACACACACACACACAAGCTCAGGACACAGCAAGTAACCCCCAAACACAAACACACACTACAGACAGCCACTTACCCCAAGGGTCCCGTATTTGCTCCTCCTTCACCTGGAGAACTCCCTCACGAAACTCTCAGTTAGTAGCCCTGGTCGCAAAGCTCCCTGGTTGCTTGCTTTATAAAGTCCAAATAAAATCCCTTTATAACTCTTTGGAATCACCTTTGGACTTAACTATCTTGAATCACCTGCAAACATTGCCACCTCACTGCTTACCCCTTTTTCCAAATCATTTGTGAATAAGTTGAACAGCACTGGTTCCCGTACAGATCCTTGTGGAACCATGCTATTAACTCTCTCCGCTGTGAAAACTGACCACTTATTCCCTCACACCAAATTTAATTACATTATGGTCACTATTACTGAGCGGTTCAGCTATAGTCACCTATCGGACAAGATCCTGTGGGCTACCTAGGACTAAATCAAGAATTGCCTCTCACTTTGTGGGTTTCCATTTACTCCTTTACACCAATATGGATCTACAGACAGCTAGATCAATTTCAGAGCATTTGATCATAAATCAGTTTCGCACGTAGGTGTATTCTCTCATAATTACACTCTGATAGTGAGTGCCTCTCCATGAGGTGCAGTCAGAGCCAATATTGTAGGGACCTGTCCAATACTCAGGATTAAAGTGCACAGCTTACGGTACTCTATCCTCGGAGACAGAGGCTAGACCTTCCTCAGATGAAGAACTATAGACAGATTTCATCTTGGCTTAACCAGATGTCGTGTGCCTACTGGAGGAACATCTGGGGAAATGTAACCTCCATGAGTTGGCTGCCCTTGTCTTTGCTGCCCTCCTGGCAAGGGCTGGAATCTGTCAGCATACTCAGTCTGAGGGAGAAACCACCTTTTTTTTTCATACCAGCACACAGAGGAGCATTTTTGAGGAAATTCCCCCATGAGAGGTTCTGAGTGACAGACTTACCCAGCTGTGACCTTTTAAAGAGGCTTTATGCAGCAGTTTGACCAGCCTTAGGTCATCCCTCAGTGAGGGGCATCAAGCCTAGGGAGCCTCCAGGTTAGGCTTCCACAGATTCATCTTTGATGCAACTGCCATCCTTGAGCTCTACTCTAGGAACTGAACAGTGAAACTTGCATTTTGAGCATCTCTGTTTTTCAGTTTGAACAAATGGGGTTCAACCAGCGGTGACTCCAGGCACCAGCGTGTGCCTGGGGTGGCAAGCTGCGGGGCTGGGGGGCCTGCTGGTCCCTGCGAGGGCGGAATTCAGGCAGCCTTCGGCAGCGCGCCTGCAGGAGGTCCACCGGTCCCGTGGATTCGGCGGCAATTCAGCGGCGGGTAAGCTGAAGCCACGGGACTGGCGGATCTCCCGCAGGCAAGCCGCCGAAGGCTGCCTGACTGCAGTGCTTGAAGCGGCAAAAAAGCTGGAGCTGCCCCTGGGTTTGACACTGGGCGGAAATAACCTTTCATAGTGATGAGGATGGGGATCCCAGGGGACACTTCCAAAGTTTTTCCTTGGAATGTCAAGCATCTCTGGAACCTAACAAGACAGAACAGTGACTGGCTCTGAAGAGTGACCAATGGGGAGCCATTCTGCAGTTAAACTCTGTCAGATTAGTCCATCTGTCTGCAAAATAAGAGGATGAGAACGGAACCCATAAATCGATACTGAGGTAAGAAGTAGTAAGGATTAGTTCACTGGGGAATGACCACATCAAGTCCAGTAGTATTCTGATGCTCACTTAGTAATGTGGCACTGTAGGTTGCCATATACTTAGCCAGTGCATAAAGCTTTCCGGTATAAACAAGCTCTTAATAATAATAAAAAAGGCATTTCCTACACTAGTGACTGTTGGCTAAGCTGTCACAAAGGAAAAAATTTAGAGGGGAAAACTCAAGTGAAACGTTAGAAATAAAAATAGTAACTACTTCAGATATCGATTCCAGATGCTGTATTTTGAAATGCCTCTAAAATGTAATACCAAAGAAAATGTTACAATTTAAATTCTGATGCCAGGCTGACATCAAAAGTCATTTAATAATAGATACACTTAAGCAAATTTAGAATTGACAGCCTATGTTCCTTTTGGAATAATCAGTAAAAAGAGAGATGTCTCTAAAACAAGAATGAATTTTCATGCTTAACCATTAGCAACAGGCAGTGAATCAGAGCGACAGGATTCACTTTTTGTTCCATCTTGTTAGCCTGTGTTGGAGCCCAGCAGAGAGCTGTAGGTTAATTACAGCCATCTCACTGGGCTACATGTGGCTCATTGGGCTTCATCTTGAATATAAGAACAGTGGAAAGAGAGAGGGGGGAAAGCTGTAGTCTAGGACAAACAGGTCCTCAGAGAAAGAGCCGTAGGAGCAGCTGAGTCTGGGGAGAAGGCTTAATTTAGGGGAAGGACCAGCCTAGAGAAGAGGCTTAGGCTGGGGTTTCATGTAGTATCATTTTGAAACTACCTTTTTGCTAGTGAAGCCAGATCCCAGGGGGACTTCTTGACTTATGAATATGCAGCTTTTGTTTGCAAAAAAATACTTATGAGCAAATAAATCCATATACTACAGAAATGCTACTTTTTTGTCCAATTAAAAATCTCCAGAAATTAAAAGCAGCTTTACTTTTAAACCACAATCAGCTTTTATTTTCAAATTTAAAGTAAATATCAGAGGACACGGACTCATATTTTCACAATGATTTGTGTTATGTGAGAATTAAAATTATTCAGTTTATGTCATCACCAAAAAATCTTTTAACAATGAAAATGAGTACGAGTAATACACAAGAACAACAGTGGGGCAGGGGAGAGAATTATGTTAGGGCTATTGATTAATCGTGTTAACTCATGCTATTAACTCAAAAAGTTAATCGCGATTAAAAATTAATCCCACTTTTAATCGCGCTGTTAAACAATAGAATACCAATTGAAATTTATTAAATATTTTGCATGTTTATCTACATTTTCATATATATTGTATTCTGTGTTGTAACTGAAATCAACGTCTATATTATTTTTTATTATAAATATTTGCACTTTAAAAATGATTAACAAAAGAAACAATATTTTTCAGTTCACCTCATACAAGTACTGTAGTGCAATCTCTTTATTGTGAAAGTTACTAAACTTACTAATGTAGATATTTTTTGTTACATAACTGCACTCAAAAACAAAACAATATAAAACTTCAGAGCCTACAAGTCCACTCAGTCCTACTTCTTGTTCAGCCAATAGCTAAGACACAAGTTTGTTTACATTTACAGGAGATAATGCTGCCCTCTTCCTATTTACAATGTCACCAGAAAGTGAGAACAGACAGTTGCATGGCACTTTTGTAGCCGACGTTGCAAGGTATTTACGTGTCAGATATGCTAAATATTCATATGCCCCTTCATGCTTCAGCCACCATTCCAGAGGACATGCTTCCATGCTGATGACGCTTGTTAAAAAAAAGTGTTAATTAAATTTGTCCTTGGGGGAGAACCATATGTCCCCTGCTCCGTGTTTTACCTGCATTCTGCCATATATTTCATGCTATAGCAGTCTTAGATGATGACCCAGCACATGTTGTTCATTTTAAGAAAAGTTTCACTGTAGATTTGACAAAACGCAAAGAAGGTACCAATGTGAGATTTCTAAAGATAGCTACAACACTCGACCCAAGGTTAAAGAATCTGAAGTGCCTTCCAAAATCTCAGAGGGCTGAGATGTGGTGCATGCTTTCAGAAGTCTTAAAATACTCTGCTTAAAATCAGCAATACTCTGATGTGGAAACTACAGAACCTGAACACCAAAAAAGAAAATCAACCTTCTGCTGGTGGCATCTGACTCAGATAATGAAAATGAACATGTGTTGGTCTGTACCGCTTTGGATTGTTATCGAGCAGAACCCGTCTTCAGCATGGACACATGTCCTCTGGAATGGTGATGAATCTTTAGCGCATCTGGCAGGTAAATATCTTGTTACGCCAATTACAACAGTGCAATGCGAATGTATCGTTTAGAAAAATATCCAATTTTGATTTAAAAATCACAAGTGATAGAGAATCCACCACGACTCATGGTAAATTGTTCCTGTTGCTAATTATCCTCACTGTCAAAAATGTACACCTTATTTCCAGTTTGAATTTCTCTAGCTTCAACTTCCAGCCAGATCATATTATGCCTTTCTCTGCTGGATTGAAGAGCTGATTTACACTTGGAGTTGCAGCTAGCAAGAGATGTTAAGAGTAACAAGAAGGGTTTCTTCAGGTATGTTAGCAACAAGAAGAAAGTCAAGGAAAGTGTGGGCCCCTTACTGAATGAGGGAGGCAACCTAGTGACAGAGGATATGGAAAAAGCTAATGTACTCAATGCTTTTTTTGCCTCTGTCTTCACAAACAAGGTCAACTCCCAGACTGCTGCACTGGACAGCACAGCATGGGGAGGAGGTAACCAGCCCTCTGTGGAGAAAGAAGTGGTTCGGGACTATTTAGAAAAACTGGACGAGCACAAGTCCATGGGGCTGGATGCGCTGCATACGAGGGTGCTAAAGGAGTTGGCGGATGTGATTGCAGAGGCATTGGCCATTATCTTTGAAAACTCATGGCGAACGGGGGAGGTCCCGGATGACTGGAAAAAGGCTAATGTAGTGCCCATCTTTAAAAAAGGGAAGAAGGAGGATCCGGGGAACTACAGGCCAGTCAGCCTCACCTCAGTCCCTGGAAAAATCATGGAGCAGGTCCTCAAGGAATCGGTTCTGAAGCACTTAGATGAGAGGAAAGTGATCAGGAACAGTCAGCATGGATTCACCAAGGGCAAGTCATGCCTGACTAACCTAATTGCCTTCTATGAGGAAATAACCGGCTCTGTGGATGAGGGGAAAGCAGTAGATGTGTTATTCCTTGACTTTAGCAAAGCTTTTGACACGGTCTCCCACAGTATTCTTGCCAGCAAGTTAAAGAAGTATGGGCTGGATGATTGGACTATAAGGTGGATAGAAAGCTGGCTAGATCGTCGGGATCAACGGGTAGTGATCAATGGCTCCATGTCTAGTTGGCAACCCGTTTCAAGTGGAGTGCCCCAAGGGTCGGTCCTGGGGCCGGTTTTGTTCAATATCTTCATTAATGATCTGGAGGATGGCGTGGACTGCACTCTCAGCAAGTTTGCAGATGACACTAAACTGGGAGGAGTGGTAGATACGCTGGAGGGTAGGGATAGGATACAGAGGGACCTAGACAAATTAGAGGACTAGGCCAAAAGAAACCTGATGAGGTTCAACTAGGACATGTGCAGAGTCCTGCACTTAGGACAGAAGAATCCCATTCACTGTTACAGACTAGGGACCGAATGGCTAGGAAGCAGTTCTGCAGAAAAGGATCTAGGGGTTACAGTGGACGAGAAGCTGGATATGAGTTAACAGTGTGCCCTTGTTGCCAAGAAGGCTAATGGCATTTTGGACTGTATAAGCAGAGGCATTGCCAGCAGATCGAGGGATGTGATCATTCCCCTCTATTCGACATTGGTGAGGCCTCATCTGGAGTACTGTGTCCAGTTTTGGGCCCCACACTACAAGAAGGATGTGGAAAAACTGGAAAGAGTCCAGCGGAGGGCAACAAAAATGATTAGGGGGCTGGAGCACATGACTTATGAGGAGAGGCTGAGGGAACTGGGATTGTTTAGTCTGCAGAAGAGAAGGATGAGGGGGGATTTGATAGCTGCTTTCAACTACCTGAAAGGGGGTTCCAAAGAGGATGGATCTAGACTGTTCTCAGTGGTACCCGATGACAGAACAAGGAGTAATGGTCTCAAGTTGCAGTGGGGGAGGTTTAGGTTGGATATTAGGAAAAAAAATTTCACTCAGAGAGTGGTGAAGCACTGGAATGGGTTACCTAGGGAGGTGGTGGAATCTCCTTCCTTAGAGGTTTTTAAGGTCAGGCTTGACAAAGCCCTGGCTGGGATGATTTAGTTGGGAATTGGTCCTGCTTTGAGCAGAGGGTTGGACTAGATGACCTCCTGAGGTCCCTTCCAACCCTGATATTCTATGATTCTATGATTATTAAACATTTTTCTGGATGCAGTTACTTACAGACTGTAATCAAGTTGCCACTCAATTTTCTCTTTGTTAAGCTAAATAAATTGAGCACCTTGAGTCTGTCATTCTAAGGCATGTTTTCAAATCCTTTAATCATTCTTGTGGCTCTTGTCTGAACCCTATCCAATTTATCAACAACTTTCTCATACTGGGGACACCAGAACTGGACATGGTATTCCAGCACCCATGGCATCAGCGCTAAATGCAGAGATAAAATAACCTGCTATCAAGATTCTCCTGTTTATACAGCCAAGGCTGCATTAGACTTTTTGGACACAACATTGCACTGGGAGTTCAACATTCAACTGATTATTCACCAGGACCCCCTCCCAGGATAGACAACGCCATCCTGCAAGTATGGCCTATGTTCTTTGTTCCTAGACATACACAATTTCATTTAGCTGTATAAATACATGAAAGGATGGGGGTGCTTTACCAAGTGTGAGGTCAGTCAATCTGTTTCTTCACTTCACCAGGTGGGTATTGTAGTTTTAAGAATGCTTGATAGAGATCCTGTAGGGACAAAGCTTGAAAAGGTGAAACAAGTACACCCGAAAGTCTCAGAAACCAGAAGACAATTTAAAAAAACAGAACACCTACACATTTTATTTTTTAAAAAGAACTCATGCTATTTAAGCCAATCTCATGATTTTTTAATACTTGAGGTTGGCAATACTGAGACTATATTTAGGAATTGCAGTAAGTACATATAAACAAAAGTCTAGAAAAGCTAAAAGCAGCATGAACCATGTACTATCAGAACAATATAATTTCTGTTTTCAGAAATGACATTCAGAACAAGTGTCTTTATTAGTTTATATTAGTATGTGATTGATGTCACCTTTTGTTGTTGTCATACTTTCCAAAAATGAATCTAAAAGAGATGACCTACTACAAGATGTACTCTGATTTGTATGTTATTAGTTGATATTTAAATTATGAAAATCTCCGTGAACTTTGGAGAATGAATAAATCTTAAAAAACTTAGTGAGATTTAAAACAAAATCTTGTTGGTAAATGTTTGAAGCCAAATAAGCTTGGCATTGTCCTTTCTTGATAGGATATTTTTTTAAAAAGACACTGGGCCTGATTCTGTTTCACCATACCTTCTACATTCCCCTCTTCAGCCAGCAGAAATTATGCTAGAAAAACCTACATTGGTTAACGTAGCTTTGATCACCAACTTAGGTTACATACTCTGAACCCCATAAAAGGACTTGCAGAAAGCAGCAAATGACAACATGACAGCATCTGAGGCAGCCTTGCTACCAGTGCCAGGAATGAAACCCTTAGAGCAGTGGTGCAAATTCACTTAATCAACCACTTAATCTTAACCAACCCTGCTTTCTTGGCAGGGGGAGGAAATTCCCTCTCCAGCTAGCCCTTCACCCTAACTGGCACCACTGCAACAATGTGATGGCAGCAAACGACCACCATTCTATGATTTGGGGTGGTGGTGGTTGGTTTGGCTAGTGGGGGATCAGCTAAATGGAAATAAAAGGGAAGGAAAAGGGGGCACGTAAGAGGAGAAGGGTGAGAGGGACAGGGCAGGTGAGAAGAGGGGCAGATGTGGACAGGGGCGGCTCTAGGATTTGCGCCGCCCCAAGCAGGGCAGCATGCCGCGGGGGGCGCTCTGCCAGTCGCCGGTCCCACGGCTCCGGTGGACCTCCTGCTGCAGACGTGCCTGCGGAGGGTCCGCTGGTCCCGCGGCTCCAGTGGACCTCCCGCAGGCACGCCTGCGGATGCTCCTCCGGAGCCGCGGGACCAGCGGACCCTCCACAGGCATGCCTGCGGGAGGTCCACTGGAGCCGCCTGCCGCCCTCCCGCGGGACGCCGCCTCAAGCGCGCGCTTCGCGCGCTGGGGTCTAGAGCCGGCCCTGGATGTGGAGTGAAACTGAGATGAGGAGACTGTGAGGGAGGAGTATGGGGAGGGTTGTAGAAAATGGCCAATCAGCACAGGGTAGAGGAATTCCCATAAAAACTGTAGGAAGTTCTCTGAATGTGTGAAAGTCCCTGATTCGGCTGCTTCTGCTGGCCCCATGGCAGGAGGGAAGGGAGATACCATCCAGAGTGTAGTTTCCCCAGAATATGTGTGCGTGGGGGGAGGGGGGTCTCCCCTCCACAGTTCTGGGTCTAAGAGTGGTGAGGGCTGGGGTGGCCCCAGCTGGACTCCATTTTACACTGTCTTCCTAATGCAACAGTCTTTCCTTTGGCTGCTTCTGCAGCTGCTCTTATCTCAGGCCTGGTCTACACATAAAACTTAGTCAATATAGCTACAGCACTCAGGGGTGTGAAAAATCCATACCCCTGAGTGCCCCAGCTATGTCTGGCTACCATTGCTTGGGTAGGTGGAGTTCCTACAGGAATGGAAAAATGCCTGTCACTGTAGTCTGTGTCTATGCTACGGGGTTATAGCAACATAGGTATGCTGCTGTCGTAGTGCCCAGACTGTAGTAGACATAGGCTCAGCTTTCTGTGTGGAACAGAGACCATAGACTACGATCATTCCATGCCATCACTAGCCCCACCTTCTGCATAGGAGTTCAATAGGAGGGCAGAAGTCACCTATCATTGCAGGTAAGTACATTCATGTTGTGCATCTTTACATAGGAAGGGAAAGATATGGCCCTGACCATATATAGTATTTGGTACTACAGCTGTTGAGAGCTATATTTTTAAAACTCAAAATCTCTACAGTATTGGTGTAAATCAGGATGAGTTACTCCATTGAAAATAGGTCAACATCTCTGTTCCTCCCAACCTCTGCATGGCGCAGGAATGAGGAAATGAGGGTCAATGGGAGCTTTTGCCACATTTGTATCTCCTCCCTACCTTCTGTTCTGCTGGATGCCTGCTTGGTTTCCAATATACTCTAATTTATGTATTGGCTGCAATGGCCCGTTAAGGGCTGTTCCACAACCAAAAACAGCTGCAGCTCAGTAGCACTCTGACCACTCACCCCTTCCTTGGCACACACCCCAAGGCTAGAAGTTATAAGGAGGGGTAATGGAGAGTGCAGGGAACCCCCTTAGGAGAATTCCCTGGGAGCTGTTTCTGCTGGCTTACAGCCCCTTTAGACAGCTGCAGTGGGCAAAGAACAGAGCCCAGGCCAGGAACCTGCTTGCCCCTGCAGTACCACAATGAGGGAGATCCACCGTGCCTCTGCTAGAGTTGCCAACCCTCCAGGATTGTCCTAGGGTCTCTAGGAATTAAAGATTAACCTTTAATTAAATATTATGTGATCTGAAGAAACCTCCAGGAATAGGGCCAAACCAGAGTTGGCAACCCTGGTCTCTGCGGGCGGAGACAGAAGGGAAAACACCAGGATTATCCACACGCCTGTTGGGAGCAGGAAAGAAGACAAGAATGGCCATCCTCCTGCATTTGTGTTAGCCAGGCTGTAGGGCGGGATCAATCCAAGCCACGCTCCGCTTCCTTCGCCGGTCGTGGGGAAGCGCTGATCGGGGCCAGATAGGGGCTGCAGCCTTCCACTGCCTTCCCGCCTCTCTCCTCGCCCGCCCGCCGCTAAGGGTGCAGGGGGCGGCGGCTCCAGCAGGTGATGCGCCACCCGCTTGACAGCCGCATCTGCAGCCAAGGACGACAGCAGGTTGGCGGGGCCGGGGCGAGGCGGCCTCATGCTGGCGCAGATTCTCTCTCTGGGTGAGGAGCAGCAGCAGCAGGAGGCGGCGGCGGGGTTTCTCGGAGCCATTTAAACCAAGGCTGGAGCCAGCCCTGGCAACCGGCTCGCGACGGGAGCAACGCTACGCTGCGGGGACGGACTTTTACACTTAAATCACCCCCCTGCTCCGATTTCGGTGCAGCCGCCGCCGCCGCGGGCTGCTCGCCCAGCTCCTCCCCGGCCCTGCGCCCCCTGTGCGGCCCGGCCCGGCGGGGGCATGGCGAGCAAGCGCTGCTTCGCCAACCGCTTCGATGACTACGCGGGCAGCCTGCCGGCCGGGCAGCGCCACGAGGCGGTGGTGCCCTGGGTGGCCGCCACCATCGAGCGCATCCTGCAGCAGGTGCCCGCGCTGGAGGGCGGCGCGGCGGCCGCGGCGGCGGCGGGGGGCGGCCTGTACGGCGGGCTGGCCGGGGTGGCCTACATGCTGCACCACGCCGCGCGCTGCCCGCTCCTGGCCCCGGCCCGGGACTCCTACCTGCGGGCGGCCCGGCGCCTCATCGACGCCTGCGTGCGCTACGAGGAGGAGCGGGGCGAGCCGGAGGCCGACACGCGGGCCGCCTTCCTGCTCGGCGGGGCCGGGGTCTACGCGGTGGCCGCGCTCGTCTACCAAGCCCTGGGGCTGCCCGACTTCGGCCGGCTGCTGGGCCGGTTCCGGGAGCTGAGCCAGATCTGCGCCCCCGTCGCCTTCCTGGAGTGCGGCTCCGACGAGCTCTTCGTGGGCCGGGCCGGCTACCTGTGCGCCGCCCTGGTGCTCAAGCAGAAGCTGGGCATGGAGGTGAAGGCAGCCGGGCCGCCGGCTCCCGCGCGTCGGGCTTAGCCCGGGCAGGGCGCTGGCGGGGGAGGCGGGGGGCTCGCACTAGCGCCGGGGCCGGGTCCTCCTGGTCAGAGACCCCCCGGTGTCAGGCTTGGTCCCTCCCCGAGAGAAGGTGCCTGTCAGCTTGCGCCACACAGTCACTTCACTCAGCGTCCCTTGCAGGCAGGCCAGTAGGTCCCTCTCCCACCAGGGCTGGGGCTCTAGATGGGAGTCCCTTGTTTCCTGTGGAGGATGCCAAAGCCAATTGGTTTTCATTGCATGTTGCACCCAAACCTCTGAATCTTTCCCAAAGTGCGGGCATGGGCTGAATCTCATGCGCCTTTGCTCTTTGTGTCCCTGGTTTAAAGGCAGCCTAGGATAAGGATGCAGCGTTCTGGAAAACTAAATAGAAAGAGAGACCGCTGAGGACCAAAGCAGGCAGAATATGGGCTTTCTCCTCATAAGGCAAATGAAACTCACTGCCTTCACAGTGCAGGTCCTGATCGTTGGGGGGGAGGGGAATTCCTGGGTGTTGAATGAACTGCAGGAATTACTTTGGGCTTCTCAGGGATGGTATGCATAATATGAAGCAGATATTAAAACAGTATGTTGATTGTTATGGAATAATAATAGTTATGATAATTAGCAATGATACTTTGGATTGGCTGGGCCAGATTTTCAAAAACACTCAGAACTGAAAAGGCTCAATCGCTCTAATTGTGAGACTTTTCCAAAGAGCTCAGAATCCAATTTGCAAATGCTGGCAATTTATTTTGGTGCCAAAATGGGAGACGAGTTTTTTTTTTAAAAATTCTTTGCCATTGACTTGAATAGAAATAGCATTTTACCTCGCCGCAGATCCTCTACTGGTGTAAAAGGTCATGACAATTTGGTGGGCTTTGGACCTTATCCTGACCACTGCTCAGCACTCACAGCTGCCACTGAATAAATAATAATTCCCACTTGCAATAAAGCTTGTCAGAGAGTAGTCAGTGTTGTAGCTAAACAGATATTTGTTAAATTCTTTTTCCAGTCCTTTTGTAAGGTCCGATTTTTTTTTTGTTCTTTTTCTTTTTCTATGAAGCACTCATTTGCAAGTTCTTATGCTCTTGCTTTTTTCTCCTGGGAGAGGAAACAACTACTGCGAAATGAAATATAAGCATGAGCAATTCTGCCTTATCCTATACCAATCACTGCAGTGGCAGATCAAGGAAATTTACACAATGGAGGAGTCAAGGGACATCAGCATAATTAAGCAGCCATTAAAGGCAACAAGAATGTTAAGCCAATTGAATGTTTTGGTTGAAATTTTTTACAACAACAGACACTTACTATAGTATACTGTACATGTTTAAATGTTATTTTTTGTTCTTGTACAGCTTATTAATCAGAGATATTTAACAACAATAATATTGTGCACTTCTATAGCATCTTCCATCTGAGGATTCCAAATAGAGGGGCCAAAGCATGGTTTGTAGGCACAGCACAATACTGGGTGCAGCACAGGACAGTACCATTCTGGGGGAACCCAGGAGGGATTGTGCCTCAGAAAGGTACAAGCCATTCTGGAGCGTCAAGGTGCACAATGGGAATGTGCACGCTGCTCATACACATGCTTATGATGGTATAGGGTTTCTTCTATCTTTGTGATGGGTCAGCTGTTCTGTACGGTGTGGAGCAATGAACGGGGCTCCTGCACTTATTGTTCCCTTTGGTCTGACTTGTGCTCTTAGAGTGCAAGGAGGGAGCAGTCCCTACTCTCTCCTGAGTCTGGAGACTGCAGTTATGCTGGGCTCTTGTGTGGGGTAATGCAAGGAGACGAACAGCACTTGCTGAAAGTCCAAGCTCAGTCTGCCTGGTCCTATGGAGTGAAGCCTCACAAGAGCCCACTGAAGTATGTATACATTGTGGTCTCCATTTAACAGATGGCTCTAACAGAGACACAGCGAGGGTCACGTGCCAAAAGCCATGGAGCGAGTGTGTGACAGAACTGGGAATAGAATCCAGATCTCACTGTCTGTGCTTTTACCACTAAACTGTGCTTCCTCCCACATTATAATTTTACTTATCCCAATACCGAGTCGTAATTTTTCACTAATGTTGAAAGGGGAAAAAAAGAAGTAAAATAACTAAAGCTAACCTTTAAAATAAGTAAAGTAACCTTAGCCTGCAGTATATACCTATGCTGATATAATTTATGTCTGCTAATCAAAGTTCCCATCCTGCCAAAGAATATTTTAGCAAACACATCCTAGGGCCAGATCCTGTAGTATTTTACAAATGAGGAAACTGAGGCACAGAGCAGTTACATGTCACTTGTTACCCAAGGTCACACAGTGAGTCAGTGGTATTCAGAAATAGAAACAATGTGTCCTTGCTCTAAACACTACAAAACAGTACCTCCCATAATTTGATTATGCACAATCTCACTGTTGACTTGTTGCAGAATGTTTTCTTCTTTCCCAAGTTTATTTTCTTGAGGCTGCCGAGTAAACATTGATAGCACAAAGTGAAATTCGTCCCTTACATTGAATCGGGGCCATTGATCTCAATGCCATGTTGTTGCTCTTTCCGCGATTAAATTAAACTATCACTAGGGGTCTTAGAAATTGATCAGCCTTGGAGAAATGCTTTATGGTTACATTTTTCAATGTATAGAGTTTTTTTCCCTTTATTTTAGTACAAATTTAGCTTAGATACTGAGCCCTGATTCTGCTAAGCCTCACCTACAGTCCAGGAGCCTTAAAATTCCACTTGGTCTGCAGAGGATTTGCTGCTTGCTCAACAAGGTGAATTCAATTGACTACCCTTGAGCTCATGAAAAGAAGAGACAGTCCCTTGCTGCTGGTTAGGAGAGGTTTACGACTGTATACAAATTGTCCCAGTGACTTCAGTGGAACTACTTGCTCAAGTAGGGATTGCTTACATGAGTGAGATTTTGCAGGATCTGGCCCTTGTTGTATGGTGATACTGTTCATTAGGAATAATAAGATACATATTCTCTTGGGTCTTTATTAGGTCCATTACATTGCAACTGAAGCTTCACACATAGAGGAAGGTGAAATATTGTCCTGATAGTGAATGTGTCATTTGTGCTCATTATATTTTTATAAAATACAGATGCTATAGGGTCCTTTATCCTTGGTATTTTCACTGTACCTACGGAGGTTTTTTTCCAGTTATTTCTTCTTTTGAATACATCTTTTTGTAATGCTTCCTGTCACAGTTCCTAAGGTAACTGCACCTCTGACTCCTTCACAGTGCTTAATTTGTAATGAAAGAGTTGCTGGGGCTCAAGCAACTTTTTTACATTCATAACTGATGCAGCAAGCCCAGAGGTGCTGGGCTATGAACTGCCAAGCCTAGGGGTGCTGAGGCTCAGCCCTGGCAAGCCCTGGCACAAATTAAGCACTGCCCCTTCAAGGGCACCCCACTTAAATGATGACTAAAGGCCTGAGACCTTTCTCGTTATGGGAACTAGCGGTCCCCTCCCTCCAGCTAGAGTATAGGCTGCAGTTGCTCCTGCCATTCACCGTGTTTAGTTCAGCATTCACTGTCCTGTTCTTTCCCGGGGGCTACGCCAGGGTTAACCAACCAGCCTTCATAAAGCAAAGTATTTTATTTCAAACAAAAGCACTCCAAAGAAAACATATCTTGAAAACAATAAACAGCTTATATGTAAGTGCCTTTCCAGGTGTCATTTTCCACATGAAAACCCTGGTAGGTTTCAAAGTCCTTCAAATCCCTTTTGTAAGGTCAGTCCTTCTTGCGTAGAGTGAGAGTGAGCCCATCTCTGTAGCAGGCTGCCCATTTTATACAAGTCTTAGTTCCAGGGCTGCCCGGGGGAAGGGGGGACAAGTGGGGCAATTTGCCCCAGGTCCCGGGCTCCGCAGGGGCCCCCACGAGAATGGCTGAGGCTCCCTCCCCGGCCCGACCCCGCCTCCACCCCTCTCCCGGAGCCTCAGCCCATCCAGGAGCGTCCCTGAACAGCGCTGCAGCGTGGCTCCGCTGGGGCCTGAGCTCCTCCCTGCTCAGAGCCGTGTGGTAAGAGGGTGGGGCTGCGAGCTCCAGCCGGGCCTGAGCTCCCTCCGCTCAGCCTGGAGCTCAGGAAACAACCTCCATGCATTTATCTAAGTCCATTAATGGCTATTAGCCAGGATGGGTAAGGAATGGTGTCGCTAGCCTCTGTTTGTCAGAGGGTGGAGATGGATGGCAGGAGAGAGATCACTTGATCATTGCCTGTTAGGTTCACTCCCTCTGGGGCATTTGGCATTGCCCATTGTTGGTAGACAGGATACTGGGCTGCATGGACCTTTGGTTTGACCCAGTATGGCTGTTCTTATGTTCTAAACTAAATGAACCCAAAGTTATGGAGACAGATATGAGTCAAGGAAGCCAGCAGAGTCCCAGAAACCTGGAAAAAATCTCTGACTGGATGGGCTCAGGTGTTTGCTTACAAGCTGAGGTGGTTCAAAAGTTTTGGATTTTTTTAAGCAGAATTTTTGTATTGTTTCTTTAAACAATCAAACACAGCAAGCAGCAAATATTTGGCCACACACTTCTGAAACCCCAAACCATATTCAGGTTTTGGCAGACTAATTTCAGCTTTTCAATTAAAAAAAACACAACAAATTTTGAAGGAAAGCAGAATTGTCCATGATTTTTTTCTGCTGTTTAAAAACCCCTAGTTTTCGATCCAAAAAAAGTTTTGACGGAAAATATTTGTCCAACCCTTTTATGAGCTTTAGTGCCTTTTAGCACTAGCTGATGCTGAGAACCAGTGATAGCTTGTAAAGAAGTTTTCTCAAAACTGGGTTTGTGCCGAGATGCAGAAGGTTTATTTTTCCCAGGGCTGCCCGTGGAGGGGGAGCAAGTGGGGCAATTTGTGATGGGCCCCGCAGGGGCCCCCACGAGAATATAGTATTGTATAGTATTGCAATTTTTTTATGGAAGGGGCCCCCGAAATTGCTTTGCCCCAGGCCCCCTGAATCCTCTGGACGGCCCTGCCTTTTGGTTGATCAATTTAGACTCTTGACCTACATCCATTACATGTGACCTCTGAATTTCTTCCCCAGAGTCTAAGGGATTCTAAGTTAGTATGACTTGAACTCCAAGGAGAGCCAAAAGAAGGGGTAGATTACACTAAATTAGACTCTCTAAGCTGCACTCACAGCCTTCCTCGTGTCTACGAACCCTTTCTGCAAACTCATCTCACTCTCTCCGTCTCACCTCCAAACTCTTCATTCTCTCCTCACTTTCCCTGGTGCCTCTTCCCAAATTCCTCCAATCTCTTCTCCTTTTTCAAATGCACTCTACTTTTTTCTTTTCTCCCTCTCTCCAAACCCTGTCTCTCATATCTCCTTCCAGAATCCTTCCCTGCCAGTAGTGTTCGTTCTCTCTCGCCTCAAAATTCCCCTCCTTCAGCTTCCCAAACACATCTTATTCTCTTAGGCCTGGTCTACACTAGGAACTTACATCTGTATAGCTGCATCTCTTAGGGGTGTGAAAAGGACACTCCCCTGAAAGATGTAGCTATACTGACCTAACCCCCAGCATAGACAGTGCTAGGTCAATGGAAGAATTCTTCTGTCGACCTACCTACCGCTTCTCGAGGTGATGGATTACCTACGCCAATGGGAGAACCCCTCTCGTTGACATAGGTACTGTCTGCGCCGGAGCACTACAGTGATGCAGCTACTGTAGCATTTTAAGTGTAGACATAGCCTTATCCTCCTTTCTCCAAATCTCCCAGTCTGTTCCCTCCCTCCCTCAAATCTTCTCCTCTATGTTTATTAGTTGTAGTACACAAGAAATCAGCACATGAATTATTTGCAATAAAAGGGGCATTGTCACAGGGTGAGATGGGCCTTTAAGAGGAGTGAAGGTGCAGGGTCCCACCTGTGATAAGTTTTGTCCCTTGGGATTTGACTGGGAAGGACCATGTGACTGACCTTGTGAACCGCATTCAAGCCTGGGGGGAGGGTGTATTGAAGAGGCAGGCTGTTGCTCGCTTTGGGAGAGATGAGACCTGTCTGGTAGCTCGCCTCAGTAGCTTGGGTAGCAGCCTGGTGGGAATGGAGTCTGTGAAGGGCTTTACCTGAGAAACTAAGAAGAGAAAACTACAAGGACAACAGACCCAGGCCCTGCTTCAGGGCTGTAGCCTCTGATACAAGAGGAGAGGAAAATCCCGGGGTTTTCCTCTCAGTGCACTTGGAAGGGCCAAAGGGACTAAAACTGTGGAGTCTTGGGAAGGACTGCAAGACTTTTGTTTGGGTTGGACTGTAAGTTGTATGATAATAAACAAGGTGAGGAGACCTTTTTTTTTTCTCTTTTCTTTCTGAGCGCTAAGGCTTGCATGTGATTGGTAGAAAGGGACAACTAGGGTTATGGAGACTGTACGACTATCTAACGTTCTAACTGCATAGGGCAAATGCAGGGAAGGGGGAAACAATGACGGAAACTGGAGACTAGGTGCTGCCAAGACACACTAACATATATTTATACACACATACTCTTCTTTCTATTTTATTCACAAATTGTTCTTCCTCTCCTTTGTGGTCCTGGGGGGGAAAAAAACACATTTTGCTTTGTCTCTGTGTGATTTGTTAATGTCTGTCTGTCTGTCTGTCTTGTCTGGCTGGAGCAGCATTTCCCTCCTGGTTCTGATTGATCCATTTTCCTCTTGTCTGCACTTCCTCACCATGCCTGGCATGGAGGTGCTTCATTCATTTTTCATTTGTTTTTTACTGTACCTCTCATTTTCTCCTTCATCAGTCTCTAGCCTCTGCTTCCTTCCCATTTATGATAATCTTTCTCATTCCCTGGTCAAGGTTTTCCTTTGCATTGCTCCAGTCCACTGTGGTGACTGTGCAGCAGACCTGCAAATTGAAATTGACCAAACTTTTTGGTAAGTTTCACTTGGCAAAAGGCAGTGTGCAAAAAACAATGTTGCTGAGCAGCCATTCTAGTGTTTGCTGTGGTTTGCTTCTTTCCCTTTGTGCTGTGTGTGCACCATGTGCTGCAAAGTGAAAACCTAAGAGCTTAATACATTTCACATTGCTGGCAAGGGGTACAGAAAATGGGACTGCTCACAAGTTCAACTGTGCTCAAGTGCTTTCCTGGACGGGGGCCACTTTGCCGAGCATCACAACTGATAAGAAAATGGTAAATATTCTCTCTGAGAAATTCTGAAAGAAATAATGTCATGTGGTTTGCAACTTTGTGGAAAATATTCAGATATGTGTGTGGTTTTTTTTAGTTTTTTACAAAAAATCTTCAAGTAACAGTTTTTGTTTTGTCAACAAGAGAAGAATTTTACCAAAAACAGATAATTTAGAATTAAATGGCAATTTTCCTTGTGGAAAAAGGGCCACTTTTAATAAAAAAAAGAAATGTTGATGGAAAACTTTTAAACAGATCTACTTGGCATGTTTTAGGACTGAGCCAACAGAGCAGATATTCAGGCCTGATCTGAAATTGTGATTTTTTTTCCTGTAGAGCACAGGCTTCAGAGGGCATTAAAACATTAATATGTAGGCATTGGAATGTTTAGAAGAGTCATAATGGAAATGTCTTCAATGAACAGTTGTAGTTTGGCTCACCTGGAGTGACTCAGAAAACACAAATGTCCATAAGTGGCTGGAAAAGCCATCTTCCTCCCAAGTACAAACCCACTGGAGGTGGAGCAGAGAATTTAGTGCTACCAGGACAATTGGTACCATGCAATCAGAAGGCAGAGATGATGGTAGCACTTCTAGATTCTGAGATGACAGGTCATCTATAAATGCAGTGGGTTATTATGTATTAGTTCTGGTGGTGCTGTGGCTTGTTCTGGGGTTGGTACTTTTTTTTTCCTTGTAAAATATGAGAGGTTTATTTATGGAAACCTGAGTCAGACCTTCTGACACAGCGGTCTCATTTTCCCAAGGTGTACTTGGCTTCTGTGCCCTAACAACTGACAGTGAGTTGCAAAAAGAGAAGAATTACAAGGCTTTCACCTTCTCTGTATGCAAGGTTCAAACATTTAACAAGGAGAAACCACCCTTCCAGTTTGTTTTCCTACTCCATATTAACTAATTTACGTTTAAAAAGATGTCACCCACTCTTCTTCCTCAATTGAATCCCTGATCCTAATTTTGTCCTTGAAGCATGGTAGTATCAAACCATAAATGATCTCTGAATTGTTTTTATTTGAGACTGACTTGAATTATATTTAGATTAATGGGCATAGTTGTAGGCAATGGCAACTGCCTCTTCTTGCCACAGGAGACTGTCTCTTGTTGCTTTGTTATGTTTCAGAATTGTCTTTGTGTCAGTAGGAAAAGTTTAGCTATGGCATCAGGTCAAAATCTCTACTACGGTTTAGAGTGAAAGAGTAGCCTAAAATTCATATGATTTAGAGGACTGTATAACCTTCATCTAATCTTCCTTGTTTACACTATCAGCATTCTTTTCCTAGCTTCTGATGGTATTTCTACTCAATTGCTTATTTGCATGGCACAAATTGCAAATCAGCAAGCAAAATAAAAATGGCATAACTCCATATTGGCACTATCTTCTATTGTTTTTGCTTGGTATTGCTGATACCACCCGAAAATGATTCACTTTCCTTTTGAATGAGTTTATTTTGTGGCTTACTTCATTTAACCAGACCGTTTTTGGGGGTATCCTCTTCTTCATCAGTGACTACTTAGACATACTGCTAGATGTCATTCTTTCTATAAATATGTAAAGAATAATAGAACTGTGAATATAAAGCAGCATGACTTACATAGATACATAAATATTGCAAGACAAACTTTCACTTTTTGTTAACGGAATTGGTAACTGATGGAAAAGCAGTAGATGTACCCTATTTACATTTGACACGGCAGCAAAAGCTTTATTAAAATCTAATCTTCCTTGAAAACTGAATCCAAGCTGATTTGGACGTGAGCATTGTCATGTGGATTGGAAACTGGCTGAAAGACCATATGCAAAAGTAATGATAAATGTAATATGTAAAGTTGAGGGATGATATCTAATGGGGTCCTGTAGATTGATGTTGGGTCTGGTCTTATTTGTCATCATATTAGTGATCCAGAAGAGGCAGTAAGCAGGATGAGACTTGCATTGGCGTCTAAGCTGAGATAAACAACAAATATCCATAAGGACAGAGGAAAAAGTACAATGAGATTGGAAGAGATTAAAAATAGAGATAAAATAAGATTCAATTTTGAAAAGTGCCTACTGATTATATCTGGGGAAAATACACACTCTCAGTGTTAAGTATCAGAGGGGTAGCCGTGTTAGTCTGGATCTGTAAAAGCAGCAAAGAATCCTGTGGCACCTTATAGACTAACAGACGTTTTGGAGCATGAGCTTTCGTGGATATTCACCCACGAAAGCTCATGCTCCAAAACGTCTGTTAGTCTATAAGGTGCCACAGGATTCTTTGCTGCTTTTGCTCTCAGTGTTGCAGATTAAGGGCAAAACCGATATCCAAGCAATGCTGGAAAAGCCCTTCTGAATACATATTGGAACCTCATTTGCCGGTGCCTTATACCTTGTGTAGTCACTTGCAGCTGTGCCAGGTAGGTATAAAAATGTATCTACCAAAATCTACGCTCTCTTATACTAGTGCTGATGTTTCATAGGTGCTTTGCACTCAGTCTGGGTAGGAGTGAATAATTATAGTAGGTGCAAGGTTGTGGAGAATGAGGCTAATAGGCATGAGCTTTGCAGTGCAATATGGCATCAAGAAGGCCAATGCTACTTTGGGCTACATATAAAGATATGTCATGCAGTACAGAGATAATGATCACACTGTATATGACTCATAGGAACACTGACATTGCCATAATAGATTAGACCATTGGTTCATCTAGTCCAGTATCCTTTCTCTGACAGTGTGGCCAGATGCTTCAGAGGAAGGTGCAAGAAACTCTGCAGAAGGCTGACATAGGCTATGTGTACACTACCTGCTGGATCGGCGGGTAGCGATCGGTTTATTGGGGATCGATATATCGCGTCTAGATGAGACGCGATATATCGATCCCCAAACGCGCTCCTGTTGACTCTGGAACTCCACCAGAGCGAGCGGCGGTAGTGTAGTCGACGGGGAGTCGTGGCCGTCGATCCCGCGCCATAAGGATGGGAGGTAAGTCGAAATAAGATACTTTGACTTCAGCTAGTTGCGTATCTTACATCGATCCCGCCCCCTAGTGTAGACCAGGCCATAGAATGTATTACCCATAGGGAAAGCTTCTTCCTAACCCCCGTTACTTAGAGCATGTCTACACTATGAAATTAGGTCAATTTTATAGAAGTCGATCTTTAGCAACCAATTTTATACAGTCGATCATGAGTGTCCCCACTAAGCGCATTAGGTCGATGGAGTGTGTCCTCAATACTGTGGCTAGCATCGACTCACGGAGTGGTGAACTGTGAGTAGCTATCCCACAGTCCCCGCTGCCCATTGGAATTCTGGGTTAAGCTCCCAATGCCTGATGGGGCAAAAACATTGTCATGGGTGGTTTTGGGTACATGTCATCAGTCTCCCCTCCCTCCTTGAAAGCAATGACAGACAATCATTTTGCACCTTTTTTCTTGGATTATCCGTGCAGACGCCATAGCATGGCAAGCATGGAGCCCGCTCAGCTGCACACTGCTTTTGTGAGCATTGTAAACACCTTGCGCGTTATCCTGCGGTATGTGAAGAGCCTAGCTAGGAGCCGCCAGCACAAGGAAGATTTTGAGGAGGACATGGACACGGATGTTCCTGAAAGCACAGGATGTGGCAATTGGGATATCATGGTGGCATTGGGGCATGTTGATACAGTGGAATGCCAATTCTGGACCCGGCAAACAAGCACAGACTGGTGGGACTGCATAGTGTTGCAGGTATGGGATGATTCCCAGTGGCTGCTAAAATTTCGCATGCATAAGGCCACTTTCATGGAACTGTGTGAGTTGATTTCCCCAACCCTGAAGCGCAGGAATACCAAGATGAGACCAGCCCTGACAGTTGAGAAGCAAGTGGAGATAGCCCTTTGGAAGCTTGCAACGCCTGACTGCTATTGGTCAATCAGGAATGAATTCAGAGCGGGCAACTCTACTGTGGGGGCTGCTGTGATCCAAGTAGCCAAGACAATCACTAACCTTCTGCTAACGAGGGTAGTGACTCTTGGAAATGTGCAGGTCATAGTGGATGGCTTTGCTGCAATGAAGTTCCCTAACTGTGGTGGGGCAATAAACGGAACGCATATCCCTGTCTTGACACCGGCCCACCTTGCCAAACAGTACATAAACCGCAAGGGATACTTCTCAATGGTGTTGCAAGCACTGGTGGATCACAAGGGCCATTTCACTGACATCAACAAGGTGCATGACTCTCACATCTTTCAGAACTCCGGGCTGTTCGAAAGGCTGCAAGGAGGGACTTTCTTCACAGACCAGAAAATTACTGTTTGGGATGTTGAAATGCCAATAGTTATCCTTGGGGACCCAGCCTACCCCTTGCTCGCATGGCTCATGAATCCATACACAGGCAGCCTGTACAGCAGTAAGGAGCAGTTCAGCCATAGGCTGAGCAAATGCAGAATGGTGGTAGAATGTGCATTTGGACATTTAAAAGAGCGCTGGTGCAGTTTGCTGAGTAGGTTAGACCTCAGCGAAAACAGTATTCCCATTGTTATTGCTGCTTGCTGTGTGCTCCGTAATATCTGTGAAAGTAAGGGGGAGAACTTTATGGCGGGGTGGGAGGTTGAAGCAAATCACCTGGTAGCTGATTGTGAACAGCCAGACACCAGGGACATTAGAAGAGCACACCGAGGCATGCTGCACATCAGAGAGGCTTTGAAAAACAGTTTTATGACTGACCAGCCTACAGTGTAACAGTTGTGTGTGTTTGTCCTTGATGCAAACCCGCCTCCTTTGGTGAATGTACTTCCCTGTAAGCCAATCCCCCTCACCCCTTCGACCACAGCTGGCATAGGAAATAAAGTCCCTATTGTTCTGAATCCATTCATTCTTTATTTATTAAAAAAAACTTGAGATCACTGACAACGCTGACTAGTAAAGGTAGCCTGGGCTAGGGGAGGAGGGAAGGACAAGGCCATGTTGCTTACTGAAGCCACACTACAAATCAAAGCTGTTTGAACGACAGCCTTCTGTTGCTTGGGCCATCCCCTGGAGTTGAGTGGATGGGTGCCCGGAGCCTCCCCCCATGTTCTTGGGCGTCTGGGTGAGGAGGATATGGAACTTGGTGAGGAGGGCAGGCGGTTACACAATGGATGTAGCGGGGTTCTGAACGCTAGTTGCCTTTCCTGCAACTCCATCAGATGCCTCATAATGTCCGTTTGCTCCCCCATTAGCTTCAGCATCTCCTCCTGCATGCTCCCTGAATACTTTCCTGGCCTCTGCCACCGAATGCCTCCATGCATTCAGCTGTGCGGGAGGACTGCATGAGCTCTGAAAACATGTCATCGCGAATGTGTTTTCTTTCACCTTCTAATTTGCGATAACCTCAGGGACGGAGTTGATACAGAGAGCATAGAAACATTTGCAGCTGCAGGGGGGGAAAGGGAGAGTAGAATTGAAGAAGATACATTTCTGAGAACAAAAGGGAGACTCTTTCACAGTGAATCAAGCAATTCACAGCAGACAGCACATGTGTTTTAGGTACAAGGTCGCATTTTGCCTTTTATATTGAGCACCTGCCGGTATGGTGACACATCACACAGGGCTGGGCAACAGAATTCAGTTTCCAGGCAGCCATGGTAAGCCAAAGAGTACGTGGAGTTGGCTTCTTCCACGTTCATAACGTGGGAATGGTTTCAAACTGCAGCACCCTTCTTTCCCATAGCAACCAATGCCAGTTGGATTTGCCATTTAAAAGGAGGGGCTCTGGTTTTGGGGTGGATGTGCAGAGTGTGCACACCCGCACGTGGCTATTCTCCGGGATGATCCCTTTTAGCCAAGCGCATACAGCCCAGCATGACTAGGGTCTAATGCGCCAGGAATGACCAAACAGAGGGGATTACTCTTCCCTTACAAAATTCCCCTATTTCAACCAGGTGACCATGAATGATATCACTCTCCTGAGGCTGACACAGGAAGATAAAGGCCAAATGTTGCTTGAATGCGACCAAAACCCAGGACCATTTGCTGCCATGCTTTGTGCTGCAATGATTCCAGACTACTTGCTACTAGCTTGGTGTGGTAAAGTGTCCTACCATGGAGGATAAAATAAGACAGCCCTCCCCAGAAACCTTCTGCAAAGGCTTTCAGAGTACATCCAGGCAAGCTTCATGGAGATGTCTCTGGAGGATTCCCGCTCCATCCCCAGACACGTGAACAGACGTTTCCAGTAGCTGTACTGGCCGCGAATGCATCCCAATTGTTCAGGGCAAATCAAACATTAAACACAATTGCTTTTAACCCCTGTAGTGTAGTTACAAATGTGCACTCACCAGAGGTGCCTTCTCCACCTTCAGAGTCTGGGAACAATTTGCCCTGGGAGGGTATTGGCTCCAGGGTGAGGAAAAGGTCCTGGCTGCCGGGGAGAACGGATTCTCCGCTTGCCTGCTGCACATTCTCCTCCTCCTCCTCCTCTTCCTCATCCACAAAATCCTCCTCCATGTTGTGTGAGGCTGCCACCTTGCAGGTGTCCACGGACAGTGGTGGTGTAGTGATAGGGTCCTACCCTACCACTGGCAGGATGTAGCTGATCATAGAAGCGGCATGTCTGGGACGCTGACCCAGAGTGACCATTTGCCTCCTTTTTCTTTTGGTAGGCTTACCTGAGCTCCTCAATTTTCATGTGGCACTGCTCCGCGTCCCTGGTGTAACCTCTGTCCACCATGCCCTGTGGGATTTTGGCATATATATATCAGCATTTCTTCTGCTGGATCGGAGTTCTGCCTGCACAGATTCTTCTCCCCATGCAGAAATCAAACCCAGTGTCTTCCGTTCGCTCCATGCTGGAGCTCATTTGTGATTCTGGGACTGCATGGTCACCTGTGCTGCTGAGCTCGCCATGCTGACCAAACAGGAAATGAAATTAAAAAGTTCCCGGTGCTCTTCCTGTGTACCTAGCTAGTGCATTGGAGTTGAAAGTGCTGTCCAGAGCGGTCTCATTGGAGCACTTTGGGATAGCTCCCAGAGGCCAATACCATCAAATTGCACAGCGCTGCATCTACAGTACCTCAAATTTGACCTAAGAAGGTCGATTTTAGTGTTACTCCCCCTCATTGGGGAGGAGTACAGCAATCAATTTTAAGAGCTCTTTAGGTCGGTGGAGTGAGATTGGTTGGGTAGACGCATTCCTTATAAAAATTGACCTAATGCGGCTAAATTTGACCTAACTTCATAATGTAGACCAGGCCTTAGAGCAGGGGTCTCAAACTCAAATGACCCCGAGGGCCGCATGAGGACTAGTGCATTGGCCCGAGGGCCGCATCACTGACACGCCCCCTTGCTGCCCCTGGCCCCACCCCCAATCCACCCCTTCCATGAGGTCCCACCCCTGCCCTGTCTCTTCTCCACCTCCTCCCCTAAGCGCGCGGCTCCCTGCTCCTCCCCCCTCCCTCCTGGAAAGTGCTAAGCGCCACCAACAGCTGATTGGCGGCGGGAAGCGCCTGGAGGTAGGCAGAAAAAAAAATGAAGAGTAATATAGTAGTATAGTATTAAAATATAGTATGCTATTAAAAGTCAATTTATTAACTTTTTTATTAACTTCTTTAACTGTAATGTGAAACGTCAGTGCTAATTTTGACAGTCATTTCATTTTTGGCCACTTAGCTGGCAGCGTTTTGCATCAACCAGAGCATCAATATTAGGTTTGATATCCTGAGACGAAACCAATCTCAGTGTTGCTTGCAAATGTTCATCAGTGAGCCTTGACCTTAACACAGATTTGTTAATCTTCATGGAAGAGAAAAACTGTTCACATATATATGTACTTCCAAACATTGCCATTATCCTTGCAGAAGCAGAGAATAACATGGGAAATCTTTCTTGTGAAAGAAACCTGTAGAATTCTGGAATTCCAACATCTGTATACTTCTGCTTCAAAATCGTGTCACACTGAAGCTCCACTAACTCCATCTGCATTTCCTCTGCAACATTGTCAATTTCAACAGCAAATGGTGTGGAAAAAAGTTGAAAATGTGGTTCAAGTGCCTTGAAATCTTTAAACCGCACATCAAACTGTTTGTGTAAGTTAGAAATGATCTCTGCATATTCTTTCAAGGATTTGGGTTCAACTTTTCCTAAGGAATTCAGAGTTGAGAAATGGACCAAATTGCCAGCAGTCAGCTGTTTCCCCCATAAAGTAAGCTTGACTTTGAATGACTTAATACTGTCATACTTCTGTGTTATCACCTGTTTTCTACCCTGAAGTTTCAAGTTCAGTGCATTCAGGTGATCAGTTACATCTGTTAGAAAAGCAAGGTTGCAGATAAAAGTGGAATCAGCAAGCTGTGGAACCTCCTTGTTTTTCATTTTCATGAAGGAATCAATCTCCTCTTTAAGTGCAAAAAATGCTTCAAAACATTTCCACGACTCAGCCATCTAACTTGAGTGTGATACAGAAGTTCCCCATATTCACTGTCCATACTTGCTAGAAAAGAAGTGAACTGTCTGTGATTCAGCCCTCGTGCACGTATAAAATTAACAGTTTTAACAACTACATCTATAACTTCTTTCATTTGTAGACTTTTACTACACAGGGCTTCTTGGTGCAAAATACAATGTATACTGGTGAAGCTAATTCCTGGTATATTGAGGCTGTTCAGTTTGGTCTTCAATAATCCAACCACACCAATGTTTTCAGAGCACATTGATGGCGCACCGTCCGTAGCCAAAGATACGAGTTTGTTCCATGGCAGCGCAGCTTTTTTAATGCACTCTTCCAATCCTTGAAATATGTCGCGTCCCGTTGTGGTACCCTTCAGTGGCATTAAGTCTAGCAATTCTTCAGTTATATTCAAATTGCAGTCCACACCTCTAATGAACACTGCACACTGTGCGGTATCTGTTACATCTGTACTCTCATCAAGAGCAATTGAAAATACTTCAAAGTCTTTTGCCATTTTAATCAATTGTTTTTGCACATTATCAGCTAAATCCGTTATCCTGCAGGCAACTGTATTTGCAGACAAGCTTATGCCTTCAAAAACTTTCTTCCTATTAGGACATAAAATTTCACTGGCCTTCATAAGACATTCTTTTATGAATAAGCCTTCTGTAAAAGGTCGCGATGATTTAGCTATCATTTCGCTTATCACAAAACTTGCTCTTACTGAATCTTCGCTAGACTTGTTAATCCCTGAAAATAAATTTCTTTGCTTGGCAAATGCTGCTTTAAGTTGCTGAACTTTTTCCTCTCGGATTTTTCCGGTGAATGCATCATATTTTTCACGGTGCATCGTGTCATAGTGCCGACGCACGTTATACTCCTTGGGAACAGCAATCGTTTGCTGACAAATAAGGCATTGAATTTTATCTTTTACCTCTGTGAAAAAATATAAATTCTCCCATTTGTCTTGGAAAACTCTCTTTTCTTCCATGAGTGTTCTTTTTTTGACGAAGTCATTTTCAAGCAGTTTTAATAAATATATACACTCAGTAATGCACCTCACTCAAAGGACAAAACACGCACTTAGATTTACTGCCTAAGGCTCTGGGAGGGAGTTTGGGTGGGGGAGGGGGTCTGGAGTACAGGCCCTGGGCTGGAGTTTGGGTGGGGGAGGGGGTCTGGAGTACAGGCCCTGGGCTGGAGTTTGGGTGGGGGAGGGGGTCTGGAGTACAGGCTCTGTGCTCGGTGCAGGCTCCAGGCTGCGGCAGGGGGTGGGGGTGCAGGCTTTGGGACGGAGTTTGGGGATAGGAGGGGGTGCAGGGGTGAGGGCTGAGGGGTTTGAGGCATTGGAGAGGCTCGGGGCATTGGAGAGTCTCAGGACTAGGGCAGAAGGGCAGGGGAAGAGCAGCCTGCCCTGGCCCTAGTGCAGGGGGGCGCTAGGACCCTGCGGCAGCAGGTGATGCCGGAAGCCGGCATAGCGGAGGAGTGGAGTCAGCGTGAGCTCCCGGGCAGGCTCCCGGGCGGTGAGGGGGCAGCAAGTGGGGGCCGGGAGACACTGGGGGGAGGCGTGTGGGGGCGGCAGGTGGGGCCAGGGGAGAGACCCGGCCCCAAACATTGGGGAGCAGCGCGCGGGGAGCTTAGGCACAGAAAATAACTCGGGGAGGGGGGCGGGGGTGAGGGGAGTTTGGCAGCGACAGGAAGTAACTGGGGGAGCTCCGCGGGCCGCAGGGAAGAGCTCCGAGGGCCGCATGCGGCCCGCAGGCCGCATGTTTGAGACCCCTGCCTTAGAGAGACTGTATTATGCCCTGAGGCACAAGGGTTTACATTTATTCCAAAACTTTGGGTTGAGATCTTTCAGAGCTGATTGGGAGATTTAACTCCAAAACTTCCATTGAGATTAAGGAGAGTTGTTTGGCTAAATTCCTAATGGCAAGACATAGAACTGCAGAAATTTAGAAGGATCAAATGATTGAATTGAATAGTAACTCTAGTTTGTTAATATGGTTAAGAAAGTTTCACTTTGGAGATACCAAGCAAATTATTTGTGAACTCATAGGAGCCAGTGGAGTTACTCCAGATTTACATCAGCGTTTGTGAGGTCAGAATCTGGCCTGTGGAGTTGAAATATTTTTGCAGCAGGTGTATATGTTCCTCTGAAGAGTTACAGTGTGAATGTTTTAACATAAATGCTGAAATAGGTTACGTAGTGTTTGCCAGCACTAAAGGACCAAATCCTGATCCAATTAAAGTCACTGAGAGTTTTGACATTGACTCTAATGAAACCAGGTGTTGGCTCCAAATCCCTAATTTTGGTCAGTATTATCAGACTAAATTGACCTATGAATAGAGATTGTATGGGGTGCAATATCTTCCCCCAAATAATGCTATTAGTTGAGCCATGAGTGTATTAAGCAGATATTCCCAAAGAAGTAGTAACAAAACCTTTAGCACTCCTCACCCCAGCATATCGTATTCATTATGTCACTTTATTTTCTTCCAACTTAATCCTTCCTAAAATTGTCCCTCTGTTTGTCCCCTTTTGAATTACCATAGTTGTTATGAGGAAAAATGATGGGCAAAGCTTAATGACACACAGTTGATGTATACAATAAATTGGAACTATATTCAGTAAGTTGGGTTATTGTATAATTTTTATAGAGTATTTCAGCAGGTACTTAGATACCATAGTGATTGGTGCAGTACTGTACAAAAACACATTGGTATATACATATATGCTCTGAGAAATATAGATGTTTGCATTATTGTCCATGTATCTGGTATAAATTAAAATTTTTGTTGGGTAAATATTGAAACTCCTAGGACTTTAATAGTTGTATTTCTCTGCAGAGATGGAGTTAATCAGATTCCCTCAATTACATTTGAAAAAGCAAGTATTTAATCTGTTAACAAGTCATCCTAGAGGCTACATTGATTTAAAAATGATCTATAGTGGGGATTTTATCTTTCGAGTGTGTTATTACTGCTCTTTATTTTGGAGCTTTATCTTCAGACATTATCTTTTTCTTTGGTTTTGTTTCGTAGTTATAACACAACCCTACTGTTGTCTGAATAAAGTGTTCTCTTTAGTTCACAAGCTGACAAACGCTGAAGGTGAAGTCCTGTCAACGATGTGGCTATTTTTTAAAATCCTGCTTAAGCGTAACTCCTTAGAGCACAAAAGGCTACCACATTGTATAACATCATAAAACAACCCCATCATCCTCCCCTGTTCTGGATTAAGTTGGTAAATTACCATGGTATTGTGAATTGCCATCTGCTAGCATATGGTCTGTTGCTGTTTTCTTCACATTTGCAGTTAACAATAGCATCCTGTTTGTTGTTGGAAAATGTAGGTGTACTTGAGCAGAGGTGCTGGAACAATTTGTATAGTGGGGGTGCTGAGAGACATTGAATCACACTGGAAACCACTTCAAGCGAGGGGGTGCAGTAGCACCCCTAGTGCAAGCACCTATGTACTTGAGTATGACAAAACAAAAAATAAAGAGCTGCTTATCTCATAGGTTTAATATGTTCACTTGTTTTCTTCTCCTCATCTCTCCAGGGAAATAAAAGACAGAGTCCAGAAAAGATGAAAAGTATGCTACAAATCAGGCATATGAAAAGAGTACACAATATTTTGTCCCCTTGCTTTTCCCAACCCAGTGTCATCTTGGAAGAATGTTCAGAGCATTATCATTTGTCTAATAGATGGCTAGAATTCCATGTTAAATCCCTTAGAGATCAAATGCATGTACACATGATAAAATATATTATATTTCCTCTTTTCGTTGACAACAGAATTTTCCAATGCCTAATTTTACTTGTATACTTTATTTAGTGGTACCTTTGAATTTAAGTGTGTGTTTGTGAAATAGTCAGCAGTCCAGGGCAGTTCCTTTACAGAAGCTTACCTCCTTCTTTGTATGAAAATTTCTCTGAAAACATTTATACTCTACATAACCAAATGCCATATATTTATATCTCATTGGACCTGGTCCTGTGAGATGCTGAGAAGGGCTGAAAATAAAATTGAACTCTTACTGGTACGAGTGCTGGCTCTGCCTCTCCCCTGACCCACCTCCCAGAAGGGGCGGGGCCTCAGGTGGAAGGGGTGGGGTTAGGGGGGTCAGTGTCCTTCAGCCAGCCCATCAGCACTGCCTGGCCCGTGCCGCCCAGGGCTCCAGCAGAGATTTAAAGGTCCTGGAGCTCTGGCCCAAACCCTCCTATATCCACCTTCCCTCAGTGGCTACTGCCAAACTTCATCTAGCCCCTTTACTCAGGGGCAAACTGCAGCCTGCAGTGGCCACTTATCATTGGCTAGGGGGTTGGACCTGCTGCCTTTCCCTGTAGCTCCAGAACCTCCTTAGGCCTTCCTGCCAGGCCTGAGCTCCACAGCTCAGCCTGCCCCTTCTCCAGCACTGCTCTGTCGAAAGTACCTTTTTCTCCTTCAGGCAGCCAGGTCCACCTCTCTCCAAAGCTGGAGAGAGACTGCCTTCTGGCCCTGCAGCCCTTTTATAGGGCCCAGCCTGGTCCTGATTGGCTGCCTCTCAGCCCCAGCCCTCTCCAAGGGCTGGCTTTTAACCCTTTCAGGGCTGGAGCGGGGTGACTGCCTCGCTACATAAGGCTATAGCTGTGTCTCTGTTAATTTGCAAATCTTACGTACTTGCTCTTTTTAGACATGTTCTTTCATCCATCCCAGAATATTTTAATTTGGGAGCATTCTCAACTATATGTAGTTAAAATTAAGCTCTGGATTATATTGCTGATCAGTGCTCTGTGGTAGTATTTTCTGCAGGAAGAGCACTGGGTAGGGATGGTGTTTGGAGATGGTTAGTCTGAGACTACACGGCTCCATTAATTAAAGCCTATAACATTGGGGGGTGACAGAAGGATAGAAGCCAGCTCCACAGCCCAGAGGCACCTCACACCTCCTCCGGGCTGCTCCATTTGCAGCATCATTTCCCAGTCCCATTGGAAGAACTGGGAGCTATGTTTTGCCACTTCCCTTGGTTAGGAAGGGAAGCTGGAGCTGCGGGGACCTTCTGTTCCCTTCTTTAGGCCTAGGGAGTGCATTGTTAGAGCTGGGCGGCTACAGGCAGCCGTAGGAGCAAGTTGCGGGGCAGTAGAACAAGAGTACTCTGGGTCTGGCCTTCGTCTAAGTGGAGAACTGTGTGAGGAACGGAATGGCCTAGAGGAGGGGAGGCTGGAGGAGCCACTGATGTTTGTTCTCTCTCCCTTAGAATGATCCAGGGTAAGGGGAGTTTGGAGCAAGGTGATTGTAAATTTTCCTTTACTTGCTCAAGTGTTGAATTCTGAGGCAGAGTAAATGGATGGAGGCCACCCCTATAGGCCCAACTCACTGCTCTCACACTGCCTGGTAGCCAGGGCATTAGTTATGCTCCTTTCATGTTTTTAAGGCTTTTTCTAGGACCTAGGGCTGCAAACATTTACTTTTTGTTTTTCTTTAAAAGGAAAGTTTGAGTGCAGAAGTTGATGACTTTTGGTGCTCTTTGCCCCAGGCTAGTGAGATATGCTGTTATAGCATGCTAGCAGTTATAAGAGTGTTGCACTGTCTTCCTCAGCAATTATCTGGTTTCCCTCACCAGGGATAAACTGTGGTTTCAGGTTGGAATCAGGATTAGTGTCTCATAAAAAAGAGTGGCCCTCTTGTAGTTGTATTGTTGCCAAGGCAAGGGATGTGAGTCAGAAGAGAAGAAAAGAAAAAAGGGATCTGACATTTTCTTTTTTAAGAAAAAAAGTAATGTTGCCCCATTTCAACCTAAGCAGCTAGTCAAATTGTGGGGCTCTGGGGATTTTCCAGATGGAAGTAGAAATTGATAGTCTGTTACTCTCTTTGATGTAATCTTGTTTATTTACAAGAAATGCACAAAGTTCTGCTTCTCTGAATACAGGAGAAATCAAGAACAAAAGGAGCAATATCTGAGCATTCAGCCTCTGTAACCAGCAGACCCAGAAACTCTCTCTCTAACTTTTTCCAGGGTCATACTGTGCTCACAGGCTATTGCTTGGCTTTCTTGTTTTTTTGCCTCTCCCTCTGTCTCTTATCAGTTTGTGTGTTCTGCCTTTCTCTTCTTAGTGATGTTACAGCATCAGCCAATCTGCATTAGCAACAGCGCAGTGGCCATTCTAGACGGTGTCACTTGAGAATCAGTACTTCAGGGAATGGTGTCAAAAATGTGAGGTGCCTGCCACTGTTTGGAAGGGATGCAGATAGCACAATCCTTCTACTGCGCTACAACAGTGGTATACCAATCAAACGGAGTAACATTGTGGAGAATTAGGCCCTTGCCATATTTGTAACTGTGAAGCCTTCCAATCCAGACAGGAGGCCTCTGGTTTTCTTGGAGAGCCCACATCTCACACCCTTTAAATTATGGCTCCTGTTTTGGGATCACCTGCAAGACAAAAGAGTGAGCAGTACATTCCATGAAAAGGTTCTTGAAACATTAATGATTGTTGCTGGCCTGGCAGTAAGAGACACAGGCGGCTCCAGGCACTAGCTAAAGAAGCAGGTGCTTGGGGCGGCCAATATCAAGGGGCGGCACTCCGGCCACTATTGGGGCGGCATGTCCGGGTCTTCAGCAGCAATTCGGCGGCAGTCCCTCATTCCCTCTCGGAGCAAATGACTTGCCGCCGAATTGCCACCGAAGTGTGGAGCGGCATGATCGTGCTGTGCTTTTGGGGGTTTTTTTGTTTTTATTTTTTGCCGCTTGGGGCGGCAGAAAACCTGGAGCCGGCCCTGGTAAGAGACAGGGCTTACAAGGCTTGAGAACTGAATTTTGGTGTCCTGCAATGCAGCACACTGTCATTAGACTACTGGGCTGGCCCCAGGCCATCTTTATGCTGGAGTCAGTTGGCCTCCTTAATACAGAAATATTCTTCATTTTACAGCTATTGTGCACGTGATAGCTGCTTCAAAAGCTCCCTCTGCTGGGTATTCAGAATACTTAATTATGAGATTTCAAAACAAAGCCTTTTGATACTACGGCACAAATTTCAATTGCTATTTTTGACATTGTTATAAAATATTTCAAGAAATATATGGTTGAAATCATTTAGATCCCTTTATTAGAGTAACATCAGGGAGAGATTTGATCTGTTAAGTCTATAGCCAGTAACTTTTACATACATAAAACAAGGCTTCCAGTATAATGCAATAAATGCAAGTATTACATTCTAGAACAGTGGTTTTCAACCTTTTTTCTTCTGCAAATTTTGAATGAGGTGCGGACCCCTTTGAAAATCTTAGACATAGGCTGCAAACACTTAATGGCCCATGAACCACAGGTTGAAAATCACCGTTCTAGAACTATTAAATAAAGCACTATGTAAGTGCCAAGTATTATTTTGTCATAGATGTACACAATGCAGTACAACAATATAGTTGTAACAAAACAAATAAGGTTCTCATTCCTAGGCGCTTACAATGTAAAGGCAGCAGGTATGGTACACTGTACTATATAGTAGTGTTTCTCAAGGATGGAGTCATAACCCCCAAATGCAGTCATAAAGGTCATGAGTTGTTGAAAAGTGTATTACAATCTTAAGCAAAGCAAATCTCTCTCCCCCCACTCTCCACACACCCTTACCCTTCAAGGTAAGTATTCTCTATCAACCTCTATGCGCGTGCACACACAAATGAGATAGACTTAACATTGTCCTCACTGATACTTTTTTTATTTTTTACTCTTATGGTAAATGTATATGTGAATCATGAAAATGTTTGACTTTGAATAAAGGGGGTCCAACCTGAAAAGGGTGAGAAATTCTACCATGTGGTAATGAACAGCCAGAAGGGGTGAATGGTCATTATAGACCAAACAATTCCCGGTGGGTTTTGTAGTAGGGTTTTATTTATTTACTGAATGAGATGCTTGGCTTAAATTAGTTGGGAACCTGTTGCTAAACACAGGGGGTGTCTTCATGAAAGGAGACGGGTACTCTGGACTGACAAAATAGACAAATGAAGAGACTATGGACCGAGCATAGTTAAGTCCTTAAATGGTGTATTTAAGGGTGATTGAGAAAGTAAGAGCTATGGGAGATCACTTCATCCATCACCAGAAAACAGTAGCTGTTTAACAGGACGCAGCAACGTTACTCAATGTTTCAGAAGAGAAAAAAAAAGTCTTTCCTATTTAACTGAAATTGCAAGGAAAACGTAAGCAGGCAGATTGTAATGATCTGCATTGAAATGTAGTGAGGATATTAAGATTAACATGTCTACTGTTATTAAAGATCCCATAAAACTTTTTATATCCACAGAAATCTAATCTGAAAAATAGCACCTGGAGAAGTGCAGTGCTTCTTACTGCTATTCAGCTATTGCCTTAAAGGGAATAATGCCACCTACTGAATGACCAGCGTGTATTAAATGTGACAGCCTTTGAATTGGCCTGGGAAAAACAGTTTACCAGAATTACAACTACCTCAAAGACAAGGATTTGTATGGATTATGAGAGCATTTCCCTACTGGCCTTATTTTTTTCACCATCAAAGCATCTCACAGATGGTTTGGAGTTGGTTGGAGTTGGTATACAGTTTATCCTTCCTAACAATTCGCAGTTGGCGCTTCTGGCTATTTTTTCTGGCTCAAAGGAAAATCACAAATAAAATGCAATACTACAGTAATTCCCAGAAAAAAAATACATTAAGATGGACTTAAGGTTGGGCGCATCTATCAATAATTTAGGATAAAAACATTACAGAGATGTCATTTTCCCAGGCAATTGTGAGCCGAGATTAAATTTAAAAGAAATCCAAGCGTGTTAAGGTATGGAAATGCACATTTAAGTAACCCAAGCATGCTTAATTCTGCCCTGTAATAATACCATGCAATGATCATATGATTAATCATGTTTGAGGTCCAGGATTAAATGACACTTTTTTTTTTTAAAGACACTGTGATGGAGGATCTGGGGACAAGCCCCTAATTCATATTGCTTTTCAAAAGAAAAATTGTTTAGGGATTTTAACACAAGCTAACCGAAACTAAGAGTGTAGTTATCAATGGTTTACTGTTGAACTTGGAGGACATATCCAATGGGCTCCGCAGGGGTCAGTTCTGGGTCCAGTACTAGTCAATATTTTCATTAATGACTTTGATAATGCAGTGAAGAGTATACTTATGAAATTTGCAGATGATGCCAAGCTGGGAGGGGTTGTAAGCACTTTGGAGGACAGGATTAGAATTCAAAACGACCTTGACAAATTGGAGAATTGGTCTGAAATAAACAAGATGAAATTCAGTAAAGCCGAGTGCAAAGTACTTCACTTAGCAAGAAAAGAAATCAAATGAGCAGCTGCAAAATGGGGAATACATGGCTGGGCAGTAATACCGCTGAAAAGGATCTGGGGCAGGGGGAATCAATTAGTTTTTGTCAAAGTCCAGATTTGTTGGTGAAGGCCCAGACTCCAGAGAAAATAATTTAAAAAAACCAACAATAATAATAAGTAAATTTAAAAGATTTTGGGCTCCGTTCAAAAGAGTCTGGCAGTCCAGATTGGGCCCGCGGTCCACCCATTGACTACTCCTCATCTGGGGGTTATAGTGGATTACAAATTGAACATGAGTCAACAGTGTGATGCTGTTGTGAAAAAGACTCTCATAATTTTGGCATGTTTTAACCAGGGTGTCATATGTTAGACCAGGGAGGTAATTATCTTGCTCTACACGGCACTGGTGAGGCCTCAGCTGGAGTACTTTGTACAGTTCTGGGCATGCCAGTTTAAGAAAGATGTGGACAAACTGGAGAGAGTCCGGAGGAGAGCAACAAAAATAAGAGGTTTAGAAAATCTGACCTCTGAGGAAAAATTTTAAAACCTGGGCATATTTAGTGTTGAGAAAAGAAGACTGTGAGAGGGGGACCTGATAATCTTCAAATATGTTAATGGCTGTTACAAAGAGTACTCCGTATCTACTGAAGGCAGGACAAGATGAAATCTGCTTAATCTATAGTAAGAGAGATTTAGGTTAGAGATATTAGGAAAAGCTTTCTAACTATAAGCATAGTTAAGCTCTAGAATGGTCTTCCCAAGGGTGTTTGTGGAATCCCTGTCATTGGAGGTTTTTAAGAACAGGTTAGACAAACACCTGTCACGGATGGTTTATGTATACCTGGTACCGCCTCATTCCAGGGGGCTGGACTAGATGACCTCTTGAGGTCTCTTCCAGCCCTACATTTCTATGATTGTATGATAATCACAAAACTGAAAAGAATTCAGAGCCATTGGTGCAAATGCAGTGAACCTAAGGTGACTAGTTCTAAACACTAACGAAAAATGAGTGAAGTCTATGATTATTAATAACCTTATTCATTTGTATTGCAGTAACACTAAAAAACTCTGATCAGGGTTCTGTTGTGCAAGGGGGTGTACAAATATCACAGTCACTTTGAGCAGTTTCTAGCAGAGAATACTTTATTTGGGTACAAGTGAGGTAACAGAGAGAGATTTTTCCAACCGTTTTCTTCCTGTCAAGGTCTAAATAACACCAACTTCATTCGCCTCATTTTACTCATCCGACAAGGGTGCATGGCTTTTCAAGAACATTTCCTGCATACTTGACAGTTCAAAAAGCATTCTTTAAAATGAAGAGCTCATTATAAGTCCTATAGCACAAGTAGTTTATTTGAGACCTTTTGAAATGAGCAATGGTAAGGTTATCATTAGTTTTTATTTCTGTTACTAGTCCTGTCAGGATTCATTATATTCTTCTTTTATTTCTCTGCCTCCTGATGTCACTTTTCTCTTCTATTTCTCTCTCCACAAGAGGGAAAAAGGATTATTTGTGAAATGCTTTTTTCCTACAGACTACGCCTGAATTAATGATTCAGGCAATTAAAATGCCTAGAAATGAACCTCTCTTAGCTTCCTTAGTGAAGGTCAGCCAGTAACAGATGTGAGTGGTAGAGAGGAAATTGCTAATGAACACAGGAAAGTGCATATCATTAGAGCCCTAATTAAGAAAATGTAAAACCAGATTCCTAATTGACTACTGAGATGCAAAGTCAGTTCTTGAAAAAGTACATGTCCTATGAAACAAATTAATAGGTAGCCACCTTTTCCTTCTAATGCTGTAATGTGGGCCATCATCCAATTATTTACGAATCAGTAAACACAAGGCAGCTTTGACTGTTTGTGCAAACAGCTACCCTCTAACCAGCTGTACAACCACTAACCACTTTATTTTCAGTAATGTTGCCTTGAGATAAGAGGTATGCACCCAGACATGTTGTGTGATAGGATGTTCCTTAACCCAAGTGTCTCCTATACCAACACTTAATCCTCAACTACAACCACAAATGAAACAAACAAGAAAATTTAATGCGCCTTCCTCCAATTTAATACCTTCTCCCTTTCCTCTTGTGTTATGTTGCTTAAAAGCTCCTTACATGTTGTTCCTTACGCCTGGAACAGCCTGTCAGCATTCATCCACCAAGCCCCCTTGCTCCTCCTTAGAATCCACTTCTAAGAATCTCTCCTTTCTCGTCATTAGTAACTGCACACTCTCCATTCCCTGAGCTGTTGTCTTGTGTCTCATCTTCTGCTTATTAATCACATTTCACTTGAACTGTAAAATCTTTGGAAGAGAGAGTCTCTCTCTTTCATTGGGCCTTACTCTGATCCCATTGAAATCAATGGGAATTTTGTCACTGAGTTGTTTGAAGCACGATTTAGGCCTGTATGTGAGACATGTTGTGTAATCCTACCACACTATATAAATGATTGTTATTGTTAATAACATTACTGTATACATTATAAATGCACACAGAGGCAACGCTCTAATATATGTGCCAGGATGAAAAAAAGGGAGCTGTATAACTTTTTAAAGGGAAAATTGTTATAACAGTCTGTCTCTTTTGGTGTTTTCTGCTTAGATGTTGACCCCAGTGCAGATCAGATCAATTTGCCAGGCTATATTAGAATCTGGGAAGCAGTATGCTGTGAAGAAGAGGAAACCATGCCCACTTATGTACTCTTATTATGGAACAGAATACCTTGGTGAGTAGAACACACCAACCACTTAGAAACCAAGGCATTGCTTTGCCACCAAGGTAATAGACCACTTAGAAACAAGACATTGGCAGGCAAACAATGTGTACAGTCTGCTTTTCCTAACTAACAAATGGCCATACAGGTAAATGGACAGATATTGTATGTGGGCCTCCTAAAATGAATGCAGTGATTAATGCTAGTTATACACTGCATATTGCCACTAGGCTCCAATATTTCCCTTCTGCAGAAAAACTTGTAATAAGGGAAAAATCCATAAACTTTGTGAGATTCCTCACTGAGTTGGGGCCTTTGCCTCTTTGAAGCGAGGAGTTTGCAGCTGTTATGTATTTGTGAAATGCAGTAGAGAAATCTTTTATCTGCGCTTTAATTTTCATTACTCTCAAATGTTGCCACTCTAGTGAGATGGGTGAATTCATACTGATTTTTTCTTTAAATTTAGGAATCTGAAAGATGTAAGTGGTAACAAATCTTTGAGTTGCATGTATAAGACCTTTACTCAACACAATATTATAACTGTCAAAACAAGACAGGCAGGGCCGGCTTCAGGCACCAGCATTCCAAGCAGGTGCTTGGGACGACAATCTGCAAGGGGCGGCAGTTTGTGTGTTTTTGCCGCCCCAAGCAGCATGCTGAATTGCCGCCGCGGACGGTGGGGGCAGTCCATGTGCCATTAAGGCGGCACATGCGTTTCCACGGCAGCAGCAATTCGGCGGCAGCTTCTATGTTCAGCTGTCCGCAGCGGCAATTCAGCGGCAGCTTCTGTCTTCAGCCGGAAGACAGAAGCGAATTGCCGCTGCCGCGGAAACGTGCGTGCCACCTTAACGGCACACGGACTGCCCCCCACCGTGCACGGCGGCAATTCGGCGCGCTGTTTGGGGCAGCAAAAGCAGTAGAGCCAGCCCTGAAGACAGGACACCCATCTGCACCACACAGAAATTATTTCCAGTAGAAAGATGCAGTGTGATGGATCTGTGAGCAAAAATAATTCTTCTTTTAACCATTCCTGTTCTTTACAGGTGCAGCCCATGGCCTTTCATCCATCCTTCAGATGCTGCTGTCCTATTACGAGTACCTACAGCCTTCAGATCAGGAGCTTGTATGGCAGAGCATTGACTTTCTTATGGACCAAGAACAGAACAGCAACTGGCCTCCTGAACTGGGAGAGACAATTGAGCGGGAGAATGAGCTTGTGCACTGGTGTCATGGAGCTCCAGGTCCTTTTCATATTGATGCTGTGAAGTAGCCAGATGTTACCAATTACAATGCTTTTCACACTAAATGATTCCATTGAGAAAATAACGTCAGGTCAAATTTTACTGATTTTTACCATTTATGTCAAGCAGGAAAATTGTTCATGCTTTTTTCAGTTAAGTTTTTTTTGTTTATTACTGAAGTGGGTGGAAGATCAGGCAATGAAGGAAGTTCCCAAAACTCTTTGAGGTACTTTCAAATATGTTGTTACAAAAGCCATTAAAATCCAATAGTACAATATGTCACCTGATGACCTAGCTGTAATGCCCTGTACTCTCATACAGGAAGCCCAAGTATGATCTCTATATTCCAAGCCCTTGCTCCCATGCATAGCAGGGACTTCAGTGCATGATATATAGGAGTTCCAAGGCAAGTCCTGGTTGGCTGGAGGGTGAAGGTGGCCTTAGTGTACTGAAAGGGCACAGCCAATACCAGACTTAGTATTTATGGGTGGGCCTGGGAAAGTTTTTTGCCTCTTCCCCTCAAACATAGCCTATTTCTGTCTGTTGCTATTGTACACTTATGCACAGATCTGACCTAAGGATTTTTTTATGGGAAGGGAAGTAGCAAATATGTCCAATGGCTGGAGATGGAACACCTACATGGGGAAATGCCTCTGGAAATTTCCATTACGTGCGTCTGACGAAGTGGGTATTCACCCATGAAAGCTTATGCTCCAATACATCTGTTAGTGTATAAGGTGCCACAGGACTCTTTGTTGCTTTCTACATGGGGAAGGCTCTGAGTTGCTCTAGAGAATTCTTTCCCAGGTATCTGCCTGGTGAGTCTTGCCCACATGCTCAGGGTCTAACTGATCACTGTATTTGGGGTTGGGAAAGAATTGGCAGAGACCTGGAGGGGGTGTGTGTGTGTGTGTGTGTGTGTGTGTGTGGAGGGGGGTGATCACCTTCTTCTGCAGCATGGGGCATGGGTCACTTGCAGCTTTACACTAGTGTAAATGGTGGATTCTCTGTAACTTGAAGTCTTTGAACCATGATTTTAGGACTTCAGTACCTCAGCCAGAGGTTAGGGGTCTATTACAGGAGTGGGTGGGTGAGATTCTGTGGCCTGCAATGTGCAGGTCAGACTAGATGATCATGATGGTCCCTTCTGGCCTTAAAGTCTATGATCTATGAGTATGCAAAATGTTAATTGTGGAATTTCCCCAAATTCAAGAGCTCTGGGGAGGAGGGGAAGATTTGTCCGAGTTCCATGCTGAACCCAGTTGAGGGTCTCACTCTTGCTTTAGCAGTGTTTGCTTGTGCTGTTGTATATTGAAATTACTTCCCACCAGGACATAGTGGCCTAACTGTTCTTACTGGCTTTGTAACCTAAACCTAGGAGAGAGCAGCAAAAATTGACACAGTGCTCCAGTATCATTCATTTTGTTAAACAAAGTTCAGGAGCAGAGATCCGTGTATTTTAAATGTCTTCTTTTCAAATTGCAAACAGTGCAACATGATTAGAGCCCTTAACTGTGCATTCTGCCGAAGCTTAATCTTGTAGAGAGTGAAGGTCCCTCTTCCCTGATCCATCCCTGTGGGTGAAAGGAAGTGAAACCAGCTTTGTTCAGTTAATTTCTCTCTTGGAAAGAAATAAATTTAGACTCCAATGGGAGTTTGGCCCACTGTGTATGTACTGGTGATATCTGTGTGGCAGAGGCCCCTTTGGCATGCTCACCTGCCCTCTGCCCACTAATCCATCTCCCGGCCAGTACTTCTAACAATACAAACCATGAAGAAATTTCAAACGGCCCCAGTCTCTCATTACAGAACAGCCGACTGGATGAAAGTTTCTTGCTTCTTCCTCAAAGGCGAATATTTCCTCACAAAATTATACGAGTTTGTGGTGCAGGATGGGAAGTATTTATTCCTGTCCCAGGGACTGATTGATAGTCTGCTACCTCACAACACAGCAGGGCTAAAGCTGGATGATTTACACCATTAGAAAACAGGGGCTTTCCAGTGGGATACAGCACTTACTCTCAGCCATCGGAGCACCAAGATATCAAGTAGTTAAAATTGAGATGTTTAATGGAAAGTTATTTGAGGTAATTTATAGAGCCTTCTAAATATTCTGATTTTCCTTTCCCTGGGAGTCCTCTATGTTGTGCCCTTCATCAATCATGAGTAATGCAGCCATTACTCAATACCACGCCACTATATATTTTGTATGTGTCACTGAGAGCTATTTTAAACAGGTTTTTTGAGATTCAAAATTTTAAAAAATTCAAGCTGTATTTGTATCCCTTCTCATGTAGCATCTATCTTTTAGTTACTGTGAATCCAACTGCACAGCGATCACATGGAGATTATAACTAATAAAACCGAATCACATCTAAAAATGACTTAAAATGGCTTTTTCATACATAAAAAAAGGACTGAAAAGTATAATGTAAGGGCCGGATCAGATGATAAACAGTCACATAAAAAAGAATCTGGCACATCAGAAAAAGGCAGGCTAATAAACAGGGACAAGTTTTTAAAGTGCTTGTATACAAATGCCAGAAGTCTAAATAATAAGATGGGTGAACTAGAGTGCCTTGTGATAAAGGAGGATATAGATATAATAGGCATCACAGAAACCTGGTGGACTGAGACCAATCAATGGGACACAATCATTCCGGGGTACAAAATATATCAGAAGGACAGAACAGGTCGTGCAGGGGGAGGAGTGGCACTATATGTGAAAGAAAGTGTAGATTCAAATGAAGTAAAAATCTTAAGCGAATCCTCATGTTCCATAGAGTCTCTATGGATAGAAATGTCATGCTCTAGTAAAAATATAACATTAGGGATCTATTATCGACCACCTGACCAGAACAGTAATAGTGATGATGAAATGCTAAGGGAAATTAGAGAGGCTATCAAAATTAAGAACCCGATAATAGTGGGGGATTTCAATTATTCCCGTATTGACTGGGAACATTTCACTTCAGGACGAAATGCAGAGATAAAATTTCTCGATACTTTAAATGACTGCTTCATGGAGCAGCTGGTACGGGAACCCACAAGGGGAGAGGCGACTCTAGATTTAATCCTGAGTGGAGCGCGGGAGCTGGTCCAAGAGGTAACTATAGCAGGACCGCTTGGAAATAGTGACCATAATACAATAGCATTCAACATCCCTGTGGTGGGAAGAACACCTCAACTGCCCAACACTGTGGCATTTAATTTCAAAAGGGGGAACTATACAAAAATGAGGGAGTTAGTTAGACAAAAGTTAAAAGGTACAGTGACTAAAGTGAAATCCCTGCAAGTTGCATGGGCCCTTTTTAAAGACACCATAATAGAGGCCCAACTTCAATGTATACCCCAAATTAAGAAAAACAGTAAAAGAACTAAAAAAGAGCCACCGTGGCTTAACAACCATGTAAAAGAAGCAGTGAGAGATAAAAAGACTTCCTTTAAAAAGTGGAAGTCAAATCCTAGTGAGGCAAATAGAAAGGAGCACAAACACAGCCAACTTAAGTGCAAGAGTGTAATAAGAAAAGCCAAAGAGGAGTTTGAAGAACGGCTAGCCAAAAACTCTAAAGGTAATAACATAATGTTTTTTAAGTACATCAGAAGCAGGAAGCCTGCTAAACAACCAGTGGGGCCCCTTGACGATCAAAATACAAAAGGAGCGCTTAAAGACGATAAAGTCATTGCGGAGAAACTAAATGGATTCTTTGCTTCAGTCTTCACGGCTGAGGATGTTAGGGAGATTCCCAAACCTGAGCTGGCTTTTGTAGGTGATATATCTGAGGAACTGTCCCAGATTGAAGTGTCACTAGAGGAGGTTTTGGAATTAATTGATAAACTCAACATTAACAAGTCACCCGGACCAGATGGCATTCACCCAAGAGTTCTGAAAGAACTCAAATGTGAAGTTGCGGAACTATTATCTAAGGTTTGTAACCTGTCCTTTAAATCGGCTTCGGTACCCAATGACTGGAAGTTAGCTAATGTAACGCCAATATTTAAAAAGGGCTCTAGGGGTGATCCCGGCAATTACAGACCGGTAAGTCTAACGTCGGTACCGGGCAAATTAGTTGAAACAATAGTAAAGAATAAAATTGTCAGACACATAGAAAAACATAAACTCTTGAGCAATAGTCAACATGGTTTCTGTAAAGGGAAATCGTGTCTTACTAATCCATTAGAGTTCTTTGAAGGGGTCAACAAACATGTGGACAAGGGGGATCCGGTGGACATAGTGTACTTAGATTTCCAGAAAGCCTTTGACAAGGTCCCTCACCAAAGGCTCTTATGTAAATTAAGCTGTCATGGGATAAAAGGGAAGGTCCTTTCATGGATTGAGAACTGGTTAAAGGACAGGGAACAAAGGGTAGGAATTAATGGTAAATTCTCAGAATGGAGAGGGGTAACTAGTGGTGTTCCCCAAGGGTCAGTCCTCGGACCAATCCTATTCAAATTATTCATAAATGATCTGGAGAAAGGGGTAAACAGTGAGGTGGCAAAGTTTGCAGATGATACTAAACTACTCAAGATAGTTAAGACCAAAGCAGATTGTGAAGAACTTCAAAAAGATCTCACAAAACTAAGTGATTGGGCAACAAAATGGCAAATGAAATTTAATGTGGATAAATGTAAAGTAATGCACGTTGGAAAAAATAACTCCAACTATAGATACAACATGATGGGGGCTAATTTAGCTACAACGAATCAGGAAAAAGATCTTGGAGTCATCGTGGATAGTTCTCTGAAGATGTCCACGCAGTGTGCAGAGGTGGTCAAAAAAGCAAACAGGATGTTAGGAATCATTAAAAAGGGGATAGAAAATAAGACTGAGAATATATTATTGCCCTTATATAAATCCATGGTACGCCCACATCTCGAATACTGTGTACAGATGTGGTCTCCTCACCTCAAAAAAGATATTCTAGCACTAGAAAAGGTTCAGAAAAGGGCAACTAAAATGATTAGGGGTTTGGAGAGGGTCCCATACGAGGAAAGATTAAAGAGGCTAGGACTCTTCAGCTTGGAAAAGAGAAGACTAAGGGGGGATATGATAGAGGTATATAAAATCATGAGTGATGTTGAGAAAGTGGATAAGGAAAAGTTATTTACTTATTCCCATAATACAAGAACTAGGGGTCACCAAATGAAATTAATAGGCAGCAGGTTTAAAACAAATAAAAGGAAGAAGTTCTTCACGCAGCGCACAGTCAACTTGTGGAACTCCTTACCTGAGGAGGTTGTGAAGGCTAGGACTATAACAATGTTTAAAAGGGGACTGGATAAATTCATGGTGGCTAAGTCCGTAAATGGCTATTAGCCAGGATGAGTAAGAATGGTGTCCCTAGCCTCTGTTCATCAGAGGATGGAGATGGATGGCAGGAGAGAGATCACTTGATCGTTGCCTGTTAGGTTCACTCCCTCTGGGGCACCTGGCATTGGCCACTGTCGGTAGACAGATACTGGGCTAGATGGACCTTTGGTCTGACCCGGTACGGCCTTTCTTATGTTCTTATAAAAAGGACATGACTGACAGCCAGCATCTCAGGATCTGCCAGGGCTAGAACAAAGTGCAATGTGTCCCATTGGAAAGGGGGTTAGTTCTCGTTTCTAGCTTAGTAGAAATGAGAACTACTGGGTCTTAAACCTGTCATTGTTGCAAGACTAATTTTTGCCCATCGTTGATCTTGGGTCAATGTGATTTGGTGGGGGAACGCCACATCTTTGGGAGAGAAGAAAATGTCTTGTCTTGTGGCTGGCTGGTTTAAACACAAAAATGTGGCTGCCTTTTTAAGCTGCTCAGGGGTTTGAAATGTTAGTCCTGGAATGAGATGAGCGAGTGGGGTGACTGCATGTGAGGCTTTTAAAGGTGCATGATAAGTTGCATTTATCACATGACTCAATTTATCAGACTGCTACCACCCTCACATATGTGGCGTGTACACTCAGGTGAATATATATCATAGATGAGAATTTCCATAGTCTTATGTATTGATCATATAACGTTATGCCAGCTGGACTGTACTTATAAAAACAAAATTGATTTCTCTGCTGTTTCCCTAGGTATTGCATACCTGTTTGCTAAAGCTTATCTGATTTCCAAGAAGCCCCAGTATCTAGACACTTGTATCCGCTGTGGGGAACTGACATGGCAGAAGGGCCTGCTGAAGAAGGGACCTGGAATTTGCCATGGAGTGGCTGGTAGTGCCTATGTGTTCCTACTCCTATATAGGCTTACTGGAAACTCTAAATACATCTATAGAGCACAAAGGTTAGTATTCTCACCATTCAGCAGCACCTCACTTTGGCTTTGGGGTGTATTCTTATTATTGAGTTTGGTGAAATACAAAGAACACTCTCAGAACCTTGCATAGTCTATGGTCACAATTCCTTCAAGTCGCTTAAATCTTTAAACATCCAAAACAAAACTAAAAATGCCCAGAGCCAGCAGAACACAGAACAATTTAAACAGGGATATTCTGTCTCTAGAGCAGAACATGTTAACAGATTTTACATTCTAACAACCTATTTCTTCCTCAGACTAGTCCAGCCTCTTTTTAGTCTGCATTCAAATAGGGTCATGAGCAATTGATTACATTAACTGATGAGGTGCTTGTAGTGTGACTCCACAACCCTTTACTGGGATTAAACTCAAAAAGGTCCATGCTACTTACTGACTTTTTGTACCTCCCCCTATGGTTGCCATGGAGGGTGAGGGCTAGAGGAATGGCTCTAGATGGCAGTGAAGTTCTGAATACTCAGAGTGCCCAAATATGGTGTGGATACACACCTGCTAAGTATGGAACTAAGATCATAACTCATCTAACATAGACTATTGAGTAGGTGTCATGTTATTGACTTTTAGCCATTACCAGCATGGGTTGGGCCTGTCCATAAATTCAGCAGTGAAGACCTCCGTATTCTGTGAACAAATACCTGAGAATTCTAGCTCTTGCTACATAGCTGAGTGAAATGAACCGCTGGTTTCATTATATTGATTCTCTCTGGTTTTCACAACATGTGACACTGTCTCTCAGTACATAGAAGTGCAACTAAGCTGGGATCTTGCTTCTCCACATATTTTACACACACACACACAGGCCTCATTCTTCTCTCACTTACTCCAGTTTTACATCAGTGTAACTCCATCGACTTCCTATTTATACTGGTTTAAATGGGATGAGGTCTATGTAGAATTATAGTAGGGAGCAGTTATTTTTAGTTCAGATTTTTTTCTAACATATTGTAGCTCTTTTAAATGATGATATGTTTGTTTCCGTTTTCCTTAGCAAGCAGGAAATGGTTCCGGAATCACAATGACTTATTTTCAATGCTGCTCATTTTATAGTATTTTGAGAATATTTCACCTGCTTAACCATGTCTGTAATACAGGGCTTCTCACATCCATCCAGAAGACATTGCTGTTTTGTGTCCTGCTGGGTCCTGATGAAACAAAGACCAATATAAAAACACTTTTTAAAAAAAAATTTATACACTTATAACTGTTATACAGAGACACACAAAAGCTTGTAGATGTCAGACGGGCACCAAGCATGTCAAATATATAAATACAGATTGGAACATTTCTGTTCTTGATCAAATGGACCTCAGTTTGGTGAGGGGGAAAAGGTGTAAACAGATTTGCAGATAACAGCTGATAACTAGCAGACATGAAACTATTAATATTCTTCCTATTGAGTGAGTTGACGTGAAGACTTCTAATGACAAATGGACAGATACACAGGGATGGCACAACGCCAGCTGCATAAAGAGAGAGGTAATAAAGACTTATTTTTTGTCTTTACTGTTTCTTAGGTTTGCAGAGTTCTTATTTACAGAAGAATTTAAGGCTGGTTCCCGGGCATTAGAAAACATATATAGTCTGTATGAAGGCTTCTCGGGGACTGTGTGCTTCCTGATTGACTTGCTGCAGCCCAACCAGGCCGAGTTCCCTCTCTTCAGTGTCTTTGTCTAGAGAAGGATGTTCTCCAGTGCCACATTGGAACAGCCATGCACAAGGCACCTGCAGTTTCACTTATCTGTAAAGGGAGGCTATTTACAAAATAAGCCAGATTCAGTGATACCACTAATGCTAGCCTTAATTTTGCAGGGGTGGGTCAGGAAAAAGCCTAAATACACTGGGGTTTGGGGAGGGAAGTATGTGGTTTTAAAAAAACTAACAGTTTAAAAATAAAAGGGGAGAATGAAGTGGTTTTTCAAAATTGAATGGACAGAAATTCAGCTGTACTAAGCAAAGTAATGTCTTCTGATTATTCAAATGAGAGTGAAAGAGGCATTAACAATCTAACGTAATGGTTATACAGAAAAACAAAATGGAAATCGGAACATTAGAGACATGCAAGGGATATAAAATGATTAATCCAATGAGTTTAAAAAGAGACCCATAAAATAGGACCTTATACAGCTATGCTCTTGTAGGTGACACAGGTCACTAAAGTATGAAAAGGCAAAATCTGGGATTTCTTAATTAAACATTTCTTAGTACTATTACCACCTTTCCTAGAAGTACCTATATGTTGGAATCTTTTCATTGTCATATGCATATAATAGCAGTTATACAGCTACATTCTGTCTTTAATTGCACATGTACCACATTACTATTGCAGTCAGTGGGGTTTCATGTATGTATTCATGAATTTGACCATGAGTTTCAAAACTGTGTGTGTGGTAAGAAACACTAATCCCTATCATCACCTTACGGTAGTAGTAGTAGTACTCCATCTTTTTATAAATATTTTTCTTTCATGAAGAAGATCAACAGAAGCCATGTAGAAGACTTGGATCACTAAATTCTGAAGCAAAGGTCTTAGACAAGGTGTGTGAGGTAATGTTTTTTATTGAACCAACTTCAGGTCAGACTTGAAGAAGAGCTCTGTGTAAACCCAAAAGCTTGTGTCTCTCACCAACAGAACTTGGTCCAATAAAAGATATTATCTCATCCACCTTATCTCTCTAATATCCTCTGGCCAACATGGCTACAACAAACTGCAAATAGAAAGGATATAGAAGTCAAGTGCTATTCTCACAGTATCAGATACTAGGTAATATTGCTTATTGCCAATCATCGAAAAAACTGCCTTTTAATCCATTATTTGAACTGTAGCATATATATGGTGATTGGAAAAAGTGATTGACAAAATAATTTCCTGATGAAATGGGGTGATACACTTTAGAGATAAAAGAACAGGAGTACTTGTGGCACCTTTAGAGATACAAATTGTATGCAGACCTTTGATTTAACCCCGAATACTGGGCTTAGGAGAAGGCTGATAAGTGGCTTTAGTTTTAAACTTTTTATTTCTCTGGTTAACAAAGTAATGTTGCTAATGTACCACACAAGGTATTGTACTTGCCCAAATGATTTGTGGCTATTGAGATCTATGGTCAGTCCAGTAACACTGCACTAGCATGGATAGGTAAAAATTGTATTTAGAGAGAGAGAGAGAGAGACTATTTGAAACCTAAACAAAATGTAAATGTAGATTTGTTAAACTACTGCAGCAGCAAATGCCTGTATTTACAATATATCAGACCAATATATTTCTTTATACTGGAATACAGTAATATGATTGAATTTAAGGGGAGAGTCGGAAGGCTGATAGGTCAAAAATTACACCCAATTGCTTCACATGTACAGGCTGACACGTGCATAACCCGATCCCAGAACTCTGCTGATCTGCCATTCCCCTTGCGTTTTTACCTGGAAAAGATTCAGCTTTTCTTAGGGCCTGATCCTTTAAGGATTCCCATTGACTTCCATGGCTTTGGATCAGGCTATAGAATGGAGTCAGACCCTGCAGCCCTTATATATGTTATTAATCCTTACTCACTCCCACAAGCCCCTTTCACATAAATTTATTTAATGGAATGACTTGGATGAGTAAGGGATGAAGAATCAGATCCCTGTTGTATGGTGGTGTGGTGCAGTATTAAGTAGTTATTTCACCCCAGAAGTAGCTGCATTTTGAGTAATGCATTTCAGTGGTGGATAAAGCAATCTATTTTTGTATTAGTCTGTCAAGCACTTTGGGATCCTTGGAGGAAAGGGAATGTCAGAATGTACAGTACTATCAAAATGCAAAGTGTATCATTACTTGCTTCATTGTTGTGTGCAGAGACAATACCTCTCACATGTATGTGTACCTGTTGTGCTGAAACCTGAAGTCAGTGAGAGAACAAGGATAAGCAGTATGAATGGGATTTGTCCCAGCATGTTTAGATGTGTGCCCAAGAATAGAGTTCACCCCAGCATCCCAGATCTGTTGCTGGTCGATCGCTCAGATGAGAAGTTGGGATCTTTTTCTAGGTTGCACCCCGTGTTTTGGATGGCTAACAGATTTTTTTAGAATTTGGACCCTTTTAAATGTATTTCGGAAAGATGAAATTTTTGACCTGTCAGTTTTATCCTTGTAACCTGATATTTAGGGCCCTACCAAATTCATGGTCCATTTTGGTCAATTTCATGGTCATAGGATTTTTAAAATCATAAATTTCATGATTTCAGCTATTTAAATCTGAAATTCCACAGTGTTGTAATTGTAGGGGTCCTGACCCAAAAAGGAGTTGGGGAGGTCGCAAGGTTATTGCAGGGGGGGGTTGTGATACTACCACTCTTGCTTCTGCGCTGTTGCTGGTGATGGCACTGCCTTCAGAGCTGGGCAGCTGGAGAGCGGTGGTTGCCAGCCAAGAGCCCAGCTTTGATGACAGAGCCACCACCAGCACCAGTGCAGAAGTAAGGGTGGCACGGTATGGTATTGCCACCCTTACTTCTATGCTGCTGCCTGCAGAGCTGGGCCCTCAGTCAGCAGCCACCGCTCTCTGGATGCCCAGCTCTGAAGGCAGCGCAGAAGGGTGACAATACTTCACCCCGCCCCCCAAAATAACCTTGCAACCCCCCTGCAACTCCTTTTTGGGTCAGAACCCCCAATTTGAGAAACGCTGGTCTTCCCTTGTGAAATCTGTATAATACAGGGTAAAAGTACACAAAAGACCAGATTTCAAGGGGGGAGGGGGAGACCAGATTTCATGTTCCGTGATGCGTTTTTCATGACCATGAATTTGGTAGGGCCCCACTGATATTATTTAATTCTAAACTTATATTGTACATAGTATTCACACAGTTAAAATATAAAAGTAACTATATCCATGTTGCAGTATTTAGAAAGCTGCTCTAATTGCTTTTTATTCTATTGTGAAAAACAATCTTGGAAATATTTTTTTTTCTTAAAACAGAGAGCTGGATTCTGCTATCATCTGGACTCAGGGCTGTTTTAATTCTGCAGTTACCACCTTCAGCCTTATTTACAGATGCAGACTGAAAAAACAGTGGTTTTGGTATATACAACCTAAGAACCACAATGCACCCAATTCAGTCAAAAGCAAAAGACTTAAAACTTAAAATCCATTTATATAGCAGCACAGTAATCATCACATTTTAATTTTTTTCTTCATTATCTCTGGCACCACAAAACCTAATTATAACCAACTAGCTATGTCTCAGGAGTTTTCACTGCAGATGGAGATCTGTGTCAAAACCCCAAACAAATCTAGAATATGGAATAATTACAAAAATTCAGATCCTAAACAAAAAGTATGCTGAGATTGTTACAAGACTCTAAATTTTCAAATAGGAAGTCAGTGACAATGTTTTAAATATTTAGAAAAAAGTAAAAATATTCCATAAAGGCAATGGATTAGATAACTTATTTTGCTATTCTATTATGTTTAATTTCCAATATGTATAGTTTTATTGATCTTTTTAACTTGTTCCTTATAAATGGCAGTAATTGCAAGTGTTAAGTATTCATCATCTGTTCCCTGATGGCTTTCTATCTCTATCCTTTTGCAGAGCTCATTCTTTTTGATTTACATTCAGTAAGGAATCTCTCTTCTAATTTGCCATGTATTCTAAAAGCAACCAAAAACAAGTTTACAGTCTTTTCTTGTAATCTTTGCTCATGAAGGTAATCTTTAGCCATCTGGGACTAATTGTGAGAGTAGCAACTACTTGTGTAAGGGTTGCACTGTGTTTATATAACCATTCTCTGTTTTCAAAAGCCTCAGGCCCATCCTGTTCTCTTGAAGTCAAAAGGAGTTTTGCCATTCACTTCAGTATGAGCAGGGTGAGAACTCTCATTTATTTCCGCATTTGTAAAATAAAAAATATATTGTAGTCTCTTGGAACTTAATTGTTTATCATTTTAATCCTGCATTACCTTTTAAGAAAACCGCCTTAGACTGCCTTAACAGTGAAGTCCCCATGCTTCTTAAAAAAAAAAAAAAAAAGGAAAACAATTCAATTTAATTCTTAATAAATGCTTGTGTTGCAGTTGCATTAATTTAGACTTGATTCTGCCTCAAGGATTGAAAAAACTCAGCACATATTTTCAAAGTTTATTTAGTAGCAAAACAATTCATGAATTGATAGTAATAATGTACAGTTAGATATGTAGGGTTGGATTTCAAAACTGTATAAAGGAGTTAGACACCTCATTTCTGCTGGGAGTTGGGTACCTAACTCGGGCACTTCTGAAAATGCTAGCCATAATGTAAATCTGGATTTTCAGCTCTTTCCTCCTCTTAACTCACATCCACTTGCAAATTCCCCTCATACTTACCCCTGTTGCAAACTTTATTGTAGCTTTTAAGAAGTAGGCAAGTAAACAACTTGTCTGCAGATGTCAGTGTTTCTGTGAATGAGATACAACAAAGTGATAAGCTCTCCTGTGTTCCATCCTTACTGCCTTCAGAGACTAATTGTGTCACCCCCAGGCTGAGACAAAACGTCTAGCAGAAATTACCTCTTCCTATTCCAGAACCAGAATCTCACAATTTGAAACATCATAATCCTGTGCAGATTCTGCCACCGTGCTGTGATAATACTATGTGTTAGGAGAACCTCACCCACTTACCAAAAGTAGAACACGAAATGGCAGAATCTCTTTTACACATTAAAGTAAAATCCCTTAATGTGTTTGGTTGCTGAAATATAGGCCATAGGAATTTAAGTGGTATAAAAGTGTTTCTGATAATGCTTTTTTAAAGCAAAGGGGTTATGCTTTGCCATACATTGTGTGTATTGTTGCTTATTTATGGTGTGTGTGTATCCTGTTGTTGTGTAAAGTGGTAGAATAGATATCCGCCTACGGCGCTATATACTATTTATGACTGTTGGCAAATCATCTGCAAATGGTTATTGTTAAATAATTTATTTTATTTGGTGATAGAACTAGATCTGAAATATTGAGGTTTAGTGATTTTAGGATTCATAGAGCCAGGTACAATGTGTAATTTTCAGCAACAGAAATGTGAGTTCTAACAGATACTTATTGTTTTTTTTTCCCTAACACTCAAGCTTTCAGCATCAGGAATATACTTATTTTATGCCATTGTTTTAAATCTCAGCTTTGTCTACATGGGTTTTCTTTTTCTTTTTCCCCCTCCACCCATGTTATGAATCACTTCAGAAGGCTAAATTAGCAGCCCAACTCCTTTTGTTTTTGAAGCACACAACTGTAGAGCTGTCTATTTTAATGTAAAAGGAGATTGTCCACATATTAGTATTACGTTACTTTCTCACTCCCTGCTGGCCTCTGCTCATTGGCTCTGCCACTTCCCTGATGATAAATATAATCATTGGACTGTATATTGATTGTCACTGACTTTTCAAATCTGTGAATATAACAAAAATGAATTTGTAGAGAATATTTCCAGTTTTACCGTATTTCATTTCTACTAAGACAGTCACAAGAGGGTGGGTAAAATGGACTAGTGTTCCAAAATATACACCTAAATTATCCTTTGAAATATGCGTAAATGAACAAAGACACTGGTTACCCTTAAAGACTTATCAGTTTTCTTTGTAAATAAGTAATGTCACTTTCATATTCCTGATACTAAATATATAGAAATGCCACGGATAACATGAGAACATTGATTATTTTCAAAGGTCACATTGTTAAGTTTTAAGTGTGACCACTATAGGTGTGTGCAAAATATAGAGTTGCAGGTGCAATGCAATAATTCTTCAGGCAGAGACCCATTTGCACATGTAGTTACAGGGTTTGCAAACATAATTGCATGTTTTATGCACGTAGTTATCTGTTTTGACCCATGCATGCATCACTGAGAGTACATCTTAGTTGCCCATTTTTTTAAATTGGACCAGTAATGTTTATGGACAAAATGTCTCTCAGATCTATAGAGCAGATCTCAACTCCAGGGCTGCCCAGAGGTGGGGGCAAATGGGGCAATTTGCCCCAGGCCCCACAGGGGCCCCGCGAGCCCTGGCCCAGCAGCGGTCCGGGTCTTTGGCGGCATTTGGGCAGTGGGGAGCCCTTCAGTGCTGCTGAAGACGCGGAGCGACTGAAGGGCCCCCCGCCGCCGAAGACCCAGACCACCGCCAGGTGAGTACAACCACCGCAGCTCCCCCGCTTTGCCCCAGGTCCCCTGAATCCTTTGGGCGGCCCTGCTCAACTCTGATGGTCAACTCCACCTATCTGTCCTGAACGTCTATTGACATAATATCAATGGGTGTTCTCCTCCTATACAAAGATCACAATATTAGAGATTAAAATTGCTCTACAGATTTAAAAGATGAATCTTGCTGTCAAGAACCACATGGATGAACAACCATTGGCTAACGCCACTGGTTTGCATTGCTGTGAGAAGAAATTTGAGTTTGTATTTAAATGTTCTCGATTGAGTAGTAAGTAACATTAAGGTTAAACTGAAAAGAAATAAACAAACATCCAAAAAACACATTACTAAGGGAACAACATACTGCAAAGCCATAAGCCAGAAAAACTCAGGGCCCACAAAACAATACTGCATTTTTGGGATGTGAATAGGCATTTTCCAAAACAATAGCACAGAGTTTACTTCGTTGCACAAATATCATTCAGTATGCACTGTACTTAACAGATTTCTGCTGCCTTGAATCAATGCCAATTATAGCAAAGTCATCACAGGCATACTTACTGAAAAAATTCTGTCCATATAGGAATTGTCTGTAATTGTATCTACTGCTATCCATTCATATAGATTAATTTAATGGAATTGTGAAGAAATGCTCAATATGCGTGAGTATTCCAAAAAAGGGGTTGAAGTACACAAACTTTTTGAACTAATAAAATTCCTGCCTAATTTATATCCGGTGGTTATCGTTGTCATTACTAGTTCTGTATTCTGTTTGTAACATTGCCAGTCATGTTCTGAGAAATCAATACATCAATAAGAGATGGATTTATCATAAAGGATGAAAAGCTCTAGTCTCTTCTTAACAAATATATAGAGCCCACTGATGTTTTTCATGTGATGATTCAAAGCTAAGGCAATTAGGTTCAAATACAGCAATATAAATAATATGGCAGAAAACTACTTTTAATTAAAACATATTTTGCATAGACATGTGTTGATAGTTGTATAAAAGATATTTTATAATACAATGATATTCCTAAGCAATGTTGCAAAACATGTACCAAAAAACATTGTATATAGAAATCCTGGGGTCAGTTGTATACTATATATAGGGAGACGGGAAATCTTAAATATTTCTGTTTCATATCAGGTAAGAGTACTATATGAACTAAAATTAAGTTGTGCTTCAGTCTTCATTACCATTTAAATATGTCTGTTAGGAGGGAAAGGTTTGCACTAACAATGGGCCTGATTTTTCTACTGTGTTTAACTTTGTGTAGTAATTTAGGGCCTCATCCAACTCATTGAAATCAATGATAAAACTCCTGTTGATGTCAGTGGTGCAGGATAAGGTCATTACATCTATGTGAAGTAGGTGTGAAACTACCATTCTGGCAAATGCCCCATGCCTGCAAATCCTTATGCATGTATTTAAGTTTATTCACGAGTCACACATTGACATCAAGACTCACCAAAGTCGAGAATATTCTCAACTAACAATTAAGCACATGCATATTTGCATGATCAAGGCCCAGTTAGATAGCATTTTACACCTACTTTGGCCCGATTTATCTAAAAATATATGTGAGTACCAGCAAGTGTACAAGGGAAAGTAGATTACATTGCTAACATAGATATTATTTCATATCTAGTGATCATTTGCTATATTCCAGCATATGATATATGGTATTCATTTCTTGTGTAATAAGCAAGTGGTGTGTCCTAGCTTCATTTTTTCTCTGACACCTACACACAGCCATAGCGTGGTGCAGTTCCTTTAGAACTAAAATTGATTTTACCCTTGTAGAAATGCACCTTATTGGTTTAAAACACCCTGATGTTATAATGTTGGCAACACGGTGATCTTTCAAGATGCGTTTATTGTATTAGTTTTGCATTGTAGATTATACATGCACTAACAGAAGTGCTAGAGTTATAGCATTTTAAAGCAGTGTTAATAATATTGGCTTAGCAGCAATAGAGAAAAATCTATGTATACCCACATTGTTAATATAAAAGCTGTGGTTATCTTTTGCCTTACAATAAAAGCCTAAACTTAAATGTTATGGATATTTGTATTAACTGATTAATTACTCTTGAGAACACTTGCTGTAGGTACCACTTTTCCCTCCAAATCAGTGCTGACTCAATGTCCCAGTACAATTCTTGGTAGCACTGTGCTGCTGGAGCAGAGGTCTTTTGGATGAGATGTAAAACTAAGGTCTGGATTACCTGTGGTCATTAGAGATCCCATGGCAGTTTTCATAATAGTAGAGAGATGTTACCCTTGCTGTGTTGGTCAGTTTCCAATTCAGGCAAATATTTTCAGCCTACCTAAATTTCACACACACGTCCTCCCTCCCCCTATCCTCAGAGCACCTTCTCTTCCCCTCTGAAGAACATTTAGATGGCACAGTATTAAAATACACCTGAGCCCCGTCTTCATTGTAGCATCCATCTGAGCTACCACCCGTGGAATAACAAATTATGGAACTGTGGTGAATTGTGGGCTCCAGATTTGCCTGTGCAGATGCAGATCTAGAAATGTCCCAAACAAAAGACAGTTATCACTTTTTCTCCTAATACTTGTTGCAGATCTGGAGCTGATACATAATAATGTTATGAATAAAATTTTAAAAACACTGTGACCTGGTCAGTAAATGCAAGTTATTGGACATTGGGGTTACTGGAATTTTTGTTATACTCTAATAAGGCTCAAGTTCAGTAGCTCTGTACAGGTAGGTGACACAATAGCTTTTCCTACAACAGCACCCAACCACCCTTTGAAAGACAGTGGTATCCTTCGAGGGTGTAAGCCGAAGTGACACCACTGTTTTGTGGCAGGAGATGAGAGATCAAAGAATGTTAAACAATTAAAAAGTGTCTTGGTCCCTGTGAAGGGTGATGAGTCTCTGCAGCTGTCCAGAGCGTGTCGTGAGCTTTGAGAAGGAGGATCAGTGGAAGAGTCTATAGGGAGCTAGTCCTTCTAGGGTCCCCGTGTGGAAGACAAAGACCCAGTAAGCTAGATGCGTGTAGTGTGTTTTATTGTTAAGATATGTTTTCTCTGAAGTGCTTGGGGTCTAAATAAATGATACTTTGCTTTAAGAAGGCCGTTTGGTCACTGATTACTATTGTTGTCACCCTGGAGAGGAAAGAATTGCAGGGTTTGGACATACCTCAGACCTGCTGAGGTAAATCACGTTTGCAACCCAGGGCCCAGCGTGAGAGTGCAACAATCACATGATTCCACCCTGAAAGACTGGTGATGCCTCAAGGCTTGAGAGCTAGAGGGGGCGAGCTTGGACAGATCAGGAAGAGTCAGAGGTGCAGTTTGCCTAGTAACTGAGACAATTCCAATTGCTCTGTTTGTTAGATAATATTCTTTAAAGCCATCACATCGCCTTTATAACCTTCAAACTTCATCTGTTAGAAAGTATGTGCCATCATCCAATAGCAGTGGGTGTCACTGCCACATAGGAGACCAACTAAGAATTAATGATCTTAACCTTTAAAGCATCATTTCACTTTGGGCATTTGAAATATTTGAATTACTAGATGGGTTCATTAAACTGTTACATTATTAGTGTGGCATCAGGTTGGCAGAGAGCACAATGAAAGCCCTAAACCACCATTTTTCCTTCTCAGCATGAACTTTGTTAATGATTGTCTCTGCTAGCAGAGACAACACCTTATAATTGCTATGCACTAATTTAAATATCAGTCCCCTTGATGGTGGAGACACCTGTGGAGTCTTCTCAGGATGAAGAGTTTTTTGACCATGTGAAAGCAAACATAGGATCGGTCCTACTGGGGCTTCTGCAGAGGAGGGTTGTGGTGAGACATATATCTAATAATCTATGAAAGCTGGCATTTGGTTTGAGAAAATGGATGAGGTCTTTTCTGAAGCAGTTTGCCCATCCCTGCTGAGAACAGGATAAGAGACCCATTGTGCAAGGTTCTGTACAAACACATAAGACATAGGCCCTGCAGTTGGAAAAATAATCATTTGAGGAGGCATAGGCTCTGACACTGGGAAGCTACACTTCTCTACCCATTTGCTGGTGTTTGTTGCTCTGAAAACTCAGAACTGTAATCCACTACCTTAGGGTTTGGCAGCAAGGTCCTGAGCCTGTCTACCCTACAGCTTTCACCATTTCTACCACTAGTATTGCTGTACTATGAATTATGGGTCTGTTTATTTTTCCAAAAGAGAAATAGGTTGCAGCCCCCAAAGCTGTCAAAAGCAGGACAAAAGGTCAGAAATCTATTCCCATTTCATCGTAATCTTTTTTTAAAATAGATTTCCTCAGCAACTGGTCTCCAGGTTCCACAAGTACCCATAAATCATAGTTAAGGTTTCTGCAGTGTTTTATTGAAGCCCTATGGACACGCCATAAGGGATTCAGGAATTCAGTGCTTAATTTGTAATGAAAGAGGTACCAGGGCTCAAACAATTTTTTGACATTCATAACTGAAGTAGCAAGTGAGGTGCCGGGGCTATGAACTGCCAAGCCTAGAGATGCCACAAATTAAGCACTGCAGGAATTTGTATGCACATGGTAAGCTAGTGAAAAGTGGCTGAATGGGGAGATCAGCGTTACATTATGAGAGAGATTAAACTAGGGAAACCTTGGTTAAAACTTTCAAAAGTGGATACAGCTTTCAGGTGCCAATTTAAAACACCTTCGGCCTGATTTTTCAGGAGAGCGGAGTGTCCACAACGCCAACTGCATTCAAGTGTCTCAAGTTGGGCACCTGAAAATTGTCATACAAAATCAGAGGCTGCTTTTGTTCCTGCACGTAGGCCATCAATCTGATTTCCTGGTGTTTGCTAGCAGTTCAGCCCAGGTCAGCCTAGATGAACCTGCCACCTCTGATTTATTTCACCCAGGCAATCCTTGCAGGTTGACTCTTGGAACTGGGTCCAACCCCCTTCCCAAAGGCTGGTGAGGACTGAAGTGAGTGGTCAAAGCTAACACAACCTTCCATTTCCCCCACGGGAATGTGCCAACATTATGTTAAGTTCACAGCCCTGTGCAAGACACCCGTCGAAGCCTCTCCTTGTCCCTGCATACTTAGTCTGACAAACCACATGGGAAAATGGTGCAGTGGGAAATGGAGAATGAGGATCAGCTTTGAACTTCAGAAACTCTCACCCAACTACGGTTCCCAACCCTCCAGGATTGTCTTGGAGTCTCTAGGGGCTTATCTACACTACCCGCCGGATCGGCAGGCAGCAATCGATCCAGCGAGGGTCTTAGTATAGATGCAATAAATCGACTGCTGAGTGCTCTCCTGTCGACTCCACTACTCCACCACAACGAGAAATGCAAGCAGAGTCACCGGGAGAACGCCAGCTGTCGACCTACTGCAGTGAAGACTCTTCGGTATGTGGATCTAAGTACGTCAACTTCAGCTACGCTATTCACATAGCTGAAGTTGCGTATCTTAGATCGACCTCATGCGGTAGTGTAGATAAGCCCTAGGAATTAAAGATTGATCTTTCATTAAAGATTGTCATGTGATGAAACCTCCAGGAATAGGTCCAACCAAAATTGATGCCCCATCATCCAATGATCTTTAACCAACTGTCTAGGTGCATTGGTGCTGGAATTAAGGGTGTGTGGGGGGGGTGCTGCTGCACCCCCTAGCTTGAAGTGGTTTGCATCATATATAGCAGCAGTTCTCAAACTGTGGGTCAGGACCCCAAAGTGGGTCACAGCCCCATTTTAATGGGGTCACCAGGGCTGGTATTAGACTTCCTAGGGCCCTGGGGCCTAAGCCTGAGTCCCACCGCCAGGGGACAAAGCTCAAGGGCTTCAGCCCTGGGTGGTGGAGCTCAGGGTACAGGCCCCCTGCCTGGGGCTGAAACCCTTTGGCTTTGGCCCCGGCTGCCTGGGGTGGTGGGGCTCAGGCATGGGTCCCCCCTCCTGGGCTCATGTAGTAATTGCTGTTGGCAGAGGGGGTTGCGCTGCAAAGAATTTGGGGACCCCTGAGCGGGTTTACAGTGGGGACGGGTTCAATGGCTCTCAGCACCCCCCCTACACAGATTGTCCGGGCACCCCTGTGCGGGGGGGGGAGGGGGGGCTGGGGCGGTAACTACAATAAAGCTCCTAAGGTGGGGGGGGGCTGCCCCTTTTTCCCGCGCCCCACCCTGACAAGCAGCGCCGCAGAGGAAGGGGGGGGGAGGCTCCTCTCCGCTGGGCTGACCCAAGCCCCTTTGCCATTGCTGCGGGCGGCTGCTCCCCGGCCCTGCCGCAGCGGGCAGGCTCTGCCTCTCCCGGGGCCCCGAGCCCGCGGCGCAGCTCCCCGGCCGGGACTGACGGGCCCCGGGCAGGCCCCTGCTGGGGGCGAGGGGACGAGACCCCGGACGCAGGTGCCTGGGCAGCGGCCGCCGGGCCCGGGGACGCCCCCTAGCGGGCAGCGCTCTCCCCGCACGCAGCCCCGCGGCCGCCCGGCCCGAGCCCCGCGGCGGAGGGCGATGGGCGATGGGCGGAGCGGGGGCCCTGCCCAGCCGGCTGCCGCAGAGAGATAACTCGCCCGGCGCGCGGGCCGCCTGCACGGGAGGAGATGAAATTCCCCGGCTCCGTCCTCGTCTCCCTGCTCCTCTTCGTGGCCGAGACGGGCACCGCCCTGTACCTGAGCAGCACCTACCGCTCGGCGGGGGACCGCATCTGGCAGGCGCTGACCCTGCTCTTCGCCCTCCTGCCCTGCGTGCTGGTGCAGTTCAACCTGGTCTTTATCCACCGGGACGTGAGCCGCGACAGACCCCTGGTGCTGCTGCTGCACATCCTGCAGCTGGGACCCATTGTCAGGTGGGTGGCGGGCTGCTGGCCTGGGGGGGGGGGGCGAGTCCTGCCCTGCCTATTTCCTTCATTAGAAAGCACCACCGCGCCCTTCCAGCCACCTCCGCTGCTGCGCGCCAGGGGCTCTCCCTGGGGGCTGCCCAGAGCGGACGAGTGCGCGAGTCCCTCGAGCGGAGCTATTCCTCTGGCGCCCTGGAGAGTGGATCTTATTCTCTGCGTCTTTTTCGTTTTGAGTAGGCTAGCGAGCTCTCGGCGTTTGTGCATCATACACGCGGGTGCAGCGGTGTGTACGTTTGCAATGTATTGCACATACTGGTATGTGTAACATTTGCCTAGTCTTCAGATTTGTGTTTTAGATACAGCTGTGTTCCTGAGATGGAAGCACAGTTACCTTTCTGTATTTGAGACACAAATATGTATACATTCTCTCTCGTTACGCATCTCTGTTGTGTATGTATAGAGATGCTGCTGGTAGGTTCAGCCATGTCTATCCATATGAACTAGATCTGTGCATGTTGTGTGTTTCTTTGCACAATCTCTCCCTCTCCAAAACATTAGTCTGTTAAATTTTTATAGCTATTCTATCCTAGAGGCTGAGGCTGGAACTGGAGTTGGGGGTGGGGGGTCCATTATATACGGGTTTACAGTTTGGTTCAATGGTTCTCAGCACCCATCCCCCATAAAAATTGTTCCACCCCCCCATTCTATTGGTATGAAGCTGACTGAGGCTGCTGTGTGCTTATGCACCTGCATTAATCAAAGTAACACTAATGCTGTACAATATGCTTTAATTTTTATTTTTTCAGTCTCTCAGGAATGGTCATGTTGCTGCCCTGAAAGCAAACACAGGGAGCTAACCTTCAGAATCCACAATCTTAACACTTAGCACTGACGAAAATAGGTTGTGAGGTCCCCCCACACAGGATGGAAATAAAAAAGGAAGGCCAGGTGGCAAGCAAACAGTTTTCTCTCCTATACAGTGAGATCCTCACTGAGGCTATTGTTTTGATGGAATCTAGAAGCTGTTTTCTGTTTGTACAGACAAGGCCCATTTCTCTAAAGTTGCTTGACTCTTTGTGAATGAGATAAGCAGTTTGATAGTTGTAGTGACTGGGTAAGTTATATCTTACTGCAAATTTCTGCATACCTAGTAACATAGATCCAAATGACTTCACAGGAGCAAAGGGAAACTCCTAGAGTGGCTTAATTTAAATGTTTTATGGTAATGATTCCAGTCATATTGTAGTATTTATAATTCTCAAGGCTTTCACTTCTTCCAGAACGTGTTCTGTTTGACAGGAGAGCCAAAAATTCCACTTGAGATATTGAGTTGAAAGTGCCATTTGAAACAATATTAGAAAGAAGAATATTTAGATCATTTGATATAAGCCCATAACAAAATATTTGCTGTTTTTCTTTTATTTGTGTGACTCTTTACAATGTCTTTATCTGTGCCATACATGCTGGCTCTATCATGCCATTGTATACTGTTGATGATGATGCCATTGTATACTGTTGATGATGATGCCACATCATTTTTCAAAAATCAATGAAAAAGAAAGAGACAGAAAAGGAAATAATATTTCTATATGGAGAATAAAAGGGGTTTCCTCAAAGATTTTAAAACTTGTTGAAAACTCTTCTGTAAATTTGGTTGATTTTGTTTACTTGTTGATTTGATTTGTATTTTAACGAGAAACTGTCAGTTTAAACTTGGCCCAAAATTTAAGTTTTCTTATGCTAGATTTTCTAAAACCTAAAACTAATAGCAGTATTTCCACAATAAAAAAATTGTCAATGAAATCAAAGTGAAAATGACTATGAACAGAAACCAATCTGACTTCATCAATTTTCAATCCCTAAGCTAAAAGTTATGCAAAAAAAAAATAGCTTAAACAGTGACATGTAAATCAAAATTTTAAAAATTCTGTGGGTGAAATCTTGGCCCTATTGAAGTCAATGGGAATTTTGCTATTGATATCAAAGGGGTCAGGATTCCTCCCCCCTCTTTTAATTATCTGTAAGTGTTTTAATAATAAAGCTAAAGAAATGTTTGTTTACAACATGTGAGTCTTAAATTATATTATGTGGTATGCATTCTGCAATGTGTTGTCAGTACCATAATGCAAGTAATTAGCATGGACCTATAGAAATATTGTCCTTTCCATGGAGGTTGCAGTGTTCCTGTATTGCTACACTCTGGAACTAGATAACCAGTTTAAAGACAACCTAGAAATTTTGCAGCATGCTTTTATCATATATTTCATCATTTACATAGAACGAATTGATAACCTCTACATTCTCTAGAGACATGGTATTTTCACTCATTATCAGGGGTGAAAGTAACGCCAAAGACTTATCGGTACGGGGGACCGGCTCCAGCCCCCGGAGGGGCAGGGCCTCAGACAGAAGAGGCAGGGCTGGGGTCAGCATCCCCCAGCCAGCCCTTCAATGCTGCCTGGCTTGCGCCATCTGGGGCTCCAGCAGTGATTTAAAGGGCCCGGGGCTTCAGCCGCTGCTGCAGCAGCCGGAGCCCCAGGCCCTTTTAAATCGCCAGCCCCAGGGCAGCTGCTCCTTTTGTGCCCCCCGTCGTGCCGGGGGTGGGGCAAAAGGGGCAATGACATTAAAGCACTCCCCAGCTAGAGTTCGATCACCATCTGTTGGAGATATTTGCTGAGCAGCTACATGCTATTGTAGGCTGTCTCATTATACCATCCCCTCCATAAACTTATCAAGCTCAGTCTTGAACCCAGTAAGGTTTTTTGCCCCCACTGCTCCCCTTAGAAGGCTGTTCCAGAACTTCACTCCTCTGATTGTTAGAAACCTTTGTCTAATTTCAAGTCTCTTTGCATGGCAGAGTGATCTGCTGCCTTGTTTTAGAAGAGGGTTTTTTCCAACTCTATCTCTAGGAATTTACAAACTGAATAAAATAAATATACTGTAAAAATTCAAGGGTCGAATTGGGATAGAAAAAAGAAGTAGAGGTACTCTTCCAAGGGTTTGTCTCCACTTACCATGGACTGATGCTGCAACGATCGATCCACTGGGGGTTGATTTAGTGGGTCTAGTAAAGATCGCTCTTCCATCGACTCCAGTACTCCAGTGGAACGAGGAGTATAAGGTAAGTCGATGGGAGAAACCCAGTGCAGTTTAGACACCGTAATAAGTCAACCTAAAGTATGTCGACGCCAGCTACATTATTCACGTAGCTGGAGTTGCATAACTTAGGTCGACTTAACCCTGTAGTGTAGACCTGCCCCAAGTTCTGCTCCAGTACCAAACTCTGCCCATTTGAGAAGTCAAAATGAGACGCCACTCTCACTAGCTGACACTGACGTACAGCATATGATATGTGTGCTTTGCTGGGCACTTTAAGTTTGGCTCACTGGCTGACGCTCAGTTCACATTTTGAAGGTTTTCTTTGTAACCTTCAGAAAGGTTAGAGATTAACTTTCCTTCTTTTATTTATTTATTTATTTATTTCCACATGAAAGCTCAGATGCTGGAGCACAAGATGGCAGCAACCTGGAAAAAATACTGGCTTGCCAAGCTACAATGATCTAGCCCTGTTTGGTTCCTGCACATGACAGAATAAGTATATTTTATAAACCTGCTTCTTGTGTCATCCTCAGTACCACCTATATTAGCTAGACATTTTCTGTCACAAAATTACTTACAACAGGGACATCATATAGCTAGCAGCCTTCCTGTTCATGGAGAGAATGTTTGTGTTATGAAAGAGCATATACTTGCTTTTTGCCAATTTTAATTTTCCCCTCTGTAATAGGAACAGTTTGTCTATAAGCAGTCAACGTGATTTGTAGAGTAATATTGCCAATATCACCCAGTGACCTGACTCCAGTCTTTGAGATATAGGCAAGTCTGAGAAAGGAGACATTTCAATGTAATTGACTGGGACGAAGTAACTGCAGGACACTGTCTGGGATTTCTGTGGCACTTCAGGTTGATGTCATGCTTTGTGAATGCAGTTATTCTGTTGAATGCTTGGAAAAGGTACTTACACTTATTTAGAATTTTCTTCTTTGAAATGGAGACACTTTTAACACCTAAACTGAAGGAGACTATAAAAGCAAAGTGACTTAAAAGCATTTCAATGGAAGGTTTAATGTTCTTTTCTGGAGAAAACCTCAAATTGCACTTTGGCCAAGTAAAATCTCATCCAATTAACTGATTGTCTCTTTGTTCTGTGTTTGTACAGACCACAGCATAATGGTACACGACTAGTGCTCCCATGTACTATTGCAATACAGATAATTAGTAATCAGAGCTATCACTCTGGGATTCATGAAATTCTCCCTTTATTATTTGTACCATAGTGATCAACTCTCCCAAACATTGCCACAGGTGGCACCCAAGAGAAAAGGGACTAGATCAGGGGTTCTCAAACTGGGGGTTGGGACCCCTCAGGGGGTCATGAGGTTATTACATGGGGGGTCGAGCTGTCAGCCTCCACCCCAAACCCTGCTTTGCCTCCAGCATTTATAATGGTGTTAAATATAAAAAAAGTGTTTTTAATTTATTAAGGGGGGTCACACTCAGAGGCTTGCTGTGTGAAAGGGGTCACCAGTATAAAAGTTTGAGAACCACTGGACTAGATCCACAAAGGGGTCTTAAGCTGAACATTACAATGTTTAAATGTTAGGCAGCATGCTACCTAGTAGAATTAACAGCCCAAAGTAAGGTGCTCAGGCTCTCTATACATAACAAGCAGAAGAGTGTTAAGCACCTAAGAATGGGATCTGCAGAGGCTAGTGTAAGTGGGGGAATGGTCCCGCTATTGTGGGGAACTTTCCTGGTTTCTACACTACCCCGGTGAAATGGATCTGAGTCCTCGCTCCCACTTCCTTTACCCAGAGGCCTCCCTGCCCTTGAGGACTCCCCTTCCACTCTCCTGTCTGGCAGAGTCCTTGTAACCCCAACAAGACTGGGCCCAAGATTCCTGGGGGGCTCAACCCCCAACCTTGCTGTGGTCACCTACGTCAGGGGCTAGGTGTCCCCACTCCGGGGTGCTCTCTCTGCACTGGATGCTTTCCTGACCCACTGATCATTACATATGATTTAAAGTAATACAGTTTATTTAATTAACAATTAGTTTAAAAAGAAATCAGGAAAAATGAGAAAGGTTAAAGGAAAACACATCACGTTGCTCTGTGGCAGGGATCATCACAAACAGTGTCTCTGGAATGTCAGGGCAGTTCACAGTCTGTTTCTTGTAGGTCCCAGGCCTCCTTCTCAGGCCCTGGCTGTGCTGCAGGGACGCTGTGGGTTGGACACTTGCTCTGGCAGTGGCCACACGCTCTCAGGCTCTAGGTGGCAGGACCCTTCTTCCCAGTGTTGCCCCCGCCCTGTCAGGGTTACGATCCCCCTCCAAGTCTGGCCTGCAGAGCCTCTTGGCTGAGGCATCTCTCTGTGCTGGGCCCACTGCCCAGGGTCCCCCTCACTCTCCCCAGCTGCTCACCATACCCAGCTCCAGACTGCCCCACTCTGCCTCCAGCTCCCTGGGCTGCTTCTCTGGCCCCTCTGGCTCTGGTTGCTACAGCTCTGCTCCCAGCACAGGGCTGCCCTGCAGGCTCCTTCTGTGACTCTGCTCCCAGCTCTGACCTGCTTCCTGGGCTGCTTTTCTGGCCCCTCTGGCTCAGGTGGCTGCAGCTCTGCTCCCAGGGCAGGTCTGCTCACTCTGGGCTGTGTTCTGGCTTTGGGGCTGCAGCTCTGCTCCCCAGCTCAGCTTGGGCCCCTGCTCTCTCCTTAGCTCAGCCCCACTCTGTCTCATCAGGCAATTCCAGCTCATATGGAGGACAGGACTCCCCCCCGCCCCCGACCTCCTGACTCCCTGATTAGCCTGCCCTGTCAATCAGGCTGACCTGGAGCGTTGGCCTCTCCCCATTGCCCCTGGGGACTGTCAGTCTCAGGGTCCTGATTTCCCATCCACCCTTCCCCTTTTGGTACTGGGAGCTAACCAAAACACCCCCACTGTATGTTAGTAAGGGGATAACAGTCCTCTTACACTAGCAAGCTGAGCAGGAAGCTGCCTAGGTTAGCCACTAGGAAATGCAGAGGAGAGGGGTGTGTGATAAGGCCACATGCCTTAAGGCAGGGGTCCCCAACCTTTTCAGGACCAGGGACCGGTCATGCCTGCGGAGGGAGCGCTCGTCCCACGGCTCGGGTAGACCTCCCGCAGGTGTGCCTGCGGGAGGTCCACTGGCTCTGGTTGAGCTGCCGCAGGCATGACTGCGGACGGTTCGCTGGTCACGCGGCTCAGCTGGACCGCCCGCAGGCATGCCTGCGGCAGCTCAACCGGAGCCGGTGGACCTCCCGCAGGCGTGCCTGCGGGCAGTCCAGCTGAGCCGCGCGACCAGCGAACCGTCTGCAGTCATGCCTGCGGGAGGTCCACCGGAGCCCCGGGAGCAGCGGACCTCCCGCAGGCATGACTGCGGAGGGAGCGCTCGTCCCGCGGCTCGGGTAGACCTCCTGCAGGCACGCCTGCGGGAGGTCCACTGGGTCGGTTCGCGGCCCGGTTTGTAAGAGGCCGCGGACCGGTACCGGGCCGCGGACCGGGGGTTGGGGACCCCTGCCTTAAGGGACTTACACACATAAATCTGGGCTGGAGGGAGGTGTCTCCCTCTGGTGAGCAAATCCTGGTCCATTGAAGTCAGAAGTACAAACTTTTGGTACTTAACGCAATAGAAAGAAATTAAACATTTTGTTTGTGTGCAAAACTGTATCTACATAAACACTGACAGAAAAGAAGCAAGGAATTCACTACAGTTGGGTGGTTTTCCCATTCCATGAGAATTTTCAAGATGTGGAAAATTTTTCTGCTTCTGAGTTGATATGAAAAGTCAAAATGTCAAAAAAAATCATTAATTGAAAATCCAAACATTTTTTGGATCAGGTCAGTCAGAATGTTTTGTTTCAATAATTTTGAAACATTTCATTTCAATTTTGACATTTTAATTTATATATATACCTTAAATTAACTTTCATTTCAAAACAAAAAGTCATTTTGAACCGAAAATTAAACTTTTTAATCCAATTTCAACAATTTAGAAACTTAAAAAAAACCACAGGAAATTGTTCAAAACCCACCCTTTTCTGCAAATAGTTTTGGGTATCAACAAATCAGCATTTTCCAGAAGAAAAATTCTTTTGCTGAAAAATTCCCCTCTGGCTGTAAAATTCACGTACTACTACAATCAGAGAAATGCCTGCTATACCCAAACTTAAATGTGGTGAACTGCAAGAACAAAAGATAGGCGCCTTTGGAAATTTCAGCTTGACAATTTGGAAGCCCAATACCCACTAAAATTCATGGGAATTGAGTTTCCATATCGCACAGGCAATTTTGAAAATATGAGCCTGAATGGTTTATTAAGTGTTGGAATTTAGGCTCCTAAGTTACATGGGTGCTTTTAAAAATATTACCCATAGCTGAGCTTAGTGCACAGTTAGCTGTGATTTTTGTAGTGATTAGTCTAATTGTGCTTATAGTGTATTTAGCATTCATGTGTGACTTTTCTCTTCATTTGCTGGCCCCAGCTACTAACACTGGGATTGTAGAATAGAAGTTGTGCAAGGGGAATGAAGAAATGCTGCTTACTTTCTGCCTCATGGGTTGCTTGTGATTGGGACAGGAGTTAGGTCTGTGTGAAGGAAGAAAGTAACTCAGGCCCAGATCCTCAAAGGTATTGAGACACCTATCTCCCATTGAAATCAATGGGAGTTAAGCACGTAAATACCTCTGAGGCTCTGGGACTCAGTCTCCAAGTGGAAGGATTGCAGTAATGCTCTCTCAGGCGTGAGGGGTAGACGTCAATTGCATTTTACTAGAGAAAAGGTACCATTAATGCTTTAGTGGTGGTACACAGAAGCACACCAGGTATGGACAGTCTGGTTCAGAGCATTTGCTGTCATGTGTTGCCCTTAGTTGTGGTTCTGATAGGGAAACAGTGTGCCAGTTTATTTAAAAACAAGACTCCTAACCCCACTCCTGTCCCTGCGGATTAGAGAGTCCCAACACAACCCAGAGAACAGAAGTTTTAGTTTGCTTCTTTGAATATTCCTGGTCTACCTGACCAGCAGGCACTCTTCAAAAGCCTAAACTCTTCTACAGTTCATTGTTAAAATGTTTTATTTGGTGCATTCTCAGTCATGGGTTGTTTTTTTAAAACATACAGACTTTCCAGTCAGCTTCAAGCTCTAACAGACATTACTCTCTGGAGCAGCCCACTGGAATATTAATATTAATACAGTTGTAGTTTGCTCACCAACAGAAGTCCCTTCCTATCTTGCTGCTGATAGGGCTCAAGGGAGGAGAGGCATCATCACTGGGATAATCTGAGCTCTTCAATGTACTTTCTAACTAGTCATTTAAAGTCATTTGTCTAAAAAAAGCTAAAAATGGCTGAGAATTTAAAAACTGGATGGTAACAGCCTACAAATTCAGTGATGATTCAACCTGGTGATGACCCATGGTTACAGTTCTATGGGAAGTATAAGTGAGGGTGGGCAAATGAGTGTGTGATGCTGGGAAAGTAGTGTTACATTGTGGGCTTGGCAAATGTGGGGTATATGCTGCAGTGAGGGGCTATATGTGTTCGGGGGCTTTTGTGAGTCCTGGTTGTGGTATTGGCGGGTGATTTTGAAGAACGGTGGCAGTTGGGCCAGGTAATCCACCAATGAAATTGTTGCATACAAATTAGCTATAGAGTAAGGGTGGTGATTGGTTGAGTTACCTGAGATTGCACAATGGTCTAGGATTCTTGGAATGGTATAGATACATGCCTTATTGTAGCTGAAAGCCCATGCAGTTGAATAGATATAATTCATAAAGTCAAAATGGCTGAGACCTTTAAAAATTATATGTTAACAGACCACAAATCCTAGTGATGATTCAGACTGGTGATATTCTTAACAAAAAGAACTCTCCACTATGCTTGTAGCTGTTTCAATTGCTTCACACTGACTCTCAGATATTTTAAGCCTGAGTGACACGCAGACAGAGTGACAATCCTAGAGTTTTATTATAGGTAAGGCTACGTTTATGTCATGGAGGTCATGGAAGTCACGGAATCCACGATTTCCAGAGACCTCCGTGACATTCTCTGTTTCAGCCCCAGGGGCTGCAGGACTCTGGTGCTGGCAGCCAGTGAGGCCCTGGCAGGGTTCCAGCGACAGGCAATAGCAGTGACAAGTGATGGGGGGCCCCCCTGCAAAGTTCCAGCGATAGGTGACAGACTCCTGAGGGGGCCCTCCTCAGGGTTCCAGCGACAGGCAACAGCCTCGTGCGGGAAGAGGGGGATGCCTTGGGCAAACGGCTGGGGTGTCCCATTTTCTCTTTAGGAAATATGGTCACCCTGCAGCTCCCAGCCACTGTAGGTGGAGGGGAAATCCTGCAACTCCCAGCCACCACGGTTGTGGGGGGAACCATGGAGCCGCGGCAGCAATAGTCACAGACAGGTCACGGCTTCCATGAATGTTTGTTTATTGCCCGTGACCGGTCCATGACTTTTACTAAAAATAACCATGACAAAATCTTAGCCTTAATTATAGATACTGAATTGTAATAGTAGTAATCTCCACTGGCTGTGGGATGTACTGGTCAGATAATGCACCTGTCTGTCTGTCATGGCTCCTTGCTTTCAGGTTGGGATATATAATTCCCCATCACAAATCTAGAACTCAGATGACAGCTACTTATAATTTGGGTCATTAATAAAATCAAAGGCTTGATCCTGAAAATGCTTACCCTGGTGAGTAGACTCATGGATCCGCAGACCACAGTTTGAGAACCTCTGGTATAGGGTAAAAGCACACAAAAGACCAGATTTCACGGTTTGTGATGCATTTTTCATGGATGTGAATTTGGTAGAGCCCTAGTCATAACACAGTAAAGTTGGGGAATAAATTGGTTATCAGAGAGCAGGGCGCACAGTATTAGCAATTGTGAAAATGGCCTTAGAATGTTAAGACTATTGGAAGACCCTTGATTTTTTTCTATCACTCTTTATCTGTTGATTTACTTCCAGGTGTGTGGAAGTCTTTTACATTTACTTTCATGCGGGGAGATTTGAAGAGCCTTATGTCAGCATCACCAAGAAGAGGCAGATGCCTAAAGATGGACATTCAGAAGAAGTTGAGAAGGAAGTGGGCCAGGCTGAAGGCAAACTGTTTACACATAGATCTGCCTTCAGCAGGGCATCTGTGATCCAGGCTTTCCTCGGCTCTGCACCTCAGCTGACACTTCAGCTGTATATATGTGTCCTGCAGCAGGAGATCACAGCAGCTAGAGGTATGTATAGTTTGTGTCCAATCTATATATGGGTGGAGTGAGAGTTGGAGGATCAGAGGTTACTCTCTGCTGAGCTGCCTACCTTTGCCTCAGCTGGAGGAACAAGTTTGAAACAACTTCATTTGCTGGGCACATTCCAGTGGGTTTCAGCCAGCTGTTACTTTGTACTGCACCCAGGTTCTCCTCTACCCTATCAAATTTTGATTGAAAGCACTTTTGAGTGCTGTATAAAAAGCAATCTTGTAGATCATGGCATGATAAGGAGACAGCTTATCAAGGAGACAAAGGAACTGAGCTATATTTAAGGAGAAAAAAATTGCCCTGTGTTCCCCATTAAACACTTGGCCTGGGTATATGGTAGAGCATATTTTCTCCATGCTGGAACAAAGAACTACTACTTTAAGAAATAAAATGAAATACATACAGAGAAACCTTAAAGGATTTCTTCTTCCTTGGTAGACCTTGCGTCTGCTGTGGCACCAAAAGGACATGGGCCTGTGCTTCCCCAGCTGACGTTCTCTAAGGTCCAGTCAGGTAAGAAGAGGAAGGATTTGGGCAGCTGTGTGAGCTTTAAGTGGCTGCCTCAGCAAAGGTGCTTCCCTGCCAGATTACTGAATGGCTCCTGTGGCTGAGAAGCCCAGGCAGGCTACGCACCTTTGTGTTTCGCAGCTGGGGAAGCCTCGAGAAGACCCCCATGTAACAACTTATTTGAATATTGTAATTTATCTGCAACTTGGGGAGAGGGCAGGTATGCACATGCAGGTTCTGGCTCACTAGTGAGGACAGTTGTGATGGCGGCAGCTAGGGGCGGCTCCAGGCCCCAGCACGCCAAGCGCGTGCTTGGGGTGGCATACCGCGGGGGGCGCTCTGCCGGTCGCTGGGAGGGCGGCAGGCGGCTCCGGTGGACCCTCCGCAGGCACGTCTGCAGGAGGTCCACCGGAGCCGCGGGACCGGCGACCGGCAGAGTGCCCCCCGCGGCGTGCCGCTGTGCTTGGGGTGGCGAAATTGCTAGAGCCGCCCCTGGCGGCAGCTGTCATCTCACTCAGGGCCGTCCCTAGCTATTTTGGTGCCCTTCGCAGCCCCCAGGCCTCTGTGGGGTGGAGCTGGCTCCAGGCCTCTGCGGGGGGTGGGGCTGTGTGGGGCCCTGCCCCAGGCCTCCAGGAGGAATGGGGGGGCGGGGAGCTGGCCACTTCCTGCAGGAAGTGGGGTGACCTGGCCCCAGTCTGCTCTGCGCTCCCAGCTCCCAGGCTTGGGGAAGGTGGGAACCGTGCCCCAGCACTCGCCAGCAGCGTGGCTGGGAGCCAGGGGAGCGGAGCAGACTGGGGCTGGGTTGCTCTACTTACTGGTGAGTGCAGGCTCGACTGCTTCTGGAGTCCTCAGGGGAGTGAGGGCAGGGCTGTGGTGGGTATGGGGCGGGCGGGGGTGGAGCAGGGGCGGGAGCCCTGGGGAAGAGCCGGAGCAGGGGCTGGAGCAGCACGCAGCTGTGCAGAGCACCAGGAAATGTGGTGCCCCAAATTTCCTGGTGCCCTACGCAGCTGCATACTTTGCGTATGGGTAAGGATGGCCCTGATCTCACTGACTCATTAAGTATGAAACGTAGGTTTAAGTTGATGGTCAGAGAGGCAGATGATTGTGCCCCACTGACCATCAACTGACCCCTTGTCATTTTTATTACACTTCTCACCTGTGTTGCATGACAGCATGCAACCAGTGTGGTCTGTCGACTGAGCTGAAGTGTTCATTTAGGATGTAATGGGCACTTCCCCCATCACACTGTATGCTCCTTGTATCACCTTGCACAGAAAACAAGTAGGCGGAGATGACTGTAGACTAGGACCTCCCATATGGCAGGTGTGCTGATGCTGCTGACAAAAGATGCTTTAAAAAAATTCAAGTCATAGTCTGTGCGTCCAGCAAAGCTATGTGTCTACGACCCCATGCACATAACTTTGCATTCTTTAGCAATACAACAGTGCTGATTTAGAGGTGATGCACCCTAGTTACAAGGTGCAGCTCAGCATGCAAAGAGATTGAAAGAGTGAAATTTAGACTGATCGAGTTATGGCCAGGTGTACTGAAAGCACACAGCATACAGGCTTTCCACACATATCTGTGAAAGTACCTCACTGCTGACTGGCAGCAGCCTGCTTTTCCATGTTGGGAGTACACACTGAATTTTTTTGACATTATGACATAGTGAAATGGTCACAAGAGACTGGACTAAGATCACTGAACAAATTACTTATTCAAAGCTAGTCAATTAGCGTTTGGCAATGGTACTTTTTAAACAGCCAAAACGAAGTTTCCTTTTCCAGGCCTCGCAAAAACAATGGATTTACTTGTACAGGGAACTGGATTTTCACAGTGTAATGTCCATTACCAGCATGAATGCATCTAAAGCAGCTGGCACTGAGGAATTAATCAGCATATAGTGATATTATGTCATCTTAAGCAGCTGCCAGCTTTATTTTTAAAGGCACCCAAAGTGCTTATTTAGGCACATAGCTGTAGATTATTGAAAGACAAAGCATTGCTCTGGCTACTTCATTGTGCCTGACAGCTAAGATGAATTAATCACATGCAGGATGAACCATGGCATGGGGATGAGAACAGAATGGAAGTATCCTGCGTTGAGCAACATAATTAGCACTTGGGCTCCAAGTGCTGATCTGCAGATGTCGTTTGCTTCAGAAAGGTCATCTGGGTTGTTTCTCCCCACTAGTACTGTTGGCTGCTAGTCACTGTCACCAAGAAGAAAGGCTCTGTCTTGGGTCATTAAGATTGATAGAGAATAACAAGTACAATGACAATTGGTATGTTCACTAAAACCAAATGGTCAAGAAACTTCACAGAGTTCTAAATCACTGATTCATAAACAAATTCCTCCACTCAGCCAAAGCCAGCAGCTACCATGCATGCCACATCCTCCCCCTCCATGCCTGGCTTTGGAGTGGCCTAGAGCAGATAAGTGTCACTATATAATACTGAATGAAAGGGATGGACTGATTACTTGGAAAGCATTGCCCCTGCGTCTTCACAGACAGTTATCCTTCCTTCAGACATTTGGGTCTTATTTCTTTGTAACTTTCAAATCTGGACTTAAACCCATTTTAAAGAGGCTGAAAGTTGGCCAGAGTGCATTTGTTTAGTTTGTAAATTAAGGTAATAATTGGAGATATACCAATCTCCTAGAACTGGAAGGTTGTTGAGTCCAGCCCCCTGCCTTCACTAGCAGGACCAATTTTTGCCCCAGATCCCTAAGTGGCCTCCTCAAGGATTGAGCTCACAACCCTGAGTTTAGCAGGCCAATGCTCAAACCACTGAGCTATCCCTCCCCCCCTAAATTAATGCATGTTGCCATGGGTGCCTCTTCTCATAAGCTGGAATACTGAGGAGGACCTAAATCAAGGACAAGAAGGACTTTCTTATACCGAGAGTTAAATATGGTGCTGTTTATCTGCTCACAGCTTATTTTGTTGAAATTGTTCGGTTGAATGTAGTACTTGTAAAAGGTACCACAGTGACGTGGGTGAGGGTGGGAACATGGGTGTACCATGGTCTAGTGGTTAGAACAGGGGGTTAGGAATCAGGAGGCTTCAGTTCTATGCATCACTCTGCTGCTGATTTGCTGTGTGTCCTTGGGCAAATCATAGAATGTCTTTCGTCTCAGTTTCTTCCTCACTTGTACAATACTTACCCAAATTTATAAAGTGTTTTGAGAGCTCAAATAAAGCTTCATGAATTAGTCACAGAAAGGCTCATGGCACAGGCTGTAGCACATCAAGGTTCTCCACACACCACATCACTCCACTAATTCTCCATGCCCCAGTACTTCATCTCCTTGCTTAGACTGTCATCAACAGAGTTAAAATAACCTGCAATTACTGTATATTTTGACGGGATCATCTCTTAACTCCCTTACCCTGGATGGACGGATGGATTCCCTACTGTTATAACAGCTTCTTTTGAAAAAGATTTTGTTAAAGAAAGTGGTAATTGTGACTAGAACTCTTATGAAAAGATGCAGTATCTGATTACATGGCCTTTGAAACACATTTGTTTCTGCAACATGACAATCCTAGTGAATATAAACTGGGATTTTTGGCAAGGATGGAGAAGCAGTATGTGATTTCGCGGCAGCGTTGCCAATGCCAGATATATTAAATGCTTCTGCAGATTCTGCTATCCCAGCAAGCTGTCAACCACAGAACTCTTCCTTGTCAGTAGTTAGGACAACATTTTAAAGAGGTGTGGGATACTTTTCAGTATTATTAAGAAGTGTTTTTAAAGAGGGAAATTATGGATTTAGACCATATTTTCACATCTGGGTCCCAAACCTTAGGTACCAAAATAAGTGGCCTTATTTTTAGAGTGTCCTGAGCACAGGTTTAGGTAACTAACTGTACAGACCAAAGATTGAAAATTCTGGATTTAGTGGCTAGGCTCAGCCAGGTGTCAGTATTATTAGCATATCATGGTATGACTCACGTAGGGCAGCAGTCACCCTCATGTTACTAAGAGGTGGGAAAGGACAGGTTTTGTCAACCAGAAGTGGTTTAAAAAAACAAAAACTTAGTTGTGCTGCAAGTAGCGTGTCACTCAAACCACTGGTTCTTAAAAAGAATACTGCCCCAACCTTCCAAGGAGAGCGGAATCCTTTATCACACAGCACTGCTGTTGAGGGATTTAGGACAGCTTCAGGGGAAAAATCTTTGACTCCATCATCCCCTCACTTCCTCACTGATCTTCATAGTAGGTGCTGAGCCAGAGACATGTCCACTGCAGACAATGTTACTCCTTTACATTTTCTTCTCTGGCTGCCCCACAGTACCATTCCCACTGGCTTGATTGTGGCATTTGGACTGATGGCAGGTAGGCTGTTAAAAGCATGAGACTTCAGGTATAGAGCAAGCTTGGGCTACAACCTGATGCTGTACATGATTGCTACCAATGGGAAAATACCCATTCAGAATAGGAAGTAGCTTCCAGGAGCTGTGAGGGCAAATGGGCCAAAGTGATTTCTTTTGACTCACTAAAGGGGGACCAGGTAGTGTTCTGAACGTTTGCAACTTGTCGAACAGGTGGCAGGCAGCTTTTCAGTGCAATCTTTCTGAGCCGGGAAAAAGTTCTAGTGAGAGCATTCGCTTTATTAAAAAAATTACAAACATAATGTTTTGCTTAATTAGCTCTTAAAAGTTATTTGCTCTTGTGGTTCCACAGCCAGTTCTGAACTTGAGAAAAGATTTCTAAGAGTGCTGAAAGGATGGGCTCTCATTGGTATTCATAACTGTGTTCACTTGTTGTTCTGCTTTTGGCCAGTATTCTGTAGGAGACGATGTTTTAAAAAATCCTCATACCATGTACAAAACATAGGTATTTGTTTTTAAGGGAAAAAATGCTAAAAATTCAAGTGATAAACAAGCAAATACAGAATACATTTTACAGGAGAAATCCTTCCCCGTAATGGAACATGCATATTGCAATATACAATTGTAATTGTTATTCGGCCTTACAAACAGATATTCAGTGTCTAGATACATGGATAATTCCTTATCAGACATTCTATTCAAATTAATTGAGAAATGTTTCAAAACACAATGATAGTTAAAATGTACAAGAAAAATCCCCTAGTTACTCCAAGATCCTAAAATAGTTCCATTTCTTACAGAGTCATGTTCAGAGATTAATTCCTTCAAATAGAAGAACCTCATGATCATGGTTAAATAGCTGTAATAAAGAAGTGAATACAGTCCTTTTGTAGGATAATGAAACATAAACTAATTGAAGGTTGCAGATAGCATTGGTTGCTAAGCATTAAATTAAAATAATTGACATGACAATTAAGATCTACCTAATCTGTTTATCTTATTTTATCTAATAAAATAGAATGTGCTATAGCATCACCAATTAGTTTAATATTCAGCAAATATTTTCTCCTAAACTCTAAAAGAAATGACTGTATCATTTATTGTTTTTACTTTAATTGTTTGCATTTAAAACACTACCATGTATTAAAATGCAAAGGTTAAGGCTAAAAATTTCAAACATGATTGCCTAAAACTTGTCTTAAATCTATAATTTAACACCAAAATAAAAGTGGCCTGATTTTCATGGATGCCAAACATATGCAGCACCCAGCAGTGTTGTGGCCGCTCAGCACTTCTGAAGAATCAAGCCACATATTTTTAGGTGCCTAATTATAGAGTGAGAAGTCTTAACTTTAGGCATCAGGTTTGAAACTCTGTTCTCGTTTATCTGAGTCTGCTGATGCATTTTTTCAGTATCTTAATTCACAGCTCAAATCCCTGAAGTCAGCTAAAAAAGCACTTTAGCAACTGATATTATGGAGTATCAAAATGCTGCTGTCACAGTTTCATGTGACACTGAGTTCAGATGCTGCATGACAGTTCCGAACTCCATTTTCATGACGAGAGGCCGCACTTTGCTGCTTTAAGTGCCTGGGAGTTTTGCAAGGAGATGCTCATCCTGGCAACACAAAGTCTTGCTGTAGTGCCAGCTGCTGTCACTCTAGGTGCCAGATACCAAACACTCTTTGCAGCGTTTAAATAACAATGAAGCCCCTTCACTTGAGGAATCAATCATAGTAGGTGTGGGGGAAATGCAGAAAGATGGATTTCCATAGCTACAAGTCAGCATCTCTAAATTCAATCTGGCAGGTTCTATAATTTTGGGGGAGCCAGAGAAATAAAGAAAATAAAATGTAGTCAGGTGAATAAATGTTCAGTCGATGCCACGTATATCTTTTCCACAAGGAGAAGGAGGAGGTTTCGTGGGTAGGGTGCTGGCTTGGACACAACACGGGGGTTCAATTCTGAGCTCCACCACACACTTCCTGTGTGACCTTCAGCAAGTCTCTGTGTCTCAGTTCTCCTTCGGTAAAACTTCCCTACCTCACATGAGCGTTGTGAGGGATAAATCCATGAGAGATTGTGACGCACTCAGATACTACAGTGAGGAGGGGCCATATAAGTACCTCAGACAGATAGATATTGCACAAACAATAGAGCTTGGAAAAAACAATTTAAAGCTTTTGGTTTCTTCAGCATTCCTCATCTAGAAAATAGGGAGAATAGTACCTTTGTAAATCTTTTTTAAATCCTAGGTTGAAAAGCACTATGCTATTGCAAAGTATTATTTTATTAAAGCATTTACATAGTGTTTGGGGTTGTTGTTTTTTTTACAAATGTCTCAAGGTGTTTCCTAATTTACAGTCAGATAAAAGTAGCATCAGACATACAGCACTGTGAGCTGTGATTTTAAAAACTAACTCAGCCTACCACTAGCCACTAATTGATGGGTGGTTGATTCCATAGGACATGGAGCACCATTGCCAAAATCCCATGCCCAAAGGTTATTCCCCCAAGTAACCTTTATGATCACAGTGGGCAGGGTGCCAGTAACAACCTGTGATCCGTGTCTGATCAACTGACCACACACAGTGTAATTAGTTAGATCTTTTCCATTCATGGTCAAATAAATTAGGTATTAATTGCCACCAAGTTCACCCTTGTTTTTAGTGTGCAAGTTTGGTAGGGAGAAGGGCTCCCTCTGTAAGGGTGATGTAGTATGTTTTGACCACAATTGCTAGACTCTGTTTCCTTCTGAGGAGAGTGGGACAGACATTGCTTTCTGCTACTTTTCTGCTCCCCTCATCCCCCAATCCTGGGGCTGTCCAGGAGCTGGTTTAGCCCTTGGCAGAAACTGGAATAACCTCAGAGGCTCTAACTTGTGCTGGCAGGAACAACTGCATGGGGGCCATTTTGTCAGCCGTGGATTGCCGGAGCACAGTGCACTCTGGTGATGCTCCCACCCACTGTGACCACACCCCCTACGTCAGTGAAAGGACGGGGTCAGGAGTAGGTGGTGTAGAATGGCTGCATACGACCTAGGGATTCCACTAGAGCAGTGGTGCCCAAACTTTTCTTGTGGCACTCTCCCGCTGACCAGTAATGGCCTCTGTCTGCATCTCCCGCCCATTACTGCACAGTTGGCTCAGCAGAGGAGCTTAGGTTGAAGGTGGAGCTGGGGGCATAACTGGGGAGTGGGGAAGGAAATGGGGCTAGAAGTGGAGCTGGCCTGGGGGTGGAGAGCGAGTGAGGGCAGAACTGGGCTGGGGGCAGAGCTAAGGTTGCCAGGTGTCCGGTTTTCAACTGGAACGCCCAGTCGAAAAGGGACCCTGGCGGCTCTGGTCAGTACAGCTGACTGGGCCACTAAAAGTCCAGTTGGCTGTAAATGCCGTCAGCTTCACGAGGCTTCCAGAAGCAGCCAGCATGTCCTCCGGCTTCTAGGCGCAGGGGTGACCAGGGGGCATCGTGTGCTGCCCCCGCCTGTGAGCTGGCTCCTCAGCTCCCATTGGTTGGGAACTGCAACCAATGGGAGCTGCGGGGGCAGTGCCTGCAGATGGAGGCAGTGTGCGGAGTCCCCTGGACGCTCCTATATGTAGAAGCCAGAGGGACATGCCAGCCGCTTCTGGGAGCTGCTTGAGGTAAGTGAGACCCCAAACCCCCTTCTGCACCCCAAACCCCTGCCCCAGCCCTGAGCCCCCTCCAATGTTCTGAACACCTCAGCTCCACCTCCAAGCCTAGAGCCCCCTCACGCACCCCAACCCTCTGCCCTAGCCGGGTGAAAATGGCAGGGGTGGGGCAAGGACGTTCGGTTTTCTGCAATCAGAAAGTTGACAACCCTAGACAGAGTGGGGGCAGAGCGGAGCTGTGGTTGGCACCAGAGCAGAGCTGGGGCTGGGGCCGGAGCTGGGCTGGAGATAGAGTGGAGCTGTATCTGGAGTTGGGGAGCTGGGCTGGGGGCAGAGCAAGGCTGGGTGGCACTCTCCACCCCCTGTGAGGGCTGGCCTGGGCCCCACTGCACCCCCCCCAAAAAACATTCCTCCACACTTCCTAGGGGGCATGCCCCACAGTTTGGGGTCCACTGCCCTAGAGAAGGGAAGTCCCTGGCTCCCCTGTTAAAGCAGCTTTCCAGTTGCTTTGTACTGTCTGAATGTGTTTCATTTAACATTTGCTAAAACAGAAGGTTCTGATAATCTTTTCTTTTCCCAGGCATCTTCATGGTCCTTTCTCTGCTGTCGATTGTATATGGTGCATTACGCTGCAACATCCTTGCCATTAAGATTAAGTATGATGATTATGATGTCAGCGTGAAAGCTGCAGCCTACCTCTGCATATTCCTCTGGAGAAGCTTTGAGATTGCCACCCGGGTTGTAGTCCTGGTCCTTTTCAGTTCTGTGCTTCAAATCTGGGTCCTGCCTGTGGTGCTCCTGAATTTCTTTGGCTTTTTCTTTTACCCCTGGATTCTCTTTTGGCAAAGCAAGTCTCCTTTCCCTGAAAACATAGAGAAGGCGTTGACCAGGGTGGGCACGACCATTGTACTGTGCCTCCTCACCTTCTTGTATGCTGGCATTAACATGTTCTGCTGGTCAGCTGTGCAGCTGAAGCTAAATGATCCTGACTTAATTAACAAATCCCAAAATTGGTACCAACTGGCTGTATATTATATGCTAAGGTTCATTGAGAATGCCTTCCTCCTCTTGCTGTGGTATGTCTATAAAACAGACGTCTACCTGTACGTGTGTGCCCCTTTATTAGTCCTGCAGCTGCTGATTGGCTATTGCATGGCCATCCTGTTCATGCTGGTGTTCTATCAGTTCTGCCACCCATGCAAAAAGCTCTTCTCATCCAGTATTTCAGAAGGTTTGCTGTCGTGTTTCAAGTACCTCTGCTTTGCTTGCAAACCACCTAAGGCCACCGCACCTGTGGATAAGGCAGACTTGAAATCACCGGATGGTATTGGTGATGATGCACAGGCCAGTTGTAAGACAAATGAGTCTCAGAATGGGAATCCGCATCAGAGTGTTTCTTCCAATGCGTAAAGTGGCTAGTGTAAAGCAGGCAGAACTGGAAAGCTACTGCACACTTACCCAAAGCATTGTGTACCTTGGACTCTGAGCCTTATTAATTTTTCTGCCAGTGCAGCTGTACTGCATGGGTACTCTGACATGCATATGCATACGGCACACTTGACACACGTATACATACAGCAACCACTGTCTGTGGATTTATATTACATGGTGATTCCACACAGAGGTTTGTCATCTGCTTAGTCTGAAATCCTACAGGAGACATCTTTAAATTGTAGCAAAATGGACCTAACCCTGGTCTGATTCATTCAGGAGGTCTGAGGAGAATGAGAAGACGTAGGAAATGCAATATGTAGAGAGTGTCATGAGAGCAGGCCATTTCAGCGTGGAAGCTGAGCATGGTACTGGACTGCCTGGGAATTGTAGATGATTAGCTGTGGTCTAGCTGGTTTTCTGCTTTTGAGAGAATCAGTTCTTACATCCTGACTGGTGAAATACCATACCACAGGCCTTGGTGACATCAGGATTGAACTGCTGCAAGGCATTCTATATTAGGCTGCCTACGACGCAGGCCAGTTCCCTACTGCTGGTATTGGAGCATGATTATTTCTGAGAATGGCCAGAGGGCATTAGGCTGATGCACTCTTTCACTGTCTGCATTTGCTGCTGCTTACTTTGCTGATCGTTTAAAGTATTCATTGTAATGTTTAAAGCCTTGAATGGATGGGGTGTCGTGTACATTACCAAACACCCAACATAGTGTGTCTGGAACCATCTCTAACTAGAGGCAGAGGCATATCAATTGGTCATATAGCAGCAGAAGAAATTCAGCCCATCTTTTTTATTTAATGTTATGTTTTGGTTATCAGAGCATCACTATTTTGGACCACCTTGCCTTGTTGGCTTCAGAAGTGCCACAGATTTGGGTCCTTTTAAAAGAGGAGCTTAAAGACTTTTTCGCACAACATCACCTTAATTAATCAAAATGATTTGTGTGCTTCATAAGGTGCTGAGAACGCTTTGGCAGCTGGGCACCCCAGAAAGACAGTTTATTCAGAGCATTTTAAAAAGAGGTTTGTTTTGTTTTAAAATGCAGTACATTGACTGCAAGTCTGAAGAATGGATTCACTTATTCAGCCTTTCATGTTTGATTCAGCACCTTGTGTTTGTCCTGAGCCTAACGCACTGTGGGTGCCACTGGAAACAAATGATAGGAATTCATTAATTGGAATCCCTTTTACCATTCATTGGCTAAGTCTCTGTTCTGCTTTAAAGTATACCGTGACGTCCTTGAAAGAAACGATGATATCAATGCACCTGTATCAGAATTGTCATGAGATGGGAGTAGGGGCAGAGACGTGGCAAGTTGCGCTTGCACCTAGAATGCTGCAAGAGTCTGAGCTCTTTTTATTACTGGATGTTTTCATGCTGCAGTTGTACAGTGTAGCTATTATTTTTTTTACTTTGGTCTGTGTGTGTGTGTGTGGCATATATATATATTGAATAGCTCATTACATTATGAGGTGGGATAGTGTAAAGGCTTTCTTGGCATGAGTTTGGCATGGGCACATGACTCACATGTGGGGTTGACACCTACTCTTTAAATGAATCCACTTCCCCAGGTAGGTTTTGAATAAGTTCTTGGGGAGACTGCAATATTTCTGTGTAAAGAAAAAAACATTCTAGATCATTTGCAGAAGTTTCTTAAACAATGAGTTAGAGGAACAGATGGTGAAAGCTGTAATTGTCTTCAATGGAGCTACACTGATTTACATCAGCTAAGAATATAGTGCAGAATTTTTTTTCTTGGTCCAAGCCTGTACAGTTGGACACACAGGGGTGTATTTTCCAACTTACCGTAGAACCTCAGAGTTATGAACACCAGAAGTGACCAGTTAAACAAACCTCATTTGGAACTGGAAGTAAGCAATCAGGCAGCAGCAGAGACCAAAAGAAAAAAAAAAGTAAATATAATACAGTACTGGGTTAAACGTAAAGTACTAAAAAAATTAAGGAAAAGCAGCATTTTTCTTCTCATAGTACAGTTTTGAAACTTTACCAAGTCAATGTTCAGTTGTAAACTTTTGAAAGAACCATAACGTTTTGTTCAGAGTTACGAACGTTCAGAGTTACAAACAACCTCCATTCCCAAGGTGCTCGTAACTCTGAGGTTCTACTGTACTTTGCTGAAGTTGGGTATCTAACTTCATATTTAGACACCCAATTGATGACTATGAAAATCATCATTAGGTTCCTGAATACCTAAGTAGGTGCTAATTTAGCACCTAGGTCTGACATTTCGCCCCTTGGCAATTAAAGCAGTTTAGCTTAGCCTGAAGAGGGATATTACTTCTGGGGAAATTCTGTGCCAAAAAATTTAAAATTCTGTACGCAATATTTTAAAATTCTGCAAAAAATCTGTATATTTTATTTGTCAAAATAACAGTATACAATCACACCAGTTTCAATTATTTTGGTATTTCATTTCAAAATACCTATCAGCAACTATATAGTGTAGACCAGCCCAATGTCTGTAACAATACAGACACGCACAAAAATTCCTGCAAGAGTAGAGAGTTAAGGAAACCCCTACAACAACCCAGTTCCTGTTTCTCTGCCCCTTCCCCCCAGAGCCCAGCAGGGGGGCCACACACCCAGCCCAGACACTCACACGCAGAAGCTGACATCTGAGAGTCTAGTATACACATAGACATAGTAGTGTTTTCTTTCACATACAAATAATGAAGTTCTATGTATATACATATTTTTAGAGAATGTTCTGTGTTATTTACTATTTTTATACTGATCTACTGAAATGCATGTAGAGGCTACTGAATATATTAAATAATTATAATGATGACTATATATGGGTTTTGTTGCAGTTCTGATGCCTTTGCCTTAGCTATGCAGAGGTAGCCAATTATATCTGAGATTATAGGTCAAATACTTCCATGTAAGTGTTATTGTTTAAGGCTGCCATGCTCTAAATATACAGTCACTACATCTAAGAGAGGAGGTTAAATAAATCCATCAGATAACACGGCTGCTATATATATTTTTGATCAATCTGTGTTACCACTGCTGGTGGGAAGAGAAAGTATGACGGAAGGACAGAGGCAAAAGTCCTGTGCAGTGTTGGACTCTGTATTTTAAAGGCTAGCTGTTGACCAACATTTCCCCCTTCATCCAAATTGTACTATGGGTCAGGCTCTGATGCATGACTGGCCTGGGGTACTAATGGTTACACTGATCCTATGCATGCAGTGACTAGGGGTCCACAAAAAAAACCCTTCCTCCAACATTGACTGTCACTGATCAGAAACACTGGTGTCAGATCTGCACTCTGGTTGGTCAGTGTGGAGCATGAATTAAAGCTGTTCCCTATCTATTCATATTGAGGAAGGGACAGTGGCAGCTATGAGTGTGTGTGTGTGTGTGTGTGTGTGTGTGTGTGTGTGTGTGTGTGTGTGTGTGTGTGTGTGTGAGATTTTTCATATGAATAAAGGCTTGCAGGACCTAGTTCTTGTCTATTCTCATATATTTGTAAAACAAATTTTTAGAAACCCAAGTTTAAGGTTACACCACATTGGCACGTTTCATGTCACACCAGATCCGTTTGGACAGAACTGTCATATGTGTTTGCATTATCTAGGTACTATACTTGGGGAGAAAAAAGGCATCAGTGTTCTTAGTGGACAGCATGTACCACTAAAGATATTAATTAATCAGAAAAGTTGCTTTGTAAGTGAGCTACCAGTATAAAGAAACTTCAGTCAAATAACAAATAACGTTATATTGCAAATGAATGTAGGGTTGCCATTTCTTGCAATTTTTATCACAAATCTCATGATATCTGATGTTTTTCTTCAAGCCTCAGATCATGGAGTTATGTGATTGGGTGAGAATCTCAGCTTTTCATTTTTTTAAAGTAACACCCTAGCCCTCATCGTTGCAGAGAAAAGATTGAAAACGAGACCCTCTAAAATCTTAAGAACCAGAAGGCAAATGAAAAGAACTTTCTCTCACTCACTTTTTAAAATCTCATGGGTTTTAGCCAATCTCGTGATTTTTGGGACCTGACTCATGACAAGTCAGTGCAGGGAGCTGAACTTGATAGCTTCTCAAGGTCCTTTCTAGCACTACATATCTATGACTTCTGAATGCTTGGGGTTGGCAAGACTGATATATATTTTAAAACAAAATTGCTGAAAACCAGATTTTTTATAAAAATACCAGCTCCTAGCTTTTCTCTGCAACAGTTACTAACATCCAAACACGTAAAGCAGAAATTTTCTTTCACTCCCTGCGCTATTCTAAGGTAGGGTGACCATCTTTTCAAAAGGCAAAAGCGGGACATATGCAGGAGCCCCGCCCCTGGCCAGGCCAGAAGCCAGAGCTGGGCTGTGGTAAGAGCCACCCAGGGAGCTGGGGCCACTATGGGGAGCAGGACCCTCCACCTTCCCTGAGAGGAGGTCTGTGGTACCCAAGAGCAGCCCCTGGCCCATGTCCCCTCCCCCTGGGGTGCACTGCCCATGGCAGGTGGAGGGGCTATGGCCCCCCACAGTTGCCTGGGCTCCCTGGGCTGCTCTTACTACTGCCTGGCTCCAGCTTCTGGCCTAGCCAAGGGGAAGGACCTATGGGGAGGAGGAGAAGGGGGTGGGGCCACTTGGCAAGGGGCAGCCAAGGCCCACAGGGAAGAGGCTGGCACCAGCCCTGAGCATCAGGCAGGCATGGAATGGCGCCGCAGGGAATCTGGGACAAATGCTGTCCTGGAGTCTTTCAGCCTGAGACCCGGACTTGAACTCTGCATTTCAGGACTGTCCCACCCAATTCTGGTTAGCTGGTCACCTTATTCTAAGTGCTTATGTAGCAAAGGACAGAATTCTGAAAAAACACACACACACACACACACACAGAGTCAGGAGAGGCCCAGGACTGGAAAAGCAGCAGATTGAGGGTCATGTGAATTCTTACTGCCTAAAATAATCAATATAGTAAAAATGAAATATTTTGCACACTCACCATAAATTTTTGAGTCTCTGGACAAAATGAAAGGCAGTTTGTTCAGCCAGACAACCTACTACATTGCTGGAGTGGGGTGGGGATGGGGAGAGAGATCCAAATCTTATAAAAATAGCAAAATTTTACCCGAGAAAAAATTGTCAATTCTATTCTTTGCTAAATTTTACCCAGCTCATAGTGGGAACCCATTATTGCTGATGGAAATGGCAATATTTTCCCCTTAGTTGAATAGCAAGGTCTTGTGAAATTTTCAGTGTATATATGAATGCACTGCATACTTGCAGAGCTCTAACTGCAGGCCAGGATTAAAGTACATTTAGAAGTGGGAGCCAATTGCAGGATGCCAGTTGTTGCCAGGTGAGATTTTAAAAAGGACACATTGTTGCATGAACAAGCTAAGCAATATAGCAACAGTTACAATTGCAGTTTTGTGCCTTTCTGGTTAAAGTGAACACATTAAAAACGGGGACAGGCATAGCATGTATTTGCGATATAAATAGAAAATAATGTCTAAACATATGAATATATGGGTGTGCGCTAGCTGTCTGCACAGATTCCTAATTGTCAAGATTGCTCGTCTTTAGTATCTCAAGATTTTCAAAAGTGACTAGCGAGTTCACTCTTTGGGTGTCCAACTTGAAACCCTTCAGACAGGCCTGAATTTCATAAAAGTGCTGAGCAGCTACCCTCTGAAAGACAGGCTCCTCTAAGGTGTCCCAAGTTGGGCATCCAAAACTTGAGGCAATTAAAATCCCTAGTGACTTTTGAAAATAGGATGTTTGACCTGAGACCAGGTACAGAGCTGATTAGCTCACTGAAAAATAGAATCCGCCTTAGGGGTATTCAAGACCTCTGTGGGGAAACAGCGCACAGTGCATGCCTCACACTACATCAACCTCAAACCTCTGCTATTAGGTCCTCACTTTCATGAGCATTAAAATCCACATACACATTTTAGCAGAAAATAACAATACATAATATATGTTTCGTCTATTAGCTTTTGAAAAATTTCTTCAAATATTCTTTTCTTCTGGCTAACCTCTCCTGTCAGTCTACAACTTTAATCATCCATAAATGATTTGTCCAACAAAATGATGCATGGTATATTTTGATAACCAGACAACAAAGTCAGAGGTAGTCAGATTACCTTTGACTTCTGCAGCCTTCTGAACTTCTAAGCATTAAATGAGGACCATAGCATCTCACTAAGCCCTGGTCTACACACAGCCCCGGGGTCGAACTAGGGTACGCGAATTCAGCTACGTGAATAACATAGCTGAATTCGAACTACCCTAGTTCGAATGACTTACCCGTCCAGACGCCGCGGAAGCGAACTCCGCGGCTCCAAGGTCGACTCCGCCAACTCCTCCTGCCGCGGTGGAGTACCGGAGTTGACCGCGGCGCTTCCGGAGTTCGAACTATCGCGTCTAGATCAGACGCGATAGTTCGAACTCCGAGAAGTCGAACTCGCCGCGTCGACCCGCGCGGTAAGTATAAACGTACCCTGAAAGACACTTGAACTATATTTATGTCGTGGTCATGTATGCATTGCTGTGCTTATAAACAGACTGTCAGTTTTGTATTCTGAATTGTGCCAAATACAGTAACTGTAACAAATACTAAGCTATATGCTTGCATCTGCTGCTCTGCAGTCAGTGACCCTAATAAATTTTGTTCATGTTCTTTAAGCTGTATTTCTTCCTGTTTTTTAACCCTTGTCTATTGCATTATGAAGGCAATATTAGAATATAGGTGTTGTTCTAGAAAGGAACAACAAAACATTCACATCATATTTTCTAGGGTTGCTTTTTTTTTTTAATCAAAGTGTCGCTGTTGTGAAAATGGGAGTGTACAGATGCTTGCATGTCCTTGAAAATGGTTGATACTATATGCAGACTGCTAGCAAGATTCTGCTCAAATGCATTCATAACCTGCAGGAAAAAAGGCATTACAAAGGGACTGGAAAAGAGATATTCCTGGAAAAGAAAAGTAGACACCAGAACTATATTTAGAGATTACAGTTATTAGAACTACAAATGGATACAGCCTTCCTTTCATCTGTAGTAATGCTATTTCCTCTCATTTTGATCTAACAGACCAATGCTAGCACCAAAGAGCTATTTAGAACAATCTGACTTTATATTACATTAACCCCTTTGGAGACCTAGACCTACAGTGTGCTTCAGTGTTCAAATAAACCATTGTTGTATGGCTAAAGCCCTGGCTGGGATGATTTAGTTGGTGTTGGTCCTGCTTTGAGCAGGGGGTTGGACTAGATGACTCCTGAGGTCTCTTCCAACCCTAATCTTCTATGATTCTAATGGTGCTCTTTTAAAATCAAACCAGCCCTAAACTGTGGAGCTGCATAATGCTATTCCAGGGTTAAAATAAGTATATACATCACAACTTTATGCTAAGCTATATGGCTGAGTCATTTCAACTCTGATGCTTAGGAATTTCAAGACCGCTTTTGATCCCATTTGACAGTGTTTTGAAAGCAGATACACAGTACTGCCAACTCCTGTAAATCCTTACTATCAAATATGGCCAAGATTTTCCAAAGCGACTAGTGATTTGGAGTGCCTGAGCACCCATCCTGAGACTCTTCAGAGGGACCTCATTTTCAGAGGACTGACTTCAGACAGGCTCCTTTAAGGAGTCTCAAGATAAGCACTCCAGAACTAAAAAACTCAGAAGTGCTAGTCACTTTAAATAAATTTAGCCATCGTCCTCACTACTGTGAGTGACTTCAATAAACACCATAGTCTGTGATAGTGTTTGCAGGACCAGTCCCTTAGACCGCTTCATATCTCACTATGAATGATGATCCAGTGAGGAGGGTGCTAGCCTGGGAAACCTGCAACTCAATTCCCTACTCTGCCACAGACTTCCCGTATGAGTCACCTAGTCTCCCCGTAACTGTTCCCCATCTGTGAAATGGGCATAACAGCACTTCCCTACCTCACAGAGGTGTAGTGAGGCTAAATACACTAAAGATGGTGAGGTGCTCAGATACTGTGGTAATGGGGGGAGGATTTACCGGTACCTAGTACCAAGACAGCTAAGTCCCTCTACAGAGAGATAATAAGCACTGTCAGATAATACTAATCACACATATATTATAATGTGTGTACACATTATCTTGCTCTCTGCCTCACTACTCCAGGCCGTGTTGATAACAAAAGCAAGGATTGTTTTAAAGGGTTAACGTCAAGTGAAGAATTGCCCTTCTGGCTGAAATGTTTTTTCCTATTATTCTACGTTGTCGCTGAAAATGATTAGAGGGTGTAGTGAGTTGGTGTGACCTCTCTCTGAGCTTGATGGGGAGGGACCACTCTCTGCCCCCTGGAGCCAGGCAAGCCACACACCCCATGGCAGAAGCAAAGGGGCAGGACAGGAAGTTTAAAAGGTGGGCCCTACAGCTCAGTGGTGCAAGAGCCAGGGAAGGGAGCATATGTCCCTCGCCCATGGCTGATCCCTGCACCAGAGACCGAGCTCTACAGCGCCACAGACCCAGAGAAGGTTCTGGGACTGCCGACTGGCCAGTACCCCTGGCCGTGTACCCCGGGAGACAGAGGAACCCAGGAGATGGAGGTACACTGAGAAGGGGTAGTAGGAAGTAGCCCAGGGACAATAGACATTAGTCTGGTTGTGTTACCAAAGTCTAGGTCAGCATGTTTTGGTGGTATCCCCACTTACCCAGCCGCAGAATTCTCCACCACTGGCAGGGCCCTGGGGATGGGACCTGGTGGAGATAGGGTGGGCCTGGGTCCCTCTACCCCCTGCTGCCAGCCCCACCCCTGGGATGGCAGCCTACCCACTTTAGGCCGGATGGCCTGCGTTTGCTTGTTGCTCTGCCCTGCCCAGAGGGCCAGAGCCTGTAGACTGCTAATTCCTCTGTTGAGTATTGTATTTATAGGCACAACATAATGAGGAGCATGGCTTCCCCCCGAGCCTGATGGGAAAGGATGGCCACGGGCCACTACGGAGGGGGAAGATGATTTTTTTTTCGGTTTATTTTGTATAGTCCATTTCACTATTTCCTCCTAAATAGCCAATGAGTTTCCCTTATTGTGTTTGTGGGTCCCCCCCCCCAGCCATAGAGGAGAAAGAAAAACCTTAGGAAACTGGAAACTGTGACTGTAAAACCACAATAATGAGGAGAGTGACATAGTGGCAGGTATAGTACGCATAGCTACTGTTAATACCTCTTCTTTTGGTTTTTGTTTCAATAGTAGACTAGATTTCAAGCTGACAGTTTCTCTTTAATTATGTTTTGTTGCAATACACACAGGCACTTAAATCTACCATTCCCTCTACTCAGAAAAGGGTACTGTTCAGACATATGCTAATAGTATAGAGGCAATGAGCAGAAAGAAAACAAACCACAAAGCAAAGGCAGGTAATAGGGATTGTTGCCTCAATTGGATGTGGAAAGAAGACTAACTTCGTCAGTACCTTAGGCCCCCCTGTACAATGTGATCAGGGATCAATGCCACTGTCTTGCTGGGATCTTTTACCAAACTAACAAAGTGATTCCCCAAAAGGTCAGCATTTGAGTCCTCTATTAGGAAATGTGCTCTACACGTACAGATGAGAGATGCTGAAGTGGGACTGGCCAGGGCATTGCAAATAACAAGCCCTGCTTCATAGTTACATGCTTGTATAAAACCAGAAATGGACCAAAGCCATCTGGAGTCAGAGGAAGGCAAAAACATACTGAAAAGGGACGGAGAAACAGATTATTGGAGATGTTGGAGTGGGGGGGAAGCATAACAAGTGAAAAATTACTTCTGTCTTGTAGTGAATTAAGGACCAGAGTAATAATATTGATGGTGTCTTAATGATTTATTGTGCATGTAAGGCAAATCCAGTGAAAGGTGGAAGCTGTTCCATAGGGTTAACTAATCAAATGACCCACCTGCCAGTTATGTTTAACTGTTCAGCTTGACTTGCCATTTGGTACAAAGTGAAATGGAAAATCCCAGAGCCCTGAGCAAGAATCCATTAGCTAACACCTATAAATCACTCTTCCTATAATCACCCAAAAATGCAGCCAATGTTGAGTTGCTATCTTAACTAAGCAAAGCATAAATAACCTCTCTTTTTTCAGTGCTCTGAAACAACAAAGAAAGGAGAAACTTCAAGTCCAAAAGGTTCATTGCAAGGAAAAGAAAGGAAAAAATCTGACTAAGGGTCATCTAAATCAAAACATAACTTGGCTGTGGACTTAGACACATCACTTATTCATCAGGACTTCTCCTGTGCTAATTCTCTGGCTAAATTCTTTGTGCAGGCTTTCCATGGGTGAAAGCCGCATTTATATATGCAGTTACACATACATGGGGGACTTCTGCAGATTTCTGGAGTGTGATTTAGTAGGACTGGTTTGAAATTTTGCTCCCAAATATCTCAAGCAGCCTAGAAATAGGTTTGCAAAATCAATCTGCTTTTATTTATAAAGAAAAGAGTAACCCTTTCTTTTCTTTCTTCCTTTGATGTAACCTCTTTAGAATACCTATGTGAGCTTCACACCCTGCTCATTTAATATCATTTTTAGACAAGAGTTCCACTGAAAAAGGTAGATCTGTTTTTCAAGGCTTTAGATATAAAATTCTGTAAACAATGCTGCAAGCTTCTGTAAGTGTTCAGTATTAAAAGCCTAATAGAAATTCTATCTGGATGAAATTAACCTCTGTGCAGAGAGCTAGTGCAAGCAGGGCCGGCGCAACCCATTAGGCGACCTAGGCGGTCGCCTAGGATGCTGACAGTTCGGGGGGCGGCGACCGAACTTCCGGCCACCATGGTCGTCGTTGGTATTTCGGGGGCGGGACCTTCTGCCGCCTCTGTCGGGGCGCCATTTTGGGTGCGGGACCTTCCGCCGCCTAGGGCGCCAGAAAGGCTGCTCGTGCTCCTGAGTGCAAGGCCTGCTGAGCACAGAAGACACACTCAAGCAAATAGAGAGAGCAATCTCAGAGCTTTCCCCAGAAACTTTATTATGCCCATTGCAGCCGGCTGAAATTCACCCCTGTGCACAGGACCAGTTTTAAGGTCAAAGCACTAGTGAGGTCTCATTTAAACCATTTGCACGCTAATTCAGACAAGACTCTTGACTTGATGGGGGCAAACCCAGAGGAAGAGACGTTGTAGCTGGTGTCTCTCTCATGAAACTGAACAAAGGGAAACATTTAAAACTAGCAAATTTGGTGGCAAGAGATGTAAAATTCTACATCAGGAGAGGGCTTAAGTGGGACTTAAATGGCACATGGGCCTTGGGCTGTTCCTTGACACGGGGGTGAATTTCACCAGCCATGTATTGGCATTCTAGCTAGATTATGATTTTCAGTTGAAAGCTAAGTAGCTGACTCCCTGGCAGCAGGGTTCATTATATTACAGCATCTTGCTTAGATATCTCCATTACACGGGATGTTATCCCACAGTGGTTCCCCTATTGATATTATTCAAACTAAATCACTGTCATCCAAATAGAAACGAGTCAGAAGTCATATCTACAAGACGTGGAACTGGCAGTGCCTTTCTACAGGTACCTGGTGGGTAAGCTATGTCGTCCTGTCACTGCCCCACGGAGGTATTGTCAAAGGGATAATAAGTGAGATGCCATCGAGCAGTTAATTTATAAGGATAGGTGAAACTATACTGCTATAGTTAAACCAGTACAAGCCCTCCAGCATGGATGCAGTTATGCCAGTATAGCTACTCCCATACCAGAAGGGGTATAAGGCCATATGTACACTAGAAGGCTTTGCCAGCATAGTTAGATTGGTATAGCTGTATTGGCAAAGCATTCCTTGTGTGGATACTGCTACACTGGCAAAACTGCCATCTCTATTGTGCAACATAAACTATATGGTTAAAAGTGCAGTTTTGCCGGTATAGCTGCATCTGCACTAGAGGCTTTTGCTAGTCCAGCTATGTCAGTAAAAAAATCACACTGCTTCACACGCCAACCAACAAAGCTATGCCGACAACCACCTTCTAGTGTAGATATAGCTCTATGCTACAGTATAAGGCACCTTTATATCAATATAACTGCATCCACACTAGGGCTTTTATCAATATAACTATCAGTTAAAAAGACACCCTCACCCCCCACATCCCAACATAGTTTTACCAATGCAACTTTTAAGTGTAGACAAGGCCTTGGATTCAGGAGACCACTGCCTGGATGAACACATACTTGCCCAACCCTTTCCATTTGTGTGGAAGAGCTCAGGTGTCAGTGGATCATCACCAGATCATCCACCCCAGTAGCGTTTGTGACTCCAGTCTGGCTGGAATCTCAGAGGCAGCACTGAAAGCAGGGACCCTCCCCACTGGAGCCACTGTGGCACTCCGCTGCATCCTGACCCACTCCTGACGCAGCAATGGAACCATGCCGCTGAGATTCCTTCTACAGCCATTGCACCTTTGCCTCCTTGGTTCTAATCAAAAAGAGAGAAAGTGCCTAAGTTACTGCTGACTAGGCTCTAACACCCTCAAAGGGGCTTTTATAGGTTTAGTGATATAGATGTAATCATTGTGGAGGAGGGGGAAATGAGGGGCACCTGGTTTCCCCTTACCCAGGCACATTTTACTGCCCTGCTTAGGTACCTATCTGAGTGCCAGGAGCACCAATGCTTTCTCATGCCTGGCCTTGTTTCTGCAACTCTTCTAACAGAGTTAAACCACTGTTTAATGGAAGAGGAGGAATAAGGCTACAGAAGCAGAGGATGATTCTTCTTCCATACCCTCCCCTTGCATAGATCTGATGGGTTTTCATCCATATCTGCCTGTGGATGAAGAGGGGAGAACTTGGGCCACTGATAGTAAATTATCTAATACATAATTATTCTTTATTCCCATAAATCATAGAATTATAGAACTGGAAGGGACCTCACGAGGTTTTCTAGTCCAGTCCCGTCCCATGCACTCAAGGCAGGACTAAGTATTATCTAGACCAGGGATCAGCAACCTTTGGCACGCAGCCCATCAGGGAAATCCTTTGGCGGGCCAGGATGGTTTACCTGCAGCATCCACAGGTTCAGCCGATCGCAGCTACCACTGGCCACGGTTCACTGTTCCAGGCCAATGGGGGCTGCGGGAAGCAGCAGCCAGCACATCCCTTGGCCCGTGCCACTTCTCGCAGCCCCCATGGCCTGGAGCGGCAAACCGTGGCCAGTGGGAGCTCCGATTGGCTGAACCAGCAGATGTCGCAGGTCAATAAACTGTCCCAGTCCCCCAGCAGATTTCCCTAACAGGCCACATGCCAAAGGTTGCTGATCCCTGATCTAGACCGTCCCTGACAGGTATTTGTCGAACCTGCTCTTAAAAATCCCCAGTGATGGAGATTCCAACACCTCCCTAGGCAATTTATTCCAGTGCTTAACCACTCTGACAGTTAGGAAGTTTTTGCCCTTGCTTCTGGTCCTATCCTCAGAGGTTAAGGAGAACAATTTTTCTCCCTCCTCCTTCTAACAGCCTTTTATGTACTTAAAAACTGTTATGTCCCCTCTCAGTCTTCTCTTCTCCAGACTAAACAAATCAATTTTTTTCAATCTTCCATCATAGATCATGTTTTCTAGACCTTTAAATCATTTTTGTTGTTCTTCTCTGGACTTTCTCCAATTTGTCCACATTTTTCCTGAAATGTGGCACCCAGAACTGGACACAATACTCCAGTTGAAGCCTAATCAGTGCAGGGCCGCCCGGGGGGTGGGAGGGGGGCAAGTGTGGCAATTTGCCCCAGGCTCCGCAGGGGCCCCCACAAGAATGGCTGAGGTTCCCTCCCCGGCCCCAGCCCGACCCGACCCCGTCTCCACCCTTCTCCCGGAGCCTCAGCGCATCCAGGAGCTTCCCTCGACAGCTGTGCAGCGTGGCTCTGGCGGGGTCCCTGAGCCCTGCCCCGCTCAGAGCCACGTGGTGAGGGGGCGAGGCTGCGAGCTCCAGCAGGGCCTGAGCTCAGCTCCCTCTGCTCAGCCTGGCGCTCGCGGCCCCGCCCCCTGACCACGAAGCTCTGAGTGGGGCAGGGCTCAGGGGCCCCACCGGAGCCACGCTGCAGCTGTCGAGCGAGGCTCCTGGATCCGCTGAGGCTCCGGGTGAGGGGGGAGCCGGGGGTAAGGGGCCGGGGCTGGGGGGGGTTGGCTAAGGGGCAGGGAGTCCTGGGGACAGTCAGGGCACAGGGAGGGGGCAGAGTTGGGGGGGCGGTCAGGGGACAGGGAATGGGGGGGTTGGATTGTGGGCGTTCCGGGGGTCTGTCAGGACTCAGCGGGTGTGGATGGGGGTCAGGGCAGTCAGGGGACAGGGAGCAGGGGTGGAGTCTCAGGGTGGTGGTGTGGGTCTCTGGGGGACAGTGAGGGGACAAGGAGCAGGATGGGTCAGGGATTCTGAGGGGGGCAGTTGGGGGGCAGGAAGTGGGTGGGGGTTGGATAGGGGGCAGGGCCAGGCTGTTTGGGAGGCACAGCCTTCCCTACCCTAAAGCTCATTCAGCAGTTTGAGGCTTGCAGAAGAGCCAAGCTGTTAGCTTTTCCATTAGGGCTACCATCCCTTTCACTTCTCAAATGCCAAATTATAGTCTATATTTAATTTCAGTGCCATAGGGTGATTCATGTCAGGGGAGGGTAGCTTCATTTAAAATTAGCCACTGGGGGAAGGATCACATGAGAAGAGCTATATCCTTCCCGACCCTATCAAGGGAGACCTCCCCTCCCCTGCATTCCCTGAGGCTCCAGAGGGGTTAATTTAGTGGTTCTCAAACTTTTATACTGGTGACCTCTTTCACATAGCAAACCTCTGAGTGCGACCCCCCCCTTATAAATTAAAAACACTTTTTTATATATTTAACACTATTATAAATGCTGGAGGCAAAGCAGGGTTTGAGGTGGAGGCTGACAGCTTGCAGCCCCCAGTAATAACCTTGTGACCCCCTGAGGGGTCCTGACCCCCAGTTTGAGAACCCCTGGGTTAATTTAATTTTAGCACCCTGTGTCTATTCACATGCATGTGCTATTTTGAGCATGTCAGTTTTCACAACATAGGCTCATCTCGGATTCTGGAACAAGCTCAAATGCTCAGTTTGTGGAGTATGTACATAAGCTATACTAAAGACAAACCCACAGTAACCGTCTCCACTTTGTGAGGGACCCCATGGAGCCAGTCTCTAGGAAACAGATAAATTCATGGAGGTTAAGTCCATTAATGGCTATTAGCCAGGATGGGTAAGGAATGGTGTCCCTAGCCTCTGTTTGTCAGAGGGTGGAGATAGATGGCAGGAGAGAGATCAACTGATCATTACCTGTTAGGTTTACTCCCTCTGGGGCACTTGGCATTGGCAATTGTCAGTAGACAGGATACTGGGCTGGATGGACCTTTAGTTTGACCCAGTATGGCTGTTCTTATGTTCTAACCTAAATGAACCCAAAGTTATGGAGACAGATATGAGTCAAGGAAGCCAGCAGAGTATCAGAAACCTGGAAAAATCTCTGACTGGATGGGCTCAGGCGTTTGGTCACAAGCTGAGGTGGTTTAAAAGTTTTGGATTTTTTAAGCAGAATTTTTTTATTGTTTCCTTAAACAACCAAACACAGCAAGCAGCAAATATTTGGCCACACGCTTCTGAAACCCCAAACTATATTCAGGTTTTGGCAGACTAATTTCAGCTTTTCAATTAAAAAAAACCCAACAAATTTTGAAGGAAAGCAGACGTTGTCCGTGATTTTTTTCTGCTTTTTAAAAACCCCTAGTTTTCGATCCAGAAAAAGTTTTGACGGAAAATATTTGTCCAACCCTTTTAATGAGCTTTAGTGCCCTTTAGCACTAGCTGATACTGAGAACCAGTGATACCTTGTAAAGAAGTTTTCTCAAAACTGGGTTTGTGCCGAGATGCAGAAGGTTTATTTTTCCCAGGGCCACCCGTGGGTGCGGAGCAAGTGGGGCAATTTGTGATGGGCCCCACAGGGGCCCCCATGAGAATATAGCATTGTATAGTATTGTAATTTTTTTTATGGAAGGGGCCCCCAAAATTGCTTTGCCCCAGGCCCCCTGAATCCTCTGGGCAGCCCTGAATCAGTGCGGAGTAGAGCGGAAGAATTACTTCTCATGTCTTGCTTACAATACTCCTGTTAATATATCCCAGAATGATGTTTGCTTTTTTTGCAACAGTGTTACACTGTTGACTCATACTTAGCTTGTAATCCACTATGACTCCCAGATCCCTTTCCACAGTGCTCCTTCCTAGGCAGTCATTTGCCATTTTGTACGTGTGCAACTGATTGTTCCTTCCTAAGTGGAGTACTTTGCACTTGTCCTTATTGAATTTCATCCTATTTACTTCAGACTGTTTCTCCAGTTTGTCCAGATCATTTTGAATTTTAATCCTATTCTCCAAAGCACTTGCAACCCCTCCCAGCTTGGTATCGTCCGCAAACTTTATAAGTGTCCTCTCTATGCTGTTATCTAAATCATTGATGAAGGTTTTGAACAGAACAATAAATGGCATTGTAACGGCAGGCTATTGGCTGCCTTGCCTTGCTTTGCTCCCTCACATGGAGGATGTCCAACCACCTGTCCCAGAAATCCTTCTTCCACCATTCGCCAGCTTTGGAGAACTCCAGAACCCCATCCGTTAGGGCTGGTGCACCTTGAAATTCCTGCTGTGTTGGAAGACCAGAGTAAATATGGTAACCCCCTGATATGACTTTGTTTTGCTGCATAGATGGGACCAGACCACATTTTAAATATTCCTGAACAGCACAACAGCACCACTGAAGTCCATGGTGTGTTCCTGTTTATACAGCAAGAAGAAACTCTATTTGGACCATGCTGGGGAATTGTAACATGGTAGGAATTACTGGGTAGATGGTGTGACAAAGTTCCTCCTCTACCTTGGTGGGTCCTGTGCTTATTGGCAGATTTGCTCGGCTCACAGATTCACCCTGTGAGTTGGGAAACACCCCAGAGACCTTCCCCTCTGGTAGAGGCCACAGTCCAGATCAATTTCTCCTGTGTCTGATCAGGAGTTGGGAGATTTGGGGGGAACCCAGGCCCACAATCTACTCTGGGTTCCAGCCCAGGGCACTGTGGATTGCAGCTGTCTATAGTGCCTCCTGTAACAGCTGCATGACAGCTACAACTCCCTGGGCTACTTCCCCGTGGCCTCCTCCCAACACCTTCTTTGTCCTCACCACCGGACCTTTCTCCTGATGTCTGATAACGCTTGTACTCCTCAGTCCTCTCAGCTTCTTGCACACCTCTTGCTCCCAGTTCCTCTCACACACTTCCACTCCCCCTGGCCTGGCTGGAGTGAGCTCTTTTATAGCATCAGAGGGGCCTTAATTAGAGTCAGGTGCTTAACAGCCTCACCTGACTCTTAGCAGGTTAATTGGAGTCAGGTGTTCTCATCAGGCCCAGCTCCAAGCCCCAGCACACCAAGCGCGTGCTTGGGGCGGCATGCTGCGGGGGGCGCTCTGCTGGTTGCCGGGAGGGCGGCAGGTGGCTCCGGTGGACCTCCCGCAGGCGTACCTGCGGATCCTCCACTGGAGCCGCAGGACCAGCGGACCCGCAGGCACGTCTGCAGGAGGTCCACCGGAGCCACGGGACCGGTGACTGCCAGAGCGCCCCCCGCTGCGTGCCGCCGTGCTTGGGGCGGCAAAATTGCTAGAGCCTCCCCTGGTTCTCATTATCCTGGAGCAGCCCCTGCTCTGGTCACTCAGGGAACAGAAAACTGCTTCTCCAGTGGCCAGTATATCTCCCTTCTACTACTCTGCTGTTCCCAACTGGCCTGGGTCTATCACAATAGAAGCAAATCTCCTCCAGCATTCCTGAGCCATATTTCAAAGACTAAGATATCTGAGTGCACAGTACCCAAATGTGCTACCTGTGTACGTGTCTGGTGTCCACCAGATGGCACTGTCTACTCACTTAGGATGTTAGCTGCCTGCTTCCTCATGCTTGGCCCTGGCTGCACCCTGCAGCCAGCCTTCTGTTGCTCTTGCTTTCTCTCCTGTACACTTTTAAATCTCTCTCTTGAAACAGAACTTCCCTCACAGCTTTTTTTTTCTGACCTTCTTTCCTTTTGGCCAGGTTAAAAATGAAGACCTCCATAGTGCAGCATTTACTTGGCTCGTCTATAGAGGTAGCAGGATGCTGTGGAAATTAAAGAAACAAATTAAGGACAGTAATTGGAGAAGGAAGATGAATGAGCTAGTGTCTTGGTGGGTGGAGGGAAGGAGGGGTAGAGGTAACTGACTAAACTGTGTATGTCTAATTTGCCTTGTATGAATATATTGGTAGGATCTTAGAGAGACAAGGTGGAGGTGATATCATTTATTGGACCAACTTCTGTTGGTGAGAGTGACATGCTTTCAAGCCACACAGAACTCTTCTTCAGGTCTGGGAAAAATACTCCCAGAGTCACAGATAAGCACAAGGTGGAACAGATTGTTTAGCATAAGTAGTTAACGCATACTGTAAGGGACCATCCACTCACCTTGTTTCTCTAATATCTTGGAACTGACACGGCAACAACTACACTGCATATTGGTGGATCTGACATTTTTTCCAGATTGTGTTGTCCTGCCTAACTTTTAACTCCTGTTACCTCTAATCTGGCAACCTATTCTGTTTCATCTAAACTGGGCTGGGTAGTAACATGAAAGGACTCCATGCTTGTAAAATTAAACTGGTTGTTTATTAACAGAACTATTTACAGAGATGCTGCAACTGCAGCTAGCATTCTAGCCATGTGCACACAGATATGCTTCCTCCAAACTCTTCCCTCCTGCAACATCTGCTCCTCCTTCCAAGTTCTATGGAGGTTGTTACACTACCTACTCTCACTCTACTACTAAAATCCTGCCTCTCCTGCCCCTCTAAATCCATTCAAATGTTGCTTCACCTTCCATGTGTGATCATTGAGTTCACTCCATTTAGTGAAATTTCAGTGTGTTGACTTTTTGTTGAAACTTTCCTAGGTGACATGCTCTAAAGCAGATATTCCTCTCAGCAGTTCCTACTGCATGGGAAGTGGCTTACGTTAGCTTTAATCATAATTTATAAATCTCAGAATAAACACATTTAACAATATACCTGGGGCTAATTTAGCAGACTTTCCATTCAATAGTGGATAGACTGGCCTGAGACTGTAGGGGAAGATTGCCTTTGGATATTTTCTTGGCGAGAAATGTGTCCATCCTGGCAGGTTCGGATGACATTCCCCCCCTCCAGGGCAGAGTGGCTGAATAGGGATGCAATGTGACTTCACACCAGCTCTGTAAAGCCTCACACGGGGTAAGGGCAAAACCAATGGATCTGAGATTAATTAGATCCAGTGACCACAATTTCTCCCATGAGGAGAAACAGGTGAGTTCTGACTTCTACTCCAGCCCAAGAGCCAGCATACCAGCTGCAGAGGGGCTGTGAAGCTGCCTTGTGTCCTACTTGCAGATGGAGGAGGATTCCCCAGTCCTACCCAAACCCAGTTTACTTTGACCTCTGACTTTGTGCATAGGAGGAGGGGGTATATGAATTTATCCTTTAAGACGTTATCTACAGCTCTACATCTATTATGGGAATAATGTCTGAATGAACATCTGCCTGGAAACAAGTCCGCTTTACATGAGACTATATGCAGGACTGTATTTCAACCAGCACTTATGCAGGATACACCACTTGAGGGTGCTATTTCTCTATATAGCACAGGCCTGCTGTGCCATTTAAACCACTGTTTGATGCTGAAACCACCAATGGATAGATTCTGTTAATCAACATCCATGATACCAAGCTTGCAGCTTGTTGGAGCCCTGCTCATGGCTGTCCTGCCTGCTTGAAATAAGATGTTGTGAAATGTCATGATTAAGAAGATAATAATGAGCCACTTTCCCTGAGAACTGAAAAAGGACAATTTAAAGTCCAAGAGACCTAGAGAGACCTGTTAAGTCCCACTGGAATCTCATTAACGAGGCTGTAGTGATAATGGTGGGGTCTGTTGCAGTTTTGTCCTGTCATAAGCAGTCTCAGGTGGAATCCATTGCATCCACAGAAAAACCTCTATCCTTCTGCCACTCATATCAACTCAGCATGATGAGGCTTTGGAGAGCTGTTTTTATTAATTATTATTATTATTATTTTATTTATTATGAAATGTAATTGTGCCCTTTTTCACTCGCTGGCACAGTCATGAGGTTGTTTAGGAATTTTGCTAACAGGACTCAAGGAGTCTCAGAATATGTCATTTCTGTGGGATCAGTGATAACAGAGTAACCCAGTGACCATTTCCCCTGGTGCATAAGCACAGGCCTTTTCCCTGCAAGGCACAGAAGGCACCATACAACCGTTGCACTCCAGTGCAAGTGTGAGCAGATGCTAGCTGTGAATGCTAGTATGATGAAATATGAAGCATTACTCGTCTGCATTGAGCAGAAATAATTCTCGAGCCCTTTGCCTGCCCACTTCCTTCCCCTCAGTAGTGCAAGGTAATAAAGGGGTGGGGGTCGGGATTGTCAGAAATGAGGATATAAGAGGAGACATGCAGTTCAGGGTAACCTCAGCTCAGAAAAGAGGTGCATAGTGGTGGGCTCCCTACTTGACTTGACGTCTACTACTAAGTAGGGCAACATAGCAGCTGCGCAGCAATGTGCTCAGTAAGGCAGGATCAGGTTCCTTTGTGCTTGCTCTCCTTGGTTTTAAACCTGCAACACTTCACAGCTGTGCACTGTGCAGGATCAAATCTCTAATGCAGGCAGGTGCTAAACACATGGGTCCAGTGCAACTGCATGGCTTTTAAATGGGGACAGAATTTCACATATGTATACTGACAGGGAATAACGCTATGCTGGCAGGGAGATGGAGTTGGTGAATTTGTATTAGAGGTGTGTAAGAAACAGTCACAAGAAATTCCAAATCCTTGAGACCTGAACATTTTTGCAACACATCTGTGCTAAAATAGGACCTTTATCTAGTGAAAGTTGTACCTGTGAAAGTTTTCACTGCAAAGATGTGCAAGATGTTGTACAGAAATCTTTCCCTATCTCAACTGGCCATTTTGCAACATTTTATACAAACAGGAAATTTTGGAGCATGAAAACAATTTGTCCTACAATCTCACATTCTCTTACAAAATAACTATTATTACCCATGCAGTCTGCTGGCAATAGTTCCTTGTCTTGTGTTCACGGATTTTGGTAAATATAAAGCTTTCAAAGACTTACAAACACCAGATGAAGGGAAGTTTCAGTTGTTCATCAACTATAATAGAACATGGAAGTGCCAGGAAGGGAACCAAGGGCCACAGAGGGGACAGGTGCCATGTATGTATAAATATCTCCTGTCTGTGTGTTCCATTCTATGCAGCCGAAGAAGTGAGCTGTAGCTCACGAAAGCTCATGCTAAAATAAATTTGTTAGTCTTTAAGGTGCCACAAGTACTCCTGTTCTTTATGTATGAACTAGTCACTCCTGGTGAAATCCTAGTCCCATTGAAGTCAATGGCAAAACTCTCATTGACTTCAATGGGGCTAGGATTTCCCCCACAGATCACATCAGCTGTGAGAGTAGCTGACATCCATCTTTTGTTTAGACTTACTGCGTGTAATATTCCAGTCTGTTTCCAAGCAGCTATCCCAGGTCAGGGGAGGTTTTGCACATCAGGTGGCCAGTTAAAGCATATTCTGCTGGGTAATCATTAGTGTGGCAGTTACCGGTTGTCAGATCTGCTGGAGAGAAGAATGTTTCACTGGCTTATAGAAGTGAATAATATTTTCAGTTGTTATGTTTCTCTTCCTATGAGACATTTGATATTATTCTTCTAAGGGAGCTCTGGTTAGAGAAAAAAAATGTCAGATAGTCTAAGTGGCATTTTTTTTCTTGTCTTTCTTGAGTTGTAGTGTTAGAGAACACAGGATCTCAGCCTTTTTTTACCTGTGCCCTCACTACCACCCTTTTTTATTCTGAAGTTAATTATACGGCACCATACTATGGGCAGAGGAGACATTTCTCTTCAATCCATATGCATTTGACAATGGGACATTTCAAAACCATAACAAAATGTAGAATTTCTCCATTCTTATTGGAAATGCCATGGATCAGACATCCCCCAGTGCTATCGTCAATTCTGGGTCATGACTGTGCTGGGCTCAGGGCTTCTTGGATTCCTGGGGGGCCAGGAACTATTCCTGATCTATGTAACTTATGCCTTGGCTGCAGTGGTGTCTAAGGGAATATCTGGCAACCCAGAACAGCTGGAATTTAGGGCAGTCTGGCCACACACATCTTCCCTTCTGCCCTGGGGCCATTCTATGGCACCAGCAAATCCCCCTTTAAACTGGGGAACTGGTTTTCCCTGGTGGAGAGATTTGACTGATTCTTGTTGTGTACCGGGGCTGGGGAGCAGCCCAAAGTCAGCACCTACGTACTGCAAATGTTTGCCTTCAGAACATTCTTTTCACAGACACAAGAGCCAGAAGTGCAAGGCCAGGTCCTTGGCTGGTATCAGTTGGTGTAGTTCTGTCAAAGTCAAGTGACAGACACTTGAGAGCTCTCCGTTTTTAAGGGCATGGGAGGTGGATCACACAGGAAATGCTAGTCCGGGGGTGGGGGCAGGGGAGCATTTTTGGAAGTGGGAAGTTACCACAGACAAGAGTCCTGACCTTGCCCTGAGACCCTCTTCGCTGATTCCCAGTACTGCCCCACTCTACCTTTTTGCTACTATTTACTGCAGCCTTGGACAGCATTTGGGAGTCACTTCATTGTCAAGTCCAAGTGTTCCAAAAATCATGAGACTGGCTTTTAAACCCACAAGCCTTCCAAAAGAGAACACATGTGGGGGTCGTCTGGTGTCTGAGCCTTTAGGATATATTTGGGTCACGTTCTACACTTTGCTCTGCAAGCACAAAGGCTAGAGTCTTTCCCCCGCCCCCTGCTTTATTTTTAAACAAAAACATAAGTTGATTCTCCCATAATCACATGCTCCCAGGAGCTGGGAGTTTATAAAAAGCACCAAGTCTCATGAGAGTTGGCAACACTTTTGGGCTAACTGGGAAGGCATGTCCACACCACAGCACTGACTGAAGAGCCAAGCAGAGAGCAGCTGGGAGGCAAAGAGGCCCAGATCTTCAGACATATGTAGGTTCCTAACCTCCATTGAAATCAATAGACGTTAGGAGCCTAAATACTTCTGAAGATCTGGGCTAGAATTGCTAGTGCATGTCTGTCAGGGAGGGGGATGGTAAATCATTTTTGGAGGCTTTTGTGGGATACTGAGCTGCAGGAGAGTAATAAACTGTGAGGGAGAGGAAGTTGAGGGAGGAGACTGGATCAGCAGGTATGGGAGGGGCAGGGTGTAGTGCTGGGGGGGAGGGGAGGATGAACCAAGGAGGAGTCCGATCATGTGTAGTTTTTCATTCGGCTAAAGGGTTTCAGTGTTGTAGTTAAGTGACACCAAGGTTTCGGGCAGAAACACCCTCCAATGACATTTGTTTAACCCAAAGTAGTTCATACACAAGAGAAAAATGTCAATTTCCAAGCTCTCCTTATTAAGGCTGGGTCTTAAGACGTTGTGTTTGTAGAGATGTCAGGAAAGATACAGCAAATTTAAACCATTGCATGGGTCAATGGTTAGCTAATTTCTAGATGAATGACAAAGGAAACAGGTTGCATCAAGACTGCTGCTCTCACTTCCTTCAGTGGGGAGATACACACATTGCCTGAAGAAGAACAAAGCCAGTGTGCACTCTGCCCCAGCAACGATGGGCAACTGGGTGGTGAACGAGGGACTCTCCATCTTTGTCATTGTAAGTACAATACCTTATTGTGATTCACATTTGGCCACACGTGTTGTGAGACCTGAAATATGCTGATCACTTTGAGTCCACTTTAATTTTTCTGATACTGTGGCTATGGGCAAGCAATAGAACTACTAAGAATTACCGGGTGAAATCCCAGAGTTCCTTACTAGTAAAGTGCCATTGAGTTCAGTGGGGCCAGGTTTTCAGTCTGTACTTTGTCTCATTTGATTAGTTATATGCCTGTAAGTGTTTGGATGGGAGAGTGATCCTGGCATGAGAGAGCGCATATAACATTACATTCTGGGATTCTGCGTGTGGGGATCCTTTGTTAAGACTTGCTGTGCTTGACTCTTGCATGAATATGCAGTGAAAACAATGCTATGTCATTCTAGCCAGTGTGTTCAATTAGTGCCAGCCAGGATATAAAAGTGGGTGGAATCCCTCTCGTGTGTAGGGGAGCTAGGGTCTGGGACAGAGAGAAAAGCCAAACTTGGAGAGGAAAACTTAGATGAGGGTTTAATAATTGGGTGTTTTCTTTGATTTATTAATAAAGCCAAATGCCCCCAAAAGACTAGGTTCAGACTACACAGCCTGTATGGTCGCATGTGTGTATATATGTGCAGCAACACACATACTAGAAGCAGGATGTGAATTCAACCGTGATTCCTGTTATGTTCCTGTATTTTTCTTTTCAACAGTTGATTGCTAGCCAAAGATATCTTAAAATCTGGCTTCATATACAGTGCAATTATGAGAAATAGTGAATTGATTCTATATCTTCAAAAGAGTTACTAGACCATCATGAAGCTGATTTTTAGATTTGCATTCAAAACATCTAAAAATAATGTAATAATGCTGATGATGTGTAATAAGTTTATTAAATGAATAGCCATAAATTAGTCTGGAAAATCATAGGTACTGATCTTGCAAATACTTTTGAATATGCTTAATCTTATAGACCTGAACAGTGCCACTGAAATAAATGCTCAGGTGCCTATAATTATGAATGTGAGCAAGTGTTTGCAGGATCAGAGCTTTAATCTACCAGAGGCAAAAGAAATGATACTTTCATATTTAAGAGCTCAGCTGCTCTTTTTTCACATTAAAGAGCCTGTCTTAAGAAAATATTAATGATACAAAAGATATAGATATTCAGTTCTGTAATAACAGTTACTTATAACTAGTCACAGAATTTTTGCCAGATGCTATTAAAGCTAATATTCTATATACCAATAGGAAAAAAAGTAGACTTAGAAATATAACATCTGTGGTTGCTGAAATGTGAACTTGTGTAGTCAGAAATGGATTGTGCCTGCCATTTACTGTCCGTAATTATATCAGTAGCTAGGACATATTTAAAAATGAGGTATGAACATCCCGATGGCTTGAAAAATCAATGTATTGTGCTGTCATGGTCAGTGATTCAAGTAAGCAAAAGCTCACAGCAGCTGAGCTCTGGCATGTCTCCCTCACAAGAGCTGAACATTAGCTGAATTAAAACAAAAGTGTATTTTCACTCGAGTAAGAAAAACAAGGAGTTATTTGAAGTAGATTGAAAGAAAAATAAGTAAAGGTGTAGAGACAGAAACAAGTCAAAGGAAAGCTTCTTTAGAGGGTCTGATTGGAACAGCATTCAGCACTGTTCACTGTTACAATATTATATGCTACTTGGGTGTTATTCCCCTGGCTAGACTTGTAATGCAGCCTTACGAGTTCTTCTGAACTTTTCTTCCTGCTTTGCACTTCCTCTGTAATAGAGATCTGGGGTCAGATTCTCCTCTCACACATTCCAGTATTACACTGGTGGAACTCCATTCCCTTCAGTGGTGATTTACCCTAATGTAAGCGGGAGGAGAAACAGGCCTTCAGGGTCTAGGTTGGCCCCAGGCTTTATCACAATGCTAGTGAGGGCCGGGGAACATTGTGGAAACAACACCTGAATCCTTAGGGTAGGAGTAAGGGAGTGCGGCACTATAATTTCTACCACCCCCAAACCCCCAACAGGAGGTTTGATTCACCGCAACTCACTACTCCCTCCTCCCCATGTGTTTCTTTCCCACTTGGTCAATCCACCTGGGGCTGAGCACAGGGGTGCGAACTGCCCATAGCCCCCAGCTATTGCTCTATGGGACTTGAAGCCAAACAACTATCTCCAGAACTGGGTAGGGCGGGCCAGAGGGAAATGTGCTGATGCAGTGAGACCTGCTGGGCTGTGTGCTCTGGCAGGGATTTCACCAGGACTCGGACTGAGCTTATAGCTACCCTTGCTCTGTAGAAACTGTAGGAGGGAGATCACAGTACAGTTGAAAGCCACCCCAGCCCTTTGGCACAGCTTCAACCTCTGGCTGCTACAAGGGGAAATCTGGCTGAAGACCTGCCATTAATAATGGTCATCAGCTCAACCATGCATACATGGCCTCAGGGTCACATGTGCCTCACAAAACCACCTGAGCTAAAGGGGACCCTTGGTAAGCTGCTGCAGTACTATGGCTTATTTCCTCTATAGGCTACAACCTTTCAGAGGGTGGTCTAATCACACACACTTAAAAAGATCTGATGTTGCATCCAATTCAGGGCAATGGTACAAATACATGTTAGTCAGTATGTGTAGTCTTAGGGAGGATACCTGAAGCACTGTTAGCTGTAGGGTTATTCCACTAGTGTATATGCCTGGAGAGGAAACAGGGGATTTAATGGGGATGGGAGCTGGGGTGGAGTGTGGGTAAATTATAATATAGAATGAAGGGGTAGCACAAAATAATAACAATAATAATAAAACACCTTAATCACTGCCCCTGAGGAAATGGCAGCCTCCATTATATTAAAGAGGTAAAGGGGGTGAAGATTTTAAGGCCAGAAAGGGTTATTAGATCAGCTAGTGTGACCTCCTGAATACCATAAGCCATAGAATTTCATCCAGTATCTCCTGTATTGAGCCCAATTTGTGTCTGACTAAAACATATCTTTTGATTGCATCCAATCATGTATTTTTCTCATTCAGCTTGTGTGGCTGGGGTTAAATGCCTTCCTCTTTTGGTGGTACTACAGAGTATATGATGTTCCAGACAAATACTACTATAGCAGACAGCTTCTTGGGGTAAGTACAGTATGTGTGTTACCATGGCATTTACTGAACAGATACAATTTTAACTACGTCTTCCTATTTTGTCCTCAATCCTATTTGGTGGAGACAGTAGCGTTCAAAATTCATACAAACAGATAATTGAACGCACATGGTGCTTTCAGACAGAACAATGGAATGCGGAGCAGACAAACCCCATTTTGTAGATGTCTTCCAGGAAGATTCACACTTCTTTTAATTAAAAAATAGAACACAGATCGTGACTGCTTGATTAAGCAGAAGCTGTGCAAAGTATTGCCCTGGAATAAAAAAAAGGCTATCTTAATCATTTTTTTCATAGAATCATTTTTCTATTCTGAAGTGAATAGTTTACAGAGCTGTTTGCCCACAAGGCTAGTTGTCATTTATGATTATATCAAAATATATCTATATATAAGACCCTGGAGTGCCAAATGTAATCCAATTGGCTGACATAGGTCATGTGACCTATTGTAAACTAGTTTCCAAAGCTTTCCAGTCATAGACTTTAAGGTCAGAAGGGACCATTATGATCATCTAGTCTGACCTCCTGCACAATGCAGGCCACAGAATCTCACCCATCCACTTCTATAACAAACCCCTAACCTATGTCTGAGTTATTGAAATCCTCAAATTGTGGTTTGAAGACTTCAAGCTGCAGAAAATCCAGCAGCAATCACATTACCACATTAGACAGGATGAAACAGACTGTTGCTAAATCCAATTTGTGACATGCTGCAAGAGATTCAACCCAAGCTGATTTCTATCAGTATTTTTATATACTACAGAGAAGTCAGTGATGGGAATTGCTCATATTTTTTAAAAAGTGATCATGGTAGAACCTCATTATTGCAAAAGTTACTGTTGGCTCTGCATCATAAAACAACGTGATATTTTCCACAGAGTTACTGATTTGATTCAACAAAGCTGGGAATCTTGCTCTTGCTTTCACAGTCAAACGTATTGGCCAAATTCTGCTCTTATTTATAAGGGTGCAATGCCCTTTGAAGTGCTGCTTCTGTAATGGAAAGCAGAATTTTTCCAAAATTGTTTAGTCTGAATCGAGATTTACAATTTGTTCCTCCATCCTTAATAAAAAAAAAAAAGAAGCAAGCTTCTTCATCCCTTTTTTGATGCTCTTTGTTGAAGTTGTAAATCTGAAACCATAAGGAATCAATACAAAGTTTTCTTTTAAAATGGCACTGATCATAAAAAGAAAGAGAAACCTGTATTTACAGAAAATCATTGGACTAAATCTAGTCCTGGTTTCTTTCTTGAATATACATATTATAAGATAGACTTTCCTGGTACGCTGTACCCCTCTTCATCTGACTTCCTACCAATCTTCAATGAGACCACATTCTAATAGTCATCAGATGGGGAACTGCTAACTAGTTACATCTGCTCTGTGGTTGGCCTCAGCTGTCAGACCTAACAGTGAGCCTTTAAAATAATGAGATAATTTAAACACTGAAAAGAGAAGCAAGGTTTTATTTGAAGGCATCTCTGTGTTGCTATATGTGTGTTCAACTGATCTGTACAGAGCAGTACTTGGGTGAAATCTAAATGACATCCTTAATTCTCATTTGTGCTCAGGCTAAGTGTAAAGAAGCTTTAGGGTGGGTGAGCATCAGGACTAAGGGTACATCTATAGCGCCACTCCCATCCTGGCTACACAGACATGCTAGCTTTGCTTGAACTAGCATGCTAAAAATAGCAGTGTGGCTGTTGCAGCATGGGCTAGGTTGGATTTGGGGCAGGGGCAGTCAGGTGGGCTTGTACTCGGCAGCTAGCCTGTGCTGCCATGATGGCTGTACTGCTAGTTTTAGCATGCTAGCTCAAGCAGAGCTAGCACATGTCTGTCTGCCCAGGCTGGGAGGTAACCTCCTTCCCAGTTGCTGTGTAGACATGCCCTTAGTTTCTTACATGATGTGCTGTACTGATATTGCCCTATGTTACATTGCATTACAGTCTGCTTTGGCTTGGGCACGAGCACCTGCAGCCTGTTTGAATTTCAACTGCTTGCTGATTCTGCTGCCAGTCTGTCGAAACCTGCTCTCCTTCCTCAGAGGATCCAGTGCGGTAAGATGAAGAAAGACTTTCAGAATACTTGAGAGAGAGTGGCTCACATTACTGAGCTCGAGTTCCCCAAAAGTATCTTCCTTTTTACGTGCCCCTTTTCAGAAGTAATGAAGTCCCGAGTTTTGCCGTGGAAGAGAAGTGAGGGTTATACACTGAGAACAAATGAACCACAAAGGCCTCACTTTCAAGCTGTCATCCCTGGAGTTGCACCTATTTATGCCAGAGATGAATTTGGCCCCTGGCTTCTAACTTTGTGCCTGAAATTTTGAAAGAAAGAAAAATATTTTCAAAAGCTATAAGAGCTGTATTTTCACACTTGATCCTTCTCTTACATTCTCCCTTCTCGGTTGCGCATGGTTTATACCAGACTCAGCCTAAAATTGCTTAACAGCCTTCTGACCTTCTCCAGCCTATGGAGCACAGGTGAAATAGGCTGCACATGAGAAGCACCATTAAGTGGTGTTCCGTGCTATCTGAAATTGTGAGTGGTCTTCCATGGTAGCCCTAACCAGTGCACACTGCAGCAATCTCGCAATCAAGACATGGATAACTGAGAAGAAAATATTCTATCTAAGCACAAACCTATCCTTGACTACTACAGTCAGGACGCCAAAAGGAACTCCAGGTTGCAAACCTTACTAACACAAAATGTTCAGATGAGGAAGGAGATACCATCTCATGTAGTTACTTCCCCTCCCAACCCTATCCCATCACCTCAGCTTTATCTGAATTGCACTTGGTCATCTTGTTCTCATCAAAAGCTACCGGCAGGCACTGGGAAACTAAAGACGCTACTCTATCATGGTCCAATGAAAGAGAATCACAGGACAGTTCCCATGCAAAACATCTTATCCTCCCTCTTCTTTCTTCCTGTATGCCTCAGCACAAACATGTACATACCCAGTGGCTCCAGTTCAAGAAGTTGATTTAGATCTGTAAAGCCTTGTAAGAAAGATTTCATGCCTTAGAGATGCCTTCCCTGCTTACGCGCCATCCCAAGGGTTGAGGTCAGTTGGGACTTTCTTACCAGGTTTCTCCAGGTCTCCTACAAAGATTTTCTCAGTAGGCTGCCCTCAGCCCAAGGCTGTTGGCCTAATGACTGTGTTGCAAGGTTTATCTAGGCCTTTGCATGAGGCTGGTGGACTGACTGTTATTTGTAGGCTAGAGGGGGTGATTTCATAGTTGAAGGATTTGTTTGTCTTAGTGCTATTTATAATAAGTGCAGCTACAACAGGTCTTGTGAATAAAATGAAAAATAAATGAGGAGTTTGGCCTTATCCTGCCCTGTAACATGGGACTTTTTCCCACATCACCAAGTCACTACAAAATGTCGGACACTTCAGCACAGTTTTTAGTTTTCATGTCCAGAGAGACCTAGGACTCAAATAGCAGAGGTGTTGCTTGCTGGTCATTCTTCAGTTGACTTGGCAGAGCTGTGTGGGAAAATACTTGCTTAGCATCTGTTACATTATGCTTGGCTCAGGCTATTGCTGTTAGTTCCATCAGTTTATGAGCAAATCTAGAAACTACAAGACTGGGTCTTCCAGGCTAAAAATCTAACTTTAATACAAAAAATTCTTTTAACTTATAGGAGTTAAAATTGGAGTAAATGTCCAGCCTCCATGTCTCTGCCATAAGCAATATGCTATGAGTTTCACTTCTCATTTTTCAGACAATTTGTTCTTTCCTAATGGCGACTAACACTTATTTACTGAGAAAAGGGGAAAAGAGCTCAGAGTTGAGAAAATTAAAAAATTGTACAATCTCTTTCCTATACTATTTCCAAAAACTGAACAGCACAGTTGTTATTGGTTATCAGATGAAATATCATTTAACAGCATCTAAGGTTATCTGGTCTTATCTCAGATACTATTTTATTCCAGCATTATATAGACTTATAGCTACATAGCACCTGATGCTGCATTATTTGCATATCCCAAAATTCCACTGATTTCATTAGGATCATATGGAAAAATACTATGCAATCATGTCAAGTATCCGAAGGTAGCTGTGTTAGTGTGTATTCACAAAAACAGCTGGTGAGTCTTGCCCACATGCTCAGGGTCTAACTGATCGCCATATTTGGGGTCAGGAAAGAACTTTCCTCCAGGGCAGATTGGCAGAGGCCCTGGAGGTTTTTCGCCTTCCTCTGCAGCATGGGGCACGGGTCACTTGCTGGAGGATTCTCTGCAGCTTGAGGTCTTCAAATCACAATTTGAGGACTTCAATAACTCAGACATAGGTTAGGGGTTTATTATAGAAGTGGATGGGTGAGATTGTATGGCCTGCATTGTGCAGGAGGTCAGACTAGATGATCATAATGGTCCCTTCTGACCTGAAGTATCAGAGGGGTAGCCGTGTTAGTATGGATCTGTAAAAGCAGCAAAGAGTCTTGTGGCACCTTATAGACTAACAGACGTTTGGGAGCATGAGCTTTCGTGGGTGAATACCCACTTCGTTGGATGCAAGTAGTGGAAATTTCCAGGGGCAGGTATATATATGAGCAAGCAAGAAGCAGGCTAGAGATAGTGAGGTTAGTTCAATCAGGGAGGATGAGGCCCTCTTCTAGCAGCTGAGGTGTGAAAACCAAGAGAGGAGAAACTGGTTTTGTAGTTGGCAAGCCATTCACAGTCTTTGTTTTATCCTGAGCTGATGAATCTATGAATCAGGTTTTTCAGCTTTATTTATTTATTAGGCAGGGAGATTTTTATTTCTGTTTGTCTTTGGAAGTCAGTGTAGTTCCAATGATATGTTGCAAGATGGGCAGGTTAACTTCAGGCCAGGATGGTTAACCAGGCCAAGTTAACTAGCAGGTCAGCAGTTCTGCTCTTTGGGGAAGGAATTGTATTTTCATATGTGTCTGTAAAATGTCTAGCACCTTTTGGCTGGTAACTCTTTGAGGCACAGACTTATATATTTGTATGACACACAGCCCAATGGGATTGTGCTCCAACTGGGACTTCTGGGCACTACCATAACATGAATAAGAATGAATGATAATACCTCTGGTATGGCAGAGAATTGTCACAGGCTCTGTTCCTCATATTAAAGCAAGTCTTAATTTAGATATCCATCCACTCTCTGCCATCTTGAACTCCCATCCTATGATCAAGTAACTTGATTTAATCAAATGTCTTATAGCATTATTTGGCATCACTATATGGTAAAGTATCACACTATAGCATTTAATTCATGTCATTTTGAATCTTTACATCAATTTCAGCAAGTCTTGGGTTCAATGAACCTGGGTTATTCCCCCAGTTAAGTATGCTATATCCTTCACACCACAAATAATCTGCAAAGACTTTTCATATTTTTTTACCCAAAGTGCTGCTCAACCCGTATCCGGAGACAGCTAGACAGGAACCTCACGTTTCACAAAATGGTGGCTTGGATGATTGCCCTTCATACTGGTAGGTATTTAAGAGTTTTTTCTTGATCATTGCTTTGTCATTTCACCTTGCACAGAATCCAAATGGAAACAGTGTCTTTGGAGTTTATGACCAGGTACCTCATTTCACTAAACTAAGAGAATGACACATGGCATGGGTTAAATCAGTTTCCAAATGCTAGTTTGAAACTAGCAGAAAACGAAGTGGCAAAAGACAACTCTCTGTAACTCTGTTATTCCAGTGCAGGCTACTCTCTAATAAAGGGTATTCAATCATGCCCTCAGAAAAATTGGTACCCAATGCTTTCTGAGGCTTGTTTCCAAACTGGGATGTTCGTAGTAAATAAGGAGAGTGAAGAAAGAGAAGCTGCATACGAAGGATTGGGTAAATGGTCTTTCTCCCCTACTTGTTATGTAGACTTGCCATAGACTTTTCTATGGTGCTGATCATCACAGTATCTGAGCATCTTACAAACAAGAATACATTGAGTTTCTCACTCCTGCTGTGGTCCCTTCCTGAGGTACGGCTGTTGTATTATTATTGGCATTTTACAGAAGGGGAACTGAGGCACAAATGATTAAGTGACTTGTTCAAGGTCAAGCAGGAAGTCTGTGTCAGAGATGGGAACACAACTCAGACCACCTGAGTTTTGTACAGGTGCAGGATCAGACCCCACAGCCCAATTTTTCAAATGCGACTAGTGATTTTGAGTGCCCAACTAATGACATCTCAAAGGGGCCTGAATTTCAGAAAGTGCTGAGCGTCCATCCCTAGTTGACTTTCTATGTTGCTCAAATCACTTAGTCTGTATTGTGCCTCAGTTCTCCATCTGTAAAATGGGCATAACCCTCTCCTTCCTGAAAGGGTAGTTGTGGGGATAAAATCCACTAATGATCGTGAGTCTCCCAGACATATGGTGATAGAGAGCAAAGGTTCTATTCTGTAGTTTGGACAAGGCCTTAGTGTTTAAAAGCCAGAAACTTTTTCTGAGTTACCTATACAGCAAACGGTATAACACTTACCTAACACAAGCCGTGTTGTTTTCTCTGTCACTCACAGCCATACACACCATCGCACATTTATTTAATGTAGAGAGGTGTGTGGATGCACGTGTTGAAGCAAAAGGAACTATTCAAGCTGCTCTCTCTGATCTTGGTGACAAGTCAGGAGAAACCTACCTGAATTTTGTCCGAAAAAAAATCTCGGTAAGTGACCCTGTGCCATGGGGAATGTTCATGTAGGCAACTGTGTCGAGGACATTTTGTTATTTGGTATGTTTAATAGGTTGAATCTGTGTTTAAATCACATTACAGGAACAAACCCTGCACAATGTAGTCCTCTATATTTGGCAATAATTAATAAAAGTGATGCTGAACTTCAGTAATAGTTCACATTTGTCCCCTAACAGTCTCAGTCCTTTAGAAACATTAATTCATTAAACTGCGCCTTTGCGAGGTAGCTGGATAAGCATCATCCTTACCCCCATTTTACAGATGGGCTAAGAAAGTCACAGAGATGTGAAGATCAAAATCTTCAAACTTGAGTTCCTACAATTAAGGTCTGGTTTTTTTTGTTGTTCCCCCCCACACACACACACACAGAGCTGCTGAGCACCCACAATTCCTATTCACTATTGATAGCTGCAGGTGCTCAGCACCACTGAAAAGCAGAACGTTCATGTTGGTACCTACATATGGATGTAGGCTCCTAACTTTAGACACACAGCTGTGAAAATGGACTTCAGTGACATTTTTTCCCCACACAACTAGCCAGTGGCAGAGCTAGAAACAGAACCCAGAATTTCTGACTCCCACTTCCATGTGCCAATGAGTAAAAAATACTTTATTTCCCTCTTCCATTTAGTTTACTCAGGTTCAGTACAAATGCAGTGTGGCATACACAGGGTGTGTATAAACACTGGAGTGATTTAGGAGCACAATTCATTTGGAAATCAGTTGGGCTTGTGCTCCTAAATCACTTAGGTGCATTTGAAATTCCCACCTGTGAGGTGAAGTCCTGACTTCACTGAAGTCAATGGCAAAATTCCCATTGATTTCAAGTTGCACCAGGATTTCACGCCAGGTGTGAATGAATGGTGGGTTCAGGTCGAAGCTTCTGATGCTCAAAAGGCTTCTTCCAATTGTCAGTCAAATCTACTACTTCGACTGTTTTTTAACATGCTGTAACCACAGTGTCCCAGAACATCATCTTGTAACCCAACAGGTGTGTACTCTAGTAGCCTTCTAGACATGGCTACCGCTGTAGTGTCATGGATGGGGTTTGGACTTATCCCTAACCAAAAACTTCAAATATAGTATGAATAAGTGTGATTGCATCACTCTCATTCTCAAAGATCCCAGATGGGTTCCTCTGTCCCCCTCCCTTTTTCCTATCAGCTTCAGATCACTGCTGACACTTTAACTATTCCCATGCTGTTTCTTACAGTATGCCATCTCCTTAAAGAGTCTGAAATGAACAAGACTGATAGTGCCCAATTCAATTTTGATAAATTGTCTTCATTTATACCCCTGTGTGTGTTTATTTCACAGAACCCCGAAGGTGGCCTATACGTAGCTTTCACATACTTGGCAGGTCTCAGTGGTGTCATCATTACATTGGCCCTTATATTAATCATCACATCATCCACTAAAACCATTCGAAGGTCCTATTTTGAAGTATTTTGGTACACACACCATCTCTTTGTCATCTTCTTTATTGGACTTGTCATTCATGGAGCTGGGTAAGTATTTGTAAACATTCACTGCATATGCTACAAGATACATGGTAGTTCATGTACTGTAAATTGAAGCCCAAGAAACAGACATGTAATGTATCTGATTAGTGATTTAGGATGCTATCAGCTGTTATCTTGATAGTGATTATTGGCCCAATCCTACAAACACTTACGCAGATCAGAGACAAGTTGTCACATGCATAAATCTTTACAAGAGATAGTCATCTTTAGAATCACAGATATTCACTTTTTGACTTTCTAATTAGAAAGTTCTTTCCTGTGTAGGGTTTCTCTTCCTATAACTTAGCTCAGCCTTATTTCCTAGAAGGAATTACATACTACACCACCTGAAATAACACAACAACAAACCAATTTTTGTTGCCTTAGTGCTAAATCTAACAAGGAATTATCTTTCCAAACATTGTTAATATTAGCAGTCCATTAATGTTTCAGAATTGGATTTCAGTGGTTGCAGGTTTATTTATAGACAAACATTAATTGTTGTGGCTTAGAGACAGCTCCTAAATTCCAAACAGGCATGTTCTTTTCCCGTGGATCGTTCATTTCATTCCTCTTTTTTTCCCCTTGCAAAATAGCTTAAGAAGTTATAAAGAGAAAGTGAGGCAGCTTTAGTACTAGGAAAAATGAACTCCAGTTACTGTTTAAAATTACAGCACAGATGTATAAAGCAGGACAGAAAGCTAAATAGCATTTAGTCACAAGCAGCATTTCTTGGCTCATGCTCATAAACTACAGTTAAGAGGAAGTTCTTGATGTGACCTTTTAAAAGAGAGATTGAATGGTCCAGAAGATGGGAAAGAGTTCTTTAAAAATGGTCAGTAATGATGACTGTGCAAAAACACTTCCTCCATCCACTGCGAATGGCCCCAGGGAGAAGTCAGAAATGAGATTGTCACGGGGCTCTGCACATCCATCAGAGGGAGGGGTGCTTCCGCTTGCCCAGTGCGGAGTTGATACACCCTGTCACACGGTCATCACAACTCTCAACTGGGCCAGACAAACACAGTCAGGGACTATGGCCCTTTGGGTGGGGCAGAGCAAATGAACGGTCTGTAGCTTTTCAGCCTCCTCGCGGGGTTAATAACTACAAAGAGCTTTTGGTCCCCTAGGCAGGGCAGAAGAAATGAACAGTCTGAAGCCCCTGGGCTTCCTGCTGGGGGCAAACAATCACAAACAGGGCTTCAGCCCCCTGGCCAAGGCAGAACAAATGAACAGTCTATGGCTGGCATCTCCAGCAATAATGACCACCTACCAGCATGGGATGGAGGGCAGGGGAACCCGGGCCCACCCTATTCCACCGGGTTCTGTGAAGCTGGTAACCTCCCTGTTTAGGATTCAAGTATTGACTCCAATACATTCCCTGGGTCACTTCGTACCCTTAAGTCCATTGCGGGCCTGTCTTTCACAGTTCAGCATCCCAAGTTGGTCTCCACAGCCAGTGTGCCCTCCTTAATGTAGTCCGGGATACCTGCCTCAGGAGTCTGGAGGGCTTATTGGTGCCAGCAGCACACGTCCGTCCTCCTCCTCAGTCAGCCCTGACTGAGCTGGCCAGCTTCCTTTTATCTGCTCCCTCCACCTGAGGCATGTGCAGCAGAGACACAGGGGCATGGCCTCTTGGGCCCAAAGGGACTGGTTAACCTCTGCTTGCCCAGTGTGGGGTTGGTACACTCTGTCACAGAGATTACAGCTGGAGGAGCACAAATAGCAAACAGATGAGAAGGTGACTATGAAGTTAACACATTGGAGTGATCAAGTATCAGAGGGGTAGCCGTGTTAGTCTGGATCTGTAAAAAGCAACAAAGAGTCCTATGGCACCTTATAGACTAACAGAAGTATTGGAGCATAAGCTTTTGTGGGTGAATGCCAACTTCATCAGACGCATGTACATTAGAGTGATGTAAGTCCAGGAAGTGTTTTGAAAACTAGGATGGAATTTTTTGCTTTTTTAATATCTGGGATGAATAGAAAGCTAATGAAGCAAGTGAAGATAAGAATGGTTCATGTTTCCTGGAGTAAAATTAATGCCTGTCACTAAAAAGTCAACACTTGTCAGTAGTTACAACACAGTGGTATATTTTTGTCTCTATTTACAATAGGAGGTAAGTGAGCAATAACTATTAGACAAAGTTGTCTTTTTACTTACAACCTTGGTAGTTTAAACTTGCAATACTGAAAACCTTGACGTTTAGAGAGCAAGGATTAGAAACATTGCCAAGAGAGAACTGCAGTAGTCTAAATGGGAGGAGATGAAGGCAGGAATAAGATTTCTGTAGAGAAAAAGATAAGTTCTAGCTATGATCTCAAGGTAGTAGGCAGTTGTACAGAAAGGAGAGATGTTAGAAGAAAGGATCAGCTTGAGACTAGGATAATTCCAGTGTATTTGGCCTTATGAGCAAAGTTGAAGTTTTTGAGTATAAGGAGAATGATAAGGTAATCAGAAATATTGGACAGAAGACCTTTCACCTAGAGGGAAGACTTAGTCTTTCGTGTGTGAAGGGTAAATGTCACAAGTAACCAGGCACTGACAGACTCAGTGTAGTTTGAGTGATGGAAAATATACAACTCATTGTTTCTAAGGAGACGCGTAGCTGCATGTCATCTGTGTATGGAAAAGCAATAACCAAAGTTGATGCTAGAAATCAGGGGGAGATCCTCAACTGGTGTCAGTTGTCATAGTGCCATTGACGTTTTTGCACACGCTAGGATGTGAGAGACTGACTAGCTGAAGATCTAGTCCACAGCTTCCAAGAGACAAACTTCAGGAGAGGTCAAACATGGCTTGTACAGCTGAAGTTTGTTTGCAATAATTGTAACTGTAGTTTATGGCCACTGATAAATTGAGGATCCTGATTTTTCCACCTCTTATTTCAAAGGGATAGAAATAGAACAGGCAGAAGGAAAAATCAGGCTTTCTTTTAAACAAATAAAATATTCCCTTTGTAACCACGTTATTACAACTTGTAACTGTAGTATTTCTCAGTTCTTCACTTGATGGTTTGTGTGGGGAGGTTTCCCCGAGGCAATCAATACAGATTTGCCTCCCGTTTCTCCTTATTTTAGTAGCAAATCTGCAGATTGAGCAGTGTCATAGAATCTTACCAGAAAAAATTGATATTAACAGTGCAGAAATAAATTGTTGAATGTAATAACTGTAAGTACTAGATATCATTTCATTTACATTAACATTTTGTATTATTTTCAAGCCGTATTGTACGTGGACAGACAGATGAGAGCTTGAAACAGCATAATCCAAATAAATGTGACAAGAACTTCACTCAGTGGGGAAAAATAAGTTCATGTCCTATCCCTCAGTTTGCTGGAAATCCTCCTATGGTATGTTCTATTGTTTTAAGTATAAATACAGTAATGAAAGTCTTCAAAATCTATCACTTTTTGTGTTAAACAACATGTTTAGATACTATAGAAAGATTCATCTGAATCTAGATATGCAGTAAACCATGAGCTTCAGTGGGAAATCACTTGTTTTTTAACATTTTGAAATGGCAGATTGTAATCAAAGACAGACTAAAGAAGGTTGGGTGAAGACTGCATGAGGAGGGTATCACCTAAATGTCTTGCTTTCGAGCTGATACTTGGAGGCCCAGGTATTGGAGATCACCAAGTTGTATATCATTGTTGGGAGGGCTACCCAGGGAAAGAAGAACTTCTGGATAAAACATTTGATGTAAGAACACTCACCAGTCAGCACTGAGTGACCACATCCAAGATGGCAGCACCAACCCAGCCTCCTCCACGCTGGTTGAACTACCATCTGGAGTAGTTCTGCTATTGGTCCCATCTGTGGATCTCCAAATATCTCTTCAGAGACAATTGAAGTTTCCTGAATTGGTCCTGACCATCTCTAAACTAAAATGTTCATATTTAACATGATGGGCAAAAGGAAAGGGAAAAATATTGAACGAGTTTGACATACCAAAAATATATGAGAACCATTCACTAGAATATAATTATGAGCTTGCAGGGTTTATTCAAAATTCTCTGTTAGCTTGCTCAGGAAAGGGAAAATTGCAAACTCCTCAGGGCAGGGATAGTTTTTTTGTTCTGTGTTTGTACAATGTGTAGCACAATGGGGTTCCTGGCCTACGACTGGAGTCTGTAGGTGCTACTGAAATACAAATAAGAAATAATATTGAGAGGGAATATTTCGTATTGTTAAGGTAGGTACTGTGCACTAATGTAAAACAATGGCTTAAGGAATGTTGAGGATAATATGTTTGTTTTAAGGGCGTTTTCGACTTAGAGCTTATCATGATGGCAAACCCCATAGCCGCCAACTTTTCTTGATGCCAGTGGGTGCTTGCACCCTCCGGCCCCGCCCCAACTCCACCCCTGCCCCACCCTCATTCCAACCCCTTCCTGAAAGTCCCCAGCCCAATTCCACCCCCTCCCTGCCCCATTGGACTCCTTCCCCAAATCCCCACCCCAGCCCCACCTCTTCCCTGAGTGTGCCGCGTTCTCCTTCCTCCCCCCTCCTTCCCAGTGCTTGCCGCCGCGAAGGGAAACCCTGGGAGGTAGGGGGCTAAGCGGGGACACAGCATGCTCAGGGGAGGAGGTGGAGCGGCAGCGAGGTGAGCTGGGGCAGGGGAGCTGCCGGAGGGTGCAGAGCACCAATTTTTCTCCATTGGTGCTCCAGCCCCAGAGCACCCACTGAGTCGGTGCCTATGGCAAACCCCGGAGAGACCCAGCATCATCTGGACTGATCACTAGCTAGATCCTTAAAGTAGTGTATCTGGATACTCAGTTCATGTCTGTCACTGGCGATCTTATTGTACTACCAAAGCTTTTGGCACCCACATGATCGCCAACCGTGCAGCGGCATTCCTTGACTAGATCTCAGGTTCCATCCAAATCTATCACTAGGAACCACCATCTTGCAAAGATGAGGTAAGACCAGGGCCGGCTCCAGGCACCTGCACAGCAAGCTGCTGCTTGGGGTGGCCCATGGAAGGGGACGGCACGTCCGGGTCTTTGGCTCTACCGCACAGAAGAATGATGCGGCGCGGTAGAGCAGCCTCCGAAGTTCTGCCAATTGCGGCTTTTTTTTTTCCCTATTCGCCGCTTGGGGCAGCAAAAAAGCTGGAGCCAGCCCTGGGTAAGACTAGCACAGATTTATATCAAGATGTGAAGAGAATTGCCAGGCCTGTTCAGTATCATCAACTGAGAGTATAATCACCAGAGGAGGGTGAGCGTTATAGTTCTAATGTGCTGAGTGACTCTTATTTCCCAGTGTTTTGGGTCATTCTTAAAAGTACTTTTCTGGCAAAAACAGACTCATTTTCCGAGTAAAAGTTATGGAGTTGCATGTGTGTAAATGAGAGCAGAATTTGCTCCATTATGTTCATGAGGGGCAAGCCTAAACTCAGCTGGTTCTTGATTGCTTTTCAAACTTGTTAGATCATAATGGATTTTTTTAAAATGTCATAAAATGCCAGGGCTTGCTACTCGACCTGACAGTCCCATTTCTTTGAAAATATTTTTTAAATGAACTCATCACCCAGATCCCATCAGAGGTCACAGACCCACCAATTTACAACCCCACATAATTTAAATGTGCCAAACTGATTGCGTGTGTAGCTCCATTTCAATCAGTGAGGTTATACCAGGGATTAATTTATTCTTATGATTGTTTAATGTATAATGTACTTTTAGTCTTACGTACTGTATGTGCATGAAGAGTCAAATGGCAAGAGAAAATAAATGCTGAACTAAGAAAGTGATTGAGTCCTGAGGCAGATTTATACTTATTCCTTCATATAAAGCCTGAAAAATCCAAGCCCTCTGCTTTGAAACTAGAATTGATCAATTCAAACAAACCTCAGAAGTTTCCAGAGAGTGTAAACTTGATGACTCTAAACTCTTCACTTCAGAAAATCCTATCCACCAAATGTAGGCCTCTTGTTTATCTAGTCTTCTGATCCTCACATTGGGATTTGAGAATCTCTATCCCGCACCCTGACTTGACTTTGAAAGAAAAAAATATACACCTATTAACCCATATTGTGCTCCAAGTCACTCTGAACTTTAGCCAAAGCGGAAGGAGCACCCATAGGAGAATCCTGTTCTATAACTAGCCAGTTGTACGGTAGCGATTGTAAATCCATCTGCAACACCTGCTAGAGGGAAAATCCACTCTCAAAGAAGGAAGTTGTTTTGAAGGTTTGATGTGATGTATCAAGTTCCCCAGACTGAGTGATGAAGAGCATCAATTCACTGAAATGAATTTCTGTGTGTATAAAGCCTCCACTATTTTATGTAAAGTAACTTATCAGCATATATCTTGCTTCCCCTTCTCATTTTCTTCTTATCTTTGTTCTGCTAACAGACATGGAAGTGGGTAGTGGTTCCTATGATTTTGTACTTCTTTGAGAGATTGGTGCGATTTTGGCGATCACAGCAGAAGGTTGTAATCACAAAGGTGTGTATCAATGTTATGTGTTTATCTTGGGCAAATTGTTCCTCAGTCTTCCCATTACTTGTTGTCAGTAGTAGAGAATACAGTAGGGTGAGTGTCTGCAGGAAAAGGCATGGACTTCCCCAAACCAGGATGCGTTATTAGAGAAAGTACCCTTGTAAAGTGTTCTGGATGCTGTTAACCAAAATGGGTCCCTTCAGCGGTACAGCTGCACTTCTATTTATTTAAGTGCTTTTAGAAATGTTACTCTGGATCTCTGTTTGCCTCAGTTGCCCACCTGAAAAATGGGAACAATGATACTTTCTTTCTCCAACCCTTTATCTGTCTTGTCTGCTTATCCTGTGGGCTCTCCTGGGCAGGAAATGTCTTTCGCTATGTGTCTGTACAGTGCCAAGCACAATGAGGCCCTCTCTCATTTGGGCCTCTAGATGTTACAGTAATACAAATAATTACAAAGCTAGCCAGTTCTGAAGTTAGCCAATAGACTAGATCTCCTCCAAACCTCTCCTGAAAATTGCTGGCAGGATCAGCAAAGAGGTCAATGTTAAAAAGTCATAGAGACTGAATTACTGTCTTGCGCCTCAAGATGGTCATTTCCAGATAGGCTTAAAAAAACCACAGGGGCAAGGTGAATGACCATGCCATAACTCCCACGTGGATATACGCAGAAGGCTTCAGTTTCCAGTGCTGTCAGTCCAGTGCCCTGCTTGTGTGCTAAGCTCCACCCCTCAACTTCATGAACATGTGATCCATTCTGTGGCAGTGACACACTGCACCTGGAATTAGTCACACAAATACACACACAACCCTGGCAATGTACTAGATGTATCTGTCTGCCCTATAACAGTTTGTATTAAATGATAAATAATAGCCACAAGAATGGTATGAAAATGTTTCTATCAACAATTTAGACAGTTCTACAGTCTCCTGTCTGGCTGTCAGATGCTATTCCTCAGACTGTCCTGTGCTCTTTGAAAGAAAATTTGGCCAGTTTAATTTGCTCTCACAGTGAAATACATCAGGTGGTGCTGGATGTGATGATAGTGGATGGGGCTAACCGTGCAGCTGTTGACAGCCTTTTGTATTTTGTGCCCTTAGGTGGTCAATCATCCCTTCAAAACATTTGAGCTTCAGATGATGAAAAAGGGATTCAAGATGGAAGTTGGCCAGTACATTTTTGTTCAATGTCCCACAGTGTCTCATCTGGAGTGGCACCCTTTCACACTGACTTCTGCCCCTGAAGAGGATTACTTCAGCATTCACATCCGTATTGTAGGAGACTGGACAGAGGGCTTGTCCAATGCCTGTGGATGTGACAAACAAGAATTTCAAGAAGCATGGAAATTGCCAAAGTATGTGCAATCTCCATGATAATCTCTGAAAAGGGACAATGTTATATCAAGTCTGCTAGGCCTAAAATCAGACCTACCCTCTTTGGAGGCATGCCTCACACATTCCTTGACTCTCTCCATCCTGGCTGATGGCTACCCTCTAAATTTTCATTCCATGCCTGCTCATAAAAATCAGTTTTCTTAAAATGCACATTTTGCTGAATTGGGACAAGTGTTTTTGAGGAGGTGAATCTGGTGATTACCTAGATTTTTGGAGTCATTCTGTTAATGGAAAACGCACTTGAGCAACCTTAACCTTAAGTTTATGGGGCAGATTCTCAGGCTCCTGTTCTGGCTATAAGTGACCAGTGGAGAATTCCACTAGTGGAGGAAAACTCCCAACTGACATAAAACCAGTGGAAACAGCTTCTGTGCCACTGATCTTTCCCGCCACCAGCAAAGGGGTTTAACTGGGGAGAGCTCCATTATACCAACCCTTCACTGGTGTAAATTAGAGCAGCCCCCTGGACTGCTCTATGTCAGATTGGGGCTGGGTGTCACAGAATCATGAAGCTGTAATTAGTTTTACAGTGCCCCACCCTATCCTTTACCAAGTGGTGCTTGGACATAGGGAAGACGCGAGCCCACACTTTGTGTGTGTGGTGATAAATATATAGATTATATTTTTATATTATTAATTGTACTCTTTCTTTTAGGATTCTTGTGGATGGCCCATTTGGCACAGCTAGTGAAGATGTATTCAGTTATGAAACTGTGATGCTGGTTGGAGCTGGAATAGGGGTCACCCCATTTGCATCGATACTCAAGTCTGTCTGGTACAAATACTGCAGTGATGCAACCAGTCTAAGACTCAAGAAGGTATGTCCCCTGGCTGTACAAAACCTTCCCAACAAATGGGGGCAGGGGGAGACCCAACAAAACAGGCCCAGCAAACCTTATGAACAGACTGCCTTGCTCCAAAGATGTGCCTGCCTGCTGGGGGAGAGGAGTCCACAGACTTAACAAGACAAGTATTATCAGGAAAAGGAAAAGATCATAGAAGATTAGGGTTGGAAGAAACCTCAGGAGGCCATCTAATCCAACCCCCTGCTCAAAGCAGGACCAACCCCAACTAAATCATCCCAGCCAGGGCTTTGTCAAGCCGGGCCTTAAAAATCTCTAAGGATGGAGATTCCACCACCTCCCTAGGTAACCCATTCCAGTGCTTCACCACCCTCCTAGTGAAATAGTGTTTCCTAATATCCAACCTAGACCTCGCCCATTGCAACTTGAGACCATTGCTCCTTATTCTGTCATCTTCCACCACTGAGAACAGCCTAGCTCCATCCCCTTTGGAACCCCCTTTCAGGTAGTTGAAGGCTGCTATCAAATCCCCCCTCGCTCTTCACTTCTGCAGACTAAATAACACCAGTTCCCTCAGCCTCTCCTCATAAGTCATGTGCTCCAGCCCCCTAATCATTTTTGTTGCCCTCCACTGGACTGTCTCCAATTTGTTTACATCCTTTCTGTAGTGGGGGGCCCAAAACTGGATGCAGTACTCCAGATGTGGCCTCACCAGTGCTGAATAGAGGGAAATAATCACTTCCCTTGATCTGCTGGCAATGCTCCTACTAATGCAGGCCAATATGCTGTTAGCCTTCTTGACAACAAGGGCACACTGTTGACTCGTATCCAGCTTCTCGTCCACTGAATCTCCAGGTCCTTTTCTGCAGAACTGCCGCTTAGCCAGTCAGTCCCCAGTCTGTAGCAGTACATTGGATTCTTCCATCCTAAGTGCAGGACTGTGCACTTGTCCTTGTTGAACCTCACCAGATTTCTTTTGGCCCAATCCTCCAATTTGTCTAGGTTACTCTGGACCTTATCCCTACCCTCCAGCATATCTACCTTTCCCCCCATCTTAGTGTTATCTGCAAAATTCCTGAGGGTGCAATTCATCCCATCATCCAGATCATTAATGAAGATGTTGAACAAAACCAGCCCCAGGACTGACCCCTGGGGCACATACCAGCTGCGAACTAGATACTGAGCCATTGATCACTACCCATTGAGCCTGATGATCTAGCCAACTTTCTATCCACCAGTGCTCCAGTCATGTAAGTTACCCCACCAAGTCTCTGTTGTTCCAATCACATCATAGTTCCTTGACTGTGCCAGGACTTCCAATTCTTCCTGCTTATTTCCCAGGCTTCTTACGTTCATGTACAGGCACCTAAGATAACTTAGCTGATTGTCCTACTTTCTCAGAATGAATCAGGAGGCCTTCCCTGTTGCACCCTCCTCCTTGTGTTTCCTCCCGGTATCCCTCTTCCCCACTACCTCAGGGCTTAGGTCTCTCCTCACTAGGTTAGCAAGCCTGCCTGTGAAGATACTCTTCCCTCTCTTCGATAGTGGATCCCATCTCTTCCTAGCAATCCTTCCTGGAACAATATCCCATGGTCAAGGAATCCAAAGCCCTCTCTCTGACACCGCCTGCGTAACCACACATTTACTTCCGCAATTTGATGGTCCCTACTTGGGACTTTTCCTTCAACAGGGAGGATGGACGAGAACATGACTTGTGCCTCAAACTCCTTTATCCTTCTTCCCAGAGTCACATAGTCTGCAGTGACCCGCTCAAGGTCATTCCTGGCAGTATCATTGGTGCCCACATGGAGAAGTAGGAAGGGGGCAGCGGTCCAAGGGCTTAATCAGTCTCAGCAGACACTCCGTCACATCCCGAATTCTAGCTTCAGGCAAGCAGCACACTTCTCAAGTTTCCTGGTCTGGATGGCAGATGGATGACTCCGTCCCCCTGAGGAGGGAATCCCCGACCACCACCACCTGTCTCCTCCTCTTGGGAATGGTGGTTGTGGAACCCCCATCCGTAGGACAATGCATCCCATGCCTTCTGGTCGATGGGGTCTTCTTCTGATCCCTTCCCTCAGATGACTCTTCCAAACCATTCTCCACTGTAGTACCTGTGCAGAGAGCCTGAAAATGGTTTCTTACCTCTATCTGCACTGGGGGTACATGGGTTCTCCTCTTGCTTCTTCTGGAGGTCACATGCTGCCAATTATCTTCCCCATTCTGTATGGCCCTCTCTGATTCTTCAGCATGCTGTGCCTGCAGTACCAAATGCTGACTTCTATCCAGAAAGTCTTCATTTTCTCTGATGCAATGCAGGGTTGATACTTGGGTCGCTAGTCCTTTAACCTTCTCTTCCAATATAGAGACCAGCTTGCACTTCCTACCGACAAAGTCACTTCTATCCTCTGGGAGAAAGACAAACATGGCACATCCTGTGCAGGTCACAACAGCTGATCACTCACTATCCATATTGTCTTCCTTCTAAGAGCCTCTTCAGATGTTGTATTTATTGCTCCCAGAAGTCTGAAAGGCAAAAAACTCTGTGGGAACTCCCCCTAGGCGAACTTCCTCTGTTTGCTTCTTCGCTGTTTGCAGCTCAAGATGATAACAGAAGAAGCAGTCACAAGCCTATGGGCCAAATTCTGGACTCAGCTCAGTGCAGGGAAGATGGGCTACACCCACTAGTTTTCCATTGAATTGAGGAAGGCAGCAATAAAGCCACTTCACCACTTCTGTTATATTGTTGCCAGCTTTGGGTTGCAATAGCCTTGGCATCTGCTGCACTCCTCGCCCAGGGCAGGGTGGGATTTTAGGTCAATGGAACTAAGTAGTCACTGGTCCACCACCATGCCCTCGCTCTTGAAATCACCCTGTGTGTTGGGGCAGAGGGAGCCTCCACAGTTCCTCTGTGCACCTGAGGTCACATCCCCTCTGCCCCCCACTAGGGTAGAGGAACTGGACCAGTTCTGCTGCCTACTGGGCCTTCCTTGGCTGCAGAGATGGAGACGGGTTTTCATCCAAGTCATTCTTGAATGGTTTAACAAATTGCTACTCTGAGGGAGCAGGGATGGAGAGGCAGCATGATACAGTAAATAGGACACTGGTGAAGGGAAAAGGGGGAACTGTTTCCCTTTTCACATAATCATTAACTCTGCTCCACAGCCCTTCCAGCTTCTAAACAGTTATGATGCCAGATGAACTTCCCATCAACTCTGGTAACAAGGGGAATTTCTAAAGCACCAGTAAACCGTGCCTCTAAAAATCCCCATTTCAATCAGTGGAAATGCGTAAGTGTATACAGAAGATAAGAGTTTAATTCTGTTTCTTTCAGATCTATTTTTACTGGCTCTGCAGAGACACTCATGCCTTTGAATGGTTTGCTGACCTCTTGCAATCCCTGGAGAATCAAATGCAGGAGAGGGACAATGCACAGTTTCTCAGTTACAACATCTACCTAACAGGCTGGGATGAATCTCAGGTAACCACTCTGGGGAAAATGTCAGTTCCTTAAGTATCATGGATGTTATTTATTATTTTAACATCGGTTGGGGTGATTGGTTGGTTTTTGTGAAGGTACAAGCATTCAAAAAGGAACTGTACCATTCTCCTGGCCCTGGTATGGCTGTCAGGGATTTTATTTTTAGAAGGGTATTGTCAGAAAGAACAAGTTGCACAAACCTATGGCCAACTGAGAAGTTTCAATATGCTAAAAATAGAATTTCTATCGGTAATAGTTAAAGCTGAGAGTCTGTCGTGGAAGTCACAGATTCTGTGACTTTCCGGGACCTCTGTGGCTTCTGCAGTGGCTGATGCGACTGACCCCAGGGCCACGGGCCATGTCCCCTGCTCCCTCCTTCTGCCCCCTGCACCAGAGTACCAGTGACGGTCCTGGGCTCCCCTCTGCCCCAGAGCACTCATGGAGCCCCCTGCCCCAGAGCACCCAATGTGCCCCCGCAGCCCTCCCTCCAAATCATCCATGATGCCTCCGGAGCCCCCCCCTCCAGAGCACCCAAGATTTAAACCGGGAGATATAATACAAGTCATGGACACGTCAGGAGGCATGAATTTTTGTTTACTGCCCATGACCTGTCCATGACTTTTACTAAAAATACTCACGACTAAAGTCTTAGGCCTGGTCTACACTAGGGGGCGAGGGTCGAACTAAGGTACACGACTTCAGCTACGTGAATAGCGTAGCTGAAGTCGAACTACCTTAGTTCAAACTTCTTACCTGTCCAGACGCCGCGGGATCGAAGTCCGCGGCTCCCCCGTCGACTCCACCACCGCCGTTTGCGGTGGTGAAGTTCCGGAGTCGACGGGAGCGCGTTCGGAGTTCGAACTATCGCGTCTAGATTAGACGCGATAGTTTGAACTCCGAGAAGTCGAACGCTACCCGTCAACCCGGCCGGTAAGTATGGACGTACCCTAAGCCTTAGTAATAGTGCTTAAAACCCAGCATTGCCCTGTCGTAGGGCCTGCCTCCCCTCCAGCATCCCCTCTTGACCTAGTGTGGTGCTGCAGGCTCTCCTGGTCTCAGGGTTGCTTAAGAACTCCACCCAGTCTAAAAGAATGTGAGATAAAATTCCCCTCCTCAGGTTCTAATTTATTCAATAAAAATACACTTGAAATAAAGCCTCTCTCCTTGGGCTCAGGGATTGTTTAGCCGTCCTCCTTGGGACCTGTGGTCTCCCTTAAGAGAGCTCCTCTCTCTGCAACTGAGCAGTAACTGCAGCTGGGCCTCCCCCTGCAGCAGCTAATGCACAGCAATGGGACTCAGCCAGTGGCAGCACATTTCCTTCAGCAGTTTCTTGGCTCTTTTGCACTTCCCTGTGGGAGAGGACAATATAGACTGTTTTTGGGAGACCAAGGACCCAAACCTTCCATTGGATACTTGAAAAATGGGTGAGTCAGTCAGGAAAGAGGCTTATTTTAGTTCTTTTGATTATATTTCACTCCACTTACATTCCACCCACCCACAATTCTGTGAGTGGAGGGGGCGCGAAGTTGTGGGGAAGAGAAGAAGTACGGTTGTATACCTCTTGGTTCCAACTAAGTCACTGCTCTAATTCTTCCCCCAAATATAACTAGTAACTCTGTTAGGGTCCAATCCAAATCCCACTGAAGTAAACATGCGTCTTTCCATTGACTTCTGTGAACTTTGAATCATGCACTTAACTCTGATGTAGATGGAAGTTAGACAGGTAAGGAGAAGAGAAAAGACTTCACAGGGGGACATGTTCCCCTCAGACATACCAGTGCAACCTCAATGGGACCACACCAGTATAACTGAGGGGAGACTCTTGTCCTTACAGTACCATCAGAGAACCCGAATCAGGCTGTTCACTAGAGCAGAAAGCTAATTACTAGCTTGAAGGATTAGTATTTTCAAGCCCTGAGATCAAACATAAATTCCACATCCCAAAGGAACTCTTCTAGCCTGCAGATAATTCCACTGCATGCTAATAGGGTTAACTTTCTAAACTTGTGCTAAAGCAACCATCTCTAAATTTCTCCTTCCGCTGTTCCCTCAAGCATTTGTCTCCTTTCTCATAGGCCACTCATTTTACAGTACACCATGATGAAGAGAAAGATGTGATTACGGGTCTGAAACAGAAGACCTTGTATGGCAGACCCAACTGGGAAAATGAGTTCAAAACCATTGCAAGTCAGCACCCAAGGTAAATCAGATTTCAGAGCTATAGTTTCTGTGGACTCCCTCAAACTAGCTGCCATAAAAAAATGGTCTTACTCCTTATGTTGGTAATATTTGAGAGGCAAAGTGATCCAACAGACTGAATGTGGACTTCAGAGCCAGGAACTCCCAAATTCCAAACTAAGCTCTGCCACTGAAATGTTGCCCAAGCCACTTTAGACCTACATTTTCAAAAATCTCCACTAATTTTGGGTGCTAAACTTCATGCACGGAAGGCCTGGTTTTAGAAACATCTGTAACTCCAACTGAAGTCAATGATTAATACTGCTGAAAACCAGACCTTAAGATGGATGGGCTGCATCTGGGAACCCAAAATTGAAAGCAGCAAAATTAGAGGCTGCATATGAGAATCTGGGAAATTTTGGCATTGACTTCTGGAGGACCAGAATTTAGCCTGCCATTTGTTTTAAAAGCAGTTATAAATCTTGCCTGTCTACCTCACAGGTTTTAGGAGGATAAATTCGTTCCTGTTTCAAGAGCACTGTGAAGATTTAAAGAGGCGTTAAATGTATTAATGTTAAGTAGCTGATATCGTAATACAAGCTTCTATTTTAGTGCCTTTAATGTCTGTCAGCTGCAGATCAAATGATCCATTTGCTCACCCACCCTACTCGTGTTGTTGTGGATTGAATACCTGCTTGATTACTTACCACACTGTGATGTTCTTTCTTAACAGTTCCAGAGTAGGCGTTTTCCTCTGTGGACCGGAAGCCCTGGCTGAAACACTCAATAAGCAGTGTATCAACAACTCGGATGCTGATCCACGAGGAGTACACTTCATTTTTAACAAGGAAAACTTTTAACTCACTGGCCTTGACAGGATACTGGAATAGCTAAATCCAAAAGCTAAAGAGCTTGTTTCTTTTTCTGTTGGAGTTTGGAGATTATGGACTGGATTCTGATCTCAGTTACACTAATGTTAAGCCGTTTGCTTCAGTGGAATTGCCCTGGATTTACACTGGTGTAACTTTGGCCTTGGGTCTATTTGCATGGGCCTCCACATTCTGAGCAATTTAGCAGAAATCTATTCTTTGTGAGGTTTGTCTTAACTAACTATCTTTAGCTTCCTGTCATTTGTAGTGACTTCCTCAGGCTATCGATAGAGGTTGCATTGTGGGGAGCCAGTTTACACTGATAATAGTTTAATCCTATGAAACAAAAAAGTGTGTTAGCGTAATGCTTGCTATTTAACATGCAGATTATTTTGGCTGCAGGGATTTTCTGGAAGAAAGCAGAATTTGGGGAGGGATGAATGAGATTTAGGCTATGTCTGCACTACAGATTACTTTGGTACAATTTATGTGGCTCAGAGGTGTGAATAATCCACACTCCTAAGCCAGTGGTTTTCAAACTTCTTTCTAGGGACCCAGGGTGTGGGAGGGGCTCAGGGCTCAGGGCTGGGGCAGAGGGTTGGGGTGCAGGGGTGAGGGCTGTGGGGTGGGGCCAGGAATGAGGGGTTCAGGGTATGTGGGGGGGCTCTGGGCTGGGGGTTCAGGCTCTGGGGTGGGGCCAGGGATGAGGTGCTTGGGGTTCAGGAAGGCTTGAGGGGGGCTCAAGGCTGGGGCAGGGAATTGAGGGGGCAGGGTTGGGGTGTGAACTTACCTCCGGCAGCTCCCGGTCAGCAGCGTAGCCAGGGTGCAGAGACAGGCTTCCTGCCTGTCCTGGCACCATGAACCGCGCTGTGCCCCGGAAGCTGCCAGCAGCATGTCCGGCTCCTAGGCAGAAGTGTACAAGTGGCTTTACGCAACTCTCGCCCGCAGGCACTGCCATCCCTCCCCTCCCCCCAGTTCCCATTGGCCAGTTTCTGGCCAGTCTGAGTACGGAGCTGGTGCTCGGGGCGGGGGCAGCACGCAGAACCCTGTGGCCCGCCTTCCGGGGCTCAGCACGGTGTCAGAACAGGTAGGCACTAGCCTGCCTTAGCTGGGCAGCACCGCCAATGGGACTTTTAACGTCCCAGTCGGCGGTGCTGACGAGAGCCAGGCGACCCAGCACCTTACATGCTGTGACCCAGTAATGGGTCGTGACCCACGGTTTGAAAAACACTGACCTAAGTGCAGGTGTGGCCAGCGCTATGTCAGTGGGAGAGCTTCTCCCTCCTGCCAAGAAAGCTACCGCCTCTCGCGGAGGTAGGGTTTATTGAGCCAACGGGAGAGCTCACTCCCATCGGCTTAGAGCATCTTCACCAGAAGCACTACAGCGGCGTAGCTGCATTGGTGCTGAAGTGTAGACATAGCTTTACCCAAAAGTGCGATTCTCTGAAAAACAACTCTCTGTTGCTCAAGTAGGCAAAAGGAATGTACAGATGATTATGCTGCAGCTACATATTTTTAATGTTTTAAAGGCACTGAATTAGATTGTAAGCTCTTTGAAGCAGAGACCTTGTCTACCTGTTTGTTCATACAGCTCCCAGCATAATGAGATCCTTATTTTTAATGGGTTCTATCGGCGCTACTGCAATATTACTAAAACCAAGAAGGAACAAAACACATCCAGGGCAGAAATGAGGTGGTTTAGTCTGCTCCCTTCATTCCTCAGCTTTGCTAATATCTAGTTTGTTCCAAGGGCTTCCTTGGTGAAGAGCTACATTTTTCTAGGTGTTTCTCTGGTATATTTCAACTCAGGTCACTGTGATCAAGTTACAATTTGCCTGAAGTTAATAGCTTTCAAACTTCCGACAAAACACCCCTCCCCAACTCACAGGCTTTGACAGCTTGATGCTTTTATATTCATGGCACAGAAATATAAACAAAAATAGGGTTCATGTTTCTGAGTCCCCTCCAGCTCTGCTTTCAAGGATAGCTTGGAAATGGTGAAAGTGCTCACCAAATGATTACATGGGTCCATCCTTAGGAATTTTTAAATACATATAATGCTTTTTGATCCTGCTTCTGAGCTATTTCTCTTTGACAACAGAGAGACAGGTATTGGAGAGAGGAGTTCCTGGGGGCTGGGTTTGTGATTTGTATGCATAAAGCTCTCTCTATACACCCCCACACAGTACAGTACTTTAAAGTAACTGTTTCAGGCCACCTGGAGAGGCAAAAACAAGAAAAAGGAACCTGCACAAATGGATTTTCAGTGCAAGCACGGTAGAGAGACACACACATTCACTAAGCAACCACACAAGGAAAAAGGCTTCCAGCGGCCAAATGTAATGTGCTATGGATTCCTTCAGTGCCTTCCTGGCTCTTGTTTGTGCTCCCCCAGTGCACTGCCTGCTTGCTGCCTTTTCAGCTCATAAGCAGTCCCCTGGAGCCCCTGCACACTCATTAGACCTCGCTGCCAGATTCTTGTAGCGATGTTATCGAGTGACCACCTGCTTCTTCAATTCCAGCCATGTTTGCAGAGGCATTTGATTGTACAAAATGTGTTTTTAAACCCCTACTTGCCGGCTGCATGGTGGTATCCATCACCCCATCGCACATCTTTATTTTATGCAGGCAGCCAATATTTAAGTACTTCAGAAACACAGCTTCCCATTTTTTATTTATTAACGTCAGCTCCCCAGAGCTGTTTAATGTCATTTTCAATTATATCAACGTTTGGGGGAAAAAATCCCATTTTGCATGGAGCTTGTAAATCCCAGTTTGTGAGGGAAAATTTCAAGCTCCTTCTCTGCAAGGACATTTTTAAGTCTGAGAGTCAAGGGGGTGAGATAATATATTTTACTGGACAAACTTCTGATGGTGAGAGAGACAAGCTTTCGAGCTACACAGAGCTCTTCTTCAGGCCTCTGTGTAGCTTGAAAGCTTGTCTCTTTTACCAACAGAAGTTGGTCCAAAAAGAGAGATTACCTCTCCCACCTTGTCTCTCCAACATCCTGGAACCAACACAGCTGCAACAACACTTCAAAGAACAAATTTTAAGTCTGCACAGTTCTGATTGGAGGTCAGAATAAAGTTTAGTTAGAATGAAAGAAGTGTTTTCTTTTAATGGAATGTAAATATCTTACTGAAACAGAGTAAGGGTGAGATCCCGCACCATTGAGGTCAGGTGGAGTTTTGTCTTTGATTTTAGTGGGAGCAGGATCAGACTTTAAGTGTATAAGAAGAGTAGCAAAAGGAAAGACAGTGAACGAATGCAGGTTGTTTTAGTCTGTTAAGAATCTTGCCTTTTCATGATTTTTTTTTATTCAGTAGTTTTGATTTCATCTGTTAGTTTTCTAGAGGTTGCCATTATATTTGTTCTTTCTCAAGGCTCCAATGATCTTTTCTGCTTCCTCCTGTTTTAGTAAGGTTCCCTGTTGTTGTATTTTATACCTGTAGCATGAGTTCTTTGTCATCTTTAATTCAGAATAAAACCTCCCAAACTTCTTGCTAAACCTCACTTTCCAAAATCATATAGAAGAATTAGCAAATCTTAACCAAAGGTGGGGGGGCTTATAGTCCATGCAATGATATGAGTTCTTCAGTTTCTTTCAAAGGTTTGATGCATCAAACATGGATAAAACACCAAGACTCAATTTATCAGGCATGGTCTGAATATAAAGACTTGTGTATGGGATACTTAAATGGGCAACCTTGAAACACAGCCAGCAGAAACAAACCTACTCTTCTCCTCCCATCCATCAGTGAAGCTCAGAGCAGGAAAGCCTGATATACCATTAATAGAGTGTGTTGTCCCATCCTATGGGACAGGGAAGAAGCAAGGCACCCTCTCCTCACTTGCCTGGCCCATGTAAGGGATCCTAATCACAGCCTCTGCACTCTGGCTAGTCCCAAGGTGCTCCTCACAAGACTATCTCACCAGCAATGATGGAAATAGGTGAAGCCATGGCTCCATGTTCTCCACACACAAGCTGGACAGCAGAGCAGACAGGCCATACAGCAGGGCTATCCTGAACCCTTTAAAGGGGTGTCACAAATTGTGTCCTACACCCTGGGAAATCTGGGCAGCATTGTGCCTCTCTGAGGCAGAATGCCACTTGATGTTCCCCCAATGGTGGTGTTACCCTGCACCCGCCACCTACTCCACCCCTCTGCCTACCAGGGATAATTTACCCCTAAATGTTTTTTAAACTTTCATGATAAAAAAAGAACCTTTCACTTGCAAATTGCTGATTCCAAAAATCTGCAGCATCCTGCCAGGGTTACAAACATCCCTTTTTTAAGAAAAGTCATAAATAGCATTCAGTAGATATGCACAGTGCAATGCTTTGCAGACTACTGTTAAGCATCATAAACTTGCTGTGTGCTAAATGGATAGTAATGCAGGGTTGCCACACTTCAGCCTGATCCTACTGACTGCTGAATGCCCCCAATGCTTTATGGTGTGCAGCATCTGGCAGGGTCTCACCCTTAAGCAAGTTGATGTTAAGGCTTTCACTACCCCAGTAAAGAAAGCTTTTACAGTAACATACAGTACTGGTTCTAGGTCTCATCCTTCTGGTGGAGATAGCTGAAAGCTTCAGAAATGCTTTCAGTACCTTTAATAATGTCAATAGAAATGGGGGATGTTTTGTGACATGAATGTTAAAATCAAACCTGTGCTGTCCCTGTTTAGAGGCTATAGAGGATGGCTTCAGACGCCAAGGGTGTTACTCGTATATGTTCCACAAGGGCTAAACAATTCACTGGAAAATGCTTTGCAAAAGATTACAGGAATCAAACCAATTAATGCTATGTTAACAAGATAAACACTTTAATTAATAGGAGCATCGTCCCACTATTTTTAAGACTTCTTTATCCTGCCAGCAGTTTAATCTGAAAGTAGCTACTGAACTCAACTTCCCTCCCCTCTTATGTAAGATCCCCGCTTTCTGTGCACATCTGGGCATGCATCTAGTAAGACTGGGCTGGGCAGCTGCCAGCCTATTTTTAACCATTGATGTTCATGGTTCTCATTAATTTAAGAAGTATAAGACGAAAAAAGCCACAACTTTATTAGTCATAATCACCATAGAAGGCACAGAACTGGCTCTGCAGTAGGTGGAAGAGTAAGCCTTTCCTGGAACCCCAAACAACGCAAGCTGGCTCTTTGGGTGAGAGTCACAGGACTGCCTGGAAGCCAGTGAGCTCCTCACTTCCCACCCTGCAGTGCTTCCGAGTGCCATGGCATGAGGCTGTTGAACAATCCCGGGGCTGCAGTCACTCTTCTAGACACCAAGGGCAGGCTCAGCAGCTGGACAGCTGCCAAAAGAACTCTAACTCCAGCCCTGATGTTTCACTTTCATGGCCCAGACTACAGTGAAAGCCCAAGATGACACAACAGGGGCAGGAACTTGTGACAATGGTTTAATGACTCTGAACCAATTGGTGCAACTTCAACCCATATCGTTAGAGTAAGTCTTACCATTGGAGAGCATGAGCCTGAGATGTACTGAGCGATTACAACTCATCCTTGACTTCAATGGGAGTTAAGGGCAGGGCTGGGTGCAACCATTTAGGCAAACTAGGCGGCCCCCTGGGGCGCCTAGTGGTTGGGGGCGCCTAAAAGCCTGCTCAGGCGAGGAGGTGGAGTAGAGGTGAGCTGGGGCAGGGGGGCGGAGGGAGGGCCGCCCGCAATAACGGGGGGGGGGGTGCACAAGGGAACAGCTCCCCGCCCCAGATCACCTCCACTCTGCCTCCTCCGCTGAGCACACAGCCCCTGCTCTAAGTCTCCTCCAATCGGCGCCGCAAGCCTGGGAGGAGAGGAGACTTAGAGCGGTGCCGGCATGCTCAGCGGAGGAGGCGGAGTGGAGGTGAGCTGGGGTGGGCTCCCTGGGCGGGGCTAGCTTCCGCGGGGGGAGTCGTCCCAGGTGGGGCTAGCTGCCATGGAGGTGAGCTGCCCAGGCAGGGTTAGCTTCCATGGGGGGGGTGTCTCCCCAGGTGGGGTTAGCTGCCGTGGAGCGGGGGGGTCTCCCCAGGTGGGGTTAGCTGCAGGGGGGCGGGGCGGGGTTAGCTGGGTGAGGGGATGGCACAAGGTGGAAGTTTCGCCTAGGGCGCGAAACTTCCTTGTACCGGCCCTGGTTAAGGGCATTCAACACATCTCAGAGGAAAGCACATCCCTTTAGTTTCTGGGATCCTTTATAGCCTGGAGAGCCTATTTTTAGAAATCCTTGTACTGCTTCTGTAATTCATGCAACTGTCAAATATTTACACGATCAGCATGTAAGGCAAAGTGAGAAATTATGGTGTTAACCTTTGAAGCAGGTTTTTACATTTGTTGGTATATTTTAGTGCTAATGAAAGTAAGGGCCTAGATTTGGAATCGTCCCCACACAACTCCAGAAACTTCTGCTATTTTAGTCACTAGCTTAATAGTTCCAAAGAATGGTGGCATTTTTGTATACACACATGCCTCGAAAGAGAACCTAAAGACCACCTAAAAGACCACGTACCTGTATTATCATACAAGACCAAAGAGCCAGCAAGGTTTTTATAAACTCTGAAACAGGCTTAGCCATGAAATGTTTGCCATTGCACATCACAGAGGAAACCACACTTGTTGCAGAATATCTGTTCCTCTTTTCAGTCATGTTATTCTTTCCCAACCGGGTAGGGACTTACTGCATGTGACCACCCACTGCCACATGGTTAAATTAAATTACTTTACTAAGAGCACAAGGCTTCTCTTCTATAACACAGAGAGCCTTTTTGATCACATAATAAATAGTATCATGGCTTCATCTTGAGACTGTCCCAGAGGCTTCTTCTTCTGTAATGAGTATTCTTAAATATTAATTCCCAGTATTTTCAGGTTTGATTTTTTAAAAAATTGGTTTCAACTGTTATTTCCTTGTAAGGCTTAGTGACAGATGTAAGCCCAGATCCCTCAAACACTTACACGCATATGTTCAAAGGGACTGCTCATGTGCATAGAGTTGCTCATGGACCTAAGTGTTTGCAGCACTAGGCCTTAATGACTGTTCATAATGGACTCAATTCCACTGGCAAAAGCTAGCAGTGGTTCTCAAACTGTGGGTCAAGACCTCAAAGTGGGTCCCGACCTCGTTTTAATGGGGTTGCCGGGGCTGGTGTTAGACTTGCTGGGGCCAGGGGCTGAAGCCAAGGCTCAAGCCCCATTTTCCAAGACTGAAGTCAATGTCTGCTCCCGCCACCCAGGGCAGAGGAGTTTGGCCTTTGGCTCCCCGCCCAAGGGCAGTAGAGCTCGGGCAGGTTCAGGCCTCTGTTCCCCCTCCTGGGGTCATGTAATAATTTTTGTTGTCAGAAGGGGGATTGTGGTGCAATGAGGTTTGAGAACCACTGAGCTGCTAGTGTATTTAGTCTTTATGAAAAGAGTCAATCCAATGCCATATTTGAAGAACTGGTTAGATACATGTCTGAGAGCAGAAATTGCTCTAAAGCTTGCAAAGATTTTATGGTGTGCTCTCCAAAGTATTAGTTCCTTCTTTGGTCTATTCTCTGATATTCAGAATGTCATAAAAAGTAGCATTATGGATTATCCCGAAAGTGACACCAGCCTGGAATGGCTGATGATTTTAATAGCTTTCAGCTCCCTTAGGATATACAGTAGAGTATGAGGAGTATTGTTTGGCTTTGAAATGCCAGAAATTCAGTTATTTTTGCCATTTGTTTCATAAAGTCCCTTCACAATGGCTACCCAATTGGCCTATTTTGTATTTGTTGACATTTGCATACTGTACCATACATCTGAGGGCTGCTCAACACTAGAAAATTACATCAACTCATCTGTATCGCTCAGAGGTGTGAAAAAATCCACACCCCTGAGCAATGTAGTTAAGCCAACCTAAATCCCCATATAAACAGTGCTAGGTTGATGGAAGAATTCTTCCGTCAACCTAGCTACTGCCTCTTGGGAAGCTGGATTTATTACAAAGACAGGAGATCCCACCCATCACTGTAGCAAGAGTCTGCACTGACATGCTAGAGCTGCGCCGCTGCCGCTCTGCAGCTGTAGCATTTTAAACATACACTAAGTCTGCTGGTGCAATTACAGGGATAAATATGGCCCTAAATTATAGTAAGTGTAAACTTGGACTAACTCCATTGATATTGACAGAGTTATTCCAGCTTTACACTAGTGTTACTTAGGCTGTAGGGCCTGACTGACCACTGTGTTTCTCCAGATTTAGGCTGATGTCACACCACTGAATTCAGTGGAATTACATCAGGCTAAACCTGTTACAATGCCGTGGTGAATGATCAGGCTCATAGTCTGGCCCACAGTGTCAAAAGACTGGTGGTGTGATAATCTCACTCCTGTAGGTAAGAAGCAAGAGGTTTTGTTGTGGCTCATTTAGGCTGTTGATGCCCTAAAAAGAATCCAGTGATCACTGAGTTAATTTTCATGAAAAACAAATTTGATCAACTCCAGGAAATTTAGATGGGTAAAATATTCAGTTCTCTTAGTTCTTGCCATGTTGTAAAACAAGTTCTGTGCTTATTTACACTTTGTACAATCCCACTGATTTCAATGAGCTTGGATAGGGAAAGGCAGAATATAGGTCATCTACAGGGGTATCGTTAAGGCTGCATCTACAGGGGTATCATTAAGGCTGCATAGCTCTTCAGTCTTGTGTGAAATATTTACATTCACATAGCTAAGGCCCTGATTCACTTATGCATGTACTTGGATTTAAGAATTCCAATAACCCCATGTCTAATCAACAAAAAAACGCAAGCATGTGGATAGTCCCACTGAAATGCATAACCTGATATTATGAATATTCAAATTTCTGCTAGTTGCTAGGGTGGAGTGCGGTTTGCTAACATTCAAGAGGCAGTTGTCTGTATAAATAGAAACTTTGTTTTGCTTTCCATTGGTTGTTATGCAATGGCAGACATCTCTATTCTTATTTTATAACAGGGGAACTATGCACAACAAGCAGATAGAAAGTAGGTGTGAACCTAATGCAGCCAGACTAGTGTTTGTTCTATTTGATTGCTATAGGACCCATCAAAAGAATAACATGTAAAGGATCAACTCACTTTCATTTCTAGAAAATACCATTTCTTTTTATTTCAACCTTTTCCCTGGTCTCTGACCCCCATGCTTCTGGGCTAGCTAATACAGGGATGTTTAGAAGGTAGTTTTATTTTCCCCCATACTTAAAAAAAAAGATGACTAGGGACTGAAGTAGAATTAAGAGATTGAAAAAAAAATTAAAACATAATCTAGTGCAAGCAGGCCCGCCAATGGGGGTGGGGGTGGATAAAGGGGGCAGTTGCCCACAGGGCCAGGCAATTTAAAAGGGCCCAGGAGCCTCAGATCCTTTTCAATTGCCCAGGTGGGCCGCAGGCACACGTGGGGCAATACCACCAGCAGCAAAGGCAGCCGAGCAGGCATGTGGAAGCCCTGGCCATGCCGGAAGAGCACCCATTGACTGTTCTGCTCTGGGGCCCAGAATTGCTGTCGGCGAGTCTGAGTGCAAGAAAGAGAAGTTAAAAATTCCCCCGTGTGGTTCCCCTCTCTCCCTCAAAGCATAAATAATTCCTGGCATTGAGGGAAGTAGGAGCTTAGATATTTGATTAATGTCTATCCACATGACAAAACTACCATGAGATTTGTCACAACTAGTCCAGGTCTGGACTAGCAGGGGTTGTACAGAACAGGGGTGAAGGTGCTCTGGCTCAGCTCTAGTGCAGATTGGACTGCATCTTGCTTTAGCAAGCACTTCCAGGTCCTGTTCCCCTCACCCCCAGCTCCGACTTTACTGTGGCTCCTGCTTGTATTCTTCTGCCTCTCCCCCTCAAGCTCTGATCTCTGCCCACCTGGCTGTTGCCCATATCTCCTTGTTAGCCCCATGCATCTTCCTCCAGCGACTGCCCTTTTCTCGCCCACTTCATCACTGCTAGTCTTCTGAAAATCCCTAGGTACAGAAGTGAGGCGGGGCCATTACCATGCCCCCTCTGGAGTGCCTAGTGGAGTGGATGATGCTAAGACTCGCTGCTGGTGTGTGGGGAGAGAGTGTGAGCTCCCTGTGCCCACAACTCCAAGGAGTGAGCCAGAGGCCCTTGCCAGCAGGTGTGGAAGTTCTAATGGGCAGATAATGACAATTGTAACAGTTGTCTCCCGGCTGTCACCCTTATCCTTTTACCTATTTATCCCCCTTCCACTTCTGGCAACCAGTGATAGACCAGACCTGAAAAGACCAACCTGTCTTCATTTGATTAGTCCAAATGAGCCTTCTAAGATCTGAATCCTGCCTCACCAGTGGCAAGGAAACAATGAAGATGCCTAATCCAAGCCAGCCTTGAGAAATAGAATTTCTATAGCCAATCCCTCAAGGAGAACAAAAGCCGTTTGGTCCACAAGTAGCTGTCATTGTGCTTTTGTTGGCTGTCTTTGTGTCCCAAAATTATGATTATTACTGTTACGTGTTAATAATAAATAAGATACTATCCAGATTGCACAGTACTTGTACTGCAAATGATTAAGTAAATATGTAGATAATTTTCCACAGTTGTTCTCTGTGTTAGGTCTGGGAAGCTGAATTCCTCCATCAGTAAAGAACTGAACCACAAGGCAAACATATTGATAGAGCTAATCTTTAAATTACAACAATGTGGAGTCTTTTTGTTGTAGGACCAATATTCACTGGAATACCAGTTGACCCATATTTTCTTTGCCAAACCTAGAAGCCCATTAACCATATAATTTCTGACACCATTCTTACTCTGTGGGTTCTCCCACCCTGTCTATTTCCAATTTCACACGCTTTGAGGCATACAGCAAAATTTGAATTGAACATGCAAGTGTAATGATCACTTATGAAAATAAAGCCACTGCTGTGGTTATTTTAATTATTTGAATGTGTGACCATTGTTGTGTCTACCAACAGGTGGGTAGGGACCAGAATGAGAGAAAGCTTAACCAGTTAGTGAGGTCTTTCAATAAGGACTATGGATATGTGCGTGCTACATATTATCACAGTACTTGCTGATTACTGCTGATAGTGAGCAGGGAAGCAATATTTAAACACGCTGATGATCCATATGCTTTGTACTGAAGCCTATGGAAAAAATGAGAACACTAAAAAGGAGATGTCTGAGCTACCACTGGGAGCATTGAGGTATGCAGGTATGACCCCCCTTAGTAGTGCCTGCAATGACTGAGAGAGACGTACTTGTCATGAGTACCTGCCTAAAATGCAGTAAAGGAGCATTAGTAATGGCAGAGCAGCTGGCTGAAGGAGAGCTCCCTGAGTGCTGGTCCCCAGTAGAGTCATAACTTTACCTGCCTAAGCCCAGAAAAAGATTATTCTATTTATTGCTAATGAAACTAGCTGTGATGGTGTTGTGAAACGTGCAGAAGATAGCAGACTGCTTTGAGACCAAAACCATTGTGAGATCCCCAGTGTGAAGTTGTTGATTTTGGAGATTCACCATTGTCTGAGGAGTGAAAGGATTGTCCGAGGAAGACACTTTGTGGAAGATCCAAGGTATTCTCACTGGAAGAGTGGGATGAGTAAAAGGAGTGGAACACAACATCAGACTACAAGACTCACAATCCTTCAGGGAGCTATCTAGGAAGATTGTTCTCTCAGAGATGGAAGACGGGTAGCATCATCTCCAGGAGCTGATTGCAAATGGCTTCGTTACAGTGTCCCACAACCTGTGCACCTGCCCCATTGTGGTGGTCCATAAGAAGAATGGGAAAATCTGGATCTGTAACAACAACTACACCCTATATAGGTGCACTGTAGTTGATCAGCACACCATGTCTCGAGTCAAGATGCCTTGGACTGTTTGCTGTTCTCAGCATTGGATCTTTGAAGTGAATACTATCAGATCCCTCTGGGAGCAGAAGATAAGGAGAAGACGGCCTTCATCTGTCTGTTAGGCTTTCATCAGTTTGAACGCATGCCCCAAGGAATTTTTGGAGCACCTGACATGTTTCAATGTCTTATGGAAAAAGTTGTTGGAGACATGAATTTGCTGCAAGTCTTAATTTATTTGGATGACCTGACTGTGTTTGGAAGAACCTTGGAAGAACATAAAGAAAGACTTCCTAAAGTTCTAGACCAGCTGGAAGCCTATGGATTTAATCTTTCAACTGGTAAATGCCAGCTCTACAGAACATTGATGAAGTACAAGGGTCATATTGTGTCTCAAGAGAGTGTGAGTACTGATCTGGATAAAATAGATACAGGAGTGCTGCACCAAATCACCGCAGACCCTTTACAAAATCAACTAACATAACTAGTGCTATCAAAAGAGTACAGAGTCCTGGCCATGAGGATCCTGCATGATGACTTTAGACATTTGGGAATGGAGAGAACCCTAGAACTTATTTGTTGTAGGTTTTATTGGCCCCGAATGTCTGAGGACATTCACAGAAAATGTGATACATGTGCTCAGTGTGTTCAAAGGAAACACACTAGAGTGGCATATCTGAAGACTATCACCAGCAGCAAACCCTTGGAGCTGGTATGCATTGACTTCCTGTCTTTAGAATGTTGGGACATTTTAGTAGTGTCTGGCCATTTTACATGGTATATGCAGGCATACCCCACATATGACCAGAAGGCCACCACCATTGCTCAGCTGTTGTAGGAGAAGTATATTTCAGTGTATGGATTCCCAGCATGGATACAGACCAATCAGGGAGTCACTTTCTGAGGGAGGTGGTGAGGATGGTAGGAATTAAGAAGTCCAGGACAACCCCTTATCACCCACAAGGTGACCCGCAGCCAGATCAACTTAATCAAAATCTATTGAATATACTGGGGACTTTATGTCTAGAGCAGAAGGTAACCTGAAGACAGCATGTTGTGTTTTTGGTGCATGCCTACAATGCCACAAAGAATGATGCTACAGGAATCACCCCATCTCTCTTGAGGTTTGGGCAAGAACCAAGATTACCCATAGACTTGTGCTTAGGCATACCAGAGGATGGGGATAACGATGAGACACACCAGGAGTCCCGATTAAGAGAAAAGTTGTGGGATGCTTATCACATAGCTACAGCTCCAACCCCAAAGAACTGACAATAACAAGCACTGGTATGATGCTAGGGTGTGTTTGCAAGAGCTCCAGCAAGGGAACAGAGTTCTGTTGTGAAATTTGGGTGTTGATGGGAAACACAGTATAGCCAACAGATGGAAGGCAATACCTTACCTAATGGTGGAAAAACTGGGAGATCTGCTGGTTTACAAGATTAAACATGAAATGGGGCCAAGGCAATACATAGAAACCTCTTATTACTTGTGGGAGAATTGGTATGCTGAAATTAAAATAATTTCTTTCTAGGTTTTCTGATTGCAAAATTCTGGATAAGTTCATTGAAGCTGACTTGACGAAGCATGTCTGCTTCCATACACAATAGGGAAAGTGAATCAAGTCTGTCCTGACACTTTGTTGTTCTCTCAGGGTTTTTTATTCTTTTCAGCTGAGAAAAAGAGCGTTCTGTGGAGCAGTTAGAAATAATCAATGTTAGAAAAATACATATTATGATCTCTACATTTGGAAATACATATTGTATTCCGTCTTTCAATATTGTGTCACTAAGATCAATGTGACTGAATTTCATTTTTCCTGTTTCATTAAACTGTGTGCGCATATAACAGTGGAACTGCCATACTTCATGGAGATTCATGTTCAAGTCAACATGGTATGAGTCAACTAGCTTTTGGGAACCTTGTGAATATTGTTCATCAGATAAGTCCATATCATTTAGAAAAGAAAATCTACTTGATACTTCTTTGTACACGTCACCTCTCCTCTTCATATGAGCTTCAAGTGTATCAATTATAGCATAGTAAGTAGATACGCAAAATTTGTCTCTAGGATTCAATGCTGTTTCTGTTGCACTGCTATCATTTGCTTGTTTTTTCCTGATTCGCTTGCAGGACTGAGCTTCTTTGTAGTTAGTATCAGGCAAGATATCTTTTGATATGTCTTCAAATCTTTCGAAATCATTCCTCAAAGTGTGTAAGTGGTCTACTAATGATTGACAGAGGTTTGCACATGTTTTCAAATCCAATTCTTTTTCTTGGAGAGCTTGACTTGTCTGGTAAAAGTGTAAAATTTCATTCCACATGGTCAACATGAATACAAACTCTAGTTCTTGCATCTTGTTTGCAATGTTTTCTGCCTCTCGTATATTTCTCCCTTTTGTGATTGGTCTTCAGCTATACTTTCTAATGCACCCACAATCTTTGAGTAGGACTCCAAAATTGCACTTGTTGCCACTGCATGTGCCACCTAGCAAGTATTAGAAAGATATTTCAACACATAATCATTGCCCAAATATGTTTTAAGAACTGCCCATCAGTGTGTTGAGGCAGAGAAAATGTATAAAGTTACTGGACTGTTGAGAAAAACCTTACTGCCATAGGACAACAATCAACAGCACTATGGCCAACAAGATTAAGAGAGTGTGCAGCACATATTATGAATATGGCATATTTGTTCTGTTCTAAAAGCTTCTTCTGCATTCCTTGATAATGCCCTGACATGTTGGCAGCGTTGTCATAAGATTGACCTCTGCACTTTGAGAAATCTATTTTGCAAACTTGGCACAGATAATGCAGTACTTGATTTGCCATTTCTTCACCAGTGTGGCTTTTCAAATTGAGGAACATTTCATCCTGCCCCTTATCTCAGTTATCTGAACTTAAAACAAAAAAACAGATTACACAACGTACACTATTTTTATGTATATTATATATGTAAGAAAGAAGAAAAAGAATCAAGTACATATAACTCAGAAGCATATATCAATAATAAAACATAAATTTATTGCAGTACATGACAGGATCTGATTTCCTCGCATTATTTTGATCTACGTTAGTAGGATGCCCCCTGGTTTCGGTGGGGATAAGTAATAAAAAGAGAACAGAAAAATGGGGGAAGAGTGTGGAGTGGAGTGTAAGGAAGTCTAACAAAGTTCTGATTTTTCCCATGATGACTACTTCAATGCTTTTTTTGAAACATCGAATATCAAATTTAAAAAAAAACCCTCATTTTTTTTGGTACCCCCTGTTTTGCTGGTGCCCTAAGCACCTGGTTAGTCGGCCTATTGGGTAATCCAGCCCTGCCTACTCAGCACATCTGAAAGTGAGTCTGAAGACAAGAACATTACCATGGTATATCCTAGAATGGAGACCAGACTCTGGCCTTGATTGGCTGGCCTCAGTGAGAGCTCCACTTCTTTGGCCCTAAACCTCATGGCAGGAGCATTTAGGCTCATTGCTAGCACACCCATGACACCCACAAGACCAGCCTCAGATGACGAGTCAGCCCACCAAAATTTCCAGACCTCCTTGAAGAAAAACAGGCCTGTGATGACACACTAGGTTGTTGGACAGTGGGGACATACAGTTGGAAGGTGTCTCTGGTTCCCTGGACCTTCCAGTGCTAGAACAAGAGATGCAGGGGCCTGTGCCAGTAGCTGAGGGACCCTTAAGGAAACCCTGACCATCCCTAGCCCAAGAAGAAGTCCCTCCCCCTACCCCTGCAATGCCTACTCTCAATAGGCACGACAGGGTTATAAGGCCAGTAAGGAGATTAACTTATGATGCACCTGGGGTGATTAGTGAAGAACTGATACATTTAGCTCACAGACCTGTGGCAGCCATAGTAGGCTTTCTCAGACTCTTTAGGGAGAACTAGTGGAGTTGGTATAATAAGGAGTGTGATTTGCCGGGATTACAATTCTTGGCTGAGGGGAGGATGTAAGCAGGGGCTGGGTGGAAAGTGAACTCACGTGAACGCACCTCTGAACTCTGGGTCTTCGCTGACCAAGAACAGCAACTGTGAGTGGGGTGCCGTGGAGGGAGAGGGGAGTGGTGTGTTAAAGGAACATTTGTTTGTCAGACTTTCACACCACAAGGTGAGAACTGGAGGCGAAGGACACTGCCCAGCATACTCTGAGGTGGGTGTTTTGCTTATAGTCACATTTTTTTTTCAAATATGATTGTTGTGGTTCCCTTTCCCTTTTAATAAAAGGTAATAAAATAATAAATACACAGATTTTAATAAAATACACAGATTCAGCGCTTGTGAAAGGGGAAGCATTGCCTCCTAGAGGAACTCAGGGCGGTGTTAGGTTTTCCCAGATTACTTTGTGGGGGGGAGGGTGGCTTGAGCCAGTTCTGTTTTGTCATGTTAGAAGGAACGCCTAGACAGTGAAATCAGCCCTTGTTGCCTGGCAGCAAGGTTATATGCATCTTTCAACCGTGTGATGGAGTCCTGTTGCATCTTCCAAGTTTGTAGTCAATGTTAATGGCCAAGTGTCAAGGCTCTTACGGGTGATAAAGAAAGTTGCGACCATACACTACTTGATCAGACAACCCAGGAAGAGAAAAGAACAATAGGTTTACCATGTAAATTTACTGAAGCCAGGGAAAGCCAGGAAAAACCTTTTCATCACTTTGTATCCTGAGGAACCAGAACTAGGACCCCAAGGTAATGAAATCCTAAGAGAAGGCTCAGTAACCCTCGGAAAGAACTTAAATCATAAGCAAAAGAAACAGGTGCTCCAGCTATGGGCCGCTTTCCCACAGGTATTCCCACTATGAGAAGATGTTCCTAGCACATTGCATTAATACAGAACCTGGAAAAGTGATACAGGAAGGGCTCCAACCAATCCCCAACAAGTTGAGGGGAGTTGTCACAAAAGAGATCAGGACAATATTGGAACTCAGGGTGATATAAAAGTCTCACAATGACTGGAGGAGCTCTATCGTGCTGGTCCCAAAGCCAGATGGCTCACTATATTTTTGCATAGATTTCAGGAAAGTGAACACAATTTCTAAATTTGATGCCTACTCCTTGCCACGAGTGGAAGAACTCTTAAACTGACTGGGAGTAGCACAATACATCACCACTTTGGATTTAACAAAGAGGTATTGGCAGATCCCCTTAACACCAGATTCCCAGGAGAAGAGAGATCTTTCTGTGCTGCTCAGCCTGTTTCATTTTAAGACCACGCCCTTTGGGTTACACATAGCAGCTACCACTTTTCAACATTTGATGGACTGATTACTCCAATAGCACAGTCAGTATGCGGCAGCATACTTGGATGATGTAGTTATCTGTAGTAAGGATTGGGGCTCCAATCTTGAAAAAAGAGGTTAGCTGCCAAATGGGCAATAGAGAACCTGCAGTACTCCCTGATCACATGCTCCTGCGCTGGCTAAATGTGATGAAAGAGACAAACCCAAGGATCATGAGATGGTACCTGTCACTACAACCATACACCTTTTGGATACAACACTGAGCAGGAAGTTTGCATTGTAATGCTGGTTTTCTGTCCAGGGAAGCAGCCTATGCCAGCCAAGCCTAGGTCTCAGCCTTGTGGGGGAGCATATGTAATGGTGTCTACAAACCCAGTACTGAGAGTAGACAGAGGGGGAGGAGACAAGAGAACCTCTCTTGTTTGGAGGCAAGCAGCTTGACCACACTAGCACGCAGCTGCCAGAGCTGCCAGTCATGGAGGCAGGCACCCAAAGCTGCATCCAATAGAAAAAAAAGAAGGCCTGCTATAAAGGGGAGAGAACACAGAAGGAAAGGAAGTCAGAAAGGTCTGTGATAGCAAAGGGGCAACACCCCTGCACCAGCCTCCCTGAACACAGCCAAGCGACGGAAGCATGCTTCTAGACTTAGAGGTGAGGGTTCAAGAACTGCCTAACAGGAGACTAACAAAGGAGGGCCGGTCAGGGGTAGCAGAGACCCCTCAAAAGACCACACCCGGAGCCGGTGACAGTCCCACATAAGCCTTCTGCATGCTGACCCTCTACACAAGAATGAATTTCATCCTGTATGCTTTAACCCTTTCCCTGGGTAATGTCTTAGGCTAAAGCAAGAGAGGAAAAAGAAAGGGACCATTTATAGTCGTTGATCATCTAAAGAGCAGAAACTAATGCTGAAACCAAGAAAATGATGAAAGCGGTCCTGATTTTATCAGCATATGGAAAGAGTAAAATGTAATCCAATGAGATAACCGCTTCCCCTTCAGAAGTAACAGATGTTTCCTGGTTTAGCTGCTCAGACTAAATCCACAGTTATTTCATTAGTTTCAAGATACAATCTATCAGACTGGGCTTTCATTTCTCCCACTGCCAATGATAAACTGCTCATTGTCAGTCAATGAGAAATGGGCTGTGTCTTCTGCAACCCAACAGGAAAGCTGCATAAGTATCCTGGCTGCAGAGAAAGCACAGTTGGTTTGAACTTTCAGGCCTGACTGACAACTGCCTTACAACCTGGGTGGGCATTTACTCCCAGGCAAGGTTGGTGTCAAAGGCTACTGTGCCGAGGGGCAGCATTTTACACTCACTTTGCACAGGTTGCAAAGCAGTGGAGGGCTAGACCAGTGCTTTCCAGCTGCCACTGCTGGTGCAGTGCTTGAGATGCGCCTCCAGAGCAACTGGCTTTGTGGTTTTTGATAGTGGAGCCAACACTGTAGAATTTGCTTCTCCTTTAAATCATCTCCCCTATTGGCTAGTCTCAGTGGCTCCCCACTCAGCTTGCTGGCTTTTGTGGAACTCATTCTTAGACACCTAATTCTCCGCCGCATTGCATAGGGAGCCTGGGCACGAAACAGGGCTGTGGATGCCACTAGGCAGCAGGCTACCTAAAGTTAGGCATTGCAATGCTGAGCCTAAGTCCCCTTTGTGGCTCTAACCCGATGTGTTGTTCTTAACTATGTTCTAGACACACTCAGTTTGGCTGTCCTCCACAAGTGGGCGTGGGCAGGACAATTAGGAATCCAATTAGTGACTGAACATGGGCTGTGTTTAATTCCCTTCCAGCAATCGCCAGGACTCTGGGTAGGCTCTAAAAAAGACTCCAGTGTTCAATGAAGTATCTTATGGGTTATATCAAGTGGTTAGTAGGCACAGTACAAATCGTATGAAGAATGGTGAAGCAGCACACAAGAGTCAAGCTGCATTCTCAGGAAAGTCACTTTGACTAGCTGGAAGAATGATCCCCTTCTTTCTGCTGCTCACTGAAGTCCAGCAGTGCTCAAATGCAGGAAGAATGACACTGCAGAAATAAAGAAAAACCTGGGGCTCTCTTAAAGGGAAAGGCTGTATGATAAGTATAAACTCTGGGATGATATTTGTATGCTGGATCAATGTTTTCCTGTGGCAACAATATGCTCTTCATACATAATCCAGACTAGTCCAACTGTATCTCCTGGTTTACAGTGTGGTTTTATGCCTCATGTTTCCACTATGTATGAGATGCACTTGGCTGAGGGGAGAATGGTGGCTGCAGGGAGCCACTTGCAGCTTCTTGGATCCTGGGTCAGTTGGTGCTGGTGGAAATTAGAGCAGATGGGCGTGCTCTGTAATTTCCACCAGTGAGGATCAGGTGTAGTAGAGCTCTGCTCCACACACTCTGCCCCATCAAGCTCCGAGCCCTCCCCTGATATGCCTACTCCTCTCCCTTACACCACAGTTGACATGTAGTGTCATAGGAAACAATGCAAAGTGAATTTGGTGGACTGGACACCCATTGTTTCTCACCATGGATCCAATCCAGCACCCACGGTTGACTTCAATTGGTGTTGAGCAAGGCCCTATTTGTGGTAAGTACATGCAAATAGTTATTATTCTTTGGTTCTCTCTACTCACTGCCATAAGAGCCAGATCCTGGGCCCTCTGACAACAATGGGAGTTTTTCTATTGACTTCAGTGGGGGCAGGATTGGGTCCTAACAGAAGTGATCAAACAGAACAGTACAATTGAAGCAAACTAGGGAAATGTTTAGAGAGAGATTTTTTTTTCATGTAGGGGCTCCATGCATTCTCTTTCCAGAAGAGAAACATAAATGTGATTTCAACCTTGAATTTCTCATTAAGCTTCAGGTGAACATTAATCTAGATACAAATACTAGCTAAAATATTGTAGAGATTAGGTAATGTTTTCACCTCTTAGCTCATACTATAAAAGCATCATTTCTATTAGCCAAAGATGTGACTCCATCTGCTGGTTGAGAAAAGAAATATCCCAGGAGGCTTTCTATACTACAAGGACAAAATTTTCCCTGTGCAACCCACAGTGTGGTTGTCTGGAAATCAGACAAGAGACTTTTACACCTAATTTCAAATAATGTCTTTCATAACAAACCACCTAAAGAAAACTCAGAGAATGTAGGTAGTAATATAACTCTATTGTGACCAATCCTATATGTGTTTTATTTGCATTGAATTAATTGAAGTTGAGCATTTACACAAAATTATATGAGCTACACTTTTTAAATGATCATTTTTATATTATTTTAAGTATCTTTAGTTGCATGATGCTGAGATGAGAACAGGAAAATGACATAATATTATCACATAATAAGGCAGAATACAATTATGAAGGTTTGTCAGAAGACCGCTAAAGGAAAACATCCATAAATAGGTTCACTTCATTGTCAAATTCAAAAAACATCTACAAATGAAGTCAGAATATTCCTCTTTAGAAAGGGTCTGTATTTAGCACACTAGTGGGCTAAGTATTAAGTGACATCTCTAACAGCTGTATCCCAGAAAATAAAATGGTCCTAGTGAAAATATTGCACTATGCCCACCAAAATATGCAGCTGTTCATATTGCAGTAGTCACCAACACATAATGTCTGTGGTTTTGCAAAGTCCAAAGTACTTTGCAAAACCACAGACATTAGAGATTGAAAATACCTATCAGGTGATTAATGAGAGATGGCCCAAACCCAGAATCTCAAAACCAAACTTCTGAGGAGTTTGGATTCAACTCAGGGGATCCAACTTTGGCCCTATTGGGTGATCCAGAAATTCCAGGATGGAGCCAAAACAGGAAAGTTTGTATTTTCCAGTTCCAATTCAGATGAACCCAAAATACTACACAAACAAGGCAAATTCATAAGAGTTTGCCCAAGATGGGATAACTATTGTGTGAAAAGATGGTCTTAGTTCAGATTCAGATTCAGTGATGCTGAAATCTCCCACCCCCAACTCTAACTGGCCTAGATCAGAACATATGGCTTATATCTAAATTAAAACTATCCAGGTTGTCTTCCTCCCTTTCCATCTACTCCAAGACTGTTCTTAATGTTGTATTGATGTTTCTAAATCACAGTTTATTATAAGTAATCATGTAAACTATAGTTCAAATTAACCATCATTGATATTAATCAAATATTCAACTCTATTTTTGTTCATAGCATTAACACACCGTTCTAGAGACAACAGTTATATAAATAAAATGCAGGCATGTTGCCTTAGATCCACACCTTTTAAAGAATATTGTTCAAACACATACCCTATACAAATGCCACAACATTGATCTGCACGATCATATGTACATCAAATGCAAACTAACAAATGAAATCACTAAAAACTCTAAGGTGGATTCCTGTGTTTTGTCCAGTCTATTTTTTAAAGTCAAGGAACAACAATGAAAAAAGAATAATAAAAAAATACATTAAACAAGCCCCCAAATTTACAGGCTGGCATTGGTTAGGCTAGTGACTACTGAGACCATCATGACTGTTGGCAAAGGTAATCACACCTATCTCTGATGTTACCTTGTCCTTTCACTCCTCTGTTGTATAGTGAATCTATATCCTACATTTAAAGACCCCTGGGACAAGGCATTTGTTTGCAGAACACCTTGTAAATGGGGCTCCTGGGGACCTGTTTGGGGTCTCTAGACACCACTACAATAGAAATATACATTAATAATTGATAGATAGTAAGTGAAAACATATTATTTATGTCTGACTTAAAACTACAGCATTGGATAGGGAATATAAAGAGTGAAGAATGAAACATGTCTGATTTCTATACCATTCATTTAAAATCTTTTGTGTGTGACAGGGTGCATAGAGCCTCCCTGATTTCCAGCAAACAAAGAGTTAACTCCTGCTTCCCCCTCACACAGGTAGTCATGGGCAAGTAATGAAGCAGGGCTGGAGACTCAAACTCCAATCAGGCTGCTGGGAGAATTCAGCAAACTCTATAAGAACAGCTACTTGGGTGATAGTAAATCCTTAGGAAGGGTGCATTTCACATGAAGTTATTCTAGGGGCTGGCTTATAGTATAGGTATTTTTAATGGGGTGGGTTTTGTTCCTTTTTCTTTTTGAATTATGTAAAGCAATTTAGAAATCATTCTTACCGTACCCAGTGTAAAACCTTGAGGAGGAAAATTTGCTGATTGGAAGACTGAGTTTCCTATCATTGAACCAGTTGATCGTTTCACCAGCTTCCACTAAGGTTAGAGTTTTGTATTGTTTTGACTCATTTGTTTGGCTGGGAGATAGGATGTTGCACCAAGAAGTCACTTAGCTATGGATTCTAAGCTATCTTAATGCTCTATGGTTAAAAGATCAGCTCAAATTGACTGTCCTGTCTTAACTTTTCTTACTATTATTCCTGCCTCCTCACAGGTGCATGCATCTTAATGGTCCTTTGCCAAGAGCAGCAGGTTTGAGGCTTGTTTTATAGCTTATGCTAATACCCTGCCTGTTGATCAGTTAGCTTTCAGGGTTCACTGTGAATAGTTAAACTATTTTATGCCACACTGAAGTAGCTATGAAACTTCCTAAATACAAGTTCAAAAGGAATTGGAAACTGAAATGCAGCTTTCAAACAGATTCAAAAGTAGCTGTCATGGACAAGTCTGGGAGACTTGCTACCAGGCTTTTGGGCTTGTGAACTGGCCTAGGAAGTGATGACCAGAATCCAGAGGGATTTTCTCCCCACTCCCCTAAGAGGGTGTATGGAACCAAGATGAGCCCTCCACCAGCCACCAGTGCACCTTGCCCCATAGAAGTCTGGGGAGTGATGACCCACAAGCCCAGCCCTCAGCATGTTCCACCAGAACCATCTTTACAGGTCTGAGGTGACCCTCATGCTGTTTCTGATTGTCCCTGCTGCACCCTATAGCTCTGTCTCTGTACAGGGGATTTGGGGGAAGATATTCACCAAGCAAGGGCCCAAGGGTAAGTGGTCTGTTTTGCCGGGCCACTTCTTCTCCTGGCTAGATGGAGGGATCCAGTGGTGACAAGAATGTTGGGGTATTACGTGCTCACTGAATGGATGGAAGTGTCTTCTGCTCCCAGAAAATAACATGAGTGTGAGTTCATGGTGATAGTGTGTGATGGTAGGAAGTGAAACTCACTACACAAAGCAAATGTCAAATGCTAGCTGTAAATAAATGGCTGAATTTTTTTGTTTTTTGCCTAGATCAGGAGTGACCAACTTGTGGCTCCGGAGCCACATGCAGCTCTTCGGGGGTTAATATGCACCTCCTTACATAGGTGCCGACCCTGGGGCTGAAGTTATAGTTGCCAACTTTCCAGTGTGCTACAGAGTGCTCACTGCTCAACCCCTGGCTCTGCCCTAGGTCCCGGCTCTACTCCACTGCTTCCTCCAAGGCTACCACCCCTTCTCCTGAATCTGCAGTGCCCTTGCTCCTCCTCCTTCTTTTCCCCTCCCCCTGCCTCCTGCACACCACAAAACAGCTAATCATAGTGGGTGGGAGGCACAGGGATGGAGGGTTAGGTGCTGATCGGTGGTGCTGCTGGTGAGTGGGAGACACTGGGTAGTGGGAAGCTGATGGGGGGGGCTCCTAATGTGTTACTGTGGCTCTTTGGCAATGCACATTGGTAAATTCTGGCTTCTTCTCAGGCTGAGGTTGGCCACCCCTGGTCTAAACTTTTCAGTTTGGGTTAGGCCTCTCTGGCAGTTAAAAATAAACCAGAAATCTTGGACCCTGCCCCACAGAACTAATGTGATCTGCATATATACCAGGGATGCTATAGAGGGGAGTGGACAGGATAAGAGGAAACTGGTTACAGTAACAGGCTTATATGGTGGTTGTGCTTAGTAATGCATCCTCCTATTTATTTATAATGTGAGAGGAGGCATTCAATGTAATTATAAGGAAATAAAAATTAAAACTGTGTGTATTACTAAGCACAGCAACTGTTTAGGCCTATTACTTCTCCCTCCTCCCCACTTTAACATTACTTTTTTATAGTTAGCTCACATAAGCTCTTTGGGACAGGAGACATAGGGACTTGGTTTTTTTAAATGTCTATTTAGCCCAGTTTTGTTGCCCTTTTACACTATGTATAAAACTACAGATATCTTAAGATAAGGTAAAGGTTAAGAGTCATGTAGGATTCAAAAAAGGACAAGACATGATTATCACCCAATTACTTTAAAACTTAAAAGGTTTTTTTTGAGTGTATATAAACTTTGTGCTTCAAAGCATAAAGCTAAGGGCTTGTCTACACAGAACTGTAATGGAGACTATAGGCAAGTGATTTCTAAAGTGCATTAATATGATGCACATTAATTGGTGGTTGTAGACCCTGCTGGTGCACGCTAAAGATTCCCTAGTGTGGTTTATATAGTATGATTTCAAACGGTACTACGGTAAAGAGCACTAGGGAACCTTTAGTGTGCACCAGCAGCATCTAAATGGACCAACTAATGTGTAATACATCAGTATGTTTTACAAATCACACCCTTGTAATTTGCATTACTCCACTGTGCAGACAAGCCCTAACTGATCAAGAGTAATAAAAACTTTCTGTGGGCAGGTTATTTCAGAATTTTCTATCATAGGATTTTTTGCAGCTTGCTCGGAAGGATCCGATATCGGCCACTGTGGGGAAAACAATGGATTTGAGAGATGTATTGCTTTTATTCTGTATGTTTGCAGTTTTGGTCTAGCCATGTTGGTCCCAGGATATTTTAGAGGGACAAGGTGGGTGAGGAAATATTGGACCTTGTCTCTTTATTCTATATGGCAGTTTCTAGTTTAACATAAATGTTCAGAGTAATAATATAATGATGATTTTTAATTACTCTTTAAAACTGCAGTGATATTATACCTAGCACTTATAGAGACTAACACGGAAATGAGGCTTCATTGATTTTTCTGAAGTGCTTTAGGATCTTCTACTGAAAGATGCTGATACAAACATGAGCTGGCTATTGTATCATGCTTGGCAACTGTTCTTATCACAGAAGCATAATAAGAAAACCACTTTTAAGGTTTTATTTTGGAAAGACAAAATTATGTTTGCAGGAATTGTTGGTGGTATGAAATCATAAGACTAATTTGGGGCCCTACTGTCGTCTATATGGGTTGCTCCCACATATGGAGACTGGAAATTCTGTAAGATTCTACTCAGTTTCCCATTAACTCTATCAGGATTTGGGGACTCAGTTTACTTCCTGAAAAAGGAGGGGGTGGGTATAATACAACCTGTGAAGGCCAGGGCTATCTATGCAAAGACCATGATTCTCTACAGTTAGCACCTCTGCTCCTGCATGATTTCAGCTGCCAGAGAATCCCAGCTCAGGTGTTTCCATAGTATGAAAAGAGGAAAGCAGGTTGAACTGGTCAAATGGTACAGTTCAACCCCTTGGATGGGAATCTGCAGGGTTAGTAGAAGAAAAGTAACAGAAATTGACATTTTGCCCCTTACTCCTCCACCCCACCCAACTGCTTTGGTATTTTTTCCATCTGGATCTGCAAGGTTCTTATCCATCTTTGACCATGCTAAGTTTGTTACTACTTATGTTCTAAAATAATATTGTTTAGGGATTTATAATAGGTCCCACTGCAAACTCATCTTCATGCTATTAATAAGACTGCATGTCTGAGGTAAGTTTTCTGAAGTGCTTTGAGATGTTGGCTATAAAGGGTATTTTAAAAACCCAGAATTTACTATTTAAAAATACCTATATATTGAAGAAATGCAGTAATGTATTTTAGAATAAATTATGTTAATAAATGTTTGTAGCTAAAGCCATCTGTAGTGAGTCGGAGTGGCTCCCCTCCTGCCCGGCAGAGGGAGCTCCCTTGCCAACCCCCCAGTGGGCGGAGCTTCCACCATCAGTCCCCGCCCCCCGGAAGTCAAGGGGCGGGGCAGGAAGTAGAAAAGGGGGGCACCAAAGCTCAGTCAGCCGGCAGCCACTGCCGCGAGCAGATGTGCCGGCGGGAGCTCCTGGCTGGGAGCCCTCCTCAGCCCGAGGCAACTGCCCTGCCTGGCTGGAGCTTCCCCGCACCCACTACGACGAGGAGCCTCCCCAGAGCTGGTACTGGGAGGAGCCCCCAGGATTGCCTAGCACCCGCTACGACGAGGAGCCCCCCCGGCCCTGCTGTTACCCGAACAGTCCTGGCCCAACTTCCCGGAGGAGCTGCTGGACCTGCCGCCAAGCCCGGGTCCAGAGGAGCCGATGCAGACAGACTGGCCCGAACCCAGTGCGACCGACGAGGTAGGCCCTGAGGGGGGAATGGAGTGTAGCCCGGGGGTAGCTGACCTCTGTCAGGCTGCGGGCACCAACGTGCCCATGTCAGTGTGTTGCGGCCAGGATCCCCACTGACTGCCGTGGATCCACGCCGCTGCTAGGGCCCCGGGCTGGGACACAGTGGAGTGGGTGGGCCTGTGTCCCCCCTGCCACCCCACTCACGGGTGGCAGTCTCCCCCCTCACACCAGCACCCCGACCCAAAGGTCTGGACTTACCGGTTGTTTGCTCAGCTCCTGACTGAGGACCTGAGTCCCTGAACTTGAACTGTCGCCCAGCCCCTGCTCCAGAGGGCCTGGGCCTATTTTGTACTGTTGTCGCCCAGCCCCTGCTCCAGAGGGCCTGGGCCTATTTTGTACTGTTGTCGCCCAGCCCCTGCTCCAGAGGGCCTGGGCCTATTTTGTACTGCTGTTGCCTAGCCCCTGCTCCAGAGGGCCTGGGCCTCCTAACGTTGTTCCCTGTCACTCAAGCAGACTAACAGGCGACAAGAAGTGAGTCGGAGTGGCTCCCCTCCTGCCCGCTGGAGGGTCGAGCCCCGACCAACTGATTACACCATCACTGAGAAGAAAAATAAATACAAAATAGATTGTTTATAGAAGACAATGTAGAATAAAGTGCTCTGGTCCTGAAGTTTCTGTAATAAAGGTAATTTGTTGATCCAATAAAAGTTATCTTGTAAAATAGTATGGAAGGATGAGGATGAATGTAATGTTGGGGAAGGATATTAGAAATCGGCACTACTCCCTGAATTTTGGGACACTTGTCAGGACAGATCCATAGTTTCCAAAATATCTATGCACTTGTAATAACATGTGTCATAAACAGATAGTTAAGGGTTAACCCTTTACAGGTAAAAGAGACCTTAACATGCAGTACCTGATGACCACCTGACCAGAGGACCAATCGGAGACAAGATAATTTCAAATCTCTGTGGAGGGAAGCCTTTGTCTGTGTTCTTTGTTAGAGTTCTCTTTTTGGATCTAAGAGAGGCCAGACATGTCTCCAAGTTCTCCTGGAGTAGTTCCTACTATTTAATAGTGAGTATTAATTAAAAAGGCGGATTAGTCTTATAATTTGATTTCTACATTTGCAATTGTGTGTTTGCTGAAGGAAAATTCTTTTTCTGTTTGCTGTTACTTTGCTTTTACTGAGAAAGAAAGGAGGGGGGATTCCCTCCAGAGATTGATAAGTTTAGACCCTGTATTTTTGCATCTTGGGTTAGAGACAAGTTACTTTCTTTTTATTCTTTAATAAATCTTTTCTGTTAAGAACTTGGTTGATCTTTCCTTGGGTGGATTCTCAGGGAAAGGGGAAGAGGGAGGCATCCCTCTGTAGTTGGATCCTGGTATCTCTCTTAGGAAAAGGGAGGGGGGAGGAAGCAGGGGGGAATGGTTTATTTCTCCTAGGTGTAAGAACTCCATGGATTTGGGGCTCTTGGGATCCCCAAGGATTTTGGGGAAGGACTGTGTCCCAATACACGTACCTTATTGGGTGGTGGCAGCTTTTACCAGATCTAAACTAGGATTTTAGTTTAGGGGAGCCAAGGCAGGTCCCCATTTTGGAACCCAACAGCTCTAAGTGGGGGTGAGACCTATGACAACATGCTTCACTTATAAAACAATACAAGATGAAGGAAGAAGTGTAGTAGCAAGCTGCTATCCATGATGAGCTGATCCTACCAAAGGTAAATACAGCCAAGGCAAATATCTTTATTTTTGGTAGAAATAAAATGAAGTAACTTTACAACAATCAATATTTTAAAACTGTTTAGTGAGCTTTTCCATAGTGGAACTCCACCAAGCCTAGTTACACTGAATAAGATGTCACTTCGTATCTTCAAGTACAGCAAAAAAGACTAACAAAGTTAATGGCTATTAGGAATATTTATTCCAGTTATGGCAGCTAAAGCTCATAAAATTAATGGGATAGCAGCTATCCCTATATTTTTACCCATCCACATCTTGCCCTTAAACCAAATCTTTCTTACTTTACTTTATTATATATCTGAAATTCAGTGCACCATGCAAATGTTTTCATACTATACCTGCCTCTTAGACAAATGCAATATTCTAGAGCTTAACTCTTTGTGCTCATATACAAGCTGAATTCTATTTTATTTATGCCTGCCAAGCAATGGATTGTGAACTAGCACTGTGTATTCTAGATGTATGTAGGTTCTAACTTTTGGAGCCTTGTAGCAATTTCAAATACAGTTTGAAGAACCAGGGTTGTTGTAACCATTTTTTAAAGGATATATTTGCCATTTGACCAAATCAGAGTGACTATGAAAAATAATTAAAAATAAATAAATCAGAATTGCATAATATTGAAGCAGTGCTTTCAAAGACCATGTTAAAATGCAAAGCAGATTTATAGCAACTATTAGATAGTTACTGCATATCTTTAGAATAGATAGTAAATAAGAAAAAACATCTTTTTAAGCGTTGTTTGAGATATGGCAGAACTTAAAAAGGCTGCCACTCAGTGGCAGTAACAACTTGGATCTTTTTATGATCAGTACAAATACTTGACTATTTACATAATTTAGGCATTGACTAAAATGTAGGCCCCAATCCTACAATTGCTTACATACACAAATAATTTTACTAATCCTGTGACTGTCTCGTGTAATTGGATTGCTCATATCTGAACTGAGCACATGTGTGAATGTTTGTTTGCAAGATGGGGGCCTTAGTTATGTTACTAATTTTTTACTACTTATTACACAGTTTTAGACTTGGGAGTATAGGGAATACTTTTATAAATATAATTTAAGAATATGTTCTGTATCGTATATTTGTGCTTAAAGAGAATAAGGCCCTTTTAAAAATGTGGGCATCTCCTACCTACACAAACTCATTTATTTAATTCTACATGATTCTACTGAGGTCAAGGGATGTAGAATTGGATTCTTTGTTAGGAAAGACACCTACTTAAACTGGATCAGGAATGTGCAAGGTGCTCATGTCATGAGTTGTCCTACATTCTTCTAGTCACTGAACCAATCGGGCCAGGTCAGATTAAACTAGTTCTATAATTTGGTTAATTCCTCTTAAGAAATATATATTCATATGCACTGAGTGCTAATGAACAGTGCACCCAATCATATTTCCACTTAATTCAATGACAATGTTCCAAATGGTATTTGAAGAAATATCATACCCTTTAAAAGGACTAGAGTCCACTGAAGAAATAAATGCTTTGGCATGATGAAGTCATTTTGTTCCCCAAGCAGAGAAGCATAAATGTATAAGTTGTTTGGGCTTTTTACACTTGATCAGGTAACTGGTGTTCATGCAGCATCAATGCATAATATAGAAATAGCCTTGTTTAATCAGATATGAGGCACTGATACTTATCATTCAACACTAGGAATATTGTAAATGTAATATATTCCTAGTCTGTTCCCAACTGTATTTTAATCTCACTGTTTCTTAAAGCTTGTATCCTTTCATCTCCCCTTTGCTGATTAAATTACTCCATCTCCCTGTGAGTAAAGTGTCAGTTGCCTATGTCTACACTGCAGGTGAAGGTGTCACTGTAGTGTGGGTAGGCAGGCCTGTGTTGGTTTTTAATCTAGATAGTATTGATAACAATAGTGTAGACATGGTGGCACAGGTTCAGCATGGGCTAGCAAGCTGAGTACATACCCGGGCTCACTCGTGGGTTTGTATTTGGGCAGCTAGCCAGTGCAGTCACATCTATGCTATTGTTACCTAGATTAAGGCAAGCACGGGTATGCTTACCTATGCTAGTCTCACTTTCACTTGCATTATAGCTATCTCTTGATGCAAATATCCATACTCTCATTTGATAAATATCATGGCAGCTCCAGTTTAACATATCATCAATCTGGAATATTTAAATTGCTAAAATTTGCTAAAGGAAAGCCAGTTGTCACAAGTTAAATTGAAAGAATTTGTTCAGAATGTATACTTTGCGTAATGGACTTTACAGCATGTTAGTGCACAAACAGTATTATATAATGGCAATACGCTTTGAGATTTTGATACTTTCTGATCTTAAAGGCTTTGGTGTAACTTAATATTTGTACTCCAGTCAGCTACAGGACAACAGCAACGGCAAAAACATTGACAATGCAGTTCATAGTCCGGTTTTCCCATCTCACTGTGCAGGTCCCTAAAAGATAATTTTAAAAAAAATCAGAAAATAAGCTTGCTCCCCATGCCTTCTCTGTTAAATTCTATTACATTTCAGTGCAAAAGACCAGAAATTCAGGATTAAAAAAACCCCCTCATATACTCATTTCTCTGAGGAAATGTAATAGGAATTTGTAATCCTCTCCATAAAGATGAATTTACTCTTAGTTTCTGTATTCCAAAAAGAAAAAGGTAATACCATCAAAACTGCATCAAACTTATACATACTACCATTTACTAATAAACTTAGTTTTAAATAAGGTAAAAACCCCAATATAATAAAACAAATTGAGTTCTCTCTATAACCTGGAGAAAAAGCTATTTTTCTCCAACTTTTGATTCTGCAGCTAAAGATTAGAGAAATGTAAATAGCTATGGGGTGTAAGAATGGAGTGAAAAGCTCTGATTAATGACTTCCTCCTGTCTTTGTGAACTAATAATTTTACTGAGGTCAGAGAATCCTTTCTTGTTCTTCCCTATCACACAACATATAGCATTTGATAGTTACTTAAGCTCAAAGCCTACCTGGCACAGTCACAGGGAGAGAAGATTGGTTCAGAATGAGTTTTTAAAAATACTGATTTAAGTCAGTCCTTGCCATCCTGCCAACAAGGAATTCCCCCTCCCTCCATGTTCAGCCAATGAATCAATATTTTCAAATCATTTTCTATACTCTTTGGCTCTTTTGCTTTTTGGTAGGTAAAAGAAACTTCCATGGCAAAATAAGAATAGACTCATACTACACTTATGACATTAAGAACATAGATAAGAATGTGGTTTTATTTACATGGACATAATGGCAAATCAGCAAAAGCTGCTGCTTTAACATTTCTAAAGCTCACAATATATACGTATCCCAACACAAACTCTGACCTGAATGTACTTATTTATTGGAACCTATTTTCTAACTAATGATTCAACTCAAGTCTTGTTTTAAATGCAGTCTTAACCTTTTTTACAACAGAATCCTGGTGCCTCATTTTAAGTCCTTGGCAGGCTTGAAAGCAGTCCAATAATCTTACAACACCACACTGTGAACTGAAATGGGAGAACTTGGAAATAAATGCAGAAGTGAATAAAATAAAGGAACATAGCAACTGACTGCAAGAAAGAAATAAAAGCTATAACAACATTAGTCAAACTATTTCTGCTTTAGCTAAAAACAAATGTCAATTCTTTTTGTGCCAGCTTCTCTTAGAGTAGGGCAGTCTACTTATAATAAGTAGGCAGACATTCAGAATTGCAAATTTACATTTAGAGCACACACTACTAATTAAGTCAGCATCCCTACAATTGAAGATCTTCTATGGGGACTAATTTGCACAATCTTTCTTTCAAACTGAAGATAGCTCCACTGGTATTGCTAATTTTGTCATACCCCAGTGTTCTCCATCCATCTATTATTCATTCAATCCTGGGTGCATCTGTTGAAAATGCATACAAGGCCTCCGGGTCTGGAGTTGGTGGCTTTTTGTAATCAACCCTTCAAACTGCTAAAAATATTATTTGTAGCACAGCTGAGCAACAGGTAGCACACTCACCATCTTTTATTTTACTTGAATCTGAATGAGGGAACTTACCATCAGTTGTGGTATCCCAAAAGCACGAGCTTGCTGTGTGGAGACCAGCACCACACTTCTGCATCACTGCACAGGTTACTGAAGGATAGAGTAATAAAATCACTGTTTTCATTAATAAAACAACTGATGAATCTGCAGACTGAATGAAACTACCACCATGAAATACATAATTGGAAGCCTCAAAACACAGCCAAGACTAATTCATTTAGTGACAAAACAAGAATGGCAGCTTCTTCCCTTTATGTATTTGTTATATCACATGGTCGTATACCAGCTACCATTTTACTGACCTGCAAGCCTTTAGTTACCTTTTAACTAGTCTCGAAACAAGGAAAGCTATTATGCAACATTCCCTTTAAAAATCTTCATACTAAGATTTTTAATATGAAGTCTACTGAAAGTGTCTTAACACTGATTATCATTTTGGGGATAATTGTTTAGATATCTTCTAGGCTACGTAGTAGCACAGGTAGTGGCAGTGGAGACATGACCGAGCCAGGCTAAGTACATAGCCACTGGTTTCAGGCTCAGCCATGCTGCTGCTACCGTGGCTATGGTGCTATACACTGCTCTGAGAGTTAGCATGAGTATGTATAAACAAGCAGGGGAATCTCACCCCCAGCTTGCAGTGTAGACATAATCCTAGTGGTATGCAAATAACCCCTTTCCCAGAAAGCTCATTGGTATGACTAAATTCCCTAATTATCTTTTAAAATATTTAGAATTAATTTGCACTTGAAGGCACAGCCATTCACCAAGTTGGTGTGGAGGCACACTGACCCAGTGCGAGCTGCAGAAGGAATTGTGCCTGACACAGATGGTGCTTTTGGAACTCCTCTGAGTAGAAGCAGCATGTAGTCTTAAACCATCTTTTAAGTGGGTGCAGCATCTAGCCTGGTCCAGCTGCCTTTGAAGAAGCAAGTGCCAGCATCAGCTCAAGCTGGAAGGAGTCTTTGCACCCCCCAAAGGAAAGACCTGCCCTGCCACTGTGTCCAGCCTACACATACAGGCGAAAGTGGGGACAGAGTGTACTTTTTCCCTTTTAACTTCTCCACATGTGCATCCTTGAAAACAGTGGACACAATCTACCCTTTAGGATGCAATCAACTGAACATCCTCTATAAAGATGTGTACTGCACGCTAAACCTCAAGTACAAATATTTCCAAAATCCTTGGCAAGAATTTAGATTAATACAACCTACCTTCTGAAATAATGAGAATTTTTGGCAGATGTAATAACTTTGGGTTTTCTTTACTTTCCCGTCTTTGATTATTTTTTTTAAGAGAAAAGGAAAGACAATTGTCAGATTTAGCTCCTTTGGGAAGGGACTGTCCCTATGGTATGTCTTGTACAGGGCTAGGCACATTATCAGCATTTAGCATCAAGTAAAAATGAAAAAACTGCCACAGTTCTGTTGCATATGAATGTCTAAGTGATCAAGCATACACACAAATAATACGGACATTTTCTCAGTTCCTAATTATATGTTTGGGGTGGGGGTGATGGACGGGAGAGATTACAGTACAGGAGAAAACTGAGAGTATGTTTTTAAACTTCAAAGTACCTCCTAGCTTGAAAACAAATTCTTCCCAGCAATTACAGGTCTGAATTGTATAAGGCAAAGTATGGATACTGGTACTTACCAATGTATTTGTATGTTTTTCCTAGTTTTACCAGATGTGTTAAAGATTGCTCCACTATAGTTGCAGTCCACTGATTGACTTTGTTGTGATTGTAATCTACCTTGCCCAAAATCCCTTCTATGCACTACAAATAGAGAAAAATCAATTGCACTAGTAATATATCTATATGAAATGTCTCAAAACAAACAATGTTTAATACAGTAACTCCAAATATTTACTAAACAATCCCAGAACACTTGCAGGGCAACTGAGTATCTTAGAATAATGATTTTGAAATCAATTTATACCAGTTGCTGAATTGGGAAATGAAATATAATTCAGCATCCATAGATGCTGGGATATTTACTATATATTCTTCTTTCTAGCTCAAAGGTACAACTGATGTGGTAAAGTGAGGCTGTCTGTAGAAATGTATTGCAGAAAAGACCTTTAAATAGTTAAGACTGCAACATGACTTTTGTTTAAAAGTCAAGCTTTCTTAAAATCTACATGCTTACTCAGATTCTTTTGAAAGCAGGTGTGCCTCAGGAGGGCACAGGGTTGGGTTAGTGACCATAATTTGAATTATTTGAGTGGGGGAAACGCCGTTTTTGTTTCTAGTTCTTTTTTTTTTTTTTAACAGAGCTAGGGACCAAACTATTGATGTGACATGGATAAAATGGTTTCAATCTGTTAATCAAGGTAGTGCATGGCACCCTCTAAGTGAGAGGGTACATGGGAACCCAAACTGAGAGAGAATATTTAAAATCATGTTCACTACCTTTGCACAGATGTGTTGCCTGACAGGATTACAGCTAACATGCACCAATAAAGGGGAAAAAAGTGAGAGGGTTTCTATGCAGTTACTTTATGCTTGCCCGGGGCATTTATGTCTGCACATTTCTCTGAAGCTGACCCTTTCTTTGTACACCTGCACAATAAATATTTAATAACTCATATTGCTAGCTAAAAGGTGTCATGTGTTTTTTTAATTTATGGGGAAGTTTTACTGTGCTTGCTGTTAGGTCAGCACGCAATCTAACCAAAGTTTTGGTATCAGGTGGGGAGGAGACAGAACTTGGGAGTGGGGAAGGGAGGAAATGATGGGACAGGACAGGAAGAGGGGTTGCAGTTGTGAGGGGGCAGAAAAGGAGGGAGAGGTAACTTCCTGATCTTGGGGGCAGGTTAATGTGGCTTCCAAAGACACTGCATGGAGGTTTGGAACTAGCAGTGCAGGTACCTTGACTGCTGAGAGAAAAGGACTGTGTTGCCAGAGTTGTCAACACGCAGACTGTAGGCAGTTCCCGGATCACAAGGTTGCAGAAGTTTCCCAGACAGCAAGGTGTACACCATGACAGGTGATTTGGGTTGAGACAGGTGGCCAGCATTGGCATTGTGTTTTGCCCACTTTGTGGTGTGTAACCAGTGATTTGAAGTTGTGATCGATCTGAGACTCTGGCATTTCACTTGAATGGAAATGATCTGGCTCTTATTCCTGGTGTTCACCTTGTGCAGTGTATGACAGCAGATTTGGACCACATCAGAGATTTGTGTCCGGGGACTATGATAGTTTTCTGATTTGGCTGAGTGTCTGCATAATTGCTACAGCAATGAGATGAAAGCTATTAATAAGTGTTGGAAGAAGACTAATCGGGAAATTGGATGGGTCATGGCTGACCAGAAAATGTCTACTGTATTGCACAGAAATATTGCGAGCTCTGAAGCCTCACTGTTTTGGAAGATTGGGTACTTTTATTGGACGGGGTCAGAGGATCTTTCTCTCAAATATAAAACTGTCTGTAGCAGGACCAGTAAGAGAAATGTTTTTCTGTTCCAAAATACAAACTCCACCTTCCAACCATTCTGAAACCTGAACAGAAACTAACTCCAGGCACTGTATATGAGTTGGGTTATGAGGGAGTGGGGGGAAGTAACAGCAATAGAAACTTTTGTATACCAGGGTGTGAAGACTTCTGGGAGATGTGTTCCCACCACCACAAATAGGGGACACTAGGTACAGTAGTGAGCCTGGTTACAGGGGGGAAAGATAGTGAATGGGTCAGGGATATGGGTGGGGAGGTGTGCCAAAGCAGGGCTAGTGGGGTCCAGCTGGGGTGTGCGCATGGGGGGGATGGGAATGGCAAGATAGTGGTGGGCTGGCTGGTTTAGTATGCAAATTGTGGGATATGTGTACAACTGCCTGAATGCCTACTAACCCTACCACCAACATATCTTTTCCTGTTTAAAAAAAAAAACTAGGAAATTCAATAGTAAAAAACTTTTTAACTTTCTATTAGTATAGTTTACTTGGTGGTAGATCGTCCCCTTGCAGAACACTAAGTGGAGCAAAACTCAAACTACTGAAAACCTTAACTGTGCCCTCTTTCAGAAATGCCCCAATATGCCTCGTTAACATGTGTAACTTTTACTCTGCCACCCTAAGAATTGTTGAAATGTACAAGCTTTTACAATCTCCAGGAATCCAGCTAACATTATGGAAGGACAAAGTGGGGGAGGGGGACAAAGGTTGCCCAATACCACATTCCATCTACCCTCTTCAAGCAATGCCTCAATATGCACATACCACATACTCACTAGGGATGTAAATAGCAGCTCAAAAAGGTGACCGTGTAACTGATTAAAATTTTATTGGCTACACTGTCAAATGTCTAACCAGGGAACTAGGGGTGTTGGGGTGCTGCGGCAGCCCCATGTTTTACGCAGGGCCTGGCTACTGGCTAGAGTCCTGGGCTGGGGGGGCAGGGGAGCGGAGTTTACTTGTTAACTGAAACCAATAAGACTGATGCTTATCAGTTAACTGGTTAAACTTTTACATCCCTAATACTCACACTGGCCTTTGGCACTTTAAGACTCAGGAGGTTCCAGATCCTGGCCTACACTCGTACACTTAGTCAAGTCCCCTTTGTAAGAAAACCCCTTTGCCCTGCAAAATATATAACATGCAATTCTATACTGAAATAACGCATACTGTATCCTGCAGGTATACATGCAGCTCTTCCCTTTGCTCATGCACAAAGGGTGCAAAACAAAGATCTCCTCAAATCACAATCAAAGCTTTACTACGCACTTCAAAATAATCCAGATATCCTCATATCCCGAACACACCTTTACACAGGCCCAACGAGTGTCTCCACTATTTAGCACAGATACACATAACATACTGACTGCACCTGGAGTGTATACAAATAACTCCCATTGGCTACTGCCAGCTCCAGGGGAACATAGGGAAGGTGGCGTGAGCAACCATTTTTTTTTCTTTTTCCTGTAATAGTGTTAGATGGAGTTCTGTGGGTGAGAATGAATGAGTTGTGAAAGCAAGCAAAGAACGTGTATTTCAGCAACTGTGGGGTTGGCAGAGTAAAGGTAAGTCTGTTATCCAGGTATATTGGGGCACTGCTGAAAGAGAGCAGTGTTAAGGACTCTAAGGTGTGGGCAACTTTAACTCTTCTGAAAACTGGGAAATACAGTTGGAGTTTTGCTCAAGTCAACATTCTGCAACAGGATCACATACCACCCAGCAACCTTCACCATCTGCCATTGAATATGTTCTAACAATTCTGTCAAGTGAACATTTGAGTTTATTTCGCAGTGAGGGAACTAAAATTTCCCGATTACTCTTACTGATAACCGGTGGCTGCCTGGAATGCTGAGGTGTCACTGTGTTTTGAAGTACAGTATGGGTTCCTAAGTGCTACTGGAACATAAAAAAATCCCTTTCAGTTAAGGAACATACCTAATGGAAACAATACACATTGGTTTAACCCAATGGTGTAAACTTAAAATGGTGAAAAACTGAAAGCATTCTCTGTAAATTTAATCTCTTCTAATTCTAATTAAATTGCAGCCTGTATCATAAAGGAATCCAGTCATGTGAATTCACACGCTGAGACTAAATATAATACTGACCAATCTTAAACTGTAAAGAAATTAACATCTGAAAGTCTACATAACTAAATGAGACTGTGTACATTTTTTAGACTCAGTGATGTAAACTCCACACACTCAACTCCCACTCAAGTTATTTAGGAGGCCTATGCCCTGAGGACGAGCAAGAACAAACTCCTCAGCTAGTTTTAATCAACCTTTATACATGGTGACACTTACAGGAAGTAAGACAGGGCTGTTGGCTTCCATTTATTACTTGATACCATTTTATGAATATTTATTTAAAAAAAATCTTCTCAAGGTTTCTAGTCTTTCTAGAGCTGCATTAATGCTAGACAATTCCCTGTATCAGATGCGCCAAAAAAAAGCGTACAGTATTTGTCCTTACCTTGAAAGGCTAGTCGTGTAAAGAGCTGAACTGTTTCTGACATTGTTTTTGTGCTTGCTGTGCATACTGGAACAATTTTTGAAATGTGAAGTTTGACAAGACATGCAGAGACGGACTTGCAGAGTCTGCAAAGTCCTTCAGGGAATTTCATTTTAATACACTGTCTCCTACAGAACTCCACAGGACCTGTAAGCAATAGGCTCTGCACTATTCAGTTGCAGGTTGCCATGGTTTTGCATTTAACAAATTCTATTACAGACTATTCATCATAGCCTACTTTTCCTTGTATAAAAAGGCATTAAAAATCTGTCTTCAAAACTAATTCCAAAATTATATTTAATAAATAAATATGCACGTATGCTAAAAGCATGAAAGTATCACTGAAAGTGATACACAGCTTTTTCTAAATATTGTATTTCATTCAAGTCACTAAAATTGTTAAACACAGCCTACCTCCTTAACAATGTTGTGGGCTTCCTCAGCATTGAAGATCATCTATAATTTAAAAAATCAGAAGTATAATCAGTTACTTATAGCATTTCACATTATTCTGGGGAGAAAAGAAATACTTGGGATATAGTTTTCCTTACCCCAACTAGAAAAAGGCATAGATCAAGCACCACACCCAGTTAAATTGTATTTTAAACCCCAACTAGATGAAAAGTAGTTTTTAAAAATATCTCCATTCTTCAATACAACACAGCTGCCATCTGGCATTAATCCCTATGTTACAACCCCGTCAAAGAGAGATTTTAAAAGCTGAGGCCTAGATACCAGGGTCCAAACTAATTTTTCCCTATCCTAAAAGATTTATACCATGTCTCTAGGCATGCCTTTACACATCATCATGAATATACACCAGAACAAAAGACTGAATTGAACTCCCTTCATAGGGAACCCAATCCCACTCCCACTGAAATGAGGATTCCTATTGACAATTTTTTACTTATTTTAACAAACTATAAAACAGGGGATTGCAATCCTAGTACTACAACTGCTGAGTTTTATAGGCACTAGAATTCCAAATCACTTATTCAGAATATATCTATTTTTTTCATTTAAATCACCAGTCTTCTCTGCATTTGTCTGCTGGTTTTCCCCTCTCATATTTTTGTTGTTTTTTCTGCTGCCTTCCCTCCATTAGTTTATTCCACGTGTTACTTTCTCCCTCCACTCCCCCACATGCCTTACCTAATACACAACACTTTGTGTTGGGTGCTGTCTTTACAGACAAAGATACACAAGCAGCCTACCCAATGAGAAAGTACTAATTCCTGTCATTTTCACTGTGCTCTAGTGGTTCCTAGAAGTGGAGAGGCAGGGTTGAATAGACTAAATCTGGTTAGTTTAATTCTTCTTCTCTGGCTGGGAAACAGCATAGCAAAATGAAATAAATAAGATCTTGTCATTCATTTTACTGTTCCTAGAGTGGGCTCAGAAGTTTTTTGCATTGCTTTAAAAAAAAAACAACTGATTGATGCTTGGGGGTTACAAACTTGTCATACATATCAATTGATAACTAAACCTGTAGGATTTTCAAAGGTTATTTTTGAAATATAAACACTGTGCTCTAGGAAGATTGTCCCTTAATCCTTGAAAGGCCACATCCCGTAACTTGTGTTGTGCAGGTGGACCCTTGCTACTGATATCAATGGGGCTGTGTGCATGGTGCAGAAAGCTGGGCAAGCAAATCCAGTTGCAGGAACTAGACCTAAATCAAATCATTCCCTCTAAAGCCATTTTGCCATTCTCAACTTCTCTGCACTCTTTCAAAGCTCAAGAATTGTCCTAAGAATATATTATCTTTTTACATATGAAGGCAGGGAGGAAAAAAACAGGAGTGCAGACTTATTCAGCATGAACTTTATAAACTGAAACTTCCACACTTGTTTGCTCACTCCGCCTCCACATCCCTTCTCCACAGAGATTTTTGTAGCCTTCTTGTGGATTATTTTTTCATATCTTCTCCCCAGCAACTGAGCTTATGTTTTCTGGTGTAACAGTGTATCTAGCTCTGCTTCAACCCACTACTGCCTACTCTGTATCAAGGGCATTGCAAGAAGCAGCAGCTGGTACAGATCTGGCTACCTGCAACTCCCACCTCTGCTCGAGCCCAGCCTTGTCCCGGCGTGACTCCCGCCCCAGCCCAGGAGGAAAGGGGGCTTTCTGGACCGGGGCCCTGTGTGGGGGTCACCAGATGTCCCCATTTCATAGGGACAGTCCCGATTTTTGGGTCTTTGTCTTATACAGGCTCCTATTACCTCCTACCCCCATCCCGATTTTTCACACTTGCTGCCCGGTCACCCCAGCAAGGCGGGGACCCCGCGGGGGGGGGGGGAGACACACACACAACTCGGTGCCACCCCTGGGCCGCGCGGGCTCTGCGCTGCTGGACTCCGGCGAGCTGGGCCCGACCCCCTTCCCCGGGGGCTCCTGCCCGACGTCCCGGCCGGGCCCGGCCCCAGCCCCAGCCCCGCGCTGCGAGCCCCGAGGCCGCTCGCTCAAAGCCCGCCCGGTTCCCTCGCGCCGGGCCGGGCCGGGCCGGGCCGGGCCGGGCGGGTCCCTGGCGCTGGGCGCTCCCCCCCCTTCCCCGCAGCGCCCCGCGCCCACCTCGTCGCTGTGGGGGTGAAACTCCTCCATGGCCCGGCTCCGGCGGCGGCTCTGAGCCGCGCGGCTCCGCCTCCCCCGGCCTGCGGCCTCCTGCGGCAGCGACCCCTGCCGGGCGCCGGGGGGAGAGCGCCCGTCGGAGCCCCCGGCCCGGCCAGACCGGGGGGGGGCGGAGCCGAGACTCCTGACCCGCCCCCGGCCGCCCCTGCTCTGGTGTAAATGGGCGCAGAGCGGGTCGAGGGGCTGATGTCTGAGGTGAAAGCCCGTCGGTCACTGCTGCCTGGTGCCTGTCAAAGGGGGGGGGGGCGCAAAGGGGCTTGTGTGCTGCTCTCACCCCCCCCCCCCCCCCCGCCGTGGGCAATAAAGGCTGGAAAGGGCTTAAGAGATTGGTGCGTTTTACCCCGAGAACTAGCCAGTCTGGCTGCCCTGGGTTTGCTGGAGCACCCTTGAGGTTTCCGGTGCCGCACTGGGGACAGACGGTGACCTCCTGGCTAAGGTACCAGGCTGGCACTCGGGCGGGCTGGCTGCTGCTTTTCCTGGCTCCACACTTGTTAGGGCTGTGTGATTTGGGGCAAATTATTAAATTCTCTGTGCTTAAATCTTCCCCGCTGAAAACTGGAGCTGATGCTTAGGCACCTTCTCTTAAATCACTTGGAGATCTTGGGGATGAAAAATGCTGTATAAAGCGGTAAAAAAAATGCTGTATGGGCTTTTGCGTCTCTTCATTGGGGGCTGGGGTGGTGGGATCTTTACAGATGGCCTTTCCCTGTTAAACCTTAGGGTTAAATAGAAGTTAAAACATCTTAAGTTGCTGGAGGAAAAATCTTTAACCCTCAGTTTTCAATTTTTTTCTCTGTAATTTCATAATCCCTTCAGTAGTCATAAACAGAGTTTCCAGATAGAGAAAACTTGAATTTTTAGTCTTTAAGAAAGGGGGGGGAATCCTTTCAGGTCTTCTTCATATGTCACAAAGCAGCATAAAAGTTTATGGGACCCTTCTCTCTTTGTAGTTCATCTTTTTAATAGCACCCCGTGTTCTGTGTAGTGACCCTGTTGTATGGGCAGGATTCTTCTCCCCTGCAACCAAGAAAGAGAATTTTCTTTTATTAATTATTACTACTACTACTACATGTTGACAGTGTGCACAAAACTGCACAAAACCCAAAGAGAGTTTCCTGTGCTAAAGAAAGTGCCTTTTTGTATCTATATTCCAGTTATAGAGCATCTTTAATCGTGAAGGATCTCAGAGCATTTTACAGACTTCAGCTGATAACCAGAGGAATAATTTTTCCCAGTGGTGGCTGTACTTTGATGGTAGAAAAACTGATCAGTTATTCAGCTGGGCATAGCAGTTCTCCATAATAAATGAATGTGAAAAATACCATTTGGAAACTGCAGCTGTCTGTAGGTAGGCAGAATGTAAATGAGAAATTGTCCCTAAGATCTTTTCCCCCCTGGAACTGGGTGGCATTTCCTGGGCACATTTCTGTAATTCTGAAAGACTCTTCTTGATGCTGTATGATTGAATATGACCATTTACATCATTGGTATTACCACTGTGTAGAGGTGCAGACTCACACCTGCGGCACCTCCTGCTGGTGACTTCTGGGAATTAGCTCTTCCAGCTCCAGAGCACCCTCTGCAGGCTGGTGATCAGCCTGTCCTCTGTCCCTGTGTCCCTCCCAGGACCCTGGTGCTCCTTTAACTGGGGTGCTGCCCCCTGGCAGTGCCCCTCTGATCTGGGTCTCCCCTCCCTGGGGAACCCCCAACCCTCTATTGCCACCTTGCCTCAGTATATGGCTACTGCCAGTCATTGTCTAGCCCCATGCCTTGGGGCAGACTGCAGTATCAGCCTACTCACTGGCAAGGTTGGGTTTGGACCTGCTGCCTTTGCCTACCCCTGGGCTGCCCTCTGCAACTCCCAGTACCCCTTCATCTTCTGCTAGGCTGCAACCTGGGGCTTTCCAGGCTGGAACTCCCCAGCTCTTTTGCCTTTCCCCAGCCATACTCCACTCAGGTACCCTGTCTTTATCACCCTACAGCCAGGCCCTTCTACCTCTACAGGCAGAGGGGGACTTCTGAGCTCCTGGCTCACTACCTCTTATAGGGGCCAGCTGGGCCTGATTGGGGCATGGCCCAGCTGCAGCCACTTCCCAATCAGCCCAGCTTAGTAGCTCCCAGCCACAACCTTCCCCCAGAGCTGTTTTAAGCCCTTCAGGGCAGGAGTGGGGTAACCACCCTGCTACACACTGCTATACAATTGCAACAAATCTTATACAAAATATGTCATGTAAGTGTCAATCCAGGTATCATCTTTGTATCTGAAGTTATGAATATTGGTCATGGACTTGTATCTGATAGGTGTTACCCAGGACTATAACACATGTACCAGACAGCTATGTAGTGATGGTCCATCAAGGACACTTCACTCTCCCCGTGGGCCATAGAAGAAACTCATCCCACCCAGATAGCTCTTCCTGTCCATGCATCAGTTTCCGAGGGGCCAATGACCACCTCCTGTGAGTCATCAAAGCATATAAGGGCATGTGATACGCTCATATGATCCTGGACTCCAACTTGTCCCAGTAATTTTCCATTTACCTGGACTGTGAGTTTAGCTGGGACAGCAAAATTCCATGCACGTGGCAGAGGATATATAAGGACCCTGACATATATCCATTTTTGTCTTCATTTTCTCTAGACTGGATTTCTAACAAGGAAGCTCTAAACAAGGACTGATGATCTCCAACCTGTTTGGGTAAGTGCAGGGAGAGAGTTTTGCAAGCTAGCAGTTTATTCTATCATTGCTATGATCCTGATCTATGAACACTGAAAAATCACTTGTATCTATATGATCTATTAATCATTTATAACTCTCCTTTTCTTTTATTATTAAACCTTTAGTTTTTAGTTAGTAAGGATTGGCATCAACATAATTATTGGATAAGATCTGAGTTATATATTGACCTGACTAAGTGGCTGGTCCCTTGGGATTAGAAGGGCCCTATATTTGATTGATTAAATTGGTTTTCGGTAACCACTCATCATAAAGTTGTGTCTGTGTGGTGAGCCAAGGGCTGGAATGCCTAAGGAGACTACATTTTTGGCTTCTTTGTTAACCAGTGTGGTGAGACAGAAGTTCACTTTTGTTACTGGCTTGATATAATCTAACGATAGAATAACCACCAGTTTGGGGTGAGTCTGCTCTATTTGTCAGCGGTCTATCCTGAATTTTGTATTCTCAGCTGTGACCCACTGAGGCATGGTGACATCTTCCAAGATGTTTCAGTGAGGCATTTACAATATCGCTTTAAAAACAACACAGCCTAATTATTTTTATCTCTACTAGGGAGCCTGTAATTCTGTAAATGAGACACTTCCTCATGGGAGCAATAACTATTTTTTTCCCTTCTGCTTCTAGATGAATTTATCTGCATGACCTTGTCACCATTTTGCAGATGGGTATTAAAAGTGAATTGCAAGGTAATGTTCTCTAATTGCTGCATTTAATTAAAATGGTTAATAGACATTTACTTTTATTCTTGCACATAATAAAACAATGAATAGCTAATAAATAGGAAGTCACCACTATCTGTTGTTTGAGAGACAGGATGGGCAACTAGCACAAAATACTGCAAGTTAGAGTACTGAAGTACTGAGACTTTTCAGTGTTGTAACTCTTGTGATTTATTTTGTTCACAACATAGAGAGACTTAGCCACTGTAACATCATTCTTCTCTTCCCCTAACTCTCTCTAATTTGAAAAAGACATTTAGGTCTAAACTCAAGACTGGGAGTCAGGAACTCCTGAGTTCCAATCCTAGTTTTGTCTCTGTAGTTCCTTAACAGGATTGATATATGCCTGCCCACCTCACATGAGTATTTTGTGGATTAATTTTGCACAGCACTTTGAAAAGATAAAAAACACATACCAAATTATCATTTTATTTTGACTTCAGTCACTTGCCCTGAAACTAGCTTTCAGGTTTGGCATGTGCTGCAGGACAGAGTAGGAGAAGATTGATCATGAGGGAGAAATCCCTTGTTTAAAACAGATATCGTTATGAGCAAGCACAAATGGAAACCGAATAATGGAAAAACACATGTGCTGCAGGACAGAGTAGGAGAAGATTGATCATGAGGGAGAAATCCCTTGTTTAAAACAGATATCGTTATGAGCAAGCACAAATGGAAACCGAATAATGGAAAAACACATGTGCTGCAGGACAGAGTAGGAGAAGATTGATCATGAGGGAGAAATCCCTTGTTTAAAACAGATATCGTTATGAGCAAGCACAAATGGAAACCGAATAATGGAAAAACACATGAAGCTTATATAGTTTTTCATCATAATGTATTCCATTTTTCCATTGTATCACAGCACCTCTTTAATGTCTCATGCAATGCTTTCTCAAGACTCCATGCTTTGAAGCTATCTCCAGCAAATCAAAATGTTAGGGGTTTTTTTTAAGATCAATTATTACTATGACAGCTAATGGTAACATTTCATCTTGCTGAATTTAAACTAATAGATTAGAAGTTTTCTGTAAGATATAGGTGTAGAATATACACTAGTGAGCCGCATTGTGGAGAAGAAATCAGCAGTGTGGAAGGGGGATTTACCCCAAGGTTGGAAATTTTTTTCACTTTTGAGTCTTTTCAGGATGTAGGAAAGTATAAAATTAAAATAGCTTCTAGTACATCTGTGCTTATCTCTTCCTGACTACTGAGCAATTGCTATTGTTTTTCCAGTGTGTATTTTATTTGTCTCAGAGATTCAACAGTCATTCAACTAATTTCAACAGTCAAAATTCTTCCTCTTGTCATGGAAAATGACTAGATCTGTTACTGATGTCACAAAAACACAGATAAATTGAAAAGAAATATTTTGACCCCCTGTTCCACGGTGTATTGCTTGATCATGCTACTTATTGCTTTATTACACTAGAGGGAACTATACACTGGCAAGTGAAGATGGGTAGTTCAGTATAGCTCTGTCAACTGTAAAAGGAACTGTGCAGAAAGAGATGATGCAGTAGTAGATCCTTGAACTTTTTTTTTCATGCACTACAGACTTTCTTCATTCAAATGAAGAAAAAGAGAGCATAAATGCAGAGAATAAACAGAGCAGTTTGAATCTATGATTCTATTAAATCATTCTGGTAACATCAAGTAAATACTTGTTGGGAAAGGATGATAAATTTACATATGGGAGCGGTAGCAATCTATGAAGAGTCTATGCTGCTTGAGAGGATTCAGTATAATGTCAATGCTAATGCTGCTAAAGTATCAAGGGATAACTTTTTTATATCACTTTTTATTTAAAATGTTTGTTATAGTTAAACTATAAAGGGCTACCTTAAACTGCCAGAGACAAAAACAGTAAAATTCTGGCATTAGTCTGTCCTGGCTTTCTTCGCCATGTTTGGGCAGATCCTGTACTTCTTACTCAGCCAGAAGTCTAATGAGAATCCTGCCTGCATAAGGAGTGCAGGATCTGTCCCATCATGCATATGTATTGTCAAGAGCTGTTTTTAATAATATTAAAAGAAAACTGGTGGCTTGCTAATTACTCCCTGGATAATTAAATGCTTATTAAATAAGAGAGTTCTTAGTTGAGTCATTTATAGGTATTGCTAGCTCCATAGCTATAAATGGTCCCTTTAAAGAGTGTCCTGTACATGTAGGGTCTTATCTATACTGGAATATTGCATCCTGTTAGAACACCTGTTAAATGACCAGTTTATATGAGGTATATGTAGGCATAGGTATTGCATTAGGTATATTCATGAGGTATTGTATGCCCATACAGGTAGTAAGGCTAATGTTCCCAGTTGAGGTATATATGCCCTGTAACAGCATTGCAAATAGGAATTCATATAGGAAAGAAGATTAGATTAGGAATAGCATAGCTGTACACTCTTAGGGCAATTAGCCAAAACATACCAAATACCATTTAAGCATTACAGCAGTCAGGTAGACAAAGGCAGCATAATGACTTTTCACAGGGTTACACATTTCATAGAAAAAGACCGGGAACTGTTAAGGTTTCAGACAATCAGTCCAGAACCCTATCTGTTTTTCTCTGCACTTTCTTCATGTCAGCCAGGAGATAAAGCAGAATCTAAGACTGAGAAATTGCTAGATTTTTGGTATAGACATTCAGTGGAACAGTAACATGATCATTGGCCTTGACATAGTTTGTGACTCCCTTCCGCTTCTGCAGCACTTCTGAGGGGACCATCTTGGTGAATAACATCACAGCAGCGTATCTCATTGGTCTTCCCTTTGCTTTTTTGAATAAGTGCCTCCTCTGCCTCCTAATCCCTTGTCTCAGTATAACATCATCAAGAGTCAGGACTGCTTACAGGGAATGCAGAGGGGATCGCTATCCAGTTCACTTCTGCACTATATTATTTCCAAGGCACAGCATAAACTTCAAACCCCAAATCGGGAACAGAAATACCAACATCCTAATCTAGCCCTTATGTACACACCACTTATCACTTCTGAGGCCTCCCAAGACTGGGATGAATCTCAAGGGATGGAATTCAGAAACAGAGGCTAAAACAAAATGCTGTAATTGCTTCTATGGAAAAAGCACTAATATAAACAATAACTACTTGTTGTTTTCTGTACTTCCCCTTATCAAGAGCTGAGCAGTTGACCAATATGAAAGGGAAGAAATAGGTCTAAGGATGAGATGTCTGAAGCCTTCCTTACAGACTTTCCAAAAAACCCTCAAACTATTCACAACTGGAAAGTATTTTTGATGTCTGAAAGGGAAAAAGACAGGCAGCTATCCAGCGACAGCATTGAACTGGCCCGAGACAGTGTTGCCATGATGAAAGACGCTGCGGAGAAAGATAGGGATTCCTGGAGGCAATGATCAGGCAGAACATTCTGTTGGATTGCATAGTGAAGTTAGGCCAGCAGACAATCCAGCATCTTCAACCAGAGCCGGTCATGTTCTGCAGCCCCTGGATAATCTAGGGTACTGGGAACACCAGCCTATGTTCCCTGCTGTAGACCTGCAACCTTGCTCCCAGAGGCCATTCACTTCCCCAGCCTCAGCACAAGGTAGTAAGAACACCACATGGGAGCCCAGCACATCTGCACTACCCAACGCATGTGGCAACTGTGACGCCAATACACTACCCTAGAAGAAGCAAAAGCAAGATGTTCACCTGTGTGTGAACAGAAGGCCCCTCCCCTGACTTGTTGTGTGTTGCCCTCTTCAGACCACTGTATGTGAAAGTCATTTTTTCACTTTAAAGCTTTGTTTGATGTTGTTTTAATCACTAAGATCAACGCTTGTAACATTTTCTAAGTTTTATTTTTGGTTTTTATTTATTGCAATAATTTGTGCAATAAAAAACATTAAGTCCCAAAGCACCTGCAATGGATGGTACACATAACCCACAAATTTTCAACTTAACAGCAGTGTCGTAAGTTCTTATAAAAGTACAGATGGTATAAAATAGAGTAACCAAATGTGCCACTTCCAACATCCATAAAAGCAACTTCAGTGGTCATAATTCTCCCTCCTTCCTCCCCGAAACCCCACAGCTGGATGTACAGCTGCACTCTTTCAGGCACCAGACTCAAAGAACAAAAGCAGTCCTTAACAATGCCTTGTATGCCTTGCGGCTGCTCATACTGCTGAGCAAATCTCTGCACCACAGCCTCCCACACATTAAGACTTTCTGCCTTACTCACAGATATTGTGCAAAATACAACATGCAGCTATAATCCTAGGTAAATATCATTGTGCAGCTTCTAACTTAATGAAAAGATAATGCCATATTGATTTCAAACGGCTGAGTGCACACTCTGCTGCCATTCTCCGACTGCTGAGATGATAGTTAAGCAGTTTATTCCATCTGTTGAAGTGCACCATAAATGACTTCACTGTTCAGTGTAGCAGAGGATAAACTGGGTCTCCCATAGTAACCAGAGAAATCTGCATGCCATTAATGTCCATAGTGATCCTGGAGGCAAACTCTCCATTCATTAAGATAAACAGGCACGAGTTCCAAAAGATCCCAGTATTGTTGACTTTTCCAGACTACCCTGCATGTATGTTTGTGAACCTGCCACGGTCATCAGCCAGGCCTTGGAGCATCATAGGGAGCACCTTTCAGTTCAGCTCTGACGCCTGATGTTGAAGGCAAATGATAGGTATGTGGGTCCCATCAGTTGCCCCATTACAGTAGTGACCCCATGTGTGCAAAGCCATTAATAGAGTCCTAAGCATTAACATTGTCAGGCATTATAACCCAGTGCACCTGTACCTTCTGATAGCAGTACACACTTGCATGACAGTGTCCTCACAGTTGATCTTCCAACACTGAATTAGTTGTCTACAGACCAGTAACACTTGGGGGTGGACCGTTGCTAGATGGTGACCCGTTTGTCAACGATGGTAAACAGCATGTTAATATGCTGCCACTGCAGCTTTGAGGTGAGCTCAGCACAGATCTCAGAAAAAAGCTGTATTTGCCATCCAGCAATCCTGTCACCAATGCATGTCCTCCCAGGTCTGCAGAACCGTCCTTTCCAGCTAATTGATGCTGGTTTCCAAGCCCAGAAATGGTGGTGTGCCGTGTGAAGCTACTCCAAGAACAGCTTGTGTAGTAGCAGTTGCTCGGGGTATGTCTATACTATGAAGTTAGGTCAATTTTATAGAAGTTGATCTTTAGAAAGTGATTTTATACAGTCGATCATGTATGTCCCCTCTAAGCGCAGTAGGTTGGCAGAGTGCATCCTCAATACCGGGGCTAGCATTGACTCACGGAGTGGTGCACTGTGGGTAGCCATTGGAATTCTGGGTTAAGCGCCGAATGCCTGATGGGGCAAAAACATTGTCACGGGTGGTTTTGGGTACATGTCATCAGTCTCCCCTCCCTCCCTCCCTCCCTCCTTGAAAGCAATGGCAAACAATCGTTTCGCACCTTTTTTCCTTGGTTATCCATGCAGACGCCATGGCATGGCAAGCATGGAGCCCGCTCAGCTCACCACTGCTGTTGTGAGCATTGTAAACACCTCACACATTATCCTGCAGTATGTGCAGAACCTGGCTAGGAGACACCAGCACGAGGACGATTGTGATGAGGACATGGACACAGATGTTTCTGAAAGCATGGGATGTGGCAATTGGGACATCATGGTGGCAGTGGGGCACAGATTGATACAGTGGAATGCTGATTCTGGGCCCGGCAAACAAGCACAGACTGGTGGGACTGCATAGTGTTGCAGGTGTGGGATGATTCCCAGTGGCTGCGAAACTTTTGCATGTGTAAGGCCACTTTCATGGAACTGTGAGAGTTGCTTTCCCCCGCCCTGAAGCGCAGGAATACCAAAATGAGACCTGCCCTGACAGTTGAGAAGTGAGTGGCAATAGCCCTGTGGAAGCTTGCAACACCTGACTGCTATCAGTCAGTCGGGAATCAATTTGGAGTGGGCAAATCTACCGTGGGGGCTGCTGTGATCCAAGTAGCCAAGGCAATCAGTGACCTTCTGCTAGCAAGGGTAGTGACTCTGGGAAATGTGCAGGTCATAGTAGATGGCTTTGCTGCAATGGGGTTCCCTAACTGTGGTGGGGCAATAGACAGAACGCATATCCTTATCTTGGCACCGGATCACCTTGCCAACCAGTACATAAACCACAAGAGGTACTTCTCAATGGTGCTGCAAGCACTGGTGGATCACAAGAGACATTTCACTGACATCAACGTGGGATGGCCAGGAAAGGTGCATGACGCTCACATCTTAGGAACTCCAGGCTCTTCGAATAGCTGCAAGAAGGGACTTACTTCCCAGACCAGAAAATTACTGTTGGGGATGTTGAAATGCAAATAGTTATCCTTGGGGACCCAGCTTACCCCTTGCTTCCTTGGCTCATGAAGCCATACACAGGCCGCCTGGACAGTAGTAAGGAGCAGTTCAACTATAGGCTAAGCAAGTGCAGAAGGGTGGTAGAATGTGCCTTTGGATATTTAAAAGCTTGCTGGTGCTGTTTGCTGACTAGGTTAGACCTCAGCACAACCAACATTCCTATTGTTATTGCTGCTTGCTGTGTGCTCTGTAATATCTGTGAGAGTAAGGGAGAGACGTTTATGACAAGGTAGGAGGTTGAAGCAAATCACCTGGCAGCCAGTTTTGAACAGCCAGACACCAGGGCGATTAGAAGAGCACAGCAGAGTGTGCTGCGCATCAGAGAGGCTTTGAAAACTAGTTTCATTACTGGCCAGGCTTCGGTGTGATAATTGTGTGTGTTTCTCCTTGATGCAAAACCACCCCCTTTGTTGAATTTACTTCTCTGTAAGACAATCGCCTCATCTCTTCACCCACAGCTGGCAAAGGAAATAAAGTCCCTGTTGTTTTGAATCCAGGCATTCTTTATTTATTAACAAAAAAGTGAGATCACAGACAAGGTAGCGTGGGTGGGCTGGGGGAGGAGGGAAGGACAAGGCCACATTGCTTATTGTAGCCACACTACAAATCAAAATTGTTTGAATGACATCCTTCTGTTGCTTGGGCCATCCTCTGGAGTGAAATGGCTGGGTGCCCGGAGCCTCCCACCCCGCGTTCTTGGGTGTCTGGGTGAGTAGGATATGGAACTTGGGGGTAGGCGCTGTTATACAATGGAGCAGCGGTGGTCTGTGCTGTTGTTGCCTTTCCTGCAGCTCCACCAGACATCTGATTATGTCCGTTTGCTCCCCATTAGTCTCAGCATCTCCTCCTACGTGTTCTAATCACACTCACTGAATGCTTCCTGGCCTCTGCCACCGAATGTCTCCATGCATTCAGTTGTGCCCTATTAGTGCGGGAGGACTGCATGATCTCAGAAAACATGTCATTGCAAGTGCGTTTTTTTTGCCTTCTAATCTGCGATAACCTCAGGGAAGGAGATGATACGGGGAGCATAGACACATTTGCACCTGCAGGGAGGATAAAAAGGGAGAGTAAAATTTAAGAAGATACATTTCTGAGAATAAAAGGGAGACTCTTTCACAGTGAATAAAGCAATTCACAGCAGACAGCACATGTGCTTTAGGTACAAGGTCATATTTTGCCTTTTATATTGAGTGCCTGCCGGCATGGTGACACATCACACACAGCTGGGCAACAGAATTTGCTTTCCAGGCAGCCATAGTAAGCCAAAGGTTATGCAGGGTTGGCTTCTTCCACGTTCATAACATGTGGGATTGGTTTCAAACTGCAGCACTCTCCTTTCCCATAGCAAGCAATGCCAGTTGGGTTTGCCATTTAAAAGGAAGGCACTGCGGTTTTGGGTTGAATATGCCGCTCCCCCCTTTCCCCCACTGCGTGGCTGTTCTCCGGGATAATCCCTTTTAGCCAAGTGCAAACAGCCCAGCATGAACGGGGTCCTTTTTCTGTTCCCTTACAAAAATTCCCCTATTTCAACCAGGTGACCATGAATGATATCACTCTCCTGAGGCTGACACAGAAAGATAAAGGCTGAATGTTGCATGAATGCGACCAAAACCCAGGACCATTCGCTGCCATGCTTGTGCTGCAATGATTCCAGACTACTTGCTACTGGCTTGGCATGGTAAAGTGTCCTACCGCTGAGGACGAAATAAGGCAGCCCTCTCCAGAAACCTTCTGCAAAGGCTTTCAGAGTACCTCCAGGAGAGCTTCATGCAGATGTCCCTGAAGGATTCCTGCTCCATCCCCAGACACGTTAACAGACTTTTCCAGTAGCTGTACTGGCTGCGAATGCATCCCAATTGTTCAGGGCAAATCAAATATTAAACACAATTGCTTTTAACCCCTGTAGTATAGTTACAAATGTGCACTCACCAGAGGTGCCTTCTCCGCCTTCAGGGATGGGGAACCTGCCTTGGGAGGGTATTGGCTCCAGGGTGATGAAAAGGTCCTGGCTGCCAGGGAGAACGGATTCTCCGCTTGCCTGCTGCACATTATTCTCATCATCATCCACAAAATCCTCCTCCACATTGCCTGAGACTACCCCCTTGCAGGTGTCCATGGACAGTAGTGGGGTACTGGTACGGTCCCCCTCTAGAATGACATGCAGCTGATCATAGAAGTGGCATGTATGGGGCTCTGAGCCGAAGCGACCATTTGCCTCCTTTGTCTTGTGGTAGGCTTGCCTGAGCTCCTTAACTTTCACACAGCACTGCTGTGTCCCCCTAGTGTAGCCTCTCCACCATGCCCTATGATTTTGGCATATATATTAGCATTTCTTCTTTTTTGTTGGAGTTCTGCCTGCACAGATTCTTCTTCCCATATAAGCAGCAGATCCAGTGTCTCCTGTTCTCTCCATGCTGGAGCTCATTTGCAATTCTCAAACTGCATGGTCACCTGTGCTGCTGAGCTCGCCACGCTGCCCAAACAGGAAGTGAAATTCAAAAGTTCCCAGGGCTTTTCCTATGTACCTGGCTAGTGCATTGGAGTTGAAAGTGCTGATCAGAGCAGTCACATTGGAGCACTCTGGGACAGCTCCCGAAGGCCAATACCGTTGAATTGCACTATGCTGCATCTGCAATACCCCAAATTCAAACTAAGAAGGTCGATTTTAGTGCTATTCTCCTCGCCAGGGAGGAGTACAACAGTCGATTTTAAGAGCCCTTTAGGTCAATGGAAGGGGGTTAGTTGTGTAGTTGCATTGATTATAAAATCGACCTAACACGGCTAAATTCAACCTAACCTCATAGTGTAGACCAGGGCTCAGTGCTGTGGCTGCATCTGTTGTTTGGTGGTTGAAATCCAAACAGGGCTGGCTCTACTGTTTTCGCCGCCCCAAGCAGTGCGCCGAATTGCCGTCGTGGATGGCGGGGGCAGTCCTTGTGCCCTTAGGGCGGCTTGTGTGTTTCCGCAGTGGCGGCAATTCGGTGGCAGCTTCTGTCTTCAGCCAGCTGAACAGGACAGGTGAACATAGAAGCTGCCGCCAAATTGCGCCTCCATGGAAACATGCGTGCCGCCCTAAGGGCACACGGACTGCCCCTGCCATCCAAGGCGGCAATTCGGTGCGCTGCTTGGGGGCAAAAACACATGGAATGCACCTGCTTGGGAAGCTGGCTCCTGGAGCCAGCCCTGAATCCAAAGCCCCCCAGCACCAAGAGCTCAAATAAAGCCCAAACAGCCTTTGCATGTTCGTCATTGCTGGCATGGAGCATTGTTGTGTCCATGCTGGCCTACGGCAATTCAGAAATGACTCTAGCCCACCTTGGAAGAGAGGAACAACAGGATGGAGGGAGCAGAATCATGGGATTTCGGGAGTTTGACCCCAAGTCCCAGAATTCCACTGTTTGTTCAGTAATAATTTCTTGTTTTCCTTTAGGAGCAGTTTCAACAGATATTAAACCTCCCATACGAATTCAGTCTGCTTCCTACAGGACACTTTGCCAGGCACCCTTGTTAATGTAAGTTGTATGAAATTTAGTAACTGAAAGAATTTTCATTTAGTTACTTAAAGAAGCAACTCAGATAGTATTTGCTTAATTCTCAGCATATAACAAAGTCAAAAATTGTAACAAGATCTCTTGAGTCCAATTCCAGTTCTTAAACACAAAGCTATCATTTCTCTTTATCCTCTTAGCTTTAGAATGTAGCTCTCGAAGAGATCTTGCTAGAAAAAGCAAGCACAAAAAACAGGTGTAGTCGTTTTTCTTTGGGTCCAGTGCTGGCAGTGGCAGGCAACCCAGTCCCCCGCACCTCCACATTACTCTAGACAAAGCTTTTACTTGATAACTTTATTTAAATACAATTCTCTTTTTAAAATGAAGCCTTTTACCAAAGCTGCTTTCCTCTGTCTGCATCATTAATAATGTGTATATTCTGTGTCATTGAATTCTCTCTCTGTCTTTCTCTGGGGAAAAAGTGCCTAGGGTAAAACTTTCAAAATTGCTTCAGGGTCAGATATTTAAAAATACTTTTATGAGCTGGGTGAAACCTTGTAATGAGTTGGATTAAAACCCCGTTGAAGTTGATAGGTATGAACTCACCTTTCAGTTAACTACTGTAAACATAAACTTATACCTAAGACAAAAGGTGTGTGAGAATCCATCCCGGAGCTTTTGGGCTGAGTATTGTGTAGTAGGGTAGGGGTGTGGGAGTAGGAGAGAACACAGGCACACTGTCACAGACAAAAACAAAGCGAGTGAGAAGAAAAGAAGCAAAAGCCAAGCAGGGGCCTGTAAGTACAGTGTGACCCTGGAAATGCTAGAGAGAGAGAGAGACTTTGCATCTGGTGTTGGCTAAAGAGGTTTGGGAGATGAATGCTAAGGGCTTGTCTGCTTTGCTGCAGCTGCAGCACTGTAACACTTTAGTGAAGATGCTATCTATGCTGACCGGAAGGCTTCTCCTGTGATTGATGCAGCACTGTTGATTTAGCGGGTTGGGTGGATTCTCCATCACTGGCAATTTCTAAATCAAGATTGGATGTTTTTTCTAAAATACTCCTTAGAAATTATTGTGGGGGAAGTTCTATGGCCTGTATTATGCAAGCGGTCAGAGTAGATGATCACAGTCGTCCTTTCTGGCCTTGGAATCAATGAATCTTCCTCAGTTGTGGGATGGTTTTTTGGGGGGGAGGGGTCTAGTAAAATGCTCTTAGATAGATAGTTCCCAATTATCATTCACATTTTCCTGTTTCCATTTGCTCACAAATGACTTAGCTCATAGCTGTTTTCAGCTTTAAGAGTGCCAGTTGCACAAAGTATAAAAGTGTGTGTGTGTGTGTGTAATATAAAAAAAATGGGTGTGGACTATATTCTGTTTGCATATAACAAATGTGACTGAGTCATGATTACTTGTTCCTAAACTACCACTAACTTTGAGTTCTGTGATCAGTTCCTCTCCTTGTGTCAAGATGAGGTCTGAAATAGAATTTTGCTATATTGAATGCAGCAATTTTTGAGTTAATAAATGACAATTTCCTATACATAGAAATTCTGAGGATGTTTCAATAGTGGCAGCATGAGACCTTCAGTTTATCACTAAGTTTGAAATCCCACATTATAATGCAGCTCTTCTCCCCTCTGCCCCCCACCCCATCATGGATAGGTGCTTATGGAGCTTGTCATACTGTTCTAGTGTGATTTGGTGGTCTGTAACAGGCACCAGCTAGTACCTCATTTTGTGTTTTATTTGTTAGGACATTGATCTATAAGCATTCAAGATGACTTTCGTCCAAGGTGCCAGTGACTCAAACAGGTAATGCCACTCTCTTCCCCTTTTGCCCACTTGATCCTTCCTAAATAGGTTTATAAATGTGGATAAATGGAAACCAGGAGAAAGTAAGTGGATTCCTGGCTGTCAAATGTACAAAAGGTGAGCACACACGTGTTGCTGCTATTTCAGATGAATATTTATCTGTGTAAGATTTATCTTTCCCTTAAAAAAGAAAAGATACATTCGAATTATATTCAAAAGCTTTTTATAAATATCTGCTTATATGAATCTCTTCACTGACTGAAATAAATGCTCTTGCCATAGGCAGACAGAATTATTACAGATCAAACTTCCTTTTCATTTCTAGCTTTGACATGTAATATCCCATTCACATAGTATACATAGGACTCTAGATATTTGACTTTTAAAAATATAAATCTGTAACAGGAAAGAGAGCAGGGCTGTATCTTCTTACTTTAGATTTCATCTGACTCATAACCAGGCTCAGAATAAAGAATTGCAGAGCCCCTCACACTATGGAAATTGCCCTGCCTTCCTTAAACTAGACAGCATTTGAAATGCAAGAATAATGCTGCCGTAGGCAAAACTTCAGTGTGCCGCTGCCAGAACAGAGACTTTCAACTGGAGTGTGAGATGTTGGACTTTCTGGAGCAGTGCAGCAAACCTTCTGATGGTTCAGTGCAGGGCTGGCCCCAGCTTTTTTGCCACCTCAAGCGGCAAAGGTAAAAAAAAACAAAAAAACAACAAACCGATTGAGCTGCCGCCGAAGAGGAAGACACGGAGAAAAGAATTCACTGTCGAATTGCTGCCAAACACTAAAGTGGAGCACTGCCCCGATAATTGATGGACTAATGCCCCTTTCTATTGGCCGCCCCATGCACCTGCCTCCTTCGCTGGTGCCTGGAACCAGCCCTGGTTCAGCGGTTATGGTAGAAATGAGAGGGCCAAGCACCAGCCAGGTCACAGCACCACTCAATCAGGCCAAACCTGAGTTGCGACTGGGTGTACAGGTACACAGCACCACACAAGGGTTTCTCTCCCCCCCCCACCCCCCAGAGGTTGCAGGGAGGGGAGGGGGCTGACATAGGGCCCCAAGCAAGTACACTGAGCACACATTGGTTAATCCAGGCCTGCTTCCTCCAGGCCCCATCCCCACTTGACCCCTTCCCCAAAACCCCAGCCCTGGTCAGCTGAACTGTCTACAAACTGAACATTGCAGTTATCGCTTCACAGCCATCTCTTCTGCTATTGCTGTTTAGGGGCTTATTCCTTCACCCTCCTACTTCCCTGGTCCTTCTCGCATGAACAGAGAGCAACAATACCCAAAGTCCAAAGGCGCAAACAATTCTATGTTTATTGGGGTAAACTTCCAGCAAGCATGATTCCAGTTTCCTTCCTTAGTGTCCCCCTTCCCAGCTCTGACACCACAGAGCCTTGCCTGTGTCCCAGTCCCTGTTCCCAACCCCTGTTCCCATTTCCCCCTTTAGCAAAACATGATCCCAATTCCTCCATTCCCAGTCCTGGTTCCCATTTCCACACCCCCCTTACTTCCTGATTGACTGCAGACTATATAGTAAAACCTGAGTTTTGCTTAGCTATTCCTTAACCAATCATTTTACTGAAATTTAACTAAACAATCCTAACATATACCCCACCACCTTCATTGGTTTACACCCAACAAAATTAATTATACAGCAGACAGAAACAATCAGAGAACCAGACAGAGACCATGCAAATAAACATACAAAACAATACAGAAGTGAGGATTTCACAACTACATCTATACAGACATAAGGGTTTTCCAGCTGTGTCTATTGATAAGTGAATTCTTGCCAGACAGGATGCTATCAAACTAAGTTTCCTTTTACATCTTCTAGGGTCTTCTCTTTCTCTGGAGGGGACAGGAATATCAGAACAGGATTGTATTCCTAATAGCCCAATAGCACCTTATTTCAATGTGACTAGTTTGGAATGTGAGGATGTGACCATACACTTCCCAGCTTATGGGGGTCTAACTACATCTTAGCTGAAGGCCTTAGCCTGTTACAGTAAGAGAAGGCCATTACACAGACAGTGATCTTTGATTCTTTCTTTTATACCTCTATAACTAGCTAAGTGATAAGAATACACCTACATTCTTAAAGCATAGGCCTTTGCAGACAGGCCTGAATATCTATATCCTAACACTCCACTCCTTTTTTCCCCCTTTTTCTTTTGGGATCCTCCTGCCCAGGTATCCCTGGAAAAGCATAGGACATATGACAACACATTTCCTGATAGGGCCAGGCATCAAGGTGGAATCCCCCAACCCCCCAGCCCTGGTCAGCTGAACTGTCTACAAACTGAACATTGCAGTTATCGCTTCACAGCCATCTCTTCTGCTATTGCAACCATGCTTTGCATCCACACACAGCACTCTAAGTGGTTGCAATGGCAGAAGAGATGGCTGTGAAGAGATAACTGCAACCTTCAATTTGTAGCCAGTTCAGCTGATCTTGTTTTTAGGAGTGAATTGTGGGACAATCTAAGCAGCTACCCCATCGTGCCTGTCAGAGGAAAGTCCTCTGTGAGTCTCTCACCTTAGGTGCAGCCCACACTCACTCCAGGGCTACCTTCACCACCACCACCAGGCTTTATTATACTATTCTAGCAGGTCATTGCATGTAGTGCTATTTACAAGTCCCAGCCAGCTCCCCTCTTACTTCTGAGGGTATGTCTACACTACAATTAGACACCCCCAGTGGGCCTACACCAGATGCCTCTGGCTCATGGGGCTCAGACTAAAGGGCTTATTTACCTGTAGTGGAGACATCAGGCACAGGCTCTAGCTGTGGGACCCTCCCACCTGGCAGAGTCCTAGAGCCTAGGCTCCAGCTTGAGCCCAAATGTCTCTACCGCCATTAAACAGTCCCTTGGACCAAGCCCAAGTCAGCTAGCACAGGCCAGCCATGGGTTTTTAACTGCAGTATAGACATCCCCAGGGGTACAGCACAGTGCTAACACCTTCCTTCCAGCTCTTCACCCCAGGGCTTGCTTCCTCTCTATTTATCAGCCCCCAGCAGCTGGGGTTGCTTCCCTTCTAATTAGCCCTTCAGCTGTGGCTACACTTGTCAATTGATCCTGTATTTAGGTCCCAGTTAACCAATATTGGTGGTGATTTGAGTGACAGGGTATTGAGTCAGTTTCTGGCTCTGAGCCTGGGTCATAGAGCCATAACAGCACCTACTGCAAAGGACTATGGGTATTTTCTAGATATGCCACCTTTTTGCCAAGGATTTCTTACACAAAACCCATATCCTCAGCCTAGGGACACCCTGCTCATTTTGTTTCATTGAGACCCTTTCTGGCATTGCAGGTTGCTGTATCCTCTGGCTTTCTGAAGCTTAGTGCTGGATATCCTGGAAGCAGGACAGGACAAGGAGAAAAAAGAGCACCCAGAGCACTTTGAGGTGGTAACTAAAAAGAAAGCAAAGACAGGTGTAGAGGTTTGTGTCCATGTATGTTACTGAATGGAACCATGAGAAGGGTGGACTGTGGACCAGGCCATATTTCAACTGTTAGTAGGCTAATGTTGTGGCTGTCTGGACTGACAGTGGCTACAGTTGTAGATGCCCAAATCTATGTTTGATTTCTGGTGCGTAGAGCTGGCAGCTGCCTTTCAGTGGAAAACAACCCTGGAAAAAATCTGCTATGAACAAGAGCATTGCCCTCACACTCTGGAAAGTGGTCATGAATGCAGACTGTTCCTCCTCACAGAGCTCTCTGGTGTGGGAAAGATCACAACAGCAGAAGATGCTCTGCTGGAGCAGTGCACCACAATGAAGCAGGTGCTGCTGACCTATGGAATCAAGGTTACTAATATCTCTGAAATAATGGAAGAGTTGGAATAATCTTGAGGTTTCCTAAGCTGTGCTGGGGCTATTGATGGAACTCGCATCTCAATTCTTTGCCCCTTCTCAATAGGTCATGGAGTTCTACCACCATAAGTCATACGGGCTGTGGTGGATCACAGAAGACCCTTAATGGATGTAAGCCTGGCAAGATTCAGGATGCCAAAATATTAGAGAATTCCAGAATGTACAGGAAGAGACAGGTAGGGACACAGTTCTCCAGCAACAGGGAAAGAATGGTGCATCTGCTAACTCTTTCTCTGGAACTCTGCCATCCTTTGTGGCACTGGCTGATGGAAACTGTGCCCCAAATTATGAGGCTGTTGATTCTGCCATTGCCGCAGCTGCCCTGTGATAGTAGCTAATTATGGTCTTTGGGAGATCAAGATGCCTACTGATGTAAAATGACACACCTCTTGAGGTTTTTTAGTGTTTCAAAGAAGCAGCAGTAATTTTTTGATCTTATATACACACACACACACAGACTGTGTTGTGTGAAGAAATACTTCCTTTTGTTTGTTTTAAACTTGCTGCCTATTTAATTTCATTAGGTGACCCCCCGTTTCTTGTGTTATGAGAAGGAATAAATAATACTTGCTTATTCACTTTCTCCACACCAGTCAAGATTTTATAGACCTCTATCATATCCCCTCTTGTATAGACCTCAATCATGTTCCAGTGTCCCTACCCTTCCAGTCTTGGGGGAAATTTGGAGCTGAATGTTGTGGATGGGGCTCACTTCTAGTCCTCATGCTTGAGCTCTTGAACTGCACACTATTCATGTCATGTATATTAAAATAAACAAGGAAAAGGGTGGCTGGGTAAAAGAGAACACAAGAAAAGTAAGAGGCACAAAGGGTGGCTTAGGAAAGAGGGACAGGGCTCTTCAACTCTTCTGTTGTCAGATTTGTTATGCCATTTTTAAATAAGCATTAGCAGAGGTGCCTTTTCAGATTTTGGTAAGGGGGACAACTTTAACCATGATTTCAGAGGCTGCTTAGGCAACTTAAAACAATGACTGAAATAATTGTAGAAAAATCTAGATTACTTTCCATCATTTAGGCTACTTTATTTTTGCAGTTCATCAAGTTTAGAATAGATCATTTAACTTTTTGAAACATCCTACTAGGGCAAGGTCTCATGAGTTTATATTGCACCTGCCTGGGACTCTAGGGGTGTTACCATACTACAAACAATAGATTAGAAACTGACTTTAAACACGAGTGAAACTGATACTTTCAAGTTAATTTCACAGTATTGCCAACCCCAAATGCTCAAAAATCATGAGCTTGGCTTAAAAATCATGAGATTACATAAAAGTAATAGATTTGGTGTTCTTTTTATTTGCCACCTGCTTTTTGAGCCTTTTAGGGTGCACTTGAATTACATTTTGAAGCTTTCTCCACAGTTAGACACTCTTTCTTTGAGAATGAAAGCTGAAATCATCATATATCCACTTGACTCCAGGAGCTAGAGCTTTACGAAAAGTAATAATTATCATGAGACTCATGACAAAATCATGAGTTAGCAACTCTGCTTTCCTTCTGTTTAAAGACTAGTTTCTTTCCAGAAGGCTTTTAAGAAAAAACATTAGAGTGATTGAGTAGCAGTTCTCACAGGAGACTATTTAAAACCAAACACCAATAAAATTCCACATTTTAAAGCTGAGAAAAAATTGAGTCTTCTGAGGTGTATCAGGACACTGCACACAGGAAAGGAAAATAAACAGGCACAGAGCTCTGGGCAGCTCTTTCTCCTGGAAAAAAAGTTGGATCAGGTCTTCCAGTGCTTAATCAGGTAAAACTTCTATTGCTGTCAGCACCTCCACTCATAGATATTAACATGTGTTCAATAATTATACACTTCATACTTAAATATCTTGAGCCATCTTATCCAGGGCTACACATTTTGTAAGCATTGGCTCAGGGACTATATTTTCTGGCACATTCTGAACAGTGCTGAGCACAAAGAGGGTGTCAGTGAATAAGAACATAAGAATAGCCATATGGGGTCAGAGCAATGGTCCATCCAGCCAAGTGTCCTGTCCTCCGACAGTGGTCAATGCCCAGTGCTTCAAAGGGAATGAACAGAACAGGTAATCATCAAGTGATCCAGCCCCTGTTGCCCATTCCCAGATCTGGCAAACAGGGGCTAGAGCTACAATAATACAATATCATGAATAATACAAATCATGACAATAATCATCAACTTTATGGACTCTATGGTTGCAATTTCAGTTCTTTGTTCTGGAATTGGCCTGAACATAGGTGCCAACTTTGCTCAACACCTCCCCAACCCTTCCCCCAAGGCTCCACCCCTGCCCCACTTCTTCCTGCCTCTGCTTTTTCTGCCTCTTCCTGCCCCTTCCCCAGTCCTCTGCCTGCCTCCCTCCCTCCCTCCCAGTGCCTGCTGCATACCACAGAACAGCTATTCTGGGGTGTGCAGAAAGCTGTGGAAAGAAGGGGGAGGAATTGATTAGCCACCAGGCAGGAGACACTGGGAGAGGGGGTGAGCTTGGCTGTAGATGGGTGCTAAGTACCTGCTAGGTTTTTTTTTTCCTGTGGGTGCTCCAGCCCTGGAGCTGAAAGCCTAATAATTTGAGGCATAAACACATCTGATACTTATATGACACTTTCTCATTCATTCCTTTCCTCAAACTCAGAACAAAAAATGACAAAACAAAATGGTTTTCAGTTAAAATATAACATTTCACAGCAGCTAAGTGATCTCCTCTCATCTGACTCTCATTATCTCTCTTCGTCCTTCCTGACTTCTGTACTGCTTTTCATGCTGTCAACTATGACAGCCTTCCCAATCGCCTAGGACTGTTTGCTGGAGTCTCAGAGAACTGGCCACCTTGGTTTCATTCCCATCTATCGGAGTCCTTTTTTGCAGCATGCAGCAGAGAGAGAGGCTGGTCCAGTGAATAGGGTGTGAGACCTGGGTTCTACTTCCCCGCCATGCATGGGCACCAACTTATATGGGCTCCTGGGGCTTTAGCCCCAGGAATATTCACAGTCAGGGGCTCTGCTCCAGCAATATTTGGAGCTAGGTTTCTCCCCTGCTCTGGGCTGCCGGCAGCCGCAGGGAGCCCAGAGCCCTTTAAATGCCAGCCGCGGCCGGGAGTCAGAGGGCTCTGGGCTGCTCAGCCGCGGCTGGGATTTAAAAGGCTCTGGGCTCCCCGCGGCTGCCGGTAGCCCAGAGCCCTCTGACTCCCGGCCGCGGCTGGGATTTAAAAGGCTCTGGGCTCCCCGCCGCAGCGGGCAGCCCAGAGCCCTCTGACTCCCCGCCGCGGCTGGGATTTAAAGGGCTCAGGGCTCCCCGCGGCTGCCAGCAGCCCAGAGCCCTTTGAATCCCAGCCCCTGGCCGCTGATTGCCCCCGCCCCAGACCCCTGCCCCAACTGCCCCCCAGAACCCCCACCCCCTATCTAAGCACCACTGGTCCTTGTCCCCCGATTACCCCCTCCCGAGACCCCTGCCCCTAACTGCCCCTTGGGACCTCAGCCCCTATCTAAGCCTCCCTTCTTCTTGTCCCCAACTGCCCCCTCCTGAGATCCCACCCAACTTCCCCCCAGGACCCTCCTACCTGTCCCCTGATAAACCTCCTGGACTCCCATGCCTATCCAATTGCTGCCTGTCCCCTGACTGCTCCTCCGAACCTCTGCCCCATCCAACCCCCCCCGCTCCTTGTCCCTTGACTGCCCCCCAGAACCCCCTACCTCTTCTCCAACTCCCAAACTGCTTACTGTGCCACTCAGACCAGCATGTCTGGCTCCGTGCAGCTCCAGACAGTTGCTGCCATGCTCCCCCATGGAGCCCACAGCTCTCTCCCACCCCCAGCACCTGCCTTCCAGATTTGAACACCTCAAAATTCAGGAGTGCTCAAGCTCAGTTTGGGCAGCTTTTACTTCATTTCTCCCAAATCAGTTTCCCCTGCAAGGTGCCAACTGAAGGTGTTGGAGAACAGAGAGATCGGGTGGCCTCCTAATGCCTGGAAAAGAGACAAAGGCCGGAGGAGGGAGTGTCAGTGCCTGTGCGGACTTCTGGGAAGTGCACGGTGTGGAAGGGGATGCTGTGATGCTTTGGAACAACTCCATACAAAGCCAGTCAGGACTCTGGGGGAGCCTCCTCTCTCAGAGAATACTGTCTCCAGGCCAAGAAGCTTACACCTTCCTGGGTCTGTCCTCGGAGCATTCAGCATGCCCTTCCACGTCATGCACTTTCCACAGCGAGTCTGCCCAGACGGGTCCTGGGGCAACCAGAGGTCCCTGCACCCCAACTCCGCAGTCAGATGTGACTCTCAGCCAGACAGTAAAACAGAAGGTTTATTAGATGACGGGAACACAGTTTAAACAGAGTTTGTTGGTACAGAAAACAGGACCCCTCAGTCAGGTCCATCTTGGGGGGTGGGGAGCCCAGAACTAAGTTCTGGGTCTCTCCCCATTTCCCCAGCCAGCTCCAAACTGACACTCCCTCCTCTGGCCTCTGTGTCTCTTCCGGACAAGGAGGCCACCTGATCTCTTTGTCCCCAACACCTTCAGTTGGCATCTTGCAGGGGAAACTGAGGCACCCACACAGTATTCAGAGAAAATATTAAGAACATTCTCACTTCATCACAACAGGTGCAACAAAATATAATACTGTATATTGAAGTAGGCAAGTGCTGCTTCTGACTTTCCACTTTTAATTGACCCTTGTAATCTTGTGGCACTGACGCGTTGTAGCTTCATTTTATATCGGCTTACAGGGCGGGAGCGGGGGGGCCCCACCATTTTGGGCCCCACCAAAAATTATACAGACCTGCCGCCTATGCCCCCATGGACTTCCTGTATGACTTCAGGCCCGTACCTTAGGACAGAATTTCAAAGGTTTTAGGCACCCAAAGATGCAGCAAGGCAGCTAGTGGGATTCACAAAGAACCTAACTTCTGGGAGCTTTTGAAAATCCCAGGTGCCTAAATACCTTTGAAAATCTGGCCTTTAATCTGTGTGTTCCTCAGTGCCCCATCTATACAATGGGGATAACAGCACTGCTCTACCTTACACAGGGGTTGTGAGGAGAAATAGGTTAGACATTGTGAGGTACTGAGAGACTACAGTGATGGGGCCACATAGGTACCACGAGTAGAGGAGGAACTTCTCTGTACCATTGCTATCCCGTCCCTTCTTTTCACCCCTTCCCCTTCAGATCCCCCTTTTTTCTGATATGACTTAGGCTCAGAGGACTTGGCTGTATTTCTTCTGAGTCCCCTGTGTTCTCTCTTAAACACCCTCCTTCTCCCACTGTTTTACAGGCTCATCTAACGTCTTCCAGATCCTTAATTTAAATACCAGCCCTTTCTTATCTTAAAATCATCCTGCTGCTGTTTGTAAACAAAATACTGACTCCCTGCCCCGGGCATCAGCTGAGACCAGCACTTCTCCTCTGCGGAACTCACACTGCACACCCAGGCTGGAGGGCAGTTCAGGGGGTGCTGTTGCAGATGGAAACCTGGTTCCCCTTTTGTTTAGCTATTGCGAGTCGCATACTAGCCCCGTTAATGGCTGGAAGCTGCCTGTCCTGCTGGAGCAGGGGGATGCACTCGGGAACCCTTCGCTCCCGGGGAGAAGCGCCCGCGTAGCCCGGCCCCACAGGGACCCCCGCGGCGCGAACTCTCTCTGCGCCGGCCGCCTCCCGTCAGTCCCGGGTGCGCTCCTGCGTCGCCCCTTCCCCAGCCGCTGCTCCCGGGCTCTCCTGCCTCCCGCCCCTTGACACCGTTGTGCTGCTCCAGCGGGTGCCCTGGCAGCGGGGAGACGCTCTGGGCTGGCGGCAGCCGCAGCTCCTCGGTGGATGCAGGCGAGGGGAGCCGGGGGCTCCGGCGGGGCGGGCAGCGCCGAGCTGCTGCCATTGGTTGCCGGTGAGGGCTGGTCTCCAGCCCAGGCCCCAGCTGCGCTCCGCCAGCGATGCTCCCGCCGCAGGTGCCCAGCAGCTCGGGACGTGCCCAGAGGCGGCGGGAAGGGACGAAGGTAGCGGGGGAGGGTCAGAGACTTTCGTGGTAGCAAGTTGGTGACCCAGGAGCGGCCGCTTTCGCGCATCACGCTCCGGGAAAGGGGGCTTGACCCCCGGCCATTCCCTCCGCCATCTCTCTGGGCTCCGGGCTCGCCCTCCCGCCGCCTGCAGAGGGAGCTCCCCGGGGGCAGGTGCCCAGCGAGCTGCCTGTGCGTTTCCACCGCGGGCAGCCCCGGGGAGATCTGCACCGAGCCAGCCTCCCTTGCTGCCCAGCGCCACCGCCACCGCCACCGAGCGGGGCTGCTCCCACTGCCCCGGCCACGTGAGGAGCTGGGGCCGGTGCCCGGGCTCGCTGTGGCACCCCTAGCCCCGCCCGTGTGTGTGGGTGGTGTTAGGCGGCGAGGGCTGCAGCGAGCGCTCTGCTTCCCAGCTCAGCTGAATTAACAGAGTTGCCACCAGCAGCTCTTAGTTGCCTCGGCAGTAAAGGGGGCTGCTGCCAGAACAAGCCTCTTGGCCGAGATGATTCCCGGTAAGTGCATTTCTTAATGGTAGTTCCGGGGCGGATGCGACGGGACCGTCGCTTTCTGGGCGGCTGGGGAAGGAACACGAAGAGTAGAAATCAGATATTGAAGCGGGGGAAAGGTAATACCGGTGGCAAAGCGAGGTCCTCGCTGAGATCTACCTTGACTTAAAAATACAGGAGTAATCGAGAAAAAAGGCTATTCTGTCTTTTCTCTTTCTGTTTAGTGAGAGCTAATCAAGGTGATGTTAGCAAAAACAAGGAGGAGTCCTTGTGACACCTTAAAGACTAACACATTTATTTGGCCATAAGCTTTCCTAGGCTAGAACCCACTTCATCGGATGCATGAAGTGAAAAATACAGGAGCAGGTATAAATACATGAAAGGCTGGGGGTTGCTTTATCAAATGTGAGGTCAGTCTAACCAGATAAATCAATTAACAGCAGGATACCAAGGGAGGAAAAATAACTTTTGAAATGGTAAAAGAATGGCCCATTACAGACTGTTGACAAGAAGGTGTGAGTAACAGTAGGGAGAAATTAGTATTGGGGATATTAAGTTTAGGTTTTGTAATGACCCAGCCACTCCCAGCCTTTATTCAGGCCTAATCTGATGGTATCCAGTTTGCAAATTAATTCCAGTTCTGCAGCTTCACATTGGAGTCTGTTTTTTGAAGATTTTTTGTTGAAGAATTGGCAGTTTTAGGTCTGTTATTGAGTGACCAGAGAGATTGAAGTGTTCTCCTACTGGTTTTTGAATGTTATGATTCCTGATGTCAGATTTGTGTCCATTTATTCTTTTGCGTAGGGACTGTCCGGTTTGGCCAATGTACATGGCAGAGGGGCATTGCTGGCATATGATGGCATATAGCACATTGGTAGATGTGCAGGTGAATGAGCCCCAGATGGTGTTGCTGATGTGGGTAGGTCCTATGATGGTGTCCCTTGAATAGATACGTGGACAGAATTGGCGCCTGGGTTTGTAGCTATGTTTTTGTTTTTGTTGTGTGGTGTGTAATTGCTGGTGAGTATTTGCTTCAGGTTGCGGGGCTGTCTGTAGGCAAGGACTGGCCTGTCTCCCAAGGTCTGTGAGAGTGAGGAATCTTCCTTCAGGATAGGTTGCCAGTCCTTGATGATGTGCTGGAGAGGTTTTAGTTGGGGGCTGTAGGTGACCACTAGTGGCATTCTGTTACTTTCTTTGTTGGGCCTGTCTTGTAGTAGGTGACTTCTTGGTATCCTTCTGGCTCTGTCAATCTGTTTCTTCACTTCACCAGGTAGGTCTTGCAGCTTTAAGAATGCTTGATAGAGATTCTGTAGGTGTTTGTCTCTGTCTGAGGGATCGGAGCAAATGCAGTTGTATCTTAGAGCTTGGCTGTAGACAATGGATCGTGTGATGTGGTCTGGATGAAAGCTGGAGGCGCGTAGGTAAGTATAGCAGTCAGTAGGTTTCTGGTATAGGGTGGTGTTTATGCGACCATCGCTTATTAGCACTGTAGTGTCTAGGAAGTGGGCCTCTTTTGTGGACTGGTCCAGGTTGAGGTTGATGGTAGGGTGGAAATCATTGAAATCTTGGTGGAATTCCTCAAGGGCCTCCTTCCCATGGGTCCAGATGAAGAAGATGTTATCAACGTAGTGCAAGTAGAGTAGGGTCATAAGGGGACGAGAGCTAAGGAAGCGTTGTTATAAGTCCGCCATAAAAATGTCGGCATACTGTGGGGCCATGTGGGTACCCATAGTAGTCCCACTGACTCGAAGGTATAAATTGTTCCCAAATCTGAAAGGAGTTGTGGTTGAGGACAAAGTCACAAAGTTCAGCCACCAGGTTTGCCATGATGGTATTGGGGATGCTATTCTTGATGGCTTGTAGTCCATCTTTGTGTGGAATGTTGGTGTAGAGGGCTTCTACATCCATAGTGGCCAGGGTGGTGTTTCTGGAAGATCCCCAAAGGACTGTAGTTTCCTCAGGAAGTCAGTGGTGTCTCAAAGATACCTGGGAGTGCTGGTAGTGTAGGGCCTGAGGAGAGAGTCTACATAGCCAGATAATCCTACTGTCAGGGTGCCAATGCCTGAGATGATGAGGTGTCCGTTATTCCCAGGTATATGGATTTTGGGTAGCAGGTAGAATACCTCTGGTTGGAGCTCTAGGGGTGTGTCAGTGTGGATTTGTTTCTGTGCTTCTTTAGGGAGTTTCTTGAGCAGATATTGTAGTTTCTTTTGGTAATCCTCAGTGGGGTCAGAGGGTAATGGCCTGTAGAATGTGGTGTCAGAGAGTTGTCTAGCAGCCTCTTGTTCATATTCCGACCTATTCATGATGACTACAGCACCTCCTTTATCAGCTTTTTTTATGTTGTCAGAGTTGTTTCTGAGGCTGTGAATGGAGTTATGTTCTGCATGGCTGAGGTTATGGGGCAAGTGATGTTGCTTTTCCAGAATTTCATCTCATGCATGTTGACAGAAGCACTCTATGTAGAAGTCCAGCCTGTTGTTTCGACCTTCAGGAAGTGTCCACACAGAATCCTTCTTTTTGTAGTGTTGGTAGGAAGCTTCCTGTGTGTTAGTGTGCTGTTCAGTGGTATGTTGGCAATATTCCTTGAGTCGGAGACGTCGAAAGTAGGATTCTAGGTCACCGCAGAACTGTATCATGTTTGTGGGGGTATTAATTGATTTATCTCGTTAGTCTGACCTCACACTTGGTAAAGCAACCCCCATACTTTCATATATTTATACCTGTGCTTGTATCTTTCACTTCATGCATCTGATGAAGTGGGTTCTAGCCCACGAAAGCTTATGCCCAAATAAATTTGTTAGTCTGTAAGGCACCACAAGGATTCCTCGTTATTTTTGCTGATACAGACTAACACAGCTACCACTCGGAAACCTGTCAGGGTGATATTGTCACATGTGGATGATAAGCTGTCCTTTCAAATGATTGCTGAGGTCTGCTTGTCTGGTAAATTAGAGAGGTGTTTCTCTCCTATCCTGGGACCGACAGGGCTGCCATCAATCTCTAGTAAATTGGAGATCCACGTCTCTGGAACATTGCAAGTTTGGGTCACTACTGTGGAGAATTTAAACATACCCATTACCCTTTCAGTTGGTGAAAGGCCAAAGAATTTATTGTGGATCAAATTATTGTTCCCATTGGGGAAAAAAATCTAAGTATAGCGGTCAGTAGGTTTTCGGTATAGGGTGGTGTTTATATGACCATCGCTTATTAGCACTGTAGTGTCTAGGAAGTGGGCCTCTTGTGTGGACTAGTCCAGGCTGAGGTTGATGGTAGGGTGGAAATTGTTGAAATCTTGGTGGAATTCCTCAAGGGCCTTCTTCCCATGGGTCCAGATGATGAAGATGACATCAACGTAGCACAAGTAGAGTAGGGGCATAAGGGGATGAGAGAATTCATAGTAATACAGACCTATGGGCCAACCTCTTTTCCCCCCTAATATAAAAATGCTCTATAAATTAGAAGTGGTTGGCTGTAACCATCCTATTTATACTGATGCTATTTATCTTTTACAGTGTTCTACAAAATGGGAGAGAAGGGGGAGAGAGAACTAATTGCCATTGTTTATCATGGGTGTGTTTCCAGTGGGCTCCCACAGGGATTTGTGATTGGTCCTATGCTTTTTAACATTTTTATCAATGACTTGGAAGAAAAACAATAAAACCGTTATTGATGAAGTTTGTAGATGACACACACATTGGAGGAGTGGTAAATAATGAACAGGGCAGGATCTGGCTTGCTTGGTAAACTGTGTGTAAGCAAACAATACACATTTCAGGACAGCCAAATGTTAAGTCCTATATCTAGGAACAAAGAATGCAAGCCATGCTCATGTGACGGGGAACTGTATCCTAGGAAGCACTGACTCAGAAAAGGACTTGGGGCAATGGTGCCTCAAGATTGCCCCCCCCCATCCCTCCCAAAAAAGTAGTTTGATTTGGACTAACTCTTTCAAAGTTTTGCTCGTTAGTTTCTAGCTTTTTATGTTTGAGCGTATATGACCCCTAATTGCAATTCAACCTAAGTGGGCAGATGTTTGTTCCTGCAGGGCGCACAACTGTCTGCAGTGGAGCTGTTTGGAGTGCAAGAGTCCATGTGCAAGGATCTGATTTCAGGATTGTGGCGAGTGTGTGTGTGTAGCTGTTGTAGAATTGTAGAAGATTAGGTTTGGAAGGGACCTCAGGAGGCCATCTAGTCCAACCCCCTGCTCAAAGCAGGACCAACACCAACTGATTCATCCCAGCCAGGGCTTTGTCAAGCCGGGCCTTAAAAACCTCCAAGGAAGGAGATTCCACCACCTCCCTAGTGTTTCCTAATATCCAACCTAGACCGCCCCCACTGCAACTTGAGACCATTACTCCTTGTTCTGTCATCTGCCACCACTGAGAACAGCCAAGCTCCATCCTCTTTGGAACCCCCCTTCCGGTAGTTGAAGGCTGCTATTAAATCCCCCCTCACTCTTCTCTTCTGGAGACTAAATAACCCCAGTTACCTCAGCCTCTCCTCATAAGTCATGTGCCCCAGCCCCCTAATCATTTTCGTTGCCCTCTGTTGAACTCTCTCCAATTTGTCCACATCCTTTCTGTAGTGCGGGGACCAAAACTGGATGCAATACTCCACTGGCCTCACCAGTGCCGAATAGAGGGGAATAATCACTTCCATTGATCTACTGGCAATGCTCCTACTAATACAGCCCAATATGCCGTTGGCCTTCTTGGCAATAAAGGCACACTGCTGACTCATATTCTGCTTCTCATCTGCTGTAATCCCCAGGTCCTTTTCTGCAGAACTGCTGCTCTAGCCAATCGGTCCCCAGTCTGTAACAGTGCATAGGATTCTTCCTTCCTAAGTGCAGGACTGAGCACTTGTCCTTGTTGAACCTCATCAGATTTCTTTTGGCCCAATCCTCCAATTTGTCTAGGTCACTCTGGACCCTATCCTTACCCTCCAGCATATCTACCACTCTCCCCAGCGTAGTGTCATCTGCAAACTTGCTGAGGGTGCAATTTATCCCATCATCCAGATCATTAATAAAGACGTTGAACAAAACTGGCCCCAGGACCAATCCTTGGGGCACTCCACTTGAAACTGGCTGCCAACTAGACATCGAGCTGTTGATCACTACCCCTTGAGCCTGACAATCTTGCCAGTTTTCTATCCACCTTATAGTCCATTTATCCAACCCATACTTCTTTAACTTGCTGGCAAGAATATTGTGGGAGACTATATCAAAAGCTTTTCTAAAGTTAAGATATATCACACCCACCGCATTCCTCATATCCACATAATATTATACACAATATTAGTATTTATATGCATATTGCTCAAATAATTTAAAAAAATAACTTTTTATGAATCTGGTTACAAAAATTGAGGGAGAGCTTTCTGCATTTTGAATATGTGTCGTATTCATTTATTGATGTACTTTAGTTTTTAAGGATTTCAACACATTTACTTTGTTGTTTGCTTTCTAAATCAATTATCAGTTTTCAGATATGCAGCTCTTTGAGGGGGATTATTTCTCACCAGTCTTGTTCTTGATGATAAAGCTTACTACAAAAGTTTCTTCTATTTTTTATTTTTTGGCTGATGATGCATTATTAGAGTGGAAAGAAGAGTGTAGCCAGTTACAAGTGATCTTATTTAATGTTTTAAGGTCTGATCCTGCAAACAAGATACACATGAGTAACTTGTGAGTAGTTCTATTGAGTTCAAGATGTTGGGTTCAGTTAGGCTATGTTTCTGCGTAAAGTAACTCATTTGTGAGTATTTAAGGCTTGAGCTCTAATTAGATATAATTGGATTTACTTGATCTTCAATCTTGCAAATACCTAAGCATGTTCTTAATTATAAAGTGCTTGTCACTTCTGCAGAATCTCGTTTATCACTAACTTAATAAACAGAAAAAAAGAAGGTGGAGCATTTTTATGTTTTTGAAGAAGAGCTGGTTGCAGGTGGAACAGAGAAGAGGTGGAAAGCAGAAAACTAGAAGCATGCATTATGTTTTCCAGCTGAAGTAGTAACTATTTCCATTCTTGTTTGAATTTCATCTTCTGAAGATAGGGAACCATGTGTGGAACTGGAGAACTGTAGCTAAGTGGGTAATGGAAGCAAAGCAGTGTCATGACTGAGATGGAAGAAGTTATTCTATTAGCCGGTGATCTTTAGCCGAAGTCTGAGCTTGTGTGATCTGCTGTAACTTCAATGGAGTTTCACTTGTTTATACCAGTTCTAGTTGTAGCCTGGTGTGTATGATATGGCTTTTATGTTTTAAGGATCATCAGCGAGTCACATTCTTGCCTAGGTTGGTGCATTCTGTGGAACCAAGCAATTTAAAGGATTGGTCTGTCAGGGAGGATAAATGAAAGAGGGAGTGGAAAGGAGAGTAGCACTGAGCAGCCGCTTTTGAGAAAGGCATATAGACCAAGGGAGGCAGTTGTTCTCTTTTCCAATAACCTTTTCAGATACTGGGAATCTTAAGGGATGGGGGGAATGAAGCAGTAGCGAAACATTTAAATTAGAATGCGTTTGAAAACTCTAAATGCAGCTATCTGATACAAAGGGAAATCTGATTCAAGAAGTTGAGAGAAATATGCTGAAAATGAGAATTAACATTCTTACTTGACCAGCCAGTGCGGTGGTAGAGAAGAGGAGAGAAAATGTCCTCTGGTAGGATCACAGAGGAGGTGGACCTGATTAGTGACAGCGGATGCTGTGCCTACAGTTTTTTCTATCCAAACAATGCCCAAGAGTGATAGCAGGTGAGGTGGAATGATGTGCAGCCTAATATGTAGACATGTTCTCACTAGGTGGTGGTTACTCCTCTCTTCCAGTTCACTTTAACAATGGAGAGGCAGATTTTCCACCCACTAAGTAATGTTTTTTCTGGCATTCACTGGTGAGACATGCTGTTTATACAGCTTTGAAAAAAAAATTCACTGCAGTGAAAGCTTTAAGGAAAACTGCAGCACAAGATTACGTAGTGACTGAACACCTTGTTTTGTCTATCTCCTAAGCTTATTGCCTTTCCTTAGCAAATGGAACTTGTAGCATAGTGTGAAGGAGGGGGAAATTTATGACCTTTCCCAAAGCCAGAAAGGCAAAGAGCGGCAAAATAGATCAGGTATGGCTGAAGTGAGAGGAAGGCCCACCTGGAAGGAGAGAGAATGGTTTGAGTCCCAGCATGGTGGTTAAGTTGTAGATTAACGAGAAGCATTTAGAAGTCATTGGTGGAATATGTTCTTAGAAGCTAAAAAAGAGCAATCTTCCATCTTTCAGGGCTATTTCCAGGGCCCTAACATTTCTCCCTCTTTGTGTTTCTTTGCCAGTTGACTTCCCCATCTCCGTCTCTCTCTGTCTTTGCCACAGGGTTTGCAAATGACTGTGTGAGTTGCCTGTTCTGCAAGGTCAGATAGTCTTTTATTGGTTATCTGTTTGCTTTGTAACTTGTAGAGTTATTTCAGTATCTGTGGGTTACCACCCTGAGGCACATAATGTGTGTATTTATTGGTTTTTAAAAAATTGATAAGTGTTTGAAGTTTTAACTTCAGCCTAAAGCCCAGATGTGAAGAAATTATCAAAATGAATAGCAACATATAAATATCTTCGAAAGCAGCTAGGATTTCTGTATTTTGGAAAATATTTGATATAGCATTATTCACAAGTGCATTCAAACTGAAACAAACCTCATGAGCAAAAACAGTGTATTACAAATGTTCATAAAAATTTTCAGTGCAGATGTAAAACTATTTCAAATAAGTTCCCATCTGGGTGCAAAAGGGAATTGGCCTGGTCTGTTTTGTGGCAAACCTCTCCTGTCCAAGTTTGTACCATTGGGCCATCTCCTGAGACAGAGGGGGCTGGGGGCGGGGGCGGGTCTGGATTCTGTTCAGTCTCCCATGTGTGAGGTGCTGAGGCTGAGTCTCCAATCCAGAAGAGAGCACAGTCAGGTAGCTGACTTCTTAGTCGAGTGCCCTGTCACTTTTCCTTAATTTGCCTCTGTGATACCAATCTGGGCCTTTCACTTCAGCTGTAATTTCTGTCTTATCTTTTCCTAGATAGTGTTACCTTTTGTATTGCTGACAACTGTAGATTTTAGAGGAAAGATGAAAGGTCCTTCACAGTCTATACCACTCCCAGAACATGTGTTAACAGGAGCATGACTAAGAGAGCACCATGTTTTTGGGGGAGGCCTAGGGGAATGACTCTTTATCTCCACTTAAATATATCTCTAGAATCTTTATGTTCCCTGTGAAAATTCTGTGTTCAGGTATCTGTGGCTGTAGACCGAAAGGGATGGCACTTAATGTTTTCAACTATTCCTTTAAGGAGACATGTTACTCTAGATCTTGGTTTCAGATCCGCTCACCACCCCAGAGGCGATATAATTAGTTTGCATATGAGGAGTTATTAAAAGGCTGTGGTGAAAGCTATGAGGTGGGGCTATACTTTGAGGACAAATTGCATTATGTGATGGGCTGATTAATAACCAATGCTCCATTGAAGTAAATGGAAAGACGTCCACTGGGGCTTTAGATTAGAGTTAGACCCTTACAGCTGAGTCTGTAGGGAAACATGGAAACAGGAAATGTACTTGCAAATTAGGAGGATACAACCAACACCCTTTTAAAAGAGTTTAAAGAATGGATTCAGTACTTGTCTGGCGCATAGTAGCGGTACATAGCAATCTTGTAGCCAGGGGATGAACTGGAGGATACAACAGTGCAGCATGAATGCTTTGCTTCCGTCCTGTAAATAACTGGACTTTCTGGGTGTCATCCAGATATTATGGAAGCCATTGCCCATAAGGGGAATGGTATCTCCAAAGGCTTTGGCATTAGACAGACTTCTGGGAGAAAATGCTGTTTGAAAGCAGTGCATCTGTCATTTGGATCTGCTTTTTGCGAATAGTGGTAGTAGTTACAACATTACAGGACTGGTGGTTTTTGTGCTACAGTGGGATTTGAGTTTGAGTTGGCCCCTTATTTCTGAAGCCATTGTACTATAGGAGCATAGTGAGATCAACCTTAAGGGGAAGGGGAATACTTTACATCACTCTGAGGAATTTATTCCTTTGCCTGTACCTCCTCTAGCTAACCCAGAGCCTGGAAGGAGGGGAAAGGTAAAGGGGAAAATAGGAAATTGAACCACGTTTTCCAGCATATTAATGTTTAACACATTTTTAAGATAAAAAATAACTATTTCTGAAAAGTCATGGACACCTGCCGAGGTACCAGAAGGCTGAAGAAAAGCGAACAGCATGCAGATTTTCAAACAAAGAAAAGTGTGTCCTGGAAATTACCATCCCGACGCTTTCCTAGTAAAGTAATGGAACAAATATTAAGGAAAAAATCACAGAGGATCTAGAGAAAAATGGAGTTATAAGGAGCATGGGCTTACAAAAGTAAAATTTACCAGAGAAACTTGGTTTTTTTTTTAAATAGGATTACAAAATTAGTAGCCAAGGTAAAGTGGTGAATACCTGGATTTTAATGGAGCATTTAATATTGCATCCTGTGAAATCTTATACTTATGAATTCAAGTCAGTATGGTTAATATTGAAGCACCATAAGCAAAGTATAATAAGAAAAACAATGTCATAAACTGGGCGGAGGAGGTACTTCAAGGGTCAGGGGTCAGTGATAAGTCTGGTTTTTATTAAGGTATAGTTAAATGGTCTGATTTTTAGAAAATTTAAACACCCCCCCTAGCTTCCAGTGATAATGGGAGCTGCAGGTGGTAGGAACTCCTGAATGTCAGGCCACTTTTGTTTAGGAGCCATAATAAGGTTTAAGAAGTCTAGTTTTAGGCACCTCAGTTTGAAAATATTGATTTAAACATCTTCATTAATAATCTGCAAGAGGGAGTACAGGGAGTTAATGACATCTGCATATGTGAAATAGGGAGACATTGTAAATGTTAGTGAGGACAAGGAATAATACATTTTTCAAGTATCAATCTTATTTTCTGCCTTTTTTTCTCATTTCTCTGGATCTCTAGGTATCTAAGAGGAAGTAATCCAAAACATGCATACATGATGAGAAGGAGAAACCTAGAAACCATTAATGTTTATAGTAGATAGCAGATTTGTCATGAGATTGCATCATGAGCTGAAGTGTTGCATAATGTACTCCTGGTGGAATTCTGCACCAAAAAAAAAAAAAATCTGCGCACAATATTTTAAAATTCTGCATATTTTATTTGTCAAAATAACACAGTATAATCACACCAGTTTCAATTATTTTTGGTCATTTATTTCAAAATACCCGGCAGCAAGTATGTCTGTAACAATACAGACAACAAAAAAGATTCAGGAAATGTTTTTTGACAAATAGATTCCTTACTAGGCATATTAATACAGAACTCTGAGTAATAATTCATTTAAACTACAATATAGAACTATATTTCCCACACCCCTCAGAAGCAGAACAAAGGCTTGATGGAGTCGGGTAATGGAGGAGCTGAGGGAGAGGGAAGTAAATTGCTGGGAAGGAGCCTGAGGGACAATCTCCACTCATTGATATATGCTGCTTTTCATGAGTGATGTACCTGAGTATTCAGATTCTACTGTCTAAACTGTATTGTTAAATCTATTCACCTAAAGTTGGGTTATTGCTGATTATGCACTCTATGTATCATATGACTTTTAAAAACTAACTTTGTATTTGTGGATAATCTAAGCACTATACCCAGATGTACGGATACTCTTTTCCCAACCTATATATTATATCATTTTTTTTAACATTAGCTTTAATAAAGGCTATTTGCTGTTAGCACTAGTGTAGATCAAGGTGCCCCCACCATTGCTACCACCAGTAGGAAATCATAGGAGAAAAATGTCTAGTGACATCACAGCCTCTGGCTCTGGGTGCGAGCATAACTAGAATGTTATGTAAGTCATTACTAGAAAGATATTTAACCCTTTGAAGGAATTAATAGAAAAAAGCACTGATGAAGGTGTTGAATGGTAATGAATTGCAAGGAATGATTAAGAGCCAAATATGTAAAGTTTAAAAAGGAATGATAAGGGGTAGGGACATGAATCTCTAAAGATATGAAGCCAGTAAACACCAGAGAGGGAGCTTTGATGTTTAATGTGGAACAAGAGGCTATAAGTAGAAGTCATGGTATTTGAGCTGGATATTGGGAAGAGTTTTCCGACAGAGTGCTACAGTAATTTAATAACCAATGATAGGTGCCTGATAAATGACTCAAATAGATTGATATTGGGTATGGGAGTAGTCTCCCAAGATGAGTAATGGATATCCTATTGTCTAGGCCATTTTAAAACTTGGTTGGACCAAGTACTGGTACTGCAAATGAAAATATTGTGAATTTCTAATGGTGCTCTCAAAATACTAGAGATACATTGAACAAACAAATAGATCGCCTAATATAATACCTCTTTCCTAATATTTTTCCTCATGTCTAACTTATATGATCCCATAAAGTCTGTAATTGCTATTAAGAAAAATGACTAAGCATGAAACTGATACTATGACAAGCAATTTATTAAAGTAATGGAGAGATTCCAAATCTTGCAAGATTGTGAGCTCCCCCAAGTGCCACTCAACATTTCACACAATTGGGTACATAATTCCCAGCTAAAAAACTCCATTAAACAGGATTTAAGGCAATTTAGTCCTAACACTAACATTTTACTGTAAATCACATGCAAGCTTACTTGAAAGGCATTTTCCAAGAGTGTAGACAACAGAATTGTATTGTCTTTTATTCATATCGATCTCTGAAACTGTGTAATACTTCCTTTCTTTTACCCTGTAAATCCTATATTTTTAAGAATTAGAATTTAGGGGGTGTCTCTCTGTAGATATGCTAGTTCTGTATCTAATGAAAGTAGTAAATAGTCATCACATTCATCTTGTGCTGTGAGAATGACTCCTGGGTGTGTTCAGTTTCTCTTCAGGAAGTGATAAAATAAATCTTTCAGTGGATTGAATACGGGCATAAAGAAAGCAGAAGCATTATGCATAATCTGTGTAAACACAGGTGGAGTTTAGTTTTGATGATACTGTAGTGTGTAATCAGTTCACTGTAAGATTAAGCATTAATATGGGTGGTGTTGCTGACAAAATGAAGCTGGGTGATTTTCGCAGATAGTTTGGGCTTGTCTACGCTACCGCTTAAATTGATGTAACTTACATCGCTCAGGGGTGTGAAAAACCCCTCTCTGAGCGATGCAAGTTACATCGACCTAAGCGGCGTCCATGCCAGCACTAAGTCAGTGGGAGACACTCTCCCACCAACATAGCTTCTGCCTCCTGCTGAGGTGGAGTAATTATGCCAACAGGAGAATGCTCCTCTGATCGGCATAACACGTCTTCAACAGATATGCTACACTGGCGCAGCTTAATGGGTGCAGCTGCGCCAATGTAGCATGGTAGTATAGACTAGCAGCCATCTATTTATGTTTTTAGTTGTTTTGAGGATGATAATAGAGAAGCAGAAGTAAGGTGGTTTAGTGTGCAGTTTTCTAATTGGTTATAAAGTGTAACCTTAACTTTGGATTTCTTGGCTTCTTGAAGATTTTTATCTATGGCTTGTGGTTTTTAACTTCAGTGTTGTTCTAAGGCATTATCCGAAGAGGTTATATATGTTCAAATTTAACTCCATCATGAAGTTTTTTGCTTAGGAATTTTCTTATGACACTTTTTCTGAATTGCCCCAGACATTCAAGAAAAGCTGTACCCTGAGCTAAGACCTCACATGAAATTTCAGGTAGGTCAGTTTTTTTTTGTGGTGAAGTTGGGGGAGGGATATGTCAAAATGAGAACCGTAATGGGAAAATGAGTTTTGCTAATTGCATATTCTCAGTTAAGTATCTGATAATTAACAATAGAACAATGATTGCTAAAAGTATTGTAAACTGAAATTTTGTAGGTTTCTGTTGGATATTTTATGACGTATATTGAGAGTTTTAATATTTAATCAGTTTGCCGTAATATATCACACCCTCTAAAAGGGCTGGTATTTAGAAATAACAATAGTTCAGCCCTTGATTCAGGCCAGTGGGTATTGAAGCAGGAGCCAGTGGAAGTTTTTCCATTGATTTCAGTGAGCAATGGATCAGGACAACAGAGCAGATGATTGCTGGTGATATTTCTAACATTCTCAAAATGCAGTTCTGCTCTGAAGAAGGAGAGAGGGAAAAGAAGCACTTTGACATTCTGCTTGTTCACTGTTTCCTTGTTCGATTTACAGTGAGGTGTTACATAAGTATAATTTAGAGCAGATTTTTGTCTCTGCAATTGGAATTTAGGGCTTGTCTTCACTTGAAAATTAATCCGGAATAAGGTAGGGTGTGAATTTAAAGCAGTTTCTCTGTTCCTGATTAGCTTCATGTTTGGGCGTTTTTATTTTGTAATAAGAGTGCTTGAAGTGGATTAAGCTAAATTGGAATAAGGCACTCTGACTCCGGAATAAGAACGTCCATGTGGAATTAATCAGGAATAGCTATTTTGGAGTAACTTCCCATGTAGACAAGCCCTTAGTTAACTGTTCCGCCGATGATACGCAAGGCGGAACTGAATCTTGCTCCCACTTCAAGAGACTGTTGGCATGGGAGTGTATTTCCTGTGATGATGAATAAAGGCTTCTTAATTAATATGATCTAAATCCCTGTGTTAATAATAGCAAAGAATGCTAGTAGTGAAAAATTTATTTTGTCCCTGAAATAAACAGTTATTTTTTCTGAATAAGTGTAATGAACAGAAATGTTGAATAAGTAGTACTGTTTTAACTAGTCACGTCTCAGAGCAGAGTTAGGTTTGAAAGGACATTTAAATAGCCTAGGTCTTTGGAGCTTTTGCACTTAACGACTGAGATCTCCAGTTTTGGGCCCTAAACAAAGGCATTAGTCTGGAATTGCTTCCCAGACTATGCATTGTCTTCCCTTAATGACTATGTTTGTATCAAGATCAGTGGAACAGGAATCGGAGGGAGGGACTGTTATTGATGGGTCATCAGGAAAACTGGAGGAACTGTTATTGATGGGACATCCACAGGGTTTAATAAAGTTCCCCTTGTTCAATTTAACTTGCTTTCTACTTCGCTCTTTGTAATTGAAATGCCTCTCTTTATACTCCTATGTTCTGTGACTGTGGACTATGCTGTCTAGAGGTTGGCATCACCAATCTTAAAGGGTCAATACACCCTGCTACTTTACTAGCGTTACCAAGCCAAAGCTATATTTATTGGAAAATTGTAAAACTTTCCCATTCCCCCCATCAATGTGTCTCCTTCCACTTTGGAGGTATCCTTCTAAACAGCTGAGTCTCCAGGTTCATTCTGTCCCTGGCCCCTGCTGGGAATGCCTACAGTGATACTATTTATAGTGGTGGATCAACCTTATTTTCATCATATTATGAATCAATGCTGGGGCACTCCTTGCATGTTTTGAGTGAGGCTTCTTCAGAGCTATAATCCTCTTTGAGGCAGCATGTATCTCAATTACAGCCCTTTTCCCTTTACCTTCTTAAATTCAGAAAGTATTCATGTCAATAGAAGTACAACCGTTTCTCAACATAAAAATTAAGCAAAAATATTTTTCTTTGATGCTGAAAGGACCATCCAGTAATATGGCCCACTCATTTCTTGAATTACTAGCATAGTCTCAAATTTGATATCCATTATTTCCAAGTTTTTTTTTTAATTGGGTATGTTGCTCGTGTAGCAAAATTAATTTAAATGTAAGAAATGCTGTGCAGACATAAGGTTCATTACTCTGATGTGCTCAAAAGCCATACATAATGAAAGGATGATTTATTATCTTTTAATCTATGTTGTTCATCAGGTTGATGCATCCTAAACAATACTTGCACGTGTTTTGATCCAACCTTTGCTTTTGGCATTTACAAAAGCTCCTCTTTAGGCCGTCTCCATCTAGATACAGATGAAAGAAGAAGCTGCAGTTCACAAGAGCAGGTTATTTAAAGTAGTATTCCAGGATCAAGAACAAAGGAATGGAAAGGGAAACATAATAATTTAAAGACTCTGCAAAGACATGGAAGACCCCAAGTAAAATTTGATTTGGTTTTACAGGAATCTGGATGTATATTTTGCTCTATTTTTCAGCACTAAGATAGGGATAACTAAATGCAGTCAGTCTATTTTTCCTCTCATTTACATTCATTTTACACTGAAATCAATGGAGCTATGTCTCATTCATACAGGTGAAAGCTAAAGGACAGAATCAGTATCTCAAAACTGGGTAATAAATGCATGTAAATTCATGGTGTGTATTTTTTTCTTTGCATTAGAATTTTTCTCTTAACACCAGTAACGAATACTGTTTTACTTTATTATGACTATTGTCAAGTCTATTGTCTTCTGATAGCTTGGATTTCATGTAATTAAGGGCAAGTCTACATTACAAAATTAAGTCAACCTAAGTTACGTCTTTGTATAGCCACCACAGTAATTTAATCAGTTTTACACGTCCACACTACACTCCTGGTGTCAGCTGTGCACATCCTCACCAGGGCCTCTTGCACCAATTTAACTGCCTGTGTGAAGCATTGTGGGATGGTTTCTGAAAGGCAGCAACATTCAATATAAGCAACTGACTCATCCTAACTACATTGATTTTAGGTGCTATGCTTCTCGCGGAGGTGGAGTTAAGTTGGTGTAGTGGGCGAGTTACATTTGTGGGAGCTACATGTTAGTGTAGACGCTTACAGAGTTAGGTTGATGTAAGTAAGCTGTGTCATGTAGCACAGGGTTCATACTCCCAGGTAAGGTGCATAGTTGTCAAGAGTACTGTAGAACACTCAAAGCTCATTATCAGAGTTTAATTGTGGTTTGTATCAAGGCTAGAGCTGGAGGCTTCATGAACAAGGAATATGAACAAAAAACTGCCTGAAGTTAGTATGCAAGCTTAATTTTTTTTTAAAGTTAACTATGGAAATATATATTGTAAGACAAAGTTCCCTGCCTGAGGACAGTAATGAGTTCACATTCCATTATTAGTCTTGTATAAAACACTGTGAGAGAAAGCTAAGAGTTCTGTCTTCTCGTTATTACTGATATTCTTTGGCCTTGATGTGTGAATGTAGGATCCTACCATGCTTGTTATTTCCATGTAATTTTGTGTTCTTGTAACCATGGAAATTATAGCAAAGAGTTAAGTCAAAAGAATATACAGTGTACAGTAATAAAGTGGATATTTTAACATCATGCTCGGACAAAGGCTCTAAAGGGAGAAAATAAGGATGAGGCCTAGAAAGCAGTGTGTTATGTAATGTTTGTGGAGAAAAAATGACCTCAGTTTTCTTTTTATGGGAACTAAGCAAAAAAAATGAATATTTACATTCTCTTCTTTCTCTGTCTCATATATAATGTGTGTGGAGGGGGTTTATTATTGCTCTTCTAATTCTGCTTTTTTCCTCGGATTGTATGATTTACAAACTATTATTTTTATATGGCTACTAAATGGTGATTTGGGGCAAATGAGTGGCAGCAGCAGAATTATGCAGCATCGTATCCAGGGGCGGCTCCCGGCCCCAGCACGCCAAGCACATGCTTGGGGCGGCATGCTGCGGGGGGCGCTCTGCCGGTCGCTGGGAGGGCGGCAGGCAGGCAGCCTTCGGCACCATGCCTGCGGAGGGTCCGCTGGTCCTGCGGCTTCGGTGGACCTGCGGGAGGTCCACCGGAGCTGTAGGACCAGCGACCGGCAGAGCGCCCCCCACGGCATGCCACCGTGCTTGGGGCGGCGAAATGTCTAGAACCGCCCTGATCATATCAAAGTGAGGAAAAATGAAAAGAGGTCAGTGAGAGGTAAGAGTTTGTGCTCTGCAATCTAGAGAGAGTTTCTAGAATCTTTTTACTTCCTGATTCATAGCTCTTTTTCAGGCACACAGAAACTCGCACATCCAAACCTTGCTTCTGTGTTTTTAAAGTGCTGTCCAGAGTAGGAGGACTTGCTTTAAGATAGCCTGGCAACAGAACATTGGTGGACTATACTTGTAATGAAAAGGATACTCTATACTCACTTAGATACCACAACCTCCACTCTCCAAGTTTATTCTAATTTAATTTGATTACTGCCAGCTATCCAAATGTTTCAGAAGGATTTCTGTCTGACTTAGTCATGTGAGCATGCAGATACACTGCATTGGTAACTGACAAGTTGAAGCTTGTATGTAAACAGGTTTCCGTGTTAGTCTGTATCAGCAAAAATAAGGAGGAGTCCTTGTGACACCTTAGAGACTAACAAATTTATTTGGGCATAAACTTTCATGGGCTATAACCCATGAACTTCATCAGATGCATGGAGTGGAAAATACAGTAGCAGGTATAAATACATAGCACATGAAAAGATGGGAGTTGCCTTACCAAGTGGGAAGTCAGTCTAATGAGACAATTCAATTAACAGTAGGATACCAAGGGAGAAAAAATCACTTTTGTAATGGTAATGAGAGTGGCCCATTTCAAACAGTTGACAAGAAGGTGTGCGTAATAATAGGGGGAAATCAGTATCGGGGAAATAGTTTGGAAAATGAACGAGAGGCTGCTAGACAATTATTTGACACCACATTCTACCGGCCATTACCCTCTGACCCCACTGAGGATTACCAAAAGAAACTGCACCATCTGCTCAAGAAACTCCATGAAGAAGTACAGGAACAAATCTACACTGACACAACACTAGAGCCCTGACCAGGGGTATTCTATCTGCTACCCAAAATCCATAAACCTGGGAATCCCGGACACCCCATCATCTCAGGCATTGGCACCCTGATAGCAGGATTATTTGGCTATGTAGACTCTCTCCTCAGGCCCTACGCTATGAGCTCTCCCAGCTATCTTCGAGACACCACTGACTTCCTGAGGAAACTACAGTCCTTTGGCGATCTTCCAGAAAACACCATCCTAGCCACTATGGATGTAGAAGCCCTCTACACCAACATTCCACACAAAGATGGACTACAAGCGGTCAGGAATAGCATCCCCGATACCATCATGGCAAACCTGGTGGCTGAACTTTGTGACTTTGTCCTCACCCACAACTATTTCAGATTTAGAGACAATTTATACCTTCAAGTCAGCAGCACTGCTATGGGTACCTGCATGGCCCCACAGTATCCCAACATTCTTATGGCTGACTTAGAACAAGGCTTCCTCAGCTCTTGTCCCCTAACATCTCTACTCTACTTGCGCTACACTAATGACATCTTCAAAATGGCATCACAATGAAAGCAGAACAAGTAGAAATACAGTTGAGAGGGAGAATAATGTTCAGTGAAAATTTGATATTTCTGAAATTAGCTAGAAGAAATCTGAATTTTTAACTCACTTCACCTCAGAAGGATTTTGCTTGAGTAGGGTCCCATGTGGCTTCTGCAAAGGAAAAGCACACTTTATTAATCTGTGCTAAGATCCCTGTGCAGCATGCTGATTCTTTGTAACTCCTGGGTACCCTGTATCTTTTCTCTGGCCATTGTAGCCTAATGTTGACTAGAGGTGCTGGGTTTCAGAGATGCTAGGAACTGAACTGAGCCCACAAGGTTAGATCTTCAGGGGATGTAAATCAGCATAATTCTAACTTCCCCTTTCCTCACTGATGTCCGTAGAGTCATAGCCACTTAGACCAGCTGAGAATCTGGCCCACAGTACTTAAAGCAATTGAGTGGAATTCACCTTTTTAAGTGGGTTCCTCCCAAGACTGCCACAAAAGACTCCAGTGCAGGATTTGGGGATCCTCCGAGGAAGTCCATGTTGATACGCTTGGGGGATTCCAATTAAAGGATTAATTCCCCCCCCCTTCACAGATAGAAGCTTCAGCTACTACCATGGTAAAGCTGCACTCTTAAAATCTGCTAATCAAAACTCAAACCATGTGAAACTGACTTGGGCAAATTTTAATGACAAGCTTAAAAGTCAGTGTAGGTTTGCTAAGGTTTCTGTAACTTCTTGGAGTGACGTGATTCAGTGCCGAAACTGAGTGAAGCATAGTAGTTTTTCTGTGGTGTTTAGTTATTGGGTTTGTCAAAACCCAACACTGTAGAGCCTGGGCCTGAGCATGTTGTGAAAACTGATGTGAAACAACACTGAAGAAAATGCTCACACAATTCACTGCAAAGCAAATTGGCAGAACCGCTCACAACTCTAAATATATCCCACTGAGAATCACTTCTTCAATCTGCAGTGCAGTTGTTTTTCACTATACTATTCTTCTCCAGTTGAGATACTACTATTATTTATATAGCATCATAAGTATGAACAGCTAGGCATGGTAGCATGGCTGTACTAAATCGTATTACGCATTTCCTGCCCTGAAGGACCGCCAATGCGTGGATATGTGATGAGAAAGTACCGAGAAATACTGTGACAAAAACTGAGGTGGCAAGCTGCCGGCATCTGGGGAAGAGCAAGGAGCCCCAAACCAAAAAGAATAGAGTAGCCTGGAAGATTTACAGCTACCAACTGTAATCTTTGAAAGTAATTTTCATTACCCATATTAGTGCAGCTTTTCCTAGTCTATACCTAAATAAAGGTGAGCTCAAATGATTTTCTTTTTTCTTATGTGTTGTTCCTTCTCTTTCCTAAAGGAACAATATTTTAACTGTGCCTATAATTTGAATTTGATTGTCATGTAGGGGCATGGGTACTGACTTGAACGCACCTCAAAAATCTTTACCATATTGAAAGTGTCAGGGACTCGAACCCCGACAGCGAAGTTCGTTGTCTGACCTCAGAGAGACAGGCAACACCAGCAAGGTCCGATCAAAAGCTCTTTATTGACCAGTGCACGCATCAACAGAGAGCAGCTCGTCTCCAGAGAGAACCAGCCCCCTCTTTTCAGCTTAGTATTAGCCTATATAGACAGTTTTATTACGTCATAAATTATTCACTTGAGCAACCCACCCCCCTTTATCTAACAACTAGAAACTAGATACCTTTAATATACACGCATGCCTAATCCCTATGTCTACAACATTAGATTGTTAATATTTTAACAAGCACCAAAAATTAGGAATATAGGGGAGTAAAAAACCAAACCGAAAACCAAACCAGGGAGTAACAATAAGAGCGCTGGGAAGCTGGGGGTTTCTTATCAGTTCTTCAAACACTGTCCCTAACACAGCACAGCTGGTATTATGCCAGAAATGCAGCTCCCTCACTTATCTCACTTTTTCCCAGGGCTTTGTGAAACATGCTGCTTCTCAGTATTTTCCACTCTGGGATTACCCAGAAACCTCTGTTAGCCTGACTTCAGTCAGGTTGGCATAACTGGTTTTGTGCTACATCTTTATTCATGCCTAACAAAAGGAAGCGAATGGGAGGAGTTAATTGGGCTAGAGGTGTTCTAGGTGGCACAGGTAGCAACACTTATAGCTAAGCTTGCCTGACACTTGCCATTCTTCTTCGAGTGATTGCTCCAATGCATTCCAGTTAGGTGTGCGCGCCGCGCGTGCACGGCTTCTCCGGAACTTTTTCCCTAGCAACCCCGGTGGGCTGGCTGGCGCCCCCTGGAGTGGCGCCGCCATGGCGCTAAATATATACCCCAGCCGGCCCGTCCGCTCCTCAGTTCCTTCTTACCGCCCGTGACGGCAGTTGGAACTGTGGAGTGCTTGATAGCCCTTCACGTCCCTAGCTTTCTCTAGTTCTTTGTTGTACATAGTTAGCATAGTTAGTTATAGTGGTTAAGTTAGCGTAGTTAGTGTTAGTTAGATAGGCTAAAAAAGGGGGGGTTCCCCCTTTTTTTGCCTTAGCCGGTGCGGGCTCATGCCCAAAGCGCCGGGCTTTAAGCCCTGCACGGGGTGCCAGAAACCGATGCCCGTAGGAGACCCGCACGACGCGTGTCTCCGCTGCTTAGGCGAAGGGCACCGAACTGACAAGTGCCAGATCTGTTTGAAATTCAAGCCGCGGACCCGCAAGGATCGAGATAGCCGCTTGAAACAGATCCTCATGGAGGAGTCCCTCCAACCACCGGCACCGCCCGCGCCGCCTCCGCGGCCTCCTTCCGTGCAGGACACACCGCCGGCACCGACTGTGGCACCGCCGGCGAAGAAAGCGGCTGCGAAGACTCGGCACCGCTCGCTCTCGCCCGCCAGAAAACAAAGGCTGGCGAAGGCTTTGGCTCAGGCTCGCGTGCAGGACTCCGCCAAGGCGACTCCGCAGCCTGCAGCCCCTGTGGTGCCTCTGCACAAACAGTGCATTGCACCTGTGACTCCGGCGCCGCAAGGGCCGTCGAGTCCGGCGCCGCCTCGCTCCCCGGTGCCGTCCGTGGTCGAGCCTCGGCGGCCGTCGACGCCGGAGACGTTCGCCTCTGCGCGAGAACTGATACAGCTCATAGAGGCTCCAGGCCTCCGGCCCCCGGCACCGCCGGCGCGGGCTGTCGTCTCCAGAGGAAAACCGGCAGCAATGGTCCGGCCACCCTCCATGGAATCAAGGCGTGGACGTCGGTCACGGTCCCGGTCTCGCTCCCGCACCGTCGACAGCTTGCCGTCCCGCCAATCGCGTTCCCGGCACCGCACCCCATCGCGGCACCGATCGCAGTCTCCTCGTCGGTCGAAGTCCCGGTACCGCTCCTCTTCGCGGTACCGATCGCACTCCCGACGTCACACCAGATCGAGGTCGCCACCAACTAGGCACCGCCGGTCTCAGTCCCGGCACCGTTCCCGGCGCCGCGACTCCCGCGGACGCTCCAGACGTCGCGATTCGCGCTCTCGGTCGAGCTCCCGACACCGGTCGAGCTCCCGGCGCCGCGGTGACCATGGTCGGTCTCGGCATCGGAGATCTTACTCCCGGTCGAGCTCCCGGCACCGGACCAGCCCCCGGCACCGGACCAGCCCCCGGCACCGGTCGAGCTCCCGGCACCGTGAAGACCGTCGAGCGAGGTCGCCTTCCCAGCGCCGAGGGGAAGAGCATCCCCCGGCGGTGTGCCCTGGACCCTCTTTGGCACCTCCCTGGCCTTCCCGCCCTGAGTCGGTCGCCTCCGGCGCAGAAGCCTATGGGCTCCCGCCTCCAACGCCACCAGCCCAGCCTAGCGGGGCCCAGCAGTGGGGTTTTTGGGTCCCATGGGCGCAATATGAGTCGGACGCTATGCCTGCTCCGCCGAGGCTTCCAGGGGCCCACCGCAGAGTCCCAGAGGCGTCTATATCTCGGCCACCGCCATCCCCACCGCCAGCCGTTCCGGTGGTGCCAGAGTGCCCCTCCGAACCCCCAGCCCACCACGCAGTGGACCCCTCTTCGGCTGAGGTCGTTCAGGAGTTATCCTCCTCATCCTCTCCCGATGAGGCAGTGGCCGGCGCGGCATCAAGAGAGCCGCCCCCCGTTGATGCGAAGGCGCATCAAGACTTACTCCGCCGTGTGGCGACGGCTATGGACCTCCCTATAGAGGAGGTAAAAGAGGACGAGGACCCCATCACAAACGTGGTGGGGTCAGACGTGCCACTCCGGGTTGCGTTACCTTTTGTGCGCACGGTCCAACGGAACGCCACCACCATTTGGCAAACGCCCGCTTCCGTGCCTCCCACAGCCAGGGGAGTGGAAAGGAAGTACTCAGTCCCTCCCTCGGGCTATGAGTACTTGTACGTGCATCCAACTCCGGACTCCCTGGTGGTACAGTCAGTTAACGATAGGGAGCGTAACGGCCAGCCGGCCGCTGCCCCAAAGGCGAAAGAGGCACGACAGATGGACCTTCTCGGCCGAAAGGTCTATTCGGCAGGGGGCCTGCAGATGAGGATCGGTAACCAACAGGTCCTCCTGGCCAGATACGTGTTCGACATACTCACGTCCCTGGCCAAGTTCACTGACCTCCTGCCGTCAACATCCCGCCAGGACTTCACCACAATGTTGGAGGAAGGGAGGCGGTCCTCTCGCTCCTCCATTACAGCCGGCCTCGACGCGGCGGACTCAGGGGCACGGACCTTAGCAACAGGGGTCACGATGCGGCGCATCGCCTGGCTCCAATCTTCCACCCTGCCTCCAGAGGTCCAGTTTACTCTCCAGGATTTGCCCTTTGACACCAAGGGGTTGTTTTCGGAGAAGACGGATTCGCGGATCCAGTCGCTCAAGGACGGCCGGGTGGCGATCCGCACACTCGGGATGCATACGCCGGTTACGCAACGTAGACCTTTCCGCCCGCAGCCCTCCCGCTATCAGTCGCGGTACCGGCCCTACCCGGCTCGGCGACCGGCCCAAAATCGCCGTCGCCCGTCGGGCAACCGCCGAAACCGGGGCCAGGCCGCTTCCAAAGCCCCACAGGCGGCAAAGCAACCCTTTTGATGGGACGCACGAGGGCTGCACATCACTCTCCCCTACGGATCCTCCTCGTTTATTTCACAACCGCCTCTCCCGTTTTTTCTTGGAGTGGTCCCGAGTAACGTCGGACAGCTGGGTGCTCAGCACGGTCCACTCGGGATACCGTCTTCAGTTTGTTTCGCCCCCTCCTTCCCACCCACCTTCCCTGTCCCTCTTCAGGGACCCCTCTCACGAGCAAGTCCTCCTACAAGAGGTCCAGACTCTGTTGAGCGTGGGTGCCATAGAGGAGGTGCCTCCCTCCAGGCGGGGCAGGGGATTTTACTCCAGGTATTTCCTCATCCCCAAGGCAAAAGGTGGGCTACGTCCTATTCTGGACCTTCGCGGGCTGAACAGATACCTACTCAAGCCCAAGTTCCGCATGGTCACCTTGGGGACCATCATTCCCTCCCTGGATCCGGGAGACTGGTTTGCGGCCCTCGACATGAAGGATGCCTACTTCCATGTCGCTATCTACCCCCCTCATCGGCGCTACCTTCGGTTTGTGGCCAACGACGCCCACTACCAATTCGCCGTGTTGCCATTCGGCCTTTCGACCGCCCCCAGAGTATTCACCAAATGCATGGCGGTCGTCGCCGCAGCACTGAGACGGAACCAAATTCACGTGTACCCGTACCTGGACGACTGGCTCATTCGCGGTCTGTCCAGGCAGCTCGTGGAGAGTCAGATAATAGAGGTCCTGGCTCTCTTTCGGCGCCTCGGTCTTCTTGTCAACACCGAGAAGTCAACTTTGATTCCGACGCAGCGAGTCGAATTCATTGGGGCGGTCCTCGACTCCACGATGGCCAGAGCCTGTCTCCCTCGCGCTCGACACCAGACGATGGTCTCCATCATCCGAGACCTCGTCAATTTCCCGACTACGACGGTGCGGTCATGCCTCCGCCTCCTGGGCCACATGGCATCGTGTATATACGTCACCGCGTACGCACGACTTCACCTTCATCCGTTTCAGTCCTGGCTCGCGACGGTGTACCGCCCGCACCGCGACGCCATCGACATGGTGGTCACAGTCAACAGGACGGCTCTCGACTCCCTCCGCTGGTGGCTCGACCCGGAGGTCGTGTGTGCCGGAGTCCCGTTCCACCCTCCTCGGCCATCGGCAACGTTGACCACGGACGCCTCTGCGCTCGGATGGGGGGCTCACCTGGGAGACCTCCACACTCAAGGCCTCTGGTCAGCAAGCGAGCTCACACTCCACATCAATGTCCGCGAGCTCCGAGCAATCCGTTTTGCGTGTCACACCTTTCGGACCAACCTGCAAGGCCGCTGTGTGACAGTATTCACGGACAACACAACAGCAATGTTTTACGTGAACAAGCAGGGCGGAGCCCGCTCGTCCCCCCTCTGCAGGGAAGCGATCCTCCTGTGGGAATTCTGTGTGGCCCACTCCATTCACCTGGAAGCGTCCTTTCTTCCGGGAGTGCAGAACACGCTGGCCGACCATCTCAGCAGGTCGTTTCTCTCCCACGAGTGGTCCCTCCGTCCCGACGTTGCTCACACGATCTTCCAGAGGTGGGGGTTTCCCCGGGTCGACCTCTTCGCCTCCAAGGCGAACAGGAAGTGTCTCCAGTTCTGCTCGTTCCGGGGGCACTCGCCGGGCTCTCTGTCGGACGCTTTCCTGTATCCGTGGCACACTCACCTCCTCTATGCCTTCCCTCCGTTTCCACTCGTGCACAGAGTGCTCCAGAAGCTTCGGAGGGACCGAGCCACCATGATACTCGTGGCTCCAGCCTGGCCGAGGCAGCATTGGTACACCCTGCTGCTCGAGCTCTCCGTTCGGGAGCCCATCACCCTCCCGTTGTGGCCGGACCTCATCACGCAGGACTTTGGCAAACTCCACCATCCGAACCTGCAGTCCCTCCATCTTACAGCCTGGTACCTGCGTGGTTGACCCACGCAGAGAGGGGCTGTTCGGCGGCGGTGCAGCAAGTCCTGCTTGAGAGCAGAAAGCCTTCCACTCGTACCACCTACATGGCAAAATGGAAGAGGTTCGCGCTCTGGTGTGACCAGCAAGGGCTCAACCCATTCGTGGTACCTGTCCCTACCATCCTAGATTACCTATGGTACCTTAAGGAACAGGGTCTGGCGGTTTCCTCCTTGCGGGTCCACCTCGCATCGCTGTCCGCCTTTCGTCCGTCGGTCGAGGGTCGAACCATCTTTTCCAATCCGATGGTCTCCCGCTTCCTGAAGGGCCTCGACCGCTTGTACCCGCCAGTACGTCGCCCTGCCCCTACATGGGACTTGAACCTCGTCCTGGCCAGGCTCATGTGTCCACCATTCGAGCCTATGGCCACGTGTTCTCTCCTCTACCTCTCCTATAAAACGGCCTTCCTGGTTGCCATAACATCGGCGAGGAGAGTCTCGGAGCTCCGAGCGTTGACGGTGGGCCCCCCCTACACCGTTTTTCACGCTGATAAGGTGCAGCTTCGCCCTCACCCGGCCTTCCTACCAAAGGTGGTCTCGGCCTTCCACCTTAATCAGGACGTCTTTCTCCCGGTTTTCTTCCCGAAGCCCCATGCTTCGCCCCGAGAGCAACAGCTCCACACTCTCGACGTCCGTCGGGCGCTGGCGTTTTACATCGACCGGACAAGGTCCTTTTCGGCATTCCACCCAACTCTTCATCGCAGTCGCTGATCGCATGAAAGGCGAGCCGGTCTCTACCCAGCGCATTTCCTCCTGGGTGACTCAATGCATCAGGTCATGCTACGAGCTGGCTCACGTGACACCATGTCGACTCACCGCTCATTCGACGAGGGCGCACGCCTCGTCAGCCGCCTTCCTGAGCCATGTCCCCATCCAGGACATCTGCAGAGCGGCCACCTGGTCTTCGGTCCACACCTTCGCCTCCCACTACGCGTTGGTGCAGCAGTCTAGAGACGATGCAGCCTTCGGCTCTGCGGTATTGCATTCTGCCACGTCTCACTCCGACCCCACCGCCTAGGTAAGGCTTGGGAATCACCTAACTGGAATGCATTGGAGCAATCACTCGAAGAAGAAACTACAGGTGAGTAACCGTTCTAACTGTTGTTCTTCGAGATGTGTTGCTCCAATCCATTCCAGACCCGCCCTCCTTCCCCACTGTCGGAGTAGCCGGCAAGAAGGAACTGAGGAGCGGACGGGCCGGCTGGGGTATATATTTAGCGCCATGGCGGCGCCACTCCAGGGGGCGCCAGCCGGCCCACCGGGGTTGCTAGGGAAAAAGTTCCGGAGAAGCCGTGCACGCGCGGCGCGCACACCTAACTGGAATGGATTGGAGCAACACATCTCGAAGAACAACAGTTACTACAGGTGAGTAACCGTTCTTTATAAGACCCTGTTTTCAGTTGCTTATGACTTTATCAAGCTTAAAAGTTTGGGTTGAACTTTTCCATGCCAGATGTCTGCCTCGGGCTGACTTTTGTGTGTGGAAGTTTCAGCTAAAATAGTTCAGCTGTTTCTGAGAATGAGGTTAGGGGGAAAATACCTGGTTTGTCCAATGTTTAAAAAAAATATGCTGCTTCATGAGGAAGCTCTAACACCTCTGTGCTGTGGAGCATAGATTTTAAATTTGCCAAGGGGCCTCTCATAAAAATTCACCCACGTTTTGCCAAGTTAAGAGCTCCTGAAATCGGTTTGCTTGTTCTCAGTAGAGACTTGTTAGAGTTTGGCAGTTAAATTTTCTGAAGATTCCACCTTAACTGAACATGCTTCATCCCCTCACAGCTCCTACTGCTGACCAGACTCTGCATGTGCCATCTCCCTAGAGCAGATGAGCATGCTCAATCCTCGGGCTGCAGGGGCTGAGCAGGACTATCCCTGCAATTGCAGTCCCCACCCGCCGGTGCTACGGTTGTGCTGGACACTGAGAGCAGGGAAACTCTCTCCTGTACTCTCAGTACCCACACTGCTGGCACCCAGGCAGCATGGAGGAGAAGGAAGCTGTCTTCTTTGAATGCGGAGGAGGGAAGGAACATAAAAGTGCTATAAAATGCTAAGTAGTCTGAAAACTCAAGCTAGGCATCTCAGTACATGAAAAGATGGGAGTTGCCTTCCCAAGTCGGGGGGTCAGTGCTAATGAGACAATTCAATTAAAGTGGGCTATTTGCAACAGTAGAATACCAAGAGAGGAAAAATCACTTTTGTAGTGGTAATGAGGGTGGCCCATTTCAAACAGTTGACAAGAAGGTGTTAGTAACAGTATGGGGAAATTAGTTTTTGTAATGACCCATCCACTCAGTCTTTATTCAGGCCTGATTTGATGGTGTCTAGTTTGCATCATTGGTGAGCATTCCCAAATCTCACAGCTCCTAGTGCTGTTTGGAGTGCATATGTGCCATCCTCATAGCACGACTGAGCATTTTATTTCTTTCTGAATGTTACAGGGGTGAAGCTGGATTTTTCCTATAATAGCAGCTCTGTGTTGGGATGGGGCCAGCCAGCGGAACATAGACCAGGGAGTCTCTCCTTTGCTCTCAATGACCCCGTTGCTGGTGAACATAAGAATAGCTGTACTGGGTCAGACCAAAGGTCCATTCAGCCCAGTATCCTGTCTACTGACAGTGACCAATGCCAGGTGCCCCAGAGGGAGTGAACCTAACAGGCAATGATCAAGTGATCTCTCTCCTGCCATCCATCTCCACCCTCTGACAAACAGAGGCTAGGGACACCATTCCTTACCCATCCTGGCTAATAGCCATTAATGGACTTAACCTCCATGAATTTATCCAGTTCTCTTTTAAACACTGTTAGAGTCCTAGCCTTCACAACCTCCTCAGGAGAGGAGTTCCACAAGTTGACTGTGCACTGTGTGAAGAAGAACTTCCTTTTATTTGTTTTAAACCTGCTGCCCATTAATTTCATTTGATGACTCCTACTTCTTGTATTATGGGAACAAGTAAATCACTTTTCCTTATTTACTTTCTCCACATCACTCATGATTTTATATACCTCTATCATATCCCCCCTTAGTCTCCTCTTTTTTCCAAGCTGAAAAGTCCTAGCCTCTTTAATCTCTCCTCATATGGAACCTGTTCCAAACACCTAATCATTTTAGTTGCCCTTCTCTGAACCTTTTCTAATGCCAGTGTATCTTTTTTGAGATGAGGATACCGCATCTGTATGCAGTATTCAAGATGTGAGCATACCATGGATTTATATTAGGGCAATAAGATACCCTCCGTCTTATTCTCTATCCCTTTTTAATGATTCCTAAAATGATTCCAGGCAGCGTGGAAGAGGAAGCCATCTAACACAAATCAGAGGGGACAAGAGCCAGTCCTGGGAGGAGGGAAAGGAATAGAGTAGGACAAGGAACCTGGGGAGATTGGAACTTGGGGGAAGAGAGAGAAACTGTGACTGGAAGTTGGGGGAGAACACTGGAACTTGCTGGACAAGGAAACTGGGAGCCAGGGGTAGGTGAAGCTGGGACTGGATGGGTGGGGAGGGGCGGGGAGAGACTGGGACTGGGAGCCACATGGCATGGGTATTGAGAAACACTGAGATCGGATGAGGAGCCAGGAAAGTGTGGAGACTGGGACAGGCTGGACAAATAGATTGGGCCTGGGAACTCGTGTGGGGCAGAATGGGGCACTGGGCAAAGGGAGACACATCTGACAAGGAGCTGGAGGTGGAGGGAGAACTTGGGTTAAGTAGGCAAAGAGACTGGGACAGGGAGCCAGGGAGTGGGTGGGGGGTGAGACTGAGTTTGTATGAGTTGTACAGGCAACCGTAATTCTGGCATATTTTGTGTGCTTGACTTTGCAACCTTAATAATGTTCTTCTAACAGTTTTGTGTGTGTGTAGTGTCATCATACAGACCAATGTCACTTGAACTATTGAAGTTCAAGGCAGGGGAGAAAAGGTGGAGGAGTTGCACTGTTTGTAAGAGAGCAGTATGATTGCTCAGAGCGCCCGTATGAAACGAGAAAAGCCTGTTAGGAGTCTTTGGGTTAAGTTGAGAGGTGAGAGCAACAAAGATGATGATGTGGTGGGGGTCTGCCATAGACCATCAGACCAGAAGGATGAGGTAGACGAGGCTTTCTTTGGACAACTAGCAGAAGTTTCCAGATCACAGGCCCTGGTTCTCATGCGGGACTTCCATCACCCTGACATCTGCTGGGAGAGCAATACAGCAGTGCACAGACAATCCAGGAAGTTTTTGGAGAGTGTTGGGGACAATTTCCTGGTGCAAGTGCTGGAGGAACCAACTAGGGGCCATGCTCCTCTTGACCTGCTGCTCACAAAAAAGGAAGACTTGGTAGGGGAAGTAGAAGTGGGTGACAACCTGGGCAGCAGTGACCATGAGATGTCTGAGTTCAGGGTCCTGATAAAAGGAAGAAAGGAGAGCAGAAGAATATGGACCCTGGACTTCAGAAAAGCAGACTTTGACTCTCTCAGGGAACTGATGGGCAGGATCCCCTGGGAGGCTAATACGAGGGGGAAAGGAGTCCAGGAGAGCTGTCTGTATTTTAAAGAAGCCTTATTGAAGGCACAGGAACAAACTATTTCGATATGCAGAAAGAATAGCAAATATGGCAGGTCACCAGCTTGGCTGAACAGAGAAATCTTCAATGAACTTAAACACAAGAAGCTGGATATGAGTCAGCAGTGTGCCCTTATTGCCAACAAGGCTAACAGCATATTGGGCTGCATTAGTAGGAGAATTGCCAGCAGATTGAGGGAAGTGACTATTCGGCACTGGTGAGGCCATATCTGGAGTATTGCATCCAGTTTTGGTCCCCCCACCCTACAGAAAGGATGTGGACAAATTGGAGAGAGTCCAACAGAGGGCTGGGGCACATGACTTATGAGGAGAGGCTGAGGGAACTGAGGTTATTTAATCTGCAGAATAGAAGAGTGAGTGGGGGATTTGATAGCCTTCAACTACTTGAAGGAGAGTTCCAAAGAGGATGGAGCAAGGCTGTTCTCAGTGGTGGCAGATGACAGAACAAAGGGCAATGGTCTCAAGTTGCAGTGAGGGTGGTCTAGGTTGGATATTAGGAAAAAACTATTTCACTAGGAGAGTGGTGAAGCCCTGGAGGTGGTGGAATCTCCTTCCTTAGACGTTTTTAAGGCCCAGCTTGACAAAGCCCAGGCAGGGGTGATTTAGTTGTTGGTCCTGCTTTGAGCAGGGGGTTGGACTAGATGACCTCCTGAGGTCTCTTCCAACCCTAATCTTCTATGATTCTGTGACTCTAAGTGACTGATAGAGGACAAACTACTGTTGCTATGGGGAACAGCATTAGCGGGCGATGAGACACACTTTGTCAACGAGTTTCACAGATATTTGCTGACAGCAGAGGACTGATGAGACTGGGCTCTTGGGTTCCACACCAAGCTCAATTGGGGAGTGTGCTGTAGTGGGCACAGACTCTTCTACCTGTTCTACCTCTCCCCTCCCTAAGCATGGCCACTTCTGCCCTTTCTCCTCCAAACTGTCCCTGATCCTTTCTCTTCCCCACCTACCCTGGCTTCTCACCCCAGTCCCATTTCCTCCCCTAGTGAGTCCCAGCCTCCAATCCTCAGATTTAGAATCACAGTCCCAGTCTCCTTTCCCCAGCCAGTCCTTGCCTCCCCTTCCAGATGTTCTGTCCCAGTCTCCTCCCCATTACCAGTCTTTCTGTACCCTCACTCCCACACCTTGCCCCGCCATCCCCAGTTCCTTGCCCCTGGCTCCTCATCAGATCTGTATCTCTCCTTTCCCCCGCAGCACAAGCTACCCATCCCCACTGGCTCCCATTCTCAGTTTCCTTTTTCAGGCTTCTTGTCAAATCTCAGTATTCACTTCCTCCTCCCAAGGCTCCAGTTCCAGTCCCCTTCCACACTCAGCTCTTTGCCTGATTTCCATTTCTTCCCCCAACCCACTGATTCCCGATCTCCCTCCACTTCCAAAGCTCATTATCCTAATTTATTCCTACCCACAGGTCTGGCTCTTGTCCCCTTGGTATTTGAATCAGGCAGCTTCATCCTCCAGGCTGATTGGCTCCCTGCTCTTAATTCCAGTGCCTGGACCTGGCATGACCCATGGTAGCCCAAAGCAGCAACTGTAGGGAGAGACCTGCTCAACCCTGGACTGGAATATACATAGTGCAGATGCAATCTTCGGGGAATTTAGCTGCGCAGCTCTAGCAAGCCTTCACTGAGCATGTGCAAACTAATTTTTCAAAGCTCCTAACTTGGCCAATTTTGGGTAGATTTTCACAGGGGCAGCAAAAGGCATATCTCTGACAAAAGGCCAGTCCCTGGCCAAATTTCAAGTAGGTCACCAGAATATAAATTGGGAAAAACAACATATTCTTCCTTATCCTCATTTTCAGAAATGGCTCTGTTATTTTGGCTAAAGTTTTCCAAGACAGTTTGGCATCAGGCAGGTGCCTGGCATAGAAAACTTCAGCGTAAATAGTTCGTTTGGCAAAGTTATAAGGAACTGCAAACAGGGTTTTATAATGGGAAGTGTCTGGCGGCCTTAACAATAGGGGTGCTTCCAGCCTGACTTATAATTAGGTTTGGAAGGATTAGATATATATTGGTAAGTGTCAGTAAATGTTGGTTTCTGTGTACATACACAAACGTACGAAAAAATGTTTCTATTGATAAAAATCGACATTTACATACAGTCAAAGTAAGAAAAATGTTGCTTGAGAATTTACTTGGGTTTGATTTAAGGATATTTGCTTTGTATATTTTGACATGTGATGTTGGCAACTCATGTTTAAACAGTTATAAAGCTTTAACATTTTGAATCTCAACGTCTGTTGTTAAATAATTATTGTCTGACCCCTCCCATTTTGTAACCTCCCCCTTAAATTTCCCGTAACTGTGAAAGTTAAAATAGAAATAAATGCATAAAGCCCATGATTTTGAGTGTGAAAATTTAAATAGATAAAATTTTAAAAGTTTTTAAAAATATCTATGTTGTCCATCAAAATTATATTAAAATTGATTTCTGCCAAGCCTATTTATAATGAAAGTGAAAAAGGGATTTTGGAATGGGCTTTATTTTCTGCCGACAGAGGGCAAACAGAGGTCTTTAACAGTTCAGTGTTAGACATTTATCTTACTTGTAGGGCTCCCCTTACTATAGCATCTGACAGTCTTGGCTATATGTATCCTCACAACACCCCTGTGATGTAGGAAGTGCTATTATACCCATTTTATGGGTGGGGAACTGAGGCCCAAAGTGACTTGTACAGGGAGCCTGTGATGGAGCGGGAATTGAACCAGCATCTTCCAAGTTGCGGTTAGTGTGCCAGCTACTGAACCATTCTTCTTCTGATAACTTCCAGTCGTATAGCAACAGAGTGGTGAGTGGCCATTTATGATTGGAATGGATCACAGAACAAGAGTGTCTTAAGGATCTTTTCAAGAAGAATGGGAGACTTTACATCAATATTATGTATATTCGATGAAATAAATCTTTGCAGTTTCAGTAATTTACTGAGCAGCCACAAATCATTTTGTAGTTTTAAAGTGATAGACAAGAAATATGTTAGACCTGTCTGCTCCTTAAATGCCTGTAAATGAATTGCAGTAAGCTTTCTGTGCTACCATGGGAGAGAATAGCTTGAATCGTTTGGAAAATGATTAGAATTTCAAAGAGCTCAGAATAAATGAGATGCCAGCTTTTAGATGTGCTAATTTTGAGGAGGAAGTAAGACTGAAAGACATTAATATAATTCCCTGGGGTATTGTACAGGTCTATATTAAAACGATTAGGAAGCTTTTAAAATAGGTTTTGGAGGATTTGATAGACTGAGTCCTATGTGACCAGGTGTAGAACAGATTAGAATAGTAGTACTGAAGAATTTGGATCTGTATATCCAGTAACTAAGTGAGAACATAGTCCTGGCTCTCTCAGCTTGCTCTTTAGGTTCGAGGATATTTTCCGTTATCTGAAACTGGTCCTGGTGCTCCTATTTTCCTGATGGGGGGGAGGGAAGAGGTGAGTGGGTCATACGCTTTGTAACTTCTGTAGGTTCAGGTTATTGCACACAGCAGGGGCTTCTTGCATCCCTCCATTCCCTGCCCCCCACAAGCTCCCCATGTGCCACCCCATCTGTCTCTCTCTTTTTAGACACTCCCTACAACTCCCCTCAATGTTCCCTCTGCCAAGGATTCTGTGTGCCCCATTCCTCCTGGCCTTGTTCCCACCTCCCTCCCATGGCAGGAGCAGTATATGCCCTCTTCCCACCCCTCCATGGCAGGGGCTCTGTGTGAACCCTCATTACTCCCTTCCCCCCATCCTAGAGGCTCTGTCTGCTTCCCATTCTTCCCTTTCCACCCTCACAGGGTCCCCCAATCCTCCCTCCTGCCAGGGGTTGTGTGTGCCCCTTTCTCCTCCACTTCCATGGCAGGGGCTCTGTGTGCCCCTGTGTCTCTCCTCTGACCTCTGCACACACAATCTTCTTCTTCTTCTTTTTTATGTTTGGGAGATAAATCATTCAGGGTGTCAACACTGGGAGGATGGGCAGAAATGAGAAGGGGTAACTGTTATGCTGGCAGGCATTAATGGATGCTATCAACCAGTTGTTTGATCAGTTGTAGAGATGCTTGAGGCTCTGGCTGTGCTAATCAGATGGCAAGGGTTCAATTTGCCCTTTCCATTTTCCAGCATGCCCCAAAATCAATAAGATTCTGGCCATTAATGCCTAGAATGCATCTGATTAATTCCAAAATTTCAGAAAGTGGTGTTTGTCATGCTGAATGGAGTGGCTGATGACTGTGAGCGCCTACCTCAGGGAAAACACCCCACACTGATGGTGCATTCTGTAATTAGATTTTACCAAGCTAGTAGCAAATGTGAACTCCAGGATCACTATAACAGTCTTGCAGTGGAGTCATAGACTCTCCCCTTAGACTCTCCAACCTATTTTGCCACCTGGACAAATTGGACTTTATGATAAAAGAACACTTAAACCAAAAATCACACCACATCAGGTTACTCCGAGTCCCAAGAAACCAGTCACTTACCCTGATCAATTGGTACTCTAGATCTTACACCAAAGACAATGCTAGCAGCCAATTCTATAGTAAACTAATTAAAAGTTTATTAGCTAAGAAAATGAAATGACTTATTGAGAGGCTAAGGCAGGTAAAATATATGCACAGGTGACACGGTTGGCAATTCCAAATAGTGGCAGTGATGTAATAAACTTCCAGTTTCCCAAAAGTCTTTTCAGATACCCAGATTGTCTCTGGGATCTTCACTTTGCATCTGGTACACTTCCCTGTAAGAATCCAAACAGTCCAGAGACCCAGGATCTTTCCCTCAATCCATACTTGTAGCTTCTTCTCTCAGAAAACAATCTGACAGTGTCACTACCCATGTGGGCTTTTCTTTTGATGATGGAGAGTGGGGAATTAATTTTGAGTCTTTGACCTCCAATCATGACATACCATGACCACTTGCTTTGAAATTAGCATTTTTCTGTTAAAGTTCTTCATTTGCATTCCACAAGTCTTCTTTCTTCGAGCGCTGTCCCTGGAGGGTGCTCCACTCCGGGTGACAGTGCATCCTGGCACTGTTGATTGGAGATCTTCAGTAGCAGTGCTTGGTCGGAATGCGCTTGCGCAGTTGCTGTCTCACAGCATCTTTGGAGTCTGTTTGGTGCGCGCACGTCCAGACCTGTTCAGTTCCTTCTCATCCGTCCTCAGCTGAAGAGTGAACTCAGGGCAGTGCTGAACCTCTTCCTCGTTTTCCAACTTTTCTGCTCCCTTGGGAGTGACCCCCCATAAATACTTGTTTTTGGACCTTCCGTCAAGACAAACTCTCAGGATGCCAGGTTTTAAAAAATGTGGCTCCTGCAAGGACTCCATGCCACGTTTGTGTGAAATGTTCCGGCGAGACCCATGTCCCAGCAAAGTGTGTCCACTTGCAACAATTAGAAAGCAAGATCTCGCCGCAACTGGGACCTGCATTTTAAAAATGATCCTCATGGAGAAATCGCTCCAACCAGGACCAGAGACAGGCATAACAAAACCCTCTCTTAGCTGCTCTCCATCCAGGTCGGAACTGACCAAGAGCACGGTTCCACCCTCTCACGAGGAGAGGAAGAGAGCATCGACTTCCCCACACAGGGAACTAAGTAAAAAGAAATGGTTCCCAGCGAGGTCATTGCCAGCAATACCGATAGCCCCAGGAGTCAGCACCCATGACTTCCCCGGCACCTTGGGCACCGGGTGCACAGTGCAGAAAAATAAGGAGTCGAGACCCCAAAATGGACAGGTCTCCCCCTCAGCACCAAAGGCGCCAACATCCGTGCCAGAGCCAGCACCCTCCACACAACCAACCCCGGCACCGACAAGGACATCGACGCTAATGACACCAGTGGCACTGATACACCACCCGGCTCTGGGTTTGCTGGCAGCCGCCAAGGCTAAATACAAGACACCCAAGCCAATGGCATCTCACCACAAATCCTCGGTGCCACACCCTTTGGCACAGCAGCAATTTCTGACACACAAAGACATCTCTGTTGCCCTGGTGCTGGAATCACCTTTTCTCGGTACCAAGGGCTCAATTTTAACCCAGCCAATCTCTCCTATGGGCCTGTCAGTGTTCACGGACAGTGACGATGATAAGAGGATGCAGTATTTTCTCCACCTGACTTTCCTTCACAACCACAAAAACCAACACACAGAGCTATGGCCCACAAGGATCAACTCCAGTTTCTGTGGTTCGCCCTCCCCCTCATGGATGGGCCCTCTCAGGCCATACCCTGTGCAGTGATTGGATAATGCCCACTACTCCCGCTTCTCCTCACCACCCAGAGCACAGATTTGCTCACCACCAGGATCCCCAATCTCATCCACGTCTAGAGCTGCAGAGGGTCCACATGAGGAAGTAAAGGAGGCGCCTGCACCTGAGATGGAGTCACCAGAACAGAACTCCTCTTCATCTCCAGATGACGCTGTCATGCCACCTCCACCAACGATGGCAGACGACTTCAAACAATTTCAGGAGCAGTTCAAAAGGGAGGCAATCAGCCACAACATTCCTTTAGAGGAAGTGCAGGAGACCCAACACAAACTCTTGAAGATCCTCCAACCTTCAGCGGCATCAAAGATTGCACTCCCTATAAACGACGCCATACTGGAACCCGCCAACGCTATATGGCAGACACCAGACGCTGCCCCACCAACCTGTAAGAGAGTGGACCATAAATATTATGTCCCAGCTTAGGGCACGGGCTTCTTATTCTCTCACCCACACCCAACTCCCTTGTGGTTAAAGCAGTGAATCACAGGGTAAAACAACAGTAACACTGGTCCCCATCACAGGAAAAAGACCTCAAACGACTTGATCTCCTAGATCGTAAGGTCTACACATCACCCACCTTGCAATTTAGAATCCCTAATTATACTGCTCTTCTTGTGAGTTATGACTATATCTATAACAAACTATTTGAATTTACCTCTGACAAGTGTCCCTGGACATGGCTGACACGACAGCCTGCACTATGGCCACTACCGTGGTGATGGGTAGGGCCTCGTGGCTTTCAACATCTGGCATCCCTGAAGAGCTGCAGAACAAAGTCGAGGATCTACCCTTTGATAAAGACAAACTCTTCATTGCAAAAACTGATGAAGTCCTTCACACAATGAAAGATTCCAGGGCCACTCTGCATACACTGGGAATATACACTCCCTCTTTCAAGAGAAAGCAGCAACAGCCCTACCAGAGGTCTCGCTCACAACAATACAACCGCCCGTAGTTTAGGCCGTACAAGACTGGCACAGCCTCCATGTGATGGTAACTCCACCCACAAAAGTGCTGAACTTGCTGCAGTGGTGGACAAAAAGGGAGAACATATGCTCAGGAGTTCCCTTTCACCTAAATCCTTCTGAGCTTATGCTCACAACAGACACCTCCCGATAGGCTGCGGACCACACTGGACCACCACACAACACAAGGCAGGTGGTCCACAACGGAGGCCCGTCTGCACATAAACCTCTTAGAACTCAGAGCAGGCAGGTATGCATGTCTTCACTTCCTCCCGCTCATAAGTAACAAATCAGTTTGAGTCTTGACAGACAATATAGCATGCATGTTCTACATCAACAAACAAGGGGGAACATGATCACACTCCCTACGCATAGAAGCCATCAAATTGTGGAATTGGTGCATACAACATCACATAGACATCATGGCTTCCTACCTGCCTGGGTGTCAGAACGCTAGCACCGACACACTCAGCAGACACTTCTCACAAGAACACGAATGGGAACTAAACCCTTCAATCTTACGCCAACTATTCTCCCTATGGGGGTTAACCATCAATAGACTTATTTGCCACAGCAAAGAACCGCAAATGCCATCTATTCTGTTCCAGGGTGGAACTCGGGACCGTATCCCTAGGAGGTGCTTTCCTTAATCCTGTGGAACAAGACACTCATGTATTCATTCCCACCGATTCCACTGATACACAGCGTCCTCTGCAAAATCAGGGACAACAATGCCAACGTCATACTTATCGCTCCAGCATGGCCCAGACAGACTTGGTATCCTTACCTGCTGCGCATGTATTTCCACTCTACAAGAACTCTGCCAACAAGACCAGCTCTCTGCTCGCAGAGCGACGGTCACATCCTGCATCCACAACTGGAGAAGCTCCATGTGAAAGCATGGCTCCTACATGGTTCCAAGTACACGAGCTAGCCTGTTCACAGCAAGTAAAAAACATGTGTTGTTACACAGTAGACAAGACTCCACCCGCAATACTTACCTACAAAAGTGGAAATGATTTTCTATGTGGTGCTTGCAGAAAAGCCTCACACCCCACACCACACCCCTTCCCGATAGCCTAGACTACATTTTATAACTCAAGAATGACAGACTATCGCTCAGTTCTATCAGAGTACACCTCGTGGCAATCAATGCCTTCCATGACAAACTGGACAGCTTCTCAGTTTTCACACCCCCTGCCAGGAAATGCTTCCTTACTGGACTCCAAAACCTCTACCCTGATGTACCCCCCTCCCCCCACATACACTCACAGATGGAACTTGAACCTAGTCCTCCGAGGACTCATGAGGTCTCCCTTTGAACCACCTCTCTACATTTTACCCCAAGCCCCACAAAAACCCACAGGAATTGACACTGTATATCCTCAACATCATAAGGGTGATTGCCTTCTATTTGGACAGAACTAAGCCATTCTGTAAATCCCCTACACTATTTGTATCCACTGCCGAACAGTCCAAGGGTGCTACTATTTCAAAACGGTGGTTTTCCAAGTAGATATCTGGCTATATTAGGTCATGCTACCAGATCCAGGATATTGAACCCCTTGAGGGCATCAGAACACACTCTACTCGGGCTGTGTCTACATCTGTAGCATTCCTTCACAATGTACCTACTATTGACTTATGCAAAGCTGCTACATGGGCGTCAGACCCTATGTTTTCCAAACACTATGCCATCACACAAGACTCCAAAGCGGATGCCATAGTAGGCCATACAGTACTGTCTGCTAGTACCAAAAACACAACTCCAAAGTCCTCCCAGCCATAGTGGGTACTGCTTTGCATTCACCTGGAGTGGAGCATCCACAGGGACAGCACTCAAAGAAGAAGAGAAGGTTACCCTGTGCAGTAACTGAGGTTCTTTGAGATGTGTGTCCCTGTGGGTGCTCCACTACCCACCCTCCTCCCCTCTAGTTTGGAGTTTGATTCAGAGGACTCTACAGTAGAGGAGGAACGGAGCGGGTCAGGACCTGTGTGCACCAAACAGACTCCAAAGATGCTGCGAGACAGCAACTGTGCACGCGCGTGCCGACCAGGCACTGCTACCGAAGATTTCCGATCAATGGAGCTGGGATGCACTGTCACCAGGAGTGGAGCACCCACAGGGACACACATCTCGAAGAACCTCAGTTACTGCACAAGGTGAGTAACCTTCTCTTCTTCTTTGGATTATTTAGTTACAGGGGCATTCACAATGTAAATGTTTGCTACTATATTATAACGGGTTACAGATAAGCAAAAACAATGCATGTAACATTCCATTAGTTTTCATGAAGTTTAAACACCAAATACTCATATATTTAACAATCACTTTGATTTATACAAATACACAAGTGAATTGGCCTGGGGCTCTAGCATGACTTGGCACCTGGTCTGCCAGCGTCAGAGTGTTCAAATTACGCGCATACAAAGAAATGCCTTCAAGTTGAGCGTAAGGCTTTTGCAAGCTTGGCCAATCATAAAATATAACCAAGGATGCTAGAAATTACCACATACAAAATAGAGTATTCTGTGACTTTTTTGGCTGTTTCTGAAACTTTTGTAGTATATATTTCTGTTCCAAAGTCAGTTTCCATAGTGAGAACTGATGCATTCTTGACACATTCACTCAGCCTTGCAAAATGCTGTTATCAGCTGAATAGTGGCAACAAAAATTATTTGTACTCACCTGAATGAAACATTTATTTAAAATTATGTTGGACCAGTAAGCATGAAAAAAAATTCAAAGAAATATTCTATTAGAGCCATGTAAACTCAGTGGAACACTGTGCAAAAGTATATGCTCATGAGTAACAGTAATCAGGATTGGAGCTATACATTGTAAATTCCTCAGGCTAGTGACTGTGTCTTTAGGTCTCTATAAGGCATTATGAACACCTATTACATTATCTCATCACTATTTACCATATGAATAATCTGGAGTTTAGAAAGCTGTAGGTTTTTATGTGATAGATAGCATCAGTGTTGGCATAGGGAGCAATCACACTTTAGAACAGCCTATAATAATAATAGGAGATAGGTATATCTCCTAGAACTGGAAGGGACCTTGAAAGGTCATCGAGTCCAGCCCCCTGCCTTCACTAGCAGTACCAAGTACTGATTTTTGCCCCAGATCCCTAAGTGGTCTCCTCAAGGATTGAACTTACAACCTGGGGTTTAGCAAGCCAATGCTCAAACCACTGAGCTATCCCTCCCCATCTGTGGTTTGAGCAGTGGGCTTCCTAAACCCAGGGTTGTGAGTTCAATCCTTGAGGGGGCCACTTTGGGATCTGGGCAAACATCTGTCTGGGGATTGGCCTTGCTTTGAGCAGGGCGTTGGACTAGATGATCTGAGGTCCCTTCCAACCCAGATATTCTGTGATTCTAATCTATGAAGCTAGATATGTCCCTTTTAAAGCTTAAACTTCTGATGTCATGGTTAAGGGTGAGGGGGAAGTGTGACATAATTAGAAGGTGATATCTCTTCCCCCCTACTCCCTATGTGTGTAACCTTTCAGCCAGGTGGATAGTGGGAGCAATAAGGACTGGGTTCTATATAGCTAAGATCAGGGCCGGTGCAACCACTAGGTGAACTAGGTGATTGCCTAGTGCACCAAGTGGTTGGGGGCCCCAAAAAGCGGTGCCATGGCTTGGCAGGAAGGAGCTGCCTTTTGGAGGCACCGGAGAGCCAGAGTGTCGGCTTGCGGGAGTGGCGAGTCCCAGCCATGGAGGAGCCGGCATGGTGCAGGGGGGCAGCAGCCCTGCAAAGGTGGCGTTGCCACTAATGGGGAGCAGCCACACACCCCCTCCCCTCCTGCCCCGGGGGGACTCCTGGAGGCTGCAGCGGATGCATGCGGGCAGCATCCCCCGTGCATCCCCCGGCTTCCCCTCACCGTGCTCGGTTCTGCGGCTCCCGGGCATGTGAGCTGCTGCCGGGGCATGGGGCCTTGAGCCTACTCTGGGAGGGGCAGCGGTGGCAGTGGCTCACACTCCCAGGCACTGCAGAGCCTGAGGGCGCACAGGGGCTGGCACCTGCATGCATCTGCTGCAGTCTCCAATGGCAGGAGAGTGCAAGTGGGGGAGACGCAAGGTGGAAGTTTCGCCTAGAGCGCAAAATATCCTTGCACCGCCCCAGCTAGGATCCCTCCTGAAAAATAACTAAATTGTCTCAAGCCTCCACCCAGAAAATGGGAAAACTAAATGCACCCTGCCTAGGTGCTCTCAACAGGTGGAGCTTCCCCACTTGCCAACACTTGGAGACTGTTCAAACAAGGAAATCTGTGTTAGAGGAAAGGGACCACACAGCAACAGAAGATATATGCAAATACAGAGGCAAGTATAGCTTGCTTCTCCCTGTGTCTTTGGCAGCAGTCAATCTAACTCCCTTCTCCCTCGGTGGAACTGGGAGACCCAGGTTTAAGTCCCTGACGAATCAGGCAATTTAGGGACTTGAACTTGAGTCATCCACATACTAGAGGAAGTGCCTTAAGCACCAGGCCATTGACTGTTTGGGTGGTGACTTTCTTGAAAAGTTACTAAAGATGCCTGTTTTATCCCAATGCAGAATGGAAAAGGTTGGGTGGGTTTTTTTTTTGTTTTTTGTTTTTTTAATATCTTGAACATTTTCACAGACAGGAAAACCATTTCTGCCCAGTGCTAGCTGTGGTGAGTTCTCAATTGTGTCACTAAAGAAATTGTGGGTAGCCTTTGCAAATGAAACTCTCTATGGAAACATTTTCCTCTTGTCATCAATAAGAGACTAGAAATTTTTTTCCCTCTGAAGCATCTGGCCATAGGGCTTCCATGTGTGGAGGATTTTTTTTTGGTTTTTCTGTATCATATACACCTCAAGCAGGAACTGTTTTTTTCATACAGTACCCAGTACAATGGAGAGTCCATCATATTTGAGGCATTTGAGTGCTACTGTAATATAAACGTGTGTATATTGTTACTCTTTCTATATAACACATCAAGATGAACTTTGAATAATAATAGATTGGCATGCCACAAGATAGTTCTGAACTTCAGTAGCTTCCAGTCTCTGTCAAACTGCCAGCAAAGATGGATTATGAACCAGACCAGAGGTCGGCAACCTCTGGCATGTGGCTCACCAGGGTAAGCACCCTGGTGGGCCGGGCCAGTTTGTTTACTTGCCACGTCTTCAGGTTCGGCTGATCGCAGCTCCCACTGGCTGCGGTTCCCAGGATGTGCTGGCCGTGGCTTCCCGCAGCCCCCATTGGCCTGGGACGGTGAACCGCGGCCAGTGGGAGCCGCGATTAGCCGAACCTGCAGACACAGCAGGTGAACAAACCAGCCCGGCCCGCCAGGGGGTTTACCCTGGCGAGCTGTGTGCCAGAGGTTGCTGACCCCGGAACTAGACTAAGATCACCAATTCATTTAACATTGGCTAGTGAATAAACTGCCATTTCTGTAGTACATTTAAAACTAGATATATCTGGTGGTTATCTTAACAAAAAATTCTGTATGAAGCATGAATAATTTAGACAATATTCATTCATAGTTATCCCATGATTTATTGTCCTTCTATTTCAGTGGTAGAAAATAAATGGTACAGCTCTACCCTGATATAACGCTGTCCTCGGGAGCCAAAAAATCTTACCGCGTTATAGGTGAAACCGCGTTATATCGAACTTGCTTTGATACGCCTGAGTGCGCAGTACTGCCCCCCCCCAAGCACTGCTTTACCGCGTTATATCCGAATTCATGTTATATCGGGTCGCGTTATATCGGGGTAGAGGTGTAATTCTTTTTGAGTGAGTGAATTTTACCTAAAATCCCCTAAGCTCTAATTTAATGTTTTAAAAAGAAAATTTAAACTTCAACTGTTTTTCATTTCAGGGAATATCTTCCCTGCTTGATTACCACATGTTTTCCTTAGGACAGGAAGAACCTAGCACCGTACAGAGGATGTCATATGCAAACAGCCTTGTGTCCTGTGGACTCTCTGCAAATGTTTGAATTCATACTGTGTTTGACCTATGGGATGGCATGATTTACCGCAGAGTTGCACGATCAAACAGGTTGCTAAACAATGCTGAATTAAATTAAAGGGAAAGCTCTTCCATCTGCTATCCTGTATTATTTTGTAACATACTGTGCCTGTATTTTGAAAGAATATCCAATGCTATATAAATAATTCTGTCTAAAAACAAATCTAAGGGAGGTGGGGGAGGAAAGTTTTACATGAAATCAAAGTATAGTCAGTGGAAAGTGATAAGTAGGAATTTCGAGGGCTCATCATTTAGGAATGGAAGGCAATATCTACCCAACTGCAGTTTTCAGTATAACGCTGGAACTCCATTGCTACCTCTGTGGTGGAATTTGGCAGCTTTCTTTGCACCAACCAGAGGCTGCATGTGAGGAAGTGCTGAAAATACACTTTTGCCTAATGGAGCAAGTTAAAATAAGTTTTAATGTCCGTTAACCCTGAATTACTACAACAGGGAAGGTAAGTGCTGGTCATAGGCAACAAACAGTCCTAGATTCATTCATTAATTCTAAGGCCAGCAGGAACCATTATGATTATTTAATCTGACCTCCTGTACGATCCGGGCTGTAGAACTTGCCCAAAATAATTCCTTTGGACCAAGAGCCTATCTTTGAAATAAATAAATAAATCCACCCTTGATTTAAAAATTGCCAGTGATGGAAAATCCACCACAACCCTTGGAAAGTTGTTTCTATGATTAGTTACTCTCACTGTTAACAATTTCTTTTATTTCCAGTCTGAATTTGTCTAGTTTCAACATCCAGCTATTGGATCATGTTCTACCTTTTCTTTTGGAAGTTCACCAGTGTTCCAAGAGTTATTGAAGATCAACATTAATAGTTTAGCAAAAAGGCAAAACACCAAAATGTGCATCCAACAAATTGATTAAAGGACTGATTTTTGTCTATTTTGAAATCATAATCAGTACATCAGATTCTTGAATTGTTTAAGAATGTATTTAACCTGACATTCTAGCTAGTTAACCATAATAACATTTCCCAGAATAAAATGCAACATATCTTTGCTCAGTACATGGAGACCAAATCTATAATTGCACTTGTAAGGAATTTCATTTTAGTTGAAATTTATTCCCAGTATAGTAGTCACAGTTTAAACTAGTGATAATGACTTATTTTTATGCATGGAACTAATGAGCCACTCATATATCCAGCAGTTAGAAATGGCAACATATCTTTGTAAATTACCTGACGTGGTTTATAATACTCAGTCTTGCACATTTTGTGTATAAGCAGTCCTAATTTTTTCTATAAAATAGCTCTAAATTTCTTCATACAAGTTTCATATTTTTTCCATTATTTAGAAGTATACTTTTAGCTATCCTTTTTTAATGTCTTTCGGAGAAAAGTAATGCAACAACTGGATAGCAAGTGACAGCAAATAAAAGCCAGTTAAGCAATGGAAATGAGTAGCTGTATCAACTGTATTATTGTACTGCTTTTTAAACAAACGTTTGTGGGAATGGTGTCAAACTTCTGATTGGTCTGAGGTGCATTGTTGGAATTGAATGTATATGTATTATTATGCTGCATCCAACTTCTTTTCAACTAGGGTTTGCTTGGAGTCCTGAACTCTTTGTGCCAAATCGTTACAGTAGAGATGAATTTGGTCATTCGTTGCTTCACTTTCAGAGTAGTGTGTATATTTGTATGTATAAACATCTTTTAAATCTGCTTCTCCTGTAACAAAAACTTGCTATGCACTGAATGAGGCAAGAGTTTTGGAAAGATTAATATGTGATCATGTAATTAAAGACTCTCATAATGCAAACACACAAAGGGGCCAAATTAAGGTTGTACTGATTTTTGTGTGAGGGTGATATAATTGCTTTATTCTATATAAGGGTGGAAGCGGCGTGGGCTGAGGGACATACTGGCCGCCGCTTCCAGCATCTCCCATTGGCCTGGAGCAGTGAACCGCAACCACTGGGAGCTGAGATCAGCCGAACCTGCGGACGTGGCAGGTAAACAAACTGTCCCAGACCGCCAGGGGCTTTCCCTGCACAGGCGGCAGTACAAGTTTGGGAATCACTGGCCTACAGCTTGCAACCCTGATGGGCCTGTTGAGGATACCAAGACCAGCCTCCATCCCAACTTCTTTTGACACAGGACCCAAGATGTACTTTGTTGTTCTGGTCTCAACACTGTCTTCTGTCATGAGGCTCCAGACCAGAATCTCTTCAGTCTTATGCTGGGACCAAATATTTTACCCAGCACTGCCCGTCACCACCATCACTGGCTAAATCAGAAGTGGCACCAAACACCAAGCTGGCATTACCTATAAAGGCCTCAGTAGCTTTGGGTGCTGATGTAAGAAGAGCCCACCTCGGTACCTACTCTTCTTTTGGAAGTTAGCCTCAGCACGACCTTTCTCTCTGTCCTCTGATGCTTCTGTCTTGGCACCACAAGTCACTGCAGATACCTGTCAGAGTGAAAGGAAAGAGAAGAGGAAGCACATCTTCTCACAAGAGTGACTTGGGATAGCCCAATAGTCAGCTGAGGCTGGAGCCAGAATAGCAGCAAGAACAGGTGCAGGTTGGAGTGGGAGCAGGAATGGGCACAGGCTGGAGCAGTCAGTCAGAACTACCAGGCAACTGGGAATTCTCCCAGCAGGTAGTGACTGAGCAGCCTGGAGTGGCTGCTTCCATTAGGAACCTATATAGCTGCCTTGGGGTCACCTGGTTAGGCCCCTGCTTGTGGATCGGCTGGGCCCTGGTTGGTTGATTGGCATTGGCCTATGTTGCGACTCAGGTAATTACCTCAGATGACGCACCAGCTGAGGCTTGAGGGATGACTCATCAGGCTCAGAACACTCACCAGCTGAGGCTCAGAGATGACTCATCACAGAGAGACATAAGCAAAAGACAGACAGGAAGCACCAGTCCTCCTTTGTGCTCTCTGACCTAAGGCCCTCAGAGACTCCCAGCTGTTACTGCTGTCACTTCTTCTCCATACTCTTCTGGAGCTGGATGTCTAGGCACTGACTAACTTGACTGCCTCGTCAGTTTGGATCCTGGTAACCTCTTTTTTATTCTCCTTGCCTGAGTGGGGGTCTGCTGTTGAGAGCTCCTTTTGTGGCCTTGCACAGGAGACTATGAAAGGCACCTGAGAATTATAGCTCTGGAGAGAGAGAACATTATGAACTGGGCATGACTTAATAAATATATATGTAACTGAAAGGACATAAACATCCCCAGATGATACATTTTGATTAAGTTAAAATGTACAATGGTGCTGGGGAAAGGAAAGTAATTTTTGATTTCATGTATAAAGATCAGAAAGGTCTTTAGGGAATTGAACTCTGCGGGGGCGGAAAAGACTGAGTTTAGGAGGCAGATATAACATTCCATGGCTTCTCGGAGCAGAGTTAGGGGGAACCACTTTATCCATTTTAGGTTATATAAAATATAACCTTTTTTCTTTCCTATGTAACTAAAGTTTTTATAGAAAAGTTTGCAGGATCTTTCTCTAGGTCAGGGGTAGGCAACCTATGGCACATGTGCTGAAGGCGGCACGCGAGCTGATTTTCAGTGGCACTCACACTGCCCGGGTCCTGGCCACCGGTCCAGGGGACTCTGCATTTTAATTTAATTTTAACTGAAGCTTCTTAAACATTTTAAAAATCTTATTTACTTTACATACAGCAATAGTTTAGTTATATATTATAAACTTCTAGAAAGAGACCTAAAAATGTTAAAATGTATTACTGGCATGTGAAACCTTAAGTTAGAGTGTATAAATGAAGACTCAGCACACCACTTCTGAAAGGTTGCCGACCCCTGCTCTAGGTGTTCTGCTAGGCAGATGGAGTTTAATTTTTTTTCTGTTATGTCTTTAAAATACAACAAATTGGCTTTTCCTGGGCTACTGTGGATTGAAAAAGCTCTGGCTGATGCCTTTAAGGCGAATGCTATCAATGCCCTCTTGTAAGGAGGCAGGTCAGTGGTAGCCTGTCACTGGCCACAAGCATGAAGAGGGTAGCAGTCTCTCCTTTGGACAGGAACCATTGTGTCACTGGAGGATACTCTCTGAACAGAGAGGGCTCAGATCAAAGATGCCAGGCACCATTGTAACCCCTGCAATGTCCCAAATACTCCTTAACAGCTGCTTACCAAATTTCTCATTGTTCCTTTCTTGTTTATACAATGTATGCAAGGAGATGCCAAGTCTGTATGTGCTTCTACAGGACAGCTCACAACCTTACGTTGGAGATATTAGGGCCCCACAGAATGAGTTAGGAGAATATAACTTTCACTTTTTTCATTGGTCTATATAGTCTACATAGTTTGGTTCTATGTCAAGAACTGGATCTGTGGCTGCTTTATACAGAGCCAGTATTATTAACCTGAGCTGCCTTACCTGGAGATAGAACCAGACTAACACGGCTACCCCTCTGATACTTGATACCTGGAGATAAATATTCAGAATCACCTTATTAAGCATAAGACTACTCTCCTCTCCTGGCAACAAACCTCAGGAAACTGACGACTGGTGTACAATCCACTTTTCTGACTGAGCAGAATAACCTATGTTTAAGAGATTGCATTTACCAGCTAGTTCTTTCTATCTTTACTTCAAGAGTTCAGGGAACTGATATGATTGGGGGAATATTTATTGTTAATCTACTCTGGGCACATCTACCCCAATAACTATGTGGTAGGTCTTGTTAAGTAGCCTGTGTATTTTTACTGTATTGATAGGCAGGCTTTGGAGCATCATGTTTGATAGGAAAGTATTGCCTTATTTTTCTTAGGCTGAAGCACTAAAGTGCATCCACAAATATGTTATCAATGATTTTTTACTTTTTAACAGAAGCTAGAAAACAAAACCAGAGGCAAATATTATTTTAAAATGTTAGTTTAGTGAGTTTTCTAACAAGCTCTGAGTAACAGAGTGTTCTTCTGCCAAAGGAAATTTACCTCCAGAATAATGGGGTTTGAAGCTGAATGAGTCAGCTGATTTAGAATAATTTTAATGCCTTCCTCGTCAAGGGGGAGGAAAAACCTAGCAGGCAGTTCCAGTTAAATGCATTGTTGTCCTGGGTGAGGGATGCTTTCCAAGGAGCTGGTCACCTTCTCCAGTTTCTGTAAAGATTGAAGTTCTGGGCAAGTCGAACAGCCCTTGTTGAAATGTCTGATACCGTACATCAATGCACGTTCAAAGAAATAAGGTGTCTTACCTATATGAAAAATAAACAATGCAAGGTATAGTTATTTTTCATACGTTTGGGATCCACGCAAGCAGGTTTATTTCTGGTTCTTGTGACTTTCATGATACTACTTAAAACAATTTTGGATAGGACCTAATTCCTGTGTCTGGAAAACTGGAAGAGGGTCCTAAACCTGCATATTGCTATCAAATCAAACTCTTCCTCTTGAGGTGGTTCTACTTTTATTAACCTTATAAGGGAACAAGTTAAACTACTTTAGAAGAAGTACTCAGTCCTATGTATCCTGTAATTTTGTACTTCACAAGTTTTCTAAAGCCATTTTTTGTCCAGTTCTGCATACATATATGCTAATTATGGAGGCAAATGCATGTTCAGGTAAAAGAATTAGAAAGCGACTGGCTCGTGTCTGAGAGCTCCCATATAGCAGAACTACCTGTTAACGCTGCAGGAAGAAAACGTGTGCTTACGCAGAGGAGTTTAGCAATAGGTCTAACATCCACAAGGGCACTCCATTTCATCATGAGGCTGTCACCAGTGCTACCATCATTTGTGTCCGCAGCACACCTCTTTTCTCGTGATAATGTCTTTCAGTGCTTCTATCATGGTGTCATTATTGCTCCTCTGTGTTAATGTTGCCAGACTGAGTGCTGCCAGGGTAGTGGTCTGACGAGGTTAGTGCAAGCTGCAGAGAGAAGAATTGGGGAATCATATTTTTCACTTCAGTCTAACATTAAAACCTTTTAATAGAAGTGAGAGAGTGTCATGGATGTGCGGCTTTCCATAAATATTAAAAGGGGTATCCTACTTCCAATGTTGTTTATTTGAAACAAAGTCTGAATTTGTAACATGCAGTATATGTCCACACATGAATTTGGCTTAACTCTAAGATGGTCCCTGAGCTGCAAAATCCAGATTTTGACTCCTGGTCTCTTTCTTTTTCCTCTCTCCTCCCCCAAACCTGAAAATTTGGCAGTGTTGAGATTCAAAGTTTTGGTATTGCAGAGATCAGGGGTGGCCACAACATTCAGATTTGGTTTCAGATTCCTTTCCCTAAGCTTGGGTCTCTTATTTCAGGTTTATAGTAGGGTAGACTTGAGAAACTATTGAAGGATAAGCAAAACATAAATCTCGCTTTAAAACTAGCCCTTACAGTTGCTGTCTGGAAGTAAGTAGCTATTTCTGTAGCCTAAATAACACAAGTATTAAATGTAATGTTCAATTCTCAAAAAAGTATACTTGGTAACATTTGCTATTATTTACATGTCCCATGAAAAGTGGAATGTTAAATTTAAAATCTAAATTATTGGGAAAACAATGATACTATTAATTCCCCACTCCTCAGCAGTTGGTGACTAACATGGAGGATCAGGAGCTGGTCTGTGGAAGCAATGCTTACTGCTATCATTTGGTGATGGAAGTAGAGGCATTGTAAATTCCACGTGGCAGCAATCAGGAGTGCTAATTCAGTTCCACTCTGAGATTATGTGCTACCAACTGTTTAGCTACAAAATGTTATTTTTTTAGAATTTTTTCCAGCTTCACAATTTAGTGTGTCTGGGTTTTAAACACTTTACTCAAGTGATGACTGCAGCCGTACATTTGTTACGTGATTGTGGATGGATGCTATGATCTGAGATTTAGACTAAAGACGTCCAGACAGTTTTGAACCTCTCCCACTCTTTTGCTTTGAAATTTGAATATATGACAGGACAGCATTGTACTTGGCTGTATTGACTGTCCCACTTCTGAAATGGAATAGTGGTGTCTCTTATCAGGTGCTCTCCTCTACAGTCCCTAAACTTAAATCTGAGTGTTCAGTGTATACTCATCTTATTAGTTCCTGGCCTTGCAACCCAACATTCAGGGCACAGATCTACGTGGGAGTCCACCACGTGTCAGCATCAGCCTTTCAGACTCGCCTTGAGGGCGTAATTACAAGCTACACTCAGTGAAAATCTTTGACATAATCATAGCCTTAATTATGTTGTAGCAAGTGTTCTGCTGAAGCAAATCAGCTGACTTTTATTTATTATGATGTATTGTTATTAGGGCCCAATCTAAAGCCTGTTGCACTCAATGAGTCTTTCCTTGACTTCAGTGGCTTTGGACCAGATCCTTATTGCTTAGGACTTCAGCCAGATAAAAGCTGTTTCTTTTTAATGAGAGAAGCAACAGGATAATAAACTTCCTAACAGTCTCTTATCTTACATATTTTATTGCTATTGCTGATACACAAAACTGACTTGTGCCTATGTAGTAAATCTCTTCCGGAGAATTGATAAGACTCTTAAAAATACCATGTGTACAATGTTAAAGCCCATTAAAAACTGGATCCTGCCAATGTCTAGGAGCCGACATGCTACACAATGGTGTACCAATAGGTTTATTAAGGAAATGTTATGGTTGTATGGTTAGGCAGTCAAGCAAGGGAATGCCACAGTTAAGTTTTCAGACATAGACTTAATTTTAGAAACTTGCACCTATGTGTTGTTATAGTTCTATTTACATAATCACATGCAACTTCCAAAGTATCATATTGCACAATTCTCTTCTAATAATTAATTGTCATAGTTCCATTGCCTCAATATAAAAGTAATTTAATCAGAATAATTTTAGTTGCTATTTTCTAATGCCATTTGGAAACCCCTCTGTCCCCCTAGTTAGAATACAGTGCCTATATTATTGCTACAGTGGAAGGGTAGTAGAAATTCCAAATTAATTAAATAATTGCAGTTCTAGCTGGACATAACTTCGAATTCTACGATGGATAAATATGGAACTGTACTTTCATTTAATTCTTTTGATTGGCTAATTTGTCTCTTCTCCTGAAGTCAGAATAAATCTTTTTTGTTTTCTAGTTGGTAATCTGTAGCCTTGGCATCTTTCTACAATTATTACTCAATTTTACAACAACTTTCACTAAAAGAAATGTGCCACAAGTGGTGTCTGCTGGCTGGTTGTAACATGATAATTTGATAGGTTAAACAAGTAACAACCAAAAAATGACTTATGATTGCAGGGTTAAATATTGTCTACCTGACCTCTCTAAGATGTTGAAGTCCCACTTAAATCTGTCAGTTAACTTGTTCTTAATGTGCATTTGGAGATAAAAAGTCTCCATTCCAGCTTTTTCTCCAGACTCTGTCCTGCCTTTGACCTTTATGTGTTTTGAAAATTATCATAAACTGGCATTGTGTTCAAATTCAAAATGAGTATTAAAACTACTGTAGTTTATATTCTTTGTAGCATTTCTACTCATCGACCTGAAGATAAAAATAATCTCTGTAGTTCTTTTATACAGTGTGCTGAGATTTTTGTAATGGGGTTGATGAATCATTTTTTATACTTGGTTCTCTGACATTAATTCTGACTTGAGAAATATCAGCATACGTGGAGAAAGGTTTCACCGTTTACATCCTAGCTGAAAACAGATAGTGCTGTGTCTTCTGCAGGAACATATTTATGGGAATCTTTCTTTAAATTCTTAAATATTTGTAACTACAAGCTTCTGGTTTTGAAAGGGAGGATTAGAGCTGGCTGAAAAATGGAATTACCATCCCGGGGAAAATTTCAGGGTTTTTGGGGACAAGTGTTGTCCTGACTGGGATAAAAAAAATATGAAAACAGTGGAAGGGGGGTAGTCATCATTTCAATTTTCCCAATAGACAGTCATTTTTTTGGCAAAACTGAAGTTTTCACATGAAAAATTTCAGCCTGAATTGAAACAAAAAGTTAAAATCTTGGAATATTTTGTGAAATATTTTGATAAGATCAAAACTTCTTGTTTTGACTGCATTAGTTGGAACATTTTGACTTTTATATTATGACATAGAAGTCAAAATGATAAAGTGAAAATGAACTGTCTTGATAATTTCCCATTGGAAAATTTTGACTAACTCAATATGTTCCCACTAGAAGTTTAATTTAATCCAATCAGCATTTTCTGACAGAAAACTGTTCTGTCAGAAATTTTTTGACCAACTCTACTTACTACTTTTAGAAACCATTCTGTTATGGTCAAAGAAATCGTCTTTATTTTGGCTTCTGCAGTAAGTGATTGTCTGACTAAGCCCTCTACACCAACATTCCACACAAAGATGGACTACAAGCCATCAGGAATAGTATCCCCGATAATATCACGGCAAACCTGGTGGCTGAACTTTGTGACTTTGTCCTCACCCACAACTATTTCACATTTGGGGACAATATATACCTTCAAGTCAGCGGCACTGCTATGGGTACCCGCATGGCCCCACAGTATGCCAACATTTTTATGGCTGACTTAGAACAACACTTCCTTAGCTCTCATCCCCTAACGCCCCTGCTCTACTTGCGCTACGTTGAGGACATCATCATCTGGACCCATGGAAAAGAAGCCCTCGAAGAATTCCACCATGATTTTAACAATTTCCATCCCACCATCAACCTCAGCCTAGACCAATCCACACAAGTGGTCCATTTCCTAATAAGCAATGGTCACATAAACACCACCCTATACCGGAAACCGCTATACTTACCTACATGCCTCCAGCTTCCATCCAGGACACACCACACGATCCATTGTCTACAGCCAAGCTCTAAGATACAACCGCATTTGCTCCAATCCCTCAGACAGAGACAAACATCTTACAGGCTCTCTATCAAGCATTCTTAAAACTACAATACCCATGTGCTGAAGTGAAAAAACAGATTGACAGAGCCAGAAGAGTACCCAGAAGTCACCTACTACAAGACAGGCCCAACAAAGAAAATAACAGAATGCCACTAGCCGTCACCTTCAGTCCCCAACTAAAACCTCTCCAGCGCATCATCAAAAATCTACAACCTATCCTGAAAGATGATCCCTCACTCTCACAGATCTTGGGAGACAGGCCACTCCTCGCTTACAGACAGCCCCCCCTACCTGAAGCAAATACTCGCCAGCAACCGCACACCATAAAACATAAACACTAACCCAGGAACCTATCCTTGCAACAAAGCCCGATGTCAACTCTGTCCACATATCTATTCAAGTGACACCATCATAGGACCTAATCACATCAGCCACACCATCCAGGGCTCGTTCACCTGCACATCTACCAACGTGATATATGCCATCATGTGCCAGGAATGCCCCTCTGCCATGTACATTGGCCAGACCGGACAGTCTCTATGCAAAAGAATAAATGGACACAAATCTGACATCAGGAATCATAACATTAAAAAACCAGTGGGAGAACACTTCAACCACTCTAACCACTCAGACTTGAAGGTGGCAATTTTACAACAAAAAAACTTCAAAAACAGACTCCAAAGAGAGACTGCTGAACTTGAATTAATATGCAAATTAGATACAATTAACTTAGGTTTGAACACAGACTGGGAATGGTTGGGCCATTACACTAATTGAATCTATTTCCCCATGTTAAGTATCCTCACACCTTCTATGGGTCATCTTGATTTATCACTTCAAAAGTTGGGGTTTTTTTCTCCTGCTGATGATAGCTCATCTCAATTGATTTGCCTCTTACAGTTGGTATGGCTACTTCCACCTTTTCATGTTCTCTGTATGTATAAATATCTTCTTGATGTATGTTCCAGTCTGTGCATCCGATGAAGTGGGCTGTAGCCCACGAAAGCTTATGCTCAAATAAATTTGTTAGTCTCTAAGGTGCCACAAATACTCCTGTTCATTTTGAATGAAACAGACATCTTTCACAACAGAGCAGGTGGAAGCACCTTGTTAAATAAAGAATGTAATTCTCCTCTCTGGTTTTACTGTACAAGCTGTACATCATGTCAAACACCTTCCTCTTATTAGTATTACAGTAAAGCTTGGAGGCACCAAGTAGATAGGGATTCCATTGTGCTAGGCACTGTACAAATACACATAGTAATTGATAATCCATGCCCAGAACAGACTGCAATCTAAATAGACAAGACAGATGAACAGTGAAAGGGGAAACAGAGCTTCAGAAAGGTCAGGTGACTTTCTCATGGCCATGCAGCAGGTCCCTGGTGATGATCTCCTGCATCCCAGCACAGTGCCCTATCCATTGGACCAAATCACCTCAGACTATAATATACAGTACACCCTCACTTTTTCTCTACATTTGGAGTATTGTAGGGATATAGTGGGGAAAATTCAACATAATTTAGAAGGGAATCTGTCAAAGTTCCATATTATTGTACTTGTTGCTTATTTTCCAATCCAAGCGAAGTTATTATCAAATAGTAAATTCTAACTGCCAAAGGCCAAAGTAAAACTCTGGTTTTAATATGAGGAGGGGCCCTTATGTGTACTTTGAAGTAAACTATCCAATGTCAGCAAACTCCATTTGCTGATTATAATTATAACCCCCACATCTGATTAATATTTTTAACCATTGGTATTTCAGATATACTGCAGGCTGTTGAATAGAATGTTCATATAAGCTGTGCATCATGGTGTTGTTTTAAATCTACCCCCTTCCAGAGTGAAATTCATTGCATTTGCATTTCATCACAAAAAGTGATAACAAGAGACAGGATATAAACATAACAAGGTAAGCTGGAGCTCTGTGTGAATGCTGCTTTAACAAGTGCTGCAAGCAAAATGATAAAATTGAGGTGACTCATTTCCTAAGCTTTTTCTTTCTGGGTGATTTCACATCACACAGATGTTCTCTTGCTTTGCAATAGCAAATGAAAAACAATTTTTCTTCCTTCATTTTATGGTGGTGATAGTTTTTGTTTTTTGTTTAATTTTACAAGCAGACATTGAATTTGTTTTCATCTGCATTATGAGATACGCAGTCTCTTTTTGTTGAATACTCAGCCAGTAAAATGAACTCTATTTACTCAGTGGAGAGCAAAACAAAAGGAGAAAAATTGTCACTTTGTGGATTCCCTCCCCACCTCCTATTTTGCTTTTAAATGTAACAGTTAAAGCTGGGCAGTACTTAGATCAGGGGTCCCCAACGTGGTGCCCACGGGCGCCATGGTGCCTGCGGGGGCATCTAAATGCGCCTGCATCCTGGCTGGCGGTTGAGCATCTGCCGAAATGCCACCGAAATTCGGTGGCATTTCGGCGGCGACGCCTCTCAATGACGCTGCTTGCTGCCAACAAGCAATGTCATTTCAGCGGCATTTCGGCAGATGCTCGACCGCCACCATGGTCCTTCATCTGGCGCCCACCAGACGAAAAGGTTGGGGACCACTGACTTAGATAATGAAACTAGAGTTTTGTTTGGTTTCAAGCTTCATTACAAAGGCAAAACTCAAGCCAGGCTTAGTGTATTTCGGTGTGAAATCTATGACCTGGGCTTCTGGTCTGGCTGAGCTGCACTCTGCTCAGAATCTGGTGGCAGGGGCATGCTCACAAAGGTGGCTTTATATCACCAGTGGGTCCCCACTACATCTGGGACTGTTAGGGGTTAGTTCAGTCCCTCAAGGCTGTTCTAACTTCTGTCAGCTATTAATGGCTCTGAAAGGATTGTTTCACCAGCCCTGGATCTTTGGAGCACAACAGCACTCCACATGTGCCTTCTCTTCCTAGTTGTGTCCCTAATGCTCCCCATGCCAGAGACCATGGGTGGGATATTGCTGGCTCAGTACTACCTTTATGGGAGGGGAACTGCCAGCTGGCCAGTTACAGTGACTTTCCATTGCTTTTGAGCTGCTCAGGTAGCTCAATGGGACCAAAGATCTTGGTGCTGCTTGCCTAAGTTCTTAAAACACTGTGGTGTCTGGGCACCTCCCAGTGTATCTATCTTCTTTTCCCTCCTGCACATGACTGGGTTTGTTCGTTTGGCTGGGTTGAAGAACTGAAGACTGGATTTCTTTCTGAAAGAGCTGAAGGTTCATGGTCATCCTGCTGTCTCCTAGGATTGAGTTCCAGATTCATGGCTAGTGACCTAGAAAACTCTGTCCTCTGTAGAGCTGCAGGGTTTCACTCTATCATTGATGGTTCCCTTGTCGCTGTGATGGGGGTCATGAACACAAGGGTGAGGTCATCCCTCAGGTATCTTGGGCCGCATCTGTGGAGGACACTGAAATTGAGGGCTAAAACTTGGAATTTGACCAGTGTTAATTGGGGAGACTATGAAGAGAGCAGAGTGTTGCAGCGATGAGCTCTGAATGGCCTGTGTTAGCTGAGCAGATGGGCTGCTATGGGGTGAACCAACTGTAGCTTCCCCCCCCAACACAGCTAGGTAGGCAGAGAGAACACAGTAATCCAGTCTGGAGGTCCAATATGCATGGGTCACTGAGTACATCCATACCGCATTAAACATCTGCAGTTGACCTGGGTTAGCTAACTCAGGCTTGGGGAGCTTGGGCTGCGGAACTGAAAACTGCCATTTGGGCTCAGGCTCCCTCCATTGCGGGGTCCCAGAACTTAGGCTCTGGCTGGAGCCTGGATGGCTACATTGCAGTTTTGAATCTGAGCCCTGAGAATCCGAGTCAGCTGACCAGGTCAGTCATGGGTATTTAATTGCTGTGTAGATGTTCCCTCAAGTTTCAGTCTGAAGTGGGAATGGCCATCGATGGAGAAGGGCATTTCCATCTGGGGGGAGCAGAATTACTTGTGTATCCAGAAGCTGAGGAGTCTAGATGGGTGGCAAGGGTGTGAGAATTGTATTAATTTTCAGAGGCAGACATGCTCAGAGGAGGAGGACATTATAACGATGATGGCAATGTCAGTTCAGGTATTAGATTCCCCCTGCCCCAAGTTCTTTGGATATTTTAGCTAGTTTAATTGGCATCCACTGTGTGTGTTCAGTGTCCCAAACACTTAAAATTATTCATATCACAATAGATTCTGTAAATAGTGTCCTTTGGTTCCAAAGCAACTAGGAACCCTCCTCCATAATATTTAGCCACATATGTAGGTACTCTGAACACAGTAATACAGAACTGCTCCAGTTTACTAATGTTTATCTAAATTGTATTTTTTTAAATGGCACTCAGTGTGTGTATATATACACCCTCAATCCATACACTAAACTGTACTGTGATGTTTTTTGGAGCTGGATAGGGTGGAAGTCCTGCACTGGAACTGAACGGTTCGTTGTGTCTGTAGTGGGTTTTGTGTGTTTCTAGTGAACCCTTTGGAAGCCTTAAAATAATAGCTCCAAATAAGCACATGGCAATACAGTAGAGGCTGCAGAGTCTAGCTGAGTGAACAAGTGGCTCGGAGTCAGGAACTGTGCTCAGTCTCAGCTCTCTCATTAATATGGGCCTTGGGCAAGTCACTTAATCTTTTCATTTACTTTTTCCAGCTGTAAAGTGGGATGCTTTATAATTAATTACCACTAATGGAGCACTCTAAATCTTCAAACATTATTACTATTGAAACTTTATTACATATATGTTCATCCCTGTGCTGGAAATTAGACACCGCTGTGGGGTTTTTGGCTCTGATTATGGAAAGAGTAGTAATCTTGTAGGTAAATGGGAAGAGCTTTGCCAAGACAGTGTGAGAAAGTTGGCATTATTCCTGATCTAAAAGAACAGCTTCCAAGTTATGCTTATGTTTGCATGATGAATGTGATGCGAGACTTTCTTATTATTTTGTACTCAAACATACTGCTAGAATGTATAATACTGAATTTCAGTAGGTGATACTCATTTAAGAAGTTGGAGGTTTCAGCAACCTTTATGGGCTTTTTTTCACAGTAATGCAGTAATGTTAACATAAGTGAACTTTATTCTGTACTTTTAACAATTTCAAATAATGTTACTGCCAGATGAGTGCACAGTATTTTCATTAATTTAGTAAATATTTTGTCAGTCTGTATTTCTTCCCCACGCTGCATGTAAAGGACTCAAAGCCCATGTCAGAGTCTTGAAAAGAAAGAAGTAGTAACTGTTAGTTTTATTATTTATATTATGGTAACACCTGGAGGCTCCAGTCAGGGATCTGTGACCCATTAACCCAGTTGCTGTTTCAAGAAATTAATAATTCTCCTCTGACAGGTACTGTGCCACTTCACTTCAGAGTTTGCCAAATAGGCTCTTAAAGGAAGAAGCCACTTTTAGTTCCTTTGAAAACTGAGTGGGTTAGTACAACAAGTATTTCCTGATACTTTGGTAGCTGAATGACTGCTGCTGGTAAACATTACGTTGCACAGCTGGGTGTGTGCATTGTGCAAATAGATTGTTGGGGGAAGTGAGGCTGGTTTTTCTAGTTCCTGTATATAGCATTCTGTACCTATAGCAGTATTCCACAGTTAGAACAGAAAAACAGGTGAGCCAGCCACTACACTTTAAAAAAGGTAAGATTTACATGTGTTAAAGTTCTTAGTATGGTATATAACTTTAATGCTTTTGCGGGCATTTATTAGAAATGACAGTGACAGTCCTTTCTTTCTCTTGTGTCGAATTGTATGTTGGCCTGGATTGTGGAAATAGGCGAAAGTCCCAAACGGATAGATAGTTGTAGACATGGTGTGCTTTTTGAGAGTTTAGCTAATTATGTTATCCTAGTTTTAGATGTCAGTTTTTGACTTCTCAGTGAGTGAGTCTGGGGTGTATAAAGACTTGCTGTGTTTTAACTGAAGTCTAGAAAGTTAATATATTTATTGGTGCCCTTGGCTGTCAAAGCCAGCATGTTAAGTTATTGGTGTTAGGCATTACACCAAAATGGAGAAAAGTTCAAGAATGGGCATGAAAGAGCCCCTTGATCTCTGTCTGAATAGGTCGGGCTTAGTGTACCCTAGAAAAGGTTTGCCTGGCATAGCTATATCAGCAAACCCCTCCTAGTGGAGATGCAGTTTATACTGGCAAAAGAGTGACTTTACTTGTATAGCTTATACCATTTCCACAAATGCAGTGAGTTTGCTGTTAACTGCATCTGCACAAAGGCTTTTGCTGGTATAGAAATGTAAAATATCACACTCCTAATCAATATTACTGTCCAGGCAAACATTTGCAGTGTAGATCTGGCCTCAGTGACAGTGAAGGTGTGCTGCCTTAGTTTTGACACCTGAGTTCCAGTACTGCCATGTTAGCGTGCATACCAAAAACATAGTCAGTGATACTGTATCATAAAATCGTTGAATACGCACAGACTTCTAAGTAAATAATCACAATGGTTTAGAAGCAGGAGGGATATCTTATAATAGGAGCTGTTTGATAGTGGCAACAGTGAGAAAGTTCATCGGGAGTACATTTTCATCCTGCTCCCCCTTCATATATTCCCCTAAAATCCAGAGGGACTCTACCCAAGAAACATGGGAGATTTTAGGTGAGGGAGTTCTGGAATGCAAATGAGATTCCTGATTGATTTTGTATATAAGCACATGTGCAGTTGTGTTTGTAAATACTGGTGGCTCCTCTGGTGGCTAAGAACGTGTCTGAGGCTGTATCTTTACTGCATGCAAATCATGGGGTAAATTAAGCCATGGTAACCTAACCCGCGATAATGCAACCACATCATTGTGCTGTCATACCCCACATATCCATTGCATCTCTCCGTGACAAACTGTACAGCTCTCTGGGCAGGTATCCCAGGATTCATAGCACGACAATTCACTGTGCTGCTCTGTATTCACATTTGCAGGGTGTTGTGGGACAACTTGTCTGTTCCCTCTGGGGATTGTGGGAGGAAAGGGTCTAGGTCCACAAAATTCCATTCCTGGAATGGCCTGTGGTGGTGTGCTATGTGCTAAAAGGTAGGTTTGGATCATGCTAATCCTAATAATAGGGACCAACAGCTGCTGCTTTTTATGGAGGCAATGTTTTGTTTTGTGCAAGACCCGATGCCTCCCAATGCATTGCAGTCAACTTTCAGTTCTGAATTTGACATCCAATCATTCCTTCCAAAAAACAAACAAACCCTGTTGCACTGGTTACGGAATTCTCCAGCACTCAATAAAACCCACATCTCTTAATTTGCCTTTAGTAATAAATTGGGTCTGGCTATGACTGAAGAGGCAGCTGACTTCCAAGTGCAAAATACTCATCCTGAACAAGTGGCGGACTGGCTTTGAGAACCACTGGCTTAGATAATACAGCTTCCAAAAACTGCTGATTCACCCTGTGTGTTTATATATTGAGCTGAATACAACTGATGTTAGATGATTTCCTGACTACAGTAGGACCTCAGAGTTATGAACATCAGAGTTACGAACTGACCAGTCAACCCACATCTCATTTGGAACCGGAAATACGCAATCAGGCAATATGTGTTAAATGTAAACTACTTAAAAAAAAGGGTGGAGTGGGAATTTAAAAAAAAATGTGACAAGGTAATAAAACTGTTTCTGTGCTTGTTTCATTTAAATTAAGATGGCTAAGAGCAGCATTTTTCTTCTGCAGAGTAAAGTTTCAAAGATGTTTTAAGTCAGTGTTCAGTTGTAAACTTGAAAGAACCACCATGATGCTTTGTTCAGAGTTATGAACAACGTCCATTCCCGAGGTGTTTGTAACTCTGAGGTTCTACTGTACTTAGAGAATTAGGTGGAAACAGGAGAGTGTGACAGGAGAACAGAAATCCAATTTTGGAGGCTTATTTCCATTTCGGCCTATATGTGACATAGAGACCTAGTCCCTAATACTGTGTTGTCAGTAGCTCTTTAAAATACAGAAGCATTGTGGTGTTTTCCTGTAACTAGTATCAAACCATTTATTAGCAATTGTGGCTTTCTTTCTATTGAGCAAAAATTCCTGCTGTTATTGATACATGTCTAAGGCTATGTCTACATTACAGCTTATGTCGGCTTAACTTATGTCACTGAGGGGTGTGAATGAACCACCTCCCTGAGTGACAAGTTACACCAACAGACGCACCGGTGTGGACAGTGCTATGTTGGTGGGAGAGCTTCTCCTGTCAACATAGCTACTGCCTCTTGCAGAGGTAGTTTTACAGTGCTGATGGCAGAGATGCAGCTGTATGTGTAGACAAGCCCTAAGTGTTTTGTTTAATAAACACTTAGGTACAACAGAAATGTCCACTGTTTCCCACAAAATGTATGGAGCCAAAACAAATACTGTCTTGTGAGATTATTCTACTTTACCTGTTGTAAAGCAGGTGATGGTTTTGTGTGCACATCACAATATAACTCGTACAAGCTTGAATGAAAGTGATGGAACCACAGGATCTGGCCATGGAAAATTCAGATCTTGTTTATCCTTTGTCAATAGCAGGTTCACTCACTAGGACAGACTGTTTGTCCCACTTCAGGGCATTATCATCAATAGCCATACACTGGAGTGTAAAGTGCTTTCTTAGTGGTTGCAGCACAGGAGGAGAGACAGAGCTGCTACTTCCACCTTGTGCCTGGTGGAGGAGTGAAGGAGGGTGTGGACTGGGTGGAGCCTAGGTTCATTGCTTCCCCTCTGCCCCACATTCGCCTCCATCCCTCCATGTGCTTGTCAGTATTGCTGCACCAGCAAGCTGGGTGACTGCACTATGGCTGGGGTAAGCCTGGTACGATTTACTTCCCCCAACCCCCAGGATAAGCAAGGGAGCCGAAGAGGGCAGATCATGACTGAGCTGCTCCAGGGCAGCACTACTTCCTGCTGCCCCATACTCAGGGTAGAACATTTAGCTGCAATCTAACCCTAAGTTTGCCAACAGATATGTGTTTATCTAAAACATTATTAGAACACTGTAGTTGTAACCAAACCCAAGTGTGTGTAAGTGAGCAGTCTGAGTTTAAAAACCAGGACATTAAAAGTTTGGGATTCAATAAACCTAAATATAAAAGTCAGAAAAGACTGTTAATGTTAATTGCAGAATTTAACTGTGCTCATTTATTCTTCCCTTTGTAGGGGGAGAACTCACTAGCTTGAATCTGATTTCTTATTTTAAATTTCATTTTATTTTAATTCTTGTTCATTGGAATAATCCCTTGTTCTCTTTGAACTCTGGCCCATTTGTACTTTCTCTCTTCTCCTAATCATTTGCTACTACTTTGTATCTTGGGCAAATGTATGTTTTCCAGAACAATCCTCAACCCTGGCCCTTGCAGGGCCTATCAAGCCCAGACTAGACTCAGTGGCAGTTAGCTACTCCTTACTCAGCCTCCAATCATAGAATATCAGGGTTGGAAGGGGCCTCAGGAGGTCATCTAGTCTAACCCACCCCTCAAAGCAGGACCAATCCCCAGACAGATTTTTTACTCCAGTTCCCTAAATGGCCCCCTCAAAGATTGAGCTCACAACCCTGCACTTAACGGGACAATGCTCAAACCACTGAGCTATCCCTCCCAAGGCCTTGAAGTACATTTCCAGTTTAAAGCACATGATTAGTTGCAGGGAAGCTAATGGGCGTATTCGTGTGCTTAAAGTTAGGTATGTGCTTATATAACTCGCTGAACTGAGACCTTGCTGTCCATCAATAAATTGGTATGGTGAGAGTTCCTACTGTTTAGAAAAATGATCTGGCTGCTGAATCCAATGGTTCCAATTGTGGAACTGTCCAAGACTTTGTAAATCAAATTAATCACTATCCCAGGAGCAACCCGGGAACCAGATTGTGGCAGGGTCACAAGAAACTTCCCAATTTCCCTGCTCCCGCTTGGGATTCGGGGGGTAGAACCTATATCTTGTCCAGATAATGCCTCCTACTGAAGCTGGTAGCACAGAATATTTCTTCTGGCACAGGCGCACTGATACGTGTGTTGTGGGTTCTGCTCACACACCAAAGTGGTGGGGGTAGGAATAGAGGTCCTGTGGAGGTTGCTGTTCCCCTCCTCCTTCCCTTGCATTACAACCTGCGATGAGGGCTATTGGCACAGGTGGTATTTATTTTGTTTTGTTTTATTATTTGTATTTCTTTAGTGCCTGGTTCTGGTCCATGTCCATGACCAGGGCTCCTAGGTAGCCTTGCATCCCCTTATTCCCCTGTGCTGCAGCATTAATCAGCCCATAATCTTGGCTGTAGGTAGGAAGGAAAGAGGATAGTGTTTTATAAAAGTATTTTAACAATTTTTATATAGGGTAGAATATTTTGTAAATATAAAACCAGAGCAAAACAGTAACTTTAGGTGATGCCTACATCAACAGGAGACAAATCTGGCAATCATTACTCAGGTAGAGCCACCATTGAAATCAAGGAGATTTTTTTCATGAGTAAGGACTGAAGGATTTGTCTCTAGACTACTTCTCATAGACTCACAGACTTTAAGGTCAGAAGGGACCATTATGATCATCTAGTCTGACCTCCTGCACAAAGCAGGCCACAGAATCTTACCCATCCACTTCTATAACAAACCCCTAACCTATGTCTGAGTTACTGAAGTCTTCAAATTGTGGTTTGAAGACCTCAAGCTGCAGAGAATCCTCCAGCAAGTGACCCATGCCCCATGCTGCAGAGGAAGGCGAAAAACCTCCAGGGCCTCTGCCAATCTGCCCTGGAGGAAAATTCCTTCCCGACCCCAAATATGGTGATCAGTTAAACCCTGAGCATGTGGGCAAGACTCACCCGCCAGCACCCAGGAAAGAATTCTCTGCAGTAACTCAGATCCCATCCCATCTAACATCCCATCACAGACCACTGGGCATACTTACCTGCTGATAATCAAAGATCAATTGCCAAAATTAATTGCCAAAATTAGGCTATCCCATCATACCATCCCTTCCATAAACTTATCAAGCTTAGTCTTAAAGCCAGATATGTCTTTTGCCCCCACTACTCCCCTTGGAAGGCTGTTCCAGAACATCACTCCTCTAATGGTTAGAAACCTTCATCTAATTTCCAGTCTAAACTTCCTAGTGTCCAGTTTATACCCATTTGTTCTTGTGTCCACATTGGTACTAAGCTTAAATAATTCCTCTCCCTCCCTAATATTAATCCCTCTGATATATTTATAAAGAGCAAGCATGTCCCCCCTCAACCTTCTTTTGGTTAGGCTAAACAAGCCAAGCTCTTTGAGTCTCCTTTCATAAGACAGGTTTTACATCCCTCGGATCATCCTAGTAGCCCGTCGCTGAACCTGTTCCAGTTTGAATTCATCCTTCTTAAACATGGGAGACCAGAACTGCACACAGTATTCCAGATGAGGTCTCACCAGTGCCTTATATAACGGTGCTAACACCTCCTTATCTTTGCTGGAAATACCTCGCCTGATGCATCCTAAAACGTTAGCTTTTTTAACGGCCATATCACATTGGCGGCTCATAGTCATCCTGTGATCAACCAATACTCCGAGGTCCTTCTTCTCCTCTGTTACTTCCAACTGATATGTCCCCAATTTATAACTAAAAAGCTGTAAAAGATTCAAAAAGAGTTTTCAAATAGAGTGAAAATTTTAAGGCTGTGTAATGGGAGAACTATGTGGCACTGAACAGTTAACCAATGGTAGGTTTTACACAAGAATAGATTTTAACTACAAATACCTTTTTAAATCTGGATAATGTACCTATTAATTGTGCCCAGCTGCCCACTTGGTAAATATTATAATATTCCAGAAGATGTTCCGTAACACAAGTTAAATCAGTTTCAATAGACTTCACAAACAAAGCTGTAATGGTTTCTGTGCAGGATACAGATGGCATTAATCCACTAGTTTACAGTGCAGACAGGCAGATATGAACACAGGAGTTGTCATACCTGGGGTCCTTCCAGTTTGCTCTCCTGTTTCTGAAAGTAACCATCAGTGGATGCTTTTGAGAGAGGAGTAAAACTACAAAATGGATAACCTGCCCATCGGAGTAGACCCTGACCTGTCAGTTAGCAGTGGGCTTCTACCTGAAGCATGAGTTACCCTATCCAATGTAATCATGTGTGTTCTCATTATCCACATTAATGCCTAATTTTTCTCTGAATCCTATCTTTGGTGATATCTAGTATTAGTATATTAAAACTCCCCAGTTTGTAAACTGAACTGAATTAGATTTAGAATTGGCTCAACTGGGCCTTCCGGAAAGAATTGTTTGTGGGATTAAAGCTTGGTAATGGGACATTCACTTAGCAAGTAGATTTTTTCCATATTTGTTTCCAGTCTCCCAGCTGCACAAATACAGTAATATGGCTTTATGTTCACCAGTAAGAACTGCAATATTGCTTTGTACATGCAACTCATATGTTAGAAGTAATTGTTCTTAAAGGGCTCAGTCTTTTTGGCTTCCGAGTATTGCTAAGAAGTATAGGGAACCAAAGAATGAGCAGTCACCATTTGCTCAGCACCTGCATGTAGCAGGAGTAGATGTGCACAGTATTCAGCAGTGGATGCACACTTAAGCACTCCCAGCCCACTGAAATGAGTCTGGCTGAGAGAGAGGAAAAGTGGATGTGTTGGGGTGGAAGTGGGGCATGGCCAGGGCATAGATGCTGAAGTGGAATCCAGCAAATGCAAATTATGTGCATAGCTATCAGCGTTATGTTTTTCAGCTACTCCTTCTGCCAACCATGAGCAGAGATTTCTTCAAGTGCACTTTAGAGTGGAAATTAGAAGAAACAGTTCATTTTTGGTGCCTTTCTCTTAAAAGTAACATATCAAACATGTTGTTGTTAATCATTGTGAAATTGCTTAAAAGTATATTTAAATTGTTTTATTTTTATGGTATATTTAAAATCACAATCTGGACAAAGGAGATATTCTGGTCCATGACACAAATATTTGTTTCCCGTGTTCCAAGAGGGATAAGCACAGAGATGGGAGTGGGGCAGTCCTGAAATCTATTCCTGACTCTGCCGCTAAGTTGCTGTGTGCCTTGGGCACATCACTTGACCTCTTTGTCTTACTTTCTTCACCCATGAAAGGGGGCATGATGATATACTTATTTGAAGCACAGTAGTATTGTTAAGATCCAATGTTGTTGTTTTTTACAGCACTTTCATCCCATAAAAATGCTGCTGTTGTAATGTTGCAACTGAATTGCTTTTAGAGAAAAAGCAATCTTCTGTACAGGAGCTGTATATAGCTCATGTAAGTTTTTCATTGATCTGAGGTGGGTTTTTTTTAACATCATTCTGAGAAGAGGTTATGAAATGTCAGATATAATCCCTGTGGTAACAGAAGTCAGTGCAACGGAGACTCTCCTGAAAGTGTGACATTTACTTGCTTTACTAGTAAGCTCACCACCAAGCTGGGGGTGGGGGTGGGGTTTCTCACACTTGGACACTAATTTTTCAGGATTTCTGTTACTAGATTTAAGTAATTTAGTGGAAATGAATTCTTCATTTTGTCCAGTTACACTGTATTGTGGCTTTGCTTTCGTTGGTGACTAGGTGGTGAAACATAAGGTTATCTATCCCTATTATTAATGAGACAAAGTGAGTGAGGTAATATCTTTTATTGGACCAACTTCTGTTGGTGAGAGACACAGGCTTTCAAGCCACACACAGCTCTTCTTCAGGTCCATTGTTGTCCATTTTAGCTGTACTTCATTCGTATTGCTTCCACCTCCGTACCACTTGCCATTGGCCTTTTGCTTACATGAAAGATGCAAGAGACGCAGGGGAAGCTGTCAGAAGTGACTGGAGAGTAGGCTTAATGAGGAAGGAAAGTTGTGGGTACTGTATACCAGCTCTGCATGTTTCCATTGGACCCAGCCTGTAATCCCCTTCGAACATCAGACTTTCCCAACACACTCAGACTAGATCAACCTTTGAAAAGATTCTCACAAATATAAAAATATACTTCTATCTTAAATGAATAAGCTCTGTATCAGTCATGCCTTCCTTCAGTGAGACACTGTTCCAGTTTGAGAGACAGTGATTAGAACTTCCAGGTTAATAGCCCTAAAATTTTAGTTATCTTGTCATGAACCACATGAAGTAGAGGCAAACTGTTTGAAACGGTGGTATGTTTAATACTTGGATATAGACATTCAGGATTCTTGTTGTTCTGTTCTACTGTGTGTGGGATTGGGAGAGGGAGAAGGAGGAAGAGGGAGGAAAGGAAATGTGATATCCTTAGAGCACACGAAGACATCTCGTGCCCAATTCTGTCTCGTGCCCAATTCTGCCATCCCTCCTCTCATTAAGCAGTACCTTTCTATCCAAGTAGTCCCACTGAAATCTGTGGAATATTTTTGTGGCATGGTGCTAATCATTATAAGAATAGCAAAATCAAGTACAAAGTGAGTTTAGCAAATTCAGGACTTCCACAACCAGAGAGTAATTGCAAACGAAATTACACAAGGAGGGGTGCCTGCATGATGATATTCATACACTTGAGACCAGTGATGAGCTGCCAAAATCTTAACAACCGGTTCCCTACTGGGTCTTCGGCAGCACTTCAGTGGGGGGTCCTTCACTCGCGCTGGGTCTTCGGCAGCACTTCAGTGGTGGGTTCTTCAGTGCCACCCGAAGACCCAGACCAAGTGAAGGACCCGCCGCCAAAGTGCCGCTGAAGACTTGGAGCGCCACCTGGTCAGTACAAGCCCAACGTATTTTTTTTTACGTGTTTTTTTTTTTTAGTCATCCCTGCCGGGGCCCCATCGAAATTGGACCCCGCACTTCCTAAAGCTGGCCCTGCACATCAGGGTTGCAAAATTGTATTGGGGGCTGGGTAGGGAAGGCTGTGCCTCCCAAAACAGTCTGCCCCCCCATCTGACCCCCACCCACGTCCTGCCCCCGAGTGCCCCCTCATAACCCGCAACCCATCAATCCCCCCCTGCTCCTTGTCCCCTGACAACCCCCTCCTGAGACCCCCCACCCCAACTTCCCCCCAGGACCCCACCCCCTACCCAACTCGCCCTGCTCCCTGTCCCCTGACTGCCCCGACCCCATCCACCACCACCCCAATAGACCCCCCAGAATTCCCATGCCTACCCAACCCCCCTGTTCCCCGTCCCCTGACCGCCCCCCCAGAACCTCTGCCCCCTCCAACTGCTCCTTGCCCCTTATCCAACCCCTCCTCCTAGCCCCGGCCCGGCCCCCTTACCATGCTGCTCAGGGCAGCATGTATGGATGCCGTGCGGCCCGCTGGAGCTTGCAGCCCCCCCCTTACCTTGCCGCTCAAAGCAGCAGGAGCTGCTGAGCTGCCCAGAGCACTGGTGCCGGCGGCTTGGCACGCTGTGGCTCTGCGAGGGGGGGAAGCGGGAGAGTGGCCAGGGGAGCTTCCCCAGCTGGGAGCTCAGGTGGGCCGGAGACAGGATGGTCCGGGCCGCAGACCGGAGTTGTTTGCCCACCTGCCTGCCCCTTTAGCAGCCGGTTCTACACAGGCTTCTAAATTTAACAACCAGTTCTTGCGAACCAGTGGAAACCAGCTCCAGCTCACCACAGCTTGAGACTAAATAGTAGCAAAGAGAAAGCACTGGCCATAGATGACCCTAGGGGCAATCTGTTAGTCTGCAGGTGGTTAGACATTGATTCTTCTGCAGTTCCCAAACCATTATTTCTTGTAGCTTCTCTTAGATGAGACCAGGATAATGTCAAAGTCACTTCCTTTTATTTCTTTTTGACTTTCAGATCATTTGAATCTAAATATCCAGCTGTTGGGTGGCTTCAGACGACAGTTGAGGTGTTGAAAGATTAACTCAGACACCTTCTGTGAATGTGGGTTGAAGGCTTGCAGCATGTCAAGGAAGACCAGAAAAGATGCAATGAACATTCTGTAATCAGGAAAATGAGAGAATTTCTTCAAGAACACAGCAGAAACCTTTCTTTCCTGCAGCTGGAAGATGTGGCCACATGTTTTTGATATCTGGTTAATTTAATAAAGGACTCTCTGTCAGGCTATCTGGTGACCTTGTAAATCTTGTACCTGTGTGACAAAAGTGCCTTTGAAACTTGCAGTAAACAGTTCATTCTCTGGAAAACCCAACTGTTGGAAAAATCACTATTGAAGAATCATGTCAAAAAACCTGGAGATCATCAATTTGTCATTTTTGTTGGAACATGAGAGGGAAACAATACTGGGAGTACTGAAGAGAGATGAATATTTGAAAAAAGTGGAAGATAAGAGGATAAGGTAATCTTGTAAAAAATTGCTTTTTTTTCGTTCTCTCTTGGTTGAGTTGTTCTTAGAATATTGCAGACTGGGTAGGATGGCCAGGTGCCTGGTTTTTTACCAGAAAGTCCAATTGAAAAGGGGACCTGTCAGTGTCTGGGCAGATCTGCTGACTGGACATCCAAAGTTCAGTTACTGCGGGTGGGGAAGCACTAGCTCATTACCCGCTCCAGCCCCTAATCAACCGGGGTTGCCTCCTACCTGTGTCAGGCAGCTGCAGCTCCCAGCCCCAGCTCTGCAGGCGAGACCCTCCCAACCTAGGCTGAGGGAGAGGGGAAGAGGAGAGGGGAAGGGACAGGGCAGAGGAGGTTCTGGCACGCCTGCTGGAGTGTCCAGATTTTAAATATTATGAAGATGGCAACCCTAAGACTGGGGCCTGACTTGAGGGTCTCTTCACTGCCATGTGGGAGTCCTGCATTTCAGGAGTGACTTTAGCACTTCAGCACAATTGCTCTTCTAGTCTCATGTGAATAGAAGTATGGCGGAAGTGGGAGGTGGGAGGAAAATGCTAGTTAATGCATCTTTTTGTAAATGTGTGTGACGCATGCATAGCTACAGGGTATAAGACTGGGGAGAATGATATCCTGGTTAGCAGAGTCATTGGAAACTTAAATCCAGTACCGCCTTGTTAACACACAGAAATGAATTCTGTAGGTTTGTTGTTTCTTTGTTTTGTTTCTTAAGTTGGAATATTACTTCATGCAAGGCTAAACTGCAACAGAATGCCAGTGCATGCTGAGAATTAATGATACCTAGATCTACTGCATACCTTGGAAATTTGCCATAAGATTGTCTTAATACGTTTGTAGAACATTTTTAATGGGCTAAAATTATGGCATAATGAAATCTGATACTTTGCATTGAAATATGTACAAATTCTGTTGATTGATGTTCATTCCAAATTTAAGATCCCAGCATTCATGTTTGATTCCCACAGAAATGTTCAGTCTCAAAGTAACAAAATCTGTGATATCCTTGCCACTGTCTATGTTCTCCTTGAACAGGAAGTCATCAGTTAGGCACTAATACTGAATTTTGGTAAAACAGAAAATAGTGGTTATCCTGCAATAAAAATGAAAGTACTTATTTTCTAGTATGTTACCAAGTTCATTTTTCTATTGATGGCCCAATTAACTCTCCTACTGAAGGTGACTGAAAAAATGTGTGGCAAATGTTTTTGTATTTCAAGTAGAGTTAGAAATATTGCCTGGTACTGGTTCTGCTATTTTGTTTGAACTGATCCCATGCGCTCAAAAGGGTTAAACAAAGCTCTTCTGACTCTCTTCTCAGAGAGAGTGGCTATGTTGTGTGTGTTCCTTCAGAGCCAATGAGTGTGAGCGAGCATGGTGTCAGTAGTAGCAGCAAGGAATAGCTCAGTGCTACTTTCCCCGACAGTGTTCAGGGGAAGGGATTTTGCAATCCAAGATTTTAGGATAGCAGCCTTGCCTGCTAGCTCTCAAAGGACCCTGGAGGAAGGTGTAGAGACTCCATGAGGGTTAGTAGACCTCTCCTTTCCTGAAAGATTACACAGTTAGAACTGGAAGGAGATTATGTGGGAACAGAGGACAATGGGGTTCAGTGGGATCGGATGCAGATATTTCAGGTGACAATTCATATGTATTTGTTTCAGTTAAGCATCCATCCTCTGAAAGTTTTGATGTTCCCTCTCTCTCTGCTTAAATTTTTGTGTAGTTTGGCTCTGACAAACAAGTTTAGAATGCATTTATATGTGTCACTTGGTCAGGGGGAGGCTGGCTTAGAGTGTGCAAGATATACCAAGTTGCAAAGGGAGATGGAATTCAAGTGTTTGTTTGTTTCCACTTCTGTATTCAAAAGTCAGGCTGTGGCTTGTTTTTCTCTTTGGATTGGCAAGTGTCTCAGACACGTGTATTCATTCAGCACCCACTGAGGTCTCTCGATATAGATCCAGTTAAACTTTTATCGCTGTGGGTCTGTACTGAGATCTCTCCATTTAACTGTCTCTTCCCCCTCACCTTCTGCAGGTAAATGAAGTAACTAGAGTAAATGCAGTGCACCCATTGCTGTTGGCAGCCTCTTTACCCAGTGGGAAATGTGGCAACCAGAGTAAACTGAAAGCTTTTCCTTTTGCCTAGCCTAGCTCACTTAATGTAGGAGTGAGGCAGGAAGGCAGATCTCCAACCCTGGCAGTTGTGTTTAATTTGCTCTGATTATGGTTGTCATCACTGAGATGAAGAAGGGAAGTGCAGACCCAGCAACAGTTGAGACACGGTTTGTTCCAGCCACGGTGTTTACCCTTGGAGCAGGATCAGCCTTAATAGTGATGGGCAGCGATGCTGCGAACCAGAGAGTAGCCCTGGTAGTAGTGCAAGCTCATGGTTGGGAGTTTAGGCTCTGCAGGAGTGCCACTGGGGAACTTTGAGATGCATAAGGTGCTATCGTGCTTATGCTCCTATCAAAGATTCCTGCATCAATTTCAGTAGGTAAATGGGCTACTGGTTTCTCAAGCTCTGAGGTAGGGCTAAGTTTTTGTCCCTTTATGGTCGCTTAGAAACCCTACCCTGTGGAATTGTGGGTATGTGGCTTGGCAAGGTGCAAACTGGTAACATTTTCTGCATATGGGCCGACTGGAGGATTTATTGGCTTTTTGTCTGGTGGGAGAAGATCTCCTTAAGAACAGCTTGAAATCTGAAATTAATGTGAGGATCCTTATAATTAAGAGGAACCATTTGGGAAAAAAACACCTTAAATTCAGTGGAATGCACACACAGCCTTCCGGCGACTTCAGGGAAACTAGTGAACCCAATACCCTCAGGTTATTTAGAGAATTGTCCCTCAAACACGTTTTGCTCACTGTGCCTGATAACATCAAACTCCAAGACCCTAGAAAGTCTCCCAATATATTCAAGCCAGGTTTGGATCTGAACAGGGAGCTGGGTGGATTTCACTATCTCCAGGGAGAGTTCATCATGACTCTCTGAATGGAGCTAAATTATCCCTGGCAAGGATATCTTTTATCCTTGACTCATAAATATACTTCTGAAGAACATGTTTTGTCTTTGGGATGCCATTTGGTGCAATCTGGTGTGTGTATTATCTAAATATATTTCACAGAAGAACATAGTCTTCTACATTAGATTTGTTTTTCATTCTGGCAAGATGCTCAATTCACATTTAAGAGTTTAATGTATTATCAGTATTATTATAGTGCCTGTGGAGCCCTAATCATGGACCCAAACCCCACTATGCTGGGCACTGTACACACACAGAAGAAAGACACTCCCTGCCCCAAATTGCTAACAATCTAAGTGTAAAACAAGAAACAACGGATGGATACAGACCAGCAGGTAAGTGCAAGGAAACAAGTGAGGGGCGGCATGAGAGAAAGCCCTGAAGGTTCCTGTTTTAAATTTAACAAGTGGGCGATGGAGACTGACATCATGGGCTGATCAGAGGCAGAAGTCGAACTTTTGATACTAAAGGAGAGATCATAGGTAGGATGAGGATAGACCTTGAGGGGCTTTGAAAGTGAAGTCAAATAGATGTTTTGTAGGATAGAGAAGAAGGAGTTAATGGAGAGATGCAGAGAGGGCAGATGTGGTCACATATATTCAGAGCATTCAACCTACCATGATATAGTACCATTGAGCTATAACATATGGGCACATATCCTGACTAGTGCATCTCTTAGTACTTTGTTACATTTACACCTTTCACATCCAGCTTTTAAATGTAAATCTTCTTTTTATTCTTTAAACAGGAATTAAAGTTCTGGATCTTGTTTAAAGAAAAAGTAATAGAATAATAGCTGAACACAGAAAACAGAGAAGGGAAGTAACTTGAGCCTTTCCCAACATAATGCTATCAAGTTATTACTCGTGTGCTGTAATACCCACTTGGCCTCCGAACAGCAGTTTAGTTGGCCAAGTCCACTCAACAGTTCCTCTGGCAAGGATTCTGCATGGTCAGGGGGGCCAATTAGAATAAAGACTCCTTATCAATCAGTACAATAGAAATATTTTTAAATATCAGTATATTCTAAATATAGAACAAAACTGTTCTCTCAGATAACACTATCTGGCAACTAATGGAAAATTCACAAAGTGAGTTGAAATGGATTTTGGGAAATTATCTGTGTATGGAAATTGACTTGTCAGGTGATGTATCTGAAGATGTTTGTAAGGGCAAATGTTGTAAAATACTATGGATTGTATACAGTGTGTACAATATATGTTTTTGCAAGACTGATGAATAGTTCTTTAAAGAAAATATACTTTATATGATAGCGTAAGTTTCATTCATATGTGCCCGGGAAGAGAGAAGCTGATAGTTACCAATCACATTTGACAAGTAAATTGCTCCATTAGTACATTATTATTTGATATAAAATACTTCTTGTGTATAAATAGTTACTATTTTAGTACCATAAACACAGATGCCTGTGGTCTCCATTCTATTTAAAATTTAAGAATGTTCCATTTCTGAACTAATTAATAACTTGTGTGGATTTTTTTTATCGTACTGGGGTTACCATTGATTCTACCAACATATAATAAATGTAACTCAGAAGGTATTTCATCTTGCTAACATAGTTCGTAATTTTATCTTTAAAAATTCCGGGAGCCAAAGGTTTCTGCTGTGTGATAATATAAACTTTCTCTTTTTTTCCTTTCTTCTTCTTACCACCTTCATTCTCTCTCAGGAGGGTTTTTAACATTCCAACAAGAATATATTTCCATCTTGCTTCCAAAAAATAAAAAATAAGCCTAAAAGTGCATGAGTACAACATAATTTCTTGATCTCATTTGCTGTTTTCAGTTGTCTGACAGTATCTCTGCACTAAAGAGGGGGAAGAATTTATAAGCAGGCATTTTTAAAGGGTTTTCTTACTGCAAATTCACAACAATATATCTTGGAACCAGGACCCAAAGGATACCCTGAGACTCTGGGACCAGTGGTTTGCATTGCTCTGCCTTATAGGAATGAGCAGAAGTAGCTAGGATGAGCTTGAGAAGGTGGGACCTTGGTGGTACTAGCCCAAAGCAGCCAGCACTAGCTGTAGTTGAGGGGACATTGGGGAAGAGCTTTCCAGCCACCAGTTTGCTTCCTACACTAACCTAGAGGGATTGCTGTTGCTCCTGATATCATCACATTCATTCAGCTCTGAAACTTGGTTTCCCTTCACTGAATTCCTCACTGCAACTATTCAGCTGTACAGTATAACTCTCCTCATTCATGCTTCTCACCTCCCTCCTTTTCTTTCCCTTTTCTACCACCCTACTCCTTCAGTTTCCTTTTCCCTTAGCTAATTCCCGGTCTTACTCCAAAACTCCCTTTCCATTTCTACTATTCCTGTTGCCCACTTCACACATGCATGCTATCCAAAATAACTCATCAAACATCTCAAAATCAGGTTTTGTAATATAAATCAAATAATTATATAAGCAAATTGAATAGCCCAAAATTTTCACACTTGGATTCCTGAAAATTGAGCACCTAAAACCATATTTAGGCAGACAAATGGCCTGATTTTCAGTGTGGTGAGATGCCCCTTGAAATCATTATTAGTTTATCAGTTCATACAGTGGTTCTTAATAAAATTAATTTTTACTCTTCCATCATCCCATCCAATGCAAGATAAAATGTAGAGAAGCAAATCCAGTTCCAAGTACCGGATCTGCATGCTGGAAATCATTCTAGTGGAAGGCAGAGTCACTTTATAGCTGCTTCTGTTACTCTAGGGCTGAATTAGCTTCCTCAGCCTGTGTATGGCCTAGGTCCAGAATAGCTCAAACACCAACAGCTCCAAATGATGACTGTGGCTGGCAACTCAGCTCCTCGGGCATAATGGAATTTTCTACTACAAGGGTAGAAGTTCATCTTTACAGGAGACAGTTTTCTGGAGGTTGATCCAAAGCTATGGAATGAACTCACTCTTTCTTGTCCTCCCCTCCTCCCATTTTCCGCAGTGAATGCACTAACAATGCATTGAATGTCTAGCTTTTTTTTTTGTCTTTTTCTCAATTCAGTCTGCAATTTTTCATAACTTTGCAAACTTTGGAACAATTAGAGTGGCAAAAGGAAAACTGGAACACTGACTCTACAACTTTTTTTCAAAGTGAGGTAGTTCTGAAAAGTTGGGGTAAGGGGTAAGGAAAAGGAAAAAAAATGAAAATTAAAATTGCATGCCATGGTGGAAAAGATGGTGATATAAGAGGCGTCATGTTTTACAGAGTTCCTTATCACATGGACATATCTGTTTTCCTCACACTTGCTTTTCTGAGTCATTTATCAAATTTGCTGTATACTAAGACTATTCTGCTTTCCACTTTGATATTTTATGAGGGCATGTTCCTTGATTTTATGCTCCATTTAGAAAAGTTTAGATTATTACTTATGTCAGTGTTGCCTAGTTATTGGGTATAAGAAACAAAATGCATCTTCAGTGCACTTGGTATGTTCCCTCTGAATTGATGGCGTTTTTTAATATACCATTTGCATTTAAAAGAATAGCTGAGTGTTAGCAGAGACAGATGTTAATACTTGTCTCTTCTGTCAAACCCCTAATATTATAGATAATTTAGATTCCTTAGGGGTATTATAGTATATTTCTCCCAGAAGTTTGATAAATGGGATTCTGCTGGGTTTGCCTTCTCTTGGATTCTCTTTGTACTCTTAGAAAATGTTTTGGTCGTGTTTTATTTCTTGTATACCATGAGTGAGAACAAATGTGTCCAACTGCTAGCTTGAGAATCTATTGCTTTAGAATTTAGGAAAATGTGCCTCCTGTGCTGCCTGTACAAGAGATGGTGTTACATTTGCTATCCCTTTTCAGTAATGTTTAATGGTCACAGCTATGCAGTGGTTGTTTAGAGGCTGCTGTGATGATGGATTATTTTCAGATGACTCATCTACCTCCTCCTACTCTTAATCATCCTTGGAACACTTAATTCTTCATTTTCTGAAATGTGACCCCATTTGTTACAATCTGTCTGTGGTTCAATCCAATAGCCTCTGCAAGGAATCCCAAAACAAAGCTTTTGACCATCACATCTGCCTGAATGTTTTCTGATGAACAAGTCAGTAGGGAAACTGAGGGGCTATTTATTTTACCAGGATTTGAAGAAAGCTTTTAAGACAGCAATAAATTTTTTCAAAAAGTCAATCTGCAAGATGAGCAGCCTTAGCAGAATGAATGTCATCAATCAAGAATTTGTATTGGATAAAGAATAGGAATTACTGAGCAGATGGAATTACTGGAAAATAAGGATACTGCCTCTTTAAATATACTACCAAAGGAGAGGAAATGCCAAGAAAGGAAATGTTAACCTTAGAGGAAACATTTCCACTTTGATTAAGGAGGTGAACTGCTTACGTTTTAAAGGTGCTGTGCAGAACAGAAAAAGACTTTGTGCCCAGTTTTGCTGCTTTATAATGCAAAAAGAAGGCATGAAAATTGTGAGGGGTTACTTTTGGGCTTATTTTTATATTAGAAACTCAGATCCTTTCCATCCTGTAAGACTCTATGGTGACTGGACAACCTTTGAAATAGTGACATCACAAGAGCCAAGACCATAACCGCTGAGCAACTGAGAGGGGAGGGGATTTTTAGTCACTTTAAATTTTGGGGTTTTCAACAGATATAACTGCAATGACTTACTGACATTGTTGGGAAATGAAGCTCTTGCCATTCTTAACCCTTCAATTAAGATCTGAGAGCTAATAATATGCATCCATGGAGAGCCCCCCAAATCCTCCAGCAGCTGGGGAGCAACTGAGTTGACTTTCCTGCTAGCTATTTCTAAGATCAAGCAAACAAGCAGATTAACCCTCCCCCACACACACCCACAAAAGCAGTTTTCAGGCCTTCTTCATATATCCTACTAGTATGAATAGAAAATCCCATGTGGGTCACCTTTAATGGACCTGTTCTCAGTGATAGAGTGAACCCCTGTGCAGGGTACAGACAGGTGCTTAGTGGGAAGAATTCAGGTCCCAGAAAAAGCAGGCACTGAATGGTATAGACTCCTGTGGAGTTACCATATAGAATTGAACAGGTCTATGCAATATTGAAAAACGTGAACATACAAAGTGTTTGGAGGGTCAGAGATTATTATCCTGCTGCACCTGCACAAATATGGGGTGATTATGCTAATAATATCTAAAAGCTCCTGATTTGGATGGGAAGGTGTGATCGGTTAGACCCCCCTTCTGGGGTGCCACGTGGGAAGACATATTGGGATCTCACTGAGCCCGCCCGTTTCACCAGCTTGGGCTCCCTCACCCTGTCCTGCTGTGCACACACACCCAGCTGTAGAATCACACAGAGTCTGCAGTCAGTTCTGTATGGCAAGACTCAACTCGGGGAATTGCCCAGCACTCTGGTGCACATACCCTCTGGAGTGTAAGCCCGAAGTTATATTGTCTTGCGCTGCATAGAGAGCTATACAGCGTAAACTCATGAAATTCGCTCCCTCCCTCAATGTGGAGGAAAATATGCACAGCTTTTTGCCCCCCCCAGTTATGAATTGCACAAACGGTGTTTTAGAATAAGCAAAATAAGTTTATTAACTACAAAAGGTAGATTTTAAGTGATTATAAGGGATAGCAAACAGAACAAAGCAGACCAATGAGCATATAAAACAAACATGCAAACTAGGCTTATACATTAAAGAAATTGGCTACAAATAGTCATTTCTCACCCTAAAAGTTGTTTTATGCAGGTTGCAGAGTTTCTTGAAGGTAACTGCACTGCTTGCAGCTTAAATCTGCAGTTATACCCATCACAGGCTGACCTTTCTTGCCTGGGGTCTCCCCTCCCATGCCCCTGCTTAGTTCCTTTATTTCTTCAGGTGTTTTCAGCAGTCTTCCTTCTTGGGCAGGGAGGCAGTGGAGAAGAGCCAAGATTAACTCACTCCCCACCTTAAATAGGATTTACATATGGCAGGAATCCTTGGTTTCCTATTTTGACCCCCAACCCCTTCCAGTGGAAAAATACCAGAAGTCCAAAATGATGTCCAGTACCAGGTGATATGATCACCTGAGCCTGCAGTGTTAAAGCAGCATCCCAGGAAACTTCTCAGGAAGGAGGGAGATTAGCATCTTCAAAGTCCTATTATCCTTCCTAATGGCCCATGAAGGCTGTTTGCATACTGTCCAGTGGGCATTCCCCAGGTAAAAACATAGTTGCAATTATTACATAGTCAATATTTCTGACTTCAGATACAGAAATGATACATGCATACAAATTAGATAATCACCTTCAGTAAATGATAATCTTTCCAACGATACCTCACATGACCCATCTTCCATAAAACATATGGGGCGTAGGCTCATAGGAAGGCAAGAAAAGTCACACCTTTCTATTCAAAGGGTCAGACAAGCACCGTTTGGGAATCCTGAGATACCAAGACACACACACATTATCACAGAGGAGCAGAAAGGCATGGCTAGAACTCACTAGTGCTTGTTCAGGTTATTAAAGATAGTTTGTAGATAATGGATGAGCTGGAGAGAAAAGCAAGAATCCAGAAACTCAGGCTGGTGAGCATCTAGAAAAAATAAAGCCTGTGGACTCTAAGCAGTTTTTCCATGCACTGGCTTTATTAAACTCCATGAGTACAGCAACTGCACAGAGTCTGATGTATATAGATTCTGAAATAGGGCTGCCTGTTGCTAAAGCAACTTCAGCAAAAAAAAGTTTTCCATCACTTCAGAGAGTTTACTTATGTGGAATGGCTTACTGAAGTTGGGCTATTTCTTTTTATAAGGCCACGTTTACACTTACCGGGACGGTCGACGCGGCGAGTTCGACTGCTCGGAGTTCGAACTATCGCGTCTGATCTAGACGCGATAGTTCGAACCCCGGAAGCGCTAGTTCGAACTCCGGTACTCCACCGCGGCAGGAGGAGTTGCCGGAGTCAACCTTGGAGCCGCGGAGTTCGCTTCCGCGGCGTCTGGACGGTAAGTAAGTCGAACTAGGGTAGTTCGAATTCAGCTACGTTATTCACGTAGCTGAATTCGCGTACCCTAGTTCGACCCCCGAGCTTAGTGTAGACCAGGGCTTAGATTTATTAATAAGGATTTTTGTCCTGATTCTTTATGTTCACTGCATACACACAGAGAAGTTAGATTAAAAACACAAATATTCTTTCTGGAAGCTTGCAGCGTAACACTATGTTATTTCTTAGAATTCAGAGCAATAACACACAAGGATCCCAAATCAGCAAGAGACGAAACAGGTTGCTCCCTTTGGCAGCGAGACACTACTTAACCCAAACTTGCTTGAAGCAGTCTCTTTCCATACTCACTCTGATAGATGCTTTCCTACAGGGCCCTCTAGCCTGCAAGCAGGACCAAGAAACCCTTCTCTTGCAGTTCCTATGCAGTCCTCAATACACCATATTGACTATTCTCCTTTTCTGCTGGACAGGAGGGGAAAAAAAGCTTTCATTAGCTGAAAGAACAGGGTTTTATGTATGTTCTGCTGTACTTTGTAAGATGCAAGATTAGAGCTGGGTGAAATTTTTCATGTGAAACCTTTTTTACACCAAAATATGCAGATTCACGTCAACTGAAACAATGTATGAATTTGGGTCCATTTTGGCACCTTATTTTATTCAAAAAAAGAAAAAAAATGAGAAATGTTGAAATGGTTCATTTGCCATTTCAGCAACTAAATGTGTTGACTTTTTATTATGAATTAATTTCCAATTTTATTTAAAAAGCAATTTTAAAATATTTTTAAAGCCTTGACATTGAAACTAAATGTTTTGTTTCAAGTCAACCAAAATGTTTTGACATGAAATGAAACATTTTTTGATGTTTCAGTTCGCTGAAAACTTCAAAACATTTTTGTTTTGGGTTGACCCCGGAAACATTTTTTTTTTTTGTTCAGGCTTTTTTGGGACTTTTACCTGAACAGAATATTTGGTTATTTGGACAATCCTACTTGAGATATTCTTCAGATGTCAGCTTGGACCTGCCTGTCATATTCTATAAGTGAACTTTGTTTAGAGTTGTAAGAAATAATTACAGCTCTAAACAAATCAGTAAATCTTTTTATAATGCAAAAACACCGGTTACAATTCTTAAAATGAAAGTATATAGCAAGTGGAAGACACTGTAATGCCAGTGCACTTCACAAATAATAATTGTATGCATGGAGCAAATACATACTGAGACACTTGGCAACACTGTACAACCATTTAAAGTGATATTGAAGATACTAGTACACTAAAATATAAAAGCCAACACAAAGCCAAATAAGGTGACCCATACAAATCTCAATCCACCTTCTTAATGACCAGTGCTAGCATTAATTGAAATTGAAAGCATCTCCACGGGGGATAAAAGGTAGTGTTTGCCATGGATTAATGTGCTGTAATTCCTTTGCCATTGTGTAGTGCCCTATAAGCAGAAAGGGATACTTGTCTATGGGTTTGCAAGCACTAGTGGCTCACCAGGGAGGGAGGGATAGCTCAGTGGTTTGAGCATTGGCCTGCCAAACCCAGGGTTGTGAGTTCAATTCTTGAGGGGGTCACTTAGTGATCTAGGGCTAAATCAGTACTTGGTCCTGCTAGTGAAGGTAGGGGGCTGGACTTGATGACCTTTCAAGGTCCCTTCCAGCTCTATGAGATAAGTATGTCTCAAATTATTATTATTTATCCATATACAGATTTCAATGGGAGGTTGTACATATGGAAAAATACAGTCGCTCTTCAAAGATTAAATTTATATCCTGAAGATTCTAATAATTTCTGACTTGCCTCTAGTAACAAGTGTAGTAGTATATCAGAACTAGATATTATTTAAGGTGAAATACAGAAATTTCCCCCTTTAATTACTTTTAAAGTGTTGCATATGTGACCAGTGTACAAGCTCCATAAATCTATACACACTGTTATAGAAGATATCTTCTAATTTTAGACACACATGCAATATTACTATATTACTCTTAGTTGTTTTCTTTTATATATCTCTGTACATTGGTATACTAGCTAGTTCTGTTGTATGACTTCTGAAAAATAAACACCAACATCCTTAAAATATTAGTGGTGACTAGCTCTGGCAAAGTAGGCTTGACTGTGTATTAGGTCATGTTTGTTATGGTAGAAGTTTTTTCTTCGGTAGCAATCTGTGATGTGCTTGGTGTTTGCTTGAGAAACTGCCTGCTAGCAGGTGTTGAACATGCTGCGAAAGGACTAAAGAGATTCTGTTCAGAAGCAGGTGACTCATTGTCTGTCTTGTTTGAAAAGGAGAGGTGGGAATGGTAGTCTGGGGGCGGGGCAGAGATCAAGAGTGTGGGTTGAGGGAGGAACCCTAGGAGTATCATGCTGAGGGAGAATGTTTGATTTGATCATTTGTTACCTTGTTGCTTACTTTATTATTAAAGCTTAGGGAGACAGTGAGTTTGTATTTCACAGATTGTGTGAACAGCTGGGGAAAGTGTCTGTGCACATGATCGTTTTAATGTTTCATGCCCACTATTGGTCTTACCGATTCTAAGCTATTGCTCATTAAATCACTTTATATACCACTATGTTAGGCACCCAATGCTAAGATCCCCTGGATGAATACTGTTAAAAGGAACAGTGTATTTTAAGCCTATTATACTTGTTTCAGAAAAGAAAATCAAAATTGCAGTCAGCCCTGCTAGTTAAAAGAGAAATAATTGAAGAAGCCAAAGCAGTGTTGTCTTAATTTTGTCTTAAGTTCACTGGTATCAAAACCTATAACACCATGTATTTTATAAAAACAACAAGGAGTCTGGTGGCACCTTAAAGACTAACAGATTTATTTGGGCATAAGCTTTTGTGGGTAAAAAAACCCACTCCTTCAGATGCTTATGCCCAAATAAATCTGTTAGTCTTTAATGTGCCACCGGACTCCTCATTGTTTTTGTGGATACAGACTAACATGGCTACCCCTTTGATACTTGACATCATGTATGTTATGCCATTCTCCAAATATTTATAGTGACATGATAAAGTATCCTAATCAGATACATTAATAATTAATTTTCCTGGAAAGTAAAAAAGAATTAGTTCTTCCTCTTATTTTTCTTCTGATCTATAGAAATGATCAGTTCCTGCACTGTTCAATCTGTCACTTAACCTTTAGGCTCATAATCATCTGTGTGTTTGTGTGGGTGTGGTGTTAGGAACTTAACTGGCTTTCTTCTCTGAATAAGTACTATTTGATCAATGTCTCAGCATAATGTTAGATGACACTGGAGATTTTTCTTCCAGATAACCTTAGAGCAGATGCCTTGACCACAGGATCTATATTAACTGCCTAGTATTTTTTGCGAGGACAGTCTTGTTAAGAACATAAGAAACGCAATACTGGGTCAGACCAAAGGTCCTTCTTGCCCAGTATTCTGTCTTCCAAGAGTGGCCAATGCCAGGTGTCCCAGAGAGAATGAACAGAGGAGGTAATCATCAAGTGGTACATCCCATCACCCATTCCCAACTTCTGGCAAACAGCGGCTAGGGACACCATCCCTGCCCATCCTGACTAATAGCCATTAATAGATCTATCCTCCGTGAACTTATCTAGAAATGTTAACCCAAATGTCCAGCCAAATTTATACTAAGGCATTTACATTTTGCCTTCTTATATATACCTTGCAGTTTCCAGCTGGCTACATTATACTTTTTCATAGCTGAAAGTATGGTGGTGGTGTGACCTGCTAAATAACTGTTGCATTTTATCTTATGGAGGGCTGCATTTCGGTGTGGGGTCGTTGTGTAATTAGTATGTCTGTCTGTAAAGGGGCTTGGTGTGAAAATATAACTTAAATTTGCATAGCTCTTCTTTACTATTGTCTTTTATAGTGCTTAGCACTCTTATCCTGTTATCACTTATACACATTCCCTAGAGACTCTGTTACATGAACCTAAGAGGATATAGAATATTACCATGAAATGCTATGAACCAGTGGTATCTCAGATTTAAAGTGCCCTCTATTTTTTATTTACAGGAAATTGAAGAATGAGTTGTTGGAAGTGAGACGAAAAGGTGGAAACCGTCATTGCCGACAGGACCGCGGCAGGGTCTGTGTTCGCTGTCAGAAAAACCTGGGCTTAATCTTTGACAGGGGGGACCAGTGCCAAGAATGCAAACTCACAGTTTGCAACAAGTGTCGTGTTTTGGGAATTGATGGGAACTGGAAGTGCACTGTGTGTGCCAAGATTGCGTAAGTTCTGAAGCTTTTGTAAATATGGAGTTAGAGGCCATCTGTGTAATAAATACGTTTATGCTGCTGCTGCTTTCTCACTCTTTAACACAAGGACATAACATAGCAGGCATAGAAGGGGAAAGGCTTATTTTAGGTGGCTTATATTTTCAGCAATATTTATTTCATCATCTTCTCTTCAGCACCTGCTTGTTGTTTTTGTTGTTGCTGGGTTTTTTTTTGTTTATTTGTTTTATGGCTTTTTTTAAAGAGTGCTCCTAGCATCACAGATGCTAAACCACAGGTGTGAATGAGCTGAAAATAAGTAAAGATTATTGTTTTGTAATGCATCTGTTTACATTATAAAGGAACAGACCTAATAATTGAATAATATTACAACTAAAACTATATAAGGTCCCTGGATGTTCAGTCTAATATGATCTGTTATTTTGCAAAAGAGAAGAGCTACAAAAATATGAGTAAAATTACTTTCAGCAACACTTTTATTCTTGTCTCCTTAGCCTCTGTTATATCAACACCTCCACATCTGTTAAAAAGGCTTTAATGTAAAACATCTCCCCATGCCTATAAATTAGATAGAGTTCTGAAATGAATGGCATTCTGCCAAATGTACAGGGCAAGTCGACCTTTGCTTTTCTGCTGTTAGAATATAGAGTATGGTATCAGATGTTGCTAAGCAATCCTCAGTGCAGTCATTATTAAACAGAATTGCATATGAGCACTTCAAAGTTACAGCATGTCTATATGTATTTTACGGCACCACAGTATTTCTTGCTTAATCTGCTAGACTGATGTATCAGTATTATACGTAATTTTACTTTTACTATACAATTCATAAAGTACCGTTTTACTCCTAGATTATTTAAATGTAGTGAACAGGTTCTTATTGCAAGCAGGTGGTATCTATTTGTATATTCTGAACTGTGCCAAAGGCACTTTACAGACAAGTAATGATAAGTTCCTGCCCCAAAGAGAGTGCCATCTAAATAGACCATGTACTAATAAAAAATAGGAGATGGGATGCAAGTAAGAGCACTGTGATTGGACAGTGAAGATTTTCATACCTTTTGATACTGCCACAGTTCTAGTTTGGATTTGTTCAGTTGTATTTTCCGACATCTCATTTCTTTCTTTCTTTCTTTCTTTGCAGGGAAAACTAGAGTTTTAGGCATTTTGAAATAATTGCATTTGAATGAGGAGAGGGTTATGTGATGGCAGAGAGAGAAGGGAGAAGGTGAGGATATGAGTGAGAACTTGACATGAGGGAGCAGTTAGTCATGCAGGTTGCATGGAGTGAAAGAGGTGCGACCAGAGGGGAAAAAAACCTCTTAACATTATATTTCAGCTATGTGGTGTGGATCTGTATAAGGGGTCTAAATCCTTCATGGTAGTTGTATTGTGCTTGTATCTTGGCAAAGGTGGGTTTTTTTTCCTCCTGTAAACTAAATTTAATTTAGTACTCATGGAAGATTCCAGATTTGACACCCCTGAAGAATGAAATTCTGTCTTTCCACAAGACTGATACAGCATGAGCAACAGCTATTCAAGCTTCTCTATCCCGCTCCCACAAATATGACTTAGCCTGTCTTTTGAAAGGGACCACCTGTAGGACTGAGGAGGCAGTTTAGACACTCTACTCTTCAGTTCTTGGCTCTTTGGTCATCTAATTCTTGACTTTCCTGCTGAAATGGTCACCTGTGTACTATTAACTTCTATTTTGGATGTGTAAACCTGTCCGTTATGAACTGAGATCACCCAACTCCTCGCATGTAGGTCGTTAAGCTGCTGTTGGACAAGACAGACTGTTAGTCATTACCAGTGTAGTCCACCATTTTAATCCATGATCTGTAGGTGAAAGGCTCAGCATCTCATTACGCTTGAATCATCCATTTTTTTCTTCAGTAAGCTTCAAAAGCATTTCTCTTCAAGTCATTGGAACAGCAATGGTATTGTAACAACTATGATACAGCAAAGTATTGTTATTGGTGTGTTTACTGAAAAAATTACCCATGCTTTTGTATCATGGCTGGACATATGAGTGTACCATAGAGTTTCCCTGATCTGAGTAGACATTCTAATTTAACTGGTTGCCAAAACACATAGCCATGAAAGAAAATCTGAACATCACCTGTCAGTTACCTCTGTCTCTTTCTTTAATAAACTTCCATCTTTCACTCCTCTTGATTTCCCTAGTTTGATATCTCAGTCCTGCCTACCCATTATGTCAGAGGTAACCATGGCATTTCCTGTGCAATAAGAAGACATTTTGTCATGTAGTCCATGACAGATTTTCAGCACTATTCTAGTACTTATAGTGGCTTTCCATTCAAATGTCAAAAAATCTGGAGAAAGGTGAGGCAAATTATGAATACGCTGCCTTTGTCTCCAAATTATTTAAAAATACTTACAGTTTTAAAGAAAATGTTGTAACTGCTTATCAGACAAATGGAAAGAATAATATTGTAGCATCAGAGTATCTGGAGGAAGGAGGGGAGAGACCAGGTCGAAAAACGCCAACAAAACTTTAGTACAGTCAAACCTCCACAATAGCATCTATTTTTCCAGAGTCAGCAAAAGGCATCTCTTGTTCCCTCAGAACACTACTTTGTTTTAATTGCCCCACCCTCTCTCTCAAACCACACTTGTCTTCAATCCCGCTAATGTGGGGAGGGAGATGGCCATTACAATACATTCACTACATTCTAGAACCCTCAGAAGAAAAATCTCCTAATGAAGAACTTCATCATACTCTGTGGGTGGAAATTTAAATATAAAAAAGTGAAAGATCCTCCAGCATTTTTAAATACAACATAAAGAAACCTAGCTTTATATGCAAATTGTTTTCCAAAAGAACTATACATCACTTGAAAACAGAAAATGAACACTATTATTCATGATCAAGAACAAGAGAATTAGTTATCTTGTCATCTGGAGCGTCACCATTTTAAATGGCAGAGATCAAGGTTGCAAAAGTACCCAAAAGTCATGCAATGCAAAGCTAAGGTTGCCCCACATTCTTAATTCTGCCACCATGTGTAATACAATATAGTTAAGCTTGGCAGAATTCAATATTTTGTGAATATAATTTTGACGGATAATACTGCATTTCATTTTTAAGCATTTTTCCCCAAATTGTATCTATTTGAATTTTCACAGTTGAGGGAAATTGGGGGAGGGCAATAGACCTTGAGATTCAAAAAGTTCAAGTTTTATATCCATTAAAACACAAATTGTCAACATCACATGTCAAAATATTAGGGTTTTATTTAAGGATATTTAATTTGTACAAGTTCTTAAGCAGCATTTTTCATACTTTGCCTATCTTTAAATATTTTACTATTATTGATGGAAATGCTTTTTGCTGGTTTGTGTGTGTGTACAGTGAAATCACCATTTACTGACATTTACTGATAAAAATCTAATCCTATCAAGCCTAAATATAGTGTTTAGTCACCTGTTCATAACCTTAAGGTCTTCTATAGTTTTAATCACTCTAGTATTTAAGTACTTCCCTAGATAAATTGAATCTGTATTCTGAGGTCCCTAATGGACTTCAAAGAGTTTTTTCTCCTTCTCCCCTTCCTGCATAAGGGCCGATTGTCATCAATAATTTTCCCAGATGAATAGTAACTGAGAAATGTTTACCCTTGGATTAACAAACGTATTGGAGCATGAGCTTTTGTGGGTGAATATCCACTTCGTCGGATGCATGTAGCATGTACATGCATCCGACGAAGTGGGTATTCACCCACGAAAGCTCATGGTCCAACACATTTGTTAGTCTATAAGGTGCCACAGAACTCTTTGCCGCTTTTACAGATCCAGACTAATACGGCTACCCCTCTGATATTTAACCTTGGATTGAAACTATCCATTTAAATAGAATTTTTTTGGTGTATTTACTAAACTTCTGTCAATAAAACCTTGGTCAGTTTGTTTTAAACACACCCGTTTAACAAGGTGCCAGCGATAGGTTGGACAAAGCCCTGGGCTGCAGTCAAAATGCCAGGAAGCTTGGTTTGAAACTTCAGGCTATAAATATTCCCACTCATATATGTATGGCCTACATCTTTTACTCATGTGGAATGAATAAATAAGTGAGGTTAAATGTCTGGACAGCCAAGTTGCCATAGCAGTACATAGCAGAAATGAGGAGCTTTATATGTATCTTTGAAATAAGTATGCTGTCTCCAAGTAATAGGAAAAGTCATCAGTAATGTTAATTACTTTCCATAGCACACAGCGAGCCTAAAAACAGAGAAATTTCAAACAAGTTAACACAAAAATCTTCCTTGTGTTCTTATTGCTTTTAATTTCAGTGACTCTTCAGTGACAATTTGCCTGGTTCACTCTCTTTTTTCTTTTTTAATAATTATACTTTTTTTTTCTTTCTTTCCTCAAAAGCACATTGCAAATAGTCTGGGTGGAAGCAAACCCACAGAAAGGCATGTGTGTGTATGTGTATGTGTGCCTGCACGTGTGTGTGGGTGTATAAGATGGTGGATTGATTGTATAGTAGTTCTCAACAAGAGTTTTATCAGCAGGAGCTAATCTCAATAACCATAAACTGTAGCAAGTTACCATAAGTAAAAGTTCTGATCAGCCCAGGCTTCTTCATCCAGTTTACAGAGCCTGGGTGTAGAGCCCTGCCTCCCCTCGGTGTTCTCCTACCTCTGGTTCCCCATCAGCCATTTGCATAGCTTTTCCCTTGAGCACCTGTGCAATGGGAGATGAAAGGGAAGCCAGAGTTAACTACTCTGCTTTACTGGGGCTCTGGTACAGCTCTTGTTCTCTGTCACAGCACACAGTTCTGTCAATAACCTGCTTGTCCAATTGAGACTCTTTTGAAGTAAATTGTAGAGATGGATGAATTTCTGTCCCACTGGAAATTCCACTATTTAGATATTTGTTTTCGTCCTGAGTGAAAAGCTAAGAAATATTTTGACGTGGAAATGTTTTATTGCAGTTCATCCAACCAAATCAAAATGCTTTGTTTGGATCAATGTTAAATTGTTTCTCCCTGAGCTGCCACAATGTCTTACAGGGGTTATAGTTCAGGTGTCCCATGTCCCCATTCTCCTGTTTGGGCTAGACTCCCTGACTGGACTACATTTTGTGTGGTCTATTCCTGTCCTGGGCCTCCCTGACTAATTTGGCAGTTCCACAGAGGGGAGACTGCAGTATGTGAGGCACCCAAGCTACGACACTCGTGAGGCACTCTGGCAGCTCAGGCAGACACAACTTAATATGAAAGTGGTCCAAACCAAAATGTTTCAGTTCACTTCAGCAAACCAAAATGTTTTAATTCAGATTGGCCCAACCCCAAAATGAACTTTTTAACATTTTCCCGATCGAAAATTCTCTGCAAAATTGACATTTTCACATGGAACATTTCTGTTTTGTGGAAACCACATTTTCCATTGGAAAAAATATTTCAATAGAAAATTCCTGACCTGTTCTAGTAAATGGGTAGCTTCAAGTGCATAGTTACTCTTGTAAAGCAAAAGGGGAAAACTCCTGGGATTATCTGGCAATTTAATCATTAGGAAACACACCAGGAGGGGGAAGGAGAGGCTGAAAAATATCATATTTAAATTAAATGGGCATGGACACCCCACAGAGCTGTGTTGTGTTGTAGTTCTAGAGGAGTTTGCTACCAAATGCAACCTCCCTTGGCAGGAAAGGGTAGGTGATAGAGTTGCAAAGGACTATAAGACTTCTAATAATTGAGCCATTTAGTTCAGGACACGGGACTATATAGATTGATGACTAATATCTGATGATTCAGATGAGACCCCAAATAAAATGTACAGCACCCAGCTGATTCAAGTACATCAATGTTGTTACAAGGAGGTGGGGGGAGGGAGAAAAATTGTTCTCTTTATCCTCTGAGGATAGGACAAGAAGCAATGGGCCTAAATTGCAGCAAGGGTGGTTTAGGTTGGACATTAGGAAAAACTTCCTAACTGTCAGGGTGGTTAAACACTGGAATAAATTGCCCAGGAAGGTTGTGGAATCTCCGTCACTGGAGATTTTTAAGAGCAGGTTAGATAGACGCTGGTCAGGGGTGGTCTAGACAGTATTTGGTCTTGCCATGAGTGCAGGGAACTGGACTAGAAGACCTCTTGAGGTCCCTTCCAGTTCTATACTTCTATGATTCTATGATTGTGCATGATTTTCTTTAAAACATTCCCAGTCATTTAAGATAGGGGTAAGAGCAAACAGACAGATAAAGTTATTGCTGTCATACTCGCTTGCTCACTAAAGCTATCAGTTGCAATACACTCTATCTGGTGCTACACTGGAGAACCCATCTAAACCTTACTTTGGCAAAATACATTGGAAAGGGTATTGTTTATCAGTACACTTGCTATTGAGAATGCCAGAGGTTGGCTTTTGGAGAGGCGTAAGTAAAAGAATATCATGTTTTCATATGTGAATTTGGATTTCAGGTCAGTTTAAAAAAATACTCTAAAAGCTTTGGTTTGGTGTCCCATTAAATATACTGAAAAATTATCTAAGTCATACAGTGCAGTTTGGTCCCACGTCAGGATTGGGAGAAAGAAAAATAGATTGCTAGGAAAAACACTCCCATCTTGTTACAGTTATCAGTGTCTGAAAATAATAGAGTGCAAGAGACAGTTTCATTTCTAGTTCTTCAGTTTTAGTTTTGGAATGTGAGATGCAATTATTAAATTCAAACTTCAAGACAGATTTAGGAATTCATTTTATATTTTGAATGAAAAAATATTTTGTAAGGTAAATGGATCTGATGCTTCTAAAGGAGATGAAGGATTAAGCAACTGTAACTTGAAGCCCTTTCCGTAAACTGTTCACTATAAATTGAAAGTACACCACTACCTCGATATATAACGCCACCCGATATAACATAAATTTGGATATAACGCGGTAAAGCAGTGCTCCAGGGGGGCAGGGCTGCGCACTCCGGTGGATCAAAGCAAGTTCAATATAACACGGTTTCACCTATAACGCGGTAGGATTTTTTGGCTCCCAAGGACAGTGTTATATCGAGGTAGAGGTGTATGTGCAGTATAGTATATGGGTGTCTGACGGTTAACCCTTGGACTCCCTTGCCTTGTTAGAAGGTAAGTATTTCTATACATATGGTTTATGAGATATGAGCTTTTTAACAATCAAGGCTGCTGTGACTCAAGATCCTAAAGAAAAATTTGCATTGATGATGAAAAAGACAAAGATATAAGGTGGTGACACTGAGGTTTCCAAGCCTGTTCAACCTGTCAGTTGCTATGACTGTCTACTTATGATTTTCTTTCACTATGCATTGCATTAGACTTGGCCAGGGAGGTCAAATGCTTGGTAAGGATCCATATGTCCTTATTCTTCACATTTCATGCAGCAGATGATGGGTTTTACTTTTATTGTTTACTTCAGGCATGTCTGTTTAAATCAATTTTAAGAGTAGAACTATTTTGAACCCTCCATAAACTCTGTAGCTGTGTTGAAGGAGAAGAATGGGCTTAGTCTATCTCACAGGAAAGCAGTTCTAAAGTTACTGAGGTATAAACATTTATTACAGTGCTTTTCTTAAACATTACCAATCAGGTAATGCTACGATCTGAATTGGGCACCAGCTTCCCAATGTAAAATAGCATCTGAATTGTGACTGTCAACCTTCTTCATGCCTTGCACCACTTTTGAAAAGAAAAAAAATATGTTCCATCAACTATATATTAAATACATACTTGTCATGTTTATGTCAAATTTGTCAGTTTCATGAACATATGAATCTAAAGTGATGGTAATGATGCATCTAGATTTTAAAATACAGTAGCTTCTGCTTAATACACCTCTACCCCGATATAACACGAATTCAGATATAATGCTGTAAAGCAGCGCTTTGGCGGGGGGGCTGTGCACTCTGGCGGATCAAAGCAAGTTCGAGATAACGCGGTTTCACCTATAACGCGGTAAGATTTTTTGGCTCCCGAGGACAGTGTTATATTGGGGTAGAGATGTATGATCAATTTGGTTAGAGTGGTGAATGAAAATACAATTTATAGTTTTTAGCTGTACTGTCACATAGTTCGAGTCCTTCATAATACTGCAAAGTCACATGGTTTCTTGCCTGCACAAACCAACAAGAAATGGTTTCTTTAACATCTCCACTCCATCTCTGTTTAGCTTTCAATTTGCATTTTCAGGAACAGTGACCTAGCAAGCAGGAATTAAGTCCTTAATAGTCCTTAATAGCTGCAAGCTTCCTTAGGAGCAAGGGCCTCTGCAGGTGGGCACCAGCTCCATAGCAGTGTGAGCTGTAGTGCTGCTAGTAGCTTCTGCAGCAGGAGTGTGCTAAGAAAGAAATCCTTATGTGGAGTGTTAGATGTGTCGTGCAAAGTATCTGTTACAATAGTTAACTCTTCCATTCTTTCTCATCAATGGAAATTAGGTTATTTTATTTAACAAAGTAGCAGTCCTCATCATGCTTCTAGCTGCATGGCTAATTTTCAGGCAACCAATTGGAAAACCACCCAAAACTCGTCTGCAGTCCACCAGTGGTCTGTGGGTCATGGATTGAGAACCAGTGAACAGACAGGATTTGCTTATTACCAGGAATCTGTTAGACATGTAAGCAGTCATGCAGATCTCACAATGAAGTTTCTTCCAGATGAGAAGGATGTACACAACTAAACAGGAGAGTTGTTAAATCTCACCAAAGCACTGCCCAGCCCTATTAATGCTTTAATTTAGATGAAACATCCGAAGAGCATTTATTGCCAAAAATAAATTGGAACTTCTGTCAGCAGCTTCTACTTGTTTTGCAGGCAACACAAATTATATTAGACATTTGCCACATTCAACAAGATCCAAATGTACATTTTGCATTTATGCTCCATTTGGAGTATTGATGATTCAGTGAATTGCCTTTTCTGATTAAATGAAGTGTTCTGAGCTACCCTGTGATCAGCTTCTTACAGTAGCATTATTGCAAGTTGGGATGGTGGTGGGAGTCTGGCATTACAATTTGTTATGAATGGAATAGCCAAAAATACTGTAATCTCTGTTTTTTCAGCCTTTTATTTGACAACCCACCATGCTCATATAGAATGTTTTATGGCTAATATCTTTCATGCATTATATAACATTCTTTATAATTATTTAAGAAGAAAACAGAAAAGATTCTTTCTTCCCTCCAACCCCCACAATAAATTAAACAGATAAAGGGAAAAAAATGTGGGCCAAATTCACTGCTGGTGTAACTCATTGACGTAACTGGAGTGACATTGACAGGTAATTTGGCTTAAAATATCTCTGAGGCTTAGCCTTAAGCAAAGAGCATCTGCTTCACAAACCAAATAAGGAAGAGTCCTAGTTTTGAAGAGCATCACAGTGAAAGGTTCAGGATGATGTCAACCATTATTCTACTCTTGCATTTTGTATTGCAGACAAAATCATTTTTATGCTAGTCTGTCTGTAATTTACTGTATGTATTAATGTGCACCTTACAACAATAAAAAAGAGCATTCAGAACTCTAAGAGCCCCTGATGCAAGCTACAAAAATACCTAACTGGTTTCAAGACCGAGATTGATAAATTTATGGAGGGGATGGTATGGCAGGACTGCTTGTAGCAAAAATCCTCAATGGCCAGAGACGGAACACTAGATGGGGAGGGCTCAGAATTACTACAGAGAATTCTTGCTCAGGTGTCTGCCTGATGGGTCTTGCCCGCATGCTCTGGATCTAACCGGTCACCATATTTGGGGTTGGGAAGGAATTTTTCCCCTGGGTCAGATTGGAGAAAACTGGGGGGTGAGGGGGTTGCCTTCCCCTGCAGCATGGGTCATGGGTCACTTGCATGTTTAAACTAGTGTAAATGGTGGATTCTCTGTAACTTGAAGTCTTTTTAAATCATGATTTGAGGACTTGAGTAATACAGCCAGAGGTTAGGGGTGTATTACAGGAGTGGGTGGGTGAGGTTCTATGGCTGCAACATGCAGGAGGTCAGTCTAGATCAGGAGTAGGCAGCCTATGGCACACGTGCCGAAGGCGGCACGCAAGCTAATTTTCAGTGGCACTCACACTGCCCCCATGTCCTGGGCACAGTCCGGGGGGCTCTGCATTTTAATTTAATTTTAAATGAAGCTTCTTAAACATTTTGAAAAGCTTATTTACTTTACATACAGCAATAGTTTAGTTATACATTATAGACTTATAGAAAGAGACCTTCTAAAAACATTAAAATGTATTACCGGCACGCAAAACCTTAAATTAGAGTGAATAAATGAAGACTCGGTACACCACTTCTGAAAGGTTGCTGACCCCTGGTCTAGATGATCTCAATCGTCCCTTCTGACCTTAATGTTTACGAATCTATGAGTGAGTGGTTTGGAAGGAGCGCACCAGCTCTTTTGGATCAAGGGAAGTGTTGGTGGTAAAAGTCTTGGGAAAATAAGATGTGTGAGTAAGAGAGAAACGTCACTTTGGGATTTTATTGTCAAACTCGGGAGTAACCTTGGAAAGAGTTAATGAACTTCGTAGTTCAAATTGCAATGGGAATTTAATCAAAGGTAAGACAGATGTAGAGCACTAAACTTATGCTAAGCCTTACTATGAAGAATTAGCACCCTCAGAAGATCATGCTATTGGTAAGTAGTGACAATATATATTTTTATCACACCCAGGGGAAAATTGTTCTTCCTGCTAACCAGAAGCTATGTGTTCTCCAGTGAATAGTCAATTTTGTTTTTAAGCAAACATCCTTAGAAAATAAACAAAAAAATTGAGTGGAAATGGTTTTCTGAATACTTTTGGACAATAACTGATTGATTTCTATTAATTGTTTTTGCATTTTCATCAACAAGCTGCAAAGAAAAAGATAAGGCGATAATCTTTCATTATCACATTTGCAGGCATATGTCTGGATTTTGATTCTTTTTTTAACTTACTCTGGTAGTGTTCAAATAAACTTAATCTATAATTGGATGAGAGAGAATTGCATCAGTGTTAATTCTTCATTGACAATAGAGCCCTATTCAGTACTCTTCAGACTTTACTCAGGCAAAACTCTCTCTTAAGTTGGAGTCTTGTCTGAGTAAGAAGTACTGTTCAATGCCCTAAAATCATCTGTAATCATATCCATTCTCACACAAACTAAATATGATTCTCTTTATCTGATATGTTTGTAAATGAATGCAGGTCAGGAAAAATCACACTCTGCCGGAGTCGTGTAAGATTTTGAAACAGTAACAGTTACTTAGGCTTTCTTTAAATGTAGAGGAAAATTCTGTCATACAATGTCCATCCACTGCCATGGATTCACTGCTGGGAAATCCTGTCCTTTCTTTCCTAAGAAAAAGGGCAAGCAGAAGAAACAGTTAGAAAAGGAAGTGAAAATATTTGCTGTTTCTATGAACATGTAGCCAATTTACACAGGTGCTATCAATTGAAAATGTTTCAAAAAGAGGCTTTTTAACAGACTGGAAGAATGCTTTATAGACATTAATGTTTTATGTATGATTAGCACCAACTTTTAGTCAACATTTTAAAAGTTCTTTGGGGTGGGTGTACAAACAATTCAGAGTACTAAGGATTTTGCTAATCAATGTTGACTGAATTTACACATTTCTTGACCTTTCAAGGATAAATTCTTATAAGGGCCCGAGAACTATAAAGCTAAGTAGTTCTGCCAGCCAAAGGATGTAGGATGTGATACTCTTCACAAACTACAAGCTAAGAATGATGGAAATATAGCCCATAGATTAGCTTGGGGACTGTTAAAGTCAGTAATCTTAAAATGTATTTTTAATATTTGTGTGTGTGAATAATTCTTGTCCACGAGAGGGAAAATTGTGATTTTAGTGCATAGATTTTTCTTGGTACAGTTGGGGTTGCTAGTGGAGCCATACAAGCATACAGCTGTTTTGTGGTTTTATATCTGTGATGGAGTGCTGGAGCTAGCTGGTGAGCACAGCACTCTGATCACTTAGACATCAATCAGCTCCCCCGGAGAAGGCTGATTGGGGATGTGTAAGTAAATTGGCTGATCAGGCTGGGAGGTCAGATGAGCCAATAGTCCATCAGCAGAGAGGTATAAGAAGGACACAGGAGGAAAGTACTGGGGAAGAGAAGGAATAACCAGGGCTAGCACAGCCCAGTATGTGCAGAGATCTCAAGGAAGAGAGACCTCTGTTCCTCTTCAGCCCTGCAAGAAAGGGCTAAAGGTAGAGAAGCATTGTATATACATGGGACAATATTGGCATTGGCGAATATAAATCACAGGAAGTTGCCATTCAATGGGCAGAGTCTGAGAGGTTCCTAAGGCACCTTAGGATTCAGATGGACCACTCCTTGTTACAATGCCAGATTAAGCACTACTGGAAATGCCTCCCAGTGTAAGGGTTGAGTTCAATGGATTTACAGGTGTCGAGAAGAATTATTGGAGTAGTTTTTAAATAGCTATGGAGGCCAGTGGACACTCAAGATTCAATGTAGCCTATAGTAACTCCTTCCTCCCCTCCAACCAGTTTCCATAAATAAATAAAAAAAGCTTTTGTATGCTGTATGTAGTGATTTTTATTAGTATTAAGCAGTTATGAGATAAGACAGCCTTTTAAATCAGGCTTATTTATTTTACTTTAAAAAATGTTTTGATTGACTGTGTTCCTCCTAAAAATGAGGGCTGCTAGCAGTCAGTAACCAGGCATGTGGCAAGCAGGCACTGGGTAAGCGTCATTGTACAATTCTGCTAGTGCACCTCAGTGCAGACCTGCCAAACGCTGCTCTTCCAGACAGTGTTCGGCCTCCTCTAAGCAGCAACTGCATATCTGGTTCAGTTTTGGTGGTTATGTGAGCTAGAATGGGACCACCAAACTGCTTTTCACTTGTGACTAAACAGGGCCTCTGGGTATGAGGGGACACCCAGTATGGTTGTGTCTATATTGCGGCCGGGGTTGTGATTTGCAGCTGGTGTAGACGTCCGATTACCTTACACAATGCTCTGGTGAGATCAGGTGATATTATTTTTCCAATTATACATCTGGCGAGCTGAAACACATTGATGTTCAGGCCTAGATTTTCAGAAATCCAATTAATTTTGGATACCTAAGGGCTTGATTCTTCAGAGTACTTAGCATTATACATGTTTGAAGCACAGCTTCCATTGCTTTCAGTTGTAGCTGTGAATGCTCAGCACTTCTGCAAATCAGACCCCAGGGTCTCATGTTGCTTACCCAGAAAATGAGGAACACCTGTGAAAAATTTGTTTTAAGTGACTTGCCCAGCACATGTGCAGAGGCAGCCATAGAATCCAGTTCCCCAGGACAGCCTTCAGCTGCCTTAATCATGAGACCCTCCTTTCTCTTCCTGCAGTCCCTTGCCTCATTCACTAGAAACCTTTCAACATTTCTGCAAAATAACAAAGCAGAGCTTCTGCAGAGAACAGGGTCTGGTGGGAGTTGCCCTAGTAGATATTTCTGCTCCTGTGGCCCTATCCTATGCCTCCTGCTCCTCTCTGCCCCACCCTCACTTCTGACCCTCACTCTCCTCCTATCTATCCCTCCTCCCATCTCTTAAAAAACATCGGGGGTGGGGAGGCATTATAAACTAAAATCTGAAATGTTTATTGGACACTAAATAAAAAAACAAAAACTTCTAACTTCTATTGATGATCAAAAATGTTTTGGTTTCCTGTTTTTCCTGAAACCATGAAAATTTTGATGAAAATCAATTTTTGTGCAAGCTTCCATTTAACCAAAAAGCCATTTTTCACTTAAGGAAGAGGGCTAAACAATTTTTCTAGCAGATCTATTCTATTCTATTCCACTTTGCAGGCTAATTTTTGATTCTTTAGCTTGTACTGTGTGGCTGTGATCCATAGCTGTATATGTGCATGTTGGGTGAACAACATCCTGACGATTTAAGAAACAGTTTTGGCTGGTTGGATCAGTTCATGTGTGCATTTTGTTTTGTTTCTTTCTCATGTAGACAGCTAAGGATAGTGACAGGTGAATGGTTTTTTGAAGAGAGGGCAAAGCGCTTCAAACAATCCAACCTCCTTGGAACTGATGTTGTCAGACAGTCCATCCTACGCAAAGTCCCAGGTAAAAATAAGAACACACAAGAAAAGTTGTTCTCTGTTTAGACTTATATTTTAAACCTAGTTGTCAAAATGTTTTTACCAAATGTGGGTTTTATGCTTCATATTCTAGAATTCATAGCCTGTGTCACTACTTTTAATGGAGTCATAGTTTCTAAGGCCAGAAGGGACCATTGTGATCATCTAGTCTGACCTCCTGCATAACACAGGCCACAGAGCTTCCCCAAAATAGTACCTAGAGCAACTCTGTTAGACATTTAATCTAGATTTAAAAGTTGCCAGTGATGGAGAAGCCACCACAACACTTGGTAAGCTGTTCTAATGGTTAATTACTCTCACTGTTCAATTGTATACCTTATTTCCACTCTGAATTTGTCTAGCTTCCACATTCAGCCATTGGATCATATTCTACCTTTCTCTGCTAGATTGAAGAGCCATTATTAAATATTTGTTCCCCATGTAGGTATGTATAGACTGTAATTAAGTCACTTCTTCACCTTTTCTTTGTTAAGATAAACAGATTGAACTCATTGAGTCTATTACTATAAGGTATGTTTTCTAAACTTTAATCATTATCGTGGCTCTTCTCTGAACCCTCTCCATCTCATCAACATCCTTCTTGAATTCTGTGTCCAGTTCTGATGCCCACTATTCCAGCAGTGCTTGCACCAGTGCCAAATACAGAGTTAGAATAACCTCTATACTCCTACATGAGATTCTCCTGTTTATGCATTCCATGATCGCATTAGTTGTTTTGACCACAGCATGATCAGCTGATTATCCATCACAACAACCCCAGCCCCATCTTTTTCAGATGTGTTGCTTCTCAGAATAGTTACCATCCTGTAAGTATGGCCTACGTCCAGTGTTCCTAGTTGTATACATTTACATGTAGACATATTAACACACACATTATTCGCTTGCGCCCAGCTCGCCAACAGTCCAGATATCTCTGTATTAGTGACTTGCCGTCTTCATTTATTTACCACTCTCTCTGCAAACTTTATCAGTAATAATTACATATTATTCTTCTAAGTCATTACTTGAAGTGTTAAATAGCATAAGGGTCAGGAACCAATCTTTGCAGGGCCCCACTAGAGATATACTCGTTCAATGATGATTTCCCCATTTACAGTTACATTCTGAGACATATCAGTTTTTCATCCAGTCAATGTATGCCATCTTAATTTTGTATCATTCTAGCTTTTTAAACAAAATGTTGTGTGGTACCAAGTCAAATGTCGTACAGAAGTCTGTCTATTACATCAACACTATTAGCTTTATCAACCAAACTTTTAATCTTTTTTAAAAAAAGTATCAAATTAGTTTTACAGGATCTATTTTTCATAAACCCATGCTGATTGGCATTAATTATATTACACTCCTTTTATTCTTTATTAATCAAGTCCCATATCAGCTGCTTCATTATCTTGCCTGGGATAAATGTCAAACTCACAAGCCTGTAATTACCTGGGTCATCCTGTTTACCTTGTTAAAATATTGGCATGACATTAGCTTTCCTCTAGTCTTCTGGAACTTCCCTGATGTTCCAAGAGTTATTGAAAATCAATATTAACAGTCCATCAGTCTCCTCAACCAGCTCTTTTAAAATTTTTGGATGCAAATTATCTTGATAGGCTAATTTAAACTGTCTAACTTTAGTTGCTCCTGTTTAACATTCTCGAGATACTAATGGAATGGAGAGAGTGTTATCATATGCCATGATTACATGGTCTTCCCCCACCCCCAATACAGAACAAATATTTATTGAAGATTTTTGCCTTTCTTCATTATTATTGATAATTCTACCATTTCTATTTAGTAATGGAATGATACTATTGTTCAGATTCTTTGTGTTCCCTAATATACTTTAAAAAATCCTTATTGTCCTTAACTCAGTTGGCCATAGATTTCTCCTTGTGTCCCTTTGGTTCCCTTTTCAGTTCTCTACAGCTATATTCATTACTATCAACTTCCCCTTTCTTCCATTTGTTATATCTTAATTTTTTTTATTTTTTATAGTTGCCTTCTAAACCCAGTCATATTTTTAACCAATATGGCCTTCTTCCTTGATTGTGGCTTCTTTGGCATCTAGTAACGTGTTCCTAAACAATTCCCAATTATCATTGAACTTGAATAGTAATTATGTATTAGTCAACTAAGGTCTGAAGAATACCGGACACTTTACAGAACATTGAAAAGAACACCCTCTCTATCCTGAAGAACTTACAATTTATAGGAGATCTTGACCTAAATAAACATAGACAAATTATTCAGTAGTGCAAGATCTCTCAAATTTCATTTTCTGGATCCTTACATCCAGACATTCCAGCATGAATTATGCTGAGCTCTAAACACTAACTATCCATCTTTGCCACTGCTTCCCTCCCCCACCCCCCCATGGAACTCAAACTGTAATTCTCTGTACTGTACTAGATTTTTTTTTCTTATTCTGCATGGGGGAAGACTTGCTAATTGCTAGATCACAGGCTGTATACCATCTTATTTGTGCCTCTTTATTCTGAGGCAACATCTTAACTTTCCTGTCACCTAGCTACCCATTGCACATGCACAAACATGTTTACACATGGATAATGTGGTCTGCTTTACTGATCCAATAGGGGATAGCACATATTACATTCCTCAGAGCTGCCTACATGCCTCACCTCCACTACAGCTTTACCAGCTTAAGGAAAATGAGTTATTTCTGAATACAAAGGTCCCTCCTCTCAGCTGAACTATTTTAACACTTCACCCACATGCCACCATCTAAGTACAGCCTGTGTTTCCAGGTAGTGTTTATCATATTCAGCAGCTAAGTTACAGTGACTAAGTGTATTTAGGAAGAAGGAGGGCTGGCTGCCATTAAAAAAAATTACTATGAATTCTGATATTCTACTTGGCAAAATACTGACCTATCTGGTGTGTATGCCACCTCAAGCATTGTCTATTGGCACGTGACTAGCATTCATGGTTTTCTGTCTTTATTTTATGCAAGATATTGAGATGTATATTTTGTTTTATTGCTATATTTGTATATTTATATTTTTTGTTAGATGTATAATGAGAAGAAAAAGTAATGTCCAAAGCATTTTGTCCACATTTTCCTCCCAGTTGGAAACATTTTTAATGCAGAGAATGTGCTCTCTCTCACTTAACACAGGAAGAGCTATAAACTGCAAAGTGTGTTTTTTCATGTTCCTCCATCACTAAATTTATTTAATGTATTAATTAGCAACAAAGTTGGGGGCATAATCCAATGGAAATGTTGAAAAACAAAACAAATGAAAAAAACCAACAACAACCCACCTGCATCAAATTTCTAAAATAACTAAACTCAAATTGGTTACTTTTGTGATGCTTTCTTATTTAAAAAAGAAACTGAGCTATGCAAAAATGGCTTTGTGATAGTCTGAACAGGTTTTTTATTAGTTAAAAACAGATATTCTATATCAGATGCACACTTGGCATATGTTGCCTTTATTTCTCTGAATATTTTTTTTTCTCCTTCAGATACTATTTCCGGTAAGAAAGGAGGACAAGAGAAAGATCACACCCAGGAGACTGTAGAGCAAAGGCCAGATACCCCAGCTTCCTCCACAAGTGGGCAGAAATCAATATTCAGTGGACACAGAAAGATAGGGTAAAGTCTTGAACTTTGGAAACTGATCATTCAGAGTATAGCACCTCTGAGCAGATTTTCTTTTGAGTCTCTCCAGCCTCTCTCTCTCTCTCTTCTCTCCCCCCCCCCTCCCCAGTATTGCAGATCAGACCAAAATCTCCCAGGGTTCGAAACAATCTGCTTTGAAACAATTGCTATCATTAGACTGCAGTCTCCTAGGAAATGCAGCTATAATTACCTTTTGCTACAAGGTAGCAGCAAAAGGCAATGGCAACTATTGGATTTTTCCTCCTGGTAAGAGGTTACATTTTGAATTTGAAGGGTCTCTAAGTGTGCTTCTACTCTGAAAAATGGCACCTTGAAGATCCATGTTTGTTTCCTCTGAGTGGCTTCCACATAAAATTAGCTCAGTTTACAAGTAAAATGATGTTTTGCCCCGAACTTCCAGCTCTGTAAACTCACCCTGTGATCTGAAAGCTATGTTTTCCTTTTATGAATCATCTTCAGTAAATAAAAATAGTGCTTGGGCACATTACAGTCTCAGTGACATCTGTGCAACCCCGTTATCTTTAGAATATCCCCTCAATAAAATGTGTCGTAAGGCAAGTGGGGCTACATGTTTGTAAAGAGTGAATGATATATGTGCTGTGGGGTTGCATAGTTGTTACTGGGGCATAAATTGGTACTGATGCATGAGGAGGACAGAACTCAGCTTAACTTTTGGATCGTGGGCTGAATTAGCCAGGCTTGCAATTCTAAAAACAAATTTTTATTGGTAAATTGAGCACATTTTGACATGGAACGTAGATGGTCACTCTTCATAGGAAAAGCATTTGGTTAAGAGATTGCTAATTACAGCTGACTGAATTTCTATCCAGGTGCATCTACAGCATATTGAATATGTAAATTATAAGGGCCGTGATGGCCAAGGGAATAGAGGAGTGAACTGGACCTCTGACAATCAATCAGAAACTTCACTTGATTTTGCTTCATTAACGTTGGATAAAAGAAGCAGCTGCTGCTTCTGAGTACTCCTATGCAGATGAAGGAAATGCAGCCTAAGGAATCGGTGGCACTAAAAATTGCATTTAGTTACAGTTCATGCAGATAATAGCCATGGTGAAGGTATACTGAAAGTCTGCCTCCTTAGTGGAGTGGAGCATTTACTGTCTTTGCTGGGAACACTTAGTAGCACAATAACTAAATATTTAGAGAACTGATTTATGCCTGTTTCTTATCTTCTCTTTTTATTGCGATTCACCCCCAAATGGGAAGATCTGCTATGGTTAAAATTTCAATATTTCAAGTGACAAATCAACTCCAAAGGGGAAAGATTTATTGCGAGAAAGCTAGGAAAACATGGGAATTGTCATATTGGGTCAGACCACAGCTTCACTGAATGCAGTATCTTGTCACTGACTTTGGCTCAGTGCAGGGACTCAAGAGAAAAGTTGCATCCACTTTCTTCCTCCTCCTCTCCAGATGAGGGAGTGGCACCAGCCTCACTCTTGCCACCAGATAACTAGTAACAAGGCATCCTAAGGAGTATTGCAGAAACCCTCCAGATCCCCTTGGAGGGGGTCCAAGATCCAACTCATAAGCTCCTGGACATCCTCCAGACAAGGTGGCACTTCCTGGTAATGAGGCCATATTTGCAGCTGCTAAGGTGGTGGGGAACACTACAGCCACCTGCACCACTCTCCCAGAAAGGCATCAAAGAGGCAGAATATTTGTTCTCCCACCCTAATCCGAACTCTTTCATGGCCCAGACTGTCATGGAATGCAGCATGCTGCACCAACGTAGGTCCACCCCTTCAGTCATGGATGCCAAGAGGCTGGATCTCTTCAGGAGGAAGTATTTTTCATCAGTTAGCCTTTTATTTCATATAGTGAATAACAGAGTATTGATATCCAAATATGACTTATTAATTACAACAAGCTTTTGGAGTTAGCTAATAAGCTGCTATCGGAGTGCGGTCTCCAATTCCAGGCCATCCTTGACAAGGGGAAAATTGGTTGACAGATTGTCCCTGCAAACAGATACGACAACTTTGGTCATGAGGTAGTCTTCCTGGCTGCAATCCTCAGGTTTTCCCCAAGTTGGTCCAGGCAACAGTAAAAGATCTCCTCTTCAAGGGTAACAACCTGTTCATTGAGGGAACAGATGAGTCACTTCACTCTTTTAAAGAGTCTTGTGCAGCTCTCTGCTCCTTGGGGATATATATCTGATGCACAGGAGGAACTCGTAGATCCTGTCCTGGCTCTCAGCCCATCTCTCATTAAAGGGCCTTTGAGCTCCCTAGGAAGTGACACACATATAGCATGGCAGTCACAGTGCACCATTACCTTCCCCTCTTCAATCCCAGCCTCCCGTGGAAAAGGTATTTTGATGAGATGCTCGAAAGACATCAGCCAGTCTCCACACCACCAGTTATCCCCACACCCTTTGATGGCTGCCTGTTCCATTTCCTCCCAATGCGGCACCATATCATGTTGGACAGATAGGTCCTAGACAAAATCTTGATAGGCTACTCCATAGAACTCTTTTCTACTCCTTCTCCAAAATGCCCCTCCCATCCGTCTTCACAAGAGGTCTCTCAGACAGGAGGTGAACTCTCTAATTCAGCTATGGGCAGTAGAGTCTATGCCTTCTCAACACAGGGACAAGGGTTGTTACTCACGATATTTCCTTGTACCCAAAATGAAGGGGTGGCTGGAAGACCAATCCTGGACCAGCTGATGTCTTTATACGCCATTCAAATTCAAGATGAGCAAGTTGGTTTCAATAATCCCATCCCTAAATGAAGGTGACTGACTTGTGGCCCTTGGTTTGGAGGATCCGTATTTTCATATAGACATTCATCCAGCTCACAAGAGAGTCCTGCCCTTTATGGTACACCAAGATCACCCTTTGGTCAAAGCATGCTTACCACTGGACAGAATCCGCATGATGAGGGACATCATCATCCAGCTCTGACTCAGCCCCCAGATGGCAGTCCTGTCCAACCTGGTCCCTCTAGATCACATGGCCGCCTGCACCTAGGTGATATCCTTCGTGAGGCTCCATCTCTGGTGCCTCCTGGCATGGTTGTGGACAGTCTATGCTTCCAAGCACAGATGCCCTGGACAAACAAGTTTCACTTCCTCCAAACATCCTCATATCTCTCACCTCATGGGAAACGAAAGTGACTGTTTGCATAGGGGTTGCCTGTGTCCCCCCCCCATCACCACCCAGAAAGACACTCACAACAGATGCCTCTCTTCTGGGCTGGGGAGTGCACCTGGATGGCTATATTTCTCAGGGGTCCTGTACTCTGCAAGAATCAAAACTAAGCATCAGACTTCTCAGCAGTGCATGAAGCATACAAGCATTCCTACCCTTCATCCAGTCCGCACATGTCTAACTCATGTCAGACAACATGTCTCTACTGTATTTTGTATAAACAAACAGGAAGAAATGAAGATTGCCCCACTCCGCATGGAAGCAGTCGTGCTCTGGAACTGGTGCATTCAGCACTGGATAACCTCCTTGCAAGCGCACCTCCTGGAAGCAATGGACACCTTAGCAGACATTCTAAGCAGGCATTTCCACCAGGATCACAAGCGGGAGCTTCATTCTTCAGTGGTGCAGGACATTTTCTGGCAGTGGGGTTTCCCATTGTGGGACCTCTTTACAACCTAAGCAAACAAGAAATGCCTATGGGCACTTAGGAGCTGTAGGCATAACTCCAGGAGAATGCCTTTCTGGTGCAGTGGTCAGGTCCGCTAATATATATCTATTATCCCATGTCTTCAAGAAGGTCAAATCAGGACAAGGCAACAATAATCCTGGCACTACTTTCACGGCCAAGACAATTTGGTGACCTTTCGTCCATTCATACATCTGTACCTGTTCCTGAACCTACTGTCTCAGAACAGAGGTCAGAACCAACCATCCAAACCCAGCCTCCCGCCATCTGGTACTTAGAGAGAGGTTGTCTCTGAATAGGTACAGTACATCCTTAGCAGCAGGAAGCTCTCTACAAGGAAGTGCTATGCTGCCAAATGGAAGTGGTTCTCCATCTGCTGTCAACAGTAGCTTACCTCCAGAAGCTCTGAGATCTCTTTTATCTTGGATGATCTTCTCTCCTTGAAGACGCTGGGCCTGTCTGTCAGTTCGTCACCCTCTGTGATAAAGGAGTTCTGCAGTATATTTGATAATGGGAGATTGATCTTATAACTGGAAAATCAGAGCAAAGCACCATGAGTGATTTTTACACAGCTTTTTGAAAAGCCATGGGAACAATTCGATCTGTTATCATAATGCAGCTAATATACACCGCTACCCCAATATAATGCGACCCGACATAACACGAATTCGGATATAATGCGGAAAGCAGCGCTCCGGGGGGGGGCGGGGCTGTGCACTCTGGTGGATCAAAGCAAGTTCAATAGAACACGGTTTCACCTATAACACGGTAAGATTTTTTGGCTCCTGAGGACAGCGTTATATCGAGGTAGAGGTGTATAATATATAGTCTCCATCAGCAAATTTAACTAAGGCATCTTAGCAGCCATATCAGAAGCCAGCTTCAGACTCTCAGATTCCTGACATCACCCAAGACATCTTTACCTGGGCTCTTGGAGGGGGGAGGGAATGATAAAATTCTGCTCCAGACACAACACGGGACTCTCCCACTTCCCCTTTTCATCATCTCCTCCTTTTCTGTCTGCTTTACTTTACTCCATCTTCCCATTCTTCTCTCATTCCCTCAATCTTATCCCTTCTTACTCCTCTCCTTTCTTACCTCATTACCCACCTGTTTCACCCCCAACCAATAAAAAGGAAGCAGAAGGAACTAACATGATACTTAGTGCCATCAGAACTACTACTAGCTGAGGTTGTCACTCTGACCACACTGATTGTATGTCATACCTAAGGCCCTATTCAATTCACAGTATTGCAAGAATTGCAGATCCCGCAATATTTGGCTTCCACTGCAATTTTCTCAGTCATCCAGGGCTGACAGTAGGAGCCCTGGCTGCCAGCCACCCGGGGCTGACAGAGGGACTCTGACTGGGCTCCTGCTGTCAGCCTTGTGCATTAATGATTGTAATATAACTGCGGCAAAATGTCTGATTAGCAAAAAAATTAGAAGGCATAATGTAATACTTGAGTGTTTACATTGTTCCAGCAAATTTTTCTTTAACAATTTTTTCTTTTCTGGCTTTTCCAAATTACTGCAATTAATATAGGTCCATTTTACTTTTCTGCAATTTTCCATGTCTTGTCTGCAGCTCAGCCACAATTATTTGACAATCATCCTGCTATTAAGTAGGGACTTTTTCATGCCGCTTTCCACCTCTGTGTTTTTTTGTTTTTTGTTTTATTAGTTCATAAGCTCTTTGGGGCAGGCTCTGTCTCTTCTTATGTGTTTGCACAACTCCTGGCATGCTTTGACTGGTACTGTAATACACATGGCACTATTATTATTTATGTGAGTCAGAGAGATAGGTGAGCGTTTTACTAAATCTGTGACTGCCTCTTCTATTTTTTACCTCAGCAATACTCAAAACACATAGCCCCTAGAAGCACAGCATGGTGCTATCAGAACCATTGCCGGCTCTCTTTTCTAATAGGAAAGCTCTCACAAAAGTAACATTGGCTTAAGTGTTGTATGCTTTACATTTTCACCCTGTTTTATTTTTTTAATTTATGCTCCTCAGGAAGGCCATCAGGGCAGTGACCAAAGGAGAAATCACCAATGTGAAAGCTGAAGATGGAAGAAGCAGCAGTTCAGAAGCTGATGCCCAAAGTTTACGCAGTGTCAGGTCTACTCCCTGTTCTGACAGGTAAGGGACAGAGAAGTCTGATGATAGCTCAGAGCTTGATCCAGAAAGGCGCAGAGCAGTCCTGTATAACCCTTTGCGCTCTTGAGTGCTCAGCACTACTGGAGCTGACTGAAAAATTCAACATTTTTCAGGAAAATTTTGTCCTTTTTGGTCACTTATTTTGGCCAGCTCTGCTCAGCACCTTGGAAAACTGAGCCTGAAGTCAGTAAGCATAAAGCTGACTGCAATATCTGACTTGGGCAAAATGTCAGTTGAGCTTTTAAAATGTTTCATTTCCATAGTCTTTCCATTATTATTCTGATTATATCTAACTGAATTCCTTGATCGTTTTTTCCTGGTGTAAGAGACCTCAGTTATTGCCCATTTACAAACAATACTGTTGAGTATTAAATAACCTGATGCCGATATTTTGAATGCAGATTTTGTAATGTGAAAAAATAAATCCAGAATTTGGCCAACTGATATTTTACTACTTTTCTTGTTTGCATAATTTCCACAAATTATGCTGGATACAAATTGTGTTCACTCAGTGTTGATTGTTTCACCTGCCTAGAAATCTTATGATGTAGATTGAAAAATAGTGTAATTTCACTTTATCCTCAAATGGAAATTTCCAATATTCTTTAGCAACTCAAAACGTATATACAGTAGCACTTGAACACTTGGATGGGTTTGTTTTCCTTATTTCCCACAAGTGGAAATACACCATCCTCACAGACATGAACTCTGGTGGTGTTGGGGGCGAAGGGTGGAACTAATTCCAGTGTCCAGGGCTTTCACTGAGAATGGTCTGCTCCCAACTCCTATGCTGGTATCCTTAAATCATGTGGGTTGGCCTAGTGGGGTCAAATCCATCCCTCAGACCATGGCAAAAATAATTTAATTATTCCTGAGCCATCCGTAATAGATCAGTGTTACACATAGCTTTGAACATCTGAAGTGATGGGAATTCCATAGTCTCCCAGAGCAGTTTGTTCTATTAATAACAAGAACAGTTATGCAACTGTAAGTAAATTTTCTGTGCTGCTCCTTACTGCTTGTTCTGTCCTCATTATCTAATGAGAGCAATTGATCCCACTGCTCTGTAACGTGTTTTCTTAACATACTGCAAGACTCGTTCCATAAAAAGGCAACAGAATGAATAGAGTACATGTGAAAGTACTTTTACAAATTATTATTAATTTTTTGTTAAGCAGTGAGTTTTTCTGGTTGTTTGTTGGTGCTGGGCAAGGCCTGCAGCCCCCTGGTGACTGTGATGGTAATTCCAAGCAAGCAGTCACAAACCACTAGATTTTTGTAGCACTCAGCCCTTGCAATAAGGGTAAGGGGGCACATAATCAACTGCTGTAAATTGTCATATCTCAGGGGAGCTATGACACACTGCTCCTATTGAGAACTTGCTGCCAGATTGCTAAAAGACCTCAGCACCTGATTGTGACGGGGTCTGTCAGACCTTCTCTGTCTCCTGCTGGAGGCATCAGCACCTTGACACTTGTTGCCCAAGGAAAATCCACTCAGACCAGGTGACCAACAAGACAGTCCTCCAGAGGCCTAGAAGGACCAAGAGAAATATTGACCAGTGGAGAACCAGAAGGCCAGTTAAAGACGGCATGCCTGCTTTTGGTCAGGGGCAGAGCAGGGCGAGACTGGGACAGAGGAGGAGCTTCTCAGGGCTAACCCCAGGCCAGGGCCTTGACCTAAAAGCTGCAAATAAGCACTTGCATTTCAGGTTGTTTTTTTCCCCTCGTCTTTGTCTTAAGCTGCAGAGAGCCAGATCCTGAGTTGCTGTTTTGTTACATGATTGTTTAGGACTGACACAGAGTTACAGCATAAGCTATAGGCGGCAGACCCTTGCAGACTCCAGTGGGAGGGCCTGGTACGATTGTACCAGGCATGGTCCTGAAGAGGACACTGCAGAGCAGACCCATTTTCTACTCCATTGTAAGCAGAAAAAGGCATAATGAAATTCAGTGATTGTGAGCTGAAATTAGACAAATTCACAATAGAAAGAAGGTGCAAATTTTTAGCAGCAAGGGTAATTAATCATTAGAACGACTTACCAGGGTATATGGTGGATTGTCCTTCACTTGAGTTCTTTAAGTCAAGACTGGATGTCTTTCTAAAAGATATGCTATAGTTGAACCAGAAATTATGGACTTGATGTAGAAATTTATTGTGTGAGGTTCTGGGGCCTGCGTTATGCAAGAGTTCAAACTAAATGATCATAATGGTTTCTTCTGGCCTTCAAAATTCATAGATTTTAAGATCTGGCCACTTATTTTTGTGCCTGAATTAGGACCTAAGCTCTTTTGAAAATTTGGTCCCAGATGATGGGGAAAAAACTGCCACAATATTTGTGTTTTTCCAAGAATAAACATAAAACTGTAGCTTTTTTAAATACAAAACTTCCAAGCCAATTAAATGAGCAGCAGCTTGAATATTAATCTCCTTGGCAGCATTCTGACAAGTTCATTGTGAATGGTATTATGTGAAAAGAACATCATAATAATTGATGAATTACAGATGAGTCCTATTATTTAAACAAGCAACTTATTTCCCTCCTGGCTTTTGATTTGTTGACTATAATTATTAATTGTACTGCAGAAGGTGAAAGATTGGGAGAGTTCAGGGAGACTGTAAACATCAATCTGCTTGTATTCACTCTGAACAGATCTCATTAGCCAGGCCAACTTCAAAGTCAACTCTTGTCTAGAATCCAAATGCAGTTTCCTTTAGGTAATTGGACCTTTTGAATGCAGCCATGATTTGTGCCTTGAAGTTTTATTAGAACAGAGGTAGGCTCTTTGCTGTTTCTTTTTTGTTTTGTACCTGTATTTTTTTCTGCTTAACTGGAAGGATTGGGGTGACAGAGCTTTGCTTTCAAGAATCTGTCTTACTGCTTAGCATTGCTACGATACAATGTCCAGAGATAGAACAAGAAGTACATCACCCACTTCATTAAAGTTCTGTGGTATGTGTTTTGCAAAGGAGGCAGAATAGACTCTGCAGTGGGTATTCAGATATGCCGCAGTGAGCATGGTACAAAAGCGTGGGCTGTGTCTAGGGTATGAGCTCCGGGTGTGATTTCCCCTGCTTGTGTACACATACTTGCACTAACTCCCATTCAGCTAGCATGAGTATAAGTAGCAGGGTAGTCATGATAGCAGGGATAGTGGCTGTAGAGGCATGGATTAGCCAGGCCAAGTACAACTCTGCCTGAAACTGATGGATATGTGCTCAGCATGGCTAGACTGTCCCTGTTCTGCCGTAACCCGTGCTTCTGTGGCTACACTGTGATTTATACTTGTACTAGCACAGGCAGAGTAGTGTGGGTATATGTACACAAGCAAGGGAATCATGCCCTGAGCATATAGTGTAGATGTAGCCTTAGACTATGTCTGCGGTGCAAGTTAAGGTGTGATTGTAGCATGAGTAGGCATACCTGTGTCAAAGGTAGTGTAGATGTGGCAGCACAGGCTAGCAACTAGAGTACATGTCCAAAGCCTCTAGCAGACTTCTGGTCTGGTTTCTAGCCTGTGCTGGCATGTGTACACTACTATAGCTACCTGTTCTGGCCAGGTTAAAGCTAGCATGAGTATGCCTATTGGGCTGCTATTTCACCTTCACTTGCAGGGTAGACATACCCTTAGAGACAGAGAGAGGGTAAACATGAGGGCAAACTTACAGGTAATCACCAGAACCTTCAAAAGTGCTTTTCCTTTTGGGCTTCATCTAAAATAGTGGTGCCCAACCTTATTACACAGGAGGGTCACATGAACCTGAGCACAACCTTGTGTGAGCCAAACAGATTCTACATATTTTAATAAGATTGAAAGTCACCTGTATTGATTTATATTTTAAATTCAGCTTGTTTCATATGTATTTAGACAGGTTGTTTTTATGTACAGTATTGTCTGTTACACACTTGTGTAAACTAAAATGATGTAAACATGATGACAAAATGCTAATGAATTGGCCATTAGTATACTGTGTTGAAGCAGGCCATGGGCATTAGGAATGCTCTGGTGGGTCATAGGTTGGTCTAAACATCAAGTAGTGGCCTCGGCCAGAGGCAAGATTCAGGATTTCTTCCATCAGTGTTGATTCAGTATGGCAATTTTCACCTCTATCCATCATCTCAGCCTCACCGTCCAAATCAGTGGCTTGTATCAATAGAGCTACTAAAGGCACATCTTGACATGTCTGTGTGTTCAGGAGGGATTCTGTCTGGATGACTGAATTACCTCACTGCCTAAAGGAAAGGTTGAATTCATTGAGATAGCGGTGTCTGGAAAGACTAGGGAGCAGCTCATGTTGATGCTTACAGTATAGTATCTTATTCATATCTTATCAGATTAAAAAAGTAACAATGTCACATACATAAGGTACATTTATTATGTGTACTCTTGTTAATTTAAAGAGTTAAATACTAATTGTTAAAAATAGCATCAAAATCTCTCTTAACCATCCTATATATCTGCTTGGAATTGCAAAATAATAATCATCATTGTAATAAAAAAAATCTTAAACAGCTTCTTCCAGCACCAATGATGTCCTGGATTTTTCTCTGTTGCCGTTTTTGAATAAATTGGCCTCCTCTTTCAACAGCCTTGCCAAACCAAACAATATTCAACAAAAGGGAAAGAAGAAAAGAATGTGAATACACTCTTGCTCCAACACCTTTGCTTTAGGGAAAACTGCACTGGCCTGAGAGCCAGGATGTTATGAGCTCCCTTCTTACATTGGCTTACCCCATCCCAACAAAGATATATGGATCTTTGACAATTCAGTGTGAGGCTGCAGAAGGTCACTTCTAGCATAAAGGGTGAAAGAACCAAGGTCTCCAAAATGGAGACCTAAATCTCATTTACTTAGCCACCCTCCTCCTTCAGACTGAATGAACACCAGTCTATGTGCTTGGCTAACATGTTGGTAACAACTCCTCTAACTGCAGGACTGCCTCCCTTCCCAGGGTATGTCTACACTGGTGCTGGTACGTGCAATTTCTGGCTTGAGTAGACATACTCAAGCGAGCTCTGCTCAAGGTAGCAAGCTAAAAACAGAAGTGTAGCCATGTTGTGTGAGCAGCGGGACAGTTTAGCTGCCTAAACATGATCTCATCCAAGACCCTAGGTGCAGAGCTGTCTCTTGGGTAGGGTGAATCGCGGCGACCGCTCCAGGCCCTGCACTTTGGGGGGTCCCGCGGGCCAGTGTGATTGGCTGGCATGCTCGGTTCTGGAAGACATAGGCGCAGGAACTAGTAGTGTGGGGGGTGCCACCCCGCACACCCAGGGCCCTGGCTGTGCTGATGCAGACCGGGGCCCCCAGCAGTGTGTGGGGGCTGATTTGTCCCAGGCCCCCGCACACTGTCCCCAGGGATGGCCCTGACTAGGTGCATATTTGGGCCCTCTTGCTGCCTGCACCACAGTGACTATGCTTCTGTTTTTAGCACACAAGCTGGATTAGAGCTAGCATGGGTATGTCTTCTCAAGCTGGAAATTACACCTTCTGACTCCATGTAGACATATGCCCAGAACCAGGAACAGAATCAACAAATCCTGATTCTCAGTGTTTCACTGCTGTCTAGCAAATAGTTGTGTAAACGAGTGGCAAAATGGGTCACATTCCCCTCTAGCAGTTGACCCAAACAGAGGTAAAGGAGAAAATATGCTCAAGTAGCAGAGGTCTGTGTTGTGTGTCTGAAAGTCCTGGTTTCAAATCCGGTTGATGATGCACATAGGTGTTCTTATGGTTACACATTATGGAATTTGTTTCTCAAGCTTTCTTTTTTTAACAACTTTTATTTTTAATTCACATAATGAGAAAACATCCTAAAAACCAGATTTATTAGTTAAAATCTATTACAATCTTTCAGTTATGGTGTGACATACAACAAAACCCAAGTGTTCCACATTCTGGTTATTTTGTATTGCAAGTTTGAAAGTTGAGAAGTATGAGACTCCAAACCCAACAGCAACACTAGAATACAGTTGACACCAAATAGTTTTAGCTTTCTTTCCTAACAGTACGGAGTCAGGTCTTTATATGAGTCATTGGGTGGATGGGGGTTGGGAGAGAACCCTAAAAATTATTTTTTGATATGAACTTTTCACAAACGTAAAGATAATGGAGCCATCACTGAACTAAAATCCAGGGGTCTTCAGTACGCAACGGCCACCTCCTCGCTGTTCCTAAAATATTTCATTTTCTTTGGGGTGGCAGAGTATTTTAGTCTTACATTCACAGATAAGAAGCCATCAAAGTGTTTTTCTTATTAAGGGACATTAAACTCTCCAAATAGGATATGTGCACTCTGAATACAACCCTGGTCTCATGAATCTGTATTCTAACTTAAGTTACTAGAGGGACATGAGCTGTCACAGTCAAGAATTTTGTTCCTCGGTTCAGCAGCAGATTTTATAAAAGTTGCCAGTGTGGCAAAAGGGGTTTTCAGTGCAGTTATTCAAAACATGATATGACAGGATAAACTAAGCAAAGGTGTCCCTCATGTGTCACATTTAGCATGAAGGGAACGCTGACAGATTTATTAAGCAGGCTAGTGATATTTTGTTTATGTGGGTGAAAATGTCAATTCAGTTCTAGCAATGTTTCCCCTCCATCACCTTTCTGTTGTTATCCCAGTCTCTCCTGTGATCAGGTTTTCCTGGTGGCAGGGACTGGAATTACTGTATCAGTGCCCATTTAGAGATGATAACGCTGTTGAGTATTAATAGTCAGATTCCTGTATTCTGAACGCTGTTTCTTTCTGTCAGTTTTGTTGAATGACTGCAAGGTTGGCAAAAAAATGTGGTGTGATTTCACTAGTGAGCGGAGTCATGTAGGAACTGCTGGCCTGTTCAGGCCAGGAACTCTCATTACAAGGTAAATGGGACAGTGTGGAACATTGTCCCTCTTGAGGAGCAGACAGACAGACAGATGGAGAGGTTTAGAGCAGCTGAGCCAGCCGGCTCACCTGGAGTGTCTGTTGGCACTGAAAGAATCTGCAGGTGCATCCAGAACCATCATGCTGCAGTAACTTCTATTGCAAAGCAAGGGGCACTGTGATGGGGAATGCCATGTGAGGAACCAATGAATCAGCTGCTGGAAATAAGTGTACTTATGAAATAAGCATGGAGGAAAATACATCTTGTGCAGTTCTTGGATTATATTAATGCTGTATGCCAGAGACATGTTTAAAATGTTCCTAATTCTGAGAATAAATGCATCAAGCAATGTATACAGACAGTATCTCCAACCAACCGTCACCTAATTCTTCCCTTCCATGCCACCAGATATAGATTCATCGTTTCCATGTGGTGTTTGTAGCTGATCCATCCTTAGAGTAGATCACATGTAGCTTATATGGTACAAGATAGTTCTAGAAAACTTTGTTTCCTATTTTCCCCACTTGCTGTGTTGCCAATGTTTTGAAAACGGATCTATTTGTCCTGTCTCCTCAGGGGGAGCACTCTTTCGCTGAACAACAATGATGCAGAGTCCCTTCCCGGTAACATGAAAGGCACAGTGAGCTCTGGGTACCGAAGCAATGCCTCCACTCCAGTCCGTTCGAGGTCACCAGCACTGAGCACACGCAGCATGACTTCAGATTATGGCAGGGTAAATGTGGCAATGCTACTAACTGCACAGATCTCCCCTTCAGACATCACTGACACCACAACCATACACACCACAGTAAATATCTGATCAGCTTGCAACCAATAAACGCTAAGCCTGCCAAAGATAATGCTACTTATTCCTTAATCCTGTTTTGACAAGTGACAGTCTCTCACCATAATGAAATCTGTTAAACTCACTATCAATGACCTGGTTTTTGGATTGGCAAACATTGTTCTCATTCTAAAATGTCCTGTTATTGACTGTTATTACTTAAATGTTACTACTTAAGATGTAAGGGCGCATTCACACCCATCAGTTTCCACAAGGTTTTAACCCCTGGGATGCTGTGAAGGGAAAGATTGAAGGAAAATAGTGGGAGGATAGCAGAAGGAATTTAACGGGAAAGGCAGGTAGGCAACCAGCTGAGAAAAACTGAGTCACAGGAGTTCAAGTTTGAAGGCTTTGTAGACATCAGGAGGCTGGTACAGGTGTGAAGGACCTGCTTCTGTTGTGGGTACTGTGCGAAGCTCCAGGCAGTTGGGACTTTAAAGGTTGGGACTTTAAAACTCCTCTGGCTGGTGCTGGGCATGAAAGGGAACATCCAAGCAGTTTCTGGGCCTAGCTTTTTAAATGTCTTTGTACCTTTTGTCCAGGATTAGTGATCAAAGGGTCAGTTAGGAATTGGATGCTGTGCTAAGCTCTCTAAGGCCTTGGGAGGAAGCACCACCTCTTTCCCTCAGAGAGGTATTACCACATTCTTGAATGCCATATCAGCCTTTCCTGGCAGGGCCAAAGCATGATGGCAGAGTGAATGAGAGGAAGGACCTTCTCCTTTCTTCCCATAAATGAACTTCTGTCCTGGGGAAGGAGTCCTCCTGGTATTGGTGTGTCGTTTCTTCTGGGATAGTGAGTCTTCCCAAAGATTTCTCTCCTTCATTCAGGACAAGTTTGATCTGTAATACTAACGAATCACTGTTGCACAAATGCTAGGTTGCTGAGCAGTTCCATCACAGTCAGGTCCTCTCCTTACAATTCCAAGTGTGTCCTGATTTTTGAACAACAGTGTGGTGAAGCAGAGAAACCGCCCATCAGCATGGAAGGGGTTAAAGAGAGCCTTCGGGCCCAGCTAGCCTCGCCCCTTTCCACCTGCAGCCAATGCCAGGCCTGGAGGGGAGAGACAAGGAGGGAGCCTGGCTCAGTTCGGGGCTTACTGTCAGAGAGGCAGGAGTTAGCTGCTTCCCTACCTGAGGGAAGGATCAATAGCTTGCTACCTGAAGTAGCCACCAGTAAACAAGCACCATCTTCCTGGCCAAAAGAGGCACAAAAAGAGGTCTAGGAGCACCCGGCTTACAAGGAGCCTGGGGTCCGAAGCACTGAGATCTTGAGGGGGGTTCCCACCCCACCAAACTTATGGCTGCCCTGCCAGAGGAAGCTGGGACCATAGCAGGACGCCGCCTAGGGTCCATGAGGGGGCAATATTAGAGACAAGCATCACAGGAACTTGTACTATAGGGGCCATGCCCCAAACTGAAGGGGCAACAGTGGGAAGTAGCCCAGGGCAGTGGACATAGACTCCCTGCTGAAAGCTCCTCTACTCAGGGGTTGTCTTACATGGGGCTCTGGGTTGGGACCCAGTGGAGTGGGGGGACCTGGGTCCCACTACCCTCCCTCATTAAAGACTGAGGCACCTCGACCACAGAAGCAGGGGGCAGGAAGTTTTGCACTGCAACCAGTAGGCCAACTGGCCTTCCAAGCCCCCCTGTTACAAACATTCTTATGTCAATCTCTATTTTGTTGCTTTTTAAAAAAATATGGCGGGACCTGATAAAGAACTGATAGCTGTTACAAGACATCTGTTTATAAGCGGTGATGTACGTGTGCAGGTATTGAAAGTGCTAGGCAGGAATACAGTCTTTTAGTACAATTCTATTTCACGTACTTCTGTTGTGTTGGGTAAAAGATATAACCCCCTCAGTCATTTAACAAGGCAATGTGATCAAGGAAATTGCTCTTACTGCTGCTTAATTAGTACAAATTCCTAACATCTGAGGAGGTTTCTCATTCCAAAATTGCCTTACAATGTTTTATAGCAGCTAATTATCCTGATCTCCACATCAGTCCAATAGAGATATCAGAAGCACAGGCTGCAATCAAGATGCTGAAAAACAACAAAGCTGAGGTTGATGATCAAATCACAGCAGAAATGCTAAGCGCATAGGACGTTACCAGACTAATGAAACTGGCAGAGCTGTTCAGCAAAGTCTCAGAAAAAGAGACACCCCCCCTTGACCAGTGGAAACATGGATTAATTGTCAGACTGTCCAAAAAAGGTGATCTTACTGACTGTAACAAGTGTGACTCCTCTCCACTACTCTCTTTTGTAGGGAAAATCTTCTTTAATGCAAATACTGCAACTACACAGAATAAAAGAGGCAGTGGATGCAGTGCTTAGGGAAGAACAGATTGGATTCAGGCCCAAGTGATCATGTGTGGATCAGATATTCACACAGGACTGTAGTAGATGAACATATACAATGTCAGGCTCCCCTTACCAATTTCATTGATTTTTTTCCAAAAGGTATTTGACAGCCTGCATAGGCATACATTGCGGAATATTCTTCAGTCTTATGGAATTCCAGCTAAAGTCATCAACATCATCACAGCGGTGTACAGTGAAGCAAAATGCTATGGAGGGGTGAAAAACCAAACAACAGAGTGGTTCATTGTGGACACTGACATGAAGCCTGGCTGCATTCTCTCTCTGCTGTTATTTTGCATTGCCATAGACTGAATAATGCAGATGTGCATTAGCAACACAAACACTGGCATATCATGGGTAATGGCAAATGCCTAGAAGACCTAGACTTTGCTGATGATATCATGCTATTGAGCAACACTCCTGAAAAGCTACAAAGGCAGATGCCTTTGCGAAGGCCAAGCAGGGTTCAAAATCAGTTACACCAAAACAATCATCCTTGAAACCCAGACATCAAGCAGTAACATCGTAATAGAAGGCAAAAACATCAAGAAAGTAGAACAGTTCATTTACCTGGACAGTACTATACAAGTAGGGTTGCCAGTTTTGGTTGGACGTATTCCTGGAAGTTTCATCACATGACAGTCTTCAAAAAAAGATTAATCTTTAATTCCTGGAGATTCCAGGACAATCCTAGAAGGCTGGCAACTCTATATACTAGTCAAGAGAGACCTCAGGAAAGAAATGACATCAAGGCTAGGAAAGGCTTCCACAGCATTCACTAAACTTGACAAACTCTGGAAATTAAAGATATACATTACCAAAACAAAACAGAGAATTTTCAGCTTAAATGTAATCTCAGTGCTAACGTGCAGCTGCGAGAGCTGGTGAGCTATTAAAACTTTAGATAGAACACTTAAGTGCCTACAAAAAGATTCTGAGTCATTGGATGGAGAGACTTTAACACCAATTAAAAGATAAGCCAAATCACCAACAATCAGTTTATCTCCATGAGAATCAGAAGGTAGCGCTGTACATATTTGGGGCAAATACTCCAGTTGCCAATACCCAGACTCCAACATGAAGCTGTTAAGTGGAAACCAACTAGTGTGAGGAAACAAGGACATTTAAGAGAAATCTTAAGAACAACCACTAACAAGGAGAGCAGAACAGTTGATTCCAACAGTATAGAGCAGATCGAAACAGCAGCTAATGACAGAGGGATGGAAGAGTCTAGTTTCTTCCCTGTACACAAATGTTGATGGTGAGAAGGATGTAATAATAATTATCCTTCATTTATGTTTTCAGGAAGGCAACTATCCTTGAGATTTGGCTGATCTTAGATTTTGCAATGACTGCAGCCTTTGTACTAGCACTGATTGTGATTCCCTATTTTAACTTAATCCCACATGACACTTAAGTGTTCCCTGAAGAGGGGTGTGTATGTGTGTGTGTGAGTGTGTGTGTGAGAGAGAGAGAGAGAGAGAGTGTGTGTGTGTGTGAGAGAGAGAGAGAGAGGACTTTGTTCTATGACTACAGGGGAGTTAATGAGCCACTTCACCTTGAATGGTCCCTTAGAATATGTGTTGACAATTTATGCTAAACAATCTGTTCCACCTTGCATTTAGCTGTGACACTGAAAATACCTTTCCCAGACCTGAAGAAGAGCTGTGTGTAGCTCAAAAGCTTCTCTCTCTCTCACCAACATAGGATGGTCCAATAAAAGATATTACTTTCTCTGTATATAGATGTATATAAATCTCCCATTACATCTTATGTGGTCTTTTTTTAATTGGACTAACTAAAAATTGGCAAGCTTTTGAGATTCACTCTGTCCATCAAGATAGTTTCTCGTTGTTTTTTATTCTCCTGCACTTAGAGTACTATCTGTCAAACTGATTGACTAGCGGCTTTAATATTTACTATGCATATATTTGAACTGATAATGTGAAAAAAATTTGTAATGGAAAAAAGTGCCTGCAAATGCCCAGAAGACAGTAGCCAAAATTACCTTCAGTTGTCTCAGTGATGCTTTTTCACATGATTATAAAAATACCACTTGAACATCCTGGAGCTCAAAGTGAAGTTAATCTCAATTGCACTGAGCATTGGTTAGTGAGTTAACATTGTGTTGTTGACAGAGAACGACCTGCCTTTCCTGAATACATGGCTGTCAAAGGCAGGCATAAAGAGATTCAGCTGCAAGTGCTAACCATATCTGAGCTGCAGAAATGAGTCACAATAGTCAGTCTGATAGCTAATTAGCAATATTTCCATTAGCCTGGTTCTGGCATGCAGTAGGGAAAGCTTTTAATTGTTAGTGTGTTGCCACTTCATTTTATACAGGTGTGATGCTTAGCAAAGTCAGGGACACTGTAACGGCAGGAACCTTTTTCTTAGGTATGCTCTCTTCCCATTGGCTCCCATGATAGATTGCTACAGGTGGGACACTGCAATCTGTCTACAGATACTGATGTCATGACACACTTCCTTCATGTTACCTATGGTTCTCTAGTAGTTCTTGTAGTTATTAATATATGCACCAAAGGTTGCTTTTTTAATTGTGATGTAGTCCCGCCCCCCTCACCCCAATGTAACAGGATGTCTTTCCATATTCTTGGCTAGAACAATTCCCAGTCTTTTTTGTTAGGGATATTTAACAATGAAAACCCACAAATTCATATGAGCCAGCATATGCTATCAAACCTATATTGTCATATATATCCAATAGCATCCACAACGTGCTAGGTATTATCCAAATACAAAAGAAAGCACAGTCTGTGTTCCAAGGACTTTACGCTCTAAAATGTCAAAACAGATTGTGGGTAGAAGAAATTTGTTTGCCTTTGTGTTGTGACATTATCAGCAGGTAGCCAACCACTGCATCACTGTCTGGCTACCTTAATATTTTGTTATTCCCCTTTTTCCTACCTACTGTCTATATTCTGAGAGTAAAAGCTATTCGGAGCAAGGATTCTGCATTCTTTTGTGTCTGTGCTAGTGCCTTGCACAATAATTGGTAATGAAGTGTTTGATTACAATATTTTGATTTCTGTACATGTTAGATGCCTGTGTGTTTGCCAGCTGCTCTCTGCACCTTCTTCCATGCTGCTCTTTATGCATAGAATGCCTTCCTTGAATTCATCTGTAAGGGCTTTACCATTTCTTCTCCTTCAGCTCTCTCCATATGAACCACCTGTACCACGACACCTATAAGAAATCAGCCAATTTATGATGGCTTGGCTCAGGGGCAAATAAGTAAATTGCCACTTATTTTGTCTATGGCCTTGTCTATACACAAAAGTTGTATAACCCCTTTAGTGTGGATGCAGTTATAGCTGTAGCTGTTTACGTATAGGAACTGCAGTTTATACCAGTATAACTGTGTCCAGGCTAAGGTTTGTACCGCTATAGTTATGTCAGATGAGTCATGCTCCTAACTAACAAAGCTGTATTTGTATAAAAACTGTATGTAGATCAGGCATATTTATAATTTTGAAAAATGGCAAATGTATATATTTGATTGTATTCCTTGCCTCCCCTCACCCTTCCTGCCCCACTTGTCCCCTTAAATTCAAAGCTTAGGTTGTATGCAGGGATTGCATTGTCATTTCCCTTTGTATTATGCCGAGCACAATGGGGCTCCAATGCTGATTAATTATAATACAAATATTTAATAAGTGATTGTGTACTTGTAATGTTCTTTTGGGTTATGGAAATTAGACTGTAATGATGACCATAAATAAGCTATTGTATGGCTCGATGCTTATGGAATGTATATTATTCTTATTCAGCAGGACCCTGGTTTAAAAAATGGTGCTTCTGTGCCTGCAAGTGAAAGTGTACCTGAAGATTTAGTGAAGAGACACCATAGGAATGCATCTGAAACACCTTCAATAGCAGTTTCTAGGGCATCTCTTGCATCAGGTAAATGTTCATTAGTATCCTAATTCTTTCTGTGAGATTATTATTCATTTGGCCTCCCCCTCCCTTTTTTTCTGTTGTTCTGATGAGTAATAGATGGTCAAATATAAGTGCAGTTGAGTTTCCTGTTGTTTAATTTTGAAAATATCAGGTTTATAATAGGGAAGGAAAATAACTCTCACTTGTTTCATATGGGAAAAATTGTGATCCTAACCAGTGTCCCCTCTATTTTTTCCCACCCATGTGTAGAATTAATTTTGTTATGTGTGACACATCACCTCCATATTGGTGCACATAACAAAATTCATGTGGTGGGGGTGGGGCCGAGGGGTTCGGAGTGTGGGAGGGGACTCAGGGCTGGAGTGAAGGGTTAGGGTGCGGGGCGGCGAGAGCTCTGGGGTGGAGCCAGGGATGAGGAACTCAGAGCTAGGACAGAGGTTTGGGGTGCGGGGGGGGGTGAGGGTTCTAGCTGTGAGGGTGTGGGCTCGGGTGGGGCTGGGAATGAGGGGCTCAGGGCTGGAGCAGAGGGTTGAGGTGTGTGGGGGGGGTGAAGTCTCCATCTGGGGGTGCAGGCTCTGGGGTAGGGCTGGGGATGAGGGATTTGGGGTGTAGTGGGGCTCCCTGTCATTACCTTTTGCAGAGGGACAGATAAAGTGTTTCTTTCATTGGAGGATGGTACGTAAATGATATTGATACAATAAGGTGCACCCAGAGCCATTTTACAGGAACTGGTGAAGACTGTTCTCTTTCTCATTTGAAACAGATGGCAGAAGTCCCTTTATCCTCTCACTCAGCCATCCCCATAATCTTCTCTGTTCAGCCTTTCAGATTTACGAGCCAGTCTGTGAATCACAGCAGGGCTCAGCCACTCTGTTTCAGCTGGGGTTGGCCTGTACCAGAGACTGGGTAACATATCCCACAGAGCTAATCAAAGATGCTATGTTCTTCACCTTAGATTTTTCCTGCTTGAAAGCAGCAAAGTACCTTTGAACAGGCACTGCATCTGTAGGAAGAGGCATTTCTGACTGCTGCTTTCTCTGTGCAAAGAGGGATTCTCCCTCTCACATTACCTGATGCAATAAAGTCTCCCTGGAAATTGATAACTGGCTTCATTTCACCAAGGTAGATAGGAAGCTGAAAGAAATCACAGCAGCTTCCTCTCCTATTGAAGAATCTTGAAGATGGACTAGAGAAATCCTTCCCCAAACTAGCACCAGCTACATCCCAGGGTGGAGGGATCAAATCAAAAATTCCAAGCCCCCTCAGCCCACGACCTAAGGGGACTTCCTTCTTCCTTTTTTTATGGGGAACAGCAGCAGCGTGGAGTATTCTTTAGGAGAAAACTAAGAGAATCTTTCCACAAAGCAGCCAGTACGTTTTACACCATTTGCCATTAGCTGGTAAGTCAGGACCTCCCATGTCCCAGAGAGATTTCCCTTCTCCTCTCCACATGGGAATCAGCAGTACCAAACGTAGGCACCTTCACTGCCTCCTGGTATCTGTGATATTTTGGAGGTTCACCCAGACCAGTAAGGGGTTCTGTCACTACCTGCCCTGTAATCTTGATTCTTTGTGCTGTGCTGTGCTGTGCAGCTTTGGCTCAGAGTCCTGACACCAACAACTTGCACACAACTTGCCTTCCACAAGTCTGGTTACTTTTTGTGAGATAGTGCTAGCAACCTTTCCAGTCCCAAGTCTCTCCCAAAACCATCTCCCCTGTGGTGCCCAGTCTCTCTGATGGGATGCTCACAGAGGTAACACCAAGTTTGCTGCCTCCAAAGAGCCAGTACACACAACAGCTTGTTAGCTCAGCTGGGGTTATACAAGCCACCTTAATATGCAGCACTGAGACTGTTTGTAATCAAACTAAGTTTTATTAATAAAAAACAGAGATTTAAGTGATGTCAAGCAAGAGTGAAAGAGGTCTGAAAGGGTTACAAACAAAACAAAAATAACACGCTTTCTAGTGTCTAAAACATAATTGTAGCAGGATCTAGTGTTGCCTAACATAGTTTCTTACTCGCACCAAGTTGTCAGCAGTCACCAGCTAGTTCAGCAGGAGGACCCATCATTCATAGATACAATGCACTGGCTTCTTTGTTCTCCCCGGTGATGGATAACCAAAACGGTCTTTATATTGACCAACATTCATTGTCTCTGTCTCAAGAGCCAGGAAGACTTCCTGGGGTGCAGCTTCTATCCCTCATTGTGATGGTTAAGCAGTCTTCTCACCTGCTTGTTAGCTTGACTGTTTTGCTTACCTTATATGTAAATATAGTTGCATGGGCCTCTGCCAGTGATCAAGCAGGTTAGACAAGTAAATACACATTCCATTCTAAGCTGCGCCGCTGTGCAGCAGCCTATTTAGTGCCATGCAGGCACTCAGGGAACTCGCCCAGGGACCTGCCGGGGGAGGGGTGCCCCTCCCCTGGCCCAAACCCAGCCACAGCATCCCAGACCTGCCGTGGCCAGGGCACCCCTCCCCTGGCCCCAACTCTGCTATGGCCTGGACCTGCTGTGGCTGGGAAACTCCTCCCCTGGCCCAAACCCAGCCCTGGCCCAAACCGCCCAGGGGAGGGGAACCTATCCTGCTGCCACAGCGGGGAGAGGTGACTCTTCCCCCGAGCCTAGGTGCTGCTGCAGGGAGAGAGAGCTGCAGGGAGTCCTTTCTCCCTGCCCTAGCCCCAGAGCACCCTCCTGTACCCCAAACCTCTCATCCCTGGCCCCACCCCAGAGCCCACACCCCAACCCTCTGCCCTACCCTTGAGCCCTCTCCAATACTCCGAACCCCTCGGCCCCTCCCCTACCATATGAATTTTGTTATGTGCATCAATATTAAGGTGATATGTCACACATCACCTCCATATTGGTACGCATAACAAAATTCATTCCACACATGGGAGGGAAAAATTAGAGGAAACACTGATTCTTTTGTCTAGGAAAACACCAGTTTTACCTCCTTATGTCTGTTTACAGACTCCAAAACATAATATCAGAGAGTGTCCATAATTTCACATACAGTAGTGTTAACTACATTTCACAGTGACATTAATGACCAGCATGTTCTTCGTTTTCAAACGATATATTACTAGGCACGTCTTAAATGAATATCATGAGGACAGTGTGTTGGGGCAATGAGTGTTTCAGGCCTGTTGTGAGTTACTTCAAAAGGTAATGCCAGGGTACCCGTTTATTACATCATTGGCAAAATGATGATAATGGATATACTCCATGGGCCTGTTGGTATGAGGAGCTCCCAGGGTCACAGTATCATTATTCACTCAACATTGAAACTTGGACTCTAGGTTTTTTTTTCTTCTTTGCTGAGGTGAAGGGTTGCAGGAGTCATTATGAACATCCAGAGCTCCTGCTGCCTATGTTCCTGATATCACAATGACCCAAGCAGGTGGCCCTTCCAGAGAAGGCCAAAGGCTGCATAGTGTGTGACCCATAGGGTACAGAACCATATAGCACATAACAGTGCTGAGGAAAAGGAGGTATCCAAAAAGCTGAATAGTATGGTAAAAATTATTTTTCCATCATTCAGCTGAAGGTGCTCACATACCGCAATCGGGTGAAAAATTCCTTGATGGAGATTATTTTGATTTGATTTAAAAAAAAAACATTTTGGTGCTGTAGCAACAACTACTAAAAAGTGACAATATGAAAAGAATAGTATTTGTTGTATAAGTTATATATTAATAAACACCTTCCTTTCCCCTTTGTTTTCCAGATCTCAGCAAATCTGAGATAGATTTGAGTGGGTCTTTCTCAGAAGAAAACAAGGATGCTGTAAGCTTAAGAAGTAAATCAGTACCAGATGCTTTAGACCAGGACCTGGTGAGTTAGAAATGACACTAAAGCTCACAGGGTGGAAAAATTGTTACTCTCGCATCTTTAAACTCCTAGTTCTGCACGAGAATGAACTCAGACTTGTATAAATTCAAGTCTGCATCTAACTTATGCTGCAATCGTTACAGAATGTAAAGCACCGCACACTACAGTAATATTAATTGGAGTAGAAGACTGTTGGGCTTATGGAGACAAATGTGTTTGGGAGTCAGTTTGTTAAGAAGGTGCCTTAATTGTGTGGAATTTTGTGGACAGTTAACAAATGATATCCTTGGGCAACATTACCTTCCAAGCATGATGTGTATGATTGATTCCAAGTAATAGCTATAGTTACAGCTCTTTGTAGTTATGGTAGATACAATAGCTATTCACCTGGGAAATGTTTAGTTTATAAGTGGATGGAGTCTCATCTTAGAATACCATTCATGTAGTACATTGCACACAGATCTTCACTAACACTTGCTTTATGGGATTTTTTATTTTTATACTGAGTTATACTCAGTATCAAAGCCCTTCAACTTTGTCCCTCTCTCTGTTTCACTGTTCCAGTCTTGCAACACGTCACCCTCCCTGTCTCTTCTCCCCAGTGATGCCAGTCACCTCCTACTATTTTCAGTTTCTCACAAACATCTCCGTGCCCACTCCCATGTTTTCCCCTTTCACATAGACTGCCTCCTCTGAACTGATCCATAATCCATTTCCCTCTCCTCCTTAAAATATATCCAAGTCCCACCTGGGCCTCAGTGCCTATAAGAAATCAACAAGTTAATGATGTGTGAGGGATAGGTGGGGTTATTTAGCTCTTGTTTTATGTATTTATAACTATTTTTTTTATTTTTATACTGTATATAAAATTGTATGTATTTGACTTATATTCCTCTCCCCCACACCCTTCATATGTCACTTGTCTTCTTGGATTGTAAGCTCTGCAGAGCAGGGATCATGTCTGTGGGTGTTTGTACGGCACCTAGTACAATGGGGCCCCCATCCTGATTGGGCCTCATGGGCACTACTGTGTTATAAAAAATAATCTAGGCAGTCATGTCCTGTCACCTGTAGCTACACACAGACATCCATGCTGGTATCAAGGGGTAAGATAGACAGAAGCACTCACCCCGGGAGCCCGTGTTCCAAAGAGACTGAGGATGCAGTAATGCTGTGCTTGTGGGGTAAGGTTGTGGCCTTCACAGTGTTTTAGGTTGTGGTGTGGGAGGTGAGAGACATCTCAGGGGGAGTGTGCAAAATGAAGAATCAACTCCTGGCCAGCTGGTGGTGGTAGCTGGGCTTTGAAGTGTGTGTTCCTGGTTAGTGGCAGCTGCTGTTGGTGTGGGGGATGTCCTGCATGGATGCGAGAAGCAGATTGCCTGGATGAACTGGGCTGAAAGATTGAGGGAGGGCACTTGCCTCCCTTGCTACCAATCAGCTGGTGGTGATTTTGGTAGGGCACTGTCTTCTATTTTCAGGGAGATGGACTGGATAACTGAGAGGTCTTTTCTTTCTCTGATTCTATGATGCTTCTTGGTTGCAATTTCCAAATAGATTTTATAAACTGAATACTGTGAAATACATTTATCAAGAAGCAGCAAAAAATCCTGTGGCACCTTATAGACTAACTGACGTTTTGCAGCATAAGCTTTCATGGGCTAAAGCTCACTTCATCAGATGCATGCAGTGGAAAATACAGTAGGAGATATATATTACACAGAGAACATGAAAAGATGGGTGTTGCCATACCAACTCTAAGGAGACTAATCAATTAAGTATCAGAGGGGTAGCCGTGTTAGTCTGGTTCTGTAGAAGCAGCAAAGAATCCTGTGGCACCTTATAGACTAACAGACGTTTTGCAGCATGAGCTTTCGTGGGTGAATACCCACTTCTTCGGATGCAAGAAGAAGTGGGTATTCACCCACGAAAGCTCATGCTGCAAAACGTCTGTTAGTCTATAAGGTGCCACAGGATTCTTTGCTGCTTCTACAGAACCAGACTAACACGGCTACCCCTCTGATACTTAATTGATTAGTCTCCTTAGAGTTGGTATGGCAACACCCATCTTTTCATGTTCTCTGTGTAATATATATCTCCTACTGTATTTTCCACTGCATGCATCTGATGAAGTGAGCTTTAGCCCATGAAAGCTTATGCTGCAAAACGTCTGTTAGTCTATAAGGTGCCACAGGATTCTTTGCTGCTTCTACAGAACCAGACTAACACGGCTACCCCTCTGATACTTGACATTTATCAAGGAGCACTGGGGGAAAACGTTAATTGTGGTGTCTGCTTCAAATTGAGAGAACTCTCTAGTTATGTGCGTTTGGGTTACTGACAAAAATACTTCTGTCAGAACATGGAAAAGCAGAGAATTAAAAGAAGCAATTTCAAAAGTGTATCAGAGCAAACTGAATTGGTTTTTAAAGGTCTATTAAGAAACACCTATTCAGCCACTTTATAGTAATACAAAGCACTGCTCACCACTTCCTCAACTATTTTAGTAGAAGGAATTGGATTAGGTTATTTTTATAACCCTGACAGAGAGAATGAAGATTACTTAGTCTCCTACCACTTCTAACTTTAATAAGCAACAGTAACCAATTATGTGGCTGTGCTTCTATAGCACCCTTGAGAAACATTGCTGCTGTTGTGTAAAATGACCTGTGGCTCTGCTGGCAAATGAGAGAGTCTGAGGTGAAATGTTAGTTTTCCTAGCAATCTCTTGGTTTCAAGAATGTGCTCACAGTCTGTATAAGGTGAGTTACAGATTTTAATGGTTAGATTTTCATAGTTCCTTTGGCAAGGAGGACGAGATGGCCAAATGTTTAAGCATGACTCTCTGAAATTAGATACCCAAAGACATATTTAGGCACCCAAGTTTGAAAATGTTCACATTTATTTGCTGGGCAATCAAAAACTATTGTTTTTTCATTAAACTATAGATGTATTATATATAACTTTGAGGGAGAAAATAGTCCTGGCTGTGTCTCTATATTTGCTCCTTCAATATAACCCCCGCACTGGCAGGAGATAAGAATACCTCCTTTGGAGGAGTCTGCTTATTTCTGTGCCAGGTTCTCAGCTGGTATAAATCAGTGTAGCTCCATTGAAGTCAGTGGGGAGAGGGAAAGTCGAGGGAGCTACCCTGATTTATACCTGTGAAGGACTTGGCCCTCTGCAGGTATGTCTACACCACTGTTGGCAGTGAGCTTTGTAGACATACTCACACTAGCTTGGCTAAAAATAGCATGGGTGGCAGGCTCAGGCTTTCAGGCCCACCCAATGTCATGAATCTGAGCTTGGGTAGCTAGTTCAAGCCTCTGCCAGTGCTACAACATCTGCATTGCTATTTTTAGCATGCTAGCTTGAGCCAAGCTAGCTTAAACTTGTCTATCTGGGAGGCTCACTGCTAGCTGCAGTCAGACATACACCCTTTGTCTGAAATTGAGTTGCCCATGCAATAACTGGGAATCCATTGACAAATGTTAACAGTTCTAACCCACAACACTTCCCCACATGCCCAGTTACCACTCTGTTCTCCTGGCCTGCATAAAAAGCTGTGAGACTTGAGCTTGGAGGAGATAAGCATCTGCTTGGTTTGGAAGAAAGACAACAGTAGTTTAAATTAGCATGTAGGGTGGGATTCTCAGAGCCCTAAGGGGAATTTGGATGCTGTCTTCCAATTTTCAGAACTTCTGCTCAAGAGATGTGGGTGGTCAATTCCCATTAAAGCTAATGGCAGCAGCTTTGAAAATGTCAGTCATAAACTTTATGTAACCCTTCTGCCAGTTGGATCCAGCAGCAGCCAGGGCCAGGTTCAATATCTAGGGGTTTAAGTCCCACCCAGTAACCTGGGAAAATTACATGCCACCCTGGGGTATCTCTGAGAGGCAATACTTCCCCTCTCGCAAGCACAGAGTGTAGATAAGAAACTTTTAATGAAAGGAAGGAAGTCACCCAATGTTAATTAGGGGAAATGCCACAAGCAGGATTCATAAATCTAAAACTGAGCAGAACGCCCACCCTGCACAGTCCATGGGGCAGTGCCTTCTGCCTCATGTTCTTGAGTTCTGCAACCAAAAGTTACTTTTCTGTGCCCCTCTCTGCTCCCTCACCATACCCCACTCACAGTGGTTGTCCTTGGTCAGTGAGGACCCAGGGTTCAGAGGTGCATCTGTGTGAGTTCACTGCCCACCCGAGGAAGAAAGCAGCTTGCTTGAGCCACCATCTGAGCACTTCTGTTCCGCTGGCCAGCCGCTCATTCTGTTAGCCAGTCACCTTCTGCCACCTGCCTCTCTGCTATGACCTCTGAAGGTCAGTCTCTTGAGCTTCTACCCAGCTCTTAGTGAGTTTCAGCTCTTAGGCTGGGCAGAAACACTGTCCCTGCAAGACAGCTTTTTTGAGCAGTTAAAATATCAAAGGCTCCCAACGGAGCCTATTTAGCTCTATCTTTGAACAATGGGGAGAAACAGGTTAAACCAGACCAGGGACCCTTAGGGAGAGTCCACATCTCCTGGCTAGAACCTCCTATCCCTCTTACTTTCACAGGCTCTGGCATTCGAGCCCCTGGTTTAACGAGGTTCTTTCAGCTGAGGGTGACCCCCTCATTTGGGACAGGTTAAGCACAGTTTTGCTCCCCTTTATTCATATAATAAAGACAGCAAAATTGATAACATTTCACTACCTCTGCATTCAGCACTAAAGTGATTTGTAACCCAACACCAGCCAAAATTGATCACTTCGAGCAACACCACTCTATCTGCTGGATATTTAGGCAGAGTGGGTGTGTTCATGTAAATACAGTTTGCTCCTGAAGTGTCTCCCCCTCTCAGCTAGCTGTCAGGGGAGAACTCATTCAGACTCTGCTTACATCTATAATGCTTGTTAAAACCCGTGAAGTCTCCACACCACTCATAATAGGATGGTAACTTTCTGTTTGTTTGGGAGTTTTTCAATTTTTTATCAAAAGCTAGCATTCATGTTAATCATCTGCTTTCAAGTTTCAGTTAATAATTCTAGTTTATCATTACCAAATTGTATTTTCTACCCATGTGCCTCAGGTATAAGAATTAGGTAATTTACTGAAATGCAATTTATATATATACACACACACACACACACACACACACACACACCCCTGTGAAAATATAATTTCTTTGTTAAAATTCTATAATGCTGAATAAAAGAGAACCATGAAAATCTTTTTGAAAATTTCCAAATTGACTTTTCTGGAAGCCACATTTTTCTGTTTATTCAGCAGCTATGTTCAGCACAGATAGTGGTAGGACACGTTTCTTTCATTGTCCCAAAACATGACTCGGAACACTCAAGGTACCAGGCAAAAAGTAGTTTTTTTGTTTGTTTGTTTTTGTTTTTTAATATTTAGTCTCTCCTTGGTCTGTCTGCTATGACTGCCAACAAGGATGCAAATTAATAGTACTAGTGGTGCGGATTAGTTGTTTTGTAAACATGTCCATTAGGAACTGGACTGAGATCAGAAACTCAGCTCACTGAATAGCTAGTTAATGGTAATAATAACTTTTGGTCACTATGGATTTGGGCTGAACTTTGTTGATGACCTAAAGGTTGAAGCCTCCATAACCCATTACTGTATCCAAAGCCATCCAGTTTTCATATTTATATTCTTAAGATTTGAAAAACACCTACCCCGTCCCTCCCTTGTCTCCCAATCTAAATACGTGTGTGAAGATGCCTATCAGTAATAGCAGAATAGGGTAATTCAGGTGTACTACTGAGAAGATAGGGTGCTTGGAAATTGTGCCCCACCGTGTAAGATAACAATCCATTTCCTACTCTGGGGACATAGAAGCCTAGAGGTTTTACAGTTTTCAAACAGCTGAAAGGTGAGCCAGAAGTGCCCTTTGTTCCTGCTGTACTGATTGTGACTGTGTAAAGTTGTTGAAAGTGTAAATCAAAAGTCTCTGGAGACTTGAGTTTGGGAGGTGTGTTGACACAATCTTCCTTAAACAGAAAAATATGGAATAAAACCCAAGGAAGGAGTCAGACTTACAGTAATTGAATGACACTTTCTTTCTTTGCGGTTAGGATTACCTGGACGAGATAGAGGAAGACCCTGATGACATAGTGGCCTCTCATTATCTAAAACATCGTGGACATTTGGCAAGTGGATTATCAACAGTAAGGTCTCCATTGGAAAACGTCTAGAATTCCTTCATTCTTTGTCACTAAGCAAACAGTTTCTTGCTGAAGTAGATGTGGGCTAATGACACAGCACACACACTGAGCATTCGATTTCATTCACTAGATATTTTTTGTAATGATTCATATCCAGACGACCTTTCCTACTGCTGTTTAGTAGCAACTTTGACTTCTTGGTGATTTTTCTGTTTATTGCGTTTTTAGTATCCCTATCCGTAAAGCTAAAAGGCCATTCTCTGCAATCAGTACTGAAGCAGAAATCCATTGTTGTTTATAGTGTAGCTGTCCTCCCTGCACACTAATGACTTGGGACCTGATCTCCAGAGGTTTTGAGCACTTTGCCCAAGGTGCTGAGTGCCCTCACCTTGAAATGAACTCAAAAGAAGGTGTGGAGGGGGCACTCAGTATCAGGCTCTTAACTGTAATTAATTGTAACTGTGATCTATTTGGCAGATGCTGTATTTGCACAGTGAGAAATTCCAACATGAAAAAAAGAGAGGAGGAAACCTAAAACATCTGGCCAATCTAAATGCTCTGTCAAAATGAGCAAACCTAGACTAGCTGGTATTGATATGAGGAGATAATGTGGCTTTAAAAGAAAATCCTCTGTCACTTGTAATGACAGTTCCGCTTTTGGAAGGATATGTGATTTCCATCCACTATGCCTGACTTCTGGCCATTGTCAGACAAGCCTGTTCAGAAGATAAAACATCTTTCACAAGACACCAAGGATAGCAAATGTCTATATTTATTTAAATTGTGCCAGAAAGCGGAAAGGAAAATGCTCACACTTGATTCTTTTTTAATAGTTTTGCTGAAGTGTAGCAGTGGAAATTCCCTGAGTTCTGAGGAGTTGGGAAGGGGATAGAAGCACAATTTGTCATAGAATCATAGGGTTGGAAGGGACCTTAGGAGGTCATCTAGTCCAACCCCCTGCTCAAAGCAGGACCAATCTCCCCAGATTTTTACCCCAGTTCCCCAAATGGCCCCCTCAAGGATTGGACTCACAACCCTGGGTTTAGCAGGCCAATGCTCAAACCACTGAGCTATCCCTCCCTCCTTATGTCCTTATGATAGAAAATATTTGTATTGATAGTTGGGGGATAGGGGTCTTGTCTGGGGGTGACGGGAGAAGAGAGTAAACAATAGCCATAGCTCATGGGCTCTTAACTAGGTTGCCAACCCTACAGGATTGCCCTGGAGTCTCCAGGAGTTAAAGATTAATCTTTAATTAAAGAGTATGTCATGTGATGAAACCTCCAGGAATATGTCAAACCAAAATTGGCAACCCTAGTTCCTGCTAAGTGATGAAGTGAGATACTACAAGGCCTGTACCTGGAGAGATTAAAAATAGGGATTTATAGTGTGCAATGAGCTCAGTTTTTCAGAGTTAGACTAGAGAAGTGGTTGATTTGAACCCTCTTCATTTCATTGGAGGAGGATCCCACCCTGTTCTGTCTTTCCTTCTTTCTCATTGCAGCCTTTGGAGGGGTTGTGAATGGTTGGGCTCAGCCTCACTTTGAAAAAACTGAACATCCTTTTAAACTCCCTGCAACATACAAGTGCTTTCATTTTATGTATTTGCATGATGTGTCAGTAGCTTCATAACCCACATGGAGTTGGTACTGATGGTGACCCCGACTCCCCACATATATTCCATTCTCTATGCAACACAATCCCAGTGTGGCTCATATGCTCAAGTCATTTCATATGCATAGAGTAAGATATTTGGGGATCAGGTTTGCTGAAATTATTTCTGCTTTCCATGTAAACTATTGTATATTTCTGCAACAGCTTTTCATTCCGAGGACACTTCCCAAACTATAGACAGTGAACCAGATCCTTAGCCCTAAGAAGGCTGCTTTGTGGTATTCCAGCAGCGTAAAGCAACCTTAAGTTTGTTTGAAGTGGCTAGCTGTGGATCCGTTTAGAGCAGAGGAATCCCAGATGGGATAGAGTTGGTATAACCAGCACTACATAATCAATTTATATTCCCTGAGATAGGAGGCATGCTGAGGGGAAGGGGCGTGAGTGGTGCATACTGCAGGCACCATAAATTAGAGCCATCTTCAGGCTGTTTTAACTCACTCCTGAGATTTGACTAGCTGACTCCCCCAGCTCTTCCAGGGATAGGGGGATTGCAAAAGGGGCATACAGCCATCCTTGCCCCTCCTTAGGTCCTGTGCCAGAATAGCTCTGTGGGACCCAAGATTGCAGCAAATATACACAGTGCCAATGGAGTGCAGCAATCTCTCGATTGGAGGGTGGTAGCAAGGTGAACTAATGATCAGGACATTTGATATAAAGGAAAGGAAAGTTTTGGGCCATGACACTAGGAAATGAACTCTATTTTGTGGAATGTGCTATTGTATTTTTAATGCTTCACACAAAGCAGACAGTATTCCAGTAAAGGTCACCTCCAAAAGACGTGCATTCAAGTGTGAGCATGGAATTCAGCTTGTTGCTTTGGAAGGAGAAAGAGCTGGGTCAACCCTTTTATTCCAGGGTCTCAAGGAATTCAAGGAATCAGAGTTAAAAGAGTCTTGGGCATGTCAGGCCAAATCAACCCTAGTAAGCAACTGTAACTCTATCAAAATCAGTTGAATTACACCCACTTAACCAACTTTGAATTTGACTCATTGCCAACACATCTATAAAACCTATAGCTTGCTAGTCTTTAGGTTTTATAGATGAATTCCTTTCCTTGGTCTGAACATTGAGACTGGAGTTGTAGGTGCTCAATACTTCCCTTGGTAAGGGCCCTTAGGTGGTAACTCTATTTAATGAGCATTTTCCATGGTACTTTCAGCAATAGGTTTTGTCTTTCTATATAGATTCCTTTTGACCTTTCTCCTAATCTAAATGCAGCTTTCCTGCTGCAGTAGAACTGAGATGATCTCATGCCTCAGCGCTCCTTTCCTGTTCACATCCACCCCAGCATGCTTATTAAAGTCACTGCATGCTATGTTAATGGAAAAGCTAATATCAGCAAGCAGCCTTTCTCCCTCCCTCCCCACCCTCTGAGTGGATCAGTTTTACTGGTCTATTTTGACCTACTCTGAGTGTATGTTCTTGCTAATATTTCCCATCTCTAAAACTCACACTTTTCTGATTTTATTTAGTTTATTCTGTGCATCTCATCCTTCAGCATTGTACAAATTCTGCAAGTAATTTGCTTGTTGATGAATTTTAGCTTCTGATAGTGAAACTAATGACTTTGTACTGTGGCACAAAATAATATTATAAATGTCAAATGAGCCTAATTTTATAGAAATCTGAGTAAGGAGATTAGACTGTAAATACTTAGAGTGCCCTGAAAATCAAAACCACAGTATTTGGGCTAAAAGAAAAGAGATGTTATTTTTCCTGGGTTCCTCCACTGGACACAACAACTTGTCAGGACCATTGCATCAGTATGATTCCTTGTTCCAGAGTCTTATATTTTACCAGTAAGATATAAAATGCTAAGCTGATAAATACAGGCCTCAGAGGTTTAGTAAAATGAACCTCAGATACTCTTAGTGGTATTTGAGACTTACAGTCATTACATCAAAGAACAATCCTTTTTTTCCCCAACGTGTTGATTTTAACATAAACAAGTTAGGAACAGATTTTCAAAGGCTGTCACTTACATTGTTACACTTCTGCTACGTGGGTAAATAGACATTTTTGTGCACACAATGGATAATTTCATTCAAATTTGAATAACCCCATTTTATGTGCATAACAGATATAGGTGTGTAAATATTAGGGGTGCACCTTAGGCAACACCCTTTGAAAATGTAGCCCTAAGTGTATTGAGACTAGAGTGAAATCTAATTTGTGCAGTAATGTAGATTGATGCTTGCATGGTGACTTGAACCAGTCCTAGCCTAGAAGTTTGAGCCAATTTGTATGAATTGCTACAAATAGCTTGTTTTGGTTGGAAGGTGGTACCTCCGTACCCCCTAGTGTTAAAGCTGAACTGCAGTACAAAACACACCAATAGCAATAAGAGCCAAAGCGCTTTTATGATGTATAAAATTAACCTCAGACTTTTTCTCTTAAACAAAAAACAAAACAAAAACAAAAACAAAAAAAAGAGAGAGACATTTCCTGGTGATTTGGTTTTAGATTTGAGATATCAAGAATAACCACACCAGTCCCTGCTTTACTTTCTTTGCTGCAGGACCTTAGCAAAATGTTTGGAGGGTCCAACCAGTAAAGTCAGAAGAGGTTGTAGCTTAAGTTGTGGCTCATACATTCTCCCTTTGTTGGTTAGAAGAGGAGCTGGTGATCAAGTTATAAACTCCTCACTGGTGAGATCCTTCAGACATTTTCCCAAGATCTTTCAGCAACAAGAGGAAAACGGGCCCCTGATGTTCTTAATACTTCAGTTAAAAAAAAAACAACCAAAAAGCATTTTTTTCACAAAATTTGGAGGCCAATTTTAAATTAATAGTAAAGGGTAAAACCAGGAAAAAAAGTTGTTTTTGTTTTACATATACCCTTAAAAACTCCACAGAATTAACCTCTCAAGCTACGTTCAGAGAAGCTTGCTCTAATCACAATTCTAGTTTCGTATGAAGGCCCCAGTGCTGCTAACACTTACATGCATGCATAAATTTTCACACAAGACCGCTAATTTCAATTGGAATATTCAAATACAGAGTTAACTAGTGTTTGCAGTATTACTGAGCAAAATGAAAATCCCAGTCTGCTGAGTCGGTGTTCACATTTAATTTGTTTGGTGCTACCTTAATACAGCAGATTCTGTCTTCATTTGTCACTAACCTGTATTCCTGCAGACAAGCAGGAGACACTTCTTCACTCATTACACAATTATACAATTCATTATTGGAGGGGGATTTAGGTATGACTTAGTGCCTCACTGCTATAAGTACTGTATCACTGTGATTGAACAGCACATCACTACTGTACCTACCACCTAGCCTGTAGAACTTGTCATTTCTTTTCTGAATTCTTACTGCAGCTATCTAATGCTATTTTCTTTTTAACTTTGCATTGTCTTCCTGAAAGAACTTTCCTGAAGGCTCTGACAGGAAATGCTCCTACTTAAATGTACCTGACACAGATGGTGATACTGTGAGTTCTCTTGCTTCCTGTGAACTGCTTTTCTGACATTCTGCTTTTCTGATGTTCCCTCTTATTCCTTCTTTGTGCTGAGAACTCTTTCGGTGGTTTACACAGGCTTTTTTTTTTTTTTTACAATAATTTAAAGACACCAAAAGTTAGATATGTTTTTTTATCAATATTATTTAAAAACAGCAAAAAAAATGTACACCAGAGTTTTAAAATGCCTTGGGTTTCTGCAATGTACAAACTGACTAATTTTTGTCTTACAAAGATTTAATTCTTTCCCAGTAGTAGTATTAGGGACAATTGAAAAAATTGTGACACGTGCTTATGCTCTTAGAAATGCCCATGATGAGGTGACATTGCTGTATCAGGATACTGTATATGTTTTTGTGCCATTTCCATTATGGGGTTTCATATAATTTCCTCTGAAGCACCTGGTACTGACCACGGTCTGGGACCATTGGTCTGCCCCAGTATGGCAATTCTCTATTCCTGGGACTTGCTATGTGACTGTAGACAATTTACTTAACCTCTGTATTACTCAGTTGCCCCACTGAAAATGGTGATTGTACTAACTTAACCACCTTTATAAATCATTTTGAATTCAACATATGAAGAAACACTGTGTAGGCATTTGAGATACTGTGATACCTTTCTATATCAAGTAAGTGATAATTCTGTTCGTCCTTTGATATCCTAGTTTTCATAGCAGGTTCAGCAGAACAGTAATCGCAGGGCTTTCATTATTTGAAAAAAGCTGGTTCTGAGAGAATGATTGAGCTTCCAAGTCATCTTATTTTGGTCTTTATTTCAGACTAGCATTAACAGCATGATGAGTGTTTACAGTGAAACTGGGGACTATGGCAACGTGAAGGTCAGTGGGGAAATACTTCTCCACCTCAGCTACAGCTACAAAACGGGTGCCCTCAACATCCTGGTAAAAAACTGCAGAAACCTGGCCATAGCAGATGAAAAGAAGCAAAGAACAGATCCGTAAGTATAGAGAATTTTCTTCTTACCCTTTCCTAGAAGTGCTCTCAGTCTTACTGCACAGTTTGAATCTCTAGATTGCATGTGAGAACTTATTGTAGCCCTATACTATGTGGAGGGATAACGGGATATGAAGCCTTTCACCTCTAGGTCCCAAGTGATCAGAAGCCATAACACTCAAACTGCTTCGAATCCCATGTGAAACGAGTTAGTGTTTTCAGTGTGTTTTGTAATGGGCAAGAGTTCATATGATTAACAACCATTATCGCACTTGGAAATAATTGACATGCTTTTATTGGCAATTTGGGCACAAGGGCCAGGGATCTGAATGGACACGGAGACTGAACTAATTTCTTACTGCTAGAGTCAAGGTTGAAGTCCTATAGAGGGATAATGTTGGGAAGGTTTGCTCTGCCTTTGATAGAAGACTTGATCTGTCGGAGGTGTTAGTGTGGCGCCTTTATAGAACTCTACATTCCCTTAATTTAAAATAGCCATTTCCTAGCAATAAAAACACAGCCAGATAAAGCAACCTATAGAGTAGAAAGAAATTGCATTCTTCATCCCTCACTCCAAATATGCCTCTTTCTAAAATCAAACATACCGGTAAATCCTAAGTTCCACTTTATTCATTGCTCTTTTTTTATAATTAAAAAAAATAGATACTGCACCACTACTGGAAAATAGTGTAATATGAACAATAGTCTGTATTCACCACTGTTAGTTCACTTTTACACCAGTGGAACTGCTGTACAACTGGAGTACACTATGGTGAATTGGGCCCAGTCTGCATACAGAGCCTTACTGCTCTCCAAAGTAGGGGAAAGTTCAGCTCCTATGCAATGACAACAGAAAGTAATCACTCCGAGATTAATTGTAATTTGCCTTTTTGGCCAATAGCATCTTCTTAGTGTGCCCAGGATTCATCACTGAATTCGGTCTGCTGGTTGTAACATTAGCTTCCCTGGCCTAGGGCACGTACTGACTGAGAGTGTGACATGACTGATTCATGCCCACAGGCTAATAGCATGACACCGTACAAACAAACTAGTGTTAATTGTATGGTCCTGGAAGAAGTCCCTATTAATGTCAGTCTGACCACAAAATAATGAGCTGTTTCCACAACTATCCTTAAATAGAACAAGAGGCAAGAGAATAATTGGCTATTATGTTGTTCATTTTAAATAGTTTCTGCTAATATTTGTCATAAATAAACTAGGTAATTTATTTGAATGATTTTTTTTCCCCTGAATATCCATCGACAGATCATGACCTTTCTCAAATCTGCTATTCAAAGTTACTTGACAAAACTTTACCTAATTTTGTTTACTCTGATTTGCTATTTGAGTATGCTGCTTAGTTGTGATTGCTCACATAAATAAACAATACCGTGTGGTTTTACTTCACTGGAGGACTGCAACTGTAACAATCAGTTTTCAGCTATTAATGCTCTATTAAAATTCAATCTCTGCCACCAATATTTGAGAACGCAAACTTAAAATGTGGGTTTTCCCCCCCAAATATTGATGCTAGTAAAAACTCAGTTGCATGAATGTTTGTAGAAAGCGAACACAAAAAGAGATGAACATGACCAAAGCAAATTCATTTTAGACTTCAACTGGAAGTTAATATCTGATTGCCTAAGCAATACAATGAGGAGGTGCCAAGGTTAGTCAGTCTTTTTTGTTTCTCCCCCCGACCCCCATCTTTCTATGTTTTATTTCTTTAGTAATTGTGTGTACATCTACCCAGTTTTGTAGTAAATTATATGATAGTATATGAATTTTAAAAAGCCTAAAATATTTAAGAATTTTTTTATGTATTAATCAAGCTCTAATAATAACAATTTCTAAAATTCTCTAACCCTGCAAGTATATGAAGGTAGGCCAAAGGATGAATTTGTGTGTAATTTCAAGTTTTGCCTATTAGCATATATGGTCAAACAAAAACATAAAAACTACAACACAGGAACTTGCTAATAAAGTTATATTTATTTCTCAGGACTGTCAAATTACTTAATCTTTGCTTTTGTGATTACACCTCTACTCCGATATAATGCAACCCGATATAACAGTAATTCGGATATAACATGGTAAAGCAGTGCTCTGGGCGGGGGGCTGCACACTCCGGTGGATCAAAACAAGTTCGATAGAACATGGTTTCACCTATAACATGGTAAGATTTTTTTGGCTTCCAAGGACAGCATTATATCGGGATAGAGGTGTATTTTGATGCCCTCAGAATCCTCTGTGCATTTGTGTGTTTGTAGATATGTAGCTCACTTTTTCTCTCTAATACTTATGCATGGATTATTCTGCAAAAATTGATTTCCTGACTCACACTTCTGGTGTAGTTTTGCCAGGTGGCCCTCTCAGACTTGGTTGTTTTTATTCTCTGGTAATAATTTATTTCTTGATCTGCAGCTATGTCAAAGCATACCTCCTGCCAGACAAATCTCGCCAAAGTAAACGCAAGACCAAAATCAAAAGCAACACCACCAATCCAGAGTTTAATGAAACCCTAAAGGTGAGAACACTGCCATGCCTGTAATCCAGGCTGAACTTTGCCATTACATTTAATTTGGTTTTTGTTTTATTTATTTATACCATAAACCAAACATTGGGAAATTGATTTTAAACACTGGGAAATGATACTAAAAATGCAAATATTTGAGTTAAAATATCTAGTTGTCATAGTGATTGTAGCTTTTGACTTCTCAGTATTGAGGGAGAGTTTTTATTTTGTTTTTCCTTTCCAGGTATAACATAACTTTTGATAATCAACTATTGTATTTTTACTTTCGGGGATCGGTTTCAGAATCATTGAAATCCCCTCTGTGATGGGTTGGACCCCCCCCTTTGGGCTGCCACCAGATGTGCTGGGGTCCCACTGAGCCCGCTTGTCTCACTAGCCTGGGTTTCCCTCACTCTGTGTTGCTGTGACCAGCTCTCAAGCTCCTTTCCAACACACGCGCGTGCACACACACACACACACACACACACACACCAGTAGGGACACACCCAACTGTAGAATCACACTGAGTCCGCGATCAGCTCTCTGTGGGAGGGCTCAGCTAGGGGAATGGCCAGCACTCCTGTGCACACCTCCTCTGGGGTGTAAACCCGAAATAATATTGTCTTGCGCTGTATAGAGAGATCTGTAGAACGCAAGCTCATAAAAATTGCCCCCTCCCTCAATGTGGAGGGAGATATGCACAGCTTCCCCCCCCCCCCCGATATGAATTGCACAGACTGGGTTTTGGAATAAACAAAAAATAAGTTTATTAATGACAAAAGGTAAATTTGTAGTGATTGTAAGGGTTAGCAAACAGAACAAAGCAGATTACTGAGCAAATAAAACAAAATACTCAAAACCAGGTTACAGATATTAATTTCTCACGCTATGTGTTGCTTAGGCAGGTTGCAGAGTTTCTGCAGCTCAGCGTTCCAGTTGTCTTTTTACAGGCTAGACCCCTGTCTCAGCCTGGCCTTTCCCCTGCTTAGTTCCTTTGTTCTTTCAGGTGTTTTTAGCAGTCTTCCTTCTTGGGTAGGGAGGCAGTGAAGAAGAGCCTTGATTGAGCCACTTCCCAGCCTTAAATAGAATTTACATAAGCCAGGAATCCTTTGTTTCCAGTGGAAAAATACTAGCAGTGTCCAAGATGGTACTCCGTGCCAGGCAACATCATCACATGACCTTGCAGTGCAGAAACCCAGGAAGCTTCTCAGGAAGGTGGGAGATTAGTATCTTCCAAGTCTTATTGTTCTTCCTAATGGCTCATTGAGGCTGATTGCATACTGCCTTGTAGGCGTTCCCCCAAGTACACACAGTCAATATTCCTGACTTCAGATACAGAAATGATACATGCATGTAAATTGGATAAACACATTCAGTAGATAATAACCTTTCCAATGATACCTCACATGACCCATCTTGCATAAAACATCTTAGTTATGCCATATTCATAACAATATCTCTATGAAGGATATGGGGCCATAACATCACACCCTCTAGAGTGAGTTTGGAACCAAGGGTGATGAGAGTTTCTAAAGTAGCTATATTACCTCATAAATCCCATTTTTACTCTGAAGTCCGTCAGGTACTTTTGAAAATCCCACCCCAAATACTTAAAGAGGGTGGTCTTTTCTCTATAGCAGCTAATAAAAATCTGCTCAAACAAGTTTCCTGTTTAGAGGGGCTAATATAACTTCTCTGGCCAGTGTAGTTGGCCTAATCCGGCTATAAATTCATTTCACAAGCTAAATACACCTGGTCTGGCCAGATTGTTTACCAAGGGGGGACCTGTTTTATAGCACCATTTGTAAAATGGTTTATAGCATAGTTGCCTCTGGTCTGCACTGGGAAAAAGTGAGTTAGTATCCATCTAGCAAAGATCACATTTAACACTGTTCTCTAGGACAATCCTAACATGGCTTCCAAACTTTGTTAGGCCCCATCTACGCAATCTGATGAAATTTCATATACATATATATATTCTGACCAAGGCGACTTACTCAGACTTGTGGATAAGAGCTAAATAGCTAGATTCAATGGCAGAAGAACTGTTTGTCCTAACTATTCTCATTACTATTATTTAAAAACTGTCTTCAAATCAATCCTTTTGGCCTTTTCAGGCCTTCAAGGCAAAGTCTCATCATTCTAATGGGGTAACTGCTGGTTAATATATATTTTAATTATTATCACTTGTAACCATTTGGGCTTTTGAAAAATTGTGGAGATACTTTACTGAGAAGAGGGGACACTTTAGAAAGTTCATTATGGTGCTGCCAACATTTTTTGTATAAAGGTTCTTTGTTATAGAATAGACTTTTATCTTAATTGTTCTATTTAATTACTGTGGAAGCTACTGTGTAAGAATTAAATAAAGAGAGATTTTACTGCAAAGGGAACTTCTTAAAATAATCTGGTAAAGAAATAATACAGACAAGTGACAACAGCAATAATGTAAAAAGATAATGCAGGCTGTAAAGTGAACAGTTATCCTTTATAGATCTCTCTTGAATAATAGCCTTCTGCAATTGAATTGATCTTCACTTGTAAGGAAAACAAATGTCTCTTCCGTGCTTCATTTGTCAGCTACCATGTACTTTAGGAAGATAAGGTTGTGTGTTTTTTATATAGTGCCATTATGGAACTGGACTTGACTCTCATTAAATAGATCCTCCACTCTGTTTGTCTTTCAATAGTATGTCATCAGCCATACACAGCTAGAGACCAGGACCCTCCAGCTTTCTGTCTGGCACTATGACAGATTTGGGCACAACAGCTTTCTTGGGGAGGTGGAAATTCCTTTGGACTCCTGGAATTTTGAAAATCAGACAGATGAATGGTTTGTGCTTCAACCCAAGGTGAGGCTTTCCAGTTTTAGTGGAGTAACAGTAAAGCAAGGTCAATGAGGTTGTTTTTTTTTTCCCACTGAAGTATAGCTGTAAAATTATATATTTCTAATAAACTGCTTCTGGGATGGACCTGTGAAAAGAATAACACTTCTAACAAACCAACACATACTGTCTATGTCAGTATATATGAATGACTATTCAAAACCAAACCTATTAAAAGAATAAACAGACACATGCATCCAATAGTAGACACAATCAAAAGGGACCTGTTAAAGAAATAGCACATGAAACAATGGATCTTTCTCAAATAATCACCCGCTAAAGGAATAGACCTTTCTTCATGCATCAGTTTTAAGCATTTAACAATTTTTTGTGGTAGTGAGGTTCGGCATTGCTTTTAATTCATATTGAATAAACAGGTAGGTTATAGCATCATGCTATTTGGTACACAAAACAGTAATTCTATGGAATATGCCATCTGTAGTGCTTAACTAATGTGCTATGTCTTTTGGTACTTATGGTATCCCCCACTGGAGAGGGCTAAAGTGTTTGTTTTTGGAATTGGAACAACTTTAAAGAGCTGTTTATAAACGTTAGGATTATATGCTTCTAAGATGCTCACTGTTATACTGACTAACCGATAGAGCCCTGTACAGACACCCACTTTATATCTGCGGATATAAAGCGGATATCCGAGGTGCTGCAGGGTTCTATCGGAAATGGCAGTGGTGAAAGCAGCCACCTGTCAGGCCGCCACTTACAGGACCCAGCGCCCTGTATGGGCAGCTTCTCTGGCATGGCTGTACCACTGAAGCGGGCACCAGGCTCACTGGCTTGCACACTCCCAAACTAGCACGACCAGGAACAGCTGCTGCAGCATGAAACAGTCTCACTCAGATCTGTCAAATAAATGATGTGATTTACAATTGTTACACTTGAGCAAGGGAGCTAAAGTAAGTGAGCATCTTAATCTTCTAGGCTCCCCTTCACCACAAAGAAGGGAGCAAAAACTCGCTAAGAGAGCAGAGATCAGGCTGGGGAAAGGTGGTTGTGAGTAGAGTTTGTGTGAGTAACCAATTTTTTTGGTTCAACCACCAAACCAAATTTAAAAAAAAATTAAAAATCTTTTCAGGTTGGCCTGAACCAACTTTTTTTTCAGATTTTTCAAGTTGAAAAATTTAGTATTGGTTGAACAAAACATTTCATTTGACCCAAAACTAAATGTTTTGTTTTGATTTTGGAGAGGTTCATAGAATCATAGAATATATTAGGGTTGGAAGAGACCCTCCTAGTGAAATAGTTTTTTCCTAATATCCAACCTAGACCTCCCCCACTGCAACTTGAGACCATTGCCCCTTGTTCTGTCATCTGCCACCACTGAGAACAACCTTGCTCCATCCTCTTTGGAACCCCCCTTTAGATAGTTGAAGGCTGCTATCAAATCCCCCCTCACTCTTCTCTTCCGCAGACTAAATAACCCCAGTTCCCTCAGCCTCTCCTCATAAGTCATGTGCCCCAGCCCCCTAATCATTTTTGTTGCCCTCTGGTGGACTCTCTACAATTTGTCCACATCTCTTCTGTAATGGAGGGTCCAAAATTGGCTCAATTCCTGGAGCAGAGGGCATATTTGTCAGCATTCCTATTTCTCTGGAGCAGTACTGGCTAGTGTAGGGTTTAGCTCTTATTTAGAATTGAGAATTTTACATGAGATGCACTCACATTTTGTGTTCAGGCTGATCATAATGTTACATTGGGAAACTACTGGACTGTAAGACTTGTTGCTCAGTCTCTGTTCAGCTTCACATCATTTTAATTTTTTTTTAAATCATAACACAAAGGCACTGATGGAGCACTTTCACTCAGATCAAAAAGTAATCAGGTCTAAGCATTTCAGACATTCCAACTAGGAAATGCTGTCTGATTATTTCCAAGCTCATTATAAGAGCTATTAATTCTGCTTCATTATTACCAGGTAAAAGAGAACTAGAATATGTCTCATTTGCCCGCTAGGATGATCTGGATAATGTTTTCAGAGATAACATGTTTCTCATGTTCAATGAAGGTAGGGCAAGAAGTAATGGTTTAAATATGCAGCAAGGGAGATTTAGGGTCGATATTAGGAAAAAATTCTAAGTATAAGGGGAGTTAAGATTTGGGCTGGGCTTCCAAGGGAGTTTGTAGAATCCTCCTTATTGGAGGTTTCTCAGAACAGGTTGGACAAAAAACAGTCAGGGTTGGTCTAGGTTAACTTGGTCCTGCCTCAGCTCAGGGGGCTGGACTAGTTGACCACTCAAGAGCCTTTCCAGCCCTACATTTCTCTGATTCTCTGATTCTGTAAGTGTAGCTCAGTTTGTTGGTAAGCAAAGAAAAGAGTTTTTTCCTGAATGACAAATTATTGCAAACAGAATTAAAGATCTGGTTTGTTTATACAAATGCTAGGCAGAATACTGTCCTACAATACGAACTCCATGTCTCTGACAAGAGCACCACTTAAACTTTGCTAAGGGTTGACATTTGTTGTAATCTGATGCTATTCAGCTGTTTTAAGAAAAAGGTTGAGGGGTTTAAGATCCATTTGTCCTCTGAGCGCTGGATGGTCAGTCCTTTAAGGGGAGAGTGGTTAGATCAGAATGGTCAGGAGAATAACTTTAGGGTTAAAGAACAGGGCTGGGAGTCAGGAGACCTGTGTATTAATTCCTGGGTAATTTGAGCAGGTAAGTTCTAAAAATTAGGGCCTTAACTTCTGTGCTTCACTTCCCCCATCTGTGAAATGGGGGAAATTATTCTGACCATCTTTACAGGGAAGTTGTGAGACTAAACTCACAAGCTTCAGGGCATAATAAAGCTTCCTGGCAGACAGGGATTTAAAAATTTTATTAAAGTTAATGTTTAAAATTAAATGTAGACAAGTTAAGAGGGAAGGTTCTTGACCTGCTGCTCACAAACAGGGAAGAAATAGTAGAGGAAGCAATAGTGGATGGGAACCTGGGAGGCAGTGACCATGAGATGGTCGAGTTCAGGATCCTGACACAAGGAAAAAAGGAAAGCAGTAGAACAGAGACCCTGGACTTCAGAAAAGCAGACTTCGACTCCCTCAGGGAACTGATGGGCAAGGTCCCCTGGGAGAATAACATGACGGGGAAAGGAGTCGAGGAAAGCTGGCTGTATTTCAAAGAAACCTTATTGAGGTTGCAGGAACAAACCATCCCGATGTGTAGGAAGAAAAGTAAATATGGCAGGCGACCAGCTTGGCTTAACAGTGAAATCCTTGCTCGTCTTAAACACAAAAGAACAGCTTACAAGAAGTGGAAGATTGGACAAATAACCAGGGAAGAGTATAAAAGTATAGTTCAGGCATGCAGGTGTGAAATCAGGAAGGCCAAATCACACTTGGAGTTGCAGCTAGCCGGAGATGTTAGGAGTAACAAGAAGGGTTTCTTTAGGTATGTTAGCAACAGGAAGAAAGTCAAGGAAAGTGTGGGCCCCTTGCTGAATGAGGGAGGGAACCTAGTGACAGAGGATGTGGAGAAAGCTAGTGTACTCAATGCTTTTTTTGCCTCTGTCTTCACAGACAAGGTCAGCTCCCAGACAGCTGCACTCTGCAGCACGGTATGGGGAGGAGGTGACCAGCTCTCTGTGGAGAAAGAAGTAGTTCAGGGCTATTTAGGAAAGCTGGACGAGCACAAGTCCATGGGGCCGGATGCGCTGCATCCGAGGGTGCTAAAGGAATTGGCCGATGAGATTGCAGAGCCGTTGGCCATTATCTTTGAAAAATCATGGAGATCGGGGGAGGTCCCGGATGACTGGAAAAAAGCTAATGTAGTGCCCATCTTTAAAAAAGGGAAGAAGGAAGATCCAGGGAACTACAGGCCAGTCAGTCTCACCTCAGTCCCTGGAAAAATCATGGAACAGGTCCTCAAGGAATCAATCCTGAACCACTTAAAGGAGGGGAAAGTGATCAGGAACAGTCAGCATGGATTCACCAAGGGCAAGTCATGCCTGACTAACCTAATTGCCTTCTATGACGAGATAACCGGCTCTGTGGATGAGGGGAAAGCAGTGGATGTGCTATTTCTGGACTTTAGCAAAGCTTTTGATACAGTCTCCCACAGTATTCTTGCCAGCAAGTTAAAGAAGTATGGGCTGGATGAATGGACGGTAAGGTGGATAGAAAACTGGCTAGATGGTCGGGCTCAACGGGTAGTGATCAATGGTTCCATGTCTAGTTGGCAGCCGGTATCAAGTGGAGTGCCCCAAGGGTCGGTGCTGGGGCCGGTTTTATTCAATATCTTCATTAATGATCTGGAGGATGGTGTGGACTGCACCCTTAGCAAGTTTGCAGATGACACTAAACTGGGAGGAGTGGTTGATATGCTGGAGGGTAGGGATAGGATACAGAGGGACCTAGACAAATTAGAGGATTGGGCCAAAAGAAATATGATGAGGTTCAACAAGGACAAGTGCAGAGTCCTGCACTTAGGACGGAAGAATCCCATGCACTGCTACAGACTAGGGACCGAATGGCTGGGCAGCAGTTCTGCAGAAAAGGACCTAGGGGTTACGGTGGACAAAAAGCTGAATATGAGTCAACAGTGTGCCCTTGTTGCCAAGAAGGCTAATGGCATTTTGGGTTGTATAAGTAGGGGCATTTCCAGCAGATCAAGGGATGTGATCATTCCCCTCTACTCAGCACTGGTGAGGCCTCATTTGGAGTACTGTGTCCAGTTTTGGGCCCCACACTACAAGAAGGATGTGGATAAATTGGAGAGAGTCCAGCGGAGGGCACCAAAAATGATTAGGGGGCTGGAGCACATGACTTATGAGGAGAGGCTGAGGGAACTGGGATTGTTTAGTCTGCAGAAGAGAAGAATGAGGGGGGATTTGATAGCTGCTTTCAACTACCTGAAAGGGGGTTCCAAAGAGGATGGATCTAGACTGTTCTCAGTGGTAGAAGATGACAGAACAAGGAGTAATGGTCTCAAGTTGCAGAGGGGGAGGTTTAGGTTGGATATTAGGAAAAACTTTTTCACTAGTAGGGTGGTGAAGAACTGGAATGGGTTACCTAGGGAGGTAGTGGAATCTCCTTCCTTAGAGGTTTTTAAGGTCAGGCTTGACAAAGCCCTGGCTGAGATGATTTAGTTGGGTTTGGTCCTGCTTTGAGCAGGGGGTTGGACTAGATGACCTCCTGAGGTCTCTTCCAACCTTCATATTCTATGATTCTATGATTCTAAGGTACTGTACATCTGGGGTCCGGCTTGAGTTATGAGGGATTACAAGCATCAGTTACAAGGATCACAAGATACATACATATCACATAACCAGCATAGACCCAGATTGGGGTGTGGGAGTTTTTAAAGCATCAGTGGATAAGTGGGCTCGGGTATGCCACCCATGGAATGTATAAAGAGTCCAAGTCAGTATCAGTGTCGTGAATAAGTACATGGATGGGGTTAGTCTTAAAATGAAATTTTCCCCTATGGGCAGGTTATTCTGCAGTTGGCCACTATAGGGTTTGTTGCACCTTCCTCTGAATCTCCTCTCTGTGTATGAGCAGATGGCAGGATCTAGCCCTAAATATTTTTATTAATCAGGTGATAGTGCCTTAACCTGCAGTTTAACTTTAAAGGCAGGCTGAGCTTCTGTATGTCACCTTACATCTTTCTGAGGTTATTTCTTTTCCTGAAAGTAAAATTCTTCACCTAGTTATTGGGATCAGAGGCAAGTTGAACAAGTTTCGGATGTAAGTTCTCACCGGTACAATTAGTTCATAAGCAGTGCAGTATCTTGATGCAGTGATCAGAATGTAATTCCAGGCATAGCATATTGCCCAATCACTCAGTGTTATCATACTGGACAGCACTTCATGTATCATAGTCATAGAATTGTAGGGCTGAAAGGGATCTTGAAAGTCTAGTTCCTTGCATTGAGGCAGGACCAAATAATCCTAGACCATCCCTGATGTGTCTGTCCAACCTGTTCTTAAAAACCTCCAGTGATAGGGATTCCACAACATCCCTTAGAAGCCTATTTCAGAGCCCTCCCTACTTATAGTTAGAAAGCTTCTCTTAATATCTAATCTCAAACTTCCTTGCTGCAGATTAAGACGAGGAGATCTAGGTATCTGGATCTAACACACCTTTAAACTCCAAGCTTGTGAAGCACATTCATAAACTCTGATTGCATGAGTTGTCCCATTGACATCAATGGAGCTACCTGTGTGAGCAAAGTTAGGTACATGCTTAAATGTTCCACAGGATTGAGAATTTAATGAAATTTCGTGAGCAATTTCTCCATTGTATTCTATTTCTCTAGAAGAAATCACTGTTTACTGATATATGATTTATTTATTTTATGGGTAGGGGAGGCCTACAAAAGCAGCTAGTTTTTAAAAATGAGCTTATAACCCATTTTCTTATTTAAATTAAAAAATACATGAGTCTAATATTGCTTTTGATTAATGTTATCAAAAAGCATAAAGCACACTCCTGGACTGAATTTAGAAATTTAATGGGGAAAAAGAGGTGCAGAATGTTGAACAATGATGTTTGAGAAGAAGAGGAAAAGACATTTGGGAAGTAATATTTATATCTGTAAATCTCTGTTCTGTTTCAGGGCCAAATTATGCCCCCTTATTCCAAGAATAATCCTATTGAAATCAATGGGGCTAGTTATGGAGTAAGGTACCCTTATTCATGTTAATTAATTTCAGAATCTGGCCCTAAATTATCTGCAGTTTATATATCCAGCTTACTTGGACCTGTTTGCTGTAAATCAGTGCATGACATGGGTTGGAATTGTTCTTCATTCTAATAAATCGAATTTCTCTCCCCCGTTTATGTTTACCGAACAGCATCTAGTGCAGGGTATGTGCCGTCTGTTCTTCTGAGCTTTTTGAACTCCCTCGAATATGAAATTTTCAAAAATGTGGCTGTCTATATTCAGTCAGTGATGGCTAATTAGCTTTGAGCACTGTGCAGTGGCATGACCTATTTAAGCACATGTCATGGCTTACCTGTACAATAGAAATAATTGAAAATGAATGGGTAAATTATTAAGCTTAGATGGATTTCTGTTTTTCTTTCCTCTCCGTCAGCTGGAGGTTGCAGCAGATGTCGGGCTTCAGTATAAAGGAGAGCTGATAGTTGTTTTACACTACATTCCCCCTGAGAAAAACCTAATGCTTCCCCTCGGACAGTTTCAAGGTAAAATGAACATTGATGGCAGCATTCTCCTCTAAGTATTGGAAATAACCTGTATGATGAAAGCTGAGGTATAAAGTTGCAGAAGGTTGAAGTTCTGTGGCAATAAATTAGGCACCTGTATCTGAGGGAATTTTCAAAGGAAAGATGCTGCTCCCCCGCCCCCAGTAATGAGATGCCATTTATGCACCATTAGGAGATGTTGCTTGGCTGTGACATCATTAAAAAGACCTAGCTGGTCAATAGCCATGGTTTAGGACAGTCATTATCCAAAGCAATACTCTAATCCAGAGTTGTTGTTGTGCTTTGTGCTGTCTAGTTTTAAACAGCACATGGATGATTAGAGTAATGGGGCTAGCACAGTTCCTCTCACTGTTCAGAACCTTTTTACATGATTTAGTCTACAATTTCCTTTGCTCAGTTTCATCCCATTACTCCTACTGCAATTATATCCCTTAGGGTCCTATTAGGATTGTCAAGGGTGGTCCATTATAGTCCTCTGAAATGAGCAGTGTTTCTGTGGAGGATAATATTATTAGTTACTACGTGTACTGCAGTAGTGTCCAGAGAAGTGATGGTCCAAAGAGGTAGCAATGACCAGATAGTAATTCTGTCCTTGGATACACAGTATACATACAGACCACAGGCAGAGAAATTTGAGCACAAGAGGAATTTATTGCCAAAAGACATAATACTACTTTGCAAGCATTGGTAGCATATTAGGCTCTTTTCTCAGATGAATTACATTCAGTTTATTAGCAGTAAATTCCAAGGCCCTTTGCTATAATCTGATAGTCTTTGGTCTGAGGAAACCAGTTGCTCCGTATTGTAATCTGTATGCCCCGGATTTCTTGAGTTCTTAAATATTAATCTTACTCAGAAAGCACAGTGACAACAGAGGTGTGAATGAATGGCCTTCACAGCACATGGATCTGAGCAATTTTTATATTCATTAATCTAGATCTTAATTAAATCATTTAAAAAACTCCATGCAGCAAGGTATTTCTTTTGGAGTGAACTTGTACCATATACGTCTTTATATCAGGCTTTGAGAGAGGTTTCAGATTCTGCCTATGGGGGGAGACTGTTGGATAAGAGCACCTCTTTGCCACCACAACTCAGAATGTATTATTTGTCATCTGTAACAGCAGAGAAGAGGAGAGGATTTAAAGAAAACTTGACCTTTTCCCTGCAATGTATTAGTACTACCATATCTGTACCTGGAGACTTAGGATAACCCAGCCCTGTGATGTCTGTCAAGGATTGACCATGTTTGAGTCAAATTTTTTTACCAGGTGTTGGGTGATCTCCTCCTTTTTCCCCATTGTGTTTACAGATTGTAGACACAAGCAGTACTTTACTCCACAAATAGTCCTGTTGAAGTAAACAAGTGGCAGAGTCTGGCCAAAAAGGCTTACATTTCCAAACTGGTTATGCAGTATTAAGTTCTTGATTTTGTTGTTGGTTTGTTTTATGTACAGGAAAGAAGAGTTTAAAAAAAGGAAAGAAAGGAAACACACAGATGCCTTCTGGGGGTATGTTGGAGGTCCTCATCAAGGAAGCCAAGAATTTAACAGCTGTGAAGTCAGGAGGCACTTCTGACACATTTGTTAAAGGGTAATTTTTACTTTCCCATATTTTGCATAGCACATCAAGAATAAAACTAGCTTTTGCACTGAATTCTAGTTTATCTGATCAATATCATTTTTGTCTGATAGCTACTGAACTTTACTCCTGAAAAAGAACTTGCACCTGAACATGGAGTTTTACCTTAAATTCTCTTTGTCCACTATATTTAAATTTAGGTCATAATATGTGATTTTAAATAAGAGCATTAATTTTACTTTGTAGATTTCAAAATATGGTTTTGAAATTTGACATTAAAGGTAAACCTTTTTTTAAAAAAAGATGAGTATGTGATATATGTATACATACTATATATACATTTATGTAATACACTATGATTTCATATATACAATGTGTCAGATATTTGCTATATACATGTGCCTCATTATATTATTTATCTTTTAGCATTTAGAGTCTGAAGTTAATATCCCTGAATAAGCAGAAAATATTTGCTGTAGAAACACACTTATATTTGTATAAATAAACATAATCCTGCATGACTGATTATACTAGATTCATCATAAATGTGAGCATGCCACTCAAGGTGGTAAATGAGTGAAATATGGACAGCTGACAAGAATGTTTCTCCTTGCCATTTTCCTTGTCAATAAAAGCTTTCATAGTTGCCTATTTTACATATACTTGTGTGTTGGTTATAGTCTGCATGTTTTGGTTGAAGTGAACCCCTTGATAAAGTTTCACCACTAACCTGATGCCCCATATGGATTCACCTCCTCTCCAGACCAGCTAAACCATTCCTCTGAGAGTGGTCAATTGTTCCTGGGGTTATAAAAATATTTCTGAAGGAAAAATGTTTTGCTTTTGCTATAGCTCAAATTGTATCAAGTGACAAATGTATTTTTGCAAGTTTTCCTGGGGCATATATACCCAGAATTCATTGTAAGGTTTTCACCCTGCACCTCCCATTCACGTGATCCAAGTGCTGTACTATCAATGTACTAAGCACATTTTTTTAGGCACAAAGAGCAATCCATAGGCTTATTTTATGTTGGTTTGCCCACTGCTGTTTTCTCTGTAGTTGGCTACAACTGCGAGAAAAGCGTTTTTGTTTAAATAGGAAAACAACGAAACAGATTGTCTGGGCCCTCACTCTCCTCTCTGCAGCTCGTACACACTTGAGACATGGAGTTTGCACCAGGCTAAGGGGAATTTTTGTTGTTGGAGACCCTTGTTTATGAATTGGCAGCACATTGCTGTTGCTGACACTGTGAACTGTCCCTGGCTAGCTCATCACACACATCTGTTGTTGCTGGCATGGGTTGTTTTATGTAAGCGGAGCTTGAACCAATTTCCCTTGGACAAACAATTTTCCATCAGGTTACAAGGTTTTTCAAAATATATTTTCTATAGCTGAGATGAACCCATAAACTGTACTGGGGGAAGGGTAGGTACAGACTAGGGAGATTTAGCCACTACTTTGACTTTGAAAATAATATATTGTGTTTACAGAGTTTCAAGAAAAGAGTACTCTGGTAAAAATATAAGGCTTATGGAACTGAAAAAATTGTCAGACTTCAGAGCATCAGGGACTCTGTGTTTTAGCGAGGAATTAGGCTTCTGATGTAAATACAAATATAAGCTTATTTCAATTCATAAGGGATGATACCATCCAGTGACAAGCGGCTAATGTTCCTTCCCTACCACCCACTTATTTTTGCCCAAGTTAGGTTAGATGTGTGTATCATCATGTAATAATGTTGCTTCTCACCATGAATGTGAAACTCTTACTTACATGGAAAAGCATTGTTCTCCATGAGGAATCCCATTGAAATTGAGAGTTTTGTGGGTAAGGGCAGTGCCTTAACCTGGGATACAGGAGAGCTGGATTCAATTCCTGTCTCTGAGCCAGACAACCTGGACAAGTCACTTGGGTCCCAGTTCAGCACAGCATTTAGGCATATGCTTAACTTGATTTCAATGGGACTTCAACATGTGCTTAAATGCTTTGCTGATTTGGGGTTGTAATCTCTCTCTCTGCCTTGGTTTTCCATCTGTAAAATGGGGCTAATACTGCTTCCTTTCTTCCATTCTTTCTCTGTTTTGTCTATTTAGAAGGAAAGGTCATCAGGGAATGGACAGTTCTCACTATGCATTTGTACTGCACTCAGCACAATGGGGCCCTGATTTTGGTTGACTTCTAGGCGATACAGTAATACAAATGACAAATATGACTGACCTGAAGTCCCATCTACCTGTTTTTTTCTTCTTCTCTTTCTCGTTCTTTCTGTCCCCCTCAGATATCTGCTCCCAGATAACAACAAAGCAACAAAACATAAAACTCCTCTAATAAAGAAGAGTGTGAACCCCCACTGGAATCACAGCTTCACTTTCAGTGGCTTGAATCCTACGGATCTACACAACGTATGCCTAGAACTGACAGTCTGGGACAAGGAGTCACTTTCCAGTAACATCTTTTTGGGAGGTGTCCGTTTGAGCACTGGAAGTGGTAAGGGCCATGTTTGATTGAGAATCATCACTTTCTTCAGCACCTGTCTCATAGCCATGTAAAGGATGGGAATGCTGTGAAATTGGGGCACAGAGGAACTATGAGAAATGAAAAAAGGTGGCTTAATAGCCTAGAGGCAACTTATTTCTTTATGCTATCCAGTGAGAGACATTAGGTTGCTACCCTGTTGTAACTATGCTTCCGAAGCCAACCGGGACTGGGAGAATTATGGAAACACTTCTTACCATCTGAGTGAGAAATGAGAGTTTCATGTTACTCAACAGCAACACTTCTGGCTGATGAAGGGGCAGCTATGAAGAGAGAGTCATCCATTCCTTCTCAGCTAGGAAGACAGTGGTTGTGGGATAGAGCCATGTTGGGAAATTTTGCTGGCCTCTGCCCATGATACCAAAAGGACGTTAGTTTTCAGCTAATTGATGACAATCCAGTGTCTTTCAGGATATCAGATACATATGTTACTTATTTGTTTTTTAAGCTTATATAGATTCTTTTTTATAATTATAATGGGGAGATGCTGAATTTACAGCAAAACCAGACAAAAACCCAGCCAAACCCAGGCTGACCTTTTACAGTTTCTATTGCATCATTCTTTTTGAGATATTTCTAAAAAACTTTGTTCATTTACTTATGAAATACTTCTGGTTTCCTTGTTGTTATTTATTTTCCTTTTATGATCTGCCAGTTTTTTTCCCCTCAGTAGATAAGTGTAAACCCTCCTCACCAGAAAAATCCATAATTTTTGTAAGGCAAATGCTTGATATTAGTGTCTTTCACACAGTAGTGCAGTGAAGGAAGATGCTATTTTTCTGTACCCTCTTGAGAGAGATAAAGTGGGTGAGGTAATATCTTTTATCGGACCAACTTCTGTTGGTGAGAGAGACAAGCTTTGGAGCTACAGAGAGCTCTTCCTCAGGTCTGGGAAAGGTACTAAGAATGTCACAGGTAAATAGAAGATTGAACAGATAGTTTAGTATAAGTACTTTCCCAGACCTGGAGAAGAGCTCTGTATAAGCTCGAAAGCTTGTCTCGCTCACCAACAGAAGTTGGTTCAATTAAAAATATTACCTCAACCACCTTGTCACTCCAATATCCTGGGACTGACAGGGCTACAACTACACTGCATATACCTTCTTGAAACAGATAAGGAGCCATATTAAGTTACGTCTCACTAGCTCTCCATGTTTTTGCAATTGCCAGGTGTAAGTAACGGGAAGGAAGTCGATTGGATGGATTCTCATGGGGAAGAGCAGCACCTCTGGCAAACGATGATGGACAATCCTGGAGTTTCTGTGGAAGGTATATTAATGCTGAGATCTAGCATGGGAAAACGCAGACTCTGAGAACAAATGGCTTGCACAAGGATAAACTCCAGCTGTTTTGCTGACGTGACTCTTAACTGTTGTGGGGTACCACAAGGATGCCTGGTGTTAGTGGAATTCAGTCTGTTGTAACTTTGCACATGCGAAAGTGGGGAAGAAAGACTCCTGTTTGCCTTGGATTTTACGGCTCCAGAGGTGGATTATAATGCATTCTGCACTTTCGTGCATCCGTATTCTTATGACAATGCTCCTTACCCTAGTGAAACTCCTACTGAAGTCAGTAAGAAAGATACCTGAATATAGAATATAAATCAGGCTTTCTTTGTCTCAGAGACAAAAATATGGTCTACTAGTGTCAACATCCATGAAGAATATGGAGCAAGCAAATGCTTTAGTCATTTGATGACTAATGATTATTTATGGTATAAGCCAATTTGAAGCAACTCAAAAGTTTGGTATTTGAAATGAGATTAGAAACCACCAGATTCCAAGCAGTCTGAAAGAATAATTTGCAACATCCCTTCCCCCTGTTTACGTGTTCAGTTATTTGAACTGTGCATGACAGCAAGCCTTGCAACAAGCATCACTACAAGAAAAGCTGATACACGGCACACAGCAGCCATTATTTGTGTATTTAGAAATAGGCAGCAGATGTGCGGATATAAAATAACAGGAATGCTGTACTCTACAGTGATGTGTGTGCTGTGTATTTCAGTGCACCATTCAGAATGCAAGCTACGGTTCCCCCAGATCAAAGAGCCTCTTATGAAAACAGATTATTATACATCCCTGAGCAGCTTCCAGAACTAAGCACCGTTACTTATGGCTGCATTATAACTTTTGCTTATAACTCATTTAATAATTCAGACATCACTGTACAGAAGAGGAGAGAAGTTAAAACTTCTGTCATAACTGATGAGATGTTGACGTTTACCCACATGTGCTGTTTCAGGTTTAATGGACTAAGTCCCAATTCAGTAAAACATTTAAAGAAATGATCTAATTAAGTATATGCCTAACTGCTTTGCTGAATTGGGGTTTAAATGGGGAAGTGTTCTGAATGGGTTGGAATCCTATTCAAGCATATCCTGCTGATTTATTAATTATTAACCATGATATGATTTAGAATGGGATTTTGCTGCTGAATGTTACTAATATGAGTCCTTGCACTTATAGTACTAATGCATTTTAATATAAAAATGTTGTCTTACGATTTTAATTAGTCCATGTTAAATGGCATCGTTGTTCTATATTCATTTGGTTTCCAAAAGTCTGCTTTGTGTGTAATGAGATCTGTCCTGCTCTCAGTACACACCACCAATCTTAAATTTTCTGCCCGCTAAGAACTAGACCCCCATGTGTACAGAGCACAATGTTTATGGGCTGTAGCTGTGCTATACAGCAGCAGAACCATAGCAAGGAGAATAATTGATCCTTACCAAATATAACATGTACAGTATTTGCAGATTTATGTGATACACTAAGTTCAGCACTCATGTGCTATGGTGATAGGTACCTTATACAAACCTAAGAAACAGCAATAAATTGGGTAAATTATGTTTCATCTCAATGATCCATAATTAAAATTGTGCTCCCTGTCATCAACAGTAAATACATCTACTGCTATTCTCATCCTTAATTATTTTTCAAGCATTTTACTTTTGGGAGCAAGACAGTATCACTGTGAAAAATATTTAGCAACCACAAACAAAATAAACCAATAAAAAAACTCTGTCACCTCCACCCCATATATAAGTACAGATTCTCTCTCTGTTCTTTTTCTCATACGGTCAGAATTCAGAACCTAAAGCTTTCTCTGAAGAAGAGTTATCACAATCATGCTTATTTGAGAGGTAAAAATCCTGCCATTCACAATGAAACAGCAGCTGAAGCCCCAGGATTTATGACATGAAGTACTAATGGCTAAATAACTACAGCTTGAGTTTTGTACCTGAAACTGAAGAAATGCCCTGTCCACTACAGTTATATCTCCCATTTACAATTGAGGCTGAAACCTTCAAATTGTATGTCTTTTCTCTCCCTTCTAATCTTATTTTTTCCTGTTTCTGGGTTTGGCTTGAGTGGCATGAAACTGCTGAACATGCCACAAGGTACCTGTTAAAATAATAATGTACTAATGTTAGGTGGAAAATATATATGTTTTTAAATATCCCTTTGTTTGCATTACAAAGAACACCACAGGGTACTAAAACAGATTTCTAAAAATCTAGGACAAGACTTTGAAAAGTGACTAGTGATTTTGGGTGCCCAATTAGAGATGCTTTAAAGGGCTCTGATTTTCAGGAAGGGCTGAACACACCTCCTCTGATAATCAGACCCCTTTAAAGCAGCTCAGATTGGACACCCAAAATCAGTAGCTGCTTTTAGAAATTCCTGGCTGTGATTTTCTTTATTCCATTTGGCTGTTTACATTTGTTTACTTTTGGAATTTCACTCAGTTAGGGCAGTGAAAAGAGACTAGTCTGTTTCTAGTCCATTTTACTCTCCTATTCTCATGCATTTTCATGGGAGTGGGGGTACTTCTGTTCACAAAAGTCGGGAGGAATGTATAATTGAAAGCACAGAAACCAAACACACAAACACACCCCGCTGTACTCTTTTATTGCATGTTTCTTTTAGTTTCACAATCATTCTTTTAGAAATTGGTTTTCTTCAACAGTTGGTCCCCTCAAAAAATACCCTATATTTGGGGCCTAAACTACCCCATCTCTTTAATGGACTGAGAGTCTGGCTTTCCTAAGGGGTTTACATCACAGAGAGATGTTTGTTTTAGGAGTGGTGACATTACACTGACATGGAGGCTCAAGCTCTGTTTTCATTTATGTGTTTGGCCAAATTTTAAAAAAGTAACAGTTATTAAACTAAAGAAAATGATTGAGGGTAAATCCTGACTCTATTGAAGGCAGTGGGAATTTTGCCATTGACTTCAGTGGGGCCAGGAGTCTTAGCCTAAAAGGTTTAGTAGCATGGGCCAGATAATAAAGACGCTCCATCCATTATCTGTAGTTTTCTATTAAGTATCTAAATTCCAAGTGGGAAGTATTTCCGTTAGGAGGCTGCTGTTTGTTTCTGGATGGGATCTGGGCAGTGCAGTGAGTGTCTCACAGTTTAGTAAACACAGTTTAGTTTTTGTTCTGTTTTAATGTGTGCCTATCACACATGGCTCTAATGAATCAATGTCGTAAACCCCAGCAGCTCTTTAGAAAGCTTTGCTCTTCAGTGGTGTGATCAGTACATTTGTAGAAAGCAATTGATGTGTGGAAACCATTGTCACATTAGTAATACCCCTTAAGTACCTGTTCTCTTTTTTATAGAAATGGTGTATGGGATGGGGAAAGGACAAGATAACTGATCACACATCTGACTTTTTGTTTTCCAGATATTTGATTAATTGCTTATAATTCTGTGCCATTATGTACGGTGTGTCACCAGACTGAGCACTAAGATGGCCAATAAGTAGGGTTACCAGATAGCAGCTGTGGAAAAAAAACAAGATGGAGTTGGGGAGTGATAGGCGCCTGTATAAGAAAAAGTCCAAAAAACCTGGGACTGTCTCTTTAAAAACAGGACATCTGGTCACCCTACCAATCAGGGACCAAGTTAAAACCTCCCTTGTATATAGATTTGTGGCACTGAAAGTACATGAACAATTACTCAAGGCAGATTTTTACAGAAATCTCAATCTAATTACTCTTACATTTAACCCTGATTTATAAATTCTAGTCCTGAATAATAAGACTTGACACAGTAGATAATTCTAAACTATTCTTTAGCACAGTTTTATATAGCTACAATACTCGAGAACAAGAAGAATCTATTTTTAACAGTATTGATTAAAAAAAAACAAGTCAAGCACAATGCAGTATATTAAAATATGTATTTTTCTAACAATTTTAACTACAAAGCTTCATTCTCTACCTTACTTTTCCCCTAATAATCAGTGGGTTTGACTTATTTAAAAAGCATGAAGTTACAAACATTAAAAGCTATAATAAAAGATACAGATATCACTGTAAAATCTTGAGCCAGAGCAATAAACAGCTCCTTACACTGCCTTGTCACTGCCCATTGCCCAGGCATCTTGTCTCTAATGAGAGTTGACATTTTATCAACACACCCCTTTTCTTTGCTAATGGGCCATGGGAGGGACATCGCAAAGGCATGGAGGGAACCCCTTCATCCTCCTTTGAGAGTCACGCTGTCATTGCTTTTCTGTGACCCCATCGCAAGAAGTTCCAACATCACTTTCTCAGTTGGCAGCTCAGAAAAGTGATTTTGTGCCACCCTTCTCAAGGGGCTTTTGCTGGCAAACCTGAGAGGAGGGTTCTGGGTGGTAAGTGCCATTTATCACGGTACATTGATTAAGTCGGAACCGTACCACACCGTGCCCTCTCCGATAAAGATTACACTAGGGAGACGTAAAACTAGCCGTTGCTTTTCAGAGGAAAGATTTAATTGTGTAGACTCATGTTATATATTTCCCTGATTGGTTAGCCTGTGTAATTTGCCACACTTCTGAGTAGTGTTCTGGAAGAAGTTTACAAAAGTACAACAGCAAAGCAAGCTTTGAATATCCTAAATCATTGATTGAAAAGACTGAAATATAGGAGGATGACAGTTGAAACTGTGTCCCCTCCCCAATCCCATCTTCTTTTCCTTTTAATTCTGGATCACATCCACCATTAAAAAGGGAGTTCAAAGTCATAGTACTATAGTCACCTTGTCTATCAGCTCTCACGCTACAATAAATGTTGCCCCTGAATCTTCCCATAGTTCTCCCTCTCCCTCTCACCTCTCCGTGTAGCCTTCAATAAATCCTCCACTAAGGATCACATCTGATATGTCAAATTCTTAAATTCATGCTGGCCTCAGATGGCAAGGACCCTGGGCTGTGCGCAGCAGCCACAGGCCCACTTTGATACTGGCCCTACTTCTTTTCCTCATTATAAAGGAGAACTGAAGTTTTATTTCCCAGCCTGGGATACTGGTTTTTATCTCTTTGCAACAATACCAAAACACCACCACCACCACACAACCCAACACCAGCAAACAACAATGGTTCTTTCTTAGAGCTGACCTGCATGCAGACTGGTAATAATGCATTGGGAACTTTATTCCCTAGATTTTAAAAAATAATATATATTCAGAGAGGTTGAGGGCAAGATTTAGGAGGCCTGGGATACAGGCTGTGGGAAGGGGCTGGATCTGAGCAATTCCCATAGGGGATGGCAAGCTCTAAGTAGTAATGGTGTATTCTTCCTTAATTGTCCATGAGAGCACTAGACCATGTTAGTGGATTCCAAACACTGTGCCCAATGGGTCAGGGGTGCTGTCTGACATGGTGGTGATAATGCACATGCAGCTAAATAGTGTATATTAATGCTAGTGTGTGAGCCTGAACTTGTGAACAAGTGGCTTTTGGTTTGTTTTTGAGAATCTATCCTTCCCACAGCCAGTCATGATTTAGATTAGCTATTGCAATAGTTCTTATTTGTGACCATGAATTATACACAGCTGCATACTTCTAGTCCTCTTCTGGAGAACTTGATGCTTTTTAGCCTTAGGCTGCTTTGGACGGCATGTATGAACTCCCCCTTTACTTACTTTTGGGGTTTGTTTAACAACAAAATTAGTCTTTGTTGCAACAGTTAGAGAATATCATGTGTCCTCTTCTTCTGAATTCTTTCCTGTTCAAACTCGCTGTTGCTAGCTCTCCATTTGGTACAATTAGAGTGGAAATGAACACTATTAGCATTAAATGACAGTGCATTATAAGAAGCTCTGCCAAAATTGAGCCAAAACTTTCCTGCCCAGCTTGCTCTTGTCCTTTCCTGTGTACTGTACATTCAGACTTGTGGACTGTGGAAGAAGGTTGATGGTGAACCCATTTGTAGTTATTGTAAAGTACAATGTTCTTTCTCTTACAATAAAATTAATTAAAGATGCTGCTGTGTTCCCATCTCTGCTAAAATGCTTTACTTCAAACCCCTTGGGCCCCTTCCAGCGAACATGCTGTTGCCCTTTTCTAACAATGATGAACAAGGGACTGCATCTACATGCAGCCAGTGATACTAAATGTGTGCTATGAGCTAAGACCTGATAGGTGTAATGTCACTGTACTTGTGTGCTTTTCTCTTCTCCTTCCTGCTATTGCTTTGTCTTTTCTCCCTTCCTTAGCTGCTCTTTTTATGTTAATTTTTATATTTTTGTTATGAGTAGATTTAATGTTTGTGAAAAGGAAGGTCTAAAAGTGCTGGTTTGAGCCAGGAATACATTATTCTCCACTACCCACCAGAACAAATCTTGGTGGAAACCCTCTGTAAGGACCCTCTACTACCTATCTCATTCTGACAAGCACCCAGTCCCTCCCTCCCCAACCTGCTAAATATGTCCAATTTCAAGGTACTGTCCACCTAGAAATCCAATTGTGTTCAAAGGGTTAACCTTGCAGCTTAGTGTCATTACTAATCATTACATGTCTTTTTAAGCTCACCTGGTTCTGAGCTATCACAGCAGTAGCGGCCTCTGACTGAGTCTATCAGCTTCATACATCTTGGAATGGCTCACATATGTCACTCCACAGCGAGCCTCTGCTTCTCAGTGGCAGATATCTCTCTTCTCCTCACCATTCCTTTCCAACTAGTGTTCACTGCTGGCTCAGGCCTTTGTGGAAGTGGGAGCCTGGCTTCTAAAACCCTCAAGCCGTCCGCAAATAAAAAGCCAGCAGCAATTATGACAGAGGGGATCTTTGCTAAGCCATTTCCAGCCCCACTCTGGCTCCAACAGCTTCTGCAAACATAACTTGACATGTCTGTTTGGCAAATGTATTGCCTGCAGATCCCTATGCATAACTTCCTCTCCTTTTCCTTCACCTGAAGCCCTGGATACCCCAGACTGCAATTTATATGGGTAAATCCCAATACATATGCACTGACCTGAACCCATTTTAAAAAAAAAGTCCCACCTGGGTGCTCGTGTGGTACTAAGCTGTATGGCAAGTGCTTTGTGCTCAATAGAAATGCCTACCATCATTGCTGGAGCTCCTGTTTCGCTGTGATATTGCACTATGTTTTGTATTACTGCCTAGTTGTATTCAGATGTAATTGGCTGCTTGTTTGGCTTTGGAGTGAGAGTTGTTTTTATTCATTTACTCCTCTCAGAGCTACAGGCCTTCCTGCTTGTAAATGGTTTCTTTTGGGAGCTGTAGCAGCAGTGGGTGGCGATTAGCTACACATCAAAATATTCTCCAAGGCCATCAGCACCAGTTTTCTTGTGTGATGTGGATGAGAGGCCCAACGATTGGTATCTCTCTATTGTTTCAAGTTAATCCCCATGTGCAGGTTTTAAAATTGTCTCCTTTGAAACAATGTAGCCTTGCTGCTGCTGTCCCCTTTCTAACAAGTCACAGAACCATAGGAGTGTCTGTAACCCCCGTGTCCATGCCCTACACACTATTGTAATAATCTTTGTACAAAATGTGCCTTGTCTGGTATCATTTAAAAACTAATTACTTACAGGTCATTAATATTCGTATGTGATGTACATATGTGATGTGCATTAGGAATTATGGATATGTGCTGGAATTATGACTAAAGTGTGTTTAAGCTGAGCAGGTCAGGGGGAGTTGTTAAACAGGTCTACCCTAAACAAAGGAATGTGTATTTACCTTAGCTTACGTATCGGCAGTAAAGAGGGCCATCAAAGTAACAAGGAGACGGGAAACTGCAGGAAACAGAACAATTTGCATTTTAGCAAACACCAGCAGGGTAAGAAAGAGCTTGAAGTTTCCTTTACCACCAGACTCTGGTGCATTCCTCACTGCTTGACTAAACCTTACTTTAAGGGATATTCTTCAGGTGAAGCCATTGCTGAGGTTCACTGGACTGTAAAGAGGGGTAGAGAACCCAAAGTTCTCGTTCACCTAAGAAGACAAAGGAACTAGCTTTTTAGGGCTTCTGAAGAAGATTCTGCCCAAGGGAGTGTGGGGTCAGCCACCATCTTGCTGGAAGACTTATGGGTGAGCAAACCATCTTTAACAAAGTTTGTACCTTACTAGGTTGTTTTTTCATTTTTATTTGCTTGATCATTTCTAACTTTCTCTCTTATAATTGAACTCTCTTAAAATCCTATCTTCTTCTAGTGATAAACTTTTTTACTATTAATCTATACCCGGGGTCAGCAAACTACAGCCTGCAGGCCAGATCCGGCCCCTCTGGGCTTTGGATCCAGCCTGCGGGATTGCCACCCCCGTGGCACCTCAGGCCCCGCGCCGCTCCCAGAAGCAACCTGCACCACGTCCCTGTGGCCCCTGGGGGATGGGGGGCAGAGGGCTCCGCATGCTGCCCTTGCCTGTGGGTTCCTCCCCCAAAGCTCCCACAGGCCCCGGCGCGCACCATTTCCACCCTGGAGCCACTTCAGGTAAGCAGCGCCAGGCCAGAGCCCTCACCCTGAACCCCTCCTGCACCCAAACTCCCTGCCCTGAGCCCCCTGCCAGCACCCCATCCCCTGCCCTGAGGCCCCTCCTGCACCCCAGTCCCCTTCCCTGAGCCCCCTCGTATGCCCCACACCCCTCCTCCGCCCCACCCCTTGCCCTGAGCCCCTTCCTGCACACCGCACTCCCTCCTGCACCCCCAAGCCCCTGCCCTACATTCATGGCCCTGCATGCAATTTCCCCACCCTGATGTGGCCCTCGGGCCAAAAAGTTTGCCCACCCCTGGTCTATACCAACAGTGCTGTGTTTGAATTAAAGTGAATATTAACTCCAATTGATGTGGCAAGCTGTTCAGTTTTCACTCTTTAAAGGATCAAAGGGAGCTTCGTATTCCTCTGAATGTTGCAGGAGAGAGCTGGGCATTGCAGAGCACACAGGTTTGGGAAAGTTCAGGACTTGGGGTGCGTTGGGGCTACCTGCTAACATCAACCAAGTCTGGTAAAGACAACGGTGTGTCTGTGATAACGGCTGGCAGGCTGTTGGATTCAAAGAGAGTGAATCAAAGCTGTTCCATGACAGAACATGAAGTGTATGCCGGCTGCTGGCTGACACTCTCTCTCCCCCAGACAAGAAGCTACAAATAGAAGCAGCATTTTGTGGCACTCAGGGTTATAATGCCAGTGTTGACACAACTTCTCACTGGTCTGAATTGCACTCCAGAACGTGGCTGTCCCACTCCCTCTTCAAGGAACAAGGCACCAACTTGGCAGTAGCTGATTCTCCCTGTTCCAGCCAAAGTGGCCTGTAGGGGCTATGCTGATAGATGACGTGAAGGAGTTACTCTGTGTGGCACACCTGCAGTGCTGAAACCCCTGCCAATCTAGGGAGCAAAAGGCTGAGGTAAGGATCACAGCCTAGAAATTACATGGTGCTAAAACTAAATAACCTGGAGTTCAACACTCACAATTTAGCCTTTGTCTGTGTTACAGTGTGTGTGTATATGTAAAAACGGTACGTGTTAGTAGTAGGAAGGGTAGAACGCTGCACCTTACTAGCGGACTCTCTTTTGAAATTATTTTGCTCCGATTTCATTATTTATGCTGTATAATCTGAGACACGCCGTCATCTAAGTACTGAGCTATAATAAATCTGCAAACTGATTTTATTAGCGAGTTGTCCAACATCAGAGCAACAAGTTATTTGTGTTTTAAATGATCCAAAATACCGTATAAAACCTTCCAGCCTCAGGGCGAGGAGGAGACGTCAACAATAAGGAAACACACATTGCATTTTCCCCTTCAGATTTCAAGTACTAAGTGTCTGTGCGGTGGGGCTTCTCTTCCTAAAAAAGAGCTAGTTAGATTCCCTCTAGGTGTGGGGAAATTATGCCACAAATTGCTCTGAGCTTAAGAAAAATTGTTGTCTAACACAACCAACCATAGCTGTGATTTTTGTCGCTAGTTCATGACAGACAAAGTAAACTGCCTTCCTGGTTTAAAATGTTCGGTTTTGTTTTATTATGCTAGTGTTCAGAACAGGAATGAGTTTCTCATGTAGTGCAGTGTTGATGTAGAAGCCCTCGTTATGCTCCAGAGTTTGTTGTATGAAACAACCAACCGGCCAACCTCAGTAAAAGGTGGGAAATCTTCATGGATCCTGCTTCTGGAAACCATCCCTATCCTCTACCACACATCCATGTTTTAACAGAGGGTTTTCATTGTAGCAAACGTCTTTTTCTGCCAAACCTACTAAATTTCCCACAGATGTGCAAGTATCGGAGCAAAGATACAAGTCGATGCTGTTTCTGGAGGGAGGAATGTTCTGTTCCTGGTGCTTGTGAACTATCTTAGGCCTGGTCTACACTACGACTTTAGGTCGAATTTAGCAGCGTTACCTCGATTTAACCCTGGATCCATCCACACAACGAAGCCCCCTTTTTCGACTTAAAGGGCGCTTTAAACTGATTTCTTTACTCCACCTTCGATGAGGGGATTAGTGCTGAAATCGGCCTTGTCGAGTTGAATTTGGGATAGCGTGGACGCAATTTGACGGTATTGGCCTCCGGGAGCTATCCCAGAGTGCTCCACTGTGACCGCTCTGGACAGCGCTCTCAACTCAGATGCACTGGCCAGGTAGACAGGAAAAGGCATGCGAACTTTTGAATTTCATTTCCTGTTTGGCTTGCGTGTTTGCAGAGCTCATCAGCATGATGTGCACATTGCCGGGGAACGTTGCGCGGCCCGTACTTTGTGAGAAGTCTATGACTATGTCCCTCTTGTCACCGCGCTGCCGTCGCCTCCTAGCCTGGTTTTGTGCTAAATGATTGTCTGCCGTTGCTCTGACGAAGGGAGGGGTGACTGACGACATGGCTTACAGGGAATTAAAATCAACAAAAGGGGTGGCTTTGCATCAAGGAGAAACACAAACAACTGTCACGCAGAATGGCCCCCTCAAAGATTGAACTCAAAACCCTGGGTTTAGCAGGCCATTGATGTCACAAAACAAATCGGGTCAATTTCTTGTTTTGATCCAACTATCTTTTACATCTTAGGCTGGCAGCAGACAGTGCAGTACAACTGCTAGCCATCATCATCTCCTGGCTGCTTGTCAGAAGATGGGAATGACCTGGCTGAGTCACTCCCATGTCTGCCCAGGCGCCCCTGACCAACCTCACCGAGGTCGGCTAAAAGAGCACCCAGGAATATGACGACGACGGCTACCAATCGTAATGCACCGTCTGCTGCCAAAATGTAATGAGCTGCTGCTGTGTAGCAATGCAGTCCCATGTCTGCCACCACCCAGGAGACATACAGTGATGGTGAGCTGAGCGAGCTCCATGCTTGCCGTGGTATGGCGTCTGCTCAGGTAACCCAGGAAAAAAGGTGCAAAACGATTGTCTGCCATTGCTTTCAAAGAGGGAGGGAGGTAGAGCGGGGGTCTGACGACATGTACCCAGAACCACCGGTGACACTGGTTTTGCCCCATCAGGCATTGGGATCTCAACCCAGAATCCCAATGGGCAGCGGAGACTGCGGGAACTGTGGGATAGCTACTCACAGCTACCCACAGTGCAACGCTCTGGAAGTCGACGCTAGCCTCGGTACTGTGGACGCAGTCTGCCGCCTTAATGCACTTACAGCATTTTGTGTGGGGCCACACACAATCGACTGTATAAAAACGATTTCTAAAAAACTGACTTCTATAAATTCGACCTAATTTCGTAGTGTAGACATACCCTCACCTACCAAAACAGGTATTTAGAGTCAGACCGGTTTCTCTAATGCTCGGAACCATTGCACAATGTTATTTCTGCTGGAGCCAAAACAGCATAGATCAATTTAATGTGTGGGTACTGGAACGGATCTCAGTTTCTATTATATTTACACAAATCGTTCCCTGGGATTTCTGCCTTCTACATCTGAAGGATGTGTAAGTGCCTATTCCTAAGGGGAAAGCAGCACAGGGAATTCTGCCCACCTGCTAATAACTAGGCTCAGGGCTCACATCTAGGCTCAGGGCCTCCCCCTCAGTCTACTAACCTTTCTGGAGTCTTCAGAACCTTGGTGTGGTGAAGTCAAGACCGCATCCCCCTTTCTGGCCTTCAAATCCAAGCTCTCTCCGGAGAGGCTGCAATTCAAGATATAGACCAAACCATTGCCTTCTGGCAGCATTTACAGTCAATGCAGAGACAAGCTATTTAACAGGAGCCCAGAGGTCCCGGAACGTGGGGCTGGAGCGGATGCCAAAGGTGAGCACAATAGGCACCCAACTCCCCCACACATTTGCATTAGCAAGCACAATACAAAATGTCAACCAAGTAACAATTGTCCCTTATCGCTATGAAATCAGGGGTGAAAGAGTAGCTGCTTTCATCAGGCATAAGAGGGCCATAGATGGCCCATGTAGAACTACACTTCCGTGTTTCAATCAGGAGCACAGCTACATTTTCCACCACTTCAATCCATTTCCCTTTATGGCCTAGTGATGTCGTGTTTTGTATTGCCGTAACCTCAGAGCCTGACTAAGTGGCTGTATGAATAGCATCTGTATTTACTTCAGAAGAGAGTTGCAGCAGCGTGTAATTCAAAGAGCACTGGAAAGCTGGGTGCTGTCCTTTTGGGAGCTGAAGCAGAAAAAGAAGAAAATGGCACGTCGTAGCTGTAGGATAACTGTTACCCATTCACCTGTACAGGCCAGGTACGGACATGCTACTGCCCTTTTTGTTCTCCTAGTGGAAAGGCAAATCTGACTCAAAGCACATATAACAGAAGCTGATAAAACAAGAGGATCTACTCCAGCACCAGAGATTACAGCACATGCCGTTAGCATGCAAGACTGGGAAGTGGCAATTAGCCCTCAGGCTGTAGGTTAAGATATTATAAAATGGACATTCAGGCATCATCAGTTGCCTCATTGGGACTATAGGGCATGCACGAGTATTCCTGAGGTGCCTCAGCTAACTTGTGTATATATACTTGGCTTCCATGGGAATGACTATTCTTTGCATCCTACTATCAGGCTTGTGGGGCACCAGTTAAAAAGCAGAAACCTTATATTAACTTTGTCTAACCCTCCCAGCCCTCTTAAGGAAGGAGTAATAGTGCTGAAAAAATAAAACTCCTGACTGGTTTAATTCCTAAATTGGTCATGTGTAGTTGAGTGGTTTCACAGCTCTGGCAACGATGGCTTCTGTGTGAGGTTGTGCAGCGTGGGCGGTCTGACATCCCTGTCATCAAAGGCTTGGTCTGGCTCCAAGCTAAAGGAATGAGAGGATTCTTCTAACAGGCTCATTGGACATGAACAAAGTCTATCAGAGAGACCACGTTTTTCCATTCACTCATACACATCGCCCTCCCTTTCTCCCAAATCTAGTGCCTTTCCTGTTCATTTCACGATTCCGTTAAAATGGCCGTTGATTTACAAAACCTCTATCTGGAGTTCTACTTTACCAGACTTCTTACTGCTCTCTCTTGTAGCCCTGAGGATTAATCTGTTGTTCTGTATAAAATGTCTTTTTGATAAAAGTGTGTAGGCTGCATAGATTAATAGAATTATTTACAATAAGCTGTAATGCAAGATACCCAGAAGCTTCTAGGCCAGACATCCTGGCCTATTTCCTCTGTGACGCTGAAAGCAACCTTTAAGACCCTTACTCAGAAAAGTAATAATAGGATACAAACCTACGTAAATTGTCTAGGGACTTTTTGAATGTCTGCTAATCTTTCACCTAAATAGGGTGAAGAGTGGGGTATTTCTGCCCACAAAATCTAACACGTACACCACAAGATACGTAGATAGTTGTCATCCATACGCACATAAAAGGTCAACCTATGAAAACAGGTACCCTCACCTTTCCATGGGGGAAAGACAAATTTGGGCATAGGAGGAAGGATTTCTCCCTATAAAAAGGTTGACAATCCTCCATTAGGTAGGCGATACATCCAGCTATCTTCCATCGTCTCACCCCGTCTCCCCTTTTGAAGGCTGTCAACTACTGATGGTATTTCTTTTCTCAGCTGTAAGTATAAAGTCCTAAGTTCTGCTTTGCCTTTAAAGCATCTAGTTTATAGACTTATACTCAGTCTTTTTATTATTTCCTTTTAAAATAACACCTACGTTCAGAGTGAATTAGAACTGTGTATTATCATAGATTTATAGCTCTTAAAGAACTGTGATATTTTGTAACTTTGTAATCTCAAACTGCTTTTAACATTTTTGCATTTACTTCTTGTTTCATTGATTTTAAATAAAAGGTCTTGTTTGACTAATTCTGTCTCAGTGTAGTTTTCTGCCACGTACCCCAATCTCCTTGTTTAAATTCTGTGAAGCCTGATTCAAGACGAACTTTATCTTCTGATCACACATATTGGCGAGCCATACCCATATTATTAATATCTATCAATTATTACTAATATTATTAATTAATTAGAAAATTAATTATTAAATAAAACTAAATTAAGTGGATAAATTCCACTGTCCCTACTAACCCTCCCCAAATCAGGCTACACTCTCAAACCCTCGTGTCTCCCCAAACAATCAGGTGACAGCCAGTACAGGAGCCTCCTTTTCCATACCTTTAGAGCTGGTATGGCATCTTCTCTGTATGTATATATATCTATACACTCTTCTTATGTTCCATTCTATGCATCCGATGAAGTGAGCTGTAGCCCACGAAAGCTTATGCTGAAATAAATTTGTTAGTCTCTAAGGTGCCACAAGTACTCCTGTTCTTTTCTCTTCTGCAGCTCCTGCCATCTGAAACAGCCTTCCAGTAGCTTTCCATTTAATTTCAACTCTGTGGAAAAGAAAACTGTTCAGCATTGCCTAGGCATCTGTCTGTCAACTACCATTTATGACTGTAATTTTATTAAACTCTGGAAAGTGAGCTAAAGATTGCATGAAGGACACTACTCTTCAGAGTTGTTCTGTACAACTGGAGCAGAGACTAACTAGTGATGTTGAGGGATTCTGCATTGAAAACCTATGCTTCAAAGTTTGGATCAAAATTTTCAACATTACACTGTCCAGAAGAATTTGGATCTAGGTTTTTAGTTTGGGCTGACCCCGTTTTGAGCTCAGCTTTTACACACACAAGGACCTTTAAACAAAACGATCTGAGTTTGCAAAACAATATTTTATTAATAAAAGATTTATAAACAGTGAGAAAGAAACTTCACTGCATGAAATGTCCAAAATAATTCCTGGAGCCATGACTAGGTTCCTTAACAGCTGTACAAGGGTTTCCAGAGGAGAGTAGTACTAAGTACAAATTTCTCTAAAGATGGCTGAAAGTTCAAAAAAGCATCATGCATATGTCCTACGTAGAGAAGCTACACAATAAAATAGACTTAAAAATACACACACAAAATCTGTACATCAGTGATTTTAAAAAGCCATGCGTTGTGTAGCGCCCTGGGGGAGATTAGGGATGATCATACAATTCACTACCAGAGGAAACGCCATGATTCTGAATCAGGTACATGACTGGCCAGTTTCTGCTTGCAATTTCATCTCTTCTTTTCTCAAGGGGAAGGTGTCAATGAGCGCAAAGAGCTGCGCCGGTGTCGGTGGGAAAAGGTAACGCTCTTTGTCCATGCCGTGCTTGTCCATCACCACCACACTGAAGTTATAATGGGGGATGCGCAGCAACAACCTGGAAAATTAGAAAATCGATTTCTGAACAGCCTTATTCCCATAAGGCCCTGTGAACGTCTAACACAGGAAAGAGTTGGCGGAGATGGAAGGCAGGGGTGGCCAAGCTACAGGAGCCAGAGTTCCAAAATGCAGCCCACAGCTGTGCTTCACTGGGAGGTGAGGTCTGCAGAGAATACAGCTCCTAGCAGGCCCAGCACCATCATCTTTCTCTCAGAGCAGGAGGCCAGGTGGCACTCAGGGACTTACAGGTGCTGCAGGCTGTGCCACTACATTAAAGGACAGTCAAGGCAGCTGCAATCTCATTTTATGCTAGGTGACTTCTGGTCTGGGCACGTAGAGAGCCAGATAGGGGTACAACCTGGGTACGTATCCACAGGGCTCAGGAGCGTCTTTACTTGCCTAAGCAGTGCTTCGCCACCTCCACTGCTATTTACACCTGTGTTGGGGGGAAGTGCAGTGTATGTACTCTGCATGCTGCTGAAAGGAGTGTGCACTATACAGCTGTACCTTAAGCATCTGCTCCCTAAGAGGTTTGCCAGTGGACTTCAATGGGCGCAGTCCTAATTTGGCATGACAGAGAAGCCCCCTATGTCAACGTGTGTAAGAAACAGAGGTTCCTCATTCAGCCTTTTAATAAAGACCCCAAGTGCCTAGGGTGACCAGACAGCCCGTTTGGCCCAGGACAGGCCCTTGGTTCAGCCCTGTCCCAGCTGTCCCAACTTTTTTGGCAGAAGTGGACACTTGCTCTAACCAACTTGATCAGTTGGCAAGAGCAAACGGGAGAAGCAGCTGCTTTGGTCAAAAAGGTAGGGGTGCGGAGGAACGTGTGAGCTGCTGGGGGAGGCAGGGCTCAGGCAAGCAGCGCCGGGAGGGGGCAGGGCTAAGGGAGGTGGCCTCGCACGAGCGGCTCTGCGCAACCCCGCAAGGGTGTTGCGTTTTCCCTTTGGGACATAGGTCACTACCTGAAAGAGAAGCAGAGATAACCAGGGGTGGGAGGGGGAGAGAGGGGCAGACTGTGACTGCTGCTTGAGTGCAACCCTCCCAACGTGTTAACTGTCAATGTAATTTGTGAAATAAAGGGGAAACCAAACACCTCTATTATGTAGACTAGGAAGTAGCACTCACAGGCCTCCATCGCTGGGCCAGGTGCAGTACAGACATACACGCTGCTCGCTCTGTACAGTCTAGGCTGTTGCAGTTGAAAAGGACTAGTGGCACACTAGTGACATGACTGCTTCTATGAGGAATCCACTAGCAGGAGAAAGTGAGGTGGGAAGAGTCTTCCTGGCTGCTCAAACCACCTAGTTATCACAAGTGGCAACAAAACTGAGAACACTGTGAGAGTCAAATGCTCACAGCGTGGTTCAATAGGAAATATTTTCAAGTGCTAGCTCATCTGTGCATTTCGTCAACATTCCTTTTACAGAGAGCAAAGACCAGCTTACAGTGACTGTGTAGTAGCTAGAGCACAATCAGGACCAAACAAACTCTGAGGCTTAGCTGTGCTGCAAATAGTTAAAAAAAAACAGATAGCAACCCCCTACCCCCCGATATCATTCAGTACCACCCTGTCTATATAAAATTCATTCTTGGAAATCAGTACACATCAGTGACTTTGGGGATCCTCTTCACACAAATACATTTCACTGCCGATGTTATATTGGGATAAACAAGGTTCGATTATAAAAAGGATCCAAGGAACAAAAAAGACTACATTACACCCACAGCTGCTGAGGTGTAACTGAATGATGGTGAGATTTTTTCATTTTACCTGAGTTGCAAAGCAAGTGCTGGCGGCAGCAACTTTACTCCTATTCTTCCTAGCTGTGCTGGAAAGACACCAACCAATTCGATCACTGTAACATGTCGGAGGTCTAAACCACATTGCTCTGGCTAAAGGAGTCAAGAGAAAAACCAGAAATACATATCATGATTGGATTTAATTATAACAGTTGTTTACATTAAATGCACAATAAGGTGAAGTTCTACACAGAGCTCAAAATCTTTGCTCTTTCTAAATACTTTCTTATTTTAATTTAGAAGTCAGCAGTGGGAACTTGAGAATGTTTTCTGGAGTCAGGAAGGTGGCAGTTGTGCTACATTCATGGATTTTTAGCTGATTATTAAAAAAAAGGACCACCAAAGTAAAATGTAGATGTCTTGGTAATGAACTGAAAAGATGCCAGTCTATTAAAAACTTTGCCAGCACTTCAATCTGGCACCCAAACAAAGAATGTGAAATGTGAGCCCGCTTTAGAAAAGTGCTCTCTTATGCCAAATTGTCTGAGGATCATGGAGAGCAGTGGGGGAAAAAAGGATTGCGTCACTTAAATTTAACCTGGTAAAAAAGTCACCTAGGAATTGAGAATTTGGTTGTATTAACTGGTCAAGCCACTCATATTTTAAAAATAAAATGTTGGAACACCATTTAAATTTTTTTTTTTTAAGAGCAGGAGTCCAGATTTGCAAGTGACACATAATTATCACTGCTGAATTGTGTTCCAAGGGTAGCAGGCAGTAAATTTACAGTTCTCATGGCCACCAATCATGGCTCCACTCCCAGCTGGGCTGGCGAACAATCTCTCTCTTCTGGGCACTTGTGCACCCCATTGCATGTCACTAACCCTGACAACAGCCTGAGTAAAGTTTACAGTTAGATAAACTGATAAGCCCTGAGGGTAGGATTCACAAAGGTATTTAGGCACCTGAGTCCCATTAATTTTAATGGGAATAACTAAGACTGTTGTCATCATTCCATGTTTTTGGAGCAAACACCACAAAGATGTGTGTCTTCTATAAAGACTGGTCTTCGTTTACCTTGAGAAAAAATACTATTGGCGTTTATACTAAATAATTTGGAGCGCTTTCTGCAAGTCCTAGAAACAGGACCACGTTGAGGCTACATTCAGGACTAGCAAGAAAACAATTCTTTGGCTGATGATTAATTTGGATTCCGTGACCCTTTGGTTACTGGTGTATTAGTTACTTTTGCAGACAGCCAACGCAAGCTTGACCTGGATGAACAGTTTACCAACAAGAATGACTGGAGGTTTCTTTAAAATCCTTCAGGAGTTTGCTAAGAACTGGATGGTGATGCTGGTATTAGCTGGTTATGAGCACAACATTAATTTCTCTTGGGAAGATAGAACAGGGTCAAACTAGAGCCAGGTGAAGGCCAGTGTTTGGTTCATTTACCCCACTGAACTGTACCCTACCCATGAGTAAAGTGAATTAGAACGGTCCAGTTTGGAGCAATGTTGAAGCTGATGATATTTCAGAGCCTTGCAAACATGTTTACTACAAAACTAGCAGCTCTTGGGCCAGATGCTCAGTGCTGTAAATTGGCATAGCTCCATTGCAGGGAGAGGGCAAGTCAATGACGACTGACTGATTTACACCAACTGAGGATCTGGGGCTCAAGTTTAAAAAAGAAAAACCTGGCAAAAATGACCATGCCTTACCTGCAGCATTTCCAATTGCAACCTGTAGAAAAAATTGGCTGCAGTAGGAGTTGATACAATTAGTAGTCTCCGTTTCTCATAAAACTGATCCAAGAGGGCCGCTGCAGTTCTCACAGCAACGTTAATATTCATAGCTGGAATTAAAAAACAAAAGCTGTGGAGCTCCCAGAAACAGACCCTTTTCAGACTGCAGCAGGCACAGTTATTCAGCTGGACATGCATGCCCTGAGGGGTATGCAGGGGCTGGGTATGGATGGTCAAGGGCCAAAGTCAAAAGGTGCAATCCTAGTCCCACTGAAATCAAAGGGAGTTTTGCCATAGGCAGCAGTGGGGCCATGATTTCAAGCAGTCCCCCTCTCTCTCTAAGGCTTTATCTAAGCTTGGAGCTGGGGGTATGATTTGCAGTTTGAACAGACATACTCGTACTTGCTGTCATCGAGCTAGTGCTCTCAGAATAGCAGCCTGGGCAGCAGTGAGTAGGGCTAGCGGCCCCCGACTACAAACCCACCTGGAGCCCGTGGGTCTGTACTCCGCACCGCTAGCCCATGCTGCTGCTCACCGCTACATGACTGTTTTAAGCTTGCTAGCTGGATGAGAGCTAGCACAAGTATGTCTCCAAGTGTAGGCACAACTTTAGCTATGAAAGCTTGTTTAATTTTTACGGCAATGAAGATGATCAGTTTCCTCAGTAAACTGAACTAGCGTCTAGTGCTCCCTCCCCACACAGAAGGAACCATAGGTAAGGAAGAGTGAACCTGACAATCTCTGCACCTGGGGTCCAGCTTCTATCATCAGTACAATAATGGAGCCAGGGCTAAGAGAAAATACCTTCTAAACATCGAGAGAGTAATGGACCATGAAAGACAAGCAGCATGGAGTTACTGGGGGGCAGGGGAAGTCTTGCAAGATGAACTACATTGGTGAGGGGAGGGGGTTGTTTTAGAATAAGAAAATGAGTGGAAAAGTGGTAGGTGTAATAAACTTTAGCTTTTAGCATTGAGCATTGGAAACAGTCAGAGAATATACGTGCCAATTTAGAGCCAATCAGCTTGGCTAATGAGCACTGTCGTAACCTGAAAACTGTCAGAAGGACCATAAGTAAGGGTAATTATGGACGACAAGGTAGCTAATTGGCGGGTAAAGATTTTTAGTGACCCTCAGCAGGGGATGGCTGCAGGAGTTGGCACAGGATTCTATCATATTTAACAGCTTCCTCAGTAACAATCTGGACGAGGACACGTAAGTAGCACATTAATTAATGTTAGAGATGCCACTAAACTGTGCTAGCATGAACCAATGTAATGGGATCTATAGAGATTAGAATTATGGACAGAAAATAAGATAAGATTCAGGTGGGGAAAATGTTACATCTAGATAAAAAAGACATGAAACACAGACCTACAATAAGAATAGAAACCAGGAAAGAGTCATGTTCACACAGGGTGAGGGGAGGTAAGGAACAGCAGACTAGATCTGCATTTGCAAAGTGATATGACAGCAAAAATAACCAGTGCAGTTTAGAGTTGTATACAGAGGCACTACATCATGGAGGAAAACAATTTAGGTTGAGCAGGAGAAATATTTTTTCCTGATGGCAAGATCTCTCAGATTGTAGAATAGTTTTGTTTGGAAAATGGTGGAATCCTGATTGCTTGAGGGATTCAGCATTTGGCCTGGACAAAACATTGGAGAACATGATCTAATTTTGGGGATTATGTGAAGATACTCCTCCCTTAGTTTTTAAAACACAAGTTAATACTGAGGACTGCACAATGCTGGGCACATTTCTATAGCTTAATCAGAACTGATTTGAAAGAGTCTTTAGAAATCTATTATTCATTCTATTCCTTGAAGCAGTAATGGAGAAATTTTGCCCCTAAGCCAGCAAAGCACTATGCAGAATGCTTTTTAAAGCTGTCAGATTTCATGATTTCAGATGAAATTTTCACTCGTGCATGAGTAACTCTGGTGTCTAAGTTATGTGCCTAAGTCACTTAGGTGATTTTTGAAATGTCACCCTCTGTAGTTAATGTGGTTTCAACTGGTCATCAGTTTGTTTTCCATTCCCTTTTTAAAAAACTGTTGTGTAATGTTGCTGGGTGCAGTTAAACAGTTGCTGCAATGTTCTACTTTAGTGCTGTCTGTAATGACTCCAGAATGCAAAGCCTGTAAAGAGTTTTGAGATTAAAGGTACTATATAATTGTAAGACACTATCCTCATCCAAGGATAAAGTTGCAGAAAGAGGCAAATGATGTGTGGGAAGAGGAAGGGTAAAATGTTGCATTTGTTATTTCTAATGGATTAAAAAAAATGAGGCTTTACCCTCCCACTCTGAATCCAGTAAAAATCACCACCTATTCCAGATGCCAAGTGGGATCTAGTTTGTAAAATTTGCCTGGGCCAGTGTCAGTTGTAGAACGTAGGGCATTGAGTAATCCAATGTGCATGGATAATCAATTTTATCAGCAAAGAACTGGTATCTGAAGAGCACTATGGAATGAGAACTAGAGAAGAAAGAAAGAAAACTCAAAAGCCAGAGTAAGAAAATCTGTACACACTGATACCGGTGGAAGAAAAAGAAGAAAAGAACTTACAAAAAGATGTGAAAAGATGTGATAGAACTGATGTGAGGGGAATAAGAAGCTTTCAGTTAATTAACCGCAGAGCTTGTTGGCTTGTCTCTGTCCTCTCCAATACACAATATGCTCCAAAGCATTACCAAGAGACTTGTGAAAAATGCTACAGTTGTATATTCATTCGCAGAAGCATCCAGGTTGATTCTATACACAGCCAGGGCCAGCCTTTGAACAACAGACAGCATCTGTGCCATACACATAAATCATGAACCTGTGTGCAGTGCCATAGGCAAATTCTTTGTGCAATAAGTACAAGCGATCCTGTTCGCTGACCTTTCAGGAGGTAAGAAAGTACTCACGTACGTGTACAGGTTGGCTCCGTTCCTGACCAGCCTAAATTGTACTGGCAGACTCTGGCTGGGCTTCCCTGGAGCTCATATCCCCCAATGCAGGAAAACTCACAGGTGACACCATAGTTATCTCCATCACCTGTACATTTTATGTAGCCATTTTCTGGGGCATTCAGTTTACCACACCGCCTAACTTTAAATACAAAAAAGAGAGAACATCAAATAATTCCCCATCTCCGGAGCAGTGCTACTAATGAAATCATATTGTACTAATATTCAGGTGACATTCTGGCTCGCTGCTTATTAGCAGCTTTCAAAGAGAACCCAGCACTTACTTCTTTTTTTAAAATATGAATCTAGCTATTGATTGCTGGATCGTTTATGCACACATGCTAGTTTATATATTAGTAACACGGGATTGGGGAGGGGAGGGGCAGTTGAAGCCCAGGTTGTCAGAGACCCACAGCTTTCAATTCCGTGACAGAAGCAGCTGCTCTCCCTGCCAAACGTCCTATAGTTTGGCAGATGGCAGCCCTGTACAGATCTGAGGAAGTTCTGCTGAGCTGTGACTCACCTGTTGGTCAACAACAACTAGATATTAGGGGAGGTATGGACCTGGGAGGGCCTGGATAATGGGAGGAAGTGGGCAGGGAAAGCATGGGCAGGGGAGGAGGCACAGATTTGAGACGCAGAGCTGGAGAGCAGGGCTGGTCAGTAGAGCTCCTATCTGTCTCCTAGACCCCCACTGCTCATCTGACCCCTAGATCCCTCCCCAGAGCTCAGTTCACTGGCTCCCTAACTTCCCCCAGTTGATTCAGGCATTTTCAAATTGTACGAGACAGAATATTCTTCCAGTGGGAAAAGTTTTCACACACACACACACACACACACACACACACTAACTAGTTTTGTTTACACAATTTGACACTGTTCTTACCTCTGACTTTAACAAGAAATTTGCAGGTGCCTTTGTTTTCTGCTCTGTCATACACAGTGTATTGGATCTTGTGGTCACCTTCTGAAAAATGTGACCCAGGGGATGGGCCTTTCAAAATCACACTAAAAAATGAAAGAAAATAGACCGGGTGTTCAGAAATTAAGTTAGAGTTTCTCCAGAAGGAAAATATTAACAGCCTTTGGATGGAAAGCCCTTCTGTCACTGGGGAATGTTCAGATTGCCTGGCTGTGCTGAGAGTTTGTCGAGTGACAGAAAACAAGAGGAGGATAAGAGCATAAAAACGGTCGTACTGGGTCAGACCAAAGGTCCATCTAGCCCAGTATCCTGTTTACTGACAGTGGCCAATGCCAGGTGCCCCAGAGGGAGTGAACCTAACAGGCAATGATCAAGTGATCTCTCTCCTGCCATCCATCTCCACCCTCTGACAAACAAACAAGAGTCTAGGGACACCCTTCCTTACCCATCCTGGCTAACCGCCATTAATGGACTTAACAACCATGAATTTATCCAGTTCTCTTTTAAACGCTGTTATAGTCCTAGCCTTTACAACCTCCTCAGGCAAGGAGTTACACAAGTTGACTGTGCGCTGTATGAAGAACTTCCTTTTATTTGTTTTAAACCTGCTGCCCATTAATTTCATTTGGTGACCACTAGTTCTTGTATTATGGAAATAAGTAAATAACTTTTCCTTATCTACTTTCTCCACATCACTCATAATTTTATATACCTCTATCATATCCCCCCTTAGTCTCCTCTTTTACAAGCTGAAGAGTCCTAGCCTCTTTAATCTCTCCTCATATGGGACCCGTTCCAAACCCCTAATCATTTTAGTTGCCCTTCTCTGAACCTTTTCTAATGCCAGTATATCTTTTTTGAGATGAGGTGACCACATCTGTACGCACTATTCAAGATGTGGGCGTACCATCGATTTATATAAGAGCAATAAGATACCCTCCGTCTTATTCTCTATCCCTGTGATGAGGATGAGTGGCAGAGCCCACAACATTTAAGAGATAAAGTCGCAGCAGCCTGGCTACTCCTAGCAAAGTTACCCACTACTGCTAACAGCTTAGTGTAGACAAAGGTAGTGTGACTCGCATCGCGGTAAGACAACTGTCAATGGCATTTTCTTTATTTATTTAAATTTCATGTCACAGCTAAAAAAGGCATGAGTTTGTTTCTTTCCTTCCATGGAAACAAAAATACCTGGATGGAGAATCTAGATCAACTGAGCATCATTCATTGTAGCAGGATAGTTGGCTGTACAGGATTTGAACATCAGTCAGGGCTAGTAGAGTACCACTGCTTGTTTGTTTGCTTGCACTGTTGTTGTTGCCATGTTGGTTCCAGGATATTAGCGAGACAAGATGGGTGAGGAAATATCTTTTATTGGACCAACTTCTGTTTGTGGAATGTATAAGTCTTCAACCTACGCAGTGCTCTGTGTAGCTCCATAGCTTGTCTCTCTCACCAAGAGGAGTTGGGCCAATCAAAGATATTACCTCACCCATCTTGTCTCTCTCATTGTTTGTTTTTAAAAAGCCATCTGTTAACACTGCAGGTTACCGCTCTGTGCCAGACTGTACATACCAAAAGGGTAGGAGGAATCGGGATTTAATATCTTTCTTTGTGTGATAGGAAAGGCAGGCATCCCATTGCAGGCTTCAGCTCAGCTGCTCATTTCCAACCAAAGCATATGTCAAGAGAGTTCTAAACTCTCAAGGCAGAAACTCATAGCCCAGGGCCAGACTAAGCATGGTTCAAGCAGCTTCAATCCACTCAGGGCCCTATTTTTACCCTCTCATCCCTCCATATGCAGAAATTGTGAATACTTGCTGTCTGGAGCTTAGAGGACAAGAAGCCTTGAAACTGAATAAATATTCTTTAATCACCTGTTAGGGAAGTGCTGTAGCCTGATATATATGGCAAGTCCCTTGGTAATGAGTCTCTGAACGTTATGCTTCCAGCTGAACAAATGGGGCTTAAGGTGGCGCCTGAATCCAGGGTTCTTGCATGGCAGCTTCGTTTCATCAGACCTTGAACCATCTTACCAGCACAGTAAACAGTTCTACTAACCCCAACCATCCAAAAACCGTGAGTCAGGCTTCAAAGTCATGAGACTGCCTTAAAAATAATCTTATGATTTCTTTAGATAAATGTTGGAGGGGGGCATTATTTACACTCTGGTTTTAAAGCCTTCAGGGTGCACTCGGGTCACATGTCTCTATAATAATTAGGGCTATAAACTTTCATTAAGAAAAAACTCAGATACTCACATACTCACCTGGCTCCAGGGACTGAGACTTTAAGAAAAGCAGCAAATATCACAAGACTTGCAGTAAAATCACAAGAGTTGACAACAGAAATTCTGAAAATGCATATGTCCTTCACAGAAAGTGTCCATAGACTAATAGCTATTTCCCTGGATTGGGAACAGTTATTGGTCCCATTACATTGGATTATACAGCTCCTATTTTTACCATGTGACACCATTTCACTGGGAGTGTTTGTGTGTGTAGGAGGCAGGGGGCATTATTAGTAATTTCCTCATTCTGACACCGAACAACTGACAGGCCAAAGTTTTTATTTTAGGATGAGAGCTTCTTTAGTGGCTCTTAACATCACAGTTCTTCTTTTGCAATCACCAGCACTAGCATTTGTTATTTATCTAATGAATTCCTCCAGCTTATACTCTGATATATAAAAATGCCCTGTGCTTGTTTCTTTTCATGTGCTTTTTGTCAAATGTCCTCATTAAATAGTACAAGTTGTGAGTGTCCTTTACCTTTCAGTGAACAGAAAGTCGATTTTCTCAACTATTCAATTCTTTTAGCAGCTTCTGTGAGTTCACAGATGGATTGATTAAGCTTATTGCAGTAAACTAAATGATTTTCCATATTCTCATCTTTAAAGTATTTTGATCATGCCCATCTTGTATCAGTGGAAGTGGCAGACACTGCTGCCATTAAAAGGGACACCATCAGCATAGAAATTAGTAAATTTCCCCTTTTGTTTGTGCGGGTCTTTAACATCCTAACAGGCAAGCGAAAAACACTGGGGGGCAGGAAGGGGAGGGAAAATGTGACTGTAAAACTATAAGAATTGGCAGGGGTCTCCAAAGCAAATGTAGTACCTGAAACTACATTTTACTCCTTTTTTAATATTATAGATTTCAAGTTGATGTTGTCACTTGAAAAGTAACTTACTGAAGAACTCAGTATCATAGTAACTATGTTATATTATGTGAAAGCTTAAAGCTGCATATGAGATTGTTATTAGCACACAATGGTCTTGTTTATTTTAACACAGTCACAGTTCTCCTTATGCAGTACTGTCCTCTCACTTTTAGTATACCTAAGAGGTGCTGCCCCATATGCAAAGTGTTGCCCCTAGGAGAGAACAGAGCCATAAAAGGCCCTTTGGAAATCTATTTATTGCAACACAGGTGTGGGCAAAAATGCTAACAAATTGATCTCATTAGCTTTAAAACAGTCTACTGGCTATTTATATGCCAACTCCTGAACGATCTACCTCGGCGTCTGAGATGTCAGATTTTCATTTTCAGCTAAGCCTGCGTTATAATTTGACAGGTCACACGGCCCCAATAGCAAGTGCTCACTCCTTCACAGAACTGGTGGGGAAGGATGTTGACCAAGCATATCGCCTAGATTAGTGAAAGGGGGTCCAGGACAAGGCAAAACAAGTGACCTCAGGGTTTCACTTAATACAATAGAGTTTCACCTACTCTGTCAAAATACCATCAGCAGTGTCCCTTCCTTCTGGGGTTTCCCAGAACACACGGGCTGTCAGCTTATTTGGCTCGGCTGTTTTCTCCTTCACACTTGGGCACTGGATTCTAGGAGGTTCCATATCTGTTAAAATAAGCACCAGAGAACCCATAGTTTAATTCTTTTCACTACTCAGCTCGCAGTGTACATTGTGATACAGCTTCACACCATTCTGCTTACATGAGGTGCTACGCTCGGAGAAGAAAAACCAAATGCACAAATACAGAATGGCAGATAACTGGCTTGGCAGCAGCACTGCTGAGAAGGATCTGGGAGTTGTGGTAGATCGCAACCTAAACATGAGTGAGCAATGTGATGCTGTTGCAAAAAAAGCAAATGCAGTTTTAGGTTGCATTAACAGAGGCAGTGATAGTACGGCTCTACTCAGCGCTGGTTAGGCCTCAGCTGAAGTGCTGTGTCCAATTTTGGTCATTGGTGTATAGAAAGGCTGTAGCGATCATGGAAAGGATCCAGACGCGAGTGACAAAGGTGATCAAAGGGATGGAACACAAGCCATATGAGCAAAGGCTGAAGGAACTGGGTATATTTAGTTTGGATAAGAGGAGGTTAAGGGGGGCCATGATAGCAGGCTTCAGATACTTGAAAGGCCATAAAAAGATGGAGAAAAATTGTTCTCTCTTGCCACAGTTGGCAGGACAAGAGGCAGTGGGTTCAAACGACAGCATAGCAGATTTAGATTGAATCTCAGGAAAAACTTCCTAGCTGTAAGAACAGTAGGACACTGGCACAGATGCCTAGAGAAGTCATGGAATCTCCTTCACTGGAAGTTTTCAAAAGGAGGCTGGACAGCCATCTGTCTTGGATGGTTTAGACCCAGCAAATTCTGCAAGTTGGCAGGGGGTTAGCGCTAGATATGACTCTTGTGGTCCCTTCTAACCCTATGGTGCTATGATTTCTAACATCAGAACCCAGTGCACATAGAGCACATGTTAATGTCTCCCATTTTCAAAGGAGTAGGGGGGAAGAGTGAGAGATGGGCATAATAAATTCTATTTTCATCTCCCAGGTAGACTAAATAACAAATAAATAAATAAAATAAATAATAATAAAGTACCAATATCACCATGGTAATGAATTTTTTTTTATCCAATCACCAGCAAGGTTGAGGCAGCATTGACTAGCGAACTGAGCTTGAGGCTGAAATTCTCTCCAAAGGTCTGCCACTGACTATATGTCCTTGAGCACGTCACTTACGCTATGTCTACCCAGCCCATAGAAGCGAGCCTTCCTGTCCAGGTCGACAGACTCAGGCTAGCGGCTCTTGCGCTAACGCTCGATAAACAACTGTATAAGCAGAGCCAGGGCCGGCTCCAGGGGTTTTGCCGCCCCAAGCAGAAAAAAAAAAAAAAAGCCGCGATCGCGATCTGCAGCAATTCAGCGGGAGGTCCTTCGCTCCCAGCGGGAGTGAGGGACCCTCTGCCGAATTGCCGCCAAATACCTGAAAGTGCTGCCCTGCTCCGGAGTGTCAATACAGCTATTTTTAGTGCACTAGTGCCAGTTCTGCTAGCCTGAGTCTGTCGAGCCAGGCTGGGAGGCTCGCTTCCATGGGCTGTGTAGATACACACTTATGAGCTGTGCCTTGGTTTCCTTATCTGGACAACTGAAATTATACTTACCCACCTCCCAGTGGTGTTATTTAAGTGCCTTGAAAATATAAAGCGCTCCCTAGGTGTTAGCGGAGACTCCTGTCTCTATCATATTCAAATACAACACACAGTAGCTGTCCATAAAGCTTCAGGAATGGTACAAACAGCCTTTTAACAAAACAAACGACCCCCAACCCCTTGTGAACCACCTCCACCACTCACATCTCTCCCTGCAGTACTGCCAATCAAGTCACCCTCTAATAGGTTACAAAGAACAGTCAGCAGGACAGCAGCTAACAGGAATAACAGGCTCATACTGTGTGAGCAATTCCCAGTGAACAAACTGTGTAGCACATTAAGCCCTTTTTGCATGTGCATATTATCTGCCAAGAGACTGCATTTTTTTAAGCAGATTTGTTTGCTGTGCAAAGCTGTTTGGCAAATGTTTTTTTCAACCCATGAATTAATTTTATGTTTCCTATAAGTATACCTTTCACCTGAGTGACGTGGTGTTATTTCTTTCCCCTTATTGGATGAGCCAACGTCTATAATGGGGTCCTGGTCTACAACTGTGGCTGACTCTACAGAAATACAATTAAATAATAAACAATAAACTAATTATGCTTCAGCCCTAAATTCACTTTCTGCCAGCTCTGGTGAGAGCAAAATCTTGCTTGTGGAAAATGAACAGAAAGTGCTGCAAACACACTCAAAGTGAAGCTTTATTGAAAAGACACCGACACATTTGTGAACAACAGTTTTTGTGATTTGCTCCAGCTCTAGATACGAGACTTGCTAGCGCTTCCTTTGACTTTGAATCGTTATTTATGCCATTGAATTCGATACCAATCCACCTCTCTGCACTCCAGTCACACAGCGCACTTGCCTTTGCCCTGTTCCTCACATTTTTCTCTTTTCTTCAGCTCTCCCTTCGCTTCAACCCTGTCACCTGACTGCTCCTCCTCTCTTGTCACCTTCCTAAGGGTTGATTTCATTCAGCTTCTCAAATTCTTCTCACTGCAATTCATCCAGCTGCCGTAGTCTCTAAATAAGAAGCATGTTCACACTTCCACTCCTCCTCTAGGGGATGCTTTAGGGAAACACTTTCCTGTTCTCCTTTCCCCCTCACTTTTCTTCCTCACTCCATCATTTTAAATCTGCACTGCACACTCAGGGTGAAATCCCAGCCACACAGAAGCCAATGGGAGTTTTGCCCTATGTTACTTCCTTAGGGCAATGACATTCCCCACCTCTGTCCTTTAATGATGGCTAATGATGCATTTGTATTGGGGCTACTAATAGTGAAGTCTTTGTTGTTTTTTGCCTTTCCGTTGCTGGTTACTGAGTTTCCTTTGTAGCCACCGCCCCGCATTTTGGGATTAAAGGCGCTATATAACTAAATAAAATACCACGTAAATGATGGAAGGAGGAGCAGGACAGTGTTTAGGATACTCATTTTTAAGTATCCAGTTCATCAGGAAGAAGATTCCATCATTAAGCAGCAGAGGACACTGGTTTGTATGAACAAGCATGAATTTTCGCTTTATTAAGACAACAAAACTAAGTTATTCTGGGAACTGCATCACTAGGCACCCGTGGGTTGGTATGCACTTCCAGTTGGACCTGAAATCACCAGAAAGGTTATCATCTGTGGCTACTTCAATTGCCTTTAAGCATTTACACACACACACACACACACACACACACCCTCTCTCTCTCAAAATGATGCAGCTGACTACAGCAGGACACTCCAACTTTGCCCACTGAGGCCACACTTACAGACTGCCAGGGCCTGAAGGCCATATATAGGACCTGATCCAGAATAGTTCTTAAGCATGTGCTTGAAGTTATGCACATGCTCAAGTGCTTCGTTCTCTTATCTTTAATTTGCACTAGGACAAGGTGGTGCAAATTGCAATCACCCTCTTATTTAATAGGAGAATGCCATGTGCAGAGATTACAGGATCTAGTATCTAATGCTCTATGTTGAATCAAGCAGCTCCGGGATGTACTCCACTCTCCCAATACCCTAGTATATCAGTTGTATCCAACTTGCGATTACGTATCATAGGATATTAAAGAGGCACAATGGCATGAGATAAAATAGATTTTCAGTCATCCTCTGAATCTCTTTGCTGACATGGCATATGAACTGGTTTATTTAAACCATTAATTAGGCATTTCTGACATTAAGGCTATTTAGTAGGTGGACTGATCTTGTTTGGAAGGTTTATATCCTGTTGGGGAGGGAGGCAGGCATTTAATGAAAAATTTGGAGCTGCTCAACCATGATTTTCCTCAGCTACTTTCTCATACTTTCTTAATGCTTCTTGGCTACTAGGTTGTAGCAGCAATGGTACTTGACTCCGCCTATGGAAATAATCGTGCTTTAATGACGGCTCCAAAACAAAAGGTCAGTAACATTCTACTGAATAAAGGTGGCCTGTTGATCTCAGTGGCAAAGGGATGAGGACAAGTTTTCAAAGAGCCTATGGCTTTCTGAACTCCTACACCTCTGACATGGGCCACCTTGCACATTTAAAAGGTTTGTTGACCACTTGTTTCTCTGGCTTGTTAAAGGTTTAAATTTATTTGTTTTTGAGAGAGTGTGGGAGGCAAGGCCAGGGAAGGAAGGGATGGTGGAGAATAAAAAAACCTAATACTCATCTGAGTACTTGTATGTGGTGGATAAAGATTTGGTGCCAAATAAACACTACTACTGACTGCAAATGTGATTAAAGATTGCTGTAGTTAATGCAAAACACTTATTCCATGTAAAAAGCATGTAATGGAAGGAAGACTCAATAGATCTGAGTTATAAAAAAAACAATAACTGAACTTCCCCCCACCCCAGAAAACATTATGCTGTATTTTGAAACATCACTCCATAATCCATGATCAGTGCCTTTAAATTATTAATTCAGAATGCAAGAGCAATTTCAGACTCTCTCAGAACGGTTACTTAATTGTTGGTCTTAACCAGAGGTGAAAGTGAGCCGGTTCTTGCTGGTACGCCGTCCCGGACCGGCTTCCCGAGGCCAGCGGGAAGGGCCTGGGGCTCCTGGCAGCGGCTGGGGCCCCGGGCCCTTTAAATCACCACCTGAGCCCTGCTGCCGTAGCCCTGGGGCAGTGGCGGCAGGGCTCCAGCGGTCATTTAAAGGGTCGGGGGTCCAGCTGCCACTACCGCAGCGGAGCCCCAGGCCCTTTAAATCTCCGCCAGAGCCCCGAGTCCTGGGGTAGCGCCCACGGGCCTCCACTGGCGATTTAAAGGGCCTGGGGGCTCCGCTGTGGTAGCAGCGGCCAGAGCCCCAGGCTCTTTAAATTGCCCCCGAGCCCAGGGGCTCCCAGCCGCCTCTGCAGCTGGTAGCTCTGGCGGTGATTTAAAGGGCCAAGGGCTCCCAGCTGCAGCTACCACAGCCAGAGCCCCAGGCCCTTTAAAACTTGATTTAAAAGGGCCTGGGGATTTAAAGGACTGCCTCTTGCCGGTTGAGGCCAGGCTCCTTCTGGTTGAGGCCCCGCCCCCCTGTTCAGGACTCCAGTGTACTGGTAAGTCCTTTAAGTTACTTTCACCCCGGTCTTAACATTTCTATAGGATGTAACATAAAGGATGTAGTAGAATGGTGAAGGCTATTTACCACAACATCTGTTATACAGCTAGCTGAAAAATAAGAATTTTCAAAGTTTGGAGGTATTTCCATTTCCCAGGGACTGAAGTGGACTAATTTCCCCACAATTTGATAATGTTTTCTATACAAAGTGGTTACTGCCATTCCCCACCCCCCGCCATTCCTTCCCCCCCCCCCCCGAAAAACCTGGTTTCGATTGAACAAAAGGTTTCAAGGAATTCAACTATTGTGTGAAAAAATTCATTTAGAAAAAAGTCACATTTCATTTTTTTTAAAACCATGGGGGGGTGGGGGGGAGGTGGCAAATGTCAACCGTCTCTATCCCGCAGCTGGCAAATGTGCCCAGCCCTAATCCTATCCTGTTACCTCTTCCCAGTCCTGACCCTCACCCTAGCTTGAGACCTAGTAACCAACCCTAACACTAGCACAGAGCTATTATCCAGTCCTAATGGTAACTGGCCCCAAAAGCTGGTCTTAAACTTAGCCCCAAAACATCCAAGATTCCCAAACCTAAATTTGGCCCATGGCTACTCCCTGTCTGCAAGCCTGCCCCCAGCCTGGGGCCAGCCACCAACCCCAAACACAAACCCTACTAGAAAGTACAGCTGGTTGAGAAACTGGGGAAAGGAAGGGTGTTGTGGATAAAAAAAAATTTTTTTCCACTTCTCAGGGTCGGAAAAGGACACATATTTTTGTTCCTCATAATTCTTTCTGAAATTTTTTAATCAACATTATTTTCTAAACCAAACTTTTCTTAACATTGTTACCAACATTTGCTGCACTTCAGTAACTATTTTGATAATGATTCCAATAAAACTTTTACTTAATCATTTTGATAAAAATGTTGCAAACATAAATTTTGTGAAAAACAAAAACATTCCAAAAAAGTCAAGAGTTTTTCATGGAAGTTTCATTAGTGAGAAAAACCGTTTTCAACTAAAGACTTTTCACTCATTAAACTTCCAACTGCTCCAACCTGTTGTTATTGGCACAAGAGAGGAAGCTTTAGGAGCACATAAGTTGGGTTTTTAAAGTTTATTTTCTAGTGCAAAATGAGCTGCTTCATCATGAAGAACCATCAGAACATATGTAACCCACACACCTCCTGGGTGTGGTGTTCTGTCCCATCTAGTTGCGCTGAGAGAGAGAGAGAGAATATGAGTTTGTTCTCCAGCCTTAGCTAAGAGCCAGTTGGTTTTTAGCTCATGCAGTAGAGGCTCATGCACTAAACTCCAGAGATCCCAGATTCGATTCCACCCGCCGACAACTGGGGTCTGTCGGCATTACACATAAAATGGGCCAAACTCTGTACTCAGCTCAGGGCCGGCTCCAGACCCCAGCACGCCAAGCGCGTGCTTGGGGCGACATGCCACGGGGGGGCGCTCTGCCGGTCGCCGGAAGGGCGGCAGGGGGCTCCGGCGGACCTCCCGCAGGCATGCTTGCGGAGGGTCCGCTGGGCCCGCGGCTCCGGTGGACCTCCCGCAGGCACGCCTGCGGATGCTCCACCGAAGCCGCGGGACCAGCGGACCCTCCGCAGACACATCTGCGGGAGGTCCACCAGAGCTGCGGGACCGGCGACCGGCAGAGCGCCCCCCGCGGCGTGCCGCCGTGCTGGGGTGGCGAAATCGCTAGAGCCGCCCCTAACTCAGCTACACCTTTGCAATTTTGAGCCAGGGAGTACAGTAAGGGACCAGAACAAAATTTTAACAAAAGAATAAAAATCAATACAATAGTGACAACACATCCCATTGACTTCAGCGGGGTTTGTGGGTACTCAGTATCTCTGAAAATCAAAGCATTTCTATTTAGGTGCCTAAATACAGATTTAGAAGCCTAACTTTAGCTTCAAAAATATTGGCATGTGCCAGAAAAATATAACCACCACCTGAGATTTAAAAGTCTTGTTTTGTTAATAGCTGATCTGCGTCTGGTGCTACTTTTAAATGTCAGTTATTTTATTTTAAATATGATGGCAGGGTTACAGCTTGTTCTCTGGGTGGAATAGACTAAACCTGACCTTTTGTTCTTTCATAGAATCATAGAATATCAGGGTTGGAAGGGACCTCAGGAGGCCATCTAGTCCAACCCCCTGCTCAAAGCAGAACCAATCCCCAATTAAATCATCCCAGCCAGGGCTTTGTCAAGCCTGACCTTAAAAACCTCTAAGGAAGGAGATTCCACCACCTCCCTAGGTAACCCATTCCAGTGCTTCACCACCCTCCTAGTGAAAAAGTTTTTCCTAATATCCAACCTAAACCTCGCCCACTGCAACTTGAGACTATTACTCCTTGTTCTGTCATCAGGTACCACTGAGAACAGTCTAGATCCATCCTCTTTGGAGCCCCCTTTCAGGTAGTTGAAAGCAGCTATCAAATCCCCACTCATTCTTCTCTTCTGCAAACTAAACAATCCCAGTTCCCTCAGCCTCTCCTCATAAGTCATGTGCTCCAGCCCCCTAATCATTTTTGTTGCCCTCCGCTGGACTCTTTCCAATTTTTCCACATCCTTCTTGTAGTGGGGGGCCCAAAACTGGACACAGTACTCCAGATGAGGCCTCACCAAGGTCGAATAGAGGGGAATGATCACGTCCCTCGATCTGCTGGCAATGCCCCTACTTATACAACCCAAAATGCCATTAGCCTTCTTGGCAACAATGGCACACTGTTGACTCATATCCAGCTTCTCATCCACTGTAACCCCTAGGTCCTTTTCTGCAGAACTGCTTCCTAGCCATTCGGTCCCTAGTCTGTAACAGTGAATGGGATTCTTCCGTCTTAAGTGCAGGACTCTGCACCTGTCCTTGTTGAACCTCATCAGGTTTCTTTTGGCCCAATCCTGTAATTTGTCTAGGTCCCTCTGTATCCTATCCCTACCCTCCAGCGTATCTACCACTCCTCCCAGTTTAGTGTCATTTGCAAACTTGCTGAGAGTGCAGTCCACGCCATCCTCGGGATCATTAATGAAGATATTGAACAAAACCGGCCCCAGGACTGACCCTTGGTTACTCCTGAACATGCATGTGGCTTTGAATAAATGAACACCTGGCAGTCTGCAGACTAATTCTCACCCAAATGTAAATCCTATTTTGCTTTTTAAGTGTTGAATTAATATGTTTAAATAAACAAATACTTGAGTCAATCAGTGCAGCCCATCTCACTGAATAATATGAAATTAGCTCATGACTGTATGTAGCTGCATTTTTAATATTGTACCCACTAGCGCTATATGATTGCTGTTGCCAAGATTCAGTTCCAGTTGCTTTGAGCTGGATAAAGTGCCACAAATACTCCTGTTCTCTTTTTAGTGAAGCTACAGTAACAAAGGGTGGAGCTAAATCTGACATTTTGCAAAAACACCATTAATTCAGGATTTTAATTATTTTTTGCATAGTATGGACCACACTTTAGTAGCAAGAGGTCCCACGGACACTTCCCTTCCCATTCAAAGTGGGGTGGATCCCACCTCCTGTCCCATTCGTGATCACTTAACGCCCCTGGGGCACCGATAGGAATTGCCTTCATGAAAAAGTAACACATAAAATGTCTCCCTTTGGTCTTCATTTCCTCTCTCCTTCCCAGGGGCGGCTCTACAAATTTGGCCGCCCCAAGCAGTCATGCCCGGGAGGCGCCCCCGAGCTGCGGGAGCAGCGGACCTCCCGCGGGCATGACTGCGGAGGGTCCGCTGGTCGCGCGGCTCGGCTGGACCTCCCGCAGCTGCGGGCGGTTCGCTGGTGCGGCGGCTCCGGTTGAGCTGCCGCAGTCACGCCTGCGGGAGGTCCAGCTGAGCCGCGGGACCAGCGAACCGTCCGCAGTCATGCCTGCGGGAGGTCCACTGGAGCCGCCGGCCGAGCATCCCCTCCGCAGTCATGCCTGCGGCAGGTCCGCTGCTCCCGGGGCTCCGGTGGACCTGCCGCAGGCATGACTGCGGCAGGTCCGCCGGCCCAGCCTGCCGCCCCCCCGGGAAAGGGCCACCCCAAGCGGGTGCTTGCCCCGCTGGGCTCTGGAGCCGGCCCTGCTCCTTCCCACTTGTTCTCTCTCTCTCTCAGCTGGAAACAAGGAGGAGAGACAGAACCGTGGGACCAGCCAGATTTCTGCAGGCCACCAGCAAGTTCTTCACAGATCACAGTTTGGAAATATCTTTTCTGCACTGACCCTTCTCAGAGGCCCCGACCACTGCTCGCTCCATCCCTCTTCTGTCCGTCGCTTGCTCTCCCCCACCCTCACTCACTTTCACTAGGCTGGGGCAGGGGGTTGGGGTGCGGGATGGGGTGAGGCTGGGGATGAGGGAGAAGGCTCTGGGCTGGGGCAGGGGATTGGGGTGCAGGATGGGGTGAGGGCTCTGGGGTGAGGCTGGGGATGAGGGAGAGGGCTCTGGGGTGAGGCTAGGGATGAGGGAGAGGGCTCGGGGCTGGGGCACGGGGTTGGGGTGCGGGATGGGGTGAGGGCTCTGGGGTGAGACTGGGGATGAGGGAGAGGGCTCTGGGCTGGGGTAGGGGTGCGGGCTCTGGGGTGAGGCTGGGGATGAGGGAGAGGGCTCTGGGCTGGGGCAGGGGGTTGAGGTGCGGGATGGGGTGAGGGCTCTGGGGTGAGACTGGGGATAAGGGAGAGGGCTCTGGGCTGGTGCACGGGGTTGGGGTGCAGGGGGGTATGGCCTCTGGGCTGGGGGTGTGGGATTCAGGTGAGGACAGAAATGAGGGGTTCAGGGTGTGGGAGAGGGCTCTGGGCTGGAGTAGGGGTGCAGGGTGTGGAGGACTCCAGGGTGGGGTCAGGGATGAAGGGTTTGGGGTGCAGGAGGGGACTCTGGGCTGGGACAGGGGATTGCGGTGTGGCGGTTGAGGACTCTGCCTGGGGGTGCAGGCTCTGGGCTGAGGCTGAGGGGTTTGGGGTACAGGAGGGGGCTCCAGGCTGGAGGTTGGATGCGGGGGAGGGTGTTGAGGGCTCCATCTGGGGGTGCAGGCTCTGGGATGGGGATGAGGGGTTTGGGGTGCAGGAGCAGGCTCAGGGCTAGGGCAGGAGATTGGGGGTACAGGAGAAGGTCCGGGGTCCCAGTGGTGTTTACTGCAGCTCCAAGGAAGTGGCCACTGGGTCCCTGCAGCCCCTAGGCACATGGGCAGCCAGGAAGGCTCTGCGCGCTGCCCTTGCACCCACAGGCACTGCCCCAGCAGCTCCCAATGGTTGCGATTCCCGGACAATGAGAGCTGCTTAGCCGGCACTTGGGGCATGGGCAGCAAGCTGAGACTCCCTAGCCGCCCATGTGACTAGTGGCTGCAGGGACTCGGCGGCTGCTTCCAGGAGCCACACGGAGCTCAGGCAGGCAGGGAGCCTGCCTTAGCCCGGGGGCCCTACTGCCCCGTTGACCAGACTTTTAATGGCCTGGTCGGTGATGTCAACCAGAGCCACCAGGGTCCCATTTTGACCGGGTGTTCCTGTTGAAAACTGGTTGCCTGGCAACCCTAACTTCATTAATAAGCACTTCACTAACCTGCACACTCCACAATTTGCACCCAAAACATGGGTGTCTCTCTGTACTGAACAGCAACGTGCTGCATTTAGGACTTGACTATGGCACTGTCTTACGGAATTACTATGGAACACATTCACATGCTGTGAAGTTATAAATATCGATAGTCTGCATTTGTTAAAGGAACATTTCAAGTACACGTGCTACACTGTTATTTGCAGTGAAAATCCCAGGTCAGTAGTGCAAATTGGTGAGGTCGTAGCAAAGGTGATGACATTTCACCCTTCCCCCACCACACATAAAACCAACCCTGCAAAAGGGCCAGACTTGAATTTGCAATAAAACACAAGGCAAACCACAAACTTAGTCTGAAGATAGACAAGCAGGGGCATGTATAAAATTGCAAGGCAAAAAGTAACAGTAAAATTGAACAAACCCCCATGAATGTAAAGCCACAGCAGGGAGACGCCAATGTTGTTTCACCCGCTAAGCTAGACTGAGCCACAGGAATCTTGAGGAAAACCATAGTATCACACACACATCGCTCCAGCCATGAAATCAAATTGTTGGTGGCCAATTCAAATGGCTAAAAACCTACACATCCGGGTGACTGAAAACTGAGCCCTTATCAGGAGCTTCCCAAGAACATCAGCAGCAGCTGAGACACTTCGGCTACATCTTCTGATGAAATCTTATTAGTACAAAGGAGAATTATGTAAACTGGGCTGAAAATGTATCCTAGCCTAATGTAATTTTTCCCGTCAGAAAAGCCTGTCCTCATTTCCCCAGAATTCACTGGGAGTCCATGACCCCAAGATGCAAAAGTAGCAGAGAAAGTCCAACCATACTGGTTAGTTCTGTTTCTCTTTTAGGCTTAAGATGTCGTGTCTGTGACAATGCAGCAGGTACAAGATGCTGCTGAGGAAGGACAAATAATTACAACAGGCTTCATAGACATTAAGATCAGAAGGGACTATTATGAGCATAGCACAGGCCATAGAACGTTACCCAGTAATTTCTTCACCAAGCCTTTGACTTCTGTCTGAGCTACTGCAAGTATTTTAGAAAGAGATCCCGTCATGATTTAAAGTGATGGAGAATCCATTATATCCCTAGGTAAGTTGTTCCAATGCTTCTCTAAAAGACACTCTATTTGTTTTCTCTCTGACATGGATGCAGTAGCCATGTTTCCAATGCATTTAAAATATTTTGGCATTAACAGGCTACAAAAGCTTTAAATCTGGGCTCCCTAGGAAGTGCAAACCACATCTTACTTACCAACACAGGAGGCTGGTCTGCCACTCCAAACTTTGTTGTCCATACATGTTACTGTCCGGTCTCCTTTTAGCTGGTATCCTGGGGAACAGTAATACTCACATCTGGAATTAAAGTACGCGCCATCTATGCACTTGAACCCCCCATTAGTTGGCATGGACAGTGTTGGGCACCGTATTTCTGTAAAATAAAACAAATGTATCCAGTATCTTCTGTTTTGCCGTTCTAGAGGAGTAGGGGGGAAACAGATGTGCAGTACTATATGTGAACAAAACATGGTTAGGAATTTTTCAGTCAGAGCAAGTGAAACTTGTCATATGATTTTCCCTCCTCACACGGACTTCAAATTTTGCTATCATACAGGTAAGTTAGCCCAATGGAATGAAATTGTTTTAAGGAAAGGCCAGCTGCCCACTCCCTTCTTTTGTCAAAATGTTTTCGCTCACAAACTAATGGTGGGCCCATTCAATCTGGTGACATTCAAATTTTGCAAAATGACATACAATTAACAGTGCGGCTAGAATTAACTACCCACCATATTTTAATATGTTTGCAAAGGGGAATTCTTATAACCCCTCAGTTTCAGAAAGATTTCTACAGACTCAGAGCCCACCTATTCCATGAAGCATTCCTGCCTTTAACGCCTCTCTCCACTCTGTTTTCTCACTCCTCTATAATGCACCTGCCATGATTTGAGACTGCAAACTGCTCTGCATTCAGCTGTTTGACACAGTCCACCTATCACACAGCACCATGTACATCACAAAGGCTATGTAAATAATGTCTGAAACAGGTGCAGCTAAGTTAGCTACGGCTTCACAAAGACATATTTATTTTTAAATTCAAAATATGAATGAGAGCCCAAAGATAAACAGAGTTAACTCTAAGAGCGGCTCCTGCCAGTTAAGTTTCTTCCCATCCCAGCACTGACATTAAATATAAAAGCTACTCACATAGACATTAGATATTAGACAGAGATGAGTTTAATCACACAAACAGCGATATATGTGCACACAAGTATGATCTACTCACGTTTACACAAAACTTTCCCAGACCAGCGTTTGTTGGACTGACAAATAAGCTGTTGAGGACCATGTAGCTCATAGCCTTTCTGGCAACGAATATCACATCTTGTCCCCAAGACATTTTTGTAATATCCTCCTTGAGGTGTTCTGCAGTTTGCATTACCATGTTTCACCTTAATGGGAGAACACCAAGGCGTTTCTGGCAAAGAGAATGGAAAAACAAACACAAAACACATACATTTTACTAACGACTAATTAACTTAAGTCACACTTGCAAAGTCATTTTGTTTGTTCGATGTTGTAGAGAGACTTTATTAAAAAGAAAAATGTAAAAAAACACATGCAGAGATGTCACTTCCTGGCCTGATCCAGCAAGGTGCTAAAGATATCACAAGGTCAGGCCTTTAAAGGTGAACTGTTCCTGCCTGTTACAAATTAATGAGGGTTTCTATTAAATTGGGTGTCTAAATGTCATGCTGGTGGAATAAGTGTGCCACCATGTGGACAGTTGCATGATCACCAATATATTTAGTTGTAATACCCCACAGAGGATGTATTTACCTGCCCTTTGGTCACCAAAGGTGGCAATTGAAATGCAAGTTCAAGCCCAGTGAAGCTTTATCTTTATATGTGGCATAATTTTATTTTCCTTACTCTTGTTTTAATACCCTTTCATTCAAAACTTCTGTCAGGACCATCAAATACACACATACCAGGGCACCATAGAAACAGACATGGCCGTTGGTGAACTCCATGAAGGCTCAAACTCCCTTTTATGAAGGGCATTATTATATACGTCATATTACAGAAATGTCAAGTTTGGTTGCTTGGACACAAGAAGGAGCAATCCCAGGCATATGTGTGGGTGTTTCACTTGTGCTGAATGAATTTCCAGTTTCCATCTCAGGTGTGAGGCTGAGCCAAAACTCATCAGCATGCCAGGATAACACTTCTCTGATGGCCCCATCAGTTCCACAATATTTAAGATAGCACTTTAAATATGCTAATTTTCTCATCCTGATTATGAAGAAAACCTTCTAAATGTGAATGGGTGCAGTGTTTTTCTTATGAAATCTGTAGATCTGTCTGTCCAGGTCTGACAAATTGAAACAAAAGCTCTTAGAGAGTTAAGAACTAGTTTCATTCATCCTGAGTGGGTGTTAACTCACAGTCTCCAAGTACAATATATGCACTCAGGCACTGCATTTGAATGTCAGCCATATATGCATGTCTTATGTGTTTCAAAGTGTGCTTATGTTAACTGATGAAATGTACACTCAGTCTTGTGTTATTGCTTATTTCTAGCACAAGTGTACGTACACACAAACGGAAATGGACCCAAGATGCAAAGTTCATATCCAGATCTTAAATTGTTCCAATATCCGAAGAGTTTGGATCTAGGGTTTTGGTTCAGGCTCATCTTTAAAATATGCCAGCACTGGTCCTGAAATGTGGCACTCATCCACCAGCAATTCTAAACAATCATTCAGGAAGGAAAGAATACTTTGCCCAAATTCAATTTAGGAATGGAGACGCAGAGATCCCATCAGAGAGACACCAAGCTGATGAGGAATGGGGTAGAAGGCCCAAGCAGCCAATGATGATGGGCTGCTCCGAGTTGTGCTGGGGATTGGGGCCAGAACAAAGGAAACATAAAAATGTCTGAGTGTCATCTTTTCCCCAGCCCCAACCCATTCCAGCACTTTGCACACAAATGGAGGAACACAGAAAACTGGCCTGAAATATGTGATTCATCTTCCTCTAAAGCATCCAGTAAGCTAAGTATAGGTTAGACGTGAGAATCAATGGATTACAGGGACTGCCAAATCAGAGCAGAGTTGGCATTTGGCCACGATACTGGGATTAATAACCATACTTAACTACTGCAAAAAGGGGAGGAGTGTCTTTAATGACTGTAGGTGGTCAACTCTAAACATACATATTCAAGAGAAATCCTCCATCAGCAAAGCTTCCACTAATACCATGCTGGGGGACTGGTTCAGTATGCACACTGAGGTGTGTCAGCTACAAACCTTTCCTAGGCAGCCAAAACTACTTTTCTGGGGGTGTGAGGGGCAACGAGTGAGTTTTCTGAGGGGGTCTTCTATCTAAGTAATACCTAAGGTGACTCTGCTTAACTCTGGGATTTGACAAGGACACCACTTAAGGAGGTAAGAGTGTAGGCCAAAAGGAAGACAAGCACTGAAATGTAACACAGCATGCAATATTCTGAAGGTATATAATGAGTCTTTATGGGATCTGGGAGGGTTTCCAGAATCTCATGCCTAAACAGTGGCAAAACCACAAGAGTCATCTAAAAGTTGTCTTTCACAAATGGAATCAGTTTCACAGATATTTATTATTGGCTCTGTTGATTAATTTCATCTCCACATTTCAAATGTCTTTCCTCATATTTGGGATCAGTTCCATGAACATATTTAATGTGCTCTTATTTCACATACCATGCATGTTGTATTTTTTATTCAGTGTATAATTCCTCTACATAAAATGGTTAGATATTTTTACATCTCCCCCAGTGGAAATTTAAACTTCCACATAAATTCTACTGTGCTGTTACTAGAACCACAAAAACAGCATTGGACAGTGGAAGTGGAGAGACTGAGAATGGAAAAGCATGTGACTTCCAGGCTTTTAGTTTATTTCCCAAAAAGTATTTTAAAGTAGCACAGCCTGTTTCTGAAGCTGTTTAACTCAGTGACATACTTATGTTCTCTTACAGAACTGCAACATCCACATGACAGTCCTACTAACACATGTCTGTCTACTCAGGCTGGGAGGCCCACTTCCAGCTGCAGTGTAGTCGTACCCTTAAGGGTCTGGATCAAAGTGGCTTTTGTGCTGTGGTGAACAAAGAAATACTGCATGCTGGGGGCTTTTTCTTCTCATGGGAACCCCAGGTAGAGCAGGCATCTTACATGTCAGGGAAGAAGCATTCCTCTTGACAGCAGCACTTTCCAAAGTGTCTGTCAGCACTGTCCAAATGCTGGCTTTGGATCAATGTTCCTGTAAGCTCAGCAAGCAAAATGCAGAGGGGCTTTTTAATACATGGGGCTTATTGGTTGATTAGGCAGTTGAACAGAGGGGTCACCAGGGTGGAAGGGAACTCTTAGCTAAGTTGTTGGGAAGGAACTCAGTAGAGATGTTTCCTTGGAAGTCTGAGTTGGTTGAAAAACATCCAGATGAGCACGGAGGGTTTGGCATGTGGCCAACCCCTGGCAAACAGACTACAGGGTTTAATTTGCAGACAGCACTGTGAACTGAAAATCTGCTGGGTTTACATAGCTCTGCTTAAGATGCACATACACACCATGCCATGCTAGGCATGTACTGTACATTTTTCAAAAGGCATGCATAGTGGTTAGTATATTTGATACTCTGAAATTTTTACAAGGAGAGATGGTCCATAACCAAAACCCGGGACATGAACACCCTCACATTTTGGTGAACTTCTGATCCAGATCCAATCTTACAACTCAGGTCCATATCTGTTTTGTTTTTTTTTTGTTAAGTGACCTGCTTGCCAACTCAAATAAATGCAAGCAAGTTAATACAACTTAGGTCTTCTCAGCTTCATGCCTTTGATTTTTGGATCTGAGTTGTCTAATCTGCTACTAAAGCTCCCATTAGAGCTTCCAAATTCAATATAGTTTTTAATATTTGTGTGAATAAACCACTGTGTTTCACATACCACTGTGACATCCTTGCAGCCACTGAAATAATTTGTTTTGGATCACTTTTCTAAAAGACAGTTCCTAGACAGAGTCTACATTTCGACCACTAATCCACAGTCCAGGCAGCATTCATTTATCTTTACTGAATCATCTGTATTCTTTGTTTAAGTATCCACAGAGGATTAAATGTTAAAGATGAAGACCACCACATTTACCATATAAAGCTATGGGCAAATACATTTTTTCTGATTATATTTTTAAAGCAGGATTTTCACACTGGGATACACTTTGGGGGGGGGGGGCAAAATAAATATTTATAAAAACGTAAGATAGACAGTATTTTGTACCTTTTCCTTTGGTACTCATAAGTAGCTGATATATTTGCATGCATATCCTTGTGTAAAAATCCTGTTTTATTCTCTGTCTAGTACCAACATTAAGCAAAGCTACATTAATGCCCAATATTTCTATGTTACCACAACAATGCAATACAGTGTCGTCTTGCATGTCCATAGACTAGTTTACTGATGCAAAACTTCAGTAAAATAACTTTTTTGGGGTGAGGGGAGAGCACGGGGCTGAGTGTGGAACCAGATTCTTCAAGAACTAGGCACATATGTCACAGATTCACCAATGATTTTGCTATCAGATCCCATTGGTCAGTAAATTTGTTTGGAATAGGGAAGAAAAGCTGAATCCGATTTCTATACTTGCAGAATTCAATTATCTCATTAATGTGCCAGCACATTTTGTTTAATGTCTTGTATGTTCATTGGCAAACACATTTTACTCTTCATTCCAGGTTGCAAGATGAACCTGAAATGTCAAGGACTATAGTAAGAAGCTTATGAAAATCAAGCTCTCTTTCATGCGCTTCCATACCTTACCATCAACAGGTCCAGATTCTGAACAGGATTATCATTGATGGCTTTGGCTATGAGGTATGAAAGAGGCAGAAGACAGCTTATTTTTAATATTCATGAGCTAGCAGCTTGACCTTTTGAGGGTGAAGGGAATAAAAAACAATAATTTACTCATGTAAGCTAAACAATGCACAGTGCATGTTTCATTTTCCATTGTTTAGAAAAATAAAAAAAATGAAAAGCTTATCTTGTCTGAAAAATTTGAACACAAACATGGAGCCTGATCACTCTAAGACTTTATGATGCAGGAAGGAAAGAGAGAAGATCTCCCAGCAACCAGCCGATTTTCTTTAGCACAGAAGCAAAGCATTCACCTTTATATCTATTGCGTGCATAAACATCTTCGTCATCTTCTATAGGTGAATATCCCGATCCTACAATACAAAACGAAAAGAAAAACTGCAGCAAGAAAGGAAATATAATTTAAAAGAACAAGAAAAGCTCTTGCAGAGACGTGCAAGTGAGATTAGGATGCAACAACCTAAGCAATGCTGACAGCATAAGCTTCCATGATCATTAGATTTATAGTGGAACCAGTTTATAGTGAATTTGGATAGGGTGAAACTCTGTTTATAATTGAGTAGAATGAAAACGTCAGATTGTTATTATGCAACATGTACTGGAAAATGCAAATCACAATTTCTCTCAGAGGGAACTTCCTGCTAGTGTGAAGTTATTGGAGAGGGGGAGTTGAACGACAGAGTGATTTCACTATAAGATGGTTCCATAGTATAAGTGGCTATTAACAGCCATCATGCCAACCAGCTGTAGTAAAACTGCCAAACAGCTGCAGTAAATGTGTGTGACTGAAGAACAACCATGGTTTACACCACAACGTATGTAAGTGGAACATTGGTTACATTCCCTGCAAACATAGTTCTACTCAATCAAAAGGTTTTGTTTTCTTTTGTTGTATTAAGTCTTCTGTAGTCATTCAAGCTAAAGAAATGACAGGTCAGCTTTCTTTGAAAGATCTGGACAATTGCTGTAGTAGCAGGGTGGGTAGGAATCGCTTTCTGTTAAAAATACTCGATAAACACTCAAAACAACATCACCCACATCATTAACTAGCCCATGGCAATAGAATTGTGCTGCAAAATAGACCTGAGCAATATTTAAAAGGTGTTAGTTTAATCAGAAGCTTTAGACCTTAAGCTTGTTTGAGCAAAGGGACAGTTATACCTAACTTTAGTGCAAGTCAGATTTTCTTAACAGTAGTGGCTTCTACAGACTCAGGGGATCAAGTTTCCTGATCTTTATAAATTCTAGCATATAATGGGTCAGACATTAAGGGAATGTCTATACTGCAGCTGGAACTTCCAAATTAAGTTCCTGAAATTACAAATATCGAAATAGTTAACATGGGGTCATTAAGACACCAGGCCAAGATTTTCAAAAATGGATGTCTAAAGTGAGGCTACTAAGACCATATTTAGGCACCTAAATATATGGCCTGATTTCAAGTGTTGAGCACCCAGCAGCCACTCCTGAAGTCAAAGCCAGTAGCTTCCATTGCCTAGGCAAAATTAGCACATGGATGAAGAGCTGCTGGCTAATCAATATGTCTTGCAGAGATACTTATCACCACATAGACAGTGTCTGAACACCTCCCATGTATTTAAAAATAGAAACGACAACTCGTCTCTGTCTTCCTTCCATTCCAGCCTCCAGCAGAAACAGCTTCGTTACTGTGTAGTTTTTGTTTTCATGTCTGCACTGCCTGTTTTCCCCATGGTCTAAGCCCAATTCACTGCTCCTTTATGTCTGCAGTTTTGTCCTTCCCATTCATGCCGTTGCTGCTAGTAACTCCCCAGAAAGCATGCCTGCTCTGCTTTGCCAGCATGGCATCCCATCTCCATCCCGCAAAACTGCATGAAGCAGCTTAATTAGAATGTTGAAAGCCATCAATTTGAAACATATGGCAAACACAGAACCTGTTAGGAATTTGCACTAGGTTCTCTGCTCTGTTTTACTGATGTTCCATAGAAAACCTGCAATAGGCTACAAACTCCACATAGGAGAAATCCAGCCCTCACTTCCACAGCTGAACTGGAAGTGGACTTGGCAGTGGGTTCCATTGTGTAAAGGGTCCATACCCTTTGTGCAGCACAGAGCTTAGCTATGGGGGATGGGGGCACATATGGGAAGGCAGGCACTGTGCAGATCCTCTGATCTTATCCCTTACAATAGAATTGTGATAGAGGTGCGTAGGCCTCTTCACTCACTGGACTAGAGTAACATACAATAGAGTCATTTTGGTAGCCCCTCCATGGGCTATGGGGGATAGAAAAGGATGCATGAACTCAATTCAACTACTCATTCCTGGCGCTGCGAGGAGAACTAGCCCTATGTGAACCCTTTAAGCCTCTATGCTTGAAAATCAAGATAGCTCTAAAATAAACCTATTAAAGGATTAAAAAAACCAGTCGCAATTGATCACAGTTTTAATCACACTGTTAAACAATAACAGAATACCAATTGAAATTGATTATAAATATTTTGGATGTTTTTCTACATTTTCAAATATATTGATTTCAGTTACAACACAATGCAAAGTGCACATTGCTCACTTTATATTGTTATTTTTTATTACAAATATTTTCACTGTAAAAAAGATTTTTAAAAGTGCAATCTATAAGTCAAAGCATGAAGGGGTATATGAATGTTTAGCATATCTGGCATGTAAATACCTTACAACACCGGCTCCAGCAGTGCCATACGAACACCTGTTCTCACTTTCAGATGACATTGTAAATTAGAAGTGGGCAGCATTATCTCCCATAAATGTAAACAAACTTGTTTGTTTGAGTGATTGGCTGAACAAGAAGTAGGGCTGAGTGGACTTGTAGACTCTAAATTTGTATATTGTTTTGTTTTTGAGTGCAGTTATGTGAAAAAAAGTTCCACATTTGTAAGTTGCACTTTCACGATTGAGACTGCCCTACAGTACTTGTATGAGATGAACTGAAAAATACTATTTTTTGTTTCTTTTTTACAATGCAAACATTAGTAATCAAAATAATATAAAGTGAGCACTGTATACTTTGTGTTCTGTGTTATAATTGAAATCAATATATTTGAAACTGTAGAAAAACATCCAAAATATTTATAATAAATTTAAATTGGTACTTATTATAGTTTAACAGTACAGTTAAATCTGCAATTAATCATGATATTTTTAATCTAGTTAGCTCAAGTGATTAATGCAAAACAAATTAACTGCGATTAATTGACCCTAGTTTATTTTGATTTACAAGAACAGTACCAAAAGTGCAATTTAATTTTGGCCTGATCCAATTCCCACTGAAATCAATTCAGTAAGAGTCCTTCCCTTGACTTCATTGGGCTTTAGATCAGGCCCCTTGAGGGCAATTTTCAATCAAATGTCTTTTCTTACGCATATTTTTGTACAGCAGACTCCCTACCCCTCTGTATTTGTTACTTAGTTTACATTTCATGAAAAACTGCTGATGCCTGTATAAATATTGCATCTTAACAGCCTTCCAGTATACAATATTGAATTTAGTAGCATTTCAAATCACATTGTGTAATATCAAGTGCAAGCTGCAGTCTCAAAGCACCACATGAAGATATTGATATTTCAATGATCGTCGTCTATTCCAGCAAAATTAGAGGACTCTTGGCTGAATAATTTGAGACAGTTTTTAATGAAACATTACGGGTAAAAGTTTTTAAAGTGTCTAGATGACTTAGGAGCCTAAGTCCCATTTAAAGTCAATGGAATCTAGGTTCCTAAGTGCCTGATCATTTTGGAAATTGGGATATAAGCACTTCTGAACAAATTTTCCCTACACTTTTAACACATTTTTTGAAATCTTAGGTTAATCATGCTAAATCTGAACTCTACTTATCTGAAATTTTCTGCTTTGTGTGTTGGATGAAAAAAAACCATCAAAAACAAATAAAAGTAAACAATTTTATTCAGCATCCCCTCAATAGTATCCATCTGCTCATTTTCTTATTAAAAATGGAAGATAGCAATCACATCTCTGGTTTTCATTATGTGCTGATTGTGCTTGTAGTAGTAATGCTGATCTTTATCATCATTAGTTTAATCAGGAAATGGATTTTGGGAATCCTAAAGGTGAATATAAAACTGTTGACCTTGCTTTACTTGTAGAGTTTGTCATTTATGCTTTTTTGGTGACATCTTTTTGCACAAAGCAGAATGGCAAATGCTGGACTTCAACACAGATGTGTTATACCAGAAAAGGTATAGACTTCAAATGAAGTCAGTGGAAGTTTTTCCATTGACCTGCATAGGTGCAGGATCAAACCCTAAGGTGCAAATCCAGAGCCCAGAGCCCACCCCAGCTAGCTAGGCTGGGTGCTGGGTAGAAGGATGGCAAGGAACCCTTCAATGGCATTTACAGGGAGGGAGAAGGATGGTATATCTGGGCAGTAGGAAATTTCCTTCAATTTCCCCATGTCCCATCTTTTCTCATGCCCTCTATGCTGTTCTCTCTACTTCTAGCCTTTCCCTTTTCCTTAGTGGAACCATCAGGAAAAGTGGGCTGGATTTACCCCTAAATAAGTAACCATATCATAACTGAACCAGGACTGTCCATTTGCTTTAAGATCGCATACTAGAAAAGCTAGCATGATTTAGTGGATGGCATATGGCATGGATCAGCAACCTTTGGCATGTGGCCTGCCAGGGTAAGCCTCCGGTGGGTTGGGCCAGTTTGTTTACCTGCCCCGCCCGCAGGTTCGGCCGATCACGGCACCCACTGGCTGCGGTTCACTGCTCCAGGCCCATGGAGGCTGTGGGAAGCGGTGGCCAGCACATCCCTCGGTCCGTGGTGCTTCCCACATCCCCCATTGGCCTGGAGCAGTGAACCGCAGGCAGTGGGCGCCGCGATCGGCCGAACCTGCAGACGGGCAGGTAAACAAACCAGCCCGGGCCACAACGGGGCTTACCCTGGAAGGCCGCATGCCAAAGGTTGCCGATCCCTGGCATATGGACTGGTGAGTCAGGAGTCCCGCATCCCATTCCCAGCTGTGCCACTCACTGACTGTATGACACTGGAAAAGCCACTTCACTTCTGTCTTAGTTTCCTCATCTATAAAATGAGAAATATGTTTCTGTATCTCACAGGAGTGCTGAAAAGCTTCATTACTTAATGTTTGTTCATTGTTTGGCTATAAAGTGCTAAATAATGTTATCACAGCAGTAATAAACATGGATTATTTTAGGAGGAAGGGGGAACACCATGCTACATTAAAAATACATCTATGGAATGCTTTATATTTTGGTGGTGTTTTACAAAAAACTGGCTGCATCTCTCATTCCAGCCGAGTACAGGCAAAAGCCACAACATCAAACTATTCAATTTTAACAAGAAACTATCATCAAGATTAATCCATGGAATCTCATGATCATAGGATTTGCTTTAGGAAAAAATGACTTCTGTATTCACAGAATAATCATCATGTTTAATATTTGAGGAGGGGAGTCTACTGTTTTATATATTTTATTAGAGCAGTATTTCCCAAACTTGGGACGCCACTTGTATAGGGAAAGCCCCTGGTGGGCCGGGCCGGTTTGTTTACCTGCCGCGTCCGCAGGTCCAGCCAATCGCGCCTCCCACTGGCCGCGGTTCGCTGTTCCAGGCCAATGGGAACTGCTGGAAGCGGCGGCCAGTAAGTCTCTCGGCCCGCGCCGCTTCCTGCAGCCGGACCTGCGGATGTGGCAGGTAAACAAACCGTTCCAGCCCGCCAGGGGCTTTCCCTAAACAAGCGGCGTCCCAAGTTTGGGAAACACTGCCTTAGAGCATAACATTTAAATAGATTAAAATTCAGGCCAACAGAAAATGATTGGTAATGACTGCCCCCAATAATCCAATAGTCTGTACTTGATAAAGAAACACAGAGAAACATTTGCCAAAACATTTCAAAACATTTCCAAAGGAACTGAAACAATAAATTGGACCAATATTTTGATACTGTACAATCCTCAAACATAACGACCCCATTATTAAGAACAAGGAATAAATGATATAGGATCAATTCATGAAACAATCATACCTTTGTGTGTAAATTGTCAAGCCTAAGTAAACGAGGCACTTAAAAACTACAATATTTACCCACTTGTGTAAAAACGTCCTTAAAGCATTTTATTTTAAATACATGTTGTGAAATTGACTTTTGATATACAAACTGTCAAATACACTTAAAGTGTTCTAATTGTGATCCTGCCCAGGGATCAGCAGTTAGGCCCTGACTCGGCACACTACATTGGCTCCAGTTCATCAAAGTACTTAAACAAGTGCCTCATTTTAAGTATGTGAGGTCTTCAGAGGGACAACTCACAGTTAAGTACTTTGTTGAACAGGGATGGAGTCACACATCTGGTAAAATGTTCTGTTGAACAGGGGCCTACGCACGTGATTAATCCTATTGACGTCAGATGGAGCATATGGACAGTCCCACTGACTTCAGTGGCACTTCTCACATGCTTTGTTGGATTGAGGTCTTACTGCAGTAACTGACAATGTAAGGTAGAAATTAGAAGATTGCGAATACATTGCTGAACCAGTAGGCAATACAATAAAGGGCTCACATTCACAAACAGTGCACAATATGTAAATTGGACCATTTGTTTATAAACAAACAAAGTACCATGCCAAAACATGCAGGGATGTAGGTAACACCACATTCTTTGTATTACTTCTCCAGAAGCATTTAATTATCCTCACATACATGTCATACCCTTCATCTATTACCTGCTAGTGAGGTACGCAAGAATTTATGGTGTGTGCGTGTGGAAAAGCCACAACCAGTCCGCAAATGTGATTAGCTAGACAGGATCTTCCTAAGAGATTGTCTGGTTCTTGGCAGAAAGAAGAGGAAGGATGTCAGATTGCGGAAGACATTTCAAGAGGACTTTCCTGTCCCTCAGTTTATTTAGAAATTCGCCTTCTTTCCTACAAGATTCCCTTGCAGGGCTGCCCAGAGTGGGGGGGGGGCAAGTGGGGCAATTTGCCCCAGGCCCTGGGCTCTGCAGGGGCCCCCACGAGAATGGCTGAGACTCCCTCCCCAGCTCTGGCCCGACCCCACCACTGCCCCTCTCCCGGAGCCTCAGCGCATCCAGGAGCGTCCCTGGACAGCTGCAGCGTGGCTCCAGCAGGGCCTGAGCCCCTGCCCGCTCAGAGTCGCGTGGTAAGGGGACAGGGCTAGGAGCTCCAATGGGGCCTGAGCTCCCTCCGCTCAGCCTGGAGCTTGCAGCCCTGCCCCCTTATCACGTGGCTCTGAGCGGGGAGGGGCTTAGGCCCTGCCAGAGCCACGCTGCAGCTGTCCAGGGACGCTCCTGGATGCGCTGAGGCTCTGGGAGAGGGGGGAGCCAGGGGTAAGGCGCCGGGGGGTTGGCTAAGCGGCAGGAAGTCCCGGGGACAGGAAGGGGGAAGAGGTTGTGGGGGGGTGGACAGGGAACGGGGGGGGTTGGATCGTGGGCGTTCCGGGGGACTGTCAGGACTCAGCGGGGGGGTGGATAGGGGTCAGGGCAGTCAAGGGGACAGGGAGCAAGGATGGGGTCCCGGGGTGGTGGTTGGGGGGGGGTCTCTGGGGGACAGTGAAGGGACAAGGAGCAGGATGGGTCGGGGATTCTGAGGAGGGCGGGCAGTTGGGGGGCAGGAAGTGGGTGCGGGTTGGATAGGGGGCAGGGCCAGGCTGTTTGGGAGGCACAGTCTTCCCTACCCTAAAGCTCATTCAGCAGTTTGAGGCTTGCAGAAGAGCCAAGCTGTTAGCTTTTCCATTAGGGCTACCATCTCTTTCACGTCTCAAATGCCAAATTATAGTCTACATTTAATTTCAGTGCCATAGGGAGATTCATGTCAGGGGAGGCTAGCTTCATTTAAAATCAGCCACTACCTCCTTCCCAACCCAAGGAAGACCCCACTCCCCTGCATTCCTTGAGGCTTCAGAGGGGTTAATTCAGTGGTTCTCAAACTTTTGTACTGGTGACCCCTTTCACATAGCAAACCTCTGAGTGCGACCCCCCCTTATATATAAAAAAAGTGTTTTTAATTTATTTAACACTATTATAAATGCTGGAGGCAAAGCGGGGTTTGAGGTGAAGGCTGACAGGTTGTGACCTCCAGTAATAACCTCGTGACCCCCTGAGGGGTCCCGACCCCCAGTTTGAGAACCCCTGGGTTAATTTAATTTTAGCACCCTGTGTCCATTCACATGTATGTGCTATTTTGAGCATTTCAGTTTTCACAACATAGGCTCATCCCAGATTTTGGAACAAGCTCAAATGCTCAGTGTGTGGAGTATGTACATAAGCTATACTAAAGACAAACGCACAGTAACCGTCTTCAGTTTGTGAGGGACTCCATAGAGCCAGTCTCTAGGAAACAAATAAATGCATGGAGGTTATGTCCATTAATGGCTATTAGCCAGGATGGGTAAGGAATGGTGTCCCTAGACTCTGTTTGTCAGAGATGGATGGCAGGAGAGAGCTCACTTCATCATTACCTGTTAGGTTCACTCCCTCTGGGGCACTTGGCATTGGCCATTGTCGGTAGACAGGATACTGGGCTGGATGGACCTTTGGTTTGACCCAGTATGGCTGTTCTTATGTTCTAACCTAAATGAACCCAAAGTTATGGAGACAGATATGAGTCAAGGAAGCCAGCAGAGTTTCAGAAACCTGGAAAAATCTCTGACTGGATGGGCTCAGGCGTTTGGTCACAAGCTGAGGTGGTTCAAAAGTTCTGGATTTTTTTTAAGCAGAATTTTTTTATTGTTTCTTTAAACAATCAAACACAGCAAGCAGCAAATATTTGGCCACACACTTCTGAAACCCCAAACCATATTCAGGTTTTGGCAGACTAATTTCAGCTTTTCAATTAAAAAAACCACAACAAATTTTGAAGGAAAGCAGACATTGTCCGTGATTTTTTTCTGCTTTTAAAAAACCCCTAGTTTTCGATCCAAAAAAAGTTTTGATGGAAAATATTTGTCCAACCCTTTTAATGAGCTTTAGTGCCTTTTAGCACTAGCTGATGCTGAGAACCAGTGATAGCTTGTAAAGAAGTTTTCTCAAAACTGGGTTTGTGCCGAGATGCAGAAGGTTTATTTTTCCCCAGGGCCGCCCGTAGGGGGGAGCAAGTGGGGCAATTTGCCCCGGGCCCCACAGGGGTCTCCACGAGAATATAGCATTGTATAGTATTGCAATTTTTTTTATGGAAGGGGCCCCTGAAATTGCTTTGCCCCAGGCCCCCTGAATCCTATGGGCATCCCTGTTCCCTTGCGCATGGCAGACCACCGAGCCGATACTGAGCTTCTTGCTCGGGGCAATAAGCCCCATTCACAAACATAACCATTACAGGAATCAATTTCAGTAATGACCAGCAAACCTCTCTGTTGGATAGGTAGCACATAGCAGACATTTTCAAATATTATAGGGAACCAAGCTTAAAAGAGAAGGTGGGGGGAGGAATGACATAGCATCCTGTCTCTTGGAATTAGAGGAGAGATTCTTAATGATTTTGATCACAAAATGTAGGAGAGCACTCATTACCACTTGAAACACTTTTATTTTTGGCTAAGAGGAGAATTTTCTCATTGGAGCTCTTCAATTCAGCCTGGCTGGCAAGCAGCAAGACAAGAATTAAAATAATGATTAACAATGGGCAACGGTTCAACATAAACAATACAAGTTTTAAACGTTAAATAGGTAGCGAGGGTTAAATATCAAACATGGAACATTACGCTGGACACACTTATACATGTGAGGAACTTTACATACAAGGGTTTCCGTTAAAATCCAATGGACTACTCACATGCATAACGGGAGTGCAAGCAGGCAGCATTCACTCCCATTACCAGATATGCCTTAGACATGCAAGTGGTTTCACATGGGTGAACCCTTGACCTATATGGAATCCCAGTAACGGAATGAGGGACTGGATGGTGCCAAGGTCCATCTGCGTATATCTGCTTGGATCAGGGCCTAAAATTGCAATCTCTTTGGGGCAGGGACTGTGTCCTCCTCTGTATGTGAATAGTGTCTAGCACATTACCTCTGAAACCTAGCCCGTTACAGGAGAACCTCAGAGTTACGAACACCAGAGTTACGAAACTGACCGGTCAACCACACCCCTCATTTGGAACCGGAAGTACAGAATCAGGCAGCAGCAGAGACAAATAAATAAATAAATAAATAAATAATAAAAAGCAAATACAGTACAGTACAGTGTGAAATGTAAACTACTAAAAAAAGGGAAAGTTTAAAACAAAGATTTGACAAGGTAAGGAAACTCTCTGTGTTTATTTAAATTAAGATGGATAAAAGCAGCATTTTTCATCTGCACAGTAAAGTTTCAAACCTGTATTAAGTCAATGTTCAGTTGTAAACTTTTGAAAGAACCACCATAACGTTTTGTTCAGAGTTATGAACATGTCAGAGTTACGAACAACTTCAATTCCCGAGGTGTCCGTAACTCTGATGTTCTATTGTATATTGTGTTTACATTAAAATAAATAATAATGTATAGCCAGGAAAGGAGGTGAGGGTGGGAAGAGCCACAGAGGTATTTTCACTATGACTGAAATGGGAGGGAATCTCCAAGCACCACTTCTGTGTTGTGTCAGATTAAGAGCCCACAACTAAAATAACCTACATATTACTTGAAACCAATCACAAGTTTCTACAATTTGTTGCCATTAGACAATGTTAGCTTTGGCACCAAAACATCAAAACAGGACTATACCACTTAAAAGTGGCCCCAAATAATAGTTACAAGCTAAAATAGAATGTAAAGGCTTTATTCTGAGAGGCAGTATTCCATTCACTAGCTTGGCACTAGGGAGAGTGACAAACTTCAAATCAATTGTAATTATACAGCCACAGAATAATACTTTAAGGCTTGGGTGTGGTCCCAAGCACTATTTTTGCCACATAACCTGGACATATGACTGCAAGGTTTTCTCTTCCCCTCATTCTTTTGTTCAGAGTTTGCCATGTTGTGTGAGGATTACATAAAATTACAGAACATACTGTAAAATCAACAGCCAAAACCAATATGCCAGTTGCAGCTTTATGTTCTACTGAAGTTTACAGTCTTAAATACAGTACCAATTTACTTAAACACATCCTTCTGAGAGGATCAGTTCATTTCACATTTTGAAACATCATTGGGCTTGAAATTAAAAGAAAAAAAAAGGCAGTTCAAAAGACAGATTCTAATTTCTGATGTGTGTCATATCTCACAGAGGAACTAAAACAACAACAAAGATCTGCTGCTAACGTCTTTACACATACACACCCTAGGAATTAAGGGTTTGCAAAACAAGACCGAATGTTCACCTACTCTGGTCTCCTGATTCTAGCCTTGGCAATATCTGATCCTTCCAAAGAAAGGTGTGAATCATCCCATACCCCTTTATTCACCAATCAAATTGTGTAAAGCTGGACCATAGGGAAGAGTTTGGAAATTCCTTCCCAACCCCAACAGATGATCAGTTTATACTCTTAAGCACAAGAAAAAGAAAGGACTGATCTGTTTTCTCATCAATTTTTAATACCTCTATCAAATATCCTCTAACTTTTCTCTTTTCCCATGGTAGAACTTTTATGTTCTACAGTACCACGAACCATGCAAAGAGTATGAATGGCGAAGCTAACCTGTTGCATCTAAATCTATAGAACCTCTTCCGGGAAGGCAGAACTAGCTAAAGCTTGAGACCCAGAAAGTCGGACAGGGAGATATTAGGGAGGGAGGAAAGAAATGCAGCAAGAATGGTCACCATCTTTGCAGGAGAAGGCAGCACCTGTTGTGAATATAGGTTTTCATACATTTATATGATAGTATCAGAAATGCACACATTTCTTTTTTATTCATAGAGCACTCTGGCCCCAATTCTGAAAAGCACTTAGTTGAAGTAAATGGAATTTAAACATGTGCTTAATGTTACACACTCCTCTAAGAGGACACAGCACTTCACAAAATAAAGGTAAAATACAATTTGGCAGTAGAGGAATGAGTAGCGAGGAAAGATTTAAATAATTTCTTCACATCTAGCTTAATCTCTGAGGGAGTCACACAAATTAAGGAAAGCAGGTTTGAATCTGTTAGGTAATTGTGTTGTTTTGATTTACTCAGATTTGTTCAGGGCTTGAATCGGGGAGGGGGAATAAAAGTTGTGATCGGAAGAAAGACTTTTTTTTAAGGAGGGTCTTTAACCCATGATTTGCAACATAACTGAAGTTGCATTTTATACTGTGTACTAAGTTTGTATACAATAGCTCTGACGGGCCCAGTTCATATTTGAGATTACAATACATTTTTAAAGTGTCAGCGGAGCCACAGAAAACAATTAACAGGACATTTTTTTTACCAAAGTGTTGATTAAATATTTTCATTAATATAAATTGCAATTTCATAAACACAGGATGAAAATATATCCTCATCCTGATTCACTTTCAAACCCTACAGTAACTCTTGATGATAAACATTACATCTGACCTCTGTATGAGGTGCAATAACTGGCTACACTGCATGCTATTACTTGAGAAAGGTCAGGACAACAGTCCTGAGCATGTATGCAGAGGAATGGAGTGCAAAACAGAACAGGGAAACTGCAGCGTTTTTTATTAAACCAGAGTTCCATTGGACTGGGATGTGCTGCATATCAAGTGTATCATAGTGTGTTCATAAATCAGAACTGTGACACTTTGCACCCCACATTCACCATAGTAATAGGATTATGGTATGATTATGATATCATTTTTTTTGTATTTTTGAGTGAAGTGTTTGGGAAAATCTCAGCTCAGCTAGCAAAGGCTTGGTGCATATCTTTCCCACATCGAAAGGGGAACGAACCATATTAATGAGCATGCATTGTACAGATCCAAGTGCAGTACAAGACGGTATAATTCTGGGTTTATACTCCAGTAGGGGTGCAAGGCTGGGGAGCTGGGCAATTGGCTGGTGTTCCATTGTGGGTCCATGAGTGGCTTAGGTAAAGCACTCAGGTAACTTAGTTGGGTGTGTGGTGCCACCTGCTGTCATGTTGGGTGCTAACAGGGTCTGGAGAGGCTGGCTGCATATCATCAGCAGAGCAGTGTGAGAGAGGCCATCCCAGCTGAATGGTTAGGGGGCACAGCGGTTCCAACAGCTCCCAGACTGCACCCCGGGAGGTACAACTCATCACAAGAGCCCAATTCATACATATGGCATAGCATAAAGTTTTTCCAATTAGTGCATGCTCAGTTTGGAAGCTCAGACACCCAACTTTCAGAAACCTCTAGAGCTGTCCTTATCTTACATAAATACTCATGTGGAAAACAAAGATATCAATTCTCCTATCCCCCTCCACCACAAGCCATATCCCATAAATTTCCATCTACTGGTACTGGTTATTTTAGGCACAGAAGAGAATTCCTCATGAGGAAAATCCCTGATGGCTGTATGTAGATTTGTTTACTGTCAGGGTATTCCTTAAGATGCACACACAACATTTTAAATCACAGGTTTTAACTTGCATTCAAGAGATTCATTTTGACAGCTATCATGAGTCATAAAAATACAATGTCTTTAGAATACCATGCAATTAATAACTTCAAAAGAGATCGGGGATGATTGATAAATGTATGTTCCAGCAGCAGTATGCTTAGACACAGGAGACTATCATTCTTATCCGGTTACACAGGAACTGTGAATTAGAAAAATAAAATTTGGGATTCAGAGCTCAGGTTCTCTCCAGAAAGATATTGACACCTGCCCACTTGGTAACCTAATGGGGCCATAAAGAAATTCTGCAGCTGATTTCTGCCAGTGGAGATATGAATTGAGGGCTGAAATGATTACCACTTCACCAGCGTCCAGGAAAGCTGGCTATGAAAATAACCGTTCATGTACTGATAAATAATTCAATCTCAGCTCCAGTTATTCAGACAGAATGTCCCTGACCTTTAAACCACCTTTCCTGTGATTGCCTACTGGAGATTTAAAACAAAATTCTCACCGTGAAGAATAAAATCTTGCATGGGTAGCTTTATTTTCATGAACGTATATAGGTAAGACTTTTCAGAATAATTTATTGTAAAATGACAAATCAAACAGTGTTGTAAGTTTCCCAGCAGATGATCACCCTGATACATGAATCAGAAGATTCAAATTATATCAGTCTTCTTTCTGGTAAAAAATTGATTTTTAAGGCCTTTAAACAACCTGCCACTTTAACACAAAAAAAATATTTTCCCTCTCCCCTCAAAAATGAGTGGTAATGTCACTTTAATACTGCATGCAGGCTTTCAAGGAACAAATCATATAATACACTGTCTTGTATTTTGTATGCAAAATCCCCCCCACCCCAAAAAAGATACAGAATGTGATTTATTTATTTGTAGTCATATGAGACTGTGGAGTATAAGGAAGAAGAATTCCAAAATATTTCATAAGCATAACAAATACAAAACTACAGCTAGTAATATAGGCTATAACTCCACCAAGGGGTGTCCCAGAGTGAAATCTCATTCAAATTCACCTTTAGCTGCATAATTGCTTGGGTTTGGGATTTTTTTAAATAAAGTTAGAATATTTCTATTTGATATAGTGCTTATCTATATTCCATATGACACCTTGCACCTACGGTACATTGTTCAGTGCCTTGCATGGTCATTTGGGCTTCTATGAAGAGGGCAAACAGCTATGAAGGTTGATATTAGTGGAGCATTATTTTTAATCTTTATTTTCTGGTTGGTAGGTTCTGGTTTTGTTGATCAGCATAGAGTGCTGGCTCTACTGTGGTTTATACACACAGTTTTAAACACTAGTCAAAAGCACTGATCTACATAGGTATTGCTATGGCCCCATCACTGTAGTGTCTGAGTTTTCCTAACTAAATATTAACTTGCTGAAGACTAAGATCATGTCTTCCTAAATGTTTGTACAACACTTAGGCCCCTATTCTGATTGGAAACTCCCAGCCTAGTAGGATCACCTGCTGCTCTTCACTCAGGAACTAATTTTGGCCAGGCACTGAGGAGGCTGGGAGACGGTGCTGTTCACATTTGATGTAAAATGATGTGGAGCTGAGCATTGCTGGCACTGCAGCCCATGTTGTCTCATCAGCTGTCCCAATGGTCTCACTTGTTTACTAATATGAAGGAGGACGACTAATCCTTGTGTGACTCCATGGATGTATGCTGAGGTGAAAGGACAGTTGCCCATAAGGATCTGAAGACCACATTTAGTTCAGCGTGGCTTTGTTTACTCTTTCAGCCTACTGGAGGTGGAGCAGGGGCATTCAATCAATGGTATTAAAATGCCATGGAGAGGTCCAGCAGAATAAGTAGAGATGGACTACCCTTTTCCCTGGACAGAAGGAAGTCACATTAGAGCAGCAAATGCTGTATCTAGCCTATGTCCTGGCCTAAATCCTGATTTAGGGAGCTCCAGATTATTGACAACTAACAGATTGCTAACTTCACAAATAACTGTCTTAGAAAAGGTAGGTCAGAGAACGGGCAGAAGTTTGCAAGGTCACTAGCATTGACTGATGGTCTCTTTAGTATTGGTCAGTTTATTGCATATTTTTGGGTTCCCTTAATTGAAGGAGCAAGTGTTTTTTCAACTCTCCTTTACCATTCAGGAAGGGGAGGAGGTGGAGGTACAGTTGCTGGACTTCTTGTCTGTTAAGGTTTTCATAGTTATTTCTCGTGTGGCTGGATTGAAGTCTCGGAAGGAGAGTTATACATTTCTGGTCCTGCACTGAGCTTGCTATCTTGGTAGAATGTGAGGCTATCACAGATGCAGGTAATCTTCTCTCTGTGATATAAAAGAGTATCACTTACAGTAAGTGGGTTCTGGGTCTGGGTGGAAGTATTCTGGGGTCATAAAAGAAGTCCAGAAAAGTTCTGTGAGTTATGACTTTGCTGTTTCTATATCATTTTGCTTCCTTTGTGGAAATGGCATATATTTGTAGAAGTCCCTTGCATTTGAGACTGGCTGTGTCAGATTACATTTTATGCCACTGATGTTTGAGTTCTCTTTTAGATTGGCATGGGAATTGGGTAGGTGGGTATGACTCAACCAAGATAAAAGTCAAACAACATTGAGGGAAGCAGAAGGAAGAACTGGCAGACTCAATGAGGGAACACGACCACCGTTAGTAACACAAGTGTATGGTAAGAAAATAAGAACGGCCATAGTGGATCAGCCCAAACATCCATCTAGCCAAGTATCCTGTCTTCCAACAGTGGCTAATGCCAGGTGCCCCAGAGGGAATGAACAGAACAGGTAATCATCAAGTAATCCATGCCCTGTCTCCCATTCCCAGCTTCTGGCAAACAGAGGCTAGGGACACCATCCCTGCCCATCCTAACTAATAGCCAGAAGGAAGTCTGGTCTTGGTGCACATGGATGCTGGATTACTAAATCTGCTGTAAATGGGTTTCCTTTTATCATGTTCATCATGTGTGTTTGCTAGTGGCATGAGCAGGATCTTTTCATTATATTATACATTCATTACACACCCGGATGCACATTCCCATGACCCCAAGAGGTATGTTGGTGGGAGTATAACTGGTAGGGACACCCACACCACACAGATCGAAAGGTAAGAGCCAGACCAAAGGAAGTCCATTGATCTTCCTGGTAGGGGGTTAGGACTGGGCTACCGACCCACTCCTGTAAAAAAACAAATCTGTTATGGAAACCTACACTCTACACAAGGGGTCCCCAACGTGGTGCCCGCGGGCGCCATGGCGCCTGCAGGGGCATCTAAATGCGCCCACATCCTGGCCGGCAGTCGAGCATTTGCCGAAATGCCACCGAAAGCGACGTCATCGAGGGGCGTCACCGCCGAAACGCCGCCGAAAATCGGCATTTCGGCAGATGCTCGACCACCACCATGGTCCTTTGTCTGGCGCCCGCCAGACGAAAAGGTTGGGGACTACTGCTCTACACATTTAAAGATGGAAGGCAGTAGTGAAGACCCTATGTTCCGCATGGAATAAAGAGGCATAAGTCAAGTCAACTCATGTAAGGAGGACCAACAACACTGGGCCTTCTTATATTTTATAAATCTAAAGAATTAGAAAATAAAGTATCCCCTCTATTGTAGCTTTATTTTTAATTAAAAATGATGAATTTCCAAAATCTCAAACTTTAAAAAATTTTCTTTGGCTATTCTTTGTGAATTTTTGAATGAGTCAATGTGAAAATGGCTATTTCACAAATTTCCACTGAAAATAAAACTTTTGGCCCATAAAATGGACCAAAACCAATCAATGAAAATCTCCACTAGGAGAACATTTTTCCATCAAAAATGTTTCTCAGGGGAAAACTGGGGTTTCAACCAAATGAAATTTTTTTGTGAAAAGTATCTGCAGTCTCATGAAAAAAATTGACATTTTTTAAAAAACAAGCAATTGAAAATCCAAAAAAAAAGAGAGATTTGGAAATGCCACTGCAGTGCCTCCTGGGAGCTGTAATTCACCTTCCTCATGCTGCCCCCATTTACCTCTCTGGGCTGGGTTCCCCACCCGGGCTATGTCTCCCATGATGCACCATGGCTAGCGAGTCCCATGATGTGCCACATTGGCTCAGCAAGAGGTTTAATTGTGGTGCGCCATAGGAGAGAGATTTTTGCCATGGGGTTGAGCCCACAGAGAAGAATGGGGGCCTGAGGTACTCACATTACCACTCCCATGAGGCTCCATAGTGGAATTTCCAAATTAAAATAACTCAAGTGAAAAACAAAGAAACCGAAACTGGTTCAAGTGAAACACCAGCGCCGCATATATTGGTTTACGTACTTGTGTGGCAGGAGGTTGGGGAGCATTAACTACTACAGACACAAAGGAGGAGGGTGCGATCAAGTAAGTTTGAGAACCACTGGTCTATAGGAATCTTTAGTATACACACTGGGCAAAGTCACTGAGGCTGTTCAAGGAGATGTAATATACAAGAGTCTGACACCTAGAGGTGATATGGCCACTGGGACTTACCACCAACAAACCAACTTTAGATCATAGCCAGGGCTATGAAGGAGCCCTAATGGCAGCGGCTCCAGAGGGGACTGGCCATATCTTCTCCCACTCACCCACACTCATATTTTGAGCAGCACTAGTCATTTGCAAACTACCTTGCAAAGAGCAGGCTGTGGAGGAGAAAAGCAACTACAATCTCTCCTTGTTTCAGAGTAGCAGCCGTGTTAGTCTGTATCCGCAAAAAGAACAGGAGTACTTGTGGCATTTGTTAATCTCTCCTTGGTAGATCTGCCACCACTGGGGGCTTTGGCCAGGAATCATACTGGAAAAAGTACAGCAGGAAGTTTTCTTTAAGAATAGACTGTTTGCCTCAAAATTCATTAAAGCAAATATGTGCCAAATGAGCAGCATCTGATCAGTTTATTTAGAGTGACAAATGGATATATATATACTCCATTTATTACCGCACTGTGAACTATGCCATTAGGAATGGAGAATTTCTAATGAAGACTAATAATGCAAAGCCTGGATGATAAATATCGGAGCCAGCAGGGAACAATAACAAAAGCATTTATTTTAGTTTTTCATTAGCTTTGAATATTGTTGGTGCACTAAAAATGTGTATGGGGGGCTGTAAAAAATGCTTTTTTGTTCAGTCTGTGAGGAAGGCCATCAGAATTTGATTTTGGCTTAAGGTATTCTTCGGAAGACAGTGCTAAAACAAAGAAAGAATCTTTGTTTATGGCCACGAATTGTCACAATCCCATAGAGCGTTAGCAACAACAGTCATTAACTAAAGAGAAAAAATGTTACCAATTTGCTCACATGTAAAACAATACAATTCAACAAAAAGTTATTTATTTGATTCCTTAATTTACAAAGTCAAATGAAAAGATGGTGTATAAAGTTGTGTGTTTACCTATGTGAACCATTCCTATGATAGTGTCACACAGTGTATGCATGGCCAAATCAGTATATTCCATAGTTTTGTGATTATCTGAGTGTATATATTGCTTACACACCATAGGTTACATATGCGAAAGAGGGAGGACGGACGGACAAGGTGGGTGAGGTAATATCTTTTATTGGACCAACTTTGGTTGGTGAGAGAGACAAGCTTTCAAGCCACACAGAGCTCTTCCTCAGGTCTGGGAAATGTACTGAGAGTGTCACAGCTCAAACACACTGTTCCATATTGATTTAACATAAGTAGTTAACACACATTTCAAGGGACCATTCAAAGTGAAGTGGCCTGTTAACACGCCTCCAGTCAGAGTGGGGAAAGGATGGGAGCAAAAGCAGCTGGGTGGGTTGTTAGTGGGTTATAGATGGGTGGCAATAAGCCATAAATCCAGTATCTCTCTATTCAATCCATGATTTTTAGTCTCTAGCGGAGTTATGAATTTAAGTTCCCAGGCTCGTTTTTTTGGAAGTGCTGTGCTGGTTTCCTTTGAGGATGAGGATTGATAAATCAGACATAGGAGTGATCGCTTTGTGAAAAGTGTTCATCTGCAGGTGACAAGGTGTTTTTGTCTTTTATCACTTTCCTCTGTGAGTTCATTTGAGAGCATAGTTATTGTCCGATTTCTCCTACATAATTGTTATTGGGACAGTTAGTGCACTGGATGTGGTAAACCACAGGTTGTGATAGGCATGTGTAGGACCCATAGATCTTGAAAGGGGAGTTGTGGGGGATGTTGATCATTGTAGCAGTGGAGATGTGTCTGGCAGGGGCTTGTGTCCAGGACACACCAACTCAAAGTGACAACAGACTCTGCCAGAACAACAGATGCGAAACCTGCAGACATATCTCCACTACTACAGTGATCAACACCCCCCACGACATACCTTGCAAGATCCATGGGTCCTGCACATGCCTATCACAACACACTTGGAGCAGATCAACTAAGATTTCACTTTCCTCTCTCAAACAAGAAGACCACCAAGTCTCCCTTTGGATCTGTGGTGATTGGTGCTGTTGTCAGGATGCTGTCATTATACTATTACGAGGTAAATTGCTAAGTGCATGTTACAAAAAGTCACCAGAGCACTGTACCTAAGAAAATGTAAATTCAGTGTTTCCAACTCTCATGATTTTATTGCGAGTCTCAGGACATTTGGTCAGCCACTGGAGTCATGTGATTATGGGACAATCTCTGCTTTTATTAAAAATTTTAAAAAGTAAATTTTCTAGTCCTCGAGATAGCAGCAAAAAGCTCAAAAACCTGAACCCTAAAGGTTCAAACACTAGAAGGCAAATTAAAAAAAAACCAACACATTATTTTTTAAAATCTAATATTTTTATTCATTTTGGAGATACCGTTTTTTAAAACTCAAGGATGGCAACATGGATATGATAAATTAACAAAAGCTACGTCCAACAACCTCCTCCCCTGTCAACACACACTGACTAATCAGACAATTAGAAAGGATTTAGGAGATCTTCAAAGCAGCCACAGGAGGATTCTAACAAAACTCTTCCGACAGCAAGTTCCACAGGCACAGCCTTACCACTGAGACAACTGCCAGGGAAGTCAGGGGATGCATGTATAGCAGGTTTGCAGGGCTTTCAGGAGGTGTAGGATTGGAAGAAGAGGAAACAGGAGAAAAAGGCAACTCCCCATTTTAGTCCTCCCCATAAGCCTTCCCAACTAATTTCCACTCTGTCCCCAGCCAAACCAGGGTTTCACTAGAAACAAGCAGGACAGCCAAATTGGGAAAATCCTACAGAACTCACTGCCCCAGACACTGGCATCACTGCCCTCGCCACACCAGCAGCAGAGTCAGGCCTGCTTACCTCTTTTCTCCTCCTCCCCATTTTCTGCCCTCCAACTCCTTCTCCTTCACTACTTTCACCTTCATCCCATTCCTTCTGTCCCTCATGACTTCTCTTGCTCTCTTCTTCCCTCGATGCCACACTACATGACCACAGTTGGTCCAGGGGTCTTCTCCATTGCTTTGTCTGCCATCTGATACAGACTTCCTGCCTCTCTCTCTTCCACCACTAGCTCATTTCAAATCTCAACTAATCATGCTTCCCCCCACCCCTGCCTATTGCTGATAACTTTTCTCTCCCTCACTTATCTCTAATTGTATCATTTAATTCTGTAAAGTAGAATTGCTGAATAGTTTTTATGAAACAGATGAAGTTGCATTATATAAAATGTAACACACACTACAGTGCTGAACATGTTACATAAATATTACTGTTCTCCAGGCAATCCGGGCGGGTGGGTAGGTAGGTAGGTAGGTAGGTAGAAAGAAAGAATTTCTGTTTTATTATTTTTAAAGAAAGTTTGGCAAGCATTACCAACACCCAGCCAGTCATCTGGAAGAGAACCTCACATACTAATCTCAAAAATTTGAAGTTATTGCTTGCCATAAAAGAATATGATCCCTTGATTACTGAAATATGAGAGTCAGGTGTCAACACTTATTTAGTACAGAATGCAAAAAAGGTCCAAACATCATACACGCTGCATACAAAACATCCACAGATCCTAAGAAGGTTAGAATGGAGGTTGAGGCAGGAAGGGTGGGCCAATTTCAGAGAAAAACAGCTGTTTTCTTTGAGAGTTTTAAAGAAGATTTACAGTTTTGTTTGTTCTTATAGTTTTTATTGACACTATTTTATAATCTTCATAAGCTATTGCCAAAATTATGTTTAAGCTATCCCACATATAAGGAACGTTGGTGGGGGTGGAGGGTGAGAAAAAGCAACATATTGCCTGCCTCACAGAACAAAGAATCTGGACCCCATTATATTTCTCACCGCATAGTCCTCATGACACAGAGACATCAAAGTCTGAAAAATTCACTCTGGAACATTTAGAGTTTGCACATTTAGAGAGACATGCTGACAAAATTCAAGCTTCTCTGCTAGACTTGATGGCCCCGAGAGACACATGAACAGAGCATATTACTCTCACTGGACAAATCACAGAGGCAGGGTATTAAGGCAGTAAAAGGAACCACAGGAAAATTAAACTGCTTTACAAAGCACTATTAAAAGTCACTATTTGTAAAGAAAGATGGAGGTAGCAGAGATCCATTTGGGGATAAAAAATCTGAGGGTATGGCTACACTTACAGCTGTACAGCGCTGGGAGTTACAGCTGTCTTCGTACAGCTGTGTAGGGAAAGCGCTGGTGTGTGGCCACACTCTCAGCTACCAGCGCTGCAGTGTGGCCACATTTGCAGCATTTGCAGCGCTGTTGGGAGTGGTGCATTATGGGCAGCTATCCCAGCGTTCAAGTGGCAGCAACCTGCTTTTCAAAAGAGGGGGGTGGGGTGGAGTGTGACAGGGAGCGGAGGAGAGAGAGAGAGAGAGAGTGGATTTTTGGAGCTGACACTGTGTGTCAGCTCCCTGCCTTGCAAAGCCTGCCTTGCAAATTCTGTGTCAGCTCCCTGCCTTGCAAAATTTGACCATTTCCTCGACTCCTCATTCACTCTTAACTGCAAATAGCCTGCAGACCAGATAAGCAGCTGCTCCAACGGACTCCCTTTCTCCCACCCCCCTTGCTGTTTCTCTCCTCAAGCAAACACTAGCTGTAGACATATTCATCCCCCTGCCTGCCTCATTCACAGCAAACAAGAGCTGTGTTTGTTTTTTAGATAAGCAGCTCCCGGAGCCCCGAGTTCACAACAAAACAAAGAGAGGCATCATAACAAAACAAAGAGAGTAATTTAGTTAAAAGCATTCTGGGATATCTCCTAATACCCTGGAGGCCAATAACAGCGCTGGTGTGTGGCCACACTTGATGAGCAGCGCTGCATCACCAGTGCTGCACTCATTATACCCCAAGCAGACCAGGTGTACAGCCAGCGCTGCAGCCAGGGAGTTGCAGCGCTGGATGTGCCTTGCAGGTGTGGACAGTTACTAAGTTGCAGCGCTGGAAAGCCTCCACCAGCGCTGCAACTCTCCAGTGTAGCCAAGCCCTGAGACACCTAGGATTGCCCCTGGGTATGGAAATGTCAGAGTTGTGTGGAAAGATACACCAAAGTACAGCCTAATATGATGGAAAAAAGGTCAAGACTCCCTATTAGAAATCATCTGCACCTCACAGGAGGGAAAAATGGAGGAGTGACCACATTCATAATAGTTGCGGTGGACTTGAGCAATAGTGATGGGGTACAGAAGGTATCACGGTGTCACAAAGTTAACAGGTTTTACTTTCTGACCTGAAAAATCCTTTTGGGTAATGGAAGAACACTGACACTGCAGTTCTGTACCCACTGAAGAAACAGCCTCTCTTGTCAGATGTGAATGCAGCATAGTCCCTGGAAAAAGCTTAACAATGGCTTGGACCACACAGACACTGTCATGCCAGGCAACTGACTCTACCTGGATTTCTTAATTGAATGCATTTGCTTCCTGTTTACAATGCTGACTGAAGGCCTGATTCTGAATCACTGAGATCAATGGGAGCCTTGGGACCAGGGGCGGCTCTAGGAATTGCGCCGCCCCAAGCAGGGCGGCACGCCGCGGGGGGCGCTCTGGCGGTCGCCGGTCCTGCGGCTCCGGTGGACCTCCTGCAGACGTGCCTGCGGAGGGTCCGCTGGTCTCGCGGCTCCGGTGGACCTCTCGCAAGCATGCCTGCGGATGCTCCACCGAAGCCACGGGACCAGCGGACCCTCCGCAGGCATGCCTGCGGGAGGTCCACCGGAGCCGCCTGCCGCCCTCCCGCGGCACGCCGCCCCAAGCACGCGCTTGGTGCGCTGGGGTCTGGAGCCGGCCCTGCTTGGGACTGACTTCAACTGGAGCAGGATGAGACCCTGAGTGAGAATTCCACATTGGTCAATGTATCCAAGCTCCTGTCTAGTTCTAAGTGCTCCTTTTTGTTTTGTAGATTGGGTAGGACATATAAAAAATGTTTCCTGCCTGTCTGATAATACAAGTTAGAGAGAGGTGAAATCCTGGCCAGCTGCCCAGACCATGGGCTATAAGACCAATCCTGCATTTCTCATGCATGCAAAATTCTGACTGAAACCGCTGGGAATTTTGGGTGTACACCAAACGCAGGATCAGGCCCTATTCCGAGTAAGCAAGCTGCTCCATAATTATTGTATTTTGCATGCATTAGTCAGTGTTACCTAATTAGGTATGTACAGCATCACTTTAAACCATGCCCATTTAAATTGGAAACCAAGTAAGCCTGAACATCCTAGAGAAATGGGGGTTCCATAGGCCCTATTTTTAGCTCATTCACCCCTGTTACCATTTATCCCCCGCACCATTTCCCTTCACCTCCCCCTGCAATGGAAGGCTTTGTAGTATTCTCCCAATAGCAGTAAAACCAGTCCTGTGGCAGTTTCAAACAACTCAATGTCTATCAGCATAGGATCAAGCAAAGGGCCCCACACAAGACTAAGGCAGATGAAGGCCTGTCTACCCCCTGTTTGTGGATCATTCTGGGGCCTAGGCAGGAAATAGGCGTCTGGATGCCTATAGTGAGGTACCACTGCGCACGCCCACAGGCAAAAACGTAAGTGCCTAGGGACATTTTACCCTTAAGATTTAGGTGCTGAGACAGTTTAGGCACCTACAGCATTTGGTGAGAGTTTTGTGGGCCTACATCTGAGGTACTTTTGTGGATCTGGGACAAAGAGCCTATTTGAGAATAAAATAATACAGCTTTCAAAGTAGTTGTGGGGAAGATCTAATCCATACCAGGTTGCTGTGTGTCAGTTCTCATGGGAACTTGAAAAATCTGCAGTTCGTTGAACAGCCCAATGAACCAGGTTTTTCAGTTGATTTATTTAAATTGGATGATTTGAAACCACCAATTGTGCAATATCTAACAACGTAACCACAAGTTCTTACCATTGCCCTTCCACCCACACTTCCCTGCTTTGTCTGTCACACTCACAAATTATTGTGTCTTGCTTTAAATAGGATTCCAAACTCTTTGGGGAAGAGACCATGACTTCCTGTGAGCCTGTCCAGCATAACAGGGCCCTGAATTTGATTGAGATCTTCAGGAACTACTACAGCACACATAAATAATAAATAACTACAGTAATAATAAATGTCATTGTACAGCATGTCACTTATTAGAAACTTGAAAGTTCTCTTTTCTTTCTTCCATTCCCTTCTATAATAATGGAAGAATGACTTTGTTAAGCACCCAGAGAAGAAGGAATACTCTAGGGCTGTCCTAAGAAGACATATTACAGTAAATGAAGAAATAATCTATTTCATTTTCATCATAGAGGCTTATTGTCGTGAGTCCATTTAGACTTGATGGGAGACTTACTTCCATCCCCCCAGCTTTGGCTCTGATTTAGGGCTATTCGGCTTCCCTCTGTGGTGTACTGTAAATTCTAATTCCTTCTTATCTTTTAAAGGGTACCAGTTGAGTGTTTTTGTTTAGAAATACCATTTAAAGTATGATTTGTATGTAATAAAACATACACTTGAATTATTAATGCTGGAACACACAATAAATTCTAAGAATATGACATTCTTGCCCACTTATTTCTTCAGAATGTCTAATTAACTGAGCATAATCAAATGGACTTTCAGACACAAAATGAGTTTCTCTGATCAACACACTTTGCTATCATGCCCAAGAGGTCTGAAATGCCATCCTAAACCATCTAAAAGCATAGTAATTTGATTAATATAGTCTTATATTGAGCATTCAGTCATAAACCCAGGCACACAACGGCCAATCAGAAAGATCTTTTTGTCAATAGAGTTCAAAATCATAACAAAAAATTTTGAACATTTTTATTTTCTGATAAAGCAGTAATAATCACCATTCAGATGAATTATTATTTAGCACAGTTGCCTTCTGAGTCTTTTATTAAGGTGTCAAATGCGCTCCTGACCTTCTTTCCACCACCATCAAAATGTCAGAGATAATTAATGTTGCTGATAGTTCTGGAAATATCACTTCACTCTGTTCTACAAGCACTCAGGCCATGTCTGCACTACAAACTATGGCTGACACAAGTTACATTGGCATAAAGCCACTGCAGTTAGTATATCGCTCATGCAAGGCATATTTGGCTCCTTGCGTTGGGTTGCACATACTCACCAGGAGTGCTCATGTTGATGACAGTGCAGTGCACCATGGGGTAAGGATCTTAGTGTGCAACCTGCCACCGTCCAGTGCCCTGTCTTTTGGGAAGTTTTGGCAATTCATGGGGGACAAAAACAAGTGGCACCTGGCTGACTGGGAGCAAAGGGTCAAGTTACGAGCATGCAACTTTCTCCACCCTATAACATCATCCAAATTCCATAATTTTCACACCTTTTAAAAAGATCCTATGAACCCACGTTGCTCTCTCTGTCCGCCATCTCCGACAGAAGCATGAAGCCTGCACAGCTGTGCACTATTGTCACAAGTGCTGTAAGCACAGGATGTACAATCTTACAGTATTTGCAGAGCTGCAAGAACCACATCAGCACAAAGATTTCATGGAGGACAGATTGCTGTAGGACATAGTGAAAACCAGCTGAAGTTGCTGCTGACGTTCACAGAGCAGCTTTAAACAGCAAAGTGCTGCTTCTGGGCCCGAGAAACGAGCACTGACTGGTGGGATCATATCATAATGCAAGCTTAGGACAATGAGCAGTGGCTGCAGAACTTTCAGATGTGAAAGGCCACATTCCTGGAGTTGTGTGCCAAGCTTGTCCCAGCCCTCCACTGTGTGGACACCAGAATGAGAGCTGCATTTATGTCGGAGACATGAATAGCAATCACACTGGGGAGGGATAGCTCAGTGGTTTGAGCATTGGCCTACTAAACCCAAGACTATGAGTTAAATCCTTGAAAGGGCCATTTAGGGGAGTGGGGTAAAAATCTGTGTGGGGATTGGTCCTGCTTTAGGCAGGGGGTTGGACTAGATGACCTCCCTTCCAACCCTGATAATCTATGATCTAAATGTGCAACACTGGATTAGTACTGGTCAGTGGAAAATCATTTTTTTAATTGGAAAATCCACAGTGGGGGCTGCTATTATAAAGTGGGCAGAGTCATTAATCACCTCCTGCTATGCAGGACTGTGAATCTCAGCAATGTGCAGGACATAGGGGATGGATTTGCAGCAAGGGGGTTCCCAAACTGCAATGGAGCAATTGATGGCATGCATAGACCTATTTTGGCACCAGCCTACCTTGCCCCAAAGTATATCAACAGAAAGGGCTACTTTTCTATGGTTATGCAGCATTGGTGGACACCAGGGACATTCAACTCAGCATGAGTTGATCAGGGAAGAGGCATAATGCTTTTATCTTCAAGAGCATGGGACTCCTCAGAAAACTGCAAGCAGGGACTTACTTTCCCAACCGGTGGATTATCACTGGTGATGTTGAAATGCCAATAGTGATCCTGGGGGACCCAGCCTAACTCTTGCTTCCCTGGTTCATGAAGCCATACACCAGCCACCTCAACAATACCAAAGGAAAGATTCAACTACTGGCTTAGCACATGCAGAATGGCAGTTGAATGTGCTTTTGATAGGCTAAAGGTTCTCTGTGAGAAAAATATCACAATAGTTATAGCTGCTTGCTGTGTCCTGAATAATATCTGAGGCAAAACATTGCCTCTGGGGTGGAGGGAGGAGATGGAGTGGCTGTCTGCTGAATTTAAACAACCAGACACAAGGGCTATTAGAAGAGCTTAACACGGAGCTATACAGCTGAGGGAGGCCTTGAAAAAAAAAAAAAGCACTAACAGTAATGTGTTGATGTACTGTGCTTTACCTGGCCCTGCAGTTTGGGGGCCTGTTAGGAATTGTGTGGTGTGTGGTGCACGGTGCACATCTACAAATGTAACACTGTCAATGCATGTATTAATTTTGTGGTGCTTGCTGTACATTTATAATTATTGATCCTATGAGTTCTGTCACACTGTACAAAAACAAGTGGGTGCTTTCTGTACCACTAGGCATTATGCAGAATATGTTGTGAACTAATAAAGATGAATTATTTTTCTAAGAATAGAATTTTATTGAATAGCACAACCAGTGCAAAGAAAAATACACATACAACCACTGTGGTGCTCACAGGTCAGTATATGTAATGCTGTGGTTGTCTTTACTCTCCCCCGGTGTGGAGTAGTAGGGGTAGGGATGCAGCTGCTGATGCTACCTGGGAATGTTGAGGGGGGCGTAGGGAGGTGTTGTAACAGAGTTCTCCATGTACAGCAAAGGGAGGTGAGCCTGTGATCGTTGAACCTGTAGGTCCACAGGAGTCTGCAGCATCTGTGTTTGCTACCCGAGAATCCCCATTATATCCTGGTGCATCTACATCTCCTTTTCCTGCTGGGCTCCTGGGCCTCTCTCCATACAGTCTGAAATATTCATCCTCCAGGCCCTCTGCTTGATGTCCAAAGCAGCACTGGCTTGCAGGCTCTCATTGAACATCACCCCAAGTCTTCTTCCTTCTCCTCCTTATCTAGCTCAGGTGTTCTGCGGAGTGGAGATTGTGCACGGCACCACTCACAACACCAACCCTGCTGAGTATGGCCTACCAGGAGTGAGGGAAATAAGGATGGAACAGTTCAGTCACATGAAACTATGAGTATATGGCAATGGCACTGAATACTGGTACCATTGTCCACAAGTGACAGTGATTTTAGCTGATATCTCACTCCTAAGGCACCGAGAGCACAGCGGCTACTGGCACCCCAAAGCCGTGCTGGCCTGTATGCTGCCAGCCTGCAATGGCTCCTGCCAAAGTTATTGCAGACTGGTGTGGGAGAGTGTCCTATTGTGGAGAAAGAAATAAGGCTGCCATTCCTGGAAACCTTTGGGAGAGGACTGCAGAGTACCTCCATGAAAGTTGCATCCAGATCTCTCAGGAGATTCAAGGGACATCCCTGTATTCATAAACAAACTGCTCTGCATGGCCCCTTTGCCTAACTCCACAGGGGAGTGAAAAGTGAATAACAGCGCTACCTCATGTTGTTGTACTGGTATGTCTTCTGGTACGAGCAGATTAATGAAAAGTCAATAGCCGTGTGCATCACTGTAATGGGAAATACATATACACACGCTTACCCATGGTTTCTTCCCCTCCACTGGGCTTGTGCATGCTCAACTGCCAGGACTGACTGAACTTCAGTGAAGTCAAACAGGTCCTGACATAAGGCACAGCTGGACCTCCCCAGCTGCATGTCCCCCATCCACCACCTCCTCCTTCCGGCTGTTAATGGCAGGGGTCTGTGTCCCGGGCTCTTCGGAGGTATCCAGAGTGGCCTGCAGGGTGGTGGTGGGGTCTCCACCAGGTATGGCATGCAGCTCTTTGTAAATGCAGCAGGTCTGTGGCTCAGTAGTGGATCGAAGGCTGGCCTCCCTGGCCTTCTGGTATGCCTGCTGCAGTTCCTTTGCTTTCACGCAGCTCTGCAGTTGGTCCCTTTTTTACCCATTCTCCTGTATCCTACTTGTAGATGGCCACATTTCTACAGCTGGTCTGTAGCTGTGCCTACACAGCTTCTTCTCGGCACAGCTCCAGGAGATCCAATATCTCCTATCTACTCCAAACTGGTCAGCTGGGCAGTTACACACAAAAATGGGGAGCAGCTTGTTGTGTTCGCCAAGCTGGGCTATCAGGAAAAGGCATTTAAAAAATCTGCAGGGTTTTTAGGGGGTGGGGGGCAGGCTTTCAGCCTCTGTGACCCCTGAGCAACGAGTTCAATACTGTGACCAGAGTGGTCAGTGTCAGGCATTGTGGGACAGCTGCTGGAGGACTGTTAGGATTGACAAAGGTCAACTATGAAGCAGTACACTCCACTGCTTTGACCTCAGTACATTGACTATGGTGTTATGCCATTTGGGAAGGTAGTGCTACTGCATTGCCACGACAGGGCACTTACTTCGCTGTGAGACAAATATAACTGTAGACACATATGAAACTAGTTTTATGCAAGGCACCTTATGCCGACCTTTGTAGTGTAGACCAGGCCTCAGAATTTGGAATAGCTAGCTGCAAATTCCATCACAGAAATCCTGTCTACAGTTATGGTCATCATTGCTGTGTCTCCCCAAAAAGATTTTATATCAAATAACATAAATATATTATCAAGTACTCATTACATTTAAACTCTAAACCAATATATTTTAAATGGTGGTTTCTGATAATGATAAAAATAATGGAATGTGTGTCAAAGAGCTGAAAATGAAACAATAAAAGATAGAGGGAAAAAACTGTGTTTGAGAAGATGGTAGACATGACACTCCAAGGCATGATGCTAGTCATAAATCTCACACTTTCAGAGACAAGGCGATCTCAGATCTAAAAATAGCTCAATAACTCTTTGTGAAGGTTTTGTAACTAAACAGAGTGTAAATTCTGCATGTGTTTTCAATTATTATGATGCACTGCACATATAATAGTAACAATGGAATTTGGCATTTACACAGTGCTTCTCAGCCAAAGCTCTCAAAGTGTTTTATCATGGGGGACAAATATCATTATCTCCCCTTTACCGAGAGGAAAACAGACACAGGGGTCTAGATCCTCAAAGTTACTTAGGCACCTAACACCCTTGAAATCAACAGGCATTAGGCACCAACATACCTTTGAAGATCTGGGCCAGAGTGGTTAAACAAGTTTCCCAAGGACACAAAATGAGTCAACAGCAGAGATGTGAATGGAACCAGACTCCCAGTAAGTATCCTATCAACTGTAACATGCTGCCTTCAATATATTGTCTCTTTTATTCTACTACAATAATGAAGAAAATATACTGGAGGCCAGGCAGTTTTCTACCAAAGACAAATGATTGTTCATACAAAAAGGAGGGATTTAACCTTACTTAGACTACGTTTTTAAAACTGACCTTCATTTTTTTCTAAAAATGATATCAGTAAGTATAACTCCACTTCACATATATATGCTTTTCCAGATCTTACAGATACAGAAAAGCATACATAGGACTCCCTTGAGACTCAGGGGACTGAGCTCCGAAAAAGATTGGAGGGAAGCAAGCAGTGGCAGAGTGAAATTAACAAGATGTTGGTCAGTTTCACTGTTGCTGTTCAGAACCTTACAACAGCAACACAGGTAAGAGCCAAGTCCATTTGTTGTAGCTGCTGCTGCTGGGGAACACTACATAGCAGCAGCTGAGGTAGGGTACTGCATATGTAGCTTTCCCAAGCAGCAGCAGAGTTAAATTGACATGGCACTTACCTATATTGCTGTTGTAGAGTTCTCAGTAGGTATTTCTGGGAAGGAAAAGAACCCAAAAACAAATGGTAGTGAAGGGAGAGAGTAGCAGACTCCCCACAACTAACTGGAAGTTCCTGGGTATCTGGGGGTTGGCAAGAAAGCTCGTTCTTACTTCCAACAGCCAGAGGTAGAGTGGGGAGAGGCGAAGGGACTTCACATTTATCAAACATCTACTAACCAGAAGCTGATATGAAAGATGGATCCCCCAGTCAGGGGCCAGAGACGCACCCTGGCAGGACACCCAATATCCACTCCTTTGCGAGCCGCTGGGAGCGGGTGGCGGCTGGGGAGACTAGATTTCCCACCAGGGCATTGCCTCTGGAACTTGGCAGCCAACATTCAGTCTTTGGGATCTGCCTCTGGCTAGAACATTTAGTCTCCAGCATAAGGGATGTCTGGTACATGGACTGTTTTCAATCCTAATGTGTTTTTAATCTTGTAAAATAGCCGGATGAATGCATATTCATTGTGGCCTGTTTTACTTGTGAGTGACATAGTGAAGCCAGACAAAAAGAATGCATGTATTCTGATGAGATTCAAATTAAATATTCCTTATTCCTTATAAATATGCAGTAATTACTTTGAAGCTTTTTTTTCCCCCACTGACCAAGAGTTAAAAACTCCAGAGGAAACTGTAACTTATTTAGGCTTATAACTCAGCTCCGACACAAGTTGGAGACACAGCAAAGAATCCTGTGGCACCTTATAGACTAACAGACGTTTTGCAGCATGAGCTTTCGTGGGTGAATACCCACTTCTTCAGATGCAAGACTTGCATCTGAAGAAGTGGGTATTCACCCACGAAAGCTCATGCTGCAAAACGTCTGTTAGTCTATAAGGTGCCACAGGATTCTTTGCTGCTTCTACAGAACCAGACTAACACGGCTACCCCTCTGAAGTTGGAGACAATGTCTCATCCTAGGTGGCAAGTCTATGGCAACAAGTCTGACAAAGATCCTCTGAATGATGCCAGCATGGACCACAGTCCCTGGAAGGTTTAACATTGGTGGTACAGTCAGACTTGGTTAACACTGACTCACACTTTGCCAGCCCACGCTGGTTAACTGTAGGCTTTGGGTAAACCATTCAGCATAACAAAGCAGAGCTGAAGAAACCTGACTGATAGAATGAATACACAACTACATTCAAACTATGATGCTATTCTTAGGGTCCATACGTCCCACATGTCTACTTCTAGTTCCTTAAAAGGAAATGGCATTTCCTGAACAGACAAACAAGAGAATGGGGTGGTGGTGATGGAACATAATATATTTGTCTAGCTTTATCACAAACTGATAATCTACACATCAATTACATCCCTTGAAATCTCAGATGTATTTATACTGTACTTCTAAGGGCCAGCCACTTTAACCAGTCTTCTCAAATGTATGATTTCAATAATGCTGTCCACGCAAAGTTGTGCAAGAAGTACAAATTGGCAAGATCATCGAGAAAACCTTCTACAGTGGTAATGGTCTCCTCTGGCTAACTGCAGCAACTTCAGAGCAAGCTATAGAAAACAATTTTCTAACTCGTTCATGAAAATTATTCAAATGCACACATATTTAACATTCACACATGGTTATAACCTTGGCCACAACACTTTCTGAAATAAAAGATCAGGAAATTTATGTCTAACTCATCTTCAGCCATGTTGTTGTAAAGCTGCAAAGCTCTCCTCTGTCTTCTTAAAGCATTTTTATACATTTATAATTCAAATCTGGAAGCTGTGGTGGCTGAAACAATGCAGTAAATATCAATAACCCATTTCAACATACCTATATCATCTACAGATGGCTAATTCGAGGAATTATCAGACTATGCATTCTCCTCAAGAAAGCAATTGCAATTTCTCATATCAGAGAATACCATTACTGTCTCTCTGAAAGCTACCGGCAGCATCAGAGCTGTCAGGTTCCATTACTCATGAAGAGGAGCGTAAGTAGAACACAAATGTTCTGTTACAGTCATCAAGACTTCCCAGGCGCTTGTATGATCTTGTTTTAAACAACTCATGATAGCTTAAACAATCTCAGGCGCTCTCAGAAAGTCAAGATGATGTGTGACATTTCATGCATCCATACACTCTCCCCATTTTCATTCCTATGCCCAGCCTGATTTAGACAGAGCGTTTGCCCTGGGTTCTCACAGGGCCTAATCAAAAGCCCGCTGAAGCCAAAGAAGTCTCTCCATTGACTTCAATGGGCTTTGGATCAGGCCCCTACTGACTGAATAGGATACATAACAATCTCATCAAAAAATGTTCTATTTAACCTGCCTTGACTTGGAGTGGTTTGCAGTGTCTCAGCAACATGGTATTTTTGCAGGGACTGCCACTCTGTACTCCATAACTTACACTTTAATTTAATAAACTAGCCCTTATGATTATGAAGATGATGCTGAAAGATTAAAGGCGCATAACCCATGTGCTGTTGTCAGCCTGGGTCTGCAGAGGGCCCAGCTGAACCAATACCCTGGGGAGGTGTGAACAGGCCATGTCCCTCTCTCAGCAAGGTGCCCAATAATGATAACAATGTTGACATTTAAGTTATCTATTTCTGTGTGGATTTACACGTGTCTAGAAAGAGAAGGAAGGGTCTCCAAGCCCCACCCTGGGAAAGCCGGGCTTGCAGAGCCCCTCTAGCCCTAACAAGGCACATGCAAACCTGAAGAGCCCAGTAGAGCACATAGGATCATATTTTAAGCAAGGGCTCTGTCTGCTATGCATGGTCCTTCATTTTGACATCTCAAATGGATGGTGTTTGGTTTGGGGGTGGAGCTTGGAAGCATACCCCCAATGTGACTGCTATATTAACCTATGAGGGGAAAAGGGGAGAGAGAGAGAGGGGAGTTGAAGATAGTGCCAAGACTGAGAAACTGGTGGCAAGATAGACAGTGTTTTCAGCAGTAACCAAAGGGATACAAGGAGAGGACTTGGCAGGAAAGTGTTTTGGAAATTATATTCTTTATCATAGGCGTGAGCTCCATGGGTGTCGCCAAACAGCTGATCAGTGGCTCAGGGAGGAGCTAAGGGGAAGGGGGTGAGCAGTGAGCAGCAGGTGGGCAAGGGCCTTGGGGGAAAGGACTGAGCAGGGCCAGGACCTCAGGGCAAAGCGGGGGTGGAGCACCTGGGGAAAAAAAAAAGTCAGTGCCTACGTTCTTTATTATTATTTGTACTGTGGTAGTGCCGTGACGATCCAATCACAGCTCAGGACCCCATTGTGCTATACGCTGTACAAACACAGACCTAAAGAATCGTGTGTGCCCCAGAGAGCTTACAATCTAAGTATAAGCCAAGAGACAATAGGTAACCCAATAAAAACAAACAAGGGTAGCACCACATACAAGTGAGACAACACTGGCCAGCATGATAGGCTGTTGGTTTCAGCACACCAGCAGCCTAACCGTTGTCAAGTAGTTTGCAGACATCCTAGCAAAGGAGAGTTTTAAGAAGGGATTTGAAGGAGGGCAAAGAGGTAGTTTTGCAGATATTTACAGGGAGCTCGTCCAGAGTGTGGGGAAAAGTGTGAAAGGGTGTGTTTCAAAATTTAACAAATGGACCACGAAGACTGGCATGTTGAGTATTAGGTGGCAGCAACACATTCAGAAGTTGTTAGAAAGACAAGCTGAGGCTACGTCTACACTACCCGCCGTATCGGCGGGTAGCGATCGATTTTTCAGGGATCGATATATCGCGTCTCATCTAGACGCGATATATCGATCCCCGAACGCGCTTATATCGATTCCGGAACTCCACCACCGCGAACGGCGGTGGCGGCGTCGATATGGAGAGCCCCGGAGATCGATCCCGCGCCGTGAGGACGGGTAAGTTATCGATATAAGATACTTCGACTTCAGCTACGTTATTCACGTAGCTGAAGTTGCGTATCTTATATCGATTTTTCCCCTTAGTGTAGACCAGCCCCTAGATACAACAGAAGTGAACAGAAACATCAGCTCAGACCATAAAACCACTAGTGATTCTTTTCTCATGGAATAATCTTTTCAGCGGAAACGTCCCATGTTAATATTAGCTAGTAGCAAGTTGTGTGATAAATTCAACTATGCATACTGGTCATCTTAATTTATCACTCCCATCCTAAAAGCCCTTTCTCACTTCACTATGCAGGATTAATAGCATGGACATCAACGTAAACATTTCTCGTTGGAAAAAAAATGCATTGCTACCAAGTAACCCAATATTATACTATGACTGAGAAAGAGAAATATTTTTCTCTTTTTAAAGTTTATTTTCTGCATTTGACAGCACTTTGTGTCAAGTCAGTATCTACTTTTTCCCTGTATAATCACTTTTGCTTGTTTACCTGTGTCTTTTGCATAGCAAAAGAGAGGAAGAAAACATTCAAACAAACAGACAAGCCTACCCAAAACAAGAAATCTGGCCAAATGAGTTAAAACATATTCAAGGGGAATTTAGGGGCAGGACAACTTCACCAGAATGATTTGTTCATTTGGTAAAACTGAGCAGTTTCATGTTGACAGAATCCCTTTACAAACATGACAAATCACCCTGCCCATCTTCATATAAAGACAAAATAATACATAAGAAGTTTAGGTTATTTAACGCTCCAGGAAATCTGGAGTTTATGAGCAGTTATTTCAAGTTACAGCAAAGATGAGACTCATGGAAGACAAGACATATAATCTGGAACCAGTTTTAAAGTCCTGCAACATAATTTTTTAATCTGAACAACTTTTATGGTGCTCCTTTAAATATAATTAATAGCTAGAAACCATGAAAGAGTGCTCACTGCCAGCCAGCAACACTGTATGCACTAACCTTTTAATTTACTGAACTAAAAAAAAGTCCATGTCTCGATTAAAAGATCATTTCTCAAAACTTTCCAGCATTTCACTCTTGGCAAAATGAAGTAATTCAGAGACTGACAAGGTCCAGTTCGAAACTCAAAACAGCAAACACGTGTTCAAGGCTACCTTGTATTCTTTGCGCCAGATGCTGTCACAGCCCTGTATAACATAGTCTTCATCACCTTCATAGATGGCATCAGAGATAATTCTTTAACATGGCAACAGCAGCTATCAATGAATCATCTCTGCAGTAATCCAGTCTCAAGTGATTTTTTATTTTCAACTTGGATATATACAAGCAATACGTCCAGCTTCATCGGTTAGACTTGGAGCAAATCCGTGTAAAAGAATGTATAAGACCATTGCTTGAACGGTTTTCACACAGATATCCAAAGCCCGTAAAAGATGTCAAGATGCCTGAAATGCTGCTGAAGGCCATGTGTAGCTCCAGTAATACACTCTACTCTAGTATCTAAATGTGCTTGAAACATAAATTATACTTTTCACCTATGTAGCACTTTTTATCCATTAATCTCAAAGCACTTTTACAGAGCTAGGTATTATTACTATTCCTATTTTACAGATGGAAAAATTGAAGCAAAGGGAGGTTAAGTGACTTGCCCAAGGTTGCACAATGACTAAATGACATGGCCGGAAACAGAAACAAGGTCTCCAGACTCCCAGCTCAGTGTCTTACTCAATCGACTAGTTCCATGTGATAATGGAGCACTGGCACAACAGTGTTCCCAGTTTTGTACTCCATATCTTTCTCAGCCATAATGTGACCTGAACTGTACCCATTCTATTTGGCCTGACATTCCAGGACGGAATTTGTTTTCTATAACTACTGTTTCAGCTACTGCTATCTAAGGAGATGACAAAACCCAGTAAAATGCATCTTCTCATTATCAAATTGTTTGTGAATTCGTAGCTTTAATATTCCAAATGGCAGTCACAGGCATCTTTGTTTATTGCAGCAGAGATGAACTGGAACAACCAATAACATGGATTCACTAACTTGCAGATGCAAGTAACTTGTCAGCAGCAGCTGTCTTGCACGCAATGCTTGCATACATATGCCCATCCAAGCCATTATGTGGTTGTTCTGTGTACACTATAGAATCTCGCTAGGGAGGTCTATTTTAATGCAGGTAAAATAAGAGCTGGCCATCCCAAATATTCAGTGATTTTTTGAAACCTCACCCTTTTATTTATATGATCTCATGTTTGGTTTCTCATCAGCACAAAATTCCCAAGATGTTGCTGAATTGTTAGTAGGCTAAGTCTACCTGTCAGAGGACTTAATGGCTCTACTGTGCAGGAACCTTTCAGTAAAGTGAGTTGGGTGGAAAAAGGCTGGTCACGTGTAGAGGTTACTATGGTTTACTGTTTGGCATACTGTACTGCGTTATTTTTTGTAACACTTTCCTGTAGGTACAGGAAATTAGGATCTGTAAATATAAGGCACAGCTGGCCAAAAGTAAAACTCTTGTTCTGCCTTAGGATTCTTGGGTGCAGCTGCCACTGAACTCCACAGGAGTGGTTTATGCACATCAAAAGCACTAGCAGATCCCACATACACACACTATTTTCTCCATGATTATTATTAAGACAGCAGACTTTCTGAAGACAATTCTCAGACACCCAATACAGGAAGCTGAAAGCCATGTGCTTCAAGTGGTATAGGTATCCCCAGAATTGCTCTACCGCATGGGCCAGTGGATAGGGCCCTGGACTGACAATCAGAAGAAGGGGTGGGTTCTAATACCAATTTTGCCAATAGCCTGCTACATGACCTGAAACAAGTCATTTAACATCTCTGCCTCAGTTTCCCCTCTCATCCTTTGTCTGTTTAGGTTGAAATCTCTTCGGGGCAGAGACTGTCTGTATGCATGTACAGCAATTGGGGTGTCTAGGCATCACTCTAACTCAAATAATAATACTTGAAAACAGCTATTTTTCAAAACACAACAAAACTAGGAGGGTTAAGAAATATCATGATGTGAGTATATACATATAGCCTTCCTCAAAATAATCAACTTTTAGAAGTTTTTGACTGCTTTCAGTATTTGATACACTTCTTAAATTGTTTTCATACCTTTCTCTTCAAGCCAGTCACTCAAAAGATTTATGGTCCATCCGCTGGTCACTTACATTCTGTTCCTGAGATCTCTTCTTTAAAACTGTGCCTACTTACTATGAACTTTATTTTAGATATGATTTTCTTCATTTCCATCCACTGAAACTGATGTGATATAGAGAAGAGAGCACATTGAGTTCCTCTCATGAATATCACATACTCATTCAGTGTCTTATTATTTCATTTCCAGGATCCCAACAAACTGGCTGAAATATATACATACAGGAATCACTTTACCGCTCCAGGCACTGTTAATGTCTGTCTCCTCCCCTGGTTAATGCATTTCTGGAAGGTGCTCAAATACTATGGTGATAAGAGCAGTACAACCACCTATACAGAATGGGTACAATTCAGGAGTTTAACCATGTTGCTGAACTATCCTAAAGCCTACGATTGCATAAGGAAAAAGATCAGAGGAGGGAACCTCCACAGGAAGAGACTGCAAAGAGCAGAAGTCTCCAATGAAATGTTCCACCACAGTAACTCCTCACTTAAAGTCATTCCAATTAACATTGTTTCATTGCTGATCAATTAGAGAACATGCTCGTTTAAAGTTGCGCAATGCTCCCTTATAACGTTGTTTGACAGCCGCCTGCTTGCAGAAAGAGCAACCTGTTGAAGCTAGCTGGTGGGGGCTTGGAATCAGGGTGGGCCAGCAGCCCCCCATCAGCTCCCCTAAGTTCCCTGTGCGGCAGCTGTCCAGCAGGCTATCAAGTGACAGGCAGTTCAGCTGTCCCTCCCCCTCTGCCGTGTGCTCCTCCTGCTTGCTGTGCAGAGGTGAGCGGGAGAAGAGGGGTCCTGATGTCAGGGTGTCCCCCTGCACCTGTTCCTGTACCTTATCTCCACAGAGCAGGAGGAGACACGCCAGGGCTCAGGACCAAGGGAGCTTACTGGTAGCAGCTGCTGTCTCAACTTGCTAATCTACTTAAAAAGGCAATGTACTTAGAGTGGGGTCAGTGTACTTAAAGGGGCAATGTGCATCTCTCTCACACACAGGGTGTCTCTCTCTCTGTCTCTGCCATGCTGTCTCCCCTCCCTCCATTTGTGCTGCCTTATAGAGCGTGAGGCTACATTAACAACATGTTAACCCTTGAGGGCTCAGCCGAGTACTAGTTCATCATTTAACACCAAGGCATTCCCTGGGAAATAGCCCACCCTCTGACTTCACCACCTCAACCAAGCTTCACAGTCATCATTGCTGTGTACAGTATTGAACTGTTTAAAACGTATACTGTGTATGTAAAATTTCCCTGGAACCTAACCCCCCACTATTTACATGAATTCTTATGGGAAATTGGATTCGCTTAACATGGTTTACCTTAAAGTAGCATTTTTCAAGAACATTACTACAATGTTAAGCGAGGAGTTACTGTAATTATTTCCCCGCTCTAATCCATGGAGAGAAGATTTGGCCAAATACCAAAAGACGCCCTGGCACCTTTAAATAAAGAGCAGAAAGGACATCTGTATTTAAAACTTCATCAGAAAGACTTTGCCACAGTAAAACTGCATGGGACTGAATTTAACCACCTCCAAAAGACAAAGGGTTGAGTTAACCTGCTGGGATTTAAACCTATTACAAGGAATCTAGGTATTCTATGACACTATAATTGTTTTGGTGATTAGCAAAGTGATAGGAAAATATAAGAGTACGTGAATATCCCATAGAATTATCCAAACAAGGTTAAAGTAATCTTGACCTGAGTAGTTTTTACTGCACACCGTCAGAAAAATCAATTGCTATTCAGAGACTTTTCTTCACAATGCCTTGATTAAAGTATTTGGAGCGTGGTGTGCAGAATACTGTCAGAGCCAGCGCTAGGCATAAGCAAAGTAGGCAATTCTTTAGGGCCCTGAGCAGCTCAAGGGGCCCCTCATTCTCTTTTTTAGTATATATCGTGGGGAGGGCCCAAAATATTCCTGCTTAGGGCCCCCAAAGGGCAAGCACTGCTTCTGAATACTGTATACTGTTGAATTCAGAATATGGGGCCCAAAAACACAGCATTGCTAATAAGTTGGCAAGCTGAACTGTCTCACTTCAAGAGCAGTAGCCAAAACAAACTATTTTCCATGTTTAGGTAACAAATTATTATTGAAATAACAGAAGCTCTGCCTGGATCCAACACAGGGTGCTTTTCTTTATCAGCAGAAATGACCAATTACCAAATTCTTTGACTGTAACGCACAGTTAAAATGGATGTACAGTATGATTTGTTTGTATTTAAGAAAGCATTGACACCAATGAGATTTTTTAACTCATCACTTAAAAGCCTATCCTTGTCTACTCAAAGGTGTTCCATATTTAACAGCTGACAATTCTAGATTAAAGCAACTCCGGGGAGAAGAGAAAACACATTTACAATTACAGGAGATTTTATATTTACCAAAAAGAAAACAAATACATTTTTACTATATTAAACGATAAGGCCAATGGAATGTATAATCTTTTAACTATACAGTAGGTTTATCAATACAGTTGCTACTGATTTTCACTGCCTCAGAGTCTTCACCACTACCAGTAAAAGGAAAACTGGATTTTCAAATGCATTGAAAGCTGAAACAAGCACACCACTGAGCGGTCAACTCAAAGATTATGGGCAAAGACTTGGATTTTTGAAGTCTGGGTAAGCAGAGACTGGACACAGCAGTAGCGACATGTTCGGGCTTTAAGAAGAAAGCCAAACACTGGATATTAGCATTTTCATGCAAACCAGTTAAAGAATACCATCAAGATGACCTGCAATGTAAGGCACTCAGTTGTTCTCCCAAGCAAAGAAACAGAGTTTGGCAGCAGCAACTCTCACAGAAATGGCAGGGCAGATATTTCTGTTGACTTCATTGAATTAGCAATTGATGTTTCTAATACCTTAGTGTTTATTACAGAAACAACACAAATTTGTGTTCCAGCATCTTTGTGTTGGAAGGAAATTAACTGAAACATGCCAACAAAAATAGGCAAATTTCAGCTCATTATAATAGTCACATATCTAATTTTACTATCCCCAAAGATCAGGACTATTGCTCAAGCAAAAAATGCTCCTGGACCCAAAAAACAATTTATATCATCAATGAGCAGAGGTTCTACAGTTGTAGATTCCTGGATTGCATTATGAATCACACTTACCTGATTACTGCTTCTATGGTCCTAGACAAATACATCCTTAGCTGAATTGACAAATACCCATTAGTTTTGAACAGCTTTGTTTTTGTGCATTAATTTCAGATTGGTAGATCTGTATTAAGCTGTTACTGTAGGTCAGTTTACACTGGTACCATCCTGACATACCTTAATTTGGCAAGACAGCTGTTTTAAAGGAGCAGACAGCTACAGACTGATTTCCTTTTGCCTTAGGAATGAACCCAAATTTCAGTTTCCAGCTTAAACCTTGATAAAACACATGTGATACTTTGAGAATGACAGCATTAGAATAAGTGCAGTGCTGTTTTTTAGGAGTATGATGGCTATAACATACCTATTTATGGTCAAGTTGTGGCACTTGACAAGATTATTCTAAAATACTTTTAGTTAATTATCCTTTAATTAAATTACAACAATTAACAAAAAAGCAAGTAAGTAAGAAACACTATTTCAAGAGCCCTCTTCTGATAGCTTTTATGATGCTGGTACGAATGCCAGGGAGCTAAAAGAACAAGAAAGGCTTGGTTCATTTCAGTGCCATTAGAAACACAAAGTAAATCCATGTTTGCCAAATAAAATAGCACACATTTGTCAAACAGTAAGAGGGTGCCACAAAGAATGGAAAAATCAATAAATATTAAAAAGCCATTAAAAAGCAGATGACACTGGGCTTGCATTTCTGTAAAAACATGTGTAGATCACTTAACATTTTACTAGTGCAAACTAAGAGATCCCATATGTTATCTCTCCCCCACTTCCCCGGGACTGTACTTTCTTCAGAAAGGGCTGACTTCAATGGAAATACAGAAAGCCTTTCCAGGCTAGTAACTCTGCCTCTCAGTGTCTACAGGAGAGGGGAAGGAGTTGCAACACTGCCTGCCAGGGCAACAAGAAATGCCCAGCACGCGTCTACAGTCTCCTGCAGGGCCGGTGAAGTAAAGTTAGAAGTTTGCAAGAGTTTGTGCAGGAGATTTTCGCAGCTACTCCCACGGCAACAGACCAGCGGTTGAATGAACGCGAGGAGCCCAGGCAGGGGACCGCTCCTGGGTCTATCTGTGCGCAGGGACATCAAGGCACGTTGGTATCCCGCTCCCGTCCCAACCCAAGTCACAGAGCAGGCTGGGGGAGGGGGCGCCGGGCTGCGCCGGGGAGCAGCCAAGCTCACACCTGGCGAGGGAGGACCCCGCGAGGCCAGCAGGGCGCACCTAGGCTGGGTCAGGTTAGGCTAGAAAAGTCCCGCTCCGGGGAGCCTGGCCAGGGGCTGCTGCTGCAAAGGAAGGCGCGTGACTGCGGAGCCCCTGCCCCGCTGCTCCCCAGCAGCGCCTCAGGGCTGGCAGCCCCGGCCGCCGCAGGGCGAGGCGCCCCGCTCCCCTACCTTCGTACGCGAGGCTCAGGCACACGCCCAGGGCCAGCAGCCAGGCTAAGCAGAGCGAGCGGCTCCCCATGTTGCGCGGCCGAGTCCCGTCCCCGCTGGAGGCTGCGCGACTAGGGGGCAGGCGGAGGAGCGGGACAGAGACATTCTCCGAGCGGGCCCGGGGGCTCCGCGGCAAACTCCTCCTCCTCCTCCTGCCGCCGCCGCAGCTCTAAGCTCCCCCTGCCCGCGCCCCCCCGCGGCCCGGGGCGCCGAGCGGAGCTGCAGGGAGCCTGTGGCCCAGCTGCCTTCCCAGCCTCTCCCGCCAACTCCCGCGCCTTTCAGCTCCCTTTGAAGGCGGCTCTGCGTTCTCCCTCGGGCGGATTTTGCAAGAGTTTCTGCAGGAGCCATGGACGCTCAGCCCTGAGCGCTGGCTGGTCTTCTCCGGTCTCCCGCCTGGAAACGATCAAAGCCCCAGGGCCATGCCCCGTCCTTCCTGGGCAGACAATAGCTAGCTCGGGGGCTCTCTGTTACACCTGGCCAACACTGGCATAGCGCGGCCTGCCTGCAAGGGACTAGTAGTGAACTGAAAGGATTTTGTTACAGCCTTTCCTGCCCCCTCCCCCCGCCAGCAAAATCACAAGACAAAGGATCCCACCCTGATAGTAAGCTGCTGCGTGTATGCTTGGGACCCCCACCACACGGCTTAGGTCTCAATCCCCAGACTCTGAAATGAGAGACATCCTTTTTTTTCTTGAACACACTGTTGTTTTTTAAATTACATACAAGCTTGTAAAGAGCCTGGACCGTATTACAATGGAACTAAATGATCCTGGGTACTAAAACCACATGTTATGTGGAAATCCACTATTTAAAAGAAAAAGACCATTTGTTCTGATCCTAGAATATTAGAAATGGAGAGATGCAAGGGACCCTGAGAGGCCATTAAGTCCAGCCAGCTGCTGAGGCAGGGCCACAGTTACTATATTTTGCATCAGAGACCCCCAATCTTCCCTCCCCATTTCTGTCCCGTGTCAGTGACCCTCAGCACACCCTCCCCTCTGTTTCCCATGTCAGAGACATTTGGCCCAAATGGGGCCTGCCCAAGCTATCCACACCCATAGCCCAGCTTGGTCCCCTGCAAACTTTCTCAGCTGCATGCTATCCTAGAAGGGAGTGGGACAGAGGCAGCACCATATGTATTGGGCAAGGTGGAGGTATCTGCCACTGGGTGTGGTTGTGTTCAGGTGCCAAAGTGGGACTTTCCAATGGCAATGTGGGACCGAAGGACAACTTTACAAATCAGGGCCAGTTGTGGGATGTCCTGCTCTATGTGGGACACTTGAGAGGGATGCCATCTGGCACTGATTCAGCAATTTGCAAGCTGGGACCACTACCCTCTTTAGGGTGGGAACAGTGGGAGGAAACTTGCCATGAGATCTCCTTCCACCTCCACTAGTGATTACCAGTCCAGATCCCGTTTCAGGAGCTGTATGAGGGGAAGGCAATATGCTACTAGTTCCAATCCTTTCACTGGCAACAGTGGACCAGAGAAAGAAGCAAATGGGTGCCAGCTCAGAGCCTCTCCTGTCACTGCAGTAAGACAAGAGGGATGGCACTCATTGCCAGTTTAGGCCTGGAAAATTCCATTCCCCACAGCCCCCATTTCAGATGTCCTGCACTTGAGCAGCTTTGGTTGCTCAGAAGTTTGCAGTATTGCCAACCTCCTGTGCTCAAAAGTCATGAATCAAGCCCCCCAAATAATGAGATTTGTATTTTTTGGGGAGGTGGGAGGTATTTGCCCTTGGGTTTTGAGGTACTAGGCTACTCTTCTGTCACATTTTCAGGCTTTCCTCCATAAGAAGGGTCAGAAACTTTACTTTGTTTTTTTAAATGAAAGCTGAGATTCTCATGTAAAGTAACTCCTCACTTAACATTGTGGTTATGTTCCTGAAAAATGCTAGTTTAAGCGAAACGATGTTAAGCGAATCCAATTTCCCCATAAGAATTAATGTAAATCGGGGGGGTTAGGTTCAAGGGAATTTTTTTTCACCAGATAAAAGACTATACAGTAATCATTAATCTAAAAGAGTTGGGACTTTAAGAAAAATATCAAAGTTTGCAAAACTTGTGATAAAAATCATGGGAATTGGCAGTAGCTAGAATAAGAACTCACCTTCCCCCACCCTAGAAAGGAAGCATCTGATGTGGGTAAAAGAATGTTGAAGGGATGGCGTAAGGGAGTGGGGTCCTGCTGGCATGTAGCCTTCAAAGATAGTGAAGGCCAAGAGTGTAAAAGGAGAGAGATTCCAGCCAAGACCTGGGAGCCCAGGTCAAGACAACAGCAGGATCTGGAGCAGGCCTCTGCAGAACAGGGAAAGGTGCCAAACTATCCTCCATGAGTACTTGTGGCACCTTAGAGACTAACAAATTTATTTCAGCATGAGCTTTCGTGAGCTACAGCTCATTTCTTCAGATGCATAGAATAGAACACACAGACAGGAGATATTTATATATACAGAGAACATGAAAAGGTGGAAGTATGCATACCAACAGGAAGAGTCTAATCAATTGAGATGAGCTATCATCAGCAGGAGGAAAAAAAACCTTTTGAAGTGATAATTAAGATGACCCATAGAAGGTCGAATTAATATGCAAATTAGATACAATTAACTCAGGCTTAAACAGAGACTGGGAATGGTTGGGTCATTACATTAATTGAATCTATTTCCCTATGTAAAGTTCTCCTGACACCTTCTATGGGTCATCTTAATTATCACTTCAAAAAGGTTTTTTTTCCTCCTGCTGATGATAGCTCATCTCAATTGATTAGACTTTTCCTGTTGGTATGCATACTTCCACCTTTTCATGTTCTCTGTATGTATAAATATCTCCTGTCTGTGTGTTCCATTCTATGCATCCGAAGAAGTGAGCTGTAGCTCACGAAAGCTCATGCTGAAATAAATTTGTTAGTCTCTAAGATGCCACAAGTACTCCTGTTCTTTTTGCGGATACAGACTAACACGGCTGCTACTCTGAAACCTATCCTCCATGACTATCTCATGGAGGATAGTCACTCCTCAGACAGCCATGTTTCAAAACAAAGGAGAGAAACTAAAACCAGGTCACTGCACATAAATCCTCCATAGTAGGATCCACAGAGGGGTGTCAGAGGCTGGGCTAAAAGATCAGGGGTATCATGGTCCCTGTGTGTGTTTTGCATATGACCCTTAAACCAACATGTTATCTACCCACATGCAGATTATTCTTGCCAAGAATAGGATTAATCTGCACAAACAGAGTAGTGTTGTATCAGGAACCATTGCCAGCAGAATCAAGGATGTAAAATTTCTTACAGATAATTTCTATTCTCCTAGCAGTGTCCCCCCACACTCCTGATATCTGGGTTGCTCTTCTCTTTTTGCAGCTCACACAGGCAGATCAGAGTTTTGGAGCTGCATGGTCTGGCCACGCCTTCTCAGTTCCAGCTTCCTTACAGATGAGTTGTTCCCAAACTGTAGAATTTGCATAACATCATTAATAACAAATAACAAAGTAACTACCAGTTTATACTTAAGAGCAAAGAAGACGGTCATATCATAACAATTCCACTTAGTATCTGAACCTTGATTCATGAGCCATCCAGAATAAGTAGAATTGTGAGAGATGCTACTACCAGAAAAGAAAATAATCAGCAATACATTTTCCATTCTGCAGCCCAGTATCTCCCATAGTTCTTGACATCTGGGAAGTAGCGAGCAATGAACAGATGTAAGGAGCGTTATAGAAAAGGTCAGAAAAAGGAAAACAATATCCCTCCCCCTCCATATTTTATTAAAGTGCAAAATCAGTTCTGGGCCATACCACAGCACCTTCCTGCCAAAGGAAGTCCACCTTGTAGTTATTGATAAAAATGGTAGCATTTGACCAGCTGGTTGCCCTACAAATTTCTGCTGTGGTGGATGCATTAGCTCTTTCTGCCCACAAGGTTGCCAGGGATCAAGGAGTGTGCCCTGAACCCTTTTGGAACCAGAATCTCCAGTGTCTTGTACACTTCCACAATGCATAGTCTAATCCACCTAGCAACAGACAACTTGCAAGCTCTGAGTCCTTGGCATTTCAGATGAAAGGATACAAACAGGGCACCTGATCTCCTCATGGACTCTGTGTTTGAAGTAAATTTTCAGAACCCTTCTGATAACTAAGGTGTGCCACCTCTGCTCAGTGGATGCCGTGGCACGGGACAGAATGAAGATACAGTAGAACCTCAGAGTTATGAACACCACAGTTACAAACTGACCAGTCAACTACACACATTTGGAACTGTAAATACACAATCTGGCAGCAACAGAGACCCCTCCCCACCCTCAAAAAAGCAGCAGCAGCAGCAGCAGTAAATACAGTATAGTACTGAGTTAAACAAACTACTAAAAAAAATGGAAAGCAGCATTTTATTTCTGAATAGTAACGTTTCAAAGCTGTATTAAGTCAATGTTCAGTTGTAAACTTTTGAAAGAACAACCATAATGTTTTGTTCAGAATTACAAACAGTTCAGAGTTACGAACAACCTCCATTCCCGAGGTGTCCGTAACTCTGAGGTTCTACTGTAGAGCCATCTCTTGGGAAGTGTGGAACAATGTGGAAAGAAATCTTCACCTTCGGGATAAATGATTCAAGAGTTCTGAGCCTCACCTTTTCCTCATGAAACATGCCGTAAAGATTCTGTGTAGGGAGCGCTGCCAGCTCCAACAGTCACCTGGCTGACATAATGGCCAGCAGATAAGTTTTGATAGACAAATAAAATGCTGACACTGACATCAGTGGTTTGAAGGAATGGTTTGTCAGGACTCTCAGTACAAGTCCTACTTGGGAAAAAGAGGTCCAATTAACGAATCAGACTGTCCTACAGAATCTGGCTACCTGGAGGTTCTCTGCCACAGAACCTGCAGATCCTGTGAACATCATACTACCAAAGGGCAGACACGTGATTTACAGTGGTGCTAGATTGGAGACCTTTGTCAAAGCCAAAACCAAGATAGCCAGAATTCCTGAATTTCTAGGGCTTGCTTCATGTTCCTGGCCCCAGCCCCAAAACTTGGTCCAGAGAGAGAAGTATGTTTTCAAAGTAAATATTCTTTGAGGATAAAGAAGTGTTCTGATGACACTGGAGGACAGACCCAATGATACTAGAGCTTCCCTTTCAATAGCCAGGCTGTTAGATGCCGCCAGTTCAGTTCCGGATGAAGCAGAGGACCTTGTGAGAGGATGTCCTATGTCTTTGGGAGCTATAGAGGTGGTCCCAATTTCAGCTCTATCAGGTCTGAACCAGGGTCTCCTCAGCCAAAGTGGAGTTACCAATATTACTGTTCTCCTGTTCTTGCTTTATTTTCTGGACCATCTTCCCTAATAATGGGAAACGTGGAAATACACAGAGGAGGCCCTAAGGCCATCTGTGTGATAGGGCATAGGGCACTTTTCTATTGTGAAGTACTTTGGTCTCTTCATGTTAACATGGTTCACAAATAAGTTGGCTGAGGGCAGGCGGAATAATTAGACCATTAACTCAAACACTACCTGAGTCAGTCACCACTCAAAAGTTGTTCACCTTGCACCTGCTGAGCCAGTCCCCCTTCTGGTTCAGGTCTTCCTTTATGTGAACTACCCTGAGGGAGAGGAGAGAATGCTCCACCCACTGCACATGTTCCATTGCTTCATTGTGTAGTGCTGGGCTTCTTCTTCCCCTCCTGAGTTGTTCAAATATGTGACTGTGGTAGTGTTGTCTGACTGAATCAGAGCATGGTTCCCATCTAGGCTGGACTGGAACCTTCATAGTGTCAGCTTGACCACTCTCAGTTCTAAAAGGTTTGTTCTGCAGGTCCTTTCCTCCAGGTTTTAGAAAGCCAAAGCCTCAGCAATTTAGCTTTGCGGAGCCTCTGTGGCATGGAGCCCCAGGCAATTGCCCTGCTTGCTACCCCCTAACGCTGGCCCTGCCTTTTATATGCAGAAAAACAGTTATGGCACAGGCGGGCCATGGAGTTTTTATAGCATGTTGGGGGGGCCTCAGAAAGAAAAAGGTTAAGAACCTCTGTTGTATTGGATGATTCTAACTCTGTGTTTGTGCCTGTTTTGGAGGCATGTATACAGTCCACTATAATTTGACACTAAACCTCATAGATATTGTAGAACAGATATCTTGCTCTACGCCTGTGTTAGGACAATATCTCTAAAATAATCCAGGCAAAGATTTCAAAAGCAAGTCTAAGGCACCTTCGAAGAAAGGAAGCAGGAAACTCCTCATCATATTAGAAATCCCAAATAATATAATAGTTATCAATGTTATACTTCTTGCACAGGCACTTTCTCAAGTGATATTTTAATAGCCAACGCATTTTGCATGGAACTCTATTACCAACAAAAGTCAGATCTAGTGACCCAAGAGCATAATCTTGGTCATTTTTTCCTCCTGTTTAACTTTCAAATCGTTATAGAAAAAATGTGAACTATTTAAACCTGTGGTTATGCAGCGTTCCAGTGACTACTTGCATTACACAAAACATTACCACCATGACTTCCACTGAAGACTGTCAGTTCTTGACTGTTTCAGGTACAAATGAAATACAGTCCAGGAATAATTTAAAAACAAACAAATTCATATGATGTCTTAAAAACAAAATAAAGCAAAAATATAGAATGGGAATATGTGTTAAGGACATATAATACATCAGATTTGTACACAGTAAGGAACAAAGCAAAGTTAAGTACTACTAGATAGTCATTTATTATATTATTTGTACTGCAGTAGAGCTTACAGCTAATTTAAGGATGCAATTTTTTTTTAAAAAACAAATTTCTCCCACGGGCCATTATCAACATAGATGTGGCTCCAGTAAAATTACTGATTTTTTTTCTTTAAAAGGTAATTGCCAATAATGTTTAATGATCTGATGTCTTCCCCGTAAAAGAAGTATGATAAAATGCAACAATACAGATGCATATAATTGGCTTTTGGAAGCCCAGGCTATGATGCTGATGGTAGTCATGGTCAGAGGGTGACAAATTTGGTGTCCACTCTTGCAAAAGTCTCTGCTTGAAATTTTACTCATGTGAATAGGCTTATTGAACGAGGGTGCTCAGATGTTTAAAGTTACTCACTAGTGTAAGTGTTTGTGGGATCAGGCCGTAGATTGCAGCAGAAGCAGGACTATTCAGGAAATATTTTTAAAAAATATAAACCAGCTAAAATTCTTACATCAAACACTTAGGAGCTGCTTTTTTACTCTGAATTAACAGTTTATTACGGGCAGCACAGCTAGAAGGGCCAACAGTTCAGGTGGCCCAACACTTTCCATTATAAGACCCTGTTGGTTATGGCTTTGTCAAATGTAAACTGCCTGGGCTGAAGTCTTCCATCATGGGTGTCTGCCCCAAGCTGATTATTTAAAAAAAAAAAGTTTCTGAGACTCGAACAAGGGTATCAGAAGAGGAGACTGGAACTGGGATGAGAAACCGAGGGGGATTTGGGATGAGGAGCTTAGAGGAGAGAGATGGGACAGGCTGGGTAGAAGCAATCAGACTTGGGGGAAAACAGGGCAGAAGAGTCTACACCCGCTAGAGCACAATCCCCTCCAGAGCCTGGAATGGACCTCAGGATTCCAGAATCTCACCATTCCTCTGCTGTCTGCAAATATCTGTGAAACCCTCTGGCAAAGTGTATGCCTCATCCCCCTCTAAGGCTGGTTCACACAGAGGATGACAACCTAACTACTACCGCTATCAGTTACTCCATTAGCGCAAGTGGCAGAGGGCTGTGTAGTGGATGATGAACCATATGGGTGTCAATATGATACCATACAATAGAATTTTTTTTTTCAGTTTCAACCTTAAATTGGTCCCCTGGTGGGTCTGCATTATGATACAGACTTTAATTACATGATTACATACTATTTTTTCCACACGACCCATGCGTCTTCAGTTTGTGTCTTGGATAAATGTATCCCTATACTGTATATGCAGATGAGAACTTACTCATTTTGTAGTTTTTCTGTCAGTGACATTCTAGTTTTAAAGTTCAGCAGCAGGGGGCGCAGCAGCCAGCTGTCTTTCATAAGCTACAGCCAGACAGGAACCACTAGAGGTCAGTGTATCACCAGGTTTTTATCTCAATCACTGGATAAAATTGCCTGAAAGATATGGAACTAAGGAAGTTTCATTCTTTAGACTGCAAATTACTAGTGCTCCTTAAGAGTCACTTCGCTGTTTGCAATAACCACCTTAGGAGAGATCCTATTTTTCTTAAAATGGGACATATGCGGTTGACAGAGTAATGCATCAAATAGTTATTACTTTCTTCTGTTAAGAAGGTGGAGGACCAAAGTGCAGGAGTATTATTCTTGTACTTTGTATCACTGGATGGTTTTAAATTTTGGTAGCACTGACATTTGTTATTGGCAGGAAGTATGCAGCACAACTATTAATCTGAAAAACGGGGCCACATTACAGAGTATTGAAAAGGACTCAATGAAGAGCTGCCAAATAACAGCCTTTAAATTTCACAGGGAAATATCCTTGGATGTAGTATGTGAAATTTCAGGGGGAATAATTTGTTTCTGTGGGACGGAAAAAGGAGGCTCATGATCGGAAGCTGGTTTCTCATTTAAAATATAGAGGCAGATGCATCCCTCCATAACTGAGTTTCATTGGTTGTAGCTGTGAAAGTTCTAACTTACATAAGTAAATTTTATAGGGATTTAAAAGATTACAGGCCTCTGTGTTCAATACATTTATTATAAAGCTTTCTAAATCTATTACCTTAGTAGCTTATCCATTTTTCCATATGCAAACTGATTGAAAATATTCTGTATTGTCTATTAAAACTGAACCTTAAAATCTGCCAATCAGTTTAAAGATATTTGCTAACTTCATAACTTGATACTTATGGCAGGGTTGTGTTCAGGAGATTCCACAGCTAGAAAAGTAAGGGTATTATAGGTCAGGACTAAACTGCAATTACTCCATCAGTTGAAGAAGAAGCAGATAGCTGCATTATGGCTTTGTCTAGGGCTATTAACACACTTTTTCATAAGCATTAAAAACTGAAATAAGGAGGGTTTTTCTCCTTTAGTACACAAAAGGAGGCAATGGGATTTGCTTTGGGTAATACTATCAACACATATCTTGAGAATGCAAGTCTAGATATATTTGTTCAATTTTGGGCAACTGAAGCGACGCAGAGATGTTTGTAAAAGAAATATAATAGAACATGTCAAATTCCATGCATTTTTGTAAGTGTGTTTCTGATAACTACACTAAAACTATAACTACATTATAACTTTTTTTGGACATCATTTGTCAAAAACCAAATTGTGATTAGCTGGACCATTTTAATGTCATACTCAGGCTTAAATTCTACCTGTACTCACATTTATGTTACCCACAGCCTAAGAAGAAGATAGGCTCATGTACACATGATAAACATGCCAAAATGTGATCTGATTTACATCAACTCCATTGACTTCACCTGGGTAATCAGAGATAAGGGATGGACACAATATATGTAGATAAGCTATCTGGGAAAAAAGTAATAAAAATTACCACTCGGTATAGCACTATGTTCTTTGGGAGTATGAAAAACAATCAGAAATGTGTGTTCATGCCCCACTGCCCTGATCTGCACCAACAAAGTCAATGGGAGTTTTGCTATTATATCACCAACGTTATTGTGTGGGCTGTATTGAGCTCATGCAGGGTTTTTGAACGCCCTTGATGTGTAGTAGATGTAGGGCCAGATCCTGTGCTTTTTGACATCAATGCTGATTTACTATCTCTCTCTCTCTCTCTCTAAGCTAAGCCATCTTTTAAAAAAAGCATTATATAAAACTACTAATGCAGAGCATCTTAAAGCAAAGAGCGAAAGATAGCTGCACTCAGCCATTTTCTTGAAAGGATAAAAAGCTCTAAAGATATATTTAAAGCAGCAGGTACAGTAGTGATTAAGAGTGAGCAACTTAACTGCTGGTCAGGGGCCAGAGGGATGAAAAGAGTTGGCTGTAAATATTGAGGTGCTATAGTTATACTCGCGGAGCACACAACCTCCACTGCGTGGTAATTTTGATGGCAAGTTTTAGAAAAAAAAAAAAAGAAGTTTAAAGAGCCATCCCACTGGCATGAACCAGGACTATGTAATCCAGGAATAGTGATTTATGCTGAAATACTTAGCTTTGGAAAATAAGGGTAAATGGTAAAAAACAAAAGCAGTGCTCCAAATCATTTCTATGATGGAACCTTCTGCTATTATTTAGCTGACAAAATACCTTTTAATGAACAATAGCCTTTTTATCGTGCAGTAAACTATACAATGTGGTATTATTAAAGATGAAAAATCATTTATTTTTAATCAGTGCACACTGCCTGTTAGAGTCTTGACTTTTGTGGCAGCAAACATCCCGTTTTCATGTAACTGTACTTGGAAGGGCAAAAGGGAATAGAAAAAAATATGCTATACAAAGTAATTGGATCACAATAGAATGTTCTTCCAAGTGTGTTTTGCTGTGTCAATAGCTTTAAGAAAACCTCCCCTTCTAGAGTAACATCATATTTAAGAGAATTACTCTTCACTAACTGAACTCACACTTTTAAAAAAAGAAACAGTCCTTAGGGTACCTTCCTTTGGGATCAATTCCAGCCCCCTTTAAAAATGTAAAACTAATTTCAACTCACTGAAGGAAACCATTTAGTTTATCACTCCTCCTCCAAGATTTTTTCCTATTCAGACTAGGATCCAAGCAGAACAGAAGTCAAATGTCCACTGAGAAAAAGAGGAAAACAGTAAATACCATGTATTTTGCTAGAAAGAAAACAACATATTTAATGTACATCTGTAGAACTCAAAGCTGTCACATGGAAAAATAGCAGAACAAAAGGTCAGGATCTTAATTAACTCTGGAAAAGGATGACACACAATGCAGGCTTTTAATATGATGCTACTTACTGCAGTCCAGAGGAGGCTCCATTAAAGTATTTGGGTATTTGCCATATTTATATGGACGAAGCATTCAGTTGGACCAATTTCTAGGTTAAGAACAGCCCTAGTTACTTGTGACAGGGTTATATAAAGCCTAAGCAGCCCTGAAACTAGGAAAAAAAGATAAATCAGAGGTGACGTTGGGCCAAAGGCAGATTCAAAAGTGTGCACAAGTCAGTGAAATTAAATAACTTTTTCCTAGTTGTTTTTTTAAAGATCAGCTTGTCTCTTATGAAATATTTTGAAAAGGATTCAATTTGGCCACAATTCTGGTTTTATATTATATGTTGTACTTTATATGTTTATCTTTGGTTAATAACTAACAACTTTTGAACACGAAAACACAATCCTGGGATCAGATTAATCACAGGACAGGATGTGTTTTAACATTTATTAATAAAATACATCCTTATTTCTTATTTATTTGCAGCTGAATTTTAAGGAATCTTGTCTTTTTATGAATTTGGTAATTAGAACTGTGTGTTAAATATAAGAAATGTAAACAACAAATAAAAATGACAAATTCTGAAAGAAAAAAAACATTTGCATCCCACTCATGCGTCTGGAAATTGGCTGAAGCATTCACTTGCTCCTTCTGCATAATCCCCACCTGAGAGAGGGCCAAATCCCTTCTCCTCCCTTAGAGCAGAGCCACTGAAGCTCCTGAAAGTACTTGCCTGAGAAAAACAAGAGGGATTTAGCCTATAATGATCTGTTTGCAACATCAATATTTCCCATAGTAATTCATTCAGATGTCCCAAACAGAGGATATTAACTCCAGGTGGAAAGCAGGCAGCTGCAACACATGAACTGTTAATGATGAAAATGTTTTCCTGCAAATGTCCTTCATAAAATGAAAAGGAAGAAAAATACAGAAAATTATACATAAACTCAAATGATTTCTTACTACTACAGAATGCTTTTCAAAGTTTTTCCACAAGGCATCAGCTGCTCTATAAGGATGAATATCTTAGTAGCTTTGTCTATATGATCAATTTATTTATTTTACTAAATATAAAGTCTTGCTTACTTCAAGATGTCCACCATATGTGATCATAATTAAGGGTCTCAGATGCTGTAGCTTGTATGTTAACAAAACCTCCACTAAAGTACAGTGAAGATTTGGGTGCTCAAGCATGCAGGAACAGGCTCCCAGTGAAATGATAAAATGGGAATATTGACAATTGATTTCATTCTGCCCTGCTGTTGGCTTGATTCTATGTAGAGGCAATTCCCTCAACAACTCTCACTGATTTCAACAAGAGTTGAAGGCACTCAGCATCTCTCAAAAATGAGTGGTGTTTCTGCAGGCCCTGATTTGGCCAGGTACATAAGCACATTACACATTACTTGCAGTTAGGCATCTCATTGACTTCACTGGAACTGTACATATTCATAAAGCTAGGCACATGCTTACAGTACCTTGCTGAATCAGGGCCTATATTTTTAAATACTTTTGAGTTTTATTGCTATTTTTCTATTTCAAAATGGAACAAGACAGATGATTTCTAAGTGGCTCAATACCTTTCTTAATGTTCATTTCTAAATATTCCTAGCTATTTTGCTGAACCAAATAATACACTACAGTAGCTATTTACAGCTTTGCACCATATCAGACTGTACGTGGTACCATGTAGATTGAAGCATAGAATACAATTATTTAGCAAAAATTATTAAAATGCCTGAATCCAACTTTTCACATACAAAAATATATTTTTATTACAACACTGAACAGTTAAGGCCACAACACTTCAGTAACATTCTGATAAGCTCATCAGTTTCAATTACTAAAATTATCAAAAGAAATAAATACCAAAACCATGGTCTTCAAGTCCAAAACCAAGGCAAACAACTTAATTATTTTTTAAAAATCTGTCATCAGTAATAATAAGTCATAATTGTTTTCAAGTATAAATTGCAACATGTGCTTGCAGCCTGTCAAATATATATTCTGACAGCATTACAGTATTACACAAGTAGAGGACTTGGTCTTTCTGCCCTGGTTAGTTGTGGTTTCCTTAGGATTCTCCCTCGTGTGATTTTGGTTTTCGTCTTTCCTGTCATCGCCAGATAAGCCTGCTTCCTTTCCTTTATCCTTTTCACTTTGGAGTGGCTTTTCAGATTTACCTTCATTGCTGTTATGTACATTTTTCTGACTCGTCAACGACTTTCGCTTAAACAGAGAAAACTAAAATAAAAGATGATATATTACCCCCCTAGACAATTAATAGTGATTTTCAAGATGTACAAAAAAGCCTGCACACAAGTTAAAAGTTGCACTCTCAAATGATCTTAGGCCACACAGTTATGTTTGGTAAAATAAACAATAAAAAACACATCAGAAAATGAAACTGAGCTTACACTGATGAACAACACAAGTTTGTTTACGGAGACCAAACTCAGCAAATTGCAAGAAGTAAACAAACAGCATAAATGATGAAAAATAAATTAAATGTGTAATATTTTTTCAGTTTTAAGAATTAGAGCTCAAAAAATTAATCACGATTAAAAAAAATTGCTATCAGAGTTTTAATCGCACTGTTAAACAATTGAAATTTATTAAATATTTTTGGATGTTTTTCTACATTTTCAAATATATTGATTTCAATTACAACACAGAATACAAAGTGTACAGTGCTTACTTTATATTATTATTTTTTTCAATTCACCTCATACAAGTACTGTAGTACAATCTCTTTATGGTGAAAGTGCAGCGTATAAATATAGATTTTTTTTTTGTTACATAACTGCACTCAAGAACAAAACAATGTAAAACTTTAGATCATACATGTCCACTCAGTCCTACTTCTTGTTCAGTCAATTGCTAAGACAAACAAGTTTATTTACCTTTACGGGAGATAATGCTTCCCGCTTCTTATTTACAATGTCACCTGAAAGTGAGAACAGGCGTTCGCATGGAACTATTGTAGCAGGCATTACAAGGTATTTATGTGCCAGATACGCTAAACATTCATATGCCCCCTCACACTTCAGCCACCATTCCAGAGGACATGCTTCCAGGCTGATGACGCTAGTTAAAAAAATAATGCCTTAATTAAATTTGTGACTGAACTCCTTGAGGGAGAACTGTATGTCTCCTGCTCTGTTTTACCTGCATTCTGCCATATATTTCATGTTATTGCAGTCTCGGACGATGACCCAGCAGATGCTGTTCATTTTAAGAACACTTTCATTGCAGATTTGACAACACACAAAGAAGGTACCAATGTGAAATTTCTAAAGATAGCTACAGCACTCGACCCAAGGCTTAAGAATCTGAGAGGAATGAGGTGCGGAGCATGCTTTCAGAAGTCTTAAAAGAGCAACACTCTAATAGCAAAACTACAGAACCTAAACCATCAAAAAAGAAAAGCAACCTTCTGCTGGTGGTATCTGACTCAGATGATGAAAATGAACATGCGTCGGTCTGCATTGCTTTGGACCATTATTGAGCATAACCCATCATCAGCATGGATGCAAGTCCTCTGGAATGGTGGTTGAAGCACGAGGGACATATGAATCTTTAGTGCATCTGGCACGTAAATATCTTGCAACACCGGCTACAACACTGCCATGTGAACGCCTGTTCTCACTTTCAGGTGACATTGTAAACAAGGAGCATTATCTCCTGCAAATGTAAACAAACTTGTTTGTCTGAGCGAGTGGCTGAACAAGAAGTAGGACTGACTGGACTCGTAGGCTCTAAAGTTTTACATTGTGTTATTTTTTAATCCAGTTATTTTTTGTACATAATTCTATACTTGTAAGTTCAACTTTTGTGATAAAGAGATTGCACTACAGTACTTGTATTAGGTGAACTGAAAAATACTACTTCTTTTGTTTTTACAGTGCAAATATTGGTAATAAAAATAAATATAAAGTGAGCACTGTACACTTTGCATTCTGTGTTGTAATTGAAATCAATGTATTTGAAAATGTGGAAAACATCCAAAAATATTTAAATATAATGGTATTCTATTATTGTTTAACAGTGTGATTAATTGCGATTAATTTTTTTAATCACTTGACAGCCCTATTAAGAATTTAAAACCAGATCCTGCAAACATATGTCATGAACAAAGGCAAACCATTTAGTTATATACTTAATTTTAAGTATGTGTGTAGTCCTAATGAAGTCAATGACAACAGACTTTGAAGTTAATGGGACTACTCATGTGCTTAATTTTAAGTGCGTATTTAAATGCTTTGCTGGATTGGGGACAGAGTGCTCAGTACCTTGAATGACTGAGCATTTGAATTCCAACCCTACAAGGCTCCATGTAAGGTGGTCCCCTCTGTAAAGAACTCTATGGATATCCACTCCGTATGTTTTCATCTCAGTAAAACTCAAAGTGGTGAATTATTTCCTTCTTGAGGTACGTTGTATAAGATCAGATAAGAATTATGGGCCTTTCACTGAAGTCATCATAAAGACTTCCAATGACTTTAACAGGAGTTGAATCAGATCCTAAATCTGTGATAGACCCCACAAACCATGAAAAAGATTAGCTCTTAATTATGCAAAGAACAGTCTCATTCATGTCAATACGAGTAATCATGTAAGAAAGAGTTTGCAGGATCAGGCTCGTCATTTGCACCTTTAAAAAAAAATTTAATCTACAAATCCTAGACAGGTTCTCTAATTTATTAATTGTCAGTTGTACAGGAAAACAATCCTATATCTGATTTAAACTAGCTGTTGAAATTGATGAAAACACTACAACATTTATTCAAATAACATTTTAACAGAATGCTTCTTTATACCTGCTTTTTAGGGTGTGATTTCTGGGTTATAATATTATCTTGTTTTCTACAACCTTCTAATTTGGAGAAGATTTTTGAACATGGGGGATAAAATCCTGGCTCCATTTAAGTCAATGGGTGTTTGTCCATCATTTGAGTTCAGTGGGGTCAGGATTTCACCTGGGTGTTTCCATAGCAACAGGTATTGTATGTCAAATGTGTTGGCTACTTCTTCTCAGACTTCTTTACATTTCCAACACTTCAGATAGGACACAGGACTTTGAAATGGGGGACAGTATTCTCTCTGCACCCTCTAAACCACGTTTGTCTTCCTTCTTTGGTCTCTTAGCTCTTTTCCCTTTGCTTGTCCTTTCCCCTACAGATTGTGTCTACGTAGCCCGTGGCAGTCAGAGTCCCAGCCTGGGGTCCAGACACTCCGACTTATGCTACTGCACTAAAAACAACTGTTTAGACAGCCCTTTGAAGTTATGTCTTGGGTTGGAGCATGGGCCCCTCCCTAGGCTTCAGAGCTCAAGATCCAGCCTAAGCCGCAACTTCAAGCACAGTCTACACAGCTATTTTTAGTGCAGTAGCATGAGCTCTGCAAGTCCGAATCTATTGAACCCGGGTTGGGAGGCTCACATGTAGACGTACCCAGAAGCTCTTCACCAGTCGTATTGTGCTGAACCCCCACCTCCACCCTGAGTATTCCTAAGGCTGTTCACATGCCATCAGGTCCACTCTTCCTCTGATTAGCCTCTGGTTCACTCCTTGCTCTACTAAAAATATGGTCACAGTAGGGAATAACTAGAGGAAGAGAGAAAACCTGGTGTGAAAGCAGCATAAACCACTGACACACAATGGGACATATAGAAACATGACAAGATGGTATGACACAAAAAGGGAACTATCTAAACAAGTGAGATGTACAGGAAATGTAGGACACTTAAGAGATAAGCCAGACATCAGTAGTCCAAGTCTGGATATTTCCCCTGTCTCAACCTCTTGCCTTGCTTCCATTATGGTGCCATGGCTCATAATGCTTTCACATGATGGCTTATCCTCTCTATCTGCATATTGGAGTCAATGGAATCACTCATGCAATAAGTTACTGTTGAATGTGAGTAAGGTTCTCAGGCCCTCTGCAATTCCAAGAATGATCCACAATAATGGATACTCTTCAACAGTAGCTGGCACATACAAAGGGATATTAACTGGGGCTTTTCAGTCAGTTATGAAGATGGGGCTCACTTGTGTGGACAAGGATCAAAAATTTCAGTAACTGCTCACCACTATTATTATTATTAGTCATATTACACAGAACTGAAAACTCAGGTGGTTTACCTTTTTAGTCCTTCCAAGTATTCCTCCAGATATTCTATCATCACCACTTTCCAAAATTGCCCCTGAAGAATTGTTCTCAGGATGAGTGTCGGGGGTATTTTCTCTCTCTAAAACAACACAAGACATATTAAACTTTTTTTCACCACTGCAAAAAGAGATCTGTGCTTTTAATTATTTTTAACACTCAGACACACAAATTAGTTCTGCATCTAAAATGGGACAGAATAAAATATTCAGTTCAACTTGATGCCAGCCAAACCTGAACAATTCTGTTTTTATTTTTCTCATTTCCATTTATATTGGTTTACTATGCCCCAGATGTTTGATTTTCAAAAGCAGGATTAATACCAAGGGCATTGGTAAATATGTAAAATATTTTGACTAATCCACCTACAACTGCGTATGGTTAACAGAAGACAGAGTGTATTGCACATGAATTTAGAAAACATATCCTAACCAGCACAGAGTGATTCCTCGTGCAAGAGTTGTATTTCAGCATGAGTCTTTGTTCTGTAGCAACAATACAGAAAGAGATACAAAAATCGAGATGAATTCTATGTCCAAATTGCCCTCTAGTGCCAGCCTTAATGATATAAATCCCCCTGCTAGAATCAAAGAACCCCAGATTTATTGGGGGTTGGGAAAATATTTAAAGATCTGTTCTGGGCTACCTACTGTCCACAATATTGGACAGAGATGCCCTAGCTTCTTTGTAATTAGATGGAGTGATGTGTTACTTAATGATGTATCACTGATTTCCATCAAGGCAATAATCATTTTTTATTCCAGAAGTTGGGGGGGGGGGGGAGAGAGAAGGCTCGCCTTTTTTGCATTCCAACTTGTACATTCTAGTATCTTTCCAAAGAACAGCATAATCTTCCCTGATGTTCTCAAACCTGTAATAAAGCTTTAGGCTCTGTGGCAAAGTACCTTCTCCTCGGCAGGCTCAGTCCTTTTTAGCCTTGGAGATACAGGCTTGGGCAAAGCAAATCCTTCTAGGTAGCACAGGGTCTGGCTAATCCTTCCCTCAGTCAATCCCTTGTGCTTGTTTACTCCCCTTCTGGGGACAGAGCACAGCCTTCCTTACTGCACCTAACTTGCTAGCAGCTTCCCTGCTTCTTTTTTTTTTTTTTTTTTTCTCTCCACCCCCCCTGGCTTCCATGCCAGGGAGGGTTTAAAAAGGTCTCCAGCAGTTGGAGCCAACTGAACCTAATTAATTCCCTGGTAACCCCTGTTCCAGCTGAACCTTATTTCCCCCTGGTTATCTCTCCTCAGTGGATTGGGAGAGGCCTTTTAACCCCCAGGACTAATTACTACTACTCCTCCCTTTGTAGCCATTTGTCCGGGGTTTGCCACAGCTCACTATATCAACCTTGCTGCATACTAACCAACAATTCCAAATTTCATCTGAGATGGTTATCTCTTTCAGTGGTGATGGTAGGAAAATAGATTCCTACTTACAGTGGGCTACATCCAAGTGGTGAAAAGGCTTATGAATTGGCCCTTTTGCAAAATGCCATGCAATGCTAGGGGCTGGTGATGAAGGGGCAGGTGGTCTGGTACAATAAGGTGCAGGAAAAGTGCATCTGGAATGCTGCAGCATTGTCTGCCCCTTTCTTGAAGACTTAGGGGAAATCCTGGTCCCACTGAAGTCAATGGGAGTTTTGCCATTTACTTAAATGGGGCTAGGATTTCACCTGATGAGGTATACCAATTAAGTCAGTTTCTTGGTTTATTAATGTCTGCAGGAAGGTGAGAACAGCCCACGCACCAAGAACTTAAAGGAGTGTGTCCTGGAGCCTGAGAACCAGCTGGAAGGGGAGCCTGATGATTCAAATATGATGCTAAGCAATCAGGAGATAAGGATCCCTCCACACAAGGTATTGTGCTTAACATCCTAGCACCCGCCATCTACCATGGTGATATACTTATGATGTGTTTTGCACAAAGTATGCCTTGTGGGGTATCATTTTAAAAGTCTTGATCTGCTGGGCATTAATATCCTGTTGCATTGTATGTGCTATCATTGTATGTGAAGTTTACTATGTATGTGCTACTGAAATATATGTTGTGAGGTTGTGAACACCCACAAGCAGCCTTTCAGGTACAACAATGAAGAAGCCAGATAGTGCTGATGGCCCACTAAGGGGAATACATGCACTCTTAAGGATTACCCCAAGAACTATACAATGGAAACCTCTCTGAGATGGCATATACACAATGGAGACTGTTTGACTCCCATCACAGCAAAGGATCTTTCCAGCAAGCTGGAAGAAGCCATAAAAGGGGGGAGTGACATCATCATTTGGCTTCATTCCCACAACTCAACACCTGGAAGCAGGTCGGGAAGAAAAAGACTTTGAATGGGGGAGGGTTGTCCCAGGCTGGAAAGGCGTTCTAACCTATGTATGGAATATCTGTAAACTGCTTGTACTATCAGGGTGAGATACTGCTAGAAATCCTGTCTAGTTAATAGAACTCAGATTGCAAATTTGTTTTATTTCTTAGGTTACCAACTTTGATCTGTATGCTATTACTTATAAACACTTAAAATCTATCTTTCTGTGGTTAATAAATCTGTTTTACAGTTTTTATCTAAACAGTGTGTTCTTTGAAGTGTAAAGGGAAATCTGCTCAGGAACATGTGTGTTGTCCTCTCCACACTGAGGGACCGGGTAATAAACTTATACTGGTCAGTCTTCTGGACTACTCATGGATTCTCTCTTCACTACTATTGTAAAGTGGAGGTGGGCACCACCGCAAGTGGAATTTCCCAGAATTCCCAGAGATGAGCAAAATGTCAAGTGGAACTGTAATTTCCTCCCTGTTGCTTTTTTCCAGCAGAACCATTACAACAGTGCAGCAACCCCCCAGTCCTAACTGCTATCTCTGCAATCAGTTCCCTGTAGTTGGCCCAGAACACTGCACAACTAATAGATTTGGCTTCAGTAATGTCTCTTGCAGATGTAAAATTGGCAGTGTTCAGTTACTATATTTCAGCAGACAGTAGGAGTGGAATAACTCTCCTCATCTGAGGAAACTGATGGTATGCTAGACTTATGAGTGCAAAAGCATACAGGGGCTTTTGAAAAATTTTACTCTTGAAAGTGGAACTCAGGTTCCTAGGTCATTCAGGTGCTTTTGAAAATGTTACCCATAATCTTTTCAAGAATTTTGAAATAACATTTTAATTAATCCATGACTGGCAGCCTGTCTTTTTCCCTAGTGTGGTAATGAAGGCAGGCAGCTAATCAGACCCTACAGTTTTCATAATCATATAGATTTCATTTCTTCCTTTGTTTCTGAGTATTCCCCATACAGTTTCATGCATACTAGTTACTAGAAGGGCACCTGAAGAAGTCAGTGTGTGAAGCTCTCTAGTGCTCCCTCCCATCAAAAGTATACAGTCAGCTAAGGGAGTGACACAGCATCCCCACAAGGTGAGACAAGAAACATATGGCAACAAGTTCCCTGTGCCAAACAGTCAGCACAGATACCACTAGAGCCACTACAATGAGTTTGCCACCTGTGAGCCAGAACTTTGATGATTTCTCCTTTAATGGTCTGCCTGTGGCAACAAGCATGTAAAAAAATACAGAATATTCCTGCAAGGAGCATGCCACTATGATAAGCTTCCCCTTCTACACACCCGAAAATATCTTGGGGGGGGGGGGGAAGATTTCATTCTTGGAGTCAAATAAAATTGATAACTTTGCTGTGTTGCTGGCTTTAGAGCATTGCTTTGTATGTCTTACAAAGTGTCTGCATTATTTAACATTTATATAACCTAGATACATATATAAATGTTGCCAGGTAAAATGTGTAGTTTGTATTTAGAAGAGCTGTAATGGTTAGATTCTGAATGGATGTTTTTTGTACCTTGCTGAAGTATTTTCTCTTCTTGGGTGGTCTTCTCTTCCTATAAATAATACATAAAATAATTAAATCTGTATACTGTACTTTCAAAGCCTTTAAAAAAACTATATTTAACTGCAGCATGTGAAATTCATTGTATTTAAAAAAATACATTGTTATATTAGTATAATTCCTGAAAAAATATAGTACCATTGTAGGTATTACTTAATTGGTAAAAGATGAAATAAGATAGATGAACAGGCATGTTATTTTTTTAGTAGCTAATCTTAAAAAAATAGGAAATATATTTATTTAGACAAAGCATTCCAGAATATTTCTTTTGGCTACAAAATAAAATAACTGAATTATAACTGCACCCCTATTGCTATTAAAACCACATACGAATGAAAAACTAACTTGGACTCAAACACAGAGGGTAAGTTTTCAATTTAACAGCATGCATGTTATAAGGAATTATACAGTTAATTTCTTCACAGTACAACAATTTAAAAGAAGTGCATGCTTTACCTCTGTAGTTTCTGCAGTGGTGTTATTGCTCCTTTCTCCCTCAGGTGTTTTACTGTCATGTTCCTCCTTTTCATGCACTTTCCCATCATCATTGCTGCCTCCCTCCTCTTCCCCCTCCTCCTCCTCCTCTTTGTCTGTTATTTCTTCATCATCATCATCATCATCAGTCTCTTCATCTTCAGAAGTTTTTTGATCCTGTGACAAAATGGAAAAAAAAGTAAAACGTTTTTCTGCAGCACTAGTAACCAGTACCCTACAACAGCTCTATGCCTCATACTAGAATGGATTCGGATACTCTGGATCTAACTGTTCCCTTCACAGGCAGCTGAAAATATGAAAAGACAAAAGCATTTTATTTCAGAGTATTATGAGTCCTTATTTAGGCTCTGACCTTGGAGTCTTATTTTAATACCTGCTTTAAGTACAAACTCAACTCAGCCTTAATTCTGGAGCTGTGGCCAGTAATAGCCTTTTTCTAACGAACAACATGTCCCCTTATAACAGAAAAACAATGAATGAATGTGAACGCTTTTTTGGAAATCCTGGTTAATTCTTTTTATTTGATATCTGTGTGAATAATGACATCGGTAATGCTTCCAACACTTTAATAAAAGGAACTTGTTAAATACCACGTTTATTTTTCAGAGAGTTGATTCAAACATGTCCTTTATTATACAAATTAATTATTGATGGCCAGTTAACAGCTGAAGAGTTGAGAAGTAATTACAATGCTAATGAACTAGGTGCAATAGTTAAGGTGCAGGACAGAGTCAAATGATCTGTGCTCTACTCCCAGAATTATCAGGACCTGATTTCCAGAAATGCTGGGTTTCCTCAGCTCCTGTTGACTTCAGTTTGAGTGGTGAGTACTCAGAGCCTCTGGAAAACCAAGCCTTTTGGGCTGGTGCAACTGTTGCACTGCATACTGTAGCCTGTGGACTTTCAATCTGCTGCTCCTCTCCAGGGAAACGGTGGAGAAGTTGGTCCTGCTACTGCTGCAGTTTTTCTGGGCTCTTTGCTCAGCTCTCTTCCTGAGACACAGAAGCCTGCTCTGCCAGTTGTTGAGTAGTTTTCTTAAGAAACTCTTCAACCCTCTTGTAAACAGGGTCACCTCCTCCTCTCAGGTTGATTCAAACACTAAAGTCACAGCAAATGGAATGCTCTGATTCCCTATATTTGATCTCAACCTAGTATAGCACCTTAATATATCTAGGCTTTTCTACAAATACCATTTTTGTTTTTTGCGATAACCATGAAGTATTATGAAAAACCAATCTGCATCAAAGAACATGTCTCTGTGAAAGCTGTTACAAAGAAAGCAAGAGAGTAAATTGTATGATTTACATGACATCATTTAGTCCAATCACCTTTGCTGTGCTAGTTATACAGTTTTGATAACATGAAATGTAATTTTTAAAAAAAAAACAGAAACATTGTCTCTCCTATTGCAAATCTACAATGAACATATAACAGCCTAATCTAAAATTCTAGCTTGGACTTCTAATGACAAATCAGCGGAGCTCTGTTCTCAGTTTATCATTTCACCAGAGAACATAGATGGTATTACATCCTTGCACTGTATGGTTGTTTAGCTACCATTGTTATAGTACATTTAGATATTCCCAGCAATATTTCACAGAAACATTCATTGAGCTATTGAACATAACAGAATGATCCCAATTGTAACTCAAATCAGTGGTTCCTAGCTTTTATTATGTTTTTTTTATGCCTTGTTTTGATTGGTTGGTGGATGGGCCCTCCTCACCTGGTAGCCCCTCACTTCATGCATAGGCATAGTTGCTGTCTCTCCTATTTTCTGTCCATTCTCTCTGGTTTTTTCCTCCTCTCCTTTTTGGCTACACTCTGGTAGTAGCTCACTGTGCCCACTCAGGATACTTGCTGCTCAGGGCAATGGCCATTCATCGGTGGTTCTGTGGGGCTGGGGCACGGGATCTTGCAGCCATGCTGTATTTCATGAAGGTGGACACAAATGCTTGAGCTGATGAGCGCCTTCCTGGATGAGTTGCTCTTATGAGCAGGTGTATTTGAGGCTGCTGCAGGAGCAGGAAGGGTAGGTAGATTTCAGGAAGCTGCCCACCACTTTACCCACAGCAGCATGTTTGCAGAGAGCAATCAGAGTGGATCGAACTTCATGCATCTTTCCACACTTCCACTGCTTCACTTTTTATTGGCTAGTCTAGTGCCCTCCCGCCCCCAGAGACTTGTCCCCAGGCTGAAAACACTACCTTCCATACACATATGCAGCTTGCACTTAAGTCAATGCATGCATATGTATCTAAGGGCAGAATCAGGCCAGCTCCCTTTAAACAATGATAAAATCCTAAGCTTGGATATGCCAGGTTTACATGTTATCTAATTGCATGTTTCACTATTTCAAAGCACAGCAAATGTAAGTTTCCAGCAGCATAATTCCGCCTTTTTTAAAGTGGTGGTGTTCATGACCTGACAGAGCTTGTCAACTTAATGTCTATAGCCTAGTCTATAGCCCCCATGATCCACACATGGATCTCTCCACTTTCACATCGAGGGGGTGGGAGGGGCAGGAGTCACTTCTGTAGCAGCAACCCCCTCACTCTCTAGACCATGCAGATGCCACTTTGCCTTCCGAGCAGGGAGTGAGTATAGGGTGGAAGCTGGACTGTATGGACACACATCATCCCCACACTGATCCCACAGAGATTAGCTGGAAAGGGAAATGCAGCTTGGGAGTGTATTAACTTTCCTACTGAGCCCCATCTCTGTTGAGGAATGAAATTTAAGCAGTGGTCATGGGAAGTCACGGCCAGGAAGAATCCTTGGTAGTAGTACAGCAGTATTGTAAGTGTACTACAAGGAAGACAGGGGAAATGCAGGGGAGCTTCTGCTGATGTGGATGGACCTTGCCTTTGGGGATCTATGGAGTTTGTAATGGGCACTGCAGCTCACTCTGCCAACATAAAATCTGCAGTGTTGCCTTCACTGAGATTCCCTCCCCGTTTGCTCCCTCCAACCGATTTCACTGCAGTTTTATTTAGTTCTATAAGAACAGTCTTCACTGCAGGCAATGAAAAAACATCCCCATACACAACCTTGAAAAAAGAAAAGGAATCACAAGCAATCCAAGTGATTTGCTATAGTTCACCTATCCATCAAGTACTGTGAAAGCCATTGCCCACAGATGCAATACTTTGTTTTGCCTAAATTATAATAGAATCATATAAGATTAGGGTTGGAAGAGACCTCAGGAGGTCATCTAGTCCAACCCCCTGCTCAAAGCAGGACCGACCCCAAGTAATATTTTTATATTACTATTGGGTCTTGCAAACTCACATATCATTGTCAGGTTTCCTGTGCAGACTGCAAATGGAGAGCCAACTGTGAATTCCACAGGAGACTTACAGAGTGGGCAGTCATCAGTTTGAGAATGTTGACACGCTGCCAGCAAGAATCATGCCTGCTGGCTTTTGGAACAAATATGGGAAGAGTGACAAGAGGTTTCAGAAAGGTATGATTTTGTTGTTGAATTTTTTTGTCTTTACTGAGGAATGTGCGTCTGATGAAGTGGGTATTCACCCACGAAAGTTTATGCTCCAATACATCTGTTAGTCTATAAGGTGCCACAGGACTCTTTGTTGCTTTTTATTAATCATCAAGTTACAAATAACAGTCTCTTACACACCAGCTTAATTTCTATATCCTTATTTATTCAAGCATCTATAAAGCAACGGAAAAAAATACTAAGGGTTCAGCAAAAGCTGCCTTTTTCAGGCCAGCTCGGGGGGGGGGGGGGAATTTACAGATAAAATACTGGAAATGTTTTCATCTCACAGTTCTGTAAAATTGCTATGTTATTTATCTTTAGTATGGTACACATGCAGGCCTGGATCTGCAAGTGCTTGTACACTGCATAAGTGTACTCCAGTGATTGTACTCCAGTGCATATGTGGGAGGAGATTACACATATGCACAAGACTAGATGGTTTTCTAAAAGGTATGCTCCACCTCAACCAGATGTTATGGACTTGATGCAGAACTTCATGAGTGAAATTCCATGCCTTGTGTGGAGGGTATGACTAGATGGTCATAATGGTCTCTTTTGGCCTTAAAAATCTATGAATCTATACATCAGTAAGGGTGAAATACATCACCGTGCAATGGGCCAGCAAAAGGCCTATGCAGCACTTAAGTCCCACTTTAGTGCTATTTTGAGGAATTAAGTAGTTCATAGGTCTTGTGCTGGTCCATTTCACAAGGGTAAATTTCTTCCAATAAACCTAGTCCTCTCCAAACTGCATAGAAGATTAAAGCCCTGATGGGCCTACTCCCTTGGTCTTCAGAGCACAACGTTTTTGTTGTTTTTTTTTAAAAAGGAAGGTGGGTCATAGGTGGAAAATGGGCATGTCTCAGGAGTTACTGCATTAAGTGTGTGTGACCCACCAACCTCTTAATTCCAACTAGCAAGAGGGTGCACAAGGATTATGGGGATCTCTTGGGTCTGGCATGTACATTCTAGTTCAAAGTTTGTCATGTGAAGTCTCAAATAAAAGTCAGTGTCACACTGATCATTAATATAATTGCAAAATGCATGTGCGGATGTTGTGTAAGGAATCATCTACACACTCAGAAAATTATGTTCTTAAACTCTGTGTCTTGGGACTGGCCACCAGCAAAGGTGAAAAACAAGTTTGCTGTCAGACAAGCAAAGTTTATCTAGGTAGCTGTTTACATGTAAATTAAGTATTGTATAATTCAGAATGGGTCCCTCCCACCAGTCTGAACAGAATGCTAATGGAAGATTGTAAGAACTTCAGAGAAAGACAAGTAACAAGAAGCAAACAGCTGGGGACGGAACCCTATCTTGAAGTGCACATCGAAGGCTGTTGGACTCTCTTTAAAGTACAAAAAAAGACACCCTATAATCCTTCATCTAGGAAATAAACGGACAGCACGTTCTCTTAATGAAAGAGGGGCTTCAAATAAGCTTGGATGAAAACATTGGATAGTAACTGCGGGTGACATAGCTTCTTTAGACAGGAGGTAAACCTGTTAGTTAAGCAGCAAAGAATCCTGTGGCACCTTATAGACTAACAGACGTTTTGCAGCATGAGCTTTTGTGGGTGAATACCCACTTCTTCGGACGCAAGTAGTGGAAATTTCCAGGGGTAGGTTTATATATGCAAGCAAGAAGCAAGCTAGAGATAACGAGGTTAGTTCAATCAGGGAGGATGAGGCCCTGTTCTGGCAGTTGAGTGAAAACCAAGGGAGGAGAAACTGGTTCTGTAGTTGGCAAGCTATTCACAGTCTTTGTTTAATCCTGAGCTGATGGTGTCAAATTTGCAGATGAATTGGAGCTCAGCAGTTTCTCTTTGAAGTCTGGTCCTGAAGTTTTTTTGCTGCAGGATGGCCACCTTAAGATCTGCTATTGTGTGGCCAGGGAGGTTGAAGTGTTCTCCTACAGGTTTTTTAATATTACCATTCCTGATATCTGATTTGTGTCCATTTATCCTTTTCTTTAGAGACTGTCCAGTTTGGCTGATGTACATAGCAGAGGGGCATTGCTGGCATATGATGGCGTATATTACATTGGTGGACGTGCAGGTGAATGAACCGGTGATGGTGTGTTAGTTAAGGTTAGTCTCCAGGAAGCATGTTATGATTTTGTTTTATATGTAACTGTTTGTTTCCAGTATTCTCACTTGCTACCACTTGAAACTTTGTTCTTTGACAATAAACTTACCTTGTTTTCATACTGAATATATCAGAGTGCTGTAATGTTAAACAAAGTGGTTGAGTTGAATCTTATGAGCTGCTGCATACTGTTCCTTTGCGAACAGTGGGACAGATAATACTGTGAGTGTCCAGTGGACAAGGGGCTGGACACTACCAGGAATGCTCGGAGGGCTCGGGAGCTGATGTGTGCCTTTCACTAACCTGTCCACAGCAAGAGAGAGAGAGAGCGCACTGCAGAAGCCACTACAGGCTTGTGGTTTCAGGGAGCTGAGCCACACAGCAGGCACAGACAAGATGCCCTCATGCTAAGGGCAGATGGTGCTGAGGTGCCTCAAAACCCTGAGCACCCCTGGGGAGTGTCACAGTGTGATCGTCAGCACTCAAACGGGAAAATTCTGTCTTACCTCTGAATTTTCATTCTAGGACGCTCCATGTCAGCCAGATTTCACACTGGGGTGTTCCCAGTCTCCATGGAAACCAGAGGCAGGCCAGACCTTGCTCTGAGTCTAGGCTTAGGACCAGCCCTCAGGAAGAACTCTCCAGACTCATAACTTCCAAATACTAAATTATGTAAAAGTTTAAAATTATTATTTAGCTCAACATGTCAGCCTTGACATGAAATCGAGAGATTTCCTGGGGGAACCCCCTTTCCTTTCAAACTACTTAACAATTGAGCAATAGCCAGAGGGGAGGAGGGTGCAACCCCGGACACAGTCTGACCCTCACTCAGAGGATTGTACTATCTCCCATAAAGGGTCCTAGGACAAAAATTCACAGGTAAGGCAGAATTTTCCCTTTCTCACTCCCCTCCATGTCAGACACTCTTCACAACGGGACGCAGAAAGCAGTAAATCATCCGTAGTAAGGAAGGGAGGATTCAATTTACCCATTCAGAACTGAGAAGAAACTTCCAAGATTGTTGGGGCATCCCATTCAGTAACACCCTTCTACCAAACACTGCACCAGCACAGGTGAGGATGTCAGCCCTAGAGTGTTGGAGCAATTGTGAACACATGACCCTGCAGTAGCCTTATGGACTCTCCTTCTCATAAAATGTGTAATCTCTTTGCCCACAAAATTGCCGCTTTTTTCAGAGTGCATAGTAATGAGAGGGGCTGTACCTGATGCTTTGAATGCCTTTGCTATATATACCTTTATTCCTCTGTAGGCTCTGTTCACATCTAACTTATGCATTTCTACTTCCTCAGGATGTTTGTATTCAATCAGAAAGGCAACAATACCACTTCCTATTGAATGCAAAAGATTGGTGTGGTCTTGGGGATGGATGCCTGGTTAGTTCACAGGACTACTGCCTTTGGCAGAATATGTAACTGGGGTTTCATTGACAGCATGGCAAGCTCCAAAACCCACTTGGACAAGAAGGTGGCAATGCAGTAGGCAAAATACTTTAATTGAGAAGAGGAAGAGACCTACCAACTGTGTAGCTGAAAAAGTGGTTTTATTAGGACTTGTAGCCCACAGATCAAGAATCTGCATATAGCCCAGAATCTGCATATTGCCAGAGGACTGATAAGAGTAATGGTCCTCAGAGCTCTGTTATGTGACGGTGATGAGAGATTCCAATGGGTTTATTACAGTGCAAAATTCCTGCAGTCAGTGACCTGTCTTTCCAAAATGTGTTGGCCTTGAACCCCATGGTCAGGCCATCTTGAAACAACACCAGAACATTCTTTGCTTCAGCTGACTTTGCTCTGATGTATACTCCTTATAACTCCAACATCTAAACCTCAAGTGAGACATAGACATCATTTCAGAATTTCCTCCAAGTGGCTAGGAGGGTGTTTATTCACCTTCTTAGAATGAGTGACTGTAATTCTTTCCTCTAAGTTTCAGGATAGGTCCCTGTTGCACTATGCTTTGAGATCACTTGATCATTGCCTGTTGGGTTCACTCCCTCTGGGTCACCTGGCATTGCCCACTGTCGGTAGACAGGATGCTGGGCTGGATGGACCTTTGGTCTGACACAGTACAGCTGTTCTTATGTTCTTATGTCTGTGTTAGGAATCTGAGAGGAGATTCCAGTTGCATCTAAATCAGGTCTGTGAACCAAGACCTGAAAGCTAATGGGAAGGTGATTATGATCACCAAGGTCTGTTCCTTCACAAACTTCTTTAAAATCATTACTCTCAGTAGGGGGTAGAGTGGGGATGGCATAGAGTCTATGCCATAGACTTATAGATCATAGACTTTAAGGTCAGAAGGGACCATCATGATCATTTATCTAGTCTGGTCTCCTGCACGTTACAGGCCACTGAACCTCACCCATTCCCTTCTGTAATAGACCCCTAGCTTCTGGCTGAGTTACTGAAGTGCTCAAATCATGATTTAAAGACTTCAAGTTACAGAGAATCCTCCATTTACACTAGTTTAAACCTGCAAGTGACCTGTGCCACAATGCGGCAGAGGAAGGCAAAAACCCCAAAGGGTCTCTGCCAATCTGATTGGGGGAAAATTCCTTCCCAACCCCAAATATGGCGATCAGTTAGACCCTGAGCATGTGGACAAGACCCACCATCCAGACACCTAGGAAAGAATTATCTGTAGTAACTCAGAGCCCTCCCCAGCTAGTGCCCTGTCACCAGCCACTGGATATATTTGCTGCTAGCAGTCGCAGATCAGCTACATGCTATTGTACGCAGTCTCATCATACCACTGCCTCCATAAACGTATCAATCTCAGTCTTGAAGCCTGTTCTAGAACTTCACTCCTCTGAGATGGGAACCATAGCCTCTACTTTTGAGTGTCTCTTCTTCATGTATTACCTTTTTTGGTTTTAGCAGGCAAATAGGTTCATCAGTAGGCTTCCAACCTGGCATGTGATGCACCGAAAGGTTCTAAGCTTGTCTTCCTGAGCCAACTGACCATGACTTTCCTTCTTGGTGTAGAATCTTGAGGAGTAGAGCAACAGCTTCTGCATAGGATATGAACTAGACTACTTCTCTCAGCAGTCCTGAAGGTTTTCTGCCTTCTTAGCAGGCAAGTACACGCTATGTTTCTGAAGAATCATCAGCTGAAAATGGAGATGGTGCTTGATGGTCCATAGCATGAGAAAAGTTATACTCCATGTCACCTCCTTGAGCCACATCCCAACCCTCCAAGTCATATAAGTGTCCAGATATGTTCCCCCTACATGGAGTCTGGTATCTATACTTTGCTTCTATGTTTCTCTGGACCTAATACCACACAGCTGTTAAGTAATAGTAAGAATTGCAAGAATTGTGCTCGGTATACATACGAGACCAACTAGCTCAGGAGCCAAGTCAGAGATTTTCTCTGAGGAGAGGGTATGCTCATGTTTGCAAATTAGACACTATCTTCCTCCCTCTCTCTTTTGAAATAACTATTGCTTTGGACAATAACTTAGATACTAGAGTTTTGTAAAGGCCATAATTGGCCCTTCCACTTGTTCGCGCAAAGGAATGTTTCTGAAGGCTTTTAGTGATGGCTGCTGAGCTCTGTGTAACATGATGAAAAGGCAGTTCAGACAAGGATATTCCTTTCACTTGAAGGGAGGGATGATATGGTATTTATGAATACCCATGTAGAAGTTACAAACCAAAAGGGAGTACTCTATTGAAAATACTTCTTATAGCAGATGCTGAAGTATCTCCAGTATCTCTCCAGGAGGTTTATTTTCATATTCTGAGGTTTTGGGAAAATAATGTATAATTAATTTTAGTATTTCCACCTAGAATATTACTCTCCTTATGGACTCATTGACAGACCTGAGATCTAAAGTGGTCTGCATGTCTCTGTTTCTCTTTGTACCACAAAGAATCTTGTGCCCTTTCCAAAATATGTGTCCCTCCAACAAATTGATTCCATTGTTCCACAGCTAGGAGATGAATCACTGCATCCTTCATCTTCTGATGCCATGAAGGGTCTTGTTGATAGTGTTGGTTTATTTTAATTTACTGTGGGGAAAAGAATAAACTTGTCTGTAGGACATTGCATGAGTTAAATTGAATAGCCTTCCCTGATTATCTCAACCTCCATTTTCTGAGGCAGTTCACTCCCAGATGAGGGCTTACAGGGAGGTGCCCCTCAGACAGGGGGGTCTACCCAAACATGGGAAGCCAAAAAATCAAGGGAAGCTGTTGGGATTGGATGGTTTTCCAGAGAATCCCAGATAGGGTCTTCCAACTCTCAGGAAAAGCAGTAGAGATCTCCTCCAATTTTGTAATCTCTATGCTAGAACCTAGAATGACAGCAGTCTCAAAGGGAAAACCTGTTGAAAAAAGATAGTTTGAAGATTCTCTCACTGGAAGAAAGGAGAGACTTTTCCCCTTCTCTAAAGCCCCAGGGACTGCTTCGTCTCAGTGCTTCCCAAAGAGCTTACCAACAAAATATTTGAAAGGATACTAGATGCTAGCACACAATTCCAATTTCAGCAAGTGGAGCCACAGTTGTTCCTGAGACACATCTTTGGAAGTTCTGAATATACAGCAAGTCAGAATCAGGTGAGACATCATGCACTGAAAAAGCTGCTAGGGAAGCCTAGTTTAAAGCACATTCTTTGTGGTGGGTTTTGGAAAGGTTGGGATGGGAGGCAGGTGTTTATGCACGCACACAATGGCCTTCCAGTTGAGCACAGACCTCCACACTACAGCCAATATTCTCAGGCTACTGTATCCACGTTTAGCCTGAGTGATGATCTTATTCTTCTGTCTGTGGGTTTGACAGAAGTACTCTCTTGGCTGGTATGACCATGCCCTTTACTAAGAAGGCTGCAGCAGGCTTAATCTTAGGCAGATTAATGAAGACCTCTTCGTCCTTACCTATAAGTAGGTCTCAATGACACCCTCATAAACCAAGTGAAGAATTACAGTGTTCTTCAACTTTGCAAAGTGGGTTTTTTAATTTTTGTGTTTTAATTTAATTTGGTTTAACCTACAAAGTTAGGCCTCCCATTCATGCTTACTTCTGGGAAGCTTAGTTAAGACACCGATATCTTGTTCATAACCCCAACTCTAGAGATGTGTCCTTCTCTTTAGAGGCTCTAGAGGGCAGACTCTCTCATGGGAGGTTTTAAGACTGTGAACAACATTCTTCACCAGACCCTGAGCCAAAACCATGAAAAAGGGGGGGGGGGGACTGTGAGGAGAAGAGTTACCAAGGAGATTGAAAGGACAGTCTCCAGGCATATATCCTGCATGTCTCCCTAAAGGAAAAGAGTAGCCGCTTTATGACCTCATGTCACACCCCTGGAGGCTGGAAGGAAAGGTGGTAGGTCCATCTTCCAGGAAAGGTGATCTAAAATTCTTCACTCTATATTCCCTGCTGCAGGATCTAGGCTAAGTGGGGAGTGATCTGGATCTCCTGGTGACAAATGACTCTTCAGCACCTTTCATAGCAGCTAAGGTCATACAGGTAAAACAGTTTGTGGGAAGGGAAAATACCTTGTGGCCTTCTCAACCACCTCAGTGTGGACCTTGCCAGGCTGGGAGCAGGAATTTCTTTATCCTGCTCACTACAGGGAGAACTTTTGCCTTCTGCCAAGATTCAGGAGGCTCAGGTGAAACTATCCTGCTTGCTCTAAAAGCTGTGGGAATGGGGTCTCATGCCTAGAGAAAATGCAGAGGGACTTTGAAATAAAATTTAGCCCCAGTTCCATGCCACTCATTCTGGTTTGGTCTCAGTGAAGGGAATTTTCATGTGGTTGTTTCTCTCTCTTTACATAGGCCTCAACCACACATTGACTAAAAGCCAAGTTTTAATGCAGCCTGCTGAACTGTCTCCACATGGCCTTTGCCATACACCAGCTGAGAGCTCAGTTCCTGGGACTTGCTGTATGTGCCTACCATTTCTGAAGCAGGAGGAGAGGTACTATCCTTCAAATCCTCCTCAGAAAGTCAAGGTTTTTTTTTTTTTTTAAGTTTACAGTTTTAAGAAGAAAAACTTTGAAATCAATGAGGAAACTGAGACATTTAGTTGAAAATCTTTTTAAAATCCTGTGAAAGCTCTGCTACACAGGGGCCCCGAAGTTTGTTTTGCGTGCCACCTAGAAGCAGAGAATTCTGGGGATTTCTTCCTGAGGGCTGGTTCTAAGCTTAGGCTCAGAGCAAAGATCTGGTCTCTTCACAATTACCATGGAGAAGACTGACAAAGGAGATTGAGAATGAGGCACTTAGCTATGTGCTCTTTCTATGGCGCCGCTCCTCCTAATAAGCAGGAATAAGTTGGCAGCTACTCAGCCGCCCTCTCAATAATGGAGGTACAGGTTCCCTCACTACTGTCCAGCTCATCACCTAAGGTGTGCAAACACTCTGCCTGTGCTGTACAGGCTCAGTCCCAACAATCTCCAACAACATTACCTTCAAAGTCAACAATTCAGAAAAGTTTACCAATTACTGTGCTATTTCACACTTAAAGACACAAGTCAATCGAAGGAAAAGCAAGTATATTTGTGGATACAGATTCCCAGCATTATATGAAGCAAAAGGCTTTGCAGACAGAAAATCATCTGTGCCTGCAAAATTTCTAAAAGGCAGAAGTATACAGTGGATTCTGCTTTGTCATGCACACTATCCCTGGGTGATATGAAATGTTTGAAAAGTAATCTAGTTCTAAATGTTTTGGCTACTCTGCAGTTTTAAAGATTGTTCTTTAGAGATGTTTATGCAGCTGTATTTGTTTTACAATTTCACATAGCAGATAAATTAGTCATTGTTTACCTCCAGTTTATTAAGAATGATCTGCAAACTTAAATGTCACCTTTTTAATATCAGGCTTTTAACTTAAGGTTTCACCTTTTAAAGAAATCAGAAGCTAGATACAATGAGTCAGACCCTGCCTTGCAATAGGGCTCCCCTGTGAGCTACCTGGGTGGTGCAAAAAGGGCCAGAAAGTTTCCCTTAATTGGTTGGAGATTACCAAACTGTGGGTGAATGTAGAGCTGGCAGAGCTCCTCTCTGTCTTCTTCCAAGAGTGTGTGGTAGGAGGGGATGCAGCCAGAACATCCCCAACAATCTGGCATTCACAGTCCAGTGTAACAGACCGCAATAGGTCTTTACGAGCAGCATATTTAAAGCTGGCTGCTCTAAATTACATCAAGGAGCCAAACCAACCCAGCAGCCCCTGGGACAGGGGAGGTGAGTGGTGGTATAAAGCTACCGTTGCTCTTTCCACCCCTAACACACACACCTTGGGTCCTGTGCAGAGTACAGCTCAAGCAAACTGAAGGATTTGGGCTTATGCTATACTCTAGTTAGGATGTGGCCAATAGGCTCATGGTTCTTGAGAGACTTTTACAGGTCAGATCCCCCCTCCCCACCGATTTGCAGGGCAATAAACCTCTTTTAAAGCTTCATAAATACTGAGAAGTCATGGCCTCTTGCACAGGTGCATTGTGAGCGTGGACAGGTTGAGAGTTTTAGAGACACCCACAGCACTCTCATGCAGCAGCTGGGCAGAATATATACCTAGTAAGACCCTAAGTACTTGGTGGGGTACCCAGACAGAGCAGCTGATAGGCCCCATGCGTACAAGCTGACATGGATGCACAGCCAGGGTGAATGCTGCCTTCATCATAAGGTATGAAGGAAAATGAACACTAATCGTTTTATGCGCAGGGGTGAGGGGTGCTACAGAGTGCATTGCCATAGACCAGTGGTCCCCAACCTTTTTCGTCTGGCACCGAAATGCCGCCGAAATTTGGCAGCATTTCGGCGGATGCTCGTCGGCGGGCACATTTAGGTGCCATGGCACCCGTGGGCACCGTGTTGGGGACCCCTGCCATAGACCATCTGACCCTGCTGAGGCAGGACTTCACAGGAATCTTCCACTTCGCGAACATTTTGTTGTTCTCTCCAGTGTACCTCAGAGATGGCAAGGACAGGATTTTGCCCTCTGGGGGCTTGTCTCTATGGGGAAAATGCATCATGCTAATTAAAATATGATAACACTTGTTCTAAGAATATTAAATAGAAGTTTGGTAGAATTCATTTTAAAAATAATTTTGATGGATAATATCAATGTTTATTTTTAAACATTTTTAATTTTTATCCATTTAAATTTTCATAGTTGTGCAAAATTATAGGTTTCACTTTTTATTTTTATCAGTTGAAATTTTCACAGTTGTGGGAAATTATCAAAAAGTGACAGCTTTATAACTGTCAAAACAAATATCATGTCAAAATATACAAAGTAAATATCCTTAACTCAAACGCTGGTAAGTTCTCAAGCAGCATTCTTCTTACTTTGCCTATTTGTAAATTTCTATTATTATTGATGGAAGTATTTTTTCATCAGTTTGTGTAAGTATGGTGAAATTAACATTTACTGACATATACACATAAAAATCTAATCCTTCCAAGAGTAATTAAATATGACTTTGCCTTGAGTGTGGACAAGGACAGCCATTTAAAAAATATTTATATGACCACGGTTAACCCTGAGGGGGTTAGATATGTGTGAATGTCTTGATCTGTAAAACATTTCTTGAATACTATTGTGCTCATTGCTCTGATCTTGGATTACTTAATGTGATGACTGGAGGTACTGCTTTCCTAAGCTCTAAGCAGTGCTAATAAATACGTCTGGTAATCTCTTACTGAGCAACAGTGCAAGCTTAACATCTTAAAACTGAGAGCCTAATTTAAATTTCTAACTATTAATATAGTAACTTTGTTAGTTTCAGCTATTAGTTAGTTTCACCACAGTTTCAGCATCCACCACAGAAAAAGCTGTTCACAGAGTTTGATGACAAAACTACGTAAAAGCATGAGTTAAGCACTCTGATGGATTTAACAGCTTATTCTTTCAGCTATAGGTTATTAAGATAGCTGTCAAGATAGGACTTCCTTCTATGTTTTTATGGACGCAAAAGCCCCACTGAGTTCTTTAAAGAGAGTTCTGATAGTAAAATTTAGGGAACAATTACTAATTCTTGCTTAAGAGAGAAACTTTGAGTAAAATTAATCACTTTTATTCAAATGATTCATTTTATTTTACTAAAAGATTATATAAAGCATTATCTGAAACCTGCTGATTGTGCTCGCAATGTTTTATTAAATGCTATGTTTACATTCCCATGCAGTTTGGACTATGGGGGCAGCAGTGTTGCACCCAAGTGCTGTGCTGTAACTCCCTCAGGTGAACCCTGTGGGCGTGAATGAAAAGGTTCCTAGTTCACATTAACACAGTCCTCTTCAAACAGGACTACATTAATGCAAACTAGGAACTTTTTCATTCATGCCCAGAGCATCCACAAAGGGCAATTACACCACAGCACTTTGGGTGCACACTGCTATTCATGCAGCCATAGTCCAAACTACATGTTCCGATCTCTGTAATCTCTGTTATTCTTTCTCCATTCCCTCCAACTGTTTGGAATGCCCACTTATCACAACTTGTCCAACATTATAGTATAAACTCTTCAAGGCATATTTCTCCTTATGTGTTTCTACAGTGGGCAGCACACTGGAGCTTTGATTTGTTTGGGGCATCTGGGTGCTAATCCAGTTTGGCAGACTTACAGTTGCAGAGCCCAGGACAACTGAGGTAAAGGAGACAGACAAGTTGTCAGACCATCAGTCAAGGCTGCCTGGCATAGATGGTATCTGTTACATACAAACATATACTCGCCATAGGGTAAGATTCCAAAATTGCCTAAGAGACATAGGAACATAAGTCCCATTTCCAAAAGTCACTCAGTGGGATTTATGTTCCTATGTCACTTCTGAATATGGGACTTAGGATCTTAAATCTTAGGCACTTCTGAAAATTTTACCCATAACATTAATACATGGAGAAACACAAATCATGCTAATTACAAAGTATATTAACCTGTCTGCTGTCCCCTCACAGGTACAGCTAAGGATACAGTAAATTCATAAGCATCATCTACTATTCACCTCCCTTATTGGAAACTAACTCCTTTAACACATATTATACTTAACACTAAATACTAATTTGATAAATAATCCAGCACTATTCTATCTACATTTTAATTGTACATTTGTGTTTTACAATACCTATCCAATTACTTTTTACTTCCTTCTAATATCAGGGTTTTTTTAGTATCTGGAAACATTTATCCTGCAGTGTCTCTTCTTTTACCGTGGGTCTCAGATTAAAGTAACCTTTGGAACTGATTGACAAATCTGAAATGGGTAATTATTCCTTATATCAGTGCTTTGTCTTGAGCTTTTACTCTGGGTGGGGAGCAGGGACATATGTATTGGACCAAGCTGTTGCTATATGGTAATACAGTTCGTCCTATGACGATTGCTGCTGTGACTCTCCACAAGGAAGGCCAAGTCTATGCCATCTTGTCCAAGCAAAGATTACACAACTACTGTACTTTTATAATTGTTTAATAACTATAGTTGTTTATATTAGTGTTTGTTTTAAGTATCTGCCTAATCTCTTTTATTTTACAAGCAATCTAAGTGAACATTAACATCTTTTCTGCCAACAGTGGATCCAGAGGATTACCATCAAATCTGAAAGATTTTTATTTACATATTCCCAGGGCAAGTTAGCATCAGAAATAGGTCAGGTAGGCTATGCCCTTAATATACAAAACTGCATCTTCTGAAAGGAAGCAGGCTGTTTGGAAAAAGCAATCAGATTCAATTTAGATGGGCTCAGGCTTAACTAATCTTCTCCCTAAAATGGAAAGCTGTAGAATCTAAAGTCAGTTTTAAGGAGTTTTGCAAAGCATCATACAACAAACTTAACACTCTCACTTCTTCCAGACCACGTTAGGTAGTAATGTAAATATCTTTTAATCTTCAGTCATTTGGGAAGTCATACCAAAAGCAGCCCCAGACACAAAAATAAATAGTCTATCCGAGTTTGACTATCAAATCATAGTACACTTATGATATCAACCACTTAGTGAATCTCTGAAAAATATGATGCAAAGGAAATTAATTATGAATGCTAATAGTCTCTGGAGAGACTCTTTTAGGAACATTAGCCCAGGTTTCTGGCTGTAATTTGTATACCTTTTCCAAATGCTTAAAGAAGGAAGCTTTAAACAACAAGTGTATGCCATGCCGCTTCCACAAATTTCTCAACTGAGTGGTGGACAGATGAAATGTTTTCAGTGGTATCATGCCTTGGAAACAGAGAAATTATTATTCCTTTCACCTTTTTCTAAACATTAGATATTCTGGACTAAATTTTCAAAGTGATTAGTGATTTTGGGTGCCTCCGTTTTTTTTGTATCTAAGATGAAACCTCTTAAAGGTCTGATTTTCAATGGATGAGTGCTCAACACTTTATGAACGTGAGGCCTCTTTATGGTGTTTCAAGTGCTGAGTGGCCAAAGCAAATAATCAATTATTCTTTCAGCTGGCTACTAGAGGTCAGATGTTTTAAAAATGAACCTATCAATCCATTCAGTGTAGTTAAAAACCTTTAGGGTTTTAGTTTCTATATCTGCTTCCAGAGATGAGATTAAATCTTCTGAGCAACCCTGTAAGGGACCTGGCTATGTGGGAGTTTTTCTTTCTGGTTGTGTGCCTGGATCTGTATCCAAGCACTTCCCATTCTTTTTACAGTAATTCAGAGCAAGATTGAGCAGCCTTTACCTCCAACAATGCAATCATTGCAATTTTTGCAGTAAATTATGACGAGTCCTGTGAATTGCTTGAAGATGGTGATAATATTATTGTACATCCCTCATCTTCTATCCTATAGACAGAGACTGCCAGTATAGGACAAACTCCTTCATGATTTTGCCCACCAAGAAACTGGGCGAAAGATCCGGCAGCTCTGTATGTAAACCCCAGTCCATGCGTTTCCCCCCACCCCCCCCCGTTTTCTCCCTCCCTGCTCTTTGGGCCTGGAAACAGACATTTTGCCGCATTAGTCATATCCAGCTCTCTCATTTTTCTTTGTCTTTCTTTTATTCCAACTCTCCAACAATAGACAAGGAAGACAAGAAGGATGAAAGAGCCACGCTGAAAGGAAAAGGAGAAGAGAACAGGCAGCAGAGATGTAAGCTCTCCCAATAAATCCTTGCTTCAAGTAGAGACCCCAACAACCAGTAGTCTAGTAGCATCCCCTCCAATCTGTCACGGAGATAAGGCTGGGACTCTTTTCCTTCCCTGCCTGGAATATTGCAAGCCCCTCAAGACTCTGTGCTTTCAACTCAATTCCTGCCACAGCCACATTTCCTCCTCCAGCCAGCCTATAGTGTGGATTCCCCAAGCAGTGAGCCCTATTATAGTGAGCCTGTCCTCCTGCTGAACTACTTCATTGCTATACCTTTTGTCGCACATGCGCGTGCGCACAAACAGTTCTTCTCTATTGGTGATTTCTTTCTACACTCCTGCTGGCATTTTTAAATAAACTTGAATTGTGCCTGTTCTCACATTGTGCTTTGTGGGATCCCACTGAACAGCTCACATGGTACCAGTCACATGGTACCTTCCAAGTCCCCCCGCATTCCCAGGCATCCACCTTGTTTGGCCTTTGTAGCCATAGCTCTAGTTTCCTCTTTCTAGTGTCATCCCTCCACCCCACAAGCTGTGCAGGTGCTACCTTGTCTGAGCCCAAAGATATGATCTGGGCAACTTTTGCCTCTATCCTTTAAGAGGGCCCTTCTTCCAAATGCAGATTCTACAGACTCACAGACCTCCACACACAGCAGAAGGGATGCCACAGTTCCTTCAGATCACTCCTAAACATCCTTCCCACCAGGCTGACTTTCTTGGAGATGATTCCTCGTTTGATATTACTGAGACACAAAAGGAAGGATTCCTCCCAAACCACTGAAGGCTCAGGATCCCAAGGCTGAGTCCATTGTCTTTTATATCCTGGGAACCGTTTAGAGTAAAGAACTCTTAGGTAAAATCCAGGGATCTGGAGAGGAATTTTCAAACACACCTCACATACTTAGGAGCACAAGTCCTATTGACTTCCAACTGGATGCAAGTTCCTAAATCACACAGGCACCTTTAAAAATTCTGCCTTGGATGTTTAAATGGACTACTCTAAAATCTAGTTTGCCTTCCCTCTGCACTCTGCCATCCGGTATATACTCCGATTTTATTGCAGAGAGGACAATAAATGTATCCGATTTTAAATTCTGTTGTTTTAAGATGTGTCAGATGAGTCGAGCCTTAGGCAGCTGCGTGATAAAACCCAAATACATTCTTTAAACCTCTAATAAATTTTTTAAAAAATATATCCAACCTCTGCCACAGTGGTTCACAATTCTGAGCTCATACGGGATCCATGCCCGCTCCTGGATTGCCACATGATACTATTACAAAGTGCCTTTTATTATCCACAGTTGATCTGGAAGTGGTGAACATTCCTCTCCAACGTCATAGAGATCCATGCCCTTCCAACCACAGGATTTTTTGGATTAATACAATGTGTCCTATTTGAAGCTACCTTTGATAAGCACCTGGAAGCTAGGAGTGTGGACCACAGAGGATCATCACTTTAGTAGGGTAGCAGTTACATATTGAGTATGTAATGAATACTCTATGCTCTGCATTTGCTACTTGTCCATTTCCAGGTGCAGTTCAGGATATTGGATAGTCTATAAAGCCTTACATAAGCTTGGACACAGTATGGCAGTGGAGGGCTCATAGGTGGGAAAGCAATCACAATTGAGGGCAAACATGCCTAATCTTTCTCCATGAGGGAGTATGCCGATCTTCAGGGTTCAGTATAAGATTCTGGTTATTCAGAAGTCTGATATCTAGATCTCCAACCACAAGGAATGGGTTCTTGAAATTTTTGTTGTTGTTAAGTATCTGAGGTGTGTTTGAAAATTCCACTCCAGATCCCTGGATTTTACCTAAGGGTTCTTTACTCTAAACAGTTGCAAGGATATAAAAGATGATGGACTCAGCCTTGGGATCCTGAGCATAAGCTTCCTAAATAAGGATGCAATGGGCACAGTTACAAATCTCTAAATGAAACAGTGATCAAGAATACTTTTGTCTTTTTGCTATATAGATTAATAATAGTCTATGAAGTTCTCAGCAGTACAAATTAGTTTTTCTGAAACAAAAATACCCATACCTCATCCAAATATTTTCACATACAAAAGCCTAGGTTTAAGTGTACAATCATATTCTGGGCTCAGCGAGCTTCTCCAAATCAAGAACATATTGCAAAATGTAACTCAGGATGACACTGGAGATTTCCAAATTGCACAATCAAAACATTTGGCTCAGTTGCTTACATACTGCCACGATCCCAAACGTTCATATATTTGCACTGCACTGCTAGAAATGAGTTTCAAAAGAGAGTCTCTTAGTGTACATCAGCTTCTGTGCAGATCTCACAACTGACCAGATTGTTAGATGTTCATGCGATTTGCTATATATGGGGGTCGATCCTGTACCAAATTAAGTCAATGGCAATGTTGTCATTGACTTCAGTGGATGCAGAATCAGACTCTAGGTGCATTTCCAGTGTACCAGCAGTATGGTAAACAGATGTCAGGATGCTTTTCTTTGATATTTTATTCTAAAATTAGAAATAATGCCACAAATTCTGTTAAAATCAGAATGAATAGTTCAGAACATATTTACAGCTTCAAATTACATATTTTCATATTACCACAGTCTCTTATTATTTAGGTTTCCTATATATAACCATCAATATACAGCAAACATCAAGCTATACATGATAAAACACCATTTTAGTGCTGACATCTTAAATCTTGGCACAAAGCCAAAAGAAATGCTGAAATTCTTTCTTATTGCGTCATGGAAATAGAATACTTCGCATGTAACATTACATCATTTGAAGTTCTCATATTGCACCACAGGAGAAGTTTGTGGGCCAGAGTATGGGCCTACATAAGTTAGGAAGGGAAGAAAGTGACAGTAATCAGCCATAAAGATAGTGCTCCAGGATAGTTCTGGCCCGTGGCGTTGACCTGACACAAAGTCAGGGGGACCGTATACATGGAATGCTTGCAAAAGGTGATCAAGCTGCCATTCCATCATGTACTCTCCCTAAAGCCACATGAAGAATTCTGGGAGAGTCAGTCACTGTACCTCCAGAGGATTTTGAAGCAGCATGTTCTTCAAACCTCCCAAATGCAGGTTGTGATTTCAAGTAAAAATCTCTATGGAAAGTGAAGCTTATTCAGACTGGGATTTCAAAGGAGCTTCAATGAGCATTAATGGGGGTTGGGCTCCTTTGGAAATCCCAACTTTAATCTAACTAAAGCTATCTATCACTATCAGTCACATTAACCTTGATACATATAAATGCTTGCATATGCCATTTTAGAAGTTTTTATTGTGGGTTTGTCTGTCATTGGTTAACAGTGTCATTTACTGTGAAAATTACCCAGTCTTTGACTGATTTCTTTCTTTAAAAGAAAAAGCAACTTTATCTACAGACTTCTCATGAGTAAAGCAACCCAGAAAGAGGTTGGAGTAGACTATACAAGGCTAAGAAGTGGGATATCACGATAACTTTAAAAGACAGATGTAAGGCCATCATAAGACAATTATCTGGCTTGTTTATGAAAATTAAAGTAATGAAAAAAGTACAACTGTCAATCACAGTTAACTCATGTGATTAACTCAAAAAAATTGATCACGATTAAAAAATTAATCGTGATTAATCAGTTTTAATCGCATTGTTAAACAATAGAATACCAACTGAAATTTACTAAATATTTTAGATGTTTTTCTACATTTTCAAATATATTGTTTTCAATTACAACACAGAATACAAAGTTAACACTGCTCGTCTTATTTTTTATTACAAATATTTGCACTGTAAAAATGATAAACAAAAGAAACTATTTTTCAATTCACCTCATACAAGTATTGTAGTGCAATCTCTTTATCGTGTAAATGTAGGGGGTTTTTTGGTACATAACTGCACTCAAAAAACAATAAAAAACTTTAGATCCTACAAGTCCACTCAGTCCTGCTTCTTGTTCAGCCAATCACTAACACAAACAAGTATGTTTACATTTATGGGAGATAATGCTGCCCACTTCTTATTTACAATGTCACCTGAAAGTGAGAACAGGCATTAGCATGGGATTTTTGTAGCCAGTATTGCAAGGTATTTACATGCCAGATATGCTAAACATTCATATGCCCCTTCATGCTTCAGCCACCATTCCAGAGGACATGCTTCCATGCTGATGATGCTCGTTAAAAAAATAATGCATTAAATACATTTGTGACTGAACTCCTGAGGGAGAATTGCATGTCTCCTGCTCTGTGTTTTACCCTCATTTTGCCATATATTTCATGTTATAGCAGTCTCGGATGATGACCCAGCACGTGCTGTTCGTTTTAAGAACACTTTCACTGCAAATTTGACAAAAATGCAAAGAAAGTACCAATGTGAGATTTCTAAAGATAGCTACAGCACTCAACCCAAGGTTTAAAAATCTGAAGTGCCTTCCAAAATCTGAGAGGGATGAGATGTGGAGCATGCTTTCAGAAGTCTTAAAAGAGCAACACTCCGATGCAGAAACTACAGAACCTGAACCACCAAAAAAGAAAATCTGCTGGTGGCATCTGTCTCAGATGATAAAAATGAACATGCATCGCTCTGCACTGCTTTGGATTGTTATCGAGCAGAACCTGTCATCAGCATGGACACAAATCTTCTGAAATGGTGGTTGAAGCAAGAAGGGATATACGAATCTTTAGCACATCTGGCATGGAAATATCTTGCAGTGCTGGCTACAACAGTGCCATGAGAACACTTATTCTCATTTTCAGGGGACATTGTGAACAAGAAGGGGGCAGTATTATCTCCCCCAAATGTAAACAAACTTGTTTGCCCGAGAAATTGGCTGAATAAGAAATAGGACTGTGTAGACTTGTAGGCTCTAAAGTTTTACTTTGTACCAAAAAACCTGCATTCAAAAATAAAACATAATTCTACATTTGTAAGTTCAACTTTCATGATAAAGAAATTGCACTACAGCACTTTTATTAAGTGAATTGAAAAATATTTGTTTTTACAGTGCAAATATTTGTAATAAAAAATAAATATAACGTGAGCACTGTACACTTTGCATTCATGTTATAACTCAAATCAATATATTTGAAAATGTAGAAAACATCCAAAATACTGAAATAAATGGTTTTCTATTAACAGTGCAATTAATCTCACGATTAATTTTTTTTTAATCGCGCGATTGATCCTGTTTAATTTTTGTAATTACTTGACAGCCCTAGAAAAAAAGCAAAGTGAGTCAATAAGATGCTCAGCCTTTGTTCTCTCTCTTTTGTATTTAAATAATGGTTCTCAAAATATTCTTGCAGTAGGAAAAACAAAGTACAAACTGTACTTACTATTCTTATGTGCTTATCCAAGAATAACTAAGTTTTATTCACATGTTGAACCAACAAAAATAAAGTTCTGTTTAATTTAAAAATTAGAAGTTTATAAATGTATAAACTGTTGGCAATTCTGAGGGTGAGGAATGTTGTGTTATGTGGGCTGAGGAGCCCAAAGAGTTATTTTAAATTCCTGATTGAAACAGAAACTAAAGCTAGCTACAATTTTTCAGCCAAGAGCGATTTTTTAAAAAAAGAAAAACTAAAAAAAACCCAGAAAAACAATTTTCTGTTTTAAAAAGATTATTTTTAAAGGCCCATTCATCACCAATTTTTCTTTTTTTGCTAAATTAATAGAGAAAAGAGAAAAAGTTAAGAACCTTCTTGGGCCATTTACTAACAATTTTACACACAAACTTGTTTATGTTCCTCAATAAACAATACCTTGAGCATACTCAGTGGAGTCTATCCTGTGTCAGTGACAGTTGTCCAAGTGACACATCACAGAAGCACTGCTCATGATTCCATAGTAAAGGCTGAGTTTTTCTCTTAAGAATGGGAATTAAACTACTTTGTTACATATGAAAAATACAGCATATCCTCTTCAAAATTACAACATTTACTCTTTGGGCACAAAATAGTTTTTTTAAGAATTTGCAAGTTAATCTATTAGTTCATGAGTTAAAATTAATTTTAAAATGGTTCCTTTAAAAAGTTTAGCACCCTATGTCTTTTTAATTCCACCCTGAAGTGACGCCATGAGGAAAAAATTTACTGTCTCATTAAAAACCAATTTAATCTAGTCTAGGACTACAAACTCTATTATACACTAATCATAACTCTATGGTTACTTCATGGCATCAACACAGGGCAAAGTTAACCCTGCCTGGATTCCTTAACTGTGCATTACCAATCTTTAGGAAGGTTGGATTTCTTTTAAGTTTATATTAAACTCTGAATTTTCTGGATTTGCAATGCTTGATTTGCAGCGAATTAAAACATCCCTGTAATCTTTTTACCCTTAAGTTACTGATATGTACTCCGCACCTCAACTCTGTGTTAATGTAGATTTTTGTCTGGGAATATAAAAAAGGGGTCTGGGTGGACTTAAGGAGCTAGCAACTTGGTTGTGTTCTTGCTCATTTGCACTACCTAAACAATGTGAAAAGGCCAGAGAGCAATCAGATCTGGCCAGCTAAGAGTTCCCTAGTCGTGTGGGAGCTCTCAGTTGACACACAGCTGGTATAGCCAGTTCCTATGAATTCCCCTCAGACCTGGTGGAGGGGTTGTAGTTAGGGTATGTCCACATTGGAGTTGGAAGCACACCTCCCCAGCCTAATGTATGAGCTCAGCTAGCACATTAAAAATGGCAATGTGGCTGTTAAGGGTGGGGCTCAATCTCAGTCTTGAGAGCCCGCGTGGCAATGCCCACACTGCTACTTTTAGCATGCTAGCTAGAGCCCCACTAGCACGAGCCCATCTACCCGGGCTGGGAGACTCACTCCCCGCTGCAGTGTAGACAAACCCAAGACAGCCCCATTGCCTGGCGCAGCACATAAACTGGACCATGGTGTCTATGTTGAAAAGGACAGCAGCACAGAAGGCCCCAATATGGCATCCTACAGCCACCTAAAATGGGGAAGCTGATATTTTAAAATGCCTTCTATGGCAGGGGTTCTCAACCTTTTTCTTTCTGAGGCCCCCACAACATGTTATAAAAACCTCCATGGCCCGCCTGTGCCACAACAGCTGTTTTTCTGCACATCCAGTAGATTAAAAACCAGGGCTGGCGTTAAGGGGTAGCAAGCAGGGCAACTGTCTGTGGCCCCACACCACAGGGGCCCTGCAAAGCTGAGTTGCTTGGGCTTTGGCTTCAGCCCCATGTGTCTTGGGCTTCAGCTTTCTACCTTGAGTCTAATGCTGGTCCTGCTCACTGGTTTATCTGGGGGGACTCCCTTAAACCTGCTTGCAGCCCCGCCAGTGTGCCCCTGGTTGAGAACCGCTTTCCTAAGGGATAGCGATTTGCCTCCATAAATGAGAAAAGCTGAAATGAATAAAATATATAAACATCTTCTCTAGTCTGTAAGACATTCTCCATGTTTTTGGTAATCAGCATTGACTGTAAAGTTTATTAAAAGGTAGAACTTTCTGAATAAATGACTATGTTTATGTATATTGGCATTTTCAGATAAAGTCATGCCAAAACTTACTTTCATCAAATTCAAAGAAGTTTGGAAGTATGAAGGGGTGACATTTATTTCAAAATGTTCAGTCTACTAAAGAGGATTTCAGAAGTACTGTTCCAGTGCTGTTTAAGTCCCACACATAAATCTTTGTGCATCTGCTAAGGAATATTTAACCCAGACTGAACTAGCATAGTATTGCCAGGGAAGTACTATACAACTGAATGATGGTATGAAAATTTGAGCAGGGCTGAATAGGTGTCAGTTCCAGTTATGTTAATGAAGTTAGATGTCCCACAAGAGCCCAGTAATGTTGGTGTATTATGCAGTTTATGAAACAATTCCTTGGAAGACCCTTAGTAGTGCTGCAGCTGTAATGTGCTTATCCCCCTACAAAAGGAGTGATCCACATAGCAATATTAAATCAGTCTCTTCGCTCTGTCAGGCCCAGATGACGGTTGGTCAGAAAGAAGCTCCCCCTCCCACCGCATGGCTGTACAAAGGCCATTCACAATAGTAATCCCTGCACTCCAAGGAGAAGAGACTGTTTGCTCTTGCAGTTCCCCAAACCAGGGAGGAGATGAGGCCAAGACTTAGCTTCCCTTCTCCCTCTGGAAGCTTTGGGAAGGGGCGGGGCCAAGCACTACTCCTTCCTAATGGATGTAGAGAACTGTGCTCCCCACTTCAACAAGGGGACTCCACTTACACAGGCTGTGGCTTGAAAGCAATGTTCTAGCTGTCAGTGAAGAATCAGTCCCTGCTTGGATTTGGACGAGAGATCATTGGTCTCAAAAGCAATAGCTCATCGCCTAAACTAAAGAAGACTTGTATCTATCACCAGAAACAGCACATATAGTCAGCGGCCTGAAAGGAAACGATTAGGGTTTGTCATAACTATGCCAGGTGTTCAGTCTAAGGACAACAGTTTCAGTCCTATACAAATCTCTTTTCAACATTACCCTTAATTAAATCACAGCAATACTCCAGGAGCCCTAGGACTGATCAACTTAGTAATGTATCTAAGTATTTTCATAACAGTTCAGTTCTTTTGCAGCACTTAAGCCATATAAATTAAACTCCATCATTAGAAAAGTCTGTTTTCAGTTCCTCAACCAGTTCTGTTGTGCAATATACATACTGTTTACACAGGCCACTCTGCTTTGGTGTCAGAATGCATACATGCACCCCTTTTCCAAGATTTACACACACTGATATCAAACCAATAAGGTCTACAGATCAACATTATGTATGCACCTGAGCTAGAAACAGTTGCATTTGAAGTTCATTTCATTTTGAGGATTACCTTGAACAGCACAATCTAGAAAATTCAGAAATGTACAAGGGTTATGTTTTCAGAGGCAAAAGTCTAAGCCATAAAACTAATTAGGTTGTGAAAGTCATTGGACAAACTCACATTATTACTAGTGAAAATATCTTCTGAAGCTTGTGAAAAGGAATGAATGAATGACTGAAAAACAGGAGAACAAATAGTATAGCTGATTAAGATCTATGGTGTTTGGTGATTTTCATGAAGGACAGGTCAATCAATGGCTATTAGTCAGAATGGCAGGGATGGTATCCCTGGGAGACAAAGCCTCCCAGAAGCTGGGAATGGGCAACAGGGAATGGATCACTTGATGATTACCTGTTCTGTTCATTCCCTCTGGGGCACCTGGCATTGGCCACTGTCAAAAGACAGGATACTGGGCTAGATGGACCTTTGGTCTGACCCAGTATGGCCGTCCTTATGTTCTTATTACTAACTTACTACAGCCTTTTTTGAAAATAAATTCTGGAGACAGTTAATTAAAATATTTTAATACCAAGATGTTACAAAACAACATTTTTTTAAAAAAAGTTTCATAACCTCAATACAAGTACTAATTAACATTTTTACTGCTTGACATCAGTTAATTTCTCCCTGCACAGTTTATAAATAATAATAATAATAATAATAAACAAAGATATCCTATCTCCTAGAACTGGTCATTGAGTCCAGCCCCCTGCCTTCACTAGCAGGACCAAGTACTGATTTTGCCCCAGATCCCTAAGTAGCTCCCTCAAGGATTGAACTCACAACCTTGTGTTTAGCAGGCCAATGCTCAAACCACTGAGCTATCCCTCTCCCTAATTTCTTCTTTTTCCTCTTGTTCTTATTTTGAAAGAGAGGTTGAAGGAACTCTCTTCAGAGACTGTCAAGACTACTCCACAGGCTGGTCAACAGAGATTTGTCTACTTTAGAGTTTCCTATAGCAGCCACCAATATGGTATGCAAGTACTAACGAAAATGCTGGATAACAAAAATCACCCATTTTCCCCTTCCCCTCACCAGACACACCATGACAAACATAGTGCAAATCCTTTAAAAATTCTTTGCTAAGAGTTTTAAAAATTGAAAAAGGGGGAACTTTGGTTATTTAGAGTTTAGGGGAACACCAAATCTTTTACAAATTCCAAAAAATTGTCTTTTCAGCCATTTAGATCTTTTATGCCAATTTCCATTCTATTTCATCTAGATTCTTGACTTACTACATCTTCCATTCATCACTTAGGCCCCGAATCTGCAAACAGTTACACACATGCTTAACTTTAGTACTGTGAGAAGTCCCACTTGGAATTACTCATGGCAGTAAAATTAAGCATTTGTGTGTTTTCAGGATCAAGACCTTTGCGATCCAAATTCCCAGTCCTTTGTTACCTTGGGGTTCTGGGTTACCTATCTGATGAGCTCCGTGAGGCAGGGACTATGTCTTCTCTGTATTGTATGGCCCAGAGTACATTAACAATGCTCAACAAGTAAATAAGAATGAAGAAACATTTCATGGCTCTGTATGGATCTGAGGTGAATTGCCTCTAATAATTAAATAGTCACTAACTGAATGTACTCTAACGACAATACATTTGGGGCCAGATTTTCAGAGGCCCCTGATTTTGTGTTCATTTTTTGTAGGACACAATTGCATGTTGGCACCAGAATCAGAGACTAAGCTGAAGTCCTTCTGAAACATCAAGGCCTCAGTTTACAGAAACCAAGTACTGACCACATACTGGCACACTGTCCTTTCTTAGACTTATCTGGCATTTTCTAACAAACTATTCGTCTATAAGAACAAATTAATACATTGGCCTAGTAGAAATTAAGAGGAAAAGAACACAGTGGTGATATAGTTCTCAAAACTGAATTTTTCTGATTTATTGATATTCCATTCATATAAAGGCACATCAACATGTTAGTTACCCCATAATCAAAACTAAATGTTTCAGCTCCAGAAATCTGATTAAAAAGGCAATTAAAATTACATTGTTACAACACATAATTCGTGCCATCATCCTAAAATTATGACAAAATTTGTGTCAAGCAAATGCTTAGTCTCCCAGGGAATCACTTTCTGCAACTTTAATAGTGTTTTACACAGTAAAGATGAAAGAGATTTCACCAGAATTTACATCTGATAATTTGGTCTGATAAAAGTCACCAAACTCTTAATGTTTTCTGTAGCCCTTTAGGAAACTGGCACTTGGTGTTAGTATAATACATTTATTGTATGAATTTTTTTTTAAATCACTTAAAAAAAAAAGGATTATAGCTAAATAAACTTGGTATGGCACAACAATATCCTGAATGAATCTGTTTGAAGTAAATCTCCAGAATTCTGTACTATTTTAGTGTCAAATAATGAGGTAGCACATTGTTCCAAAATTGTTCTGAATTGTGTAATCCATTCACTACATGTTGTTTTGTCTTTACTTTCTGTTTAGAGCTCTGTACAGCACTTCCTTTCTTCTCCTGCTTTCTGTTTTTATTATGCCTTTGCAGATGTTTATTTTCTTTTATTTTTTCTCCAACATTCTCTTCTTCCTCCCCTTCTTCCCCCTCATCCTCCCTCTCTTCTTCATTTTCCTCCTCCCCCTCTTCCTCGCCCTCTTCTTCTTCTTCTTCATCCTCACCCTCTTCTTCTTCATCATCCTCCCCCTCTTCTTCATCCTCGCCCTCTTCTTCTTCTTCATCCTCGCCCTCTTCTTCTTCTTCATCCTCCCCCTGTTCTTCTTCCCCCTCCCCTTCATCCTCCCCCTGTTCTTCTTCCCCCTCCCCTTCATCCTCCCCCTGTTCTTCTTCCCCCTCCCCTTCATCCTCTCCCTCATCTTCCCCCTCCCCTTCATCCTCTCCCTCATCTTCCCCCTCCCCTTCATCCTCTCCCTCATCTTCCCCCTCCCCTTCATCCTCTCCCTCATCTTCCCATTCTACTTCCCTCTCTTCTTCATCCTCCTCTGCCTCTTCTTCCTCTTCTCCCTCCCCTTCACCACCCTCTTCCTCCCTTTCATCGTCTTCATCCTCTTCCTCTTCATCCTCCTCTCCACGCTCACTCTCAGCCTCCATTTCTGTGTCTTCACTCCGCTCCTCCTTACATTTACCCTCCTTTCCTCCTTCTACCATCTCTTCATCTTTCTTCTCCACTTCTCCCTGGCTCATTGTTTCTTCCTCTTTAAAATTACCCTCTTGACTTCTCTCTTCTGCGCCTCTTCTGTGATGATTCTCTTCAGCCTTTGCCTTTCTCTCATGATCACAGTATGAAGTGGAAGGTGATGCAGCTTTTTCACTTTCTTCTCCATGACCTTTCTCCTCTTCATCTCCATCTCTTACTATTGAAGTATCATCATCATCATCATCTTTTCTAACCTCGTTTTCATCTTCCTCCTCTCCAGATTCTACTTCACTATTAATTTTTTCATCCTGGTTCTCCTTTTCACTTTCACCCTCTTTCACTCCCATTTCACTTTCTTCACTCTTCTCTGTCTGATTAAATTTTTTATACTTAGCATCTCGCTGTGGGGCCTCATCAGGTTTATCATCAAACCTCTTCACTTTTGTTTTCTCTTCACTCGGGCTTTTTATATTGGTCTCTTCTGCACTCTCTCTTTGTTTATTTGTATCCTGCTCTTCTTCTGTCTCAGTATCTCTTTCTTCTAAATCATTCACATTTTCTACTACTTCTATTTGCTTCTGTTTTCCTGTGTCTTTATAACGATCCTTGTGCATTTTTCTCCTCTGGAGTACATATTTTGCAAAATCATTACTGCCTTCCTCACTTGAAGATGACGACACAGATACTGCTATTTGTTTAATGAATCTCTCCTTTTTCTTAAGTTCTGTCTGTTCTTCATTACTTTCTTCCCCCCGGACATATATTTCTCCATATTTGTCAGATGTTCTAACTTCATCCACTGCATCTTTACTTTCTTGTTTAACAGGTTTTTGGTTTTGTGCAGTTACTGAAATGGTCACTGGTTTGTTCCTGGCTGCAGCAGGGGAGTGCTTAGATTTAATAGCTTTTTTTAACTTTTCAGTGGAAAAACATAATTCTTTAGTCTTATCACTGGAAAGACCGTAAGATGTGTCTTGTTTTCTAGGTTTAAGATTTTCTGCATAGTCTTTCTTCCTTTTCACTAATTTGAGCTGATGTTTAACAGTTTGCTGAACATCAGACTTCAGTCTGCTAATAGTGTATGCCTGTTCTAGTTTATCTTTTATATGCTTTTTATTAGCCTTAATTTTCCCCACAAAGGCATGATAATCACTGCATTCTAGATCTGAACCATTTCCAAGAGACACTGAATTTAAAGACTGCTTTTGCAAAGAACCATCAGTTGATTTTGAACCCTCCTGCATGAAATTAAGATCAGTCTTTTTCAACCCACCCTTACCATCACTTTTCAGTTTCACATTTTTATTGTTCTTCTATTCCACATGAGAAGCAGAAAATTAAAAAGAAAGAAGGAAAACATTAAGAACAAATTAAATGAGAACAAATGGAAAAGACTACAGACACATCTGAGTAAGAAAAGATTTGTATGATAGGACTAAAAAATGGCATAAAATACGGATATTCCAAATAAAATTAATGTAAATAATACATAACTGTTTAAAGAATGAAACACTTATTGAACAGGCTAAATGCACTCTCCTGATTCTGGGGTCAGTGTATTTACTACTGATCTAAAGCTACTTTGTCTTTTTTGGCTTAAATTTAACATTTTCTTTGTATATACTCCATTTATCAATCATATTCTGTGTAATCAATTTTGAAATAAGATTATGAGCTGATATTAATGTACCCCTAATATCAAAATTCTGTTATCCCTTTAAAATTAATACAGGATGGTAAGACAGAAGTCTCAACTTTATAACGGGATAAACGTATTATTGCCCAGTGATTCATTACATTTTACTGTAAAATTACATCCAGCATTTTGTAAACATGGTTACTTTACATATATATTGACCTGGATTTTAATCCAAATATTCTAGTATCAGCAATCAAGTAAATGGCAAGTTATCATTACTATGCGTTACAAAATGCATAATGCAAGTTACAGTATACTGCCCCTTCAATTGCAGTAATATTATAATGTCTCATCTCAAACTGCTCCAAGCAGACAGACCCTTGCATCTGCAAAGAGCCCCAGTGATTTCCTTGTAAACTCAGGGATCTACCCAGTGGAGCCATTTGCAGGATCCAGGCCTAAAAGTTTTATGTAGGAAGTAGTCTATAGAAATTGAAGTTTACTTTATGAGAATTAGGAGCAAAAAAGAGAAAGGAAAGAAAGATGATGCCCTATGAAAAGAGTTATACATTTTCTACATTTCAAACATGATTAATGACAGTACCTTTTGTTTTTGAACTGGTGATAATTTTAAGGATTGGTCACTGGGATTCAGTCTCATCATATGTGTCTGAAAAGAATGGGGATACAAATTAAAGAATGAAATGTAAGCTAATTAATAAACGTGAGTTAAATAAGAATTATACCTTATTTACATTTAATAGGTTTCTTCAGAGGATCTAAAAATATTTCCCAAACATTAAGCCTGTCAATTAAATTGTAATTGAAAATGCTGTGAAGAAATGTATTCTATTGTTCAATTATGTAAATTAAATTCTTCAGACCATTTAAAAATAATAAGCTACAAGATGATATTTAACAGGTCTCCAGTATATTCACACTGGGCTCATTCAAGTGATCCTAGGATCGAGGGGACACCTTTTGTATAAAAAAAAAAAGGGTGCCTAAAGTTAGACTTCCAAATTAGTGGCTTAATTTTAAATGACTTGAGCACTCCACAGCTCCCACTGTTTTTCACTGTGAATTCCTGGATGCTAAGCGTATTTGAAAATTCAGGCCATCGACTTAGGAGCCTAATTTCAGACATACACTTTTAAAAATCTCGGCCAGGAAACACTCAAGTCCTATACATCTAAGAAACTACAGAATAGGATATTAATTTCGCAATCATTCAAAATTCTAATGCAGCTAAAAGAAGAGCAAAGATTGAGCTATGGGAGCTTATACCACGACACTGTCTTGCAGACAGTAGTAAGATAGCACTTTCTGAGATAATAAGAATAATAAAATAATAATAATAATAATAATAAAAGGTGTGAGGAAATGCCAGGCAGCAAGACCTGGGTTTTGCTAAAGAACTGTTGAGAATAACAAGGATCTGGAGAAACAGTTGAGTCAGAGAAAGACATGTTTTCATTTAAGATGAAAGCTGCAATTTCAACTGTGATGTTTTACTAAATTAACCTGCACATTTATTTGACTTCCAAGAGTCACAATGCAGTTTTGAGAACACCACAGAGGGGAAACTGAGGCAGTGTCAGGGTCCAAAACAGCTACAGCATGATATCATGAAATATGTGAACATCTTACTACCACTACGCACACGGCTTGAGGAAAAAGACTGTAAAATTACCATTTTTAGCAAACCGTCCAATTCAGCTTTTAATGAGCCAACAGTTCGCCATTCTGTAACCATCTACAAGTACACTTTGAAGCCCCACTCCATGCATCACAGAGTTCTGACTACTAGTGTAGTGCCTTTTTCACTTAAATATGAAAGTGGCGGGGAGGGGGATCCTCAGTTTCTCCCACGGTCACAATCAATTCTCTTTTAGAAAGAAAATCTGTCACCGCTGCAACAAGATCAATCTCCAATTGAATGGCAGTAACTAACACCTAATCCCATGATCAGAACTATGTACAGAACTGCTGATTTTCCCCTGAACCAACAACATTTTAGTTTCTAAGAGAGTTTTTAAAAAATATAAATACCCACATATTCCTTCTACTAACACCATCAAAAAAACACCACCAAAGCCTACAAAAAACAGTCATTGCTGCCATTTAGAATTGGAGTCGCTGTTCTGTAAACAGATAATTTAGCGCCAGGAAGAATAATCACTTCTATTTCCATCTTGATACATTTTCCTGAAACAGATATCTTTTTAAACAGCTATTTAAAAATATATTTCTACTATTTCTATATCAGTCTATTAACAGAAAGGCACTTCTGAATTTGTCATAACACAGTATGCAAAAAACAAAAACAAAAAACACAAAAAAAGTGAAAATATGCCTGGCATACAGACAGTACATGATGAATGCAAGATATTAAAAACAGATTTCTTCATGTGTTAGTAAATTCTTGAAGACCTATTTTAATTTGTATATTTGGCAATTTTTACACCAAATATGTATGGAGTATTTTCACCATTCTTTTACAAATATGGTATATTTCAGGGAAGTTTTTTGTTTCATTTTAAAAAAAAAATAAAGCTCTCTCTCTTATTCCATTGCTTCTATATCTAATTTGCTTTTACAGAAGAAATTCCCAAAATATTATCTGTGGATCACTTTGGGGAACATTTTTTATTTTATTTTTTAAATATCATTTACATACAAAAAAGAAAAAATGACACATTTTTTAAAAATGTAAATGATTAAATTAGCAAGGAACTCTGGCCAAACTAATGATGGCTCCTGCAAAACACTGCATCAACCAAAGCACATTTGGGAACATAGATACATTATGTTCACTATGGCACCAATTCAACACAGCACTTAAACATATGCTTAAGTCCCACTGAAGTAAAAACACTACACTATTGCCTCTCCATAATGCTGATCTGAATTCACCAGTTCCTAAACAATGGATGGGGCTGAGAAATAGGATAGGAAAGATATGTTGGTGATACATTAAAAATTGTTTAAAACCCCTCCCCCCTGCCCTCCCCCCCCCCCAAAATTATAGCAACATTTTAGGGTTGTGAAATACTCAAATGCTCCATATTTGGGATCCTTTCTTTAATCTCCTCCACCTATATCAAAACAGCTGTGCCAGGAGCATATATATATAATTAAATTATATAAATAAATAATAAAATAGGCAGAATCCTCTGAGTCTTCCCTCTGCATAGTAATGTCACATGACAAATTATGATATGCTGTAGCCTTGAACAATGGCAGCATGAAACACTCACTGTGTGATGAGAATTAGTGGTACACAAAATATTTTATACCAATACCACTTGAACAAACTTTTTGTAATAAAAATATCCAAATATTTTCAATGATGAAATGAGAGATCAGCACATTTCAAGCATCTCTACAGTAGTCCTCAGGATTAAGGGACTTCATATGAAAAACCAAGACTGTCCTGGTAAAAGAGGGATGGTTACGTGTCTCGATAAGGTGGGAGTGTTTGAACAGGAAGAATGATGAGCTGACTATAAAACAGTTTCTTCCTGTCATCAGGGTCACAAAATTTTTCAGATATATGCAAAAGCAACAGCCTTATGGGCGCTGTGATGGGGTGCCTACCCCACACAGGCATAGAAGGGGTTAACCAGGCCCCGCCCGGGGCAGAGCAATGGAGGGGTCCTCTGCGTGGCCCAGGGAAACTGCATGAAGCAAGGCCAATCAGGGAGGAGTTGCCAGGTGCAACCAATCCAGGCTGGCAGGCTCAGATAAAAAGGAGCTGCAGGACAGAATAGGGGCACTTTTTGCTGGGAGCCCAGGGAGTAAGGACTGCATCCCTGGAAGGCTGAGAGAACTGTAAGCACCTTGGACAGAGCAGTGGCTGGCTATTGGGACTGAGCAGCTGAGTGCCCAGACATGAGGGCGAAGAAAGGGCTGTGGCCATGGGGAAACTGACCAGGGAAATAGAGCAGCACTGACAGAGGTTACAGAGGAGCAGCAGGAGGCTGCTATTCACCGGGTTCCTGGAGTAGCAGACAGGTTTCTGTCCCCCTCACTTGCCACTGGGGAAGTGGCTGGACAATTGGACAGAGATACCCAACCCACCCCCCACGTGAAAGGGGATGACATGGCTGGAGGGCTGAGTTGCAAAGAGGATGCTGCAGGTCTGGAAGCTAAGAAAGGAGCTGTAGGCAGGAGCAGAGACAGATTGCCAGTGTGCAGACCTGGGGTGGGGACGTGGGTGTTGGCCTTGAGCTAATCCCCAGCATGACCAGGAGGAGGCAGCAGTCTAGCTATGAGGGCGGCGCCCCGTGACAGGCTCCTATGATGAATCAATTAGGAAACAAAGAAAAAGCAAGAGGTGCACGTACAGACATCAGTGAGTATGGTTATCACTACCAACCTTCAACCTTTGCAACTAAGATGGCTAGTACATTTTAGCAGGACTCTGTGCAGTTCTTGCTTAGATGAGAATAAAATTCATGCTACCATTTTATTTTTTGTTTTTATCTATTTCTTCTCTCTTTCTTGAATTAATGATATCTGGTTTAAACACAATTATAATTTGGATTGTGATTATTAATATTCAAGAAAAAAATACCTATTGTCCATCCTGGGAAACATGAAAAGTCCTATTCTCTGAGGAGGAAAAACAAAGAGGTGGAGTCCACTTACTCAAACATGCCAAGGACATAAAGGTCCTTGTAATAACAGATGCCCCAGACTGGGGTCTGTGCTGGCATAAAGGGAGCCCCTAGAACTTGGGGGTACCAAGGTATGGTGACTACTTTTATTACAGCCATATCACAAAAAAATGTTACTGCTATGTTTTCCCTCAAAATGATTGCTAAGCCACAATTTTAGTAGTGGGTATTTTACCATATTTAGAACATCAGTTGTGTTTCCAAGGTTTCTGTCATCACTTTCCTTATCTGAATCTTCCTCCGTGGTACTTTCTTCAGGTTTATCTTTTTCCTGCTTCCGATCCTCTTAAAAATAAAAACAAGAAAATATACAATATAAACAATAAGTACAATAAATTGGAGCAGGTGATATATAGTAAGCCAAACATCACCCTTATGTGGTAGGGAAGTATTATTCTCCTTATATAGATGGTGCCTTAGCTCTCTGACATGCCCCATCCCCAAACCCTAGGTGGCAGCTCCTCCACATTAGTTTAGGTTAAGACCAGGATGAAGTCTAGCAGAACAATGCATCCTAGGGCATTGCAGGTCTCAGCTCGTATTTGCAGATTTTCAATGCAAAAGAGTCATCTGGAGCAAAGTTCCTTTTGGGTAAGCCTTTTAGTAATATTGTGCTTTTTAATTTCCAAGGAAGAAACAGTCTTGTGGTTAAGGTACAGAATTAGGAAAGACCCAGGTTCTCTTCCTAGTTCTGCCACGGACACTTGTAGTGTCACTTAATCATTCTGTGCGGCAGTTTCCTTATTTATAAAATGAAGATAACAATTACCTACTTTACAAGGCTGTTGTGAGGCTAAATGCATGCATGTTTGAGGTCTTTAAATAGCAGGAACTATAGGTAAACAATAGCAGTTGTTTTTTCTTTCCATTAACCCTCCTTGCAAAATCCTTAAACATCTTTTCCACAAAAGGGCTGGGGAGGAACAGATTCCCCAGCGCTACTTTCCAGCCTTTGTTTTTGTGTTCTCTCAGAGTCTGGCCAGCAAACACTGGGTTGAGACCCAGGTGTAGTGCTCAGTTGCAAATTGTGAAGGTCCTCAATCTTCAAATGAGTGGTTCTCTCACATAAGTACAAACAGTATATATGTAGGCTTGGAAGACAGCAACGAACAGAAACATTATGTTTCACCTGTTTTACAGTCCACAGTAGAGTCAATCACTTTATTTGTATTCACTTCCGTTACATCAGGATGGTTTGTTGTTGGTAAACTGAGTGGGACAGTGTTGCTGGCAGCACGTAAAGAAGGTTTTAGGGAGCCTTCTCCCAATGGAGGTAACGTTCGCACCATTCGACAAAACTGTTCTGGAGATTTTTCCTTAAGAAAATTTTTTTAAAGAAAGTGTTGAGCACATTCTGAGACCGATAAGAGAAAATCACTTTCTCAGTCTTTAATTACAGTATTTGCTAGAGGAAAATACAGTAATTAAGTATGATAAAAGCTGTTTGTACTCTTCAATTATTTACAGTCCTAAAAAAACAGGTATAGTAAGCTGATGCTTTCCACACAATATTCAAATAATTGTTCAATATCTTAAAATAAGCAACAATAAAAAAGAGCTTCTATTACGATTTTAAAAGAATGAGAGTTTATTTAATCCACAATTTAGGTAAATAGAATATTTCCCCTTTATTTTGTATTTATCTACATTCTGTAGAATGGAAACTAGATTTCAAAATGCAGAAGGTATCAAAAGGGCACAATGGCCTTCAAGGGATATATCTTTTTAATATTAAACTAACGGTTATTTGAACAGGTCAAAATTCCAAAGTTCACACATTTCTACACTCATTTCAAATGTAAGAATCTGTAGAAATATTATAGTATGTTTCATTACATGATACATAATAATAGCATCAGAGCTTAGCATAAACAAAGCTTGGAAGCTGGTTTCTGAAGAAAAATGGGCTTGTGTGATTTCCTGTTTCTTCATGATGTATAAAGCAGGCCTGAAAAGTTTCTCTTCCCCAATGTTGAAGTCATCCCCTTTTTCTTTTCCTGGTTTTTACATTATAAATTCAAATGTTCTCTACACTGTTCCCCCGCCCCCCACATAAGACACTGTGGACAACTGGAGAACTGGTGGTTTTATGACACCACAGATATCAAGGAAGCAAAACCTTATTACTTAAGAGGAACAAAACAAAAACCAAACACCAATTTAACTCACACATTAGATAAACAGCCAAGATCTCCTAATTTACTTCTCAGGGGCCTCCAAGGGAAGCCTCTGGAAAAACAGGAAGGTGAGATTTGACATTCCTGATAACTCTAAAAGAGGAACAAAAAGCAGCAGGCTCTTACACATTGTTAAATTTCAGGCCTCTACAGATCATAAAAAAGCAAAACAGGACAATTACCCATTTTTTCCCCCATCATCAAGTAAGGAGAATTTACTCATCTTGTGCAGTAACTGGAGTTCTTCCAGATGTGTGTCACTGTGGGTGCTCCATGTCAGATGTGCCTGCATCCTGCACCTTTGACTGGAGATTTTGGTTGCAATGCCCATTCAGCCTGCACATGCGTCCTACACATCCTTCTGCCCCACATGCAGGATATATGGGGCTGCACAAGTGAATCACCCTCAGTTCCTTCTCTACCATAAAGTCCCATCAGGGAGACGTCGAAGCAGAAGGGAAGGAGAGCAGCTAGTGGAGCACTTACAGGGACACACATCTGAAAGAACTCCAGTTACTACACAGGGTGAATAACCTCTCCTCCTTCAATTAGTGTTCCGGTGAATGCTCCACTTCGGGTGACTCCCAAGCAGCACCCCATAAGGAGGCGGGAGGTTAACAGCAGAGGAAAGAACTGCATTGTCTACTGCAGCATCTGATCTTGCAGCAGGAATGAAGGCATAATGGTTAGAAAAAGTATGAACAAAGGACTATGTTGATGTTCTACAGATCTCTGCAACTGGTATGACTTTAAGTAAGGCTACAGATTTTATATAGTGCTCTTATGGAATGTGTTATCTCTCTCGAAGGAGGCTGAACCTGAGTTTGGTTGTAACAGACCTTAATACAGCCGGAGATCCACTTTGGTAATTTTGAAACAGAAGGTTATCAATGCCCTGTTTGTCTGCCGTGGATACAAACAATCTAGATCTAACAGCCCGGTCCTAGCTAGATAAAAGGCTAATATCCCCCTAACATTTAGGATATAGAGTATAGCTTCCTGACTCTGATGTGGTTTGGGGGGAGGGAAAGGAGATAAATAGTTTAATATGAAATTCTGATGACACCTTTGGTAAAAATCTTGGAAGGGGCCACAGCACACTTTGTCTCTGGTGAATACCATAAATGGGGAGTCTGCCATTAAAGCCCTCAATTCTCCAACCCTGAAGGCAGACATGATGGCCACCAGAAAAGCTACTTTAATTGATAAATTTAATAAAGAACACACAGCTAGTGGCTCAAAAGGATGTTTCATGAGGCAATTAAGAACTAGATTCAGGTCCCAGCTGGGACTAATATCTCTGATTTGAGGGAGAGAGATCCGATAGACCTCCTAGGAATCTTGCCATGATTGCGTGAGTGAAGACTGAAAAAAACCGCTATGGATAAAGTGAAAAGCTGTTATTGAAGCTAAGTGGACCCTAATGGAATTCACAGAAAATCCTGAAGTTTTCAATTCAAACAGGAAATCCAATACCATGGGAAGAGAAGAGTGAGTCAGTGAGATCTTAATGTTACACCAAAGATGCTATTTTCATTTCAGGAGGTAAGTATTTCTTGTAGATTTTTTTCTACTATCTAATACAGTGCTCCTCACTATTTTTGAAGTGGGGGCCACTTTGGCAAAAAACCTTCAATGTGAGAGCCACATCAACTACTAAATTAACACATTGCTTCCTACTCCTAGATGATGTAATCTTACAGAGCCACTCGAGTAAACTTTTTAAGAGCAGAATAATGCAAAACTTACTTTAAAAACTGGATGAGCGAAAGTGTGCCTGTTCCTCCTTGACTTTGTTTATGCAGTATTTGTAAACTGTCATCGCAATCCTAGTAAGGCAGTCCAAATGTTCGTTGGTCAATTTATTCCTCTGTTTTCTTTTCACCCCTCTGGCTGGGGGTGAGAGCTGCAGGGTGGGGCTGGGGATAAGGGGCTCAAGGTGCAGGAGGGGACTCAGGGCTGGGGCAGAGGGTTGGGGGGTCTGAGGGCTCTGGCTGGGCATGCGGGCTCTGAGGTGGGGCCGAGGATGAGGAGTTTGAGGCGTGGGTAGACTGCCCTGGAACTGAGGCAAGAGGACTCCCTCCAGCCCTCTCCCTTCTGACAACACCTAGCTCCAGGGAAGGGGCCTCTCTTCCCCCTGCCAGCAGGCAGCACAGAGCTCCAGGGGAGGGGGTCTCTCTCTCCCTGCCGGCAGGCAGCCCAGAGCTCTGGGGGAGGGGCCCCTCTCTCTCCTCTGGCAGCAGGGAGCTCCGGGGCCGGGGGAGAGGCCCACAGCAGCCCTGCAAGCCCCAACTTGCTCCCCTCCCCAGTTCCTGCCCACCCCCAGCTCTCTCCTCTCCAGGTCCCTGCTGCATGGCCCTTTAGAGCTGCTGCATGACTATTTATAGCAAGCTGCACTTAGGGTTGATGGGAGCCACCACTGGCTCACAGGCCTTGCAATGAAGAACACTGATCTAATCAAACATGTTGTACTTATGATGAACAGGATATCTCTACCTCAGAGAACCTTTGAGGAACCATACTTGGAGCCTCAGAATCTGCAGGTTGGGGTGAAGTGTTTAACTGGCATGCTGAGTCGGCAGATGAGAACTGACTAGAAGATGCTATGGAGCCGAGAGCCGAGTCTAATTAGACAGGGATCCCAAACTTGTCTCAATAACGCTGGTGCAAGCACTATTAACCTGGCCTGATCTTGTGTGACCTTGTTGAGAACCAACAACAACAGTGTCCGTGGATAAGCGTAGAGAAGACCCCTTGTCCATGAAATGAAAAAAGTGTCTCCTATGGACTGGGGACTGAGACCCCTCTGGAGCAATACTCGATGCATTTTGCATTGGCTGCTGTTGCAAACAGATGAACCTCTGGGAACCCTCAAGCTATGAATGCTGTGTCAAGGACTCAAGAGTCCAGTTACTAATAGTAATTTAGGAAGAAATCTCTGCTGAGGTCATCTACCATGGTATTCTGAATACCAGGGAGTCATTGCAGTTTCATTCCTATCTGTTGGCTATGCACCAATGCCAAGGTTTTGATCACTTCAGCACAGAGATGGGAAATGTGCTCCTCCCTGACGGTTGATATAGTACACGTATTCCACACAGTCTGTCATTATCTTTACTGACTTGGCTCTGATTAGAGGTGTAAATTTTGACCACTCTCAATTCCAGACAATTGATGAGGAGGAGCTGCTCGTGTAGTGACCATTGGCCCTGTATCTTCTGAGGTCCCAGATGTATCCCCTTACCCAACACTGAATCATCTGACATTATCATTATGGTAGGAGGGTGCTGAAAGAATGCAACACCTGTGCAGGTTTTGGTCAGGTCCTTCAATCAGTTGAGTGACCATAGAACCAACTGGGGAACAGACACTAACCTGCTTAGAATGTGCTTGCTTGATTTGTAAACCATTCAAAGCCATCCAGAGAGACCTCGGAAATGTAATCTGGCATATTGCATTACAAAGATGCAAACTGATGTGTGCCCCAGCAGTTGATGACAATCTCTTACTGTTACTTGAGGACTGCTGTGAATCCTTGAGATAAGACTCAGCGCGAGATATCTGCTGGAAGAGATGCATGTTCTGCCTGTCACTGCATCCAGGCAGCGCCTATGATGTCTAGATACTGTACTGGAGTCAAAACAGACTTTGAGGTTGAGTTGAAGGCCCAGGCTGTGGAACAGAGAACACATCATTTTTACAACCACCAAAACTTCCTGATAAGATCTGCCTCAATCAACAAATCGTCCAGATACCGGGAAATGATTACACCCAGACGACGTAGGTGGGTGGCAACTACCACCAGAATCTTTGAGAATACCCTTAAGCAGAAGATAGCCTGAAAGGGAGTATGTGATATTGGTAAGTGTTTGTTGTTGATTAGAAAATGAAGAAACTTCTTGTATGAAAGGTGAATAGTGACAAGAAAACGTGTCTTGTAGGTCAAGAGTCACAAATCTTGGTTTCCTGGACAGGGGCTCAGATGATCTATGGTAAGTTGAATTGGGGGCTGGGAATGATCTTTGTGCCCTCTGAGACCTAACTAAATCTCCTCTTATTTACAGGCGAATAAATCAGGATCTCAGCATGGCTTTTGAGTCCTTTAAAATGTGGAAAGATGTATCCATTGAGTCTGAAAAGAGCTTGTGAATATCAAAGGGAAGGTCCTCAATGGTACTCTGGACCTCTCTTGGGAAGCCTTACAACAGCTGCAGCCAAGGACACTTTTCTCAGACTGTGCCACAGTATCTGAAGCATCCAAGGAGACCTGGAGCAATGTCTTTGCCAGGAGCTGAACCTCTTGAATAATAACCTTAAATTGGTCATGATGTTTCTTTGGCAGATGATCAATAAAGGAATTAAATTTGTTGTAATTCAAATAGGCATACTTCGCCATGAGCACCTGATGGTTCACTATTCTAAAATGAAGTGTGGCTCAAGATTTATGGCCAAAAAGATAGCACTTCTTGTAGTCCCTGCTGTATGGGGTGGACTTTGAGATATATTGTTTGCCCCATTCATTAACAGACTTCATTACCAGAGAATTTGGCACTAGGTGAGAAAATAGAAATTATGATTTCCCGGAAGGGACATAATACTTTTTAATCCACCTTCTTGCGGATAAGCAGTGCGGTAGCTGGTGTTTGCCAAACGGTCTTCGCGGGTTCCATAAGAGCTTTGTTGACCAGAATGGCAATCTTCAAGAATGTTGACATAGGTAAAATATGTAGGAGTTTAAGGTGTGACTCCTGAACTGTGTGTCAGCAATTTCATCAGTTCCTGTAACTACCTGAAGTCATCTGCCAGAGAAGATGGTGGAGGCATCACAACTTCTTCAGATGATGAGAAGAAAATATTTGTAAGAGGTGTTACCTCCTTGTCTGCCCTTGATTCCAACTCCATGAAGGTTCCCTCCTCTGGCATTCATGGTGCCACAGGTGGTTGGGGAATGTACTCTTCTTTGCTTCCTTCGGTGGTGTGATAACTTCATCACAAAATTGTTGACAGAATGCCCATAGCTCCCAACAAGGCCACTGGTGGGGGGGCATATGGGATAGGTGGAGGCAACCATCTCTCTTCTTGCCACATGAGTGTCCTTTGAGGTCTATCCTCCTCCAATGCCTCAGGGGAGAAGAGGCAGCAATGTGTTCTAGAGTAGATGGGGGAAGCCTGTTATGAAATTAGAGAGTCTGAGGAGTCCTCTTCAACATATCCAAGCGGGGGAGGAGGGAAAATAACTGTTCTGCTTGTGTTGTAAATGAGGGTGAGTATGATATTCTAGATGATGGATGGGGTCAGTGACCAAGTAAATCTTGATGAGGGTAAACCCCCGGTACCAGTTAGCAGAGGAGATTCTGACTCTGAAGATACGAGAAGATCCTTAGAGTATCTAAATTCTTGAGGTACCTATGGCATCAACGACAGGCACAAGCAAGAACCTGTGGAGGATGGCTTTGGTACTGATGTAGCTGGCACCAAGTGCTTGGCATGGGAATGAGTAGACTCTAATTACACCAGTCAAGCCATCTTTAGTACCACAGACTTCCAAGTGGCCAGTACCAACTGATGTTCAAGGATGAGACTAAAATTCTTCTCAGAAGAGTGTCTATAGCTCTGGGTATGATACCTGATTTCGGTACTGAGTCTGTCTTTGAGGACTGACTCCTTGAAGCTGTCTGCCCTGTCTTTGCAGTACCAGAATCACTTGGACCCCGCATGATACTCTCCTGGGGACCTGAAGTCTACATAGTCTCGGTCACTGGTGCACAAGAAGGCTTTCTCAGACATTTACTCTTTATCTCTTTCTGAATAGAGGCAGATGTCAAAGCTACCTTTGCTGAGGTCTTTGGTGCCATAGATGCAATCAGTGCAATGATAATGCCTCCATCTCTATCAACCTCCAGTGACCAGGATATTGATGTGGATGGGGCACAAGCTGTTCTGGGAGATCTGTATACAGGGTGGTCTTCCGCCCTGGATCTGAAGCCAGTTTTAACACTTGCTCCATCATCAGGAGCTTAAACTTGATCTCCCTATTTTTTCAGGATCTATTGTTGAAGGAAGTTTAGATTATGCACTTACTGGGAATATGGGTATCTCACAAACAACAAAGGCACTGAGAATGCCTGATTGGGACAGCCTCGCAGCAAGAGAGTCACCTTTTAAATCCTGTGGAACCTGGATTACCCAAGCAAAATAACAAAAAAATGACCTCTAAATAGGGAAAGATTTTACATCAATTTTTTTAAGAGAAAGGAAAAGAAAAAAGGGAACTACAAACACTATAAAATAATTAACTACATACTAACTAACTAACTGCTGAATAATAAAGAGAACAGGCACACAGTAGACACTGTCTCAGGCTGAAGGCAGTTGAGAAGGAACTGAGGGCAGTTTGTCTGCACAGCCCCATATAGCCTTGCTGCAAGGCACAAGGATGTGTGGGGCACCTGAATAGGCACTGTTACCAAAATCTCTAATTAAAGGTACAGGGTGCAGGCACACCTGAAGTGGAGCACTCACAGGAACATTACTCAAAGAACCACCTTGAAATACAAACATTTATTTCAAAGAGGGATATTTATCCGGTGAGTGTAAGCTATAATTTAAATTTTTTTTAAAAGTCTCTTTTCCTGTAAAAAATCATGGAAACTTAATAAATGTCAGAAATAGTTAGCTCTGAATTTACCCTCTCTCTCCGTCGCATTCGAGCCGAGAACGTTCTCTGCAAGGTGTTAGTTACTAATGAATCACCACCCAGTTTAGAGATAGTAGCAGCCAAACAGTTTTCACGTAAATCTTCATGTATTTCTTCAGACCCTTTAGGCCTTGGAGTGGCAAAAACGAGCATGTGACAGCCACCACAAGCAACCTACAGTGTAAACACAAAAGGATCTCATTGACCTGCATTCATCTTCTGGACCAAGGACTAAGAAACATGTTAGAAGCTCCAAATGCTTTGCTCCACACTTAGTTACAGACTTCAGTATGTTAAAGTACAAACTGTAATCACTGATGTTTATAAAATATATAATGGATTGAAACTTTTTAAGTACAATATATTGTAAAACAGAATAAAACTAGCCAACTCTCTAGAAACAAGCAACAAATTCTGCATCAATTTTCAAAGGAGTTTAGTAAATAAATTTGGTGTTAGCCAATATGACATATACACAATGTTACCATCTCTTGCAAACTACCACAAGTCTCATAATATCAGATGTTTTATCTAGAGCCCTAGCCAGTCTGGGAGACAAGTTATTACATGAGAATCTCAGCTTTCTTTTTTTAAAAAAAGTTTCTATCCCTCATAGTTGTAGAGCAAAGCTTGAAAATATGACCCAAGTTAAAAACAGAAGCAAATAAAAAGAACCCAAAATGGTTTTTTTTTGTTTTGTTTTGTTTAATTGATCTTTTGGGGCCTGACTCAATTTCTGAATGTTTGGAGCTAGCATTACTGCAATTTTCTTCAATACCAGCAGGAAGACTAAAACAATAACCTAAAAGAACAATATTGCCTCTCTTTTCTCATCATGTTTGGATTAAAAAACTAATACATTTTCATTTTATTAAACTTTTGTAAATAACCTACATTATAAATAATCTTTGATATTAAAGCAATATACCCCAGGTGGTTTAGGTCCACACATTGGAACGGAAGGCTATTCCTAAAACTAAAACTACCAAAACGTTAAAAAGTTTTTTGTTTGAAATGTATAGATTCCTTTGAAGTGTTTGCAACCTAAACATTGCAGTGTTGTGGAAGTGCACAACAATCTGAAAGAAAAACTGACTAGTCTATTTTTATGGTCCAAACTGATCACAGAGCAGGAAGTGAAGCAGCAGAATGGGAAGCAGTAAATAAAACAAAACATTTTAACATTCTTTCAGTATTAATCTACAGTGTTAATAAAATACTATAAGGAAATATTATAAATATGGTTTTAAACTGTCAGATTTCCCTTAATAAGATATGTTTATAAAGTATAAGCATTTAAAGTTTGAAAAAAGAGAACAAAGCAAAGCCTTACCAAATAGACTGCAAACTTCAAGAAATTAGAACATAAGGTGGGTATGAACTGATTAGTAAAATTCTCTTCTCCAAGTCCTAACTTGCCATGTCGTCCATCTCCAAAAGTAAACATAAGGCCATTGTCTACATGGAAAAAGAAACATGTAGAAGGTGCATTAAAAGCACATGACAAAATTGTTATAAGAGTAGAATTAAATATATTTTGAAAGCAAGGTATATTTCATTTTCAAAAATCAAATCTGAACAAAGACTTGTATGATTTTTAAACTGCTGAATATGGTCCAGAAGATAAATACATTTTCAGACAAAAGTATTGACTGGGATTGGTAGTCGAGGTAACCAAAAAATAAAATACTAAGAAAAAATACAATTATAGCAAAACTGAGATTCATGCTACAACTTCCTTAAGAAGTGGTGTGGTCTACAGGAATAAGTATATACGGAAAGTCAAAAACAGAATTCCTAAATTCTAATCTGGCTCTTCCGCTGACCGCTGGATGGCCTTGGGCAGTCACTTAACCTTATATTAAATCTGCATGTTTGTTCCTCACTGTGCTCATTTTATAATAAAAAAATCCATATAATAAATGATAATACATTATAATTTTAAGTATATTTCAGAAGTTTCAGCATACATACCTGCTATTACAGCTGTATGATTTTCCCCACATGCAATGTTACATATTTTATGCCTCTTCAGATGTTCCACTGCCTTTGGTACCGAGGTTTCAAAAATAAATGTACCATGTCCAAGTTGCCCATATTGTCCAAGGCCAAAGGTGTATACATCTGTTTCTGAAAATTGTACATGGAAAGTAAACAAACAGTTAGTTATAATTATAATCTCCCCACTACTGGCAAAACAGAAATAAAATCACATTCCAACTTTATGAAAAAAGTTTTATGTTTTATCAATTCATAAAGTGCAATCACAACGAAAGAGAAAAATCAAAAGGAACATGAAATGAAAAACCACCCTCCCTCCGAGAGATTTAACTAAACATACAGAAAATAAACTGGTACAAGCTGCTACATATTTTGTTTCATGGCGTATTTACAAAATAAGCTATTGACTAAATGCACATGTCAAAATCAGCCAATGAAAATTATACAATGTTATATGTTACAGCTGAGATCAACACAAGCCCACAATTATTAAAAGAATTCATTATGTATATTTTCTTCTTCAATAGCCTAGTCTTGAACTTCTTGCCACATATAAAAATCTATTATGTACGATGATCCAAATCTTTGCAGGTCTGGTATTGCTGAAATATTAAAAACACTGACAATGTTGTTATTGCAATGTATCTGGAAACTCCAAGCTTAAATTTTCCTCTTCATATTCAATATCCATACAACCACCAGCAGGTGTCAGGAACATTTGCTTTTAGAATGTTTCTCTCTGTTCAAGAATCAAGGTCATTCAGATGGCAAGGTTACATTCAGCAGCTAAATAAAAGTATTTTGAAATACTTTTATGTTTGCATATGTTGAAAATATCTGACGATTTTTTAAGTGGAAGTAAAGGAGCTCCACATCTCGCTACCAAAAGGAAGAGAGAACTCAAGACTTCTGAATAGAAGTGAATATGTCTGAATGTACATTGTACTCCCACAGGAAATCAAACTTAAGTAGAAGTCACACTGTATACCAGCAGGAGGAGTAGGTGCTCCTCCCACTTGTGGGGTAGAAGCCAGACTGCAGCACCAGGGCAGGAATGCCTCCTACCCATGGAGGTAGACACCACGCCATAGCACCAAAAGCAGGAGAAGCACAAGCTCCTCCCACTCCTGCGGAGGATGCCAGGCCGTCACACCAGCCATCTATGTACAGTAACTGAATGCTTTTTTGATGCATTCTCTGAGGAGCAATAAACTGGTACACATTTAAACACAAATCACATATTACATTTACTCCAGCGCTATCTCCCAACCACTCTCCCACCTTTATCTTGTCTCTCTTGTGGGAGAAGAAACGGGATGGGAAGAAAATAGAAGTGGAGCAGACCTGGCATTACTAGCCCAACATATTCATTGACTTTAATTGCAACTTCAGATCAACAAAAAATACAGGATCAGGCCTTGTAACACAAAGCTGAAAAAAAAAAAAGGTATTTCTGCTTACAGGATATCTTTTCCCATCATCGCTCTTTTAAAACAGTTTTAAGGGTCACTTCTGCAAAATCAAAAGACCGTGAAATATAAAGAGCAAGACTTTTTTTTAAGTATGCAAAATATTTTGTAAAATTATCTTCCTACTAAATTTAATATTAAAGCTCCCTCTGCTGGAAGATTCAGTGCTAGGAAAAATATCCAGAAAGGGATTGCTAACAAGGAAAGTAAAATAAGAAATCAGAAAGAGATCCCTTAATTCCAATTAACAGAAAAATAACTGACAGATACCTAGACTTCCCAGATATGAATACAGATTGTTCTTGAAGCAGATACTTTCTTTAGCCAGAACTGAAGTCTCACCCTCAATTTGGCAAATGGATTTCCCAGGATGCATGACGCCATAAATTCTAATAGCCTTAGGAACATTCAAATATGTCTTGAAATTTCTCTGGAGACAAACAGACCTTTGTCATCCTTGCTCTGATGAACATAACGCGTTTAAGTGAAGTTGGATGTTTATCAGATTGTTTGCTAAGTCTAAACCAAGGTATGGAACATACTCTTCTCTAAGGCATTTTAAGCCTCTCTGAACATCTGTACTTTCAGTAGTCAGTTGACATGGAATGAGAAAAAAAGAATGCACAGCTTTCTCAAGTGAGTTGCCAACACAGTAAGACATTTGCTAAAGACTAAGGATGCAAAAGAAAAATCAAATACAGGTAAAGATCCTCTCCAACACAGAAAAGAAGGCATTTTCAGTGAGCCGTCTTTATGGAATACATAGAAACAAGAGGGTCAGGCAAACCATCCCTTAGATTTGTAATGCAATTATTGAGGCCAAGGCCACTATTTTGAATTTTCAGAGTGCTTGAGCCTATAATAGAAGATACTTCCCAAAAACCCCAACCAAACAAAAACCATTAGGGCTCAGGAAGTATTGGGAACAGCATCTCTGTCTCTGATACTACTGAGGAACCACTTCTGTTACTCTACTCGAGATAGAGAAGGGTTATGACTACATCCCTCTCAGCAGTTTCTCATGAAAGGGCTCCCTGTAAAAGGATGAGAAAGGGAGGAAGTTTTGGTGGCAAGAGTGCAAAGGCATAGCAAAACTGTTCCAAACTATCTTGAGCACTTACTGTTGGACATGATTTCATTCCATGCCACCACAACAGAATAAAGATGGCCCCCTCCAAAACTTAGTAAAATGGGATAAGTTCAAGATAATTTGAGTTAGGACTCAAGCATTCTCTTTGACAGCAGAAAAAGGCCCAAAGGTACAAGCAGCATAACTGTGCTTCTAACAATAGGGTTTTAGATTTTTTCGAGCCAAAATAAGGTTTAAGATTTCTTCTTGTCAGTCTGGCTTTGGAGCAAGTTGAGAGGATTTGTGATATATGAAATATTTTTCTTTAAAAAGGCGGGCGGTTTGGCAAATGACCAAGGACTTCAATCTTTCTTCTTCTCTATCACCTTATTCATATCTCCACCTTTGTATATATGTCAATAGATATAGCAGAACACTTCCTCCAAGTCTCACCTCAAAGTGGTAGCTGCGATTACAGATGAAGCAGCTGTAGCCAAAGAGTCCAGATAGCTTTCACATTTTTGATTTGCTGTGATGGTGAATAGAGGAAATAAGGGTGTAGGGGGGACATGATTCCTTATAGGAGTGCTCCGTGGCTCAAGATGAGATCCAAGCATTCCCCAATGGCTAGAGATTTCTAGAAGGACCCAGGTTTGGTGTGAAGCATGCAGGCACATTCCAACAGTGTGTTTACATAATGAGAGAGCTCAAATATTACAAATATCCCTTCCCTATCCAGATTAGCCTATAATTCCCATTTGCCTCCTCATCTTTGAATTTCAGGAGATCTTTGAAAATGAGCTCTGCATATTGCCTTAATTTTCTCCTTTCCTCAGGAAAACTAATTTTTCCCAGATCATTTTGGGCAGCTGACTTCAGTTAATTATATTGCCCAATTCCTTTTTTCCTTGCTTGCTTCTTGAACCATAGTATATTCTGGCTTCACAGAATGTTTTGTTTGCTTGACTGGGTATCATCTATAGGCAGTAAGAACTTCAATAAAATCTGTTCTATTTGCTCAACTTCTAAAAAGAACAGCATCACAGTTGACAATAAGAGTAGAGAATAAGGAGTTTGGTCACTTCTGCTCTCCCCATCCTGAGCCTGAGGAGGCAGGCCTCAGAAATAGGTAGTAGAAGGCAGTTATCTGCATTCATGGAGTATCAGGAGTGATCTGGGCCCTACTTAGCCTGCCAGTGGGGTGAGATAACAGGATCTGTCCCTTCATGCTAAACAGTGCACCAATAGTATCTGCTCACACACAGCTTCACAGCTGCTGTGCCTGTCATTCTTGCTTCATGTTCTTAAAGCTTTTTTATCACAATCAGAGACAAGATGAGTTATACAAGAAGATCTGGATGACCTTGCAAACTGAACTAACAGAAATGGGATGAAATTTAATAGTGCAAAGTGCAACATCCTGCCTTTGGAGACTAAGCAACAGAAATTTTTGTTATAAGCTGGGGGCGTATCAATTAGAAACGACAGAGGAGAAAGACCTGGGTTACTGGTTGATCACAGGATAACTATGAGCCGTCAATGTGATGCGGCCATGAAAAAGGCTAATGCAGTCTTAGGATGCATCAGGTGAGGTACTTCCAGTAGAGACGGAGAAGTGTTAGTACCATTGTACAAGGCACTGGTGAGACCTCATCAGAATTGCACACGATATTCCAGGTTTCCCAGATCATTTAGGAAAGATTAATTCAAACTGGAAAAGGTGCAGAGAAGGGCTACTAGGATGATCCAAGGAATGGAAAACCTACCTTATGAGAGGAGACTCAAACAGCTTGTTGGCTTGTTTAGCCTAACCAAAAGAAGGTTAAGGGGAGATATGATTGCTCTCTATAAATACATCAGAGGGATAAATAAGAGGGAGGGAGAAGAGTTATTTAAGTCAAGTATCAATATGGACACAAGAACAAATGGATATAAACTGGCTATCAACAAGCTTAGGCTCGAAATTAGGTGAAGGTTTCTAACCATCAGAGAAGTGAAGTTCTGAAACAGCCTTCCAAGGGAAGCAGTGAGAACAAAAAACCTAACTGGCTTCAAGACTGAGCTTGATAAATATATGGAGGGGATGGTATGATGAGACTGCCTACAAGGACATGTAGCCCATCTGCAACTGCTAGCAGCAAATATCTCCAGTGGCTGGTGATGGGACACTAGATGGGGAGAGCTCTGAGTTACTACAGACAATTCTTTCCCAAGTATCTGTCTGATGGGTTTTGCCCATGTGCTCAGTATCTAACTAGTTGCCATATTTGGGGTTGGAAAGGAATTTCCCCCTGGGTCAAATTGGCAGACACCCTGGGGGGGGTTAGCCTTCCTCTGCAGCATGGGGCATGAGTCACTTGCAGGTTTAAACTAGTGTAAAAGGTGGATTCTCTGTAACCTGAAGTCAAACCTTGATTTGAGGACTTCAGTAACTCAGCCAGAGGATAGAGATCTATTACAGGAATGGGTGGGTTAGACTAGGTCACAATGGTCCCGTCTGACCTTAAAGTCAATGAGTTTGTGAGACAGAATATTACTTTTCTTTTGTTTTAGCTAAAAGCTTAGATTCTGCGTAAACTGATGGCATTGGTCCTATTCACTCAAGAAGCTTCCTGCTCCACCCAGGTGATGGAATATCTGCAGGATTGAGCTAAAGTATAAATAGAAGAATCATTAACCAATCTAATTTAAAAGCTCAGTAATAAAGAGAGATAAACCCAGTAAACAAAAATAATAAAAATGCCAAGTTAGAAATATGAAAGTGAAGAGCTAGTAGTGTCATTTTTCTCTTTGAAATGCTAGCTTAGCAATAGCCCACTAATAGTTTATTAGACTATATAGCACTGTACAAACAACTAATACAGTCTCACAAAATCCCTATGAGGTATTATATAATAGTATCAGATATATGGAGGCAGAGACATTAAGTACCTTGCCTAAAGCCACAGTATTGGAGCTAGGATTGGTATTCCTGGGGGAATTCTGTGCCCAAAATTTTAAAATTCTGCACACAATATTTTAAAATTCTGCACATTTTGTCAAAACAACCCAATATAATCATGCCAGTTTCAATTATTTTGGTAATTTATTTCAAAATATATGTCATCAAGTATGTCTGTAACAATACAGACCAAAAAAGATTCTGATAATTTTTTTTTGACAAATAGATTCCTTACTAGGCATATTAATACAGAACTTTGAGTAATTCATTTAAATTACAATATAGAACTGTCAGAAGCAGTGCAAAGGCTTGGGGGAGTCAGGGGTAACGGAGGAGCTGAGGGAAAGGGAAGGAGTCTGGAGTGAACCTGAAGGATTGCTGGGTATGGTGTAAGAAATATGGAACAGGGTTTTTTTGGGGTGGGGCGGGATTGTTAGGGAGTTGGGCAGCCTCTCCCATGAGACCCTGGCTGAACCCAAGCCTCTCCCATTCAGGCAGGCAAATCTGCATGGGTCTCTGCAGCCTCCCCCTATCCTCATTTGTCCCTGCAGCCCCCCTGCCTGTCGCCAGGCTCAATTCTGTCAGCCCACTAAGTCTCCAGTCTTTCCCCCACCACTAGCTATTCTGAACCCCAGTCTGTGACACACACAGACCCTCCCCAGCAGGCCCGTTTCCCTCACTCTGTCCTAACCTGGTTCTGCGGGCAGGGTGCTGTGATGAACTTCTACTACTGGGTGAATTCTGCAATACTGGGCATGCACAGAATTCTGCCCCAGAAGTGCTGCAGTTCTGGGCAAGTCACTTTTCTGACTATAATCACTCTTTAATGGCTATAAAGAAAAATGTATGATCTATTGGGAAAAATACAGAACTGGGATCCACGAACTGATTATTTCTAATCTACTCCTGCAGGAATTCTGCACATCTGCAGATATTCAGAATTCACATATCCTGCAGAATTTTTTTTCCTGCAGAAAATACGTCTGCCAAAGTGCTGCAGTTCCAGCTTTCACCCACCAGAGGCTATTGTGGTGGCCCACCACCTAGCAGCAAAAAAACAGCAGGCGGGTGTGGCACCACAGCGGCCTCTGGTGGAAAAAAGGTGGAACTGCAGCACTTCTTTGGCAGAAAAAAAATTCTTTAGGATACACAAATTCTGAATATCTGCAGATGTGCAGAATTCCTGCAGGAGTAGATTAGAAATAATCAGTTCGTGGATCCCAGTCCTGTATTTTTCCCAATAGATCATACATTTTTATTTATAGCCATTAAAGAGTGATTATAGTCAGAAAAGTGACTCACTAATTAACACATATTCAAGGTCATTTAAAATTTCACAAGGGGAGGCTTTCTTGTAGAACTCATGGAAAAAACAGATTTCATTTTCAATGTAATAAGATAGAAGAAAAGTTTCTCTAAGCATTGTCTGACATTTCAGAAGAGTGTTTGCTCTCTCAAGCAAAGTGATTCTTTTAATTACAGGATCTGAGAAAAGCCAACTCGTTTTCATACCTGTAAGTGCCACTGTATGTCCTCCACCACAAGCTACCTTATTAACCCTTTCCAAAATTCCAGGAACAAGCTGTGGAACCCTACTGTTTTTCAGTTGTTCAGGCGCCAAGCCTAGCTTCCCATTCTCAGGCTCTCCAAAAGTGTAGAGCTCACCATCTCCTGTGGAAATACAAAACAGAGCAGGATTCATAGTACTTCACTAAAAGGCAGAGCTGGGCCCAGTTATTTTCTCATTCTTTCATGATTTGTAAAGTACCCATTGCTTTTTGGACTTTTGTTTTAAATTATAAATCAAACAAAATGAGAGTTTTAACATTTCCCTATATAAGGAGCCTGTCAAAAAGAAAACCAAAACAATACTTGATTCTGAGAGGTGTCAATGCATCACAATTCCCATTCTAGTCACTATTTAAGTCAATTGGAGTTGCTTGCAGGGGTCTTAATAAAGACTGGCCCTACTAATGGGATACATGTTTTGTTTGAAAGTCCATGCTCTCCTCCGATGGAGAGTGAGGGGAAAAAATAGGAAAGCAGTGCAAGTATTGTAAAAAGGTTTGTTAATGAGCTACATAACAAGAAAAGAACCATTGTCCTGAAAACTAGAAATACATGGCACTATATCAAGTGCTCCAAGGTTCACCATGGCATTATCTCCATCAGAAGAGATTTCTCCACCTCAGTATTACATAACAGCTTTCAGGTCAGCCCAGCAGTTAAATAAAAGAAAATCCTTCCCAGGCACCCAGACTCAGTTTTACGGGCACCAGGTTCCCAATCTGTTCAATCCTAAATACAGCAATCCATGCTTTTATAAAAGACTTTCCTTTGTTTTAACACTTTTCAGTTTCCACCTTTGTTTTTTACGTCAGTCTGAGTTATCTAATCTGGCCATCTGTTTACCCTTCTATTATATAGATAGAAGAGTTAAACATTTCAAGTTACTGTCTACCGATGTGCCAGGCTTTAAATTCCGATCTGATTTTCTGTTCCTAAAGCTCTGTTAGCATTCTGCTATCCTAGATAAAAGCTAGGTCAAGTAGGAGAAAACTTTGGTTTCTGGGTGAAGCTCCAAGGACATAGCTATGGGTCTCCACCAAGCCTGAAAGAGGTCTGTAGAAACATTTTCCATAGTACTTGAGTTGCTCCTTAGAACTGATGTTCACATTGAAACTCCCTCTATACCTGAAGCAGCTGAATGCAGTAATTTTTTTTTTTAAAGCCACAGTTAGAATTACTCCATGATGGTGCTCTGGCAAACTGTAAAAGCAATAGGCATTAAGTCAGTTGTAAATAACAGGAATCAAGAGGCCTGGGTTCTATTCCCAGCTCTGCACTGACCAGCTGGGTTATTCAGCACTCTGTGGCTGTTTCTGCAACCGTAAAGTGAGGACAATGAAACTTCCTTTCCCCTTTTTAAAGCATTTCTATGGATTTCTATGGATAAAAATGCTATATAACAGCTAAGGATTATGAAAGTTTACTGACTAGGGGTTTGACCCAAAACCTATTTAAGTCAAAAGGAAACTTTCCAATGAAGCAGAAAGAAAGAATTACTTACATCTCCATACATCCTCTAAGAAACAATTTGATTTTGTTTTTTAATCACAGCTGGATTTACCAAAGCAAAAGGATAAGTAAATCTCTCATATGAAACAAACCCAAGACAAAAAATGTTTAGACTAAGAGCTGGGTGCTCAGGGAAACGTGTTAATTATGTGGCTGTAGCCATTACTTAAAACACTGGGCAACTGTCCCATTATTGAAGCATAATTATAGATATCTATCTAGAGTACATTTCTGAGATATACTAATTTTGCATAATTATAGCCCAATAAACTTAAGCATTAACAAACCACATTTATAGAATTAAGAGGCAGTACTAATACACACAGCAAATGTTTAAAGGATCATATCCAAATGCTATGAATTCAAACACACTTTCCTAAAACTACATTTTAAACGCTCTTGATACACACAAATCAGACTCCAAAACGTGAGCCCATAAGTAACTGCATAGTATATAACAATATATTTCCTTATATGGCCCAAGTAATTTTACATTAGAATCCTTCCTTCATGTTTATCCCTTTCCCCATCTCTGTCATTTGGATTTTGAGGTCCTAAGGGCAACAACCATGCCAAAACCAAATAAGTCTAGAGGACAGAAATTGAAAATAAGAAGGAATTAAAAATAATCACATACTCAAACTCAAAATAGAAACAGGTAGTTAAGCCTACACACACACTTGTACAAAGCAAATGGGTGTGAATAAAATCATTAAAAAGCAAGGTAAATAAAATCAAACCAGTTCCAAAGCCTACTGAAGTCAATGAAACCTAAATGGGCAGAATAGGCAAAAGCAAGGAATTTGTGTTGCATGCATTCCATTTCCCTCTTCCCTTTATCAAATCCTTATTCAGCTTTTACTCCGGTAAAACACGCACTGAGTGTATAGAGCTGTGGCTCAAATTAATTGCTGAGGTAATTCTATTTAAATCATCTGAATTGCCCAGGGCTGAATTTGGCCCATTCTGTTTTTCTGCTGAGCCAATGTTTAATTTTGTGGAATTTTGGTTTTTAGTTATTTGGGGCTAGATTGTGTCAACAGCAGTTAGTGGATGACAAAGGATAGCACAGAGCTTCCTATCCCAGGAGAAGGAGTAGATTAGTCAGAGAAGCTGAATGTCACCAGAAGCTCGTACAATATGCAGCATTTCTTCCTGCCACCACCTCCTTGGAGGAAGTAACTGGGGAACAGTCCATGCACTCCGCCAACTGCAAATCTGCCTGGATCTTGCACAGGATACACAAATGATTTTTCAAGGCATGTTTTTTTCTTCACTTTTTTCCTCCTTTATAGTGCTGGTACAGGGCAAATATAAGGTTGTTTGCATGCCTTAACTGGGAATTTCTTACTTTAACATAAAGGTACACTTAAAAAAAAATACAGTTAACACTGAAATTCCTGGTTTATATTGCTGATTTAAGGGATAATTACAACATACTGAAACACTGTTTGTTTACCCCTAAATTACTGATATTTCTTCTCAATCTTTGTTCCATTTTAAAGCAGTTTTTTGTCTGGCAATTTCCCTGAAGAGTGTCCACACGAGTACTAAAAAAGAAATCCCCAACCAATGCTAATATTCAATATTTCTAATGATCCGAACATATGTAGTATTAACCTTAAATCATTTAAATTTTAACTTAGGACACATTCATTGGTACAGCAAAGCAGCCAGAGTGCACTGACCAGTTAAGTTTCTCTCCCCAGAGCAGCACAATGCAGCTGAAGTGTTCTGGTGAATCTGGCCCTTAATGTGCAACTGATTTAGGTATTTAGAAGGCTGTGTTAACAAAAAAATCAGTGCTAGATCAATTCCCGATGACACTCTGCTTTAATGGCTTCTCCTACACTCCTGCCTCCCGCTTCCTCAGCAGTACTTCCTCAATGTGCAGTGGAGACAAGGCAGCAGTGCCATCAGGTCAACCAACTGACATATAAGACAGCTGGCAGCTACAGAACCTTTAAAGAGCAATGATCACTGGACTAAATCTGCCAATTTTATACAACTCTCTCAGCCTCCTTCACACTACTGAGTAATTACCACCAGTAAAAATGCTGAATGTAAATTAGCTGTAGAGGAAGGGTGGCAACTGGTTGAGTTACCATTGATGTCACAACAGCTCCACTTAAGCGTTACCTGGGCTGTTGACTTGGGACTGTCTGTAGCCTATCATTAATAACTTAATTACAATCTAATTTCTTCAAATACAGCCTATGCACAAGATATCAATTAATTTTAACTATACGAAAAGTTTGAAGCGTGTGTTATTCTGTTGCTAAGATCCTTTGGGACAAAAAAGACAGGGCCAGATGCTAAATTTCATAAAGAACCCAGTTTAATTAATCTGAATCAAAAAACTAATGGATTTATTAGTATATCCTCAGAAAATTCGGTACTCAAAAAGTAAGTGTTGTAAGTTTGAGGAGAACACATGTAAAACAGAGTTGAATCCCTGCGTTAAGTGCAAAATGGATCACTACCTTAACTATGGAATCACAACCAGTGCCTCCATAACAAAGATAATGTGAAAACTGTAACCTTGATAGCATACCATTCCTAAAGTTTCTGTAAATCCATTAGATAATCTAACGCTTTTTGCAACGGGTCAGACTGATACAAAAGAGGCTGCAGCACCAGGCTCTTACTTTGGGATTCTGTTAAGGATTCTCAGAGAGGCCCCAGTGTTTTGGGGAGAAAGTAGAGAAAGAAAAGAGTACATCAATGGCTGCAAATGTTGCAAAACAAAAGTCATCATTTTTATGCATATATATTTAAGCGTCTCTCATTTATTTCTACAATCAAGTCAGTGAGCTACTGACTACTAGAGCTGCACATGAGATTCTCTCTCAAAAGAAGCTAAAGCATTCTCTTTAAAATTCAGCATCCATTTTTCATAAATCTGGAAAAATATCAGTGCACCATATCTATTAACCTGCTCACAATCCTAATTAATGGAGTTATAGATTCAAGTGGTCAGTCTTCCATTGACTTCCCAAACTAACCAAGCTTATTCAATTTCTTTTCTAAACATCATAATCCAGCTAAGAAAGATAGCCCCAATTACTACAGTAAATTTGTGAATACATTAAGGAGACCCTCTTGAGAAAAACAGTTTAGGAAATGCTGAAGCATAACTTTCAAATAAACATAAGAAGTCCTACAAGGCTCCAAAGTCAGGTGATTTGAGTACAGTTTTACAAACATATTAAGTTTAGATATTCGGCAAGTCCGATCCATAATGCTTCCATCTAATATGATTATTTACTCAGCTTTTCCAATCTCTCTCAGTTTTTCCCCCAAAAGGTAAAATTCTCCCTAATGTGAAGGGCCCTCTGTCCTACTAAACCCTGGCCCAGACGGGCCTATCATAGAAATGAAAAGGGAAAACTTCTCTCTCTCTCACTGAGAGAGGTTAGGAGGGGGATCTTCATGCCAACCCACATAAGCCAATAGAGAATAGGCACCAGGAAGGTAGGCCAGGGAAGACAACATAGGAATTATGTTTACAGAGCCAGTAGCCCCAGGATTCCACACATGTTGATCCAGAGGAGCTGAAGCATTTACTGCAGCCCAAATCAGCTGAAATAGCTAGATGGAAAGGAACTCAGTATCTGAAAGTGTATTTGGAAAGGATGGACCTTGAGGTATGTGCTAAGGCTCTGATGTGGCTAGAGAGGTCTCTTGCAGTATGACAGAGGAATCAACAACATTTGCTGTGAGCATACGCAAACCCTATGTGCCCAAGAGCAACCAGAAAATTGTTAGTGAAGTTTCAGAATTCTTTGGGAAGCTGAGCTTCTACACAGGGAGTATTCTTATGCGGACAGCCATTCCATGCATGGTCTGGAAGCAGAGGAGACAGTCTACATACTAATAACCCTTCTATATTTTTATTCAAACAGAGCTGGTCAAAACTTCTCAAATTCCAACATTTGGATAATAACTGGGGGGAAAACTGATGACATGTCTTGACTCTTCCCCACAACAAGCTTTTGGGAAGTTAGTGGTCCTAATGGAACAAAAAAAGATTTGGTGCATGCTGCTAGAGACATTCATGGAGCAGGGACAGGGGGAGAGAGCAACAACGGTCAGGCTTCCTACATTTCTGTAGCCAAGATAGTGCTCACGGACCTAGCCAGGGATGTACCTGAGGACTCCCTTCAGGAATTTATCTCCTGTATCATTTGCAGTTAAGAATACTCTTTTCCTTTTTGGAATCATTTGAGAAGAGAGAGCACAGTCTCCACTTCTACTTCCACTATTGGCACAACTTTAAGGGATATGTGACATGACATGAAAATTCCTTCCCTCTGAACTTCCTAAGTGATTTTGAAGGCTGTACTTCTGGATCAAATAATAGCACCTCTCACACAGCAGAAGTCTATGAAGGAGCTTGGTGAAGTGAGGGCTTCCGAGCGTCGCTGAAAACAGTTCCATGAAAATAAGGAACACACATGAAAGGGACCCATGGGAACCTGCAAAGCACTCTTTAGAGGGGCTTCTCCAAAGGTTTCTATCTATGTCTGTAGACGGGTCGGACTCACCCCTGCGGCGCCTCCTGCTGGTGACTCCGGGAATTAGCTCTGTCCAGCACTGGAGCGCCCTCTGCAGGCCGGTGATCCGCCTGTCCTCTGGCCCCCGTGTCCCTCCCTGGACCCGGTGCCCTTTTACATGGGGGTGCTGCCCCCTAGCAGTAACCCCCTTTCTCTCTGGGTGTCCCCTCTAAGGGAGTCCCCCACCCTCTATCCCCACCTTGCCTCAGTATTTGGCTACTGCCAGTCATTGTCTAGCCCCACACTCTGGGGCAGACTGCAGTATTAGCCTACTCATCACTGGCAAGGAGGGTTTGGACCTGCTGCCTTGGCCTACCTCTGGGCTGCCCTCTGCAACCTCCCAGTACCTGTTGGCCCTTCGCTAGGCCACAGCCTGGGGCTTTCTAGGCTGGAGCTCCCCAGCTCCTCAGCCTTTCCCCAGCCCTGCTTCATCCTAGGTACCTTGCCTATAGCCCCTGCAGCCAGGCCCTTCTTCCTCTTCAGGCAGAGGAAGACTGTCCTGGCTTCTGGCTTCCCTGGCCTTCTTATAAGGCCTGTGGCTCAGTTTGGGGTGTGGCCCCAGCTGCAGCCACTTCCCCAATCAGCCCAGCCCAGCCTAGAGCAGCAGCTCTCAAGCCCTGCCAGGCCGCTTTTAAACCCCTCACGGCTGGAGCAGGGGTCCATCCTGCTACAATGTCAATCAAAGAATCATTTGTAGCAAGGATGCCATTGTGGGGGCTTGAGAGTCTGTCTTACCTGCTTCTAGCAAGGGGAAAGCACAAGGAGAGTTCTAATCCAAAACATCATTCAAATTCTCCTTTGACTCAGAGGATCCATTTCTGCACAGGGGACCAGGGCAGTGGGCAGGCACATCATTCCCCTCAGCCCATTCTTGTGCAGAGGGGGTATCTGCACTGCAGAGGTAGGCCATGTCTTCCATCTATTCCCAGAAGCACCTCCTTGACAAAAGGCCTGGTTATAGATTTGACAAGAGAACCTAATAGATATAACCCTGAACAGTGTCATCACAAAAATATATATGAAATTTTAGTCCTACCGCTGAAAGGGCAGAAAGAAAGAAAAAGAAAAGCCAGCAAACACACTACAGAAAAAGTCCAAATAGGACTAAAAGCCATCTTTGCTGCTTCTCCTCAGTGAAACAAGAGAAAAAAATTGAGAGTGGGAGAAAAGGAGAGCAGCCAATGACCAAAGACTACAAAGAAAGTAACTGGCCATCTTTCTGGCTGATCTGCATATGGAGAAGACCTATCAGTGCTAGTGGCTAGACCAAAGCTCAAAAGATTTATTACTACACACTTTTGGCCATATTCTGCTCTCACAAATGTGCACAAAGCTCTTCTTGACCTCAGTAGGGCCCACTTACCCACATGGTAGAATTTAATCTATTAAGTTAACATGAACCTTCTTTGACACCAGATAGATATCTGAAGAGGGATATAGTGTAATTGCTAAAACACTCAAATAAAAAAAAAAGTTACATATTTTTCCATGGGCCCAACACCTTGATCTAGTACTTCCACGCTGAGGAAGTCTATGAAGTCTGACAGCTAGGACTATTAAGTATGTGCAAGTATCTCTCAAACCTCTCTCCTGGGTTAAATTGTCACAAGGCTAAAAAGTTTGGATTATAGTTGCTACTAAATTCTACTGTGGCCAAATTAGCAATTCAATTTTTGGCTCCATATCATAGTAAGCTATCAAAAACCATCTGTTCATCAAGTTTTTAGTATACTACTGTCTCGCTATGGCCCGGAAGAGCTGGGTTTTTTTAACGTACACATCTACTTGTAGATTGTGGTGCTCAGAAGCTGAAGAATATTTAATGGCTGCTAAACTTCTTGGTCAATAATAAGCATTTAACCTATTTATTTTAAGAAAGCATCATTAATACAAAGTTGCATATTATAGGCAGAACACCCTACTACATATTCTTTATAGTCACTGAATGCTTTCATTCTGTTTGTGGCATACTCTCAGGGACGCACACAGATGTTATCTGTAGAAATCTGTCGTTTATCAAGCAGGTTGAGTAAAGCACCAGATGTAGTTTCTGGATGCCTGTTAAAAGCTCTGTAATCCAAAATTACTGATCTATTGAAGTCTTTAGTACTCTATTTGGACTGAGGTAAGATTAAAGACTTAGTATTATTTGGGGTCCACACATTTGATGAGAATAAATAGTTGCCCATCTTAATTTTAAAATTCACTCAAATCAGGAAATGTGATTTTGGGGAGGGGAGGAGAGAGGGGAAATGAGCTATAGAAATGTCAGAGTGCCTCCTAGCCCAAATCCTGCACAGTAAAAATTATCTGTATATTAACTGTCATTATTTCCCTGAAAAAAACACAGATCTTAACAGTCTTTGCAGATTCCTCCCTTCTTTGCCTCCTTTGAGCTGCACATGTCTTCATAATTCTCTGCAAGAATTATGGGTTTTCATGGATGGATTATTGCTTTTAATATATTATGCTCCCTGTTAAATCTTTTGATGGTGCTTTGATAAAATTCCAGATGTCCATTTTCAGCATGCTTTCTAAAAATATTTAACTTTTTTTTAATTGTAAACAGCCATACATAGAACTCTTTCCCTCAAGACATTTCTACTTTATACAGCATATGTTCAGTTTGCCCCAGAAATTCAAATATATAGCATCAAACCTTGACAATTAAGGCAGCAAATTAGCAGGAAAGATGCATTTTCCTGAAAAATGTGTGACAGGTGCCTATTCAAGATTTGCATTTTGGGGGGAAGGGAGGTAAAGGCAGAAGAGAAGAGGGTCAGTTCACATGAGCAAATATGAATAGTCTCTGAGATGCTGGATTATGGTACAAAATAGAAATCGAATTCGCCTAAGGCATTTGTCATATGTCTCACTAAAACAAAATCAGTGCGACAAGACATTCATTCAGCATTATACCCTTTTCCATAACACTGTCCACACACTAACATTCACTGTAATTTGTTTTCCCATTGTAGTATTAATTCAGTTACAATAAAGAATCATGGAACAAAATACATCAGTTTCCCAAATCATTTCACATCATGGAGCAAATTTTAGAGAGATTGTCCCTGCGAGACTTACCTCTAATTCACAAGTGTACAGACAATTTTCCTTTATATTTGTGATCATATAATGTACCCGTGGCATAATCATTAGGGAAGTATTTAATGTGTTGTTAGCTATTTTTAATACAATTTAGCAGATGAAAATAAGGACCACAATTTGAGGCCCATTGGTTTAGTTAGCTCTATTACACAGTATATCATTATCTTACTTGTTACCAAAGCAGAATGGTAATATCCACAGGAGATCCAGGAAACAGGCTTTCCAACATCCACTTGACAAGGTACACACACACTGGCTTCACCAGCCAGGCCAATCTGACCTTCAGAATTGTCACCCCACACGAAAAGCTGTCCATCCTCTAAAATAAAGTAGCAGAAAGTCAGATTTAAAACCAAAGCTGGGCTAACAATAATATTTACATTTACTTGTGGCTTCCATCCATAGGCAGTTCACACACTCTATATGACACTGCTAAAACATAACCATTGCTGAAGTATAAGGAAGCTATCAACTTGCACTCAACACATAGCAAAGCATGGGGCCAGGGATACCAAGGCATCCCATCCCTCACAATCTTCTGAAATGTGCCATGGCATATTTAGTGACCAGGTAATATTAGACCAGAGATGGCAATATTTAACATTTATTTCCAGACACGTTTCTCCAGTAAGCGATATGACTGGAGGATGGCAGACTCCCAAGTTGCTGGTGGTCTGTGTACACACATTCTGGGGAATGTTATGGATGTTAGGCTTATTCCTATCACAGAGTCATAGACTTTAAGGTCAGAAGGGACCGTTGTGATCGTCTAGTCTGACCTCCTGCACAACGCAGGCCACAGAAACTCATCCACCCACTCCTGTATCAACCCCCTGACCAATGTCAGAGCGACTGAAGTCCTCAAATCGTGATTTAAAGACTGGCAAAGTGGGTGCAAAAACCCGTACCACTATCCTATTAGTAACTTCAGGATGGCATGTCTCCACTTGCTTCATCAATAGGATTCCCATTTCTCCTTCCTCCAAACTGATTCTCTATCCCAGCTTTTCCACTCACCCCACTGATTCTCTTCTTTTTCCCCTGCTTTCTCCTATCCCTCTCCCACTCACCCCAACTGAATTTGTCTCCCTCATGCCGACTAGAGAAGCTGTTCTCCTATTTGTCTCAGACACAGTCTCATCTGCACAGAGACCCATGTCAGCAACAAGGAGTGGCTGAGGCAAAGAAACGATACAATAATCTTCAGCCACCATCCAGCCTTCTCTGTACAGCAATTCCAAGTTGGGGGAAGCTAGCTCTGCATAAAACCTCTCTAGCTGCAGCAGTTCCTGGGGAGCAGTATTTGGAACTAAAACTACGTAGGGCTGCTTCGCAAATCCGAGAAGAGCCTTTCTACCACCACATGGACTTATCAAGTCTCCACTGCTAATTACTGCTTTTCAAAAGCGAATGATCATGGTGTAAGGCTTCCATTAGGGTCAATGGGGCTGTCAAAGGATAAACTATGTTGTTAACATGTTTGTTACCTTTTCACGGTATAGGGATTTGTTATTAGCTGTTGCTCTCACCGGTTAGTGCTGCTGATGTGTAAGATCCAGCTGCCAGCTGTTTGATCTTGTACTGGTTGGTAAAAAAACTAATTAGATGAAACGTGCTTCTTTCCTCTGTGTCACCTAATCCCAACTGCCCTTCACTGTTACCTCCAGCAGCATATACATGTCCTCGTTCTGCACATAGAAAAGCACATGTAATATGTAGAGTAACTGACAGCAAATCAGAAAGTTTGAGCTCAATTTCTTTCTATAGAAAAAGTATTGCAAAAAAGCTGTGCTAAGCTTTCCTAAAATATTCTAACATTGATATTATGAGTTGCTGCTGTATGTCCCGAGAAAACGTTCCTGGGCATTTTTGGATGGGGAAGTTCTAACAGTCTTCCTTTCCATTTTAGAATACACATGCATCTAGAGAAGGCTGGGTTTTCCCTCTGCTTGGGGAGATGTCAAAAGTGAAGGAACTCTACATACTCCGTAGTTCTTTTAGAGCTCAAGAGACATGAAAGCACCTTGGAAGAGCCTTGACTTAAAAATGTCTGCAGACTGAGTAATTGCTAGAAAGTCCAGGTTACCAAAGGCAACTTATAGATAAATGGAAAACTGGGAAAAAAAAAGCCTTTTGGTAACTAGCTAAAATTAGGGTGAAGTTTGTCACCTCTGAATGTTTTCTTCAATTCTGGTCATCTGATTTTGTTTCTCTATCATATAGGTACATAAAAAGAGAGTTTTACATTTCCCAGTTGGACTGCTGCTTGTACATAAAGGTTAAAAAAAACAGTTTATAATTTAGTTCTCCCTCAAGACACACTACATTAAAAATGTAAAACACACGAAGGATATCAAGAGAATCTGATCTGCTCTGAAACAAAACTGAAAAACTCAGATGTTACAAAGTATATGAAAATAACTCAGGTGTTACACAGGAATCCCAAGGAATATTCCAACTGAGTAATACAAGAGAAATGTTTTACCCTAATTTTGCAGCAGGCCAAATTCCTTTGAAGACTACAAATCACTACAGGTAAAATTCAGCTTTATGCAGAGAGCTATTCAAGACCTTTGCCATCCTTAAGTCCCAGATAAACTCTATGTCAAGGGCTTAAGTGGTGCACAGGCTTTATGCTGGACTCTTCCTACAGCTGAACTTCACCTAAGCAATTTTTATTGGATTTTAAAATTTAATAAAATTATGTTTGTATATAGAAGCAGCATTACAAAGAGGTTTAACATATCACTTGGTATACAGCCATGGACTATTGGTCAGTGCATTTACAAATAACTGGGAAAATATATGCTATCAAAATATATGCTATTTAGTTAATGAATTAAGTTGTATGACTGGTTTCTTATTAATTTGCATTGTGATAACAAAACACTCCAGTTTTGGGGGCCCATTGTAGTAGGTGCTATGTGCACACATAGAAACACAGTCTTTGCCTCAATAGCCTACAAGCTACTTTAAGACAAAACATAATAAGCAAGTGTGACAAAACTGGAGGCAAAGGGGGAGGCATGGCCAGCAGCCGGAACCCCAGACCCTTTAAAGCGCCGCCAGAGCCCCGCTGCTACCGCGCTATACACGAACCCGTGTTATATCAGGTCGCGTTATAGCGGGTTAGAGGTGTACTTGTTTCTTTAGCTTCTGAAATTATTTTAATTAGGATTTTATGTTTCTTCTACTAAAGAGTTTAATATTTAAAATGCTCACGTGTGACGAAAGAGATTAGCCCAGGGCCTCACTAACATTTTTAGTGGAAGAAAACCACAAAATCGACAAGCAGATAGCCCAGGCTATATTTCCAGGCACCCTCTTCCAATATGTTGAACCTCCACAAGACAAGACAAGACAAGACAGCTGAAATGCTTTTCCAGGCTGTTTGAAGTCAACATGACTTGAGCTCCTAAGGCACTTTGGTGCTTTAGAAAATCCCACACATATGTGCCCACATGTAGGTTTAGGAACCTAGTATTAGGCTCCTACTTTTTAAGAATTTTGATCTCTGTGCACATAACAGTTAACAATAACACCATTAATGTACTGAAAGACTAAATAATTTGTGCCAGGGTTAACAATGTTGCAATTTTGTCTTGAAGTGACAAAGATTTTATGCCACTTAGGGTAGGTCTATACTTACCTGCCGGGTCGACGCGTAGCGTTCGACTTCTCGGAGTTCGAACTAGACGCGATAGTTCGAACTCCGAACGCACTCCCGTTGACTCCGGAACTCCACCACCACGAACGGCGGTGGCGGAGTCGACGGGGGAGCCGCGGACTTCGATCCCGCGGCATCTGGACAGGTAAGAAGTTCGAACTAAGGTAGTTCGACTTCAGCTACGCTATTCGCGTAGCTGAAGTCGCGTACCTTAGTTCGACCCCCCACCCTAATGTAGACCAGGCCTAAGAGAAATTATTCAAAATACAGTTTTAGCCCCTGATGTTGCAACATTTATGCCTGTGCTTAACTTGAAGCATATGAGTAGTCCAAATGAAATCAGAGGGACAATTCATAAAGCAAAGTAATATACACACTTAAGGATTTGCAGGATCAAAGCCTTAAAATTTTGAAATTTTTGTCAGGGTTTTTTTGTGTGCATATAGCAGTTTTGTAAAATTCAAATGAGAGCCCACTAGTAGTGGTATTTTGTTTAAAAAGCTTAATTTAGTTCATTATAAATGTTAATGTAAAGTTACAATAGCACAATTCTTCAAATTAGTTGTACAAATATTCAGTCCAATTTAATAATTTTTTAAAAGTGTTTTCTTTAATTGCTTTACCCTGGATCTGAATAATTTAAAAGTAATAGGTGATGGGGTTTGCGAGGCTTTTTGTTTTGTTATTATGAATTGTTATGCATTTAGAGACCAAAATTCTTAAAAATCTGGACCCTAATGTTAGGTTCCTAAACCCAAATTTAGGTACGCATACGTGGAATTTTCAAAAGCAGCCACGTGTCTTAGGAACACAAGTCCCATTGATTTTGTTTCTGACTTAGCCAATCTAGCTAATTTCTGGTAAGCATCACAGCTGAAGAGAATCTGGAAGGTGGATCTGAAGGAGGTGAGAGATGGAACCTCTAGGTTACCCCTCACTACACCACTACCTTGGAAAAAATACTGTATAGATATATTCTTGCTTTAATACTACTTAGCTCATACGCAGCACTTTTAATCAATTACTATAGTCATAGCTACAGTATGTATCGTGCTTCTAGTGTTGCAAATTTTTTCTGTATTGTAAAATTTCAAAAAAACAAAATCTCATGTACAATTACTGTACATGTTCTAACACTTTATCAAATGAGAATTGTAACAAGAAGGTTTTAGATTATAGTTCTCATTTCTTTCAAATACATCGCAAAACAGTTACAGTATATAGGATCTGTCATACCAGTCTGAACCACTGGACTAGATGCACTATTATCTTCCCACTGGACATCGACAGCACCTTATACTTCAGAAGAAGGCAAAGAAGCTCCAGAAGAGGGAGGATGGTCTAGTGGTTAGGGCACTAGGCTAGAACTTGAAACATGGGTTCAATTCCCTGCTTTACCATGACTTCCTGTGACACCTTGGGCAAGTCACTTAGCCTCGCAGTGTCTCATTTCCCCAGCTGTCAAACAGAGATAACAGCACTTCCCTATCTCACAGGGGTGTTGTGATGGATAAATACATTAAAGTTTGTGAGGTACTCAGGTACTATGGTGATGGGGCCATATAAGTACCCAAGATAGATAAATAGATGCTTCCAGGTGTACAACACCACAAAAAGGGCAGGGGAAAGAATTTCTTTCTTAACCCAGGGTTAATTAGCTTGTGCCCTGAAGCATGAATTTTAATTACCCTTAATATTATTTTAACATGCATAACGACAAATGTTAATGGTGGTCATAAAAATTATCCAGCCACAATACCTGTTTCAAGTTGTAAATCTGTACCTTGTTCAATTTGATATAGTCAATCCTTATTAAAGTGTTGTGTTATATTGTAAGAATAATTTACTATAGCCTGAGTTCACACATATATTAAAACCTTAGTAAATCAACCACTCTCTTCATATCACTGTAGGCTCCAAACACTGGTGCCATATAGAGGGTAGTTCCTTTCTACAAATTTTAAAAACATATCAATCCTTGTATATTATCGCTGTAAAATGAAAGTGCCAACTTCTAAAGCTTAGCAAACTAATTTCTCAAACCCAATAGTGGGAGACAGAGCATATTGCCTTTTAGGAAGACTAGAAGAGGGTTCTAAAGGTTATGTGCTGTATATCCAGACCTTTTCTGAAGTTATACAAAAGTGTTACCCTCACATCAAAATCAGGCAGGAGGTAATTCTATTGTTTGCCAATTCCTATATACAATTCCTTTATAAACACCATGGCATGGAAAAGCTATTTCAGGAATTCAGAGCACAGAATACATGACAGGTGGTTGAATTTTCACTGCCATATTTTTCCCCTAGATGTACATAGGGGGCTCCCATTATAGAATTAGAACTATGCATGAAACCCAGGGCAGAATTTTGCCTTAAATATTTCCCTAGTATGTAAATAATGTAGATTACATACCTGTGTAAACTAAAGTGTGGTTTCTCCCGCAAGCAGCAAGTTTAACTTTTTCTGGTTTTAAAGCTATGAATTAAAGTCAGAGAATATGTTTACAAACAAGTTGATAGTTACATTTGTTAAACAACACTTTGCAATCTGCATATAGCCATCTGCTCTTTTCATATTTTTACCAGCAGCAGGTAAAGTTACAATATAAACTGAACACTTTAACCTAACATTTCTCTTTATTTCATAAGAATGTGTCAATCAAAATCACCCCTGGGTAAACAAAAATAGAAAGATTCCTCAAATGTTTGTAGCTGTCATTTATATTAACTGCATGAACGCTGATATACCACAGTCAACCAGATACCACATCTTACCCTCAGTAGACTGCAGCAAGTTGAACTGGCAACAATATGGGTGGCATTTGCTCCAATTTTCAGTACTTAAATGATGTTACTAACCCACTATTTTCCTTCTCCCGCCATTTTGTGTCCTTATAATCACCCAATTCTGTTGCCTCCTACTACCCTACCTTTTCACCCCCACATATTAATTCTCTATTGTTCTTTTCTCCCCCTGGCTGTCATGTTCTGCATCACCCTCTCAACTGGTCACATTAACCAGTGTAATCACCAGCTGTTAGTAGCAAGCATACTGTGGGCTAGTGCCCAGAATAAGCAGTGTGGCTGCAGGTAGCAACCTCCCTCTACACCCACCACCGTCCGTTTGCGCCCACGCACACCCACATTCCTCCTCTCTCCCTCCCTAGTGCTTTTGAAGTGAAAAACTGGACGGTGGGGGGGGCTTGCCATGGGGAAGTGTTTTGGTAGAAAAGAGGGAAGAAAAAGGGGCATTCACTCTCCTTTAGTAACTCCTCCCTGTTTCAGAAATAGAGAAAAATATTTATCCCTGTGTGACCTCTCACCTTCTCTCTACTTCCCAATTTCTGCCCCTACAACCTATTTACCACTTACCCTACTATCCTTCTTACTGTTTCTCACTACCTTGTCCACACACCCATTCACAAATTGATTTTATATCCCCCAGCCCTCAATCCTACCAACCTAGGGCATCTCCCTCCTTTTTCAGACCCTTCTCAACCTCCACCAGCTCCAAAACATCCCCATCCTACCAGACTGACAGCCCTTCCACTTTCTACCCAGTCACTCCACCGCTCAGACTTACCCCCTCAACTGGGAACCCTCTCCCACCAGCCACCCGGGTTTAGAACTGTCCCCCACAAACAAATCCTCCCTGCTCTGGATTCTTTTCCATCCTGCCCAACACCCACCAACACCATACAGAAGAACCTCAGAGTTACGAACTGACCAGTCAACCACACAACCTCATTTTGAACTGGGAGTACACAATCAGGCAGCAGCAGAGACCAAAAAAATTTAAAAAATGCAAATACAGTACAGTACTGTGTCCAAAGTAAACTACTAATAAAAAAGGGAAAGCAGCATTTTTTATCTGCCTAGTAAAGTTTCAAGCAGTATTAAGTCAATGTTCAGTTTTAAACTTTTGAAAGAACAATGTTTTGTTCAGAATTATGAACATTTCAGAGTTACAAACAACCTCCATTCCCAAGGTGCTCGTAACTCTGAGGTTCTACTGTACTCAAAAATCAACATGCTCTTCCAAGCCCTTTTACTTGCTGCTGCACCTGGAAAAAAATGGAAGTACTGTATTGTGAGATCACAGAGCATATGCAGAGAACCCCAGATTCTGCCTCTTTTAGGTATGGAGATTATCTGAAATAGCTCTTGAGAAGCCTGGATTCTCCCCATATGTACCGCCTCCCTCTGCTGCGTGCCATCTATAGCCTGTAAGGCCAGGAGTATCCCCATGGCAACCAGGTGTATGGCACCTCACAGTATATCAGCTCTGCTATGCAGTGCCTGTAACATAGCTAAAACAATGAGGAGTCCTTGTGGCACCTTAGAGACTAACAAATTTATCTGGGCATAAGCTTTTGTGGGCTAGAACCCACTTCATCAGATGCATGATGCATAACATAGCTGACGGTTTTGGCATTACTGATAGAGTTTACCCTCACTGCCCCACAAGGATCATCTGCTCCTCAGCAAGCCCAAGAAGGCACTCTCTCAGGATTGCAACAGCAACATGCTACTACTGCTGCTTGGCCCCAAGCAGGACTTGAGCAGGGAATTGTTGCCATCCCATTCCACAGCCAACTATCACCATGTTGGAGTCACATCTGTCCTTTCCACAGCTGGCCACTACCAAGGAGAGTGAAAAAACTGTCCTGCCCAGCCCTACTCCCAGCCCTCCCCCCTTCCTGAAAGAAGGAGCTCTGTTCTGAGATCTCCTCGCTCTCTCCATTGCCTGCCACAGTCTGAGAGAAGAAGCAACGGGAGAGCTCCCACTCTATCTTAGCCAAGGCAAGAATCAACCCCATATCCTCACATGGCTGTTGACTAAGGAGGTGAAGATCCCAGTGATCCTGCTCCCCCCTCTGTCATCAGCCTGAAACAGGTAGAAGGAGAGGACAGAAGCAGCAAAGGGCTCTGGAAAGATGTTTGGGGCAGAATTAATTTATTCCTGGATTAAATGGGTTTGAACAGGCTGAATAACTTGTATTTGATGATGGGCAACTGAACAAATCTGATGACAGAGAGCAAGAGAGTTAATTCATTTGATGGTTGAGAATGATGTACTGATAATAATGGGGTGAATTGAGAGAATAATTTTTTTGATGGGGAAAGAATTATTGATCTGTTAGAGAAGGTAGAGCTGGCTGGGAGAAACTGTAAGAGTTTGTAATGGAATGACAAATTCCATAATCTGTAAACAAGCATGGGTACTTATTTCATTCCTTCTTTATTTAATGATGTGTGTAGTGGATGTGGGTGAATCCATTAATGGCTCTGCTTTTTTGGGACACCTTCAGGTATTTCTCATATTTACTCAAAAAGTAGTAGGATGGATAGTGAGACAGTCTCTCTGCTAGGGGTTGCATTGCCACTACATGCATCTGACGAAGTGGGTATTCACCCACGAAAGCTCATGCTCCAATACGTCTGTTAGTCTATAAGGTGCCACAGGACTCTTTGCTGCATTGGCAGAAGGTTACACAAAATGATATTAGAGATACAAGGTAGGTAAGGTTGTATCTTTTATTGGACCAACTTCAGACCTGAGGAAGAGCTCTATGTAAGGTTGAAAGCTTGCCTCTCTCACCAACAGAAGTTGGTCCCATGAAAAATATTACCTCACTTGCTTTGTCCCTCTAATATCCTGGGACCAACATGGCTACAACAATGCATACATATAATGATACTTTGTCTCGGTGTCTATGCACCAAACAGCACTTCAGCGATCAACAGTCCAATAACTTCCCTGCATATGGAATGAAGTTGGTCAGAAAGAGATGACACTGAATGGGAATTCTTAATGGGTATCCAAAAAGATCGGATTCTGTGTATCTTGAGTAGTCCTCAAACTCCCCAAGACCTAGAATCGTGAGGTGACAGAAGATCAAATAGGGACCTTGTATTTAATTTGGAAATTGATACTATAAATCACTTTTTCATTCAAGCCATCTATCAAAAAGCCAAAGAAGAAAATTAGACAAACCTTTTACACAAGTTGGCTTGTTGATAGTATTCTTTGTTCCTAGTCCTAACTGGCCCCAGTTATTGCTGCCAAACATGTAAAGTTTACCATTTCCTGCAAAATAAAGACATCAGTGGGAACGCATAAACGTGTTTGAATATACAGCAACTTTACAGCAGATCATAATTAAGGATGGCCATCAACTCATGGCACACAATTATTAAAGCTTTTTGTAAGGAAAATTATGAGAGAAGTTAAATATTCTTTATTTTACAATGAAATTGTTTAAAACTATTTAATATTTAACTAACAGACTATTTTCAAAAATATAGTCAATTACAATACACATAGACGGAATTGACTTTTTTCTACAAATTAATATCACAGGCTTGCTCTGTAGTTGGTCAGCCACGGCTAGTAGTGAGAATAGCTTAAAAAAACAGCTTTCTCCATAACAAAACAGTTTGCTTTGTTATCCATGACAAAACAGTCTCAGACACTTTTTAGGATGTGGACAATTGAGACAAACTGGCAGTTGTGAAAGCATTTTTAAGGCCATATTCTACACTTTTTATGATATTTTTTTTTTGGCAGATCTCTTCAGTAATATCAGCCAAATTTTAACAGGGCACTGTACACAGAGATCTACCAGAAACCCTGCACTCAGAAGAGGACACATAAGAGGACCTATGGATCAGGAAACATGGTCTCCCTGCATCTATTTACACAGCAACAGTATGGACACATGAACAAGCAGATAATTCTAGATAGGAAAATGAGTAATCTGTGCAAGTGACTGACGAAAGTCAGAATAGGGTGCATATACTCCTTCCACATTTGCATGCCTGCATTTTGTATATTTTATACAATGTCCAGATTCTGGCCCTATTAAAGCACTGGAAGAGGTTGTTTGGGGATGGAGGGTTGTTTGTTTTGTCTGGGTTTGGTCTTGTGTGTGTGTCAAAATTTTCCCTGTGATTTCTACAGATGTATGTGCACAATTTGGCCTGTGGGAGGGATTTTCCAAATGTGAACTTTTGCAGAACATTGTTTGTATTTAACTTCTATAAATATGGCCACATATTGTGCGGCTTTCTCCTTGAACATGTGTCTGCTGTATACCTTGTTCCCAGAAGAGTGCGTTCTCCTGTGAATTAGATTTAGCATCTGGATGTAATATTTACGGTGGGATACATTAAAAACCTCATACATTCAGACAGTTCTGTAAGCCTACAATGTAAAAACTATACTACAAAACTTAGCTAAGAAGTAATGCCAGAATCACATTTTTCAAGAATGAGTTTCTTATTAACTTTATGGGCTCAATCATTACAAATACACAAGTGATTTCATACAGGAGATCCATAGATTGAGGGTAGAAGTGTAGCAGATCAACAATTTGAAAAACCTAACGTCATCCTTTTCAGACACATAGAAGATCAAACAGCTGCATTTGACTGTTTTCTCAGTGCTTATAACATTTATTTTTTTTAAATGGTGATCTTGTGTAATACCATCAACCAAATTTAGCTAAGTTGGCATAGCAAGGTGTAAATTGCAATACCTGCTCTAGCAAAGTTCCTTGTATACGAGGGTATGTCTACACAGCAGCTGCGAGGGTATGTTTACACAGCATGTATGTCCTCTCAAGTGGACATACATGTACAAGCTCTGCTGGAGCTAGCATGCTTAAAATAGCAGCGTGGCTCTGATGGCACCGACAGTGGCTCTTGCTAGCTGCATGAGTACATATCCAGGGGTCAGGGAGGACTGTAATCAGGTGGCTAGTCCAAGCTGCTACCCTTGCCACTGCAGCCACAGTGCTATTTTTAGCATGCTGGCTCAAGCAAAGCTAGTGAATGTATGTCTATCTGAGCTGTGAATCATACCTTCTAGCTGCTGTGTAGACATACCCTCCAGAAGAAGTTCACTCCGATGAGGAAAAGGCAGTGCTTCCACAACTCATTCACAGTGCTTCCCAATAGGAGGAGCAGAGTGCACTCCCCTGCTGAAGCTCCACAAAGCTCTTACAGCAGGGGGTTCATCAGAGAATGGCCATGTCAACTGACTTTTCAGCTGCCTTAGCCGCCTTGACTGTTAAAACCAGCACTGCACACACCCATGATCCCGCATGTACACCCACCTAACTTGTAGCTGTTTTGTGCTTCAACAATCTGGTTCCCCAGTCAAGGTTCTGAGTTTGGTGGCATTATCAGAAATGCTTCCAGTTCCACGCGCAGGGCCAGGTAGGCAGGCAGAGCTTCAGAGTCTCAATGCGTGGATGAGACAATGGTGTAGAGAGGAGGGGTTCACGTTCATTAGGAACTGGGGAAACTTCTGGGATGGGAGGAGCCTATACAGGAGAGATGGGCTCCACCTAAACCAAAGTGGAACCAGACTGCTGGCACTAAACATTAAGAAGGTTGTAGAGCAGTTTTTAAACTAGGAGATGGGGGAAAGCCGACCGCTGCAGAGGAGCGTGTGGATCGGACACAGACTTTTCTTAGGGGAGAGTCTGATGATAGAGAATCTCCAGGTTATAGTCAGGAGCAGAGGACGGAAGAGGATAATGTAAGGGCCGGATCAGATGATAAACAGTCACATAAAAAAGAATCTGGCACATCAGAAAAAGGCAGGCTAATACACAGGGACAAGTTTTTAAAGTGCTTGTACACAAATGGCAGAAGTCTAAATAATAAGATGGGTGAACTAGAGTGCCTTGTGATAAAGGAGGATATTGATATAATAGGCATCACAGAAACCTGGTGGACTGAGAGCAATCAATGGGACACAATCATTCCGGGGTACAAAATATATCGGAAGGACAGAACAGGTCGTGCAGGGGGAGGAGTGGCACTAATATGTGAAAGAAACTGTAGATTCAAATGAAGTAAAAATCTTAAGCGAATCTACATGTTCCATAGAATCTCTATGGATAGAAATTTCATGCTCTAGTAAAAATATAACATTAGGGATCTATTATCGACCACCTGACCAGGACAGTAATAGTGATGATGAAATGCTAAGGGAAATTAGAGAGGCTATCAAAATTAAGAACCCAGTAATAGTGGGGGATTTCAATTATCCCCATATTGACTGGGAACATTTCACTTCAGGACGAAATGCAGAGATAAAATTTCTCGATACTTTAAATGACTGCTTCATGGAGCAGCTGGTACGGGAACCCACAAGGGGAGAGGCAACTCTAGATTTAATCCTGAGTGGAGCACAGGAGCTGGTCCAAGAGGTGACTATAGCAGGACCGCTTGGAAATAGTGACCATAATACAATAACATTCAACATCCCTGTGGTTGGAAGAACACCTCAACTGCCCAACACTGTGGCATTTAATTTCAAAAGGGGGAACTATACAAAAATGAGGGGGTTAGTTAGGCAAAAGTTAAAAGGTACAGTGACTAAAGTGAAATCCCTGCAAGTTGCATGGGCCCTTTTTAAAGACATCATAATAGAGGCCCAACTTCAATGTATACCCCAAATTAAGAAAAACAGTAAAAGAACTAAAAAAGAGCCACCGTGGCTTAACAACCATGTAAAAGAAGCAGTGAGAAATAAAAAGACTTCCTTTAAAAGGTGGAAGTCAAATCCTAGTGAGGCAAATAGAAAGGAGCACAAACACTGCCAACTTAAGTGCAAGAGTGTAATAAGAAAAGCCAAAGAGGAGTTTGAAGAACGGCTAGCCAAAAACTCTAAAGGTAATAACAAAATGTTTTTTAAGTACATCAGAAGCAGGAAGCCTGCTAAACAACCAGTGGGGCCCCTTGACGATCAAAATACCAAAGGAGCGCTTAAAGACGATAAAGTCATTGCGGAGAAACTAAATGGATTCTTTGCTTCAGTCTTCACGGCTGAGGATGTTAGGGAGATTCCCAAACCTGAGCTGGCTTTTGTAGGTGACAGATCTGAGGAACTGTCACAGATTGAAGTGTCACTAGAGGAGGTTTTGGAATTAACTGATAAACTCAACATTAACAAGTCACCGGGACCAGATGGCATTCACCCAAGAGTTCTGAAAGAACTCAAATGTGAAGTTGCGGAACTATTAACTAAGGTTTGTAACCTGTCCTTTAAATCTGCTTCGGTACCCAATGACTGGAAGTTAGCTAATGTAACGCCAATATTTTAAAAGGGCTCTAGGGGTGATCCCGGCAATTACAGACCGGTAAGTCTAATGTCGGTACCGGGCAAATTATTCGAAACAATAGTTAAGAATAAAATTGTCAGACACGTAGAAAAACAAACTGTTGAGCAATAGTCAACATGGTTTCTGTAAAGGGAAATCGTGTCTTACTAATCTATTAGAGTTCTTTGAAGGGGTCAACAAACATGTGGACAAGGGGGATCCGGTGGAGATAGTGTACTTAGATTTCCAGAAAGCCTTTGACAAGGTCCCTCACCAAAGGCTCTTACGTAAATTAAGCTGTCATGGGATAAAAGGAAAGGTCCTTTCATGGATTGAGAACTGGTTAAAGGACAGGGAACAAAGGGTAGGAATTAATGGTAAATTCTCAGAATGGAGAGGGGTAACTAGTGGTGTTCCCCAAGGGTCAGTCCTAGGACCAATCCTATTCAATTTATTCATAAATGATCTGGAGAAAGGGGTAAACAGTGAGGTGGCAAAGTTTGCAGATGATACTAAACTGCTCAAGATAGTTAAGACCAAAGCAGATTGTGAAGAACTTCAAAAAGATCTCACAAAACTAAGTGATTGGGCAACAAAATGGCAAATGAAATTTAATGTGGATAAATGTAAAGTAATGCACATTGGAAAAAATAACCCCAACTATACATACAACATGATGGGGGCTAATTTAGCTACAACGAGTCAGGAAAAAGATCTTGGAGTCATCGTGGATAGTTCTCTGAAGATGTCCACGCAGTGTGCAGAGGCGGTCAAAAAAGCAAACAGGATGTTAGGAATAATTAAAAAGGGGATAGAAAATAAGACTGAGAATATATTATTGCCCTTATATAAATCCATGGTACGCCCACATCTTGAATACTGTGTACAGATGTGGTCTCCTCACCTCAAAAAAGATATTCTAGCACTAGAAAAGGTTCAGAAAAGGGCAACTAAAATGATTAGGGGTTTAGAGAGGGTCCCATATGAGGAAAGATTAAAGAGGCTAGGACTCTTCAGCTTGGAAAAGAGAAGACTAAGGGGGGATATGATAGATGTATATAAAATCATGAGTGATGTTGAGAAAGTGGATAAGGAAAAGTTATTTACTTATTCCCATAATACAAGAACTAGGGGTCACCAAATGAAATTAATAGGCAGCAGGTTTAAAACAAATAAAAGGAAGTTCTTCTTCACGCAGCGCACAGTCAACTTGTGGAACTCCTTACCTGAGGAGGTTGTGAAGGCTAGGACTATAACAATGTTTAAAAGGGGACTGGATAAATTCATGGTGGCTAAGTCCATAAATGGCTATTAGCTAGGATGGGTAAGAATGGTGTCCCTAGCCTCTGTTCGTCAGAGGATGGAGATGGATGGCAGGAGAGAGATCACTTGATCATTGCCTGTTAGGTTCACTCCCTCTGGGGCACCTGGCATTGGCCACTGTCGGTAGACAGATACTGGGCTAGATGGACCTTTGGTCTGACCCGGTACGGCCATTCTTATGTTCGGGTTACAGAAACTCTGACTATTTCAAAGTGCATAAGTCGGTCAGTTTTCATTTTTGAAATACCATAGCAAAAGCACTTATTCTATATTAAAAAATTTTTAAAAACTAAATGTTTGTAACATCACTGTAGAGTTTTAAAACCTACATAATTCTTAACATACAAACTCCAAAAACAACTGTTGGGAAGGGATTTTTTTTTGGTAATGGCCACCCTTTCCTAATGTAATGTCTTGCCAATAAAGTTAGAGAAGAATAAAAATAAAAGTTTAGCTTATCAGAAATGTTAAGTGGTAAATAGAAACTATTTAATAAAACTTCCACAGCCTGAAAAAATACTTTGAAGTTTTGGTCAAGTATAATTAAATTGCAGTATCACTTTCTCTGAAGTTAGACTGGAAAAACCCTGCTGTGCAGTAAACGCTTTTGTTTTTCACCACAACACATTTTGCAGTGTGTTATAAAAGCATAAAAGCATTTTAATTGTTAAAACACTTGTTTTTCACAAATCCCAATTTCCCCACATGCAAACTATAAGCAGTCTAGCATGGGGACAGACAGGATATCCTCAAACACCTATATAACAAGTAAACATTTAAGCAACATAGAAGTAAAAAGGGGGAACACCTATTTCAAATGTCCTAGAGTGGCAGATGGGGAGAATTCTACCTCAGAATAAAAACCCACTCTGAAAATACATCATGGACTTTTTGTATCAAAATTCCATTTCCTATTTTTTTTAATGCTGGCATTTACATGAGATGAACTGCCAATATATTTAATGACATGATCACCAACTAAACTAGTCTCTCTTGCATTAGTTCAAACAGGACTCTAGTTCTTTTTTGGTTACTGCTACTAGCATTTCAAAGAAACAAAAATGAGATTTTTATTAAAAGTGTGTTTACTATGCTTCATCAAAACTTCTTCTGTGTGGTTGTTGTAATTTACTGTACAGTAGTAGCATTTATTAAAATGTTTTGGGGTTGATTTGTAGGGCTATTTTCCATTCACACATAATTTATAACTCCAAAAAGTTTTAATTTTAGACATATACCATCTTGAACATTAAGTTTCAGACAAGGATTCCTATTGACCTTTGCTAATTGCATTCAGCATTGCTTCTCAAATAAATAAGAACCCTCCAGGTTCATTTTCATTTCAAGTCCTGATTATTTCCACTACATAAATTTTCTCTATTTAAGAATAGTTATTAGATACTGTCAGTCTCAGTGTTCTTTTTCAAGTTGATCAAAATCATTTTGATAGCTGGGGAGAAGGTCTTCTCACTGATCAGTAACTGGTTAAAAGTCAGAATACAAAGGGTCGGAATAAATGGTATGTTTTCATGGTGGAGAGAGATAAACAGCTGGTCCCTCAAGGATACATACTGGGACCTGTGCTGTTCAACATATTCATAATTGATCTGGAAAAAGGGGTAAACAGTGAGATGGCAAAGTTTGCAGATGATACAGAATTACTCAAGATAGTTAAGTCCAAAGTTGACCAAAGAGTTACAAAGAGATCTCATTAAATGGGTGACTGGGAAACAAAATGGCAGATGAAATTCAATGTTGATAAATGCAAAATAATGCATATTGGAAAACATAATCCCAGCTATACATACAAAATAAGGGGGTATAAATCAGTTGTTACCGCCCATGAAAGAGATCTTGGGACCATTGCGGATAGTTCTCCGAAAACATCTGCTCAGGATACCAGGCTAGATGGAACATTGGACTGACCCAGTATGGTCATTCTTATGTTCTTATTTTGATCCGATGCTGTCATTTTGCACTAAAGACGCACTCACATGGGGCACCAGGCATCTCCTGTTTAGTGTGCTCAGAATTTAATTCCCAGTGACTTCAATGGAAATGAAGGCACTCCTTCAAAGAACGGGAGGAGGGGATTGTTTTTTATAATACTACCACAGACATGATACTAAACCATACATTTACAAGCCATGTATTACAAAACATGTTCTTTAAGCTGTGTTGATACTAACCTGTAACAATAGCAGTATGTTCATCTCCACATGATATATACAAAGGCTTGTCATTTTTAAACCAAAACTTGCTAGGAATATTTTCTGCAAATTTGCTTTTTCCAAATGTGAAAACAGCACCTGATTCTAAAACATAAATAAGACAGTTTCAGTATTAGTGCAAATTAGTTATACCTCATTTATCCAAAATAGTAACTTCCCATTAATCTAAGCATCCTTTTTATTTTCCACTGTCTTTTTATATTTCTTTAATTCTCTTCAAGCTCTGGTGGTTTCTCTCAGTCAGCTTCCTCAAGGCTACCATTTTTAGGATCACATTTTCTTCCCTCCATTCCTTCCTAGTCTCATGGGCTTTGCTAATAGATTAGATACAGATGTAGATATATTTTGCTTTAAGAATATAATCAAGTTCTTTTGTCCTTTACCACTATCCTCTAAGAAATACAGCAATATTGCCACATGTAAGAGGGCTTAAAAAAAAGGAAAAATTTGACACAAAAAAGTAAAACACAAAAAGCTCATCCTGAAAGCAGGTTGAGACCAAAAAAAAAAAAAATCTCACTTACGTTTACACTTGAATTCAAACAGGTTTTCCAAATTGGATTAGACAGAGAGACTGAAAAGGTTGACAGGCTCCAAATCTGACCACTCTTCCTCACTCATCTGAAAAGATACATTTGCTCTAAAAATTGCCCCCTAAAAGCAAGACTCTCAGCCCTTGAAAACAAGGGCTGCCAAAACCCACTTGCATTTTAAAATTATGATCTTCAAAAATCCAACCCTAGAGATCTTTATTTCTAACACTCACAATTCTTCCCACTTCGAAGAGCAAAAGTCTCAAGTTTATTGTGTTAAAATCATGTAGCATAAGTGCTTTTTTAAACCTTTTAAATAAATAGAAGGCACTCTCAAAGTGCAATATATTAGAGTATCTCAAAATGCTTTATAAACAGTTATGAATTAAGCTCTTACCATAACCTTTGAATTTGAAATAAATACATTATCCTCATAGTACAGGTGGGGAAATGGACATTTAAATTGAAGGATTTGCCCAACATCATGCAGGAAGACTGTGACAAAGCCAAGAACCAGGACCAGAACTCAGATCTCCTAACTGTGAGTCCTGTGCTTTAACCATTATACCATTCTTCCGCAAAAAGAATTTTCATTGATTTGAAAGGTGAAAGCCCTATACATACAAAACCACATACCCCTCATGCCTATACACACATATACATACAGTAATGGATGAAGTAATATTCATGACTGTTCCTGTAAAATACTGTCATATAGTTCTAGAGATATTGGTTACATTGAAAATTAATAAACAACTGTAATGCTGCATTTCTTTCTATTGTGCTATTTCCCCCCAACATTCCCAACTTTGTTTCTTAGCTTCAATTTCTAATGCTCAACATTTAAAGTCTTCTTAAAGGAGTTTTCCCTGCATTTAGGAAGAATGTGCTTATTTTACACATCAGTTTGTTCAGGATACATTCCAGAACTGCATCTGCTGCCCACAGAGCTTTGAGATTTTCATAGCTTTCTCTACTGAAAACTAGCATTAGTGCAGGAGAATGAAAAAAGGGGGAAGGGGGTCCAGTACCCACCTCCACTGCAACTGACAGCTCCACCATCGCTGGCAGCTCAGAGCTCCAGCGGCCCCATTACCTGCAGCAGATTGGAGCTCTGAGTCCCGTCCCCTGACGGCTGGGATCTGCAGGGGCCCACCACCCATAGTGGCTCAGAGCGCCAGGGCCCCCACCAGCTGACATCTTCAGCCCCAACTGCCCCAGGACAGAAGCAGAAAATGTCACAGAATACGTGACTTCCGTGACATAATCTTAGCCTTAATTATAGATGACAATTTCCTGATTCAAAAACTGTTGCACCCAACATGGGGGAATTCTTTATTAGACTTTGTCTAAATAGAATAAAGAGGAACTGATCACAGAACTAAAAATTTATGGTAGCTTAGATACAAGTGATCATGACTTGATCACAATGATAATGTTCCAACAGAATAAAGTTCAGACCAGTAATATATATACTTGGTACTTTAATAGGGCCAGTTTCACAAAGTTGAAAACAATTATGAGCCAAATCAATTGGGAGGATGAATTTAATCAAAAAAATGTGAATGATAATTGGGAATCATTTAAGAACACTTTACGAGAGGCCCAAAAAAGCCACCAATTGAGGAAGAAGGCCATACTGATTTAAAAAATGACCAGGTTTAGACAGGAAGTGAAGGCAGCTATAAAAAAAAATTAAGTATAAATCAAATGGAAGAACTGGGAAGCTGATGGTAATAAATATAAATCAGAAGTAAGGAACTGCATAAAGCTGATAAGGGAAGCAAAGGTACACAAGGAGAAATCTATGGCCTGCAGAGTTAAGGCTAATAAGGAGGAGTTTTTTTAAAATATATTAAGAACAAAAAGAATTCTGACAATGGTATTGGTCCATTACAAGATTGAAACAGTAGAATTATCAATAATGCAAAAAAGGCAGAAGTGTTCAATAAGTATTTCTGCTCTGTATTTGAGGAAAAAACAGATGATATAGTTTCATCGTATCATGACAACACTCTCCCCATTCCACTAGTATCTCTGGAGGATGCTAGACAGAACCTACTAAAATCATACATTTTTAAAACAGCTGGTCTAGATAACTTGTATCCAAGAGTTGGCTGAGGAGCTTGCTGAACTGTTAATGTTGATTTTTAATACATCTTGGAGCTCTGGGGAAGTTCCAGAAGACTGGAAGAAAGTTAATATGTCAGATTTTAAAAACATAAACGGGATTACCCGAGTAATTATAGGCCTGTCAACATGACATCAATCCCAGGCATGATAGTGAAATGGCTGATACAGGTCTCTAATAAAGAAATAAGGAGGGTAACATACTTAATGCAAATCAATATGGGTTTATGGAAAATAGATCCTGTCAGATTAATTTGAGATTTTCTTTATGAGATTACAAATTTGGTTGATAAAAATAGTTTTGGTGTAACAGACAGATTTCTGTAAGGCATTTGACTTGGTACAACACAAAATTTTGATTAAAAAACTAGAATGATATAAAATTAACAAGATACATTAAATGGATTAAAAATGGCTAACTACTAGGTCTCAAAATCTGATTGTAAACAGGGAATCATCATAGAGCGGGTGTGTTTCTAGCGGGATCGGTTCTTGGCCTTGTGCTATTTAACATTTGTATCAATGACCTGGAAGAAACCATAAAATCATCACTGGTAAGTATACAGATGACAACAATTGGATGGTAAATAATGAAGAAGATAGGTCACTGATTCTGAGCAATCTGGAGCGCTTGGTCAACTGGGGACAAGCAAACAATAAGCATTTTAATACAACTAATGTATATCCCCAGGAACAAAGAATGTAGGCCACAGGTACAGAATGGGAGGCTCTATCATGGGAAGCAATGACTCTGAAAAAGATGGGGGGGTTCTGGTGGACAACCAGCAGAATGTGAGCTCCCAGGGTGATGATGTGTCCAAAACGGCTAATACAATTTTAGAATGCATAAATAAGGGGATTTTGAGTAGGAACAGAGAGGTTATTTTACCTCTATATTTGGCACTGGTTCGACTGCTGCTGGAATACTATGTCCATTTCTGGTACCCACAATTCAAGAAGGATGTTGATGAATTGGAGAGGGTTTTGAGAAGAATCACAAGAATGATTAAAGGATCAGAAATCATGCCTTATAGTGATAGACTCAAAGAGCTCACTCTGTTCAACTTAACAAAGAAAAGGCTAAGGGTGATTTGATTACAGTCAATAAGTATCTACCTGGGGAATAAACATTTTATAATGGGGTCTTCAATCTAGCAGAGAAAGGGATAACATGATTAATGGTTGGAAGTTGAAGCTAGACAAATTCAGACTGGAATAAATTTAACAGTGAGAGTAATTAACCATTGAAACAATTCACCCAGGGTCCTGGTGGACTCTCCATCACTTGCCGTTTTTAAATCAAGACTGAATGTTTTTCTAAAAGATATGCTCTAGGACAGGGGTAGGCAACCTATGGCATGAGTGCCAAAGGTGGCACGCAAGCTGATTTTCAGTGGCACTCACACTACCCGGATCCTGGCCACCGGTCCAGGGGGCTCTGCATTTTAATTTAATTTTAAATGAAGCTTCTTAAACATTTTAAAAACCATATTTACTTTACATACAACAATAGTTTAGTTATACATTATAGGCTTATAGAAAGAGACCTTCTAAAAATGTTAAAATGTATTACTGGCATGTGAAACCTTAAAGAAAGAGTGAATAAATGAAGACTCGGCACACCACTTCTGAAAGGTTGCCAACCCCTGCTCTAGGAACTATTTTGGGAAAGTTCTGTAGTGTGTGTTATACAGGAAGTCAGACGAGATGATCACAATGGCTCCTTCTGGCCTTGGAATCTATTGAAAGTATCTTTTTTTTACTATATCCACAATGCTACTCTTAAACTAATAAATATTAACCAAAAGTGTGGTCTTAATTTTTGCCTTTGTCCCCCTACAGAGAGGTGTCCATTTTCCATGTCATTTGGATATGCTTAGACCAGGGGCGGCCAACCAAGCCTGAGAAGGAGCCAGAATTTACCAATGTACATTGCCAAAGAGCCACAGTAATATGTCAGCAGCCCCCCATCAGCTCCCTGCCCTCCCGCTCCCAGCGCCTCCCACCCACCAGCAGCCCTGCCAATTAGCGCCTCCCCCTCCCTCCCTGCACCTCCCGATCAGCTGTTTCCTTGTGTGCAGGACGCTTGGGAGGAGAGAAGGCATGTCAGGCTCAGGAGAGGGTATGGGAAGGGGTGGAGTGGGGGCAGGGCCTGTGGCAGAGCCAGGGGTTGAGCAGTGAGCACTCCCCGGCACATTGGAAAGCTGGTGCCTATAGCGCCAGCCCCAGAGTCAGTGCCTATACAAGGAGACGCATATTAACTTCTGAAGAACCACAGGTTGGCCACCCCTGGCTTAGAGTGATTCCCTTGACATTAATATCAGGGCAGAGGTGTTTGCCAAGCTGAATAGTAGCATATTTTGTTCTGTTAAGAGCCCTATGGCTGAAAATATATATATATACAGTAAAAGTTTTTTTTTCCCCAGCATCTTGGGGGAACGGGTGGTGCCAGTAAGTAAAAAATGATGGTTAACTAAGAGGAAGGGAGTTTGGGTGCAAGCGGGGGTGCGGGGCACAGGCTCTGGGAGGGAGTTTGGGTGCAGAAGGGGGCTCGGGACAGCAGGTTGGGATACGGGAGAGGATGCAGGGTGCTGGATCCAGGGGGGTGCTCATCTCGGGCGGCTCCCCGCAAGTGGCAACCTGTCCTGGCTGCTCCTAGAAGGAGGCATGGCACCAGATAAAACAGCTTTTACTGTATTCTCAATTCAGTACACACAAAAAAGGCAGAGGTAGTCACAATTTGCACTGCATCAGGTAATCACATCATAAAACACATACTTTGAAAACTTATTCAATGCTAAATTTAGCAATTTAGTAAATATCTTCATAATATTTCCCAGGATAACAATACAACTTGTAATACTAAAACAGGGTTCAGAAATAACTAGATGAGTTCATTGAGGATAAGTCCATCAATGGCTATTAGGCAGCATGGGCAGGGATGCTAAACTATGCTCTGACGTGTTTGACAGAAGCTGGGAATGGGCAACAGGGGATGGAACAATTGATGATTACCTGTTCTGTTCATTCCCTCTGGGGCACCTGGCATTGGTCACTGTCAGAAGACAGAATACTGGGCTAGATGGACCATTGGTCTGACCCAGTACGGCCGTTGTTATGTTCTTAACACATAGCAAGATTACTCAGATATTTTAGCTCCAATTGACATTATTATAAAATGTCATAGACTAAGCCACATTCTTTACCAGCTGGAAAATTGCCAGGATAAGATTTTAAATATGTTTTATTAGTTTCCAGGGACAATATTTTCTTTGCCTAACTTATTTTTTTCTTTTCTAAACACATTTTGTACGACAGCAGTTGCTCTGCAACAGACACTTTATTTTATTTACCCAGGGAAAAAAACCCATAGAATAAACAGCTTTATATGGAATTACATAAGGAACACCATACCCGGAGGGCTCAATGGTCAGCCGGGGCTGATACCTTTCTTCAACAGAGGTGAGTGTGATGCATCTCAGAAAAAAGCATTAGAAAACTAAATCCATATAATTGTGTGCTACTATGATGGGGGAAGGGGCACTTGCATCTAACCTCAGCCAGAAGTTATCTTATGATCTGTAGCATTAAAACCGATAAACCTAGACGGATATCACTAGTTAGGATAAAAATGAACCACCTATAATAGGGGCTACAATTCTTACTAGCTCTCAAGAGGACACTGTGTGGCCCAAATTGCAAAAGGTAAAAACCAAACATGCAGCAATGAGGTATCACTAACTTCTAACAAGAGCCTGCAGGTTGGCCAAAGAAAAGTACCAACGTTCCACCCGCGAACGCCCCGGGGCGGGAGAACAGCTGGGCCTGAGCCGGGCTCTCCCCGCAGCGCCCCGGGGGTGTGTGTGGGTGTCTGGGTGGGTGGGTGTGTGTCATTGTTGTACCCGCCCCGCAGCGCCCCGGGCAGCCCGTACACGGGAGTCGGGATCCTTCCGCGGAAATACTCAGACACCGCAGCCCCGGGGAAGCCGGGGGGATGGGGGGGGGGGGTTGAAGCCCAGCGGCGCAGGCACCCGGGCGGGAGGGGCGCGACACACACGCCGGGCACGGGACGGAGCAGCCCCGCCTGCAGGAGAAATCCGGGGCCCGGGCACTTTGCTCACCCGGAGGCTGCCCGTGTTCCGGGCGGGGGGGGCAGCTCGCCCCTGCCCCGCCGGGGGACACACTCAGCCCGCGCCCCCCCCCCCCGGCTGGGTCACAGCGAGCGAGCGGGCGGGCGAGGGACCCGCACCCCCAGGGACCCGGGAGACTCACCGGGCACCGGCTCCTCCGCCTCCCCCATGGCGGCTCGGGCTCCGGCGCTGGGGGGGGGGAGGGTCCCGGAAGTAAACAAACCTCCTGCCACTAGCAACGGGAGGCGGGGCCCGGCCACGGAGAGCCGCGCGCGCCCCCTGCCGGCCGGCGCTGGGCTCGGGCCGGGGGCTCCCGGACTGTCCGGCTTTGGGCACCGGCCCGGGGGCTGGGGGCGAGGCGGGGTTTGGGGGCGGGGCCGGCTGCAGGGTTCTCTGCCCTGCTGGGCTCTGAGGGGAGGTCTGGGCTGCCCCGTGAGCCCCGGCTCCCAGCCACGTGCCTGCCCAAACCTCGCTCCGCCCTGCACACAGCAGCCCCCGGCCCTGAGCTGCGGCGGTGCAGCCCTGGCTGGCTCCGTCACCCCGCAGGGGAGTTAGGAGCCGGGCTCCACTTTAACTGGGGCTGCGGCCTGCCCTTGTGCTGTATGCGTGCCGGGGGATAACGCCAGGGCTGATTAGGGTGACCAGATCAGAGGATATCGGGACACATGGAGGGAGGGATCTGCTGGCGGAGCAAAAAAAAAAAAAGGGGGGGCTATCAACTGGGAAAGAATCCCACTCAGAACATCTCTGTACACAGAGCCCTGGCACATGGCCCCAGCCACACACTGGGGCAGTGCAGAAACAGGGATGGCACAGTAACACATGTTACCAGGTGATCAGACCCAGGTACCATCACCCATATTAACTGTGCAGAGCAGCAAAGAAAAACCCGCAGCTGGCCCATGCCTTGTCAGCCAACTTGGGCTAACAGGGTTTGGGCAGTTTCATTACTGTATAAATTTCCAGGCTGGGTCCTGAGCTCTGGGACTCTCCCACCAGTCCAGAAGTCTACACAGCAATGAAACAGCCCCACAGCCTGAGCCCAAGTCGTGGCAGCTCTGGGTTTTTCTTTGCTGTGTAGACAAATCCTAAGAGATTATCTCCCACTGATGGGATGCACTCCTTGGTTTTATCCTTCCCATATGGCTTTTTTCACACGTCTAATCAGACTGGTATAAAAAGGGTGGTGGTAATCTCCCACACATCCACCATTTTTGGCACCAAACTGAGCCATAGTAGATTCATAATATGATCCTCCCTCTCCTTTCATGTATGCTTGGACAGCAGTGGAAGAGTTAAGCATGTGGACATTTACGTCTTCAAGCTTGGGCACCTGAGTTGACATCTCATTTAGTAGTTTACAACTCTCATAGCTAGTGTTTCGGTATCTCTGGAGCTGTAGGCATATTTCACTGCATCATTTCTCTGCAACCGTATGGACTAATAACATTTTCCAGCTTTCATTTTATAAAAAACAGTAAGTAAGAGGTTACCCCCCAAAAAGGAAAAATGCAGTTGCCAACCTTGCATGGCTTGGCCCAATTCAAGGCCTGGTACTGGAGAAACAGAATTTGAAGACAGGAGGGCTAAGTGAAAATAGCCAACGATTTTCAGTCTTTCAAAAAAGTACTTGTAAAATTTATGGGTTGCATGTCATAAGTTCCTTTTTGAAAAACAGTTGCAATATAGCCATTTTGGCACATGCACAATTGCACACTTTTGTCCAGTCATTTGATCTTCTTTGTAAGGAAATTTCAGCATTTGAAATTTCACAAATGTGAAGGTTTTGCTCAAACACAAGGACAGGTTTTGGTCACATTTATGGAATGCTTCGCTCCCCTCTCCCTCCCTGACATTTCACAAATGTTTCAGATTTCCATAGGTTTTGGATTCACAATAAGTATTTTTCACAGTCATAGGTCCAACCCTGCAAAGTTTACACACATGCTTAACTTCTTTACGCATATGAGTAAACCCTTTTGAATTCAATTGAGTGCTCATGTGCATATAAGTTATTGCTGGGTCAATGGCTTAATTTGGAATCATTGGGCCTGATTCTCCACAGTTTTGCAGTCTGGGCAGTTATTTCGTCCTTATGCAAAATGAGCACAAAGCAATAGTAAATTGCTAGTCCAATCACTAACACTAACCAAACATGTTTTCAGGTTGTAGCAGCTAGATGCATCTGAGGCTATGTCTATGCTGCACTTTCGTCAGTAAAACTTTTGTCGGTCAAGGGTGTGAAAAAACACACTCCTGACTGACAGAAGTTTTACTGACAAAAAGCCTTGGTGTGGACAGTATTATGTCAGCGGGAGACATTCTCCTGCCAACAAAGCTACTACCCCTCATTGGGGATGGTTTTATTTAGAGCTCTCCTCTGCTGCTGTAAGGTGCACAATGAAGACGTAGCCTTAGTTTTGCCCATTGGTTCTGAGCTCATATTTTATAAAAGGTGTTTCCAATCTAGCCAGATTGCTCATTTGAAGCTTTATTTTCCCGTTATTCTCAAATATTAAGCTTGTACATTAAGTGAGAAAGATTTACTTTTCCAACTGTTAAGATGTCAATTTTCAGTCTCAGCAACACTAAAAATTGAGTGAAAACAAAATGGAAAGGTACTTTAGAGACAACTTGTAGCAGAATAGGTTATGATAGGGTTTTTTTCCACACTTACATTTTTAACAAATACTCTCTCCCACTTTTGATTTTAGTTAAATAGCTCCATCACATGCATCAGAAGAGTCTCTGAACACTTTCAGAGTTGCCCACGTTCTTCAATCATCAGCTTCCCCCTGACATGTATGACAGCTGTAGAATTAGCAGTTTTCTTGGAACAAGATTACTTACAGCAAGAAGTCAACAAGCAAGGAGAAGGGGGAGCAGTTGATGAGGATGTCTTGCACTTTTCCATGCTCCATGACTTTTGATGGCAGCTGAGCTACTTTTACACATGACTCAAGCTTTAAAGCAAAGACATTCTCCATTGAGGCCAACTTCCCGTATTTCATTCATCATTGTCACTCAGTCTCTAATTAGGTTATTATTCTATCAGTCAATGCTACTTCTGTTGATGAGTCTCAGCAAGGCTAACCTTACCATGAGGCGAACTGAGGCCTCAGGTGCCAGACTGTGCGGGGGGCAGGCCACTAGGACCCAGAGTGTGGGAAATTGTGTCTGCTGCTGGTGCATATGTATTCTCTCTACTCTAGATGCACAGAGATGTGGAGTGCTGTGCTGGAGGAAGAAGAGACACAACAGGCAGGCAGGAGAAAAGGTAAGAGAGAATAACAGAAAGCAGCAGGAGCTGTAGGGGGATAGAGGAGGAGGAGCCTCTTATGTACCTCTCTAGCACCCCAGGAGCCTGGACTGATTAACACCAGATTCTCAGGGAGCTTCCTGTTTCCTGCTGCTTCCCTTAACCCACTTGAGGAGAACAGGCAGTCAACTGAAGTAGTAGGAGCCAGTTAGGCCTTTAAGACGCTGAGATGTTCCCTCACTCAGGCCCTGCTACCAGCCTGCTTATTTGTCCCCTTCAATTAAGTGTTGAGAGCCACTACAGCTGGCACAGAACAGCAGTCATGAGTGAGAGAAGAAAACTCCCCTCTGAGGCAGCATTCAGAAAAAGAAAGAAAGCACAGGAAGCTTTTCTATTTAAGCAGGAAGGAGCCTTCCTGAGATACATAGACACAAATGTTCACGGTGAGCCTTCCAGCCCCAGTGAGGATGTCAGTGGTGAGGAGATGCCTGATCTTCCAGTTAGTCAGAGTGCACGTGGCCTGGCAGCAACTGCAGCATCCATATCTCCATCTCAAATGGATGTAAACATGCACATTCCTGAAGAAAAGTGTAGATCAGAGAAGAGTGTGGTGGAAATGCAAGAAACTGCTGCTGCTGAGTTTAGTTCCTTAAGTCTAGGTGATCCAGGACTGTGGACCCATTTGAGCAGTAGACTGAGGGACTTCCTTGTACTGCAAGGGCCACAGCAAGTAAAAAGCTTCATGTTCCCCAAAGACAATGAAAATTGAAGTTTCCATCCAACACGTTACTGGCGTGAAATCCCCAATGGTGACAAAGTGGAGAGGCCATGGTTTATGGCCAGAATGCTGCATACTGTTTTTGTTGCAAACTTTTCCAGTCTAATGTTCCAGCCACATTGGGTTCTACAGGAACAAAGGACTGGAAAAATCTGGCTAGAAATGTGGCATGCCATGAGAAGGTAGCAAATCACCAGAGAGCATTCCATAGATGGAAAGAGCTTGAGATGAGACTAAGGTTAAAGGCCACCATAGATGATCAGCATCAAGAGAAGATTGCATCAGAGTCTCTTTACTGGCAAAATGTTCTGAAAAGGCTCATTACCATTGTGATTGCCAATTTGACCTGCATGTGTGTTTGCGCTTTAACTGGTAAAGTTGTTTGGTAAGTCATTTAGTTAGTGAACCATCAACAAATTCTGAAAGCCACTAATCCAGGGATTTCCCTACACCACCGAGCTACCCCATAACTTCCAGTGGTCAAACAATGCAGATAAAAACCTAATGAGTCCTCCCACTCTCCTACATAGGAACTGGACGACTGGATCAAGCCTTAGGTCTATCTACTACCCTATCCTGTATCCAACAGCAGTCAGCACCAGATGCTTCAGAAATAGGTGCAAGAATCTCATAGTAGGATAGTCTGTCCCATACATTAGGTTTCATCCTAATTGCTAATAGTTAGGGATTGGTTTCAACCCTGAAGGATAAGGTTTAATACCTCTTCCCAAATTTGTTTGCAGCAACAACCATAACTGGATATACTTGGTGCCCATAGAAGTACCAAATCCATTTTGAAATTCGCTAAGTGCTTGGCTTCAGTGGCTTCTTGTGGCAATGAGTTCCACAATCTAAGATGCATTGTGCGGACTTTTTTCTGCTTTTTATCAGTTTTGAATTTAACATCTATAGCAAGGCTTCCCTTGTCCAGCTTCAGGCCCAGGTGCTGCCTCAGTTTCCCCTTTCAAAGCTTTCCCTCCAGGCTCACAATCCTTTACAATCCTCTTAGCTGGGGCTTCTTACCCAGTAGGCTCCTGGTTCCTGCATGCCCCTCAGCTGAGACTTAGCCCTCAACAGGTTCCTATCCCACCAGATCCTTCTGCCCAGGAGCTCTGGACAATTGTTGCCTTCCCTTTACCTAGTAAGCTCCCTTCTCAAACTCTCCCTGGGTCGTTAGTTCTCCTTTATTGGGGTAGGTAGCAGAGCAGTACCTTGAGAGGAGTAGAACAGGAAGGCGGCAGAATTGACATCTTTCAAAGTTTTGGCCCAAGCAAGGAGGCATGAGCGTGTCATTTGAGCTCCCTGCCTCAGGTGCCAAAATGTTGAGGGCCGGCCCTGGGTCTCAGCCTCCATTTCTGTTTACTGAAATATTTCCTTAGCTTGAGTGTTTCTGACCTATAGGACCAGATCCTAAACCACAGCTGAGGAGCACTCGGCACTGCCAAGCAGAAGGGACACAATGGTCCCTCTGGTTCACGTCTAATCCTGGGGCCATCAGACCACCAGTCCAGATCTCAAAATAAATTAGACCAGTCCCAGGACTGCTCTAAAGTATGTCACTCCCAATGGTACACAAGGCTATTTTGGTATCCGAGGATCACCAGAAAGCAGGTGTACCCTAGCCAGGCCTCTTTTCCCCAAGACACACTCCCTGAATTGGTGGCCAGGATGTGTGTGGCATAGAAGCTCCTGTGGTGGTTCCGAGACACCTGAGAATTCTGCTGCGAGGAGCAATCCTCCAGAGGCCAAATAAGTCAACTTTAGGGCTGCTTTGTCCCTCTAGAGCATGACAGAATTTCTCAATCTATGGCCAAATAACGTTTGTGGATTTGAGTCCAGAAGATATGAATAAGGGGACATTCCCATAACCAGTGATACAATGTAACCTTTGGCAGAAGACATTTAGAGTAATATGATGATAACTAGCTCTCTTACTGGTGATTGTAAAGAGAGTAGTATAATCTGTGAGTAATAAAATATTGCATTTCACAAACCTATCACAAGTGAGAAAATGTGTAGGGTATGTAAAGCTTTCTTCAGTCATCTTCTGGAATCACCTGGCCTGATTCTCCTCCTCTAACACCAGTGTAAATCAATAGTAACACCACTGAAGTCAATGCTGTGAGAAGAGAATTAGGCCTGCTAAATCCAGATATCTGCTTCATGAAGTTGTGGCTATAGTCACATTTGCAGGGCTAGCTGCACCTCTTTCCCTTCCCTGGTCTCTGAGTGCTCCCCCTCAGTTGTCAGGCCTTATGCCTTTACCTATCGCAGACGGAATTCCATAATTATCCCTCTCTTAGCCTCTGACCTGGGCTACATTACCTTGTTTATCAACTCTTCTTGCTCAGCAGATCCAGCAGAGTTTGGCACACTTTGGGAGTGTGTGATCAGTGGTACACAAGGATCAGGCAGTCTTCTAAAAACCAAAGTAGTATTTATTTTATGTGTAGGAACAAAATACTGTATGTAGAGATAAAGGCTTTTTAGTATACACACGTCTACCTTACCCTAAACCCCTGCTATCCCGACGGTAGCCTAGGAAAGCCTAACTTCTTCAGACACTCCTGCAGGTGCCTGCACCTTAGTCTGGTCTCCAAACAACTCATTGAACAACTATTCCCTTCTTTTGAGAGAGAGAGAGAGAGAGAGAGAGAGAGAGAGAGATCCTTTGTAAACTGCCAGAGGTTTTTTTTGTTCTTCTGAATTCCTGAGCTTTGGTCCTTCAGGACAAACATAGTTTTGCAGGTTGACTAGGGAGAAGTAAAATCTTTAAAGCTAAAAAACCAGGTGTTGTCTTTTACTTCTCAAGTGTTTGCTGAGGGGTGGCTTATCTTGAGTCATTCTTTTTCCTTTCTGCTTGTTTTTCCTTACAGCCCCCAATAAACTGAACCAATCTATTCATATAGTAAACATCACAATAACCAGGTCAACATATAGTATTTATAAATTATTACAGAATAGCTCCATGACCATAAACGTCATGCAACAATGGTACAGAATCAGAGAAGGAGTCTTTTTCCACAGCCTCCATGAATCAGAAGAATTATTAGAATAAGGAAAACAGTATCTTCTCTCTCTCAAGCTTCTGCCTAGAATCATTCCCACTCCCGCACCTCACACAGACTGCACATTTTAAAGAAACAGTACAAATATCCTCAGAGACACCTGAAACATGCCACATCTCATAACATTTTGAATATTTTTAGGGTGGGGAATTTCTTGATTAAAACATATGGGATGCATTGGTGAAATGAGAAAAAGCAATCAAAGCATGGGCGGTGGGTGGAGTCCCCCTTCTGGGAGGCTAGTCCTAGCTCCGCCTCTTCTGCCCACATGCCGCCCTCCCCACGACTAGAACCCTGAGACCCCCTGCACCCTCACCCCACGGTCAGAGCCCCCCTGTCCAGGGGAGCCCCGGGCCAGCCGAAGGCCCAAACCTCCACCTCCCCCCGGAGGAATCCCGGGCCAGCTGCAGCTGCACCTCCCTCCCTGCCCTCCCCAGACCCCAAGCTGCCTGGGGAAAAGTGTCTCTAATGTCCGGAAGAAGCTTTTGATATGTCCCATGCAGGTTCCAGGGTGGCTGAGGATGCAATATTTGCTATTCAGCTTCCTGGGTTCATCAGTAATCTCCTTGGAGTCCATGAGGCATAATAAATCAAAAACATCCCCCCAAAACCTCACAATCGAGGGTCCGGCAGCTGCAGCAGCTCCAGGGGAGGCTTCCCCTGGCCTACTGTACCCGCCGCCCATGAATCAAAGGTTCAACTAAGCAAATAAATGAACACAAGTTACTTTGCAACTTGACTTACTTAACAAAGTAAAGAGGGTACGTCAGATGCCAAAAACAGCTTATGAAAGGGATGAAATTGGGAACATTAAAAGGAAGTAGCTTTTGATTCCAAGGTTGAATGAATAAAAGAAAACATTTTTTAAAACAGTCTCAGAGCTAGCCCTTGTTTTCTGGGCAAACAGGCTGAAAAGGAGGACAACAGCAGCTCTTTTTGATGATGTATGGGGCAATATTAAAAGGCCCTAGAAGCAGCAGTGTCAAGCCTGCCTAAGTTGAAAAAAAGTTAGCATAGAGGGGTCATTTGAGAATGGTCAGATCAGATGTAAAAGGAGGAGGGAAATTGAAAAGATATGAGGGATCCTGAAGGTAAATTAGAAATCTTGTCAACTTCAGTTTAGGCTGAAAGTTGAAAATGCTGTTTTCTAGAAGTTAGGAACCTAAATACCTTTGTGGATGTTTGCCTTGGCTCTTACAGGTTGCAGTGATTTTGTTTGGAAAACAGTTTTTAATACAAATGTGTTTGTAAATAAAAATACAATTATGGTACTCAAAATATAGTTCCTAATTTAAAACTCCATTTCTAAGTCACTTTTTAAAATTACACTTCATTTTAAAATGCGAAAGAATTTTTTAATAAAACAGACACCACCCAGTTTGGGCCTCGTGCCTCAGAATGCACTCTGGGTCATCAAGGAAAACTTCATACATTATCATATGTTACTGTAGACAAAAAGAGATAGGGGGCAGACACACATGGTAACTAATGCGAGTCATAAGGTTGCCTGAACATCAAAGAGGTCAGATGACAGGGTACAAAGAACTAAGTTTCAATGGTTTCTGGAGTGATCAGAATCCAGGCTGGTTCTTGTTCATAGCTGGCTAGTGCATAATATGTATGCACACACTCAGCACTGCCAAACCCTTGTGTTCACTAATCATGAGTCAGGTATCCCAAAAGCATGAGATCGCAAAGTATATATATTTATATTTTCACATTCTTTTTACTTGCCTTATAATTCCTGAACTTTCAGAGTGTACCTAGGGCATATTTTTAAGCTTTTCTCCATAGCCATGTGGGTTGCAAACTTACTTTAAAAAAAATGAATGCTGAAATTCTCACATAATCTCCTGACTCCAGGAGCTGGGGCTTTAAGTAAAAGACCAACTATCATGAGATTTGCAATAAAATCATGGGAGTTGGCAACAGTGCATATTGTATTCAGCTGTAACTAGTACGGTGCCTTGCTTAAAGAAAAATATAGCAATCTATACTCTAAAAGTGCATGTACAGTACCTAGAACAAGCAGGTCCTGGGCCATAACCAAGGCTGCTAAATTCTACGGCAATATAAATAATATAATAAAAAGATGTGTTTGCTGGTGATTCTGCTTTCATTTCAGTATTTTTTAAAAAGTAATAGTTAAAGAGGAAGCCTAGTGACAAAGTAGTTTTGTCAAGGAAACAAATATTTTTATACTTTATTATATTATTAATTATTATTTTTTATTATTACACATTACCTGATTGTACCTAAGGCTGTGTTGGGATTTTGTGGCTCCCAAATGAGTCAGATGCTGGGCAGAATCAAGGGTCTTCGATTCAATTTGATTCAATTCAACAAGGCTTTATTCAATGTGCACAAAGGGAGAGCCCCTGGTACAAAAATCAGCCAGAGTCCCTCCAGCAAGGAGCCCCTCCCATTGCTATTTGATAGCACATGGCACTTACAAAACAAGTTACATAACACAAACCTCTAACCAATCATATTTAACCTTTCCATACATGGCTTTGTTCATCACATGCTTATACTTCTTCACTCCACATGTTGAGCACACGCCTCTCCCCTGGGCCTTTTCTAGAATGTTCCTAGGGTGGCGAGCCCAGGGCCGGCTCCTGGTACCAGCATTCCAAGCTGGTGCTTGGGGCGGCATTCTGCAAGGGGCGGCAGTCCCTGTTCTTTTGCCCCCAAGCAGCACGCCGAATTGCCGCCATGGAGGGCGGGGGCAGTCCGTGTGCCCTTAGGGAGGCAGGCGCGTTTCCACGGTGGTGGCAATTCGGGGGCAGCTTCTATGTTTAGCTGTCCGTGGGGGCTTCAGCTAAACATAGAAGCTGCCGCCGAATTGCCGAAGCCGCGGTAACGTGCCTGCCTCCCTAAGGGCATATGGACTGCCCCCGCCATCTGCGGAGGCAATTCGGCGCGCTGCTTGGGGCGGTGAAAACTGTAGAGCCGGCCCTGGGCGAGCCACAGCATGCTTCTTTCTGCATACATACCTTGTAAATCACATTTTATTTAAAATGAACACAAGCGTACCCTTCAGCTGCTATATTTGTATTGAAGGCCAAACTGAAATACTCTTGTCACTACTGAGCTTGGAACTGGTACAGCTGTAGTCCTGCCATTGATTTCAGTGGACTTTGAACTGGGCCCTTTTCTTGCCAGTTCACATTGCATTCTATAGCTGTACAATACTGCTGCCAAATGCTGAGGGAACAAATGACTGTATGTATATGAGCCTTAATTTTCCTTCTGTCTGTGGTACTGATACACCCTCCCCCTAACCTCCATCACTGTAGCATCTGAGTACTTCATAATCATTAATGTCTTTATTTAGCCGCACAACACCCCTATGAGGTAGAGAAGTATTATTATCTCCACTTCCCAGATGAGGAACTGAGAAATTAATGGCCAGATTTTCAAAGGTATTTAGGTGCCTAATGACAGAGAGAGGTGTCTAATGGGATTTTTAGAAATCCTTAAGAAGGTTAGGTGTCTAACTCTCATTTTATTTCAATGAGAGTTAAGCATCTAATCAGCTTAGGTACTTTGAACATCTGGCCCCAAATTGGGTTGCCAAGGTCACACAGGAGATCAGTAGCAGAGTAGGCAATTGAATCCAGCAGGTCTCTCAAGTCCCAGCCTAACCCCCCCTAACCATTGGACCATTCTGCCTCTTTGATTAAATTATTTTCTCTGCTGTCAGCAATACTTCACTATGAGAGGGCAAAAAAATAAAGCAGATTTTCCTTGCAAAAACACTTTAGCAATTTATAGAGCATTGCCCCAACTAGGCTGGGCATATGGCATGTCCCCTTGCCTTCTCCATAAAGAATATCAAAGAAACAGTGAGAGACAAGGTTGGTGAGGTGATATCTTTTATTGGCCCAACTTCTGTTGGTGAAGGACGAGCTTTTGAGCTACACAGAGCTTCTTCAGCATTTTACCCTTCAACAGAAGTTGGTCCAATAAAATATTTATTTCACTCACCTTGTTTCTCTAATATTTTGGGACCAACAGGCTAGAACAACACTGTACATAAAGAAACCTATAGGCCATTAAATAAAAAGACAACATTTTTCTTGTTGATTACTTAGGAAACTTTAGAAAGGTTTGGACTAGTTTATGGGATCATTACAAAATAATAAACAAATGTGATCATGAAAAACAGAAAATTGGAACAAGATTAAATAACAAAGAAACGAGGATCAAATCTTCTTCTAAAGTCAATGGGAAAATGCTCATTATTTTCAGTTGAGTCAGGTTAAAACCAAAGTTGCCAAGAATATATGAAGCTTCTAGATGAGTTTCTGAATGTAGCTGAGAAAAAAATGTGATCAAAGGAGCACATTTTTCAGTACCATAATTCACCAAGTATAGGGTGACCATACATCCCGTTTTTGGTCAGGACGGTCCATTTTTTAAGTCCTGTCCCGACCATCCTGACTTTTTTTGGCAAAAGTGGGCATTTGTCCCATTTGCTTTTGCCAACTTGATCAGTTGGCAAGAGCAAACAGAATGCCCACTTTTGCCCAAAAGGTATGGTGCGGAGGAATGTGCGGGGTGCGGGGAGGCGAATGGCTATGCCAGCCCCATGCAGGCAGGGCTCAAACTAGCGGTGAGCATGCCCCAGCCTCGCGAGGGGGTGGGAGGGTGGTGGCCAGGGCTCAGGCGAGCAGCTTGGGCCAGCCTGGCAGGCGGGGAGGGGGACACCTTGGGCTAGCCCCATGCAGTGTCCCATTTTCCCTTTAGGAAATATGGTCACCCTAACCAAATATTGTAAGCAGCTTAAGACGAAGGAGTAAATTTCCAGAGACAAACAAAATGATTAAACTCTTTAACCTCATTGGGAATCTTACATGTAGAGCACCGTGGCACAATTGAAAAGTTTACTCCTAAAAGGCAAACAATTTTAGAATACATACAAATAAATTTAGCTGCTCCGCATTCTTCTTAGTTTTATCTGCCATCTTACTCTCATGTACAAATTCCTAATAGCATGGTATTGTTAAGAAATAATATTGATACTGCCATAATGTAATGCTCCCTCGTGCAAATGCACAATGAGTTGAGCAACTGACCTTGTGAGAAACACCTATCTGTAGAATCTGAATAAGGGGAGATTCAACCTCAGCTCTGAGCTGGCTCAAATTTCACAACTAGGAAAATGCAAGATAAGGTTGCCTTATCATGATACTACCTTTGCTCTCTCCCTGAAGCATAAGGCATTCTCTGCTTCATGTAACTTCAGATCAGTTGACTTTGCTTCCAGGATTAAGGCAACTTTCATTCTAAAAGAAAATGCTCTTCAGTTTGAGGAACCTGCTCAATGCTGCAACTTTAAGAAAGAGCAGCAAGCAACTGGTGCGACATTTTCGGTAAGTGTATCATTTAGATTTGTCCTTCAGTTAGCAACATTGAATCATAAACCTGGAAACTAAAGTAATGAGTTCTGTAGAGAGATCAGTATCTCAGCTAAAGGCCTCCTTCAGTGTTCTTAGAGCTGTTTTGCCCTTTGTTTTCAGGCAGCAGACTGTAATTGCACATGAGACTGGAGGGTTTTTATCCTTTCACTTTTCAGTCCTTGTGGAATCACATTACATTCTTTGCAAATGGTTAGGAGCACACACTGAAATATTTGTTTTTTCTTAAATTCAATTAATCTCTGGAGGTACCATCATCACATATCATAAACACCCAATCACATATGCACAGATCCTATTAAACCATAAAAGACATTTTCATTTGTCTTCTTTCTCCTTTGGACCAGTTTGAAAATATTTTCTGAGCTCTCTGATTTATTCGTCCCCCCATATGAAGGATGCCCTGTAGTAGTCCAGCTTTGCATATGCATTGCTGGTGACTAGCAAAATCTTGCTTTGGTTAGCAAACTTGATATGGAAGTCATTATGGGGAAATAACTACAGTGGCTCCCCTTTCTCAAATGTGGCCACCTAACTTAATTGGGCTCTTTATGCTATTTTTACAGACTCACTTTTTGAGCCATAACTACCCTCTAAATCAGATTATAAGGGAGACTATGTTAACACAACCATTACAAACGTAAGATATCACCATAAGCTCGGATCAATGCCAGCTAACCAAATGATGGTTTAGAGCTCAAGGAAGTCAACCAGTTATTATAATGATTGAAGGAAATTGCCATTCCCATTTGAAGAGAGAAAAACCATTTGGCTTATGATTTTTCACATTACACTTTAATTTTGCTTCCCTGTATACCAACTGCCACTAGTATTTATTTGGTCAGTAATGCCTCATTTGAAAAGACATTGGCAGCACTGAAAGGAACACTACACATTGCTGAAGACCATAGCTAATAAATCTCGGAAAGCAGTATGGGTCATGCAGAATTTGAATGAAATTTAGTTAGGGCTGGAAACAATAAAATGTTAGAGACAACTCAGTGAGGGAGAGTGGAGTGACTGAGCAGCAAGGGGTTGCAGAGCCATAGAAGTAGAACTAATGCATGGGCCCCAAAGTCTGGTGACATTTAACATTAGGCTTAAGATGATCTGCTAAAAACCTGGGAGTTAAATATTAGAATATTTCCATTTGCTCCCCAGAGCCATTCGGAAAAAAGCAAACAACCAAACAAAACCCCATGCTATCTCTTTATGTTCCAATCAGCTCAGTGACCTGCTCACCCTGCCCTAATCTAAAAAAGAGAAACAATTAAGAATCAAAGTTTCCTTACAGTATATATCCATAAAAGTTAGAAGCAGAATCACACTTAAGCTGTTATTTATCTGCCTTGCTATTTTATTTTTCATGAGATTGAGCCTTCATTGGATAGTTTTCACTAAGTCAAATCTGCTCTTCAGCGCCCAGGTATATGTCAGTGTGTATCTTGTAAAATCAGCTAGAGCACTTGAATATACATGCAAGTCAAGGATTTTGCTGGTTATACCATAACCTGTATTGGTTGCAAAGATAGCACTGAGTGCTTTGTGTGAGTTTTAGTTGTTTTCTCAGTTGTTCAATTTGAAATTTTATTTTATTGCTTTATTGTTATAGTATTTTATTTTTAAGTTTTGCTAGACAAAGTTATAAATAGATCTTGTTAGCCCACAAAACCTATCCCTTCAGAAATATCTCACTAAGACCAACAGAACATAGATTTAAAAATTAGGATCTACTAGTCTGTTGGTTTAACAAATACTGTGAACTTCAAAGAGCCAGATTTCCAAAGGGATTTAAGCATCTAGATATATGGCTAGGCATCTAGTGGGATTTACAAAATCTCCTAACCATGAGAGTTAGGTGCTTTTGTATATTGCACTAGATGACTAACTATTAGAGCTAGCAGGAAAATGGAATTTCTCTCCGAGTGGGAAATGTCCATGTTTTGGAGAGAAAAAAATTGTTCCAAGTCAGGGCAATGTCAAAAAAATAAAAAATATTCTGGAGAGGAAAATTCTAAAAAATTCCTTTCTGGGAGAACCAGAAATGGGAGCTTTCAGCTTGCTCCTGGCTGGCTGCATGACTCCCAGGGCAGCTGCCTCTTTGTGTTGCCTGACTCCTCAGAGAGCTGTCTGCTTGCAGAGTTAGGACGCTCCAGGTGGCAGCTGCCCATCACGCTGGGGAGCCTGGGCTAGCAGGAAACTAGGCAGGCTGGTTTCTATGGAAAGTTTCAATGGACTTAGTACCTTCCCGCAGAATGTTTCCACAAAACAGCATTTTCTGGAGGAAAAGTTATGTCAGAAAATTTTCAACCAGCTCTAGTACACATGTCTTTAGGAGCCTATCTTTGTAAACCTGGCTCAGAGCTACTAAAATACAACTAATAGATGTTTGTTACTAAGAAAATGTAAAATAATTATGGGTGAGGTTTCCAAAAGTGCTCCAGGTTGGCCTTTCTCTGCTCCCATGGAAGTCAGTTAGTGTTTTACCATTGACTTTGCACAGTTATACCAATGCTTGTGAAATAGGATGGTTGTATTCCATCCTATACAACCCATCAGTGTCAGATTTAAAAAATAATATGGGCTACTCTAGGGTGACCATACGTCCTGTTTAGGCTGGGACAGTTCCTTTTTTAAGCCCTGTCAGTTGGCAAGAGCAAATGGGACAAATGCCCCCTTTTGCCAAAAAAGTGGGGTGCGGCTGAACATGTGAGGGGACAAGCGGTGATGCCAGCCCTATATACGGGGGAGGCAGGGCTCAAGCGAGCAGCCACACCAGCCCCAGCCTTGCACAGCGGGGGCAGACAGGGCTCGCAAACAGAGATGCCAGCCTTGTGTGGGTATGGGTGCTCGGGCCAGCCCCGTGTGGAGGGAGTACGAGGACTTGGGCGAATGGCTCAGGACAGACCCATGGGGATTGGAGGGCACTCAGGCTAGCCCCACATGGAGTCCCATTTTCTCTTTGGTAAATACTGTCATAAGGCTACTTGTGTGTTCCATGTCCTGCCTATGCCAGGGGGATTGTAGAAAAAGAGTCCCACTATTTTGACATGATGGTAAAGACAGCAGAAGCCACCACAGCTTCACTGGGCACTGGTGATCCCATTCAGCTCAACTGCTAGTAGCACTCCTGGGAATTTTTTTTCGCAATTCCTGGCCTCAAAGACTTGTCAGCTGGAAGCAGTTGCAACTGAGCATTGGCTTGAAGCTGAATTCAGGAATGAACTGGAGTTGGAGGTATTTGCAAATAAAACCCCACCAACTCCATTCATTTATTACTTTATTCTTCTTGGTGTTTTGACTCTGATCTAATTAAAGTCACTGCAGTTAATGAGAAAGACATACTTGGCTTAGGACCTCCTAAACTTTAGTACTAGTGAAGTGCAAGTTGTGTTACAATAAAGAGAGTTGCAGATATAATCAGTCTCTGTTTAGCAGAGAAAGGGTTAAATTACATATCAGTCTCCATTATTCGGTTTAAGGTTAAAGGAATATTGGCTTTACTCGGCTATTTGATCAAGTCATGTGCCATTTAAGATAACATGAACTTTGCAGTGTCACTTCGGTGGGAGACTATAAACATTCCATTTCATCAATGAGCCCTCAATCCTACCCCCTCATCAAATATTGAGCAATGAGCTGCTGGATTCTCTTATTGGCAATATCAGTTTCTGGAAATGAATTTGAAAATGTGTGCATGTGGTTCACAAAGCAAACATTATTTATATCCATAGGAGCAGTCCTGGGCCAGCACCCCAGAGTTGGGATTGGGAAAAAGAGCACAAGGAGCCATTTTGTCCCGACTCTTTGCACCCCTGTTCAAAACAAGCTACAATGCAGCCTTAAGTGTTTAACCAGACCCTGAGTGGTTTTCTACATTTGGGTTTATTTGATTATATAACCCAGATTCAAATATTAGAAGTTACAAGAAACAAAATCAGTTTCATGGATGATAATAAGAGAGATGGTTACAATGGTGATTAATATAGCGAACAGTGCAGTGTTGTGGATGTGTGAGATAGGGTGACCAGATGTCCTGATTTTATAGGGACAGTCCCAATTTTGGGGGCTTTTTCTTATATAGGCACCTATTACCCTCCACCCTCATCCCAATTTTTTACACTTGCTATCTGGTCACTCTAGTGTGAGTTGAAAAGTCACAAACTAATTATCACAGGCCATGAAGGTTATCTTGCTGCATCAAATGATGGTAGTGAAAGAAGGTTAGCTGGTTGTACATTAGCTTTAGCATGCGTAACAAATTAATACCCAATGACAAAGAGCCTGTTTTTCGTGTAGGTCTGGGCAACCAATGCAAACTAATGTTAATCTGAAAGGTCGTGACCTCCTAACTCTGCAAAATTACACAGCAGAAGAAATAAAGTATTTGCTATGGACAGCATCAGATTTGAAACAAAGAATAAAGGACAAGGGAGAGGTATGTAAAATTTCAATTAAAATCCACTTTGCTTGTTCAGTCACTCAGCTCACCAAATCAAGATTCTCATACAAGATAATGTGAATCAGCAACTAAACTGGCTTGTCCTAAACAACCACTTCAACCCTTAATTAGTGTAAATTGTATACATCAAATGAAGGGCCAGCCAGTAAAAGGCAAAATGTTGTTCTTTGGATGCAGTAGGGGATTTATGCTGTTCAAAAGTGTGTACCCCTTATCTAATTCCCAGTTATTGGATATTCCCAATGATTTCACTTAGGCTACATGCAGAAGTAAAGGTTTACAGGAATAGGAGCATTATTCTGTATGTAGTGCAGGAGCAAGATAAGAATCGGAGATCTCTTTCATTTGTTTAAAACAATAAAACAAAAACAAAAATGAAGATGCCTTTTGCCCCTAGAACTTTCTGTTTCTCTCAAACTCTTCCCAATGCTAGTGACGGCTTTGGAGGGGCAGGGGATTAGAAATGATACAGTGAGTGCTTTTATTATTAATTTCCTGCGGCCATTAAACTGTGAAGCAAATGTTAGATAATGGATAATGAGTGAACAATTTTCCAAATCCCTTTCCGTTCTTATTTTTCAGTATTTGCCTTTGTTGCAAGGAAAATCTTTAGCCATGATTTTTGAGAAAAGAAGTACCCGAACAAGATTATCCACAGAAACAGGTAAATCTAGACAAAACCATGTTATAATAAATATTTTCTCTGCAGAGTACATTTGTCCATATCATGAAACCATTACTTAATCATGTAGTTAGCAGTTTCTTCTGCAGAGACATGGGAGGTTGGAGAGCAGCAAGGATGAAAGTCAAGTCTGAGGAGAATGGCAGTTTACTCCACAGTGTGAGCAGTGTCTTGTTTCGTTATGCCTCATTAATACTACAGGCACATCTCTTTGACCACTAAAATCCCCCAGGGTCAACTCTAAACAAGTTAGAACTGAAATAAAACAACATGAAAACCTTCTGCTTTCTGATGTGAGTTTCATGCCATATTAGCTGGCTGTACACTTTCCCTTCACTCATTTTAGCAAGTAACACCAATTGAATTCTGCACAGGCTGTCATAACTAACATCTTTCTAATTTATTATGCATGACTGTTGTCAATATCAAGGCTTGTCTACATGGAAACTTAGTGTGCGGTAAGCCAGGATGTGAACGCAAGCCTGCCATGTGTTAAGTCGCCATGTAGACCCTGCTTCTGTGCCCTACAGGTTCTGTAGTGTGCTTTGACATACTGTTGTTTGACACAGCGGTATGCCAGAGCACAATATGGAATTTTTAGTGAGTGGCAGCAAGGTCCCTACAACTAGTTAGTGTGCAGAAAGCTAGTGCACTGTCCATTCACACACTGGCTTGCTGCACACTCAGGATCCATTTAGACAAGCCCTCAGAGTATGTATTTAGACCGAGAATCATAACAACATCTTGATTTAAATTAGAGAACAAAGAAAAAACCCATGACTACCTCTAGAGAAACAAGCTTGGGATGGGATGGAGAAATGGGGATATTGGCCTAATAATACCAGGCACAGTAGACGTGGATGCCAAAAGAATAAACATCTACATAATTCTATTCATATACGTAGAAGATGCTTACATGTTTGCAGGATTGGGACCATAATATTTTTGCACAGACCCAACCATTCTAACTTTGGATCCAAGAAATCATTTAGGATTGGTATCCTCTTTATGAAAACATTTATACCCACGATGTGGAGAAATCTTTTCTCTTCCCACATTTACACTGAAGTAAACTGTACTGGGCCCAACCTCCCTCAAGTAGAATTGTCCCATGTAAGGGACAAGTAACTTTGTAAGGCCCCTCTCACTGAGTTTCATCCAGATTTCTCTGTAAGAAGCAAGGGAGAACACAGGAAGAAGGGGAGGAAGGAACAGACTGTTCTGCTCTCAAGTCTGAAGATTCCCCCAATATACATATGACTCTTAAGTAATTTGTGGTGCTACAGGTGTCCACATGGAGGTCCTGTGTCTTCCTGCTGGCTCCATGCCCCTCTCTACTCCTCCTTCCAGATCACAATCAGCATAGCTTCAGAGGGGTTTCAACCCCTGACCAATGTACTGACAACTCTCTTTAAGGTCGGCCATCCCCCTTATACATCAGACCTCCTAGAGCCACCTATTGTTGGTCTCCTGCACTCGTGCACCAGGCATATGTCATACTGTTCCCTGCACTCCCTCCTCCATCTAGCACAGATACAGGCATCGTGTTGTCCTTTGCTTCTAAGATCTGGCTTCTACAGCAGATTCAAGTATTTCCCTCCCTCTGCCTCCACAGTAATTCTGTACATCCCAGCTGCTATTTAAGATGAAATGGTAGCTTCCTCTGAAATCATAACAAAATGCCTCACACTCCTGTGTTGTGAAATAAATTCACTTCCTAACAATTTTCTAAAGCGTAAGTGAGGCCTACAATGGTTATTTGCAAGACTTCAGAGGCACACATTATCTCTAATGGCATTTCTCAGGTACAAATCACCCTGAGGTCTTGAAAAAGGTCACGTGTGTCCCAAGGCTTTGATAATCTGTCCTCATGGATTTGCATAAGCAAACATTACAACACTCCATGAAGTTGGTAGACAATTGAGCTGGAAATGACTGTATTTCACTATTGCATAGTGCAATATCTAAGGGCTTGGCTACACTTACAAGTTGCAGCGCTGGGAGTTACAGCGCTGGTCATGCAGCTGTGTAGGGCCAGCGCTGGAGTGTGGCCACACTGACAGCTACCAGCGCTGCAGTGTGGCCACACTTGCAGCACTTTCCAGCGCTGTATTGAGAGGTGCATTGTGGGCAGCTATCCCACAGAGCACCTCGTCCCATTTTGGCGCTGAGTATTGTGGGAAGGGGAAGGAAGTGTGCGGGTCATTCCGCTTCCTGTGCCAACGCCCCGTGGTGCATCGCTTCACATCCCAGCATTCACTCTTTCCAGCAATGTTTGGCGCCATTGTGAGTGTCTTTCTGTTTTACTCTCTGTGTGTGAATCGCGATTTCTGTGGCAAATGGAGCCCGAGCTGCTGAGGACTGTGCTGATGAGTGTTGCCAGCACAACACGTTTGGCAGTCGAGCTATTCCTTCAGCTCCAAAGTGATAGTGAGGAGTCTGACGATGATATCGATATCGATTCTCCTGCCGCGTGTGACACTAAAGTGCTTGTGGCATTCACGGAAATGCTCAGCACCGTTGAACGCCGCTTTTGGGCTCGGGAAAACAAGCACTGACTGGTGGGATCACATCGTCATGGAAGTCTGGGATGACGAGCAGTGGCTGCAGAACTTTCGTATGAGAAAAGCCACTTTTCATGGGACTGTGTGCTGAGCTCGCCCCCCACTCTGCGGCGCAAGGACACAAGATTGAGAGCTGCCCTGACAGTGGAAAAGCGGGGGTGGCTATTGCAATCTGGAAGCTGGCAACTCCAGACAGCTACCGGGTTCGGTCGGGAACCAGTTTTGGAGTGGGAAAGTCGACCGTTGGATATCGTTTTGATGCAAGTTTGCAAGGCAATTAATCGCATCCTGCTAAGAAAGACCGTGACTCTGGGGAGCGTGCAGGACACTGTGGATGGCTTTGCACAAATGGGTTTCCCTAACTGTGGAGGGGCGATAGATTGGGACGCATATTCCCTATTCTGGCCCCCCCCCACCCACCTGGCAATCAGAGTACGTTAATCGTAAGGGGTATTTCTCTATGGTTCTCCAGGCGCTTGTGGATCACCGTGGGCGTTTCATTGACATTTACACAGGCTGGCCTGGAAAGGTGCATGATGCACGCATCTTTCGGAACAGTGGCCTGTTCAGGAAGATGCAGGCAGGAAGATCACAGGAAGATCCCAGGAAGATCACAGTAGGGGACGTCGAAATGCCCATTGTGATCCTTGGAGACCCCGCTTACCCGTTACTGCCTTGGCTCATGAAACCCTATACAGGGAAGCTTGACAGGAGCAAGGACCGGTTCAACTACAGGCTGAGCCGGTGCCGAATGACTGTGGAGTGTGCTTTTGGCCGTTTAAAAGCTCGCTGGAGATCTCTGTATGGGAAGCTAGACTTGGGGGAAAGCAGCATCCCCGCGGTTATATCCGCTTGCTGTACCCTCCATAATATTTGTGAAGGGAAGGGTGAAACATTCAGTCAGGCATGGACCACCGAGGTTCAAGTCCTGGAGGCTGAATTATGCACAGCCAGAGAGCAGGCTAAATAGAGAGGCCCAGCACAGGGCTACAAGGATTAGGGATGCCTTGAGGGAAGAATTTGAGGCTGAAAGCCAACAGTAATGTTTGCTGCCTTGCATGGGAGTGAATTGCACTGTTTTACACTGTTATTCTATTACCCCTAAAATGATTTGCAGTGCCTCTTTCTTTACTGGGGCTAAGGTATCTTTCACTATCTGCTATAATAAAGACTGTTTTCAAAGCCAAGAATTGTTTTATTGAAAAGAAAAAAACTTCCTTGACAGACAGACACACAACATTTCATGAACACAATAGGGCAGGGGTGTGGGTTGGTGAACTGTACAGTCACAAGTTTGCATATGTCCTGTCTGGAGTGCTGTTTTAATGAATCCTGCACTTCAGGGTGCATATACTGCATGGTGATGGGGGTTGAGTGCAGAGGGTAAGGGTGGTGGTAGGTATCAGGGCTGGTTGGGGAACGTACAGGTGTTTGGAGGCAGCTGGTGGTGGTAAGAACCTGAATGCTGGGGAAAGGTGGTTTGAGCTGACATTGGGGCACAAGGCAAAAAGCTTTGGGACAGGGCGGGTGGGGGAGTAGCACGGTAGTGCTCTGCTTGCATGGCAACGAGTGACTCGATAGAGTCCGCTTGGCGCGACAGGATGCTTAGCAGCCGCTCTGTGCTTTTCCTCTTTGGCCACTGCATTTCTCTTGCGGATCCTGCTTTCCCTTCTCTCTCCCACTCCTTCAATTCTTTACTCTCTCTAGCAGAGTGATGAAGAACAGTTTTCAGCATGTCCTCTTTGCTCTTTCGGGGATTTTTTCTCAAATTTTGAAGCCTCTGTGATGTGGAACATCTGCTCAGTCCAGTAGTCAAGGTCACTGTAGAAGAAACCCAGAATGACAACATTTAACAGGGGCAGCATTGTATCCACTATCTCCAGACATGAATTGTTACACTGAGGGAGTTCTCACTTTAGCATTCTTTTCCCACACACATAACACAACAGAAGCCACGAAATGGTGAGTGAGGGGTGCTTATAGAGGGAGAAGTGGGGCTTGATTGATAGAGGGGAGCTGGTTGCTTCGGGTAATCTGGAGTGATAGAGGGGTTGAGTGAAGATGCAGCTGCAGGGGTGATCTTCACTATCTCCCTATCTCTTCACTAAAGTCTCCCAACATTTTTCACAGGAGTTAATCCTGGAAGATGTCTCCCTACTGCGAGTCACTAGGGAACAGCGGGAGGCTCTTTTACAGCAATGTGGATTCCGCCCGGGACCCTATGCGGCTTGCCTGTGTTCAGAAATGGTCCCCCCCCCCACTCGCAGCACAGTGGCGCGGACGCATCAGCGTGACTGGGACAAGGAACACAGTGGCTCTGCCTATAAACCTGCGCAGGCATATTGCCCACGCTCTGGCTGAAACTTTTGCTGAGATAACTGAAGCAGATTACCGCGACGTGATAGACCACATCAATGGGCTATTCTAGTCTGGCATGCATGCAGCCATAACCCCCCTTCCTCTCCAGAAACATTTCCACCCAGAAAATAAAAGCTGCTTACCGGTAACCCGCTCCTCTGCTTGTCCTTCTGCAACTGCTGGCTGCTGCGATTGGGTACTTTCCTCCTGGCTTGAGAAGAGCTCCTGGCTGCATGCCTCTAGGGACTCTGGGGTGTCTTCCCCCATCTCAGGAGCTTCACTCGCGGTTTCCTCCCCCCCCCCGCCGCCTCCGCCTCCGCATCCTCCGCCTCCTCCTCCTCCTGTCCCCCAGCCTGCTCAGAAGTGTCCATCGTTGTCCTGGGATTGGCAGTGGGGTCACCCCCAAGTATCGCGTCCATCTCCCTGTAAAAACGGCAGGTCGTGGGGGCAGCTCCGGATCGGTGATTGCCCTCGCGGGCTTTGTAATAGGAACTCTGCAGCTCTTTAACTTTCACCCTGCATTGCAGCGCGTCCCGATCATGGCCCCTATCCAGCAAGGACCTTGATACCTGCTCAAAGATATCGTAATTCCTACGGCTGGAGCGCAGCTGTGCCTGCACAGATTCCTCCCCCCAAACACTGATGAGGTCCATCAGCTCGCCATTGCTCCATGCTGGGGCTCGTTTGCCGCGTGGAGGCATGGTCACCTGGAAAGATTAACTGATTGCACTCCACACACACCTGGCTGCAGCAAACAGGAAGGAGATTTTAAAATTCCCGGGGCATTTAAAGGGCGGGTCACCTGAGGCAAGAGCAGTAGAGTGCAAACTGATGAGCAGAGTGGCTGAACAGGAATTCTGGGATAACTCCTTATTCCCTGGAGGACACTTAAAGCGCTGGTGAGTGTCCACACCTGCTGAGCAGCGCTGGATCACCAGCGCTGCACTCCTTATACCCCTGCCGGGATGGGTTTTCAGCCAGCGCTGCAGCCAAGGAGTTGCAGCGCTGGTTGTGCCCTGCAAGTGTGGACAGGGTGTAATTGCAGCGCTGGAAAGCCTCCACCAGCGCTGCAACTTGTAAGTGTAGCCAAGCCCTAAGAGAAAACTGGTGTGTGTTAACATTGTGGAATTGTTAAAAAAATAAAATAAAATAAAAATTCTTCCATTCTCATATTTTTAAAGAACTCGGTTCTTGAAAAATAAATACATGTTAATTTGCAGTGCTATATGAGAGCATATTTTACATTTGTAGTTCTTCCAACGTGTATTATTTCTAACTCAATATTCTGATAGGATTTGAAATGTAATGGAGAAATGGTCTTCTTTTGAACAAATATAATCTTGACGTTAATTTGATATGGAAGATTTCTAGTACATGTATTTTTTTAGCATGTTATTAAGATTAAAACTATTAGTGTAAGTTAAGAATAGTCAGTAACTTTCAGCCTTTGTAAAATAAACCTATTTTTTCAGAGCCTACCAAATATATTACTATCACTTCCTATTACTGTGGGAAATGTCATCTGTTTGCCGTCACAGTCCCATGCTCATTCTATGTAAACATACACATCGTCCGTGTATGTTGAAAAAAGGGCATTCCACATGGTCATATATTGTCTGTAAAATAAAGTTTCCCCTCTGTCATGGTATAAAGGTGAATGCCATTCTATGTTTCCATTATATCTGGCATAAATCATGCCACCTCTCAATCATGCCTTGCCTCCCCAATTGTAACTGCACTTAAATATCAATGAGGTATTGATAGTAAATAAGGCCATTCTACAGACACTGAAATATGGACAATATGCTGCAAGTTTGAAATAGGGGAGAGATACACAAATAATACTCAAAGTTGAGGGTAACTTCAGATATATTTCATGTCATGAGACCCAGGGCCTGATTCCTCTATAGTGGAATTCCACTGTTGACTACAAAGGAGTTACTCCCAGTTCACACCACTGTGAAAGAAAAGTGAGGTCCATAATGGTATAAACACACACCATGTACATATATTTACACAAGTTACATCATTTTATATCATCCTAATGGTTGAGTGAAACATATCAGGGAATACACGACCTGGCATTTAGAGTGCCCAGTAGTGGATACTGTCTAAACTGGCTATACTACCAAGGTAGATTACTCTGGTACCTTATTATCCTCTTCCAAAGCTATCCTTAAAAAACGGTCATTAGGTTTCAGACTGCAGCCCTTAGGAATGTCCCCCTAATTGTTGTTAAGTAGAGCTTTTAATTTTAAATCTTTAAAATGCATTTTCTACACTACATGCCAAATTCTGTCAGGCAGTGGCAGCCAACTCACAGTCAGAAGTGGAAGAGCAAAGAGGAAATTGGTCACTCAGAGAGACTATTCCTCAGGCCCTCCATGAGAGGAGTAAGCTGTTGGGGTCTGTGGGTGAGGATCTCAGCCCATGACTCAACAATGATAGGCATGCACAACTCTTTGCACCAATTATTCATAATCTTAGTAGAAATGGATTGCATAGGTGGACTCTATATAAGGCAACAAAAACAATCACTGTTTTTGCAGTATATTTGCACCAGGCTGGGGAGTATTCATACCTCTTCCACCACATGTACTGGAATGTGGTCCATGGATGTCCAGCCTTGACTTCTCATTTTGTAACAAGCCCCCAGATAACTTCTTATAGGAGACTGTAACCAGGTGGTCATTTTACTGAGTGCCCCCTCATAGGTAGGGGTCACTTTGCAGGCACCCTACTCTGTAAGCCCCTTCTCACAGGCCCCGTAAGAACACCACATAATCTCTCTTTTGGTTAACAGCACCTCCCCCCAGGGCTGGTTTAATAACAGAAATGGTTCAAGCAGTCTTTAAAATCCCCCAGATAAAGTCCATAGCCATAACATAAAAGTCAGTACAGTATTTATCCTTGTTCTTCTGCCACACACAGAACTCTTCTTCTGTCCCAGTCTATTCCACCCAAAGCTGCCAATCCCCATCTTCATTCTTCTGTCAGCACTAGCCTGTACTTGCCTACAAGCATCTTTCTTATTTCATGAACTTTCTCCCCTTCACACTATCCACCTGCTGTCCTTTATAGGAAACTATCTGATTCCACAAAGAGCTGCATCTTTAGTAATCAGGGTTGGGTAGCCCCAGGCCTTCCAGCCCTTAAAGGGGCAAACCACTCTGCTAGATGTTGAGTGGTTTTAAGGAGAAGGATTTGTGGGACCTACAGGGACACGTTCTGCTCTGACTTATGCTCCATGAAATCTCACCTAAGTGTATATTTTACAAAAGGCACACATGTTGCTCTATGGACATATGCTTTGCCTCCTACACACGTCTTTGCTTCCTTTTAAAAACTGGCCACAGTGAGAAGCATGTGCATGGCTTCATTACCTGTCTCTACTTTCCAGCATGAACTTGGAGCCTCATGATAGTTGTTTTGTTTTAACTACTAATATTCACCCCAAGATCAATCATTTGTAAAGAACAATAGTTGTGGTGTTATCCTTTTAATATTTAATATGCTTGCAAAAGCACATGTGAAAAGCTGTATTAATGGCAATGCCTGCACTGCTATCTGCTGGTGAGAACAAAGCTGATCTACTTTAAACTTCCTTGAGGTTTAACAAAGCAACAGTTTCCCAGCACCTTTTGGATCACAGCTTCCGAGACAAGAGGGTTTAAACTCTTCTACCCTCTCTCACCCCTCTCTTCACCCCAAATGAAAAATAATGTCAGCTTATTTCCAGAAAATGCTGTTTAAACTACTTCTTAGCATATGTGAAATGTGCCTCAAGTGGCATGTGACCAGAATTCATCACCAAATTTGGTCCACTGGTTGGATCCTTAGCTTCCTCTGCCCGGGCCAGGTACTGACCGGGATTGTGACATGAACGCTGATCCATGCTCCCCTCTAAACTACTGAAGAAGCGTTTTCCGCTCCAGAGGATAGCAAATTACTATGACAATGCTGATCTGCCTGTGGGATGCTATGATGATACTAGGTTTTTTTTGGTTACTTCCTATAATCAAAACGGGAGATGAGAAGACCTGCTAGATCACCCAGTCCATTCTCCTGCCAGGGAAGAACTGTTCTCTAGTGAATGAAATTTACCCCAGTGCAGCGGGAGCCTCACAGGGCCACTTAAGCACAATTTAAACCCTTAGGCCCAGATCTTCAGCCGGACCAGAGCTAGAGTCACTGCATCTGAGCAGTTGGGGCATAAATATGGCTTTAAACCAGCCTTGTGCTCCCTCAAGCATATCATTTAGAACATTGTCAGAGTGGTGCTAAATTATGCCCAGGGTGATGATTTTGCCTTACGTTGGGATTTTGACGTTGCACTCTATATGATTTTATGAAAATATGTTAATGTAACTGGAATATGCTTCATGCAAAAGGTATCGTGTAAGGTATCATTACAAAGCTTATAATCTACTGAGTGTGATCATCCTATTTGTATAAATGTACCACTCTTGTATCTGAAACTAGAAATATAAAATATAACTCCGAGGGACTATTGTAAATATGCAAAGTGTGGGACATTAATGGTGGTTTGGAATCTTAATGACTCCCATTAACCAGGACAATTGACTGCAGATGGCTCTGTTTTACCTGTAAGTCTTCCTGTATATGTGTGTGTTGGCAAGTGGGTAATGAAGTTTTACAGTGACATGTGATCATGTCACCTGAACTGGAATCCATCTTTAAGCTGGTGTCTTTCCATTGAGAAAGAGGGGGTGGGAACCCAGAGAGGGACAAAGAATTCCTGCCTTATGCAAAAGGTATATAAATTGGTGGAACAGCACAAAGAGAGGCAGCCATCATGAGGAAGCCCCTAGCTACCACCTGAGCTGGAACAAGGGCTGTACCAGGGGAAAGGATTGTGCCCAGACTTGGAAGGCATCCAGTCTGTGAAAGAAACTTATTGAAACATCTCTCAGGGTGAGATTTTATCTGTGCTCAATTGTCTTACTGTATTAGGCTTAGATTTGCGTGTTTTATTTTATTTTGCTTGGTAATTCACTTTGTTCTGTCTGTTACTACTTGGAACCACTTAAATCCTACTTTCTGTATTTAATAAAATCACTTTTTACTTATTAATTAACCCAGAGTGTGTATTAATACCGATGAGGGGGGGGGCGCAAACAGCTGTGCATATCTCTCTATCAGTGTAATAGAGGGCAAACAATTTAGGAGTTTACCCTGTATAAGCTTTACAATGGGTAAAATGGATTTATTTGGGTTTAGACCCCACTGGGAGTTGAGCATCTGAGTTTTAAAGGCAAGAACACTTCTGTTAGCTGCTTTCAGTCAAGTCTGCAGCTTTGGAGCAAGTAATTCGGACCCTGGATCTGTGTTGGAGCAGACACATATGTCTGGCTCAGCAAGACAGGGTGCTGGGGTCACGAGTGGGCAGGGAAAGCAGGGGCAGAAGTAGTCTTGGCACATCAGTTGGCAGCTCCCAAGGGAGTTTCTGTGATCCAACCCGTCACAGGGATAATTCTCAACCAGTTCTTCAAGATAGCTGGAGCAGTGAAAAGCAGGCAGAACAGAGGCCAGGATCTGGCCCATAAGGTAAAATTCACATCAGTGCAGAGACCTAGTACTTAAGTCCCACTTAAAATGGTGCATAGGTCTTATGCCTGCACAGGAGTGAACTTCATCCTTAGGGCCTGATCCTAATCTCCCTTAAATTAGATTTATACAGATGTGTTCCTTCACTAATATCAGTGGCTATAAACACTTCCTTAAACTAGATTTACACAGATGTGTACCTTCACTAAGATCAGTGGCTATAAACTAGTGTGAGAAAAGAATAACCCAGCCCTTAATGTGGGGATTCAGTGATGGTTATTACCAGGCATGAACTTCCATGGATTTTGCCTTGAACATAGGTCTGAAGTGATGTCTAAAGGCCTTTAGGAGGGCTGTCTGTACTTGAATGGATTTCACCCTAGAGTGCATTTACCAGTGTTTTGTGAAGTCTGGCATTAAATGTCCCAAACAAGGGGGTGCCTCCCTTACTGCTGTTGCTGTTGCAAATACCTGTTCTCTGGGATTTATGTTTAAATCTCAACTTGTAACCATTCAGATTGTGTTTTGTTTTTAATCTTTGCAGGGTTTGCTCTCCTTGGGGGACATCCTTGTTTCCTTACAACCCAGGATATACATTTGGGCATTAACGAGAGTCTCACAGATACAGCACGGTTGGTAAAATATCATAGGATTGTTTTACATATGTGAAAGTATTAGATCTGGCTGAAATTGGTGAGAAAATGTTGTGGAATAAACACACCATGTTGGCGATAACTTTTTGCATGATTTTAGACTCCCCAAGTATTTATTTTCCATGAAATTTCAAAGGCATCCAAAATTCTCCACATTTTCGCAGTTTGCAAAATTCACTTGTCACCTTTTTGCATTTTTTCCATCCAGTGGAGGTGAATTGAGCCCTTGGATCTCCCGCCCCCCCAATTCTATAGGAAGTTGACCAGAGCTTTAAAAACCACAGAAGTGTGAGGCTATTTCTTGCAGATGCTGTCACTTTGCCTCACTCCCCATTAAGCCTTTATTAATGACTCATCCAGTCTGGAGTCTTGTGCTGCTTTCTAAGCCCCTCTGTAGTTTAAGATTAATCTGTCAGGGCTCAGATGCTCCAAGGTTAGTACCTTTCAAAAGGTCCTTTCTGCCCCGTCGAAAGACACAGAACCTCAGGCTTGTCAAGCTCAATTCAAGAAACACAATCAGCGAGCTGTGGTTTTTTCTCTCCTGCTGACTATGTTCTTTGTGGTCATTAGCTGGAGTGATGGTTTCTCAATACTGCATTGCTTTCCCCTCTGCAATGAAATCCAAGGAAAACATAAGAAAAAGACCAAACTTTTGGACATTTTAGAGTGTCCTTTTCCACCTTCATCTGTTGAAGGAGAGTGGATATGGGGCAGTGATGAAAGAAAGTCAGGCTTGCAGTCTCTTAAAGCTGGATACTTAGCTCACTCTCCTCCTATGTCCCACTAAACACACAATATTGAAGACACCAGAATATACATTAATTGTAATTAATGTTAACATGCTTTAGTTAAAGCACCACCCAATGGCTTGCTGTGGTAGCTATAGGTGTAGGTTTCTAACACCCATTGAATGATGGGAGCTGCAGAGAGAGGCAGCCTAAGCTGTCAGTGAGGCACAGTACAGTCTGAGGTTCCATCTCTGGGTTATTCCTTTGTCCTACTTCATCTTCCTTCTATTTGAATTCCAATGCTACAATGGGATTCAACCTCATTCCCCCAAAGTGACTTTCTTTCTACACCTAAGAATGTTGCCTCAAATGAAGCTGCTAGAGCAGCTATTGTTATATGCAGGTAGGCCATTCAAACTCACCAGACCACATTCATCCCTACTGTAACTCCAGTGACATTAGGAACAGGGAAGTATTACAATAGAAGGGGGACAGCTTCCCCTGCTCTATTAAAGGCAGATGAAGAGCTCCTCCCCCAGCTCAAGAGAGCACTGTTCTCCCAGCCCCTTCCTACCTGCTGTTTTCTCACTGTCTAGCAGTAAAGTGAGAAACACAGTTTCAGAGGGTTTGAAAAGCAAGGAGTAGGAGATAGTTGAGAGGCTTGGGAGAGGGAAAGGGGATCAGATGGACACAAAAATCACAGTGGCAGCTGGGAGATATTTGCCAAAGCTGGAACGTGAAGACCAATTTGATCGAGGCAAAGGTGAGGGGATTTAAAGAGGGACTGGATGTGGTCAGAGCAAAGGTTTTTGCAGCTGCACTGCGGATGGACTGAGGTGAGGGTCCATGATGGCAGAGAAGAAAGGTTGCAGTAATTCAAGTGAGAATTGTGTACAGTGGGGCTAAAGGTTTTTGCTTCAGGAATGGATGGATTTTGGAGAAGGGCAGGATGTGGTGGCAGCATGAAGGTAGGGGGTCAAAGGAAAGAGAGAAGTGGAAGATGGCCTCCAGCCTGCAAACCAAACTGACAGGGAGGGTAGGGAAGTTGGCAAAGGTGATAGAGAGAGGAAGAGAGGATGGTTTGGCAGGGAAGATGAGGAGTATAGACTTTGCTGTTAGCAACTGGTTCCAGGGATGGGGCGGGGGAAAGGGTGAAAGTACCCCCCACCACTTAAGAGAGCCATCCCCAGGCAATACCGCACCAGAAAAACACAGACCCTGTATTTAATTTGGAGGCTGTTGGTCATTTACTGACCTCACAGGCAGGCTGCTCTACATTAGGGTGACCAGATGTCCCGATTTTATAGGGACAGTCCCGATTTTGGGGTCTTTTTCTTACATAGGGTCCTTTAACCCCCCCAGCCCCATCTCAATTTTTCACATTTGCTGTCTGGTCACCCTACTCTACATAACAAAGATGTTCTGATAGATACAGTGGGCCTGCTCCTGCTCTGAATGAAGTCAATAGCAAAATCATTTTTGACTTCCCCAGGAGCAGGACTGAGCCATTCACACAAAGAACAAATGAAATATTGCGAGTCACCTCCCTAGTAATGCTTGTGCATGTTTCATTAGCATATAGGTAGGTACCAGGATAGAAACCTGGTTCAAGGAGCATGAAAATAAACAGACAATAAAAAACAAGGAATACTGGAGTTTTAACGAGTCTGGAGAGTATTTCAAATAATTACAGCTTCATACCTAGGGCTCCAAAGGCTTAGAAATAGTGGAGGCTGAGGCTTAATGTAAAGGGAGATAGAGGGCTATAAAAGGCCCACAGGTTTTATTATAGTTGAAATACAGCCCCGGTGCAGGTCAGTGTTTGTCAGTGTTTCCACTGAGAACACATTTTAGTGACTTGTAATTTGGCCATAACAAAGCTCCTCTGTGCTGTGTAATAGCTCTTAAAGACATATACCGGGTACTTACACAATAACAGAGTTCTAGCCTATGAAGGGTCTTTAACAAGGGTCTGCTGCTTAGTGTGTCCGGTATATCAGGCAAACTGAAACACTGGCAGCATGTACCTGGTATGCCATATTCTTCTACTGTGACATCAGTGCATGCCAGCACACATCACGGCAGCACAGATGCTGAGCTGCGGCAGTGGCATTGAAGCAGTCAGTCGTTAAACTTGATAGTACACAGAGATTATCAGGGGTCAATTCCTACATTTGTAAGGGATGGGCTTGCACCCTTGACCTACCCACCACTTATACAAGAACAAATATATCCCAAAGCCATATTAACAACCCCACTAGTGACTTGGTAGCATTGAATTAGAAGATTAAACCATTTATTCAATAAACATTTTTAAATAATAGGGATATACATTTTGGATAGAAACCCTTCCCTATCTCCTTGGTTCTTTGGGAGCTGTTACATGAGTCTGCACTATTGCCACACCCAGTGCAGATTAGCTTCAAAATCACAAGATTTTTTAAAAATAACTGTGGAGTTTTTTTTCTTTGCCTTTTGGTTTTTGAGGCTTCAAGGTGCACTTGGATCACATTTTCAAGCTTTCCTCCACACCCATCAGGGCTAGAAACTTAAAGTTTAAAATGAAAGTTGAGGTTCACACATAATCACGTATCTGGGGGCTTTAAGAAAAACACCAGATATCTCAAAACTCACAAATATCATAAGAGTTACATTGAGTTAGTATCAACATAGGAATCCTGGTAATTTCCCCAGATACAGGGTAACCACTGATAGTCAGCCCCAGAGTCATGGGCCTTGTCCCTCCAATTGTCTTCAGAAACTCAGACACCCTAACTGGCCCCAGCTTCTCTCAAGATGATTCCGATTCAGTCCAAGTCTCTCTTTCTGGGCAAACCTAGCTGTCTGCTATTTCTTTCTTTCAAATTAGCTTCAGCCTGATTCAGCTATGGGTGAGCCTGGTCTTCTCTCAGGCCGGCTCCAGCTTCCTGGTGACTTCACTCTGGTCTAGATTCCAACAGGACCTTCAGTTCTCAGCTGGGCTTTCTAGCAGCATAATAAAGGTGTGTTTGACACCATAATGTTGGTAAGAGACTGACCTTTATTTCCTGGCTCCAGTTCTGTGACATGAGTCAGGGTTACATAAGGCACATGGTCAGTATTCACTGATTCCAGTATTCACTGCAGTAGCTATCTTTTCAACAGTTTAGGCAAGCAATCTAGCATCAGGCCATGTTATGGCTGAGTTCCCTGTAGCCACCTTACATTGAAAGGGATCCATCTTCTTGAAGCTCTTTATCAGTCATATGATGACTAGTTTGGATAAAACCACATTTCCCCTAAATACACATCCAAGGTAGATTAAACAAAAGTAATGCCTTTATAATTTGTAGCTAGAAAAAAATAATGGCACAGACAGCAACCTTACAGATTATCCTGTTCAGTTCTTCCTCTTTACCTGTATAGGTGGCATCAATGATTTCCCTTAATGGGAATCTTATCTGAATAAGGAATGTTTGACTTCAGTTGGAACAACAATATAATTGACTTCAATGAGAGACCTGCCGGTGTAAGGACTCTGACACTGGGACCTATCTTTCCAGAGGAGATGTAAGAATCCATCATGGCAAGTCAGCAATCCACCAATTGTAAGAGCATTCCTGTGACACTTTAGGGTTCACCCGAGGCCTGCCTTGCAACTGTGGGTGCCTTACATGCTATGCTGCTGGGGTTCTCAGATCTGATGCCAACAGGTAACACCCTGGCTCCCACTGCTCAGTTACTTTTTGCAGAGTGACTCCAACACCCTCCCAGTCCTGAATTTCCCCGAAAACATCTGCCCTGCAGTGTCCAGCCCTCTCACTGAACCCTTACAGAAGTTGTTAAAGTTTGTTGCTCCTTTAAAGTGACAATACGCTGCAGCCTCTTAATTTAACTTGGGTTAACACACCCTGCACTGAATTAGTTTATAGTAAAAGTAAAACAAGTTTATTTAAGAAAAGGACATAGGTTTAAGTGATACCAAGTATAAGGAATAAAGATAGGTTACATGCAAACAAAAATAAAAATATGCTTCTATGACTAAAACCTTATTTAACTAATTAGACTCTCTTATTCAAAGAAGTGTTTCTCACTAAGTCTCTTTTCCAGTATAGCTGACCAGAACCCTTTACAGAGCTCAGTTCCTTTGTTTCTTCAGGTGAACGATACCAGAATGGCTTTTTCTCTCTCTTTATATCCTCCCAAAGTTCATCGGGGCTGCTTCAGGAGCCAGGGAGCCTTGTTGGGAGCTCAGCTTGCTGTGTCCACCAGGGAGCTGACACCGTGTTCATTTTTGCAATCTCCTGCCCCAGTTGTGATAGTTAAGAGGCTATCTCCCCAGCTCACTAGGTTAATGGCTTTGTTTCCCTCTTCTGTAAATGTCGCTTCATTGTCTCTGACAGAAGACCAGGCTGGGCAGACAAGCAAATACACATTCCCTTTTTTAGGGCAGACTGGGCATATGCACTGCTTGCCAAACACATTTTAAGAATCTAATTCTAGTGCATATTTATAACTGTTTGTACACATCCTGCACATACACCACACAATGATTTTCGGGACCAGTGTGAAACGAATTTGTGTATGATACCTTACATGACACTTTTTAGGTACAGATTATGACAACTGTGGGAGATGCAGTGAGTATGCCAGGCCTGACAAGAGTTGCTGACAGAGTAATGAACCACCAGTGGCCTCTGTGTCACAGTTCCATACCCTTCTGTTCACAGTTTTGCCTATTTGGTTTTAAGATGCTACTAGAGAACATTAAAACATACAAAATAATTCAAAAGAATAATACTTGAGGCCTGACTACTTCCACAAAAGCACAGAATTGCAAAGCTAAGCCTCCGATTTCATGCTAGATTTGCCTAAAAATATCCATATGATATAGAAAATGCAGTGCTCTCATAGCAGGCACATCCCTGAAACCCTACTTCCAAGGCACAAAACCATGAGCTGTAGCTAGAGTGCCAATAATGAATGCCAAATGTCTTTATCCTTGTCGTTTAATTTAGAACCTTGATGCCACTTTAATAGTGTTACTGTGTGTGTGTCACAAAATATAATTATTTATATATGTTACACATTAGGATGGTACTGTTGTTCTTTATTCCTTTTGAGTTATCGAATCCCTATAATTTTATATTATCAAACAATCGCCTCTGTTACCTGCACATTTATTAATGTTGCATCATTAGTTCTGCTTTAGTGACAATCAAAAATGAAATAGAAAATCATTGAATGGGGTTGTGTGTGGAGCAAGAATTTCCTTTCATTTCTTACAGCTTGTTAAATGTCTGCATTTTAGTGGATTATGCAGACATCGTATATTATTCAGGCAACTGGAAAAAATTTATTCATTACCACCACTTATTAATATTTATACATTGCACATTGAAGAATAAAGCAGCAATATATTTATGATGTTTGACTTTGATATCTTTTGCTTTACCGTAGGGTGTTGTCTAGCTTGACAAATGCAGTCTTGGCCCGGGTTTATAAACAATCTGATCTGGACCTGTTGGCAAAAGAAGCCTCAATCCCAATAGTCAATGGATTGTCTGATTCATACCATCCTATCCAGATTTTAGCTGATTACCTTACACTCCAGGTAATAATACCCTTCTCTTTATAATAACACAGCTCTTAGAAAACTAATCAGTCTTGCTAAATATTGGGAAAAGTCCTATTCCAAGCAGTTTATCCTTAGATAATTTGAGATGGAACTGATAAGTAATTTGGAATATGTGTTGATTATAGAGGCCTCCATCGGACAATACACTTTAAGCAGTTGAATAGTCCCATCAGTTTATGTAGGAATGAAGTTAAGATTATAATTAAATTACATGCTGAATTGAGCCCATGGTGCAAAAAAAAAAATGTGCAGGGTGCTTTACAGATTAAGATAATGGTGAGGTCCTGTCCCATTGAAGTCAATGAGAGATTTGCCATGGAGCCAGTGTTTCATTCTGAAGTCCTTGCCCTAACCTGTTTATAGTAGAGACTGAGACCTTGTCTGTATTAGAAAGGTAAGTCCTTAATGAGGATATATTAAACCTTGCTTATATTGAGAAGGAATGAATTAGGATCATATTTTGTTGTTCTGATTTTAATATGGTATTTTATGTGATAACTAAATAACATTGTACACATACAGGGCCAGATCCTCAGCCGATGCAAATCAATGTAGTTTTACTGAAGTTAATAGAGCTATGCCAATTTACAACCAGGTAAAGAACTGGCTTTTAAAATTCATTAGTACATTGTAGGGCTGGATGAAAATTTTGGCAAATGCTTCCTTACTTTCTGAATTAATAGAAACTACTTTGTATGGATGTGATTGAGAGACAACTAAGGGGGGATATGATAGAAATCTATAAAATCATGACTGGTGTGGAGAAAGTAAATAAGGAAATGTTATTTACTCCTTCTCATAACACAAGAACTAGGGGTCACTAAATGAAATTAATAGGCAGCGCGTTTAAAACAAACAAAAGGAAGTATTTCTTCACACAATGCACAGTTCACCTGTGGAACACCTTGCCAAAGGATGTTGTGAATGCCAAGACTATAACAAGGTTCAAAAAAGAACTAGATAAGTTCATGGAGAATAGGCCCATCAGTGGTTTTAGCCAGGATGGGCACAGATGGTGTCCCTAGCCTCTGTTTGCCAGAAGCGGGGAATGAGCGACGGGATGGATCACTTGATGCTTACCTGTTCTGTTCATTCCCTCTGGGGCACCTGGCATTAGCCACTGTCGGCAGACAAGATACTGGACTATATGGACCTTTGGTCTGACCCAGTATGGCCCTTCTTATGTTCTTATCCATTTCCTAGATCATTCAGTCATCTCTCAGTCTGTGAAGGCCTAAATGTAGGAGAGTATGTGGCAAATACCCAGAATGAGAGGGAGAGAAAATTATTCATGCAGGAAACTTTACATGCTGTCAGGCTCATTCCTTTAGTGCAGTGATACTCAGACCTCAGTAGTTCAGGAGCCAAATTAGCAATCAACATTACCCAAAGAAGCCCCAGTGGTGTGAATTCATTGTTTCATTTACTATGGTACTATGTATTCATATTTAAACAGTATGACAGGGGAAATATTTCATTTTTATATCGATATATATTATTCTCACAGCAAATTGACTGACCAAGTATTATTATTTTATCAACTACAATTGGTTAATAACATAGTAAAAGCATCCTGCCTGGTTAATAATTAAGTCACACTGTTTTAAAGAGCCACAGGAGACACGTTATGTGCTGTTTACGACTCAGGAGCCTCAGTCTGAGTATCACTGCTTTAGCATAAATGATTCCTTCTACATTTGATGACCCTGTTTTTGTTAGAAGTCATCTTCAGCTATAAAAGTGAGGGGACACCAAGTCTTTATGGAACAGAGGTAACCTTGGGACTGAAATGAGTCATCCTCAGAATGAGGAACACTTGAGAGAGATGCATTCAGCCAGCCTTTGTGTGCAGCTTAATTTATGTAAGGCAGTGAGTCATAGCTAGAACTTTGGAAATGATAAAAAGTCATTTGTTTCATTTAAATGCTGAGTGTAATTGTAAAACAGTTTCATCTGGGCTCTTATTTTTTGTCTCATAAACACTCTACCTATTAGCACTTATTTTCCCACCAGAGATTAGCAAGTTTTCAATAGTCATATATGACTCATATGTTTTATATAACGGTATTAATATTCCCTACTTACCAGCTGCGCTGCCACTCACTACTGCACTGTCACCTGTACTCTGGGATGCCTCTCTGATGGAGCTTAGAAAGCACGCAGTATTAACTTCCATGTTTCTTTCTGACTTCACGTCTGTGGTTTGGAGAGAAAAACATGACACATAGGTAGCTGTGTGGACCATCTCCGCTCCTATTTGACTCCCATCGCTCTGCACAGCCCTGCCCTGTGTTTTTCTGGGAGAGGTTAGAGCAGAGGTGGGAAAACTATGGCCCGTGGGCCACATCCTGCCTGTGGGACCGTCCTGTCTGGCCCTTGAGCTCCCAGCCCCTCCCCCACAGCTACGCTGCCGTGTGGGCAGCGCTCTGGGCAGTGGGGCTGCGAGCTCCTGCCGAGCAGCACAGCAGCATGTCTAGCTCTGGCCTGGCAGCACGGCTGCCAGACATGCTGCTCTGAGCAGCATGGTAAGGTGGCTGGGGCTGGGGCTGGGGGGGTGGGGTTGGATAAGGGATGAGTCCCGGTGGGCCGTCAGGGAACAGGGAACAGGGGGCGGTTGGATGGGGCAAAGGTTCTGCGGGGGGGAGGGGGAGGGCGGTCAGGGGATGGGGAATGGGGGGGTTGGGTAGGCGTGGGGTCCTGGAAGGCTGGGTGGGGTGTGTGGATAGGGGTCAGGTGACTGGGAGCAGAGGGGTTGGATAGGGGCTGGGGCCTCGGGGGGTGGTTAGGGGCAGGGGTCCCAGTAGGGGGCAGTTAAGGGACAAGGAGCAGGGGGAGTTGGATGGGTTGGAGGTTCTGAGTGGGGGCAGTGAGGGAGTGGGAAGTGGGAGAGGGCTGTTTTGGGGGCACAGCCTTCCCTACCTGGCCCTCCAAACAATTTTGCAACCCCAGTGTGGCCCTCGGGGCAAAAAGTTTGCCCACCCCTAGGTTAGAGGTAGATAGATGAGATGAGATTTTGTGTTTTGCCTCTACACTGGGGGGGGGGGTGTTCGATCTAAGGTACGCAACTTCAGCTACGCGATAGTTCGAATTACTTACCCGTCCTCACAGCGCAGGATCAACGTCCGCGGCTCCCCCGTCGACTCCACCACCGCCACTCGCTCCGGTGGAGTTCCAGAGTTGACGGGAGCGCGTTCGGAGTTCGATATATCGCGTCTAGATGAGACGCGATATATCAAACTCCGAGAAATCGATTGCTACCTGCCGATATGGCGGGTAGTGAAGACGTACCCTAATAGGTGTAGTACACAGCTTGCAGCCTAGGGGGAGTGTGAGCTAAGCCACTTTAGTACTCTCCTGATTCTGGACTGTTCTGCATCCATCCACATTATTTAGACAAGTCTGGAGGCCTGTTTATGTTACTTCACCCTTACTGGGCTGCCCAAAATGTAGACTCACCTTGATACGCCCCTGCCAACGCCCAACCTCTCCACCACTTCCTCCAGGCTAAGGTTTGCAAGGGGTTCTTCAGAAGGCAGACTCACCACTGTCTCCCACACTGCCTGTGCCAGGTGAATCTTCCCCCAGCCAGACTGGGGACTTTTGGCCTCCTCCCCTTATATTGCTCTGGCCCTTTTACCCAGAGTAAAAGAGGTGGAGCATGGATAAAAATCTCACCCACAGACTATTGGTGGTGGCTACCCACATAGCCTCTTTTCCTCTCTGTCTGGCACTTCTGCTGTGGGATTTCCTTGGTTTTGTTCTCTCATGCACCAGACAGTAGCGGGGAACATATTGGCATATTGTGTAGCATGTTGTAGTTGCAAAAAACAATATTTTAATAACTCCATGAATTTCACCAGTTCCAAGAATAGTAGTAGGTTATCACACCTAGCATGCGCCTAGTTATTTTTAAAATCAGCTAAAATGGCATTTTTCTGATATCTGAATTGATAGGCTGCGTACATATGAAATTTGTTGGACAGATGTACACGCAAAATGCAATAGCAACAGAGAAACATTAAAGTAAGTGTGTATCTAAACAAGTCTAACTTCAGGAAGGTTTTTTCTTTAATAACATCTATTACCTCAGCTTTATAAATATTTTTCTGCAATTTCTCCTTTGTCAGTATGCCATCAGAATTCCTCCAACAGAGGACTGACTTTTCTTTTTTCCGAGTGTGCCAGTGGATCTCCATTTTCCCCGAATCTCTGCATGCTTTAACATCATTTTACTCTTCTCTGTTATAATTCCAATTAATTTGTTCTTTTTTACACTTTTTCTATATTCATTTACGCATGCATACTCCAGAAAATGCTTCTTGTTTACTTTCAGAGCTTTCTCTATTCCTGTCCTGTGTACAGAGCACTGCATTTCTGACAGGCTGAGTTGTTCTCCAGTCACGAAGACTTGTGTTCAGATGCCTCCTATTCAGTGTCTTCTTATTCTGTAGCCATTGCCTGACTAACCTGGAGTTCTCACACATGGACTCCGTGAGGCAGCTTTCCCTTTTCCAGTGCTCAGCTTTAACTCTGTCACCTAGAATAGGCATTGTGCAATGAAGTGTTTTTTTTCTTGCCACAACTATGACCTTCTTTTCCAACCAGTTGATGAGCTGAGTATCCTCCTAGGTATAGTTATGACCCACCAGATCTTCTGCAAGTGTTTTGAGACCCAGTTTTGGGTGTTCTTGAGACCTGGCCTTTTAGGACTATCGGCTTGTATGCCTTTAGTGTACACACAGGTTTTCCATTCTCTTTCATGCTTAAGGCCTATGATTGCCACTTCCATAGTTCAGCCGATGCTTAACACTCTTTTAAATATAAGCTCTGGCTTATTAAGGGGTGTTCTGTGAAGCTTGACCGATGAACAATTTTGCACAATTTAGATCTTGATCTCTCTATCCATGTCAGCTGACGTGTGTGGGTCAGTTTGTCAATGCCTCACTTGGTTCTTATCTCTCTTGTCTGAAGTCAAATGTTTCCTATACCTCAATCCTTTTTGGAGAGAGGTGGTCAGGCACAAAGCTCACTCTTTCTCAAGGCAATCCTCACCTTTGCTAGCTGGTTAGTTGACCAGATACATAAATGTCATTGACCTCTTTGTCCACAGAGTAGCAGAAGTGAAACTTGGAATTTCAATATCAAGTACAGCTGACAGATTTCGGAGTCTGCTTGTCTATTTCTGCCATTGCTGAGTGACTGCTCCATCCTCATAGATAGTGAATGCTGGGTACATCAGGAAATACAAATACCATGCTGCTTTTTAATTTTTGTTTGTTGCTCACTCTATTATCTTCCTAGTTTTGACTTTGTTTTCTTTCAGAACCTTACATAACATGGTCCTTCTCCCCCTTTAAGTTTTCTATACCTTTGTTGTTGTAGACTTTATGAGAAGCTCCTCTTTAAGTATTTTCAATAGCATGAGTTGTTGCACTGTAGCGCAAATCAAAGACAGCTGCCATATGGTCCCAGTTAGCTTCTTTTGCCATAAACTATGTGGCCCACAGAACCCAAACTAAGAGATTCTTGTCACTCACTTCATAAGAACATAAGAAGGGCCGTACTGGGTCAGACCAAAGGTCCATATATCCCAGTATCCTGTCTTCTGACAGTGGCCAGTGCCAGGTGCCCCAGAGGGCATGAACAAAACAGGTAATCATCAAGTGATCCACCCCCGTCTCCCATTCCCAGCTTCTGGCAAACAGAGGCTAGAGGGACACCATCCCTGACCATCCTGGCTAATAGCCACTGATGGATCTATCAAATGATGAGTGCTTATATTATGGTAGCACCTAGAGATCCCAACAAAACCAGGTCCCTATTGTTCTAGGTGTGGTACATACACATAGTAAAAGACAGTCCCTGCCCTGGAGACTTTACAATTTAAATAGACAAGATGGGAAACAGAGGTGAAATGACTGGCCCAGGGTGTCACAGCAAGTCAGTGGCAGAGCCAGGAATAGAAGACAGGTCTCCTCACTCCCACTCTGAAGCACTATTCATCGAACCACGCTGCCGCCTGTGCAAATATGCTTTCTGGCTACCCCCCTGGATTTACTTTTTAAATTATGCCAAAATATTGACTCATTATTCAAATGCATGTTATAATTGAATCCTGTATGGTTAATATTGTCAATAATTTACAGTATCAACTCAAGCTGGTGTCACATTTTGTGGTTGGCTAGAAATAATATCAGATGATGAGTTAGAAACTTCCTAATTAACTAAACTAGCCTCTTCCACTTTCAGATGGAGAGGCTTGCAGCCTGGCCTTCTTTAAAATAAGCAAGCTAACAAAATAACAAGTGATGTGTATTCAGTTTGCATTTTTTCTGAAATTTTCTGATAAACTGCAGCCCAGGGTAGGGACTGAATGAAACCTGGAAACTAAGTATCGACATGAAAAGAAGTAGATTGCATGGGCAACTTTAATCATTTAGGTGGGTCTTTCAGTAAAGAGCAGAAGCCAAGTTTTGTTGCATTTCAGAGCACTCCCAGACTGCCAAAGGGAGGCAATCATGTGGGGGGAAAGGGCTCCAGACTTTAAGAACATTCAGTTTTTGTGGTTTTACTAAAAACCAAAATACTTGGTTGTCATGCCTAAAATGTAAAGAGAAACTGTAGCGCAATCTTAGCCAACTGGATAAAATACCTAAGGCAGCATACTAGGGTTGGGGGCAGAATGACAGGAGAAAAGTCACCTGAGGTTCAGGTATGAACATGTCACTCTCTCTGGCTTCGCTGTCATGGTTCTGGTTTAACCTAGATTGTTACCATTACAGCAAAAGTCTCTGGCTGTATTCCTTCTGTGCAGTTTTACAACAAGCAGTGAACTCTAAAATAGAAAAAGGAGAAGTACAAACCATATAGAGTTTGCTTCCTAAGCTTCCTCGGAGCTCCTTTCCTCTGGGTTTGGGTCAGCACAAACCCCTTGTATCTTGCAACCATCTTTTAAGGCTGCATTTCTCAGTGTTTTAGCATAGGCCGCATTTTAATATAAAGATGGCTGTGTGGACCATCTCCGCTCCTATTTGCCATCCCATAGCATCTCTTTGGCAAACTGGCTACATGGGAACATCACATAGGAAAGTATTTAATATATGTTTGCTTCTTTGAATGCAGTTTAGCATCTGGAAATAACAAGTTGCTGGCACCATAGGAATGGCCAGCTTTCCATGGCCCACCAGCAAGTGCCTCACACACTACAAATTGTAACTTCTGTTTTAAAGTAATGAGCCCAAACAGGCTCAGTTGCAACTAATTAGCTCCCAATTGGTACTTCCATCCTGCTGCTGCTGTACCCTAGATGAGAATTAACCCCTGAAATTACAGGCTTGGCATGGCCTCCTCCAAGGACCCCACTAGAATGGGATACAATGGGGCTTTTGAGGATGCTGGAAAATCTGTCCAGCTGTTACTCTCCAATACTCTGTATCCACCAAGTCCTATCCTGTTCTTTTGTAAACACCTAATAGTATGCCAGAAACATCCTTTCAGCCAGTGCTCTGCATAGGAGTTATTTGCATTATGATTCCAGCTGGTGAAATGGTTGTAGCTGTGCTGGAAGGAGATGCAATTGCCTGCCAGCTACAAGGACAAACAAAATTGACAATGCTGGGCTTACTGCTGAGGATTTGTGAAGTCCCCCAAAGGACAATATGGGGCCAGGGGTGAAGTCAGGCATCAGAAATTGGCTCTCAAGTACTTTTCTATGAATTACATTAAATATCCCAAATGTTGCTATTTTTTGACCCAAAAAACTGTGGTCACTGGCAGAAATTATGATATTTTTGCCCTGGAACAAGTCCACAAAAATTTGCTTTGGAGAGAAAGGGGAGTTGCTTCCCTATTCTTGTTCAGGCCCCTGTGATCTCTGCTGAGATTGTCCACATGGATGCTAATTAGCTCAATGGATGCTTATCCACTGTGCCAAGCCCCAAGTCTTTTAATGACTGAAACAATTGTTCAGTGGCGAGGGCTTTTGGCTGCTATAATACAACAGCAAGCTGGGCCTGAACTGGTGACCTAGGGATGAAGGGCTCTAGATCATGTTTCAAGTCCTCTCGGCCATACTGGGGGCCTAGAGGAAAGAGTGAACATATTTGGTTTTATCTTTGTTTAAAAAGCACATTGCCCAGTAGTTACTATGGTACATCTAGATATGCTTATTTTAAACAAGCCCCTTTTTGAAAAGGACTTTCAATTGGTCCGATCAGCAGAGAAGTGGAGCTCATTTCCAATTGCTCCTTCTTGGGTCTTGCCTATGCTGAGTAGTTGCCCCCATTTTCAGCCATTAATGGCCAGCTACTGGTATAGCTGCCCTGGTACAAACCCCAAGTGCAAACAGGCAAAGCCACTATTTGTACTGGTGTCAAGTATCTGAGGGGTAGCCAAGTTAGTGTGTATCCATAAAAACAATGAGGAGTCCGATGGCACCTTAAAGACTAACAGATTTATTTGGGCATAAGCTTTTGTGGGTAAAAAACCCACTTCTTCAGATGCATGGAGTGAAAATTACATGCATCTGAAGAGGTGGGTTTTTTACCCACGAAAGCTTATGCTCAAATAAATCTGTTAGTCTTTAAGGTGCCACTAGACTCTGTATTTGTGGCATTTACCCCAGTTTGAAACCTTTACCACTGCTAAATGTGACTTTCCTTAACTATACAAATGTTTATTGTTGCAGCTATGACCGTATGCAGTGACCGTAACTGGGGCAAATCCTCAGTGCAGACCAGGCCTAACAGTGAATGCCCATAGCTGGTTTTAAAATATTGATGTTTGCACGTGTATCAAAAGTTTTAGCAAAGCTAAAAATAGAAATAGGAATTTCACCCCACTTGAATCCCAATAGACTTGGAGTGGGATTTTCAAAGCATCTAAGTGTCATAGGAGCACAATTCTTCTTGGCTTTCAATACAACTTCTCTTTGTAAATCACCTAAGAGCTTTTGAAAATCCTGCCCTTTACCTTTTGATAGAGATATATATTTCTGCTTGAAAATTCTACAATCAAAGTTTAAGTCAAGGTGAATCAATAACACTCTGCTATAGTGTAAGAAGGGGTTCTCAAACTTCACTGCACCGTGACCTCCTTCTGATAACAAAAATTACTACACAACCCGGGGGGCAAAGCCGAAGCCCACGGGCTTCAGCCCTGGGCGGGAGGCCTGTACTCTGAGCCCCATTGCCTAGTGCTGAAGCCAAAGCCTGAGCCCCGCTGCTCAGGGCTGAAGCTCTTTGCTTTGGCCCCAGGCAGTGGGGCTCAGGCTTTGGCTTTGAGCTCCTGGGCCCCAGGAAGTCTAATGCCAGCCCCAGTGACCCCATTAAAATGGGGTCATGACCCACTTTGGGGGCCTAACCCAGAGTTTGAGAACTGCTGGTGTAAGACAAGGGGGTACGTTCATTCAGTTGTCTTTTCTTGGATTTTAGTTCAGCTGTAGGATGCTTTTTTTTCTGCTCAGCTTTGTAAAGTCTTATTGATTGTTTCTGTGACTGCTACAGGTTTGATCAAAGCAATGCTCCACACATGACAGCTACTCATAACTGAAGGTGGCAAAGTTACACTGACTCGGCCTAGTGTTGTCACCACTCCTGGCACCTACTGCCACTTGTTTACCGAATCTCCAAAATCCTCACTGTGGTACTGTTATTTGCTTGTCAGGAACACTATGGCTATCTGAAGGGGCTCACAATAAACTGGATTGGTGATGGAAACAATGTCCTGAATTCCATCCTGATGAGTGCTGCTAAATTTGGGATGCATCTGCGTGTTGCTACTCCAAAGGTAAGAGAGTCCTGCACTTGGAGGAAGGGAAGTAAAACTACCTAAGGCTCAAGTTCTATTCTCAGACACTTGCATACCTCCCAGAAGCTGTGAATCTGGCTAGCCTGTACACAGGCCACGCAAGCGTGAAGAGGTTCCTCCCCCCTCCTTGTGCCACCACAATGTAGCCCACAGTGAAAACATGATGAATTATTATTTATTTCTAGACGGGCTAAAGTGCAGTTTCATGCAAAGACAGAGATAAGCGCTCTACCCCACGTTGCTTACAGTCTAACAAAGAACCCCATTTATGTGCTTCACTATTGGGTTTCAGTATTTTGATTTAAGGAGATCCCCAGGAAGATGTTGTGTAACACCAATGGACCCCACTCGTCGGTGGGGGGATTGAACCTGGGACTTTTGGAGCTTAGTGCATGAGCCTCTACAGCCAGGGCCGGTTTTAGGAAGTGTGGGGCCCAATTCGAACATTTTTGGCAGGGCCCCGGCAGGGATGACTGAAAAAAAAAACCATGTAAAAAAAGCCTTTCATTTCTTAGCAATTGGTTCCCTATAAAAAGTTCTGCCACAGTATGTATTTTTTGTACCAATAGGGTTACCATACGTCCGTATTTTCCTCCCGGATGGCGATTTGAGAACCAAAAAGCCTGACATGTCCGGGAAAATACAGATGTATGTTAACCTTACCTAAAGTTCTTTTTTAAAAAGATGGGCCTGAACTAGAAATGAGCTCCACCACTCCCTGAGGGTGTGCTACAGTGCACATGTGTGGGTCCCAGCTGCTCCCTGCCCACCTCATTGAAGCAGGTGTGCAGGGTTACTTCCCTGGGCACTGCAGGGCACCAGTGGACATGGGGCTGGCTGGAGGTGGGGGGGGAGGGGCTGGAGGTAGAGTCTGGCTGCAGGCTGGGCAACTTGGGATGTGGGGCAGGCTGGAGACAGAGGGTGTGGGGTGGGCTGGCTGGCTTCAGGCAGGGCCACAGGGGGGGTGCGGCATGGGTTGGCAGGGCTGGAGACAAAGGAGTGCGGGACTGGCTGGCTTCAGGCAGAGGGGTGCGGCAGGGGTTGGCTGGAGACAGGGCAGGGAGTGCAGGGCTGGAGGCAAGGCAGGGGGTGCGGGGCTGGCTGGAGACAGGGGCTGGTGTGGGCTGGGCAGGGGGTGCAGGGCTGGCTGGAGACAGGCTGGCTGCGGGCGCAGGGCTGGCTGCAGACAGGAACTGGTGCACGCAGGGCAGGGGTGCGGGGCTGGTGCGGGCAGGGGGTGCAGCAGGGGTTGGCTGCGGGCAGCTGGTGCAGGTACAGGGGGTACAGCCCATCCTGTATGGTGAGTGCCCCTTCTTCCTCCCTCCCCCACCAGGGTAGCAGCAGCAGCCGCCCAGGGCTCAGGGGCTATTTAAAGGGCCCGGGGCTCCCCTGCTTCCACTGCCCCAGCCCTGTAAATAGCTGAGGGAGGAAGCGGTGTGGCTTCGGTGGCTATTTAAAGGGCCGGGGCGGTAGAAGCGACGGGAGCCCCGGACTTTTTAAATAGCCCCCAGAGCCCCACAGCCTCACTCCAGGGCTCCAGCAGTGGCTTTTGCCGGTACACCGTACTGGGGCTTGGGCGTGGGGCCCGATTCAGGGGAATTGGTTGAATTGGCCTAAAGCCGGCCCTGTCTACAGCATAAGCGAAAAGCCAACTGGCTTTTAACTAAGGCTGTAGACCAGACTCATTTAATTCTCTCTAAGTGGTCTTGGTGCCACTAGATGGGACAGAACACCACACCCAGACAGTGTGTGGATTACAATAGCTCATAGGCTAAACCAGTGTTTCACAACCTTTTCAAGTTGGCAACCACGTATTCAAAGTAAACAAACAAACACCAAACCACTTTATATTTACCATAAAGTATATCCATGAGAACAATGCTAAACCAATATAATTTATTTGTGTGTGTCCTGAAAGGCTGACAGAGGGTGCTTCCCTTGAAGGGTAAGGGTGTGTGGGGAGTGGAGGAGCGAGATTTTCTTTGCTTTAGATTATAATAAAATTTTCAACATCTCATGATGCCCCTGATTTCCTTTCTGATTAATCAGTTCAGAAACACTGGCTTAGTTACAGCAGATTCAGAGGAAGAGGGTGTCAAGCTGGAATATAAATCTCCTGACCTTTGCTATTTGGTATCATAGTTGCCTTAATCTCAATGGATATGCATGTTTTGTTTGATAGACTTTTTACATAGATTTGCTTTATAGATATAAATAGTTAAAATGTAAAATGACTCACTGGGGCAGGGACTGCCCTTCTACAATGTGTTTGTGCAGCACTCTACTTAATAAGGTCCTGATCCTGACTGGGGCCTTTCAGCACCTACTTAAATATAAATAATAGAATTGTGCAGGGGATGGACATTGGGCTTCCCAAAAGTATTCAAAATTTCATTTTGTTCCAAATTGGAATGAAACTTGAAAGTTTCAAAATTCTCTGGAAAGGAAAATTACAAAGAACTCCTTACTTTACATTGACTGAAATGTTTCATTTAGACAAAATTGTTCTGTTTTAATTTTGACTTAAAAATCTGGTAACATATAGAATAATACAGAATAAAAAAATCAAGAAAAAGTTATTTTAAAATGAAAAATTGAAATAAATCTGTTTCAAAAGTGTCAGAATGGTATGTTTTAACATTGTTGGAACACCTTGTTGATGAGGCCTGGCCTGGCATGAGTAACTAACTCCTGGAGGGAGGCCTCAACATTTCTTGGAGGATAGGATTAGGGAGCTAAAGAGATCATTAGGCTGAAAACAGAACATTTGTGCTAAATAAGATAAGTAAATAGGTCAGTAGACTAAAAAGACAGAATGTCTGAGCCAGCTAAAATAAGAGGGAGAACCATTTACTAGGAACAAGAATAACAATATATGGACAGAATATGCAACGTGATCAAACTAATCCCAAAACGTGTAATGCAAGTAAATGCAATGTAACGTGTAACTGTATATAAAGGAAGTTGTTTGCTGGGTAATTTTGAGTGTGTGGTATGCCCTATGCACCCTCTGCATTTGAGTCTGATCAGTTCAGCTTTGCATTGCTGTATGCCTGGTAAAAAATATCTGAGTGACAAAGTCTGGAGTAGAACAGAGTTCTTGGGAGGCCAGGTGGAAAGAGTTCTCCAGGGGAATTTCAACACACCTTTCTCCAGTTTTTCTCCAAAATTAAATTTCAGTAAAAATCGACACAGTTTTGTGGAGCATTTTGATTTTGACAGAATAGCATTCTCCCATAGGAAATGGTTCCATCAAAGTTTTTCCAACCAGCTCAATAAAATAATAATGTAAATGTGCATTGTAATGTTATCATCTTTTCGACAGGGCTTTGAACCGGACCCCAACATAGTTAAGGTAGCTGAAGAGTACTCCAAAGAGGTATGAGCCAATATGTTAAATATGGTTTACTTTATGTTTTGAATGAAGTTGTCTGACCTCCCTTGCCTTACTCACATTAGTATAGCACCAAATTGTTTTTCACGACTGATCCCTTGGAAGCTGCAAGTGGAGCCAATGTCCTAGTTACAGACACATGGATAAGCATGGGACAAGAAGAGGAGAAGGCAAAGCGAATGAAGGCTTTCCAAGGTTACCAGATCACAACGCAGGTAAAGGTCAATTTCCAGCTCTTGTGAGTGCTTTGTGAGTGATGGGGTTTCAGAGGGCTTTGGAGCTGGTCTTGCGATGATGCAAGAAGTTCCTCCCCCCTTGTAAAGTTCAGCCCTGCCAGAAGCTGGCTGAGTCTCTCCCCTTCACTTGCTGTTCTCACGGGGCAGGGAAGGGGAGAGCAAAGTGCCCAGTAGCTCAGGGAAGCTCCGCTGCCTCCTCCCATAAGAAACAGACAGGATGTGCCTCTACTCCTCTCCCCTGCAATACCTGGCCTGGGAAGGGGCACCGGCGGTGGGGGGGGGAGGAATGAAGAGCCCCAGGAGCTGCCCCCTCCAGCCTGGTAAGGGAAGAAGCCTCTTCCCCACCCCTACCCCCGCAGGTCTGTGAAACAGGAATGAAGAACACCAGGAGAAGCAGAGTTGAGGCTGGGGGGCGGGGTGGGCTGGACTGAGGGGGGTGGAGGCTGATGGGGTAGGGGCTGGGTGAGGGCAAAACTGAGGTGGGAAGGGGACAGGATTAATTGCTGGGTAGAGGGTGGGAAGATTAGGGGTGAGAGTTCCTGCAGCAGAAGCCAGAATCACCTTACTCAATACATCTGGGAGAGTGGACAACACTAGCGGCCACACACAAACACACTGGGGATGGGCAGGGGGTTGTTCAAAAATCAAAAGAAAAGACCAAAAAACCACAATATAATATATTTTTAAAAAATATCTCCTGAGTTTTTGGGGGCAGCAGGAAAGGTGTCAGACTCATGATTTTTTATCTCCTGAGGTTGGCAGTACTGAGTTTATTTGTTCTGGTCCACTTCTGTAGATTCCATTTTTAAAGATCAACACCATCAAAGCATTCATTTGATAGCTCTTATGAGGAAGGGTCACAGGTATTGGTGTACACTCCACACCAACCCAAAGCCCCCTAACCAACACAATTGCTGTCTGAGTTACCTGAGGCTTCCCCTGCCAAACTTTCTCCTTCAGTCTGGCCTTTCTGGATGGGCCCTTACTGGACACACAAATCTGGGGCACAAACAGAGGGAAGGTTTTGCTTTCTCCTTCTCAAGGACTCTGTATTTAACTTTTTGTTCCTCCCAGCCCAGCCCACCTTGTTATAGCCACTGCAAGAGAAGATCTTTTGAATGGTTCTCAGGCTAAATCACAATAATGCGCATATTGCCATTCATAGAGAGCATGGCCAGGGCACCATTTTGGGCAGATTTGCGTGTATCTGTAAATGGGCAAAGCTTTAAATAAATATCTTTAAAAACCCATTTAGCTGAAATATTTATCAGAGCAACAACTGCTAGAGAAAATGGAAACAAAATATTAATGATTGGAATATAAATAATGACATTTTAGTCTCTGTTAGCATCAGTGATCTCACTGACCATATTTTAACTCTAGGTCCCCAGAATTCTAGTAGAAGACATGGCTCAACTTGCTTAAAATGCTATAATCCAGGGGTAGGCAACCTCACACTGCCCGGGTCCCGGCCACCGGTCTGGGGGCTCTGCATTTTAATTTAATTTTAAATGAAGCTTCTTAAACATTTTAAAACCTTTATTTACTTTACATACAACAATAGTTTAGTTATATATTACAGACTTATAGAAAGAGACCTAAAAATGTTAAAATGTATTACTGGCACGCGTAACCTTAAATTAGGGTGAATAAATGAACACTCGGCACACCACTGCTGAAAGGTCGCCGACCCCTGTTATAATCCTTTGTTCATCTATTAGGTTGACGTATTATGAGTTACTTATATCAAAAGAATTGACCAAGGCCTTTTTATACATCTCTTAATATGCAGTTATTGCCATTGTCCATATATTTTGCTGGCATGTGGCGTTACTGTCCAGAGTGTACTTATTGATTGACCTGCTGCTTCACCACAATTCAGACTCTCCTTTCAAAGACAAAAGTCTAGGGGTGAAATCCTGGCCCCACTGAAATCAGTGGTAAAATTCCCATTGACTTGAATGGGCCCAGGATTTCACCCTGGATTCTTATTTCATTTGCACTGGTATCAATCTGGACTAACTCTGCTGATGTCAGTGGAATGACTTGGGGTTCACACCAAGTGTAAATGAGATCAGAATCTGGCCCAAACCAGTTTCTCACCACTTAAAGATCTTGCTGATGTACCATCACATCACTCAACTTTTTCATGCTTTTTTATCTCTAGACTGGAAAACAAGCGGCCTCTGATTGGACCTTTTTACACTGTTTACCAAGAAAGCCAGAAGAAGTTGATGATGAAGTATTTTATTCTCCACGATCACTGGTTTTCCAGGAGGCTGAAAACAGAAAATGGACAATTATGGTATGAAAAGCAAATAAGAACAGTTTGGGCATGGGTGGCCGGTGACCCAGGTGTTGGGGGACGCTAGTCCCTAGCCCCTCCCCTTGTGCCCACGGCCCCACCTCTCCTCTTCTGCCCCCCTCCCATGCAGGAGCCCGAAGCACCCCCACCGTGGACCCCGGCCCCAACTCCCAGCAGTCGGGGGGCGAGGCCCCGACCCTGGTGCCCGGGGTGGCAGCGCCCCCAGCCCCAGTGTGCCGAGCGGAGCAGCCCCAGCCCCAGCCACTCTGAGTCCCTACAGGAGGCAAGCCGGCCAGCCAGGGCACTGGGAATCGCAGAGGCCTGGCCTGGGGGTGGAGAGTGGGCGGGGACATGCTAGGCTGTTTGGGGAGGCACAGCCTATCCCTGCCTACGCTACCTGCCGCCCATGAGTTTGGGGTTAGGCAATACTTGACTATTGTTCTACTCTTCAATCCAGATTTGGATTTAGCACGACTCCCCAGTAAAGCACATGCCTTAGTATAAATGTTTCAAAACCCCACCCTTAAGTGCATCAAATGTCCACTCTTTCCTGTTTGTATCTTAATCTGCTCCTGCTTGACCCAGATTGTTTTAATCGAGTGAGATCTGCTCTTTTAACTGCAATTTATTATATGGAAATCATTGAGTTACACTAGCAATTAGCTTGAGCCTTGTCTACGCGTAAAACTTAGGTTGACACACCTTTGGCACTCAGGTGTAAAAAATCCACACCCCTGAGTGCTGCAGCTACGCTGATCTAAACTCCCAGTGCAGATGCTGGTAGGTCAATGGAAGCATTCTTCCATTGACCTAGCTACCATCGCTTGAGGAGGTGTAGTTACTACTGCAATGGAAGAACCTTTCTGTCACTGTAGTGTGTGCCTACACTGTAGGGTTATGGCACCGGCACCGTAGCTATGTTGCTATAACCTCAATAGTGTTGACAATCCCTTAGATCAGCGGTAGGCAACCTATGGCACGGGTGCCGAAGGCGGCACGCGAGCTGATTTTCAGTGGCACTCACACTGCCCGGATCCTGGCCACCAGTCCGGGGGGCTCTGCATTTTAATTTAATTTTAAATGAAGCTTCTTAAACATTTTTAAAGCCTTATTTACTTTACATACAACAATCGTTTAGTTATATATTATAGACTTATAGAAAGAGACCTTCTAAAAATGTTAATGTATGACTGGCACGCGAAACCTTAAATTCGAGTGAATAAATGAAGACTCGGCACAGCACTTCTGAAAGGCTGCCGACCCCTGCCTTAGATACACCTCTTTCAAACACTCCAAATACCAATCCCAAGAATGGTGCTATAGAGGCTACAGTTTTTAAAAATGTTTATAGCAGATGGCATCAGAGATGGCTATCAGAGCTGCCACGGAAGGTAGTGGGAATTTTGTTTGAAGAAAGATTGCAAAATGAAGCCTTTGAAGTAAAAGTATGTGCTCTTTACTTACATATTGGGCTCTGGCCTGGATAACACTAAGTGTACCATGTGAGCTACAAGAATATATTCAGTATTAAACACAAATTGTAACTCCATACTCAATATTCCTACCAGTGTCATATTTTTCACAACTACTATTTACTGTAGGTTTTAGAACAGTCATGCTGACAAACATCGACCTCCCCGAAGTGAGAAAACAGAAATGGAGTCACCAGCACTCTCAGAGGAACTTGCATTTGTTCTAAGCACACCTTTCCAATCAAATATTACTGTAAAACTGGCAATATAAATTAGAGTAATACCTGGACACAAATAGATAAAGAACAGAAGTGCAGGGTCTGTGTATACAAACACGTAGAGAAAAACAAATCCAATTAGATACAATCTTACTTCTCTCTGATTGTCACTTTCCAATACTGTCATTCTACAGTTGATATACCTAAAAATTGTCAGAAAGAAAGTTGCATGACACACAATACAGCCAGGGTTTTCTATTTTATGGGGCAACAACTGCGGTTAAACTGGGTCAAATCTTGAGGTCCTTACTCAAGTAAAACTCCTATTGATGTCAATGGAAATTTTGTTCATGTCTTCATTGGGGGTCAAATTTTGCTCCCATATTCACAAGTTTATATCAGGAGTGACTGCAGACAGAATTCAGTTTAAAAGAATTCAGGATTTGGTCCAGTATTGATATTGGTTCTAGCATTGTTTTTCTGAACTCCTCCACTACTGTGCATTCATGTATGCTGTGCATGGAGGAAACCTATTGAATACAAACAGAACACTCTAATTTTTAGACTCTTTGATGTTTCGCCATTGAAAATTCTAGAAAATAAATCCAAGCATACAGTTTCTGCTGGGAAAAATTGTTTTCAGCACAAAGCCTTGGAATTAAAAAATATTTTTCTGTTTATTTTGTTTGCAGTGTCTGTTTCCAATATGACTGGTTTTTTTTTCCCTCCCCCTCTAGGCTGTCATGGTTTCCCTGCTGACAGATTACTCACCACAGCTGCAAAAACCTACATTTTGATGCTTGGGTTCCTGCCAAGAGAAAATATTCCTCACCAGCAGAATATTCTGGTCTGCAAATATATAGCTGTCTTTCATACAGGATCAAAGCAATGAATGAATCCTTAATAAAACTGCATAGGTTGGCTCCGCTGAACTGTATAATATTGCTTTGCACTCATGAAAACCTTGGAGACGATGTGAATTAAACAGCGCAGCATTGCAATAATAGTGCTTTTCCTAGATGCTTTAAGTTCTGTAGCTTTTGTATCGATTCATGTCTCTTAAGTTTTCTAAAGCTGTAGTTTAGCGAATGGATCCAGCAGTGTCATAAGCAGTGGTTTATGTATGTTGTGGTAGAACTAGTGTTGTAAACTTCCAAATCTATTGTATAACCACTGTGCAGCTGCCCCTAAATCTACTGGATTTTCTTGCTGATCTCGGGGCACATGCACAGAGAACTAGCACCTTCCTACTATATTCTGGGACCTCAACGTTCCCTTGTTAGTACAATTTCCCTAGCTGCACCCTGGCCACCTTGTAACCCGACCTCAATCTGGGTTTGAGACTGTAGAGGAAACAGGAAAATTCCTGAGGGCTAGCTGGAGAATAGTGATGTGGTTCACACAGAGGGATTGCCACAGGGTTGGGTATGGGAGAAGAAAGATGGCTAAGAAGTATTGGCTCACTATTCTTCCCCGCCCCGCTCCGTCATCCACCTGGACAGAATTCTGGCCAATGAAGCAAGTCTTCCATTTTTTTCATACTCTCTGTGGCAAAAAGCAGAGGTGAGGGGATCCTAAGTGAATGTTGCTTTACGGTAGGAGTTTGCTAGGTTTCACCTAGCAGTGACATGTGGCGTGCATACAGTTAATTCCTTTTGGTAGTAAACAGAAGTTTGTGACAACTGTAGGTTGGTTGTGAATTTTTGAAATTTCAATGAAAACTTTGCATAAAATGTTTTCAAACCTTTTCCCAAATTTCTCTCTCTTTTTTTTTTAAACCAGCTCCTAGGCGAGTTGGAATTTTTCAAAAATGTGAAAGTCCCCAAACAGCCTAGTGTGGCCCTGCCCATGCTCCACCAGGCCCCCTCCTTCCTGCTGCTACCTTCTGTGACCGAGAGGCTGCGGCAGGAAGGCGGGGCACCATGGTGCTCAAGACCACACCATGCTGTGCCACCCATCCTCCCGGCGCTGGGACCACACTGGGGCTGGGGGGCTCCAGCAGCGCCGCCCGCTTGCCCAGTACTGGGGCTGGGGGTGCACGGGGGGAGGAGGGGCAGTGGCTGTGGGGGTGGGGCACTCTGGGCTCCAGCAGGGGATCAGAAGGGGTGGGGCCTCAGTCAGAGGGGGAGGGGCTGGCGGCTAGCCTCCCCCACAGGAGTGTTCACCTGCCACCCCTGGGCCAGTCTCTTGGTGAGCTGGGCACTCCAACCAGTGGCTGGATCTCTGTACAGTGATGGGAGCGGGACAAGCCCTGCTGTGTGCGATATGGAGGACCAGCATGGCTGGAGGGGCGGGGGGCGGAAATGAAGGGGCAAAGTAGGGAGAGAACAGTGAAAGGGGGATCATGTAAAGGGCTAATGGGTGGACAGCAGAGGCGACACATAACCGGTCACTGCCTGCTGCCTGCCAGGGCCGGCGCGCCCTAGGCAAAACTTCCACCTTGTGCCACCCCCCCCCAGCTAACTCCACCCACTGCCCCCCGCGGCAGCTAACCACGCCCACCTGCCCCTCCCACCAGAGGAGCCCGCCACCGCCCCACCCAGGGAACCCCCCCCTGCAGCAGCTACCTACGCCTGCAGCTAACCCTGTCCGGGGAGTCCCCCCCATCCATGGAAGCCAACCCCGCCCCCTCCGAGGCAGCTAACACCACCTGGGAAGCTGCTCCAGCTTTCCTCCACTGAGCTTGCTGGCGCTGCTCTAATTCTCCTCCTCTCCCTGGCTTGCGGGCCGATTGAAGGAGACTTAGAGCGGGGGCTGTGTGCTCAGCAGAGGAGGCAGAGTGGAGGTGCTATGGGGCAGGGAGCGGTTCCCCTGTGCGCCCCCCCAGTTACTGCGGGTGCACAGGGGAACCATTCCCCACCCCATAGCACCTCCACTCTGCCTCCTCTGCTGAGCACACAGCCCCCGCTCTAAGTCTCCTTCAATCGGCCCTCCTCGCCTGAGCGGGCTTTTAGGCGCCCTCAACCACTAGGCACCCTAGGCGGCAGCCTAGTTCACCTAGTGGTTGCACCGGCCCTGCTACCTGCCCACACTCTCCAACCACTGCAGTTCGCAGTACACAGCCAGTGCCGGCCAGAAACAGGACAGCGCTCTGTTGGCTGAGAGCTGGCACACAGCAGGGGCTGTGCTGACAGACCAGCAGGACGAGCGGCCAGCCCAGCGTGCTGCATCCTTGCCTTGCCACCAGCCCTATCATCGGTCACTGGACCCCCACATTCACCACTGGTGAGTGAGCGGCTAGCAAGCAGGGATCTGGCCAGTACTGATGGTGTGGGAGACAGAAAATACGAGACAATTTGCCCATTTTTAAGAAAAGGTTGGGACACCTGCAGGGGGGTTTAAGTATGGGACTGTCCCTTTAAAAACAGGATGTCTGGTCACCCTAATGATACATAGTCGAGTGGTTCTGATTCCATTAGAGACCAAAGGGGCATGTACACTCTAGCCAGTTCATTACAATATACTGTAGGGATCAATTCAGCAGAGGGTGCAGTTTGCTCAGTTCATTTGCTCAGAGCTGGAGGGGAGCAGACCTGCAGCCCACAGATCCAGCAGAGCCGAGCCGAGGGAAGCCTAAAGGCTCTGACATAACTGCCCAAAGGGGCCCTCCCTGTGGGGAGGGAGGACTCACCCCAGAGACAACCAGAGAGGGAAGTATCCTGTGACCTTGGATGTTGGTAACTCCCTCTTACTTCTTTTGATTTGGCTTTCTCCACCAGGGGAAGGCTTTGGACTGAGCTGACCCTGGAGGAGAGGGAGGAGGACAGCCTCAAGCAGCCTTGGTTGCCAAACTACTGGTAGCCCAAAGGACCCTGGGTTGGAGCCTGGTGGAGTGGGAGGATCTGGGCTCCCCTCCCCTCAACCCCCTTGGCAGTCAGGGGTTGTGGCAAAGACCACTAGGCCATGCTCCCCAACCAGATCCCAAGTGAGGACCATTACACCTGCATTGTGCTGCCTTCGCTGCTCTTGTTACTTGTGCCAGCTGGATTCAAGCTGATGCAGGTAGGCTAGGTGGCATATAGCTTTTTCTGTGTAGACAGAGCCACAAAAAGACAGGCCTGTAGCCCCAGTTGCTGATGCTCTAGGGGTGAACACCCAACAAAGTGAGCATCACAAGGACATATAAGCCTCCCCTAGGCACATCAAACATCCACTGTGTGCGCTGGACTGGGGCTACATTGCTGGTCAAGTGGTGCATCTCTTAACCCCCATTTTGGGCTTGCAGCTTGAGGGGAGCTTTTTGGAAATGAATTTGGCTAAATTAAACTGAAGTAAAATAAAAGTAAATTGAGTAAAATGAAGAGGATTCAGCTGGCCTACTAAGCAAACCCACTGTGGCAGCATGTTCCTATGCTTTTCCTATGCTCCAGCTGTTGTGGTTGTGAAGAAAACCTACAAGACGTGACTGCAATGGAACTGATGCAGCAATATCATCCTGAATTTGCACAGAGACTGAACCAATAGCTCTGAAGCGTGAACCACCCCAATCATTTCAATAGGTGCTAACCCATATGCCAGCAATGATCCTTTAAATGTCAGTATGGTTAACTACAAACCTGAGAGAAAGTATCCTATTATGAAGATCTACACAATGTGCTGTGAGTTGACTGCTCATGTTGGGTAGCTGGATGTGGTGAGATGGTGATTAGTTGCATTTTCCATAAGTGGGGTTCAGCTTTGAAAAAGTTCGGGGAGATGCCTCAAAGTGCAAAAGGAAAGGCTTCTTCCTACTGCTCTTTCCCATCATTCAATTAATCAGTGGATTAATGTATTAAAATAAAACTTGTTTAATTATTTGGCCAGGGCTATTCAACCAGCTGCCTAATGTACACAGAACCCAGACTTTCTGGTTCTTGCCCAAAGTTACAGATAGACACTTCATGATCCACAGTAAGCATTTCATTCAGTAGACTGCTTGTTGCGGTGCCTAATGGCATGCAGGTATTTGCATGGCTGTTTGGTTCAGTGAATCTCACACTGCAAGGTTTATGTAAATGAATGTTTTTGCAGGCTCCTGTAAATACTTGTGATCTTTCAATCAAACAAAAATCAACAAGTTTTAAACAGTGATTGCAAATCTCTTCTCCTTTCAGCTGCTTTACTTTCATTCTCTTGGCTGTTGACATAATCATTTCAGAAGACCTCCAGTCATCATAGAGTCTTTCCTGCGAGACTAGATGTAAGTCTCTAAAGTGAAAAAGCAAATAGAATTTTTTTTTAAAAAAACCTTAAGATTTTTTTGTCTATCAGAAGGTTTTTATAAAAAGTACTAGCCTATTTATTTTCTTTTGCAGTTCACCTGTAAATACAAAACATGGGATTCTGTGGCTTGCATTGTGCAGGAGGTCAGACTAGATGATCATAATGGTCCCTTCTGACCTTAAAGTCTATGAGTCTATGAGTCTATGTGTATGTGTGAGAAATATTTCCTCCAGGCCTTGGGAGAAAGAGACCTGAAGTGACTTCATGCTGAACCCAGCTCCCTCCCATTAGCATTCAGACTGCTGCTTGGCTCTGCCAAACTGCTTGGCTAACTCATTGTGGTTTTTATTACTTTTTATTTATTAGCAGGCCATTCAAGTGTGGACTCTACAGCTGTGACAAAGCAGGCACTCACAACACAATAATCTAGATAGAGATACAAAATGACCGCTCTATATCTGACCTCTCAGTCCTCATCCTCGAAGGAAACCTCCATGACACCTTCAAAAAACAAACCTATGAGCTTAAATTCATGATACTGCAAGACACAAGGCTATGTCTACACTACAGCTTATGTTGGTATAACTTATGTTGCGACATGAGTTACACAACCATAAGTGTGGCTGTGGACAGCCTTATGGCAGCAGGAGAGCTTCTCCCACTGACATAGCTTCTCTCGCTCACGGGGGCTGGAACAGTTAAACCAAAGGGAGAGCTCTCTCCCGTCCGCTTAGATTGGCTACATTAGAGAGCTTACAGTGGCTCATTGGTGCTGCTGTAAGCTCTCTAGTGTAGCTGTGCCTTAAAAATCATGGATTTAATAAAGATACTGGTTTTATGGATCATTACAGCAATCTGTAACCCACTAAGCCTCTTCTGTCCTGCCACTATAGAGGTGTTAACTGCCCACTCTCTTGCAACATGTGTTAACTTCTTATCAGTCCCATCCTTCTATTTAGCTGTCACACTTTCCCAGACCTGAAGAAGAGCTCTGTGGAAGCTTGTCCCTCTCAGGATAAAGCATGTAACATAATGACTGGCGTAGACAAGGCAGATAGAGAACTTTATTCTCTCTATCTCATAACACAAGAACAAGGGATCATTCAATTACATTAAAAGGTGCTGTCACAGGGGAGCTGGCCCTCTATAGGGGTTGGGGCTCAGTTTCACTTGTACCAGGCTTAGCCTTCCTCCTCAGGTAAAGGAAATGACAGTAGCAATCACAGGACGAGCCTGTGAGTAGAAAATAGGCTTTTGAGGGACTATAAAGACAGCCTGAGCTGACCCAGGGTGAGTTTGGGAAGGGAGCTTACTAGGTAGAGGGAAGGTAACAATTGTCCAGAGCGCCTGAGCAGAAGGATCTGGTGGGGCAGGAACCTATTGAGGGCTAAGTCTCAGCTGAGGGGCATGCAGGAACCAGGAGCCTACTGGGTAAGAAGGGAATCAGAAGGAAACTGCACAGCCAATCCCACTGCTGGCTGTATCCACTGCCTTGAAGGGTGGGAGAGGCTGTGTTGTGCCTTAAGAAGGTCTGTGCATGTATAACATTTTATCACCATTTACAAGTTACAGAAAGGAAGTACCACAAGAGCAACCTGCCATATTTATCAGTGATAACATAGCCCAGCGGCTGAAGGACCATGAATGAGTCTGCACTCACTTTCCAAAGAACACTATAGCCTCTCCTACACTTCTGGAAACTGGATATAGCCAGGAATGGCTTCAGCAGCAAAGTGCTTGCCTGCACTCTGCAAGCAGGTCTCTATCTACTGTGTTCCCTCTGCCTCTGGGTTCCCCTCTCCCAGCCAGCGTGCGGTGTATGGCTCAACCTTCAAACCTGCTGCTGTGGGACATCTGCAAGCAAAATGTGTGACATGTGTTGTATTTGTATGTGTGGAGGCTGGTAGGGGCAGTGTGCTGGGAGAGAAGCTGAGCCCTGATTAGGGGTCGGGGCTTCTCTGACTAGGGGTCCTATAAAGGTAGCCAGCCAGTCAGGCAGCAGCATAGACAGCTGCAGCGGCACAGGAGCCAGCAAATAGAGCTGTAAACAGAGGAGTTTGAGTGGGACTTTACAGGAGGAGTTTGGGGGAAGACTAAGAGAGGCAGGCAGAGGAACACACAGGCTACTGAAGGGAGTGTGCAGTGTTCTAGCAGTGTCTTGGTGCTTGTTGGGGGTTTGTTTTGCTGTGGGTGGTGGTGTTTTGGGTTGGTTTGTGTTTACCAGATTTACGGGATTTAGGTGGGAAACCTATGACAGATACAGAGGCAGCAGTTGTAGTGACCCAAGCAGTGGAAGACACAATGAAGATGTCTGGATGTGGAAGCTGTGGCATGTACATGATCCTGGGGGGTGTACCTGAATAGAGTTTTGTCTGCATGAAGTGCCGCCTGAATGAGCTGATGGAAGAAAAGATCCGAGGATTGGAGATGCAGGTGGAAACTCTGGTCAAGTTTAGAAGGGGGTTCGAGCGGATGATGGAGCAAAGACCTGATGAGGCTGAAGGGAAAAGCTCAGACTTGCAGATAGAAGCAGGACCGAAGAACTCTGAGGGGAGACTGCTGGGTGAGGAAAGTGGAGGGTGGAAGCATGTCACTAAGGGAACCAGGCAGAGGAAAAGACGGGCTAGTGAAGGAGCAATAGAGCTCAGGAACAGGTTTGCGGAGTTGGAAAATGAAGGGGCACAGCAGGTGGTTGCTGAAGGTGAGAGGGCAAGGAAGAAGAGAAGAGCAGCTAGACCTATAAGGAGAGGGGATGAGTCAATGGAGATGACACCAAACATGAGCCCCAGGAGGATATGGGATGGGTTGCAGAGGATTGCAAGGGTGAATAGGAATTGAGAGGACTTGCAGCCAGAGGGAACAGGGGATAGACCAGAGTTTAGGATGGAGGCTGGCACAATTGATTAAGAGAGCTTTAAACTAGGAATTGGGGGGAGATGGTTGGGAGATGTCCAGGTAATCTCCACACCAGATTTTAACATTGAGAGGGAAGAAAATGAAGCAAGAAAGGATGCTGTCATGGGTAGGAGAAATGACATATGGAGGAAGGGTACTGTAGATACAATTCTAATAGGTGATACTGGCAGTAGAATGTCTGGGCCTAATCGGGTAAAGAATGTGAGGGAAGCCAAACAGCAAGAATTAAGATGTTTGTACACCAATGTGAGGAGCCTAGGTAACAAAACGGAGGAACTAGAGGTACTGGTGCAGGAAGTGAAACCGGATATTATAGGGATAATAGAAACATGGTGGAATAGTAGTCATGACTGGAGTACAGGTATTGAAGGGTATGTGCTGTTTAGGAAGACAGAACTAAAGGCAAAGGTAGTGGAGTAGCATTGTATATCAATGATGAGGTAGACTGTAAAGAAATAAGAAGGGATGGAATGGATAAGACAGAGTCTGTCTGGGCAAAAATCACATTGGGGAAGAAAGCTACTAGAGCCTCCCCTGAGATAGTGCTTGGGGTGTGCTACAGACCGCTGGGATCTGATTTGGATATGGATAGAGACCTTTTAATGTTTTTAATGAAGTAAATACTAATGGGAATTGTGTGATCATGGGAGACTTTCACTTCCCAGATATAGACTGGAGGACAAGTGCTAGTAATAATAATAGGGCTCAGATTTTCCTAGATGTGATAGCTGATGGATTCCTTCACCAAGTAGTTGCTGCACCAACAAGAGGGGATGCCATTTTAGATTTGGTTTTGGTGAGTAGTGATGATCTCATAGAAGAAATGGGTGTAGGGGACAACCTTGCTTTGAGCGATCATGAGCTAATTCAGTTTAAACTAAATGGAAGGATAAACAAAAATAGATCTGTGACTAGGGTTTTTTATTTCAAAAGGGCTAACATTAAAGAATTAAGGAAATTAATTAGGGAAGTGGATTGGACTGAAGAACTTGGGGAACTAAAGGTGGAGGAAGCCTGGAATTACTTCAAGTCAAAGTTGCAGAAACTATCAGAAGCCTGCATCCCAAGAAAGGGGAAAAATATCATAGGCAGGAGTTGTAGACCAAGCTGGATGAGCAAGCATCTCAGAGAGGTGATTTTAAAAAAAGCAGAAAACCTACAAGGAATGGAAGATGGGAGTGATCAGCAAGGAAAGCTACCTTATTGAGGTCAGAACATGCAGGGATAAAGTTAGAAAGGCCAAAAGCCATGTAGAGTTCCCTTGTAAAGGGAATTAAAACCAATAGTAAAAGGTTCTATAGCCATATAAATAAGAAGAAAACAAAGAAAGAAGAAGTGGGACCACTAAACACTGAGGATGGAGTGGAGGTTAAGGATAATCTAGGCATGGCCCAATATCTAAACAAATACTTTGCCTCAGTCTTTAATGAGGAGCTTAGGGATAATGGTAGGATGACAAATAGGAATGAGGCTATGGAGGTAGATATTACCACATCTGAGGTAGAAGCCAAACTCAAACAGCTTAATGGGACGAAATCAGGGGGCCCAGATAATCTTCATCCAAGAATATTAAAGGAAATGGCACATGAAATTGCAAGCCCATTAGCAAGAATTTTTAATGAATCTGTAAACTCGGGGATTGTACCGTATAACTGGAAAATTGCTAACATAGTTCCTATCTTTAAGAGAGGGAAAAAAACCAACCCGAGGAACTCCACTAGTAACCTCCCTCCAGCCTGACAATTCACCTTTCAGTACAACCCGTTGTAGTCTCCCCTTTAACCAGTTCCTTGTCCACCTTTCAATTTTCATATTGATCCCCATCTTTTCCAATTTAACTAATAATTCCCCATGTGGAACCGTGTCAAACGCCTTACTGAAATCAAGGTAAATTAGATCCACTGCGTTTCCTTTGTCTAAAAAAACTGTTACCTTCTCAAAGAAGGAGCTCAGGTTGGTTTGGCACGATCTACCTTTTGTAAAACCATGTTGTATTTTGTCCCAATTACCATTGACCTCAATGTCCTTAACTACTTTCTCCTTCAAAATTTTTTCCAAGACCTTACATACTACAGATGTCAAACTAACAGGCCTATAGTTACTCGGATCACTTTTTTTCCCTTTCTTAAAAATAGGAACTAGGTTAGCAATTCTCCAGTCGTACGGTACAACCCCTGAGTTTACTGATTCATTAAAAATTCTTGCTAATGGGCTTGCAATTTCATGTGCCAGTTCCTTTGATATTCTTGGATGAAGATTATCTGGGCCCTCCTATTTCGTCCCATTAAGCTGTTTGAGTTTGGCGTCTACCTCAGATGTGGTAATATCTACCTCCATAGCCTCATTCCCATTTGTCATCCTACCATTATCCCTAAGCTCCTCATTAGCCTCATTAAAGACTGAGGTAAAGTATTTTTTTTGATATTGGGCCATGCCTAGATTATCCTTAACCTCTACTCCATCCTCGGTGTTTAACGGTCCCACTTCTTCTTTCTTTGTTTTCTTCTTATTTATATGTCTAAAGAACCTTTTACTATTTGTTTTAATTCCCTTTGCAAGGTCCAACTCTACATGGCTTTTGGCCTTTCTCACTTTATCCCTACATGTTCTGACCTCAATAAGATAGCTTTCCTTGCTAATCCCTCCCATCCCATGCCTCTTTTGTCTTTTTACTAACTCAAACATAATATATCATATATATAATAATTTCACATGCATTTCATGGTGACATTAATTATGAGTGTGCTATTAGTTTTCAAAAGGTATATTACAAGATATCTTTTAAATAAATATGACAAGTAAGTACTGAGCTGGTCAGGCCAGCTAAGATTTACTGTTCCACACCAGGGAGCCCACTGGCATCTAGAACAGGGGTGCTCTTAGAGTCACAAGGTGTTACAGAAGCATTTGGTCTTGAGGTCTGAGCTGAAGGAGGCAAGTGTAGCAGCATCATAATCTGCCTCCTACCAAGTTTACGAGGCCCTCACTTTCATGAACACTAAAAATTCACTCCAAAGATGATTCCACTAGACATGAAATATCACAGCTGTGTGTGTCATTCTGTGTGTTTCAGAGGCTCAGTGTGCTTCAGGAGAGCATCTGAACTCTGCTCCAGAGACAGCAGTTTAATTCTTACTGTAGCACCAGAGTGGAAAATGCAATTCACAATAGCTACAGGAAGTTGCAGTACAACAGGCTTGTCTATTTGATTAGTTGCCTCCAAGGGAAAAGAAAACCAGGGAGATTATATTCATTCTTCCAGCACCACTGCTTATTTTGTCAGCACAATAAACTCCATTAGCAGGACTGCAATCAAAGACTCAGCGAAAAGATTAAACAAACAACAGCAAATGAATGTAGTAGTGTGACTCTAGGCTTATTTGTTTTTAGTGTCAGTGTAATTGGACATTAAAGAGTGGGGTAATTTTTTGTTGTTGTTGCTAATTTAACAGTAGAGAGGTTGGTGGTATCTGCACTAAACTCAAAGCCCCAGTAAAGAGAAACTCTGGATTTGTTTATTTTTCAAAAGAGACAATTACAAGAGTCATTAACATAAAAAGTGACCACACACCCTCCCTCACCCACACAACTCCAGCTGCCTATCAGAGGCACAGAAAGGCAGAAAATGTTTTGCTCCCCAGACCGTTTAAGGTGCAGTTAGTTATTTCTTGTCTAGTTTGCAGTTTTTACTTCTAAATATATATAAAGTCACCTGTTTGTCAATCCCTTTCCCACAGCTCACACATAACTCCCCACACATAACAGAACATAAGAACATCCGTAGTTGGTTAGACCAATGGTCTATCTAGCTCAATATCCGATCTTCCCACAGTGGTCGGTGCCAGGTACTTCAGAGGGAATGAACAGAACAGATAATCATCACGTAATCCTTCACCTGTAGTCCACTCCTAGCTTCTAGCAAACAAAGGCTAGGGGCACTCAGAGTATGGTATTGCATCCCTGCCCTTCCTGGAAAATAATCATTGATGGACCTATCCTCCAGGAAATTAACTAGTTCTTTTTAGAACCCTGTTATACATTTGGCTTTCACAACGTCCCCTGACAAAGAGTTCCACAGGTTGACTGTGTGTTTTGTGAAGAAATACTTCCTTTTGTTTGTTTTAAACCTGCTGCCTAGTAATATCATTGGGTGACCCCTAGTTTTTGTTTTATGTCAAGGAGTAAACATTTCCTTATTCATTTTCTTCACACCAATCAAGATTTTATAGGCCTCTATCATATCCCCCCTTAGTCGTCTCTTTTCCAAGCTGAAAAGTCTCTGTCTTTTTAATCTCTCCTCATACAGAGGCTGTTCCATACCCCTAATCATTTTTGTTTTCCTTCTCTGAACTTTTTCCAATTCCAATATATCCTTTGAGATGGGATGACCAGATCTGCATGCAGTATTCATGATGTGGGCATACCATGGATTTATATAGTGGCCTTATGATATTTTCTGTTTTACTATCTATCCATTTCCTAATGAGTTCTAACATTCTGTTAACTTTTTTTAGTGTTGCTGCACATTGAGCAGATGTTTTCAGAGAATGATCCACAATGACTCCAAGATCCCTTCCTGCAGTGGTAACAGCTAATTTAGACCCCATCGTTTTGTATATACAGTTGGGATTATGTTTTCTAATATGCATTACTTTGCATTTATCAACATTGAATTTCATCTGCCATTTTATTGCTCAGTCACCCAGTTTAGTGATAGCCCTTTGTAACTCTTTGCTGTATGCTTTGGACTTAACTATCTTAAGTAATTTTGTATCATCTGTAAATTTTGCCACCTCACTGTTTACCCCTTTTTCTAGATCATTTATCAGTATGTTGAACAGTAGTGGTCCCAGTACATACCGCTGGGGACGCCACTGTTTACCTCTCCCCTTTCTGAAAACTGACTATTGATTCTTACTCTTTGATTCCTATCTTTTAACCAGTTACTGATCTATGAGAAACCTTCACTCTTATCCCACAACACCTTACTTTGCTTAAGAACGTCTGGCGAGGGGCCTTGTCAAAGGCTTGTCCATATGCTTGTTGACCCCCTCAAAGAATTCTAGCAGATTGGTGAGACATGATTTCTCTTTACAAAAGCCATGTTGACTCTTCTCCAACAAATTGTGTTAATCTATGTATTTGATAATTCTGTTCTTTGCTATAGTTTCAACCAATTTGCCTCATACTGTAGTTAGGCTTACTGGCCTGTAATTGCTGGGATCACCTCTGGGGCCTCTTTAAAAAATTGGCATAACATTAGCTGTCCTCCAGTCATCTGGTACAGAAACTGATTTAAATGATAGGTACATCACATTTAGTATTTCTGCAATTTCATATTTGAGTTCCTTCAGGCGCTTAAGTGAATATCATCTGGTCCTGGTGACTTTTTACTGTTTAATTTATCTATTTGTTCCAAAACCTCCTCTAAAGATACCTCAATCTGGGACAGTTCCTCATATTTGTCACCTAAAAAGAATGGCTCAGGTGTGGGAATCTCCCTCACATCCTCTGCAGTGAAGACTGATGCAAAGAATTCACTTAGTTTCTATGCAATGGCCTTATTGTCCTTGAATGCTCCTTTAGCACCTTGATCATCCAGTGGTCCCACTAGTTGCTTAGCAGGCTTCCTGCTTCTGATATACTTAAAAAAAACTGTTGTTACTTTTTGAATCTTTGACTAGTTGCTCTTCAAATTCCTTTTTGGCCTACCTAATTATACTTTTATACTTGACTTGCCAGAGTTTATGTTCCTTTGGAAAGATACTAGTGCAGAAATTTCTGTAGTCAGGAGAGACCTTGTTCAGGAGGAAAACATACTGACAGGACAGATGGTAGAGCTTTTGTTAGTGGGGGGTGTGTCACAAAATCCTTGTGCCTTTGGCTAAAGTGCATATGGAAACAGAATTTGCAAGCTAAATTAACAGTTACTGCTGTTCCCCCTAACCCAACACAAATATTAATGGGAAATGACTTTTTCAATGTGGCTCAGACTATCCAGGGCTCTGTCAGCAACAAGAAGGAATCTTGTGCTAAAGCCCCAGAGGGAAAGACTGAAGTCACAGAAACTGCTGGGGAAATGGGGGAGTGTCTCTTTAATTCCTCTGCAGTAGTGGAAAATAGCCTGCTGCCAGGGGTGGGTGTGGTTGAGACCAGCTCTTACCTGGTGGCTACAGACAGGTTTTTCTCCAGGGGGAAGGGAAAGTTTTCCTACCTGTCCAGGTTGCAAATAAGAAAGGGATGGACCTCACTCTAGAATGCATAGGGAGATGTCTCCTAGAGGGAAGCCCAGAGGAGAAGGATGGAATCCTAGGGACTGCTGAAGTAGGTGAGGTTTCCATGGGCTCTATAACTGGAAGCAAACCCAATTCAAAGTGGGAGGAGGGCGTAGTGCTTACTAGTGAAAGAACTGTTCTGGCTGTTAGCTGTGAGCCCACAGCTGAACAGGAGATAGATCCCACTCTAGAGAGCACAGAGGTGTGTGCCTTAGAAGGGGACCCAGAGAAGCAAGTTAGAAAGGGATGTGGAGGAGTGAGGGAATGTCTCCTCACTGATTACATGGGAGGATTTACCCGTAGAAATTTGCTGGATTGGCATCTGGGTTTCCAGGCACCCTACCGGTGGCTCAGGTTTTAAGAGGAACTGTGTAACTGGTGTCCCGGAGGGGAGCAGTCATACAACAGACCTCTCAAGAACAGAAAGAGGGGAGACAGAGGGTACCCCAATCCAATTCCCACTTTTACACAATGTTGTTCCTGATGTACTTGTGAAAACTAACTCTGTCTCTTTAAGGCAGAATGATGGTCTTTCTAATGACTTGTGTGTCAGTGAAAATGCTAATGACTCACCTGACAAAAGGGAGGAGGCAGCCATTTACCAGGTAGGTAAACTCCTCCCAACAGCTAAGCATGGGTAATGGGAGTGAGAAACACAAAATAACCCTGGGGTGGCGGGGATTCTTTACATGGGCTTATCCCTGAAGATGAAGTGCAACTCCATGGGGGAGGGCTAGTAACATGCCAGGTCTGCTTACACCCTTTCCTTTCCAGAACCCCAAAGACATACATGAATTAAGAACCTTTACTGAGGGGAATACTGAACAAAACACTAAAGAGGAAGGAAAACCTGTATCTGAACACATACCATGGTATGGGAAGGGGCTGAAAACTACAATAAATGCTGAACAAACAGGACTGTCTAAACAGAAGGCATGATATGATAATCATACTTGGAAGCGCCTCCCTGTCATGAATTTACTGGTGCAGTTATGTCTCTTAATACACAGTCTATGGGCTGAGACAAAGAATTTGGTACTGATGGTAAATCCTTTAAAAGTGTGTAACATGCATAATTTTTGGAAGAAACTTTTGTACGTGCTAGGAGTGGTAACAAAGTCCTATAAGAATACTGCTTCTCACCTTGTGTTAGGACTACAGCAGGTGTTTTTTTCTTTTCTCTCTCTTACTGCATTGTATAGAGCTCCAAATTGTATGGCTACAGTTTGTATCAAAGGAATTAACACATCTGTTTTTGAAGGGGTATAACACATCATGATCTAAAACACCCTTTTCAAATTCCGGTTGGAGGAAATACAGTACTTCATTGTTAATGCATTCCGTTAAGATACAAGAGAGATCACAGAGCTACCATGACCTCCTTGACCTCCCCCAGGGGAAAAAAACTACAACTGTAAGTAACTTTAAGCATTAAAGGGATCCCTTGGGAGTAGCTGAACAGAAGGAAACGGTATGTATGTGCTGCTCTTCTAATGGCGACATAGTGAAACCGTACTGTCTTCTACACATTCCTTTTATAATGGTGCTGACCTTGTAATTGAGAAAAATACAAACTAGACAGTAGATCACCAGGGGCTAAATTCAGCTCTGGTGTAAGAAGGTGTGACTCCATGGAATTCCAGTGACTTCATTGGGATTGTCTTCACTTAAATTAGAACTGAATTTTGCCCAGGATGTACCTTATTACAACAGGTCCAGATGGTAAAGTTACAGAGTTGCCATTTAGGGTTTTATTTTTTTACAATATTTTTCCCCTATAAGATGCTCTTCCATTGTATAAATCACAGGAAAGATATATGCAGTGGATATTGCTCACAATCAGAGTCTGCATTCATTTCAACCTCCCATATATTTCAGTTGTCTTATTTGATTTCTGTACTGATTTTTATTGCTGTGTACAAGTATTAAAGAGCACAAACATCTGAGGAGACTCTGAAACCGACAGGCTGTGAAAGCCTTAGTTAATAGTACGCACAAGACACTGATCTCACCTGACACCCAATGTTGTACAAAGACAAAACAATTTTGCTTGAAGCAATCGTTCAGAAAGAAGCAGCACAATAGTTTGGGGTCCTTACATTGACTCTGAGCATCTGGGATCATGAAGCAGGAGCAGTGTGATCCTGGTTGAATGCTTTCAATCAGCAGAAAACTATATGTACTTCAGATATAACATATTTTTAAAATATCCTAGAATCAGCCAAAAATTGCCATTATTTCTAAAATATCTTCCACTTTGATGTCATTTTAAGATAATGGAGGTTGTGAGTGCTCTGCTAGTATGAAAACCAGGCCCAAAGTCTCTCAGTTTCAGCTTTCAAAATCAATGGCCATTTTTGAAAACTTGTCTGGAAGTGATTTGCCCAAGGTCACAAAGGAAGTCAGTGGCAAAGGTTGGGGTAAAATTTAGGAATACCTAATTGACACACCGGTGTGTGGGTCATTAGTTCACACCTCTGATCATAAGATTATTACTTACACTTCTGATAAATGTGAAAAATTAAGTTTTTCAGAGTGAACATTTGGAAAATTCACAGATTCATAGATTCACAGACTTAAGGTCAGAAGGGACCATTATGGTCATCTAGTCTGACCTCCTGCACAATGCAGGCCACAGAATCTCACCCACCCACTCCTGTAACAAACCCCTAACCTATGTCTGAGTTACTGAAGTCCTCAAATTGTGGTTTAAAGACCTCAAGGTGCAGAGAATCCTCCAGCAAGTGACCCGTGCCCCACGCTGCAGAGGAAGGTGAAAAACTGTATCTCATTCATATCAGACAGCGTTTTAACCATCTCATAGTTCAACCTGTGCAATTCCTGTCTCCAGACTTCTAAATATGCCTCCTCCAAGGAAGGCTCAGGGAGTTTATATATACAGTTGAGGGCAGAATCTCCAAGGCTGAATGACAGCTCTCCCTTGATACTGATCATTAGCAGAGAGCTTTAAACATATAGAAGCACTTAAGAGGTAGAAAAGAGAAAACAAGCTGAGACTCTGAGGTTTCTTCATCCAAAAGAAGGCAGGCAAGGGAAAAGATTATGCATTTAAAAAAAATAAAATTGCTTAAAGGAAACTGCTCCAATAACACCCAATGGACTAACTGGAGCTTTCATAGCCTTTTGTTGCTGTGATGTGCTGTAAACATTTCAATAAGTGTTATGTGTACCACTCCTTCAGCCCCATCAGGTACCATCAAAGATTGCAAGGTATGGATCATGGGTTTTATGGTATGGATCATAATTTTATACACTCTGAGATGGGAAGAGGTTGGTACCTCTGTAAAATAATGCCAACAGCTAGCAAGTGCCTCCATACACTCCACATTGTTCCACTGAGATTTGATGCTTTCCCTAAAACTAGTTCCAAGATTTCAAAAATTGTTTTTGTCCTGAATTGGGACAAAAATGCAAAATCTTGGAATTTTTAGAGGAAGGAAATATTCAAAAAATATTGCATTTCAATCTTATCAAAACAATAAGAATGAAATGTTTTGTCCAGGTTGAAACATTTTCTTTCAACTCTATCATCTCAACTTTTATATTATATTACATTTATAATGTAAAAAAGTTGTAATGATAACATCAACATTAAATGTTTTGATAATTTTCTGTGAACATTTTGACATTCAATACATTTCTGTTACTGAATGCACCCTGTATTCACACCCCATACATTATTGTAATAATCTTTGTACTAAATATGCTTTGTGAGGTATCATTTGAACAATAATAAATCACTAGTCAATATCTTGATCAAATGTGTGTAGCAACAGTATATGTAACATTATGAATATAATCTGAAATCATGACTGAAGTGTGTTTACCAGACAAGTCTGGGGATTGGATAAATCTGTTTCTCAAAGACAAAGGATAAGCTGGTGTCTCCAGCCAGATGTCATGAAAGTTGATGGGCAATCACCTATCAAGTGGTCATTCTTTGACAAGGAAGATGGTCAGGAACAAACAGATCTGCATCTTAGCAAACAACAGTATGAAACCTCTTTCACCATGAGACTCCATCACTACAATCTCAAAATGGGAATGAACTTTATCTAGGGGTAACCCTCAGGAAAATGTGTTTCAAAGGACTATAACAGGAAGGGCAAAAACACTTCAAGGTATCTCTCTCTATCCATCTCTTGCACTTTCACCTAAGAAGACAAAAGAAACAGGCCCATTTGACTTTGGGAGAGATCCTGGCCTGAAAATTGGTCAGCTCTGTTGCTGGGAGCATGTGGTAGGAATTTTATCTTGAACCAAGTCTAGTTTGATAAGCTAAATACTAAGAAGCATTTTATTTTTATTTCTCTTGTAACCATTTCTAACTTTAATGCCTTGTACTTGTACTCACTTAAAACCTATCTCTTTGTAGTTAAATAAACTTGTTTTATTTTTAATCAAAACTAATCCAATATTGTGTTTAAACTGAATTTTGGGGGTAAGTCAATTTAAGGAAGCAAACTGTTGTATATTGATCCCTTTAAAAGGGCAATGGATTTAAAAATATCTGAACTGCCCAGGAGTGGGCAGGACAGTGCAGGACACACTTTTTTAAAAAAATGTGGGACTAGGAATGTGTTGGGGGCACCCTGCGGGTAGTAACCAAGGCTGCTGGAAGCCAGAGTGTGGCTGGTGTGCTGCTGACAGGCTGCTGGGGTCAGAGTTACTGGACCAGAGCTGTAGCTATACACAGACTCTCAGGGTGTGACCTGCATGCTCTTTGCCTGTTTGTGAGAGACCCGAGTTGGAAGCTACAGCAGAAAATCATTGTGAGGCACCCCAGGTTGCTGAGTAGGGGTGACACAGCCCCTCACTGGTCTGGATTGCACCCCAGAATGTCATAGTTCCCCAAACATTTCTGATTCATGGAATCAGCAAATTCCAATAGAAAACTATTCTGTTAGGAAACTATTGACCAGCTACAAGATGGTAGAAGATGATAGAACAAGGAGTAATGGTCTCAAGTTGCAGAGGGGGAGGTTTAGGCTGGATATTAGGAAAAACTTTTTCACTAGTAGGGTGGTGAAGAACTGGAATGGGTTACCTAGGGAGGTAGTGGAATCTCCTTCCTTAGAGGTTTTTAAGGTCAGGCTTGACAAAGCCCTGGCTTGGATGATTTAGTTGGGATTGGTCCTGCTTTGAGCAGGGGGTTGGACTAGATGACCTCCTGAGGTCCCTTCCAACCCTGAGATTCTATGATTCTAATAGATGGACTTTGTCAGGTTTTCTGGTCCTCTTTTGAAGGTGAAAATTTCAACAGGCGGATTATGAAGGTCCGTGATGAAGCAGTGGACTTTCCTTTAAGGGGAGTAGCCCGAAAGACCTCTCACCCTTTCCTGTTTCTGGGGCTTAGGCTTCAGCAATAAAGGGTAAAGCCAGTACAGGTGTGAGCACACAGGAAACGTGGGAAGGGGGAGGCACACAAAATACAGTGAAGGTTGAGTGCTGTAATTTAAAACAAAACCAAACTGAATTTTACTTATCTGTACTATATGTAGGCTTGGAATAAATTATCGGTAAATGTTGCTCTCCCCATACTCTCATAACTGATGAAAAAATATTTCTATTGATAGTAACTGAAATTTATAGATGGACAAAGGAAGAAAAATGCCACTTGAGAACTTCTTAGAGTCAAAATCCAGTGACTTAGACTTTTGTATTAGGCTTCTTACAAATGGACAAGTGAATGAATAATTTTAAAAAGGTATTTGTTGATTTAAGGATATTTACTTTGTATATTTTGACATGTGATGTTGACAATTTGTGTCTTAATGGTTTATAAAGCTTTGACTTTTTGAATCTCAACCTCTTCTATCCTCAACTATCTGACCCTCCTCCCCCATAATTTCCTGCAAATTGATAAAAATCTAAAAAAAAATGCTTAAAAATAAGCATTGATATCATCTGTCAAAAGTATAACAAAAACTGAATTCTGCTAAGCCTAATTATATGGCAATTTGTAACCACTCCCCTTTTAGGCACATTACTGTCCCTGCATTCTCAGCTAAGAGAAACAATAAAGATAAAAAAAGTGAAAAAGTAAGTTGAAATTCAGAGCACCCAGGAACATGTACATTCTGTTTTCCAGCTCTGCATTACCTCCCTCCCTCTGCCCCCTTGGTCTCTCAATATTTTAGTAAGGTAAAATAACATATTGGAGTGTTTTATGGAACTCTAATAACTTGTTTAGGCCTGAAAATGATCATGTCTAGTGCCTGCTAATCTAACAATTAATTATCATTATTTCAGCTGAGCCTTCCCTTTCCTTTAGAAAGAAAAACCACACTACCTCTAATGCTTTCCAGCAGTATCAAATGGCCTGTGAGATTTTCAGCAAGGATAGTTAGAAAATGCTAGATCTATTTATGCAGGGAACAAAGAGGAAAATAGCTAGTCATTATGCACAGTGCATAAGCAAAGTATTCAAAACACTTTTACCAACTGCATATTTGTAAATATTCCCCTGGGCAAAAGGATTCAAATCCAGGCTTTCTTTAGGAACACTTCTTAGGAAATCTTCACAGAACAGCTGGAGCCATTTGCTGTGACAAATCTGATGCTACTCTCCAAATTTTATGGGTAGCTAAAGCCATGCAATAGATGGCATATAATACACTTTTGTTGTCTATATTCTTGTGTTGTGAACACAGATATTGTAATTTGACAACGAGGAAGAAAAAAAAGATGGCTCCAGTTTGCAATGGCAAAACTATACATTCTCTCAGCACCCACTGTAATTATTGTTAGTCGAGTTTAGGAAAGTCTATTTGGTGAACATGCTTGAACTCTTATGTTTTTCCTGCATTAAGGTATTATTCTGGGCAGAAAACAGTCTGGCTCTTCTATTGCTTCTTGAATGCTTGCTTCCTGGACCTCATTCTCACGCAGTTTCCCACAGTCTCTACACATTTATAGAGAGAACCTGATAAAAACAAATAAGAGGGGGAAATAAGCTACTTGGGACAATAACTATGGAAATTCTGCAAAGCAAAATTGAGGTGAAATATCAGTGAGATTCTTAGGAAAGGGTGGAAGTTTCACTACTTGGGACAAAGCCCTAATGAGAATAATCTACTGAGGGGATATTATTGTGCTGTATTTAGCTGTATAATTACCTTGTTTTTTGTGTATTAAATTTCTTGGGGTCTGTTGTTGGCAGAGGTGGTTGCTATATTTTGAAGGAGAGTGGATATAGCATTACAGTACTTTTTCAATTTGTCCTTTTTGTTGTTAGTATTCATGTTATAATAATATTTATGCTAATTTATAAAGTGCTTTGAAATCCTCCCAGTTTGGTGTTAGTGAAGATTCAAAAATTCATTTTTGTTGGCAGGGAAATCACATGCTAAAATTATAAGAAATAATTCTAGGTTTTTGGCTTTTATTTATTTATTTGTTTATTTTTTGGTCTGGAAATCCAATAATAATATCTCCCTTGTTGGCTGCAGGAGACTTTCTCTTCCAGCCTGTGATGGGGCATCTGTCCAACAAAGGAATAAAAATGGTTAACCTCAACAGGCAGCAGTTGAGATGAGTCCTTTGAGTGGCCTAGAGAGGCTGCCTGGGGTGCAGCCAATAGGAGAGAAGCTGCAAGGAGCAGCCAGTCAAGGCCCAGCAGGCTTACATAAAAGGAGCTGTAGGTCAGAGTTGAGGTCAGTGGTTCCTGGGTGCTCAGGGAGTGGACACTGTGTTCCTGAGAGGCTGAGAGAATAGGAAGCACCTTGGACAGAGCAGTTGGTGGCAGGGACTTGGGGGAGCTCCTGGTGAGCTGCAGGGGTTGAGCAGCTGAGTGCCCTGAGGCAAGGGTGAAGAAGGTGCTGGGGCCATGGGGAAGTAGCCCAGGGGATCGTAGCAACGTTGAGAGGATCTAGAGGCTCAGCAGGAGGCTGCTATCCCACAGATTCCCTGGGCTGGAACCCGGAGTGGTGGGCAGGCCTGGGTCCCTGCCACTTGCAACAGGGAAGTGGCATTATTATTGGACTGTGACACTAATCCCTGGAAGGGGGAAATACAGATGATGGCACAGCTGGAGGGCTGAGTCACGAAGAGGGCACTGCAGTTCCTGAAGCTGCGAGAGGGGCTTCAAGCAGATGCAGAGATGGAGGGATGGTGTGCAGACCATGGACGGGTGCATCGGCCTCGAGCTAATCCCCAGAGCTACCGCCAGTCTGGTGATGAGTGGAAGGCATGCTTTGTTTTCATCAGATCAAACTGTTTTTATCTGTTTAAAATATGTTTTTATGTTTAAATTGTCACCCACAATTCTAAGCATCAAACTAGTACTATTTTGAAAGCTATCTTTAAATACCAGAAACCAGTATAACATATGATCATGTTTAAACTAACAATACACAGTATCAATGAACAATTTTTACAATTAGAGATAGTGCTTTAAAAATGAGTAGAGTAACCCACAGGACACTGGCCAGTTCCTAACAGCCAGGCTCCGGCTGTTTGCAAGAGGTTTTGTGGCTCAGGTAGAGGGAACTAGCACAAGGGAAAGTTCCAGAAATTGTGAGAGGGAGCACTTGGCTAGAGCTAGTCATGACCTGCCTGTTCCTACGGCTGCTGGGAAAAAGCCAAAGATCCAGCCTGTGCTCTCCATATGATCCACCAGATACAGGAAATCACTTAACATCCACTCCTACATAATCTCTTGTATTTGTCCTCACACCGTCTCTCTTTCTCTTTCTCACTCTCTCTCACACAATTCCTTAAATAAATATCACACATCTACTTGTTTTAAAAGCTAAAAAAATGCAAATAGTTCTAAATACCAGAGTAGCAGTATTTTTAAAACAACCACTGAAACAGGAGACCTTAGCAAGCAAAATGACAATGTGTAACTGTGTTCAGTAAAGAGCAGGGCAGGGGGATATTTTGGAGCATGTGTGGGAGGGAAGGAGAATTGTATTTTATAAGCCGGAACTTTTCTATGTTGCAATTATTGGGGAAAATATATTCTTTAAAACCCACAAGAAATCCAGGAGGGAAGGGTTCCTTCTTCTGGCCTGTGAATAAAACACCATTTGAATGGCTTCTGGTGGTGGGTCCTGTGCAGGTGTTCTCATCTGAATGTAGCTAACACAGAAAGGGTATGTCTACACAGCAGCTGGGAGGTGTGATTCTCAGTGTGGGTAGACATACATGGGCTAGCTCTGCTTGAACTAGTGCCTAAAACTAACAGCGTGGCATGGTGACACAGGCAGCGGCTTGGGCTAGCTGTCCAAATACAATCCCATCCAACCTCCTGGGCGTGTACTCGAGTGGCTAGGCCAAGCTGCCACCTGTGCCACGGCAACTATGCTGCTGTTTTTAGTGTGCTAGCTCATGTATCTATACCTGAGCTGGGAATTAAACTGTTATTTTAAACAGCTGTTGTGTAGACATACCCAAAGAGATACCAACAATGAAGTGGAAGTCAGGGTGGAAAGGGGTGGAGTAGACTGTCAGGTTTCTAAGAGGAACAAAGGGAGACTTTCTGATAATGTATATTGGAAAGGTCACATGCACCAGTAGCAAACCCTTGCTGCGTATGCCCCTGGGATGTTTTACTGAACATTTTAGAAGGAGTATGCTTTAATGGGAAGAGTGTGGAGGACACAAAACAGACCTCTACACCACTGGGGTGGTTGTTCTGATCAGCAAAGCCACCATGAGGGTTATTCTTTGTATCAAATTCTTTATGAATAGAACGGTATAAATAACTGATTTTTTGATTCAGTGGCCAAACCAAAAAAATGGGGGGGGGAGAGAATTTTTGGGTCAACCTGAAACGAAATGTTTCTATGAACCAAAATGTCAATGTTTCATTTTGTTTTTGAGGGGTTTGAACTGTTTTTAAATACCATTGAGGGAAAACCTGAAATGAAACATCTTTCCAAAAAAGAAAAGTTGAAATGTTTCATTCCAGAAATGAACTGTTCTGATGTTTTCGTGACTGAAACAATTCACTGAAACTGACCTGAATTTGCAAATTGTTTCAGTTGACCTGAATCTGCATTTTTCAGTGGGGAAAAAAAAAGTTGTGAACAAAATTTTTTGGCCAGCTCTAATTATGAACCATCTATTGCAACAGGGTCGGAAAACAGCTTGTAGCGGATCAGGAAATATGGGTAGGACTGGCTACTGTTAAAGATCACGTAGATACTGGAAGTGGAATCAACACATGAATCAAAGGGTGGGCCATTAGACCTTATTGTTGGGGGTTGACAGTAACTAGCATTCCCTACAGCAGACTTTCCCACCAGGACCTTTGCCAGAAACATATAGCGCAGCCCAGCCTTGCATGCTGTACAAAATCCATTTGAGTACTGGGCATTCTTGGCAAAATAGCTGCCTTTGCCAAAGGCAGCAAGATGCTGTCCTGAGAGACGAGGGTCAAAGCCCATCTGACAGATGGAGTTCTTGCTGTCTGCTGAGGTGCCATGGAAGAGATGCCGTTCTAGCTGTTTTTTCTCTTCTGTTGAGAGTCCTCGGGACATTATTTCCTTCTGACTGAGCAGAGAAAAGAACACAGAAACAGGGGAGTTAGGGTTACTGCTGTGAGGGAACATTTGCTAAGGGGCTGGGAGAGAATTGGAGACCTAGTCCTACTTTTGTGTTCTCATTCCTCCCTGCTTACTCAATATCTAAAATACCCAATCCTGAATTCGAAGCACCAAGGGTTCAGTTACCTATCATTTGAGAGAGTACAGGACTAATCACACTCACCCACATACCACACAACTAATCACACCCACACCTGTGTATGATCACTGTTGTGCACAAGTTCTACTCCACCCACGCTCAAAGATCACCCATCAAAAACCATGATGCACTCACCAGTGCATTAAGATTCACCCACTGACACACATGTTCACTCTAGTACAGTGGGATCTGCATTCAGTTCATTAGTGATAAGATCTATTGTTTGCCACCAAGCACAGCAGGATCTTCATTCTAGGGTACTAGCACATCTGAGATTCAGGTTCCAAGATTTTTGAGGACACCAGGATCTGCAATGCACTATTTCCAACCTAGATCCCATGGTACATTCTATAACTTCATGTATTCCTCCAGTGCGGGGGTTAGACCACTGGGGGCCCTAAGCAGGAATATCCCCCTCCCCCTCAACACATACTAATAATTAATGGGGGGGGCCTCCTTGAGCTGCTCAGAGCCCTAAGCAATTGCTTAGTCTACTTATGCCTAGCACCAGCTCTGTATTCCTCTTTATACCTGCTGTATTTTTGCCAAAGATACTCCTGCCTGATCCTGTAAATTCCTAACACCAGAAATGTATCCTCTGAGAGAGATTTGTGGAAGAGAGTATAAACTGCGCGGTACACTGCTTCTGATGGTGCTATTTCACATTGCACATAAATGGGTCCTTCTGGGGGGCATGAGATCCATGATGCAGGATATGGTCCAGAGTACCCATCAGTGGGATCCTCCCCAGGGATGTTGGCAGCATAAGGATTGAGATGTCCCTTACAACCATTTGGGAGTGTCCTAAGAAGAGAACAGAACAAATATTTGTATGGTTTTAATATGTTCTGGTTACCTTCATCTTCCTATCCTATACCCACACCTACATGTTCCAACTTGTTTTAAGTTAGACTATAAGATCTTTGAGGCAGAGACTGTCTTACTGTGTTTGTAGAGTGCCTAGCACAGGGGCCCAAATCTTGATCTCGGCACTACTGTATTAATATGATAATTACTTACAAAAAAACTAATTCACAAAGTTAGTTAAGTTGCAAAATCAAGCACTTAAAAGTTAGGAAATATAGATTTACAGTTGCCATGCAAACCTAATTTTGTCTTTTGGTGCATTCAACCTGTGCACTGAGTGACACAGGTTCCTGTGGAAAAAATAGTATGTGATCATGTAAAAACTGCCTTAATAAAAAGTTAAATAAAGAACCCGATCGTAATGCATATGTACAAAGAGGATGAATTAAGGTTGCACAGGCTTTCATAACTTTCAAATTCTTGACTTTGCAACTAGAGCTGGGCAAAAACTTGATTTTTTCAGTTTGCTGGCATTACCCTTCCACTCCCTCCCAAAAAAGTTGGTTTGGTTGAACCATATCTAAAAATTGTGAAAAATTTTGGTGAATCAAAAAGATGGTTTGGGTCAAATTAAACATCTTGTTTGGTTCAAAGTGTTTTGTTTCTGGGCATTTTTAAAGGGCGAGATTCAACACAACAATGCACTACAATACCTTACGACTTTTAGCCCAGATGTGGAAGACTGGGTTTGCCTGATGTGGGGAAGTGATTTGGAGCTGGGTCTTCCTCACTGAAGGTGAGCACCCTAATAAATGGGCTATAGGTATTCCAGGATAGGTCTCTCTCAAGCTCTTCTGTTGAAGCTGTTCCACTTTGTATCATTGATTAGTCATTGGAGCAGGGACTTTAACGTAAGCTTTCCATATCCAAGGGGAATGTCCTAGCCACTAGGAAAACCATTGTCACCCTTGTTCCTTCACACAGTGACCATTCATTGTCATGTACAGTCATTCACGCTGAGTCCAGGGAGAGAGATGGCTTTGGGGGGAAGCCTAGCCTTGCCATCTTCCCACCAGAGGAGCTTGTGATGCTGCTGCTTTACCAGTGGCATGGGCCTGTCCTTAGAATATTTGTGGTGTTATCGTGGCATACTGCCAACATTTTCCTTAGGAAGGCAAGTGAGGAAGGGAAATGGCAGACAGTCTGTAAATAAGCTAAACCTGAATAGAAATTTGAGAGTGAAAAGAAAGGAACTTCTCTAGCCCAAGGGCTTTCTCCCTGCTTTATATCAAAGGCCTGCTGAAAACAATGGATATGTGAGAACTTCTCTCAAAACATCACAATAATCCTTTACAATAGAAAGTGTTAAGCCATTTAAATATATTGGTGCCCTCACCAGTTCCCTATATAATTATCTGAATGCCATTTACATTTTTTTTAGAGGGAGTATTGCAGGTGGAGTTGCTTACCGCAGATGTGGTACCATGTCGATAGGTGTGTGGTAGGCAGGACGGCGCTGAATGGATGACTTTTGTTCTGTTGTTGAGTTAGTTTGTATAAGGTTCTTCAAATCCAGAGAGTACTGTTGCCCTTCGTGACTGAAGTTGTAGCTCTGTAAGCCACTCTCAAAGGCATTAATGATTTCTTGGGAAATTGGCTATGCAGAGAGAGAAATTGGGGGTAAGAGGAGAAGAGATGGAATCAGAATACGATAAGGAAGAAGTCAGTTTTCCTTTCTGACACTTGGCCTATAATAATCCAGTTCTACTCTCGTACACACTACTTCCCACATTGCAACTCCCAACTCTGCCCTGGAGGGCATCACCTTTGCCTCTTTCTCTCCTGACCTCCTCATATTCCTTCCAATTGGTTTCATCAAGCCAATACATGTGCCACTCTGTGTGGAGATGTGGGTTATGCTGTGGATCATGGGTGTTGGAGAGTCGCCGTATTTTGCCGTAAGGACCAAAGGAGTACAGTTCCATCGCATTTAAGTTGACTTTGCCTTTTGAACCATCCCTGTGGGAGAAACAGAACTTGCAAGAGATTTTCCTGCTGAAAGAAACTGGTGTTGAAGCATGAGCAAGCATCATTACTCTTGCACCATCCCCCACAGCACCTCCTGCTGAGAGATGCTGAGAACAGAGTAGCTTGGAGCTCCCCATTCAGCCAGTGCTCCTGCATTGCTTCCTACGGAAATCCAAAAAGAATATGCTCTTATAGGACTATGTACAACCAGTAAAAGATTTCAGGCTGGGGTAGTGGGACAAGCTGCTCTCACACATCAATACAATCAGAATCTGCAGCATAGAAACTACTTTTTTTTAATTTAAGTTTCTAGCTTTTTTGGTTGAATATTACCGAAGTTGGACTATCTGAAACCACATCCATACTAGGGTGAAACGGGGTTAAGGCAGGCTCCCTGCCTGCCCATACCCTGTGCTGTGCCCCAGAAGCGGCCAACAGGTCCAGCTCCTAAGTGCGGGGGCCAGGAGGCTCAGTGCGCTGCTCTTGCCTGCAGACACCACCCTCACAGCTCCCATTGGCCGTGGTTCCTGGCCAATGGGAATGTGGAGACAGTGCTCAGGGCAGACCTGCTGGCCACTTCTGGGACACAGCACAGGGCCTCGCTGCTTCTGGGGCACAGTGCGGAGACAGGATAGGTAGGGACTAGCCTGCCTTAGCCCCGCAGCACCATTGACTGGACTTTTAACGGCCTGGTCGGCAGTGCTGACCGGAGCCACCAGGTTCCCTTTTCGACTGGGCGTTCCAGTCAAAAACCAGATAACCTGGCAACCCTAATTAATACAAGAAATTTTACCCTTCTTTTAACCAGTTAGAGGGTGTAGTTGCCTAAAAACAGCACAAGGTTAATAATTAGTTAATAGTGTGTTAATTTGAACTGGGTACTATCCTTGCTAATTTCCTGGTCTGGCAGATGGATCTGTTCCTTCCTGTTACTAATTAGATTTATGTTAGTTTTGCTAGTTAGTTTGCTGTATGGTCCAAGTCACTGATTACCTCTTCCATGGCTATGTCAGCTGGAAACAGGCTGATTTAAAAAATGTTTGTAATTTGTTTTACTGGACATAGAATTCACACTATTCAGATTCATGAATTACAAAACTACTGCATCTATCTATATTAGGGTTGTTTGCTGCCTCCCATCACTTAATATCTAAGAGCATCTACTACTTCCCTATTGTGGAAAAGTTAAGACATAGGTCTTGATCCCTACTTTGGACCAAGGATATCTAGGTATTGGAAAGAGGAGGGCATCTTGCCCATTTTGAATTTAGCAAAACTCAGGCGGAAGATATAACAGTAGATCTTTGATCATCTTGCAGAGAGTGGTAGATATCTGACAGACTGCCATGCACTGCTGGGAAAAAGTCTTTGAAGGCTCAATCCAGTTTCTGGCAACTATGTGTGAGTTACGGTGACCAGACAGCAAGTGTGAAAAATTGGGATGGGTGGGGGGTAATAGGAGCCTATATAAGAAAAAGACCCAAAAATTGGGACTGTCCCTATAAAATCGGGACATCTGGTCACCCTAGTGTGAGTACTCCTAACCAGACTGACCACAGAATTAGTGAATCTTATGGACAGCCAGGAACCCAAAGCAGAGGAACTATTGGAGGATAGGGAACACGGAGTGAGGATGTGTATGATTCAGGTACTATTTTTACACCTATACTATTGCATGTTTGTAAATGCAATTTGTGGTATGGATGCACTTGAGGTAGAGCAGTAACATATCGATGGCTCCTGGTGCATGCTCAGTGGTCTTGTTACTGTGCTGGCAGAACTGTCCTCATGTGAGCATGGAAACTCCACCCTCCCACCCCCAAGTGCCTAGCACAGAAAACACTTTTTCTCTCTCCATACCTGCAGTCTATATATACCCAAAGTACAAGTTAAGGATGGATGTGCCTTTTGATACTGCTGGCCCATTACTCCCATCTCTCCATAATACTGCAAACAAGTCACACTTAAAAATGTGATGTAGTTGATTGATGAGTTAGCTTACAGTCAGGGTGCCAACACTGGTGCTAACTGCTGCTGCTGCAGAGTCTGTTACTAGAGTCTCATGACTTGGCCAATATACAAATGATGTCCTGGTTTGTAACTTCTTTAAAATATTCATCTGGGATCATGGAGAACTTTCCTGACATTCATTGTTCTTAGTCCTAAACCACAAGCAATGTATGTAATTCATTTAGCTCTGCCTCCTTTTCAGGAACCACCTCAGAGTGTTTTGTATTCTGTTATCATTGCTGCTTGACAGCCTGGAAGAATAAAAATCTCCAGAAGCTGGAAGATAGATCTCACTGAAATACCTGCTTGGTTTCCATGATGGAAAATGGACACTGCAACCTTTGAAGTAGGATTATGGGATTTGCATATGAAATCTGATAATCTTACTCAGAAAGTATGTGTGGGTTAAAAAATACCCACTGCCTTGGTGTCCCTATTGCATTTTGGGCACTGTGGTGTAGTTTCCTAGAATAGGCTCATAAAAAACATAAAATCACAGTTGTGATGGCAGAAAATCAGTTAAATGGATACAACCCAAACTGTTTACATTGTAACAGATTAAATGGAGCATGCCTCTAACCCAGGGGTCGGCAACCTTTCAGAAGCAGTGTGCCAAGTCTTCATTTATTCACTCTAATTTAAGGTTTCACGTGCCGGTAATACATTTTAACATTTTTATAAGGTCTCTTTCTATAAGTCTATATTATATAACTAAACTATTGTATGTAAAGTAAACAAGGTTTTCAAAATGTTTAAGAAGCATCATTTAAAATTAAATTAAAATGCTGATCTTACGCCGCCAGCCTGCTCAGCTCGCTGCCAGCCTGGAGTTCTGTTCACCTAGGCCAGCAGCGGCCTGCGGCCGGGACTCCAGACCTGGATGGGGAGGTTTCAGGGGTCAGGGCAAAAGGCTGGGGTGGGGGGAGTTCAGGGATGAGGTGTGGGGGGTGTAGGGCAGAAGGCTGGGTGAGGGGGGTCAAGGGTCAGGACAGAGGGCTGGGGGTGGGGGAGGTGCATGGCAGAAGGCTGAGTGTGTGTGGGGATCAGGGCAGAGGAATGGGGCTGTGGGGGTGCAGGGCAGAGGGCTGGGTATGTGGGGGGGGTTCAGGGCAGAGGGATGGGGCTGTGGCGACGCAGAGCAGAAGGCTGGGTGTGAGGGGGGGTTCAAGGGTCAGGGCAGAGGGCTGGGGGATGTGGGGGGTGTAGGACAGAAGACAGTGGGGGGGATCAGGGCAGAGGGCTGGGGTGCTCGGCCCATAGGGGTGCTCCCTGCCCTGAGCCGCTCAGGGCAGGGGGGATATGCCCTGTTCCACCCCCTTCCCCAAGGCTCCGTCCCTACCTCTCTCTGTCTCCTCTGGGGAACTGCCTGCATGCTGCTGCTCTTCCCCCTCCCCCTCGCTAGGGCCATCAGCTGATTGGCGCAGGGAAGGAGAGGGGGCGGGGCAGGAAAGCACCACGCTGGGGGAAGAAGCGGGGGAGGGGGAAGCAGAATCAAGCTTCTGCCTCCTGCCCCCGCAGGGGAGCGCAGTGAGCGCGGGGGCTGAGTTAGACTGGGGGCCGGGACCGCGGCAGGCAGCTGCGTGGCGCTCAAAATCGGCTGGCGTGCCGTGTTTGGCGCGTGTGCCGCAGGTTGCCGACCCCTGCTCTAACCAGTAACAACATTGCAGTTGTAGCTGTTGTGTGGACATGGCCTGAGTCTACAGACAGTTGCCCTGTACCATATTGCATCTGTAGCTGGGAAAGGCAGAGATTGGAGTAGCAATGATCAATGTCATGTCATTTAGGTCATGGAGGTCACTGAAGTCACAAAATCTGTGACTTCCAGAGACCTTTGTGACATTTTCTGCCTCAGCCCCTGGGGCCATGGTGGGACTGAAGCTGGTAACCAGCAGGGCCTTGGCAGGGTTCCAGTGACTGGCGACAGCCTCGTCTGGGGGAAGGAGGAACCCTGCAGCTCCCACCCACCACGGTGGTGGGGGAAACCGTGGAGCTGCAGCACCAAAAGTCACAGACAGGTCACAGTTTCCATGAATTTTTGTTTATTGCCCATGACCTGTCTGTGACTTTTCCTAAAGATAACTATGACAAAATCTTAGCCTTAGCTATGATCTCCCTAGAATTAGTGCTCCTGCACTATTCCATAAGCACCCCCTGCTGGGATTGGGTATGACTGGAGTAGTTACAAACTTTCTACTTCTGAAGCACTACTATTCCAGTTGGGGGTGTGTGTGTGTGGGGGGGGGCATTCTCTAGGACAAGAGCAGCTGAGTTGCCTTCTGGGAGAAGTTGGGTCTGGTTTTTCTGTCACTTACTTTTCCACCAGTGTAACTAGTGAGTCATTTACATTGCTGTAAAGTTTCTCCAGGTGCTGCTGAGCTGATTCAGTCACGCTCTGCCACACTCCTTTCTTCTTCCGCATCACCTGCCAGTGGTAAGGGTAGCGTGTGTGATGAAGCTGGCATCTCTCCCCTTCTTTGCAGAGGCCAAGCAGGAAGCAGTCACAGATCCTGATGCCATTTGCCTGGTGGATATGAAATTGGATCCCATTCTCATCCACGAGCTGCTCTGGAGCTACCAAATGGCTTTTAGAATCATCTCCGTGCTGCATATTGTGGACATGGAGAGGAGTGAGTTCAGTGGAACTGGCTTCACATTGGCTGAAGTGGTAGGGGTCTAAGGGCAATTGGAGTAGAACCTTTCGGAAGAACAATTCCTGGGAGAAACAAAGGAAGAAAAGCTGAATAAGTGGTGAGCTGTTCTGCTGCAGTGTCCTGGGCTTCAAATTCCCCATCCTCTTCTTTCCCTCCTCCCAATAACATACAAAATGCTTTCCCCTATAAAACCGCCTCTCCCAGACATCTCCTGGATTAACCATAGTTCACATCCAGCTATCTCCCAGCTGGACTTCATTCACATACCTGCACACAAACATACACTGCACAAGCCCAGTAAGACCTCACTTACCTGCTTTTCCCCTCAGCTTACACAGACTCTTCCCTAAGATAAATCATTATTTTCTGATCTTCAACCCCCAGCACTAGCATTTCTCTCCTCAAATTGATTTATTTTTATTTGTATTACCATAGCACCTAGGAGCCTAAACACGGACTAGGACTCCATTGTGTTAGGTGCTGCACAAACACAGAGCAAAAAACTTCTCTCCCAGTGGACACCCCTTTTCCTGGACTTTACCCTCAGAGCACCCTCCTGGCTACTCCAAAATGATGCCCCCTCTCTCTGGCTTTCCCCTGTTAGGAGCTCCTCCCATTTCTGATTCATCCCTGCGGGCAGGCACGTGCACTGCTTCCATCATTCTCCATGGGCTTCACACTAATCACCTAATAGGTTCCCATTTTACAGGGTTTCATCCTTCCAACATCCACCCTGCTCCCTCAACAGGACCTCACTCCTAGGATTCACTTCCAGGTCCATCATGCTATTTCCATAGGATTCCTCCCTCTCCTCTGGGGATTCTTACATACACCCACAATTAATATCTACTTGATTTTATCTGACTACAATCTGTCCCTTTATATTATGTATGTAATGGGCACCCATCCCCATGATAGCTAGGGTCTTATTGAGTCAGGTTACAAGCCACCCTTTCAGACCCCTCCAAACTGCTTCTGCAATGGGACCCTTCGGGGCCGTACAGTGCAAACACAGGTCACTCACTGGGTCTCCAAACACACAGTGGTCTCTCAGGGTATGTCTACACTACAAGTGCTACAGCAACACAGCTATGGCACTGCAGCTATGCTGCCATAGCACGGTGGTGCAGACACTTGCTACAGCAATGGAAGGGATTTTTTCCATCGTTGTGGTAAATCCACCCCCTCCAGAGGTGGTAGCTAGGTTGATGGAAGAATTCTTCCATCAGTCTAGCAGTGTCTACAGCAGAGCGAAGGTTGGTTTAATTATCTTTCTCAGGGGGTGGCTATTTCACACCCCTGAGCAGCAGAGCTAGGTCATCCTATGTTTTAAGAGTAGACTGGGCCTCAGTGGAAGCATCTCACCTGAGCTTCATCCCACTTCCTCCTGGCCCTGAGTTAATCTCAGGGTATCTCCGGTGGGCCAGTGAGTTTCACTGCTTTAGGCCAACAGAGGATGGGCCCCCCTGTAACATGTCAGGATGTTAATGCCGGGCTGTGCTGGGTGGGGGAGTGATGTGTGCGTCAGCTCCGGCCACGCTCACCCCTCCTGCTCTCAGAAATATCCAGCAAGGTAGCACCCAACCTGGCTCCTCCTTAGTCTTAGCTGCCCTAAAGGCTCTTCCCTCATTGCTGCTCAGCCCTGATCTTGTCTCCCCGGAGATCCACCCCCACCTCCCTCCCTTGTCAGCGGGCTGGGTAATGCGACCCCTGCCTCAGCAAATCACAAGAACCCACTAAGGCTCCACACCGGCTAATGGGTTATAGTCACCTCCGCTCCTAAGCTTGTGTGTTGGGGGTGGAAAGCGACACGTGAGTCAGCTCTGGCCACACTCAGTCCTCCTGCTCTCTGTGCATGGGGTGCACAAGGCAATTCTATCCATCCGTTAAACTGCCAAACATCCGTCAGTTAAACTGCCAGCCCCATCTGTCAGTTAAACTGCCAGCCCCAGCATTCCAGGCTGCCCAGCAACACTCTGCGCCTCTCCCACCCGCTGCCCTGGAGGGGCGAGATACTGCATCCGCCATGGAGGGCTGTAAGCTGTAAAGGCATGGAAGCTTCTCCTTCCCCAGCACGCTCTGACACTGCCCCCATAATGGATCTTGAGCCTGCCCTGCAGGGACCCCTCCCCCCTTCTTGGGCTGAGAGGGGAAGCCAGTCTCAGTGTAGGTTTGTCTTATCTGGGGATTTTCAACCCCAATCATTTACTTTTGGGGCTAGCTGGCTTTGGGGGAGTCGTGCATGGATCAGCACAGGATCATGGTCACACACACACACACACACACACACACACACACGATAAGCAAGGCAAACTTCTGTGCTCCTCTCTCCCTCCCCATGCCCCACAGAAAGGGATGCTGCTGGAGCCAACAGGGACTTTATGGTGTTTTGTATCATCTCTCTGTTCCATTCCTTTATGTAGCATGAATGTCAGTCTGCGAGAGTCTAGAAAGTTTGCAGTCCTGTCCCTACTCCACCATAAACACACTGATCCTCAACAGGAGACTCCTCTTCCTAGGTTCACTCACAACCATTGCTCCAACAGCAATAATTAATAACGGACTCTCTTTGGGCGTAGGGATTGGCAGTGTATGTCTGCAGGGGAGCTGAGAAGTACATATAATGGCAACCACTTGTCCCCAAAGTCCTGAATCAGTGGACACTGCCCCCAAACAGTCAGATGGAAACCCATTTCTCCATAGCCTCTCCAAAATTGAGCCAATAAAAATGTCTCAAGAAAAAGGAATAGGCACCAAAGAAATTTAATAAGTTCTTTATATTTAACCTTAAGAACATCTGATCAAAAAAAAACTGGGAGCTTCTTCATTAGACACCTAACTATGGATGTAGAAGCTTAACATTAGGCACCCATCTTTTAAAATCTTGGCCAGAAGTTTTAAGGCTATATTGTGCCTCGCTCCTGTGCATGTGGGAAGGAGGGTGATCCCTCTCGGGGAGGGATAGCTCAGTGGTTTGAGCATTGGCCTGCTAAACCCAGGGTTGTAAGCTCAATCCTTGAGGAGGCCACTTAGGGATTTGGGGCAAAAATTGGTCCAGCTAGTGAAGGCAGGGGGCTGGACTTGATGACCTTTCAAGGTCCCTTCCAGTTCTAGGAGATTGGTATATCTCCAATTATTACCTCCCCCTGCTTTTCACACTCTCCTCCTCATAGACAGTGAGGGAGCTCTTCAGAGCAGAGGCCATTCTTTCTGAGTGTTTGGAAAGCACCTTGCACATAGTGTGGTCTACCATACTTCTTGATCAGAAAAACCCACTCGGTCATCAGGGACTGTTGAATTCTTTGTGCTTCCTGCAGTGTACAGGCTGCTTCCTCTTAGTGTTCTGACGGTGCTAGCCAGCACAAAAAAGGCAGGGAGAAAATAGGGACATGGCCCCATCACTCCTTGTCACCAGTCAGTACAGATAACTGGATAAACAGAGTAGGAGAGGTTCATCTTGTTAAGTCATGAGCATGGCCTCATTTTTCACTTAGAAGCAGGGTTGGATTTAGGGGCAGGCGACCCAGACAACCGCCTGGGATGCCAGGCTTGGAGTGCGCTGGTCTCAGGGTGTTATTTTTGTTTGCGACAAAAGGGAAAATAGAATGTTTGAAGTAAAATGTTTTAGGTATTCCGTTGCGGATTCATTTTTCACTAACTTCCTAGAATGTTCTGGGCCTTTGTAGAATCTCATGGACCCTTCCAGACTTTTTGAGAACGATATTTTCCTCAAATACTGCTTTATTCTGTGAATTACAAGAACTGGTTGTATTTTCTGTCTACACAAAAGAAAACTGAGAGCAGCCATCATGGTCTGCACAAACATAAAGGGATTCAGATACTTTGCATTTATACAGCACTTTACATTTTCCAAGCATTATGCAAACAGTAACAAATTAGTCCTCCAAACACTCCTGTGAAGTGTGTAACTAAGAATTATCCCCATTTTATAGATGAGGAAAATAAGGACACGAGAATAAGTGAAAAGATATTACCTCACCTACCCAGGGGCAGCCCGTCCATATAGGTGAACTAGGTGGTTGCCTAGGGTGCCAAATTAAATGGAGTGCCAAATTTGAGTGAAAAAAATCAAATTTAAAAAAAGAAAAAGATGGAAAAAAAAAGAAATAAAATAACAAAGATGTCCTTATTTCAATTCCTGTGCACATACAGAGGGAATATGAATTATAATTTCTCTACATTTCTGAGAATTTATTAATATGTCAAATCTTTTATTTACTGCAAAAATAATATTTTAGCTAAAAAAACTTTCAATTTGCAATGTAGGGTCAAGATGACCCACTCCGCAATTTTGGTAAGTGTAACCCCTTTGGGGTATAGAGAGCATGGCCCTTTAAATCTTTTTCACATGGGGGAGGGGGAGAGTAAGAAAAAGGAGGGAAACTCCAGGGGGCAGCGCTGGATCTCCAGGGAGAGAGAGAGAGGCAGCAGGGCTGGCCCTGCAGAAGGAAGCAGAGAGAACCTGCCTGAGGCCTGAGGAGGACAGGCCCGAGCAATCGGGGACAGCCCAGGACAGGAGCCAGGAGGAGCCCTGTGCCGGGGGAATCGCCCGAGCAGGACAGGCCGGAGCTGGACCCAGTATCACGGCTGCCCAGAGCTGCATGGGGCTGGGAGTACTGGGGCTTGTGACTCTGCACTGGGAACAAGGAGGGAGGCTGCTAGCTAGTTAAGTGGGGAGGTGGTCGCTCTGTGTGGCTTTGCACAGAGTGGCAGAAGAGGGCACCGGAAGGGTGAGTCTTGGGTGCTCCTGGTCGTCTTCGGCGCCAGTGAACTCTCCCCAGCAAACCCCTCCGGTGCCCTCTTCTGCTGCTCTCTGCAAAGCCCCACAGAGCAACCCCCTCCCCACTTAACTAGCTACAACCTCCCTCCTTGTTCCCAGTGCAGAGTCACAAGCCCCAGTACTCACAGCCCCACGCAACTCTGGGCAGCCGTGATACTGGATCCAGCTCCGGCCTGTCCTGCTCGGGCGATTCCCCCGGCACAGGGCTCCTCCTGGCTCCTGTCCTGGGCTGTCCCCGATCGGGCCTGTCCTCCTCAGGCCTCAGGCAGGTTCTCTCTGCTTCCTTCTCCAGGGCCAGCCCTGCTGCCTCTCTCTCTCTCTCTCCCTGGAGCTCCAGCGCTGCCCCCTGGAGTTTCCCTCCTTTTTCTTACTCTCCCCCTCCCCCTGTGAAAAAGATTTAAAGGGGCCATCCTCTCTAAACCCCAAAGGAGTTACATAAGCAATAACTCAACCACAATGAAACACATACGCCAGCGGCAAGAGCTGCAATGCTAGCGACACCTAACTCAAATATACATCAAGGTTGCATAGCCAGAAATTCATGTAGAGCGGAGATATTGCGAGTTGATACATGTCAAACAGTCATTTTAACACACGTTGCAGTAGATGGTTAACAATCGAGCGAATACTGTGGAAAATTGTTTCTTGGTGCCAAAGAATAAAGAATAATGTCTTTCAGCATTATAAATCCAAAATGTGAGTATCTTTAAGTGTTATTAAACCTTAGTGTTATTATCAGGCTATATAATTATTAACTTCTCTTTGTTATAACTGGTTCACATGTAATAAATAAGGCCCATAAAAGAAAAGTAACAGTGTTAATGCTTAATAGACTACGAAAGTGAAGACGTCACACTCCAAGCGGGTAACCATGAGAAAGGGGATTACTTTCCAAAAAATTGGTGTTGGATTATAATGTTGAAAAAGGTCATTTTGTTTCTGTGTTTCCAGATGAAGGAATTTTACTTGGAGAGGAGGTTAGCTCACATCTACATGGAAGCAGTTTGGAACATCAAGATGAAGGTATATTACTTTGAGATGAGGGTAGCTCACATCCACAAAAAAGGAGTTTGGAAACTCAAGATGATGGAAACTTACTTCTAGATGAAGGCCACTCACAGCATCAGATATGGAAGTGGAGAAAATTTATTACCTTCAGAGACACATGCAGAAATTGAAGTAAATGAAGTAGAAGGAAAAAGGATGAAGTTACAAACAAGTTACAGTATGGGGACCCAGCTTCATGGCCCAGATATGATGACCATGTGTGGCAAATTCTTGTGAAACATGGACCCGAACAAGTTCATGAATTTTTCCCTTCCCTAAGGATGGAAATAAAAGAAAATTCTCTGCTCAGCATTACAAGAGGAAACTCATGGGGAGGAAATTCATCGAAACTGGTTACAATATTCAGTGTCGAAGGACTCTATGTTTTGCTTTTGCTGCAAGTGGTTTAGAAATCAAGCAATTGGTACATCACTTACTGAAAATAGTTTGAAGGACTGAAAAAATATATCTTCAATTCTCTCTTTACTTGAAAGAAGTACAGAACATTTGGAATGTTTTCAAAATTGGAAAGAACTTGAATTACAATTGAAAAAAGGAAAAAATATTGATAAAGAAAATTTACACGTAATCAAAGAAAAAGAAGAATATTGGCAACAAATATTAAAGCATCTGATTGCTTTAGTGAAAGTTCTTAGTGGGCAGAATTTAGCATTCAGCGGCCATGGTAGAAATGAAAAATTATACACTCCAGGTAATGGAAACTTTTTTTAAAATTTGTTGAATACCTAGCTTTGTATGATCCAGTCATGAAGGAGCATCTATGTAAAATAACTGATCATGAAACACAGGTTCATTACTTAGGAAAAATATGCAAAATGAAGCCCTTCAAAGGGGAAGGGATAGCTCAGTGGTTTGAGCATTAGCTTGCTAAATCTAGGGTTGTGAGTTCAATCCTTGAAGGGGCCATTTAGGGATCTGGAGCAAAAATCTGTCTGGGGATTGGTCCTGCTTTGAGCAGGGGGTTGGACTAGATGACCTCCTGAGGTCCCTTCCAACCCTCATATTCTATGAAATCCTAGCAAATGCCATTAAAAAGAAAATCATAGAAGCAGCCCCTTCCCCAAAATACTTTTTAATAATACTGGATTATACACCAGATGTGTCATGTTGAACAAATGACAATGATCATTCATTTTGTGGATATGGAAAAGTCTGCAGATGAAGATAATGCTGAAGTGCTCATAAAGGAACATGTTTTTGGGTTTCAAACCACAGAAGGAGACAATTGGAGCATTTATGAATGAAACTATTCTACAAGAGCTTGAAACAATGCTATTATCTGTTGAAAACTTACGTGGCCAAGGCTATGATATAATGGGAGTAATATGAAGGGTAAAGACAATGGTGTGCAAAGGAGAATCATGGAAATCAGTCCTAGGGCCTTTTTCATTCCTTGCAGTTTGCATTCTCTGAATTTGGTTGTCAATGATGCTGCTAGATACTGTTTGGAGGCAAAGCGGTTTCTTTGACCTAGAGCAAGGTGTTTTTTCTCAGGCTCAACATGCCACTGAGAGATTCTGACTTGCCATGTGAATTCTCTAACTGTGAAACCACTTAGTCAGACAAGATGGGAGAGTTGTACTGATGCTTTGAAGCCTCTTTGCTATGAAGTTGGAAACATTTATGATGCCCTAATTGAAATTTCTGATAGGTAACAGGTAATAATTGGAGATATACCAATCTCCTAGAACTGGAAGGGACCTTGAAAGATCATTGAGTCCAGCCCCCTGCCTTCACTAGCAGGACCAATTTTTGCCCCAGATCCCTAAGTGGCCCCCTCAAGGATTGAACTCACAACCCTGGGTTTAACAGGCCAATGCTCAAACCACTGAGCTATTCCTCCCCCCCCCTTTACTGGATCATCTGGCAATGCAGCATGTTAAGATGCAAAAGCTCTTGCAAATGACCTTTCCAAGTTCAAATTTGTGACTTCACTCATTTGTGGTATAATATCCTTTTCGAGATTAACCTCACTAGTAAGCAACGTCAGGAAAAAACTTGAACATACATTCTGCTATTCAAAAACTGCAGCAAACTAAAAATATTCTGGAGGAATTCAGAAGAGATGAAGGGTTCGAAAGAACACTAGTAGATTCTCTCGAGCTTGCTGAAGAAATAGACTTTCCAACAAAATTTGAACCAGAGCCAGTTCACATTCGGCAAAAGAAACAGCAGTTTTCATATGAAGGATGAGACCCACCCATTGAGAACCCAAAACAAAGGTTCAAAGTTAATTTCTACTTCACAGTCCTTAATACTGCTATTCACGCAGTTGACAAAAGATTTCAATAGATGCAGCAGCTAGAGTCAGTATTTTGCTTTCTATATGATATCCACAGCTTGCAAAAGTGAGCTTCAGGCTTGTAGTGAGCTTCAGGCTTTTTCAAGATGACTTAAGAAACATTCCACTCCTGAAGAAGTACTGAAGTTTGTTTGTGAAAATAAACTCAGACAGTTTTCCAAACATTTTTATAGCTCTACGCATTCTTTTAACTTTGCTGTTTCCATAGCTAGTGAGGAACATAGCTTCTCAAAGTTAAAATTGATAAAAGCATATCTGTGTTCAACCATGGTGCAAGAGAGACTTGTTGGACTTGCCACAATGTCAATAGAGCATGAAATAGCTGGAAAACTGGATCTAAAAGAACTAGTGACTGAATTTTCAAAACTTAAAGCAAGAAAAGTCATGTTTTAAGAGCACAGAGTGTTTTTTATTTGGAGTGTTTTGTAAATACAGGTTAAAGTTCATTGAAGAGTTTTCTTATTTCTTTCTATATTGGATGTGGTGGTAATGGCAGTTAAAGCAGGGTAGCGCAATGGATGAGATTGGATTTGTAATAATAAAAATTATAATTAACATTTTTAATGCATTTTTATTTGAAATCAGACTGAAATATCATCTAGCTGTTGTGTACAAATCTATTCTGAAAATTTCGTGTCTCTATTTTATCTGATCTCAGAAACATTGGTTGGATAGATGGACGGACAGACAAACCAAATAATTAAGCCTCTGTTTAAAAAACAAAACAAAACGCTTAAACATTAAAAGGAAAAAAGGGGCAAAATGTTGCCCAGTTTACCAAAAACCTCAGCCTAGATCTGCCCTTAGGGTTTGGGGGTAGCGGGAGCCGATTGCATGGTTCATCTAGGGTGCCAGTTGCTGGTAGCTAGTCTAGGGCCGTTCTGCACCTATCTTGTCACTCCAGTAGCATCCGGCAAGTTAATGACAGAACCAGATTAGAACATTATCCCTTGCCCGACACCAGGTATAGCTATTTACACCAGTATAAAATGCTACCAAGTCAGAATGGTAGAGCTTTATACCCACCTCACACTGATTTAAATAGCTGCATAAGGTGCAGGTCCATGGGAAATCGGGTCCCGTCTCCCAGTCCCAAGCTCAGTTTACTAGATCACAGCTGTCACGCTGTGAAGGGGACAGGGATCAGTTACTATCACCTGTTCTAGAGGACAGAACAAGAAGTACTTAGGTTTTCCCTGCTGCAGCTCAAGTCTAAGTTAAATATTAAATATAATTTGGATATACTTTAACTACAAGAACTATTAGGCAATGATGGGACAAACTATCAAGGCCTAGAGCCCACAAATACTTATACACATGAGTAACTTTATGCATGAGGGGTAAAATTCTGGCCCCATTGAAGTCAGTGGCAAAACTTCCGTTGGTTTCAATAGGGCCAAGATAATGCCTCCAAAGTCTCCCTGAGTTCAAAAGGAATGTTTACAAGAATAAGTGTTTGCTGGTCCAAGGCCCAAAGCTAGACTCCCATCTTCTAGAGATAGTTTAGAAATAATAAAATGTATTCATCACCCTGGAAGATTATCTAGATGACTAGGGGTAGCTGCCAACCCAAATGTTTCTATTTCAGAACTCTTTTCATCATTATTGCTATGACAAAATTTACACTTTGTAGGAATCACTTTCTTAAAATTGAAAATGGTTTATACAGGTAGAGAGCCTGACATTAAGGTATAATTCTGAGCTCATTTCCTGCAAGTGATACTGATATTTTGATTTCAGTGTTAAAAATCTGTATCATCTTTCCTGGCCAAATCCTGCTTTGACATGAACTTGCAGGAGGTGGGGTTCCAATTGTAAATTGCCACGTACTCGCAGGGGCGAAAGAAAATGCAGGCCTGTTATTTACCAGGCTGCATGTGGCAACAGACTATATTGGTAAGGGATGCAAGGAGAGTATGGGTCATGATGCAAACTGCAGACACACACACACTAAAATTAATCAATTTAAAGTTTTATTGGGGATAATTACAAGGGGTAAGGGAGCAGCGTATGATTAGCTAATAGAGTTAATGAAACTTAAAACACACAATGACTAAAATATCTACTAACAATATTTATAAACAAAGATGCAGCATTTAGTAATAACCAATACTTACAAATACAAACCAACACATAACGACCGGCAAACGTAGAAACTCTGAAACACGTGAGCTGAGAGAGAGGCTTCGAGGTGATCAGGCTCGGTTACGGGTGTACACAGGATACACAGGATTCGTTTTTCTTTCTCCTCTCCCTGCCTGCACATGGCAGGCAGGCCTATAAAGTACCAACTGTGACATCATAGAAGTGTCATAGGGAACGGGGCCCAAAACCTGTTTGTGTTTGTCTCTGATTGGCACAAGCAAAGTTTACACCAAGTAGGGGAGCAGGTGCCTTAAAGTCTGGCTTTGCCCCCAAAAGGTGAGGAAATGCATATTGTTTTAGAATGCGTTCAACACTGAATGACAAAAGAAGAGGCCAGGGCAATACCGGTATGGGCAAGTTTTACAGATTGCAGACAGGAACTCATCTCAATACCAATCAGTGATGAGCTGCCAAAATATTAACAACCGGTTCCCTCCTCCTCACCCCACGAGGGGGTCGTGCCCCCACCCCACCCCACCCCCCGGGACTCCTGCCCCGCCCCCCGGGACTCCTGCCCCATCCAACCTCCCACGTTCCTTGACACCCCACCCCCAGGACCCCTGCCCCATCCACCACCCTTCCCTGTCCCCTAACTGCCCCCTGACGCCCCATCCAACCCCTCCTCTTATTCCTGATGGCCCCCCGGGACCTCTGCCCAATCCAACCACCCCGTCTCTCTGTCCCGACTGCCCCTGGAACCCTTGCCCCTGACTGCCTCCCACCGCCCCATCCAACCCCTGCTCCTTCCTGACTGCCCGCCCCGGGACCCTTGCCCCCATTCAATTCCCCTGTTCCCTGCCCTCTGACCACCCCGAGTCCCGACCCTAATCCATCCCCTACCCTCTATCCAACACCCCCTCCCTGTTCCCTGCACCCCTTACCGCGCTGCCTGGACCTGCACCGGCCGGAGTCGGGGCCGGGGGCTGGCCGCCGGCCCGCAGCCGCACCGCCCGGCCGGGGTCGGGGCCAGAGACGCGCGGTGCTTAGAGCCCTCCTCGTGCCCCCCGCCCCAGCTCACCTGCAGGAAGCTGCTGCTTCCTTCTCAGCCCTCCCAGGCTTCCCACACTAACAGCTGATTGGCGGGAAGCCCGGAGGGGGAGCCTTCAGAGGAGGAGGCAGAGGCAGAGCTGGAGCCAGGTGAGCTGGGGCAGGGCAGGGCAGGGAGGTGCTGGAGCTTTTGTCAAATTTAAAAGCCCTTTACAACTGGTTCTAAAAGGGTTTCTAAATTTAACAACCGGTTCCCACGAACCGGTGGGAACCGGCTCCAGCTCACCACTGGTTCCAATTAATCTAGATGGGAGCTATGCATGCAAAGCAGAGGGCAGAATTGGGCTTCCTAATTTTATAGTGACATTAAATTACTACTAGCAGCATTCTGTAGGATGTTGGTGTTGATCTAAACAGTAAAACTGCATACATGGAGATTGTTTGTACGATCTAGTTCAAATCTGAACAGTTCAGAAGAGATAATATATATAGTGAATTCTTATATGAATTACTCCAGTTTGGCTAGGTAATGAAATAGCATAAACTGAAATGAGAAAAATGATACTTGATGATCCATACCTGTCACTAAAACTGTAAGAAATAGCCAATGGAGATATAATGCAAACTAATGTAGAGTGGTGTGTTTTTCTTTCTGGAGAATTTACCTTTGCTTTGTCAATTCTTTGTTAAGCTCCTTGCCAAAGCTAAGGGCTGGCTGCTCCTCTATCCCCTCTTCTGGTCTCTTCCGAGTATACTCCTACAGGTCTTCAGTCTCTGGGGCAGAATGCTGGGATTTTCCCATTCTCAGACCAGACCCAGTAGTACACTACCTTGCATACTAACTGTGATTACTCAGCAGGTCCAACTGGACTCAGTACCTATCATTCTTCCCTGTGGGAGCTGTGAGAAATGGTAACCCCAAACAGCCTTCTTAAAACTAAGTATAGTTTAATCTTAACAGTAGGAACACAGCACAACAAGTGAAAGGGATTTTTAAAATCATGAAACAGTGTGTATGCCTCTCTGTCTTACTTAAAGGATTTAGGTAGGCATATCTAACTCCAGACCTCTTTCTCCCTGGAGTCTAGGGGTCAGACTATTTCCCAGCAGTCTCTGGCTTAGTCTCCTTTTTAACCATCTAACATCTTCAGGAGACTATCTAAGACTATGTCTAAACTTACAGCGCTACAAGGTCATAGTTGAAGCTACACTGCTATAGTGAGTGTGAACACCAAAGCACTACAGCAATGGAAGGAGTTCTCCCATTACTGTAGTTAATCCTCTTCCCCAGAAGGTGGTAGGTCAACAGATGAATTCTTCCACCAACCCTGCTCTGTCTACAGCAGGGGTTAGATCAGCATAGTTACGTCTCTGAGGGGTATGGATTTAGCTATGCCAATGTCCATTTTCAGTGTAGATCAGCTCTCAGTCTTTAAACCCTTCTTAGGCACTGATCTCTTCCCCCTCAACAGGGGCTCAGACATTCCTGGAGAAACTTGTTTAGCAAGCCCAATCGGGGATCTAGCCAGTGCATCATGGCCAACGGCTCCTGTATTGTCCCTCAAGTGTTTGAAGAGTGGCATATCCGGATTTCCCTTCCCCCTCCTAGGCAACTTTTCCTGACAATGTTGCTAATGACTTAACACAATATGTGCATGAAGTGCAAAACACAATAGCCCAATCAAGATACAGTATTCATAAATTATTACATGCAGCTACAAAGCCATCACAATCCTTTTTACCAGTTATAGCCCTAGCTGCCTTTTTTGCAGTCACGTCAACAGCTCGGTAGCTGAGTCTTATTTGTGTCTCTTTTTAGAAGTCCTGACTGCACCAGAATGCTCTAGACTTTTCCATGGGGAGCATTTTTTTTCTTTCACTCTCAATCATTGTCTGCATATATAAATATCTGTTCACAGAAGTGCACACACACAGTCATATAAACAAAGGATCCATAAAAGCAGGCAAGCTGTTGAATTTTTTTGTCTGTTAGCATTGCTGCATAGTTGAATCAAAAGGAGATGGTACAGACTTTCCATTTGACTTTCTGCTCCTTGAATGCTGAGCAGCTTTCAGCACTTCTGGGATGCTTATTTCCAATCTTGGACGCTGAAAGAATCAGACTCCAGTTCTAAGTTAAAGTCTCCTGGGATATTTGGCCAGAGGACAGTTTCAAAACAGGCTATGCTGTGTAAGATATTGTTTTTATTACCACTTGCTCAATTTAAATTGCTGTTAATTAATATTAAAATGTTAATACTTTTTGAGCATTGGATCAGATTTTACTTATTTATTTGGAAATTAAACCTGAAATACTTTTGGCAAACATTTACTAGTGTTACAGCTCTGTTATCTAAGTGTGCTAGAAGCATATCCATCTCTCCTCTTCCTCATCCTGTTTTTAATGCCCACCCTCATGGCTCTGTATCTTTCCCACCACCCTGCTAGCCCAGCAGGACTAGACATGTTTCCCTTTGAAGTCTGTAAACATTCTTTGATCACCCAGACTGATAGCTAGCCAATTATGCAGACATTTAAATATCTATCTGGAGTACAGCTGGGGAAATAGTGGGAAAATGTATTCACAAATATTTGTGCAAAATCTGACTGGTGATTCTGTTTGGCCAGGTTTGTATCCTTTTTTATTTGTTTTTCTGGCAAACATTGGGGTTACCACCATTTGTGCATAGAATTGCTGGGGGAGGGAAGCTTTTATTTATGAGGTTACAAGTGTCAGTACCCAATGAAGCATATGCTGCAGGACTATAGGAATTAGTGCTAGAAGTGTTGGGATGCCCACCCCTCTGTACACTGTGTGATGGGGTGATCTGCCACCTTAAAGGTAGTGGTGCCTGGTGGGGCAGCCCACCCCATCATATACCATGGCCCTTTAAGATTTTGTCATGTCTTATATGCAAAGGCCAAGGATCTGTTGGAAGAGAAGAAATAGTCCAAAGAATAAGTAGTATGTGGGTGGAATCTCATTATTATCTCTTCAATCACCTGGACCAGGACCCTTGCAGAATTGGCAGTGCAAGGGTCCCCTCTCCTCCAGCCATTTGGGATGAGCTTTAGGAATGTGACCAGCATATATGCTGCCTCTCTCTCCTAGCAATGCAGGCATCAGCAGATGAAGGCTAGACTGCTGAACCCTCAGGGCTTCGGAACTAATTGTGGAGGAAAGGCTCCGGCTGAAGGAGAAACAGACCAAGGTCCTACAGCTGGCCTAAGTGACTACTCCGGCTCCAAAAAAGAGAGCTGGGTGAGTCCTCCCTGAAGGAGGTAGACAGAAGGACTGTCTAACATACAACCCCAAGCCCAGGAAAGAGAGCTAGGGAAGACTCCTGCCTGAAGGAGGGAGATTCTGATGGTTTGAGCCACAGCCCTAGCTCCAGGAGGAGGGTTACGGGAACTTTGGCCTTAAGGAGGGAAACCATAAACGTGGTTTGAAATATGGCTTGGTAAGAGCTAGAGAGGCTCAGGAGCCACCAGGAGCAGGGGCTTTCAGCAACAGACTAGTGTGGTGAGAAACCACCTGGGAAACCAGACCCTATGCAGGAGAGGATCACAGGATGTGAACCTGAAAAATGGCCTAAAAGAGGAGCACAGTTTGAAGCAGGCCAAGGAAATAGTAAGGGGTTGGGAGAAATTGGGCCCAACAACCATATACGGGGTCTCTAACTTGAAACCAAGAGAGTGAGTGAGTGAGCATGGTTTCCCCTGCCAAACCCAACAAGAGGGTTTATTAAGGCCTTGAACAAGCAGGCCACAATCAAAGAGGCCAGGGACTATACACCTTCATGTAGTGTGACTGGCTTGCTGAGGTATTGAACTCTTTACAACCCCGAAAGGGGAAAGGACTACCAGGGGTGGCTCTAGACATTTCGCCGCCCCAAGCACGGCGGCATGCTGCGGGGGGCACTATGCCGGCTGCCCGGAGGGCGGCAGGCAGCTCCGGTGGACCTCCCGCAGGCGTGCCTGCGGCAGGTCCGCTAGTACCGCGGCTCTGGAGGACCTCCCGCAGGTGTGCCTGCGGGAAATCCACCAAAGCCGCGGGACCAGCGGACCCTCTGCCAGCACGCCTGCGGGAGGTCCACCGGAGCCACCTGCCGCCCTCCCTGCGGCCGGCATACTGCCCCCTGCGGCATGCCGCCCCAAGCACGCTCTTGGTGTGCTGGGGCCTGGAGCCACCCCTGAGGATTACCAACAACCCATTTGGAGGGCAGAGGTTGTGACAAAGGACCAACAGCAAGAGATCCGTCAGAGTAGGGAAACTGAAGCAGTCTTATTGTATCTCCAGGTTTTGCCACAAGGGGGCACACAAGACTGAAGGGAACCAGTAGCACACTGGCTTAGGGTGTTTGGTAGTGAAGGTGTTAGGAGGTAGGGGGAGACCAGGCAACTGAGACGGCCAACAATTTCAGCACAAATACAACTGACTTATCTGTGGTTATTGCAGCATTAGCAGCTGTGGGGAGGAGAAGGGACGTGTGAGCTGTGGAAAAGTCCCTTGCCTAGGAAAAAAAAAAGCACATCCAGTCCTAGAACATGGAAAAAGGCGTCCGTTCTTGGGCATAGAGTCCTCCAATTCCTGCCCCTCCTCAGTTTCTGATCAGACACCCTATAGAACCACCTCCATTCACAGCTGCATTCTATTGTAGAAGAACATTTGTTTGTTTTTGGGTGGAGAGAGAAATTGATAACTATCAATTACAGTGTGCTGTCCAAAATCTGACAATGAAATGGGTAACTACTGACTGTATTGTGTAAAATCTATCCTCTCAAATGTAATAAGAGATCAATATCATACCAAGATCTAGGAATTAGTCCCAACTGAATTGCCCTAGTAGCATAATAATATATAATTGAAAAACTTTTAAATACCACTTTATAGCTCATTATCTGTGCCCAATTAAGTAACTGCTCCCCCCATTTCACTATTACTGTAACACTAATTTAGTGATCTAAGCAACTGGATGGAAACAATAATACTCCTTTTAGCCACTAGATTAAAATCCAACAGGTTTCATTATCTTAATACTATGGCAAGGGGTACTCTGCAAATGCTTTAAACAGATACCCTCAGCCCTACATCCTTCTAATTAATTTTACACCAGCAATTTTCTTATTGTGTTTGTTTTCAGCTGAGCCATGTGGATAATCAGTTCTTGCATGAGTTTCTGGATATGATCAATTATTTTCTGTTAAATATTATTTGTGGTTTTTGTAGTGACTAGAGACAGAACCAATCAAGGATCAGTGCTCTATCATGCTGTCCGATGAATAATATCCATAGATCAGTCCTCACCTCAAGAGCTTACATTCTAAATCTAAGACAGGAGCCAACAGGAGGGATACAACAAACCAGGGTATTGGGGTGGGGAGCACGAGGTAACAGTGAGACAGTTATGATTAGCGTACATAAATATTTTTATTTCTGATAATCTCAGCATGCTTGTGTCCCATGCAATACCTGTTGTATGCCCTAGGGGTGAATACTGCATTTCATATTTTAGATCACATCTTGAGTAAGAGACACGTCATATACCTTTTTTCTGTCTCCCTTGAGAAGTCATTGAGGCCATGCCTCTGCACTGAGGTAGGACCAACTAATCCTAGACCATCCCTGACAGATGTTTGTCCAGCCTGTTCTTAAAAACCTCCAATGACAGGTATTCTACAAACTCTCTGAAGAAGTGGGCTGTAGCCCACGAAAGGTTATGCTGAAATAAATCTGTTAGTCTCTAAGGTGCCACAAGTACTCCTGTTCTTTTTGCGGATACAGACTAAAATGGCTGCTACTCTGAAACCTCTCTCGGAAGCATATTCCAGAGCTTAACTATACTTATAGTTAGAAAGTTTTTTTCTAATATCTAACCTAAATCTCCCTTGCTGAAGATTAAGCCCATTACTTGTTTTCCTACCTTCAATGGACATGGAGCATAAGTCATCACTGTCCTCTTTATGGCAGCCCTTCTCAGTCATCTTTTCTCAAGACTTAACATGCCCAGTTTTTTTTAACCTTTCCTCATAGGTTTTTTTAATCTTTTATCATTTTTGTTGCTGTCCTTAAGACTCTCTCCAATTTGTCCTCATCTTTCCTGAAGTGTGGTACTCAGAATTGGACACAGTACTTCAGCTGAGGCCTCACCAATGACAAGTAGAGCAAGTCAATTACCTCCCATGTCTTTCTTACAACATTCCTGTTAATACACCCCAGAATATTAGCCTTTTTTTGCAGATGCATAACACTGTTGACTCATATTCAATTTGTGATTCACTATAACCCCCAGATCCTTCTCAGCAGTATTATCACCTAACTAGTTATTCCCTATTTTGTAGTTGTGCGTTTGATTATAATGTAGCATAAAATGTAACAAACTAACCTCTTCTTAGTAGGTGCTGACTACAATGTGACCTAGCACCCATCCTGCATTGATTTGTATGGACCATTCTGAACCTGATCCTCTAGAGGAGTCAATTTATATTCAAACTCAGTTACATGACTATTAATCAACTTGGTTCTGGCAATGATATAAGTGCCCTTTGATGCATTACTCTTGGCAGTCTCAAAATAAGAATGAGTTTTTGCATGCAAATCCCATTGACTTTCTAAATATTCTTCTCCGTAAAGAAGATCTTTGAGCAGCTTTAGACTCAGACCTAATTATGAACCCTAGAATGACTGACAAATGAACAAAAATTGTGACCATGACACTGCTGAAATAAGCATAATAAAAACAATAATACAATCTCTTGAGACAATGAGATGATTATTTCTGTTCTGAACCGTCATGCAGTAGATCTAGATTTCATTCTTGTTGGATTGAAATCCATCACTCCGCAGATGGATCTAATAAATCTTTATTAAGGCAAAACACTCAGCAATCAGTGATGAGTTACTTACAAGTGGGAAGCACATCAGGACAACTCACCACAGTCCCCTTCAGCACTGGACAATTTGCAGCTTCCCTAATCTTTTGTTCAGTTGATTTATGTCTAACTTTTTGTTATTTTTTTATACATATGTATTAGTCTCTCATGTTCATATAAACTTTCCTCCCATGTCAGTACAGGTTTTATGTAGGTTCAAACCAATTTCTTCTAGCTTTGGGGTTACTATATCTTTGGTTTTCCTAACAAATATGATTTCGCTGCATCTTCTTGCACTACAATTTCTTACACATACACAACACTAATTATGCTGCGCTGTAAAACTGTTAAATCACAGCAGCCTTCTGTAAGGCCTAAATATGCCTTTGCTTCCAATAATTCTTGCCCCTGGTCTGTTGCTCCCTGTTTAAGCAGGGAGTGAGAGCACTGTGGAGGCACTGCACTCAGCCGCTGAGGGAAGCAGGCATCTCATATTGCTCTGCAGTGACTCTCCTCCTAAGGGGAGCATAGGTACTGAGTTTTGTTTTAGCTGGTGGGTGCTTTTGTATAGGTGTGTGTGTTTGGGGGGTAGGGAGTGGCTAGAGGGGGCACTTTGCCAATTTTGGGGGGAAGCTATTTTCAGTATATTTATACACTTCTTTCATATTCAAGTTTATTGAATGTCTATCATTGGTATCTTTACTATTTTAATAATGATTACATTATTAGGAACTACATAATTACATTATCATGAATAACAGTATATTAAAATAATTGCAATCACCTACAAGCTGTCTTCACTACTGTCATAAAACATTACATGTTAAGCGTTGCCAAAGAAGTAACAGTATTTCTTTTATATTGTTTCATTAATAGGGGTTCAATAGATATCTCTGGCATCTCATTAAATATGTCCTTTATTAGTTGCTACTTACATTCTTTAAGTCTTAAAACACAAGTACACTTTCAAAATTACACAATAAAACAAGGTTCACAATTTCACAGCTAGTCTGTCACTTCACTTCACTTTGTTCTTATATCTCACTGACTGACTGGTGATGTCCTGCCCTTGATATACCCACGAGGGCATGGCTGACTACATTCTAGAGGTTTGAGGAAAATGTAGTTCTCAGAAAGTCTGGAAGGTTCCACAAGATAACCTGCACATCCACCAATGTGTGATATATGCCATCATGTGTCAGCAATTCCCCTCTGCCATGTACATTGGCCAAATCTGACAGTCTCTCTGCAAAAGAATAAATGGACACAAATCCGACATCAGGAAACATAACATTCAAAAACCAGTAGGACAGTGTTTCTCAAACTGGGGTTGCCACTTGTGTAGAGAAAGTCCCTGGCAGGACGGGCCGGTTTGTTTACCTGCCCCATCTGCAGGTCCAGTCGATCACGGCTCCCACTGGCCATGGTTCGCCACTGCAGGCCAATGGGGGCTGCTGGAAGCGGCGGCCAGTAAGTCCCTCAGCCCGCGCTGCTTCCAGCAGCTCCCATTGGCCTGGAGCAGCGAACCGTGGCCAGTGGGAGCCGCGATCGACCGGACCTGTGGACAGGGCAGGTAAACAAACAGGCCTGGCCCGCCAGGGGCTTTCCCTACACAAGCAGTGACCCCAGTTTGAGAAACACTGCAGTAGGAGAACACTTCAATCTCTCTGGTCACTCAATAACAGACCTAAAACTGGCAATTCTTCAACAAAAAAACTTCAAAAACAGACTCCAACATGAAGCTACAGAACTGGAATTAATTTGCAAACTGGATACCATCAGATTAGGCCTGAATAAAGACTGGGAATGGTTGGGTCATTACAGAACTTAAACTTAATATCCCCAATACTAATTTCTCCCTACTGTTACTCACACCGTCTTGTCAACTGTCTGTAATGGGTCACTATCTTACCACTTCAAAAGTTATTTTTCCTCCCTTGGTATCCTGCTGTTAACTGATTTATCTCGTTAGACTGACCTCACACTTGGTAAAGCAACTCCCATCCTTTCATGTATTTATACCTGCTACTGTATTTTTAACTTCATGCATCCGATGAAGTGGGTTCTAGCCCACGAAAGCTTATGCCCAAATAAATGTGTTAGTCTCTAAGGTGCCACAAGGACTCCTCATTGTTTTTGCTGATACAGACTCACACAGCTTCCACTCTGAAACCTGTCAACATTCTAAGAGGTTAGTGAAAAATGAATCCACATATAGAATACACCTCTACCCCAATAGAACGTGACTCAATATAACACGAATTTGGATATAACGCAGTGGGAAGCCCCGGGCCCTTTAAAGTGCCACCTGAGCCCCGCTGCTTTACCGCGTTATATCCGACTTTGCATGGAGCCCCGGGCCCTTTAAATCGCTGCCCGAGCACGGCTGCTGAAGCCAGTTGGGCTCAGGCAGTGATTTAAAGGGCCAGAGGCTCTGGCCGCTGCGAGCAGTCCCAGGCCCTTTAAATCCCCACCCGAGCCCTGCTGCCAGAGGTCCGGCGATGATTTAAAGGGACCAGGGCTCCTCACAGCGGCTGGAGCACCGGGCCCTTTAAATCCCCGCAGGGGCTCTGGCAGCCAGGCTCGGGTGGTGATATAAAGGGCCAGAGACTCCAGCTGCTGCGGGGAGCCCCGGGCCCTTTCGATCCCCGCCCGAGCCCCGCTGCCAGAGCTCCGGCAGTGATTTAAAGGGACCAGGGCTCCCCACAGCAGCTGGAGCACCGGGTCCTTTAAATCCCTGCTGGGACTCTGGCAGCCGGGCTTGGGTGGTGATTTAAAGGACCAGAGGTTCCCTGCAGCAGCTGAAGCAGGGGCGGCTCTATGTATTTTGCCTCCCCAAGCACAGCAGTCAGGCGGCTTTTGGCAGCGTGCCTACGGGAGGTCTGCTGGTAATGCGGATTCAGAGGCTTGCCTGCAGGAGGTCCGCCAGTCCCGCACCTTCGGCGTACCCACTGCCGAATTGCCGCCAAAACCGTGGGACCGGTGGACCTCCCATAGGCATGCCGCTGAAGGCAGTGAGCGGCAGGATGCTCCCCTCGTGGTTTGCCACCCCAGGCACGCGCTCGGTGCGCTGGTGCCTGGAGCCGTCCCTGGGCCTTTAAATCAGCGCCGGGGAAGCTGGTCCAGTCCGGCACAGTGTACCGGACCGAACCTGATATAATGCGGTCTCACCTGTAAGGCAGTGAGATTTTTTGGCTCCTGAGGACCGCGTTATATCGGGGTAGAGGTGTACTTGAAACATTTTACTTCAAACATTCTATTTTCCCTTTTGTCACAGCACCCCTAGCCCAGCGTCCCCCAAGCCCGGCTCCCCCAGGCACTTGCCTGGGTTGACTGCCCCTAAATCTGACCTGGGTTACTGCTCTGTTCTACTTTCTGCATCATGCAATATCTGTTTATGATAGCTGGTGTTTATGGAATAAAATTGTTATCCCTGTCTCCATTTAATGGAGAAAAAGGAGGCATAAATTGCCCACGCTAGCCTTCTTTCAAAGTAATGTACTAAATCTGCCAAAGGGGAGTCATCTTGCACAATAGCAACCTGTATCTCGATTCTGTCAGCTCCCATAGCATTTTAAATATTTAACCAGGGTCTTAATACCGCTCACATTCCAGGTGTTCAATCTAACATTCATTACAGCAGACTTTCAATACCTGTTGGAAAAGACTATATTAATTCAAACAAATTTGATTTTCCATTCAGTTACACTAATTGTATACTGGTGTAACCACCTGGAAATCAATGTAGTTCCTGGGGTAAAGCTGGTTTGATAGAGTGGGGAATCAGACCCTGTGAACATAAGAACAGCCATACTGGGTCAGACCAAAGGTCCATGTAGCCCAGTATCCTGTCTTCCGACAGTGGCCAATGCCCCAGAGGGAATGAACAGAACCGACAATCATCAAGTGATCCATCCCCTGTTGCCCATTCCCCGCTTCTGGCAAAACAGTACCTGGAAACCAAATAAGTAAAATTGAAACAGAACAAAACAGTTCTGATGTATTAAGGTAATTTATATCCCGTTAGCCAGAGAAACAGGTGCAAGAGACAACTGGAAGAGAAAATTAATTAAAAATAGACATAAACAAACAAGAGCAGTTAAAGAAATACAGGGCCTCAGCCTATATAGGAGGGTCTAGTGGATGTCACACAAGCTAGATTACTAATTTTTAAAAAAAATATAACGAATCAGAAAGGAAATTCTCCATTTAAACCATAACCACAAAATTCAGAAATGTGGAGGGAGATGTTAAAGCATAGAGTAAAAAAAAATAAGCTGCCAACAGCGCTGGACAAGGCGTCTTGGATGCGTGCTATGTTCATAACTGACTGAATAAGGAAAACAATTTTTTGTGAATAGTTAATTGATGCCAAAATTCACAACCAGTTTTATTCACAGGATATTGCTTGACCTAATTTCCCTCTAAACTGCGTGGCTGCGCAGCAGGCTATCAAGGGTCGCACAGGCAAGGGGAGATGCCTCTCCCCCAGCCCCATCCTTGGAGCTGCTGTGGATGGGGAGACACACCTCTCCCCCAGCCCCAGAGCTTCCCTGGCAGGGAGAGGCGCCTCTCCCCTCAGGGGTGGCTCTAGTAATCCGGCCACCCCAAGCAGGGCGGCATGCCGCAGGGGGCGCGCTGCCGGGCGCCGGTCCTGCAGCTCCGGGGGACGTGCCTGCGGAGGGTGCGCTGGTCCCACGGCTCGAGTGGAGCTTCCGCAGGCATGCCTGCGGGAGGTCCACCCGAGCTGCGGGACCAGGGAACTGTCCGCAGTCATGCCTGCGGGAGGTCTACCCGAGCCACGGGACTAGCGCCCCCTCCGCAGTCATGCCTGTGGGAGGTCCGCTGGTCCGGCGGCTCCGGTAGACCTCCCGCAGGCATGACTGCAGAAGGTCCGCCGGACCCGCCTGCCGCCCTCCTGGGAAAATGCCGCCCCACGCGCGTGCTTGGCACGCTGGGGTCTAGAGTCGGCCCTGTCTCCCCTGGTCCCTGGCTGCTGCGGTGAAAGAGGGCTGGTGGGAGTCCCAACCCCTTATCTCTAGCCCCACCCCAGAGCCCACACCCCCAGCCAGAGCCTTCACCCCCCAACCCTTTGCCCTAGCCCTGAGCCCCCTCCCACACCCCAAATCCCTCATCCCCAGCCATATCTCAGAGCCTGCACCCCCAGCCAGAGCCCTCACCTCCCCATATCCCAACTCTCTGCCCTAGCCCTGAGCCCCCTCCCACACCCCAAATCCCCCATCCCCAGCCCCACCCCAGAGCCTGCACCCGCAGCTACAACCCTCACCCCCTCACACACACCAACCCTCTGCCCCAGCCCTGAGCCCCCTCCTGCACCCCAAACCCTTCAGCCCCACTCCTGCCACACCATCGTATTGGTGCACATAACTAAATTCATTCTGCACATGGACATAAAATATTAGAGGAAACACTATGCGTGACCATCTGCAGAGCTGACTGAATAATGAAAAAAATCATTAATAATCATTTGATTAAAAAAAACCAAAATATGCAAAATTCCAGCTAAGTGAGAGAACTCACCACTGCTATAATAGCAGCCTGCCAGCCCTTCCCTGAGAGGGCCTCTGCTAACAGGTCATTCAGACATCTTATAGCCCCAGTGTCCACCTGGATTTACCCCTACCCCACTAGCCATTGCCTCAAAAATGCCATGTGATGGGTTGTATAGACCCCACACTAACAGGGAAGGTGCCAGACAGGATGTGGGGGCAGGGCTAGCCCAACCTTTTTGGGCCTGTCAACCATGTGTGGTAAGGAGGAGGCCTTTAAAAGGAAGGAAACCACAGTCAACTAAGAGGGGGATTGGGATTGCCCTAACCCTAAACAGGAGACTGCTGTAGTGACTCCTGGAACCACAGAGGGAGCTTCCAGCAGGGCTGCCCGTGGGGGGGGGGGCAAGTGGGGCAATTTGCCCCAGGCCCTGGGCCCCGCACGGGCCCTCACGAGAGTTTTTTGGGGGCCCCGGAGTGGGGTTCTTCACTCGCTCTGGGGGCTCCGGAAAACTGTCACGGGGCCCGGGCCCCCAGAGCTTCTTCCGCTCCAGGTCTTCGGCGGTGGAGGGTCCTTCCATTCCGGGGCGGAAGGACCCCCTGCTGGCGAATTACCGCCGAAGCGGGACCCATTGCCAAAGTGCCGGGTCTTCTGCGGTAATTCGGCGGCGGGGGGCCCCCGCCGCGGGTCTTCAGGGCACTTTGGCAGCGGGTCCCGGAGCAGAAGGACCCCCCCACCGCCAAATTACCACCGAAGCGGGGGCCTCCCGCCGCCGAAGACCCCAGGCCTCCTGTATCCTCTGGGCGGCCCTGGCTTCTATCCAGGAGATCTCCACCCTGACCCTACAGAGAGTGCAGTGAACTGCCAGGGTAAGCTAGAAAGATTTAAGAAGGACCACAATGGGCAAGGCCCCTTGCAAGTTGTAGGAGCTGGGGTCTATGCTGGAGAAAACCAGTATAAATAACTGGGTGCAGTTAGGTTCTCCCATCATCTGGGAGAAAACATTCAGGGTACTTTGTTACACTCCCTTTTCCCTTTACAGCTGGGAAAAAGACACCAGTTTTTGCTCTCAAATTTGAACTTGGCCACAGTGTTCACCACATTTGTGACCTCTACGATGATTTACTATAATTTTCTGTACCTAGGAATTAAACCCATAATCCTAAAAAAAGCTACGACTGGTTCAGCAGCCCATTTGATCAGTTTCACAGGCCTACATAGACTATCTTAATGATCTGTGAGCAGGTGCCTGCAATGGATGAAGATATAAAAATGGCAAATTCTTCTGTTTAACTGCTATTTTCCCAAGTTGTAAGTGTTTGCAAAAATATTTCATTGGGTCATATTTACTTACTCTGTGTAAAAAACAAAGGGACCACCTACTATACACACTGCATAGTCAGAATATCAATAAAAGAGCAAGTTGGATTATATACTATCTTGTGCAACAACAAAATCATCAGCCAAATTCTGAGTCCAGAATTTTCATAAGGTGCAGAAAACATTTTCAGATCCCAGACTGAGTTTGCAGTGCTGACCGTTTAAGAAGTTGTCTTTTTACTTAGGAGTAGCAGCATGCTAATGAAATTTGCTGATGATAAAAAGTTGGGAGGCATTGTCAATACATAGGAGGATTGGATTATTAACCTTAATATTATACAGGAAGCTCTGGATGACCTTGAAGACCAGAGTGACAAAAATGGGATGAAATCCCACAGTATTCTTGCCAGCAAGTTAAAGAAGTATGGGCTGGATGAATGGACGGTAAGGTGGATAGAAAACTGGCTAGATGGTTGGGCTCAATGGGTAGTGATCAATGGTTCCATGTCTAGTTGGCAGCCGGTATCAAGTGGAGTGCCCCAAGGGTCGGTGCTGGGGCCGGTTTTGTTCAATATCTTCATTAACGATCTGGAGGATGGTGTGGACTGCACCCTTAGCAAGTTTGCAGATGACACTAAACTGGGAGGAGTGGTTGATATGCTGGAGGGTAGGGATAGGATACAGAGGGACCTAGACAAATTAGAGGATTGGGCCAAAAGAAATATGATGAGGTTCAACAAGGACAAGTGCAGAGTCCTGCACTTAGGACGGAAGAATCCCATGCACTGCTACAGACTAGGGACCGAATGGCTGGGCAGCAGTTCTGCAGAAAAGGACCTAGGGGTTATGGTGGACGAAAAGCTGAATATGAGTCAACAGTGTGCCCTTGTTGCCAAGAAGGCTAATGGCATTTTGGGTTGTATAAGTAGGGGCATTTCCAGCAGATCGAGGGATGTGATCATTCCCCTCTATTCAGCACTGGTGAGGCCTCATTTGGAGTACTGTGTCCAGTTTTGGGCCCCACACTACAAGAAGGATGTGGATAAATTGGAGAGAGTCCAGTGGAGGGCAACAAAAATGATTAGGGGGCTGGAGCACATGACTTATGAGGAGAGGCTGAGGGAACTGAGATTGTTTAGCCTGCAGAAGAGAAGAATGAGGGGGGATTTGATAGCTGCTTTCAACTACCTGAAAGGGGGTTCCAAAGAGGATTGATCTAGACTGTTCTCGGTGGTAGAAGATGACAGAACAAGGAGTAACGGTCTCAGGTTGCAGAGGGGCAGGTTTAGTTTGGACATTAGGAAAAACTTTTTCACTAGTAGGGTGGTGAAGAACTGGAATGGGTTACCTAGGGAGGTGGTGGAATCTCCTTCCTTAGAGGTTTTTAAGGTCAAAAAACAAAGCTCTGGCTGGGATAATTTAGTTGGGTTTGGTCCTGCTTTGAGCAGGGGGTTGGACTAGATGACCTCCTGAGGGCCCTTCCAACCCTGAGATTCTATGATTCTGTGATTCTAGTACAAAGTGCAAAGTCGTGCACTTAGTGTCTAATAATCAGAATTTCTGCTACTAGCTGGGGGCTCATCAGTTGGAAGCAACAGAGGAGGAGAGAGACCTAGGTGTATTGGTTGACAGGATGACTACGAGCCACCAATATGATGCAGCTTTGAAAAAGGCAAATGAGAACCTAGGATGTGTTAGGCGAGATATTGCCAGCAGAGATTGAGAACTATCAATGCCATTTTACAAGGCACTGGTAAGAACTCATTTGGAATACTGTGTACGTTCCGGTCACCCATGTTCAAGAAAGATTAATTTAAACTGGAACACTTGCAGAGAAGAGCTACTAGGATGATGGCAGGAATGAGGGCCTGTCTTGTGAGAGGAAAGCGTAAGAACGTGGCTTGTTTAATCTAGCAACAAGAAGGCTGAGAGGGGATATGATTGCTCTCTATTAATACATTCAGGGGCTAAACATCAGCGTGGGTGAAGAGCTATTTAAGCTAAAGGACAATGTCGGCACAAGAACAAATGGATATAAACAAAATCAGAATGGAAATTAGAAGACGGTTTCTAACCATCAGAGGGGTGAGGTTCTGGAACAGCCTCCCAATAGGAGTTGTGGGGCAAACAACTTAATTAGTTGTAAGAGAAAGCTGGACACATTTATGAGTGGAATTGTATGACACGGTTTCTTCTGATAGTAGGGGGCAGAGCTCAACAATCTGGGGCTTACTTCCAGTTTATGTCTTATGATCTTATCATGCTTTGGGGTTTCAGCTGGACTCTGGCAGGGTTTAGAAAGAGATTCTCTCCCTCCACCCCCACTGTATTTTGGGAGGGTTTTTTATCTCCTTTGTCTGAAGCATCAGGGATGGCTATGGCTAAAGATATGACATTGGACAGAGAGAACCCAGGTTCTGAGGTGGCACCAAGCATTCTTTCTCTCAGGTGCTTAACTTGCTCACATGCTCAGAGTCTAACTGAACACCATATGTGAGGCTGGGAAGGAATTTTCCTCTATATCAGATTGGCAGTGACCTTGGGGTTTTTTGCCTTCCTCTGTAGTGTGTACATGTGGGTCTCTTGCCAGGATTATGTGGGTATATCACACATAATCATTTCCCAGCCATTGTGGGGGCCTCAAGCACTGGTGTGCCTCGGTCACGCCTGTGGCACACAATAGTTTAGTTTGCTGTGGGTTACACTACTTTGGTCTCATTTCAGTTGTTGGGTTTAGTGTGCAGACGTTGGGTGGTATTGATGGACTATGATATACAGGAGGTCAGACTAGATGATCTAGTGGTCCCTTCTGGCCTTAAACTCTATGACTCTATCGTTCTATGACCCAATTTGATAGAAAAGCCAGTGAGAGGGAATAAATATAGAAACCTACAATTTCATTCTGTGTTACTTTTCTGACTACACCTATGCTCTAGCATGATTGTGTAAGGACTGAGAGCCAAACTCTGGCTTGGAAAATCTCCCAGAGGTCTCTGGCTGGTTCTCTCCTTTACTTCATGGAAGAGAGAAAGTATTGTGTCTGTGACATCATCCCTTCCCTACCTGGCTTGTTGTGGATGCCCCTCCTGCTGTGTATAAGAATTGGGTAGTGTCTCTTTAAATAGTGACTCCTTTAGTCATGGCCCTCACTGTTTCTGAAGCACCTGAACTTTGCCAGAGCAACAGTAGATCTATGTAGCTAGACTTTGCATGTTCTGTAGGTGTAGTTAACATGATTATTTGGACTCCACTATGTCCAGGTTGTTCCTTCTACAGTATCATATATGTATAGAGCAAAAGGTAGGCTCTTTGTGATAAAGGGTTCAGCATATGTCTGAGGACTGGGATGAGGCCGGAGCTGGAACCAGAGAGTTTCTTGTGTAGAGAAAAACATATCACACTAACAACAACTAAAATAAGCAAATTATTCCTCTCAAAGAGAGGACGATGAAAGACAGAGAGATACCGTTATTTCATTTCCTAAGCTTTATACCAGTGATGAATGGGGTATAAGAACCTAGATAAGGCCCCTCTGGAGCTGTAATAGAACTAGGAGCTGTTACCTCTTCCAGAGTTCTCTCCATGTTTGCTGCTGAGCAGCCACGGGCGAAACCTTCCCAAAATGGCCCCGGGCCCATTCAGAAGCGAAAAACGGTGAGAAGTAAATGGATGGTAGGATTATGATGCCAGGCTTAGGAAGGGTGGAGTCTCCAAAATCCATGACCTGGGTAGCTTTCCCAGAAGAGATGGAAAGACAGTGCAAGGGGAGACACACAAAGTTTTCTAGACTCTTTCCATAGATTGTCCTATAGGAGGAAGTGTTCCAATTCTTTGCCCTAAATAGGAACACACAATTCTTATTGACTTTATGAAATTTGTGTACAATTACATCAGGGTCAAACTTGACCCCAAGTGTTAAGTACCATAAAAAAGTGAAGAAACAAAATATATACTTGCAGCATGATACACCAGTCTGAGTGAACTGGCAAATGCAGAGTGTTAATTATCTCGTTACTGATGAAGATGAAGATTATAAAATTGTATGGCCCTGTTGTCTTGACACGTATGATTAAAAGCTATACAATTTGTTGCACATAATTGTTGCTCCTAGAATAATATATATGTCTTTTGCATTTCTTTGTGTTATTTCCTCCTGTACAGATGACTTCTGACCATCCAGTGTGACATGTACTGTGTCTGGTGATTTTAATTCTTATCATTATGATAGTTATGCTTCATCACAGATGTATTTCTATTGGGCTACCTGCAAAGGGGATGCTTTCCATTAGCATGGTAATGAAACACTTTGTAAAAGTGTCACAGGCAGTCAGAAAGGTTAATGAGACTTTATGCCAGTCTTTTAAGAAAACACTATGGACGTATCCCTTAAACCAAAGGAAATGGGGGGGAACATATTATTAAATGCACATAATTATCGATGTAACTGATAGGCTGAATGCTGTGTGGGTGCTTTGAAAGGAAATAATTCAAAGAGATCTTCTCACTCTTGTGCCTCCTGTGTAGCAGCTGGCTGCAGCTATGGCTGTTGTACTTACTTGAGCACAAGAGCTGCTTAGAGCTAGTGTCCATGAGGGCACTAAGATCTGCCAAAAAAGCAGAGAAGGCTGAGGAAAAGACAGGGCCCTGTCTCCAACTCTCTTCTGAACTGGAATGCAGTTGTGGGGAGGAAGGGGAGGAGCGCATACTCGACCGTCCTAAGGGATGGCATAGCAGTAGGCCAGGTGACCGTTTTTTGACCTGAACACCCAGTTGGAAAGGGACCCTGGCTGGTCCGCTCCACACTGACTAGGCCGTTAAAAGTCTGGTTGGTGGCATAGGCAGGCTCCCTACCTGGCTTGCATGGCTCCAAGAAGCTGCCTCATGTCCGGCTCTGCAGCTCCCATTGGCCGGGAACTGCGGCCAATGGGAGCTGTGGGGGTAAGGCCTCCGGGGAGGGGCAGCATGCAGAGCCCCCTGGCCCCTCTGCTTAGGATCCAGACATCAGGCAGCTTCCTGGGAGCCACCTGAGATCAGCACCACCTGGAGTCTGCACCCCAAACCCCGTCCCACACCCCAACCCCCTGTCCCAGCCCTGAGCCCCCTCCTACACCCAAACTCCCTCCTGGAGCCCACACCCCCTCCTGCACCCTAACCCCCTGTCACAGCCTGGAGTCCCTTTCCGCACCCTGAACCCCTCATTTCTGGCCCCACCCAGGAGCCTGCACCCCCAGCCAGAGCCCTCAGCCCATCCCGGACCCCAATCCCCTGCGCCAGCCAAATGAAAATGGGTTAGTGAGTGATGGTGGGGGAGACTGAGCAAGGGGGGATGGAGTGAGCGGGAAGGAGCGGGGCTCGGGGAAGGAGCGGGGCAGGAGTGGGGCAAGGGTGTTCGTTTTTCTGCTCTTAGAAAGTTGGCAACCCTACATAGTGGCTATACTCATCAGGAGCTGTAGGAGGAATTGCAATGCGTTCCAGAGCCCTTCTCGGTGAGGCGTGCAGAGTTGCACCACCTCTTACTCAGGTGCAATGTCGTGCTAACCAAGAAAAAGAAACAGAAATGCACTGCAACGGAGTTTAAGAAAGGAAAATGAATTGGAAGCTCTAGAAACAAAAGCTAACGTAACAGAAAGAAACGAACTGTGTCATAGTCTATTGATCCAAGAACAATGTCATCCCACAATAGTGCTGTGACCTGTGTAAATCTCACAGGCCAAAGGCAGTCCTAGTGTAACTTCACTGAAATCAACAAATTTGTACCAAGTCTAAATTTGCTTCCTCATCTCCATGCTACAGGACACAGGATAATGGGTCAAATTCAACCCTTGCCGTATATGGGTGCAACCCCTTTGATTTCGCTAGGGTGGTTTGGCTATTTTAAATAATTCTTTGAGATTTGCTGTGTAATCTTGGACTTCCTTAGGAACCTATGAAACCTGACACTTCCTTGTAACACAGACTTTGGGGTTTGGAGCTGAGAAAGTGATCTGCAGCAAGGCAGCTGTGAGTCACATAAAAGACTGGCTGTTCTGCAAGGGCTCTGCTTTGATAAATAATAAATTACAGCTCACACGTGTGTGTGTTACTAAGATTTGGGGCTGGTTAGGCTTGTCCACGGACAAATTACTACAGGAAAACTGTTATCAACTTTTATTTCATGATTTGCTCTTTGTTTTCTGTGTCTTGCCAATAAAAATAACTTTTATTGGAGAGGCTGAAATAGGTCTTAGATACTGTTAGCTGGGGACAATCACTGGCAGGCAACATGGAGAGAAAGTGAACTCTGATCTCAGGGGAGGCTGAATCAGGAGTGGATTATAAACTTGAGTACCCTGTCAAGGACAATAGAGATTGCAATCTTTTACCATAAACAGTGCCACAGAGAAGCTGGAGAGGGCTAGCGTGGGCATGAGGAGAGGCAAGTGACCTGTAAGGTGGTAGGCTTTATTATGCCAGCTATAATTGGTGTTTACATCCACCCCTTTTGTCTAGCAAACTTTTATTTAATCCCACAAAAGATAGTGGTAGCCTCAAGCACAGAAGAAAGAGAAGGAATCATCCCTCCTTTAAACCACTCATCAGAGTTTTTAACTCAGGGATGAAAGTTCTCTCTGGACTGAAACTAGTGATATAAAATCTTTTTTGTAAAAGTGACTGTTTTCTACACAATATGAAAAGTGAGCTCATGGGCATTGGAATTCTCAGCAGAACTCCCTGAAAATAAACATATTTTAAAGATGCACTTTTAAGATAATATAACTAAAAATGTATTCATTTTGTAAAAATGCTCTTTTAGTGACAATAGGTATATAAATAAGAGCAATTACTTTGCCTTACCCTGCGGGGGGGGGGAGGAAGGGAGAATAGATTATAACATTCAAAATTTATTTTGCTTGAACAAAATGCCTACTGTGACTTCATTCAGCGAATGTTTTGCATTCCTAACCCTGCCAAAATAAGATCAAATAACTGCAGATATTTAGCATGAATCCTAATGCATGCATGCTGTGGCTCCAGATTAGGACTCATACTCTTAGTTCTTCTTCGAGTGATTGCTCATATCCATTCCAGTTAGGTGTGTGCGCGCCGTGTGCACGTTCGTCGGAAGACTTTTACCCTAGCAACCCCAGTGGGTCGGCTGAGCGCCCCCTGGAGTGGCGCCATAACGTCACCGCATATATACCTCAGCCGACCCACCCGACCCTCAGTTCCTTCTTACCACCCGTGTCAGTCGTTGGAACAGTGGAGTGCAGCTTGCCTGACCTCCGCTTCCCTAGCTTCTTCATAGTTCTTCTCTGTAAAAATTTGTACATAGTTGATATCTTAGCTTAGGTTTTCTTGTTTTTGATAGTTTATTCAGTTTAGTGTTAGATAGTTAGCGGGTTCGGGGATTAGCCCCACCCGCACCCGGGACCGGAGCGTATGCCCGGCTCCCCGGGTTTCAAGCCGTGCTCGGCCTGCCGCAGGCCTATGCCTACAGGAGATCCTCATAGCTCCTGTTTGAAGTGCTTAGGAGAGTCGCACTTATCTACTAAGTGCCCAATCTGCAAGGCTTTCAAGCCTGGCACAAAGAGGGAAAGAGACATTAGGCTTAAACAGCTCCTAATGGAGGCAGCCTTAACCCTTCCGGCCGCGGCACCGCCCGCTGTCCCTCTAGACTCTCGCAGCGCCGCCATGGCGCCGGGCCACTCTGCTGTGCCACCGAAAGCGCCATCGGCACTGAAACCTGCCCAAAGAAGCTCGCTCTCGCCAAAGGCGAAGAAGGGGAAGGCCGCTGCCTCTTCGGCACCGCCTGCTCCGAAGCACCAGAGTGTGCCCCGTCCAGACCGCCCGGCACCGAAACCTGCCGCGGCACCGGTTCCTCTGCCGCAGACGCTTCTGCCGGCACCGGCGACTCCGGCCCCTCAGAGGCCGTCGAGCCCGGCACCTGTGACCTCGCCGGCTTCGCCCGCGGTAGAGATGCCACTGCCGTCGACTCCGGAGACCTTCGAGGCAGTGCGGGACCTCATCGCATTGACAGACCCGGCTGTGCCACTGCCCCCGGCGCTGCCGGTGCGGGCGCCCCGTTCCATGGGCAAGCCGTCAATGCTTAAACTGCCTGCCGGCACCGACTCTGACTGGCACCGATCCCGTTCCCGCTCTCGCCACCGATCACGCTCTCGACGCCGATCTCGATCTGGGCGCCGATCGCAATGCCGCTCGCAGTCCCGGCACCGCTCAACTACGCGGCACCGGTCAGACTCACGGCACCGATCATTCTCCCGCTCTCCGACTCGTCATTCCCGGCACCGTTCCGTATCTCGGTACCGCTATGGCCGCCGCTACTCACGGAGTCGCTCCCGGCACCGAACATGGAGATCCCGGTCGACCTCCCGGTACCGCGCCGGTCGGAGGTCCCATTCTCGCTCCCGCTCTCGCTATCGGGATGCATCCCGGCACCGGTCACCGCAGAGGCGGGAAATGCGATCCGTGGGCACTTCGGCGCAAGGGTTATCTGCTCCACCCTGGCCCTCTCGACACGCCTCGGCCTCTTCGCACGCCGACAGCTACTACGTCAACGACCATGACCCTCAGGTTCCTTCGGGAGTTTTTCACCAGTCCCATTACGCGGACCAGGACCCTCATCAGTGGGGTTATTGGACCCCTTGGGCCTACCACCAAGCCCAAGGTGCTCCTCTGCCTACCACGCGTACTGTACCACACGAGTCACGCATCCTGGAGGCTACTGTAAGCCGCCCCCCAATTGACACTGAGGTACCGTTGTGCGCAGAGGAAGGTATTCAGCCTGCCCAGGAACCTCTGGAGCAGGAAGCTTCACAGGTCCCAGAGGCTGACCGGGACACCATCATGCCCGGAATTTCTTCTTCCTCCTCTTCCCCGGATGAGGCGGTGGTGGGGTTGTCATCGGCAGGTCCCCCGCCAATTGACGTACGGGCGCACCAAGAGCTCCTTCGCAGGGTGGCACTGCGAATGGACCTACAGGCTGAGGAGGTATCGGAAGTGGACGATCCGATAGTGACCATTTTGTCAGCGGACGCCCCAACCCGCATAGCCCTCCCCTTCATTAAGACTATCCAGGCGAATGCTGATACTTTATGGCAGACTCCGTCCTCTATTGCGCCCACAGCCCGAGGGGTGGAACGCAAGTACATGGTCCCTTCCAAGGGATATGAGCATTTGTATATACACCCTATCCCCTCGTTGTTGGTGGTCCAGTCTGTCAATGATAAAGAGTGACATGGCCAGCAAGGCCCGGCTCCTAAATCAAAGGAAGCCAGGCGCATGGACTTGCTTGGTCGCAAGGTTTACTCTGCCGGTGCCCTGCAGATCCGAGTGGCTAACCAGCAGGCCTTGCTAAGCCGTTACGGACATGATACTTGGGCTGAGGTAGAGAAGTACAAAGAGCTCCTACCTCAGGACTCACGACAGGAGTTTGCGGCCTTCGTAGAGGAAGGTAAAAAGGTAGCGCGTACCTCGTTACAAGCCTCCTTGGACGCAGCTGACTCCGGAGCACGTACTATAGCCTTGGGCGTTACCATGCGCCGGATCTCTTGGCTCCAGAGTTCGACGCTTCCCCCTGAAGTACAGCACATGATTCAGGACCTTCCTTTTGACTCCAAGGCTCTGTTCTCCGAAAAGACGGACTCTAGGCTCCAGAACTTAAAGGACAATAGAGTCATTATCCGTACTTTGGGGATGCATACCCCGGCTACCCAGAGGCGTCCGTTCCGCCCCTAGTTTAACCGGCCTTACTATATGCCCTGCTACAGGCAGGACTCTGGTCGGCGACAGGGTCGCGGGAGACGTAGACGACAGCCTGGCAACCAACAGTCCCAAGGGCGAACCCCCTCTAAACCACCGGGGCCTAAGGCATCCTTTTGAAGATGCGCCCGGGGACGGCATACCAGATCTTTCTCCAGATCCCTCCCTGCCTTTTTCCAACCGCCTTTCCTATTTCCTCCCAGCGTGGGCCCGGCTGACCACCGATGCCTGGGTCCTACGCACCGTGGAACGTGGTTACCAACTACAATTCGTTTCACCCCCACCTTCCCACCCTCCTTCCCGGTCCCTCTTCAGGGACCCCTCTCACGAGCAACTCCTCTTACAGGAGGTGCATTCGCTCCTGGCCATCGGAGCGGTCGAGAAGGTTCCGGACAAAGAACGGGGCAAGGGGTTTTATTCCCGTTATTTTTGATCCCCAAGTCCAAAGGGGGGCTCCGACCCATCCTCGACCTGCGAGACCTCAACACATACATGCTAAAGTTGAAGTTCCGCATGGTATCCCTCGGGATGATTATTCCTACTTTGGATCCGGGAGACTGGTATGCCGCCCTCGATATGAAGGACGCTTATTTTCGTATCGCCATCTTCCCACCACACAGACACTTCCTCCGCTTCACAATCGCTCACCTGCACTTCCAGTTTGCGGTCCTCCCCTTCGGCCTATCCACGGCCCCAAGGGTGTTCACAAAGTGCATGGCCGTTGTTGCCGCCCACCTCCATCGGCGCGGCATCTCCATTTTTCCCTACCTGGACGACTGGCTCATCAGGGGGGAATCGCAGGCCACGGTCCAGCATCATGTCGCAGAGATCAAAGACTTATTCACGCACCTGGGCCTAGTTCTCAACATAGAGAAGTCCACCTTAGTACCAACTCAGAGGTTGGACTTTATTGGCGCGACCCTGGACTCATCTCTAGCCAAAGCCTACCTTCCGCAGCTACGGTTCCAGGCCCTTACGCAGCTAATCCACGCCCTTCAGGCCTCTCGTATGACCTCGGCCCGTGCTTGTCTCCGCCTCCTCGGTCATATGGCGGCTTGCACGCACGTCACTCCATTTGCCAGGCTCCGCCTCCGCCCACTTCAGCTGTGGCTCCACTCCAGATACCACCCGCACAGGGACCCTCTGGATACCCTACTCACCATTCCAGCGGGTGTCCTTCAATCCCTGGATTGGTGGCTGACCCCTTCCCACGTATGCGCGGGGGTCCCATTCCAGGCTCCTCAGCCTTCCCTTTCCCTGACAATGGACGCCTCGTCCCTCGGATGGGGAGCCCATCTCGGCGCTCTTCGTACTCAAGGCCTTTGGTCGGTGCTGGAATTGAATATGCACATCAATGTCAGGGAGCTCCGGGCAGTGCGCCTGGCATGCCAGGCGTTCCAAACTCACCTCCACGGCCGTTGTGTCTCAGTCTTTACAGACAACACAACGGCCATGTACTATATCAACAAGCAAGGCGGGACCCGCTCTTCCCCCCTCTGCCACGAGGCGATGCTACTGTGGGAATTCTGCATAGCCCACTCGATACATCTAGTGGCGTCGTTCCTTCCCGGCGTCAAGAACAATATCGCGGATCGCCTGAGCAGGTTCTTTCTCTGCCACGAGTGGTCGCTGAGAGCAGACATCGCTCATGCCATTTTCCAACAGTGGGGATTTCCCCTTGTAGACCTGTTTGCATCCCGATCGAACCGCAAATGCCAGGAGTTTTGCTCCTTTCAAGGCCTGGCACCTGGCTCTCTGTCGGACGCGTTTCTCCTTCCATGGACTCGTCATCTGTTCTACGCCTTTCCTCCGTTTCCCCTCATACACAAGGTCCTGCTGAAGCTCCAACGGGACAAGGCACGTCTCATCTTAATTGCGCCAGCGTGGCCCAGGCAACACTGGTTCACCACACTGCTCCATCTGTCGGTAGCCAGCCCAATTCCTCTACCGCTTCACCCGGATCTTATAACACAAGATCACGGCACTCTCCGTCACCCAGACCTGCCGGCCCTCCACCTCATGGCGTGGCTCCTGAGTGGCTAGACCAGTCGGAATTGCGCTGCTCTGCTCCCGTGCAGCACGTTTTATTGAGCAGCAGAAAGCCTTCCACTCGATCTACCTACCTGGCCAAGTGGAAGCGCTTCGCTTGCTGGGCTCAAGCACGCAACGCTATTCCTTCAGAGCTTCCGCTTCCAATGGTCCTTGACTATCTCTGGTCGCTAAAACAGCAAGGCCTTGCACTATCCTCCATAAAGGTGCACTTAGCAGCTATCTCTGCTTTCCACCCTGGTGAGGGAGGGAATACACTGTTCTTTCACCCGCTTCAGAAAGGGCCTTGATCGTCTCTACCCCCAGGTGCGCCATCCGATTCCCACCTGGGACCTCAATCTGGTCCTCAGCAGGCTCATGTCCCCACCTTTTGAGCCACTGGCCACCTGTTCCTTGCTGCACCTGTCACTCAAGATGGTTTTTCTAGTGGCTATCACATTAGCCAGACGGGTCTCTAAGCTCAAAGCGCTCGTGGTGGACCCACCGTACACCGTTTTTCATAAGGACAAGATACAGCTACGTCCACATCCGGCATTTCTCCTGAAGGTAGTGTCCGCGTTCCACAATAACCAGGACATCTTCCTTCCAGTTTTCTTTCCAAAGCCTCACGCATCCTCGCGAGAGCAACGACTTCACTCCCTTGATGTTCGCAGGGCATTGTCTTTCTATGTTGATCGGACAAGACCGTTCCGCAAATCCCCGCAACTGTTTGTGGCAATTGCTGGCGGATGCGAGGTCTTCCTGTCTTGTCGCAGCGAATCTCCTCGTGGCTCACAGAGTGCATACGCACCTGTTATAACTTGGCTAATGTCCCTTTGGGCCATCTCACCGCCCACTCTACCAGGGCCCAGGCGTCCTCAGCTGCCTTTCTGGCGCAAGTACCAATACAAGAGATATGCCGAGCAGCGACCTGGTCGTCCGTCCATACTTTCGCCTCGCACTATGCCCTGGTCCAACAGTCGAGAGATGACGCAGCCTTTGGCTCTGCGGTCCTGCATACCGCCACGTCTCACTCCGACCCCACCGCCTAGGTAAGGCTTGGGATTCACCTAACTGGAATGGATATGAGCAATCACGCGAAGAAGAAAAAACGGTTACTTACCTTTGTAACTGTTGTTCTTCGAGATGTGTTGCTCATATCCATTCCACACCCACCCTCCTTCCCCACTGTCGGAGTAGCCGGCAAGAAGGAACTGAGGGTCGGGTGGGTCGGCTGAGGTATATATGCGGTGCCGTTATGGCGCACACACCTAACTGGAATGGATATGAGCAACACATCTCAAAGAACAACAGTTACAAAGGTAAGTAACCGTTTTTTCTCTTTAAGCCTGAAAAGGTTTGCTGTATTGGCACACCTTCCATATTTTAATACATGAAATAGGCAGATTTATATCTGCAGACTTTCTTACAGTTCCGGGGTTAACTGCTTCTCTGCCCCCTCTGTGATCTGCTCTTGGGCACCCTGTTAGGTGTCAGGCCTCCAGCCGTCACCTCTGTATGGGCAGGGATGTTCTCCCTCCAGACGGGGGACATAGGCTTGCTGTTTCCCTGAAAGTCACTGCGACTATGCCAGCAGGTCTGACCCAGCTTGCTGTTCTGTTTTCTCCCAGGGACTATGACAGTGACCAGCCAGCTTTCACAGAGCACGGTACATTTATTTTAGACAAAAGCATGACAGAGAAAACATATCATAAAACAACAAACAGTCTACATGCATGCCAAAGCTTACCAGGTGTTACCCATCCTCCACATGGAGGTTTTAGTAAGTCACAGCCTTCCAGCAGGGTTTTGCCCTCACGGTTACAATTTCATGTCAGTTTGAGGATCAATTAGTTGAGGCTGACTCTTTGTACCACAAGCTCTTCCTTTGTCTGCTGTGCCTCTTGAACCTGGTCTGAACCAATCTATGCAGTTCACCCCAGGGGTTGGTACTTCTCTGGATTTGTTTACTTGGCCCAGGGTCTGCAGTAATTACCATCCCCTCCCCGCACACACTAATTTTAGTTCCTAAAGGAAGCTCAGTAACCTTCCCTTTGGAGCCAGAATACAATGGCTAGCTCACAAAGATACATATAGCATTTATAGATCCCAGAGTCTATGGATGTGCATGTGTCCATAGCATCTGGCATATCTCAATATAATAATCTTTTGAAGTTTTCATGGTTCTAAGGTCTCACCTCTGTCACAGACTTCATTTTAGTCCCGTGGATTATTTAAAAAACAAAATTTGAATTCGCACATGCAACCAACAAAATAAAAAAAATGCTTCAGTGTTATCCCTATGTCAGAAAGTAGCAAAAGCAAGTAGTCTAGTGTTCTTCAGAACATATTCTCAGCAGGGCTCTCCTAACTGTGGCCCAGATTGCCCACTTGCATGAAGAAACCCACAGGATGGGGATAAAATGTTATGTTTGCTTGCAGAATTTTCTGGACATCATCTCTGCTACTGAGTGGGAGGGAGCTGAGGTTTCCCATGCCTGTGGATCATGGGGACCCAAGGAAAGGCATGCTAGATCTGTGAAGGTAGGGGGCATGGATACCCTTCAGTGCAGCTTTACTCTCCCTACTCCCTGCTGTGGTTGGATGAGTCCCCCTCTGACTGCTTAAGAACATTGAAGAAGAAGACTATGTAGGAGTTAATGACTCTTCCATCCCTCACAAATTTTTGTTTAGAAATTCAGGGGCTCATGTTTCTGTGAAGGGCAGCTGGAACCCCCAAAATTCTGCAATGGGAAATCCTATACGGAATCCCAGGGGGCAGGAGAAGGTGGCACTCTCTCTGTACCAGCAGCCACTTGACATAGTGTAGTTACTGACCCCATGTGACTGGGGTTTAGGCCAAACTTTTCAAAAGTGGCTACTGAGTTGAGGTGTCTCAATTTTGGGTGCCTAGGTTGAGGCACCTATAGAATCTCAAGTTGGGTCCCCCAAAACCGAGACACCACAAATCAATGGATACTTTTAAAAATTTTGGCCATAACCTTTTGTATACCTGGCCATCACAGGAAACATCTCTATATGGGTTTTATTAACTGGCTGCCTTTTTTTTTCTAGCTTTGGTTGATATTATCTTTACTTTGCATTTGATTAGAAAAAAGAAGGTGTGTGTGTGTGTGGCTGTGTGTGTGTGAGAGAGAGATATAATAATAGTCATTGGATTCAGGTAGGGTGACCAGACAGCAAGTGTGAAAAATTGGGATGGGGGTGGGGGGTAATAGGCATCTATATAAGACAAAGCCCCAAATATCAGGACTGTCCCTATAAAATCGGGACATCTGGTCACCCTAGATTCAGTAGCTACTTACCCCTGCCATGTGACAGGAATATAAACCTTTTGTAGCCCTGACCCATGTCTGGGACCAGGAAATAAAGATAAGTCTTTCACTTCCTTGTTTCCCTATTTTCTGACAACTATCCTCTTTTTCTAATTTTTGTACAGTGAATATTTATAACAATTGTTAGCGTCAGTATAATTTTTTATTTGCAGAAACTGCACTTATTTACATTTTAATGGTCCAATTCAATAAAGATTTATGCACCTGTCATATCAGTTTGCCACAAAAGTGATAAAAACATCAAAAATCAGTAACTCAAGCAGAACTCCCCCTCCAACCCTAGTTTAAATGCCTCCATTGTGTTCCGGGAGCAGTAGGCTATCCATTAAAATGAGCAGTTTCTAAAGTCATAAACTTAAACCCAGTAAAACTCTTGCTGCATCCTTCATTGCAAAATCTTTGTGTTTTACAAACATACACATATGGTGGCTGTTTTCTCTTTTTAACATTGTTCCCTGAACCAGGAAGTCTGAATTAACACCTTCCCATTGCATCTATTGCTGAACTACACCTGGAAGGCCTGGAAACAGGATGCTGCTTAAAAACCTAACTATTTTATTTCTGTTTTAAGTTAGCCCATGGGTGGCGGGTATCAAAGGCTGGGAGAAGCTAAGCCTCCCCGAACAGTCTTGTGTGGCTCTGCCCACGCTCCGCCCCCAGACTCCCTCCTGCTCTCCCCCCCGGCACAGACTGCATCTCTTCCCCCCCGTGGCCGGGGCCCCAGGCTGGGGCTTGCCAGCCTGCGGCCAGGGACTCTGGGTGGCTGGAGTCGGTGGTTGCACTGCCCACTCGCCCAGCACTACAGGGCAAAAGTTTGGGTTTGGATTCAACAACTCTCAGACTTCATGAGCTGCTTTTTAAAGATTTAATTCCAAAATGGGGAAAAACTTATTATATCAGCTGAACTGATGGATATCTGCCATCTTGAATAACAGAATCTTGTGAGATCATCTGTTTTTTGCAAAATTTCTGCAATTTTATGGCAAATTTGGGAGATTTTACCTGCATCCACACCAGAACTGAAAAATAGGCCCCTTCTGGTTTTAGGGCCAAGTGGATAGAAAACACTAGGGACTAGGAATTTGAATAAATTTTCCTCCCCCACTCCCACATAGCTAAAACAAAGAAGTTTCAGTTTCAGGTTCTAGTTTTGGTCTATATCCACACAGGCCCATATGTTTGGGTGTTTGGTAGAAAGGAGGGATATTTTTGCTTATAGAATCAGTGACATTCAGGGCTGGAAGGGACCCCAAGAAGTTATCAAGTCCAGCCCTCTGGGCTGCGGCAGAACCAAGTAAACATAGACCAGGGGTCAGCAACCTTTCAGAAGTGGTGTGCTGAGTCTTCATTTATTCACTCTAATTTAAGGTTTTGTGTGCCAGTAATACATTTTAATGTTTTTAGAAGGTCTCTTTCTATAAGTCTATAATATAATTAAACTATTGTTGTATGTAAAGTAAATAAGGTTTTTAAAATGTTTAAGAAGCTTCATTTAAAATTAAATTAAAATGCAGAGCCCCCCCAGACCGGTGGCCGGGAACCGGGCAGTCTGAGTGCCACTGAAAATCAGGTCACGTGCTGCCTTCGGCACGTGTGCCATAGGTTGCCTACCCTTGACCTAGACGATCCCTAACAACTGTCCAACTGATTCATAAAAACCTCCAGTGATGAGGATTCCATAATCTCCCTTGGAAGCCTATTCCAGAGTTTAACTGTCCTTATAGTTAGAAAGTTTTTCCTAATATCTAACCTAAATCTCCCTTGCTTCAGATTAAGCCAATAAATTCTTGTCCTACCTTCAGTAGACATGGAGAAAAATTGATCATAGTCCTTTTTATGACAGCCTTTCACACATTTGAAGACTGCGATAAGGTCCCCCCTCAGTCTTCTTTTCTCAAGACTAACAATGCCCAGTTGTTTTAGCCTTTACTCAAAGATCAGGTTTTCTAAATCTTTTATCATTTTTGTTGCTATCCTTGGGACTCTCTCCAATTTATCCTCATCTTTCCTATAGTGTGGTGCCCAAAATTGGACACAGTTTTCCTCCTGAGGCCTCACCAGTGCTGAGGAGACTGGGAAAAATATCTCCCTTGTCTTACATACAACAACTCATGTTAACACCCCGCAAAACATTAGCCTTTTGCAACTGCATCTCTTCATTGACTCATATTCAATTTGTGATCTACTAGAACTCCCAGATCCTTTTCAGCAGCACTACCGCCTCGCCAGTTATTCCCCATTTTGTAGTTGTGCATTTGATATTTCCTGTCTAAGTGAAGTAGACTCATAGACTTTAAGGCCAGAATGGACCATTGTGATCATCTAGTCTGACCTTCTGAACATTGCAGGCCACAAGAACCACACCCAGCCACTCCTGTAATAGGCCCATAATCTCTGGCTGAGTTACTGAAGTCCTTAAATCTTGATTTAAGGTAGGGCTGTCAAGTGATTTAAAAAATTAATTGCTATTAATCACACAATAAAAAAATTAATCACGATTAATCGTGTGATTAATTGCGCTATTAAACAATAATATAATTCTATTTATATAAATATTTTGGATGTTTTCTACATTTTCAAATATTGATTTTAATAACAATACAGAATACAAAATGTACAGTGCTCGTTATATTTATTTTTATTACAAATATTTTCACTGTAAAAATAAAAGAAATAGTATTTTTCAATTCACTTAATACAAGTACTGTAGTGCCATCTCCTTATCATGAAAAAAAGCGACAGAGTCCTGTGGCACCTTATAGACTAACAGAAATATTGGAGCATAAGCTTTCGTGGGTGAATACCCACTTCTAGTTACAAAGAATCCATCATTTACTCTACTTCATGCACCACACAGCAGAGGAAGGCAAAACCTCTCTCAGGGCCTGTGCCAATCTGACCTGGGGAAAGATTCCTTCTCAGATATGGTGATCAGTTAGACCCTGAGCATGTGGCCAGACCCACCGGGAGATACCTGGGAAAGAATTCTCTGTAGTAGCTCAGAGCCCTCCCATCTAGCATCCCATCTCCAGCCATTGGAGATATTTGTAAATCACAGTCGTGTATGGGCCATATGCCATTGTACGATCCCCTCCATAAATTTATCAAGTTCAGTCTTGAAGCCAGTTAGATTTTTAGCCCCTACTGCTCCCCTTGGAAGGCTGTTCCAGAACTTCACTCCTCTGATGGTTAGAAACCTCCATCTAATTTCAAGCCTAAACTTGTTGAAGGCCAGTTTATATCCATTTGTTTTTGGACCAACATTGACTCTTAACTTAAATAACTCCTCTCTCTCCCAGGTGTTTATCCCTCTCATGTATTTATAGAGAGCAAGCATATTTTCCCTCAGCCTTCATGTTGTTAGGTTAAACAAGCCAAGCTTCTTACATCTCCTCTTGTAAGGTAGGTTTTCCATTCCTCAGATCATCCTAGTAGCCCTTCTCTGCACCTGTTCCAGTTTGAATTCATCTTTCTTAAACATGGGAGACCAGAATTGCACACAGTATTCCAGATGGGTCTCACCAGTGCCTGGCCCTCTGCTGCCTGGTGTGACAGGGCATGGCCCTCTGCTCCTGTCTTCCTGCAATAATGGCTCCGAGTCTCTGGTTTGTAGCCACTGGTGTGTGTGTACTTTATTTAAGTTATTTCAACCATCACCCTGCTGCACTCCCATGCAGCATTTCTATTTACAGTTTCATACAATCGTCCTCCTCTTTTGCTCGAGAGAAGACAGGAAAGAGATCGCACCACACAGGGCTTGAGCTTTCCCCCTTCTCTGCTCCCTTTCACTTCCTCCCTGTGCTCTTTTTCTACTCTTGCAGTTAATGGGCTAATTATCTCCTTAGCTTTCCCCCGCTCAGGCTGAGCTACTAATTAGCCACTCCTTCCCTCAGTCAGACCTTCTTCAGCAGAACTAATTGGATTTATGGTGACCAGAATGCTTGTTCAGTTGCTGTTTCCCAGCAGTCTGTCACAAATGGTGCTAACACTTCCCTGTCTCCACTGAAAATACCTTGCCTGGTGCATCCTAGGACTGCATTAGCCTTTTTCACAGCTGCATCACACTGACGGCTCATAGTTCTCCTGTGATCAACCAATACACCCAAGTCTTTCTCCTCCTCTGTCACTTCCCACTGCAGGGCCGCCCAGAGGATTCCGGGGGCCCGGGGTCTTCGGCGGCGGCGGGGCCCTCCCGTTCCGGGACCTGCCGCCAAAGTGCCCCGAAGACCCGCGGCGGGGGCCCCCCCGCCGCCGAATTACCGCCGAAGCGGGACCCGCCGCCGAAGTGCAGCCCGGTCTTCGGCGGTAATTCGGTGGCGGGGGGGGGGTCCCCGCCGCGGGCCGTCGGGGCACTTCGGCCGTGGGTCCCGGAACAGAAGGGGCCCCCCGCCGCCGAAGACCGGGCTGCGCTTCGGTGGCAGCGGGGGCGGGTCCCGCTTCCCGCCCCGGCCCCAGCCTCTTACCTGAGCGCGTCTCCGGCGGGGCCAAAGCTCCATCCCGCTCAGAGCCGCGTGGTGAGGGGGCGGGGCTGGGAGCTCAGCCCGGAGCTCGCAGCCCCGCCCCCTCCCCACGCCGCTCTGAGTGGGGCGGGGCTCAGGCCCCGTTGGAGCTCCCAGCCCCGCCCCCTGACCACGCGGCTCTGAGCGGGGCGGGGCTCAGGGGCCCCGGTGGAGACTCGGCGCTTGATGCGCTGAGGCTCCAGGAGAGGGGCAGAGGCGGGAGCCTCCGCTCTTCTCTTGGGGGCCCCTGCGGAGCCCGGGGCAAATTGCCCCCTTTGCCCCCCCCTCTGGGCGGCCCTGTCCCACTGATACATCACCAACTCATAGCAAAAATTCTTGTTGTTAGTCCCTAAGTGCATGACCTTGCACTTTGCATTATTACATTCCATCCCATTTCTATTACTCCAGTTTTCAAGATTGTCCAAATATTCCTGTATCATATTCTGGTCCTCCTCCATATTGGCAATACCTCCCAACCTTGTGTCATCCACAAATTTTATTTGCACAGTCCCACCTTTTGTACCAATGTCATTAAGCAGGGGAGGGAAGTAGGACAGGGTGAGGGCTCCAGATGGGGGGTTTGGCTCCGGGGTGGGGCCAGGGATAAGGGATTTGGGGGTGCAGGAAGGGGCTTCACGCTGGGGCTGAGGGGTTCGGAGTGCAGGAGGGGACTCTGGGCTGAGGCAGGTGGTTGGGGTGTGGGAGGGGGGTGAAGGTTCCGGCTGGTGGTGCAGACCCTGGAGTGGGGCTGGGGATGAGGTGGTTGGGGTGTAGGAGAGTGCTCCAGGATGGAGCGTGGAGCTGAGGGGTTCAGAGTATGGGAGGGGGCTCCAGGCTGAGGCAGGGGGTTGGGGTGTGGGAGGGGATATAGGCTGGGGGGGTGGGCTCTGGGGTGGGGCTGTGCATGAGGGATTTGGGGTGCAGGAGTATGCTCTGGGCTGAGACCAAGGGGTTTTGAGGGCAGGAGGGGAATCAGGACTGGGGTAGGGGTGCAAGAGGGGGTGCAGGCTCCAGGTGGTGCTTACATCAAGCTGCTCTTGCTAGCAGCAGCATGCCCCCGCTCTGGCTCCTACGCAGAGGCGCAGCCAGGCAGCTCTGCATGCTGCCCCTGCAGCTCCTATTGGCCGTGGTTCCTGGCCAATGGGAGCTGCAGAGCTGGTGCTTGGGGTGGGAACAGTGTGTGGAGCCCCCTGGCTGCCCCTATGCATAGGAGCCAGAGGGGGGGACATGCTGCTGTTATCAGGAGCGGTGCGGAGCCAGGGCAGGCAGGGAGCCTGCCTTAGCCTTCCTGCGCCACTGTCTGGACTTTTAACGGCCTGGTCAGTGGTGCTGACCGGAGCCACTAGGGTCCCTTTTCAACTGGGTGTTCCGGTGCAAAACCAGACACCCCGCAACCCTAGGTGGGGCCTTGGGGATGGAGCCTGGGGTTGAGAACCCCCAGGGAAAGTTGGAAGCGGCACCTGTGGTTTCCTGAATCACGTTTTCCCCTTTCTTAAACACAGATGCTTTATTTGCAATCCTGCAGTCAGAGGGCAGGAGCCCTGAGTATATGGATGCTGCCTTAGAAATCCTTGCTATTGGCCTTGCAATTTCATGCGCCAGTTCCTTTGAAAGGCTTGGCTGAGATTCCCCAGGTACTCGGCACTTGTCTGGGTGGAATTTCATCTTGCTGAATCCCGGGCCCCGGCAGAGACACGGTCCCTTTCTCGGGGAGACCTGGCGCAGCGTTAACGTGCTGGGGCTGGAACCGCGGGGGAGCGGCGGGGGCCGGGCCCGGCAGCAGGGGGCGCGTGTGCGGCTCCCGGCTGGGCTGGGCTGGGCTGGGCCGGGCCGGGCAGGCAGCGCGCCGCGCTCCCGGGGCTGCTGTGACTCCACAATGCGGGGCTCGGGCAGGAGGCGGGGCGGGCGGCGGCGCCGCGAGTGAGCGAGCGAGCGGGGCAGGCGGCGCGGATAAGCCGCAGGCTGGAGCGAGCCGAGCGCTGAGCCCCCCCCTCCCCGTCCCCAGCAGCCGGGTCCTCAGTAGTATGGCATCGAGGAGAATGGAGACCAAACCCGTGATAACGTGTCTGAAAACCCTGCTCATCATCTACTCCTTCGTCTTCTGGGTGAGTCAGGGCGGGCGGGAGCCCCCCGCGCCAGGGGCAGGGGGGTCTCTTGGCTGCGTTGCGCGGGGATCTGCAGCCGCAGCTGCCGCTGCCGCTCGGGTTTGCTGCGCAAACGCCCGGGTGCCTGCTGGGGGCTCTTCTCCTGCCAGGTGCCCGGCGCCTCCCTCGGCTCCCCGTCCTAGGGGGTCATTGATTTGCCTGTGGGGGGCACATTCGGATTTGTCCCAGATTTTTTTTTTTTGGTCTTAAAAAAAACCCCCACCCACGGAAGCAAATGCAGCGAGCGAGCGAGTTACTGGGGCTGCTGCGTCTGTTTGTGTCTGTCTTTCTGTGCCTTGCTGGTTCCCTCTCTCGGTGTCCCTGTGTCTCAGGGCAGCAGGCTGCGCTGGTGGGGTAGTGACATGCAATAAGCTGCATCTCTGATTTGAAGTTTGCTCCCACTGCCCTTAGAAATGTCGCCCTATGCCTTTCTGTAGCCTCTCCCAGGCTGCTGGCCACACGTTAATGACAGCCTCACCCCCCCCCCCGTCTGCCAAACATACACAGGGGGGTGGGGACCCAGCTGCTGCCCTGATCAAAGGGAGCTGGGTATCCCTGCTTGTTACCAAAGGGGCTTCTGAATGGCAGCCTGGGGCCAAAAGCATGACATTGACTAGCGGGGCCCTTGTTGCCGACTAACCTGGTGTTTATACATGAGATGCTTGGTGTGTGATGCACCGGTACAGGGGGAATGGGATGCTTTAACCACAGCCCTGTTGGTTCTCCATCTCCCTTCTGAAGTATGCACAGCCCATTTGTGAAGGGGAAGGTAATATGAAATATCATGGGAAGGAGCACATAGGAATGCTATAAGGTTGGGTTTTGTTTGCTATTTTAAAGTCAGTAGCACGTTACGGGTTTCCGTGAAAAAGCTGTCAGGCCCTTTTTGGCTGCTCCTCAGTGTATTTTGGAGGCTGCTCACCGATCTTCCCTCTATTGCCCATCCCTCAAACCAGATTTTTGGTAAGTGCCGTGTGCATTTAGCATGATCAACTTTATTGCTGCACTCATTCACAGGAGTTGTTATCTCTGTGTTACAGAAAGCTTATGCCATGTAGAGAATAAATCATATTCGTACACTTGAGTTTTTTAGCAGTGCATGTCAGGTGAAGCTACTGCACTTCCCCATGGTTTGTACCTTATCTGAAGCCAATCTCCCTCTGTTGAAGCAGTGCAGCTAGGCACAGGGATAAGGCATTTCAACAACCATGTTTTCATTTTTATGACCATTGCGAATCTCTTGTGCTGATATTGCATAATTTGCAGTGCTGATATTGGTGGCAAGGAACTGCAAACCTGTTGGTTGTTGCTGGCCACCATGCCTCCATTGTGGAGTGTGTATAAAGTGGGGGAGAGAAAAGCATTTCTCTGTGATTTTACTCTGTGGGTTTTCTCTGATCTTTTTCCTTCAAGTTTGTGTTTCTGGCTTAGCTTGCAGCTACTCAGAAAAAAACAGTGTCTTGTGTGAAAATAAACTGGTAATTTAAAAATATTTGTTGAAATTAAAAACATAGTGGATACTTGGTCGGGCTAGATTCCTAACAAAAGCCAGTGGCATATTTTCTGACTTTATCTGTGTCATGGTATCTGTCATGTGTTTATAACCAAATTCAGAATCTCGCAACTAATTCTTTGACCCACATTAATGAGTTATAATGATTGAGTAATGGGGGCCCTGGATTTTCAAACATACTCAGGGGGTTGATATTTTCATGTCAACCTGATCTTTTACTCAGCAGATCGCTGACATGAGCAGCATATCCTGGCAATGATCTGCAGATTAAAGACTTTCTTTAATGGTACATGGTGATGATACAATATAATGGCCCCACTGTGTACTATTAGAGATCTTAATCTGAGCTTCATTGACACAATACGCTGAAACAAGCTTGTCACTTCATACTAATAAAAGCTTATTGTGTATTACCATTTTAATAACTGTAATATGCAATCTCTTTGACATACAGTAACTAGATGTTACATCATTCCACTTGCTATATTCTAAATAGAAATTGCTCTTTCAAAGTGCATGTCATTTTTCTTATATTAATTTATATGCTTCATTCAAAAGACTCCCCCACCCCCAAATTTAATCTGCTAACCCACTGTTATGGTAGTGTCCATGTTAAAAACCCACCACCTTTGTTAACATTGTTTGGCAATTTTGGTGTCACCCACAACCGAAGGGCCTGGTGATTTAAATAGGCAGTAAGACTGAATTATTCTCTCATGCCTACAAGTAGTTCCTCCTGCCCCAGGGCTCAGGCAAATAGATGAAGTTTGTTGTCACAAATGAAAAAGTTGTTCTTCCCAGCAATTATCACACAGTAGGATCTAAGAGAGTACCTTTCCCCCTATACAATTACTGAATAACTGCAAAAACCATGGTGAATACATCAAATGTTGCCTTTATAATGGTAACCACTGTGTCTCTGTTATCCATGTGCTCTGGATAAACAGAAAACTTAAATCTGCAGGCCTGTGGAGCCAGCACATTTCATGAGCACTAATCCCATTTAAAAAAATCTGCAAGCCTGTGATAGTGACCAGGCAACTGGGTTAGCTTGTAAAGAAAAACAGTGATCCAGGCAAGTCGGAGTTTAACAACAACAACAACAACAAACCAACATTAGTGCCCAAAATAAAAACAAACCAAACCAAACCCAGATATAACTACATTGGTGCAAACCTACAGAGTAGACTCATTGCAAGGGTGTAACAGCAGCCATGCAGCTATGTGAATTACCCCCAGTAAATATCTTTTTGGCACACGTCCTGCTGTTAAGCTCCATTTTGCACCATTACCGTGTGTCTACACTGGGGGAGGAGGGGAAGTTATACCAAATTTCTCTCATCTAAACAAGTGCTTAGATTTCGGGTTGCTAACCAATAGCATCTCTGCCCCCAGCAAGGTTTGACTAATTTGGCTCTTCCAGGCATTAGAAACTGGACAGTCTCCAACATTTACACAAGAGTTTGCATTTGCCTATTTCCCTTCTTCCTTGTTTCTTGGGAAGGGTAGAAAGAATAAAGAGAGAATACTGCAACAATAAACCAAAATCTGCTACTCTTCCAACTTACCTGGCATCACATTCACTTACACACACACAGCTCACACAAGACTAGAAAACTTGAGTTGGAGCAGAACTGAATCTCAAAGGGGAAAACAAACCCCAGACAGTCTATTAAAGAGACGGAGCACCCACCACAGAACCTGATTCTTCATTGGTCTGCCCTTCACTTGGCTTAAGAACTACGGGAGGTAAAAACTAAGCCATATCATCAGCATTGCTGGGGTTTGGTTTGGCTCCTGGTATAAATTAGAGCAGAGTTGGCCTATTGTCAAAATAGCAAGAAGATAGTGTGTTGTGGCCATATTCCCTCCCGCTCAACAGCATAGAGCAATATAGAGCCATTGGGACAACTTTGTGCATCCAGGGAACCGTCTTATGTTGGGGTATTTCCTGGGGTACTATTTTCATCCCTTTATGCCAGTGGAGCAGCATAGAGGCCCATGTAGATTAGAGAACTGGCCCCTGTGTCAATCCACTGGTCTGAAAACATCAGAAATACGAAAAACAGCTACTTTTCCAAAGTGCATATCTGAGATTTTTATTTCACTGTCACAAGCAAATAGGCCAATGTTATGAATGAATGGTTTGCAAACTTTTATTTTAATAAAAGCCTCCTCCAGATGACTGGGAGGCAGGATGCTGCACTCATGAGGAGGAAAGTCCTGCATCACTCAACTGCAGTCAGTTCATCTAGCTTTTGAGGAGCTCTCTGGTCTATTGTAGCTATGAACATGGGGGTTGCAGTGTAAACAGGAGCGGCTCTAGCCATTTCGCCGCCCCAAGCACGGCGGCACGCCGCGGGGGGCGCTCTGCCGGTCGCTGGTCCCGCTGCTCCAGTGGACCTCCCGCAGGCATGCCTGCGGAGGGTCCACCGGAGCCGCGGGAGCAGCGGACCCTCCGCAGGCATGCCTGCGGGAGGTCCGCCGGAGCCGCCTGCCGCCCTCCCAGCGACCGGCAGAGCCACCCCCGTGGCATGCCGCCCCAAGCACGCGGTTGGCGTGCTGGGGCCTGGAGCCGCCCCTGAGTGTAAACCTTGAAGAAGGGAGCAATGGAGAAAAGGGGAAATGGCTGAGGAACCCTTCAGATGACTGACAGGGATGTTACACATTGAGGGGTAAAGGGCAGAAGCCAATTGGCTAAAACCAATATGCTTTTTTTGATACTCGTATGAAGTACAACATTCAAAAAGTTCTTTTAATAGAATTTCCTTTTTTAAAGACATCAAATATCCAAAGTGTTCCCACTGTGAGTGATTTATTTTTCTAAATTTAATTCTAGAACAAGCTTTATTGATGGGATAGGTGCCTGAAAATCAGGGTTTCTAGAAGAAACACTGAGTGAGACTGCTATCTTAACAATAGCAGAGCTGCTGGGTGTTAATAAAGAGAGTTTCTTTACTCTGATTTCATACTGTATCTAGCCCACTCATTTCCAAATCGGTTTTATTTAATAACGTTGACTTTTTTGATAGCTTCCTCCCCCATCCCCTTTTTCTGTAAATATGTGCAAGAAAACTTCCAAAGCAGAGATTAAAAAGCTTATGTATTCTTACTTATAGTACATTTTGAATGCCTGGGGTTACTGGTTTTAGTATGTAAGGGAAGTTGTAATAAAAATTCAGCAACCACATCTTTCCTAATCAGGATTCTACAGTGCAAGCACCAGTTTCAGAAAAAGCAGCAAAAAGCCATACTGTACTATTATCCACCTTTATTTTCCTCCTTTCATGTTTCTGTACAAGTAGATTGCAAAGAAATTAGATATTTTCTGGTTTAAAAGGCTTTGGATTAGAATTCAAAATGGATTTTCTGTAGAGGAGAGAATTCTCTAGGTATCCATTTATTAACTTGTGTCTTAAATTGTTGTATGTTTAAATATATGTTCCTAATATGATCACATTCCAAAAGCTTTGCGGTGCATTTGGGCATCACCCAAATAAAACAATTACTGGTCTAGGTCTTTCTATTGTCTTTGTCTTTTGGTAGGGAGTCTTAAGAAAATGGGCATTGGTTGTGTTCAGGTTACTTTGCTGTGAAAGAAAGGGGTTTGTCTTTTGCTCAAAGTTTATTACATTTTAAAGGTGCAAAATGAGTGACCCTTGAGTTAACACTTGAAACAAGCAAACTCATTTGATTCTGAAAAGAACACTACAGAAAAGTGGAAACTCTTGCATCTTGGATCCCGGGGGGCCCCAAGCTTGAAGGCACGCCCTGTTTTGGAAAAAAAAATACCGGTAAAACAGGCAATAAATCCTTGCAAACCAGGTGCTCATAAAAGTATGTTTAAAATATGGACCATTGAATGGAAGAGCAGCAAACTTCAATGGATGAGATATTTCAAATAGATTAACATTTAGATTTACCATTCATAGAACTAAACCAGGTTTTATTACACTTTCAAAAATTGAGATGAGGAAACGGCACTTGCAGTGGTCCGATTTTTAAATTTTGGTTACTTGAAAAATCAACCTTCTCCCCACCCCTAGCATTAAGGGATCACAGTACAACAGTGTGTCTAAGGAATGATGATTGAGCAGATAGCTGCACTTGTGTTTAGGGCAGAAGTCCTTAAACTGGTCACATGGTGCTGGCTGGCTTCTCCTTACTCCCAGTTGCTAAATTGCATTAAAAGACAGCTAAAAATACATTACTTTACTCATGTTAGTTTTCCATGTGGGCAAATGCTCTAGTTGCCACAGGAATGTTACATGATCTTGAATGGGAGGGGTAGGTGCTTACCAAGCAATCCTCTGTATTAAAATGTGGGCCATGCTATGAAAAGGTTTGAGTCTCTTTGGTGTAAGGGGAAGGAGGAGACAGGCTTCTATAAGATGAAGCAGGAGCGCATCCCCTAAGCTTCTTAGCAAATTAGGTCAGTGGATGGAGCAAGGGAGTGGTTTTGTAGCTTCATCTAGTATGGAAATTAGCAGAAGCAGTGAGCAGGGTTGGAGCCAAAGTCCCCTCCTTGTTCTGCCTTCAGAAAGGTGGCTAATGCAGCTAACACACAGCCACCATAAAGTACTAGAATCTTAATTATGTGAAAGCATTTTCTAAATTATTTTCTTTAAAACTACCTGAAGGATATTTTTAAAACTGCTGCATTAGCCACCTTTCTGGAAAGGAGTCATCAACTCACCCCGCTCCCTGTCCCCTGACTGCCCCGACCCCATCCACCACCACCCTGACAGACCCCCAGAACTCCCATGCCTACCCAACCCCCCCCCGTCCCCTGACCACCCCCTCAGAACCTCTGCCCCCTCCAACCGCTCCCTGCCCCTTATCCAACCCTTCCTCCCAGCCCCGGCCTGGCCCCCTTACCATGCTGCTCAGGGCAGCGTGTAAGGATGCTGTGCGGCCTGCTGGTGCTCGCAGCCCCACCTCCTTATCATGCCGCTCAAAGAGGCAGGAGCTGCAGAGCTGCCCAGAGCGCTGGCGCCGGCAGCTCGGCACGCTGCAGCTCTGCGAGGGGGGAGAAGCGGGGGAGGGGCCGGGGGAGCCTCCCCAGCTGGGAGCTCAGGCGGGCCGGAGACAGGACGGTCCTAGCCGGAGTTGTTTGCCCGCCCGCCCCTTTAACAGCCGGTTCTTGTGAACCAGTGGAAACCGGCTCCAGCTCACCACTACCTGTGCTTCAGTCCACATTTGGTGCCATCTTTCAATGGTTTGTGTACTGCGCACTCTGCCTCTTCAGTCTGCAGGAATGGATCCCGCACTGTTGACCAATATGCTGCTCTCTCCCTCTAACACGTAGTGGAGTTATTCCTTAAATTCCAAAGGCAAGAGGAGTTCGACATTGATCTTGCCACGTGTAGTAGCTATGACATGAGATTGAATGTGGCATTCACGAAGGTGCTGACCACAGTGGAATGGTGCTTTTGGGCTCGGGAAACAAGCATTGAGTGGTGGGATCACAGCATCATGCACGTCTGGGATGACAAGTAGTGGCTGCAGAGTTTTCGGATGAGGAAAGCCACATTCATGGGACTGTGATGAGCTTGCCCCAGCCCTGTGGCGCAAGGACATGAGAATGAGAACTGCCTTGTCACTAGAGAAGTGCAAGGCAATTGCACTGTGGAAGATGGCTACTCCAGATTGCTACTGATCAGTTGCTAACCAGTTCAGAGTAGGAAAGTCGACCGGTGGACTCATCTTGATGGAAGTGTGCAGGGCCATTAATCGTATCCTGCTCTGAAAGACCATGACTCTGAACAACGTGCGTGACATTGCGAATGGCTTTGCACAAATGGGCTTCCCTTACTACGGAGGGAAAGCAATAGATGGCATGCATATTCCAATTCTGGCACCAGATCACCTAGCCACCAAGTATGTTAATCGGAAGGGGTATTTCTCTATGGTTCTCCAGGCGCTTATGGATCACTGTGGGTGTTTCACAGACATTAACACAGGCTGCTCTGTAAAGGTGCATGATGCACGCATCTTTCAGAACACTGGCCTGTTCAGGAAGCTGCAAGCCAGGACTTTCTTCCTGGACCAGAAGATCACCGTAAGGGAAGTTGAAATGCCCATTGTGATCCGGGGGGGACCCTACCTACCCCTTAATGCTGTGGCTTATGAAGCCATACATGGGAAACCTTGATAGCAGCAAGGAGTGGTTCAACAACAGACTGAGCAAGTGTAAAATGACTGTTGAGTGTGCTTTTGGCCATTTAAAGGCCCGTTGGTGCTGCCTATATGGGAGTCTAGATCTGGCTGATGACATTATTCCTATGCTTATTGCTGTGTGCTGTACGCCCCATAATATTTGTGAAGGGTAGAGTGAAAGCTTCACTCAGAGTTGGACCAGCCTCCAGGCACTGAGCCTCAGTGAATATGAACAGCCAGAGACCTGAGCTATTAGAGGGGTGCAGCGCGGAACCATAAGGATCAGGGATGCCTTGAGGCAGCAATTTGAAGCTGCAATTTTGAAAGCTGCTAATATTTGTTGCTATGCTCGAGAATGCAGTGCTTGTAATGCTAGGAGGTGATTGTGATTGGTGCAGACGATGGACTATGAAGGTTTAAGAAAAGTTCCTTTTGCTCACAGGGCTCTGTTTGCTTTCAGTTAATGGAATAAAGATTGTTTCAAACCAAAACAATTCTTTTATTAAAAAACAACAACTGGAGGAGAGAGACAAACAAAAAAACACATAATCACTGAGGGGAATGGGGGAAGGGAGGGTCCTAGGAGGAGGTGGGGTCCCGGGACGGTTAAAGATTTGTATATGTCCAGGGATCATACCCAATCTTCTCCTTTGGAGTACAGTGCAGCGGGTACTGTACTTCAGCAGGGCTAAACTGCAGAGGGACGGGTGTTGAGTGTAGTGGGTACTGGGAGTCCGCAGAGCTGGCCTGTGGTGGGGGAGGAGTGGAATGCAGTGAGTACAGACTGGAGCCAGGATGTTGATAAGAGTGTGTTGGCGGTGTCTGAGGGGCACATGGGAAAGGGTTTTGCGGCTGCAGGGGAGGACAGGTGCGGAGCTGCTTGGTTTTCAGTGCTAGTAGCACCTGGAGCATGTCCACTTGGCGCTCCATAAACTTTAAAGAGTCGCTTTGTTCTGGCGCACTGCATTCTCCTTTTGGTCCCTCTTCTTGTTGTCCTGCTACTCCTTCAGTTCTTGTTTTTCAGCTGCAGAGTGCATCATGTCATCACACAGAAAGTCCTCTTTAGTTCTTCATGGCCGCTTTCTAATTCAGCGCAGCCGCTCAGCCGGTGATAACAAAGAGGGAGGCTGGGCTCCCAAGGTCATATCTGTGAAGCCAAAATGTAACATTTTACAGAAGCAGTATTGTTTGCAACACACAGACCACTGATTCGGTGATTTAAAACACAACCACTGTTCACATACCTGTCACTAACTGGCTCACCGCAGGTAAGCACACATGAGCCACAAGATCCCCAGAATGTTGAGTAGCCCCAGGGGCCGGGGAAATCAGTGTCCCAGGACCGTACTGTACACTGGGCATGTGGCTCTTGGGGAGAGCCAGCACTGTGGGTGGTGGGGCTTATAATCATTGCTGACCCCACATTTTCCACAGGCTGTGTTCATTCTGGAAGGTATCTCGCTGCTGAGGGTGAGCAGGGAATAAAAGGAGGGTCTTCTCCAAGACTGTGGCTTCTGCCCTGGCTCTTATGCAGCTCGCCTGTGTGCAGCAATGCGCCCTCTCCCCCCTGCTTCTCCCCCCCCCCAGTGACAGCAGAGTGGCACAAGAAAGTTACCCTTAATGGGGCAAGAAACAAAGCAGCTCTGCCAAAGAACCTGCGTCAGTGGATTGCCCAGTATCTCCATGAGAGTTTCATGGAGATCTCTGAGGCAGATTCCCGTGAAATGAGGGAGTCAATCAAAACCTTGTTCTGCTGCTCAGAGTAGACATGTGATGGTACGTGCATCATACAGACACAAGCCTGTTTTCTGCAACCCTCTTGCCCCCAACAACTTGCTTCAGCGATTCCCAAAATCAAAGCCACTTAACAGGGGCCTCCTCTCCTGTTTGCACGTCGCCAAGTTTCTACAGCTGTGGCTGGCTAGCCTCCTCCGGTGTAGAACATAAGAAAGGTTGTACTGGGTCAGACCAAAGGTCCATCTAGCCCAGTATCCTGTCTACCGACAGTGGCCAATGCCAGGTGCCCCAGAGGGAGTGAACCTAACAGGCAATGATCAAGTGATCACTCTCCTGCCATCCATCTCCATCCTCATACAGACAGAGGCTAGGAGCACCATTCCTTACCCATCCTGGCTAATAGCCATTTATGGACTTAACCACCATGAATTTATCCAGTTCCCTTGTAAATGCTGTTATAGTCCTAGCCTTCACAACCTCCTCAGGAGAGGAGTTCCACAAGTTGACTGTGCGCTGCGTGAAGAAGAAATTCCTTTTATTTGTTTTAAACTTGCTGCCTATTAATTTAATTTGATGACCCCTAGTTCTTGTATTATGGGAATAAGTAAATAATTTTTCCTTATCCGCTTTCTCCACATCACTCATGATTTTATATACCTCCATCATATCCCCCCCTAGTCTCCTCTTTTCCAAGCTGAAGAGTCCTAGCCTCTTTAATATTTCCTCATATGGGACCCTCTCCAAACCCCTAATCATTTTAGTTGCCCTTTTCTGAACCTTTTCTAGTGCCAGTAGAGAAGAGCTCTTGGCTGCATGCATCTCTGACCTCCGAGTCATCCTCTGCCTCTGAGTCCCCCTCCCTCGCCACATCCTCGTCCAAGATTTCCTCCTCCTGGCTCAGTTCACTCTCAACTGGCACGCGAGCCACCGAAGTATCTACAGTGGCCTTTGCAGTGGAGGTGGGGTAGCCACCGAGTATCGCGTCCAGCTCTTTGTAGAACTGGCAGGTCGTGGGCGCAGCACTGGAAAGGTGGTTTGCCTCCTGTGCCTTGTGGTAGGCGTTCCGCAGCTGCTTCACTTTGACCCTGCACTGCAGTGTGTCCTGCTCATGGTCCTTTTCTGTCATGCATCCTGAAATCTGTCCTTAGGTATCATAATTCCTACAGCTGGAGCACGGCTGGGATTGGACAGCCTCCTCTCTCCAAATGCTGATGAGGTCCAGCAGCTTGTCATTGTTCCAAGCGGGAGATCGCCTGGTGCATGGAGCAGGCGTGATCACCTGGAAAGATGCGCTGAGACCACTGCATGTGTTACCGGGCAAACAGGAAGGGGACTTTCAAAATTCCCTAGGAATTTAAGGAGTAAGGCTCACGATTTGGTCACCTGACGGCAGGGTAGTAGAGTTCAAACTGATGACCAGAGAGGCGAGAGCAAGCATTTTGGGACACCTCCCGGAGGCCAGTCGCAGTGCTGTAATCTACCAGGGTGTGTACACTGGCACCGCGGTGTTGTACTCCTGGTGCAGAAAGCTGTACACCTCTTATTGGGGTGGGTTTTTTACAGCGCTGCAACTGTGCAGTTTCTGTGCACTGAGTGGTTTGGCAGCGTGTACGCCTTGGGAGTTACACCGCAGAAAGTGGCTTTACTGCGCAGAAACTTGTCAGTGTAGACAAAGCCTCAGTTGGTTATTTGAATTCTGAAGAATTACAGCTAAAAACAAAACAAAACCCAAACAAACATCCCCACCGCCGTCAAACTCAGTTTTTGTCTTTGAACACTTTCACGGCTGGTTTAAAGTGTCCATATAGTTGCTAACATATATGAAAGATTAAAGATAATGGTGTTTTCTTGTGAGTGCAGCCTAGGGGGAATTCTACTGATTAAATAAATATTTTTAAATGTTTAGTTGTTTAAAAACATAACCCCAGATCTTGCTTTTTAAATTCATTACTATGTGGTATTCATCCAACTTTGCTTGATACTGCTGTTATTAAATGTATGGTCTCAAAATTTTAATTATAGTTCTAGCACAGGGGTCCCCAACACGGTGCCCTCGGGTGCCATGGCGCCTGCAGGGGCATCTGTGTGTGCCAACGTAGTGGCCGGCGGACAAGCATCCGCTGAAATGCCGCCGAAAAGCGGCGTCATCAAGAGGCGCTGCTGCCGAAATGCCGCCGAGAAGTGGCAACGTCAAGAGGCACCGCTGCTTCTCGGCGGCATTTCAGTGGATGCTTGTCCGCTGGCCACGGTCCTTGGTGGCTCGTTGTCTGGTGCCCGCCACCCGGAAAAGGTTGGGGACCACCGTTCTAGCAAAAGGGAAGTATCCCAGCGTAACATCTTTGATGGAATGTGTTAATAGAAAAGATGAAGGTGTTATTTAAGAGAGCTGTGTTGTTTAACAAATACTATCATTATTTCAAACAAATATATCCTTAGTTAATTACTAAAAAACTATTGAACTAAAACATGGAGACTGACTTAAACATAACGAAGATGTTACAGACATAAGCCAGGTGCTCACTTTCTTTCTACCCTGTTGTACCTTCTTACATGAGATCCTATGGTTCTCTTCCTTGGCAGGGAAGTGGTCTCAGAAGATCGGTTAACTTGCCTAATATGGGGTAGATACAGATTTGCCTTTGAATAGCTTTCACACTAGTGACATCCATTCAAATTCTGAAAATGATTATATAAGCATGATAAAATATGAATATAATAACAGAAGTAAGTCTAATTTGAAATGTTCCAAGGTACTTATTGGCTGAGTTAATAGTCTAATACGTAGTCTCTATTTGTCATTTAACTATGGTTACTAATTGATTGGGTATTTACTGCACCTGTTCCCTCAGAGATGGAATGGAAACCCATCCACTTATCCCACTCCCCACTTATTTTTTAAATGACAAATTCCCCTCTTCCTGAAGTTGGACAACGCTACATGGACCTGTTTGACAGTGATGACTTTTCTTGAGTGACGCATGGATGTTAGATGGAGCAGAGGGGTGAATGAGTGACAGCTCAGGCCCATGCTTTTACAGGGTGTTAATTTGTATTTGGGAAGAGTTTGAGACCTTTGGTTGTACAGGAGTTGGGATAGATGAGAAAGAGACTGCTGGTTTGCTGAAGGATTGAACACAGCTGCTTTCTGGAGCACAGTTGTACATTTAGCTGGTGCTTTTACAGTTAAACATTAATTCCTGTCAAAGCAATAATGAGCTCTGTTTATACTGTAAATAATACAAAAAAACAAGTCTAGGAAAGAAAAGTCTGTATCTACTTTGTTCTCTTCCAAGAAGGAAACAGTCCACTCCTTGAGTCCAGATTTTTCCTGACCACTTGGAAGCCATAGGCATTGTTTGGCAAGCAAATAGGAGGCAAAACAGGGTGAAATTAAAAACAGATTGTCAGACTTAATGCAGAGTATTCTTTTTTATATAGGGCTTAAAGGTTATCAGTAAAACTTAAAGACAGACAAACATGAACAATTTTAGATGCTAACTCCTAGTCAACCCCCGTTCCCACTCTAAAGAGCCAATTTTTTAAAATCTCTTGGGGGGAAAAATGGAATGTGGGTAAAACGGCTTTATTAATATCCTCATACTCCAAGGTCCAGAACCCTTCAGTGGTACAAGGAGAAGGTACTGGTAATTGCAAGAGTATAGCACTGCATTGACCTTCAGTAGCAGGGGATGGAGAGAGAAGTAGCTTTAAAATGATGCATGTGCTGAGGCCTTTATTTTGTGTATGTTATTCAGCACCTAAAACTGGAAACTGGTTCCCACTTTTTTAATAAATGAAAATTCACTGGTTGCCTATAAAGTGTTTCCCAATTGACTAACTCCTTTAATTATTTGTCTTAAGACTAGTATATAAATCTGTTGAAAAGCTATGTATTTAAAAGCATTTTTCTGAGGAAGGTAGTTGCATTTTGTGACTCTTCCCTTTATCCTGTGAAATGTTACAGTACTTCATGAATAAATAATATGGAGGGAAGGGTGAAAGAACCCATCAGCTTTTGAGCCCCAAGGCTAACTTCAGAAGCTTATACAAATGTACTCATAAGATATAATTACATTTTAGATATACAGAATTCTTGGTTTTATTCCATAGTCTCTTGTGTGAAACTATATTCAAAAACAACAACAACAAAACTTCAACAGTGTGTGCCAAGAAATCTTCTCTCTGGAGAATTATAAATTCTTGCAATGCCTCTGTGGCCCTAACCCTTCACTTATGCACATGAGTAGTCCTGTTGAACTCTGTGAGACTGCTTTCATCTAAATGTTTGCAGGATCGCAGGTCATGTGACTGGATTACCTAATGCTGTTAAGTCTTTTCTTCTGCTGTAGGTAAGGATGTCTGTCTGTCTGCTGCCATCATGGGTTCTGTGTCTTTTTAACTTTGAAAAATGCCCATGACTTCTAGTGTCTGGATTTTTGCATTGAAATGAATGAGTAGTGAGTAAGTAGAAGGGTTGGTTAGGCAGGTACAGTTGTACAAACCATGCCCTCAATCATGCAGGGATGTTCTTTGTTAGCGTAGAGGTTTGTCCATGCAGAATTCGTTGAAGGCTTGGGGCCCAAGATCCCAGTTCTGCATCAATTGAAGTTAATGGCAAAACTCCCATTGTCTTTAGTGGGTGGCAGGCCTGACTGCTGGAACCTTAAGAGAACACCCAACCTGTAGGACCACACAGGAGGCTACAAGTGGTCAGGGGTCAGTGACAACATTGCAGGAACATTTGTATTTAATTACAGGTGCTCATTACTACACTATGTGAGCACCTCACAAGATTAAAGAAATCTCCTATACATCCTTCTACAGAGTAGATCTTTCTTCCTTTTTAACCTTGCATTTTATGGCGATGAGTTGATGGCTGATTCTTGCACCAGTTAGTGGATGCTTTCATGAGAATTTTGGGGCTATGGGAAGAAAGCACTTACATTTATCTTATAGCAAATTCAGAGGCAAAGTAGGAAGCATAGCATATTCGTGATTTACCAGATTACAGTTATTTCATAGCGGAGCTATTTTTTGAGTTCTGGGAATAAAGTAGAAGGTTTATAGAAGCTACAATAAAAAAAAATACAGATGATGCTGTTAATGTGAATTTTGCTGTAATCTCCTTTTAGTGTTCTGCAAGAGGTTTTTCAAATGCTCTGTCTTGTAGTTTTTTGGAACAAATTTTAAATCCTAAAAAACCCTGAATTGCTGGACTGAATTGTAATAATTGAAGAAATAATTAATCCATCTGTTTTGGTTTGTATTGAGCAGGTATTGCTCATACAGGGAAAGGGCTAAAATGTGTTCTGCTGACCTGATGAGGCTGGTGGCTTGTTACTCCACAGAGATGTAAAGGAGGTGTGGGTGTCTCTCTCTAGAAGAGAGCATCTAAATTGTTGGTTGAGCAGTCTGGAGGAAAGATCCCTAGGAGAAGCCAAGCGTGGGTGTGAGTTGAACTTTGCTGCTGTTAGTAAAGCTAAACCCCAGGGAAGGGGTGATGAGTTTTGACTCTACACAGTGTATGCGTTTGGTTCTAGATTGGGTTGAAAAAGTCACTGGCCAACAAAAACGGGATTTTAAGCTTCTATAAATGAGAGAGTGGAACACACCCATTGCTGGAGAGCGAGCATCTGAATAGCGAGGTGATGGGCTTAATCAGGAAATGAATCTTGGGAAGCTGTCCAAAGAAGCCATGATGGAGCTAATGGAAAGGATGGGGTGGGGTGGGGGTGCATGTATGCATTTGTACTGGAGCTGAGGGAGAAAGAGAGAGAGGAATGCTGTCAATATAAAAAATAGGGAAACTACCTCTGCCTAAAGCTGGAAAGTGGTTGGTTCTGTGCTGACTTCACAGTCACATAGTTCTTAAACACTGCTGTGCATATAAAAGGGGGGCCTATGTAAGCCCATGTCTTGGGACTGTGTGCAAAAGAAAGTTCAGGCACCTGTTCCCGACTGGGGCTTCTGGGCGCTACCACAGTACAAATAACAGTATGGGGGTAAAAAATTGTACGCAACTCCTCCAGGAGGGTATACATACAATTGCTCACCGAGAGAGATGGGCTAGAGTATCCCTTTAGCACACTAGATATCCTTCTTATAGCAAGTACCTGTCACTCACTAGAGTTAGAGTTTCAGAAGTTTCCATTTAATGCTTCAGTTTCATGCACTGATAGTTTTCAAGAATGTTAGGGTTGGGGCAGAGTTTTCCATACTTGATCTCTGCCTGAAATAAGGTGACCAGACAGCAAATTTGAAAAAGCAGGACAGGGAGTGGGGAGTAATAGGAGCCTATATAAGGAGAAGACCCAAAAATCGGGACCATCCTTATAAAATCGGGTCATCTGGTCACCCTAGCCTGAAAACAACCTTGAAGCTTAGAGAAGCCCTTTTTGGGCTACAGGAGAGTGAAAGAGTGCTCTTCCCTGTGTAGATACATAAATAGAGAGGGCAGGAGGGAATTTTAAACAAACTTGTGAATATAGGGCTACATCAAAAACTGAAGAAGTCAGAAACCTGGTATGGATGTAGTCCTCTTGGGGACTAGAAACTTTGCTGGGTTTGTTGGAATATAGTCAAAATGAAATTGATAAGCAATTGAAAATTTCTTGAGTAGGTGGAGTGCTGTTTGATAGTTTTTTAGCAATCCTTGCCCACTTTGTAATATCCCATTGCACATTCTCCCTGTTCTATATGACCTGTCCTATATGGCCCTGTCCCAGACCTTCTCTACACTAAGTTGCATGGATGGATAACGTGCATTAGCTAACACCTTCCAAATCTTAGTCTAGAAAAGGCCTTGGGGTTGCAGTGTCAGGAAGGGAGAGTTTATGTGAAGGACATTATAAATACGTTATTGAAACACACACAGCCCAGTCTGAAAAACTACTTTAACATCGAGGATAAAAATAAATTTCAGATGCAGAGAAAAAAATTCAGCTCTTGCAATTTCAGAGGGATATTCCACACTTTCTGCATTCCATAATATTCTGTCAAGTCTGAATGTTTTCTAAACAACAAAAATCAAACAAAGCCAAAATGTCAAATATTATCAGTGAAACAAGAAGATAAACAGTCATAATGAAAAAGAATAGAAAACTTTTTCTGCTATTGTTTGGCTGGAAACAACGTGGAACTTAACCTTCTTGTTAGGTGCCACTAAAGTGAATTGCAAACGTTCAGCGCCTAATTAGGGCCATTTAGAAGCTAACATTATTAAGTGTAAGTCACTGTTTTCTTCCTATAAAAGTAAATAAGGAATTTAAATGCCAATGAAGAACCCCCAAAATTATATATTGAATGTGACAAACAATCCTACATCCCTTGGAAGTTACTTAGCCAAGGAAGTGAAGCTTCAGTTAGAATCATCTTCATTGTAGATTTAAAATAAAAATAAAATATGTCCAGCTTCTGTAAGTCAATAGGCGAGCTCAACAGACTTTATTTTGTGTGGTGAGAAGAAAGTGGAGCAAAGGGAAAAAATGGGTATTCTGTGGTATGCAGGACAAATGTACTCTTTGTTTAAATTAAATCTGAAGATTGCAAAAAACCAAACCCACATTATGATATTTGAATTCACAACTTGTGAGGAAAAGTATGAGGAAACTAGATTAGACTGTATTTTGGTATGTCTGCCTGACAGCCAACAGGAGCAGCACAGGAAGAACAGAATGAATGTTTTCAGGTATTCAGCAGTTTCAGATGGGGAAGGATTGGTCTACCCACATATCTTCATCATCAGTCTCAGATGGTTTATCCTTCTTAAGATGTAATTTCATATTATACCCATTTTGTTCACCAATATTTTATAGACACGTAATACGGAGCAAATGTGCTTTCAGAAAGTAAATTTTATTGCTGCAGAGGCTCAAGTTTGGGTGCACAACTGATCTAATGTTGAAACGGTGATACAACAGTGAGAAAAACAGGTCAACAATGCCTAATTTCCACTGTTGACATAGCCAGTATTTTAATATTGTTAATGGCTTGAAAGTGTGCAGAAGAGTAAAGATTTAATGCTGAATTTTAAAATTCTTCCCAATTATAGTGGTTCCTGGTAAATGCCCTTTACATTTAGAGGTATTCCATTGTATAAGTTATACTCAGTAAAAAAAAGAAAAGAAAAACACAGTGGGCTGAAGCCCTGGCATGAAAGTTGCGAGGCCTTTTTTAAGTTAAATGACTAAATTAACTAAGTAACTGTGTTAGCTATATTTTTAGACATTTCTAGAATATATTATTCTAGGAAACAACTTTGATCTTTATTTCAAGATTTGGTAGTCTCCAAGGTATACGGATGTATGCCAGTGGTCTGAATGAACTTTCTCCTGACATCTGTTGGTGAATTGGAGGAAAAGACTTCATGAGCAGACCTTATTTGCATAGACACACCTACTTTGCCAAAAATGATCAATTTTGGCTTGTTTGGGTTAAAAATGCAGTTAAGTTTTGAGTGCAGGGGTAAAGAAATGTCATTATCTTTAGTGTATGACTAAAGGACAGCAGAGCTTTACTTACTATGCCCCAATTGTTGACCAATATTTTATAGACGAGTAATAGGTTTAAGTTATGGTAACCATAACTTGCTATGTGGGGGCAGTAGTAGCCAGGGTAGGGGAAACAGATGATGAGGACTCTGTTTAAGGATCTTAAATGCTATTTGACCCTCCCGTGCCAATGTTTAAAGATGCAACTAAATGGACTCAATTGAAATCCCTTGCTGCCACTTAGTGACCACTGCATCTGAAGTCATTGAAAAATGTTGCTAAAGGTGAGAGCTAGTCCCAGAAAATATGCAGGTGATCTCTCCAACAATCATTCGTTGTATATCCTACTTGTGTTACTGAGCCTATTAAAACAATATAAAAAGAAGCTATATTATATGTGAAAATTTTGTTAATGGCATGTAAAGGATGCAGAGAATAAGCCTTCCAAAGTTAGAAAATAACATATCTGTTGGAATTCTTGTAACCGAACCGCAATGCACAACATGCATGTTTTACAGTGTAGATTTCATAAAGTATATTAGACTACACATGTAATAAAAACAGAAAATACCATATCAGGTACAAAACAGGCTGACATTGCTGAAACTTTCACTTTTGCACTTCAGTACTTCTGATGACTTTTAGTATAAATAAATCTGTAATTATAAATAATTGTCTGGTAAGAATTAATTGTCCTCTATGTTCAGAAGTCTAAATCATACACTTAGTGGCAACAAATTGTATTTTCATTTAGTCATCTTAGGGAATGTTTGTAGAAAGTGTGGGGAGAAGAGGGCGATGCTCTTAAAATATGAGAAGGGTGGGTGTTTTGTTGCATTAGAAGAATTTAGTATTGGTTAAAGCAGTGACACTGAAGTGTAAGTTTCTTTTTATTTTTAACATTATTAGTATTTCTTAATTTACGGAGAGTTTGTCTACACTAGTGGTTTCCAAACTTGTTCCGCCGCTTGCGCAGGGAAAGCCCCTGGCGGGCCGGGCCGGTTTGTGTACCTGTCGCGTCCACAGGTTCGGTTGATCGTGGCTCCCAGTGGCTGCGGTTTGCTGCTCCAGGCCAATGGGAGCTGCTGGAAGTAGCATGGGCCGAGGGACATACTGGCTGCCGCTTCCAGCAGCTCCCATTGGCCTGGAACAGCGAACCGCGGCCACTGGGAGCCGCGATCGGCTGAACCTGCGGATGGGGCAGGTAAACAAACCGGCCCGGCCCGCCAGGGGCTTTCCCTGCGCAAGCGGTGGAACAAGTTTGGGAACCACTGGTCTACACACTGGGCTACTGTGATGTATGTGGGAGTGATTTCTACAGTGCACTAAAGTCCTGCACAGTAATTGGTCTGTGGTGACCCTGCAGGTTTGCACTAAAGATTCCCGAGTGTGCTTTAATGTAGTGCTCCTTCAGACAGCACTACTTTAATGTGCACTAGGGAACCTTTAGTGCACAGCAGCAAGACATGGACCAATTAATCTGCAGTGTTTTAGTGAGTTTTAGAAATCATGCCCCTTAATGAACATTGCCCCACCATATACTCTGAGTCTTGTTGTATCAAGATTCTTTTTCACATGCCAAATGTTTAGTTACTCATATGCTTAACTCATGGTAAATTGAATCAGGAAGGTTGTGATTTGCATATGGACTCACAATAGTTAGTGGCAGTTAAAAAGGGGATTGAGAGCCTTGATTCCCAGTTCCCTGCTCTAGTCATCAGGCTATACTACTTATGTTGAATGTTTCAGCATGGTTGAAATAGTTTATTCTTCCCCTATGGAGGCTGAGAAGGATATTAACTTCTGTCCCCTGCCTATATATTGTTTTTGGCTGCACCTAAGTCTCCTGATTCACAGCATGGTGTCGTTCTGCAAGAAGATGTGCAGTTTTCTAGAGTGGCAGTTCCGCTTCAGCTTAAATAGACCCTGAAAAAAGTAAAATCACTTTTAAGATAATGTCACACTTTTAGAAAAGTATCTGATTCAGACTAAATGAAACTTCAAATCAGAAACATCAGCGTGGAAATGCTTACAGTCTATAGCTCTCTGATGAGGCACTGTGATAGCACCTGTATGACTCAACAGGGGAGTGAATAAATGCTGAATATTATGATCAGCCAAGATTTTTAATGTGAGCACATGGTGGAGTGAACATTCTGAGATTAACTCAGCTGGGGAGGCTGGAGGTAGGACGCTACTGTGCATGTGGGTGAAAGCTTTACCAAATGACATTGAGTATCAAACAGAACTCTTTTTCTGTTTAATCATTTTGTTCTTTAAGTAGCATTGTGTACTGAAGGAGCAAAGTACTTAATCTTCATACTACTCATCATCATCATCATGTTCCTATTATGCCTCTGGTGTTTAGGGCAGTGCTGGAGCTCCTCCACTTCTGTCTATTTCTGGCAAGTCTTTCAGTGGTTCCTCAGCGGTGTCCCAGGTTTTTCAGCTTGGTTTCCATAGCTCTTCGTTATGTTGTTTTTGGGCGGCTTCGTTTACGCTTTCCTTCAGGTGTCCATCCTATTGCTACTCTGGTGATGGAATCAGTTTCCATCCAAAGCACATGACCGATCCATCTCCACCGCCTCTGGACAGTGATGGTGCTCAGATGCTCTTGGCTGCACTGTGTCAATAGAGTTTGATTTGAGATTGTTCTGGGCCAATAGATACGGAGGATTTTTCTGAGGCAGGTTGTTTGGACATGTCATACTTTCTCATTCCCCAGCATTCTGCACTATAAAGTAGTGTTGAATTCATACTACTCAGCCAACATTAATTCCCAAATCAGCCTGGTGAGATAATCAAATACTATCCTCGTTTTACAGCAGAGGAAAACATGGCAGAGGGGTTAAATAAGGTGCCCAATGCCACAGAACAAGTCAGTGACAGAGCTTGGAACAGGAGTCAAGTTTGTCTTTCAAGTCCCCTGCTTTCACCACTATTAGCTATGCCATCTGTCTTGATGGAGTTTGATTGATGGGGATCTTATTGAACTTGCTGAACTAGTTGAAATAAAGTTTATATTTCAACTGTTGTATAATGTAATCCAAGCTTTGGAGGTGGGGTGGGGTGGGGCAAGTGGGAGGTGTAATAAATGCTGCTTCTGGAAGGAGGCTTCCAGGCACAGAGTTTGGTTGCATCTACTCTGTGCAAATTGGGGTCCGTAATTCCTCTTTGTACTGAGGTCCACAGATTTGCTACAATGGTTACGTCCGCCTGCTTGCAGCTTGGGGACAGACCCAGGCTTGTCAGTCACTGGTAGCAGGGAAATGCCTGCCTCTTGAAGTTCAGACAGTTGAGATCGCTCCCATAGCCAAGAAAATTCGATGATCTGTTTGTCTTTAGGAGGCCAGATCCGTGGACCTTATTACTCAAAGTCAGGAAACTTTCAAATAAGCAACGGTAAACTTTCCTGTTCTTCGTCATGCTAAGGTCCAGAGATCCATTACAAAAGGATTTTCATAGCAGTGTGCTTCTTGGGCAGGAAGCAAATCCTCCTTAAATATGGGCAACTAAAATGAGGTATGTTTAATATATCCTCCATTTTCCCCTGGGCATCAAGGCGTGGAGAAAGCTTCTGCCCCCCTCCCCCTTCCAAAAAAAAAAAAGAGAGAGAGAGAGAGAGAAAATGGCATTGGCTAAAGACTGGATGGCCAGTATATAGAATCTGGTGAATTTATATACTGATGGCCATGTGGCTGCCTAGTTGACCTCATTACAAAAGCTCTCCCCTGAGTCCATCAGTGCTCCTAAGGAATATACTCTCGTGCTTGTCACAAGGGAGAATATTTCTTGAATTTACTTTGGGGAATGAGTACTCTGACCGTTGTGAAGACCATTTGGCTAAATTAAAAATACAATAGGGGGTCTCATCCAAGAAAGCTACCAGCCTCAGAAACTCCTCTGACTGGAGAGAGTTGCTTGCAGGAAGTCTACTCTAATGGATAGGAAGTATAATGACCCTGCCTGTACAGGTTCAATCTGGGTAGTGCTGTAAGGAGCAGAACGAGATTCCATGGTTGTGTTCTGTGACCTTGTGGCATTAAAAATAAATGATTGGAATAAGAGTTTAGATTAAATTAAGTGATTTCCAGAGGAAGGATTTAATGTTGAGATTTGTACAAAACTTTCTTTTAGTGTATATACGCTGAAAATGTTAGACTCCAGAGATTTGACCTTTTTGCTTGTACGATCTTATAGACTTGCAAGAGAGCAGAACTCAAGGCTATGGTTCGCTGACTTCACCTAGTAGTTAAGCTATGAAGTTTGCAGCAGCCAGCAGGGTATGTTCTACTTGTTGACTTCTTCCTAGGATCCATGATACCAATAATTGCTTCATCCAAGCATCTATTTTGGACCTGTCTGGCCGTGGATGGAAGATTCTTTTTTGTAATAGCAGGCCACATCTGTGAGGTAGAGATCTTAAAAGGTCCAGTGCTAAGTTAATCAGGTCTCCGAGCCATAGCTTTTTCATCTGCAAAGGCATAAACCTTTATTACTGGCATTCTCTCCTCTCTATCTTTGTTTGGTCCTGGGGAGCAGTGGAAAAGGTGGGAAGGCAGAGATGTTGCCCAGTTTTGTGAGAGGTGGTTCCCCACTTCATGCTTGTGGACCGTATTACATGAAGAAAGAAAACTTTCAGGTAAGCACAGATAAATGTTCCTGTTGCCCATAGATGCAGCACAATGGTATTGGGTTGTAGTGTAGCCAATATAGGAATATTTTTACCAGTGTCAAGCCCAGTTTAAATTGCAGCCTTCGCATTGCTATCGGGAGAACTCTGGGTCCTGGTTTTCCTAATGTAGATGAGACCTTTTAGTGCCTTTTGCCAGCAGTTTTCCTCCTCTTCCCAGAAGTGATATTAGCCTTGTATCAAGGAAGGGCTGCTTGCTAGTCTCAGCCATCTATTACTACTTAGCAAGGACAGTGAGGATCATGAAAGGAGGAACCAGTGTTATCTAGGAAGTGTTTGGAGTCTTAGTGTTATCAAGCAGAATATGGATGCATGTTTCACAGCAGGAAACATGGCTGGCACCGAAGCCCTGGAACATTATTTAGAAATATGCTTTTTAGCATTCTGCATTCTGAGTCTCAGCGTAACCTTAAAAATAAAATTATGCCGGTTTTATATGTGGTTTATGCTGAGCTGTATCACTAGCATTAAAATTATACCCCTTCTTGTTCAAAACTGCTGTATTTGCTGTTTTCTCCCTCCTTGCTTTATCCTGTAATCAAAGTACTGCTTTGAGAAACTAACTATATAGAACATTCAGTTCCATTATGTAATCTTGCTTTCATTTATGCTACACCACACGATAACCTTAAAATATTACAGCTAATGCAAAGCTGAAGAAGGAAAAATAGAAGTATTAGTCATAGAAATGTTCAGATAATTTTTTTTCTCTCTACTAACCATGGGCATATACTAAGGTACTTTATGTGCTAGAGAAGGACACAAGCTAAACAGGGTTGCTGCATCAGGTAATTGATATTCTCTAGAAATCCAATCTGTGTGGGATTCTTATTCCTGGGCCTTGCCTCTTTTAACAGAAGGCAGACAGGACTCTCCAGTCCCTTAGGGTATGTCCACATTGCAATTAAAATACTGTGGCTGGCCTGGGTCAGCTGACTTGGGCTTATGGAACTCAGACTAAGAGACTGTTTAAGAGACATTTGCGCTCGGGTTAGAGCCTGAGCTCTGGGCCCTTCCCCCCTCACAGGGTCCTAGAGCCCGGGCTCCAGCCTGAGCCCGGATGTCTACACTGCAATTAAACAACCACTTGGTCTGAGCTCTGTGCAGGGCCGGCTCTGACTTTTTTGCTGCCCCAAGCAAGAAAAAACAAACAAACAAACAAAAATAGGGTAGCCGTGCCACCCTCAGATTGGACGGAAGCCGCCCCGTAGAATCTCCTGCCCCAAGCACGAGCTTGCTCAGCTGGTGCCTGGAGCCAGCCCTGGCTCTGTGAGGACAAGTCAACTGGCAAGGGCCAGCCATGGGTTTTTAATTGCAGTGTAGCCGGACATACCCATAAGGTTTCATGTTCCTAACTGGCAGCATTAGGCCATGCCCACATTAGGGAAAATGTATCTTTAACACGTTAGCTAATAAGTGTTCATGTCTAGTGTAGAAGAGGCAAGTTGTAGTTTTAATTTGCTAGTTGGTCGAGGAAACGGTAGGTGGAGCCCAAGAAGTTATCTCAAGCAACTAAAATGTGTTGAAACTACAACTTGCTTTGTTCATGCTATGATATCACATTTACAAATACAAGATGTATTTGTTTCATAGTGCAGATAAGGCGTTAATGGGCAGGCGCTGATAGACTTTGACAACTGATCTCTGATTTGGCTCTGATGGATGAGACCTCCTCCTGCTGAGGGCTCTGGAGATGGGTATCTTAGGTACCCATCTGAACAGCGAGCTACTGGCTGTCTGCTCATGACACCAAAAACTTACCATGTTGGTGCCATTTCCTTCCACTAGTGAACAGAGCTGGTCAAAATTTTTCAACCAAAATTTTTACTGACAAAAAATGGGAAAAATTTCCCGCAAAACTTTTTTTTCTTTTGTCATTTAGAAATTTCCCATGCAAAATCAAATTTCAGAGTAAAAACTAGAAATGAAAATTTCTTGTACAAAATTATTTGTAGGGAGGGAACTTTTTGTTGTTAACTGGCCCTACTAGTGAGGGGGACATGTCACTGGCCTTACTGGGTCAGACCAGTGGTCCATTTAGCCCAGTGTCCTGTCTTCTTTGCCAAATGCTTCAGAGGGAAGGAACGGAACCTGGCAATTTAAAGACTGATCCATCTCTTGTGTTCCAGTCCCAGCTTCTGTCAGTCAGAGATTTAGAGACACCCAGAACATGGGGTTGTGTCCCTGACCATCTTGGATAATAGCCATTAATGGACATATCCTCCATGAACTTATCTAATTCTTTTTTTAATCCAATTATACTTTTGGCCTTCACAGCATTCCCTGGCAATGTGTTCCACAGGCTGGCTGTGTGTTGTGCGAAGAAGTACATCCTTATGTTTGTTTTAAACCTGTATGATCTTCTGTTTGGCTTTCGGTTCTCAGAAGTCTTGGCAAAACTCAGGGGAGACAAGATTCATTGGTCCAAATGAGTCTGCAGAGGCCCAGAGAAGTACAATTCCTGGCTGTATTTCAGAGGGCCAAAGCTGGTCCAATCCGGCTGAGAGCCTGGCCTTGGATAATCACTCAGAATAAAAGTACCTTGCTCCATCCCAGTCCAGGAGCTCCTCTCCCTGGAAGCTTAGCTCCTGAGAGCATAGAGCGGCATAGTTATGGTGTTACCAAGCATGTGATTAATGCTATTGTGGGCTCTTCGAAGACAGAGGGACTTACAACTGTAAGCAAAAAAAGTTTGCAGTGTTATGTGAACTGGCTGATGTGGACTCTTTTACTTGCTTTAGGAGAGCTAAAGAAAAGTCACCAAAACACGGCTTGACTACTTTTTCTATGTGTTTGAGTCAAGTTTAAAGCTAAACTCCATGTTGGTTCACCTGGAAGCTATATTGGCCGATCAAAAACTACACCTCTACCCCGGTATAGCACAACCCGGTATAACACGAATTTGAATATAACGCAGTAAAGCAGTGCCCCGTGTGGGGGCGAGGGGGCTGCACACTCCTGCGGATCAAAGCAAGTTCAATATAATGCGGTTTCACCTATAACATGGTAAGATTTTTTGGCTCCTGAGGACAGCGTTATATCAGGGTAGAGGTGTAGTTGAATGCAAATCACTGCTTCTACAACCTCTTGTCAAATTAACTGGGACTAGATGCTCTTGAAACCACCCTATCTGCATTAAAAGAGAAACCCTGCATCATAGGATTAATGTTGTCCTAAAGCTGATGAAAGCTCTCTTTGAGCCATCTGTGAGCTCAGCTGTCTTACATGGAAGGTCATTTTCCTTGTGGCAATAACTTCAGCTTGTAGAATGAGTGACTTTCAGGCTCCATTGACCTTCTAAAAGGTTTTACAAGGACAAAGTAGAGCTGAGAATTCTCAGTATTTCCTTTCCAGGGTGATTTCAGAATTGCACTATAACGAGCCTGTTCTGCCAACATTCTTCCCACGTTCACCTGCCCACTCTGGTGAAGCTCTTTCCCACAGGTTTGACATTAGAAGGTCCTTGGGGTTCTCCTTGGAGCAGACTAAAGCCCTTGTTCATATGACACCAATTCCCTGGGCAATGCTGTCATTAAGAGGGCCAGGTCTAAATGGTTGATTGCATCTCTTGCTGCTGTAACTCAATGGTTTTCAACCTTTTTTCATTTGCAGAGCCCTTTGGAAATCTTAGACATAGTCTGTGGCCTCTCGGGTTGAAGACCATTGCTCTAACCTAACTGGCCTGAAGCTTGAAGGCTACTTCAAGGCTCTTTTGATCTGAGGCACTGTGGCTTCTGCTGCTTGCCTCAGGGAGTTTTCCACTTCAGACATCTGCAAGGCAGTTCTATGGTTCTTGTTCCATATATTTGCAAAGCAGTATTGCTTGGACTCAGTCTCTAGGGAGGAATTCTACTTCAGTCTCTCAATTCTAAGAACACCATTTTTGAAACAGGGAAGTCCACATTTTGTATGTCCGTTTATTTATGATGGGCAAATGTTTGAGCTGCTTGTTTTTGTGGCTGCGTCTTACAGACTATTGAAGTGTGTTGTACTGTACTGAAATATTTACATGTTGGAAGGTATCTTATTCATTTATTAATATTGATTGTTTAGATTATTACACTTGCTCTCGCTGTGTATTGCATATGTGATTGTTGCACTGTTTCTTCCGTGACTGCTCTCAATCATAAAATAGAATATTAAGGTTGGAAGGGACCTCAGGAGGTCATCTAGTCCAATCCCCTGCTCAAAGCAGGACCAATCCCCAGACAGATTTTTACCCCAGTTCCCTAAATGGCCCCCTCAAGGACTGAACTCACAACCCTGGGTTTAGCAGGCCAATGCTCAAGCCACTGAGCTATCCCTCCCAGTTAGCTTGCTCTGTCTTGCACTGAAGGTACCTTTAGAGAACGGAGCTGCTTATTTAACAATATCGTGTCACAGGATCTAACTAACCTCCTCTGTTTGGAGGGGAACTTTTTTGAGGTGGTGTCTAATTCACAGTTCAATGTTATTGTCACAGTCAGTTGCACCTGTACTCCCCAACTATGCTAGGCTTCAGGCTCTCCTGGCCATCCACTCTCTTAAACGGAGACACACCTCTGACTCCCTTCTGATCAAGGTATTTCTAGGTTGCACAGTCCCCTGACTATATTTTGGTATCCCGGCAAGAGACTTTGCCTAAGCAGGCCAGCTTACTTCCTCTTCAGAGACCAATATAAGGTACCACAAAGCGCTTCCCAATCAAGCTTATTTTATTCTTAATGTAAAAGCACTACAGAGGAAGTGTTTAAAGCAATAAAAGAACCCTCATGCATGCTGCTAAGCTTTCCAGCGATCACCCCAGCCCTAATGTGGGCTCTGGCAGGAGCAGTCCTTCAAAACTCCACCCAAGGAGTTTCCTTGTGGTTTCATGTTCATCACAATTTCAGCTCATAGCTAGGACAGTCTTAGGGGGCCTCAGTAGGCCAAGTCCTTCCGACCCTTCCCAAAGACATGGGGCCATGGGTGAGCCAGGGGTCCTGCCTGTTTGTTGCATCAGGAAGAAGGCTCTGAGCCTGTTAAAAACCAGGCTGTTTATCCAAAAATCCTTTCTTTGTTTGTTGGTCCCTGGAGAATCCAGTTTGAACTAGACAGCCTCTCTGGGATTGCTTCAAAGAGCTGATAACCAGAGGAATTTCATTAGCATCCCTGAAGTTACATACAGTCTCACAATAACACACAAACAATTGCAGGTTTAATACAATGGACCCCTAAGGCATTGAACGTAATTCAGTAATGCTTATCTTAATTCCATAAAGTTTGTCCAAGATATTGTCATATCTGTCACAGTTATTGCTCTGCTTTCTTGAGACATTAATTTTTTTCATTCATTTTGTGATTGGCTATCTTTTCTTTGGGGGCCTCTGGCTTCCTCCTCATCAGCGAATGAGAAGGCGGCTCTCAGGAGTGGCACATAGCCACAAATAGAGTAGGCTAGGGGTGGGGTAGCTTGCCTTCTTCCGCTGCCCTTCTTGCCATAAGATATTATTCAGAACAACTCATCAGGATTCAGAAATGAGTGGACATTTTATTTGGATAATAACATAGTTACAGAAATGAGAATTTAAAAATAAATTACAACAGCAGCAAGAATATGGTGTTGCTTCCCTGCCCATCATGACGAATAGCCATTGATGGATCTATCCTCCATAAAGTTACTTAATTTTTTTAACCCAGTTATAGTTTTGGCCTTCACAAAATCCCCTGGCAATGAGTTCCACAGGTTGACTGTGCACTGTGTATAGAAGTGCTTCCTTTTGTTTATTTTAAGCCAGCTGCCTATTAATATCATAGGGTGACCCCTGATTTTTGCGTTATGTGAAAGAGTGAGTAACATTTTCTTTTTCACTTTCTCCACACCAGTCAAAATTTTATAGACCTCTATCATATCCCCCCTTAGTTGTCTCTTTTCCAAGCTGAAAAACCCACACACAAGTTTGGAAGGGAGCGGTTCTCACCAAGGAGTAAGTGTACCCTTGGGAGTACACAGAGGTCTTCTGGGGGGTACATCAACTCATCTAGATATTTGCCCAGTTTTACAACAGGCTACATAAAAAGCACTGTGAAGTCAGTACAAACTAAAATTTCATACAGACAATGACTTGTTTATGCTGCTCTATATACCATAAACATACAATATTTATATTCCAATCAATTTATTTTATGATTATATGGTAAAAATGAGAACATGAGCAATTTGTCAGTAGTAGTGTGCTATGACACTTTTTTGTGTTTTTTATTTCTGATTTTGTAAGCAAGTAGTTTTTTAAGTGAGGTGAAACTTGGGAGTATGCAAGACAGTGGACTCCTGATAGGGGTACAGTAGTTTGGAAAGGTTGAGGGCTACTTTCTAAACCGGGGTGGGCAAACTATGGCCCCGGGGGCCGCATCTGGCCCTCCAGACATTTTAATTCAGCCCTCGACCTCCCGCTGGGGAGTGGGGTCTGTGGCTTGCCCTGCTCCGTTGCTCCAGCCGGGGAGTGGGGTCTGGGGCTTGCCTCGCTCTGCGAGGCTCTCAGAAGCAGTGGCACGTCCTCCCTCCGGCTCTGACACGTAGGGGCTGCCAAGGGGTTCCACATGCTGCCCCTGCCCCTGCAGCTTCCATTGACTAGGAACTGCAGCCAATGGGAGCTGCAGGGGTGGCGCCTGTGGACAAGGCAGTGTGCAGAGCTGCCTGGCCGAGCCTCCGCATATGAGCTGGAGTGGGGACATGCCGCTGCTTCTGGGAGGTGCCACCCAGAGCCTGCACCCCTGACCCCCTCCTGCCCTCTGAACCCCTTGGTCCCAGCCTGGAGCACCCTCTTCATCCCCAGCCCCACCCCAGAGCCTGTACCCCTAGCTGTAGCTCTCACCCTGCCCTGCACTCCTGCCCCAGCCCGGAGCCCCCTCCCGCATCCTTAAAACCATATGTCTGGCCTCACCCCAGAGCCCACCCCCCCCAGCTGGAGTCCTCACCCTCTACTGCACCCCAACCCCCAATTTCGTGAGCATTCATGGCCCGCCATACAATTTTCAAACCCAGGTGTGGCCTTTGGGCCAAAAAGTTTGCCCATCCCGTTCTAAAGCCTCAGGGCACAAGCCAGCCTCTGAAGAGGTTAAGAAGGGTCAATGCTAGGTTAATCAGGCCTATTGAGCAACTTATTCCATAACTGCTTATATGAGGATATATTGCACTTTGCTCTGCAGCCCATGGTATTGGTCACTGTCAACGACAGGATAGATGAGACACTGCTCTGCTTTGCTCTGGTATGGCAATTCCTGTGTTTCCTTAGGTACCACATCACTGTAATAGCTCCAGGGGATCTGTCTCTCTCTCACTCAGGAGCTGAGAACCAGGAATGAAATCCTTCAGGATGCTATTTTCAGATAAGTAGTTGAATTACATAACTATCCCTTTTTCCCACTCTCTACCACCTCCTGGAATGGTGTAGCTCAGGGGTCGCCAACCTCTGGCACGCGGCTCGCCAGGGTAAGCACCCTGGTGGGCCAGGCCAGTTTGTTTATCTGCCGCGTCCGCAGGTTCTGCCAATCACGGCTCCCACTGGCCGTGGTTCACTGTCCCAGGCCAATGGGGGCTGCAGGAAGCGGCGCGGGTGAGGGATGTGCTGTCCGTGGCTTTCTGCCGCCCCCATTGGCCTGGAGCAGCGAACCGCGGCCAGTGGGAGCCGCGATCGGCCGAACCTGTGGGTGCAGCAGATAAACAAATCGGCCCAGGCCGCCAGGGCGCTTACCCTGGCGAGCCGCGTGCAAGAGGTTGCCGACCCCTGGTCTAGGTTGTGAAGTTAGAGGTGAGACTAGAGTCATATAGTTGAGGTTTGAGTGGAAGAGTGAGGTAGGGGTGTGTGTGTGTGTGTGTGGGGGGGGGGTGATCCAAGTCACCCTTGAATGTATATGAAGTTATAAATTGTTTCTGTGCCAAGTGGCAAGAGCCTGCTCTCTGCTGGCTTTCTTACTCCTCTTGAGACACCTAAGGCCTGCTGGGCATGCTTCTGCCAGCTCCTCTGGGGAGGTAGGCAGAGGAAGGAGCCATCTCCTGCTGGTGTTCCAGGCCAGGCTGCTCATGGCATTGAAAGCTACTTCCTGCCTTTCGTTTTTTGTTTCTGCAGTCCTGTGTTCAGCCCTGTTCCTGAGAAGTAGCCACTTAAGTTGTTAGGGGCCTTCTTCTCCTCTCCTTCAACTTGAAACTTTCTCCCAGGAGCCAGTGTGTTGGGTCCTCGCTTTCCCACCACATCCCCTCTCCAGTCAGCTGCAGGTTTCTGGTCTCTTTCTCCTGTTACAAGATGGCTCTTCAGCATACAACGAGGTCTCCCACTCAAAGCAGTGTACTAGCTTGCACTCTTCTGAGACACTCTGTATGATGCCTATTCTGGATTACCTCACACATCAATCAAGATGTGGAGGGAAAGGCTGTAAACCAAGCGTAGCTTCCTAAAGCTAAAATTTTCTAGCTTTTCATTAAAACATATGATTAAAAATCCACTCTGAGTTCAATTTTTTTTAACATTCACTTTCAAAGATCTGCCTGTGTATCATATCTTAAAGTGTGGCTGGCGTTAGATCAGAAGGGAGTCTCTCTATGACAATTTTCAACCATTCATAGGCTAGTCTTCCAGGTACATAGAAATTGCAGAGCTGATTCCTCTTAGAGTCATAGACTTTAAGCCCAGAAGGGACCATCCTGGGGGGGTCCCAGAAGGGACCAATCTAGTATGACCTCCTGCACATTGCAGGCCACAGAACCTCACCATCTCACTCCTACAGTAGGCTCCTTTGGCTGAGATACTGAAGTCCTCAAGTCTTGATTTAAAGACTTCAGGTTACAGAGAATCCACCATTTACTCTAATTCAAATCAGCAAGTGACTCATGCCCCATGCTGAAGAGGAAGGTGAAAACTCCCTCAGGGTCTGTGCCAATCTGACTTGGGGTAAAATTCCTTCCTGAATATGGTGACCAGTTAGACCCTGAGCATGTGAGCAAAACCCACCAGCCAGACATATGAGAGAGGTGGGATCTGAATACTGAATAGATGATGGGCCTGTCTACCAAGAAGAAAAGCATATTGGAGAGTTGTTGAGGAATTTCACTGCTGGTGGAAGTAGGGCTTTACATTCCAGTTACTTCAACACCATAAGACTGATCTTTTTCTCTTGTCAGTGGCCAGGTTCATCACCACTGGTCCATGAATTTCTCATCAGACACCTTCTCACTAATTTTGAAGCTTGCAATGGAATCATGGTATTATTCTAGGAGAACATTGTAAACATTTGGACTTTAAAATAGTTTTACATAGTGGATACTTACCCAACTTGTAATTTCAGATATGCAGTACGTACTTGGATTTCACTGGAACTGTTAATGGACAATGGGACTTGAACACACTCCATTAAATTCTTCAGAACAGCTAGAGATTTTAACATTAATTAACATTAATTTTTTAATACAGTAGAACTTTGGAGGGAGAGAACAAAATAAAAACAGCAAAATCAACTAAGCGTTGCATTCCAGTAATCAATGCATGAAAGATTATTGATCTAGAAAAATGGAAAGAATTCCCCCTCATATAACTTTCTTTGCTGATGCAGTAAGTTTTTTTGATAGAGAAAACCTCCAGCATTACATGCTTCAGATGCTGTTATTGAGACGCATTTAAACTATGAAATAGCATATTACCTGTGTCATAGACATCCTTGTATTCTAGTGGTAACTGGCAGTGCTTCTATAGCAAAGCCTCTCTGCATTTCCACTGCAGAGCTGAGAGCAGCCAGGCAACACTCACAAGAGAAGAGGAGTTGATAAGTCACTGTCTCTCTTTTTGAGCACATTTTTGGATTGATTCTGGGGGAATCTGAAGTGCTTGTGAATTTGTGCGTGTCCTTGAACACAAACAACAAGCATTGGTTATCAGAATAAAGCGGCCGTGGCTCCTGGCTCAGCACTTTTGCTATTGCATTGAAAGGAGGCATGTTGGAGAAGAATGTGTTTACCCCAATGCTCAAAGTCTCCTCTCTTGAGTCAAATTAGTTAGCATGTGTAGAGAGTTGCCTACTGTTTCCTATTTCAGCCCTGCAGGAGAGAAGGAGCTACTATTTATATACCTGGCTACATCTTTGGATGGCCCTTATGACTCTGCTGGCTAATGAGGAGTCTCCTATGCATCCGAAGAAGTGAGCTGTAGCCCATGGAAGCTTATGCTGAAATAAATTTGTTAGTCTCTAAGGTGCCACAAGTACTCCTGTTCTTTTTGCGGATACAGACTAACACAGCTTCTACTCTGAATCCGTTCATACTGTTAGTGATCTCCCGTATGAACCACAATGAGTGCAACTCTGCTATAGAAGGGGCGTTAAGCATGAAGTCCTATCATTTGCTCTTCTGGGGCTATCTTATTCTGTCTCAGTGCTTTGGATGCAGATTCTCCCCATGATGTTACTCCTTTTAACATCTAAGGGGAGTCACTAGCACTTGTCTAGGGGAGAATCAGACTCCTGAAGTTACTGAAGCATTGTGTGTTTATATGTTGGATTTGTCTGTTTCAGCACTGACAAGAAGTGGGAAGCTCTATATGTTTGACAGAAGAGCAGTCTGCATCTATAGAAACCAGTGGGAATTGTGTTGAGGTCTGTGCTGTGGAGATTGATAAAAGTGCTGAATAAGGCAGCCATGCTAAATCCATTCTTTGCCAGGCATAGCGTGGCCTTATAGTGCGTTTATAATGAGGCCCTGGTTATTTACTTTGCCTTTTAAGTATGACAGACTATCCCTCCTACACACCTGTGATTGGATGGCAGCTGTGTGATGTACTCGGCATGCAGAGTCAGAAAGGCTCTGCAGTCCGGAAAGTCCTGCAGATCATTTTTTTGATCTAATCTGTTTTCCGTTGCCCTTGCAATGCATTTGTCCTAATTACATCCAGCAGTTATCTGGGAAAAGAATTACGCAGCGTTAAAAAGAAAATTAAAGAGTGGAGGGGAAGTAGCCATTTCATAGAACTTGCTGCTGGAACTATGCAGGAATGTAAACAGTGGTGCAGTGGATGCAGATCAAATCAGTATGACATTGGGCAAACACAGGAAAGCTGTTAGAGTAGAAATTTGGCTGTAATCCAAAGCATAAAAAGCTCTTCTGCCCTTTGGTCATCAAATGACCTTCTGTAGAGAGTATTATCTCTTTCTGGGTAGATGAGCGGTCTCTTAGCATGGGAATGTCCGGCAGTCATGTATATACATTACATAGACATGGGTTGGTGAGTGAGAAATCTGCTTGTGGTAACACTGAATGAGTGGCTACTGCTATAACCAGCAAACCTAAATGCCATTTGAAAAACAAAACACCAAGCCACAGAGAGGTATTATGTCATGCTCATGCGATATTACCCGTCAATCCCTTTGGGATCTGAATTTCCTGTTTTTGATTTCAAACCTTTAACATTCCTTTGTAGATTTTGTGTGTATTACCCATATTCGCACCGTCTCTGTGTACAGTAACTCCTCACTTAACGTTGTAGTTATGTTCCTGAAAAATGCGACTTTAAGTGAAACGATGTTAAGTGGATTCAGTTTCCCCATAAGAATGAATGTAAATGGGGGGGTTAGGTTCCAGGGAAATTGTTTTTTGCCAGACATTACAGTACAGTACTGTAGTTGGGAGGTGCCCCCGCCTTACCCCACACAGGCACAGCCCACTGGCACTGGAGACAAGGAGGCTGAAGGTGCAGTAGGCTAGGAGAAGCATGTTGCACAGAAGCAGCGGCAGCTTCCCCCACTCTGCAAGCATCAGGGATGGGCGGGGGGAGGGGGGGGCTCAACCCTCGGCCTGCCCAAGCCACCCCTTCCCCCAAGCCCCCACCCTTAACCTGCCTCTTCTTCCCCCCCCCCACCTTTACTCCGCATGCCACGTCCTCGCTCCTCCCTCCCCTGCCTCCTGCCTGTGGCAATCAGCTGGCTTGCAGCATTCAGGGAGCAGGAGGGAAGGAGGAGGAGCGAGGACACGGAGCGCAGGCTTCCCCTCCCTCCCCTGCCTCCTGAACATCGCAAGCCAGCTGATTGCCGCGGGCAGGAGGGAGGGGGGAGGTGTGCCGCATCCTCACTCCTCCCCCCCTCCTGCCCGTGGCAATTAGCTGGCTTGTGACGTTCAGGGGGGAGGAGCAAGGACTCGGCATGCAGGTTCCCCCCTCCCTCCCCTGCCTCCTGTCCATGGCAATCAGCTGGTTTGCAGCTTTTGGGAGGCAGGAGAGGGAGGGGGAGCCTGTGCACCGAGTCTGCGCTCCTCCCCCTCCCTCCTGAACGCTGCAAGCCAGCTGATTGCCGCGGGCAGGAGGTGGCGGGATGAGGGGGAAGGCGCTGATCCGCGGGGTCTGCTGGCGAGCGGGAGGTGCTGGGGGGGGCGTAGGGGAGCTGATAGGGGGGCTGCCAGCTGTGGACAAAGCAGGCAGCCGAAGGGTGTTATAGTGAAGCATTTCACAACTATAAATGGAGCGTGTTTTGTAATTGAGCAGGGATGTAAGAGTGAAACAACGTTAAGCGAGAGGACATTAAGTGGGGAGTTACTGTATAACGTAATAGTATAGAAACTGTGCACAAATCAGCACCCTGCATTTCTGGAGGCAGAGAACGATGTGTTCTTACATTCTGTGTCCCCCAGGTTCTAGACAAGGGGCAACAACTCCTTTGGGGCCACAAGAGCTGGGGGAAGCAGAGTAGGAGCACTTGTGATTGAACCATATTCCAGGACCAGCAAGTACTTCCCCAGCATGGACTGGGTGGGGAGAGGCCCCTCTGGGCCCCATGTCCCTCTTCCTTTCTTCCCCTCCCAGATGATCATCAGGGATGGAAACCCCTATCTGGAGGGCAAGGCAAATGGCCCAGTGATCCCACTTGTGTAGCCAGGTGGACTAAGGAAAGCAAAGGACCTCCCAGAGGTAGAGGATGCTTCTGGAAGCATCAGCCCCTGGTGAGTGCGAGACACCTTCACAGCCCCAATGCCAGTGATGGCAGACTTTTACCGTTTGAAACCTGGATGTTATTTTATTGTTTCTTGACTGCTTGTTTCCCTCAGCGTAGTCCAACCCATCACATTCCTTCTGTCTCCTCCTCTCTTCTGTCTCCTCCTCTCAATCATCCCTTTTCTCCTTCCTTCCTCCCCCCCCTTCCTTGCTTTGATTTATTCATCCCTTCCATCCATTACACCTTCCCTCATCCCTGTGCCAAAATAAAGGGGTAAATAAAAGAACTGGAAATAACAAGGGTCTTATCCCCCCCCAATCACTTGGCTTCTATGTTATATCACTTTTCTCCATCTTTTGTTGTTGTCTTTTGGATTGTAAGCTTTTCTAGGCAGGGACCAAACTTGTTCGTGTGAGACTGTGCCTGGCACAAAGGAGACCATGATTCTAATTAGGGCCTTTGGGCTCTACAATAATATAATTCCAAATGTAAATAAATGATGATATTCTGACTGCATAGGAGAAAGAAGTGTGTCAGGGAGATACAGAAAACCTCTTGGATTGGAAGTACTTATGTCACCTTCTGGATGACTTGTTACAAAGCCAATTATAGAACATCTTTGGTTGTCAGTCACTGGGAAAGCAGGTCATGTTGCTGTTTATATAAACTCTTAAAACCAAAACACACCAAGCAGTTTACTAGCTGAACTGCAGGCTTCTGTTTAATATGCTGCTTCTAAACGTGTGCATGCTGAGGGGGTGGAGGGTTTATATAATCCTAAAGCTGAAGGACCCCAAATTTCCAATTAATGCTGTGGCTCACTAGGCTCCAGATGTTTTGGTTTTCACCTTGTTCCTGTTATCACCCCATTTCCTCCCATTGTTTCCCTTTGATTTGTAAGCCAAAGACCACTCTAATGATATTAAGTACTAGTTTTCAGAATTTGATGAATTGCCAGGGGGGACATGGATCCTTTTTGTCTGCAGTAGTAAATAATTGGATCAGTGCCAGAGTGTGCTTGTTGCAGGGTGGCTTGAAGAGGCTTTTCTGGAAACTGAGAAAGGAAGAGTATTTTTGGGATGTCCCAGAATTGTGTGAAATGCTGCTGCTTTACATAGGGATCATCTGGTCTGTGTCTGAGAAGCAGAATACTGTCTTTCAGAATTCAATGCTTTCTACTGATATACTTCCCTCTGTGTGCACTGTTTAGCACTGTACTATTGTTTATTAACTGCTTTGTCCCCCAGATGATGATACATCTGTGGATAATTCCAGCCCACCAGAAACCTCTCCCCTTTCCAGTATATAATTGTCAGTTTTTAAAATGCAAGCTAGCATTTAAAAAAAAAAAGCCACTGCTGAGGTACCATTGCTTGCAATGCATTATTCAAAGTCCTTTTTAGACTGTCACATAAAGAGCTTAATTAATATTTCATTAGTCACTGTGATTCTTACCAAAGGGAACTCCTTTCCTTTCATCACTTGACACCCCTATATTTCTGTATGTAGCAAAGATGCTTAGACTCTCATAGAACAAACTCATCACTTTCCAAATAAATTGATTCTTGAAAGAAGCCCTGACCTTGAGATTGGTTCCACGCAGATATCTGGTATCTTTGGATTCTGACTGTCCACTTTAAAAAGAAAGCCAAAAAAAAAATGGGAGAGAGGGTTGTTCGATTCTTGTGTGTTGAACTCGAACGATTGACTGATGGTGTTCCAATACAAAAGTAAATATTTCCAGTTGGTTTTGAATAGAGCCTCTGCTGGCTCATGGTGGGAGTTTGAAAAGGGGAATCAAAATAGGTTGTTTTTATTTACTTACTGTAAAAATTAGCTGTGTTTTCATTCTGGGTGCAATGTTGAAGGTTTCCATTCCTATATCAAAAGCAAGGCCTGTGGTAAGGCTGGGGTTTTTGAGAATTAATTAAGTGATTCTCCCCCTCCTTTTCTCCCGCCCCCCAGTGAAATTTAAGTTGAAAATTAAATTCCAAGCCAGGGCTGGCCACATCTGTTTTGGTTTTTTAAATGGGAGGTCAAGAGAGAGACACTACAATTATTTTATATGTACTATGTAACAAAGAGAAACTAGTTTTCTTAAACCACAGGGGCCCTATTTTTTTCCCATCAGATGGTAAGATAAAAATCTCCATGACTAGATTGTGCATGACATGTTCTGGGGTTGGGAGATGAGTCCAATGATAGGGCTATGTAATAATTTTAACATGTAATTTCTCAATACATCAGGTGGCTATAGCATTTTAAGGGTAGACTGGTGTTCAAAGTTGTTGCTTGCCAGTGAAATGAGAGTCAAGGTAGCAAAAAAAGCACAGTGTCCCAATCTCCTGGAGTCACTGAGAGCTATTGGCTAGATTCTGCTCTGCGAATGGAAGCAGTGATAAAATAGATGCTGAGGAGATGGATCTCAAAGGGTGGATGGAATAATACATCAGCTGAGGAATAACCAGAGCAAGTGTTCCAGGAGGGCATAACATGCAGATTTGCAGTGGTAATGTAGTGCAGTGTAGCACTATTCAGGTAGACTATCTGATTCTTGCAGTATGCTCAGTCCATATGTTAGGCTTTTTTTCTTTTTCTTCTTTTTTTTGCATTAGAAGGACAGCGCTTAATGCATGCAAATGAAGGTTTCACTCTTTATTCTAAAATAGTAAAAAAATATGGTGGAGCGTCGTAATGATTGGCGTTTCAAGAGAATAAATGTATATTTCTGAGTCTTCACTGGAAGAATATTCTGGCCACATTTAGGTAATAGTTTGTGTCTTTTAGAGCAATCATGAGATGAAATTACAGACAAGTGTTTTTTTTCCTTTCGATGCTGTTGTGCTTTAAAATATTCACATTTACTTTTCTCATTTGGTTTGAATATTATTTGGTGACATCTTTAGTTTCCCAGAGTTGATGGTTTTATTAAGTCTTGGTCCATCTAATCCTACCATCCCAAATGTATTGAGGGCTTTTTTTTCCCTCTAAGAGGGAAGTAACATAAGTTGCTGTCAGAAAATAGACATTTTTTCCACTTCTTTGAAATCATTCATGACGTTCTCAGTGTAATTTGTTGAATATTAAAGAAAAGCTTGGCTCACAAGCTTTTCAAAGGGGAGAGAAGACCGTACTGGAGGGTGGTGTGAAAAAAGAGGGAGTGCTGAAATAATGCTAAAATGTCTTGATAGAAGTATTTTCTGTCTGTAATGTGGTCTGGTGAGAGGGGACCCAGGTGGCCAGTCGGGCCTGAAGTCCATTGATGGCACATGCATACTGCAATACTGTGTTGGCAGCGTTTAATGACGAGGATACTCTGCCAGGCAGAATTTTGCATTGTACTGCAAAACTCTCTAGGGCTTGACATGAGTCTAGCAAGCCCCCTTGTCTCAGCGCTTCTTAATAGTGGTTGAAAAATGGTGAAGCACTCCTGTCTTTCAAACCAGCTTTTCAGTAAAGTCCATTTGGTATCTACAGTATCAATGTGTCACATGTTCCTTTGCTGAGTCTTAATCTTTACAGTGTACAATCGTTGCTAGTGAGAAGGACAATGATCATAGAATCATAGATTGTTAGGGTTGGAAGGGACCTCAGAAAATCATCTAGTCCAACCCCCTGCTCAAAGCAGGACCAATCCCCAAATGGCCCCCTCAAGGATTGAACTCACAACCCTGGGTTTGATGTTAAGCTTAACAATGATGTTAAGCTCCTTGGGGCAAAGACTGTCTTTTGGTTCTGTGTTTGTACATCACCTAGTACAAGAGAGATTTTGGTCCATGACTGGGACTCCTAGGTGCTACAGTAACACAAATAACAACACAGAGTTCTCAGAAATGTCCTTATGGTGATATTGCTTTAAGTAACCCGTGAAAGGGTGGTCGTTCCTTGGGATAAAATATCATTTTTCTTCTCCAAGCCTATGTGGTTCTGAGCATAGGAAGGATGCAGTAGGGTAAGATGTGGAGGTTCTTGTTGCTGTCCTTTCTGTGTATCTTTAAGGACCTGTGGGAATGGAGTTCCTGAAGGAGGAGGATGGGAACTTCATTCTTTCTCCTCCTCGCTCGGTGGGTTCTTCTGCTCTGGGAATCTTTTCCAGTTATGACTGTGCATCGGAAGGTGATTGGGTGAACACGACTTAGCTGTCCTTAGTCTTCTCTAAATCCCTGCAACATTCTACTGTCTGTCCCTTATCCCAGAGCAGAGTGGAAGTCATCCCTTTTTATGTTTTTGCTTTTACCCCTGGGGCAAAAGTGTTAGTGACACGCATATTATCAATTAATGATATAAGTACTCAGTATGAAATTCCCCATTGAAAGGGGTAAACAGAGGGCTCTTGGCCCAAGGGACCTCCGTGTGGACTTGATAGAGCACCTGCACCCAGCTGCTTGTGGAGTGGATTGTGTAGCTTACACACACACACTCGTCTGCATGGAGACTAGTAGAGAAGTTGGCTCTATTTGCTATAGCAGGGGTGGCCAACCAGAGCCTGAGAAGGAACCAGAATTTACCCAACGTATATTGCCAAAGAGCCACAGTAAGACATCAGAAGCCCCCCATCAACTCTCCCCCCCAACTCCCAGTTCTGCTCACCCACCAGCAGCCCTGCCAATCAGTGCCTCCCCCTCCCTCCTGCACGTCTGGATCAGCTGTTTCCTGGCGTGCAGAAGGCTCGGGGGAAGAGTGAGGGCACAGCAGGCTCAGGGAAGGGGGCAGGAAGGAATGGCGTGGGGGCAGGGCCTGTGGCAGAGCCAGGGGTTGAGCAGTGAGCACCCTCCGGCACATTGGAAAGTTGGTGCCTGTAGCTCCAGCCCCAGAGTTGGTGCCTCTACAAGGAGCCGCATATTAACCCCTAAAGAGGTTGGCCACCCCTGGGCTATAGTATGTTTGAGGTTCCTATGTGCTGAAGAGCAGATGCACAAAGGAGGATGAATGCTCAGATGCACCTCATCTTGCCCATGCCTGGTTTGGGTAACAGGAGCTCCATATGGTCAGGCCTGCTGACAGAAATTCAGGCCCCAGGGCCAGGGCTATCCCTTCGGGGGGGGGGCCCGAGGCGGAAGTGATGGCTGTTACCACCCGCGCTGGCCAGTCGCACCGGCCTGTGGGGCCCCCCAAAGCACAGGGCCTGGAGCACTCGCACGCGCCTAGGAGCCCCGAGGCCCGCCCAGGTGATTTAAAAGGGCCCTGGGTTCTCGGCCGCTGCTGCTACCGTGGCAAAGGCCAGGAGACCTGGGCCCTTTTAAATTGCTTTGGCCCTCCTTTCTCATCCCCCCCCATCCCCGTCGGTTGGCCTGCGTATGGCTGAGGGCTTCCGACTACTTGCTAAATGGTTTCCAAGGTAAAAAGTGGAGGGAGGAACAGAGGAGTTGAAAGCAGAGAAACAGAGATCAGGCATGAGAAAGAAGGGAATGTTTTATTGGTAATAGTGCTTAACTCCATGTTTTAGCTGAGGTTTTGGCAAATGGAGTTGGCTATGTGCAGCTGTTGCCACATCTGTGCAAGGTAAGTAGGGCCTTGAGACCAAGGGCCACTGATTTCTCTCCCAAGGGGAAACTGACTAATTGCAAACTCCCAAAATCTGTTACTAGATGCAATCAGAAGAATTTGTTCTGCTGAAGGAGAGGCAAATGAACAGCCTCTTTTGTAAATCACAGCTGCTGAATAGAGACAAGCACCCTTAGAAGTGACTGAAAGGAGAACAAACTCAGCAGCTACTGAGAAGTATGTCACAGGATCCAGCTGGTAAAAAAGACCTGAGCAGTGGAGTCAATAGAGCTCACTTCTGACGGAAACCTGGAGTAAGAGAGGAAAAAGCTCTAATGCTGTGACCTCAGATATTTGGGGAACTGTTAAGTCCACTTGAGAGATTGTAAAGTGTGGTTGTTAATTGTGACTGTCTGCTTGTTCTTCAGTGCCAGCTTGTCCAAGTCACCACTTATCTGTCGAACATTGCCAATTGGTGAGGTATCACAGCCTTCATTTTTTTTAATCGTCTAAGTCTGTACACAACTGTGTATGTTAAAACTGAGTTTAAATGTAGTTGGTAGATGAATTTTGGCATGGTTTCCCTGACTAGTGTTGCGGAGGTTGTATTTGTGGGCGAGAGCCATGTTAGAACTGTATCAATTTCTCTTTCCCAGTCTTAGTTTATTGGCACGATCTCTTGGCTCACAGAGGCCATGTTTGCCCTAGAGAATTGAACTGTTGCTATTTGAACAAGTTGGATGGTGGTGTTATAATCACCAATAATGTAGGGTCTATACTGGCCCTGAGGGTTTGGATTCTGCACTGTGTCCACACTAGAGTTGTTCTATGTGGTTCCAGTCTCGCAACTTTCTGAACACGTATCCTGCAGTTCTTGACACAAGTCCCAGCAGCAGTGAGTCCTGGGAGATTTTGAAAAACAGCCAGGAAGACCGGGTGAATTGTTGGAGAAATGCCAATAGCCACCTAGTAGACTTCCCTAATTCACTTGGAGAACTGCCTGCCCCTTAGTGCTGGTGCCATTCCCAGTGTGTTCTCTCAAAATGGAGTCTAGCCAGGGTGGATTTGATTTAAAGGAAGACTCAATTTAATCATGGTTTTCTACATAAAAGTGCATTCTTGTTGGTGGTTATAACCTTAATAGATATTCTTCACAACTCTAAGATGGATCAGACCCAAACTGGGTCTCTTTTACAGCCTGCTGCCATTATAAGTCTTCTCTTCTAGTGAGAGAATGGTATGTAGATCTCAAATCAATGTAGGCTACACTCAGAAAGACCTCAAGACTTCTGGAATATGCTGCTCAAACAGTTTCACTTTTATTTCTACTGCCTGTCCCTCCCTTCTCACATTTATCTCCAGACTTCTTCTCCTTGTCCAGATCTATTCCACCCTCAACAATCTTCTATTAATTGAACTTTTTGAAACTTTGCACTTTTACAGGAAGGTAAGAGATTGTCTCTGTGTACACAAATATGCAGAGGGACAGTCGGGTTGATGTCTGTTATTTCTCCCTGTATATATTATTTATTTATTTTAAAACATTTTTGCTGTTAACAAGCATGTTATCTCTGGAGACAAATTAACAGTTTGAGAACTGCAAAACTAAGCATCTCTGAGGGTATCTTCTAGACTGAGCACTGAGTCCCATTAGGTATAGAAAGATTAACCTAAATAATCTATACAGAAGTCCCTGGAACCCCATAAAATTGGGTCTTTAATCCATGAACTATTGAAACTCATTCACAAAACTTTTCTTAAACATTACATGTCTCATACTATAGAATTAGAATTTATAATCCCTATTCCATGATGAGATATCTTTGAGCTATAATGTATCTTAATTTTAATTATCTTTAGATAAGCTTTTTCCTCAGAGAGCATTTTATCAAAAAAATAAGTTTTGGGGTTTTTTTTAATCATTGATTTTTATCCATCCTGAGTCTAGCTTGAAGGCTCCACTTGGACTCCTTTCTCAGCAAGAAAAGCATCTGCTGGAGCTTTTCGTAATCCATTAGGAAGGTGATGCAGTAAGGTAATGGACTGTGTTCCAGACGTACCTGTGGCATCACTGGATAAACCCTAGTAGAACTATGGTAGGAACAACTGCATCTGAATAAAACTGTTTGTAGAAAGATGCTAATGGGTGAGTCTGTTCCTGCCAGTGATCTCTGTAGGGAAAGGGAGCACTCAGCATCCTGCAGGGTCTGGGCAGTGGTTTCAAAGGTCACTGTAGACAGGATCTTGCTCCTCTGCCTGCCTCTGTGTGTGGCTTTCAGACTTTCCCAGACACTCCAAAACTGAGCCCTGCAAAGTTGCCTTTCCAACATTGGGTGAGGTGTTTGATAAGTGTTTGCACACCCGACTCTTGCTCCCTATATGGTAGAATAAGCACAATATACTTGTGTAGAATTTTCTCTAACATCCAAGTAGCTCCCTCAATATGGCCATTAACTATTAAAGTTTTCTTTACTTTAAAAAAAATAAAAGTGGGTTTTTCTGCTAGTATTTTTCTAGCCTCTATGAAAGGAGGATCTCACCAGTTTAAAAGGAAACGATCCAATTTATTGAATGTACTGGCCGTATTCATAACAGTAATTTACAGCTTGGGGCAGAAACTAAGCAAACTACTCGCGGATTGGAGCAGTGCTGTTAGGCCTCTTGCTCCTCTCCCACCATGTGCACACTCCTACCCACTTCCCTCCTCTTCCAGCTTTTAGGTATGAAGTGATTTTAAAAATTGCCGCAAATGAGTCTTTTGGGCAGACTTTCTGAATTATCCACCAATATCCTAGTCTGGACACCATGAAGGACATTTTCAAGGAGCTGCCTGTGGTGTCGCCTCACAACTTCCATTAGACTCTGTGGGAATTGTGGGATAAAACCATCAGCAGAACTTTGAAAACATAACCCCTGCATGTCTCTATGCAGCACACATTAGTGGCTTTACCTTTCGCGTGCACAGTTTGTCTGCCAAGAGGCAGCTCACTGATTCTGCTGCGCTGAATGCTACCATACTCGCAGTGCAGGAGGGACAACTAATTTGGCCAGCAGAGGCCCTGCACAAAATACTCCCCGACTTTGCTGTTGAAATGCAAAGCACTCCTGAATGAGCCATATTGTACCTTCTCTCAGTAATGTCTTTCAACCCAAGATATCCAGAGAATGGTGTCAACTGGGATGTTCTGGCTGGAAGACTGGTGTTTCATAGCGGAATGAGAGGCTGTTTTTTTTCCTCCCCTTCTCCCAATGGAGGAATGTTGCCAATTCTTAAATGAATGGAACGTCTTTCCCTCCACTCCAGCCTGAATACTGTTCTGTACAGTTTTTAAAAAGTACAATGTCAACCTCAGCGGGGCTGGGGAGAATTTCTGTTACTTTATTCTGTTACTAGTTGTTTTCCGTTCCAAAAGGGTGTATTGCTTCATAAATATTGTTGCTGACTTACAAGGTCTGAGATACTGATGATGTAGCTGTTAGAGTTGCACCATTTGAATGGTTCTCTGTTGAGCCAGTTATATTGTAGCTCCATGTTATAAACTGTTACAAGGCATTGGACTTCTGCTAGCCAGATGCTGCTGCAGAATCTTTTTGCTGATGGCATCCAATGTCATGTACTTTTTGGCATGTTTGATGCCCCGATTTAAAAAAGATATCAGCCTTGGAAACACACACATTTAGTTGGGGAACACAGGCTATCCTTAACGTAGTGCACTATGCTGCAAAGCCTTACTCACTGAAGGAATCCTTCCTCGTGTGATTAATCCCCTCGACTTTAATGACAGTACTTTTAAGGTTTGCTTAATCTAGCTTTTATACCTTTCTGTGATGGAGGCACCCCCGTATTCACAGCCTACATACTACTGTAATCTTTGTACAAGGCATGCCTTGTTGAGGTATCATTTGAAAACTCATGACTTGCTGATCAGTAATATGGTAAAATGCATGTAGCAACATTATATGTAAAGTTATGAACATAAGCTGAAATCATGACTGAAGTGTGCTTCCCAGATAAGTCTGAGTAGTGGCTAAACCAGTTTCTCAAACACAAAGCGCAAGCTGAGGCCCCAGCCAGGTGTCAGCAAAGCTGATGGGGCATCACCTATCCAGTAGCCATTTGTTGGCTAGAAGGGGGAGCTGGGACAAAGAGATCTGCATCTTAGCAAAGAAACGACGAGAAGTCTCCTTTCTCTACCAGACCCCGTGTCTCTTGGTTTTGAGCTGGAAATGCTTTTCCAAGAGAGATTGAAACTATAAAAAGGAGCGGCAAACACTCCGAGACACTCCTGCCTGCCTGGGCTCTCTCATTTCTCGGAACCTGAGAAGACAAAGGAAACAGCTGTTGGACTCTGGGGGAAGGGTCCTAATCTGAAAATTCAGGCAGTAATTAGGGTTGCCAACTTTCTGATTGCAGAAAACTGAATGCCCCTCCCTCTCCCCTTCTCCAAGGCTCCACCCACACTCACTCCATCTCCCCTCCCTCCGTTACTCCCTCATTTTTACCAGACTGGGGAAGGGTGTTAGGGTGCAGGCTGAGGGGGGAATTTTCGGTGCAGGAGGGGGCTCAGGGCTGAGGCAGAGGGTAGGAGTGTGGGAGAGGCTTTAGGGTGCACACTCCAGGCAGCGCTGACATCAAGTGGCTCCTGAGAAGGGGCCAGCATGTCCCTCTGGCTCCTAGGTGCAGGGGTGGCCAGGGGGGCTCCATGCTATGCCCTTCCTGCAAGCACCAGCTCTGCAACTCCCATTGGCCAGGAACCTGTCAATGTCTGGTCAGATCTACTGACCGAACACCCAAAGTCCAGTTACTGTGGGCAGGGGAGGTGGGCAGGTGCTGGATCATCACCTGTGTCAGCCCCTACTCAGCTGGGGCCGCCTCCTACCTGCATTGGGCGGCTGCAGTTCCCAACCCCAGTTCTGCAGGCAAGTCCCTCCCGACTTGGGCGGGGAGGTGGGAGAGGGACAAGCAGGGAGTGGCAGGGAGAGGGGGCAAGAGGGAGTGGATGGGGGGCCTTGGGGGAAGAGGCGGGGCAGAGGAGCTTCTGGCACTCCTGCTGGAGTGTCTGGTTTTTAAATATTACCAAGCTGACAACCCTACTTGTAACCATTTCTGATTTTTGTGTCTCATTGCTTGTACTCACCTAAAATCTATTTTTTTGTAATTAATAAACTTGTTTTATTATTTTATCTAATCCAATGTGTTTAAATTAGTGTCTGGGTAACTCCATTTAAGGTGGTAAACTGGTGTATATTATTTCCTTAAAAGAATAATAGACTTAATATATTTGGACTGTCCAGGAGAGGGCTGGGCAGTACAAGACTTACATTTCTGGGTGGAAAAGTCTGGGTCTGGGACTGTATTGAGGTCACCGTTCAGTATAACCAAGGCTGGTGAGAGCCACGGTGTAATTCAAGTGTTGCTGGCACGCTGCAGTTACACACAGACACTCGGGGTATGATTTGCATGCTGGAAGGTTGGTTGTGATTGGCCCAGGTGCAAGCTACTACCAGCAAGGTATTGTAAGATACCCAAGGTTGCAGGGCAGGGGTGACATAGCCTGTCACTGGTGTGGATTGCACCCCGGTATGTGTCACCTTCCTGCACTTTACTACTTTTCCCCTGCTTCCTGAACCTTCCAGGTAAAAATGTGTGTTGTTTTGGGTGTTGTTTTGGCTTGTCGATGCTAGAGAAGAGGCTCTCCTTCTCTGCTCCTTTCAGCCCTTCAAGGAACGAGGCCAGCACTGTTTCATTGTGTGCCCTAAGAAATCTCTTCAGGCATATTTTATGCCAGATATTAAAAAATGTTACAGTTCATGTTTTAATTTTTAGGCACCACCACCATTCGTTAAAAAGAGAGGACTAAGACCAGTGAGAGGCTGGTACTATGCGCATCCAGTATTGGCAAATAATGGGAATTCTGGCCTGGGTCCAGGAGAAACGTGACCCAGTAAACTTCAGTTACTCACTTTATTATGCAGGAGCCATGCACAGGATAAATAGTGTCTTCTTAACTAGTGCCAAAGGAAACATTTCATATGCTATATATAATCACTTTCTCCGTCTTGGCTTGCAGCAGGAAAGAACTGCCACCCAACTTTTCACAGAGATAATTTCTAGTGTAAAATCTTCGACTAAGTTAAGGTACACAGTTGACCCTTTGTGTATGTTTTGCCCTATGCGAGTCCAATAAAAACTGTTCAGGATATATTATTGTGCAATTGGACTCTTTTTTAGTAGCTGTGCAGCTCTGGAGCAAAATATTATTTGTAAAATAATACAGCTGTGTGTCTGTGTGTGTATTTGTAAAGCAGTGTAGAGAACTATAGTTGGATAGGGAGAAGTGATGAGAGAGAGAGAGAGAAGAATAATTCTTTTCTACTCCCTCCTCACAATCCAAATAGATGATGATTATTTAACCTTTTATATTGTGATAGTGCCAAGAAGCCTCGGTCAGGTTTGGATCCCATTGTGCTAGGCACTGTACGAATATATAGAAGATGACAGCCTCTGCCCCCAGTGAGTTCTCAGTCTGAGTCATGTGAATTGAAAGCTGACTGAAGGGCGTAGGGCTCTGTGTTTGTTTTAATGTTGAAGCTGATTAGTGCTTCTCGTTCTAGGAATTATAATTAGGCACTTAAATACATATTTCAGTACCTAAATAGAATGGTGTATTCTCCTGCATCTCCAGTTGATTTCAGTGGAAGCTTGGTGCTACTGTAATCAGGCCTCCTAGGTAGATCCTTAAATAAGTATTTAGGGGGTAGATCCTCAACTGGTATAAATAGTCATTACTCTAACAAAGTCAGCGGCCCAATGATAATTTATACAAGCTGAAGATATGCTCTGAGATGCCCGATTTTAGGCACTCAAAGGCACTTAACCCAACTGTTGTTAACAATGTTCTTAATATATTTGCCCTCGGGCCATTGGCTCCAATCATAAATAAGCCTTGGTGTAATTGTCTAAGAACTGTCTGCATTTGACAAAAGCAATGGCAGCACAGCTAACCAAAAAGGTGCCTTTTTTCTGTTGACGTTTACTTACATATATTTATTTGTAAGTTTACAACTTTATTTCAGCAGCAGCTTTTATGAAAAAAAAATAGTGTTTTAAATGTAGAACAGGAAGCCACATTTTGATAGTGTCCAAAAATATTTTTCTAAGGTTTTTTTCCAGTAGCGTTTAACTTTCTCAAAGTAACTGTCCTGGGAAGACTTGTTTCCAAGGATTGCTCTAAAGCCAGAGTTAGTGGTTATTTATTTTGCTTGGAAAGTCAAGTAAAACTGTTCAGCTTTTTACTTTTAAGTAATTTCAACCCAGAAAAAGCCCGCTTTTACCAGAGATTTTTTTTATGCTCTATTGTTTTTATTTAAATATCAAACTTACTCAGGAATACCTTCCTCAGTAAAGTCTATATAAATTCAGAGTCTGAAGAAAATTAGACTTAAGAAAAGTTTATTGTGCATGTGCAGCCTATTATTTTCTTCATAGAAAATAACTCCTGCACACAGTTTGGTTATCCCAATGTATTCATCTGCATATGAATCTTCTGGATTCTCCTTGTATCCTGACAAGCCATTCTTCTCCTGTAGATACTCCATGGGCAGCTTTTTCATTTTCTGCTTCAGAAATGGTATCTCAAGGGTTTCTACCATTTCTGCTCTTCTCTGGTGCCTCCAGTCTCAGATTTGTCACGCTTCACAGGCAACAGTGCACTCTTGGGCACATAGTCCTACTGCATGCAAAACAAGAATCAAATATTCACCGTTCAAATAGATACTTTGTATGAGCTGAAATGCTTTATTACACTAAAAAGCAAAACTGGTAGATATTGTGCTCACAGAATGAGATAGGTGGGAATTAATTTTTACAAACAATCAAAAATTCAAAGTTCTTGTGTCAAGTCAGAGCCAGCTTCTGTTGAAGTCTACGTACAAGGAATCAGAGCTATGGGATATGAGAACCATACCCTTTATATTTCTTAAGAAGTTCTGCTGGTCTTTTGCATTAACAGTTTTTGTGCTCATATGGTAGTTTTAGATCTGCCTATTTTTTTTCAATTTATAACATGCGTTTAAAGAGAAATTACAAATGCAAACATTTTGCGAAAACAGTTACATTTCCTCACCCCAGAACTGAAACAATAAACAACAAAATTCGTCCCCGCTTAACTCGATTTCTCCAAAATGTCCTGCGTTGTAAATAGTCAAATCAGGATAATTTCCTAGTAGCAGGCCTACTAAATCAGTACTTGCAATAGATTTTATTGTTTTTAAACAGGAAAAAATGAACTCTATTAGGGTCACTGCTTTTGTCAAACTACTGAATAATTTTGAACACCTCATGACTATGGATGACTCTCTTACAGTGCGGAAGTTGAAGAGAATGGAGGCAATCTCAGACAATTCTAGAATGACGTTATAGCTGAGAGTGGTGATTAGAGCATGAAGAAATGCTTTTTTGAGCAGGAAATCAGTGATACTCTATTTTATGCACATGTGTAATATCTATATCTACTGCTCTAGGCAAGAAACTGTCAGTCTCCAAGATCTGCTGTTTTTCTGTGGGCCTCCCTCTCAGTGGGTTTGTGATCAGTGTGTTCTGATATCTACAACAATGAATGCACTGTCTCTATGCTGTGAACCGACTAGATGACTACAAAGGGGACTGACCAGAGTGAGACGTTGTGCTGGTTTGAGAATGATCATCTTCATTTGTATTCTGATCAGGTGGCTGAGTTACTGTGGAAAAGCTAGAGCCAGACTGCACTCCTTACAAGATCTTTTATCCCCTTTATCAGTACTGCGGCTGGTTTGCTGCAGTGAACTCCCAGGCCTGTCTGCCTGTAATACAGGTGGTTGCTGTCGCATGTACGTTTGGGTGTGAACAACTGCAGATGTGATTTAAAAACTAACAACTGTATTGGATATGAAATACAATATTAGGAATGAGAAGTCTGCATATTAAAAATTGACAGGATCCGTACGATAATTCTTACTATTGTGATGGCTCTTACTGTGCAGGCACAGGGATCCTCCTAAGTGAAGTTTATTGTGGGGATATAGGGCCTAATGTAGTTACTTAAAATAAAGAAATAGCTGTTTCAGTTATTTTGGAAAATATGGTCCTTTTGGAGGTGTTGTTTCTAGATACTGTTGTATTAAGTTGAAAGAGCAGTTCCTAAGCCAGGATCTTATCTGGAAGACTCTACATTTGGGACTTGGTGTTGTTGGTCCTTTAATGTCTTCCTGTGATAGCTTTGTCTATATTAGACTTTTTCCCTTAGCATTACCTACCAGATTGTATCTTAATCATAGACTATCAGGGTTGGAAGGGACCTCAGGACGTCATCTAGTCCAACCCCCTGCTTAAAGCAGGACTAATCCCCAGACAGATTTTTGCCCCAGATCCCTAAGTGGCCCCCTCAAGGATTGAACTCACAACCCTGGGTTTAGCAGGCTAATGCTCAAACTACTGAGCTATCCTCCCCATATGGGAGGTGGCAACAATGGGGTCACTGGTGTAGATAATGCAAAGGCAGCCAACATCATTTATACCTTCATGACCTCACTTACCCTGCACTCAGAGGACAGTGGTGAACTTCAGAGAGAGAGAGAGAAATTTCCAGGATATTAAGTTTGCCTTCAAATTGTTCAACACCTTCCTGTTCGACTCCTGCTTCTTTTGCATTTTGTATTGATAATCAAACGGTGCTGAAATTGTAAAATGGTATTCCCTGCATTTGCTTTAAATGCAGCAGTCCCCCATGTGTATTTTGTGGTGGTTGATAGTTTCACTTTCCTGAATGCTGACACGGCATTGCTTGTGCTGCAACATCACTCCTGGAACATATGGCCTTTTGAAACTGATACAGAACATCCTGGAATGATACCCAAAAGCCCTGTGTATTGAGGCAGTACTGACAGGTGCAGGAAGGCCCAGGCAATATCTTTTGAGCAAACTACAAAATACTTAGCAATTTGCTTAGAGGAGGGGAGAGCGGGGAGGGAAGGGAAAGAAAAGAATCCAGGCCTGATTCTGTTCCCCTCCACCTTATGCAGTTACTTACATCAATGGAAAGCGGTTGTAAAGTGGTACCGATCTGATTTAGTAGCATCTTACCCTCACTTTGCATTGGTTTAATTGACTACGTAAGGTGCTGTGCATGGAAAGTCAGGCGCATATTTTCTTTGAAGTATGGGAGGAAGGGGAAGATGTGCAAAGTTATTCTCTGTCAGAGAAATCTTGTGAAAATACCAGCCCACTGGCACATTCCAAAGGTGGAACAAGAAATCCTCTCTGAAGTATGTTTTGTGAGCTAAGAACAAAAATCATCACCTGCCTGGGGTAGCTTATAAATATCGATAGATGGGATTGAATTCCATCAGGGACAAGGTAATTCCACTTTCAATTCACAACAATAAATGTATTTTTGTGTACATCGGTATGTGTATATAACACTTGCCCGTTGTCCCTCATTCCTCCAGCTGACAGGTCTCCTCTCCTGTGAAACTCCGAAGGCCCTCTGTAGTAGAGCTGTACAAATAACAGACTTTTTGGTTTGCTGGTAATTCCAAAAAATCGGGGGATGGGGGAGGGAGTTGTTTTGGCTTAAACCAAAAATGAATTTGATTGAAATGTTCAGCAACTTGAAATTGGAAAAAGAATTAATTTCAGGTCAAACTAAATGTTTCATTTAAGTTCTGACCATTTTAAAACGTTTTTGATTGTTTTTTTTATAAAAAGTAATTTTGGACCAGAAATTTGAAATGTTTCATTTGGAAAATGTCTAAATGAAGCATTTTGATTTTTTGAGGGGGCGGGGGGGTCCTGGTCGGCACAATTTGGCGAAACTGACATGAATTTGTGAAATGTTATCAGTGTTGCCAAATCTGCATTTTTTATTTTTTTTGCTGAAAAAAAGCTTCAGCTGAAAAACTTCCCCCAACTTTACTTAGCCTTGAAGCAGCTTAAATTGCTGCACCCTTCCCATCACAACATTACTGATAGTGAAACTTACCAGAACCAATTTCATTTCCCCAACACTCATACCCATGCACATGCCTGTACCCAAGAGAAAAGGAGTGAGTGTGCTGGTGATAGCTCTTTGTCTTTGCTGGTGTCCTCGACCTGGCATGATTTCCTTCTGCTCTTCTTTCCCCTTCCCTTGGCTCTCCCCGCCATTTATGCAATTGCGTAAACCCATTTTACACTAAGCTTTATCTGAGATACATAATCAAATAGATGTGTACTTGCTGTGCACTAACTCTCTGTGTAGATAACCCTTTAGACCCCCGCCCAGGGCCGGTGCAAGGATTTTTCACGCTCTGGGCGAAACTTCCATTTTGCGCCTCCCCCTCCGCGCCCCCGCCCTGAGGCACCCCCCCACACTCTGAGGCGCCTCCTTGTGGCAGCTCCCCACCCCCCCACCCTCTGCCCTGAGGCACCCCTCCCACCCCACCTCACCCCTGCTCTGCGCACGAGCACCCCAAGCACACCATCGCTGCTTCACTTCTCCTGCCTCCCAGGCTTGCAGCGCCTAAGCTGATTGGCACTGCAAGCCTGGGAGGCGGGAGAAGTGAAGCAGCCATGGCCTCCTCGGGGAGGAGGCGGGGCAGGGGTGAGCTGGGGCAAGGAGTTCGCCTGCGTGCTTCCCCCTACTTGCTGCAGGCAGTCCTCCCTACGCTCCCCTTCCCCAGCTCCCTCTGCCTAAATGCCAGAGGCGACCGGGGCGGCTGAAGATCCAGCTGCCGCGGTCGCTGAAGAAAATGGCACCCCCCCCAAATCCCAATGCCCTATGGTTGCACCAGCCCTGCCCCCGCCCCCTTGCTGCTGTTTAAACTTTGCTTCCCTTCTTTCATTTCCCTCAACTCTTTCTATCTCATTCTAACTCTTGCTGTAACTTTTCCTTTGGCTTTTTTTCCATGAAAACCAAATAACTGCAATAATCTCATACAACCTCAGTCCTAGCAGGTACTCGGATACTGTTAGCCCAGCCTCCATATCCAAAGTGGGTGGCGAGAGACCATCAGAGAAATCAACTAAAATGCCTCACACAAATAAGAAAAGTCAAATTTCAGTGTGTACATTCACAAGAAATGTATTTTCTATAATGTCACTTTGTCACAAGTTTTACCAGTTTCTGTTAAAAGTGAACTACAAAGTGAATGTGAAAATGGAGAAAAGCGTAGATTTCTGTGCTCAGTGTCTCCCTGTCTGTCAGTTAACCCAGGTTTAAAGTTGTTAAACTTCTACACTAAGACCTAAGTGGTGATGGTTCAGATGGAGTTAGTTAACATGACTTATGAAAAACAGAACCGAACCTGGTTTTTCCCAGACCAAAATAAATGCATTAGATGCAACTGCACATTGGAAATTCTGCAAAATCCGTTCCTAAATGCATCCCTTTACCCCATGTGTGTATTGTGGCACCTTTGCACATGTCCTGTGATAACAGCAGAAAAATACTCCAGTGACGGAGTTGGTCAATGCTGTTTTCACTCCTTAGTGGAAAGAGCTACTTTAGACGTAGTCATGTTGCATTCACAACCCCTTGATAGTGACTGACTCACCTCCTAATTCTCTCATGTCTAAAGGTATACTGTATAATGTAGAAGTCAAGAAGCTAAGATATAAAATGAAACCGTCCTTGAAATGTAATAAAAATGCCATTGTACCTAGATGTGTGTGTGGGTCTTAAACACCAGATTTTTTTTAAACCATGACTCAACATATGTAGACTGATGCAGGACTGCTGAATTGCAGTGTGTATAGAAGGAGAATCCTAAACAACAGGATGGGATTAAGGGTACAGAGATGGAACAAGTGGGGATAAGCTACTTATAAAATGGGTTTGAAAAATCCTGTTTTAATTTATTTGAAGCTCTGTGATTGTTTGTTTCAAATAGTTGGTTTATGGATGCATGGTGTAGACAGCATTTGTGGTGATTTGGGGGAATCTGCCTATACAATTTATGAATTCTGTGTGAGATTATGAGCTGTGTTTGTTTCTTTACCAAGATGTAAACTTCGTTTTTAATGTTGTCTTCTCCGTTGTGCTTTTATCTCCATATTGGACTGAAATTCCAAGGAGGGCTGCTAATAGAGGGTTACTAGCTCAAGATGGTCCTCTTTTCTAATACAAACACTTTAGACACCCTTTGGGCTCCCACCCAGGAGAACTGGTTTGTCAGGGGAAGGGATCGCCTGGCAATGAAGTCACCTGATACAGGTCCCTGGAATCACAACGGGGAGGTGGATATAGAAGTCACCTGACAGGGGACTGGAAGGTTATAAAAGGGCAGGATCTGTTCTGTTCAGGGTCTTTAATCATTGTCACCATCTCAAGATGAGGGAAGCTGCTGCAGAAGCTTGGTGAGGCTGGGTTCCCCCTGACTACCTGCACTCAGACAGTCCCCCAAGGGAAGGGTGAGCTAGAGAGAGAGCCATTGCATTCGGGGTGCCTGTTTTCTATATGATCTGTACTCTGCATTTCTAGTGCTTAAGTGAAGTGCAATGTTGTGTTTAAAATTTTATGCAAAGTGTTGCTGCATTATATGCTGTACCTAACATGGCCCCTTTAAGAGGTAAAGCAGAAGGCTCACGGCTATGGGTAGAGTTCTGGGAGAGAGGGTATTTAAGCTACAGAGGGAGTCAACGGAGTCAGAAGTGGCCCTGGGGACTGGGCAGAGGGACCATGTTGTCTAAGCTCTCAGGAAGGGGTGCTAGACAAAGAGTCTGTGTACTCTGAGAATGGGCCGAGGGGCCCCACCAGGGACAGTGCCAGGACTCCATGCAGAGTAGGAGGCTAAAAACACCTGCAAATCCAGAGCTGGGTCCCCTCAGAACAGTCAGGTGAGTGGCTAAGACCTAAACACTATCTAAACACTAGACCATGCTTGACTGGACCTGTGACAGCATGGTCTAGTGTTTAGATAACATGGGGGACAAAGTGATTGAGCCCTGTCTACAATAGATCTTCCACCAGTGGAGCTGCCCTAGTGGGTCCTGGCAGTGAATTATGGGTCCTGTTTTCTTGCCACTGTAGCTGCATCCTCTGTGCAGCGTTTCCTGTACTACTGACCCCTACTTGATTTGAGCTGCTTCATCTTCTGTAATTTTATGCACAGAGGTTATCTGCATGTAGTCTAAAGCCTTTTTCTGCAAAATAAAAGAATACTTTTTATGTGATAATACACCTCTACCTCGATATAATGCTGTTCTCTGGAGCCAAAAAATCTTACAGCATTATAGGTGAAAGCACGTTGTATCGAACTTGCTTTGATCCACTGGGATGCACAGCTCTGCCCTCCCCGGAGAGCTGCTTTACCACGTTATATCCAAATTCGTGTTATATCGGGTTGCGTTATATCAGGGTACAGGTGTAGTACTATTTTAGTTTTACAAAACATGGGATTTTTATACGTTAGAAAAATACTAATTCTTCACAATACCAAATCCATTATAATAGGTATTTCAGCCTGCTTGCAGCTTGCGGACAGAACCAGATCTGTCTGTCACTGGAAGCAGGGGAATGTCCTCTCCCCATGAAGTTCCCTCCAGTTTTTTATATGCCTCTACAGTGGCCGGTGGCTCAGCCAGACCTGCCTGCTTGAAGAGCTTTTCTGGGGAAAGTTCCAAATTTTATTTCACGTGTTATCTATCAGTTTGGCTCAGAATGTGTCTGTCTAATTCCCTGCTGTGTCCCTAGGCTCCATTGCATTTTGGGGGAGTTTGTCCCCTGTGTTCCATGTCCCTTTTGAAGCATTTAGAGCAGAGGTGGGCAAACTACGGTCCATGGGCCACATCCAGCCCGCAGGACCCTCCAGCCTGGCCCCTGAGCTCCTGCCCCGGGAGGCTGGCCCCCGGCCCCTCCCCTGCTGTTCCCCCTCCCCCCACAGCCTCAGCTTGCCCCACCATTGGTGCAATGTTCTGGGCGGCTAGGCAGCGCAGCTGCAGAGCTGTGGCCTGGCCCGGTGCTCTGTGCTGCATGGTGGCATGGCTGGCTCCAGCCGGATGGCGTGGCTGTAGCACTGCCAGCCACCAGTGTCCCAGGTAGCACGGTAAGGGGGCAGGGAGCAGGTGGTGTTGGATAGAGGGCAGGGGAGTTTGGGTGGGTGCCAGGGGGTAGCGGTGTGTATAGGAGTCGGGGCAGTCATAGGATGGGGAATGGGGGGGTTGAATGGGTACAGGGATCCCAGGGGGCAGTCAGAAAAGAGAGGGGGGTTGGATGGGGCAGTGGGGGTCAGTCAGGGGCAGGGGTTCTGTGGGCGGTCAGGGAGAAGGGGTGGTTGGATGGGGCAGAGGTCCGGGGTGGGAGAGGGGGAGACGGGGGGTGGGGGGAGGCCATGCCTGGCAGGTTGGGGGGGGAATGGGGAGGGGCGGGCCATGCCTGGCCGTTTGGGGAGGCACAGCCTCCCCTAACCGGCCCTCCATACAATTTCTGAAACCTGATGCGGCCCTCAGGCCAAAAAGTTTGCCCGCCCCGATTTAGAGAGCTGGGCTAAGAAAAGACAGGGGCAAGCAATTTCCATACCCCAATCTCCGTAGGAGTCCTGCAGCTGCCCTAGTCAAGCTATGTAGCTGTACATCCCTGTGAAGATACAGTAGAAGGATGAGGATTTCTTGCCACACCTAAAGGTTTGAGAGAGTATTGGGCTGTTGTTCCAGCTGCCGCTGTGGGTTGTCAGGCCCAAATGTAGAGGCTGTTGTTCCCAGTTTGTTGTAGGTTGCCATGGCCGGCCTCCATCATCACTTCCTTCGTTCCCCCCACAGCTGTCCATGGAGCGATGAGAGGGGCAGCAGTTCTGATGTAAGAGGACAGTCAAACAGGTTGTGAGTTCAATCCTTGAAGGGGCCATTTAGGGATCTGGGGCAAAATCAGTATTTGGTCCTGCTAGTGAAGGCAGGGGGCTGGACTTGACCTATCAAGGTCCCTTCCAGTTCTAGGAGATAGGATATCTTTATTTATTTATAATAAGGGGCCTCTGGGCCCACCACTTACTTCTTTCTAGTTCCCCAGGCATCCATTTTGTAGGGCCAGAGGGTTCCTCGATGTGCATCAGTCCAAATTCAAACTGGTATCGTTACCGACGGTCAGTGAGGTGTATCTTCCCTGATAGTAAAGGAGTCAATTCAAACAGTGTGGGAGGATGCGGGGGAGGAAGAAGGAAGAGGTTTTTACTCCTCCCCTTCATACCCAGCCCAGTCCAGGCAGACATCACCTTAGCTCTCCCTCTTTTAGGGAAAATGCGGGTGGCATCTGACCCACCAAAAATAAAATAAATACCTCCTTCATCATCTGACCCCCTAAGTGCTTCCGCACACTGTTGCAAGGAGTGCTAACATGGGTGGCCACTGCTGCAAGTGTGGTCCCTCTCAACCTAAAGTCCCATGGCCTAAGGGCTTCTCCCTACAAACAAACAAACAAATAAATAGAATAAGGTAGTGGGATACTAAGCTGGTTCATGCATTTATATAGGGCTTTGATCCTTGACATCAGTCAGGCAGATCATTTCCCAGCTATCTTAATGATTCAATGTGAAACTTTATGGAAAGCTGTGAGTCTTTGGAGTCATTGGGAAAGTGGGTTTACCATCCTGGCTCTTGCCTGACATTATAGAAAGGAATACAGGTCATATGGCATGTTGAGATTGGCCCTGATGTACAGTAGGAGAAAATACAACTTTGCACATGGTAGGTAGAAAAAGTGCATGGTGCTGAGGCATTAGGTCAGTAGCTGTTCTCTGTGGCCTCAGAGCTATATGCAAGACTCCCAAATAGCCCTGTCTGGAGTTAGATTGCTGGCTGGTTCTAGGTTCTTTCAGTTTGGGAACAAATAGCTACCTACAGCTTTGGTCAAGATGAGATTACTGGGCATTGTCCAGGAGGAGTACCCTATGAACTGTGCAGGCATCATAGGATGGCCTTGTCTCAATCTCAAGCAACCCATGGAATGCCAGGCAGGGCTGGTTTTAGGGCTGGGCAAGCTGGGTGGTTGCCCGTGGTTCCAACTTCCAGGGGACACCGTGGTGCTGTGGCACTTTTTATTTTTCTCTCCACGCTCTGATTGGCTGGCCCCTTTTTAAAAATTATTATTTATTTATTTATTTATTGGTTGCTCAGCTGCTTGGTGCTTGGGGTTGGGACGCTGAAAACGTTTTGCACTCTGGCTGACAAAACTGCTAAGGCTGCTCCTGTTGATAGGACAGGAATGAAATTGTCCATCTTTTACTTCAGACTGGAGAAATACAACCTGCTCCCCGTCCTATTTCTAGCCTCAGAAAATAGCGAACAGAGTATGACTCCACTTGAAACATCTGAATAAATTCCTAAAGGAGGCATATCTTCTTTCCCATTTTACTGAATTACAGATGACAATTTGCCCATTATGCATATGAATGGCAACTTTATTTTTATTTTTTGCATTTTCAGCCATCACCATTTGAAATGGCTAGGCCACCCAAGATCTCTTCCAGGGCCGTGGTAATATTAAATATTGATTTTTAGGGAGAAAGAAATTCACTTTTTCTCTCTTCCTGGATAGTTTTTCTGATCAAGGCTCTGTATGGAGAAAGTTGAAACAAGCACGCATAGTGATATGGTTGTGGAGTATGGTAGGTTCATGAGAAACACAGACACATGGTGTGAGGGACATCCACCATAAATTTGACCTGAGGATGAATACTATCAGATACAAGGTCTCATCTCAGAAGAATGTTAACAGAAGATGAAGAAGCTATAAAAAAATGATGTCACAGAAATAAAAATCAGGTTCTTGTTGGAGCTTTTTTGGAAATGGTGATCTCATGTACAGATGTGTTTTGATGAACGACTCCTATCCAGTAACTCCTGTAGTCCTCTCCATATCTCACTCTATCACATCTGTTGGCAGAGGTCCCAAGTCCCATTGTCTATTCTTTGCCTCCTCAGTTGGTGAAGGCAGAGAATCAGATTTTTTCAAAGAGGTCCACCCATTATTGGGCTAAGCAGAGTAGTCCTTATGTCAGATGCCAGCTGGGGATAATAGAGATGGCTCACAGGGGTCCCAATTCAATCCCAGGAATAGGTACCAGAAGGAAAGAGATCACAGCATCCATTGGCTAGAACACAATTATTTTTTTTGAAGTCTTGGAGCACTGCTCCTTCCAGGCTTGTATTAGTCATGATGGTCAATGTGTCTGATGGGATTTTCATAAATAAATTAGGAAAAACATGATCAGTCCTTCCTCAGAGAGACAATCAACTTCTCCTGTCCTGGGCAGAGCAGAGTTTCCTATCTCTATATGCATTGCCCACCAAGGGGAAGATCAGTATCAAGGCATACATGACAGAAGTTGGATTACACAGCATAGACCCTTTAATAGCCTCACTCATTGTAAGACAATTTGATAGCCTGGTGATTTGACCTCTTTGCACCTGGAAATAGCAATAAAGTCCCCGGTGACCCATCTGTATGTCAGGACCTGGAATGCAAATTGATGGAGAATCTCTCTCTCAAAGCTGGGCAATCTCTTTGTATGCCTTCCCACTGGTCCTCAGAATCATACAGATGATTTAAAGGATAGCATGGCAGTGATACTATTTATGCATTTCTGGCTGAAAAGATTAAGATTCTCAGGTCTGATTAATCTAGTGTCAGAGCTTCTGATGCCTCTCTTACAGATGAGGGGTCTGCTATTGCAAAGCCATTTCTCCAGGCAGAATCAGATAGGTTCAAAATGGATACTTGCATGAAGTGATTATTGCTCTCATGGACCCTAGAAAGAAGTCAACAAATAGTACTTATTCTGCTAACTGGGGCAAAGTCCATAGCTTCACTATCATATTAAACAAGTGAAACATGGCTTGATAACATATGGAGATGTCCAAGCTAAAGGTCAAGTCTCTAATGTTCTCAGCATGTTCAAGGAAAGGAAGTTTTGTATAAAGCCCAACATTAAATACCTCCTTAGGGTAGCAGTCCTGATTCGAGCTCTACAAGGTCATAGACCACAGCCTTGGAACATCATTCTGGTCATTGCAACACTATCCAGATTGAACCTCTGTGGCGGGTGTCGTCATTCTTCTGATCTATTAAAGTAAACCTCACTATATCAGCCCATCAGATGACTATATGAATTTGGCAGCTTTCTCAGGTGATTTCTGGTATTTTACTTCTTAATTCAGACAAGTGGTCCTTGCCACTGTCATAGTTCTCATTCCCAAAGTAAATTGAAGAAATATCCTTTCTTCTGACTAGCATCAAAATCCAGTCCTTAGGAGCACTGACAGTCTCATGGCAGAGAAGTCTTGTCTCCTGCAATGAGATCTGCTGTGTAGCCACATGTCCATACATAAATGGACATAAAGCAACCCACAAATTCACCAAGTTTTACATATAGGACATCCGGGCTTTAGCTAGTGCCACATTTGACAGAAGCTTTCTCCATATCTCAGTGCCCAGGGGAAGATAGAGGATGTATAATTTAGCTAATTGTGTATGTCCATGTTGAAAGGATTGCCTAGAGTAGCACACTGCTCCGAGAATCCCGTTTTATTGGCTCTGTGGACCTTAACTTAATAAGGAATAGGAAAATTCATCTGTGCTTACTTGAAAATTTTCTTTCTTAAATAATAAGGTCCACAGGTCCGGCCTATCCTGGAAACAAGTGAATCATCCAGAATAGAGATGGAAATTGACGGAGAAATTATCCCCATGCCCTGTGAAGAGGAAGTAGGAGAAATTGTTGTGCTTTTTCTTCAAAGTATAGTTAATGCAATATGTCATTTAGGAAAGTACAGTGGAATTTTCCTGGCTATGGAAGCTGCATTAATTAGAGGAAACTTCAGGAGGCAGGGCATTCCCCTGCTACCAGTGGCTCTTGGGCCTGGTTCTGCCCCTAAGCTGATTGTAACAGATCTGTGGATGTTATTACTCACAGGAAAGTTTCAGGTAAGCACAGATAATTTTTTCCTATTATACAGTTCACATTTGAGACAGGTATTAGTACAGCATTGCTCTAGTTGTGGATTGCTTCTTCCACAAACACCTGCTTCCGTTATCTTTGCTGTCAATTATGATTCAGGCACCTATTTTTAAATTGGAGATAACACCACCATATTCACAAGGGCATTTCACTGGTAAATCAGTTCGTGTGATTCTTTGAACACAGCATATAAAGGATCCTGTAAATGCTAAGTAGAAGTACTATTTATGATTGTTTATGATTGTGAGGAAGTAACTGATAAAGTCTGAACTATGCAGAAAGCTAATTAACCATATTAATTAACCCAAACCACCAAGAAATCTTATCTACAGCCAGGTCCTCAGCACAGAATATGCTCTGAGGAGACAATTGGGGATACACACCTTAACACACTTAATACTGCCTTCATCAAACAAGGACAATCTACCAGAGAAGTAAATTGCCTCATGGAACAGGTCCAAATACCTTGAGAAAACCTGCTTCAACACAGGAAAAAACCTGCTCCGACCGCACACCCTTAGTTGTCACCCACCACCCCACACTGGAACCCAGATGGGGTATTGTTAAACAATTACATCTTATACTCAATGGGGACCACATTCTGAAAGAAATCTTTCCCAAACCCCCTCTTCTAGCTTTCAAGCACCACCCTCCCCACCCTCGCAAAGCTCATCATCAGAAGCTAACTTCCCACAGACCAGGGCCCATTTATTCAGTAGCACCAGATCCTGCCAGAACAACAGATGCAAAACTTGCAGACATATCGCCACTGCTGCAATGGTCAGTGCCCCTCCCTCCCACCCCCAAAAAAATCTTTCAGGATCCATGGGTTCTACACCTGTCAATCACAACATATGGTGGACCTCATCCAGTGCACTAGATGCCTCAATAACAACATTACGCTCTCAAATGAACTCACAGAAAGATGATAAAATATAAAAACACCACATCACCTGTGAGTGAACACTTTTTACAAAACGGTCATTCTATACCTGACCTATCAGTCCTCATCCTCAAAGGAAACCTGCACAACTCCTTCAAAAGATGAGCCTGGGAGTTTAAATTCATAACTTTGCTAGACACTAAAAATGATGGTCTTCATAAAGATACTGGATTTAGGTCTTATTGCAACAATCTGTAAACAATTAACCTCCCCCCTCCTTTTTTTTTTTTGGTCCTATACCTGCTGGGTGTTAATGGGCCACTTAACTGCTTTTGCTAAATGATCTATTCCACCTTGTATTTAGCTGTGACACTCTGGGGATGTCTACACTGCAGTAAAATACCAGCAGCTGGCCCATGTCAGCTGACTTGAGCTTGTGGGGCTTGTGCTGCGGGGCAGTAAAATGGCAGTGTAGATGTTCAGATTTGAACTGGAGCCTGGGCTCTGGGACCAGGGCCGGCTCTAGACCCCAGCGCGCCAAGCAGGCGCGTGGGGCGGCCCTTTCCCTGGGGGGCGGCATTTGGCTCCGGCTGAGCTCCCGCAGGCATGCCTGCGGCAGGTCAACCGGAGCCCGGGAGGAGCGGACCTGCCGCAGGCATGACTGCGGCGGGTCCCCTCTTCTCGCGGCTCCGGTTGACCTGCCGCAGGCATGCCTGCGGGAGCACAACCGGAGCCGCGGGAAGAGGGGACCCGCCGCGGGACCGGGTAAGGGGCGGCGCTGCGCACGGCTGCTTGGGGCAGCCTATTTTCTAGAGCCGCCCCTGTCTGGGACCCTCCCCCATCGTGAGATCTCAGAGCCTGTGCTCCAGCCCGAGCCCAGACATCTGCATTGCAGTTTAATAGCCTGAGCCCCATGAGCCTGAGCACGGGTCATGGGTGTGTCATCGCAGCGTAGAGTTGGGAGTTTCAGCCTTAATTCTGAATTTTGAATCTATCTTTCTTTCACATTTTTTATATACAACCATTATAGTGCATTCACATCGGTGAAGTGCTGAGCTAAAACTAAAATATATCCTGAAACATACACCACTCCTACTCATAATAAGCCAGGCAGATTTAATGTTTCAGTAAGAACATAACATGCCCTACTCCCCAGTTTCAGTGTCCTTAATTGTGTTAGGGAAACAGTTCCAGAGGTATGGGCTCTAGTTTGACTATTAAAAAATGTGCAGATATCCCTTTTGTGTAAACTCAGTAAGGACCCTGGAGCATGTTGGAAGGTTATGCCTCTAGTTAAGGTAGGGACACATCCACCACCTCATATATTAGGGGAATTTTTAAATTCAGCTGAAACCTCACATGACTGATGTAAAGATTTCCCCTGGTGACCTGAACTATTGATCTGGAGTGAGTTAGTGCTGTAGCTGCCCATTTCTGGATGAGTTGTATTTTAAGCAATTAAATGTTCTAATAAATTGCACGAATCCTGCCAATATGTAACAAAGGCACAAATTAAGGACTGCATATTCTTACAACTGCCTTGGTTGCACCTCTGCTTCGTTCTGTGAGGGAGGTGTCTGTAAAGTAACAATCCAATTGAAAAGAGACTTAAGAATCAAAGTTTACCCCAAGGTTGTACATTTTAGTAGCTGACTATATAATATGCGCCTTCAAAATCTGTAAAGGATTCTGCACCTTTCAAAAAGCAGTGGGGTCTGACCAAAATTGTGTGTGGCTTCTCAGAATTTAACTCTACAGCTGTCCATAATGGAATTTGCTTCCCTGGGCTTAACTGAAACAGAAAATTAAACTGGTGCATTATTAGCATAGTAATGACAACTGAAATTTTGCCTAAAGAGCTGGTAGCCGCACTGCATACTTCCATCTCTTAGACTTACCAGAGTCCTAATAAAATGGTGCTTCCCATTCAGCACATTAACTGACCAAAAAGCTAAATGGCAACAGAATCTGTTGACTTAATTTACAGGCAAACAGTGGTTGGTGTTACAAAGGTATTAATTGTTGTATGCAATCTTATTGCCTAATGTTGAACCTATATCTTTAAAATTTAGTTTGCTATAATTGAGTGCTCTCAAACTTAATGCATGTAACAGAACTATAAGATTAGTTAATCTTTTTAAGTGTTTACCTTTTGAGAGGCCTGTTTCCTCCAAACTGTCTAATCTAGTCCTACTCAGTGTCTACAGTCTTGTCTACACTAGTATTTTGCAGTAATTCTCCCATGGTTGCATTATCATCTGTGCAGCTGTACTACTAGTAGCAGTGGTAGGAGCACTTTTGTACACAGGGTACAAGAGATTTATTTTTTTAACACTATGTCCTCTCACCCTGCTTGGATCTGATCTAGATGACACTGTGCCATGTTAATACTGGCACTTCTACTGTTATTACTATGGTGGACATATAACAGTGAGAGATTTCCCACAGAGTGCTCATGTAGAGAGCCTTTGTGTCTGGAAATCTTACTTCCAGGCAACCCTCATTCAGAGAAGTAAGTCATTCATAAACCTAAAGATGCCAATAACTGATAGAAACTAAATCTGAATATGGCCCATTGTCTTGGTTTGAAATTTTAAGTAGTTTAGATACTGAGTGCCAGCTAACCCCCTCCCCTCCCCTCCAAACTCTAAAGGGTGAGACAATGGAATTTGGAAATCTCTGATATCCAAAGGCCCTGTTAGAAATGGACCTGTGTTAAGGGGGGCACGATCTACTTGAAAGCTAGACTTTTCCAAAGTGAGTTCACAGTAGTTTTGGGTGCTTCATCTGCCTCTGTCCTTTGCCAATGTTTGTGCTTTTTAGAATAGAACTTTCCCATTATTTTAAAATAAATCTTCCTTTGCTCTTTATGCTACGGGTCTTTGATGCGGCAGAAGGGGAAAGAGGGAACCTGAGTGTGTGCATGGTGCTGTCCAATGCACAAAGTAAAAATAATCCCTGAAAAATAGATTATCTAATCTTAGGTGTCACTTGTAACAGCAGTAGATGTCTGCAGTGATGCAACAGTTAGACCCCTGTGGTGAAGACTGTAATGAGGAGTGTGGCATATGGGATGGCTGTGTTTTTACTCTTAATGACCGTGATACTTACAGTACACAAGTAGTTACAGCGACTTTGATCACATTGGCTTTAGGTGCCATTGCCATCCCTAATGCTAGGTAGAGATGTGGCTTGCATTAAATGGGAAGTCGATTGGAAAGTAGCTAAGTCCATGATATGACTGGGTACTTTATACAGAGCTGTATTTTTTTCTCTTTTTTCCTCCCATTTCCCTCCCATATGGCCTTCTGAAATTGACTTAGCACTGCCTAGATTTGGTTTGAGTTTAGTCTCTACCTCCATCTAAGCTTTCTATCATCCTGACGTAGTGTTGCTCACATAACCATTAGAAATATTGGTGGAGCAATCCTGCCCCAGTATTAGTTTTGTGATATGGTCCTGATATACTTGGATTGGAAGACTGCCCTCCCATTTCTACACACCCTGTGTGCTGTGTCAAATAAGACTAAAACCTTGCTAAGACTGTACCTGGGAAACATAAGAAACTCTTAATGGATAGGAACTCACTAGCTACACACCACACTTTGTAGTAAATCATTTCATAGTTCAGGCTAGTGGGCTGGAATATTTCCAATAAAAAGTGAACCGTTATCAGAACATCTCCATAAATCACTGCTAATCATGAGACGGAAAGTCTCTGGGAAGGATAAAATGCCAATAAACATATTTTAAGAGGTGAAAATTGGTATTACTGCTTCTTTCAATGATCTTGACTCCCTGTAGACCAGTACTCTGTCTGTGGGAAGTCCTTACTTCCTTCAGATTAGAGATAACAGTTTGAGTAGGTAATAATTTCACTGTACTCTCTTATGATTGTAATCAGTCCTGCATTTTGGTCCAATATCAGCAATGGCAAATAGAGAGGAGTAATATATTTATAACCTGCTTTCCCCTCACCCCCAAAATAACACATGTAAAGGGTTTAGGACCTTGAAATTCAACAACTAAACTAGGTGCCAGCTGTCTTATGTAAAATCATGTACAACTGCTGCCCTTTACAGCAAGGGCTTCACAGAAGTGCCCTGCCAACTTCAACAGCTGTGGACGTGCTTTCTCTGGCAAATGCACTTCAAACAGGTTCATTTCAAGGATAGACAAGTACTGTTACAGCAAGATGTACTAACTCGGTGCTTCATGGAAAACCTGCAGTCTTGTTTGTCAATATCCCCTGACAGAGAAGTTCAATTACTAAGACCTGGGACTAGAAGAAGTAGAAATCGGCTGCTGTTTTTGGATATGTGTGACGTATACCTGGAGAGAGAGAGAGGTTGTCAGTCTGATTTATTTCCTGCACAGCCTTCAGTAATTAAGTAGTGATTATGAAATTTAAGCAGATGAAAGCTTGTCATTTTTAGAATCCCGTTGGTGAATTTGTGGTAGAACTGTCTCTCTTCACACAGGCCCTTCAGCAGGGTCATGATAATGAAACCAGTTCTATAATTAGCTGGGTGGCAGTGTATAACTCTTTACTTCTGTCTGGGAGATGGAATACTTAAAGTAGCCACATGCAAGTAGAGGTGAGGTGTGTGAGGGTTTTTTTTTTAATTACTTCAATATTTTCATTGTGACAGATATTGCAACTGCATGTTGTGTCTCTGTGGGGAACATATTGTATTAAGTTTATGTATAGGCTTGGCAGAATTTTATTTTGTCTTTTATAGTTTCATTGGTTGTATCTATTTATTTTTAAGAAACTTTTCCCCCCATTTTTTGTCCATTTAAAATTTTCCTGGTTGTGGGAAATTCTGAGGGGGGTCAGACAATTATTTAATGATAGTAGACATTGAGATTCAAAAAATTAAAGCTTTATCACTATTCTTCTTTTACCATTTTCAGTCCTTGCTGAGCCACATGACAGCAGCTTCATCAGCAGAATGAAGGGCCCCAAGGCCACCATGAAATCTAGTCAGTTTAATGATTTATAACCATTAAAACAGGAGCTGTCAACATCAGATGTCAAAATAAACAAAGCAAATATCTTTAAATCAAACTCTGTTAAGTTCTAGGGCAGCATTTTTCTTTCTTTTCCCATCTGTAAATTTAGATTATTATTAATGGGAATATTTTTTCATTGGTTTCTGTGTATGCTGAAATTAACATTTACTGATATTTACAAATAAAAATCAAATTCTTCCAAGCCTATTTATGTATCGCTGTGGGCCAGGGATGGATGGTGTGTGTGTGTGTGTGTTCTAGTCCATTGGGGGAGGGTTACCACAGCTCCTCCGGGAACTAACACTAGTGGGAGGTTTTGAAGGTGAATCACTCACCTTGTAAACACCTACAGAGAGGTTACATCCCTGGGGAGGTTTTCACATTCTGGTTCAAACTGGGTCTCCAAAGTCTAGGAAAACAAAGAAAGGGCTTTTGGTTTATAAAAGCTGTGTTTTTAAACTGACTCAGTGCCACCTTCCAATCCAGCAAACAGACAGGACCTTTTACCCAAAGGGGATCCCAATCCTTGTGGAAGGTCAAGTCTTTGGCCTACCAAGGCCCAGTAAGATGGTGGATGACCTCTGGTAAGCTTTTAGCCTGTGTATAGGAACTTTTATTGTTTTTATGTTTATTCTGTAATGGTTTAACCTTAAGAATAAACTTGCTTGCTCAGAAGGAGCTGTGTCGTAACTTGTAACTACTGACAGCACACTGTTCATAGCTCTCCCAGAGAAAGCACAGCACAGGCGCTGGCCTCAAGGCAGAGTGGCTAGCTGGGCATATTCCAGCATAAAGCAGGGAGCTGTGCAGTCATAAAACTCTGGTCAGGAGGGAGAGAGATATGGGTCTCCAGTGTTCCACCCAAGAAGGTGACAGCTGGGAGCTGGAAACCTTATGTGGTTGCCCTCCTGGGACCACAGAGGGGGAATGTAGGTGCAGTCACCCTGAAACTGTGATATTCCTGTTACTATTTACAAAAGCATTTGGAAAAAATGATCCAGTAGTATTTTAATTCAGAGATCCTTTTTAAAATGGATTCAAGTTGATTTTGTATTTTTAATTTTGTAATCCTATAGTGAATTGATCTTATAGCTCCCTGGGTTCTGTAAGTGTGATTAAAACATTAAGCTGTTTTATTTTGTTGTTCATATGCACCCCAACCCATTTTACAATAATTCATGTATTTAATAATAAAACTTAGACTGATACAAAATCCTTTGGAGACTCTAGCCATATACTATCAGAGGGGTAGCCGTGTTAGTCTGGTTTTGTAGAAGCAGCAAAGAACCCTGTGGCACCTTATAGACTAACAGACGTTTTGCAGCATGAGCTTTCGTGGGTGAATACCCACTTCTTCGGATGCAAGCAGTGGGTATTGCTTGCATCCGAAGAAGTGGGTATTCACCCACGAAAGCTCATGCTGCAAAACGTCTGTTAGTCTATAAGGTGCCACAGGGTTCTTTGCTGCTAGCCATATACTATATCACTGTGTCCCTTTAACCACTTCTAGGGGATGCCAGAACTCAAAGGGCTAAAATGTTATCAAATAAACCATAATTCTGAATGTTTCTAGGGGCCACTGTTGAGGTTGGAAGGTCCATAATGAAAATGATTTTGAGGACTCTTTGTGGTATGCGATTAGATTGTGGGCTGCTCCTAGGTACCCAAGTAACAGTGGCCAAGAGCACTTCTCTTCCGCCCCTCCCCCACCCCAGTCTGCCTGATTGGAAGAATGTGATCCTCTCTGTACAACATTGACCTTGACATGCTTATCTGTGTCTTCCACTTTAAAATTAAATGGCTATAACATACACTGCTTAGTGTTACACCTGCAGAAACGGATGCTGATTCCAAATATGGTATCCTTTTTACGATGCCTCTTTTATAGACAGATGAATACCAACAGTCCTCACTGAAGGACTGTCTGGATATGTGGATTCTCTACTCAGACCCTATGCCACCAGCACTCCCAGCTATCTCCGTGACACCACTGATTTCCTGAGGAAACTACAATGCATTGGTGACCTTCCAGAAAACACCATCCTAGCCACCATGGATGTAGAGGCTCTCTACACAAACATCCCACACACTGATGGAATACAAGCTGTCAGGAACAGTATCCCTGATGATGCCACAGCACAACTGGTTGCTGAGCTCTGTGCCTTTATCCTCACACACAACTATTTCAAATTTGATGACAATATATATCTCCAGATCAGTGGCACTGCTATGGGCACTCGCATGGCCCCACAATATGCCAATATTTTTATGGCCGACCTGGAACAACGCTTCCTCAGCTCCCGTCCACTCACACCCCTTCTCTACCTACGCTACATTGATGACATCTTCATCATCTGGACCCACGGGAAGGAGACTCTGGAAAAATTCCACCACGATTTCAATAGCTTCCACCCCACCATCAACCTCAGCCTGGACCAATCTACACGGGAGGTCCACTTCCTAGACACCACGGTGCAAATAAGTGATGGTCACATTAACACCACCCTATACCGAAAACCTACCGACCGCTATGCCTACCTTCATGCCTCCAGCTTCCATCCCGGGCACACCACAAGATCCATTGTCTACAGTCAAGCACTGAGGTACAACCGCATCTGCTCTAACCCCGCAGACAGAGACCAACGCCTACAAAATCTCCACCAAGCATTCTCAAAACTACAGTACCCGCAGGAGGAAATAAGGAAACAGATCAACAGAGCCAGACGTGTACCCAGAAGCCTCCTACTGCAAGACAAACCCAAGAAAGAAACCAACAGGACTCCACTGGCCATCACATACAGTCCCCAGCTAAAACCCCTCCAACGCATCATCAGGGATCTACAACCCATCCTGGACAATGATCCCACACTTTCACAGGCCTTGGATGGCAGGCCAGTCCTCGCCCACAGACAACCTGCCAACCTGAAGCATATTCTCACCAGTAACTGCACACCGCACCATAGTAACTCTAGCTCAGGAACCAATCCATGCAACAAACCTCGATGCCAACTCTGCCCACATATCTACACCAGCGACACCATCACAGGACCTAACCAGATCAGCCACACCATCACCGGTTCATTCACCTGCACGTCCACCAATGTAATATACGCCATCATATGCCAGCAATGCCCCTCTGCTATGTACATCGGCCAAACTGGACAGTCTATAAGGAAAAGGATAAATGGACACAAATCAGATATCAGGAATGGCAATATACAAAAACCTGTAGGAGAACACTTCAACCTCCCTGGCCACACAATAGCAGATCTTAAGGTGGCCATTCTGCAGCAAAAAAACGTCAGGACCAGACTCCAAAGAGAAACTGCTGAGCTTCAGTTCATCTGCAAATTTGACACCATCAGCTCAGGATTAAACCAAGACTGTGAATGGCTTGCCAACTACAGAACCAGTTTCTCCTCCCTTGGTTTTCACACCTCAACTGCTAGAACAGGGCCTCATCCTCCCTGATTGAACTAACCTCATTATCTCTAGCTTGTTTCTTGCTTGCATATATATACCTGCCCCTGGAAATTTCCACTACATGCATCCGACGAAGTGGGTATTCACCCACGAAAGCTCATGCTGCAAAACATCTGTTAGTCTATAAGGTGCCACAGGATTCTTTGCTGCTTTTACAGATCCGGACTAACACGGCTACCCCTCTGATACTTAACATTGAGAGTCAGTACCTAAATCAGATTACTGTGTTTAAGTACCTTGGGGGGCTGGTTAGCATCAAATGGAGAAATCAACAGAGAACAACACACAAGGTTGCTGAGCATGGGAGAAGTCTGGAACAAGATGAATGGAGGGATTTATGATAAAATGGATGCCTTGACTATTTAGGGATAACTATACAAAACTGTGGTAAGACTGTACAGATCAGAGACATGGGTCACCAAAAGGTGCACTTGAGAAGATTTGAAGCCATTGAAATTAGGTGTTTGAGGGGAGAGAGAGGGGAGACATTAATGGACCATATGTAGAATGATGTCATTGGAGTAAGACCAAGGTCCACAGTATCAGAAGCGGCAAGAGAGGAGGCTGAGATGGTATGGGCAGGTACGAAGGATGGATGAAGGGAATCCTGTTAGGAAGGCATTTGAGACTGGAGTTCATAGGTGGAGGAAAAAAGGATGGCCACGAAAATGGTGGATAGACTGTGTATGGGAGGATGGAATGGATATAGCAAGCCTGGAAAAGACTGATCCAGTGACCTGACCCCAGCAAGCCGGGAAAAGTGATAGAAGAAGTTGTTTATTAAGCATGTTTTATGCCACTATGCCTGCGGTCCAGGTTCTACACTGGCTTCCAGTAGACTTCTGGGAAGAATACACAGGGTTGAAATTACTCTGTAAGGCACCTGGTTACCTGAGAGATTGCTCTCACCTCGTTCCATACTGATGCAGTTGATATCTGAGGAGATGCCCTCTTTAACAGGAGTGAGTTGCTGGCTCCGCTAAGGCTCCTTGACTTTGAAATGCTCTTTGTACTTGTTCTATTAGAGGCCAGATCTGTTAACTTTCCTGGAATGTTGCAAAGTCCGATCAGCTGCAGGTGGAGATTGGGTTTATTTTATCATCTTTGTTGTGTGGGCTGGTGAATATTTATCTGTCAAGGTCAAGTGAGATGTCCTCCGTATTATGGTGGTGGTTTCTGTATTTTATGGTATGGGAGCCCGGAAGCATTTGTATATCAAACAAAGATTCAGATGTTTGTCATTTGCCTGTTTTAAAAATAGGTGACTAGCTTTTCTTTGGAACTAGGAGGCAAATGTTCCTATTTGGAGTGGTGAATTACAGGTCATCGGCCACTCCCTCTCATCTCATCTCCATGTCACTCTTCCCTCCTCCCCCATTAGATCTATCTCCTGTGTAAGTGCTCTGGGGCAGGGAATGTCTCTATTCTGTGTACAGTGCCTAGCACAATCGGGCTCTGGTCCGCAACTTGGCTTTCTACATGCTATGATAATACAGATAATAAATATGGAAAGTCAGTAACACACTGTTTCCAATTTATGGAATGGAGAGGCCAAGAGCTGGCTAAATCTTCCTTCCCCCCCATCCCTAATGTTTCTACACCTTGTACATCCTTCCACCTTTTAAGTAAGGGTAAGGCCATTCATATGAAAAAGGGAATGATAAGCTCAACAGGTCTGTGACCAGTGGTTAGTGCTGTTGCTTCAAGATCTTAAACTCTTCCACAAAAAGCTGTTCATTGAAACCCTTTGGGAAGCATGCAATAACAAGATAAGGTTATAAAGACTGCACAGTAAAATAACATTGCTACAGTATCTCTGAAAGAAAAATGAGTTTTTGGAAAGTACATCTGTGTATTAATACTATGGGGTTTGTTTTTGTTTCTGTTGTATTGCCCCCCAGGCAGTCACTGTCTTGTACTCAAAACAAGGAGCCAGATAGAGTTCAGAGAGGATTTTGCAAATGTTATTCATAGAGGGGACAACTTGACTGGCATAAGACAATGGCCGTAGGAAGAAATGGGCATCAAATAATGAAACCACAATACTAGCATCTGCTACATATGTGGAAGAGTATCCCAGAACGGCCAAAGGCTAACTATGAAATTTGAGGACAAATGTTGCTCAATATTGTACTGTAGTGAAAATGTACCTGGCATATTATTGTACTACTCTACTCTAAATTCGTTGCAGTATTCATAACACGTAACGGTCAGGTACATCACTTCATGGAGAATTTCATTTTGCAGGAGTTACCTGTGGTTTTGGCTGTGGTTGTTTTATTTAGGGGAATATTAAAAAAGATGTGGCTGTCTCATTTATGGAAGCCTTTGATTCTGAAGTCTTTCAATATACTTCACTGTACTGTGCTGTGTACTTTATGTAACATTCCGTACATAGTGTCTTGCTCATCCAATAGTGCTTCTGAAGCATTGGTTACCACACAGAATCCCTGTTTTACTAACTAATTGGGGAGTGAGGAGTTGTTTAAAATAAAAAAAGTTCATAAAATTGAACATCTCATAATTGCAGCAGATACTTCAATTTATGCATCGTATGGAGCATGGCATGGCTTTCTTCTAGTTCTTCAAACCATTCAAAGCAATTTCCAATGCACTGAAGGCATCAGAATGTGAAGAGATGTCAACTTGTTCTTCAGCATCACTTTCGTTGTATGGGTCCTCACTGGGGAAAAATGGCTTGACTAACTGGTCAGTAACAAGACTGCTGTTCATAAAATCAAGGTTCTTCTGTAAATGCTTTTGTGGTCTGTACTGCAGGCAGCACCACGAAGCATCACATCTCCTGTCGTCATTGCCAGAGAGAGGGGTTAGGATGAAAACTGTAGCTCTACTTTAACAGGTCTGTTACTCACGTAACTGCTGATCTCTTGTATTCAACACACGTGCTCGGGGTAGAAAAGTTTGTTCCGTTCGGCTGAATTACTGATATCCATTGTTCTAACTTCTGACTCACAATTGGGCTTTCCAGGACATCAGCTATATTTCCAACCCATATTTCTCTTCCATCAGATGCTGGTACAGCGGTATGAGGAATTTTGTACTGTCTGTGCTGAAGCGTGCATGCTGACAATTGATATTTCTAGTACAACTTGTAAATTCTAATAAACCATAAAAAGTGTGTGTGTGCATTTGTATATGCACATAAAATCGCACACCATGTGGAACTTATATTTGTGATAATTAGTCACATATCACTGACCACGTAACCTGCCCTTTGCCTGCTAATATACCTCTCCTGGGCTCATTTCAACATCCTGCAGAGCTTCAAACATCAGCCATTTTTTTGTATCAACCTCCCAGATAAATGTTTCTTCTCCTTGACTTCCAAATGCCAATACCCAAGGCCTATGATGGGCAAGATTCAGTCCTCAGCCTATGACAGGTTCTCTAGATACAGTTATGTAACAACTTAGAAGTATGTTATCAGGATGCTTCCTGTATGTTAGAAATGTACTAAATGACCGTTATACTGTTGGAAAAGGGAGATTCCCAGCTTCCCAATGTGACCTGATGCACTTACCTCTAACTTTTGTGAGAACCTGAAATATCTGACTTTAAGGTCATTACATTTTCATGTGAAGAAAAGCTATTTAGGTCATTCTGAGAGAGTTTTCTAGCATCCACTGCACTCTGTACAGTAGAAATCATGGGGAAGGATAAAAATAATTCCCAGTAATGCTTTTTTTTTTTTTTTTTAAGATCTCTAAAACATTCCTAAAATATTTGTTTTTCAATGTATGTGGCACGCATAAAACACATGGTGGCATGTTGTTGCATAAAAAAATGTATTGGCATTTGGCTGAGATTGACCTACATAATCCAATCGTGGCCTCGCCACTTGGGAGTAATGTTGCATTTCAAACTGTGAAGAAAATACCTTTAATAGGCAGCCAGTTTAAAGCAAACTAAGGAAGTACTTCACACAACACACAGTCAATTTGTGGAAGTTGTTGCCAGGGGATGTTGTAAAGGCCAAAAGTATAACTGGGTTCAAAAAAGAATTAGATAAATTGATGGAAGATAGGCCCATCAATGGCTTTAGCCAAGATTGTCAGGGACACAACCCCCATGCTTTGAGTGTCCCTAAACCTCTGACTGCCAGAAGCTGGGACTGTATGACGGGATGGATCACTTGATACTTGCCCTGATCTGTTCATTCCCTCTGAAGCATGTGGCACTGACCACTGTCAGAAAACAGGGTATGGGGCTAGATGGACCATTGGTCTGACCCAGTATGGCCAGTCTTATATTCTTCGCTGTCGTGTATTTCCTGTCTATATAATATAATCACAAACCATTCTGTAGTACTTTATCTCTTAAAGTGAACAGGAGATAAATAGTTGGGTGGGTAAACAGTCATTTGTCCCATCACTTTGTCCATCATTAGCATGGGATTTGGAGAGAGAAAGATGTGTTTGCTGTAAGCAAAAATTATAATTAAGGGGTATAAGTTAATGGCATATGTAGTGATAGTGATGGATCTGCACAAGGCAGGGTTGAACTTGGACATTTCTGAGCAGTGCCTTTTAAGATGTTGTATTAACATGGGATTTTTCTTCTAAATATCCAGCTTCAGAAAGACAGGGTGGGTGAGGTCATATCTTTTATTGGACCAACTTCTGTTGATGAGAGGGAGACAAGCTTTCAAGTCACACAGAGCTCGTCTTCACAGCTAAAGGCAAGGTGGAACAGATTGTGTAACTGTTTGGTTTGTAAGCATGTCTCTTTCACCAACAGAAGTTATCACCTCATCCACCCTGTCTTTCTAATATCCTGGGACTGGCACGCCTACAGTGACACTGCATACAGCTTCAGAAAAGCATGCTGGTTTTTTCTGCATATTTTCAAATATGAATTTTAATAAAATCTGTTGCTTCTTGAGGATGCATGTAACAGAGCATGTCAGCTATTTGTGCTGTGATAAGTTGTGCAATATGCAGCATATAGAGTTGGTAGTTCAGGCTTCACCTCCATAGAGATGGCGTTCATTAATATTGATCTATCTACCCCTAGTAATAGCATCTTTTGAGTTAAGACAACTGCAACAAAATTTTCTCAATTGCCATCTGACATCTGCTGGCAGAACAGGGTAACACATTGCATGTGATTAAGGATCTTACCAAGGGAATTTACAGCACTCGATTTTGAAGCTTGAGTGACTTAGGATCAAAACCAGCTTGGCTCATAGCACAATATCTTGGAATGGCCTTGCTCCTGAAACAAAGCCACCACCCCACAGAGAGAGGGTCTAAACAGGCCACAGCTCTCCTACCACCCTTTGTTCATGAATTTAACTCTAGGAATTAAATGTTTGGCTTGGATTACACAGCTTGTGTGCATCTCACATTGAACATGCTGTCAGTGAAATTTCATTAGGACTTTCTTGGCTTGTAGGAAAATCAGTCTGATGATATGTTTCAGAATGGGTGAGGGCAAGGTTGTTTTTCTTCAGAGATTTCCTACCCCCAACCAATTAAAGTCCCAGAGGTTTGCTAGTCAGTGCTGACAAAATGGCTGTTGCAGTAAGTCTGGAAACAAGATTACACGGTCACCGTTCTCTGTAAAAGGAATTATTTGCCTTTGCTATGAAGAGCTGACTCTTTTCCATTCCAGTCCTCTGCCCTGCCGGCTTGCCCTCGCTGAATAAAATCAGACTGGGAGCAATACATATAAAATAGATATTAAAGGCACCTGTTTGTGTCACAGCTGCAGCAGCACAAGAGCACATTGCAATTCTAGCTCAGAGGCTGGAGCGTTGTGTGGCTGCTGAGCATGTAAACAAAGTCCCATTGATATTCAAGGCATCCTAGTGCAGAGTCTCTAACAAATGAGGCTGTTCTTCAGTGAAGAACAACTCTGCACTGCCTGTGTAATAACAAACATAGATAGCTTCTAGGCTGTTAACGGACATGCACATCAGAGGGGAGTTTGCCTCTAAGTTATTTATTTTCTATTGTCTGCTTCCCCCTGGAATTTACAATGAGAAGATATCAACTAATGAAAATAATGAGGCATCAGTGGGACTGTTAAAGTAGTGCTTATTTTGTGTGAATGTACATTCCTATTTCAGTTGGTTTCTTTAAGCAGTGCACTTGAAACTAAAAACTTATCTTTCCAAAGCTAAAGATACTAACCCAACATCCCATCTGGTGAAAATGAAGTAACTAGACCCTCTCAGGTGGTTTGCTGTGGTCAAGGGTTAAAGTAACTGATTTTTTTTTTCAGGAATATTGGTAGATTACTTCAGTATTATTTCCCTCCCTAATCTCCAACAGTAGAATAAAGATCCTGCCATATGACATCTACAACTGTGATTTTGTAGCTTGTTAGTGGCATAGTTAAACTGACTGGGTTCAAGAAAGAGAGTTTGATTTGTGTCCTTGTGGGAGTATTTCTGCCATAGCAACTGTGTTCTTGCATCTGCATCTACCACACTGCCTAACCAGTTTTTATGAATGCGTTGTGGGATGTTCTCAGCAGCTGTATTCACCAAGCTCTATGGGTATCTTTATTTTATTTTTTCCCAGATCCCATTCCCTTTCCGCCTAGGAGTGTAGGAGTTCTTACACAGATCCCATAGTTCTCAGACACAGTTGCCATTTATGTATCACAGTGACTTTCCAGGCACGGCAGATTGCTGCATCCTCCAGCTTATGAAGTTTGCAGCTTGACAGCCTGGAAGCAGGGCAGGGCAGAAATGGTAACAGTTCCCAGAGATCCTGAAAAAGAAGCAGAGGCAAATGCAAAGGTTTCTCTCCATCTGTACTGCAGAACTGAACTGCAAATAAAGCAGACTGTGGGCCATGCCAGGCTCAGCTGGTGGAACAACATTGTGGCTATCGGGACTGCCAGGGTCTGGCTGAGACACTTGCAGAGGCCCACGCCTACATTTTGTTTTTGGTGTGTGGAGCTGGCAGCTGGCTTGCAGCAGAAAACAAGCCCTTGGAGAGCTGCTGTCTCTGTGGATGAGAGCATTGCCATGGCGCTCTGGAAAGTGGCCATGAATACAGACTGCTCCTCCTGACAGCTTTCTTGTGTGGGGAAGATCATAGCAGGGGATGCTCAGCTTCACTGCTGTGCACAGCTCCAGTGATTGCTGCTGACCCATGGGATCAAAGTTACCTGTGTCCCTGAAATAACGGAGAACTCTGCATTCTGCTGAGGTTCCTCAAGAGTGCTGGGGCTATTGTTAGGAGACATCTCAATTCTTTACTCCCTCTAAATAGGCCAGAAAGTGCTGTCACCATAAGTAGGGCCCTACGACATTCACAGCCATGAAAAACATGTCACAGACCATGAAATCTGGTCTTTTGTGTACTTTTACCCTCTACAATACAGATTTCACAGGAGAGATCAGCGTTTCTCAAGATGGGGGTCCTGACCCAAAAGGGAGTTGCAAGGGGGAGGCATCACAAGGTTATTTTAGGGAGGATCGTGGTATTGCTACCTTTACTTCTGCGCTGCCTTCAGAGCTGGGCAGCCAGAGAGCGGCAGCTGTTGGCTGGGAGCCCAGCTTTGAAGGCAGCGCCACCACCAGCAGCAGCGCAGAAGTAAGGGTAGCAGTACGGCAACCCCCCCACAATAACCTTGTGACCACCCCACAATTCCTTTTTGGGTCAGGACCCCTACAATTACAACACCCTGAAATTTCAGATTTAAATAGCTGAAGTCATGAAATTTATGACTTAAAATCCTATGACTGTGAAATTATTCAAAATGGACTGTGAATTTTGGTAGGGCACTAAATAGATGTGAACATGGACTGGCACCTGGCAACGTTCATGATGTCAACATACTTTTAAAAAAACTCCTGCTCATGCAGGGACAGATGAGGATACAGTTCTCCAACACTGCAGGAATAGCAGTAGCGTTTCTGTGCCAGTTGTTTTATCTCAGAGAACAGCCCTTCCTCTTTTTGCTGCTCCGGCTGATGGCGCCATGCCCTGACTATGCGGGCAAGACTCTTCCGGTGGAGCTGTTGGGGCAGGCAGAGAAAGAAGCAGCAAGGTAGCTTGAGCTCGTTAGAATGCTGTTTGCCTTGAAAGTGCTTTGGAAAGATATATAAAAGAAATAATTCGATGGAGACGTGCACAACCATCCCATGCCATAATCAGCCAGTATTCCTGTCCTACCACTTCTGGCACCATCGAAGGAAACATTATTTGAATCTAGATCTACTTAAAATTTCCCCTCAAATATATTATTTTATATCTTGAGCTTACCTAGGCTGTCACTCTCTGTGTATTTAACAAATAATACCCCCTCCCTCCCAGTGTTTGCTGCCCAAACACTCCAGCAAACAGCATGCACTTTAGTGTGCTTTCTTGCATACCTGAAAGGTGGTGCATGTGGATTGCCACCTAAGAAGCCTGACATACCTGGATCTACCAGCCATCCAGGACTGCCCATGCAAGGGAGCCCACTAGGTCTGAGGACATTGCAGCCTGAGGGAAAAGAGCCTTCCCTTCTCCTTGCCTCCCCCAACCTCTGCTTATCTCCCCTGATTAGCTGTGACAGATTTAGAAAGTTTAGGTTATGTGAATTTTTAGTCAGGAGGACCAAAACACCTGGGTCAGCCAGTTTGAAGTTAGCAGACTGGCAAAATGAATGGTTTCATTGTACCCACTAACATCCTCTATTACTGTCCCTTGTGAACATCTGTGCTGATGGTGCCACAACCTCCTCTCTTGGCAGTCTTTTCCAGTGCCCATTGGTTTTACTATTTGAAGACTATTTTCTAGATTTAAGCAAAACTTTACCTTGCTTTAGTTTGACTATCCCACCACATCCTATCATATGACAAGACTGGGAAGTAATTCCCTTTCTTATAATGTTATCTTGCAAATATTGGCAGACTCTGATTTCTGTCCTCCCCTGAGCCTACTCTTTTTAGACCACTGGCTTTCAATCTTTCCAGACTACTGTACCCCTTTCAGGAGTCTGATTTGTCTTGCATGCCCCCAAGTTACACTTCACTTAAAAACTACTCGCTTACACAACCAGACATAAAAATACACAAGTGTCCCAGCACACTATTGCTGAAAAATTGCTTACTTTCTCATTTTTACCATATAATTATAAAATAAACCAATTGGAATATAAATATTGTACTTACATTTTAGGGTATGGTATATAGAGCAGGATAAACAAGTCATTGTATGAAAGTTTAGTTTGAACTGACTTCGCTAGTGCTTTTTATGTAGCCTGTTGTAAAACTAGGCAAATATCTAGCTGAGTTGAGGTACCCCCTGGAAGATCTCTGCGTACCTCCCGGGGGCATGAATACCCCTGGTTGAGAACTACTGATTTGGGCTACTCTGTAGATGTTCCTGCCTAATTCTCTCTGCCTCTCTCCTGTCTTATCCTCATCGTTTTCTTACTGTTCAATAGGTTGTCTGTTTTTTTAACCAAATTTGAAAGAATTTGGAGTCTGTCTGTGGTGTGGAGGCAGGCAGCCTGGATTCCACATGAGGAGTCCATTATAGCTTATTATGTAAAGAAAGATTGCCTGAACTATACATTTTCATGCATGTTATTTCCTTGAAAAAGGAAACTCAATCTGGTTTTTGTTTTTTTCTTTAACAAAAGCTTAGATTCCGAAGCACAAAAAGGAGCTCTCCGGAGGCAGAGGCAGCATATAAGCTTGCTGAGCTGCCACTGCCCTCTTCCTTTCCTGGCCCTTATGTGAGATGTGACCTGCCCCATTTAATCTCAGTGGAGTATTAACTCGAAAGCCCAATCAGGATGACTTAATCTCAACACAGATGACTATAGTTTACTGCTCATCACAGCACAGGCAATCATATTATAAAGCTCTGCACAGCCTGCGATGAGGGGCATTGTCAGTGAGAGGAGTTTGGGTCATGGCCCGAGCTTGGGAAGAATCCCATCACTGATTTCCTCCCCCCCGCCTTAATTTAGCCCCTGTCCAGGCTAATAATGTCTCTTTCCATTTAGAGACCAGTCAGCTCTCTGATAACCATCAGTGGTGCACAGAACATGATTTGAGACTCACTAACAGAGCAAAATTGCCCAAAGTGAGCCAGCATTGATTGCTTTTCGCGTAGCTCTGGGGAAGTGAGTTTGTTGACTGCTGCCGCAGAGCCAGGATGTGTTTTGTGGCTTATGCAAGATGTGCTTTTTATTGTCTCTGTAAGGGAGAAGTAGGTTGTGTCTAAATCCTTCATTCAGGACCCAATTAAATTAGAATTACTAAAGAAGGTCAAGTTTGGGATCTTAGTCTTCACCATCCTTTTGAAGGCAGACATTTCACTGAGCACATGCTAGGAAGGCCTGAATTCTAGTCTTAGCTTTGCTGTTGACTTGCAGTGTGAACTTTGTGTCTCTGTCAGTTTCCCCATCTGGAAAACGGGGCTAATAATACTTAGTTCACAAAGCCGCTGTGAGGATTAATCAATGTTGTACAGAGCTTTCAATATGTAAATACTGCACACTGTCACATACCTGACTTAGGCTTTTGTACTGCCTCCCCTAACCATAGTATCTGAGTGCCTTCTATGTAAAACAGGTTGGCATTGTGGCCTTCTGTGGACTCATGGAGTCTCTGGCTCTTCTCCCTTTTTGGTTTATAGAAATTCTGTTTGGTATAGGGATTGTTAGAGGTCCTTGCCCCACCGCTGGAACACCTGAGATATGCCCCGTCCAGTGGGTCTCCTTTTTCTGGGGAAAGGTGGGTGGTGCAGGGAGCTGGCTATATTAGTATAGAGTTCCCCTGAAGAGAAGAAATTTGCTATTCACCATCTCTGGATAAATTCCTGGAGGTTAAGTCCATTAATGGCTATTAGCCAGGATGGGTAAGGAATGGTGTCCCTAGTCTTTGTTTGTCAGAGGGTGGAGATGGATGGCAGGAGAGAGATCACTTGATCATTACCTGTTAGGTTCACTCCCTCTGGGGCACCTGGCATTGGCCTCTGTCGGTAGACAGGATGCTGGGCTAGATAGACCTTTGGTCTGACCCAGTACAGCCATTCTTATGTTCTTATGTGCTGCTTTAAGGCTATTTTGTGCATTATAGCAGTCTGGAGAATCTAAACCTAAATGTAAGCGGTCTTATTATGTTAAGTCACTCTTTGTGCTTACACACCACAGTGGAGCTGGCTTTCAATCGGATGTCAGAACAGTGGGTGGCTCATGTTCTGCAATACATACAGAGAGTTTAGAGGACAAAATGGTGACGTGGTTTAAAGGTGGATTACCAACCTTATCTCTAATCTGCTAGGCTTTCATGGCCTACAAACCAGACCCCCATCTTTATAGGTAGCAGGTTTTGTATGTATGAATATAGGTGGGGTTTGTTTTGTTTTTTACAAATGTCTGATTTTTATTTTATTGTTTGAAAGGGGAAGGTTTCCTTATCCATTCATGCTCTCGCCACCTTGAATTTTGTATTGTTAAATAATTAAAAAGGCCGTAAATGTCTCTTAGGCTTCAGTTTGTATTATGACAGTAGTAATTGAGGACTTAGGTACGTCAACTTATTTGTGTGTGTGTGTGTGTGTGTGTGTGTGTGTGTACGTACGTGAGAGAGTGAGCGTGGAGTGGGAGTGCAGATATGGTTGAAGTTCTGTAGTTCGGTGCCATAAAGTAAAGATTGTCTAGACATTTACTCGGTAACTGCAGAAGCAAATATAGGTCTTAACAGAAATAATATTTAATACTATGTAACTCTGTAATACTTGATTGTATTTGTTATAAATTTGCAAGACCATTTCTCTCCACTTTGAGATTTTAAGGAAGGGTAGAGGTAAATATAATCTCTGTGCCAATAGAACTCTCTCCTTATTAAAAAAAAATGCAGAAGTAAATAACTAAATTTAGAGCTGTAGCGAAAGGCTATGAAAATTTGGCTAGAAAAATTGTAGGGTATTTTGTTAGGATTTTCAGCTGTTGTTTCCTATCCCTTCTGTCTTCCTATCTATCTTCCTTGCTTTATCACGCTTCATTTTCTGTGTTCTTGTGCCTCTTTTCTCTCTCTGCCTTTTCCCCTTGCTAATGCAGAAGTTCTTTCGAAGTGGGACTGGCAGCAGACAGAATTGATGAGGATGGGGCAGTTGCACTCTTTCATTCTGTAGTTATTCTAACTTGTCTAGTTTTCTATGCTTCTTCCTCTTTGCTGCTGCCAACACTTCTTTTGGTTGGGTGGCAGTGGGGTAGCTGCAGGAGACTTGGCTGTCAGAGGCCTCTCTAGAGTATTTCTCCATGGCAGATGAGGATTGGAGAACAGGGTGAAGAAATATAAGCCTTGTCTACATGGGGAGTATTCAGAAATCACTGTTCCTGATTAACTCCTGGTGTGGACACATAAGGCTTGTCTTCAATACTGGGGTAAGTCGACCTAAGTTACCGTATTTTCCGGCGTATAAGATGACTGGGCGTATAAGACGACCCCCTAATTTTCCAGTTAAAACATAGGTTTTGGCCTATACTCGCCGTATAAGACTACCCCCGCTTCTTGCTGGAGCCATGATGGGGCCGCTGGATGTGCGGTAATACAGTCAGTGATGAGCTGCCAAAATCTTAGGAACCGGTTCCCTACTGGGTCTTCGGCGGCACGGCTCCGGCGGCTGAAGGACCCACCACCGAAGACCCGGTAGGGAACCGCCCAGTGAGTACACCCCCCACCCACGTCCTGCCCCCCCTCAGAAACCACAACCCATAACCCCCCCTGCCCTGCTCCTTGTCCCCTGACCACTCCTTCCCAAGACCCCCAACCCTAACTCCCCCCCAGGACCCAACCCCCTGCCAAACTTGCCCCTCTCCCTGTCCCCTGACTGCCCCGACTCCATCCACCACCATCCCAACAGACCCCAGGAACTCCCACGCAGCGCCTACCCAACCCCCCCTTCCCCATCCCCTGTCTGCCCCCCCAGAACCTCTGCCCGATCCAACCCCTCCTCCCCCGCCCCAGTCCCAGCCCTGGCCCTGGTCTCTTACCTCTGCCGGGGGCCAGGGTCGGAGCCGCAGCCGCGGGGCCCGGCTCCCCGGGCCGACACCGGAGCCGGAGCCGCAGCCGCAGGGCCCGACTCCCCGGGCCGACACCGGGACCGGCGCCGCAGCCGCGGGGCCCGACTCCCCGGACCGACACCGGGACCGGCGCCGCAGCGCCCGACTCCCCTGGCCGGGCCCGAGCCGCAGCCGCGGGGCCCGAGCTGGGCCAGGTCCGAGCCGCGCAGGCGGGACCAGCCCGAGCCGGGGGTGCTTGGCTGGGACCGGGCAGGGGCGCTCTGCCAGGGCCAGGAGGAGCCGTCCCACCCCCTCCCCCACACGCCCAGCTTACCTGCCCGCTCCTTTTTTCAGGCTTCCCGCGAACATTTGATTCGCGGGAAGCCGGGGAAGGGGAGGAGAAGGAGGGCGGAGCATTCACGGGAGCGGTGTCATCTATTAAGCCTGCTCGGATTGGCTGAGTCAGAGAGGCGGGCTATTACAACCTTTGCCAATCCGAGCAGGCTTTGTATGCATTAATAGAATACACCAGTGAGACCCTTCCCAGGATTGGCTCAGCCGAAGCTGTTTATACCCGGCGTATAAGACGACCCCCGATTTTTGGGGGTTGATTTTTAGTTTAAAAAGTCGTCTTATACGCCGGAAAATACGGTATGTTACTCCAGCTATGTGAATAATGTAACTGGAGTTGGCATAGCTTAGGTCGACTTACCGCAGCGTCTTCACAGGTGTGTTCAAGGCAGTATAAGGTCTGGTCTACACTGGGGGTAGGGTGGGGGATCAGTCTAAGTTACACATCTTCAGCTATGTGAATAACGTAGCTGAAGTCGACATACACCTCTACCCCACTATAACACAACCCAATATAACATGGGTTCACGTATAGCGCGGTAGCGCCAGGGCTCGCCGGCGATTTAAAGGGTCCAGGGCTCTGGCTGCTGCGGGGAGCACAGGGCCCTTTAAATCCCGCTGGAGCCCTGCCGCCGCTACCCCGGGGCTGTGGCAGCGGGGCTCCACGGGCGATTTAAAGGGCCGGGGGCTCCCTACAGCGGCCGGAGCCTGGAGCTCTTTAAATCACCGCCGGAGCCCTGCCGCCCCTACCCTGCTATAACGGGGTTTCAGCTATAATGTGGTAGGGATTTTTGGCTCCCCATGACCGCGTTATAGTGGGGTAGAGGTGTACTCAGATCTACTCACCGTGGTGTCTTCACTGTGGTGAGTCGACTGCTGACACTCCCCTGTCAACTCTGCCTTTGCCTCTTGCTCCGGTGGAGTACCAGAGTCGACGAGAGAGTGCTTGGCGGTCGATTTATCGCGTCTGGATCAATCGCTGCAGGTAATGTAGACAAGCCTTCAGAAACTACATAGAAGAAAGTTTTGCAGGAGTATTCAAGCTGTTGTTCTTGTGCCAAGGAACAAATGTAGGATCACAGCCTAGACCAGGGGTAGGCAACCTATGGCAGGCGTGCCAAAAAAAACCCTAAACAACAACAAAAAACCACATTTCTTTTTGTCATTGGTTGGACATTTTGTCCTGCTTGTACATGTTTCTGACATGAATCACACCCTGGCAGCTCATCATGCTACCCCAATAGCTCTTTTGCCTGCGAAGATACATTCTGATCTCAAAACCATTGCATTTCTGCATCAGGTTTTAGCTTGACAAGAGGTGTACTGCATTAAGCACGCTTGTTAAACTAAAGATTTGATTTAATTCAGGGCCTTAATACTGTGATCTTAGAACTGAACTTTTAGTGGAAAGGTAGAATTGAGATCTGACCAAGTCAGACAGAACCTGTTGTTTGGCATAACAACACGATGTCCTATATGAATTGGTATATTGGTTTTCTCCAAACACTTTACCACAATGCAAAATGGCCCATAGACCATCCGATATAAAATGCCGGTTTTCAGAGGATCAAGGAGATTGATTGATTGGTGATGCAAATGATTGTATGGTGACATGTCATTTTAACATGCTCTGACCCGCTCTCTTACCTGTACAGCTAGAGAGGAAGCTTTCTTGCTCTATTCTGCCATCAGGTGCTGTTTCCCAGTAAGGCCTGCAGTCCTCGGTGGGGCAGGGCCTGAGTATTCTGGTTGCTTTCTGTCAGCCCAGAGCTATTTTATAACTGTTTGACTGTGCCCCCAAAGCTAGTTACTCTGATGCAGACTGCTCTTAAAAGATATAGTTGCGTTGGGTGATGTTCATTCTGCTAATGTGCTTTGCTGTGATAAGAGGAAAAACTGTCACTTAGGATGGCTGGAAAGGGAAATGAGGAATTTATTCAGTGGTATACAAATCATATTGCTCTCTTCTGTAAGGAGCCAGCAAGTCCCAGCAGCTTGAGTGAGGCAGGGGGGTGGAATGGTGCCTGAGAAAGGATCCTGTTCCAGAGCCACTGTTCTAGCATTCCCTGCTAACCATGGACACTTCCCCCTTAGTTACGTCTTTTCCCCCCGCATCCTTCCCAGCTGGTGAGAGGGTTTTGTCTTTCCTTCTTCCTTTGACTGTTGGTAGAAGGAGGGAGCTTTTCCTTCGCACACTCTTGCCCCTTTCAACCTTGTGAATTGCATCACCACTGCTACGGGACTGTGCATGTATGTTGGGGTGGGAGGAGGTCGTTTCTTTTGTCCAGTTTTTCCACCCTTTCTGCTGACCTTCCCTGAGCTGGAGGAGAGAGAGGTTGGAATCTCTTTCCTGTTCACAGGGAGGGAAGATTCTGTGTGTGGGCAGACTTTGAGACCTGATGGAAATGCAGATGATGTAGATTTACTCCCCATAACGTTCCAGTTTAGCTTGAGCAGAGGGGACGCATAGAGGGGAGGGGGGCGGGCAGGGTTCTGCCCCCCCCCCCCGATTTGCTGCTTGGCTTGTACTGAGCATGCTCACACAGACTGAGCATGCTCTGTAACACTGCTGAAGCCTGCTGTCCTCACTCCACCCCCGCACTATTGGCAGGCCTGGGCCGCCTCTGAACTTGAGTATCAGCGGGCCACCACCAAGTGCCCACCTACCTCACAGAACACTGCTACAGGACCTCACTTGGCAGCACCCTATTCAGTTTTTAAGAGACAAGGCCAAAACACTGACCTTTGTCAGTCCAGTAAGGATGAGTAGGGATAGTGCCATGTGCTTGAGGGGAAACCGATGGCATTTGATGGCTTACTGGTGTTCTGACTCCACTCATAAGGCCTGAACTTACTGCTATTGTGAAATACTTTTTCACTTTAATGATGGGGAAAGTTGGAGTTGAAGTGTATTTTTTCCATTTTTTTCTTCAGATTTTTGGGAGCCAGCATCCACAGCAAAAACACTGATGTCACTGACGTGGCACCTGCACTTTGGGTCTCTCTGCCATTCTCTTTGGTTATTGGAAACAGAGGTCAAGAGATCTGCTGGAGCTGTAGGCAGGCCCCTCTTCTTCAGCCATTGCTCTGTGTGGAGAGGCTCACGCCCCTCTCCTGCCACCCCATTCCTCCTCTGGCCCAGTTATCAAAGTGAAGAACTCCAAGAGGACTGGGAAGGGTGCTAGACTTAGATGTTCTAAAACTTGTTTGTTTGTTTTGTTTTTAGAATTGATGTGTTTCTAACAGGTGGGGGGAGAGAAGAAAGAGGAGGCAGAGAATGGAGAGAACAGACTCAATGGCTCCCAAGTAATCTATTGTCAAAACTTGTAATTTGCTCTGCAAACCCCTTTGGCTGTTTCCTGTTACAGCCTTGAGGTGCTTAGAACAAATCAATCTACTTGAAAGCTAAGGCAGGAGTGAAGGATGAAAATGTGCACGTTTTCAAAACAGGAGGTAGAGACCAGGCAGGAAATTAAGCCCTTTTAATATGTGAAGACCTAGACTTGATTATCATTCGGTAAAAACAACCGGACAAAACATTTAGATTTAGTGGGCTTTTTTTTTTTTATTTTGGGTAAAACTGTTTCTCAGCTTTTAAATGGATTAGCTGGGATGTTGTACTCCTGAGTTTCTGTGGGGCTGCTATGGGTGTCAGATGCCAGTAGAACTTTAGAAATGCTGTCTTTTACTTTTGCACTGAAGTAATGGAGGAAAATTCTATCCAGAGTACTTTTAATCAAGTATAAATTTTATTTGCTATAGTATGTATATTAAATAGTTAAACTTGGTTCAGACTTGCATGTAATAATTGCATTGTATTCAGTTCTTATTAACTTGAATTTAAGCCTAAAACCAACCAGGCAAAAGATATTTAATAATTGAGAAACTTATAACTGTACACTGAGCCCAATGAAATAAACATCCATCAGCAAAAGAGATTAAATGCTACTGCCATCAGTTAAGCTTTTGGGGGAAGGGAGATGTCTGATCCTGTTAATGCAAAGTATGAATTGATGTAGTTTTAATTTTCTTCCGATAAGGATTTACTGCTTTACATGTAAATACCAGCCAGTGATTTGGCTATGTTGGATTTTCCATTCTATGGAGAATGTGTTCATGTACTGGAACTTAACTGATCACACTGAGTTAAGGGGAGGATAATGAAAAGCTATGGAGTGAATAATAGAAGGCTTTAAAAATGAGGCAAGGGGACTAGATGATAGAATACTGTACAGTAGCAGTGGTTTAGCCAGATTTAGAGATTAAATGTACATTTCTGGACATCTGGCTGCTCTAATGTCTGTATAGACCTTATATATAGAATTAGATCTATTAAAATCTATGTGCTAACTTACAATAATCGACTCTCTTAGAGTATGCCTACACTGCAGCAAAACACCCGCCGCTGACTTCGGCTCACAGGTCTTGGGTTGCATGGCTATACAATTGCAGTGTAGACATTTCGGGTGAGGGCTGGAGCCTGCGCTCAGGAGCCCTCCCCTCTTGCAGAGTCCCAGAACCCAGGCTCCAGCCCGATCCCAAACATCTACACTGCAATTTTATAGCCCCACAGCTAGAAAATACATGTTAATATTAGCTCTCATAGAAACACGCAACGTGTATTTTTTGGATATTACATCATAGAAAACCATATCTCAAGCCTCTTGTTAGCAGTAGTAATCTAGTGGGACAAAGGGGAATGTTTTATTGTGGGGACAAAGGGGAATGTTTCATTGGCCCATGGGTGGTAAATGGAACACTGACAAGACAAAACGAAGTTAGCTGCTGTGATAAAGAATGACCTCTCATGACTGTAATGTCATTCTTATTTTTATTTATGTGTTTGAGTTTCCAGCAAGCATGGATTATAAGTCTCTAAGCACATGTAAAAAATTTAAAAACAACAGTTAGAAAACAATATGATGGCTCAGTGCCAAAAAGGATGCTCCCCAGCCATCTGGTCAAAATCTGCTCAACACCCACCCAGTGTTTTGTGAGCAGGAAGTACAGATTATTCCTGAAGGCCTGGTGGTCAAAATGTCACTGATTTTATGTTCTTTGCAGTGTATTTTTAATGGGTACATTTGGTCCAGTAAAAGTCCACTCTGGTGTTTCCCATAATACATCTGTACTAAAAATCCATCTTAAGTTAATTGTCTATCTGTTGCAAGAATGGAGACTTGAAAGATTAAATACTTTGATATATTATCCTAAAATAATTAAATGAAATATGAAGACAGGCCGGTGGATGTGAGGAAAGGGATTGCTAGTATTTTCCAAAGGAAAAAAAACACATAAAAACTAATATAGTTTTGAGAATATTCAGAAATGTGTAATGTTGATGTGGGACCAGATTTTTAAAGATATTTAGACACCTAGGTACTTTTGAAAATCCCCTTAGATATATAAACTCCTTTACATAACCACCATGGTAAGATTATTAAAGTGTCACCTGGTGGCTAGTATTTCGTAAATGCATATTTACAGTACGCATGGCATTCTGGGAGTTCTGAAGTAAGAAGCAGAAGTCTGTTTGAGGTAGGCCTGCTGAACTCAATAGGAGCTCAGGGGAGAATATGACCTTCATGCAGTAACTAAACATCTAGTTATTATTTGTTCAGTGCCTCAGTGTTGCATGGCCTACTCAAGGGAAGTGGATTTTCCCGCTGAAGCCCACCACTATTTCTGCCCTTTGTTTCACTTCCTTCCCCATCCTCCTCCAGCGAGATTAATAGGGAACATAGGAATTCATATTTCTGAGTCGTTGTTTGTCTGTTTGTAAACTCAGAGAGACATCATAACATAGGTTTACACTGATTACATTTGGAAGATTATATCGGCAGCTAGTATATCTGCAGCTAGTAAGTTTCTATAGAAAAAATAAAAACTTAGATTCTGAAGAATCTGTTCATGTCATACACATTGGATTCAGCCCCTGGGCTTGTATGCTTTAGATCCCTGTGCCAGAAGTTGGAAATGTATCAGATATCTACGAGGTAGAGTACTAACTTATAAGCCAGAAGTAGACAGAAAAGAAGTGGAGAGGGGAGACAAGGCATTAGTTGAGGTCCAGTGCAATGTTGGAATAGAAAACCCTGCTTCCTATCATTCCCCAGGTGCTGAGCATGAAGGAGGGTGCGGGGATTTCTACCAAAGTGCTGTCTTCGAATCATGCTTGGGGGCTCCATCTTTCATATTTGATTATTGCTAATGAGTATATAATAAATAGGAAGTTGGTTTATATTTAATCCACATTTGGAGAGTTTTCTTTGCAGACAGAAGGGCTAGAAACTCAATTTTTTCTTTAAGTATAAAAGTTTAAGTTTGGCAGAAAATGATGTCTTTCCACAAAGTGCTTTCCACTCACCATGGTGGAAAATAACTTCTGCAGGTCAGTTTTTTCAACCTGTCTTCTGTGTACTGATCTAGCTACAGTTTATTAATATATACCTGAATGGTACCATAATATGAAAAGAAATTTGTTTGCTAAACTGTAGTGAAAAAAACCTATAAAGGAATACCTTGGTATTATCTTTTACCATCAAATAGTTATTCTGTATTTTTTTAAAAGTATTCAGCTTCACTTATTCTACAGATTTCTTATGCCAGGGGTTCTCAAACTGGGGGTCAGGACCCCTCAGGGGGTCGTGAGGTTACTATGTGGGGGGTCGCAAGTTGTCAGCTTCCACCCCAAACCCCGCTTTGCCTCCAGCATTTAGAGTGGTGTTAAATATATAAAAAAGTGTTTTTAATTCATAAGGCGGGGGGGTCGCACTCAGGCTTGCTGTGTGAAAGGATTCACCAGTACAAAAGTTTGAGAATCACTGCCTTAAGCAAAGTAAGCATGCAACTTAGATACCAATGTAATAAGTTGCAACAATGTTTTGAGAGTATTGTTGCATGGTAGCATATGAGCCTGTTGAACTCTGCCAGTACAACTATAAATATATTTTAACTAGACCTGGGCAACATTTTTTGATAATAAAGGTATTTTGGGTTGAAAGATGTAGTTGCATGAAAAATGGTTTTTTTTTTTGTTTTTTGTTTTCAAAAATATTTCAAAACAATTCAGAGGAAAACTTTTGAGATATTTTTGTATTTTCAAAAATGTTTAGTTTCAAAATTGTGGGAAAATGCCCTCCTTTTCTGACTTTAATTCTTTTCTCCAAAAGTGTGTGTCGGGAGAAAGAGGATGTAATACTTTCAGTTTTTAGCGCTCTCTCTGTTTAGGTGAGTAAAAGTAACACTTTGACTTTTTCTGATGGAAAACCCCACTTTATACGCTTCCTTAATTTTTAACATTTTCTTATAGGAAAACAATTATTTCCTGGTGGCAAAATTTCATTTTCGTACTAGCTCTAATTTTCATCCTGGTTATTCCTCAGAGCCACATGAGGAATCAAGATTAGGAAAGAGGAGTTGGAGCAGGACTGGTAAATGACCTTTGACCTTCCTTGCTCGGGTGTGTGTATGAACCATTTTGAGGCTAGGGAAGGCCTAATGTAGGCCGCCATGACCCTAAACAGAAGAGGCTGTGATTCCAACTGATTTAAAGAAGTCCGTATAGAAAAAGTGTTTTATCCTTATCTCTAACAATACTGAAAAGGATTAATATTGATTTTAAAGTATAAAAATTGATGGTAATTGAAGCTAAACTGAAAAATCACTTCTATTTTTAAAAAACCTACTTCTGTTTCAACTAATAAACACTTTTTTGTCACCACTGAAAGGTGATGTAGCTACAGATGCACACAGTTGACCATTCCCTGAAAGTTAATGCTCATCATCTTGAGTATTTGTTTTAAAATATTTGGCTTGTAATTTTGATAGACAAATTTTTACTATTGATTTTTTTTTTTTAATGGGACACCATCAGGTTAAAAATAACACATTATGGATAGATCCTTGCTAAGGGCCTGATTTTTGCCATTCATGTTCTAAAGCAACAGGCATTAGTGCATAGCTGGTGACACTCTAGATTAAGACTGAACCAATTTTAAGAATCTCATTCATTTTGTCTGCATTTTGTCAGCATGGACAGTGAAAATAGGCTCATTAGTTTCTAATCAGTTACACTTTCTGCTTTGTTCTGCTAATAATGCAAAAACTGTAATGTTTGAGTTGCTGACACTGCAGGGGAATGTGTTTTTAAATTTATTTGAATTAGAAAAAAATGATCTAGGCATCTGTCCGAATTTGTTTCTTAGTACCCGTAAAGACCTAAATTTTGGGGCAAAATTGACCAGGCCGTATTCTTTAAAACCATCAGCCACATTTTGTTCTGGCTTAACACACTTTATAGTTCCACTGACTGCAGTGGATTTGCACAGGGCAGAATGTATCAGGGTATAATTTGGGTATAATTTGGCCCTTCATGTGCAGTCCCTACAGCATATGAGAAAGCATCTTAACAATATTCCTATGAGAGGGACAATATTTCAGTGGAGGGCTAAGCTGGAACATGGCTTCAGACCATTTTAATACCTCTAAAGTGATGAGGGAAAAAAGTAGTAATGCACTGTGGCCAGGAGGTACAGTACCTGATCTTGGATATATATTATTCTTGATTTTATAAGCATGTGCTGTGAAGTCTGTGTTTAAAGCCAGACAATGACATAAACAGGATTATAAAATTTATCCTGGGTAGTGCTTTTGACCCAGTCCTTCAGTGTTTCACCTTACGTTAGACTTTTGTAGTGGAGTCATATATCAAATGCTTTCATTCTTGCAAACAGCTATCTAAATATTTTTCTCAAAACCTTTGTCCCCTTTTAACCAGGATCACCTAGATTTCTGAAACTGATGTGTTTTGAACACTTATTTTCCCATTTAATAGCTGCAGTCTAATTTCATATGTACAGTATTTATTGCTAGAAGGTCAAACTTACCAAATACCTTAGAAGTAACTCCGAAAAAGGGGGTTGAGTTGCAGAGAACAGTTAGGATACAGCTTTGCAAGACAGCAGTTAGAACTACAGCTGGTCAAAAAGAGGGAGATTTTTTGGTAAGGTTTTGTTATTGTTAAGAAAAAAATGTTTTTGTCAAAATTTGAAATTTTCGAAGCATTTAGAGCTGTGAATGTGTCATGAGTTAAATCCACTGGGCCAATTTCTTCTGGGTCACATCAGTGCACCCCCGTGAAATCAATAAGCTAAATACAGTGATTCTTCAATGAAACACAATTTATACTCTTTTAGTTTAAAGAAAACTAAGTTGTCTCAATCAATGTGTGTCATAAACAGATAGTTAAGGGTTAAGGTCTCTTTTACCTGTAAAGGGTTAACATGCAGTACCTGATGACCACCTGACCAGAGGACCAATCAGAGACAAGATAATTTCAAATCTCTGTGGAGGGAAGCCTTTGTCTGTGTTCTTTGTTAGAGAGTTCTCTTTTTGGATCTAAGAGAGGCCAGTCATGTCTCCAAGTTCTCCTGGAGTAGTTCCTACTATTCAATAGTGAGTATTAATTAGAAAGGCGGATTAGTCTTATAATTTGATTTCTACATTTGCAATTGTGTGTTTGCTGAAGGAAATTCTTTATTCCTGTTTGCTGTTACTTTGCTTTTACTGAGAAAGAAAGGAGGGGGAATTCTCTCCAGAGATTGATAAGTTTAGACCCTGTATATTGTTCCATCTTGGTTACAGAGACAGTGACTTTCTTTTTTATTCTTTAATAAATCTTTTCTATAAAGGACTTGGTTGATCTTTCCTTGGGTGGATTCTCAGGGAAAGGGGAGGAGGGAAGCATCCCTCTGTAGTGGATCCCGGTATCTCTTCTAGGAAAAGGGAGGGGGGAGGAAGCAGGGGGGAATGGTTTATTTCTCCTGGGTGTAAGAACTCCATGGATTTGGGGCTCTTGGGATCCCCAAGGATTTTGGGGAAGGACTGTGTCCCAATCCACGTACCTGATTGGGTGGTGGCAGCTTTTACCAGATCTAAACTAGGATTTTTAGTTTAGAGGGAAACCAGTGCAGGTCCCCATTTTGGAACCCAACAGCTCTAAGTGGGGGTGAGACCTATGACAATGTGTTTTAAATATAAACCCTTTTGGTGATGGTGAGGAGGACTGGAGGAAGGGCACGAAGTATATTTAGGAAAATATGTTTTAATAAGGAAAAATGTGAGCAATCTTTTTTATGAAATGAGGAAGGTATCCAAATCTCAGAAGCCCGAGGAAGCCATTATTTTGTAAGCAAATTCTAAAACAATGTAGTGCTGTGAGGTGGATTTCCAAATGATGCCAGATCATTTTCCAGTAATCTAAACTGCTAATTGAATTGGCTTCCAGCTGTTGGAACACCTTCTTCCTATTTCACGGAGTAATAATAGGTAGTGGAAGAGTTTAACAGTATATAAAAGCAGAGCAGAGAACTCTGGCATTTATTTGTCAGGCAGAGTTGAACTGTGGGGGACTGTACTGGGACTCCAAATTTCTAGGAGCTTCTCAGTGGAAGTAGGGCTAACAGAGGGGGTAGTTTTCCTCCTTGGAAGGCATGAGGGCCTCTCCATCAATGTCCATAGAATGCCCCTGTGTTATGGGCCAGCATTAGAACTTTTAGCCAGAGGACCCAAATGTCCAGCAGACATGCCCTGAGAAGTTTACATCCTAACTACCTGCAAAGAGGAGAATATGGGGATGGAGAGGCGCAGCAGCCCAGCCCAGAGATGAGAGAGAGAAAGATGACAGGGATTGTCCAAAATGCTTCCCTTTGTCTCTCTGAGTGTTTAAAAAAAAATCAAAAAGTTACTCCCGTAAAATGATACATTTTAGCCATTGTTCTTCAGTAAAACATTTTTTCTGATATTTTCTTGCCCCTTCCCCCCCTTTTGTTGCTCGTTTAAAATTGTTTTCCCTGTCCCTCCTTCATTCAGCCTTTCTGTCCTTCACATTCCTATTCTTTCAGTATTTGCGTGTGCAAAAGCCCACGTCTCTGCAAAAGCCCATAGTGCACATTCAACTTTGATCTGCATTTTCCTGTAGCTAGTAACCCAATGTATTTGTACAATGTGGGCAGTTTAAATTGACTATGGGAACTCTTAACTTTTTCATTTCCCCGTTTATGTGCATTTAAATTCTTAATGGGGCGTTACAATTAATGGATGGTATTTTTGGATCCCACTACCTATTAATATGTGTTGTATAATATAAACACATAATGTTGCATAACCAAATAGGTCATTCAGCTTGGCCTTACTTAAGGCATACTGCTGGGTTTCTGCACTTGTCCCTTTTACAGAAAAGGAATGACTGCTCTAGCTAGGTCCAGTTCCCATTTTGTCATACAGGCTGAGTTAAAAGGTTTTAGTGATGACTAATCATTTTGGTTTCCTGGACCTCTTTTGAGTTTTCAAAGCCGAACGTTTTTTGTGACCCTTATGATTGGGGCTCACTGAACCAGAGAAACTGTTCTGTGACAAAAGACGACACATCTTCTGTGGGAGAAATTAACAAAACTGCTACATTAAACTCAACCTACTTTTTCTGGCCGCCTCAGAATTGATGCTTGTGCCTCCTCTGAGACAGTTTTGAGCCCAAGCTTCCGAGTGTAGCAGTCCAAACTCTCAGTTAATGTGTCCGTAGCATTTTACAGTGTTGATTTTTCTGTGTGTGTTTATGTTGCTTAGACGCCAGTTTTCACAGATGACATTTTTTTAATGGCCCCATCTGTCCAAAATGGTGGAGCTGTGGGACAAGTTTTCTTACCCTGGCATTTGGTTGTTCATCTGGATCTAGCTCCCATCCATAGTTTTTCTTTTTATTAGTGGTAAGAGATGGGCATCGAACAGTCTCTTTACTCTAGTTTAAATTTATCATGGGTGCAATGAGAAGAATTGAGTGCAGAACTTTAGAACTAATGTGATTGAATAGGACATGCATGTGGGAGAGGAGGCGGGAAGATGTAGAGAGGGTGATATGGCTGAGAGTAGAAGAAAATCACACTTCCAAAAATTATAGTGAAATTAATCCTTGTGAAAGGTACTGGGCTGACAGCTGTGAAGACTAAAGTCTTCTCCTTTGGCACAGAATAGGTATAGCACAAGCATTGGCAATGTGAAAGTGTAGCCTAGAGGAATGAGCACTGAGCTGGGAATCAGGAGAGCCTGAGTTCTGATCTCACTTATGTTGCTGGCTCACTCTGTGCCTCAGGTGAGTTGTTTCACCTTTCTGCATCAGTTTACCTGTTTATTAAATGGGGATACCTCCCAGAAGTGATGCGGTGATTAATTTGTTAATGTCTGTGGAATGCTGTAAACAGGGAGTTAGTAATTGTTCCCGTAGCTCCAATAGTAAAGACCTCAACTAGGAAGCTGAAGATCAAGGGGTTCTCAAACCCTGCTCCTGATGTGTGTGGGGAGTGGTGTGGTAACATGCAGTTCATAAATTAGAAATACTTCTTCAAACAGATTTTGTACTTTACTTTCAGTCATGTCACATTGTGCTTGTGTAACCCACTGACCAGTGAGTTATGCTTCCCCCTGTGTGCCTGATTCACAAAGGATCTGTCTGTGTGTTTGTGACAGCTGTAAGGTTGTGAGCCTGGCTCTTTAGCACAAGCTGTCAAAACTCATGCTCTTAGCAAGTCATTGGTTCAATCCCTGGTGTTGGCCAAGGTGATAGCAGTCATGCTAACAATGTGGCGTGTAGCTTGAGAGGTCTGCTTCATATTGGCAGTGAAGAGAGAGGGCAATAGGCACATCTGCTCGCTGTGACACCCTGTACCCCATGTTCACCACTTTTATATGGTTATGATATATTTCGTACAAAGTATGCCATGTTGAGGTATCACTTGAAAACATATAATCTACTGAACCTCATTGCCGTGTTAAAATGTGTGTATCAATGTTGTATGTGGAGCTATGAGATGTTACTTGTTACTGAGATGTACTGTAGTACTAGGTAACGCTCTCAGACCATTTTCTCAAAGATAGAGGAACACTGACATGCCCCCTAGGTGCTAAAAGGTCATTTCCTGTTTAATTGGAGATTCACCAGCAGGGGAGCTGTAAACAAGAAATTTACAATTCACCTGAAGAACAGTTGGTAGCTCATGCACACCGTGGAACTGCCTGACCTCATGACTCAACAAGGACTTTTCCAGTGAAAAGGGTCAGGACAAAAAAAGGGAGGGAAAGGCCCCTGATCACCCTTTTCTCCCCCGTCTCTACTCACGGCAGCAAGATCACTTGAAACTGAAAAGGAATCTTTTGGAACTGGGGGGAGTGGTCCTGGCCTGGAGGATTTTTGAGCCTGTACAGACTGTTGAAAGCTTTTGGTTGAGATAACCTGTTTTGCTTTTAGAACTATTAGCCTTGGAAAAACTTGCGTGTTTGTCTTTTATTTCTTTTGTAACCAATTCTGATTTGTATGAATTATCACTTATAATCACTTGAAAATCTATCTTCCTCTAATTAATATACTTGTTTTACTGTTTTGGGTTGAAGTGTTTGGAGACTCTCTACTCAGATTAATAAAGGCTGGTGCATAATCATTTCCTTTGATGAAATGACAAACTATTAATGAGCTTGCATTGACAGTACAACATGCACATTTCTCAGGGCGCAAGGCTGGGGCTAAGAATTTACAGGTGTCATCCTATATGTAGTTCATAAGGGGCTGGGCGAGTATTCATTTAACTTTGCTGGGAAGGGACTTTACGTACTAATGGCTGTGTGTGAGCAGAGGCTGGAGAGGCTGCTTGTCACTAGCAAAGCCGTGTACCAGGCACCCTGGGCTAGAGAGTTAAAGGGACACAGCGGTTCAACAGTCCGGATTATACCCCGTGGGATGTCACACTGGTGTAGTGCAGGGGTTCTCAAACTGGGGGTCGGGACCCCTCAGGGGGTTGCGAAGTTATTACCTGGGGGGTTGCGAGCTGTCAGCCTCCACCCCAAACCCCGCTTTGCCTCCAGCATATAGAATGGTGTTAAATATATAAAAAAGTGTTTTTAATTTATTAGGGCGGGAAGCACTCAGAGGCTTGGTATGTGAAAGGGGTCCCCAGTACAAAAGTTTGAGAACCACTGGTAATGCGTTATGCGCACTCTCCTGCTGCAGCTTCTCCTGGTTGTATCCAGTATCTGGAAGTCTATGAGACTAAAGAGCAGTTTCAAGAAGGGAGTGATGACAAATTCCTTCACAGAAGCGCCCTCCAGTTGACAGGTTGTGTCATCTCTGCTACATGCAGAGGGTTGATCTCCTTTAGTAACTTTTAAATGGAGATAAAATGTTATTGGCCCAAGAATTTACTGAGGCATGCCAGGCCTCTCTTGCTCATTAGGAGCACCTTCATCTATGCAGTTTCTCCCCTTAATCCCCAGAAAGGTGCATCTCCATAGGCGGCAGGTTTGTATAATTTTTGGTGGGGCCCAAAATGGTGGTGCCCCCCCGCTCCCGCCCTGTAAGCCGATATAAAATGAAGCTACAACGCGTCAGTGCCACAAGATTACAAGGGTCAATTAAAAGTGGAAAGTCAGAAGCAGCACTTGCCTACTTCAATATACAGTATTATATTTTGTTGCACCTGTTGTGATGAAGTGGGAATGTTCTTAATATTTTCTCTGAATACTGTGTGGGTGCCTCAGTTTCTCCTGCAAGATGCCAACTGAAGGTGTTGGGGACAAAGAGATCAGGTGGCCTCCCTGTCTGGAAGAGAGACAGAGGCCAGAGGGAGTGTCAGTTTGGAGCTGGCTGGGGAAATGGGGAGAGACCCAGAACTTGGTTCTGGGCTCCCCACCCCCCAGGATGGACCTGACAGAGGGGTTCTGTTTTCTGTACCAACAAGCTCTGTTTAAACTGTGTTCCTGTCATCTAATAAACCTTCTGTTTTACTGTCTGGCTGAGAGTCACATCTGACTGCGGAGTTGGGGTGCAGGGACCTCTGGTTGCCCCAGGACCAGCCTGGGCAGACTCGCTGCGGAAAGTGCATGGTGTGGAAGGGCATGCTGAATGCTCCGAGGTCAGACCCAGGAAGGTGTAAGCTTCTTGCCCTGGAAACTGTATGCTCCAAGAGAGGAGGCTCCCCCAGAGTCCTGACTGGCTTTGTATGGAGTTGTTCCAAAGCATCACAGCATCCCCTTCCACACCGTGCACTTCCCAGAAGTCCACACAGGCACTGACACTCCCTCCTCCGGCCTTTGTCTCTTTTCCAGGCATTAGGAGGCCACCCGATCTCTCTGTTCTCCAACACCTTCAGTTGGCACCTTGCAGGGGAAACTGATTTGGGAGAAATGAAGTAAAAGCTGCCCAAACCGAGCTTGAGCACTCCTGAATTTTGAGGTGTTCAAATCTGGAAGGCAGGTGCTGGGGGTGGGAAAGGGCTGTGGGCTCCATGGGGGAGCATGGCAGCAACTGTCTGGAGCTGCACGGAGCCAGACACGCTGGTCTGAGTGGCACAGTAAGCAGTTTGGGGGTTGGAGAAGAGGTAGGGGGTTCTGGGGGCAGTCAAGGGACAAGGAGCAGGGGGGGTTGGATGGGGCAGAGGTTCGGAGGGGCAGTCAGGGGACAGACAGCAATTGGATAGGCATGGGAGTTCGGGAGGTATATCAGGGGACAGGTAGGAGGGTCCTGGGGGGAAGTTGGGTGGGGTCTCAGGAGGAGGCAGTTGGGGACAAGGAGAAGGGAGGCTTAGATAGGGGGTGGGTGTCCTGGGGGGCAGTTGGGGCAGAGGTCTGGGGAGAGGGCAATCAGCGGCCAGGGGCTGGGATTCAAAGGGCTCTGGGCTGCCGGCAGCCGCGGGGAGCCCAGAGCCCTCTGATTCCCAGCCGCAGCTGGGATTTAAAGGACTCTGGGCTCCCCGCCGCAGCGGGCAGCACAGAGCCCTCTGACTCCCGGCAGCGGCTGGGATTTAAAAGGCTCTGGGGTCCCCGCCCCTGCGGGCAGCCCAGAACCCTCTGATTCCCGGCCGCGGCTGGGATTTAAAGGGCTCTAGGCTCCCCGCCGCAGCGGGCAGCCCAGAGCCCTCTGACTCCCGGCCGCGGCTGGGATTTAAAGGGCTCTGGGCTCCCCGCCGCACTGGGCAGCCCAGAGCCCTCTGATTCCCGGCCGCGGCTGGGATTTAAAAGGCTCTGGGCTCGCGGTGGCTGCCGGCAGCCCAGAGCAGGGGAGAAACCTAGCTCCAAATATTGCTGGAGCATAGCCCCTGACTGTGAATATTCCTGGGGCTAAAGCCCCAGGAGCCCATATAAGTTGGCGCCCATGTGCATCTCCTCTTCTCCCTGACTGACCTTACCAGCGTTAACACAGAATAACGTCCCAAATACATGGAAAATGAGATTCAGATTTGTGGATCTGTTGATATAGTTGATATAAAAGCATGAGGTCACTGTTGAGGTTTTGTATTAGCATTTGATGCATTGGGGCATGTATTACTTCTGAGTATCTACTAGAGATGGAAGTGAAAGTCTTACAGAGAATGGCACTGTGTTATTGACTGTGTTGGAGGCAGCATAAAGGTGGAAAGAAATGCACAAGGCTGTTTCCTTAATCCCCTCCCCCCCAAGCCTAAAAGGTTTTAGGTGAATGGGTTGTGTTGTGCTGCAGCTTTAACTGCTACTAAACATAGGTTTTGTTTGCAAATAATATTCTGTATAATCCCCAGGCTTCCATGCCATTGTGCTGCAGTCTTGAATAGTTAATTCTCTGTGCCTGCCATTCAGTCTCTGGTGTGTCTTCCAAGACTAACAATGAGTATCAGCTAGTGCCAGCTGTGATGGCAGCTTTGGGAGCCAGGCATAAGTCCAACTTGAACTAGACTTAGTGCTCTTGCTCTTTGTGCAACCCATCACTGGCATGTGATAAAAGCTGAGGCGGTAACATAGCACATTATAAGTGTGGTGTGAACGTGACAATCCCCAGGAATGAACGTTGCTGATGCGCAGCTTTTAATACATTCATTTGATACATTCATACATTTCCTTGCATTGACCAGGAAAGATTGTGCCCAAAATTAGCCTCTCTTAAGATCATAGATGCAGCTTTCAGCAAGAATAACAGGCAACAATACTAGAAACTTGAATTTCACAATATATATCAAACTGAGTAAAACTTCATTTGTATAATGCTTCCATTATTACATTGCCTTAAAGTGAATGCGAAGGGTAGTGTCGGGGACTCGAACCCCAACAGCGAAGTTCGTTGTCTGACCGCAGAGTTACAGACAACACCAGCAAGGTCCAAAACAAAAGCTTTTTATTGACAAGTGCACGTGTCAGTAAAGAACTGCTCGTATTTGAAGAGAACCAGCCCCCTTTTTACAGCTTAGTATTAGCTTATATAGACAGTTTTATTACGTTATAAATTATTTACTTTACACAACCCATATTTTACCCCCCTTTGGTTAGTAACAAACCCTAATAACAAAGCACATTTGTTTTTTTTTATAATGTAAGCAAGTTGTGATGCCCCAGCAACTTTTTTATTAGCATAGTTGCTAAGCACCAGACACTGGAAGACAGGAGTTAACGCAGCTGGTAACTTGAGGAATGCACCTTTTTTTTGTATTTTATTTTTTCCCAGGGCTTTATAAAACATGCTGACTTCAGTTAAATTAACATAACTGGTTTTTGTGCTACATTTTTATTCAGGCCTAACAGTAGTAAGGTAAATATTTGAATGCCCAGTAAATAGACTAATATTAGATTATCCACTGAGCAATCTCCCCTTCAGAATTGAATCTTGTTTTTTGAGGGAGAGAGGATTCTTTTCTCTAATCTTTAAACAGGAGACATGGTTTAAAACATTAGTATTCATTGCTGTTCTAAAATACATTCTATGTTTTTTTAATGCCTACTTTTTATACTTATCTTTTACTCCATTAATTGCAGCATTTCTGTGGAAGCTTGAAAACAAAATTGCTTCCTTGGCATATTTCTCTTCTGCTGTAGTGCAAATATGGGCTTTTTTATTATTCCTGTTTCCAGTGAAGCTGAAAGTACGGTAACATAGTGCTCAGTTTTCTTGCTTTGTGTACTAGCACTGGGTGCTGGGATTTTGCCTTAGTCATGTTAGTTACAGAGCTGCCATATAGGACATCCCTAATTGGATTTACCAAGCGTTGCAAGGTACAGCCTGTTCCCTGCTCTCCTTTTTTCTAGTTGAGGAGAGCTGCATCAGATATTTGGGCCTTGATCCTGCAAAGACTCCATGCATGTACAGTACTTATCTTTAAGCACATAGGTAGTTCCCTTCAGTTGAGTGGCATCTACTCGGGTGTTTAACTTCAAGTGTGTATGTAAGTCTTTGCAGGATTGAGGCTTTGAATGCGTCAGCCTCATACTGCTCTGTTTTTAACAGATTTCACAGCTGCAGGATAAGGATGGTAAACGCAGCCAAGCACCAACATGGTGACTACCCAGTTGTGGATTTCCAGTTGCAGAAGAGCAGGGGGTTAGGTATGAAGTAGACCAGGATGGCCCTCTAGTACCTATTTGAAAAGTCATTTATTGTGTGACACACACACACACCAGGGCACTGTCATTTCTAATGAAGATCTGGTAGAGGACTGTGAAAAATGTTTTAGATCCTATTGAGCTGACTACTACTGTGATTGTACTTGTCTTCAATCTGGTTGTGTAGAATAGGTGTAAATGAAGGCTGAATTTGTCCCAGTGCATTTAGGTGGGTCCTGTGAAAGCTGTAGCTGATTTTTTGGGTGATTTTTTTGGGTTTGTTTTTTTAATTCATTTTAGCACGGTTGCTGCAAAAGTAAGGATACTCAGCATTGAGAGGGCATTCTCCAGCAGATGAATTCCAAAATATGTCCATCTTAATTGGTATAAACTGCATAACTTGACAGCTTGCTTTTAGCTGTGTTAATTCCCTTTGAGTTTCAGCGGTACATAGACTACATATTCTGCATACATTCTATCGTACACATACACATGTGAGAACAATTACTAAAGTCTTCAGGTTATTTTGTAGGAGATGTGATATTATAAACATTTTCTTCCTTGTATGAGCACAGGGCTTTTTTTCCTCCTGGTTCATCCTTTTAAAGTATTTTTTTTTACATGCAGACCTGTGCTATATTTGCTAAAGAAGTGCAGACCTTTTGGGAAAACATGATCTATTTTAGAGATATATTATATTGGTTTGTATTAAAGAATTGTAAGAAGAAAAAATATTAGCAAATTTAAACTTGAAGAAAAATCCTAATTGGAACAAGAAGTGTGGTGTCCCCTAGCAGAACTATAGTTCATTCTTAGTTCTAGTTTAAAAAAAGAAGGAAATCCATTTGATGGTTTGTCTGCTTTTTTTCATAGAACCACAGGGTTAGAAGGGAGCGCAAGGATCATCTAGTCTAACCCCCTGCCAAGATGCAGGATTTGTTGTGCCTAAACCATCCAGGACCATGGGCGGTGGGTGAACCCCTGGTTTGGGGAGGCTAGCCCCTGAGCCCTGCCCCTTTCACCCAAGGCCCCGCCCCTTCCATGCCCACCGGAGCCCAGCCCCCACTGTGCCCGCTGGCCCCTGCCCAGCGTCCTCAGCCCCCCCTCCACTATGGCCACTGGCCCAGGCTAGCACTCCCAGCCTCCCGGAGCGCCAGAGAGCCGGGCAGTGTAGCCCCAGCCTCCCCGGGCAGCGCTGGCTGGCATGCCTCAGCCTCCTCAGGCCGTGCCACTGGGCCCAACCCCAATGCTGGGCAGGCAGCGCGGCCGGAGCGGCCCCAGCACTGGGCAGGTGGCACAGCCCTGGCCTCAGTGCCAGGAGAAGGGGTGGCGTGGTGCGGCACGGCCCCAGGGATGCATTGCGGCCCCCAGCCTGCCTGCTCCAGGGAACAGCAAGCAGGATGGGGCCTGGGGATGGAGCATGGGCGGGGGGAGGGGCGTCAGGCTGTTCAGGAAGGCAACGTCTTCCCGTGCCTAGGATACCCGCCGCCCATGTCCAGGACAAATGGTGATCTAGCCTCCTCTTGAAAACCCCCAGTGAAGGAGATTCCACAACCTTCCTAGGCAGTCTGTTCCGGTGTCCTACTGTTCTTACAGCTAGGAAGTTTTTCCTGTGATTCTATCTAAATCTGCTAGGTGTAGTTTGAACCCACTGCCTCTTGTCCTGCCCTCTGTGGCAAGAGAGAACAACTTTTCTCCATCTTTTTTATGGCAGCCTTTCAAGTATCTGAAGACCACTATCACGTCCCCCCCTTAAATCTCCTGTTTTCCAAACTAAACATACCCTATTCCTTCAGCCTTTGCTCATATGGCTTGTGTTCCATAGTCTAATATCATGACATGCCAGGCCTAGTACAAGTGCAATGATTCTCAAACCTTTAGTGCAAAGAGTGCAAAGAGTGCCTGCAGCAATTTACGGTGTTTGATTCCATGGAAGAGGACAATACTAAGGAGGCAAAATGAAAATAAGTTTGGTAAGGTTGTTTGAAGATGATCCTCATACCCAAAATCCATTTTTAATATGTCTGCTGTTAAAGAACATATAGCACATATACCTTGAATGAAAGTAGGACAAGTCCACGAGGACTGCACACGGGAGTTTGTAGGGGGCAGATCATGAACTGGGCTACAACTAGCAGGAAGTATTATTTCTTGAAAGATGATAAATCCTTCTGTGCTGTGACAGAAGCAGCTTCCTGGACCTCTTGATGGTTCTTCAGGGAATATTAGTGGTCTACAGGTGATAGTGAAACTGCTGCATCCATAGATTGGTGGAGTGCTTTGCAGGTGATTGAAAGCAGCTTGGTTGAGATTTTCAAAATTGACTAGGTGATTTAATTAATTTCAAGGGGAGCTGTGTGGCTAAATCCAGGAGCAGAATTGCAAAATCTCAAATCTTGCTTTTTAGTCTTATGCCTTACAACACACCCAAGTATGCATCAGCAGACTACTGATGCACACCCTATCTGAGATATTGCAGTATTCCCTTTGCTTAGAATAGGAAATACCTTGTGGAATATTGGAGACTATTATGTGGCAAGTGTTTTAGAATGTAGACTTTTTAATGCAGCCATATTGTGTGTGTATAGGGTGAAACTTTCAAAAGAACCAAGTGATTTGGGCATCTAAGTCCCATTAAAGGCAAATGGGGTTTAGGCACAAAAGTCGCTTGTGAACTTAAGACATTTTTACCCATAATTTGTACAGCCAAAAACAGTAGGCTGTGTAACAGTTAAAGCTGCTCAAGATAAGCAGCCAAGATCACAAACATAAAAATCCAGGAATTAACAGTTAAATCCTGTTGAATATACAACTGACAGCCAACAATAAATGGAATACACAATGTTTATTCAAACCTTTTAATAAGTGTCATGATCAGATAGAAATGCAACACACAAACAACCTTAACTTTGCCCTTGTAATGCATACCATGTTCCCTGTTTTGTCTTTGAATGCTTTGAGAATGATCCTTCCTACCTTTTTCCCAACACAATTAAGGGTTTCCATAATAATCCCCTTTACTTGGTAATGTAATGTTTTTATTCATGGACTTTTCCTAAGGGCTTTTCAAATGACTTAGAGTAATGGCTGTTGTCATAATTATTTCTGATAAATTAGTGTAATTTTACAGAGTCAGTATTACTTCTATCCCCCATCTTTCCTTTGTCCTAAGAAATTTCTATTCTATTAGAAAAATCTTTAAATACCGCGAAGACTATGTAGTTGGACAGCTTTTTCTACACCCGCACATATACTTACTTGATTGAACTATGTCTAAAATTAAAGCAGAATATTTTGCATAGCTGTTAATTTGAAAGTGTGAGTTTTAGAGTTGGTGTGGATTCTTAGAGGTCTAACCTGGGAACTTGAGTAAGTAGCATCCCAGATGAATGTATGTTGTAATGAGCTACACAGGCACCGACTTTCATTTTTCTGGGTGGATGCTCTGCCCCTTCCCCCGAGGTCCCACCCTCGCTCCACCTCTTCCCATCCCTGCTCCACCCCTCCCCCAGCACCTGCCACCGAACAGCTGGTGGGTGCTGAGCACCCACTATTTTTTTTCAGGGGAGCTCCAGCCCTGGAGCACCCACGGAGTCAGCGCCTATGATGAGCCATAAGGTGTGAATTGGTCTCTTTGATAACACTCACCATTTGTTGATGGAGAATGTCAGATGTTGAGAGGGCTTGTCCTTTTGGAGAGGGTTTTTAAAATAAAATGGGATGCTATTGGGCCATTATCCCAGTAGCACTGCGATCCCATACCAAACTCTGCAGGGCTAGGAGCATGTTGAGAGAGAAGTTTTCCTCCTAATGTGATCCCTTGTCTGTACCTGCCCCGCCATTATCTACCCCTCTCACTTGGAGTCCAGCCACCTTTTCACCATGAGAGTAACTGCCTGCTGATTGCTTCATATGCAAATACAGCTATTTGTTTGCCGATGCAGACAGTTGACAATGTTTTTCTCTTAGACTGGCAAGAAGAGGAAGGAGCTTCTCAGGCAGACTGTCAGCCATTCTGTATAGAAGCAGTGAAAGTGTGAAATACACAACCGTGTAGGGTCCATTCTCTCACTGACATGTTTGCAAATCCCATTAACATTTCTGGGACTTTAATACATAGATAGCAGTTCAGCTAAACTACTGAAACCGAACTTTCCTGCCTGCAGGTCCTCCTAGGCCCTGTCTACATTAGCACTTATTGTGGTGTAATTTGTGTCACTCGGGGGTATGAAAAAGCTGAATGACTTAAGTTACACCAACCTAAGCACTGATGGAGAGCATCTCCCGCCAACATAGCTACTGCCGCTCACGGGGGCTGGCGTAGTTAAGCCGACAGGAGAGCTGTCTCCCATTGGCTTGGAAGCGGCTACATCAGAGAGCTTATAGAGGCCCAGCTGCAGCTCTGCTGCTGTAAGCTTTCTAGTGTTGTCGTAGCCTTAGTCTCTCTGCTCTCCTCGCCTTTTCTCTAGTCCTAACCCTGCCTCTCCAGCACCAGTTCCTTTGAGTTAACCCCCAATTCCTACAGTACTTACTTTGTAGGTGTGTACGTCTGTTTGAGTTGTGTTTAGTTGCAATTCTTAAAGAACAATTAAAAATAAATGTAAAATGTATACGTATAATAGGAGTAATCAAATTCTTAAAATGTTAAATAGATAAATGGCTACATACAGGGCATGCTCTGGCTCCTTCCTGGAGCAAACGGGTGGAAGAGGCCATAAAACCAGAGAATCTGAGTTTGGGCTGCTTTCTTCCCCCTCCCTTTAATTCCTGGAGGTGTCTGCCTTTCTGAGATTGTGGGCAGGTGTTAGCTCTGTCGGTCTACAAGTGCAATTGGGTATTAAAAAAAGCAGCGTCTGGCTGACCTCTGTAATCTCAAGGGCAGTAGGGATTGTCTGGGGAAAGAGCAACGTGACAGGCAGCTATTTCTGCAGAGCCACAGTGACAGAATCTTTGTGGGACAGAGATGGTTTCTTGTGAGGCGGGAACAAATAAATTAGTCAGTCCAAAGCGCCTCCTCAGCATTTGATTTGTGAATTCAGTTTTCTTCCTCAAACGCTTTGCTGCCAGTGTTTGGAAGCTGTAGTTGTGAAGGTGGTGTATGTGTTTGTGGGGGCGGGGAGCGCATTGTTCAACTGAAACGATTCATCAGAAGAAATCAAATGTGCTGGACTTAAAGTGTAGAGTCCCATCCATAATGCAAAGTGATGTAGTTCACTACAGCATGGTGTGCAAAATAAATGGGGAGGAAAAAAAGATCAGGAGTTTAGACAGGAAAGAAATGTGACCTTTCCAAAAGAAAAGCCCAGTATAATAGAACCTATTGTGCACAACCAAGCCTCAAGGCGGGACACAGGCATTTCAGATAAAATGGAGTTAATAAAATTGGGACTCAATTGTAATAAAATACATTTTTTTTAATTAAGACGTTCTCAAATTAGCATGTGGTCTCACTCCATTTCCCAGTGGCTGCCCACTGCCATTGCACAGCTTTGTTGTCAATCTCAGCAGAAAAGGACAAATATGGAATGAATGGAGCCTCTGAACTATCTTTTCTTTCCTAAAGATGATTCCAACCAATCAGGGTGGAGCTAGTTCCCAAGGCCTTAACTGCCTTGCACTACTGCTGCTGCCCAGGCGGCTGCACCTGTTCTGTGGATAATGGAAGACTTCATAGTCTCCTGGGCTAGCGATCTGTCACCTTTCATGAGCCGTGAATTCACACACCAAAAATAAAACACCCCACTGCTGGACAGGAACTCATGGAATTGCATCCTCTTGGAAGGACCCTATCTGGGGTCCTGGTGTAGAGTGATAGATTGTATTGTAGAAATGCTGTGACTGTTTTATTAAAGTCATAAAACAGAACTACATTTTCATTTTATAGCACCTCTCTGATACTGGCCTTAGCCACCTCAACAAAACACCAACATGCACAAAGCAATAAAACGCACGGATTAAAAGACTGAAAATTCTTAAAAGATTAAAACCTAAATTAAAATCTTTCCACTGGGGCTGATGGCTTTTTGCAATAAATGTGATATAAAAAGTGGTTCTTTCTGTGGTTGCTCTATGGCCAGACACCACCATAGGAAAATGAGGTTTGTTTAGCAAACGTGTTGGCTAATGTGCATACGAAGACATTTTAAAAACTCCTTTAGCGCCTAATGGAGACAAAACAGTGGCATTTTAAAATGTGTTACCGGGTCATTGTTAACCCTAGGTGAGACCATTTTTAAACATCACTTTGTCTGCAGTAGATGCTAAGAGGTGTTTTAAAATGTGTTAAGGTGTTTTGAAAAACAACCTCTAGCCATGGGCATAATGGTGGAGAGAAGAATAAAAATCAGACAGGAAGAATAAAATGAAATCCTTAAGAGGAAAAGAGAAAACATATATGGAAATGCATCTGCTGTAACTATTTAGGAATTTAGAGTGCACCCATCACCATGGAGTTTAAGCACCTTACAGAATTACATAAATTTGCTGGAGTAGTCAAGTACCTTTTCTGCCACACAAGGTTTGAGCTAGTATTTGTACTCACTGTCGTTCCTTGATTTTGCTTTCTTAAAAGAGACGCATGTTGTGAGGGAGGGAGGCGAGTGTGAGGCTGCCATGTTGATACAAATTTTGAAGTGAAAAGGGTCCATGAAACTTCCCTAAAAAAATGATAAAGGATTGTTGAAATCTACATTTTTATTCTGTATTACTGTTAATAGCACACACAGTGCCATCATGCTGTAATTTGATTCTGGTGACACTTAGGTTGGAAGGCAATTTGGGTGAAAGTGAATATGAAATGATGGATTTCATGATTCTAAGGAAAGGAAGGCGTGAGCGCAGCAGAATAAGGACAATGGACTTCAAAAAAGCAGATTTTTAACAAACTCAGAGAACTGGTAGGTAAGGTCTCATGAGAAGAAAATCTAAGGAACAAAGGAGTACAGGAGAGTTGGCAGTGTCTCAAGAAGACAGTATTAAACGCACAACTGCAACTGTTTTGATGTGAAAGAAAGATAAAGGATGTAGAGTTGCCAACATTGTATTTCAAAAATAAGGGACTGTTTTCTTAGCACCCCTGCCCACCCCTCCTCCTGATATTATGATCATTATTATTGTGACACGTTGCCCCCCCTTTGAGATGCTGACTGATGTGCTGGGATACCACTGAGCCTGCCGGTTCTACCAGCCTGGGCACCCTTTTTACCTGTCTTCCTGAGCCAGGCTATCAAGCCTCCTCCAGCACACACACAGGCAGGGCCACACCCAACTGCAGAACCACACAGATACTGAGATCAGCTCTGGGAAGACTCCGCTTAAGGGGCTTGTCCCAGCACTCGGGTGTCCACCTCACTTGGAGTGCAGACCAAAAGGTATATTATGAAATCAGCCTCCTCCCTCACTGTGGAGGAAGGTATGCACACCCTCTTATTCCCCCCTCCCCCAGTTATGAAATGTACGAACGGTGTTATGTTATAAACAAGAAATAAGTTTATTAACTACAAAAGGTGAATTTTAAGTGGTTAAAGGGATAGCAAACAGAACAAAGCAGTTTACTAAGCAAATAAAACAAAACACTCAAACTAAGCTTGATTCACTAAAGAAATTGGTTACAAAATGTAATTTCTCACCCTAAATACTGTTGCAGGCAGATTACAGAAAGTCCTGAAAGGCAGCTGCACTGGTCTGCAGCTTGAGACCTCAGGTATTATTACTCACAAGCTAGATACCCTTCCAGTTTGGGCTCAACCCATCTGCCCCCAGTTCAGTTCTTGCTTCCAGGTGTGTTTCAGTGTCTCTTTGGGTGGGGAGGCAGAGGAGAACCATGATGATGTCACTCCCCTGCCTTATATTGCTCTAGTGTATGGCCGGAACCCTTTGTCTTCTAGTGGAAAGCCACTGGCATTTCAAAAGGGGAGAAGGGGTATCCAGTACCAGGTGACTCAGAGCCATGTCTCTGCAGGGCTGTGGCAGCCATTACTTGTAGGCTGTCTCCAGTGTCCACAGGAAGACTAAGCGCTTTTATAGTCCACTGTCCCTGCTAATGACCCATTAGCCCTGTCTGGCTTTTCCATTGTCGTACCTGAAGGGCTGGTTGGGGGTGACACCCAAAGTAACACAATTGAAATACAGATACATAGTTAATATTCCTAACTTCAGAAACAGACATGATACAGGCATATAGATTGGATAATCACATTCAGTAAATCATAATCTTTCTAATGATATTTTACCTGAGCCATCTTGTATAAAGTACATCTTACTTATGTCATATCCATATTATAAGAATATTTCCATAAACATATGGAGTGTAACGTCACACCTCCCCTCTGAGATTGCTGCCAGAGGATGGTCAATGACCAATGTGGAGTCAGTATGCCCAATTTCCTCTTTTCTAGATAGGGCATCTGCTTCCATTTTTCCCTTCCCTTTAGTGTGCACAATCTCCAAGTATTATCAAGCACTCTAATGTCATCCATAGGTGCTTTTGCAAAGTTCTGGGTTTCTGTTCCCAGGTTGTCTGAAAACATTTTGGTGTGTAGCAGTGTGAACACAATGCAGATATGAATATCTTTTAAAGTGTAGGTGTCTTGGCATTTAGCCACCAAAGCCATGAGGCAATGTGCCTCAGTTTCCCCTTCCACACATTAGTCTAGATTGATCATGCATTTTCTGCAGTGCCACGCTCTAAGCCTGTTTACAGGTACTAGCTGAGAAGCAGTATTCTTATAGGATTTTTTGTTACCACTTCTCATCTGTACCAAAGATTTTCCCCAAAATCATGCATGTTACATATTTTTAAAGTATATACCACCAGTATCAAATTCTTTGCTTTAACCCACAGAGAATATAGTAAGAGACATAAAATTACCAGCAAATTCATGACAAAGAGGTGCTTCCAAGTATAATTATCATACCACGTCTTCTGTCTAAACAGATCTGTTTGTTCAGCATCTATTGTATTTCTTATCCCCTCAGTAAAGGTTCTTACTTCAGGTATGGCTTTGGGGTTCTAGCAAGGAAAGAGTATATGGGGGCCTTGTATGTCACTGTCCTACCCCCTGTGGATTTGCATTTTCTGTTCAGGAGTAATCCCAGGTGAAGAATCCTGTCCCCCCTCCCCCCAGGATTCCTTTGAGATGCCCACTCCCATCACCCAGTGGTTGATGCTTAGCTGTTGGGAGGGGTTACCTGCCCGGGATGTGGTTGTTTCCGCCCTTTTGTCAGATGGTTCGTTAGCATATTCACAGACACTGGAATGCTTGGAAGACACCCCCCACCCCGCCTTAAAGGAACAGAGTCAGTTTTCACAAGTACAACAGGAAAATCATTTTTGCAATAGTGGAACCTGGACTGGGGTACTCTGTCACCCCCTCTTAATTTCCCAGAGGTCAGCTGTATGGCTGCTCCCCTCTGGGAGGTCAGTTACCCCTCTTAAAACCTGAGCCACAGGTGAGGTGCCTGAGAGTGCAGATGCACATTTCTCCTGGGCAAATGTAATAAGTGGGGAGACACGCCTGTACTCCCACACATTCCTTCTTAACTCCTTTCTCCTGGCCCCCCTCCAAGGCGCACACCCCTTTGTTCTTTAGAGCAGAATCTGCCCCCTGTTCAGCCATGGACTCACAGCTAATAGCCAGAACAGACCCTTAACTGGATGCGGGGAAGCAACCAATGAGAGAGTTTGCAGGGAGCAGCCAGTTAGGCTCCTTTAAAAGGAGCTGCAGAGCTAGCGACAATCAGTTGCCTGGAGCTGGAGAAGTGAGGACTGTGTTCCTGGCTGTCTGAAAGAGCAGCAGGATCATGGACAGATCAGTTGTTGGCAGGGACCAGGGGAGCAAGAGGGAGCTCCTGGCTGGCTGCTGGCACTGAAAAGAAAAGCTGAAGCCAGAAAGGGTGAAGAGTCTCCAGAGAGGAAGCCCTGGGGGCACAGCCCCATTCTAGGATTGAAGGACTATTCGAAGCCTAGCCCAAAAGGGGTTATGGGACTGAATTAGGACTGAGCCCAAGGAGGGCTGCAGGAAGACAATATCTCCAGGGAGGAAGCCCTGGGAGTATGGCCCTATACCAGGGCCAGAGCTATTTAAAGACTGAGCCTGGGGTGGGCTACAGATATGCCAACAGAGGGGCACTGGAATAGGCCCATGGTGAACTGTATACCCCAGAAGGGGGCTGTTTGTTTCACATACTGTCTATGTGAGAGACTCGGCCGGAAGTCCTGCCTGAGAAACCACTGACAGGGTCACCACAAACTGAGAGAGTGCATATCCATATCATAAGCATATTTCCATAAACCTATGGAGTGTAATGTCACACCTCCCCTCTGAGATTGCTGCCAGAGGATGGTCACTGACCAATGTGGAGGCAGTATGGGCAGGGGGAGGAGTGGCACTATATGTTAAAGAAAGTGTAGATTCAAATGAAGTAAAAATCTTAAGCGAATCCACAGGTTCCATAGAGTCTCTATGGATAGAAATTTCATGCTCTAGTAAAAATATAACAGTAGGGATCTATTATCGACCACCTGACCAGGACAGTAATAGTGATGATGAAATGCTAAGGGAAATTAGAGAGGCTATCAAAATTAAGAACCCAATAATAGTGGGGGATTTCAATTATCCCCATATTGACTGGGAACATTTCACTTCAGGAAGAAATGCAGAGATAAAATTTCTCGATACTTTAAATGACTGCTTCATGGAGCAGCTGGTACGGGAACCCACAAGGGGAGAGGCGACTCTAGATTTAATCCTGAGTGGAGCGCAGGAGCTGGTCCAAGAGGTAACTATAGCAGGACCGCTTGGAAATAGTGACCATAATACAATAGCATTCAACATCCCTGTGGTGGGAAGAACATCTCAACTGCCCAACACTGTGGCCTTTAATTTCAAAAGGGGGAACTATACAAAAATGAGGGGGTTAGTTAGACAAAAGTTAAAAGGTACAGTGACTAAAGTGAAATCCCTGCAAGTCACGTGGGCCCTTTTTAAAGACACCATAATAGAGGCCCAACTTCAATGTATACCCCAAATTAAGAAAAACAGTAAAAGAACTAAAAAAGAGCCACCGTGGCTTAACAACCATGTAAAAGAAGCAGTGAGAGATAAAAAGACTTCCTTTAAAAAGTGGAAGTCAAATCCTAGTGAGGCAAATAGAAAGGAGCACAAACACTGCCAACTTAAGTGCAAGAGTGTAATAAGAAAAGCCAAAGAGGAGTTTGAAGAACGGCTAGCCAAAAACTCCAAAGGTAATAACAAAATGTTTTTTAAGTACATCAGAAGCAGGAAGCCTGCTAAACAACCAGTGGGGCCCCTTGACGATGAAAATACAAAAGGAGCGCTTAAAGATGATAAAGTCATTGCGGAGAAACTAAATGGATTCTTTGCTTCAGTCTTCACGGCTGAGGATGTTAGGGAGATTCCCAAACCTGAGCTGGCTTTTGTAGGTGACAAATCTGAGGAACTGTCACAGATTGAAGTGTCACTAGAGGAGGTTTTGGAATTAATTGATAAACTCAACATTAACAAGTCACCGGGACCAGATGGCATTCACCCAAGAGTTCTGAAAGAACTCAAATGTGAAGTTGCGGAACTATTAACTAAGGTTTGTAACCTGTCCTTTAAATCGGCTTCGGTACCCAATGACTGGAAGTTAGCTAATGTAACGCCAATATTTAAAAAGGGCTCTAGGGGTGATCCCGGCAATTACAGACCGGTAAGTCTAACGTCGGTACCGGGCAAATTAGTTGAAACAATAGTAAAGAATAAAATTGTCAGACACATAGAAAAACATAAACTCTTGAGCAATAGTCAACATGGTTTCTGTAAAGGGAAATCGTGTCTTACTAATCTATTAGAGTTCTTTGAAGGGGTCAACAAACATGTGGACAAGGGGGATCCGGTGGACATAGTGTACTTAGATTTCCAGAAAGCCTTTGACAAGGTCCCTCACCAAAGGCTCTTACGTAAATTAAGCTGTCATGGGATAAAAGGGAAGGTCCTTTCATGGATTGAGAACTGGTTAAAGGACAGGGAACAAAGGGTAGGAATTAATGGTAAATTCTCAGAATGGAGAGGGGTAACTAGTGGTGTTCCCCAAGGGTCAGTCCTAGGACCAATCCTATTCAATTTATTCATAAATGATCTGGAGAAAGGGGTAAACAGTGAGGTGGCAAAGTTTGCAGATGATACTAAACTACTCAAGATAGTTAAGACCAAAGCAGATTGTGAAGAACTTCAAAAAGATCTCACAAAACTAAGTGATTGGGCAACAAAATGGCAAATGAAATTTAATGTGGATAAATGTAAAGTAATGCACATTGGAAAAAATAACCCCAACTATACATACAACATGATGGGGGCTAATTTAGCTACAACGAGTCAGGAAAAAGATCTTGGAGTTATCGTGGATAGTTCTCTGAAGATGTCCACGCAGTGTGCAGAGGCGGTCAAAAAAGCAAACAGGATGTTAGGAATCATTAAAAAGGGGATAGAGAATAAGACTGAGAATATATTATTGCCCTTATATAAATCCATGGTACGCCCACATCTCGAATACTGTGTACAGATGTGGTCTCCTCACCTCAAAAAAGATATTCTAGCACTAGAAAAGGTTCAGAAAAGAGCAACTAAAATGATTAGGGGTTTAGAGAGGGTCCCATATGAGGAAAGATTAAAGAGGCTAGGACTCTTCAGTTTGGAAAAGAGAAGACTAAGGGGGGACATGATAGAGGTATATAAAATCATGAGTGATGTTGAGAAAGTGGATAAGGAAAAGTTATTTACTTATTCCCATAATACAAGAACTAGGGGTCACCAAATGAAATTAATAGGCAGCAGGTTTAAAACAAATAAAAGGAAGTTCTTCTTCACGCAGCGCACAGTCAACTTGTGGAACTCCTTACCTGAGGAGGTTGTGAAGGCTAGGACTATAACAATGTTTAAAAGGGGACTGGATAAATTCATGGTGGCTAAGTCCATAAATGGCTATTAGCCAGGATGGGTAAGAATGGTGTCCCTAGCCTCTGTTCGTCAGAGGATGGAGATGGATGGCAGGAGAGAGATCACTTGATCATTGCCTGTTAGGTTCACTCCCTCAGGGGCACCTGGCATTGGCCACTGTCGGTAGACAGATACTGGGCTAGATGGACCTTTGGTCTGACCCGGTACGGCCTTTCTTATGTTCTTATGCCCAATTTCCTCTTTTCTAGATAGGGCATCTGCTTCCTATTATCCCCCACCCCCGTCCTGATTTTTCATACTTGCTGTCTGGTCACCCTATATTTTCCTCACCTTAAAGACCACAGGGGCCCCTGCCTCTGGTTATTCACTACCTATTTAAGGTTTCTACCACCTGTTATTGTGGGTGGCAGTTTGAGAAATGTGTACAGTTTTCTTGGGTGTAAGAAACTGTCTCCTACTGTTCTGTTGTTTGCTCTTCCATGATTGAAGGATCTTTGTGTTTGTGGAGCTTTTTAATTTCCAGGAGCTAGAATCCCATCAATATGATAGCTTTCCAGAAGGGATCATTGCTGGTGTATTGTTCTGCTTCTCTGTAGATATCATTTGATGGGGACCCTACTAATCCTCCTCTCAGCGTTGAAAGGTGTGTGAGGTGGGAGTTGAGGGAATCAACATTTTTAATGACTTTTTTTCCTGATGGTCTTGTCCTATCATGTGAAGATTCTTTGGGCATCTGTTACACTTAGAATTTGGGGAGCCCTTAGCTCCCTGCTCATTAAAGAATTGAACTGGAATGAGGAGTTGGAAGGGACAGTACTGAGGTACAGGCCTATTGATCACCAAACAGATTTGCCTGCTTGTGCCTTTAAAGGGGCAATAATCTTTGAAAGCCAGGTGAGTTCTCACCTGTCTCATGCTGGAGAGCTGAGACCCCAGCATAGGAACTCTGGAAGCATGTTATCTTTAGAGAAACAGAATTACAGCTGAATAGTTACCCACCTTGTCACACACACCCCACTCCAGGGCCCCCTCCGCCCCCTCCCCAAATAATCTGTTGAATCTATCAAAAGCCTCAGCACTGGACTTGACTGTCTCTCCCCTCCCAGTTCAGCCCCAGTGTGAGTATAACACCACTGCAGGCAGCGGCGGCTCCAGGCACCAGCCCGCCAAGCGCATGCTTGGGGCGGCAAGCCACAGGGGGCGCTCTGCTGGTCACCGTGAGGGCGGCAGGCAGGCTGCCTTTGGCAGCATGTGGAGGGTCCGCTGGTCCTGCAGCTTCAGCAGACCTCCCACAGGTGCGCCTGCGGGAGGTCCGCCGAAGCCGCGGGACCAGCAGAACCTCCGCAGGCAAACTGCAGAAGACAGTCTGCCTGCCGTGCTTAGGGCGGCAAAATACCTAGAGCCGCCCCTGACTGCAGTCCCTAGAGTTGCATTTGTTGAGACAGAACTGAATCTAGCTTGTGATCCTGCTCAGATGCTGGATGGATTTATATTTTTTTTTTCCCCCTTGGGTGCTTTCACTCCTTCCTCCACAAAGGAAGTACTAATGTTAATAACTTTTATTTAGGTTTTTGTGTGCAAGTATCAAGATGCTTTACCAAAGCAAATACTGAATCAGCAAAAATACTTAAAAAATATTTATATGGGTGGCACCCCTTTTTTCACATCATATTATCCTGATTGTCTTGCATTTTTTTTCTATTTGAATTCCCAGGTGATTTTATAGTGGCTGATATCTCAACAGAGTTAGAAGCGTACATCTTTAAACTATTTGAAAGTTGGGATTCAAAGGTTACCTTATGGTATAAACCACGTGTGACAAAGTGGGGATATTTTGAAGGCCTGTTTGTGCCTCAGTTTCCCCTCAGTGCTGCATTATTACCCTGTAGGGGTGGAAAGGAACTGTCTGCTCACGGGGTAGGCTAAGAGACATGGGTGCAGGTGTCACTTATCTGTCTGGGGCTTGGTCTCCATATCAATGGAGCATTTGAAAAAAGAGTAGCAAATCCAGTTGCCAGGACATTGCCACCTAGCCGCCAACGACCCAGAGGGATTTGGATTTCCTCACCTCTTAGCAGGGAGACTGAGCAACATTCCCAAGTGGAGAAGAAAGGACTAGACAGTGTGAGGAAGGGGGATAAGAGATGGCTGCTGGAAGAAGTCAGGGCTCTCACCTGGAATCTGACAAAGAGGTCAGATGGAGAGACAGACAGAGGTTGGCTACAGCGTGGCTGGTCTCTGAGCTAACCAGAATGAGCCATGCTTTGTATGGTCCATTCTCTATACTACCCGAAGGACTTCCTATGCTGTGGTCCAGTGAACTAACAAACCAACTGTTCTGACAATGCTGTGCGAGTGTCACTGCAAATGCTTGGTTGGTGCATTAATCCCTGAAGAGTGTATAATTCTCCATCAGGAATCTGTCTCAGCTGAATTCGCTGGACGGAGCTCATGGTGTGAAGCAGGAGTGCTGAAGGTCCAGAGGTCCAGTCTAAGGGTATGTCCAGACTACCCGCCGTATCGGGGGGTAGCGATCGATTTATCGGGGATCGATATATCGCGTCTCGTTGAGACGGGATATATCGATCCCCGAATGCACTCCCCGTCGACTCTGGAACTCCACCAGAGTGAGCAGTGGTAGCGGAGTCGACGGGGGAGCCGTGGCCGTTGATCCCGCGCCGTGAGGACGAGAGGTAAGTCGGAATAAGATACTTCGACTTCAGCTACGGTATTCCCATAGCTGAAGTTACGTATCTTACATCGACACCCCCCTGTAGTGTAGACCAGGCCTAAGGAGGTAGTGAAGCCCCAGGACTTACCATGGAGGAAGAGTGAATCCGCAGCGGGTCAGGGACACCAAAGAGGTTCCTTCTAGAACCTATTCCAAAGCGGGGTCTCTAGCACCGATCCTGTGGATCCATGACACCATACTACTATAATTGTGGGAATTCAAAGGGTGTGTTTGAAGGAGGTGCAGCATGAGTGCAAGAATGTTAATTTAAGGCCCAATGACTTGTGACTTCCTAGGGTAAGTAGAGAAAAGCTTTTTATACCATGGCAATATCAGTTTACAAATGGTATGCAGAATTGGTTTGTATTCCTCTTGTTTCATGTGATACAGTATTACACCTTCAGAATGATCAATGCTCCTTTGGTCTAGCAGCACTGCTTCATACTGGTCTTGAACTGATTATACATATGTTGAAAGTTACATTGGTCTAAGGTCTAGTATAACTTTCAGTTCCTTATTAAGCAACTACAAATTCCATTTTTTAATTTAAAAAAAGCCCTAGGGAAGTTAGGAAGAGGAGGAAAGGATGAATCTAGGTGAGTTGGACAGCTGGAGATGGTATGTCTAGGCTCGCCTAAATATTTGTTTTAAAAAAAAAACCCAAAATGTTAAATTAAATTTAATCTTCTCTAGGAAAGCCTTTGGTGTTTTGTAAATCCAGAGGTTAAACCTGTCCAAAAGACAGAGGTTTGTTTGTCTTTGAGTTGTGGCTGTCGCCAACTTGATAATCTGCAGGTGTCCGTGACATTCTTGGAAAGTATGGACGAGGCAGTGTCATCCTTCCAGAGCCATCAGCTTCTAGGGTGGAATGAGTTACAAATACTGAATGTAGCATACAGTACAGCACACTGAGGAGTTGCAGATGCCACAGTATGTTCTTAAAACTCTGGTCGACAGCTATGTGCTATGGGAAAGACACACAGCTGTTGATGAACCAGATACAGTCTATGGACATATGATTGACATACCAGCAAGCAAAGTTTATTCTCTGCCTGCTTTTTATTTAAGGAACAGTTTCTTATGGAGCTTCTTACTTGAGAATATGAAGATCAGTAACAAGTGTAAACACTAAATCTAAACAAGGTATTAGGGCTCTGCGCTGCCCGCAAACATTCTGTGTCCTGCCACAAGTTAGGTATTGAGCCTGAGATAGGCATGGGTGAAATGGTGCTATCTCCTAACTGAAGTCCTGTGATAAGCAGCAGGAGGAAAGAGTCTGAGCAGAGCAATAGCTCTGTTTCTCTTTCTAGGAATGGCTTGCACAAAATGAAGCACTGAATTGTTTAAGATGGTAGTTTGTGTCTCATCTATTTTCCTGCAAGCAGTTTGCAATCTTATCCTGTGAAACAGACAGTGAGGCTAACTCACAGTGGTGAACTACTGACTTAGATGCTCTTTTGTCTTTCTGTGCGTATATAACTTGCGTGTTTGTTCTATCTTTATCTAAAATATAGTAGCTGGAATCTTTAATGTTGTCCACACGTGCACATACACGGCACTTTGATTCGTATCTCAAATTGTCTTTCAAACCTAAACAGGTGACTTCTGGCATTCCATGGTTAACTAGTCCCCCAAATGGCAGATGAGCTATTAAGTCTGTTATAACTACATGTAGGCTAAGCACCAGTATTGTTAGGGTTTTTTTTCCCCTCCTTTTGTCGCTTATGGAAATTTTGTTTCTGCGCTTCTCATGCTTACCAATCTATTGCTATGCTGAATGTGTGAGGCATAATATATTGTGCTGGATTTAATGAACATCCGCTGAATACTAATAGTGTGGATGCTGATTATGGACAATAAGTCTATCCCGACTTTGATAGAAACATGAGCTCCTTTGCACAGTGTAGTGCAGAACTGGGGTTTCTTTCTGCTTTCTTTCAGTATTTGCAATTTAGGGTAGTGTGCGTGTAAAGTTTCATGGAGGTCTGAAGGTGAAACTAGAGGCTACTACTGGAGGAGATATGGTGGTGAAGAGGGAGAAAAATACTCAAGAGAGTAGTGGAGGAGAGGACAACTTTAACATATGTCAGGCAATATACTCCCTAAGGTTTCAGTTGTACAGAACAGTACAGCTGGTATCATTCACAGGTAGTATGATAGATCTGCTAAGCAGACTCTCATCAGTCCCCTCCCCCACTGGATATCCCTTTCCTCTTGGCCAGGAAAGAGGAAAGCTCCTGAACCTGGAAGTGACTGCCTACCAGGCTCTGTTGGGGAGCAGCAGTTGCATGGCTAGCCAGAAATTGCAGAGAAGCTGGATGCAGAGAGGAATCCCTGGGAACTGTACACCGAGCCGCCTGCGGAACAGGCCTCTGAGGGTGCTGGATTCTACAGCCTAGGTTTAGGTCTGCCTGGGACTTACGGGGGAGCAGAAGTGACTGGTCAGGGAGCAGGTGCAGAGGAGCCCCCAGGAGAGACACCTAGCCTGACTTGGAACCCTGCAAGATCCTATGTGCAGGAATAGAGACTGGACTGGAGAGGTCATCCCAGGCACTAGGCCTGAAGAGCCCTGACTCTTGACTGGTCTATTCCTGGGGCCCAACAAATGTTTGCCACTATTGCTCACTTTAAAATGTAACCATTTAAGGCTCTGTGCCTCTTGTATCTCCACCCTTTCCCTTTCCTGCCAGCCCTAGTAAAATACCGTTTCCCCTAGGGAAAAAAGTAACTAGCAGGAAGATGATATTGAGGGCTGTGCATGATAAATGCTTAACAGCCTTAAAGACTTACACCTAACCCACATCTTTTACATTCTCTTCACTAATACTGTGCATTGATATATTTGGCTAAATTCAACTGCTTAATATCACCACCATTTTATAGCACATTTTCCTCACCAATTAATCTCTGAATCCAAGAGATTTAAAACGACAGGGCCTTCCCTATAAGTGACACTTAAAGGTATAATGTCAGATCAAATTTGACTCCATATTCAGATTTGGTAAAAATATTTTTTTACAAAAAACTTAAGTTCATTTTCAAAAATTCCAGTGGACGTGTTTTGTTTCCCAACAAACATCTCCCTGAATGTCTGCAATCCAAAGATTGAAGGATTATGTTAGAGCAGGGATCGGAAACCTTTCAGAAGTGCTGTGCCGAGTCTTCATTTATTCACTCTAATTTAAGGTTTCATGTGCTAGTAATACATTTAAATGTTTTTAGAAGGTCTCTTTCTATATGTCTATAATATATAACTAAACTGTTGTTGTATGTAAAGTAAATAAGGTTTTTAAAATGTTTTAGAAGATTAATTTAAAATTAAATTAAAATGCAGAGCCCCCCAGATCGGTGGCCAGGACCCAGGCAGTGTGAGTGCCACTGAAAATCAGCTCGCGTGCCGCCTTTGGCACGCGTGCTATAAGTTGCCTACCCCTGTGTTAGAGTGTAAGTTTGAAATTTGAAAACTGACTACAGAATTTGAAACTGACTACAGTAACTCCTCACTTAACGTTGTAGTTATGTTCCTGAAAAATGCAACTTTAAGTGAAACAATGTTAAACGAATCCAGTTTTCCCATAGGATTTAATGTAAATGCAAGGGGTTAGGTTCCAAGGAAATTTTTGGGGGGCAGACAAAAGGCATTATATACTGTACAGTACTGTACTGTGGTTGGGAAGTGCCCCAGCTTACCTCACACAGGCACAGCCCACTGCAGGCAAAGACACTAGGAAGTACCTTCGCAGCAGCAGCTTCCCCAGAGAAGAACAGGCGCCGACTTTGCTGGGGGATGCTCCAGGCCCACCTCTTCCCATCCCTGCTCCACCTCCTCTCCAGAGCACACCACATCCCCGCTCCTTCCCCCCTGCCCCAGAAAGTCCTATGTGCCAGTGGGGGAAGCGCTGGGAGGGACGGGGAGGAGGCGGAGAACAGGAACTTGTGCAATGCGTCCTTGTAAAGTCACTGCTCTTCCACAGAATCTTACAAGCAGTGGACAGAGCAGGCAGTCAAATGATGTTATAAGGGAGCATTGCACAACTTTAAATGAGCATGTTCCCTAATTGAGCAGGGTTGTAACTATGAAACAACGTTAAGCGGGAGGACGTTAAGTGAGGAGTTACTGTACATATAGACAATAAACAAAACTGAAAGTGTCTTCTTCTTTTCCTTGTCCCAGCTGAGAGAAATGCAAAACGTAAATGGTATGAGAGATTAAAAGTAAGCTAGACTGTTGCAATTATTTGTTTTAATAATCTAAAATGAAGTTTATAGCAAATGCAATTAAAGCTGTTTAAAATTTTTATTTTTAACCAGACTGCCTCTTCGAGAGTTTGAGGGCTTGGCTACAGAGGGGACGAAGAGGGTTCATGCTAACTTTTGGAGAGGGGTTCAAATTAAAATACCCTGTGTCCACATGACAAAATTCTTACTCCAAATTAACTGGCCACTTCTTGCAAATTGGGTAACCCACTTTCAAAGTGGATTAATTTCATTTCAGGATGAATCTGTATGGAAGAAAGTTTGTATGGATGGATGTATTTGTATTTCAGATTAACTTTGTTGCTGCTAGCAGTTCTTTTGCATTGCTTGACACCTGGATTGACCTGCCTGTTTACCTGTGCGCCCTCTACTGCTCTGGGGTCATGTTGATTGGATGTCATTTCCCCCATTTAAGTGATGGCACACAGCCAGGAGTACTCCATTTGTGTTGATACACTCCTAGAGTTGCGTGCTCTTCTCAGCATTACAGCAGCCAAGGTTCGTACATCGATGTGGATCCATGCAGAATTTATGGATTTCCTTGAGATCTGGGGAGAGGAGTCGATCCAGTCCTGCCTTAACAGCAGCCACAAGAGCCAAGATATGAGTGTTATAGCTAAGCAACTTGATGGAGAGGACAAGTCTCAGTGCCACAACAAAGCAAAGATGCTTCAGCAGAGTTATCCAGTTTTTCCAGCTCCAGTGAACAAAGCTCTGGACAGCAACTGGACCTCTGACAATGCTCCAAATATCCCTGTGTGATCAGGAGTTGGGCTGGATGCTTGCCAAGGAAGTCACTACTGAACTCCAGTTTGTTGTGGACTGTAATTCTCATGTGGGGTTCTGATAAGCTTATCAAAGCTCTTTGGCTTTGCTTTTATGGTTTGCTTCATCAGGACCCCATTAGCATTAATCTTGTACTGTGCTGTATATGCATTCAGTCTGGTGCATCGTTTTTCCACAGAGACTATATAAGTGTCTGTCTTGAAAGGGCTGAGTGAGGGGGAAGAGGTGTGTAGGACATGTTTCCTTCCTTTAGGCTCTCATTTGGCAGACCATCACTATTCAACAAAGCATTAGGCATGTGCTTATGTCCTATTGAAGTCAATGGGACTTAATGTGCTTACCGTTAAGCATATGCTTAAGTGGTCTGCTATTTAAGGATGGATTTAAGCATGTGCTTAATTTGCTGAATTAGTCTTTATAAAGATTTGCTTGGATTTGCATTTGATATGTTCAGAAACGTAATTATTTTCATTAATGTTTATATTTGTATGTGCCTTCCAATATCTAAAATGCTCATGTTGTAACATGAATGAAAATATCCAGCCTACACTTTAAAATAGTGGAGCAGGGCTGGAAACACCAGTGACAAGGACTGTGAAAAGAAAAAGGCAGCAGGTGTTTTCTGTCTTAGTCTTCCTCGAGGGGCCTTAGTGATGGCACTAGAAAGAGGCAGTTCCAAGCATCAGAAGATTACTCTCTGCCATCAGTGTACATCTGTTCCATGAGTTGTTTTATTATATTTCAAACAATGAAGAATATTGGATGAAGGCAGGAGAAAGATGAACTTTTTTTAAAATAGCTTGAAGTCTGAAAAATACATAAACAGCCTGTGATGGGAAAATTGTTTTTGTGCCATAAGCCATTCCACAAGCCATGTATTATTTGAATGCAGGAGTTACATGAACATGATATCTGATTCCTACAAGGGAAGAATACAGTCATGTGCTGCTTCTGAGTATAGCTGGGCAAATGAGTTACGGGCAGGGGGAAGGTGGGGCCAGGTTCTATTTTTACTGTTGTTTAGACAAACAGGTGACGTGGCTAACAGCTGGTTTGAAGTAGGTGTTCTTGGTTGTCATGGATTTAAGCATAGTAAGGACACTGTCTTCTGGCCAAATTTAATCATAAATGGCTTAATTGCCAGTTGGAAGCAAGCATTCATCCCCACAAACACAATCTGAGGGCTGGTCTACACTGCGGAGAGGGGAGAGGGGGGTTTGAACTAAGATATGCAACTTCAGCTACGCTATTTGCATGACTGAAGTTGAAGTATCTTAGTTCGACTTACCTGGCTGTTCTTACGGCGGCGAGTCAACTGCTGCGGCGCCCCCGTCGACTGTGCTTGCTCCTCCTGCCGAGGTGGAGTACGGGTGTCGATTAGCAGATCAATTTATCCCATCCAGATGAGACACGATAAATCGATCCACGATACATCGAACATTACCTGCCAATCCAGAGGGTAGTATAGATGTACCCTGAAACTGGCTGTTGACTGCTCTGGTTTTAATTCAGGTAGCTGCAAACTACTGTACAACTTCTTCACAAATAGCTATTAGACTGTAATTTGCATACACACTGGTGTTTTATGTGATGGATCAGTATTCAGAAAGCACTACTGACTTCAGGGTTCTACATTGTGCTTCACAAACTAATGATGCTAAAGGCACCTTCTCTCTCTAATTACCCATTTTTTGTTTACAGATCTGGAATATGCCCTTTGATATTTCCAAACTGAGAGTTCTTTTCCTTAGACATTTGTTTATACATATTAAAGCAAAAAAGTTTCATGAAATTAGTATGAAAATCCCCACAAGAAATATAGTTTTGCATATCATTTGTGACTAAAATGCTCCTGTTTTTGTTTTCAGCTAGCTTAAAAAGTGGTGACTAGCACATACATCAATACATTTTCTCAAATTTAATGGAATATTTTATGTGTAAACCTCAATATGAAGAACTTAATTTTAGCAAGATTTGCAGTGATTTATCTTCAGAATGCCTGTTGAAATAGCCTGAAACTGATTTTTGTCATAAGAAAATTACCATTTACTATTATATTTTGTATTATGTTGGTGCCTAGAGGCCCAACTGAGATCAAAGTCTGAATCTCTCTTCTATATGAATCTTCCTTTAAGAGTAATGTATTTAATTAATGTATTGTGATTCTCTGTAGAAGAAGCTTATTTCACCAGGTCTACAATTACAGTATGTCTTCACTGCATGGTTAGCTTGGGTGATCAGCACCTGGGTTTGAGCACCCAGGTTAGCCTACCGCAGATGTGAGCAGCCACCCTGCCAAGTCCTGTTCGTTACTATATTCTCACTGGTGCTGCACTCACCCTGAGTGCAAAGGTCAGACCTACAGTAGATATTGTGTAGTATAGCAGTTTGTTTTCTCAATGGCAGTTTTTCTAATATTCATTCCTATCACGTGGCTGAAAGACTGTATTAGTTTTTCTCTAGCTTGCTTCTTGCTTGCATATATATACCTGCCCCTGGAAATTTCCACTACTTGCATCTGACGAAGTGGGTATTCACCCACGAAAGCTCATGCTCCAAAACATCTGTTAGTCTATAAGGTGCTACAGGATTCTTTGCTGCTGTATTAGTTTTGTTTCCTTTTCATATTTTTAACCAGAACCATGTTTTAACCCCATAGAATATTAATATTCTTCTAAGTGACATATTACAGATCTTGTTAATTACTGAATAGAATACCAGTAAGAAAGAATAGCATATTTCAAAACATAATGTTTAAAGAATTAATGGAGAACTGGACAGCTAAGAGGAGCAGTAATGGAAGATGTTGTTTTCCCCTCATAATCACTCTTTCTATTCCAGATTTGATCACTAGTGTCCAAGAGCCATCCTATTTGATAGCTGTTTGCTGACATAGATAAAATGAATCGATGGTCTCAGCCTCTTTCCTTGTGGACATATGACCACATAACTAAAATCCCCATCACAGTTTGCACTAGTTGACATCCTTGTTGGCAGTTTCAACAGAGAGGCTAAAGTCCAAGGATAGAGATGCACAAACTGCCATATTGAATGAGACCAGTGGTCCATGCAGCTCAATGGGGCCACTACCAGATGATGCTGAGGAATGTGCAAGATAAGCCAAATAGACTTCTTATTACAGTAGTGTCTAGGAACAAACGAAGAACTGGGCCCCATTGTGCTTAGCATTGTACAAACATCAAATAAGAGACAGTCCTTACCCCAAAGAGATCACAGTCTAAAAGAGATGACAGAGAAGTGTAGAGGAATAATATATAACATTCACGCAGAGTGAACAATGTGATGTCTTGCAAACATTGTGTTAGTGTCGCCAACTTGCTTTTGTTATTTAAGCCTTTTGGGTAGGGTTTATGTAGGAGGGGATTAGAAACACAAAGGAAGAGGGGCTATTGTAGGGCGGAGAGTAAGGGGAGCAGGTAGAAAAGGGAGGGAAGCAAGGAAGGGAGCATGTAAGGGAGGTGGAGTGAGGCTGAGGTTAAGAGATCGTGCGGGTAGGAGTTGGAGGGGACTGGAGCAATTAGGTAATACTGTGCTTATGGAGGAGCTTTTCCTGACTCATTGACTTCCATCTAAAAATGAATTGGGATAACACATTCTGCACTAGCTGACGTTTCCACATGGTCCTCAGCTGTAGTCCCAAATAGAGTAATCTATCTGGATATGATAAAGGCCTGGATAACTTTGATGAGATCTACAACTGAATGAAAGTTGACGTAATCTGCTGACAGCTAAAAGGTTGTCATCTGCACTCTATGTGCTGAACATATTATACTCAGTACATGTACTGCAATACATTCCCCAGATCTTTAGCCTTCTGTGACCAATTACAGCCATCTAGCTATACTAAGTGTTGTTCTGGTATTAAAAGTATAAGGGCTAGACAGGCCTGATATATTGACAGAATCCAGAAATGTGTAATAACTCACAAAGGTTAACTTTCAGCTCCTGTCTTAGCATCTCAGTTAGGTACGGTATGATTACAGTGGGTGGGAAAAGGATGGGAAGGATATTTACAAAAGCATTTGTTTGTTTTTCATTGTAGGTTTGCTTTTGTCAAGAATTTCTGGCCAGTTTTTGGTATGATTATGGTGAGAAAAAAAGTGCTGGCTTATGTAAGGAAAACTTTACTTTCACTTCATATTGACATTGTTAACTCTTCCTTAAGGCAAAGACGGTTTTCTGCAATGTGCATTGTCTGTCTTTGGTTTATGCTCTGCAGTTCTTTTCTTCAAAACCAACATTCTAAATAAAGTCTCTTCAAAAACAGAAGCATAATGGGCATTCTGACATGGAGCTGCAGCTGTTGGCATGGCTGCATTCAGAATTCTACATAGTTACACTTCCGTTTAATTTTGTGCACTTCCACACTTACTGTAATAGTGACCTTACCACTTCTACATGGCAGAGGAGGGGAATGGTCTTCAGGTGAGGAATCTTTGTCATAAAAGGAAAGGCATGAAAATGGTGCCCTCTTCCACATGAAGAAAGAATGCCATTTTTGTTTTCTCACTAGCCTGCTAATTAATTCCAGCAGCTGTTAATGCTTAAGGAAGGGTGACTGGGGTCATACTTTAGATCTAGGGAAGTCCACTAGACCTAAAATTAGAACCAACAGCTGTGTTTTGGTTTTCATGCATCTCCAGGTTGCAACATCCCTCTCCTACCTATCTGCTTTCCTTGCCCATGCGAATAGGCCAGGGCACTGAAGTTCAGAGAAAGAGGATTGTTGTTAATTTCAGTACTTTGCTCACTCTCAGGAGTGGAGCAGACAGGCTAACAATGGAGTGTATAGAGCCAGCACCTTCAGTTGTTTGGTAGATTGCACAGCAGAGACATTTGGAGTTGGATCATTGTTATTTTGGGAGGAGGATAAACTTTTCAGGAGCAGGAGGACAGTTATTTTTAATTGTCTCTATATTTTTAAGATGGGTTACATTTGTGGGACTGTCTTGCTTGACAATGACATTTTCAAATAAAGTTTCCCTCCTTTGAGAAATGACTAGTACATCTAATTATCTGGGTCGTCTTTTCTTCAGCTCCCCCTCCCCCCAGCTACTAAACCCATATGACCACATCACTAGACAGTTGAAATTGAGCAAAGATGGATGGCATTATTTCAAGTGCCATTTTCCTGATTTTCTGTGTTCTATTTGAGGAGGAAAAATTCAAGTGAACTGTGGTGTGACAGCAAACCTAAAAGCCTCCAAGACACCAGTATTGAGGAGAGGTCGTGCTCTGGAGAAGTGCAGCAAGCAGTGAGCCAAAGGGGCCAGAAACAGACACCTTTTTCTTGCTGTAGCCCTTATCTACAAATGTAGGTCTCTTGAAACTGATGGGTTTTGTGTCCGTTCCACAATGTAACAGAGGCACAATAAAGTTTGACAATATGAAATCAAGCAGAAACATTAATCGTAGAATGAGATTCTGATTGATGAATTTGACCTCTCTCACTCCTAAGTCCTGCAGATGAAGGGCCTGGTCCTGAGCGATGCTGAGCACTCGCAACTGCTGTTGAAGTCACAGTGTGTTGTATGCACTCAGCGCCTCTCAGGTAGAGGCTTTTTGCCAGGGCTTGGGGAGAACTGGAGCAGAATTAAATCGTTCTCATCTGTAACAAACAGGAGGACATGAATTATGTAGGGAAATAAACTAGCAGTTACTGTTGTACTTCTGTCTTCGCCGTTGTAAATGATCAACTTTAAGTGTTCCATATATAAGACCTCCTATATCCATTAGTTTGCATTTGGCCCAAATTAAATCTCAGTGGATGTGAGATGCATCAAGCTTTTATTTCTCTTGACCAGTTTAAGGCAGTAATTCCTTTTCTCCTTAGCAACAAATGTTCTGCCCGTGACTTTTTTTAGATACAAAGAATAATCTCATTTAGAGTTGTATTTTATTTTTAAAGCAGTATATAGTCTTTTGCTTTCCAATGATAGCACCAGTGAATCTTATAGCTAACAACCACACACACTTTCAAAATGTACCCCTTTCTTCTTCTTTTACATTTATTTTTACTAATGGACTTCCTCAGCCCAGAACTGAGGGATTCTGATCATTTAATAACTGGTGGTTTGTGGTGCTTTTAAAATAAATAGATATTGCTCAGGCATCTTTCTCTTCTCATCCATTTGGAAATTGAATATCTTGCATATTTCAGTGCATATTGGTTTCAATTGATTAGAATTCAAAGCCTAGTTGAAAGTTTCTCCTTACAGGTGCTGGAATACAATTCTGTCTGGATCCTATAAAGCTAAAGCACAATGCCTTTTTGTTAGTTATTGCTATTCTTTGTGTGTGTCTTTAAAAAATCTAAATAGTTTTACTCAACACTCTCTGGCATTTCTGTTTGTCTGTCTGTAATGTGATAACTTTTGAAGACTGCATCTAATCAATTCAAAATTTCAGGTAATGTTCTAAGTATCAATGGGAAGAATTCTGTTGATTTTGATGACAATCAGAAAGTTGGAAAAGCCTGATTTCCACTAAAATCAGGTATTTGGCTGATTTACCTCTTAGCTTACAATCACATTAGGGAAGTGGGGCAAGAGAAGTGGGAATGATCGGCTGATTTTCTTCTGATGTCACAATCCCACTGAGGAGCTGCGGTGTGCTGAGGAGGGAGCAATGGGAGGCATGCGGAGCCCCTGGAGTGGTGAGGGGGACACAGTTCGAGGTAGAATGGCTGGAAATTTTCTGATGGAATATTTTCCATGGGACAGCGCTGATTGGTCAGAATCTCAACGTTCCAAAAGAGCGTGTCGTGAAGTATTCCGCATGAACGTGTCAATTTAGACAAAATTTTTGTTGAAAGCCAGGCAGGTGGGCCAGCTGGCTAGCCTGCCTGCCTGACTTCCTGCCAGCCAGCCAACCAGGAGCCCCTGGTGTGCACAGTGAGTTCAGCAACAGGAGCAATGGAATTGTGACCCTGTAGTTATTAATAAATACCCATCCGTGTATATTGTTTTGAATTCTTGACAAACTTAGATTACTAATGTTTTTCCCCATGAAAAAGGCTACCTCAAAATGAGGGCCAAATCTAATATCTGGTTTCTGTGCTGAGGAAGTCTTGGGGTGTCCACAGATGTTAACAAACTTCTATGGTATGGAAAGGGGACACTAGTATTTACATAGAATATGGCTCTGAGACTTGTCAGATACTAGAAATCCAGAATAAAAATCCATTAATTATGATAATAAGCCCAGTGAAACAAGACCCAAGAAAACAATTTGCTAACGGAGTTCCTTAGGGATCCTGAAAGAAACTGTTCAGTGATTCCATGGTACTTTTAAATACTGGATTGTTTAAGAGGTAGAGACTTTCTATGCTATACTGCTGCAGAAACAAAGGTTTTTAATATTTGTGTGACTGTCTCTGTTCCATAGATCTCAATCTAGGGGTTGTGAAGAGGTGGCAGGGGATTGCAACTATCCTGCCCAGCTACATGGGAAGAGTCCTAGATAGGTCCCAGCTACATGGGAGGGGTGAGTCACAGGCTGGTTAAGCACAGTGATGCATTTTGGTTTCCTTTCTATGAAATAGTTTATTCAGGTGCTGTGTCTGTAACAGTGACTACCACAGAACGTTGGACACATCTCATCAGCTCTGTACTTTGTGATGCGTTGGGAGTGCGGGGGGAGTTCTGGTGCGGAGCAGGTTAGAGAGGGAAGAAATTGCTTTTCAATTTAAAACCATCTAACCGATTCCTTCAAAAGGCATCAAGCTTATTTTATTTACGATGAAATTTTAGGTATGGAGAAACGTTCTCGCTTTAGATCGTTTTCATGCAGTTTATGTGCTTTAATGGACTGTTGGTGAAAGCGGTGCCAGTTTTGACAGATTGTTGATTAAGCAATTTGGGGGCCTCCCATGCTTTTAATGAAGCCTGGCACAGTCCTTGAAGTCTAAATTTTCACACATGCAGCTCTGGGCAAAAAAAGACAGGCCCAGGGCACATCAGGAATAATGGAGTGTATCAGCCCACAAAGGAGTGTGAGGTAAGAACTTCAATGAGCAGGCCAGCAAAGGGTCAGTGCCTGAAGCAACATGGTATGTTGACAGGCAAAAAGGAGCAGCCTTGGGGGAGCGATGGCTCAGGGTCTCAATCTGTAAGCACCGTGTGACCCACGTATCCAAAAGGGTTTATGGCTGCCCTTGTGTTAAAGCAAGATTGAAGGAATGATTGTTGCTTGGCAGCTGCCAAAAAGAAGTGTATAAAAACAAACAAAACTACCTTCTCTTGCTGCGGTGCTTTTTGTGGGAATTAGTGGTCTTTGCCCTTATTTTTAATAGATCTTTAACTCCTTTTCTTCTTTCTCCTCTGTTAATTAGCATCAAGGGTTACCTTTTCTAAGGAGGAGGAAGTATTTGAGCCTCACAGTTGTTAGTGTGGAACACAGCATCACAGAGATGGCAACTCACAAGCTTGCCCTCTGTGTATAGCTCAATGGGTTTGATATCTTCCCTATTGAGCAATTATTTAAAATAAACTGTTACAACTGCTTAGAAAAATCTTCACCTAGCATGAAGATGGAAAAATGCTTTTTACAGTCCCAATGCTTCATTAGCTGCTGCTGTAGTTTGAGCTGCTACAGATTTCATGCCCAAGAGAAGATAGTGTAGGTGGCTTTAGGTAAGAGTGAAGCTTTATTTCTGGTTCTGTTCAGGCTCCTAACGCTTTACAAGCGTCTTGTACAGCAGCTACATATAAGGGCAGGGGGGTAAATAGAGTGTTGTACATTTAAGTGGCCAAATGAACTCCTCTTCCTGAAAATATATCCAGAAAGCCTATTCCTCAAAATAGATTACATGGAACTCTGTGGTGAAGGCAGGGCAATTTTCGAGCGTTGGAAAGAGCTGGGAACAAACAAACAATTAGCACTAAAAAAAAAAACCAACCTATCGTTTCCGAAAGTTTGGCTGTATAAACTAGCCTCGCTCTGAACACAGATAAATCAGGCTTCCCCGGACACGTTGTGAAAGTTATACCAGTAATGACACACACATTTTTCTCCCATGTATTGGGTATAAACATGGTTTCTGTCTAATTCTTATTCATCTATTTTAAATCCAGATAGGAGATTGTTGTGGCAGGTACAAATAGTTTTATTCTGTAACAATCACGGTGCTAATTCAGGACCATGTGGAATTTCAATATTTATCTTAGCCAAGCTTGCTGCTGCCAATGTATCAAATGCATAGCTGCCCAGGAACTCTGGTCATTTTTCAGGTCCACCGTCGTCTTAGGGGGAGAAGAGTTGTTCATCCCAGGGTAATTATTCACAGCAATCAACCTACAGGATGTGTGTGTATTCAACCTTCTGGTAAAATTAACATGCAATAAAGTTCTTTGCTTTGCAGTGACGTCTATTCTCTGCTAATATGTTGCACTCTCCTGTTGCCTAGCATCAGCCTCAGAGGCCTTTAGAAAGGTGTTGGTAATGTTAATGGCTCATATTTGTGAGCAGGAAGTAGGTTTATTCTACTGTTCACACAACAGATTTGTTAGGGTAGTGTGTGAGGAGATGGCAACAGAACTGGAAACTGATTGCGGTCTCGATAGAAGTATGTGGTACGGAGTGAACCAAAAAAAAAAACCCCAAACCAAACTTCACTTGGGAGCGTGAACTTTGTAGCTCATGTCAGAGTACCCTGAAACAGAAGGCCTGAGTGACTGAGATTTGGCCAGGTTTTCCTAGCAGTCACATAAATGCCACCCATGAGGAGGGTGAGAACGGACTTCATTAGGCATTAGAAGTTATTGCATAGTAAGTGGATATGGTGTCCGGATCAATGTTACACATCCATATTTCAGAAAGTTGATGCTAGCTGCATGGAAGAAGGGTCAGTGGGGCTGGATTATGCTGGTCCTGATCTCTACAAAAGTCAAAGCATTATCCTCCTTTAAATCTCTCCTTAAAATCCTCCACGGCCCTGAAGCCTACAAAAAACTTGACAGCAGTTAGACTGTTGGTGTGCTGAGACCAGCACGTTATTATGCTGCCCAGTATTGTCTCATTGTACTCCCCCATTGGTCGGTCTGTCTGCCCATCTGTTGTCTCTTGCCTAGAACGTAAGCTCTCTGGTGCAAGGACTGTCTTTTTGTTCTGAGTTTGTACAGCACCTAGCACAATAGGGCCATGACTAGGGCTCCTAGGCACTATGATAATACAAATAGTAAATAATAATAATATAGGAGTGCTGTGGTTCTCGCAACAGCAAATTATAGTTTACTCCTGGACTTAACAGGCTGATTGAACATCTGTATGAATGCCCAGGTGTCTTGTGAGGAATCACAGTACTAAAGGGAAAACGGTCTGCTCAAATGAAACTTGGCCATCAATCAATTTCTAGACACTGATGCGGTTTTCTTGGTACTGTGGAGAACACAAGATTCATTGAGAGAAAAAGAAGCTTTAATTCATTGTGATGTGTGAGCAGTGACCAATAGGAAGAACCAAAGAATCTCCTGAAGGAATTGTAACTTCCAATGTTCCAGGGCAGAATGATCTTTCCAAACCATTTCTCTGGAGGGCGACCATAGACATGTGGAAGAGGATAGGCGAATACCCAGTTTGTTCTACTTAATGCAGTTAATTGTGTTTTGTATCTGCTAAACTAGCCCTTTCCTCTCATGTTAATTGACATTGTCTTTTCTCTTCGCTTTGATGAACTGCCATCTGAAAGGTTGTGCTTTTACTGGTCAACCAGAAATGTGTATTGACATTAGTAGCTGTTATTGATGCAATAAGGATTCTAGGTCATCGGCAGCGCTCTCATGAACAGACGTGATCCATAGAGTGCCATAAATCCAAGCCATGTCTGCCATAAAAGATACGGGTTTCCACATTGCTTTAGGAATTGCTATATGTATGTGGCTGGCCTCGTAAAAGTTATCTGATGTGGTCAAAGGGGATTCTCCCTGTGTTCCTCTTGAAACCTTCCATTTGTGGTTTATAAGATCCAGCTAATCGCAGTACTTGGCTGAATATTTCTAAGTCTTAAAATTGCCCACTACAATATTTGAGTTTTGAATTTCTCAAGTGGTTCTTAACTCTGAAATCTCTAACTAGGAATACCTCTTTCCAGCTCTGAAATGTTTGAATTTTGCCAAAAAAAAGAAAGAAAGTATAGTCATAAATATGAGCAAAATTTCCTTCAAGATCGACACTTATGTATACATCCTCCCCCACTCACCCTCATATATACAGTCTTTTAAAAATACACTTCTCATCTGAGTTACGACTTGGATAAGCTAAACCTGTATTTTCCATTGCTTTATAGTCTAAAGATTAATTATGCATTTTATCACTTGGTTCTTAGATCAAAAGGAATGAAACTCCAGACTCAGGGGTGATTTTTTTTTCCCCATGTAGTTGCAGTGTTCCCAGAGCTCTAGTCATTTGCATAAGGAAATCCCTCATCCTACTGGTCAAACAGTGATCGGAACTTCTTTCCAAAACTGAAGGCAACACTTTACGTATGTCAAGTTAGGGGTTCTCAGATTCTTTATTAATGTGGACTACATCTTAACAGAAAGATTGCCCTGGGGATTTTTCCTCTCCCATTCATGATCACATGAACTACCTCCTCTTCCTTTGACTGTATTATTTATTATTTGTACTACTGTAGCACTGACGAGTCCTAGTCATTGACCAAGACCCCTGTTGTGCTAGGTGCTGTACAAACAGTGAACAAAAGACACTGCGTGCCCTAAAGAGCTTACAGTCTCTGGCAAGAACAGCAATTGCTTACATGGAAAAGTAATTTTAGGAAAATATTAAAATATACTTTTAACTTTTCACTGTGACTTAGCAACTGGAAACAAGGAGGAGGGTTAGTACCATTGGCCTAATCCAAAACTCAGTGAAGTCAGAGGGAATCTTTGCATTTACTTGAGTGGGCTGTTGATCAGGCCTATTGGACCAGCTAGCTCTCTGCAGATTACCAGCAAATGCTCCAGGGAGCACTTTCCCTGTTGTCTCTTTTTAAAAGGCAGTCTGAAGCAAACTCTTGTTTTCTGAATGATTTCAGGATCTCAGATAGAGGGCAATACAGGATCTTTCCTTTCCTGCTAGTTTCTTCTGCATCCATTCAAAATCATGGATTTGTTTGTGTTCTGAAGGCAGGGGTGATGGATGATACTTTATTTGTTTTAGCAAAGCTGCCACAGTAAATACAAATTGACAGAAGCTTTTTTTTGGTTCCGGACATCTGAGTTCTTTATTACATGGATGAAAGGCACAGACCTGGTTTTTATCACCCTACTGCTAATTATGTCACCTTATTAATACTGGGCTGTAGTCATCATGCTATCTCCAGGGCAAATCTTAAAACTCTTAGCAGGGCCGTGAGGAAACCAAGTTATGCTTTTAGTAGTTAGCTGATAAAGTGAATGTAGCTTTGTTGCTCTGTGTATATAGACTTTTAAAAGATGTTTAAATATAACTATTCTGGGAAGCAGATCTTGGCTCAGCTTGAAAGTTGGTAGGAGGTGGATTCTAAAACCCGAAAGGTTAGTACTACTTGCCCTGTATCTGTCCTGACACATCAGTCCTACAACATTTGTCTCTGTGATGGGGGCACACTTACCCTTAGTGTGCCCCCTTGCATCAGCGCACAGTGTTACCATTATCCTCTGCTCCGGCGCCTCCTGCTGGCCATCTGCCTCTTGCTGGCTCTTCTGTGGCTCAGCCCTCTGGCTGTGTCACAAAGTCCAAACCCCTTCTGGGGTAATGAAGTGTCCAGCTGTAAGTCCAACCAAAAGAACTCCAAATAATAGCTGCTTCTGCCCCTCTGGGGACAAACTAATAGCTTCTCCCCAAGCAGCATTCTCCACACTGCCTCCCTTCACCCAGGATGCTAGCAGCTTACCTATGGGGTCTCCCTACTCTCATTTGCAAGCCTTATCTCAATACCACCTCCCCCTGCTGGAGCCTAACCTGCTCCCTGTGCGTTTTCCCCAGTCTGCTGTAAGCTCTAGTTTACAACTCCCCCAGTTATCACTGTGCCCTAACTCAGGGCTTCCCCCATACAGGAGCCTGCACTGCTTCCCATGGGTTCCCCCAGCCTGTAGTCCCAGGGTGCCTCCGGTGAGAGAACTCTCCTCCTTCCTCTCATGTGGAATCTCTCCCTCAATGCTCTTCACCTTCCTGCTCACTTCTCAGGAGCCAGTTTCAAAACTGTAGGACTCTCTGGTCTGGAGGCCTCTGTCAGCTCTCTTCCCTGTGCCTAATCACAGGAGCTACCCATTGTCTCCCTTCCCCAAGGACCCTGCCAGCTCTTTTTGGGGCTCTTACTGCCAACTGCAAATACTGGTTCAGGGCTTGCCCCCACTGAGGCCTACTGTACGTCTGGTGGGTTCCTCCCAGCCTGCAACAACTGCAGACCATCTCCAGAGAGCTTTCCCTTGCTCTTTCTTCCAGCTACCCAACTTCCTCCTTTGTACTGTTCTAGCAGCTGCTTTCTAGCTCAGCTGCTCCATTACTGTGAGCTAATGGGTGCCACCTGGAACACCTGATTTCTCTTAGGTGTAGCCCACAGGGTCATCACAGGGCCAGTTAGGCCTTGATCCTTCCTGAAAGGTCACTGGCCCCATGATAGCCTCGAATAGAAAACATATTGAACAGATCTGTACCTCTGCTACCGTTTATCATGATGATTGACTTGATCGTGACCTGAGCTACTCCAGGGAGAAGAATATTCAGAGGAAGGATGGGTGTCTCAAGTGACCAGATGTACTTGCTCCCCTCATGAACTGTGTTTGTTTATTTTTAAATGTAAAGTATAGCTACTCATAGCCCCTTCTTTCGTAATGAGCAGAACCCTGCAAAGTTCGCAGATAGCTGTGAACACACTTTAACCCTTCAGCACATCAAGGAGTAAAGAGATGAAGAGTCAATAAGCATCTTGTGTTTATGATTGTCAGATAATTTTTAAATTATTTTACTGCACAAAATAGCAGAGGGGTTTGAAATCTAAAGAACGTTATGTCACAGTAAGAGTTGCTTGCTTGTATTTGCTGAGGATACACAGAAGATCCTTAATGCAGTGGTAGCTTTTGAATGACAGGAGAGAAGAATTCTACTTGTACAGCACCTTTCAGCTGAGGATTTCAAAGCATTTACAAACATGTAAGCCACATGAAACCCCTGTTCAGTAGATGGTGTTATCCAGGTACAGGGAGGTTACCCAGTTTGCCCAAACGTAAGAGACAATATCTACAGGAACTCATTGCCCCCTATGGCAGTTTTCTATCGCTGTACCATTCACAAGGCTAGCATTCACTTCCTTCTGTAAAGCCTGTCTGGTTGCATAGTCTGTCCTGCTCTCTCTGTTGATCTGCAAACCAGGGAGACCCAGGTTCCAGGGTAGGCTGTGGGCTACAGAGGAATGCACAGATCAATTTCAAACACATTTTCTAATCTGTGATTCATAGCCCCCCCAACAGTGATGGTTTGCTTGGAGCTCCCATAATATCACCTGGTGCCCAACAGAGAAAAGCAAGAAAGAGGGGACATGAATTTCACACTTTAAGGATATTAATAAAATAATTTCAACAATTTAGATTATTTTGTAATATACATATTTGTGCTGTTTCCTCTCTGAGGTCACTTTTAAATGCCCTAATGTTTCTAAGGCGCTTGTTTGCTATAACTATAGTAGTAAAGAATGAGACCAGTGCCATGTGTTGTGAAAGCTATATGTGCACCCTTGGTCTCAGAAAACATCCTGACTGTGCCTTTAAATTATTTATACAGTGCCATACGGTAGGTGTGCATGGCATTTTACAAATAGATGAAAAAACAGATCATTGCTTTAAGGAGCTGATTGCATAGTCTTTTGTATTATTTAATGTTTATGGCAACGCCCCGGGGCCGCATTCAGGCTCAAGTACCATTGTTGTGCACCATTATAGACATGGCCCCTCCTCGAAGGAATGTATAGCCTAAGAAAGCCCTTAGTAATAAAAAAGGTGATTTCATCATAACGCTATCATGCTGGCAGAATGTGGATGGCAAAGATGAGGTTTTCTCATGAAATAATGGAATGAACTGAACAAAGCAGACCACCTTAAACTGCACTGCTCTCACTTTAAAATTGAAACACACAAAGGAGACATCTGTCCTTTAAAATTATTGCAAAGTGGTATTGCATTCAGATCAGCTAATCTCCTGTTAAGTAGCTTTGCTAACCTAGATTAATTCACTTACGTGGCAACTCTGCTTCTAAAAGTAAAGCAACAGAATCAGAGTTGTGAGCTATATTCTGCCAGTCTTAGCATCCACCTACCTCACCCCCTGGAAAAGATTCAGGAAATTGGTAGGAGGCAAACTCACATGGTTCATATAAAATTACTTCATAGTACATCTTGATTAAGGTATATTTAGCCTCTGATGTTACCCTGAAGTTTTCTGAGAAGGGCTTGGATTAAGCAGAATGCCAATAGTAAGGCAGGGGTCACCTGGGTAAAACCAAAGGGCCAAACTAACACAACATATTTTTCAGCCTTTAGGGATGGACACACATCACCATGCTCTAGTCTACTGAGCCTGACACATAGGTCAACCTGGATATAGAATTAGGCTGACGTGGCGGTTTCAGATCAGACGAGGGAACTGCTTCATTAATCAGTAAAAGCAGCAAAGAGTCTTGTGGCACCTTATAGACTAACAGACGTTTGGGAGCATGAGCTTTCGTGGGTGAATACCCACTTCGTTGGATGCATAAAATCATAGAATCATAGAATCTCAGGGTTGGAAGGGACCTCAGGAGGTCATCTAGTCCAACCCCCTGCTCAAAGCAGGACCAAACCCAACTAAATCATCCCAGCCAGGGCTTTGTCAAGCCTGACCTTAAAAACCTCTAAGGAAGGAGATTCCACTACCTCCCTAGGTAACCCATTCCAGTTCTTCACCACCCTACTAGTGAAAAAGTTTTTCCTAATATCCAACCTAAACCTCCCCCTCTGCAACTTGACACCATTACTCCTTGTTCTGTCATCGTCTACCACTGAGAACAATCTAGATCCATCCTCTTTGGAACCCCCTTTCAGGTAGTTGAAAGCAGCTATCAAATCCCCCCTCATTCTTCTCTTCTGCAGACTAAACAATCCCAGTTCCCTCAGCCTCTCCTCATAAGTCATGTGCTCCAGCCCCCTAATCATTTTTGTTGCCCTCCGCTGGACTCTCTCCAATTTATCCACATCCTTCTTGTAGTGTGGGGCCCAAAACTGGACACAGTATTCCAAATGAGGCCTCACCAGTGCTGAGTAGAGGGGAATGATCACATCCCTCGATCTGCTGGAAATGCCCCTACTTATACAACCCAAAATGCCATTAGCCTTCTTGGCAACAAGGGCACACTGTTGACTCATATTCAGCTTTTCGTCCACCGTAACCCCTAGGTCCTTTTATGCATGTGTCTGACGAAGTGGGTATTCACCCACGAAAGCTCATGCTCCCAAACGTCTGTTAGTCTATAAGGTGCCACAAGGCTCTTCGCTGCTTTTACAGATCCAGACTAACACAGCTACCCCTCTGATACTTCATTAATCAGGTCGATGTCTGTGGTGCCGTGCCTCTTTCCGACCCGGTTGGGAGAAGGAAACATGGAGAGGAAGGCGTAGGACGATACACATCTGCCTGGCTAAGTACAGTGTGTAAACAGAATGAAGATTGGGAGTCCAGACACCCTGCATGCGCAATTACAATCAATAGCAAAGTCCATCAGCATTGTTGCATTTCAAGCCAGAAGCTAAGCAATGTCCTGATCCTCCTGCATCCCCCTTTCTTCCCCCCCCCAAAAAAAGACATTTGGACCTAATTACAGGATGGAACGTTACAAGCTAGAACAGACGGCTAGAAATAAGACTAAATCTTGAGATTGCTTGTGGGTAGAATTAGGAGTTGGTCAGACTTTCACTCATGTTCAATTGAATACTGATCATTGAAGTATCTGCAGAGAGAGCTTCCTCCTTTTGCCCTTACTAGTTTCTAATTTGCTCCTAGAGATGAAACTCCTGGTATACAATGAGCAGGGCACATTGGTGTGGAACGTCCTTCACTCTTTCCCTCTCTGTGTGAAAATGATAACGGTGGTTTCTAGGGATTCTGTCTCCCTTCCTGTTCTGGGGTGTGTTTTTGAAACCCATGTCAAGCAACGTTTTACTAATAAGTAATAAGCAGAACAAAGCATTAGGAGTCGTCATGGGTCTTTCGTTCCTAACTCTGAATAGACTGTAATGTAGTAAGGCCTAATGTAGCACACCTCCCTAAGGGATAGACAGACTAAGCTCTATAAACGAGCAGTACTAGAGGGCTGATAATTGTCTTCAAATAGCTGAATAGTTAAAATGTCTATGTATTATAAGTCTCGTGGTTTCTCTCAAACAGGAAGCATCCTTGGCAGGGAGGCCCAATCCTGCTCCTCTTAAAGACAATGGCAACACTCCCATTGACATCAGTGGGAGCAAGGACAGTCCCATTGCCTAGCTGGATGGTAGAGATCATTCTTTCGGTTTCCATGCTCCCCAACCCTTCTCTGGCATTTAACTTCTTAATCTGAGCCAATTGGGGGAAAAACCTGTGCTGGGGAGGACAAAAGTGGGGGGGGGGAGAGATTTTTCCTTCCGTAGAAATGGGTGGAAAAATAGGTGAGGGAGGGGGAGAAACTTAAATTGATATTAGTCGTCAGCAGTAATTTACACTGCCAGATGGTAACTGTTTGACGTTAAATTGTCGATTGATCTGGTACAAGATTATATAATCAATACTTTTTTAAAGAGCCATGTGAAAGATGAACAGAATGTGCTTTTATCTTCAGAGTGGGCAGGAGAGGGTACATCTCTGCTGCTATCTGTCTTTGAAAGGGATAAGAGACATTTCAAAATCCCTGGTGCAGCTCAGAAGAGAGATTTGTGGGGGGGGGGGGGGTCAAGAAAACCAGAGGAGATTGATGTGTCTCCTTGACACTGATGAGCTCCAGTGCAGAAGCAGATTGGAGGAGTTTCTATGAAGGAAATTTTGTAGCCCTAGCTAGGTAATAATGGCAAAGACTCATGTGTCCAAGGCAACCAGGGGCCATTGTAGGCAAAAGGCAGCTACAGAGATACTTCTGAATGACTAATGCCTGTGGATTTTTTTGCAGCAGAAGTTTGAAAGTCGTATAATTATTTCATATTTATATTATAGTAGCAACTAGAGGCCCCAGTCAGGAGCTGGGGTGCATTTGTGCTAGATGCTGTTCCAACACATACAAAGACAGGCTTTCCCCTCACAATTTACAATCTTCCAGATGTTACATGTGTGTGATTTAGCCAGTACCTGTTGTCCCTGTACTCTGTGCTTGCAGCAGTTGATTCTGCCAGGCCCAGCTTCCATCGAATGATTGAGTCAGGTTGGTGGCATGTAAAGGAGAGGGTTGGGTAATTTGGTGAGGTAGATTGAGGGGGAGCAAGGGCGGCTATAACAAAAGGTATCCTTATGCATAAAGATACGCAGAGCATGCTTAAACACCTAGTGGGAACCAGCAGCAGAGCCCAGATACAGGCACGAGCACATGGAATCTCTCTGGATAGGCAGACGGTGTTTCCAAACGTGTGAGGCATGGGTAGCGGGTGAAGCTTCCCCTGGTGGAGGCTACCTCCCTGTCCTGCCTCTTCTGCCTGTGGCCCTACCCACGCTCCACCACGCACTCCCCCGCTCAACCCCCGTCCCACTCGCCCCTCCCCCCCGCACCTCCTTGAGGGAAGGGGATATGTAGAATTAACCAGGTGGGCATAGACAAGCCCCTCTTGTTCTTCAGAGTTTCAGCTTTCATTGGAAAAGGAAAAAAGGAGGTCCCTCGCTGTTGTGCTCAGAAAGCAAACCCTCAAACCACGAAGAACATGCAACAAATGCAAAGGCACCTGCCTGGGGTGGCAGACAGCCTGAAACAAAAGCTGTGAGGTGTGAACTGCCCCGGTAATTTCAGTGGGTGCTGAGTTGGATGTCCATGAGGATACTTTCACTGTCAATTGCTAACAATTGCCTTTTTCAGAATGTGTAAGACAGGAGAGGAAGTGTTTGTTTCCCAAAGTGTGCGGGGGTGCAAAGGCATAGCTGCTGGAGAGAGGAAGGGGCATAGGAGATGTTTACATTAAGATGAGTAGGTCTTTAATAGCATATGGCAAAGTGGAGGTTGAGGAAGCACCATTGTTTTCATTTCCCTGAAAGGGCTCGCTTGTCAAATGTTTGTGGAACACTGGGTAATGGGAAGGGAGTGGAAGGAGAGATGCTGAGAGGAGGGGGATTTGAATGGGATTGCTCTGACACACATACCAGAGGTGCCCAGATGCTTTGTGTTTGTTTGTTTGTTTATCTCTGCTGCCACCTTTCCTCCCTCTTATTTTTGTTGTCTCCTGTTTCTCCTGTGTTGTTTCCTCCTCCTCACCCTTTATTGTCTCTTCCCCACCTTCTATTCTTTTCCTTTCCATTTTCCCTCCACCCTTCCCGCTGACGTTCCCCAGATGTGCTCCTTATTACTGAACAGCTTCACCAGCATAGCTCCACCTCCAGGACAGGAAGTGCTGTATCTGGATTGCACATCTTTGCTTCCTCAACTGCAGGTAGAACCAAAGAACCCTTCTTTGTCCTGCTGCTACACTGTAGTAGGACTAGCAAAACGACTGGGACAGGAAATGAGAATAATGTGCCCTAGGTGGTCTGCTCTAAATCAGTCTAAAAGTGACAGTCAAGAAGCTACCTCCCTTTTCCCTTCAATATTGCCCCTGTCACATGGTAGTGGGGAGGGATCTCTCTCAAAATGGCTGACTTGATTTTTTGTGCAGCAAAAAAATGAATGGAGGTTTCTTTGGGGAAATACTCCATGACTGTGCTGGCCTAAAAGCTTCTAAGCAAATGTCAGAGAAACCTAACAAATCTTCTGAGAGAGAGAACACTGAAGGGGAAGGGGGAGAACCTGATTCCAGAACCTTCTTAAATCTGCCCCAGGCTCTGTGCTAACTTTTCCAGTCCCTATAGATGACGTCTAGAGTGGCGATAGCTGAAAGGGTTGGATCCTCACAGAGTGGTTTAGGGAATGGTAGGGTAACTCTGGTAGATCTAGAGAAAGGGTTCGCAGAGCTAAAGCCCACATGACAGGTCCTCACAGTCTGCCTGTGGGCCACACAGTTAAGCTGATGACACGCATGCAGGCTTCAAGCATTGTGGTTTCAGTTCTGATTTACATTGTATGTTTGCGTTAAGCTTAATATTTGAGTGATTCGTGTAAAATGCAGATAATAGATGTGTCTCGTTTAATGCCTTTTTTCCTGGTGTTCTGAAAAAGTGCTGTTTGCCTTATTTATAAAACAAACTCATTGCCTTACATGTTTGAGATTCAGGTTAGTCCAGTGAGAAAGAAAAACTGTGTGATGCTGAGGGGGAAGGGGGTGGAAAGCCATTAATTTTCCTTACTGTCCACTAGATGTCAGCAGAGAACATGCAATATCTGCCTCCTGCTTCTAGCATCCATTTCAGTATTAGAAATATTATATAATGTTGTGATTCTGAAACTATATCAAGATCATGATGGGTGGGGGGTTTCCAAATGCAGGTGGTGGGTGAAGAGTTGGGTGTCCGATTGCTGTCAATCTGTTTACTTCATCTATCATAGAGCACAGTGGCAAAGCTTCTTGAATAGGCGAGATTACCTGATTTTCTTCTCCCTAACCCCTCAACACTTCCTCTAAAGTGACATCATGTCTCTGAGGCTGGGGAAACTAATATCAAAAGGTGTATATCCGCATAGTTAGGCGAAAAATAGCAGATTTCAGTTGTTCAAGGAACTTTGTACACAAAGCATATAGTACGTTCGGTAGAAATGTTTTTTGTTGATTTCTGGTGGCAGTGGTGTTTCACCTTCTCCTTCAGGCACGTTTTGGAATATATTGTAAATTTCAAATGACCGAGTTTTCGACCTAAGACCTTGTAGACATGATGTATTCTTTGCTTATGACAATGGTCAGCATAATAATGCTTAGTCCTTTGACCTGCAATGGTGACTCAATGGAACGTGTCCAGATACTAAAAAATAATTGTCGGCGTTGGTCCCTGTGGAACCAGTAGAAGTCGTTTGACTTGCCCAGCCATTCTGATCTGACAACAAGGAAAGTCAGCCAGTTCAAAATTGCCATGCACTGGTCCTGGGTGTTTTTTCTGATAGGCTCTGACTGTATTTCTCCTCTTGTTTTCCAGATCACAGGCGTTATTCTTCTTGCTGTTGGAGTCTGGGGGAAGCTCACTCTAGGCACATATATCTCTCTTATAGCCGAAAACTCTACCAATGCCCCCTATGTGCTTATTGGGACTGGTACCACAATTATTGTCTTTGGCCTGTTTGGCTGTTTTGCCACTTGTCGTGGCAGCCCATGGATGCTCAAACTGGTAAGTAAATCAAAAGAACTTTCATGTGGCATATGTGAAAATTGCTTAATCAATGTACTTTTATTAAGCTTAAACAGATGTTAACTGTAACAGAGGCAAACAGAAAGGTTGTAATGACCTTAATGTTCACTAAGTGTCTCTCGTGCTTAAAAAATTCCCTTCACTGAAACCAGTCAATGAATCACACTGACTGCTCTGCAGTGTACAGGACTCTGTGATGGCAATAGTGCTACCAGTGAACCAGATGTATCATTACAGACTTATTAACATCAAAAATGGCACAGCTCTGTAGCTAATTTGAAACAGATTTTTCCCGGGGTGCCTTTTAATAATACAACATGGAATGTAGGGAGTACCTTGATGGTAGCATTTAGTCTAATGCACACTAACTTTTCATTTCTGTCATCTTGTAGTCACCTCTATAAAAATAGGTAGACACCAGAAAACTCCCAGCAGTATGTCTGTCCACATTTCAAAAGCAGCACAGGGATTTCCTCACTCTGATAAGCTTTCCAATGCATCTCAAAATGTAAGGAAACTGTAGGTGGAGGGAAAAAATGCACAGGGGAGTTAAACATTAAGCTTATATAAGAGCGTTCAGGGACAAAATATGATATGTGGTAATTTGAGGGGGGGAATAGCAATGGTCAGGTTAATATGTGGTGAAAATGAATTGGGGCAGGGGGAATAACAGGACGGTGTCTTCTACTACAGTATTTTTCCCTAAAGGTACGTCTTCTGACTGTCAGAGCTAACTGTGGCATTCGCCGTTCTGAACATGAAGCTTTATTTTGAACACCTGTATAAAAGTTTTTTTAAACCATCTTTCTCCCCTCAAAAGAAAACAGGCAAATATTTGAGTTCTGAATTATTTGTAGGACCTAGCAAAGTCCTTGCTGCTTTGCCCTCCATTAAAAATAGTTCTCCCTTCTTCCTCCTCCCACCCCAAGCATTGAACAACTTTTCAAACTTTTCTGCATGACAGTTGGGATGAGGTTTTCAGAAGATTAAAATGCAATTTCCTGTTAGAACAGCCAGTTTAGCATTGCTTGTCTTCTCAGTTATTTATTCATGTGTAGAAAAAAATCAGACCTAAACTGAAACCTCTCTTCTGCTCCCTCACTTCGGTAAAGTTTGGTTCTAAATCCAGACTTCAGCCCTGATTCACTTTGTACATATGATTATTGCCAATGAAGTCAGTGGGACTACTCATGCACCTTACCTTACTGAATCAGGCCATAGGCCCCAGTCCTGCAGTGAAATGTATGCAAGTGAACCCTGGTACCCTTGCAGAGTCCTGTTGACTTCACTGGAGTTCCACACAAATACAAAGAGTCTGCCTGCATTCATCTCATTGCAAGATCAGGGCCTTAACAACATGGGAACCACCTCACTGCAGTGTGAATGTATGTTTCAATAAATATATGCGACTGTCAAGAAATGTCATTTTATGCACATCAAACAACCTAATAATGGGGAGAGTGTCCTGCAGTTATTAGTAGTTACACCACATGCCAGGTGTCCTATATTTCTCCCTCTAAATACATTCTTCTTTTCCTGTCTTTAGAGGAAATCTGGAGGCAGAAGCTTAAACTCGGAATTGTTTGCATAAAGAACTAAAAGGTTCAGACACAACTCTGCCCCACGCTCTGACTTGCATTTTGTCTTGTTTCTTTGCTTTCAGTATGCCATGTTCTTGTCCCTGGTGTTTCTGGCGGAGCTAGTGGCCGGCATTTCAGGATTTGTATTTCGCCATGAGGTGAGTGGAAATGAATTTAGGTTATAAATGGCAGTGTCTCCCTAAGCAGGATTTGCTGAAACCTCTCAGAACATGTACAATATATTGGTTGTTGACTTCAGCGATTCCATATGCATCATGAGTGATGTAGCTATTTTTCAGCAGTAATGCGTGCAGCCCTCTAAAAACTGATATGATTCCAAATTAAGGGATTTAGCCAAAGCTTTGAGTCTTAGCTGTCTGATATTTACTCTGGAGCTATCTTTCTTTATATGTCCATCATGTAAGATCTTCTTTACCCTGTTACATATGCTGAGGACTGCAAAATAGGTTAAATACTTTGCTTAGACACACACACAGCTACTTCAGTCAGGGAGGCATTTGGTTGTGTAATACAGAGAGGATTTCTGAGACCGCAAAGCCAAACCAAACTAGTTTCCTTGATGTTGTGTAAATCGTATTTTTTTTCAGTGTGCCACTGTCCTGAGAATAGAGTGAGGTTAGAAATGGCTAGAGATAGGAAACTGGTTAGAAAGATGCTTTGTGAGAACAATACAGTCTGAATTTGTAGTAGCATTGTTACTTTGTCCATTTTACCTGGAATCCTTTGATTTAAGCCCAGGATTTTATGCGTCTTTTAAACTGAACCAAGACAATAACTTTGTAGTATCTCTTCCTCACCTCTTAGTCCTAGGGGAATTCTGAGCCAAAAAAACTAAAAATTCTGCACCAAAAAAAATAATATTCTGTGCACAATATTTTAAAATTCTGCATATTTTATTGTCAAAATAATACACTATAATCACACCGGTTTCATTAATTTGGTAGTTTATTTCAAAATACCTGTCAGCAAGTATGTCCGTAACAATGCAGACAACAAAAAAGATCCAGGAAATTTTTTTTGACAAATAGATTCCTTACTAAGCATATTAATACAGAACTTTGAGTAATAGTTAATTTAAATTACAGTACACAAACATATTTCCTGCACCCCTCAGAAGCAGTGCAAAGGCTTGGGAGAGTCAGGGATAATGATGGAGCTGAGGGAGAGGGAAATAATTGCTGGGAAGGAGCCTGGGAGTGAACCTGGAGGGTTGTTGGGTCTGGCACCACCACCCCCTCTCTTCCCCCCCCCCCCCCCGCATCCCTGGGATCCTGGCTGCCAGCCCCACACCCTCAGGTCTGCGTGGGGTGGCAGCAGAACCCCAGGCATGGAACTGGCAGCAAGCAGAGTCCCTGGCATGGGGCCAGCAGCAGAGGCCCAGGCGCGGGGCCAGCAGCCAGGATCCCGGGCGCACAGGGCAGCAGCGGAGCCTAATGTTTAATTGGTACAATTTTAATAGTTTAAACATTTACTTTTTTTAAACATTATTTGAATCCCTAGACTCAATGTTATCACCCCACTAGCTCCTGTGCCCTGGCACCAGCCTGTCCACCCCCCCCCGCACTAGCTCTTCTGAACCCCAATATGTGTGACCCCCCCTCTCCATATCCCGTGCCTCCTCACCTGGCCCCGTGGGCAGGGTGCTTTGAGGAAAGCAGCCTGTGTTCCCTTTCTGCTCCAGCCCATGAGCCAGCCCCCCCTCTCTTCTGGTGCCACATCAGCACCTGGTGGGTGAAAGGTATAATTACAAATCCCCTTCGACACCCTGTCAGAATCAATTATTCTGTGTGAGGGGAAAATCTGTGGGGGACATAAATTCTGCACTTACGCAGTGGCGCAGAATTCCCTCAGGAGTAACTTCTGTCCCTCTGTCTCTTTTCCCTTTGCCATATATAGTCCTCTAGTACCCTGTTCTGCTGAGAGTGTGTTCTTTTTGTCTGTGATATTTCCCTCTATATGTTTCTTGTGTCTACCTTCACCAGTTGTAGATGGTTCCCAATTTGATTTTGAAATACCTGTTCTTTTTTTGCTGGGAATTACCATTCTACCTGTGGATGGGCAATCTTTTGTCAAGATCCAATAATGCAACCTCCTTAATCTGCCACCAGGCTCTGCTTGCCTCCCAGTTCACGTGTCCTCTGTGACATTCCTGAGCTTCTCTAGCCTGGGGAGCAGTAGTTCCTTATCCAGAGGGCTCCAGTGTCGCAATGAATCAGTGCTGCTGCCAAGCAATGGGATTGGCATGGCCTTTTAATGCCCCTACTTCTGCACAAAGCTCACCTCCCTCATGTTGCAAGCGGCACACTAAAGGCAAATTGAAGGGGGAATTCTTCTTATCTCTAGCTATTTTTATCTAATAGAGAACTGGCAGGTTATACTCAGCGGTGAAAGTAACTTACAGGATTTACCGGTACTGCCGGAGTCGGGGGGGGGGGACATGGCCTCATCCGGAAATGGCAGGGCCTCAACCGAAAGAGGCATGGCCTCTCAAGATTTAAAGGCCCTGGGGCACCGGCTGTGGCTGGGAGCCCCAGGGCCTTTAAATCAATCTGGGGCTCCCAGGTGCAGAGGTGGCTGGGAGCCCCCAGGGCTCACTGGCAAATTAAAGGGCCCGGGGCTATGGTCGCCACGGAGCTCCGGGCCCTTTAAATCCCCACTGCAGCTCCAGCTGGGATTTAAAGGGCTCAGGGCTCCTGCGGCTGCAGGGAGCTCCGAGCTCTTTAAATCCCGGCCCCAGCCTGGCTGCCAGAGCTGTGGGCGGGATTTAAAGGGCTCGGAGCTCCCCGCCGTGGAAGCCGGTGCGGTCCGGCATGGTGTACTGGCTCTTGCTGGTATGCCGTAACGGACTGTACCGGCTTGCTTTCACCTCTGGTTATACTTCACCTTCCCGCCTGTACATTGGCACAAATCACTCCTTTAGGCTTTCATACCATGGGCCCTTACTCCTCAGAGTATCCCCTTGCAAACCTAAACATGTAATGAATTTGGGGAAATAAAGCAGAAAATTGAAAGCTAGTTACTACCTTCCATTTTTGCTGTTGCTTTTCACATCACACTTCCAGCTGTTTGACACGTTCCTCTGTTTAGCAGATGAACTCATTTTCATAGTGTGATCTTGCCATGGCTGCATAACTGGCTGCACCTCTGTCCTCTCACTGGTTCTATGAATGCATCCCTACAGGTGTCAGGCCCCGTGCCTTTACCTATCCCAGGTGGAATTCTGCAATTCTCCCTCTCTTTGACCTCTCCCTGGGCTACAGTACCTCTGTATCAACCATGCTTACTAAGCAGATCCAACTATGTTCAACACCTGCAGTTCTTCCCTCTAGGGAGTTGGTGACCAGTGGTGTACAGTGATCAGATAGCCTTCTTAAAGCAAAGTATTACTTATTTTAGCAGCAGGAACAAGGCTTTTGGAGGAAAAGGGTTTTAAAATAACAAGGAGTACACACATATACATCTTACCTACAGTCTCCTCATCCTCTGATGATAACCTAAGTAAGCCTAGCTTCTCCCAGCAGCTCCCTGCATTTTCCTCTTCTTCCCTTTGAACAACTCTCCTCCCCCCACCCCCCCGCGCTGCTTAAAAGAGAATGTCCCTTTTAAAATCTGCTATAGTTCTTTTGTTCTTCTGTGTTCCAAGCTTTGATCCTTCCTGGTCTAACCCAGTTTTGCAGGCAGGGGCGTCATTTCAGATTTTGGGGTGGGGGGAATTTTAACCATGATTCTAGAGGCACCTGAAAACTCTAGGGTTTTTTGAAGACAGTAACTTAGAAATTAGCTGACAGGAGCACTAATTTCTATATAAAAAAGAAAATTAAATAAATATTAGACCCAATTAGCACTAATACTAACATGTTCTGACATCTTGTGTGAATTCACTTAAGGGACACTAGTTAAGCTTAAAATTTTAAAGTATATTCTTACTCTTGACTACAACAATGGAAACAATTGTAGAAAAATCTAGATTACTCAATATCGTTTAGGCTACTTACTTTTTTGCTATTCACTGAGCTTGGAATAGATCATTTAACTTTTGGAAACATTCTACCAGGGCAAGTCCCATGAGTTTATACAACACCTACCTGGGGCTCTTAGGGTGTTACCATACTATAAATAATAAACTAGAAACTGACTTTAAACAGGAGTGAAACTGACACTTTTAAGTCACTTTCACATTATTGCTAACCCCATATGTTTAAATATCATGAGTCAGGCTCACCAAATGTCATGAGATTGGCAAAAAATCATGATAATCATGAGATTATGTAAAAATAATAGATTTGGTGTGTTTTTTTTTTTAATTTGCCTTCTGCTTTTTGAGCCTTTAGGGTGCACTGGGGTCACATTTTGAAGCTTTCTCCACAGCCATGAGGGCTAGAAACGTACTTTTTCTTTAAGAATGAGTGCTGAAATCATCACATCTCCACTTGACTCAAGGAGCTGGGGCTTTAAGGATAACAATAATTATCATGAGACTTATGACAAAATCATGAGTCGGCAACACTGCTCTCACTTCTGTTTAAAGACTAGTTACTTTCCAGAAGGCTCTTAAGACCAACACTACAGCGATTTGAGTTGCAGTTCTCACAGGAGAATGTTTAAAACCAAACACCAAGAAAATTTCACATTTTAAAGCTGAGAAAAAAAATGGAGTCTTCTGAGTATATCAGGACACTGCAAGCAGGAAAGGAAAGTAAACAGGCACAGGAGCTCTGGGCAGCTCTTTTGCTTGAAAAAAAGTTGGAGGGTCAAATCTTCCAGTCCTTAATCAGGTAATGCTTCTATTGCCATCAGCGCCTTCACTCATATATAATAACATGTGCTCACTAATTATACACTTCATACATACCGGTAAATATCTGAGCTATCTTATCCAGGGCTACACATTTTATATGCATTGGCTCAGGGACTATACTTTCTGGCATATTCTGAACAGTGCTGAGCACACAGATGGTGTCAGTGAATAAGAACATAAGAACAGCCATACTGGTCAGACCAACTGTCCATCTAGCCCAGTATTCTGTCTTCCAACAGTGGCCAATGTCAGTTGCCCCAGAGGGAATGAAAATAGGCGGCAGGTTCGTATAATTTTTGGTGGGGCCCAAAATGGTGGTGTCCCCCGTCCCCCCCGCTCTTACCCTGTAAGCTGATATAAAATGAAGCTACAATGCGTCAGCACCACAAGATTACAAGGGTCAATTAAAAGTGGAAAGTCAGAAGCAGCACTTGCCTGCTTCAATATACAGTATTAAATTTTGTTGCACCTGTTGTGACAAAGTGGGAATGTTCTTAATGTTTTCTCTGAATACTGTGTGGGTGCCTCAGTTTCCCCTGCAAAGTGCCAACTGACGGTGTTGGGGACAAAGAGATCAGGTGGCCTCCTTGTCTGGAAGAGACACAGAGGCCAGATGAGGGAGTGTCAGTTTGGAGCTGGCTGGGGAAATCGGGAGAGGCCCAGAACTTGGGTCTGGGCTCCCCACCCCCCAAGATGGACCTGACTAAGGGGTCCTGTTTTCTGTACCTACAAGCTCTGTTTTAGACTGTATCCCTGTCATCTAATAAACCTTCTGTTTTACTGTCTGGCTGAGAGTCACATCTGACTGCGGAGTTGGGGTGCACGGACCTCTGGTTGCCCCAGGACCAGCCTGGGCAGACTCACTTTGGAAAGTGCATGACGTGGAAGGGCATGCTGAATGCTCCGAGGTCAGACCCAGGAAGGTGTAAGCTTCTTGCCCTGGAGACAGTCTGCTCAGAGAGGAGGCTCCCCCAGAGTCCTGACTGGCTTTGTATGGAGTTGTTCCAAAGCATCCCAGCATCCCCTTCCACACCATGCGCTTCCCGGAAGTCCGCACAGGCACTGACACTCCCTCCTCCGGCCTTTGTCTCTTTTCCAGGCATTAGGAGGCCACCTGATCTCTTTGTTCTCCAACACCTTCAGTTGGCACCTTGCAGGGGGGTGGCCCAGGCCATCAGTTGCCTGGAGACAGGGTGTCGGCCATTCTCTGTGCAGATGGCATCACACTGGCCCTCTAGGGCTTTACAACAATCACACCCCCTTATCCCACCATCTAGAGCCTTAAGAAATGCATTGGGGAAACTGAGGCACACAGACAGTATTCAGAGAAAACACCTGTATATGACCAGTTACATACTTTGAAGGGTGTAAAATAATCAAATATTGTGCTAAATACAATGATACTCCAAACTGACCACCAAATTTAAGTTGCATGTTTTTCCCCTCAGGTGAGGGTTCTGGGGTGGGGCTGGGGATGAGGGGTTCACAGTGCAGGAGTGTGCTCGGTGCTGGGGGTGCAGGCTTTGGGGTAGGGCAGGGCTGAGGATGAGGAACTTGGGGTGCAGACAGGCTGCCCCAGGCTAGGGCCAGAGAGGACTCCCCATCACCACCACTGGCAGCAGCAAGCTCCAGGGGAGGGACCCCTCCTCTCCCCCCCTGCCCCTCAGAGCACACTCACTCTGCACCACAGTCACTGCACATGTTCCTAGGCCCCCTCTCAGGTCCAGAAAGCTCACTCACCTCCTCTATGATGGGTACTAGGGGGTGGGGGTTGCCATCACAGGTGGCCTTCCATGTTACTGCCCCTCACCATAACTTCACTGTGGATGGGGCTGCCCCTTGCCCAGCATGGGGCAGAAGTGGGGTCTGCACGGTGATGGCTATGGGGCAGGGGAGCAGGGTGTCATAAAATTCACCCAAGCCCCAGCTGCTCAGGTAGGTCTATGAATCCCCTCCCCCATCTGCCCTGTGGTGGGTGGGTGCTGGAGGGGAGGGGCACTGCCTTCACATATGGCTTCCTGCCTCCCTGACCCCTGCTGCAGGCTGCAGCCTGCTGCCCCTCACCGTAGCTTCACTGGGGGACGGTGGGAGGGGATGGCATGGGGCTGCCCCTTCCCCAGCGTTGGGCAGGAGTGGGGGCTGGGGCTGGGGGCGGGAATCATAGGGTCAAACACTCACGGAAGCCCCAGCAGCTGCTCAGGTGAATGAGGTCAGTCTCCGAGTCCTGGCCGGAAGTCCCCTTTGCCTCTCCTCCAGGTAGGGGGAGGGGAGGGCTGCCAAACATGGCACAGCCCCCTCCACTCCACTCCCCTCCCCCGGCCGGTGCTCCAGCAAGCAACAGCAGCTTGCATTGCCTTAGGCAGCAGCCGGCAGCAGCAGAGGCAAGGGAGAGAGACACGCTGTCTGGTCTGTGTTCAGGCAGGGAACCTCTGGGGCCGGGCGGCAGGGCCGGCTCTAGGTTTTTTGCCGCCCCAAGCAAAACATTTTTGGCTGCCCTCCCCCGCCCCCAGACATGAGCCCCCCCCGCCCACCAGTGCCCCCCACTCACACCCCCTGTTGCCCCAGCACTGGGCTCCCCCCCAAATGTGGGATCCGCTACCAGCACACTGCAGCCGAGCCCTGGCCCAGCTGCGACTCTGTCCCCATGCGGGTGGAGCTGCTGGGCAGCACGGAGCGGGAGTACTTCCAGGTGGCGGCGCGGCTACGGGGTGGCGCAAAGAACACGGCCCCCTCCCTGGGCTTCGCAGCACTGCTGGTGGCCAAGGTGGATCAGTTCGCGCTCACCGCCCTCACCCCCGACATGCTGGCGGCCGAGGACCTGGAGAGCCCCCTGGACCTGCTGCTCTTCAGCCTCACGGTGCCCTGGCCCAGCCCCGGCGGGAGGGAAGGCGAGGATCTCCGGCTGCGGGGCTACCTGCTCAGCACCGACGAACCCAGCCGGCCACTCACCTCCTCACACACTCCAGGAGCCCCTCGCCACCATCGCAGCCCGGGCTCGGCTCCAGGGGACCCTGTTTCCGTCCCTCCCCAGCTCCTCACACACATGGGTAGGGCCGCCCAGAGGATTCAGGGGGCCTGGGGCAAAGCAATTTTGGGGGCCCCTTCCATAAAAAAAAGTTGCAATACTATAGTAACATGTATTTGGAAATGTAAAAAATAGTGAAAATTAATTTGTAATAATTTGAAAATACACCAAATACATTATTTAAAAACATGAAATGCTTTACTGGTCTGTATACATTTGCAATTACATAATGGGCTGTTGCTGTGTGATGGTTGGTGCCAATGGGCTGTCACTGCCTGGAGGTGGTGCTGCTGTTGCCCAGGGCTGGGTGGGGAGCTGGGCTCTGGGGGGTGCCCGGCTCACAGGGGCTGGGCTCAGGACTGTGGGGAGATGGGGTCGGAGGTTGTCTGGCTCAGAGGGGCTTGCCTCAGAGCTGGGGGTCTGGGGTGGGGGGGATGGGGTCGGGGGGTGCCCGGCTCAACGGGGGCTGGGCTCGGAGCTGGGGGTCTGGGGTGAGGGAGATGGTGTCGGGGAATGCCCACCTCAGAGCAGCTGGGCTCAGAGCTGGGGGTCAGGGCTGTGGGGGATGGGGTCGGGGGTGCCCACCTCAGAGCAGCTGGGCTCAGAGCTGGGGGTCAGGGCTGTGGGAGATGGTGTCGGGGGTGCCCAGCTCAGAGGGGCTGGGCTCAGAGCTGGGGGTCAGGGCTGTGGGAGGAATGGGTACAGGGGGGTGTCCGGATCAGAGGGGCTGGGCTCGGAGCTGGGGGTCAGGGCTGTGGGGGGAATGGGATCAGGGGGGTGTCCGGCTCAGATGGGCTGGGCTCAGAGCTGGGGGTCAGGGCTGTGAGGGGGATGGGGCCGGGGGTGTGCCCAGGTCCGAGGAGCTGGGGGTCAGGGCTGGGTGGGGAGGATGGGTTTGGGGGGTGCCCACCTCAGAGGGGCTGGGCTTGGAGCTGGGGGACAGGGCTGGGTGGGGAGGATGGGTTTGGAGGGGTGCCCACCTCAGAGGGGCTGGGCTTGGAGCTGGGGGTCAGGGCTGGGTGGGGAGGATGGGTTTGGAGGGGTGCCCACCTCAGAGGGGCTGGGCTTGGAGCTGGGGGACAGGGCTGGGTGGGGAGGATGGGTTTGGGGGGGTGCCCATCTCAGAGGGGCTGGGCTTGGAGCTGGGGGACAGGGCTGGGTGGGGAGGATGGGTTTGGAGGGGTGCCCACCTCAGAGGGGCTGGGCTTGGAGCTGGGGGTCAGGGCTGGGTGGGGAGGATGGGTTTGGGGGGTGCCCACCTCAGAGGGGCTGGGCTTGGAGCTGGGGGACAGGGCTGGGTGGGGAGGATGGGTTTGGGGGGGGTGCCCATCTCAGTGGGGCTGGGCTTGGAGCTGGGGGTCAGGGCTGGGCCTGGGGGGTAATGGGATCGGGGGGTGCCTGACAACCACCTCCCTGAGACCCCCCAATCCAACCCCCCTTCCCTGGCCCCTGACCGCCCCTCTCCCCACAGAACCTGTGCCCCCTGAGTGTCCCCGGGAGTCCCTGCCCCTTAGCCACCCCCCCGGCCCCGGCTGCTTACCCCCGGCTCACTGCGCGCCTCGAGAAGCGGCCCTGCCCAGCGAGGCAGCCGCATGGCTCCGGAGGGGGCTGAGCTCTTCCCCGCTCAGAGCCGCGTGGTCAGGGGGCGGGGCTGCGAGCTCTAGGCTGAGCTCAGCTCCCTCCGCTTGGCCCGGAGCTCGCAGCCCCGCCCCCTCCCCACACGGCTCTGAGCGGGGCGGAGCTCAGCCCCGCCCCCAGCCAAGCGGCTGCTGCTGCTGCGCTGTTTAGGACCCAGGCGCGAACAAGCGGAGGAGGAGCGGCCCGTCTTCTGCAGCCAGGCGGGGCCGCGCTACCGGTAAGGGGCCATCCCTCTCCCCCAAGCGGAGCCGAGAGCGCGGCCCTGCCCTGGCTGCAGGGGACGGGCCGCTCCTCGGCTCGCAGCGGCAGGATGAGCTGGGGCCCCAGCCTTTTGCAGCCCCAGGCACCAGCTTGTTTTGCTGGTGCCTAGAGCCGCCCCTGCCGGGTGGGGAGGGGGGAAGCTCCAGCCCTGGCGGTGGCGGCGGCGGCGGGGGGGGCGCTCCAAGCAGGGGAGAAAACATTGGTGGAACAGAGCCCCTGCTTGGGAATATTCCTGGGGCTAAAGCCCCAGGGAGCCCATATAAGTCGGCGCCTATGGGAATGAACAGAACAAGTAATAGAGTGACCCATCCCCTGTCACCCATTCCCAGCTTCTGGCAAACGGAGGCTAGAGATTCAATAATACAATATCATGGATAATACAAATCATGACAATAATCATCAAGTTTGACTTTATGGATGCAATTACTGTTCTTTGTTCTGGAATTGACCTGAATACAGCTGAAACCCTAAGAGTTTGATGTATAATCACATCTGATATTTATATGACACTTTCTCATTCCTTCCTTTTCTCGAACTCAGAACAAAAAATGACCAAACAAAATGGTTTTCAGTTAAAATATAACATTTCACAGCAGCCATTGCTCTACGGCCCAGAATGGGACAGAACCTGCCACTCCTTTGGGATTAAGTGATCTCTCATCTGACTCTCATTCTCTCTCTTCATCCTTCCTGATCTCTGTGGTGCTTTTCATGCTGTCAACTGTGACATCCTTCCCAGTCACCTGGGATCATTTGCTGGAGTCTCAGAGAACTGGCCACCTTGGTTTTGCTCCCAGCTATCAGCATGCAGCAAAGAGAGCAGCTGGTCCAGTGAATAGGGTGTCAACTCTCAGAGACCTGGGTTCTACTCCTCCCATGGACTTCCTGTATGACTTCAGGCCCCTGCTGTAGGACAGAGTTTCAAAGGCTTTAGGCACCCAAAGATGCAGCGAGGCAGCTAGTGGGATTTACAAAGAACCTAAACTTCTGGGTGCTTTTGAAAATCCCACTAGGTGCCTAAATACCTTTAAAAATCTGGCCTTTAGTCTGTGTGTCCCTTGGTGCCCCATCTATACAATGGGGATAACAGCATTGCTCTACCTCACAGAGGGGTTGTGAGGAGAAATAGGTTAGACATTGTGAGGCACTCAGATACTACGGTGATGGGGCCACATAGGTACCACATGTAGAGGAGGAACTTCTCTGTACCATTGCTATCCCTTCCCTTCTTTTCACTCCTCCCCCTCAGATCCTCCTTTTTTCTGATGTGACTTTGGCTTAGAGGGCTTGGCTGTATTTCTTCTGAGTCCCCTGTGTTCTCCCTTAAACACCCTCCTTCTCCCCCGCCCCCTTCCCCCAGAAGAATCCCTGTTTTACAGGCTCATCTAACATCTTCCAGATCCTTAATTTAATTACCGGCCCTTTCTTAACTTAAAATCATCCTGCTGCTGTTTGTAAACAAAATACTGACTCCCTGCCCCTGGGCATCAGCTGAGACCAGCACTTCTCCTCTGCCGAACTCACATTGCACACCCAGGCTGCAGGGCAGTTAACAGCTCTGCCTGGGGCTAGGACATGCACCCGGAGCAGAGCTGCTGTATGAAGCTCCCCTCTGCCCCTCCTAAATGATGCCCCTGTTTGCAAGTTGGCTCAAAACAGATGAAGTCATCGGAGCTAATAGTTTTGACATTGGCCACGTCTATACTTACCCGCCGGGTCGACGCGGCGAGTTCAACTTCTCGGAGTTCGAACTGTCGCGTCTGATCTAGACGCGATAGTTCGAACTCCGGAAGCGCCGCGGTCGACTCCGGTACTCCACCGCGGCAGGAGGAGTTGCCGGAGTCGACCTTGGAGCCGCGGAGTTCGCTTCCGTGGCGTCTGGACGGTAAGTCATTCGAACTAGGGTAGTTCGAATTCAGCTACGTTATTCACGTAGCTGAATTCGCGTACCCTAGTTCGAACCAGGGGCTGTGTGTAGACCAGGGCATTGTCCCTTAACAATTCAAGTGTTTCATGAGAGGTGGCTGTCTTGAGTTGTGCTTTTCCTTCCTGCTTGTTTTTCAAGTCAGCCTTCTGACTGAGCTAATCTAATATATTCAAATAGTAAACACCCCAAGAACCAGACTAACATATAGTATTCATAAATTGTCACAGGGCAGTTCCCAATCCATCCCTGCTGTTTTCAAAAATATAGCAATTGGTGATCTATTTAAAGAGTCTGTGGTTGCAAGTGGCAATCTTAAAATGCCATCAGAAGGACTTGTGAATGTTAAAGGAGAGCTTTTTAGACTCTGAATATACACTCCAGAAAGAGTGGCAAAAGGAACACATACTCGCTCTGATTTGGCTATCCTGCTAAGGCTGGAAATAGGTACATTTCTTGGAAAGACTCAGACTGAAAGCTTGTGTATTAAAATGCCCATTCCAGATGCTAATCACTTATCAAATATCACATTCTCTGGCTTTTTCCTCTTAGATCAAGGACACTTTTCTTAGGACATACACTGAAGCTATCCAGAATTACAATGGCAATGATGAGCGAAGCCTCGCGGTGGATGACGTACAACAGAGTGTAAGTTTAAAATAGCTATTTGTAAAAAGATGTAAACAGAATCTATTCTTGTTTGATCACAAAACATGAATTGCCAATGGCTCAAACAGCTGTGTTAGTAAGTTATCTTTTAGGGGCTAAACTGATTAGATGGGGTTTCAGCCTGCATTCCTTCCACACCCACAGCTGCTACTGATTAGACCTTCAAGATGTTGGTTCCAGGATTCAATACCTAGAATGGAGAGACAGGATTCTGAATACCTGGGGTGAAATGCTGGCTCCAAGCAGGTGGGAGTTTTGCCGGTGACCTCACTGGTGCCTGGATCACATCTTTGGTATTTATTAGCCACAGAATAGCCAGTCTATCCAATGGTGCTCTGTGCTTGTTTGGGACACCGTACAGTCAATATCCTGGACAAAAGAACCACCACCAGAAGACAGTATTTCACACACTATATATCTCCTGACAACTGCTACTTTTTAAAACCAGTTCACCCCTAAGCTTGGGCTTGGTCAGTATTAGAAAACGTATAGCCTTGTGACATAGTCAATTTAAAATCAGTCTAGTTAGTCTAAATCGCACTTAAGATGATCTAGTTTAATGTGGAAACTTCATTTTACATTTATTTAGTTAAACCAATGCAAGTTTTATAATGCAGACAAGCCCTTGTGCTAGTCCAGGAGTAGGCAATCTATGGTACGTGTGCCAAAGGTGGCACACGAGCTAATTTTCAGTGGCACTCACACTGCCCAGGTCCTGGCCACCGGTCCGGGGGGCTCTGCATTTTAATTTAATTTTAAATGGAGCTTCTTAAACATTTTTAAAATGGTATTTACTTTACAAACAACAATAGTTTACTTATATATTATAGACTTATGGAAAGAGACCTTCTAAAAACATTAACATCTATTACTGGCATGCGAAACCTTAAATTAGAGTGAATACCGTAAATGAAGACTTGGCACAGCACTTCTGAAAGGTTGCCGACCCCTGTGCTAGTCTTTAGTTGTTTGGTGTTTAGTTGGGATCACAGAGTGTGAGCAGTTCTTATTCTAAAGGGGCTCTGCCAGTCGCATTATAAAGCTTTACAAATTTGCACATGATTAGTCAGGATTTGGTAATCTAGCATCCTGTTTAGTTGATAACCGATAGCAGTTCTCTTTGCAAAGACAATGAAAGGCCTGGAAGATGAAACCTATCAAGAAAGGTTAAGAGAACTGGGCATGTTCCACTGGGAGAAAAGATGGGTGAAGGACACACGTGACTGCCTACAGTTGCTCCATGAGATGTTTTCAAACAGGTTATTGTCCTTCCGTAACAAAGACTGAATAAACAGTAGTGGAGGAAAGATGCAGCAGGTTTAAAAAATGGAAGTGGGGCTTTAATTACAGTAACTCCTCGCTTAACGTTGTAGTTATGTTCCTGAAAAATGCAACTTTAAGTGAAACAATGTTAAGTGAATCCAATTTCCCCATAAGAATTAATGTAAATGGGGGGGGTTAGGTTCCAGGGAAAAATGTTTTTGCCAGACAAAAGGCATTATATACATTTTAAACAAGCAATTTCATACAACGCTGGGGGGGAGTAGTGTGCACGTGCTGTGTGTTTACAAACATACTGTACATACAGTACAGTACCGTAGTTGGGAGGTGCCCCCGCTGTACCCCACACAGGCACAGCCCACTGGCACTGGAGACAAGGAGACTGAAGGTGCAGTAGGCTAGGAGAAGCACGTTGCGCAGCAGCGGCAGCTTCCCCTACTCTGCAAGCACCAGGGACGGGGGGAGGCTCAACCCTCAGCCCGCCCACTTCCCCTTTCCTCCAAGCCCCCATCCTTGACCTGCCTCTTCTCCCCCCCACTTTACTTCCCACACAGAGTCCTCACTCCTCCCCCCTCCCTCCTGCCTGGGGCAATCTGCTGGCTTGCGGTGTTCAGGGGGCGGAGGGAGTGGGGAGGAGCAAAGACTCAGCATTCAGGCTCCCTCCCCCCCTGCCTCCTGCCCAGAGCAATCAGCTGGTTTGCAGTGTTGGGGAGGCAGGAGAGCGAGGGGGAGCCTGCGCACCGAGTCCTCGCTCCTTCCCCCCTCCTGCCCCCAAAACACCGCAAGCCAGCTGATTGCCGCGGGCAGGAAGCGGGGGAGGAGGGGGAAGGCACTGATCTGTGGGGTCTACTGGCGGGTGGGAGGCACTGTGGGGAGTAGGGTGACCAGATCACCCAGGTCAAATATCGGGACGCGGGGGGGGTGGGGCGGGGGCAGAGGGGGGAAAAATGGCGGCAGAGCAAAAAAAAAAAATCCCCCATCCCCGATTCCTCCTCCCTCCGCAAGCGCTGGAGGGAGGCCCGGGAGACTCAGGGGAGCACGGGGCCGGGGTGAGTGTGAGTCCAGCCTGGCCCCGAGCAGGCAGGCTCAGGCGCGGTATCTGGAGGGAGAGTAGGGGGTGGCCTGCGGGGCCAGGCAGCGGCTGTTCTCCCCACCTGGGCAGCAGGACTCGGGAGCAGCCGCTGCTGCAGCTCCCACTGCCGCGGGGGGAGGAAGCGGCCACTGGCCAAGCTCGGCAGCTGCGGCTCTGGCGCCCACGAACCCCCCGAGCCCGGGCCTGCTGCGGGGACCCAGCGCGCACGCTGCGCATACCCAGCCCCTGGCCAGTCGCGTCTGGGCTGGCTGCCCAGCTGGTGCAATCCTGCGGGCGGCCTCGGAGTGGGGGCAGCAGGCCCCAGCCCCCCGCATCCCGCTTGGGTCCTGCAGGGGAACGAATGGGACTTGGCTGCCGATGCCTCTGCCACGGGATTGCACCAGCTGGGCAGCCAGCCCAGACGCGACTGGCCAGGGGCTGAGCGCAGTGTGCGCGCTGCCCCGCAGCAGGCCCGGGCTCGGGGGGTTCGGGCCCGGGCACCAAAGCCGCAGCCGCCGAGCGCCACGTGCTTGGCCACTTCCTCCCCCCGCAGCAGTGGGAGCTGCAGCAGCGGCTGCTCCCGAGTCCCCTGCCCAGGTGGGGAGAACAGCCGCCACCTAGCCCCACGGGCCGCCCCCCTACTCTCCCTCCAGGTACCGCGCCCGAGTCCTGCCTGCTCGGGGCCAGGCCAGACTCACACTCACCCCGGCCCCGCACTCCCCTGAGTCTCCTGGGCATGGCATGCTTGGAAAGAGGCGGGGATTTGGGGAGGGAGACAATGGGGCAGTGAGGGGGCGGGGATGGGGGCGAGGATTTGGGGAAGGATCCAATGGGGGAAGGAAGGGGCGGAGTCGGGGCAGGGGAGGGCGCGAGCCCTTCGGGCTCCGGAGCCTTTGCTTGTTTGTCCAGTGTCCCGACCTAACATTGGTCGGGACGCGGGACAAACAAGCAAATATCGGGACAGTCCCGATAAAATCGGGACGTCTGGTCACCCTAGTGGGGAGGGAGGGGTGTAAGGAGGCTGCCAGCTGTGGAGAAAGCAGGCAGCCAAACAACGTAAGAGTGGAGCATTGCACAACTTTAAATGAGCATGTTCCCTAATTGATCAGCAACGTAACAACGAAACAACGTTAACCAGGATGACTTAAAGTGAGGAAGTAGTGAAGAGTCCTGTGGCACCTTATAGACTAACAGATGTATTGGAGCATGAGCTTTCGTGGGTGAATACCCACTTCCTCGGATGCATGTGTCTGACGAAGTGGGTATTCACCCACGAAAGCTCATGCTCCAAAACGTCTGTTAGTCTATAAGGTGCCACAGGACTTTTTGCTGCTTTTACAGATCCAGACTAACACAGCTACCGCTCTGATACTTAAAGTATAAGAAGTATAAGAAGATACTTACTGTATAAGAAGAATTTGGCAGTGGAACAAGATTACCAAAAGGATGGTGCTTTTCCCCCTCACTTGAGATATTTGGGGCTAGACTAGACACCCAGGAATAATGAAATCCATTCTGTCACAATACAGGAGGATGTACTACATGGGCCACAAAAAGTTCTGTGGCAGTCAAGTGTGAGGCTGCCACAGCCTTCCAGCCAGAGTGCTCTGCATGAGGAAACATCAAACAGGGCGAGATAAACAATTGAAACCAATACTGGATACCACCCAAATGCAGCCATATCAAGTGACCAGAATGCAGAGTTATACTGTTTAAATGTTACTTCCAGTCCTACCTATTATTGACTAACCTAAATACTTTTGTGTCATCAGTCAGTTTTTCCATCATGGCAAAATGTTCATTCCGTCGGTAGCACTGGTCCTAGCACTGATCCGCAGGGCACTCCACTTATAGTTTCTTGCCATGCTGAGAATTTGCCATTTACTCCTCATCTTTGACAGGCTTTACCAGTTTTTAATCTAGAATAGGACACACCTCCCACCCTTCCAAAAGCATTTTGAAAGTCTAAACCCACCAGTTCTGCTTTTATTTGCTATTTTGTTAACTCTTTTAAAGAAGTCTTATGAGTTAGAGAGGCTTGATTCATCCTCTTAAACCTGTACTGCTTTGTCTCTATTTGTGGTCCCGCTACGTGTTTTATAACTCTCATTTTTCTCAGATGTTTTTCCTGTTACCAAGGGAAGGCTTTTCAATTTAGATTTCCCAGGATCGTGCTTAGCACCTTTTTTAAAAGATAGGTACATCGTTGGCCTTCTTCCCATCCTCCAGTGTAGTAGTGCTGGCTGACGGTAACTTACCTATTTTTGGCGGTAGGTCAGCTACTCCATTCTTCAGTATAAGCAGAGAGCCCCATCCGGCTCCCACTGAAGCAAGTGAGAATTAAGCTACTGACTTCCGTGTGAGCAGTATCAGCCCCAGGCTTATTTGGAAAATAAATCTCAGTGAGTAGCCTTGGTCTGACCTCACTCTGAAAGGTAAGATCTGAAACTATTCCTATGCTTCTTTTAACACTGGCTTCTTTTATTATCTACTCTTTCTTTGTAGCTGAGATGCTGTGGCATTCAGAACTACACCAACTGGAGCACTAGCCCTTACTTCTTTGAACACGGTATTCCCCCAAGCTGCTGCATGAACACCAGTGACTGCAATCCCCAGGATCTGCGCAATATGACTGTTGCTGCCACTAAAATAAACCAGAAGGTACAGGCCACTGTGTGCCAAAGGCAACTGAGATGCAATCATCCGATGAATTAGTTTGCACATTACTACATATGGTGTCATTGAAGTGTACTTTCTGCCTAGCGATAGGAAGAGTGTGGAAACTGGGGATGGAGAAGTGGATAAGGTTGCCCACTGCTTGCCACCAAACACTTACATTGACATTTCTGAAATAAGCAGACACAGAAACCCGACCAGTGAGATGGGAACTCACTTCCCATTCCCATCACATTTGGTCAGGTACAGCGTCTTGCACAGAGGCAAAGCTGGCAAGACTGTTTAAATACACAGAAGTGATGCAGCTGACCTCGATACTTATGTCAATCCGCAATTCTCATTCTCACTGACTCTCCCCCCCCCCAACTTGTCTTCTGTCAGAAATTTCAGGCGTTGGAGGCTAACAGTTAGCCCAAACAGAGAAAATAGGAGTGATTGACATGAAGCGTTGTGGGGTAGTGAGATATGTTTGCTGTGCCCCTTCTAATCTCATTGGATTCATAGTGCTGCAGGCAGAACAGAGCTAACATTGACCCCCCCCCCTCCTCACCTTCAAAAAGACGATTGGGAAAATAGTATCAAGAGAGACAGCAAAACAAATAAATTAATAATAGAATAAAAATGCAGAAAATGTGAAGAAAAGCGGGGAAAAGGGGAAACAATGCAACATATAGAAAATATACCCCTAATACTGTGTTGTGCAAGGAGACATTCATTGCTGGCACAGAACTTCTTTGCTGTTGACTTTTTGCATAAGATTTTCAAGAGAGGTAACAAATTGTTCATAAAGGGAATAATCCTGATGCCAAATTAAACCTTGATATAACACCATTGACTTCAGTGGTTACAGCAGAGATTAATTCGCCCCAGGGCATTTAGTGATTTATTTCTCTTGTCATTTCTCGTCTATTTCTAGTGTAACTGTTAACACAAGAAAGTATTGGTGTATAACTGAAAAATGCAGAAATGGTTGGTTGTGTTCTATTTTAATCCTTTTCAGCTGGTACTGTAACTCAGCTGCCTGTCCATCAGGGACTTGGAGATGGGGACTGAGGTCACATTTACAACTCTACCTTGTAAAGCAGTCAAATAGAGTGTTTTTCCAGTCCATACCAAGAAGATGATAATACTGGATTAGCTTCCACTAACCTATCCTTCAGTCACAGTAGCCTACTGTGAGCCAATCAGTGCTAATGGATTTGGAACAGGGATGATGTCAGTCTATTGTGAAACTTGAAATAATTGTCATCAATGTAATGTAGCTGTGTTGGGTGAGTTTGAAAGATTTGCAAAGACGTTAATTTACACTTGTTAATTAGTGCCAGATTCTGCCTTTTCTAAGGAGGGAGGAGGGGAAGCTGCAGTGGGGCTGAGTTGCACCAGGAGGAATTCTGACTGAGGCCAGGTCTATAACTACACCTCTACCCCGATATAACGCTGGCCTCAGGAGCCAAAAAATCTGACTGCATTATAGGTGAAACCGCGTTATATTGAACTTGCTTTGATCCGCTGGAGCACGCAGCCCCGCCCCCCCAGAGCGCTGCTTTACCGCATTATATCTGAATTCGTGATATATTGGGTTGCGTTATATTGGGGTAGAGGTGTACATCGCTCAGGGGCATGAAAACTCCACACCCCTGAGTGATGTAGTTATACCAATCTAACCCGCCTCCCGCCCCCTATGTAGACAGTGCTGTGTCAATGGGAGAGCTTCTCCTGCCAACATAGCTACCGCCACTTGCAGAGGTGGGGTAACTAAGCTGACTGGAGAGTGCTACTGTGCAGCGTTTGTAGTGTAAACCTGTTCTGAGTTGGCCCAAATTCCTCCTGGGGAGCACACTTGGGAGTCAGGAGCTCTGCCATCCCCCACCTCTTCCTCCATCTCCCAGGCTTCAGAGTGCACTCTCCTTGTTGTGTGGTTACTAGAAAACGGACAAAACTGTGGCCTTGGCCTCACTGGTCCACTCACAGGTACCCATGGAGTTCTGATGAGGAGTAGACCTGATGCTTCTGAGCCATACTGTCGCTGTGGGAGAAGGTGCAGGAAAGGTTATAGCTTTTACACATATACGCCTACAAATACTTGGCTGGATGGATAGATAGAGGCTCTTGGCACCCTCCCCCTCATCACAATCTGACCTTGAGTTGATCTGCCTTTTTGCCGTGGACAAAACTGAAATATTATTTCAAATGATAACCGGAAGGGAAATGCACAGTAGTTTAAAATCAATGCCTTCCAGCTGATCCTTCCCATGTTTAAACTGGGGTGCAGTTATCTTGTTCTAATGTTCTGATTTGTACTGCAGACTGACCAGCATTCACTCTCACTTCACAGAGGGCCAATCTTTGTTTTATCTTTAATTTTATTATTTTCTACCAGCCATTATCCATAGAGTCTCTGTTTCTGAAGTAGTTGATTTGATTATTTTGACAGAATTGTCCATGGATAGTTTGAAGGTCTTGCCCACATCTGAGAACTCTGTTTCAGTTGCCATTTAAATCAAAGACTTAAAGGTCTCTCTGCTTGGGAGCTGTCCCAGATCTCTGAGTTGCTCAAAGAAACTTGAACAAGGTGGGCTATTTCTGAGAGGTGGTAGGGGAGCAGGAACAAAAAGCAAAGCAAAAGGAGTTGTGACTGGTCTAGTACTGTAGCTTACAGGGAAGGAGCAGCCTTGATGGTCTCTGAACAGACTCTCATCCTGTTCTCAGCCAAGAAGGGGGTTTGTGATTAAGGATAAGATTTTTGTCATCGAAGTCAGAAATCCTGTGACTTCCAGAGACCTCTGTGACATTTTCCATTGCAGCTTCAGCCCTGGGGCTGTGGGGCTGGAGATGTCAGCTGGCGGGGGGCCCGGAGCTCCAAGCCACAGTGGGGCTTGGATTCTCATCCCTCCTATCAGCCTCCTTTCTCCCCTCCCCCCATTATTTTTAGTAAAGTCACAGACAGGTCGCAGGTTTCCATGAATTTTTGGTTATTGCTCATGACCTGTCCATGACATTTACTAAAAATAACCGTGATAAAATCTTAACCTTATTTATGATACCTGCCTGTGTGTATTTTTTTGCAGGATTGGGGACATACAGGTCCCTTTGTTGCAGAGGTCGGTCGGTCTGTCTGTCTCTCTGTCTCTCTGTCTCTCTCTCATTTATGGATTAAATACATTTGAAATGCTGTCTTTTCCTAGTCTCCAAAAACCAGTAATAGGAACAGGCTTCAAAAACAATAAAGTAAAGTAAGGTACTAAAAGTTCACACAGAGTACTAATGAATTACCAATGGAGGCTTGTTCTAGTGCTCTGATCACACGACTGGAAGTCAGAAACTCCTGGACTGTGTTTCCCAACTCTGCTACTGATTAGCTAAGTGACTTTGGGAAGTCGTTTAGGGCTAGAGTCACAAAAGGACCTAGGCATGTAACTGTCGCTTTAGGTCCCTAGATTCCAGAATCAGACTTGGCTGGAATTCACAAAGCCCCCCCCCCCCATCCAGCTGTTTCAAAACTGTGTAGGTGCCTAAACACTCTCAGTGCCTGAATTTTTCCAGGAAAAGGTCTTTAGACACCTATTTTACTCCATCCGAACACTTATTTTACTCCAACACTCCACATCTGGATACTTAAGTCACAGAGTGATTCATGAAAGGAAGATGCGTCTTCCTCTCCTAATTCACCTGCGGGGCCCGATCCCTTAAGCGTGCTTAGAGCTCATTTGCCGGATTGGGCTCTGTATGCTGACGTGCACATAACAGCCAGGGGAAGGGAGAGGACAACCTCCCTCACAACTGTTAGCCCAGGAGTTGAGTATCTACCTGAGACAGGGGAGACCCCAGTTCAAGTGCTACCTCCACCTCAGAGGGGAAGACGGCATTTGAACAGGGATCTGCCATTTGTCAGGTGAGTGCCCTCGCCATTGGGATGTAGGCTCCCTAGATGTTGGTCTCCCTCAATCTCCACAGTCTTCTGTTCCATTATGAATAAATCATTAAAAAATTAATTGGAGCAGGGGGACAGGACCCTGGGTTTCCCACCTCCCAGGTGGGTGCTCTGTCAGGCTACAGAATCATTCTCATGCTTCTGCTTTCTTGTGCTCTCTCTCTCTCTCTCTGTGACCCAAGTGACTTCTTCATGATTTATTCACAGTGGAACAGCTGAGGGAGTCTCACTTCAGAATATTCTGTAGCCCAGTGGCCAGGACACTCACCTGAGAGGCGGCAGATCCCTGCTTCTCCTGAGGTGAAAGGGGGACTTGAACCAGGGGTCTCCCACATCTCAGGTGACTACCCTAACCACTGGGCTAAAAGTTATGAGGGAGGTCTCCACCCTCCCAGCTTCTTGTTTAAAAAAAAAAAAAAGAGAAAAAGCCATGAGCACCAGATGCCAAGAAAGGATTTCCAGCTGAGCATCCGAAACAGAGGGAGGCGCCTCCCTGCAGTCTGGATTTAAGCACTAAACTCCCTAAGAAGAGCGGGGTTTGGGACCCATCTCTCCCATTGGCTAATTTAGGCTGCTCCCCACCTAGCATGCTGGCTTTTGTGATACCCATTCTGAGGCACGTATCTCTCCCCATTCATTTTATAGGGAACCTGCATGCCTAACCCTGGCTTTGGAATCCCAGTGATTTTTTTCTAGGCACCTAAAAGTTAGGTGTGGTGATGCCGAGTGAATCTAGCCCTAAATCTCCCTGTGTCTGGTTCCTCATCTATTAAATGAGGTTAATATCTAACTCTGAGCTGTCATTAGGATTCGCTAACCAAAGTGCATTACAAACAAATGCTAAGCATTATTTTTCTCTAAAATGTTGGTAAAGGAACAGAAATAGGGATACAAATGAAGTGATACAGTAGTTGCTAAATAGGGTCCCCTGCCCCCTCCCCCAAAATTAAAAAAATAGCTGCATGGTTACAATATACAGAATTTTTCAGGTTTGTTTGGTAATGTCTGCACCACTCTTGAGGGTGCACCAGTTCTGAGTGTGCACAACAAGGACTGAGCAGTTAAATCATAATCATACGATAAATTGCCAGAAACAGTAAATTATGGCGTCCTGGAAAAAACATTTTACAAATGAGGTGAGTGAGTAAAGTTATCTTACTAGCATGATCTTTTTAACAAGCAAGACTTTAAGTCTCTCTCAAATTACCATAACTGTTAGCTGTTGCATCTTGTGCAAGCGATTGAACAGAATAGATTTGAGAACCTTTGGGAAAGGCTGGAAAAATATGAAGGCACATTTGGCAGAATGAAAGAACTGGTTGAAATATCTAGCCTCATTTCATAATATGCAGGACATACAACCATAGTTGCTTGATAGGTTAAATGAGTAAGCTTGAAATAATGTTATAATGTTGCAAGATGTAATTAGGGATTAATATGTATGTTGAAACATCTCATAACTGATTTATGGCTTCCCCGGACATGAGTTGCTCTTAACTTTATCTACCATTTCATTACTCTGAGGTTTAAAAAAATGTTTTTAATATTACAAAAGAGGTTCAAGAAATCATGTAATCTAGGTCATGAATGGCCTACATTTAACAAAGGGCATTTTCTTCTTCTGACCACTAGTGTGCAGTAGAAGGCCCTGATATCCTCTAAAAACATGCTTAAGCGTTTGCAGGATTGGAGCCTGTGTATGCACTTGCATCTGTATGCTGAATAGATTCATCATGCTGCACAGGTGCTGACTTTTTTTTTTCCCCCCGGTGGGTGCTCTACCCCTGCTCTGCCCAGAACCCGGGCCTGCTCAGCCTCTTCCCCCGAGGTCCTGCCCTTGCTCTGCCCCCTCCCCTGAGGCCCACCCACCCACTGCTCGCTCCTCTCCGCTGTCGAGGCCCCTCCCGAGCACCTCCCACAGGCTTCTCTGATCCTTGGCCAGCTCCAGGGGCCCGCTGCCCAGCAGCTGATCAGCAGCCAGACCCCAGGCCAGAGCCACTGTGGCTGGTGGGTGCTGAGCACTCCCTATTGTTTTTCCCATGGGTGCTTGAGCCACAGAGCACCCACAGAGTCAGTGCCTGTGTCACACTGGCAGTGCTGGAGTCAAGACTGAGAAAGGCGAGACAAGTAAAATTCCACTCTTTTCTCAGCTTCCTATAGAACTGACACAGATATAACATCTACACTAAAATACACCTTCGATTGGCCTCAGTCTGAGAATAAGTTCTGGCTGCGTTTGGGAGAAAAGCTGGGTGGTTTTGTGTGGGGGGCTTGGTGAGGTTTGTATCCGGGGAAAAAAATCAGACTGTTTGTGCTTGTGGTTTTCAGTCAATGACTTAGATTCCTTTAAACACCTGAAATTGGAAACGCTAATTGCAAACACATTTTTGAAAAAATAATTTAAGAAAATATATGTATTGAGAGAGAGAGAGAGAGAGAGAGATCTCAAAAGCATGTCCAAGAACAGCCTATGCACACACATTCTCTGCCTCCTACCCCCAGTTCTAAGGGCTGTGTGTTGAGGTATGGGGAGAGTGGCTCTGATGGGATCGGGATCTCCTCAACTGTAGTCCAGGAATGTGTATTTGAAAGGGGAGGGGGCTTGTTTGTTCTTTTCCACTCAAAAAAACCTCAAGGAAACAGTCAAACCCCCTCTGCCCCCCCAACCACCCCCCCTTCAGTACTGTCATATGTTAAAAGTAATAAACCATTCCAGACCATGCCTGGTGCCTTTAGAGGGACACTGCCAGGCAGGACACCTCCCTACACATCTGAGCCATGCTTATGTTAAACAGCAGTAGGTTCCTGAATAGGCTAGTGTTACAGATGCCAGCGGGCACCCCTCCTGGCCAGGCACTAGAACTGCCATGAGCTGAATCAAGGGCTGGAGTCCAAATGTCTACACTGCCATTTTTAGCCCTGCAACCCAAGCCCTGTGAGTCCAAGTCAGCTGACACAGCCCAACTGTGGCCATGCCATGGGTCTTTTATTGCAACATAGATGTACCCATAAGGGTTCGTAATCTCTCACACAATTCATAAATTGTACAGACATATTCCCAAATTGTCACAGCTAGCATGATTCATTTTTACTGTCTGAATCTTGTCAGATTCTTCTTTGTTTTCAGATCGACTCTGTTGAGGCCTTAACTTTTTTTTTAAATACCAAAAAGATTTTCCTTAATAATACAACAGTGTCTTATTTATTACAGCATCACATTAGGCTTCTTTCCCGTTCTAGCAAATTTGTTTCTAAAATGTACTGCTTCTGTCCTCACGATTATTGGGTACACTCACCACTTAACAGGAATTGCTATTAAATAAAATAAGTTAAAATGTTGTTGAAAGTCATGATAAAAATACCCAATTTCTGACTGAAGCCAAATGAAATGGGGGAATGGGCACACACGCTCAAAGACTGATTATGTTTGTCTTTGTTTTACAGGGCTGTTATGATCTGGTGACCAGTTTTATGGAGACAAATATGGGAATCATAGCTGGAGTGGCTTTTGGAATTGCATTCTCACAGGTATACAATGTGAACTAGGTGGATTTTTTTCTCTTTTCCTCTTCCGCTGGCTTCAGGGAAGGATTATAATAAGGGACAGAGCTCAGAATGCTCATTAGTCCTTTGGTCATCTGTTCATTGATTTTCTTTTTTCAACTTAAATGCAGTTTCTCCTTGGGAATATGCAGTTATGATTCAACTAATGACTAGCTCAAGGAAAATCACTTGTCCCTCTGTTGGGTCAAACAGAGGTTAACCCAATAATGCATTGTTTTAAATGGAGCATAAACAACTCAAAAGCCAAATAGCTGATCCATATGTTGGATAGGCTTTTCACTCTTCAGGCTTTCCTTTTTAAAGATCTTGTTATAAAATTCAAAGATCTTTAAAATAAGAACATAAATTTAGCCTGGCTCATTCAAAAACTGTTTGGTTTGGTTTGGTTTTTATGCAGTGACCCGCACTATTTGCTTATTTCAGCTTCACTGTAATAAGAAAAAAGTTCAGGGTGGGAGAAGACTAATTGTTAAAGCTCTGTTCATTCTGCTAACCTTTCTAAAAGAAAAACCCCTTTGGTTTTTGTGAGGAGAGGCCCCTTAAATCAACATAGGAGTTCAGTTTCCCTGGCTATAAGCAACAGCACCGCTGTAAGGAGAAAGATGCCAGAACCACAGTCTAAAAGCCACACTGTTTCACGATATGTTTTGGCATGCGGAGTGTTCAGGGAAGACTAGGAAGCTGGCTATGGCTCCCTGACTTTCAAACTGCCTTGGCCCTGACAACAGTTAAAGAAGCCTAACGACCGTTCTGACTTATCGTTGGGAGTTGGGTGAAACTCTGGGTTGAGTTAAAACCCCAGTGAGATTGATAGGTGGGAATTTACCCTTCAGTTAACTTAACTGTAAGCATAAACTCCCACATAAAAGAAAAGGTACGTGTGAACCTGCCTGGGAGTTTTTGACTTAGTCAACTTTCCCTCTTTCCTGTGGGTGCTCGACCCCCCCCCCCATCCCCCGTCCCCACTCCACTCCTTCCATAAGGCCCCACCCCTTCCCTGCCCCCATTCCAATCCCTTCCCCAAAGTCCCCGCCCTGACTCCACCCCCTCCCTGCCAATATTCCAACTCCTTCCCCAAATCCCCGCCCCGGCCCAGCCTCTTCCCCGCCTCCTCCCCTGAGTGCGCCACATTCCCACTCCTCCCCTCCCCTCCCCTCCCTCTGGAGTGTGCTAACACTGCCAAACAGCTGTTTGGCGGCGGCAGGATGGGAAACGCTGAGAGGTAAGCGGAGGAGCGGGGATGCGGCACGCTCAGGGGAGGGAGGAGGAGGTGGTGTGGGGGGATGAGGGGAGCTTGGCTGCTCCCCGTGGCACGGAGTCGGTGCCTATGGACTGAGTATTGTTTTGGGTCGGGTATTTGCATGTAGAGATCACACAGAAAGACAAAAGAACAAAGAGGGAGAGAAAGGCAAGAAAGCCAAGCAATATCCTCTAAGTACAGTGTGATACTGGAAAAAGCTAGAGAGCTTTTGAGTCTTATGTTGACTAGAGGGTTGGGGGCTGTAAGCTAAGAAACTGCCCATTTTGTTCTCAGTTCCTTTTGCACTCAGAGAAGCAGGATTTTGTACATTCCTTGTAAATAAACAAGATTGCATCAAAGAAAATACCAGACTCCGTCAGTTTCTACTTTCAGCTGGAACCTCCCCAGAGCCTCAAACTCTGACTAGCTATTTGGGTTGAAAAGGAGCAAAGATTAGTTAAAAGAAGCCTAGGGACTGTTCTAAATTATGAAAGCTGCTTATGGTCCTTACACATGTGAAAACCAGGAATACTACCTGCATTTTCCACAAAATCTTGACCCTTCTGTAGTAGTCACTTGCCTTGGAATGGTGAGAATCCCCTCAAAATGTGCAGAAATAGGAGAAAGAAAACCACATTTAGAAGCCCAATGCCAAACCATTTCCAACACAGGTCAGTGAGGTGCGTGCACATTCGTGGGATTAAACTACTTCCATCTGAGTGAATATTTGCCTTCTCTCTTCTAGACCCAGAACAGGTTGACTGTAAACACTACACTTGAAAGTTGTCATTACAGCTGGCATTTGCTTTGGCCATTTAATGTTAAAAATCCAGCAGCAGGCTTTTTAGAAGTGTAAACCTGATGGCATGAGGCACCATATTTGTGCAGTGCTTTGAAAATGGGAAGTGTCAGATGAGTTTATTCTGCTCCACCTTAAAACACATGAATTCAGTCAGTGTGCTGCAGGTGAAGACAGTGCTCTCATCTGCTAAAACACCAAGAACACTCTCCTCTTTTTACTGTAGTTTACTGCAGTACAGCTCCTTTCTCTTTTCTTGCTTGACTTGCACATCCTGTCATTCTGTGGCAAATTGTAACAGGGAGTATGACTGTCCATTATAGAGGTTAAACGGTGTGAACAGCCTTTGTTAAAACTGGGGGAACGAAGTTAGGAGTGACTTATGCATGGCTACACATTTTGGTTCAAGAAAAAGAATTCTCTCTACTGTGCAGTTGTAAGCTTCAGTATTTTGAGCATTATTCTAGTTTAGAATATTGTCGTATGAGGCAATGTTTCTATGATTTTATTTTAGTCAAATCCCTATTAACAAGTTCCACTGCTTTGCTGAACCAAGCCTATCTCTAAATTCTTCAGTATAACTGCTTCCAAGTACTGAGGAGAGCTGTTAGCAGATCCATTATCCACAGAAACCCAGCCTCAGGTAGCCTGAAGTGTGTTGGTTGGATTAAGGCTTCTGGCTGACTATTTTGCCTTGGATGTTATCATCTGTTCTTTGTCACCAGAAGACCATGATGTCTTTGCTAAAGAACCACACTAACATTTTCTTGCCTAAGTCTTGGTTGTGAGGAAACGTCATGCTTTGGTTCTGCACTCTGAGCTGATGGTCAGTTGTACCTGAATCATCTCAAAGCATTGACTCATCCTTCATACAGACACCCTGCAAAAGAATTTTGGTAGCCAGAAGCTGTGATAACACTAGCTTTTTACTACTGTATTCCACTTCTTGACAACCGGTAGTAGTCGACTTGTTCTTGTTCCTAACCTTGATGGCACTATTATAAAGTGCTCTCTGCACTCTGTCTGAATCTGTTTTAGGTAGTCAGAATTGTGTTCAATGCAGATATCTTTAAAAAATCCATCCAAATTTGTTTGAGGACTCGGGAGGTAACATGTTGGATTATTCAGCCTTACACAATGTATGTAAGGCTCTGGACCAAGTATAAATCACCAAATCTGCTTTAGCCTAGTCACATCTTTAATGAATCTGTAGTACGTGCTGTATTTTTACGTGTAGCATTTTAACTTGGCTAGACATTGTTTGCAGCTGGGAGGACAATATAGAAAGAAGCCAAACTAAGATTGTTTGTCAGAGTTTTGACCTGTCTGGATATTTATTATAGGTAATCCATAATTTATGGGGTAAATTCTGTCTTTGATGGAATTGGACGGTGCAGCAAAAAAGAACAGAGATGCAGACCAATGCATCCTCTGCAGTGAGAATCATGCTGGCACAGGCTGGATTTATCATGGCAGGCTGCAGGCAACACAATGTGAAATGCACTTTGCTGCTGCTCTGAGCAAGTGCAAAATGCACCCTGATGTGCTGCTGGCAAGTATTTGTTGCTGATGGCAGTGTACACTCCTGCCAACTGGGGGGCTAGACATTCTTTACTTCCAGCCCGCCGTTGCCTCTACGCCATGAAGGAGGTGGGGGCATGACACTCAGGCAGGCATACTTCCCAGCCCACACCTGTGCACTGTAGAAAGATTCTACCTGGCCTGTTTGTGTGTGCAAAGTGACTCCTTACCTCGCTAGCCCCTACCCCTTGTGGAGCAGACAGCTGAATGTAGCCTAATATGTGAAGAATACAATAAAGTTGGTTACCATTTACTTATTAATCTGTCTTGCTTGATCCACGTAAGAATGGAATCCTCTGACTGATTTCAGATTAAGCAGGGCTAATAGTAACGTAGCAGGCAGAGATGCAGCTTTAGGTGAGGTTTCACTGTTTCTGTTCAGACTAGTTTTAATCAAGTAAAAGGCAAGTTGCACTGTTTTGCTCTTCTGCAGTAGAGCATGTTGTGCTGGCCTTTCCCTTGCATAATTTGTTAGGTGTTCACCAGTACAGGGAATGTACCAGTTCTCAGAAATGGAAAAAGTTGATGTAATGGCATGACGTGTCTTATTGCACTGGGATGATTTCTCAACCACAATTAGTGTCTGAAAAGCTGCTTCGGGACCGATGACATCTGCACAATTGGGAAGCACGGACTTTGCTTGTTGAGGTTGAAATCATACTTTTTAGAAAAGCAAATTGTTTTTGGAATCGAAGTCTGACATTGATTTTCAGCTGGAATAACTTGTGTTTAGCAGATGCTCTTCATGAAAATGATCCCCATACACCGGACAACATAAAATAAAACTGTCCAAGTCGCCTTAAAGAGGAATGATTTTTGCCTGTGGAAAACTACAGTGCAGATGTTGGTTTAAAGGACATGGGATAGCCTTTTCAGGTTGGAATTACCATGGAGTTACTCATTAAGTAGGAGGGGATTGTAGTGGAGCTTTAGAGCCATATTGTTCCAGCTTTACTGCAGGACAGCGTACAGTCCACGTACTGAAAACCAATCCTTCAGAGTGCACAATACCGATTCATTTAGGGGTCTGTGGTTGGATTCCCTCTAGTCCCGTGCGGCATCCACTTTGGGCATATATTTTAGCACTTGCAATTTAATTTCTAGCATAAAGTTGAGTAGTTGCACCTGATTGGGGCCACAATTCAGGTGGAGGCATAACTCTTCAGATCTATGCCCATAGCTCATGTTTGGGACAGAAGTTGCACCCACAGACAAGAAGGCTGGGCCTCAGCTTGGCTGAAGATACTTTAAGGAGAATAAGAAATGTTTGAAATGTCAATTTGCCCAGTGCCAATGTGGCAGACTCAAAGCAGAGTTTCTGTTGGATTTGAAAATATTGAAAAAATATTCCTACATGCTATAAAAAGTACATTCATACAAATACCCCTTTTAAAGGGGTGATCTGTAAAAGCTATTACCTTGATTCTGATTTGAGTGTACAGCTTCCTCTGTCTGAGAAGAACAGAATGGCTGAGTAGAAACAGCTGTGAATGGACACTGGTCAGGAAGAGGAACAGGTTTTTTAGGCAGAAACACTCCAGAATATGAAAACTTCATAGACATTCTTAGATGAAGCCAGTGAAATCAAAAGAACTAATGCCACAATGATTGGTGAGCTCAGTCCTTTCCAGACCAGCATGGAGAGCTGTGTGCCCAGAACACTGAGGATTGAGAACACAGCGAGAGAAATCAAGGCGCTAAAAGGTGAAGTGTCATTCCACATGGAGAAAACTGGAGTATCAGCTCCAGCAGCTGAGTCCCTGGCTAGTCAAACACATGACTGAGTTTGTGCTTATCGCCTTAAATAGGGACACATTATGAGGATGAAACAGCACAAAGTACCTAGAGACCCAACCTGCAAGTAGAGGTGAAATCATTGTTCCATTTCTGTACTTTGTAATAACAGGAAACTCTTACAGGCTATAGCATTTTATATCTTCAAATCACTTTATGACCATTAATCCTTACAACACTCCTGTGAGCTAGTATGTAAGACAAGCAATCGTGTATTCCTTGTAAACAAGACGGTTAGGAAGTTGCTACACTTAGGCTCAGATTTTATATAGATTTAGACATGAGACTAGAAACCCCATGGCAGAGATGTGAACACACCACACGCTGAATTGCACATGTTCAGATGATTTTTGACCACCAGAATGAACGTTCTTCATCATGAAGGATTTAGATTTTTCAGTGTTTCCCAACAATTTGGAAACTTTTTCAGATTATCCTTGGCCAGACCAGAAGTTTATCCCTGGCAAATGCTTGGCGCTGCCAGGAGAACATCTGGAGAAAAGGAGATAAAATAGGATAAAATTCAAATTCAGATGAGAGCCTGGGACTTACACATGTATGTGTTGTTTGAATGTTCTTATTCAAAATGCTGAATACCATAGAACTGGGAGTATAAAAAGAAGTAATAAGTAAGAAGTAGATAAGAGCTACAACATATTACTTTGGAGAAGATGGGAAACAGTGGGAGCTAAGGCCTAGTCTACACTACAGCTGCCGGTCTATATAAGTGACGCAATTTGAGTTACGTTAGTAGCGTAACTCAAGTCGACGTAGCTTTGATCTACTTACTGTGGGATCCATACTATGTTATGTCGACGAGAGACGCTCACGTGCCAGCATTGCTTCCACCTCTTGTTGAGATGGAGTACAGAAATCGACAGGAGAGCACTCTCCCATCGATTGAGCGTGTCTTCACTAGACCTGATAAATCGATGCCTCTGCATCAATTGCAGCAGTGCAGATTTAGCTCCGTAGTGAAGACAAGCCCTAAGGTTGATAAATGCGACTGTTTCTTGTGGAGAAAGGGTTTGTGTGGAGATGAAATGAGAAGGGGGAAGGGGGTTTTGTGGTGGTTGTTGGGGTTTTATTATTTGCTGCTTGAGTTAGTTTATTATAGGGGTTCTCAAACTGGGGGGTCGTGAGGTTATTACATGGGGGGGTCGTGAGCTGTCAGCCTCCACCTCAAACCCCGCTTTGCCTCCAGCATTTAGAATGGTGTTAAATATATAAAAAAGTACTGTTAATTTATATGGGGGGATCACACTCAGAGGCTTGCTGTGTGAAAGGGGTCACCAGTACAAAAGTTTGAGAACCTCTGGTTGTTTATTTGTTGTATTGTGGGTAAATAGGTGTAAGCAGACTGTAAAGATGTGGAGGTTTATAAAGATTTTTTGGCTAGCTGGTTTATGACAACCAAATTGCTCCCAAATGGCACAACCGTGCTTGACCAAGAAAGTGACAATTAAATCTTTCTAGCATCCTATACCAGCACATATGTTGTTTATATTGTTTACTCAAAATCCTTAATTCTTTTTTCCTAGTCTCTCTCTGTTTTTTCCTGCCCTCCCCATATTAAGTACATTTGTTATCAGTGGAGCCATTTGTATGGGCAAATCTTAGTATATCCAGAAATGCTGTACAAAGTCCATTTATATAATGGCTTGCCCCTTTTATGCCAGGCTCTGTGAAATACACCAGTTTATGTGATGGTAACATGACCCCTTAAAAATATGAAACAGCATTTAGGCAGTGCCAAAGAGAAATAAATAGCCTGAAGGTCAGAAGGTGCACACACATGTAATCTGAATTTCAGTGGAAAGCCAACCTGTTGCTTTCTTCAGGCTGGATTTGAGTAAATTTGTCTCTTTAAATGTTCATCTCATTAAATAAACACATTACCATATCCTGGGAAGTACTGTAAAGCTGAACATTGTCATTACTGGAAGTGCATACGGCATCTCTGAAACACAACAAACTTCATGGATGATTGGGAGTTGTCTACTGTGTTTAATGGCACTTTATTTGTCAGAGTTCTGCTTTAAAATGACATCTCCTCCTCCTGCCCTTCCCTTCATCCCAGAAATCTAATGCAGGAAGAAGGTTGTGGTGGGGGATGATTACAATAGTGATCTGTGGCCCAAATTCGGTATCAGACAGGTTTTTAAAGAGAGATTATATACTGCCTACTCTCCCCTTACAGCTAGAACTCTCATGATTATGGCGTGGGGGTTCCTGGCCAATCAGCAGCATTCTGGAGCAGGTACCAATATACCACCATCACCTACAGGAAAAATGGTCTGTTGGTGACTTTGTGACATCTGCGTATTTCCACTGTCATTCAATAAAACAAAGAAGAACTGAAGAATAGCTCTGTGAAGCTCATAAGCTTGTCTTTTCCATCAACAGGAGTTGGTTCAATAAAAGATATTACACCTCACTAATCTTCCCTCATACAATAAAGGGGCTCGCCTGTTTTTGATGATATGCACAAGTCCGATATAAAATCTACTATTGTCAGCTCTTTGAGACAGAAACTGTCCACTACCCTGCGTGTACTGTACAGTGCCACACACAATGGAGGCCTGTTCTTCACTGATCCCGAGTCATACCACAATACATATAATAATAGCAAATATCAAACCTACTCAGCAGCTTGACATGGGGTTTGTGACGCTGGCAGACCAGGTGCTAGCACTCATGCCAAGGTCCCCATGTCTCAACTGAACACTGACAAATACATAGTTGCAATCAGTCTGGCTCACCTGAATGTTTAGTATTGTTAAAATAGGCATTAAGATTATATAAGAATGTGTTTAGTGTTTAGACTTTACTGAATGCTTGTGAGGTGCTGCATGCATTAAACTCACTTATAGCACCTGTATCCCATATTGTAAGGTAATATTTAAGCATTTGTATTGTACGCCTTTGTGACTGTGCAAATCACCAGACAGCAGAGAGAGATTAATTAGTGTACAGTGTTGGTCTCCAACAGAATGTGTTACATCTTGGCCCACAAGGAAGGCCCATTGACACTAGGCAGACTATTGTGGAACATTAAAGAGAACAAAAGACTTTTTGTTGTTTTGCTCTTCCCCACCATGAAGGGGTCATGCAAGTGAATTCCTCCAATCAGTTAAGTTTGCAGCTCAGAGAACATGGGAGCGAAGGGGTAAAAGACCCTTACAAGAAGGAACTGTATCTCTATGCTGCTTGGACTCTGGGGGGCAAGGTTTTCTAAGCATAAGAAAGGGATTCCCAGCTGCTTTGCTTGGAGTATCCCTAAAGGACATATAGCGCTTGCTTATTATAGAAGTTTATATTACAGGGGCGGGCAAACTTTTTGGCTTGAGGGCCACATCGGGGTTCCAAAATTGTATGGAGGGCCGGTTGGGGAGGCTGTGCCCCTCTCCCCCTGCTTCTCGCCTCCTGATGGCCCCCTGCGACTCCTGTCTCATCCAACCCTTCCTCTCATTCCTGACTGCCCCATCCAACCACCCCTTCTCCCTGACTGCTTCCGGAACCCCTGCCCCTGACTGCCCCCTTCCACTCCATCCAACCCCCCCCTTCCGGACTGCCTCCCCGGGACCCCTGCCCCCACGTTCCCCGCCCCAACCCCTATCCACACCCCCGCCTCCTGACCACCACCCCGAACCCTCCTGCTCCCTGCCCCCTTACCACACTGCCTGGAGTGCTGGTGGAGCTACAGCCACACCACCCAGAACACCAGGACAGGCAGCCGCGCCACCATGCAGCTCAGAGCACTGGGTCAGGCAGCGGCTCTGCAGCTGTGATGCCCGGACGCCCAGAGCATTGCGCCAGCAGTACAGTGAGCTGAGGCTGTGGGGGAGGGGGCACAGCAGGGGAGGAGCTAGGGGCTAGCCTCCTGGGCCAGGAGCTCAGGGGCTGGGCAGGATGGTCCCACAGGCTGGATGTAGTTTGCCCACCTCTGTTCTATTACCTTTTGAAACCTAAGATCGTAACTCATTTGTGTATGTATGTTTACCTGCTTTAACTTTGTAAATAAGTCTTGTTTCCTTTTTAATAAATCTGTATATAGTTTATTATAGGATTGTCTACAAGCATTGTGGTTTTTGTGAGATCTGAGGTGCAATTGACTAGTCCTTTGGGACTGGGAGAAACCTGAATATTTCTGTGATTCTTGGTCTAAAGGACCATCTATCTCAAAGATAGGCTCACCTTGGTGGCGAGATAGATCAGCGCCCTGAGGTTGATACTCACACTCTTGAGCCACTACAGGACAGCTTTTGTGATAGATGATGCCTTACGCCAAGAATCACAGCAATATTCAGGTTACTCCCAATCCCAAAGGATCAGTCACTTTCCCCTAGATCAATTCCACCCTAGATCTCACATCAAAGACAATGCTTGTAGCCAATCTTATAACAAACTATCTAAAGATTTATTAACTAGGAAAAGGAAATAAGTTATTTACAAGGTTAAAGTAGGTAAACACACACACATCAATGAGTTACTGTCTTAAGTTTCAAAAGTAAGATAGGCTTCTATAATAAGCCGTCCCTTAGCGCTTCCCAAGCTAAACCCTAGTGATCTCCTGCTTATGCCTTGAAAACATTGCCCTTGAGTCCAAGCAGCATAGTGATGCAGTTTCTTCTTGTTAAGGGTTTTTATCCCATTCCAATTCTCTGACCTGCCAGTTCAGCTGATGGGAGGAACTCCTCTTTATTGGGGGGCAGAGCAAACAACAAAGTCTTTTGTCTTCTGGTGATCCACAATAGTGCGTCTAGTAGTGATGGGCCTTTATTTGTTGGGCAGAAGGTAACACCTCCTGTTGGAGACTAGTATTTCACACTGGTTAATGCTTCTATCATCTGCATCATCTCACTGGTTAGTGTTCCTCCCCTGTCCGGTGATTTACAGTTATAGAGCCTACACGTAAATATTACCTGATAACATGGGATGCAGATGATATAAGTGAGATTAATGCATCCAGCCCCTTACAAACATTTCATAAAGTCTAAACATATTCTTAGTATTGCTAAAATAGTTATTAGAATTATAACACACAGGTGAGGAAGGCTGATTCCAGCTATGCATTTGTCAGTGTTCATTTGAGACGTAGGCCCCCTTGGCATAAGCTGGCACCTGGTTTGCCAGTGTAACTCTGACAACTGCAGGATCTCACAGTGGTGGTCTAAGACCTTGTAAAAGCATTTGATGAATATGTGCAATTTAACGATTTCTCAAATAGCGACTCTTGCTTACTCTGGACACAGCTAACGTCCTGCTGAGGGGGAAAATAACATGCATCTCATAGTACCAAGAAAATACAGCAAAATTGGATGTGCACGCAAAATTAGCCATTAGAAGATCAGTGAGGAGCTGATTAGGGTCTGGCGAGGAATTAGTTTAGTGAAAATAAATAGGTCCGAACACACGATCAGAGATACTTAGTGTTATTACAGTGAAAAAGATAACAAAGCACAGAAGGAACTAGTGTGTCAACTGAGGAAAAAGAAATAAACCCAGAAATACCACAGGCATTAAAAAGTAATGGGAGGGACAGCCACAACCCAGAGCCCACTGGGAACATTTTGTTCTGTTCTTTCTGTAACCCTGTGGGAAACATATGTACGACTCCCCAAAAGTGAGACTGAGTTAAAACAAAAATCACAGCAGGAAGTAGCAATGGCAGCCTCAGCGGCCCTTGGAGTGGTAAAGCTGAAGCACATGATGGGCTCCCAATAGGATTTTACAAACTGCCATGTTGATAATATCACCCCCATAGTGACTGGAGTATTGGGCTGCAATGCACAGCCAGATAACACCAACCTCGCTATTTGCCCGAAGGAAGGAGGGCTCCTGAGTGAGTGCTCGAGCTACAGCCTAAACTCCCTCCTTTAACACGGACCTAAAAATATTTGTTAATAGTTCCAGTGGCAGTAAGGTGAGTTGTTGATCTAGGGAGGGATTTCCAAAGCTGAGATGGGAATTTGGATGGCCAAATCCAATTAATTTCAAAATCCCACCTGAAAAGATCAAGTACTGGAGGTTGTATCAGGACCATGTTGGGTGTGTTATCCATGACCTGCACTCCGTCTTGTTTATACCTGAGCTAAGATTAATACTGTCACCTGATGCTAAAAATGCATTATACTAGTTGGAGTTCATGGGAGTTAAGGCCATTTTATAAAATGAATCCTGACAATGTGAGACACTCCTTGAGCAGCACTGCTGATTGCTGGATCTTGCCCAAACGTCTTTCTGCTTAATAAGAGGGCACATGTTTGTGACACACCCTGTCCTAATCAGCATTTCCTTAGAGCCCGGATAGGATATGATTCAGACATCTCTAGCATTTAAATAGGAAAAGGTGGTGATGGTGGGAATCTCATCTAGCCATGTGCACACATTGATGTGCTTCTGTTTTTCGCCAACCCAAATGTGCTCATGCCAATAGTATGAAATGTTGTGGCAACTAGAACAGTATGACTGGACTGAAAGCTGATATTGCTACGTTTTACATTCCAGATTAGCAGAAATCACTATGAAGTAAGTGATGCGTTGCTGAGTTGTCCTTTTCCCAGTGACGTCCCAAGATTTTCAACATTTAAGGAGGCGTAGTGCTCTTAAGCATATGTGTATACATTCATTCTCGGGGGTTATAAATACTCACTATGGGAAGTAACACAGGTTTGGGGTAGTGTAGGGACCAAACAATCAGCTTGGTGGGAAAGATGAATGTTGTTACAATGATCACTATACAGGGAGCCTTAATTATGTAGTAAACTAATTAACAATCCTGAGTGTAAGTTTTTAAACAGAATAATGAGCTAGTTTGGAAGGGTAACCAGCCAGGGGATAGCTGGGTGCGCTCCATGTGGTTCAAGGAAGAAGCAAAGGCTTTCATTGCTAATAAGTTTTGTCCACATTCTGAAATTCATTACATTGATATCCTTCACATGCAGTAGATAGAAATGTTCAAAGGGAACTGCATGGTGCCCCTAACTTAAAGGATGCCCCAACGGGCACAAATGAATGAGATGGATCAGTTTTGACACAGTACTCTGTGGCAAAAGTGTGTTTGTAATTATTTGAAACAGTAAAATGGTTGATGTTTTGGCAGCGGTGTCTCTTCACCTCTGTAAGTCGTTATGAACTGTAACAATCTTTATATACTCAGAGTTGATAGGCCACCACAGCTGTGAGAAGTGTGGTTATTAATGTGATTGGTATATGCAGGAAAATATTAATAAATTATGATGGTCAAATGAATAAATTACCAGGAGATTATAAAAACCCATCTCCTATTCCAGGGATCCATTTTCAATAATCTCCTACTACACCTCTACCCCGATATAACGCTGTCATCGGGAGCCAAAAAATCTTACCGCGTTATAGGTGAAACCGCGTTATATTGAACTTGCTTTGATCCACCAGAGTGCGCAGCCCCGCCCCCCCAGAGCACTGCTTTACCGCGTTATATCTGAATTCGTGTTATATCGGGTCGCGTTATATTGATGTAGAGGTGTAATTTGTTGCTCTCACTGTTGCGCATATTGTGCAAATTTTAAAGAACAAGTGAAGCTGTAAGTTGAGTGAAGTCTGAGGGGCTGAAGAACCACATGGCAGTGAGAGCCACCTAGATCTTCAGCTCTTTATTTCCAAATGTCTTAACTTTATTTTTGAAATTGTTTAACTTCTGTAAAGAAAGGGAAATGTTGGTTTGGGGCATTAGATGGACCACACTTCAACGCACATTTAACTCTGACTCTTATTTAATAAAGCTGCGTGTTTAAGAACGTATGTTTAATTAAAATGTCAGCTGTACGTACTCACTGTGGGATCTAGAAGTTAAGTTGCTTGCTATCCTGGTTACTCAGAATCATTAGAAATAAAGATACTGCTGTCCAAATTCTGCCTTTCATTATCCCTATGCCAGTCCCCCATATCTTTCAGTGGTGTTGCTCATTAGTAGTAAGAAGCCCAGGGATCTGTTCTAGGTCCGATGTTATTTAACATCTGGATTAATGGCCTGGATGTAGGTATAAGGCGCATACTGATCAAGTCCACAGATGACACAAAGCTGGGGGATTGCAAACACTTTAGGGGATAGAACTTAAATTCAAAAGGATCTTGATAAATTGGAGAACTGGGCTATAAACAACCAAATGAAAAGCAACAAAGACAAATGTAACGTGCTGCACCTAGGGAAGAAAAACCAAATGCACAAATACAGAATAGGGGATAACTGGCTTGTCCGCAGCACTGCTGAGAAGGATCTGGGAGTTGTGGTGGTTGACAACCTCGACATACGTCAGCAATTTGATGCTGTTGCAAAAAACAAATGCAGTTTCAGGTTGCATTAACAGAGGCATAGCATACAAGTCACAGGAGGTGATAGTACTGCTCTACTTGGTGCTAGTAGGCCTTAGTTGGAGTGCTGTGTCCAGTACTCCAGTCACCAATGTATAGAAAGGATGTAGAGAAACTGGAAAGGATCCAGAGGCGAGCGACAAAGATGATCAAAGGGATGGAACACAAGCCATATGAGCAAAGGCTAAAGGAACTGGACATCTTTTCATTTAAAAAAGAGGAGATTAAGGGTAGGGGAACATGATGGAGAAAAGTTGTTCTCTCTTGCCACAGAGGGCAGGACAAGAAACAATAGGTTCAAACTACAGCATAGCAGATTTAGATCAAATCTCAGGAATAGCTTCCTAACAGTAAGAACAGTAGGCCAGTGGAACAGGCTGCTTCTGGAGCTTGTGGAATCTCCTTCGCTGGTGGTTTTCAAAAGGATCCTGATAGCCATCTGTCTTGGATAGTTCAGAGACAACAAATCCTGCATCTTGCCAGGAGGCTAGACAAGACCCTTGCAGTCCTTTCTAACCTATGGTTCTATGATTCTATAACCAAGTGAGATCCTGACATTAGAATTCAGTCAATAACTTGATACATATGCCAGAATAGGATTCAGCTCACTCTCCCTCAGCTTTGCTGGCCAGGGAGTGCAAACAGGAGTAAAAAGTAGTGAAAACATACTTAGTTGCCAAAGTAAGCAGATGGGACTCTGATTACAAACAGGAGGAAGATCTGATGAAGATGGAGGTGCCATTTTTACACCACTTTTCAGATTAGAGCTGCACTTAAAATGTGGTAGTAATTCTGGGGGGTTCGTAATAGCTCAGGAATGTAAACATTTGCTTTCCTATAATGTAACAGCACATTTCAGTTTTCTAAAAAAGTTACCAAAGATTCCATTTGGCAAGGTCACTATGTATCTAGGGTGACCAGACAGCAAGTGTGAAAAATCAGGATAGGGGTTGGGAGGTAATAGGAGCCTATATAAGAAAAAGCCCCAAATATTGGGACTGTCCCTATAAAATTGGGACATCTGGTCACCCTATATGTATCACAATGACTCTTAACTCCTTGTCTGTTTTTTCCCCCTCAAATAGTTGATTGGAATGCTGCTGGCATGCTGTCTGTCCCGATTTATCACTGCCAATCAGTATGAGATGGTGTAACAAGGTGAGCCATTATCTCTTTGTATACAGTGTGCTGGCCACAAGGTATTTCAGTAGCCATGCTCTGCTGTACATTTGTTCATGATAGTAGATTTTGGGTGTCTTATGTTTTTATCAAGAATGGGGCCTTTAGCTGTGGGTTCTGCCTCCCTCCACCCCAATATTTTGCCTGGTGGAAAGAAGGGAATTGCAGCATCGCTTGAACATATAATTTATGAATATTTTGTTACCTCTGAATATATTTTTTTTAAAAAAGAGAAAGTTCTGTTGTGAAGCTTGTTAGCAGCTAAAACAATTCATCTCTTTTTCTCTCTCCTTCCCTAGTCTTTCAGAGATGTGAAATACAGAGCCTGTCTCAAAATCAGGAACTGCAGCAATCTAGGAAGACTTTAAAGAATGTTAGAGCACACTCTCTTGCACACACACCCCATCTTCTAAACTCCGTACCATGTGTAGTGTACCATTCCGTGAAGTACTATTGCACCACCAAGAGTAGCTTGAACCATTCAACATCCAGTACTGTACACTCCATCTTAAAGGCTCTGCATATGATGGCACTATATGTATGTTCTTGGTCATACAGTAGTTGCGTTGTACGTGAACAATGGTAATCCATTAACAACATTGATCAGGCTGTGCATGTAGTGACTGGAGGGCAAAATTAGCCTTTCACCATGGTTAATAAGTGTTGCACACGTTCATTTAAACCAGTATATGAAATATATATTCTTTTGCTTTACTAAATCTTAGTTTCTTGTTTTGTTTACTGCTTTACTAAGGTTTTCATCTTCTCACCACAAATGCCCCCTTCCCCCAAAACACAAGAAATCAGTAACATAACATAAAGATACTTGAAAAATAATGTTATAATGTTGTGCTTGAAGGGAACTGTTATTCCTGATGTTCTACTACATCTTTGATTCTTATTCAATGTTGTATGCCTAGTGCGTATGCCAGTAGACCTTGTCTAGTGCATTTTGCCTCTGAACCTGAACCTGTGTAATACTGTTATTAAGCTGTGTTGTTGCTTACTGTGAAGGCAGTAATTTTGCTTCTTTTATTTTTTTATTAGATAACTCTGAACTAATCAAATTGTGCTGTAATGCGGCCTTCATCCTTTTTTCTATTTTCTTTTTTTTCCCCATTGACGTTACAGCCACCAAATATATTGTCAAATCAATCAAAACAAAAACAAGCATACAGAATATTTTGGGGGGGAAGCAAAAGTTTAAAACCTTTTTAAAAAAATAGGAATTTTTTAATAATGCCTCTGTCTAGCATGCCAACAAGAATGCGTTGATATTGTATTTGTGAGATATGTATTAATAAATGGAACTATTACAGATTTCTATCTGCTTCACTTTTGTTCTTCAGTCCTAACACAACTCTCAGGGAGAAGTAAAACAGAGAGTGCATCATTATTTAGAATTATGTGTATTTTAAGTTGTGACTTGCTTATGAGGCAAAAATAATATTGCCTTGGAAGGAGGTAGTAGCTGGAATTGTTTCAAACTCTTGGCGAAACAAACTGTGGAATAAGTGGAAGGTTTTTCTTTGGGCTAAACACATACCCTCTGCTTCACAATTACTCCTTTTGTGGCCGGTAAGAAAATCTACAATGTTCAATGATAGGTAATAATTGGAGATATGCCAATGTCCTAGAACTGGAAGGGACCTTGAAAGGTCATTGAGTCCAGCCCCCTGCCTTCACTAGCAGGACCAATTTTTGCCCCAGATCCCTAAGTGGCCTCCTCAAGGATTGAACTCACAACCCTGGGTTTAGCAGGCCAATGCTCAAACCACTCAGCTATCCCTCCCCCCTATGATCCTGGTCCTTTGTGTTGCACACTATTATGGTGTTAGGAATTCCCTTCGGTTTGTTTTTGCATAGCACTGACTCTGCGACCTTTGCGGAAAGGTATGCCCTTGTATCTCGGCCTTGGAAGGGTCTCTCTCCATGTGAATATATGGAGAATTTAGGACCTGACACAAAGCCCATAAAAGTCAGTGGTAATTTTCCATTGACTACGATGGGCTTTGGATTGGGCACTAAACCCCCTTATAACAATTGGAGATATACCAGTCTCCTAGAGCTGGAAGGGACCTAGAAAGGTCATCAAGTCCAGCCCCCTGCCTTCACTAGCAGGACCAAGTACTGATTTTGCCCTAGCTCCCTAAGTGGCCCCCTCAAGGATTGAACTCACAACCCTGGGTTTAGCAGGCCAATGCTCAAACCACTGAGCTATCCCTTAATCTAAAATGCATTGAAATCAATAGGAAGACTCCCATTGACTTCGCTAGGCTTTTGTTCAGGCCTTAAATCAGTAATTTACCTGCAAGTTGAGAAGAGAATTTAGCCCCCTTTGTTACTTGGGTAAAAAAGAAAAATGAAGGAGGAAAGCTGTAGCATATGTGGGCATAAACTTTCAAGCCTTTCTGAAAAGTACCATCAAATACATGAAGTAATTGTGCAGTGCCTCAGCCCTACATTGTAGACCCGGCGATGAACAGCAGTCTCTTTAAACTATAAAGGCATGTCTTTCTGTAAAGCTTAATAACTGCAGAGGCGTTCAGTATTGTGCATGCATACACAACCCCCATAATTACATGTGCCTTTGCTGTGTACACTTTGCATATGCACCCAGGTATGGAAACTCTTTTGCGCTGACTAAATTCCAGGAAGATAAAACACCACTGAGTGACTTGAAGGTAGTGCAAAAATATAGCTGGTTATTGTCTCAGAGCTGCCATGCAGACCAGTTAAGGGCTGAGTTTGAACCTAGATAGATAACACACATTAGGCTTTACTCAAACAAGTTGCAAAATGCCACAAACTGAAGTCCAAGTGCAGGGTATTATTTTTGGTTTCCGCATCCCCTCAGCTGAAAGAATAAGGGAACATCTGGACAGATCTTAGATTAAATAGACATATGTGTTAAACGTATGCTCTGGCTGCACTTTCACAAAAGCACTGGTACTGCTATAAACACACCACCAGGGCTCCTTGGGAGAATACAGACTCTCCTTCTGCCTCTTGCTTGTGTTTTCTTTCCCCTTAGCAGCAGGGACACTAGACTCCCTAATTAGTATGGAATAAACCATTCGAAGCAGGTTTTAAGTGAGATCTCCAGGAGAATCCTGTAGACTGCAGCTCATTACACTGCCTACCCTGGTGCCTGCATTGGGGATCAGACTCTGATACCAGGTTCTAAGCAGGGCCGGTGCAACCATTTAGGCGACCTCGGCGCTAGGATTTGGGGGGCGGCATTTTCTTCGGCAGCGGCTGGATCTTCGGCCTCCCGAGTCACTGCTGGCATTTAGGCGAAGGGAATTGGGGCAGGGGAGCTCGGGGAGGGTCGCCTGCAGCAAGTAAGGGGGGGGTGGCACACGGGAACTCCCCACCCCAGCTCACCCCTGCCCCGCCTCCTCCCCGAGCACGCCGTGGCTGCTTCACTTCTCCCGCCTCCCAGGCTTGCAGCGCCAACCAGCTTAGGCACTGCAAGCCTGGGAGGCGGGAGAAATGAAGCAGCGACGGCGTGCTCGGGGTGGAGGCGGAGCAGGGGTGAGCTGGGGCAGGGAGTGGGGAGCTGCCTCAGGGGTCGGGGGGGAGTTGCTGCGGGGCGGGGGCGCCTCAGGGCGGGGGCTCGGGGATGGGGGAGGGCGCAAGGTGGAAGTTTCGCCTAGGGCGCAAAACATCCTTGCACCAGCCCTGGTTCTAAGCCAGTGGTGACAGGAGCCCAAAGATGGCTCAGGTGTGTGCATGCATACATGGTCTCTAGCAGCACGCGCTGCTTTTCAGCATTCGCTGCCAATAAATCCATTGTGTGGTATTGATGTTGGCTGGAATGATCCCTGCTCTCTCATCCAAAATTAAAGGCAATCGTAGTAGGAGCAGTGCTGAGGAATGAACAGGCATGCAGGGATACATAAAGGAAACAAAACCTGAAAAGACCTTAAAAGCTCACTGGCACCTTCGGCTTTATTGGAGTGGGAGCTTGCACTTTTGCGGGGGGGGACAGAACTTGGTGTCAGTCTCTAACTACAGATCATTATTTTTACTGATGTGATCCATTGCTGAGAATAAAGCTGATCTTCACTCTCTCCCTCTTGCTGTATTTGACTGATGCTTGTAACTCCAATAGCTATGCCTTGGCCTTGAGTCTCAATCTGCGCTTTCCGGTGGCAGAGTCTGCTCTGCCTCAGCTCCAGCCTTGCTTTACTTGGCACCTATCACTAAACAATAGAATGTCTAAGTTAAGATTTATTTGTCAGCAGCTGATCTTATGTGCCATTTTCCCTAGTAACAGCTGCTTTCCCTGCTACTGCTTGGTTCTGGGTTTTGTTAAGGGTAGGTAGAAGTGTGTGTGTGTGTGTGTGTGTGTGTGTGTGTGTGTGTGTGTGTGTGTGTGTGTGTGTGTGTGTGTGTGTGTGTGTGTGTGTGTGTGTGTGTGTGTGTGTGTGTGTCAGAGAGAGAGAGATGGGGTAAGGTAGGTGGAACTGTGTGTGTGTGTGAGAGTTGAGATGGGGGTAGTGGTTATTACAAGGGTCCACCATATGTTCAGACCTTTCTGAGAAATTCCCCGGACCCTTCCTATGTGTAATCTCAGTCCAATGGCTGGTTGTGTTTGTTGTTTTGTTTTGTTTTTCTTTTTAATTCCGTCAGCCATTTTTAAGCTGTGAAAGGGTGAAATCCCCACCCCCACCCCCTTCATTTTATGAAAATGTAAAGATGCTTTAGCTCACAAGTAGCTGAAATTCAGCATCTGACAATGTGAGATTGACTAGCTGTTTCTCAGAAGAGCTGGAAACTTGCCTTAATCGTGGGGCCAGAGCTACAAGAATGTTCACATTCATCAATGGGCACGGACATTAGTAACTTTGGCTAATGTTGGAAACTATAAAACGAAGTTCTACACTAAGGACTAAATCCTGCTTGGCTCATTCGCACAAGTAGTTCCCTTAACTTTCCTAGCTGGCAAATTACTGCACCTTTAGAGCCAGAAAGAATTTACAAAACAGGGGGGTTCTGGCTTCCATCCCCCCCAACCCCAAAACCAGAAAATTAAATAAAAATCAAATGTATTCTTGATGTTCTGCACTGTGGTATTTAAATACATGTGTGTATATAATACTGAGAGAGGAGAAACCTGTATATTTAAACAGGATACTCATTAACATTTGTCCTGCAGTGAAGTTGCCTTCTGCTCAGTTTTGCTGGGTCTCTGTGGCCTGTGCTGGTTCAGGAGGAAGGACGATGCATTGTTCTCCTCAAGCACAGTCTGTGGATTGTGTGCTTTGCAGCTTCACGATCCATCAGGCAGGCCTGGCAGCAGCTGTAGAAAGTCAAACACTGGAAATGACTGACTGTGCATTTGAGCAAATTGAGGGCAATCAATTAAAAGCTGGATTTTGCATAAAGACTGGAGCTGCAAGCAAACCAACTTTCCTTCGTTATTGACGTCTGCCTTTCCTTGTACCCGCCACAGTGCAGAGAAGAGGAATCAGTGTCCTAGCTTTTGTTTGAGCCCTGTCACTAGACTGCTGTGTATTTGCTGTCTCATTTGTTTCCCTGTATTGATTTTTCTATTATAAATTATATGTGCTCCACATTCAAACCTGGGAAAGTTCGGAGCAAGATCCAAACGTTGCAGCTTGGCCTCAACTCTGATTGGTATGTCTTTTTTTTTTTTAAACACCTTTTATTTATATTGCCCGTGCAGTTCTGTATTGCTGAACCTCCAGCTAAAAGGGCAGATGAACAGCTGCCTTCAGAGACCAGGTCATTCTCCAGCTCAGCCTGTGGGGAGCTGTCTCTCTCTGTCAGGAACAGTAGTTTCCTTGCTGGCGCATTCCCTTGGCTTTTGATAGCTCTGAGTTTGGCACGCTGAAGTCTGCTCCTTTTATGCCAACGCAGCCCACTGCTTCTCTGCTCTGCTCTGCAGCAGAACAATGTTCGCGGTTTAATTAATGTGAAGAATGCCAATACAATTGCTGCATAAATGCTGGGCAGCTTTCATGTAACTCCTCTAGGGGGATTTGTTTTTCAGGCTATGGAAATGCTGTTTACAAGCACAGTTTCCTCGTATTCTCCCCCCCCCCCCCCGCTTGCCCCAGTAGCGTGTGCTTGATTTGTTTCCAATCTGCAGTAAGCCTGGTGTTCTGTTAGTGGCTTTGCTTCGTGTATGTAGTAGAATGTGCACTTTCTACCTTGTCCATCAACCACATGATATACGGGGACAGCTCCTGCAGACCTCATCTCTTAGAATTCAGTGGGACTTTTGGTACACAGATGATTAGAGAATCAGGCCAGACCCTGCAGTTTGTATTCTGGGAAAACGCCCACAAAAGTAAGGACAGCAGCTGTAAAAAGGTAAGTACTACAAGCTCTTCTTCAGAAAGCTCTAAAAATGCATCCTATCTCTCTACAGCACCCCTCCCCCAATCACCTGAGTATTTTAATCAAGCAGGAGATTTGAACCAACAAAGAATCACATCAGGTGGGCTTTTAAGTTCATTTCAGTCCAAGTTGTATCTTGCTCTGATTGAAGAGTGATGCTGAATTAAGGGTCATCCCTGACAGGCTCAGCAGCTTGCAGGGAAGGAATCCCAGAGGGGATTTGGCTCACCGGCAGTCCCGGTCTCTCCCACTGCAATAGGATTCGTCTGCCCAAAGGAGAAGGGAGATTGGGCTGCGAACATCTTCCCTGTGATTCACCAGGTTAGGGGAGGAAGTGGGTCACACCAGCCTCCTCTCACATTTCCTACTGATCAAGGGCTGTTTGGGCCAAGTTGCTGATGGTGAGTGATGGGGTGCCAGGCCACTGAACTGGATTTGAATTCTGTCTCCATTTCAGTGATGCATGCGCTTAACTTTAACCATGTGCGTAATCCCATCCCTAGCCAACAGCGCACTTCAAATAGGTGCTTACGCGCTTTGCTAAGTCAGGGGGAGTTGCTGGGCTACCATCAGCCTCTTCAGAGATCCTGCTTGTCTGGGTGAGGGGGTGTCAGACTGGGCTGTCTGTGGCCTCCTTGGAGGAACCTGTTACTGGCGGTGGGCGGAGTTCTTTCAGCACATATCTTCTATTTCCACAACCTGGTACTGGGCTTATTCTACATGCTACTCCAGTCTCTAACCTTTCCACAGATGGGCAAAGTGCAGGAAACAGAGAAATAATCAATTTCTGATTAATGTAAAAGTAAAACCAAATGATTTTGTAAATGCAGGTCCCTCCCAGGCTGCAATAATCTTGCTGTAGGTTAACACGGCAGCAAGGTCTGCGGAAATGAAGGGGCCATTAATAATTTTGCAAGCAGAGCAACAGTGATAAAAATAGCTGTGCCGTTTTCAGATGGTCCAAGGAGATACTGAGAAGCTGTTCCTGCAAAATAACAGACTAAAACAAATCTAGTGTGACTCCACGCAGGAAACAGTCGATCCTACATGCTGCTCGTTGGGTGTAAAGTGCACATCTATGCAAAGGCCCTATGCACCACTTGCACCTAACTTTGAGAGATCCGGTGGGACTTAAATAGTGCATGGACCTTGCTCTGGCCCTCTGCACAGGGGTGAATTTCACCTCAAGGGAAAGCCTTGGAGTATTTTACAGAGGTTAATATTAGTGTGAACACTTTCAGCTACAGAAAAGCAGTTGATCTTAACGGTTATGTTCACTGTAGGCAGTGACATACTGTCTGGGAGCTGGGGTGAGTACTGGACGATGCTGATGAACACAGCCTGTATGTATAAGTTTTGCCAGTGGCATTGCTTTACATTTGACCCAATCCTGCAGGCCTTATTCAGGCAAAGCTCCCATTATAATGAGTCCTGCCTGGCTCAGGAGTGCAGGATCAGACCCACGATGTCTAGCCAGAAAGAATTGGTTCTCCGCACCATTTAGCCCACTATTTCTTTACACCAGCATCAAAATGGAGCTCTATCATCAGGACAGGGAGGGAACCTGGATGGAACCCGTTTGCAGCCCATTAGTACTGTGGTTCTCAGCCAGAGGTATGGGTATCCCTGGGGGTACACAGAGATCTTCCAGGGGGTACATCAGCTCAGCTAGATATTTGCCTAGTTTTACATCAGGCTACATAAAAAGCACCAGCGAAGTCAGTGCAAACTAAAATTTCATACAGACAATGGCTTGTTTATGCTGCTCTATATACCATCCACTGACATGTAAGTACAATATTTATATTTCAATCTGTTTATTGTATAATTATATGGTAAAAATGAGAAAGGAAGCAATTTTGCAGTCATAGTGGGCTGTGACACTTCTGCATTTTTATGTCTGATTTTTGTAAGCAAGTCATTTTCAGGTGAGGTGAAATTGAAACTGAAAGGGGTACAGTAGTCTGGACGAGTTGAGAGCCACTGCTCTAGGGAGTCAAGACATTGGACTGGGAACTAGCAACAGGGATTCTACTTCTGGCTTGGTCACTAACCAGCTGTGTGACCTTGGGCAAGTCACTTCACTTCTGTGTCTCTGTTTCCCCTCCGACCCAGTGTCTGTTTACACCCTAGCTTTTCAGGACCGACACGGCCACATTATGCATATGTCCCGTGCCTAGCACAATGGGGTGATACAACAGTACGCTAATGAGCTGTGCTCAGGCTTCCCAATCTCTACATCTAGTCCCTGACAGCTGCGGGGGAAGGATGGTGAGATCTGCCAGTGAGCCAAAGCCCACCTGCCTCTCTTCGGGGGTCAATGTCCCAAGATCTCTACGCTGGAGAGTCAGTAATGTTTGAGTTATTGGCATTAACAATTCTCAGCAGCAGCAGTTGCTGCTTCTGAGTGTTTGTGTTCTGCAGCAAGGTGCATAATTTTCCCTATTTCAGCCACTTACTCCTAAAATGAGAGATCCATAATTATACCACGTGTGATTTTGTCACTGATTGTGCTGGCTTATTACCCAGTTACAATAATTGAAAGACAGCAAATCACAGTGCCATGCACACAGAGTTGTATAATATGTAGTCATCACTGTGGTAAATAAATGGCATCACATTTGGAGTTCTGGATTGACCTGGACATTGTAAGAACATAAGAACATAAGAAAGGCCGTACTGGGTCAGACCAAAGGTCCATCTAGCCCAGTATCTGTCTACCGACAGTGGCCAATGCCAGGTGCCCCTGAGGGAGTGAACCTAACAGGCAATGATCAAGTGATCTCTCTCCTGCCATCCATCTCCATCCTCTGACGAACAGAGGCTAGGGATACGATTCTTACCCATCCTGGCTAATAGCCATTTATGGACTTAGCCACCATGAATTTATCCAGTCCCCTTTTAAACATTGTTATAGTCCTAGCCTTCACAACCTCCTCAGGTAAGGAGTTCCACAAGTTGACTGTGCGCTGCGTGAAGAACTTCCTTTTATTTGTTTTAAACCTGCTGCCTATTAATTTCATTTGGTGACCCCTAGTTCTTGTATTATGGGAATAAGTAAATAACTTTTCCTTATCCACTTTCTCAACATCACTCATGATTTTATATACCTCTATCATGTCCCCCCTTAGTCTTCTCTTTTCCAAACTGAAGAGTCCTAGCCTCTTTAATCTTTCCTCATATGGGACCCTCTCTAAACCCCTAATCATTTTAGTTGCTCTTTTCTGAACCTTTTCTAGTGCTAGAATATCTTTTTTGAGGTGAGGAGACCACATCTGTACACAGTATTCGAGATGTGGGCGTACCATGGATTTATATAAGGGCAATAATATATTCTCAGTCTTATTCTCTATCCCCTTTTTAATGATTCCTAACATCCTGTTTGCTTTTTTGACCGCCTCTGCACACTGCGTGGACATCTTCAGAGAACTATCCACGATAACTCCAAGATCTTTTTCCTGACTCGTTGTAGCTAAATTAGCCCCCATCATGTTGTATGTATAGTTGGGGTTATTTTTTCCAACGTGCATTACTTTACATTTATCCACATTAAATTTCATTTGCCATTTTGTTGCCCAATCACTTAGTTTTGTGAGATCTTTTTGAAGTTCTTCACAATCTGCTTTGGTCTTAACTATCTTGAGTAGTTTAGTATCATCTGCAAACTTTGCCACCTCACTGTTTACCCCTTTCTCCAGATCATTTATGAATAAATTGAATAGGATTGGTCCTAGGACTGACCCTTGGGGAACACCACTAGTTACCCCTCTCCATTCTGAGAATTTACCATTAATTCCTACCCTTTGTTCCCTGTCCTTTAACCAGTTCTCAATCCATGAAAGGACCTTCCCTTTTATCCCATGACAGCTTAATTTACGTAAGAGCCTTTGGTGAGGGACCTTGTCAAAGGCTTTCTGGAAATCTAAGTACACTATGTCCACCGGATCCCCCTTGTCCACATGTTTGTTGACCCCTTCAAAGAACTCTAATAGATTAGTAAGACACGATTTCCCTTTACAGAAACCATGTTGACTATTGCTCAAGAGTTTGTTTTTCTATGTGTCTGACAATTTTATTCTTTACTATTGTTTCAACTAATTTGCCCGGTACCAACGTTAGACTTACCGGTCTGTAATTGCTGGGATCACCCCTAGAGCCCTTTTTAAATATTGGCATTACATTAGCTAACTTCCAGTCATTGGGTACCGAAGCCGATTTAAAGGACAGGTTACAAACCTTAGTTAATAGTTCCGCAACTTCACATTTGAGTTCTTTCAGAACTCTTGGGTGAATGCCATCTGGTCCCGGTGGCTTGTTAATGTTGAGTTTATCAATTAATTCCAAAACCTCCTCTAGTGACACTTCAATCTGTGACAGTTCCTCAGATTTGTCACCTACAAAAGCCAGCTCAGGTTTGGGAATCTCCCTAACATCCTCAGCCGTGAAGACTGAAGCAAAGAATCCATTTAGTTTCTCCGCAATGACTTTATCATCTTTAAGCGCTCCTTTTGTATTTTCATCGTCAAGGGGCCCCACTGGTTGTTTAGCAGGCTTCCTGCTTCTGATGTACTTAAAAAACATTTTGTTATTACCTTTGGAGTTTTTGGCTAGCCGTTCTTCAAACTCCTCTTTGGCTTTTCTTATTACACTCTTGCACTTAAGTTGGCAGTGTTTGTGCTCCTTTCTATTTGCCTCACTAGGATTTGACTTCCACTTTTTAAAGGAAGTCTTTTTATCTCTCACTGCTTCTTTTACATGGTTGTTAAGCCACGGTGGCTCTTTTTTAGTTCTTTTACTGTTTTTCTTAATTTGGGGTATACATTGAAGTTGGGCCTCTATTATGGTGTCTTTAAAAAGGGCCCACGCGACTTGCAGGGATTTCACTTTAGTCACTGTACCTTTTAACTTTTGTCTAACTAACCCCTCATTTTTGTATAGTTCCCCCTTTTGAAATTAAAGGCCACAGTGTTGGGCAGTTGAGATGTTCTTCCCACCACAGGGATGTTGAATGCTATTGTATTATGGTCACTATTTCCAAGCGGTCCTGCTATAGTTACCTCTTGGACCAGCTCCTGCGCTCCACTCAGGATTAAATCTAGAGTCGCCTCTCCCCTTGTGGGTTCCCGTACCAGCTGCTCCATGAAGCAGTCATTTAAAGTATCAAGAAATTTTATCTCTGCATTTCTTCCTGAAGTGAAATGTTCCCAGTCAATATGGGGATAATTGAAATCCCCCACTATTATTGGGTTCTTAATTTTGATAGCCTCTCTAATTTCCCTTAGCATTTCATCATCACTATTACTGTCCTGGTCAGGTGGTTGATAATAGATCCCTACTGTTATATTTTTACTAGAGCATGAAATTTCTATCCATAGAGACTCTATGGAACCTGTGGATTCGCTTAAGATTTTTACTTCATTTGAATCTACACTTTCTTTAACATATAGTGCCACTCCCCCCTGCACGGCCTGTTCTGTCCTTCCGATATATTTTGTACCCCGGAATGATTGTGTCCCATTGATTGCTCTCAGTCCACCAGGTTTCTGTGATGCCTATTATATCTATATCCTCCTTTATCACAAGGCACTCTAGTTCACCCATCTTATTATTTAGACTTCTGGCATTTGTGTACAAGCACTTTAAAAACTTGTCCCTGTTTATTAGCCTGCCTTTTACTGATGTGCCAGATTCTTTTTTATGTGACTGTTTATCATCTGATCCGGCCCTTACATTATACTTCTCATTCCTCTGCTCCTGACTATAACCTGGAGATTCTCTATCATCAGACTCTCCCCTAAGAGAAGTCTGTGTCCGATCCACACGCTCCTCTGCAGCAGTTGGCTTTCCCCTATCTCCTAGTTTAAAAACTGCTCTACAACCTTTTTAATGTTTAGCGCCAGCAGTCTGGTTCCACTTTGGTTTAGGTGGAGCCCATCTCTCCTGTATAGGCTCCTCCCATCCCAGAAGTTTCCCCAGTTCCTAACGAACGTGAACCCCTCCTCTCTACGCCATCATCTCATCCACGTAATTATAGCATCACTGACTTAGAGTTATTGCAGTATGGAAATATATCATAAAAATTAGATCCTGATGCGTGGATGTATAGATTACAACGCTGCCTTTTGCAGCGAGAACGTGCTTCCTCCTACAGATGTGCAGTATCCAATGAAATCTCTGCAGGCTCTTCCTACCAGCTGGGCTAAATTTGGAAGAAAAAAAAGTTGGCTCCTCCTTTGGCACATCACATTGCACCGATTTTTGTCACAAACAGCCAATGCGTTATGGTGATCAGCTTTCATTGTCCTGTTGTAGTTTTAGATGTTTGGTTCCTGCAAACTGATTCAATACGTGCCTTGACAAGGTAGGGACCGTGGAAAAGCTTTAAGCTTTGGGTTCTGCTCTGCATTAGCAGCAGTACAGCTGTTGTTCCTTTCTCAGCCACAGCTATTTATACGCCTAAATGACATTGAACACTCCTTGCTATTTTGGAGTTCTTGGGTGTGTATATGTTGACATATATGTTAAGAAGATAAGAACGGCCATACGGGGTCAAACCAAAGGTCCATCTATCATACTTTGTACAAAATGTATCATAATCCTGTAAAGGGATGAACATAAGGCTATAGGCTGTCACTGGCTGTCACAGTGAAAAGCTAATCCCGAAAACTACCCCAGCTCAGCTAGACTGAAAATCAGCATTGTGCGTGGGTCGGGGTGGGGGGGCAGCACAAGACCTCTCCACACTTACGGTCACCTAACCCAGACATTCTTGCTCTGTTTTCCACTGTTCTAGGTTGAGGTCCTACCACAGATGTTCATAGTGCTTTGATTGGAATGGCCATTGTACACCATTATTCGTTTTGTAATCTAATTTGTAAATAAATCATCTGATCAGGAAAACTGACTCATGCTTTCATTAATTAGTAGTATCTCTAGGCCCACAATTCTTTGTGAATTTTTTTTAATTGTAGCCAAACTTACTCTTTACATAGAATTCTCTGTGCTCCATAAGCATCTTATTCCAAACAGTCTATATTGAATCCACCTGTATGTCATCTCAGATATGAGTCCTGACTTCATCACATCCTTCTCAATTTACCTGGATACAACTTTCAGCACTGACAGGGCCAAACTCATCTGCCATCACTCACCTGGGGTAAAGGTCACCTCTGTGCAGGGAGTCAACGTAAACCCTATGTACCACTTATGTCCCAGTTGCATGGAGTTCCATTGAAGTCAATGAATAACTGGCATGAATAGAGAGAGCAGAATTTGGCCCATTTATATTTGAGGCAACTTGAAGGGATGTGACTTTGAAAGTCAAATCTAGCACCAGATCTAGATCAAACCCTCTTTCCTGAGGAGAAGATTAGTTTAGCCTCCTTGTCTTTGCCCCGTTTATGATTTGTTTCTGTTGCTAAACTGAATCACCTAGATCAGTGTTTCCCAAAATTGGGATGCCGCTTGTTCAGGGAAAGCCCCTGGCAGGCCGGGCCGGTTTGTTTACCTGCCGCGTCTGCAGGTCCAGCCGATCACGGCTCCCACTGGCCACAGATCGCTGCTCCAGGCCAATGGGAGCTGCTGGAAGCAGTGGCCAGTATGTCCCTCAGCCCGCGCCGCTTCCCACAGCTCCCATTGGCCTGGAGCAGCGAACCATGGCCAGTGGGAGCTGCGATTGGCCAGACATGCAGACGCGGCAAGTAAACAAACCGGCCTGGCCCACCAGGGGCTTTCCCTAAACAAGCAGCGTCCCAAGTTTGAGAAACACTGACCTAGATATTCCCTTTCTTGTTTTGACTAAGAATTATAGACGTTACAGCATGAAAAAGAAATCAAAAATAGCTTTATGGGACCAATTCAGTAAAAAAAAAAAAAAGTTATTGGCAATTAGCACAGATTTTTTTTAAAAAGTAATTAGTCCTCCTGCCCTGAGAATTAATGAATACTTTTCATTGCACCCTAAGGGATTGTCAACCCAATAATAATCCATTTGAGATTAATGTGATTCTAAAACTGCATTGTGAAAATGCAGGCTGCAAAATGATCACAAACAGGCAATCTTGCAGCAATGAACATGGACAGAAATTGCTTCCAGGATGAAGAGCCATTAATAATTTCAGATGGATTAAGTGTAATAAAAGGAACTGCTCATTCAGTAAGGGTGAATTCAAAAGTGGGTGGAGTAAAATGCACACAAAAAGTCATAAGGCCTAATTCATCCCTGATGGCAGTGGGTGTAATAGCCATGAAGTCAGTGCAGTTGCACATGGTCTCACCTGTGAAATGTGTATGGTAAAACATGCCTGTGAGGTGACTAACTCCCAGGCATGTCCATGTCCCCTGGCTTGGGTGGGTGTGTTCAACTGCCATGTTGAAGGGGGTTCTATAGAAGACATGGGAATCCCTGAAAACCCTTCAGAGCGCTCAGCTCATTTAAATGACAGGGAAGCTACAGGAGACAATGGGATTTCCCCCATCACATGGTGCTTCACATTTTTTATTATATGTATGTACATACAAAAACCACATCCTCTAATTTACAGCACAGTTCCTGTAAAGGTTTCTCTCCAGCAAAATTCTATTTTCATGGGACTGAGAAGGGGGATGGGAAACAGCCGCAGGAAGATACTCCACACGTGCTGGGAGTCGTTCTGTACGGTGAACGTTCTGTATCCTCTGACAACCCATTCATGTTTATCATGATTGTCGGCTTCCTCCCTGGCATTGTAAGATGAAGGATAAACAAATGTTCCTTGTCAGAGTAAAGCTCTAGAAGACAGAGAACACATCAAAAGCATCCCTCCCCCCCTCCCCCCGGAGCGCATCCCCTCCCACTCAATGACATTCACAGTCAGCCTCTGTGACATACACACAGACCTGCTCCAGGAGTCGTGACTCAGCCAGAGCTCCAAGCCCTCTGAGTGGGGTGCTGAAGGTTAAGTTAAACCCTTGCTGCTGTTGATGGCGGCTTGGTGTCATTTTTTAAAAATGTGTTGTGTTTTTTGTTAAGAATCAGTGAGCTAGACTAAAGCACCGAATATTCACTGCCACCACCTCCCAACGCGACATCCAGCAGAATAAATCAGCCAAATAAGTGATAAATATTACTTCACTTGGATTGCAATAGTGCCTAGAGGCGACGTACAGCTAGACCTCAGAGCATCATCATGGTGGGCACTGTACACACATGTAATTAAAAGATGCTCTCTGCCCCAAAGACCTTGCAGTCTAAGTATAAGATGTGGGCACAACAAAGAAAGGGGAAGAGTGCTAAGCAGTAGCTAAGATACCTCGAGGTGTGACACTGAGTGGATCAAGAGTGACTACAGGGCTCTGGGAGTACGGGTGAAGGAGTTTGGAGTGCAGGTGGTATTCTCGTTGATCCTTCCTGTCAAAGGTAGGGGCCCAGGCAGAGACAGGTGCATAGTGGAGGTGAATGCCTGGCTGCAAAGATGGTGTCATCAGGAGGGCTTTGGCTTCCTCGACCACGGGATGCTATTCGAGGAAGGACTGCTAGGCAGAGATGGTGTTCACCTTTCGAGGACGGGAAAGACCCTATTTGGACACAGACTGACTAACCTAGTGAGGAGGGCTTTAAACTAGGTTCGACGGGGACAGGTGAGCAAAGCCCACAGGTAAGTGAAGAACATGGAGACCTGGGAGATGGGTTGGAAATAGGAGGGAGCGTGGGCTAGAATGGCAGAGAGAAAGGAGGGCCAGGGCAAAACTGGGAGGCAAGATCAAATCAGTCTCTTAGATGCCTATATACAAATGCGAGAAGTATGGGTAATAAGCAGGAGGAACTGGAAGTGCTAATAAATAAATACAACTATGACATTGTTGGCATCACCGAAACTTGGTGGGATAATACACACGATTGGAATGTTGGTATGGATGGGTACAGCTTGCTCAGGAGGGATAGACAGGGGGAAAAGGAAGGAGGTGTTGCTTTATATATTAATAATGTACATACTTGGACTGAGGTGGAGATGGACACAGGAAACGGAAGTGTTGAGATTCTCTGGGTTAGGCTAAAAGGGGTAAAAAACAAGGGTGATATCATGCTAGGAGTCTACTACAGGCCACCTAACCAGGTGGAAGAGGTGGATGGAGGCTTTTTTTAAACAACTAACAAAATCATCCAAAGCCCAAGATTTGGTGGTGATGGGGGACTTCAACTATCCAGATATATGTTGGGAAAATAACATAGCGGGGCACAGACTATCCAATAAGTTCTTGGACTGCATTGCAGACAACTTTTTATTTCAGAAGATTGAAAAAGCTACTGGGGGAAGCTGTTCTAGATTTGATTTTAACAAATAGGGAGGGACTCGTTGAGAATTTGAAAGTGGAAGGTAGCTTGGGTGAAAGTGATCATGAAATCATAGAGTTCACAATTCTAAGGAAGGGTAGAAGGGAGTACAGCAAAATAGAGACAATGGATTTCAGGAAGGCGGATTCTGGTAAGTTCAGAGAGCTGATAGGTAAGGTCCCATGGGAATCAAGACTGAGGGAAAAACAACTGAGGAGAGTGGACAGTATTTCAAAGGGACACTATTAAGGGCCCAAAAGCAAGCTATTCCACTGGGTAGGAAAGAGAGAAAAAGTGGCAAAAGACCAGCTTGGCTTAACCATGAGATCTTGCATGACCTAAAAAATAAAAAGGAGTCGTATAAAAAATGGAAACTAGGACAGATTACAAAGGATGAATATAGGCAAACAACACAGGAATGCAGGGGCAAGATTAGAAAGGCAAAGGCACAAAATGAGCTCAAATTAGCTACAGGAATAAAGGGAAACAAGAAGACTTTTTATCAATACATTAGAAGCAAGAGGAAGACCAAGGACAGGGTAGGCCCACTGCTCAGTGAGGAGGGAGAAACAGTAACAGGAAACTTGGAAATGGTAGAGATGCTTAATGACTTCTTTGTTTCGATCTTCACCGAGAAGTCTGAAGGAATGCCTAACATAGTGAATGCTAATGGGAAGGGGGTAGGTTTGGAAGATAAAATAAAAAAAAGAACGAGTTAAAAATCTCTTAGAAAAGTTAGATGCCTGCAAGTCACCAGGGCCTGATGAAATTCATCCTAGAATACTCAAGGAGGTATCTGAGCCTCTACCTATTATCTTTGGAAAATCATGGGAGACAGCAGAGATTCCAGAAGACTGGAAAAGGGCAAATATAGTGCCCATCTATAAAAAGGGAAATAAAAACAACCCAGGAAACTACAGACCAGTTAGTTTAACTTCTGTGCCAGGGAAGATAATGGAGCAAGTAATTAAGGAAATCAACTGCAAATGCTCGGAAGGTGGTAAGGTGATAGCGATTAGCCAGCATGGATTTGTAAAGAACAAATCGTGTCAAACCAATCCGATAGCTTTCTTTGATAGGATAATGAGTCTTGTGGATAAGGGAGAAGCGGTGGATGTGGTATACCTAGACTTTAGTAAGGCATTTGATATGGTTTCGCATGATATTCTTATTAATAAACTAGGCAAATACAACTTAGATGGGGCTACTATAAGGTGGGTGCATAACTTCCTGGATAACCATACTCAGAGAGTAGTTATTAATGGTTTCCAATCCTGCTGGAAAGGTATAACAAGTGGGGTTCCGCAGGGATCTGTTTTGGGACCAGCTCTGTTCAATATCTTAATTGACTTAGATGTTGGCATAGAAAGTACACTTATTAAGTTCGCAGATGATACCGAACTGGGAGGGATTGCAACTGCTTTGGAGGACAGGGTCATAATTCAAAATGATCTGGACAAATTGGAGAAATGGTCTGAGGTAAACAAGATGAAGTTTAATAAAAACAAATGCAAAGTGCTCCACTTACGAAGGAACAATCAGTTTCACACATACAGAATGGGAAGAGACTGTCTAGGCAGGAGTACGGCAGAAAGGGATCTAGGGGTTATAGTGAACCACAAGCTAAATATGAGTCAACAGTGTGATGCTGTTGCAAAAAAAGCAAACGTGATTCTAGGATGCATTAACAGGTGTGCTGTGAGCAAGACAAGAGAAGTCATTCTTCCGCTCTACTCTGTGCTGATTAGGCCTCAACTGGAATATTGTGTCCAGTTCTGGGCACCACGTTTCAAGAAAGATGTGGAGAAACTGAAGAGGGTCCAGAGAAGAGCAACAAGAATGATTAAAGGTCTTGAGAACATGACCTGTGAAGGAAGGCCGAAAGAATTGGGTTTGTTTAGTTTGGAAAAGAGAAGACTGAGAGGGGACATGATAGCAGTTTTCAGGTATCTAAAAGGGTGTCATAAGGAGGAGGGAGAAAACTTGTTCATCTTAGCCTCTAAGGATAGAACAAGAAGCAATGGGCTTAAACTGCAGCAAGGGAGGTTTAGGTTGGACATTAGGAAAAAGTTCCTAACTGTCAGGGTGGTTAAACACTGGAATAAATTGCCGAGGGAGGTTGTGGAATCTCCATCTCTGGAGATATTTAAGAGTAGGTTAGATAAATGTCTATCAGGGATGGTCTAGACAGTATTTGGTCCTGCTATGAGGGCAGGGGACTGGACTCGATGACCTCTCGAGGTCCCTTCCAGCCCTACAATCTATGAAATTGTAATTCATGTAATAAACATCAGTCATAACAATATAAAACATCTATAGCCCCCTGGAAAATGACATCCCCCAGACTGGAAATTAAAATACAGGACACAGTCATGAGTTCTTTCTCCAGTGCTTACTATGAAGTGCTCCCCGCTATGGCAGAAACTAACACAGAGGAAGAGAGTGACAGACACAGTAGCAGTGCTCCCTATTTCAGAGACTGAGGAGAAGAATGTGCCAGCACATAGGGATGTGACCAGGAAGCATGAGCGTGGGGGAGTGGTACCTTTACTATTCCTTTCAGAAAGTAATCCACTGTGCTGCAGAGCCTCAGTCATTATGAATGACAAGCATTTGAAGGTGTGGATATTTATAGTGAAGTCTCCATAACCTGCCTTCACTTTGCCCATCACCCACCTAACAGAGAGGGATACACTTATATCCTATTACAGTCAGAAAATTTTGAAATAAATGACAACAGCTGAACACATAATTTGTTCTACTGATGGTGTGACTGTTTCCTGGTGTGGGATATAGCTGAGAATTCCAAATAGGACAGACTGTTTTAAACAGGGCAGACATCCCAAACTGGTGGTTATTCTATCATTAGAGTTTACCAAGCCAGTAACAAGAGTGAGCTTTTTTATCACCACACTGGTTAACAAGAAGTTAAAACCACAGTCTCCTTAGGCATTCCAGCCCTTGGCTCACCTCTCAGACAACTGGACTTTATTATGAGAGATTACTGAAAACCAGATTAATCAGCTATATGGGTCTTCCAATCCCAAGGGATCAGACATCTAACCAGGTCAATATATAAAACCTAGCTCTTGCCCAAAAATCATTCTGGAAGCCAACCCTTTAGTAACTAAAAGCTAAAGGTTTATTAATGTAAAAAGGAAAGAAAAGACAACAGTTATCAAATAGTTAAAGAATCATATACATCACAATTGATTTTCAGAGATTGCAGGTCAGGATCATAGCCGGGATGGTAAATCTGCTACCTTGTAAAAAGTCTCTCTCTGGATCACCTAAACTGGTTGGGGGCCATTCAGTCCCTTTGTTCATAGCTTCCTTGTTAGAAATCCAGTCCAGCGATATGAAGCAGGAAATGAACCCAAAGAAATGATGTCACAGGCTCCCATTTATACCTTCAACCCAGGCGCATGGAAAATTCCTGGCAAAGATGGAGCCTTGGGTCACATGTCATGATGAGTCACTGGGCGGCCATTTCCTCAGTGCTTTCTGAAATGTCTCCAGGAAAGGGTCATTGGGTATGTTTTAGTCTCTTCAATGGCCCATTGTGTCCCCTTAACGGGCCATCAACACATAGTTGGCCAGTCCTGATGTAAATCTATCTGCAGCGGTATCACCCAAGCATCACAACATGTTTGAGATACAAGTACATAGCCAATATCCATAACTTCAGATACAAAGAGGATTCATGCATATAAACAGGATGATCATACTTAGCAATCTATAACTTTTCCATTGATAACTTACATGACATACTTTGTAAAAGATTTATTGCAATTGTATAACAGTGGTAGAAACAATGCTATAAATGGGCATCTTCCTTTTCATACAGCATCACAGGTGTGTAACTTGTTTTACAAGCATGGTGATGTGCTTTTTGCCTTTGGAATGAATAAGTAATGTCCTAGCCTGGTTTGGTAAATGGAATAATCCTAATGTCAGTGCCCTATACAAACATTACATATTATAGGTGGCTCAGGTAGTACTGCCTATAGTTAAGGTTGCCTAACACTTTCCAGTATAAGATCCTGTTTTCAGTTGCTTATAACTTTGTCAAATGTAAAGAGTTTTGGGCTGAATTTTTCCCTGTCAGCTGTCTGCCTCAGACTGACTTTTTTGGGATGTTTCAGATAAAGCAGATTAGCTGTATCTGAAAATGAGTCTAGTGAAAAAATATAATTTTGCCTGTGTTTAAAAAAAAATCCATCTGGTTTCCCAGAAACTAGCACCCCTGTGCTTTCCAGCAGGGTGCTTGAAATTTGGCAGGGCAGCCCTCTCTTCTAAGGGATGTGCCTTCTGCTGGCCCTGTGAAAATCTGCCTAAATTTGATCAAGTTATAAGCCTCTGGAAACTTTTCTTTTGCACATACTTGGTTGAGGCTTGTTAAGCGTTTGGCAGCTGAATTCTCCAAAGAGTCCATCTGTGCTGAGCACGCTCCATCCCCTTGCAGTTCCGCCATGCCAGTCAGGCTGTGCATGTGCTATTCCCACAAAGCAATTGGGGCATTCTCCACCCCAGGGGTGCCCACTATGGCACAGGAACCAGGATCCCCTGCTGGTACCAGACAATGTGGAGGAGAAGGGTGACTGACTTGAATGTAGAAGGGACAAGAGCTGGACCTGGTGTGGAGGGTGGTGGAGGTGTAGATTGGGACAAGGAGTGAGGACTGGGAACTGGTGTGAAGCTGGAAAGGGGAGACCATCTCATCTCTTCCTGCAATCAGGGCCTGCTCCAGACCCCAGTGCGCCAAGCGTGCACTTGGGGCGGCATCCCGCAGGAGGGCAGCAGGCGGCTCCAGCGGACCTCCCACAGGCATGCCTGCGGAAGGTCTGCTGGTCCTGCGGCGCCGGTGGACTTCCCGCAGACGTGCCTGCGGAGGGGCCGCTGATCCTGCGGTTCCGGTGGACCCTCCGCAGGCATATCTGCGAGAGGTCCACCGGTGCCACGGGACCGGCGACCGGCAGAGCGCTTCCCGTGGCATGCCGCCCTGCTTGGGGCAGCGGAAATCCTAGAGCCGCCCCTGCCTGCAATCCCTTGCCTCATTCACTACACACCTTCAAACTTCTGCAATAAATGAGGCAGGGGCCCTACAGACTTCAGTCTCATCCACTATGAATCTCTGTTTCATTCCCAGAACAGGTCCAGCCTGTGCACTGGATTGAGGCAAGGGTCCTGCAGAAAAAATTGTACATGATGTAGCCTGGAGTTAATCTCGCGTGGGAAGTGCACCAGTCACAGGTAACGGGTTCTTTATTCTGGTGGCTATGTAAGGTATGAATAATTATGAGATTGGTGAAACACACAAATAGAAATATGCAGACTTTATTTAAAAGCCCAATAAATCCAAGCATAAGCATAATTACACAAAACCAGATACATATAACAAAACATCCCTTAGACAGCACACACTTACAGCCTTAGGCTGGTACACAAGAAAACCACCCTCAGTGTTGACACGCTTACAACCTTGTGAAGGCAGATAACAGCAAAGCTAGAAGGAAAGAAAAAGTATGTGGAGATCACCACAAGAGGGCTTGTTCGTACACAGGCTTCCACCATTTGGTCATCCCTCAAGTCCCAACTCCGGTTTATACCCTTGTTCCATACATCCCTCGTACATGTTCAGGACCATACCTAAATTTTCAGCGCCTGCCCATGTGTGATATTCCAGCGAACCACAGTTAAACATCTGACAGTTAATACCTCACTTGCATCAATTAACGTCCCAATAGTTTTGATTTCATTTCAGTTTCTCCATGGTTACATATTTCCAAAAATCCCCTAGAAATCTGTTGAGTTAAGCTTCTGTGGTGTAGTTGTTTATCACAAGCTACGCATTGCAAAACCTTCTGACCTCAGGTCAAGCACCTGTGCTAAGCGTTCTTCTACACGTGGCTTACTCCTCAGCCTGTTGCCAAGCCTAAATGCTCATCGTGTCTATCCTCCTGCTTGCATTTCAGCTAGCTTATATTACTAAAAGCAATTGTGCACATAAAATGTAACCTGAGCTAATCAGGTCATGGGTCACAGGGCAACAGTGATCAAGTAATTAAAGACTGTATCATAACACATTTTACTAAACTCAACAATGTAAGGAAATGAAAGATATATAGTATCAGAACAAAACTGAGAATTTTCAATTCAAACAATCTCAGTACTAACATATGGCTGTGAGAGCTGGAGACTACCAAAATGTTAGACAGAAAACTACACATGTTTGAAAATAAGTGCCTTAAAAAGATTCTGCGCATTGGATGGCAAGACTTCATCACCAACAAAGAGATCTGAGAAATCGTCAACCAGCAGCTTGTGTCCACTAGAAGCGCTGGCCATATCGGCAAGAGGAGGTGTACTCTGGATGGCAACAAATGGACTCCCACATGAAAATGTCAAGTTGAAACCAACTGGTGTGAAGAAAAACCTTAAGGAGAATCCATAACAGAGTGGGCAGAATAGTTGATCTCCACACCATAGAGCAGGGGTTGGCAACCTTTCAGAAGTGGTGTGCCGAGTCTTCATTTAGTCACTCTAATTTAAGGTTTTGTGTGCCAGTAATACATTTTAACGTTTTTAGAAAGTCTCTTCCTATCAGTCTATAATATATAACTAAACTATTGTTGTATGTAAAGTAAATAAGGTTATTAAAATGTTTAAGAAGCTTCATTTAAAATTAAATTAAAACGCAGAGCCCCCCGGACTGGTGTCCAGGACCTGGGCAGTGTGAGTGCCACTGAAAATCAGCTTGCGTGCTGCCTTTGGCACACGTGCCATAGGTTGCCTACCCCTGCCATAGAGCAAATGGAAGCAGCAGCAAATGACTGAGTGGAATGGAAGAGATTAATTTCCATCCGGTGTGCCAACATTGGCATTGGAAGGATGTAACCATAATGCACACACATAAGGGGCTGAATTGAGGTTGCACAGGCAACACTAATTCTGGTATTTCCTAACTTTTGAGAGCTTGACTTTGCAGCTTTAATAATGTTCCATTAGCATAGTTTTTTAAATGTAATTTCCCAATTTAAAAAAAACTTAAAAATTGAAAAAAACAAACCAAAGTTTCATCATGTAGCACCATATTGATACTCATGTGGGTCATCAGCCAGGTTGGGGGTCTTTAGAGCTAGTGCACAGTCCCCTACCACTCACTATTATCTCTAACCCCCAGTGAAATGGTGAATATGGACTCTGTGCTGGGGTTTTTAGACGTCTGTAGGGAGGGTGCATGGTGCTGATTGAACCTATATCTCTGCCCAGCTATTAGCCCAGAATTAAGCTTGTTGGTAGAAAAATGGAGGGAAATTTCACAGAAGAAAATATTTTTTCCACTCAAAAAACCTTCAGAATTCAATTTTTAAAAAACCAGCTCTAGTTATTTGTGGAATTGTTATTAGAAATCACTTAATAATTTCATTTTCAAATATTTGTTTTTCCTAACTACTGGGTTCTAATAAAGTTGTTTTACACTAACAACCTTAACTCCAAATTCACATCTTTTTATTTTGGATCTTCACCTTTATTTTTTTAAACACAATGTGTGAAAACTTGGTGTGGATGAAATTGCTACAATACATTAGTTGGGATGGAATTGGGGCTGGAGTCTTCGGTGGATATTTTGTATGACACTCGGACCTTTGTTTTTTTCCACAGCAATTAACTTCCAATTATCCACTAAAAATGTGTATTTGCATTCACGTATTGCATAAACAGCTGATTACCTCAAAATATACCCCCCTCTCTGGGAATAGCGGGAAAGCATCTTTTTGTAGAGATGGGTAGAGGTCAAAGCTGACCTTATAATGGAACGTATCCTATAACTTGAACTATGAATTTGCCCCATACCATAGAGGCAGGTAAAGCAAGCTAGAGCTGCCAGTAGCTGTAACTAGTACAGATCAGCAAGGCCCAGACAAAAAGACAGCAGCAAGCACAGAAGGGATCAATTGTGCCAGCAGCCATGCCATGGAGTTGTAGTTGAGCAGGTTTTAGTTTCATCCAAGCTGCGTTCAGCCACTGTACAAGTGTATTTAATTGGGAGATACCCACAAAGCGTCTTTGTGGATTACCTCCATGACATAAACATCCTGTTTGGTGTAGTGCATAATGAACATGCCCCAGGGCAGAAAAACAAACACCTTGCACAGCCTCAGCTTAGTCCCACACCCAGCATAATTACAAGCTCTGAATCACCATCCTTGGTGAGGCAAGCAATGGTGGTGTTAAGCTACTTGAGGCTGTTTCTCCCTCCTCCATGTCAGCGTTCTTGCCCCCTGCCTCCACTTGGTAGCACTGCTTTCGCCAGTCAGGCCATGGGCATGGTCAGAGAAAATGCTAAACCAACTGCAGCAACAGCACCGAGAGTACCTACTACTGGCCTTTCATATCCAGGCCCAGTGCAGTTCCTCGCACGTCATTGCCCAGCTGGTCAGAAGGCTGACGGGAGAGATAATGGCAGTAGATTGTCATGTGTTTTCAATAGCAGAGGACACTGACTGACTTTAGGCAACGGATAAGCTGAGACTCCCCTGCTCCAGAACAGTGCTGCCTGGTGGATATTTATCAGCGCGCATCCAGCTTCTAAAGGGCCTTATGTACATCAGGAAATGGTACTGTGTTTAAACAGGGTTTTACCTTCGAGTCAACGAGTGATGGTTAAACTCTACTGGGAGCAGGTTTTAACCATACCTATCTGACACCTCTGGTCTACGCTGGCCACAGAGTTGTGGTCAGCACCATGGCAGCTAGCATGAGTATTGAAAATCATGCTTGAACACAAGCCCAGTGTAGACAAGGCCTGCCTGCTAGAAATGTATCCCCGGGGCAGGCATGTCAGTCACTGCACTGCTGAGAGCTGCACTTGAACAACTTCTATGCACATGCCGGTGTTATGCAGCCCACTGGAGCAGCTGTCTGCCTTCGCAGCGTGGGTGTGACTGCTGTTAAGCAATTCGCCTAATGCCTCCTCTGCTCCTCCTGGCTTAATTTGAATTGCTCCATCAGCATCTCTAAGGGAGGCCCTGTGCTGTGGTGCTTTGACAGCAAGGACCAGAGGCGCAGGAGGGAGGCTGCCTTTGTTCCTTTTGCCTGACGCTGTTAATGGCTTCCAGCATATCTTTAGGCAAATCATGTAATCTCCATGTGCCTCAGTTTGCCCACCAGAAAAAGGCAAGGGGGAGGGACTGTAGCACAAGGCTGCATAAAAAGGCAGGTGCTGCTCTGAAATTCAAGCCCAGCTCCCAGCAGCAACAGGAGCCGCACTCTGCCTCTCAAAAGAAGCCAGAATAACTCCAGGATTCTGAGCTGTCGCTCGGATTTTATTTCTTTACTGTGCTGGTCTTCTGGTGGGTCGGCTGAAGTTTGTTTAACTAATGGAACATGCAGCTCTCTCTGGAACAATGCCATGCTTAATAACAGCCCTTCTCTGGGCTAAACGGTGTTGCTATAAGTGTACTGCAACTTCAGCCCCAGCAAGCCCCAGCCTCTTACAGCGGCAGCTGTAGCAGCAGTGCTGCTGACTTGGGCTTTGGGCCCCATCCCCAAAGCACAGAGCTGCTGCTGTCACTGTGTGCAACCTGTTGTCGTGGTACTCAGAACGGTTAGTTTAAAATGCTGGCTGATGTGAACCACATTCATTCTTTCTTTCGGACTAAACCAAGGTAGCAGCATGGCCATTCCTCTGCAATAAACCCAAAACTAAGCTAATCCTGCTGGTAGCTGAACTTAGATTGTCGAAGTGCTTGGAAACACCGTAAGCTTGCATCATGCCATCTACACACAGCAACCATCCCAGGAGCCTTCCAAAGGTTGGGCATGATGGGTAGCTGCAATAGCTGCAAAAAAGTCTTTAGCTCAGATTCAGATGAAACTGTACATTTTGCACTGGCCTATCCCCAGTGTGGACAGGTGAAGACTGTAGCTGTCACTTTGTTTCCCCTGGCTCCATCTCCTAACGCAGTTCCTTCCTCTTTGGGAATAACCAGGAGCCCTTATTTCTGAGATCATTGCTAGACACAGGGATAAGTGCTTCAAGGGCCTGAACATCCTCTGACTAGGGGTGCAAGGCATGTTGTGCATGCACAGTTCAAGTGTCAGGCAAACCCAATATTGGCTGTGGGGAAACTCTAATCTAACCCACTCACAGGACATGTAATGCAACAAACCTAGATGGAGCTACTATAAGGTGGGTGCAGAGCTGGTTGGAAAACCGTTCCCAGAGAGTAGTTATCAGTGGTTCACAGTCATGCTGAAAGGGCATAACGAGTGGGGACCCACAAGGATCAGTTCTGGGTCCAGTTCTGTTCAATATCTTCATCAATGATTTAGATAATGGCACAGAGAGGACACTTATAAAGTTTGTGGACGACACCAAGCTGGGGGGATTGCAAGTGCTTTGGAGGACATGATTAAAATTCAAAATGATCTGGACAACCTGGAGAAATGGTCTGAAGTAAATAGGATGAAATTCAATAAGGACAAATGCAAAGTACTCCACTTAGGAAGGAACAATCAGTTGCACACATATAAAATGGGAAATGACTGGTTAGGAAGAAGTACTTTGAAAAAGAGATCTGGGGGTCATAGTGGACCACAAGCTAAATATGAGTCAACAGTGTAACACTGTCGCAAAAAAAGCAAATATCATTCTGGGATGTATTAGCAGGAGTGTTGTTAACAAGACAAGAGAAGTCATTCTTTCGCTCTACTCTGCGCTGATTAGGCCTCAACTGGAGTGTTGTGTCCAGTTCTGGGGGTGCCACATTTCAGGAAAGATGTGGACAAATTGGAGAAAGTCCAGAGAAGGCAACAAAAATGATTAAAGGTCTAGAAAACATGACCTATGAGGGAAGCTTGAAAAAATTGGGTTTGTTTAGTCTGGAGAAGAGAAGATTGAGAGGGGACATGATAACAGTTTTCAAGTACATCAAAGGTTGTTACAAGGAGGAGGGAAAAAAATGGTTCTTCTCAACCTCTGAGGATAGGAGAAGAAGCAATGGGCTTACATTGCAACAAGGGAAGTTTAGGTTGGACATTAAGAAAAACTTCCTAACTGTCAGAGTAGTTAAACACTGGAATAAATTGCCTAGGGAGGTTGTGGAATCTCCATCATTGGAGATTTTTAAGAGCAGGTTAGACAAACACCTGTCAGGCATGGTCTAGATAATACTTAGTGCTGCCTTGAGTGCAGGGTACTGGACTAGATGACCTCTCGAGATCCCTTCCAGTCCTATGATTTCACACAACCCATATCCCTATTGCAGTTTTCTTGTGTAGTCTAGGCCAGCCCTGACTGTCTGAGTGTGCCAAAGCTATATTCTGAGGTTTGATATGAGTTCCAGCCTGAATCCGTCTGGTGTTACTCACCCCTGCACTGGTCCTGCAGCCAGCTATAGAGAAATTACTACAGTGCCCTCCCTCTCTTTCTAGCCATCATTCTCCATTTCTCCCCAAGTAAATAGGTAGGTTTCTGTAAGTGGATTTTTTAGGTTGTTACGTTGTTAATATAGTGGGTTTTGCTGTGTGATTGACAATGTGAAGCATGCACAACAATCATTAATTGAAGGCTTTCAATTTCAGCCCTTCCATAAGCAGGCCACAGAAGCTGTGCCTTCTTGTGCCATGGTGAAATCTGGCCTCGTGGGTGGTAGCAACTAATGCCAAGAACAGTGTAAGCTAGGAGCACTGATTCCAAAATGACTGACTCCTGTGGTGCTGGTCAAATGACAGAGGGCCTTATTCTGTCCTGCTGGTTTTACACCTGTGTTATTCCATTGACTTAAATAGAGTTTCTTTGATTTACACCAGTTAGAGGAGAATTGGGCCCTGAGAGCCTAAATGCAGCTACTGATTGACTAGAATGTTCTTCAGAGCCGTGACAAGACCCATTTAGCCCCATGTTCATATGCACAATGAAATTCCAAATGCTCAGGCCCCAATTTTTTTCCGATTAACATTCAAAACATTTCGATTCCTCAAAAAGGGCCAACCATTGAGCCACCTGGGAAGTGTATTATTTGGGTTATTACACGTCTCTGCTTCTAATACACATGCTCCAGCCAGCACAACATCTTACAGGTGATTGATGAACCTGAGCGTATTAGTAGCAGCTTAATGAACTGGCCTGTAAAGCCTTTAAAGCAGGAGCTGCACAAGACAAAACAGCCCCTTATGTGGCTGCTATCTTTTCTCTTTTAAGTGGATTGGTGGAACTATCCTGATTTCCCAACAGGTCAATACTCTGTATATTATATTTTATTTTTACCACATGTTCTTCAATAAGAGAAATAAAATGCTATGCTTTGATTAAACTATGATTATGGGACATTTTATATATTGGATGTTCTGTATTGCTAGGAAAAGTGTGTGTGTGTGTGCGTGTGCGTGGTAATGTACCATGTGCCATCACAATACTTAGGTGCCAGCACACACACCTTTACATTTTATGTTCTGCTGTTTGGTAAGGTTCAATTCATATTACTTCAGTGCTTTGCTTTGTATGATGAATGTAGTCTAATCTTCAGAGTTTAAGGTTGAAACACTAGTTAAAGTGTTTCTGAGAGGCACTCACCCATAGAGAAAGGCAGCAGAAGTAGTAGGAGATATGGGTCAAGCATATTTTTTACTTGTATTGGGGTCCCACTCACATAGGTGACCCTGTGGTGGATCAGGGTCCCATTGTGCTAGGCACTCCCCAACATTCCCTGTCACAATGACCCTCTTCTTATCTTGCCAACTCCCTGCTTGTGAGCAAGTGGGATAGTGAGCTATGTAAGAGTTCTGCACTCAAGAGCAGGGTGTCTGTCAGTTTCAATGACACTCTGGGACGTAAGAATGGAGCCATCAGGCAGAGCTGAGGCACAACGTGGTGTTGCATTAGGTGCTCACCCACACACAAGACTGGTAGATCTAATTTCAGGTCTGTTAGCTTTGATAGTGTCCCTTTCAACACCATTATAATTACGCCTGTTAGACACCACCTCTTTATCCCACTTAATGTATCATGGTTCGCACAATGGTGTTATAATGACAGCTGACAGATCCCCTGTCTTCACAGATATGTTTCTGTTTGTTGCAGGTGTTGCTAATCTGATAATGTTGTTGCCTTTGTTGCACACACTTTTGTCTCTGCTAAGTGACAAGCAGTGGCATGTACTCTGCTTTCTGTCACTTCCCTTTCTAGCTTGTTCTTGCAGTTTCACCTCCTGAGTTTATCAAAGTTGTTCTCGCTCCCTTGTGCTGCAGTGGCAGTTCAATCACATGGAAGGATGTGCAGTGGCATTCAGGTGGTGATTGGCATCAGGCATACCTCATTATTCTGTCATGGGGTCAGCCCTGAAATCGATGGGAAACAAGTTCAATCACCTGAAATTGATCCCAGTTTGGTTCCTGTTGATTGGTTTGCCAAATCTGTGACAGAAAACAAGTTATACTAGATGCTAAACATTTGTGGGTGCACTCCTCTCATCTAAATGGCACCTGTAGAGCGTAAAGTCCATGGGGGGAATAGAGCATTCCCTCTTGCTGTTACTGGCATCTGTATAAATCTTGTTCTGACTAATGAGCCTATGTGTAAATGAGTCATGGTCAAATGCACATGTAGATACTGTCGTCATCAGTGACGATTCAACCCTGAGACTTCAGCATCAAATGCACAGGTTTCTACAGTTTGAGCTAAAGAAGAATTCTCAGTAGCTAGGAATGAGCACATACACTAGCCCAGTATATTGGATTTTCCTTCTGTTAGACAAGCACATCCCAAGTGTCTGAAGTCCCACCCAGTGACCATGCTGTCTGAAAGTGTATTGCAGCCCCAGTTCATTAAAAGGGCACCGCCTGTGAGACTTGAACTCCTGTGTGTGCACCTCAGATACCTGGGACGAAATTGTCTAACATGGGGAGCATGGAATTGGCTTAGTGTGTGATATCAATCCCCCTTGAATGGCTGGTCCTGACAATAATACAGTTTTCTACTTTAGCACTTTTGAAAAATGTCTCCTTTAGCTCGTTGTAGAAGCCTATATTTATAGTTCTCAAGATTGTGAGTTCAGTCCCTGCTGAGGATGATGGCTGGTTATAAAGGGTTAAAATTTAGCAGTATATTTAAAGTTGCCACATCCTCTGCAGGATATTACAGAGTGTCACACTTCCTGTCGACTCAGATCCTCTCACACACAGAGACAGAAAGTAATTGCAGAGAAGAGAGAATTAGCCAGGTTAGATTACAGCAGCAACAGTGCTCTATTTACATTAGATGTTATTTGTTAGTTAAGTGAACAACTTATTCTAAAGCCTGTCTTCAGCATCATCGACATACAACTTGGTACCAGGAATGCAAGGCACAGATTGCTGGTGAGTCCAGGAAAAGGGCAACCAGACTGCAACTGTCTGATGAAAGGGACACTGACCACAGCAAGGTGACAGGGTGAATGAAAAATGGCTGCCGCAGATAGGGTGACCAGACAGTAAGTGTGAAAAATCAGGATGGGGGGGGGGGAATAGGAGCCTATATAAGAAAAAGACCCAAAAAACGGGACTGTCCCTATAAAATTGGGACATCTGGTCTCCCTAGCCACAGAACACCTGCAACCACAACACACAAATTCTCCATCTGCCTTAAAAAATCACAGGGAATGCTGAGACGACTGGGAAAAGACTCAGCAATCTGAAATGTATAGGAGAGTTAGTAAGATGGAAAACAACAAAAGAAATGACATTTTTTTTACGGTGGCTGGGTGTCGAAGTGCTGCATTCCAGAGTGTGAGTGATGATGAGGAAGGGAAGAAAGCTTTAAAGAAGTCATGAGAAGGTCTGAGGATCAATGTGTCCCTAAAGAAATTATCTACGAAAGATCTATTTTCTGGATAAGGACCTGGGAAAAATGGAGAAATAACTGAGATTTTTTTTATAGACTAAAAAGTCTTGTTAATTTGGAGTATTCAGGCTCCATCATTCAAAACTAAATAAGTTGGAGCGGCAAAAATAAAGAGGTCTAGGAAAGCCTACTCAGGGACAAGGGCCTGAAAAAAAAGGACTATACCTATGCCAAGAAACAGAACAGTCAGAAATTCAAATTAAGGCCCCAGTGAGATGCAGAGAGCACGTAACTTTAAACACCAGAGTTAAGCAAGTAAGGATAAAGCACACTGAAAATCAAAACAGAGCGGGAACAAGGAAAAATGTCAGCAATCTGGCAGCTGGCATGCATATAGAAAATGTCCACCATTTAGGCATAGTAAGCACAGCTACTTTGCAAAAATGTACAAACATGTTGGAAAATGCAGACATTAAAGATGGAACGTGAGGATTCCTCAAATGAAAGGGACGAGCCAGTTATAAACACAAAGAAGAAAGAAGCTGCAAACTTTTCCAATATGGTTAATGAAGATATGCACAAATAGTCTTTGTGTGATGTATGATTATAGTGACACAGGAGCACAAGTGAATGCAATAGTGCAAAATGGAGGAGGTTTGGTTCAAAGTATAAAACTTGAAGAGTCAACAGTGGGGGACAATTCCACCCATGGCTAAGTCTGACTGTCACTGAACTATAAAGACAAACCAGTACAAGAGGAGGAGTTGTGGTGCACACAGAAAAGCAACCAGTCTTGGGCTTACACATGATGATGAAATTCAGTAAGGACAAATGCAAAGTACTCCACTTAGGAAGGAACAATCAGCTGCACATGTACAAAATGGGAAATGACTGCCTAGGAAGGAGCACTGTGGAAAGGGATCTGGGGGTCATAGTGGACCACAAGCTAAATATGAGTCAACAGTGTAAAACTGTTGCAAAAAAAGCAAACATCATTCTGGGATGTATTAGCAGGAGTGTTGTTAACGAGGCACGAGAAGTAATTCTTCCACTCTACTCTGTGCTGATTAGGCCTCAACTGGAGTATTGTGTCCAGTGCTGGGCGCCACATTTCAGGAAAGATGTGGACAAACTGGAGAAAGTCCAGAGAAGAGCAACAAAAATGATTAAAGAAAACGTGATCTATTGGGAGTGGATCACATCCACTCTGACTGAATTGGCCTTCAACATTGGTTCTCCACTTGTAAGGTAACTCCCTTCTCTTCATGGGCCAATATATATTTATGCCTGTATCTGTAATTTTCAATCCATGCATCTGAAGAAGTGGGGTTTTTACCCACAAAAACTTATGCCCAAATAAATCTGTTAGTCTTTAAGGTGCCACCAGACCCCTCGTTGTTTTTGTGGATACAAACTAGCACAGCTACCCTTCTGATACTATGACCTATGAGGGAAGATTGAAAACATTGGGTTTATTTAGTCTGGAGAAGAGAAGACTAAGAAGGGATATTGATGGGGAGGGATAGCTCAGTGGTTTGAGCATTAGCCTGCTAAACCCAGAGTTGTGAGCTCAATCCTTGAGGGGGCCACTCAGGGATCTGGGGCAAAATCAGTACTTGGTCCTGCTAATGAAGGCAGGGGGCTGGACTCAATGACCCTTCAGGGTCCCTTCCAGCTCTATGAGATAAGTATACCTCCATATATTATAACAGTTTTCAAGTACATAAAAGGTTGTTACAAGGAGGAGGGAGAAAAATGGTTCTTCTCAACCTCTGAAGATAGGGCAAGAAGCAATGGGCTTAAATTGCAACAAGGGCAGTTTAGATTGGACATTAGGAAAAACTTCTTAACTGTCAGAGTGGTTAAGCACTGGAATAAATTGCCTAGGGAGGTTGTGGAATCTCCATCACTGGAGATTTTTAAGAGCAGGTTAGACAAACTCCTGTCAGGGATGGTCTAGATCAGGGGTCAGCAAACTTTTTGGCCTGAGGGCCACATTGGGGTGCAAAAGGGTATGGAGGGCCAGGTAGGGATGGCTGTGCCCCCCAAACAGCCTGGCCCCTGCCTCCTATCTGCCCCCTCCAACTTCCCACCACCTGACTGCCCCCCTCAGAACCTCTGACCCATCCAACCCCCCCTGCTCCTTGTCCCCCTGACCATCCCCTCCCAGGACCCCCTGCCCCAAACTGCCCCCCTGGGATCCCACCCCCTATCCAACCTCCCCTTCTCCCTGTCCCCTGACTGACCCCCCGCCCCTAACCACACCCCACCCCCAACAGGCCACCCGGGACTCCCACGACCTATCCAACCCCCCTCCATTCCCCAACCCCGGACCACCCCAGAACCTCGGCCCCATCCAACCGCTTCCTGTCCCCTGACTGCCCCCAGGGACCCCCTACCCAACCCCCCCATTCCCCCACGCGTGCCACTGCCATCCCCTTATCATGCTGCTCAAAGCGGCAGGAGCTCGCAGCCCTGCTGCCCACGCAGCAGTGAGGCTTTGGGGGAGGGGCCAGGGGCGAGCCTCCCCGGCCAGGAGCTCAGGGGCCAGGCAGGATGGTCCCGCGGGCCGTAGTTTGCCCACCTCTGGTCTAGATAATACTTAGTGCTGCCTTGAGTGCAGGGGATTGGACTAGATGACCTCTCGAGGTCCCTTCCAGTTCTATGATTCTATGAGGGAATCAGAATAATAACTGGTGACAAGCCAGTACCAGACACATGTGGACTAACTGTATCATTCTGAAGGCTTGTTTACAGGAAAGAGATGTCCCCTAGTGAAATACATGATGGCAAACTGGAGAAAGTCCAGAGAAGAGCAACAAAAATGATTAAAGAAAACGTGATCTGTTACAAGAGGACACAGCGCCTCTTCTGTGTGCCACCTGAAATGTTCCACAAGCCTTAAATAAATAGACCAAAGGAAGAGGTGCAAAACGTCAAAGCAGATAGCATTGTCCATGGACTTTAAAACCCAAGTGCTGGGTTCATGCCTTAGAACTGTAGGAGTAAAAAGGAATGGAATCAGATCTTGTATTGAGCCCCAAGAGCGTCACAAAAACATTACAAGGGAACATTTCCACTTGGCTGTAAGTAATGAAATGTTTGCTAAAAAGGCAGAGGTCAAATTCTTCAGCAAATTAGGTACATTGGCAGGCATTTGGCATGTTCCTTTGGTCAGAGAAAGCTCCCAGATGTGCACTTTCCATACACTGTGTGGCTCCTTAAGATTGCCTTTCAGAATACATTTTAGCCCTAAAAATATTTCATGGCACAATGTCCCAGGTGCAAGTAGGTCTCACAGGATGTGAAAGTACACACTGATGACATAATACACCGGAGCAGCACTGCTATTGAACATCATAAACTATGGAGAGCACTGGCACACGCAAGAGGACATAACCTTAAACCAAGCAGTGCCAAATGTCAATTCCAAACAATTTAAATAGTCGTAGAGGAGAGAAAGTGACCACAAAGGGAATAATGCCTGATGCGTCTAAGATTACAGCAATACTGAACATGCAGAGACCCAAAAAGGTAAACAAAGGAATCTAGAGATTGCAAAGCATGTTGAAATAGGTCAATAAGTTCACACCCAACTATGCAGCTCAAACAACTCACCTAAGAAAGTCCCTTGACACAGATGCGCAAGAAGGAGGCCCGAGCATGAGAGCGCAAACGAGGATTTGAAGCATGTATTGACATCAGTGCCAGTGCAGCAATTCTTTAATGCATTAAAGAGATCAAGTTTTCCACCAATGGAACAAAAGGAGGGTTGGGAACCATACTGCTACAAAGACAAGGATTGAATGGCTGCCTGTAATGTATGCTGTGAGTGTGATGACAATGATAGAGTATGTATTTTTGCTAATTGAGAAAGAGATGGTGGGCCATGCATGTGGCTGCAGAAAGTTTCTTGATTTTCTCTTATAGTCATAGCTACAAAGCTGAACCTGACCATAAATCACTGATTGCAATAAACAAGACAGGACACAGAGTAGCACCACCAGGGATACAGTGATTGCTTTCGAAAGTACAGTAGCATGAAATAACTCTGGAGTTCCAGCTAGGCTGTCACCCAGTAATTGCAGATGCCCTGTCAAAATTGTATGTTTGGCTTGATGAGAAACAATCAGATGATTTGGAACAAGCAGAAGAAGCACATGTGAACTTGATAAAGCATCATGTGCTTTAGCACCAGCAATATGGGCTGAGCTGGGAAGAGAAACAGCCAAAGATGCCCCCTCTCTCCCAGTGACGCTGGAACAATTTTTACTGTGGTGGTGCTGAATGCCAGTGGTCCTCACTCCAAACTTTTTGCCTCATCCCCTCAACTCCTGTCTGTGCCCCCCACATCCCCCCAGATCTGGGGCCAAGAGCAGGACTGTGGCTCGGGGGGGACATGGACAGGAGTAAGGGATCCAAGGCTGGGACCCCATGTGCGGGGCCAGGAGCAGAGCCCTGGACGTGGGTCCAGCGGCAGCCAGGGCCCTGTGTGCGGCACTGGGAACAGAACCACATGTGTGGGTCCTGTAGCCAGGAGTTGGGACCCGAGGTGCAGGGCCAGGAGTGGAGTCCCGGGCAGACTCAGGGAGCGGGGTGGTGGGTGGGACCCCTCACAAAAACTGAGGGTGCTGCAGCACCCCTTGCAACCCTAGTTCCTACACTTACGCTCTCCCAGGGCTGGATTAACCTTTTGTGGGCACTGCGCCAAACATATTTGTGGGCCCCCATGGAGGCAATGGACCATGGCGCAGGGAGGACAATCCCCAGAGCGAGAGGCCAGCCAAGGGCAATGGGGCATGGCATGGCAGGGGCAGTCCTGTTCTGCCAAACCCAGTGCAAGGGCACTATTTAGTCAGTTGCCAGATGCATAGTAGCCTGCCCAGCCCTGTGCTGCCAGCATGCCCCTTCCCCTCGGGGGTGGGCCCATGCCATGCCACGCCACACAGGTCCCCACCCAACACCCCTCCTTGGACCCAGTATGCCCAGCACCCCCTCCAAACCCTCCCCACAAATGCACAGGGCCCTGCACAACACCACCCGTGCCCGGTGCCCCCTGCCCACAACTCCACCATAACTGCCCAACACCCCACAGAACCCCCACTCTCTAGTAAGGTGACCAGGTGTCTGGTTTTCAACCGGAACACCAGGTCGAAAAGGGATCCTGGCGGCTCCGGTCAGCATTGCTGACCGGGCCGTTGACTGTCCAGTTGGCGGCACTACGCAGTGGGGCTGGCAGGCTCCCTGCTAGCCTCCACACTGCGTGGATCCCAGGAAGCAGCTGGCATGTCCCCCCTCTGGCTCCCCCGCAGCTCCCACGCCCTGCCTCCTGACCGCACTCACCAGCCCTGCTGGGAAGCGACTGTGACTGCTGGGCTGAGCCGGCAACACAGCCAGGGCTGGTCCCGGGGCAGGGAATCGCTCCGTTCCCTCGGGAGTGGTGCGATCAGCCAGGCCAGGGCCTGTCCCGGGTGGGTCCCCTCAGGACCCACATGCCTGGATGGGTCCAGCCAAGACCCCCCCACACACACACACACACCCACCCCCCTACCTGAGACTGGCCAGGCTTCTGCACCAGTCCCAAGCAACTCAGCTCCAGGGAGACAGGTCGGGCCACACAGGTAGTAGGAAGCAGAGACTGACCCGAGCTGGAGGTGCACTGGGGTCGGGCCAGGGGGCAGAGGAGCCCTCAGCCAGCTAGTGGGCAGGCCAAGAGGAGGGAGTGGGGAGAGCAGTGGGGTCTTGGGACACAGTGCAAGTGGAGCAAGCTGGGGCCCCTTCTGGGCATGGGCCTGGCTCCATGGAGCCACTGGCGCCGTTGTAAACGTGGCACGGCTCCCCCTCCGTCAGAGGGGAATCTTTGAGTGTCACAAAGCTGACACAGTCAGGATCAAGTGCTGTGCTCTACCAGCTCCTTGGCTGGCTCGGCAGCCCCTGTGAGGCCACTGCAGCTGGTTTAACTTGGAGCAGCCCTCAGTGCAAACTTGGTGTAGCAAGGGCCCAGCCCAAGAATACTCAGCCAGACTTGGGTATTTAGGAAGACTGGTGTTGGTATATAGTAAGGCGGGGAAGGGGTTGTAACTTTTATTGTTTCTTTATAGATGCAGCGAAGGCTAAAGCTGTGTGTTGTGTGGTGGGCCTGTCAACTAGCTTGGGGAGGAAATAGGCAGCCACACCCAACTCTGTTTTAGCCTGTAGTGCAGGCTCTGTTATTCCTCTGCTGCACAGTCACAAGAAATGAGGGAAAGTAACCATCTTGAAGTAGACTGTAGGGTCCTCCACCCCTCAGTAGCTCAAGGGTCAGAGCCCTCCTTTAGCCTCAGGAAACTACAGGCCCTATCTGCCCTGTTGCAGCTTTCCCTCCTGCATCTCAGAAAGATGTTTCTCTGTCCTGCTCCTCCCTCTCTTACAGAGCTGGGTCCTTACTTATATCTTCCAGCTGGGAATCAGAGCCAGCCATTAGCTGCTGCTTAGCTGGATCAGTTGGTTCCCAACACATACCTGCTGGGCTTCTTCTTATGCCAGAGCTTGCTGCTCCCTGGCTCCTCGGGCCCTTAAAGGGACAGACTGCCCTGCTATGCTGTGCCACTATTTTCTCCCTTTAATGTTTTTATAGGTTGCTTTCAAATTTTGGCCTCTATACAAGCCCACCCACGCTTCGCTATTCACATGACAGGATCTATCTTTAAGGTCTTAACTACACTTGGAAGCAGAGACAACACGTGACTGTTGATAGTGAGGAGAAGGGGGCGCACAATTTAAAGATTCTGGTGATATGCCGCGGGGTTCAGGGCAAAGCACATAAACCCTGGCAGAAATCTGGTGAGGCACGTGACATCACGTCACACACACACACACACACACACACACACCCCTCCCACCGCCATGCGTTGCCTCTGCTTGGAAGTAGTGCCATCTCAATGATCTGTCTGGCTGACCTGATGCTGACCCACACACTGGCCTCCTCTACAAGGCTGACACACCATGATTCTCAATCGGTTACTGAACTGGTGCTATTTCAGGTTAGACAAGGCCAAAACTGGAGTGTGGGAAATACATGGTTAATTGCCTGCAGCCCATCTCCTGCACAAGGTTATGCAAGAAAATTGTGGGTGGTTATTCCTGCAGTTAATCTCTGCCAAAAAAAAAAATCAAGGAGAATGAAATTTTTGGAAGCATTTTTTCTTTCCTAATCATGTTGCTCAAACTCAACATAGTTAGTCATTCTCTGTACATACTCACTGTCAGAATAATAATAATAAAAAATCCTGATGAGATACTGTATAGGGAAACTAATTAGTAAGTGTTATGGTGCTCCTTATGCATGTTTACCACACTGCAGAGGGAATGCTCTGCTCTACATGCTGATGGCAGATGAGTAATGAATGGAGGCTCGACCTCCTTAAAACAGATAATGACCCAACAAATTTAGACTCTGTAATGATAGAACCGAGCCTTTTGGTTTTTTTTTCTCTCTCTCTCTCTGTAGGTGTGCTCTCACATGGACCCATACCTAAACACTTGTATAAACATACATTAAAAAACATAACTGATCCTGTCCTAAAAATCAGCAGAGCAGTAATTCCTTTAAAGTATTCTGAGGACAACTTTCTCTGCTTTTGAATGCCACGGTCAGGATTCAATGGCAGATCAGAGTCTGGTTTTGATCGCAAGACTATGTTTTGTGTGAGCTGCATCTTGTAGAATCAATGTGATTGCACTTCACTGCATAGCTGATCAAATCAACTGCTGCCTTTATGCACGTATAGCATAACTGTGATCCCGATTCAGCTCCCTGCATTGCTAAGATAGCCAATGACAAGAGACCAGGGTTGCGGTGCGTTAGCCAACACAGTGTTTGTAGTTTTTCTAGTCTAACCAAATCCTATTGAATAAGACCTTTAAAAATGAAGTCCTTGCTTATCTGTGTGAATATTAAAGATACCATGGCATTTCCTGTAATACTAGGAGCTTACCTGAACAAGGACGTTCCGGGGATTACTATTCCCCATCCTCCACTGTTGTTTACCCACGCAGTTTTTGTTCTCCTGTCCTAGAGAGGACTGTGTTTCTGTAATGCTGCAGGGATATAGCTGGCAATGCACACTGAGATCCTTGGGTGAAAGGTGTTCTAGGTGTGTAAAAACTACAGAGTGTGTATACTTTTAGTAAAGCACCTTGGGATCCTTTGAGATGAAAGCTGCTATGGAAATGTTAGCGTATTATTATCATTACTTTATTATTGGTATTATCCCCATAGTCATGCAGGTGTCAAAATACGTGGACAGCGTCACAAAGACATTACCCTTTCTGCAGCTGCAAAATGGAGCTTAGAACTCAGCACCACATTGTTCTAAACCTGATTCTTTTCCCCCTCAGTCACAAAACCATTAAACCACTAAGTAAAGGTTATGATGCTGGATTGTAACTTAACCTGTGCTGTAATGTAAAGCTAACCCAGCCTACTGTTCATGGTATTTACTACTCTAGCAATTATTGGGCTTCCCTACTGGGTGAGATTCAGTGGTGCAGCTGGTTTGAATACATTTCACAATTTTTTTTATCATCTTCTTAATTTTTCCTTGGCTATACCTCAGTACATTATTCAAGCCATAAACATTTTCTTTTTGCTTACTGTGCTGTATTTAAAACCGAGTTAAAATGGTAAGCAGTCACTATAAATTCCAGGAGTTTTCCTGGCCCTGCTTGCAGGCTAGGGTGCTCTGTAGAGAAACATGCAATCTGAGTCTTTCAGTCGTCAGTCTGCAAAGAGCTAACCTAGAGTAAGGTGGGTTGAGTTGTACCTCTCTGCTCTAGGGAGCAGCCTGCTTTCTCTCCCTCTCTTTTCTGGTTCTTGTGTGTTATGGTTCTGGATTTTAAGAAATAAAGTAGTGTTACATTGCAGCCTTCCAGAAAGAGAATTTTATATTTGTTAATTGAAATTCTCTCCTTGTATGTCATAAACATAACACTTGTCCAAATATCTTCTATCTTAAGCCTTCTCTGCACTTGTCTTACTCTTCTGTATTTTATTCTGAATAACGACCCCAATACTACAACTATACCCATGCAGGCAGATTCTTGTGCACTGCTCATGATGAACCCCAGTGACTTCAATAAGACTCTGCAGGGTGTGCTTGGATCTAACTGAAGAGTCAAGACCTGCATATATAGCCAAAAATTACTTGCAAAGCTCATCTGACTGGATGCCAGGTCAGAGATTTCCACTAACCCGGTAAATGGGGTTCCAAATCTGTCTCCTTTTTTTCTGTTAATTTCAGTTTGCATATCACAAGACTTCTTAATTCTGCAAACAGAGATTTCAGCATGGTGCAGTCAAATTCTTTCGTCTCCGCCCTCTCTGCTTCTGAGATTGGGTAAGTAGGCCAGGGTGAATTTAGAGAGGGGTGGGGGTAATCAAATATTCATTCCTATTTTGTAACAAATTAGCTTTGGCTGTGCCCACACCCCTGGTTCCAAGGTATATTTGCTATCCAGATATATTCTAGCAAACAAATGTTATAGCCCAAATGGCTGTGGAAATGGCAAATTCTAGGTGAATACTGGAATTTGCTGGAAAGTGAATTGTGAATTCATAAACTTGATTGTTCACAAAGAGAAACTCACTACAGGGTTATACTCAGTCACTTGAAGAAGCGAATCGATGCCATGTGATCTACGCATTGAATCCAAACTAGCCAATCTACTTTGAATCTGGAATATCAGATACAATAAATAAATTGCTCATGCACAATCTAGAGACCAAGAGTGATTCAGTGACATTATTCAGTGAATAATTTAGAATAATGAATAAATATGAGAAAAGCATGATCTGCCCAGAGACAATTACCAAGGAGGGAAAAAAAGTCAAAACTGATCAAATATGTTACTCACTGTCACTGAAAATTATTCACCTAGCTTTACTCCCAAGACAATACTTAAATGATGTTGTCATTCACAAACAGGAGACTTATTTGCCAACCATGTTGAGTGGAAGCAGTGGTGCTGAGCTAATGGCTACTGCTCCATCACAATTTTAGCACTAAATCAGACCACCCCCTATTGCTGAGAGACACTAAATATCTACTTTTAGGAGATAGCTAATCAGCTAGAGAAAGGTTTTGAAATGAACTACAGATGGCTTGTGTCCACTGCTGATTTACTCCTTCCCCATCACTATTGACAAGTAGAAAATACAGCTCCTTTCCAGCCATTATGATACCAGGGATGCTGGAACAATTTGTATAGTGGGGGTGCTGAGAGCCATTGAACCAAACTGTAAAGCCTGTATATGATGGAAACCACTTCAAGCCAGGGGGTGCAGCAGCATTTCCAGCACCCCTAGTTCTAGCACCTATGTCTGATACATAAAATTTGAAGAAAATTAATGTAAAAAAGCTGAAGATCCTATAATCCTACCTATATTCTAAAACTCCTTGACTTCTTTTAAACCTTAGTCATTAAAAATGAGTAGCAGGTAGTAGTCGGGAATTACTGGTCTTAGTTAACCAAGCTCATGCTGAAATAAATTTGTTAGTCTCTAAGGTGCCACTAGTACTCCTGTTCTTTTTATCAGGGCAATCTGTTCTAACTGTAATATGAGCCTACAACACTAGATGGCAAACTAGTGTTATTTTTAACATCTGTGTCTGAACTTGATCTATTTCAAGAGTCTAGTTTATACCCGCTTTACAAATACATGGGGCCATAAAACATAGCTTTATGTATATAAAGTCTTAATTTTGCTAAAATGATCTTTTCCAGCTGTCTGTTTTCTCCAGGTACTGTAAAGCTCACCTCTTCACCTGCCATGTCTTTTACTTCCCATATATCAGATGGATTCTGCTGGACCAGTAACACCTAGGTATGTCGCTTCTTTTTAGTCATAGAGTTTAAGGCCAGAAGGGACCACCAGATCATCTAGTCTGACCTCCTGTATATAACAGGGCACCAACACCATTCAGCACCACCAGCACACTGGACCCAACAACCGAAATGAGACCAAGTAAAAGAGACCTACAGGAGACTAGACCATTAGGTGCCACAGGCAGAGAAGAGGAGGGACTGCGGTGCACCAGTGATGAAGGCTCCTGTAATGGCAGAGAAATTATTACATGTGTTAATTTGAGATTGGTCCAAGATGCAGAGTTCAGATCCAAATCCAAAGTTCTCTTGTGATTACACAACTCAGATGAGAAAACAATGATGCTGAATGTGTAGGTATACATAGATAGTATCATTATGTATTTGTACTGTGGTAGCACCTAGCAGCCGCAGTCATGGATCAGTGCCCCATGGTGCTAGAGTCTTGTACAAACATGGAACAAAAAGACAGTCCATGCCCTAAAGAGTTTACATCAATGCCTGTATATAAAGACTTGCCTTTTCTTCTTCCCTCACATAAAGAAGAGATTTTGGTTTGGGAGTTGTGAAATTCCTTCTCTTTTTCTTTTACATCTGTCTATGTGTTTGTTTGTTGTGTGAGAGAAGATATCAGCTATGGAGCCAAGTAGTTAGGAATTTCTATTAGGAGCCTGTTTCCCTCTTTCCTATGTGCACAAAATGACCCTTTCCATTAATAGGAGTTACATGTGTAGAAAACGGACTCTTTGGGACCTGATCCTGAATATACTAGCCAAAGTCTAAATTAGGCCAAGTCTAACCAAGGAAAACACTGGCCTGTGAAGAGGCCAATACCTTACCCTATCCATTCCCCCTTAGAAGGGAGTTGGTGGGCTGTTTGGGTCACGGTGAGAAGAGTGAGTGAGTAGTAAGCTTCTACTCACTACTTGGCACTCCAGAATGCCCAGTTCTTGGGACAGTCTGTGTCCCTACTTCACCTGCAGTTGTGGTGCCTGAGAACATCCCCTGTGCCGGTTCAGATGGGGAGACAGAAAAATTCCAGTACAGTCTTTAAAATGACCTGTTCTTGGAAAGATAGTGTGATCATTTTTAAATAGTCTAGGCTCAGAGTCAGGATGGGGAGGGGAGCCTCCCTTTCCCACTTCTCCAATTACAAGAGCATTTTGGAGGGCTCTGGCCTCTAATGGCCATCAAGTTGCTTCCTTTGGTGACTAATAAGAAGTCTGCTTCTTTGGAAGCAGGTGAGCTTCTGGCCCCATCTGTATCTTCAAAACACAGATTTCAGCCAGGGAGATTCCCAATCTCACTTCAGACTGTGGCTCCTTTAATTTTTTTCCTAGTTATATACTAGTCAATCTTTTTCCTCCCCCCACTCTGCACCATGACATTGCTCAGCGTGTTCCCACGTGCCATTCCCGGAGCTCAGTGTGATGGTATGTATGATGATCAGGTTGGCAGAGTCATAAATCTTCCTCCTTGGGAATAGAGAGGCAGCAGAAAGCCAGACTGGGCAGTGCAAATTCACTAAAGAAGAGATACTTCCTCTTCAGAGCAAGGAGTAACCTTAGCAGATGCAAAGTCCAGAGCATTCAGATTGCTTTTGTGGGCCAGCAGGCCCACAGGTGCTGCTTTCAGCTGTTTTGGGGCCTTTTGTAAGTACAATATATTATGTATATACTCTGCTATTTAATAATACTATTTCCCTTTGTATAAAACCAACTTATAGCACCAATGAAAAAATAGCCCTGGACCATGAAACAGGTGGGAATGGCTAATCAATTTTTATCACTAATATTGTGGGTAAGCCCAATAACTCTGTGTGAGTTATGAAAGGCTTCCTCTGCTCAAGGTAGATGTGCCGATGTGTTTAATCTCCTTTCAGCTGTCACATTTTAGTTCATCTAATAATGGAAGGAGTGGCGAGCTAAATACTTTAACACAAAAAATCTTACATTGCACTTTTTTTTTTTTTTTTTTTTTTAATTCAGGCATGTGAAATGCAGAAAGGTGTTCTGGCTCTAGGAGATGTGCTAATGATTAGTGCAGGAGCCTTTAAAAACCTGGGTTCAAATCAAGCTTAAATAAGCGACAAGCAAAATGGGGCTATTGATTTCAATCAAGTCCCCATTTTACTACATTAAAACTGCCACATAACAATGCTTTTGCACTTACAGAGAGAGACCATCAACTAAAAAATAAGACATCTGTCAGAAAACGCTTTGTGTCATTTTTACCAATAACAACTACATTTACTAGAACTGAAAGACGTTAGAAAGTACATTTACTTTCCCCTATTTTTTCAGTTAGTTTACTTTGTGTATTTGGTAGTGCTTTCTGCATGGTCAGTTTTGCTATTTCCCCCTTTCCATCCAGTCGCTGACGCACCAAACTTGCAGTTACAGACTTTTAATTTTAAGCACTTGCATAGGACTGGTTGGAAAAACTCAGACAAAAGAGTTTTTTTCATTGGAATTAGTGGATTTGTCAAAATCAAAAAGTTTTGTGGAGACAGTTTGATTTCAGAGAAGTTCCTCTGGAAGCCAAGTGGGTCCTGAGGGAAACTTGCTGGCTGGGCAGGCCTCAAAACCTGTCTGGTTTCCTGACAGCTTGCCTGTGCGGCTCCTCAGCAACATGCCTGGCAGTGTGTTGGAGAGCCAGAGCTTCTAACATCCACAGCTCTGGGGACTGCCGGCATGCAGACTGTTCCAGGGTTGGGGACCCCAGCACTTCCAGGGTCCATGGCTCTGAGACACCTCACCATGTGGACTACCTCAGGACCATGGCTTCATCCTCTTTCAGGGAGAATTTCAAAACACTTGGGGTTCTTATTTGGAATGAAACCAAATTTTGAACTAGCAAAATCTTCTGTACAGTGGAATTACTCGTCTCTAGCCAGCTCTCCACATGAGTAATCTTACTGATTTCCATCGGACTACTCACATACTTAAATAGGGTGACCACACGTTCCATTTTGGCCGGGACAGTCCCTTTTTAAGCCCTGTCCTGGCTGTTCTGACTTTTTTTTGGCAAAAGTGGGCATTTGTCAAAAAAGTGGGATGCAGAGGAACGTGTGGGGGGACGTGGAGGCGAGCAGCAATGCCATCCCCATTCAGGGGGGCGAGAAGCAGGGGTCAGGCAGGGCTTGCTTGAGTGAGGAGTGATGCCTGTCCCTGCAAGGCCAGTCCTAGCCTTTGGGAGATACGGTCACCCTATGTAATATGAGCGTCGCTGCACACCCAAGCTCTGCCTGCTCCCCGTGCAGGGACAGGGGTTCCAGTGAGCTGCTTGGGCCAGCCCCGTGTGAGAATGGGGCTCTGACGAGTGGCTCAGGCCAACCCCACAGTGCGGGGAGGGCTTGGGCCAGCCCCACATGGTGTCCCGTTTTTCCTTCGGGAAATATGGTCACTCTATGCTTAAAGTTAAGTGTACGTGTGGTTGCAGGAGATTGGAGCCTGAGTCATTTTCTCATTTTTGTATGGGGCTTTCACACAGAAACAAGGAAGAGAGAAGTATTTCTTCAAACATGGAAAATTAGATTGTAAAACTGCAGTAATTCCCAGGAGGACTCAGGGCCAGGTGTAGTACCTGAAACTCCTCTGTAACTGTGTTTTGAACCATGACTAGATTTCACATTGACAGTATTGCTTTAACATTTTCAAAGCACTGTTCAAACCTAGGCCCTGCAAGAAGCTCCCTGTGGGCAACTGAAGCCAGTGGGGTTCTATATGAGAGCTGCTTGCTTGCAGGATCAGGGTTTAACTAATCAAACCTCACCCACACTCACAGTATTATTGTCTCCAGGGGTCTGATCCTGGGAGCACCCACAACTCCCCCTTGAAGCTGCAGCATCAGACCTTAAGGTACTTGTTTTCAAAAGAGCTCGGGGCATATTTTCACATGCTCAGCACCCACAATTGGAGCAGGATTTCTAAAAGAAGTCAGCTCCCTTTTAGCCACCTCAATGAGAGCCAGATTTCCAAAGCACTCAGCACCCAACAAGTGGAGCTCTTGAAAACCTAGCCCCCACTGGGGTTGCTGAACTCCTTAAAATCTGGTCCAAAGTGACTTGTACAAGGCCACAGTGGGAGTTGGTGGCAGAGCTGGGATTAGAATTCCTGCGTTCCAAACTCCCAGCCTGCTCTTGGAGCCTTTAGATGCACCCAGGCCTCTTACTCACTTTCCATGTTGTGTATCTTGCTGTTTGTAGACACAAGAGGGGTAAGCGACAGGCTTCCTGGCTGCGAGTTTCCTTACACTGGTGGATTTATGTCTGACATTTCATGTTACTAAATGTCATTGTGAGTGATTTTATGGTTCTAGGTTAATAAGCTGTTCAGCGTCATGGAAGTACTGAACCGTGTGTTGCTCTAGTTGCTAGGGTGAGCGCTCACTTTTTTTTATTTAAAACCATACATGCAAAAAGCACAGTTCCCAGGCAGCTCTACCTTATGAATTCACCTTTTAATATTTAAAAAAAAAATTCTCTTTTTCTAAATAAATACGTGTCTCTTTCCAGCCAATGTGATTTGATTCTTGCTAACCCCATTTTCTTCATGCCTTGCGTGTCTCAAGAGCCCATAACTATGAAGCTCCACCCATACATCAGGGAGGAAAGTATTAGACACTAGAAAAGGGGTATAATTTACATTGGACAAGTGCTCTGGGCAATTATTTTTATTAAATTACATGGGAAAATCTCATCAATTCAGTCTCTTTGCGATGACTCAGTCTCAAAGTTCTCCAACGACTATGACGTTCAACGCTAATTTATTATCTGTCAAGAAATAGCCTCAGAACTGAAGCTATTTCTGTCTTCAGCTTAGAAATGGGAATGGTCCAAAACCCCACTGAGCCTTGGGAGAATTTGGATCAGGACCAGAAATTCACATTTTGGATGGTCTCCAGTGGAATGTAAACAAGGATTTAAGAAGTGTAGATTTATAACATATAATCTGAAAATGATTTTAAAACTAAAAATGATTTTCCCCAATACTTTGAGAACTCAGATGTTTCTTGTTGGAAACATTCCTTCAGAAGCATTTACTTCAGTGCCAGGAATGGTCGTGGGGAACATAGTTTCAGATTTTCCCTGACTGTCCTGGCTTTGGAACAATAACTTACACACACACAAAGGATGTGGGGGGGAAAGAAGACCCTACTGAAGGACTCCCATGTAATCTGTCAACATTTTTCTATCTGCCCCACATTTTACCAGTGGGCACCATGTTTTATCCCTCACTGGCTGTCAGGAATCAGGGCTTGCAGCAGATCTAGTCTCCAGACAGTCTCATCAGTACAGCTGGCCTGCAGCAGGCTGCCTGACTAGCCATGCAACCTGACTGGCTGGAGGGGTCAGGAGGCTAGCTCTCCTGCATTACCATGTTCCTGCTGCTCCTACCTTGCACCCAGCCTTGCCTCTGTCCTGCCTCTGCCTTGAACCCTTCATTGACAGCGATGCTGCTTGCTCCAGTTCCTGACCTCCGGCTTGGCCTGTGACTGATTCCTGACTCCAGCTTGACCCTCAGTTCTGGTATCCTGTTCCTGCCCTCCGGCTTGTCCGTTGTCTCTGGTATCCAGTTCCTGCCCTCCATCTTGACCCTTGGCACCAGCTTTGACTACTGATTCTGGCTCTGATCCTAATCCTTGGTTCCGACGCTTGGTTCACTACACCTGCTCTGACCACTAGGCTAGACCACCCTTGTCCTCATCACCTGACACTAGCTTGTCCACAATTTCCAGAAATATTCAATACATCAACAGTTAAAAGGAAAGAGTAGATCTGGGTAGCAGGTGTTTATTATCTGCACGTCTCTAGAGAAGAATAACCCTCACTGTATTTCCATGCCTGCTTGAAATGGAGAATGGCCATGACCCTGCAAGTGGCTCTGTTTGAATCACTCTCTACATCATATTTTATTCCTAATATTCTTATTGCTTGCCTACATCAGTTTCACCACATATGTAGATTTTTGTCATGCACGCAAATAAGGAGGCTAAGCTTTAAATAATATGGCATATGTTTTATATTTGCCACGTAGAATGAGAGTTCTTCTTCTGATTTATGCCCCACCTGGACAAAATTATTTTTATTGTGGTTTATTTCATTTGCTCCAGCATCCCCAACTGAAAAAACACTTGTAAACCGCCAGTGATGACGTACAAAGAAATCAGCTTTGAAATACAAATTTACTGAAGATCCAGAGACTCTTCACACATGCAAATGAAAATGCTGTTGTAATAATTTTTAACTAGCAAATGCAAGGTAATCTTGGAGAGAGTAGTCTTCAATCTCTTACATCATTCCCTTACAGAATGCTGGGACTATAGGATAAATTCACTAACAGCGATAAAACATTGCAGCAGAAAAATGCATACATTTGACTGGAACGCATGCATAGTTTCGCTCTTTTTAGAACACCATCAAGAAACACTATCAAGTTAATAAGCTGCCTTTATGGCAGCCTCGCAAAATTGTCATGATATTTTACCAGCTGAATCACTAAATCTCCTCGATTTCTACCCTTTACAATTATCATAATCATAGAAAGCTAAATATTTTACTTACCACCAAAACAAATAATTTACCCTGGTGATTTGTGAATAGAGTTTCGTAAGGCATGTTTATGGTATTCACCATGAAAAGTGCACACACCAGGCATATATGATATATATTATGCAGTGGCTGTTATACAAGTCCCGCTAATCATGCAGGAGATCCCATATCTGGAATAGACTGAATGGTATTATGAGTTTAAATCTGCCATCCAAAGAAACGATGCTCTTTTTCTAATCAGATTTTTAAAAAGAAAGCTGCATAACATACAGCTCCTAGTACAATGGGGCTTTTGGGTGCTACCATGATGCCACTAAAGAATAATAATACAAATCCATAAAAGTCATAGTAGCTAGGAGGTTTTGGTTCTGTTTCTACCTGTACTAGTCCTCCTTTGCCGTGCAAAATCCACCTACAAAAATACAATGTAATAAGAATATGTAAAGCTAAATCCTGTCCCCTTTGTCAATGCTGCATTGTAGGGCTGGGCACGAAGGAGGATTATATGGGGAGTTCCTTCCTTTCCCACAGCCTACAGAACAGCACTGGACAGGATTCCTCCCACTTCCAGATCCATTCCACAGCTCCTTTTGCAGCTCCCAGATTGCATAAATGCCAGCTGATCTAGTGTCCCCAGTAGATGGCAGTGGCTAGAAGATCTGTTGTTATGTGGTGCTGGCTCAGGAGGGGGCCCTGCCTTGCCTGCCCTAGTCTCAAAGCTTATTGTGCAGTCTGGCTCAGTGGGCTTCAGTGAAGCTGGGCTGTGCAGTGCACAAAGGGTGCTGATCTCTTGATTGGGATGCTGCCCGTCATCTTGTTCTACTGTCCTCTCTAGCCGCTGAGGAGGGAGTAGAACTTGCCATTAGAAAACTGGCAGATCTAAGAAGCTCTTCCCACCAAAACTGAGGTTAAAATTGACAAACACAGTTGACTCTATACACAGGATGGGTGCATGTTGCATTTGTTTCTCTATCATAACAGCATGTTGCCTTTGAAATGGATACAGACTTCATGATTTGGCGTGAATACCTTAGCCCCCGTGCAGACTCCTGAAGGAATCGTAAACTTGCAGTCTCGTAAGAAAGGGTTAAGACAGTATAATAAAGTTACAGTAGATGGTGCTAGACAAGTACAAAAGAGACTAAGCAGTCATTTAAGGATACCTGCAAGATATAAGCTAAGCTGTTCAAAAAATGTGCAATTTAGATTTATCAGTTCAGGAGGGAGAGTTAGATGAAAACAGTTGAGCTGGGAAGATTATTAAATACAAAACCCTCTGTGTAGACAATGTTCAGGTTATTACACAAAGGGGAGGGGTCGAATGCTGTCCCTAGTTGCATCCACATAATGTCAATGAAATCAAATGAGTGGAAGAGGAGGTGGTGGGTGGGAGCAGGACTGAGGGCAGCATGTGGTTCAGGCACTTAAAAGCTGAGGTTGACGTTCCATTCTTATCATGCTTTTAGACAGAGGGAGAGAAGATACAATGATATATGAGTTAGCATCAGAGTGGGAGGCTCAGCTCTAAGTTCCGGATGTCTATGGGTTTGTATCAAACTGCTAATGATATATAAATACAGAGGTTTGTATTTATTTGTATACGAAGGAAAAATTCTGTGGTTTAAATGTGTTTGGGTTACCATTTTAGTGTGGAGTTACACATTATTCTAGACTGCATGTTAGTGCCTCTCTTAGAGACACAGTATTGCATTTGAATGTGTGAGAACTTGATAGATCTGCCCACTAAAAATAATCATCAGGGCATTAGTTTGTATATGTGCATATTAAATAGCGTTATGGAAATACACAGGTCTATTGAGAATGATTCTGTTATGCCAGTAACATTCCTTATCAAGTCAAATGTATAGCTTTTTTGTTAGAGCGTGTACATTGTTATAAATACAAGTCTGCATAGGTGGTAATACAGAGCTCTGCATGGCACTACCTGTTTCATATACTTGCATGAGTACAATATACAGTTCTGACTCAGATGTATGTTGTTATCTATATTGGAAATAATAAAGGTATTAAAAGAATGTTGTGGAAAATGTTTCTAGAAAATGCATAATAGCCAATATTCAAATACGAATCACCGTCAAGCAGGCTGGCCTGCAGACTCAGCATTGCATTGCCGTGCAGCATCAGTGCACAGCCATGTAAGAAACACTGGTCTGAGGCTAAGTTTGGGCTCTCACTTACTGGCATCTGCCAGGCAGGGCAGGGATCACAGTGGAGGTGACACTCTGAGTCTCTAAAGGAGAAAATTGCATGATGTATCACCACTCATGAGCACCCGCTAGAGAGCTGTTTAGAGTGAGATTACAGTCTCAGTGGAGACTCTCATCCCTCTCGGTCATAGGGTTATTATGATGATGCCGTTGCAGCTTGCATGGAGGACAGTAGGAGGGGATTTAAATGATGGTCGGAAGGAAAGGCTGGATGAAATCTCCACAAACCCCGTTCAGAATAACTCAGATTCCTGAATCCCTGCTTTGGGAGACTTGAAAACAGCCAAATTGATTTTTTTTTAATTCTTCAAAAAAAAAATTCCTTAAATTTTGAGCTACGAGCTTGCAAGCCACATTTTGGTCCAGAGTGAAACAAATCCCTGCAAATAAGGGTTTTGCTAATTAAAAATGAAGGGCTTTGTTCTCCTCTCCCAGACACTAATTTTATACTAGTGAAATAACACTGACGTTGTGGATTTACTCCTGATTTACACTGGTGTAACTAAGAGTAGATCATGCTCAATACAGGGGTCTGTTCTTCCCAATGATAACCAAGGGATTTTTTTTGTTTATAAACTCCTATTAGTATGAAGAGGAGAAAAATCTCTGGGCAATTGTGCACTCTCCAGCACAATCCATACTATTAATTATCATGCTTATGGCAATGCCTAAGGGCAATCTGAGAACTAAGCCCCATGGTGCCAGGTACTGTACAAATATAGAATAAGACCCAATCCCTGCCTGTAGACGTGCTCTTCGTTGCTCTATGGCACAAATTTGCGGGAGACCACTCTTTCAAACACCAGGGCCCTTTTATTTCCTTGTATTTTCCCACCACCACGTATATACAGCTTTATACAGTTTGCTATCAGGCAGGTAGCCCCTTGGGGAACAGCCTGCTCTTACACCTAGCTGGGAGCAACAGGCCCTCACTCCTCACTTTCCTGTTCCTCCCCTCCTACTTCCTTCCTGCTAGCTTTATAGGCCTTCCTCCATCAAGATCACAGGTGTCTCGCCTTTAGGGCTTTAATCAGCCACTGCCTGTCAGCTCCAATCTCTTCCCCTTACTGGGAGCTGAGCTAGCAGGCTCTGAGCTAACAGAGGCTGAGTGGCTTTTGGCCAGCACCCTGTTACACTGCCCCAAAGAGCTTCCAGTCTAAATAGACAAGACACAAAGTGGGGGAAGGGCTATACTATACAAACATTGAACAATATGACGGCAGCAAATGGTCTGTTGATTCTGCAATATGTTTAGTATTTTTTAAAATTGTTTGTCCTAGTAATAGTGATTGAGCACCATTTAAGATTGATTCCAGTACCTGAAAATAAATGATGACTAACTAAAGGCTATTTGGGATAAAAACAGAAGGAGATTTTGCCTTCACCCTGCAAAGTTGGCTTCCTCTTTAGGAGGAGATGCTACAAAGATGTTCCCACTTGCTGATCGCACATCCAGAATTAAGATAATGACATGCTATCATCATGTTAAGGCACCCTTTCGAGATTTAATTTGAGAATTCCTCAAGGAATGCAAAAATCAAGTGACTCTCAGCCTATGCTTTACTAGACCAAAAGGGAATGCTCTTCATATAAACCTGTTACAATTTAACTAAATATTTGTATTTTTATTGGTGCTCATTACAGTTGTATTCAGTGGAGAAGGGACATCATGGAGCTGATGTGAATTCTTCTCCTAGCAGCATGCATTCCTGTTGAGATTTGGAAGGAGGACATGCTACATAGAATAGCTATTCCCTATTCCCAATTCTCTTCTGAGCTACAGAGCCCCAACCTGCTCAGAGTCTTACACAGAGGTTTCCATCAGCTTGGGAGGATCATTCTTCAGAGTCACTTCTCCTCCTGCATCCACACTCTGAACTCTGTTACCTTTAGCTTCTGTTCCTCTCCACTAACACAAGTGAAATGTTGCTCACTGACCCTTAGTGTTGAGCCCCACCCTCACCCCCTTGGATTGTGTGCATACCTAATGCTGCTTCTAACTCCAATGACATTCTAGTACAGTGTGACTTTTTTATTATTTTTGCCTGAGGAAAACACTGTAGTATTGTTATTTAATTGTGCTTTGTTGCTAAATTATTGGTGTTTGTTTTTGCTGCTGTTATTTTATGTTACAGAGGCATTTCCAATATTCTGACTTTTTATTTTGTCAAATTTGGGCATAATACTAAAAGGCCTTGGCATACGGGCTAGTCCCCTTACAACGAGCTTGAATGATTAGGCATAAAAAACAGTTATGTGAAACCTAGAAGAAATGTAGGTAAATCTCTGTAGAACAGATACAAATTATCTCATGGATTTCAGCAGGACTCAGACAGATTGGTCCACAAATTTCTTTAACATTTTAAACAGATTTCTACTGACCATGGTCATTGTAGCCTAAAGTTACAGTATTGATGATCTGAAACTCACCAAGAGACGTCATTTATAATGTTAAATTTCCTTAGGGTCATTTTGGATTTGAAGCAACAAACTTTCTTGGGTCCAAGTTTTAGTATACCTTGACAACAGGTTACAAAGAGACGGGATGAGATGACCATGTTAACTGTTTTGCTTTACCACCCTAAGTGAAGTAATCATTCCACAACTTTACACAGAAAGCAAAAATATATATTAAATACGAACAGAATGACACTTAGTAGCCCCTCACCTGCACCAGTTGACTATACTCAGGGCCAGCCCTACACCAAATGGCGCCCCAGGCGAGAAGTGTCTTTGGTGCGCCGCCCCACCCCCTCATTTGTTGAACTTTTGAAAACCTTATGTTTACTGCATTTGTAGCTCATTTTATGACTTTGATGCATGATTTGCATGCATGATTTATCACAAGGCATGAAGGAAGCTCTTGGATTCAGCACAAGGATCCTTACCTGGATGCCACTGTTTCTTCCCTTCATGTTCGCACTGTTGTTGTAGTCTTGGCCATGGCACTCCTGAACTTTATTTTATTCTCATTCAAAATGTTCATAAACAGTCCTGTTAGCTCTTTTCCAGTAGAATTGTCCACAGACCAGAAACAGATAAAATGTTCCTTTATTTGGATACAGCCATCCTAATAGTCAACAAATCTTACAGTAAATGATATCTTTTCACTGTGACTAATGTTGGGAGTGCAGTCCGTTATTATGGTGTAGTACTTCTCTTTGCCGAGTCACATTAACATCTTATCGAGTACCTTCCTTGCCATAAGGTCAATCAATTTGTTTTGAATTGTTTTGCTGCAGTAATGGTCCATAGCTTCTTTACAAATTACTTAACATAGAGAAGTTCTACCAAACCAAGGAAAGTATTGTTATGTTCAGTGAACAACTTATCCAATAAGCACCCGAAAGCCAAATTATTCTTTGCAAGGAAGAGGATAGTTCAGATCAGACGCTCGAGCACATTCCTCCAGTGCTGGGTTTCTACATTAATAATGTGTTGGTTTTCTGCATCTAGGCATTTATTCAGCTTGAGCCTGGATTTGACCTCCATTCTTTTGGAGTAGGCCGTAAAATGGGTGACTTTTCACGTCACTTCAGAGCATCAGCTAAAGTATGCCAGTAATTGTACCCGAAAAGCGTAAGCAATGATTTGACATTCTTATAAAATATTTTTAAACAAAACCAGAACACTTTGTCAGTTGATTTTAAGTATATTAGCCAATGCTGATTCAGTTTCTCACCATTCTCAAGCACTCTTTCACAGTGTGACTTTGAGAAGTGTCACTTCTGATCATTTACTGGAAATGTCATATCCTCGATTTTTCCCAGCCTGTTCAAAATTGTACAATGAATATCAGCAGAATTTAGGATTGCATGCCATAAAGTGGGATCTGATGTATCGATTTGTGGTGTACAATTTTTCTCACTCCTGTTTCTGTCATCATGTGATGCTGATTCTTCTTTATTGCTTCTCTCCTTTTCATGTAAACCAGATTTTAATTTTTCATTACTCTCTGTAATGCTCCCTCACTCACCCTGGAGGAGAGAGGTCCCTGGAGGGCTGTGATAGCCTGTCTCCAGGCCTGTCTCTGTTTACCTGGGTACTGGGCTTGCAGGGCTCAGGCAGCCAGCAAACAAACAGTCTTACAGGTGGGCTGGGGCCACTCCTCTTCAGAGTGATAGCCCTTTGCAGAGGAACGAGGGACAGCCCCCCCCAGGAGGGGGCAGGGGGACGTGGGCCCTCCCTACTCCACCGCATCCCAGCCCAGGCCCTGGCAGGGGCAGAGTCAGCTGCCCCGGAGTCAGCGGGGATCCAGCCGCAACACGCCGACATTGGAGGGCTGGGCTTTGCAGCCAGCCCTACAGTAGCTGCCCCTGGGCCACTTCCTGCCTCCCCTGGGGTGGGTACCTCCTGCGTCCAGGCGTTGTCCGGCTCCTCCGGGTAAACAGCGGCGGGCACTCCAGGCCAGTCATCGTCCGCGTCTGGGGCATGGACCGGGCTGGGCTGGGGATCTGCCTCGAACTGCTTCAGAACCAAAAGGACGTCCTTCCCCTCTGCAGGTTACCCCCTGAATGGGCTGCGGATCTGGTCTTTTATGCTTCTGGCCCCACCCTTCTCCTTCCAGTGAGGGGGGCGGGGAGGCTTAGGCTCTGCCCTGCCAGGGGCATGTAACGCTCCCTCACTCACCCCGGAGGAGGGAGGCCCGTCCGCCTCACTGCACTTTCCTTTTCATGTGAGCCAGATTTTTCTTTATCATCACTCTTTTTTATGCCACCAGGAAAACTGGATGATTCTCCATCACTTTCCTTGCATTTCCATTCCTTATCTTTAGGTAAATCTGCTAATTCCTTAGTAATAGGACTTCCATCATTTATGCTTCACTCCTCGATTTCTTCTGCACTGGGACAATCGCTACTGCCTAAAGTCCAGTCTATGTTGTTCTGTTTCAGATATTTTCCCATCAAATTTGCCCCTTGCTAGATTGCAACTGAGCTTTTCACTTCCCATACTGAGCTCCTGAAGGCTTCTTCGGGGGCATCTTTTATTTTCTACAGGGGGGAAAACAGACAGGATAAGGGAGAGCAAAAGTCTATGTTCCGCAGTCTTAGAAAGTCATCAAACATTGCCATGTTACATGGCAAAAGAAGTAACAGTATTGCTTTTACATTGTTGCGTAGATATGGGTTCGATAGATATCTCTGGTGTCTCATGAAATGTGTCTTTTATTAGTCGCTACTTACACTCTTCAAGCCTTAAAACACAAGAACCCTTTTACAATTACACAATAAAACAGGGTTCACAGTATGGCAGCTGGGCTCTTACTTCGTTCTAATATCTCAAAAACTGACCAGCAATGCCCCACCCCTTATATACCCACGAAGGCATGGCTGACAACATTCTAGGAGGTTTGAGGAAAACATAGTTTTCAGAAAGTCTGGAAGGTTCCATGAGATTCTACAAAGGTCCAGAACATTCTAGGAAGTTAGTGAAAAATAAATTCCCATACAGAATACCAGAAACATTTTACTTCAAACATTCTATTTTCCCTTTTGTCGCTAACAATGAAAACAACACCCGAGCCTGGCACTCCCCAGTCCAGGCACCCAGGCGGTTGCCTGGGTCACCTGCCCCTAAATCTGGCCCTGGCTATACTGAACTATAATTGATAACATATACAACAGATTACAAGAAAAAGTCAATTGCCTAAGCCATATGAGATATTGCTATTGAAGGACCTACTCCCAGGGCTAAAAATATAACACTTAAATATATGCATATATTTAATCACTTTTCTCCCACAAAACCTCATGTTATTTTACAAACATTGTGCAGCAGAACTACTTCATGACTGATGAAGTGTAACCATTGATGGGTTGCAATGGGCCAATAACTGCTATTTTGTGCCAGCATGCATACAGCAAAACTGTTAATGTAGATTGTTTCTTTGATTACCATTGAAGAGGGAATTAAGACTGGCCTTAGTGTATGGTCTATACTGAAATTCAAGCAAGACACCAAGCTTATCAGCCTATTCTTGAAAAATGCTATGTAACTATTAATGTCACGAGAGCAGAGGACATCAGAAGCATGCCTCATATAGTTATCTTTAGCACTATGCATATCACCACCTCTTGTTTCTTAGAAGTCTCCCATGGAAGGCCTGATCCTGCAAAGTGCTGAGCACACTCACCTCCCATTGACTTCAGTGGGAATTAAAAGACTTTCTTGGCACCTTACATGTGATGCTGTGCAACTTGTAGTACTAACAAACCGGACTAAGCTTAACTTCAGAATTGTTTTTAGCTCAGAGTACAAGGTGATATGACCAAAACATTGAATATTCTGTCTTCTGGCATCCTTTGCATCTTCATGGAGTCTTGAGATACCTTCATTTTAATCCCCCCCATTAAGACCTTGTATGACAGGAATTCTCCTTCTAGTTGGGGAGGTTTGGACAGGATTCCCTTTGCACCCTCCCTGTCAGTATGTTCCTTATCTATCCAAGAGTCTCTGCTGTACAGCGATGTTAGGCACACCTGCACCACCAGATACTGAATGCATGAGCTTCCTCATTGCTCACAGCCCTTGCTGGACTGAGGAGTGAGATAAGGACAGGAACAAGCTGGGTTTCCCGTATTTCAATGCAGTGCATAGCCATCACACTGGTCTCACCCTAAAGCCGGGGTTCTCAAACTGGGGGTCGGGATCCCTCAGGGAGTTGCGAGGTTATTACATGGGGGGTCATGAGCTCTCAGCCTCCACCCCAAACCCCGCTTTGCCTCCAGCATTTATATTGGTGAGAAATATATTAAAAATGTTCTTAATTTATAAAGGGGGGTCTCACTCAGAAGCTTGCTATGTGAAAGGGGTAACCAGTACAAAAGTTTGAGAACCACTGCCCTAAAGAATAAATATTTAAAAAAATGGTACTGAGGATTAAACTTTGTGCCACAAATGCATGTGATCACCTTCTGCCAACAGCAGGAAAGAAAGAATTGCACACACATACAATATCTATACCTATAGCTACTTCATAATTGCATGTTATTAAAGTCATAAACATATGCTTCCTTATTTCATTCTGATGCAGGAGTGCTGCAATAATCAAATGTAGCAAGGCTCCTGTTAATGGTATACAGCATATCTGCAAGAGGCTGTTTATACTGTTTATTAAATTGATCAGAATATAAGGCAGTAATAAAAAATGAAGCAGTTTGTTTTACCCAGTGAAGTTTGGCCTCTATATAGATTTATTCCAAGTCAAGGGGTTGGACATATGCCTACACATTCTGAAGAAATATGAAATTAGCTAACCATATTTAAGTTTCAAGCAGACTACACAAGATATATATAAATGCATTATGTTGCAGTTCATCTTCCATTTTATTGCCCAGTCACCCAATTTTGTGAGATCTGTAACTCTTCACAGTCAGCTTTGGACTTAACTATCCTGATCTACAAACTTTGCCACTTCACTGTTCACTCCATTTTCCAGATCATTAATGAATATATTGAACAGTAGTGTTTACCTCTTGATTGTGAAAACTGATCATTTATTTTAAAAAAACAAGAGGAATTACTTTTTCACCCAGTGCACAATTAACCTCTGGAACTCATTGCCATGGGATGTTGTGATGTCCAAAAGTATAACTGGGTTAAAAAAAAACCTAGATAACTTCATGGAGGATAGGTCCATCAGTGGCTACTAGCAGGATGGTCAAGGAGGCAAAACCATGCTTGGGGGGTGACCCTAAACCTCTGACTGCCAAAAGCTAGGATGGGGAGACAGAGATGGATCACTTCAAGACAGAAGACAGGATACTGGACTAGATGGACCATGGTCTGACTCAGTATGGATGTTCTGACGCAGGCAACCACCAGCAGCACAGAGAATAGCAGCAGTTTCAGCTGGAATGATGGGTGTGAGTGCTTTGCTGCTACTCATGTCGATTAGATATATTTCACTGTATTGTTGAAATCATGTTCTTTCTGACTGACTGGTTTTTCTGTGTCACCCATCATCTTCACTCCCAAACCCCAAAAGCACATGTAGATAGAATTTCAGTCTCTCCTCTGTCTCACAGTTTGCACAGTCATTCTCCCCTGAGTTTGCACTGTGCTTTATGTCTCTCGATTTTCACTACAGTCTACGGTCACTCATTCTGTTTGATAACTCTGCCTTTGCTTTGTGCATTTCACAGTGGCATAAGGTAATCTGCTAGTATGGTAGTATGCTAGCTTGATGTTTTTCATCTGTTCTTCCCAGTAATTTGAATATGAATGTTACAAGGTGTGGGCTCATGTCCAGAAAAAATAGTTTTTGACTTGCTAGTTTTAGTGTGTGACTTATATGCTACCTTGTCGTTTTTCATCTGTTCTTCCCAGTAACTTGAATATGAATATTACAAGGCATGGGCTCATTTCCAGAAAAAATGGTTTTTGACTTGCTAGTGCTTCCTTGCAGTGGACAGTCTGTTTTTTGCTGTGGTTGAGATGGCACCGGAAAGTTCATGGTGGCTTTTGTACGTAGGGTGACCAGACAGCAAATGTGAAAAATCGGGAAAGGGTGGGGGGTAATAGGAGCCTATATAAGAACAAGAGCCCAAAATCGAGACTGTCCCTATAAAATCAGGACATCTGGTCACCCTAGTTGTACGTTGGCTAGGAGTCGGAGAGGAAAATGTCTTAGTTTAATTTGGCAGATGTTTTTCTGGGTGTGCATTCTCTGCAAGTGCTTTAGTTCGCTGTGCTTCTTTTCTTCCTGTGGCCAGGTGTGCAGGGGCAGCTCTAGCGATTTCGCCACCCCAAGCACGGCAGCACGCCACGGGGGGCGCTCTGCCGGTCGCCGGTCCCGCGGCTCCGGTGGACCACCCGGAGACACGCCTGCGGATGCTCCACCGGAGCCGTGGGACCAGCGGACCCTCCTCAGGCATGCCTGTGGGAGGTCCACCAGAGCCGCCAGCCGCCCTCCTGGCGATGGGCAGCGTGCCCCCCGCGGCATGCCGCCCCAAGCATGCGCTTGGTGTGCTGGGGCCTGGAGCCGCCCCTGCAGGTGTGCATTGGCTGCGTGTGTGCCCGAGGAGTGATCCAGGGCGCCCCATCTGTGCGTGCACTAGGCGTGCCCCTGACTCTGCAGGAACACAGGGGGTGTTTGCAGTACAAGGGGTGGGTGGGACCAGTCTCCCTGCGAGCCGAGGCGCTGAACTCTCCCATCATGTGACACCGCGGCCGAGGCGTTACGCCGGGTCTGCGCGGGGCAGGAATCGATGCCCACGATTGGCCCCCGCCCCGTGTTGTGGTTGATCAGTTGTCAAGGCAACGCTCCACGGCAATCTCCCTCTGTCCCACGTGTCCCTTCAGCGGCCGCCTCTGTTACCACGGTCGCCAGAGAGAGACAGGGAGCGGGGTGTTGCTTGTGATTGGCTACCGCCGAATCTTGCTCGTTAGCATAAGCCGGCGGAGCCTGGCTAGTGGAACGCGAGCCGATTGGCTGAGGCTGGAGGTGAGGCTGTGGGGTGATCCCGCGCCCGGCGCAGCGCGCTAACTCGCCGGACGCGGGCCCGGAGACAGACAGGGCGGGTCCGCGTGCGCGCCTGTTGCCCGGCCGCGCCTTTCGGGGGGGGGAAGAGGATTGGGCTGCGTGTCGCGCGCCTGGCCCAAGATGCCCTTGCTCCCGCGGCGCCGGCTGCAGCCGGACTGGGGGCAGGGCAGTGCACGTGCTCGCGGTGTAGCTGCTCTGGTTGCAGCCGCGGCTGGGGCAGCGCAGCGGCGGGGGCCCCGGTGGGGCTGCCCATCTGGGAGAAGACAACGCAAAGGAAGCCGGGCTACTGCGGGACAGATTGGCTGCAGATGCGCAGCGCTGCTGCTACAGCAAGGGGCTTGATGGGGGAAGGGGCAACGTGCCGTACCAGGCAGGAGGGACGCCTTGTCTCGGTGTGCACAGCGGCGCTTTGTATTGCTCTGCCTTCGCGGCTGGGCAGAGCATGCCAATGTCAGCCAGCCCGCTCAGGGCACCGCTGGGCAGAGCGCCTCCCATCGCTTCTGTTGGGGGAAAGCCGGCAGCAGGTCGAGTGAGACCGGTTTAACAAGGACTACATTCCTGCCCGGCATGAGTAAGCCGTGTCCTCCCCGGCTAATTACCCCCTCCGCATGCGTGGGGTCAGAGCGCCGGCTGCGCATCCGAACCGGAAAAGAGTTTGTGTGTGCACCCCGCAGGGCTGCTGATTCGCTCTCCCTTCCCTTCAGAGCGCAATATGAGGAATCGCATTCGCTGTAAAGTCCCTTCTAAGGCAGCAGCATGCGGAGTCGGCATGTCGCTTTGGGGCGTGCCTGGCTATGCAGCTAGGGCGGGCAAAACCATCTATTCGCTCTCTGATATATGAGACCTACCCGTTGCGATCCCCCTCCCCCACAATGCAGCAGAGCCGAGCCACATCACCACCCGTGCCAAATACAGTCCCACCAAGCACTTCACAAACCTGCTGTTGCAGACACGTACCGAGGTGTAAACATACATATTGGGCAGTGGGAAAGAGGTTTAAAACTGGGTGTAGTCCAGTCTCCCTGGTTTTGGATTACGCTCCGCGGAACGAAAGGCAGTTCAAAGTTGGGCGCTTTACATTCTCCCTTTTTCTGGGGTTTAAAGCTGGGTGTAACAGTCTGTCTCTCTGGGCACGGGGAGGATTTGCTGTATTACACAATTCAGTTATTTCCTGGACCAAGGTATACAAGTATCGCTAAAGCACAATATCACATATCTGTCTGAAGTCGATATTGTCCCTAGAGAGGGGCTCTCTATCCATCCACCCAGCATGTATAAAATGCTTATCTGCAGAGTAGCTAAATGGTGTACATAAAAAAAAAAGGCTGGGTGTGTTAATCTCTGTCTGGAGTTGGGGGCGGGAATTTGAAGATTGGGGTGGGTGGATTTTCCGCCTTTAGTGGTCTGGGGAGGAGAAGTAAGATTGATTTGTGTTAGAGCAGGAGGATTAGGATGGTTTGGGGGATGCTGTGTTCCCACTGACTGGGCGAGGAATTCCAGGCTGACTGTGTTAGGGGTTTTCCTCCTGTGGGTTGGTGGCAGCTGGCGTAAGGTATGTTACACTCTATTCCTGTGTGAGCATGGAGGAGGAGGATTGGGCTCTATTAAATTGGTTCCCTCTGGGAACCAGAGGGAGTTTTCCTTTTCGAATGCCAGACCTCTCCTGCTGGGATGCTTGGTGTACTTGCTGGAACTACCTCTCTGACACTTGCCCGAGGTTTCTGCCTCCTGGTCTTACATTGCCACTGTTTGCACTGCTTATCCGGCCGATACGGAACTGATCCAGCGAGAGAGTCAACATTCCACTCCGCGCTGGGTCCTGCTCTCCACATTGACTCCTACGGGATTGAGTCAGGAGCGGCTGGTCCCTATACACAGGCATGGATGGATGTGGCTATAGATAGCAAACCAATCCGATGAGCAGAAAACTGGACCAAGTTCGGCCCTGATGCAAACAGGTCCAGGGGGGTTGCGCTCCTCCGTGTAGCTGCTTCTTTCCAGTCACCAGCCGGATGTAGAGTGATGGGTGTGGTGCGCTGTAGCAGGAGCTGGTACCTCGCCCGCCCGGCTTCGCTCCCGCAGCCACTAGCTCTGGCAGGCTCTGCCTCCGGGTGCGCGCTGCGCCCTCCCCTTATGGGTGTCAAGAAAGAGGCGGAGCCGCCTTCCCGTCCCTTGTATCAGGAGCCGGTGTTACTCGCGGTCACTCAGAGCCGCCTTTATCTTGCTCCACTGCAAGGGGGTGGCACTTGGGAACACCTTATTTTACCATAGACGCTATAAATACACCACCTGGAATGGGAGCGGGGCTACGGGCCGCAGCGGGACACTGTGACGCACGGACACCGGGACACCAGCAGCAGCCAGATCCAGAGAGCCGGCAGTGAGGCTCGACTCTACAGGACATTGGTGGGTGTGGGCTGCCTGCGGCGTCCCCCTGATCTGAGCGGGTGATGGGGGGAATGGCAGTGGGAGCCCCCAAGGCGGCTTGCATGGATCTGTGACCGTGTCACGCTCATAGGGGGCTCTTTTAATTTATTCACGCTGCAAGGAGTTGTGTTTCTGCCATCAGAGGCGCTCCCTTTGCCGTCCCCATCCCCCAGCCTCATGGGGTGTGGACTGGAAGAAGTTGCTTTTGCATCTTCTGAATGAGAAATCGAAAAGGAGCTCGGTTCCCTCCCTTAGCTGCTGGCTTTGGCGATGATGCGCTGGCAGAGGATGCCGCGAGATATTGGGCTAGGGGCCACCAGGAGAGGTTGAGGTCAGAGAAGATTTGCAGAGAGAGGTCGGGAGATGTGGGGGAGGGGGAACGGAGGGCTTGGCGTTGGAAGGTGCAGGGGTGCACGGACAGAGGAGTTAGGAGGAAAGAGCGGAGGCAAAGCCCGGAGCGGGGTTGGGATTAAAATGGGGAGCTGAAGGGGACGGGGGTGAGGAAGGAGTTTGCTGAGGGCTAGGGGGAGAAAAAGGTGAAGCTCTGGGAGAGGGTTATGGGTAGGAAGGGGAAGTACTGCTAACTGTGGGTTAGCGCATGGCGCAAAGTGCCCTCCATCTAAACACCAGCTATCCTTCTCTATTCCAGCAAACCGCCCCTGAGCGTTGCAGCGAGCAAGCGCGGGGAAGGCTTTGGAGATACAAGGCCTGGCTCCTGGTGGCCCTTGCAAGGGGATTTGGTGGGGCAGAAGAAGGAACCGGCTGCTGTGTCCGTGCTCCCCAGGCACCCGGTGATCACTGGCATTGCACCCCACCCATCTGCCAACATGATGCAGATCTGCGACTCCTACAGCCAGAAACACTCCCTCTTTAACGCCATGAACCGCTTCATCGGGGCCGTCAACAACATGGACCAGACGGTGATGGTGCCCAGCCTGCTGCGGGACGTGCCGCTGCTGCTGGAGGAGCTGGACTCGGGGGGCGGCTGCGGGGAAGGGGATCCCCAGCTGTCGCCGGGGGACGCCGGCGCCTTCTTCTCCCGCAGGGACATGTACAGCCATTACCTGCTGCTCAAGTCCATCCGCAACGACATCGAGTGGGGGGTGCTGCAGCAGGGCGCCGAGGAGGCCAGCCGGAAGAAGGACAAGCTGAGCGGGGACATTAGCCGGGGCCTCCCGGAGGCCGCGGTGGAGGAGGAGGACCTGGAGAAGCAATTCCACTATCACCTGAGCGGACTCCACACGGTGCTCTCCAAACTCACCCGCAAGGCCAACGTGCTCACCAACAGATACAAGCAGGAGATCGGCTTCAGCAACTGGGGGCACTGAGCCAGGGCAGCGCTTGGCATGGGGGGCGGGGGGGGGGGGTGCCGCCGAGCAAGGGATCCCTATCTGCCGGGGGGAGGGGCTCTGGGGAGCGCGCCCGAGGACGAGGAGCGCGCGTGTGTGTGTGTGTGTGTGTGTGCAAATGGAGGGGGAGCGAGTGTGTGACAATGGAAGCGGGTGGGGGCGTGTGCCAGAGGGGGAATGAATGACTGCGACCGTGGAGGAGGGGTGCAGGGGGAGGGGCAGACGTGTGTGTGTGTGTGTGTGTGTGTGCGCGCGCGAGGCTGGGGCGGGTGGACGTTCAAGCGGGAGGGGGACGGGACCGTGACACATGGCGGGCACATCCTGCCCGGGTGTGCGAGCAGCTGTGAGCTGCACGGCGGCGGGGCTCTTTGCCTACGCAGCAGCAGCAGCAGCAGCAAAGCGGCGTGTGTGTATCAAGTTTCCTAGACTGGGAGCTTAGAATGAATGACGGAGGGTGGCCGAGGCCAGTTACTGAGAGCGTGTGGTAGCGGAGGCGGCCGTCCTCCTAGTGGAGACTGCATCACTTCTTTCTTTCCTGTTTTGCACTACTTTTATAACAATAAAAGACGTGTATATAATGTGTAAGATTTCTTTGCATGCTCTTAGAATTGCAGTCCTCTTATTTTTTACCAACGCACAAGCAGAGAAAGGTGTACATTAATCATTAGTACTTTGATTTTATGTTCTGTCCACGGTGAGCAGTTATTGTTCCCCTCTAAGTAAGGAGACTGATGACTTGTACATGTATGTGCTGGCTGTATAGCTGGCTGATATGAGGCTGAAAATAAGCCAATGAAAATAACAAAACTGTTGTAAAAATTACATTTGTTACCCAGGACGGAGCCAGTTTACTAAGCCACATCTCTGTATCGCTGGACGGATGAAGGGTACCATTACTGTACATGTACTGAAGCTTATTTAAAACTTTTTTTTATCCAGATGTAGAATATATTCTAAAATAAAGAAGCAAATGTATTGACTAAGATTGGCTTACCTTTTTTTGTTATAGTCCCTGTTCTCTATATGCATTAAATACTAATTATTCACATATACAACCTAAATATATTAATTGTTTCTACATTATTTTAAAACTGTATTTCTAGTGCTATGTTACAAGGCACTGGATATAAAGGGGTCATTTGTTAGTGAGGACTAGCTAACATATGCAAAACTGCTAAAAATGGGTCTAGTAAATATACCTTACACAATATGTTTTTAGTTACTTCAACTGTTAAACAGAGTAAGAATAGTCTGTCAAGATGTATGTATACCAATATAAACGTCAATCCCTGTTTAAACTAAAGTATTTGAGAATATACATTAATGCTTACTAGCAACTGACTCTATGTTATCAGAATTGTATAGATTTTATTCTCTGTGCATTTTTTCCATTTGCTGAATAGGCCCTGTAATTAGTTCTCTCTCTCTCTACATATATATGCAGCATTAGGTGGTGTAGCACATAATACAGTATATTGTTTGGTAAAGGCTTGCCCTTGAATAAGTCCTAAGTAACATTACAGTATACTTATGATTACAATATATGTGTGCATATGACAAACAGATAGGGTTAACAGCTTTTCTTTTCACGTTATGAAATGCTTATGTTCAGTGATAATATACACTTAATCTTCAGGCACAATATCACTTTCAAGTTTTTCATGCTCAGAAAGGCTAATAGTTTGTATATATCTTAATGCACTTAAAAGGACACTGCTATGCAGCATGTACCCATACCCCATTAAAAAAAAACTTAATAGAATAGTGTTTTCATTAAAGTAAAAAAAAAAGCACAAACAAAAACCACCTTTGTTTAGATTTAAAAATTCCCCAACACTCCTCAATGTTTCACGGTGACATTGTACTAGTGCATGAGAACCAGATACTGATACTAGTGGGTCAGTTTCATTGTCCAAGTTGAGTAAAGTGAAAAAAGTTAACAGTTTAAATGTTGAAATATATTTTAAAGTTCATTGGTGCTTCTAGTGCTAATTTAGACTGGAAATTAGAAAAAGGTTTCTATTCTAACCATCAGAGGAGTGAGATTCTGGAACAGCCTTCCAATAGGAGCAGTCGGGGTCCAGGGCAGACAAACCAATTGATTTGAAAGATGGAGTTTGATAAGTTTATGAACAAGATTATATGACGGGTATAGCAGGGGACTAGGAGGTCCCTTCCAGTCCTATGTTCCTAATAAATCAAAGTATTTATTAATTACATAACTGAGGAAACCTTGAAAAACATAACTGGCTTTTTAACCTAACAGTGTCTCATTAGTAACACTATCAGTCAGTCTGTTTTACTTCCCAGTAGGGTGGTGCACGGAAAAATATCAGGGGTAATGAGAAGTACTACAAAGGATTCCTAATTTCGCAGCTGGTAAGGCTTTCTATTAGTGAACAAAGCCCAATAAACACGAGGTAAAAGATGCCTTGCCTTGGGGTTGTTTTAAAGTTTTGTACTCCTGGAAGTTTTGGAGGAACAACTTGTTCTGCTTTATTATTTAGTTCTGCATCAGGGTCTTTCCAAATAAACCAGTTTAAGACTACAACACTACTGTTTAAAATTGCTTATTAAAAAGAGAGGCCCTGATATTATTTTAAGTCTGACTATCTAATTCTGAATTGTAATCTCTCCCTGTAAAGATTTAGTGTATACTCAATTTATAGTGCTGATCAAAACCGCAAATACAATAGTAGAAAATATCCATTAGTAAATTGATGGTATAGTCTCATCTTGAATATTACATTCAATTTTGGACACATCTAAAAAAATACAACAGAAATAGAAAAGGTTCAGAGGAAGAATAATGAAAATTATTAGAGGTATTTGGGTGTGGAAACAGAGTTTCCATATGAGTAAATCTTAAAGCTTAAGGTGATATAGGAGTATATAATACAAAGGACTGTAGAGAAGCCATTCAAGTTCTTCTGTATACTTATTTATTTGATTTAAGTAAGAGCACCTTTGATGAGATAAAAAGTCTTTGAATTTAAAAATAGATAAAAATGAATATTTTTTCAATGCAAAGTCCAAAGTATGGAATTTGTTGCTGTCATGTTATTGAAGAAAACAATTTAGTTTCAAAATATGTTTTAAAATGACATATAAATCATAGCATCTGATATTTCAGTAGCAAGGATACAATTACAAAGTCCACCACTTGTCAGTCTTCATGCCATAAACTGATTGGGAAGAAATCTCCCTTAATGGTACAGTGTTGCACAATTAGCTGTATTATTGGGTGTTGTATCATCCTTTGAAGCATTACGCATTTGTAAATGCTGGAGATTAGATACTGGACTAGATAAACCATCGGTTTGTGCCAATAATGAAATTCTGGTTTCAGATTAAATGATGCTTACAGACAGGATCTGCCTTTAAGAAGTTTCTCCCTCAACGCTGCAGTCTAACAACGTAGTGAATGGACTGTTCTCCAAGGATATGTCTTATAAGAAAAGGCAAGTTTAAAAAAAAACAACTACGTAGTTTTATATAAATCAGAAGAGGTACAATTGTGAAGTACTGTAGTAGCATTTTTTAACTCACTTTTGATGATAAGAAAATAAACCAAGTAAACTGTATTTCAGATATTGGTAGAGTAATAATTAATCTCAAAGCCCTTTTCATACTTTACAAACTGGTTACAACTCTATATACATGCTGTCTACCAACTACTACAAGGCATTGTTCGTGGAATATGTCAGTTGTATGAGAGCACATACGATGATACACCACTGTGGTTTAGGTGCTAAATCATACCTTTCTGTATGTAAAGCCACAGAAGGGAAAAGTTAGGGGGGAAAGTCATGGCTTCATCTTAGCAGGGGGCTGGCTTAACTTCCTATGGCGGATACTGGGGATATGGCAACCAAAGGGCATTACGACCATGGCCTGCAGTCCTTGATGAATGAAATTTTGTGTTGGATTAAATGTACATTTCATAAAGCACATTGTACAGTTCTGTCAAGTGTGCACAATGAACCCCTGGCTGGTAACGTGCTGGGGTGGCAAAGGTGCATGCCAGTCCCACCATCTGCACATAGGAAAATAATTGGGAATGGAAGAGTGTAGGATCCATATAAGACTCTCATAAAATGCTGAATGCAAATACTTAGGTTAATACAGTGTTAAGAGCAAAAATATGCCTCCTGTGAGGCAGTGGTACACTGGAGGAGGCAGCACACCACCCAAGTAGTGGTGGCTGGTGGCATTATATGCCTTCACCAGCAGTGGTGAGAACATTTTGAGAACTGCTTTTTCTGTGGCTTTGAAAAACTGCTCTGCTGTTATGTCCTGCCCCGTGCAGACGAATCCCTCTGTAAAGCCATTAGCTCTGCCTGCATTGCTAGCTGGTCCCTGCCTCTCATTTCCCTGCAGTTATATAATGGCTACCTTCTTTGCTGGGTGTGCAGGAGGGAAAGGGCTTCTTGGGCCCAAGCCCCCATCTGGTGCACCTGCACAACATAGCCACAATTTGGGCCTAAGGTTCCAAATGCAACAACACAGAAGTCAAGAAGTAGCCCAGTTAAGGTTCTTACAGTATCACATACATATTACTTCTGATTATTACTTTGGATGTCAGGTGTTTACCTTCCCATATAATATGTGTGATGCGAAAGAGTTGATGTTGTTATGGGAGATTTAACTTTTTATGTGTTTACATTTTCAACATTGATTTTACATGAACATAGGTTTTTTGTAGTTAATTTCCATCTGATTTTTCTCCCTGCTTTTAAAGATACACGCAAAATCTAAATAACATTTATGTTCATGATAGCTATGGGTCAATTGTATTTCTGTAACCAGTAAATTGTGTATTTATTTCACAGCTTTGATCTCTTTGCCGGGACTCTGCCCACCACTCCATTTCCACTCGACTACTTCTAACGTCCCCAACTCCAGAGAAGCCTTCAACAGCTGCCTGGCACAATAAGGTTTTCTCCTTCCCTCCCAAATATCAGTCAAGGAAAGAAGGGCCTAAACATTATACTTTCTATGTCCAGTTCTGGCATAGAGACAGATTAATGATGTGAAACCAATATCTTGACACCAACCTTGACTAGAAACACTGAGGCATCCCACTAGAAAATTTGACATCCATTGGGCCAGATGTGGCTCTCCCCATTGCTGTGTCGAATTAAGGGTTCATTTCAATGGCACCCTCTCATTTCAATGATTTATATGGCTCCATGCTGTCCAGGGTCCATTCAGGGGCAAAAGATGGAGATTAGGTAGAGCTGGGCAGGACTATCACTGACTCATCTCCTTCCCAATAGACCTAGCTTGTGAAAGCAAATATAGCTCGAGGTGGTATTACCTTTTCTACATAGGCCCCACTCCAGGGGATGCTGCAGCCAGGGGAATCCCTGGTAGCTGGGCTTCAATGGAAGCTGGATCTCCACTGTGGGCCAGAGCTGGTGCCAAGACACGAGGCCTCCATTGAAATGGGCCTGGCCACTCGAGTGGGGATCTGGTAGGTTTGAGGAAGGGCTCTGCACCCTGTTCCATAGGGAAAGAGGGACAGTAAAACCCTCCCCACTGATGAGATAAGTGGGGCTAGTGGGAAATGATTCTCTGAGAAGATCCTTGCAGAGGTTTCCTCCCATAAAGCCCTTTCCTACAGATTTTAACATGTTATTACATCATTTATATCTGGCCAGTAGCATGGTTGGTGCTCTACAGCTTAGCGGCTTAGCCAAAGCACACAGCCCATATCCCGAAGGGCTTATTCATCTAAGACGATAACATATAGACAAAAAATAGGAGGTGAGATATAACAGACCATAAATCTGGGCAGAGTCCAAGTAAAGAGGTCAATGCGGCAAAATTAACCACAATTGGTCACATGGATTTTTGGGTTTTTTTGATCATTTGTTTGTCACTTCTAAAAATTAGAAATGCCCAAACATACTAGTGTTAAATTTGTAAAGTAATTCATTTTCGGACTGAGGCCTGGCATGCCAAGTTTAGGGCCAAATTAATTGTATTAATCACGTTACAAACTCCTTTAGAAAAGGCATTCGCAAAAATGACTTTGCTGCAAGTACTCAGCTTGTTGTTACTACCTGTCTGCAAGAATCAATGCTCTTTAAAAAGAAAGTCTCTCCTCTCACAAGTTCATACTTGTCTGCCCAAGTGTAATGGAGTGAAAAAAACACCTTTTAGTTCTGGGCTTTTGTGTAATGCTTGCTTACCACAGGAATAGACAGTATATTAAAACCTTAGAGAGATTAGAGAAAAAGCAGGTGGTGGCTCTGAATTAAATCACAAGCCATTAAATGAGCTTGTCTAGTGATGTCTGTAGGATCTGTCATAGTATTAATTAAACAGTGTTGGATCTTTTTATTAGGATTATCTACATACAAATAGTTCTAAAATAATTCTTCTTTTTTTCTTTTCGTAATTGCTCAGGGCTATTTTGCATTAGCATCTTCATGTTAAAAGCTGGGTATATTGAACATTGCTAATGCCCTATAGTCCTAGAACTGGTACCTATGACTGAGCAGACCAGCCTGTTTATTAAAAGTTTCCCCCTTGTAAACTGTAATTAGATTGAGAAAACAGGCAGTGTATCCAATGTAATAATTCACAATAATCCACAGTTTTGCATGTCATCAGGTCCACCTCTTGCTGACATATCTGCTGCTGCAGGGAAGGAAGTCTGTGAGGAGGAATGCTGTGTGAAGATTTCCTTCTTGCATTTCTTCTACATCATTCTGTGGGGGAAGGGGTGGATAGGGAGGAATTTAACCCTTCCCCCAACCTTTGCCCTGGAATGCTGAGTTCTGCCCCAGGACTCACAGGAGGCTGGGGCTGTCTGTGCAGAGGCCCTAACTCCTCCCCCAGCACTGCTGTTTAAGGATGCTCCTTAAAGCGGGAGTTCCCTCGGGTGGAGGGGTCCAGCAGAAAAGGTAATACAGGTTAAGGCCTGTCCCCACCCCGTCATAGACTGCCCATTGCTAGTCATGCCTGCCCAGTTCCTCCCACCCTAATCCCAGCCCTGCAAAGAATCTTAACTGGGGTTCAAGAAATGAAGAGAGAAGTTGATATGACAGTGCACGACCTCCTCCCCCTTTCGTCCCCCATGCAGGAGGGGTGACATTCATGCATGAAAGATCCCCACAATACTCAGATCCAGAAGAAACATTCTTGGCCCGAGTTGTGGGCATGCCTCTGATTGCTGTTTTAGCCAAGTGCCTGGAGAGTGATTAGACCTGCCAAATCTGCTGCTTTTCCTGGGCCTTCAGATTCTGCACTGATGGGGGCTGTGTGAAAACAAAGATTAGGTACCTTAGATAGAGTACTACCTGTCAGCCCTTCTTTCTGATCTAGGGGGAAACCTGACCAGTCTACTGCTTTTGTTGGCTCAGTGTGGAAGAGAGGGAGCTATTATTTGAAAGCTGAGAGTGGTTTTTGCATGTGCAGAACCATAGCTCTGGCTCTAAAATATTTAAAAGTAATCTTCTGTTCCCCTTGCTTCTCTCATAATGTAGATTATCCAAATCCAGATTCCCCAGAGACTCTGACAAGACATTTACTCTAAGAAAACATTTTCCTCTTTCTATTTTTAATATCCATGATTGTCAGATTTCCTATTTCATCCTATTCAAGTTTGAAATTGGCCTCTTAAGACTTGTCATCATGAAAAGGGGACTAGAAATATTATTGGAAATGTATTTATTTCCTCAACTCACATGTATGGCACCTAGGATAAGCAATCTAGATACCCTCAAAATGCATGCAGTTATCTTCCCACACTGGCACCTTATTACAGTATAACTTTAAAATGGGAATGCACATTCTTATAATGGGTTCTGCCTGAATTTATGCAAATATATGAACAGTTAAGCAAATGCACAATTTACTGCTTTTTTGTTGGAGGATGTTGGCAGGTACAATATCATTCTGGGCTTTTCACATGTTAGTAACAAAAGTGGATATTTAGAATGCGCTAGCTAAAAAAGGCCAATGAAGTCACTTACACACCACCATGTCCTACAGCTATATACAATCTACACGCGGTGAAACTAATACCGCTGTCTTTATTCAGATTAAACTTCAGTTGACTCCATTGAGAGTTTTACCTGAGTAATGATCACAGGATCACATACAAGGTGACTTATACCCCTGCCTCAACGGCTGCCTTCTCACTTGCGCTGCCAAGATTTCCCTTAATGTTCTCCCTCTGCACCACCATGAGGCCATTTTCCCCATGGACTGTTTCCTTCCCAGTTCACTCCTGTTTCTCTTCAAACCCATTCACACCACCCCTCCTCCCCCAAAACTCCAGACCAGCTCTTGAACCTATTTCATCATCTGGGCATGTCTGAGTTTTGAATTGAACTGAAATGGATAATAATGTTATGTGATGTGATTCCATGGTGCTTCCTTGTTTGAATAACTACTACTTTTATTAACTTACTATTTTTATATGGATGGGCTGATTTTTAATTTAAAGATGACAGCTGATCACCAATCAATACTTTGAAAAATGTCAGAGTGCATAATTAGCACTGCTGAAAGCAGAGCCATCAATGCAGGAAACTAGTTTATGTTGCTAAAGTACATTATATTCTTCTTTTGATGTGCCATCATAATTGCCGTTAGCATTAAGGGGAGTGTCTCGCTCTCTCTCTCTCTCAAACATCCCCCCTCCCACACACATACACACTGAAAAGAAAATATACCCATAGTGAGCATATATAGGGAGGAGGAGGAACAAGGTGGTTGTTAGAATGCTCTGCATGAATTTACAAAAAGCTAGTAAATTGCATTTGAGTGCAGAATACTGAAAAAAATGTGAATTTGAAAACAGTAAGAGATCAGGTTTTAACAAGGAAGAATGTGTAGTCTTTTCAGCTTTCACTAGCATCATTAGTACAATATTTAAAAATGTATAAAAGGATCTCTCAAATGTTTCCATAATGTGGACCACATCTTAATAGAGAGGATAAAAATTTCAGAAGTCCCTAAGAGCCATAGGTTCCTAAGTCTCAGTTTCAAAACAGAGTTAGGAACCCAGAGATAAATTTTCAAAAATGTGTCAGTGACTTAGGAACCTAGAGAGGGTCCCATGGGTTTAGAGAGGGTCCCATATGAGGAAAGATTAAAGAGGCTAGGACTCTTCAGTTTGGAAAAGAGAAGACTAAGGGGGGACATGATAGAGGTATATAAAATCATGAGTGATGTTGAGAAAGTGGATAAGGAAAAGTTATTTACTTATTCCCATAATACAAGAACTAGGGGTCACCAAATGAAATTAATAGGCAGCAGGTTTAAAACAAATAAAAGGAAGTTCTTCTTCACGCAGCGCACAGTCAACTTGTGGAACTCCTTACCTGAGGAGATTGTGAAGGCTAGGACTATAACAATGTTTAAAAGGGGACTGGATAAATTCATGGTGGCTAAGTCCATAAATGGCTATTAGCCAGGATGGGTAAGAATGGTGTCCCTAGCCTCTGTTCGTCAGAGGATGGAGATGGATGGCAGGAGAGAGATCACTTGATCATTGCCTGTTAGGTTCACTCCCTCAGGGGCACCTGGCATTGGCCACTGTCGGTAGACAGATACTGGGCTAGATGGACCCTTGGTCTGACCCGGTACGGCCTTTCTTATGTTCTTATGTTCTTAAGTCCCATTTTCAAAAGTGACCTGCTCTTAGGAGCACAAATCCAGTTGAAATCAATGGGAGTTAGGTGTCCAAATTCCCTTGAGTATCTGAGCCTAAGTAATTTTTGAAAATGGGACTTAGGCACCTAAGTCACTTAGGTGCTTTTGAAAATTCTCCCTGGTGTCTTTTGGATACTCCCCTCTCCTTTGTATTGACATAACAATTGTTAATATACAAAAGTAATATTAAGGAATTCTTTATTTTCAGCTTCTTTTAATACAGTTTAGCAGCTGGAAACAAGAAAGAGAAACCAGCACCATATGACCAACCAGCTGTCCAGGGACTGCCAGCACCCTGTTCTGTAGGTAGACCACTTTGATTACCTTTGATGTTGGATAATTTAGTGCCTGTGTGTGAAATTCTGTGCTAACATATATCTTGTGCAATTCCTTTGGCTTCAGTGAGATTGAATGGGGTATACTGATCAGGGCAGAATTTGACGTAGCTGTGTTTAAAGAATAAGAATAAATGCAACCAGAGACCTATCCCAGCAATGCAATATGTCTTTTACTTTATATAGACATGATGGTGCGGTAATATCTTTTATTGGACCAGTTTCTGTTGATGAGAGAGACAAGCCTCTGAGCTTACACAGAGCTTTTCATTTTACTTATCTTCTATTTATGCAACTAAGGCCTTATCTCCACTTTCCTTTACAAGCCTCTTTTTGGTGGTGTTATAAGCAGCAAGAGTGGACTGACTACCTTTGCCCAGGCCTCAAGGTAATAAAGATAGGTGGTCATGGGCAACAATGCCAAAGAAGGCAGAGCAAAGTTAATGCAGATGTAATACACTGAGAGGAGTGCCCCGACTCAGCATTTTTCATGACCTCAATCCACTTTTAGTTTTCCTTGCAGAAGAAATAAAAATGCACTTTTGAAGTCTTTCCCGTTAGGTGTGAGTGATTAGGACACACATGAGTCTGTAAATACCCTTGTGTTTCCACTGACAGAATCTATATGTTCTTTTGGAAGGGAGGGGGTGTCTTCCAAGAATATGTGCAGGGCCTATCACTTATTTTGGGGTCCCTTCAGTTCACTGCACTATTAGCATACATCAGTGTACTGTCCTTCAGCACATGGGTGTGCACTATTTTTTAGCTGCCCTCCTTGTCACTCAATGGATTATCAAATAGACAGTGTTCTTAGAGAAAGATGGCTCACATCCCTCATTAGACCAAGTTAATCATGTCTAGGATACAGCTGTTCTTCACTATGCTCTGAAGTGAGAGTCTTGAGGTTTCCTCAAACGTATATGACAGCATGGTACCTTGCCACCTCAACATCAGACATGCCCATCTTAGGTACTCTGAAGTACAAGCATTTTGCAAAAATGTTACATTTGATTTAATAAGTGGCAAAAAAAACTTGATCCACTTTGCTGCTTTGTAACCTTCTAGTTTGTTAGGCTACTGATTCTGTTTCTGAGATGAGACTATCTGTTCACATATACAATGGAATTAAGTACTCATAAACTATAGTTCAATGCAGCATGATAATCTTTATTGTTTTATACCAATAACATGCTCATTTTGTCTGTCTGTTCTTCCTTCTCTCAGATGATGGTCTTTCTCCTCTTGCATCATTTACACTATAATCCTTTCTCTTCTTCTGCATGTTAACATGATTAGCTTTCTATCCAACCTGTAAATCACTGCTTTTGAAGTCTGGCAATTTTTACACACGTTTCAAGCTATTATTATTGGGTTATATTTAATTTGAAAGGACACAGTATTATTGTCTTTTCCTCCCTGCAGATGTTTCTTTAAAATTATAACATATTCAGTGCAAAACCCCACTATGTTAATATAATATTACAGGCTGACATTTTAATCACACACAAGTAAAAAAATTCAATGCTGTGGTTTCCACAGCAATCATAATTTGGCATCTATGCACATGTGTATTTTCTATCCTTGCAATGTTGTTACAAGGATTGATTTAAGGTCATATCCTAAGGCTCCCTTCTATGGGAATAAGGAGATAATATACCTATGAGGGTTTATACAAGTCTGACCAGTCCTGAGAATGATTAGACCACTGGGGACCACACATAGTGCGTGTGAATGGTCAAATCATGGAGGGTGTTGCAGTGGGCTCTCTGCCTAGTCCTCCACCAAAATATTTAGTGGACCAAGGAGCTACCATAATACAATATAGCTCGCCAGGCACACACACACACACACCCCCCACGCCAATTTGCTACTTGGCTTGGACTGAGCATGCTCAGTAACACTGCCGAAGCTGGCTGCCCTCACTCTGCTATTGGGAGGCACAGATCTTCTCTGGCCCCTAAACAGGACAATTCCCCTGATATTGGTATTGTAAGGGTCTGAGACTAGGCCATGGAATTGCTGTCATGCTGTATGTGCTGCAAAGTCTTAACACCAAGGGAGAGTCACTAAATAGCCAAAGAGGGAGTTGAACGTTATGAATGTTCAGGAGAGGGGAAATGGTGGGTAGCATTAAAGTAGAGTTTTACCACTTATTTTTTCCATTTTTTCCTAGTGGAGGGAAAGGAAGAGACAATGAAACCTACAGGAACTCTAATTCTGATTACAGGAACATCATGGAAAGTACAGGTTATAACTTATGATGTATTGAAAGAACTATGGTGACTAGATAAGACCAGATTAAGGGAATTTTAACTTACTACTCCATGTTATTTATTTAAAGGGGCATTATTGATTTGAATGTTGGTGAAATGAAAAGATTGCAAATTAAATCTTTCAAAGTTTTGCTTGACCACAAGTGTTTTGTACATAGCCCCTGGTGGTGCAACAAGCACTCCTGAGCACTGTCCCCTCCCCAAAGGAAGTGAAGTGCCTCCTAACCTTGTGGAAAGCTCAGCTGACCCCTGCCCCCGCCTTCCCCGAGGCCAGGTTCTTACTGCCTCCCCCACCCAGGCCCTCATCTCCCAGCCCTATGGAAAGGTTTGGTAGAGGCCCTCAACCCCAGGGACAAGACAGCTCCTCTCCTCATCTTCTAGCTCTGTGGAAGGGTTGGGAGAAGTCCATGGCTCTACACCTGCTGCTTTCACCTCACTGATTTCTATTGCTTCCTCCCTCTTAGTCCTGTGGAAAGATCAGGAGAGGCCCTCAGAATGTGTTCCTTCCTCTCCCCTTCTCCTGTCTTTGTGGAAGGTTTGGGGAGGGTTCATCCACCAGGCCCCGCCCTGACTAATGGCTCTTTTTGGGGCCTATGAATGGAGGCATCCTCCAGGATTTGAGCTAGATGAGGCAGAATCCTCAGGTTTGCATCTCCTGTTTTCCTGCCTAGTGCAGCTGTTTCAGAGAAGCAGCAGATGAGAGCTGGGGGAGGAAGAAGATGAGACCACAAATGGTGAATCCTCCTTTTTCCTATTCCCTGGGTCAGTTTCTACCCACAATCTTGTGGTAGCTGGTCCATTATTCTGGAGAAATGTAGCTTTCATGGGAGAATATGATTGCAGACAGAGAGGTGATCTCTCAGGGAGCATGGTCTTCTTTTAATATCTCCCTTTTCTCTGTATTCTCCTCATGCCCGCTTATGAACCTTTCCCCACATTCGTCTCTCTCTTCTTATGCCCTCTTTCAACTTCTCTGTCCTCCAAAGGGTCTGATCCAGCTCCCAGTGAGATCAATTGTAATCTTCACATTGACTTTAACACAGACAACTCATGTCCTCTCCCAACTGAGAGAGATTATGGGATTCACTCCTGCAAAAAAGAATGAGCAATGACCTCACTGCTTTTTGAAACTCGTTTTCTTAGCTTTTCATTCCTACAATAATTACTGGGGAAGGGAGGGGAAGGACGCTACAATCAAAACAAAACATATATTTCTAGGAGAGAGAGACACACACACACTGATCTTTTGTTTCACTTAATAAGGTGCCAAGATACAACAGTGGTGGGTGTGGAATAAAAGCCTAGATTGCTAGGATAGCCAGCTAAAATATAGATGAGGCAGATTGTTTGGCTAGAGTAGAGGTAGATAAATGAAAAGGCCAGGGATGAGAGAGAAATGGGGGAGACTGAAATGGAGCAGTGGGAGGAGTGAGAAAGAAAGAGAAGTGAAAGCAGGACCTAGGGAGGAGAGAATTTGAAAGAGGATATGAGTAGGAGAGAGAATCAGAGAAACTTAAATAGGAATTGGTGAGGCTATAGAGGGAAAGGGAGAGGGGTTGAAAGATAATATAGGGTAAAGTGGGTGGGAGATTGAAAGACATCCAACTTCCATGCAGGTCAATGGAAAGATTCTTGTTGACTTCACTGGAAATTGAGTCAGACCCATGGAGAGAAGAGAAGAGGGAGAAATAGGACATGGGGAGGAGAAAAGTGGGAGCAGTTGAACTGGAACCTGGGAAGGAAAGAGGGAGAAACTGAAAAAGGACATAGGGAAAAGAAAAAGAAAGGGGAGGAGGAAGACATTGAAAGTGGACATGGAGACGAGAGAGAGAGAGAGAGAGAGAGAATAAAATTAACCTGAGGGAACAGGGAAGAAAGAGTCTAATAGAGCAGAGTCAGCTTTGAAAAAGGGAAGGGAGATTACAATCAGAGCAATGTAATATCCAACAGGAGAGAGAAAATGACAGAAAAAATAAAGAGCTAGATAGAGAGTGGGACTGAAAAAGAAAAAAAAACCTCCTGGAGGAAGGAGATGAATGGAGTATAGTCAGAGGGAAAGAGCACAATATTAAAAAAATCATTAAACACTGAAAAATTAGACTCAGGCAATGCCAACAATGACAAAGCCAGAGCACAAGGGGCACCAAGATATACAGAAGAAGGAGAGAAAAACTGGAGGGAAGGAAGGGAAAAGGAAAGGAGAAAGACTAAAACCGAGGGAGACAAAGTTTTTAAAAGTGTATTACTTTATGGGAAGGTTGAGGCCTTTATTATGCTGTAAAATACCACACATTTATGATTTCATCTCATATGAGACATAAGGTGCCTGTCTGTGGAGAAGAGGTTTTGGAAAACCCAGTGGTGTATGGGAGAAGGCCACATAAGATTACTATTCTTACGTATGGGAGAAGAAAATAAGCTTCTTTTCCAAGGCACAGAATAAGATGTTTTTACATATGTTTCTCTTGTGGTGTTGCTGGAATTTTGCATGCTTTTCTATGAAATTTTGCAACATTAGTACTGGGAGATTTGATAGTTTTTAAATACTTTTTTCATGTTGTGACCAGCTTCAGTGGTAGCAGGGATGTTTTTTGTAGCTGCCCACTCCAAGATCTTTTTGTTCAACACAGAGTTTAAAGCATAAACAGAACACTAACATCCCCAACAGGGAAAAGGAGGATATCACAAAAGCACAATTCAAACCTTTAACAGGTTTAGTAAGTGTGTGACTAGATTTTGAAGAAAAAAATACAAGCACTCCTAAGAACTTGGTATACTGCTGAAAGCACCTCTGAGCACACTCTGTAAATCCAGAACTTTTTGTAGCTGCATTTGCAAACTTCCTTCAGCAGAGCCCCAGGCCATTTTTTGTAATGGTCTCACTCCTATCAGAGCGGACACCTGGACTTTCCAGGTGCATCCCATAAGAGGAAGCAAGTAGCCACTCTGGCTTTTAGAGACTCAATCCCAGTCATGTAAGGCAAATGCAACTTGAGGTAAGATTTTTTGGAAAAGTTCCTAAAATGTCTAAACTAGTGAATGTGTATCATGTAATTGTTTGCTAGGAAATGTGTGAGTATTTGATGTCTTGTGACTCTGGTGGACTAGTTGAATTCAGCCCCTGCCTTTGTGTATGCACCACAAATTGTACTGGCTTTTTTCCCCTTCATATTGCATTGTAAACACTTTTGGTTTGTTGTCCCTCAGTCTCCTTACTGATGTCATAGTTGGTCCATGACACTGAATGTCTCACATTTTGGATTATATCCTTGGTGCACTAGCTTGCATTTCCCCCTCATTTTATTCCCTGCCTATATTTCCAACTTCTAGGAACAACTGATTTAGTGGCTTGCATCCATTTCAGCATGAAGATAGTTTGTTCCAGTCCCTAGCAAGGGATTTGCTCTCTCTTCTTGCTACATCTGGGCACATATGGTGGATTCCATGAAGTTATTTAAGGACCTAAATCTAGATTTAGGTGCCTAAATTCCCCACTTTGATCCATTGAACTCCTGCCAAACACTATAGGTGCCAGTCAGTCAGTGCCTATGTGTTTTGTTTTTTTTTCTTCTTCAAAGCAAAAGTTTCTCAGGAACCTAAGTTTTAGAACCTAGGGCATGTGTGCTGCTGCCTGACTCTAGGCATCTGGGTGCCTGTCTCCTGCCTAAGCCCCAGGATGATATATGAACCAGGGGAAGATGTGTGTGCTGCTGCCTAACTTGTCCCAGGGGGCCTGCTGAGCATGCCTACCAGGTTGGGCTCCTTTCAAATGCCAGCTGGTAGCAGTGGTGCCCATCTCTTAGCCCAGTGGTTAGAGCACTTGCCTAGGATGTGGGAGACCTGGGTTCAAACCTTCCCAGCACAGGGGGAGAAAGGAGAGAATAGGAGGGCTCAGAGGCACTGAAGAATGTTGTGAATCACTAGCAGAGTAAAGGGCTTCCCTAACACCTGGCCTATCTCTGAGAAAGGGTAGAGTGGGATACTTAGCACATCAGCCTCTCCCCTGGGCTAGCCTAAGCAGGAGCTACCTGACATGCTAGCTTTTGTGGATAGCATTCTAAGGCACCTATCTCTTCACATTCATTGTACAGGGAGCCTTGGTTCCCAGTTTGCCTTGTGGTCATAGTGGTGTTCCTGGGATTTTCTAGGTGCCTAAAAGTTAGCCATTGTGTTGCTCAGCGCTGAAACCCCAAAGTCCCTTTGCAGATCCCACCCATAGTCTCTGAAAAGAGGGTGTGTGTTGGCCCAATGAGGGTTTGTTTGCTTTTTTGCTTTAGTGCAGTCCTATTTCCAAGTCTCTGTCCCAGACCATACTGAAATGAATGAAGGTTACATCATGTAGAAAAGATTGGAGATAGGCTTTAATACAAACTTCCCATGTGAACACCCTTCAGTTTTGGGAAGGTTCTGATCCAGATTAGAAAGTCATCATTAGCTCCTGTCTCTATAATAGGCTAAGTGAAGCCCCCTAGCTGGATCTGAACGCCCTCTCCCACCACTCCATATTACTGTCCAGCTTCTGGGAGCAGTCAGATAGGGATCTAGGTGCAGTTCTGAACTTTGTGGTTGGTATCCCTTCCTTACAAAGGAGATCCCTCTGCAGTGGTGGAGTAAATGCTCTGCAGCTTCCCCAGAAGTGAAGTCGTTGTGGGATGACGAACATAGTCCAGTCTTCCGAATTGCTGTTAAAATATAGGTGACCAGGGCATAACATCTACTTGCTTGTTCCTTACCTTGATATTTTATTTGTTCATCAAACAAAAAATACCCACGGCAAGTAGAATTTTGCAGGTCTGGTCTATTCACACACTTCTGGAGTTGGAAAGGTTGAAAAACCAATAATATCTACTGGCATTGGACTTCCCTGGCAGACAGGTACCATGAATTCAATACATACTTATTTTCCTATTTCTAGACTCCCCTGCAAGTCTTATTGACATGCCATTATCCCTAGATGGCTAATGGGAATGTAACATGGCTTGTTCCAGCAGCAATCACTGTGGTCCCACCCAGCCCCCTAAACAACTCAATGCCTTGGTGCTAATCATTAACTATTTATTTATGGTCCTTCAGATTAGCTGGGAGTTGCTACCTGGATTTAAAAGTGGCTGAAGTTTTCAAGTACTATGGGCCCAATGCTGCTCCCACTGAAGTCAGGTCAAAACTTGCCATATGGGTTTTTCCTGTGGGAGAGCTCTAGTGGGAGGGGCCTTTTGTGTCCTCTCTCTCACTTGTGTGGTCCACCTATCATTTAGCCTAGCCCATTTAATATTAAATGTAGTTAATATGTATTACCAGTTTCTTGTCAGGCACTATTTCCTCCTCACTGCTATTCACTATCTATGTATGTATGTAGGCATGTATGTATAAATAGAAGCAATTGGATGGGTGTTCCTCCCTGAGGACATAATTCATTGCCAGAGATAACATAATTCACTGTTTGGGAAGTGATCACGCTGGATTAAGATGTCACTATATAAACAAGGCAGGAAGAATGAGATGGCTGTAAATGAAGCAGTTTCTATGCACCCAGCAGTATCTTGCAGTCAGCTGTGATGGAAAAGAAATACAGAAAAGTTTCATAAGAGTTAGGACAGGCTCATGGGCGGTGAGTGAAGCGTCCCCTGGGGGAGGCTAGCTCCCTATCCTGCGTCTTCTGCCTGTGGCCCTACCCACGCTCCACGCCATGTCCCTTCTCCGCCCCAGGCCCCACTCCCTCCCCCGCAACCTGCCCCACCCATCACATCCCTTCTTTCCTCCTCCCCCGTGAGGCTGCTCCCTGCTCACCGTGTCTCTCCTCTTCTCCACCCCGCTCCCTGCGAGACACACCCCTTCTCCTGCTGCTCACTCTGTCCTGTCCGTGGGGGTGGGAGGTGAGGAGGGACGTGGCGAGCAGCAGGTCGGGGGGGGGGTCCTCACAGAGCGGGGGTGGAGGAGAGGATGGATGTGGCAAGTGGCAGGCGGGGGGGGGTGTCTCGTGGGGAGGGGGTGGGGGGAGAGAAGGGACATGGCGAGCAACTTTGGGGTGGAGTGAGGAGAGAAGAGTAGGGACTCACTCACCAGGCAGCAGTAGGCAGTGGGGTCCCCAGGGAAGGGGTAGAGCAGGGAGGGAAAGAGGCAGAGCACAGGCAGGGCCACCATGGCCCAGGCGTCCGGCAGCGGGTTGGCTGTGGGCAGCAGTGTGAGCGGAGACTTAGCCTCCCTTGGCCTCTTATACCCACCACCCATGGAGAGGCTCAAGAAAAAATATACAGTATGTTTTAAAGTTTGCTTGAGTGTGATCAGTGGTCTCAAAAACATAAGCATATGCTGATTGACCTGCGGGTGCCCATATACCACCTACACAGATTACTCATGTCAGGAGCACCTACAATCCCTGCAGGTGCAGCTGTACAGGGGCTTGGGTCCATGTGCTGACATGCGTGGCTCATACTATTCATTCCCAGACTCTGGCCTGGAATGAGCTGTTCACTGTTCATTCTGCAGGTGACCTGTGGAATATAAGGGTCGAGGGTACCAAAGTTACAACCTATTTGGTGCTCCCCTTTTTCAGCATATGTGTATACACAAGAGCAGGTTTACTGACCTTTAATGGAGTTTATTAAACAAAGTTAGCTATTTGTTCCACAGCTAATCTAAAATAGTGAGATTTCTTAAAGGGGGTCTGGTACCCAAATTTAACTGCACCCAAATGGAATTTTAGAGTTTCCAAAATTTTAAAAATTGAATATAAAAATAGCTTAAAAACAGCTATGAAAAGTCACTGCTGGAGTAAGGTGTTGAGGTGGAGATGTTAACTGATTTAGACCAAGCCTTTGTGTTGCACATCAAACAAGGTTATGAAATGCTTTTTTCATCTATTGACCTAAGGCTCAGTTTAGTCATGAAACATATAGGTGTGTCACAGCACTGCAATTCATTAACTCTTTATTTCAATCAATCTAAATTACTATGAGGTGATTCAGCTTCCCTTACACTAAGTTGCAATTTACTTCATGTGTAGTTCTTGAGAATTATTTGTAAAGAAAGTTATTATTCAACGAAAGAGCAATAGAATTGGTCCCTAAAGTATTTTTCTCAGACACCTGAGTCACTGTTTCTTTTCTGGCTTTGCCTGTTAAACTAGCACAACTACTTCATTGAGAACAGCACTGCTAAAAGCGGATGTTCTGTCCAAAATCCATAGGCTGAGTGAGAAAATATTTACAAGCTAAAAGCTTTGGCAATGGTGCTGAAATTGCAACAGCTGAGTTTTCTTTAGCATGTGAATAAAATCAAAATGAGAAACTTCTAAGAATACAGTTGGCCAACATACTTTTTCAGTAGGGAAGTTCCTGTTTGGTATTAGTCATCTTTGTGATGTTTTTGGGAGGAATTTATAAAGAAAGGAGAGCCTTTTGTACTGTAATCTGGATATGTGTGGACTAGAAAGGAAAATAGTAGTATATTGCTTAGAGACAAGGTGGGTGAGGTAATATCTTTTATTTTAGAAGTTGGGCCAATAAAAGATATTGCTTTACCCACTTGGTCTCAGAATATGAGAGACATACACGGATACAACATTGCAAACAAGTGTATTGTTTCCCAGTTTGAAAAGATATCCTTGTGAAAGGTCTGTATCAAATCTGCAAAATCTTTTGTTAACCTATCTGTCAAGGGTTGTTAGGGGAAAAACGTGTGGAGCAGGAATTTGAATGGAATTTGATCCTTGCTGTGTTGCTGTCAACTTTTGCATGACATTAGAAGTAGTGGTGCCATGGATTTACAGGTTTTTCTGAGTAACCACAGAGTTCTTTTGTTACTACTGTACCACCTTGAGTAGCATAGCTACAAATGTTTTAGGTATATACAAGAACGTGAAAAACATAACCCTCGTGTTCTTGGTGGAGATGGAGAGCAAAAAGTTTTGTATTAGGCAGGAAACAAAACAGGTAGACCTATGGGCCCAAATGCATGATGTAAACTGGTGCAACTCCATAACCAATGCAAGTTCACATACTTATACCAGTCTAAATTTTGTCCAAGGAAGTGAACCTTGAAAAACCATGAAACAATGGAAAACTTTGAGAGAGAAAAAAATCTATTTTGCAACAATTGAACTTATACAGCATGTTAGATATTATCATATTATTCTCCACTTCTTAAGTATTATAAGGAACACTTGCAAAAAAACCCAACCTCTGCTGCTTAATGTGAGGTTCTACTCTGAAAATGTCTATGTAATGATGGCACTTTTGTCCTCAATTGGTTGACTCCATGACTGTGTTCAGAGTCAGATCAGCTGGCTTTAGTGACATAAATAAGTTTGTTTTGTTTTGTTTGTTTTACTAAACCAGAACCAACCCTGCTTTGTGATTATTGAGCTGGATAGTTTTTTGGCTTTTGTATCATCATCAGAATTGTTAACTGAGTTCCAGCTGCAGAACCATGTTGTGGGGGAAGAGTGGGGTTTGCAAGTGCTTTGGAGAATAGGATTAAAATTCAAAATGATCTGGAGAAATGGTCTGAAGTAAAGAGGATGAAATTCAATTAGGACAAGTGCAAAGTACTCTACTTAGGAAAGCCCAATCAATTGTGCACACACAAAATGGGAAATGACTGCCTAGGAAGGAGTATTTTGGAAAGGGATCTGGGGGTTATAGTGGGTCACAAGCTACATATGAGTCAACAGTGTAACACTGTTCCAAAAAAAGGAAACATCATTCTGGGATGTATTAGCAGGAGTGTTGTAAGCAAGATACAAGAAGTAATTCTTCCGTGCGACTCTGCACTGATTAGGCCTCAACTGGAGTATAGTGTCCAGTTCTGGGCACCACGTTTCAGGAAAGAGTCAAATTGGAGACAGTCCAGAGAACAGCAACAAAAATGTCTAGAAAACATGACCTATGAGGGAAGATTGAAAAAATTGGGTTTGTTTAGTCTGGCGAAGAGAAGACTGAGAGGGGACATGATAACAGTTTTCAAGTACATCAAAGGTTGTTACAAGGAGGAGGGAGAAAAATTGTTGCTCTTAACCTCTGAGGATAGGACAAGAAGCAATGGTCTTAAATTGCAGAAAGGGTAGTTTAGGTTGGACATTAGGGAAAAACTTCTTAACTGTCAGGATGATTAAGCCCTGGAATAAATTGCTTAGGGAGGTTGTGGAATCTCCCTCATTGGAGATTTTTAAGAGCAGATTAGACAAACATCTGTCAGGGATGGTCTAGATCAGTGCGTCTCAAAGCCAGTTCACTGCTTGTTCAGGGAAAGCCCCTGGCGGTCTGGGCCAGTTTGTTTATCTGCCGCATCCGCAAGTTTGGCCGATCGTGGCTCCCACTGGCTGCGGTTCGCTGCTCCAGGCCAATGGGGGCTGCGGGAAGGGTGGCCAGCACATCCCTTGGCCTGCGCCGCTTCCCGCTGCCCCCATTAGCCTGGAGTGGTGAACCATGGCCAGTGGGAGCCACGATCGGCCGAACTTGCGGATGCGGCAGATAAACAAACTGGCCCAGACCGCCAGGGGCTTTCCCTGAACAAGCCACGGCCCGACTTCGAGACGCACTGGCCTAGATAATGCTCACTCCTGCCATGAGTGCAGGGGATTGGACTAGATGACCTCTCGAGGACCCTTCTAGTCCTATGATTCTATGAGCCTTTATTACTGGATATATGTTAGCCAGAACTAACCCTGCTTGACCCTTAGAACCAATGATAAATTTGCAGGGCTGACAGATATGGGATGGGCAGGGGAAACCTTTTATTTTAAATTGAGCTAATCTGATCTTGAAATCATTGTTGGAGAATAAACACAGAGCCCCATTGTGTTACTTTCAAAATAAAACTGCACTTTAAAACATTCAGCTGCTCCTTCGGCCCACTCTCCACCTGAAGTTGTATTTCTCAATTTGTGTGTGTGGTATGATCTTTTTCAACAGCAAACAGTTGTACTCCCACAAGGGAAAGATGATGACTTCAATGATGACATCATTGATGACTTCAATGATGACTTTTTGCAGACCCATTGCAAAAGAGTGCTTTCATTCCTTCCAACATCTTCCATTATATTGCACTGATTTCTATATATTCAGACACAAACTGCCAGAAACCTGTGCCTTCTCATAAGTTATGCTGCAGCATAGTAGGTTGCACTTATTTTCCTCTAGACTTGTTGAAAGGGCCAAAATATTATAGCTGAGAGGGAAAAACCGATAAGGTGGCAGGTCTCTGTTTCTGGGACTCTGTTCCCTTATTCTTATCCCAAGATGGGGAAGTTTCAGGTTTGTGCTGAACAGCAGAGGAAGTGAAGTGTGTTTCACAGCAGCGTTTTCCCCTGCACAAAGCTTGTCGGTTCTGTCTCTGTAGTAGGCTAAACCCAAACCCTAGATCTCTATAGCCCTGGCATTTGAGGAGTGTGAAATCTGGATCCAGACCCAAGCTTTGTTACTTGGCCTATCTCAGATAATCCACAAATAACTAACTAATTGAAATATAACACATCTATTGCCATAATAGCTAGACGTTGACTATACTGCAGTGAAACAGTGTATTTGATGAAGTAGTGCTTTAAAATAGTTTTCACATGGGGGAGGGACTTTTAATCAGCATCAGAGAAAAATCCGTCCTGAATATTTTTGCTTGCGAACCAGTCTTCAGGATGTACAGCAATTTGTTTCTCATGGCATGTGTGGAAATGAAACACAATTAGCTTTTGTAACTTGTGAATCAAATCAGATTTTTTTTGGTCTCTGGTCATGCTGCAGTTAAATCGTCTTGTGCGTTACTCTATGGCACAGCCCCCACAGGGCATCTTTTTTGAAAGGTCTGGTTCTGTTAACATAAGACTCCTTTTCTCAATGGGAATGTCAGAGTTATTCCCAGCACTGACATCATGGTCTTCTACATTCCCACACTCACAAGGACATTTATTGATGGGCATGACATTTTCCTTTCAATGGGTTTATTGTTTCCAGCACTTCATTTGCATCTTTGTTTGAACCCAAAAAATCCAAAACTAGATGCAAACTATATTATGAAAAAGCAAGAGAGAGAGAATGCAAACTATGTAGCAAGACCTCTAATTATTTACAGGGACAACATTTTCTGTGGGGGTTCTCCCAAGTTTATGATGTCCCCTTCACAAGGCTCTGGTATCTGATCATTACCATAACTCACTGCACCTTGATGGCTGATTATGTAACGTAATACCAGGATCCAGCGCAGGTTTTTATTATGTACAACAATGGCTCTTTTTAACAAAGGTAGGGGAGTTGCTATCATGCCTGCCTGTAAGAGCAAACTCAGGGGATCCTGGGGCCCACAGAAAATTCTCCCTCTCAGCACTGGGGCTCTGCATGATTCCAAGGTGTCTGTGTTTGGCATGGAAAAGGAGGAGCTGGGGAGAAGGTACTCTCTGCAGCATGCTCCTTTTTAAAATGGCAGAGATCAAAGTGCTTATCTCTGTTCCTTGCTTATGTTCCTTACCCCCCCCCCCCTTGGAGGAGTACTGAGCAGCAGGGGTGGGTGGGGGAGAAGAGGGGGGGGGTTTGACGGCAATGGGGGTCTGGCTCCTAAATGAGCTGTACTGCTGTGGGGAGGGGGAGAAACAGCCAGCAGAGTAGTGGGAAGTGAGCAGAGGTTCTTCGTCCGGTTGAGTGGGAGTATCCTTGAAAAATAAGATCAGGGTTTGGGGGCTGTGCTCCCTCCGTGGTGGGATAAATCTTTCCCACACATGAGGAACACAGATCAGGAACTCTGCAGGTGAATGGTGTGGAGATTCGTGAATCCTCTATGCCCCTCCTATTGTTTTATTGCCCTATATATGGTATAGCCCTTCCTCTATAAGGGACAGAATTTTTCTGAGCAATACCTGTAACTCTGCCAGGGACTTGATTTCCAGAAAGCGATGTTATTTATATTAAATAGATCCTAACAGATTTTTTTTAAAAAGTGTGTAACAAACATGTTGCATTTAATGGGACTCTGCAGACATCTGTGTCCCTCTCATAAGACTTCATTTGGCTGGCAGTAGTGGTGGTTTAACACACATAGACCCATGAGGCTGGTCCCTGGCCAATCTGGGGGCCCTCAGCAGGAGAGCTGGAACCTGGGTAGAAGGGGAAGATATGAGGCCCTGCTACTCTCACTGGCCTCGCCCCTGCTCCTCCTCTTTCCCTGAGGCCCTGCACCCTGGCAAGGTTGGAAGCTGGATGGGCCCCAAGCTATGTTGGCAAAAAATTTAAGTGCAGACCTGGCTTTACTCTGATGCACTTCCATTGACTTCAGTTGAGTTACTCCTGATTTGCACCTGGGTAAATGAGATCAGAACGAGGCCCATAACTTACAAATAATTTAAGGTGTTACAAAGTTTCTCTTTTAAATTTTCCAGGAGTTAAGATACTTAGGACCAAATGTTGTAAGATCCTGAGTGCTGCCTGTAAGGTGCAAAGCACCCCAACTCCCACTGATGTGAATGAAAAGAAAGGCAGGTGCTGAACATCTTTCAGGATTGGGCTCATAGTCCTCAAGAAAATTGTTGGAATGGGTCCAGAATTTAATCTAGCTAGGGAAAAAGGAATAAATACAAAATAAACATTGTCAAATACTTTCCTATCATTTTATTTACTTTAACGTCAATGGAAAGGATTTTCTTGTATGAGCCAGCTTTGCAGAAGTCTGCAATGATGGCCAGAATATTCCAACCTGGGTACCCAAAGGACATATTTGGGCACCTACATATAAGTGGTCTGATTATTCATTTTTAAGAGCTGCTGAGAATCCACATGTGAGAGCTCTAACTAGTATTTCTTTCCTAATCAGTGTTAACCACTTATGTTTGACCAACATCTTTTTCCCAGTAAAGAGCTGAAATATCAATGGGACTGAAATGAACATGGGTTTTTGTTGTTTTGCTTCTGTTTTGGATACTGCTTTGTATGTAATTGGCATTGAGAATATCATCAAAAGGTCACCTCAGATCTGTAAATAAGGATTATTAATTAGCTTGTGCTTGCTTTGTGTGGTTGACAGGCTCTGAAGCAGCAGAGATCAAATCACTGTACACAATCCTACACTAACAGTGTGTATTTGTTAATTTTCATTTATTTCCTGGTGGTGAAATGGTAACACATTTAAAAGAGGGATTTGTAATGTGAAGGGCATTCCCCGTCAGAGTATCAATTTTCAGGTAGGTCTGATTTTTGGGCCTACAGATAGTTAGTTATTGTACTGTACTTTCAATTGGCTATTTAATTGATGAGAACTATATTTTTTTTCTATAAAGGGAATGAATAAAGTGCTTAATTTTACTTTGTCTCTAGTGAACATACATAATCCAGGTGAATGGTTTGGTATAGGTGTGTACATTACAGCAGACGGATAACAGGCATGCAACAAATCTGCTTGTTTTGGATTTGTCGGGTGGACAGATAATGTGGATCAGGATGCATGGATACTGAGTACAAGAGCAGGCTGATGGGAGGAATGGTTGGGAAGAAGATCATTGGAGCACCATGCGGGGAGAAGGGATGATGGTAAGAGGAAAATGAGGGAGCAAGGCCCTACTTAAATGGCCTCTGTCATGTGATTTTAAATGTTAATTTTCCATACTTTTAAAAAAAGCTATTGAATTTGTAAAAATACGAATCCACTGAAGTGGCCAGATTCTATTACAAATGGATTCTGGTTCAGGGAATTATCACATCCCTAACAAACAATGAAGACAACAGGTGTTGTTAGACCACACTCCCCTTCTACATCTAGAGGAAGGAAAGAAAGCGTCCCCTCTTTCCAGAGCATATCCTCCATGGGCCAGTGTGAGTAAGCATTTACTGGATTGAGCTCTTTATAAAGCCTTTAGCAGTAGGCTGGGCTTTTAATACTGAAATTACAGGTGTGTTCTGTCTCTGCTCTGACTCACTCGCTCTGGCCTTGAGGAAGTCATTTTTTTTTAATTAGCTATCTGTACAATGCCATACACATGTAGGTGGCGCATGGTGTGGCATTTATAGACATATGCAGACACAGTTCTTTCTGGACAGGGAGACAGCATGACCTAATGGATAGAGCACTGGGATGGGACTCTGGTAGTCTAGGTTTTGTTCCCAGTTCTGCCATTGGATTGCTGGGTGACCTTGGGCAAGTCATGTCACTACTCTGTACCTCAGTTTCCCATCTTGGGGTAATGGAATAATGTATAAAGCACATTGAGATCTAATGATTAAAAGTGTTACTTAAGAGCTAGGTGGTATTATTTAGTATACCAGGAATTTACAATCCAAAGTTACGTCTCTGCTTCTGTTTCCCTGAATGTAAAATGAGGCTTTTGGCAATTACCACCTTACAGAGGCTTTGTGTAAATTAGTAATTTTTTTGAAAAGCACTTTGGGAAAAGAAAAAAATAAAAGTGCTAAGTATTATTTATTAGTATTTCATGCTCAGAAAGCCAGGCTAGCTATTTATGCACGTTAGGAGAAAGCATATTTTACTTTATTTATTTTGACCTTGACATCTCGGGCAGTATTTTAATTTATCTGTAAAATCAAGAAAAAGCTGTACAAGGTAATATACAGGGTCTGCTTAAGCATCATTTTTACTATGCATCTCCAGTCTCATTTCATGCTGAACTTGTCAAGACCAAACATCTGGCTTCTGCTTTGCCATGTGATGCCTATAGAATTGCCAACACACTACCCATAGAAATGCTTTCAAAGAAGTGAGTTGAGTGGAGGAAGGGAAAGGAAATCAAATCTGTTTCCTATCATTTCATTATCAGTAGCAAGAAGGACATAAGTTTTTCACATTAATAAGCCATTATTGTGTGGGGAATGTCCCCATGAAGCTTTCAGAATTAGAACATGAGTAGCCATATTGTGTCAGACCATTCACCTATCTAGCCCACTATCCTGGTGCCAGATGCTTCAGAGGGAATGAACAGAACAAGGCAATTCTCAAGTGATCCATCCCTTGTTGTCCAGGCCCAGGTTTTGGCAGTTGATTGTTTAGGGACGCCTGGAGCAAGAGGATTGTATCCCTGACCATCTTGGTTAATAGCCAGCAATGGACCTATCCTCCAGTTATACCCAGAAATTGTCCTCCCGTTATACCTTTAGCCTTCCCAACATCCCCTAGCAACAAGTTCTGCAGGTTGACTGTACATCGTGTGATGAGGTACTCCCTTAATATATGAGAGATCCCCAGATCATGGAAATGTAGGGCTGGAAGAGATCTCTAAGGGACCCATAGAAGTCACGTAGTCCATTTACTGGCATTGAGGCAGGACCAAGTACACCTAGATCATTCCTTACAGATGTTTGTCTAATCCATTCTTAAATATCGCCAATGACAGGGGTTCTTTGACCACCGTAGGCAACCTGTTCCAGTGCTTTACTATCCCTATAGAGAATTTTTCATCATATCTAACTTAAATCTCCCTTGCTGCAAACTAAGCTGATTACTACTTGCCCTACCCTCAGTGGACACGGAGAAGAATTTGTCTCCGTTCTTTTTATAACTCTCTTTTACATATCTGAAGACTTTTTTTATTGTGCCTTCCCCTCCCTTTCTCCCTCCTCCCCCAGCCTTCTCTTCTCAAAACTAAGCATGCCCAAATCTCTCAACCTTTCCTCACAGGTTGTTTTCTGAACTTCTGATTGTTTTTGTTCTCTGGACTCTCTCCAATTCGTTTGTCTTTCTCAAAGTGTGGTGCCCCAAACTGGACCCAGTACTCCAGCTGAGGCCTCACCAGTGCCAAGTAGACTGGAACAACTATTTCCTGTGTCTTACATATGACACCCCTGTAAATTCACACTGTCATTTCACCCCAGAATAATGCTTGCCTCTTTCACAACAGCATCACGCTGTTGGCTCATTCAGTTTGTGATCCACTATAACCCCTGGATCCTTTTCAGCAGTACTACTGCCTAGCCAGTTACTCCTCATTTTGTAGTTGTGCATTTGATTTTTCCCCTTTCCTAAGTGTAGTACTTTGCAATTGTCTTTATTGAATTTTGTCTTATTGCTCTCAGACCAAGTCTCCAATTTATGTATATGGGGAACACAAATAGGCTAGAGATTTCTGGGTAAATTAATTTGTACTGCATGGATTTTGCTGATGCTTTAATGGACTGTATGGCTGCTGTTCCTTAATCAGCTGAAATGATGGGGAAAGGGTCTCTGTGGCTTCAGTGACGCAAGGCACTTCATTCCTCTCCATCCTTGAGAGAACTGAACCTGGGCCTCCCACACAGGAATGAGGAGGATTACCTGTGACATGGCCCTAGAAATAGCATTACATGGTTATTTTCACCCCAGAACAATATTGAGTGTATTTATATCTTGATTTACACTCATTATTAAAGCAAATTGCTGCATGCGGTTTCCAAAAAGTGCTTAGCATTTTTTTTATGTTATAGGTAGATTAAAACACACAATACAATTTTTTCCCCACAGTTGGCAAGTTCAAAATAGTTTCCAAAATCTAACTGCCAACTTGGTGACGCCTTACATATTAGTGAGCCTTATGACATTGCTGTTTCTCTGGAACCACTGAAACCCTTGCAATTACCTGGAACTTTGAGCAGAAATAGTAGCTGTCACATGAGAGGCAACAAATCCCTGTTGTGTTACTATTGAACTTGGAACAGAGTAGCTGCATTTCTCTGCTAGCATTATAGAAACACTTTTATTCTCAAATGTCTTCAGTAGATCCCAGCCCTGCCTGGCCTAGAGGGCTGCCAGCAGGTCTCTGGCTCTGGCCACGTCTGTAAATGTAGTTTTGTGTTACCAGGTCACAGTCTAAAATACAGTGCTCAGGCTCATGGAATTAAACTGCTGATCACACCTTTTTGAAGGCTGCTCAGTTCAATGCAGGAGCACTGCTAGTGCCTGTTGAGGGGGATGGAGCAGCACAAGCTACATGACAAGCTCTCTTTGTTTCTCCCTTTTGCTGCTTCTCTTTGGACTCTGATCAGACAGTTAAATGTTTCTTGCATTCTCATGGAATAGAATCCACTGAAGAGAAATACATTGCTGTGTTCTAGATCTAATTTCCAAGCATCATGGGTTCCCCTAGAGAAGAGACTGTACCAATCCCCCAGGCACATCTCTTTTGAAAAGTGTGGATCCAGATCTGGACTCTGTGTCCAGCACCTATTGCCAACACTGCACATAAACTCAAAGCCCAGCTGAGAAAAATCGGGTCTGGTTTTGTCTCAGATCCATCTCAAATTTCTGTTCAACTTTTCACTTTATAGGATGTCCAGTTGTTTTGATAAAGTGGAAAATATTTAATTCATGGCCAAGTTGTTTTAACTTGTCAGTGTTGCTTAAGGAAAAACAAAATCCCATTTGTGCACACTTAAGTGATCTTATTCCCCCCCGCCTTCTAATTTTTCAAACTAGGAACCTTTGAGTCTGCTTTCCCCCCCCGCCCCCAACCTTTGGGAGCTTCTTCAGCAATAGACATGTATCAGAGGGGTAGCCGTGTTAGTCTGGATCTGTAAAAGCAGCAAAGAGTCCTGTGGCACCTTATAGACTAACAGAAGTTTTGGAGCATGAGCTGTTAGTCTATAAGGTGCCACAGGACTCTTTGCTGCTTTAGCAATAGACATGTAGCTGTAGAAGGGTCCTCTCCCCTAACTGAAATGATAGGGAAAATGGGGCAAGAATTGATCTCTTGTACTTAATTTCTTAGAGTAAGTTCTCATGACACTAGTAGGAGTAAAATGAAGTGGAAGGGGCAATATCTGTTTTAGGAAGGCCAGAGGGGAGATGTCAAGGGTTAGGATGAGAGTTTTGGCAGCTGTGATGGAGGAGAAGAGTACAGATTTTAGAGAGATTGAGGTGGAAGATGTGGCAGGATATGGACATGACCCAAATGTGTGAGGTGAGGGGGGAAAGAGGAGTTAAAGGTAACCCCAAAGTCAGATTTTACGAATGTCCAGGAAGCTTTGTGAGTTCTGCCCCATGGAAGTGCAGTAAAGGCCATCTTGGCCAATACACCAAAGATTGGATTGGGGATTTCCAGTGGTAGAAAGAAATATGGGTCTCTGCAGTTTGAGCTAAAGAACCAGGCTTTGAAGGTAGTGGCAGTAACAGACTCATGTCCTACGTGAACTAGGCAAATAGGGCCCCACATAACACACACACATGACCAGTGGGTTATAGAAGCAGCTGGACCACGATCTGCACTTGTTCTCTGTATTTGTACCAGTAGTAGAGTTCTTAATATACAATCGCTTCATAGACTGTTGCTAACCTTGCATTTTGGGGAACTGTCTTTTTACAAAAAAAGAAGGTGGGTTTTTGGACATTGCACCCGATATGAAATTGTCCCACATGACCTCGACTGACTTGCCCTGTATGAGGCAATTTGTCCTAACTTATTTCTTTCAGAAAAGTGATTCAACAAATATAGGTGAAAGGTTGCTGCTTTGCATGAAGTCAATGAGTGCAGTTCAACACGTTTTCCCTTTTCCCCTAGTTTCTGTGCTTTTGCAAGTGTTGCATCATTCCTCAGCCAGTCCGTTAGACGAAGGTTTCTAACCATCAAAGGAGTGAAGTTCTGGAACAGCCTTCCAAGGCGAGTCGTTGGGGCAAAAGACATATCTGGCTTCAAGACTAAGCTTGATAAGTTTATGGAGGGGATGGTATGATGAGAGAGCCTAATTTTGGCAATTAGTTGGTCTTTACCATATTATGGTATTTACCATATTAGTGGTAAATATGCCCAATGGCTTGTGATGGGATGTTAGATGGGATGGGATATGAGTTATTACAGAGAATTCTTTCCTGGGTGTCTGGCTAGTGAGTCTTGCCCACATGCTCACGGTTTAACTGATTGCTATATTTGAGGTCGGGAAGGAATTTTTCTCTGGGGCAGATTGGCAGAGGCCCTGGGGGAGTTTCGCCTTCCTCTGCAGCCTGGGACATGGGTCATTTGCTGGAAGATTCTCTGCACCTTGAAGTCTTTAAACCATGACTTCAATGGCTCAGTCACAGGTTTGATACAGGAGTGGGTGGGTGAGATTCTGTGGCCTGCATTGTGCAGGCCACCAGACTAGATGATCATAATGGTCCCTTCTGACCTTAAAGTCTATGATTCTATCAGTCTGCCTCTGAAGGGTTATTGGGAAAATTGTCCATTCCTGTCTACTGAGTAGCTTTCCCCCACAAAAGCTTAAACATATGCTAATTAAGGAAAAATTCTAATGAAAAGTAAATCAATTTTACATCTAGAAGATCCCAGCTGTTTTAGCTTTGATATTACTAAGGAGATGAACATTTGGCCTGTTTTCTCCGACTCTCAACAAAATAATAACAAATGCACCTAGATTAAAATTTCCAAATTTGGATTGTTGACATTAACCCCCCCATCTAGGTCACTAAATATGAATCATCTAATTTTCCAAGGTGCTGTGATGAGCACTTGCAGCTTCCATTAACTTCAAAGGGATTTTTGGGTATATTGCACTTCTGAAATCAATAAATCAGGCCACTTAGGTCCTAAGTGCAGAGCTAACATAGAAGGTGTGACTCATAATACTTCTATCATAGCCATAACCCCCTCCATCACTTATGATTAAAAATAAGCTCCTCTTGATTAGGCTTCTTTTTCCTGCTTTCCTTTCTGAATTGGATAGATAATCTACTATCATCAGTTTTTTCAGAGGAAAGTCTACTCTGATTTGCACCCAGGGAATCCCAATGAATTTGTAAGCTGAACAGTTTTGGAGGAGTGGTTGTAATGAGTCCAACTCACATCTATGTCATAAGTGTCTGTCTATGGTACTTCCTTTTTCTACATTAATTTCTTTCATGACGTTCTCCCTGGGGCTCCTTGACCCCTTACTCATGACTCCTCATTAAAGTATGCAGAAAAAGAATTCCCAATGCAGCATTTCTAGTAGCTGCAGAAGGAACTGACTGCATCTGTTTTGCAGTAATATCTAATATTCTGCTATAGTTGGCTGTTAGTTAGACCCAAAGAAAAGATGATTTAGAGAGGTTCTGTTACTGGGGTTGAGAGACTACAGAGAGGTGTCTTAACTTAGACAAGTTGCTTTTAGAGCTTGTCTACACTTGAAACACTGCAGCGCTTCAGCATAGCCACTTCATACGCCAACGGAAAGGCTTCTCCAGTCAGCATAGTTAATCCACTTCCAGCTAGGTTGACAGAAGAATTATTCCATCAACCTAGCGTGGCCTACACCAGAGGTTAGATTGGCTTAATTACGTCACTGAAGGATGTGTATTTTTCACACCACTGAGCAACCCAACTCTTTTTAGTGTAGACTAGGCCTTGGTCTCTCTGTGCCTCAGTTCCCCATCTGTGAAATGGGGATAACAGCACTTCTCTGCCTTCAGGAGAGTTAGAATAAATACATTCAAAATTGTGAGGTGCTCAGATACCACAGTAGTACGAGCCATATAAGTACCATAGATGGATAACAAAACATTTCTGAGTATGGGGGAGATCAAGGTGTGAAAAGGACCCCATGTTTCAGGTATTGGAAAAACCAGGTTTCTAAATCTTGGTGGGTTTTTTTTTGTTTTTTGTTTTTGTTTTTTTCATATTGTGTATTTTGGTATTTGAAATTTTTGCAAGCCCTTATTAGTTGGAGAGAAAATAAAATGAAAAATAATTCTACAATAGAAACAGTTATTTCAAGTATTTTCTGTAAACTTTGTTTAAACAAACTATAAATATGTGACTACACTGGATTAATACTGAAGAATGCTAGAAGTAAATGATTACAATTAGAAAATGAAATGTTTTTGCTTGTATTACAACTACAAATATGCATACAGGCCAGTTCCAGAACACAGAGTACTTGCATGATGTGGTGGTTAGTTTTTTATATAAGTAATTGTTCTTCTGTTGTCTTCTCTCACACCAGGGTATTTTGAAACCTGCATAGAATGAAAAGTTCTTTAGACTTCTAATAAATAGTATTACATTTTACTTATAAAATGAAGAATACAATAGACTTCTAAAATGAAGATCATTCAGATTATAGCTCTAACCTGGTTCAAATATGTAACTGTCTCTCTTGTTTTAGTTTTGTACAGTTTTGTACAGAGCTGCCATTTCTCTTTGTCGGGGTCCTGGATAACTGATGTAAGGATGGAGTTGGATTGTTGCCTCACAAATGTGATGCTGTTAGTTTGAGCTGCTGCTCAGGACTATTGAAACTGACAAGGCAGACTGCTCTAAATTGCAAGAGATATCTGATTTAAGAACAAAGGAGAAAAGCAATTGCTCAGGCAAAGAATGAGAAGAAGAAGAAGAAAGCAATAGGGAAAAATATATAGAAAGCAGATTAAAAATGTATAAGAAAAAAGTATAGGTTTAAACATGTAATCCAAAGAGAGAGTTCAAGAACACAAAAGTGAAGATGATGGGGGAAGCAAATATCTGATTGTTAGTAATGCAGCATTGCCAACCACAAACATTCAAAAATAATGAGTGAGGCCCCCAAATCATGAGATTTAAAAATAATTAGTTGGGGATGGGGTTCTTTGCCTTCTTGTGTTGGAAACTTTACGGTGCATTTGGATTAAAAAAAAATTCAAGCTTTTCTCTACCACTGAGGGCTCGAAACTTTTTTATGAAAGCTGAGCTGCCTCTTCAATCACTTCTCCAGGAGCTGGGGCTTTAAGTAAAACACCAAACGACAAAAGACTTGTGATTTAAAAATCACCAGAGTTGACAATAGTGGTAGTAACAAATTGAAGAGTGTATACATTAAGTCAAGGATTGACTTGAAGGTGAAATCAACAGATAAGAACCAAGACCAAAGATGAAAGTTGTGAGCTAGATTGTGACATTGTGCTTCCACTGGGCAAATCCTAATCTTCCCACTGCTCCAGGGAGGGAATGATCTGTGACCGATCTGTATCCAGCCCAGTGTATGTTCCCTGGCATATTGATGCAGCTATGCTGGCTGGGATGTTTGGGGGAGGGGTTGGAACTAAAGCTCCTCCCACTCCCTTCAGGCCCCTGCTGCCCAGCTGCACAAGGGAGTGATATAACTGCTCTGCAGTGTCCGCTTGCTCGCCGACACTGCTGTCCAAGATTCAGGCGCTGCACTGACAGCCTTGGAGATAGATATTCTTTTATGTAACCTCATATCTGGTAGATCCGAAGCAGCAAAACTTCCCCCACACTGCTCTGCCATTGTGCCTCAAACCTGCTCGGAAGGGACTACCTCTAGTGAATGGGAGTGGGAGTGTAGATTAGTCTCCATTCTCATTAAATCCTTGGCCTATTTATTGAGGCAGTTAGTATCAATTGGGATGGTGACTTCTGTGATGTGGATGCTTGTCCACAGCCAAATCCTCCCCCATAGATGAGTGAACAGATCTTTGATGGAATAGTCACATCATTGTACAGTCAGGATGCTGGCGCCACAGGTAAAGTTGCAAAAGATTTTGTTAAAAGCCTCCTCCAGTGGGAGCAGGATCGGACCCTGAGGGGCTGTACTTCCTTTGAGAGGAAAACGACACATTTTGCTCAGCTGAGGAACTGACTCCAAGGGCAAGTGTTAAAATAAAATCTAGGCACTCCATGAACTGTCCTGCAGCCACTGAGAGCACGAACAGAGTCAGCGCTGCATTCCAGAGCTCAATTATTTATGATGTAGGCCTGTGAGAGTTTTCAGATTTGGGTGGGGGGGAGGGAGAATGGGAGGGTGAGTATCCTCCTTTGAAGATTTTTCTGCCTTTTCAGAGAGGGAGGATTATGCTTTTAAACAGTACCGTCTAGCTGGTGCTATGCTAGTTCCTCTTCCTTATATGCCTAGGCATAGGAAAGGCCAGGCAGGCTCAGCAAACACAGGAGGCAAGGGAGTAGGAGTGTTGAAAACCAGACAGGTGAAAACCTTCCCAGAGGCCTCTGAGAATGAGACCGTGTAGTTCACCATGCGAAGCACTTTCAGTAATCTATATATGGCTGTGTTTATTTTTTTTAGAAGGGGGGGGGGTAATTGCAATGCCCACAATGAACTCACCATTAGTTGGATTTATAAACTGTATGAATGAAGCACCAAACCAGCAGGTAAACTACTTCAGCTTGGGGATGAGTAACAGTGTGCATGCTGGATTTCCAGCATTCTGTATGGGATGGTGTGAATTGGGAGTCTTCCTCCTGAATTTTCTGAAAGGCATATTTGGACTGATGGAGGTTTCCTGGTTTTTATCAATTCCATTTTTAATTACTCTAGGCTTTACCAGATTAAATCCAGTGATTACTGGCTGATTTAAAAAAAAAAATCTTCCCTGCTGGTAAACAGAACACCAATTTTTGCATCTACAAGTTAAGCAAGTAGCTTTGTATCCATGATAGAGATGGTGAAACTGAAGTCCAGAAAGGTCTATTGGCTTGACCAAGGCTACCAAGAAAGTCAGTGGTAGACACGAGGATAGAACCCAGGAGCCCTAACTTCCTGTTGTACCTACTAGCTATTTAACAACAAGGAGTGGAGCAGAGGGTGTCTAAAGGTTAGAACTGAGGACAGTGAATCTGATCAAATGGGTTCTGTTCCCAGTTCTATTACTGACTTGCTGCATAGCTTTGGATTGTCAGCTAATTTTGATGCCTCACTTTTCCTGTCTCTCTATATACTACTACTTATTTAACTACCTCACAAGAGTGATGGGAGAAGTAATTAATGTTCCTAAAGTGGCTTGAGATCTTGGATGAAGAATGCTATAGAAGTGGAAAACATTTATTTTATTTGATTATATTAAGACAGGGGAAAATGGCTAGGAAAGCTGGCACACTTAAATGCTGAAAAAATCCAACAGAGTTAACGATCGACATGTTGAGAACCAAAATAAGGCAGAGCTATTCTTCTTCTTGGGAGAGCTGGATTTGAGTGTGGTGTGTTTTTGTTTGTTTGTGTGGGGTTTTTTTTATAATGCTTCCAGAGTTGTTAATATAAATGCAATTATATATAAAAAATATAATATAATTTTTTAAAAAAAAACAAACCAGAAAGAAACTATCCCATTCATGCAGAAGGTGATTATAGGATTCTTGATCCTATAGGCTGACATTCACCCCTGAACAGAGGGCCAGTACAAGACCTAAACACCACATAAATTCTATTTAAACCTACTGAAGTCAGAGGCTCTACAGTATTAAGGGTCCACATACATAGATTCAATTACAGGATTGGGCCTTAGTTTTCACGCCATTCTCTCTCAAACTTTTTTGTTACTATTGACCATTTATTAACCCTTTTTGTATTTTCCTGGGAATGTAAAACTCAGGATAACTTGCATTAATTAAATGTTTATGCAACCCATTTTCATTGGACATTTAACCCATTACCTATATGGCTTAATGTGTAAATGCATGAAAGATTTAAACATACCTAGGAAGTTTGTGTCTAAGCGTTGTTTACTTACCCTCCCCCCTACTCCTTTTAAGGAAAGTTTCCCAAGGTGCAAGATTGTTGATTTCAGCAGTCAGCAATCAAGTTTCAAACTCTTTTTCTAACATTGTCTTCAGAACAAAGAAGTGTATTGGACTAACAGAGTGCTGATCCCACATGTCAGACTAAGTCTTAAGCTTTGTCTACACTGGCAATTGAACAACAAAACTTTTAAACCCCCCTCCCTCCCCCCCCCCCGCCCGAAAGACACAAGTTTTGCCAATGACAAGCACCGGTGTGAATAGTGCTTTGTCGGCAGGACCCCACTCGTTGGGGGTAGAAGTTTTTTGTTGGCAGGAGAGTCGACAAACAGCGGCTACACTGCACAACTTTTGGTGGCATGGCTGTAGCGACCCAGCGTGCATTGAAGCCTATGTTTACTCTCAGTCTCTCCTGGCATTTCACATGTAGGTGGAACATGATGCAGAGGGGAATGGAAGTGAGCCATGTGGGAGCCCACAGGTGACACACATTGAGACAGAGATGCAGTTGCTCATCGCATCTTTCTGGGATCCAGCTGAGAGGCATGATGGAGCCAACTTAGTGCAGTTCCACCCACTCCTTCTAGGTCACTCGGACAAATCAGCAGCACCTCCTGATCTACAGTGACAAACCTACTATCGGGCTGCATAGAGGAAATTGCCCAGTGGGGTGATTAGCAACATCTCTATGCTGCAACCAGGCCTGAAGCCAGAATGTGAGGAGCCCAGCATTACCTGCTGAGTTCCTTCAAGGTGGCCTGTAATAAAGTCAGTCTTTTTAAGGTCCAAACAGAAAAGAAAAATACCCATGGAACTTGGCTGAGGAATTGTTCAAGAAAGTGCATTGACCTATATTTTGGTTTTTCATTCATTTCTCTCAAGACTTGATTATTTCACTTCAAAAGATTGGTGGTATTTAGAAAAATATACTTTGTATTTTAGTAATGATTTCTCAGGGACTTCACTCAACAATGGCCTTTCTGTGCACAAAACAGCTGCATTCCAAACTTGCAACACTAGTACAATACGAAGCCGATAATGTAATCTTAATATATTTTCTTTTGCTTCTCCGCTAGATCCTCACCACATAGTCAGTGGTCAATGTACTGAATGAGAAAAGTGTTTAATGGATCCCCTGAAATAGCTCATGGCTCCAGTGACATTTAGAGAGGCCAAAAGAGAACAACCACAAAACCTCTTAGCAAATTGAAGACAGTAATGTCAAGGGTTGAAATATTCCCACCAGGAGAGAAGGAGGGAGTCATAGTTGCTGCTGTCATGAGGAAGAGAGACACAAGAGAGGTGACAGGGGCAGTTGCAAGAGAGATTAGAGCTGGGGGGAGAAACTTAAGCTTCATATGCAGAAAGAAAACCAGAGACATGACAGAAAGTATGAGACTTGCTTATGGTAGATAAACTAGGCCTGGCTGTCCATGTCCATCAGGCAGATCATGCATGGGATCTTTCATCCTGCCATTAAAAATGGATGCCGGGGACTTTGCCAAGAGCAGAGACTTAGCATTACCTTCCATCAGCAACAGACAAGCCCTTTCCAGTCTGACAACTAACTGATGCTTTTCATACCCTCCAGGCTGCCCTAATCTCAGCAACCGTTCCTTGTATCTGTTGCCCCCTCTCCTCTTTCAAGCAACTATCATACTCTGACTGCTCACATCTGACTGATTTTTGGGATATCAGAATATGATAGGGAGAAAAAAAAAAGTTTCTGAGTCCCAGTTTAGGTTTTGCACAATTCTTTATTAAATCACTTGTTCTTAAATGTGAGCCAACTTATTGATCGATGCTCTAAAGGAAACTGCATCATGTTTTAAATGCATCCAACAGAAGTACAACCCAATAAATTATGATAATTGTAGTGTCATAAACGCATTCCCATGCCCACACCCCTTCCACACCTAACTATGGAGCAATGATCAAGCATAATCAGGAAGCTGATGACTAAAATAAGTTAATACACTTCATAACTGGCTGCCCACAGCAGCTGTTACTTACTGGCATCCCCTGTCTATATGTTCTACCCTTTTGCTGGCTACATGCAGCATTCTTGATGCTTCCAGCTGCATTGGACTCTTGGTTTCCAGCTGCTAAAACATAATATTCTGTCTCCTCTGAGCAATCTCTCCTCCTTGGAGAGCAAGCACAACAACCAGTGGAGACACAGGTAATGCCATTATGATTGTGCTATCAGAGGGCTTTTCCACCTCACCTTTTACCTCTGACAGGTGTGATTCAGCCATCATTTGACCCTGGCTAAAACTGGAGCAGAAGCAATCCCTTACTCTATTAGTGTAATCTGGATTAGATTTCATTAGCCAATGGATCAAAGAATAGGCAAGATCACCAACGATCGTCATAGCAACAGAGACAAGGGTATTATGATATATGTGGGGGAAGAGTATCCTCACTTTACAGGTCAGAGTTCTGAAAAATCCTACACATCATGCTCTTAATGTGGCCACTTGATGTAAACAATCAGAAAATGGCCTCTGTGAAGTACCAGATCTTGTATCACAATCGAGTAGTTGTCTGGTTGGCATTTGCTTGTGTCTCTTGTCATGGGCAAGGGTTTTTTCACTCCCATTTGCACTCACATTTTTCTATTACTTAAGGGAGACTTTTCATAGAAATTACATGTGCTGACAGAGCTTTGGTTTTTATGTAAATTTCTCTAACACAATGGCCCTGGCTGCAGACTTGCCTATCACAAAGGTGTGCCAGCAAATGGCTCTCTTTGCACCCAGCCTCCACAAAGTAATAGCAACTTTCAATAGCTATGGGCACTGAAGAGGTCACCCTGTGACAGACTGGACCCTTGTATTCATCCCTTGCACACTATTATAATAATAGTTGTATGAGTGTGTGTCTTGTGAGGTATCATTTGAAAATCCATAATTTGGTGGTCATTATTGTACTGGGAAATATGTGTATCAACATTGTATGTAAAGTTATAAGATTCCACTGAAGGGTGTTACTAAAACCTGTTCCATGTCTGGGGAGTGGCCAAACCAGTTCCTCAGAGATAAAAGGCAAGCAGATGCCTCAGTCAGTTGTAAACAAGGCCAATGGGCCATCACCTGCTAAATGGCCATTCTTTGGCAGGAAAGGGGGCCTGGGTGAAACATCTAGATTTTAGCAAAGAAACAGCATGGAGTTCCCATCCACACAGACTTATTGTCTCCTGAATGTCAACTGGAAAAGTTCTTTTTCAAGGGAGGGGCTGACACTTTAAAAAGGGGGACAAACACCCCAAGGTACCTTACTCCACCTCCTGGATCACTCTAGTTGATTCACTGCACCCAAAGGAACAAAGGGAGCAGCCAGTGCATGGAAGAATGGTGCCTTGCCTAGAAACTTGGCCAGTAAGAACATTGAGTGTGTGTGGTGAGGAAAAGCTCTGCTTTGAATTTAGCATTATTTGTTAAATTAGGCGTCTTATCTTTATTTTGCTTGTAACCATTTCTGTCTTTTATGCCTCCTTACTTGTATTCAGTTAAAATCTCTCGTTGTAGCTAATGAAGTTGTTTTATCTAAACTAGCATGTTTGAATTGAAGTGTTTGGGCAACCCCGTTTGGGATAACAGGATTTGTGCCTATCATGTCTATTAATAAAATGATGGACTTTATATGAGTTTGTATTGTCCAGGAGAGGGCTGGGCAGTACAAAACCTACATTTCTGGCAAAAAATCTGGGATGCAGAGTGTGCTAGGGTCACCCTGCAGTACAATTCAGGCTGGTAAAAGCCTGGGTGAGACTGGCAGGACTGTGAGTGACTTACATGCTAGAGGCTGTTTGTGAGCAGTCCAGGAGTGGAGGCAAGACAGCAAAGCAATGTAAAGGGCACCCCAGGTTACAGGGCAAGGGTAACACAGCTACTCTTGAGTCTAAATTCTACCCTAGGTATGTGTCACACCTGCTTCCTGATTAAGCTTGATTATTGCACCACACTTGGATGTGGGGGGTGGGAGGGGGTAGGGGCATCAGAATGCTTTTAAGACACGAAGTCTCATATACTGCAATGTTGGGGCCCACTTCCAGGCAGAGATAATAAAAGGTGTCCTATCCCATTGGGAATTCTTTAGTGGCTTACTGTCATGTCACCCAGCACTACAGCATCCTACCAGGACCAAGTCCACAACTGGCTTTCCACTGGGGCAAGGTTCACGGCCAGAAATCATTTAAGGTCGACATTAATGTCAAGCAACTTGGCCCACCACATGTCCTGGGGGCAGTGGGTTGGGTAGCATCCCATATGCAGGTGCAGTCTCAAAGACTTTAGACTCCTAAATTTAATCTGTTGCTGTTTACAATCCACAGTGGCCAGGTGACTTTCATATTACAGCTATTGAGAGATTGGCTGCTAGCATATAGAATTGGCGCTTCTCCTTCACACTGTAGTGCAGTGGTTCTCAACCAGGGGTATGCAGAGATCTTCCAGGGGGTACATCAACTCATCTAGATATTAGCCTGGTGTAAAACTAGGCAACTTAAAAAGCACTAGCGAAGTCAGTACAAACTAAAATTTCATACAGAGAGTGACTTGTTTATACTGCTCTGTATACCCTACCCTGAAATGTCAGTACAATATTTATATCCCAATTGATTTATAATTGTGGTAAAAATGAGAAAGCAATTTGTCAGTAATAGTGTGCTGTGACACTTTTGTATTTTTATGTCTGATTTTGTAAGCAAGTAGTTTAAAGTGAGGTGAAACTTGGGGGTACACAGGACAAATCAGACTTCTGAAAGGGGTACAGTAATCTGGAAAGGTTGAGAACCACTGCTGCAGTGCATGCTGGTGCTCATGTGATCAATGGCAGCAATACTACTGGGACCAGAGTAATTCGGAATGCTCCATGAGGTGGGGTAGCCATTTTGTAAACTACCCCAAATCCCTTTTGCAGCAACGGTGTTGGGCACTCTGGGATAGCTGCTTTGGGAATCCAAAAAGGCAGTAAGTACTGTTACTGCCAAGAAAAATCTGAGGAGCCCTGAAGATGCTCTGAACTATTGCAAAGACAAGTGAGACAACAAAGGATTTCATGCAGTTGAAGTGTCAGGCCTGGTCTATGCTGGAAAGTTGGGCCAGTAGAACTATGTTGGGTTAGGGGTGTGATATTTTTTTTTTCTTAACCAATATAGTTGTACTAATACAAGCCCTAGTGTGGTGCCTTATACCAATATAATTATTTCCCCTCCCATCTGGGAATAGCTATACCTGTTTAAAGCACCTTTATACTAGCATACCTGCATCCACGCTAGATGGGTTGTACTGTTGTAACCATACTGGTACAGTTAAAGCAGTGCAACGTACTAGTTTTCTTGCATAGTGTACATGCACCCTCCTGGTCTGGGGTTTGCTGTATGGGTGGGGAGAGCAAGTCTGACCTGCAGTTTTCTGTGGTTCTGTCAAGCTGACGCATTTCCTGAGTACTGAATTCATTACTAAAGAATAAACAGGTGCAGTGAGGCAGCCCATACATAAGGAAAATTATCCATGGGAAATGAAAACACACAATCAAGAATCCTCACTTCAGAATCCTCTGTTCTGGTCTGGCGTAACCATGAAGCCTTCAGGTGCCATAATTCAGCTGGGTTGTAATGTGGTTAGATCAGGGCTCACGAGCACTGACGACAATAATTCAAAGGAACATACAAATTGTAACAGTTTGCTGCCTTCTGGAACGGGCTGCACGTTTCACAGAGACATTTGGGATATCAATTACATGACCTTCCTAATGCTACACATTGTGCAGTGAAATCCAAATGACTCAGTGCAGAGCCTTTGTAGCCCAGCTGAGAATGAAGGAAGAGAATTTGTCTGCTTCTTCACACTCCGAGAGATTCTTTTCCCATACCGTCTGTTCTGGCAGTGTGCAGGGGCTGGGAGAAGTGACGCAAGGGGCTGGCGGAGAACGCCTCCTGTGCAGGCACAGTGGAGGGCTGTCACAATCAGACCTCTGCTGCTCCCTCACAATGGAGGGGACAAGCCTGGAGCAGGACTGGCCTCTCTGTAGCAGTAGCTGCTATGGGGATTCTGGGCTAGGGAGCATCTGTGGGCGGGAAGTGCTTTTATGCCAGGGTTCACAATGGTCCATGCACAAAGTTGCTGAAAGCCCTCTTTGACGCCTGCCCTGTGAGCTGTGCCTCCCATTGCTGTTCCTCCCAGAGGCAAAGCTCAAAAATCCATCCTGCTGCACTCTTAACCCTAGAGGCTAAAGGGACCACCACCAATCTAATTTACCTTAGTCTGATCTTTAACAGGTTGTCACTAATTGCTCAAATTGCCACAGATTGCTCAAAGCTCCGCTGTTCTGAGCAGTTTTGGTAGTCAGGACGTTGTCGATACATTCCTTCAATAAATCTTCGTCGTTCGTCTTTGCCTTTGTACAACTTTCACTGAGAACCGAGCAGCTACTCATACGGAGAGAGGCCACTGTGGCCTGGTCCATCAAGCAATATATCAAAATCCTGCAGATTATTTTCAAGCAAATCTAACCCTCATTCTAGCCTGGTGTTGCTGATTACTTCTGCCATTTTATTGTAATGCTAAAGGCTTACCTTCATCTAGCCATTGTGATGCTGTATTCCGCTGGAAAGAAAGGTTTGGTTTACTGGCTTATGTAGTGAAAACCTCCTTCTTGATTTATGGCTGGTTTGCTGAATGTTTTTCATTGGTTGCATTGCCATCTGCTCATGAGCAGAATTGTTCCTCTAGGGATTCCTGTGTTACAGAATAAGGTGAAAAAACTGCTTGAAACTGCATGAGGGGACCCTGTGCAAACAGGACTGCTATGATTGGTTGGGACCAAAACCTGTTTGTTTTTATTTATTTTCTAGTGTGACCAAGCCCCAGAAATGCCACATGCTTTCCAAACAGAGGAAGATGGAGCCTAAGCTCTGCAGAGCTACTCTCCATTCTTTGGGCATCCAAACCCATCCCAGTACACGTTTAGGATGCTTGAAGAATGCGATCCTAGGTGCTACCACTGTCAATGGGAATTGCTAATGAGGAGTTAAACATGACATGGTGAATAATAGCAGATCACTAATTTCTTTTTTCCTACAGTGACTTTTTGCAATTAGAAATGGAAAAAGAAAATCATAATTAAACACCAGTGGCATAGCTTTTAACATATCTAGTTTGTTTATTTGGAATCCTCTCTTTTCCCAGCTAATCCCTTCCACAGTATATTGCTCTCTGGCTCTGCGTGTGACTGTATTATATTTCTGATGCCCTGTCATACACATCACGTCTGCAAGTTGTCTTCTTCAGACATGAACCTATTTAGACAAGTTGTCAGGCTGAATGGGAAAAATCTTAAATAAATGTATTTCAGCATGCAATCAGATAAGCTAATTTATCCACTGCCCTCTTCAGACTGCCAGTTTAAAATGAGGCTCTTCAGGCATGGTGACAGAAAGTTGCCTGATTTAGCAGAGCAGTTTTTATTGGTAGGATGACATCACAATTGTTTTATGGCAATTGTTATTGTCTGGGCCTGTGTATACGCAAACTGGGAAGATTAAAGCAAAGGAAAGGTAAAGATGATGAATATGCTGTACACAATCAAGATGGCAGAATGATAGAAATGTTTAGGATATTAATGTTCTTGGCTGATGCTAAGGCCAGGAGGTGGTTGTGTAACTGTAAATCCTAGCTCCTCTTTTTACATGGCCTGGATTAAATGTCTATTAGTGAGGTAGTGGCTAAGGCCCAAGCATGGGATTCAATAGAGTTGGGTTCTAGTTCAAACACTGCCACTCGCTTGCTTTGTAACCCTGGGCAATTCTCCTAATTTCTGAGACTCATTTTCCCCACTTGTAAAATGGTGAAAATGATACTTATCTGCCTTTTGTAAAGTGCTTTGTGATCTATGGATGAAGAGCACTATAAGCATTTGCCTTAATTATGTATCAGTTTATGACTTTTTAAGATAGGCACCTACTTGTCAGTCATTGGGAGTTTGGCACTTAATCCATCTCACCTACCTTTGGTATGTGTGGTTTTTTTTGTTTTGTTTTTTTAATATCCCTCCAAAACTGTCAGGGGGCCCTGTATAAAATATAGAAAAACATTAAAATATTCACGTTTGGCAAAAATGCCACTTTTTTTCGGTTTGTTTGTTTCTCTGTCTTGTCTGGTGTCCTTGATTGGCACCTCTCTTTTCCCACTCCCTCCAGAGGTGCTGCTGTCAGAGTTAATGACAGCTCTGGAAGAGAGGTTGAACAAGAGGGTGGATGTGGCACAACAAAAGAGCAGCCCCATTCGAGAGTGTCTGTACAAGTAAGGAAATCTGACATGTTCGGATTTCCAGCTGTTTCTAAAGGCACAGCACCTTTTAAATATAGACACTGCTTTAAATGAAATTTTTTAAAAGTTAAAAAATAATTAAAATACATTTCTTCTCTGCTGCCTGGCTCATTGTGCTGCACAAGGCAGGGAGCAGTAAGAGGGGAGGAAGAGGAGGAAAAGTGGAATCTTTGATTCCTTGTTCACAACTTCAAATGCTGCCCCTAGTGACCCAGAGATGAAACTGCAGGGGAATAGCCAGTTCCCTTCCTGAAGCTCCACTAATGTGTGAATGTCTCTCACTGGGAGTCCTGAATATGGAATTCTGCTTCTCATTCTGAATATGTGAGTCAGGACTGAAGAGTTTGCTCAGGTCTCCCTAGAGCTGTGCAAGGTCTCGGGGATAGAAAAAGCTATCTTGGTGATCCACATAGCCAATAGGTAGGGGAGTGTGGGGAAAAGGGAGAGGATAAACCTTGTGGATGGGGGGAAGCAGTAGATGTCTTTACTAAGGCTTTTGATACTGTATCATATGGCCTTCTCATAAACAAACTAGGGAAATATAGCCTAGATGGAGCTACTATAAGGTTGGTGCATAACTGGTTGGAAAATCATTCCCAGAGCGTAGTTATCAGTGGCTGACAGTCATGCTGGAAGAGCATATCAAGTATGGTCCCATAGGGTCTGGTTCTGTTCAATATCTTAATCAATTATTTAGATAATGGCATACAGAGTACATTTACAAAGTTTGTGGATGATACTAAGCTGGTTGCAAGTGCTTTGGAGGAATGGATTAAAATTCAAATGATCTGGACAAACTGGAGAAATGGTCTGAAGTAGATAAAATGAAATTCAATAAGGATAAATGCAAAGTACTCCACTTAGAAAGAACAATCAGTTGCACACATACAAAATGGGAAATGACTGCCTAGGAAGGAGTACGGCAGAAAGGGATCTGGGGGTCAGAGTGGATCACAAGCTAAATATGAGTCAACAGTATAACACTGTTGCAAAAAAAAGTTAACATAATTCTGTATGCATTAGCAGGAGTGTTGTAAGCAAGACACAAGAATACCCCGGTAGTTCTTCCACTCTACTCTGCACTGATTAGGCCTCAACTGGAATATTGTGTCCAGTTCTGGGCACCACATTTCAGGAAAAGTGTGGCCAAATTGGAGAAAGTCCAGAGAAGAGCAACAAAAATGATTAAAGGTCTAGAAAACATGACCTATGAGGGAAGATTTGAAAAAACTGGGTTTGTTTAGTCTGGAGAAGAGAAGACTGAGGGGAGACATAACAGTTTTCAAGTACATGAAAGGTTGTTACAAGGAAGAGGGTGAAAAATCATTCTCTTTAATCTCTGAGGACAGGACAAGAAGCAATGTGTTTAAATTGCAGCAAGGATGGTTTAGGTTGGACATTAGGAAAAACTTCCTGTTCGGGTGGTTAAGCACTGGACTAAATTGCCTAGGAGTTTGTGGAATCTCTGTCATTGGAGGTTTTTAAGAACAGGTTAGACAGACACTTGTCAGGGATGGTCTACATCAGTGGTCTTGACCAGGGTTCCGGGGCCCCCTGGGGGGCTGTGAGCAGGTTTCAAGGGGTCCGCCAAGCAGGGCTGGCATTAGACTTGTTGGGGCCAAAGGCAGAAAGGGTGGGTGGGAGACTCAGAAAGAAAAAGGTTGAGAACCCCTGGTCTATATATTACTTAGTGCTGCTTTGAGTTCAGGGGACTGGACTAGATGACCTATTGAGCTCCCTTCCCATCCTACACTTCTATGATTCTATGATAAAGGGGATAAAAAGTGTGAAGGAGAGAGAGAACACATAGAAAGAATGTAAGAAAGAGCAAGGTCTTCCATTCCTACAGAAGGTGCTCTGTGCAAGGGAAAATATATTCATAGCATTTAAGTTCAGATGGCACCATTAGATCATCTAGTCCAGGGGTTCTCAAACTGGGGGTTGAGACCCCTCAGGGGGTCGGGAGGTTATTACATGGGGGGGTCAGAAGCTGTCAGCCTCCACTCCAAACCCCGCTTTGCCTCCAACATTTATAATGGTGTTAAATGTATAAAAAAGTGTTTTTAATTTATAAGGGGGGTCGCACTCAGAGGCTTGCTATGTGAAAGGGGTCCCAGTACAAAAGTTTGAGAACCATTGATCTAGTCTGTCCTTCTGGATATCACAGGCCATTAAATTTCACCTAGACATCCCTGTATTGAGGACAAATACTTTAGCCAAACACAAGTTAATCTTCCAGCATTGCTCTGAAGACCTCCGGAGATGAGAATCCACCACTTTCCTTGATAGTTTGTTCCAATGGTTAATCACCCTTGCTGTTTTAAAAAAAAATGTGCACCTTCTTTCTAATCTGGATTTGTCTGGTTTCAGCTTCCAGCCAGTGTTTTCTATTTATGCCTTTTTTTCTACTGGATTAAAGATCCCTTTAGTATTTGGTGGTTCCTCCCCATGATTGTACTCATACTCTGTAATCCAGTCACCTCTGTCTTCTTTATGATAAAAAAACTCAATTTGTTTAGCTTAAATCTCTCACTGTAAGGCATTTTCTTCAGCCCTCAAATAATTTTTGTGGCTCTTTTGTGCACTCTCTCCAATTTTTCAACATCCTTTAAAAAATGTGGACAGAAGAACTGTGTGCTGTATTCCATATACAAAGGCAAAATTACCTCCTTATTTCTACTTACTACTCCCCTGTTTGTACATCCAAAAATTACATCACCTCATTTTGCCATAGCATTGCACTTGGAGCTTGTCATAAACATACAGTTAAGGGTAGCATAAAATCCCTTCTTACCTGTAAAAGTTTAAGAAACTCAGATAACCTGGTTGGCACCTGACCAGAAGGACCAATGGGGAAAAAAAGATACTTTCAAATCGGGAGGATGGGGGGAAGGCTTTGCTTTATGCTCTGTGGGTGTTCTATCGGAAGACAAAGAGGGAGACCAAGCAAGTAATCCAGCTCCTACTGAAATGCTATATCTAATATTACAGAAATAGTAAGTAATAGCAAGGAAATGCATTAGAGTATCTTTTGTTTTACTTTGTGAATTTTCCCTGTGCTAAGAGGGAGGTTTATCCCTGTTTTTGTAACTTTAAAGTTTTGCCTAGAGGGGAAATCCTCTGTGTTATGAATCTTTTTGTTACTCTGTAAAGTTATGGAATGTCAGGGTTGGAAGGGACCTCAGGAGGTCATCTAGTCTGCAAGAAACATTTCAGCCTATAAAACAGCTGCTGTATCCACAACAGCAGAACAAGCTGCCCCATGCCATGTATCAGCTGCAGGGATCACTGATAGCAGTCAGGTGGCAGTTCAGTTAATCTCCATTCAATCAGTGGTCTGTCAGATGATTAAAGACAAGATTAAAAAAATTATGACAAACAAAGACCAACGTCACAACTGGAAAACCTGTTAGTTAGGAACTAGACTGAGAAAGAGAGATCACATCTGATTTTACATAAGAACTGCCATCAGATGGTAATGACTTTCCATGACTAATAATCTGGGTCATATTTGAATTGCTGGTCTAGAGATGAGAGGTTTCATATTCCATTTCCAAATTCCTGAGACATCCGGTCCCTAATAACTTCTTTCAGAACAAATAGAATGGAACTTTTGAATTGTGCAATACATTTTGACATCCTCCCTTAGATGGAAAATGAATGTTGCTTCACATTCACCAACGTGATCAATGCACATGCAAAGTATCCACATGCCCCTTGCAAATATTTCTCATTATGCACTGGGGAGAAAAAATGTCTCCATGTACACTCAAGTGTTGTCTCTTACAGGGGAATCGAGACACAAAAGTATAAAATAATGTCACTGTCAACTAATTATTAATTACTATTAGTAGTAGTAACAATATTGTGGTAGTGCTGTATACACTGTGCGAGGCACTGTCTGTATGCCCACAACAAACCCATGCCCTTGCTTCAAAGAACTTACAATTTAGGAAAACTACGGTAATAACCAAACTTTATTTTAAAATGTGTTTTTTATTCAAAACCTTCTGCCTAGGCTTTTTTCCTCTCACATGTATTTCAGGTTGTCCTGACTCAGGTCTACAGTACTTTCCATCGATGTTTTAGGTGTCTTTGGTTTCTAAGTAGTTTTCTCCATAGACAGATCATTCTCTGCCGCAGCAAGAGGTAGCACAGATGGCATAAATACATACGTCTTCTTTTACATGTCCTTTTCAATTAGTTCTCACTGTCTCTGTAATATTAGAGGGGGAAAGAAACAAAGGAGAAAACAAAGAATAGGAACGTTTATTGTAATTGAATAGCTTATATGATACACTAATTCAGGTGTATCATAATATTCATTAATGAGACACTACCTGGAGTTGCGTATGCTTATTATAAGATGCAGTATTTATTGGCTAGTGTAGCATTCTCTAATGATGTTTACCTATGATTAAATACATAGCTATGTCCTTTACAATATGCTTTGTTTATACATCTTGCTTCTGTTACATGTGTGATAGGTCTTATGCATTGCATACTGTATTATTCACTTATGATATGCCACTTGTAATTGTATGTGCTTATGGGATATGCCTTATTCATTGGATACTGCAATATTAACAGTACAACTATGAAGATGGATCCTGGTGTTACGCTTTCTCATTTTTACTTATTTAATTTCTTTTGATTATTTAACTATCCCTTTTATGCTTTGGGTGCTCTGCCCCAAATTTCTACAACCACAGAAGCTTTATTACGCACCTGATTCATTCCATATGTGAAATTCTGGCCCCATTGAAGTCAATGGCAAAGCTCCCATTGACTTCAATGGACACAGGATTTTATCCAATGTGATTTGCATTATGTGATATCTCATATTTATATGTGCTTATCTGACATTGCTTATTTACTAAGCATGAAATTCCTTACGTCCACATAGAGACCCGTTATCTGGGATCTGTGCAGTTGGGAGTGCAGGGCAGCTGAAGACGTGAACACCACACCCAAATGCAGAGTTAGGGCAAGGGACTGCCATGAAAACCATGGACAGTAATAGCAGCCCTGGCCCCTCTGTGTCACTTGAACAGGGTACTGGGACTTGCGAATCTGCGAAGAACATGGATCTACCGCCCCTCCATTGGTCCATTCCCATATGTCTATTAAAATCTTAATCTCTTTGTAGTCTGTTACTTAGATCTGATCGAATGCAGGATTTATTCAATTTAAAAATACATCTGTAGATGCCCACCCAGTGCTCTGCATGCCTATCCTATAAATTTAAAAAAACATAAATGCAGACAAAAGACTGCCCCTAAATACCTCCCCCTCCATTCACACCTCCTTCAACAGCCTAAACAAAGATGTAGTTTTGCAGTGTGCTCAGACACTTACTAAATCTGGGCTCTGGTGGACCAAGAAGGGAAGTGAGTTTCAAAATTGAGGTCTTCTCACAGAGACCACCTTGCTAGCAGTTCCCTCCTGTTAATACTGAGGGAGATCCAGCTCCAGCACCTCTACTGATTTCACCTGTGACCGTATGTTATGGGGACTGAGATGATTCTCTCAGGTAACCAGGTCCCAAACCATGTAGGGCTTCCCAGGTTAAAGCCAAGATCTTGAATTCCACCTCAAAGCTTATTGGAGAAGTGTGCAGGTCCCAGAATACTGGTCTAAAACACTCCTAATATGCAACTCTACCTGATAAGTGGGCTGCAGCATTCAACACTAGCTGCAGCTTTCAAACTCTTCCCAAGGTGTAGAGAGCATCACCAAAATCTAGGCATAGATCATTGTGCTAAGGTTTGCATGGGAGAGAAAAGCTTGCACTTGTCTTGTCACGCACAGATGGAGACAGTGCTTTTGGCAACAGCCCTCACCTGAGCGTGCAGGAGCAGCCCAGGATCTAACACCTGTGAAAAGCAGACCTGTTTGAGAAAAGGCAGCCACTCTCTGTCAGAAGGACACTGATATGAGTTCCTCCAACTCTTCCAGCTCCTTCCCCCAGCCCACTAACATTATCTGTCTTGTCTGGATTGAGTCACTCACAGCTAGCTCTCATGAAAGACCCAGGTTCAGCTAGGGGTTGAGTAGTTTGCTCTGACTGGGCCAAATATGGAGACGATATGGAGCTGAGTGTCATCACCATACTCGGCGCACTGCAGCCCACACTGCCTCACCAAACCCTTCTAGCCACTTCAGACACACATCAAACAAACAAGAAGCAACAGTATTGACCCCGCCCCACCAAAGAGAGTCATTGGGGCAGAGGAACAGTTTTTCGCAGCTATTCTTCAAGTTATCTCAGAAAGATAAGAATGAAGCTAGACAAGAGCAGTTCCAGCCACCCCTGCTAGTGTCCTCAAGTGAACCAACAAAATCCCACAGCCAGCTGTATGGAAGACTGCTGGAAAAGCAGTGGGAACAAAGAACTATTGTTTCTAGCTTTTGCAAATGTTTCAGAGAATTTTAGATCTAGCTGAAAGGATGATGTCATTCCTGCTTCCAATTGGCTGGAGCATATGCAAGGTCTATCCTTTGCAATACACTTTCACTCTTGACCAATCACAGCTCATAGAGCTCTCGGTGGAAGACTAGAACCTTCTAGCAATACTCCCTGTACAGTCCATAAGACTATAACCATCAGTTTGCAAGGATGTTTTGCACTCATATAAGGCAGAACACTTACTGACTGACTGACTGTTATATGCATTTCGTCACAGTGAAAGAATCTTACAAGGGGGAAAAACATGCTTGAGAGTCTCTTAGCTGGTGTTAGAGATGGTAATAACTGTCCTTTCATGGAAAAGAGAAGAAGTTAGTTGAGGCAGGCTGGAGCTGTTGTTAAAGTCTAATTCATCTCAGGTGGAGTGTGGGATTCTGCTGGAGCTGGGAGGGGTGATGATGTCATCTGGATCCCTCTCTCTGGCCTGAGCTGGTCAGAACATCCCTCAGAATTAGGACAAGAAGGTCTGGGTCCCAGGAGCTGGTGGGGTTGGCAGCCACGATGGTGACACTTGCTCCAGTAGCCTCCCTCTGTTCTATTTGTTCTTTCCTCTCCAAAGTCTCTTTTTTTCGGGACCCAAAAAGGGAGTGATGAGTGGAATTTCTCATCCCTTCATTATTTGTTCACCAATTAGGTCTCGTATCTGACTATGACCTACCAGGGCACAATCCAGACTAATGAGCAGCTGTGTCACCCTTGCCCTCTAGCCTGGGCTGCCCTTTACAATGCTTTGCTGCTGTAGCCTCCAGCCTGGACTGCTCACAAACAGCTGCCAGCACGTAAATTACTCCTAGCTATGTCTCTGTGTGTGTGCTGCCAGCCAGCCACACTTTGACTCTTACCAGCCTGGGTTATACTGCAGGGTGACCCCAGCACACTCCCAATCTTAGATTTCCCCCCAGAAATGTATGTAGTGTGCTGCCCAGCCCTCTCCTGGACAATACAAGTTTACACAAAGTCCATTATTGCTTTAATAGAAATAATATGCACATAATTTGCCACCCCAAATGGAGTCTCCTAGACACTTCACACTGGATTAGCTTAAACAAGGTTATTAACTATAAAGAGGGAGATTTTAAGTAAGTACAAGTAATGAGGCACAAAAGTCAGAAATGATTACAGGAAAAAATAGATAAAACACAACTGGTGTCTAACTTAACAAACTATGTTAAATTCAAGCAAAGTTTTCTCACCACATGCTTTTTCAGCAGTCTTACTGACCAGACTTCTTTGGTCAGGACCCCTTCTCCAGTCCAACAAATACTTCCTTTGTTGCTTCTGGTGCCATGAATGCAATGGACAGGGAGAGAGATGAGGGGTGTCATGGGGTGTTTGTCCTTCCTTTTTAGTGTCAGTCTCCCTCTTGAAAAACATTTCCAGTTGTGATTGAGGGTACAAAGTGTCTCTTCGGAAGGCTGTTCCCTGCTGCTTTTTCCTCACCTGTTTGAGAACCCTTTGTTTCCCTTCCTGCTAGCTGACTATGTTTACTGCTTAAATGCAAATTAAGCAGATTACACATTCCTTCGTTTGAGACAACCTCAATTTGGAACATGTGTTAATAACACCACACAGTGAAATCTTATAACTTCACATACAACGTCACCACATGCATTTTATCAGGACAATACTGACCAGCAAATTATGAGTTTTTAAATGACACCTCACAAGGCATACTTTGTACAAAGATTATTACAACAGTCGTCATTACAATAGTGAACACAGGGGCACATATTGTCACACTGACAGACCAATTTTAGGTCATTAATTTCCCATTCCACATCTTCTGTTTTTACCATGCATGATTTTAACAAATCATGCTTGGTAAAAACATTTTTGAATTATCAGTGTAGCCAAGTATGTTTGGACTAATTTTGTCTCTCTGGCTGGTTCTCTTGCACCTGTTTATAACATTCTTTATTGAAAATAACTTGACCTACTTTCCATGCTAAATTTCTAAGCATGCAGAAGTTACAGGCCCATTTTCACAACACCTCCCCATCCCCTTTCAGGTGATTTGTTCCCTGGGGGCGGGAGGGGGGGGGCATGGGAGTGGAAGGCAAGCAGTTCTTGACCACAGGGTTTGCTGGTGTGCTCTGTGCTTGACCTCACAGGCATGGGTGGCAGGATTGTAGAAATTTTGGTGGTGCCCAGAACCTGACCCCCCAACTCTGTCCCCCCCCCAACTCTGCCCCCCACCTGCCTAAGGCTGTGGGAGGGGGGTTGGGTGGGGGGAGGAGGTCTGGGGTGCAGGTCCTGGGCTGGGGATTAAGGTGCAGGAGGGGTGCAGGGTCTGGGATGGAGTTTGGGTGCTGGGTGCAGGCTCTGGGATGGAGTTTGGGATTGGAAAGGGGTGTGTGAGAAGGGGAGGAGGTGCATACTCTGGGAGGGAGTTTGGGGATAGGAGGGGGTACAGTGGTGAGGGCTGAGGATGAGGGGTTTGGGGTGTGGAAGGGGGATCAGGGCTGGGGCAGAGGATTAGGGTGTGGGAGGATGAGGGCTCTGGCTGGGGCTGAGGGGTTCATGATGCAGGGGGCTCAGAGCTGTGGCAGAAGAATAGGGTGCAGGGGGCTGAGGGTTGGGGCTGAGGATGAGGGGTTCATGATGCAGGAGGGGGCTCAGGGCTGGGGCAGAGGAACAGGCTGTGGGTGGATGAGGGCTGGGGATGAGGGGTTTGGGGTGTTGGAGAGGCTCAGGGCTAGGGTGGAAGGGCAGGGTAAAGGCAGCCTGCCTTCCCATTAATGGATGGGGGGGCACTAGGACCCTGGGGCAGCAGACAGCAGTTGCTGATGGGAGCAGGGCTCCTCGTAGGAATGTGCTACACGGGCAGCACAAGCAGGCACGGGAGAGGCATGCGCTGCTTTCTTCCAGGCAGGGACGTGGTGGGGCAGGGGGCAGGAGACCTGCGGGGGCCGGGGCCTGCACCAGACAGGGCCGGGGGAGAGACCCAGCTCCAAATATTGGTGGCGCAGAGCCCCCAGCCCTGAATATGGCTGGAACTTGGGCACCACAGAAGAATATAACCTGCCGCCTATGCTCACAGGCAGGAATGCTCCTTGCATACTTCTCCCCTGTTGAAGAACACTTCACAATATAGCCAACACCATATAGGCTAGAACCCACAGTGGCATTTAGGCTCCTAATTTCCACGGAAGTCAGTGGATGTTAGGAGCCTAAATACCTTTGAGGATTTGGGCCTATTTAAGTCAATGAGAAAACTCTCTCTGATTTCACTGTACTTAGAATCCTATTCATAGTGCCTTTCAACGAAGGATCTCCAAGCCGTTTACATCATTGGGCCTATCACTTTAATGGGAGCTTTGCCCAGGTACGGGCTGCAGGATGTGCCGATTTATTCATTAAGACTTACTACACCATTGTCAAACTCCCAATTTCAGGGAGTGCAGGCTTGGGCCCTAACAGAGATTCATTTAAACTCCATCAAACTGATTGGAGAATGCTGTTTTCTCTCGGTGTTAAGAATATTATCAAACTGGTGGATGGGGAGCAATGTGTCATTGGCATTAATCCGAGTTTATGCATAGGGCCCAATCCAAACCCCACTGAAGTCAGAAGAAAGACTCCCACTGGCTTCAATGAGCATTCACTCTCACCTATAAATCCCTGAAAACGTTGCCTTGGAATTTGTCAATAAATAAGACCAGATGCTGGAGGAGTTAGTCGGAAACTACAGTGGCAGGTGATTCTATAGATAGATAAATGCTATGATATATGCAGCGTCTCTGCGGCTAGGATGTCTTCAACACATTGTGGTATAGCCTCTCTCACTGCACATGCATAAATGTAAGTGAAAATTACACGTGTTCATCGGCAGAACAATAGGCCCCTTGGAATGAACAATTCATAATAAAAATGGTTCCTTTTAGAGTAGAAAGCGCTTTTTGTCTAGTTTTTAGAAGTACAGCAGGAAAACTCGATTTATTTATGCTTGCTTTCTTTTAACAATGGTCTCTTTGTTTCCCTCTTCCTTTGCCTTCTCTGTGCTAGTTAGCAGCAGTGTCTGATGATGGCAGGCTAGGGAGAGAAAGAAGAGACAGAATAATTGTCAGGAGGAAGAAGTAATTATGCACCCTTCAGAAAATATAATTCAAGCAACATTTTTAAAAAACAAGCCAAGGAAATGTGTTTCAACCAGACATTCAGGACTTTCCCTTAAATACACGTTTACATTCCCCAGTCATTCTGAGTTGCTGTTTCCCATTACTGTTCTCATTTCTCCCTCCCAGCAGTGCCCACAAAGCCAGGGGGATCACGAGTATGTTAACTCACCCAGGTCAGGCAAGGGCCTTCCAAAAGCATTATTATTGATGCTTTATAGATGTTCCATGGTAGGGGATGACCGGGATAGTCAAATAACTCATAACAATCCATTTAACTTCTATGTAAAACTGTGATGCTTTAGCGTTCAACCTAGACCTGTAAGGGGTTGTGTCACTGTCTGCCCTGTAACCCCGGGTGCTCTGTGCTGTGCAGCCTTGGTTCAGAGCCTTGACAGCAGTAGTATCCTCAGACCACAACAACCTCCCACTGGCTTCCACCAGCCTTGGTTACTCCTTGCAGGGTGACCCCAACACCCTCCATGGCTGGAATTGCCACAAAACGGTCTGCACTGTAGTATCCAGCCCCCTGGCTGAACTCTTGCAGATGTTAAATTTGCCGCTCCTTTAGCCCTGGTCTACACTATGAGTTTAGGTCAAATTTAGCAGCGTTATATCAATTTAACCCTGACAAAGCCATTTTTGGTTCACCCATCCTTTTTGGACATATGTATGCATTGCACATGTTCCATTTGTTTGTTCAATTGGTAAATTTCAGATTAATTTTTTATTCATTTTCAACACATAGCATGTGTCCCTTTCTGTATGTGGTCTGTGAGGAAAAGCTAATAATGTCAGAATCACTTGTATTCAAAAATTATCTACCTTGCCTCCAGCAAGCTATTTATCCCAGGAGCTTTATTTATAAACATTCAAAGAGATAAGTTGCCTGTTTCTAAGCATTACTTTCAGACTTCAGATGTGTCTAGGATATTGGTGGAGCAAGAGCTGTGTGAGAGAGTTGAAGTGACTGGAGAGGCAGAATGGGGCAGGTAGTGTTTCTGTGTATTGAATGCTTTGTACAAGAAATCCACAAAAGGGCAGGGAGAATCATCGTAGGTAGGATTAAGGCATCTGTAGTAATGGGATAAATAACAGAAGGCATCAGAGAAAAATGGACAAATGTTGACTCGTTTCAGTGAGCAAGTTTCTAAGGTAGCTTTATGCAAATAAAAAGAGCTTTGTATTGCAAAGAAAAGACAGGAAGAATGGAGGGAATCAGACATGCTACAGTTTTCAAATATGTGATTAATTGAGGATTCAAATGGACAATAGGCATAAATAAAGAATGATGGCGATGCACAAATCAATTTGGGTAAATATTGAAGGATAGAGACTGTTTAGAAGAGATCAGAGAGGAAAGGAGGTAATTGCCATTTTATACAGCAGGCAAAGGAACATTTACAGGTAATTGAGATATGAGACTTCAGAAGAATTGCAGGCATTGTTGAATCCTGCTGCCTCAAACTAAAGGCAGATGCCTGCTCTCAGATCCTTGTGGCGGATCACTCTTGCAAATTTTGAAACTGAACCCACTGTGGAGCTTCCTTTGACATCAGTCGGAGCTCTGTGTGGCAATTAGGCCTCTCTCTCATTTTCTGCTGCAAAACTCTGTTTTTATGTCTGTGTAATTCCACTAAAGTCAATGGAATTACACTGATGTGAAACTGAAGTAACGCAGTGTTCAATCTAGGCTCTTAATAAGCCATAAAGCTCTATAGCCTCACTAAAGGCTTGCCTACACTCTCCCACCTTTTGGACTATGTGGGGGGTGAATAGCGGTACGCACAAAGTGCTGCACTGTAACTCCCCCGTGTGGATGCTGTGGGTGTGAACTGAAAGGTTCCTAATGATTACTAATGTAGTCCTCTTCAAACAGGTTTACCTTAATGTGAACTAGGAACCTTTTAGTTCATGCCTGCAGGGTCCACCCAGGTGAGTTATAGTGTGGCACTTTGGTGCACACTGATATTCACATTCCTGTAGTCCGACAGGGCAGTGCAGACCCTAAGATCTGAAGCGTAGATCTAGGATTAGGATTTTGGCCCTAAATCAAGAAACTGATCTGAATAACTTCCACAAAATTGTTGTTCAGCTTATTTTATCTTTGTAACTCAAATGTCATTACTATGAATTGGTTCTTTTTAGCACACATTTTTATTTCAATTAACTTTCTGTGGTACTGATCTGACACCACATTATTTCATAATATCCCTGATGTGGCAGGGCAGTGTTGTTATCTCCATTTTACAGGTAAGGAACTGATGCACAGACTTGCCCAAGGTTATACAAAGGGCGCATGGTATAGGAGAGATTGGAACCCACATCTTTGAAGTCTCAGGCTAGCACAATAGCCACTGGACAATCCTTCCTCTCCTTTAACTCTGCTTCATTTTGTTCCTTCCCATCAGTTAACTTTCAGTTAATTTCTACTTTCACCTGACATCTCTAGGGAAGGACTTTACAATTCGTATTTTGTGGAAGGAAAGAAGCTGCATGTTATTCTTGACTTCAGCGGGAGTTGACACAGGTTCAAACTGATGCCTGGAGGCGTTCTGCATTTGGAGCAAGGGAACACTGTGGCTCATATCTGGAGACAGAGGTGAGTAATTACGGTTTTGCTAAGCCTTGAGTTAAGAGGAACACAATTCCCAAATGTTGAGAAATAAAGATGTTGAATTCGCAGTGCCAGTTTAGAAGAATGCAAGAAGTGTTGGGTGAATTTGAATGACATAAAGCAGGGGGAGAAAGGACATGAGGTGGGCTGGGAGGAGATGGAAAGTGTTGACAGATAAATCACTGTCTATCCAAGGGTTATATATGCCACCTAGCAATAAATGCCCTAAAGTAGGGCAATGTGTATGAGCATGGAAGAGCAGAAAGTAATCAAGGACAAGAAAGAGACATATGCAAGGTATAAAATGTCAGGCACTGAGAAGGGCTGGGGAGATTGCAGAATGGAGTTAAAGGAATGTTAAAAAAAAAAAAGAGTAAAGAATGAAAGAAATATTGCGCAAGAGGTTAAGGTAAATAATAAGAAATTCTTCAGCTATGTAAGGGACAAGAGATCAGTGGAGGAGACAATAAGGGTTCTAAAGAGATGCAAGGATAATTTATTGAGAGAAGGGTTGGACATAGGTAAAAGAAAATGTAATTAATTATTTGCCTTAGTGCTCACAAAGAAGGATAACAGAAGAAAGGCTAGGAGACAGAAGACATAAATTTATGAAGAAAAATATCGAAGGAAACCAGGGGAAAGTGTGATCAGAATAGAGAACATTTAAAGAATGACAAAACTGCAAGGCCCCTGGAGGTCAGAGAGGAGAGCCCAGAATTCTGAGGAAAGTAACAAGAAAAGGAGAGAGGTAGGAATCTAAGGGGAGGGGGGAGACAGAGTGACACTTTTAGCCCATCTATTAAAAACCTTCTTGGGCAATGGGAGAGGTACATGCCAGAAAGAAGCTCAACAGGGATCTGAGAGAGATTAAGGAAGTCACAGAATTGTACATAAACAAGAACATAAAACAAGACACTGTACTAGAAAACCAATGGGAAAAAAATCTTAGAGAGTGTGAATACTTAGATAATTACAACTGATTAAAATAGTTTAGATGGACCCACTTTTTTGTGAAGATAACCCATCAAATTTGGTATAACTTTGTAACTGGAGTTCAGGTGAGTATTTGATTCAATACTACATACCAGGGTACAGTGTTATCTACACTAGTGAGGCCTGGTCATGATTAGGGAAAGTGATCATTCTTAGGGCTTGTCTACATTACCGTGCAGGGTCGATCTAAGATATGCAACTTCAGCTACGTTAATAGCGTAGCTGAAGTCAATGTACTTAGTTCTACTTACCGCGGTGTCTTCACTGCAGTAAGTCGACAGCTGACGCTCTCCTATCGACTCCACTTGCACTCCTCGTTCTGGTGGATACCAGAGTCAACAGGAGAGTGCTCAGTGGTCTAGTATAGACGTGATAAATCGACCCCCACTGGATCGATCACTGTAAACAAGCCCTTAGTTAGCATGAACTAATAAACCCAATTTAAACTCAACCTTTTTCCCGAGTGCCAAAGCACCTTTAGGTTCCTGCTTAGACTATAACCTGACCAGCTGAAATGGAACTAAATGTGTTACTCTGCATCAACATTAGGGAATTGGTCAAGTTTAGTTTGGGTTTAATAGCATGAGCTAGCTAAATCTGAACTAAACTCAACTACTTCCACTAATCGAGACCTAGATGTGAATGAGACATTTGAGACCATATAGAATTGGCATAAAAATAAAGAAAATCTAGTACATGAGTGAAAGGTATTAGAGCATGAATACCTGGGCTCATTTACTCTTCATCTATTGCAGGAGGCAGCTGTATTTATTTATTTATTTATTTTTCTTAAACTTTGTTTTCTCAAGGTGTATTTTAGTGGTTGTGAAAGGTATTGGACTGATAGTGAGGGAAATTGAAGCCATCTGCTTGGGCAAGGAATAGGTGCAGCATTGCCACAGTAGTACAAGCTATCTCTCCTCCAATAACATTCTTCAGCCCTGTTCTGAAGGGACCACTTCTGGGGCTAGAGGGTATTTCAGTCTTTGGCTTTTTGACTGGGTGTGCCAATAAGGTACCAGCTGCTGAGGTGGGTTTTGTGATGCAAATGGAACTGAGCAATTTTTTTCAACTGAAACTTTTTTCCAGCAAAAAATGAAGAGTCAGGTCAACTGACACATTTCATAAATTCATGTTGATTTTGGCAAATTGTGTTTGGTCCAAAATAAAAATTCCAAAAAACATGAAACATTTTGTTCTGATATTTTCAAGATGAAGTATTTTGACCTTTTGATTCAAAATGACTTTGTTTCAAAACTACCTTTAATTTTATTTTAATTTTTTTTAAAAGGAGGGGCGGAAGCTCAAAATGAATTTTTGTTTGACTTTTCACTTGGTCAAAAATTCAAAATAATTTTGGTTTTTGGTTGACCTTAGACTCTTTTTTTCCCCTGAATTGCTAGAAAACTGAAAAATTCATTATACACACATCTGCAGATGCAAATAAGTCCTCACTAGGGTATGGATTGGGACCCACCTCATTTCACATAACACTGGACAGGATGATCACAACTTTTGGTGACTGATATTCAGACCAGTGACTATCTACCTATCTTAGGAACTCATGTGGTCCTTGATACTATAGTATCTGAGCACCTCACAATCTTTAATGTATTTATCCACACAGCACCCCTGTGAGAAGGGAAGTACTGTTATTGGGAACTGAGACACAGAGAGACTAAGGGCCAGATTTTTAAGGTATTTAGGCAATTAAGTGCTTTTGAAAATCCCACTAGGCATCTATCTGCATTTTTAGGTGCCTAAATACCTTTAAAAATCTGGCCCTAACTCACATGAGAGTCTGTAGCACAGCAGAGCATTGAACCCAAGTCTCCTAATTCTCAGGCTACTACCCCATCCACCAAACAACTCTTGACATGATCTGTGCAGCTTTTATTAATGACTTACTGGTTTTGGAGCACCTGGAGAGCTCCCTGTAAAATAGATACTACCTTAAAACCACTGGTTAGTTTCATCAGGATTCCCTGGCTCAGCTGGCCTGTTGAGGATACCCCTGCACTGGCAATTCCTTAGGTGGCATAGACCAGTGGTTCTCAAAGCTGGTCCACCGCTTGTTCAGGGAAAGCCCCTGGAGGGCCGGGCTGGTTTGTTTACCTGCTGCATCCGCAGGTTCAGCCGATTGCGGCTCCCACTGGCCGCGGTTCACCACTCCAGGCCAATGAGGGCTGCGGGAAGCAGTGTGGGCTGAGGGATGTGCTGGCCACCCTTCCCGCAGCTCCCATTGGCCTGGAACGGCGAACCACAGCCAGTGGGAGCTGCTATTGGCCGAACCTGTGGACCGGCTCTGAGAACCACTGGCATAGAGCATATGTAACAAATCCTACTTCTACATACAGCTGGTCCAAACTTGGTGGTTTTGACATTCCAAAACTTGTTGTGTTCTGAATTGGAACAAAACCAAAAAATTCCTACATTTCCCATGAACTGAAATTTTCAAAAAGATTTAATTTTGTGTCAATCACCATATTCCATTTTGATAAAATCGAAACATTTCATTCCAATTTCAATTTTTTTTGATTGACTGTTCTATTATGACTTATAATACAAAATAACATTTCTAAAGGAAAAGCATTTTGAAATGAAAAATTGAATGAGTTCTGATAAGGCTAAAATGCTTTATTTCAATATTTTTTTTAAACAATATTGAATGGAAATATCATGTTCCCACAGAAAGATGGAACAGCATTTTCTGATGGAAAAATGTTCTGTTGGAAATTTTTCAGCTCTACTCCAACCTCTATAGGCTCCCTGGTATAGGGTATGGGACAAGGGGGCATAGCTGCGTCATCCCCGCACCCACTTGATCCCCAGCTGCTTTAATGCCTCTTTAGGGCCATGATCAGCCAGCAGAAGTAAGGCTGCTTGAACTAGCACTAGCGAGAAAACCAGCACCAGGCTGGCCCCAGGACTGGGGGAAACATAAAAGTTGGCTGAAAACTCTCTTTGTTTACTCCCCAGTCTTGTACAAATGCAGCTCAGCCATTTTCTGGAGAAATGCGGGCAAGTGAGATTGTGCACATGTGTACTTCTGTATGCATGTGCACGTGTCATTTATAAAGGCAGATAATCAGTAGCATTTCAGTTTGCCAACAAAAGGCTTCATGGAATCCCAGAACAGGAGATCTAGTCAGAGTGACAGGCATCGTGAGATTACTTAAGTAAATGGAGTCAAGCGGCCAATAGATGGATAGTTGAGACAAGTTTAGATAAATGAAAGTGTCCCATGTTTGGTTGATTTAGAATGACAATAACCACATTACATGCAGGCTTAAGAATTAATGGGATCCAATATATGTAGGCTTTGGGACTGATTTGATGAACCAGTTTGTCAGGTGTACTTAACCTTATGCTCAAATCAGTGCTATCAGCCTGTCAGCATTGGCATGCTTCTTCCCCTCCCGCTTTTTGCTTGTTTAAGCTCAAAAGGTTTTGTTGCCTCAGAAGAATTATACGCAGGAAATTGTTAAATGTACAGGCTGTAAAAAGCAGAGACTCAGTCAGTTATGAGGAAGGGTTTGAATTTTCAACTGTATTTATGGCTTGACGCACGGAATGTTTACTTTTAAAAGAAAACATACATCACTAACACTCGTCACTGAATTATTACCTTGCCCAAAACTCCCAGACATAGACTATCATAGACCAGCAGTTCTCAAATTTTAACAACCTGAGGACCCCCATTTTGATTTAAAATTTTTCACGGATCCCCAAGCCTCCTGCTCAGGCCCAGGCCTTGTCCTCACTCCACCCCACCCCACCTCTTCCCTCCCCCATTCCACCCTGCTCCTCCTCTTCCCCGTCTCTTTCTGCCCCCTCCCCTGAGTACACCCTGTCCCTGCTCCTTTGTCTCCCTCCTAGCATCTCCTGCACGCCACTGAACAGCTGTTCAGTGATGTGCAGGAGGCACTGGGAGGGAGGAGGAGGAGTTGATCAGCGGCGCTGATTCCGCCCCCTCCCCTGAGTGCGCCCCATCCCTACTCTTCCCCCTCCCTCCCAGCGCCTCCTGCATGCTGGGAAATAGCTGTTTCCTGGCACGCAGGAGGCACGGAGAAGGGTGGGGAGGAGTTGAGGGAGGAAGGGGGAGGAATTGATCAGTGGGGCCCATGGACCCCCTGGAACCCCAGTTTGAGAAATGCTGTCATAGACTTTAAGGTCAAAAGAGACCATCATGATCATCTAGTCTGACCTCCTGCATGTTGCAGCCCACAGAACCTCGCCCACTCACTCCTGTAATAGACCCATCACCTCTGCCTGAATTAGTGAAGTCCTCAAATCATGGTTAAAAGACTTCAAGTTACAGAGAATCTGCCAATTACACTAGTTTAAACCTGCAAGTGACCCGTGCCCATGCTGCAGAGGAAGGTGAACTTCCCCCCGCCCCCACCCCAAGTCTCTGCCCATCTGACCTGAGATAAAATTCCTTCCCAACCCCAAATATGGTGATCAGTTAGACCCTGAGCATGTGGACAAGACCCACCAGCCAGACACCTGGGAAAGAATTATCTGTAGCAACTCAGAGCCCTCCCCATCTAGTGTCCCATCTTCAGCCATTGGAGATATTTGCTGCTAGCAGTCGCAGATCGGCCAAATGCCATTGCAGGCAATCTCGTCATACCATCCGCTCCATAAACTTATCAAGCTCAGTCTTGGACCCAGTTAGGTTTTTTGCTCCCAGAGCCAAGGGGGCCTGGTCAGGGGCACCATGTTCTGCCATGTTTCCCATGTCCTCTAGCACACATCAGCACAATACCACCATGGTATTGCACCCTCTCCAGCCTTGTAGAAGTGGAGCTTCAAAGCTCCCAATTGCCCTGTGGGCAGCGGCGACAGCAATGGTGTGGCAGCAGATGCCCTGTTGTTTGTTGGGGGTGGGGGGGGCTCTTTCATCCCACCATGGGGGAAAGAAACATTTTTAAAATAAGAAAAGTTTTTTGTGAAATCGTGCGGTCTGGAAGCGGGCCTCAGGGACAGGTGTGAGACACATCGCTTCTTTAGCTCTTCACCTACCAGGCCACGCTGCAGAGCCTCTCTCTCGTTAGCTGTTCTCACCTCCTGTGTATAACCTGCCCTGTGTTCATGAGTCTCCTGTCTCATCGTGAGTCAGCAGAACCCTTTCCCAGCAGTTCAGCACCTGCTCACGCAAGTTAGGCAAACACAGCCAGCCTCTTTCAGGACATTTCACTCACTGGTATAATTGAAAGGTAGCATGATGGACAATTTCTTTTAGAAATAACTAGAGAATGGGAGCCTATCAGTTTATTTTTAGCCATCGGAACATAATAGAGAATTATATCCTTGCTATAGAATTCCATAGGATAGTTCAGAAATACTGTTGTTCTCTAGTAAATCCTATAGGGTCTCGGAAGTAATTTCTACAGAACCCTGTTAAATCTCTATAAAACCCTGTTGGTTTCATTCCAGTTAAATTGAACTGAACTTTTCTATAAGAGTAATTCACTTTTTCCTTATGTATGAAATTATCAGTCTTAAATATGTAGGCTGGGATAGGGTAGGGTTTTTTTTTTCCTTTTTCCTCAGCTATGAATGAGGCTTCATGTTGCTGTGTGTCTTGTATAAACATACATTCTGGTGCACCTTTGTGTTGGAGGACAGGCCCAAGCTCTCTAGGCCAGTGGTTCTCAACCAGTGGATACGCAAAGGTCTTCCGGGGGTACAGCAACTCATCTAGCTATTTGCTTAGTTTTACAACAGGCTACATAAAAAGCACTAGCAAAGTCAGAAACTAAAATTTCATACAGACAGTGGCTTGTTTACTCTGTTCTACGTACTCTGCACTGACATGCAAGTACAATATTTATGTTCCAATTGACGTATTTTATAATTCTATGGTAAAAGTGAGAAAGGAAGCAATTTGCCAGTAACAGGGGGCTGTGACACTTGTATTTTTATGTCTGATTTTGTAAGTAAGTCGTTTTTAAGTGAAGTGAAACTTGGGGGTACTCAAGACAAATCAGCCCCCGGAAAGGAGTATAGAAGTCTGGAAAGGTTGAGAGCCACAGCTCTCGGCCATAGACTGCCCTTCAACCACACACACCACTCCCAGCCCCTCCCTTTGTGCCAAAGGCCCCGCCCCTCCCCCTCTGACCTCCCTCCCCCACAGAAGCCCAGAGCACCCCCAACATGGCCCCCAGCCTCAGTGCTCTGAGTGGCGCGGCCAGCCTGGTGCGCCAGGCAGCAGCACTCCCAGCTCCAGTGCTCGGGGTGGTGCAGCGCAGCGCCAGCCACGCTGACTCCCTGTGGGAGGCAGGGCAGCCAGCCTAGCCCAGCCAAGGTAGAGCGCTGAGAACTGCAGGAGGGGGCCTGGCTTGTGGGCAGGACCATGGTAGGCTGTTTGGGAAGGCACAGCCTACCCCTGCCTATGATACCCGCCGCCCATGCCAGCGAACTCTTCGTGTTCACCTCTCTCATGGTACCAGCCTTCCCCTTTCAGGGTCTTAGAGGCCTTCAGGCTTTAGAAGACATAAAACAGGAAACTGCTATCAGTGAAAATGTGGTTAGGATCTCACAATCTGCAGACCATTCTGCATGACTATATGGTTAGAAGCAAAAGAAATGCTAAGCTAGAAGAAAGTACTTAGAAGAAGGAATGGGACTTGATTTTTTTCCCCTGTATGAGGGTGGAAATATACGTGCTCTGAATAATATGCTTCCTCTAAATCAAAAGCAGGGTGACATGGAAGGAATCCAGTTCTGTTTTAGTGTCTTTATCTCAGAAGGATGCAGGGATGTAAGATTATTGTGCCACAGTGGTTTGCTGCTCAGAAAATGACATCGAGTACAAATACTAAAATTGGCTGAAAAGGGTCACTGAAGTAATAAAAGCAGGGATGACTTTCATGTCCCAGATGAAATTAGTGTAATTGTGTCAGTTCCGTCCCCTGAGGACTGAGTTGCCACTGGGAGGTCTGTTTTGTTTTTCTTAGACAGATGATGTGGTTTTGGAATAATTCTGCCAGTCCCAGTCATCATTTCCCCTTAATCATATCTTCATTTCTCAGGCAAAAGCAGCTGCAAACAACTGAATTATTGGCAGTCACTCGCATTCATGATCCCAGCAACCAATGAAACAGAGTGTAATCATTGTTTTCTCACTGCACTGTTCTTTTCCTTTGCATTCATTTGTAATACTTGCATGATAGGATCTGCTTGAGACACAAGGGACTAAGGGGCAGGCTTCAGATATTAACCGCAATTGCAAGGGAGGCACCATGCTATTCCACCCTCTCCAATGCTAAAATATTTTTCAATGGTACAGCGATCAGCGCTGCACACAGAATTTCAGATGGCACCTTACAAGTGCCCTGTAAAGTACCAGTTCCCCTTTTTATCATTTGGCATCTCAGCCTTCCATTAATACAGTGCATTGCCCTGACTGCCTCAACAGACACAGCTAATAATAGTCATTTAATTTCACAATCACTAAACAAGCACTGTAAATGTATAAACTTGGATGCCGTAGCCTGCAAAGCTATTAGCTATTTGCTTTTGTTGTGCATTCTACTAGTTGAGAAGTGTCTTTAATTTTTGCTGTATTACTAAGTGAGAAATATTTAATGTTTATTTAATTAGTTTAGCTACAATGTAGACATTTAATGAATATAAAGCAAAGTAAGTCAAAGACTAATGTGAATGGTTACTTTTCTGTACATTGAAAATTAAAAATGAGTTACACTATGATTAAACTGACTCTGGATGGTTTCTTTTGAGTAATTCCATTCAAAAGCTATCAAATCTCACTGTATTGCTAGTATTTCAACTGCAGGTGCATAGACTGTATAAACCAAATGTCCTATGAAATAATGATTCTTTTGTAAGAATGAAATGTTGATTGTTTATTATCTGATTTTAATTTCTGGTAGTTAAGTCTGAGTGGTTTGATTTAGTGCTGCCTTTTGAATACATTTTACAAATATTTGAAGTTATAAATGTATGTAGTAATTAATGTGCAGAATAAATGTGGCCATATTCAGCTCTCTTAATCCATTTAAGTCATTGGGTTTAATTCACCCCTCCTGGTGAAATGCATCTCCCTGGTCTGCTGTGCACCATTTACCCAAGGGAAGGCCAGTGATGGTACTGCAGTCCATGAAATGTTGGTGGCTGAATTAATCTTTTCATAATAGCCCTGCCAGTGTGGGCTGGATCAATGCACCCAAGCCCTCTCCCCTGTCAGTGCCACACACTTTTGGGCTTTGCTGTCTGGTTGTGCGGTGAATTCCTTGCTCCACCACAGCCCGCTAGCAGACTTTGCACTGTCTGGGACCCTCACCTAGAGGCTGAGCTGGCTAAGGCTGGCACAGACTGTGAGTGTATTTAGCCCACAATGGAACTACTCCAGATTCACGTTGGTGCAACTGAAAGGAGAATTATGCCCATCTGAGTGTGCTTAAAGTCTGAGGTCTTCTGTTCCATTTGATATGCTTTAGGCAGACACTATATTGTGCTTGGCACAATAATTCTAATTTGAGGTTTATGAATGTTACTCCTTTCTGGGCCATGCTTGCATATGGAAATCAAGCAGAACTAACTAACTTTACACATGAAAACCTTTTGTGAAGACCCTATGTCTAAGAGCTGGTTGACATATCCCGGCAATTATAGTGTATTGAGGAATCAAGCGCTTGGGGAAAAGCTGTTTGTAAAAGCAACTTTCAAACTGTTGGTTGAACCTGAAAAGTAAAAGCAGTAAGGATGAAATTATGGCCAACCCTATGCACAGGGAGACTCTCTGTGTAGGAGGCAGATGTCATGTGACCGGTGCTCCTTGAGTGCTGGGGTTGAGGAGTATGGAGGGTCACATTACTGCTGCTGACTGCTGAATGGTCCAGAGGGGAGTGGAGGGTGGGGTGGGGGCTCTCCTCTTGCATATAACACAATGCCCAGAGAGAGAAACGGAGAAGACTGCATGCCTGTTTTGAATATGCTCTCTCTCTCTGCAGCATCCCTAGAGCCATTGGTGACTTCCTGCAGTGAGGTCTTGTGAATAAGGTACTTGTCTTTGACTCAGAAGACCTAGGATCTTAGCTTTACCAAAACAAAAAACCCTCCCCAAACACTTTCCTGAGCATGTCTCCCGCCCTGGGAGAGGGAAGAGGTGCGATATAATAACAAACCCGTGACAGATGTAAGCACACTGCTTTGTGGAGCGTGCTCAGATACTGTGGAGATGAACATAGGTGGCATAAGAACCTATATTGAACAGAATAGCAGGTTATTCTATGTCATCTTGTGCAAAGTCACTTCACCTTTCTGTCTCCCCTTCTAACCTTTTTCCGTCTTGTCTGTTTTGAGAATAAGCCCTTCGGAGCACAGACTCACTCTCTATGTGTACAGCACCTAGTGCAATGGGTCCCCAATCTTGATTTAGGTGCAACTGTAATATAAATAATAATAATAATGCACAACCATTATATCATGAGTAGGGCCCTACCAATTTCATGGCCATGAAAAACATGTCACAGACCATGAAATAAACCCATCCCCGTGAAATCTGATCTCCCCCTTGCTGCGGGGAGTGCCCCAGCTGGGGAGCTTCTAGCTGCAAGTCCCTCCTGGGCTGGGGAGGGACAGGATTTGTCTTTCCTATGCACAGCTACTCTCAGGGGTAGATGTCAGATCCACCTCCTGGTGCCTCCCCCTGCTGAAGGAAGCTCTGGAGCTTGGCAGCAGCTCTGGAGGTTCCTGCAGCTAGAGGAAGCTTCCAGAGGTGGAGATGGGTCCGATCTCCCACTGCTGCTAGAAGCAGCCCACCCAGGGCTCCTAGCTGTGAGTCCAGCCACGCTGGGGAGGGATAGGACCTGTCCTTCTCCTGCACAGCCACTCGGGGGTGATCAGACTCATCTCCAAGTGCCTCCCCCTGCTGCAGGAAGCTCTGGGGCTGGGCAGCAGCCCTGGAGGTTGCTGCAGCTGGAGGAGGCTTGTGGAAGTGGGTCCGATCTCCCCTGTCCTGCTGGGAGCGCCCCAGCCCGGGGCTCCTAGCTGTGAGTCTGGCCGGGGTGGGGGAGGGATAGGACTTGTCCTTTTCCTGCATGGCTGCTCAGGTCGGGGGTAGATCAGACCCACCTCCAGGTACCTTTTGGGTTGGGACCCCCACGGTTACAACATCATGAAATTTCAGATGTAAACATCTGAAAATGTGAAATTGACCAATATAAAAACCCTCTTGCTGTGAAATTGATCAAAATGGACCGTGAACTTGGTAGGGCCCTATTCATGAGTTAGCACTGCTCAGGTGGTGAACCTCCTTCACACCACCATCTCTGCCTCTAGGAGTCTTAATCTGAGTCTTAGTTTTTAATTTGTGGCCACCTGCTTACTCTGTGTTTTCTCCAAGAATATGATCTCCTGCTTAAACATTCTTTGGGGGAATCGACTTGAAGGAAGAGCAGCTGTGTGTCTTTGGTATAGATTTTTAAGACTGTTATAAGATCACTTCATTACATATCATACAATTAAAGGTCCTTGTGTAGATTTTAAAGTAAAGACATTGGGTTACTGGTGTAAAATTTTGGAGTGAGCTTAGCTGAATATTTATTATAGCACTCTAACAATAAAGGTGGTAACTGTATGCCCAAACTGTATTTATCAAGATATTGCTGGGTGTTCAAGGTTACAAAAGCATCTTTAAATCATCTGTCCTACTGTGATGCTCTGTACCTCGGGGGAGCACCCTACACCCTCATGTTCATCTTTGTAAAATGACTGTGTGATATCCAATGCAAAGTTTGTCATGTTGGGTGTCTTCGGAAGGCTCCTAATGCACTGAGCATGGTTGTTACAGTGATGTTATAATAAGGTTATAGGATGTAATTTCATGTATATAGTTATGAGGCTGAAAATGTATCCTCGTGGCTTAAAGCAAGCCCATGCAAAAACTCTCCAAGAACAGAGAGACAGTTCACACTTTGTCAGGGCATGGATGGGGCAAACCCAACCCAGCCTCAAAGGAACAATGGACACTAGCTGAGGCAGCAATGAAAGAATCTGTTAGACCCTCGAGGGAGTCACCCCCTTCCCTTGGACAGTTTGAGACTGCAATGAGGTAATGCTCACCTGACTCTGAAGGGGTGGGGGGAAAAGCCAGGAGGAAAGAAAGGACATGATAAAAGGGAGAGACAGTCTGCCATGCTCTCTCTCTTCCACTTACATCTACAGACACCATCACCACCAAGCGACTGAAATGCTGATCAAAGGGGAGAGCCTGACTGAAAAGCCAGCCTGTGGTGAGAAGCATCCAAGTTTTTAAGGGCATTGAAAGTGTTAAAGATCAGCTTAGAATGTGTTTTGCTTGTATTTCATTTGACTGAATCTGACCTGTTATGCTTTGACTTATAATCACTTAAAAACTATCTTTATAGTTAATAAATCTGTTTGTTTATTCTACCTGAAGCAGTGTGTTTGGTTTGAAATGTGTCAGAGACTCCCCTTGGGAGAACAAGCCTGGTACATATCAATTTCTTTGTTAAATTGATGAACTCATATAAGCTTGCAGGGTCCAATGGGCATAACTGGACACTGCAAAACGGAGGTTGCCAGGTTTGTATCTGGGACCGGGGATATTGGCTAGTGTCATTCACTTGCAAGTAACTGGGAGCAGTTTACATGCCAGAGGCTGTGCGTGAACAGCCCAGGAATGGGGGTTCTCACAGCAGAGAAGGGTAAGGCTGGCTTCCAGAGTCAAGGATTAGAGGGGCCTAGCAGATCACCGGTCCAGACAACACCAGAGGGGAACATCACATTTACCAAGATAGACAAACCCAGTTCTGCTCTCTGATACATGGAGGCAATTCCCACTGGAGTCAATGAAAGCTGTGCTTATTGAGCTGAAGATAGAATTGGACCTGTCATTTGCATCGTTTCAAAGTTCTCCACTTTTGGTTGCAATTTATGGGCAGTCGTACGGGCCTTTTGTCTGTTGCAAAATGACCCCTTCACAGTGCTGTGGTGGCCATAAAGGGGGTGGACACAGCCCACAAGGAACACCCTCAATATTAAGGACATAACCTGGGTGGCCAAAAAGCTACTACAGTGGCCTGACAACTCCTCCCCACCGCAGTCCCTGTGCTGGAGTGGGCTGGAGTAGGAAGGTACTGTGGCCAGAGCGTGTTGCAGGGCAACAATTCGGGGCAGGAGGATGGCCTAGAGAGGGACATTGCAATCAGAGTATAAATTAGAGCAGCCCTAAGGCTGCTCTAAGATATACCAGGAACCAAGTAGGTGCCAAGACACTGCAAAGGTGCTTTAAGCCACCTTTGATTTCCCATCTCCTTCTCAGGAGAGAGTGACACAATGGAGAATTGGCCCTCTCTCTCCCAAGCATTGTTACAATAGCAGCTGTAACATTCAGGGGTCTATGGTCCATGCTGAAGAATATAGTCTAGTGTTCAATTCATATCATTATGGTTGTGTATGTAGAGCCAAATGGTTAGGAGTTAGGATCCAGAAAGAAAAGACCCAGAAAGTGGAAGAAAAGTCTCTTCAGGATTTCTTCATTGTATGTAGACTTGGGCAGCAGGTATCATAGGCCGAGGGAGGCTGTGCCTCTCCAAACAGGCAGGCGTGGCCCCGCCCACACTCCACCCCCAAACCCTCTCCTGCCAGTTCCTCTTTCCCTCTGCTGTGGCCCTAGCTTGGGCTGGGGCTAGGGCTGCACTGCCCACCTGGTGGCGACACTCCAAGGCTGGAGAGGCTGGGGCCATGCCGCCCATCCTCCCGGCACTCTGGGGCCGGGCGCGCTAGCACGGTGTGGGGGCTGGCTCTGGCAGGGGTGGAGGGCGTGAAAGGGGCGGGGCCTCAGTCAGAAGAGGCAGGGCAGGGGCTAGTCTCCCCCAGCCAGCCGTTCACGCACCACCCATCAGAGGTGAAAGTAAGCCGGTACACCCTTTAAATTGCCGCCAGAGCCCCGCTGCCGGAGCCCTGGAGTAGCGGCGGTGCTCCGGGGGTTATTTAAAGGGCCAGGGCTCCCACTGCCTCTACTGCCCTGGGCCCTTTAAATAGCCACCGGAGTCCCGTTGCTGCTACCCCAGGGCTCCGGGGGCTATTTAAAGGGCTGGGGTGGTAGAAGCAGGGGAGTCCTGGGCCCTTTAAATAGCCCCCAGAGCCCTGGAGTAGTGGCGGGGCTCCCGGGGCTATTTAAAGGGCCTGGGGTTCCCGCTGCCTCTACGGCCCCAGCCCTTTAAACCTCTGCTGGAGCCCCCAGCTGCCGCTGCTACCCTGGCGGGGGAGGGGAGGGCACTTACTGGTACAGGGTGGGCCGGTGCTGGCTCTGACCCCCCCATCCCCGCCCCTTCTGCCCGAGGCCCCGCCCCTTCCGGGGGCCAGAGGCGGCCCCAACCCAGCTCCATACCAGTAAGTCCCTATTTCTACTTTCACCCCTGCCACCCATGTATGTAGACAGAGGGTTACTGTACTGTACTGCCAGGCTTCATAAATAACCTTGGTCTTCTCTGACCAGTTGACTACTCTGATATCATTTCATCTAAAAATAGTTCAGTCTCACATGCAGCTGCTAGCTCAGTCAGTGCTGACATGGCACATGCTTTGTAAGGGAGAAGAAATATGGTCTAGCGCTCTTCTATTGTGTTTTATCTGTATTATTAAATGGTATGTGGTTAAAGCATACAACTGAGAGGAAGGTGATCTGGGTTGGGTTCTTGGCTCTTCCACAAGCTTGCTGTGTGACCTTTGGCCAGTTACTTAACGTCTTTGTGCCTCAGTGTACCTACTGGTAAAATGGGGACGTTGCTTACCTCACTAGAGGGTTGTGCAGCTCAAGTCGTTAAAATTCTGGAAGGTGTAGTGCCTCCAGAATACCACTCCAGAAATTCAGATATGATGGAGAGACTGGGACAGAGGAGGAATAAAGGGGACAGGGAAAGAAAAATACCGAAGGTCAAAGTCACTGGTTTGCTCTGGCTCCTTTGTGCTGCTCAAAGCATCCATACACTCCACTTAACACAGCTGGAGCTCCTTTATACCCAACCGTGGCTGAGGGAACAGCTCCCTTGGGGCCCAATGGCAGCCAGTGTAAATTAGAACAACCTTGCAGCTATTCTAATATGTGCTGGGGACCAGACTGGCACTTGGAACAGAGGAGCACAAAGGTAGCTTAAAGCCATCTATTCACCCTCCGTCCTTAGCTGCTCTGAGTACTTGTTGGTCACAAGCCCTGTCTATGCAGTGGACCCTGGCAGGCAGCTAGTGCTATTGAAAATCATGCCTAGAGGAATCCCTGTTGGGGATTCCCTGTTCAAGAGAGTGCTCTTGAAGATCTTCCATGGAATGGTCTCTGCAAGCTGTCTATAGCCTCTGAAGATGATATGGAGAGAAATTTCTTGTAGAGGAGCCAGTATTGCTCTGTATCATTTACCGTGGGGCAAAACATGTCAGGCAACTAGCTAGTTCATCAATTAGTGTGACCAGCATCACAATTTTTGAGCTTTCCTCATGGCATTTATCATTCATTCTATGTTAAAGAGGATGCACAGGAATTATGACAGCTCTGTCAACATTCTTGTATTCTGTTAGCCTTTGGTACATTGGATGTTTTGCTCCTCTTGTGTATATCAGACTGTAGCTAGTATGATGTTTTTGACAAAGATCTGTCTCATTTCTCTCACGTTTCATATCCAGTTTCATTTCACTTCTATTCAGTTTGCTTAGTTCCACAGCATTGCTATTATAATCAGATCCTTTTATTTTATATGGACAGTACACAAATGGCCCTTTTATTTTATTTTAACCTTCTCCTATTGTTTATATTGTAAATCATACGGAAAATGACCTATAAGAACATTTTAAACATATGTGTAATTTGCAGATATAAGTGTAGTTTGTAAGGCCTTGTAGGCCCCAATCTTAAAGTCCTTACTCGGTTAAGTAAATGGCAGGTTTGCTTGAGTAATGACTGTTCAAAACTCGGTATTTCACGACCTGAGTAAGGACCCTTAATTAATAATAATAATAAATAATAATAATGTACACTTATAAGTAGGGCTGTCGATTAATCACAGTTAACTCATGTGATTAACTCAAAATATTAATCATGATTAAAAAATTAATCGTGATTAATCACAGTTTTAATCGCATTGTTAAACAATAGAATACCAATTGAAATTTATAACTATTTTTGGATGTTTTTCTACATTTTAAAATATACTGACTTAAATTTCAACACAGATATAAAGTGTACAGTGCTCACTTTATATTATTATTTTTCTTACAAATATTTGCACTGCAAAAATGATAAACAAAAGAAATAATATTTTTCAGTTCACCTCATACAAGTACCATAATGCAATCTCTATTGTGAAAATGCGACTTACAAATGTAGATTTTTTTTTTGTTACATAACTGCTCTCAAAAACAAAACAATATAAAACTTTAGAGTCTACACGTCCACTCAGTCCTACTTCTTGTTCAGCCAATCACTAAGACAAACAAGTTTACAAGAGATAATGCTTCCCGGTTCTTATTTACAATGTCACCTGAAAGTGAGAACAGACGTTCGCATGGCACTTTTATAGCCAGCATTGCAAGGTATTTATGTGCCAGATATGCTAAACATTCGTATGACCCTTCATACTTCAACCCCCATTCCAGAGGACATGCTTCCACGCTGATGATGCTCATTAAAAAAAAAAAGTGTTAATTAAATTTCAGCTGAACTCCTTGGGGGGAATTGTATGTCTCCTGTTCTGTTTTATCCACATTCTGCCATATATTTCATGTTATAGCTGTCTTGGATGATGACCCAGCACATGTTGTTGTTCATTTTAAGAACACTTCCACTGCAGATTTGACAAAACACAAAGAAGGAACCAATGTGAGATTTCTAAAGATAGCTTCAGCACTCAACCCAAGGTTTAAGAATCTAAAGTGCCCTCCAAAATCTGATTGGGATGGTGTGTGGCGCATGCTTTCAGAAGTCTTAAAAGAGCAACACTCCAATGCAGAAATTACAGAATCTGAACCACCAAAAAAGAAAATCAACCTAAAGCGCTTTGAGATCTTCAGATGGAAGATGCTACAAAAGTGTGAAACTCCATTACATGGGTTGCTGCTTGGACATGGGACTGATGTATATAATGATAAAGAGGAAGAATAGCAGGCTTGGTTTAGAAGATAGTAGTAGTGCTGAGACCGTATTGCTAAGACCATAGAGCTGTTGCATGTTTCCCTGTCAGTGCACCACTGGAACCAAGCAATTCACATGATTTGGTGAAGCAGATGCTTTCCAGGTGCCTCCTTTTATCCTCCTTATCTTTGGGAGCTTCTATATTGTCTAAAGGTCCTGCTGAATTAGTACCTTTAAAACACACCCCTATGTTGCTTACTATAATTGAGAGGGGGGGAGGAGGGAGATTGGAGGGAGAGGCATAGATTTTTGTTTGTAGATTTTTAATGTATCAGAGGCCTAATGGTAGATTGGTTAGGAAATTTCCTGCTCTTTCGACTCCAGGCCTGCCACAGGCTGAACCCTGCTGCCTTCTGCCTCTGGGAGGTCATGCTTTCTGGAGTGGCATTTTAGTATTACAAGTAGCGACTGGACAAATGGCATTGAATTGTCCAAAGCACTTATAGTTTGGGCCTGTTGTTAAGTACTTACACTTGAAATTTCCATTTCAACTGTGGAATTAAATTTTGACCTGATCAGCACAATTGACTCAAGGAGCAAAAGACTGAAAAGTACGGCCAAGTTTACTGACTTTTTATTTAATGTACTGCTCTATAGTTTTGTTTCAAGTAATTTCACAAACCTTTTTCTTCAGTCAGTTCTAGGTGCCTGGTTAAACAAACTTCCTTTTAATTAAGCACACTTCTATCCAGTTTGAATGTGCTAAGCATGTTCAAAGGTTTTCCGCACCACTTGTGGCACCAGTATGTGCTGTGCTGATATCTCAGACCAAACACATCTTATTGACACTAATCCTGGGGTCCAACAGCACGAAGAGTTCCATTGTGCCTAGCTGCAGAAGAAGTGTTTGACTTTCACATTTCTTTTTACACTCCTAGGTAAGAGCGCTAACTTATCAGCATAAGAAATCATCAATCCCAGCTTTTTTCTCTTCCTCTCGCATTCTTTCATGCCTCCTTCTGGTTCTTTTTCTCATTGCCACTTCATCAAATATTTCTTGATAGGATTTACAAGTGTCATTGCCGGCCCTGCTGCTTTTCTTCTGAGCACCTCACATCCTGTAATAATTTTATCCTCACAACACTCCCATGAGCAAGAAAATATTACTGCGAGGTAGGGAGGTGATAAATGGAGTGACTCAGGGTATGTCTACACTTCAAGCTAGGGGTGTGATTCCCAGCTTGAGGGCACCTACCCGCACTAGTTCTGATTGAGCTTGTGTGTTAAAAATAGAACACAGCTGCAGCAGCACGCGTGGCAGAAGGGGCCAGCTGCCCTGAGCCCTAACCACCCAAGCATCTACGTACATACTCAGGGTGGCCAGCCCTCCTGTTTTTAGCAAGCTAAGTCAATCAGCACTAGGGCAGGCATGTCTCCTTGAGTGGGAATCACACCCCCAGCTCCAAGTGTAGACAAACCCTAAATGACTTGATCGAGCTCACACAGGAAGTCAGTAGCACAGCCAGGAGGATAGAGCCGAGATCGCTTGAATTCCAGTCCAGTGCCTTAACTGCAAGGCCAGCCTTCTCTATAGCTTTCACAGCAGATCTGCCTCACTCCCTTTGGGCTTACGGCATACCGTGTGGGTAACAATATGTCACATTGCCTAGTGTTGCTGGGTTATGGAATGGAGGGTCAGATTGTGATGCATAAATGCCAAGATGCAGAGTTAAGATTACGCTGAGAACCATAGCTCAGAATCTACTGTTATTTTGTCCACACTTCAGAGGCTTGCAGTGGGATTCAGGGGAATACAAATATTTTTGAACTGGTGGAGACTGCTGCTAAGCAACAGTTTGACTTGACCAGTAATAATAGAGTAAGCTTTGGCTTGAGCGTGGCCCCGTGTTTACAAACCAGGAGTGGTTTGGCTTGAATTGGGTTTGTGTCTGCAAATTGTCCACAGAAGCTTTTTGCAAATGTTTTTGTGGATACCCACATGTTTTCAGGCTACAGTTTGTGTGTATTTCAACTTTGAACCTGATTCCTCAGGATATGTCCCATCAGGAAAATTGCATGGTATTTCTCCTACATTCCTGACTGGTTGAGCCTACCCCCATGTGAACAAGTGTGTCAGGTCAGCTCAGATGAAGCCATCTTCAGCTGGTTTCTCAGAGACAGCAGCTGCATTTCATCTCACCTCTCTGATCCACCTGGAAAGGTCAGGCAGAAAATCCCCCTCTAGTCCTAGCTCCTGGGTCTATGACTTTGGCTAGCATTTATTACATTCTGTAATGTCTCTGGGAACGGTCTTCATTTTTATTTTATATTTGAATTGGCACAAGTATCTCCTAGTTTTGCACAAGGCAATCTATTAGCTTCATCATTCATATCCAAGTTCTTGTATGTCATCAGCCTGAGGCCTGCAGTGAATATAGGATTTTTGCAATGGGGATGGATGGAAGTGGTAAGCAAATAAGCAAACTATGCTCATGAGTGGTGTGCAAATTAGCTGATTCTTTATGAGCAGCAGTGAACAATATCTAATGGTTTACCCAAATTATAATCCTCCAGGATCTGGCTCTCACAAACGAACCACGTGTTTTGAATTTGTTGGTGTCTTGGTCCAATTCTCAATGAATAAACAGAAAAGTTAGTTCAGTGAGATGGTCCTCAAACCTTGTAATGCACTGACAGTTTTTCAGGTGTGGCCTCTCCCCTGAGGTGTGCCCAAGCCGCTTGCCTGGTGCTTGTTCCTTGGAGTGGCTTCTCCCCTCTCCTCGTATGGGTTGGATCCTGGGTTCTTTTTTGTGACACCTGGTGCCTCCAACTGAGGTGATGCCTCACTGTGCCCTGGGACACAAGAGTGCTGTCCCTTGGGAACCTGAACAAGGCTACCACTGCTGGGAAGGAGCATAAAACCCAGTACCCAGGAAACAAAGTACAACAGCATGCATAAACCCCAGCAAAGAAATGACACACCTCAAAATACCAATATAGCAAAGGGAGGGCTTTCCTGGGAGCAGAAAAATAGGGTCTGGGTTAAGTAACAAGTACTAAAACATCAATTCTCTACTTCCCAACACTCCTTACTTTTCGCAGCCCAGAGCTCACTCCCTGGCACCTTCCCAGGTGAGTGATATGCTGAGGATGAGTCTGGAGATGAGGGCTGCAGCAGCACTGTGAATGTTGGCCGCCTTAAACAAACTAAAGGAAAGGGTTCCTCTTTCTGGGCATTTGTCCCATTTGCTCTTGCCAACTGATCACATGCTGGCAAAAGCAAATGTTACAAATGCCCAGTTTTGCTAAAAAGGAGGTTGGGGGGTGGGGGGAAGCAGTGGGGCTCAGGCCAGCCCAGTATGTGGGCAGATGTGGGCTTCGGTGAGTGGCTCAGGCCAAGCCCGCACAGGGGAGGGGAGAGGGCCAGCTCTGCAAGGGGGGAGGGGACAAGGGTTGGGACCAGCTCCACACCGGGGAGGGGAGGGAGGGAGAGGAGCTTGTGAGAGAGCTCTGTGCTGTGCAGGGGTGAGTGGGGGGCTTAGTACAGCATGGGGGGGGGGCTCGGTCCAGCTCCACACTGCATGGGGTAGTGAGGCCCCCTTGGTCTGGCAAGGTGCAGGGCAGGTTCGGGCGAGCCGGCAGCTCAGCCAGCTCTGCCTGGGGGCGGGGGGAATATTGCTGCTCACCTGGTGCTTCCACGGGCTTCCGGCTGGGCTGGAGGCAGGGCCTCAGGGGGAAGAGGAGGAGCGGGTGGGGGAGAGGAGGAGCAGGGTGACATGGCCAGAGTTCCAACTGCTCCTGCACGGGCCCCCAAATTGGCCGCGATCCTTGGGCACAGCCCCCGTCAGCCTGTGCAGTAATCTGCCCCTGGTCTTGACTGCCTCTCAGTAGTTGGTGCCAGGTCAGATCTCCACTAGTTTCTACCAGATCTCTCCTCAGGGCTGGAACTGCCTGACCCATGTACTAGATCCCACAGCAGTTCAAAGATGCCCTTTGTGGGGAGGGGAGTTAATCAGAGACCCCCTGAGCTGTTCTGCTTCCCCCTCAGCTCCCAAACTCAATGCTCAAAACTGAAACTAACCCCAGTCTCCCTTTGGCTCTGACTCAGGCTGTCCCCGCCCACTGACAGGCTGAGCAGCACCGGCTTATCCTTGGCCCAGCAAACTGCTTGTCTATATCACACCAAGCAGAAGCCACCCTGTTGGCCTCAGCAGGGTTTTCTAATCCATTCTGTCTCCATCACTGACACCAAGCATGCTGAGAAATGGTGTTAGCAAGTTCTGGTAGCCTTTTTTATTGTAGTCCGTAGGGAAGGGCCCTTAGAGGCTTGGTCCTGAGTTCCAGGAGCTGGCAAACTCCAAACAGGGGTGTACAAGTAACCAAGAGTGGGGAATTTCCCCTGTAGCCATAGTTACAGAGAAAAGAGCAAATAACTTTAGCAATGTGACATTGAGCATGAATTCAGTATAGTATTGGATACAGCCTCTTTTTCTCGTCAGTATCTCAACAGAGGTGGGTCTTAAGAGGGATCTGACAGAACACTGAGGGTAGCCTCACAGATAGGCCTGGGGAAAGTATTCCTTCTGTGTTGCTTGCTTCAGTTACAGTAGTTTACTTTGGAACTTAGGTTCCACACGGTAGTAAAAAAATAGGAAGGACTAAGAAAAAATATGGGATTCACAGTTAATGTAGTCTCTGTCATCCAAACTGGAGTAACTCGCAGTGAAGGTGGCCACCAAGGGCGAAAAACCATAGGCCTCTGTTGGGATATCTTGTAGGGGGAAATACATATGCAGCCATGTAAATAGTAGTGTAACAGGGAGGCCTGGTGCTCATATCCATGGAGTGAGCTTTCCAGAGCTCTTTGAAGACTCAGCTGAAATCTACTCATGCAACCGCACCACCATTTGTACATGGCTATCTGTAAATGTAGGCATTGACTGCAATGCTTACAGACTTCCACACTGCCAATAGTAAGCTATTTTTGCTTACAGCTGTAGCATAGTATTTCTGGGCCGGATAGAGTGACCAGACAGCAAGTGTGAAAAATCGGGACGGGGGTGGGGGGTAATAAGAACCTATGTAAGAAAAAGATCCCAAAATCGAGACTGTCCCTATAAAATCGGGACATCTGGTCACCCTAGGGCCAGATCCTCTGCTGGTTTAAATCAACGTACCTCTATCGAAGACAACACAAACACCTGGGAGTCCACTTGAAATCGATTGAGTTATGCTGATTTACATCAGCTGAGAATCTGGCCCAGTGTCTGTACTGGAGTTGTTTTTCCAAGGCCTTGTGCAATGTAATTTGACTGTTTCCTGATTCTTCCCATGTTATCAGTGGTCATCCCCCACATCCACACTTCGGATCAAATCATGCCTCGATATTTTAAACCTCTCCCTATTAGCATTAATAAAGAATTCTGTTTAAAGATCAGTGGCATGATTGCGGATGAGAACCTTTTTGTATTACAAGCCTGAATGGCATTAGATCTAGTCAGAGATTTTTTGGCTTGTACTCAGGATTGGAGGAAGTTTCAGCAGAATGTTGCTATGCTTGTCAGTGCATAAGCCCTGGGAATATATTGCACTTTGTTTCTTCTAATTTTCCTTCTGCATTTCAGTTCCACTGACCTGCTGCCAACTACTACTGTACTTCTGGTCTGCTGGTTGGAAAGGCCAGCAATAGATGCCTCCAGTTTTCCTTTCAGAGGCTGAGCTGCCCACTACCCCCCTGAGGTTCTGTGCTTCTTTTAGCTCCAGGCCTGGGAATCTGAGTCTGTTGCTAAAGTTGTGCTTTGATCCTAGAAGAGTAGGATCACGCCTGTGTAATCAAACAAGTGCAAAAACAGGAGCTAAGTAGAGATTAGAGATCAATAGTTTAGTCCGCAGACATCTTAAAAACTTGACCTGAATGGCGAGGCTTAAAATAACCAACCAGCTTTGAACTGTGTTTTGTTTGTGACACACAAACCACCAGCAATACGGGGGCTAGTTAGCAAATCTTTCACAAAGTCATGAATTGCAATGAAATTATATTGTGGTGCAGAAACTGCCATTTAAAATTCTTTCTGGTAACAAAGTAACCCTTTTTCATTTACATGGCACACAAGCAGCCAGTCCAGATGGCTATAAAACTGTTTCCACAAGAGGAGGGAAAACAGCCCAATTCAAGGCCCATTGAAATCACTGAAGTCTTTTCATTGACTTTAGTGGACTTTGGATCAGGCCAAAAACACAGCTGGTGATAAAATTGTCCATGGCCATTAATAATATGCTAAAAATCCCTTTGGACAAATGACATTAATTCCAATGTTGGAGTTGTGCCAGGCCATGATGACCCCTCCTGGCTAAGCCTCCGTAGTTCAAGAAGGCATCCTTGTACATCTCCTATCGCAACAAAAGTGGGTCTCTTTTAATTTTAGCAACTAAATCTCAGCGCTCTTTAGTTCACAGCTAATACTCTGTTTTTTTCTTCTGTGTGATCCTACATTCCACTGCTCTCTTACTCTCTGCAGAGTGTCTCTTTACTGTTCAGCTGTGATTTTAGTTGCTTACTCTTAAACCACACTAAAAACAATGAGGAGTCCTTGTGGCACCTTGGAGACTAACAAATTTATTAGGGCATAAGCTTTTGTGGGCTAAAACCCACTTTATCAGATGCACGTGAAAAATATAATAAGTAGTGTATATATATGCAGCATGTGCTTTGTGTATTTTTCACTCTGTGCATCTGATGAAGTGGGCTTTAGCCCACGAAAGCTTACGCCCAAATAAATTTGTTAGTCTCTAAGGTGCCACAAGGACTCCTCCTTGTTTTTGCTGATACAGACTAACACGACTACCCCTCTGAAACCTTAAACCACACTGGTTCACAAGGTGCAGGATTTTAAAGCATTTGAGAACATCTAGACATCTTGATTGTCAACAGCAATCCGTTTGCAGTATGATGAAGTCTTACTTATTATTGTGCATTATCACAATGCATGACAAATTCAGCCACATCTTTGGAGTTCTGAAAAGAGCACCCTGTGCTGAAAATCTTCCACATCAATGTTATTGAGGAAATTTCCAGAGGTGTTATGACTTGTTGGATCTCTTTTCAGATAAAGCTCACCCAATGAAGATTAGGGGGCACTCGTTCATGTTATGTAGTGTCTGAGTTTGGGGAAAGTGCTTTCTGAAGGCTTTTTTATGTCTATGGTGGTTGCTGTAAATCTGAAAAAAACAAATTCTCTCAACTTCAGCCCTTCTGTTGCGCCAACAGCTTTCCCTTTGTTCTATCAGTCTCATATTTTATGAGTCAGCGTTCCCGCCTTTCATGTGCTTTTTGATTTGTAGGTGAGAGCTCAGATAGCTTCTGTATATATTCAGTATGTGTGCCCAGATGCCAATGGGTATTTTTTAAAAATGTAACTTGTGGATAACCTCTTAAAAACCAAGTGAATCCACCCTTTTGTTGATTTCTATATGACCTTTGTTTTATGAAGGTAATGGAAAGCTTTGGCTGATCCTTGTCTAGGTATTTGTATAGCCTCCATCACTCTTGTATCTGAGCACCTCACAAACATTGCTGTGTTTATCCTCACAACACCCTTGTGAGATAGTGGAAGTAGCATCATCCTGTATTTAACAATGCTTCTGCTCCTACTGAAGTCAATAGGATGTTTTCCTGACTTCAATGGGAACAGAATCAAACTCTAAGGCCTTGTCTATGCTGGCAAGTTTCTGCGCAGTAACTCCTGAGGTGTACATGCTGCCAAGCCACTCCATGTGCAGAAATGGTGCCGTTACAGCACTGTAAAAAAACCACCCTGATGAGAGGCGTATGGATTCCTGCGCCGGGGCACCCTGCAGACTCCCAGTACCCACTGTACTCAACACCTGTCCCTCTGCAGTTTAGCCCTGCTGAAGTACAGTACCCGCTGCACTGTACTCCAAAGGAGAAGGTTGGATATGACACCTGGAGATACACAAATCTTTAACCGTCCCGGGACCCCACCTCCTCCTAGGACCCTCCCTTCCCCCATCCCCCTCAGTGATGATGTGTTCTTTTGTTCGTCTCTCCTCCGGTTGTTGTTTTTTAATAAAAGAATTGTGTTGGTTTGAAATCAATCTTTATTCTTTTAATTGAAAGCAAACAGAGCCCTGCAGAGCAACAGGCAATTTTCTTAAACCTTCATATTGCATCATCTACACCAATCACAATCACCTCCTAGCATTACAAGCACTGCACTCCCGAGCATAGCAACAAATATTAGTGGCTTTCAGCTTCAAATTACTGCCTCAAGGCATCCTTGATCCTTATGGCCCCACGTTGCACCCCTCTAATAGCCCAGGTCTCTGGTTGTTCAAATTCAGCCTCCGGGCACTGAGCCTCAGTGGTCCAGCCCTGAGTGAAGCTTTCACCCTTCCCTTCACAAATATTACGGGGTGTACAGCACGTGGCTATAAGCATAGGAACATTGTCATCAGCCATGTCCAGCCTCCCATTTAGGCAGTGCCAGTGGCCTTTAAATGGCTAAAAACACACTCAGAAATCATTTTGCACTTGCTCAGCCTGTTGTTGAACTGCTCCTTGCTGTTGTCAAGGTGCTCCATGTATGGCTTCATAAGCCATGGCATTAAGGGGTACATAGGGTCCCCCAGGATCACAATGGGAATTTCTATTTCCTCTACGGTGATCTTCTGGTCCGGGAAGAAAGTCCCTGCTTGCAGCTTCCTGAACAGGCCAGTGTTCCGAAAGATGCGTGCATCATGCACCTTTTCAGACCAGCCCGCGTTAATGTCTGTGAAATGCCCACAGTGATCCACAAGTTCCTGCAGAACCATAGAGAAATACCCCTTCCAATTAATATACTCAGTGGCTAGGTGGTCGGGTGCCAGAATTGGAATATGTGTGCCATCTATTGCTCCTCTGCAGTTAGGGAAGCCCATTTGTGCAAAGCCATCCACAATGTCATGTACGTTGCCCAGAGTCACAGTCTTTCAGAGCAGGATGCGATTAAGGGCCCTGCACACTTTCGTCAACACAAGTCCACCAGTCGACTTTCCCACTCCGAACTGGCTAGCGACCGATCGGTAGCAGTCTGGAGTAGCCAGCTTCCACAGTGCAATCGCCACATGCTTCTCCAACAGCAGGGCAGCTCTCATTCTCATGTCCTTGCGCTGCAGGGCTGAGGGCGAGCTCATCACACAGTCCTATGAATGTGGCTTTCCTTATCCAAAAGTTCTGCAGCCACTGCTCATCATCCCAGACATACATAATGATGTGATCCCACCACTCAGTGCTGATTTCCCGAGCCCAAAAGTGGCATTCCGCTGTGGTGGTCATCTCCGTGAATGCCACAGTCAATCTCATGTTGTAACGCCACTGCCATTCGTGACGTGTTGGTCAGAGCAAGCAGCATAGTGGTCAACAGTGCGGGATCCATTCCTGCAGACCAAAGAAGCAGAGCGCGCAGTACACAAACCATTGAAAGATGGCGCCAAATGTGGATGGAAGCAGAGGGATTGATGGGATGCGAAGCAATGCATCATGGGGCATTGGGACAGGACCCAGAATGCCCTGTGATCCCCTCCGCCTTCCCACAACTCTGAGCGGCAGAAGAGAAAGAGATGCTCTGTGGGGTAGCTGCCCAGAGTGCACCATTCCAAATACAGCTGCAAGTGCCGCAAGTGTGAACACGCTATTGCGAAGGCAGCTGACAGTATGAACACACAACAACGGTTTCCCTTCTGAGCTCTCTGAGTGTTGGGCTGTAGCCCACGAAAGCTTATGCTCAAATAAATGTGTTAGTCTCTAAGGTGCCACAAGTACTCCTGTTCTTTTTGAGTGGCAATGTAGCTGCCAGTGCTGTAACTCTGCCAGTGTAGACATACCCTAAGTGACATCACACAGGAAGCAAGAGCCACGAACTGAACCCAAGGTCTCCAATACACTAATCCAGTGCCTTCCCAACAGGACAGACCTTTTACCTCCCAGTTTGTATCAAAACAAGAGAAGGTGCCTGTAAGCTGTTGTCTACATTTGGAGAGGATTTCCTTCTTTCTTCATAGATTTCTTTAAAAGAGAAGGCACATCTGGGTTCTTTGGCTTATTAAATAAGGTATTTAAAACAAAATTCCCCTGATCTAGCAGTGTCCCCATGGCCCGTTAGTGCGCAGCAGGCTGGTCCACTCTAGATTCACACCCTGGCTTGCCGTACACTAACTTGCTGTGTAGACGAGCTCTAAGATCCAGTGGTATGCTTAGATACTGTAGCTGCCTAAGATCACCATGTGCGCTGATTTGAATGGGATAGACCCAGAATCTTGTTTCTTTTTATCTGGGCCTGAGCAAGGATTGCCCTTATTTGAAACTACTGCTGCTCTGATAAAGCCAGAATGCAGTATGTCTGTGACACTAAGCGCCCCGTATTCACAGCTGACACACTGTTGTAATAATCTTTGTACAAAATATGCCTTGTGAAGTATCATTTGAAAACTAATAGCTCACTGATCATTAATATTCTAGCATGATGTATGCACAGGATGTGCCCAAACAGTTATGAATATGCTACAATTATAATTCTTAAAATGTGTTTGCAAGCCAAGCAAGATTTACCTCACCCTAGACAAAGGAATTTTGTTTCCCCCTCTGGGAGTTACTTCCTAAGTACTTTGAAAGACAATGAGAATGTATTTACATATTGCGGGTAAACAGACCCATCAAGCTAACAAGGGGTGGAAGCAAATCTCACACCGACAAGTGGGGGAGGAGACAGCCTGGCGTCTACACCGAGCAGGAGAGAGAAGCTTGGTCTGGGTTTTACTTTTCAAAGAATACATTGCAAAGGTTTGCTGGGCTATAAAGACAAGGGAGTCTAAACCTAGAATGATAAGCAATTGAATCAACTGATTGTATTACAAAAGTGTATAGAGTGAAGTCTGAAAGCCTATGACATGCTGTTGATTTGTATCATTGTGATATGTATGTATTGACACTATGTTAGGCATTATGGATGCTCATTGGTATTGGGCTGTACAGTCTGCCCAGACAGGAGGAGCTCTCACAGCCACCTATAGAGCCGTGTGCGGATACAAATGTATACCCACGGATGCGGATATCCACGGATATAAATCAGTATCCGTGGAACCGCTGGGCTCTCCCGGGAACTGTAGCGGTGAAAGGAGCAGAACGTGGGGCTGCCGCTCCTAGGAGCCAGTGCCCTGCACCGGCAGCTCCTCTGGCTCAGCTGTACTGCCCACTGATAGGAGACGCAGAGAGCTGTGTGGAAGGGACGGGGGCAGGACTGAGGCAGAGCTGGGGCGGGGCGGGCTGGGGACGGTACAGCCACGTTGGAGGAGCTGCCAGCGTGGGGCACAGGCTCCTGGGAGCGACGACCCCATGTTCTGCTTCTTTTGGCGCTGCGGTTCCTGGAAAAGCCCTGCAGTTCCATGGATACCGATTTATATCTGCAGATATCTGCATCCACAGGTGTATATTTGTATCCACTCAGGGCTCTAGCCACTACCTGTCTCCTATGCAAATTAAGCATGGTGGAATCAGAAACAATGGAAGCCCCGTTTACAGAGAAATCATACAGGAGGGTGGGTAGCCCACAGGATTAGTTTTACTAATTCTTCCAGGGAAAGATGGCAGTTGACTACTGAGCCAGCTCCCTTAAGAGAATGTATTTGGTGGAGCCATTCTTCATTTTACAAAGATGAACAAGACAGCACAGCATGTAGTCTAGTGGGTAGTGCACTGCAATGAGATGCAGGATACCTCGATTCTATTCCTGAGTCTGTGACTGGTTTTCTGGGAAAATCACTTTACCCTCCTGCTGCCTCAATTTCCCCACATATAAAATGAGGTTAATGATAGTGACCCCCGTTGTAAAGCCCTTTGAGCTCTACAGATGAGAAGTGCTGTATAAGAGCGAGGTGTTATTGTTATTATTAGAAATGTTACTTCAGATTCAAATCCATGATAGTTTTGAGCTTATGTCTGAGATAACGTGCCTCAAGCCACATACAGACAAAAGGGCAGATCTCCACTCTTTGGTAAATGTAGATGCGGCAGGAGAAAAATAAATGATTTCAGCACAACTAATTCAGTGAAAAGCTCAGACTCTTTATTCCCTCAGAGGATTCTTGACTAGGAAAGTCCATTTTAAAGCACAGCTTGACATATTGTGGTGAATCATGTTAAGCATCAAACTGGCTTACAAGTTTCAAGGCAAAACTTCTCCCTTTCTTTTTTTTCCCCACAGCTCATGGTAGCCAAGGAATGGCAGCCTTAGGGGCAGAGGGAGGGAAAGAGCTCCTTTCGGCAGAACTGGGATGGGAACTGGGATTTTCCATTTAATGGGGAATTCCACTATTCCAAAACGTCTTCCTTTCCGAAATGGAAGGAAAAACATAATAAACCAATAGTGCCCACAAAACAAAACCCCTTCCTTCCCAAATTTGTTTCAGTGAATTGAATTTAGATAAAATCAAAGCATTTCATTCCAATTTTGACCTTTTCTAACTTTTTAAAGTGTTTTTAATATTTTTTAAAAAGTGTTTTGTTTGAAAGGTCATTTGAAAACAAAAAATCAAAATGTTCCTGTCCAAAAATGTCAAAACAGGATGGTTCCATGTTAAAATGCTTCATTTCATTTTTTCCAAAAGAAAATTTCACTGAAATCAAGACATTTCAATTTTGATCAAAATGGCATTTTTTCATCAAAATTTGTTTTGATAAAACATTTCCAATCAGCTCTCCTTCAGGTCATTTATAATCCTGCATTTGGGAATTGCTATAGCATCGTGAGGGTTGTCTACATGGGAAGATTAATCCAAATTAACTAAAAGTGTGAATTTGAAATGGGTTAGTTAAACTGTAACAAAACCTTGAGCTCCCTCATTCTGAATTAAAGAGGTCTTAATCTGATTTAGTTTAATTCACTTCCAAAGTGACACCTGTGCAAACTGAGTGTAAAACACTAGTCACCTGATATGCACTCCTTTTGCACAGATGACAATGATTGGGCACCTAGGATGGAATCCTGGCTCCATTTTATACCATAACATAGCTAAAGTGCAACAGTGGTCATAATTGTTGGCTCATATTAAAAAAACTTTTAATAAGTTAGACAAGTTTCCCTATTTTATTCAAAGATGCAAGGCCATGAAGAATCAAGCCCCACTTATTTTAAAGGAAAATTAAATTTTCTTGCTGAGGCCTTGATTCAATATACCTATTCAGGATTCAAGTCTATGGGACTTAAACATATGCTTAAAATTAAACATGTATTTAAGTACTTTGCTGAATTGGAGCCTTATGTTAAAAATAACACCTTAGCTAATTTAACAGAATTTTAAACAACTCATTTCCTTTTCAGTGTATTAATTCTGCTCCCCTCTCTTAGTCTGGATAAGGAAAGAAGACTAGTCGGTTTCACTTTTGTAGTCTGGAATCTTGTCAAGTTCACCTTAAAGTCCTGATGTATTGGGACGAGGCCACGTGTAGCAGGGGGAATAGTCATTTGTTAATATATATTTTTTAACACTATTTTGACTGGATGTTTAAAAAAGCAAAACGCTTTTCTTGGAAAAAATTCTTGTTGTTTTAGATTCTGTAAAATCTTATTTTTACACAAACTGAATGTGGTAAGAAATTTGATAAGAATTAGGAATAGTCATCTGTCTAAAGCTGTGGAAGAGAGTTCCCATTCAGAGTGGTCATCGCTGATCTAGTCCATCTCCTTCTCCCCCACTCTCCCTGCGTGGAGAGTGCAGCATTTCCTTTTAAAAATCACTCTCCAAAGAACCAAGGGATGAGAGGATGTGTGGTTGAGGTGGGGGCAAAGTTGTCAAGGGAGAGTGCATAAGTTTGGATAGCATGTAAGGATCCAGACACTTGTCATACAATGTTCCTCTTCCTGTTTGCTTCTCTGGGAGAGCTACAAGACACTTTCTTTGCCAACCAAAGAGTGGGAAAGACCATCTCTCGTCTCACTCTTTCCCCTGAAGGGGGAGTTTCCAATAGCTCTCTCACCTGTAAGGAGAGGGCAAATGAACCACCCACAAGGAAGCAAGTATCCCCTCCTGCACTGCTAGGCCCTTTTTTCAGCATTCCATGCTCCCCTTCATCAAGTGGAGAGTGCTGCTGTGATTCCTGCTTTGCAGAGCAGGGAGGGGAATGAAGTACAGTATAAACATTTGACAATTTTAGGGCTGCTGATTTCCATGGGCACTTAGGCAGCAAATGGAATTTTTGCAGTGAAATGTCAGGAGCCACATGCAATGTGTACATCATGCTCATGGGCGCCAACTTATATGGGCTCCTGGGGCTAAAGCCCCAGGAATATTCACAGTCAGGGGCTCTGCTCCACCAATATTTGGAGCTAGGTTTTGCCCCTTTAAATCCCAGTCGCGGCCGGGAATTAAAAGGCTCTGGGTTGCCCGCAGCCTGCCCCTACCTGGAGGAGACGCGAAGGGGACTTCCGGCCAGGAGACGGACATCACTCACCTTAGCAGCTGCTGGGGCTTCCGTGAGTGTTTGACCCTATGATTCCCCCCCAGCCCCAGCCCCCACTCCTGCCCAACGCTGGGGAAGGGGCAGCCCCATGCCATCCCCTCGTACCATCCCCTAGTGAAGCTATGGTGAGGCGGAGCAGGCTGCACAGGGGAGGCAGGAAGCCACATGTGAAGGCAATGCCCCCTCCCCCAGCACCCACCAACCCACCCGCCACAGGAGGGATGGGATAGGGAGGCTTCCTAGACCTGAGCAGCTGGGGCTTGGGTGAATTTTATGACACCCTGCTCCCCTGCCCCATAGCCACCACCCTGCAGACCCCACTTCTGCCCCATGCTGGGCAAGGGGCAGCCCCATCCACAGTGAAGTTATGGTGAGGGGCAGCAACCTGGAAGGCCACCTGTGATGGCAACACCCCCCCCCCCACGCAGTACCCATCATAGGGGAGGTGAGTGAGCTTTCTGGACCTGAGAGGGGCCCTAGGAGCATGTGCAGTGACTGTGGTGCAGAGTGAGTGTGCTGTGGGGGGTAGGGGGGGAGAGGAGGGGTCCCTCCCCTGGAGTTTGCTGCTGCCAGTGGTGGTGATGGGGAGTCCTCTCTCGCCCTAGCCCTGGGGCAGCCTGTCTGCACCCCAAGTTCCTCATCCTCAGCCCTGCCCCACCCCAAAGCCTGCACCCCCAGCACCGAGCACACGAACCCCTGCACTGTGAACCCCTCATCCCCAGCCCCACCCCAGAACCCTCACCTGAGGGGAAAAACATGCAACTTAAATTTGGTGGTCAGTTTGGAGTATCATTGTGTTTAGTACAATACTTGACTATTTTACACCACTTTAAAGTATATAACTAGTCATATACAGGTGTTACAAAGTGGGAATGTTCTTAATGTTTTCTCTGAATACTGTGTGGGTGCCTCAGTTTCCTCTCTGCATTTCTCAAGGCTCTAGATGGTGGGATAAGGGGGTGTGATTGTTGTAAAGCCCTAGAGGGCCAGTGTGATGCTGTCTGCACAGAGAATGGCTGAAACCCTGTCTCCTGGTAACTGATGGCCTGGGCCACTCTCCTGCAAGGTGCCAACTGAAGGTGTTGGAGAACAGAGAGATCGGGTGGCCTCCTAATGCCTGGAAAAGAGACAAAGGCCAGAGGAGGGAGTGTCAGTGCATGTGCGGACTTCTGGGAAGTGCATGGTGTGGAAGGGGATGCTGGGATGCTCCATACAAAGCCAGTCAGGACTCTGGGGGAGCCTCCTCTCTCTGAGCAGACTGTCTCCAGGGCAAGAAGCTTATACCTTCCTGGGTCTGACCTCGGAGCATTCAGCATGCCCTTCCACACCATGCACTTTCCGCAGCGAGTGTGCCCAGGCAGGTCCTGGGGCAACCAGAGGTCCCTGCACCCCAACTCCGCAGTCAGATGTGACTCTCAGCCAGATAATAAAACAGAAGGTTTATTAGATGATGGGAACACAGTTTAAACAGAGCTTGTTGGTACAGAAAACAGAACCCCTCTGTCAGGTCCATCTTGGGGGGTGGGGAGCCCAGAACCAAGTTCTGGGTCTCTCCCCATTTCCCCAGCCAGCTCCAAACTGACACTCCCTCCTCTGGCCTCTTCCGGACAAGGAGGCCACCTGATCTCTTTGTCCCCAACACCTTCAGTTGGCATCTTGCAGGGGAAACTGAGGCACCCACACAGTATTCAGAGAAAATATTAAGAACATTCCCACTTCATCCCCACAGCTGCAACAAAATATAATACTGTATATTGAAGTAGGCAAGTGCTGCTTCTGACTTTCCACTTTTAATTGACCCTTGTAATCTTGTGGCACTGACGCATTGTAGCTTCATTTTATATCGGCTTACAGGGCGGGAGCGGGGGGGGCACCACCATTTTGGGCCCCACCAAAAATTATACAAAGCTGCCGCCTATAATCATGCTACCTTTAGAGCAGAGGTTGCCATGGTGCCCGCGGGGACATCTAAATGCGCCTGAGTCTTGGCCGGCGGTGGAGCATCCACCGAAATGCTGCCGAATTTCTGCGCTGTTTCGGCGGCGACGCCTCTCAATGACGTCACTTGCCGCCGACAAGTGATGTCATCGAGAGGCGTCGCTGTCGAAACACTGCAGAAATTCGGCGGTGATGCCTCTCGATGACGCCACTTGCCACCGACAAGCGACGTCATCGAGAGGCGTCGCTGCCGAAATGCCGCAGAAATTCGGCAGCATTTCGGCGGATGCTCCACCGCCGCCACGGTCCTTCGTCTGGCGCCCACCAGACTAAAAGATTGGGGACCACTACTTTAGAGTGTGTATGGCAAGAGTACATACACTTGGGTCTACCATAATTAGGGCCAGAGATAGAAAGACTACTGATTTTTCTCCAGTAATTAAGAAATACCACACGCATTGTGCTGAAGGGAGAAAAAAATATGCCTTCTCTGTGGTAAGGAACTTGACCATTTCAGGCAGCATAAATTGAACAACCTGCACTGGCAGGGAGAGCGTCTGAATGACCAAATGGTTCATTTCCATATCTTCTCTGATTCAGTGATAGTATTGAGCATTCTTAGGTGTTGTTACCAGGCTTCATTCACCCCTCCAAGCAGTGCATTATTCATTGTTATAGAAAACAAAACCTGCCATGCTGCTGTTTGCTGGCTCCCTGACTCCTGATCACCGTCTCTGCCTGAATGCTGCATTTCTTCTCTTTTACCAAGGAGCCTGAATGGTTGTGTGTTTGGCATTTTAGACTGTAAGCTCCTCAGGGCGGGGACATTATCTGTTCTGTGTTCTGTATAGCAGTGGTTCTGAAAGCCGATCTGCCGCTTGTTCAGGGAAAGCCCTTGGCGGGCCAGGCCAGTTTGTTTACCTGCCGCGTCCATAGGTTTGGCTGATCGTGGCTCCCACTGGCTGTGGTTTGCCGCTCCAAGCCAATGGGGGCTGTGGGAAGGGCAACCAGCACATCTCTCGGCCCGCACTGCTTCCCGCAGCCCCATTGGTCGGCTGAACCTGCGGACGTGGCAGGTAAACAAACCAGCCCGGCCCTCCAGGGGCTTTCCTTGAACAAGCGGCAGACTGGCTTTGAGAACCACTGCTGTATAGCACCAAGCACATTATTCATGCTCATAAATCGTCATCATAATCGCCAGCAATTAATAATGTAATGGAGAGTCTCTCGGGACTAAAAACCATCAAGGAAATTCCAGCAGCACCCATGATCTGTTGTTTCTGAACTCTTTTCATGTGTCTGTTATTTGTGTTCCTCTCCCTGGCTCCTCACCACTGATGTCAGAGTGCCACTGCTCCAGTGAGAGCTGTGAAAGGAGTGACTTTCCTCTGAGTCTATGGCTACACTACAGTTTAAGTCAACATATGTTATGTCACTCGGCATGTGTGAATTAGCCACCCCCGAGCGACATAACGAATACCCATTTAAGTGCTGGTGTGGACAGCACCATGTTGGCAGGAGAGCTTCTCCCACCGACATAGCTACTGTTGCTCACAGGGGCTGGAGTTGTTAAGCCGATGGGAGAGCTCGCTCCCATTGGCTTAGAGCACCTCCACTAGAGAGTTTACAGCGCAAGGCTGCATCGTAATCCCACCATTCAGTAGGTAGAGAGAGAAGGAAGGGAGGGAAACCAGAAAAGAGGAAGCAAAGGGGCGGATGGAGGAGAAATGAAGAGAGAAATTTGGGAGAGAAGAGTCACATGGGGGGTGTTAGTACATTTTGTAATAGCCGAAGTAGAACTCCACCGTGCCATCCCTATTGCCACTACTTTAGCCTGCAGACTCACGGCTTTATCCTCCACAGTGTAGAGGCTCAGTGCATAAGGCAAAAAGTAATGAGCAGGGCAGGGAGCACCAGAATTCAATTCTGCATTACTGAGCACTCTCTTGTGTAGCCACCTAGTTACTTCTGCTTTGAAGATGGAGGAAGATCTAAGAGGAACATGTAACTAAGTGTTGCATTTACATGCTGAGGATCTCCTCAAACATACCCCTTCTCCATCCATGCTTACCAGTAAGCACATAATTTTAAGCATGTGCTTAAGTGCTTTGCTGGGTCAGCGCAGTAGTGCTTATGTCTATGGGAAGCCTCTGCTCATACTTGCATGGGAACCCAATAGCCTTGTGTGATGTTATTGATATAAATTGGGACCATATAGAACATGGGTTGCAACTAAGGTCCTGTAGTGGCACCAAATCTTAGGTTGCCAATCCTTTAGAATCTGATGTGTATATTGACCTGGGTCTGGGGCTTGGTCCTTTGGGATCGAGAGAACCTTTTTCTTTTATTGGGGTGTTGGTTTTCATAACCATTCATCCCCAGGTCGAGTGCACTGGTGGTGATACTGGGAGACTGGAGTGTCTAAGGAAATTGCTTGTGTGACTTGTGGTTAGTCAGTGGGGTGAAACCAAAATCCTTTTTGTCTGGCTGGTTTGGTTTGCCTTAGAGGTGGAAAAACCCCAGCCTAGGGCTGTGACTGCCCTGTTTGAGCAATTGGTCCTGAATTGTCACTCTCAGTTGGGTCCTGCCAGAACCGCATCGTCACAGTGGCGTAGTCGTGCTTGGATCCACAGAACCAGGTCAATTAAGCTTTGGGTCAGAACCCCACGCTATGGGCTCTCTCTCAGATCAAGGCCTCAGTAGGCAAAGAACCTCTTCCAAAGGAGGTGCCTTATTTAATGTTTCATCCTGGAGACCAGAAAGAGTTCATAGAGAGACTCGTGACTCTTCGTGGATGTCACAGTGGGGCACTGGATGAAATATTTTTGCAAGTCTGTTAGGCCTGGTTCTATAAGGGGAATTAGGCACCTTGAAAATCACTGGAATCCACAAAGCCTGGATTAGACACCTACGCTCCCTGTACAAAGCATGGGGGGAGAGAGGCACCAAAGAATGGGGAGCTGCCTAAGCCAGCCAGTGGGAAATGCTGAGGAGAGGGGTTTGTGTCCTCACATGGACTTAGGCATGTATTTCTACTAGCGATCCACGGCTAGGAACCCTTTCTTGAAGGCAGGGGGCTTAGGGGCCTATTTTTGCAAGAAACACCAGAAGAGGAGGTGGTGGGTGGCATTGTTCCAGTGTGAACCAATAAAAGCTATTTCTACACTGTGAGCTCAGGGGGTGATTCCCCTGCCCGCGCTATCGCTCACTGACCTAGAGTGAGTTTAAGTAGCAGAATAGTCACAGTAGCAGCAGTGCAGGCACAGCAGGCACTATGCCGAGCACTGATTTGCCAGAAACCAGCGGGTACTGTTGCTGTAACAAGCAGCCTCATAACATGTTGGCTGCAATTTAAAATCCACAAACTGATCAAAGCACCCTTAAGATCTGTTACTGAGAGAGAAAAGAGCTCTTTCGCTTTCTTGGATGGTTCATCTTCTGTAGGTTCCCTGTAGTTGTATTGACCGGTGGGGTTGACTGTACCGTCTTTAGTCGATAGTCCAGATCACTATATGATGGAGATAACTTGCATCAGGGCAGTCAGAAAGTGAAACCTTCCTCCATGAATGATAATAATACCTCGTTCTTGTAAACCAGTGGCAGAGGCAGGAATAGAATCCAAGTCTCGTGAGACCCAGGCCTGTGCTCTGTCCAGTGGGCATCACTACCTCTCTCATGAACAGTGTAAGCCCAGGGGTCAGCAACCTTTCAGAAGTGCTGTGCCGAGTCTTCATTTATTCACTCTAATTTAAGGTTTTGTGTGCCAGTAATACATTAACGTTTTTAGAAGGTCTCTTTCTATAAGTCTATAATATATAACTAAACTATTGTTGTATGTAAAGTAAATAAGGTTTTTAAAATGTTTAAGAGGCTTCATTTAAAATTAAATTAAAATGCAGAGCCCCTGAACCGGTGCCCAGGACCCTGGCAGTGTGAGTGCCACTGAAAATCAGCTCATGTGCCGCTTTTGGCATGTGTGCCATACGTTGCCTACCCCTGGTGTAAGTTATTAGGTTGTCAGAAAATAAGAAGCTATTTTACCTGCAGAGTAAGATAAGACTTGAAGAGGAAAAATAAAAATGACAGTTTATGTATTTAGGATTTTTCGATCAAGGCAACAGCATTTGACTAAGGACTAGATTTGCAGTGGTCACATGTCCCTTAAGATGAACTTGAGGCAGAATAGACAAAAAAATTTTGACCTTTTCCTTAAAATTATTTTGGGGCTTTTGATCAGCCTTCAGCTAACACAAGCACAACCTGATTGTGAAACCCAGCATTTTTGTTTGAGGCAACATTAACATGCTTTTCTGCTAGTTGTCGACAGGTATGTGTAGCGAGTCACCCCAGTACTGCCTCCTGTACAGGTTCAGTTTGTCACCTCCACGATGCATGAAGTTGTCATTAGAGTAGGGTCACACTAAGGATCTGAGTTCAGAATCTGGCCCTAGTCTTCAATCTTTACCACAATACCGTAAGTGTTATCAGATCCCTCCTTCCCTTTGCACTCCACCCACCCACCCACCCGCTCGGGATGTGTCCATTTTACAGCTCTTCAAAGGGAGGCATATTGGGTACAGTGATCTACAATTCTGGATTCTGTGGATTAGTTTTCAAAATGTAATCACCCCTCTGGTGATTTAAAGTACTGAGCACACTGCCGCCCCCTGGGATCAGCCACATTTTAACTAGGCAACAGTACCGGTAATTGTAGCCGACCATTCATGAGCACAGTTTTGAAGAGGAAAACCAACGAAAACCAACTGTTAACAATATTATATTGTAGGATAACGAAGAGGAACGGTTTCAGTTGCTCGCAATGTAGGACTGCTGTATGGCTAGAAATGCATCATTTGTACATTTCCCCCTATTTGTTCCCTGAATGCTGATTGCTTGTGGCTGTCCCATTCGCATGAGCACTATGAGTCTGATTCGCATCTACTCTAAGGTCCGTTTACACCACTCTGGCAGTACAAAGGCACCTTAGTGGACCAGTGGCCAGGACCCGGGCAGTGTGAGTGCCACTGCAAATCAGCTCGCGTGCCGCCTTCGGCACCCGTGCCATAGATTGCCTACCCCTGCTCTAAAGCATCATGTATTTTCCAGTGCCAGGTGGGAACACCAGAATGAATGAACCCGCTGTCTTATCTGGAATGGTAACAAGCCGAAAAAAGTTTTCATTGATAGTATATACTATAATATCTGGTAACATTTGAATGCTCACTACTTTCTTGACTATGTAACTTACTAATTATACTTATTGCAACTTATTTGCCTCTGTGGCTACCTGAGAGATATTATATAATGTTACAACACATGGTACAGTGCTAAGTCACACACAAAATTAGGACAAAAATATGCAATTTTCTATGTAGTAATGGGTGTTAAATTACTAGTTTAGAGTAGTATAGTTTACATAGTACACTTCATTCCCCTTCCCAACACTAACAATACTGATCTGATTTCTGTATTTTAAATGATTGGAGGAGGGAAATCAAAAATCTTATTCAAACCTCAACTATAGCATTTTGATTCCCAAACAGCCAGATCACTAGTAGCATAACGATGTTGCAAAAAAAAAAATCAAGTAAATGTAGCTTGATGACATCTCTATTCCCACCCTGTTTTATATTCTATAAGCAAAATATGTACTATGCAGACAAACAGAGGTGGTGAAAAGATGCAGGTATTAGCAATGACTTATCAAGTCATTCCTTCATAGGCAAGAATATTATCTACTATCTGCGCTAGAATTACAGTATATAAATTTCATGTATGCTGGAAAGCTTGTCTCTCACATGCAACAGAACCTCATCCAGGAAAAGGTATTACCTCACCCATCTTGTATCTCTTACATTTTATGGACTAAATTTTCTGAAATTGGCACCTCCAGTCATACAGCTTCAGACTGTGATCGGGTGAAGTTAAGAAGGATCAGGCCTCATTAATACTTGGATGGGATACCTCCAAGAAACATCTAGCTACAGCAGGAAGCGGTGCTTATGATTCAGCAGATAGCACTCTTCTCTCTGCGTCAGAACTCAGACAATGTCTCTGTCTGGAGCCAAGAGGCCCTGTGCTCCTGGAGGTGCTAGCTTTCAGAAAGATGTCCTTCAAGGCTCTGCAAGGTCAAAATCCTGACAAGGGATGAGCAAAATATTCACAGCAAACAATTTATCTGCCAAATTCAGCCCGTTTTCTGTTTCTGGATTATCCTCAAACAGTCTGATTTTCATTTATTTGGTTGTTTTGAATTGTTCATCTGAACACTATTCACTGTGATTATTGCTTTGAGTAGCCATCATTTGTAATTCCTGATCATCTGCCTCTCCCCACATTCCCCATAGTGCCTAAGTAGGAAGTAAGTGATGCAGAGGGGCCTGCCAAGTCCCTAATTTATAATTACTGGAAAACAGCCATACAGAGCCTGAAACTCGTTAACTCAAAGACTCCTTTGCACCTCTCTGGAACTCTAAGGGGTTCTAAAGCCATCCACTAGGGTATGTCTACAGAGCAAAAGCTATGCTGGAGCTAGCCTACTTAAGCTAGCTTGAGTCCAGTTAGCATGGGTAGCAATAGCAGCGAAGACAAGCCCAGCATGGGCCTGGGTATACACTTGGCTTGCTAGGCCATTCTGTAGCCTGTGCTGTGTTACACTCTCTTCACTGCTTCGCTGTGCTAGCTGGATTCAAGCTGGTTTGGATAGGCTAGCCCATGCACATACCCTAAGGTGCCTTTGTACTGCCAGAGTGGTGTAAACGGACCTTAGAGTAGATGCGAATCAGACTCATAGTGCTCATGCGAATGGGACAGCCACAAGCAATCAGCATTCAGGGAACAAATAGGGGGAAATGTACAAATGATGCATTTCTAGCCATACAGCAGTCCTACATTGCGAGCAACTGAAACCGTTCCTCTTCGTTATCCTACAATATAATATTGTTAACAGTTGGTTTTCGTTGGTTTTCCTCTTCAAAACTGTGCTCATGAATGGTCGGCTACAATTACCGGTACTGTTGCCTAGTTAAAATGTGGCTGATCCCAGGGGGCGGCAGTGTGCTCAGTACTTTAAATCACCAGAGGGGTGATTACATTTTGAAAACTAATCCACAGAATCCAGAATTGTAGATCACTGTACCCAATATGCCTCCCTTTGAAGAGCTGTAAAATGGACACATCCCGAGCGGGTGGGTGGGTGGGTGGAGTGCAAAGGGAAGGAGGGATCTGATAACACTTACGGTATTGTGGTAAAGATTGAAGACTAGGGCCAGATTCTGAACTCAGATCCTTAGTGTGACCCTACTCTAATGACAACTTCATGCATCGTGGAGGTGACAAACTGAACCTGTACAGGAGGCAGTACTGGGGTGACTCGCTACACATACCTGTCGACAACTAGCAGAAAAGCATGTTAATGTTGCCTCAAACAAAAATGCTGGGTTTCACAATCAGGTTGTGCTTGTGTTAGCTGAAGGCTGATCAAAAGCCCCAAAATAATTTTAAGGAAAAGGTCAAAAATTTTTTGTCTATTCTGCCTCAAGTTCATCTTAAGGGACATGTGACCACTGCAAATCTAGTCCTTAGTCAAATGCTGTTGCCTTGATCGAAAAATCCTAAATACATAAACTGTCATTTTTATTTTTCCTCTTCAAGTCTTATCTTACTCTGCAGGTAAAATAGCTTCTTATTTTCTGACAACCTAATAACTTACACCAGGGGTAGGCAACGTATGGCACACATGCCAAAAGCGGCACATGAGCTGATTTGCAGTGGCACTCACACTGCCCGGGTCCTGGCCACCGGTTCAGGGGCTCTGCATTTTAATTTAGTTTTAAATGAAGCTTCTTAAACATTTTAAAAACCTTATTTACTTTACATACAACAATAGTTTAGTTATATATTATAGACTTATAGAAAGAGACCTTCTTAAAATGTATTACTGGCATGCGAAACCTTAAATCAGAGTGAATAAATGAAGACTCGGCACACCACTTCTGAAAGGTTGCCAACCCCTGCTTTAGAGGAAGGCAATCAATGTTACCTATAAGTGATTATGGGATTCTGTGCACATAGATGGGGATGGGATCAGATGAAGGCAATCCAGGGTCCTAGGCACACCCTGCTATGGAGGCCTCCATGTTGTGACCCTCCCCCCGCACACTTGCCGTGGCAGTGGTAGGGGAGTCCCTCTTCCCCCTCAGATGAAGGGGCAGTGATATGGGGTGCCCTTCTTCTCCACAAGAGCGGTAGTAGCCCCTCCCCCCCAGTACCTATGCTAGCAGCTGGGGTATATTTACTTGAATGGCTGTGCTGGATTCACTACATTCTTCTGTTCCTGCCACTGCCCTCTGCTGTAATGGTGTGGGTGAGGACTCTCCAGAGCAACGGGTCTTTGAGTTAGCACCCCATTGAGATGAATAGGGAAATTCCCCCTGTCAGAGATATTGCTTCAGACTGTTCACACACTCAGGCTTTGTCCACACATGAACTTGCACTGGTTTAGTTAAACCAGTCCACACACCTATGTGGACACTTAGGATATGTCCACACTACCTGCCGGATCAGCGGGTAGCGATCGAGCTATCGGGGATCGATTTATTGTGTCTCGTCTAGACGCGATAAATTGATCCTAAATACACTCCCCGTTGACTCCAGAACTCCACCAGGGCGAGAGGCAGAAGTGGAGTCGATGGGGGTGCCATGGCTGTTGATCCTGCACCGTGAGGATGGGAGGTAAGTCAATCTAAGATACGTTGACTTCTCGCAGCTGATCATATTTCTAAAAGGTCAAAACAAAATGCTGGAATTCCTGTTCTGCAGGAAATTTCAAAATTCCATTCTTCATTTTGTTTTGGAACTAACTTTTTTTGTGTGGAAAATTTGCAAAATTCCACCGAACAAGAATTCCATTTCCAGCCAGCTCTGTCGAAATCCTTCCCCCGCAAGGGAGTTTGATGGCAACTTTGTAGGTGTATACTAAGTTGGTGCCAGTGGGAAATGACTCCTTTGGGGATACCAGATGGGCGGGCAGGGGGCGCACAGTAGGTAGGTAGATATTTTGATTCTGACACCTCCCTAATTACAAGGACCCATATTTATGCCAAGAGAAGCTAAAAAAAGAAATGCTGCAGTATCAGCCATGGTGCTAAATATAACCAATTAATTGGTTCCATTGCTTTTTTAAAAAGTGACTTGCAACACTTGCAAAAGTGAGGTCACAACCAGTAGCGTAGCTAGGGGGGAGTGGGGCAGCGGCCGCTCTCCCGCCGAGCACAAGCTGTGCCTTTTCAATTTCTTGGTGCCTTTTTAATTTTTACTCACCCAGCGGCGCTTTTACTGATGGGGAAGCGCTCCTGGTCTTCGGCGGCAGTTTGGCGGCAAGTCCTTCACTCGCTCTGGGTGTGTTCAGTGGCACCAAAGGACCCGCCACCGAAATGCCGCCAAAGACTTGCAGAGCAAGTGAAGGACCTGCTGCCGAACTGCCACCGAAGACCCGGAGCGCCGCCCCGTCAGTAAAGCACCACCGGGCGAGTAAAAGTGCCGCAGCGGGTGATGCCTTTTTTTGTGATCACTCCCCCTGTTCGTTACACTTGGCTACGCCACTGGTCACAACTTCGTTTTGATGAGGTCACCAGGGCAGAAAGCTGCAGGTGGGAGCTCCAGAGGCAGCAAGGGGCTGAAGCCCGTTAGGAGGCCCATGGAGAGCAGGGGCTGAAGCCTGGATCCCCGAGTGATGCTGGAGCCCAGTGCCCAGCGAGGCTGAAGGTAGGGTTTGCAATTTTTTCTAGTGGGGGGGTCATGATTTTTTTTTTAAAGTCCAAATGGAGTCACCACCACAAAGAGTTTGAGAAACACTGGAATAGAGAATAACTTGCAACTAGGCCAGAGGGGGAGAGCCCTCAGTCAGGGCCGGTTCCAGCTTTTTTGCCGTCTCAAGTAGAGAGAAAAAAAAAAAGGCCACGATTGGCGGCTGCTCTACCGCTCTGCTTTATTCTTTGGCGGATCCTTCCCTTTGACAGGGACTGAGAGACCCGCCGCCGAATTGCCGCTGAAGACCCGGACGTGCCGCCCCCTTGCATGGGCCGCCCCAAGCACCAGCTTGCTGCGCTGGTGCCTGGAGCTGGCCCTGCCCTCAGTAATTCCATGGATAATAAACCACTGACTGATTTAGTCCTGAAGGACCATTGACTTTCTTCTGTCTCCTTGTGACATAATAAACGTATTACATTTTCTCCTCTACAAAAGCCACCTTTAAAGTAATAATGATTGATATCATCTGTAGGAGAGACAGCGACAGTGCTACGGTTGTTGGATGAAAGAGATTTTGGTCCTCATAGGGTTAAGACCACCAACTGGCAGTATCAGCAATATCAGTCACTAATAGTAACCTTGTGTAGCAGCATGCCTTAAGGTGGTACTGGATGATAAGGCTGGAGAGCAAAGCAATCTATTAGTCAGGCTGCAGCAGAAAATAGTGTGTCAGTGCTACACACTATTTGCTTTGAAAATGGAAATGGGGGGAAGGGAGGTGAAATCTGATTTCCTGCTGCTGGGCGAATGGGTGCCACTTGTGATTGGGCTGGAGGTGGGGAGAGGGGGAGGAGGATTTCAAGGTCATAGTGGTGATGGTGATGGAAAGATGAATAGACAGCAGGTGAATGCATTATTTAGTCGGCTACCGATTGCGGAGCAAGCGATTGTTCTCATATCTGACAGGCTGTCTCGAGGACACCCCCAGTTCTTGTTTCCCACAAGTGTACATAGAAACCTGGTTGTCTAGGTGACAACTGGGAAGAGGTTGCAGGCTAAGGAATAGAATAGCCTTGGCTAATATGCTATTATGTAACTAGAGGGTTCATGGCTATATTACTCTTAAGGACACATCCATTCAATTTTTAGGTCCTTCTCCTTTTGCTCCTGAATGTATCTGATATTTGAGATACAATATAATTCTAGGAAATATTTTGAATTACTTTCTTTAATTGCCCTGCAATACATGTTACGTTCAAGATAATAAAAAAAACTGGGACTCTGGTAGCCTTGATAAAACTCTTATGACAGTAGCTGGTGTCCAAAGGCAATGTAGGCTTCTGGTTAGATTCTCTCAGGCAAAGCCATGAATCAAAAGTCCAAGCTTTGCGTGGTATTTCCACTTTTCCCAGTGACTCACAGTATAACCTTGGGCAAGCCACTGAACTCCTGTGTGCCTCAGTTCGCTCATCTGTAAAATGGACATAATAATATCCGTCCCAGCTCAGATGAGTGTTTAAAGTTGTTAATCAATCAGTATTTGTAGTGGTCTTTAAGATTAAGGGGTGGAAGGTACTACAAAAAGGACATTATTAAGGGGCAAAGACACAGGGAGTTAATTCATGGGTAGCAGTAATTGCTCTTGTAAAGGGGACTGCTTGAGTGAGTGACTGCTTACCACGGTGAGCAAGGACTGCACAACCCAGCCCATAATGAATACTCAGGTGTTTACTCAGACCTTATGCCGGTGAAGCTCCCATTGTTGCCTATTGTTTTTTGCCAGGCAAAATTTCCCTTAATCCATGATGCTGACCACAACCGAATGCCGCTTTTGGGCTCGGGAAACAAGCACTGAGTGGTGGGATCACATCGTGATGCACGTCTGTGATGACAAGCAGTGGCTGCAGAACTTTTGGATGAGAAAAGCCACATTTATGGGACTGTGTGATGAGCTCATCCCAGCCCTGCAGCGCAAGGACATGAGAATGAGAGCTGCCGTTGGAGAAGTGCATGGCGATTGCACTGTGGAAGCTGGCTACTCCAGACTGCTACCGATCGGTCGCTAACCAGTTCACAGTGGGAAAGTCGACTGGTGGACTCGTGTTGATGGAAGTGTGCAGGGCCGTTAACTGCATCCTGCTCCGAAAGACTGTGACTCTAGGCAATGTGCATGACATTGCAAATGGCTTTGCACAAATGGGCTTCCCTAACTACAGAGGTGCGATAGCTGGCACGCATATTCCAATTCTGGCACCAGACCAAATACGTTAATCAGAAGGGGTATTTCTCTATGGTTATCCAGGCACTTTTGGATCACCGTGGGCGTTTCATGGACATTTGCTCAGGGTGGTCCAGAAAGGTGCATGATACACGCATCTTTTGGAACACAGGTCTGTTCAGGAAGCTGCAAGCGGGTACTTTCTTCCCAGACCAGAAGATCACCGTAGGGGAAATAGAAATGACCATTGTGATCCAGGGGGACCCTACCTACCCCTTAATGGCATGGCTTATGAAGCCATACATGGGAAACCTTGACAACAGCAAGGAGTGGTTCAACAACAGGCTGAGCATGTGCAGAATGACTGTTGAGTGTGCTTTTGGCTGTTTAGAGGCCTGCTGGCGCTGCCTATATGGGAGGCTGGACCTGGCCAATGACAATATTCCTATGCTTATAGCCATGTGCTGTTCACTCCATAATATTTGTGAAGGGAAGGTTGAAAGCTTCACTCAGGGCTGGACCGCTGAGGCTCAGTGCCTGGAGGCTGAATTTGGACAGCCAGAGACCAGGGCTATTAGAGGGGTGCAACGTGGGGCCATAAAGATCAGGGATGCTTTGAGGCAGCAATTTAAAGCTGAAAGCCACTAATATTTGTTGCTATGCTCGAGAGTGTAGTGCTTGTAATGCTGGGAGGTGATTGTGATTGGTATAGACGATGCACTATGAACGTTTAAGAAAATTGCCTGTTGCTTTGCAGGGCTCTGTTTGCTTTCAATTAATGGAATAAAGATTGTTTCAAACCAAAACAATTCTTTTATTAAAAAACAACAACTGGAGGAGAGAGGCAAACAAACAAACAAACAAACAAAAAACATCAGCACTGAGGGGGACGGGAGAAGGGAGGGTCTCAGGAGGAAGTGGGATCCCAGAATGATTAAAGATTTGTGTATGTCCAGGTATCATATGCAACCTTCTCCTTTGGAGTACAGTGCAGCGGATACTGTACTTCAGCAGGGCTAAACTTCACAGGGACAGTTGAGTGCAGTGGGTACTGGGAGTCCGCAGGGCTGGCCTGTGATGGGGCAGGAGTGGAATGCAGCAGGTACAGACTGAAGCCAGGAGGTTGATAAGTGTGTGTTGGTGGTGTCTGGGGGATGCACGGGAAAGAGTTGTGTGACAGCGGCTGCAGGGGAGGGCGGCCGTGGAGGTGCTTGGTTTGCAGTGCTACTAGCGCCTGGAGCGTGTCATCTTGGTGCTCCATAAACTTTAAGAGCCGCTCCGTGGTTTCGTTCTAGCGCGCTGCGTTCTCCTTTCTGTCCCTCTTCTCGCTGTCCTGCCACTCCTTCAATTCTTGTTTTTCGGCCGCGGAGTGCATCATGTCATCACACAGAAAGTCCTCTTTAGTTCTTCATGGCCGCTTTCTAATTCAGCGCAGCCGTTCAGCTGGCAATAACAAAGAGGGAGGCTGGGCTCCCAAGGTCATATCTGTGAAGCCAAAATGCAACATTTTACAGAAGCAGTATTGTTTGCAACACACAGACCACTGATTCGGTGATTTAAAACACAGCCACTATTCACATACCTGTCACTAACTGGCTGACCCCAGGCAAGCACACATGAGCCTCAAGACCCCCCAGAATGGTGAGTAACCACAGGGGCCGGGGAAATCAGTGTTCCAGGACCGTACTGTCCACTGGGCATGTGGCTCTTGGGGAGAGCCAGCACTGTGTGTGGGTGGTGGGGCTTATAATCATTGCTGACCCCACATTTTCCACAGGCTGTGTTCATTCTGGAAGGTATCTCGCTGCTGAGGGTGAGCAGGGAATCAAAGGAGGGTCTTCTCCAAGACTGTGGCTTCTGCCCTGGCTCTTATGCAGCTTGCCTGTGTGCAGCAATGCGCCCTCTCCCCCCTGCTTCTCCCCCCCCCTCCCAGTGACAGCAAAGTGGCACAAGAAAGTTACCCTTAATGGGGCAAGAAACAAAGCAGCTCTGCCAAAGAACCTGCGGCAGCGGGTTGCCCAGTATCTCCATGAGAGTTTCCTGGAGATCTCTGAGGCAGATTCACATGAAGTGAGGGAGTCAATCAACACCCTGTTCCATGACTCGGACTAGGCATGTGATGGTACGCGCATCATACAAACACAAGCCTGCGTTCTGCAACCCTCCTGCCCCCAACAACTCGCTTCAGTGATTCCCAAAATCAAAGCCACAGACCAGGGGCCTCATCCAAGATTTCCTCCTCCTGGCTTGGTCCACTCTCAAATGGCACATGAGCCACTGAAGTATCCACAGTGGCCTTCGTAGTTGAGGTGGGGTCGCCACCACGGATCTCATCCAGCTCTTTGTAGAACTGGCAGTTCGTGGGTGCAGCACTGGAAAGGTGGTTTGCCTCCCGTGCCTTGTGGTAGGCATTCTGCAGCTCCTTCACTTTGACCCTGCACTGCAGTGTGTCCTGCTCATGGCCCCTTTCTGTCATTGCATCATGAAATCTCTCTGTAGGTATCATAATTCCTATGGCTGGAGTGCACCTGGTACTGGACAGCCTCCTCTTCCCAAATGCTGATGAGGTCCAGCAGCTTGGCTTTGCTCCAAGTGGGGGATTGCCTGGTGCATGGAGCAGGCGTGGTCACCTGGAAAGATGTGCTGAGACTTTCAAAATTCCCAAGGAATTTAAGGGGTGGGGCTCGTGGTTGGTCACCTGAGGGCAGGGCAGTAGAGTTCAAACTGATGACCAGAGAGGCAAGAACAGGCATTGTGGGACACCTCCCGGAGGCCAATTGCAGCACTATAATCGACCAGGGTGTCTACACTGGCACCGCAGTGCTGTAGCCCCAGCGCAGGAAGCTGTATGCCTCTCGTCGGGGTGTTTTTTTTACAGCGCTGCAACTGCGGAGTTTCTGCGCATGGAGTGGCTTGGCAGCGTGTACACCTCGGGAGTTACAGCGCAGAAAGCGGCTTTACTGCACAGAAACTTGCCAGTGAAGACAAGGCCTTAGCTTTGCAGTGCCCCTGTGGTGTGTGGCCCTGGGCAATTGCCATGCTTGCTACCCTTTAATGCCAGCCCTGGCTTTTATTTGCAGAAAAACAGCTGTTGTTGCACAGGTGGGCCATGGAGTTTTTATAGCATGTTGCAAGAGCCTCAGAAAGAAAAAGGTTGAGAACCCCTGGTCTAGATTGTTTTAAAACATTGGGCACTTGTAACCATTCCCTGCTCTGTTCTCAGCCACATGCAGAAATAACATAAGAAGGATAACAGCTAGGGTACTGAACGAGACCTTGGTTTACTTCCTGGCTCAGCCATAAACTTCCTGTGGACCGTAGGCAATTCACCTAATCTATCTAGAGCTGTAATTATTAATTATAATAATGAATTAATTACTGTAATTCTTCCCTACCTTACAGGGGCATTGTGAGGATAAAACCCATTAATGATTGAGACACACAAAGGTGATGACGGCTGTACAAGTACCTAGACAGAAACATGGCTGATTCAAACAGCATGTCCTATTCTAAGAATGCAGGATCCCACGTTTGCCCCAAATATCTGTAGTCCGTACAGGATGGTTCCAACCACTTAGCTACCTGCCTGCATACCTCTTTGGGGTCACCTCTTCTGACATGGCTCCAGCCAGTATTGCTTTTGCCATTTCTTTTACTGCTGCCACTGGTCTCCACCTGCTGCTGCTGCTGCCGCCAGATGTTTCCCTGGAGCTGGGTTGCCTCATCAGCTCTTTGACTGCCCCAAGTGTGAGAACAGCAGCTGACACACTCAGGGATAGCTCGAGTTCTTGATCCCTGACACAAGGCGTTGGGTTAGAGGCAAAGATGTAGAAATGGCTCTTGGAATAGAGCTTCTAAGGGTCTGTCTACACTGCAGCTGGCAGGGTGCTTCCCAGTGTGGGTGGACAGAAAAACACTAGCTCTGCTCAAGCTAGCATGCTAAAAATAGCCATGTGGACACAGTGGCACAGGCGGCACTATGGACTAGCCCCCTAGTACAGACCAGGGTTGTGGGGAGGCTTGCACGTGGGTGACTAACCTGTGCCACCAGCTGTGCTGCAGCATCCACACAAAGCTGGTGCGTGTCTGTGTACCTGGACTGTGTGTGTGTGTGTGTGTGTGTGTGTCAGTCTCAGCTGCAGTGTGGACAGACCCTAACAGTCCCAGCTGCTGACAACTGGGAATGTGAAAGAGACAGGCTGGAAGAGGAAGATGAATCCCCAATCAGCACCAGATTTGGACTCATCCTATTTCAATTTACACGGTGTTATGTCTCCCAAAATCCAACTGGAAAATTGCGCCTTTTAATTTAACTACAATTGGACAGGGGAAAGGGAGGGAAAATGCTGTGAGCAGCCCAGTGTTTACCACTGGATCTGTTAAAGCCCAGAAGGAAAGGAGCCAGGGAAGGGGAAGTGGGAGGAGAAGTGAGGTTCCAGGAATTGTTAGCTGCATTTACAGGAAAAATATAATGACCCTCCGTTTCTGGAACAGAGCGACAGGCAGTGTTACGGTAATGGAGCTGTTTAGCTGTAAAACCTGTGCACATCTCTTCCTCCTGCACCTCTGCTAGCACACCTCACTGTGCAGACGTTACTCCTGTATCTCTGGCAAAGGCAGAGGGGCAAGTCTCTGCATTCTGGAACATCTACCACGCAGCAAAGTAGTAGCGGTGGTGTAAATAATTTAAAAAAACATGACAAAACCCAAACCTTTGTAGAGTCCTGGAGTCTTAGCTGGTTCCAAGTTCTTTAGGAGGGATAGAGAGCGTAAAGAATCCTAGCTCCAATTTAGCAAGTATACTGCAAAGATGAGAGATGATTCAGTTTCACTGGGATACAGCTCATAAATATGGAAAGCTTTTGTGGTGTACTTCCTTTTAAATGTCCAAAAGGAGCAGTTCCTGAGAGACAGGAAAGTGAAGACCTTGGAATAACTGTAGGAGTGAGAAGGCTGTTTTTTATGTTTCAATAATAGGATTTTCTAGGTCGGGAATTAAGAGCAGCGGGATTCATTCTTCCCAGGTCATCTTGTCGTGTCCTCCTATTGCATCCTGCCACAACTGTGCACGTGCTATTACACCCCGCTGTGCACACGATCACTGCACTCTGCCAGGTCACTGGAGGAGCATTCACACTCAAGCAGCCAGCGTTGCAGGGAGATGCTGCATATTTTGAGGCTGTCTGCTGCAGCCGCAGGTATTGGGGCCAATGACGTAGCCCCACCAGATCATCGCATCTCTAGACTGACCAGCTCCAGTGCAGGGTTGATTAAGGCAATGCTACGTAGTCCGGGGCTGATCAGCAATGGGTGGCTGGTGCTTGACTGGTAGGAGCTGGAGCTACTCTTCTTTGCCATAATGGAACCCTTGTCTTTCAGATTAGATGTGCCCAGAATCTAAATGAACTAACATTGGTTCTTTGCATCCTTAGTTAACAAACTGATTGTAACCTTCCCCATTGCAGTCCTAGTCCTCCTTTATTTATAGCTGTAATATCTCTGCAATTTGTGGTCTAAGTTTGCCCAGTTTCAAACTGAAAAGGAAAATGACAATGAGTGTCTAATCTTGCAACCTTCATGAGGAAGCCATAGGACCATACTTCTCAACTTGTCATCAGTCTTCATCTTCCTTTCTCTAGAATCACTGGAAAGATCTAAAAATGCATCCTACTTATCACACACCCTGTTAGTTATCATGGAGCAAATTCAGCCCAGGTGTAATTGAGTGTAACTCGACTTGCTGACGTTGCACCCACCTATATTAGGTCTGAATTTGGCCCTATCTGCTAAATAAAGGAAAACTGGATTTGTACTGATCTCTCTTTCCTGTGAGATATGGACGACGCGGTGTTCATGTTTTTTAGCGCATATGCAAGAGACCTCTAAGAAACTCAGCAGTTTTGTTTTGTTTTGGGGTTCATAGATCTGACTCAAAGCCCACTGAAATCTATGGGAAGATTCCCTTGGCTTCAAAGCAGGGCCGGCTCTAGGCACCAGCAAAACAAGCAGGTACTTGGGATGGCTCATTTCCAGGGGGCAGCATTCTGGCCATCCTTTTTTTTTTTTTAACTCACTTCCTCTCCTCTCACAACCCTGCAGAAGTGGAGCCACAGAGCAGCTGGGGATCCAGCATGGGAGCTGAGAACCCACAGGACCCTGGGAGCTGTAGTTTCTTGCCTAGCTCCCTGCCTATAGAGCCAGCCCTGGAGCAGGGAAAGAACTACATTTCCCAGCAATCCCTTGGCAGCTATCAACAGGAAAGGGAGGGGTAGGGAATGAGGTAGCTGAGCCATGCTGCGAGTTGAAAGGGGTGGCACTGTGAATGGGGAACAAGTGTGCCCAAGGAGTAGAAGGCTTTGCCCCAGATGTCCCCGTCAGAAGACTTCCCCAGACTGCATTAGGGATACTGGTGTGACCTCACCTCGCAGCCCACAAAGAAGGAATTGGGTGGACTAAATGGACAGTGCACCTCTCTATCTGAAGCCTAGCAAGGGAGGTACGTGGATCCCACTAGAATTTAAAATGAAAAGTAAGGGAGGGGAGGCTCCGCTAGGGGACTTCAGCAGCTTTAGATACAGTACCAGGCACGTAGGAGGATTTCCACTTCTGAGCCATGGAAGCAGAAATTGACTTTTCCTTTCTAGATTTAGCTAATATTCAGAAAGGGAATCTAGCACCTGCCTTCCAAATTTGAACACCCTCAAAATTCAGGAGTGCTCAAGCTCAATTTGGGCAGCTGTTACTTCATTTCTCCCAAATCAAATATACTGATCCACTGTAACTTGCTGTAGAAAAAGTAGGATAAGAAATGAAGAAGCAAGAAATGCTTCCCAGTGGTTTTTAGGACTGGAATTGCTATTTTCAACAGCTATTGCCCTTTTTTTAAAAAAAAGTTTTATTTGTTTAAAAGGAAGACCGTGATATTGCATTGGCAAATTCCCCATAGAAACAAAGAGTGGAATAAAAGGATAATGAAGGCATCTCAACTTTTCCTCATTTATGTAGGACAGTCTTATAATATGCATCCAGATATCCTCCAATCACACAAGCTGAAAATTGTTCCACTTTACTGCAGTTCTGTAACCATATGGGAACCAACCCTGTCTGTGTTCTGTGCACATCCAAAATTCCTGCTGAATGACCCGCACTGGGAATGAGTTACCAGTGACCCAGGGCTGGGGCGGAAGGAGGGTGCAGGTTGTGGGGAGAGCCCGGGGCTGGGGCGGCAGGGGAGTGTGGGTGGGGGGTGGGGAGAGGGCACTGGTGGGAGGGAAAGGAGGGAGCCCAGGGCTGGGGCAGCTGGGCAGTGCGGGGGGGAGGGGAGCCCAGGGCTGGGGTGGGGGACAGCCAAAAATTTTTTTGCATGGGGCAGCAAAAAACCTAGAGCCAGCCCTGCTTCAAAGACATTTAGATCAGGAGCCACATGAACATTTTCTTTGGTTACAGTCTTCATCTGTCCACCTCCCATGAGTTTTCGGTCTGAACAAAGCCAAGTTCTCCAAGTGAAACTCCATTTCACGTGGCTGAAATGTCAAAAGCCACAACCACAAATGCAGTATAATAACAATATAGTAACCCTGGACCATGGAGACCTGAGAGCAAGTCCCTGCTCTGCCATAGACTCCCTGTGTGACTTGGGCTAGTCACTTAGGTCCAGCTCTTGAAAGATATTTAGGTGCCTAATTCCCATTGATTTCAGTGGAAGTTTGGAGTCTAAATACCTTTGAGGATCTGGGCTTCAGCCTCTCTGTGCCTCAATTCCCACTCTGTAAAAGGGGGTTAATAGCTTTTCCTTACCACACAGGGGTGATGTGCGGATAAACATCAAACATTATGAGAGGCTCAGATATAATGGTGATGGGGTTATATAAGTACCTTAAATAGCTAGTGAGATACATAGATTTCAGTGAGAAACCATCAATCTGATTGTGACGCAGAGTCAAAAATTGACCCAGGATCTCTCAACACTGGGATCAGGATTTCTTTTACATCTGTGAACGACAGCAAACCTTATGATGAATGTGCTTTGAGATTCAAGTTTGAGATTAAACCTGAACAGGTGAGCATGGGATGATTTTGGAACTCAGTGTGAACAGTTAGCAAAGCTCTAGTATTTCATTTCTCTTTGTCTCTTGATGAGATCCTCCACTGCAAGATCTGAAAGCTTCAGAGCATGTAAACAGCTCGGCTGCACTGCATGCTATTGTGATCCTTTGATCATTTTAATTGCCATGTTTAACAGAGCTTGAGCTATTTAAAAAAAATTCATGTTCTTTAAGATAAGAGAATTATTAGAGTGATATCTGCTCTGTTAAAACAATACAATATTTCATTTGCTTCATCATATGTTTTATGATTGTGAGATGCTGCCTAGTATGGAAAATGTGTGATAAAGACAACTTTTGGGAAGCTGATTAAGCTGTTTACTTAAACATGAGCTTAGCTTTGTCTTTTGTATAACACAGAGTAGTAAGATTTGGCTTTCTCCTGCACTGACAGGGCAAGCTGCCTGTGTAGACAATGGTAGTTCATCCACTTATCTGTCTGCCTCCTGCACAGGTTGGCTGACTGCTCACTTCCCATTTGGCTGGGGATTATGACACTGTCTTTAAACTAGGGTCTCTTGCATAGCAGCAAAAATGTGCAGCCTTTGCACCTCTAGAACATTTTATATAGTAGGCTTTCCTACCTTTCCTTCCTAATCTTATCAGAGTAATTTGAATACAAAACAAGGCCGCAGGTTTCTAAGTATTATCTAATCACTAATCTCTCTTTATGTGTGTGTGCCTGGGTGTTTTGGGGAAAGATCAGAATTGCCTATTGATAGGATAATGCTCTCCTCTACTGAAGAGGGCTTGCCAGCTGTGCAGCTTTGACAATATTACATTGGGTATTATAAAATGTCACTCATCCAGTGTCTTCTTCCAGTAAATGTGACCGTTGTTTAGATAAATAGGTTTTGCTCTTTATCTAAGCTCTGCTGTACAGTAATGAGGAAGAACAAGTGATAAGCAAAACCTCAGGTGTCTATGGTTGTACAAAACAGTCAAATTTATCTGAACCTGTGGGCTAACTCTCTCCTGCCAAAACGGGCCCAAACTTCTTGCTGCTTTGGGTGCATTTTGCTTGAGGTGTGGCGTGAGGTCCACTGGCTTGCTAAGCCCTACAGTCTCCACTTTCTTTGTCATGCGGCCGGTGATGTCTCACTCCCCAGCTGAGGGACATGGTTCTCTTGGGCTTGGCCAGGCAGTTTCTTTCCCCTGCAGTCCAATCGGTTTCCTCTAAGGGGGATGACTGAATGGCTTGCACTGATGCTTCAGCACCCCTGATTGCTCTTGTTGATCTGACACTTTCGAATGTAAAAGGCTCAATGCAGCAAAGGGAAAATCTCAAGCGCGTGAGATCCCTCTCTCTCTCAGTTTCCCTCCTATCCTGATTTAAAACCCAACAGCCTTCTACTCAGTAGTTACCCCACACACTGTAGTGGCACTGTTGCCAGGTACTGGTGGAGGAATAGTGTGGCACTTTTGCATAATGATAGCTAAATCGTTCTAACCATCATGGTGGGAGGGATTTGAAGGCATCTCCCAGAAGTTAATTCTGAAAGTGAGTGAAGGGAACTGGCCATTCAGTCATACTCTGAGGATAAACTGAAGAAGGGGTGGTATGGTCATCCCCTAGACCTACCCCTTCCCCTTTTCCCCCAAGAGGATTTGCCTCTGCAGGTAAGAAGCAGAGCAAAGATATGGTTGGAGGATGTAGGTCCATCTTGAGACCTCTTTGGATGGGGTGACCTTAGCCAAACTTTCCTGAAGGTCCAAATATTGTTTTTGTGTTGAAGGCTGGATAAACGTCCCTATGTGTGTGGGTTCTGTAGTGTCCCTTGCAATAGATGAGAGAAAGGACTCAGATGTGGTACCCACAGAAGGGATTCTCCACTCGGGACATTAGAGGCATGGAAGTTATTATTAATTATTTCTATTACAGTAGAACCTGGAGGCCCCAGGCAGGATCCGGACCCTGCTGGGTGTTGTACCAACATAAAATGATAGTCAGTCCTTACCCCAAAGAACATGTGCAGTCTAAGGCTCTGATCCTATGAACTACCCAGGGAGGAATGGGCTGCCTTCATAGGGGCTCTGTGCTGGCTCAGGGAACAACAGAAGAATGGCCATACTGGGTCAGACCAATGATCTGTTTAGCCCAGTACCCTGTCTTCCGACAGTGGCTGAGGCCAGATGGCTCAGAGGGAATGAACAGAATAGGACAAATTATTGAGTGTTCCACCCCCCTGTCATCCAGTCTCAACGTCTGGCAATCAGAGGCTTAAGGACACCCAGAGCATGGGGGTTGCATCCCTGACCATCCTGGCTAATAGCCATTGATAGACCTATCCTCCAAGAATGTAGCTAGTTCTTTTCTGAACCCAGTTATACTTTTGGCCATCACCGCATCTCTTGGTATCCATCAGCATGAAGCAGCTAGCAAGATCAGGGTCTAAGTTCCCCGGCTCTCAAGCTTGCGGACTAAGAAAAAAGCTTGGGTTTCACATTGTCACTACCCAGGATCTACCTAAGGGCAGGGGTGAGCTGCAGACGGTTCGCAACGGTTCGCGCGAACCGTTTGCTAAAATTAGACGCCGGACAGAGAACCGGATGCTAAAGTTCTCTGTCCGGCGTCTAATTTTAGCAAACGGTTCGCGTGAACCGTTGCGAATTCTGCCTCCACCTCCTGCCATGAAGCTCATCCTTGCTTCTCCTCCCCCACGGCTTCCCGCGAATCAGCTGTTCGCGCGGGAAGCCTGGGAGGGCTGAGAAGCAAGCAGGCTTCCCCGGCCCAGGAAGACAACGCTGAGGTAGAAAACTGGGGGCGGGGGGGCGTGTGCCCCGGCTGGTCCCTGGCCGCGGCCCGTCCCCGCCTCCCCGGCCGCGACCCTGCCCGGCCACCCGGCCCCCCCCCGTCCCCGGGTCCCCGCCCGACCCTCCCTGGCCGCGTTCCCGGCCGCGACCCTGCCCGGCCTCAGGTCCCCGCCCGACCCTCACCGGCTGCGGCACGGCCCCGCGTCCCCCCCCTGTCCCCGGCCGGGACCCGCCCGCGCCCCGCGTCCCCGACTCCCCCCGAACCCCTCCCCGGGTCCCCGCCCGACCCTCCCTGGCCGCGTCCCCCCCCCCCCCCGCGTTCCCGGCCCCGCGTTCCCGGCCGCGACCCTGCCCGGCCACCCGGCCGCCCCGTCCCCGGGTCCCCCGCCCCCCCCCCGCGTTCCCGGCCGCGACCCTGCCCGGCCCCCCCCCGTCCCCGGGTCCCCGCCCGACCCTCACCGGCTGCAGCACGGCCCCGCGTCCCCGTCCCCCACCCCCCGGCCCCGGCCGCGACCGTCCCTGGCCCTGCGTCCCCCCGAACCCCTCCCCGGGTCCCCGCCCGACCCTCCCTGGCCGTGTTCCCCCCCCCCGTCCCCGGGTCCCCCCCCCGTGTTCCCGGCCCCGCGTTCCCGGCCGCGACCCTGCCCGGCCCCCCCCCGGCCCCGGGTCCCCGCCCGACCCTCACCGCCTGCGGCACGGCCCCGCGTCCCCGACCCCCCCCCCGAACCCCTCCCCGGCCGCACCCCCCCCTGGCCCTGCCGTGCCCCCACCTACCGGGATGCTTGGCTCTGGACACGGCCCCCCACCTCCAGCCCGGCCTGGCCCCGTGGCTCCAGCCGCCCCTGCTGTTTTGCCCGGAGGCCGGGCTCCGGCAGCGCGGGTCTGGGCGTGGCGGCGGCCCCGGCTGCCCGGCTCCAACTCTGGCCGCAGCCCTCCCTGGCTCCACCCGGCCAGCCACCTGGCTCCGGCCGCCGGGCTCCCTCTGCATCCTCCGGCTTCGGCCGCGCGACTCCTGTCCCGGCCCAGCCACGTCCTGGCAGCGTGGTAAGGGGGCAGGGAGGGGGTGTTGGAGAGAGGGTAGGGGAGTTTGGGGGTGGGGGGGTTAGAGGGCAGGGAACAGGGGGATTGAATGGGGGCAAGGGTCCCGGGGAGCAGTCAGGAAAGAGCAGGGTTGGATGAGGTGGTGGGGGCACTCAGGGACAGAGAGAAGGGGTAGTTGTATGGGGTAGGGTTCTGGGGGGCCATTGAGAATGAGAGGAGGGGTTGGGTGGGGCGGCAAGGGGCAGTCAGGGGACAGGGAAGGGGGGAATGGGTCAGGGGTCTCGGAGTGTGTGTGTCAAGGAACATGAGGGGTTGGATGGGGCACGACCCCCCCCCGAGGGGGGGGGAAGGAGGGAACCCGTTGTTAAAATTTTGGAGGGAGGAGGGAACCAGTTGTTAAAAATTTGGCAGCTCATCACTGCCTAAGGGTATGTCTACACTGCAGTCAGGAGCGGAGCTGCCATGCTAAAAAGAGCAGTGTAGCGTGGTGGCCTGAACTAGCCCTTCAAGTACATACCCGGGGCGGGATCGTACTTAGGCAGCTAGCCTGTGCCACTGTGGCTACACTGCTATTTTTAATGAGCTAGCTAGATCCAAGCTTGTTGGGTGTGCCTACCTGTGCAGCAATCATGCCTCCTGATTGCAGGGTAGACGGTGTACCCGAAGGCATAGCCTGCATCGAGCAGTCATGGCACAGATTGCCGACTATATTGTGGCTTTTTGGTGTATTTTTTTGAACCCAGTTATGAACCTTGGTGTGATTTATCCATGTCAGAAGAGTTTTCCGCATTGTGACTTGCCTCAGATTTTTTCACCAATGCTGATTGGGGCAGCAAAAACCCTGGAGCCGGCCCTGTTTAGCAGCAGGCATAAGTCAACGGTCTTCAAAGTTCCTATGCCATTTGGCACCAGTGGCTGTCTGGCTCTATATATTTATTGATAGTAACTGCATGATGTTTTTTCCCCTCAGCAGCTGCATGCAGTATCACCGGCATGGAACTGTACAGGACACACACACTTTCTCATAGCGAGTAATTTTGACTTCTAGTTGCATGCCAGCCCCCCAGCCCCATAGATTCACTGTTAGCCTTGTCTGTATGTTGCATTATGATTGATTTTATTACTTTTGCGGCTTTTGCTGAAAATTTGAAATCTTATTTCTGATGCTTAAGCAAACTAGAAAATGGCAACCATTTCTCCACCTCCAAGATGTAAACACAGAAGAACCCTGATGTTCACACACAGACATGCCCTTTTAAGAAATAGGGCTGGGAATCATCTAGCATTATCTGTTTATTCTCTATAGTTCTTTATGTTCATATACCACCCCATCCCCATGGCAGCTATGCGTCTGTGAAGATGCTATATTGACAGCCCTGGAAACTGAAATCCTCTCAAATATATCAAAAGAGCAGCTTTGCAAGCTTGTCAGATTATGTGTCTCAAACTTGACCTCTAGGGATTACCTCTAGTGGTGAGAAGGTAGTTCATTCTCTATGCTGATTTTAATTCTTGTCCTTTCTGATCAGATTCTCAATCAGTGCCAGCTGGGCTGTGGAAACCTGTCCGCTAGGAACTAGACTGACACCACAAGATTATTTCAGATATAGTAGGTCACCAGATAGCTGTCTCCTACTACGAATCTGGGCTGGATTTGAACTGGTGCCCCAAAGGCAGAAGCCTCTTCATCCCCTAACATTCCCTCAAGCCATCCGGTCTCCAAAAGGAACTCTTCAAACCTCGAAATAACATCATGTTACAGAGACTGCTAAAGACGTTAGATTGCATCTAGAAATCGCACAGGGGTGAAACACTTCCCTTGCTTTTAACACTAAATTGCTTCATTATAATTTCCAGCAAGAGAGTGTGTGATTCGTCATGTGCATTGTTGTCGTTCTCAATTAATGCTTTCCACAGGAGTTCAGGTTTAAGCATCTCCCTTTCTCTTCCCAGGCTCTCCACATTTCCCAGACTGTTTTCCAGAGCTAGAGATCATTCCATTTCCGAGATGCTGCATTTCTCACCTGCTGATTGCAATTAGCAACTGCCAGCTGGGACCTGGTGTGCTGCTGAAGAGCTAACAAGAAGTGGAGAGCAGCATGAGGCCTAGACAGTGCGTATGCTTTGAATATATAAAAATGCTGCTTTGTGTTTATGAGAACACACCACTGCAAACAGATTTCCATGCTCCTACATGAATGTAGCTTGCTTTCCTTGGTGCCATAGTTTACGTATTACTTTTTCACACAATACAATCATGGGTTTACTAGTAAGGAAACGGGGGGGCAGGGGCGCGGAAATAAAGAATAGCATAGGTAAAAGTGAAGCCAACAGCGACCTTGTTAAGCAAAGCTTTCACATAGTACTATCCTCAGGCACTGTCAGTCATGATGGGGCCAAGTTACCTCTGTTTGCATCAAAAGAAGCTCATTAGACTGACAGCTAAGACTGACTCCAGAGGCTGAGAGGATCTGCCCATAGGCTTAGCTGAAATTACAGTGCTGTAGCATTCAGGAGACCTGAGCTTGTGGGTATCTCTGGGATTCATGCTCTCTGGGGTCAGACTGTACCTGCCAACTGCCAGAGGGAAAAGAGCACAAGGAATCTCCCTGCTTCGTGCTGACCATGATTAAAATCCTTGCCCTTATCTGAAAACAAGCTCCCTGCTAGTGCTTCCATGGGTGCTAGCCTCTCCAAAAGGATGGAGGGGCCCTTTAAGGGGCAGAGCAATAGCCATGCTGTCTCTGTACTGTGGTGAATTCTGGAAGGTGTTGGGCTTCCCTGAGGGTATGTCTACACTACGGGATTATTCCGATTTTACATAAACTGGTTTTGTAAAACAGATTGTATAAAGTCGAGTGCACGCGGCCACACTAAGCACATTAATTCGGCGGTGTGCATCCATGTACTGAGGCAAGCGTCGATTTCCGGAGCGTTCCACTGTGGGTAATTATCCTGTAGCTATCCCATAGTTCCCGCAGTCTCCCCTGCCCATTGGAATTCTGGGTTGAGATCCCAATGGAAAAACAGTGTCGTGGGTGATTCTGGGTAAATGTCGTCACTCAATCCTTCCTCCGTGAAAGCAACGGCAGACAATCATTTCACGCCCTTTTTCCCTGGATTGCCCTGGCAGACGCCATAGCATGGCAATCATGGAGCCCGTTTTGCCTTTTGTCACTGTCACCGTATGTGTACTGGATGCTGCTGACAGACGCGGTACTGCACTGCTACACAGCAGCATTCATTTTCCTTTGCAAGGTAGCAGAGACAATTACCAGTCATATTGCACCGTCTGCCATGCCATTGTAAATTGGTTATCAGTTGTTCTGTACCGTCTGCTGCTATCATGGGTGCTCCTGGCTGGCCTCGCTGAGGTCGGCCGGGAGCGCATAGGCAAAAATGGGAATGACTCCCTGGGTCATTCCCTTCCTATGTTTTGTCTAAAAATAGAGTCAGTCCTGCCTAGAATATGGGGCAAGTGTACTAGAGAACCAGAGAGCACAGCCACTCCATGTCAGAGCCCCAGAGATCCCGCAGAAATGATGAGCTGCATGCCATTCTAGGGGGTGCCCCTGCAACAACCCCACCTGTTGCTTCCCTCCTCCCCCAACCATCCTGGGCAACCGTAGCAGTGTCCCCCCATTTGTGTGATGAAGTAATAAAGAATGCAGGAATAAGAAACACTGAGTTTTTAGTGAGATAAAATGAGGGGGAGGCAGCCTCCAGCTGCTATGATAGTCCAGGCAGTACAGAATCTTTTCTTTAGACATGAAAGGGGGGGGCTGATGGAGCTCAGCCCCCAGTTGCTATGATGAGGACGGTTACCAGCCGTTCTGTACCATCTGCTGGGAATGACCAGGAGTCATTCCTATTTTTACCCAGACGCCCCCGGCAGACCTCACTGAGGCCAGCCAGGAGCACTCACAGGATGATGACGAGGACGGCTATCAGTCCTTCTGTACTGTACCGTCTGCCACTGGGGAGGGGAGGGGAGAGGATGCTGCGGTTTAGTGCTGCAGCACCCCGTCTACCAGCAGCATGCAGCACCCTATGTCTAGGGTGACATTGAAAAAAGGTGAGAAACGATTTTTTTCCCTTTTCCTTCGGGGGAGGGGGGGGGGAGGGTGTAAACTGATTACAGACACCCTGAAACACCCGGGAAAATGTTTTTGACCCTTCAGGCATTTGGAGCCCAGCCAAGAATGCAAATGCTTTCTGGAGACTGCGGGGACTGTGGGATAGCTGGAGTCCTCAGTACCCCCTCCCTCCCTCCATGAGCGTCCATTTGATTCTTTGGCTTTCCATTACGCTTCTCACGCAGCACTGTGCTGAGTCCCTGCTGTGGCCTCTGTTTATCATATATTGGAGATTTTTTCAAATGCTTTGTCATTTCGTCTTCTGTAATGGAGCTCTGATAGAACAGATTTGTCTCCCCATACAGCGATCAGATCCAATATCTCCATGTTGGAGCTCTTTTTGGATTTGGGACTGCATCGCCACCCGTGCTGATCAGAGCTCCACGCTGGGCAAACAGGAAATGAAATTCAAAACTTCGCAGGGCTTTTCCTGTCTACCTGGCCAGTGCATCCGAGTTCAGATCACTTTCCAGAGCGGTCACAGTGGTGCACTGTGAGATACCGCCTGGAGGCCAATACTGTCGATTTGCAGCCACACTAACCCTAATCCGACATGGCAATACCGATTTCAGCGCTACTCCTCTCGTCGGGGAGGAGTACAGAGATCGGTTTAAAGAGCCCTTTATATCGATATAAAAGGCCTCGTTGTGTGGATGGGTGCAGGGTTAAATCGGTTTAACGCTGCTAAATTCGGTTTAAACGCGTAGTGTAGACCAGGCATGAGGTACAATGTCTGCTGGTCCTCCCAATGGGGCAGAGAGGTCTCTCAGCACTGCCAATGCTAGGAGGTGCTTATTAGGCACAATGAAGGCCCAAAGTGGCACATTCTGGAAGCATGCTCAGTACCTAGTGGGGGAGGGTGGGTATCCTATCACAAATTTCCCCAGCAATGCGACTGTGCTCATCTGAAATGCTAAACTGAGATGTGCCAGGCGACATGCACAGACAGGCAGAGTGGGGGAATATAAAAATATAATCTCCTTTTGCTCCAGCCACATGTGGCATGCACAGGCCTAGTCAGTCTTTGAGTGGGAGAGGCAGCTGGTGCTTTGCAGCTGCTGTCTGTGTTATCAATACTCTGCTTTCTTTGATCCAGTATAGCCCTAAAGCATTGCAATGCCCGTGTCACTCATTTTTAGCACTTCATCCTCTCCCTGTGTGTGGTCGTGGTGTGTATGGTATTCTGCATGTACTGTAATGCAGCAAATCCAGGACTTTGCAGGACGTAGGCCCTGTTGGTCTGAACACTCAGCTCAAGCTCTGCAGGGGGTTCAGTATTGTAACTGCCACTTGGTCGTATGGCCAGTGTACCATGAGTTCAAAGGCAAGAGCTGTAGATGAACCAAAGGCTACGTCTTGTGGGCTCTCTAGCACCTATTTTCCAGTAACTTTCCCTACGTTCTCCTGCTGCTTGTCAAGACGTTTGGATTAAGGCTGATAGAAAGGGTAAATATGCTTAGCGTAGTTCAGAAGTCCCAAAGGACAGTTCTGTAGGAGGATACAAAGATAATTCTGCCCTTTGGCCACCTCATCAAGGGAGCCCCTTCCAGTTTGCCTCTTGCTTCGTGGGTGATAGTCTTTGCTACTTAGATCTTGCAAGTCTGGCTTGACTCTGCTTCCTGGTCTTATTTAATATTCTCGTTGGCCCACCGACTCCTCTACAGTTAGTCTTGTTGATGATCCCATTGTGATGGGTTCCCCCCGGGGTGCCACTTGTAACTGGGATATCACTGAGCTCGCCTGTCCCACTAGCCTGGGTTCCCCTTACTCTGTGCTGCTGTGATAGGCTCTCAAGCTCCCTTCGAGCACACACACAAGCAAAGACACACCCAGCTGCAGCTTTATTCACACAGTTGCTGAGATCAGCTCTGCATGGGAGATCTCAGCTAAGGAATTGCCCAGCATGCAAGTGCACTCCCCCTCTGGAGTGTAAACCCAAAATTGCACAGAGAACGATACAGTGTAAGCTCATAAAATTCACCCTCTCGCTCAGTGTGGAGAGAGAGATGCAACAGCTTTCTGCCCCAAGTCTGAGTTCCACACTGGTTTTAGAGAAAAAACAAAACAAATGTATTAACTACAAAAGATAGATTTTAAGTGATTATAAGGAATAGCAAAGAGATCAAAGCAGGTTGCTTCAGTAAATAAACAAAAACCCCAAACTGAGCTTAACATACTAGATAGGTAAAATATAAATTAGCAAATTCTCACCCTGAGTGATAAACAGGCTGGTAGATTCTTAAGGCCTTAAGTTGCCTTGGCTTTCCCAGGTTTTCATACACAAGCTAAAACTCCTTCTAGCCTGGGACCATGACCTCCCACTTCCCACAGTTCAGTCTTTGTTCCTCAGGTGTGTTGTTGTTGGGAAAGTGAAGTGCCCCCATGATATCATTTTTCCCTTTTATATCTTCTCCCTACTTGCTGGAAAGTTCTTTTGCTGTGACCTAGGTCAAACAGTTCCCATTGCATGGTGCTGTCTCTGAGCGGTTTCTCTTGTACACAGTTCCTGGAGTAATCCTTGTGCTTGTGTGTATTTCCCCATTAACATGGTTTGGTCTTTTTACTATCGTATCCTGAAAGGCTGCTTGTGGGTGTTTCCAACCTCAGGACATGTTTCAGCAACACATAAATAGCCAAACTTCATAACTTCGCATACAATGACAGCACATACAATCCAACGAGATATTACTGTCTAGCAGATCAAGACTTTTAGAATGACACCTCACAAGGCATACTTTGTATAAGACATAACCTAATTACATGACAGTGGTGAATATTGGAGTGGCAGGGTGTCAGAGCCATCTCTTCTTTATGGCCTCTACCTGTAGGTGACAGACCACAAGCCCAGAAGTAGTTACTGGAAAGCACATTCCATGACCAAATTTCCTGTGTGTAGCTCATTCCTGCTTCAAGGCCAGTCACCCAATTCACTAACACTCGTTTACTCTCTGCTGTGCTTGGTACTACTTCCCGAGTGAATCAGGACCCCTTTGAAATAGGGCTAACTCTTTAAGGACTTGAACAGGTTTTGGGACTGCAGCACCCTTGAATAGTGGCTAAGGCATCTCCCCTTTAGAGCCTACCACATAGTGTTATCATGCTAACCCTTCCCCAGGTTATTACCTCTCTAAGCATGATACAGCCATTCAGGTACTATCCTTTCAAGTCTGTCCTGGCAGATTATTCCTCCTTAGGTTTCAAAGGCTCTCTGTCTGCAGATGTTTGGCTGAATGTTCAGCTGCTCTCCTCTGGATTTCCCGTTCAGCCAGGAAGAAGGAGGCTGAGGTATCTGGGCACAATGGCATTTTCTACTCCAAGAATGAATCTTCTCCAGGTCCCAGGACAGATCTACCTGCACATTATTTCTCCATGGTAGAAACTCTCTGCTGGTTCTTTTCTTTTCCATGGGACTCTCTGAGCTGCATTTAAGCTGAGAGATGTAAGGAATTCTCTGCTGATTTACTGTAATACCACTCTAGATCCACCAGTCCTAACAACAGCGAGAGCAGCAGTGTAAGCCAATAGGTGGTATTACCACCATGTGAGCCTCCAGTTCTTTCATAGTGACCTGCATCGTTTTGGGGAAATGATTCTAAAAACCAATCTGGGGCAGTGACTGTCTCTTTATGCTTGTTTCTGCAGAGCACTGCACAATGGGGCCCTGATCCTTGATTCCCTAAGCACCTACTGTGTTACTACTACCAATAATGTCATTAGAGAAGCTGATCAAGAAGGAAGCAGGCAGAGGCATGGTTTCATCAGACATATTCAGCAAGTAAACCCTGGGGATCCACTCTGTGGCCATGAGAGTGGTCAGCAGGGCTACCCATTGCACCTGAAGATTTTTTTTAAAGGGGTGTTGATAGAAGGGAACGGTCTGACAAAGAGGAATGGAGAATAGCAGTGGAAGAGAGGGTAAGCAATGGGGAATTTTAGGGTGAGAATGGAAGAAAGGAGAAATGTAGAACTGGAGGAGAAATGAAAAGGTGGAAAGTCTTGGGGAAGGCATGGTGTATTGATAGCTGTTTTGGATTTGCACATTATTATTTTAAGAGTGCTGGGGTTTCCTGATCCTGCTTGCAGGCTAGGGGGCTCTGTAGCAAAGCATGCAATCAGAGTCAGTCTTGGAAAAATCAGCTTAAAGCAACATGGGCTTCAGTGGTGCCTCCCTATCTTCAGGAGCAGCCTGTTTTCTCTCTCTGTGTATTTGAGTTCTTGTGTGCTATTGTTTTGTATTCTAAGAAAAAAAGTTGTGCTATGTTACAACCTTCCAGCAAGAGTATGTATGTTTTTATCTACTTTCTGTGTATATGCTGTGAACATAACAAAAGAAGGAACAGACAAAGAAGGGGGAGACACAGAAATAACTAAACCAGTGAAGGGGGAAGGATAGCTCAGTGGTTTGAGCATTGGCCTGCTAAACCCAGGGTTGTGAGGTCAATCCTTGAGGGGGCCACTTAGGGATCTGGGGCAAAATCCATACTTGGTCCTGCTAGTAAAGGCAGCGGGCTGGACTCAATGATCTTTCAGGGTCCCTTCCAGTTCTATAAGATAGGTATATCTCCATGTATTATATTATTATTTAACACAGTAAAATGAAAAGAATATGCTAAAAGGAGTGCGTGAAAATAGGAAATCAAAGGGAAAATGAAACAGAGGGATGGAATAAGGAAAAGAAAGAGCACGAAGAAAGGAACACTTTCCATTTGGATTGAATAACAATTGTATTTGTGAAGCCATACACTCCTCCTACATGTCTACTAAGATTTCCAAATCCATAGCAGATTCCTATCCATCTGAGATAAGCATTGTAATTCATTACTCACTCAGCTTCATATTTCCACATTTCAGTCAGGTGGTGCCTGCCCCTATGCAAGAATCCTTTTCCCTCCTGCCCCCTTAGGTACATAAGAACATAAAAACGGCTATACTGGGTCCGACCAAAGGTCCATCAAGTCCAGTATCCTGTCCTTTGACAGTCGCCTTTGGCAGGTGCCCAGAGGGAATGAACAGACAGGTTATCAAGTGATCCATGCACTGTCACTCAATCCCAGCTTCTGGCAAACAGAGGCTAGGGACACCATTCCTGCCCATCCTGGCTAATAACCATTGATGGACCTATCTTCCATGAATCTATCTAGCTCCCTTTTGAACCCCGTTATAGTACTGGCCTTCACAACACCCTCTGGCAAGGAGTTCCAGTGTCCAGTGTCCAGTTGACAGTGTGTTGCATGAAAAAATACTTTCTTGTGTTTGTTTTAAACCTGCTGCCTATTAATTTCATTTGGTGGCCCCGAGTTCTTGTGTTATGAGAAGGAGTAAATAATACTTCCTTATTTACTTTCTCCACACCACTCAGGATTTTATAGACCTCTATCATTTCCCCCCTTAGTCGCCTCTTTTGCAAGCTGTGAAGTCCCAGTCTTATTAATCTGTCCTCATACGGAAGCCGTTCCATACCCTAATCATTTTTGTTGTCCTTTTCTGTACCTTTTCCAATTCAAATATATCATTTTTGAGATGGGGTGACCACATCTGCACACAGTATTCAAGATGTGGGTGTACCATGGATTTATAGAGAGGCAACATGATATTTTCTGTCTTCTTATCTACCCCTTTCTTGATGATTCCAAACATTCTGTTCACTTTTTTGGCTGCCGCTGCACTTTCAGTGGATGATTTCAGAGAACTATCCACAATGACTCCAAGATCTCTTTCTTGAGTGGTAACAGCTAATTTAGACTCCATCACTGTATATGTATAGTTAGGATTATGTTTTCCAATGTGTATTACAGTACAGTCCCAGTACTTGCTCTCTCTGAATACAGGGACATTGCAATCTGTGGGCAGCCTTAGATTCTCTTAAATAGGCAGGGAGTGGTGGGGCCTTGATCCACCCCCATACACTAATTAGCAGAGCAGGTCCTGCAAGGTGAGAACACAGGCAGCACACTCCCCCTGCATGACAAGAGGCAACACATCTGCCTCAGGCTCAGTGCCTCTAGAGCTCCCACTGTTGCCAAAGAATTGTGGGGTTTATGATGAAAGCATGAAATCTGCCAGAGATTTAGGGAATGGCCTAATAAAGATCTTCAGATCTGGGGCTATTGCCAATCCATGCCAAGTTGGCTGTGGCAGCTGTTTTAAATTCTGTATGCATTTTTTCTGCTGCTTATCATCTTAGACCATCCCAGTGCGTTTTTATTTTTGTACATTAGTATTCCTATTGTCTTGGCTTGAGATTATACAAAAATATTAAGAATTAACATGCTCTGCAGTGTATCAGCAGAGAGTGTTTACTAAAATATTAATTATATAGAAAAACACCACAATACATTTGGAAGGTTCTGTTCTGTTCATGACCAGAAAGCTACATTTCTCTTCGCTAATAATGATATTTCAGATTGATCTATGCATACCATGCTATTGCCGTGTCTCAGAAAGATTGAAAGGGCAGCTTACAGAAACATACAGCCTACAAATGAATTAAGAAACAAAGTCTTTCAGAGTCTTCAGAATTTTGAAATGTCGCATTCCCCACAATTTTGGAAGGAGGAAAGCTGCAACTTGGTATTGGAGATCTCCCTTCGCTTGATAGGCTCTGTTAATGGCTTGGTTTTATCTTACAAAATCTTGATTAGGTTATGCTTTAAGTCTGTGGCATGTGTCATGCTTTTATCATATTTTTGCACAAATCTGATCAGCTAGTAGGTGACACATCTGCACATCATCCCCAGGGCAACTTTTACCTTTCCAGCCACATTTGGCTCCTTATTGTTTTCCCCTGGCAGAAGAACTGGATCCGAAAAGAGAATTTTGTTTCTAGTTACTGAAAAGCCATTGTCTGTTTATGACACACCCAGCACCTATTTCAATCCTCCTTCAAACCCTGGAAGCACCTATCAAAGCCTATTGGTGTTGTCCTTCAAGGGGCCCCAGCTTCTCCTGGCCCGCCTTAACTTGTCTTCAATTTGGTCAATACATGAGCCTAATTAAGGCTAGCAATCCCTTAATTTTAGGGCTTGCTGTCTGCTTCACTCTCCGGTTGCTGTCTCCCCTTTGCTGTCCTAAGCCTTTTTGCCTCCCTTTCCTTCTCTGTACTCTCCCCTTTATAGAAGGCCTTGTTTCCTCTATTGGCTGCAGCTCTGAGTGCCTGCCTCCATGTTTGGCAGCTCTGGCAGCTGCATGAGGGTGTGGTCGAGCTGCTTGCTTGTAAAGAGGGAAGACTCTCCTCCCTCCTCTCTCTAAGCTCAGAATGGGGTTTGTTGGCCCCATTACAGCACCTCCTGGTAGCAGAAGCAGCAGCAGCAGCAGAGTCTTTCAGAAGCCCCTACATTGAAACCACCCCCTCCTCCCCATTCTCTGGGATGAGTCTCATCCTTATTTTTTTTTAGTAGTAAATATTTATACTCTGGGAACGCCCATATGACCCAATCAAGATTGCAGCCCCATTATGCTCTGGGGTGTGAAAACAGTCTTTCCTCCTTGGCTTCTTTTTGCTTCTCCTAGTAATCTGGGGAAAAGACAAGAAAGGGAAGCCCATCTTCTCACTCAGAAAGTGACACATTTTCTTCCCCCAAATCATTTCTGAAAGAATCAGCAGATCTTTTGAAAATGTTCACAGCCTAGAGAACACAATCACGGCTGGACATGATCATCAGAGGCACTGCAAAGGGGACTACTGGGCATCTGGGCAGAATCGAGCTGTAAGTTCTTGTGGCACAATAAAAGGATTTTTCAAGCTTGTCAAGGCCAAAGGAATTCCCTGAAGGATCAAGCTAAGCTATTGTCCACGAAAGGGTGGATAGGTGAAGGTCAGATGGTTTCATAATACTCCTGCAGTCTCTTCTTGTTGGTGTATGCAGAATGGGTTCACATGTTTTCATTCTTAGGCCTGTTTCTTTTAGCCATTTGGTGTGATCCAGGAGGCCGCCACACATGTCTTCACTTTTGTGGTTACAGACTATGTAATCTAGGAAAATGTAGCAATTTACACAGCTATTTAAGGTCTTTACTAATTTCCCATTTTCAGGCCTGGCTCCCAGGAGAGTCACAAATGGGTTTGGATTTGTAGTCATTTCAAACGCCGATGAAATAAAGGGAGAAAGAACCCTCTCTCCAAACCATTGAAGCAGCCTCCAGCCCCACAGAAAGTACTGTCGTATTGTTTGCCCTCAGAAACACTACGCTGCTAGCATCGATCTGCCTGGTTCATTGTCAAATAGCCTTTGTTCCTGAGGAGCGCATTACCAAAGGGGAGTGTAGCGGGGTGGTTAGCCGTTCCTGCCCTGAGGGGTTTAAAAAGCCGCCTGGGAGAGCTTGAAAGCTGCAACTCTAAAAGCTGGGCTGATTGGGGAAGCAGCTGCAGCTGGGCCACACCCTAATCAGGCCACAGCTGGCCTGTATAAAAAGGCCAGGGATGCCAGGAGCAAACAGTCTTCCTCTGCCTGTAGAGGGAGAAGGGCCTGGTTGCAGGGAGCTAGACACAGGGTACCTGAGTGGAGCAGGACTGGGGAAAGGCAGAGGCGCTGGGGAGCTCCTGCCTGGAAAGCCCCAGGCTGTGGCCTAGCACAAGGCCAAGAGGTACTGGGGGTTGCAGGGGGTAGCCCAAGGGGTAGGCAAAGGCAGCAGGTCCAAACCCATTTGCCTATGATGAGTGGCTGATACTGCAGTCTGCCCCAGTGAATGGGGGCTAGATGGAGACTGGGTGTGACGATGCGGTTCTGGCGGGACCCAACTGAGAGTGCCAATTCAGGACCAATTGCTTAAACAGGGCACTTACAGCCCAAGGCTGGGGTTTTTCCACCTCTAAGGCAAACCAAACCAGCCAGACAAAGAGGACTTCGGTTTCACCCCAATGGCTAACCACAAGAGTCACAAGCAATTTCCTTAGACACTCCAGTTTCCCGGTATCACCACCAATGCCACTTGTCCTGGGGATGAATGGTTATGAAAACCAACACCCCAATAAAAGAAAATGGTTCTCTCAATCCCAAAGGACCAAGCCCCAGACCCAGGTCAATATACACATCAGATCTTACCCATAAACCACGCTGTTGCCAGTCCTCTAGAATCTAAAATCTAAAGGTTTATTCATAAAGGGAAGAAGGTAGAGATGAGAGGTAGAATTGGTTAAATGGAATCAATTACATACAGTAATGGCAAAGTTCTTAGTTCAGGCTTGTAGCAGTGATGGAGTAAACTGCAGGTTTAAATCAAGTCTCTGGAGAACATCCCCCGCTGGGATGGGTCATTCAGTCCTTTGTGCAGAGCTTCAGTTTGTAGCAAAGTCCCTCCAGAGGTAAGAAGCAGGATTGAAGACCAGATGGAGATGAGGCATTAGCCTTATATAGGCTCTTCCAGGTGTAAGAATACTTCTTTGTTCTTACTGTGGAAAATTACAGCAAAATGGAGTCTGCAGTCACATGGGCAAGTTCCTGCACACCCTGCTGAGTTACAAGGCATATCTGCCTCCTCTCAATGGGTCAAGTGTGTAGCTGATGGTCCTTAATGGGCCATCAAGCAGGCTAGGCAGAGCTAACACCAACTTGTCTGGGATGTTTCCCAGAAACACAGCACAAATTTGAAATACAGACAGTATACAGCCAATACTCATAACTTCAACTACAAAATGATACATACATATAGACAGCATAATCATAACCAGCAACCCATAACCTGGTCTTAGACACCTTATATGACCCCCTTTATATAAGTTTTGGTGCCACTACAGGACCTTGGTTGCAAACCATGTTCTATATGGTCCCAGTTTATATCAATAACGTCACACCGGGTAGTAGCCAAAACTGAGGCAAAGTGGGATAGTGGGTTGGGGGTTCCACAGGGAGGGGAGACCCAGATCAGAGGGGCACTGCCAGGGGGCAGCACCCCAGTTAAAAGGGCACCGGGGTCCAGGAAGACATGGGGGCCAAGAGGACAGGCAGATCACTGGCCTGCAGAGGGTGCTCCTGGCTGGAAAAAGAGCTAATTTCCGATGACAACCAGCAGGAGGCGCCGCAGGGGTGAGTCCATATGCCTACAGGGAGTAATAAAGAAATGTCTTAATTTTAAACTTGTTTTGAATGGTAATTGTATTTGTAAGATGATATTTCTCCTCCCAGGGATTCACTCTGATTTCCAAATCTAGAGGAGGTTCCTATTTGTCTGAGTTAAGAACTATAAGGCATTAGTTGATTCTAACACCCATTGCTTCTTGAAAGTGAAATTACAATGAAAAGTATGAATCTACTCCATATGTTTTTAATTGTAGATTGTATTCTAAAAGAACAATGTAATGGTATTACAGTTAGAAGGATGGATGGAACAATCCATTATAACTATTGTATTATTTATTATCTGCTGTGAGGTAACACCTAAAGGGCCCCATTCAAGCTGGGATCCACCTTGTTCTAGGTTCTGTACTAACTTATAAAATATGGATCCTGCCCCCAAAGGATTTACAATGTTTAAAATAGCCCAAGACATCCCAAAGGAAGGGGAAGGAGCTACAAGGGCTAATCGTTGCGGCCAAGTGGTAATAGGCACACGTCTTCTTGGTTCCACAGTGATACAAACACTCTTCTGCTCTACTTGGCTAGTCTCCTTGTAAGACTAGAAAAACATAGTAATCTCCATTCCCTTTTCCCAACTAGTGACTGTCCCCTAGGGTGCCCTAAATGAGACTTTCTTCTACCTCCAGGCCCCTCTTGCCCATCCCTCTCTGTGACCAGCCAGCTCTGAGAATCACTCAGCCAACCACAACAGTTCAGCAGAAAAACACTCAGTGGAGAATTCTAAAGTCCTGAAGAGAGTCTATGGGGTCCCAGTTGGGTGAGGGCAGGAGCCTTCATGTCCATCCTGTCTGGCTCCAGTGTCCCAGGCAGCCTGCTGCCACCATGTTCTACTGCTAGGTCCTAATGGGGTTCATTGACACGTGTCAAGAGTGAGGAGATCACTCCTTGGCACGGCCTTGTGGAGAAGGGGCAGAAACCTTCATGGCCCTCCTAGACACGGGGATGCCAGGTGGCAGGATGTTTGCTATTTAACCTGAATTTTATGTGCTGTACAGGCATTTTGGTAAGGTAAATTTTTTTTAAAAATGCATAATAATGAATACATTGCTTTTTTTTTGTCTGTAGAGCCTGGTGTTTGATGAAGGCTGGTATGGTGCATTATCCCTCTATATAGGTGGGAGATACATGAAGCACAGAGATTTGCCAACAGTCACTAGTAATTTAGGTCTCTTGCTTGCTAGCCCCATGCTCACCCCACTAGAAAACAGAGCTATCCCTAAACCAAATAGTCAATACAATAATATAAAACTCACTGAGCAGTAGTGAAAGCAGCTAGACTGGATAGCCTGAAATTCAGAAGTTGTTCCATAAGGGAACCACTAGGGACTATTCTCACTGACTTTTTCAATTATCGTCTTGTCTCCGTGTCTGTCCTTGTTTTTTACCATGTATATTAAGCAGGAGAGCGGTATACAACCCAAATCTTGCTAAGTTTGAAAAGCAGAAAACATGGATACAAATTACTTTTGGGAATTATCATCATGTTGGAATTATTTCACTGTCTCAAAAATAATCCTGGCTGGCAGTCTCGGAGCCCTTAATAGTCTTTAAAATTCATTTTTAAAAAAATTGAATGAATGCTCAAAATAAAAGAAAATAAGGAAGAATATTCACTCACACCAAGGTGGACCAATCTGTTCCTAGCACAGTAGTTCAGTGTCTCCCAGTAGCATAGTCTGGGTAGGCTACACTTACACTCATATTCAGGAGGAAAGGTTTAACCCCCGCATTTGCATTTGGCAGTGTTCTTTTAAGTGTTGGGGTGTTTTGAATGGTACAGATGGCTGGGGATATCAGAGGCGTTTGGTAGTTCCCTACTATCTGTGACATTACGGAGATTAGAACTCCATAGGGCAGATTCTTTGCTCGAACGGAGCTCTACCTGGAGAGGGACACAATGTGGGATGTGAAAGATGGCTATAACCATATGTGTTCTCTCCTATTCTGGGCTCAGCTGAAGGCCAGCCAGACTCCTCACATAAGAGCAGCCCCATGGCTACTCTACCTTATGCTTGGCTGCCTATGGCCCCAAGGGGCTTTTCTGACTGCTGAGACTAGCTCTTTGTCCATGTCTCCTATGTGCCTTTATTGCAGGGGCCTGTAGTTCCCAGTGACCAGATTCACTGGGTTCGCAGCCCCTTCACTGCAGCAGAGCAGCAAAAGGGGCCATAACATAATGCAGAATCCAGCCTCTCCCCGTCCTTCTCAGAGAAACTGATTTTCTTGAAGAATGCTGATTCACCCAGCTGCTTTCTACAGCAGGAAACACTCCAGGCTTTTGAACCTGTGAGTGATCTAGTCGTCATATATCTTGGACTAACCCAAATTTTTAGATTTGTCCCAGTTTGTTCCCCCTCCTTCCTTATACTCATCATGCCAATCAAGAATTCCAGCCTTCTCATTCTTTTTTTGCAAAATCAGCAGCAACACAGGTTACTGGGTTCAGTATATTTAAACCAAGCATACCCAGATGGCTAATTTGACCAGCCAGCCATGTTTCTAGAGACGGTAAGGGTTTTCTTTCCTACGTTTGTTCTGTAGTCCCTTCACACTGTCTGGAGTAGCTCATGACCTACCTCAGGGCAGGCTGTCAAAAACCACGTAGATATCTCAAACTGGTGGGGTGTTCTATAATTAGATTTCACCAAGCCAGGAACAAATGTGAACTCCTGGATCACTGTACCAGTCTTACCATGGAGCCACAGACAGTTCCTTTGGACTCTCTAGTCTATTTTACCACCCAGACAAATTGGACTTAATGATAAATGGTTGCGTACCACCAAAAACATCACACCATATTCAGGTTGCTTCCCATGCCAAGAGACCAGTCACTTACTCCAGATCAATTGATACCCTAGATCTTACACCAAAGCCTGTAGCCAATCCTGTAATAAATTATCTAAAGGTCTATTAATTAGGAAAAAGGCATAAGAGTTATTTACAGATTAAAGCAAGCAAACATATGCACAAATGAGTTACCATCCAAATCCATAGAGTGACAGTGATCTGTCAATTCAAAGTAACTTTCAGGGCAGACCCAGGGGTAATCCCTGGGGATCGCTGCCTCAGTTTAGAGTCTCTGGCCCTGTCAGAGCTCAAACAGTATAGAGAGATCAACAATTTTCCTAAGACTTTGCTTTATTTCCTCCATTCAGCTTCCAAGTCCACAGGACGAGTCCACAGCTTCCTTGCATGTAGCATTTCCAAGGTGAGATAGGGCCATTAACCCAGTTTGTTGTATTGTGATGGTTCATGGCCCATCTGATTTTAATAGTCCATCTGGATGAGAGGAGGGGATGTTTTCCATGCTTGGGTTCACAAATACAAAGCAAACATTTTCAAAGTTATAAAGCAAAACTTATATACAGTATTTTCTTATAGCGTGGAATTCAGACATTACAAGTGAAATTACTGCAAGCAGCAACTTACAAGCATTTCAGAGAATCCAAACACTAAATACATTCTTATTCTATTCTGCACAAAGCTAACATACAGGTGGACTGGTCTGGTCTCCAGCTATGAGTTTGTTAGTTCTTAGCTAATGCCTGCAGCCTGGGCAAGAGCTGGCACCTGGTTTGCCAGCATCCCAGCCCCCCAGCCCCAAACTAAAGTGAATTTCCACTTCTCCCTCACCAAGTACTTCTGTAATTGTTGGCCACATAGAATGGGACTTCCCCATTTTTAACTGCATGTCCTCAGGGTAAAGTGAGCTTAGTAAGGGATATGTAGAGCTTTATCCTACGGACGGCTGAACATCCCCTGCAAGAGCATTCTCATCTCTCACCCATTTCAGTGGACTTGGAGGGCATTCTGTAGGGTTGGACCTATTGTTGGGACATAGTTAATTATTATTTCTTGCATTTCAGATGGGAGTTATGCCACTAGCATTACAGTGAATGACCAGTGGCCTGAGAACTCAATTGGGAGCCAAGAACTGGTGGGTTTTTCTCTCTCTGTGGCCTTAGGCATTAAACGTAATCACCCTGCCTCAGTTTCCCCATATGTAAAACAGTGATGATAAAACTTCACAGAGGAGTTGCAAATAGAACTGAAGCCAAACCAGGAAGTTTAAATCCATATCCAAAGCAAAACTTCCCCAAACCTCAAGAGGGGCTTGAATCCAATGTTCTGGTTTGACTCCACCTTACAGAAAATAGCCAGAATTACAAAGTTTGGGTCTCAATTTTCTTAAGGTTTGAAGGGGTCTGAGTCCAGTGTTCTGGCTCAGGCTCCCCATGCTAGTTGTGATGATTCATTGGTTAGTGTTTGTGAAGCTCTTCAGATGGAAAGTGGTACACAAGTGCCAACTGTCATTATTGGGAATAAAAAAGAGACAGTCCTGTTCTATGCTGCTATTGGAAGGGTGAGTAAATGTGATTAGTGAAGAAAGATCTTATCCCTGAGAATAGTAATACAGAATTTTAACATCATTCACAATTTCCCCCCAAACAACTTAAACACACTCCATCCTGTAAAAAGCCTTTTTTTTTTTGTATTAAGGGGCATTGCTTCCCTTCCTGGGCACTGAGGGTATGTCTACATTATGAAATTAGGTCAATTTAATAGAAGTCGATTTTTTTAGAAATCGATTTGATACAGTCGATAGTGTGTGTTTCCCTACTAAGTGCAGTAAGTCGGTGGTGTATGTCCACAGTACCGAGGCTAGTGTTGACTTTCAGAGCATTGCACTGTGGTAGCTATCCCACAGTTCCCGCAGTCTCCGCCGCCCATTGGAATTCTGGGTTGAGCTCCCAATGCCTGATGACAAAAACATTGTCGTGGGCGGGTCTGGGTACATGTCATCAGGTCCCCCCCTCCCTCCGTGAAAGCAACGGCAAAAAATCATTTCTCGCCTTTTTTCCTGGGTTACCTGTGCAGATGACATACCATGGAAAGCATGGAGCCTGCTCAGCTCACCGTCACCCTACGTCTCCTGGGTGCTGCTGGCAGACGCGGTACTGCAGTGCTACACAACAGCATCCCCTTGCCTTGCGGACGGCAGACGGTGCAATACGACTGCTAACTGTCGTAGTCGTCGCGTGGGTGCTCCTGGCTGACCTCGGTTAGGTTGGTTGGGGGCGCCTGGGCAGACATGGGTGCTCCTGGCTGGCCTCGGTGAGGTCGGTGGGGGGCGCCTGGACAAAAATGGGAATGACTCCAGGTCATTCTCTTCTTTAAGTTTCGTCTAATGGAGATTCAGTCCTGCCTGGAATATCACACCAGCTGGAGGCTTCTGCCTCAGGCTGCTCTCCCAGTCGGCAGCACCATGCGGTCGCACCTACCCCAGCCTACTCCTTGCTCCCGTGGCTCATGAAGCCTGGACAGTAGTAAGGAGCTGTCCAACTATAGGCTGAGCAAGTGCATAATGGTGGTAGAATGTGCCTTTGGATGTTTAAAAGCGCGCTGGCGCAGCTTACTGACTCAGTTAGACCTCAGCGAAACCAATATTCCCATCGTTATTACTGCTTGCTGTGTGCTCCACAATATCTGAGAGTAAGGGGGAGATGTTTATGGCAGGGTGGGAGGTTGAGACAAATCACCTGGCCGCTGATTACGCACAGCCAGACACCAGGGCGGTTAGAAGAGCACAGCAGGGCGCACTGTGCATCAGAGAAGCTTTGAAAACCAGTTTCATGACTGGCCAGGCTACGGTGTGAAAGTTCTGTTTGTTTCTCCTTGATGAAAACCCGCCCCCTTGGTTCACTCTACTTCCCTGTAAGCCAACCGCCCTCCCCTCCCCACTTTGATCTCTGCTTGCAGAGGCAATAAAGTCATTGTTGTTTCAAATTCATGCATTCTTTATTAATTTGTCACACAAATGGGGGGATAACTGCCAAGGTAGCCCGGGAGGGGTGGGGGAGGAGGGAAGCACAGCGGTGAGGTAGTTGTAGGGGCACCCCCTAGAATGGCAGGCAGCTCATCATAGAAGCAGCATGTCTGGGGCTCTGACCCAGAGTGGCCGTTTGCCTCTCTGGTTCTTTGGTAGGCTTGCCTGACCTCCTTAAGTTTCACGCAGCACTGCTGCGGGTCCCTGTTATAGCTTCTGTCCTTCATGCCCTTGGAGATTTTTTTCAAATGTTTTGGCATTTTGTCTTTTGGAACGGAGTTCAGATAGCACTGATTCCTCTTCCCATAAAGTGATCAGATCCCGTACCTCCCGTTCGGTCCATGCTGGAGCTCTTTTGTGATTCTGGGACTCCATGGTCACCTGTGCTGAGATCTGCACGGTCACCTCTGAGCTCTCGACGCTGGCCAAACAGAAAATTAAATTCAAAAGTTCACGGGACTTTTCCTGTCTACCTGGCCAGTGCATCTGAGTTGAGAGTGCTGTCCAGAGTGATCACAATGGAGCACTTTGGAATAGCTCCCGGAGGCCAATATCGTCGAATTGCATCCAGACTACCCCAAATTCGACCCAGCAAGGTTGATTTCAGTATTAAGCCCCTCGTCGGGGAGGAGTACAGAAATCGATTTTAAGAGCCATTTAAGTTGACAAAAATGGCTTCGTGTGGACGGGTGCAGGGTTAAATTGATCTAACACTGCTAAATTTGACCTAAACTCGTAGTGCAGACCAGGGCTCAGATACTCTGGTGAGGAGAGTGGTATAAGAACCGGAATAGAGTCTTACATCAATCAGTCACATTCATCCTTTATAAATAGATCATTTTTGATAATTCTGGTTTTATCAGTTTGGGAAGAAATACAGAACCGTAATCTTATTCGAGAGAGAGATCCTCCTCCGAGGTCTTCTCATAGCTAGAGTTGTTGTCAGATGCCAGCTCACTCCTCTGAATGTAAGCAGTAAGGAAAAGTACCCTACGATACATTTGCTTTCCTTTTGATAGTCATGTGAAGCCATGCAACGTAAGGGGAATGAAGACCAAGCAGATTCACAGTTAGATTGTACATACAGACTGTACGCTGAACAAACACCAGTGAAAGTTCAGGGAGCATTCTGAATTATTTACCTGTGATGGCCTCTGTAACAAGATGCTGGAGGAGATTCCAAGCTGGTGTCTTCTGAATGCCAATGTGGCACAACAGAGTAAAGCAATTCGAGGTGTAAGTCACTGTCATGGGGAAGCTGGTCTCTGTGGATAGACTGAGCCCAGCTCCCCTAGGCAGCAAATGAGCCCAACCCAGCTAATTCAAGAGGGCCGGGCTACAGCTAGGCCTATAAAGGGCTGCCAGCAGGCAGGCTGAGCCTTTGGGAGGGAAAGCCATCATGATGCAGTGTGAGTGCCTGTGGTGGATCCCTGGAGCAAGGGGCTAGAGGCTCAGGAAAGCAGTTATGTGGCTGGTTTCCCAGGAAGGGAGCAGAGCTGGCTGAGGCTAGGAGGCTGCTAGCAGCTGGAATGCCAGAAATTCCCCGGAGGGATGGCCCTGAAGCCTGGGGTCCAGATTGAGTTGACTGTTCTGTTTGTTAATATCCATTATGAAAACAAACCTCCTTGACTGAGACTGGGCATGGCAGGGTGAGCTGGGGAGAAGTGATGCCTGTGGACCATCACAACTGGTGGTTTGTTGCAACTATTGGCAAAATGACTAACTGCGGGGAATAGCAAAAGTGTTGATAGCCAGCTGTGAGATGTCACAAAAGGAAAAACAACTGGTCACTCAGCACTGGCCCATTGAATAGAACAGCAGTTCTTATTTTTACTGGGACTATTAATTTCACTTTCCCCACCTATACCTTTATAGACAGGAGTATGCAGTGAGGCTGACGGGAGGTGGCTTTGTGTTTGTCCTACAGGAGTGGTGCCAAATAATTGGTGGCTGGCGGACATGCACAAAGGAACTACTGTAAGTGAGCATATAGGTAGGCTGAAGGTGTTCCGGGGATGAGGAGCAGTCAAAAAACTTGGGAAACTTTTTTGTGTTTTACAAGATTGTAAAGCTCTGTTGAGCATTCTTATTGGCCTAAATAGTTCCATGCCTCCTATTATGTACTCAGTCAGGAACTCAGCCTCTCTTTCCCCCTTGAGATGGCTAAAATACCTAACACAATAAAGGAGAATGATTCAGTGAGAAAACTGAAACCAGCTAGGAAATGAGTCAAAAGAGCTCTCAGTTTCATTGGTAAAACTGAGAGCTGCAAAGTAGAGCATTGTTCAGAAGATCAAAGCTTTGAGACTATGGTTTTAAAGGCAACACTATTCCCAGCATCCCACACCAGGTAAATACGTGCAAGAGACAAAATCCATTGATCTGACAGTCAGTGCTATGCAAACACACCTTGGAGTGAGAGCAAGAATGGGAGGAAAGATCTGCAGACTTGGCTGCTGGAGAGAAGAGTTAAGGCAGGTGTGTTGTGTTTGGTCTTCTGGGAAAGGCGATTGCTCTGTGATACTAATCTGTGTTCCCTGCTGGCTGCCAGAGTGTGCTTTTTGCCCCACGTTTGTTCTGCTGCAAAATGAGCTGAAATCACTCTTCCCTGATCTCTGCAGCCCTTTAGTGGGGACATCTGGATTTATTGATTTTTTTTTAAATTTTTTTTTTTTTAGAACTGGTTGAAATTTTCCAAATTTTGATTTTTTTAAAAAAAAATTTCACCAAAATGTTGATTTTTCCCCCCTTCCACCCCAAAAAAATCAGATATGTTTGCAATGACCCCTCTGCTGGGTTTCCAATCAGCTAGAGAGATGATTGGATTGTTTTGATTCTGAAAATGTCAACAAAATCTTAGAAGTTTGAAAAAATGGTAAAAAGAAATATGATTTTTTAAACTAACATTTTCCGCAGTTTTTCCAAACATCTCTAGCTCTTTCAGAACAGTATTTAGTGACAGTCGCTTCTACTTGGGATAATGTAGCTGACACCTCTTATGATGATTTCATATATTTTTCATTGATGTACTGCCCAGTGTTTTAACAAAGCGCTCCAACTAGAATGTCCCCAACAGCCTTTAATAAACCCCATTAACAAGGGATATGTGTGCTGTGCAGAAGACCAGCAGTCAGCAAAGAATTTATTCATTTCTTTATTCTTTTAAACAAAAGGGGGGAAAAGCTTTCTGCCAATCATACCCAAGGAGGGAAATGACACCACCAAGGCAAACACACTGATATTAAATGTTCTTGAAAACTATACTGAGTACATTGATAGTAGAACACGGTGTAATTTGAATGGAATTGGTGACCTTGTAGGGCCACCCTCTGAAAAATTACTGACACCTGTGAGAGAGAGGAAATGTTATTACCCTTAGCCCATTTTACAGATGGGGAACTGAAGTACAGAGAAACTAAGTGACCCCTCTAAGGCGGGGCCGCCCAGAGGAGGGGGCAAGTGGGGCAATTTGCCCCAGGCCCCGGGCCCTGCAAGGGCCCCCAGAGAATATAGTATTCTATAGTATTGCAACTTTTTTTATGGAAGGGGCCCCCGAAATTGCTTTGCCCCAGGTCCCCTGAATCCTCTGGGCAGCCCTGCTCTAAGGTAATAAAGGAAACCTATGCAGAGCTAGGAACTGAACCTCCTGAGTTCTAGTTCTGTGTTTTAACCATAAAACCAGTCTTCCTCTTGCCTATCTTGTTGTAAACAAGCCTTTTTAAAGGCCTTTTAAAGCTATTTTGTGCAAGAGGGTTTGCTATTTATGCTCACTATACATTGTTCTGTTTGAAAAGGTAGTCATTGAATTGCAGAGCAGAAGCAATGCTTGGATTTAAGGAACCACCCCTGTGCCACAGAAAATGAATACTGAAAAAGTGTAGTTGTAGCCGTGCTGATCCCAGGATATTTGAGATATGGTGGGTGAAGTAATATCCTTTAATTTCAGTTGGTCCAATAAAAGTATCCCTGAGAGAGAATCCTTGCTGACCACAACTTTATTCTTTTCTGGTGAGTCATTAACCGGTCCGCAGTTATGGTACAACATCATGACATTGTGTTGCAAATATCACATCATGATCTCATTGTCCTGCTGGATAAACTTTGAAAAGTAGCAACTCTTCAAGCAGCTCAGCTTTTTGGAAAGCCAGAACAGGACAAACTGTGTTGCCGCTTGCTGTGCTGTTGAAACCAGATGAGATGTGGATGAAAAACTGACCTTTGCTTTAGAGTGACTTCTGATTTATCATTGAAATGAATAGTTGTCAATCTACCCTGCACTGTCTAAAGAGCACTCTTTTTGCTCAGATCTGATTCTGTTTGCATAGCTGCTGACTGCACCAACAGGAGAACGTCTTCTAAACTATTTGCATTGGGTGACTAGTGCTCATAATCCCAGATTTAATGTCAAATATTTTCTGCAAGGGGAATAAAAATGTCAATAGGAAGTGAAATGTGGTCTGATTAACAGTTAGACCTCTGACTCTGCCTCTGCTTCATTTTTGACTGATGTGGTGTTTTACAAGAATAATACAGCTGATTCCTCTTTATGGATGGGCTCTGATGGAAATATAAATTAAGCAATTATTACGATTCTCTGAGGCTCATAAAAATAAACTGTGCTGAGAGATAGTCATATTTATTTTTGAATTGCTTTAAAAACAAGAAGTATACACAGCAGTACCACTTTTTTTTTGAAGGAACGTCAAGATAAATATGACTTCTTTAACATCCAGAATAAAATAGGGAAGCAAAGCAAACAAAAGTCTGTGTGTGGTGGGCAGTTCATGATTGCTGGGGCTGCATTTTGGCAGGGAGTTCTGGAGACCATGATTTGTTAAAAATGAAACAAAACAAAAAAATACAGTCTATAACCTTTATAGTAGCACCGAGCGGTCTCACTCCATGGCAAGGGGCCCTTTGGGATACCCAAGCACTGCACAAACACATATGGAAGCACAGTCCTTGTCATGAATTGTTCACAATCAGACTCTTAATGTGTATAAAGTTTTTTTCCTGTGAGTGGGTGACTGCAATAGCGACACTGGCTCAGTGTTTACTAAGGATCTTGCGACCTTCTAGCTTGAAACCTGGGCTGCATGGGAGGGCCAGCAGGAACTCTCATGATTAGTAGCACCTGTTGAGTGCTATGCAACAGTATTTGCAAACATTTCTTCTAAGCCGGAGCTGCAGTTTTGGATCCCTTGATGTTTGGATGAACGGATTTTCTGCTCATGCAAATGTTTGGAGAATGTCCAGTACTGCCAAGCCCAAGGGTTCCAAAGTCATGAGTCAAGCCCTAAAAAATAATAATTTTTCAGTGTTTTTTATTCACCTTCTGGTTTTTAACCCTTAAGATTTTACATTTACAAGGTTTCCTCTGCAGCCATGAAGGCTAGAAACTTACTTTTTTTTTTTTTTAATTTAATGAAAGCGGAGGTTCTCATGTCACAACACATCCCCGGGATCTGGGGCTTTAAGAAAAACACCAAATATCATGATGCTCACAATGAAAGTCTGAGAGTTGGCAATGCTGAGTTTGTTCTTCATCCAAATACGCATACTCATGTGCAAAGAAACAAAGCTATTTTGTGCAAGAGGGTTGGCTATTTATGCTCACTATCCATTGTTCTGTTTAAAAGGTTAGTCATTGAATTGGAGAGCAGAAGTAATGCCTTGACTTAAGGCACCACTCACGTGCCACAGAAGATGAATACTGAATAAGCATGGTTGTAGCCATGTTGGTCCCAGGATATTTGAGAGACTAGGTGGGTGAGGTAATACTTTTTAACTTCTGTTGGTCCAATAAAAGAAATTACCTCACCCACCTTGTCTCAGATACTGAATAATGCAAGTCTGTAGTTCATGAAGAACCTCTAGTTTGAGATTTGTTCCCCAAAACTATTCTCTGAATAATTCTACATAGGGAATAGGCCCATGTAAATCTAAGTCTCTTTGTGAATGATTCGCAAGCAGAAAAAACGGCTTTAAAATATTTGTAACAAATGTTCACATCTGATTAATTAATCATTAATGAAGGACGCATGGCCTAGTGGATAGGGCATTATATTAGGACTCAAGAGTCCTGGATTCAATACCTGGCTTTGCCTCAAAATTCTTGTGTGACCTGGGCAAGTCACAAAATCTACCTTGTACAGTGGTTTCCCTTCTTTGCAAGGGGTGTTGTGTGGCTAAAATCCATTCATGATTGTGAGGTGCTCTGATCAGGGGCGGCTCTAGCCATTTCGCCGCCCCAAGCACGGCGGCTCGCCACGGGGGCGCTCTGTCGGTCACCGGTCCCGCGGCTCCGGTGGACCTCCTGCAGGCGTGCCTGTGAATGCTCCACTGGAGCCACGGGACCAGCGGACCCTCCACAGACACGCCTGTGGAAGGTTCACCGAAGCCGCCTGCCGCCCTCCCGGTGACCGGCACAGTGCCCCCCGCGGCATGCCGCCCCAAGCACGCGCTTGGCGTGCTGGGGCCTGGAGCCGCCCCTGGCTCTGATACTCTGGTGATGAGGGCTATATGTGTACCTAGACAAACAGAATTGAGCAAGCTCTGTTGTCAAGGTTAGTTTGTCGTGGGGGTTGGAGATATAGTTTCATGGATTCTCTGGCTTCCGGGAAAAGTCCTGGAGCTTATATAGCTGATTTTAGGCTTCTGCACAGTGCTGCTGCTAAGATCTTTGCAGAAGCTGAGTCAGGAAAGCAGCTCTGAGGAAGTGGTAACAGTATCTTTCTCGCCATCCTGCACCGTTGCTGCTATGGGGCTGAGCTGGACCTGGGATAGGAGTTTAAATAGCTTTCAGTCATTATTAAAATATTTTAAATACGTTGCTGAAAATACAGGCTCTTTTGATTAATTAATGTAACTTGTGACTTCTGGCATATTTGTACCGGTACTTTAAATTATGACTTTTTTTCCTTTCTCTCTTTTATGACCAGATCATGATAATTTGCATAATTCATGTGACTACTCTTAGTAATAGCAACCCCCAGTTAATACTTACTAACTACTGTAACTAGTCTTGCAAACAACAGTGGAAATGTCTGCCAAACAGAGTAGGCGTTCATGGAGTCCATGTCTTTAGGTGTTGAAACGCACTGCTCTGCATCTGTTTCCTGGCAGTTGCCCCAGTTAAGTGGGTATGATGTTGATCTGAGTGCAGATGAAGTGGATTCTACCATTCTGAGGTTTCAGACACTGTGGGAGTGGGAAGCAACACTATGTTAGCAAAAATTACAGTCATAGCGGGAGTCAGTTGATCTGGGTTCTGTCCCTTGATTTGCCACAGGCTTTCTGGATGACATTAATTCAGCTGCATTGTGCATATGCATTATGACGTCGTCTCTAATTACATGATCACATACTATTTATTCCACAGGACACGTGCTTCATTCAGTCCACAGAATGGACAGTGCTCACTTAAGGAGCAATTTTGCCATTTTCTTATCCTCATTGTTCAATGGGTGGCCACAAACCCTATTTATTGGACTCTATTCAACTCCTGCTGTGAAGACAGAATTATTAACTTTCTCCTGGGCCTTTCTGTGGTTCTCGTCACTATAGTATCTGAGCACTTCACAAACAGTAATGAATTTAACTTCACAACACCCCGGTCAGGTTATGGGGTCCGAGTCTCCTCTCGAGCTCCTCCATGGCTCCCTGTCCCAGTGTCTCTGCTCAGCCAGTCCCAGCTCTTTCCTTGTATCCCAGCAGCACCTTGTAAGATCTGTCACCCCAGTCCGCTACCCCTTTTCCCTCCACTGGTTCCTCATCCCAGTCTGCTTCTCCAGCCAGTCCCAGTCTTCCACCCTCCTCCAGCTCCTCATTCAATCCAGTTTCTCTCACTGGCTCCCAGTCCCAGCCTCTCTGTCCAATCAGCCCCAGCCTTCCCTTGTCCTGTCCAGTCCTAGTTTCTGACCCCTCCTTTCCAGTCTCCTCACACCAGACTCCTTGCCCCAGTCTACTCCTTTCCCTCCCACTGGTCTGGATTTTGTCCCCTCTGCATTCAGATGAGGTGGTTTCCTCCTCCACTGCCTGTGTGAGAGCAGGGGGTGGTGGTCAATGGCTATGTTTACACTGTAAAGACCCACCTGGGCTGGCCCAAGCCGCTGACTCGGGCTCCTGGGGGTCAGTCTAAGGGGCTGGTTAATTGCAGTGTAGACATTTAGACTCCCGCTGCAGCCCGAACTCTGAGACCTACCAACCTCGCAGGGTCCTAGAGCTCAGGCACCACCTAAGCCCAAATATCAACACCGCAATTTAACAGCCTCGTAGCTTGAGCCCCACAAGCCCAAGTTGGCTGGCACAGGCCAGCCAGAGCTTTTAATTGAAGTGTAGATGTAACCAATGAGAGTACAGGAGAGACAGGCTCCCTGCTCTCAGTCCCAATGCCTGGTCCCACTTGAGCTGGGATCAGTTGGGAGTGGCCATTGCAGGGAACTCTTGCTTCACCCCTGTAGCTCTGGGCTGGAATAGGCTCAATCACTCTGTGGTGATGTTGGTCTGCACTAGGAACTGTCAGAGGCTCGAGTGTACTCAGCCAGGAGGGAATCTTGGGAGATTTTAGCTACTAAAATCAAGGTCTCTGCTGAACTATGTGCAAATTGTGACTTTTCAAAAGCTTATAACTTGGACAGATTTTCACAGGGACAGAAAAAGGCACATCCCTGATATAAAAGCGACGCACCTGCCAAATTGCAACTTGCTGCTCCAAAACATGAGAGCGGTAGAGCTGTTCAAAGAAAAGGTTGCCAGAATTTTTAACGTGGGTGAAACAACGTATTTTCCCCCTGTCCTTGGTCTCAGAAACAGCTGACCTATTTTGATTGACATTTTTTTAAAAAATCAGCCTGAGACAGACTTGTGGAAAACTTCAATGCAAATGGATTCAGTCTGGCAAAGTTAGAAACAATCAGCACCACGGTCGTATAATGGGAAGTGTCTTGCAATTTTAAACACAGGCAATGCTAGCAGCCCTGGCTATCATATGAGTTCTGGCTGAGTACACACATCATCCTCTGGGGATCTGGCAGGGTCTAGCTTACACCTCAGACAGGTAGGAAAAGGGATTGATTTTTGAAAGTTCATGGAGTTCTGAGAGTGAGTGACCTTTCACACACATTCTTTCTCTGTGGAAATATTTCCCCATCACATTTGACTGTGAAACAACAAACATTCCAAAGTCCACAGGTTAATTTTAGCCCCTAGTGTGTCCAAAGACATAGGACAGCCCTGTTTCCAGGCTCAGCAGAAAGACACAGGACTAACTGGACATGGCAAGGCTACCTTCTCAGCTCTCCTTCCACGTCACAGCTGAAGCACATTGGCAGCACTCACCTGCCTCAGCCGCAGTTGCACACAGGGCGGCGGTTGCCAGTGCTCTCAGTCTGGCCCCAGTCAGCAGCACATCCAGTCACTTTAAAATGTGGGGAGAGCATCAAAATAGTTTTTTGTGTCCACATGAGGCAAGGAAGTTCAGGGCATGATTACTGGTCGTCATGATCTGCACAGCAAAAAGACTTGGGGGAAGGAAGTGGTTTGGTAGCTTTCTTCTCTGGCTGCTTGCTGGCTCTGTAATGGGGGCGGCGGGGTTGTTAAATGATTCTGCACAGCCCTGCCAGTCTTTTTCACCCGGATTAAATAGAAATTTTTACACAGTCCAATGAAGTGTTCTGTAGTCTCATTGGGGAAATGGATTGGACAGTGGCAGTGACCCAGGGATCATTAGGCATCACAGGCTGGTACTGCTGTTTCATATGTTGTCTGTTGGATTTCTAATGCTGCTGCACTCCAGCACCATTCCTCCTCTTAAACGGCCTGTCGCAGCAGCATTTCACAGAGAGAAGCTCGTCTCTTCTGCTGGGCATACTTGCCTCATGGTTTTTAAATGTTTGTTTCTAAACAATTCTGAAAACTGAGGTGAGAAGTGCAGCGCTCCAAGCTATGTCTATGTCTCCACTGCTCACCTTGCAGCGGCACAAAGCTCTCTGTCCAACAAAATAAAACCACCCCCAACGAGTGGCAGTAGCTTTGTCAGTGGGAGAGCATCTCCTGCCAGCATAGCACTGTCCGCACCCGCACTTTTTGTCGGTAAAACTTTTGTGGGTCAAGAGGGTGGTTTTTTTCACTTCCCTGACTGACAAAAGTGTTACCAACAAAAGTGCCGGGTAGACATAGAGTAAGGTTATGACTCACAGAGAATTGCAACCATCCTCCCTTTTTTGGGTTAGAGGGGAGGGGAGATGCCTTGAAATTCTTCTTTTGTGTTGTAATGAGGGGTCAAAGAATAGAAGAAGCTGAGAACCAGGGTCCCAGCCAGATGCTGGGTGATTACCAGCTGATAGCTGGAGCCATAGCATTGCAAACTCTCTGAGGTCACCATTGTACCAGTGAGGTGCTCAAAGGAGGGCTGGGGTAACCTCCTTGCCACTGGTTGAATTCAGAACCTCTCTGGCTGCTGCTAAATAATCCCTGTCACAGCTGATTCCCAGGGACAATTAAACATGCTTCCAAATAGGGATGTAAAAGGTTAACCGGTTAATCGTTAAGCAATAGTTAACCACATTAACCATTAACCTTGGGCTGGCCAGCCCACCGACTCCTGCAGCCCCAGGCCAGCTGGAGCAGTGCCGCACAGCCAGAGTGACCCCAGCCGGAGCAACCCCGGCCCCGGCCACACTTGTGGATTGGCCCCAGTCCCAGCAGTGCTGACCAGTGGGATCAGCCCCAGCCGCTTAATTGGTTAACTGTTTAAACAACATATTTTTAATCATTTAAACAGTTAATTTTTTAAATGGTATTACATCCCTACTTCCAAAGAGCACATTGCTTGCTTTAGAGAATGTAAGATTGCACCAAACAGCAGACGTTTAACAAAACAAAGAAATCCCAGGATAGGATATACCCAGGGCTGGTGCAACCTATTAGGCGACTAGGGCGCTAGGCTTTGGGGGGCGGCATTTTCTTCAGCGGCGACCGCAGCGGCCGGATTTTCATTGTGTACACACAGTTTGTCACATGGGTACAGGGCAAAATCTTTCAGGATCCCCTTGTTTAAAATTGTGGCAGAATTTTGCTCCGATGTGTTGTGCTTGCTGTGTGAAGAGAGGTTGAACGTGTTTGCTCTCCAGCATGGAGTGATTTCTATGTTCCTGTGAAATGAACATTTATTCCCACACTCTTCAGAGACTAGCCCTTTTGTAGAGATATGGCTTGCCTTTCCTAGCTGTACAGCACTGACCTGAGAGCATTGCTCCTCTTGAAAATATTTGCATTTGATGAATGGTGATTTCTTTCCCTCCTGGGTAGGGGTAAAGCAACTGGAAAATCATCTACAGAAATGCCTATGGTAGGGTTTCAAACGCTGAACACGGGAAGTCTAATGACAGTCTCTTGAGAACAGAAAACGTATGTAACATACTGCACCTTTATGGGTTAACCCAGACAACATGCAGTTTGTCTCGCTTGAGCTGGAAATGGCAGGATCCCAATGGGATTTACGGCTCCTCCTTAATGATAACTCATTATAGCGGCAGCCACCAGTACTGCTGGAATTCAGACTCTGTCCAGGTTTCTGCGGTGGAGCAGAGCGCTTGTTTCTGGCACCGGTGATGATGTCGCCGGGACGCTCCAGCCATCTCTGATATTTGGCCAAGCTGCTCAATCAGGCTAGTGAGGGTAGGGGTTGTACGTTTGTTTTTTGTTTTTTCCAGTCAGCTGAGAATAAATTTTGGAGGGATTTTTGTATTAAATGCCAGAGTTGAAAAATAAAAAAATGAATTGAATTTAACTGGCTTATACTGCTTATTTGCTCTTCTGTTGCCATGGAATTCCACTGAGAGCCTGGAACTAGCCAATCGGAGGTTAGGGAAGGAGATCTTTTTTGGGGGGTGATAATTAATTATATGGCATCCATTTTCCAAAAGATTGTCTGTTGTATATCTCACAGGGTCTAAAACAATCAACTTTAAAATCCCTCATGATATACTCTGAGCTGCCAGCTACCTCACCTCCCGCCGTTCCCCATCAGGCTCCTGTGCGAGTGCTGTGGATAGGCTGTGTGGTGAGATGTGCATTGCTGAATGCATCGACTTCTTACCAGAACTGTAAAATTGGAGAAGTCCCACAGGAAAGCAATTAGCATTGAAGCATCGTGCATTCAAAACCAATGCTGCCAAAAATACCCTCCAGGAGGCTGAGTGATGTTAACCAAGAACATGGCAAAAAATGTACCTCTTGGGTGAAACTAACCCCAAAGCAGTGACCCACCTGAATGCTCAAATTAAGCCCAGAATCAAAGGGCAAATCTATGCCCCTGTTCCACACCATAGGGATCCCTGTGGCAGGGGAACCAGTGTGGCTGTATTGCACAAGGGGGTGAGGTATGAGCGGGCTGCATTGGGGAAGCTGTACAAGCAGTGCACACCCCTTAGATGCCCCTTGCCTGAAAACCATTATGTTCTGTCTACACTAGCAGAGACAGCGCAGTTGTGGGATTGGGAGATAAGAAGAGGGTCCTTTGGTTCCACAGCAGGGTTGCATTGGAGCAACAGAGAGCTAACTGAGCCGTCACCCTGAAGTACCCTGTCGGGCATAGGGACCGACTCCGGAGATACTCTGGAGCACCCATGGGGAAAAAATGGTGGGTGCTCAGCAGCTCCCCTCCTGCCCTGTAGTATTTGCTGCTGCTGGCAGGCCCTGCTGATCAGCACCTCCCCGTCCCTCCCTGCACCTCCTGCTCACCGCGATCAGCTGTTTCACGGCATGCAGGAGGCTTTGGGAGGGAGGGGGAGGAGAGAGGGTGGGAAGAGGTGAGGCGGTGTGGAGTGGGGGCAGGAAGAGGCGAGATGGGGCCTTGAAGGAAGGGGTGGAGTGGGGGCGGGGTCTGGGGCAGAGTCAAGGGTTGAGCACTCCCCAGCACATTGGAAAGTCAGCGCCTGCGCTATCTCTAGCGCGGGTCTGCCACTGCTGTTGCCTAAAGAAGGGCAAGAGGAGGGGAGAAAATTCCTTTTTCCTGTCCTTGGTGTGCACGGTGCTTGGTTCCTTATTCATGTGATTTTTGTCTGTTATTTATACTGTGTGGCCCCAAGCAATATCGGGCCCCATCGCGCTATGCACTGTACAGTCATATTGTCAAAGAGACTCCTTGCCCCACGCTTACAACCTAAAGTTTGGAACCTGTGTCAGGATCTACTAGCACTGACCCCTGCACCTGTGTAAAGTCCCATTAGCTTCAGAGGAATCCTCCACAGGTTCAGGGGATCATGATAGAAGATCCTCAGGCAGAAGTAAGGTCTGAATCTGGATTTGGCCTTAAGGACACAGGCTATGTGGACAGCCTGGTGCAGGTGTTCTGCACAGGGGTGGACCTACCCCTCATGAGTACAGAAGGACACAGAAGGGGAAATGGATTCAGGAAGATATTGAGAGACTAGTTATGGAGGTAAGATTTTGTGACCTGGTGCTCGGATCAGAGCCAAGCAAGACTGAACCACCCTGGGACCATGCCTAGGGCCCTAGATCCTGGGGTTAAGTGATTACATGAGAATTGCAGCTTACTTTCTTTTTAATGGACAATTCTAGCTCAGATGGCTGCAAAGAAAAGCTTGAAAACATGAGCTGAGTACAACTGATGCAATGACACCTGCTTGAGTCTGCTGGTGGCCTGAAACAATAGATCGGAGACAGGGAACGGCCCCATACATTAGAATGGGGTGGTAAGGTCAAGACCGACTGCTCTGGAGGGGCTTCTCCAACATCACCCCCGCAGTGAACTCTGTGTGGATGGGAAGGGAGAGTGCCATGGGCCCAGCACACCCTCCCAACCAGATACACCCAGCTGCTGGGCTAAGCATTGAAGTCTCTTTGCTACCACCCTGCCTGTTCAGGATGGGAGATGCTGGCTGCCACCCCTGCTGCTCCCAAGTGAAGGGAGGACACTGCTGTGGCTCCTGGAGTCGCCTACCACCACTGGGTGGGGATGAGACCATAGCATGAGAGATGGAGCACAACTGCGGTGCATGTGTCGGGGGGAGGGCAGGCAGGTTGTGGTGCATCTAGGGCCCCAAATTGTCTTCATCTGAGCATGGACCCAAGGTCTTGAGGAAGTGGGCTGCACCAAGCAGAAACCATTTTGGATCCCAGCTCTTCTTGTCTGTGTCATCCTTTGGAAAACCCCAAATGCCTCATCTGTTCCTGGATGGGAAAGCAGATGCTCCTTCACTCTGCTAGCCAAGCCCAGCTGCCTTCTCTGCCCTCTTGAATTACAGTGATGTGCTGTTGGTGAATCTTCTGCTAGAGTTTACCACAGAAGAACTGAAGAAGAAGAGAGTTTTTCTTAATGTACTTTCGATGTCAAAAGCTTGCTGGATCCAGAAGACATTTTACAGCACAAAAATAAAGCTCAGTTGGTAACAGCTGAGTACCTACCTTCATGGCTCAAGGTTTCCACGGTTGCCTAAAAGTCAGAAGATTTGACTTCATAAACTGTATACCCACCGCCTGGTGATTATATTAAAAAAAAATGGCTGTGTAGGTCTGATAAGGCAGATGTACACATCAGCCTAGGCCTCTGGAGGAAAGAAAAATTGAGTCAGAAAGGAAAAGAAAAGATTAAAAAGGAGAGTGAAAGAAAGATTTGGGATGGGGAGAAGTCACCACATTTCATGCATGGTGTTAAGTCTGTGGAGTCTGTTTTGGAATGATTAATATAATGAACAAGGGGCTCACAAAAAGGCTGCTAATGCTCACGGATCAGAAGTAGAACGACGGGTGAGCTGCAGCTGTTTCAGTGGCTTTCTGAACAGCAGGCTCTTGTTGAATGAGCCCCATGATTATTTATCTCCATCGTGGTTCTTTATTTCAGGGTACTTGTTGTCTTTCCTACATTTTGACCGTCTGTCTTTATGCATAGAAATATCTGATGATGGATTTTTTTTTTTGAGTAGCCTCCTTTCCCTTCTGCTTCTACATCACAATAGAGCCCAAATCACCGCAATATGCAACTGCAAGGGGCTGCCAAAATTTTAACAAGTGGGCTCCCCCCACATTTTTCCCCTATAGATGCATAAACACAGAGTCCCAGCATGTGCTGCAGAGAGAAGGGCTGGGGGACTATTTATTTTTCCCACTGATACAGAAATGCTTTTTCATACTGATAATCAAGGAGAGAGGCAAACATATTAAACTGTGTCCTTTGGACAATATACTGAGTATATCGATAGTACTGCACAGCATTCAAATTGTGTAATTTGAAATACGTGTGTACGTGAAGGCCTTGTAGGGATGCTGAGTTTAGCCTTCCTTGGTGTTTTGGGTTTGTTTTTTTAATATCTTGTGTTTGGGCCAATCTGGCCTATTTCCAAGGCAAAACATTTGTTCTTGCTACTCTCTTTTGGGAGGCAATAAGGGCTGGAAGAACATACAAGGGGTGGGGAATGAGACAGGCCTGAGTTCTAGTTTTGCCTGTGCCAATGACTCATTGTGTGACTCCACGCAAATTGCAGTTTCCCCAGTTGTGAGATCGAGACAGTACAACTTGTCTCTCAGGGCTGTTGCATTGGTTAGTTAGGCCATGTCTACGCTAGCAATCGTACAGAGGCACAGCTGTACTACTGATGCAGCTGCGCCGCTGTCAGATCGTTCGTGTAGCCGCTCTATGCTGACGGGAGGAGCTCTCCTGTCGACAGCGCTGTGCATTTTACCACTTATGTTGGCAAAACTTACGTCACTCAGGGGTCTGAAAAAAACACCCCCCTGAGCAACATAAGTTTTGCCGACGTAAGTGGTACTGCAGACATGGCCTTAGTTAATCCATTCACAATGCTTCAAACATGGAAAGTGCTGTATAAATTCTAGGCAGTATTTTTTTCTCATGAGTCCCAGCTGCCCAGTCTGGTGGCAGAATTTTGACAAGGGACCCCTGACCACATCCCCACTCGAGTGCTGCTTCAGGTCATTGCTGTTCTGAAACCAGCACAGCTTGTTCAACGGGCTCAAGAATATTATGCATGGAAATTCATCAGCTCAAATTGAAATGCAGTCAAAGGGCCTGATCCTCAGCTGGTATAAATTGGCATAGTTCCATTGACTTCAGTTGAGTGAAGCTGATTTATGCCAGCTAAGGATCTGGCTCCAAATGTCCATGTTTGTTAATATTTTAATATAACAGGACACTTTTTATATAGTTTTAATTTGTTTTAGGTATTTTTTTTTAAAATGACACCCTGAGAAGCCTAATCATAACATTCCTCATTCCACCAACACCGATTTTTTTTTCTATTTGAATGGTCATTTAGAACACTTCTTTGGTTGTCATTTTTATGCAGGGCTAAGATAAAAAGTGTGCATGATATTTCTCATAGGCCCTACAAGAAATGTTATTTTAAATTTCAAAATGGTTGCTGGAAATGTAAAGCTAAGAAATGGAAGGGCAAGGTATCGGAAGCACTGAATGCTTTCCTTGTATCCAGAGCTCAGCATTTAACTGTACAGGTTATGTCCCACCACCCATCCACCCACCCACTCACTCAGGATTTATAGTCACAAAGAATCTGTAAAGAGGGCACAAACCTATGTACTCTGCATTGCATGACTCACTTGGCACCTCTAAAAATGGGGGCGTGAGTAGGCAGGAATATAAGCCCCTGTGCAAATGGCAGTCTTCGAAGGAGAATCTGTATGGGCAAATGCCATTTGAGTCGGGCAATGACTGATGACTGAAACCACTCCCTGATGCCCTCTGTCAAAATAACACAAGGAGGCGAACAAAATAATCACAACTCTTTGTGACTCTGGAAGTGTGGCCGCTGGGCAATGTCCCTTCCAGTGCTGATAGGGATATGGAGCATCTGTGGAAGGGTCAGAGCCCCATTGTGCTAGGCACTGTATATATGAGTAATAAAGTCAGTCCCTGACCCAGAGAGCGCTCAGGCTAGAACCATGACAAGATGCAACAGTTGAATGAAGTAGACAGACGGGGGGAGCTAGGGTAACAGGATGAGGTAGCAGTAAAATGAGTATGTGGGTGCCCAGCAAGTTGTAGTCTTGGCTCACGAGCTGCATATCTGCTGTCAGCTGGGAGTACTCTGGTGGCACCAAGAAAGGACTTGAAGGAGGATTTTATAGATTTCAGTGGGGAGTTTTCTCCACACTCTTAGGGCAGCCTAGGAGAAAGTGTGACAGTGCTTGTGGGAGAAATGGACTCATAGATGATAAAGATGGTGTGGCAAACCCAGGACAAATGGCTACAAAGGGTGTGGGGGTAGTAATTAGTCCCAGGGGGTTAAAAGGCCATTCCCAATGCACCCAGGAAAGATAGCCAGGGGGAAATAAGGTTCAGCTGGAAAAGGAGTTACCAGGGAACTAATTAGGTTCAGCTGGTTCTAACTGCTTGAGACCTTTTTAAATCCACCTCGGTGTGGAGAGCGAGAGTAGCAGGGAAGCTGCTCGCAAGTTAGGTGCAGCAAGGCTCTGAACCCTTCCAGCAAGGAAGGCTGCACTCTGTCCCCAGAAGGGGAGAAAACCAGCACAAGGGACTGACTGAGGGAGGGATCAGCTACCTGTAGATTGCCACGGACTCGCAGGGGCGAAAGAAAATGCAGGCCTGTTATTTACCAGGCTGCACGTGGCAACAGACTATATTGGTAAGGGATGCAAGGAGAGTGTGGGTCACGATGCAAACTGCAGACACACACACACACTAAACTTAATCAATTTAAAAGTTTTATTGGGGATAATTACAAGGGGTAAGGGAGCAGTGTATGATTAGCTAATAGAGTTAATGAAACTTAAAACACACAATGACTAAAATATCTACTAACAATATTTATAAACAAAGGTGCAGCATTTAGTAATAACTGATACTTACAAATACAAACCAACGCATAACGACCGGCAAACGTAGAAGCTCTGTTTGAAACACGTGAGCTGAGAGAGATGCTTCGAGGTGATCAGGCTCGGTTATGGGCATACACAGGATACACGGGTATACACAGGATACACGGGTATACACAGGATTCGTTTTTCTTTCTCCTCTCCCTGCCTGCACATGGCAGGCAGGCCATAAAGTACCCACTATGACATCATAGAAGTGTCATAGGGGACGGGGCCCAAAACCTGTTTGTGTTCGTTTCTGATTGGCACAAGCGAAGTTAACACCATGTAGGGGAGCAGGTGCCTTAAAGTCTGGCTTCGCCCCCAAAAGGTGAGGAAATGCATCTTGGTTTAGAATGCGTTCAACACTGAATGACAAAAGAAGAGGCCAGGGCAATACCGGTATGGGCAAGTTTTACAGGATGCAGACAGGAACTCATCTCAACACTACCTAGAAGGCTTTGCTTTGCCCAAGCCTGTGTCTCCAAGGCTAAAAAGGACTGAGCCTGCTGAGAAGAAGGTGGTACTTTACCACAATGGGCATTGCTGACAGAGTGAAGGCAAGGGTCAAAGCACAAGATGACTTAGATTTAATATGTAGGGTGGGGAGGGGTTAAATCATGAAAGGCCTTAAAGGTGAAGAGACGAAACATGTGCGCAATGGGGAGCCCAAGAAGGGGGTGATGTGATCAGAACAAGAGTTCAGGAAGATCCATGTCATTCTGATTTCATCTGAGTCATTCAGTTAAATTTATTAATGAGTGTACAGCTCTCTGGGTGGTATATACATTGGGCCATGTTCAGCCCCAGTATAAGCAGTTCAACTCACACCAGGCTAGATTCCTGTTTACCCAACTGTTAATCCAGAGTAACCTCCTGAAAGTTATTCTGGGTCTATTCCAATGTAAGGGCCTAATCTTACTAAATGATGAGTTGAAGGTGCCCAGCACCCTGCAGGCAGGGCCGGCTCCAGCTTTTTTTGCCACCTCAAGCGGCGAAGGGGAAAAAAAAAGATAAAGCCGTGATCGGCAGCAGCTCTACTGTGCTGCTTCATTCTTCGGCGGCAATTCAGCGGCTGGCTTTCCCTCTGAGAGGGACTGAAGGACCCCGCTGCTGAATTGCTGCCAAAGACCGGGCCGTGCCCCCCTTTTCCATTGGCCCTCCCAAGCACCTGCTTCTTGCCCTGGTGCCTGGAGCTGGCCCTGCCTGCAGGATCAAGTGTAAATGATCTCAGAACCCAGCTCAATGTGAGTTATGCCAGGGCTGAATTTGCATCTGTAAGTGCTAAATATTATTACTATTTTATCTATTATTGTTTTATGTTGGAGATTTTAGTTGCATGCAATTGCATACATTTGTATTCATTATAATTGACCAAATTACTCGCCCATAGCCTTATTGAACATGCAGCCTTTAAAACCCAGAAGGCATTTTTAGACCAGATTGTAACAATTTTAAACATTATAAATATTTTGTCTCAGAACAACTGACAGAGTCTCTGCTCTGGATGATCAAAAGCCTGGTTTTAGCACTTACATGGCAATGTTTTATATTCTAAAAGAAACCAGCTTCTTTGAGCATTCAAATCAGTGCAGCATCTTTGCTCTCTGCAGTTCTGGTGAGACAGTACCGAATTTTGTTTTTCTTTGCTACTGTGCTGAAAGGGTGTTTGTGCTTGCAAGACTTGTGTGCAGTGATGGATAAAAAACCATCTGCCACCAGTGACTTCCGAGACATGGTATATTTACAAACCTTGTTAGTTGCCATGAATGTGTCATGCCTGGTTGAGGCCCTTACGGACAAAGTAGGACTGTAGGAAGAGTATTCGCCTTTCCTTTCCCCTAAGAAGAAGAGGCCTCATTTTCAAAAGGTAGCACATACATGTGAGAGTCCCAGGGGGTAGGAAGGAGCATCCGGTAATTCACAAAAAGTCAGTCTTAAAAGTGGTAATTATGGCCAGCATGCTATTAAAGTCTTTCCCTATAGTCCAGCAACAGGCTGGAACTTGACAGACACATCAGTTCTGCTTTTTGTTTTTATATAGTGTCTTTTCCTACTCATAACAGGTAATGCTGGGGAGCGTTATTATGTAATTCCTGCACTACTCCAGTGCATCATTAATTCATCACCATATACTTGCGGGAAATAATTATTTATTTTCCCAGAAGACAATACAATGCACAAAACCTTGACTGTTTGATAGAGTCCAATTGTTCCAGAGCCCTGTCACTTGAAAAGGATCTGAGGGGTGATTCTGTGGCATTGCTAATCACAAGGTGTCTGCTGATGACATGAAAAAGTTGCATGGTAGTTTGCAAAGGTGCTTTTATTACTTCTGAAAAGGTGGGTTATTCTTAAATGCCTTTCTTTTAGACTCAATGCAATATTTATAAAGGGATCATATTTCTTTCGTGGTGTTTGGAACAATTTTCTTAATTTTTTTGGACTAACAAAATCAGCTGCTAATGCTCCAAAATTTCCAGCCAAATTTATAGTCTGTGTTTTTACATTATGGTCTAGCCCTGTTCCTCCATTGTTACTCAGTCCTGAGGGCATCACAGAGAAGTAGGTAAGCCTCAGGATCTCTTTATGTGGTAGTTATTTTGGAATGAGTCTGTAGATTATCATTAAAGGTCCATGTAGGCAGTAGCTAAACCTTATGTAATACCTCTTACTCAATCTAAGTTGAACACTGGCTGTAAACATGATAAACATGTATATGTCAGTCGTCAGAAGGCTTGAATCCCTATTCCATGCCAGTGCCTATTTCTGTAACAAGGGCTTTTACTAATCCTAATTCAATTACCTCAGTGATTGACTGAAGAACTAGATGTACTCACAACAAATTGATTATTTTTTTATATAATTTGTTCAAGTTTGGGCCAGTGATATTACAGATGAACTTTTTGAAGTGTAGGCATAGGTGCTAGAACTAGGGGTGCTGGGGGTGACTTGAAGTGGTTTCCATTATATATGAGGTTTACAGTTTGGTTCAATGACTCTCAGCACCCCCACTATACAAATTGTTCCAGCATCCCTAAGTGTAGGATTCTCCAAAGAATATTATACAGTGTGTGTGTGTGTGTGTGTGTGTGTGTGTGTGTGTGTGTGTTGAGCTTCTACATTGAAAACAGGCCATGTCCTCTGGTTGTTTATGGCATATTTGTTTGTTTCTTTAACATCTTTTCCATAAACAGTGCCCTCCCCTATTAAGAAAACATACACTGTTGCCGTATTGTGTAATGTATATAGGATATACTATACACAACACTATAGTGTACTGCTAATAGAGTGTATAAAGCCATCGGTGTGGAATTCTGCTGTATTTTTATATGGGTTCCAAAAGTGCTACAGCAACTTCTTCTCCTACAGTGAACTTTTAGTGTAGATGGCTCAAGCCATCAGCTAGTGGCCCCAGGTCTCCTGTGGGAGCACTTTAGTGATAACTGGCTCATATTCTTTTCCTTGAATCATGGAGCTGCTCTTTGCCGGCTCTCTTGACATGTAAATTCCTCTTGTTTGGCACCCCCAGTGAATGCCAAGGGATGCAACTGAACCACTTTACCATTTACAGCATTTCTTTGACACCGCTACACATGATATGTAACTTCTATGCCCATTTATGTTGCCACCGAATTTGGCCCTTGCTTGCTTTAGTTTCTCATCTTATGCTGGAATGCTTGGGTTTGTAAACACTTCCATGTGCCAGGTGGGAAGCACGATGCCAGACTCTGCTGTGTCATCACGCTAGCTCCATGCGTGACAGAATATGGCACTGTACAACACGTGCAATATGCCAAACTGACTCCTATGCCCTTTGCATTCTAAAGGTGTGGTAGGTCCCCTATAGTATGCCCCTTCTCCCCCTCCCCTCCCCCGGCACCAAAAAAAAGTAAATCCAGAATGATGGGAGTGTATTACAGGCCTGTTCCCATGAGGCACCAAGCACGCTCAATTTTCATTGGCTCCCAGGGACCTCTGAGTACCCCACACCACTGGGCCTTAGAATCGAAATGCTTTACCCAAGAAGTTGTTTTTTAGAGTGTTAGTGAAGTAGGCAAAGGAAGGGGCTTAGCATACATTCAAGTGCAAACTGTTGCCGGTATATGGAATGGCCAGCATGAAGGCATGGACCCTAGAATGGGCAAAGGAGACAAGGGTGTGGTCCAAGCGTTACCATCAGCAGGTGAAAGGCAGAGACATAAGTAGGGATAGAGTTATGGAATGGAACCTTGGCCTTTAGTGCAGTCAAAGAATGGAAGCCAATATACTGACTGAAATAATGGAGAAGCACTTGGAAGCTGCATAAACCAATCTGTAATGCGGCTGATGCAGTCATGCAGCACTCTTTCATAGATACGTTTAGGAAGCAACAGCATTAAATATATGTAAACAAGCTGTCTCAGCACTAAAATTTTGTTACAAACTAATTAAATTCTGTTATCAACTTTAACTGGCAGCTGTGGCTCACAGCCCTTCCATTCCTATTGTTTCATGAGGATAAAAACATGCCTCATACGATTTCCTTCTGAAGATTGATGGAAATCTCTTCCCTATTCCTCTCACCCTCTAATGGGGACGAAAGACACCTTCGATATCAGGGAGGCCAGTCACATTTACATTCATCAATCTTGAGAGTTTTGGATTGCTGAAAGTTTGTTCATTTGCTTTGTGGGCCAAAGAGCAAGAGGGAGCCCCATAAAAATGTTTAATCTAAATGGATCAGGACGTGTATCAATGTCCAAGGTTGGTGTTACCCCTTAGGGATCAGGGATCACTCCACTCCTCCTGGGGAGCAAGAGGGAATATTTCCTTAGCAAGCTGTTGTTTGGTCTTCTGTGCATACCTACTTTTACTAGGGTTGGGTAGACAGCCTATAGAGCAGATGTCTGTACCTGCGCTGAGGCAGCCTTCATTTGAGTCATTCTGTCTTCTGTGAATATACTCCTACTCAGAATTACTGCTTCGACCTATCAGATTATAGACTGATCTTGTCCATTTGGTTTTCCTTACCTTTATTTCTGTAATGGACAACATCAGTCTACAACATCTCTACTTTTTGGTGTGATCTGTGCTGTCATTTGTATAACTTTTATTTTAAGTCACTGTTCCTTCACAGAAATGTCGCTTTCATCTGAACACTCGTTGATTTGTAGTGCAGCGTTCGCTTTCTAGATGACGGATTTTCATTACCAGTCATTCTCAATTGTCTACATGTCATGGCCACCAACCTGGCTGACGCTATGGGGACTGAACCAAAGATCTCCAGAGCGAAAAGCACAAGCTGCTGCAGTGTGAACTAACGCTCCAAGCTGTCTGGCTGGGTTTAGTAACAACGCCTATCCTCTGCAGATCAGACTGGTAACACATTCGCCGCTGGGTTACCCAACGATAACTGGTCATGTGATGGGATTGTAGCAAAAAAAGCTCATCACCAGGAGTGCAGAAACAAAATGCAGCATCTAAAGCAAATAATCTTGACAAATACAATAGGCCAAGGTTTCTTTTACACCAGTGTAAATCTGGGGTGACTGTTGACTGAAGCCAGAATAAATGAGATTGGAATTTGTGCTGCTGCTCTTCAGATCACCTGCTGCGTCCAAATAAACACTGAGTTTAAAATCTAGTCCTGGCTGGTGTTAGACCATAAGAGAGTGTCTCTCTCCAGAGTAATAGGTGTATGAATTAAAAAACAAACCTCACAGGAGCATGTCTGGGTGATTAGGAGGCATTGAATGGGGGGAGAGGGATAGCTCAATGGTTTGAGCATTGGCCTGCTAAACCCAAGGTTGTGAGTTCAATCATTGAGGGGACCATTTAGGGAACTGGGGTAAAGATCTGTCTGGGGATTGGTTCTGCTTCAAGCAGGGGGTTGGACTAGATGACCTCCTGAGGTCCCTTCCAACCCTGATATTCTAATGCTTGGATCAAGCAGGTCCTGCCTTTGACATATTATTTACTGTACATCAGGAAAATAAAATTATGTGCAGTTTTTAAAGCTCCCATTTGCTCCAGCAGAGATGAGCAGGCTCCAGCTCATTATCAGTCGAATGACTGCTGCTTCGTGGATAGCTCTTAACTGGCTCCATTCCCCTTTGCAGACTGCTCAAACCCAGCCACTTGTCAGCCATTGTGGGAGCGTACCTCTGATGGCCTGTGCTTCCACAGCCATTATATTCCCTTTCTGCTGGAGATTTGCTTATTTAGGGCTCAGATGCAATGACATTAAATGTCCCTGCATTGATGAGCGACTGGATTGTTGTTGTTTTTGTGGAATAAACATGTGTGGGAGTAGTGTGCATTAAACATGGCTGAGAGGGTTACTTTCTCTGGGGAGGATGCTGGCCAATAATTCCAAAGAATTCCACTCTCCCTCCCCCTTTGCCTTCTCTGCAAAAACAAAAGCAAGGGAGGGGGGAATAAAAACACAGGGGTGCTTAAATTCCCAGCTAACTGTTATGCTCACTGTGCTGATTCAGACACTGAGCTTCCTCATGCGGCGGGAAGCAGCATGAAGCCAGGTTGTGAAGCCACGCTTTTAATCTTCCTTTCTTCTGCTTCCAGTGCCTGCTGTGCTGGGAGCAGAAAAAGCTGCAATAGAAAATGCTAATCAGCCTAGCGGCACTGAGCTCCAGTCTGCTCTCAGCCCCTCCCCTTCCCTCCTCCTCCTCCTCCTCCTCCCTGCCCTACACAGCTTTCCCTTCCCCTGCCTCATACATAGAGCTGAGCTAAGCCAGCCTTTCTGTAGGCTGTCCCTGGCTCTGTGTGCATTTGTATGCACCCACGTGAGCTTCTTTGGCTGCTCTGTAGCTTTGTTTACTCTCAAATTCCCACTGGTGTTGCTACAAGTCCTGCTGAACCAGTGATAGCACCAGTAGGAGCCCTAGGCTAACGGAGAGCAGGTTTAATTAACACTGTGGTAAAAACACCAGAAGCCAACATAACCTTGTCTACGCACCCAGCTCCCACCGGTGCTAAGACCAAGAATTGCACCAGTGGGAGTATTTTGTAAAACGCCGTACTGCCGACATGGAGTAACAGTTTCAAAAGTACCCAAATGAACGAGGAGCCTAAGTGTCACTGAAAGTCAAGAGGAGTTTGGCTCTGAAATGCCTAAGTTTCTTTTGAATAATGGGGCTTGGGCTCCTCAGTCACACTTGAAAAATTTCCCTGCGGCCTACATTGGTGCACATGTCTGGCTGTGAGATGGCCGCAGTCTTAGCCGACACCAGGAATTGAATGGGGGACCTCCATAGCTGAAAGCCCAGCTTGAGCTAAAGAGGCAGCTTTGCAACTGGGCCTGTGACAGACACATCCTGTGTGGATCAGGTACAGAAAAGGACATGGAACGCACAGCTACCCCGGGGTTATATGTGCCTAGACTTTCAGCCTCTGGGAAGCCTGCCAACGTAAAGCAGTGGCAGCCCAGAATTTGTCTCCTTTCAATTAGTGTATGAATGGAAGAGGGTTACCCCAGTGGCCAGATATCAAAAGGAAATAAATGGTGGGAGGAGGAGAAATCTATCACTTTGTTTCCACAATGTAAACATGTTGGGCCAGATTCTCAGCAGGTGTAAATGGTTATTGGTCAGGCAAAGTCAACATGGCCCTTGCTTTCCATTATGTGTGGTCCACTCGTCTTCCTTCCCCAACAGCCCATACCATTTTGAGTGATCTTGGGCACAGCAGCGCCTTAGTTTTTGTGACTCAACGAAGGACTTATGGGTATTTTATTGGCTCTGCCAACGTCACAGCACTAAGCTGGGCTACCTACAACAGATCTGAAAAAGGTAATTATATTTATTTATAGGTGTGACGGGTTGGGTCACAGAGACTCCCTTGGGATTGTCACCTGACATGCTGAGTTACCTCTGAACCCATTTTTCCTGCCAGCCTGGGACTCCAGAACCCTGCCTTGTTGAGCCGGACATGCTTGCCTGCTGCAACAAAGACCCAAATCTGGTCCACACCCCCAAAGCTGCAGACTTTAACCAAAAACTTCTCAGGAGGTCACCTATCCCCAGCATCCAGACATCCAATTCCCAATGGGATCCAAACCCCAAATAAATCCGTTTTACTCTGTATAAATCTTTTACAGGGTAAACTCATAAATTGTCCACTCTCCATAACACTGATAGAGAGATATGCACAGCTGTTTGCTCCCCCAGGTATTAATCACTTACTCTGGGTTAATTAATAAACAAAAGTGATTTTATTAAGTATGAAAAGTAGGATTTAAGTGGTTTCAAGTAATAACAGACAGAACAAAGTAAGTTACCAAGCAAAATAAAGCAAAGCCACACAAGTTTAAGCCTAATACATTAAGAAACTGTTTACAGGTAAAATCTCAACCTCAGAGATGTTCCAATAAGCGTCTTTCACAGACTAGACTCCTTCCTAATCTGGGCCCAATCCTTTCCCCTGGTACAGTCCTTGATAGTTTCAGCAGGCATCTTAGGTGTAAAGCAGGAGTATTCTTATGACCCCTTTTTCCAGCTCCACCCCCTTTTATAGCTTTGGCACAAGGCGGGAATCCTTTGTCTCTCTGGGTCCCCACCCCCCTTCTAAATGGAAAAGCACCAGGTTTAAGATGGATTCCGTATCATGTGACATGGTCACATGTCACTGTAAGACCTCATTCTTCATTACCCACTTCACTTACGCAGGAAGGCTTGCAGGTAAATAAATCCATTCACAACCAATTGTCCTAGTCAATGGGAGCCATCAAGATTCTAAGCCACCATTAATGACCCACACTTTGCCTAATTACAATAGGACCTCAGAGTTATGCTTCATATTCCTAGTTTCAGATACAAGAATGATACATTCATACAAATAGGATGACCACACTCAGTAGATTATAAGCTTTGTAATGATACCTTTTGAATAAAGCCTATTCCAGTTACCTTATATTCACACCCATAAGCATAAAACATCATGGAGTGCAAGGTCACAATAGGCACTTACAGTGTGTTCTAAACTCAATTCTATTTGATTTGTCTATGTCTGTCTGCTCTACAGAACTGTGATAGAGACTCAGACTAGAGCTCAGTTCAGAGCCATGTTTGAGGTGGATAAGCAAGGTGAAAGGGAATAGGAAAGACAAGTGAGTCACAGTATCCCTGGGTGGGGCAGAAAAGACAGTCGCTGTCCCCTGAGGAGGACCTGACAAGGAGACCCTTTCCTATGAGAGTAGGCAGGGCCATTAGACATGATAAAAAAGGATCAGTTAGCTATCAAATTCAATGTCTTTATGGCATATCTCTGATCTTACCCTGGTTTTACACTAGTGAAACTCCACTGACTTCATTGTTGTTACTCTCGATTTACACTGGTGCAAGTGAGCGTGATCAGCACAAAGGGCCACTTGATTTAGGCCCTGGAAATAGGTCATAAGTGGTTTATTGGTCTTGTGCTGGCTCTCAGCACAGGGCTGAATTTCACTCTTAGTGTTTTAACTCTGTCTGGGCCTTTCTTAGAGCTCTGACGGTTGTATGTTAGCATTGTAAATGGCATTATACCAGTTGGTGAAAAACGAATCAGGCCAAATATGTCCCTTCTGTTTTCCTGGCTGTTTGATACAACAGTCGGCTACAGCCGAGTTGCTTTCTGCTGTTGTTTTCCTCCTTCCCAAAGCTAGACAGAGTTTCTCTCCCTCTTGTTATAGTGAGAACAGTGGTAGTTAGATCTCTCAGGTGGCTACTGCCTGCAACTCTGTCTGTACATGGATTGTTCTTGCACACTTCCCCAGAAATGAATCCATTCTGGCCATCCATCATCACCACAGGCAATCTAATTACAGCCCTGTCTGAAAAGGAGAGGCTCATTTATAATAAAGACTGCATTATGGAAGTGTAATACCTTGAACTACGTTTTACATTATTTTAAAAAAAGGAAATTAATTAATTGTCTTGTGCATAGAAAAAACTCCTGAGGTTGCCACGGCTGCACCTCTCAATGCATTCCCTCCCCCCGGAGTGCCTGCTGTGCGAGAGTGAAATGCTAAAATTATTACGGCATGGAAACAGTCTCAAAGGCTGTTGTTTGTTTTCAACAACAGAGGAATAGCTCAGAATGCAGCCTGCCCCTCTGCCCTGTGGGACTGTTCCTAATTGCATACAGCGTGCTGTAAAAAAGCATTCAGAATGCACTGGCCGGCAAGCGGAATTAAACATGAGGAAAAGAACACATGTACAGCACACCCCCAGCTTTAAGGGAGCCAACCTGTCGTAAGAATGCACCTCTCTGGGAGCACAAAAGTTTATACTGGAATAATAGGGCAAATCTCTTCAGAACGGCCATACTGGGTCAGACCAAAGATCCATCTAGCCCAGTATCCTGTTCTCTGACAGTGGCCAATGCCATGTGCCCCAGAGGGAATGAACAGAACAGGTAATCATCAAGTGATCCATCCCCTGTTGCCCATTCCCAGCTTCTGGCAAACAGAGGCTAGGGACACCATCTCTGTCCACCCTGGCTAATAGCCATTGAGGGACCTATCCTCCATGAGTTTATCTAATTCATTTTTGAACTCTGTTATAGTCTTGGCCTTCACAACATCCTCTGGCAAGGAGTTCCACAGGTTGATGCTTATTGGCATATGCCCAACAAAATGACAAGGGATTGGGGCCAGATCCTTGGCTGATGGAAACTGACAAAGCTCCACTGAAATCAGCTGATTTTCACCAGCTGAAAAACTGCCCGATTGTATCCAGCCTGATTCTTCCACAGTTCCTCATACTGATGCCCGCTGACTTGAGCGAGCAGGCCTGTTAATGGGGCTATTCAGATATGAATAAGAGTTGCCCAACTGGAGGTGTTATCGCTATTCAAAATGAATCAACACTAGAACCATTTATCCAAGTTGAACCAACAGCTACAGAGAGGTGGTCTTAACACATGATTCTGTTGATGTGTTCAGGGGGGTGCTGGGTAGTCATTTATCTCCCTTTTGTCATCCTCTTTGGTACAGGGAGGTCAGGCAATTGAAAGGGACTAAGGCCCCAGTCTTCCAACGAGGCCTGCATGGGTGGATCTTTGCACCCACAGAGAGTCCAACTGAAGTGCAGATGGATCCCTTTGTAGGACTGGGGCCTAAATTTGGATGTGACAAAAATGGGAGTAATAAACAACTGAAAGACTGGGAATGGGAGAGTAGAAGGATCGTAGTGATAAGATCACATGCCAGCTAATGCATGTATATGCCTCAATACCACTATTTTTGTTTGACTTCTTAATGGCACTTACTGCATATGACTTTTATTACAGGCTCTCGAGTGTAACTTTGCAATGTTCACCATGGTGTTTTGCATGTTTTTACGCACATTTTTGCAACTGGTGCTGGGTTTTGTGAATGGTCCTATATGTATTCTTGCCATATTGATGCTGGTTTACTGTGTAGCTCTTGTATGAATTTTGCAATGTTAATACTGAGATTTGCATGTTTGTTTCTATGTGTTTTGATTCCCTTGGTAGTCTTTAATGCAGGGCAAGATTCATTTAAAAGGGAAAAGGAAATTATTATTTCAATAAGAGAGTCCCGCATGAGCAGGAGAAATTGGAAAATGTAAATTTAGAAAATGTAAATCACTCCAATTTGGGAACAGATCCTCTGCTGGTATAAACTCATGCATGGAGCTGATTTACACCAGCTCTGGCCCCTTATTCCTGTTGGTCACAATTTCAAAGCCGACATTAGAATAACTCCTGGTTTTGTGTTTTACAAAAGTAAAAGCTGACAGTGAGGTTTTGCAAATTCAAATGCCCTTTTGATTTATAATTCACAACCCTGTCAGTCAGGATACATCAGTACTTTAAAGGTTGCACCCTTTTGGCTTCATTCTGATCTCCTGTATTCTGGTGTGAATCTAGAGTAACTCCAGTTAAATCAAGATAGTTGGACTGGTATAAAAATCGGTCTAAGCAAGTGGAGAATTAGGGCTTGTGGACATGGCGAGTCAGTGCACAGCAAGCCAGAGTGTGAATCCACAGTGCACTAGCGTGCTGCATACCGTGTGGGGCCTACTACTGTGCACGAAAGTTCTGCAGTGTGCTGTGACTGACTCCCACTTCAAACAGCAGTAGATCAAAGCACATCAAGGAACTTTTAATGTGCTGCAGTAGGGTCAAAACAACCAGTTAGCGTGCTGTAAAGTCCCACCATGGCTTGCTGTGCACTATGACCCCTCAGGCCATTTGTTTCTTAGGATAAGAAAATTATCCTTGACAGAACTTGACTCCCCTTGCTTCTTCCCCTAAAATTAAATCTGAGAGTTTTGACAGTTTGACCGTTTTTATTTGATTGATTTGGTATTTTTGAGTGAAAACATGCAACCAAACAAAAATAACTGTTTTGTTCATGCTCATATAATAGAAAATGGAATAATTTAAAACGATGAAATGCTGCTGTAATGGGTAATACAGCCCATAGCTGTTTGCCATGCAAAATGAATGAGTACACCAGCAAAAAGAAAAGTGCTATGCAAAAAATGTACAAACCTGAGTTGACATTTATATACATCAAATGGCTCCAAAAGTGCTTCTGATTTACAAAGTAGACTGATCAAATGCTGCACTAGTTTACTCCCTATGTGTAATTTTGTGGGATGTACATTAGTGTAGAATTTGGCACTGTGTATGTGTGCGTGTGTGTGTGTAGACATAGAGAGAGCTGACTTTGTCAACTTAGATTTAAGGTTATGCAAATACATTTCCTACCAACAAAATCATGGCACATCAGGGAAACTTCCAGTTAAAGCAACACTGACATTCAGGCTTTTCTTGGTTCACAAGCCTTCTCAGCCTAATAGGTCCTCATCTTGTCACATACCAACCAACCCAAGAATCAGCCCACACATGGGGCCTGCCAGTGTCACCAGCCCTTGCGATTTCATCACAAGGCTCACGGTACTGGTTATTTTTCTTAAAGCCCAGCTCCTGGATTCATGGGATTACGTGCTAGTCTCAACATTAATTAAAAATGGTTGCTGGAAAAAAGCTTGAAAACGTGTCCTGAGTGCACCCTGAAGGCTCAAAAACCAGAAGATAAAGTCCCCCAAATATATTAGTTTTTACAAAATCTCAGGATTTTTAAGTGAATTCCATTATTTTGGCGGCTCTGGCTCATGATTTTTTATCACAGGGGACTAGCAATACTGGGCTGCAGCCTGGGACATTGGCCTGGTGGCTGGTGCACCAGGTGCCAGGATCTGCTAGGCGCTGCAGGAGTGCCTGCTGCAGGGCAGCCCCTTTGTTTCACAGTGCAGGCTCTGGGCTTGTGAGCCATAGTAGGATGGTTGGGGATGGAGAAGGCAGGGAAGTGCTGAGCTGCTCCTGAGCCTTCTCACCTGAGCCACCTGCAGCCTCCCCTTTCTGGGCTTCACCCCTCACCAGCTCCAGCACTTTTCTTCTCTGCTGGGAAGCGCCTAGTGGAGACACATTCTCTGTTGGCTTCCCTGGCAAAGCTCAAACCAGTCATGGTGAATTACCACCTTTAGGGGGATTTTTGTTTCAGACCCTGTAAAAACAACCCCTGTGTTGACATTGTTCTGAAGATCGACAAAGGTGTTACGTGTAGGAACCTTCCCACTTCCAGGGCTGCCAGGAAGCATGAGCCTGGTCATTGCAACTCAGAGGGATTTTCAATTGTTTGAAAAACAAAAACGGTTGAGGAATTTGGTGAAAGGTTTTGGAATAGTTCAGCTTTGGCAGGCCCTCATTTGCATATATGAATTTCCAGGAAATTAAACCCTGCTTTAAAAATTGAGAGCCAAGGCAACCTTAACTATGGAGTCCTGAGTGCACCTGCATAATGTATATGAATCATTTAGTCCATCACTGGGCTGACATGCGCCAAATGTTTAAAAGCACACAGCAATGCTACATGTTTTTGGACAGGAAGTGAAAGAATACCATGTTCCACGGCTGGAAGGATCTAGGAAAACCAAATGCATTTACTTAAAATGGAATTTGGCTGGGGCACCCCAGAGCCTTATGAAAACTGCCAGGAGTCTTCAATCACCAGAAATAGCCAGAACCCTGCTAATCCATCTATCCATCTTGTCTTCTTTCTTCTGTGAAGCACCTATGCATATTTTGGATACTGTTTAAAATTATTAGTAATAACAATAACACCAATGAAAGAAATCTAAAAGGGATCAGGAATTGACCACTTTTAGGAAATCTGTTATGAATAATGTTAGGCTCCTGCTTCTAATGCACCACATCCTTGGACTCGGAGCTACAATTAGAGAAAGAACAAAAGAAATGCCAGCAATTAAGATATTTCTTACAAATTATTTTTGGCCTCTGATCCCTGTGTGCAAGCCAACCCAGCAAAGAAATGGAGTGGGATTTACTGCAGATGTAAAACTGAGAGGCACAGATGAGCAGCAGGTTTCTTTGCTACCAGAATCCCCCTCAAGTTTCTTTCTCCTCTCATCCCCATCCCAACCACCCTTTTGGATGGGGCTGCTGCCTGGCTGGAAGAGAACCAAAATATTCGTTCAGAGCAGCAAAAGTCAGTTAAAAAAATTCCCCAGTGAGCGTCACACTGTTGTTAATCAGACTGAGAGCTGATTAGCAAAATAAAAAAAATTGAGATAAATGCTTTGCATAATTTGGCAGAATGCTCTGTGTGCGTGTGCGTGAGTGCATGCGCGTGCCTCTGGGCTCTTTCATCAGCCTAGTGAATTTAATCCATCATAGCTAGAGAAGCACTTTTGCATTCCTGTTATTGATGCAGGTCGGCAGTTGTCTTGCACGGGACTGACAGGCTGGAGGGTGGGGGGGAATGGGAGGAAGAATCCTGCTCCCAGAGTGTAGCATTTTGAGCAAGACTTGGAGGCAGGCTTGTTGAAACGCAGGGCACTGTATTTTGCCTCGCTGCCTGACTTGGAAATTGCAATAGCATTACCTTTTTACAGCAGGAGAGAGGGGAAAGGGCGGGGGGAGCTGTGGCACCTCAGAGCCTGGGAACGGCTTACTGTTAGACGTGCCAGATTTTTGGATAGCCAGGGCTATTAAAAAATAAGCCCAGCCCCCCCAATATTGTCTGCTCCATTCATTGAATCTAAAAGACAAAACTGTGACATTTCTGCAGGGCAAACAGGCTGCCAGTTTCTCCGGTGGTGTAAATCATAGTTGATGGAGTCACACTGATTTACACCTGGCTTCTTCTCAATGGAGGAAATCCCTGCTGCTCGCAGATTTCCCACATGTACCTATGCACTGCCTAAGGCCACCTCTGCTTTCATTTACTCTTGCTGTGTCATCCTGAGTTTGATGTACTAAGACGAGGCCGGGGAAGGATGAGCCAGAGAAGTGGAGCACCAACCCTTGCGTGTCTTTCTCCAGGTAACAGGGGGAGTTATTTTCTTTCTTCACTGCACCCCCCATGCACTGTCCTCCCGCTGCCTCCTCCTCTCCTCACTGTTTCCAGTGTGAATGGTTTGTTGGGAGCATGAAGTCCAGGTTGGCTGCTCCATTCAGATCCAGACTCATTTCGCTGCTGCCACTGCCAGACAGAGAAAAGGCTATCGCCCCGCTTTGCCTGGCTCCAAATTAACTTGTTGCATTCCCAACAAATGCAGAAGGTCAGATTCAGCCTCTGTGTAAGTGGGTGCTTCTCCACTGACTTCAGCGGAGTTGGACGCATCGTGGGAGTTGAATTTTACTCATATCTTTGATTCTTTATTTTCTTCAGGAAGGGGAGGGCCTTTGAAACTCCAATAATGTCCTTACGAGTAGATCTGTCTGGAGAACGGAATATTCAGTTTGGCTGCAGGTCTGGGAGGAAAAAAACCAGCCAGTCCAAGGAGCAAGAGATTGGAAAGCATGATCATATGAGAAGAAGCTTGATCTAGATCTTAAAGCAGGGGAAGTCTGATTGCCATGTAAGGCTCTGCCACTGATTCTGCCATTGAGCTTGGGCAAGTCATTTAACTTCCATTTTGCCTCTCTTTTCTTATTGGTAAAACGGGGTTGATAATATGCACAAGGCTGGATTAAAGAATTTTGGGGCCCTGTGCACTATGATAATTGAGGGCCCTCCACTATCCCTGGCCATAGGGGCTGGGAGGGCAGGTCCTGCCCCCAGAGTGGGAGGCTGTTGGAAAGTGAGCCTGCCTGCAGTGGCTTGTCTCACAAGGCTGGCCCGGTTCCCAGCTTCAGCCTGTTGGCTCTTGCCACATCATTCAGGTGACCCCTCACCCTGCCTCCTTCTTGGTCCTGTGTTGGTTGTTTGTGTTTGTGTGTTTGGTGTTTCCCCCAGTGGTCAGGGCCCCCCCTGACATCAGGGTCCTGTTCAACTGCACTGAGTGCACAGTGGTTACTCCTGGCCTGAATATGCACCTGTCCCACAAGGGTATTGGGAGGCCTCATTAATTACTGTCTGTAAAATATCTGGAGATCACTGCAAACCCTGGCATAACTCCTGCCTTCGCAGCATGTGCCAGGCTGGAGGGGCCCACGAGTTCATGGGCCCTGCAAGAACCAGGACTCAGGAGAAGGTCCAGGAACAGCCCCTCCTCTGCACTGACTGGGAGTTCCCACAGCTGGACTGATGCCACAGATGCAGCAAAGCACAGGAAGGTGCCTTCAAAAATTGCCAGCTCATTGCCTGTGCCTGTCCCTTCCCTCAGCTCTCATGGTGACCCCGGGACCAGCACATCTACCCAGAACAGCAGCAGAGAGTGGTGACTTCTTTCCAAGGTCTCTGCCAAACACAGAACCACCAATGAATGTAGGACAGGGACTGGGGTAGGGAGAGGCAGGGAGACACAAGGGTAAGGAAGAAAGAGGGAGCATAGTTTGGGTGGCTGAGGGAAAGGGGAATACTTCAAAGCTGTCTGTGTGTGTGTGTGTGTTGATGAGCTCACTTTGATTGGCGTTTAAGGTTCCATCCAAATCTTGTCACACCCCGAACCTGACATCGTTATAGGGGGGATAAAGTTTTTTATGCCCAGTGCAAAGTAACACCTTGATAGAAATGATGAAAGTAAAATATTAGGTGCCCTAAAATGTACTGAAGGACCGGGTCCTCAGTTGGTGTAAGTCATCATTTACAATGTAAATCATAATGGTCCCTTCTGACTTTAATGTCTATTAAAATTGGCATAACTGCACTGAGTTCAGGGGGGCTGCTGCGATTTATGCCAGCTGGGGATTTGGCCCGATGTAGGCACATTCTGTTACACACAAATTAGAATTCTCTCTGGCACAGCAGCTCAGCATCCAGACGGGCTCCGCTGGCTGAAATGTTCTGAGCCTGCACTGGGTTCTTCTAATTCTCACGAAGCCCAGAGAACAACAGGGCCTTTTGTTTTGGCTGTTCTCTTAGTTTTCCTCAGATGCAGGGGCGGCTCTAACCATTTCGCCGCCCCAAGCACAGCAGCACGCCGCGGGGGATGCTCTGCCGGTCGCCGGTCCCACAGCTCTGGTGGACCTCCCGCAGACGTGCCTGCAGATGCTCCACCGGAGCTGCGGGACCAGCGGACCCTCCGCAGGCACGCCTGCGAGAGGTCCACCGGAGCCACCTGCCGCCCTCCTGGCGACTGGCAGAGCGTCCCCCGTGGCATGCCGCCCCAAGCACGCGCTTGGTGTGCTGGGGCCTGGAGCCACCCCTGCTCAGATATTACATCTTTGCATTTGCTTTGCTTCTGCGCTGTGTTTATGGCACCACTATTGCACAACATGTTGCCACATGGCATGAAACTGGGGGAGTGGCTGTGCTTTAGCCAAGAAAAGCCTTTGGTGGGCTTGGATAAGGTAACTTGTCCTGTCAGATGTGGTTTAAAAAATGCTATCGGAAAATGCCTCTGTGCACCTTGCGTTTTTGTGCACAGCACGGTCTGAGGCTGTCAAAGTCTGGATCCTAGGCACAGCAAGAATGCACAGCAAGCCTGGAATCTGCCGATTAACACAAACGGAGTCTTACTGCGTGAGATGAAGGGATCTTTCTTTCTGGCTGGGGTGCTAGTGGCCGCTGCTGAGAAATTAGAAGCAGGGTGAACAAATCAGTTTCATAGTATAGGAAAAAGTTGGAAGAGGTATCCCAGAACAAGGACTTTTGTAGCCCATAAAGAGATTCAAGGTTGCTCAGATTTCTTTTCAGGTAGAACAGCAAATCACCATAAAGTCTCCAGAGTTTGATTCAAAGTCATTGGTTTCACACAGCTTTTACTGAGGCCTTTGCTGATAAGCAGAAGCTGTGGAGGCTACATTGATACTTGTCTTATGTCCTGTTTTCTGGTGCTTGGAGCTTTCTGAAAAATTACAGTATTATTCTTTCATGTTTGGCCTCAGCTCAAAAGTAAAATGTGATTTTTGAGCAAAATTCATTCATTCTATATTTTTGAGTTGCAGCATGGGAGAGAGGGAAAAACAAACATTTTCTGCTGTAAAAAGGTGTTTAGATTTTCAAGCAAACAATTCAAAATTGTCTGAACTTTCCAAGTCAGGAATTATCAATGGTCTTGTTCGCACCACGTACCATAAGAAATAAATAATAAAGTAATATAAAATTAGAAGCCACTGAGCAATTGATTTTTGCACAAGCTCAGTACAAAATTTCCACTAAGTTTAGAGTTAGGATGGTATAACTCACAATAAATAAATATATATATATATGAGACTATGAAATAACATACATATATAGGGACAAATTCTGCTCTTGATTAAAACAACTAACTCCACACTGAAAAGTGGGGAAGTTAAGGTTATTGTCCACGTGCTTTTACAACTTCAAAATTTCATGAAACACAAACTTTGGAGGATTCAGGATGTCAAAGTTAGACTCAGGACTCACAGTTTGTCAGAGCACTCTGTTTTATTAGCACAGCGCTCTGCTAATAACACCCAGATAATGTGAGCACCATGCAAGACACAAACTATCTTAGTTATACAGATAAAAGGGCGGGAACTTAACAAGATAACAAAGGAAGCAGAATCTGACAAGTTTACCTGGGCTAGACATGCATAGTTAATTTCCTTACTAACTTCTCCCAATCTCCGGTTAATGTTTCACCATTAGCTTAAGTGAGCTCATTGGTTATGCCTTAATGTTCCTTTTCCTGACACCTGTATTTCAACATTTATTTCTGCTTAAAGGTACATACAACATTTCTTTAATCCATTCTTATTTTTACAATATAATTCATTCTACTTTCACAAGGATTTTGGAGGGTTGTTTTTTGAGGGGTTCTTGGGGGAGAGGGGAATTGTTTTGTTTGCTTGCGCATCAACTGGTAAAATTCACTTCCAATATGAAATGTTGTGTCCTGAGATATTTTTGTGGATGGGCCTTGGCAGCCACCTTTAGCAATTTTGACTTGTGGGTATGGGAAGGTCTACACTGCAGCCAGGAGTGGGATTTGCAGCTTGTGAAGACATACCAGTGCTAGCTGTACTCTAACCAGCTTGCTAAGACTGGAAGTGAGGATTTGGTGGTGTGGGCTTCAGCACTCGCTGCACAAGTGAGTACGTACCCAGCAGGGTATGTACAGTCTGTGCTGAAGACCACACCACGGCATCCTCATCTCTATTTTTAGCAAGCTAGCTGGAGTACAGCTAGCCTGGGTATATCTACACAAGCTGCCATTCCCACTTCCAGCTCTGATAGATGAGCTAAAAGAGCAGAATGCTCAGTGCAAAAATATGCAGCTTCCTCCCCTACCTTTCCCTATGTGCTGCTCCTTTTAGTAGAGCAGTAAAAAAATGTGCTACATAGACCCCGCCCCTGAGCTGCTCTGTCCTGTACCAGCATGGTAGCTCAGGGACCCTGTGCTGGTTTGCACCACGACTCTTTCCCCACATAACAAAGGACACATTTTTGCCCTAAAGTTTCATATACAAATAAGTCTGCTGGTGTGCCTTATATGGGATCATCTTGAGAGGAAAGCCAGTCCGTTTAGTTTAGCTGTCTTTCACTGATTGCAGCTTCTACTGCAGCCACCCAGGCTGGCTAAATGTCAAGTTTCTGTGAGCTAGGAGTGGTTCCCAAAGGTCTTCGTCCCACTCACTTCTGACCTGTGCTGGCTTGCTGCTGCGGGAGCAAAGCTCCAGTTGTGGTTCACAAGCCTTTTATGGGAAGCATTTCCACTGTAGCTGTTTACAGTGGGGTGGCCTGTGTCTCACTTGCTCCTCCTCCTTTGATGCCGTCCATACTAGAGCTGGTTGAAAAATCTCCAGTAGAATCATTTTCCATCAGAAAATGCTGATTCGATGGATTCAAAACACTCAGCAGGAACATGGCCATTGCATCTGTAAGTGCGGGAATGGTCTCGCTATTGTGGGGAACTTTCCTGGCTTCTGCACTACCCTGGTGAAATGGGCTAGCGAAAAGATCTGAGTCCTCACTCCCACTTCCTTTACCCAGAGGCCTCCCTGCCCTCGAGGACTCCCCTTCCTTGTAACCCCAACAAGGCTGGGCACAGGATTCCTGGGGGGCTCGACCCCAACCTTGCTGTGGTCACTTAAGGCAGGGTCTAGGTGTCCCTACTCTAGGGTGCTCTCTCTGCACTGGATGCTTTCCTGACTCACTGATCATTACATACAGTTCAAAGCAAATACAATTTATTAAACAGCAATCAATTAAAAAAATAAGGAAAAAATGGGAAAGGCTAAAGGAAAACACATAACCGCGCTCCGTGGCACAGGGACATCACAACCAGCGCCTCTGCAATGTAAGGGCAGTTCACAGTCTGTTCATCACACATCCCAGGCCTCCTGCCCAGGCCCGGGCTGTGATGCAGAGATCTTGCGGATTGGACACTAGCTCTGGTGGTGGCCACGTGCTCAATCCCCCACCCCGCTGAGTCCTTACTCCCTCATTAGCCTGCCTGCCCTGTCAATCAGGCTGACCTAGAGCATTGGCCTTTCCCCATTGTTCCTCGGGACTGTCAGTCTCAGGGTCCTGATTTCTCATCGACCCTTCCCATTCCTCTTGGTACTGGGAGCTAGCCAACCAAAAAAACCCCCACTGAGTTTTAGTAAGGGGCCAACAGTCTCCTTACACATCCACTCTTTTGACAGAAACCAGGCAGGCAGGCTTTGCAGCTGGTTTGCCAGCTGACTGGATCCCCAACTCCCCAGCTGCTCACTGGGTGGATGGGCTGGCTGCCTGGCTGCTTATCTCCCCAGGCACAGCATACCAGCTCCCCTGCTGCCTGACTGGTGCGCAGGCTGATCATCTCCCCAGCTGCCCATCTCCCCAGCTGCCTGGCTGGCAGATGCCAAGACAGGAAATTGTGGAATGTTAATGTCTCGTTCGGCACTGGAACAAAATGAAACATTGTGAGCCCGAAACGTCCCATGAAATGAAAATTCTCTGTTCCATCCAGTTCTATTCAATACTTTGCCTCATACAGGGGCTGATATGGGCCTGTGTTTCAGGCTAAAATCTACTCTTTTACTAATTCCTTACTCATCCTTCAAAAATTCCTCATTCTGCTGTAACGTTTGTCATAAAGAGGCTGGTCCTGCAAGATGCCGATGCCCTAACTCAGAAAAGCTATAAGCACTTACTTCTATTGCTAACTAGGAATGGATTACTGAATCAGGTGCTGAGAGCATCTACCTAGGTGCTGTGTGTCTCCTGTAGGGACGGGGGTAGGGCATCCTCAGTCCCTAGTCCTTGTATCCCCCCATCTGTTGTCTCTTGTCTTATACTTAGATTGTAAACTCTCTGGGGCAGGGACTGTCTTTTGTTTTGTTTGTACCGTGCCCAGCACAGTGGGGTTTTGTTCCCTGACTGGGACTCCTAGGTGCTACAGTAACACAAATAATATTAATAATAATATTGACTTCAATGGGAGTTGAGGGTACCCAGCTCTATCCAGTCAGTGCTCCGCATCTCACAGGATCAGGCCCACTGCGAAGGTAGGCAGGTCTATTCGGTATCGTTACAGATGCTGGCATAGAGGAGTTTTAAACAGGAAGCCAATGTGAATTTGTTTAATCCGTGTGACATTTTACTTCTCCTTGTAATAAGCCACTTCTGCTTTTATCAAGTACACCCTAGTGAAACCTCCCCCCTGCAAACTTCCGTGTCTTCTTTTTCAGTCAGACAGCTGTGCTACTGCCCCACGTGCAGGGCACATATTCCGAGGTTAGTGTTTAAACATGGATGTCCCAGCCCCACATTAGGATATTCAGATCAGCACAGAGGCACCTGGATCAGGCATTTTACAGGCCTCCGTGCTGATTGGAGCATCCAGATGTGGGGTTTAGATGTTCTCTTTAGACACAACTTTTAAAAGCTGGGTCCTGTGGCTCCAAACTTTTCCCTCTGGAAGATGAGTGAGTATGGGGACTTGTAAGCCGGTGGGCAGATTCACCGGGGGGGCAGTCCAAACAAAGCCCAAATGCTCATGTTCACACACCCCAGGGGCCCTTTCCCAGCTACTGTAGAGAGACCCACACTAGTTGTGCTTCCCCATGCCTGGTTTTCTCCTTTCTGCTGCCCCTGCCTATGAGGCAGGAATCCTTATATCTGGCTTCTTGTAGGTTGCATGTTTGCTCCTAGTCAGGAGCCCTGCGAGTACAGCACCCTGGTTTAAGGATCCCAAGGCCTGTAGCAGGTGCATGCGCCCCAAGACGCTGTGTTTGCTGACAGGATTCAAACTCCAGTGTTCAGGGGCTTCATAATAGAAGAACTTTTGACACTAGATTATGGTTCAAATCCAGTCCTGGTAGGTCGTGACCAAATGGATTACCCACTGCCCCCAGTGTTATGGCCTATATTACAAGGAGAAAAGGAAATGGCAGGAAATGTTGGCTAAATCTGTGCAATGTTTGCAGTGGAGTAGGGTTAATATTATTTTCTAGTCTGTTTGGTATTTCACAGAATTGCCATAGGCATAGGGAGTTTTTTAAAGAAGCTGTTTCCTTTGTGAGACCGTAGTACACCATACAGCAGATGAATGTTTTGTGTCTGCAGCAGAGAAAGAGAAGTGGAATGAAACCCTGGCTTCCTACTGCCTCATCTGAGCTACTGAGACTTTATAAAGAGTGCAAGATTCTCTGTCAGGTTGGTTGTGCTGTGGAGGTGTCCCTTACTCATCCCCTAGGCAGAGGAAGTGTCCAGCTGCTTGTGTTGCAAGCTCCAGTCTAGCAATGACCAGTCCAAAGAGTGGCTTCCAAGTCTGCAGCTGCATAAGGCCCCGCAGGACATGGGCTTCCAACACACCACAGAGCAGTTGCAATACTAGTATGTTTCCTACTCATGCTCCAGTTCTTCAGAGTGTGGGGTAGCAGCAGCTTCATGCTCACAGAAGGATCTGTGGAAGGATCTTCCACACACCCCCTTTACCCTCCAATGGGATTGCACCCTCCACTCATGACAATCATTCATGCACACAACGAGGGGGAGGTGATGGGGAGGAAGCCACACACTGAACCTGAGACCTCATAGCTCTATTGAATGGCCTTCCAGAGAGCCCTGTGTGATGGGCAGGGATGTAGGTACGTCAGGGGCTCGTGGACAGTTGCAGAGTCTGTGGTTTTTTCAGAGCTTTTCCTCAGCCTTGTAACTCTTTTTTTTTTTTTTAAACTATCAGTTGTGAAGTGCTGCCCACTGATGGGAGAGATGTCACCTTGCACCGCTGCATGCAGGGTGGAGAGAGCTCCTGCTGCTGTCTGTCCCCCACCACCTTGCACAGAGGTGATGATTCCACCACTTGGCGAGAAACTCAGCAGTATCCACTCCAGGCTGCCTCTGAGGGTGCCCCCATGCCACAAAGCTGATTCCAGGAGAAAGAAGAGCCACAGTGTTTTAAACTCAGAGGTATGAGGCAGAGAAGATCTTCATCCTCTCTTCGGCCACACCACTGGCCCTTGTCTCCCTCCTCAGTATTTAGGAGTGCCTCCTCCCTCCCCCTGGGAGACATCACCCCTCACTCAGCTTAAATCTGCCTCTGGACACTGGTTTGTAAAACATGCTACATTTTCAGTGCCCTGTAACTCCTCTCCCCATCTCTGCATTGTACTGAGGCCATGGCACAATTTCCTCCAGTGTGAGCATTATGTTTCTTAGTTTTATGATTAATATTGAATCTGTAAATTGGATTCCTTGCTGTCTCCTCTCCTCCTGCAATAACCTAGAACATTAGGTTTACATTCCTCTGGCCAACAAGTGCAGAACTGATTACTGTGCAAAACCTTGAGAAAGCAGAGCAGGATGGGATCCTTCAAGCAGAAAAGTGTGTTATAATATGAAGCTATTATTACACAATCTGGGTTTTAATTAACTACTTTCCTGTTTTGCTTACTACTTGCTGACTTAGCACCTATTTTGTTTTTAGATGAATGTGATAAGAGCAGATAATATTATTTATCACGATAAATTTAGCATGTTATAAAAGCGTGAGTGCTATTTTCTTTATTGATTACAGGCTATGGCTTCCTAGCAGTGCTGAACAAAAGCTGATTCTATATTCCAGATAAATGCTGAGTTAAAACTTTTGCTCACATTGAGAATGTTGGACAAATCAGAAATGGCTACAATGTAATACACCAGTTTGGCTAGTTGTTATTGTTAACCATTTTACATGAAACATGCCCCACTGTGTAATACAAAACCTTCAGGTTTTCATTTTTCCCCTTGATAGTGTGTGGATTGTTTTAGTTACATAGGATAAATACTTATTGCAAATCCATGTATATAGAAAATTCAGATAATGGGTCAGATCCTCAGCTGGTATAAATTGGCATAGTTCCATTGACTTCAGTGGAACTACTTCTATGCATAGAAATCATTTTGTCCATTCCTGCAATCTCCTAGCTCTCAATCAAAGTTGTCATTCTTTTTACATGGAAAAAAAAATCAATCCCCATGATTCTGGCATAAAAGACTACACAGGTGCAAATTTTCATAAGTAAGAAAGACTAGAATCACTGAGCCTGATTCTCCACTGCCTTGCTCTTTGTATGCTCATTTATACCTTTACCTCATTGGGTGTAAGACACTATCCAGTCAAAATGGTTGCAATTTAAACTCACATGGTATAGGTGTGACTGACTGCAAGATGGTAAAGAATCAGATCCAGTGCCTAGGAATGTTATCAAAACCCACCTGGATGCCAAATTTAATTTTTACTTTGTTTGATCGTTACAGGTTACTGGGGAAAATACAAATTCTGCTGTCAATTATGCTGATGTAAATTTGGGAATAAGGGCCAAATTCTGATTTCACTCACACCAGTGTAAATGGAGATCAGCTGAAATCAGTTGTTACTTTGGATTTAAACTACTGAAATTCATAGCAGAATTCTATCTTTTACAGCAGATGTACAGAAGCACCTGCAAATAAAAATGTGATTCCTGCTTTAGCTTATCTCTTATTGTGCTGTTTATTGCTGCACACTTATCATGCAGTACATTGCTGATGACTAGACCTTGGACTGGCTTGCTATATGGGGAGGGCTGCATTCTTTCTTTGGAGCCTGGTTTCACTAAGTGAACCTAAGGAATGAAAGTGCATTGCATGTGCAGGGAGCGCTGAGTCAGCCTTGAGAGTTACAAGAAGATGCAAAAAATATAATTGCTCCAGTGGTACCTTAGGCAAAGGTGTGGTGCAGCTAACAAGTACCCAACATTTATACAGAAAACAAGACTTCAGCCTTAGCTATGTTGGAAAACAGACTTTACATGCTCTATAATCTTTCGCTGCACTTTCCCTGCTGTGGGACACTCCCCAAATTTCTCCTGGGAATATTGTGGGCTCGTGGGATGCTGCACCTTCTGCTCAATTTATTTTCAGCTTGGGTGCCAAAACCCAGTGCAGATGCCAAAGCCCAATGCAGCTAGAATTAGAACATTACAGACTGATGGGTCTGAAAAAGTACAAAACAGATATTCAGCTGCCTTTGCACCCACTGCCATGCTTGGGTTCTGCCCCCTGCTCGGTTCAGCCAGAGGTGAGGATCGAGTATCTAGGCCTGTAACAGGGTGGGCTCCATTCCTGCCTCTTTGCACCACAGGCACTATCTCAGACTCCCCTGGCTGTGTATCCAATGGGCCATTTATTTGAGTTCCCACCACCAACACCCTCGCAGGCCCACACAACTGTACCGTTTACACAATATTCCTTATGGCTTAGGCTGTCTCCTCAGGACCTGAGAGGGGCCAAGATCTCTTTTGCCTGAGATATCTATGAGATTGGGCTCAGCTAGCCCTGTTGCCCTCCCCCTAGCACATCCTTCCTGTTCCTCTTTATCAGTAGGGCCCTACCAAATTCGCTGTCCATTTTGGTCAATTTCATGGTCATAGGATTTAAAAAATCATAAATTTCATGATTTCAGCTATTTAATCTGAAATTTCACAGTGTTGTAATTGTAAGGGTCCTGACCCAAAAAGGAGTTGGGGGGGTCACAAGGTTATTGCAGGGGGGGGTTGCCGTACTGCTGCTGGTGGCGGCACTGCCTTCAGAGGAGTGGCTGGAGAGCGGTGGCTGCTGGCCAAGAGCCCAGCTCTGAAGGCAGTACCACTGCCAGCAGCAGCGCAGAAGTGAGGATGGCATGGTATAGTACTGCCAGCCTCACTTCTGCACTGCTGCCTGCAGAGCTGAGTCCTCTCCAGCCCAGCAGCTGCCATCCTCTGGCCACCCATCTCTGAAGGTAGCAGCACAGAAGTAAGGGTGGCATGGGATGGTATTGCTGCTGCTGGCAGGGCGCTGCCTTTAAAGCCAGGCACACAGACAGCAGCCACCGCTCTCTGGCCACCAGCCACCACTCTCTGGCCACCCAGCTCTGAAGGCAGTGCAGAAGTAAAGATGGCAATACCATGACCCCCCTACAATAACCTTGTGTCCCCCCCCCCATGATCTCCTTTTGGGTTGAGACCCTCAGTTTGAGGAACATTGGTGAAATCTGCATAGTATAGGGTAAAAGTACAAAAAAGACCAGATTTCACGAGGGAGACCAGATTTCACAGTCCGTGATGCATTTTTCACGGCTGTGAATTTGGTAGGGCCCTACTTATCTGACTTAAACTGATGGGCTGACTGACTCATTAGGTCACTTCGTCCACAAGCCAGATTAGCTAACTGACTTTAATTATTCCTATCAGTTTTCTGTGGGAGCAGGGTGAAGGAACTAATATGTATCAGAATGATCAGAGTGCAGGCTGACCTGTTAATTCCCTACACAGTGGGAACCCTGCCCCGTTAGCCTCCTCTGCATACTCTGAGCCGGCTGTGTGACTTGCAGCTGGTTCACTTCTGAACTGCGCCGAAGGAACTGTACATGCTCGTGCTCCACACATTCCATTTCCTCACCCTCATGTCCCGCCCTGACACGAAGCAGTGGGACCTCCTACCACCTGTGGAGGGTGAGGAGCTCCGGTGGGCCAACCTGTATTCTACAGTGGTTCCACGGTCCACCGGGGATATTAACTGGTGGCTCCTTCATGGAGCCATGAGCATGGGTGTGTACTGGGCACAGCTGACACTTGTCCCCGACACCTGCCCCTTCTGAAGCATCAGGGAGACCCTGGTGCATATCTGTCTTGAGTGCACAAAGTTGCAGCCTCTTTTACAGCTCCTTCAGAACCTTCTCCTTGGGGGAGTAGGAGAACAGGCATTCTAGACTTGATTCTAATGGGGAGAAATAGGTTGTGAATCTGAAGGTGGAAGGCAATTTGAGTGAAAATGACCATGACATGATAGATTCCCTGATTCTAAGGAAAGAAAGGAGTGAGAGCAGCAGAATAAGGATGAAAGACTTAAAAAAAACCAGACTTTGATAAATTCAGAGAACTGGTAGGTAGGGTGCCATGAGAGGAACATCTAAGGAAAAAAGGAGTTCAGGAGAGCTAGCAGTTTCTCAAAGAGACAAAATGGAAGTCTCAACAGCAAACTCTCCCAATATAGCTCCAGCAGGAGCTCTTTAGTGACCTGAAAATCAAAAAGGAATCCTTAAAAAAGTTGAAATGTGGCCAAATTGCTAACAATGAGTTAAAAAGAACAACATAAGCACGTAGGGACAAAAATCAGACAACTAAGGCACAAAATGAGTTACACCTAGCAAGGGTCATAAAAGGCAATAAGAAGAGGTTACATAAACACATTAAGAGGAAGATGAAGGAAAATGTAGGTCCACTACTTAGCAGGGAAGAAGAGCTAAGCATGGATGAGATCAAGAAGGCTGAGATGTTCAATACCTAGTTTGCCTCAGTCTTCACTAAAAAGGCTTATCACTTAGCACAATTAACTACTTAACACAATTAACACAAGTAATTGTGTTACTTACCACAATTAGTATTAACAACAAGGGGAAAGGAACACAAGCCAAGATAGGGAAAGAACCATTTAAGTAATATTTAGATAAGTTAGATGTATTTGGGTTGGCAGGACCTGATGAAATTCATTCTGGGGTACCTTAAGGAACTAGCTGAAGCAATCTCAGAACTGTTAGCAATGACTGTTGAGAACTCATGCAGGATAGGTGAGGTCCCAGAGAACCAGAGAAGGGCAAACATAGTACCTGTCTTTGAAGAGGGTAACAAAGAGAACCTGGGGAATTATAGACTGTCAGCCTAAATTTAATACCCAGAAATATACTGGAACAAATTATGAAACATTCAATTTGTAAGCATGTAGCAGGGTGGTCACCCACTCCTGCCCTGGGACAGTGCTGAGGCTGTGTGAGGACTGCGGCTAGGAAGAGCTGCAAGCCTCGGCTGATTGGGGAACCAGCCACAGATGTGACCATGCCCCAATCAGGGCCCAGCTGGCCCTTATAAGAGGGCAGTGGGCCAGGAGCAAAGGGTCAGTTTCTTTCTAGATGTGGTGAGAGATGGGCCTGGCTGCTAGGTGCTAAGTAGGATACAGAGACTGATGCAGGGCTGGGGGAAGGCTAGAGGAGCTGGGGAGCTCAGGCCTGGAAACCCTACAGGCTACAGGCCTTGGTAAAGGCCAAGGAAAGGATACTGGGGTTGAAGAGGGGCAACCCAAGGGTAGACAGAGGCAGCAGATCCAAACCCCCCTTGCCAGTGATGAGTGGCATTTACACTGAGTCAGCCCCCATTCACTACAGCAAAGTTGAGACTGGCAGTAGCCATAGTCTGAGGGGAGGTGGGGATAGAGGGTGGGGGTTCCCCAGGGAGGGGAGACCCAGATTTGTGGGGGTACTACTAGGGTGCAACACTGCAGCCTGAAAGGGGCACAGGGGTCCAGGAGGGACTCTTGCCCAGTGGCAAGCGGGACACCGACCTGTAGAGGGCGCTCTGGAGCTGGAAACACTAGTTCCCTGAATGACCAGCAAGAGGTGCCGCACCAGTGAGTCCCTCATCCTTACAAAGCACCTACAGGATAAGAGAGTAATAAGAATAGCCAACATGTATTTGCCAAGAACAAATCATGCCAAACAACCTACTGGTAATTTCCTCCTTGCTAGGATAACTGGCTTAGTAGGTGGGTAAAAGCTGCAGATGTGATATATCTTGATTTTTAGGAAGGCTTTTGATGCTGTCCCATATGACATTGTCATAGACAAACTAAGGAAATGTGGTCTAGATGAAATTACTATAAGGTGGGGTGGAAGACTGTACTCAAGAAGTAGTTATCAATGGTTCACTGTGAAATGGGAGGATGTATCGACTGGGGTCCCACAGGGGTCTGTCCTGGGTCCAGTACTAGTCAATATTTTCATTAATGACTTGGATCATGGAGTGGAGAGTGCTTATAAACTTGGCAGACTTCACCAAGCTGGGAAGGGTTGCTGGCACTTCGGAGGACAGGCTTAGAATGCAAAATCTTGACAAATTCTCCAATTTGTCTGAAATCAAGAAGATGAAATCCAATAAATACCAGTGCAAAGGTCTACACGTAGGAAGGGCAAATCAGACACAGAAGTACAAAATGTGAAACAGGCGGAGTAGGCAATAAAGCTGCTGAAAAGCATATGGGGGTTATAGTGGAACTCAATCTGAATATGACCCCCAATGTGATACTGTTGTGAAAAAGGCTTATGTAATTCTGGGGTGTATTAAGAGGATCATCTTGGCACTGGTGAGGCCTCAAGAGGAGTACTGTGTCTAGTTCTGGGTGCCAAATGTAAAGAAATATGTGGACCAATTGGAGCGACTCCAAAGGAGAGCAACAAAGATGATAAAAGGTTTAGAAAACCTTCCTCTGAAGAAAGGACCAAAAAACTGGGCATGATTAGTCTTGAAAAAAGAAGATTGAAGGAGGACCTGATAACAAACTTCAAATACATTAAGTGCTGTTAAAAAGAGGACCATGATCAGTTATTCTCCATGTCCACTGAAGGACAAGACATAATTGGCTTAATCTGCAGCAAGGGAAATTTAGGTTAGATATCAGGCAAAAGCTTTCAAATGTTGTGGGTATTTAAGCATTGGAACAGGCTTCCAAGGGAGGTTGTGGAATCCCCATCACTGAAGGTTTTTGAGAAAAGATTGGACAGACGCCAGTCAGGGATGATCTAGGTCAGGGATGGACAACTTTAAAGTAGCAGATGGTCACAAAATCCACTAAAACCCTTTGGTGGGCCAAACATTTTTTAGAGGCTACTTCCCATCCTTGGGGCAACAACAAGCTGCAAGGACTGTCAAAACAGGCAGCAGCAATAGCCTGATCAGGCTTTGCTTCCACTACTGGAGCCACAGAGTGCTCTCAGCAACAGCAGCACCAGCATCATGTCTGCTATGGCCAGCAGCAGGTCATAAGCACCACATGGAGGATGCAGGAGCAACAGCGTGAGATTGGGAAAGGTCGGGGGGGAATCCCCTTCCCCATACAGTACATGGGTTAATGGGGTGGTGGGTCAAATGACATGATCAGGTGCGTGTTATGCCCTAGGGGCAGCCGGTGTAGGAAGCAATCACTTGAGGCCAGAGAGCAGACAGCTAACCAAAACCTCCATTTTATTTACAGAAACAGAGAGCTCACTCAGCCGGTTGAAACCGGCTGAGCTATCCCTTAATAGTCTAACTCAGTTGCCATAGTAACAAAACCCATGACAACCAAATACACAACATATTCCTCCTCCCCCTAATAAGAACATCCCCTAAATAAAACACACACTAAACTAGAGAAGGAGGGTAGACTGCCTCCATTCCCGGCTAAGCCCTGGGGATTATTTTGCCCCATAACCGTGGGTTCGCCCTAACTAAAGATCCAGCCGATGAGGAGGCCTTCTGTCTCTAGGTGGATTACGGCGAACTTCTGGTGTTGTTGCACCCGAAAGTACTAGGGGCTCAGGGTCCGCAGCACGAATAGGTGAGGAGATGGTATCAGCTCGTGCTGGGCAAAGGGGTATCTCAGCTGCCGGCAGTAATGGAGGAGAACAGTCAGGAACAGGTGACTCATGATTCGGTGTCTCACCAGGAGGGGTGAAGTCAGACCCCTCAACTGCAGATGGGTCCTGAAGACTGGCATGACCTGGCAACAGCTGATCTACATGTCGCCGCCAGGTAAGATTCTCTGCAGTCCGGACTGTATAGGAAACAGGTCCTGTTTGAGTGATGACTGTGGCCGGGACCCATTTAGCTCTGGAAGTATAATTCCGAGCCAAAACTGGCTGCCCTGGGCTAAAGGTTCGGTCTTTTGCTCTGGGTGCCTGTCTGATTACTTGATATTGCTGCTGATGTTGCACAGTTTGTCTGGGTTCAGAAGGTTTCAGCAGATCAAAGCAAGTGCGCAGCTGTCGTCCCATCATTAGAAAGGCTGGGGAAGCCTGGGTGGTAGCATGAGGTGTGTTTCTATAGGAAAGTAAGAAGGTATCCAGACGCTTTTGAATGGAGTGTTGTCCCTTTGCTGATTTCAAAGCGTTTTTCATTGTCTGCACAAATCTTTCAGCTAATCCGTTGGTGGACGGATGATATGGTGCTGACGTGATGTGGTGTATCCCATTTGCCTTCATAAAATTTTGAAACTCCTGAGAGACGAACTGCGGTCCGTTGTCGCTCACAAGTTGTTCTGGCAGACCAAAACGACTAAAGAGCCCTCGTAGTTTTTGGATAGTACTCTCTGCAGTAGTGGACTGCATTATAGAGACTTCTGGCCATTTAGAATGGGCATCTACTGCCACCAAGAACATGCTTCCTTCAAGGGGGCCAGCAAAGTCAACGTGAATACGTTGCCACAGGTTTTCAGGCCAGTCCCATGGGTGTAGGGGTGCCCACTGGGGTGCATTTCTTACACTCTGACATGACATACAAGCTTTTGCCTTCTCTTCAATAGCACTGTCCAATCTAGGCCACCAAAAATAGCTTCGTGCAATTTCCTTCATGCGCACTATTCCACAGTGACCGGAATGTAGCTGTTCTAACATCGGTGATCTCAGGGGTGGTGGAATAATGACACGTCTCCCCCACAACAAACAACCAGATTGGACCGATAACTCCGTCCGCCTGGACATGTAGGGAACAAGGTCGGGTGAGACCGGAGAGGTTTGTCGAGATTTTCCATGCGTCACCAGGTCCATAACTTGGGATAATACTGGGTCAACGCGGGTTGCCTTCTTTATCTGAGTAGCAGTGATGGGTGTATTCTCTACCTGTTCAAAGTAGAAGATTTCCTTTTGGGCACTATCTTGATGTTTGACCGGTAAAGGCAACCTTGAGAGGCCATCTGCATTGCCGTGCAGAGTGGATTTCCGATATTTGATTTCATATGTGTGTGCAGAAAGTATCAATGCCCAACGTTGCATACGACTAGCAGCTAATGGGGGAATGCCTGTGTAGGGTCCAAAAATTGATGTCAGAGGTCGATGGTCTGTAAGAAGAGTAAACTTTTGCCCAAACAGGTACTGATGAAACTTCCTAATTCCAAAAACAATTCCTAATGCCTCACGTTCGATTTGGGCGTAGTTAGTTTCTGCTTTGCTTAGAGTGCGTGAAGCAAAAGCAATAGGTCTTTCTTCTCCCGAAGGCATAATGTGTGACACGACCGCTCCCACTCCATAAGGGGAAGCATCGCAGGCCAATTGCAGGGGTAAGGATGGATCAAAGTGCGTTAGAACTTCAGAATTTAACAATGCATCCTTAGCTTTGTTAAATGCAACATCACAGGCTTCAGTCCACTTCCAGGCCTTGTTCTGCCCAAGGAGCTCATGAAGTGGTTTTAGCAGTGTGGCTAACTGTGAGATGAACTTTCCATAATAGTTCAGTAGTCCTAGAAATGAGCGTAGCTGGCTTACATTTCGAGGTGGGGGAGCCTCCACAATAGCTTTAACTTTTGCAGGGGCCTTATGAAGACCTGCAGAATTGATGATGTGTCCCAAATATTCAACAGAGGGCTTGAAGAATTCACACTTGTCTTTGCGAACTCGTAGGCCATACTCTTCCAGTCTTTGTAGGGTAGCCTCTAAATTCTTTAAGTGATCCTCTTCATTTCTTCCAGTGACCAGGATATCATCCAGATAGCACTGAACTCCTGACAAGCCACACAAGATCTGGTCCATAGCCCTCTGGAACAGGGCGGGAGCCGATGTGATTCCGAAGGGTAGGCGACAGTATCGATAAAGCCCCTTATGAGTCACAATAGTCAACAGCTCTTGGGACTTTTCATCGACGTGCATCTGTAAATATGCTTGACTCAGATCAATCTTACTGAACTTTTGTCCCCCAGCCAGGCCTGCGAAGAGGTCATCGATGCGGGGAAGCGGGTATTGCTCTGCACACAACACTGGGTTGACAGTGACTTTAAAATCACCGCAAATCCGGACAGAGCCATCTTTCTTCACTATTGGAACGATAGGAGTGGCCCATGAGCTATGGGTAACTGGTATTAGGACTCCATTGGTGACCAGGCGCTCCAGGTCTGCTTCAACTTTTGGCCTGATGGCATATGGCACAGTTCGGGCTTTCAGATATTTTGGTGGACTGCCAGGTTTAATGTTCAATGTCACAGTGATTCCCTTCATACTTCCCAAATCATCTCCAAAAACAGCAGCATGTTTCCTTAGTATAGGGGTTAGACTGGTTTCTTCTTTAGTCATCCGTGCACTTCTGCCCAGTTCCGCTGAATCTTCCCAAGCCAAGACCTACCCATTAAGGCTGGGTAGTTACCTCTCACCACAAACAGTGGCAATTTAGCCGCCTGTCCATTGAGCTCCACCTTAACATCAATAGTGCCCAACATGGGCACAGCTTCACCTGTATACGTCTTCAGAACAGTTTTTGTTGCCTTAAGCGGAAGATGCTGTAGCTTTTCCTTATACACAGTCTCAGGAACCAGCGAGACAGCTGCACCGGTGTCTAGTTCCATGCGTATAGGTTTGCCCTCCAAAAAGGGGGTTACCCAGTATTCATGTGAGCCCGCTGCCAAAGACAAAACATGCAGTGGCACTTCCTCTTGTGAGGAGGTGTCACCTTGATCATCCTGGGTCTGCTCTAGGGTATGCAAGGTTCCTCTTTTTGTCGGCCAGACCACAGGCCTCTTTTTCTTTTGTTTACAGGCATACTCAATGTGTCCCTTTTTGCCACAGTGTCAACACACCAGGTCCTTACACCAGCATTCTGATGCCTGGTGACCCAGCTTACCACAGCGGTAACATTCTTGACTCTGCACCGTTTTGTGGGTCAGTTCTTGTGACACTTTTTGCACCCTAGGGGATGCACCGATGTATTGTGCCTCCCTTGTAGCCAGTTCCATGGAGACAGCAATATCAACAGCCTTCTGTAATGTAAGCTGAGCCTCTGTCAGTAGGCGCTTCCGTATAGCTTCACTGCAGAGGCCACACACTAACCTGTCACGCAGGGCATCATTTAACATCTCTTTAAATTCACAGTGTTCTGCTAGCTTTTTTAAAATGGCTACAAATTGTACAACCTTTTTCATCTTCCTTTTGGTCTCTTTTGTGGAACCTATATCTTTCAGCAATTACCAGTGGTTTGGGGGAGAAATGAGACCCCAGGATTTCCACAATGTCACTGTAAGATTTAGTCTCAGGCTTAACAGGGTGTAGTAAGCTGCGTAGCAGAAAGTAGGTTTTAGCCCCTACAACAGTTAAGAATATTGGCACCTTCTTCGCTTCTGTAATGTCATTTGCAATACCAAAAAGCTCAAAACGCTCAGTATACACATGCCACTGCTCTGTATTCTCATCAAAAGGCTCCAGGGGCCTGGTCAGAGTAGCCATGATTTTTAGTTTCACTTTCACAGTCAGTGCAAACAAGCAGCTTTTGTTCTTTGTTTGGTCTTTACCTTGACTTCTACTTCCTTCTGTTACTGGAGCAGCACTGGAATCCCATCCTCGTCGCCACTTGTTATATCCTTGGGGCAGCCGGTGTAGGAAGCAATCACTTGAGGCCAGAGAGCAGACAGCTAACCAAAACCTCCATTTTATTTACAGAAACAGAGAGCTCACTCAGCCGGTTGAAACCGGCTGAGCTATCCCTTAATAGTCTAACTCAGTTGCCATAGTAACAAAACCCATGACAACCAAATACACAACAGTGGGCCAGATGTGGTCCTCAGGCCATCAGTTGCCCATCCCCAGGTTAGGTGTACTTGGTCCTGCCTGGGATCTCTCAAGCACCCTTGCAGCCTGACAGCTCTGTGATTCTATGATTATATAATGATGTATTGCAAAAAGCTGATGCAAATTTGTAATCCACATGTATGAGATTAGACCTGTGTGCTATAGTTTAGATACGTTGAATAAAGTTGTAACATCCCTCTCTGTCGGTGTATCTCGTTTCTAGAATTTGTCAGTTCATTTTCCTTCACGTTTCTTTTTTTTTCTTCCTTTAGGGCTCAGCGCTGTGAGGTGCTGTGCCTTCTCAGATCCTCTGACGTCAGTCAGTTCAGCATACAGCAGGATCTTGCCTTAATCTTGCACCACTGTTTTGCTGTTGACACCAATGGGAGAAGGATCAAGCCCCAAGAGTTTCAAGTGCTCCTCCCAGCCTGGATCCCCACAGCATTTATTGATCAGTTTTCCATTTTCCCCCTAATTTTTTCCACTCTGAAGTATTTCTGTAGCCCTCATATAAACAGCATCTGAGCATTTCACATTCTTTACTGTCTTCATCCTCACACCACTCTGTGAGGTAGGGCAGTGCTGTTATCCCCATTGTACAGATATAGGGAACTGAGGCACAGAAAGACCTGCCCAAAGTCACACAGGACATATGGGGCAGAGCAAGTCCCAGACTAGTGCCCTAACACTAGATTTCCTTCCTCTCCTTAATTTAGATTTACATTTAGGGAAAAATAAGCAGCTTGTAGACCCAAAACTGTTTCACTGTGGACCAGATTCTCAGCTGGTGTAAATCACAGCCATGCCATTGATTTAACTGGTGCTTCCATTTATACTAGCTGAGTATGTGGCCCCACCGTTTTTAAATTAAAATAATAATCAAAAGCAGCGTGAGACAATAAATGTTCTCTGTTTAAATGGAATACATGCTGTTGGCAGCGGTGTTAATCTTAATATTATTTATTTGTTAATTGCTTAGTGCTGCCAATGTGCTCGGTGCTGTATAACAAAAATAAAATCAGTCCCTGCCCTGAGGAATTCACAGACATATAGAAGATTGGCTCCAATGGGAAATGCAGGGCTGAGCCAGACTTAGTGTTTATTAGTTTCACTTACAATGAAAGATGGGATAGATTTGTGATGAGTAGGTCGGTAATGAAATATCCCCTTTCCTCTTCACTCATGAAAAAAATTCCATCAAATCAGGCACTGAAGATTTGAATGAAGAGGTAGGAGGCGAACCATGAGGATGAAGTTTCAAAAGCTAATGGAGGACAAGATATCCAGGAGATAATCTCTCCAGAGGAGGAGGTTACCAAGAAAATCCTCACTTGAATATTTTTTGCCATCCAAAATAACCCCATTTGACTCACGACTGCTGTTAAGACCAGGTGCTCTAGACACTTTATTCCAAAAATTTACCCAGTAAAACCTTGTCTAATTTAATCAACCTATTGCAAAATGGTCACGGAGTAGCTAAACTACATTTCCCAAAAGGCTACAGGACACAGGCCCATGGTCAAAGTTCATACTGCCCTCCTAGGTATTTGATGCCCCAGCTTCCAGCAATACCTCCATTATAAAGAGCTGAAGGCTGCAAGGAGGACAGCCAGGGTAAGAAGCAATTTCCCTTCTCATTGCCGGTGTGGCTGCAAAAGTATGCATAAACAAGGTATCTGGAACAGTACATAATAATACACCCATGCACTAAACCTCTCTGAGTTACATGATATAACTGTACTGTTATAATTAGCCACACTGTTATTTCTGGGGAAGAGTAAATATCTAACTATCTCCTAAAATTCAAATTCCTCTTAAAGGTACAGATCCTTAGAGTGATGGATACAATTTTGCAAGGTTGTGTACAACTGTGTAAGTGTTCAGTATAATAATAATTGATGTCTGCTGCCTGCACAATGAACAAGCAAAAGTCATTTACATACCCTTTCATTTCACACTGGCAGTGATCTACATCGTCTATTACATGCATTTTCACCCACTTATCTGGGCCGTTATCTGACACAATATTTACAGCAAGCATTAAGACCACAAACAAATTATATTTGCTTAGCTGATCGAAGCCCCTCATGCCTCCCCTAGCCATGATTAAACGTACATGGTATATTGAGAAAAAAAATTACACAGGTAACTGTATGTTAAAAGGCTATATAAGCCCACAAAGGTGTTGGAATGATAACATGATTGCCAGGAGGGTGAAGCTTGAATGGCTTGGTATTGCCTCAGAGCCCCTGAGGTGTTTGTAGTTATACCACAGCGGTATCCTAAAGGTGCTTGCGATTTAAAAAATGAAAGCATGAAATATGTTATATGACCTAGGTGAAATCCTCATACACCACAGTGCCAGTCTCATGTTCCTTGTGTCATAGTTTCGGGGTAACTGTACTATATCCCTCTCCCGCAGTGGATGACTCCAGACATGCCCAGTCAAGTGTCAGATGTTCAGCTGCCACCTTTCTCTGGACAGGGACCCCTGTCCCACTCCCTTCTGACCAGGGGTTTTAAGGCTGCACAGCTTCTGCTCTACACAGTGATATCTCCAGCAAGCCAGTCTGCCTAACAGTCAGCACCTGTGCTTTGCTTTCTCTCTGTGAGCTACAAACTAGGGACTGCCAGCAGTTACAAGTTACCACACAGCTCTTTCTAAGCAAGCATGTTTATTCGTAATGACGAAGGATTACAAAGAAAACATTAAAAAACCAAACAATAGATTTAAACACACTAACCAAGCCAGGAATAAGGGTTAAGGCATCCCTTGGACAGAAGGGTGTATCCATTTTCTGGAGCAGAATGACAGCTCCATGCCAATTCAAACCCCAGAGCCTTTGGTTCTGGAAAACCCAGTTTGGTTCAGTGTATGCAAACCTCCTAGAGGGTGGTACCTCTCTGGACCTGTTTACCTTAATCACCTCCCCTCTCCCCCCCTCCCAGCCCCCTCCTCCCAACATATACACACACACTGTTTTGGGTTCCTAGAGGAACAGTGGTATCCCTTCCCCTGGATTTGCACACAATCCCTGGGCCACAGTGCTTAAACATTAAACTTAATGCCATATGGTCTCCAAAGATATTTCATTTGATTACAATATCGGTTACACCGTGTGCACCTAAAAATGACACTGACATTAGTGAGCATTTAACATGCTCATTGAATGCAGGAGTGGGCTGTATGGTAGGAAATCAAGGCACAAGTCTACCCAATTTAGGCTGAAATATTTTTTACCTTTATTTTATACATTTTCAAACAGAATTTTTATTACTATAATTACTATATTTTATTACTACAATAATAAACAGGTAAGATGGAACGGTTAGGGGCCCAAGTTACTGAGATCCAGGGTGCCGGGAAGCTTTCCTGTACTTCATGATGATTGTCTCCATCTCTGGTTCAGTATTCTCTGTCTCTGATCAGGTATTCTCCAGTTCCACCTCTCCATTCATTAGCTTTTTTCCAATCAATGTGAAGCATTGCGTCTTGCATAACCCATACACCTGTGTAATCTTCAATTTAAATAACTTTTATGGTCTACAGTATTTTCATGTCACCATGTTTTCATGTCACTTTGCTCCTTTTTTCCCAATACAGGGACTTTTTTAGCATTACGTTTATATATTTAATATATTGATAACTTCCTCTCTCTGCTTTCTGACACAATACATTCTAAATAAAACCTCCTGTCAGCTGTAAATAGCATCATTTAAGCAAGCCTACATAATAGAAAGATTGGCAAGACAATGCTCATGTCAAGCAAAGACTAGGCCAAAACCTTGGCATAAGTATAACCCTGACCCAGCCAGACTCAATCACGGTACGTAATCAAAAACTATTAACATTACGCTAACAAAATGTAACTTATTTTTTCCAGTCAGCAATTTTTCATCTTTGGCTATCATAGGTCAATACATATATATCATCCTAAATTATTCATTACCATAACCTTTATTTTTTGTATTTGACTAGGAAAGGTATGGGGGAAAATATGACCTTAATGTCAGCACATTCTTATCTTTTCCAAACATGGGTTTCCAGCAGAATTTTTTGCTCAAAGTCTAGCACCGCGCTTGTAAATCATTAAAAGCCTTGTCAGTAATTTTGTCTCTTACATTTTGAGGTGCTTTATTCAAATTAGGGCCCAGGTATGTAATTGTTCCCCTCAGGCCCTCCTGGGTGTTTCTATTCTGTAAGATTGTTGGCGAAACGCAAGAATGAGCAGACACAATATTTGTCAATATACAGTTTGATCTCCAGTTAGGTATTGTTTGTTGCTAGGTAGTAGAATTATGAAGTCGGAGATAGCACCACTAATGAGCACACCATTCATGGTGGCTTATTTGAATGCTGCTGTCCTGTTAGTTGGATGATGTAAAAGTTGTTCATTTTATAAATTATCTTAGGACAGAGACTGTGGGCGGAGGAACATTTGGGTGGGGGAGGGGTACAGTGAGACAGCGTCCCCAGGGGCAGGAAGGGATCACCACCCACTCCCGCTCCGCCCCTTGACCAGCTCGGATCCCAGCCAATCTATTCCCTTCTTTGTCTCCCAGTCCAGCTCCAACCCCAGCCGCAGCTCCACTCCGCTTCCAGCCCAGCTCTGCCCTCATTCCCTCTCCACCCCCAGGCCAGCTCCACCTCTAGCTCCAGCTCCTCCCCCATCGCCAGTTCTGCCCCCAGCTCCACCTTCAGCGCAAGGTCTTCTGCTGAGCCAACTGTGCAGTAATGGAGGGGGGTGCAGACAGAGGCCATTACTGATAAGAGGGACGCAACGGGGAAAATTTGAGCACTGCTGTCTTAGGGTCAAACTCTGCCCTCAGTTACAGACACTGAGCTCCTAGGAGTTGCTCACATGCCCATGTCCCAGAGAAGAATTTAGTCCTTGTATTTCAATATAGGTCATGTTTATAAGCAGACCCAGCCCTAGATGTTGCACGGCTCTGTGCAAAATAACCCATCAAGCTTCCTTCATATAACTGTGACCATTCCCACTCTATGTTCTCACGATGACTCTGGCTGCCGCCCATGTGCCTGTGAACATATTGCAGTGAGATTTTGCAGATACAGGAGACTTCCCCCTGCCCCTCAAACACTCTGAGGCCAGGGGGGAGCAGGAGATGACGATGTAGCACAGCTAAAGTAGGGAGCCCTAAGGAGAGCAGTTAGGGAATGAGTCACAGCCATGATCAGCTGACACTGAAGTCTGATCGGATGGTACTTTGGCTGACAACCAGGAGGAGATCATGTCTGCTGTTGAGCTTCATAAATTATCAATAATCCCTATGTAACCATGGGTTACATAGGCCTAAATCTGCCAATGCTTGTATGCCTCTGGCATCCTGACTAAGAATTACAGCCCTTTGGCTACATCCTAGCTGTGCGTAATGGGAACATTGTTTTACTAGCTGGCAATGAGATTTTGGCCATGTGAGAGGCACATGCACAAGCATGGGCTTTTTTGTTAGAATTATACCAGGGCTGGGCCCTAGTAGACTGTGAAGAAGCCACCAGCGTCTTTGGCTGGGTATGGTCATGGTGAGAGACTTGATTTGGTCAAGGTCATAGTCTTAACGAGGGCGCCCGCAGTGGTTTTTAATCTAGCTTCTGTTCTTTTGGCAGTCTGATGCATCCTGAGATGAATGTAATGCGATCTAAATGGTCCACTAATCCATAGTCCCCCGGACAGCTCCCTGGGAGCATCCAAAAGGGCAAGAGTTTCTGGTTTCTACTTCCCCTACCCCAGAAACCTCTCTTCAAAGCTATCAACCTTCAGGTGGAGAAGGGACTAAAAATGCCTTCCAGTCTAAAGTCCTTGCTGCTCCAGAGCTGGGGCTGGGGCTAGGTTAGTGTTATGCAGTAGTAAGTATTCCACATCCATGCCCCCATTTCCCTCCCTTAGGCACTTCCAGGCTCTGCTGTCTATATGGGACGCTGTAGCACAGTAACAGATCTGCTGTCGTCGGATAATTTAAGGATGAACTGAGTTTCAAAATAAAGCCAAAAATAAATAAGGCCCGGTACCCTCTGCATTAATGGCATTCTGAATAATATGTGTGTTGTGTCCTGAATGTTTTCCCCTTCCCTTCTGCAAATTTTTGCTTTTTTTTCCTTTTTTTTTTCTTTTTGAAATGGAGCAGCTAATACAGAGGGTGGTGTTCATTCATTGCCTCATGGTTTCAGAAAAGGTGCCAGACCTCTGCAATAAATTATTTCCCTGAGACATTAAGTATCCGGACAACGGCCTGTCAAGGACTCCCCTGCACAGATGGAAGCAGCAAAGCAGTAGATCTGTGGGGTCTGAATCTCATGCCACACAAAAGGAGCACTTTCCTGTTACGGGAAACCGCTGCGCAGGGTCTGAAATTAATTCCTTTGGATCAGGGGGAATCAGTTTTGGTCAAATTGCCTTCAGTCAAATGACTAACGGTTTTGTAAAAAAAAATCTCATTGTCAGTCTTTAGGAGAGATGTTGATCTGGATAAGCTACCCTGAGCTTCCCCTCCCTCCCTCGCCACTCATGGCTTGAGAAAGCTCTTCAGAAAATATCCCATGCAGCGTATTATAATGTTATCATGTGCTTGCACATCTCATTCACAGACCTAGCCAATTTGATTGTAAATTGTCCATAAATCTCCAATTAAATGTAATCTGGGCTTCCTTTTATTTTATGGTTTTCTTCCTCTCTACCTGTTCACACAGTCAACCCCATATTTTACTTCCTAAATCATGGATTTTCATCATGGTAAGGGTTATATATTGGATGTGAGGTGGGCAAAACTACAATGTTTTCTCTCTCATGAAATTGGGGGGTGGGGGGAGGGTGTCTTGCTTGTTTGTTTTTGTTTTTTCCTTCGCAAATCCCAAATCTGAGCTGGTTCCAATCTGCATCCCTTTATTGGGATCCCCAAAATCTGATGGGGGTGGGGTGGGGTTAGATAAAATGTTTCCATTTTGGACTGTTGTATTCTGGATAAAAAATTATTTGATTTCCCTTAGATTGTGGTGAATGTTATTTGCTCTTTGTGTGTAGGTGTTCTATTAGATCCAGAGGAATTCACTTTGGATAATGGGGAGGGGAATATATGAGAGCTCAGTTGATTATTCAGTAATTCCCCAGAAAAAATTCTGAAGCGTATTCAGGTGATAAACACCATCTGTGTAGGGGAGAAAAATCTGTGGCTGTTTTTTGGTTAATATGTCTTGTGTGGTATGCATCTCCTTCTTCCAGGCAGAGTGACTCTGCTCCGTAGTCTGAATTCAAAGTCTTTGTGTCCAAAATCAAGAGATTTTATGAATTTACAGATGGCTGAAGTGTCCAGTGCTTTATTCTGAGATCTTTCCATGGGTCAGCAGAGAATGGCTATTTGCTAGCTGTGCCTGACTGCTGTTGTTTCTGCTTGTGAACTGCCTTTTTTTGTTGAGTAAAATGTTTCACTTTAAAACTTTCTGCACCATGTGTTGCTTTGGCTCATTGTAAGGATTTGCACGATCCTGTCAATAGTTTTACACATCGATACTGATTTCACAATTGATAAGATTCTTTTACAGGACATCTTTATATTGCCTCCTCTGTCTGCCTCTTGACTTTTCCCTAATATACATTTTCTTTAGTAACTTGGTGTCTTCCAGACAGGACATGTCTGGGCCTGCAAGCTGTGTTTAATATGCATTGCCTCAGTGGTAGTTGTGCAATCTCTTTGCCAATCATAATTATTTGAGATTTCATCTGATATGCATAACAAACTGAAGGTGCCATGGATGAAATTTTCCAGTGTCTTGATGTGCCAATGGCAACTTGTGTGTGTCACTGCCAGATAGTAAGGTGGAAATTTGGAGCCTGATTCTTCATTGTTTTGCGCCTTGTGTAGTAATCTACACCTGTGCAAAGATGGTGTATAAAATGAAAGTCCTGGACTAGGTAGTAGCATTTGCACAGCTGCAAATGACTATAGAAGAAGCAAATCAATGGAGAACCAGGTCCTTGATCTTTTGTGTGATGTGATATATGGATTCCAGTTGCAATCAACATTCTGTAGAGCATGTTACATGTCTTTATAACTCAAGAAATGATTTCTTTGTTGTTAAGGACAGTTTCTTACAAGGTAACATTACTATGGACTGCTACAGATTATTTGGGTGCATATGTTTGTGTGATTTTCCAAATGTTAGGGAAAACACTCCAATTTTCCCTTGAAAAGTTTGATTGTCTTCACTGACTTGAGTGATGTTCATAGTTTTAGATGATGTCTCCATGGTGCTGTTTAGGAAATTGCTCCCTTCGTTAATAAGGGGAAGGTGGATTCTGCAAACTGAAATGCTACATTATTTTTTTGCCTGTGTGGGTAAACTCTCTTTGAACTGATATATAGGGTTTACCTTATCAAATATGTGTCACTTCAGATGGAAGAGACTGCAAGCTCTTCCTTCTCCTCTGTGTTGATTTTAGATGTGAATGTTGTGGGGTGTGAAATAATGAGCTTCATTATACTTAGCTGCGTTTTGTTCTTTTAAAATGTAGTGCATGTAACAATAAGGAACGAGTAGTCGCATTATCTTGGAGCTGTGCACATTTCCTCCACCAAGGGTTGCCAATCCTCCAGGATTGCTCTGGAGTTTCCAGGAATTAAAGATTAATCTTTAATTAAAGATTATGTCATGTGATGAAATCTCCAGGAATACATCCAACCAAAATTGGCAGTCCTACCTCCAGCATACCTCTGCTTTGGTTTGCACCTGCTGCTGTTCCAGTTCGAGGCCTGTCCCTGAGATAGATTGCCAGTCATGACAGATTGTACTGTGGTTCTAGGATGTAGATAAATGTCAGCTGGGGACTAGGTCAAATGCAGCAAACTCGCAATTGAAATGGTTTAATGTAAGTAAAGAGCACTGGCACAGCGTCATGGGTGAGTGCTGTTCAAAAGTGCAGCCGGCAGGCATTTTCAGTACATGAGCGGGGGGAGGGTATAGGGATAGACCAAGATGAGACTGGGAGGGTTACTGAAGGATGCAGTCTGTACATATATGAAGAGGTCAGAGTGTGTGTGCTGTGGGGGGAAGAAGGGGATCTTCATATACATGCTATGTACATACAAAATATTATTAAACATTGGGAAACTGTCAGCCACAGAACTCTCTGTGGTTACTGAGGCAATTGGAACCGCTGGCTGCCTGCCTCGGCCTATCTCCAACAATGGTCACTAACAAACTGGGCTTGTGGAATTTACCAGAAATCTACTAGTGGAGGCCTAAAACTGGGGTTCTAGTTGGAAGTAGATTCAAAAGAAAATAGTTGGGGCTGGGAGCTCATTAGTGATACCTGGGAGCAATCCCCCAGCGAGAAGCCTTAGACCTTCTGCCACCCTAGCCTGTGAGAAGGGGTGTTCTACCAGCATGCTGTCCCTAGACTCACCTTGGGGGTGTCCAGCCCTGGTACCCGCTTCTAGTCTGCAGGTGTATTGTAAATCTGAACCTCACCCACACACACACACACACACACATACCGAGTAACCAAAGGGAAGAAGGAGAGACAAGGTAGGCAGTGGGCGAGGCAATATCTTTCACTGGACCAACTTCTGTTGGTGAGAGAGACAAGCTTTCGAGCTGACACAGAGCTCTTCCTCAGGTCAAGAAGAAGGAGGCTTCATTCTGGCCACAGGTAGGGAGGAATCTAGTGAAGGCCCACTAGGACCCTCACAAAATGTTCAGGTTGGCTAGCTGTCTCTGGGCAGAAGGCTGTTCAACCTGATGACAATACTTGACATTTGTAAAGGGCTTTCCATCCATGCCTTTTGCAGCACTTTGCAAAGGCCAGTAAGTATCATTATCCCCATTTTGTGGAGCAGGAAAGCTGAAGCTGGGCAACGTGACTCGCTTGCGGACACGGAGAGTCAGAGGCAGAGCTAGGAAATAGAGCGCTGGGCTGCTCTCTCTAGCTGGTGTGTCCTAACCCCTGGGGCATTCTGACACAGATAGAGAGGGGGGTGGAGGAGTAGAGCGGTTGAGGGGAGAGCAAGTTGGAGGGAAACCGGTGCTGACAGTAGGCAGGTAACTTTGGGGTTGTGAAAGGGGCCCAGAAGAACGAGAGGGAAAAGATCAACACTGAATGCACAGCCCCACTCCCTCATGCATTGTATCAAAAGGCAGATGCTGGCTTGTGCAAGGCTTTTAGGCCACTTGCAAACAACCTTTAAAATCCTGATTGCACTACTGTAACCAGGTCACTTCCTCCAGCGGTAACGGTAGTGTAGATGGACCCTTACCCTCAGCATGGTCAGAGCTATCTGTGTCACGGAGTTTAGCCTAGATTGTTTACACAGCGCTCCGACATTCGCTTCTAAAGGTGTTTTGAAGTTTGCGTGTGTTCCTCTGCAGCTGCTTTGGTGAAGAGAGAGCTCCTCAGATGAAGCAAAATTATCTAAATACTAATAAAATCTAGTGGCGGATAGAGGGACTAGAAATGGGAAAAGCCCACAATCCAGGTAATTAAGCTGTAAGGCCCTCCGGGGATGGGCTGTCATCAAGTCATCTGATGTGTGATGAAGACCAAAGCAGAGCCAGATGCTTTGTCTCTCAATCCCCTCCTCCACTCCCCAGAATGTTCTTATTCTCCTAGAAAGTCTGTATATGGAAGGTGGGGGGGGGAAGGATGATAAAAATAAAATCCTAAAGGATAAATCTTGTAATGCAGAGCACTGAACAGCTGGTAGTTTAAGGCACCGAACAGCAGTTTAGTGATTAACTTACCTCTTTAAAATGCTGAACGATGCAATACAATAAAATATGACTTGTATGGTGTATGGTCTCTTTCACACCTCCAGTCGCACAGTGCTCTCTAGGGTTAAAAAAGGCGACAGAGTTAAATAATAAGTAATAGCAGAAGGAGTGAGGAATTGAGAGATGGGCAAAGGACCAAAATATCAGCTGCTTAGGAGCTCTGCCGCAATCCATTTAACTTTATTGAAAGGAAATAGCCTTCGTATTTTCCCTGATTTGTACGTAGTGATGTCTTTTGCCTTGTGTGCCCTTTCCCTCTCCTTCCATTCGACACAAGCATCTGTCTTCGGCTGCTGTCAGTGACACTCCCTGTTGGCATCAATGTGCTGCTGATACTGCTACAGGCTATTTTACCCTGGATGGCTGCCAGTTCCCTCCCTCTCTCTCTCTCTCTCTCATAATTATATGTTACCTCAGGTGCATGGTTGGCATCACCAAAGGGTACGCTGCTGCCCCTATGTCCTATTGCTTGATACAGCAAAGTCCAGCAACCTACTGTATTTGCACTGGTAATCTGTGACCACTCTGGAGATGCTGAGAAATGGAGCTCAGGCCTACTTCATCTATAGCTGTGACTGATGTCTTCAGAAAAGCATGTGTATATGTGGGGAAGGGAGAGACAGGGAGAGAAGGAGAGGAAATCAGGCAGATAATGATATTGGTGGGGGGGAATTGCAATAGTGTCAGGCATATGTGGTCAGATTCATCCCTGGTGTAATACCTTTTAAATCAACAGACGTATTAGAGCATGAGCTTTCGTGGGTGAATACCCACTTCGTCAGATGCATGTTTCTGACGAAGTGGGTATTCACCCACGAAAGCTCATGCTCCAATACTTCTGTTAGGGCTTGGCTACACTTACAAATTTGCAGCGCTGCAGCAGGGTGTGAAAACACACCCTCTCCAGCGCTGCAAATTACGGCGCTGCAAAGCGGCTCCCAGCGCTGTCCGTTATTCCCCACAGGGAGGTGGAGTACGGACAGCACTGGGAGAGCTCTCTCCCAGCGCTGGCGCTTTGACTACACTTAGCGCTTCAAAGCGCTGCCGCGGCAGCGCTACCGCGGCAGCGCTTTGAAGTGCTAAGTGTAGCCACAGCCTTAGTCTATAAGGTGCCACAGGACTCTTTGCTGCTTTTACAGATCCAGACTAACACGGCTACCCCTCTGATACTTGACACCTTTTAAATCAAAGACATTACATCAGGGTTTAATCTGGCCTAGGAAAATGAGGAGCCACGTAGCTGTTCCCAGTTTAGTTGTCAAATTCATGACAAAGCAACTACTTGGGGAGCACATTTTGGGGGTGTTTTGACTGTTTCTTTAAAACTTCAAATCTGTGGCATTGAGAGCTCCTGAAATCCTGTCTCTGCCTGCCTGCTTTTCATGGGGTAATACTAAGGTAGTTAGTTAGCAAACAGATGCTAAAGCCACTTACTCCATTTAGCATTTCAGAATTGCAAATGCCTGTTTCAAGGGCTGCTTCTTTTTTCACACAATGACATTGTTCATTTTCCGAAGTCCTTTGACTGTGGAATTCTCTCTTGCAGAGAGTAAAATGTGGCAATTAGCTGGGGGAGAGAGGCGGGGAAATGCCATTTTTAGGCCTTGTCTACATTAGAAAACCATGAATGTGTACACACTGCAATGTGAGTTTTGGCAGGAAAAATTCCCTATTTTGGCGATAAAATAAAACCACCCTGAGGAGAGGAGCGACATAAGGCTTTTTGTCGACAAAGTGCCGGTGCAGATACCATGCTTGATTTTATCACTTTAATTGGCCTCCAGGAGGTGTCCCAGAATGCCCATCCTGACCGCTCTTGTCCGCAGTTTAAACTCCACTGCCTGCAGCCAGATAAAAAAACATCCACCCCCTCCCTCTTAGAAGCCCCAGGAATTTTTAAAATTCCATTCCCCATTGGCTCAGCATGGAGAGGTCTCATTGCATCTTCCCAGGTGACCACGGCAGAGCTATTGGAGCTGCTCAGTATATAGGGAGAGGAGGCTGTGCAGTCCCAACTGCAATTGAGCTGTAGGAATTTTGATACCTATGGGCAGATTTCTCAAGGCTTGTGCAAAAAACGCTAAGATTGGGACACGCTGCAGTGCAGAGCAAAGATCAAGGAGCTGAGGCAGGCGTACCATAAGGGGAGGGAGGCAAATTGTTGCTCCGGTGCTTCACCTAAGACCAGCTGGTTCTATAAGGAGCTGGACTGTATTCTTGGTGGTGACCCCACCTCCACCACCAAGAGCCCCGTTGATACTTCGGCGGGCCTGGAGGCAGCAGAAAGAGGACCTATCCCAGAGGACGAAGTCATTGATGAAGAGGTGGAGTTAGACAACGATGTGGAGCTCCCGGCGGGGTCGCCCAATGAGGAACTGTTCACTACTCCGGATATTTAGCTAGTCTCAGCAGTTGCTCTCCAGTAAGCAAGAAGCAGGAGAAGAGACGCCTGGTAAGTGGCTGTGGTTTGTGTAGTGTGGAGGTGGGTTCAGGATATAGAAATGTGGAAGGCTGGCTGTGTTTCTGTGAGCTGCACATTTCCCTGTGCAGCTAATGGGCACGGCGGAACAGGGTGTTGATGCATGCTGAGATCTCGCGGGAATCCTCCAGAGAGATCTCCAGGACATCCCGAAGCAATGCATCATGGGACATTGATGCAGTCCCAAGATGCGCCATGATCCGCTCCGCCTTCCCACAAGACCTAGCAACAGAAAGTGTTGAGCTGGACTGTGGGATAGGTAACCACAGTGCATTGCTCACACTGTCGATGACAGTGCCCCAACTGTGGACACACTCTGCCGACAGAAGGAGCAAATGTGAACATGCAATACTGATTTTTGAATGTTGACATAACTTTTGTCGACAAAACTCTATAGTGTAGTGTGGAAGTAGAGCAAGAACTGACAGGGATTTGAAGGGGATTTCAATGCAAACAGTCCCCTCTGTGAGCAAGAATCAAGCTAGCTGTTACCCTAATAACAGGAGACTTGTAGAAGTGAGGATTGTGTGAGGCGAGTGGGAAAGAACTCTGTAAGATATTGTTGCGACCTTGTGTTAGATATGGAATGTAGACTATGGTCTAAATGGAAGTGAGAAAAATAAGATATCAAGATGACCTATGTATAAACAAAATGCAGCTATTGCTTATTATTGTATATAACAAAAGGTATAAACGCTTGCTGTAATTGTTTACCTGGGAGAGACCTGTTTAGCTCTCTCCCTCCATGCAGCTGGTAGAGATAATAAAGTATCTGACTTGCTGCACCCAAAAAGAGAGTGAGAACTCTGTTTTTCTCCGACAGTAGACAAGGGCTTAAAGTAATCCAAGAAAAGTCCTGATATTTCTCATAGGAAGGAAGATGTCCTGATAAACAGAGTGCTCTGAACACCCATTGAGTTGTATGGTGGTCACAGCATTAAAAGGTGTAAATCTCAAGTCCCACTGATTTCAGTGGAGTTACTCAGTGCCCTACCTGTAAAATGGGGATTTACAGCCTCATGAGATCAGAATCTGGCCCTGAGACTTATTTGCAGAGATTTATTAAGTAACATCACAATGTGGAATTTCCCTGAACTCTATGTGTTCAGCCTAAAAATTTTGGTCAGTCTCACCCTGCCCAGAGTAAAGTATCTGATACTACAGCTAGCATTTGAAAAGGCACCTTGTGCTTTTCAAAACCGATTGGTGGCTGCATTTTTCCCCCTAACCAATCTTTAATATGGATCTAATTCTGACTACATTGCAGTGCAGTGAAATCACATTAGGTAATTTAAGGAGACTGGCAACCCCTTCAAGCATGATAAACCTTTGATTGCTTCCCCTAAAGCTCTAATGAATCTGCGTAGACTGACAGTAACGAAGAATTGTTATATCTGGAGTGGTTCTGAGCTTAGGTACACAGTTTGCCATCCTGACCAGGTGTTAGCTGGGGAATGACATGGTTAAGTCTCAGTCTGATGAAGCAGGTGCTGTTTCGCCCTCTAGGTAGAGGAAAGACAGTGGGTGGAATGAGAGGGGAAGGAGGAGGAAAAGATAAAAGGCTGCAATTTCTTCGGGATTCTTTTACCCATATAAAAAACACCCTAGTGTATTCAACAGAAATAATCCAAACCATGGCTATAACATTACAGTGAGCTGTATTGTTTTGGACCACTACTCGCAGCATACCTCAGCAATTGTACAAGGACAAACAGATTAGATGTATTCATGTTTTGTTTTTCAGTTACAGACACTGTTTCATAAGCCCTGTTAACTGAGAGAATCTCAAGCAGCAAAATTCAGATCCAAAATTGACAATCCCCAAAGACCAGGAGTATTTGGCTTCCCTCTCTGTCTATTAACAGAAAAGGAAAGAATTTCACCTCCTCAGGAAGACTCCTGAATCCTGAAAACTTAAATAAATTCTTTATCGTGTGCATATGTGTGGCAGATTGAGAGGTTGCCGCAAAGGTGGGGCATTTTAATGATTGAGGTTGGCACAAAACAGTGCTTATCTTTTTAAGAAATGGAAATGAAGTCTAATTAGCATATACTAGTAGCAATTAGCATATAAGTCCCATTCTGGGACTTGGAGGAAGGGAAAGGACCAAGCAGCAACTTAACAGGATTTTGTTAGACAAAATTAGCTACCATAGAACAGTCATACAAATATCTAAATTATTAGTAGCTTTGACTCTTAGTGTTAATACTGCATGAACACACTAATATCTAGTATACCCACTCACTAATAAAACAAGCCATGGTACAAATGTAATCTATCTGATTTGTATTGTTATGCTACTGAAAGCAAATTTTGGCAGGTTTTATGTAAATATTAATTTAAAAGGTTAACATTCTTAAACTGACTTGGAGAATGATTTTTGCTAATAGTAGATGAGTTACCAAAATGGACCACATTTGAGTAAAAACAGCCATGCTTTCATTTAAAAAAAAGTCATTTATGGGGGCATTTCTTGAACTTTGCACTCTTTGTTAATTCAGTATGAAATAGGAAAACCTAGAGTTCAGTATTGCCAGCCACAAACATTCAAAATCAATGAATCTCAGGCCCCTCAATGGCTTAAAAAAATTGTGCTTTTTGTTATTTGAGGGATTTTTTGCCTTCTGGTTCTTGAGCCTTTAGGGGTCACATTTGCAAGCTTTTCTTCACAACCACAAGGGTTAGAAACTTACTAAAAAAAAAGGTGATATTATTATATGCTAAAATGATTCCAAGAGCTAGGGCTTTAAGAAAAACACCAAATATCACTAGATTTGCAATAAAATCATAAGTGTTGGCAACACTGAAACTACCACTTCTTAAAAAACTTAGCTTTGAATTTTTTGCGCACCTCTAATGTTTACCTCAAAAAAACTTGGTTCTATTACTTTTCTGTCTCAAAAATATATTCCCTCCAAATGTGGTTAAGTGGAATCAACTTAATATTTCTGCAGAGCACGCCGGGGGCCCAACTCTCCCTTCTGCATTTATATGGAGTCAGATCAGTCAGGTCTGGGGTTGAGTGGTATGGAAGTGGGATTGCAAGGCTGTGTACTGTTTCTTTAAATCAGTAGCAGGAAATCTGGCAGGATAGACCAGGGGTAGTTTATAGCAGAAAGTCTCAAATGATTAGTGAACACTAGAAAAGGAGAGATGGGGGAGAGAGAAGCTCTAGGTATGATACTATTTTCCTTATTCTAATAAAGTTCCTTGTTCTGTGTTGGAAGAAAGAAACTATTTCTGTGATTCTTTGTGATTGTCACAGTCCATTCCCTTGATCCTGCAGACATCCCTCCACAGGTAACCTAGTAGGAGGTCACAGACTTTATTGTTCCTGTAGCCTGTAGGCTGAGCACAATGCAAACAAGCAGGGTGTCCTTGCATCCTTCCATTCTCCCCATAGTCTCCCTGTGCTACCTTTCCATCTCACTCTATTTCAAGGACTCCCTGCAACTTTCCCAATCTCCCTCTTGCCAGGGGTTCTGTGTGACCCCCACAATCCTCTTCTTCCATACCACTGCCTCTATATGCACCCCCATCTCCTTCTTCCCCACATGCCAGGGGCTGTGTTCTCCTCATTTGCCTATCCTCCCATACCAGGTCCCCCCATTTTTCTTCCACACCAGCAGCTCTGTGTGCCCCACTATTCCTTCTCTCCATTCCAACATTTCTGTGTGCCCCCACGACATGTCCACAATACTAGGTTCCCCCAACCCTCCCACACACACACTAAGGGTTCTATGTACCCCACCATTCTCCCTCCTCCTTTCTTCCAGGACCGCCATTTTCACTCCTGTGGCTGGGGCTCTGTGTGAGCTCCACTCCCTTCTTTTCCTCCCACAGCCCCCACTCCCTACATGCCTGAGTCTCTCAATCTCCCTCCTTGCCAGGGGTTCTGAGCGCCTCATTCCCTCTTCCCCATTTCCTCCATACCAGGGGCTCCCATTCCACCCTCCTCCCCAAGGCAGGGACTCTGTGTGTGCCCATATTTCCCCTCCCCCCATTTTCCCCTCCTCCCCAATCTCCACACACATACCCCGACATTCTGTGTTCTCTGCATTCCTCCACCCACACCAGGGTCCCACATTCTACCCCAATGCCCAGGGAGCACAGTCCCATTTCGTTCCCCCATTCTCCTTCACCCACCATTCTTCTTCTTTCTTCCTGGGAGATAAGTTATTCAGGATGCCAATGTGTTAAACTTTATAGGGAGGATGAACAGCAATGAGATATGAGTATTGTCATGCTGGCAAGTGTTAGTGGCGTCATCAGTCAGTTGTTTGGTCGATAGACAGTTGCACAGATGCTTGTGACTGTGCTAAAGAGCGGGCAGGGGCATCATCTGTTCCCCATTTTTTCCCTTTTCAGTTTCCAATTTCCCCCCAAATCAATAGAGTTCTGCCCATTCACACCTAGAATGTTCCCTGAAATTTTGGAATTGATCAGACGTGACATTCAAAAATTATTGTGTTACAGACAGGCACACAGAGGAATGCCGTTGGTGGTTGAACTTGTGCTGAACTCAAGGGGTTGACTCTGTGGGGTTGGGCGATGGCTAATGTCCCCGCCTACTGCCCGCCTCATCCCTAGGCAAAATAAGCAGGGTGAAGCAATTGTGAAATAATCAGTACCATCCTATGCTGGTGGTGCCTCTGAGGGTCTGGGTTTGAGGCAGGAGTGCCAGAAGCTCCCCAGAAGTGGGGGGGCCACCAGTGCTCTAATTGTGGCCCCGCTCCCACTTCCCCCCTCTCCCAAGGCCCCACCCTCACGCTGCCTCTTCCCCTGAGGCCCCGCCCCCTCTTGCTCTTCTCTGCTCCCTGCCACCTCTCTGACCCACCCCCGTCGCTCACCCTTAAGTCAGGTAAAAAGTGGGAGGCCTAAACGTTGTGTTTATTATATTACATACCGAGGTACCTTTAAACAAGTGAAGAGATGTGGCTCCAGGTGGTGGAATAATAGTGGGTATTGACTTGACACTAGCAAATAAGCTAAAAAAAAAAAGATTAAAAACTCATTTAAAGTTGCTGGGGTAGACCGTCAACCCTCCCATTTTGGAGTAGGGTTTGGAACAACTTCTATATTTTATCCGTTTGATATGTTCAGGGCATGGTGAGTGTCTCTGAGATGTTGACTGTGCTGCCTAATGAGGAGCCCAATTTACATATTCTCAATTTAATCTAAAGTAGGTGCTAATTGATTACTGCTGAATGTCAGCACGCTCTGATTATCTGTTCAAGATGCTCTGGAAAAAAAAACCCCCTGAGCTGCATGTGAGAAAGGGATTTTGCATTCTGCACGCTGAGAACAGAATATTTACTCTCCCCCCTCCCCACTCCCCGCCTGAGATTATATAAAGGTTTTAATTAGCTAGGCCTGAGGTTCTTGGGTGAGTGCTGCTTCCTTGTGTCCTCCCAAGGCACCTGAGCCTGGCTGGATTGTCCTAGCTGTCTGTCCCAAGTGTCCATCTCATTTGGCCTCTCTCAGTTTAGAGATCACGGGACAAATTCTTCTCTGATGTAACTGATGTGGTGTTGCATCAGGGATGTGTTTGCCTCCCCCATCCCCTTCATACGCTGACCCTGAGAATTTCCTCAGCAGTCCCTATGTTGACTTTCAAGGCTTGGTGCAGGACCAGGGAGGAAGGAGAGTCTTGTGTTCAAGACACTAACCTGGGACACAGGAGTTCTGGGTTTAATTCCCCACAGATTTGGCAGGCTGTGTGGTCTAGTGAAGGGAGCACTGGAGTGAGAGTAGGGACACTTGGGTTTCAGTCCTAGCTTTGCCACTGACCAGCTGTGTATCCATGAGCAAGTCACTTCACCTCTCTGTTTCCCTTCCCAACCTTTATCTGTCTCTTCGAGTTTGATTATAACTCTTTGGTGCAGGGACAGGGATATAGTCTCTTACTATATGTTTGTACGGCGTTTCTTGCAATGTGGCCCTGATTTCAGTTGGGCTAGTGTAATATGAATAAGCAAACCTTTCTATTCAGGTCATAACAAGTTTGACCATTTTGGGGCCCCTCAATCCCCATCCCAGGCACTGTACAGATGGTATGGACTATTTTCTTTTGCTTGGGTTTTCTTTATTAGCTGGTTTCTCTGGGCAGTGAGCCACGCTTTAACTCATTTACGATTGTTACAGCATGCCAGTTACTGTACCTGGAGCTGAGCACTCTAGAAATTATGTAAATAAGTATTTAAGCCCTATATGATGACTAAATCACCACCACCACTATTAAAAATAAACAAAGCTAAGCCAGATATAGCATGGAAGTGCTCTCTCATTATTCTTTCTTGTGGCTGGCTACTGTTAAGCAAAACATTTCTGCTTCTTTGGGTTATGGTAGGATTAATTAGCCACACTGTGGTGAGGCCATTTTTTTTCTGGGTCTCGCTTGGCATGCAGAGCTATTTCCCTGTAGAAGCAGATTTCGATTGAAGTCCCATCATGCAAAAGGCTTTTTGTAATGTTTGCTCTCCCAGTATGCTCCACCATAATAGGTCCTAACCACATCAGCCATGCCATCAGGGGCTCATTCACCTGCACATCTACCAATGTGATATATGCCATCATGTGCCAGCAATGCCCCTTTGCCATGTACATTGGCCAAACTGGACAGTCTCTGTGCAAAAGAATAAATGGGACGCAAATCAGATGTCAAGAATTATAACATTCAAACACCACTAGGAGAACACTTCAACCTCTCTGGCCGTTCAGTAACAGATTTAAAGGTGGCAATTTTGCAACAGAAAGCTTCAAAAACAGACTCCAACGAGAAACTGCTGAACTTGAATTAATATGCAAACTAGATACAATCAATTTAGGCTTAAATAGAGACTGGGAATGGCTGAGCCATTACACACATTGAATCTATTTCCCCATGTTAAGTATCCTCACACCTTCTTGTCAAACTATCTTAAATGGGTCATCTTGAGTATCACTACAAAAGTTTTTTTTCTCCTGCTGAGAATAGCTCGTCTTAATTAATTAGCCTCTTAGAGTTGGTTGGGCAACTCCCACCTTTTCATGTTCTCTGTATGTGTATAGATAGATAGATAGATAGATAGATCCTCACTATATGTTCCATTCTATGCATCCGATTAAGCCATTTATTAACATTGAATTTCATCTGCCATTTTGTTGCCCAGTCACCCAGTTTTGTGAGATCCCTTTGTAACTCTTCACAGTCTGCCTGGGACTTAACTATCTTGAATAGTTTTGTATCATCTGCAAATTTTGTCACCTCACTGTTTACCCATTTTTCCAGATCATTTATGAGTATGTTGAACAGTAATGGTCCCAGTACCGACCCCTCGGGGATACCACTATTTATCTCTCTCCATTCTGAAAACTGATCATTTATTCCTACCCTTTGTTTCCTATATTTTAACCAGTTACTGATCCATGAGAGGACTTCCCTCTTATCCCATGATGGCTTTTCAAAAGTCAATTTAAATTAAATACATTAATATATACATATATATATAATCTAGACCTGTTATGTGTAACTTGCATTATCCTTACAAAACATTTACTTTATTCACATCTCTTTTATATATCTCATTGGCCCTGACACCCCCCTGTAAATTCGAACACCCCCCCTAATTTCAATTCCTGGGGAAACTACTGCTTTGCACCAACATCCTGCCCTCCAGCGTTTCCAATTTAGCACTCCCTGCATGCTCTGTATAGATTTGGGAGGCTGCAGGGGGGACAGTGGGGTGGATGTGGCAAGCCCAGCTCAACTAGTGCGCAGAAACAGTTGATTTTTCTTTTGGGCAGTTAATACCTGTAGCTCCCCACTAAATTTTCCAGCTCCTGTTTTATGTCCCTGATACATAGAAAGCATTTGGTGGTTGGGTCCAGGAATTAGATACTGTAGGGTGGAAATTATTAAAGAGATCCATCTTATGACAAAATGCCAGCTTCCAAGAAATCCCCTGACCTGCTTACTTAATGCTCCAGTAAAGGAGCTACATTTTAAACAGGACGTCAATTTAATTTCTTTTTTATTGTTAGCAGCTACACGTTGCCTTGCCCATTATTGGAAATATGTGACCCCTCCTCCTGTGGACTTGTGGTCTAGTAAAATATGGACTGTTCTTGTAAAGGAAAAGCTTTCACACAGGCACACGCACAAAAGAAGCACCAAAAAGTGGACAGATATTTAGAAATTTTGTCATCCTTTGCCGCGTACTCAGAGGAGGCGGCTCCCCAGCCAGCGAGCCAGAATCTTTAGCCAGGTTCTTTGAATATTAACCTGATCCTGGAAAAGGAATGTACCAAATACAACGTTACCATTTTATTGTGACTTTGCCTTAATAAAAAGTTTTTAAAAAGAAAGAAAAAAGAAAGTTTCCCTTTGGTTAGTGCTGTTGCTTTTAAGATCTGAACGTTGCCTAGTCTCACAGAGAGTCTGTGGAGAAAGCTATTGTGTTGTACCGGGACAGAGCCAGCCTTACTGCCTCTAAAATTCGTCTGTACAAGATAGTCAAGGGAGCTTCTATAACTGAAAGAAAACTTTAAGAAAATGACTAATAATCAGGGCCACATTGTGGCTGGCCATGTGTGGTTATGCAGTAGGTAGGGGAGGGGCAGTGAGGCTGCAAAGAATAACCATCTCTCCACTTGTGTCCCTGCTCCAGGGGCAGACCCCTTCTCTGTTCTTGGGCTCAGAGAGCACAATGATTATTCTAGGTTAAGTCCAACAGTGGCCTCCCCATATGAGGCAAGGAGGAGTTGGCAGCAGTGAGACCATGTGTACACCATCCTGTCCATACTGGCTAGCAGAGTGGCTACTTCCAGTGGAGGAGCACATGCAGCACCCTGTAAAACAGTGGAGCAGTCACTGTGCCTGCAAGTTTGTGCCTGTCTTGGGAGAGATGCCGCAGAGAGCACTGCTGGGATGGCTGACCTCCCCCGCACCTCCTTCCATGTGTTAATAACCTACTTAGCAGTGCAATAGAATAGCATACACATCATGAGAGTTAAAGATGCTTTAAGCCCCCTTCTGATTCTTTTTTACCTTGCCCCCCTATATTTCTTTCTTTTTCTTCTCACAGTCTCCAGCCCCAGCACATCCTTCCTGTCTGCCACACTACATTCCCTGCACCATCATTCAGTCTCCTTCCTGCCCCCTGCAGCCACTCCAATGCCTCAGTTTCCCATCCTGTATTGTAATGCCTCATTCCAAGCACCTCCCATGTCTGGCCCTCGTATGAGTAAGAGGCCACCATTTCCCCTGACAACAGCCTGGCTTCAGCCTCTCTAGAAGTAGTGGGAGATGGTGGCCATCAGGCTGAGGGCAGCCTGCCTGTGGCTTCAGTCCCCTTTATGGTAAAGAGAGATGGTGGCCATTCTGGGATAAGGGCAAAATTTCATGACTATCACAATAATTAGTATGAAATGTTTTGCTTCTACTGTTTTTCTGAATATTTGATTTCTTCTGCCTTTGCAATGTGGATGTCTGGTAATGGAAATTAGTTGCTTTGCACAGGTAGTTAACCAATTACAGAATCATAGACTCTTAGAAATGTAGGGCTGGAAGGGACCTAAAGTCCAGCCCCTTGTGCTGAAGCAGGACCAAGTAATCCTAGATGATCCCTGACCCTGACAGGTGGTTGTCCAATCTGGCCTTTAAAACTTCCAATGGCGGGGATTCACCACCTCCCTTGGAAGCCTATTCCAGAGCTTTACTACCCTTACAGCTGAAAAGATTTTCCTAATTCCTAATTTACATCTCCTTTGCTGCAGATTGAGCCCAATATTTCTTCATTGGCCTTCACTGGATGTAGAGAACAATTGACGATGGTCCTCTTTGTAACAGCCCTTAACATATTTGAAGATTATCCGACCCCCCCCTCAATTTTCTTTTCTCAAGACTAAACATGCCCAGATTTTTTAACCTTTTCTTAGAGGTCAAGTTTTCCAAATCTTTTAATTTTTGTTGCTCTTCTCTAAGCTCTCTCCAATTTCTCCACATCTTTCCTAAAGTGTGGCACCCAGAATTGGACACAGTACTCCAGCTGAGGCCTCACCAGTTCTATCTAGAGGGGGACAATTACTTCCTGTGTCTGACATACGACTCTCCTGTTAATACAACTGAGAATAATATTCGCCTTTTTCGCAACTGCATTCAAGAGAGAAGCTGAGCCTGCGAGCTGGGGAAAAGGTAAAGGAAGGAGTCAAAGAAATGAAAACATTTCATGCAATAACTAAAATACGAATCCATGGGGACTTAAAGATATTGCATGAACATCGATTTTGCGCGCCTATTGTCTGAATGAAATTAGCATGTGTGGGACGTCCCTCCTCAACTACTCCAGCAAGAAGAGGAAACGGCATAACTGAATCAGCCCCATCACTTGACTGGTTAAAAACTAGACTAGGCGAGGCCCTTGAACATATACATAGTAGAATCGTGCTTCCCTCGCTCACACAAGTAACCCTATTGAAGACAGTGGGGCTTGTGTGTGTAAAGGGAGTAAGATTTGACCCACAGGAGAGAACAATCCAGCATCGGACTAGATGTTGTGTCTTTTCCATCTCAGACTTCATTGACAGGACACTGTACAAGGCAGCCTGCTAGAAAATTATTGAAAAAAATAAAGAGAAATAGACGTGTTTAAAAAATGTAAAGTGTTTGTCAGAGAGAGTTTATTTTCTCCTTTTAGGAATAAAACAAAATGCCCAGCCGGTCAGAGCTTTACGTTTTCAGGGGAAGATATCGCATGGCTCACAATTTGCTGCAGCTGGTTGGAAAGGCACTGTTTCCATACCCACACACACCCCACCTTCCCTTCACCCCTATATAAAAGTTGACAATTAGCTTTTAGTGCACATACATGAAGGGAGATACATGCTTTGGCCTCTGTATGAGAGCAATAATTCTCTTAAATTGATGTGTCAGCAAACTAAAACTCAATATTTTTTTCACACAGTATATTTTACAGTCAGAGGACCTTCACTAATCGGAATAAAGCAATTTGGCTCCCTGTCATTGCTCACGGAAAACATATGAGCTGGTTGGCATGTATGGCCTCCTAGATTTATCAGTGTCTCCCATCCAGTGCACGGGAGGTTCAGGGCTGCAGCTCTGAGAGGAGTGAATTTTTATGAATGCTTTGTCCTGAGAATCCCCATAGCTAGATTTATTCCTTATTTTCAGAAACATTTTATTTATTGTCCATAGCCCATACCCTCTTTAGGTCCACTGGAAGTCATATTTTACATGTTTGATTTGTATTATTAGGTCTTTATTGTTTCATGTTTTTAAAAAGTCTGGCAGATGCCACCATTCCCAAAGCTGTCCGTCCATTGTGTGTGTTTTTCCAAAGGTGCCAGACATCTGTGATGGGCATACTTGTAACTTTCCTCTCAAACAGGGAACCCTACTAAACACATCTTGCATCAATATCTTGGGCATTGTAACTGGCTTCAGTACTGTTCATTAGCTATATCACCTTAGGGTGACCAGATGTCCCATTTTTAAAGGGACAGTCCCGTTTTTGGGGACTTTTTCTTATATAGGCACCTATTATCCTTCCACCCTATCCCGTTTTTTCACAGTTGCTATCTGGTAACCCTATATCACCCCTAAAGACGTTTTTAGGCCCCCCTCCAGCTGCCCCAGTGCAGTCTACATCAGTGCTATGCCAAGGTGGATAGGACAGCTACATAACTGCAGTCCTCCTTGTTTGACTGCGCAGTGCTGTGCCCCGCCTTTCAGTGACCGTTGTACACTCCCTGCCCTGATACCCCAAGGTGGCAATTCTACATGCAATCTCTTGCCGTGCTTTTGCTCTCCCCCTTTGCCATAATGTGTCTCCAAGTTACAACATTGTTTTGGGACACAAGCACATATCTCGTCATAAAGAAAGGGACCTGCTGGACCAATTAAAGACCCCAGGCTGAGAACTCATGGCCTAGAGTACATGGGTTCTGAAAGACAGATGATGCCCAGGTTCACACTGTGAAGGGAATCAAAGAGAGAGTTTACTCGTGGATGAGCTCTGGAAGCTCCTCTAGGGTCTGTTGTCACCGCAGAGTTAGCCCGGACTCTTACCAGTTTTTTGTCTTGACAGCCCTCCCATACACTCAGCCAAGTTTGATGGCTCTTTCAGTCTGGGCTTATAGGCACCAACTCTGTGGGTGCTCCGGGGCTGGCACACCCACGGGGAAAAAAATGATGGGTGATGAGCTCCCCCCCAGCAGTCCCCCATCAGCTCCCCCCAGCACCTCCTGCCCGCGGGCAGGCCCCGTGGATCAGCACCTCCCCCTCCCCACCCTCTCTGCACCTCCCGCCCACTCCAATCAGCTGTTTCACTGCTTTTAAAAAGTGAAAGTACTGCCCAGGCTACAACTTTTAAAAGCATTTCCTTGGTACTTGATCCACATTGATAATATGTTATAATAAAATAGCTAGATGGGGCACATCAACAGTGTCTCAGTTGAGCTGTTTTAATAAAAAGAGAACGTTCAAAGAGCTTGGCCAAGCAGGCAGTTTGGATATTTGTGGTGTGGGGGCATCAGGTATCCATCTCCACCTCTAAGTGAAAGGTCCATATTGTTCAGCGTTCAGTCTTGCGCCTCCATAATATATTGCATGGGAGGCATGTTAAGAACCCAGGAGACTCCTGTGTTGTGTTGTGTTGCTGCTTCATACAGCAGAGGTATGTACACAGACAATCTGATCTGGGCTAGTGGGCAACTGGATGAGTCAGTGCTTGAACTTTGCAATTCTGCCAGTCCAACAGGGGGCTACAGCCCCATCACATGAATTCCATTGAGTCACACCGAGCTGCTGTAAAAAGCACACTTCCTTTCTGCAGATCAGGTATTACAGGAATGTGAATAACACTAGCGACAGAAAGACGACTTGTTTCATACCTGACGTCCTTCCCCACACAAATCTCCCATTGCAGTTTCAGTGGGAATTAGGAGCGTGGGAAAACAGCAACTTTGGTTTTTCATTGCATTGCTGGCTTGGCAGCACTCTCTCTGAATTGGAACCTCTTGAGAAAGAATGGTGTCCAGTTTCTTACGGGGTCCCTAGTTATCCAGGTTTGTGTTTCTCAACATGTGGGGCATGACCCACAGGTGGGTCTTAAATGGTGCCTCTTGGAGGGTCAGCACAGACTGAAAAACAAAAAGGCAGCTACACCAGCTGTGGGTTCTTGTTATAGCCCCAATCCCATAAGTCTTTACAACAAGACACGAGAGGTGGATTGTGGGTTCTGGGAGAAAATAGGAGGTGAACCACTGGTCTAGGTATCTTGCCACTTGTAGGTCATTCTTTGTTGTTGTGTGTTTATTTTGGAAGTTTTAAAACATAATACTAAACAGCTTTCAAATGACTTTCAATTCCAAAATATGAGCGGCTGCAAATGAGTGTATAGAGCAGGATCCTTCTTGTCCTTTGAGAAACGTGAATCAACAGGCTGCCCATAATTACCCTCTTCACGCTGTTTCCCAAACAAAATTCCTATGATCCTACCAATGGGAACTTCCTGCAGTTTGCAGTGCACACATCTCAGTCTGCAAAGATATAGGACATGTGAACAATCATGAAATTGTATGCAAGTGTCCCAACAATTTGGCAACAAATTTTACTCTCACTGAAGGGTTTTGTGAAAGAGAGTCTTCTGGAATTTTCCCATCTGAATATCATTCTTCTTGTATGTGCCAAATGTACAACTCTATGCATGAGTCTGCCTTTAAATGAGGCAGCGTCAGTCATGTGAATGATTTCATAGTAACAGTGTTAGTGCTGGTCTTATAAAATACGTAGTTGTTGTATGAGAAGTAGGTAGTTAAATGTTATAAAACCCATTTTATAATGGTGGGGAGAAACTGACGCTGCAGTAGAAAGTTTAAGTGACTTGCTTAAGGCCAGGCAAGTAAGTCTGTGGCAGAACCACTACTAGAACTTGGAAATTCCTGGATTCCAGGGCTACTCTCTGTCATACTGCTTCTTGAAGACTGCTTGGATCTTTACCTGCATACTCTGTTGGCTTCTCTTATTCTGTTTTTCTCTTATTTCAATGTTTTCACATTCATAGATTAAAAGGCCAGAAGGGACTGCTGTGATCATCTAGTCTAACCTCCTGTGTAACACATGCCATAAGGCTTCCCTGATGTTACCTCTTTCTGGAATGGCAACTTTCTATTACGACCAAACCTGGTTGTCAAAAATAATAATAATTTACTATAGCTTATATTTTGATAGCACTTTTCATCCCGAAGGATTCCAAAGCACTGCAAGCCGTACCTACACTAAAATGTCCCAGGGCCGCCCAGAGGGGGGGGGGGAGGGCAAGTGGGGCAATTTGCCCCAGGCCCCGGAGGGGCCCCCACGGGAATGGCTGACGCTTCCTCCCCGGCCCCACCCGACCCCGCCTCCGCCCCTCTCCCGGAGCCTCAGCCCATCCAGCAGCGTCCCTGGATACTGCTGCAGCGTGGCTCCGATGGGGCCCCTGAGCTCCGCCCCGCTCAGAGCCGCGTGGTCAGGGGGCGGGGCTGCGAGCTCCAGGCTGCGCTCAGCTGCCTTCGCTGGGCCTGGAGCTCGCAGCCCCACCCCCTGACCACACGGCTCTGAGCGGGGCGGGGATCGGGGGCCTCGCCGGAGCCACGCTGCAGCTGTGGAGCGAAGCTTCTGGATGGGCTGAGGCTTGGGTGAGGGGGGAGCCGGGGGTAAAGGGCCGGGGGGGGCAGGAAGTCCCGGGGACAGGAAGGGGGAAGAGGTTGTGGGGGGGGCAGACAGGGAACAGATGGGAAGTTGGATCGTGGGCGTTCCGGGGGTCTGCCAGGACTCAGCAGGGGGGTGGATAGGGGTCGGGGCAGTCAGGGGACCGGGAGCAGGGGTGGGGTCCCAGGGTGGTGGTTGGGGGTGGGGTCTCTGGGGGACAGTGAGGGGACAAGGAGCAGGATGGGTCACGGGGGGTGGGCAGTTGGGGGGCAGGAAGTGGGTGGGGGTCAGATAGGGGGAAGGGCCAGGCTGTTTGGGAGGCACAACCTTCCCTACCCTAAAGCTCATTCAGCAGTTTGAGGCTTGCAGAAGAGCCAAGCTGTTAGCTTTTCCATTAGGGCTACCATCCCTTTCACGCCAAATTATAGTCTACATTTAATTTCAGTGCCATAGGGTGATTCATGTCAGGGGAGGGTAGCTTAAAATTAGCCCTGGGGGAGGGATCACATCAGAAGAGCAATATCCTTCCCAGCCCTACCAAGGGAGACCCCCCTCCCCTACATTCCCTGAGGCTTCACAGGGGTTAATTCAGTGGTTCTTAAACTTTTATACTGGTGACCCCTTTCACATAGCAAACCTCTGAGTGCAACCCCCCCTTATTAATTAAAAACACTTTTTAATATATTTAACACTATTATAAATGCTGGAGGCAAAGCAGGGTTTGAGGTGGAGGCTGACAGCTTGCGACCCCCAATAATAACCTCGTGACCCCCTGAGGGGTCCTGACCCCCAATTTGAGAACCCCTGGGTTAATTTAATTTTAGCACCCTGTGTCCATTCACATGTATGTGCTATTTTGAGCATGTCAGTTTTCACAACGTAGGCTCATCCCAGCTTCTGGAACAAGCTCAAATGCTCAGTTTGTGGAGTATGTACATAAGCTATACTAAAGACAAACCCACAGTAACCGTCTCCAGTTTGTGAGGGACCCCATGGAGCCAGTCTCTAGGAAACAGATACATTCATGGAGGTTAAGTCAATTAATGGCTATTAGCCAGGATGGGTAACGAATGGTGTCCCTAGCCTCTGTTTGTCAGAGGGTGGAGATGGATGGCAGGAGAGAGAGCATGTGATCATTACCTGTTAGGTTTACTCCCTTTGGGGCACTTGGCATTGCCCATTTTCGGTAGACAGGATACTGGGCTGGATGGACCTTTGGTTTGACCCAGTATGGCCCTTCTTATGTTCTAACCTAAATGAACCCAAAGTTATGGAGACAGATATGAGTCAAGGAAGCCGGCAGAGTATCAGAAACCTGGAAAAATCTCTGACTGGATGGGCTCAGGCGTTTGGTCACAAGCTGAGGTGGTTCAAAAGTTTTGGATTTTTTTAAGCAGAATTTTTGTATTGTTTCTTTAAACAATCAAACACAGCAAGCAGCAAATATTTGGCCACACACTTCTGAAACCCCAAACCATATTCAGGTTTTGGCAGACTAATTTCAGCTTTTCAATTAAAAAAACCACAACAAATTTTGAAGGAAAGCAGACATTGTCCGTGATTTTTTTTTCTGCTTTTTAAAAACCCCTAGTTTTCGATCCAGAAAAAGTTTTGTCGGAAAATATTTGTCCAACCCCTTTAATGAGCTTTAGTACCTTTTAGCACTAGCTGATGCTGAGAACCAGTGATAGCTTGTAAAGAATTTTTCTCAAAACTGGGTTTGTGCCAAGATGCAGAAGGTTTATTTTTCCCAGGGCCACCCGTGGGTGCAGAGCAAGTGGGGCAATTCACGCTGGGCCCCGCAGGGGCCCCCATGAGAATATAGTATTCTATAGTATTGCAATTTTTTTAATGGAAGGGGCCCCTGAAATTACTTTGCCCCAGGCCCCCTGAATCCTCTGGGCGGTCCTGAAATGTCCCACCATTGTTATCACTGGTGTAGCTCTGCCTGTGGTAGGAACAGTAGGAATGCTGTGGCTGGGCTTTTAACCACCATGTCATCTAGCCCTGCTGTGCAGCAACTTTGTCTCTGCTGGCACTTCCACGATTGCTACCATTGATGGAGCTGCACGGGTGATAGGAACTGTGAGAAACTTTTGGGGGGCAAAGTTCTAGTGTTGACACAGCACTTCCTGCTAAATACACAGGTCACACTTGCCCTCTGTTGAAATTCAACCACCTCTGTGGCGAAACATGGCTTACCAATGCATGGTGAAACTGAACAGAAGCTTAGAGGGAGAACGGCATCCAACTGCAATGCCGGGGGGAGGGGGATATTTCTTAAATACAGAGAATGTAGATTACAATTAAATTGGAATTTAGCCATGCTCTCACAGCTAACATGCTGATCCATACATAAAGTGAAATAGGATATTCTATGACCACAGGGGGTCAGGGCATTGACGTTGTCCAGTCTGGAAAGCTCACTTCCTGTGTCTCTAGCACCACGCTCAGTAGCAGCTCAGAGAAAATACTGCCATTTACTGCAGAATAACCAACACCATTTCCTTCAGCACTGGATTTTCCAAGGAGGTCTCCCATCCACCTACTGGCCAGTCTGACACTGCTCAGTTTGGGATCACAGCCCCAGGTGATATGTTTATATGTAGGAATGGGACTTAAATACAGATGAGGGCTCCTGCCATTTCAGATCTTTGCTTCGTTTATTCCAGACTTTTTAATTCTTTGCCATGTTTAGCTGAACAAAAGGTAAGAATGGAAGCACTTGGAATAAGTCCCAGGGGCTTCAATGTGGAAAGAAGCATTTATCAGAGAGAGAGAGAGAGAGACAGAGCGAGCAGAGTTCTGGTTTGTCAGTATGTGAGACCTCAAGCTGAGTGACTGGGAGTTGACATTCCTTCTATTTATTTATAAAAGTTGTAACTGTGGAAATTAGCCTTAGAAGCTGTAGACCCATTACTATTATTTTTATCGTCCTTCTAAGACATACCCTGAGGCATTCCTGGAGATTGAATCCCATTGTACTTTGCAATAAGCCCATAATTGATTATTCCATGGAGCTTTAATATGGATTGAAGAAATGGAATCCAGAGTAAATACATTCAAAATTTTGCTAGCAGGCCGAATTTAAAAGTGATTTTCTGAACCTACTAGGATTATTCCTTCTCAGGTAATGATTTAATTTGAGCTAGCCACCCTGAGAGGTGCAATCTGTGAGGTAAGTCTAGCTCACTGGGCTTCTTTAAAAAAGTTTATCCTGTATACTGCAACTGTAAGTTTGCAAAAATAAAATTAAACTCACAAATTATACATTATGGACCAATGAATAATCCTGATGCTTGCTCAGGTCCTGGCTGGTGCTTCCCAGTGTAATGCTGCAGTCTCCTGTCACTAATAGTGTCAGCTGATTCACTTCATTTCTGATAAACGAGCAAGTTTCTGCATGTGACAGGGGACAGAACTAAGGGGTTAGAGTTTGCCTTTGTCGATCTCAGCTTGAAAAGAGCTCTCAAAGCTCCAAGTGGCCAGACTATCTTCCATAGGTGGGCATTTCAATGCACTGATTGGGAGAATTCCAGCAGCTCGTTCATCTTGCCCATTAACGGTCCTTTCCCTCCCTTTCCTTAAAGTGGTCTTTTCCTTTCTCCCCATTTCTGATGACCCCATATTCTGTGCTTTGATATGCAAAGTGGCTCCCACTGATTTCAAGTAATTTCATGGTTTAAAGGGGGCTAAATTGCAGACCTGGCAGAAATTAAAGTCCTCTAAGGTGGGTCAGTTGCCATCTAGGAGCCAATACAAACAAGCTGCCCAAGCCCTGAATATTGATACAAGCTAATGAAATTCTGCTCAGACATGACAGAATTAGCATTATTTTCAGATCATTTTAAATCCTGGATTTGTTTCTTGACTTCAAAGCTCCAAGGCAAAATTTGTCCATTAGATTCTATCCTAGGAATTGTTTTTTTCAGCTCCCACTATACATTTATATGAGTAGCTTTCATGAAACCTTGTCATCAGCTGTGTATAATCTTAAGAATGAAAAATATGATGGAGTCTGGTATTTTTAGGGGAGCAAACTTTTGCAATCATTTCACGCATTTTGGTAGTATACAAACATAGATCAGTAACTGAAAAGTTGGGGGCTTCCTTGGAGTTAATTAAATGATTGGCTCATGTCTACTAAGAAGCAACACAGTGAAAATGTGGGTGCTCAGAATATGATTGATCTGGTGAAATCCCTAGTTTCACAGGTTTTTCTAAAATTGGATGGTAGTGTAGTTCTGTGTTCTGTGCCTCGGCCCAGGCTGAGGCCCAGGGCTGTACCGCAGAGATGAGTGCATGCTGTCACATTGGAGACAGCTGAGCTAAATCCTTATGTTAGATCCAATGTATGAGGACAGCCTTTAGCTCAAAATGCCTACAATCAAATAGAAGGCAAGAGGCAACGATAGTGTGGGGTCAGGGGCATGGGAGCAAAAGGAAATGGAAATAAAAGATGTGTTAACCTAGGCCAGGTGTGTGCAGCACAGTTATATGGATTTGGGGCTGGACTTTTGGTTGGTTATTTTTTAGAACTGATATAAATAACAAACACACTGTAAATTTCAAGATGAAGGCTATACTAATCTCCTGCTCTTCTCCTCCACCCTCCAACTCAACTGAAGTAGGAATTGCATGGTTAATATCATACAAATAACCTTAACTCTGTTGACATCCCTCCCTGACCTTTCACCCTGCACCCACTGGGTTTTGGCATGTAAGCTATCTGTTTCTTTCTCTGGTCCTGAAGAGGTTCGTAGCTCTAGATACAATAGCTATGTATCTATGCTAAGTCTTGCCATACGGCAATCCTTTTCCATTTGAAACCAACGTGTACTTTTGAAGAATTGTCCCAAATGGTTACTCTCAGTATTGCCAACTCCAAGTGTTCAAAAATCATGAATTTTTAAAAATGCATAGATTCCTAGAGTATAAAGCCATAAGGTACCATTGTGATCATGTAGTCTGACCTCCAAGAGGTTTTAGGACTCCCCTGAATTAATTCCTGTTTGCACTACAGTGTATCTTTTGGAAAGACATTCAATCTTGATTTAAATTTTTCTAGTGATGGAGAATCCCCTACATCCTTTGGTAAGTTGTTCCAATGGTTAATTACCCTCACTGTTAAAAATTTGCTCCTTCTCATCTGAATTTGCCTAGCTTCAATTTTCAGCCATTAGATCTTGTTATACCTTTATCTGCTAGATTGAAGAGTCCTCTTATCAAATTTGTGTTCTCCGTGTTGGTACTTACAGACTGTGATCAAGTCACCACCTTAGCTTCTCTTTGATAAGCTAAATAGACTCAAGTAGCTCAGTCTATCACATTAAGGCATGTTTTCCAGTTCTTATAATCAGTCTCATGGCTCTTCTCTGAACCTTCTCCAGTTTATCAACATCCTTCTTGAACTGTGGACACCAGAACTGGATACAGTATTACAGTAGCAGTCACACAAGAGCCAACTAATAATAAAACCTCCTAGTGTTACCTGAGATTCTCCTGTTTATACATACAAGGATTGCATGAGCCCTTTTGGCAACACCATCGCACTGGGAGCTCAAAACAATAAATTTTGGGTTCTTTTCTTTTTCCTTCTTGATTTTTAGGCTTTAGTGTGCACTTGGGTCACACTTTCAAGCTTTTTGCTACAAACATAAGGACTAAAAACTTATTTTTTTGAATGAAACTGAGATCCCCATGTAATCACCTGACTCCAGGAGCTCAGACTCCAAGAGAAAATACTGAATACTGCAACACTAAATACTGCAACACAACATAAAATTGTGAACCCTGTACCTGATATGTGGCCACTTCTGGTGAACAGACGTAAAAGCCTTTTCTCCTCGGAAAATGTCAGAAAATATAATGTACAAATGTACAATTTATATATTATAAACAGAATCTGTAATAACCTCTCTCTTTGGGTTATTGTGTATGGTTTTAAAGGAGACATCAGTAGCTTGCTGTACTACTATAAAGACAAGCTCATTTGTACACCATTTTAGCATCTTAAACAATCAGTTTATCAACAAGAGTGAGTTAGGTCCAGTTAGCTCACCTCTCAGTTTTCAGAGATGCCAGTGCAATTGACATATGCACTGTTTGAGGTTTGCAGGTGTAATTAGTCGGGCACGGGAGGGAGGGTTGTTGGCCTGAGTGATACAGGGACAGAGTTAAGTTAAATTTGTTGTATAGGCTTCTACTAAAAATACAAATATTGGTAAGAATTTTGTAAGAAATATTGGTATTTCTCTACACTGACATTTGTTTATTTAGGAAGTATTAACCGGTTTACAATCCCTGCCATGTGAATGTCAGAAACAAAACAATACTCATTACAACGGCGAGCTTTTGTTTAAAGAAACATTGTGTAGTGATAGTCATCTGATCTCTCTACTTAACAGAGGATTTTACTGTATCACAGAGGGAGCATCATTACAATACCTGTGGCACATCATTTTATGCTGAGACTTTCAAAATCTTAATTGTCCTTAAAAAATAAAAAGTATCAAGCCAAATAAGGCTAGAAAAGCCAAAAAAGTAAAATAAGTTCTCTCAAGAAGTTAACAGACATTAGTTTTGTTTATGGAAAACTTCCTCTTTAGCAGAGTTGGTTGCTATTTGCAGACTTCCTGTGTGGCCACTAGATCTGTGTGTATTTATGTCTTTCTCAGTAGAAATGAAAAAACAGGAGCCCTACATAAAAGTGAAATATTGAAACAAGCAGACCCGTCGAGAGAAAGTTTGGCCCCGATACATCATGTTTGCTGGGGCCTAACCCTCTTCCACTTCCATTAATTTATACAGGCATTAGGGAGAGGCTGAGTGTCCCACAGTCTCGGTACAATTGTCCCCCCTTTCCCATCCTCTCATTAGACCCAGAAACAAGGTCCATGCCAAGAACTGATTAAACTATCGCAGTGTATTTGCTAGTGCCTACAATGTTTGTGTAATCCAGATCAGGATTCAGGGATAGCTTGCACGTGATGCTAGGCTGTATGAACTGTATCCATTTGGGATCTAGAAAGCCAGAGAGAACTACTGAGTCTATCTATGTCTGGCAGCCTCAATAAAGAATTCATTTTATTTTCATTGTAGCCATGTTCTATCTTATATTTACCATGAGCACTAAAGGATGAGTATCTCCATCTTTCTCTCTCTGGGCTGTGGACCTTCAGGGGTAGATTGTTGCATGTTTTAAAATCTAAGACTTTTGTAATGATACCCATCAACATAGTAAGTCATGAACATGATTTCTTCTCCTCCACTCATCTTTCCAAGATTTCTCCTCTTTAGAAAGTGACTGAACTAGTGCTGCTCAAAAAAGACCTTTTTATTTTTTGTGAAATTTGAAATACACTTTATTTTCACTTCCACAATTTTTTATTTGTTTGATGGAAAAAGCTTTTCAGTTGTCAAAAGCAGAAAACTTTTACCAAAAATTAGAACAACTTTTTTTTTTGTTTTTTTTTCATAGAAAAACTGGCAAAGCTTTGAATGAAATGGAAAAATTTACACCAAAATTTTTGGAAGAGGGCTATTTTCTGTTTGGTAACAAAAAACAAAAAAATAGTGGCAGAAAACATTCGACCATCTCTAGAAATCATTCTGTGCTCAGAGACGTAAAGTGAAAATCATTAATTTTCCTCAAAATGCTGGTGTGTTAGACACTAGCTTGTTTTGTAAATTATTAAGTCATGTAGACCTTGTGGAGATTAGCTTTTTGTCCCCAACCTTTTCTAACTAACGGTTACTATGGTGGAATCTCAGGTAAGGCACTGTTGGCTCAGCATTTTAACCATCATCTAGAGCTGCGCTCAGCAGGAGTAGACAGTATGATTATTAAAACACTATCAACAACTGTACAGTAGTTCTTACCACCAATGACTGTACATAGTTCTTACCAGCAGTGGAGCTGCACCGTATGTGTGTGTGTGTGGTGTGTGTGTGTGTGGGGGGGAAGCTTCACTGTGTGTGTGTGAGTGACAGAGAGAGAGAGAGCAAGAGAGAGGGGAGATGCACTGTGTGTGGGGGGGAGAAGGGGGCTGCATTGCACTGTGTGTATGTGTGTGTGTGTGACAGAGAGAGAGGGAGAGAGATTTTAGGAGAAAAGGTTCATGTGGAGAGCCCTGAATGAGAACTAAAACCAAAAGGTCAGAATGCAAGATGAAAAGTGTGTGTGTTTTGGTGGCTATCCAGAATCCTTGCCCTGACGGCTTTTTTACAAGGAGAAGTATTTGAGAGTTGGCAGTCAGGAACATAACAGGGTTGTTCCTCATAAACTAAAAGTGACCTTACATGGCACACCATAAACCAAAAGCTTGCTTCACTTCTCCATGCAGTGATATAGTTCTGCATGAGGACGAAGTATTGGGTTTAGAGCCTTTTGCATAGCTGCAGTTTGAGGTAGGGAAAGAGCATTTTGTAGAATGGCATGTCCTCTGTTTGATGCTTACTGATACTCATTGAGTTTCAAAGGGGTTGGATTGTACATTCCGGCAGATTCCTTTTCTAGCCTAAATGTGCTACTGCATGTTACCGAAGCGGAAGAGCTTCCCCCTCCCCTTCATCTTTACAGCAGGAGGGGAAAAGGGCAAAAACCCCTATATTATTTTTTTTTAAATAATTGCAATATTTTCACTTGATGTTACGTTGGTTTGAAAACACTGTCCTCGTTTAAAATGCCCCCAAAAGCAGCTGCACTAAGTTATAAAGTTATTTAGTCCTTCCTCCCCCAGCTTTATTTCTCCCCCTTGCTCCGCCCTGCCTCCCCAAACCCCACCAAGTTTACAGAAGGGGAGAGGGCGAAGCCAGGGAATGATGGTTACCCACCTTCCTCTGCCTTCACATACATCCACGATATTCCAATTTGGTAACATAATCTGCTCTACCTGTCAGGATTTATGAATCATTAACTCGCCAGTGGACTGAGACATTGTTTCTGAATATGGCAGTTGCTGCCTATTTTGAGATACACTGATGGAAAAGAGGAACGCTAACGCTTGTTCCAGATGAGCTATATATATATATATATAATGCACACAGCAACTATTGAACATAATTTAGGTTGAAAAACTAAGCACTCTAAAATTAGGAAGTTCTGCCCTCTTATGCATCCATTTTGTACACTGAATGAGGCAGAGATCCTGTGGAACAAAGAGTATGTGATCATGTAATGAAGACAGTATCCTAATGCAGCGTTTCTCAAACTGGGGGTCTGTGATGGTACTCCAGGGGTTGCCATTGATCAACTCCTCCTCCTCCCTTCCAGTGCCTCCTGCACGCTGGGGAACGGTTGTTTGGTGGTGTCCAGGAGGCGCTGGGAGGGAGAGAGAGGAGGAGGGATGGAACGTGCTCAGAGGAGGGGGCGGGAAGAGAAGGGGCAGGGCTGGAGCAGGGGCAGAAAGAGGTGGCATAGCCATGGGTGGGTCTGGGTGGACAGTGACCAACCCACTTGGCATCCAGGCCCACTCCCAGCCCTGGGTCTGCTCTGGCCCCAGCGCTTGCCCCACTCCGCCCACCTGCCCATCGCTCCTGCTGGGGAGTGGGGTCTGGGTACGGAGGCTTGTCCTGCTCCACCTGCCCACCAGGTGATCCTGCCAAGGAGCGGGGTCCTGCAGGGGCCGGGCGGGTAGAATAGGGCAAGCCCCTGCACTCTGGCTGGAGCACCAGGCAAGTGGCCAGACCCAGGGAAGCCCCCACACTCCCACCCCACTCCCTGGCAGGCGCGCCGGTTGGGCGGAATGGGGGGGGCAATGGAGCGCTCATTTTTCCGGGGCCCTGGGTTGGCCACCACTGAGAGAGGAAGGGTTGCCAACTTTCTACTTGCACAAAACTGAACACCTTTGTCCCCCACTGGCCCCACCCCTCCTCCGAGGCCCCAACCCTTCGCCAAGGCCCTGCCCTTCTCTGAGGCCCTGCCCCCTGCTCAGTCCATCCCACTTCCCGGCCAATGGGAGCTGCAGAGCCAGCACTTGGGGCAGGGACTGGCTGCCTCTATGCATAGGAGCCAGAGGGGGGACATGCTGCTGCTTCCAGGAGCTGTGCAGAGCCAGGGCAAGCAGGGAGTCTGCCTTAGACCCGCTGCGCTGCTGACTGGACGTTTAATGGCCTGGTCAGTGGTACTGACTGAAGCCGCCAGGGTCCCTTTTCAACCAGGCGTTCCAGTCAAAAACCAGACACCTGGCAACCCTAGGAGGAGGACGAGTGAGCAGGTGGCTAGCGACAGTAGAGGAGATCTTCAAAAAAGGTAGGTCTGCTGCCTGGGGGAGCCGGGCGGGCCTGGGATGAGGAGTTGGGACCTGAAAGGGAGCTGGGAGCCATGTGTGTTGGACATCAGCGCATCCTTCCTGAGCTGGGTGCATGCCCGGGGTCCTGGGGAGCCCCTGGCCAGAGGGTCCATCCATCGCCCCCCGCAAGGCTGGCTGCAGGGTGAGGGGAGGTGGGACCCCCATCCCTCTTACCCTACCGCCCACCCATAATTGCCCACCCACCAGTGATGCAAGTAGAAATCATTTCTTGCCGGTACTGCACTCACGGGAGGGACACAAGGGGGGGACACGTGACCTCCCCATGTGGCCCTCCATATGACTCATCCCTGTCCTGCCCCCAGCCCAGGGCCCCCATGCCCTCCCCATCCCCTCTGGTACCCCCCTTTGTATATACAAACATCAACATGCTTAACTACTCACTTTCCCCCCACATATGTAGTATTCAGTCTGTTTATATGGAATATGGGAGTGGGTGAGGAGCCATTTCAGCATATTTATGACTTATTAAAAGACAAATTTTAAGTAGAACTGTATCCTAAACTGCTTTATGGTATTGTACCCAAGCATTGCATTTCAATGGGGGATTCAACTTCCTTTATAGGAACAGACTTCTGAAACTCTTACCAGTCCACAAAAGCAGTTCATAGTCATGCAAATAGTCCCATTGTCTTCAGTGGGATTGATCAAATGTTTAAGGGTTTACAGGATTAGGTTCCAAGTTTGTAAATTGTTCTGGATGAAACTGACAATGCCTGAGCTGTTAAATCAGAAGGAGTTTCATTCGAATGAAGGTGGGCAGATGTGTGATAAGTCTTAGTTCCATTGCTAAAACAAGGAACATATTTTCAGCAAAGTTCTTGGCAGATTCCTGAGGCAGCTGGTTTAAGGCCGTCAGTGTCCAGCATTATAATCTTCACTGCAGAAGTCTGAACTGCTCTTCATTGTCATTTGCATTTCTGATTTGTCTCAAGTCAATTATTCGAGCAAAGAGAATCCTGCTGATATATATATATATATATTTTTAAATAGCGCAAACTCAGAGAGGTAATTCCTTTCTTTACTACAGAAGTCTGCAAAGTGTGGGGCACACCCCCCTAAGGGGGCGTGGAGGAATGTCCAGGGGTGTGTGGCAGGGCTTTGGTCAGCCCCCATGGCGTGGGGGAGTGCCTCCTCACCACCAGCCACGTCCCCAGCTCCCAGCCCTATGCCTGGCCCAGCCTCGGCTCTGACTTCATTCCCACCCCCAGCCTCAGCCTCTGGCCCCGCTCCTGGCCTCACTCCTAGCCCCAGACCCACCCCCAGCTGCAGCCCCAGCCTCGGCTCCCTTACCCATGTCTGCAGCCCACCCCACCCCCACAGAGCCGCATCCCCGCTCCCGACCCTGACTCCAGAGTGCCAGGGAGGGGGGCACGGACAGGGATAAGGAAGGGCGAGACCCTCAAAAGTTTGGTGACTGCTGCTTTACTCTCTGGATGCACATATCTGCTGTGAGCACATATATGCTCTCTCCCTTGTACCATAGTAATTAACTAAACCTGTTGGCTTCTGAAAGGGATGAACTGATGCTGAGAATTTTGAGCTCCTGTTCTTATTTTTAACCTGGTCGATTTTTTATTTGCTGGAGCTAAGAAAGCAGCCCAATTTGATGAAAGGGGCCTGGTTTAGATCTATATTTTTTTCCGACACATCTGATTGTAATTCACTGGTATATTTATGAGATCTTTATTAAGACAAGCCAAATTTATTTTTCATTTGCTTTAAATTGTTTATGCCCTTTTTAAAATGCACTGTATCCTCAGCATTGGGTTTTCTGTTATCTGCCTGATGATGAAGCATTATGTGTTAAAAAGTAGATTAAGATCCTATTGTATTACATGCTCTCTGCTATTTATAAAATGAGAGTTGTAAGAAGGAGAGACAGACATGGAGTGGATCAGTTATACACAAATCTTGCTTCTCAGCTGATAATTTGATTCCATTCCAGATCAGTAGTGACTAATGCTCACTCCCCTTAGACTGCTAGGTGGCCTACACTATAGACCAGATTTCCAAAATTGCTCCTTAAGCAACCAAATAAGGGTCCAATTTTCAAGAGTTTGGAACCCTACAGAGCTCTTCTAAAAATCTGACCTTACAGTATGGTGCCTAAATGGGAGTTGAGTTCTCTTCTGAATGAGTGGGTGGTATCAGTCCCTCCAGTTTCTAGTGGACAAGTACATATTGTGGTCTCTAGCTGGTGGACAGACACAGGCGCGAATTTGCCCATAGTAGACTGGTGGCTGGACTTTCAGTGGCATGTGTGTTCTGGATATTATCCTAGCTGGTGATTGAATGGAACACTTGTCTGTATACAGCAGCTTTACTGGGAGAATAATACTAATAAAAAAAGACTCCATCTGGCTAGGCTGGTAGGAGCTGTGCTGTGTTAAGCTTCTCTCAGATCAAAATTGCTCATTGCATAATCTTACATCTGAGCCAGCAGTCTCAGGGCTAGTCTACACTTACCTGCCGGGTCGACGCGGTGAGTTCGACTTCTCGGAGTTCGAACTATCGCGTTTAATCTGGACGCGATAGTTCGAACTCCCCGCGCGCTCCGGTCGACTCCGGTACTCCACCACTGCAAACGGCGGTGGCGGAGTCGACCTTGGAGCCACGGACTTCGATCCCGCGGCGTCTGGACGGGTGAGTAGTTCGAACTAGGGTACTTCGAGTTCAGCTACGCTATTCACATAGCTGAACTTGCGTACCCTAGTTCGACCCCCGCCCTTAGTGTAGACCTGCCCTCAGCAAAGTGGTCAAAGACTGACAAGGCCGGGAGTTTGAGTTTCCCTCTTGCACTTCAGCCTGGCCCAGCAAATCAGGGCTGAGGTGCACTGGTGACCAAGTGTAGGCAATGCTTGTACTGCTTGCTAATATTTCCTACTCTTTGAATAACAAGAAGACTTTTATGCCCAGTTTTTTGTAAATCTGATACCTTTCTCCCACGCTCGAATCAGTATAAAAGAGACCATGCTCTACTGACCATAGATTTATGGCTACGTGAGGTACTCAAATTAACTAGTTTTGATTGACAAATCGGATCTAATTTAAAACAACAAAATAAATTTTATTGATGTTGCTCTGATGTGTTTTCCCTCAAGTCTTCCAAGTAACTAAGCAACTATGAATTTTCTGTGTGTATAAATGAAAACAGCCTCTGGATTTTTTCCCGCCCAATTCTGCACTTTGCCTTGTCATCTTATTAGGGAGCAGTGCAGCCTGGAGGAGAAATATAAAAAGTCGCTCTACCCAGGGAGGACGCAAAGGGGAGTAGCACAGGATCCAGGATGTCTATCAAATCAGCTAGTTTGGGGGTAGGGAGAAGGAAGGCACATCCCCATAGGTCTGATTACCTACTCAGCTACAGTGGCTTTATACCAGTGTACTTTGTTGGCTTCAGTCATGTTAGTCCTGATTTACACCCGCGTAAAGGAGAGAAGAATGGAGTCCGTGTGTTTAAAGCTGAACTGAAGCAAGACATTACCCATAGGGCTACAGTGCAAGTAAACACCCATGGCTGGCCCAGGCTCTTGGAGCTCAGGCTACGGGGCTGTTTAATCGCATTGTAGACATTTGGGCTTTGAAGCCTGAGCTCTGGGACCCTCCCATCTCATGGGAACCCAGACCCAGGCTCCAGCCCAAGTCTCAGTGTCTACACTGCACTTAAACAGCCCCTTACCCCAAGCCCGAGTCAGCTGACACGGGCCAGCCACAGTTTTTTAACTGCAATGTAGACATACCCTCCAGGCAGCCAAGAAAAGCTTTGTGAGCTCTTGGACTCTCATTTTCCTGTTTCTGTTTTTAATGAGCGTGCGATTTGTTCAGGCCCCCATTCAGCAGTCACCCCTGGTCAGCAAAGCACTTAGGCACATGCATAGCTGTCAGCTTGGACGGCAATGGATTTAAGTACACGCATACAAATTACGCACGTGCGCAAATGCTTGGCTGAATTAGAGGATGTGAGTACCCCTCATGAGAAACAAATGATTAAATCCCTTTTTATTTCAACTACTCGGACACTAGTTTTGATTCAAAGGAAAGGAAGGCAGGAAGGAAACGTCTACTTGGGAATGGTTTACTTGGAGAGCATGGGAGCATTTGAGACTGTTTGGGTGCACAGCTGGGTCACCATCTGCCAGGCACCACTTTGTGGCCAGAGGTGTTTCCACACGGCCCTCGCTGTGCTCCCTTTCTTCAGGGGCCCTTGAGAGCAGCCTATAGTCCTCCTCCAGGCTATCACCAGACCTTCCCTGAAACTGGGTCATTAGCCCAAAGTAATTCAAAATACTCCTCAGTGTCCCAAATGCAAGATCTGTCATAGTAGCCCCATAGTTCATACCCATCTTCAAGAGATCTTATTCTGCTCAGCAGAATCCTAGCCTTCTGGCTCAGACTTCCTTCCTCCAGCCACCTCTCTGGGGCTTCCAGCTGCCTTTTCTAGTTGAATGACCTGATTCCCCTCAGATGGGCTCATTGTGTAATCAGGGCTGGCTTAGCCCCAGGCTCTCCACCCCACAGCAAGCCAGTCTGTTTCGTGGTACATGATCTAAAGCCTGTCATCTTTCACTTAATCCTGCCTAGCAGCAATAGGACCAGTGCTTTTCCCAAGGCCAAGGAACATGGTGGTTTGTCCAGTATTCCATTACTGACTAGGCTTTGTTCTTTTTCTGGTTCACTGCGTTATATCACGAAAGCACATCTGAAATAACGCAGCATTGGTCTGGGGACAGAATAATACACATGGCCAATGAGATACCTTTCCCTTGATCCACGTAGCACAGGTGGTGTATTGTTCAATCTCGTGTAGGAGGAAGGTACCAGGACTGTCATGTCTTCTATGATTCTGTGTCCAATCCACTAAGCGGAACTTGGACATTATTTCAGGAGAGACTGCTCCCCTGCTTTCCTAGCTATGGCTCCAGCACAGTTATTGTGAGTATCAAATAGGTGAGGGTGTGGGTTAGGTTAAGATTACTTAAGGGATCATGTTCTTGGCAGAGGAGTATGTGCAGCAGTAGATGGTGCTTGTGGGTGATTTAATGCTGAAGTGAAGCTGAAACATGTTAATGTCCTTAGAAGCCGTTGGTTGCAAGTTTGCTGGAGTGCTGGAAACCTTATTCTTGTTGTAAAATAAGAGGAAAATATTCCACCGATGACATAATAAAGAGGAAATACAAAGTGTGTCTTGCCTTTTTGGAGGGTTGGAAATTCTGGGCTGCTGTCTTCTCAGAATCCTGGGTGGTGAGAGATTAGGTGAACAATTGTTCAAGGGCAGATTTGAAAAATAAATAATGGCTTGAAGGAGAGGTGTATGTGGAAATGGTGAATGGGAACAAATAGAGTCAGAGGATAATGTTTGTGTAAGGAGGATAATGTTTGCTTGATTCTTCTGGGATTTAATTGGCTGATATCTTTCTCCTCCAACAAAGCAGCCACATATACCTAGATGTGATGTGATATGATATTTGATATTCAAAATTCAAGCTGTGTTGGCCAGTTTTGATAGGACAAGCTACATCACATGCTATTCTTCTGCTCATTATTGGATGAGTGTAACTCTTAGAATCTGATTTCCACTGCAAATGCCTTTGTTAACTGATTCAAAACTCAATTTGCAAGTATTCTATTCTTCAATATTTGCTTAAAATTTGCTTTCCATTAACGTTCCCGCCAGTAAATGTGTTTGCAAAACGATTATTCATAGAAAGTGAACACAATGGACAGATTTATACTTTAAGTACTGTAGGTTTGAAAGTTTCTCCTGGTATTTAGATTGTAAAGGTCTTAAGGGCAGGGACCCTCCCTTTTGTGGTTTTTGTACAGTGCGTACCACAATGGAGCAATTTCAGTAGGGATTCCTATGCACTACCATAGTGCAAATAATTAATAGTAATTATACAATACACTGTGCTTTTAAAAACTGGAGACTGAGTTAGATAAACCTGGAAAGGAGGGATAATTTCTGCCCTTATGCCCATCTCTGTGCTCTCGTACTTAACAAGTGTGATGCAACATCACTGGAGTTGGTCCACAATGTTTAATTACAATTCCAACTGGCTCTTTAAAGATTTGCATGATACATCAGGTCATTAGCAATAATGTTCTGCCATTGCATTGCTCTGCGTCACTAAGCTACGGTGAGCATTTTCCAGGATTAACTTGGCTCTACTTCTCAATTGGTGTTGATGGGTTTAGAAAGACTTTTCTTAGCCAGTGTGGAGAAACTAATGCTCTTAGTTCTCAAGCTTTTTAACAAGTGCATGAGGCCAGATCATCCCCTCTCATTTTTGCCACAGAGGGGATGTAGCTAGTGGAAAACCCACTAATGCAGCTTGAAATCTGTTGGAGGAAAGCTAAATTACAGCTCGTCAGTCCCCCCATGCACAATCTGCATGTCTGTGGCTGGGCAGCTGTGGGTGGGTGGGCATGAAGCCAGGGGAAAGAGGCTCAAGGTAGCACCAGTCCCAGAAAGCCCTGAGAGAGATACCCAGGATGGGTGTCAGCAGGGCTTAAATGCTCATAGAGTATTTCCCAGAGCCCCCAATTTGGGGCTCCAGGCTTCCACTGCGGGCTGGGGGGTCTCACAGCTTCAGCCCTCACAGGGCACACCAGGGCATGTGGCTTCAGCCCTGTAGGACACACCGGGGATTGGGGCTTCAGCCTCGTGGGTTTGAAAACACTTACCAGAGCTCTGTTGTGAACTGCTCCGGCTGAATTTAAGCCCTGGGCATCAGTGTTTGAATGGGAAGCAGGTTAACAAGAAAACTCATGATTCACAATGAGTTAATCTCTAGTGAAGACATCACCAGTAGGGCTGGAGGGCTCTGCTCTTTGCTCTGTCAGGAGGCAAATTTCATTCCTTCCCTTACCAGATAATTACTCTATACTGTGAGGGCATTTCTACAGAAGTGGTTCCCAACCTCTTCTCTGCTGTGGCACACCTCAAGCTCCAGGGGCTCTTTTCCCTGCCCCCGGCTGGCGGCTGTAGGAGGGAAGGGTTGGGGCAGAGGAGCCAACCTGTTGTTCACACAGGAGGGGAGGGGGAAGAAAGGGAGACTGAGCTCTGATTGATTGCTCTGCCCCAGAGGGGGTGGGGCAGTGAGGCAGACGGCCAATCAGAAGGCAGCTTTCCTCCCTGCCCCTTTTGTTCTCACACGTACTTTTTAAAAAAATTGCATGGCACACCTGTTCTGGCCTGACAGCACGCCAGTTGGGAAATACTGGTCCAAAGTACAGAGACTATACCAGTATAGCTGTGTTGGCATAGCCCCATAGTGCAGATGGAGCCTACATCACCAGAAGGAGGTTTTCCATTGGTGTTGAAACACCACCTCCCCAAAGTGCATTAGTGACATCAAGAGAAGCACTCTTCCATCAACATAGCGGTGTCTACACTGGGAGTCATGTCAGCAGTTATGTCCATCAGGGGTGCGGCTGACCTACTATGCCGAGATATCTTTCAAGTGCAGACCAAGCTGAAGTGAAGCACCACAGTGAAGCAAAAATAATACCCATCTCTATATCTTTTTTCATTGGCATTGCTACTGAACGCAACAGAGCTAGATTGTTATGTAGACGGCCACTTCAGTGGTTTGAATGGAGCATTCTACCTGCATTTGAGAACTGAAGTGGGTAAAAATCAGAGGTGGTTTTGGTCTTCCCAACTCTTGGTGGGTTGGAGTTTGGAGTTGCAAAGTCACAGTTTGGATCCAGATCCTGTTTTAGCCAAACCCAAAAGTTCAGGCAGCAGGGGAGAGGTTTAGAAAATGATTTCATTTTATGCCTCTTTGGAGACTACATTTTCTTTTTTAAAAATCCCCTTTTTTTCCAAATAAACCTTCAATATCAGAGTCTGTGTGCACACACTATCCCTTTATATTTTTACAAAATCTATTTCTAAATCTAAAGTGAATCCTCGAGAAAGCAGAGAATGAAACCCAGCCCAAAATTACATACAAACAACTGTCTTCACTGTTCAGATGTGTGAATGGCATGCATGGATTATGATTAACACATGCTGTTCTCCTTTCAGTCTATGCAAAAGTGTCCAGTGACAAAGGGTGGGCAGCTTCATGGCACTGTAATGAAATTATGAACAGTGTTTGGTTTTTTTTCCAGCCCAGAATTTCTGTGATGCTTACTAGGACAATGAAACAATAAGATAAAGAATCCAAAGTTATGACACTTCCAATGAATTAATTGGCTTTAGAGGTTGCTACTGTAGTTAACTCTGCCCTGACCTCAAGTTTCATAGAATTATAGAAATGTAGGGCTGGAAAGGATCTTGAGAAGTCATCCTGTCCAGACCCTTCTACTGAGGCAGGACCAAATAAACCTAAATTACCTTGACAGGTGTCTGTCCAACATCTTCTAAAAAACCCCCAGTGATGGGGATTCCTTGGAAGTCTATTCTAAAGCCTAACTATCCTTATAGTTAGAAAGATTTTCCTAAATCTCCCTTGCTAAAGATTAAGCCCATTACTTCTTGTCCTATCATCAGTGGAGATGGAGAACAATTGGTCACAGTCCCCTTTATAACAATCCTTAATATATTGGAAAACTGTTATCGGGTCTCTCTTCATCTGCTTTTTCAAGACTCAACATGCCCAGTTTTAACCTTTCCTCATAGGTTAGGTTTTCTAACCTTTTCATGATTTTTGTTGCTCTTCTCTGGGCTCTCTCCAATTTGTCTATATCTTTCCTGAAGTGTGATTCCTAGAATTGGGCACAGTACTCCAGCTGATGCCTCACTAGTGATGAGTAGAGCAGGACAATTTCTTCCTGTGTCTTACATACCACACTCTTGCTAATAAGCTCCAGAATGATATTAGTCCTTTGCACAACTGCATCACACTGTTGACTCATATTTAATTTGTGATTGACTATGACCCCAAATTCCTTTCAACAGCACTACAACCAAGCCAGTTATTCTGTTGTGCACTCACCTCATAATAATTTTATCTAGACCACATTTCCATAGTTTGCTTATGAGAATGTCATGCGGGACTGTGTCCAAAGTGTAACTAAAATCAAGATATAGCATGTCTATTGCTTCCCCCCATCCACTAGACCAGTAACCCTGGCAAAGTTTACTGATCAGCCAGTGAGAGTTTTTGCTTTGATGATTGTAAATACTTCTAATTCTGCAACTCCCAATTGGAGTTTGCCCATTCCTGCAACGCTGGATTGAGCTTCTAGGAGTCCTACCCTATGGTACAACAATAAAGGTTACCAGAGCCTTCTAACACCATTTCCCAGCATGCTTGGAGGCAGGGATGGGATTTGGGACAGAATGGACTAGAAAATCCTGCTGAGGCCAATAGGGTGGCTTCTGCCTGGTGGGGATATGGACAAGCAGTTTGCTGGGCCAAGGATGAGCCAGGACTGCTCAGCCCCTCAGTGGGTGGGAACAGTCTGAGTCAGAGACAAAGAGAGACTAGAGTTAGGCCTGGTCTACACTACAGAGTTAGGTTGACACAAGGCAGCTTATGTCGATCTAACTATCCAGGTGTCACACTGAAATTTTGCTCCTGCCAACGTCACTGCCCTGCTATGCCAACATAATAACTCCACCTTCATGAAAGGCGTAGAGTCAATGTTGATGTAGTTAGGTCAACGCAGTGTCAGTGTGGACATTGTGTTGGTTAAGTCAACTGTTACTGGCTTTCAGAAACTGTCCCACAATACCCCGCACTGACAGTATAGTTGGTACCAGTGCTCAGGGTGAGGATGCATGCCACTGACACAAGAAGAATAGTGTGCATATGCAAAAGCAATGTCATTATTGCAGCAGCTGTCTGCCAGTGTTACTTAGGTTGACATAATTTTGTAATGTAGACATGTCCTTGGTTTCAGTTTTGAACTTTGAGTTTGGGAGCTGAGGGGGAAGCAGAACAGCTCAGGGAATCTCTGATTAACTCCCCTCCCCACAAAGGGTGACTCTGAACAGCAGTGGGATCTAGTGCATGGGTTAGGCCAGGGGTAGGCACACGAGCTGATTTTCAGTGGCACTCACACTGGCTGGGTCCTGGCCACTGGTCTCGGGGGCTCTGCATTTTATTTAATTTTAAATGAAGCTTCTTAAACATTTTAAAAACCTTATTTACTTTACATACAACAATTGTTAGTTATATATTATAGACTTATAGAAAGAGACCTAAGAACCTTAAAATGTATTTCCGGCACACGAAACCTTAAATTAGAGTGAATGAATAAAGACTTGGCACATCACTTCTGAAAGGTTGCTAACCCCTGGGTTAGGCAGTTCCAGTCCTGTGGAAACCAGCAGCCACAGTGGGAGAAATCCAGCCTGGCACTAGCTACTGAGAACCAGTTGAGACCTCCACAGGACTCCAGACCAAGGAGACAGGAGAGGACCCTGCCCCTCCCAGGGTGAAGACTCTGTAAAAGAACCTTTTTTTGTTTAAGTCGGCCAACATTCACAGCGCTGCAGCACTTGTCTCTGGAATCATCCTCAGTGTAGCACTGACCTGGGAAGGTATCAGGGAGAGAGCTGGGGGTTGGGGAGAGGTGTGTGGGTTGGGAGAAGAGGAATTGGTTAATTTGTTGATGTTTTAGTATTTATTAGTTAACCCTAAACCTTTCCCAGATCCTATTTTCCTCCTACCACTAAAGTCCTGCTTTTTCACAATGTTATTTTTGGGTATGTCATTTCTTTGCTTGGGTTTCTGTTGATGTAATTTATTGTTTCTTTTTCACTAGGTTTTATGCTCCTTCCCAGCAGTGGTAGCATTGTTCAGGTTCCCAAGGGACAGCACCCTGTGTCCCAGAGCACAGTGAGGAGTCACCTCAGTTGGAGGCACCAGGTGTCACAAAAAAGAACCCAGGAGCCAAACCAGGTGAGGAGAGGGGAAAAGCCACTCTAAGGAGCAAGCACCAGGCAGAAGGCTTGAGCCACACTTCGGGGGAGTGTCTGTATGTGTTGTCAAGTATCAGAGGAGTAGCCATGTTAGTCTGTATCCACAAAAACAACAGTGAGTCCAGTGGCACCTTAAAGACTAACAGATTACTTGGGCATAACCTTTTATGGGTAAAAAAATGACTTCTTCAGATGCATATGTGTTGTGTTGGTTGGGTGTGTTTTTCTCTCAATACCGCAGGTGAGCTGTGGGGGAGGAGTTCTGGAAGAAAACTAAATAGATAATAGCCTTTTCATGGTACTTTTTAATCTACACCTCAAAACATTTTACAAAGATGGATAAGTATTATTCCTCCCATTTCACAGGTCAAGCAACTGAGCCACATAAAGGTGAAGTGACTTGCCAAAGGTCACACAGTGAGTCAATAGGAGAGCCAGGAACAGAAGTCAGCTCTACTGACTGACAAACTGGCGTCCTATTCAATAGATCATGTAGAACCAGGCTGTTCCTGCTTCAGCCCGTTAGTACAGTTTCAACTGGAATGTTAAAATTATTTAGTGTTTACATTGTGGCAAATCTAGAGCCCTCAGTCAGGATCAGGGCCCCTTTGTGTTAGGTGTGGACTAACAAATACGAAAATACACCAGTCACTGTCCTGAAGAGCTTACAATCCAAGTCAGTTTTGTAATAAAACTATTATTTTTCTAATTTGCCTGCAGACTCTTGAGTAGCAACAAGCACAATCCACAGAATTAACATCCTAACCCAGACAGATAAATGCACATTATGGGGAAATATAGGTGGGTTTCCCTTCCAAAGGTATTCATTCTGCAAAAGCAAAATTCATGAACTGAACTCTTTGCTCCGATTTATTGACAGAACTTCCTCCTCACTTCCAGCCTCCACTGAGTAGGAATAATTAGAAACAACTGGCTAATAAATGTTTTAAAATCTCAAAACATAAAATATTGGTGGAGTATCAGAACTGGGGATGGTCATATCTAGGCATGACTGAAAATCCACTGATGGTGGCTTGGGGGCCTAGCAGCACAGGCTGGTCCAGTACTATGGTTTAGAGGAAAAGCAGTCACATTAAATGTAAGCAAGACCCTCGTATCCTACACTCTCCACGCAACAATTTTTTTAAAATATATATTATGTATTTAATTTGAGAGCAAAATAATGGTGTGATTATATAACCTTGCTAAGGACATAACAAAGCTAGGAAATAATGGCTTTGCATTTTTAGCTTTCCACTGACTTGGAGATTTTGTGTTTGTTAAATCAGACCATCTCTTAGCGGTGATGGAATAGCTAATGTAAACTAATTGAGTTTGGACCACTTAAGCAGATGGCTTTCCCCTATTTGTGCTGTTGCTTGGTCCAGCAGAGTACAGTGTGTTGTCCTGGGGATTAGGCTTGTGTTTTTCCAAGTGCTAGATCTGTATCTAATTTTGGATGGGGGTTAAAACTATGTACTGTAAACAGTTAAACATGTGCACAGTGTACTAAGGAGCCAGCCAAATGAATGCTGCAGAACTGTTTGAGATTCGTTTTTATCATTAAACAGCTGTTAAAAGCATTCACTGAGCTGTTCTTTTCTGAGTTAGAGATGTGCAGAGCATGTTTACAGTATTTTCCTATTTATCAATACTTTTTGTTGCCTGTGATTTTGGTGATAGGGGTCCCGAGGCATCCAAGTATAGGTTTTGCCTTTCCCGGCATCCCAACCAAGAGAGCAGACTGAAGGGATTTCAGTCTCACTTGAAGGAGTGAAATGTTGGCACGAAAACCAGCAATCAGGGAGAATTTGGCTGACTTCTTTACAAGCCAGATACTCAGCCTGGGTTAGTCAAAAGGTTTGCTATGAGGTTTGTGGTTTCACATGGTTTCAGCTCAAAGCCAGATGCAACTTGGGGGATTTGGCAGACTTTGAATTTAGAGCTCATTTGAACTTGAAACTCCAAATGCAAAATGCAGAGTGTCTGAACACATGTAAAACCGAGGAGACGGCATGCATTAATTTCTGCAAACTGAGATTGCTGAGTTTCACTTACCTGTTCCAACACACAGGCAATAGGGTAACAATGACTTTAATTTACCCCTTTTTCCGGAGCTTCCGTTTCCTCCTTTTATAATTATCTCACCTCCCACACACTCAAGAGAAGACACTCACCCTGCTGTCAATTGATATAAGGTGCAATAGCCTCCTCTGAGAAAGCAGCCCCATCCTACAACCTGCCTCTAAGTCAGGGGTGGGCAAAGTTTTTGGTCTGAGGGTCGTCCATATTTGGGTATGGAAGTTGTGTGGCGGGCCATGAATGCTCACAAAACTGGGGTGTGGGAGGGGGTGAGGGCTCTGGCTGGGTGCGGGCTCTGGGGTAGGGCCAGAAATGAGGAGTTCAGGGTGCAGGAGGGGCTCTGGCCTGGAACTAAGGGGTTTGGAGGGCAGGAGAGTGATCAGAGCTGGGGCAGGGGGTGGGGGCCAGGGAAGGGGGCAGAGGGTGCAGGCTCTGAGTGGCGCTTACCGCAAGCAGCTCCCAGAAGCAGCGGCATGTCCCTCTCTGGTTCCTACGTGGAGACGTGGCCAAGCTGCTCTGTGCATTGCCCCATCCGTAGGTGCTGCCTCTGCAGCTCCCATTCTCCACAGTTCCTGGCCAATGGGAGCCGTGGGGGCCTCACCTGGGCCATGGGCAGCATGTGGAGCCCCCTGGCTGCCCCTACGCGTAGGAGCCATGTAGGGATATTAAAGAAGGTTTATATTAAACATGGTTTATATGAGAAATGATTTATTGATTTATTGTTAATTGATACTTTATAACTTAAGGTTTATGTTAGAAGTAAATTTGTGATTCCCAACATTTAGCCTCTAACCTGCAAGCCACCAGCTGTGTCTGTGTGAAGCCTGCTCAAAGAGATACTTTGTATAAAACTTGCTAAACATTAATTAACTCTTAAGTAAGCCAAAACAGTAGCTGTCATAGTGTATAGATAGAGACCCCCACCCTCTGTAAGTTTTCATCTCACTTTATCTTTGCTTGTTAAAAGACAGGGAGTCTCACATAAATTGGTCACACCCCAAAAGGTAAAAAGACAGTGAAATAGATGTGATGAAGATAGAGAATGTATGTGAATAAATGGTTAGGGAGGTACCAGCCTGAAGAATTCAGTGTCGGCTGAAGAAGGTGTCAAGTGGGATCAACCAGATGACCCCCGGAGGGCAAACTGGAATCCACCCACCACACCTCAAAGGAAGGAAAAACAAAGCATCTGACAACATGGAGCCAGCCACCTGCTGATTGATTTAGCAACAGCAAAATGAAGCAACTCTCATGAACTGACATAGGAATAAATCCCTATAAAACTGGACTCTAAAGACTGAGGACTTTGAGTCTATGGTTCTGCTGCCAGCCTCCAGGAGCATCAGATGCATCTGACACAGACTCGGCTCCATCCTCATGACCAAGATACCTGGCCAGTAACTTGGCATGAGCAACATCTAGGCTGGTAACTATAACATCTATACAGAACCTGAATGAATGATTGTGTGAATGAATATATATGTGTGTGTGTGTGTGTGTGCATAAGGAATAAGTAGTGATAGAAATAAGTAGTAAAACAATGTTGTTTGCTTTTGTCTTTTGCTATCTTTTGTTTTATTATGGTATTTACAATAAATGTGGCATCTTTGCCTTATCCCTCTTAATAAGATCCTGCTGGTTTTTATTATATTGGTATAACAGCCAGAGGGGGGACATGCCGTTGCTTCTGGGAGCTGGGTGGAGCCATGGCATGCGTGGAGTGGGGCAAACCCCTGACCCCGCCTTCCTGGCTGGAGCACCGGAGCTGGCAAGCCCCGGACCCTGTTCCCCAGCGGAAGCTTAAGGGCTGGATTAAAATGTTTTATGGGCCAGATGCAGCCCCTGGGCCGTAGTTTTCCCACCCCTGCTCTAAGTGATGTTCAGTAGCAGTGTAAAGTGTACTCTCCACAACTTCTTCCCTTATGGAGAGAGAACATCATCTCTGCAATATTCCCCCTGCATGTTCCATAGGAACTGGGGTCTGCTAGAACATGCAGGGCCAGTTCTGCCCCCTGAATGCTGCTCAGGAGACATGTAGGAACCATAAATGAGCCATAGTGGGCCAAGGGAAAATTGTTGTGGTGCAGGAGCAACATAAGGCTAACATTCCACGCGTCTGCACAGGGCGGGTTCAGGGACAAACGGGAAGGGGAAGATCTGTTGCTGTAGCACTTGGCACTAAGGGTATTCTGGGCTGCAGAGCAACCGGTATGGAGCCTGAGAGAGGCTGCTGTAAGTCAGAGCAGCCCCTGAGGCTGCTTCTCAGATGAATTGGCACAGCATCTGGGCCTCTGCAAGAGAATATGCAGGGCAATGCCACTCCAACGTTGCAGCGGTGCAGGTCACCTTGACGTGCCATTGAAGCACTCTGAAGTGCTGAGGGGTATTATGGCAACATGCCAGGAGCCTGCAGGCTTGCTTTGAGCTGGTTGGCTTGCAGGCTGGCTGTGCATCACAGATTGTAGGGCTACCATCTGAGCCTTTGCTCATGTAAATTTGAATCTGAATATAGTAGCTGAGACTCACTGTTGACTTTGACTAGGGTGACCAGATGTCCCAATTTTATAGAGACAGTTTTGATATTTGCGGATTTGTCTTGGATAGGTGCCTATTACCCCCCACCTCTGTCCCAATTTTTCACACTTTCTGTCTGGTCACCCTAACTTTAACCTATGGGCTCAGAACATGTTGTGAGGAAAAGCAGGTGCCCAATATGGAAACATATGGCTTTTTTTTCAGCTTTAGTCCAGGGCATCATGTAGGCAAATAGCCATCTTAAGGGATATCTGCAATCGTAACCAGCAGCAATCAAGCTCTGGATTTTCAGGGATTTTTATTTAGTTTATACATTGGGACTGGGTCAATGTTATTCCTTAAAAGTAATCCATGAGAAGAGATCTTTACCTGCATGCATCTCAGCTTCAGCAATTCCTTTTCCTGATTGTAGAGCAATCTTTCACATCCTCACACACCAAGAAGAAACCAATTATTTAAATATAGTGAAGTGTCTGATATAAAATGATGTAGGCCATGAAATTCCACTCCTCACTCACCCCCTAGCTCCCATGTAGGCCTGGCTATTCCAGCATATATGGCATGTAATAACTCGGTGTTCAAGGCCTTCCCAACAGATCATTGCATGTATCTTCAATATCTAAAGGTAACTGAAAAATGGGCTGCTTCAGCTTTACCACTGAATTCTTCAGTTTAAGTCAGACCTTTGGTTTTATTTTGACAAAGGCTTCACTGTGTTGATTTCCTTTTATTCAGAGCAAAGAAAGGAAAATTAGAGCGTAATCTGGCTTGTATAGAATGTACACAAGATGTAACAAACTCAACAACTATTTGGAACAACCCAGAACTTTGGAATCACAATAAGCATTAATTAGTGAGAAAAGTAACAGGGATGAACTTTGGTTCACTTTTCAGTTCATGCTAAATCCCTACATTTTTTTCCCAAAGCAACAGAATGATAACTGAATGATGAATGTATCTTTCACCCCTCTCCCTCCCATTCCTTAATATTTGCATTTTGAGTGGGATGCTTACCATATATTTTTAGCTAAGATATAACACATGATCTTAAGTAGAATATGCAGGCTGCTTTTAACAATGCACAATTATGTACAATGGCTAAAAGGTCCTGGTAAAGGGCCGGGTGCTCTGGTTCACTGAAGTAAATCTAGAGTTCCTCTGGATTTACACCAGTATAACTGTGAGAATTAGAATCTTCCCATCGACCCCTAACTGAAATATCTTGAAATGAATTTGAGGGTCTTAGGTCAGTGCCTGGTGGATCCAAGTCCACATTGTAAAAGTACCGTATGTAGATTGTCACAATTAATGTAGTCTTCGCTCAGCTGTGGCTGCAGAGTGAGATGGAAATTGAAAGTGACTCCATGTAAATTTTAATGTCTAGGCAGACCTGCCTTTCCAGTTCAAAGGTCATTGAAACAGCAAGGAGGAGATCATGTGGCTGTAGCTGATCATGGACAGATGGGGAGGTTCACGTCCAGTATTCTCAGCTACCTTAGAATCATGAAATTAAAAACAACAGCCCTAGTGTTCAGCTGGAGGAACGGGGGGTGACAGGGAGAGAGAGGAGGAGAGTGGCATTCAGACCTTCCCTTCAAAGTATTTCTGTGAGGATTAATTAGCTGAAATCCTTTGTTTTTCATCTCTTCAGGGAAGTCCACTGAGAATTTATTGCTGAGCCACTAATGAATTTTTAAACTGCCAGGAAGTAATGTAAATAAGTGCAATCCACATCTGTTACACTACCATTATCAGGCCAAAATATATGCACAAACACTATTGCTTCAAGTAAAGGGTACATCCTGAGGTGGGCAGAGGGTGGTTATAGAAACCATGCATAGCACTGTGGGTTAGAGCAATTAACTTGGAACCCCTTAACTGCATTTGAAAGAGCTTCCATTCAGAAAAATTGGATGATGATGATTGCAATGTGGTGTCCAGGAAGAGAGGGTTTGTTTTTTTTAATTAGCACTTGACAATTTTAATTTCTTTTTATTATTATTATTGCAGTTTCATTGTAGTAAGCAGATAAGAATGTTGTATAGGGCCCAAAGTCTATTGATGTTAGTGGAAAGACAACTGCTTCCAACAATGGGCTTTGCATCGGGCCCTTACATGGAGAAAGGTGTGCACCCAATGTATGTCCCAGGGGTGTAACCTGACCATTGGCATTGCTTCATATGTGACTTCATTTTGTTCCGGGGACTTAATTACAGTATGTGAATACACTCTTTGATAACTGCTGCAGCAAACCAATGAAGATGCACCTTAATGATTTTAAATTAACTAACTGCTATTAATTTAGCCCTAAGTCCTTTATTTTTAATTATTACTGTGTTTAGCCTTCATGGTCTCTTTTGGAAAAAAAACTGACCTAATGATGGGTGTGATTTTAAGAAAACTTATCTCCAGTATTATTATTTTTGAGCTTATGGAGAGGAAAACAAAACTTTCCTGGTCTTGAATAGACAATCACCCTTGAAAACAAAGTAGCAGATTGGCACACTAGGTGCTTAGTGCAGAGTCAATGGAAAGACACCCATTAACTTCAGTGGGCTTGGATCAGGCTCCAGGATCATAAAATGCTCCCAAATCTCTCCAGCACCCTTCCTCCTCCATCAAATATTCTCTAATCTGCAGGTGTTTTGTTAACTGTTCGGGGCTGTTTTTTTGGTGAAAGAGAGCCTTTTAAAAATTAAAATGCTATGTATTCTAGTGATATATAAAGTGGGTTATCCCTCAGGGGCCCAGAATATAACTTTTGAGAGGTCTTAGTTATGTGAAGGCTCAGGTCCTCTTTCATTTAGTCTGCTCCAGAGCCAGTAATATAGAAGAATGCCTGTCCTGGGTTCAAGCTCCCCTTGCTATTCATTTAAAACTGCAATACAGATGTTCAGTATAAAATCAGAATAACAGCACATATCTCCCCACTCCTGTATGCCAACCACCAGTCAGCAAATATGAAGGGCCAAATCCGCAACTGGTGTAATTGGCATAGTTGCACTGACTTAATTTACACTAGCTGAGGATTTGACCTCATATCTCCCACTCTTCGTATTCAGTCCATTCCCACAAAAAGTAAAAAAAGAAGCAGCAGCAGCAGCAGCAGCAAGCTTCAAAGAATGTTCATTCTCAGTGGTGAGCAGGTTCTTCCCCCTGCCCTCCAAGGATGCAATGTCCTATTGAGATAATAGAGACACATTTGACTTGGTAGGTTTTAAATTTGGGGACAGATATTTCAGAACTCTTTCCAATATGCTCTTCGTCCAGTATCCAGAAAAGGAGGATCTGCTCCTTGATGGCCTCAAGAGCTGTTCTAGTTCCACAGGGCTGATAAAGTCTTTAGTAACATTAACACAACCTGCATTCAAAATATACATCCTATGTTTATGGGCTTTACTGCACGCAAACTGCAAACAGAGTATTCTCTTAAACCAAGGATGGGCAGAATTCATCCTTGGATTGAACATCGCTGATGCAGTTCTGCAGTGTGGGCCACACCTGCCCTCCTCTTCAGTACAGAGGTGAATCCCACAGAGTTTGTGGATCAGATTCTGATTTCACTTACACCTGCGAAAACTTAGAGTAACGCTATTGGAGCCAGTGAAGTTACCCTGGATTTACACTGATATAATGAAGAGCAGAACTTGGCCTTCCAGGTATTCAATCTGGCCATTCTGACTTTTAGAGGACACTTGAATAGTAAAAACTTGTCAATTCATATGTAGTGTATAGAAATAGGGTAGTATCCCTATACATTCTGAATGCCATTAGAAAGCTCTCAGACTATTTAGCGGGATACCATATTACCCCACTGGCTTCTGATGGCTTCTAAAATCTAGAACACACTCAGAGCCACAGTATCCATATAGCTAGGGCTTGCATGTGTGTTTATATTTACTAAACATAGATATTTGAGTCCAATTGGGCCCATAGGGTTTCTTATAATTTTGTTACATAAACAGCAAAAGACACACCACCACTGGTGTGTAGACAAGAAATTCTGCAGCAGGCATAATGGAATAACTTGAGAACCGTTTGAGTAACTCTGCCCTGAACTCTTGGACTTGGTCTAATACCGGGTTATGAATCAGAATGAAATTCATACCACTTTTAATTATGGAAATGTATTCTAGATTCACTGGTACCCGGGCACATGCTGGGTGACTGCTGCTGCTTAGTTACTATGCGTAAGTTCACACTGTTTCATTTCCAAGTGCTGAATCAGAATATATTTACCATGACCTGGATAAATCACAGACATTTCCTATCTAGATGGGGCTTTCCATGATTCCGTGCATCTGCTTCTGACAAATGAAAAACATCAGCTAAAACATTGAATGAAAATGCAATACCTTCCAAACCTTAAAAAACCTATTAAACCAGGGAAGCCACTTAATCTCTAGTGCCTCTGCTCCGCATCTGTAAAATGGAGATAACACTTCCCCTTTGCCATTGCTGCCTTGTTTATTTAGATTGTAGGCTCTTCAGGACAGGGACTGGCTCCTATTCCATGTATGTACCGTGACTAACACAATGGGGGCCTTGGTTTGACTTGGGGTATGCAGAAACTATAATAATAGTAATGTTGCTACTGTTTTAAATATGCAAAAAACATCATCCAAAGGTAATTATGGTAATACAACTTCAGAGCTGAGATTTTAATCACACAGAAGCTAAGAAATTCAAATGTGTGGTTACCCAGTGTTGTAAATTGTCTGTCTCATAGGTTAATAGCATTTTCTTACTGTACGTAACATTAACACTAATAGCTTAGTTTCTAATTCTGCTCTTGGTTAGGCAGGCATGACTCCCTATTCAGTCAGTGGGACTGCTCACGGCAATAAACACTACAAGGTGGTTTGTCAGCAGGATGAGGCCTTCCCTTGCCAGCTGTAACTAGCTGAACATTTTGAACTGGATTTTCTGCTAGACCAGGGTGACTGGAAGCAAAAGTGAAACTGACGAGTGTGTTGACATTGTCCACACTGATGAAATATGAAAAGAAAAACGGCAGCATCTATGTTGAAAATGACATTCATTTTTAATAATCTGAGCTGTTGTCAGTCAAACAAGGACATTTTGTGTTTAACATTATTTTTAATCATATAGTGGCCTTTTAAAAGTGGGTGGGGGGAGGAAGGTACCAGTGCATGTATTTACATGTGCAATCTACCATGGCTATCACTGAGTAAAGATAAAATGCATATATGCATTTATTTGAATGTGTGATCTAAAAATTACCCATCCAAATAAAGGCACCGTTACCTTGAGAGTGACAGAACATTGATGCATCAGCACCCCTGGCTTCATAAGTGCTTATTTATTTGCATGTTTAATCATAGTGACAGGTGCAATTATTTCAGCATAGATGTCTGGATAAATGTACTCCATGCACACTTCAGTTAGTATGGAAAATAATGTGCTGTACCTACATAGTATTTTACTTTCACTCACTTAGAACGTGTTTCGTTGACTGTTTTTTCCATACTGTACTTTGGGGCATTCCTCACTGAGTTCTATGTACAGCACCTGCCAAGATTTAAACGCTTAAATGAAAACGATTTTCATTATCTGAACACAAAGAAGCATCTGACCATTTTTTTCCCTAAATGAAAAAAATTGATTTCTAGCTGTATATTTCAAAAATAATTAAACAGATTTTATGCAAACCTTCCAAATACATTCACTTCTAGGCAAAGAACACACATGAAACATTTCTACTCATGAGACTGTCTAAGAGGAAAGGAACAAGACAGGGAAAATAGGAGTATAGAATGAAAAACCCATTTTAGCTGAAGTAGTCAGTATAGTTCTATAAACCGGTTGGTAATACCTTTTTGCTGATGTAAAGAGTTCAGTGTACAAAACTAATGTGTTATTCATCCTCAGTCATAAATATGCTAATTAGAGACAGACCGAAGCCACAGAACTTCTATTCTAATCCAGATTTCCAAAACCATGTCTCACTCCTCCCATCCCCCACAAAGTTCAGAAGTGTTTGCATTAGGGATTTTGGTTAATGCCCATCTCTAATTACAACATACTTTGCATTTCCATAGCAGCTCACATTTGTCGATCTCAAAGCACTTTGCAAACCCCAATTAAGCCTCACAAGACCCTTGTGTTATACGGGAAGTATTATCAACTTCACTTTATAGATGGATAAACTGAAGCATGGAGAGATTAAGTTCTGCAGCTTGCCCAAGGTCACAGAGGAAGTCAATGGCAAAGCCAAAAATAGAATTTAGGAGTCCTGACTCGGTCACTTGATCTACTCAGTCAACCAGACTCCCTCTTTATCAGTCTGTAGCATATTACAAACAGGATTTTAGCTGCTTTGCAGGCTTACCGCAGTCTTAAACACAGTAAAACTGTCCCCATTTTCTTTTACACACTTGGGCTTCGGTGGCATTGAACTCCAGGTTGAATTGAGAAGGGTTTCACTTGTTCTGCCCTTCAATTATCAGCTTCCTTTTGCTTGTATTCTTAGGTCTGGCTAAGAGAGGATGAAAGGTTGCTGAGTTAATCTGAATCTAATCCAAAGCATGTACAAGATTCTGAAAAACTCTGCCTTTTGCTCTGTGCCATGACTAGCTGTCATAGCCACTGTAGATAGGAAGTCAGGTGACTGGGTGCATTTCAGTCTCCTTTCCATTTCAGAACTGTGTGACATTGGAGTTGTACTTTTGCAAGGCTGAGCAGGACACAGCCTTTGTACTCTAAGAAATACTGACTCTGTTACAAACAAGTATAAACATTGCAGCTTTTTTTTCGGGGCAAATGGGAGAGACAAAGATGCAAGACCCTGATGCTGTGATTGGCTTTCAATCTTTCACCGCTACCATTCTCTCTGTCATGAATCACCTCTTTTATAGCCCCTCAATATTTCCTCCCATCCACCACTGCTTCAGTAACTACCGCCAAAGCAATTGCACTGAACACAACCCTAATGTGCCAACAGAAGTACTGTTTGCATTACTCCTTCTCTTCACTTGGGCCATTTCTGACCATTCCCTTCTTTTAATAAGCAGATAGGGCTTGCTGAGCACCTGCAGCTCTCACAGACTTCAACTGGAGGCTCAGAACATCTGAAAATCAGTCCCTCAAACATTTAATGAGTCCCATGCTAAACCAGATATATTTCTCAGGCGTCGGTCCTGTTTTTGCTTTAGTTTGTAAGGGTCTGATCCCATGAATTTTCATATACATAATTTTACTCTCATGAGTAATTCATCCCTTGGGGAAGTGGGGAGAACCTGAAGGATTTATTGAGTCAGTTTTGTAGCTGATTCACAGGATGACGTTATCTATGAAAGACTGAGCCTGCAGAGATGTGGTTTATTCAATTCATAGAGCTACTCTGGATTGAGTACACAGAGGCTGCAGAAATTAAAAGATGATGCTATTCATGGGGGATAAAATAGAAGCATCTCTATAATAGATCAAGCTGCAAAAGGATGGAGTAGCTAATTCACTTAGTGCGGTCAGGGGAAAATGGAAACTATAAAAAATCCTCTGATGTCACAGCATGTTTCAGTTGCAGTTCCTGGTATGAGCGACACCAGGGTTCAGTAGGTGTGGTTTTAATTAAGCAAGCCAGAAAGTGAAAAGAAAATTAAGAGCCATTTCCAGCAATGGTTAAGAAAAACCTTCCCATCAAAACAGATATGTTAACTGAACAGGGTCTGAGTTCTACTGTGATACATGGGGCCAGAGCGAGGATGCTTCACTCTCGCTGTGGAAAGCTGTATTACACAATTTAACTTAGAAGCAGCAGTCTCTTCATTTTATCCTTTACTAGTTGGCAACATCAATTTCCTCCCTCTCCTTCTGCCCTCTCCCCAGCTCTTCAATTACGTTTTAAATTAACACAACTCCTTTTCATTTGAAAAAGAAATACAAGGTGATAGCATGCAAAAATTTGTGCTGCAGGCAGGACAGTGGGTACAATACATTTTTGTTTGTAGGCAAAAATAATAGCTCTCAATTAGCTTTGGCACTATATGAACTGTCTGATGGGGTGGTACAGATGTGGAAACATCTAGAGAGCAATGAGGGTATGTGATAAATTTAATTCCAGTGTGGACCAAGGAAGGGGTACCGTACAGACTGATCTTGACAATCTGGAATGGTCAGCTCAGCACAGTTTGGGAGGGAAAAGTGATCACATATTGATTAGAGTATATTTTTTCTGTGGCTTTTGATTCAGTGACTCGTCAGACTCTGAACTGCTTTGTGAGCAGGTTGATTGTAACTGGTTCCATATTCATGGTTTTTTGGCACTATCTGGTGGATAGATAGTGTCTTTGGGAGAATTAGCCCATTCTGTGGCACCTGGAGGGGACATGGCTAACTAAGGAGCTGGGAAGAACTGGCCTTGGTGTTTCCTATCAAGGAGGGACTGCAGGGCCAAAGAGGGAGAATAGAGAGAGGAGAGCTGCAGTAGGAAGCTTTTACCCTGTGATTGCTCCTGAAGGGAGAGGACAGTAAAGGTGAAGGGGTTCCAGGCAGCTGCCAGAGAGGCTAAGAGATACCCAGAGAAAACTCCTTAGCAACAGACTGGGAAAAGCTGCACAGAGAGGTGAAACTCCAGGGAGAGGGGGACTGGACAGCAGAGCTCCACGACAGACACCGGCAAGCAGGCAAAGGTAGGGAACCAGCAAGGGATCATTAGAAACAGGCTTATCACAAAGATCCTGGGCTGGAACCCAGAGGAAAGGCAGACCTGTCTTCTCCTACCATCCCCTTACAGGAAGTGTGGTTGTCACATTATGGGGTGAAATCTGGACCAGTGAGGGGCTGTCACCACCTGCCCTGCAACCTTGGGGGCCTCACAATGCTCTGCTGTTGTACTCCCAACCTGGGCCACTCACAAACAGGCAAACAGCATTCAGGTCACATCCTGAGTGTCTGTGAATAGCTACAGTCCTGGTCACAGGCAACTCTGACCCCAGCAGCCTGTCAGCAATGCACCAGCCACACTCTGGCTTCCATCAGCCTTGATTACTATGTGCAGGGTAACCTCAACACACTCCTAGTCCTGAATTTTCCCCAAAACATGTGTTCTGCATTGTACAACCCTCTCCTGGGCAGCTCAGATATTAAAGTTCCGTTGCCTCTGTAGGGGGTCAATATGCAACAGTTTGCTGCTTTAACTAGAGTTATCCAAACAGTTCAGTTTAAAGACAAGACTGGATTGGTTTTGATTTAAAAAAATAAAACAAATAAAACTAAACAAAAATAAAACTGCAAGGAGATAGATTTTAAGTGAGTACAAGTATAAGATATTAAAGTCAGAAATAGTTACAGGAGAAATAAAGATAAAAGATTTCCTAGCAGCTAACACTTAATAAACTAGATTTGGTTTAAGGTCAAATCCTTACCATATGTTCCCAGCAACATGGCTGACCAAATTCTCAGGTCAAGATCCCTGCCCCGCCAAAAGTCAAAGGGCTGGTTCCTTTGTCCTGTTAGGTGAAAGAGAGTGTGTGTGAGAGAGAAAGATACAGAGAGAGAGAGAGAGAGAGAGAGAGAGAGAGAGATCTCAGGGTGGTTTTGCTCCTTATGTTATAGTCCAGTCGCCCTTTGAAATGCATTTTCTGAGGGTTACCCCTAGATAAAGTTCCTTCCAGTTGTGAGGACAGAGACATGGGATCTCATGGTGAAAGAGGTTCCATGCTGTTGTTTGCTAAAATGCAGATTAGTATGTCCCTGCCCCCCTTCCTTGCCAAAGAATGGCCACTTGACAGGTGATTGACAATCTACTTTGATGACAGCTGGCTAGAGGAGTCAGTTTGTCCTTTGTCTTTGAGGAACAGGTTTACCCCCCACCCCCATCCATGTCCGGTAAACACATTTCAGTCATAATTTCATCTTATGTTCATAACTTTACATATAATGTTGCTATATACCAGGGTAATCGGCTGGCGGGCCGAGAGAGAGTTTGTTCACATCGACCGTCCACAGGCACGGCTGACCGCAGCTCCCAGTGGCCGTGGTTCGCTGTTCCCAGCCAATGGGAGCTGCGGGAAGCGGTGCAGGCAGTTGCCCACCACTGCTATATATAGTCACAGTGGTGCAAGCCTCAGGAAAGAGACAAGGACTACTGAGCCCAGGCTGGGGATGAAGGCCTGCTATGTGGTCACTAAGACTTTGGATTTTCATTTTGACTTATTTGGTTACCCCACAAGCAGAGTCAACTGAAATGTGCCCTGGCTAAAGGGCTAGGGCACAGGAGTCGCAGACTGCAGCAGAACTAGAATGGTAGGACCAGAGGATGCTAGAGGCAAAGAACCCCAGCAGCCCCATGACCTGATACCAGGTGGGGACAACTGCTTACACCTACCTTGGGCACTGTGACTGGACTTCCAAAATGCTCCCTTCCTAAAAAGCAGCTGGTGTCAGATGCAGCAGGAATATTGTGATCAGTGAGGACAGGGGATTAGCTCCACTCACTGTACTGACTGCTTGGTGCAATAGATGGCGTTTAAGCTTATAATTCTTAATGTTTGATGTTTAATGTAGCACTCAGTGGAATATGCCAATACCTCAGAATCAAAACATTCCATAAGAATGTTTGAATTTCAACAAAAATGTGTTGAACACCAGGCAGGTATACAACAAAAACCTGCCTGCAAGACTGGGTTCTGTCAGAAACCTGCCTGGTTTCCTGACAGCTCACCTGTGCAGCTCTTCAGCAGCCTGCCTGGTGGACTGACAAGGTACTGCTAGTCCTGGCTCCAAACTCCCAGGCTTGTCATTTCTCGCCAGCCCAAGCTTCCTCAGCTCCAGGGAATTCCACCAGGCAGACTGCCCCAGAGCAAGGACTTCCCAGGTTTTCAGAGTCCTGGTTCCTTGTCAGCTTGGAAGCCCTGACAATCAAGCTGCCCAGCTTCCTGCTTGGTGGACTGCCAGGGTTCTGGGAAGCTCAGGGAGCCATGGAAACATTTTGACAAGGTCAAAACAAAATCATAGAATCACTGAATCATAGAAGATTAGGGTTGGAAGAGACCGCGGGAGGTTATCTAGTCCAACCCCCTGCTCAAAGCAGTACCAACCCCAACTAAATCATCCCAGCCAGGGCTTTGAAACCTCTAAGGATGGAGATTCCACCACCTCCCTAGGTAACCCATTCCAGTGCTTCACCACCCTCCTAGTGAAATAGTGTTTCCTAACATCCAACCTAGACCTCCCCCACTGCAACTTGAGGCCATTGCTCCTTGTTCTGTCATCTGCGACCACTGAGAACAGCTGAGCTTCATCCTCTTTGGAACCTCCCTTCAGGTAGTTGAAGGCTGCTATCAAATCCCCCCTCACTTTTCTCTTCTGCAGACTAAACAAGCCCAGTTCCCTCAGCCTCTCCTCGTAAGTCATGTGCCCCAGCCCCCTAATCATTTTCATTGCCCTCCGCTGGACTCTTTCCAATTTCTCCACATTCTTTCTATAGTTGGGGGCCCAAAACTGGATGCAATACTCCAGATGTGGCCTCACCAGTGCCGAATAGAGGGGAATAATCACTTCCCTCGATCTGCTGGCAATGCTCCTACTAATGCAGCCCAATATGCCATTAGCCTTCTTGGCAACAAGAGTACACTGTTGACTCATATCAGCTTCTCGTCCACTCTAATCTCCAGGTCCTTTTCTGCCGAACTGCCACTTAGCCAGTTGGTCCCCAGCCTGTAGCGGTGCATGGGATTCTTCCATTCTAAGTGCAGGACTCTGCACTTGTCCTTGTTGAACCTCATCAGATTTCTTTTGGCTCAATCCTCCTATTTGTCTAGGTCACTCTGGACCCTATCTCTACCGACTTCTTCGAAAGAAAATTGGGGATTCCCTTTCTGCAGAAAATTTCAAAATTTTATTCCATTCCAGCATGATTTTTTTTTTTGCAGTTTCAGAGTATCCCATGGAACAGGAGTTTCAGCTGCTGACTAGCTCTAGTTTAAAGCTCTAAATGCTGTAACTACCAGTTAGCTGTCAGAAGCTCTGTAACCCTACGGAACCTCTCCCTCTCAGGGCAAATGGAATGGTGTGTTGGATTTCAAGGCCAAGGAGGGGGCAGAGGATAGTGACTCTATTTTTGCTGTGGGTCTTTAGAGTGCCCTGCCCTGTGGCCTCCAACCTGTCATGGGTTTGATTGGAAAGAGATCTTAGATTGCTTTATTTTCTAAAGCTTATTGCACATCAGCATGATTAATTGCATTTACTTTGGTCTTGAAAGGCACATAGATACCTTTGATGGCAGATAAGAATTGAATATAATCAATATCAAAGGTTTCTAGATCCAGGTGTGTAAGAGCGAGGCTCTTAGCCTGACAATTGCTTAGTAAAACTGACCAAAAATTGACCATTAAAGTTTGTCTGTAGTCAAGGACTGTGCTCAGACAGCATTGCAAACTGTCCCTTTAATTATTATTGCTGTTATCAATATTACTGATAGGCTGCTGGATTTTGAGAGCTTTGAATATTAAGAAATATTCAGAGGAATTTTGTTTTCAGATATGACCTATTTTAAAATTCAAGATGTTGTACCTAAAACTGCTTTGCAGTGAATGTCTCTCAGCTTCTGTGCTTCACAATACTGAAAAGGAGGCGTAAACAGAGCAAGTGAAAGCACAGCTTTTCGGAGCTAAGCTGGAGGACATGGCAACCTGGAATTGTTTCAAGACCCCTTGGAGTTTTCAGCTGGATTTTCCCTTCAGTAAATGAGAGGGGTCACTGGGTTATGTTTCTTTATGGCGCAGATGCAGATATGGTCTATTGCCTCTGTTATACTCTGATAATGTTGTTTTCCTAGTGAGTTTACCATCGATCTGACATGCCATTACATCTTATCCCTATTACAAAATGAGGCATAATGCAAGGGAGGTCTGTTTTTCATTACTGTTGAACTTGCTGCACAGGAAGTTTCTTTAGCTCAGTTCATGATGAGGTTAGGAGGAGGAGGGAGTTATTAGTTATTACCTCTGTTTCCTCTGCTGGAGTGTGGGCTTCTCTACAGTGCTCTGCCTATTCTCTTGAGGGCTGAGAAGTAATTCCACCATGCTTGTGCACTCCTGAGCCTCTCTTAAGAAGAGACTTCCAGTCATGACAAATTATCAGTGCTGATTTTGTGACATGAACTGTTACCCATTAGGGAATGAGCTGACACCAATAAATTCATTTCACTTACAACCTCACGCTGCGTGTGAATTGAAGTTCTAGAGGTGAAAGACATAAATTTACCAGGTGGGCAGATACTCAGCTTCCCCGTAAGACAGTGCATTTCACCTCTGCTGTGTGCGTTGCCTCTGCCAGGCCAGACCAACATTAATTTTGCATAGAGTAGATTTCTCTGGTAATGCGTGTCTCCTTTCTGATTTATGTCTCTTCCTAACAGCTGTGCAAGCTGCACCACTGCAAAACAAAACCACTGGCTATGTCTTCACCAAAATAAACCCAGCAGAGCCAAATGCAGCCCGCTCATCAGGTGCCCTTTGCATTATATGATGATAATAATTAGCATTTATGTAGCACTTTCTGCCTTCCAAGCACTTTTCAGGCAATAAGTAATTAATCCTCCCAACATCCCTTTAAGGCAAGTTAGTGTTATTTATTAACTGAAAAGTAGTTTGGCTATGTTTAGGTTTGTATGTTAGTCATTCGGATATATATATTAGCAATTGTCTCACACTAGTCATTTGGTTAAATGGCTGAACATTTTGATCATTTGAACAAATGATCATCCCACAGTGATTTGGCCAAATGACTAAAACTTCCACCAAATGTGTAATATCACTTCCTGACCTCAGAAGCCAAAGCCATAAAATTGTTACACTTTCTCAAAATGAACTGATGCAACTATAGGGGTGTGTGTGTGTAGGGGGAGCAATGGGAAAATCCACAACTATGATTAATGGTTCACTTTTTAATATGTGTATTGCAATTGCACCTAAAACCCCGAGTGAGGCTTAGGGCTCCATGCTGCTAGGTGGTACACAAACCCAGAGTAAAAGGCAGTCGCTTCCCTGAGGAACAATTGACACCTGGATTTTGTTAGAAAAAATAGAAAAGTTGCAGCTTGGATACAACTCAACTATGATTGATTTATCCATTTCAGATGAGTGATAAGAATAGCACAGTTGTACTTGTGATGTCGAGGGGGACTTTAAATTCTTCCTCCCTGCTTGCATGTTTCAACTAGTTCCTTGGAAAATATTCCACCTCTTGTATAAAGGCCTGTTGGGCGTTAAGAGAAAAGGGGGATTAGATCACAAGCATCTACCCCTCCTCTTTTTTGGGAGATGGAGGGGTGAGGCAGAGCAGTGGATGGAGGAAAACAGAAAAGGTCCCATGTAGGAGCATGAAAACAAGTCCTGCTGATTGAGCTTTCTTAAGTTGCAGAACTGAAGACATGACTTTCCCAGTCCTTCCTAGCATAGCAGACACTGAGGACACATCCTTCTCGTGGCTCCTCTGGCTGAGGAGGTTCCTTCTTGGCCTCACCCACAAGGTCCAAACCCCCTTTGCATTTAAGTCTGTCTTGCACACCCACTTCTGCTGTGCTGCCTTTGGGAAATGTAATGGACTGATACTGAAGAGAGGATGTATAATATAAAAGTTACATGTATTTGTGTGCATATGTCTATGGAGAGAGAGGGTTGAAAAATAGGCTTTTTCTGAAGAAAATTTCAACTTTTTGCCCCCCAAAAATAAAATACGGAAATATTCCAATTTGGAAATGCTGACAGTTGGTAAGGCAACTCCCATCTTTTCATGTACTATGTATATATATACCTGCTACTGTATTTTCCACTCCATGCATCTGATGAAGTGGGTTCTAGCCCACGAAAACTTATGCTCAAATAAATTTGTTAGTCTCTTAGGTGCCACAAGGACTCCTTGTTGTTTTTTCTGATACAGACTAACACAGCTACCACTCTGAAACTCAGGACCAGCTCCAGCTTTTTTGCCACCCCAAGCGGTGAAGTGGGGGGATGGGGGGAAAGATAAAGCCAATTGGCAGCACTTTGGCGACACAGCAGCTCAATTGTGCCACTCCATTCTTCGGCGGCGGGTCCTTCGCTCCCTCTCTTCCACTTTGGCGGCAGCTCAAAGAGGAAGAGAGGGACTGAGGGACCCACCGCCAAATTGCCGCCGAAGACCCGGACGTGCTGCCCCTTTCCATTGGCCGCCCCAAGCACCTGCTTCCTTCACTGGTGCCTGGAGCCAGCCCTGCTGAAACTCATGGGAGTTGTAGTTCAGGTGCCTTATGCCCCCATTTTCTGCTATCGGCTGGGTTCCTTGGTTGGACTACATCTCCCATGATGTACCAGGGAATATAGCATGATGTCTCCCATCATGGTGAAGAGGAAGTGGTTATATCATGAGAATGGTTGGCCATAGTGCATCACAGGGAAACTTAGTCTGGGCTGTGGAAAGCAGCCAAGAAAAGATAATGAGGACATGAGGAAATCAAACTGCAGTTCCCATGAGGCACTGCATTGGGATATCCAAACTCAAACATTTCAGCTTTCAAATGTTTGTTTTTTCAATGAAAAAAAAATCAAAATTTCTATGGAAAGTAGAAACTTTTCACACACAAAAAAACCCATTTAATAGAAAACCCAGTTCAGTTTTGGTAGAATTTTTGACCAGAACTAGCATTATATAAACTAGAGGATCACACATGAGGTTACTTCTGTAGGCCGAGCTGAATTACATTTAATACTTTTGGGGTCCATTGTACTGAAAAATATTTGTGTACTATTGTAGGATTATATGGAATTTCTGTAGCAGGAAGACAGGATAAGGAAATCTCTGAGATTTTTTGGACAATACGTGTGAAGTAGATTTCCTAGGAAATACTTGGTGGTGAGGGGAATGCAAATAGCCCACTTCAAATCCATCTTTTTTAAGCTATGTCCTCAGGAGAGAAACTAAATGTCTACTGATTACCTGCTTCTGAAAACTCCAGTTCAAAGACCCTGTAGTGGGGTGGACCCCCGCTCCTGCCCTGAAGGGTTAAAAACAGCCCTGGAAGGGGGCTGTGGCTGGAGAAAGCAGCTTTTAGGCTGGGCTGATTGGGAGAAGTGGCTGCAGCTGGGGCCACGCCCTAAACAGATTCAGCTGGCCCTATAAAGGCAGAGAAGCCAGGGGCAGACAGGAATCCCCTTTTGTCTGTAGAAGGAGAAGGGTCTGGCTGCAGGGAGCTGGAGACCTGAGTGAAGCAGGGCTGGGGAAAGTCAGAGGAGCTGGGGAACTCCAGCCTGGAAAGCCCCAGGCTGCGGCCTAGCAGAAGGCCAAGGAGTACTGGGGGTTGCAGAAGGCAGCCCAGGGGTAGGCAAAGGCAGCAGGTCCAAACCCAACCTTGCCAGTGATGAATAGGCTGATATTGCAGTCTGCCCCAGGGCGTGGGGCTAGACAATGATGGGCAGTAGCCATATACTGAGGCGAGGTGGGAACAGTGGGTGGTGATTCCCTGGGGAGGGGAGACCATAAGACTGAGGGGTTACTGCCAGGGGGCAGCATCCCAGGTAAAGGGGGCACTGGGTCCAGGGAGGGACACGGGGCCAGAGGACAGGCAGGTCACCGGCCTGCAGAGGGTGCTCCAGAGCTGGAAGAGCTAATTCTCAGAAGTCACCAGCAAGAGGCGCCGCAGGGGTGAGTCCACTCATCTACAGACCCCAAAACTGTATAAAAGAGGGACTGAACTTTTCATATCTGCTAGTTTTGAGCTAAAGCTATTATGAGCTTGTGACCACAAAAGAGACCTATTTGGGGGCTTGAGGAGCTCACCTGTCACAGCCCAGGTTGAACACAGTCGGGATGATCTCTCATAAGATTATTAGCATGTGGGTAAGTGATGGTATTGTTTTTATGTTTTCTCTGAAGTGCTTTTACGGTCCAGATAAAATAGGCTTGCAGGAGAAGTGCTGTGTGGTAAGTTAGAACTGTTGACAGTTACACCGTGTACCATCTCTGAGGGGAGAAGTGAACAGGCCCTGCCTAGGCAGAATGTCTTTTGCTGGGAATAACACAGTGAAGGCAGAGAATGAACTGTTCAACCTGGAAATACTCCGGTCAGAAATAGGGTGACCTGATGTTATTGGGACCATCCCAATATTAGGGGCTTTGTCTTAAATAGGAACTTATTCTTCCCCCTATCCCCTGCACAGGCCCCTATTCTCCCCCCATCCCTTGTTCTGATTTTTCACACTTGCTATCTGGTAACCCTAGTCAGAAGGGATAGAGACCCTGGTCTCCACTCAAGAAAGGCAACAGCTAGGAAGCTGGAAGCCTGGCAGTGGATGCCGTTGTTAAACCACAGGTGCACTTGCCCTGAACTCTGACACTGTACTGTGGTGTTGGGGACGGTGCCTTTTAAGGGCTGAGCTTCCCAGACAGAACTCTGGATGAAGCAATGTGAAGCTCTTGTTGTTATGCATAGCCAGTTGGAAGCAGACCCAGAATAAAGCAGAGTTCTAGCAGCACGTTCAGCCCTGAGTCTGAGTGATCACTGAACACTGTGTGCCTAGTGAGAGAGAGCTGCATATTAAGCAGCTGCCTGTGGTATGTGTATGGAGCGGCAAGGGCACCAGAGAGACTCCCTTGATCCCAGCACCAAATGATAACCCTGTGGGCTGGATTAGTGGAAATCAGGCTTTTCTAGTTTTCACCAAAAATCAAAATGATTCTGCCCTTTGGTGGCTGGAACGTTCCCTGAAATGTTGGAATTGATTGGATGTGGAGTTCAAAATTTATTGGGTTAAAGTAGAGAAATGCCAGCAAGCTGAGCATAGGACCTTGCTTTGCTCAGCTGACAATCTTATTTTGCAGAGATGTGGCCAAGCATCACTTTGACCTCTCTATTTATATGAATCCATTTCCCATGACCTTTTTCTGTCTGCCATCCCAACCTTGTCAGCTCCTCAGGGAAGGGATTGTCTCATCTTTTCTGGCTGGAAGGGGACTAGTATGTTGTGGGCTCTACTATGAAAAGGTCAGTGTGGAAGGAGAAGGAATGGAAAGTAAACTGATCTCTCCCAAGAGGTATTGTGCCCCAGAGGCACCCGAGTCAGAATTCCTCCCTTGTGCAGGAGAGGGAGTACTGTACTCTATTATGACCCTCAACCCGGTGCAGCACATGCCCCACCCTCAGACCCAGATAGTTCTTCTGGATGGTGCATGGAAAGGCAGAGCCAGGCCTTTCTACTTCCTCACTCACTTGCTTACCAAGAAGAGCATCAAATGTGCAGCCCTTGCTCTCATACGCCTCTTGAAGCTATAATCTGAGCACTCCTAATGCAGCTGCACTTGAGGGAAAAGGGAGGAGCTCTGACTCCCTTTGCAGGGTAGTGCCTGGGCTAGACCTGGTGTCAATCTAGCCAATAATGAATAAATCATAAATGTTCCTGACAAATGTCCTTGCTGCAGCAGGGAGTATAGAGGTGGCCTTGCAGAGATTCCCCAGTTTCACAGAACAAGGAACAGTCATGTGGCATGCCATCTTCAGTAAGGTGCCCAGCACTCAGGTTGGCTAGAGAGAATGTAGAGCCTTTGTATTAAGGGCACAAAGAACTCTACTGAGGATTCTGGCACCTTGCTTTCACCCGACATTCCCAGAGACTGTGCTACAGTCATTACATCCTCTCTTGCGTGGCTTCTCCCATGCCAGTAACGTGGTTCCTATGTGTAGCATTGTCTGGTGAGTCCATCTTTGGATAGCCAAAGGGTGAAGGGACATTATTCCATATACTCCTGTACATCCATAAGCTTAGGAAGGATCCTGGTGAAGTAGGTAACTTGAGAGGGACAGGGGTGGATTTAAAACAGTGACTATTTTTAAAAAATGGTAAGTAGGATTTGTTTATAGTGAGACTCCAGTGAATGAATAATTACACTCTAGTCTGATTGTTTTATAAAAATATGTTGAGGCCCCTTTCCAGAAACATGATGACATCTTCAGTCATGTGGCCAAATGCCTTTTAGTTTTAATCCTTTGATGAAATGTCCTAGTGGAATGGCCATTTGTTCAAATGACTGAAAGTTTGTCATTTGACCAAATTACTAGTCTGACAGGATGACTAACATGTTCTGCTACATCATCAAAGTCTATTAATGTCATTTGAGAGAGACAGGTGAGTAAAGGAAGGGTTAAGAATGAAAGTTGAGAAAAGTGCTTACTTTCCAGCCACATCCCTCACACCAGTGGCCCAGAGCTGTTAGTATGAAGCTCCTATGCTGGCTCTGCACCACCTGAGGAGCCCATTTACACAAGGGGAAATAGCCATGGAAGCCTGCTTTCTGGCTGCTTTGCATCACTGCAGTGGGATGGCTCAAAGCATCTGGTCATAGGGGAGAATCAGGGCCGTGATCCATCCCCTGGAGTCTAGCTCAGTGGCTGATTGTGCAGAAAGAACTATTTCAAGAACTAAACATGGCTGAGCAATCAGAAAGGCACTGAGGCTCCGAGACAGTAACCAGTGACAAATATCCAGTAGCCTCATTGGTGTGTTTTAACTGACTCTATTAGTTTGTGATCCTGGTATATTTTCCCTGCCTTGGTTTGTGGTTAGTTGCATTTCAGTCTCAAAAAAGATGATGTGACAGTAGCTAGTGGAGGTAGTAAAGACTGACTCCTGGCCATAAGATATGAGTATTAACCTTTCATAAACCTGATCCATGTCCTATGATTGGAGCCTGGATATAAATATCAGTCTCATATCAGCTTTCCTGTGTCTCGCCCATTATTACAGAGCACTTTGATTTCCTGTGAATTGTTTTTACATTGACAAGTACATGAGTGCAGGAAAGACTATTCTAGGCAGATATCAGCTACCACAAAGGCTCTTCATCTTCAGTTATTTACAGATTTTGACCAAAAATGTATGTTTTACAATAGCTATTTGTTTTTGCCAATGTTTCACCTGAATTTTTGACCACTCGTGTATATTAAAATGCTGATTATGTTAAGAAAATGATACCTTACAAGAGACCTTTTGCATGAAGCATATCCCAGTTACATTATATTCACTTATCATATTTTTATAAAACCATATAGACTGCACAAGGTCCCAGTGGGATTCTACTTTAGGTCCATGGGATTGGGTATGTGAACTCTCTACTGGCCAGGAAGGGTTAATGAGCTGCTGTAGACTCAATCAGTCCCACTCCATGTCACCTGTAAGAGGTGTCAGAGTTGTAGGGAGATGTTAAAAAGGGCGAGCCAGCTCAGCTGTGAGAAGGAGAGCAGACTGGCAGTTCCCATGCCACATTGTGTGAGAAACCTCAGTGGGACCAGGAGCTGAGTGAAGACTATTAAGGCAAGCTGCTACAGCTTGGGTCTGTCTGAAAGGAAGGGGTTTGAAAGCTGAGCCTAATGGGGCCGAGGAGTCCATTAGTTTGGTGACAGGTTTCAGAGGGGTAGCCGTGTTAGTCCGTATCAGCAAAAACAATGAGGAGTCCTTGTGGCACCTTAGAGACTAACAAATTTATTTGAGCATAAGCTTTCGTAGGCTACAGCCCACTTCATCGGATGCATGCAGTGGAAAATACAGTAGGAAGATGTATATGAACACAGAGAACATGAAACAATGGGTGTTACCATACAGACTCTAATGAGAGTGATCAGTTAAGGTGAGCTATTATCAGCAGGAGAGAAAAAAACTGTTTTGGTAGTGGTAATCAAAATGGTCCATTTGCAGCAGTTGACAAGAAGTTGTGAGGAACAGTGGGCAGGGGAATAAACATGGGGAAATAGTTTTACTTTGTGAAAATAGTGCATGTATCACAATCTGATGCATGACTGGGACTCCTAGTGCTACAAATACTAAGGCCTGGTCTACACTGGGGGAGGGTTCGATCTAAGGTACGCAACTTCAGCTACGCGAATAGCGTAGCTGAAGTCGAAGTACCTTAGTTCGAATTACTTACGTGTCCTCACGGCGCGGGATCGATGTCCGCGGCTCCCCCGTCGACTCCACCACCGCCGTTCGCGGTGGTGGAGTTCCGGAGTCAACGGGAGTGCGTTCGGAGTTCGAACTATCGCGTCTAGATGAGACGCGATATATCGAACTCCGAGAAATCGATTGCTACCCGCCGATATGGCGGGTAGTGAAGACGTACCCTTAGGTTTGGTCCACACTAAGAAGCGGGGTCGAACTAGGGTACGCAAATTCAGCTACGTGAATAGCGTAGCTGAATTCGAAGTACCCTAGTTCGAACTACTCACCCCTCCAGACGCCGCGGAATCGAAGTCCGCGGCTCCAAGGTCGACTCCGCCACCGCCTTTTGCAGTGGTGGAGTACCGGAGTCGACCACGGCGCTTCCAGAGTTCGAACTATCGCGTCCAGATTAGACGCGATAGTTTGAACTCCGAGAAGTCCAACTCACCGCGTCGACCCGGCTCGTAAGCGTAGACTAGCCCTAAGTAATAATAATCCTCCTTATGCCCCTCAGTCATTAGCCATGACATATATACAGGAGTAGTAAAGTACACAGGCAAATATATAAACCTGCGAGGTTAGCTTTAAAAACATTTTCTGCTGCTGCCCTTGAGACTTCTGTCACATTAGAGCTATGCTACTGTTGTGATGGACACCGTATAAGTCAATGAATAAAATAAATAATTGTCATGGCAGATTACCCTGGTGGCTGCTGTCAGTCACATGACAGAGAGCTTTCCTTTGTCTCTGTGACTGAGAGTGAACCAGTGTCTCCGAACACAAATGAACCAGTTGTGTACATCTTGCCTGTTATAGATAGTTTAAAACTCCTGACTTCCCTCCCTTCCCCCAAGCCCACTCCTCTCAGAGTGCCCTGCACCAAATGAAACATGGTTTTAAAACTTAAGTAAACTATTTAATGCTGTGCAATCGTAGCAAATTTCATGGATCCTAAGTAGCAGCATAGACACACAAAGGGCTGTGCTACTTGCTTTCATGGTCTCATCCTTATTCTTGGGACTTGAACCTAACTTCTTAGCAAACCTGAAACTGCTATGGGCTTGGCTTGGTTCTGCATGCCTTCCTCAAACCAGTTTGATAAATGTGGTATTAGCTACTGTTTATTCTATACATTCTTGTTATGCACGCTCTACTGGGTGTGCATTGTATGTTTACTCCTACAGCATAGTCCAGGGACTCTTTGTTCTGTGTTCGTATAGCGCTCAGCACTATGGGGCCCTGGTCTGTGATTAAATCTGCGAGGCTTTACAGTAATACAAATAATAATATTGCTATTTGCCCATTGGGCCAGCAGTCGCCTCCCCAACCAAACAGCAATGGTTGAGTGGCTCTGCCGTATTAGACATTAGAGAGCAGGGACTCCTGAGATGCTGACTGAGGATCAGTGGCAGTATCACAGACAGCCCACAGCGGGTCATGTACGTACTTATGAATGCTTACGTGTACTTGGAGAGTCTACGTTCAAGGTCTGCATGACCTATCCATGGACAAGGAGGAAGCTGATATATATCTAAGGACTCAGAGTTGCAAAGACCATGCTGGTAGAGAGAGATTTTCGATTTCTCCTCAGTAGCGGATAAATGTTTCAGTCAAATCCATTATGTATTCTGTGTATACACAATGGGTTTGACTTGAGACGTATTTATGACCAAGAATATTATGTATTCTCTTTATACACCATGCAAGGTTAAAAAAATTTTGAAAATTTATATTTGCTTTTTATCGTACAGACATACAAACGATTTACAGCCAGACCTGCTGAATGAATCAGCCTGTAAACTCCCATTTATTCTGGATTAACTCCTGAAATGCTGGAGGTCACTGTCTTGCTCAATGCTGTTAACATATTTTTGCGTATGAAAACCCAACAACTGAAACCAGGTTTGATAAAGTTCATTAAAAAACCATATGGATGGGTCTGAGCTGCAGAGTTTCAGGGTTTGGATTTGACCCATTTATAGATATAAGGGTCAAACAAAAGTTTGGTTTCATATCTGAACTTCCCCAAAAGTTTAGGGGCATTTTCATTTGGGCCTGTCTCTAAGAAACAAGCAGACCTGGATCATTCTTTGAATGCAAACTACCTGCAAGATTAATACGAGTAAACCAAAAGTTTCAGACTCTAGAAACCTAACTTTAGGTGCCTAAATCCATAATTAGGTGTCTAAATAAGTGTCCTGGCTTTTAGATATAGAAATGTATTTATGTGCCCGTGTAGTGAGGCGGCCTGGCTCCCGGCGGCCCCTGAGAGAGAGGAACCGGAACAACCCCCTCAGTGGGCGGAGCCACTGCCACCTGTTCCCGCCCCCCCGGAAGTCAAGGGGCGGGACAGGAAGTATAAAAGCCCGGCCTCAGCACTCAGTTGGAGCCCAGCGGCCGGAGAGGACGGACGCTCCTGATCGGGCTCCCGCTGGACCGAGCCTGCCCCGAGCCCGGTACCCTGACGTGGACGGGCCGAGCCTGCCCCGAGCCCGGTACCCTGACGTGGACGGGCTGAGCCTGCCCCGAGCCAGGTATCCCGAGGTGGACTGGCCGAGCCGGCCCCGAGCCCGGTACCCCGAGGAGCGGCCCGAGCGTCGCCCTGACCCGCGTCCGGAGGAGCAGCCCGACCTAGACCGTCTTCAGCCCGCCGAGGAGCCTATGGTATGGGACCCTGCTGCCGAGCCCAGCGGGGAGCAGGTATCCGAGGAGGGGGAGATGGAGTGTAGCCCGGGGGTAGCCGACCCCTGTCTGGCTGAGGGCACTGACGTGCCCATGTCAGTGTGTTGCGGCCAGGATCCCCACTGACTACAGCGGATCCACGCCGCTGTTAGGGCCCCGGGCTGGGACACAGTAGAGTGGGTGGGCCTGTGTCCCCCCTGCTCACGGGTGGCAGACTCCCACTCCTACCAGCGTTCCGGCCGAGCAGCCTGCACTTACCTGGGCTTCCGGAACTGTTGTTGTAGCTCAGCTCCTGCTACAAGGATCTGAGCCCTGGGACTATTATTACTGCTCAGCTCCTGCCATGAGGACCTGAGCCGGGGACTCTTGTTTATTGCCCCGCCCTGACTAAAGGGCCTGGGCTTCCTGAACTATTATTACTGCTCAGCTCCTGCTATAAGGACCTGAGCCTGGAACTCTTGTTTCTTGCCCCGCCCTGATTGAGGGCCTGGGCTTCCTGAGACTGATGCCGCTGCTCAGCTCCTGAACCCTGAGACTGGTGCTACTGCTCAGTTCCTGAGGCAAGGACCTGAACCCTGAACTGGTATTACTGCTCAGCCCCTGCTAAAAGGACCTGAGCCTTGAACTATTGTTTCTTGCCCCGCCCTGATTGAGGGTCTGGGCTTCCTGAGACTGATGCCGCTGCTCAGCTCCTGAAGTAAGGACCTGAGCCCTGAGACTGGTGCCACTGCTCAGTTCCTGAGGCAAGAACTTGAGCCCTGAACTATTATTACTGCCCAGCTCTGGCTGTAAGGAGCTGAGCCTAGGACTGCTGTGTTGCTGCCCCGCCCTGATTGAGGGCCTGGGCTTAGCTCATTAACTTTGTGGTGCTCAGCCTGCTGGAAGGACCTGAGCCTCTTGGACCCTTGTGTGGTGCCCAGCCCTGAGCTAGGGCTCGGGCTAGCTGACTTGGTGACTGCTCAGCTCTGGCTGCGAGGACCGGAGCTGAGAGCCGGTTTGATGCCCCGCCCTGACTGAGGGCCGGGGTTTATTGACTCTGTTACTGCTCAGCCTGCAGGAAGGATCTGAGCCTGGAACTAGCGTTTGCTGCCCCTCCCTGCCTGAGGGCCGGGCCCATTGCAGTGACCGTGTGTCTTCTGTTTCAGCCCCTGCCTGAGGGGCGGGCCCCTGAGACCTTCAGAACCCGAAGACTGATCCAGGCCGTGTAGTGAGGCGGCCTGGCTCCCGGGGGCCCCTGAGAGGGCACGGCCCCCGTACCGGACTATTACAGCCTAATTTTAGGCATTCAAGTTTTAAACAGTCCTGCAGTTTATGATACTTACACCAGCCAAAGATCTGGACATTAACTTGCTATCTCAAGTGATTTCAGTGGATCACTTTGGGCCAGAATCTATAGCCAATATGCACATACTTTTTTCTATTAAAAGATCTAGAGCTCTTAGTTTATCTGGGCACCACTAGTTAATAAGCTGGCGCTAAAAAGTTCTAGCCAAGAACAACTGGCTCAAAAAATCAAGTTTCAGATAATGTGGAGTACAAGACTTGTGATCTAAAATTAGACATTGGCACACATCATCAATTGCCTAACCAGCTGTAATAGATTAGCCAACCTGGACTTGGTATTCACGATAGCACAGTGAAATAACATCAAACTTATCAAAAGTAAAACTAATATTTAAATGTAATAATATTTATCTACCACACAGAGCAATATGCTTCCCATAGAACTGCTCAGCAGCCAGCCTGCTGCAAAAGCCCCCGGAGGGCATGAATCATGATGATTATTTTTGATCAAGTAATAGACACCGTTTGTGCAGTCAGGGTTTCTAGTGCAGCTCCAGCTTTTGATAAATACGTTGCATTCCATGATAACTTTGCCAAGTGCTTTAATATTCTACAGCTCAGTCCCCTATGTCTGTCTCTTGCAAATGTGGGAAGGAAGAGCAAATATCAATAAAATCACCCTGTCTGCTGCAGCCCAATATATAACCTCCCTCAAGGGTAAATAAATAGCAGCTTTGTTATCTGCTGGTGGAAAAAAGGGTGGCTCCTTTGTTTACTCTGTGTTCATTCTTGCCTTTTACCCAAGTAAAAGATGTTCCATTCATATGAATTCAGTTATGTAGGATCTACACCTTTGTTACAAGACTGCCTATATGCTATGTGCCCTGATTTATAGCACTTTCTGCTTCACTGCTCTGTTCACACAACCTTTGGTCATGTTATCCACTCCTGCTGGTCAGCTGCCCAGAATGCTTGGCTTTGAGAAGTATGATATATATTTATCTTCCTTTAGGTTTAAACAGCAAAAAAATGCCAATAGGAGAACTAAAGGCATCCTAAAAATTAGTGAACTGCCCAGCATCATAAAATCAAGGAAGGTGGTCTGCCTACTGGAAATAATATTACTTGTGCTGATGAGAACTGGGGACCACCATCCTGTAGTAGGGGGTGATGGCAGTTATGCTTGCGGACCTTAAGTGAAATATCAGTGAAATATTTTTCATATGTTATGTCTGAGGTTTATTGGCTTCGGTATATTCCATATGTGGTATTTGACTGTCAGAGGAAATGCCAAATGTCCCTGCCCCATGGATCCAAGATTGGCAGGCAGTGTATCTAGAATGCTCAGAATGGCACACTCTGTTCCTAGAGGCTTTCTGCAATGTGCATCAGAGCCGAGCCCCAGACCAGCGCAGCCTGATGAAGCCTGCTGTAACTGCCATGATGTCAATGCTTGGCCCAGAGCTGGGACCTGACTAGCATCCCTGTGTGAGGGAAGAAAAGAACAAAAGGAGTCATTGGGCCAGATATTCAGCTGGTGTGAATGAGCAGAGCTCTATTGACTTCAATGGAGCTATGAGGATTCACACTAGCTGAGGATCTGGCACAATATGTCAGCAAGAGTCCACATTTGATGAGATGATCTGCTGTCAGGCTCATGTTTTCCCAAGGTTTCAAAATGTGGGAGGAGCTAACTGGGAGATGGCTAAAATGATGCTGGGGTGGGTTTATTTTCTTTGGAGTTAATTTTCCTTGGATGTGAGGGTTAAACTTGCTAGGGGGATGAAGGTTTTGGAGCCCCAATTGATTTATGCTTTTTGTTTGAATTGATTTGTAATTAGATTTTGTTTGTGTTTCAAAAATATGAGAAGCACCAGTGAAACAATGTCCATTCTCTGCTGCCTTCTGCGTCAGTTAATATCTTGCAAGCTAGGAAGGCAGCTGCCATCAGTCCCCACCCTTCCATTTGCAGCATTCATGTGTTAGAGATGAGGCAAAGCTACGAAGTCCACATCCAAACTTCCACTAAGCCCCAGGCTATCCAGGTGTGGGGTTTTGGTTCAGCCTATTTATTACACAGCAGAGATGAACCCAAATCAAAACCCTGATCTCAACTTCTTTGAACATTAGGATGTTCAAAACCTGAACTAGATGCAGTTTTGGTCTCTCTCTCTCTCTCTACTATGGACAGGGGAACCAGAAGAGAAGTTTGGATCTGGATCTGAAATTGCTCAGAGCGAGGGTTTTTGTTGAGGCCCATCTTTAGTTTACAGGTTGGTGCTATTTTCCTTTTATAGTGTTGTGGTGGGAGCCACCAGAGGGCACTCTACACGTAATCTTACAAGTTTTGATTTCTTAGCATATGATCACTGGTTTGCCTTTGAAAAAATGCTCAGGTGTTGAGTTTGTGAATGAAGGAGGGAGCTGTGGCAAGCAGCAGGAGAATGGGCTCACTGCCTAAAGTCACTTGTAGAGGCAGATCTGCTCCCTCAGGCATTTGTGTTTGGGCACAGATCCTGAAGGAGTGGATCAGCTCAAGGAGTGGTGTTTATAGCATAAACAAAGAAGTTGCACTAAGGAAATACCTACCTCTGCATTACTGATTTCTCCTTCCACAGGAAGCTGACCTGCTTCCCAGACATCTGCTCCCTCTTGGCAGAGGGGTGACAATATAGAATCATAGAACCACAGGGTTAGAAGGGACTGCAAGGGTCATCTAGTCTAACCTCCTGCCAAGATGCAGGATTTGTTGTATCTAAACCATCCTAGACAGATGGCTGTCCAGCCTCCTTTTGAAACCTCCAGTGAAGGAGCTTCCACAGCCTCCCTAGGCAGTCTGTTCAATTGGCCTACTGTTCTTACAGTTATGTATGTTTTTTAAATGTTTATGGGACATAAAGATATTGGGGGATGTGGATATGGGTTAAAAAATAACCACCTGACTGGTGTTGAAGTCGAACTAGATGATGCAAAGTGCATCAGCTTAGTTTTCTTCTGAATATTTACTCTCAAAGAATATAAGAAAGGGGGATTTTTTTTTCTCCACAGTGGTTTTCATAGTGTGTGCTCAGGGCCGGCTCCAGGCACCAGCCCAGCAAGCAGCTGCTTGGGGCGGCCAACGGTGAGGAGCGGCACGTCCGGGTCTTCGGCGGCAATTCGGCGGCGGGTCCCTCACTCCCTCTTGGAGCGAAGGACCAGCCGTCAAATTGCTGCCGAAGACAGAAGCGGCAGTAGTAGAGCTGCAAATCACGATCGTGGCTTTTTTTTTTCTTTTTTGCTGCTTGGGGTGGCAAAAACCATGGAGCCAGCCCTGTGCGTGCTAGACTCAAAGAATGACTTGTTCATTTATCATTTAATAAATATAGAATGCAAACATTAAATCACAAATCCCCTTCAGGATCAAGAGTTTTGGGGAATCTCTAGAACTTTATGGGAAGTATAAACCCCAGCATATGGGTAGCTGTCTACTCCATTGTCTTGGAGAACTACAATAGTGTAGAAGCCATAAAGGAACTTTTTATCAAGACAAAGCCCTCGATTGGAATTAAAAATGATATAGCAAACACTAACCTAAGCAAACACATCATTACAATGGGCCCCAGAATCAACACAGAAGCTGCCCACACCTCTTTTCAGAGGAATGAAAAATCTGAAAAACAAATAAGAGTCTCTGCATACAATATCACCTGCCTAACTACAATCCAACTAAACACCACAATTGTTTCTCTTCAGTAAGTGCCTGACAACCGTTTGTATTCTCAATCCAGCTTTTTCCCCCTCTGAATGCAGCCAACGAGCAAAATTCTGCACTGGTTTAAACCAGTGGAAGCAGACAGTGAGGGTTGCCTGGAGTGTAAAAAGTTAGTGCAGAATTCTTTGACTCCTGACTAACTACCTAAGTCACGCTCTAATACAACAAGAATAGCATGGCACACTAATAGACCCATGTTCTGCATTTAAACAGAGTGGGAGGTGTGTTTGGAGGGGGGGACATGATCACACTTGGTAGGCCCCCACATTTTGCTGCTGTGAAATAATGTAATTTAAAGCATTAGTCTTTCCTAAAACCTGACATCTTTTTAAAAATTAAAGCTTGCAGCTGAGGTGAACAATCCCTCACTGACTGTGCTTTTGTGGAGTTATATGTATGTTTGGCTGATGGATCTAATCCTGTTTTGGTGAGCACTGTTCACTAGGGCTTGGCCTGTTCAGCCACCTTGCAAGTTCCTGCAACAAGACCCAATTATGTCACCACCCAAAGGGCCATCCAGGATAGTGATCTCCAGGATTATTGCCACAACCCGAGATCTGTCAGAAAGCTCCACTCAGCAAGCTCCCGGCTGACTTCCTATGGCTGGCAAGCATTTGAAGAGTTCAATGCCTGCTAGGCGAGTTTCCTTTCTGAATATCCCACTGGAGAGAGCCTCTCTGTCAACAGGGTTTCAACAAGCAAAACTGCTGCTTGTAGGGAGCTCTGATGGCTGATTCCCCTCAGATAGGGCAAGCTACTTTGGAAGGTACGATGCTGTTGGGGTAATGGTTTGCCGCATGGTTTGTTCTCTAAGGCAAAACAAGGCAATGTGAATTATAGCTGTATCCTTAATTTCTATTTCTAAAACTTGGCTCTGGCATACCTGACACTCACTTGGAGCTCAAAGCAGGGAGAGCTTGCTGTATGAGGCAGGGGCGCTGGGGGATCATGGTCTCCTACTTTTATGCCCTCTCACTTTTTACCAGCCGCAAGGATGAACGACGGGGGGAGGGGGCAGAGAGGAGCAAACGGGGTGGAGTTTTGGCGGGAAGAGGCAGTGTGGGAGTGGGGCTTCAGGGGAAGATGTGGCGTGGTGGTGGGACCTTGAGGGGAAGGGGCAATGTGAACGTGGGGGCTTGGGGGAAAGGGGCAGTGCAGGAGTGGGGCCTTGGAGGGAAGGGGTGATGCAAGGGTGGGAGTGAGAGGGAAAATGGTTTGGGTGCCCATGCCCCACCCCACTCCCCCCACACACTTTTAGAGAACTGCCGCAGTTCCTGGTATGAGGGATGCTCTTTCCTCTGTGGGCTAAAGGGCAAGTGTGGAGGGTAGTTCAGGATTTGGACTTTGATGTTGGGAGATGAAGGGTGTTCTGGAGAGTGTAAAATGGGGGCATTGCAAGGACAATAGCGAGGACAAGCAGGGCCGAGAGTGGGACTTTTGAGAGGGATCTGAGACCTAGGTAAAATTCGGAGTCTGTTGTGAGCTGGCGGTGTGGGGTGTGAGGTATGTCGAGTGTCTAGGTGGGAAAGCAAACCCCTGTTGCGGGAAATACACTGTGGTAAAGCCTGGGTAAGAGCCTTGGTTCTGGAGCACTGGAAGAGAAGAGGTTGTGGAGATAGAGTAGGGGGAGGGAGGAAACAGTATTAGGTGTGAAGTATGACAACTGTAAAACAGGAAAACGCTTTGTACCTTTTGTCAGCTCGCCCAAAATAGCAGGGTGCTGAGCAGCCTTAAACAGCGGGGAAGATTTATAGGCCTTGTCTATGCTAGCACTGGAGCAGCTCTCCTGATAGCAGCAGTGCTGGTAGCACTATAGCAAGTGTTTTAACCCCCATGTCCTCTAGCCCTGCCCATTACTCTGAGATGTGGAATGAAAATCTTTAGGCTTCCTGGATCACTAGCTCAATGACATCACTACAGTCTTGTACTGCTGCTATGTACAGCGCCATACACACTGGCAATTCACAGCAATTGTCTCTGTTGGTCTCGTCTCAGTGCAGCTCCAATGGTGCAAGCAATGATGGAAGCACTACGGCTGGAGTAGAAGACACTTCTATGATTGCTGCCACCCATGGAGCTGCATTGGGCCTAGACCAATAATGAGGATGGGTGCTCATGCTCTCAAACTTTCATCTCCATTGAACAGCAAAACTTTTAATAATGAATAAATGGAAAAGGATCCAGCTATACTCAGCTCCAATGAAAGGAATACAATGCATGTCTCCGAGATTGCTGTTGTACTTGTTTGATTTTTACTTCTTACAGCGACTGTTTCACTCACTTGTGGCCAATGCCATTCTTAAGTAATGCAGTAACTATAACTCATGAAAATAAAACATGTACGCCACCCCTCCAAGACACAAGTATCCTGTATGAAATATGGATTGGCTGCATAATTCTACCTGTGCCCATCAGTCAGACAGAGCTGCTTAATGAGAATGAGAATTTATGCTACTAATTCCTGTATTGGCTACTGCTGGAGTGCAATTGGCAGGAGAGCTCTTCCGTAGCTAAGAAGATTAGAAAGGAGATTTGTCCCTGGAAGAGAGCCTGCAGTCTTAACATTTTAGGAGAGCTTCTGCATGAGTTGATTTGCCTCCTAGGTGGGTGTAATTCTTTTGCACTGTAGGTAGAATAAAGGTACTCAGCCTATGTAGGCAGGTGGAGAATATGCATATAGTTGGTTGAATAGGTACAAATATGTAGTGCATGATCAATTCAATTCAGTTCTTCGTTGGTGTTTACAGGAAACAGCATATTTGTCTGCCTCCTGCTAAGTATTTTTTAAATGTGCTGTGTTACAAACACACATTCAAAATTAGGGGGAATGCAGTGGACATAATATGCTTGGACTTCAGCAAGACTTTTGGCATCATCCCACATGACATTCCGATAAATAAGCTGGATAAATGTAGGCTTGACAGAACTACCAGTAAGTGGATACATAATTGGTTAAACAACTGCAAACAAAGAGTAACTATTAATGGAATGATGTCGGATTGGAGGGAGGTCTCAAATGGGGTTCCACAGGGATCTGTTCTGGGTCTGGTGTTTAACATCTTCATTAATGACCTGGATGTAGGTATAGAGAGCTTACTGATGAAATTTTCAGATGACACAAAGCTATTGGGGGTGGGGGGAGAAGAGTTGCCAACACTTTGGAGGATAGAGCTAAAATTCAGAGAGAGCTTCATAAATTGGAGAACTGGGCTATAGACAACAAAATGAAATTCAGCAAAGACAAGTATAAGGTGCTGCACCTAGGGAAGAAGAACCAAATGCACAAATATAGAATGGGGGAGAATGTCAGCAGCACTGCTGAGAAGGATCTGGTTGTTGTGGTGGAACGCAATCTCAGCATGGGTCAGCAATGGGATGCTGTTGTGGGGGGGGGGGGGGAAAGCAAATGCAATTTTAGGTTGCTTTAACAGAGTCATTAGCATGCCAGTCACAGGAGGTGATAGTACTGCTCTTCATGGTGCTAGTTAGGCCTCAGCTGGAGTGCTGTGTCCACTTTTGGTCACCGATGCATAGAAAGGATGTAGAGAAACTAGAAAGGATCCAGAGGCGAGCGACAAAGATGATCCAAGGAATGGAACACAAGCCATATGAGCAAAGGTTCAAGGAACTGGGTATGTTTAGTTTGAAAAAGAGGAGATTAAGGGGGGATGTATAGTGGTCTTCAAATACTTGAAAGGATGCCATAAAAAGATGGAGAAGTTGTTCTCTCTTGCCACAGAGGGCAGGACAAGAGGCAGTGGGTTCAAACTACAGCATAGCAGATTTAGATTGAATCTCAAGGAAAATGTCCTAACTGTAGGACAATGGAACAGACGCCTAGGGAGGATGTGAAAGCTCCTTCACTGGAGGTTTTCAAAAGGAGGCTGGATAGGGACAGCCATCTGTCTTAGATGGTTTAGACACAACAAATCCTGCACCTTGGCAGGGGATTAGACTAGATGACCCTTGCACTCCCTTCTAACCTATGATTTTATGATTAAATTTTTACACTGTAGTTATGGGGAATGGGGAGACTTTCAGAGACACAAGGTGGAGTTAGGTGCCCAGCTCTCATTGAATGTCAGTGGGATTTGGCTACCAACACCCATTTGAAAAGCTCTCCTGTAAAAGCTTTCCCATTCTCCTGATTTGAAGCAGTACTAGTGCACAGAAGTCAGTAAGAGAAGCAAGGAAATGTTAGATTATGTGGCTGTTTGAAAAGATCAAACTACTTCTTAACGAGCCAATGCAATCCCAGGCCTCTAACTGGATAGAACAGAGTGGCCAAAATTTGGCCATTCTACCAAAGTTAAGCTGTGACTCTCCTCACCTTTTCTGCTCTCTGTTACTGGTGTTCCTGTATGTTTTTGGCATGTTGGTGTAAGAGTGAAGGCTTCTCTGGCTAAGGAGGAGCAGTGAAATTGTACTTCACAAGCAATGAATTGGTCTTTGTGGATGGTTACACCTCCCTATTAATGGCCACCCCCACTTAAACTCAGGCTTCTAGCGCATTGCCACTGGGATGGAAGAATCTCCCCTTCAGGAATAAAAATAGAAAAAAGGGGGAAAGGGCCCCTCATGGAATTACAGTAGTTGCACACTTTGCTCACAATGCCCGAGTTTAGCAACCACTTCCCTGGAGGAAAGGACTTCTGTCTGACTCGATTTTTAGCTAGACAAGAGACTGAGAAATCAGCCTACCCATCCAAAGTCAATTTGAAGCAGGAGCAATTTCTTTCCCTTGTCAGGTGGGTTTTCTGACTTAGAACCAATTGCCTCATGGAGCCCTTTCATGGTTTACCAACGAGGGGACCTCACAGAAAACCTAAAGACCTGAGTCCATTGAATACAGCTATCAAAAGCTGTAATTTAAACTTGTATTGAACTTCACTACATGCACAGCTCTCTCAGCCTGGAAAGACAATGAAGTTGCAATTTGTGCAACTTAGCTTCCCCCAGGAAATACATCCCCAAGCTGGTACGCAAACCGAACCACCATTTGCTTCAGGCAGGACCCCACAGTTATGCTATGCTAAGGTCAGCTGTCCTGCTTTAGCTCTGTTTTGGCAGTTCTAGAACTACCTGAGTGGTAGAATGTTTATGTTGTGTGGACCCAACTCTGCTGGGTGCTGAGCGTCTTCAGTTCTCTTTGATTTAAATGGGAGATAAAAGCACTCAGCACCTTACAGGATTTGGCCTTGTGTCAGCAGATGTAGTCTGACCTCTTTTGACTAGCTATCAAAATTGTCTCTCTTTTTCAATGCAATCTATCAAGGACTTCGGTGTCACAAAGACAAACCAGCGTAACTGCTACCCTTCTTGAGGCAGAAAAGGAAAAGTACAATTTTCTTTTCATGGGCAATTGTACTTCAGGGTCTGCAGCTGCACGGGCCTATATTAAGAAGTTATAAAATATCTGGGTTGCTGATTCTAAATAGGAAAGTAAGTTACTCACACAGATATGGTTAATCTATATGTATGGGTTGGATTTATCCATGATTATCTGAAAAGTTTAATGTGCTAGCCAATCTGAAATGCACGTGTTCTGGCCATTTGTAAACTCAGAGACTTCTAGTTAAAATAACAGAGCTGGGAATTGAATTTCAACAGAACTGTGCCTCTTTCAAAAAGGTCCTGATCCAAAGTCTGACTTCAGTGGGCTCTGTATCAGACCCCATTACAGATTAGCAGCCCCCACTTAAATGTTTTTAGTCTGTGCAGAATTAATGCTTTTTGTAATGTTCATTCAAACACTTTGCTAACAGAACGAAATCAGACATGTGAGTGTGGATGTCTGAAATCAGACGTGTGAGTGTGTTGAAGGGTTTCATGTCCTTAAAGAAACAAGCTTAGGCTCTGTTTACACTACAGCTTATGTTGGCGTAACGTATGTTGCTCAGTGGAGGTGAACAAATCACCCCTCTGAGTGACATGAGTTACGCCAACATAAGCGCCGGTGTGGACAGCTCTATGTCAGCGGGAGAGCTTCTCCCGCTGACATAGCTATTGCCACTCACAGGGGCTGGAGTAAGTCGACAGGAGAGCTCGCTCCCGTCAGCTTAGAGCAGCTACATTAGAGCTTACAGTGGCACAGCTGCATCGGGGCAGCTCGCCCACTGTAAACTCTATAGTGTAGCCATGTCCTTAGAAATACACAGCTGGTAGGTTAAGCCAGTACTTTTCAAAATGCTGGGGTCTAAATTAGCTGTTACCACTCAAGAAAGAGATCTTGGAGCCGTTGTGGAAAGTTCTCTGAAAACATCCACTCAATGTGCAGTAGCAGCCAAAAAAGCGAACAGAATGTTGGGAATCATTAAGAAAGGGATAGATAAGAAGACAGAAAATGTCATAATGCCACTATATAAATCCATGGTACATGTACACCTTGGATACTGTGTGCAGGTCTGGTCACCCCATCTCAAAACAGATATATTAGAATTGAGAAAATTACAGCAAAGGGCAACAGAAATGATCAGGGGTGTAGAACAGCTTCCATGTGAGGAGAGCTTAAAAAGACTGGGACTGTTCATCTTAGAAAAGAGAGACCTGAGGGGGATATGATAGAGGTCGATAAAATCATGAATGGTGTGGAGAAAGTGAATAAGAAAGTGTAATTTACCCCTTCACATGCCACAAGAACCAGGGGGTCACCTGATGAAATTAATAGGCAGTAGGTTTAAAACAAACATAAGGAAGTATTTCCTTGCACAACACACAGTCAACTGTGGAACTCAATGCCAGGGGATGTTGTGAAGGCCAAAAGTATAACTGGGTTAAAAAAAGAATTAGGTAAGTTCATGGTTGATAGGCCTATCAATGGCTATTAGCCAAGATGGTCAGGGGCACAACCCCAAGCTCTGGGTGTCCCTAAGCCTCTGACTGCCAGAAGTTGGGATTGGATGATAAATCACTCAATAAATTGCTCTGTTCTGTTCATTCCCTGTGAAGCATCTGGCATGGGCCACTGTCGGAAGACAGGATACTGGGCTAGATGGGCCATTGGTCTGACCCAGTCTGGCCATTCTTCTGTTTCTATGATGTTTTGCTCTAATCAGATTATAGTGCCTGATTCCATTACTTTCCAGTGCAAGAGTCCCTGAGGAAGGAAACCAGTTGAACTACCATGGTTATAACTTTGATATCAGAATGAATATCTGCTATCCTTGGGCAAATGGGCTTCTGTGAATTTTGTCTGGGGAGTATGATACACAGTGGCAAGCCATGTCACTTAGGATTGTGTCTGCTTAGACAGGATGCCTCTGAGTAATGTAATTTATATTTCATGCACAATTGAAGCAGCTAATGGTATAATTCTCCAAGGGAGAAACAAGTTGTTACAGTGTTAATTACATTGCAGTTGCAATTTTTTCCCCACTCTATGCAGACTGCTTTAAGGTTATCAGCTAGCAATAAAATATTTGGAATTATGTAAAAGGACTTCTGTCTGTTCATGTTCCTGGCTTCTGTTAGTGGTGGCAGCTCAGTTTTTCCCCTGTATTAACAATTTGCTAGGTATTTGGTGTTGTCTGTCTGTATTTCCCCAAGTAGCTTCTGCTTGCTAGGACAGAGTGCCTCTTGTGTATTCTATGGGGAACTGCAGCTCAACACCAAGACAGCAGCCAAATATGCTGAAATAGTATTAGAGAACTCAAGAGAGGACCCTGATCCTGGGAAGCAGTGAAAACTGAAACATCTTGGGATCTGAAGAAAGGATAATAGTGTTATTATGTGCTCGGGTCCTCTGCAGCAATCGTGACTTCTAGGAAGGGAAAGTAATTCAAGAGATGCTCAGGAGCAGAGGGGGGGAAAAGGCAGAGAGGGCATTTGATGTCTGCTGAGCTGGGCTTTCTTTCCAAACTACTCTCAAGGAGAAGATGCCCTGTGTCTTCAGCCTTGTGTCACTCCACATTTGTCACGAAATATCAGAAAATCCCCCAAAGGTAACAGGACAAGGAGCACCGAGTGTGGCTTTAATGAGCCAAAGTTACCAACAATGGCATGGGGGTGGGGGGAGTAGGGATTGTTTTTAAAGAGGAAACAAAAGGGTAGTTCAGTAGGAGGGTGACTCAGTGTGGTCATGCAGGAGTCCAGAGCACAGACAAAAGCTATGGATTCTGGACCAGGGAAGCAAAGAGAGGGGAGTATATGATAGCATTGCTGCCCCAATCAGAAGGCATTAGCAGTGTGTGTAGAGGGAAAAGGTCCCTAATTACAAGAATGAAGTACAGCAGGGGTATCATGCAGGCAGAGCAGGGGTTGCCTCTGGCAGCAGTTTGGGGGCTGTTTATTGTGTGTCTGACTCCAGGCTGTAAGGGGTGTTCACTTTTCAGTTTGCCTAAGGCATCAAAAATCATAGAGCCATCAGCTGTGGAGAGAAGGGATGTAAAACCAGAACAAAAGTTGCATACTTAGATGTGCTCGGACTGGGACTAACACTAACTTGTATTGCTGTTACAAAAATAAAATCAAATGGAATAAAACAGGTGGAGGGGAAGTTGCACAATGTAGGCTGCTAGGAAATTAAAAATAAAGTGTGAGAGAGTGTTTTGGCCCACTAGCATGTCTGAGATGGAGTCTGAAGTGTTGTGCTGCCAAGTATGAGACTGAAGATGAAGAGCGATGTCTGGATTTGAGGCTGGGACTATTGTGGCAATGACATCCCTGATTCTCTCTAGGGAGGGTATCTGTTCTGGCTGCACTAAAAGCCCTTCCAAGTGGCAGCAGGTACTTAATCTGAAAGTGCTGCACCTGAAAGCAGATGACTAGATAATCATGAGTTCAAAAATGGGTGGTCCAGGTTAACAAGGTGGGTGATCACTCTTTGCTTCTGTAGATTTGTCCTGTGCTCTCTGGCATCTCACAAAACCAGGGGGGCAGGAGTCCACATTGTGATGTCTGAGGTGCACTGGCCCAGGAACACTACTTATTACACTATTCTATTTTATTGTAATGAGCCAGTTCACAAAATTAAATCAAAACAAGGTAGGCCTTTCCCAATGCACACAATAGCTGTGCTCTTTTATACAAAGAGATTTTAAGAGCACCCCAGAGATACTGGTAAAAAGAAGATAGTGATAGAAGTCGAGATTTTAAATAATAAAGTCCTACAAGTATTTTTTTTAAATCTTGTCTGGAAGCTGCATGGTATGGATCTAGATCTGAATATCCCCTTAATCTCCAATCACTAAACAAGAGTATGTAATTGTTTAATTTGTTTCCTTAAACACTTAGGAAGTACCAGGCATATCTGCTGATTCTGGAACTATTGCTATGTATCTTGGCTTCCACAATCCAAATATATCAGCGTTGCTCTGAAGTTATTCCAAAGGAGTGTTTGCGCAGTGTTAGAAAGTAGAGGCTTGTACTGTGAAGTTGATGGATGAACACTGAAGTTCTGCTCTTACAGAGACCTCTTTACCTGCCATATTGTTGAGGATTTCAGGTGTTTATCAAACAGTCTAGTTTGTAATAATGCGAGTGCCCCTTTAATATTCCACTCTCTTGCCACACTTTATACAGGTCTCCTGAGAGCTAGAAGAGGTGATCCTCAAAGTGCAAGAGTAGGATCTGGAATTTAAACAACACAAAGTTCAGGCATGTTTGGATCTGGGGTTTTGGCTCAACTCATTATACACTTGGCTCCACATCAGAGTTTAGGCTCCACATCATCACCTCAATCCCCTTCTCCTCTCTCCCCAAATTTTGGAGAGGTTTAGATCTGGGATTTTCTGGGTGGGATTGATTTCTAATGAGTCCAGATGGAGCTGTTTAGGATATTGCTGCTGTGTGTGCAATTGCAACGTCCTTGTGCGGATGAAGTGTGGCATAAGGAAAGGCAAACTGGGTTGGATTAAATAACCCCAGCATTCCCTTGGAGCCTTCACCCCCGCATGAAACTGAACCCTTCTAGAAACAACCCTTCCGTTAACTTTTTTTTTCATTATCCTTAAACTCTTAGGCCCCTCTAGTCTTGCAGAGTCCAGCTAGGAGAATGCCAGAAATACTGTGAGGATGTGGGCCTACCTCTGGGAAGGCTTGAAATGCTGCAAGCAACACCCAACATTTCATAAGAAATCTCACAAGAACTGGCTTTTCCAGGCCTGCTTTACAGGCCAATAGAGTTCAGCTGAGCTTTGACCAAGCGTCCACACTCTGTTTTAATTTTAGCTTTTTCTCCCCTTTCGCCCTACATCAGCCTGGCACCAGTTGCGGACACCAAGAGAGCCAGCAGACAGAGCCTGGAAACAAAGCCTTGGCAGATGCCCTGCTAAGAGAGACCTTGCATCTTATGGCCATCAAAAGGCTTTTGCCACAGATTTCTGAGCCTTTTGCGAAACAATTTACCAGGCCCAATGATGACTTGGGAAGCTGGAGGAAACTGCAATGGATGATGTTGTAACCGGCTGAAAGGGGCAAGAGACACATTTCCAGTTCAGCTTTCCCTTGGATTTGAACAATTGCAAAAGGTTTTGTGACTCAATGTACACATGAATGGTGCTGGATTGGCCCCATTAGAGAGTGAAGTTCATAGAAGAGAAACAGCATTCTGCTGTTCCCTGCACTGCCCTCAGTCTCCCTCTAGCAGGTGAGAGGGTAGCTCAATCCCACGTCCGTTCAGTACCTGGCCTCCCTATTGAGACTACCTGCAATTCAGTTAAATGAGGCATTGGCTTTCCAATTAAAAGTATCCATTAGGATGTGGCGTGAGATCACTAACTCATCTCACACAGGACACTCAACAGCAGTCAAATGATAATTTTAGGTCATGGGTATTAAACATTTTTCATACTTGCTAGTATTCTAATCAATTCCTCTGTTAACCTGTAGCAGAAACAACTTTGTTCTGCTCACACATAGGAATATCTCTATAGTCCGTGACAACTGACTCTCACTTAGGACAAAGACAACTGTAGAGAAGGAGGAGTGGAACTTTAGCACAGGGCCTTTCTGCAATTCTGACCTGGCCTAGACTAAAATTTTTACAATGTCTGAACACAGCTGGGTTCATGTTTGCTGTCACCATGCTGAATACAGTGCAGTAATCAAAGTAGACCAGGAAAAATAATGTATTCAGTAACCTTGCCCAGGCCTTAGATTGAGAGGCTCACATCCTGATCTCAGTCGCACCAGTGTAGAAGTCAGCAGAGATGACACATAACCATTGATTGCGGGGGGAGCGTTCCCCACAATTTGAAAACCTCTGATTTAAAGGTTCTGGTGGTATGCAGCAGGGTTCAGGGCAGGCCATATAAACCCTGACAGAAAACTCATGTTCCCCCCACCACTACCGTCTGGAAGTCAATTTTCACCTCAATGGAGCTATTCCAGACTTACACCAGTGTAAGTGAGATCCAGGTCCATGTCTTACTCCTCTACTGTCACCCTACTCCATATTCAAATTGTTTTGTTTTTTTCATTCCTAAAAAGTAGGCAGCATAATGCATAAAGCATCCCCTTTAACTCCTTTGCCTACTTAAATGACAGTACTGGTTTTAAGTCTGTCTGGTGTCAAAGGCCTCTATGCTTCAGAAAAAGAATAGGGATTGAGGAAAAAAAGAAGTGGAAATAACAATAAACATGACCAATTTACATGGATTCTCCAGGAAGAAAAATGGGAAAATGCCAAAAAATAAACCCTCCCATCTGACAAAGCTGACCCTGTCTGGATTTGGCTTTTGCAATCCTTACACTGCAACTGATAATGCTAGAAAAATGTCGTCTTTCACAAAAACAGCAGACAATCCCTGTAGATTTAATGCAACAGTCATCCACAGTGACATGCACAATTCATTACAAACACAGGTACTAGTGTCCCTCTTGCACCTTCATACTATAGTGTCCATAAAGATGCAACACATCAACAGTTCTATAGCAAAGATTTTTGCTTTTAACTAACAATATTATTTTTAATCATTCTCCACTTTTTTACATTGCTTTTAATTTGACTTTATTTCGAGATAAAACAAAAAAATTCAGGAACTGACATACACCTCGACAATTAAAAGAATTGGGGTGTGTGTGTGTTTGTGTGTGTGTGTGTATATATGTGGTTTGATTGCTATATATATATATATATATATATATATATATATATACCTAATATGTATATTATATAGGGTTGCCAAGCTATTAAAAAAATTAATTGTGATTAACCATGAGATTAAAAAATCATGCTTAATTGCAGTTTTAATCACACTGTTAAACATTAATAGAATACAATTTATTTAAATATTTTGGATGATTTCTACATTTTCAAATATATTGATTTCAATTACAACACAGAATACAAAGTGTACAGTGCTCACTTTATTATTTTTCTTACAAATATTTGTACTGTAAAAAAGATAAAATAAAGTATTTTTTCAGTTCACCTCCTACAAGTACTGTAGTACAATCTCTTTATCATGAAAGTGCAACTTATAAATGTAGAATTATTTTTTTCTACATAACTGCACTCAAAAACAAAACAATGTAAAACTTGAGAGCCTACAAGTCCACCCAGTCCTACTTTTTGTTCAGCCAATTGCTAAGAGACACAAGTTTGTTTACATTTACAGAAGATAATGCTGCCCGCTACTTATTTACAATGTCACCTGAAAGTGAGAACATGGGAATTTTGTAGCCAGCATTGCAAGGTATTTACATGCCAGATATGCTAAACATTCATATACCCCTTCATGCTTTGGCCACCATTCCAGAGGACATGCTTCCATACTGATGATGCAGGTTAAAAAAATGTGTTAATTAAATTTGTGACTGAACTCCTTGGGGGAGAATTGTATGTATCCTGTTCTGTTTTACCTGTATTCTGCCATATATTCCATGTTATACCAGTCTCAGATGATGACCCAGCACATTTTTGTTTTAAGAACACTTTCACTGCAGATTTGATATAACACGAAGAAGGTACCAATGTGAGATTTCTAAAAAATAGTTATAGCACTTGACCCAAGATTTAAGAATCTGAAGTGTGTTCCAAAATCTGATAGGGATAAGGTGTGGCGCATGCTTTCAGAAGTCTTAAAAGAGCAACACTCGGATGCAGAAACTATAGAACCTGAACCGCCAAAAAAGAAAATCAACCTTCTGCTGGTGGCATCTGACTCAGATGATGAAAATGAATGTGCATCAGTCCACACTGCTTTTGATCATTATCGAGCAGAACCTGTTATCAGCATAGAAGCATGAAGGGGCATACGAATGTTTAACATATCTAGCACATAAATATCTTGCAAGGCTGGCTACAAAAGTCCCATGTGAATGCCTGTTCTCACTTGCAGGTGACATTGTAAGTAAGTAGTGGGCAGTATTATCTCCTGTAAATGTAAACAAACTTATTTGTCTTAGCAATTGGCTGAACAAAAAGTAGGACTGGGTGGACTTGTAGGGTCTAAGGTTTTACATTGTTTTTGAGTGCAGTTATGTAACAAAAAAATCTACATTTATAAATTGCACTTTCACAATAAAGAGATTGCACTACAGTACTTGTATGTTGTGAATTGAAAAATACTATTTCTTTTGTTTATCTTTTTTACAGTGCAAATATTTGTAAGAAAAATAATAATGTAAAGTGAGCACTGCACACTTTGTATTCTGTGTTGTAATTAAAATCAATATATTTGAAATTGTAGAAAAACATCCACAAATATTTATAATCAATTAAAATTGGTATTCTATTACTGTTTAACAGTGCAATTAAAACTGCAATTAATTGTGGTTAAATTTTTTAGTCAAATTAATTTGTTTTGAGTGAATTGCTTGAATTAACTGCGATTAATTGACAGCCCTAATATATATATATATATATATATATATATATATATATATATATATATATATATATATAATTTTTCATATAAAGGGACATTAAACAATTCCTGAGCCTTTGCTCTCTCAGTATTTTTAAAGATGACACTGATCAAAGGGACTGTGAACTCTAATGGGAATTGATCAGCAAAGCCAGGTGACATCACTAAATAGGGCATCTCATTGTTGATTCCAAGCTCTTCCTTTCATCTGATATGCAATCAAATGGCCCATAACCTCCTCCCTAAGCACAATACCAGGCCAGCTATTTCTAAACTATTAGCATTTCTTTGGAAAGATGCATGGTCGAATGGATTAATTTTTATGCAAAGCAATCAGTTATGTATCTGCTTCATAATATTCTAACATTACAGGTCTAGAGGGCAGAAGGTGTCTCTTCCATGTTCCCTCGTGTACCTGACATATCACCATTGCACATAGTCTGCTACTGTGCAGAAGCTGCAGTGAAGGGGTGGTGGTTTGTGAAGAATGGCAGAAGTAGAGATTTTGGGAGATGATGTTTTAGCCCTATTATCACAATATAATGCACGTTCCAATCATGGGCTGTTCTCATCTGGTGCACTTGGGTCCTGTGCTCCTGTGAAGAGCACAAATGTACTCGGTGTGTTTTAGGGCTTCTGTACACACTGGGGCCTTGTGCTGTATGGGGGTGTGATTTCTAAAGCATACTAGCACTGTTGCTTATTCATTGGTCCATGTAGAACCTGCTGATGTGCTTTAATGTGGTGCTGTTTGAAACAGTTCTATGTTAAAGCGCACGTGGGAACCTTTAGTGCACATCCACAAAATCTACATGGACCAATTAATGTGCAATCATTAGTGCACTTTAAAAATCACACCCCTGTAGAGCGCATTACCCCACCATGTAGACAAACCCTTAGACTGTAAATCCTCTGGGACCAGAATTGCCTCTTTTCTGTGTATGTACAGCACCCAGCACAATGGGCCCCTAATCCTGAGCCTTTGGGTGCTCCAGCCTGGACACACATTTACTATTATTGTAAGAAGTCTAGATATGAAGCATTCAGATACTGTGGTGATGAGGGCTATATTAAACCAGGGGAGAACAGACTGCTAACTGAGTTGAAAGCAAAACAATTCCTATTTTCAGCTGATGCTGGAACCTCGGTGGGGAAAGTTCACTTTGACAGGAGATGCAGCTAAATATGTGTAGTCTCTTTAAAATCATATTCATTACCTTCTCCTTTGCTAGTGCTGATGCTTTCTCTAATAGCTGTGTGAATCTGGCTCAACTTCTGCAAGTGGAACAGAATAGAAAGATTTTGGACAGAGAGGAGGAAGTGGCAAGTAGTACTGTCTTGTTGCTATGGAAGAATCACTCGATTTGTCAGACAATGGACCACAGCATCAGGATGTCAGCTGTGTGTGTGAGAGAGAGAGAGGAGAGTCTCACACTGTCTTTGTAAAGAGGAATCTGGAATAGCTAGCAAGACAGATCACAATGGAATTTGAGCTGTCTGACAATTCTGCCTCTGAGAAGCCCTGCCAGCCCTCATTCAGCTTTGAGGGGAATTAACTATATTAACAGTGAAGCAGCTATTACACTCACAACAGGAGATGGACAGGCATGTGATGTATATGATGTGGAGTCTTCACTTATGTAAATGCCACATCTTTCTCTTTGGGGGCAGCTCTCTGAAAAAGCCATCCAGAGAATCTCCCCCAATGGCAGAAAGTTGACAGTGCCTTGTTTATGAAGACAGATGAAGAGGACACGCTTACTTCATCACTGTGGCCCAGCTGAGTTTAGTATCCTTGTGTGTGGTTTTTTAAAGGGGTTATATAATTCAAAAAGGTTGCATACTCCCCACCCACTTCACACCCACCAGCCGTATGTACTGTTGTGTAGAGCTGTGTTGTTGCTGTCTGGAGAGAGTGCTGGTTTAATGAAATACCAAGCTTCCTTGGAACCACACATCCTAATCCCAAGAACAATGGCTACACCTGGGCAGAGTTCTCAGCTTAATGAAATAGCTGCCACCAAATGGTTAAACAGCAATTGTTCCTTATCCATCTGTGTAACTCTGGCTACTATTTCACTTCATGGTCAGAATTCTAAAAATCCAAACATTATGTGAATGCCACTGTATGTCAAGACCAAGGGTATGTCTATACTACCTGCCGGATCGGCGGGTAGTGATCGATCTATCGGGGATCAATTTATCGCATCTAGTGTAGACATGATAAATTGATCGCTCTGCTGTTGACTCTGGAACTCCATCACGGTGAGAGGTGGAAGCAGAGTCGATGGGGGAGCAGCAGCAGGGGAAGTTTACAGATGGAGAAACTGAGGCAGGGAGGTTGCGACTTACCCAAGATCATAAAATAAGTATCAGGCCCCTGGTTGGAACTCTGGGCTTCCACCCTCCCAGCCCCAACCTCAGTCCCTTTAAAACGCACTGCCTCATTAAATTCAGTGATACTGTATTTATACTCACTATACATGGAAGATATTCATATAAATCTTACCAATTAATGGTTTTGTGCCTTAGATTAAAGGTGCTGTAGAAATTATAAATTGTCTTGCTTGAATAAAAAGTTACCCATATCCAATGAGTAGATTGATTAATTGATTTTAAAACACTATTTAGTATTTAATGTCTTAGGTGCTTTATACACAGGTAGGAATATACAGTCCAGGCCCCAAAGAGCTGATAGTCTACACAGGTAACATATATACAAAGGGCAGCGATGGGATGGAATGAAAGCAGATGACTAAGCAGACACCTCTGTACTGCCTCACTCTCTCCTGAGGTGACTTGACTGCCAGACATCAAGGTGACATGCTGACTAGGAGGCACGTTGGACTCATCACTGCTCCTGGACACTTGGGAACAGGAATGACTCATACCTGTTCTGTCACGAGGACCCAGTCATTGTAATACACACTTCTTTTTGTCACCTCCAATCTGTACTTCTGCAACTTGCTCTACCTGGGGCTGACTTAGGAAATCAGTCAAACTCAGGCTGCAGCACATTTTTGGAGCCAGAAATATTGATGCGAAGGTTGCTGAGCACCAGTGCAATACACTACAAGCTCCTGATCCTGTTCTGGCTCCACACCAAAGTCATGTCTCTCATTTACAAGGCCCTCGATGGCTTGTGGCCTGGCTATCTCTGAATCTCACTCCAGATCAAGGACCACTGGTTACAAGTGGTTACAATTAAGCAACAGTGAAGACCTCTTCTGTTAGACTGCTTGTGCGCCTTAATTTTGTATTGGTGCCTTGATACCACAACAAAAAAGGTGCTTAATGAATCAGTTAGATGCATACCGATTAGCGTGAGTTTTGTTCATGCCATAATTTTTTCCTTGGGGGGACAATATTTATTCTATTGTGCTTTGTTTGTATGACTCCTGTTCTTTTCTTTCTAGGCTGGTTGGCGAATGCATAAAGAGAGATTTAATGAATGTGAAACATTACAATTAGCCCCGCAATGATAAAAAACTAATACATATTAGATCCTGTGACACACTGGCGACTCCACCGCACTGTGGAAAGTAGGCCTTGCTGGTCAGGACACATTGATTTCCTTATGACTCCATCCACACAGGATTCAAGGACAGGACAAAATACTATTAAGTCAGCAAGCAGACTGCAGTAAATAATGCAAGAGTTTGAGAGGGCTGAGGCTGTGTTAGAGTTATATAAATTTTGTTGAGCTATGCATCTCAGCATCATGTTGACACTGTCTCTGGCACATAAGAGAAATCTTGATAGGTAACATGAGTCAAAAAAGTCATTTGGGATTCGAGATGTGTTGCAGTTTATTTTCATGCAAGAGGCAAAAATAGCCCCCTCCCTCCCCGCTGCCCCACAAAAGAAAAGAAACACTGTATCTTGTCAATGGTTCTGTGACGAACTGGGAATGTTCTTAATGTTTTCTTTTAATACTGTGTGGGTGCCTGTGACGCAGCAGGGAGAGGGGAGTATTGGCCTGGGAAGGTTGCAGGGGAGTTTTGCTAGGACTTTCTGCACTGAGAATGGGAGACTTTCCTTGAGACCAGATACCTGAGCATGTAACATGAAAACCAGGAGAGGGGTTGGAGCCAGGTGACACCTTTGCCCCGGAAATGGACAAAGGCTGGGGGAGGAGCTGGGAGAGGCTGGGTGAGAGGACTGGAGGGGGTTTCAGTTTGGAGCTGGCTGGGGACGTGGACTGAGTGCAGACGTGGTTGTCTGACTCACTGCCCCCCAAAATGGACCCGGCCGATGGGTCCTGTTGTTTGTAGCTGCAAGACCTGTCTTGGACTGTGTTCCTGTTGTCTAAATAAACCTTCTGTTTTACTGGCTGGCTGAGAGTCATGGTGAGTCACAGGAAGCCAGGGGTGCAGGGCCTTGTCTCCCCCACACTCTGAGACAGGCTCCCATTAACAAACTAAAACAAACACAAAAATCTATGCATAGTAATATAACTAATGCTTGTTTACGAAGGAAGGAGAGGGGAGACTCCAATAGTGCATTCAGAAAGAGATAGCTTTCCACAGACTAACAGGAGGGAGAAAGAAACCCATTAGCATTCCTGCTCCTTTGTTTGCTTTTATAGGCTCTGATCCTGAAAATGCTTGAGCATGTGATTGTTCCCATTGAGCTCAGTGGGACTAATCAAGTGCATTAAGTTATTCATGTGATCAGGTGTTTGCAGGACCAGGGTCCTAGTTTAGTGCCACAGGGAAACAGAAGAAGAGAGAGAAAACTGGCTGTCATGCCAGCTCCTCAAAACTAACCTCTTGTCCTTTGTCCTTAGGCTTTTCTCCTGGTTTGGCCTAAGCATAGCTAGAATGCTGGCATCGTCTTGTGGGATCACTTTTGAGAGCCTCTTCAGGCATCAAAGCATCATTTATTCAGAGTTGCCAAATCTTGCAATTTTGTTGCTAGTCATATGATATTTCGTGGGCCTCGGTTCCTAAAATGAAGTGATTACAGGAGAATCTCGGCTTTCGGTTGTTTGTTGTTGTTTTTTAGTCAGTTTTGTAGTGTTGATGGTTGCAAAGGAAAGCTTGAAACTGTGAATTCTAATGGCTCAAAAGCCAGAAGGCAAATAAAAAGAACCACAAAATGTACTATTTAAAAAAACCTCATGATTTTTAAGTCAATTTTATGATGGGGGTGAGGGAGCTGACTCATAAAATCTGAACACTTGCAGTTGGCAATACTGCAGGAATAACCTCCAAAATAACCAATAATATCAAAGAGAGTTAAAATAAAAGGAAATTTATTCAAAAAGAAAAATATATTGATCCCAGGTTTTTAAATAGCAAAGCCTAAAATAGAGGGAGAAATTTCTGAAACTAAAAATAAAAGGCAAAGCTTCATCTCTTTTTGTTATGGGAAAGGTTTAGGGTTATGGTATGGCAGTCCTCAAGGGGTGCACAGACAGGCTGGCTGATGTTACAGGTTAGATTACAAAGAACTCTGAATCTTAGAGTACATACTGAGATCATCCTGTGCTTGTTTTTCTTCTGGGCTAATCCTACAGTACTTGGCATCAAGCCATTGCCTGCACTACAGACATCTGCCAGAATAGCTGTGCCTGTCAGGAGTGTGAAGAGGTGTGTTCCCTGATGGGCGTAGCTGTGCTACTGACAATACACTTTTGCCATTATAGTGTCTTTTGCTCAGGAGAGCTGGAATAAGCTATACAGGCAAAAGCGCAGTTTGCTGGTTTAAGCTATGATCCACCCTAGGAGCACTTTGTCAGTATAGTATAGCAGTAATCCTAAAACAGCAAAGCGTCCCTAGTGTAGACATGGCCTCGCTCAGGATCCTACCCAGAGTTCTTATCTTTTTCCTCTTGGTCTCTCCTTTTCTGCCACCCTGATGTCCCCTGCTAACCATGTCAATAGATTAGATCAATGGTTCTCAACCTGTGTCCTGCGGGCCGCTTGCGGCCCAATCAGCACAGACCTGTGGCCCATGTGACATCCTCAGAGCCATACAGGTAGTATTGGATGCGGCCCACATGACACATTGTGGGCCACATTTGTGGCCCACAATGATAAATAGGTTGAGAACCACTGGACTAGTTCCACCAATGGGTAACTCCTATCCCCCCAGCCAGACCAGTTTAGGAGTTGATTCAATAACCCTGTCAAACACCACCTCTGAGAGCCATTAAATCTCCTCTCTCTTTATCCCTTCCTTGAAACTGCCCTCTTTAGCCATTATTTTAACCAATGGGCCTTAACGTAGCTGGACTGGGTCAAATCAAGAACCCAGAGTACCTTTACAATGGCTTTTCTTCCGTGTGCTTGTCTATTGCTACAGCTGTGCACCATCACTGGGGCAGCTACTGTTAGCACAGATGTACTGCACTGGGGCACCCTATGACTGGTACCGGCATGCTTCATACCAGGGCAGCCTGTCTACACTGGGGGGTTGTATTTTTGTCAGAGCTAATTCTCTACAGATGATGCTTAGTCACCTAAGAAGGTCTGAAGCTCTCAGACAGCCTCTCTTCTCCCTTGGTGACAAGGGGTGAAAGATTTACATTGGATTTAGTGGTCCGTATACCATTGTGCCATTAGCATTTTGCCCCTCTCCTGTATAGGGCAATAAACCATACTTTCCTGCCACAATGGCATCTTGTTTCGGTATTGACTGTGATAGTCCATAGAGTGGTAGTTTCAGAGGATACTTTTCAGCAATTTCTGTGCCAACAGGAGCTGCTTAGTGCTTGGCAATTTTGCAAATTGGGTCACTTATTTAGGTCCCTGAACATGGATTTAGGAGTCTAACTTTCAGCATCCATTTTTGAAAATCTTTATACATCTATAAGGTGAAAGCGAGAGACCAGCAGGAGTACGTGGATGCAAGGTGCTGTATAGCATAGTTACTCTATTAGTGAATAATCTTTCAGTTTTAGTTTATTTCTTACAAATTCAATGCTGTTGTCTTGTCTCCACAGTAGATATTTTGGTTTAACATCCAGCACCTAGTATGAAACAATTGGAATAACTGGTAAACACTGCTAATACAAGCAGTACTATTGTGGAAGAACTAATGCTGTGGGACATGTACCCTCTTCTCCTGGTGGGCCTTTGTTTTCCATGGCAAGGTGGTGCTTTAAGAATTAAGTCAAGATCAATAATGTCACTGTAAATATGCAAACAATGGGTAGTCACTGTCATCTACTCACTGGAGCTAGGAATGGGCGAACCCAGGTAGTGTGAAGTTTTGAGCAACTCACTAACTATTTGGAGGGGATGCAAAATCCGTTTGTGTTTCTGAACCTTTTCTCTGCCATTTGAATCTTTTTAAAAGATGATTCAAAGTTGGTATTGGGGTTTTGTTTTTTGTTTTTTTTTTGCCAGCCAGTGGGAAGCCTGAATTCTGTATTCTGGATAAAAGTGCCCCCAAAAGCTAAGTTGGATGGGCTGTATATGGCACAGCTAGTAGTTACTTTCTTTGGATGTTGTTCTATACCAAACTGTGGCTCCTTGTCACAGATATACTGTGTTTGTGTGTCACTCTGTCCACATGCTGCTCCGTTTCTCGCACTGTCTCCAAAGCTGAACACAACCCACTAAACTTTAGAGCCCATCATGCTTGAGTGGCTTCCACATCAGAGAAAATGAGTTTCCCACTCAACTAGAGCTGAAGTACCAATTCCTTACTACCAGCTACATGGGGACAAGGCAGCAGCATTGCTCTGCTAACAAAAAGCCGTCCTCGGGATAATTAAGGTATAAAATAACCCAGGCTGTGGAAGTTTAGGTAGTGCTTGCAGTGGCTTTCTGACTTTTATATGTAAAAGTCACCATAACAAAATGGCCATGGTAAGCCTTGATAATTGAAGTGTAATTGATTAACGTGCAGCATAGGTCCTTCAAGTCTGTTTTTAGATGGCTCCTTCCTATGTGGGTGGTAAACTTTTAAAACCTTTGGGGAGAGGGTTAAGGCGCCTGAGAAACGTTACATTTGCTTGATTACATTATTATATGACCATTTGACTCTAGGAGCTGGGGCTTAAGGCCTAGCCACTTGATTTTTCAGAGGTGCTGCGTGTACTTAGGCACCTCTGAAAATCGAGCCCTCCATATCTTTATGGCATAATAATCCATGCAAATAGAATGGTTTGCCTTGGATTTTATGGTGGCAAATATTCAGTGATGTGTAGGAAATTAGGAGTGTAACAGCCACAGAAGAAATCACACGGCTAAATCCTGTACCTTATGCTGAATATTTATGCCTCTGCTCCCACATGCAGCACTTGCCATATAGATATCTGATTTAAATCAGCATTCCACACTGAACTTGTAGCAATCAGTGTGGAAATTGTCCTTACTGTGCATATGTTTGCTGCTTCCGAATGTCACCATTTGGCATTCTTGCATACCAATATTTCCATCAACATGTCTACTATCTGCCAGTCTGCTAGCCAGCATATCTGAGATTTCGTTGACTAGAAATCCTGAACAAGCAAGTTCATTTCCTATTGTCTGGATTTAGATCTTCTATATGAAGAAATCCAAAGTCAGATACAAACTATTCACCAGGCCCCAGCCATATATCCACGAGCTGCATCTGTGCTTGCCTGATAATAACCAACAGTAATATCAGGCAGAATTTGCAACATCAAATTCTGCCACATGAAAAGAAATGCAAAATCTGCCTCATCTCAAAGGAGATTCTGTGCTAATCAGAAATGTTTTGGACAAAGGGCTCTTGCCACTGAAAAATTTAGGTTGCTTTCCCATCAATCCATTGAAACACTATTATTCTCTGTGGCTGCACATTGTGTAGGAATTCAGCCATCCCTGCTTAATCCTATTTGGCTACACTTGCTCTGTTGCTGTATTGGAATACGCTCACATTTTTGGAAGTGCAAAGAATTATTGCCTTTTGTGAACCATGCAACTTCAGCATTGCACCTTTTTTGGGGGGTGCTTTTTTTTTTAATATATATAATATTGGCTTTTAATGTGAATGCAGGAAGAGTACCCAGGCAATTCTAATTAACGAGTTACTTTCTACCCTAATCAGAGGGACACACTGCGTGGTAGTCTGCGCACAAGACTAGGAGCAAGGAACTCCTGACTTCTAGCTCTGGCTCTAACACAGACTACTTCTTTGGCCTTGGCCAAGATACTGAGGACCAAACCTTCAAAAATGGCCTCTAATTTTGAATGCCTCAATGTTTAGGTGTCTGTTTTTCTTGAGGCACATAAGGCACTTTGGGATCCTCATATGAAAGGTGCTGAAAAAGTATAACCCGGTATATATTCTGGCTCTGTGCCTCCCTATTTTCAGTCGGTTTTCTATTTGTTTACCTCTTAACTTTAGTCCCTTTCTGTATGTTCAGTTGACCTATCCCTGGTGTTTTAGCGGCACATCCAAACTTTGGCTGTGACACAATGTACTGATAGTGGCTTCCACCTCGTTAGAGACTGAACACCTTTAGTTTTGCAGCTCTTTCAGCTGGAGTGTGCTGGGAAGTAGGAGCTACTGTAGGATGCTGGTCTCACATGGCTGTGACCTCCCAATTTGTTAGACACCATCAATGGTGTTTCTAGAAGTTAACCTTAACAGTGGCAGAGAATTTGATTTTGAGGTCACAGAACTGCACCAATCCCTCTCTCCAGAATATTAGAAAGTACTAAAGGTGAATTTGATTTGGTACAATATTAGAGCAATACTATCCATTTTACCCCTGCTATAGAAATGTTGGCATCTAAATGCACCCTGAAGATGTGCTTCACACTATTACATATTCTCTCATCTGGGATAGCAAAGTTCTTCCACAAAGAGAAGAAAAGTAAACTGCCCACCTGGGAAACAGGCTGGATCCCTTATAGCTGATATACTAACCTCTCAAGCAGAGTAAGTGGCTCTCCCACTTGCCAGAGCTATACTGGTTAACAACCAGTTGCTACTTTTGCTGGAATGTGAATAGCTCAGTTCTGTGGAATGCTTGGCAACTACTGGACTTGGCTGTGCCCCCTGAAATTCCCTGTAACACATTTTCACAACCTACTCTGGTGCCCTTAAAACACCTTTGTTCCCAATCTCTCCCCCTTCCACCTCCCACCTCCCCCCCCCGCCCCTCCCAGGTATCTGTAGTGCTTGTGTCTCCTGCAGGAAGGAAAACAGAGTGGAAGATGGAGGGGGAAGTTTTGTCCACCACAGACAAATCCATCTGTGTGATGTGTGGTGGAGCAGATCAGAGGAAGAAATGTCCCAGTGCGTAACTGCTTGTCACAGCTGCAAAAGCTGCCCATCCAGGGTAGATAAGGACGTAGCCTGGGCCTCTCAGGACAGGATCGTCTGCAGCCCCAGTGACTGGTGGCAATGTGCAGACACTGGGTATTTTGGGTTTGGATGCTGAGGCCTAAATATAGAATTTCCCTGGCTTCTTTTTTCAGCCTGCAGCAATGGGGAAGCCCCTCGGTTTAGCTGGAAACATCATTGCACATGCATGTTTTTTAAGATGTTGCTCACAAAGAAAAGTGCTCAAATGAAAAATAAACCTTTAAAACATCCCAGCCTATTCACTCCTGGCAGTCTGATACTCCTTCAAACTGTCAGACTTAGCAGATTGTTTACTGGAAACGGTTCAATTGGCAGGACCTTCTGCTGTGCAGATGAAATTTTAAAATCCCGTTTCTTGTTGCGCTCAAAGAGTCTCTCTTTCCACTATGTAGCTTCATAGAATTATTATTCACTTGTTTCCCATTGAATCAGAAAATATCCTCTCCCTTTCATTTCTATTATAAAAATGTGCAAGGAATATTAACCCTCATGCATCAGGACATAAGCCAACCACTAACTGCCTGGGCTTCGGAGGAAACTTTCCCTCATAGGCGTGATAATGAATAATGGGCAATTATCCCTGAAGCAGCTGGCTTGGCCACTGGATGAGTCAGGATATTGGACTGGATGGACCATTGGTTTGACCTGGTATGGTAATTTGCATGTTCCCACATGGGTGTCTCTTGGTAAACTGAGTATTTCTGTAACTAGTCACACTCCTACCCATTCCAGACCTAAGAGAAAGCTTAATAGCTCGGCTCTTATTTTCTCACCTGCAAGAAGAGCAAGGGGAAGAGTCTGTTGAAATTCTGGGGCTTTTATTCATCCATTCTCATTGCACTGAGGTGACTGCCTTAATTTGTTTAGGCTTGGGCTACCCGTCTCATTGGCCTGCTTTCGTGGCTGAGATGCACTCCTCCGTCTTTTCAGCATGCATGTTTGCAAACTGACCCAGGCTTGCAAGTGATTGTGATGAGAGGGACAAACAATAAATAGCTCATTGGGGCTAATGCTCCAGAGTCCACCATGTGTTTGAGAAATTGTATGCTATAGCTCCTTCTCACATTCACTGGTCAGAGGTTCACGTAAGAGCTGGGCTGCTACACCTTTGTCCTCTTCACCCTTGACCGCTGCAGCTTTGTCCTCTAGGGTAAATGCTGATGCAACCTGTATCCAACTATTTCGTTCCATTCTTCCTCTTTCCTTACCTCTTGATCGACTAGAAAGCCAATAGCCACACACCACTTCTGGCTCACAACGTACTTAAAGGATGATTTACTGTTTATCTTAATATCTCGAGTTAGTCATTCTTTACACTCTTTATCCCTTTTTAGTTACAATGTTCACCTTGCCAGGCACAGTTAGCACTGTAAGCAAGATTGCTATTGTTTAAAGGATACTCCTTTAGTCCAATTACATTTTTGTAGTTCACCTAACCATGCTGGTTTCCTTCTCTTCTTACTACCCTTTTGGGACAGTGGTCACGGTGGGGTGTCTCAAAGGTTTATACATTATTTTCCTCCAATAGCACTGTTTCCTTCAATAGTCTCCAGGCTGAGTCTTCCTAGTGACATGAGCACATTTGAAAACTGTATTACCTCTAAGGAAGTCACCCTCTAATAGATCAGCCTCAATGGTGCACTGATCATTGTCATCCAGTGGAACTCCCACACCAGCTTCCTGCATTAACTCCTGCCTCTTACATAAGACTAAGTTGAGAGCTGTCTCTTCCATTGTAGGTGTCATAAGAAGCTGATCTAAGAAGCTGTCGCTTACAGCATCAATAAAGTAAGCCTCCAGACAGTGCCCTGATGTGCCATTCAACCAACTAATATAGGGGTAGTTAAGATCACCCATAATTATTGCATCTGAAGATGATTCAACTTCCTTAATCTCCTAACAAGGTCATTATTGTTATGTTGATCAGCTAGTCTCATCATGTTTGGATTTTTGTTGTTGGGATTCATAACCAAAGAATCTATAATCTCTTCTTTGTGTGCTGTATAACACTCTCTGCCCACACCCGGGGGCATTGGAACAGTTTATGTAGTAAGGGTGATGAGAGAATCATAGAATATCAGGGTTGGAAGGGACCTCATCTAGTCCAACCTGCTGCTCAAAGCAGGACCAATCCCCAGACAGATTTTTGCCCTGGGGGGGGGAATTTGCCCCAGGCCCCACAGGGACCCCACGAGCCCTGGCCCGGCAGTGGTCTGGGTCTTTGGCAGCAGGAGTCAACCATTTCTGATGCCTGGAAAATGCCTTTCTTGTGTCCGAAGCGCAGTCCCACTATTGATGGACACTGCAAAACTATCTGTGGTATTAAAGCTGCCCAGCTGCTGAAGTTTTTGTGATTAGGGTGTTGATGAAGTAGGATCACATTACAAGATGGTGTTGTTATGGCTTACCAGTGGATTCTGTGAATGTAGTTCAAGTCCTTGGTTCAAATCTGATTCCCCTATAGTAAAATATCTAGTACAAGGAAGCAGCAATGACCATGAATGGAGGCTTCCAGATAAGAAGAGAGTAAGAATTCTGGGATTATTTGGTTTAGAGATGAAGCATGTTATAGGTCTATCCAAGAAAAATCCATTGGACATTCCTATTGACACAGTCCCGTAATACAAGATGACATGTAAAACTAACGCAAAATGTCAAATGGGTAAAACAAAATACTGTGTGCAACATAAAACCTATGCAATGTATAGTTGCAGGGAATTACTAAAACAAAGATCCCAAAAAAGGATTGATCATTTATAGGAACAATTATAACAATTATAACTATATAACATTGTATAATTACAATGGTTCTGAATTCTCATGCTTCAGGGTATAAACTGATCACCTTCTCCTATCAGGAAGAAAATTAGTACAGAGCTGCACAATCCATGGGCATTATGGAAGTGTTGAAAAGCAGGACATCAGATTAAATGGCCCATTTTTCAGCTCTAGTATGGTAATTCCTATATTCCTGTGAGAATACCCACTAAACTGTCTGATGGAAGATGGCAAGGGCAGAGGTGAATCCAAACAATCTGTTATAGTGAAATAGACCCCACTGCGTATGGATGGTAATATATTGCCTGGACCACTCCATCAGGACCAGGTGCTGGTATGCATGGCTCAAATCCAACTTTGTAATGGTTTTCCCCAAGCTGACGTGACACCAATTTTTCAGTGTATGTGATGGGGTAGGAATGCTACCTTGCTGCTCTGTCAACGAGAAGTCTATATTTCCTCCAGAATAGCTACTGGCCTTTCTAATTTCCTTACCAGTACAGATGAGCTGCCCACTAATAGTAACAAATTCTATGACCCGCCCCCCCCCATCCTTTATTTCTATTCAGAACCCCTCTACGCCATAAAATCAATTGTGTTGGTGGGGAAGATGGCTGTCCCCTGACTTAATTATAATGGACACAGCAAGGCTACACAACAGTTTGGGGACAGGGTAAAAACAAATTTAGGATCCTATCTATATTACAAGACCAAATTATGTTTTAATTGTACTCCCAAACCTTGTTACAGCCTTGGTGTGTCCATGGTTTAATTGATATGAATGTTTCGAGGCTGTTTGAGCCCAGGCACCCTGAGGGTCAGAAGTTCCAACTCCTCCCCCCGCCCACCCGGAGCCCTGACCTCCCCCATCCTGCTGCTGCAGCCACAACCCCCCATGTGGCTGAAATCCATAACCTCCTCTTCAGAGTTACGGAACATTTTAGAGTTACGGACAACCTCCATTCCTGAGGTGTCCGAAACTCTGAGGTTCTGCTGTAGTGCCTAGAGGCCCCAACTGAGATCAGGGCCCACAATGTGTTAGGATCTGTAAACATAGATGGATATAGACAGGCCCTACCCCAAAGAGCTTATGCTCTCAATAGGTGCTACAGCCAAGAGAAAGAGAAACAGAGACAGAGGGGAGTGATGTGATTTGCCCAGGGACACCCAGAAGGGTAGTGGCAGAACTCGGTATAGAACCCAGTGTCACAGTCTGGGGTGCACTCCAGACCAGCGAAGGGTTGTGCACTGCCTGCCCTGCCTCACAATGCTTTGCTATTGTAATCCCCAGCTTAGGCTGTAAGGTCTGAGGCCTTTTTCTGCAGCCATATTAGGAGAGCAGCAGCCATGACTCAAGAAGCAGAAAGTCACATCCTCACATTCCTTCTAAATTATAGCAAACCAATGTAATATCGGGCTGTTAAGAAGGTGCCCCTCCTCACAGTATCCACCATCACCAGATAAGCAAGGAATCTGTTTAAATGCTTAAAGCAAACTCTGTTTGATAGCATTCTGTCTGGCAAGGAATCACTTATCAACAGTTTGGGTGTGAAATCTCTGCTTCTTTATTGTTTTGCCTTTATGGTCCCTACTTCTCCATTGTTTATCTATATGGTCTCTGTCCAGTTCTTTGATTGTTTCCGTCTGTTACATAACTCATTTTGCTAGGTTTAAATCAGCTATGGTGGTGGGGTATGATTGGTTAAAAAATTGTTTCATAATGGGTTAGGATGGGTGAAAAATACTGTTTAGTAGTGCTTTCGTTTAAAATGATTGGTTAAGGTACAGCTAAGCAGAACTCAAGTTTCACTATATAAACTGGGGTCTGACTCCAAAAGGAAGTTCTTTGGAACAAACTCCAGGACACAGCTCCAAAATCAGAGCTGCCAGACCACAACACCCTGCCAATCTCACTGTGCAGAAGCTGGAGTCCCCAGATGACCTGATCCTGACTGGCCAGCAGGAAAAGATCATCTGCCTTATTGGGAGTGGTGAGCATTGTATGTTCAGTGTGTGTATTCTGTTTTGGTGACTGTTAATAAATAGAGGTTAAGGATATTACTGTGTAAGGCTCTTTCACTGGTTAAAGACCCTGTAAACCCACAGAAGATTACACTTTGAGCCCTAGGAATTGTGTATGGGTCACCCTGAGCCCTAGGAACTGGGTAAGGATAGGTGTCTTTTGCCCAGATAACTAGGAACTGGAAAAGGGTGGGCGTGCCTAAATCCATATGTGCCAACTCCATGGGTGCTCCAAAAAAATTAGTGGGTACTTAGCACCCACTGGCAGCCAGCTCCCCGACTTCCCCCATAGCACCTCTCATCCACCAGTGGCCCTGCCCATCAACTCCTCCCCCCCTTCCCAGCACCTCCTGCCTGCCGCTGTCAGCTGTCCCACGGTGTGCAGGAGAAGCTGGGGGAAGGGGAGGAGTGGAGATAGGGTATGCTCAGGGGAGAGGTGAAACTGGGCAGGAAGAGGCGGGGGTGGAGCAGGAGTGGGAAGAGGCAGGACGGGGTAGGAGCTTGGGAAAAGAGGTGGGGTGGGAGCACCCCCCAGGCCCTACAGAAAGCTGGCGCCTATGCCTAAATCAACTGGATTATGCCTTGAGCCCTAGGAACTGGGTAAAGCTGCGTGCCCTAAAGTATGTCGGTTACAGGGCTGCTCACAAGCAGCATGCAGGTCACACCCTAAGTGTCTGTGTATAGCTGCAGCCTTCCTCTAGCAGCTGTGACCCCAGCAGCCTGTCAGCAAAACACCAGTCATACTTTGGTTTTCACCAGCCTTGGTTACTACTTGCAGGGTGATTCCAACACACTCCCAGTCCTGAATTTTCCCCAAATTTATATTCTGCACAGTCCAGGCCTCTCCGGGGTAGATCATCTATTAAAGGTCCATTGCCCCTGTAAGGGGCAAGAGTTTGCTACTTTAACTGGAGTTATCCAAACAGTTCAGTTTAAACACAACACTGGATTGGTTCAGATTTTAAAAAATAGAACAAGTTTATTGACAAAAGAAGATAGGACTTTAAGTGAATTCACGTACTAGGTATTAAAGCCAGAAATGGTTACAAGAGAAATAAAGATAAAACAGTTTCTAGTAGCTAAAACTTAACAAGCTAGACTTGGTTCAAGGTGTTCCCAACAACATGGCTGACCACATTCTCAGGTCAGGGTCTCCCCACAAAGGGCTGGTTCCTTTGTCTTCTTAGGTGAGAGGGAAAGAGAGTGAGCTTGTGGTTTTCTACCCTTTTCTTTTATAGTCCAGTGAATGTTTGAAGTGGATTCTTCTGAGGGTTACCCTTCAAAGCAATGTTTATTCAAACAGTAAAGGAGGCAACATGGAGTCTGGTGGTGAAGGAGGCTCCATGTTTTTTCTTCTCACCTGTGTTTTCTGAGATGCAAATTTGCTCTGTCTCCTGCCATTTCCTTTCCCTCCTGGCTCAACAACCCTGTTTACTACTTACATGTAAACTGAGGGAAACACACATTTCTTCATTCAGGATAGTTCTGCCTGGGCAGGGCTGTGTGGGTTTGAACATATGCTAAGAACAGTATGCAGGAGGATTTCATAACTTTACATAGAATGTCACTACATGCATTTCACCATGATATTATTGACTAGCAAGTTATTAGTTTTCAAATGATACCTCATAAGGCATACTGGGTACAATGATTATTACAATAGTATGTAGGGTGTGAATACATGTGTGCTTTCAGTCCCACCCAGGTCTTCTGACTCCTAGTCCAGTGTTCTATGTACCTCAATATCAAGCTTGCAATTGAACATCTACTCAGCACTAAGTCGACTCTGGGTGAAGAGGACAGGCAAGAGGATGCAAGGAGTAGTTAACTATCATTCTGTCTTTGATAGGATGTCAAGAAGATGTTGCACAGGCATTGCATTTTAGTGCAGGGACTATGCCTTGTTGTCTGTTTGAAAAGAGAAATGTAGTACATTGTAGGTGCTACCAAGACCACACATGCTAATAGTAATTAATAATAGTTGTGTGCATTTACAAAAATCATAGTTCAAAACATCTGAGTCCTGGTATCCTATAATCTCAATACATTAAACTTCCATCAGTGGTATTAAAGTTTTTTCCCATAATAAGGCATGAACTTTCTCAGTGCGAACAGATCAATGGACTTCAACCACTAATGCAAAGTTTCCTTTGTAATATGCCATCTGAGGCAAGACCTCTACAACACTATAAGCTAAGACTTCATCTGGTGATTTAACTGTAAATGTAGCTTGCGAAGAGATTTAGCTGCATCTTCCCCTCCCCCTCCCCTTCCAATTGCCTTTACTGAGGTTATATGCCAAACACTTTTAAAATATAACCCAGGTCTATTACCCACATGCACTTCAATAGATGGTCAATCCAGCTCCCATCATTAAGTTCCTTTCCTGATTTATGGACACCTGCTACACAGCGCTATAAATCAGGACATATATCAGACAATATAATGGGAGAAAGACATGCATTTTTTCAGCAGAACCAGTGTTATAACACAGAAACGGTAGCACTATGGACTTGTCCTTTTTGCGTATTGCTTTTGCGTCTCCATCCAAAACAATCAAAAGGAGGAGTCTGACTAGATGGCAGCATAGAAAATTGTGTCAGGGCTTAATAGGCAAATGTAAATGTTGTGTGAGATTCTTAATTGTTTGTTTTGCTATTTCTTTGCAAGTGGGAAAGAGAAAGAGGGGTGGCTTAGAGACCCCAAGAAACGAATACGATTGGCTGGTGATTTGACTCAAGAGAGGGAACCGGGGATGACATTAGAGCAGTGAGGAAGAGATTTATGTCTTTTACTGTCCATCTGCAAAGCAAAACAAAAATAGCTGAAACACCGTTTTTTTGCTTTATCGGCTCTGTGAATAAGCATATAAATTTCTATGACATTTCTGGAGGCTTGCTGAAGGGGAAAAAAAAATCATCCCCCAGGACCTGGCCAGCAGCAGGGGCAGCATATGGTCTGCTGGAATCAGTGGCTGAGTGCCTTTTGTGTGTGTTAGCATTAAAAAGGTGACTTTGCGAGTAATTTCAGAAGTAGGGAGGGGTTTTCTTTTTTCTTTTCTTTTTTAAATCCTGCCTAAGCTGATGCAGCTGTCGAAGCCAATAACTCTTCCATAAGGAAGTTGTGCCGCGTTTCATGACTGGGAAGCAATGAAGGGTGCAGACCTCATTTACAGCTCTTGGCTTCCTCGGGGTGGCACACTTGGCCTCAAGAGCAGAGGTCTTCTTGCTAACAAGCTCATCCTGGGAGGAAGAGAGAAGATGCATGAAGAGGATATTAACATCCCTGGAGCAGCTAAAGAAAGGAATTGTGGGTGTTTTATTTTTCCCAGCAACTGCTGCTTACTCAGATGAGGCGCAAAGTCCCGGCAAGTTCATGGGAAAGTGACTGCGACCTCCTTGTACATTCCCAAGTTTGTATGACCATGGCAGGGGAGCATGGTTTAAAGGATGGAATCACTGGGATAAAATAAATACCAATAGGGAACTGTTTGCAGAGGATAAACTAGGGATTTTCTCTTTAATCATTGACTAAAACCATATGTTCTTTCTGGTAAAGGAGGCATGAAATGTAACTTGCTGTCAGAAAGATGTCTTTCTGCAAACAGCACCTCTGGATGTTTATCTCTCTGGCAATGTGCTCTAAACTCTTTGAAATGTAAAAAGAATACATTGCTAATCACATTGTTGCTTGAAGATCAACAGTGACATGACATATTTTGTCACGTTTCCACTTTGGTCTCTCTCACTCTTTTTTAAATGAAAACAGTGACATTCATTCAGGGCTACGTTGGTGCATTTATTTTTTTGTTGATGACTCTCAACTGCCCTTTCCCTGGAGCTTACGGTCACAAAATTATCATCTGCCGTTTGCTGTCGATTGCTGGTTTTGGCCTTAGCATCATTTCCAGCTGTTGGCAAAAGGCATCTTGCTATCACATGTATTTTCCCCAGTTTCAGAGCTAAATGCAGCCCTTGGTTACATGTGTGTAATGCCACTGAAGTCAGTGGAAATGCATGAATGCAACTGAAGACAGACTCTGCCCTTGAAAAGCCATAAAATGTAGAGTATCTTATTGCCTTATTCATATCTATACGTCTTTCCAGAAGAGAGAAATTAACCTCTAACTAAAATGACATTGTTCTCCCTCGCATTTTTTTTCCCCTCTGGGAGCTGAGTACCTGAAAGCGGTTTGGAGGCAGTAGGCATAAAAGTAAAAGCAAAACCCATCAAGAATATCACCCCATGCATTTATTAAAGGGTTTTCAAACTTTTCCATATCTAAATACTGAAATTTTCATGGAGCTCCTCCCTTCCCACTTGTCACTGTATCCTGTACCTGTGGCAACTCATGGAAAAATTGTAAGAGAGCAATGTCTTCTTAGCTTCTTTTAATGGGATTTAGCTGCTGGAAACAAAGAGGAAAGTGAACCATCAGTCTTCACCAACCACCAGCAAATGCCCTAAAGACCTCGGTGTGGGACTCGCCGATTCATAGTTTAAGGACATATCCAAGATGACAAATAAGGCAATATGCATCTGATTTTAAGGGCCAGGTTTCCAAAGGGGAGTGGATGTTTCTACAAAAAATGGCATATTTGCAATTCCAGTAATGGAGCATGTCAGCGGGTACTTATGTAAGTGTGTACAAATGCAGGTTTGTGCATGTCCCATGGCCGTTGGTGGTTTCCATGCATACCGGTTGCACCCATCTTTGAATATGTGGCCCTCAAAGAAATAAGCTGTCCTTTTTTGTGCAATTCTCATTCATCTCAATGACAGGTTCTTCTGCCTGTAGACTGAGGACAGTGTTAAGAACTGATTTAAAGCACAGCCAGTGGAAGCCATTTGCAATGCACACACAGCAAGCTTTACTGGTCCTACCAAACCCCGGAGGTATGCTACATATTCCTGAGTGACATCTACTAGCACCGTATCTGTTAACTAACTATACACATATACACAGATATAGAATACTCCAGTAACAGGCAGTACCGTGCAGGGTTCTAGATTTGAATGACGAAGGAGAATGTGCCCCTAAACAAAGCTATGATGACCTCTTGAATGTTTCAAGGTGTATGGCTTTATTCAAAGGGAAAAAGGTTTACTGATGCTTGAGTGTCTGTCTGACAAAGATTTACATCGTTACAACAAGCATGGCGATTAATTTAAGGGGCATATTCTTATCATGATGCCTTACGATTTACCGCCTCAACTAATTGGTGTGGATTCATTTTGCATAAGGATAAGGTGATGTGCAATGCTACATATCGCAGTATCTTTTCAGTGCCCTCCCAACACGATAAATATCTATTAGATAGTGCCCAGCAATGTGCAGTTAGAGATGAACCATAAATCCTTGGTGTTAAAACAGTATTTAAAAAAATCCAGTGCTGTGTCAGCCAGGCCTCTGAGAAAGCATAGCTGATAAACAGATTTTGATTGGCTCCTTTTACACCAATGCCCAGGGCAACACCTTCTGGAAGAGTTCAAAGAGCAGAAATCTACTGGTGCCAGCCATTGATCCAGCTATCTGGATTAACCTTGATTTCCTTCTTTTTATACTCATTCCTTCCACTGAGGAGGAAGGAAACCACACATAAGAGCAACTCCTATACCTGTCACATTGAGAGCCTGAAACTGGCAGCATTGGTGTATACACCAGGCCTGGTTCTCCTCTCACTCCCAATTTACACTGGCAAGACTCTATTGATAGCTGAGAGATTTACACTGCTTTGTAAAGACAGTGTGAGAGGAGGACCAGGCTGTGCAGATCCTGAGTCTCAATTCTCAAGGAAGTTAAAGATCAACAGGCTCTGAGCCATACTATCTATACTTAAAGGCAGGGGTAATTAATGTTACTGATGTCCTTTCTCAGCACAGTTGCTGAATTTTAGCATGAAGAGTAGGTGTTCTCTCACGCTACCCCAGCTCACCCAGTAGGTGCTCTGATACAGAATTCTCTGACAAAAGGTTATATATCTCTTCAGATCCTGACAATGTGAGGACCCACTATAAATACCCTGAGGTTAACACCACCACCACTGATACCAGAAGAGCTGGATCCTGCGGATTGTTGTTGTTATAGCAAATGTGACAACAAATATAGACCTTACACATTTAATAAAGTGAGTTCTATACAAGACAGGAAGGAACTTCTCCACAGAGATCTTATCTACACAGGCAAAAATGAATTTCTTAATTTCTCATCAGTGCCACTCCAGGGGTGTTAACAAGGCAAAGGGGCTTTCCACTTTCCTCTATATGAGGCTAGATCACACAGTGACAGAAATGCTGCTGTATAATAGTATTTCCAAAGCTGCTGTCATCCTTGGCACTGCCTTAGCAATAGTAATGGATACTGCCACCCATGAGATACCTGAGAGAGGTGGCAGGGTCCAAGGAAGTCATTTTTGGAGAGAGGCAACCAAACAGTAGTGATGGAAAACTGCACCTCCACCCATAGACCTCTCTTGTAGATTCCCACAAGGATCAATTCTCTTTATGGTTCTTTTAAACATCTACATGCAGCCACTAGGTGAACTGGAGAGATGATAGGAACTCACGTGTCAGGAATACATGGACAACACACCGCTCTATTTATCTTTCACATACGACCACACCACCACCACCAAGGTAGAATCATAGAAATGTAGAACTGGAAGGGATGTTGATAGGTCAGCTAGTCTGGTTCTCTGCACTCAGGCTGGAGTAAGTATTATTTAGACCGTCCCTGACAGGTGTTCGTCTAACCTGCTCTTAAAAAACTCCAATGATGGAGATTCCACCACCTCCCTAAGCAATTTGTTTGACTGCTTAACTACCCGTAGAGTTTGGATTTTTTTTCTAATGTCTAACCTAAATCTGCCTTGCTGTTATTTAAGCCCAAGTCCTTTTCTCAGTGGCTAAGGAGAACAATTTATCACCCTCCCCTTTATAACAAACTTTTATGCACTTGAAGACTATCTTGTCCCCCCTCAGTCTTCCCCAGACTAAACAAACCCAGTTTTTTTCAGTCTTTCCTCATAGATCATATTTTGTAGGCCAAGATAGATTTTAGTCAAGTCGCTTAGTGCACACTGGAAGGTGCTCAGACACTTTGGTGATGCGGGTGACATGAGAACCTATATACAATAGAATAGAAGAGCTCAGTTCAACAGTAGGAGATTTTAAAAATAACATCAGTGAAGGCATTTGCATTTCATCCTGTAACCATTTTGGAAGCTAAGAGGTTACAGACTGGAGCTGAACAGGACTGGGACAGAATGTGTGTCTGTGGCAGATACAAGAATTGTTCATGCAAAGCTGTGATAAGACATACAACACCCCCAACCACCACCAGTCAAAAAAGGGCTAAGGAACTATGGTCACAATCTGGTCCAGCTGGGTAGCTTGTCAGGCCTGGGAGCAGGCTCTTAAAAGGTAGGATCTCAGCCCAGTTGGTGTGGCCCTCAGAAACAGGCAGAGCTAGAGCTCCCAGACCAGGGTAGTGGGTTGCTTTCTGAGGAACAGCTTGGGGAATGCATCGGCCTGAGTACTGTGAGGGAAAAAAATCCACATGTTGGTCCATATCACCTCCCTGAATGGTAAGATATTCTTCTGTTTAATTCATACATTTTTCCAATTCTCAAAGGAAGGGGAAGGAAAGTCAAGGGTTTGTTTAGATTAGGAAGAGGGCAAACTTAAGCTGAATTTAGCTTTGCCTAGACCAGTGACTCTCAACCTTTCTAGACGACTGTCCCCCTTTCAGGTCTCTAATTTGTCTTGCATACCCCAAGTTTCACCTCACTTAAAAACTACTTGCTTACAAAATCAGACCTAAAAACACAAAAGTGTCACAGCACACTATTGTTGAAAAATTGCTTACTTTTTCATTTTTACCATATAATTATAAAATAAATCAATTGGAATATAAATATTGCACTTACATTTCAGTGCATCATATATAGAGCAGTATAAACAAGTCATTCTCAGTATGAAATTTTAGTTTGTACTGACTTCGCTAGTGCTTTTTATGTAGCCTGTTATAAAACTAGGCAAATATCTAGATCAGTTTATGTACCCCCTGGAACCACTGACCTAGACCGGCTATGGTGTTAAACTGGAAAAAGGCTGGTGTTCCTGCCCTACCCTCAATCTCTCTTCCTAATGATGATGATAATAATTAATACCGCCCTCTCATACAGGCACTTTTCATCCATAGATCTCAAAATGCTTTACAAAGATCAGTGTCATTATCCCCGTTTTACAGATAAGAAAACTGAGACCCAGGAGATGGAATGACTTGCCCAAAGTCATGGCAGAGACGGGACTAGAACCCTGATTTCCCGTCCAGGGTTCTGTCCATTAGGCAGACCCTAAGGCCTTGTCTAGATTGAAATAAAATATATTTAAAAAAATATATGGTACTAGCTAAACTAGTGTGATCAAAACATTTAAAAACTCCATTGTAGACAAGGCAAGTTGTATTTTAACACGTTATTTGGTCAAGGTGAACTTTAGTGAGAGAACACAGGCTTCCAACTGACCAGCTATCACATATTATATATATCTATTCATCCTTGTCTACACTAGAGTTTTATAATGTGTGAGGCAGAATGATGTCTTCTAACAACACATCCTTTATCCTAGTCCCGGCATGTCCTAAGAGTCATCACCCCCAAGCACTACAACAGAAGTATTGCTAATGAGAAATATAGCCTGGGTACTAGCCTGAGACTGAAGAGGTGACAGGCTGGGGGAAGATTTGCAGATGCTTTTTTTGAGACTGAAACAAAATAAGAGGTTGCCATTGTAATATTTGGTCTGTGAACCCAAAGAAGTGCATATATTTAATCTCACCCTATTATTATTATCAAGAAAGGAAGAGAAGTTACCACATCACTTGGAATAGGAAAGAGCAGGTCTCACTGCAGCAAATATAAAAGTATACTTCAAAGAAACTCCAAATCACTAACAAAGTGACGAATGAGCCTGAAACAATAGGCAACTAAGGCTCATTGCCATTATTCATCAATACGCTTTTCAAAAAGCACAGCTAAAATGAGATGAAGATTAGATTCCCCCCCCCCCCCTCAGGAATGAAGGCTTTGAAGTGCTGAAGAAGGACATGTAATCAGAAAAACTTGGAAATGCAGTGTGAGGATCTACAATTCAGCCACAAAGCTGAAAACAGCTCAAGGAGATCAAGTGAACATCTAGAAAGAAAAATTGAGTGTCCAGAGAGAGACCAGGAAAGGGCACTGAGAGCACAAGGCAGGGCTGTGCAGCTTCATCTTTGCCTCCACGTTAACAAGGGTGTTTTTGTTGTACCCAAGAGAAGATCCAAGTAGCCCCCTACATTCAGGGGTGTTTGAAAAATAAGACTGGGATTCAACTTTTTCAGCTTGGCATATCTCTAGTTCTCAAACAGCATGTGTATCAAAGCAAATCAGTAACTAATTTCCCTAACTAGCACACTGCCTTCTTTGACATACCTCTTTTTGTGCATGATCACTTGGGATCCCTTTTGTGACATCCTGTATGAAACCCAGTGTGTGCAGATGTAATTGTGAGTAGTATGTGAAAATGCTTTAGTTCCAATCATCATATAAGGAGGTGAATAGTTAGCAGGGGTCCCTTCAAACTAAGGTCAAATGTGAATGGCCTGGCTGTGTGTTCCACGGATGTGCTTTACTGGAGCACCTGGAAGCAGTGCCTTCTGTCAGTTAGTGGTAGGATGTGCTTTATTGAGTCCAGGTGCAATTTTCCCTCACTACAGAAGGTGCTGTGTCCATCTGAGCCTGTTCAGAGCTATGCACCAGCAAGCAGAAGGACAAGCAGAATAGGAAGAGGTAATGGAAATGGGGGGGAATGAGAGAAGAGAGGCAAGAGGGAGAGAGGGAGTTAGAAGAAATGATTGATAATGGGAGCTAGAGAAGGGAGAAAGAACGAAGACACGGGAGAAGAGTCAATGGGGAGAAGACAAGGAAGATAATATGGGCGAGAACAACAGGAGAAAATCAAGAGAAGGAAAACAAATGAGGAAAAACAGGACAAAAGCAGAGGGTAGGCAGAGGAAAAGAGAGAGAGACTCCATCCTTCCAGAGACCAATACAGTGATGACTGTTGCTGACAGTGTATAGATAAGAAGTGCTGTCCTAGAAATGCTGATTGAGAGAGAATGAACACCACATGGCAGATATTAGTTATATTGCTTAATGCACAGCTGGAAGACACTCAGATGCTGTGGTGATGAGGGCGATGTAAGAACCTACACAGAACAAAAGAGAACAGCCACTGGAGAGTGCCAGAATGACAGGAAAGCTCAATGCACCTGACCCTCAGATGAGAAAAATAAAAGAAAGACTAAAGGAGGGGATTGCATTTTTAGTGCTCCCAGAATCCATCTGTGGTACGTCTACACTTCCAGCCAGCCATTTCCCAGCTCCAGAAGGCATACCCATGCTTGCATGCTAAAAATAGAATATAGCCATGGTGGAGCACGGGCCAGGAGGCACTAGCCAGGCCAAGTAGATATCCATCTGAGACGGTAGGCAGACGGTGTTGGTATGACAGCAACTGAATCCAGGTAGACAGTGATTGGAGGGAAAGAAAACATTTTACATCAATAATATTGGCACTCCAGAAAACTAACTGTTCTGAAAACAATCTCTCATATATATCAAATACCCTGTGTTTGGAAAAAAAGATCTTTAAAAGGGCAATATAGCGTACATTTTGCAGGATATCTTTAAAATAATGTTTTCTTCTAATATAAATCACTTTCTGCAAATTTCAGTGCTAAAATCACAAATGCCACAAAATCCTTTTTACAAAATAACTGTATGTGAATAGAGTTTTTTAATCTTCCACTGCACCTTTTAATAACGCAAAGCAGGCCAAAACGTCTCAATAACTGTTTTGCTTTCCCAGTTTCCAGGGAACCACCTGCTGTGTTATGTCATATTTTAAAAAAGGTCTCAAGAAGGTCAGAACCAGCATATTAGCTGAGCTGTTAATCTGCAGCCAACCAAGAGAGTATGGTGCTGCTCAAATCAATTTTCTATGCACTGATTGGTCCAGCTTCTGGACACTCAGATGTTACTGTGTTCCTGGTGATAGAAAGGCCTGCCGAAAAAAGACTGGCTTTGGATTTGTGCAGCATCCAATTGAGCTAAATGGGAATTGACAATATTACTCATCAGGAGACTTTTAAAGATAAAGTTAAACAGAAGAGTATATTTTCAGCAGTTTGGTTAATCTAATGTCCTTGGCAGCACACTGAATCTTTTCTTCTTTCTCCTCTCTGTCCTCACTGTATACAACCAACTTTCTTTTTTACAGAGTACAAATAGAGTATATAAACTGCATCATATGTTGGTCCCACTTCCACCTATAAAACCCCAGTGAAACAGACCTTACTTCTACTATCTGAAAAAAGAAAGAGGAAGTCTCTTGTACAGACAAAGCAACAAGGAGAAAAATATCAGGTATATTAGCTTTGGACATGAGATACTGAGTTTGATATGATCCAAATCTAAACTTTCCCAATGTTCATTATGTATTTGGATTTAATTTTCCCATTCAGTCCATTAGAGACAGATCCCTAAAAGCAAATTTTGGTTCCAAATCTTATTTTGAAACACCGCTAGTTAGTGGAAAGGTTCAGATCCTGTAGTCTAGTTCTGGCCCAGGTCTAATATAATGTATGTGTGCAGGTGTATGTGTCTGAATACAACATAGTACCATAAGCATGAAAATCTCTTAGCTAATAATACATAACACTTATACAGTTGTTTTATCTTCAAAGTACTGTACTTTACAAAAACCCCAACCCTTCACATCAACCCTGCTGAAATTTTGCAGCAGGCTGTGATTTGTCCAAGGACACAGGCAGCCAGGATCAGAGCTGCTTGTTAATAGTGACGTCTACAGTTAAACTTGTCTAACATTTTCTAGTTTAAGACATTGTTTTCATTTGCTTATATAATTTTGCCAAACATAAGCCATTTGGGCTGAAGTTTCCCAGGCCGGGAGGGTATATTTTCTGCCTCAGGCTGAATTTTTTGGGAAAAGTTTCAGCAAAAATTGTTCATCTGTTTTTGAAAATTGAGTTAGCGAAGAAATATGTTTGCCCATGTTTAAAAAATTCTTGCAACCATTTTGTTGGAAGCAGAGAAATTTGTCCGGGAAATCACCCTGGGTTCCAAGAAGTGCCATTTGCGATCCCTGTGCAACTCCACCCCAAATTGACCAAGTTATTGGCCTCTGAAGACCACCATTCATAATATACAGTACAGACTTGGAGTTTGGCAGCAAAATTCTCCAAAGTTTTTGTCTGCACAGGATATGATTCATCCTATAGCTGCTGAAGATAAGCAGGATTTTCCCTGCAGTTACTCCTCCAAGATGCTGGGAGCTACTGTGGGTCCAGGCATTTGGAACTGAAAGCATGGAGACTGTCTCTCCTGTGCTTTCACTACTCCTCCTCCTGAGGCCCAGGAGGAGGAGGAAACAGACAGACTAGAATGCAGCAGTGGGACAGGACAGGAGCAGGCCACAGGGTATGGAACGGGGAGGCAGGATATGAGCACAGATTTGGGATGATGGGAGCAAAAGAGGTCAGGCTGGGGTGGGAGAGAGGGTCTCTACCCACCACTAGAATATACTCGTTGCCACAACTTGGCAAAATGTGTGTCTCATTTCTTCTCTTGATGCTGGCCCACACAGAGGGTAACAACTTGCTACTGCTATCAGTTACTCCATCAGATCAAATGATAGAGGGGTGTGCAGTGACTATAAAGGTTCCACACCGGCTGCTGATGCACATAGGGGGAGCAGTCTGTTCTATGTGATCACATTTTGAGGTTTTTTTAAATGCCAGAATTAAGGTTGGCCATTAAACTGTAGTTTGGATCCCTTGTGTATATGATTAGAGCTGGTCAGAATTTTCCTGAAATATATTGTTTCAGCAAACCTGAAATCTTTCAGAGACATACTGCTTTTGACTATGTTTTTGTCCCGGAGGGAGAGATTCTTGTGCGCTCTATATCCCGATGGGTAGGGCACTAGTGGCCTGGGATGTGGGAGATGCAAGTGCAGTCCCCACTCTGGCTGATTTGGACTAATCTAGGATGAAAAAAAAACTTTGCTCTAGATCAGGGAGTTGAACCTGGGTCTTCATAGACCATTCCCTAAACAACCAGGGAAAACACTCACTCTATCTCTCACCCTATCTCCCATAGAAAGGTCATGTTTCTAAACCGGCCATTTCAACACAATTCCATTTTCATCAAAGCATTTGAAAGATTTGATTTTTGTGCCAGTGAGGAATGAACATTTTTTTTGAAACCTCAAAAATTTCTGTGAGATGGAATGGTCATTCTCTGGTCATCTCTGATTATGATATCATCTCTAACTGTGTGTCCCCATACTGTTCTTTTCCACAGGACACCTGCCTCATTCAGGGGACAGGATGGACAGTGCTCAGGGAATTGACCTAGTGTCATGTACTGAATTAGGCTGTTGTTTCTAGGATTGCTGTGCCTCATTTGTTGCAGACACCGAAAGGTGTGTAGTGAATGAGGAAAGGGGTGGTATCATGGTTAAGGAAGTTGAATGCTGCCCTGGAGAACTGGATTCTATCCCGGGCTGTGCCACAGAGTTCCTATGTTCTGGTGGGCAAGTCATTTAAACTAATCTTTTCACATGTGGTGACTGATTGAATTGTGTGTATCTTATTTTCTGAGTAGCTAATTTGACACTTAGGGCTTGATTTGCATTCACAACTGCAACGGAAGTCAGTGGGAGCTATGGTCTGACAATATAAAGTGCTAGGTACGATGGAAAATCAGGCCCTGGGTGTCTCAAATTGGAGACCTAAAATTAGTGGGTATTTTTGACAGGTTTGTACTTAATCTCTCTGTACTTCAGTTCCCCATCTATAAACTGTGATGATAATGCCACCCCAGCTCATGGGGGTGTTGTAAAAATAAATTCATTAACGTCTGAGAAGCACTTAGATACTAAGGTAATGAGCACCATAGAAAAGCCCGTGATGAAATTAGTAATTCTGTTTTGTGTGCAGGCTTTGAATGCTATGCACGAAATAAAACGGGGGCTTAATATTCAGTAAGGATAAAAAGAAATATCGAATAGCTACCCAGTCAGTGAGCACCATTCATACTGTGCACTGAATGAGGCAGGGGTTCTGTGCGGGGAAAAAAGTAGGGGCTCATGTAATTAAAGACTGTGGCATAATGCATATGCAGGAGGCCAGGTGAAAGTTGCAGAGTGAACCTTAATTCTGGCACTTGCAAACTTTTGAGTGCTCAAAACATTCGTTTAATGTTTATTTGTTTGTATTTAAGATAACAATATTATATATATCATCAGCCTTTTGGTAGCATGCATGGCAATGTTATTTCACTTAGGGCAGGTCTACACTTAACATGCTGTAGGGGCGCAGCTGGACCGGTGTACTGTGGCGCCTCAGTAAAGACACTACTGTGCCAATGGGAGAGCTCCTCCTGTCAGCATAGTTAATCCACCTCCACTAGAGGTCGTCGCTGTGCTGGCAGGAGAAGCCTTCCCATCGACATAGTGCTGCCTACACTGGGGGTTAGGTCGGTGGGTTTTTCACACCCCTGAGAGAGGTAGTTATACTGGTGTAAGTTTATAGTGTAGACCTGGCCTGGGACATGTAGCCCTTTTATCTCATTTCCCTTTCAGTTTGTTTTCTGGCATTTCAGGCTGCTCATTCTTGTTAGTTAAACCGTTTCCTTTGCTAATATACCCCTCTCTTTTCCCTACCCCGAGCAACATCCTGTACTCAGCCATGAGCTTCTCACAGGAAGACACAACAGCTGGGAGTGACAACATGCAGTAAATTGAGGGTCCTTAAATCTAGGCAAGGAGACAAAGAGTTCAGTAAACCCTCTGGAAAAGATGTAAGATAAGGAGTCGAAACAGGAAACACAGAGCACTGAGAGCGAGAGATACACTCAACAACGTGGAAAGAAATACTCAATGAAGAAAGAAAATACCCCTCAAAACATATGGAAGGAAGCATATTGATTGGCCAGGAAAGATTCTAAACAAAGCTGGGGAGAATACTGGCTCTGAGGAAATGGATTTCACCAACTTTGCCTAGCCCTAGCTCTGACTGCGTGGGGAGCCATTAGAACTGCTCAGGTCAGGGCTTGTTAAACAGCTTTCTTCCCATTAACTCCTGCGCCCTCAGAGCAGAAAACATTTTGATAAAACACGGCTTTCTCTGTTAGGTTTTTTAATTATATTTTCCCTCTAGACGGAAGTTACTTACAGATATTCTGAACCCAAGACATCGCTGGTGGAATTCCGTTAACGTCTGTAGAAATACTCCAGAGATGTATTTGGCGCTAGCAGTCTTTGGCTCCTCAGGCCTGCTGGTGCTCTTGGCTATCTGCACTTGAAGGGCAGGTCTCAGCTGCCAGCTGAAATTCCCATAATATCAGGGGCATGTGCAAGGGTGGTGTGTGGGGGAGGAAGGGCACATGCCCCCCCAATCAGCAGGGACACAGAACTCCTCCGGGGCTGGGACAGGGCAGGAGATCCAGCTCCTCCGGGTGCCAGGGGAGAGCAGGCTCCACTGGCCGTGGGGGGAGGAGAGGAGAACTAGATCCTCCAGCCACAGGGCAGTGGCAGGGAGAGCCAGCTTCTCCAGCCTCGGGGGAAGGTGAGGGGGAGCCAACTCCTCTGGACTCAGGGGGCTTAGAAAGTGTCTCTCCAAAAGCAGCCACATTTTTATTCCTGTGCATGCCTCTGCATAGTAGAACTCCAGCTTTCAGCTGCTGACTCAATTTCCACTCCTGCTTCTGCAGAAACAGAGCCTGGCTGGGTGAAAATGAAGTGGCATCCCTCTTTGCCAGTTCAAAGTCTGTCTCTGGAAGCAGGAGTAGAAGCAGGAAGCTGGTGCAGGCAGCTTAGTTGCTGGAACCCTAACTCATTTCAGCTGCCAGACCTGAAAGGGCTGATTTCCAAAAGGCATCTGCAGACGTGAAGAGCCAAGGGGCTGTGTTTGCAAGGGCTTTCTATCTGAAATGAGCTGGAGTATGAACATATTCGTCCTAGAAAGGGAAATGTCCATTACACTTAAAAACAACTTTTAAAAATATAATCTTCTTAATGCTTTCATGTGAAAATACCTTGGCAATCATTTCAGTGACAGCAGTGCAGCACTTTGAGTAGTGTAGTTTTGTCTGATACAGGACGTGCATTTCTTAGGTGGCTGCTTCTGCGTCACAATGCACTTGCTGTGTGTGAATAGCCAGTTATGGGCTCAGCCAGATCATGAATTCTCCTTTCAGGGGTCTTAGACTAGGCATATGTCAAATCAAAATTGTTATAGTGAGAGAGCCCTGCCTAGAGTCAGAAAATGGGCTTTTGTCCCCCTCTGGAAAATTTTGACCAAAAAACCCCCACATGAAGCTTAAGTCCTCTCTCTAGTTCCAGTATTTCATTCACACAGAATAAACACAAATCTTGTCATAAGTTGTTGCTTATATAACATGCTGGCCATGTGTCCCTCTGTCAGGGTTAGTTCACATAGAGGATAACAGCCTACTACTGCTACCAGCTAATGGAGTTAGTCCTTTAATTCAAATGATAGTGATCTGTCTTCTGCTGCTAATGGTCTTGGGTTCATATCCATGTTAGCAACTTGTACAACTTTTGAGGGAGATCATTAGGTACCCCTGCCTTCCTTTTTATATGATAATGTGTTATATACTAGCCTGTTGCCATCCAGAGCACCTACCCCCAGTGTAGCTGCTTTTTCACTTTCATTTTTAAAAGTATAATCAGAATTTTATGTTGCTTTTGATTGTCATGTGTGCATGTAAAGAAAAAATAGAAATACAGAGTGACTATGAAGAGGTGCAAGTGGAAAAGATAAATCTATAGGAAGAGACTGCGGAAGGAGTGTTTATCAAAAGAAATCTTGGAAAAGTTTGTCAGCAAGATAGAGGGAGAGTCAAACCCAAATGGAAAAGTGGATAGAAGTCAAGGGAAAATAAAGCAGTGATCATAGGAGGGAATGAGAGGGTTAGAGAAGGAAAGAAAAGGATGCAAGATGATTCTGAGTCACTATATTTCCCCATGCTAATTTTTCCCCTACTGTTACTCACACCTTCTTGTCAACTGTTGGAAATGGGCCATCCTGATTATCACTACAAAAGTTTTTTTTCTCCTGCTGATAATAGCCCACCTTAATTAATTAATCTCATTATAGTTGGTATGCCAACACCCATATTTTCATGTTCTCTCTGTGTGTATATCTTCCTACTGTATTTTCCACTGCATGCATCCGATGAAGTGGTTTCTAGCCCACGAAAGCTTATGTCCAAATAAATTTGTTAGTCTCTAAGGTGCCACAAGGACTCCTCATTCTTTTTGCTGATACAGACTAACGTGGCTACCACTCTGAAACCTACACTCAGATGCTGATCCAAATCTGGACTGGGAAACTCCTAAGTGTGGAGGTCAGTGTCAAGAAGGGCCTGCAGTTATTGCCTGCCCAGATGTCATGCAGCCAGCGAGTGCAACCGGACCACAGCAGAAACACCTGGTTGCCTGAGGCACTCAGGTGGCTTGCTTTTAAGCCAGCTGCTGCAGCAGATCAGTGGCTGCTCAATGTACACGCCTGTGGATTCCCTGCCTCCCTGTGCTTGCTTCGCTCCAAGCCCTGCTCCTGCTTGCCCTTGTCTTGCACCCAGCCTTGTTCCAGTCCTATCCCAGCCTTGCTCCTGCCTTGGAACCAGTCCTGCTCCTGTCTTCCCTGACTTCCGGTAATGTGGTTCTGACCCTTGGCTCCAGTTCCTGGGTCTGACTCCGTCTCAACCCTTGGCTCTGGCCTTCGGATTCTGACTATGGTTCTGACCCTGGGTATGTCTACACTGCAATTAAAAACCCGCAGCTTGCCCAGGCCAGCTGACTGGGCTCAGGCTGTGGGCCTCTTTCATTGCAGTGCAGACTTCTGGGCTCGGGCTGGAGCCTGAGCTCTGGGCCTGCAAGATGGGAGGATCTCAGAGCCTGGACTCCAGCCTGAGCTCAGAAGTCTACATGGCACTGAAATAGCCCTGCGCCTGAGCCCCATGAGCCCGCATCAGCTGGCACGGGCCAGCCACGGGTGTCTAATTGTAGTGTAGATGTATCCTCTGTCTCGATCTTTGGACCTGGCATTTGGACTCTCACTTCGGTTCTGACCTTTAGCACTGATCTCCAGCTCTGACTCTGCTTTGGTCTTAGGCTTTGGCATTTGGACTGACCACTGGGCCTAACTCCTCTGACCACTCGGCATGACTGCCTATTACCCAGTCTCCTGACAGTGGGTCAGTTCCAGGCTTTTGTTTGGCCCATTAGCATTAGGGCAGAATTCAACTTCAATATTTTGGAAGCGCTCAGATAAGGGAGCTTTGTTTAAGGTTCACCTCTAATAAAAAGTAGGCAAACTGTGATCAAGGAAAAGAAAATACATCTCCATTTTCATGATCCACATCTCCAGACACCCAGAATATATTCCTTTGCCTTGCTCTGATCTGCTCAGTTCTGAAGCAAACAGCTAAGAACAGAGCAAAGGAGCTGTAGACAGAATGGGAAAAGAAAGAAATGAGGGAAGCCATTACATTTTTTTCTTTCTAACATTTTGCTAAATTAGTCCTGGAAGCTTCCATGGATCTAGGGAGCTGGGAAGGCGAATGAGGGAAATTTCATTAAGCAAAAGATTCTAAGATATAATTGCAGGCTAGGGATAATAGGAGTGGGCTGTATTTTGCTGGGAGAAGAGAGAAAGCTTTATATTTATTAATTGAACAAGCTCAAAGTGTTGACTATGGAGTTGGGGTTTTAGCTTGGAGGAGTTTAGGGAATTTATATTTTTACTAATTTAAATAGGCATTGGGGGCTACATTTTTTTTAACAAAACTGAGCCCCTGAATTGTGCTTATAAAGCATACAACTGTGTGTACAAAAAATGCAGTTTGCTGTCCTCCTGGTTTTCTTTTGCAATGGCATTCAGTTATGCATTCTGAAAAAGACGCGCGGCTGGGGTGTTGCTATTTGCAATTGGTGTGTGGAGTGGAGACAGAGACCGTGGGCCAGAAATAGCTCATGTGGCATTGTGGTTATGTGACAGGAGCATGGTCACAAGAGAAAAGGAAGCTACGTGGAGTCTTCCAGGGTATGTCTACACTGCAGCTGGGAGTGAGTCTCCCAGCCAGAGTAAACAGTCTTGTATTAGCGGGGTCTCAAATTTTTAGAGTGCTAAAAATAGCAGTGACCGGTTTCAGAATGGTAGCCGTGTTAGTCTGTTTCGGCAAAAAGAACGAGGAGTCCTTGTGGCACCTTAGACACTAACAAATTTATTTGGGCATAAGCTTTCATGGGCTAGAACCCACTTCATCGGATAGATGAAGTGGAAAATACAGTAGGAAGATATATATACAGAGAACATGAAAAACATGAACATGAAAAGATGGGGGTTGCCATACCAACTCTAACGAGACAAACTAATTAAAGTGGGCTATTATCAGCAGGAGAAAAAAAAACTTTCCTAGTGATCATCAGGATGGCCCATTTCCAACAGTTGACAAGAAGGTGTGAATAACAGTAGGGGGGGAAAGTAGCATGGGGAAATATTTTTTAGTTTATGTAATGACCCATCCATTCCCAGTCTTTATTCAAGCCTAATTTAATGGTGTCCAGTCTGCAAATTAATTCCAGTTCTGCAGTCTCTCATTGGAGTCTGTTTTTGAAGTTTTTTTGTTGAAGAATTGTGACTTTTAGGTCTGTAATTGAGTGTCCAGGGAGGTAGCAATGTGGACATTGCAGACTGGGCTCTGAAGTTGGACTGAGAGGCTCTCTTTTAACTACAGTGTAGACATACCCACTAAACCTAGGGTCTGCCCTGAGCAGAATGGCTGACACCTAAACTACTGTCTTGCACAAATTGACTTCTCCTAAAAGCTAAAGGTTGCAACATTCAAACACCACCCGCAGAATATCTTTACAGAAGACCTTAGTTCCACTAGGTCAGGGGTTCTCAAACTGGGGGTCAGGACCCCTCAGGAGGGTCGTGAGGTTATTACATGGGGGGTCGCAAGTTGTCAGCCTCCACTCGAAACCCCTCTTTGCATCCAGCATTTATAATGGTGCTAAATATATTTTTAAAAGTGTTTTTAATTTATAAGGGGGAGTCGCACTCAGAGGCTTGCTGTGTGAAAGGGGTCACCAGTAGAAAAGTTTGAGAACCACTGCACTAGTGGAATAGATAGAGAGGAGTTACTTCTATAGAAGTAAAGGTGCTTTAAACTAAAGTACCTCAGAAGGTAGCCTGTTCCTTGTGTCTTTATTTTCATACCTGTCAAATTCTGCCCTTCATCATAAATTGGCAGACAAAAAAACCTTAACCCACTAATTAGAAATCATCTGCCTTGAATATCCTATTAATTCCATGCATATTAGCCAGTCTTCCTTAATCTTTTTTCCTGAATTGTGAAAATTAAAAACACTTTTGGGCCTGATTCTTATTCTCATTTACACTAAGGCCCTTTATCCCACTCAGACAGCAGAAAGTGCCCCTGCAGTGGAAGCAAATTACATTTACACTCACTTTCAGGTCCCTTTATTCTACCAACATGGTGTAAAGGGACGACTGTGAAATGAGAATCAGGCCCTTGACTGTTAAACGCTGTTTGTTAGGCTTAGGGTGACCAGATAGCAAGGGTGAAAAATCGGGACCGGGGGTGGGGTGTAATAGGAACCTATATAAGAAAAAGCCCCAAATATCGGGACTGTTCCTATAAAATTGGGACATTTGGTCACCCTAGTTAGGCTGACCTGCAAACTCACTAGAAGTGGGCCTGCCACTGATCTCAATGGGAGTTCCCTCTGCAGAGTGCTTACAGTGTTAGACCCAGTAAGAAGATTATGGATAAATTGCTGTGAGCAGATTGGCGAGTGGGAATGCTCCAATGAATGGCCCAGTTTTCATGAGAGCAGGAGGATACACACCCGTGTGGTGGTTTTAGAGGCCCAGAATTCTTTTTCTTCTAAGTACTAGGAAGGAGGACAATATTTAAGAAGTTTTTTGTGATAGTCTTCTTCAGGGAGCATGTGGAGCCCTCACCGAAATCCAGGGAAGCCTCACACATGCATATGAGAGCAGAATGTAGCCCATAAATTACAATCCGGATCATAACTACATGCTGAACCCTGTCTTAATATGAATCATTAAGAAGGAGCCTTTATGGGTGGAGTGGTTTTAATTATTGTGTAATTTTATTGTTATCGCTCCCATTAAACATTAACAAATGTTTCATATTTTTGGTTAACAAAGATTTTTCTTCGATTGCACAGTAGTTAATGCAAACCATATGAATGCATGCGGAAAGACACTGGCTCTCAATTAAATAAACAAAGTAGATCTATAAACCAGCAAGGTTGCAATGAATCATAAACAAATATGAGACTCTAAAAGCTGCCTTGGGTAGAGTAGTAAATGTATAACCCAAAGATTTGCATTTTGTTAAGGCATGAATTGCTATCTGAGCACAACTTTCTCTAACCCACAGACATATCCCTTTCTCGACATTAGACAGTGAGGTTCAAGTGAATGTCCTTCCTTCTGTATATGTAGATTAAATTAGTTGGAAAAATATAAGTCAAAAGGAGATTGTTGGAATGTCAAAGGTTAAGACCAGCTTTGCCAGCTGTGATTACAGGATACAGAAAAAGATTATCAGAGTGTCTGAAAAAAAGAATTTGAATCTCTTTGGAAACATTGGAATTCCAGGTCTCAGGGGGAAATGTTTTGCTGAAGATTATTTGGAAGGACTTGGCATTAGAGACAAATTAAGAAGTCTCCAGTAGAGGGACCCAGCATACACCTGAACTACAGGTAAGTTTCACTCTACCTATTTCCAAATATGCGAGTGGAATAGCTGTACATAAGCAGCACCTGGCTAGTAATCTTCAACCGCCTCCCAGTTCCGTCCATGTCTTATGCAATGAAGGATAACAGACAACCAGATACTTATCTGCTTTCTGCTGTAAGGATATTTTAGAATCACTCAAACGCCATCATTGGTAGTCAAGCACATCGAGCATTAAAAGACAATACAGTGATGTTATTAATCATGAGGTTCTCTTTATTTTTACTGAATTTAGTGCTCCTGGAAGGTGCCAAGTGGAGAGCACTGAAGACTGAAGTCCCCTTCAAAAGATCTAGTAGTCACAGTGCCGGCAGCAGCACAAGCTGCCTTGGGCCCTGACATGGAAGTGCTACCTCTAGAAGTGAGGGGGTTGTTCTATTTCCAGGCCTTTTCATCTAATCTGGCCGTTCAGTGTCAATGAGGAGAGCTGTACCAGATGTGGGCAGCTGTCCACTAGAATTGGGCTGAGGTCACACCCTCATTGCTCATAGGCCTCTAAACAGCCATAACATCGTAGTAACTTTCAGTGCCTATTAACCTGGGTTGCACTTGTGGAAAGCTTCATACACTACGTCTGCTAAGCCCCTGAGTGATCTTGTCTGCTAATTGTGTGAATTACTGAAGTTTAGTCTAAAGCAATGAGGCAAAGAAAGTATAGCCACATAAAAACTATTAGGATGCAATAATTAATCTGTCCCATAAAGAGAGATTAATGGTTTGGGGTAACTAACATAAAAAAATGTAACTAGACTGTGCACAATCGCCTGTACTCTGTATAGTGTTGCAATAATAGTCAACATCCTCAGAAATATTATGCCTATAAGTGAACTCTCTTCCTCACAAACTAATTCAAAGACTAATCCTAATATTTTACCAGCACAAATAATATTGAATGTTACATTGGGCACCCTAGCATAATTTAGGTACAATGGCAGAAAAATATAGACCTTTGATAATGGCTTTTTCAGATGACTGTCTTTTATATCTATTCTGTATAGTCTTCTGATCACTCACGTAACTGGCAGTATGGAAAATGTTGGTGTTCAAAGTTTTAAATGGTGAGGGAAGCTGAAGCACTTGATAATGACAAAAGCTGCTTTGTGAGAATCTACTCCAATGTCCGGGGGTATCTATAAATCTGTCTCAGCCACCAATTACTGTGATTGTCCCAGCCTGGCATGAGCTAGGGGAAAATACAAAGTGCTAAGACCACATTCTCTTTCTTTTGGGGGGGCTGGTATTGTGAGATAGTTAATGTTAAGAAATTAGTCCTGTATTTCACTATGAAAATGGCAAGATCTGTGATGGTTCTTATTTCTGGCTGGAGGGAGGTTCCCAAGGCCTGGGCCTGCTCCCCTGTATGTTTCACTCAGCATATCATCCTATGCATTGGAGGGGACTTGGTTTTTAGTTGTTTTTATTTTTTAATCTGATTTTCCAGCATGGAAGAAAAATCACATAAAACAGATGTGTAATTAATATGCCAACTATCATTTTCTCTAAACTGATAGACTATTTATTTTTGAAGGATCATTTACGGATTATTTATAGTGGTCTCTGGTGCCCAGCTCTGCCATCAACAAGATGGAATGCAAACCCATAATTACTCATGTATGTCCTGTATATGTTAAGAACACATAAAACAAAGCATGTATGTGTTTTAGGGTCATAATAGCTTGATGAAGATACCTACATTTTTCAAACTTGTCAGATCATTCCAAAAGATGGATTATTTCTGTTAGGATTTCATCTGTCTAATTATTTTTATCTTGATTATGTAACTGCTCCAGATTTTTCATCCCACTGTACTCTAATCATATCCAGAGTCCAAGAAGAATGCTGGTAGTTTTTTAGCACATAGATGTCTGGTAGAATAAATATTTTTGTTCACAATGGGCTATTAGTTTGTTGGGTAGGTGGTTACCCAAGTATAGAGGTACTCAGATACCATGGTGATGGAGCAGTAGGAAAGAGACATAGTGATGGGTCAGAAGCATAAGGCCACAAAGCCCTTTTTGTATTCAAGCCCTTTGTTACCAAAGCATGGTGCTGGAAAGTCCTTAAGTACCAGGATGTACCACATGGTAACCTGACTACTCCCATCCCCATCACTGACATGCAGAAGGAGCTGTCAAATCCCCAACCAAAGCACTACACCAGTTATAAAAGACATGGTCAAAAAAGTCATGAGCATGGTACAGTGGTACAAACTGGATTCTCTGGGACCAGAAGAGGGGATTTTAAGTCATCCATTAGGAAAAGAAGCTGAATAATGGCACAAAAGTGCTAGAGAGTCCAATGGAATCCCCTCCCCAAGAGCCTTTTATTCTCGAACAATAATGCACTCTAAATAGGGCTTAGGGTAGGCAGCCTTTTGCTGACGGCTTGTGTGCATATCCACACACATGCAGGGAAAAGTAAGATTTTTGTTTAGGAGCTGAGGCTGGTAAAGCATCTTCCCTGGGTAATGTTTGGGGACCTGTGTGGCCTAATGAATAGGAATCTCCACCTCCTGAGCTTTAGTTCATAACATGAATGTGATAGCCCTTGTAAGCCCTATCATACGCTAGAAGCCCACAGAATAATGGTCACTGCTACTTCCCAGCATAACCAAATGTGTACATTAGGACATGGGCAAGCTTTGTAATTAGCAGGGGTGATGTTACAACTGCCAGTGTCAAGTTTTGAGAAGCATATTTATAACTCTCTTTATTTGTCACTGACACAGCAAAGATTACCCATAATGCCTTTCTTCTAAAGGGTATCACACATGGGCAGCGGGAATCATAGGCCCATGCTCCAGCCCCAGACCCCCTTTCTGCAGTTCCCAGTGCTCTGCCCTGGACCAGGCTGGCTGGGGCTGCCAACCCAGGGCCACCCAGGGGGGGGGGCAAAGGGGGCAATTTGCCCCGGGCCCCAGGCTCCGCAGGGGCCCCCAAGAGAACAGCGGAGGCTCCCGCCTCCGCTCCTCTCCTGGAGCCCTAGCGCATCAAGCGCCAAGTCTCCGCCGGGGCTCCTGAGCCCCGCCCCGCTCGGAGCCGCATTGTCAGGGGGCGGGGCTCGCTCGGCGGGGAGCTCCCAGCCCCGCCCCCTCCCCAAGCGGCTCTGAGCGGGACGGAGCTCAGGCCCCGCCGGCCACATGCTGCGGCTGTTCCGGCGAGGCGCTGAGGCTCCGGGTGAGGAGGGAGCCGGGGGTAAGAGGGACCCGCCGCCGAAGCGCAGCCCGGTCTTCAGCGGCGGGGGGCCCCTTCCGTTCCAGGACCCACTGCCGAAGTGCCCCGAAGACCTGCGGCGGGGACCCCCCCCCGCCGAATTACCGCCGAAGACCGGGCTGCGCTTCAGCGGCAGGTCCGGTTTCGGCGGTAATTCGGCGGCGGGGGGCTCCCGCCGCGGGTCTTCGGGGCACTTCGGCGGCGGGTCCCGGAACGGAAGGGCCCCCGCCGCCGAAGACCCCGGGCCCCCGGAATCCTCTGGGAGGCCCTGGGCCAACCTGCTGCAGGGACTTGAGGCGGCTGGCACTGGGGCTGCGGTGCCTGCCCAGCACTCGGACCACGCTGCCCAGCCAGCCGGATACAGAATGGGAAGAGCACATCAGATAACGGGGATGACATCATGAATCTCTCCTTGAGTCTGAGAGCATACCAAGTTTGGGCTGTCATGATGGGAAAGCAACAAGGGACAATACCAGCCTCCAGGCATGCATCAATGTTAGCAGGGAAATGCCCAGTACGACTTCAGGAAGATTGTGGGGCCTCCTGCAATGTGATTCCTGAATTGGACTCAAATGCACTTATTACAAAGAGTAGGCACAATCTAATAACATACAATGAGAGCATAATGCAGGCCATGGGGAAAATGTGACCTCATAGTAACTAACCTGAAAAATAACAAATGGTATTAACCAAAGTAGATGGTAAGCACCACAGACCGCTCTTGGGGAATAAGCTATGCAAGCTATGGATCTCATCAGGTGCAGCATCACACATTTATAGCTGCAGTGTAAGAAGCGAAAGGCAGAGTCCCCTGGGCAGTGGAGACAATTTTAAAAGTATATGGGGATGTTTTTAGAGACAATGTGTGCCTCGAAGGGAAGCTTAACTGGAAGTAGACCCCACAGAAGAACCTATGTGCAAACCATAAAGGAAAATTCCTGAGGCATTACAGGATCCAGTATGCAAGGAGCTTGAAAGTCTGCAGAGCAGGGGCATCATAGCACCTGTAGAGGCCAGTACAGTCTGGGTAAGCGGTATGCTGATAGTAAAGAAGCCATCAGGCAAATTCACATCTGCATAGACCCCTGAACGGGGCATTGAAAACATGCCACTATCCACTTCACACAGTTGATGACGTCCTCTGAGAACATTCCAAAGCCAGAATTTGTACAGCCTGATGTGAGGAATGGGTTTTGGCACATAAGCCTGGATACAGAGTCCAGCATGCTGACAGCCTTTGAAACACTACTTGGTTGCTACAGAGGGCTGCACGTGCTGATGGGCATCAGCCCAGAACCAGAGGTCTTCCAGGGAAGATTCGCCCAAGCGCTAGAAGGACTGCATAATTGCAGATGATATCCTAATTGTAGATGAAGGGAGCAATGAAAAAGAGGTTGAATGAGACCATGACAGACTACTACAAGCTTTTTTACAGCTACAGATATGATTATGTCATGGAGGTCACAGAAGTCACGGATTCTGTGAGTTCCAGAGACCTCCGTGACATTTTCTGTTTCAGTCCTGGAGCAGCAGGGGCTGGAGCTGTCAGCCGGCGGGGCATCGTGGAGCTCTACTGCGAGCAGCAGGGTGCACCCACAGCTCTGAGACACCATGGGGCACCTGGAATTCCCATCTGTTATGGGTGGTGGGGGCACCCGACGCTCCCAGCTGCTAGCCCTGGAGCTCCGAGCCACTGCAAGCAGTGGAGGGCCCCCGGGCCCCGAGCTCCTGTGAGCAGTGAGCAATGATCCCCTGCAGGCAGGTGCTGGACCCCCTCCCCACACAGCGTGGCTTGGGCTCTCCTCCCCCACTCAGGCTTCAGTTATCCCCCATCAAGCTCCCCCTAATTCTTTTTAGTAAAAGTCACAGACAGGTCATGGCTTCCATTAATTTTTCTTTATTGACCGTTACCTGTCTGTAACTTTTACTAAACATAACCCTGACAAAAATCTTAATCTTAGTGATACAGAAGAGAACATAAAACTCAGCCCAGAAAAAATGCAACTCAAACAATGTGAGATGACATACTTTGGTCACAGCAGCGGGACTGAAAGCAGATCCCAACAAGATCAAGGCAGTCGGAGACATGGCAGCTCCAGTGGATGGCAGAGGGGTATAGCATTTCATAATAGTTATACATTTCCTGTCCAAATTCTGTCCACATGTGGCTGCGGCAGTAGAACCCATATGTCCACTCACCAGGCAGGACGTTGAGTATTACTCAGCAGGTCACCAGCAGCAGCATTTGACACCCTGAAACAAATGACAACAGATACACCTGAAGTACGATCAGCCAGGAAAGCCACTGACACTCCAGTGTGATGCATCAGAGAAAGAGTTGGGGAATAGCTCTTTTTCAAGAGAAGCTGGTCACTTATGCCAGCAGAGCCCAGTCAGAGATCAAACAGGGGTATGCACAAATAGAAAAAAAACTTCTGGCTGTGGTATTTGGAATGGAACGATTCCATCCGTACACCTACGTCCACATAGTAAAAGCTGTGGGAAAATCATGGACCATTATTTTTTTGTGGAAACTTCAACTTTGAACACACATCATGGCTTTTTATAGTTGCTGCCTACCAAATCTGAGTGACTGGCTCTGCAACACCACTCAAATTTGGCCTAGCTAGCTCTCTGTCGTTCCTGCCTTTGAGAGCCAAGCGAGACACACAGCATCTCTTCTGTGCTGCTGCCCTGTTTTGGAAGGGAGGCTGCATGTCTTGAACCACAACTTTAACAAGCTGTAGCAGCAACTTTTGAACCAAAACATCACAACTTTCTTACAGCCTTAGCAATCACACCACAAACCTCTGGAGACAATCATGGCAAAGCCCCTTCTCAGTGCTCCAAATAGATTGTAGTGCATGTTGATGCGTCTCCAATACTACCAGGTAGAGAACAGATATTGTCCAGGAGGATTACTAGTGTTAGCTGACCCCATGAGCCAGGCATATATGTCCAACATTGGCAAATTGGGGAAGGTGATCAGGACACTGCAACATGTTAGTGGATTCAAAATCTCACAGTATCAACTGCAACGCTGATGGAAATCAAAGAAGCTACGGAAAAGGACATCCAACTACAGGCAGTAAAGAGAGCAATTCTAGCAGGGTGGCCAGCAGACAAAAGCCAATGCCAGTAGGAGCAGAACCATATTTTCAAATTAAACATGAGCTGAGTGTGCAAGATGGAATCGTATTTCAAGGACAGAGCTGTTGTCCCAGCCTGATTACGTAAAGTTCTCATGCAAAAAATACACATGGGCATTGACAGGTGTCTTAGACAGGCTCAAGAGAGTGTCTACTGGATGGGATTCAATATACAGCTCCACTCCTTGGTAGAAGGGTGTAGCACCTGCTGGTCATTTGATCACTGCCAGCAGAAATTGACTATTACCACATGAGCTGCCCACCTGACCCTGGGAAAAGGTGGGAGTGGACATATTTATCTTCCAGGGAAAGCAGTACTTGATTAAACTGGACTACTATTCAAATTGTTGAGAGGTCGATGCCCTGGCTGATACAAGAAACAAGTCACTGACTAGCAAACTGAAGGCCCACTTTGCAAGATATGGAATTCCAGGCACTGTATCCACTGACAACAGACTCCAGTTTGCCTCAGAAAAACTCAAGGAATTCTTGGATTCAAGGTACCCCTGCCCCCCCAGCATACCCACAGAGTAATGGTAATGTGGAGTCAGCTGTGAAAGCAGCTGATTCCATTTCACAAGGCTGTTTCTTCTGGTTCAGACCCCTTGTTAGCATTCTTGTCACACTGGGATACCACATCACAAAGGTGCCAGAACAGTCCAGTGCAGGCAAAATCCTTCTACCAATGATGGCAGACCTGTTGCAGCCAGAAGAACAGAGATGGCCAGCAATCAGAGAAAGCAGGCACTAGAATACGATAGATCAGCCAAGAACCTACCAGCCCTTGAGACAGATGCTTCTGTGAGGATCCAGCCATTAGAGAGACAGCAGAGGAGTTGATTGAAGGAGTCATGAGGAGTGTAGGTCCTACGAGGTCACTGCACAAGAGGGATAGGTGACCTGAGGGAACAGAAGACACTTACGAGCAAGCAGACACAACACTCGGAGCGTCTACAGAGATCACCACAGAGCAGACAGACAGAGAATCATCCAGAGGCCAACCCCACAGGGAGGATGGAGATTCCACAGAGAGTGAGTTTGCTGAACTCGGAGACAGGTGACAGGAAGACTGATCACTCCCAGTGCAGCTGCCTGTTAAGTACACCAAACAATGTAACCAGCTGTGTGTGATAAAGATGAGACTCCAGCTTGGCTATGTGCTAGCAACCTCTAGCTCAAAGGACATGGAGTGAGGGGGGCCTGAGCATCAATTATTTGTTTTAAAATTATATTAAAACATTTGTAAAATAAGGAAGATGTTTTGTAATCAGTGGAACTGGAGGCAGAGGACCCACGTTCCCTGGAGAGACCATTATTGAGAGGACACCTGCGGAACAGGGAACATGGGGAGTTAGGCTGGGAGCAACTCAGCCACATAGACAGAGCAGTGCATAGGGCTTAATAAAGTTCCCTGGTTCACCTTAACCTCCATGCAGCATCACTGTTTGTGAATGAAACAGTTATCGTTCTACTCCTTGCAAGCATTAGAGCCATGTCGTTCCCATGTACCTCAGTTCAGTGAAAACACCAGTCATTTATTTTATACATAACAAAGAGTGATGGCGTCTGCCTGAAACAGATTGTAACATGCTGGCCAGTGTGCCTGCACGCACGCTGCTATTCTCTCCTGGAGCCATTGAGGATTCAGCTATGTCAGGCCCTACATTGCTCACTACTAACAGAGACTTTCCTTTAGCTCAAGTGATAGGAGCCTGTGCTTGAGGAAAGGGGGGAATCTGAGTGCTCGTACTGTCGCCATAAAGCTGTGAGAGGCAGCAGTAACAACAGTGAAGTATCTGTGTGGCTACAGATGTGTTGCAGTACAACACTTTGGGGCAATGAGTTCTATATCAGAGGAGCAAATTAATCCTCCCACCCTAGATAGCAATTAGCTGGTAGAAAGTGAGAACAATTGCAGTTCTATGTGTTTTCTACACTATACGCAGAGTGAGTGGGCAGGGTTCTGGGACCCAAAAGCCTTTGTCATTTTTCAGCAGTACGGTGGGAGATGGCCAGAAAGAGAGAGCAGTCTGCTGTGTGGTACACCTGTCAAAATTGCATATTGTGTGAGGAATGCCTGCTGCCCTTTTGCTGATCCTGCATCCTGGAAAAGAGCCAGAATCGCCTCGACAGGGCCTTTGAAACTGCTCTCCTCTGAGTGCAAGCAGCCTTTTTTTAACCTTGGCGTGCTTGATGTCAGCCTTTCCTACGCAGCAGGGCAGGAAGGGATCATGAGGAGAACATTATCTGCTCACATGGCTGGGGGGTGAGCAGTTTCCTATTACATGTGATTATAAAGAAGCATTTGTTGTGAACTGATGAATTGCAGCCGAGCTGAGGACTCGGCAGTTAGCGCACCTGGGGTTATCAGCTGTAGTTTATTTTTTGTTAAACTTGCAAAATCTATTTATACATCAAATAATGCAGCATATTTTCATCAGACTGTTTGGTATGGGACTAGAAAGGGCGGGGTGGGTTTGCCTCTGCTGAAGCCAAAAAATTATCTTGAAGCTTTAAAGTGATACAGATCCTCCACTTAGGTCAACAAAAAGTTGAACTGATGTGATCTAAGATTTCAGAAGCTGGGAGTAAATAGGGAACTGCGGCAGAATGCAAAGCCTAATAAACATATGGAATAAGTTACTGGGAAAGATGATTGAAGCAAAGCATAGAAATAAATTCAAGAGATGCATGTTCTCAAGAGAAGAAAAAAGACTTGAGGGGGTCTAGTTGAAAAAGCAGGAAGGAGGGATTAAGATAAAGCAAAAAGAGGCAGACATGCTGGGCCAAGAGGCCTTTGTCTGTTCCTGCCTTTCTTAACCATAACAGATATTAATTTAATTAAAATATGGGGAGTGACTACATTAGAGATCAGCAGTGGGCTAATAGCAAGCAGAACTAAAAGTAATTGTGATTTACCCAGCAGCTGGGCTGCAGAAGCAAATAAAATGTTGATGTTGAAAGGAGCATAAAACATACCGGTCATGAACCACAACCTCAGCCACCACAATCTCAAATTAGCAAATCAATGTGACTGGGACATGTGAGTATTGTGAGCCCTAGTGGAGAACAAATAATCATGGTGGGTAAAATTCACCCCCTGTGCAAAGGACCAGCAGAAAGCCTATTCAATGCTTAAATCCCACTTAAGCCCAAGGTAGGACTTAAGTGATGCATGGGCCTTTGACTGTCCCTCTACGCAGGGGATGAAGTTCACCCTTGCTAAAGGGAATAGAATGTAAGGACACAGAGTGTGGTCAGCAGAACAGAAGATCCTGGATGCTAAAAGCACAGGGAAGTAAACACAAGAGATGATTCCTGCTATGTTGGAAACATGGAAAATCATTCCATATCCTCGTGTAAACACCATCTTAACGATAATATTTTCCCTTCCTGTTTTGTGCTTCCTCCTTTGGCAGTGGTTAATCCCGTTAAGAGCATCCTTTTTATTTTCAAGCTTTAAAAAATGGATAATTAGGAGCACAATTAATGCCGCTGTTTTAAAAAGGGGTTGATGCAATTAATTTAATAAATTAGGCCCCAACCTGGCAAGTAACATACTGAGACTCTGTGAGAGCACAGGGCTCCACTCACACAGGTAGAGACACATGCCAGATCAGGGGCTTCATAATGAGACTGCAGTGCCTTAACTGGAGATGTCTATATATGCCTTGCCTATATTCAGAGTTGCACTGATCTAACTAAAGGTGTGATTTTTAAGTGACTGACTTAAACCTGTGCAAAAGCCTGTGTGGACACTCATATTCTGATTTAAACCAAGTTTCTATTGATTTATCTAGATTCTGCAGCTTTTTGCAGGTCTTCCAACATTAGCTGTAGTTGGTTAGTAGTCTGTCCCAGTAAGGCAATATCATTCTCATACCTGAGATCCTCTAAAGATGAATCTTTAAATTTCACACCTCCTACATTCATCTCAGTCAGCTTTGTCACCAGATAGTCTATGAGAACATTAAAAAACATAGGTGAATGAATGCATCCCTGGCGTACCCCTCAGTTCACTGAAAACCAGTCTGTGACACATCAGTTGACCCTCACCCAACTAAAAGTACCATGGAATAGTTCCTCCACTAGGCACACTAAGTCCTCAGATACCCCATACTGGCGTAGCAGTATCCACAGTGCTGATTGAGGAACTGAGTCAAAAGTGGAGGCAAAGTCTGTGCATGCATCCTATAAAACAGAAATGAATGACCTGCCTATGCTGTATGTAGATGGCAATGACACTGAATGGATGAATAGTTTTATCTAGCTGGGTAGTTGGCTGACAGAAGGAGGTTCTCTAGGGGTATGTCTACACTACAAGACTATTTCGAATCAACTTAAGTCGAATTTGTGGAATCGACCTTATGAAGTCGAATTTGTGTATCCACACTAAATACACTAATTCGACTGTGTGAGTCCACAGTAATGGGGCCAGCGTCGAATTTGGAAGCGGTGCACTGTGGGAAGCTATCCCACAGTTCCCGCACTCCCCGCTGCCCATTGGAATTCTGGGATTTCCCCCCAATGCATGCTGGGGGAAAAAATGTGTCGAGGGTGGTTTTGGGTAACTGTCATCATTGACATGCATAAATATTTTCTGGACCAGGTCTTTGTTTTGCAATAATGGATTTGTCACAGAGTGATCGCTAACTATGTCTTCTGCAAAGAAAGAAAAATTGGTCATGCTGGTTTTTGAGTTACAGGTCATTAAATATTACCCACAACGTACAGTCACTCTGCATCATTGAACCGTCAATCACGCCCTCCTTCCCTCCCCGAAAGCGCCTGCGGGCAATCTGTTCGTGCACTTTTCTGCTCAGTGACAGCGCGGGCGCCACAGCACTGCGAGCACGGAGCCTGCTGCAGTTATGGCCGTTGTCAACTCCTTGCACCTTATCATCCACAGTCCTCGCACCTTTTCCACAGTCAGCCGTTGTCAACTCCTCGCACCTTTTCCACAGTCAGCTGCTGAGAAATCGGGCTACTTTTCAATGGTGCTGCGAGCACTGGTGGACCATGGGGGATGTTTTACCAACATCAACGTCGGGTGGCCGGACAAGGTTCATGACGCGCGTGTTTTCAGGAACTCTGGTCTGTTTAGACGCCTGCAAAAAGGTAGTTTCTTCCCAGACCACAAAATAACTCTTGGGGATGTGCAGATGCCTATAGTGATCCTCGGGGACCCAGCCTACCCGCTAATGCCCTGGCTCGTGAAGCTCTGTGCAGGCGCCTTGCACAGCGACAAGGAACTCTTCAAGTACCAGCGAGCAGCGTGACCTGTGACTGTTCAGTTTCTTTACAGAGAAGCTGAACCTGCCCCTGTTTCTTTACCAAGTTACTGTTGACTAGCATCTGCAGTTACATACCCAGTCCACCCCGCTTCCCCCACTTCCAACACACGTTTAAAAATAAAACACATGTTCCACTGTGACTTTACAAAGGTTTCTTTATTGATGACTTTGCGTTAAAGGGTTGAAACTGGGACGCAGACTGTGCTGGGTAGGGTGTGCGGTGATGTAAAGACCGCCTGTAAACTCGAGGAATGACAGGCTCCTGCTCCCAGAGCGGTCCGCAGTGCCGGACTGGTTGTTTCAACGGAGCCTGCCATCCCTCCTTGTCATAAACAGTTAGTTAAGGGTTAAGGTTTTTGTCCACCTGTAAAGGGTTAACAAGCAGTACCTGTGGACACCTGACCAGAGGACCAATGAGGGACAAGATTATTTTCAAATCCGTGTGGAGGGAAGTTTTTTTTTTGTTTGTTTTGTTTTTGTTTTTTTTTTAAGAATCTAAAATCTAAAGGTTTATTTACAAAGGGAAAAAGGTAGAAATGAGAGGTAGAATTGGTTAAATGGAATCAATTACATACAGTAATGGCAAAGTTCTTAGTTCAGGCTTGCAGCAGTGCTGGAGTAAACTGCAGGTTCAAATTAAGTCTCTGGAACATCCCACACTGGGATGGGTCATTCAGTCCTTTGTGCAGAGCTTCAGTTTGTAGCAAAGTCCCTCCAGAGGTCAGAAGCAGGATTGAAGACCAGATGGAGATGAAGCATCAGCCTTATACAGGCTTTTCCAGGTGTAAGAATCTCTTTGTTCTCACTGTGGAAAATCACAGCAAAATGGAGTCTGCAGTCACATGGACAAGTCTCTGCATACCTTGCTGAGTCACAAGGCGTGTCTGCCTTCTCTCCATGGGTCAATTGTGTAGCTGATGGTCCTTAATGGGCCATCAAACAGGCTAGGCCGAGCTAACACCAGCTTGTCTGGGAGGCTTCCCACAGAAGCACAGAACAAACTTGAAATACAGACAGCATAGAGCCAACATTCATAACTTCAACTAAAAATGATACAGACATACAGACAGCATAATTATAACCAGCAACCCATAATCTGGTCTTAGACACCTTAGATGACCCCCTTTATCTAAGATTTGGTGCCACTGCAGGATCTTGATTGCAACCCATGTTCTATATGGTCCCAATTTATATCAATAACGTCACACCCCCAACGCAAAATTGATGGAGGAAGGGATGACAAAACATCGCTGACTGCATCCCAAGAGCCCCCTTTCCTTGGGTCCGTCTCACTACAGCTAGTGTTGGGCTAGAGGCCGTACCAGTGTATAACAGAAATGGTTTATCAAAGTCATGTTCAATAACATGAATGAATCTCTTTACAAACTTAAGGTATAACTTGGTTAGCTTTTGCAGCATGGTTCCTGTATGTTTCATGTGATCTTGCCAAGAGCTAAAGAAAACAGCTACTTTATCCATACCAGCTTTGGCCAATGTTTGGAATCCAATTAACATTAAACCAATGTAGATATTGATGTTGTTCATAGTACAGGAATCTTGGCATTTAGCCATGAAAGCAATATGGTAGTGTGCCTCAGTTTCCCCTTTCATACAGCACATCAGGTCTGGAATGTATTTTCCCCTGTGAAAAGTTCCAATGTTGTTTACAGGCATTAACTGTGAAACATCAGTATAGCAAGGCCCTTTAACATAAAGTGTGTTTTCATGTATTCCTTTCACTGCTTGTTAACCCTTTACAGGTAGACAAAAACCTTAACCCTTAACTAACTGTTTATGACACTCCTTTTTGGGACTCTGTGTGCGGGGGCTATGTGGCCTTGCGGCGGGGGAGGACAGATACAGATTCCTCTGCTGCGTGGCTCTGTGGTCCAGGACAGGGACCGTTGAATGAGATCTGTAACCCCCCTCCCCCGCTACAAAGTCACGTACCCCCCCACCCACACAGAACCTGCAAACCACCTCCCATACCGACCAGGGTGCCTACTGACTGCACTGTGTGTGTGACCTGCTGCTGATCCTGCCCCCGTCTCTGTACCCGGCTAAAGGTGACTGTCTTATGCAATACCCTACCCCCTTCCCCACCTACCCACCTACCCCTTCAAACACAGCATTGTGTAAAAAAGCATGACGGAAACAGTAATTAACAGCAAAGTATTTTTAATAATTAACCAGACAGTTAGGGGATGAAACTGGGATTGGGGCCTGGGTGAGTCAGGAAGGGAAGGAATTCTCAAAAATTAGGGTATGAGAGCTTTTGGGTACTTGAGCACTCTGCTGGGGTGCAGTGACAGTTTTCACGGCCCCTGGCGCCATTCCTTCTGGTTACTTTGGGTGACGGGAGGTATGGGACTTTGTGGCAGGGGAGGGTGGTTGCAGATACGCTGCGGGGGGGCTCTGTCCTCCTGGCTGCGGTCCTGCAGAACATCCACAAGGCGCCGGAGCGTGTCCGTTTGCTCCCTCATTAGCCCAAGCAGCGTTTGAGTCGCCTGCTGGTCTTCCTGCCGCCACCTATCCTCCCGTTCGATGTGTGAGCGCTGGTACAGAGAGAGGGTCTCCCTCCACTGGCTCTGCTGGTCCGCCTCGGCTCGGGAGCACCCCATAACTTCAGCGATCATCTCGTCCCGTGTCTTTTTCTTTCGCCGCCTAATCTTTGCCAGCCTCTGTGAGGGGGATGCTGTGGCAGGTCTGGAGACAGTCGAAGCTGTGTGATGGGAGAAAGGGAGTGAATTCCTTGCAAAGATACATTTTTGCGAACAATGAACACAGTCTAGTCTGTGTCTGTGAACAACACCGTGCACAGCACCTATCTCGTCCGCACTTCTGCAGCAGGCAATCCTGAAAGCATAAACTCTGCCCCTGTTCTACCCCATCGCAGTGTCCCCCGACTCTTGCACTTCTGGGTTGAGATCCCAGTGCCTGATGGTGCAAATTTCATTGTCGCGGGTGGTTCTGGGTAAATGTAGTCAGTCATTCCTTCCTCCGGGAAAGCAACGCCAGACAATCATTTCGAGCCCGTTTTCCCTGGATTGCCCTGGCATATGCCATAGCGTGGCAGCCATGGAGCATGTTTTGCCTTTTGTCACTGTCACCGTATGTGTACTAGATGCCGCGGACAGAGGCGATTCAGCAGCGCTACACAGCAGCATTCATTTGCTTTTGCATGACAGCAGAGATGGTTATCAGCCATACTGTACCATCTACCATGCCATTGTAAATTGGCAAGGTGATGATGGTTACCAGTTGTATTGCGTTATACCTTCTGCTGCTGTCATAGGTGCCTTTTCCTTCTGGGGGCGTGGGAGGGGGGTACATTGACGAGCTATGCCCTGAACCGCCGCGGACAATGTGTTTGACCGTACAGGTATTGGGAGATCAGCCAAGAATGCAAATGCTTTTCGGAGACTGCAGGAACTGTGGGATAGCTTGCGTCCTCAGTCCCCCCTCCCTCCATGAGCGTCCATTTGATTCTTTGGCTTTCCGTTACGCTTGTCACACAGCAGCGTGCTGAGTCTCTGCTATGCCGTCTGTCCGAAGATTTTTTTAAAATACTTTGGACCAGGCGTAACATTACAGTAATTCCCCTAATTAGATGCAGGAGTCTCCGAGCGAGATCACCCTGAGGACGGTCACTGAAGGAGATAGAGAGCGCATGCTGCGTGAAAACCAGCACAAACCAGGACCCTATGCATCCGTGCTCGGGGAGGCAATGCTCCCTGAGTACCTCATGAAAGCCTCGCGCGGAAAAGTGTGCTACCACAGAGCACCCAATAAGGCAGCTCTCCCCAGGAACCTCCTGCGGAGGCTTTTCGATTACCTCCAGGAGAGCTTCGTGGAGATCTCCCAGGAGGATTTCTGTTCTATCCCCATATATAGAGAGACCTCCTTTTCACATACTTCAGATTCCTGTTATATTAAGAATAAAAGTTTACATGTTTAAAGCACTTACCGACTGCTCCTTCCCCTGATTCAGGGTCCGGGTTAACGGCCGGGGAGGGTTGGTAGGGGATCTCCGTGACGGTGATGAAGAGATCCTGGCTGTCGGGGAAACCAGCGTTGTAAGCGCTGTCGCCTGCCTCGTCCTCCACAAACCCTTCCTCATCTTCCCCGTCCGTGAACATCGCCGAGGAACTGTCCGTCGACACTGTCCCATCGTCAGAGTCCATGGTCACTGGTGGGGCAGTGGTGGCAGGCTCCGTAGCGTCCGTTTGCCGCTTTGATTTTTTGGTAGCCTTGTCTGGGGTCCTTGATTTTCATGCGGCGCTGCGTTGCATCCCGCCTGTATCCTCTGTCTCTCATGGCTTTGGAGACCTTCTCGTAGGTCTTTGCATTCCGTTTTTTGGAGCGCAGCTCCGAAAGCACAGACTCCTCGCCCCACACACCGATCAGATCCAAGACTTCCCGGTCAGTCTATGCTGGGTCCCTCTTTCTATTCAGAGATTACATGAACTCCTCTGCTGGAGAGCTCTGCATTGCTGCCGGTGCTGCTGAGCTCGCTCCGATGTCCAACCACGAAATGAGATTCAAACTGTCCAGACAGGAAAAGGAATTCAAATTTCCCCGGGGCTTTTCCTGTGTGGCTGGTCAGAACATCGAAGCTCGGACTGCTGTCCAGAGCGTCAACAGAGTGGTGCACTGTGGGATAGCTCCCGGAGCTACTAAGTTCGATTTGCATCCACACCTAGCCTAATTCGACATAGCCATGTCGAATTTAGCGCTACTCCCCTCGTCGGGGAGGAGTACAGAATTCGAACTAAAGAGCCCTCTATGTCGAATGAAATGGCTTCCTGGTGTGGACGGGTGCACGGTTAATTCGAATTAACGCTGCTAAATTCGAATTAAAGTCCTAGTGTAGACCAGGCCTAGATGAAATAAGTCACATGTCAGATTGGTCTTGTGTCAATGGCACATCAACATCTTCAAAGGCCCCTGGGCCAGAGGATGTCTGTGTGACAACTAAGATACGAGTGTTCAACATGGTAGCGATGACAACTCCATTATATGGAAAAGATACATGGAGGTTAAAAACCCCTGAGAAGAGGAAACTCAACAGTTTTCAGTGTCAAGTTACAACATATTCTTAACATCCATTGGCTTGGTTTGTGGATGTTTGTCACGAACGAGGCAGTACTTAGACAATCCGGGCAAGTTGCAGACTTGCATCAGATGAGAACAAGATGACTGCAATGGTGGGGTCATGTCCAATGTGCAGAAAAGGTATGGCTCTACACAAGGTTTGTAGAGCTGAGGTCAAAGGAAGCAGAGCATGAGACCAATCATGAATGAGGTTGGAAGATGCAATTTTGAAGGATTTAAAAAACCTAAATCTCCCTATGCTGACTCTTGCAGAAGGAAGAAGGCTTGCAAGGGACCATTCAAGAAGTCTGTTCTACATGTCACCACGGCTACATCAAAGCCATGTGAGGCCGCAGCTGCTCTGTTATATTGACTTAGCGTAACTCAATTCCTTATTGAAGTAAGCTAAGTAGATGGTCTAAATCAAATTAAGAATGTCCCCACTATGTTTTGCACCTGATTAAGCAAATGTGGGGCTTAAATTGATTTACAGTTAAAATCAACAAGGCCTCACACTCACATTTAATAGCAACAGGTCCTCACATTCTTCTCTAGCCACGGCATTATTTCTTTAAAAAAAAAATCATTGTATAGAAAATGGAACAGAAGAGCAACAAAGCTAATCCTCGAAAGAAACATACCGTACTTTGTAGAGAGACAGTAGACACTTTCTATTCAATGTTGTATCCAGATTCCATTGTAAGCCCTATTTTTAAGCTCCCCTATAACATCTGACTGTAAAATTGGTTTGGTCTGAAAACTATCTTGTTTAATTTGAAGTCTGAAAAAACTTTTTTATTTTGGAAAGGCTGAACAAAATTGGTCAAACTATTTTTCAGTGGGTGACATATCTTTTATTGGACCAACTTCTGTCTCTCTCTAATATCTTGGGACCAACACAACTACAACACTGCAAACAATTTAAGTTTCGGGTCATTTAAAAATAACTTACCTTGATTTGAAAATCTCCCTTGCCTACCTTTTTAAAATGTCCCTGTACCTTACTAATGTTTTGCTAATACATCTTCAAGCTTTCCGTATAGCTAAATCTCTTTGAAAACTGTTGACAGGATATCTTTAAAAAACAATGTGGAGTAATTAAGTAAGGTTGAGATGGAAAGAGAATGAAAATTTTGCCCTCTACTGGCTGGTTGCAGTTTAGACAGAACTTGAGTGTCCCATATCAGTGTTTCTCAACCTTTTTCATATCAGGGACTGGCTTATTGCCTTCCTAAACTGTGTCAAGGAGATCTGAGGGACCGACACCGGTCAATGGATAGCTCATTGAGAAACATTATCCTACCCTACATGAGTTCAACAGGGGTATGTCTATACTAATGAAAGGCCTGCAACATGGCCATGGCTGCCCCAGGTCAGCTGACTTGGGCTTGCGGGGTTTGGGCTGTGGAGCTGTAAAATTGCAATGTCGACATTTGGGCTTGGGCTGGAGCTTGGGTTCTGAGACTATATGAGGAGGGAGGGTCTCAAAGCCTGGGATCCAGCCCAAGACTGAATGTCTACACTGCTATTTTTAGCCCCACAGCTTGAGTCCTGCAAACCTGACTTAGCTGACCTGGGCTCTGAGACGTCAGTGCCATGGGATTTTTACTGTAGTGTAGATGTACCGTCAGTTTTCTCTCAGGGCATACAGTAGAGGCCCATAGCTTTGAAGTTAAAGGACCAAGGCTCTAATCCTGGCTTACAGTCTTGTGTAAGAAAACAAATATAAGTTTGGGACCTGATCCTGCAAACACTTACACGCTTATGTAACTTCACACCCATAAGTAGTCCCATGACTTCAACAGGATTACTTGACTGCACGAAACTAAACATGCATAAATATTTTCTGGACCAGGTCTTTGTTTTGCAATAATGAATTTGTCACAGAGTGATCGCTAACTATGTCTTCTGCAAAGAAAGAAAAATTGGTCATGCTGGTTTTTGAGTTACAGGTCATTAAATATTACCCACAACGTACAGTCACTCTGCAGCAGCTCCACAGATAAGAATTCAATTATAAGCCCTGTACGCACTTAAACCTTTGAATAGGAAATGTATCTTTGTTATTTACTTTCAGAGAACATTTTTGTAAAGAAACTTTGGTGGCACGTGGACAAGTGAGTTTTACAATGTGAAGTTCGGATTCAGCAGCCCATCCCTACTCAGTAAAGAATTTAAGTATGTGCGTAATTTTAACTTCAGCGGGATTTAGCCACATGCTGAATTGGGCCTAGATGCTTAAAATGACTTTTTTTTTTAATGTTACATGCTGTATAATTTTTTGGATCCTTCTAGGTAAAAGACAGCCTGATTGTACAATTTCAGAAGAAATATATAAAGAATAGATTACAAGAAATTCATTTTATTGTTGAGACTTTGACATACGTGCTACCAAGTCCAAAAGGCCTGGTAGATACTGTATAAAATCTATGCAGGGCAAAGAGAAGCAGGAGAGAAATGGGAGCCCTGTAGGTGCCTCCTAAGATCCACCAAGCAGTGCAGGACATGGGTATCTGGGGTTCACATTGGCAGTCTCCCAAGGTCTGAGTGGCAATGTCAACTAGGGGGCATTGGGGATCCTGCAGAGGTCCTAATCCCCAGAGATCAGGAAGGAAAAAGTAAACTAGGGACCCAATGGATGGGTTACATTGATTTTTCTTCCTCCAAGTGAAATAATGAATGGGGGAAAGCTGGGTGTTTCTAGAGTGTGGAGTATCTGATGTGTAATGCTGTATTCACTTAGGCCTTGTCTACACTGGAAAACTTCTGTGCAGTAAAGCAGCTTTCTGCGTTGTAACTCCCGAGATGTACACACTGCCAAGCCACTTAGTGTGCAAAAAATTCTCAGTTGAAGAGCTGTAAAAAACCCACCCCGACGAGAGGCATATACCAGGGGTACAGCGCTGCGGTGCCAGTAGACACTCCGGTTGATTACAGTGCTGCGATTGGCCTCTGGGAGGTGTCCCACAGTGGCTGTTCTCGCTTCTCTGGTCATCAGTTTGAACTCTACTGCCCTGCCCTCAGGTGACCAACCATCATCCCCACGCCGTAAATTCCTTGGGAATGTCCTGTTTGCTCGGTGATGCGTGCAGGGCTTTCCAGGTGTTCATGCCTGCTCCACGCACCAGGCGATCCCCCATTTGAAGCAATGCCGAGCTGCTGGAGAGAGGAGGCTGTCCAGTCCAGCTATGCGCCAGCCAGTCCAGTAGGAATTATGATACCTACGGAGAGATTTCACGATGCATGACAGAAAGGGGCCATGACCAGAAAAGGCAGGGTGGGGCAAGGACTTTGGGGAAGGGGTGGAATGGGGTTGGGGCAAGGGCGGTGCAGGGGCAGGAAGAGGAGGGGCAGGGGCAAGGGCAGGGGCGGGGAGATCGAGCACCTACCGGGCAGAGGGGAAGTCGGTGCCTATTGCAAGAGCCAAGTGCCCAGTGTACAGTACGGTCCTGGAACACTGATTTCCCCTGCCCCTGGGGCTACTCACCATTCTGGGGGTCTTGTGGCTCATGTGTGCTTGCCTGTGGTCAGCCAGTTAGTGACAGGTATGTGAATAGTGGCTGTGTTTTAAATCACTGAATCAGTGGTCTGTGTGTTGCAAACAATACTGCTTCTGTTCTGTAAAATGTTGCATTTTGGCTTCACAGATATCACTTTGGGAGCCCAGCCTCCCTCTTTGCTATCGCCGGCTGAATAGCTGCACTGAATTAGAAAGAGGCCACAAAGAGCTAAAGAGGACTTTCTACATGGCATTATGATGTATTCCATGGCCGAAAAACAAGAATTGAAGGAGTGGCAGGACAGCGAGAAGAGGGACCAAAAGGAGAACGCGGCGCGCCAGAATGAAACCATGGAGCGGCTCTTAAAGTTTATGGAGCGCCAAGCGGAAACACTCCAGGCGCTACTAGCACTGCAAACCAAGCAGCTCTGCACCTGTCCTCCCCTGCAGCCGCTGTCACAAAACTCTTTCCCATGCACCCCCTAGACACCGCCAACACACTCTTATCAACCTCCTGGCTCCGGTCCGTACTCACTGCATTCCACTCCTCCCCGGTCACAGTCCAGCCATGCAGACTCCCAGTACCCACTGCACTCAACTCCCATCCCTCTGCAGTTTAGCCCTGCTGTAGTACAGTACCCGCTGCACTGTACCCCAAAGGAGAAGGTTGCATATGATACCTGGACATACACAAATCTTTAACCATCTCTGGACCCCACCTCCTCCTGGGACCCTCCCTTCCCCCATCCCCCACAGTGCTATGTTTTTCTATTTGTCTCTCTTCTCCAGTTGATGTTTTTTAATAAAAGAATTGTTTTGGTTTGAAAGCAATTTTTATTCCATTAATTGAAAGCAAACAGAACCCTGCAAAGCAACAGGCAATTTTCTTAAACCTTCACAGTGCATCGTTTGCACCAATCACAATCACCTCCCAGCATTACAAGCACTGCGTTCCTGAGCATAAAAACAAATGTTAGTTGCATTCAGCTTCAAATTGCTGCCCTGATCTCTGACTATTCAAATTCAGCCTCCAGGTGCTGAGCCTCAGCAGTCCAGCCCTGAGTGAAGCTTTCACCCTTCCCTTCACAAATATTATGGAGTGTACAGCACGCGGCTAGAAGCATAGGAATATTGTCATCGGCCAGGTACAACCTTCCATATAGGCAGTGCCTGCGGGCCTTTAAATGGCCAAAAGCACACTCAACAGTCATTCTGCCTTTGTTCAGCCTGTTGTTGAACCGCTCCTTGCTGCTGTCAAGGTGCCCTGTGTAGGGTTTCATAAGCCATGGCATTAAGGGGTAGGCAGGATCTCCCAGGATCACAATAGGCATTTCAACTTCCCCTACGGTGATCTTCTGGTCTAGGAAGAAAATTCCTGCTTGCAGCTTCCTGAACAGGCCAGTGTTCCGAAAGATGAGTGCATCATACACCTTTCCAGAGCAGCCTGTGTTAATGTCCATGAAATGCCCACGGTGATCCACAAGTGCCTGGAAAACCATAGAGAAATACCCCGTCCAATTAATATACATGTTAGTGGCTAGGTGGTCTGGTGCCAGAATTGGAATATGTGTGCCATCTGTCACCCCTTCACAGTTAGGGAAGCTCATTTGTGCAAAGCCATCCACAATGTCACGCACGTTGCCCAGAGTCATGGTCTTTTGGAGCAGGATGTGAATAATGGCCCTGCATGCTTCCATCAACACGAGTCCAATGGTCAACTTTCTCACTCCAAACTGGTTAGCGACCTATCGGTAGCAGTCTGGAGTAGCCAGCTTCCACAGTGCAATCACCACGCACTTCTCCAATGACAGGGCAGCTCTCATTCTCATGTCCTTGTGCTGCAGGGCTGGGGAGAGCTCATCACACAGTCCCATGAATGTGGCTTTCCTCATGCGAAAGTTCTGCAGCCACTGCTCATCATCCTAGACGTGCATCATGATGTGATCCCACCACTCAGTGCTCATTTCCTGAGCCCAAAAGCGGCGTTCCACTGTGGTGAGCACCTCCATGAATGCCACAAGCAATCTCGTGTCGTAGCTACAAGGAGATAAATGTTGAACTCCTCTTGCTTTTGTAGTTTAAGGAATAACTCCACTGCCACTTGTGACGTGTTAGTGAGAGCGAGAAGCATATTGGTCAACAGTTGGGAATCCATTCCTGCAGACTGAAGAAGCAGAGCGTGCAGTACACAAACCATTGAAAGATGGCGCCAAATGTGGACGGAAGCACAGAGCTTGCTGGGATGCAAAGCAATGCATCACGGGGCATTGGGACAGGACCCATGATACTCCGTGACCCCCTCTGCCTTCCCACAACCCTTAGCAGCAGAAAAGGAAGAGATGCTCTGTGGGATAGCTGCCCAGAGTGCACTGCTCTGAATACCGCTGCAAGTGCTGCAAGTGTGAGCACATTATTGCACAGGCAGCTGATAGTGTGAACACACAACAGCGGTTTCCCTTCAGCGTTCTCTGAGCGGCGCTATAACTGCCTGCATTGTAACTTTGCCAGTGTAGACATACCCTTAGCTAGAGTGGGTAGCCGAGATGTATGCACTGTGGGGGTGGGTAGCTGGTGAGTTTATACCCAGTCCTGGAACTGTATATGGTGTCTGATGGGTGGGCATAAGAGGGATTCTGGTCTGGATTGAGTCTGGATACAAATATGGGGGCTGAGTTAAGATGTGTATGTCTGGAATATTTATAACATTTTACACATTCACAGTTAAGAGATTGTGTGAACTGTGAGTATATCCAAATCTCATCTAGGTTCATATATGAACCAATGTTTCCAACAAATATCTTCCCATAATTATTTAGGCACATTTCAAATACCTAGGGGTTGGGTTTTTTTTAATTATAGTGTTCCTTAGTATATGTACGTAGTATTAACTTTAACTTAAAGTTAACAGAGGGGTTTGGCTTCCAGACCCCCTCAAACACTGGGAAAGTTCAGCTCCAAACTTTGCACCTCAGATGCATTGCACAATCCATGACATACTTGTTCAAATGCCAGAGTAGTAGTAGTATTTGGAACCATCAAGTTGCACAGTAATTACACTATTTATAACTGCATGGTTTTATTTTCCTTGGCCTCCTCATCCCTCTCCTTCCTATTGTTTGGGACATTCACTTGTGTTGAGTTAGACTGTAAACTCTTCAAGGCAGGAACCATGTTTCCACACATGCATGTGCTTGTGATGCATAGAACAATGGGGTTTGATCCTGATCTGGCTGCTCCCAGCTGACAAGTAATAATAATCAGGCCTCTCTCTGCAAAGTGCAATACAGGTACACAACACCTTTGTTCAAACGTTAAATAAGGGACACAGTGGTCATCAAATGACCTATAGCGAGGACACTGAATTGTCAGAGACTGACTGGCTGATTAAATTGCAGTTGATTTGAAGAGCTCACTACTACCCTGTTTGTTTAGTGGCACTTCCATTTGAGAACGTCAAGCCTTGACACATCAGACTTGTCTATAGGGCAAACCAAGCCCTGTGGAATTGTCCAGCTGACATGTATCTTTCCTCCTGCTCCTCTTCCATGACAACAAATATAGGAATAATGATTAGTTTCAGTTTAGTTTTGCATATAGAAAGTTACTGCCTGCGTGCACATTATATTCTATACTATGCATGGTAATACCTTGATATTAAATGAGGAACACTGAATATTCTGTTAGTTGTTATGATAATGATAACATATATATGCACAATATTATATTATTGACTGTTGTGTCATTTCACTAAAGGCTTTAGCATGATTCTTGGTTGTCAGAACCGAATGTCTTTTTATAAAATAGTTTATAAGCGAGCCTCTTACTGATAATCATCACCTTTAGTTTCCAGGTCCCCTATACTGGGGAAAGTGTGATCTGCTGCTCAACATAAACAAACCTGTTTTTTGAAATGTCTTTCAAGAATGGTAATCTGAGGTGTGACTTGTAACAGCAGCAGGAATGAAAGTTTCAGAGGGAAGCGTGGCTTTTTGTTTTTGTTTTTACTTATTTATTATTTTAAAGTTCAAGTCCCCTTTCAATCTTGTGTTTACAAAATCAAGATCTTGTGCCTAAATCAGTCACCTTGGCCCTTTACCGTCTGTTAGGGCTTCACATGCAGTGAGACAGACTGAAAACGGAATCCGTCAGCAACCTGTCTGCTTCCTTAGGAGTCCTTTCCACAGCTTCTATGCTGCACCCCAAGGCTGAGAGCAAACAACTGCAGGGCAATGGAGTTTTCAGCATGTTTGCTTTTCTACATCCTTCTACAGTAGGCTGGTAATTGCAGAATATTTGAAGGAAGAACAAAAAGGAAGGTCAAGATCCCATTACCCCAGTATGCTGCTCTTCCATGGTCCATCCACACCTGTGTATTTTACATGACATGAGTCAGCAATAAACCTGACCTTACATTGACCTTGAATTGTGCAGATTCAAAAGAAAAAGTTCTGGAATACTTTTCATGCTCAGCGGTTGACAGCTCTTTCCTAGAGCTGCGGCCTACAAAGAGGCATATCTATTGGTTTAACAGAACCTTTTATGAAGGGGTCTGCCCCTGAGCAGAGACGGGCGAGGACTTGTCAATCCTGGTGTCAGTAACCACTGGCTACCAGCTTTTGTCATTCAGATGAGGATGCCCCACCTTGTCTGCTCCATTATTGGGCTCCTAATATTTGGCAGCCATTGGTAGAGCTGATTTGTTTTTATCCTGGAACTGGCTGTCGTTTTGGTGCTGCAAAGACCTTTGAGGTTCAAAGTCAAGGCAGTTCAAATGCACAGACTCTTGTGATTAAAAGTGTTTAAAAAATGTCCCCTGTAATATGCCTGTCATCCTCAGAGCATTGTATTAATGACAGTTATGAACATAACAGGTTGATTTAGGACTCCTCTGTGTCAGAACAGCAGCCCCAGCAGAAGGTCATGGGTCTCCTTGGCTCGTCTCCCTTTGCCCGCTCTCTCCTACCAGGCCATGCAGGAGCCCTCACTCTTCATTTCCCCCCCTGCCGCCAGTGTGGGAACTCAGCACCAATAGGATGAGCTCCAGGAGTGACCTAAAAAGCTACAACCACAGACCCTAGCCTACCCCACCAGCCTCCTGCCATTACTGGAAGCTTCAGACTTGAACTCTTGTCCCTTTCACACAGGTCGCTTTCCTCTCTGACTCTCAAACTCAGGCCTAGTCTACACCACCAACTTGTGTCAATAGAACTGCGACGCTGTTATACTGACCTTGCTCCCAGTGTAGACAGCACCATGTTGACGGGAGGTCTTCTCATGGAGGTGAAGTACCTACGCCGATGGGAGAAACTCTCCCATTGGCATAGGTAGCGTCTTTACTCAGCGCTACAGCTTTGCTGCTGCTGCCCTGTACATGTAGATGTGCCCTCACTTTGCTTCACTACCCCATTCTCTCTGCCCACTCCTGCTCCCCCACAACCTCCCTGACATTTCCCCCCCTTCTTTTTCATGTTCCTCCATCTTCACTATCTTTTCTCTTCTCCTCCCCTCAACCCTTCCCTCCCTCCATCCCTTCTTCTCCCCACACCTGTGTGCATAGGTGCCAACTCCGTGGGTGCTCCAGGGCTAGGGCACCCATGGGGAAAAATTAGTGGGTGCTCTGCACCCACCGGCAGCCAATCTCCTTCCTCCCCACCTTCTCTTCCCCCTCCCCATCCCCATCCCCATCCCCCCCAAGCACCCCGCCCTGCTCCTCCGCCTACCTCCCAGCCTTTCCTGCCTGGCTGCCGCCAAACAGCTATGTGCACACTCTGGGAGTGTGGGGTGGAGAGAAGCGGGGACGTGGCACACTCAGGGGAGGAGGCAAGGAAGATGAGGAACTGGGGTGGGGATTTGGGGAAGGAGCTGGAATAGGGGCAGGGAGGGGGCAGAGTTGGGGTGGGGACTTTGAGGAAGAGGTTGTAATGGGGGCGGGGAAGGGACAGGGAAGGGGTGGGGTCTCATGGAAGGGGCGGGGTTTGGGGGCAGAGTGGAGGTCAAGCACCCACGGAAAAGATGGGATGTCAGCGTCTATTCCTGTGTGCCTTTCTGTCTTCACCAGTCCCTACACCATAAGCAGCCAAAAACAGTTTGCACTTTGCATGTCTTTTCCATATCTTCTCTATTTAGATTGCAAGCCCCTTGGGGAAGGGACTGTCCTTCTCCTCCGTGTGTGTATGTGTTCACGCGTGTGCGCATGTGCTCCAAAGATAATAGGGCCCTGATCCTCGATGGAACCTTTAGCCATAAATAATCATAGTAATATTGCCAAATATTTGTAAACAGCCTCAGGAGACTGGATGAGATCAAACACCTCTCGGATTTTCCTGCCAGCATAAACAACATAAATTACAGAATTAGTAACACAAAGTATCATAACTGTCCTTGCTCTGCAAAAATAAGTTGCGTCTCAGCAGTCTAGAAGCATCATAAGGGCAGTTTAAAACAGCAACAACAACAACACTGACAGAATAGGGATAAGACAAAATACCATCCAATTAGCTGTTTTGTTGCTCCAATTGTGATAGCTTCAGACCCAACTTTCTGGCTGTCTATATACACTTCAGGCTGGAACTCCTTCGATCAATGGGGCTTAGACAATGAACATTCTCTCTTCAATGTGATATAAGCAAAAAGGGCCTGCCTGATTCATCTCGTACATATGCATAGCCCCACAGCAGAATCAGAAGGACAATTTGATCCTAAAGGAATTATTGTGCCTGGGTCAATCTTTCCCAAAATGTAGACAAGGCTTTAGTGGTCAGAGCCGTAACTGTTAGTTAAACCTGCTTTTGAATTTTAGGAAAAATGTACCCAGTGCACAAAGGACCTAAGGGTCATTTTCCTAATGTTAGACCAGTCTGTGTGTACAGTATGTTGTTCACATTCACTGAAGGAATCTTATTAGATTGGAACAATTGCACCCCAAGTCCTTTGTCCACTTGTGCACATTATGTGGAGAATTGTTCTGTGACCATGCTTGCTTGCGTCTTCATAGAATCATAGAAATATAGGGCTGGAAGGGGCCTTGAAAAGTCAAGTCCAGGTCCCTCCTCTGAGGCAGAACCAAGTAAACCTTCTTGATGAAGTGTAGATAAATATCTGCCCAGTCTTTGGCAACAATACTTTTCATGTTCAAGCACTTTACAGGCATGTACTGTAGGAAGTAATATCTCTGCTTTACAGATGATGGAGAAACTGAGTCAGAGAGATGCTGTGTCTAGTCCAAGGCCCCAGAAAGTAATCAGCATCAGACCAGAACTGGAACTCTGGTATTCCTGCCTCCCAGTCCTGTGCAAAGTCCTGATAAAACAGCTGTTTGCCTCTCTCTTTAGTTTCTTTCTATATATGGAAACTATTGTTCTAACTTCCATTGTGTGTGAATGTGGTAAAAAGTTTCTTACAATATTTTTGCTGCATTTCAAAGCTGACTCTTAACTCCTACCAAACTAGATGGTGCTGGATTGCTTTGGGCTTGCCATGAAAACAAATCATTTGTAATCGGGGGAAAGGATTTGTTTCATTCTTTAAAGGCGGGGTGGTGGATTATAAAAAGATTTTCCACTGAGCGGTGATGTCAGAGTTGTAGAGAATCCTACACACATGTTCAACAAGACTCTTTCCTGTTGCTGTAGATATTCTGCACAGAAAACTCAGTTGGGATAAACTAACCTCACCTCTCCTTTTAGCAAAGACAATATACGGTGCTGCCTTTTTCTTTTCTTGATGCTGACATTAAAAAAGAAAATTTTAAAAAGTTCCTTTAGTCTGTTACAAAAGGAAAAAATCCAGGAATTCATGTAGTTTTCACAGAACTAGTATGGTTTTTAGAACTGAGATCACATAGGGAGCCAGGAACTCCTACTTTCTAATCCCAGCTCTACCATTGATGTTGAGTGATTTACTTAGACCAAAATATTCTCAGGTCCATTAATTTGGGTATCTTGGCTTTTGAGTGCCCGGCTTGGTACATGTAGGCTCTTGTGTCTTCACAGTATCTAAGCTATCTGGTTTTAGGGTTTCATAGCACTATTGCTCACAGTAGTAACTGAGCATTTTCCGTATACAATGGATAGCAATAATGAAATCTCTAGTGGACTTCATGAAGTCTCTGGCTTTTCTCCCTTTTGGGGACAAATTCAGATGTAATTTGTCAAAGGTGTTGAGCACTCAATCAGGTATTACCTGTCAGATTGGCCATAAGAAAATACAGAAGCACACACAATTAGAAATTATGCTAAAGACAGTAATATTGCCATGGTTCTTTGAAGGGGAAAAGTTAAAGGGAAACTTAAGGACCACAAAAAAGCCAAATGTGGCAACACTTAAATGGAGAGATGCCATAAAGTATTATTACCATCTTCTTGGGAAGGCCGGTATGGTAACTCATTTGTGATTCCACTATTTGTGAGTAACGTGATAGTCCCAGACTCCTAGCAATAAAACCTTTATAGCATCCTGTACCTTCACTCACTCTTTCTATATATAACATCCATTTGATTAACTTTGCAATTGCATGTTTGCATAATGGGGATGGCGTTTGATGTTTGAAGCCACGGCTATCGTGGGTTGTGCAATTTCTATCATTCTGAAGAGGAATTAGACCCAGGATAAAGAAGAAGCTGTTGGGACAAGTATGTTGCCCTGTAATGAAATAACACTGATGTAGTAACATGGCAGTTTGTGAAGAGTAGCCCTCGGGTTTCTGAACTAGACCTATGTTTTCTTTTGAAGATGGTGTCACCATTTTGATCTATTTGTTTCAATAAGAAATCTTTAAATTTGATCATTCCATACATAAACATGCCAATGGTGAGAAACATTTCTAGCACCAATTTGGAAATAGATTGAGCTGGTAACATCAAAAAGGTGGGATGTCTTGATCAATATTGTTGTTCTCACTCACACATACATCCTCTCTGTTTGGCTGAGATCAAGTGCAGTGTCTATACTTATCAGTTTAATATCCGATATATCTTTTTTGGGGGACAATATCCTGTAATACTTAGGGGCTTCTTTCAGGGGTCTCTATGCTGCCTCTGTAGGGGGATGTATCTGATGATCTAATGGTCTTTTCCATATTTGTCTATGATACTTCCACAACTCTTCCCTCCCCCACTTTCTGTCTGTCTCTCAGGATATGTGTCTCACTTTTTTTAGAGCATACCATTTTTCCGTTTGCGGAGTACCATGTGCCCTTTCTTGCCATTCGTTCTTCAGAGATTACTGTGGTCCTGCCAGAGCTTGGAGTTGGTGGTAAGACTCTGAATGCAATGGCACCGCTTAATCAAATGCTAATTCTGGGTAGTAAAAGAATTGGCTGGAATCTGCAAAGGGTGCTGGCAGCAAGAAAATGCATTGAGTCACTCCAAAATCTGCTTTGCAGAGAGCCAGGCTGCGATTTAGAATGTAAAGCTGCATTAAATCACAAAGTAATGTTTGGCTCACACAGGAATCCTTTGTGCCCTTAATGAAGGGAAAAACAGGGCTTTATTCCGAAGCTTTATGTATAATCAGATGCCATGTTGTAAGGCTCTGGAAAACACACCAGAAATAATAATTGGGAGGAAATAAAAGGTTTAGTTGAAAACAGTATATGATTTAAATAAGAAATAAAAGAAAGTGCATAAGTTTTGAGCATTGGAAGAATAAACTTTTAATTCATTTGCATTGAGATTACACAGGGAGGAGTAGTGTTTAAAATTATATAAAAACTACGTAGTTTAGATAGTCTTTGGCTAAGGAAATAAGGAGGGGATAAACTTTATCCCATCAGGAGACCCCGGGGAACTCCTGCCATTGTTGGTGGAGCTGGAAATCCCAGATGCAGTAACTAACAATAAGTTTGCAGATCTCAATGCAGGCTGAACAAAAGGGCATCACTTCTCAGAGCTGCTATCATCTGGGGAATAGGAGGAGGTTAACTGGCACATGATAATGGATCATTAACCAGCAGGTAGTGGGGGGAGGCGGGCAGGCGGGTAGGGGGGGATCAGAGATTGCTGCCTGGGGCAGACATAAAGGGAATTTAGGGTTTAGGGGGTTAATAGTTTCCAGAGTGCTATCATTTTAAAGTGAAAACTTCCCTCTGCAGCTTAGACAAGGATTTGGTTGTACGTATGTCCTGCTGCCCAACTTAAGGAAAGTGCTCCTATTCTCTAATTCATTAATGATCTGCTTATTAGTTCTGATCAGGGAACCACACTGCTGGAAAGATTTGAATTGGCATTGATTTATAACTGTTTACATCCTCACAGCTGCACTTGCCTCCCAAAGAAGGAAAGAGCTGAGAATTAGGATGAAACAGACAGCCTGACACAGAATGCTGCATTAATGCTAGGTTTTCATTTCCCCCTTTCAATAATGTAGTCCAGTGCAAGCAGTCACGTTAATGCAGCATATGTATAGGCCATATGCATGCTGGAACCTTGTAGATCATGGAAGCCTGGCTTGAGTTGTTGTTGTTGTTTGTTGTTTGTTGTTTTAGAAGAGCTGATTGTGGTTGTTTTTAAAAACAAAAATCATGCTGAACTCCTAAAAGTTAATTCCATTCGCTCTTAAGGGATTTTTTTTAATCACGTAAATTAATTATACCTTTGGAATGTTTCAATATTTCTGTCGGTGTTGCTGCTGAAATCCTCTGGTGCGGCATGCAACTTGTGGCATAGCAACCCCTTTGCTTACGGTATTGCCGCAAAAAATGTGCCCCTGGTTTGTTTACTGTGTGTGGCACTGAGACATTTGTTCAGGGCACATATGATGAATACCCCGTGTTACCACCTTTCAATGGCCTGCCTAATCCCAGATGGATTTGTTATAGATTTTCATTGAGAGTGACCCAGTTTCTGGATCCTGTCAGAAAAAAAAATAACTTTGCTGTCATCCAAGTGATGCATGAGGCAGGTAGACATCAGGTCAGAAAGAAGCTTTAGGTTCCCAGGCCATGGAATGCAATTGGCCTCATTTTGGTGCCATAGCTCCCTCATTTTTTATCGGTGTTGTTTGCCATTCAACATTTACTAATGACGGCTGTAGTGCCTTCCAGCTGAGGAGCTCAAAGCCCTTTCTAACTACTACTGAATGAGTCTTCACAATACCCCTGAAGGGTAGGTAGATATCGGTCATGATTTACAAATGGTGGGGCCAGATAGCCCCCACCCCGGGAAAGAGACAAAAACGCAGGAAACATCTACAAGGGCCCTACTGGACATTCCAATACAGCACCCTTTTGAGGGGGAAGGGTCTGAGTCCCAGCAAGGTTTGGAAAGGGAGAAGCCTCCCCACCCTGTGGAAGGGATGTCCCAGATATGAGGGGGCAGGAGCCATTCAGATGGACAGCTGCCACTCCTGAGCACATGAGGCTAGATATGCACCAGCAGGTGAAGGACAGGATGGGCTGCTGGTGGAGCTCTGTGCGTAGAGACAAAGGCTCCATTCCCAGTGCTGTTGGCTTGTACCCTGGCTATGCTGGCAGAAGCTGCCCAGCTTCTCTCCTTGGACATCCAACATGTCAGTGTCGCAGGCACCAAGTGATGACTCATCAGACTCAGAACACACATCACACTGAAAAGGGAACACGGGGAAGACAGAGCTATTTCTTCATTCCCTTCTTCCAGGTTTAGCTTGTTAAAAACTAGCCTCAAAATGGTTGACACCTGCTGCTTTCAGGGCACTTCTTTTTACTCGCCCCTCATGTGTCTGTGTTTGTTTATAAAGCTCGCTCTGATCATCTAGGTCTCTCTCTCTCATTCCCATATGAAATATGCTTTGTTCTGGGGAGGGGTGCCCCTTCCCTGCTGTTCCCCTGCCTCAATCCTTCCTGTAATGCAGCTTCTGCTTTTCAGGCTATTCTGATGCTGCTGGACCCACTCCTTGAGAGTGGGGTTATTCTCGGGCTCTGAGTATGTTTCTCTGCAGTTCTCTCTTCATGTTGCTTCCCAGCATAGCAAGCTGTGCTCCACTGTGCAACTTGTGTACATGCAACCCTGTCTGCTTCTGGGATTTGCATGTCTTAGAAGCACCCAGTGATGGGACAATGTTAATGTGAAATATAAATCACTCAAGACCAGCTGTGCTGACCCAGTTATCTTGGAAAGAAGGTAGGCGCTGCCGGCTGGCCAGGACAGGTCTGAAGATCTCTGCTGGCAGGTCCTCCCACCACTGAACTGTGCTCACTAACCATCAACAAGGACTGGGGACAGGGATATTTCTGATATGCCAAAGGAGGGCCTCACACTCAGCCTGTTCTCCAAAAGCCCCTGGATCATACCCAGTTCGGCTTTGATCTCCAGTTGAAATTACAGCTTTCACGATTTTCTGAGGATTGGGGGCTGAGTGGGGCCGGCGGCTGGGAGTTGGACCCTGGCTGACAGGAGCTGGCAGACGGAACCCCAGACTGGCAGCAAGTTCCTGGCCGTTAGCCCACTCAGCCTGCTAGTGACCAGAACCCCAGGCCGGCAGCAGGCTCAACGGTGGCCGGGAACTGCAGCCTGCCATTAAAAAAAAATCAGCTCACGTGCCACCTTTGGCATGCGTGCTGTAGGTTGAGGACCCCTGTTCTAGTGTATAGTGTGTACTGTGTGTACTGTCCTTTATGGTAATTTTCACTATATGTGATTTTCCTCTTACGCGCTGACCTTAGAACCTAACCCCTGCATAAGCTGTGACTCCACTGTATTCATTTTTGAAAGTTTATAATAAGCGATGCTCCGGGGGGAGGAGAGGCACAGTGGAAGATTTGCCTAGGGCGCAAAATATCCTTGCACCGGCCCTGGGCAAACCTACTCCTTTATGGGATGATTTGTGGGGATCTCTGGGAGAAAAATCTCTTGGAGACCTCTTCCCTCAAAGCCACCTCGTATGGGAATTTCAGCAGAAAAGGGTGGCCTCTGAGATTTATATGTGGGGAAACTGCATTCGCAGACCTTGTTGTGTGGCTTCAAGAATGTTTGTACAATATTCTGCATAGAACAGCTCCCTGCTGGTTTTAATAATCCCATCTTTGGGAGGGAAATCCCTTTGGCTTGAGTCAAGTCTTCACATCGGGCCATTTGATGCACGTGGCAGGGTTGGACATACAGAAAAGGCAGCAGGGCACATGCATTTATGTGTGGAAATTGAAGTTCACACAGAGGAGCTTCCAACCTGCCCAGTGCAAAGGACAGGATCTTGAGTGAAAGGCAAAGCTCGGACTGAGAGATGATGTGACTCTGCGTTTGGTGCTTTTAAACGTTACTTTTACAGAAAATCCATAACAAAAATCCCAGGGCGAATTCTTTACTGGTATAATCCATTGGTATCAATGAAATTACAAGAGAATTCCGCTCCTCAACTTGAGTGTCATCAGACATTGACAACAGGAAGCGACAAGAATTTCAGGATTCCCATTGCCCAACATACTTGTACTTGTAGCCGTGTCAGTCCCAGGATATTAGAGAGACAAGCTGGGTGAGGTGATATCTTTTATTGGAACAACTTCTGTTGGTGAGAGCGACACGCTTTTGCGCTTACACAGAGCTTTCTTCAGGCAGTTCTGCTGCTGATGCATTCAGTGTCAGAAAGAGAGCTGCTTGCAGCCAGGGGAAGTAAAGGGCGTGGGGCGAGGGATATTGGACAGTGTACAATATAGAGCTATTTGTACAAGATAAAGGGCTGTTTTTAAAAATTGGAGATTGGTCTTGTGCCCTAATGGAGCATCACATAGAGTTAAATTCCATACATTCATAATCCTGTATTGTAGTTGTAGCTCTTTGCTTATTCCATTTAAAGGAGTCATTATCTTTGTAATGTTTTGCTTCTTCTGAGAGACAAGCCTGAATTAGCAGCCTATATTAAGAACCCCCTTGAAATTTCAGGGGAGGTTATATCTGGCTTCAGACTCCAGCTGGGATCACTCTTTTAATTACCAGAACCCTAAATTCAAACACCCCCTGAATTCAGGGTCAGTTTTTGCATCAGGATCTGAACTTCATAGATTGGGCCCCATTTCCTGTCTCATTCTCTGTTTTATTTATTTATTTATTTATTTATTTTGAGAGAGAGAGAGATGATTTGGAGGATTATAGAAGCCAAGTTCTTGGGAATGTGGAAATCTTGCTGCCATTAGTATTCACGGACAAGTTTTCCTCTTTAGCTCTGGCATGCCTTTTGACACTTAGTGCTAAAGGAACAGCACGTTACACAGATTTTGCCGTCTCTGTGGGGGAGGAGGTGGCTCCGACCTCCCCCTGTTCAGTTTGTATGACAATGATTTTCATTCCAAGCAAGCTCATGATTGCTGGTTTAAAAAAATCCCCACACAATTTCTAAAACAGCGTGGCTGTAATCTTACCAGGCATGCACCGTTCCTTCACAATGCAATCCATGAATTTGTGGTAAGATACATTTATGACATCTGTGCTTATTCTGTACAAACACAAGGCCACTCTCCTCCCTGGAGTGTATCACTGTGTCCAGGAACAGCTCTGATTGCCTTTGGTTTTAAAAGATGCAGGGAGGCTGAATATGGGGCTGTGACTGGCACTGAGGCTCCTGGCTAAGAAGGAAGCATATGCACTTGGTGGGGAAGGAACAAACAAGCAGGCAGTGGGGAAGCAATTCAGACACTTTCTCCACATATCACAGCTGTGGAGAGACTGAACACTGTTGATAGTGGAGCAAAGAGCCCAAGCCAACACGCGATGCAGAAAGGGCCTAAGCACCACTGAATCACCTCAGGGTACCCCCATTGAGTGGAATTTCCATCCCCATTAAGCATCCGTCTTCCTATTTAGGCCTTGATCCTGAAAGCCTTTGCAGAGTCAGTCTGCAGGAGGGCGCACATGTTTGTCATGCTCCAGCAGAAATGCCAGGGGAAGGTGTGCCTAGGAGCAAGTAAAATGAACCAGGTATAGTATAGTAAAATGAAAAGGTATAGTCCTTCCCACTGAGTGGAAGTCTCCAAACCTCTTGCTCACCCACTCCCTTAATCCTGAGATCAGTGTGTGAAGAGGGTTTAGGCAAGCACATGGGCTTTTGTGAAATCCTCAGAATGTAAATGAAGCACTGACACACTCCCTCTCCTCCTTGGCCTGACTCCTGCTACCAGGCCCACAAAGCAGCACTCTCGTTAATGCCTTAATGCTCCTTGTCCTGCTCTTCACATCTTGTCTGAACTTATTTCTGCCACACTATGCAGAATCAAGTGTGCCACAATGGAATGCTAAACTGTATTATACTGTTCCACCAGCATGTGGCACTGTGTGAAATACCTTATGTAAATGAACTCAGCTATATCTAGCAGATCATTAAAGGATCTTATAAGGAACACATCTGGGTTGCATAAGCAAGTGCTGTAGCAAGTCCATATCTCGTACAGAAGAACATAACATGGTGTCAGGAGTAAATTAAAAACAGAAACAGAAGGAATAAAGAAACGAAGGTTACAGACAGGTTGTGGGATCTCATCAATATGCCACTCTTCAGTGCCCCCAGAGAATTGACTATGAAAGCATTCTGGCTATGTTTGATGCATACATTATACTGCAGAGAAATGTGGTTTATGAGAGAACGTCATCAGAAAATTCGCAATGTTGAATGTTTGCATACATTGGCTGAAAACTGTGCTTTTTGGGAATGCAAAACATGAAAATATCAGAGACAGGCTGATTATTGGGTTAACAGATAAAAACCTTTCACAACAGCTACAACTGAAGAGAGATTTAACCCTAGCCACAGCTATACAGATAGCAAAACTGTCAGAATTAATCAAACCACAGAACAAAAGGCAGGAGCAACTTGAAAAACCTGAAACTAGCGTAGAAGCTATAAATAGATGCTTGAGTGTTAAAAGTCATTATCATAACACCTCTGAGACAAGGAGAGAGAACTCTTAGGCTAAGGGTACAAGATGTGGAAAAAGTCATATCACAAGACATGATGTATTTCCAGCCAGAGGTGCATGGTGCAATAAATGCATAAATTATGGACATTTTGCAGCTATTCGCCATACCAACGCAATCAGGGTATTGACTCATATTACAGACAATCAAGAACCATTGTTTCTGGGATTTATCACTTGTGATAACATAGAGTCTGCCTGGATGGTGAAACTGAATATTCACGGCAAGACTATTGACGTTAAAACTGACTCAAGAGTTGACATCACAGTCATCTCAGAAGAGACTTACCTATCCCAGAACTGAAGTCATGTGACACGGCTCTGACTAGCCCAGGAGATATTCTGAACTGCATGGGTCAGTTCACTACAGAAACAAGTTACACTCTGAATGAATAGCTTTTATCTTCATATGTGATCAAAGGACCATAGATCAACAGTCTTCTCAGCCATAGCATGGCAGCTATGTTGGGCTTAGTGAAAAACGTGGAAGAACTCAATGGAATATTTGGTGATATTGGACTTTTGAAAGGCGATCCAGTACAAATAACCTGAAGACAATTCTGAACCATATAATGTACATATGCTTCACAGGATTCCAATCCCATTACTGTACTGGATAATGTGGAAACTGCGTTAAAAAGAATGGAGTGGATTGGCAGACTTGAGAAAATATCTGAACCAATGGCATGGAAAATGGAAAAAAAAATTCCTCCCCAAAGTGAAAGGAGCTACAGTATTCTCCAAGCTGGATGCCTCAAGCAGATTCTGGCAAATTTCTTTAGCCAAAGAATGTGCTAAACTGACAACAATTACCACACCATTTGGAAGATTTAGCTTTCGAAGATTACCTTTTGCAATTACCGGTGCACCTGAAATTTTCCAAAGAAAGATGGCAGAATTGTTAACAAACACAAATGGACTTGTAGTCTTCTGAGACAATAGTCTGATATATGGATCTTCAATGGAGGAACATAACAAAACCCTCAGCATGATCCTAAGCCTAATCAGACAGTCTGGACTGAAGCTAAACAAGCTACTCCCAAACTGAGTTTTTGGGATAGACAATAAACAAAGATGGAATCAAACCTAGTCCTGAGAAAGTGTTGTGTATTTGGTTGTCGTGGTTTTTGTTGCTATGGCAACTGAGTTAGATTATTATGGGTTAGCTCAGCCGGTTTCAACCGGCTGGGTGAGCTCTCTGTTTCTGTAAATAAAATGGAGGTTTTGGTTAGCTGTCTGCTCTCTGGCCTCAAGTGATTGCTTCCTACACCGGCTGCCCCAAGGGTATAACAGAAAGTAAAAGCAATTCAAGAATTAAAAGGATCAACTAATATACCAGAACTGAAAAGTGTACTAGGGATGATAAATTACCTTAGCCAACACCTACAAGACCTTTCTACTGTGACAAAACCACTGAATAAACTGTTAAGTTCTAACACATCTTGGCTATGGGGCCAAATCAAGAAATCGCCTTCAAAAGGGTAAACAAAATGATTTCAACAGTTCCAGTTCTCAAGTACTACAATGTGAACAAACCCACAGTGGTCAGTGGGGATGCGAGCAGCTCTGGCCTAGGTAGTGTATGGCTGCAACATCCTGACTCTGAGTGGAAGCCAGTTGCATTTCGCTCTCGCACACTCACAGAAGCCAAAAAGGCGATATGCACCAATTGGAAAGGAGTACCTGGCAAGCATGTGGGCATGTGAGAACATTTACAGATGTCGGTGCGGACTGGATTTGTTTACACAGATAACAGGCTGTAAACCACTTGTAACCTTCATCAACAGAAAAGACCTAGATCAAGCACCCCTGAGATGCCAATGTCTATTGCTAAGGTTAATGCGATTCAACCCAATTGCTAAATACGTTCCTGAGAAAAATCTGGTAGTAGCAGACACTGTCACGGAGCCCAGCATCGCACTCTACTACCCATGAGCTCGAAGATGATGTCAAGGCATATGTGGATGCTGTGGACACATACAGGCCAGTGTTAGAAAAGAGACTACTCCATCTACAAAAACATCCTCGATGTATACGCAACTTCAGAAAGTTCTAAGTTATATTGGGGCTACTGACCCTGGAATCTAAAGGACACTAAGAAAGTGACAAGAGACAATTGAGTTCAACAGACTCATGACTAATAGCAATTGCATCATTATCCAAAACAAAATGAGAGAAGAAATCCTAAATCTCATCCATGAAGGACATCAAAGATTAACTAAATACCATGAATGGACCAACCAGCCATTATCAGACAGACCTTGGAAGAGACTAGCTGCAGATTTTTGTGAATTCAGAAGACATCGTTACCTGGTCACCGTGGACTGTATTTCCAGGTATATAGAAATAATGTACTTGACAGACATAACCTATTGCAGTGTTACCAAGAAGTGTTTGTGCACTTCAGTATTCCAGAACAACTAGTGATGGACAATGGACCACAATTCACTGCATCTGAATTTAAGTCTTTGATCATATTACTTACAGCCCATATTACCTGCAAGTGAATGGAGAGGCTGAGAGAGCTGTACAGGCAGCCAAGAAAATCCTACAGCATGAAGATCCATTCCTTGCTCTTCTGAGTTACAGATCAGCACCAATAGCAGCTACTGGGGAGGGATACCTCAGTGGTTTGAGCATTGGCCTGCTAAACTCAGAGTTGTGAGTTCAATCCTTGAGGGGGCCACTTAGGGATCTGGGGCAAAATCAGTATTTAGTCCTGCTAGTGAAGGCAGGGAGTGGGACTCAATGACCTTTCAGGGTCCCTTCCAGTTCTATGAGATAGGTATGTATGTCTGTATATGTATATATATATACACATTACTGGATGTAGTCCAGAACAGCTTCTGATGGGAAGACAACTCAGAACTATAGTTCCAACTTTGGAAAATAACTGATTTCCAAAGTGGCCAGACATAAAGAAAGTAGTCAAATAGGGTTTCAAAAGGGCCTATGAACACTCTTACAACAAATGTCACTCGGAAGTGCCAGGTCTAGAAACTGGTGACCGTGTTCATGTCAAATTAGATGGTGAAAAAGAATGGACAACTCCAGCTATTGTGAAAAGAAAGATTTCAGCTCCCAGATCATATCTCATCAATACCAACAGTGGAGAGTTCCACAGAAACTGTTGACCTCTACAGTTTGTTCCTCAGAGAGAACAATCATCAGAGGAAACTCTACAGATGATGGATGCGGAACAAGAAGACTCAAGGATTCCAAACTGACCATTAATTTCAATGACTGTCTGTGGGCAGCCAGATGACCAAGTTGTTACGTGTTTGGGTTGTGTAACTAGAAAACCAGTACAACTTAGAGAAGTGTAATAGACTAAAATGTACTGAACTTCAAAGACAGTGTGATAATATAAATATTGTAAATGGTAGGAATGTAGAGCTTAAAGGGGGAGATATATAATCTAATGCTAAATCGTGTTACTCTGGTCAGCCACTAGATGGCAGCATATATAAAATACCTCAGGGCTTGGCTACACTGGAGAGTTGCAGCGCTGGTGGTGGCTTTACAGCGCTGCAACTCACTCACCGTCCACACTTGCAAGGCACATACAGTGCTGTATCTCCCTGGCTACAGCACTGGCTGTACTTCACCTCTGCCTAGGGAATAACGACTGCAGCGCTGGTGCTGCAGCACTGGAGCGCCAGTGTAAACAGTGATTAATCTTACTACGCTGTAACTGACTTCCAGAATTTTCCCATAACGCTTTTAACTAAAGAACTCTCTTTGTTTTGTTGTGAACTCGGGGCTCCCGGAGCTGCTTATCTAAAACACAAACACAGCTCCTGTTTGCTGTGAATGAGGCAGGCAGGGGGATGAATGTCCACAGCCTAGTGTTTGCTTGAGGAGAGAAACAGCACGGCCGGGAGGGGGGAGGGAGTCCCTCAGAGCAGCTGCTTATCTGGTCTGAAGGCTATTTGCATTTAAGAGTGAATGAGGGGTCGGGGAAGTGGTCGGAATTTGCAAGGCAGGGAGCTGACAGTGTCGGCTCCAAAAATCCACTCTCTCTCTCTCCCCCACACTCCCTGTCACACTCCACCCCACCCCCCTCTTTTGAAAAGCACGTTGCAGCCACTTGAATGCTGGGATAGCTGCCCATAATGCACCACTCCCAACAGCGCTGCAAATGCTGCAGATGTGGCCACACTGCAGCGCTGGTAGCTGTCAGTGTGGCCACACTGCAGCGCTTTCCCTACACAGCTGTACGAAGACAGCTTTAACTCCCAGCGCTGCACAGTTGCAAGTGTACCCAAGCCCTCAGCCATACCTAGGAGAGCATTAGAGGATATTATGAGGAACACATCTAGTGAGTATAAGTGAGCTCTGTAGCCAATCCATACCTGGTACAGAAAAACATGGCACTTATCATTTATTGGTTCTCTGAGAGATGTCTTGACTAGCATATTCCACCCCGCAAGCAAAATAAGCTACATAACTGCATCTACACTAGAGGCTTTTGCTATCACAGCAATGGTGGTGACAATCACACTTCATCACATCCTTAACTGATATAGCTATGCTAGCAAAAGTCAGTAGTGTAGACCTGACAGCAATAGCTTTGTCAGCAAAGGTTGCCACATATCCTGACTTTTTTTTTTTTGAGGCAGTCCTAGTTTTGATGAAGTGATCCATTGTGGATATTAAACATCTGCTATGAAATAGCTCTTGAGAAATGACATGAAATGACATTGGAGTACCAAGTTTCTTGCGCACTATTTGCCACACCTTCACTTATAGAAGGTCGAGCTGTCCCTGTTTCCTGCAAGGGTGGAGGGTGTGTGTGTGTGTGTGTGTGTGTATGTTAGCCCCATGTCTCTCTCGTAGAGGAGTGAGACAGGTTTGTTACTTAGAGGTTGGGGGGGGAAGGGGACAATGGGCTGGAGAATGGTTTGGGTTTGGTTTTTAATTTTGTTATCGACATTATTGTTGTGTTCGGTTGGTTTTAATATCACAAGGAAGTAGAGACTTTTGTGTGCAATACTCAGGCCCACTTCCAGACTGACTGTTTGTTTAGTAACTTTATCTGAGAAAAGAGGCATGAAGTGAGCTGTGTTCTGGCTGATTTCAGATCCAGTCCTGACCTCACTATAACAAAGGCAGAAAGGTGGGTGCATTGGCTTAATGCATTTTTAACCTATTGGATAGGTTCTCACTTTGTTGTAATCATGTAGACTGGCTGCATTACGTTCACTAAGACCCTCCTTTAGCCTTGTTTCCCTCCACCCTATGTACAGTGATAGCTCCTGTCAGGGGTTGAGTAGGATCAAGTCCAGACTTCCCTGTTACTCCTCTCAAAGAGATCTCAGGGGAATATCACAGACTCATCATACGGCTTCAACCCTGGGAACCCACCAGTTCTTTCAAGGTATGCAGGAGGCCAGGGCCATCCATGCAGAGGCCCTGTGCCTTCATACAGGACCAGGGACTCCTGCATCCCCTTCCCGGCAGCACTGCTAGACTCCCCCGCTCATGGAAACAGCCCTCTATTTTGGGGCCCACGGCACAGACAGGCTGTGCTTAGAAGTTAATAGCTTCAGCCTGCTTTCACTTATAAGGGTCGGTGGTGCTGTGATGTATGTCTCACAGCTGCCCCTTTGCCTCATGCTCAGACCCCAGTGAAACATCCTTAGTAGGATCCAAGAATGGGGGAAAGGTGAGGAGAGAGTCCAGTGGAAGCAGTCCTTCTGTGCAGCCGTGAGTGGGGAGATGCAGACCTCAGCCACGGAGGCAATCCAGCCCAGACACAGTGCTAAGCCATACAATCTTTGTCTTATGCTCTATCTCCCTCCCACAACCCCCCTTTCTTTCCCAGATCAGAATGACTATTATAGTCCACTTCTCTCCTCTGCCCCCAGGCCACCTGGACAGTAAATGCTCACGATTCTTGTATTACGTGGTGTGATACAGTTCATGCAGTGAATCTCTGAGCTCTGGGAGTGCGGGGAGCAGCAGTGAGAGAAAGCAGCCACACACAGCTGGAGAAGGAGACATCTGGGGCTGAGTGCAGCCAGCAGTAATTCAGGATTTGAACAATCATCATTTGACAAGGGGAAACTCTGCCTCCATTCTCCTCCCATGCTGCTGACAGGCAGAGACACTCTCATTTGGGGTGGCAGAAAGCGCATGGCCTGGTTCCAGACTAAAGGGACACCTTCAGCTAGTCTAAGCTTTGTAAAAATAAGATGTTGGTCCTGATTCTCGGTTCCCCTGTGCCTCCATTTACACTGGTGCTCCACTAACGTCAGTGGGAATGTTTTGTGCGTAAGGACTAAAGGTCGTCAGGGTTTGACCTGTTTTGATTTTCCAAACGAAGGTTCCGGGCCAAGTTTCTGCTTACTAGGAGCCCCTTTTAATCAATGGCCTTACACCAGGGATGGATTTGCTGCAGTATTTTCGGTAGGTTTTCCCTGTCCATCAAATGTGAATGTTGAAGAGCAGCAAATCCCGGTGACCTGTTAAGCAGGTGCAGAGAGAGAGAGAGAGAGAGTACCTTCTTCACCTCACTCATTCCCGCCCCCCACCCCAGCTCTGATGCAGTCAGCGGAGATATGCACACATGTGCACGCACCCAGTGATGAGCTGCCAAAATCTTAACAACCGGTTCCCTATAAAAAGTTCTGATTTAAGGGGGGGAGAGGGGGAGGGGCCGGGGGAGAGATCCTCGTGGGGCCGGGGGCCCCTGCAGGGCCTGGGCCAATTGTCCCACTTGTCCCCTCCCCTCCCCTCTGGCCAGCCCTGGAGCTTGCAGCCCCCCCCCCCCACACACACACACCTTGCTGGGCCATTCAAAAGCGGCAGCAGGATGACTCCAGAGCTCAGCTGAGCTGCCCAGCTGGTGCCACGCTGCAGCTGGGGGGAAGCGGGCGAAGGGCCAGGGGAGCCTCAGCCTCCCCAGCTGGGAATCCTGGGAGAAACAGGATGGTCCGGCCCACGGACCAGAGATCTTTGCCCACCCCCTGGCCCTTTAACAACCGGTTCTCCATGGAGGTCTAATTTTAGCAACCGGTTCTTGAGAACCTGTGGGAACCTGCTGCAGCTCACCACTGCACGCACCCCGTCCCACATGCATGCTGTCTGCAGGAAATATCCTCATGCAAGAGGAGACTCATCTCTCCCTTTCTCTGCATGACCAGAGCTGCTGGGACGTTCCTGTGTCTCCCCTCTGCTGAAAGAGCTACTGCTCTTGCCCCTGCTGACATTGCATTACTACAAACAAAACGACGATTTTCTAGGTAACTAACGAGAACCATCGGACTCTTTATTCTGAGGCAATCTGACATGCTTGCATTGAAGGTTACTGCACTCTGAGGCTTGTGTTTCAATGAGCTCTCTCTCTCTCTGTTGGGCCTGTGAACTAGTGCTGAACCAATCTCTGCTTCCAGCCAGGTCGCCTGAGCAGAGACTAGCCACGTGCATAGGCACTGACTCTGTGGGTGCTCTGGGGCTGGAGCACCCACAAAGGGAAAATGGTGGGTGCTCAGCACCCTCCAGCAGCCCCCCCAATCAGCTTCCCCCCCTCCAGAGCCCCCTACCAGCCCCACCGATCAGCGCCTCCCCCTTCCTCCCTGCGCCTCCTGCCCACTGCAATCAGCTGTTTCGTGGCATGCTGGAGGCTCTGGGGGGGAGGGAGGAGGAGCGAGGATGTGGTGCACTTAGGGGAGGGGCAGAACAGGGTGGGAAGGGGTGGGGTAGGGGCGGAGCGGGAAGAGGTGGGGATGGGGATGGGGGTGGAGGTTTGTGGGAAGGGGTGGAATGGGGGCAGGGCATGGGGCAGAGCCGGGAGTCAAGCACCCCCCAGCACTTTGGAAAGTCAGTGCCTGTGGCCATGTGTTTGAATGCCAACAACATTTAGTGATTTTTCAAAGATCAAGATCAATTTCGCCAGCATTTGGTAGGAAGTGATATTTCACCTGCTGATGGGAGGTTTTCTGCTTGTCGTGTGCCCAGCCCACAGCTGAGGCTGGATGATCTTATAACCTGAATATATCCAGGGAGCAGCCCAGCTGAGATGCCCACGCTGATTTGACAGCGCTTTCTGACTTTGAGGGTTTACCAGCCTTGAAGCAATGATGCTCATGCACCAACACTGCTGGGCTGGACATCGTGTGTGGATGCCAAACTCTCGCCTCCCAAAAGAAGCCCACTACTCTCAGCTCATCCATGGTCAGAGATCCCATCAGAGGAAACACTTTTCTTGATCAGCAGGGGACTTCACTTAAGAAATAACCTTTCAGAACCTCTCTCTTCTCTTGGTAACCTGCAAGAATAAAGTGCAATTAGAGCCTGATCCAACAGCCATTACAGTCAATGGGAGGCTTTCCATAGATTTCAGTGGGCATTCAACCATGCCATTAAAGTCAAATGTCTTCAACATTTTCCTTTTTCTCCCCCTCTCCCTGCCCCAACAAACCACACTTATATTACCCTCCATTCTAAACTTCCAGGGATCGATGGGTCTTCAAGATGATGAGTTAGTGCAGGAGTCGGCAACCTTTCAGAAGTGGTGTGCCGAGTCTTCATTTATTCACTCTAATTTAAGGTTTCGCGTGCCGGTCATACATTTTAACGTTTTTAGAAGGTCTCTTTCTATAAGTCTATAATATATAACTAAACTATTGTTGTATGTAAAGTAAATAAGGTTTTTAAAATGTTTAAGAAGCTTCATTTAAAATTAAATTAAAATGCAGAGCCCCCCGGATCGGTGGCCAGGACCCGGGCAGTGTGAGTGCCGCTGAAAATCAGCTCGTGTGCTGCCTTCAGCACATGTGCCATAGGTTGCCTACCCCTGAGTTAGTGTCTGTAGTGACAATGGCACTTTCTATTACTGCTGATATGCCTGCGGGACACACGTTTCCCAAAGACACATCACGGCTAAGAAATTCAACAAAGAAGCTAAACCCTGTCATTTTCAATGAACCTGCCCTACGGCCCCGATCCTGAAACCTGAGCCGTATGGGCAGATCCTTCCCAGGACCCCTGTGGAGCTCAACTGGGTCCAGTGGGACTTGTTGGTGTGGACATAAGTGAGTGCAGATCATACTGCCAGGTTGGGGCCTAAATTGCTGGCTCTTTTTTTTTTTTTTCTTTTAAGCGTGAGGTCCCTCGTGGGGAGCCATTTGCATCAGTATCTCCAAGCAGAGGAATCATTTCCTTTCCTGCACATCTTCCATAAATAGCACACTCATTTTTCGAGGGTTGCATTCCTATAACATTTGAATTGGCTCAAGTCTCAACGTCAATTTGGCCATTATTATTTACCACTTATATTTTTAAGGGGCAAAGTGGCACTCTTCATTTTGACCTATGCCCCGCGCTAGCCAAAAATGGTGTCGCAGCACATAGAACATAACCTCCTTTTATTTCACAGTGCATTGCCGATCCAGTTACTTCCTTCCTGGTTTAATTTTAATGTGAAACATTAGCTATACCTGCTCCTCTATGCTTGCTGTTTGCACTGAGATTGCTGAAGCTTGAGAAGCAGACGCGCTGCCTGTGTCTACTCGTTTTTCTTTGGCCACTGTGTACTGACGTGTTCAGAGCCAGCAATCGGTGTAATTGCAGGATTTCAGGGACAGAGGCGGCTGCAAGTCATGAACTGCTAATGAGTGGGTGTAACTGGAAGGAGTGGCAGAGTCCAGCGAGAGCCACTTGGGGCTGACAGGAAGACAGCCAGTTGGACTTGAGAGCTTCTGTGTCATAGCGAGGGCATCAGCTTCTCAGCTTCATCAAAGCTGAAAAATGTGTCAGAACTGAGCCACATGTTGTAAGGAAGGCAGAGAGAGAGAGAGAATCCCTGCAGTAACAAAGCCCACTCTGCGCATCCTGGCACTTGGCAGTGATCATCTTTAATTTGTTACACCTGTAGTGCTTGCCTGGCCTCCTTCATTTCCTTCCTTTTGATCCTAGGCTGTGGCTTTTATTCTCCGTGACATCTTGACACACCCGCTGTGTCAGTGCACCCCGTATCACTCCAATTACCCTTCTGCTGCTCCTAGCTGAGCATCGTTGTGGTCTGTTCTTACCTGCAGGCGTTTCTCGTTCGATAGTCTCTCACGTTCAGAGACCCAGTGCACTGAAGGAATCATGCAGTGGCCCTGCGGTAGCATTCTGCAGTCATCAGTTCCACTGATTTCACAGTCCAGAGTCTCATCTCCCCAGTGGAATCCATCAGGACTTGCTAAAGAGGGCTTCAAATTGCAGTGTTAATAACAGGATATTAGCCAATGCATCCTGGAAGAGGTTCTGAAAAACCCAAGGAGGAAATGCAAACTTCCTTCAGTGCTAAAGGAACAATGCAATTAAATTCCCGCACACCCACTTACGGAAATATACTACAGCAGGGGCGGGCAAACTTTTTGGCCTGAGGGCCACATCGGGTTTTGTAAATTGTATGGAGGGCTGGTTAGGGGAGGGGGTTGTGGCCCAGCCCCACCTCCTATCTCCCCCCCCCAGGACTCCTGCCCCATCCAAACCCCCCGTTCTCTGACGGCCCCTCCGGGACCCCTGCCCCATCCACACACACCCGCTCCCTGCCCCCAGACTCCTGACGCCCCATCCAACCCTTCCTCTGATTCCTGATGGCCCCCCCGGGACCCCTGCCCCATCCAACCACCCCTTCTCCCTGTCCCCTGAAACCTCTGCCCCTGACTGCCCCCTTGCGCCTCATCCAACCCCCCCCCCCCCCCCGCTTCCTGACTTCCCCCCCGGGATCCCTGCCCCCATTCAACCCCCTGTTTCCTCCCTGATCCCTATCCACATGCCCACCCCCTGACCACCACCCCGAACTCCCAAGCCCTCTATCCAACCCCCACCTGCTCCCTGCCCCCTTACAGCGCTGCCTGGGGCCCCGGTAGCTGGTAGTGCTACAGCCACGCTGGCCGGCTGGAGCCAGGCCATGCCGCCAACGCCACCACCACACAGCTCAGAGCATCGGGTCAGGCCCTGGCTCTGCAGCTGCGCTGCCCCAGAAGCTCACAGCCCCACCACCCAGAGCATTGTGCTAGCAGTGGGGTGAGCTGAGACTGCAGGGAAGGGGGGACATCAGAGGAGGGGGGGCAGCAGGGGAGGGGCCGGGGGCTACCTCCCAGGCCAGGAGCTCGGGGGCCGGGCAGGACAGTCCTGTGGGGCCGGATGTGGCCCACAGGCTGTAGTTTGCCCACCCCTGTACTACAGCATTCTACATCTTACCACTATGTTACATCATTGTTTACTGTAGTAGTTTTGAAAGGGGGCTCCCCAAATCATCAGTTCAAACTACAGGGATGATCTGTAAGTAGCTACAATACTTGGATGCACTGTATATTACTATAACCATACAGGCAGATAGTATTTATACAGAACAATGCTCAGGAATTTACACGCACTATTCTCACTCACAATATCAGAAATTCTATGGGCTGCTGTGCATCTGAGCTTAACCTTTACAGAGATAAGTGAGAGATACCTGCTGCTGTTAGTTAATGGGTTGGGTATTTCCCCAGCTTGCTGTAGGAATATACACTGGGAAATATATTGGGTCAGATCTCAGCACTTTTCAGGATTTGGTCCATTCTAATATAAATCCTTGAAAGGCTGATGGAAAGGAAATATACATCATCAAATGTCAAGCGGTTGACAAATGTGTCAAGCTGGCAGCTGGAGAGTTTGATAAGCCATGCAGAGGGTTTGTGTGAGACATACATGTTAGTGCCTGTAATATATTATGTAAAGATCTTATGTTAACATCTGTGCCTGTATTTTTAGGGGGTGGGGTTAAACATGCCAGGGATTGTTGAGATTCATGACCTGAAAAATGTTTTCCCTTGATTTCACATTTTCAATTTGATTTACACAAATGCGCACAACAAGGCTCAGTCTATATCTGGGTAAGCATTGTCAGGTATTAGCAGACACCCCAGCATGTTTATAATAGGTAACACCAGTGCAGCAGCATCCCAAATGCAGCATGTTTTTAAAGTCATATCTACTAAAGATGGAATAAACTTCTACCCTAAAAGGGTTTTCTTCATAAACTGTCCTAGAGGTTTGGAAAGTGAAGTAGAGGGTAAAAGATGTTCATAGCTGTCAGGGGCGGCTCCAGGCCCCAGCACGCCAAGCGCATGCTTGGGGGGGCCTGCCGCCGGGGGCGCTCTGCCGGTCTCCGGGAGGGCGGCAGGCGGCTCCGGTGGACCTCCCGCGGACGTGCCTGCGGAGGGTCCGCTGGTCCCGCGGCTTCGGTGGAGCATCCGCAGGCACGCCTGCGGGAGGTCCACCAGAGCCGCGGGACCAGCGACCGGCAGAGTGCCCCCCGCGGCGTGCCGCCGTGCTTGGGGCGGCGAAATGGCTAGAGCTGCCCCGAAAGCTGTGAATATGGGGCCGTAGGTGAAGGGGATTAGGAGCGTTCAGGGTCTTCATATTGGTATATAAGCCCTTCATAATCTGGGGCTTAAATACTTTAGTGACTGTGTCTCACCTTGTGCACTCAGCAGCTGTGCATGGTGGAGACCCCTCGCCCTTAGGTTCAGTCAGTAACAGCTGGGACAGGACTCAGTCAGAAGTTCTCAGCTGGTAGAGCTGCCTCCGGGGGCAAGTCTGCTCCTGTCCTTCACTGGCAGGGCAGGCCGCAGGAACCATTCATCTCCATCAGTTTGTACTTGGTTGGGGCCTTCCCTCCTCCGCTCCCTTTCTTTCTTGCATCAGCTACTCCTGGTTTTTCAGAACGTTTACGAGGCAGAGATTGATCCTTTTGTTGCTGGGTGTTTACTGGGTTTGCCCTTGTGCCAGTCTAGTGTGATGAATGCATGGGCCGATTGGCTTTGCTTTTAAGCTATGTTTAATGCTTAGTAGTAGGGGGAGGGAGGGAAGAGAGGTGTGTGTGGGCCTTAGATGCCTTGTAATTGTCAACTTAGACATTGATTTAAGGGCTTCATTGTGCCTGCGGGCATGGGCTTGTGTTGGGAATTGTGCTGCCTCATCAGGAGCTCTAGGATGCATTGTGAGGCTCATTTGTGCTCAGGGGGAGTATGCTTTACTGCAGCCTGTGCGCTTGTGCTTACGGAGCACACCGGGGAGCAGAAGGAGGAATTGTGTATGCAGAAGGAGAGCTGTGCAGCACATGGGAATGATGTGATGTGCCTTCTTAACTAGGGCCAGGCCCGGCTTTTTCCACAGTCTTTTTTTTTTTTTTGGTAAAGCCTTCCTCACTGAAACTAAACCTCAACAAATTGCTGAATGCTCTATCCGTTATGAGACCCTCTCCTTCCCTGGGAGCGGAGCTGTAGGAGACCAGCCACTTTCACTTTCCATACACTATGCCCAACAACTGACAACTTTTGCAAATTCGGTTAAGCAGAATCATGCCATTTTTGCAGCAGAAACAGTGTTCTACCTACAAGCTTCCCTTCCCTTTTGTAGCAAACTGAGGCAGGGTATGGAATTCAGACAAAACTACAGTGGTTAATTTCTCTTGAAACAATCACAAAACTCAGTGGTTTTTCTACCCAGCTCTCCCATGCAGGGCTGGCGCAACCCATTAGGCGACCTAGGCGGTCACCTAGGGCACTCACATTTGTGGGGCAGCAACTGCGGCAGCCAGATCTTAGGCTGCCCGGTTGTCGGTGGTATTTTGGGGGCGGGACCTTCCACCGCCTCTGTCGGGGGTGGCATTTCAGGGGCAGGACCTTCCGCTGCCTAGGGCGGCAAAAAAGCTGGCGGCACTCCTGCTCCCATGACTTCATTTTCTCTCTCAGGAAAGATGCCAGAAAAGGCTTGACTTCCCCATGGTGTCCTGTGAGGATTGAAGTGCCCACCAATGTTACAACTGAACAAAAGAGATCTTCTTGAAGCCTAAGCATATGCTTACACTGCCATCAAAGATGTGATTGTAGCGTACAGGGCCGGCTTTAAGCTGATTCACCTGATTCCCCGGAATTGGGCCCTGCGCCGAAGAGGGCCCCGCTCCAGGGGTCTTCGGTGGCATTTCGGCGGTGGGGGGGTCCTTCGGTGCCACGGAAAACCCGGAGTTGATGCCCCGCCACCGAGTATTGTAATCAGGCCCCGTGGGTCATAAAGCCGGCCCTGGTAGCATATGGTGAGATACCCAAGCTAGTTTTAATGTAACTAGTGTGGCTACCAATAGCAGTGAAGCCACGGCAGCACAAGTCTCAGTACGGCCTGTATGACCCTACCCGGGAGCCAGGTATTTAAGTGGTTAGCCCACACTAGCATCAATGACAGGTTTCAGAGTGGTAGCCCTGTTAGTCTGCATCAGCAAAAACAACAAGGAGTCCTTGTGGCACCTTAGAGACTAACAAATGCCCAAATAAATTTGTTAGTCTATAAGGTGCCTCAAGGACTCCTCGTTGTTTTTATTAGCATCTATGCTGCCCTGACTTCACTGCTATTGTTACCTGCAGTAGCTAAATTAAAGCTAGCTCAGGTGTACCTACATGCGCTGCAATCAAGAGCTGAGGTGACAAGTATCGGGGGGGGCACAATTGAAAGATTCGGTGGGGGCATGTGACTGCCCCACGTGTTGCCTCTGGCTCCACCCCCCCTGAAACTAGACATGTGTGTAGACAACACAGACTAGCAACTACCTCCTCTTCCTCCTGGTCTCTGTTCTTTGGCTGCCCAGCCCCTTGCAGAGCTTGCAGGCATCCCTCCCTGCCTGAACTATCCTCAGTCCATTTAGCTCCTGTTCAAAACAAGCCCAACAAAAGGGGCCACAGAGTGGGGATGTGCAGTCCGCCGTGCACCATCAGGGTGGGTGGTGCCAGGGAGGATGGTGCTCAGGACTGGATCACCTCTGTTAACAAGAAGCTGGAGAAATATCCGTCACTTTTTGTTGGAGGGGGGAATATGACACTCCCAAATCGCCTTCTCCTTGACAGGCACACTGGAGGCTGCTGCTGCTTCCCATGCCCCCCCAGTCCCACCACAACTCCGCCCCTTCCCCGCCCCACTCCAACCCCTTCCCCAAGTCCCCAGCCCCGCCTCCTGCCCCAGACGTGTTGCATTTCCCCTCCTACCCATCGGAGGGAGTGAAGAGAAGCGGAGTGGCGGCACGCTCGGGGAGGAGGCGGAGGTGAGCTGGGTGGGGGCGGTTCCTCTCCCCCCCCCCCCCATGGTTACTTCCTGCAGCCCTCCCCGCACCTCCCACCACTGCAGCTCACCTCCGCTCCGCCTGCTCCCCTGAGTGCGCTGCCGCCGCTCCGCTTCTCCCCCTCCCTCCCAGGCTTGCTGCAAAACAGCTGATTCGTGTGGCAAGCCTGGGAAGGATGGGGGAGAAGCGGAGCAGTGGCGTGCTCGGGGGAGCAGGTGGCAGTAGAGCGGAGGTGAGCTGGGGGGGAGCAGTTCCTCTGCCCCCCCTAGGGTTACTTCCTGCGGCCCTCCTCATGCCCCCCACCGCCGCAGCTCGCTTCTGGTCAGGGCTGGCTCCCGGCTTTTTGCGCCCCAACCAAAAAAAAAAAAAAAAAAAAAGGAGCCGGAGTGCCGCCCCTTGGAAAATGCCACCCCAAGCGCATGCTTGGAGTGCTGGTGCCCAGAGCCGGCCCTGTGCCTGGGAATTGAACACAGCAGCTTCCTCTTGGTATATAGAAAACAAAATCATAAGTTACACAGAGCTGCATACACCACAGAAATTCGCTCACTGTACTAAGTAACTTCACTTCCCCAACCCACCCCCTCAGGCTGGAGTGGTGGCTGTCGCCTCTGGATCCAGTTCTGTGCTGTTCCCCCCGGAGCCGTAACACAGACGGTTCCCCTTTCAGATTCTGGGCTGCTGAAGAGGCCTTAAACAGCCCTAGCTGCCTTCCTCAGCCTGCCTATGAGCTGTGACACAGTCCAGGACCCCCAGAACAGCGTGCTCATTGCAGCCCCAGGAATTCTCCCCAGCTCCTCCATGGCCTTGTGCTTCACCTGAGGGCCTGGAGCTAGGGCCAGAATCTGTGCCCAGCTCTCATGTCAAGTACAACACTGGTTTTCTCAACAATTAACCAGCAAGCAAACTACTGGAATTGCTTCCCCTCACCCGTGTTTATGATAGATACATGACATATGTTATCCATTTACTGCAATTTCTCAGTGTCTCTCACTGACAGCCGCGGGCTGTAATGCAAGCAATAGGCCCAAGCCTGAGAAATGCTGAGAACTACAACGTACCACCTGAGGACGCTGAACTCTCTTTTACTTCATTGGCAATTTGCAGGATTGGCCCCAGTCTGGCTGAGCTGTTATCTAAATTCAAACACTGTGATTAAACAGTCACTCCTAGATACTGTAGATACGTTCAGATTAGTTTACACATGAGTGTTTTGTAATCCCAGACACAACTGAGATAAACTAAGCACAGATTAACCAGATCTGGCTGCCCTTAACTGTCCTGCTTTCTGTTTATTTTAGATAGGCTGGTGCAGGGGCGGCTCTAGGAATTGCGCCGCCCCAAGCAGGGCGGCACGCCACGGGGGACGCTCTGGTAGTCGCCGGTCCCGCGGCTCCGGTGGACCTCCCGCAGGCACACCTGCGGATGCTCCACCGAAGCCGTGGGACCAACGGACCCTCCACAGGCATGCCTGCGGGAGGTCCACCGGAGCCGCCTGCCGCCCTCCCGCGGCACGCCGCCCCAAGCACGCGCTTGGCGCGCTGGGGTCTGAAGCCAGCCCTGGGATGGTGAAAGGTGACAGCAGCCACCCTAGTGCTGGATCTGACACTCTCACATCAGACTTGGTTTGGGTTTCTTTTTTCCTATCCTTCCCCCTGTTACAGCATTTGGGCATTTGGGCCTGAAGCCAGGGCTGCACCGGGGGGGAGGGGGGGCAAGTGGGGCAATTCACCCCAGGCCCCGGGCCCTGCAGGGGTCCCACGAGCCCTGGCCTGGTGGCGGTCCAGGTCTTCGGACGCATTTCGGGCAGCAGGGGGGCCCTTCAGTGCTGCCAAAGACATGGAGTGATTGAAGGGCCCCCCACCGCCGAAATGCTGCCGAAGACCCGGACCGCCGCCAGGTGAGTACAAGCTCCCCCACTTTGCTCCAGGCCCCCGGAATCCTCTCGGCAGCCCTGCCTGAAGCCACACCCCAGCACCTACCCCAGTACCTGGGCTTTGGGGAGCTCCCTGAGGGAAGGGGATAAGACTCCACTTCATGGAGGCTATTCTAGGGCAGTGGTTCTCAAACTAGGGCCGCCATTTCTTCTGGGAAAGCCGCTGGCGGGCCAGGCAGGTTTGTTTACCTGCTGTGTCTGCAGGTTCAGCCAATCGCGACTCCCACTGGCCGCGGGTTGCCACTCCAGGCCAGTGGGGGCTGCAGGAAGCAGCGCGGGCCGAGGGATGTGCTGGCCACTGCTTTCCTGCAGACACAGCTGGTAAACAAACTGGCCCGGCCTGCCAGGGGCTTTCCCTGAACAAGCGTCAGTCCTAGTTTGAGAACCACTGTTCTAGGGAGTGTGGTCAACTCCCACGATTATATTCTGAGTCTCACAATAGTTGGTATTTTACTTAAGGCCCCAGCTGGTGGAGTCAGGTGATTACATGAGAATCTCCGCTTTTATTTACAGTAAAATACAAGTTCCTTGCCCTCATGGTTGCAGAGAAAGTAATGAAAATTTGAAATCTAAAGCCCTGAAGGCAAATAAAATGAATCCAAAACATATTATTTTTCTATATCTTATGAATATTAAGCCAGTCTCATAATTTTCTGAAGGGCTGGCTCATAATTTTTGAATGCTTAGAGCTGACAATATTGTTTCAGCTTCACAGTTGGAATAGGTTCTATGAGCCTAAGACTCAGCAGCATTTGTGGGATTTGAAGCTCCACTATAATAAGTGGAGAATTTAAAAAATCCAATTCCCTGGCCTCTGTTTATGTTTTTTCTTTCGTATTTGCATCTCTCTCAGCTTGGACAATGCGACTGAAATCAATTTCACTTTCTGGATATCCTTGCAACAATGTCTGGGTTTCAGACATTTACAGGGGGATGGTTTTGTTTAAGCAAAACTTATCATTTAAGATAGGGGTTTTTTGGTGGGGGGGCGGGGAAGAGGGACAGTGGGGAAAGTTGAGGAAATATTTCCACTGGTCTAAGATTTTATACAAGCTTGTTTTTCAAAATGTAAAGCTTAGCCAAAATTTGGCAGGATACTTTTAAGTAAAACAGACAAACAAGCGTAGGAAGGAGAATATTACAAACTGAAATGAGTATTCCCAGGCTTTCTGACTGTTCCTTTAAAAAAAAAAAAAACTAAGTTTCTGCCTTTTGATCATTTTTTGGGTTGTTTTAAACTAGCTACAGCATTGCAAAGTTGATTCACATTACTACCTGCAGATATCTTTTTATGACCTTTATTCTATTGTAGCATGTTTTTCTTTTTGGCTGAGATAAATATATCCTCAAAAATTCATGTGTATTTGCGTATATGTGTGTCTGTAACAGGAAAGAGTATCCTGTGAGATGAAATTGACTAATACATTTGCTTTTAGCAGGTGAGTTTCTGTATAAATTGTCCACTCAAACACAGAATCATTGAATCATAGAATCATAGGATTGGAAGGGACCTTGAGAGGTCATGTAGCTCTGTCCCCTGTACTCATGGCAGGACTAAATATCATCTAGACCATCCCTGACAGGTGTTTGTCTAACCTGCTCTTAAAAATCTCCAATGATGGAGATTCCACAACCTCCCTAGGCAATTTATTCCAGCATGACTGTGAACCACTGATAACAACTCTCTGGGGATGGTTTTCCAGCCAGTTTTGCACCTCACTCTAGGTTGCATTTCCTTCATTTATTTATGAACAGCATCATAGGGCCAGACTCCACAAGTAGACCCACTATTTTCAGTTGGACCATTCACAGACTAAGGTGTGACAAAGTGGGAATTTTCTGTAATATTTGTATTAATCCTATGCGTGTCTCAGTTTCCCTCTGTACTTTGCTGTGCTACCCAGTGAGTGCAAAAGGGTTAACACTGCTCCTGGAACTGCACAGGAGACATGGGATGGGGGTGTGTCACCGATTAGTCTGGGTGGACCGACCAGATCATTACAGAACTCACTTAAACTGATCCAGCACAACAGGGGATCCAGAAAGACAAGGACCATGTGCCACCTAACTGAACTCATCTGAAGAACAAATGGGGGAAAGGTGTCAGGCAGCTGGAATATGGGCTGCCCTGTGGAGACATTCCGCTTTTCTCACCGGGGACTAAGGACAAAGGGAGGGAGCCAGAGCCAGAAATGGAGTCCACACAGCTTGGCTGGCTCATTGCACTGCCTGGGCTAGCATGAACTGTGGTTTAATTTTTGCCTCTCTTTGCGGACCTAAGGACTTTAAGACGTTGTAGGCCAGGTGACTAATAAATTGTCACCTTGTTTTGAAAAGGTGGCCTGCTGTCACTGCAAATACTCCCTGAGAGCATTACACCCAGAAGGAATAAAGTACAAGCCTCCTGCAGGAGACAGTCACAACTGGATTTGCTGCAGGGAGCCACAGGGAAAGAGAGAGAGACCGGGGTTGGTGGTGTCTGAATGCCACAGGCCTGCCTCTGTGGAATTATGCGGGCCCTTGGGTTTGGCACACTTAAGCGGTCACTCCCCCGGGACTGGTTACAGGCCCTGCAGATCCATGACAGTAAGGTACTACTCAATGTAAGTAAGAGTATGATCTGATCCCTAGTCACCACTATGGACTCAGTTCTGCTCCACTTATGCTGGAGTAACACTTACTCCACAAGTAGTCTGTTTATTTTAAAGGGACTACCGTATTTATCGGCGTATAACACGCACTTTTTTCCCCTGAAAATAGGGGGCAAATGATGTGTGCGTGTTATACGCCGATATAACCATGTACCCAGGGCCGGCTCTAGGCTCCCGAGCAGCGCGGCCCTAGCCCCCGTCCCCCCCAGCGGCGCGGCCCAAGCCCCCACCCCCCGAGACCCGGCCCGCGGCCCGAGCCCCCACCCCCCGAGACCCGAGCGGCGCGGGCCCGAGCCCCCACCCCCCGAGACCCGGCCCGCGGCCTGAGCCCCCACCCCCCGAGACCCGGCCCGCGGCCCGAGCCCCCACCCCCGAGACCCCAGGGGCGCGGCCCGAGCCCCCATCCCCCGAGACCCGGCCCGCGGCCCGAGCCCCCATCCCCCGAGACCCGGCCCGCGGCCCGAGCCCCCATCCCCCGAGACCCGGCCCGCGGAGCCCCCACCCCCCGAGACCCGAGCGGCGCGGCCCGAGCCCCCACCCCCCGAGACCCGGCCCGCGGCCCGAGCCCCCATCCCCCGAGACCCGGCCCGCGGCCCGAGCCCCCACCCCCGAGACCCGAGCGGCGCGGCCTGAGCCCCCACCCCCCGAGACCCGGCCCGCGGCCCGAGCCCCCACCCCCCGAGACCCGAGCGGCGCGGGCCCGAGCCCCCACCCCCCGAGACCCGAGCGGCGCGGGCCCGAGCCCCCACCCCCCGAGACCCGAGCGGCGCGGGCCCGAGCCCCCACCCCCCGAGACCCGAGCGGCGCGGGCCCGAGCCCCCCCCCGCCCCGACCCGGCTCACAGCGCAGCAGCCGCATGGCTCCGGAGGGGGCTGAGCTCTTTCCCGCTCAGAGCCACGTGGGGAGGGGGCGGGGCCGCAAACTCCAGGCTCAGGTCAGCTGCCTCTGCTGGGCCCGGAGCTTTATTTGAAATTTACCGGTAAGTTTTTTTCCTGAAATTTCCCCCTTAAAATGAAGGTGCGTGTTATACGCCTGTGCGTGTTATACGCCGATAAATACGGTACACTCGTAGTAAGGTACCACTCAGCCTGAGTAAAGTGGGGGTAGAATTAGCACCTATGTTTCAGGGGATCTGTGGTATACAGTGTTGTCGTATGGCTAGTCAGGCACTATCCGTTCATATCACACTGAACGTAAAAGACCCCTCTCTTGCTTCACTGCTGTCACGTTATGATATTGCCAGTCTGCAAGATTCTTTTAATTGCATCATTTTTAAATGATCATTTCAAAATACAGACGAGGTAACTGTGCGTCGACAGCACGCGTCAATGAACGGCGTGTCAGCTGGACGTGCTGAAAACTTCTGGATCAGTTAAAAACGTGGATGAACTGAAGATGTTGAGCTTTTTCCCCAGAGGCCATCCAGTTATGGGGTTGCAAATCACTGACCAAATGACCACACTCTCCCATTTGTTGCCCTTCCCCACTTTTTCAGTACCAGAAAATTCTGTCTGTGGAACACAGTATAAGCATCCCTGATATAATGAAATGACCATGTAAGCAGATACAAATGTTGTTAAGCTGAAATTTGCAACATATTTTATTTACTCATAGAAATGAAGGGCTTGAGTTAATAACAAACTTCCGCCGCAGCTGCCCGTCTTTAATAGCTCCTTGGACCTCCTGTGTGTTGCAGTTTATAGAGTCTAATCCTAATTCCTGGAAGAAATGGAATTGTAACCCACACACCTTGTGGGTGTGTTGTTCTGTCCCATCTAGTGGCACTGAGACCACTTAGAGAGAGAGAGAGATTAATGAGTCTGCTCTTCAGCCTTAACTATCAGGCAATTGGCTTTTAGTTCATGCAGTAGAGGCTCATGCACTAAACTCCAGAGGTTTCCCGGTTCAATCCCACCTGCTGATGACCAGGGTCTGTTGGCGTTACAGAATCATTTCCTTTCTCCATCAGTAGTAAAATGCACCTCTGCTCAAATTTGTATGAGAGAGATTTACTTTGGGGCTCATTATGCTACTGATCCAAAATGTTTGTCCTGGGAAAATGCTTCTTTTTCTCTTTATATGGGGCCAAATGTTCCTTACAAGGAAAAAAAAAACCTTATGCGAAGGGAAAGTGTTCGGGAACCTCCATGAGACTGAACATGCTGAGATTCCAAAACTGTTCTCACAGAGGAAGGGGCCTGGATGTGACCTAAAAACCTCACAGATCTACTACTTCTGGGGGAACCCTGCAGATCCCAGAACCTTTGCAAATGTAGCCACTCCATTCCCACTGCTACCCACTTACTTGCCTGCTATGCCTGTACCATCCCTCCCAAACACCATGCTCCAGGAAAGTAGGAGGTGCAGGAGAGTTAATCTTGCTTCAGTCAGCATTAATTCTGGCACTCTTAAATGGAAATCTGCTCCAGCCCCAGGGGACCACATCACGTAGAACAGCCTCTCCTCAGCTCTGCTCCCCAGTTTCCCAGTCATGGGTGTGCCAAGGGCTGTGGGTGGGTTGCCCAAGATTGTGAGCACGTAATGGAGTCGCCGTTCAGCTCTCTTCCACTACTTTAGCCTATAGAAGTGTAAACTTTCCATTCATCTGCCCCCTTCATTGTGTGTAATGGAGTGAAGCATAAGGTAGGTGATCAGGAGCAAATTCCAATGAGTTTTTCACTTGGGTGCTTATCATTCCTTTGTGTAAGCAACACAGTGGGATTAAAGTTCATTGAAAAGTTGCAAAGGCAACTTTAAAAGAAATGAAGAGGTCTTTTGGCCTCCTAAAGCTGTCGCAGGTAGGTGTTTTTTTCAGACGGTAGAATAGTAATAGGGAGCAAATTGACCCAAACTTCCCCTTTTAGCTTCTTCATAATACTTACGCTGCATTTTCCATACATAGTTATCAGACCACTTTACAAAGATGGGTAAGGACTGTATCTCTGATTCATATTTGGGGAAACCAAGGCACAGAGCAAGGAAGTAACTTGCTCAAGGTCACCTAGCAAGTCTGTGGGAGGGTTAGAATTAGAACACAGGTCTCCTGATTTACAGGCCTTCCCCTATCTCTTGGCCCGCTCTACCGCCCTTTTGAAGCTCCAGCACCACAAATGGGGGAGACATGCAGATCGCAAGCACTTTTTGAGCTAAAGCACAATAGCATCCTACAGATCACCAGTTAAGTGTTCCAGTCTGCGGGAAAGCTCACTTAAACCACTTTTTGGAGCTAAGCTTGTCTAGACCTGACAGTAGAATTTAACCCTCTGCTTTTTAACCTCAATTTTTGGCCTCTGCATTCAGTGAAAACCAGGTCCATATATTTTCATGAAACGATATACATTAGATTTCAGCTACACCGCTACAATTGCTGAACTATTTGCTTAAAAGGGACCTGCACAATTGGGCATGACAACATCACGCAGTAATTCCCTGGTTTCACAGCCAATCCTCGAAGTTGTACAGACCCCTGCCTGTGGAATGCCTTCGATTAATGACAGTGGGGTTCCAGCCTGAGAGCAGACAGATTTTACAGTTCCAATAAGAACACATTTGAAAGTAATATTGTACCGGCGTAGATTATAACCTTAGCACTTTGCTACACTGGCTTTCTGCAATTTGTTTTCAGTATATAGAAACAGCTGCAAATACTCCTCTCTTTTTTCACTGCCAGCAAAAAATGCACTTGGTAATAGTCATTGTGTCACTGGACAAACACACCACTTTGTGAAAGGTTTCAGAGTGGTAGCCGTGTAAGTCTGTATCAGCAAAAACAACGAGGAGTCCTTATACACCTTAGAGACTAACAAATTTATTTGGGCATAAGCTTTCATGGGCTAGAACCCACTTCATCGGTTGCATGGAGTGGAAAATACAGGAGCAGGTATAAATACATGAAAGGATGGGAGTTGCCTTACCAAGTGTGAGGTCATTCTAACGAGACAATTCAATTAACAGCAGGATACCAAGGCAGGAAAAATAACTTTTGAAGTGGTAATGAGAGTGGCCCATTTCAGACGGTTGACAAGAAGGTGTGAGTAACAGTAGGGAGAAATTAGTATTGAGGAAATTAGGTTTAGATTTTGTAATGACCCAACCACTCTCAGTCTTTATTCAGGCCTAATCTGATGGTGTCCAGTTTGCAAATTAATTCCAGTTCTGCAGCTTCACGTTGGAGTCTGGTTTTGAAGTTTTTTTGTTGAAGAATTGCAACTTTTAGGTCTGTTATTGAGTGACCAGAGAGGCTGAAGTGTTCTCCTACTGGTTTTAGAATGCTATGATTCCTGATGTCAGATTTATGTCCATTTATTCTTTTGCATAGAGACTGTCCGGTTTGGTCAATGTACATGGCAGAGGGGCATTGCTGGCACATGATGGCATATGTCACATTGGTAGATGTACAGGTGAATGAGCCCCTGATTGTGTGGCTGATGTGGTTAGGTCCTGTGATGGTGTCCCCTGAATAGATATGTGGTCAGAGTTAGCACCAGGGTTTGTTGCAGGGTTTGGTTCCTGGGTTCCACATTTGTGTTTTCACTGTTGTGACATGCTAGCTGGGAAGGCTTGTGCTAATCAGTTTTCCAGCATCAAATCAGTCTCTGCCACATACAATCAGGGAAATTAAGGAATCTCGGCATTTTTGCAATATTGCTTAATTGGCCATGAAATATGGGTGTTTCTGTGAGAAATAGTTTATTTCTCCCTCACTCAGATAAAGCAAGTTGAGCTAATGATGAAACATTGCTGCATGATGAAGCCAGGCTAAAGGCAGCATTCTGATGAAAGAAGACAAACGGCGGTATCCCAGCAGAAGGGATGCATAAACAGATCTGCATATATGGGATCTGTAACACTAGTCTGGTTGAACTAAGTTGGTGGGGGAATTATTTCCTCCTATCTCATTCCAAACACACTATTAATAAAATGCCTAGACTTCCAAATTTATCCAAGAAATTAAATTATTCAAAACTTGTCTGGATGTTTTCTAGTTTAATATTTTTCCATGTAGGATAGATAATGTATGTCTTGCAGGGAAATATAGTTACCTGAAACTAGGTTGGCTCAAGCACTATAGAATAGATACAACTTTAGATAATGCTTTCTACTACACTGGCCAGGAAATACACAAAGGGTAAAATTTTCAATAGCATATATTAAGTCCCATATTTAGAAATGACTTAGGCACTTAGGCCCAGATCCTCAAAGGTATTTAGGCACCTAAACCCCCCATGCTGCACTCAGGGGGGTGTTTTTTCACACCCCTGAGCGAGAAAGTTGCAGCGCTGTAAAGTGCCAGTATAGACAAGCCCGAAATGTCCAAGCTCTGGACTAGGTACTTAGCTGGTGTAAATGGGCATGATTCCACTCAGTGAATGGAGCTGCACTGATTTACACCAACTGAGGATCTGGCCCCCCGTATCCAAGTGAGGACAATTATAAGAATTATCATTATGCTTTCAAAACATGAAATTCCTCCTCCCTTTGAATTCTGGCATCCATGCTTGGAACAGTTGCATATTTTTTTTTCAGTTGGAATTTCTAGCTGTAGTTGTTGCCATGTTCAAGTTTGCAAAGACAAGGGGTGGAAATGAGGAAGGAATTTGGCCCCTTAAGGTAAATTCACCACCCCCACCCAAAAATAAAAAAGAAAGAAAATAATCTGGAGTTTGGATTAGCAGCTTTTTGGCTGAACTGGGCACTGCACCTTCCACTGGATGGATTTTCTTGGCACCATGTAATGTGCTTGAAGGACTCAAAGGACCCAAGAGAGGGGTGTGGTAATATACTTGGATAACCATAGAACATTCAGCATTGCCGCTCCAGATTTTAAAATTCTGATGATGCATAGGGACTGGGAAAGAATATTTTTGTCAATGGTTTGTGAATAAAATGTTTAGCCAACCACAGACTGGGCTTTGTGTGATCCTGCTCCTGGCACTGAAGCACATAAACCACTTTTATGTAACCTTCCTTTGATATGAGCTGCAGTCAGGGATTTGTGCTCTCTTTGAAGTAAATTGCATCCTGGTGCACTATAGCATGAAAGTTACGATTTACCATTGCTGGGACACTGAAGACCTGCTGGCAGCTAAACTAATTAGTACAAAGCTCTCTTTCCTTGCCTTCCACTGCAAGAACTGACTTAACAGATCGTCTGATCCTTCCTCACCCCTGCGTTTTGTTACATCATATTAGGAAGGATAAGTGGTCATATATGCATCTGGCAAGAGATGAACAAACACATTGGCTAGTAAGCAAAGCGCTTTAAAGGGATGACATGGCAAAGTGAAATGAAAAGATAGCCATAGAAGATAGAAAGAAGTCCATTGGATAACTTGTTTTTCCCCCCATCTTTGGCAAGATTACCAGTTTTTAAACACACACACACACAAATCTGGGATATTCGGAGGAGCACATTTCTCCCCCCTTCTCCACCACCTCCATCCTCAGTGAACAATGGAGAGGAAGGATTGGGCTATCCCTTATGTCACAGTGTATCCACTGTTTATCTTCACACTTCGGAATGCTGCCATTAGCACAGCTTTGGCATTCAGTGATACTTCATCATTAGCAGAAGTTGGTAGATCTGTCTGAGGAAGAAACGAACCGTGCCTCAAAGAAATATCCATGTTTCACAGCCAACTGAGTAAATATTTGGAAAATTCTGCGATTTCCGTGGTTGTATAAAGAAAAGCCAGATCAGAAACAAAAGGGCTCACTAACCCCCTGTATGGATCCACAGGACTAGAATGCAGCTCAGAGCCCGGAACAGTTGCTGTTCCCACATTGTTATCAGGAGGCCATGCAAAGCTCTGTCCAAGGAGGACCAATGTGGAGATTAGGTGCTGTAGGAAGTACTGCCCAAAGGGTCCAAAGTGACAGCACCCTGCAACCTTCTGTTTGGCACATCCTTACTATTTAACGCTGGAGAGTGACCCCGGTGGTTGTCTGGGTAACCATATAGACTTTAGGTGTGCTGTGACTGCAGGCCTCACCTCACTTTCTGATTTCCAGGATCTGACCCCAGCCTGACTCTTGTCCCCTGAGTCCCGCTTGGTATGATCTGTGGTCTCCAATTCCAGCTTGACTCCGTCTCTTGCCTGTTGATCCCACCTCTCGCAATTACTCTGATACCTGCTCACTGACTACCTCCTTGTGGCCGTCCTTGACTTGTGGACACTGGCCCCGCTGTGATTGCTAGGCCAGACTGCCTATGCCCTGGTCCCTTATACTCCCAGGCAACTCCACTGACATCAGTGATTGGAACCAGGATCAGTAAAGAACTCAAGGGTGAATTTAAGTTCTCCTGAAGTTATGTGCTTAGAGATAACTATGTACTTAAGTGCTTTGCTGAATGGGGATGGGCTTGAACAAGTCTTAGTGCTTTGCTGAATTATGCCATACATACAGAATTTGCTCTAATAGCCTACATTTGTGCAGCACCTTCCACCTCAAAGGACTCCAAAGTGCTTGACAAACTACTCATGGGTAGCTTCGTGCAGCACCAATGAAATGTAGCCAATTGTGGAGTGGCAAAGGAACAGCCAGGCAGATAACTGGCCCACAGCACTTTGCATCCAAAGGCAATATCCTACACTTATGAAAAGTGCCATGGGATATTGAGCTGACCCTGCTGAGTTTTGATGCGATAGAGTCTCCAGTAAGCGTGCTGAGTGCCCAGACATCATCAACAGGATTTAGCATAAACTCAGCCTCATGGGCCATACTGTGCCTGGCCATTGCGAGGGGAGGGGCAAGAAGCTTGCCTTCCTTTATGCCTTTATGCTGTGGCTGTGCGTTGTTGTATTCAGTCATATTCCTTCCTTTGCATGCATCAAAGGGGATGAGGTGGTCCGTGACCCTGCCCCCCCCCACCCCTCCACACTGGGCTGTGAAGCATATGCTGTGCGTCTTAAGTGGTACAGCAGTGGATGCTCTCAGTCCATGCATCTAAGTGATCCAGAAGTGACCGTGCTTCTCTGAGGCACAATCCTTCCTGCAGGTCCCACTGCGGTGGGAGGGAAGCCAGCAGAAGGTTAATCAGGGCAAGCTGAGTGTTCAGTGTGTGTGTGTGGCAGTTAGCTTTAGATTCACAAATGAGGATGAGCTCAGAAAGAGCCAAGCCATCGGGACTATGCCAGCTTCACAGCCAAGCAGTCACAGTCACCTACTGTATAACTCTACAGATTCTCCTTCTCATACAGAGCCCGCGAGAGTGACTTGGCTTGTGTTTTCCCTCACTGAGCCAAGCCAAACACCTGGCACGGAACCTCTACAGCACCATCAAACATTCCAGCATCAACAACCAGGTGTGGAAGAGAGATGATACCGGAATAAAACACTGGGCTCCATTCTCCTTGTGGTTACACCAGTTTTACACCTCTGTAACTTCGTCGATGTTCAGTAGAGTTACTCCTGATGTACAGTGGGAATCAGGCCCATTGTCCTTGTTGGCTGGGATTCAGACAGCATTCACAGTGTTTCGTTTTGTTCTGTTTACGAGAGTATTTTGGAAATTGGCCTTATCTAGAGTACAGAATCCTTTGCTTACTAGACTCGACTTCCTTACTAAAGATATTGCACTGGTCTCGCTGCCATTAACACACTGCTGACCCCACACCTAGGGTGACCAGACAGCAAATGTGAAAAATTGGGACAGGGGGTGGGGGGTAATAGGAGCCTATATAAGAAAAAGACCCCAACATCGGGACATCTGGTCACCCTACCCACACCAGGCCTAGTTCATCAGGTGACTACAGAGGGTAATTTATCAAATGTCTCTGTGCATTCAAAGTGCAGAGCTGGATTGCTCTGCAATTGCAAGCATTTTCTATACCTCCTTCTAACACTATGTGAAAACAGACATACTCCTCGATGAAGGATTTTGGATGTTTGGAACACTGCACAAGAAACAGAAAAATCACCTATCAGGGGCAGAAAAAGGACAGCCCCTTATGTGCCAGATAAACTCCCTTTTCCATTTGCATTTCCACCTTAGCAACTGCTTTCATCATCAGTACACAGGATTACAACATTATCACGCATTAGGAAGCAGGCTAAGCCTTACTTGTGTGTGTATGGGGGGGATGCTGGGGCTAAGCATTGTTACAGCAAGATTTAGGAATTAGAGACTGATGTGCCTGGCAAAGCTAAATTAACCCAAATACCGTGATTATGCAGACAAGATTCAGCACACTAAGGAGTGATATCCTGGAGTGTGCTGCTGGCTAGAGCGCATGAGGTGACACAGTAACACAGATACCAAGGCAAGCATTTGACTGGGAGCATTAATACTGGAAAAGGTTGAACAGCAAAGGTTTTGCTGAGAATTAAAATTTTGCTTGCACAATCTCCATAGAGGACGAACAGGGTAGAACTGTTGTTTAAGGGTATAATTAGAGCTGAATATTCACTGAGACAGTAACAAACTCTGTCAGATACTGAGGAATTGGAGCTACAGGTCTCCTGCTTTCTATGCTGGTAACAGAAGGAGAAATATCTCAGCTATTGGAAGAGACATTCGGTTCTAAGTCTCTACCCAGGTAACTTTTTTCTTTATTTGGTTGTATTTAAATCCTTTTTTGCATGTATCTTTTTCACTCGTGGTCTCCTTCCAAGGTCGTTTTTTTGGGTAAAGTTTCCACAGAATTGGTTGAGCCACTTTTTCATTATAGCAGCAGGAAAAAGATGGAAACCTACCAAGTCCCAGGGGAGTATGGGAAAAGACCTACCACTTCCACAATCCACATGGGACTAAGGGAAGCAGAGCTGACTTTGAGGCACTCTCTCAGGAAGCTCAGCACAGTGTAGACCCAAATATGAGTATACTAGATGTGCAAAGAACCAAAATCTGGATAGGCTGGGCATTTAGCCATGCACATCTGTACACCCCACCCCTCACACCCTCCCATTAAGGTGCTACCTCATATTGCAGCCACAATCTCACACTCTTCATCTCCTGGGAGTGCAGCTATTCAGTGATACAGGGCCTCTTTTCTATGGTTGAAACACCCACAAATTAGGTCAGTGTCCTGGGAATGAGAGGCCAGAATATTCCTCCTTTTCAATGCTGCCCTCTCCCTTTGGGGCCTCTCAATTTTTCCTCCCTCTCACCCATATCAAGGAGCCCTCACTCTGTTTTCAAATAGAAATCAATATGACCTTTCCTTTTAACAAGCTAGCTAAGAGCTCCTGATCAGACTCCTAACTTTGCTCCTGGGTCCCTGTCACAGGCTCCTAATTAACCACCTTGTATGAAAAAATAAAGAAAACAATCCCAAGCGATGGGAAACAGCCACCCTCAAACAATCAGCATCTTCTTCCATGAAAAATATATGAGAGAGCCATTAGTGGCAACACTTTTGCTATAAAGTAGGACAGCAGAGACTTTCCCTTTCCCACTTGTTTGAAATATACCTTGGCTACATTACTTGGACCAATTCTTATCTCACTTTCCACCGCAGTTAAACTTGTGGCATTCCTCCTGGTTTTCACACCAGCACTAGTGAGTCCAAAATCAGGCCTTTTGTGTTCTGAATTTCTTTAAAATATCTGCATCTTCCTCCATGGTGGGGGGTGGGGGAGGAGAAAGAATACAAACTAAACATTCTCACGTCACCACACACATTAACCCAGCAAACAGCTGATTTGATTGGGTGCTGACCAGGGCCCTCAGTTCCTTGAGGCAGGCTTGTTAGTTAAAAGTGCTGCACGCGGTTTTTTGTTTGTTTGTTTGTTTGTTTGTTGAAATGCCAAGTTTTCTTATGATTCTGAATAAACATGGAGCAAGCAAAAATGTATTATTCTCATTCATTCTTTTAAAAAAAATCTGACGAATAAACCAACATAGTTAGAAAGGGCAGGGCAGAATACAAAATTGTCTTGCACTGTAGCTATTATTACTCTTTTTCACTATCCTGCACATCATCATTTGAAAATATGTATATTATGTATACATATTTTCAAATGATGATGTGCAGGATAGTGAAAAAGAGTAATAATAGCTATAGTGCAAGACAACCTCAAAAGTGTGAACCACAAGGGTTACAAAACAGAAAGCAAGAAAGAGAACCCCAAATGTAGTATTTTTTACAAATCTCGTGGTTGCAGGGGCTGATTCACAATTGTTGAATGCTCGGGCTTAGTGAGACTATATTACGTTTAAAAAGAGAGGTTTATTGATTACACTACAAAAGGAAGAAAAATGTAAAGGTAGCAACTGACTTGTAAATGTACAATAGACTTGAATATTGCATATTTAAAAGCACCTACTACAACAGCCCATCTATAGTGGAGGATGTACCCCAGTCCTATCCATCGATCATCAGCCAGCAGTGCAACCACACTGATGCAAGCCCCTAGGGTAGACAAGGAAAACCATGACTTGCTCCAGTGCAGCTATGCCACTGGCAGGGCATCATTTTCCAGAATCAGGTCACATTCCCAGTGGAGACAAAGGCTTCATTTCTTTATACAGGAATTTGTGCAGGAATCTATTAGGAATTATTTGTATATCAGCAACATTCACTGATGTCGTAAGATGTCATAAGAAACAAGAATTCTTGGTTAATGCTGCCAAGTGCCAGATTTAGCCAGTCTTTGATTTATTCTATCCACAGATAAAGCAAATGCACTAGGTCCACAGGAACCATATTTTAAAAGAAATAGGTCAAATTCATCCCTGCAGTGCCCTGTTTGGAGCTACCCACAGGATACATTCAGCCTCGTGTGTTCAGATGCCAAGTTTCAAAGACCTGAAATGCACAATGGCACAATGTGCTGTATTTACCAGAGACAGACCCAAAGCAAACCATCAGAAGGCAACACTCCTGGGCTTTGGCGCTTTCATAAACAAGACCTAAATCTCGCAGTTCGGTCTCATTGCTAGTAGGTACAGTTGGGGCAAAGTAACTTTCCACCAGTAGGACAGTACCAAAAGCAACCAAAACACTATGCAGAGGGGTATATATATTGCAGCTTCTGCCCATGATATCTATCCTCTTTGGAGGTCTCATCTGTGAGCTTCATCTCTGGGCCCACAGCTCCTTCACCACAGCTGTCAGGTTACCCCCAGGTAGAATGTTCCCCCACTGAATCAGGCAGTTGCTCTGCATAGATCACACCTGCCCCCTGTCAGTCAAAGGGGCCCAGTATGTGAGCCTGGCAGTGGGGCTGGTAGAGTCACTGACTCCAGCTCCTAGCCATGGGTGAGGTTTGGCTGCTGCATGGACGCTACACTGCCATCCCTGAGTGGGGTTGCTCCTCAGGCTACACACGGGGATACATAGCTATAGACTCAGGCCAGGCCATGTCTTTCTGGCTGGCTCCATGCCAGGGAGCTCCATTGAGTGAGGACTTGAGCCCAGATTTGAATAATACCACGTAAGCACACATCTTGTACCTAGCACTGTTTGAAAGCAGCGTGAGTTTCAGTGCCAACTGGAGTCTGATATGAGAGCTAGCTCTTAGCACCCCAGATGAAAAGGATACTGTATTTAATGAAAGGGAAATTGTGCTGCTGGAGCCTACCACTGCCCCAGATTGCCTGGAATAATCCTGAATGGGGTTTTCCCAAAAAGAATAGGTAGATTGGCCAATAAGGAATAAAACAGCTCTGCCCCATGACCTCCTTGGTGTGCTGACTTTTAAATAGCTCAGAGCACAGGCAGGAAAATGCAGACCTGGTGAGTCGCAATGCAACACCCCCCCCCCCCGTTTTTTTTTTTTAAGTAGGATCACTGATCCATTAGTCAATTACTTGAAGAGCCACTCTAATTTGGCATCCAATTGTTTTCCCAGCTGCTCCTGTGTCTGATCTCTGATATCAGATGTATGAGCAGCATGCCAGTGAAAGAGGAGTGCAGCCACAGAATAAAGGAACCACGAGGGGACTAGGTTGTCTGTCTGAAGAGTGCTGCATACATTAAAAAAAAATCAAAATATTGGCACCAAAATTTCTCAGTGTCAAAGGTAAAAAATAATGGGTGCCTCTCCCCACTGGCTAGGGGGAAATATCTTAATGGGAATTACAGCTTCTTACAGTGGAGAAAGTTTCTTCATTCTTCAGCCTATAAAGGACACCCTCCTTAAGTGCTGATGATAATAACCAACAAATAATTAATATTACTTAGCACTTACAGCTTTTTCTACCCTAGATTTCAAACTGCTTTGCAAAGGTTGGTGGGGGGAGGCGGGGGAGTGAGGTGCAGAGAGATTGAAAGTGGTTCGCCCAAAATCACACAGGCAGGCAGTGGCAGGGCCCAGTGCAGAACTCAGCTTTCCTGGCCTCTCCTCCTGCTGCCTAGTCCCAAGACCATACTGCTGCTCCTTTTTTCAGAAAATCCAAAACTAATGGGTCGTACCGTGCCATCAGCATTTAAGAACTCTTCATTGATTTCTGTGTGGAGTTCTGATTTTAAAAAAGAGTGGCACAATCTTATTGATTAGATAACGTGAAGGACTGAGAAGAGGCCAAAGAGCTGAATTTTGGAGGAGCAGGCTAGTGGTAGCTAAAAGCTCAATACTGGAACTATTTTCTAGAGACCAGAATCTGCCACCTTTGCTCATATGGAGCCGGACCTGACACCATTGACTTCCATAGGATTACTCATAGAGTAAGGCTACTGGAATCTTAGACTGGTGGATGTCTTTTCCTCCAAAGACTGGAATATTTGCCTCCCATTATGATAACCAGCTGTTATTTCACTCCCAGTTAGCAGCCATCTTACATTCAGATGTCTACATTTCATATGTTGTGTGTATTCTGCAGGATAGATCACACAGGCTGATCATTCACATGACTTCTCTTTGGATGAACCTATCCAGGTGGCAGTGTTGAAGAAATGGGTTTGGAGTAAGAGACAGTGAGACCAGCTTATCATCCGGAGCCTCCTAGCCAGATGGAGATGGTAGAAAGCATTACTAAATTGTGGGCCAATTATGAGTGTGGTGTTGGCTTCACAGGAAGCTACTAGGCTGTCTCTCTGAATCAAAATGCTATCGAAATGCAATGGGGAAACTGAAGCAAAATGGCAGAGTTGATGGCAACACAACATTCAGTTTTTACCATACGTTTGGATTTCATTGCATTCCCTCATCCTAAGGGCTCAGTCTCTGTGCTGTGTTATGATCAGTGGGGATTTTTAGGTGATCAGTTCACAGAAGAATGTTACAAAACCAGCCCTCCTCAGGCTGCAGTGTCTAAGTTTTGCACCATGCAAAATCCCACCCCATGCACAATTAGCAACTTAAATTGACAAGCTCGGGCATTCTAAATGCTTAATAGCAGCTCGTAATCTGCCATATCACCGAAACAGCTTGAAGGTACATCTCGGAACTAATGTGGTACATTCTGCTACCTGCCAATACTTCCTATTTAGAAGGAATGGGTTCTATTTAATTCCCAAAACATGCAACATTTCTCCCTGGTGTTACTGCAGATCATTTTACTGGCATGAGGCCAAATCCTGGATCCAGCAGAGAGCTGCTAGAGTACTCCCTGAGGTGGTACCAAATTGTTCTGGAAGGGAGAGAGAGGGCAGAATCTTCCAGCTGTGATGCAACAACAGAGCATCTCCACAATAGCGACAAACAGGGGCGGCTCCAGGCCCCAGCACGCCAAGCGTGTGCCTGGGGCGGCAAGCCGCGGGGGCACTCCGCATGCCTGCGGAGTGTCCGCTGGTCCTGCAGCTTTGACGGACCTCCCGCAGGTGTGCCACCGAATCTGCGAGACCAGGGACCTCCCGCAGGCAAGTCGCCAAAAGCAGCCTGCCTGCCATGCTTGGGGCAGCAAAATACCTAGAGCCCCCCCGGCGACAAAGAGTCCTGTGGCACCTTATAGACTAACAGAAGTATTGGAGCATAAGCTTTCATATATACTCCAATACTTCTGTTAGTCTATAAGGTGCCACAGGACTCTTTGTCGCTTTTTACAGATCCAGACTAACATGGCTACCCCTCTCCACAATGCGTACTGACAGCTATTTCTCCCTCTCCATGGGGGGTTTGGGTTGGTGGATGCCAACCTCTCTCCCTGAAAGTCTGCCCTCCTCCCCAAACCTTCACCCCCAAACATGCACACATTGGGGTGCAGTGAATTCCCTACGTGGGCTGTCTGCATTTTACTCACCTTGCACAACAGAGCCACATTTATATCCAGAGCATTAGCAATCTTCCCCTTTTAAGGTCTGACCCATACCCCATTAGAAAAATTCTCATTGAATGGGCTTTGGATCAGGTATTTAATGCATTTCAGTCAGTAGGGTGACCATATTTCCCTATGCTGAATACGGGATACCTGGTAAAATTACTCATATTCAAGCAAGTTCAATGACAATCAATCAGACCTATGCAGTACAGACATTCAACTGAACATCAAGTTGACTGAGCCCCTGTTAAAAAGAAATACCGCGTAGTTGGATTCTTTTTATTTACCTTCTTATCTTTAAGGCTTTAGAGTTCACACGGGGAGGGGTGACATACACACGGGGAGAGGTGACATACACACACTCCCATACACTTCTCTCACACAGGGGAGGGGGATGACCGACCGACCCAACCCTCCCTGCCCGGCACTCTCTGCCCTCCATGCCTGGCTGGGCCCCCAAAACAGACCTGCCTCTCCTGGTACTTAGCGCTGCATCTTCCCAAGGCAATACATGGGGGCGGCACACAGGGTCACATGCCCCACCCCACACACACACAGAGATTTCTGCCAGGGTTCACACCAGAATGTGGCCAGCAGTAGCCTTTCAGCACTATGTGAGAGGGAAGGGAAGGAAGCTGCTTCCAGCCCTGGGGTTAATTAAGCCCTAAGGATGCATTGTGCACCAGGGCCCAGGGAACCTGACTGCAGGGGCTTCATGGAACCTGGCCAGAGAGGTGGCTCAGCAGGGTAGGGTGCCTAGGGGACAGGATGGAGCAGCTCCATGCTCCCTGGGGGCAGGACTCAGGGCAGTGGGGGATGAAGAGGGTGCTAAGCCCCTGCCCAGGGGGCTGCTGTGAAGCCTGCAGGGTCAGAGTGCAAACAGGCTGGAAATAGTTTCCTTCCGCCTTCCTCACCACTCCAGAGCTTAGCTGAGGGGTGCAGAGGCTTCCCCGGGCCAGCGCTGTGCGGGGCTTTGGCACACACAGGGCTCTGAGCCGGAGGGTCTTGGGCTTTCCTGGGGCGCTGGCCCAGCCCGAGGCAGTGTAAGGAAGGAAGGAGCCTGCCGGCCAGGCTGTTGGTGAGCTGAGCGCTCTAACCTGGGGCTGGTTCTCCGCACCGCGCTGGGAGTGGGATGCGCCCTGCCGGGTCAGGGGGCATAGGTGGGGTTGGGGGCATGAAGAGGCAAAGCAGGGAGAGGACAGCGAGAGGAGGAGCACATAAAGGACTGATGGGTGGGCAGCCAAGGTGACACGTAACTGGCCTCTGCCTGGCGCCTGCCTGCACTCACTAACCACTGCAGCTCACAGCTCGCAGCGTGCAGCCAGTGCCGGCCAGAAACGTGACGAGGGACGGGCCCTGCTGGCCGAGAGCCAGCGCCCAGCGGGGGCTGCACTGATGGACCAGCAGGGGGAGCAGCCGGCCCTGTGCACTGCATCTTCGCCCTGCCAGTAGCCTTGCACACATACACACACTCACCGCTGGTGGGCCGGCAGCTAGCAAGCAGGGATCCGTCCAGCAGCAGAACCCTCCAGAACTGATGACAGGGAGACAGAAAATACAGGACAATTTGCCTGTTTTAAGAAAAAATCGGGACACCTGCAGGAGGGCTTAAATATGGGACTGTCCCTTTAAAAACGGGACGTCTGGTCACACTATCAACGAGGTTAAAGAAGTACCCTTGCTTTTCCTTCCCTCAAACAGTGGCAGTTTTCAAACAGTGGCAGTTATGCCTATTGGAAACCTCACTGAACCCTGTGACGGGGTACACAAACTCCACATGAGACAGGAAGGGGTTACAGCCCTGCCCCACCACACCTATGATGTATGCCGGACTTGAAAGAGGAGCTTTAAAAGGGAAAAGCGCAGCTCAGAGAGTCCCAGCCCTGAGAGGTGGACAGAGCTCTCAGCCTCAGCTCTAGAGAGGAGCATAGCACAGTCAAGCTGCCTTAGGTTTCCTGTCAACTGGAGTGGCAGCACAGACGGCTGAAGGACCCTCCTGGATAAGAAGACCTGGTGCTGCTCTTTATTTCTGTTAGTTCAGTTTTCTTTCTTTTCTCCTATTGGGTGCAGGGACCAGGGGCCTACTGATGACATGAGCCCCTTGAGGAGAAGATGGGTTGATGTAGGAAGCAGCCAGGGAGAAGCAAGAGGTCTGACAAGACAGTCCTGAGCCACTTGCCAGAGGATCCCTGGTGTGGGATGGAGGTCCTGGGTTTCCCTATAGTCTCACTGTGGAGCCTAGTGTTAAGACCCCTGACCTAAGGGCTGGAAAGATGACAAGGTCTGGACCTATGAGGTTATGAGGCTATTGAATTAAACTCTGATTTATCCCTGGGTGAGATTAAACCAATTGACACAGCAAGAAATGTGAATTACAGTCAAATAAGTCAACATTCACTTTCAGTACAATGTAATATATTTCAACTTTGTTCTAGATTAAGTGATATCAAACTGTACCTATATAGTACATACATAAGCAGTCATAGATAAGAGCTTACTGACACTAATCCACTTCAAAACATCGTTCACACCACTTCAAAGACAAACACACTTTCGGTGACCTTGCAGAAATTGCAGTCCCTTGGCTTTGACTTGAAATATAAATCTCCTGCAATAAATGACTAGATCCATACAAAATGGACAGTAGAGAGGTACATGGTAGAAATCAAATAAAGCAGGAAGAGAATATGTAGGGAAAGATCACTGACTACTTCCTGTGGAGTAACAGCAATTAGCACAAATACATGTAAGCCTATCACTAAATAATTGGTTAATGAGGAAAAATACTATTTCTGAGTATCAGAGGGGTAGCTGTGTTAGTCTGGTTCTGTAGAAGCAGCAAAGAATCCTATGGCACCTTATAGACTAACAGACGTTTTGCAGCATGAGCTTTCGTGGGTGAATACCCACTTCTTCGGATGCAAGTCTACTTAGTTAGTTAGTCTATAAGGTGCCACAGGATTCTTTGCTGCTTCTACTATTTCTGAGTGAATAGTTTGTGGGAGCAGCCTAGAAGCCAATTGAAGGAGATAGATGATGATAGCATTGGTATGGGCAGACAAAAGCTTCAGAAGGGTGCGTCATTTGGTCAGAGAGAGGGACGCTAGCAATCACTGAGTGAGAGAAAGACCCCCATCGGCCAGGGAGTATAACTGCCTAACCAGGGCACAGGGTAGGTGATACCAACAGAGTGACCACTGTAAATCAGTGCCCAAGTATACCATATATTACAAATGTCCAGTCTCTTGGAAATGAGTAACAGCCAAAGCAACAAAGAAATAAAGCCACTGCCAGCAGGAGCAATAATACCAGAACCAGAGCTACTTCTAGCCCACTTGGGCTGTAATTGCAAACTCAAAGATTTCCATGGGGGAAAAGGCCTCCACATGTTATTCTTTAGCCACAATTAAAATGTATAACACAACAGAGTACTAGCGACGCCCCTTGTCCTCTGGTAAAGGCCTCTCACCCTCTAGCACCTCAAAGCTTAGAAGGAAGGAATCAAAACATTACTACCAACTGCTAATGGAGATTCTCTTTTCATTCAATTAGAAGCAAGACCTAAGAATGCTCAGGTGAAGCTGCAGCAGCAAATAAATACATCTGGGTATAGATCACTACATTTTGTGAGCCATTGTATTTGTAATATGGTTGGTCAATCCCATTGTCATAGAAATGTGAAAATATTGAACCTATGCATAAGAATGGTCAGTTTTGCTGTCTAGAACACCAGGAAGGGATCTGTCAGCTCCTGTAAGATAAGCAGTTTGGGGCCAAATTCACAGGCGTGTTTAAGTCTAGACTCAGAGGGAGTTGATGTAAGTTGGTCTAATTTATACCTTCTTCTGACCCCCTCAGCATGGATGATAGAGCAACTCAGATGCCCTCTAGCCTTCAAGGCTGTGTCTTGACTAAGGCCATGTCTCTACCCTGCCCCAAAATTTTGAAGGGCTGCATTGTAACTCCCCTGTGGAGACACTGCGGCTGCAAACTTAAGGGTCCCTTGTTCTCATTAATGTAGTTCTCTTCAAAGAGGACTACATTAGCGCAAACCAGGGACCTTTATGTTCGAGTCCACAGCACACACACACGGAAGTTACAGCACAGCACTTCGGTGCGCAACGCTATTCACACAAGGGTTCGCAGAACTGCGAGGCAGTGTACATATGCCCTAAGCTTTAAAAGGGTGCTGTTGGAATGTGTAAGTTAATATGTCCTAGCTACGATGTTCTAATAGTCTAGTGTAGACTAGTGAGGAGCCTGGGCTCTAACTTAACCAGTTTAGCATGCAGTAAAGTCTACACTGCCTGATCTAGTCTAGTCTACACTAGACTTTTAGAATGTGTTAGCTAATGATTTACACCTTTAAATCCTAGTCTGGGAGAAACCTGTTAGAGTCACTGAGCCACACTGCCATTCACCACTTTGTAATTTACATCCCCCTCCATTTGCACATCATATCTGAATTTGTCCCACTGAGTCTGAGTGCAAAGGACTGCAAATTAGTGCAAAGGGGACAAATTTGTTGTCCAGTTGCACTAACTCCATTAAAGTCAATGGAGTTGCACCAGACTGGCCTAAGGAGTCTTAACTTAGACCACCTTACAAATCACTCCTGAATTTGGCTAATGTTGTATATTGCCAGTAAAAATAGCCAGCATCTAAAGAAACTAATTTTAGAATCTAAAGCACAATGAAAAGGAAGAATTTCAAATTATCTACTAGTAACTTGTTTAATTAGGAAAATTCTGGTTTGTTCATTAGATTGGGAGGTATGCATCCCACCCCCAAATGCTGGTAGATTGGTTAAATGATATTCATGTCCTTAAAGAGACAGTCAAGTAGCATAGGCCCCAAATTTCACATACACCTCTACCCCGATATAACGCTGTCCTCGGGAGCCAAAAATCTTACCACGTTATAGGTGAAACCGTGTTATATCGAACTTGCTTTGATCCACTGGAGTGCGCAGCCCCACCCCCCTGGAGTGCTGCTTTATCACGTTATATCCGAATTCGTGTTATATCAGGTGGTGTTATATCGAGGTAGAGGTCTACATGCAAAGCTGAGCATATTACAATAGCAAATGTCTTTCTGAGTCCACTCAAAGGATTCTTTTTGAAGTCAATCACTGTAATACATTTTTTTAAAATCACAATTTCTATGGACCCTACAGAGGGGACACAGGCACAGCTTTGTCTCTGTGTTGGACGTTGCATAAGTGCAGTGATTTTTTTTTAACTCAGCACTTCAGTCATCCAGTTACAAAAAACCCACCTAGATGGTATCTGGAGGGCATTTGCTACTATACACAGATGGAATTAATGTGAAATGTGGGACTTTAACAACTGATTGTCCCTTTCAAGAACAATTCCTAAAGACACTATTATACCAATGCTGTGAGAGGAAAACAGCGAACTCATTCAATCCAGCTCTGCGTACTGAAGGAAGCAAAGAAACTCTCCCTGTGGTTAGTAAAGGTTTTCACTTCAACACTGTGCTGACACTGAGCCAAACCTGAGTGAAATGTGCTGCCATGTCTAGATGTTAAAAGACTACTGTGCCAGTACATGTGGGGTTAATTGTGAAGTTATATCTTTGGTTGTTAAAATTCATGAGGTGTAAAATACAAATTGCACGTGGTAGATGAGCTGTCTTTAAAGTTTATATATTACTTTTTTTTTCCCCTCTGGTTCAAATTGCTGTTGGCACAAGCTATTTAGAACTCACAAAAGAGGAAAGCGTATCCTGCATGAGGCAGAGATTACACTGGAAGGTCCTGCCAATACTGTGTCTAGACGGTGTTTATAGATGTTTGACTGCAGGAAGCCAAGGGAAACCCATGTCGTACCCATGCATGAACAATCACAGATCACAATTAATAGTTTACTTTCATTTCTTCCTCTTTTCAACATTTTCAGTTGTAACGAGATGTATCGCTATCTTTGAAGTTTAGCCTCTTGTGTTTGATTATTCCTGCAGCTTAGTTTGTGAGTTTCCTATGAAGAACAACAAAACATATTTTAAAAAAATGATTCCCAGGGCAGTAATGTGTTTTTACCATTAATTCCATTTCTTATGTGCCTTTTATGACTTGGGATTTTGGAGCAAAGTTTCTGCATTTCCACTGGTACTGTTCCATTTCTTTAATATTGTCATTTACAAACTTATCATCCGCAGGGGGAAAAAAGAGCTATTGAAATTCACATGTATTTCATTCCAATTTGTAAGCATTTCTTTTTTTCCTGCTCTGTAACTCTTTCTCCAGAGTTTTAAGATCTGTATTTTAGATAAACATGAATATTCTCATCCTGAACTCTCCACACTCTGCAATTTTCCTTGAATAAGTCCCTTCACACCAAGGCTAGAATTAGGGATGAGAGAATTGGCATAGAAAAAATCTAGAACATCCTGACTGAGCCTCAGCTTTAGCGCAGCAAACCAAACAGAACTCTAACCATGATTAAGGTATGGATCGGTTGGAATAGGAAATTTAAATATTGAAATGTTTGTTCTCCTGCCTGTCTGAAATAAATTCTGCCCATGTATTGCAAGCCAAGCTACTTCAGATTGTTGATTAGCTTCAGCAAAGGCAGAGTGAAGGAAAGGGGAAAATTATTTGTACATTGTCTATTTCTGGTTTCGAGATGAGACTTTTATTTTTTTTTCTTTCTAATATTTGTGATTGTGCTCTGTGACTCCCAGATTATCGGTGTGATTATTGTTCACACAGAATGTAGAGATACAGATACACAATCAGACATATCTTACATGTCTAAAGTACCTCTAGAAGGGTCACAACATAGTTTACAGCAATGGTGGGCAACCTGCGGCCCATCAGGGTAATCTGCTGGCAGGCTGCGAGACATTTTGCTGACATTGACCATCCACAGGCCTGGCCCCACACAGCTCCCAGTGGCCGCGGTTCACCGTTCCCAGCCAATGGGAGCTGTGGGTAGCAGCACGGGCCTCAGGACCTGCTGACTGCTGTTTCCTGCAGCTCTCGTTGTCTGAGAAAGGTGAGCCACAGCCACTGGGAGCCACGGGGGGCCGTGCCTGCGGATGGTCAATGTCAGCAAAATGTCTTGTGGCCTGCAATCAGATTACTCTGATGGGCCGCATGTGGCCTGTGGGCCACAGGTTGCCCACCACTGGTTTACAGAATGAGCCAGATCCTGGGCCCTGCTGGGGCCATTTTGCATTGGCATACCAGCAGAAAACAACCAGAAACCCAGGGGATCTGAACACAGGAGAATTCCATTGCATGAAGGAATCCTCTGTCCTGTGATATAGAACTGCTCTCGCAACTTGTAGACCGATTTCTGCCAGCCCTCGGCTCACAGGTAACATGGTGAGAGCTAGGATGCTGCTGCATCTGGTTGATTCCTAGCTGACAGAACATCCATGGGCACCCAGATGTAAGTTAGAGCAGTTGTGAGGCTCCTTTAGCTTATACCAGGAATCAGCCCACCCCAGCCCTCGTTGCCCCTGGTAACAGGAAAGTAGCTTAAAAAGCCACCTTTACCTCCTCAGACTCCCTGGTCCTGCACTGAGTGCTTCTTGTCTGGACCAGAGGATCTGTCCCAGCGGATGCAACTTTTCACCCTTCACTGAAATGTGTCCACTTCTGGGGTGATAATCAAACCAAGCTGTCATTCTGTGCTGATAACCAGGATTTTAGGAGGTGATGTGCTGGAATCATTTATCCAGTGGATACTACAGGAGATATTTCAAGTAGCAAAGTATAACTCGCCTAGTAGGAATTAGGCCAGGAAGCTGAGGAAAATGCCCTTATTCTTGCAGAAAAGGCCCAGTGATCTTTACTGTGTCAATCCTCCAGAGCTCAGTTTCTGGATCTTGTCAGGATCATCTGGTTACATCTAACTTAATCAATACCCTGCCATTGCAGGGGCCACAGGCATTGGCATACCTTGGTCCTGCCTTTTCTCTGCCTGTGGCACATAATACTTTAGTTTAGTATAGTTTCCTGAGGGCGGTGTTTCCTTGGCCTAATTTCAGTTGTTAGGTTCAGTGTGTGGGTGTTGGTGACCTGTGTTACACAGGAGCTCAGACTGGTTGATCTGGTGGTACCTTCTAGCCTTAAGCTCTATGATCTCTCACCATGACACCTGAAATTCTGAATAGCTGGATTTCAATGCACATTAAGAACAAATATGTTTGCTAAAATAATGTTTAAGCTTCTGGCTAAATGTAAAATAGCAAAGAAATTCTGAGCTAAGGCTCCCACTCCACTGTTAATTCAGTGGCCCAAGCTTCAGCCCACAGCACAGTTTGATACACACGAGTGACAGCTGTGTTCAAAAATGCTTGTCAAAGAAAAACAATTCTGGCTGAACCATGTTTGACAACAGCTTTCCAACACAGCTGTAGCATGAATTCCCTGCTCAGTCTGCAAGGGATTTTCTTACATACTAGCCCAAACCATGCTGTAAACTACCTCTCTGTGTGGTCTATTGGATAGTCTCTGAGCACAGTTTGTGGCCATGTCAGTTGTGAAAGCAAACCGAGTTTAAAAATGGCTTCAAATATGGCCAAAAGTCAGAGTGAAAAATTCATCCCTTCCCTAAAAACACTTTGTGCCAGCAGGGACCGCCCCTGCCAGACACTGAGCTGGCCTAGCTAACTCTACACTATTCCCCACAGGAATCCACACTGCTGGGGGGATGCCAGGAAAGGAGACATGGTGGAAGCGCTCCGACACACCAGTTCATCCCAGCTGTCAGAACAGCACATAGGGACTATTACTCTGAAGCCAACCCCCCATCCCTAGACTTCACAGCTCCAGCCTCCAACTTCAAAGTGCTGTCTACACAGCACAAGCACAAGGGTGAGCCCCGTTCACCCAAGTTTGTCATCCCAGACTGAGAAGCTTCCTCTGAAATGCTCTGTAGACAGATTCTTAGTGGCCCCCAGCAGCACTGGGGTCAGGGTGGTACATTAAAGAATTCCTCATATAGGGGACATAGGCCTAAGTAATGCAGGAGGTATGTTTTGTTGGCATCTCCTAGTCTTCAGCTTGCCGGTACTGGCCTGCATGTATTGCAATTGCTTGGGATAATTGTTGGAATTAAAAAAGAGTGCAACCCCTAAGTCATTTTTGCATTTCTGAGTTCCAGTTGGAACACACTGTAGTATCTTCTTAGAGGTTTTGTTGTTTGTCTTGGTTCCAGAGGCAGTAATATAATATATAATGACATAGTTTAAATCATTTTCCCATTGCTGACACTTTTCAATATGACACAAACTCCCTGTTCACTTGAACAGCATTAAAAATGCCTAGGAAGTACTTTGTTTAGCCTCTCACTGGTTTCTCCCATTTCTATCATAGCTAAAGTAGCTCCTAACATTTCCCAGTTATCTTTCTTTCTTGAAATCAATAGCAGTTAGGTGCCTAGGCACTTTTGAAAATCCCACTAGGCATCTATCTGCATCTTTAGGCACCTAAAGGCCTTTAAAATACTCCTCTTCTCCCATCCTTTGTCTGGCTTGTCTAGTAAGATTGTAAGCTCTTCAGGGGGCAGTTTGTCTCTTACTATGCTCTCTACCACACCTAGCACAATAAACCCCATTTCATGGCGGAGCCTTCTAGGCACCACTGTAATACACAGAATAATAGCAACAATCTCTAATATTTTAAATAACGTAGAGTTGATAAGTCACATTTCTCAACTTTTTTACTCAGGAGAGTCAAATATCATGTAAGTGCAATGTCCATTCAGCCTAAATGCTGCAGCGTTTCCTAGATCCAAAAGGCAACCAAAACATTCCCAAACTAGGTGCTAACTGTGTCCCTGGACATAGCTCAATAGCTATCATATGAGCCAGTCTGCCTATCCTCTGCCTCAGTTCAACCGTCTAGGATTGGCTCTTCATACAGGCAAGCACATTTGCAGAGCTGCCTGCCATTTATAGACACGGCCATGATTTTCAAAACCGATTCATGATTTTGGGTCACTCGGTTTTGAGTACCCAGCTTGAGACACCTTGAAGGGGCCTGATTTTCTGAAAGTGCTGAGCTCCAACTTTCTGAAAACCAGACTCCTTTAAGGAATCTCAAGCTAAGCACCCAAATATTGAAACACCCAAAATCACTAGTTGCTTTTGAAAGTGATGGCCATGGTGCTCTTCCTACAAGATGGAGCTGGCTGTTTCTCTAGAAAAAGTTTGAAGAACCTGGGAAGGAGTCTTCTTAGAGACAGAGAAGGGATCATCATGATTATCTAGGCTGACCTCCAGCACATTGCAGGCCACAGAACTCACCCACTCACTCCTGTAATAGACTCCTAACCTCTGGCTGAGTTACTGAAGTCCTCAAATCATGGTCCAAAGACTTCAAGACATGGGACTGAAGGACGTGGTGATGCTAGGGGTAGGTCTACTCAGGGATAAAATATCCGTGGCTGGCCCGGGTCAGCTGACTTGGGCTTGTGGGGCTCGGGCTCCAGGTTGAAAAATCACTATGTAGACATTCAGGCTTGGGCTCCAGCCCAAGCCCAACCATCTATACAGCAATTTTTAGCCCTGCAAGCCCAAGTCAGCTGACCTGGGTCAGCGGCAGCCATGCTGTGGGTCTTTTATCCCTTTTCAGACACACCGTTGGAGTCCTACTGTTACTCGGAGAGTAGCCAAAAGGCACGAATTGTCAGGAAGTAAAAAAGTCCCCACAAAGGGAATTGCTGCCACAGGAGCAGATTGAGAAATAAAAGTAGGTCAGAAAGGGAGACTTACTTTTCCAGTCAGCGAGACGCTGCCTACTGCTTTGAGACTAGACTGCGTGAACTGTGATTATGGGATAGCAATATCGTAATATTTCATAACAGCTCTTAGGAAAGACATTTCTGGCTTCTGGTGAGCAAGGGCAGAAATGGTCTGTGAGCAAAGGAGGGCTAAGTTCAGTGCAAATTTCCAAGAGATAAGTTCAGGAGACAGAGGATGGAGGGCCTGATGCATTCTGATAGTGCTGAGCACAAGAGACCCAGAACATTTCTCTGACTCAGTGATCATTTGCTGCCCCAACAGCATTCTTCACACATCCAGCACCAGTAAGGCTGAGTACTCTTGGCACTGTGAGTCAAGAGAAACAAGAGGCTGTTAAGCAGCTAGCAGAGTCAGTGGGGAGAGAATCTTGCTGGCTCAAGAGATGCAGATGGATTTTAAAACATCTGCTTGGGGTTGAACGCAGTGACCATCTGAAGTTAATCCTCTGCCTCAGGGTGGGTGGCCGGCATAAGGAATTACTTGATTGCAGGGGATGGACCAGCTGAATAAGGGATTTTTTGATAAGAATAAGAGACAAGGGTAACTGGAGGCGTAAGGGTAGGGAGCCACAAAGGAATTTAGGTGCCTAAATCTTGGTTTTGGGCAGCACTGTGAGCCACAAAACTCCTGCTTGGTGCTACCTAACCCTGTAGGTGCCTAAAGTCACCTACATTTTTGCAGTAAAAGTTCCCTAGGTACCTAAGGCTACGTCTTCACTACCCGCCGTATCGGCGGGTAGCGATCGATTTTTCAGGGATCGATATATCGCGTCTCATCTAGACGCGATATATCGATCCCCGAAAGCGCTCCTATCGATTCCGGAACTCCACCACCGCGAACGGCGGTGGCGGAGTAGACATGGAGAGCCCCGGACATCGATCCCGCGCCGTGAGGACGGGTAAGTGATCGATATAAGATACTTCGACTTCAGCTACGTTATTCACGTAGCTGAAGTTGCGTATCTTATATCGATTTTCCCCCTTAGTGTAGACCAGCCCTATGTTTCTGTCTCTGACCATGCACACTGCTCACTCTAGGCACCCGGCTGCCTTCCTCCTGCCTAAGCCCCAGAGCAATTCACAAACCAGGGGAAAGAAAGGTGTTCAGCCTCCTAAGTCACAGGCGAGGCACGATCCTGTAGATGTGCTCAAAGCAGGGGTGGCTCCAGGCCCCAGCTCGCCAAGCACGTGCTTGGGGCGGCACGCCGCGGGGGGCGCTCTGCTGGCGCCGCGAGGGCAGCAGGCGGCTCCGGTGGACCTCCCGCAGATGTGCCTGCAGTGGGTCCGCTGGTCCCACGGCTCCGGTGGACCTTCCGGGAGGTCCACCGGAGCCGCAGGACCGGCGACCGGCAGAGCGCTCCCCGCGGCGTGCCGCCGTGCTTGCGGCGGCAAAATGGCTAGAGCCGCCCCTGGCTCAAAGGCCATCTAACTCCACATAAACAGTCAGACAGATTCATTCTAACTCTTTCAGAGGCCCAGTTAATATTTAGCTATTCCATTATTTAATTAAAGAGGAGCCATTTAAAATAGGAGAGATTGAGGGAGCCCCACATCAGAATATTCCACAGCCTAGTGGTTAGGGCTCTCACCTGAGAGGTGGCAGATCCCTGGTCAAATCCCTGCTCCTCCTCAGACAGAAAGGAGACTTGACTGGGGGGTTTCTCATATGCTAGGCGAGTATGCTAACCTGTGGGCTGAAGAGCGCAAGGGCAACCATCTTTCCTCCCCTCCCCCAGCTGTTCAGTGTGGAGCTAGGTGGCCTTGAGCATGCCTACTGCATCGGGCCTTGCATGTGACTTAGGTGGCCAAATGTCTGTCTTCCCCAGTTCATGAATTGAAAGCAGAGCTAGGCTCCTCCTTGCAGCCTTGACCTAGGCACCTTTCTCCGTGAGAGGGGCAGGGCTTAGCTCACACCCCTCTCATTGGCATCTCCCAATGGCTAGCTTAGGTGACTCCTGGTATGCTGGCTTTGTGGATCCCATGCTAAGGCTCCTCTCTCTCCCCATTCATTGTATAGGAACCTAAGTGCCTAACTCAGCTTTGGGATCACAGTGTTGTTCCTGCGATTGTCTAGGGGCAGTAATGTTAGGCATTCTGACGCTCCACATTGCAACATCTAAGGACTTTGGTGTATCCAGGCCTAAGCAACTTCAAGGTGTCTTTTCCCAGCAAGTGATTAACTACAAATTCAGATGGGAAGAAGGTGATCAGAGGTTGCCACTTTTTAAAGTCCTTTTGATAAGGCTGGTTCTGATGTAATAAGCTATTTGTTTGTTTGTGTCTCCTGAAAGAGATGGCAAATAGCTAGGGAACGTAATCCTCTCAGACCCAACACTGCTGGCTTGTGCAGATTTGTCTGAGGCAGCATCCAAAAGGGCCCAAACAACAACCCCCCAAAGTGTTATTGAATGTCTCATGCTCTTTTGTGCACATGCTTTTTTGCTCCCCCTTACCCCTATTATTTTCTTTCACCAAATTGCAGAGGGCTGTTTCCCGGCACCGTTCTGCCAGCTGAGCGGGTGGGAGACTGACTATGTCATCAGCTATTCAGCGCAGTCTGTCTCTGCTGGCCTGAGGCCTGGGAATCCTAGAATGACCTTAGAATCGAATATCTCTGCCAGTTCCCTGAACTGCCCTGTCTGATAAACATCACTGCCAAAATACAGGCTCTCAAAAGCAGGCGGATTATTTAGGTGCATGGGGTGGGAAGGAGTGGAGGGCAAAGGCATTGGTTAAGGGGAAACTCACCCGTCCTGCCTATTTGTCTTAGCTATGGTATAGCGGCATTTCTGAGAACCTACATGTACATGATAAGCTTGGTGAAATAACACACTTGCTTAAAGTAGCCTGAATATATTAGGCAAGTTCCCCACCAAATGTAATCTGAAGACCAAACTGAAAAACACTTTGAACCTTAAAAGGACACTGTCAGACCATTTAGCCCAGAAATGTAATACAACTTTAAAGTGATGCATTGGCCAAACTTCATGTTTTTTTTAAATTAAATCACTCTTGCTGCTGCTGAGTCATTCTTCTTTAATGACACTCCAGATCTGACACAAAACCAAAAATACCTGATTTCCAAGCAGGCTGGTTCGGCTTCTTGTGGGGACACCTAAAGCATAAGGCCATGTCTAAACTGGCAGCTAATCATGCAGGGCCCGTGTTTATAACTATGTAACTGTGAGATGCTGTGCTATAGTTTTCTGTTATCCAGAGCTGTCAACTGCAGAGTCACTTGCATCATAGGCGCTGACTCCATGGGTACTCCAGGGCTCAAGCACCCATGAAAAAAAAATAGGGGGTGCTCAGCACCCACCAGGTACACAGGTTCCAGCCCTGGGCTGGCTGCCCCTCAGCTGTTTGCTCGGGCCCTGGGGCTGGCCGCTGATCAGCTGTTTGGCTGGCTGGAAGCACTAGGAGGAGGGAGGGAGTGGAGAGGAGAGGAGCCAGTGACGGGTGGGGGGCCTTGGGGAAGAGGTGGGGCAAGGGCAGGGCCTCGGGGGATGGGGTGGAGCAAGGGCAGAGTGGGCACAAGGAGCATCCACAGGGAAAAATAAAGTCAGTGTCTGTGGCTTGCATCTTCCTCGGAAGGATCTGGTGATGGACCCTATCCTGTTACAAGATGATTATTATTTATATAACCATTATGCTATGGCAATTTGTAGGTCCTGAACCTTTAAATATATGCCATCTCTGTTTCAGGAGGTAGTTTGAGATGGAGGCCCTTGCAAAGTGAGGTACACACTCTGCTTTCGCTCTCGTGAAGTTTTAATAATGGTTCATTCTTTGTCAGTTGTCTCCTTTATTCTAAAATAAAAGTCAATTAGTCACATGCTTGTCAATCCAGAAACCTGGAGATTTTAGGCAAATTATGCAATGCCCATAACAGCATGTTCAAATATGTGCTGTCTGATTTGCATAAGATTCAGGGGAACTTTCCTGCCTACTCCCTCAGTCCCCACAAAGACTTCCCCTCATCCCCCCCTTTCTCTCTCTCCACATGAGAGTTCCATCCATATCCCTCTCTCTTTGTTTCCATTCAAGTCTTCTCCCTTTGGCTGGCTCCCCTGATACTCCTCATAAGAACATAAGAATGTAAGAATGGCCATACAGGGTCAGACCAAGGGTCCATCCAGCTCAGCATCCTGTCTGCCAACAGTGGCCAATGTCAGGTGTCCCAAGGGGAGTGAACCTAACAGGTAATGATCAAGTGATCTCTCTCCTGCCATCCATCTCCACCCTCTGACAAACAGAGGCTAGGGACACCATTCCTTACCCTCAAGTTTCCCCAGGTCTCATCCCCACCTTCTCCTCAGGGTTAAGGACCACATTTCTTAAGATGCTGTAGAACTGCACAGGGGTGTTAAATTCCTGGCCTGAAGGACTTGCTTGTGTCCCTTCAATCTTGAATCCAAGATGAACTCTTGATGACCAGATAGCCTAAGCAAGACTAATGAATGAGTCCCACATGCTAACTGGAGGAGATAGGAAAGCGTGTTCTAAAAAGGCCAGAATAGTATTTTGTTTTGTTTTTTAAAGGCAGTTTTGCCTAGTGGCCCATGTAGAAAACAATTGTTGTTGGTTTGGTGTTTGTGTTGCGGAATCCAGCACAGGGCTAGATAGCAGAGTGCAGCTGATGTTCAGCTGGGTGAGAAACCCTGCTGGGGAATTTGTGCCATCACTGAAATCAAATAATGTGGATATAAATAGGTCGCTGAGAGGCTGGCTTGACAGCTGCTAGGTCTCCACCCTCTTTCCCCTGCATGAACTTGTAGTTCCTGTTAAAACTTCAGTACTATATGAGGGGTAGCTGGAAAATAACAGATGTTCTGCTAATGACACTGAAAACCCTTGATTCATGGCAACTCAAACCTTCCAATCCCCCCCTGGCTGGAAAAATAAGTGACTAACAGGAAGGATTTGGAATAAGTACAGGCTTCCCCGGCATAAAAAATAAAAATCCTCAGCAACAAACAACGTCCTGCTTACACTGTTGTTTTAAAAGTCAAGAGGAAAACGCAGGCTAAAGTTACATGTTTATCCATCAAGCTGTGAAGAAAAATACTGCAAAATAACAAATGAGTTTAATTCTCTGGTCCTGCCTCCATCCCTTTCAGCAAATGATACAATGTCCTCTTCAAAAGAAAAATGGACATCAAAGAAAAATGTACATCTTCTCCTCTCTTTCTGCATCACCTATTTCCACCACCCCCCATGTTCCTCCCCCCGGCCCCCCCGCTCCAACACATTACTAAATTAATTACCTTTATACAGCATCTCACAGCATGGCTGAGCAATAATGAACAGATCCTTGTGGCTCACATGCTGGCAGCTTTAAAAAAAATGACTTTTAATCAGCTGAATGGGCACAGGAGAAATTACCATAGAACGTGCATGTCAGCACAGAGCCCAGAACCACACAAAGGGTGGAGCGCTGTTAATCTGGGCTCCACTTGGCCCACAGAAAAAATTGCCTTTTCCAAGCAGTTCCCTGGGAAGGAATTAGTATAAAGTTACCAACTGCATATTGCAGCTGACCATAGATTGCTCATCAAGCAAGTGAAATGGCTTGTAAAACATTACAGCTTTTTCCTTTTCTTTTCTTTAAAGCCCATTATTCAACCTGAATGACTCCAATAAAAGTAATTTTGATATGTCCCCCTCTACCAATCCAAGTTAAAACTAAGGATGAAGTCTGGCTGCACATTACCTACCAGGAGCTGAAGGCAAAAATTTGCTGTCACCCCAAAATTTAGATTGTAAAGCCTTTGGGAGCAGGGACAGTCGTTTAATCTGTTTGTACTGTGTCTGACACAATGGGGGCCTCAATCCGATTGAGGTTTCTAAGGGTATGTCTACACTGCAGTGTAAGACCAGGGTTAGTAGCACTCAAGTTAGCACACCCTGAGTTTGTTAACCTAGGGCTTGAGCATCTATACTCATTTGTAACCCCAGGTTAGGAACTGTTGAACCCTGGGTCCCAATCTGGGACTCCCAGGTTCCTCCTGCATTATGCAGGCCCAAATCCAACCACCCATATCCCAGACTTCCTAGCACCATCCCAACATGTGGCTGCTCTAGCCCTTTGTTTGTGGTGCAGTGTGGGAAAACTTGACTGTTCACCAAACTTGAATGTCCAGAGGACAAAGGAAGTTGGCCTGTGGGATTGTGGAATACTTTGGGCTGACTCCCAGAGAACAAGTCTAGTGGGGCTGCATCTACACTGCAAAGCAATGAGGCTTGAACTCGAGGTCCCAGCTTGACTCAGGCTCAGACCCTCCAACCCCATGGCGTTCTGGGACCTTGGGTCCCAGCCCTAGGTTAGCATGATTTGTGTGTAGACAGAGGTGGGGTTAGACTTGAGCCTAAATTCAAACCCTGGGATCACCTTGCAGTGTTGACGTACTCTATGCGCTCTCACAAGTAGTAATAACAACTCCCAGTACGTATTTTGTTCCTTCTTCTAGATAGCATAGATACAGACAGCTGTGGCCCATACATATTTTTGCCTCTTCATTCCTTCTGGGTATCTAGCACTGATTTCCCTTAACACAAATCTTGTTACTTGGTGCAAGACCCTTCAGTGTAGCGCCTGCCATCAGGAACTGTCTGGTCTGCCTGTGTCTCTTCCCCCACCCCCAGCCCCCAGCTCTTTTCAAATCTCACCTACCAAAATATAATTGTTGTCTTGCTTGACCATCTTAATTCCTTTCACTTGCTGCTGTTATAGAACTTTTTAATGCTGTTATTGAACTCTATTTGGGAACAGAATTTGCCAATGATCTGGCAATGAACACTGACTATAGTCTAGATGGACCCACATCACTCTATAAACTTTGCTAACTGATAGAATATTCAGTAATTAGACTAATTTATCTCATCAGATCGGATGGGAATCTCTCCCATTTCTACCTGTCTGTCTACGTATTTCCAGTGCCCCAATCATTAGTGCTGGTCAAAGAACAGGGGACCGGGGAGGAACATGTGAAATCTCTTTTGAAATGTGTCTCCTGTTTCTTTGTCAAATTTCAAATTTTGAAGAAATAAAAATTGCCCTGCCCTTTAGTTGGAGAAAAAGGATTCATGAAAAAATTGTCCATTTTTCCCCCTGTTTTTCATTAAAATTTTAACAAGCTTTTTTGTCAAATTCAAAAATTTTCAACCACCTCTATCAATCACCATGCCAGGTCAGCTCCTCTCCTGGTATGTGACCTTTCAATGAGTTCATCTCACGGAACGATGACTATTAACTTCTTTTATTCATACCACTGTACAGGAATCACGTTGCCTGCAAATTAAGTGCAGCCTCCTCTGGGGTAAAACATAATGAATGATGCTATATAAAATTAAATTATATTGTACTGAATGGTTCAAAGCACCTCCTGCAGCTACATGCCACTTCTGCCTTTCTCTGTTACAGGGGTGAGAAGCTCTTTAAAAGGAAAAAAGAGGCAGCTTCCTCCAGAAATTGACCTGACCACTTCAGAAAGAAAATCCATGTCTTGGGAGAACATTTAGACCAGTGGTGTGAAAGTTGACCTCCTCCTGACAGGTGACAGGACTCCTAAAGGCCACAGCCATTTTAATCCCAGGCTTGGCTGTCTCAGTGCCTTTGCTCCCTTGTGACCTTTCCTGTATTTCTAACGTTGGCAGTGATGTGATGACACCAATTATTGGGCCTTCCATCATAGAATGTTGCTCAGCAATGTTACAGTCACATTGTCATCCTCAATAGGAAATGTCCTGAAGGACTTTCTCAATAGGAAATGTCCTGAAGGCCCGGAAGACAAACCGGCCACCAGGTAAACCCGGAGCTCCGACGGCCTTAGGGAGAACCGGGTTTACCTGCTGGCCGGGTACCGCTGCGGCTGGCCATCAGGTAAACCCGGAGCTCCGACGCCCGTGGGGAGTACCGGGTTGACATTCTGCCAATCAAATGCTTCACACTTGTGATTATGAAGTGCATCTCCAGCTAGTCACAGATTTTCCCTTTGTCACTGATGATGCTTGATGCAATATACATTGGATAAATGTAATCTGGTTTCATAAAGGCTTTTTTTTTTTTGGAAGGTTTGTTGCTGTTCACTAAGGCCTAAATTCTTGTCTTCTAGGAGGTCATAGAATGTGTGTCTATCTACATGCCTTCTCCTCAAATCATACAGATAGAAGAGCAAATTCACCCTTCTGCAAAAGTTTCAAACCCTTCCTGATGTCCATGAGAATATAGCCCTATGATGACTTTGAGGCTACAGCAATCCAGTCTGATGCATTGTCGAGCAGGTATCTACGTCTTTGCACCAAAATATGAAGGAGACTCTTCCCTTTGGTCTCCCAGGGAGCAGTAAGTCACTTGGCTTCATTGATCTGTGATATTTTATGACAGCCTAGAAAGGGCTGACTGCCCACAGATTTGCTCGATGCACTGAATCAAAGGTCTGATGGAAGTCTACAAAAAGTGCTGCGCATGGCTTATTAAATTCAGCCATCTTCTCAAAAAGCTGTCTCAAGGTAAAGATCTTGTAAACAGTGAAATGACCAGGTCTAAAGCCACACTGAGTATCCTGGCCTTTGTCACAAAGTGCATTGTTGATTTGAGACATTAGCATGGAAGCAAAGACTTTCCCTGAGACCCACAATAGCATAGTACCTTTATAGTTGTTATATTTGGCCTTATCACCTTTTTTGAACACAAGCAAAATAACCTCTATTTTCCAGTCATCAGGGATGATGTTAGTACGCCACATGGTCTGGAAGAGGCTAGGCAGCTATGGTACAACAATACTCTCACCTTGCTTCAACAATTCAAGGGTGATGTTACAAACCCCTAGTACCTTCCCAGATTTCATCTTATGGACTGCGATATGGAACTCTTCTCTGGACTGACGTTTTCAGTTCTCATTGTCAGTCAGCTGCTGCATATCAAGAGGCAGGACAAGATCAGGAACAAGGATATTTGAAGACAAACCTAGCAATCGCCTCCATCAGCACAGGTTTGGCTTTGGCATCTTTCTTGGTATGAACATCTGACAATGAATGAAGACCAATGAATTCTGAAGCGTGTATACCAAGGAATGCTGCTACACAGCCATCAATCATGTGGGTGCCAAAAGTTTCAGTGGTGCGAGAAGATTGCCACTTCTGAACAAGAATTGAATATACAATCAGACCACCTTCAGCACCTTGCCGGAGATCATTCCGGGCAGGCGTTTCATTTGCAATGAGGCCACCCTGCTTTGGGATTTGCCATGATGATGATAAGAAAAAGTTGACTATTCCATAGCTTCTGGTAATAGGAACACCTCTGATTGCAAGACTGGAACAGAGACACTACTTCCAGGAAGAGGGCAAAAGGCATCCCTTTGGGGAAACTGCCTCTTTGAATAGATCTAGAGGAGTCAAACCCAATGCCTTAGATTATCCTTAGCCTGAAAAGGATGAGTAAAGATCTAGAGCGGAAGTTCTTTGTAATCATAGGTCAGTGATGCCTGCATTCCCAAAGAAGAATCCAGTCTTTCACACTTACTCCTCTTCCCATAGGCTGCCTGAATAGGGTGCCTCAGTCTCATCTCAACAGACTGAACAGATTAGCCTCTGTCACTTGAACTGCCTCTTCCCACATTGTGAAGCAGATTTCCTGAATTAGACTCCACCTCCTCCCCTTGCTATCTAGCTCCTCACTGAAATTCTCTACAAGTCAGAAGATGGCTTTTCAAGTTCAAAGAAGCGCTTGCATCAATGGGCCTCAGACAGCAAAGTTCTCCAAACAATTCCGCCAGGCTTTGCATACCACAGAATACCTTGGGTTTCTGGTGCTAGGATCCTTGGAGGGTTTGGAATTCCTTTCCCCGCCCAGCCATGTTTGGTTTTGGCTAAAATATAAGTTATTTTTTAGAGTAAAAATTGTTTTTTCAATGGTTCAGAAATATTTTTTCATACAAGTCCGACCTTCAGGACAGGTAGAGCAGAGGTACATTTGCAGGTGCAGGGCTTATGGAGCCAGCAAAGAGTGATTGCTCTCTTCCTACAGCTGAGTGGGGAGGGTAGCTGTTACTCTTCCCTTCAGCCTGCCAGTGACTCTAGTGGCTACTGTTACACAGAGATACACTCACCTTACAGGTACCACCTTCTCTGGCCTTGTCCTCGCTAGGAAGAAAAGGCTTGTTCTTAACTCAAGTTAGCTAACTCAAGTGAAGACAAGGCAGTATGACATTTTCATACAAGTTAGCTAGTCAAGTTAAAGACCACCTAGTCTTGATGGGGATATTGGGGAAGGACAGGGACAATTATGGGATTAGGAGAGGCCCTGATGGAGGAAGAAGGACAAAGGGTAGAAGAGGAAGCTGGGGACAATGGGGAAGCAGTAGAACAAAGCTGGGGACCACAGGGGAGACAAAGGGACAATAACATGAGTGACAAGTGGACAAAAGCAGGACAACAGAAAGAGAGAAGATGTAGGGAGGGGATTAGAGGAGAGTAACATTGTGGAAACTGCATTGTGGGTGGTGGGGGGAAGACATAGGGAAGAGAATGAAAATAAAGGGAGAGAAAGAGCCCTGGGGAAAAGGAGACAAAGCAGAGGAGTACACGTGGAGGGAGAGGAGAGAGACACAGGGAGAAAAGCCCCAAGTGGGGATCCCACCAGAAAGAGTGCCTCTGTCCTGTCAGTCAGAGACTGTCTCTAACCAAACCAATACAGGCATCAGGAAGCAGCAGCTGAATCACCGAACCAAAGTCAGAAACACTGAAAAAGCCTGAAAACGTTCTTTTTAAAAACTGAAAGGCAGAAGAATGCTTAAAATGAAGCCCTGCTATGCTCATGCCGAGGCACTTTCTAAGGAGCAGGATGCAACCTTGGGGAGGATTTTTATAAATCTAAATAGATGTGCTGAAAATGCATCATGCAGTTTAATAACCCATCATGCAAAATGCTGAACAGTATGGTGCATTTTCAAAACATCCTCTTAGCTTTGTAGGAGTGTTCTCTGAAGCTGCAGACTAGTCTGCCCTGCTCCTTTGAACTGCTACAGAATCACAGAAGAGAGAACTCTGGAAAGCAGCATCTCATCAGAGGATGTTAGGCTGTGTGCATGTCCAGTTGTTGTTTTATTTTCTACTTGAATGAAAGCCTTGGAGAGGAGACTACCCCACATTCACACACATCACATCATGCCATGGCAATGGGAAACCCTTAGCTTGAATTCATCCCTTTGGAACATCTTGGAGTCCTGTTCTTGCTTGGAGTGCCACAAAAACAATGTTCAACTCTGCAAACATTGTAAATTGGATGTATATTTAGTGCTTTTGCAAGAAGCTGGGAATGGGCAACAGGGAATGGATCACTTGATGATTTCCTGTTCTGTTCATTCCCTCTGGGGCACCTGGCACTGGCCACTGTCAGAAGGCAGAATACTGAGCTAGATGGACCTTTTGTCTGACCAGTATGGCCGTTCTTATTTTCTTATGTATAAACACCTCTTCTCAGATGTTGGCTTCAGGTTGTATTGTTTCTTAACCTAATACCATAAACCTTCGTATCTTACTCTTAAATACAATAATCACACTCAACTCCAAGAAGGAAGGTCACCAAATAGAGCTATAGCTTCAATAGCTCTTCTTAAAAGGCAATAGCTATAGTCTCTTGGCAAGATAGCTCATAGTTTTCCCTCTATCTTATTGTGCCCAAACATCTCAGTAGTTTACACAAATATCCTAGCAAACATGTTTGAAGGCAATAAACCTCTGGGCCAATCTCTAAGTCCCAGTGTCTGAAAAATACAGTAAGTGTCCCATTGTATGAAGGATCCAATATATTTTCTGGCATCCTCCAGAGAGTGTCTGCCATTTGTAGTAAATGGCCAGCACCCATCAATTCAGTACCCTGCCCTTCTTCCCTCTCCATATGGCCGAGGAATCCTATAGAGGCTTGGCAGAGTAAGCAAGTTTATGCATGCTGGGGGAGCCAAGAGGGAAGCTATTGCTGCACATACTCCCATCTCTCAGTTCATCCAAGAATGTATTTATATATGACGTATGACATTGACAATCAAGTGGTGGTCCTGAAGCTCACATTGACAGCCAATTTGGCCCTGGGTCATAAATAGCAGTAGGGCCAGGAAAGGACACTTGGGTTATCCGGTCCTCATTTTGCATAATTTTAAAAACTTCATTTGCAAAGCACCCGAGACAAGCTCCCTTTAAACTCATTCTGGGTTACACACAGTATGTGCAGTAAAATCCGCTGCCTTAGCGAACTGTTTCAACAACGGAGACGTTCTCCTGGGGCCATGCATTTTGAACCTGCAGATCTTCCTTGCTGTTTAACGGGGTCAGCCAATGATCAGTCTGTTTGCCATCTGGGCCTCCACGCAGCTACCCTGTTTCTGCACCAGATGGCCAGATCTACAGTACATGCACTGGCTGTCAGCACCTGCCCTATAAACTGGAGAACAGAAAGTTACTTATACACTGTCGTCCGTGGCATTGATTCGCAGTAGACTCTGCAAGGGCATGGATGACTGAGCAGAAATCATTCTCATAGCATCCTCTGGGCCATAGAGGTAATGTTCTTTTCATATGTTTGGTATGGTCTTCTCCAGCCAGCCTACCTGTCTCCAGTGCTCACTCCAGACAGGACCAGGCTGTGCCCGTGGGCAATGCTTCTGGGGAAAGATGATTCAGAAGACTTCAAGGAGTTTTTGGTAAAGCCAGTTGGCTCTTCCAGGTGTATTTCAGGTAGGGAATTATTTGTGTTTGTTGTGATGCCACCTTTGCCTGATCCATAACCTAGCATGACAAGGTGCAGGGGAACTACTTGGTCCCTGGGCGAATGTCAGCTTTGCCTCAGATCAACTCCCACACCCCTTGCACAGGTGCTTAGGGAAGGGGCTAATAGGAAAGGCTTTTGGGAGACAGGAGGATGCGTTGGGGAAGGAAGGCTCACCACTCATGGCTTTACAGAACTAGGCTGGAGGGTTTATCTGATTATGATAAATTATTTTACTTTCTTACTATAATCACTGACCCTTGAGGAGGAGACCTTGCTGACTGCACCTCTTGTTTTCTATTGAGTCACACTACCGAACTCTCACCTGTTTTCTGAACTCTCCTGTGGTGACTAGTGGATTCTCGGAAGGATTTCGCCAACCTGTTAATTCACTTTTTGGATTATGGCATCCTCCAGTCCCTACAGGGATTTAAATTTGGGTTTACAGACTCTAACAATCAACTCCCACACAAAGCGAACAACAACAAAACAGATCCACACACATTGAGTCGATGGCCTCACTTCCTTTATAACCTTTAACATTAAAGTTTGTTGAGCTGGCCAAGAGGACAGGATGTAACAAATTAATGCTCAAGCCAGTGGATACTGACCTGACAGGGATGTAACCTTTGTAATATTGTCCCATCATGTAAAAGGCCACACAGTAATGATCACTCCCTCTCCACCACTCCCATGCGTCTCACACATTGTTCACAGGAGATGGGATGTTCTAGCCACTGAGCTATTTTAACTTCATTTTTTCCTGATAAAATAGTTTTGCATTTTCTCCTACATTTTTTCCTTAAAAATCAGCCACATTTTGAGTCCTTACTCAGCATTTACTAAATCCAGGCTAAGGAAAACTCCCACTCAGTTTAATGGCAGCTTGCCTGAGTAAAACGTGAGCAATGACCTTAGACTTTGGGCTCATGGTTTCTATTTCCCTATATCTATCTCAAACCCTTTAGCTCCTCTAGGATTCATGTTCCATTCACTGGTCATTTTAGGAACTTTCATATTCTACCTCCACTGAAGCACATGTACACTAGTCTATGAGACCAGACAAGGAGCTAAGAATTCAAATATTGTCACCTCTTCATGGTTTCTGATGATCATAGTTAACTTATCTCCTTGTGGTTAATGCCTCCATGATAGAAATATGCAGGTTAGTTACTTGGATGTTGTAACGCGGCTTCATCACCCACTGCAAGATGGACCTGTGAACCTCAATTGATGCAGCTTTTGATAGCAGGTTTTTTTTTTCATGGTGTTTTGGGAGTGTCCTCATCTTCACATTGCTTGGTAGTGGTTCAGCTGTTCCTGGATTGGTGAAGGGGGAGGATATGAAAAAAACCCATTACTGCTGTTTTCTGTTGTCCCTCATCCTCACTTAACCAGTCATAACAGTCTTTCCACTTATCCTTTTATACTGTGGCAGGTACTCTTCCTTGGGAGGTTTGGGATTATATCACGGTGTGACTGACAGCACTCATCAGGTTGTTGCTATTAGTGACAGGAGTCAAATCCCCATGAGTAATGATGACTTATTTCTTCCTGGATTGGTGAAAAGGAGGCCTGTGAAAAGCACCACTACTGATAAGTAACTGCTCCTTTCAACTTTAATGACAGGTTTCATCCATCCTTAAGTTCTCCAGAAATTCTCTCCTGGGACTTTGCCATCTCTGTAAATGGGAGTGACAGTGCATCAGGGAGATGCAGGCCTCACTGAGGCTAGGTTCCACCACATGTAAATTAATGGGAGGCAGCAGGGTAAGTACATTAGACCCTGTATTTATTAGGCCATCGAGACCTCAGAGGGATGCTCCTGGCCCTTGTATGCAGGAAACCATATCTTTGATCATTCTGGGCAGTGCTGTCAAACAGCAATGCTGGATTTGTGCCTCACCCAGCTGTTATGAATATTTGCCAAGTAATCCCATTTCAATTTCCTGTCATGGAATGATTTTCCCTCTTTTTAAAAGAAAAATAAAAAATACAACACAAATCCACCCAAGGGGTGTGAGAGGGGAGGGAGCTGAAACTCTGAGTGCAGTGATGGTTCCATTATACTGGAATTCAATCTCTCCTCCTCCCTCATTTGAATACAGCATGTTTCTCCTAAAGTGTCATAATTACAAAGATTACCAAATGAATCTTTTTGCTTCTGTACACACTGGGCAGTCAGTGCAGGCAAGCCGCTCTAATAGTTGTCATTAAGTTTTCAGGGAGGTGGGAGAAGATAGATTGAATGCATGCACTTCAGTGCTGCACATAGTCCATTGATGGCTGCTGAGTAATGATTTTTTTCTAATTGGTGGAGAGCAGCAGCCCTAATGGATGGAGCCTCTCTGTGCATTTACACTGTCTCCTCAATCAATAACCCTAGCTGTGCCTGGCACAGAGGAGTTCCTGAAAGCCCCTTTGTAATAATGGATTGCTGTAGGTTACATAAACCGCTGCCTCCCGCTGAGTCAGCCCTCTGTCAGGCACTGAGCACTCCGACAGTGTGATGGCTTTTTAGAAGGACTGTGTGGGGGATGCCCTGCAGAGAAAGCAGCCTGTCCTCTGGTCTGATGCCCCCATCCTGTGGCTAACAACACCCTGCAGGCTTCAGGGTTCTGGAATAGTGTGTTGCTTTTAGAGCTGGTGTGGGCTCTGGGAAAGTGTGAACTGCTCAAAGTCCTTTTAGCTGGGGTGGGGAATTAAAGAAAAATTCCCAGGTGAAATCCTGCAGCCCTTAGACTGAAATCAATGGGAGTTTAGCCTGAGCACAGATCGGTAAAAGAGGAGCAGAGAACTCCGGATTTGACCCTGTGTTTTCATATTACAGAAAATGAGTGCTGATACTGGTTGAAGATGGAAATAGGGATAGGAAAGAAAGATCCTTGGTCTAAAATAGTTGAACTAGATTTCCACTTATATCACCCTGTTAAACACACATAAGCGTTCTTCTACTTACCACCCCCATGTTCCCCCCAGAAGTTTCCTGTTTTACATTTTTGTGTATATAACTAATGGTAAGTAGGAAGATCGATCTTAGAACTCCAAATTACCTGTGCAGTGTTTTAGGGCAGGTATGCACCACACAGGCCGGGCCAAGACAACAACATATTTTAACTACCTACATCTTTTAAAAGTGAAACTTCAATTGGGTGTGTGAGGGGAGGGGCTGAGCTCTTTACTCCCCTCAGTACCTCCCTGAAGATTCTTTCACTACCAAAAGCAGGGGAATTATCAGTGACTTGATGTGACTAATGGTGGGCCAGGTACTCAGTATTTCTTAGCTATGCAGAGGGGTTTGAAGCAGGCCATCAGGATATAGTGTATAAAAAGTATCAGTTCAGGAAAGGAGATTGCCATAGAAAAGTCAGAGCCTAAGAGAAACGATGGCTGTTGCTGAGCCCTTTTAGAGCAAAGCCAGCCCTGGTTACATCCTGCTGGAGTCTCAGAATTGCTGGATTCCAATTGCTACTTGTGATGCCAACTCTTGTTTATTGCCTAGGCTTTACCTAGTTAATTACAGAGAATACATATAACTCAGGTCATCTGTTGGCTAGTCTTCAGAATGGCTCTCCCGGTGGGAGGACGGGGCTTAGGCTACGTCTATACTACCCGCCCGGGTCGGCGGGTAGCGTTCGACTTCTTGGAGTTCGATATATCGCGTCTCATCTAGACGCGATATATCGAACTCCGAATGCGCTCCCGTCGACTCCGGAACTCCACCACCGCGAACGGCGGTGGCGGAGTCGACGGGGGAGCCGCGGACTTCGATCCCGCGGCGTCTGGACGGGTGAGTAGTTTGAACTAAGGTAGTTCGAGTTCAGCTACGCTATTCGCTTAGCTGAACTTGCGCACCTTAGTTTGACACACACCCCCAGTGTAGACCAGGCCTTAGAATCATCCCACTGAAGGGGCTGCAGCATCAGCTGATCCAGTTTTAAGTTGAGGCTATTTGAGTATCAGCAACTGGCAGTGTAGCTCCTGGTGTTTGAGGTTGGCCTCCTGGCTCCTTGGTGTCCTTGTGGGTTCTGCAAGGAGCTCTCCACTGCTGTATATTGTTCCTTGGCCCTGAGTTTCTTCCCAGGTTCTTAGTCATTCCCAGCGCTTGACATGGTGTAAAGTTGAACTCAGGAAAACTAAATGACACAGAAGGAGGTTAGTGCACAGGCAGGGCCAGATGAACCCATCACTGAACCCTAGGCAAATACATAATTCTCCTTGCCCAGTGCAGAGGGAAGGCCCCAGGCAGGAAGTGGGGATGGGGGTTTGAAGAGCGACCCTCCCATCAGTGGCAGAGAGCACTGCTGCAACTGGTTAGTGCCCCCTCAGTGGGGTGAGGAGGAGGAGGAGAAAGATATTGTCCTATGAGGTTTGGGGGGGGGAGGGCATAATCCATCCCCTGGGCACATGCCTAGTTTGCTTGTGCCTTAATCAAGCCCTGTGCACAGACAAGGAGGGTCTGAACTTGAAAATTCAAATTGAGTCTGAGGCCTATGTGCTGGCATGCAGTGTGCGCTGCGCTGTTGCTGGCAGGAGGTGGGTTCAGGGCTGGCCTAACTGATCCCAGGAAGATCATCCCAGTGTAGAGGAATAGTGAAGAGCTGGCGTTGCTGTTCCTATTCTCCTCCTTCCCCTCTGCTACTGGCACACAGGACATGGCCTGACTGGGAAGCTCCTATGTCACACTGATCCCCAGCTGCCATGTCACCCCTTGGGGCCATTGGCAGCCAGTGTAACATAGAGACGCCTCCAGGATCAGGGAAGGCAAAAAGTCCGTTTTGTACCATCCCCTCCAAAGCAGCGCTGCTCACTCCTTGGCTTTAACAGAGTATCTGGCAGGCAAGAGGGCTGAAGAAGAAGAAATACTTTGTCTCAACAACAGAAGGGTGAAGAATCACCCAGCAGACCTGTTAGAGGGGGTGAAAGTCTGATTTGTCCAGACGGTCTCTCTTGTTTTATTCCCTAAGTGCTGTGAGGGATTTTCTAGCTCCTTCACTGAGGGAATCGGTCATATTTGAGCAAGTTTCTCTCACTACGTAAGGAATGTGGCGGGGGGGACATGAATCCTGTATTCTGGTTATTTGACAGGGTCTATCCCCATAATGTCTAAAGGGTCCAGGCAAGGGGGGAGGGCTTAATCTCACTTTTTGCTTTTCCTTGCCCATCATGATGTGAAATCCAGTGGTGAGGTAACATCCCTTTGGATTTAACTCTCGTATCAAACCTCCCCTGATTTTGCAGTGTCACAGGCTGAGCTGGCCCTTTAAGGGAGTTACAGCTCAGCCTCACCTGTGGTAGGTTTAGTTAGCCCTCCCCCCCCCACCCCTCTAGGTGGGGAGAATAAGAGTGTAAGGGTCATGTGACAGGAGCATATGACTGGGAATCAGGGTTGCTGGGAAATAAAAGGGCAGGGGCCTGGGCTCTGTTCTGCAGAGCTACTTTAAAGAGTACAGGTGTGGGAAGGGTGGTGCTATACCTATTGGGTTTCCAGGAAGCCTGCCCACTGCTAGAGGATCTACAGGACCTCAAAAACCCAACTGAGTTCTGGGGACAACTAATAATAAGGGTGGTGCTATAAGAGCGTAATCAGGAAGAGGAACAGGGAAGGAAAGAGGGGGCAGCTTGAGGGAGGGGTTAAAGAGCACAATTGTTCAGAGTCCTGAGAACTGATGGTAGGGGATGGGCAGGGGTTCTCCCAGCACTGCTATCTTGGGAGGAGGTACAACCACACCAGGCAGCAAGGGGAAGAGGGATTCGTTGAAGCCTAAGAGAGCTGGAAGCTGAGCCCAAGAGATGGGCCAAAGACTGTCATGGAGGAGCATGCGCCTAAAGAGGAAGGGCTGTGCCCAGCAAGTGTTCGGGGGGAGGAGTTGGGTTTGTTTCCTTGGGGGCTTTGAGATAAGCTATGGAAGGAGTGGGCATTTGTCATTGAACCAGAGGGCTAAGTCACCTCCCTGAGTTAATTCTTCTGGGGGGTGACTGTAGGGGGGAAACTGAGGTACAAGGTGGCCCTGAAGCCAGAGTGAGCAAGCTGCTGCTGAGATGGGTGTACTTGGTAGGATTTGGCTGGTGCTCCCCCCCTTCAGTAAAAAGGAAGAGAGAGGCTATGTTCTGTGCCTGCTTGTCAAACAGCAGCAGGCAGCAACACTATGACAGCCACAGGAACAGCAGCAGTAGCAGAACACCCAGGCTGTCCTCCCGCGGAACTAGCAGCAACACCACGGAGGGCAGCTTGTGGCCCAAAAATAACCGGAGGCCCAGCGCTGCTGTGGGGAGCGCAATCAGCGGTTCCTGGAGCATGTCCTGCACTAGTCTGCTGCTGTGCTGTGGAAGTAAACCTGAATCAAGGCGACAGGTCACTGGGTGCAAAGAGGAGGGAGTATTCAGAAAAATGGGACTGGACCAATCAGGGATTCCCTAGACATTCGAGAGAGTCTCTGGGGATCAGTTTCCAGTGTGGGGTTATATTAACGAACAAGACTCCCAAAAGGGGGAATGTTGCTGAGAACTTCCACAGTGTGAAGTCTCCTTAACTGGGCAAGAAGGGGAAACTGAGGCAGTGGATGAGCCCACAGGTATAACTGAGAGCAGAATTAGGCCCTGTAAAGTGGAACTTAGCTAAGAAGTCTATTGGTAGATGCCAGGGAATAGACTTTGTCTCACTCTCCCAGAGCTGTATTGGTTCATTAGTACTAATAGCAGTAAAATGTAGCAAACTTGCTTTAAGTCAACAGAGCAAGCAAGATTTGGCATAGAACAGCTCTGTGGAGTAAGAAAGTGACTTTTTCATAACTTTTCCGGTTTTCAGAGCAGACTACACTTTACATGTTACGCAACTAGCCTGCCTGCCAAAGTATTGCTTCCCCTATGTCCTGTTACAGCAACTAACATCCTTATAATTGGAGCTGCTGCCCAGCCTAGAGTATAATCTCAGGAGGACAAGGGACTGGTTCAAGGTAGCTGTTGCTACCACTTTACAGTCATCTCTGTTGAATAAGGTGATAATCGGTGGCTTAGATAAATCAGACAAAAGCCATTTCCACAAACAACTTTCTGTATAATTAGTGCCATCACTTAAGTCACAGAAAGTCTGTAAACATCTTCCAGATCCTGAGGTGCATGGAGCTGTGTTGATTTAGGGGGAGATGGTTTGATTCAGTTCTCTGTGTTCTGCACCTTTACATGTCTCCTTGAGCCAGCATTGTAAACCTCTGCAGGATGGCTGTTGGAGCACACCGTGTGGTGCTCTCTCTTGCACACAGAGGCTTTTATTGGGTCATTCTTTGCTTGTGGTTTTCCTTAAGATAAACTATCCAGACTGAAAGGGCACAATCTTGTCACCCCCTTTGTGACTTCCTCTCCTGTCCCAACAGCTCCTCCACCATTCTGACTCCAGTACTGGCCTCTTCAGCTTCTTTTCCCTGCCTGACTTTTTCCTGAGGGAACCAACGTCTGCCTTGAATGAATATCAAGTAAGAGTCAAATCAAGCTCTTCCCCGAGTGTCCATAACCAGCCCGTGTTATGTTTTCATTAAAATAACTTGCAGACAAGTGAAAATACCATTGTACTAATGAAGAAAATGGCACTGTCTGAACGTGGAGGTGTGGAAAGGAATGCGGATAGGAATAATGGGCTGGATTCTGAAGTAACTAGGATGAGTTGCTGGCCTGGTAGATGTGATACTCAGCAGCCACTGGGTGAACCAGAATCTCACAAGTGGATGGTCTAGATTTTGTTTTACTTTTTTGTTCCCTGTCTAGGTTTTTGCTTTTCCACCTCTCAATAACTGTCTGTCTTCTACAGCAGGGCCCATCCATAGCCAAGAACAGACTCAGATCTAGAGGCTCTGAGAATGAACTTGAACCCTAAACTTTCATAAAGCCTCTTATCCACTCTTGCCCCAAGCCCCAGGGAGAGAGGGGCCTGGCCGAGGCACTCCTCCAGCACGCTATGTGAATTGCCTTCAAACCTTACACCACATGTGATTGGAGGCAACCACCCACACAGGGGCACAAGCAGAACTTTCCTAAGGATGGGGCCCAGGGAGAAGATGCGTCTCTAGTAGGGCACCTGTCCTGGTGTGGAGAAGATGTTGGGCCTCAGAGTACCCCTTGGGCATGGCTTACAGAAGGCAGAGCCAGCTGCTGGCAGGGAAGGAAGCACTGGGACGTGCCAAGCCTGGGCTGCTGGTGCCAGGGTCGGATGCAATCTGGAGAGTGCAGGGGGAAGTACCGTGCAGACCCAGAGTTCCAGCACCTCATGGAAAGCCCCAGACCTCGCTCCCCACTGTGGGCAGGGGCTCAGGGAAGTACCAGGGCCTCCCCTCCTAGCCCACCTTGCTGGGAGTCCAGCAGGGGCTCCCCAACTAATGGCCGGGGTTGCCTGCATATCTGCTTGTCTCCTCTGTGGGTGGCAGGTCCCCAGCTGCAGGGCCACCCCACATTGCTCTCTGGGGAATGGCGAAGCAGTGGCTGCTGGGTCTCTGCTTAAACCTGGCCTTTTCCCCCTGCACACAGTGCATCTGCACTCCTAGTCCTCTATAGCAATGAGTTCAACCTCTGTTTCCCCAAAGCACACTCTGGAGGACAATGATGCATCAGAACAAACCCTCCCCAAGAACTGCAAGCGACTCCTCCCACAAGATGCCCAACCTTTGCCTGCTCCAGAGCAAGCGGCTGAGCTCCATGATCTGCTAGACCTTTGAGCTGGCCACCTCTTAAGAAGGCTTTAAGGTTAAATATTCCAGGCCACACTGAGATGCCCGTTCTTGCACTGAGTGGCATCTAGCTCTGTGAGTTGTCTCCCTGAACCCAATGGGACTAATTACGGCATAGCATACTACTCAATGTGAGTATGGACATCAGGACTTCCCAAGAGAAACTTTTTTGGGGGGGATGGTCTGCCTTCTCCCCACAGTAGTTTCATTTTAACAAGGGAAAGTACGTTCTCCCCAGTGCTGCCTTGCTTCCCTCCCTCCCTTTTGGATTTTTAATTTGATTTGGAACATAAACCTTGACTGAGCAAGATCTGATGACGTATCTCAGGGCAGAAGACCAAGGTTGCATTTAATAAACTATTGCTTTTGCCAAGAGCAGCAACACTAAATCCTGCCCGGCGGACGGTGTAGCTAGCCAGAACTGGTGCGTTGGCGTGGTGACGGTGGATTCTCTCCCAGCTAGCAGGGAGCCAGGTTCAAGGATTTAAAATAATCAGGTTTCAAGCTCTGGCACGGAGTGTCTCAGACAGGACAAGCACAGGCTTCCCAGGGGGCTGCACACCTCTCTGGGTGGCAGGGACTGATGTCAATCTGTTAAGTGGTATTGCATCAGCTCCAGAGAAAGAGAGAGATGTTCACTGAAACTGGCAGCTGCCTTTTGTTCCACAATGGCAGCTGCCAGCAAGAGACAGACAGAGCAAGGGGAGACTACATAATAGCAACGTGCTAGATGCAAAGCGTATTACACGCTAGATTTCAAGTAAAAGAGCACGTGTTAGGGTAAATACTCAGCACAACGCACAGTGACTCAGCCCCATGGCTCTTGTTACTGTTACTGGGGGGGGGGGTTACATCACCCTTTGTCATGCTGAATGTTCTGCAAATGCAATAAATAAATAAAATGGAGATTTTGTACAAATTTCAATTATAGAGGTGAGGGGGAGCTGACATCTGACACAGACATCTTCACCCACCTGTCCCAGCTGAAAGAAGGGGACTCTTCCCCCATTCCCCCAATGGAGGGCCTTTGAGGTGAATATATTAGGCTCCTTGTGTTTGCCCTTTCCTTTCAGGCCATTATTTTGCTTTCTTATTTATTTATTTATGTTTTGTCTGGGTTTATTTAAATGGATTTAGTGCAGGGCAACAGCTGTGGAGACTGAATTTCCCCTCTTAATAGGATAGGCATGCTGTTGGCATTAAAAGTTCCCTCTCCTTCTTACCCCCAACCTACCAGTGAGCATCAACCCTAACCTGGAGAGACCAGCGCCAAGTTGGTGCAGGTAGCTAATTATTAGGTTCTTGTATTGCAGTAGCACCGAGAGGCCCCTATCGGAGACGAGGGCCCAGCTGTGCTAGGTAGCACGCACACAGTAAAAATGGCAGTCCCTGACTCAGATTCCCTCTATGTTTAATCTTTAGCCTCTTTGCTAAGACTGCGGAGTCAGTTTGGATGGTGGCAGTCCCTTTCCCTCTCTTCCCTCAGCACATTCCTACAGCTTCTAAGAGGCACTCCAGGTGCGCAGCTCACTTGAAGCATGCTTCAGAGACTGAGCGTGCCAAACAAGCAATTCTTCTAGATTGCACCAGCGCCACCCTCCAGAAGGGAACAGATCCTCCTCTTAGCTATAAAAGACGCCTATCGAAATGCTAATGGGCAGCACATAATTATTTGTAGGCTTTAGGTGGCATTAGACACATTTGTAAGGGAGCTGGGGAATATTTCAAAGTATTCAAAACAAAAAGTATTTGCAAAAGAAAGGGGGACATATTGTGTAAAAAGCAAAGCAGCTCTGAATGTGGCCACAGAGAGAAAACATATTTTTCCGCTGCTGCTTGGAGGAGCAGCGTCTCTCAAAGATGGATTGTGCTGTTTCATCTTTTTTCTGTTTATTTTAAGAAAAACCTTTTTAAATCTCCCCTTTTAGGTTTTAATCTTGGTGTGGAACATACACTCTGACCCTGACAGAGGAAAAGAAGCAAGGTACTGCATCTACAAATGTGTTTAGCAATGATGAATGATCAAAGTCAGCATTGCAGGGGCAGCAGCTGAGTTTCTCCTATTATCATGCAGTCACAGATTTGACAGATTGCATCATTCAGTGTGTTGATGTATCAGTATTTGATACACTATAAATATTCACAGTGCATATTGAATTAACCAGGTGATAAAATACAGGTTTGTTTTGCATGTTAACTCTGCGTTAACGCTGCCCCTAAGTGGTTAAGTTGGTTTATTGCAAGTTAATTAGCTTTCGTTTTTATGTATTTAATTATTTATATATGCAAGTCTGTTGCCTTTTTTCTGTTTCAGCTCCATGACTAGGCTATGGTTCTTGTTTTTAGTTTAATTTCACCTCAGATTTTGTGCAGTGTTCCCATAAGGACAATGTTTTGTCAAACACCTGGGACTGAAAAATACTCATTCACTGAAACATAAATGTCTGTCACGTGCATATTACCCAGGCCAGGACAAACTGAGCTCCTGTTGTTGGAGTCCACTCCTCCAGCTCATTTAAGTAGCATTTGGATACATACCTTATGCAACAAGCTGTAAAAGCTTGGGGGTTAGGATGGACTGTTGTCTCTGTTCTGAGACTTATTTTGCTTCTGCAGCCATAGGCGCTGACTCCGTAGGTATTCAGGGGCTGGAGCACCCACAGGAAAAAAAATAGTGGGTAATCAGCACCCATCGGCAGCCCTGCGGATCACTGCCTCCCCCTCCCTCCCAGTGGCTCCTGCCCATCACAGATCAGCTGTTCAGTGGTGTTCAGGAAGGGGTGGGGGCATGGAGGAAGGGGGAATTGAGGGAGGGGCCTGGGGCGGAGCGGGGGTTGAGCATCCCCTGGGATCTGAGTAAGTCGGTACCTATGTTTGCGGCTACTCTTGAATTTGCCACTTCCAAAGCATTTCCTGAGCTGGCCATTACCTTTCCTTCCCTTGTGGCATGATTCTGGTCCTTGCCCTCCCTTCCATTTGGATTAGCATAATGAATTCACCGTGACTAAGATGCCTTTCTTATACAAGTGGCAGGCCGCTGTCGGTGCAGAATGGAGCCGCTGGCATTCTGAGCATGAGATCCCAGCTGGTGGGATTTGTAGTAGAGTTTTCCAGAGCTGGTTCTGCTACCCAGGCTTCCAGCTAAGGCTCACCGTGGGGCCACGCACTGCCCTCAATCTGTGAGTGAAACTTCCATTTACACCAGGTGTATGCAGGTGAGGAATGAGGGCAAGTGTATATGGCCCTATGTCTTCAAAAGTCCTCCCGCAAACAGATAAGGCTCGATAAAACCTGGAACCAGGTGATCGTTTAGTTTACTAACCTCCTAGGCCCCAAGGTACTAGTTAAAATCATCTACTGTGGATCTTTGTTTTAGCTGCTTCTGGCCATGTAGTTTGGGAAGCCTGTTCTGTTAGTCTTTAATACCCCCTTTGTGGTAGAATACACTGCCAGAGAACATTAAATAAGCGCCTACCATGACCTTTTCAAGTCCAAACAGATGGCTTTTTCACTTGCTCATTTTATTAGAGTCTGCCGGTCAAGTCAGATTTTCATTTCTAAAGTGCTTTGGGTCTTTTTGGTGTTTAAATGTAAGATGTTGCTGACTCTACCTTTTCCTCCCCAGGCGGTAAAGTCAAAACAAACAAAACTTAAACCATGAAGCAGTACAATGTCTTAATTTACTAGATTTTTCACCTCTGGAGACCTGGATTCAAATTCTGGATTGAGTCTCCAGATGCAAATCTGGTGACTATTCTACTAGTAAACATTTGACCCTTTCGTGAGACTGCTACACAATGCAGCATAACCTAGTAATCTCTGCTCATGACAGTCCTAGGACTAGAATAGCAAAGGCAAGGATTAGACTAGCAGGTCAGGAAGACTAGGGTGTATTTGCTGAACTACATGGGGGAAGCATGTGCAGCTCTTGCTTGTATTATATCATGACTTAGCCAAAGAAGTTACTAGTCTCTTGCTTTCATGAACTCTAAAATTCATAGAAGATATGGTTTAAAAAATAAAATTAGACAGCAGTGAATCTTCAGGGAGGTCTTCAGGCTTTGGAAAAGAGTAAAGTATCTTTTCTTACTCCTACTATAGATCTTACTAGTAGTTCCTAGCATCACTGAGGCTGTGAAATTTGTCTCTTGCTTAGGTTTCTCATCAATATGCACTCTAAAGACTGAGAAGGTGTCTTGCTGCCTCAAAGCGTAATGAATTAATATATTAACCCATTGCAATGAATCTGAATTCCAGCAGGGCACCAAGAGAGATGTTGGTTCCTCTTATACGTGAAGGAAGGGGGGGAGGGGCAAATACGCTTTTTCAGTGATGCCCTGCCTGTGCTTTTTAAGGTGGAGCCTAGTGCTCAGTCAGAGACAGCTCCAAGTCTCAAAGAAGAGATGATTGTTTAAATCCTAGCCTTTCACAGCAGATGTTAGACAGTGTTGTTAAGGAATCCAGACGTGGAACGTGAACGGAGATGTGACCGATGTTAAATTAACTCAATGATCTAAAAGGACATTTAGGGTTGTACATGTATATGGGTGTGTGTTTGTTTGTTTTTCCTTTTTAAAAATCTGCTTCTGCATTTCTTTAGCTCTACTGTTCCAACCAGAGTATGGCAGTATATAGAAAAAAATAATGGACTACCTTAATTATCCCTTACTGTGCATTGTTAAAACTCCTATTAAAATACAAAACCCACAGTCACAGCAGCAGGCCAGAAATCTGCCTGATGGTCAAATAAATCACAATATTTCAGTGTTCTTGTTAACAAGCACCCATTAAAATCTGACAACTGGCTAGCATCAAAGGCAGCATATATTTAAAAAGTTAGAAACAATGCAATTCTTTCAGCAGACCAATACAGATTTATTTCCTTACATTTTAAAACCAGGAATCTACCATTGTTAATACATTTTCTGGCTGATGAATTCAGTTGTTTGTTCCCCTGTGGTGCATTTGATTTGGTTTTACCAGGCCTTATCCTGAGGCAACTCGAGCCTAACTTTCAGAAACGCTGAGTGCCTACAGCTCCGACTGGCTGCCACTGGAGTTGAGTGCTCAGCACTTGAAAATCAGGCCCACATGGAGCTTCTCAAAAGAGTGGAAGATAGACAGCACTTCCCATGACTTTTCCTTTAACAACACTCTAGCCAATATCCTCCTATCAGCGATCTTTTCCTTTCTCAGAATCTTTATTTTTGATTAAAATAGACATTAAAAATTGTCAATTATCTGGATTAATTACCTTTATAAACATCCAGAGGAGTTTTTGTCTTATCTGTTTTGTTAAATAAATGAAAGAAAGGAAAGAGAAAATGAGCAGATTTTGGTTTAGTAAGCAGTTTAAATCTGCTCTGGTACGTTGAATTCATTCAGTCAGTCAGTCATGTGCTTGGAAAAACCCAGCAGGAGTCCCTTCCACCATAAGAACTTCTGACTGTGAAATAAAGCCTGAGTAACCAGATTAACTATGAAGTATGTTTCTGTCAGGTTTTAGGCATTAGTTCAAGTGCACTTTCCGTGCGTTGCAGCTCACCATAGCTGGTTCGTGTTTTGGGTGTTCTTAATGGCAGAAATAAACCTTCTATAGTTTCCCTTCCCCCTCGGTCTCCCCAATTCTTGCTCCTTACTCAATAAATATCATATTTGCTGTCAAGCGGTTTTGATTCATCTGTTGATGCAAGTGTTATCAATATTGCTTTTCAGCCTTGCCTAACTCAAAAGTGGCTGAACAGTTTTACTCTAGCATTGCAAAAATGATTCGCTTTTGGGCTGAGACCAAAGTGTGAAAAATTTCTCCTGAAAAGTGTAACTTCCATAAATTCAAAATGTATTTAGCTTGCAAAAACTGATAGTTGTACTGGAAATCTCTGTGTAAACTGAACAGTAGCCCTTGAGATATCAAAACTACCCTTGTGATTGTCTGTTTGAATGACTGTGTAGTGACATCATTAGTAATATTTATAATTTTGTATAGTGGTAGCATCCAAAGACCCCATTCAGGATTGAGGCCCCATTGTGTTAGGTCCTGCATAAACATAAGCATGTGTTCAACTAGAAGACCTGATTCTGAGACCTGTCTGTAAAGCCTATGGGACTCTACCAAGAGAGAGTCCATGTTTGCAGATCCCTTTGCAGAATCAGGGACATGTATTACAATATATATGGGAGCAAATACTATAATCAAGTTTGCAACTCAACTTCTATTACACAGTTCCTCAAAGCCTCTAACTTTATGAAAACATTCCTTTGTGAACTGGCATTTTCTATTTTTAGTATCAGCTCAGTGGGAGGGGATCATGGATGTGTATCAAAGGCCAGGGCAGGCTAAGCCTCTCCTGACCCAGGCTGTGACCCCACCCATTTTCTGCAGGGAGGCCCCACCCTCCCACCTCCTCTACTCTGAAGCCAGTAGGGGCTCAGCTCCAGGGCGGGACTGGGGCTGAGGCCAGCGGCTTGGACTGGTGTGGTGGTGGGGAGTGGGGTTTCTCTGGCTGCAGGGGGGAGGGCTTGAGTGGAAGGGGCAGAGCCAGAAGACTAGCTTCCCTGAAGGCGGGGTTCAACCACTGCCCATGGAGAGGATATAGGGACACCGTCTTAGTTACTGCTACTTTTTGGAGCACTAGCTGTGAATTTAATGACTTTTTTTTTAATCCACAACAAACTTTAATTTTAACTTGAGCTTTCGAGGCTTTCAAGCATGTTTATTTCTATTACTACAACAACCTACACAAAATTTAGTAATATCACTGATATCGACATATAACTTTAACTGCAACTTAATTTTTTTTTGGATGGGGAATATAATACATGGTGATGATGGCATTAATCTTCACTCGTAAGGAGAACCAAGATCATTCATTCTTGGCTACCCAACAGTGAGTTATGCCTCCTCTCTTACTTATAGAGATAAATGCTATAACACAATTCAGCCATCATGTACTATGGGGGGGGGGAGAGCTCGTGTTGCCAGGACCTTTGCTGTACCTGTTCCACAGATAAAAGACTTCAGCTTCCATTTCTGTCAGACCTGACACCTTTCATGAACACTAACTTGACTCTAATTTTTTTTAATGTAATGCCTTTACACTCCACATAGGAATGATCTATTATATACTCTGTGTGTGGGTATCTAATATAATACTGACGCTTGTAACAGGTCACGCGCTGACAACCCAATTAACTCCCTAGCTTTCATTTAACTAGAATCTGGGGTGGGTTTTTTTTACTATAGCCTGTTCACTACAGAACAGATCCCAATTTTGAAACCGGACATTTCCATCAGATGTCAACAAAAGGTCATCCATTTCTATTGGAATTCAACCACTCAAGAGCCCTGACATGTATAGTAGGAATACAAATGTCCAAAAAATATATTGCTTCCTGCTGTTAGCCAGTCATATTGAGTATGAAGCTTCCAGTTTGGAGAAATTAAGGTTATCTGAGTTCAACTCCAGTCATCAAATTTTAAGCAAAAAAAAATAAATCTGTGAATATATTTAGCTGATAGGTCATCTCAAAACTTACATTAGTTTCAATGTTGCGTGCTACTCAACAGGAGATGACATATTTACTCATGGGCTGTTGTATGTTATGCTAGAGCATGCTCACTCACAGGCTGATATAAGTACGCGTAAACTTTATTACAAGTAAAGTGACCTCATCCCACAGACTGCTGCCAATGTACAGCGTTTCTTCCTTCCAAATACGAGTACTAACGTGTTCTTCTGATCCTAATGTAACCTGTCTACTGGTTTGACAATGCTTGAAGGTCTAGTGAAATTACCTCATTCCAATTTTACCATGTAAAAAATTGTAAATAGTGTTATTAGGAGACTAAAAATCTGCTTGTTGATCACAGATCCCTTATTCATAAACAAACTGACTCCAAGCCAGTCTCCTCACTTAAAACAATACGGCAATATTTAAGTTGGAACTCAAAAGGCTAAGGCCTTTATCTCTAGGAGTGGCAGGAATCCAGTTCTTGCATTTTGTTATGCCTTTGTCTGCTAGATTAAAGACAAAGCGTCCTCTACTTTCACAAATAGAGGTGTATTCTTTCTGCGTGGGGGGTGTCGGCAGCAACAGGGGCCTCGTTCAATATTTAGGGATTCCTCTTACCATTATACAACAGAACTGCTCAAGCCTCCACCTAGAAATCTGGGAAACCTAAATCGCAGCCCAGGCACCGCTAAAAGGCAATACTGCCCACTCGGAAGCACTGAGTCTGTGTAGAACAAAAGAGAACTTTTATTACAAGGGCGAGTGAACTCAGCATTAATTAGGGAAAACACTGCAACGATGATTCAAAAGCATGCAACTCCCATATGGAAACACCAGCCTCACATACCTTGGGCAGTAGTCCTTTGCCTCAGTTTCCCACTTTGTGGTGTGAAAGTCCAATGGGTGAATGTCTCTTTAACATTCCACACCCCTTACCCTCCACTGCACCCCACTCAGTGGGTTTTCTGAAGTCAGTAAAGTCCCAGAATTCAGGGGTGCGTTCACAGGGTTCATTCCACACACACATACACACCCAAAGAAGGGTCGAGCAATGTCTCACCACTGTCACAGTTGTCTCTGCCACTGTTTGCTGCTACCTCTGCCACAGTCCCCTCTGCCTTTACTGGTGCCCATTCCGTCTCTGCTGCTGCTGCCTCTGCCTCTCCCTAGAATTCTGCATTCGGAGGTTCCACTAGTTAATCCAGTTCTTTGTGATTTTGCTGGGTAGTGGGGAGCATCGCTGCTATGGCATCCTCTGGGCTCCCTTTCACTGCAACACTGTCCCCACACTGGATCTACAGTTCAGCCCCCTCGGCCTGCTTGTCGGTGATTTCAGCTCTAGCAATCACTGCACAGCAACAAGGACTCTAAATTGAGCCTGACCAGCTCTGTCTTTCAATAGTGGAGGGGAAGATCAAATAGTATTTAGGACCCTTTTAACCAGGGGCGGCTCTAGGCATTTTGCCGCCCCAAGCACGGCAGGCAGGTTGCCTTCGGCGGCTTGCCTGCGGGAGGTCCCCGGTCCTGCAGATTCGGCGGCGCGCCTGTGGGAGGTCCGCTGAAGCCATGGGACCAGCGGACCCTCCGCAGGCATGCTGCCGAAGGTAACCTGCCTGCCGCCCTCGCAGCGACCGGCAGAGTGCCCCCCGCGGCTTGCCGCCCCAAGCACGCGCTTGGCTTGCTGGTGCCTGGAGCCGCCCCTGCTTTTAACAGAGCCCATGCTGCCTCTGACTTTCACTTGGATGAGGAATCACTACCCCATGCTTTGCATGTGAGGTTAGGGCATGTTAAGTACAGTTCTGCTGCCCTTTAGTCACACAATCAGGATAGTAACATTTCATTACCCCTGCATTAACCCACGACAGCTACAGCTGCTCACTTTGGCAAAGCAGGTTTATCTGCTGATCACCTAAAATAGGTGTGTCTATGCAAATACAGTCTGCTCCTGAAGTTTCTTCCCCCACTTCATCAATAGACAGCAGGGGAGAGCTCACTGAGACACTGGCTTGCATCTTATAGACGCTAATCCAGTCATATCGTAAATTTCTCTTTATTAAGATAAATAGATTACACTGCTTTAGTCTCTCAATGTAAGGCAGATTTTCAGAACACAAATCATTCTTTAGCTCTTTTCTGAACTCATTCCAATTTGTCAACCTCTTTTAAAGTGTGGACATGGGGCCATATCCTGCTCTCATTTACACCTGTATAACTCTCCTGAAGTCAGTGGAGTTGCATCCTTTTTGAAAGATGGAAACCAGACCAGGATCTAGCATTCCAGTAATGGTCTCACTAATGCCGTATACTGTGGTAATAACACTTCTACTCAGTACTCCCCTGCTTATACATCCAAAGGTCACGCTTGCTCTGTTAGACAACATCTACACCGAGAGCTAGGGTGTGAGTCCCAGCTCACGTCGACATACCCCTGCTAGCTTTCACTGAGTGAGTGTGCTAAAAGGAGTAGTGTAGCCACAGCAGCACAGGCAGCAGCAAGTGGCAGCATAGGCTAGCCACCGAGTGCAAACCCACCCAGAGCCTGTGGGTACATACGTGGGATGGCTAGCCCGCGATGCCAGGGCCCATGCTATTGTGTCTACACTACTATTTCTAGCAAGCTAGCTAGATGAGAGCTAGTGCACGTATGTCTACATGAGCTGTGAATCACACCCCCAGTTCCAAGAGTAGATGTAGCCACCGGATATGTCTACACTTGGAGCTGGAGGTGTAAATCCTGGTTCGAGGGGACACACCCATGCTATCTCTGAAAGAGCTAGCATGCAAAACATGGAGCGTTGCTGTGGCAGCGGGAGGGTCTAGCCACTCTCTGTCACGTTGTTCAAGCGAGACCCATTTACCAAAAGATCTGGATTGTTCTACACAACAAATCTGTCCTTTTTATTATTTACCACTGTACCAATTTTTTGTGTCATCTGCAAACTCTACCAGGAATGGCTTTTCTCTGTTATGCAGGTGTACATCCACAGGAACGCCATTGACTTCAGGAGATTTACACTGCTGAAAATGAGAGCAGAAGATGGTCCAGACAGCTGAAAGACACAGGGCTATAATCTGCTTTCATTTGCTCCAGTGTATATATACATATGGAAAACATACATATAGTTCAGCCTGAGCCCAGAAGCTCAGATCTTAACCCCTTTGAATTGCAGCAGTGGGGTGGCTGGTTTTGAACCCCGAGATCCAAACACATCCCTGCAGCTATGGTTACAGGTTCATTCTGGTTTGGATAGCACTAAAGAGATGGGAATCTCATGAGAACAGCTGATCAAATGACATTTCTACTCTTCAAGATGATTGGTTAGACTCAACAAATCCTGCATCTTGACAGGGGGTTAGACTAGATGACCCTTACAATTCCTTCTAACCCTATGGTTCCTCTATCACTGATTCGGCCTAAACCTGAACCCTAAACTAAACCAAATCCAGGTCTGAATGCTTTCACCTTCTCCCACATGCATCTGGAGTCATCTATAGTGACCTGCTTTTAGGAGATTAATGTGTAATTTCCTTGAGGTGGTGATGTATATGGAAAGCACAAAGTGCTATGTTTTCTGTGATTCTGTAACTGCGGAAAATGCCACAGAACCATCAATGTGCTTCAAAATCCATTATAAACCACAGAATAGACACAAAGAGTTTTTCTATTGGATCAAAGCAAAAGCTGATATTTTATTTATGTTTTTAGGCTTATTTCAGTTTCTAATAAGACAGGCAGCAAAACTATCAACCTAGTATGATATCTCAGGGTGTCTATCTGCAAGGCATTAGTAAATTCCAAGATCAGAAGACAACTAGAGAATCCAAATGTCAGTATCGGTACAAATAGGCCTCAATTTGAGAAGTTCGCTCTGTGCGAGAGACAGACAGAGACTGTTATTTATTCAGTGCAATAAATGTCCATCTGGTAGGGGTGATTGCAGAGCATATAAGAAGGCTGATACTTCCTAGCAAGTGATAGTTTTATGGTTGGTAGAAAGAAATTGCCATAGAACTCACTTGAGGGGACTTATCCACAGGCTTGATTTCTGACTTAAAAGTAAATCACATTAGATCAGAACTAGATATCATGATATAATCTTTCATCATGGGAATTTCCAAAGTTCAAGCATCAGTAGTTCTTGGAGTAATTGCCTTAAAATTGGACGAAATGAGCTTGTCTGGTTTCAAGTGCCCACTAAGGCTGGCTTCTCAAGTCTTGGCCGTGAACGATGTTACAGTACAAATGAGACTGATTTCAAATGTTTCTCTCACTATAGTAGTAGCATTGGTATTAGGATAGTGCCTAGGAGTCCGAGTCATGGACCAGGACCCCATTCTGCAGTCGGTACTGTATGAACACAGAACAAAAAGACAGTCCCTACCCCAAAGAGTTTGTAAGCCAAGTATCTGAGTGCTCTTGGACATCGGTCAGGACTCGGGGGGTTGAGAAGGGATAGGGAATGTGGAGAAATAATGCACGGGATGCATATAGATTAAAGAGTTGGCGTCCAAGCTTTCCCCTCTTTAGGCCCATCTAATGGTCTTCAGCCCTTTGGGAAGAGAAGACCACAATAAGGACTGATCTCTGTGGGTGAGGGCAGGTTGAATTAATCTCTGGCTGGTTATTTTCTTTCGTTCTGGTTTTAAGAACCTGTCGGGTTTGTCTTTTATGCCACTAGACTTTTAAGTGTGCCAAAGGCCCCTAGCACCCAAGCAAGGCCCTTTTGAAATATTGACTGTAAATCAAGTGAAATAAATGAAATCCGGACAAATTAGTGCAGACAGCCCGTGTCTGCTCTATGCCATTCAGCGTGAGGGGGCCCATCTCCATTGCCCATTGATTGCAGGGAATGAGGCTGTTGAGGTATTTAAAGTGAAGAGCAGAAGGGTCGCTTTGTGGTTAGGTCACTGGACGGCAGCTCCTCCACATCTGAGTTCTATATCTAGCTCTGCCGTGCTCTTCCTTGATACCCAGCATAAGTTATTTCCTCTCTCTCTGCCTCAGCTCTCCAGCTGTAATATGGACATGTTTGACTTCTCTCTGCCCTGCCCCCTGACCCACACACTTTGGCTTTTCTATTTAGCTGGCACACTGCCTCAGGGCAGTGACTCTCTCTTATATGTCTGTACTGTACCACACTGTACCATAGAATCTCTATGGACATAAATGAGAGTATAGCCGTAGGAAAATACTACTGACCAACTGACCAGGATGGTGATGGTGATTGTGAAATGCTCAGGGAGCTTAGAGAGGCTACAAAAGTAGAAAATGCAATAATAATGGGGGATTTCAACTATCTTCATATTGACTGGGTATATGTCACATCAGGAGGGGATGCAAAGATAAAATTTCTAGATACCATAAATGATGGCTTCTTGGAGCAGCTTGTCTGGAATCACAAGAGGAGAGGTAATTCTTGATTTAGTCCTAAGTGGAGCACAGTATCTGGTCCAAGAAGTGATCTTAACTGAATTGGTCAATAATAGCTACGATAATTTAACATCCTTGTAGGGGAAAAATGCCAAAGAAATCCACCATGGTAGCATTTCATTTAAAAAAATGGGAGGTACTCAAAAATGAGGAAGCTAGCTAAATGGAAAATAAAAGAAACAGTCACAAGGGTGAAATGCCTGCAAACTGCATGAAAACTATATAAAAACACCATACTAGAGGCTCAAACTAAATATATACCCCAAATCAAAGAAAACAGAAAGAGGACCAAAAAATGCCACCATGGCTAAACAGCAGAGCAAAAGAGGCAGTTAGAGGCAAAAAGGCATCCTTTAAAAATTGGAAGTCAAATCCTACTGAGGAAAATAGAAAGGAGCATAAATTCTGGCAAGTCAAGTGTAAACATATAATAAGGCAGGTCAGGAAAGACTTTGAAGAGCAACTAGCTAAAGATATAAAAACTAACAACAATTTTTTTTAAGTACATCAGAAGCAGGAAGCCCGCCAAACAGCCTAGTGGGGCCATTGGACAATTGAGGTAGTAGAGGAGCACTCAAGAAAGACAAGGTCTTTGCAGAGAAGCTCTATGAATTATTTGCATTGGTCTTCACTGTAGACGATGTGGGGGAAATCCCCACATCCAAGCCATTCTTTTTAGGTTACAAATCTGAGAATTGTCCCAGATTGAGGTGTCAGTAGAGGAGGTTGTGGAACAAATTAATAAATTAAACAGTAATAAGTCACCAGGACCAGATGGGATTCACCCACTGTATCTGTAATGAACTCAAATACAAAACTGCAGCCAACTACTAATTGTGGTATGTAACCTATCACTTAAATCAGTCTCTGTACCAGCTGACTGGATGGTAGTTAATGTAATGCTGATTTTTTTTTAAAATGCTCCAGAGGCAGCCCTGGCAATTACAGGCTGGTAAGTTTAACATCAGTACCATGCAAATTGTTAGAAACTGTACTAAACAACAGAATTATCAGGCACATAAATACATACAATATTTTGGGGAAGAGTCAACACGGGCTTTGTAAAGGGAAATCAAGCCTCACCAATTTATTAGAATTATTTAAGGGTGTTGACAAGCATGTGGTCAAGGGTGGATCCAGAGGACTTTCAGAAATCCTTTACAAAGTCCTCACTAAAGGGTCTTGAGCAAACTAAGCCACCCTGGATGACAGGGAAGATCCTCTCATGGATCCGTAATTGTTTAAAACATAGGAAACACAGGGTAGGAATAAATGACTGGTTTTCCCAATGGAGAGAGGTAAATATCAGGGTTCCCTAAGGATCAGTACTGTTCTGAACAGACCTGTTCTGTTCAACATTTTCATAAATGATCTGGAAAAAAAGGTGAACGCTGAGGTGACAAAATTTCCAGATGATACAAAATTACTCAAGATAATTAAATGCAAAACTGACAGTAAAGAATTACAAAGGGATCTCACTAACCTGGGAGATGGGGCAACAAAATAGCAGATGAAATTCAATGTTGATAAGTGCAAAATAATGCACATTGGAAAAAAGAATCCCAACTATACATACAAAATGCTGGGGTCTAAATTAGCTGTTATCACTCAAGAAAGATCTTGGAGTGTTTGTGGATAGTTCTGTGAAAACATCCATTCGATGTACAGTAGCAAAAAAAAAATCTAACAGAATGTTAGGTACCATTAGGCAAGGGATGCTACTAAAACAGAAAATGCCATAATGCTACTGTATAAATCTATGGTACTCCTGCACTTGAATACTGCTGCAATTTTGGTTCCCCATCTGAAAAAAGATATATTAGAATTGAAAAAAGGTACAGAGAAGGGCAACAAGAATGATGAGGTGTATAGAACAGCTTCCATACAAGGAGAGATTAAAAAGACTGGGAATGGTCAGTTTAGAAGAGAGACAACTGTGGAGGGGTATGATAGAGGTCTTCAAACCCATTGATGGTGTGGAGAAAGTGTTATTTACCCCTTAACATAACACAAGAACCAGGGGTCACCCGAATAAATTAATAGGCAGTAGGTTTTAAAACAATAAAAATGAAATATTTCTTCACACAATGCAGTCAACCTGTGGAATTCATTGCCACAGGATGTTGTGAAGGCCAAAAGTATAACACAGTTCAAAAAAGAATTGGAAAGTTCATAGAGGACAGATCCATACATGGCTATTGGCCAAGATGGTCAAGGAAACAACCCCATGCTCTGGGTGTCCCTAAACCTCTGTCTGCCAGAAGCTGGAACTGGATGACAGAGACTGGCTCACTCAATAATTACCCTGTTCTTTTCATACCCTCTGAAGCATCAGGCATTGGCCATTGCCTTCTGACTGAGCTAATTGGATACCATCAGTCTGACCTAGTATGGCCATTATTATGTCCACAGTGCTCAGCATAGTAGGCCACAAATCTCAGTTGGGGCCTCTAAGCACTATTGTAACAATAATAATATTAATCATAATTGTAGCCTCTGAGGAGCAGGGTAATTTCAAGATAAAGATGAAATTCCCAAATGATTGTTGAAAGCTCTTATATAAAACATGGTTCATTCATGCCACATAACATGCCTCCTATGAATAGAAACTATGTTCTGCTCTCAACTAAAAGGGTATTCTTAGTATATGTTTTATTTTATTTACTAATAATATCCAGGTCTTGTGCATCACTTTTCATTGGTACGTCTCAAAGTGCTTTACAAGGGAGGCCAGTATCACTCTCCCCATTTTACAGATGAAGAAACTGAGGCACAGAGAGGTGAAGTGACTTGCCCACCTAGCAGACCTATGGCAGAGCCAGGACTAACTCCCAGGTCTCCTGAGCCCCGGCCCAGTGCCCTAGCTACTAAAATAATAAAAAGCTGCCTAGCCAAGACTTTAGGTGCCCTAACACAAGATTAATACTACAGTAGAATTCCAGCAGCAATAACCTAATCATTTCAATAGGAAATATATTACATTGTAGGCAGCATACTCTCAGCCCTCTCCAAAAAGCTGATCGAATAGATAATATTTGTACCATGCCTACAAGGTCACCAAATTCAGACTATTTCATAGGAACAAGTTCCCAAATCCTGGACCCTCACAAGGCATGCTCTGTAAGTTGCCCCCTCTTTTTTTTAGTGAGGGGGATCCAGCTTAGGCACCCCTGCTGCATGCAGCTGTGGCAGTATGGCCTGGAGACAGAGGCAATCACTCAGGGATCTAGTGAAATAAAAATGCAAAGGTAATTGCACTGCACCTTCTGTGAATGAGAAACCTCTAATATAACACAGATGCTTGTAATAGGCCATTCACTGACTAACGAACCTCACTCATTTCCATATTCCCGTTGAGCTAGAATCTTGCGGTGCGATGCACCTCATTCAATATGGGCCACTTGGTGCAGGAAGAAAATGACAAATTTCCAACCCTGCTGTAAGCAATGGGTGGATTCAAATGAGGAGGAGCAGGAGTGGGTCTGAAGGGATGAATTGGCACTTGCTTCAGGTGCCTGAGAGAAGGAGGTATTTCTGCTCCAGTGATTTGTGCAGCTTGCTTGAAGTATGAGCCTGGGTGTTAACACTGCATAGCAAGTGAACTTATCTGCTAGGTCCCTAACGCTGGGCTGAAAAAATCTAATAGTTGTGAGGACAACATCTTTACTAAGTTCATTGTGTGATCTCCTAGCTCATTGGACATTTTTATGAACTTACACATGTTTTATAGGTGTTTGGATTATTTTTTTTAAGCATATGGTGGCAACATGTGTGGTAGTGAATCTTAAGCAAGGCTGCATGAAATTCAATAACTTAATCTTAGATTACAAGCCACCTGTGGACAAAGTGATTTTGAGATGGAAACCCTTTTGATTCCCAGATTCCTTTGCCTCTTTTAAGGAACAAATGAATGGCCAAACTATGGAAATTCTATTTGCTTTTTTCAGAATTTCCTAGGAGAGAAGAGTAAATTTCTTGAATGGGATCTGGTAGTGTCTCCCTTTCATCCTAACAATAGATAGTTTGGAAAACTTGATGCATGATTACCACCAACATTTTTCCACTGCATAGATGAGAAAAATCTAACCCAGCATTTTTGTTTAAAAAGTGCCACATGGCAGTTAAACAGGATGTATCTGTGAAATTATAGAAAATGTCCAAAACTGGACAGCCCAATCCAGCTCTCTTTGAAATCAGGTCTAGAAATATATTTTCACACAGTATATTTCAGGGTTGTTTGATGCCACTCTCACTCATGTAAGATTCCTTATTCAGAAAAGTAAGACCTCACTGGATTTACTCAAGGATTTACTCACATGAAAAAATGTTTCAAGATCAAGCTCTTATGTATCATCCCTGATTATAAAGTTCCCGTATCTAAAGTGTTATTAAAAGTAGATAAAGTATAAAACTTGAGTGTCTATTAGATCAAATACCAAATTTTAGAGGCCTCTATCCAACCTCAATTTGTGCAAACACAAGTTGCACGTGCAGACACATTCTCACATACATGCACCTGCATAGGTGCTGGAACTAGGAGTGCTGCAGGTGCTACCGCACCTGTGGTTTGAAGTGGATTCCATTATATACAGGGTTCACAGCTTGGTTCAATGGCTCTCAGCACCCCCACTATACAAATTGTTCCAGCACCCCATCTGTGTGTAGTTGATAAATTCTAACAGCTGTGCATACAGACAATGGAATGTCCCCGCACAGTAACAATAACCATTTGTCTGAATAGGTTTTGCACAAGTAAATTCCATCACCTGCACAGCCAGTCTTTCAGTGCATGAGAAGTGCTCAGTGAGGTATCTGTGTGGACAAAGGTGGAGGCACACAAATGAAAGCACCTTTTTGAAACGTTGGTCTTAGGTGTCTACTGAAGGAGGGTGGTTTCATGATTAAGGCAAGAGACTGGTAATCAGGAGATCTGGCTTTTTTTCTTGCTCTGACAAATTCTGCTTGTATGATCTTGGGCAAGCTATTTAAGCCAAAAATTTCAAAATGGCCACTAAGTTGAGGTGCCTATTTTTTATGGTTCCCTTCCTGAGACACCTGGGCCCTGATTTGCAGAAGTGCTGAGTACCCACAATTCCAACTGAAGACATTTGGAGTCCTGGCAAGAACTTAGCCCCTTTGAAACTCTAGTCCTAAGCACTTATGCAACATGAGACACCCAAAATTAGCAGACACTTTTGAAAATATGGCCTTCATTTCTCTGGACCTGACTGTGATCCCACTTACTCCAGGGTAAATCCGGAGTGACTCCACTGAAGTTCCTCTGCTATAAACACAGATGGAAGGGAAACCAGAACTAGGCGCTGTGAGTGGCAGTTTTCCCGTCTGTAACGTGGGGCTCATGATACTTACTTGCCTCATATGGGAGCAGTGAGGCTTAATTGGCTCGTGTTAGACTGGGGTGGGCAAACTTTTTGGCCTGAGGGACATACCTGGGCATAGAAATTGAATGGCGGGCCATGAATTCTCACAAAATTGGGGTTGGGGTGCAGGAAGGGGTGAGGGCTCTGACTGGGGGCTCCGGGGGGAGGGGGGAGGGTAAGGGCTCCAGCTGGGGGTGTTGGTTCTGGAGTGGGGCTGGGGATGAGGAGGTTGGGGTGCAGGAGCGTGCTCCGGTCTGGGACTGAGGGGTTTGGAGAGCAGGAGGGGGATCAGGGCTGGGGCAGGGAGTTGGGGGGCAGGAGCAGAGCCGGCTCCAGGCACCAGCAGAGGAAGCACGTGCCTGGGGCGGCACATGCTAAGGGGTAGAGCCGGCCCTGGGCAGGAGGGTGGCTCAGAGTGCAGGGTCTGGGCAGCGCTTACCTCAAGCAGCTCCCAGAAGCAGCAGCATGTTCCCACTCCAGCTCTTACGCAGTGGCGCAGCCAGGCGGCTCTGCACACTGCCCCTGCACCTCCTATTGGCCAGGAACCATGGCTGCGGGGATGGTGCTTGGGGTGGGGGCAGCATGCAGAGTGGAGCCCCTTGACTGCCTCTACATGTAGGAGCTGGAGGGGGGACATGCTGCTGCTTCTGGGAGCCGCAAGGAGCGGCCCCCAACCCGAGCGTCGGAGCGGGGTAGGCCCCAGACCTCACTCCCCAGCGGGAGCTCGAGGGCTAGGTTAAAATGGCTGGTGGACCGGATCCAGCCCATAGGCCATAGTTTGCCCATTTTGCTGACTCACATGGGTGTTGTGAGGACAAATACATTAAATATTGTGAGATGCGCAGATACTACTTTAATGGGAGCCATATAAGTAGCCTCGATAGATTATAAGGAGTCATTGTACACTAAATATTAGTGTATATAGAAGGCTTCAGAAGACACCAGGCAGCAATTTGCTAACTTCCCTGCTTCTCAAAACTCCTCCCCATCACCTTCCAGTTTGTGTTTTTCTTCTGGGGGGTGTGGGAAATTGGATGCAATACAACATGAGTTGATTCATAATAAGGGCTTTTTTTTGTTTAATTTTAGATGCATCAAACCTGTCTAAAACTTTCATATATGGTCAGTGTAGTGTAAAATTATTCTCCCCAAGAAATAATTACCAAGTGATAATCTCATAATAAACTATGTGCACGTGATCAGACGCTTTCCCTCATTCTATTCAGCCCTGAAAAGACACCGCGGAACCAATGTGGCTTTTTTCTTTCTCTCCTCCTTTATTTTATGAATCAGGACATCCAGGCATTACCGAGTCCCTGCGCAAAGTGGGGCTGTCTTTAAAGCACCCTCTCTGTATACTGAGGATTAGGTTTGGATTATTGCTGAGAGAGCATTCAGAATTGGAGCTAAGCGTTTACTGAGAAATTGTTTGTAATTTCAGTTGCCCCTTATTATGGCTAATAATAAGCGCAGTAGGGGCAAGTGGATCAGAGCAGCGTACCTGTCAGCTGGGCCAAAATTCCCAGTACAGTGCCGAACTGTGTGCTGCATGATTACCAATTGAAGCGCAGCGCCGGGCCTTATCTGTTTTGTAAATCCTCCTAAAGCTGTTGCTGCTGGGTCCCACACAGGCTATTGATTCAGTACAACCAGCATCAGCACCTTTTGTCAATCACTTGAAGGGACGCTCAACCTTCGGAAGCACTGCTTCAGCTGCAGCGCTGGGCTCCACCGAGGGCTAGCAGCAGCAACAGCATCCTTCCGACGGAGGATGTAAAATCCCATGGAAATGTACAAAGATGAGAGCCGAACAAAGCAGGGGAGAGGGAGAAGAGGGCCAGAGGGAATGGTGGTGAAGCAAGGGCCAGGGAAAAGGAAAAATGGTAAAGGGAAAGGAAAGAATGGAGAAAAGTACGTGTGTGTGCCACACCTGGCACAATAGGTGCCCAATCCCTGAGTGGCGCCTCTGGGCACTACCACATCACAAATAATAAACATTAAAAGGGGTTAGGCTGAAAGGAGGCAACAGAAGAAAGGGACATGAAAGAAATGGGGGAATAGGAGACCAAGAAGGGTGAAAGACGATAACAGAAGGCAAAGGAGGAGGAATGAGTAAGAAAAAGACTAGGGATGAGGAGAAGCCACAAGGGAAGAGGAAATGGATCCCTTTCTCCATGTCTCAGGCCAGCCCTTTGCCTTTAGAAGCAGATGCCACTGAGCACTCAGCCAAGAAGGAAGCTACCTTCTTCTGTAGCTGTTTTGCCTAGTGTAGTGTTGGGCAGGCGCTGTCATGTGTCTGTCTGAGGCCACAGTAGTGCAAATCCCAGAAAGGAAATATGCACCTGGCTTTTGTCTGTGTTAGCAGGTGGGGTGTCTGTTTCCCTCTCCATGGGGAAAGGAATGCTTACGCACAGCTCTTCTTGACAGTCAGCTAATGATTTTTACAGTGCAGACATAATAATGATAATAAAATTTTATATTTAGCTTTAAAACCCAGCAGTTGGTGCACTGCATGCTAGGTTCCGAAGTTAGGTGCAGCCTGAGTAAAAGGGGTGAGGGGGATGTATAAACAGCACTTCCCTTAGAATAACCCCAGGAAACACTATTGTTATGTCTACAGTGCAATAAAACACCTGTGGCTGGCCTGTGGCAGCTGGCTTGAGCTCACGGGGCTCAGGCTGCGGGTCTATAAAATTGCAGTGTAGATGCTGGGGCCCAGGCTGGAGCCCGAGCTCTGGGACTCCAGAAGTGGGGAGGATCCCAGGCTCCAGCCAGAGCCTGAATGTCGGAACTGCAATTTTATAGCCCCGCAGCCCGAGCCCTGTGAATCTGAGTCAGCTGACGCAGGCCAGCCGCGGGTGTTTTATTGCCGTGTCCACATATCCTGTGATGCAGACACCCTCCACGTCGCACATTCTCTTCAGCTGCCTCCTCAATCTGTGGGGTAGCCATTTACTGCTGCCCATCACCAGCACTGACCTTGCCAGGCTAGCTCAGCTCCTTGACCAGTGAGGGAAGGAGATAGAGCCAAGGCTCTGGCCACGCCACGCCCCTACCTGCTCTGGGGAAGGAGGAAGCAAGCGAGTAGCATGACTTACCCCTCCCTGCCCAGACTCAAGGTTCAGGGAGACATAAGGTGACACATAGTGGAGTAAAGGGGGAGGAGGGTTATTCCTCCTCCTCATTCCCTTGCACAGACATATAGTCTGAATCACAATTTAGCCCTGTGATTTTATTCATAGAACCTACTCATCCCCAGATAGACAAGGGTATAATCCTCTGTGATGCTGAGTAGCCTCGAGTCCTTGACTCCCTGACTGAAACCAGTTGGAACCTGAGGTCACTCAGGTGAGCTCCAAGCGGGAGAGCCTTTCCTGCATGTGGAGCTGCCGTGGCCAGCTGGGAAGATGTGATGTGAGCTCTCCATGCCGAGCAAACAGGAAGTGGAATTTCAAAAATTCCAGGCCTTTAAAGGGAGAGGGACAGATGCCTGTTTACCTGGGTGCAGAGCAGCAGAGTTCAAACTGCTGACCAGAGCGGTCAGGATGGGCATTGTGGGACACCTCCTGGAGGCCATTTGCAGCGACATAACCAAGTATGGTGTCTACACTGACACTTTGTAGATATAACTTTGCTGCAAAAAGCTCTACTCCTCTTGCTGAGGTGGTTTTATTTTGTCTGCAAAGCAGGAGAGTTTTGTCGGCAAAAGGAGCATTGCAGTGTGGACACCTCCATTATTTTGTAGATGAAATCTGACTTTTGCCGACAAAACTGTATAGTGCAGACAAGGCCTGACCATCTTTCAGGAGACATTTAACAGGATGGGGTCCTCTCATTATGAGGAACCATCAGAGCTGTGCATGCCCAAAACACTTTCTGTCCCAGATGCAGCAACTCATTATGGTCTGACAATTTGTCTGGTTAAACGGAGCCTAGTGTGTGTGCTGCACTGCAAACAGACCACACACTGAGTCTGACATTTCAAAAATCAACTATCTCGGAGTTAATAGGGTGAACACAAAAACCCAAATGTTTTTTTTGAAAACACCATAGTAGTATTTATTTTGTTAAATCCTTGCCTCACTCAAAATGGCTGCATAGATTTTGTTCATTTTACACACACATAAGAGCCAAACATTCCTTTGGAGATGAAACTCACAAGTTTACATTTTAAAAGAATCTTCAACCAGCCTTCTACTGGTGGTACAACTAATTGTGGTGGCAAACACTAGCAGGTGCAAGCAAGTAGACAGATGACTTGGAAAACTGCATTTTGCTCTCTCTTCTTCCTCTCACCCCGTCACTTTCACTCAGTAGATGTTAGATTGAGGCCTCTAAATATGGGGCCTCGTTAGTAGTACCTCCGAAGTGAAATTTTGAGAGAAGTGTGGAAGTGGGGCTTGCATAGAAAATCTATTTAGTCATTTTTTTAAAATGTGGCAAAATAATTTCAGCAGAGGCCACTGATCCTCTCCTTCCACACGGAAGGGATATGATCCATGTCTGGAGGGTCCCCTTCATGTGTAGATCAGGGGAGACAATCTGTATCCAATCTTATATTAAGATTAAAGGGCTGGAAGAGAGAGAGAGAGAGAGAGAGAGAGAGAGAGAGTGTGTGTGAGAGAGAGAGAGAGAGAGAGAGAGAGAGAGAAGCCCTGGCATCTGGATGCTACCACCATACAAATAATAAATATAATTTAATTAATATTCTAGTCTTAAGGTTGACATCTCAATTTACTGCAATAACTGTAAAAAAAAGCGTCTAAGCAAAAACCCAAAGAACTTTATTTTTTTCTTTTACTTTCATCTATTTTAATGATCGTGACAATGAAGAACTAAGACAACGGACTGGGGCTAGAGCTAAAGTAGTACAACAAGATAGTGGGAGTGTCTTTTGTGGTAGGGAGAAACAGGACTCTTGTAGTGAATGCAAATGGGGTTCTTTATTCACACTACTAGACGCTGTTGGGACCTTTCAGCTCTTTCTGGTTTTCTAGTTCCCCAAACTAGGCACAGCCTGTGCAGCCTAATGTCACTACATAGTGGTCCATATTCTATCACATGCTATGACCCCTTTGCTTCACTCGATAAGATTGTTCTACATTATGCCAGGGATGAACTGCCCCCCTATAATCCCTTGCTCTTTCTTCAGCTGTATTTACGGTTGCCAACTCTGTAATATTAAAAACCAGACACTCCAGCAGGAGTGCCGGAACTTCTCCTTCCCCGCCTCTGCCCCACCTTTTTCCCCAAGGCCCTACTCTTGTCCTGCCCTGCCCCTTTCCCCTGAGGCCCAGCCCCTGTTCTCTCCTCTTTCCCCGTCCCTCCATCACTCGCTGCTCTTCCCCTCTCTCCCCCACTTCTTCCCTAGGTCAGGAGGGACTTGCCTGAAGAGCCAGGGCTGGGAGCTGCAGCCACCCGATGCAGGTAGGAGGCAGCCCCAGCTAAGCTGGGACTGAAGCGGGTGATGACCCTGGAGCATCCCCGCATCCCCTGTCCACAGTAACTGGACTTTGGGTGTCCAGTCAGTAGATGTGACTAGCCATTGTCAGGTCCCCTTTTCAATCAGACTTGCCGGTCAAAAACTGGGCACCTGGCCACCCTAGCTACATTGATAGAACTCTAACTCAGGTGAGGATCCAGCCCAGGGTCTGTCTGGCTATGTTTACACTGCAACTAGAAGCCAGCCTCCCAGCCTGGGTAGAGAGACTTGTGTTAGTGGGGCTTGAGCTAGCAAACAAAAAATAGCAATGTGTGGATGTGGCTGCACAGCAGAGGCTCAGGGTATCTGCCTGCGCTCAGACCCAGGGGGTTGTGTGGGTCCATGTTCGAGTGGCGCCTGAGCCTCCTCCACTGCAGCAATGTCCACTCTGCTATTTTTAGGATGCTACCTCAAGCCCCACTAGCACGGCTCACTCCCAGCCAGGGCTGTCTGTAGGGGAGTGCAGGGCCCGGGACAAATCAGCCCCCGCCGGCTTGGGGGCTCCGCATAGGCACGGGAAGTAGGGATGCAGGGGGTGCAGTGGCCTCACACCCTACTCCCCAGCCACTGGCTCCGTGCAAAAAAGCTGGGGGTGCTTCCCGTGCCTATGCCCTGTGCTCAGCCCTGCACCCACACTCTGCTCCCCAGCTCCTCACCTCACCTGGGGCTTGGGTCCCGGCCGCTGGCTCTGTGTCAGGGGCCCCACGCCTGAACCCATCCCCCACTCCCAGGCCTCTGCTTCCAGGGCCCTCTCGGCCCCACACTGAGGGCTCTGCTCCTGGGGCCCCAGCACCGGCCCCGCTTACTAGTGGCTGGCCCATGCCTCACCCCCCGCTGCCAGGGCTCTACTCCCAGGGTCCCAGCCCCATGGCCAGCGCTCAACTCTTGACCCCGCACGTGGGGTCCTGGTTGCTGGCCCCTGACCAGGGCTCCACTCCTAGCCCCACTCCCGTCCCCAGCTGTGGCCACAGCCCCTTTACCCCTGTCCAGGTCCCCCGATCCCGGAGACACAGCCCTGCTCCCGGCCTCAGAGGGGCAGGAGGTGGACAGGGGTAAGAGGCCTGGCTTTCAGCACCCCCACTACTAAAAATGTTCCAGCACCAGTGGGGCCCTGCTCTGCATCAGCGGCTGAGCCGGAGGGACGGATGTGGCCTGGTGCTGGGCCACCTGCTGCTGCCGGGACTGACCGCACTGGCCAATCACACCGGCCTGCAGGGCCCTGCAAAGCACGGGGCCTAGAATGGTCGCCCTAATTCGCCCTACCCAAGGGCCGGCCGCCACTTTCCACAGCTCCCATTGGCCAGGAACAGTGAACCACAGCCACTGGGATCTGCAGGGAGCCGTGCCTGTGGTCAATGTAAACAAACTGTCACGCGGCCTGCCAGCAGATTACCCTGATGGGCTGCGTGTGGCCCACGAGCCACAGGTTGCCCACCACTGATCTAGTCTGACCTGCATAACCAGGGCCGGCTCCAGGCACCAGCGCAGCAAGCAGGTGCTTGGGGTGGCCAACGGAAAGGGGCAGCACGTCCGGCTCTTCGGCGGCAATTCGGCAGCAGGTCCCTCAGTCCCTCTTGGAGGGAAGGACTTGCTGCTGAATTGCCACCGAAGAATGAAGCGGCAGTGGTAGAGCTGCTGCCGAAGTGCCACCAATCGCGGCTTTTTATTGGGTTTTTTTTCCCGCCGCTTGGGGCGGCAAAAGCGCTGGAGTCGGCCCTGTGCATAACCCAGGCCATAGTGTCCTTTAATCATTCTTGTGGCTCTTCTTTGAACCCTCTCGAATGTATCGACCCCCTTCTTGAATTGTGGACAGTAGATTGGACATACTATTCCAGCAGCAGTTGTACAATTGCCAAATACCAATGTAATATAACCTGGCTATTCCTACTAGATATTTCTCTTTATACATTCAAGAATTGCATTAGTCCTTTTGGCCAGAGCATTGCACTGGGAGCTCATATTCAGCTGATTTATCTACTATGACCCCCAAGTCTTTTTCAGAGTCGCTGCTTCTCAGGATAGGGTCCCCCATCCTTTATGTATGTCTTGCATTCTTTGTTCCTAAATATATGACTTTACTTTTGATTGTATTGAAATAATCAGATGGAGTGCTGTGTCCAAATTTGGTCACCAATGTACAGAAAGGATGTAGAGAAACTGGAAAGGATCCAGAGGTGAGCGACAAAGATGATCAAAGGGATGGAACACAAGCCATATGAGCAAAGCCTGAAGGAAGTGGGTATGTTTAGTTTGGAAAAGAGGAGATTAAGGCAGGACTTAGCTGTGGAAGCCAGGAAATAATTAACAAGGATTTGAAGGGATCTTAATGAATGTCAGTTACTTAGCATGAGTTAGGCTAGCTGTGACCCTAATGACGTGAGATTTGTAGAAGCAAGATAATGTGAGCCCCCAAATTGTCGGAGAAAAACTCAGTTCTCGCTTTTTGTTTGGGTGCAGCAAAATCAAATACTTTATTATTTCTCCAGTAATTACAATGGAGGGAGAGAGTGCCATAGGACACAGGGTCACCCCAGTCCCGGACAGGTCTCTCAACTGGTAAACAATTACAGCAAGCATTTATACCTTTGTTACAAACAATAACTAGCAATAATACAGACGGTAAAAAGCAACAAATACATTTTGTTTATACATAAGCTTTTCTGCTATCTTATTTGTCTCACTCCTAAGAGAAAGCAAGACTGCATATTCGGTTATCTGAATTGCAAGGTCGTAATAACTTTTCACACAGTTCACTCTGTCTCACATTATCTTGCTTCTACAAATCTCACGTCATTAGGGTCACAGCTAGCCTAACTCATGCTAAGTAACTGACATTCATTAAGATCCCTTCAAATCCTTGTTAATTATTTCCTGGCTTCCACATAGCGATCCATAGGTGCTGACTTCCCAGTGTGCTGGGGGTGCTTGACCCCAGGGTCCGCCCCCCACTCCATCCCTTCCTCCAAGGCCCCAGCCCGCCTCTTCCTGACCGATTCTGCCCCCTCCCCCCAGGGCACTGCAACCTCGCTCCTTCCCCACCCTCCCCAAGCCTCCTGCATGCCGCAAAACAGCTGATCGCAGCAAGCGGGAGACGTGGGGAAGTGGGGCTGTCGGCAAGCAGCAAATACTGGGGGGGCAGGAGGGGAACTGATAAGGGGCTGCCGGTGGGTGCTCAGCACCCACCATTTTTTCCCTGTGAATGCTCCAGCCCTGGAGCACCCACGGAATCGGCACCTATGTAGGGGTCTTCAGATACTTGAAAGGCTGCCATAAAAAAGATGGGGAAAAGTTGTTCTCTCTTGCCACAGAGGGGAGGACAAGAGGCAGTGGGTTCAAACTACAGCACAGCAGATTTAGATTGAATCTCAGGAAAAACTTCCTAGCTGTCAGAACAGTAGGCCAATGGAACAGACAACTAGGGAGGTTGTGGAAGCTCCTTCACTGAAGGTTTCAAAAGGATGCTGGATAGGGATAGCCATCTGTCTTGGATGGTTTAGACACAACAAATCCTGCAACTTGGCAGAGGGTTAGACTAGATGACCCTTGCGCTCCCTTCTAACCCTATGGTTCTATGACATCTATGACATCATTGCTGGCTTACATCCTGCTTACCAAGTGATCTGGCTCATTCTGTCTCAGTGACCCGTCCGCTCCATTATTTACCAAATCCCATCCTTGTCAGTGAGTGCTTCCAATAAACATGAAGGCTGGATTGTGCAATCTTTACTCACGTGAACAGTTCCACTGAAACATATGGGATTGACTGAGGAGGAGGGTGCTACTTAGCGTACTGCTGGGAAAATCTATTCCTAGGCCTGTGGATTCATGTTCTGCTGCAAATCAAGCCAGACAGCGTTGTGTTGCACAGGGCCGGTTGGTGGGGTTTAATTGTGCAGGCAATGATGGGAATGAATTGATTGTTTCTGTGATTAATGCTAGAAGTGGGAGTCAGGAAATCTGGGTTCCACTTTCAGCTTTGCTCAGACTTTCTCTGTGACCTCAGACAGGTCAGTTAGTCCCCATGTGCGTTATAATTATCTCTGAGTCGGGGGGTAGGTGGGTCTGATGTGGCTGTCCCATGATCCAGTTATTACATGAATACAAGATACAGAGTAGACACTTTACCTGTGCCAGGAACCAGGTTAAAACCCTGCACAGTGCAAAGCAAGGGTTCCCAGTCTATGGGTTCCACAGTATTTGCTTGGCTGTCCCGGAGAGCCGAATAGTATCAAGATGCTGGCTCCTCCTCATTTTTTCTTGCAGCTAAACTACATTAAAAGACACTAATATACATTCTATACTTCCTTCCCCATTTAAAGAATTGCTGTAGATGCCATAGAAATATTATGAGATTACAAAAGAGAGGAGAGGTGGTTCATGTGATCAGGAATGAGAGCACAGCTGTCCATGAAACAATTTCCCTATTAAGATGTCTACCCCATAGAAAAGTTTGAGAATCTCTACATTAGGGTTTTAATCTAGTTCAGGGACACAGTCAGGCAGTGACTACACTACCACTTTTGATCACGTTGTTACTGACTCAGGAAACACCCATGTTATCACTGGGGCCCGGGTCTGGATATTATACATGGAGACTAGATCTCTCTGAGTGAAATCTGGGCCCTATTTAACTCAATGGGAATTTCGCCACTGACTTCAGCAGAACCCAGATTTCACCCACTAGGGTGTTTCTGCACACAAAATTGTCCAACTTTAACTCTACAGATAGTAATTCTACTGCTATAAAGGTGCTAATGTCAGTATATCTATACCAATATAAAACACCTTCATTATGGTATAACTGCATCCACACTAGCACGGTTTGTCCCACTTTAACATAATGGTAAAAATCACACCCTCAATCAAAATAGGTGTACAAGTACAAAACTCTGTGGAGACCTTAGTTTTTCCATTACTTAAATACGGATAATAATACCTAATTCACCAGTCTGTTGTCAGATTTATTTTGTATGTATGTTTGTAAAGCACTATGAGAGAAATACAAAGTATCATTATCTTTTTGTATCACGAAGAACTGCGAAGCCATGAGAAGATACCCTCATTTGTTATTTTGACCCCTTAAAAGATAATGTCACAAAAACTGTGAAAAACAAAAACACCAATATAAATAAAAATAACCAGAAAAAATTCTAGGGACTTTGCACAACCCTTCTAAGAGCCCAGAATGTCTGATCTTAAAGGTAGTTGTCTAGCATACATCTGAAATTTAAATGTCAAAAATAAAGTTCTAGCCTAAAAAATGCTGCTCCTGTTTGTGCGTTCTCCCCACCTCCCTGCCGTCTGGGTAACACAGTAGAAAACCAAACCTCATTCCAACAAGTCTCATGAATGAACCAGCAAAAGTGACTGTGTCTTAAAATGGCTGAAATGCACACTCCACTGACGTGTAAGAACAAACCCAAAATTTATACTCCCCTTCACTGTTTCACATGGGTATAGAAAGTTAATGTTTAGAATCGTATGGCTGGAGACTTCTAGCATAGTGCTATAAATCTTATGGGCTTTGTATTACATCCACTGCCAAGATCCTTCTGAGAAGGTAGGGCCAGATTCTGACCTCTCTTGCTCACAGTGATTAGTACCCTCCTACACAATTAGTCCCACTGGTTCCAGTGGAACTACTCATGACTTGTAAGAGTTTCAGAACCTGGCCCCTCATGTCATGGGAAAACACAAGAGCTTTACAAAAGTTGTCTTCCTTTTTGCTATTGTTCCTAGGGATCTCTCCCCACAAACGTACGTTTTTGAAGCAAACTGACAATGGTATCTTATGCCTGCCCAGATTCCTATTTATATTAAACATGGAGCCATACCAACGAAGTCTGAGCTAGATTGTCCCTTTGGCCACAGCCTTGAGCAAATGCTGATGCATAAGCTGCACCATCACAGCAGTGTTCCCTCTAATTTTTCCCACTCAAGTGCAGAATGAATCTTACGTTCACCAATATGGAGGTGATGTGTGACAAATCACCTCCATATTCGTGCACATAACAAAATTAATGGGCTGGGGCCAAGGGGTTCAGAGTAGGGCAAAGGGTTGGGGTGTGGGGGGATGAGGGCTCTGGCTGGAGATGAGGGGTTTGGGGTGTGCAAGGAGGCTCAGGGCTGGGGCAGAGGGTTGGGATGCAGGGGGGTGAGGGCTCTGGCTGGGGGTGCAGGCTATGGGGTGGGTCTGGGGATGAGGAGTTTGGGGTGCAGGCAGTCTGCCTCAGGGCTGGGGCCAGAGGACTCCCCCCAGCCCTCTCCACGCCAGCAGCAGCAAGGTCCAGGGGAGGGGCCCCTCTCTCCTCGCCAGCAGCATGGATCTCTGGAGCCGGAGGAGAGGCCCACAGCAGCCCTGCACCCCCCAAACTTGTTTCCCTCCCCAGTTCCCACCCATCCCCTACCTCTCTCCTCTCCAGGGCCCTGCTGCACGGCCCTTTATAGCTGCTGTCCGGCTATTTATAGCCTTCTGGGCAGCCGTGCAGCTTAGAGGGAACTTAGCACCCCAACAATAATCCTGGGAGACACACTGTTTGAGCCACCTCTGTGCAACAGAATCCCCTCCTAGCTTCTCCCTTGCTCCAGAAATGGACAGGTTGTTAATTTGCCGTTAGCAAGATAACACATCCGCCCTCTTGCACCATCCAGAGCTTGCCCCCACTTATTCCTGTATGCATGAACTCAAGGTCCAGCTAGCCAGCATAGAGGCAATTTTTACTTGCCATTCCTCCTGTGCACAGGGGTGTGATACAAGTCACAATCTAACTTTCTGAAACTCTCTAATGTCTCTGGCTATATCTAATCTAACATTTTAGATCTCTGCCCATCACCGTGGTGTCTGTGCACCTTTTAAAACTTCGTCCACACTTTCCCAAAATTCAATTATTTGGATCACAGGTCTGGTCTACACTACAGAGTTAGGTCAGTGTAAGGCAGCTTACGGCAACCTAATTGTGTAAGTGTCTACACTACGATGTTCCTCCCTCTGCTGTAACTCACCTTCTACAATAAATCCATCTCGGTGAGAGGCATTGCGCTTAAATTGATGTAGCTAGGGTGACGCAGTGTCAGTGTAGACATTGTGTTGCTTACATTGAGTTTAGTGGCCTCCAGGAGGTGTGACAATGCCCCACTGTGACCGCTCTGGTCACCTTTTTGAATTCCGCTGCCCAGTGGCCAGGTACACAGGAGCACGCCACCTCCCCTTTTAAAGCCCTGGGAATCTTTAAAATTCTATTTCCACGCTCCATGTGGAGAGCTAACATTTCCACTCTCCGTGTGGAAAGCTAACACAGCAACTGCCCAGCTGACCATGCCAGCTCCATGCTGCAGACACACTTCTAACTGGAGTGCATCAGAGGTGTGAATCTCCTGGATCTGTGGCAAGAGGAAACTGTGCAGTCATAGCTCCATTCCAACCATATAAACATCGACATCTATGGCCAGATCGCTCAGGGCATAATGGAGAAGGACTATGACAGGGACACAGACCAATGCTGCAGGAAAATAAAGGAGCACGTCAGGCACACTCGAAGACAAGGAAGGCAAACAGTGGCTCTAGTACGGAACCGCAGACCTGCTGCTTCTACAAGGAGCTGCATGCCATCCACGGCAGCGACCCCACCTCCACCACCAAGCTCCCCATGCATACTTCAGGGGAGCTGGAGTCACTGTGCACCGCAGTGAACCCTAAGGACCTGGACAAGGAAGAGGAGGAGGAGTATGGGGAAACAAGCAACAGGGGAATCCAGTGGTGTGGTGAGCAAGGACCTGTTTTTGACTCCTGAGCAGTCTAGACAGTCCCAGCAGTCTAGCACTGGAGAGCCTGATGCAGGGGAGGGGGCCTCTGGTAAGTACTCAGTTTGCAGGACTCATCTTTTCATATACTTTTGTTTAAATCAGGCTAGAAGAGGTAGTGAAATAACCAATGGTGGTAGAGTTTCTATCTGCTTCTCATTCCCCGTTCAGCTAAGCAGAGGGGGCCCTGCAGTTTGTTTATGTGCACCGGGATGTCCCATGAATCCTCCACAGAGATCTTGAGGAAGCTTTCTTGAAGGAGACTGAAACATAGGCACCGACTCTGTGGGTGCTCCAGCCCTGGAATAACCACAGGGGAAAAAAATAGTGGGTACTTAGCACCTACCAGCAGCCCTGCCAATCAGCTCCTTCCCCTCCTCCTCTGCATCTCCTGCCCACCGGTGATCAGCTTTTCAGCAGCATGCAGGAGGCGCTGGGGGGGAGGACCAGGGACAGGAAGAAGCAGAGAGAGACAGAGCGGAGACAGGAAGGAGCGGGGCCTTAGGGGAAGGAGTAGGGGCAGGGTCTGGGGTGGACCTGGGTAGAGCATCCTCAGGGAAATGAGAAAGTTGGCACCTCTGGCTGAAATCCTCTGCCAAAGGTTTCTGGGGAAAGCTGCCTTATTTCTTCCCCCCCAGTCAGCAATTACTTCAGCAGGCACCATTGCAATGCACAGTCTAGCTGCATACGGACACAGTCTGCAACCAGGCGCATGCAGGAGGAGCTGTTCCCTTTCAGCCTCGGTTACTCCCATGAGTGAGATATCAGCAAAAATCATCATCACCTGTGGAGAACGGTGACAGTATTCAGTTCAATTGCCCTAGCCGCTTGTGCTGATGCCCGAGTGCTACCCCCCAACACCCCTTATTGTGCCGACTCACCCACCGTGCTCTATGACTCCCAAGGGGAAGTGGGAATGTTGTGCTTGTAACTTGTGTGGATCCAGGGGCGTGAATGCACTCACAATAGTAACTCTGTCCATTGTTTCTTTAGTGGCTGCAAAAGTGGCCTTGAGAGAAAAAGGAGAACAAGGGAAGACATGTTCCAGGATGTCCTGCAAGCCTCTGGCGTGTCAGATTATGAGCAGAGGCTTGGAGGGTCACGATCAATGACAAAATGCAGAGAAATAGCGAGGACAGAAGAAACTGGCAGCAAGAGATGATAGCACTGCTTAGGGAGCAAACAGACATGCTGCAGCCCTGGACTGAACTTCAGGCTGAACACATCCATGCTCGCCTCCCCCTACAGCCCATAAAGAACTGCATTCTAAGACCTCCCTACTCTCCCCCCTTCCATGTATCTCCTGGGGCCGCAGCAGTACCCAAGGCACTCCACCGTGTGGGAAAGTACACACACACATCCATCTGTGAGAGACTACATTGGTAGATGCATTTGTGAATTCCCTGCTCCTTCCCCTTTAAAGATACTTTTCCTTGTATGTATGAAGTTTATTTAATCTTTAAATAGGTATGTTTGCATGGGTGTGGAATAAAAGTCTATTTTTGAAAACTGAATTCATCTTTATTAGTCTCCAACATATGATGGCTGTGGCTAACATTCAAAGGTACATTCAAAGGTAACATTCAAACAGTTGAATTTGCATTATTATATTAGCACGCACACATCACTCGTTACAAGGTTCATAGCACGGTGCAAAAAACCCATACCTGGCACAACACACTGCAGTAACACACATCACTGTGGCTCATTGTTAAATTGCTCCCTCAACACTTCCCTGAGCCAACGCTTCCCTGATACCCACCCACCCCACCCCCACACACACACACATTGAGCTCCTCTTATAGCCCTAGTATCTGGCTGCTCAAAATCAGCAGACAGCCAATCCACCTCTGCACTCCACCCCTGCAGAAACGTCTCCCCTTTTGCTTCACAGATATTATGGAGTGTGCACAGCAGGCAGCTATGACCATGGGGATATTTTCTTCACTGAGGTCTAATCTTGTAAGTAAACAATACCAGCTGCCCTCCAAATGGCCAAAGGCACATTCAATTGTCATTCTGCACCTGCTGAACCTGTTGTTGAAATGTTCCTTCCTGCTATCAAGGTGGCCGGTGTACAGCTTCATGAGCCAGAGGAACAAGGGGTAGGCTGGGTCTCCCAGGATCACTATTAGCATTTCAATATCCCCAGTGGTAAGCCTCTGGTCTGGAAAGAAATTCCCTGCTTTCAGCTTTCTGAAAGGGCTTGTGTTCTTATAGATGCGTTCATCATGCACCTTCCTTGACCAGCCCACATTGATGTCAGTGAAATGACCCTAGTGATCCACAAGCACTTGCAACACATAGAAAAGTAGCCCTTTCTGTTGATGTACTCCATTGCAAGGGTGGTCTTAGGCCAAGATACGGATATGCATGCCACCTATTGCCCCACCGCAGTTAGGGAACTCCATTGCTACAAAACCATTCACTCTTTCCTGCATAGTGCCCAGAGTCACAGTCCTTCAAAGCAGGATGCAATTAATGGCCCTGCACACTTGCATCACACCAACCCCAACCGACCAGTAGCAATCTGGCATTGCCTGCTTCCACAAAGCGATCACACTGTCCTTGCAGCTCTCAGTTTGGTGTTGCTGCGCTGCAGGGCTGGGGTGAGCTCCACACACAGTTCCAGGAATGTGGCCTTACGCATCTGAAAATTCTGCAATCACTGCTCATCATCCCGTACCTGCATAATGATGCGATTCCACCTGTCAGTGCTTGTTTCTCAGGCTCAGAACCAACGGTCCACCATGTGCAGCTGCTCTGTGAATGCCAGCATCAATCTTGAATTGTTTCTTTCCATGGCACACAGCAAGGCATCATCATCATCAGACTGGAGCTCATGAAATACTGCAGTATCAGGCGTGTTGTGTTCGTAACACTCAGCGCAATACTGAAGAGCAGTGCTGGACCCATGCTTCTCACAGTGATGGCGGATGTGCAGGTTAGCAGGACTTTTGAAAAGAGACATAAAATGTAATAGGCTGCCCATGAAATGATGGGGCGGAGAAAACTGCATCGTGGGACGCTGAACCCATGTTCCATGCCAGACCTGCGTGACTCGTTTGCACCCATGAGTAGGGTTACCAACTTTGGTTGGACAAATTCCTGGAGGTTTCATCACATGACATTAGCTTTAATTAAAGATTAATCTTTAATTCCTGGAGATGCCAGGAAAATCCTGGAGGGTTGGCAACCCTACCCATGAGGCATTGCAAACCCTTCCCAAAACACCCTGCACCAGACGGTGGCAAGGTGCACAGTGGGATAGCTATCCACAGTGCACTGCTCTCTGCGTTGATGCATGAGCTGCTACTGTGGATGAATACTGGCTACACAAGGAGTGTAGCATGGACAGGCGACAGCAGTTTGCATCCGAAGAAGTGGGTATTCACCCACGAAAGCTCATGCTGCAAAACGTCTGTTAGTCTATAAGGTGCCACAGGATTCTTTGCTGCTTCTACAGAACCAGACTAACACGGCTACCCCTCTGATACTTGACAGCAGTTTAATTACTGCAGTGGCTGTATGTCAATGTAACTTAAGTCGACTTAATTTTGTAGTGTAGACAAGGCCTAAGATCATGGCTCAATCCATTATAGCATGAATGCCAGTTCTGAACTCTTAGTTTTGGTTCCAGCCCATCTCTAATGTACAGGAATGGGGCTAATATTGTTCCACAGAAGGTGAATATTAATAACTTTTTCATGTCCCTCACAAGGTTTACTTTTGTTTCTTCAGGCTGGGACTATTCAGACTCCTGTCTAGGGGATCTTTCAGTAGCCGTTTGGCTTTTTTACTGAGTTTGATGACAACACCAGATAAAGGGAAGCAGTCAGAAGGGAATAGAGAAAAAGATCTGGGGAAGAAAAGCAACTAAGCTGCATATTATCATTAAACAACAAGACATAACGGGCAGTGAATTTCTCAGTCATCACTGCAACGCCTCTGGTTTTGTTGTGAGTCAGAAAGACGAAGGGCACGTGATATCAGCTCTCTGAGTAGCACAATAACCTTATTAACAATATAGGATGACATGAAATATTTACAGATTAAGGGGAAAAGAGTCAGACATTTGTATCTGATGGGGATTATTGACGTAGGTTTGACATCGCTGTCCGCTAACCCTAACTGCTCTTCAAAAAGATTTATAAAACTATTATACAAAGAAGTTTAAAGCAGACATGGGCCCTTTCTACAGTGGCCAGGGGACACTGTTATCACCTCTATGGCAAGAAGAGTGTTTATGGGTGTAAGTTCCCTTGAAAGGTGGTAACACAATTTCCCTGGCCAACACAGACAGAACCCCTGGGTTGAATTTGGCCCTACGTTTTTTAAATGATAGCATTAGCCTGGATGCTGGTAGAAAGTCTAAGCCTTTTTAAAAAAAAACAGTTTCAGTGGAAATCCATTAACCAGGCTATATAGAGACACTGATATATATTTAGATTCTTGAATGGTAGAAAACAAACAAGCAAGTGAGCATATTAGTGGTAGAAGGTTGCTGGCCACGTATGAGGCATGTATACTGTACTGATGTATTGTTAATTTTATTTAGCACTATAAAATTATTACATGGGAGGAGTCTCACACCAATGCTAAATCACTTGATGGCATCTTTTAGTTAAAGGAGAATTCTTAAATAAAAAGAGGAAAGAAGAAAAGAAAAACAGCTCTCATTCTGATTCTCCGTCGGTGGGTATGGCGTGATTCAAATTCAGCACCTTCATCCAAGCTACGTGGTACACCAGGGACAATATCTTACTCTGCTCCTTCCTATCAATCTGTGCACTTGTAGGGGCTTATGGTATTACTGCAAAACACTCTGGACATGCACAGCATGAAGAAACAAGTTGAAAGGTACATTTGGATGCATTAGACTCAAATCAGATAAAGTCACAGGATTCATGAGGCTTCTGACACCAGGTGATTGCAAATGGGAAAAAATCCAATCCAGATTTGATTGGCACACATCATCCCATCAAGGGAAAAAAACCCAGTGAATTTTAACAGACTAAGTGTTTAAAGAACTTAGTTAATGGCTACATAAACCTGCTAGCTTAAAATATTGGCCAGAGGTCTGACATAATCGCACACTGTTTACGTATTTCATCAGTATAGAAGTTGAAGAAAAACTAGCCTTTCCCCTCCCTAGAAGAACTTTCAGCAGGAATAGCATTGCTTTGTCCCAAATCAGCTTGAAAGCCAATCTCTGTTCATCAGAGAGCTGCCTGTAATCTCAACTTTATTAGACTAACAATTATAAAATGGCTTGAGAACTCTGGGCAAAATGAAGCATTGGGTTTGGTCTGTCAGTATTAGCATATTTCTAGAGAGGATTGTGTTTAAACCCTGCTCACTGAAGAAGTGATCGCATGTTTTCCTGAGCCACAGCTTTTCCGAGGCCTGAGATTTGCACCACAGATTTCAGCCAAAAGGCCAATACTGGGGGAGTTGCCTTCCCAGACAAAAGCTTCTCTCTTGGGTTTGTCTGTCAAAGGGAAATGACCCATTGGTTCTGGTTTTGAAAATTGATTTGGTGGACAGGCCACGCTAGATAAAAACATTTTCAACACTGTTATGGGAAGCTGGGTAGAGATCTGGTGGAACGCAGTCATAATCACATTTTCTCTTAAGGCTATCTACACTAGGAAAATTGTGCAAAAAAATTCCCTGCCATTGTTAACACCGGGTCAGTTCCAGCAACACTGGCAGACCTAGTAGACAAGCTGCTGGCACCTGTCACCATTTTAAACACTGTGTCAGTCAGATACAGCCTGAGCAGGGCAAGGTGGTATCGTATTTAAAACAGTGTCTGCAGTTGGCAGCCTATCTACCCTTGGCTCCCTATTCTACTAACATTAGTGGAGCAGAATCAGTGTTAGCAATAAAGGGAAATTTTGAAAAAATCCTCTAGTGTAAACAGGGCCTGGCAGTATTGAAAATGGCTTTATCCCATCCACCTAGCAGATAAACCACTAACCAGCCTGTCTTGTGCAAGCTGTATCAGTGTGCCTATACACAACCCTCCCTCCAATTCTTGTTGTTCTTGAGCATATTGGTAGCTGTTTCTCAATGCCAGGAACAACTCCCCAGGCAAGGTGCATCGCAGGTGCACAAAAGCTTTCTAGCAAGTTAGCAGATGTGGATGTTGCAATACATATTTGAATGCATATATAACGTAAAAGCTTAATGTATGTGTTCTTACACACACACACACACACATACACCTTCATTTCCTGTCTCATTGTAAATATTACATATGTAATATAAAGTGTAATATTTTTTGATATGGTGTATGATATACATTTGCCCCTGTTGACCATTTTGGTTTGCTCCAATGACCACTTTGAATAGTTCTGGCCTGCACACAAATCCACACACACGTTGTGAGGACCAGGGCCTAGACCCTCACAGTATCCATGCAGATGCCATGGCAGACGGCCACCAGCCTGAAGCTCTGAGCAATGAACTGTACCTGGTGGCCTGGAATCTACTATGTTGAGCATCACTGCCTTTGGATGGCAGTCCTGGAGGATGTAATGGGGTTTTCATTGTTCTGTGGGGATTTCATTGTTCTGTTTTTATTATTTTATATTATATTAGGTAGTTGATTACTTCTTGCTTGAGGGATTTGCTTTCCTTTGGGGCGGGGGGAAGGGGGGAGTTTATTCGTTTTATTTTTATTGCTGAACTAGGACCTGATCCAAAGCTCATTGATGTCCATGAAAAAGCTCCCATTGACTTCAGTGGGCTTTGGATCAATTCTTTCCTTCTCTTTCAGATCTCTTTTTTATATCCAGAGACAGAAATGGCCTCGCTCCGAGGCATTCTTGTGGGCCCATCCATTCAGCCCAGCCCCCCCCCCCCCACACACACACACTCTTCACCTGATGCAGTGTGACCCCTGTGGAATGTTCTGGCCCTACAGAGGTTGGTGGGTGACCCATGGGGTGTGGGGGAGGGTGCACCAGAGGAAGGTAAATGGAGAGCTGAGATTTATCTAGGGGGCAGGGAGCTGCCATTTCAGTAATGTCGTTGTTTCCCATTTTCTCTTTTTCAGAGCTCAGGAGTATGAGATGAGTGCCTCAGGCAGCTCCCCAGTGCCGGGCCTCGCCCTGTCAAAGAGGTACAGCCATACATGCATTCTGTGTGGGGAGACTGGAGTGAGAAGGCTGCCTTCAGTTCAGGGTGCTTTGTTACCAGGAAGATGTTGGCAAATTAGAAGGAAAGCAGAGAGAACCAGTGACAATTATTAAGGGGCTGGAGGTAGCAATGTGGTCATCCCCCTAGACCAGTGTTGCTCAAACTGGGGTCTGCAGACCCCTGGGGGTCCCTGAGGATATCCCAGGGGGTCCACGAGCCCCGCTGATCAACTCCTCCCCCTCCCTCCCTCAGCTCCTTCCCCTCCCTCCCAGCACCTCCTGCACACTAAAAGTCCAGCGGCGCAGCAGAGCTGAGGCAGGCTCTCTGCCTTCCCTGGCTCTGCGCTGCTCCCAGAAGCATCCAGCACATCACTGCAGTCCCTGGGGGGCGGAGGAGATCTCTGCATGCTGCCCCCGCCCCGAGCGCCAACTCTGCAGCTCCCATTGGCTGGGAACTGTGGCCAATGAGAACAGCGGGGGTGGTGCCTGTAGGCGGGGCAGTGCGCAGAAACCCCTTGGCTGCCCCGTCTAGGAGCCTCTGCCAGAGGGATGTGCTGGTTGCTTTCAGGAACCGCCTGAGGTAAGCGCCAACTGGCCCAAGCCCACACCCCAACTCCCTGCTCCAGCCCCGAGCCTGCACCCCACATGCAAACTCCCTCTCAGAGCCTGGAGCCTGCACCCCCCACACACTCCCAAACTTCTTCCCAGAGCCTGCACCCTGCACCCCCTCCCACACACAAACTCCCTCCCAGAGCCCACACCTCACACCTCCTCCTGCATATGTCTGCTTCTCAGGGGGTCTTCTTTGGTCATAAAGTCCTATACACAGTGCACTCTGCCAGCACACACTGAGCTCGCCCATCTGCCTTCAGAAAGTCACTTGCCAAATGGCCTAGCAGATACAACCAAGTCTCTGTATAGAGGGCTGATTGGGTTTGCCTTAGTTCAAATGAAGAAAAATATCTAACACTGAACAGAACATTTAACGTGACTCCAGGTAAAAGCCTGGCAGGTGAAGGCCCAGATCAGACTGTAACTTGACCCACCTCAGGAATATTTTAGCCAATTATCCTTTGCCCTTTTGGAGAATGTCTACACTGCGGCTGGGAGCGAGCCTCCCAGCCCAGGTAGACAGACTTGCACTAGTTGGGTTCAAGCTAACGTGCTACAAATAGCAGTGTGCACATTCCAGCTTGGGCTCTGAAGCCTAGGAGGTCAGGCTTCAATGGAGCTCTGCTGGTTCACAGTGCACAATGCAGTGCTGGAGGGGGGGCTAAAAACAGCTGGGCTTTTTCTGTTTCACACCAAGGGAGAGAAAGCAATTAGCAATCTGATGTTGTGGGGAGGGGTGATCTCCCACTTCTGGTGGAAATCACACCTTCTCTGGATATTGCTAAATCCTCCCTGCCCCCAAATGGCTTCCCATTGGGGCTCATAAAAACCATTCTGAAGGGAGCATGTTTGGCCTTTGGACTGGACCAGAGGGCATCAAATAGCACAAACTATATTTCTAAATGATTTCTCAGTGGGAGAGCCCACTACAAGATCTTCAGCCCCATACTCACATCAAATTAGGATACTGACCTCCTTTGTAAAGCATTTGGAGATCTCTGGATAAAAAACACTATGTAAGAGCAAGGTGGTATTATTGTTTTATTGAAGCTGAGCACTGTGCTATTAATCCACTCCGTGGGCCTGATTCTCCTCTCCCTTACACCAGGCTTACACTCACATACCTGCACTGACTGTAGTTACTCCTGAGTTACAACAGGATAAGGGAGAGGCGAAGCAGGCCTACGTTTTTAAGGAACAAAGGAGAAACATTTATAATAAATAAATAAAACAGCAAAGGTGCCCCCTGTGTCCCTGTGGTTCCCAATGCAGGATCAGGGCCTTCATTTGTCTCCTTCCTCAATTGTGGGTGTGGGGAAACGATTTTATTAAAATGGGCAAATGAGTACTCAGGTTCCCGAGTGCTATTGCCACCTTTCTAGCAATAAGTGGGATGTGGGATTTATCCCAGGCCATGGGAGACATTTAGGTGAGCCCCCACTCCCCTTGTTAAAAGACTGGCAGCACATCACTGATTTTTCCCCCTCTCTTCATTCACTGAAATGTGCGAAAGTTTAGTTCACTCTGCACTGAATTTCCCGTCCTTGACCTTTTTTGCTTTTCCTTTCTGTGTCTATCACAATTAGCCAAATATTCTCATGCACAGCACAGGTTAACATTTCTCATGTGTATGCATTTTGCTAAGGGTCAGCACTCGGCTCTAGCCTGTACAAGCTTTTAGAAAGATACACACAATGTGGGGGGGGGGGGAATCTTAGCACAAGGAAAAGAAAGCACAGCGAGAACTCCCCAGAACAGGCCTGCTGTCATTTGCACCCACCACTCCCTCAACAGGAAACCTCTTAAAAGGCTTCTGCTGATTCTGGCTCTTTGAGGCTCCGAAACGGGGGAGCATGTAGAAGTGTTGCTATGTCTTCACTAACGGTTGCAGAGAGACCCGTCGCTTAGAACATGAGATAGTATCATGCAGGATTTGCAGCCACGCTACTGTTACCTCCTCTTTACACTTAACATTTCCCTGACTGAATTCTGCATATACAGCAGAAAATTGCATTCAACCCAAGGATAACCATGTCCAGAAAACACATATGGCTCCTTATACTTCAGACCAGTCCTGTCACAATTGACAACTTCATGCGAACCCACAAGGCCTATGCCCTATTACTGACCTCAGGTGTTATTTATTTGCAGCCTTCTCCACCCTCCCTCTACATTTTTATCGTGTTACGCTACAGTTGGTAAGCCTCCCTGAGAGCCTTAAACACCAGTAAACGTCTAGTCCAATTCAGAATTGGAATACACTGAATATTCCATTAAAGAGAAAAAAAGTATTCTGGCTAATGTCATTTTTATTAGAGCTGTTTAGCATGCATGGGAAGGATAATGACCTTCCATTTTCACTTCCACCAAAGCATGTGAGTACTTAACACAAGAGGAATATTTATTAAAAGGCTAAAAGACCACAGAGGAAACTACCAACTTCAGGATGATTCCAGCTTCTCTTTGTGTCTGCTGGCCCAATTTTCCAAACCATCCTATCACGTCTCCTGAAATGTGGTGATTTTTTTTTTTTTAATTCTAAGACCCTTATAGGCCTTGTCTACGTGACCATTTTGTTCCTTACAATTTCCCAACATTGAGAGCGCCTGTGTCGAGAAGGCACCGTTAACCACTGGCATTTTAACCACTGGATAGACCAGCCCTGAGTAAGATTAGATGACCCCATTTATAATGCTGATGGCTGCCTGGAATCTTGTCTATGCTGTCATGCCACTGTTGCTATCATGGCCGGAGCTGAACCAGTGGGAGCAAAGTGGGAAATGTTCTGCTAGTTTGGGCAGTTTTGCTAACGGCACAGCATGCTGATTTTAGCCGTCATGACTCTCAGCCACCATTTACTTACAGCACCAATATTTCTGAGTGCTGGGGCATTTCATTGCTACTCCTTGCAACAAAATAGGGTTGAAAAATGCCTACCCATATTGCAGCAATGGTGCAACTTCACAGGAGCTAAATCAGTAAGGTAGGCAGGGCTCAGGGCTATTGCATCACAAATCGCTGCTCTGCACATGGTGCTGAAAACATCTTAGCCCTCTGTAAACTAACCCTTGCACTTAAGAGCAGCTTTACTATTGGTAGCAGTTGTTGTACCGTGGGCACTAATTTTTCCAGCATAGCCAAGGCCACAAAGCAGGAGTGCAACTTTCAGGTCTTCAGAAAGTAGGTTTTCATGGTTCATTTCCATAAAGCCCAATGCATAATGCATTATCTCATTCAAAGGTAAAGAGTAGATACACACAAGGATGAAAGATTAAATCCGGGAAATTCTAAACAATCGGCAGGAGGCAGAACCATGGCAAATTGATTCCACTACCCCTCTGCAAAAGGAAATGAAAAAAGAATATTTGTGTATTTTTTTTAACCACACGTAAGATTTAAAGGCATTCAGAGGGGAGGGGTTAACAAGAGCAACATACATCAGCCTTTGGAAAGTTCTGCAGGTTGAGAAGATTTTTTTTTTAAAAACAATGGACATCTCACCCTTTTCTTGTACAGTATTACAGGGCTAAGGACCTGGAATGATAATGCCTGTTTCTGTATCAGCAATAAGAGAGGAAGAAAACAGAGAGCACATGGAGCTCTGTGCGGGGGAGGGGGGGGACACGCTTGAAGAAATTTGTATTCTCCCCCCAAAGAAAAAGATTAATTTAAATACCTAGGTGGTCTTGCTTGATTGGTTGGTTTTATGTCAGCGCTGACCCTACAGTAACCCCAGTCTTGCTGATCAAAGGGATTATGCTACAGACTCCAGGGTCAACTTTGTTGTCTATAATACTTTGCCTGCTCTCTGTGTAGTGCTTCATGTAGAGCTGCTGTTTGCTGCTTGTCTGGGGGCATCCATACTCTTGTTGTCCTTTAGTGACCTTCTTTTGGACTCAAAGAGAGGTTTAAAGTGTTGATTTACAGTCTGATCTCAGCATACTTTATTTTCTTTCCTGTGTCAAAGCCAGGCGAGGGGAACAAGACAGTGCTATTTAGTGCACAGAGCTCAGAGAAAAGGTAAAGGCTCTGTGACTCCAAGGTATTGTTATTACTGCACATACACAGATTTGATGTCAGGTTGATCAAGCAGGCAATTTCTGAACATCTCTTCTCCCTCGCCAGCACAAATGTTTAGTGCACCCAGAGCTAAGAACAGATGCTATAAAAAAGGCCCCTAACCACTGGAAGTGCTCCTCAGTATAGTAGCAATTCTATTTTATAGCCAGAGGGGGAGAGAGAGAGAGAGAGAGAGAGAGAAGTGTGTGTGTGTGTGTGTGGCGTGCGCGCACACAGCTTCCATCATTACCCGTTTCTATGGGCTCTCTCTCTTTCCCAGGAGGGCATGTGTATACTTTCAGGGCATCATGGCCATGGTTAGCTGCATTCTATTTTTCCTCCTCTCGTATATGAATAATGGGAGAGATGACTTTCCCCTCACCTAAATAATGGAATTATAGACTAAAGTATGGCCTCAGAATTTAAAATGAGCCAAAGGTAATGTACCAATGTATGTTGATGAACTACCATTAGTGTACTGGGAAATTGGTATTGCCATAAATGGTGTGTGAAGCCCCTATCCATGCAGGTAAGCAGATAAAGACAGGAGCACCACCATGTGGAGTGCTGCTGCATAACAGCGTGACTTAACTACAGTGGCACTACAGGCCACGGCTCAGTGCCACAATGCACACAATGCATTTTAAAGTGTCTGAATGGGGCATGAGTGTGTATAGCCTATGGACCTATCTGTCTAGATCAGTGGTTTTCAAACTGTGATCCACAGGCCACTTGTCCACAGAAAGCGGGCGTGTCACATGGTCTGACTCAAAAGGATTTGAGTAGGGCTGTCATATCCAACGAGGGACATGCTGGCATGGGTCTATGAACCCAGGTCTGCAGGGCTCATGGGAGCAGCCATACACCAACCTTCCTCCTGGCAGTCTGTTTAAATGGGACCCATGGAGCCCAGCCCCAGTGTTTGCCTCAGCCCTGAGGTCCGATTGGCAGAGTCCCAGGCAGCTGATTGACCTACTGGGCCCTCCTTAAGCCTCGCGCAGAAACAGGAAACTATCTGAACAATTGTGTTTCTACTCCTTGATTTCCTGGCATCTGACTGGTGGTTCTGATCACCAGTTTGTCTCCTGCTTCTGACCCCCTGGTATCCTGATTCAGCTGACTCCTATCTCATGACTGTGGACTCTGGCTGTGACTACGAGATCTGGCTGCCCATGACCTGGCCGTGACACACTCTTGCGGGAACCAAAACTTGCCCTCTCTCTCTCTCAAGTCATAAATCTCCAGCTGGCAGAGCTGAGTTGTGGCGAGCAAAAAGAAACACGGAAGTGATTGCATTGCTGTGTTATGCCTCAAAACAATGGGGGCAGGGGTGGGACTGAGTATACCCAAATGACCTGAAATAATTTGCTATAGACTAGTAGTCATTTACTCTCTAGAAGGTCAAGCAACATTCAGGTCCCTGAGCATTCCCCATTCACTTACCTACTCACAAATGCGCTACCCCAGAGTCTATTCCAACAGAAGAGATCTGAATGCAGATGCTTCAGAAGCCCATCAACAGGACTCGGCGCAGGCCAAAAGGCTTGTTAGGAAGTAACATGAGGCACCCACTTCTCCGTCCCTCGCAGCCCATGCAGACCTAGGGAAACAAAAGAACAGAGTGTGATCCCTTAACTCATAAAGCGTTGTTGGGGTCTTACATTAAATGTGAGCAGACAGTGCCAGTTCTAGTGACAAAGGCGTGGTAGGTGACTTTGTGATGATTGCTTTCGAATTGTAGTCCAGGGCCTGTTGACTTCGTTAAGTTTTTGAAGCAGGCCATTGAACCATCTTTTTATTAATCTTAGGTGTGATCTTCCCTGGGAATAACTATGTTTGTGCCCTAGCTTTGGTTCTGTATCACTAATACGGAACGGGATGGGGTTTTTCCCCTGCTCTTTTTTTACCTTAGAAATGTCAGGTCTGGTTTTCTGGAGAACTTGTTCAAAGTCTCAGAAATGTCGATTTTGAGCTTTTTCAGACCTTCATTGATGGAGTGAAGGGACTGAATTTCAGCAGTAACCAGGACACTCAACACGCTCCAACCCAGTGTCTGAAATAGGGGACTGCAGCAGAACCTGTCTCTGGGCAACCTATCAAGCACAGCTGGTGGTAGGCTGCATAATTGTCTATGCTACCTAATTGGTTGGAAGAGTCAGACAACCACCTTTTAAGCCCAGCTGTGTAGTGGCTGCTTAAAGCATTTGCTCATAATGGAGAGAGCTTCTGCCTTGGCCCCAGTCTTGTCTCACTCCAAGTAACTTAGCTCTACTCCTCAGCTCTGATTCCTGACAGGCTCTGCCGCTCCTTGGCTCTGGCATCTACTCTGACCCAGGTTCTGGCTTCTGACTCTGTCTGTGAACCTTGGCTCTAGTACCTGGCCTCTGACCCTGGGCTCCAATTCCTGGCTACTGATTGCTGCTCTAGCCACTAGGCATGGCCACCCACGTCCCAGTCACTGATACCCAGGACTCTATGGCATTGTATATAGGTTCTCCTACCACCATCTTCATTGTTGTATCTGAGCAATGCCCTGGCTCAAGTCAATCACACCTGTATTAAATCTTAAGTAATGTTCCATTCCATACTGTTTCATTATTCCTTCAGCATCTTTTTAGATCAACACTTCACAGCACAAGATAGATTGCTTCACAGTCTAGAAACATTACAGTCTTACCCACCCCACAGCTATTCAATATAAAGTGGTATAGTGCAGGGGTCTGTCTGGTTGTCTTATTGTCACTACTTTTAAAACCAGGCACAATACACTGGACCCAGCATTAGTCATAAGATTTAGGCCACATAGTATAAAATGCAATCTTTTCAGGTTAACTTAGAGGAACTTTTATGCAGTATATGATGTGTGCACAGTAGGGCTGTCAATGAATTGCAGTTAACACACGCAATTAACTCAAAAAAATTAATCACAGTTTTAAAAATGAATTGTGATTAATCGTACTGTTAAACAATAGAATACCATTGGCATTTATTAAATATTTTGGATGTTTTTCTACATTTTAAAATATATTGATTTCAATTACAACACAGAATGCAAAGTTTACAGTACTCATTTTATTATTTTATTACAAATATTTGCACTGCAAAAATGATAAACAAAAGAAATAGTATTTTTCAAGTCACCTCATACAAGTACTCTAGTGCAATCTCTTTGTCGTGAAAGCGCAACTTACAAATGTAGATATTTTTTATTACATAACTGCACTCAAAAACAAAACAATTTAAAACTTTAGAGCCTACAAGTCCACTCAGTCCTACTTCTTGTTCAGCCAGTCGCTAAGAGAAACAAGTTTGTTTACATTAACAGGAGATATTGCTGCCTGCTTCTTATTAACAATGTCACTTGAAAGTGAGAACAGACATTCACATGGCACTTTTATAGCCAGCATTGTAAGGCATTTACATGCCAGATATGCTAAACATTCGTATGCCCCTTCATGCTTTGACCACCATTCCAGAGGACATGCTTCCATGCTGATGACCTTGTTAAAAAAAGAATGTGTTAATTAAATTTGTGACTGAACTCCTTGGGGGAGAATTGTATGTCTCCTGCTCCATGTTTTACCCGCATTCTGCCATATATTTGATGTTATAGCAGTCTCTGATAATGACCCAGTATGTTCATTTTAAGAACACTTTCACTGCAGATTTGACAAAACACAAAGAAGGTACCAATGTGAGATTTCTAAAGATAGTTACAGCATTCGAGCCAAGATTTAAGACTCTGAAGTGCATACTTCCAAAATCTGAGAGGGATAAGATGTGGCACATGCTTTCAAAAGTCTTAAAAGAGCAATACTCAGATGCAGAAACTACAGAACCTGAACCACCAACAAAGAAAATCAACCTTTCTGCAGGTGGCATCTGACTCAGATGATGAAAATGAAAATGCGTCGGGCTGCACTGCTTTGGATCGTTATCGAGCAGAACCCATCATCAGCATGGACGCATGTCCTCTGGAATGGTGGTTGAAGCATGAAGGGACAGATGAATCTTTAGTGCATCTGGCATGCAAATATCTTGTGACACCGGCTACAACAACAGTGCCATGTGAATGCCTATTCTCACTTGCACTTGCAAATGTAAACAAACTTGTTTGTCTGAGTGACTGGCTGAACAAGAAGTAGGACTGAGTGGACTTGTAGGCTCTAAAGTTTTTTATTGTTTTATTTTTGAATGCAGTTATTTTTTGTACATAATTCTACATTTGTAAGTTCAACTTTCATGATAAAGAGATTGCATTACAGTACTTGTATGAAGTGAATTGAAAAATGCTATTTCTTTTATTTTTACAGTGCAAATATTTATAATAAAAATACATTTAAAGTGAGCACTGTGCACTTTGTATTCTGTGTTGTAATTGAAATAAATATATTTGAAAATATGGAAAACATCAAAAAAAATTATATAAATAATATTCCATTATTGTTTAACAACGTGATTAATCACGCATTTAATCGTGATTAATTTTTTTAATCGTTTGACAGCCCTACTGCACAGATGTGTATGTGTGTATATTACATTTGTTACATCTGTTATTAGAGTAGTTTATTATTTACTTGCAGCACTGCCCAAATGAGTGAGGTGCTTGCCAAGCAGAGAAGAAGACAGTCCCCGTCCTGAAGAGGCTGCAATTTAAACAGAGAAAGGTGAATGAAGTTGCAAGCAAAGTGATTAACATGGGGGTAAGTACATGGCTTATTAGTTATGTTTATTGTTGGGCCCTTTGTTTGTGTTTTTTCAAGTTAAACACACCAAGGAACTGCTCCTGTAGTCTAGTCCATGCCTTGACTTCAGTAGAACTCCACATGGACAATCGAGGGTATACTTTTGTGGCTCATGCTGCAAAGCCTAAATTCTCTTCCCCACATCCACGCTCCACAATTTATCACTCCTTCCCCCCCCCCCTTAAAGGCAGAACAATTCCCAGTTTTATTTGTCCTTATTCCCCTCCCATCTCTCTCTAGATAAGTGAGTAGTTAAGTCATAGGGTAAAATAAACAAACAGATCATCTGTATCTATATGGCTGGATGTTGGGAGGGATATCAACTATAAACATGTCTCTGATTTTATCCAAGTCATCCAACTTTTTTCACTTTCTCTTCTATACTGTATGTTCTCAGTACTCCCTCCACGAGCTACTCAATAGATGACAGGGTGCCATTTAAGAGTTGTTGCCATTTGGGTAAGATTAAATTTTCCACTATAGAGTTGGTTTGTTTTGGGGGAGGGTTGTTTGTCTATTTGTTTGGGGAGGTTATGTTTTTGTTTTTGTCTGCATTTCTATGCATTTGACAAACCAACATAGATGCCCAAATTTTCCACTAAAAGGAATGCAGCTGCATTCTTTTCCAGATTTCAAATGTATCTTGCTTAAATTATCAGTAAGGAACAGAAGTAAAAACAGGTTCCTATTTTCTTACCTCTTTTGGAAGGGGGAAGGGTAGTGCACTAACATGCCTCTGTAAGATCAGATGCATAAATAAGGAGAGAAAGTGAGAGCAAAATATTTCATCTACTGTTTCTACTACAAATATTTTCACATTAAACTTAAACTGGTCTGAGTAAGCACAGAACAAAATTAAGTTAGTTGAGCATTGATGTTTTGGCCAGATCCTCTCAGCTATCATAAATTGGTGTGGCTTCAATGGAACTATGCTGATTTATACAAACTGAGGATTCAGTTAAAAAAAAAAAAAACCTGAGGGTGACCTAAGTGTGCTGTTATCCTGTTTTGACATATTTATAAGAATAATTGAACCAGTTTTAATGATTTTTCTTCATTTAAAAACAAATCCCCATGTCAGTTCCTTTCATTGGAGGCCTGCTTTGCAGTTATTTCAATCTGCTCTTTTCTTGGTCAGCTTTAAGGTTTTTAGAAAAAGACAATTCTATAAATATTTGCTGTCTTTTTAATTTGAACAACATAGTATCAAATCTGTAATAGTTAGGGAAACTTTCATTGACTGCCAATGGTATTCTGTGAAAAAACTGACTAAGTAGGAAACATCTCACCCTTGGGAAATATTGACTGCTGGTTCCAAAGACATAATTAATAAGTGGCAGGATTTATCATGTGGGTCATGTTTTACAAGATACCTGAGTCATTATTGATTATGATTAGATTATTCAGATTGCAAACTCTTATTTAAATTGAATGATACAGAAAGGCTGTCTGTATTCCAAGTCATGTACAGCACCAAGCATCCTGTAGCACATACTTACAGTAACAGCAAGGAGTCTGGACTCCTTGTTGTTTTTGTGGATATAGACTAACACGGCTACCCCGTGGTAGCTTACAGTAGTAGTTGCAATCATGTAGATACTACCATGATGTATGTATGGAACCTGAGTGTGCCAGACAAATGGAATCCCTACTTTTAACATCTTACAAACTAAAGGCAGAAATGAGTTCAATACACTGATATAATTTTATACTAACAAAATACCACAAATGACCCAAGAGATGCGTTTTGACCTGTCAATAGAGAATATATACTCATGATACAAATTGACCCACAGATATATCTGTAGTCTGTGTATTATCACACTGATATAGATTTTAGAAAGAGACTTGCAACTAGAGCTGATTGAAATGTTCCAGATGACAAGGATTTTGTTCAAATGAATCTTTTTGTTGGAAAAAGAAGACTTTTTTTTTTAAGATGAAAATTTCACAAAATATTCCACTTTTTGAAATTTTCCAGCTTATTTTTTAGCTTTGTTTTGTTGGGGTTGTTTTTCTGCAAAGAAACAAAATAGCTTGGGGTTTTGTTTGTTTTTTCAGGAAGGGGTTGCACCTTCTCTCCCCTTTTCTCTTTTCTGCCCCTTCTCCCATTTTTCCCCCTTTTTCCAGTGGCAAAATGGAAAAAGGAAAAGGAGGGGGGAAGAAAACAAACTGAACATTTTTAATGCAAAATTTTTCAGTACAAAATTTCATGAAAATTTTCTAAGCTAGTTTTTTTAATTTAAAAAAAAAAACTTTTAAACTCCCAGGAGTTTGCAGTTTATTTTTTCCTTTTTGACCAGCTCTCCCTGAAACATTATCGAAGAAATTCCAATTCAGGTGCTCCCAAATATGGGCAACACTCTTTCTTCTGACTTATAAGGCGCACTTTGCTATTTATGATACTGCAATGGAAACAGAGAAGTGAAGCCTCTTGCAAAATCAGCCAAAGCTACAGGTTAGACTGGAAGAATGAGCACAAGTTTAATAGTCAGGAGGCCATGAGTTGTCATCCTGGCTGTGCTTCTGATTTCCCATGCAGCCTTGGGCAGAGGAGATAAAACCTATCTCACAGCAAGGCTGTGAGGATTAATTAAAGTGAAGTGTTCTATTAATGCTAAATATTATTATCACAGGCTCTGTTATCCAGCTGCAAGAATCACTCCAAACACTGGGCCCAATTCTGCCCTTAGTAACACTCTGGTTTCATTGGGAGTTGTGCATGTACAAGTGAGGGTAAAATTTGCCTCTGTAATAGAGGGACCTCAGCCCTGCAGCACCCCCTGGCAATCTGCCATGGAACTGCCATTGGCCTTGCTTGCCTCAGTTCCCCTTAGGCTAGGGATGGAACCTATATCCATCAATCTTCATCTGTATATACCGGCCTCCTGCTGGGCTACTCGTTTTACCTGCCCGTTTAGTGTCCTGCACTCAATAGTCTGAGGAGTTCTCAGCAGTCTCTAACCCATCCCTGTGAGGGTGGTAGGGGGGCTCAAGCCCACCTCTCATCTGGGTCCTTCCCTGGCCAGCTTCCTACTTGGTACCTCCTGCCTGGTAGTCTTCTCCGATCCCTTCTGGCAGAGAACTCTGGGCAGCTTCCTCCAGTCTGGCCCTGCAGAGTCCCTTCACCGGCTCTAGGTTTCTCCAGCCGCCATCCTGTTCTGGCTGAGGCTGGGCCGCAGCCTTTTACCCCCGCTGTTGTTAGCCAGCCCATAGGCTGCAGCTGGGGAGGTGACGGCTCCCTTTTTTAACCCTTCAGTGTCCATTCCCTGGTAATGTCCACAAACCCCTTCACAGTCCCTCTCTCCAGAGCTGCAGCAGAGTCTCCGAGTGTGCAGACGGCCATGCTGTGAAGCACGGCAGAGTGTGTGTGCGATGAGGGAAGACGCAGCAGGGGCATAAAGGTCCTACTACATTGCAAAGAGCAGCTCAGGCTGCAACAGCTGGATCCACGCTATGCTAAAGCGGGGCTGTTTTGGTTGTACTGTAGTTTTGATCCATCTCTCTTCTACTGAGGTACAACACTTACCCCCACTGGGAGCTCTCAAAAGAAAGTCAGACACTTTTGTTGAAGTTGCACCTACTTGCTGCATTCTTCAGACCTTGCCTCCAGCAATCCCCAACACGCATTCCTTTAGGCAAATGACCAGCAAGCAGTTGACCATATCAGTGAAGATGTCAATAGCCTCAGGCGATCGCTTACTTTGGTTATTTTCACAAAGAAAGAGCAGTTCAAAATTTACCAGAGATTAGTAAAATGAACAGGAGTCCTTGTGGCACCTTAGAGACTAACACATTTATTTGAGCATAAGCTTTCCTAGGCTAGGACCCACTTCAGCAGCCCACGAAAGCTTATGCTCAAATAAATGTGTTACTCTCTAAGGTGCCACAAGGACGCCTGCTCTTTTTGCGGATACACACTAACAGGGCTGCTACTCTGACACCTGTCATTATGCAAGACAGAGATTAGTAGAAAGACTCATGACCTCTCCACATGGTTGCAGTCAAAGGACAGGACCTCAGGCAATACAATTTCTCTCAACAGTCACTGAAAACTTTCCCCTCCCTGCACCAATGCTCTTACATAAATGAAACTATTTGCAATGTCCATTTTATGTTGGAAAGTTCTCCTCTCCCCAGGATCACTGGGCCCAGTTTTTTTTCCGCCTTGGCCCCTTTACACTGCTCTCCTCCGGCAACATAAAGGAGCCAGACAGCAGACAGAAACAGCACCCTGCCTGCGTACAGACCTACTCCTGGCAGGATTAGATGGCTCTCCGGTTAAACCACTAGTGGCTGGTCTACATTAGCACTCTAATGTAGGAGCTGCACCAGCACTAGTGTAACAGAGAAATCGGAAGAAAAGCACTAAGGGTAACGTTTTAGATTGTAAACTCTTTGGGACGGGGAGTATCGTTTAGGGTTTATCCAGCCCCTAGCAAAATGGGGCCCATGTGGCTGGTTGGCCTTTAGGCACCACTGAAATATAGATGTTAAATAATGTAGTCAGAGCCAAAGAGAACAGATCCAGCATAACGGTACAACAGTTACCTAACAAGTGAACCTTAGCAGCAGCAGCACCAACAACAAACACAGTACAAGTAGAAATTTTCAAAGACAAGTTGGGAGGAAACCGCAAGAAATGGCAGTTGAGCCTTATTAGTGCTATAAATTACAGAGCCGGTTTCAGTTCCTGCAGTTCCTCTGTAGTTGTGTGACGCTGTCTCTCTCACAGCCAGCGATTGGGGTCTGCAAAGCCTGTAGGCACAAAACAAAGCAGTCATCAAGAGCACAAATTATACAAGTAAATCTTACTTTAATTTTAAATCCAAGGTGTGTTTGGTGGCTCCTCTTGAAGTAATGTCAGCTACCGGTGAGCCTGAAGTTAACCACAACATTTGGATCCAGATATGAACTCCCCCAAAGCTGAAGGGGTCTTAGTTCAGGCCAATCTCTAATTTTAACAGTGGCTGGGGCATCTAGGAGGAGAGGATCAGTTTCTTGTCTGACAGGGTGACCATATGTTCCGATTTTATAGGGACAGTCCCGATTTTGGGGTCTCTTTCTTATATAGGCTCCTATTACCCCCCACCCCCGTCCCAATTTTTCACACTTGCTGTCTGGTCACCCTATTGGCTGATGATATTGGGAACTTCTCATAGCCAGGGCATCATCAGTCATTGACATGAACTCTTGATTATCCTTTTTTCCCCCCACATAGAAAATCCATCCTTAGGAGACTATAGAGAGTCTCACAGTGTGGCTTCAAGCTCACTAGTGAGCACTGCTCACTACTTTGCTGATGGAAGCTATGAACCTTGGTATTCATAACTATTATTATAATTATTTCTTATTTAAGACCCAACAATGTGCTTGGCACTGCAAAAGACACAAGACAGAGATCATCCTTGCCCTAAAGATTTTACAATTAAAGGCCAAATACCCACCATTGGTCATAGTTCTTACTACGAGGAGTAGTTCCATGGGCTTTGATGGAACTAATCACTGTAGCCCTCAATCAATCCCAAGGGAAAGAGTCAATATTAAATTGTGTCCATGCAGCACTTAAAACGATGGTGTCCTGACACTTGATTAGTAACCCTATGCACTACTGCATTACAAATAATACATAATAATGATCTCACAATGTTAGTAAGCACTCCACCTGATAGGAGGTACATAGACACTGAAAAGACAGGATGCTCTGAGAAGCCCACGAGATGAGTTATTTGAAGTTTTGTGGTTTATGTTTTTGCTTTTAATTACTAACTCACTTCGTGTGGCCAATGCAGAAAAAGTGAGTCTTAGTAGAAGTAATAATATAAACAGTTTTAGTTCTTATGTTTCTATCCCTAAGCACCTCACATAAAACACAGTAAAAACAATAACATAAAAAGCATCAGGTCCTTTTCCACTCTGTCAACTAAAACAACTTTGGCTAACCTAGATGTAACTGCTGCTCCAAGGTAGGTATGTGCATTGCAATGTGTTCTGGATCACTCTCACTGAATTATTTCAGTACTCCAGGACTTGCTTATAAGTAAGTGACCTGTGACAGTTGGTACAAATGTTCTGGACCAACCAAGCTGTGCCTGGCAGGAACACACATAATCAAAGGTACCAAGGTGGCTTAAAGCCATTGTAATAGGTTGCCATTCGGGGACATTGATGCAATTGCCATACTCATGCAGGGAAACCTTAATGAGGTGTTGTGTTGGGAGTGGCTTCACAAAAGGAAGGGTGATATCCAGACACACTGTCTCCAGAGCATGAGAACTCGGTCACTCTCCGGAGCTGGGGCAGGAGCAAAGGGTGTATGTTAATGTGTATTCAGCAACCAGCAAATAGCTCTTGGAAAGAAACTTTGTGCTGAGCTGCCAGAGACAGTTTGGTTTGTGGGGCTGTGAGAGCCCTGGAAGAGGAGGAGTTGCAGTGTGACCCAGAAAGGAAGCAGAGGCTGAGAGACAAGCAGTTGCTTGGGTACCCAGCTAGGATGTCTGACGAGATTTTTGCAAGTCTTCTGTGCCATGTGTTCTTACTGCTGGTCAAGGTTACAGCACAGTGCGTATAGTTTTCTGTAAATAAACACATTACACCAAGGATTACCGCAACTCTCTGTCAGTGACTTCTCAATCACATAGAACCACCTCACAAAGTCCCAAATTTCAGCTGTCTGTTTGGTCAAAGAAGCAACACCACCTTTCTGTTCTCCCAATTCAAGGGACACCAGTACAATTCCCAGCAGAAAACAAAATAGCCTAAAGTCATTTCTGGACTCAGCAGCCTCTCAGGGATGTTCCATCAGTTGGAGATCAGCAAGGCACAAGGGTGCCCTGGCCTTATCCCTTTCTGTAACAAGACCCTGTACACCAGAAGCCAAGAGCAGAGAGGTGTCATGGGAGCCAGTAAGGCAACCCTATACTACAGGAGAATTCCTCTATGGAAAGGGAATCCTCCACTACCAATTAAGATAGGTTTACGGTCACTTTGTGCCACCAGAATACATAAAGCCGCCTTGAAGGACCAAAGAATCTGGCTCCAAGTCTCCTGCATGAACATGCCAACCTGAAGTTGTTTCTGGTGTGGATTTGATACATCACCTACTAATATAACATGTAATCTTCTGCCAATAGTTGTATTGCCTATCTGAGACTGAGCCAGTCACATAAAAATTTGGGAGGGGGTAAGCAGCAGGGCTTTCAGCCTTCTCAGACACGAGGATTGCTGCCAAGGACAAATTAACACAGAGTGTCTGGTAGCCCTGGCTCAAGCAGATCTTTGATTTACAATTCTTGTGCTGCTTCCATTCTTTCTGCCCAGCAGGATGATCAGTAGAATAAAAACAATTCAAATCATTTGGGATTTTTTAAAATAGATCTATGGAGAATCTGTAGTAACTCTCCTGAAACTTTCTGGTCTTTTGCCTTTATTTATAGTCTAGCTCAGTGTTTCCCAAACTTGGGATACCACTTGTGTAGGGAAAGCCCCTGTTGGGCCGGGCCAGTTTGTTTACCTGCCCCGTCCACAGGTCCGGCCGATCGCAGCTCCCATTGGCCGCGGATCGCTGCTCCAGGCCAATGGGACCTGCTGGAAGTGGCGGCCAGCACATCCCTCGGTCCGTGCCATTTCCCGCAGCCCCTATTGGCTGGAGCTGTGAACCGTGGCCAGTGGGAGCCGCGATCTGCCAAACCTGCAGATGGGGCAGGTAAACAAACCGGCCCAGCCCGCCAGGGGCTTTCCCTACACAAGCGGCGTCCCAAGTTTGGGAAACACTGGTCTAGCCAGTTGGAGTTAAGACATGGGGAATTCTTTCCAACAGTTAGACCAGGGACTGGGAGTTAGGGCTACTGGGACATATGATTGACTCAATCAAAAACTTTCTGCATGATCTTGGGCAAGACACTTGACTTCTCTGTGCCTTGTTTTCCCCATCTGTGAAGTGCAAAGTAGTAAGAGGGGTGTAAAATACCTGAATGAGAACTCAGTTGTCGACAAGCTTACTCATTTTGCCACTTTCAAACAAATCTGATTCTAAATCAGATTGAAATGTTGGATAATGAAATGACTGATGCCCATGAAGATGAATATGTCCTGCCTCCCTTCTGCTGCCCAACTCCCTCTACCATTGCCCCTCTTGCCCAAATCTGTCTGTCATGGGACGTTCCCTCCATCCAATCTGCCCCCAGCTCCACAGTTCCCCTCCCTCTGTCCTGCTGGCTCAGCTTTCCCCTTCAGCTCCATCCCCAGAGCCCAAGTCCTGTGCCTGCTGGCCTGGCTCCCTCCATTCACTGCATTCCTCTCTATATTGACTATCAGGATCCAGATTTGGTATAGGGCAGTTACTGGGAGCCCCTCTTAAATGGACACAAATCAGATATTAGGAATGGCAATATACAAAAACCTGTAGAAGAACACTTCAGCCTCCCTGGCCACACAATAGCAGATCTTAAGGTAGCCATCCTGCAGCAAAAAAACTTCAGGACCAGACTTCAAAGAGAAACTGCTGAGCTTCAGTTCATCTGCAAATTTGACACCATCAGCTCAGGATTAAACAAAGACTGTGAATGGCTTGTCAACTACAAAACCAGTTTCTCCTCTCTTGGTTTTCACACCTCAGCTGCTAGAAGAGGGCCTCATCCTCCCTGATTGAACTAACCTCATTATCTCTAGCCTGCTGCTTGCTTGCTTATATATACCTGCCCCTGGAAATTTCCACTACATGCATCTGACAAAGTGGGTATTCACCCACGAAAGCTCATGCTCCAAAACGTCTGTTAGTCTTTAAGGTGCCACAAGACTCTTTGCTGCTTTTACAGATCCAGACTAACACGGCTCCCCCTCTGATACCTGATCTTTGGTGGTTGATGATTTCAAAAAAGGGGGAATCTTCACAGCCCTCAAAGTCATTACTCTTAATTATTGAGAAAATAATATTGCCCCAGATGTGACTGAATAAATGGCAGGGATAAACAAGTGATATAGAAGCAAAACTAGAAGAAAGAGCATAAGGAAAAACACTGGGCTGGCCTACACTTTTCTGTAATTTTGAACAAAAAAATCACACCCACAACTGTGCAGGCCAAAGCCCTAGTATAGATGCAGTATAAAAATATTTTTGCCTCTATAGCTATACCAGCAAAAACCCTTTTTTGTTGGTATAAACTGCATCTCCACTAGAAGAGTTTGCTAGTATAGCTATGTCGGGCAAACCCTTTCTTCTGTAGTTGAGGCCAACACCAACAAAAGCACATGGTAGAAATATACCCCAGAAGTAAGACTCTTTCATGTGAAAAGTCTCACGCAGTTAAGCTACGGACAATCTCACAGAACTATATATCCTATATAAATAACCACCTAATTATGGCTCTGATACAGGACATAATATAAGTAAAGGTGAAGGTGCGAAAAAGAGAAAAAGAAGGCAATCAAAAGCAGAGTGGATGCCTTAATCAGAAGTGGCTCTGAGACTCTTCATTCTACAGATGACTTTGAGCTGGAGTCAGACATTACAGCATATCCGTCTGCTTCAGGGCACTGAAAGCAACTCCCTTTTCCCTGCTGGGTCTCCTGCAGCACTTACTGCATGCGGTGCCACCATCAAATACCAAGAGTCAATGGGATAAAGAGACACAATATGGCCAGAAAAGAATACAGCAGGGGGAATTTTTTAGGGACCAAGTCTCAGGGACTACATCAGCCATCAGAAAACAAAAAGGCCAGGGCCCCGGAGGAAAGAAAACTTGGCAGGAGGACCCTCCCCTAGTTGTCCTTAATTTCTTCTGTGGAGAGGCAGGACCTCCACTGAAGAGACAGAGCTTCCCCCTCAGAATCTAGGGAGCCACAGGAGACCATTGCCCTCAGCAGACAGCCCCTGCATCTGCTCGCTTCCTGCCTTTACTCCAGCTCTCTAGCAGAATAGCTCCAGTTCAGCCACAACTTTCCTCTGCTGCGCTTGGATATTCCCTTAAATGGAGGATTTTCCCTGCTGCATTGACTTTTCAACAGATTTACCCAGTGCCTAATTTGTGCCAGGGCTTGCAAGGGCGGAGCCCCGGTACCTCTCAGCTCGGCAGTTCATAGCCTGTCACCTCGGGACTTGCTGCATCAGTTATGAAAGTAAAAAAAATTTGCTTGAGCCCTGGCACCTCCTTCATTACAGATTAAGCACTGGATTTACCACTGCTGGCTGTGAGAGACAATGCACTTCCCTCTGGCCCCAGCTCTCACATTCTTTCCCTCCCGCCCCTGGCCCCTGCCACACACATGGCTCCTCAGATTGGTGGAGGGTCCTCTCAGGGTCCCACAACAGGAAAATATGAAACGGCAAAGGATCCTGACCCACCCACAGATCTGGAGGGATCTTTCCTACTGGCCTGAACAAACAAACTCAAACTTCATCCATGCTGGCATGTAGCCTATTGGCCCTCTGAGGAAAATAAATGAAGTCTCATGCAGATTACAGCATGGGGCTAGATGAGACCTTACCCACTGAGAAGACCCGTCTGCTCCTTATAGAAACTAAAGATCCTTTGTTCCTTCTTGTAATAGCAGGGGGCTTGCTACAGTGCTGCTTGGCCAAAGTTTCTCCTTTTCTCCCCCTCCTCCCCCCAGTTCTCTCTCGTACTGGTTGTCCATCTAACTGCAGTCTTTAATGGCTACATCATTCCTGTAAGTCACATTTTTAATACACTTTTGGGAATAAATGTGCTTCATAAATGCAAACTATTATTTTTTTGCATTTATTGTTATGCTTCAGAAATCATATTATTCTGGGGGAATACAAATCCGAAATGTTGACACCCAGAGAATTTCTGCACCCTGAGGCCTTGCCTTCACTAAAGAAATTTTGCAAACATTTCCCAGTTGCTAACGGCAGTTCAGCTCTACCCCACTGTAGAGAGCCCAGGTAGAGACCAGTTGCTGCTGGTATTTTTTTAAGCACCATGTCCTCTAACCCTGCTCAGAGTGGTTCTAACCTAAACAAAGCTTAAAATGCAAGTGGCAGCCGGCCAGCCCATTCACGGTAGACCCCTCAATATTTGCTACTGCTGGTGGAGCTAACTGGTGTTAGCAATAATGGAAAACCTTGGCTAAAATGTCTATTCTGTAGACGGGGCAAGAGTGTTCTCAAGTGCAGAGCTGTTTAATTATTGACAAAGGAACAAGCCCCCCAAACATCTTGCATTTCATTTGCTGAAGAAAAAACACTATTCAAATCGGTAGTGCCTAAAAGCGTTTTTTTGTTTTTTTGAAGTTAGTGCATCTAAAGGAAATAAAATACTCGGCCTGAGCCGTGGTACCAAGAGTTTAATATTCTCTCTGCATATTCGTAACAAATCAATGCATGTTTTAAAAATGTCAATGCACATCTGGATATTTGTCTGCATGGCTACCATTTTTTGGTCCCGCAAACTGAGCACATTCTGTTTATCATTCTGCTGAGTAACATTCCTGCTACCTAGAGCAAAACAAACATCAGGTGCTGAAGTGCTGACATGCTAATGGAATGTTGGTACTTGAAAAGGAAGGCTCAGGGTTCTGCTGCAATACACAATCTGCAATGGGATGCAGCAGTGAAGGTCTCAGACATGCTGCAATAACTCCCTTATGCTGTATACTGATATACAGTTTCTGTGTGATGTAGTTTCTCGAGGAGTGCATAATAAGAGCTAACATTTGTGAACTAGTGTGCCTAAAGTTAGGTTCCTAAAACCTTGTTTAGGCATCTAAAGAAATTCTTTTCAGAGCTCCTGCTGCAATTATTGATTTCATTTTGATGCACAGGGACTGCTCCCTCTATGCACTCCCCTTGGGCACACCTAAAGCTTGATCCAAAGCACATTTGAAGAGTCTTTCAATTGATTGCTGCTGGATTTGGATCAGGCCCATTTTACCAAAAGCGCTGGAGAAGGGAAAGGTGGAGGTGCAACCATGACCCAGCACATCTTCTTTCAGCACACTGAGCAGAGCAAGCTGCATCATTGGAAAGGATGACCTCCTGGGATCCCCACTAGGCCACAGGGAGCTCTGGGAGGGGTTGTCCTTCCCCAACCACTTCCCTAGAGTAAGGGTAGCTCCACACTGCCCCGTACTCAGGGCTCTGCCTGTGGCACAGTTTAGCCCGAAGGATGCACAGTGAAGCACTCAGAAGTCAGGACATTCCAAAGGCAAGGCTGCACATATAGCCTTAACTCTGGCCCTTGTGTGTATAGATTTTACCACAAATTTTATTTACTCAGTCACATACTATTTCACAAATAATACCCTATAATATTATACCACATTTCACATTGGACATGTTGTATTTTACAAGGACTCCAGGCACTGAATTAATACTGAACTGCTTCCATTGGTACTGGGAGCACCAAAATCCTTTAGGGTTGATATGCTACTGGAGTGCCTTTTAAGATACAAGCTGAGGAATCTGCACTGCCACTGCCAATTCTGAGAATAAATAGAGGGCAAGTCTCTATGTCTGCCAATCTGGCACCTTTCATGAGTAATAAATTCACTCAAAGCTTTTCTGCAGACAGAGTTGTTTGTAGCTATGTTGAAGGAATTAGCTTTTTAGATACTGCTGGAATTATTAAATAGAGGTCCTACTCCCAGAGCTGCATGAAATACTGAGCTCACAAGCAGCATTTGTGAGTTTTCTGTTAGCTAGATAGACTAGCAAGGAAAAACTGGTAGGATTTATTGACAAAGGGTGAGATTTCCCAAGTGATTTAGGAGCATGCACCCCATTGACTTTCAATTAGACTTGTGCTTCTAAGTCACTTGGGGTATCTCAGTTAGATACTGTGACACACTGTACCTCCGAATGACACCCTGTAACCCCCATATTCATCGTTCATATTTGGTTGTGATATTTCATACAAAGCATGCCATGTAAGGTATCATATGAAAGGTCATGATCTGATGAAACCTGTGGTTCTGTCCAAATATGTATATCATTAGTGTGTATAAAGCTATGAGATTCTGCTGTATGGTTGCTACTGAAATACGCTGTGAGTTTGCTAGTGGCATGCAAATTATCCCTGCCAGACCACCCATTAATCAACTGTGCAACTCAACTATGCAAGCACCACACAATGGGAACTGATCATTTACTGGGACTCAGCAAAGCCCACCAGGACATGTCTGGGCTACTGTCTGCCAGGCACATGGGGCAAGAGTATAAATGAAGGAACAGTTGCAGCAGGTCTTTGACATTCTCCTCCCCCACCTATGCTGGAAGCAACTGGGATGCCAAAAAGACAAAGGTCATCTGTGGAGACTGCTCCAGATTTCAGGAGGGAAGTCTGTGCATTAAGGACTGTAACATCCAGTGGGGTGAAAATATTGCTTGATTCAAATCTGTTTAGCTTATAGAATTTAGATTGTGTGCTTATTTTTATTTTCTTTGGTAACCATCTCTGTCCTTTTATGCCCACCACTTATAATCACTTAAAATCTATCGTTTGTAGCTAATAAAACCTGTGCTCAATGTACAAAAGCTGGTGCATGTCTTCTCCACATTGAGGGAGGGACGGACTGGGTAATGAACTTACGTTGGTCAGGCTTCTGATCCCGGCAGTACGTGACAGCTCCAGGGTCCTAGGCTGGGCAGCTGGAGGGGACTGGCTGGAGCTTCTCTGTTGTTGGTTCATGAGTGGCTGGGAGAAGTATTCATGTAACTCAGCTGGATGTGTCCCTGCCGGTGGATGTCTGTGTAAGTGCAGTACCTGGAGAGGTTTGCAGCTTGTCACAGCAGCACAGTGTGAGAAGGAGCGCCGGTTGGTAAGCCAGATGGCTCAGGTTGTACCCCGGGGATCCTGTGTCATGCCCATGGCTGACCTGTGCCAGCTGATTTGGGCTTGTGGGACTCAGGCTAAGGGGCTGTTTAATTGTTGTGTAAACATTTGGGCTCAGGCTGCAGCCGGAGCTCTGAAACCCGGCTCCTACCTCTCAGGGTCCTACAGCCCGAGTTCCAGCCTGAGCCCGACGTCTACACTGCAATTAAACAACCCATTAGCCCGAGCCCAAGTCAGCTGGCATGGGCCAGCTGCAGGTGTCTAATTGCAATGTAGCCATACCCTGATAGGCCCAGATCACCAAAGATATTTAGGCACATAGATCCCATTGATTTCAACAGGATTTAGGTGCCTAAAGACTTTTGAGGATCTGGGCCTAGCACTTTTGAAAATCCCACCCTGTATTAACGTATGGGGAGAAGAGATGGGAGACAAAAATGACACAGAGGCTGCAAGCCTATGGAACTGGAAGGATGGTATGTTTCCAATGGGATAAGACGGGAAGGAAGAGAAGAGGGCTGTGGAGATAAGATGAGGAATTCAGTTCTCATGGGGCTGAGCTTTGAGTTGGCAGCACAACCTGCAGAAGGAGCTGGCTCAGAGGCTGTCAGAGAGCAAGGAGACCAAACAGAAGTAGACAAATAGATCTCTAAGTTGCCAGTATAAATATAGTAATTGAAACAGTGAGGTCAGATAAAGCTGTCCTGGGACAAAGTGTAAAGGGAAGAGAGGAGAGGGATGAGGATGGTGTGCTGAGGGATGCTGACAGCAGGCGGGAGTAGAAATGTCCCCAAAGGGGACCGTGCAGGAATAAACGGAGAGAGAGAAAGAAGGAACACTATGGCCTTGGCAACACTAGTGCTTTACAGCGCTGCAACTGTCTCGCTCAGGGGTGTGAAAAAACACCCCCCTGAGCGCAGCAAGTTACAGCGCTGTAAAGCGCCAGTGTAAACAGTGCCCCACCACTGCTCCCAGCACTGTGAGCTAATCCCCTCGGGGAGGTGGAGTACCTGCAGCGCTGGGAGAGCTCTCTTCCAGCGCTGGCACCGCGACCACACTCGAGTGTAGCCAAGCCCTAAGTCTCTGAAGCACATAGGGAAGAAAGCCTTTAGAAAGAAGGAGAGATCAGCCATGTCAAAGGCAGGCAACAGACTGGGAAGGGTGAGAATGGAAAAGAGACTTTGATATGTGCCAACAGAATCACTCAGTCACTCTGCGTAGCACCCCTTACCCCACCCTTGTATATCTAGTTTGTAAACTCCTCGGTGCGGGGACCTTGCTTTCCTTCTTGTCTATAGTGTCAAACAAACTTTTGCCATTGTATGAATAACAATACATGATTAATCATATATATACACACACACACACGGTCATATATGCAAGGGAACACTAGATATATGTGTATATCTAGCGCCCTACCAAATTCACGGTCCATTTTGGTCAATTTCACGGTCATAGGATTTTAAAAATCGTAAATGTCATGATTTCAGCTACTTAAATCTGAAATTTCACAGTGTTGTAATTGTAGGAAGCTTAACCCAAAAAGGAGTTGTGAGGGGCCCGTGGTACTGCTATCCCTACTTCTGTGCTGCTGCTGGCAGTGGCGCTGCCTTCAGAGCTGGGCAGCGGGACATGGTGGCTGTTGGCCAGAAGCCCAGCTCTGAAGGCAGCGCCACTGCCAGCAGCAGCACAGAAGTAAGGATTGCATGGTATGGTACTGCCACTCTTACTTCTGTGCTGCTGCTGGCAGGGTGTTGCCTTCAGAGCTGGGCACCCAGCCAACAGCTGCCACTCTACAGCTGTCCAGCTTTGAAGGTAGCGCAGAAGTAAGGGTGGGAATACCATGACCCCCCCTAAAATAACCTTGTGACTCTCTCTGCAGCTCCCTTTTGGGTCAGGACCCCCAATTGGAGAAACACTGGTCTCCCCTGTAAAATCTATATAGTATAGGGTAAAAGCACACATCAGACCAGATTTCATGGGAGGAGACCAGATTTCACGGTCCATGACGCATTTTTCATGACCATGAATTTGGTAGGGCCCTATATATATCTGTGCAGAGAGAGAGATGTATGGTATTCATGTAATAAACCACAACGCCATGTGAAACATTCACAATATCACCAACCCCAAAAGTTAAAAAATCATGTCAGATCCGCAAAAACTCATGAGATTGTCCTAAAAAAGAGATTTAAAAAATCTTTTTAAAAAAGAGAAAAAAAAAACATGCTGATTTTTCTGTACGGCTTCTGGTTTTTGAGCTCCCCCTGACAGTCCCAAAAATGTGTATGACAATTATAGGGTGAAAAGTCAAACGTAAATGCATGCAATATGTGTGTACAAATATGCAGGCTACAACTCCCCAGTGCACCTGCTCATCGACTCCCCCTCAACCCCTTCCACCACTGCCTAGAGCTCTCCCCTGCATGCCTGCGCCATCATCTCCCTCTGACTCCTTAGTTCCCTGCACCCCAGTTTCCACTAGCATGCTCCAGGTGCCCCCAACTCCCTTGGCCCCCACCTATTTGTTAAGAATTATACTCAAGCTGGAGTTCATTCTAAATATTCTCCTAAATTCTAGTGCGGTGGTTACCAAGCAAATCCCATGATTCAACAAAGCTTTTAATTTCAAAGGCACTTAAGCACATGTGTCAGTGCTTTGCAGAATCAGGGCCCAAATTCTTGTCCATGTTACAATGATCAAATGAGCTCCATTTCTTAAGTTCCTATCTATATATAGATGCAGAGAGAAAGGATGATAGTATAAAGGTTTCATTGGCATGAGTCTAGGATGGCTGCATTACTTGTCTGATAAGATATTGGACCTTAAGCCTGAAACTGGTGCAATTTCAGCTGAACTTTATTAGCCTGTGAAACCAAAAAGATGATGGTAGTGACTGAATTTTGTCCATATAATTTCATGACAAATACCATCCTTGCTCTGGCTCTTCATTTCATATTTTACATTACTTGCAGCTGGTGGATGTGGACATTAAATACTGCTCCTACACGGTTGCAAAGATACATCGTTACACTCCTCTACCCCGGTTTAGGGACCATCTGGTGTTATATACTGATGTTGGCCACTGGGGTGTGTAAAGCGTTGGTTCGGATTTAGATTGCGTCAAACTCGCATCAAACTGCAACATGAAGTCACGTTGGCTCTCTTGTTCAAATTGACACATTTTGCACTTTCAGTAAAGTTGGACTGTTAACTTTATAGCGTTAATACTACAGAATATTGTCTTGGAATTCATTTACTGTGTTGTACTGTAGAATATGATGCCATTAATAGTTTGCAACAAATAGAAAAGAAAGATCACTACCTCCTAATCTTTCCTTCATTTTGCAGGCAGCTAATAATTTTCCGTTGTTCTGACAATTACGGTCAGCTGGCATTATTTTCTAAGTTTACTGAGGCACTGCATCTAAAATGTCTTTTGAAAACAGTAGGGGGAACTATATATCTAATACAAAGCAACAGTCTCAGAGGTTGCAGTCTCCTCACAGGGGCTGCATGACTACAGCACTTGCTCTCAAGCTTTACGAATCTAGGATCCCTTAGATGAAATTAAACTCTACTACTCCTCACAAGGGATGCAGGTTATTTTCCCAAAGTTTCTTTTTCTTTTTCAGACAGACTACGGGGCAGTTCTTTTCTTGCTTTTGCCATAGCTAATAGAAGTCATATTTTCAACTTTGATAATATTCTAAGAAAAAATAATGTGGCAAAACCAGTTCTGAAGAATTAGGCATGACGTAAAATGTAGCACATCTGTGACTTAAACTGCCACTTCAGGGACTGGTTCCTTTTTTTAGTTAGAGGGCTGTGACTAAACTAGTTTGTGCAGTCACAGCTGGCTTGGGATTGTGACCTAGTGGTGAGAGCAGGGAGGTGGGGGTCAAAACCCCTGGGTTCTAGCTCTTCTCCAGATTCACTATGTGAGCAGGGCCTAGTCACTATTTCTCAAAGTCTTTGCTGACTAGTCCAACCCCCTGCTCAAAGCAGGATCAAACCCAACTAAGTCATCCCAGCCAGGGCTTTGTCAAGCCTGACCTTAAAAACCTCTAAGGAAGGAGATTCCACTACCTCCCTAGGTAACCCATTCCAGTGCTTCACCACCCTCCTAGTGAAAAAGTTTTTCCTAATATCCAACCTAAACCTCCCCCTCTGCAACTTGAGACCATTACTCCTTGTTCTGTCATCTTCTACCACTGAGAACAGTCTAGATCCATCCTCTTTGGAACCCCCTTTCAGGTAGTTGAAAGCAGCTATCAAATCCCCCCTCGTTCTTCTCTTCTGCAGACTAAACAATCCCAGTTCCCTCAGCCTCTTCTCATAAGTCATGTGTTCCAGCCCCCTAATCATTTTTGTTGCCCTCCGCTGGACTCTCTCCAATTTATCCACATCCTTCTTGTAGTGTGGGGCCCAAAACTGGACACAATACTCCAAATGAGGCCTCACCAGTGCTGAGTAGAGGGGAATGATCACATCCCTTTATCTGCTGGAAATGCCCCTACTTATATAACCCAAAATGCCATTAGCCTTCTTGGCAACAAGGGCACACTGTTGACTCATATTCAGCTTTTCGTCCACTGTAACCCCTAGGTCCTTTTCTGCAGAACTGCTGCCCAGCCATTCGGTCCCTAGTCTGTAGCAGTGCATGGGATTCTTCCGTCCTAAGTGCAGGACTCTGCACTTGTCCTTGTTGAACCTCATCATATTTCTTTTGGCCCAATCCTCTAATTTGTCTAGGTCCCTCTGTATCCTAGCCCTACCCTCCAGCGTATCAACCACACCTCCCAGTTTAGTGTCATCTGCAAACTTGCTAAGGGTGCAGTCCACACCATCCTCCAGATCGTTAATGAAGATATTGAATAAAACCGGCCCCAGCACCGACCCTTGGGGCACTCCACTTGATACCGGCTGCCAACTAGACATGGAACCATTGATCACTACCCGTTGAGCCCGACCATCTAGCCAGTTTTCTATCCACCTTACCGTCCATTCACCAGCCCATACTTCTTTAACTTGCTGGCAAGAATACTGTGGGAGACTGTATCAAAAGCTTTGCTAAAGTCCAGAAATAGTACATCCACTGACCGTGGTATTAAATATTGCCAAGGGCACCTAGACCCGTGAATAGGATATTTACATTTGTGTATCAATTGAAATAAATAAAAACATACCATACTGGCTGCAATGGGCAAGCAGACTTCCAGGATATACCAGTGCCCCAATCTTGCACACATGAGTAATTTTACACATATGACTGGGTGGCCCAGTTCCTATGGAAAAACTGCTCTGGGCTTCATTGGATGAGAGGCCCCCATGAACTCAAGGGGCTAGACTGTGTGCTGTCCCTCCAGGAGGTGTAGTGTATGGAGCACCAGCCACTTTTGCATCCTTGAGATTCTGGGCTGCGGGGGTGGGGGGGAGGCTGAAACAGTCCCAGTGTGTAATTTATGCAGCACAGGTGCTGTTCTAAGTTACAGCAGCTCTGCTTGGGCTGCCTCTGGACAATTCTGCAAATCCGGAACTCCACAGAGTAGTTGTGGTAGCATGTGTGTCTGCCACCTTCCAGCATGGCCAAAACACGAGAAGGCCTGCATAAAGCAGCCTACAGCTGTCTTGTACTGCCAGCTCTGGAGGAATTCTCCCCTCCCCCACTCTGGCTGGCTGCAAAGCATTTATGGCCCCCGTCTGACAATGCAGCAGTGTATGGAGGCCATAATGGAGGGGGAAATTCTTTCCAAAGAGATTAATCACATGCATAAAAGTTACTCATGAGAGTAAATCTTTACAAGATCAGGGCCCTCTTGTGTAAATCAGCACCACTCCCAGTGATAGGTCTGTCTTCAGATTTTCAGTAGGAAGCTGAAGCCACAAACAGATTTGTATGTGATAGGGTAAGGCCTTCTCATGAGATTGCCCTCAGCTCTTCCATTTGCTTCCCCTCTTGAGCTGACAGACAGGGCCAGCTCCAGCTTTTTTGCCACCCCAAGCGGCAGAAAAAAAAAAAAAAAGGAAAAAAAAGAATCCAATCGAGCTGCTGCCGAAGTGCCGCTGAGGAGCAAGACAACGAGTGAAGGACCGGCCGCCAATCCAGAGCAGGCCGATTGAGCTACCGCCAAAGTGCCGCCACTCCAGACCTGCTGCCCCGAGAATAGATGCACTGCCACCCCTTTCCATTGGCTGCCCCAGGCACCTGCTTCCTTCGTTGGTGCCTGGAGCCGGCCCTGCTGACAGAGACAGATTTTGTTGAACTTCTGAGCAGGTTGTGAGGCCTGTCTATTCTCCCAGGCTTTTCTGAGGGTGTGGGCTGAATAAAAGGAGCCCAAGTGGACTGGGGAATATTTTTCAAGATATGTTAATTCAGATAAACTCCCTGTGATGATTTTGATAGTCCCTCTGTACAATCTATGAATTCTGTGTGAGATTATTAATTCTGTATCTGTTTCCCCATGCTGCAAATTCCATTTTGAATTTACAGCCTTTTGCCTTCTCTGTGGTCTCTTGGCATCCATGTTGGGCTGAGAATCCAATGACTGATGGCAAAAGAACACCAAAAGAGAGTTGTTGACTTAAAATGCTCAGCCATTGAAATGGAATAGCTCTGAACAATAGGCTGGCTCCCAACTAGTAGAACTGGTTTAGCTGGGGAAAGGTCACCTTGGCAATGAAGTCACCCGGGAGGGGTCTGGCAAGGATGTCACCTGCCAGAGAGAGTTAAAAGTTATAGAAAGACAGGAGCTGATCTTTCTTTTTGTCTATTTTGTCTCCAGTTCAACAAGAGGGAGAAGCTACCCAACATGTAGGAGCTTGTGTAACCCACACACCTCCTGGGTGTGGTGTTCCATCCCATCTAGTGGCACTGAGACCTCTTAGTGAGAGAGAGGCAATCGGCTTTTAGCTCATGCTGTAGAGGCTTATGCGCTAAACTCCAGAGGGCCCTGGTTCAATCCCGCCTGCCGACAACTGGGGTCTGTCGGTGTTATAAATGGGGGATTATCCAGAATTTCAACTGGGAAGTCTCTGAAACTCAGGCTGCACTTCCTAGGGGAAGTATGTAACCCACACACCTCCTGGGTGTGGTGTTGTGTCCCATCTAGTGGCACCGAGACCACTTAGAGAGATAAAATGAGTCTGCTCTACAGCCTTAACTAACAGCCAGTTGGCTTTTAGTTCATGCTGTAGAGGCTCATGCACTAAGCTCCAGAGGTCCCCGGTTCGATCCTGCCCACCTATGACTGGGGTCTGTTGGCATTACACCTGCATCAGGCAGGGGGTCCTGCCTGCTTTCCTGAGCCCAGATGGCCCCTGCAACTCCCATGGTAAAGAGTCGGACTGGTCAAGGGCAAAGGAAGCAAGCTGACCTAGTGGGAAGAAGGCTTCGTTGTCTATCCCACAAGCCATGCACTGAAGCATCAGGTCTCTGGACAGCCCAAGGGACGCTGACCCTGGCCCAAAAAATGCGGTGGAGTGGTGAGGAAACTGAGAAAGGGAAATGCAAGTATGGTATGTTGATTTCTGTGATCTGTACTCTCTCTTGTGCTTTATATGATAAAGAGTATACAGGAGCAATTGTGCTAGACTCTGGGGAAAATGTCTCTCTGTGTTAGGGTGACCAGACAGCAAGTGTGAAAAATCAGGACAGAGGATGGGGGGTAATAGGACCCTATATAAGAAAAAGACCCCAAAATTGGGACTGTCTCTATAAAATCGGGACATCTGGTCACCCTACTCTGTGTTAAATGCTTCACAACTAATGCATGGCTTCAGAGAGACCAGAAGCTTCACATTTTTGGGGTGCAGTTCTGGGAGAGGGTGTGTTTAAGTAACTGAGGTATCCGGGGGCCAAGGGGCAGGTAGGCTGAGGAGCTCCATTGCCATGAAGAGGTAGCAGAATGAGGGTTGGTGTCTAGGAAATGTGCCAGAGAGGTCAAGGCCGGGACCAGTGCTGCAGCCTGCTGAAACCTAGGAGAGCTTAAATCATATGGGTGACCCAGTGACCCAAAGGCTTGGATTCTCCTCACAGCAGCTAGGTGGGTGACCAGAGGGGTCATCTGACCAGATCTGTGACAATCCCCTCACCATACAGTCTGCCTGTTCCCATGGGTGCTAGAGGTGACAAGGGGGCACCTCCCTGCAGGGCCGGCTCCAGGCACCAGTCCACCAAGCAGCTGCTTGGGGTGGCCAACGGTGAGGGGCAGCACGTCTGGGTCTTCAGCAGCAATTCAGCGGCAGGTCCCTCACTCCCTCTCGGAGTGAAGGACCAGCCGCCGAACTGCCACCCAAGACTGAAGCGGCAGCAGTAGAGCTGCAGATCGTGATCGCGGCTTTTTTTTCTTTTTGCTGCTTGGGGAGGCAAAAACCCTGGAGCCAGCCCTGCCTCTGGTTGCTCCATCTTCTGTTCTGCTCCTTGTTCCCTCTAGGAAGAGCAGAGTCTTATAGGTCCCTTCCCAGAAGGATTTTGGGCCCACGTGGTCAGTACACTCAGAACTCCCTTTTACCATGACCTGTCCTCTCCCCTGGGACAGTGCGTCTCTTCAGCCAGAACTCTTTGCCCCCTGTTGCTGCTCTGCTGTAATCTAGGATCTCTTCATATCCTTTGCAAGGGGCTAGCTCTAGAAGACACATAACCTGTAAGAGAATCTGTGCCTCACAGGCAGATCTGTAGCTAGGGAGACACAAGAGAGTCCAGAATGCATTTTTTTCAGTTCAAGAAAAGCAGCAGAGAATGTATCATAGGGATGTAGGTTTCAGAGGGGTAGCCGTGTTAGTCTGTATCAGCAAAAACAATGAGGAATCCTTGTGGCACCTTAGAGACTAACAAAGTTATTTGGGCATAAGCTTTTGTGGGTTAGAACCCACTTCATCAGATGCATGGAGTGGAAAATACAGGAGCAGGTATAAATATATGAAAAGATGTGAGTTGCCTTACCAAGTGTGAGGTCAGTCTAACGAGACAATTCAATTGACAGCAGGATACCAAGGATCCCAGGAAGTGTTGAGCTGACTCAGTCTTGAATACATCAGACTTTTCTTTTCTGAACCCTGGTGGGCATTAGTGCAGCTGCACTGTGGTAACTGTAGATTGCCACGGACTCGCAGGGGCGAAAGAAAATGCAGGCCTGTTATTTACCAGGCTGCACGTGGCAACAGACTATATTGGTAAGGGATGCAAGGAGAGTATGGGTCACGATGCAAACTGCAGACACACACACACACTAAAATTAATCAATTTAAAGTTTTATTGGGGATAATTACAAGGGGTAAGGGAGCAGTGTATGATTAGCTAATAGAGTTAATGAAACTTAAAACACACAATGACTAAAATATCTACTAACAATATTTATAAACAAAGATGCAGCATTTAGTAATAACTGATACTTACAAATACAAACCAATGCATAACGACCGGCAAACGTAGAAGCTCTGTTTGAAACACGTGAGCTGAGAGAGAGGCTTCGAGGTGATCAGGCTCGGTTACGGGTGTACACAGGATACACAGGATTCGTTTTTCTTTCTCCTCTCCCTGCCTGCACATGGCAGGCAGGCCTAAAGTACCAACTATGACATCATAGAAGTGTCCTAGGGGACGGGGCCCAAAACCTGTTTGTGTCCGTTTCTGATTGGCACAAGCAAAGTTTACACCAAGTAGGGGAGCAGGTGCCTTAAAGTCTGGCTTCGCCCCCAAAAGGTGAGGAAATGCATATTGTCTTAGAATGCGTTCAACACTGAATGACAAAAGAAGAGGCCAGGGCAATACCGGTATGGGCAAGTTTTACAGGATGCAGACAGGAACTCATCTCAACAGTAACAATGGTGGAAGTTCCTGCACAAGGTGCAATCAATTGTTTTCAGCACCATCTTGTGCAGACCTACTTTGAGCAGGGTTAGATGCTTCCACTGGTAGAGCTGAACCAGTGATAGGAACGGTGGGAAATTACAAATAAATCTTATTGCAGACAAAGTAGGCCAGATTCTCCAGTCAACTACAGTCCTCTGAGGCTGCTCTGACTTGTGCTGGGGGGAAAACTGGCCCTTCATAGTCCCTAAGTAGGAAACCACAAAAACATTGAAGCCTTCCCCAATCATGTCCTAGGCTAGACCTGAGAATGACCATGATTCAGAGCAGCACTGACCAGACACCACACAGATGTGTTTGTGAGAGAGGCCTGCAGCAACCTTATGTTCAGGAAAGAGGCTTGAACTCCCCTTCTAAGTGCTCATGGAAGCTATTTTCATCCTCTGCTGCTACAGCTTTGTTCCTGGGATGGTGGCTGCACTGAATGGCTTACACAGACCTGAGAATCAATCAAAAGTAAATGAAACAGAAGAGGCTCAGCAATCAACCTATTAGGTTGCTGGAGCCAGAGAAATGCTTCTATGAAGAGCGGGGACAAGCGGGGTTAAAGGGAACTGTCTGCTTTAAAAAAAAAAAAAAAAAAAGACTTTCCATCTGAAGTTAATTGGAGGAAGAAGCTTCTGCTAATTATTCTTTTTGTAAAAGAAGAGGAAATCTATGCAATATTTGATCTATTCGTTTTCCTTCTCTTTGTGGAAAAAATGAACGAAACCATTTACATCTTGAGTTTGCTGTAGAAAATACCATCTGATTTTCTTTTCTCTCCCCCGTCACACCCACACAAGACTGATTCTTTGCTCTCAATTGTTGTCTGCTGTAGCAGCAGTGGAACAGTCTTTGTTTTTCTTCACTTCACTGCTCCTCACCGGAGGACTTTGCTGGCTATAGCAACCTATTGAGCTGGTTGCTGGGTATCTTCAGTCTGAATGGGAGCTGCTGCCACAGTTTGGTTACTTCCAAGCCTGCACAAATCAGCTCCTGGAAAGCTGGACCTGGGAACCAATCTGCAAGCAGGGAGAGGCAGAATGCTAGGTGGGCTGCAGTTCTATGCTAATCCATATCTCTCACACACACACCTGCCCCACAACCAAGCTATATAACCATGTGGCTGAGGCTCCAAAGGGACTTACACTGGAGAGCTTAAATATTTAATCTAAACCATTAGACCAAAAAAGCAAAATTAAAGCTGATATTTTACGAAGGAGAAGGAGAGCTTTAGCTAGTGTATGTTAACTGCGCAGAGTTTTGATGAGACACACCAAAAGAAAAATAAATGTTTAGAATTTTAATTTGGAAAGAACCTTGGGGCGTGTCAATAAACAATGTTTTATCATCATCCTTGAAGAGCTGTAAAGTCCATACAACACTCTCTCCTAGACAGGTAGGATGCTGGATTGAATTACTGTGGTCATGTAGGGTGCTCTGACTTGACCCTGATACCAAACACTTGCTTGCTCCAGGTTCTCCACAGCACAGCCTTAGTTAGGTGTGGCCATGTAATACAATGAGCTTTAATCCTAGCGCCTGCGCAATCATTTTTTTCCTGAGATGAATTCTAACTCATACGCAGTGAATGAAAATGCAGCTGCCTTCCTCCCTCATCAAACCAGCAAAGCAAAGGGGTAAAAATGCAGAATTTAATATTTTGATCATGGTTTGTATTTTGATTAGGGAGCTCACCCGCCATCCTGCCCATGACAGGAACGTATCCCTCTGCTGGCACTAAGCTCGGTGCAGAGATCAAGAGGAAGTGGCTTGCAGCGCCACAGTTCATGATATGCTGGGGCCAACTCAGCCCCTGGACCTGGTTAAGAGAGCCCTAACTTGTGCCCTGGCTGCCATTGTTCCTCTGAGCCTTGCCTGGTCAGGGAATGGTAAGGCCATAGGGATGCTCTGGCCACACCTCTTCATGCCCCTTACACACACACCTAATTCACCTGGAATGTCGCTGCATCAGGGATGCAAGGTGGGTGAGGTAATATCTTGTATTGGACCGTCTTCTCTTGCTGAGGATTCCTCGGCATCAGGGACTTTGTCAGAGGTAATGCAGAGTTGTCTTTGTCTCTGGTGGAGGGCAGGGGGGGGCTCCTGTTCCAGTGGGCCTTACATCTGCCAGTGCAAAGGGCTGCAGGAAAGCCCATTAAGGGGCCTTGAACATCTGCATTCTAAGATCCCACTCTGCTTATTGCTCTCTGCTGGAGGGAATATTGAAATCAGCAGGAAAACGATAGGCTTGGGCAGCTTAGATATTCGTACGACAAAAATAAAGGGCCAGAGTCTGGCCAGCCCCTGTGTGGGTGCAAAAGTGGGGTGAGTGCAAGGAGCTCCCTACTGTGAAAGAAATGGCAAGAATTCACCCCATCAAGACATGGTGGAGCTGGAGCTCCCACTCAGCCAAAAATCCTCTTATGGGCCCCAGCCACAGCACAACCATTCCTATTCCTTCTCCAGAGTGCCTCTTGCCCAGAGAATGCATTTCATGAAATAAAGATGGTGGATTATAGAGAGGAGTTTTATCCATAGGTGCCGACTCCATGGGTGCTCTGGGGCTGGAGCACCCACAGAAAAAAAATAGTGGGTGCTCAGCAACCACCAGCCAGAGCTGTTTGGCATCTTAGGGAGGGGTTTGGGGGAGAGCGGAGAGCAGCGAACAGAGGGCAGGCAGGGGCCTCAGGGAGGGAGCAGAGTGGGGGCAGAAAGAGGCAGATTGAGGGGAGATCTTGGGGGCGGGGGCAGAGCAGGGGCAGGAAGAGGCGGAGCAAGGGTGGGATGTCGGGGGGGGGTGGAGTGAGCGCAGCGCCTCAGGGCAGCGCACCCCCAGGGAAAAGTAAAACTCAGCGCCTATGATCTGGTATATTCCAGAGATGTCCCATTACTGCTAAAGAAAAATCTACCTACCTTCAAAGGCAGGGGAGTATGCTGACACACAGGGTACCATTTGACCCAATATCCACCCCCCATAAGTAGGGTGAAGAGATTACATGTTATGCACTACACTGTAATATTACTCTTCAACGTGCAGCTGCTGGAGGACTACTTCCTAGAACAGGCTTCTGCTAGAAATGCTCAGTTGCCAACACTGTCAATGCCTTTCCCAGATATACCATCTTCTAGAAGCAGTATCTGATAGAGCTGTGGTGAGAGCACAGGCTTAGGAACTAGGAGCATCTGATTTCTAAATCTGGTTCTCATAGTTTCCCCCTGCCCTCTCCTGGTCTTAGGAATGTCAGGGCCTAGTTTTCACCCACTGTGCTTAGCATCTGCAGCTCCATTGACTTTAATTAGAATTGTAGGTGCCCAGAACCTCGGAAAATCAGGCACTTACCCTCTCTGCCTGTGTTTCCCACTCTGTAAAAACAAGGATGACAACTGACCTAGCTCAGAGGTGTATTGTGAAGATAAATTAGTTAATATATGTAATGTGCTCTGAAGAAAAAAAGAGCTGAGTATTATTTTTACTTCTGGAGTTATTTCGTGCTGCAGAAGGTTGGTGGGTATGTGGATGAAAATGGGGAGGGGAAAAGGGACTCATATTGGTACTGGGAGTGTTGTCCGGCTGTTGTTTTTTTACAGGCACCTTTACCAAATAAATGTGTGGATTATATGCACCCTGCAGGAATCATGCTGGAAAGGCGATGTTTATTCCATCTAAGGGACAGTCATAAAAGCCGTGTAAAGGCTTCTAAACCTTCCAGGATTAGCACTGAGTGGCCTAACAGCTCCTCCCACCACCAGTGCCTCACACTTTACAAAAATGTATGCACAGAATGTGACAACTTGTCACGAAATTCTCATCTTCCTGTATCTCCCATTCTCCCGTAGAATGTTCTGCAGACTATATAAGCACAAGGGGAGGGGGAGGAAATCTCAGTGAAAGCTCCTGCCAGCTCACATCTACTTCATTCTTCTCCTTTGACGACAGCCTTCTCTCACACAGTTTATAATTAGAATTTTAAAAATATAGTGGGTTATGAAGAAATGAAGACCAACCCTGTTGGCTAAAGCCAGGGCTAGCAGGGCCTCTGTATTACACAAAAGGTTCCATGCTAAGGCCCTGAGCATGCAATTTGACCGACACATGGGCAGAGCTCCATTGAGCACAGCAGGATTCCACATAGGCATAAGGTTTGACTGACATAGAGCTGACGGTAGAGTTGGGGCCAAAGCTCTGTGACTGGACAACTCAATTTTGCTAGCTATCAACATCCCTGCTCTTTTCAGTGCATGGTGTACAAGCCGTACAATATGGGTAAATGCCTTGTTCAGATTAATGTCTGAGACCATCAGACTCATTTTACTTGTGACCCAAGCAAGGTAATGACAATCATATCTACATGTACAGAACACCTTCCATCCTGAAGAATCACAAGACACTTGACAAACTGTACTACACGATACCTGCACTGAAATGCAGTCACTTCTGTGGTGGGAGGACTGAAGCCATGTAGACAGCCAGCACACAGTGAAATATTTTGACCAAGGACACTGGGACAAACCTCCACTTTTACAAAAATGCCTCAGAATCTGTCATGTCCCTGGAAAGCAGGCAGGTCTCATCTAGACAATTTTTTCCATCCTTAAATTACTGGAAACTATTTTATTAATCTCTGAAGGTTAGCCTACCAGGAGTCAAATGTGGGCTATCTAGTTCAGTGGTTCTCAAACTTATTTGATCGGCCCACCTTCTTTGTATCTGTAGTCTTTTATGCTCCCCTCCCCACAAGTCCATGTACCGCCACCCAGTTGTGAAGCCAGAGCAAAGAGCAGTGGCTGCTGGCCGGGCACCCAGCTCTGAAGGCAGCGCTGCACCAGCAGCAGTAGAGAAGGAAGGGTGCAATGTGAACAGAGATATTTGTCAATATCACTCTTCACTGCAGACTTAGTGCCCCATTGCCACCCTGGGGCTGACAGCCGGACCCCCATGCCTCCAGGTGAGGGATTGGGGGGAAGGGAAGGAGACCCTGAGCCTGGACTGCATCCTGGTGAGGAAATGAGGGGGGGAAGGAGACCCTGAGTCCAGGATGCCTCCTGGTGAGGAATGGTGGTGGGACGTGAAGGAGAGCCCATTCTTGGGTGGCAGGGCTCTAGTTGTCCCCTTTTATCTTCACCTCCTGGGTGTGCACGGCCCTTCTGCATAGGCCCCAGCCACCCAGGGCTGACAGCCAGAGCCCTTAAAAAAAAGCACACAGCTCGCACCTCCTTTGGCACATTCCTGTGCTGCTCTGGGAGGCCCGCCCCATAGTTTGCGAACTGCTGATCTAGTTATTTTATTAAAATGTTAGTGTACCAGCCAATGAAGTGGACTCGCTGGGGGGCATTGGTTGGTTTGTTTTTGGTAGCTGCTCCCTTTGCTTCACCTTTAGCCCATTGACCCTGACCAGCCTTTATGCCAGTGGAGCCTGAATCTCCCCTGTGAAGTGACTGATAAGAACAGGCAGCCCAGGGGGTAGAAGGAAGCTAAGATTTCCCACCATGCCTTCAGTGTACATTCATTCCTTCCTCCCGCTTACAAACCCCATCCACTTCCCCTCCCAGCAGCAGATGTGGTCAGTTCACTGAGACTAGGAGGAGAGGTACTTTCTGCTAAGAGAGCAAGGTTATTGTAAAACTAACAGCTGAAGCGAGTGAATGAGTAATGCAGGCTGCAGGCCTCTCCCTGGGCCCCCTCTTTATCACGCTCTGTCCCCAGCAAAGACTGAAGATGTTGCCCTCGTCATCTTCTTCCAGATGCCCTCATCATCTTCTTCCTTTTATCCAAATTTACCTCTATCCCATGCAAATGTAGTGCTTATCCCATGTTTAGCATTGGAAATTATTTACATCAAACCTGCAGGATCTAAGGTTATAGAATATGGCATCAATGCTTAAAGAAAGAACTGTGCATCATTTTAAGCTCCCTCTAGGGATCATATTGTTGTGTCCTGCAGTCTGAGTCCCCCTCCCACAGCTGGGCCTTGGCAGATTGAGAGGAATTTCTATAGCAAGACTATGAGAGCGGCCTTGGTTTTGTGATAAAATGCTTTATGTTAAATTCTCCCTCACTGCGGGGGGGGGGAGGAGTTAAACTACGTTTAGACAGGATAGAAAAAAATTACAAAACTTTGGAAATTATCTGTTCTAATGCTCCAACACTTGGACAAGATACTGAGCCTTCTTCCCTCATCATTTTAGCCCAGAGGCATCAAACAGAGGCACAAAGGTCACATCCACCCTGCAGCTCACTCTGCATATATCAGTGCAGTCTGGCTCGCTGCTTGCTCCGCAGGAGCTAGGAGAGAACTGGAGCTCAAGCAGACACTTACTGAAGAGGATGAGGAGTTGAGGGAGGAGCTTATACCTGATCAGTCACAGGCAATGAAGCACACTCCTCCTTATCTCTAGTCTCCAGCTTAGGGGTTCTCAAACTGGGGGGTCGGCACCCTTCAGGGGGATTGTGAGGTTATTGCATGAGGGATCGCGAGCTGTCAGCCTCCACCCCAAACCCTGCTTCGCCTCCAGCATTTATAATAGTGTGAAAGTGTTTTTAATTTATAAAGGGGGTGATCACACTCAGAGACTTGCTGTGTGAAAGGGGTCACCAGTACAAAAGTTTGAGAACCACTGCTCCAGCTCAATGTGTTTCCTGCCCCAGAGCAGAGCCCCTCCCTTACTGAGCCCCTCAGGACCAAGGAGAAGAGGATCACTCTCCCTTCCTGCCAATCCTGCCTCACAGACCAGAAACAAAGTCTACTTAGGTTCCCCCTCAAGCTGCTGCTGCTTCTCCTGGACCAGGAAAGGAGAAGAGGGGTCTCTGGGGCTCCCGTCCTCCTGAACCTAGCTGTTGCTTCAGGTTGGGAAGGAGTAAACTGGAGACTCTCTTTCTTACCCTCCTTCTCCTCTCTCCCCACCCTCCTGTGGTTTCTGGTGCTGCGCTGTCAATTAAGCCCCACAACTCCTGGCTTCCAGGATCATCCATCTTGTTTTTCTGCCACTTCTCCTCCAGGGAACGGCATACAGCAGCCTCCTGCTGCCTCCATCTCCATCAGGGACGCTCTTACTGCTTTCAGGTAAGTGTGTGGTTGGGGGAGGGGGAGAGTTTGCTTGCCTAACTCAAGAGGCACAATCTGCAGTCAGCCAGAACCACAAAATATGCCCATCCACAGTGAACTTTTTGCTTCCGGCCCACAGACTGTAACTGAAGGTGTAATTTGGCCCTCACCTCTGAATGTGTTTGACACTCCTGGTCTAGACTTTTTCTCTGCTTCCTTTCATGATGTTTCCAGAGTTGGTGCCAATCAGCTGAAAAAGCCAGGTCCCTTATTATTTATTGTGTGTGTTTATTAGTGCCATTAACATCTCCAGTAATAGGCAAAAAGCGGCCACCATCTCACCAACGCTAATACATCCCACTCTGTCCATTGGTGTGAAAGCCTCTGACAGGCTGCTGGGAAAGTGCCCAGATCAGCATTCTATCCACTCTGCACTCAGGAGCCTTGCCTGCTCAGACAGCAAGCCTCATCTACAATAGACGCTTTTTCTTTCATTTTCGACCATTGCTACTACCAGTGGAGCTGCACGAATGGTGTAGACAGACCACCACTGTTTAACCATTGTATTGTCTATACCTGTTCAGAGCAGGGTAAAACTCTCTGGGAAACTGCAGGGAAATTTTAATGGGAAAAAAAAATCTATAGGACTGGTCCAGACTGCAATATGTGACGGTGTCTGAAAATAGTTCTCAGAAATTATGTTAACTGCCTTAAGTGTAGACAAGAATAAATCACACAGTAACATTCTTATTGGAGACCAGGCCTTAGTGACTCATGGAAAAGAGAAACAATATTTGCCTCAACAAGTTTTAAAAAGCTGAAAGAGCCACAGCCAAGTTCTAAGGCTACTCCCCTCTCTAACCTCCTTCCTCACCCTTCCCTATGTCTCAGGTCACAATGCACAGTAACATCAACTTGGGGGTTCTACTTAGCTCAACCCAAACCTCCTCTTACCAGTCCTCTCCACTCCCATACTCTGCTCTCAGCTACACTTCTGTAAAGCCAGAGCAACTCCTTTGACAGCAGGATGACCCTGTTTATCTTCAGTGTTTTGAGGGCATTAAAAATAATTTCCATAAATGGGTTTGGGTAAAATTGGGAATGTTACTAGAAACGTGGGTCACAGCAGGGAACACAGACTAGATTTGACTTAGAAAGCACTTTGGATGAAAGCAGTTTGGATAAAAGGGGTTTCACTGTACAGTAGACAAGGTTAGATATCAACTTTTGCAGAGAGAGAAGAAGGGTACTGATCTAAATAAGCAATTTCTGCAAAGAGCAGACTTATGTGTCCAAAGCTGAACTACTATTAAAGTGCAAATATAAATAATAAACGGTACCTCAGTTTGTCACGCAGTAAAAAGAGCTAGAATGCACAACTGGGAATATGTAATTTGGAAAAAAGTCTAATGTGGAAAAAATAAGAGAGAGTTGCACTAGTAATATAAAGTAGCCTGTGATTTATCAGTGTCTACTGTATTTCTAGCACCTTTTTTTATTCAAATAAAGCCATGTTTTAATTCCTCTGACATTACTTTTCAGCAACATTTAGCATGTTTCCAGGCAGGACTGAGGGTCACGAGTTCAAGACAGGACTTGTGTTCTTTTGTCCTCAGGCCACTCGATCTGAGCCACAGACATGACTTATTCAGCTGCGGTGAAGCTGCTGGGAGGAGGGGATAGTCTGCCTTGTGCATTAACGTCACTTGTAAATTATCTAAGGAACTAGACTGATATAGGTACAGACTGAGGCAGCATTTCAGCTACCATCCTATGGTGGCGAAAAGCAACAACTGATTAAAAGGAGGGAAAAGGGAGAGAAAAAGGAAAGATGTAATTTGGGGGGAGGATTTTTAAAATGTATATTATTTTCACAGTTCACAGAGGGAAAATCATATTAAATATCATATTCTTCTCCGTCTTGAAACTATGCATGAGGATCTGCTTTTAGGTTCCTTGGTGCTATGCTTTTTATTAGTGTTGTGCATTTTCTCTGCCTTTAACTGTAAATTGTTTTCCAATGAACATTCCCTGACAAGGCTAAAGAGAGAGGCAGCCAGAGGCTGTTGCAGTACAGGGCCAGTCAGAGGGAGATGAGTCTCATTCACATTGATGACACCACAGTGTTATTTTGCTTACCTTCTGTGACCTTAAAGATCAGGGGCCCTTGACCATATTGCTTAGGCAATGAAAAAGCACAAGTCCTGCTGGACTTGCAGGCTGGGGGAAAGAGAACCTCAGAAACTGGGGAAGGAGCTGTCAGCCTTCATTATTAATATCCAGCTGTTAATATTTAATGTCATAAAACTGCAGCTCCCTCCGCAGCATAGTCATCAGACATGCAGGGGTCACACCAGCCGGAATTCTTTAGACTGAAGATTCAGTGTCCCTGTGCTGTAACTTCATGCCAGGACTGCTAAAGGTGTTCTAGATGTATTGGAGATGAAATGTTGGGAGCTTAATAAAGCCTAAAAGACAAAAAAAAAAGAGGTTATGTTACTGTTTTCACAACCAACCCTGCTCTTTGAACATCGACCCTGTGCATTAAGCCAGAGGGTACATGCATCATGTAAAAATAAATATGGCACTAGACAAAGTAGGGCAGCATTAGCATATTAAGGATGCCACCACTACAGCTTAATGTGAAGGATCTGATTGGTGTTCCATGACTTGTGGGGTGGGGGCAGGGAAAATTTGAACAGAGCAAAACACAATGTAAGGGGAAGGTTGGGAAGAAGATGGAAGGATAACAAGGGAATGTTTGGACACTTGATCATCAAAGATGCTGCTAGATGAAATAACTCAAATTAGTCTCGTATGTGTGTTTTCATTTTTTGGGGTAGATACTAAAATTAAAAGTGCAAGTTTGTCATGTTTTTCTTTTACTGAATGACTGATTCCTCCATTTTGCAAATAAGGAGAGGAGGCAGAATGTTTTAGCCTGCCTCTGGGTGGACATTTACAGAGTGGTTATTTACAGAGCCTTCATTGTTGTAACTTCATAGAAAAGTCAAACCAAAGTGTTGTTACCAGGGGGCAGACTGTTTTCCTCTAACCAAGTGTCTGAGTGCATCACCTGTCTTGGCCCAGAGCCCAGGATCCTGAATCCACTTCACAATCCTGGGTCCTCCTGTCAGCAGTTTGGTTTGCTCTGCCAATAAGATACCTCACAGTATTAAATTTTAAAGAATCCTTTCTCCTGCTGGGCATAGATTCAGATAGAGCTCCAGAAGCCCATGTGTTCATGAATCTTAGAAGTCAAACAAATTGAACAATATTTTAAAGGCAGAATATTGTAATAAAAAGTCTGGCCATAACATTGTGACGTGCAATGTGAAAACAAACACGCTATGTTGCTGCTATGTGGCCTTTCCATGACTCACCTGCTTCTGCCTATAGGTCCTATATTTAGTATTTCTTAACCAAAGGAATTTAAGTGAATAGGTGATTAGCATCAATAGCAATGACTCCGATTAGTAGGACAAGCAAAGCCCCACCTCTTTGCTCACCTCCTCTTCCAAGTTGTTGAAAAACTGACCATTTACAGATCGTGAATCACAGCCTGTGAATGATTGTATCTACAGACAACTGCTGCAAACTAGGACAACATGAGAACTTCAGCTGTTAATTATAATAAATATTTTCATAATGGCTGGCCCTTCAAATTTAGAAAAAATAGTTAATGCAAGGATATGCCCTTTAACCATCCCATTTTATTACCTGGAACACTAGGGAGCTCAGCATACTAAGATTTGCAAATGCGGATTTGATATTGGCTGAGAGACATTAAACTACTTACCCAGTGTTATAAAATGCATAGGTACAGTACATCATCTTTTCACAGGAATTTCATCTCCATTTTTTTTTAGTTAATGCTTCATAAGCACTTAATAGTTTGTGTTATTCAAAGCAACTTAGTGCACCAACACACCACTCACCACCCTGGAGAGACACAACTTAGCATTGTTTTACTTAAAATAAATCCCTCTGCTGTTACTAAATTTGGCATCTCTTGTGTAAATTCTATTCATGTGTCTAATCTGTCTAAAGTCCAAGATGCTCCTCCATGAACCAGGGCCGCCCAGAGGATTCCGGGGGCCCGGGGTCTTCGGCGGCGGGGGGCCCAGCTTCGGCGGTAAGTTGGCAGCGGGGGGTCCTTCCGTTCCGGGACCCGCCGCCAAAGTGCCCCAAAGACCCACGGTGGGGACCCCCCTCCGCCAAATTACCGCCGAAGCGGGCGGGTCCCGGAACGGAAGGACCCCCCCCCACCGCCGAATTACCGCCGAAGACCCGGCTGCACTCCGGCTGCGGGTCCCGCTTTGGCTGTAATTCAGCGGCGGGGGGGTGCTTCTATCCCAGAGAGGAAGGACCCCCCGCCAGCGAAGACCGGGAGCGAAGAAGCTCCAGGGGCCCGGGCCCCGCGAGAGTTTTCCGGGGGCCCCGGAGCAAGTGAAGGACCCCGCTCCAGGGGCCCTGAAAAACTCTCGTGGGGGCCCCTGCTGGGCCCGGGGCAAATTGCCCCACTTGCCCCCCGCTCTGGGCGGCCCTGCCATGAACTGGTTGTTAGGAAATTTGGCTTATGTTAAAGATCTATTGGTACGTCCTATCCCCTGTTTATTCCACACAAGCTCTATGTAAATAAACCAGTTTCTTCAGTGGGGTAACATTGTATCATCCAAAATTGTTTGATTATAACTAAGTACTGCAATGAGCTCTGAACTATTAAATAGTGCAGCTGGGACGCTGAGGCTAAAACTACTGCATAGCACCAGCCTAGCAAGCAGTCATAGAGGCTCATACATTCAAGTTTGGGAATCCATGTTAGATACAAGAATCTAGATCCACAAAGGTGTTTATGCTGGAAATGAGGAACCTAAATACCTTTGTGGATGTGGGCCTAGCTCCTTGGGCTGGCAGGATGTAGGTTTGCAGTGGACAAAATATGATCACCCCGGGGAGCAAGGAGAAAGGACTGGTGTGTCTCTCAAGAGCAACCAGCCAGGCCTTGAAGTGACAGTGCTAAATTCAGAAGGGGGCCAATCTTTCCCTCACATACTGTGGTCTTCATGGCCTTTAAGAGCTAAGTATGGAGGAAAAGAAAGTAAAGAGGGTGAAATGGGGCTAATCCCAGAAGACACTTCCTTCCCTCTCCCCCTCCCTCCAATGTTTTTGTTTTGGTTTTGTTGCCCACTTGTCACAGGTGGGGAGCTAGGCTCAGCCTGGCCTGTGATGCATCAGCTACAATCCTCCTCCTCCCCAGCTCATCCTGAGCCGCTGAGGATGAGCTGGGTTAGGTCAGTTGTTAGGCTCAGCTGGAAAGGAGATGGGTGATTTCCCTAAAAGGCTGGAAGAGCTGAGGGAAGGGGAGTTTCTGTCACTGTCTCCTGGGAGCGGAAGCGGCTCCTGAGGCAGGCTATGGAGATGGCCAAGGGACGAAGGAGCAAGCCTGGGAGGAAACCAGACTGGGTGCAGGGTGGCCCAGGAGGATGGAAGACCCTTTTGTTTTATGTTTCCTTTGACGCTATTGTTTAAGCTTGTCAGTGGCCTGCCTGAGGATACTGACAGAGATGGTTGCCTGTCCACAACCTTGCTAAAAGGAAGATAGGCTATAGCTGAAAGCCCTGAGGCAAGAAGGGTTAATCTCTGTCTCATTAAATATCCCTGGGGAAACTGAGGTAGGGTGAGTGATGTAATTGTGGGCCACATGGGGGTGCTGTGGTGCTTGACCTTACCACACTGTTATACAAATCAAATTAAATGGGTGGTGGTTGCATTGTATGTTGTTTTACATGGTCTGTAAAAGGATTTGTACTAACTGAGGGTACGTCTACACTACCTGCCGGATCAGCGGGTAGCGATCGATCTATCGGGGATCAATTTATCGCATGTAGTGTAGATGCGATAAATCAATCCCCAGTCGCTCTCCCATCGACTGCTGAATTCCAGCTCGGCGAGAGGCAGAAGCAAAGGCAATGGGGGAGCCGCACCGCGGCGCGAGGACGGGAAGTAAGTAATTTTAATTCGATCTAAGATACATCGACTTCAGCTACACTATTCTCGTATCTGAAGTTACGTATCTTAGATCGATTCCTTCCCCACCCCACCCCCAGTGTGGGCTGAATGTCACCCCAGGTAATACTTACTGCTCTCTCTTCCGAGAGGGTTGTGTTTTACCTTGGGGAAAGCACCAAAAGATAGCTTCAGTCAAGGTACCAAAAGTATGTAGTATAAAAGCTGCTCAGGAGGAAGGACTAAGCTGTCCAAGCAATAGCCAAGTTTAGCCAATGGACAATTGCTGCAAAATCAGGGGCCCCAAAACATCTACGAAGTGTTTCTTCACGTTCATTGGGTAGGGAGAGTCACATGATTGAGGCAAGGCAGGTGAAGGGAGTTACTCACCATTATTATTTAGTTGTACTACAGTAGCGCCCAGAAGCCTCAACTGAGAGCGGGGTGCCTCATTGTGCCAGGCACTGTGCAAAACATCTTGTGAGTGAGAGGAATCCTTGCCTGAAAGCTTCAGGTGCGCTCTTTCATCTGGATCTGAGCATGCTGCTGCAGCCCTCCCAAGAGACTTAAATCCCCAACGTTCCTCTGCCAGGCTAGCCATTTCTTATTTCAAAACATAAATATATTTTATAGAGAAATGAAGTCTGCCATTCTGAAGAGGGGAGTATTTTCACACCCCCACTTCTCATCTAAAAGAGCCACCATTTGGCATCTCAGATGAGAGTATGAAATTATGACACCAGAATTGACTTTAGGTTTTTCTGATCTTCCTTGGATGATTGCTTCTATAACTTACAGAGACAGAGAGAGTTTGTATTCAAGTGAACACATAAATTAATATCCATACATGAAAATGATGTGCGGGGAATGGGGTTGGCTCAAGAATGAGTTCACTATAATGTGCAACACACCAAAGGAATGCTTGCTAACATCGCTTTATATTGTATTTGGAAAACACACAGCTAGCAGTTCATAAGTATTTTGAAGTAAAATAAAACACTTTAGATGTCTTAAAGTGGCAGACAAACGTATGGTCTTTTCAGTCATATCATTATGTGGGAGAGAATGCCCTGCTACAAAAAAAATGGTTCAGACTTATATTTGGTTCTTGATGTGACCCTAATTATGGACCAAATTATGATACACATACACAAACTGAGTATGACCTTACTCTATCAATGGCCCCATTGGGTTCAAAGGATCTACTTGTGAAATGAGGCAGCATTCCTCATAAATAAGGGTATCAGAATCTGGCCCTATAATGAATGGCCGTAAAGTTCTGCTAGTTTTCATGCTTGCTAAAAGCTTTTATTTTACAGCCAGGGCAGGGACAAAATTAGTTTTTTCTTCTTTCCTCATTTTCCAACAGTAGCAATATTACAGATGTTAAAAAATAAAATCAATGTGAGCCAAAAGAAAAACTCAATCCAAAGTTTGTTATAAACACGTCACTGGCACTTTAAAAATCCCAGACCATGAAATTCTGGCCACACTGAAGTCAGTGGCAAAATTCTAAGTAAAGTCTATGGGTATGTCTTTCACTTCAAATAAACACCCATGACTTGGGCATGCGGGGTTTGGGCTAAGGGGCTGTTCAATTGCAGGCTGTAGGACCCCACAAGGTGAGAGGGTCCCAGAGCTGGGGCTGCAGCCTGACTGGAACATCTACACCACAATTAAACAGCTCCTTAGCCCAAGCCTTGCAAGCCCGAGTCAGCTGGCACAGGCCAGTTGCAGGTTTTTAATTGCAGAGTAGACATATCCAATGAGGCCAGGATTTCACCCCAGGTCTCCTTACACCATGTTATGTTAGAAACATCAATCGATAGGTTTTTGTTTGCTTCTCTCTTCTCTGGCACAAAACTTTTTAAAGTTTAAAATAAAACATTATATATGGAACATCAAAACAGTTCCAGACATGAAGGGAACCTTGTCATGCTTCTTCTCCTACACAGCCATGGAACTGTAATATTCTGTGAGCAAAGACTGACAGCGAAGGTTCTCACAGCATTATGATCATCAAATATCCCTGCCATCAGAAAACAAGGACGAGTTCTGTAATTTGCGCTGGTGCTTGAACCAAATGGAAGCCTTGGACTCAGCTGTGACACTTGAGTTCTCCCCAGATTTGATGACAGTCATATGCCAATTTGTTAGACTAGAGAGCTCAAAGTGATCCTGAGAGGAGCTCTTCTTATTCTATGTAAATTGTCTGGAGCTCATGGCAGAAGCCTCTGCTGTAAAAATATCAGCCAGAAACATGCTAAATAGTTGCATCCTGTTAAAAAGATGCAATGGTGCTACACTCACACACACTGGCATTGGGAGAGGTGCCCAGTCAATGACTAAAGTGCAGAAAGCATCTTGCCATGCAGCTTCAGAACAGGATTTCACACTGTTCTTGCAAGTGGAGTGGATGACCTCTGTCCATGAGATGTGTTTACTTCTCCTTAAATTTCCTATGGATACCTTTAGGAGATAGCAAGAGAAAATCAGATGGAATGTTTTGGTTATCTCTGTTTTTTATATGTCATAGGTGTTGGGGCCAGCTTCTTCTAGCCAAACACAAACACAGCAACTATTGGAGCTTTTTCCCAGGGGGCATAATCTAAACTTATTTACCTTACCACCAAATCTCTTCTTTGTATAAACTACTCAAGGCAAAGTGTTGCCTCTCTGACCCCCTTACCAGTGTGCTGTATTAATTCTAACAGATTAGTGTCTTTGTACAGTGCCGAGCAGGTGTGGGGACCCTTGGCTGGGGCCACTAACATAATACAAATAAATAATAATAATGTTATCAAGGGCTTTTTAGACTAAATCTTTCCCACATAAGATTTCCTGTAAAACAACAGTCACAAGGTTATAGAAATTAGAATAAAACTTTTGAAATCTCTAACACTTAGAACTACAAAGTAAAAATAATAGTAGGTTATAAAAATAAACAGTAGTATGAACTATATGAATGTATTATATATGGAAAGGGTGTATATCTATATATCTATATCTATCTATATCTAGATAGATAGATAGATAGATAAAGGGCCCCATACATGCTCGGCACTGCACAAACACGCTATTTCAATAGAAATATTAAATGGGGGGGTGTACATATATGCACACATGCCTCTTATTTAATATTTCTATTGAAATAGTGCCCAGAGACCTTAGAGCTCTATTGTGCTAGGCCCTGTACAAATACCTATGAAGATATGGTCCCTGCTCCAAAGATATTACAATTTAAGACAAGCAATATGAAAATCTATCCAAGACAGCTATTAAAATCACTTTTATAGTAAACCTACCCTTGCTTGTATTTAAAACGTTGCTACATATGTAGTCTCAGATCAGACTAGAGTCATTCTCCAGCATGTCCATACAGATAAAGTGGACACCCACCCATCTTCCTTCTTTTTCTTTGTTGTATCAAGGAGGAGTTATGTAACCTGAAACTGTAATCCCACTTTCCTCCGGGCTTACAGAACATCTCTAGTTCTTCCCACACAGGTTCCCTTCACCATCTCCGTGAGCTAGAGCACACCTGCTTGACTCAGTGCCAAATGAACTCACGTCAGTTACCCAAGTCAGCAAAAAATGGCTCAAGAACTAGGATTTCTGGTTTACCAAGTGATGCTATGATGTCACCCTGTATAAGGCTAGAACTTCAAATGCATCACAGTGATTAATGTAGAGGTGTATAGTTCTAGCCTATAGGTTTACCTAGTTTGTTTGGAAGGGAGTGTACTTTTGGGGTTTGGGAAGAGTTAGCACTTATACACCTGGAAACGAAGTAAAATGTGGAAAACAAATGTAATTTTTGTATTTCTTGTCTACATCTCTTGTACAAGATCTTGACTTTCCTTTGTGCAAACTCATGGGCGAAAAGATCCCCATAGTTTATTCCTTTGCAAGTTATAGCGAAGCCATTAACACTCTTACAGTATGTTTTGCGTATGTGAGGCAGCTAAGAAAGGAACAGAGAGGATATGCAGTGGGAAATATTATCAGCCGGCACTCTCGGGCATTTGAGTATCCTCCCTAACATGCATAACGGAATCAATTTAAATCTAGTGAAAGGGACATTGTCTGATAAAGTAATTCCTCTTTGAACACAAGATGGCAGCCTTAAATAAATGCAACCCTGCACAGCTTTTAATCTTACACATCATTAAATTCCTAATTTACACATTATGTTTTCGTGGGCCAACCCATAACTCATTAGTGTTGAACTCATGAGTTGTAAAGATCAACACACTAGACAAGTGCTAGTCTTTACCTGCTTTTCTTTTGGCAGCAGTTCTCAAAGTGATAGTAAAAGAAAGTTTTTTTTTTATTTACCAGAGAACCAACTTTCAGATTCAACATTAAAAAAAGATTTTATCCTGTGTACTTTGTGCACCCCTTTAAAAAGATTAAAAACTTTCTAGGTGCTGTTATCTACCCACATATTTTACAATCCGAGAAAAGGATATGCAATAGCTCTTATTTGTGTGTGACGCTGAAGTTTCTGGGCAGACATCTTTCTGTGGGAGGATTTCAAACGAGCCATGAAGAGAGAAGCTAAATGGGCTACAAAAACTGGAATTTTTGGACCTGCTGTCCTCACTTCCCCTTAATACTCCACACATAAAAATGTGTTTTGTTCCTTCATGTTTCTTCCCTTCTTGCAAAGTGTGTGTTGAAATCAAATGCCTGCAAAATGTCAAGCATAGTATGAACTGCTGCAAGACGTGTAGGGATCTAGCAGCAGTACTTTAAAATGACACACTAACCATGTTGTTTGTGGATCCTCACAATAGAGCCATGGACAGTGATGGAAGATGATTGTGTGATCAAGTGTACAGTGTGACATGTTACTGCAGCGTATATAATAGTGTATTGTTTTAGAGCATGGAACAAAGACCATGATATGAATTCAGGTCTTTTTGCTAAAACACAGGGCTGAGAGTGCAGAACAATGGTCTCTATTCCCAGCTCAGCCATACGTTTCCAATGACTTTGAACTACTTATGCAACTGCTGTGTGCCTCAGTTTACCCACTCAAAAAATGACCAGGTTACTACTTTCCTAATACTTGAAGGATTTATGTAGTGGTTCAATGCTGTACCCCTGCAAACTCACCCTGGAATTAGAAACTCAAGCTGAATTCTTTCCTTCCCACACATCATCATCATCATCACTAAATAGTCTCAAGGCCAAATGTACACCTTTCATGACATCTGTGCAACACCATTGTCTTTAGCTGAGTTACACAGCATATGGGACTGCATAAACATAAGGAGAGGAATGATAGTCTTGTGCTTAAAACACTGCTATAGGCCCCTGAAAAAATTGAGTTTAATTCCCATCTCTGGCCAATAGTTTGGACAAATCTGTTAGGGCAGAACCACAAAGATACAAAGGTGTCTAAATGCAATATTTAGCCCTTTGTGGATGTAGCCCTAAATTGGATTTAGGCACGACTGACATTCTCACAACCACCACTCTATTGCCACCTAACCCTCTAGGTGCCTAAATTACTGCCAGAGGGCCTGTCCAAACCCACCTGATCCTGCCACACAGCTAACAAGCTGCTCTGCACCCTCACTCACACCTAATCCCCCACAGCATTCTCAAAATAGGCGTTCTCCCATGGAGCACTGCAATGCTTAATTCCCTTTGCAGACCTAGCCCTTCATCTTTCCAAGCCTCAGGGTATGTCTATACCCCCGATTTATTGCTGTGTGGACTTCTGGGCTTGGGCTAGAGCCCAAGCTCTGGGATCCTCCCACCTCGCAGGGTTCTAAAGCCTGGGTTCCAGCAGAGAAGGGAAGTCTACACAACAATAAAACAGACCCACAGCCTTAGCCCCAGGAGCCCAAGTCGGCTAGCATGGACTAGCTGTGGGTGTCTAGTTGCTGTGTAGATATACCCTCAGATCCCCATCAGCAAAAGGGATCTAATACTTTTGCATTTTGTAAACGGAGCAGCTGTGAGAATTAATGTAAGAAGCACAGACACTAAGGTGATGAGGGCGGTGTAAGTAGATGAACAGAAATAGAGCCGTTATTACTGGAGGAGATGGGAAGCACCTAGCTTCCAGAGCTGGCAATCGCAGTAGTGCTAACTATTGTGATATTTGGTGTTTTCCCTAAAGCCTCAGCATTCATGAACAAAATTGTCTGGCCCCCATGACTGAAAAAAGCTTGAAAATTTGACAAGTGCAGCGCAACAGCTCAGGACTCAAAGAGCAAATTGAAGGAACCCCACAATTCATTACAATGGGTTTTTTTTCAAATCTCATGATTTTTCATCAAGTTTATGATTGGAGAGGGGCCTGATTCATGATTTTTGAACATCTGAGACTGGTGCTACTGCAATTAAGGAAAAATAGCCCCCCTCTGAGCTGGGTCAGTGAAGCAACAGGGCGGGGGTGGGGGGGCGTCCCCCGACGCCTGGCAGAGCAACTGTACTGGTCGAGATGGGGCCCTGGCAGGGACCAATGTTATTAACTTTATCCCTGCAGAGCTCAGCCTGCGCCTGCTGCCCAGGCACCAGGGAGATGGGCTCAGGATGTGCACAGAGCCAGGGAGGTAAGGAGCTGCACAGGGCAGGGCATGCACAGAGCAGGGTCCGTGCTCCCTCTTCTCCTGGGGAGGGGGGGGGGGAATTAACCCTTTCGGCGCTGCAGCGGGCGGAGCGAGCGCGAGGCAGCAGCCGGACGGGAAGCGCGTGCCGCCGGCCCGCGGGCGGGGCTGGCTCTGGTGCAGCGGAGGAGGTGGCGGCGGGCGCTCCGGGGGGTGGGAGCCGACACCGTCACGCGCCCAGCGGAAGGTGCTGCCGCCCGCGCCACGAGCCCTCGCGCTCACCGCGCGCAGCCGGCTCCGGGCCCCCACACCTGAGCCTTTCCCAGACACACCGCGTACCCCCCACAACACATCCCCACAGACACCTCCCATAAACACCCCCAGGCATCCCCTCACAGACACCCCCAGAGCCACAGCCACTCCCCCCCAAACACCCCTTGTACACCTGATAGACACCCCCCACAGCACCCCTGTGCCCCCACAAACACCTCATGCCCCCCCACACAGAGCTGTACCTCCCCACAGACACACACCTTGCTCCCCGATGGACACTCTGTAGCTGCCGAATACTCCCCAAATGCCCCCCCTGTTCCGTGCACACCCTGCCCTCTGCCGCTCCTTACCCCTCTGGCTGTGCACACCCTGCACCCATCTCCCTGGTGCCTGGACAGCAGGCGCAGCCTGAGCCCTGTGCAGGGATAAAGTTAATAACGGTCCCTGCCAGGGTGCCATCTCCATCTGTGCCTTCTGCGTGCATCCGGTACACCACACACACACACACACACACACACACACACACACACACACACACACGGAAAACAGAGAAGCAAGGGAACAGGAGCAGGAAATAGGGTGTTTAGGGAGCGGGAGCACCATATACACCTAATACACTTAGGCCATAATGCTAGTAACCCCGAAAAAACAAAGAACAATCAAACTCTGCAAGAATAAAAAAGCAGGCAGAAGTCCAGCAGCAGAGTGGGGACCATCCAGTGTATTGCACTCAATGCAGCGTGTATGATTACCTCTGTTGTGGGCAGGTGACATAGGTGTGCATTTGATGCAAGCAACTCATGACCCTCAGTGATGCAGTATGGGCTCCTGAGACCAGAGTGGCTGAATTGGAGGAGCTAGGGGAGACAGAGAGAGATACTTAGCGGAGACTTTCCAGGACATAGTAGAACAGTCCCCACACCCAGTCAGCTTTGGTGCTGTTGAGGAGGAGGAATGTCTTGGGGAAGAAAATCAAGCTGGAGTGGAGGGCAATGCTCCCATAGTTGGGACCCTCCTTCCAGATAATGTCATGGAATCCTCCTGCACTGAGGATACCCTTCCAGGGGAGGGGACCCCAGTTATTAGGAAGAGACAAGTAATAGGAATGGGGGATTTTATCATTAGAAATATAGATATTTGGATTTGTGATGACCAAGAGAACCACATGGTAAATTGCCTGCCAGGTGCAAAGGTAGTGGGCTTCTTGAGACATCTAAATAGATTTATGTGCAGCACTGGGAAGGAGCCTGTGGTCTGGTACATGTAGGTAACAATCACATAGGGAAAGATAGGAGAGAGGTCCTGGAGGCCAAATTTAGACTGCTAGATAAGAGATTAAAGTCCAGGACTTCCATGGTAGCATTCTCTGAAATGCTGCCTGTTCCATGCACAGGGCCAGTTAGACTGGCAGACTACAGGTCTCAGTGCATGGATGAGACAATGGTATTGGAAGGATTTAGGTTTATTGGGAACTGGAGAACTTTTTGGGAAAGGAGGAGCTACACCTGGAAGCCATGGGAGAGGCAGTTCTTGATTTAGTCTTAAATGGAGCACAGGGTCTGGTCCAGGAGGTGAATATAGCTGAATCAATCAGTAACAGTGTCTGTGATGTAATTAAATGTACATCCTTGTAGGAGGGGGAATACTAAAGAACCCACCAGTAGCTTTTAACTTCAAAAAGGGGAATTACACAAAAACGAGGAAGCTAGTTAAATGGAAATTAAAAAGAACAGTCATAAGAGTGAAATGCTTGCAAGCTGCATGGAAACTAAAAGCACCATAATAGAGGCTCAAACTAAATGTATACCCCCAAATTAAAAAAAAAACAGTAAGAGGACCAAAAATACCACTATGACTAAACAACAGAGTAAAAGAGGCAGTTAGAGGCAAAAGGGCATCCTTTAAAAAATGGAAGTCAAATCCTACTGAGGAAAATAGAAAGGAGCATGAACTCTGGCAGGTCAAGTGTTAAGGTATAATTAGGCAGTGCAAAGAAGAATTTGAAAAGCATTTAGAAAAAGACACTAAAACTAACAGCACAAAAAAATAAAAAATTAAGGACTTCAGAATCAGGAAGCCTGCCAAACAATCAATGGTATGTAACCTATCGCTTAAATCAGCCTCTGTACCAGATTACTGGAGGATAGCTAAGGTAATGGGTTTTTTTGGTTTGTTTTTTTGTTTTGTTTTTTTTAAGGCTCCAGATGTGATTTTGACAGTTATTGGCTGGTACACCTAACTTCAGTGCCAGGCAAATTGGTTGAAACTGTACTAAAAGATAGAATTATCAGACATAGATGAACTCGATATGCTGGGGAAGAGTCAACACAGCTTTTGTAGAGGGGAAATCATGCCTCGCCAATCTATTAGAATTATTTGAGGGTGTCAACAAGCATGTGGACAAAGGTGATCTAGTTGATAAAGTGTACTTGGACTTTCAGAAAGCCTTTGACAAGATCCCTCACCAAAGACTCTTAAGCAAAGTAAGCAGTCATAGGATAAGAGGGTAAGTCCTCTCATGGATCAGTAACTGGTAAAAAGATAGGACACAAAGGGTAGGAATGAACGGTAAGTTTTCACACTGGAGAGGTGTAAATAATGGGGTCCCAAAAGAATCTGTACTGGGACCTGTGCTGTTCAATATATTCATAACTGATCTTGGAAAAGGAGTGAGGTGGCAAAATTTGTAGACGGTACAAAATTACTCAAGAAAGTTAAGTCCAAAGTTGACTGGGAATAGTTACAAGGGGATCTCACTAAACTGGGTGACTGGAGAACAAAATGGCAGATGGAATTCAGTGTTGATAAGTATGAGGAAATGAACATAGGAAAACATAATCCCAACTATGCATACAAAATGATGGGTTCTAAATTAGCTGTTACCACTCGAGAAAGAGCTTGGTGTCATAGTGGATTGTTCTCTGAAAACATCTCAATGTCCAGCAGCAGTCAAAAAAGCTAACAATGTTAGGAACCACTAGTAAAGGGATAGATAATATGACAGAAAATATCAAATGCCACTGTACAAATCCCCACCCTGAATACTGCATACTATTCTGGTTGCCCATCTCAAAAAAAATATTTTCGAATTGGGAAAGAGAGAGAGAGAAGGGCAACAAAAATTATTAGGGGTATGGAACAGCTTCTGTATGAGCAGAGATTAAAAAGACTGGGAGTGTTCATCTTAGAAAAGAGAGAAATAAGGCGGAATATGTTAGACATCTATAAAATCATGAATGGAATGAAGAAAGTGACTAAGGAAGTGTTATTTATCCCTACACATAACACAAGAACCAGGGGTCACCCCATAAAATTAAAAGGCATCAGGTTTAAAACTAAAATAAGAAAGTACTTCTTCACACAACACACAGTCAACCTGTGGGATTTGTTGCCAAAAGTATAACTGGGTTAAAAAAAAGAATTACAGTAGATAAGTTCCTGGAGGATAGGTCCGGTGATGGCCACTAGCCAAGATGGTCAGGGATGCAACTCCCATGCTCTGGGTGCCCCTAAACCTCTGACTGCCAGAAGCTGGGACTGGATGACTGAGAATGGCTCACAAGATAATTGCCCTGTTCTGTTCATTCCCTCTGGGGCATCTGGCCGTGGCCACTGTCAGAAGACAGGATACTGGGCTAGACAGACCACTGGTCAGACCCAGTATAGTATGGCCATTGTTTTGTTCTTATGTATCCCTTGAACACACTCTATACCCCCCACAGACTCATACCCAGTACCCACTAAACACAGCCCATATCCCCACACACATACACACTCTATAGTCCCACACACAGACCCCCTGCATACCTCCTGCACTGTGACTCCCATACAACTTGCACACACACCTTGTACTTCAAGCCCAAACTCCCTGCAACCTCGATACACTCATATACGCCATGCATACACCTCCAGAAACACCCCTCATTCACATCCTATACCCCTGCATCCCTCACATCCTGTACCCCTGAAACACAGACATACTATATCTCCCCATACACACATACCCTCCACACACAGATAATCACAGAAACCCCAAATTGTACTCTGCACATGCACATCCCATCCCCCACTGCCCGGCACACAGACCCTCTGACCCTGGTACACACAGACACACCATATCCCTGCCACCCCAGGCCTGCCAGGGCAAGTGATGCCAGGCCTGCTAAAGTGTGAGTGAAAGACAAGACCCCACAGGTCTCTGTCTGGGAATCAGAACCAAGATAGGATTACAGAGGCAGTACAGGTATGTGAACAAAATCTAAAAGAGTCAGCTCCCTCAGCTACCTATTAGAGGTAGATACAAGCTGCGCAGGATGGGGATTCACATTATTTGGGTTTTATTCCTTGTATCCATTTGTCCATTCTCTTTCTAGTGATGGCCACTTATGGGATGGAGTTTGGGTGCTGGGTGAGGCCGAGGGAGAGACCTGGCCTCAAACATTGCTGGAGCTGGGTCCTGGGCCAGGAATATTCCTCGTTCCCAGGCACCACGGGCCCATAGAACTCGCCGCTTATGGAAGAGATGCCACTGGGAGCATGATGCCATCTCTTCCATAAGCGGCGAGTTCTATGGGCCTGTGGTGCCTGGGAACAAGGAATATTCCTGGCCCAGGACCCAGCTCCAGCAATGTTTGAGGCCAGGTCTCTCCCTCGGCCCTGCATTCCACTCCCGGGCACTTCCCCCCCATGTGTCCCCCAGGCGATTTAAAATGGCCCAGGGTCCCCACCCACCACCGGCAGTGCAGTGGAGCTGAGTGGCTTCCTTCTGGTCACTCCACTTGGCTGCCGGCCCCCTCCTGCAGCCCCTAGGCGGGATGGGTCTGTGTCTACGTGCTCTGCTTCCGCCCCAAGCACCCCTGCAGCCAATAGGAAGCTGTGGGAGCAGTGCTGGGGGTAGCAGCGCATGGAGGCCCCCTGGCCCGCCCTGCCTAGGAGCCCCAGGTAAGCGTCACACCCCACCACCCCTTTCCCACACACCCGCTTCCACCCCCAAACTCCCTCCCAGATCCTGCACCCCCTCCCTCTGCACTCCCTCCCATCCCCAAACTCCCTCCCAGAGCCTGCACACCCACCCCCAGCCCAGAGCCTGCTCCCAAACTCCTTCCCAGAGCCTGCACCCCTCCCCCCATCCTGTACCCCTACCCCCTCCCGCAGCCCGGAGCCTGCACCCAGCACCCAAACTCCATCCCAGAGCCTGCACCTCTCACCCCCTCCTGCATACCCACCCCTTGCCCCATACCAAAGCCTGCACTCCAGACCCTCTCCCAACCCAAACTTCCTCCCAGAGCCCAACCTCTCCCCCCTTCTGCACCCAAACTCCCTCCCAGAGCCTGCATCCCTCCTGCACCCCAATCCCCTACCCCAGCCCAGTGCCTGCACTCCAGACCTCCTTCCCCCACCCAAACTCCCTCACAGAGCCTTAGACAGGTGCAGGGGTGGAGTTTAGGGGGGGGCGGGCTCTGGGCATTCTGGGCACCACCAAAATTTCTACAAACCTGCCGCCCCGATCTCTTCTATCGCCACCCAGGGTTAGATATTTTTACCTCATCACTTTTTGATTAAAAGACTTGTGTCATTCCTGATAATGCAATTTGGACAGTGGAGAAGAAGGTGTTTCTTCTTGATCCCTTTGGTTGTAGTCACTACTCATCTTTGGCCTTGTCTACACTACAAGACTATTTCGAATCTACTTAAGTCAAATTTGTGGATTCGACCTTATGAAGTCGAATTTGTGTATCCACAGTAAATACACTAATTCGAATTTCTGAGTCCACAGTAACGGGGCTGGTGTCGACTTTGGAAGCGGTGCACTGTGGGAAGCTATCCCACAGTTCCCGCAGTCCCCGCTGCCCATTGGAATGCTGGGTAGAGCTCCCAATGCCTCCTGGGGGAAAAATGTGTCGAGGGTGCTTTTGGGTAACTGTTGTCATTGAACCGTCAATCACGCCCTCCCTCCCTGAAAGCTCCGGCGGGAAATCTGTTCGCGCCCTTCTCTTGTCAGTTACAGCGCGTACGCCACAGCACTGCGAGCATGGAGCCCGCTGCGATCATCGCTGCACTTATGGCCGTTGTCAACTCCTCGCACCTTATCGTCCACCTCTTCCACAGTCAGCTGCTGAGAAATCGGGCGAGGAGGCTCCGGCAGCGCGGTGAGGAGAGTGGCGCAGACCTCTCACAAAGCAGGGTACGCCGCGCCGTGGAGATCATGGTGGCAATGGGTCAAGTTCATGGTGTGGAACGGCGATTCTGGGCCTGGGAAACAAGCACGGACTGGTGGGACCGCATAGTGCTGCAGGTCTGGGATGAATCACAGTGGCTGCGAAACTTCAGGATGCGTAAGGGCACTTTCCTTGAACTCTGTGACTTGCTGTCCCCTGCCCTGAAGCGCCAGGACACCCGGATGCGAGCAGCCCTGAGTGTGCAGAAGCGAGTGGCCATAGCCCTCTGGAAACTTGCAACGCCAGACAGCTACCGGTCAGTAGCGAACCACTTTGGCGTGGGCAAATCTACCGTGGGGGTTGCTGTGATTGAAGTAGCCCACGCAATCGTTGAGCAACTACTCTCAAAGGTAGTGACTCTCGGAAACGTCCAGGACATCATAGATGGCTTCGCCGCGATGGGATTCCCAAACTGCGGTGGGGCTATAGATGGGACTCACATCCCTATCCTGGCACCAGCCCACCAGGCTAGCGAGTACATTAACCGAAAGGGCTACTTTTCAATGGTGCTGCAAGCACTGGTAGACCATAGGGGACGGTTTACCAACATCTTCGTTGGGTGGGCAGGCAAGGTTCATGACGCGCGTGTGTTCAGGAACTCTGGTCTGTTTAAACACCTCCAGGCAGGTACTTTCTTCCCGGAACACAAACTAACGGTTGGGGATGTGCAGATGCCTACAGTGATCCTCGGGGACCCAGCCTACCCGCTAATGCCCTGGCTCATGAAGCCCTATACAGGCGCCTTGGACAGAGAGAAGGAACTCTTCAACTACCGGCTGAGCAAGTGCAGAATGGTGGTGGAGTGTGCTTTCGGACGTCTCAAGGGGAGATGGCGGAGCTTACTGACTCGCTCGGACATCAGCGAAAAGAATATCCCCGTAGTTATTGCTGCTTGCTGTGTGCTACACAATCTCTGTGAGAGCAAGGGCGAGACCTTTTTGTCCGGATGGGAGGTTGAGGCAAATCGCCTGGCTGCAGTTTACGCTCAGCCAGACACCCGTGCCGAGAGAATATCCCAGCGGGAAGCGCTGTGTATCCGGGAGGCTTTGAAAGCAAGTTTCCTCGGAGAGCAGGGTAACCTATGACTCTCCACTTGCTTTCAAGAGAAACTGACCCTGGGCCTGTGTCTCTATGTGTTGAGTGAGATCTGCGGTTACATACCCCGTTCTCCAAGTTTCCCCCACTTCCAAAGCACGTTTTAAAGCAAATTAATTGTTACACTCATTATTAATAAATGTTTGTTTTACTTTGCATTTCTGTTCAGGTGTTGAAACATGGACGCATACTGTGCTGGGCACGGTGTGCACTGATGTACAGACCGTTTGTTCCATAGAGGAATGACATCCTCCTGCTCCTACATAGGTCTCTGGGGTGGGGGACGGTTGCAAGTGGTTGTGCATGGAGGGGAGGGATTGCAGGAAGGGGTGGGTTTGCAGGAAGGGGCGAGTGGTGCCGCCTTTGGATAGGGGTTTGGATGACGGCAGTGGGCTGCGGGTTTGGGCGTAGGAAGGGGTGAGGGGTGTGGGGGAAGGGTGAGTATCTGTCCGTGGATGAGGGCTCTTGTTGGGGCTCAGGGCAGCGGAGAGGCTCGTTGCTACGGTGGAAGTGCATGGTAAGGGCAGCGTGCCTTAACATTAAGGGGGTGGCAGGCGCTAGGACCCTGGACAAGCATACACATCACAGAATGACCCGGGGCAGCATACACCACACAGAGTGACCCTGGTGCCTACTGACTGCAGTGTGTGTGTGCCCTGCAGTTGATCATGCCCCCAAGTCTGTACCCTGGTAATGTAGGCTATACCGTGCAATTATAAATCCCCTCCCCCCCCATACACAAAAAAATCCTCTGACACGAAAGACATGACCGAAACAGTGAATAACAGCAAACAGCTTTTAATAATCTAATACACAGTGGGGGGATGAAACTTGGATTTGGGACTGGGTGAGCCTGTAAGGGAAGCACTTCTACAAATGTATAGCGTGAGAGGTGTGGGGTACATTAGCGCTATGCAGTGGTGCAGTGACAGTTCTCACGGCCCCTACCGCCCCTCCGTCTTGTACTTTTGGGTGAGGGGGGGGCAGGACTTCTTGGCGGGGGAGGGCGGTTGCAGATACACTGCAGGGGGGCTCTGTCCTCCTGCCTGTGGTCCTGCAGAACATCAACAAGGCGCTGGAGTGTGTCCGTTTGCTCCCTCATTAGCCCAAGCAGCGTTTGAGTCGCCTGCTGGTCTTCCTGCCGCCACCTGTCCTCCCGTTCACTGTGTGTGCGATGCTGTTGACATAGGGTCTCCCTCCACTGTCTCTGCTCTGCCGCCTCGGCTCTGGAGCAGGCCATCAGTTCCGCGAACATCTCGTCCCTAGTCTTTTTCTTTCGCCGCCTAATCTGCGCCAGCCTCTGCGAGGGGGATGCCGGGGCAGTCCGGGAAAGAGCCGAAGCTGTGTGATGGGAAAAGTAACTGATTTCCTTGAACAGATACATGTTTGCGAACAGTGAACACAGTCTAGTCAGTTTCTCTGAACAAGACCATACAGGGCAACAAGTCTCACGAGATCTCAGGACAAGTTCGAGATTTCGGAATATGCTCTCATTGGCTGCGGCATTGCACAGGAGAGCGGACAAGTGGGGAGAGACAGCTGAATCCGTCTAGCAGACAGTCCTGGTAAGCCTTACAGTACATTCTGCTTATCAGTTAATGGATAGCTGTGCCCTCCTGCTAAAGGCAATCTGGAAATCATATACTCTGACCCTTTTCCAGCCACTCCCGCCAGTGCACGGGAAAGATCAATGTATGCTTTTCCTATGTGGCCTACAACACGTGGCTGTTAAGCGAGGGTCATTGTTATGCAAAGTAAAAGTCAACCATTCACAACAGTAACAATACACTAATTGCCCTAATTAGATGCAGCATTTCATGAACGAGATCACCCTGATGCGGGTCCCTCGGAGTCACAAAGAGCGGATGCTAAGGGAAGCCCTGCAGAGACCAGGACCATATGCGGCCATGCTTGTGGAGGCGATAATTCCCATCTACATAAGGATGTCCTGGCGCGGAAGAGTGTGCTTCCACGGAGCACCCAACAAGGCACCTCTCCCCAGGAACCTCCTGCGGAGGCTTTTCGAGGACCTAAATGAGACCTTTCTTGAATTGTCCCTGGAGGATTATTGTTCAGTCCCTATATGTGTGGACCTACTTTTCATATAGTTTTTCATTGAAAATTTTATATATAGTATTTCTATTTTTTTATACCTGTTTTATAAAAAATAAATGTTTACATGTTTAGAGCACTTACCGCCTGATCCTTCCCCTGATTCAGAGTCCGGGTTAACGGCCGGGGAGGGTTGGTAGGGGATCTCTGTGAGGGTGATGAAGAGATCCTGGCTGTCAGGGAAAGCGGTTTTGTGTTCGCTGTCGCCTGCGCCGTCCTCCACAGACCCTTCCTCATCTTCCCCATCGGCGAACATCGAGGAGGAACTGTCCAGGTTCACTATGCCATCCACTGAGTCCACGGTCACTGGTGGGGCAGTGGTGGCAGACCCACCTAGAATGGCATGCAGTGCCTCGTAGAAGCGGCATGTCTGGGGCTGGGCTCCGGAGCGTCCGTTTGCCGCTCTGACTTTTTGATAGCCTTGCCTCAGGTTCTTGACTTTCACGCGGCACTGCATCGCATCCCGGCTGTATCCTTTCTGTGTCATGGCTTGGGAGACCTTCTCGAAGGTCTTTGCATTCCGCTTGCTGGAGCGCAGCTCCGACAGCACAGACTCCTCGCCCCACACAGCGATCAGATCTAGGACTTCCCGGTCTGTCCATGCTGGGGACCTCTTTCTATTCTTGGATTGGCCGGACTCCTCTGCTGGACAGCTCTGCATCGTTGCAGGTGCTGCGGAGCTCGCCCCGATGTCCAGCCAGGACGTCAGATTCAAAGTGCCCAGACAGGAAAATGAATTCAAATTTTCCCGGGTCATTTCCTGTGTGGCTGGTCAGAGAATCCAAGCTCGGACTGCTGTCCAGAGCATCAACAGAGTGGTGCAGTGTGGGATAGCTCCCGGAGCTACTAAGTTCGATTTGCATCCACACCTAGCCTAATTCGAGCTAGCCATGTCGAATTTAGCGTTACTCCACCTGTCGGGGTGGAGTACCAAATTCGAACTAAAGAGCCCTCTAGTTCGAATTAAATGGCTTCCTGGTGTGGACGGTTGAGCGGTTAGTTCGAATTAACGCTGCTAAATTCGAATTAAAGTCCTAGTGTAGACCAGGCCTTTGTTTCTCCGTAGTTTCCATCTCTAGTTTATGTTCACTGGTTCTGTATTTGGTGAGAATGTCTTGTACCTTTGCACATTTTATTGCAATGGGGTAGTCTGCTAATGTGGGATCTGTAGCAGTCTAGGTTGTTGTTTTTTATTTGGTCTTCCTAGTATTTGTTTCTTGGTTGTTTAGATGTCTAGTGTCTTGGTCATTTTTCAGTTGACAGCAGAGTTGCTTGCTGCATTGGTCAGAAAGTTGGTGTTGTTGAGTCCAGGAAGTGATATATGAATGGATCGTGCTTTCATGTGGGTTTAAGTTTTCATTCTCTGGTGCTTTGTGGTGGAGTGAGCATGCGCTGCTTTGGCTGAGAAGACACTAAACATTCAGGCTTCATCTACCCGAGAGATCTGCGCTGAGATTTTGTTCTGTGCCTCCAGGATGTACAGCACAGAATGCAGAGCCCAGGGGGTTGGTGGGTTTCAGGCCACCCTTGCACCCCTCTAATTCTGGACTGCTAATTCTGGGCCAGTAAAGCTCCCTCTTTTCCACACAACAACCCCCCTGACATAAATTATATAAGTTGATTTAGCTGCCCCTGCTGCTAGCTCAGAGTTACATTCTGAGCCAGCAAAGCTGCTTTGATAAAGAGACGGATCTGTGAGGGATAGAAATAGGAGGCGGAGAAATTTCTGGAGAGGGCTTTCTAGGGGAAATTGCTATTCAGCTGACTAAATCCCTCTAATCTCCCAAGGGGCTGGGGTCAGTGGGGCCTCTCCCAAGCACACATCTCCCTGACCCCCACCCCGACTCCAAAACACACACGTTGTTTGGAGAGCATCTTGCATAGGTGATAGTATGAACCAGTTCATAGATATACGGTAGGCATTTTATCTTTGAGTTGTTTAGCGGGAGTCCTGGATGTGGAAATTGTTCCAAAAGGGTTGATAGGTCAGTGGCATATATATTGGAAAGAGTATGGTTGGGGTTACATCCTTGTTTGCTCTCTCTTAGACAGCTGCTTATTTTTAATGATGCCCTATGTTTTTCCACCAAAGCCATATTGTGGTAACTTAAGGGTCAGTCCTGAGGGTCAAATTGAGTCAAAAGCAGTTTCTTTGTCTATCTATGAAGTTGGCAAGTATCTTTGTTTGTTTGTTTTACGTTTGTTCCTGATCAAATGTAAGGTAAACATGTGACCAGTGGTTCATTTCTCAGGGAGAAATCCAATTTGACTGGCAGGAATACATTGTTGTTAGTCAGATAGTGCATTATTAGCATGCATGCTAGTGAGATGGTTTGGTGGTTAGCATGCCTGCCACACACTTCAGAGACCTGAGTTTGTGTCCCTGCGGTGCTGCAGACTTTGTGTGTGACCTGGGGTCAGTTTGTTAGTTCCCCGTCTGTAAAACAGCAATAAATATTTCTTCCCTACTTTCCAGGGGTATTGTAAGGATGAATACGTTCGATTGTGGTGCTTACATATTACAGCAATGGGTGCCTACGGTAATAACTACCTAATAAAAGGACAATCTATTTTAAGGATGCTACAGGTGTAAATGCAAACACAGATTCCTCTATAGCTATATGGACTGAGGACATTTTTTGTGTATTTAGTTCATCCGACCATTATCTCAGAGAAATGTCTGGACTGGAGTACCATCCTGAGAACATGATAGCATGATCAGGTCATCTGAATGAAACAGGCAGATACCCCCTCCCACAAACCACATATGAACTCTTCATACCCCCCATATTCCATGTGCACCCACGGGCATGTCAGTACATCCTATATGCACCACATGCACACACCCAATATTTATCAGAAAGCACTATCATGTATGTAACCCAAATCTTCCCACACACAACACAAGCACCCTATATGCACCCCATACAATCTCCATATACCCCTTTCAACATGCTCCTTTTACATCCCATACATGTGCACCCCACATAAAGAACATATGCATGCTTCATACATGCACATACATTACATCCCCTCTAGCTGCTAACCCACAGAGAACAGCCCCGTACTGTTCTCAGCTAATGGCATTACTTCTTCAACTCAACTAGTAGAGGACTGTACTTTGGTGTTGAAAGTTCCCTTCTGCTGACCACTGAAGGGAAAAATTAAATATGTGTTCCCTATAAACCCCAGCACATCCATACCCTATACCTTCTATAGGTACATGCATACTGTACACTCCCTCTCTAGTACATAGGGAGTTTCCCTCTCTGCCATTTGAAGAAAATCCTCCATCTAATTTATATATTTTATTTTTAAATCAAGAAGACAATGTATCTGTTGAGATGAGTTCCTGTCTGCATCCTATAGAACTTGCCCATACCGGTATTGCCCTGGCCTCTTCTTTTGTCATTCAGTGTTGAACGCATTCTAAGACAATATGCATTTCCTCACCTTTTGGGGGCGAAGCCAGACTTTAAGGCACCTGCTCCCCTACATGGTGTTAACTTCGCTTGTGCCAATCAGAGACAAACACCCCCGTCCCCTATGACACTTCTATGATGTCATAGTGGGTACTTTATGGCCTGCCTGCCATGTGCAGGCAGGGAGAGGAGAAAGAAAAACGAATCCTGTGTATACCCGTGTATCCTGTGTATACCCGTGTATCCTGTGTATGCCCGTAACCGAGCCTGATCACCTCGAAGCCTCTCTCTCAGCTCACGTGTTTCAAACAGAGCTTCTACGTTTGCCGGTCGTTATGCGTTGGTTTGTATTTGTAAGTATCAGTTATTACTAAATGCTGCATCTTTGTTTATAAATATTGTTAGTAGATATTTTAGTCATTGTGTGTTTTAAGTTTCATTAACTCTATTAGCTAATCATACGCTGCTCCCTTACCCCTTGTAATTATCCCCAATAAAACTTTAAATTGATTAAGTTTAGTGTGTGTGTGTGTGTCTGCAGTTTGCATCGTGACCCACACTCTCCTTGCATCCCTTACCAATATAGTCTGTTGCCACGTGCAGCCTGGTAAATAACAGGCCTGCATTTTCTTTCGCCCCTGCGAGCCCGTGGCAATCCACAGTATCCTCTTCGCTGAGGTTCAGGGACAGGAAAAGGAATACAGTGAGAAGATGTGGGAGGCAGGGCTGGGAAAGATATTTCTGGGGTTGGGCATGTGGATTCTGGGGGCCATTGATGTCAGCTGGGAAGCGAGAGAGACAAAAGTTCAAAACACTTCCCTGCAGCTGGGAACACCATGGCCTGCTTCCAAAAGGGGCTTCACATCTGGGAAGAAACTGCCTGCGGGAATTGAGTTTGCTAGAGTTGCCTCTCTAATTAATAAGTGATTTGACTTGGAGATTGGAAATAATAGTTGAAATGATGGCATAAGCACAGGGCATTGGGGCTGCTGCTGCACTATTAAGAAAGGCCTTTCCTGCAAAATCTAATGACACTATATGGCAGTTTGAGGAATGTGAAGTTGTTTGCCCAGGAGACCAGCAATGTGATAATATTGGCATATAACCTTCTAGTATTTGAGTAATTAGTTGCTTAGCTACTTTGGATAGGTCATTATTTTGCAAACTGGAAACATTTGCAAGTGGTGATATTTTCCTCCTCTATGGTGAAAGAGCTAAACCTGTTCTGGCAGCGTTCAACTCCTAGAAATATATATGCATAAATTGTTTCTAATGAGACCATCTGCCTTTTATAGCCCCTTTGGAACTAAATAGTACCCAAAGACCACTCTGTCTTTTAGATAGCTGTGGTCAGAAAGCCTGCTCATGCCAGTAAAAGTATATAGGATTTTACAGATAAAGTAGCTATTTTTATTCCTACAATTCTAGAAGGTTTGTATGTGTCATACTACTCATGTTTATTAAAATTATTAGAAATCACTGGCCCAGATCTCTTTAGAGACAGTATCTAGTTACTACTCTGCTAAATTAGGTAGTATCTCAAAGCTAGCACACATTCTGATAGTTCAGTTATGGGGGGGGAGCTTTTTTAAGGCTTCTTTATTATCTCAATATGTCTCTTTATAAATGAAATGCTTTGTTTTAAAGGGACACTCCATTTAAAAATCATGGCCCAAATTTTCAAAGTGGGCTCCTAAAATTAGGTGCTTAAATTTAGGCACCAAAATAAAAGTAGCCTGATTTTAGGAGGTGCTGCCTATCTGCAGTTCCCATAGAAGTCTATGCCATTCCTCTGCAGTCAGTTGGGAGCTGCAGGTGCTCAATAGCTCTGAAAATCAGAGGTGCCTAAATATGGCTTTAGGCACCTAACTTTAGGGAACCAAGTCTGAAAATTTTGAACATGATTTAAAAAAAACGCTTTTCTTGACTTGTGTTCAGAACTGTCTACCTGTGAATACAGACATAATTTCAAAGCTTACCACTCACATTGTTTGTCTAGTTTCTGCATTTCCCTTGGCTTGAACAATTAAAATAAATTAGTCAGTTTTACTTTTGTTTATGGTTAATTTTTAGTGAGTTTCACATACAAGTTCTTACTCAGTAACAGAGATGTAATGTTACAAAGAAGGGTATTTATTTGTAAAAAGCTTCCACTGGATATTTTTGTTTTTTAAATTGTGTAAATGTTTGTATTGATCTTAGCGTTTACAAAAGGTTATTTTTATAAAACTTAAATTTTGGTCTAAATTATACTTGTACAATGTCTCTCTCTTTCAACATGCTTTGCAGTTTTCCTTGGAGAAGATATCCATTGTATGTTGGCTGTATCCTAGAGAGATGATCTGGTAAGTAGAAAGTAAACATGTTGCACATTTTTTTCAGAAGCTCTGAGAGAAGTTAACGAAGCCTGCCAAGGGCAAAACACCGTACTTTCACTTAGACACATAAAACAGTGCATTATCCTGGTAACTTGAATAAACATGGCATCTAGTTTATTTGTATCAGAATGCAAGTATCTTTGATTGGTTGGTTAGATGTCGTACACTGTGTCTGGTATTTTTCTTAAATCTCCTTTCCTCCCATTTCCCCACATTGTATTACCATTGCTTCTGCTCCACTGGTGGTAACAAAATTGGAAGCATCAGTGGCTGGATTACTGTAATTCGCTGCATCTGAAGCTGAATGGGAAGACAATGCACTGGCTCCAACTGATACAGAATGCAGCTGCCCACCTCCTCCCTGGCCTAGGCCCACTGTGAGCAGGTCAGGCCTGTGCTCAAATCCCTCCACTGGCTCCCCATCAGCTTCTGATGCCAGTTTAAGGCCTTGGTCCCAATCTTCAAAAGCTATTAATGGCTAAAACCCCAGCTACATTAAAAACGGAATTTCAAGCAACAAACCACTGAGACAGTTGTGTTCCTCTAGGACAAGATCACAAAGCCCAGGACACAGCACGTGAGAGCTGGAGACAAAGCATTCTCTGTTGTGGGGATCTGGCTATTAAACAAACTTCCACAAGAGATTAGGCAAATCCAGAGTCTGACCATCTTTAGAAAATGCTGCAAAACCTTCCTCTGAAAAACCTTTTCACCATTGCAAGTATGACACTCACACCATTGATAGGCCCTTTTACCCAGACACTGTCTCACCAAAAAAAAAAAAAAAATTACCCTTGAAACAAATACATCAACCAACCCACAAATAAATACATAAGTAAAAACCAGGCAGAGTTTGTTTGTTTTTACCCCAAAAAGAGAAGTTCCAAAGACTCCATGAAGTCCACTAAGGACTTCACTATTGCTATCCATTTTATATATAAAGAGCCCAAATACTATGGTGATGGGTGCAATCTAAAACCCTAAGATAGATAGGTAGTATAGATAGATCAGCATCTAACTGCTCAGATCATGTATAGATGACCCAGTGGTCATTTGTGGCCTGTCTACACTAGTGCTACCACCAATGAAACTGTAATTAAAGGGACATTTTTAGAAAAATGGTAGCATAGACAAAGCCATAAAGTCCACTTCTGGATTATCTCTATTAAAAGAGAGATGCAGACACTGCTAGGTATGGAAATGCACAAAACTGGGTTTTACGTGGATGATTAGTAGGTCATCTTCCTTGAGTAAGTCGGATAGTTCCGTGATACTCTGTGTTGTATTAAATATTACCTGCCAGGTCATGTTAATTAACATTCCATCTGTCATAACGCAGCAGGATGGCGAACGGAGGGTGGAAAGATAAACACTTTTCATATTCACTGCCTGCTGCTAATTAGGGTAGTTTATAAAAAAAAAAGGGGGGGGGGTCTTGGTGCTGGGGTGGAGAGAAGGAGCTTAGCAGTAACTGAGCTTCCGTGAGCGAGTCGGGTATTTCTAGCACACCTATGATTAATTCAAAACTTTAGACACTGAGCCTGGTGTAGTCTAGTCTTACTTATGGAAGGGTGGTAGCCATTCTACAGTTGAGGCTGAAGGTAGCTTCCCATCATAAGTCTGAATTTTCAGTCCTTCCCCCACCTCAGAAAGAAATGGCTCTCCTTGAAATTTCACTTGCCATATTTCATTCCAGAGTAGAATTTTACTGGACAGTCTGGTAAAAGCCAAATAAAGGAGTTTTAAAGTTAGTGTTTAAAATATTACCTCACCAACTTTTTTTGGCTGATATTAACTCTAGAACAGCTTGGCCTAGATGTGGGGGGGGGAGGGGGAAGGAGAGCGAATGCTAATGAAGGTTTGTGATTCCCAGTTCACATAGACATATCTGCTATAGCTTGACTGGAGCTAGTGTGCTGAAAGTAGTGTAGCTGGCATAGCGTGGGCAGCAGGTAAATACTTGGACAGCTAGCCCGAGCCGCTACCCTGGCTACACTGCTATTTTTAGCACACTAGCTCTAGCAGAGCTGGCATGGGTACACCCATGAGAGCTAAGAATCACAGCTCCCAGCTCAAATGGAGACATCCCCAAAATTATATTTGAGTGATGCTACAAGGTAGACTGAGAGTGAGTGACAAAAGATTGGCAGTGGGAAACAGGCTGGATCCCTTTAGCTCAGAGGTGGGCTAACTACAGCCCACAGGCCACATCCAACCCACGGGACCGTCCTGCCTGGCCCCCGAGCTCCTGGCCCAGGAAGCTAGCCCCCGGCCCTTCCCCTGCTGTCCCCCCTTCCCTGCAGCCTCAGCTCGCTCACTCCACTGCCGGTGCAATGCTCTGGGTGGCGGGGCTGTGAGCTCCTGGGGCAGTGCAGCTGCAGAGCTGAGGCCTGACCTGGTGCTCTGTGCTGTGTGGTGGCAGCGATGGTGTGGCCCAGCTCCAGCCAGGTGGCGTGGCTGTAGCACCACCAGCCACCGGTGCTCCAGGAAGCATGGTAAGAGGGCAGGGAGCAGGGGGGTTGGATAGAGGTCAGGGGAGTTCGGGGGTGGTGGTCAGGGGGAGGGGATATGGATATGGGTCGGGGTGGTTGGGGGGGAACAGTGGGATTGATTGGAGGCAGGGGTCCCGGGGGGGCAGTCAGGAAGGAGGGGGGTTGGATGGGGCAGCAGGGGGCAGTCAGGGGCAGAGGTTCCATGGGCAGTCAGGGGACAGGGAGAAGGAGTGGTCGGATGGGGCGGGGTCCCGGGAGGGCCGTCAAGAATGAGAGGAGGGGTTGGATGGGGTGGCGGAGGTCCGGGGGGGGTCAGGGGACAGGGAGCGGGGCTGTGTGGATGGGACCAGGCTCCCAGAGGGGCCGTCAGGGAACGGGGGGGTTGGATGGGGCAGGAGTCCGGGGGAGCAGATAGGAGGTGGGGGCTGGGCCACGACCCCCTCCCCTAACCAGCCCTCCATACAGTTTATGAAACGGATACGTCCCTCAGGCCAAAATGTTTGCCCGCCCCTGCCTTAGCTGTTCATTTCCAGACAACAGGATTTTTTAACGGTGCGGTATTGTTTTAAAAATGGAGCATATTGATTGTGGTTGTAATTGCTAACTGAATTCCATCAAAACACATTTTCAATGTAATTATTTTTTTAAAGTATTTTTTGTTTCTGAACACACTGTAAATATCAGCATGGTTGGCCTGCTGCAGAAATGTACCTTAATGTGTTTGGAGGCCATCCATACACATGCACAATGCCACAAATATTGCCGTCTGGTTTGGAAACCAGAACTGCTGGGATCAGAGAGAGACTTCTCTTGCAGCTTTTGCCATGGTTCCAGATTGACTTTGCTACAACACAAAACGGCAGTAATTTTGTTTTGCACCTTTTATTTTTAAATTAGAGAGGGGAGGAATTCACGCTTTGATCAAGAAAAGAGGCTAACTCTCAAAATAAATCAACCTGTGCAAATTGTTTCATTTACATTTAGCACATTATGGGCAAAGTAACTGTTATAGACACTGATGAAATAAGGGCACCCAGAAGCTGGGAGGAAAAATTAAAAATAAAAGCTCATGAGAAAACCCCAGTAAATAGCTTTGAAGGCCCAAAGGTGTTAGCTCGAGACAGTTGGAACTAGGTTTTCCTTTACAGAAAATGGGCTAGCTGCAGTCTTCTACCCCCTCCACATCTATCATCAGTAATTGTGTAGTTAAGACAGGGGTGGGAAAACTATGGCCTGGGGGCCGCGTCTGACCCTCCGGCGCTCCATCCGGGGAGTGGGGTCAGGGGCTTGCCCCACTCCGCGTGTGCTGTGGCTCCACGTGGCTCCTGGAAGCAGCAGCATGTCCCCACTCCGGCTCCTACGTATAGGGACAGCCAGGGGGCTCCGCACGCTGCCCCCGCCCCAAGCGTCGCCCCTGCAGCTCCCGGTGGGCTGGAACCACGGCCAATGGGAGCTACAGGGGTGGCACCTGTGGACGGGGCAGCACACATTGCTGCCTGGCTGCCCCTCTGTGTAGGAGCCAGATGGGAGGCATACCGCTGCTTCTGGGAGCTGCTTGAGGTCCGCACTGCCTGGAGCCTACACCCCTGAGCCCCTCCTGTGCCTCAACCTCCTACCCCAGCCCTGATCCTCCTCCTGCCCTCCAAACTCCTCAGTCCCAGCCCAGAGCACCCTCCTGCACCCCCCACACCCTCTCATCCCCAGCCCCACTCCAGAGCCTGCACTCCTAGCCGCAGCCCTCACCTCCCGCACTCCAACCCCCTGCCCCAGCCTGGAGCCCCCTCCCACACCCTGAACTCCTAATTTCTGATCCTACACCGGAGCCCACACCCCCAGCCAGAGCCCTCACCCCTTCCTGCACCCCAACCCCCAATTTTGTGAGCATTCATGGCCCACCATACAATTTCCATACCCAGATGTGGCCCTTAGGCCAAAAAGTTTGCCCACCCCTGAGTTAAGACAAAGGCAGACTGAGGTTGCAAACAGTCAGGTGGTATTTATTAAGAGTAACAATAACAGGCTAGGACTCCCTGCAAATTAAGATAACACAACAACAGCTCGGTTGTTAACATCAATGATGTAAATGGGAATGAACCCCACAGCCCCAAATCCTATACACAATGAGGAACACAGGACTAAACAAGAAGGACTATACCATATCTTGCAGACATTGGACAGGAGAACAGGAACACAGACGAGAACCAGGATCTGAGGGACAGGTGGCAGGAACAGGAACACAACAGGAACCGGACCTCAGGAACTTCAGTGACAGGTAAGTAGATCTTCAGTATGTTGTCTTCTGTCTTCTATTCTTGATCTTGTCATCCTGCATGCTGAATGTGAATGCCATCTCACGTGATGATGGAATATGTGAGTGGAGGTAAGTTAAGGGAACCTTGGTAGATGTTACTGGTTCACCTCAGTCCTAATCCCTCAGGGCTCTAGCTAATAGCAGGACTGGTGCACTGTGGGAGGGCTTCTATGCCTCACTGGGATGACCTACTTCCATATCATCCAGAGACACAGAGCGCCTCTCAGAGGGGGACACTCCCTTATATGCATTCTCTGTTGCTAGACTGATTCTACTGCCACGAGACACTATCTTTCCCGCCTTTTCCTTGTTTTGGCGCCAAACTCCAAAAACAGCACCAAAAGTTGAAGGAGAAGGGACGCCAAGATGGAGGACAGGTTGTCCTTTTACCAGTCCAAAATGGCAACTATGTACACTTAATAAATGGAACCTTTCCTACCCAACAAAGGGTCCACTGAAATCATCTAGTCTGAGCTCCGGCCTAACATAGGACATAGGACTTCCCTGAAATAATTGCTTTTTGCACATAGCTTGGACGTGGGGCTAGCCCATGCAGTGTTGTCATAAATGTACAGCATATGAAAAGTCAAAAAGTGTGACTGGGGGAGATGTGATGATGCTGCAGCTTTATCATTCATTCATTCTAACTGGGATTTGTGCATGTTAAGAGGGGCTTTACCTTTTAAAGACAGCTAAAGCAGGTGAACATAAGATCATAAATACAGGGTGAAATCCTAGCCCCATTAAAGTTAATGGCAACATTCCCACTGAGTTCAGTGGGGCCAGGATTTCACTCAAGGGAACATTATCTATGGACAAGAGACACTTGCCATCAGAGAAAGTGTTTAGCACCCTTTTCAAAAAGAAGGAAGAAATGTGAGAGCTCCCTCAAGACAAACCATTTCATCCACTTCAGTAGGTTTAGGCACTGAACAGTGGAATCCAAATTTGAGGGGTAATTGCTATCTCTTGGTATTTCAGAGGTATACACAGCAAGTATTAATTTGACTTCCTACCATCTCTACTGCCTACCAGAAAATATTTACTGAAGTGTCTGTAATATCGTATATTCTGGGAAGTGAATAATATAAACGTTTTTTAGAAAATATTTCTCTCTTATATGGTGCTACAGACAGGTTGGCAGTCTTACACTGAAGGAAGTATAATGAATACTTCTGAGTAACAGGATGGCTGTGGCTGTATACTTCTGGCAGGTAATATGATGCAAGATTACAATTCTACACTTCAGCAAGCACTGGACGCTCATTGTCTTAGTGAGTCCCATACAGTGTCATCTGAATACCAGAAGGTGAATTCCTGAAATTAAACAGACATCATGGAATGTTAAAATTGTCTTCATCTAACACCTTTTGTATTACGTCCTATTTTCCAGGCAGCAGATAAACCAAAATGGCCTATGTACTTAGATAGTCATCAAGTTGTGGACAGATAAAGCAAAGCAATCACAATCTGGCTAGCAGCATTAATGGGTGAGTGTCCTTAGAATCAGCTTTTTTAAATCTTTCACTAATAATTTTTACTTATATTCAATCAAATACACAATGTAAGAGCATTGTGTATAGGGTGCTTCATTTCCCCTCCTTCACCCAAGCCTCTTTTGCATATGTGCAATACATATGTGTCAACTTTTCCAAAAAGAAAATTATGTTGCTCTCTAGCATCCCTGGTCGGTTCAAAGCTGGAGAGTGTGTGTCATGACCCCTCACCTGCCAATGCTGGCAACATTTGCAGATTTATTTTTAAATTCTAAAAACAGCCAAACCCCCATTAAATCATAGCATCAAAATATTGCATAAAATAAACCCTTTATAAAATAAAGTAGCTTGCAACTATTCTTCACTTTTATCTCCATCATGATATTGTCACTGTTTTCAGTGTTTCTCCTACAAATTCTTCAAGAATTTTTCATCCTCTTTAAGATGTTTGTCTTTATTCAAAGACTTTTCTTTTTTGATTTGTCCCTTCTCCCCTAACTATTTTTTTCTTTGGTGTTTTCTCTGTTTTACCCTTTCCCTTCTAATGGAGTTTCTCCTTCCCCAGACCAGTGTTCCCTCCAGACTCCCATGAGCACTCTGGACCTCTTGTGATGGAGGCCAGAGTGTGATCACCTTCTACAAGCAGATAGTATTTTGAAGAGTGAATGGTTGACATTGGATTTGAGAGTGTCATCCTCCAAATGCTGATCAGTGCAGCCCTTAGTATGGAAGTACTTACCCTGACGTCTCATAATTTGCGATTGCCTTACAGCTTCCATGTTTGGTAGGAGATGTGTCCTTAGCTTTTTCTCTTGCTCCAACTGCACTGTCCCTCTGAAGCTAGCAGTCTACCAAAATAGACTGGGCACCAAGCTTGAACTGACATTATTGACTGCTACTTGTCCAGAGGCAGGTCACTGGCTTCTCCCTGGTTCTAAGGTGGATCTTTCTTTTTCTCCATGTTCCTTTTACCATTGTAGATATAGAGAATTCACAATTGCTTTCCCCATTGTGTTAATAAAAGAGCACCAAATCTGTTCATTTAATAATTCACCATTATCTGAACAGATTCCAGTTGGCTCTTTAGACTCTCAGTTTCCCTTGGGACTTTGTGGATAGCAAAGAATCTATAAAACACATTATTTAAAAACATACATGCTCACACCCACCATCAGCATTGGTAACTGTCCCATAACTGCTCTTTTGCTTGTTTTGCTCAGACTGCCTGTCAGCACCCCTGCTTCTGAAGCCGTGTAGCTGGTGCAACTACCCCTTTAAGAGCTGCAGCCTCTTACAGCTGCCTCCTCTTTGAGGCTATACTCTGCCTCCTCCAGACCTTTGATTCTTTCTCTGCAGGATGTCAGCTGTCCTCCTTGTCGCCTCTCTTCAGTGGGGTGGCCTCCTTTGCTCTCACAGTGATAAGAGGTTTTGGTTTTTTTCTCTCTAATATACCCTCTAAGAGGCTGTTACTGCTCTCTGCATTTTTCTGATTTATACCTGCATTTATTTTATTTCTCTTCAGATCACACTGCCTTTCTTTCTTCACACAAAGCCGTCCAAAAGAGCTCAGCTATAATACAATTACAACTAATAATATTCTGCTGGCTAAATGAAGCAGTGTTCAGTCTATCCCTTACATCACAGGAACTAACTGGTATTTAGCATAGGCAAAAAATGCTAGTCTAAGATTTACTTGTGACTTTATTTGTTTAAGTGGCTTCCTTAATTCATTATTTCCAGGGAATTGTCAAACTAAGGAAGTGCATGCCCTGTCTGACACTAATTCTGACTCCATTAGCAAACACTTGTTGTCACGTGTTACATTGACAGGTAAATCCTAGAATGAATGTCTTCTAGCTGACCCTTGAGCCCTGTGGTTGTACTGTGATTGGTTCTGTTTCAGAAACAATGGACCATCAGGCTTGGAATGCCTCACTTTCCCAGTCTGAACAGTGGCAGCACTTTTTGCTCAAGAACAGAGTATGGCAGCAGCAGATTCACATGGCCATGATGTAGTTATGGTGGTGCACAGAATGGACTTCCATCTTGGCAAGGGTCAGTATGGGAGGATTTAGATTTCATAAATCCGTCAAAATTGCATCTTCCAGCCAGGGGCGGCTCTAGGGATTTTGCCGCCCCAAGCACGGCAGGCAGACTGCCTCCGGCGGTTTGCCTGCAGAAGGTCCACTGGTCCTGCGGCTTCTTGCCTGGAGCCGCCCCTGCTTCCAGCCTAGGTCATGCTAGGCCTTGTACTCTGCTTCCCTGGGCCTCTTCTGCACATGGGGCATGACCCCACCACTGCAGTCATCTTGTTCAGGATCATCTAAATATCTCCTCATTTGTGACAATATCAAACCAACGGATGGTGAGAATACACCATAACTGTTGACAGTGAACATTGTTTAGTTTACTCTCCTCAGCTGTTTTTAATGGCCATGTTTCTGCTCTGCTCCATATAACAGAGTTGTCATCACTACTGCACTGAACTCTCATATCTTATGAGCACTCATATCTTAGTTGTCACATAGACATCCCGCCACCCAGAGGCCTTTGAAGAGTCTGAAATATTATTGATGCAAGACCAATCTGATGTGTGACTTCAGATATAGAACCTCCTGCTGTCAGCTGACTACCCAGATAAATAAAACTATTCATCCACTCAGTGTCATTGCCAGCTACATGCAGTGTTGGCAGGTCATTCATTTCCATTTTGTAGGGGGCATGCATAGCTTTGGTTTGATCACCATTGATCTTAAGTCCCATAGATTCTGCAGTTTTCGTAGCTCTTCCAGCTGTAGTTGGTCTCTTCAAGTAAGGCAATACCATACACATACACAAGATCCTCAAAATTATAAATGTCCACCTCCTACTTTGGCCTCAATCAGATTTGTCATCAAATAGTCTATTAGAACATTAAATAATGTAAGTGAAAGAATGCATCCCAGGCATACTCCTGATTCTACTGAGAACCCGTCTGTAATACATCCCTTGACCCATACCCAGCTAAGTGTACTGTGAGAGAGTTCCTCTCCACTACTCACATTAAGTCCTCTGGCACACCAGACTGGCATAGCAGTTTCCAAAGTCCTGGTCAATGCACTGTATCAAAAGTGGCTGCAAAGTGTATAAAAGCTTCTTTTTGTTGGTCTAGTCATTTCTCAGTAACATTCTGCAGAGCATACATAGCATGGACTGTAGATCGACTTGTGTGGAAACCACACTGGTTATCTCTCAGTTTTGGGTTGAGACACTATTTCAGTCAGTTCAGTAGTATGAGCATAAACACCTTCCTTGGGACTGACAGCAGCACTATTCATCTATAATTTTTTTTTGAAAGGGATGATGCAGTCCCTTATCCAATCTTCTGGAATGTGACCTGTTTCCCATATTTTTAAGACAGCTCTATGAAGCCAGTGAACTAAATTCAGGCCTCCACTCTTTAGCAATTCTGATGACATTTTGTCACTACCAGGCGCTTTATCATTTTATAACTGTTTGACTGCAAGCATCACTTCCTCTGATGTTATTGGTCTATTTTCTGCTGGATTCATTTTTGGATTAAGTGGTAAATTTACATCTTGGTGGGGATCTGTTCATTAATTCACAAAAGTGTTCATCCAGTACTTAAGTTGTGCATCAACAGCCTGGCAGTATTCTTCATTTTTGTCCTTAACTGGCAGAAACCGTAAGAATGGATGCCCAATTAGCACCTTCAGAGTCTCAAATACACATTTCTGGTCATGTCTTTCAGAGACTTCTTCCACCATACTATTTCACCATTGATTATGATCATTCTGACAGGTCCTCTTGGCTGCTTGTTCAAGACATTTATTTTCTTCTACTGACTCAAATCTGAGCTTATTGTGCATCCATTGTGCACACACTTCTTTTTCATCTCCAGTTAGATGGTATAATCTGTAATCCAACGTTGCTTTTTCAGTTTTCTTAGTCCCAGCTGTCCTCCAGCAATCTCTGCAATAGAATCCTGAAATAAAGTCCACTCTTCCTCTGGCGTGGACAGCTAGTCATCTACTTTAGAATATTTGTTGGAACTCTCTACTGCATAACTATTAGCAATCATTTAATCATGAAGCATATCAGCACTGAAGTGTTTCTATGCAACGGATACCCATCTCTGGAACTTTATTAAACAGAACATCACTGTTGCTATTAGGAGTCTATCAGATTCCAGAGCAAGGTCAGTACTACTAAACACATGTACATCCGGGATTACTTTAATCAAGGGCTTCCAAACTAGAATGTGATCCAAGGTTGCATTTTGTCACCCAATGGATATCCGAATGTATTCTTATGGCAATTCTTGTGCTGGAACCAGGCAGCCATTAAAAATAGTCCGTGTGTGGAAGCAAATTCTGTAGATGCACACTACTATGTGATCTCAAACTCACAGACTTTAAGGTCAGAAGGGACCATCATGATCATCTAGTCTGACCTCCTGCACATTGCAGGCCACACAACCTCACCCAGCCCACTACTATAATAGACCCCTAACCTCTGGCTGAGTTACTGAAGAGCTCAAATAATGATCTAAAGACTTCGAGTTACAGACAATCCACCATTTACACTAGTTTAAACCTGCAAGTGACCCGTGCCCCATGCTCTCTTCTGCTCAGCTCTGTGATCCCAGTACCAGTTCATATCTAGTTCTGTTATGGACAGTTCTTGAATTCACATCTCCTTAAGGTTTAGATGACAATATGAAGTTAGGGTGACATTCTAGTTACGCCACCTAACATGACACAAAAAGTATCTTTTCCAGCATCAAGCCTTGCATCATGTGGCACATATCTGCTAATAACTACCTTGCTGTGGATTGCCACGGACTCGCAGGGGCGAAAGAAAAATGCAGGCCTGTTATTTACCAGGCTGCATGTGGCAACAGACTATATTGGTAAGGGATGCAAGGAGAGTGTGGGTCACGATGCAAACTGCAGACACACACACTCTAAAATTAATCAATTTAAAAGTTTTATTGGGGATAATTACAAGGGGTAAGGGAGCAGCGTATGATTAGCTAATAGAGTTAATGAAACTTAAAACACACAATGACTAAAATATCTACTAACAATATTTATAAACAAAGATGCAGCATTTAGTAATAACTGATACTTACAAATACAAACCAACGCATAACAACCGGCAAACGTAGAAGCTCTGTTTGAAACACGTGAGCTGAGAGAGAGGCTTCGAGGTGATCAGGCTCAGTTACGGGTATACACAGGATACACGGGTATACACAGGATTCGTTTTTCTTTCTCCTCTCCCTGCCTGCACATGGCAGGCAGGCCATAAAGTACCCACTATGACATCATAGAAGTGTCATAGGGGACGGGGCCCAAAACCTGTTTGTGTTCGTTTCTGATTGGCACAAGCAAAGTTTACACCATGTAGGGGAGCAGGTGCCTTAAAGTCTGGCTTTGCCCCCAAAAGGTGAGGAAATGCATATTGTCTTAGAATGCGTTCAACACTGAATGACAAAAGAAGAGGCCAGGGCAATACCGGTATGGGCAAGTTCTACAGGATGCAGACAGGAACTCATCTCAACACTTGCGTCCTATTTTCAACCTGAAAATGGCAGCTATTATGCATGGAGAATAAGCCTGACAAGCCAGTTGTGCAGGTTGCACCCTCAGGGACAAAACCAGAGCAACTGCAATGTGTCCATCAGCTGTATCACAGGCATGCAGTAATCAAAAGTTCTGACCACTATGAGTCAGAGTTGTGCTCTCAATGTTCAAATTCCACCATGTCTCCTGCACACCACAGTCATTGTTCCACCGCTCTTAATGATTGAACATTCCACAATCCCATTTTCAGATACTGACGTTGCTGAAGACGTAAACATACACTCTTTATATCAGATGTTTTCCCTCCTCCCCCACCATCATCATATAGTCCAACTCCTCTACATATCACAGAACAGATGAATCTTGGAGCTTAGTTCTGCTGTGAGTAGCAGATAAAACTGCTAAAGCAGATGAAGCAGGTGAAACCACTTAAGTTTTATGTCCATTTTTTCCAACATTGTCTGGGCTTGGAACCGGCACTAGAAATACGGAACTCAGTGGTTTGGTTCCAGACCAGAGTAGAGCTACTGGAAAACAGCCATTACGTCTGTGCAGGCTACTAACCATTTGTAGTGCTCACATGGATTTTGTGCAGGAGTAATACAGCAGTGAGCCACAGACCCACTGAGATTCTTCTAAAACCAAGCGCCATTAGAAACAATCCACTTTTATGCCTAAAAGTTAAATATTTTGAAATGTGTACAAAAGCTTTTGTGGCCTGCAGCTGATATGCGAAATAGCCCTGGATTTTATCGTGCATATATTCATATCTTCATATTAAAGGATACATTCAAAATAATGAAAATTAGACTTGACTTTATACGCATTCTATAACAAAATAAATTGAGGGGAATGTGTTAACTTTTGTTTAATTTAACTTTGCCAACTTTCAAGTCAAATCTCAAGCACCCATAAGGTTTTAGAAAATGTTTAATCTAGCTCAGACAATTTCCTGTACTCCCTTACTGGACCACCCCATTTTCTGAAATGCTGCCAAATCGTCTTACTTACTCGATGGCTCCAGCTTGCTATTCTTTCACAATTTCTTGTGTACTCTAACCTCCACCCCTAAACTGTTGTGTGCTCCTTAATATAGTCCAGAAAGAGGAACCTCCTAGAATTCTCTGTAAAAGCCTGATTAAACAAACCACTAGCAATAGCCACCAGTTCTCACACAGGCTGTATCTGCTAAAGAATTGCACCAGCATAATAGCCTCATTAAACTCATGCAAGTGTGTCAGGTTAGTGTGTCTACACCAGCCATCCGGTTTCGGGTAAACACAATGCAGCATGGCTACTCAAAGCTCTCCCTGCCAACACTGTGGGCCTGTGAATTGTTGCATCTATCCCATAATGCTTGGCAAAGCTCCCTTGAGCACATGCATAGTGTCTGGTTCAGTAGTCCCTATTTGCACCTGTTCACATTCGTGGTTTGTTCCAATGGATGCTTTGAATGGTTCTGTCCTGTACCAGGAGCTACACATGTGCTGTGAGGGACAGAGGCCACACCCGTCTGCCTCACGCTTTTAGTGCAGATACTCTGGTGAAGAACCACTTGTCTGGCCCCTGAGCCACTGCAGGCCTGAGATACATAATGAGGAGCACCACTCCTTTTGGGTGGCAGGAGTCAAGGAGGGAAGGGGCCTGGTTTCATTCATTTTGCTCTTTTAGTCAGTAATTCTTAGCCTTGTGTTTGATTTTCTGTTGTTTGTTTTGCAGCTAAATTAAAAGCTTCCTTCTTCCCCTCCTCCCCCATCCTTCCTATTAGCCCAGGTAGTTCCACTTAACTCCCCAGGTGTGCTACCGCCCATTTGTCATCCCAAGTCCCCTCTGCATTACATGTGGGCTAGAAGAAAGAGGGAGAGTTCTGGAAGGCAGCACTCCCTCCAAATGTGGGGCTGGCTCACTCCTCTTTTTGGAGCTTAGAAGGAATCACAGGAAGGACAGTTAATTCAGCTGCAAACCAAACCAAAAACTTGAAAACACACCATTACAATGAAAAGAATTACTGAAGAGATGAATTAAAAGAATGAAATCAAGCCCCTTACCTCTGCAATCCCTCCCACCCAAACCTGGTAGCCTCCCTTCATCATAGCAGGCCTCCAGGCTCAGAGCCAGTCCAGCAGGGAGGCCAGTGACCCTCTACCAAGGCATCTGCAGAGGATGTAACTCCTGCCCAGCATGGCACATTCACAGCTCCTCATGCAGAACAGAAATAAGCACTGAACCAGTGCAATATGCAGCAGTTCATTCACCCCAATGCAGGCAGGAAATGGGGCATTTCTATAGTGAGATGCAGCCAGAGGAGGACAATGGCAAGGTGGGGTCCTAATGGTGAGTGCCCTGCAGGGGCAAGGAGGTCTCTGGCAGCAGTGTGGATTTGCAGGTCTCATATTCAAATACTCAAAATCCATAGATTTCCCTTTGGAGCTGAGAGCGCATGCACTGTTAGATGACCACACCCCTGCCTCTTCCATTCATCTGCAAATCTCTCCCCTGAAAGGGCTGGTAGGTTGGATTTCCAAAGCCTTGTGGGTTTTTTAAAATGTTTGTTTTTTCATTCTGCACAAAATTTGCATGAAAGGGGATTAGCAGGTCTATACTTTATAAATTGGCTTAGCAGAATTCAAGTTTATGTTTTCATAATTTTGACTAGGGTGACCAGATGTCCCGATTTTATAGGGACAGTCCCAATTTTTGGGTCTTTTTCTTATATAGGCTCCTATTACCCCCCACCCCCATCCCAATTTTTCACATTTGCTGTCTGGTCATCTAATTTTGACAGATAATATTGCTGTTTATTTGTAAACATTTTTTAAATTTTTAGCAATTTAAATTTTCACAGTTGCACAAAATTGTTCATTTTTTAAATTTTTTATTGATTTACATTTTCATAATTGTGAGAAATTATGAAGGAGGTCAGACAATAATTATTTAATGACAGTAGCTGTTGAGATTTAAAAAGTTAAAGCTTGGTAACCATTAAAACACAAATTGTCAACATTCCATGTCAAAAGATACAAAGTAAACATCCTTACTTCAAACTCTAATAAGCGTCGTTTTTCTTATTTTTGCTCATCTCTAAATTTTGATCATTATTGACTGAACTATTTTTTCACTGGTTTGTATGTGTATGAAATATATGTTTATTAATATTTACAAGTAAAAAATAATCCTGCCAAGCCTATTTGTAATGCATGTTTGGATGAAGGATATGATATAAGATATTACTGTATTATTACTAATCAAGCTATCAGATATCTTTAAAAGAAATTAGCATATTTAATAAATAAGGAACCCACCTTCCTCCTTTAATTGATTAAGGTGCACTATTCACGAGTTTTCCACATTGATACTACAGAATCATATTCTAAGTTATTTAATGCCCATCCCTAATTTGTAAATAATTCTGATTTTAATTACATTGATTTTTTATTTAGATATTTGTATTTGATCAGTCAATAGTGTTGCAAAACTGAGGGCATGGTAAATAAGAAACTTTATCCACTGTATGTGTTCCTAATGCTCCCATCCCTAGGAGCCACATGTGAACATTCTTCTTTTAGCTCCATAGGATCCAGAAAATAAAATAAATTAATGGAGATATATCTAGCTCCTGGAACTGGAAGGGATCCCAAAAGGTCATTGAGTCCAGCCCCCTGCCTTCACTAGCAGGACCAAGTACTGATTTTGCCCCAGATCCCTAAGTGGCCCCCTCAAGGGCTGTACTCACAACCCTGGGTTTAGCAGGCCAATGCTCAAACCACTGAGCTATCCCTCCCCTCTAATGCCATCCCCAGTTCCCACTTTTGATTTCAGAAAACACTCTGAAATGTATGTTAGTGAAGAGCTAATTTGGACCTGTTTACAATAGCATTATTACAAACTTTTATTTTCACAGGTCTTGTGTATCATGCCAGCCCAAAGAGATACGTGTAAAATGCACTGTTAAAATGAATACCTGGAATCTGTAGCTGTTGCCTTGAAGTTACCCGGGATACATCATTAAACCTGTAGCGCTGGGGCTGGGGTTTGCAGACTCTGACTGCTATGGTTAGTAACTTTGAGAGGCTACATTTTAAGGTTAGTACCAGGAAATCAACTCTCCTGGTGTCATGGGGTTAAACAAATACCTGATAAGTAAATTTATTTGACAGGTTTATTTCTTTTACAGAGAGGTCTGGCACTGGAGGAGTCCTCACTGTGTATTTTAAAAGTATATCTTACATGTTCTCTCACAGAAATTGACTGAGATGCTGAATCACTTTGGGGGTTTGAGTGAATAGTGACAAAAATGGTGAATTAAGATAAGTAATAAACTAGCCCTTTTTTGTGATTAAATAATAACTATTGGAAAGGGACTATCTGTTGCACTGTGGCAGCAGTGCCTAACACACTTTGGGTGTTTCTGAAGAGACAGTAATAATATTGCAAATGTTGTACTGCAAAACACAATAGCCTTGTTAAAAAGCAACTTGCCCCCTCAAAACTCCACTGAATTTATATATGTATACCTGAAAAGGGCAGAATAGTGTATTTTAGCCCTGAACACTCATCTCAGAAGTAAGCCCATCCTGGAACTGGACTTTTTTGGGGCTCAGTCTTGTTTCGTTTTCATTGAAACACCTTATACATTCTGGAAATAATGAAAATATGAACATTTCAACGGCCTGGTGCCCAAATGGGTAGATTTTATTTACTTCAAACAGCAGTTGTGTGCTATGAAATAATCTTGGGCCTGGTCTACACTGCGAGGTGGGGGGGTCGACCTAAGATACGCAACTTCAGCTACGAGAATAGCGTAGCTGAAGTCGACGTATCTTAGTTCGACTTACCTCACGTCCTCATGGCGCGGGGTCGATTGCCGTGGCTCCCCCGTCAACTCCGCTTCCACCTCTTAGGGTGACCAGACAGCAAATGTGAAAAATCGGGACGGGGTGGGGGGTAATAGGAGCCTATATAAGAAAAAGACCCAAAAATCGGGACTGTCCCTATAAAATCAGGACATCTGGTCACCTTACCCCCTCTCGCCAAGCTGAAGTTCAGCAGTCAATGGCAGAGCAATCGGGGATCGATTTATCACGTCTACACTACACACAACTACACACAATAAATCAATCCCTGATAGATCGATCGCTACCCGCCGATCGGGCAGGTAGTCTAGATGTACCTTTTGTGACAGATAAACTGTTTTGTCTACATCAAGATAAGATCTGGTCTGAATCACCAGTGTCTCCCAAATAACACACCCTTTCCTCTTCTGTACTTTCCAGCACCAACAATCACTGCTTGCCTCGAGGAAGATAATGTGCCTTTATAATGCATTGTATTGATATCTATTTATTGACTTTGCTAATCAAACTTACTTTTAAGGCTTTGAAAGCAATCATAATCAAAGGCCCTTTGTTCTCTGGACACAGCTGCCATTTCAATCACTGTAGAGACTGCACACCTTGCACCACTGGAGCTCTGACAATTTACACCAGCTGAGTCTCAGGTCCTTGCAGCACTCAGAGTCTAGAGTCACTTGTGACATGGTTCTGTTTTGATCCCTTGGTGTTGACAATGGCCATCCCCTGGTAAATTGCCTTTAATGGTGAGGAAGACTACGTGAAGCCAGCTAGTGTCTGATGTCACTGGTGAAGTGGCTGTGCTTAACTCTAGCCCTAGAGTTAAGGATGTGAATTCTGAAATGCTTCTAACAACATCCAGGGTATCTCAATGCCCTGGGGTAAGGCTGAACTGTAATTGTAGTGCTCCACCATGATGAGTAGGTTAATGAGATCAACTGACAACTTGCCAACTCCACCTACATAAAGAACTCAAATAAGACCCCACACCGCAATTTACTAGAAATTTAGGGATATCATCAAATCCTTCCCCAAACAACCGGAAGAGAAACTCTACAAACTCATCCCCCACGAACCCGCCCAGGGACTTTCTACATGCTTCCCATGATACACAAACAAGGGAACCCAGGATGACCCATCGTATCTGGCCATGACACTCTTACTGAAGGAGTATCAGGACTCGTAGAAATCATCCTCAAACCACTCACCACACAAAGGGCCATTTTCCCCAGGACACAACTGACTTCCTCCACAAACTCCTCAACATTAACAACCTTCCTCAGAACACCAGCCTCACCTCCCTATACACCTACATCCCTCACAATGATGGCATAGCTGCCAGCTTCAAATATTTACAAGACAATGGACAATCCTCAGATATCAACCCCAAACACATCATCAAACTCATCCATTTCATCCTCACCCATAACAATTTTACATTCAACAACAAACACTTTTTCCAAACCATGAGAACCGTCATGGGTACTAAGATGGCTCCCCAACATGCCAACCTCTTTATGGGCCACCTTGAAGAAGAATCTCTGGACAAATGCATTACAAAACCAATGAGATACCTGAGATACATTGATGATATTTTTAGCTTCTGGATGGACGGCTTAAACTCCTTCATAGATTTCCACCACAATCAGCTCCCACAATGGAACCCTACAAACAGTTATATAAAAGAAACCCACAGATCACCACATCTACCTGGCTAGATTCAGTAACCACCCTATGCACACCAAGAAATCTGTGATCTACAGCCAGGCACTCAGATACCATACCACAGAATATGCTTCCAGGAGAAAGTCTGGGATATACACCTTAACACATGTAAAACCACCTTCACCAAACAAGGACATGCAACCAGAGAAGTAGATCACACCATGGAATGGGACACCCAAATACTCTGCTTCAACACAGAAATAAAACTTTTTCCGATTGCACACCTCTAGTTGTCACCTATCACCCCACCCTGGAACCCACACGGGGTATCATCAAACAACTACATACCCAATAGGGGGGCTGCATCCTGAAATAAATCTTTCCTGAATCCCCTCCTCTGGCCTTCAAACAATCCCTCTCCACCCCCCAACCTTTCCAAGCTCATCCTCAGAAGCAAGCTCCGCACCACCCAGGATGCACCAACTCAAAGGTGCACCAGATCCTGCCAGAACAACAGATGCAAAACCTGCAGACATCTCTCCACTGCTACAACACCTCCCACAACACACCTTTCAGGATCCATGAGTCCTACACATGCCTGTCACAACATGTGGTGTACCGCATCCAGTGCACTAAATGTTCCAATAACAACTATTTGGGTAAAACCATATAATCACAACGCTCTTGAATGAACTCACAGTAAAATGATAAAAGACAAAAAAACCTCTTGCCTGTCTTTGAACACTAGTCACAAAGCAATCATGCTACATCTGACCCATTAGTCCTCATCCTCAAAGGAAACCTGCACAACATTTTCGGAAGATAAGTCTGGGAGTTTAAATTCATAACTCTGCTAGACACTAGAAATCATGGGCTGCACATAGACACTGGATTTATGGCTTATTACAACACTCCATCGCCCACTAACCCCTGCTTTTTGTCCTAGAATTGCAGTGGTGTTAAGGGGGCCCTTCTACCTTGAATGGGCCCTTAGGCTATGTGTTAACTACGTATGCTAAACAATCTGCTACACCTTGCATTTAGCTGTGACACTCAGTCTTGAAGAAGAGTTGCGTGTGGCTCAAAAGTTTGTCTCTCTCACCAACAGAAGGTGATCCAGTAAAACATATTACCTCCCGTCTCTTTGTCTCTCTAATATCCTGGGACTGACACAGCTCCGACGGCACTGCATACTGTAATCACATAAGGCAGTGTCAATCATCTGCTGCAACCTTGTGGCTGTATCTACAAACTCATCACTGGCATTGTGACTGAGAAGAATAAATAAAATATGAATAACGCTGTCATAACTATAAAGGGAAGGGTAACAACCCTCCTGTATACAATTCTATAAAAATCCCTCCTGGCCAGGGGCACCAAAATCCTTTTACCTATAAAGGGTTAAGAAGCTCAGGTAACCTGTCTGACACCTGACCCAAAGGACAAATAAGGGGACAAGATACTTTCAAATCTTGGGTGGGGGGGCGGGGGGAAGGCTTTTAGTTTGTGCTCTTTGTTTTGGTGTGTGTTCACTCTTGGGACTAAGAGGGACCGGACATTAATCCTGTTCTCCAAATCTTTCTGCATAAGTCTCTCATATTTCAAACTTGTAAGTAACAGCCAGGCAAGGCGTGTTAGGTTTATCTTTGTTTTCTCAACTTGTAAATATTCCTTTGCTAGAGAGAGGTTTATCCCTGTTTTGCTGTAACTTTGAAACTAAGGCTAGAGGGGGTTCCTCTGGGCTCTTTGAATCTGATTACCCTGTAAAGTTATTTCCATCCTGATTTTACAGAGATGAACTTTACCTTTTCTTTTAATAAAATTCTTCTTTTAAAAACCTGATTTTTCGTTGTTTTAAGATCCAAAGGTTTTAGATCTGTGTTCATCAGGTCTAATTGGTGAGGGTATACTCTCAAGCCTATCCAGGAAAAGGGGTGTAAGGACTTGGCGGGGAGGAATTAGTCTCAAAACTTCCCAGGAAAGGGGGGATTGGGGACTTGGGAAATATTTGGGGGAAGGCAGAGTTCCAAGTCGCTCTCCTCTAAGATTTGGAACACGCTTGGTGATGGCATCTTACTGTTAATCTAAGCTGGTAAATAAACTTAGGGGGTCTTTCATGCAGGTCCCCACATCTGTACCCTAAAGTTCAGAGTGGGGAAGGAACCTTGACAAACTCAAAGCCTCACTTTAGGTTCAATTTTTGTACTTTACTGTGCAATGTCCTGTGGTAATATGGCCAGGAGCAATATGGGAGGAGTGAAGTGGTACGTGTAGATGTGTGCTTGGACCTAGCCATTGCTGGGCCAAGTGTTAAGAGGCAGGATTTTTGGGGCTAAACACAAAAGTATTTGGAACTGATCATCTCAAGGGGGGGGGGGTCATGTGATGTCTCAAACCGTTTAAAGCCAGGTGTGTGTCTTTGTAGTGTTATAGCAATTACCAGCCACAGCTCTCAAAGCCAACCATTGCTATCCCCATTGTACAGAAGGGGTATCGGCGGAACAGAAAGGTTACATGATTTGCCCAAGAACACACAACAAATCCATGGCAAAGTTAGGCTTAGCAACTAACTCCCAACACCATGCTCTACCAAGAAAAACATAGTTGCCCTTTATGCAGGCTATTTAAGGGCTATTCAAGACTAAGGCAGACTATTTAAGCCCGCATCTTTTGAGCATTCTAGCTATGGAGTTACATTTGCATAGTTTATTTGCCAAGGGTCATTAATGTTGATGAGTTGTTAAATAATCTGCCCTTTTCATTTCAGAGGCTGTCAGGACAGGCCTTCATGTAAATTGTACATCAGCAACGGTTTTACGGCACACAGGCATAGGGCTTTCATTATAGAGCCTTTTCCCTGAAATGTCTACAGCTACAAATACTGAACTGTAGCTCTGACATCATGAGTGGCTGCTCCCTGTGTTGACTAGCTCTACATCTACATCCGCAGTACATTAAAATGGCTCCAACCAAGGAGCCCAGGATTCAGCCCTTAGAACCACTGATACTGAACAGGCCTGAGGAACAGCTCTGTGTCAGCTCAAAAGCTTGTCTCTCACCAACAGAAGTTGGTCCAATAAAAGATATTACCTCAACCACCTTGTCTTTCTAATAAACAGGCTGGAATTCCTGCCTCTGCTGGAGAAAAACCTAGCCGATAAGATAAAGATAAAACCATCTGCACTTGAAAACAAAATTATTCTCTTTTAGAGAAAGAGCATGGAGATGTAAAGGTTGAAAATGTTCCTTAAAACTGCCCCACCTTGCACCATGCCCCCAGGGATACAACCACTGAGGGAATGCCTACACTACAGCAGCATGCTAGACACTTCCTACATAGATGAAAGATTTTTTTTCCCATCAGCATAGTTAATCCCCGTCTCTGAAAGGTGGTAGCTAGATCAATGAAAGAATTCTTCCAGGGCCCTGGCCTCATCTACACTGCAGGTTAGGTTAACCCAAATACAGTGAGTAGTGTGCACAATTTTTCACAGCCCTGAGTGATGTAGCTAAGTAAATCTAATTTTTAAGTGTAGGGTAGGCCTGAGATTACAGTTCTAGTATATGTTCTTCATGGAGAGTGAAACTACATCCCACCAGGGCCATAAAGTCCTTGGGTATCTTGAGATTAGCCAGCAATAGACTGGGCTTGGTTTCATGTCCAAAAGAGACTTCACTTCAGCCTTTGACCCGTGTCTGGTACGGAAATGGTGGGGGCTAAGTCAGAGGGTATCAGAAAAAGGAAGAGCTATAGGGCCCGCTTTCCAGTCAAATAGTTGGCTAGCTCTGTAAAATCATCTGGAAATTCTAGAGAGAGAAAAACAACATGTGAAGATTGATTACTGCAAAGTTCTGCTCAATGTGTTCCCATGTGCCTAGTAATACTCATTACCTTATCAAATTCACAAAGCCAGAAAGCAACTCAAATATAGGCTCAATGAGGTATTTAAGAGGGATTTCAGCATGCACTGGGGCAGTGAAGAAACCGTCCCATCACCCTCATTTCTCACCCTCAGTGGAGTCAATTTTTGTTCTTCTTTCTCTGCTTCTAAAATGCCGGCCATGCTCAGGGGGAAAGAAAGCTTGTGTTTCTCTGTGTTTAAATAGGCCCACAGAAAAAGAAAGTGTAAGTATGCTGAAAGTGACTAACACAGATTACTAGCTGATGAACCACAATACAACTATTCAATACATAGCCCTTCATACGCATCCCATCTCCTCTCCCCTAGAATGTGTCAGTAGAGTTCAAGTGGCTATTGAATTTCTGAGTTTTTAAATTGATTTTCTGCAGAGCATAAAATAATAATGGTGCGTTAATAGCATATTCTTTGCACATGGGCATTTTCCCTTATTTCGCTCACCCTCCCTTGGCATGTTATCAGTGGTCAGGGATGAAACACAATTACCCAGTGTCCTGTGAGTTAGAAGGGGCGCTGCAGCTAGCACCATTTCCCCAGTCCTGACTGGTGTATAGGCCTAAGATCCTACCTTTGGCTGAACCTTACATTTCCGAATGGCCAGCCACTCTAAAAAGCTTCACTTTATTTTACACTGAATACATTGCCACACCACACTGGTGGTCTAGTCCTACCCCCCACTCTTCCTATGGGGGACTGACTTAACAGAACACTAGTAAATGTCAACAGATTCCATGTGGGGAGTGCCTGACTGCAGAGATAAGGGTGAGTGGTGCAGGTCCCTGCTTAGCTGTGATTGAAACGTTTCCCCATGACAGCAAAGGACAGGCTATGGTGAAGTGAGAGTAAGATGAAACTGCGGAAACAAACAGTGCATGCTGAGCCAGTCAGTTCAGTGGTGAGTAGCTTCTCATCAGCAGCTCTGCGTGCTGCAGTCAAGCTCCTGGATGTGTGTGTAACTGTCTTTTTCCATTTTAAAAACAGACACCGCACTGAACATGTAACATCTGTGAGAACCCTGAAAAATGTTTGACAAGCGAGATGGACGTGTTACGCTCGTCTTCCTCTGCCCTCCCAGCACTGGTGGACATTTTAACCACCCTAGACAGGACAAAAACAGTACCAAACTTTTGACTGTAATTTCAGTTTGCCTGTCTGAAACATACAGTACAGTAGCAACTAATCTGCCTATTGCCCACCCCACTGTTGAAGAAATTCTGCTGTACTCTTGCTGACGTTGCCAGTATAGCAGTCATTAGCCAAAGTTAAAATGTATAAATTGATTCTTGTATTAAATAGATATTCCTGTTCAATTATTGACAATTTTGTGACTGGCTTAGTATTTCAATTATTCTGATTTTATAGATGCATATTTACTTAAAAAAAAAACCCACACAACTGCATCTATTAACATATTTAAGAGAAAATAAACCATCCAGGCTGCTGTAATGTACTGTGTAGCATTACTTTGGGTGCTTCCTAAGCTAGGAAAATCTTATTTGTTTAATAATAATTTCCTCATGAATATGTAAATCTGCATCAGTGCAATACTTCACTTCTGTCACTATTAATGAGTTGCAAATTAATGTGACAACAAAAGGAAAATCTATTTAGTGGCAGAACTGTACTTCATATCTGGTGAAAGAGAGCAGCCAATTCCCATCACTTCAGTCTTATGGAGTGTGTGTGTGTGGTGGGGAAAGTTAACATCTAGACCAGGGGCGGGCAAACTTTTTGGCCTGAGGGCCGCAGCCGGTTTCGGAAATTGTATGGAGGGCCCGTTAGGGGAGGCTGTGCCTCCTCAAACAGCCAGGCATGGCCCAGCCTCTGCCTCTGCCCCTGCCCCACCCCCACTGCTACTCACCCCCTGATGTCCCCCCCTGGACTCCTGCCCCATCAACCCCCCCCCATTCCTAGATGGCCCCCACAGGACCCCTGCCCCATCCAACCACCCCTTCTCCCTGACCACCCCCAGAACCCCTGCCCCTGACTGCCCCCCACTGCCCCATCCAACCCCCCGTCTCCTTCCTGACTGCACTCCAGGACCCGTGCACCCATTCAACCCCCCCATTCCCCACCCTCTGACCGCCCCGACCCCAATCCACACCCCCACTCCCTGACCACCACCCCAAACTCCCCTGCCCTCTATCCAACCCCACCTGCTCCCTGCCCCCTTACCGCGCTACCTGGAGCACCGGTGGCTGGCAGTGCTACAGCCACACCACCCTGCTGGAGCCAATCACACCACCATGCAGCACAGAGCACTGGGCCAGGCCACGGCTCTGCAGCTGCGCTGCCCGACCACGCAGCGCACTGAGGCTGCAGGGAAGGGGGAACAGCCGGGGAGGGGCCAGGGGCCAGCCTCCCAGGCCAGGAGCTCAGGAGCCGGGCAGGAGGGTCTCATGGGTAAGATGTGGCCCACGGGCCGTAGTTTGCCCACCTCTGATCTAGACTAATGCCCTACTACACTATTTACCCAGCTGTGAGTTAACACTCATATAGCACTTTTCACCATTTCCAGAGCCCTTTACAAAGCATTATCATTCCCATTTTACAGATCAGGGAAACTGAGGCACAGGCATTGCTGGGAGGAGAACAGGGAAATGTACCATGTAGAATGAGGTAAGAATTGCAGCTGTATAAAGCATCAGAAGCAGCAAAAGGTTTCTGAGAGCTCTTAGTGAAATCAAAGTTGAAAGGCAGTGCTTCTTGTACCAGTTCATCATGGTTGTCACTTGCAAGAAGATACAATCGCTCCACTCTGCAGTCAAAGTGAACCAGTACAAAGCAAACAAAAGATTGGAATACAAAACTAGCATGATTAACCTAGGAGTGAACATTATACACACACACATACATGCTGAGAAGCATTACATGCAACAATTCTTTTAGATCTCTGGGGGTGTTTTTCATCCCTTAATGAGTCAACCCAATCTCATGGTGTGTGTCCTGTCCCATTCCTCCCCAAAATAGGTGTATCTCCAGAATATGTAGAAATGAAATAGTGTAAATACAAATCTGTTCCAATAAAATATCAAAAAATTATACAATCATATTTGTGGCATCAAATCTTTTACCAAAAATTCCCCTTTTCTGCCTGTGAATCAACATTGACGTAAAAATATAGTGCTCACAGACATAATTTTAAACTTAGACACTATTTTTAAAACTACTTTATATTGTACAAGTTAAAAATAGTAATGCCTTCAGTTTTCTTTTATAAACCGAAATAATCTTAGCCCTGGTCTACACTACGAGTTTAGGTCAAATTTAGCAGCGTTACATCAATTTAACCCTGCACCCATCCACATGACAAAGCTGTTTTTTTCAACTTAAAGGGCTCGTAAAATCAATTTCTGTACTGAATTTGGGGTAGCGTAGTCACAATTCGAGAGTATTGGCCTCCGGGAGCCATCCCAGAGTGCTCCATTGTGACCGCTCTAGACAGCGCTCTCAGCTCAGATGCACTGGCCAGATAGACAGGAAAAGGCCTGCAAACTTTTGAATCTCATTTCCTGTTTGGCCAGCGTGGCGATCTGCAGGTGAGTGCAGATCTCATTAGCAGAGGTGACCATGATGGAGTCCCAGAATCGCAAAAGAGCCCCAGCATGGACTGAACGGGAGGTACGGGATCTGATCTCTGTATGGGGAGACGAATCTGTGTTATCAGAACTCCGTTCCTAAAGACGAAATGCCCAAACATTTGAAAAAATCTCCAAGGGCATGAAGGACAGAGGCTGTAACAGGGACCTGCAGCTGTGCCACGTGAAACTTAAGGAGCTGAGACAAACCTATCAAAAAACCAGAGAGGCAAACGACCGCTCTGGTTCAGAGCCCCAGACATGCTGCTTCTATGATGAGCTGCATGCAATTCTAGGTGGTGCAGCCACCACTACCCCACCCCTGTGCTTTGACTCCATCAATAGAGTAGCACACAACAGGGATGCAGGTTTTGGGGATGAGGAAGATGAGGAGGAGGTGGTTGAAGATAGCTCACAGGAAGCAAGCGGAGAAACCATTTTCCCCGACAGCCAGGAACTGTTTCTCACCCTGGACCTGGAGTCAATACCCCCCGAACCCACCCAAGGCTGCCTCCTGGACCCGCCAGGTGGAGAAGGAACCTCTGGTGAGTGTACCTTTGTAAATATTATACATAGTTTAAAAGCAAACGTGTTTAATGACTAATTTGCCCTGGCATTCGCGGTCAGTACAGCTACTGGAAAAGTCTGTTAATGTGTCTGGGGATGGAGCAGAAATCCTCCAGGGACATCTCCATAAAGCTCTCCTGGATGTACTCCCAAAGCCTTTGCAAAACATTTCTGGGGAGGGCAGCCTATTCCTTCCTTCATGGTAGCACACTTTACCACGCCAGGCCAGTAGCATGTAGTCTGGAATCATTGCATAACAGCATATGGTCCCAGTGTTTGCTGGGATTCAAACAACAACATCTGTTCTTTATCTCTCTGTGTTATCCTCAGGAGAGTGATATCATTTATGGTCACCTGGTTGAAATAGGGTAGTTTTATTAAGGGGACATTCAGAGGTGCCCATTCCTGCTGGACTGTTTGCCTGTGGATGAACAAAAATGTTCCCCGCTGTTAGCCACGCGGTGGGAGGAGTGATGAAGCAATCAACCCAGATAATTGGGTGGGGGGGGGGAGGGGTTAGTTGGGTTTGTGCTGCACGTTAACTCAAAAAACGCAGCCCCTCCTCCTTTTAAATGGCCAACCCAATAGCTTCTTGGTATGGGAAATGAGGGTGCTGCTGTTTGAAACCATTCCCACATGTTATGAAGGTTAAAGAAGCCAAAAGACTGTGTCTTACCATGGCTGCCTGCAAGCCAAATTCTGTTGCCTGGCCCTGCATGAAAGATCTCTCACACCAAACCAGCATACCCTCAATAAGAGGCAAAATGCGACCGTGTACTGAAAGCACATGTGCTATGTAATGGTAAAAGCAATGTTTACCATTAAAGAGTCTACCCATTGTTCTCTAAAATGTGTCTTTTTAACTACCACTCTCCCTTTTTTTTCCTCCACCAACTGCAAATGTTTCAACGCTTACACTATCTTCTCCTTCCCAGAGGCTAGCGAAGATTAGAAGATGAAAAAAACCACACTTGCGATGAAATGTTCTCTGAGCTCATGCAGTCCTCTCACTGAAAGAGCCCAGCTGAATGCGTGGAGGCAGACAATGTCAGAGTCCAGGAAAGCACAATATGAGCGCAAGGACAGGTGGTGGGCTGAAGATGATAGGTGGCATCAGCTTGGTGACAGAAGGCAAGAGGCAATGCTGAGACTACTGGAGGAACAAACTGATATGCTCTGGCGTATGGTTGAGGTTCAGGAAAGGAAGCAGGAGCGCAGACCACCACTACATCCCCTGTCTAACCAACCGCCCTCCTCCCCAAGTTCCATAGCCTCCTCACCCAGATGCACAAGAACGCGGTGGGGGGGCCTCTGGACACCCAACCACTCCACCCCAGAGGACTGCCAAAGCAACAGAAAGCTGTCATTCAATACGTTTTAAAGTGCAGTGTGGCCTTGTCCTTCCCTCTTGCCCCACCCCTCCTGGGCTACCTTGGCAGTTATCCCCCTATTTGTGTGATGAATTAATAAAGAATGCATGAATGTGAACCAACAATGACTTTATTGCCTCTGCAAGTGGTGATCAAAGGGGGGAGGGGAGGATGGTTGGCTTACAGAGAAGTAGAGTGAATCAAGGGTTGGGGGGTTCATCAAGGAGAAATCAATAGAACTTTTACACTGTAGCCTGACCAGTCATGAAACTGGTTTTCAAAGCTTCTCTGATGCGCACCGCACCCTCCTGTACTCTGCTAACCACCCTGGTGTCTGGCTGCGCGTAATTAGCGGCCAGGCGATTTGCCTCAACCTCCCACCCCGCCATAAATGTCTCCCCCTTACTTTCACAGATATTGTGGAGCATACAGCAAGCAGTAATAACAATGGGAATATTGGTTTCACTGAGGTCTATCCGAGTCAGTAAACTGCGCCAGCGCGCCTTTAAACATCCAAAGGCACATTCTACCACCATTCTGCATTTATTCAGCCTATAGTTGAATAGTTCCTGCCTGTGTACAGCTTCCTGAGCCATGGCATTAAGGGGTAGGCTGGGTCCCCAAGGATAACTATAGGCATTTCAACATCCCCAACGGTTATTTTCTGGTCTGGGAAAAAAGTCCCTTGCTGCAGCTTTTGAAACAGACCAGAGTTCCTGAAGATTCGAGCGTCATGTACCTTTCCTGGCCATCCCACGTTGATGTTGGTGAAACATCCCTTGTGATCCACCAGTGCTTGCAGCACCATTGAAAAGTACCCCTTTCGGTTTATGTACTCGCTACCTTGGTGCTCTGGTGCCAAGATAGGTATATGGGTTCCATCTATCGCCCCACCACAGTTAGGGAATCCCATTTCAGCAAAGCCATCCACTATGACCTGCACATTTCCCAGAGTCACTATCCTTGATGGCAGCAGCTCTTTGATTGTGTTGGCTACTTGGATCACAGCAGCCCCCACAGTAAATTTGCCCACTCCAAATTGATTCCCGACTGACCGGTAGCTGTCTGGCGTTGCAAGCTTCCACAAGGCTATCGCCACTCGCTTGTGAACTGCGATGGCTGCTCTCATCTTGGTATTCTTGCACTTCAGGGCAGGGGAAAGCAAGTCACAAAGTTCCATGAAAGTGCCCTTACACATGTGAAAGTTTTGCAGCCACTGGGAATCATCCCAGACATGCAACACTATGCGGTCCCAGCAGTCTGTGCTTGTTTCCTGGGCCCAGAATCGGTGTTCCACGGCATGAACCTGCCCCATTAACACCATGATGGCCACATTGCTGGGGATCGTACTTTGAGAGAAGTCTGTGTCCATGTCCTCATCACAGCACTGCCATCGCCTCCTCACCTGGTTTTGCTTCTGCAGGTTCTGGTTCTGCATATAGTGCAGGATAATGTGCGTGGTGTTTACAGTGCTCATAATTGCGGTGGTGATCTGAGCGAGCTCCATGCTTGCCATGCTATGGTGTCTGCACTGAAAAAAGGTGCGAAACGATTGTCTGCCATTGCTTTGATGGAGGGAGGGGCGACTTGACTTACAGGGAATTAAAATCAACAAAGGCGGTGGGTTTACATCAAGGAGAAACACACACAACCGTCACACAGAATGGCCCCCTCAACGATTGAACTCAAAACCCTAGGCTTAGCAGGCCAATACTCAAACCACTGAGCTATCTTTCCCCCCCACTATTCATGGAGGGAGGGAGGGAGGAGCAAATTAATACAAAACAAATCTGGTCTCTTTCTTGTTTTGATCCACTCCATCTCTCTCATACATCTTAGGCTGGCAGCAGACTGTGCAGTACGACTGCTAGCCATCGTTGTCTCCTGGCTGCTCACCAGAAGACAGTGCAGTACGACTGCAGGCAGGACTGAATCTCCATGAGACAAAGCTTAAAAAGAGAATGACCTGGAGTCACTCCCATTTATGTCCAGGCGCCCCTGACCAACCTCACCGAGGTTGGCTACAAAAGCACCCAGGAGATGACGACGGCGGCTACCAGTCTTAATGCACCGTCTGCTGCCAAAAGGCAATGAGTTGTGTAGCAATGCAGTGCCATGTCTGCCAGCACCCAGGAGGCATATGGTGATGGTGAGCTGAGCGGGCTCCATGCTTGCCGTGGTATGGCGTCTGCATGAGTAACCCAGGAAATAAGGCTCGAAACAATTTTTTGCCGTTGCTTTCACGGAGCGATGGGGAACAGAGGGCCTGACAACATGTACCCAGAACCACCTGCGACAATGTTTTTGCCCCATCAGGCATTGGGATCTCAACCTAGAATTCCAATGGGCAGTGGAGACTGTGGGATAGCTACCCACAGTGCAATGCTCTGGAAGTCGACGCTAGCCTTGGTACTATGGATGCACTCCGCCAAGTTAGTTGTCTTAATGGTGTTAAGTGGGGACACACACACTCGACTGTACTAAATCAATTTCTAAAAAATCAACTTCTATAAATTTGACCTAATTTCGTAGCGTAGACACATTAGTGTTTAAAGACCGTTTCAACAAGTATTACAGAATCCGTAAGGGACTGCAGCTACTGCTGCCTGTATTTACCTTACTCTGACTTACTGATCAGTTAATGTTAATGCTTAGTCCACAGATCGGTTCTCAAGTACAACTTGTGCTTGGCACAGAAATGAAAGGGGGGAGGGGAGTAGCCATCTTCATGCTTTCTCTATTATGGGATCAGCATGGCCTCTAGCTGCTGTTAGAGCAGATTCATGGCTGCTCTACTTTACCCTCTGCTTCCTGTGGCCCTGAGTTCTACACTGGGAGCTACTATAGGATTGCTTCAATAGCTGTGTGGCGGGGGTACTCCCTTACATGGAGTGCACTCCCCAAGGGCCATTTTCACCACCTTTAAGCCACCAGATACCTCTCTCAGATTCTTTTGTGCCAGTTACTATGTCTATAGCTAGAAGTATTACTTTCAAAGCTCTTTGGAACAGGGCTTCAGCCAGGCCGCAGGATTCTAGAGCGTGTATGGATGAAAAAAAAAACAAACAAAAAAAACCAACGAGCCAGCAGAAAGAAGGGCACCCTTTTCGGGGAGAAAGATCTCAAATGGAAGACTGAATTTGTACTCAGGGACCTAAAGAAATATTCAGCCCTGTTGGGAGCTAAAGGGGGCAAAAGGTAGGTTTAAGCATCACAGACCTGAGGTTTGTGCATCACTCTAAGGAACCATTTCCAGGATCAGGCTTACTCCTCACCTAGCCTGGAGCAGGGTGTTTTCTAGACTTCCTCAGCCATCACCAAGTAAACACCAACCAAAATAAACTGTACATTGAGAGATCTGAGAGAGCAAAAGTAGCCACAGGCACCACCACAGTTCCCATCTGGTTTGTAAGCAGCTGAATCTGACTAATTACTGATGGGAATTGAGGGAAACTGTTGTGGACAATGCCAGATTCCAAGCAACATGATTCCAGACAAGCAGGTGGGCAGATTCAGAACTAGAGCGCAGCTCCACTGCCTCCGAAAGATGTTGATCGAAGACAACTGGGCCAGCAAGGTCACCACAGCACATTCTGGCAGGTGTTTGGAAAGGAAGTAGTCCTACATGCTGCATCATAAAAGAGAACAACTATTTTTTTTCAAAACCACATCAGGGGATAAGTGTTATAAGGAATTCCCCTACCATTGCTGTATTTATATAGCATAGACAGGTCCTTAATGTGCACACAAACTTTGTTACAACAGAGCAGGTTTCTAACTGTATTTGAAAATAAAGTCCTGATGTGGACAAGGCGTGGGTGTATACTGAGCATTGTGAAAGGACCCCATTGGCTGATGCTGAAGGTTCTGACTAGGCAGATATTTATTCTGAGCACATTTCAGACCATTCCAAAGGAGGTGGTTCAGAAAAGGAAATATACTTCCATTTCCTGTTTACCCACTGAACATGAAACCCACAGATTTCCCTCCTTTGCGCTCCATGCCCAGAGATGTGGTCTCTGCCAATACACCATAAAGTGGTATACAGCTGATGAATACCCAGAAATCACCAGCCAATCAGCAAGCAGCTGACCAGAGAAAACCGGTCCAAGAAACATTTGTTTTTAATACTTACACACAACATAATTTCTATGCTCAAACCCTCATTTCCACGCAAGAGTAGAAATGTAACCAGCAACTAAGAACAAGAACTTGCCACTTTCAGCTGTTAGCAGACAGCCGAGCAAAGCAAAATGCCTGTTTCCAAAATCCAACTTCAGACTATGCATTCAAAAGAGGAGCTCTAAGACGTGTACTTTTTTTTTTTTTTAAATAAGCAGGGGAACTTGCATTTTAAGTATAAGTTGATTTTGTGCAAAGTGAGTGCATTTCTGCTAGATATCCTATGACCTTCTAGAGCAGGGGTCGGCAACCTTTCAGAAGTGGTGTGCCGAGTCTTCTTTTATTCACTCTAATGTAAGGTTTTGCGTGCCAGTAATACCTTAACATTTTTAGAAGGTCTCTTTCTATAAGTCTGTAATATATAACTAAACTATTGTTGTATGTAAAGTAAATAAGGTTTTTAAAATGTTTAAGAAGCTTCATTTAAAATTAAATTAAAATGCAGAGCCCCCCGCACCGGTGGCCAGGACCCGGGCAGTGTGAGTGCCACTGAAAATCAGGTTGCGTGCCGCCTTAGGCACGCGTGCCATAGGTTGCCTACCCCTGTTCTAGAGGCATCTTGGCTTCCGCCACCCACAACATGTGGGTGTTGGGCCTATTTCTGATCTCACATTGTCATAACTCCTCTGACGGGGGGTAGTCTAGATTTAAATTGGTGCCCAGATCAGAACCAGCCCATTATGAGTAACACCACTCCTAGTTGGGGGGAAGGAGTCAATGGGGGAAGGTGCCAGAAGAGGCTTTAACCCTAATGCTTCACGTATTCTCGGCCCTTTTAGGAGTCAGCCAACCTCTAGCATCAGTTAGTGCATCTCTGAGGTTGCACTAACTTCACTGCTTCTCAGGGAGCCAGCCACAACCTCTGCATGCCACTAGTCGTGCTTCCCTGTACATCTGGGGCTGACGCTGAGCTCTGTGGCGATTGGGGAGAACACTCAAGGGTACAGGAGGTATTCTCAGGAATCCATTTCTGACCTCCTTTTCAGTCCTCATGCATTTAGAGAAATTTAGATATTCTTTTTCAGGAAAAACACTGAGTTATAACTTGCAGATGGCACAATATGAATCTTTGCTTTATTTCCCCAAATCTTAATACAATGGAGGAAGTGTCACAGTGCAGTAGTACAAAAAAAAGAAGCCAATCCAAGAAAAAATAAAAACCTTACTGTGTCTATAGACAGTCAGATGTTTGTATGACAGCCCTCAACAGTTCCTTTAGATGTCAGTCCTGGAGGCGTTTTACTTGGTTTGGCTAACTGCACTGCTTCTAATCCTATCTAAGCACATTATGGTAGTACTGGTCAGAGATCACATCCAATAGATTGCAAAACAGACGTATGAGGAGGTTTAAGTGTTTGATTTTCACACAGGGCTGACTTTAATATTAGAGATGGATCTGAAACAAAACTCAGGATCTGGTTCACAGTGGGAACCTGTTCCTCTAACATACCAAACTTGAACACTGAATCAAAAGACCAAGACAATTAGGAAGGTTTAGATCTACATTTGCAGGCCAAAACCCCTGATTTTGAAGGATTTGGGTTTCAGGATATTTTGGTAAGGCACTTCATAAAGGTATGAAGTTTAGAACCAGGAATTTGGTTCAAGGCTGTCTCTAATGTAACAGGAGAGCGCACATGAAAAGCCCACAGTGTGCCCACATACCCGATGCCTCTATACAGAAATTATCTAACAGAACATCTATCCTTTCTGTCCCCCCGCCCCCTTAGGAACCACTGAGAAAAAAAATTCAATCAGTCCAACTTTAAAGATGACAAGTGGGAAAAACGTATTAAATGGATTAACCGTTCTTTAACTAAAATGTACCCCAGAAAGTCTTGAGACTACTGGTTTTGAAATGTCTGACCCTGTAAAAGGCTCATGAGATATTTTTCTTTTGACCTTGCTAGTAGAAGGCTAATATAGATTCCACATCATATTTTATAAATTGCTTCCCAGCACCTGCGCCATTCCTGCTTGGCTCCAGTAAATGAGATCAGATCCTCCTTTTACAAACTTGAATAAGTCAGTTTGTTTTATAATCGTGCAGAGAATAAAACTCATTTCAACATCTTAATTTTCTCAACAGTTTTATTGCCTTTAAGAAAATTTTTGTAAAATATAAATACAAAGGCAGGAGAATTTACTTACAAAGTTAAAACACAGATCTCAAACGTAAACACACAATTCAGAAAATTTTAGTTTATGTACAGTTTCAAGCAACTTCAACATATGTTAGTTTTTCAATATTTTACAAGATACAGAAAAAATAGTTCAAGGTCTTCTTTAAATAAAGAGCATAAAATGTTTAAACATATATAAACAATCCGGTTTGATGTGTGAAAACTAAATTTCACAGTTTTTAAATTAGGATATAAAAGTTCATACAATTAGTTGGTGTATATGGATATGGTTTTAATTTATATTACAAGCTACTGAATTATATTCAATAGCGCTTACCTGGCCAAGCAGGTAATTCTGTAAACAAAAATAATATCATGAAGTGCCTTACCAAATTCTATCTCCCAAACAAGCCACATGACTTTGATCACATCACCTATAAAAGTATGTTCTGTGTAATCAGTGCTTTGTATGAAACAAAGTCAATGTGTGGATGTGTTATATTTTTTAAATGTGTTCCAAGTAAAAACAAAAGTATCCCAAAGCCTGTGTGCATTTAAAGAAACATTATATAACAATTTTGTAAAAACTGATTAAACTTCTTAAAAAAAAAAAGTTCCAAAGTCCATCAAACTGGAATTCAAATCTCTTATATAAAGGAAAGATATTTTAATATTTAATAGTGTCCTTTCTTTACAGAAACAATTGCATTTTTAACACATATACATAAAGAATTAACTTTATATGGTACTATACATTAAATGGCCTGGTGGCTCACCAATGGATATCAGAGAAATTATCATCATCCGGATGCAACCACTCAAGTGAAGATCCAAGTAAAGTCTGAAGTTCACTCGTAAACTCTACTAAGTCCAAGAGTTCCTTGCTTTCTGGATTAAAAGCTTCAAGGTCCTTAGCACAAGAGAACAACTGACTCAAAGACGTCTGTTTGTAAAACTCTGCCTCAGTGATCGTGACAACTTCTACATTAGGGAAATTGCAACGGAATATGCGGGATGACATTTTCAGCCTCTTTACTATGTCCGACAGCAATACCCAGTTTCGTGGTCTGCAGAACAAAAGAAAAGGGGGGGGGGGCTTAAATAATTGACATGAAGTTATAATCATCCTGGTTATGTAAGCAGTAGCTTACATTGTGTGTCAAATCCTGCTCACCATACTCCTGCAAACACTTTCACTGGCATCAATGAGAGTAGCTGTGGGATTAGAATTTAGCCATGTCCAGATGCATGTAGATAGACATATACGCATACTAATGTCATCCATGGCTTTTGGATGACAGGCTGGTTGTATGATATACCAACATAGGCCCTGACCCTGTAAATTGAGGTACATAATTTTACATAGGTGAATAGTCACACTGACCACTACTCACGTGTGTAAATGTTTACACGATGAAGCCTTGCTTTTTATTTAGCAGTCAAGAATTAGCTTACAGTTAAACAATCAGTATCTTGGGCAGGTATGAATTATAAAGATGCAATTAATGAGAAAAAACACTGGATTTTTCAGATTAATATTAAATACTAAATATTAAATTCAATTTTCATGTGTGTCAAATTTTGATTAATGGGCATTTAACCACAGTCAAAAAAGCTAATCCAACATGGCTTATAAACTCTTCAGAGATAATAGGTTATGAAGAAACACTGTAGTTTTAAGTTATGCAACTGCTGCAACTATGAACAGTTGTTTACTGAGCTAATTCACACTTAGGAGAGACTACACAACTGAAACAGCCCAGGTATCTGCTTGTGATTAACAGTGTTCCAATATCAGTATACAACCAACATGCTATAAGCCATTTCTCAATATGTTTGATTCAATGCATTATTCATGGGTCAAATCCAGCTTTGCATCTGAGCGTTAAAACTGTAGTAACGCTGCCATGTCACTCATAAAGTGTCTATTAAGTGATAAAGAGATGCAAATTCACAAGGAAAAATTTCAAGATAAAATGTTAAATTACTTAATATTAATCTGTCAGAAGCAAATGTGTTATTTTGGGACCGTCAAGATCCTTTTTTGGGTGGTGGGAGGACGTTTGATATGTCTTGGGTTAAAACAGTAATTCACTCTTTTCTGGGATGTAAAACCAGCTGTCTATGCTAACAGCATTTTGTAAAGCACTTTATACTGTGGCAAATACAGTTAGCACACGCAGAATGTTTAGACTGCAATATCTTTGCGTACCCTTACACTTTTGGAACTCCACCCTAGAGCTGACATATGACTTTCTTCCCTACCACCTCGCACAGTAGCACACTGTGTATGAATAATTGTACAGAAATACAACATACAGTTTAAATTGTGCTATTCTAAAAGCAGCATTCAGGCACTGACTCCTGCTACCCCAAACAGATTATTTCATAAAGTTATATCAGTTCTTACCCCTGAGAAAGAGACACTTGGATGTTGTAACATGGCAAGAGAGGCCCATCTGAAAATTCAAATTCAAAGACATCGCTAAAGCCATCTTCATCCTCATCACTTGGACCAGGGGGATTTGCCAGGATGTCAAATCCAGATTCATCTTTTGGATCTAGTTGGAGGGTGGAGGAAAAAGAAAAAGAAAAAAAGGCAGGTCCAATCAGCATTAGGAACATATTGCAAGTCTTTCTTTATCATCCTGTAACTGATGCAGTAAATAAAACTAGACACTTCCCTTCAAAACTTCCTCTGGCATATAGCAAAAGAAACCCCCCCACATGATAGATAATGTTTTGAAACGCCTTCACATACAAAAAATAAAGGATAACATTTGCTCACCGCACACAGAGCTGCCATAGAAATCCCAGTACAAACCAGGGTCATCAACACTTCGACCTTGCAGGTCAGTTAAATACTCTAGAGAGGGGAAACAACAACAAAAACAAACTAATCAGAATGGAAAGCTGTATGATACACTGCCTGCTAAGCTTGCCAGAGTCCCAATATGCATATTTCATATCTCCTATCTAAAATCCAAAACATATTCTTGATGCACATACTATGAAGAATACCATTCTTGTGAATATTCCTGGAATACATTTTTCTCATCTCCCCCTAGCCCCGGTGGGTCCCTTCCACCCACTCAAAAACATCAACAAAACCCAATTCTTTGCAGTGACAGATTTTGACCCATGGATTCCTGAGCTTGAAGCTGCAGCATCTTAATTTTCTGAGAGATGCAATCCTGACCCTTGAAAAAGTTCAAACTTTTCATGTTCAAACTTTTCATCTGCCACAATTCTAGAAGATAAAGGAATGTGGGAGGTAAGTAGCAGACATGAGGAGAAGGGAAAAGGTTTTCACACTAAGGGCTGGTCTTCACTAGGGATCCAGGCTGCTGCGATCGATGCAGTGGGGGCTCGATTTAGCAAGCCTAGTGAAGACCCACTAAATCGATGGCAGAGCACTCTCTGGACGACTCCAGTACTTCAGCTCCCTGAGTAAGGTAAGTCGATGGGAGAGCATCTCCCATTGCCACAGTGCAGTGAAAACACCGGAGTAAGATGACCTCGGCTACGTCAATTCCAGCTACGTTATTCACATCGCTGGAGTAGCGTAATTTAGATCGACTTACCTTGGTAGCGAAGACAAGCCCTAAGGTTCCATCACCCAGAGGCAATATTTAGTTTGTTTCTAGCCTTAATTTTGGGGCATTTACCAGAATAAGATTGAAGTACATAAGGATTAATTTGGGAACGTCAACCCATTGGACTCCAATACAGTCCTAAAGCAACTAACCATTCCACAAACAGTACCATTTTGTATTTATACACAAGTACTTAAACTCCTTCGTTACAAACAATAAAAGGATAGGATATTTTTCAGTTGTGAGCCAATGAAGTGACAAAAGGATTTTCAATTGTGTTTACATTAAACAGGGAAAGTGAACTTATTAAAATGATTCCACACTCACCCACCACATTTACATGTTCAACTTCTTCATATCATAGCTTTTTAAAAAATAAAATGGTAGGCTGAACTTTTATAAAGGTAAAAACTAAGAGGGGGAATTAAAAAAATTCTCTAAAACTTGACACTAAAAGGAAAAAATCTGTATCACCTCAATAGCTGTAACTATTATACTTAACATACTGCTATTATATTTGGTAATTTTATTTTAGTTTCAAGCAAAATGTTATGTACTAATAGAAACTACACTGATCAATGTCCAATTAGCTGGTCTCCAAACAATAAAATCTGATGGCAGCATATCATACATCCCACATAGCTTATAAGGAGACAGTATCCATAGACATGCTTCTAATTTCTACTACTCTGTGTTTTCTTGGCTGGCAAAATATAAAGTCACTTAAGTGTATTCTAGTAATTGTTATTTACATTGAACAATAAAACTTTGGCTGTTTGGCACCTAGGAGGCAGAGACAGGAAATGTCACATTACATTCACAATAGCAGACAGAGTATAGAGTTACTCACCTGTTAGAAATGTTTCCATCAGTTCACTGTGTGTCATTTTCACAATAGTTCTACCTGAGTAGGTAGCAAGTGTTGGATCAGCGCCATAAGAAAGTAACAAGCGGACAATTTCTAAGTGATCGTTTTCTACTGCATCATGGATAGGCCTAGAAAAACAATGTCTTAGTGTTAAAATTTTAGAAACAGTGTGCCAAGTTTACCCCCCCCCCCCCCCGTTACCCCAGCGTAACTAAGGAGTGACTCCACTGACTTCAGTTTGGGGTTATATATATAGTATACACACACTTAATATATACACAAGACAAATTTAAAAAAAAAAACATAGAACTATCAAGAGATCTACCAATCACTGCCTTGTACAGTTTGCTTGTGCATCATTGTTTCATCTTTCCCCACACTTCGTCTTTTCAGAGCGAAAGCAATTTTGAAAAGGCACTTTTGCTATATGCCTGTACACTGCCTAGCACCTCTCAGTTGCTACTATAATAATTATACTGATATAATGGAGCGCAGAAATCGAACAAATTTGTATCACCACAATATACTTCACTATAGGCAAACCACAATAACATTCCAAATTTCAGCCAACTTAACTTAATTGGATGGGCTGGGAAGGACACACTTACATATCTACCCAGAGGATAACTGAAAGTCAAAGTTACCCAAAGGTTCTAACTTGTGTACATAGGAGCCATCTGTGAAAACTTGCCATGAATTAATATGGCATAGTATATTTATTTAAGTGGTAGTTTATATATTCACACCATGATTAATAAATTCTACTTGCAGAATACTATTAATCTAAAAATAAAAAATGCTCCATTAAGATTAATACATAGTTAAGTTATTAAATAAAGTTAGAAGTTTTACAGCAACAAACATTAAGGGTATGTCTACACTATGGGATTATTCCGATTTTACATAAACCGGTTTTGTAAAACAGATTGTATAAAGTCGAGTACACGTGGCCACACTAAGCACATTAATTCGGCGGTGTGCGTCCAGGTACCGAGGCTAGCGTCGATTTCCGGAGCGTTGCACTGTGGGTAGCTATCCCGTAGCTATCCCATAGTTCCCGCAGTCTCCCCCGCCCATTAGAATTCTGGGTTGAGATCCCAATGCAAAAAGAGTGTCACGGGTGATTCTGGGTAAATGTCGTCACTCAATCTTTCCTCCGTGAAAGCAACAGCAGACAATCATTTCGCGCCCTTTTTCCCTGGATTGCCCTGGCAGACGCCATAGCATGGCAACCATGGAGCCCGTTTTGCCTTTTGTCACTGTCACCGTATGTGTACTGGATGCTGCTGACAGACGCGGTACTGCAGTGCTACACAGCAGCATTCATTTGCCTTTGCAAGGTAGCAGAGATGGTTACCATCCCTATTGCACTGTCTGCCATGCCATTGTAAATTGGCGATGAGATGACGGTTATCAGTTGTTCTGTACCGTCTGCTGCTGTCATGGGTGCTCCTGGCTGGCCTAGCTGAGGTCGGCCGGGGGCGCATGGACAAAAATGGGAATGACTCCCCGGGTCATTCCCTTCCTATGTTTTGTCTAAAAATAGAGTCAGTCCTGCCTAGAATATGAGGCAAGTGTACTAGAGAACCAGAGAGCACAGCCGCTCCGTGTCAGAGCCCCAGAGATCCCACAGAAATGATGAGCTGCATGCCATTCTAGGGGGTGCCCCTGCAACAACCCCACCTGTTGTTTCCCTCCTCCCCCAACCCTCCTGGGCTACCGTGGCAGTGTCCCCCCATTTGTGTGATGAAGTAATAAAGAATGCAGGAATAAGAAACACTGATTTTTTAGTGAGATAAAATGAGGGGGAGGAAGCCTCCAGCTGCTATGATAGTCCAGGCAGTACAGAATCTTTTCTTTAGACATGAAAGGGGGGGGGGGGAGACTGATGGAGCTCAGCCCCCAGTTGCTATGATGAAGATGGTTACCAGCCGTTTTGTACCATCTGCCGGGAATGACCGGGAGTCATTCCCATTTTTACCCAGGGGCCCCCGACCGACCTCACTGAGGCCAGCCAGGAGCACTCATGGGCTGATGATGACGATGGATAGCAGTCATATTGTACCGTCTGCCACCGGGAAGGGGATGCTGGTGTTCAGCGCTGCAGCACCCCGTCTACCAGTAGCATGCAGTAGACATAGGGTGACATTGAAAAAAGGTGAGAAACGTTTTTTTCCCCCCTTTTCTATTGGGGGGGGTGTAAATTGACAACATACACCCTGAAACACCCGGGGAAAATGTTTTTGACCTTTCAGGCATTGGGAGCTCAGCCAAGAATGCAAATGCTTTTCGGTGGCAGATGGTACAATATGACTCCCCATACAGCGATCAGATCCAGTATCTCCCGTACGGTCCATGCTGGAGCTCTTTTTGGATTTGGGACTGCATCGCCACCCATGCTGATCAGAGCTCCACGCTGGGCAAACAGGAAATGAAATTCAAAAGTTCGCGGGGCTTTTCCTGTCTACCTGGCCAGTGCATCTGAGTTCAGATTGCTTTCCAGAGCGGTCACAATGGTGCACTGTGGGATACCGCCCGGAGGCCAAGACCGTCCATTTGCGGCCACACTAACCCTAATTTGACATGGCAATATCGATTTCAGCGCTACTCCTCTCGTCGGGGAGGAGTACAGAAATTGGTTTAAAGAGCCCTTTATATCGATATAAAGGGCCTCGTTGTGTGGATGGGTGCAGGGTTAAATCGGTTTAACGCTGCTAAATTCGGTTTAAACGCGTAGTGTAGACCAGGCCTAAGAATGTGAAAAAACCTAAAAATACCCTTTGAGCCTACAGATGCAGTAATTATTATGCATGCATATAATTCTAAGTTAAGACCTCTCTTAAATTGTAATTAATTTCTGTCTTTAAAAATATTGAGTACATGTAACTGGAGTTATTTTAAGTCAACATACTACACCATAGCATCTAATGAGAAACATGTCTTAAAATCCCAGCTTTTAGAAGGAAGCAGGTAGAGGAGGCATGTGGATCCAGAAGAGGTGTTTACATTCAACAGACTCTAGAGCAGAGTAAATTCGCTTTCTCCAAAAAGTAAGAGTCCTTTTATAGACTTCCACTTTTAGACTCCCAGGTAGGAGCATTGTTACGACTAAACATGACACAGAAGAGAACTTAAGCTTTCAAACTCAAGTATTTTCAGACAAGAAAAAGTAAGATACTGTTTATAATTAGTATTGCATATAATCATTACTTTCCAAAACCTTCAGAAGATTATAGTAATTAAAAAAAATGTGAAACCAGGAAAAATAGCAAACATTCTTAACTCTGACTCTGCATCCCGACCTGCTGTGCACCCCTCACTAGTAACTGAGTGTGAAATTCACCCCCATGCAGAGGGCCAACGAAAGTGCTGAGGGCCATTTACATCCTCAAAATGGGGCTCTGGTGATGCACAGGTCTTGTGCTAACCATCCACACAGGGGTGAAGTCCTTCCTGAATTAATACAGTCATCTTATGATGAAGTTTCTAAGTAACTTCAGGAGAGGACGTGGCTATATCATAATAGTGTAGCATCAGAAGTGCTGGAAAAGGAAGGTAAAGTGGTGACTTCCAGCAACTCCATCGTTTTTCTGGTGGATGAAGTTAATTGAGTTGTCCATCTTAGGGCTTGGCTACACTGGAGAGTTGCAGCGCTGGTGGTGGGTTTACAGCCCTGCAACTTAGTCACCGTCCACACTTGCAAGGCACATACAGCGCTGCATCTCCCTGGCTGCAGCGCTGGCTGTACTCCTGCTCTGCCTGGGGTATAAGGATTGCAGCGCTGGTGATGCAGCACTGCTCCGCAAGTGTGGCCACCAAAAGCGCTGTAATTGGCCTCCGAGGTATTCGGAGGTATCCCAGAATGCCTGTTCAGCCACTCTGCTGTTTTGTTGTGAACTCCGGGCTCCCGGAGCTGCTTATCTAAAAAGCAAACACAGCTACTGTTTGCTCCAGCAGAGGCAGGCAGGGGGATTCTTTTGGAATGTTCACAGCTAGTGTTTGCTTGAGGAGAGAAGCAACATGGTGGGCGGGGGGAGGGGGAGTCCATTTTGGAGCAGTTGCTTATCTGGTCTGAAGGCTATTTGCATTTAGTGAATAAGAGAGGGGTGGGGGAAGGGTCCAAACTTTTAAAATGATTGAAGGTTGGTGCTGTGTATCTTCCAATCCTTAGAACTTGCAAGGCAGGGAGCTCACACAGTGTCAGCTCCAAAAATCCACTCTCTCTTCTGTCTCCCCCACTCTCCCTGTCACACTCCACCCCACCCCACTCTTTTGAAAAGCACATTGCAGCCACTTGAACGCTGGGATAGCTGCCCATAATGCACCACTCCCAACAGCGCTGCAAATGCTGCAAATGTGGCCACACTGCAGCGCTTTCCCTAAACAGCTGTACGAAGACAGCTGTAACTCCCAGCGCTGCACATCTGCAAGTGTAGCCAAGCCCTTAGAGTGTAACTACCAAAACTGTGTGCGCTTTTTATTCAATTCTACATTATACAATGTCTTATACTGCCCTCATCACGGTAGCATCCAAGTACCTTCCAGAAGCACACGATGCAATGTGACTAACATCCGTCACATGTGATTCATTCTCGGTCTCATTCCCCAGATGGAAAATTGTGTTAGTGTGGTGTCTTACTTTTATAAATGTTATGTACACTATTCTGTGTGTTGATATTAGACAAGTAAGCGGAAGATATGCACCTTAGACTTGGTGTAGAAGCTGGTGAGGTTTGAGGTGGTTCTTGGTTCCTATGGAAACTTGTCCCACTTTTTTTTTTTTTTTTTCAGGCCTCTTAGAAAATTCTGCCTCTACTATACAAACAAATTGTGCCGGAGGAATGGAGTTGTCAACTCTGGTCCTCATCCCACAGCTTTATGAGATCTTTTAAGCTATCCTGGTCCCAAACCAATGAATGCCTTGAAAATGTGGATAAGACCATTAAGTTGATATGGTATTTTATGTCATATCATAGATTTTTAAAGTCAGATGGGACCATTATGATCACCAACTATGACCTGCATAGCACAGGCCATAGAACATCACCCAGTAATTCCTACTTCAAGCCCGTAGTGTAGTGAGCAGAGAACCAGTTCAATATGCTTCTGGTGGCCCATGCAGCTGAGGCTACTATGGGGAAGAAGAAATTTTGGAGTTGCTTGCTTCTACGCTCCTCTGGCACAACGAAACTCTGTACAATAAGGGCAAAGCTTGTCTGTGCTGGAGAGAACTTTCTCAAGGGCTGGTCTGAGACAGTGGAGTGAGCTCCCCCAGAAAGCAAGTATCACCGGCATGTGCCGCTGGCAAGCCGCGCAGGGCTTGAATCCCGGTGCCCCGGGCATAAGCCCGCACCAGGAGCGGAAGAAGAGGGCTAACCCCTCTAATTCCCTACTATATTACACTATACAACTATATTTACAACTACAACAACTAACTTAACTAACTACCAACAACTATGTACACTAGAGCTATGGAGAACGCTAGGGCTGTGGAGGCAAGGGAGCACTCCACTGTTCCTACTGGCCGTCACGGGCGGGAAGAAGGAACTGAGGAGCGGACGGGCCGGCTGGGGTATATATCCAGCGCCATAGCGGCGCCACTCCAGGGGGCGCCCAGCCGGCCCACCGGAGTTGCTAGGGTAAAAATGTTCCGGAGAGCCGTGCACGCACGGCACGCACACCTAAATGGAATGCATAGGAGCAATCACTCGAAGAAGAACTCACCACTTTCCACTCCAAGCACAAGGCACATTTCTTTGACCTTGCCTTCTCCAACACAAACACATAGCAACAGGCATTAAAAAGAAACAACCAAGTGTAAAACCCTACCAAAACAAGACACTCCACTACCCATGCTTTTCCTGCTGGGGAGGATGAGAGAACAAACAACATGTGACAGATGTATAGCCAAGTGGCTTAATGTACTACTATAAGGCATTCCAATACTCTGGTGACGAGCATGGTATAAGAACGTATATAGAAGAGAAGCTGAAGTCTGAGTCACTGGCCCATATGTGATTGTTGAGCTATTGTGTATATCTATATTGATAATAGCAGAAGGGACAACCTCTGAACTATGATGAAAATGCACACAAGGTCTGATACCTGCAGGGGAGTAAAGCGGATACTTGTTGCCTGGGGGGTGGGATGAACCCTGATAGCAGGTCAGAGTCAGGCTGTTTGCAGACATTAAGTACAAATTTTCTATTTGTATAAAATTAGTGAAATTTATTGGAGCCTTAAACTTTGAATTCTTTGTCTTTCAGTGGCTTTTATCATTATGATTTTCTAACAATGATTTTATTGAAGTGATATTTATTTACAGTCTTAACTACATTTTAAAGAAGTGATTTGTCTGAGATGTCCCTGAAAGCCTGTCTACATAAGGAACATTGTCCAAAAGTTGCACTAGTGTCACTAAATTAATGTAGTGGCCCTGAGAGGGCCTACACAGGGGAAGCAGTATCACAGATCTGCTGTATCTTCTATGGGAGCATGCCGCTCCTGCTCCATGGATCACCTAGATTGTGAAGAGGTCTGTCTGAGCAGAGGAGAGGTCTGACTGAGCAGAGGAGAGATCAGAACACCTGCTGCATTCATTGTCACTCCTCTGGGGGCAGGCTTGGCTCAGGCCACTAGAGATGGGCTCAGAGGGCCAGCCCTGCTCCTCTATCGCCTCCTTAGTTACCGGCCTGTGATGACTGCAGCTTGCTGTGCAAAGCAGCTGCCTAACTTCCCCCACACCAGCAAGTGACCTGCAGGAACTGTTTCCCTTACTTTAGTGCTGCAGGAAGCCTGCACAGGAAGCAGCTGCACTTCAGCACCTCAGAGCCCTATCTTTTTTACGCACACCCCCCCCAGTGGCAAATAGAACTGTTTGAGCTTCCTAACCCTCCCTGCTTGCCACCGAGAAGCGCCTCTTTTTTGTCTCCCTCAGCTGTCTGCAGTTGGGTGAGAGAGTGTGCCCAAGTGAGGGAGGTGAGGATGCTGCTTTAAAAAAAAAAAAGTAGCAGGAGTGACAAGTTAAGGTGGCTTGAGGAAAAAAAAAAGGGGGAGATAAAAGACCATGAAGAAGGGGAGGGCACAACACAGGGAAAGGAAGAGAGAGTGAGAGAGACAGGAGGAGGAAATGAGAAAAGGAAAGAGAACAACACTCAGAACAAGAGGAAAATATACCCAGAGACAGGGTAGAAAAAGGAAAATTAAGAGGCGGAAAGATGGGTGAATAAAATATGGACAGTTGTAACACTGTCAGCATATGGGGTTAGCAAATGAAGCCCCTACCAAAACAGTGTAAAGGCACAAGCAGGTACTAATATTTATACTGATGAAGGGGAGATATAAGGAGATTTCCTGTTTCTAGTGGAGTTTATTGCCCTCTCTGTAAGCTGCTAAAGGCCTTCTGCCAGGGATGACAACTTTTACCTCTGGTCCATAAAGATACACCAGACTACATGAAATAATAGTTATTTTTAAAAAAGTTCCCTTGGAATCCCCATACAGGGCTTTATTCACTACCTCCAAGTATTTATTTTATGGGAATTTCAAAAAGAATTGCTACCTATACCTACGAGTACAATTAAAGTGGTACAACCTGTGTGTAGACAAGCCCTTACAAAAGCAGGAGGCCCCTCCTTGGGAACAGGGGTGGGCTGCCAAAGCAGTAGCATCCTACACAAAGCATGGATTCAAATTCTCTACCATGTATCACCTCTTCTTATCTCTTCTTAAAGGGAAATTTGCAAGCAGGGGCTTATAATTCCATCACTGGGTTCTGGCAATATGCAAGCCATTCAAATTTTGTGCTCAGTCTTTATGACACCATCAGAATTCCCTTGCTGCACTGATAGCTCTGTAATTTAGTAGTTTGTTATTTTATTAGGCACTGTAGTGTCTCTGTGCCAGATTTTTATTTAAATACATACGTTTATATAAGGGGCTGCCCTATAGAGCATATGAGAGGTGCAACCTGCTTGGAGGGTGGCTACTCCAGTTGAAGTTCCTCTAGTAAAATTAGCTGTTACAGGAGATCATCTTGTCAAGATTAACACAGGAAAAAGCATAGGAAGACACCAGTTTTGGCATGGTCCTCTTAGGAAGAGGACTGACTAAATTCCGCTGCTAAAACAACAACAAAAAACTAGCTGTGAAGAGCGAATCTAATGTCCTAAAGAACTGACCACAGAATCTGTGATAAGAGATAGAGCCTGGTAATAGAGATGTATGGTTGCAATGTGCATCAAACTTCAACATCCGAAGCCTAAAACTTTTAGGTTTAAAACAGCCTGCATCTCAGCTGAAGAATATCTGCTCCTCATGAAAAAATGGAAAAGTGCACATAGGTTCTTACAAATAAGAAGGATGAGATAAGGCCAAACATGCCAACAATAGTACTTGCAAATATCAGATGGCTGTCTTACATCCATTGTTGAGCAAATATATTCCTATCTGGGAAAGAAAATGTTCATCAGAACCCCTTACGCATAGTCTCTCTACTACTATTATTTACAGGGAATACAGTTAAGAGTGTAGTTGAGACATAACTTAAAGATCTCAACGTTTTCTACAATAATCTTTGATTAGCCAATAGTTTAGCAACAAAATAGACATGTATTACACACTACAGCAAAGACAAGTATTCTAGTGAACATTCACATAGCACTGGATTTCTAAAACCACATTTAACATCCAAAATCACTGTATTCAATACAGGCTAGATTCTGCCACCTTTGTTTTCACTGAATGATACTTTAATTCACAAGCAGTATCACTGATTTAAATTACTACTCAGTCGGAGTATGAGTAACATGACTGTGCCCTCTCATGACACCAAAACGCAGTTGCACCATCTAATTTCTTCTGTTACTCAGATTTTTTTAGTTCAGCAATATTTCAAAGGATTTGGACCCTTCAAAAATATATAGATAAGTAATAAACAAGAACACCCAAGTATTACTCAGGAAACTTTCTTCCATTCATGTTCTTTGCCTTATTTTCTATCTTAAATATGTATATCTAAAAATGCCAGAGACAAGAAGAGACCACCCAGTGACTTATCAAACCTAAGTTATTTTTAAAAGTGCACATCACTATAGTACCCAGGCACTGAACATGAGGGAAATTATATGCATGACAATTGTCCATAGCAGACTTTACAGTGATTTCATAAAACCCTCAGATTTCAGGAAGACACAAAGAAAATATCATATCGTTCAGACTCCAGCAATAACCTCAGCTGTCACATCTTTTCATTGACAGAGGCAACCAACAGAGCTGACCAAAGGTAGAAGGCAATAACTAATTCAGATCCTACATTTGGTTAACAGGGATCAGTTTGAAAGCCAAGACAGGCAGACCAGAGAAACAGATAGAGCACGTAGATGTGTCACTGTGGGTTGGCCTTAACAAACTCACTTCAACAATGTGATGGAACTCTGAGAATCATTGGTTGGCAACAACAGCGTTCCCCATCAGAGGGCAATGATGCATATTTAGTTCAGTAAAAAATAAGGCAGTCAACATTTTGTATTTGACTCTTGTTCCTGGTCTGATAAGTGAAGAACATACTCAGCAGCAGAAGAGATGAAAAACACAAGGTGGCGGAGAACTTTTTTTTTTTTTTTTGCGCACATACAAGCTTACAGGGAAAAATACAGTTAAGGCTCCAAAGGAGAAATGGTATTTATCTTATACTCAGATACAAGCTTGGCTATACGAGCCAAAGAGGAGGAGATGATGATCCTCCTCAAGGAATCCTTCACAGAAGCCTGCGCTCTGTATCCTGCTGAACTCCAAGAAACAACCTAAGCAGATCTGATTTGGAATACACTATCCTACTCAGAAGCCTTTGAAAAAGCTAAGAGAATCTCTGCCACCAGGAAGCAAAGGGAACCACAAGATGATTTCTGAGGGCAACGCCTATGAGTGAGCTGTTAAACAGACAAGATGATGATAAATTGTATTTTAAGACACATTTTTTCCAAAACACGGCAAAGAAATATGATTGGCTCCTGAGTGCATATGTAGTAATATTTCTTCCCTGACATAACTGGAATAATCTCCATTTGTGAATTTGAACTTATACATACTAACAACTGTTTGGAAACTTTCTTAAGACATTTTTCTATACGGATTATCCTGGCAAGTGAGCTAAAAACCATTTAGAATTCTTTTTTATGGCAACCTTACTTATGCGTGACTGATTTAGGGAGTCACAGAGATGATAGGAAACAGTTTGGTGGAGGGTTTTTTGTTTGCATCTTTAAGATCTCCCCCTTTCTCTCTCCTTTGTATTTTTAAGAGGTGGGTCATGGGAAAGGAATTTTTACTATTCAGCCCTAGATTCAATGTTTCTCCAGAAACATCTTTCCAAACTGATGGGCTGGTAATGACAGACCATCATGGACTTCTAATGGACCATCTCTAGCAGGACTCTTGGAGCTTTGTTTTTCTGAATCCTCCCTCCAACAATTTCAAGTTGATATGCAAAAACTTTTGTTTTTAAAGAGACAGATTCACAGTTATGCTAATTTTATATCCTGGCTAGAAGGTGAGATCTGATAAAATATTCAAGTTAACTAACTGCAGTAGCACCTTACCCCCTAGATTTTTAAAAGTAGAAGACTAAATATTGCAGATTATGTATTCCTTATGCCACCCGATCTTAAACCAAACTTTGCACCCTCGATAATCTGTATGTTATTCCCTGATAATCAGAAACTTCTATGCTTAAACTCTGTACTGTTCACTTTTTTTTTAACATCTTAATAAAATTTTTCAAATCTGATAAAATAACCTGTCCCCAAGAAATCATGCTCCTTAATACATTTAAGAAAAGTTGTCATCAGATCAGTTCCTCCAAAACAGTAGAGGATGAACCATTTATGATTAAATTAGATAAAGAACTTTCTTAGCACAAAGAGATATACATTCAAAGCTTGAGAAATCATGCATGGTAACTTCCTCAACCCCACATTAGAGAAAGAGGCTCAACATCTACTCAAAACAGGAACTAAATGCATACGGGGATTCTGAGGAAGGCAAAATATGGAACCATCAACTCAAAACACCAAAGGAACAGACCTCCTTTAAAAAAGAGTCGTGTTTACTAAATTAAACGCAATTTGTTTTAAATTAAAAATAAATCAAAACTAGAGTATCAACACACACAAATACAGCTAACTCAAGAGGGGCTCTCTTGGGCACAAATTTTAATGGAGGAAAAACACAACTTTAGCAAAAATAAAGGATGTGGAACGTATAAAGAGGATCATAGCCTTCAGGTATTGTTTCCTCTGGCTGTTCAATAAGAAACTTCATAAAGCTCCAGAAAAGCAAGTATACTATTTCCTAGAAAAATATCAGTATATCAAACACTATTAAAATTCACAGGTAGAACAGGCAGTAAATCAAACTCAAGCCACAATACAAAAATGTGTTTCCCACAGTGCAAAAGAAAGTGATATGAGAGTGAAGATTCTCTCGTCAGTTTTGGACAACAGAAAAAAAAATGAACTGGCAGTTAGAGGCTATATGTGCTACAGAAACATGGCAACTATTTCAGAGGAGTTCTAAATTTTCCTGTGTATAAACTTTAGCTAACTCCAGAACTTACAAGACCAAAAAGAGTGAGAGATCTAGAAAGGACACCAACTTTTGGAGAAATGTATTTCCTTTAATCATTCTTTCAAAACAGCTAATACCATGTATGTGACATTAATCCCACCATGTGTTATTTCGTTCATGTGCCACAAAGCACTAGTTATTTTATCTTAGTAACTATAACATTGCTAACCTGGTTCCATCCTGAGCGCTGCAGTTAACATCAGCCCCATACTCTAGGAGATGTCGCACAATGCTCAGCCAGCCTCTGGCGCAGGCCTCATGGAGGGCACAATAACCTGCATTGTCACGATGATTTACATCACAGACCTTGTTTTCCAAACAATACAAAACCACTTCCTGAAAATAGAGAAGGGGGGAGAGAATAGATAGGTCATGTTATTTGTTGCTGTGGAGATGTGCATACCTTTAACATGTTTGTGTTATCTCTCTTTGAATGGGCTGTCTCAGGTTTGAAAGAAAAGTAAGTGTGTGTGTGGTGGCGGGGAGGGTGCAGAGGGGAAAGAATCATGTGGCTCTCATCCCCATAGAAGTATCATTTTGAAAGTCAAAGTGCTATTTTTTCACAATCAAGGCAGCATTGTATTGCGCAGCACTAAGATCTCTATGCACACTAGTGGGATTTTCTGCATTAAATAATGGTAGAAAACACAGAGAAAGGATGTACCCATTTCACACTAAATTATGGCCTGTTTCCTCAGAATTTGCTTGGTGTAAACTGTTAGAAAGGCTATTAATCTTACCCCCCATGTATTAAAATATTAATACGAAAATGTTCCAAGCACAGCAGTAATGCATTCAATGTTAGCTTGATAAAAAAAAGTTTTTAAAGACATGAAGGACAATGGTTTCTGTTAGAAAACTAATCATAAGAAAATCCTAGCCCCAATGAAGTCAATGGAGCCAGAATTTCACTCACCGTGATTTTCTTCATTCACAACTAGAGCCAGATGCTCGTTTCCAATAAATAACCTATCGTTGTGGGAAGCCATGTGGATTTAACACAATTCATCTTGCAGTCAAATGTACCATGGTTGAAGGCCTAGGCCATCCTCAGCTCTGTGCTTTCATGCAACCTTGAAACAATGACTGCTCCATCACTCAACCAAAAATTTGGGATTGGTGCAAGTTTCATTTATTTTTGTGGGATGCACAAACAAATGATGCAATACGTAAAATAGCTCATGTGCTCTAAGATTAGCTGCAATCCATTAATTTTGTATTCTCTACTTTTAAAGGTCAAGCAGTGAACTATCTGCATGTTTATTTGGAAGCAATGTGGGGTTGTTTCCTTTCTCAGACAGAAAGAAATAAAATGCTGGGTGCAATGCATATATTCTTTCAGTTTCAAAATCTACCGGAAAGCCTACAATAATCTGTGCTCTTGGTATACCTGACCTGAGAATTGGTATCTAGGATACAGCATGAAGCTGTTCTTTTAGCAGGCCCTCACTAACCAGACTAAAGTGGATAGCAGCAAGCTAATGAGCTGTCTATCCCAGCCCAGGAAAGAAACCCAGTCACATGACATTGGGATCAAGTGCATCAGCCACTTACTGCTGGTGCACCGATCAATTTACCTCGATTCCAGCAGTCTGGTGTCTCACCAACCAAAAGCTTTATTGTTCCTATTAATAATTCTGAAGGCCAAAATCAAAGAACTATGGTTTTACCTGAATTCCCCCATGTCTACCTGAAAGGGTCTGTATAATTAATTCTGGCACATGAATTTGCTTTAAAACATAAAAAATGTTGATTGAAAATTTTCAGACTAACGGATTTTTACTTTGGTAGTAATTTTTCACTGTAACAGGTAAAGATTTAATAATGTTGGTTTCAAATATAATACTGCTCAACTGTGTATAGTTAAACACAATGGGCCAAATTATGCACTCAGATTTGCATGTGCTTATTTGAAAGTGGAATATGACACAATCCTCTTTAAAAGATGGGTACCATGTAGCCCACTTACTGGACTAAGTATAAAGCCCTTATTGGTTGCAAGCTAGCTGCCTTTTTGCTAACTGCACTTCCTATAATATTGAGCTGTAGTTTTAAAATGAAGTTACTCTTTAAAACAATTTTTAAGCCTCCAAATTTAGTTTTTATTAATTTTATTTTTATTTTTGTAAAAAGGAAAGGAGACTTTCTAGGACAAAACATTTACTGGACCAAAAGCTAATATTGTTGGACAAGTTCATTTTAAGAGGCAACAAGAAGAAGGTTATTAACCACAAAATGTAAGCATGAAGACCATAAAACTACATTGTTAATTAATTATATGCCTCATTAACATTTTTTTTAACATGATTTACTCAATTCGTAGAAAATTTAACCATCACTGCTGAAATGTATGAACATGTGGCAGCACAAACATTTTGGATTCATAAGCCTCCCCCTCTTTAACCTTAGAGAAAGGTTGCGAGCTCGCATGGGTCAATTTAGATATATTCACGTGGCCCATTTAAAGCAGTGATCGGAACATCACATGCTTAATAAATCCAAAGAACCAGCTAGCTTGCCACCAGCAAAAGCTACACCATAGCTGTTTTCACTGCCTGCAGTTTCTTTAGCTAACTAGTAAACAGTAATGGTAAGGAAACCACCACACATTTAAAAAGCTTTAGGTTTTAATTCCATCCTAATTATAAAGTGTAAGTAAGATGCACACCACAACTTTAACATATTTAAAATAATGAGGGCAGATCTCTCTCCTCCGCCTCCCCCCTCTTAAATGGAAATCTCTCCCTTTTCCACATGAAAATGCAGGTCAGCTTTCTCTGTGCACCATGCTTTCTCACCCTGGACCCACGGACTATATGGATTATCCTCCACGCAATCCAGTGTGGAAACCATGGGATAAGATAATACTTATCTGAAGTCTGTATTCCCTTTTCTGCTGAGCCACTCTGCACCATGGAGGTAGCCTCCTCCTGACCTAATGGAAGGAAACCCAGGGGAAGCAGCCAGTGCAGCTCCAATGCAGCCTTGTGGAAAGGGGACTTGGGGAGAGCAACATGTGGCTGGGAGGTGGCACAGAAGCACAAGGCTCTGGGAAGATGGCCCTATCCTCAGGGCATCATGGGGATCCCTGGATTGTGCAGGCCAAACCTCTTGCATGATCCATAATGAGACAAACCCCATCCTCTGTCTCCACTGAAACAATGGGTAGAGTCCCTGAGGGGAATTTCAGTCCTCTTCTCCCAGGCTCCTCCTGCATTTATTGCCCTCCCCTCATCAGCTACCAGGTGTCTCCCTAATGCCACTGCCTTTCCTGACATGATGTAATCCTGATTTGGCTTAGGGCGAAGACTGTTGAAAACTTTCAGGTACAAACACTAATTAAAAGCACCAAGCAGAATGAAAAGTAGCAGCTGAGCTCAAATCAAATTCAGTATGCAAGCCTTTAGTGTGTGGTTTTATGCTCCCTGTAGGTGGGCGGGGGGGAGTGTGTGTTTAAAATTGTACTTAAATAAATATTTAAATAATGGACCCGTACAGAATGTATTTGTAATACTAATATCCTAGTTAACTGAGGGCCTGATCCAAACCGCCTTGAAGTCAATGGAAAGACTCCCATCAACATGCTTTGGATCAGGCCCTAAAGACATACAGGGCCAAAGTCTACTCCATCTTACTTGTTTATTTAGCCCTATTGGCTGCAGCCAGGCTACATATCTGCATAGATGCATGCCAGATTTATCACTAGATACTTTAGCCTCGTTTCAGCTTTTACGCCCACTCACAAACACAAACAAATGCTCCAATCTAGGGAAAGTGACACTGTCAAAGTCATCTACACTGTACTACACAAGAATTAGAATTGAAAATGTTCAAACATGGTCAAGGAGGTAAAGTAAGGCTTCATTTAAAGACAAGTCAATGGACATCCTGGGTAGGGGGCCTGCAGAGATTCTATAGCTTCCAGTGCTCCTCTGCCCTATTGCGGAAAGAGACCCCTTTACTACCAAACATAAACCACTTTCTGAAATTCCAGGCATGTTCTTTATACTAGCCACCTACAACGGGGTCTGATGGCAGGATTACAAATCATCATTCAGAATGGCAAGGTTTTGGGAGAGAGGGGAGAGAAAAGCACATTTTTACCTGGTAAGAAAGCATAGAGGGAGAGAATAGTTTTATCAAAGACTTGTAAGCTGTGTCAAATACATTGCCTTCATTTAAAACATTACATCAGTGTTGTACCCTCCTTCAGGATTATTTGGATTTGTCTACACTGCAGTAAAAAAAAAACCTATAGCATGGCCGCGGCTGGCCTGGGTCAGGTGAATAGGGCTTGCGAAGCTCAGGCTGTGGGGCTATAAAATTGGACTTTTGGGTTTGGGCTGAAGCCTGGACTCAGAGACCCTAACGAAGGGAAGAAGGTCTCAGTGCCTGGGCTCCAGCCTGAGTCCAAATGTCTGCACTGCTATTTTTAGCCCTGCAACCCAAGCCCAGGTCAGCTGACCCAGGCTCTGAGATCCAGTGCCATGGGTTTATCATCGCAGTGTAGACATACCATTATAACTCCAAGGAGTCCTCCCCACTTTCAATGTCATGTTCGTGTGCAGAACTGGCAAGGGAATGAGTAACAACAACTGAGAGCCTCTATCTACAAGGACACTGAATAGGGAGTTCCAGTAATTTCTCTGGATGAAGCTAAACTCCCATTTTCCAAAGAGTCTCTCCTACTGTTTCACTAGATACAAAGAGCAAATTACAGTTAGATGCAACATAAGCATAATGGGGTTCTTCTTAGACCTATGCTATGCATCATTCAACTACATGTCTACTGAAAGCTCCCTGCATGCACATATAATTTATTTCAGCAAATGCAGCCCCAGAGCAAGGACTACAATAGGAGGACCTGGTCCTAGGTGGAGAGGAAGCTGAAAAGGGCCTCACTGTCTTGCTTTGCACAGAGCTCTGCAAATCACAGAGCTAGTCCTGCCTAGAGAGACAGATGAAGTGTCTTTTAAATTTATATTTGGAGTTATTTGCTGGTGACTCTCAGAATGCTACACTGAGCTCTCTCAGTATACTTGGATATCTGCTCTCTAGATCAGGGGTGGGCAAACTACAGCCCACAGGCCGGATCCGGCCCGCCAGCTGTTTTAATCTGGCCCTCGAGCTTCAGCTGGGGAGTGGGGCCTGGGGCTTGCCCCCCTCCGGCGCTCCACATGGCTTCCAGAAGCAGCAGCATGTCCCCTCTCCGGCTGCTACACATAGCAGGAGCTAGGGGGCTCTGCTCCGCTCCGCTCCCCACGCTACCCCCACCCCAGGCGCCACCCCCGCAGCTCCCATTGGCCAGGAACTGGTTCTACCTAGATTTATGCATGTGCTTAACCTTATGCACTGTGTGTAGTCCCATTGGCATCAATGAGACTACTCGGAGTGCACATGAGCAGCACACAGCAGTCTGACCTGGGAACTGTGGGTCAGATACTTAGCTACTGTGAAGGAGCAAGAGGGAGAAAGACTCTGGAGCATTAAAAACATTTAAATTTCAGGTCCCATGGGAACAGAAATAATGCAAATTATAAAGATTCCCACAGCAACTGCATAGTAATATAACTCCTAGCTAAAGTAAGAAAACCCAGAACTAGAATGTGTGTTTGTCTAGGCCAGGGGTTCTCAAACTGGGGGTTGCGACCCCTCAGGGGGTCATGAGGTTATTATATGGGGGGTTGTGAGCTATCAGCCCCCCCCCCCCCGGCCTCGCTTTGCATCCAGCATTTATAATGGTGTTAAATATATTTAAAAGTTTTTTTGATTTATGGGGGGCGGGGTCACACTCAGAGGCTTGCTATATGAAAGAGGTCACCAGTACAAAAGTTTGAGAATCACTGGTCTAGGCTAAACAAAAGATTTTCCAGACTAATTCAGCCTTCCAAAGTTGGAACAGGCTTCTGCCTAAACTAGGGTTCCAAACAAGACAAAATCTTTATGGGCTGGAGCAAATCTTTCAAGCTGGACAGGCCTCTGCTGAAACCTGACTTCCAGGCTGACTCAATCTTCAAAACTGGAGCAGGCCTCTGTCTAACCCCAGCTCCGGGGCCAAACTGTCTCTTTCAAAGTTAGGGCAAGTTTTATAGCTCCTTATCCCTGCTCTGACTAATACCATCAAAATCAGTAATCACACTCATGATGAACCACTTTTGTCACAGCAATACTTCGTAGGATTGGGACCCTAATATGATATTACAAAATATCCCCTCCCCCAATAAATAAAACCATGTTTGTGAGACAGCAGAGCTGGTGGATTCAGCAACTACTGATTTTTGTAGAAGCCAGGTCTGTTTGTTTAGAGCAGTATTGATGCTGAGAAGGGTCAAACTCTAAAAACATTTAGAACACTTTCTGCAATATATCCAAACACGCAAGTGGACACACCAAACATTACGTTCAGGCTCAAATATCAAAACTGTCCATTTTCTTTTGTAAATTACATGTCCTTAATATAAAAGGAAAGCAAAACCACAGCTCATTAAAGCTCTCCATACACCACACGGAACGTTAATTTGTGATTTTATACAGTGTCAGACAATATAGTGGTGGGATTTCAACCCCTTATAAAACCTTCCTATGTAGGAGTCCAGGTCTCAAGGCACTGCACGCCCTCCACTCCCAACAGCTATAACAGGAGTTCAGGGTGCACAGCACCACAGATTTAGGCCGGTATTGAACACTCTATAACCAAGAGAGTTATCAAGTTTTTTGCCCCTCACCACTGTAAACATTCAAATTAAATGACGCTTTAATTAAAATAATAAAAAAAAATAACCCCCCGAAGATGAGAAATGCATAAACTACAAATCTGTTTGTAGCTACCTCATCAGTGCACCAGGATTACATAAACTAGAATTACAAAGTGACTTTAATCTTGTGTACAAATAAGATTTAAAAAAAAAAAAAAAGGCAAACAGCTCCCGCATCTCAATTCAGAATATTTAAAGGGATTCTTGCCTCATATCCCAGACGAGCTGCCCTTTGCAGAAGAGTTTCGCCAGCATTCTTATTGACAATAAGTCTTCGTGCTTCAGGCGGCATGGGACGACTTGGGGTGGTCTCCTGAGGGGTGCTTGCAATCTGCAACTGCGAGGGCTGAGAGACAGGTAATAATGAGGAAGTTTGCTGCAGGCAATCATACAGCTTCTGCTCATATGATTTGGCTGGTGAAGAGTCACAGTCGGAAGTAGGCTCTGGTCGCTTTCTGAATCTTCTTGTTACTGTGACCTGTCAAAATCATTATTGGATTTCCCCCTCTTTTTAACAATACACTGATGGGAATATATTTTGCCAGTTAAGAATTACATTTCTGTTCTCATTACAAAAATCTACTACTGTTACTAAGTTTACAACTCCTCAGTCTTTATGTCTGCACTAGGTTTTATCTCAGATAGACTAAGAGAACAAATTCAAAATATGCAAATAGTAAAAAGGAGGAGGAGTTTGAATAAAATTACAGTCTACCTTCGCTAGAACGTCCTTCATAATAACGACCCTTTGGCTATAAACAACCCCGATGCCTAGATCCCACCTTGACCCCCACTGCTGTGGCGAGGGCTGACAGCATAGCTGGAGGAGCTGTCAGCCCCAGGGCTGGAGGACCTGTCAGCCGCCCTCCTGCCCCTGAGGCAGGACTCTTTCGCTATAACAAACCCCTAGCTCTAATGAACAAATGGTTTGGATCCCAATGGGTTCGTTACAGCGAGGGAGTCCTGTATTTGCTACATAGCACAATAATGTGTCAGCTTGAGTAGGCTGGCTCTGCTGTATACTCTGTGAGGTTAGTGGATGATTAAATCTAAATAAAGATACCTTATCTTCAGCATTTTCAATATCTGTGGTGTCATCCCCTGTCAGGGATGACCTCCTTCTCCTCTCCTGTAGTGCCAAGTGTTTTGTTTTACACTGACGTTTCCCTGATGGCTTCTCACACTCAGAATATCTCTGCAGTAGGGATGTAGCTTGGAAATCCTCCTCTTCATCTGTGCACAGCACATCTGTATTCCGGCTCTCTTTAATTTTCTGCTGTTTGGCAGCCAACCTCGAGGCTGGAGTACAGCTTGGCTGAGTCTGCCTTTTGCTGTTTGCATTGGTGGATGAAAGGCTCTTCGCGGGCGGAGAGACCATGAATAGAGGCAATCCTAAATGGGAGGAAAGGCATTACATGTTGCATGGTGTGTTGAGAGGAAAACACATTGTTAACACTTAACACTAACTCCTTTCCTGTTTAAGAGATTCACCAATTACATTTTCAAGTCATTAATATTTTAAAAGTTCTACATTCAAAATGTAAATATGTGAACTCACAAGATGTTAAGTTTAAAGTAGTTGTAATTGTCTGATAAAACTACTATAGGAAATTCTCTATTACTATTGTGCCTAGGTCCTGCAGAGGCCTATCAGTGCACTGATATGCAACCTACACACTGGAACCTCTAGCCTCAATGGGCAAAACAAGGAGCAGAAAGTCTCAACTGTGAATTTCCTGGTTTGGTGGGTGTAAATGACAAAATTAGTTTCCTTACCTGTAATTGTCTTATCTGAATGGGAACTCACCTTCTTCTTCAGGCTGGGAACTCCTGGTTTTTTCCTGCCTTTTCCAAGTTTAAGTGGCAGGCAAGAGGTATATGGGAAGGGAAAGATATTTTGTGTTCTAGTTAAAGAACATAAGAACGGGCATACTTGGTCAGACCAGTGGTCCATCTAGCCCAGTATCCTGCCTTCTGACAGTGGCCAATACCAGATGCGTCAAAGGGAATGAACAGAACAATTATCAAGCGATCCAGCCCATCATCTAGTCCAAGCATCTAGCAGTCAGAGAGGATGGTTGGAGGTGAGCACTGAGGGAAGACTGAAAGGACTCTATCCTCAAAGACAACAAAGGATGGAGAAAGCACCAGGTCAATTTCTTAGTGCTTTCCAAATAATTCTGAAATAGGCTTGCTGTGACTTTCTGCCTACAAAGTAGATGGATTCCCAGTGGAGTGAGCAACTATATCTTGAAGACTACTTTGGTTAGATGCCTTGGAAAACTGGAGGTGAATTAAATAAACTATCTAGATACAAAACATTTTGATGCTTTATACCCCTTCTACATTTCCCAGAGCATTGGGCTTCCTCCAGGGTTTAGTTCTACAGAAGTAGAATTTCACAGCCCTGACCACATGTAAAGTGTGTAGTTTTTCTAGGATACAAGGGGGTCTAGGATAAAGTGAGGACAAAGAACATGATAATTTTAAATAGAAATCTGAATTTCTTTTAAGAAACAGAATTGGGGCTGACTTCTGAACCATCTTCTTTGGAAAAAAATTAAAGCAAAACTGTCTGATGAAAGGGGACAAAAAAGTTTCCCATCCTGATGGCTACAAAGAAGGGAAACTTCAGTCAGATTATATTGAACCACTTTCTGAGTCACTGGGGGAAGTGAGAGAGATTGCAGTTCTTCTTCCTAGATCCACAGGTTCTAAGACCAGAAATGACCATTGTGATCATCTAGTCTGACCAACTGTATAGCACCAGGCACAGAACTTCCCCAAATAATCCCTACAGCATCTTTTATAGAAAACACATCAAACCTTGACTTAAAAATTGTCCGTGATGGAGAAGCCACCACAACCCTTGGAAAATTGTTCCAATGGTTAATTGCTCTCATGGTTAAAAACTTACACCTTATTTCCAGTCTGAATTTGCCTAGCTTCAACTTCCAGCCATAACTTTCTCTGCTAGACTGAACAGCCCATTATTAAATGTTTGTTCCCCATGCAGGTACTTACAGACTGTAATCAAGTCACTCTATAACCTTCTCTCCATCTTGTCTGATCTTTCTGGCCACTCTGAATTTGAGGGGAAAGAGTGGATAGGAATATCCTCAGACACCCATACAAGGGAATAAACTAGGCATTGACCCTATGTTGGCGCCAATGCTGGGAGCAGATTTTGGTTTTCTTTTTGGTGGACTGAGTTACAAATGGGTCTGCTTGTGGAGGGAACCACCTCTGTGTAATCTGACTGAATGGCCACTGGTTTAGCATCCATCTTAGAACTGCTGAGCCAGGCAGACTATTGTACTTGCTGTGGATGTACATGACTGAGGGGCAGATGCTGGTATTCCAGATACAAAAGAATCCTTCTGTTCTCTCTATTCAGGCTTTTGTTTTTTGTCTTGCCTAGGTGGCAGTGATAAACCATAGTGGTTCTGTGGTTATCCTCCATATGAGTGGCTGCAATTCCCAGAGGGACTCTTGGGACAAGGTCTATTTCATTCCTCACTGCTTGCAACTCCAGGAGGCTAAAGCTGAGCTGGGATTCCTGGGAAGACCACTTGCTCTCAGCCACATGAGGACCCATCTGCGCTCCCTATCCTGAGAAGCCAGCATTGGTCACCATGCAGATTGCTAATAGCTCTGGCACAGGTCTGCCCCTGAAGAGACAATGGAGTGGACACCATCATTAAAAGGGACTCGTGCCTGGAAGGACTGTCAATAGACAGTTCATATCCTAAGTCTGGAAGCTCCAGTGCCTGATGAGGAAGGGGGAATTGCCCCATAGGCCACCTGGTGCCAACCAGCTGAGAGTACTGGTGTGCTGTTGACTGGAAGGCACTGGGGAATTGCTTGATGTGGGGTAAAATTTGGTCAAATTTTTCCTCTGGCAAAACCATGAGGCCCAGGTTGATTTTGAACAGGGCTCCCAAATGGAAAAGTCTTGAGATCGGATAAGGGAGCTCTTCTGGTCATTCTCTATGAATCTAAGATGTTCCAGGACCAAATTTGGCAAGCATGTTGTCACTTCATATGACTGAGCAGTCACCAGCAGTTGTGCATGTAGTGGCAGATCTAGATGCTCCTGTTGTCTCAGTCCAGCTCCCTAGATGGCCATCACTATTACAAATCCCCAAAGAGAGGATGACATGTCCAAGGACACTGCCTGGAGCTGATAAGTTTGTTCCCAATTGCCCCAGCACTGCAACACATAGAAGCCACTGGGTCACAGGGACATATAAGATAAACTTGCTTGAGATCTATGAACCATGAGAAAAGTTGGGGGACTATTGGATCAGAAGAGCTAAGGCCGACTTCCTCCTCATGCAACTTCTGTGCATGGAGAGGCCTATCTAGATAACAATGGGGAAGAATTTCCAAGCCCTGGTAAATGGAGAAAAACAAATCAAAGAATTTACAGTTCAGTGAGGATGGAAGTAGCAGTTGCAGCAAAATGACTTGAAAGCCCTTAAGTGTCTCTCGAGAACGGGTTGGCCGGGGATAATTTAAAACAGGTATAAGGTGCTATTAAGGGCTTATTCTTGTTTCACATTGTCAAAGGGTGCCAGGATGCCTCTGGAAATAGCCTCGGAATCTAAAACCACATATTTCTTCGAGCCAACATGTTAAAGAGAAGAGAAGATCTGGCAATATCATATCAGGCATTGCAAAGGAAAGCTAGCATCAACGTTACAGAATCCAGCTGTCTGGCCTCCCCTCTTTTGAGTTCTACAAGACCTCTTCTTCTGAGAGCACAAGAAGGAGCAGAAGATGAACAGGTCTGTCTGAGCCAGTGCCACACATACCATGGTAGCTCGCAAAGTAATAGAAAAGAGTCTTTGACTCTTCTAAGACAGCTGTCGACCTTCAGGTCCACTAAAACCTGCCCCATCGATTTACCATCAAGATCTTTTTCTTTCCCGCCTGCAAACAATCCTGACTGAGATGAAGGATGGACAAGAGGTCCCTTCCAACCCTGATATTCTATGAATTGTAGTTCTATAATCTTTGGGACAATTTGGTAACTTTATCCAATTGGACTGGATACCATTTTAGAAACCTTATTGACTGGACTTCCCACCTGGCCTCAGCAATTCTCAAGAGATTCTGGTATGGGGCAAGTGGAGCAGCTTTACCTATGCCTCATCTTGACGGGATTCTGACTGAGGCTTGGTTGAGTTGCAGGTTTGGCTATGTTGAGGGTGAAATGTATCAAATCAACCAAGTCTGTTAGTGAACAAGCAACCTGAGACATCTGATTCAGAGTGCTCAGAGCAGGTGGGAAGCTCCTCTTCATCCTCCAAGAACTGGGGCAAATATTAGAGCTTGTCTACATGTAAAACACTGCACCAACGCAGCTGCACCATTGCAGCACTTCTGTGAAGACTACCGACGACAATGGGAGGGATTCTCCCATCAGCATAGGTAATCCACCTCCTGAGAGGCAGTAAGTAGCTAGGTCAATGCCAGAATTCTCCCGTCGACATAGCGCTGTCTACACTGGAGGTTAGGCCAGTTTAACTACGTCGCTCAGGGGAGTGAAAAATCCAAACCCCCTGAGCAACATAGTTATATCGACCTAATTTCCTCATGTAACCCAGGCCTTAGTTACATTTAGGGGAGTCCTCAGAAAAAACAGACTAAATTTGTTTTGGGGAGGGCGGGGGGAGAAGGAGACTGCTTACAGCCTTTGATCTGCAAATCCTGAAAGGGAGAAGGAGAGCCTCATCCTCTCCTTCTGAGAATGGGATGGAGGGAGAAGGAAGAGCTATCTGAGAAGATGTGGAGGCTCTGTGAGCAGAAACAGCCACATGGTTTGGGTTTGCAGGATGCCAGTCAAGACAGCACAAAGCATGTTGAGGATATCTGAGTGCAGCTGAGATTTTAAGTTGCTTAGGTTTGTGGGAGTGATACCTCCTCAAGTGACTGAGGTAACTAATCACTTGAGGTCTGAGAGCCGGGGAAGGGGAGAGAGAAGACAGAAATGAAGCAGCAAGTGAATGGTGGGATGGAGGGGCAGCAAAACAGGGAAAGAGCCTTAGTGGTTGGCCCCTCCCTGGAATACTGTGGGCAGCTGGAGCTTGCCACTGTGACAGTTTGGGGGAGGTCCCAGGGAGCCCACCTCTTCCACCGATTGGCTCAACACTTGCTGGCTGCCATGGTGATGGAGCAGAAATAACAGAAGCGAGCAAGCCCCAGACTGGAGTAAGTGGGGAGACAGTCCTGCTTAGGAGAAGCCCCCAGAATGAAGTAATAGAAGCTCAGGTTGTGGGAGAAGACTGCCAGCATGTGGAGCTGAACACAGGAACAGCAGCCTTTGATGCGGCTGGGCCTTGCTCAGCTATTGAAGCAGTTGTGGGGGTGTTAAGGAATCACACTGCTAGTCAAGGGGAATCCCTAGAGTCACTCAACACCCCCAGCCCCTCCACACAACCTCCCAGGAGCCCTCTGAGATTAGGTCTACACTTAAAATGCTTCAGTGATACAGTGAGGAGCTTCTCCTGCCGGCGTACTTAATCCACCTCCCCGAGAGGCCGGTAGCTATGTTGACAGGAAAATCCCCCCGTCAACATAGCACTGTCTACACAGGGGTGAGGTCGATATAACTGTGTCACTCAGGGGTGTGGATTTTCCACACCGAGTGACGTAGTTATACCAATGTAAGTTTACAGCATAGACCCGGCCTGAGATGGAGAGTGAACTAGAGAAGCAGGAGAGAAAGACAGAAAGAACCCGGCAAAATATCCTGAAGAACAGAGCCCTCAGTGAGTCACTGAGGAAAGCTCTGCACGTGCACATGGAAGAACACTGGGGAGCAACATCGGGGCTCTTCATCAGGCGTGTCTGTAGAGAAAACAGACAGGCAGACTGCACTAAGGGAAAAAACAGGGCTAACCTCTTGACTGCCTCTAAGCCTTTGAGAAAGCAGAAAAACTCAGCAGTTCTTAACCTGATGGAACAGCAGATTCCCATGATAGAGAATCAAAGTCTTCATGCTACTCATACTGGACTTCTTGTTTGTTTTTAATTATACCCAAAAGGCACTAATCCATTTAGCTATACATGCAGTAAGTATTCTTACATGGACTAACAACCTGAGGGTTTTTTTTCTCTAAATCAGAACTATTCATGAATTATAAGAATGCCAAAACATCTGCAGACACAAAACTTCAATTTTAAAGTCATTTAAACCACAATTTAAAAACAAACAAAAAAAACCCACATACACACCCATCTGACAAATTTTAGCTAGTGATTTTTTTTTTTTTAAATAGTGGAGCTGTAAGTCCTTATACATGTGGACTTCTATAAAAACTGCTGACAATTCCTTAACAGTGGTGGCAGCATGCATCACTACTAATGCTATGCCAGCTGATGTTTCCCTAGTAGTCTCTGCATACCTTGTTCATTGTCACTTGTTTTGAGGGACTCTTCAGACCAACTTCTATTGCTTTTGACCTCTGACCTTTTCCTGGTGTGCCTTTCTTCTGTGCAGTCTTTGACCTTTGCAGTGGCCTCTGGCTGAACAGTCTCAGCTAAATCTTTCCTGCTTTGCCGGCCCAACTTGCCGGACGGGGATCTCTCTGGTGACACCTGCTGCTCCCATAGTTCCCTAAGATGCTGCAGGTGACGCTGCTTTTTGGGATGGAGCCCTGTTAATTCAATGCACACCTTCAGGTTGGTCACCTCATTACAATTGGGCTCTTCTAAGTGGTTAGAGGAATTGTTTGTCATTTCCCTCTCAGGCCAGTCATCTAATGGAAAAATAACTAAAAATTAATCAAAAAGCCCCCTCAACTTAAAACAAAAGCTACATTTCACTTGCGGGGCATATAGTCTCAGCTTTACCACCACACTATGCATTTTAAAAGGTTTGGTCATTAAGGGTCACATGCACTAGGGTCATTTCCAATGCTATGGCTACCATGTCCAGTGACTAGTGCTTTACCCTCAGATACCAAGATATTATTTTAAGTGAAATGACAGTGCTCAGACTGGTAACTATCAAGTTAATAAATGGAGACATTAATTCATAGGGATACTCCTTTCACAAGAAATTCCTTAAGGGACACCAAAGCAATGGGGTTACCTTTGGAGCTTCTCCTCTTTTTTGCCTTTGACACAGCTTCATCCTGCAGCTCATCCACAGAGTTTTCATTTTGGCTGCCCTCATTCTGTACTCTCTCGCCAGAGTGTTTACGCTTTCTATCCAGACGTGGGCACGGATGCTGACTGATATCTTCTGTTGACTGATCCCCTATATTTTCATAGAGAGGATGTCTCTCCAGATAATATTTCTCAGTTGGAGGGTCTCTTTTCTCTGAGGTTTCAAGAAAATGATCTTGGTTGTTTTCTGCACTATTAAAATCACCTAAAAATAATTAAAAAAACAAAACAAAAAAGTCTATTGTAAAATAACTCATTTCTGATCTCTTCAATGTCCATCTCCTAACAATATATCCTTATGATTTCTGAACCAAACAAGAAATAGTTTACTTTAGATCTAATTTTGCTACAGTCAGCTGTAAAACAGCAACTTTCATAGACTCATAGACTCTAGGACTGGAAGGGACCTCGAGAGGTCATCGAGTCCAGTCCCCTGCCCTCATGGCAGGACCAAATACTGTTTAGACCATCCCTGAGACACATTTATCTAACCTACTCTTAAATATCTCCAGAGATGGAGATTCCACAACCTCCCTAGGCCATTTATTCCAGTGTTTAACCAGTGGTGAGCTCCAGCCGGTTCGCGTGAACCGGTTGTTAAATTTAGAAGCCTTTTTAGAACCGATTGTTCCAGGACAACAGATTCTAAAAAGCTTTTAAATTTAACAAAGGCTCGGGCAGCTGTCTGCCCGGCCCCGGCCCCAGCTCACCTCCCCCTCTCCCCTGAACGCTCCGCCCTCCTTCTCCTCCCCTTCCCCTGCTTCCCGCGAATCAAATGATCGCGGGAAGCCTGAAAAAAGGAGCAGGCAGGTAAGCTGGGCGTGTGGGGGAGGGGGCGGGGCGGCTCCTCCTGGCCCTAGCCGAGCGTCCCAGCCCGGTCCCAGCCAAGCACCCCCGGCTCGGGCTGGTCCCGCCTGCGCGGCTCGGACCCGGCCCAGCTCGGGCACCGCGGCTGCGGTCCCGGAGTCGGGCCCCGCGGCTGCGGCGCCGGTGCCGGCTAGGCCCGGGGAGTCGGGCCCCGCGGCTGCGGCGCCGGTCCCGGTGCCGGCTAGGCCCGGGGAGTCGGGCCCCGCGGCTGCGGCTGCGGCGCCGGTCCCGGTGCCGGCTAGGCCCGGGGAGTCGGGCCCCGCGGCTGCGGCTGCGGCGCCGGTCCCGGTGCCGGCTAGGCCCGGGGAGTCGGGCCCCGCGGCTGCGGCTGCGGCGCCGGTCCCGGTGCCGGCTAGGCCCGGGGAGTCGGGCCCCGCAGCTGCGGCGCCGGTCCCAGTGTCGGCAGGGGTAAGAGGCCAGGGCCAGGACTGGGGCGGGGGAGGAGGGGTTGGATCGGGCAGAGGTTCTGGGGGGGGGGGGAGGAGACAGGGGATGGGGAAGGGAGGGTTGGGTAGGCGCCGCGTGGGAGTTCCTGGGGTCTGTTGGGATGGTGGTGGATGGAGTCGGGGCAGTCGGGACAGGGAGCGGGGCAAGTTTGGCAGGTGGTGGGGTCCTGGGGGGGAGTTAGGGTTGGGGGTCTTGGGAAGGAGTGGTCAGGGGACAAGGAGCAGGGCAGGGGGGGTTGTGGTTTCTGAGGGGGGGCAGGATGTGGGTGGGGGGTGTACTCACTGGGCGGTTCCCTACCGGGTCTTCGGTGGTGGGTCCTTCAGCCGCCGGAGCCGTGCCGCCGAAGACCCAGTAGGGAACCGGTTCCTAAGATTTTGGCAGCTCATCACTGTGTTTAACCACCCTGACAGTTAGGAACTTTCCCAGCAGTCAAGTTGAAAACCAAGCACATATTCAAATTTTTGGCCTTCAATTTTTAGATAACATCCAATCAGGCACTTCACCATACAAGTAGCCATAGAAATGCCACAGTATACTCACCTTTCTTTTTAATTCAGGGTTTTTCCATGACTTTAAAGAATCACCTTTAGATATCAAAAGCACATACTCAAAAGTAACCTTAAAAATCAGATAGCAATGCTAGCTTCATTTCTGCAATGGCTTTTATAAAATTAATTTCAGCAGCTCTGATACTTTAAGTCAATGCAAGACTAATCATGCCAAACTGCAGAGCCTGATTACAAGAATTCAACCCCGCTACAGTGTGTCCTTGGATGTACAAATGGGAAACAGAAGTGAATGCAGATTCTAGCACTCACTCTTTGATAGGAAAAACACTTCAAGAATAGCTGTGAAATGATAAAATGCTACCTGAATTTATGTGAAGGTTATATGCAGCCCTGTATACCTGTAACAATCTCCCAGTCACCATATAGCAAAGTTCCCTCATCTCTTCCTTCAAAAAAATCCAGCACTCACTTATTCCATGAAGCTTTCCAGCTACAGTGACCATATAAGCCTTGTAAAATTTACCTGACACTACTTGAGTAAGATTACTAGCCAAGGAGAAAAACGCCTGTGCTACCATGCCCCTTCAAACTTAAGAACCGTGATTCAGGATCAGCTTAAGCGCATGCTTAATGTCAGTGGGACTTAAGCATTGTACAGGAATTCTTTGAAAAGAGATTATTTCTTGAAACAGGACCTAAACAAACAAAATAGGTGCGTACTACTGCTTATGCACTATACATAAGTAACATGTCAATCAACTTTGAATTTTTATATTATATACACACACACTTTTATATATTAGAGTTTAGGTCTCTCATAAGTCTTACCCTTCTTGGCTCACTCTCTTTTGTTCTCGTATTGTTTACAGTCCATTTCCTCTTTTTGTCCCCCATCTCCCAACATTTCACATCCCTTTTGCTTCCAAATACATTGTTGTCTCTTCCTCAGCCCCTCTATTTTCAGTCTCTCTCTCATTTCTCCCCTCAAAACTGCTCTCATGTACACACACAAAGCCCACTTAGTTTCTAATTTATCCTATCAATCTCTTCTCTTCAACCACATCTGCTCACCCACTACCCTCTTCCTTACACTCACCATGGCCCCATTTACTCATCCCCACCCATCCCATCTACTTACTCATGCTTGCCCCTTCTTACACAGGGCCTGACACATTTTCCAGAAACCCAACTGTCTGTGAACTAGATTAACGGTCCTCACTCTCCTTTCGGCAATGCCCAGGCAAGAAGCAAAGCCAGGCCTCATTGACTGGGAAAGGCAGAGGGTAAATTGAGCTGGCTTGCCACTATTCCATTTGCCAGTACATCTCCTTGGTTCCTGCCTCCTCTGCTCCTGAACTTAAATATATTTTTAAATGAACGCTTAGCCCTTTAGTTCCTAGCCCTCATGATTGCAAAGACAACCTTCAAAATGTGAATCAGTTATAAACCAACTCAATCATGTCTACCTGAACCTGCAGACTGAATGAAATAATGATGTGTAGCGCACACTATTTGCTTAAATGGGTGCTGGTGCTGAAGTCTAATGTTGACATTTACATGGGCTTCATTATTTACTATTTTACTGCTGTTTAAAGCACACAAAGGAGGACTATCCTATTATGAAAATCTCAAAGGTATTCTACAAGCAGCATCTCATTGTGCAGGGATAGTCAATTTTTTTTTTTTTTGTCAAGGTCCAAATTTTTTGGTCAAGGTATAGTCAAGGTCCAGGCTCCAGAGAAAACAATAAAAAAAAAACCCAAAATGATGATAATAAATAAGTAGTAGTAAATTAAAGGATTTAATGGTCCGTTCAGTCTGGTGGTCTGGATTTCACCCACGGTCTGCCTATTGAGTACCCCGTCATAGTGTGTCATAAGTGAACAGAGCTTGAGAAAGTTTTTTTTCCCCCTGAGGAGTTTATGCTGGTTTTCCTACCAGAATGGTAGGAACCTGGACCCTGCTTGTGACATCATATTTTGTAGCCTCGATCTAATAGGTTCCTGACAAAGCCAAGCACCCAAATAGTCTGGTTGGAAGGAAGATGGGGGAGAGATAGTGTGTGTGATCCCCCAACCTCTACCTCAGAGCTAACTACTACAAGGATGGTATCAAGTCCTTTCGTACTTAGCCTTTGTCTATGTTCTGCGACACCACTGAGCAGCTCCAAAGCTACTGTCCCCTGCTGACCACAGTTTTTCCCAGCTGAAGCAAAGCTAAATTGACCTCATGTTTGTCAGTTTTACTGCTGCCCTTAGGGTTTCCTTTAGCAGCAGTGATAGTGAAGCTGCCTCTGGTCAGTTTCCACTTACTGCAACTTGGAAAAGCTCTAAGCCGCAGTTAGGGCACTTCAGCTGTCTGCAAGCTCCAGAAAAAACACTGCATAAAAAGTTTAAATTCCATTTAGACGGTTACCAACTCAACCAATAAAAGGACAAGAGGTAAAAGCCAGAAGCACTTTCTCAAGAAAGCACTATATCAAGTCCTATGGAATGCTCATGCCCAAACCATACCTCTCTGTGGCTGTTTGGTATTAAGTGAACCCCATTTTTTAGATTGTTCGTCATATACATAAAAAGAAAAAGACATATCAGTGTTAACAAAATACAAAGAGTGGAGCAGCTACCTTAGTTTATTATACTCTTTCTCCAAAAAGTTACTGTCCAAAATCAAAATGCACTTGTAAATATTAGACCTCTGCACATCTGGTAACAATGTACTAACAATATCCAGCCTTGTATATCAGCAGCACATCAGTATTAATCAGATTTGTTATGCACAAACTTAAAAAAAGTTGGACCGGCAACATTTTAAGTTATCACTTCAAAAATGTTTCTAAAAACAAAATAAAATCTGATAAAGTCATCTACACTCTTATTTTATATTTAACTCCATGAACAGACAAAGTCTGAGGGAATTTCATCACATTTCTAATAGTTACATTTTTTAAGGTGCTCACCAATACCACAAATTATGTAGCATTTTTCAGATTGAAAAATCACTGTTATGGAACGGTCTCCCTGTTGATAATGCACTTTGGAAAGAGAAAGAGGAGGAACACCATGATTATTTCCTAGAGATCCTTGTAAGGACCTGGAGAAGCAGCAGTCCTTATTGTGACCATCCAGAGACTGCAGATGGGATTTGCAGGGAACAGCCATTTAGCACCCCCTCGTTACTAATGAAACAAAGTGACATCAAATTAATTCAACTCCCTAATTCTTTTTTTTCCAATCAGGATCTGACCTAGAAACCCAGAATGCCCCACTATGCCGTGCAAAAGATAGCCCCAAGAATGAAGAAGTGGCGATGTTCAATTTAGTCTCATTATCATTAGTCCTTCATTCATAGAGTTTTTCTGGTGCATTGTTTCTAAAGAGAAGAGCAAAACAACTACCAATACCAGTCAATGTCTGTGGCAAATAGTTAATGGGAGTAGTTCCACTCATTCCTGTCCTCTCCCTGATTCTACCACATGGGCAGTAGGAAACTCAGTAATGCCCCCATGATGGCAGCATGACATCCTATTGCTGCCAAGCTAGCAGGCCAGTCCTTTACTGACCCATTTTAAAAGATTAGGAATATTAGATGCTCAATGTATATAAAACGTGTGACATTATAATCTGCCTATACCAATGTTGCAAAGTGAGGGAAGAGATATTCAGGCAGAACTGTAAAGTTATTAAAATATTTTGGAAAGCATCTTGACTATACTGTATTTGCAGACTACCAAAAATACACTTTTCTAAAAGTGCCTAAGTGAATGACAAATCCACAGGACAAACCAGAAACAAAAGTCTGAGCTGTCAGATGGCCCACAGTTTGGCACGGTCTTCTCAGGCATGTACCCTGCATCAAAGCATTATCGTTACGAGGTCTAGTTATGTCAAATGCTGAGAGGTTGTTGGTTTTTGTTTTTTGCTCAGAAAAACTGCAGTAGTTTCACAGAACACAACTCTATTCATATTTTACCACCAGATTCCACTCTGTCCTGAATCTGGCTTGGAAAGCCATCTGGATCAAAGACACAGGACTCCCAAAATCCAGGTATGAATATCAAACAGAAGTGCACTAGCACAAGGACAGTCTCCCTCTTTGGGCCCATACACAGAGTTTGGTCTTCCTCAGGCACTCACTCCTCCCCGGTACCTTTTACTCTGTTAAGAAAGCAAACAGCACACACACTTTGGAGTTTTCAAATCATTATCACTATTCAAATAATAAGCAGCAGAAAGAGACTGATAGAATAGTAAATGCTAGTTTTCATATCAACACATCACATAAGAAGGTTCACTCTAAAACAGAAAATGCTGCTACAGTGAAGGGCAACACGTTCCTGACATCATTTACTAACCTCAGTCCAGTCATACTAACTCAGCAACAAAAACCACCTTTTACTATCCTGTAAAACTGGAAACTGGAAAGAATGACCACTCTGCACGTACTGTTTTCTACTTGAAGCAGTATCCCCAGTGCACTGGTCACATTTTGTGAGGAAGAAATTATTATTAAAAACTTTTCTTCATTTTCTCCATCTTCCTTTTCCTGCCAACACAAATACTGTTTAACAACACATCTCCCATACGATATGAACAGGAAACACATACTTTAGATTTTAAACTGCAGTTCTTTCTTTATAGATAAAGTGGCAACTAGAACCAGCTTTTCCTCTCCTCTTCAGTGACTTCTCACTACAGGTATTTAAGTAAGATGCCTTTTAGTCCTCATCCCAACTCTTCACAGGACACTTTATCTGAACATGAACTAGCATTTGTCACCAAGATCACAACAAAAATAGAACATTTCAGCCAAGCCACTTGTCAGGGTAAAACAAGTAGTGTTCTGACTATCCCACAGGGGCGGGAAAGTTTGCATTTTCACTCTCTGGAAGTCTTTTCCCGGATGTCTTCCATCCTTGTTTCCTTCACCTAAATCCATTATATTCAGAATCCTGATGCTTTTTTGCACCACTGCCAGTCATAGCAAGGTAATTCTGACCAGGCCAAATGACAACAACAGAATGTTTGCCATTTTGATCTTTCATTACTCAGCATGCATACAAGCAAGAAACTGAAGGATTACCTATGCTGTGTGCTAAGGAACACAGACACCTAGCAAAGAGGCTGCAGATCAGTTGTTAACATCTGACTTTTAACCTCCTTGCAAATAAAGGCATTATACTTCTATGCACAGAATTGCCATAATCTCCTCCTCACACCCACATTGCCCAAAATCTCTGGTCTTTAACATACCAGTTTTTATTTTTCTCTATTAAGGATCAAACAGTATTTCTCTACTGTAATATTAGAGGAGCATAACTACCAGTTTGTCTATCAAGACATTCACAGCTTGTAGAATTTATTTACTCTTACATACTTTTGTATGATTTTAGTACTGCTCAAAAATTGTGGTTATCTACCAATATGCTTGCATCACATGACCTACTCTGAAGTAAATATATCTGTATGCTTAAATCACTTGATCACTGAACAATTCTATGACTCACGACACATGCATCCCATAATTTATCGTGTTTGTGCTATGGAAATGCTCCATAGAAGCATTGCCACAGCAACATTTACTAGTCACCTTAGCAACAAAGCAGCTTCACTACTGTTCTCATATTTCCCACTGAGTCCTAAACAAGATGGAAGAGTATTAAGACACTTACAATTTATCCCTCTATTTAACCAAGTTTGAATCTTTGTACCCTTCTGCAGAGAGAGAGAGAGAGTCTGCATTCTAAACACTGAAGAAATATTTTAGAAGTCATTAGACAATGTGGACCAGTTTATTAAGTTATCATAGGGTTTTTTGAGAGGGCAAGGCTTTACCCATGTGCCACTTGACTAAATCCCCAAGACAGCCCAGGAAAAAAAAATTGGGGTTATCAGATGGCTGTACTAATTCTCTTAGGTCTTGGCTACACTTGCAAATTTGCAGCGCTGCAGCAGGGTGTGAAAACACACCCTCTCCAGCGCTGCAAATTGCGGCGCTGCAAAGCGCCAGTGTGGTCAAAGCCCCAGCGCTGGGAGCACGGCTCCCAGCGCTGTACGTTATTCCCCACAGGGAGGTGGAGTACGGACCTCCCTGGCGCTTTGACTACACTTAGCGCTTCAAAGCAGTGCTTTGAAGTGCAAGTGTAGCCATAGCCTTAGAAAAAGAAAAGTGGCAAAAATATTTATAATACTATTATTATTGCTGTAAGAGGCAAGGGTTATAGAAGTAATGTCTGAAACAGCCACTACATCTTAAGGCAATGATCCTGTATTATGTTCTATGCACAAAGACTACTGAACCCTGCACAGAGCCCCACTGATATGACTGGAGCCTTGCAAGGTCACAGCAGTCAAGCTGCATACCACATGTTACAGGATCAGGCTTTAAATTGTATTTGTTTTTCTTTCAAATACACGTTAGCCAGCTAAAGGTTCACAGCAGGGTGCAAATTTAACATTTTACCAGAAATTACTGATTAATCAATTAATTTTGTTCATGAATTTCCTGCTAGCATCAGGAAGGTCTACTGCCTAATATTAGATAGCAATTTATGTATAAAACAAAATGTAGCATCTTTTCAGCATCAAGATCCAACATAGGAGGCAGAACATAAGCTGGGGGAAGTTCTGAAATACAGCTGTATAGAGTTCTATTCAATTTTAAACCTTTCACCAGAGATCAGCAATTGGGGGTGGGGGGAAAGGAATGAAAGTATTTACATGTTCTCCTGTGAGCATCGTTGTTGAAAGCCACAGCTGGTAAATTGAGGAGAACACTAGGCAAGGTTTATCACATCTTTGCCAGTTGTTATTCTGTTAGAGAGATGTGTCAGGATTCCCAGCAATTCAAGCTGCACCAGAGCACCAAAAAGACTATGCTAGAGGCATTCAAGAAGTGCAAAATTCATATCCCTGATTTAATCAGCTGCTATACCAAGGAGCAGAAGGTGAAACAGGGCAGTAAAAAGTTTTACTGAGGCCAAGTCTATACTATAGACTTACATCAGTATAACTAAGTCACTCGGGGGTATGAAAAATCCATACCTTTGAGTGACGCAGTTACACTGACCTAACCCCCGCTGTAGATAATGCTATGTTGTCAGGATGGCTTCTCCCATCAGTATAGCTACCGCCTCTTGCAGAGGTGCATTAACTACACCAATGGCAGAAACTCTCCTGTCAGCTAGTAACATCTTCACTGAAGCTCTACAACAGCGCAGCTGGGCCACTGCAGCACTTGAAGGGCATGTCTACACTACAAAAATGATGTTGACTTAAGTTACATTGACGTACAACCACTGCAGTAATTAAATCACTTTTGCATAGCCACATATGCTCGTGTCAGTGGCGCACCACCTCACCAGGAGCGCTTGCACCAATTGTACTGTCAGTGTGGGGCATTGTGGGATGGTTTCTGAAAGCCAGCAACAGTCCATGTAAGCAATGTAGTGACACTGCGTCGACCTACGTACGTCAACCTAAGTGCTACGCCTCTCACAGAGGTGAAGTTATTAAGTTGGCATCAGGGCCAGCTCTACTGTTTTTGCCGCCCCAAGCAGCGCGCCAAATTGCCGCTGCGGACGGCGGAGGCAGTCCGTGTGCCCTTAGGGCGGCATGAGCGTTTCCACGGCAGCGGCAATTCGGCGGCAGCTTCTGTCTTCAGCCGGAAGACAAGCCGCTGAATTGCCCCTGCGGGCAGCTGAACATAGAAGCTGCCGCCGAATTTCCGCCGCCACGGAAACGTGCATGCCGCCCTAAGGGCACACGAACTGCCTCCGCTGCCCGCAGCAGCAATTCGGCATGCTGCTTAGGGTGGCAGAAACACATGGACTGCCGCCCTTTGCAGATTGCCACCCCAAGCACCTGCTTGGAATGCTGGTGCCTGGAGCCGGCCCTGGTTGGCATAGTGGACGAGTTATATCATCAGGAGCAACATTTTAGTGTAGATGCTTAGAGAGTTAGGTTGATGCAAGGCAGCTTACGTCGACCTAACTCAGCAGTGTAGACAAAGACTAAGTGCAGACCTGCCTTGAGAACCGAATTAATATCTGCAAGTGTAGTCGCTGCAAAGCCCATCATGTGCAAGAGAAACTCCCTTACTAAAAGAAAGCTGCATTTTTAAAAGTTGATAGATTTAGCAATTTTAACAAGCCTATAAAACTTCCCATCAACTCATAGCTAATTAATTACGCACAAGAACATACTCACAAAAAGTCATAATACCCTTCCCACTCCCAACAATTCTTTATTAGTTCCAAATGCATTTCATCCAATGGAGTCTCATGAGCCAGAACACTGCTAAGTTATGGATTTGAGAAAAGTGCAAATTGTACTGTTTGGGGTTTGGTTTCATTTTTTGCTATTTTCTGCATAATCAAAAGTGTAATTTTAAGATTACATTATAATAGTGAGGGATAATCCTCAAACAAGTCCGAGAATCTGAAAACAAGTGCATCTGAGGAAACTTTTCTCTCTCCTTCCCTCACCCTCCAGACTATTCCCTGTTTTCTCTCTCAATCAACTTGATCTTCTTTTGGCAATAGCCTATTCTTCCCTTCACTTTACCCCTGTGAGCACTTAGGTGACCTGCCCTCCCTCCAACAGTGGCATCCAGGTGGCAGGACCCAGATGCTGCTGCTCTTACAACACTTTGATACTTCAGAAAGTGTGGGGGATTTCATGGAGGGCATTACAAGTGTGCAGTGCACTCTGAGGTGTGAGTAGTGCTGAGAACTGACGAAAGCTCTAGCAGTAGCACCCTGTAGAAAGTCTATCATGCTTAGGACCAGGCAATGGGATACTGTAGAACAACAAGCCTCTTTCCTCTTGGAAACTCACTCAATACACCTTGAAGGGAACAGAAGGCTGAGGGTTCTAGAAGCTAAGCTTGGTTGCCATTTTGATACTCGCTGTAGATTAACAATGAAATCTTTGCTGTTACTTTGCCAAGCTACCTTTTTGTTCACATATTTTTATTTTAGTGGCCACAGCACCATAGTAACTTGACTGAGGTGAGGAACTGAGCAGGTGCAGATCATCATCCTGTCCACCAAAATTATTAAACAAACAAAGACCAGGACAATAACTCACAATTATTAAATTGCTTAGATGACATTTTCTACCAGCCCTACTCTTAAATTCTTGACTATGAAGGGGCACATCAACCCAATAAATTATACATATACATAGACCATCCAGTGTTCTACTAAGATTTTTCTTGAATTGCAACTTTGAATTTTCTGCAAATACAGAATAAAACAGTGATCTGCTCCTTAATTACTTTGTTACAAGCTGTTGCAAGGAAAACAGTTTGGAGACTGATGGAACCCAGACTACTTGCTATGAATTAGAACTAATTTTACAAATATCCATTAAAAAAATTAATATGACTTAGGAAAAAAGTGCTTTGTGCCTTTTGCAATAGAGCTCAATGACAGTACTTCCACGCACTGTCCCATGCTACTGCAAAACCTCTTTCCCTTGGCCCAAACAACAATACATCAGCCACAGACAGTTTCACAGCATGGTGACTGCCCTTCAGGACTTCTGATGGTCTAACACATACATACCCTGCCACAGCAATAAGTGGAGGGGATGAGATAGTTACAAATGCATTTTCAATTTCACAGCTACAGTTTATTTATAAATAAGTAGATGTGGTAGATTATTTACTTGACTTCCCTTGCAACCCCTCCATTTTGCCTGCCTCCATATAGTGAAGGAAAGCTACATTATTGGAACTTAACAGTGCCACCCATTTTTAAACAGAACTTCACAAAGGGAACATGGGAAAGTTCTACTTAAAAACTAATGGTGCAATAAGACCCTGAGTTTTTAGTTTCAGCTGTTAAGGTACTAGTTCATCTACTGCAAAGTAGATCCGTGTAGGGTGATAAGTGCTATGACAATAACCTGCTATTTTCACAGAAGCGACACTGCCGAAAGGTGCAACTTTTCAAGAGACATTCATAGATCAAAAAAAAAATGCATGGAAAACAGCAGAGGTCACAACTCTATATCTGAAAATGTGACTGGATACTGTTATGTAAATTTGTATTAGTTACTGCTGTCACTATTAATCATTCTTATTTACAACATTCTGTAGTGATAAAAATTCTACTAGTTTCCATGTATTATGTAGTTTTAGGACAAACTGCTATAGTATACATACATACACACGCACATACACTTCAAAAAGGCATCTTAATGTGCTTACATCTATCATTGTCATTTTGATCAGCAATGGCATCTTCCAGAGTGACAGACTTTGGCTTCTTTTCATTATTTCCCTTCAAGTTTTCCCAGTCTGCCTGGTTGAATCTGCAGACCTCTGAGTCTTTGGTTGCTGTGTGGCCTTCTCTCTCTTTCATCTCCAACTCTGAGAAGCGCATCATTGCACGCTAGAAAGAGAATTGATATGAAAAAAATCTCACAATAAAAGCTACTCTATTTACCTTACCTTATATGAAAGTATTTCCAAAGAAAAATCTGCTCAAATCCAAAGTTTGAGATAGATATCTAACATATAAAGTTTAAAATATCTCAGTTGTATAAAAATATTCAAAATTTCTAGTATCTATATGTAAAAATCCACACAATTCTTTCATATATAAAGATATACTGTATATAAACAAAAACATTCTGTTTTGGAGGTATAAGAAACAAAACAAAAACATAAAAACAGAAACTGCACAATGAATAAAGACGACCATGGCCCACAAACTTCCCTTTGTGTATTTGGAAATGAAATTTAACTCAAAGGTTTATGTAAGATTCTAGTAATAAAAATTTGAAGAACTGACCTCACAGTAAGCAGCAGGTAGACATAAAATACTGTCCTCTTGTAATCCTTCCATCTATGTAATTAAAATGGGCACTCAATGGATCATTTAAATAATTTCATCCATTTTTATAAGCATAAACCAATTCTTTTCTTAACAATGCACAACAATTTGGTTTAATTCATCTTTTAATTAAAAGTAAAGTATCTTAAGGAAATTCCTACACAATATCTGTCATCGCTCAACATCAAATTCAATACTGCTTCTATTCCTTTACTACATTCTTGATTGGTGAAAAGGTTGCATAGAAGTTGCATAAAACCCACCAACACATGGCTGCTTCTCCTCTCCATCAAATGTCATGTATGGTATAGCAATCAGAACTTCTGGATACCCTTTGCTATCTTACAGTACAGGCCTACTTGAGAAGCTAAAGCAACCACTAGTCTAACATATCATGCATTCTTCAGCTCCCCTAACTGCAGAATAGTTAATACTTATGTTATCAGCACTTTATCAGTTCTCATTTAAAGCATTTTTTAAACTGACTAGTGAATACATATAGTTCACATCTATTACTATTCACATAACCTGGCTTCACAATTTTATAAACAAAAAATTATTGTTACCATTTCTGGCAACATTTAGTCCAAATAACATATTCCCCACCTGTGTAGGATATATCAAATTTAATACTTGACTGTGACTTTATAAACAAAAGCACAAAAAATGCTTTGGTAGTTAAACCTCACAGACTCACCTGCAGTGCCCGCTGCTCTCGGCTGAGTTGACTAGAATCTGCATACAGTTCAGTTGTAACGCACTTGAATCGATCACCTACATAGCCAGCAGAGTTTGCAATTCTTTTTGCCAATTTAGATGGCTTGGGTTTCAAAATTTTGCCATCTGTAGATTCTAGATCATCAGTTCCATCTTTGGTATATGTCTGATTAGACTCAATATTTGACTGTATATTTCCCATACAAAGTTGTTTTGCACCATCCTGTACTTTGCCAAAACACGTAGCTGGACCATCACTTCCATGAGTATTCTCTAAGAAAGCAGAGGAAGGCTGAACTGGTAATCTTTCTTTATTTTGGCTTCCTGATACATCCTCTCTCCTTAAATTGAACAGTGATGAATTCTGGGCCTGTTTAAAATTATAGGTTTCGTGGAAATCATTATTTCTTCCAAACTCTTCTCTCATTACAATAAAATCTCTGCGCTGAAACACTTGTTCTACCTTGCGCTTCGTGACATCACTAGTTTGATTACTGCTTTCAGTAGTAAAGCCAGCTTTTGCTACATTTGTTTCACTTTTCACATCTTGTTCATCTCGCAGAAAATCTGAAAAGATGTGTTTGTCACTTTTGGCCGCGTTCTTACTATGACTTGAACTTTGGTGTAATTTTGTGTTCTTATCAATAGGTACTTCATAATGTGTCTTTGTACTGGTTTCCAGCATCTCTGGCAATCTGTTTCTTGTACCAGGATCCTCATAGCGGAGCCTTTCATGTGATCTAGATCTTCTTTCTGATTTTTCATCCTTATTTATTTCCAAAGCTGAATGCTGTAACAACATAGGATGTACCATCCCCATCCCCAGGGCATCTTGATAGGTCATAAACTCTCCTCTAGCAGCTGGCAGGGTGTAGGGAATGCCAGGTTTTGGTGCCAGATGCCCAGGGAAAAGACTGCCATTGGGTAACAAAAGTGGATGAGGATACACAGGTCCTTTTCCATGTAAAGATAAAGGGCTTATAGCTATACCCTCTGGAACCGGAAATGGGAGATAACTTCTTGGATATGGCAATGGTGGAGATCGGAATGCCTCATTTGGAGGTAAAAACATGGAACTTGATGCAAGGGCATTCTCATTTGCTTTGAAACTAGATTCTTGATTATTGGATTTAGTCACTTTACTGTTATGTTTTGCAGATGTTGCTAAAGGTTGTCCTATATGCTGTATGACAGATGCAGTACTTTCCATAGCACTCCTGTTTGTCTTGGTGCAATCTACATTGGCGTTTGGGGCTGGTGAAGCAGATGCTGGCCGACCTCCACTTGACACAGACCCTGAAATATTACTGACTACTGCTTCTGTTCCACCCATCCTAGGGCAAGAAGAACTTCTCTGTTGTGGTATCACCCAGTCTAATGCTTTGTTTTTCAACTGCATGTTTTTACCACCGGTATCTTCGTTCGGACTTGGACCAGGAACAACCCAGGATGAGGGCGCAGTGCTAATTATTTCAGGTCTATAGAGAGGACAACCATTTCCCGAAGGAAAAAGAGTTTCTTTCTGAACATCGCTGCCAGGTAAAACTAATCCACTTCCACCTCGGCTATGAACTAAAACAGTTGGTGCCATTTTTTTAATAAGGTCAGATTTGGTTGTCTCTGCATCAACAACTTTTGATGACAAGTCTAACGGCTTGTCTATGACATCTTTGGCAGTTGTCTGTTTTTCTAGTGGCAGAGGTGACCGGCTGTCCTTTCTATCATGACCTGTTTTTCTTACATGTGTTGTAGCTTGCTGTGAAATTTCACCAGTGTCATGTGTTTTGGGAACTTTTCCATTAGATAGTCGTGAAGGAGGAAATTCATTACTTACACTCACATATGGCTTTGGGAGCGTAACTGAAGAAGGGGACGTCGAAATTCTGGAAAACTGTTTGTGATACTCAGAGTAGGTATCCCCAACTTGTGTGGGCAGATGAACTCTAGGAGATGGTCTCGGTGAATGAGATAACAAGATAGCAGGGTCTGTCGACATATTACCAGCAGCTGACTTTGCAGATGGGACTCTGGGCTGTTTGCTGTTCTGAATATGTGGATAGGCATGAGAGTCAACAGGATTTCCAGGACTGACGCCCATCTTCCAAGACAAGCTTTTATCTGGACAGTGTACTAGTGGGGGAATTGCTGGAGATGCTGAAGCAGCTGAGATCCTCATTGGTGAAGCTAAAGATGATGGAATGTGGGGAGTAACGTAGTGAGAAGGTGGCAGATATAAAAAACGTTCACCATTTGTACATACAGGTGAATATGTCAGATGTTGTGGTAAGCTGTATGTGGACTGCTGAGGTAGCAATGCCTTATACATGTTCAATGAATACTTATTTGGTGAGTCAAGAAAAGGATATAGAGCAGGTGTTGCACCCTCCATATAAGGATTTACCCAGGGAAGCCTTAGGTAACTAGCACCATTGACATTAAGAGGACTTTGTTTGTCACTTGAAGTTCTGTCCAAGCCTAGTGTTTCCCCTGTTGGAACAGAATTTTTTTGTATTCCAGGTGGTGTTTTATATATAGCACTGAAGCCATTTGGGGGTTTTCCAGAGACAGCTGCATTTTCTATTGCTTCAGAGGGATTCGATTTGAACTGCATCTCTGGATTTCTTTCAGGAGTAAATCCAAGACCAGCTATAGAACTTGTAGCATCCCGTCCTTTCTCTGAGCCAAGTCCACATAAACTGGAATAGACAATACTACTGGGAACTCTAAGTCCTTCCCGCATAAGTCCAGACCTGTCCATGCTCAGAGCTGCGAGACTGTCAATGCGATGTGCTGTAGTTGCATCCACCTTTGTAGAATAAGAAATGTATTATTTTTGCATGTTGTTAAAACAACATTACTCTAGACTATAAACACATCTTTAATTTCAAAGAGAAACAATACTAATACAAATACACTGTTCATTGTTAAAATGTATGTAGGTTGATTGAACTGGTGAACATGACTGCTGGAAATAAATCTAATTAATTAAGATGTTGGCTGCTTCATGTGTGTCTTGGAGAACCTGACAAGCTGTAAACGGGCACTATTTAGTAAAACAATTTTTAAAAATGAATAATTTGAGGAGATGTGTTGACCCTTTCACACTTGGAACCTAACTATGTTACTACTGCCTTTAAATAATCATCTCCTTAAATTTCCACTTCTCAGCAGAAACCCTTACTACAAGGCAGAAGACAGCAACTAGGTCATCCCAAAAATGCAATCCTTTCAGAGGCACAAGCCTTTTGAAATATCCAACAGGCATCACTTTTGCAAGTCTGTCTGCAAGGGAAAATCCAGGATAGGAGGCTACATGTGCGCCACACCCAAACTCACCACCCCTTTTCTACAACAGTAGTAGTGGGGGGAAAACAATCTGACTTGTTTGGAGATGGAGCTCAATAAATTTATTAACAGGATTATATAAGGGGGTTGACAATGATAGCAAGGGGATAGACTCGATAACCCAGGAGGTCTCTTCCAGTACTACATCTCTATGAAAAGTACATCAATGAAACCGTGCTGAAATTTTTTTTATTTCCACTTCCGACTTTTTAAACAGAGAGCCAAATAGCTGGTGTTTTGATTTATTTAGTGACTTTATAAACTAATCCTGCCAGAATCACAAATGTGCCACAACGCATTATTCCTAATGGCTTAGAAATAACAGTGCTGGTGGTGTACCACTCTGCATACAAAAGAATTAACAAGATAACAGAACAGACTGAAGGAAATTGTTTCTACCATGAGGACTTCTTCACACCTTTGAAAAATAAAAATCTTTTACTACAGCTTGAAGAAGGCCTCTTACCTGAAGCAACTTGTGTCTTAATTGTAGTCCTAGCTGCACTCAAGATATTTTAATAATTTCTTTAAGTGAAATGTCATCATACAAAAATGAAATAAAAAATAATCAGATGCTATTTCAGTCTAAAGCTATTAATCTCTTACCACGCTGTGATTCAGGTGATTTTCTTCCCTCAATTCCAGTCTGCTTTTCGGAGCATCACCATCATTTACTGGAATTTTCCTATTAAAAATGTAAGCTTACTATTTGAAAATATTCCTTGCATATAATATTAATAAAAGATTGTAAGGCTCTATATTTCAATTTCCCCATAACAATCCCATACGAAATTGTCTCCATCCTCTACATTAACTCACACACAAAAAATGATATTTAAATACTGCCTGAGAACAGATTCAAGGTAAAAGAGGTTTTGACATTAAGAAAATTTTAGTCCACTTCAAAATAACTTATCCCAAAGGCAAGTGGCTTCTTTGTTAGTTTTTTTAAAACTTCATATGTAGTGACAATTATGTAATTTAATGTACCATATTCACATACCATCTCTAAATGTTAGAGAAGGGAAAATTAAATACACACTAACATCATACAAGCGTCACCTAGTCCATGCTAAAGAGTAAGCTCCACATCTGTGTCATACCAGTTTTGCAGGGCTGGGACTTGTTATCACAGAAAGCACCAATAAAGAATATACCTTAGTGCCAACTTTCAAATCCCATGAATAAAACAGCTGACATGAAGCAGAATGAAAGTTTCATCATTACCCAGAAGAGAGAGTTTCAATCATCTGATATTTAAAGAACTAACAATAACTTGAAAAAAATTAAAATTACACGTCTGATTTTATAAATCTGTTAATGATACAAATACGCCTAATATTACTATACCTGGAAACAATTAGGAAAAACAATAGCAAAACTTTTTAACCCAGTTTGTTTACTTTGTGTTTGCACAGAGCTAGCACATAGTCACCTTTGCTGTTTTCCCCTGTATAGATCACAAACACCCTGCTTCTGGGGGGCGGGGGGGGGGGGGCGCGGTCAGTCAGCAACAAAGGAGAAAGTTGTTTAAAAAAACAGAGGAGGAGCGGGGAAGAAACAGGAAAATTTTATTGTAAAAAATATATATCACAAAAGTTGGCAGGGTTACTCAAAGTTAAGTGTAGTCTCTGAAAGTACTACTGAGGTTTATTGTTTTTAAATAAACTAGGTTTCAAGTTGGTGGTGTCCCTTTAGCCATAGAGTCCACTTGGAAAATATGTATTAAGAAGCATAACTAAGAGTCTTGAATTAATAGTATTAGGAGAAAAAAATAACATATGGGGTGACAATAAGGAATCCAGTACCTAGATAAAAAGGCCATTGTTTCGATTTTTAATCACTGGGCAAGCCATTTGTTTTAAGGCACTGAGAGACAAATCACACGGTACTGGCATGCCTAGCACTTAGAGTTTAAAGAATATGTATTTGGATTAATACTCCTGCATAAGAACGAAATAATAAATTAAGTGAAAAAGTGCATTTAAAGGCTGCTTAGGGGAGTAATCTTTTTTAAAGGGCGCTACTGCTTCACTGAACCAGGTTGCCTGTTAAACAGTAAATCACTAGCTGGTCTACTGCTGTCACGCACATGTCTCCCCCCCAATGCTGGCCTGATCTCGATGCAAGAAGGCAGCTATCTACTCAGGCATTAGGAAAGCGAATGAACTCTGAAATCTCACATCACAGAATCTCACCCTGGTTTAACTTGCCAGAAGCTTAAATATTTACCTGTCTTCATTAATTCCACACATGCGGACCCTTTCATTGCTCATCCAGCTATGAACGTTGCCATACAGGGGAGTTGCAGAAAGCATGACGTCGTCTTAAAAGCGCTGTTTTTTCTTCACGATTTTATATTCTATTAAAAAACAAAAGTTGAGAAGATTAGTCTAGGAGGAAGGGCAAACAGCACAGTGGAGCAGCCAGCCAGCCAGCCTCCCTCCCTCCGGGTAATTAATAATGAATGCAGGATTGGTGTAGGGAGTGAGCTGCCTAGGCTAAACATGCTAAGGGAGAGATACCCTGTAATAAAGGAGCAAATTGAGGGCATTTATAGGTCAGAGGAGATGGATCTTTTCCCTAGTGCACAGCCACAAAATTAAGAATCATTCCAGGCTATCGACAATTTAAAAAAAAAAGTTTCTCCAATGCATTTAATTTGAACTAAGAAACGATTGGACTGGCAAAGTCTACGCTGAGCCCCAAACATGTCTCATGCACCTTACGTACACTCAAATAAGGAGAGATTCTGCACACTAGGTAATGCGTTTTAAACTGGAAAAAAAATCTACATTAGGAATACACAATAGCAGAAAGCGCATTACAATAACAAGTATATACCTTCTCTATCACCCACCCTACTAACTGCTGAGAAAGCTTGTACAGTACGAGTTAAACTGAAGAGGTGCCTCTGTGAAACGGATCTAAAGGAAAACTCCCTTCTAAAGTTTGCACATGGGTTAAAAATAGCAAGTGGGTTGCTGAGCTCCCTACCCCTTGATTTGATTAAGCACCAAACCCTGATGGCTTTTGCATTGGAGCTGCTGCGAGTGCTTTCAGTAATTCAAATGACGCCTGCTTACTTCAGGGAAAGAAATCATTAGCGGGCTCGCTGGAGGAGTATTAGCAGTCCGAGAGGATAGGCGCTGTGTGGTGCAGAAGCAAAGGCAGGTGAAAGGTAACCGGATTGTCGCGGAGGGGGAAATGCCTTTTCTTCCTTTCTTATGCCATCGCCACCCCCATTAAATTCTAGTTTGCTGCATGAGTGAAGTGTCAGGACAAGCTGCGTTTTATTAACAGGATTATCGCGGCGCATGATTTATTCCAGTGCAGGATTTTAATTGCTCTTTGGAGGTTGAGTCGTTTCTTTTGACTGAGCTTCAGCCTGCATCCTGCTGTTAAATGCTGGGTTAATAAGTAGGGGGAGACTTTAATGCACAGGATATCCCTCAGCTCTTCCTCTCTTACAAAAATAGAGTCCTTCAAACGGGAGGCACGGCACTCTTTTTACACATGCATACAAGCCAGTAATGGATGGTTTCCCAAAGCATATATGCTTCTCGAGTAAACTCATTTCCTTTGTCAGAGTCCACGATATGCAAATGATTACTTTGCTATTTAAGGGGGAAGAATCCCAGATTGTGTGTTTAACACAACACTTCACACCCGTTCAGCGAGATTCAGGAAATAAAACGGCAGGAAAGCCCCGTGTTCTCAAACATCCCTTCCCCCCCCCCCCCCCTTAGAGAAGTCTATTGTGTAAAGCCCCATGGCTGGAACAAATGTATATTAATGCAATAACACGTTCCCCCTCCTCCCTCCAGAATAGTTAGCTTTCAATAATGAAGTCCACAAAAACTGCGCTGAGGACACAAAAATCTGTAGAGATTAAATAGCGTGCTATCACTCAAAAGGAGTTATTTCACTGGAAAGACGGTTTCTGGACAGATTTACTGGTTTCCAGATGCACGGCTCGTAATGTTTTCAATAGAGCAGCAGCATGGAGAGAGTGATTTAGGGTTTTACAGGCGGTTAGTAGCCGCCCCGTGCGCTGCCTCATCTGTAAGGAATGGACACAAAGTCCAAATAGATAGGGCTGTGTGTAAAGGGGCCCACTGCTCTCCCTTTTTTTTAAACGGAGGGCACGAAAGGCAGACAGATATTACTCATTAGCGGAACTGCTAATGCTCCTCGTTTCCTCGCTGGAAGTGTATCATTAACATCAGCTGCGGTGCCTGAATTAAAGCCTGTCAAGCCCCTGCCATTTGCAAATAATGAAATACTAAAAATTACGTTCGCGGCTTAAAGGTTCACTGGCTCGCTGGATCGGGCAACACGAGAGATCAAACTGAAAGTGCCCAATAAAAAGGCAGCCAACGCCCGAAGTATTTAACTAAAAAAAAAAAAAAAAAAACCTACGTTTCGACTGCAAGCCAAGAACCTCCCCTCCTCCGCCAGCTGCACGAAGTTTGCCTGAGGCCGAGGTGTCTGTGCCGGCAGGCTGCGTGCGGCTGGAAGCACAGACCTGCTACTGAGCGCTTGCAAAGAAAAATGTTGCAATCCCTTCTCCGAGGCAGCACTGCAGTCCCCTGAGCCTGCGAAGAAACGTCTTCTCCCCCCCCCCCCCCCCCACACACAGATACACAATCGTTTTGCGTGTGCAACTGAGCAGCTTCTCCAGGGCGTGCAATATTAATGCCCTCTAACAGAGCTACACTGATCCCAGTTATCCTTTCGGAGCGGAGGGGGGAGGCAGTGGCTTTGCGATCGCTTTCGGGGTCGCGCTGTGCTGTGGATACGTACGTGTGGCTGTATTTATAATCGCCGCCCTGATGAACTTTTTGTGAACTGTTTAAAAGTGGAGGTCTGTTGAACAAACAGCGGCGCCACTGCCAGCCATAATTTCATTGCAACAAGCAAGAGACGTTAACTCTTACGACTCCTTTTTTCCCCTCTGCGGACAAGGGGTCGCAAGATGAAAGAAGGTGACCCACAGCCCTGGGGGATGGCTCCCCTCAGCGTTACAAATAATCCACCTCCCCCAGCACCCCATTATCAGCAGGCAAATCCCTCTGTAAAACCTCTATCGCTTCCACCAACCCTGAAGCATTTAATACGCAAAGGGGGGGGGGCTCCTGCCTTCCATTTACAGCGGGTCTACCACCCTCCCCGCAGGGAGAGGGAGAAATCCGGCTCCTTTGGTATTTTCCTCCGCGGATCGCCCCGATCTCTAACCTGGAGCGTCCGCGGCCGTGCTCCGAACACAGCCCGGTGCGCCTCTGGGACTGCAGCCAGGGGCAGGAAAGGACGCGTTTAAACCCTTGCCCGCCCGCCCGCCTCGGATCCAGTTTCCCGAACCATCCACAGACCACACCACGGCCGGCTATTTGCAAGCGGGTTTCTCCAGCCCGGAGTCAGCCGGTGCGAGACCCCGCCGCCTCCGCACGAGAGAGTCAGCGCTGCAGTTGCTGGCTGCTGCCATGCCGCTCTCGCGTACGTACCAGCACGGACTGGAAAACCCGTTCCCCTCGGGGGCAGGAATTACCGAGCGCTGCTCCGCCAACTCCTCGCAAACTAGCCTGCTGCGGGAGGAGGGGTGCCCAGCAGAATTCTGCCTGGTATGAGCGAGCACGGAATTTCCTCCCGGAGGTGTCTGGCTGGGCGAGCCCTTTGGCGCTATATATAGCGCGTGATACACACACAATTTCAGAGCAGTGCCGGCGTGCGAGAACCACTTGCAAAGACTAACCAGGCTTCAAGCGTACCGCTGAGCTGCCCCTTTGCCTTCTTGCCCCCCTCCCCTCCCTGCCAGGCGTGCTCGCTTTGCATGGCAGCGCTGGTGCCCGGAACACCCAGTTCTCGGCGCTCTCCGCACGCAGCCAGAGCTCCGCGATGCAGAGACAGGCACAGACACACACAGCGCTGTTTGGGCATTTGATTAAAAAAGGGAAACGTTTGGGTCTCCCTCGCAACGTCAACAGACTTTTGGCAGCCATTGACGCCAGCAGCAGCAGCAAAGTTTTGTTAACACACTCCTGGCTTGGAAACTAGAAAAACCCGATGCCGGGGGCCAGGGGACGCCGCCGCTCATTCTTGCCTCTCGGGCAGGGAAGCCAGTGCAAAGTGGTAGCGCCTTGCCCCTCCCCCGCCTTCCCTGGAGTCACTATTGTGAGGACGTTTTCTCGATTAGGAACAAGTGGAAAAGGTGAAAGCAGGGTAAGGAAAGGAGAGGAAGCCCGGCTGGGGACAGGCAGCTGCAGAGAGCCAGGAAGGGGAGAGAATGCAACGGCGCACGAGTTCCCTTTTGGCGCCTTTACTCTTTCCACCTCCAGCTCCTTCTGGCAGCTCGCCAGTTTCCACTGCAAAAGCCACAGACCCACCCTCAGTGCGACTGCAAGCGGCTAGAAAGCTGCATGGGTTAAAGTTTGCGAGTAATGTAGTAAGCGAGTGGCACCGACAGAGCAAGAGGTAGTTAAACAAACAATCTGGCCCTCGGAAATGAAAATAGTGCAATAAATTACCCCGTCCTGATTGTCTCCAGGCCACTGGAAGGATCATTTCTAGGTTTGTGAAAATCCCTAAGAGAAGTGAAAAGCAATTGGGGATTCATAGCAATCGACTTCGATTAGACCAAACTGTTCAGCCGGACTTTGATTTATAGGGCAGAACTCCTACAGTATTTATAAGCTTAAACAGGGACACAGCTACTTATAAACGTGTTTAGCCACCTCGTTTCTCTTATACCCATGGCTAATATATTTACAAATTATACAATTACTGACGTTAGAAATTACTTTAAAGACACCATATTGCACAGTTTAGGATAACTAGTGTACAACTTTGGGATCGGCGGTCCAATATTAGACAGGCGGTTAAAGGGGAGGGGTTTTTTTTAAATAAAAAATACCCAAGGTATATTTTGCAAGATCTACACAGCATCACTGATTTGACACACATTTTGCAAGCCAGGGTACGAAGCAGCAGGCTAAGTAGCCGCCGCATGGATCTGCGGATTAGAAAAAGAAGTTTGACCTTTACCCGGGACGTGTGGCATTTCATTTAACCATAAAGCTAAGTACAATGTGCCTGCTAGGTCTCTAAACCGATTTAAAATACATATTGAGTCATGCACAACACTAGTGCATTTCGGTTTAAGAAAAACACACACACACACGAGGGTCGGTGACTATTTTAAGATTTTAAAACAACCTCTTTCCTCTGCGTGTTGACTCCTCTTTCCTGCCGAGGCTCCCACACAGTCACGTGTAGAGAGGCTATCAGGACTTTCTACCGTGTAAACAAAACGCGGCGGAGCCATCTGAGGGCAGCCAGAGCTGCTACTCGGCATCAGCTACATTGGGAAGAGGACGGGGACAGGGGTGCGCCCAGAGGGACTCCACCCACAGACAGACAGACAGACAGACGCTGCAGCCGCGGGAGGGGGAAGTGGGGAGGCAGAGATGACTGTGGCCTCTGTCTGCGGCTCTCCAGCTGCCAGCGATTGGAGTCGCGGGGGAGGGCCGCAAAGGGCAAGCCCCCGCCCCTGGGACAGACACGGCGGATCAAAGGGGGGAGGGGGAGGAAGGATTAGACATTGGGGGGCAGAGGAGGGTGTTTCCCACTGAGGCGAAGGCTACGAGGGGCTCCCGGGGGCGGGAGACGTGGGGAAGGCAGGCAGGCAATGAGGACTTCAATCGATCCCCATTCACGGCCAGGCACTGTCCCCCCCTGCCTGGCCCAGTGACGATTCCCTGCCCCATGAGGGAGCCCTCCGGCATGCACCCCTTCCTCCGCCTCTGTGCGTGATCAGGGGCGCGGGCCGGGGGACCCTTCACCGCCAGATGCGCCCGGGAGGAGGCAGAGCAGCAGCGCTTGGTTCACGTGCGTCTGCTCGCTCGGTCTCTCGCGCGTCCGAGCCTGCCACAGAAAGTAACTCCGCGGCGGCGGCGGCCCCACCGCCCCCCCACGCACCCAGCCAGCAGCAGCCTGCGCGACCAGGCGAAGCGGTGCCGGGCTCTCACCGCCATTTGCAAACAAAAGTTTTAAATTAATGATAAACCTGGGATCGGCGGAAGGGCGGCGGAGAGGAGGCCAACGAGGGAAAGTTAAAATGGCTGGCGATCCTTCAAATAACCCTGGCCGTCTCGCCCACGTAACGCGACAGAGTCCCAGCCTTCTCTGCCAGCGCTGGGGAACCACCGCACCTATTTTAGGGGGAACCCCGCGACAAAAGGGGCGGGGAAGGGAGCACCCGGCTCACTTTGGAGAGTTCACAGAGGTGCCGGTGTCTGCAGGTTATTAGATCTGGAGCGCGGTGAAGCACATGCTTGAGCCCCCCCACTGAAAAACATCGAGGAGGTGGGGGGGAGGGAGGACATTTTATTTGCTGAAGCGGAGACACGGCTAGCACCCCCAAGTTGGGGTTGTTTAGGGTGAAGAGGGGCCTTGACACAGGGGAGCGGACCCTCCACGGGCCACCCTGTGAGAGTGTTATAAGGGTCACCGCCGAAACGTGTACTTGGCAAGCGGTAAGTGGCGACACCAGTTCCATGGCGCTTCTGCGTCTCTCCCCCCGCCCCACATTTCCCTTGCGTGAATGGCGGAGCTGAAGCGGAAAAGGCTTCGGCTCCACGCGGAGGAGGGGAGGGTACTAGAGTATAAATCGCGAAGGGCAGCTTCGCATTTCATCCTGCCACTTCTCCAGCAGCGACATTAATAACGCCCCCTCCTCCTCCTCCTCCGGGGAGGAGATGACTGGGGAGAGAGGCTGCTAGGCGGACATGCCAGAGAAGGGAGCTCCTGCACCATACGCCACAGAGCCACTAGATCTGAACCCCTTTTATCGATGGCCCTTAGCCACCGCCTGGCCCCCCTTTCCAAGCGATAGTTTAGGCTCCCTGTGCTACCGACCCCCTCTTCTGCATCTCTCACTTCCTAGACCGTCCGCGCCATTTTAGAGAGACACAGAGGAGCGAGGGTTTCCGCTGCTGCTGCTGCCAGAGACAACAGGCAGCAGCCGAGCCTGAGCTGCGCAGGAGGAGCAGTAGGAGAAGAGAGATAGATACAGCCGGCCTGGCACAAATGTGCATTTCAGGTAATTAAGCTAACATTGCATCCGCCGAGCGCAGTCTCGGGGAGAATGGAGAGCGCGCAGGGCCGGGGCCCCCACCCCTTAACCCTTCAGAGTCCTTACAGCTCAGGAGCTTTCTATGCTGGGTTGATTTCGTATCGCTATTGTTTTGAAGAATAAAAAAACACCTTTAGCCACCTTTCCCTCCACACACACGACTGGCTTTGGCGAGGCTCGCTGCGCACATCTAACTCCGCTCCCTGTACAAACGCATTTTCCATCTCTCCCCCCCCCCCTTCCCCGCTTATTTTGCTGACAGGAAACTTCAGGTTGGAAAAAAAAATACCCCCACACATTGAATAGATAAGTCCGCCTGTTTCTGTGAGAGCCGAGCGAAATGGTGCACTCATTTCCGCAGCATTATCTGGCTATAAATACCACCGTTCTGGGCCCCTTCTCCCCACACAGCACCCCCTGCTAGAATGATTAATGGGACATACGCCCTTGGTTTTCCTCTGACCGCCCCTGATCCACGTTGCTTTCTCTCGTAGTCACCAGCTCAAGCTGTACCGTACGGTGGGGGAGGACCTCCCCCCCCTCCCTCCGCAGTATCCACGGGGGACTTTAGCAGATATTGATCAGGGACGAGTTGATTTTGCATAATTGTGGCTGACAGTGCCTGTGGTTCCCTCATTTACGGAGCAACAGCTTTGAGAGGCTGATTGATTAGGAACAGCCCCCTCCCCCCCCCGCTTTCCCCAGACAGACACACAACCCATCACCAAGAGGAGGCAGTTTGAAGGCGATTCTCTCCGGAGAGTAAAGCAGCTCCTCATTATACAGCAAATGGCCGGCGCGCCGACAGCGAGATATTAAACTTGGTCCCCTGTCTAGCATATCTAGCTTAACTAGCCTGGGGTCCGTCTGCTCCCTGCAGGACTTTGTCTGTGCAGCGAGGTTTGGGGGCGGGGGGGCGTAACTAACTGCACTCTTTTAGGCACAAGATAGACAGTTATATTCAGCGATCATTTAAGACATGCGCTTCGGAAGTTGGAGCGGCTTATAAACAACTCAGTCGGCGTATGCTTAGCAATACTTGGAGAGTACCGCCCCGCCTCAAAATATAAATAGTGTTTCCAGTGCGACTGTTTCCCTCTCCTGGGAAATACTTTCCGAGTACTTCTGAAAATCACGGAACATTTTAGACAACGGTTATAAACAAGGAGCTGCGCGCACAGCTATACGTTTTTACATAACTACTGGTCCCAAACCCTCACATCGTCTTCTCCAGACCGTGTAAAGAAATAGTTATCCTATAGAGAGCAGGTAGGGATGTACCGGTCATCTGATTTTACAACTCTTGTTCAAACAGCAGAAACGTACGTTTATCACGTGAATCCGAAAGTTACTGTAAAAGCAACGTCAGGCTTTCTATACAAAGTTTTGCGATGTTCCTCTGGGTTAATACCCCCCAGTTGTATGAAGACTCGCACAGACATCGGTCGTACAGGGAAAGACTAAGGACCATTGCAATCTCTGCTTTTTCATCTTAGAACTCAGCACCGAAACAAAGCACTGAAGCAACTGCTATGCAGATGGGCGGCTATGAATTTTTGCTGCTGCTTAGAGCTTTAATTACTCGCTCTTGATCCGTGGGACTACGACACTACACCGCCAAGGTTAAAATGCCCTGAACAGCTCTGAGCAGATGTGAGCGAGTTGGCAGACGCGCAAATGAGGTCTGCCTCTAAGCACGATAACAAGTGACTAATACATTGCATATCTCTGAAAGAAAATTATTTTTCTCTAATTTGCATTAGTTTTTTTTAAAAGCCAGTGACAGTCCCACCGCAGAGGCAGCACTATAATCCTGGAAATACTGCTCCGTGACTTTAAAAGATTTGGAAGAAGGAAGAGAGTGCCAGTATTTTGGCGATCTAGACTTGTTTATCTTTCCACCTTAGCTTCAAGGCGAAACTAGTTTCGCAAGCAACGTTCCTACAGAAATGACATACATCATATAAAAGATTAATTTATAGCATTGACGCTAAGATTATTGAATTACTATTGGAGTAACTTCCGCCGTCAACAGCACATTATTCATAAAGACCCAACAGTATATGGGGGGGAAAGACTGAAGATAGATAATAAAGGCAGTCACCCTTAAACCAAGATTATAGCCACTATGTGAAATTTTGTCTTTCTAAAGCGTTCCAGGCCAAACGAAAATACATTTTAGCGGTTACTTTGTGTGTAAAAACATAACAATTCTCTGTTGCGGTTAAAACTACCTAATTTGAAAATATAGGCCAGATCCTACAGTTCTTAATCATACAAAACTCCCTCTGACTTTTGGGAGACTTCCATAAAGGCTGCTGGCTAGGTTTGGATACATAAGGAAATCTTAAGGACAGACAGAATCAGGTAGTGAATTTCTCTTTAAGTTTTAAAGCCTTTGTTTTAAGAGATCTAGCCTGACCAATTACTTTCTCCTTTTTACTTTTTTTGGAGCTGTTTTTGACCCAGAATCTTACATACCGTCCTGACAACATACTGTCTAGTTGATCAGAGAAATGCCTACAAGTGATCTCAGGATAACAACTTTGTTTTACAGCAGCACCTGCATTAAAAACAAAGGATGCGATTCACCATACTGTTTTGAGAAATGCTGTCCAAGTTGGAGTCATCTCCCATTATCAGCTCAGTCCATGGGAAATTCAGAACATCATCTCATGTGTACAATCCCCTGCACCACAGGGCCTGCTTTTCTTCTCACGGAATTCAAGGGGAACGTTGCTATTGCCTTCAATAGGATCTGGCCTGGTATATGCAAATTTCAGCACTCTACCCACTTCCAGGAAAGGGAGCAGGGTTTAGTAGCCAACATTTTTTGGGGGGCCAAATTCCGAGCTGGTTTAGACTCCAAGCAGCCTGCTCTTGTCCCCGCGTTTGCCCTTGCTGACAGCCAGGGCAGAATCTGACCTTTAGACTCTCAAGCTTAAGAAAAGGAATTGAAGTCATATTATCTAGTCTCTTGTTTTAGAGAGACCCTCCACTCCAGGAAGAGCTTTTCCCCTACAGGTGTATTGCTCAACTCCGATATCAAGGGGGTCTGTCTGAAATTTAGCCCAGGTATGTGCACACAAGTTATGATGAGAAAAAAAAATCACACCTCTCTCGAACTATTACATTAAAAAGCAACACACACACACACCCCAGCCCAGCTCAGCTCATTAGTTCTTAATCCGCGCGGCCGCTATCTGTGCGAGCGCTCTGAAGTGCAACTGCTGCCTGCATAGTGAGAGCTTTGTTGTAGGTGCCGAAGAGGCGCAGGCTACTCGCGCTCCAACAGCTGTCACATTATTTGCACTAGCTGTAAACAGCCTTCACATCCCCCCCCCCCCTTACCGCATAGTTAAATCCAGACTAACAATCCACAGTTCGAGATCAAACCAACAACAGCAGCATTGTGTCTGCCTTCAGTGCTGTAGCATCAACTACTGCAGCTGGTTTAGTCCAAACAAGGAACCCCCTCTACCCTACTCCTACTGTGGAGAGAACCGTGTTTGTTTCATCCGATTTTTTCAAACAGAATCTTGCTGCTGTCCGATACAGTGGAGTTCCTTTTATTAATTTCCCCACCAGACGGTATTTCGGTTTTTCTCCAAACTCGAGACAGACCAGGCAGGCGCACACACTTTTCTCCTTGATAACAAAGTTGTGTCACAACTGCAATTGTTTTTTGCATTTCCCGTCAAAAGAAGCCCCAAAGTACAGCTGCAGCTTTGACTTTCTCGTGTAAAGTACGCCGTGCCCCTTACTATGTCTCGGTCATTGTAGCGCTTGGAAGCTGAAGGCCCCTTGTTCTGCTGCAGAAATGTCATGACTGAATGGATACCACTGACTGCCCCCCATACGGGTGGGGCGCGGGGGGGTGAGGACACGTTTCCTTTATTTTGTATTAAACTGACTTTCCATAATCGTCGGTATCGGAGCAAATTGCACACCAGCTCGTCTTTAATTAAGTATAAACCTCACTTTATGACTTAAAATATTTTTGTTATAAAGTTTCCCCATCATGAAGGCCTACAGTAAAGAACAAACCTCTTTTGCTGTATTACAATACCGAATCTACATAATGGACCATTCCAGATATCCCCAGTGAGCGAGTAAGGCAACTACGATTAGATTTTAAGATATCGAGTCAAATCTGTTTGCCTTTAGTTTGACATAGCAAATGAAACGGGCTGTGTCTCCTATTTACATGACTACCTTTGGGTTTCCTGCACCCTTTCACCTCCCTCTTGCTTTGAGCTCTGCACATATATTGATTATCCCACGATAGACATCCGTTATTGTCCCAAACACTTGAACAGAAGAAGTACTTTATTTTCTATCTGCATATGTCCAGTTAAAATAAACTGTCACCTCTACTGATTCCACTCAAGTCTTAAGAATGTTTCTAAACTGAATCTTAAATCATGCACGTGCAGTTTATCTTTTCCTACTTTAAAAATCTACTATTCTGATGCAAATCAGACTTTACTTGTGAAATACTCTGTACAATAATTAAACATCACGTTAGCTATAAGTTGCCTGCTTTTTCATTGATTACACTTGTGCTAGTATCTCTCCCATTCTGTGTAAATTTTCTATTGGGAAGGGAAAGGTGGAGATTTCGCTAGAACTGACAAAGTATATTTTCTCCCTTTAATTTATTCTTGGCTACAGTATGTATGATTAATTGGAATGTATATCTTTACAGAAATGTTTAACAGTAAGCCATTTTGCCTAAGAGTTTAAAAATAGATTAAATGTGATAAAGAGACTACGAGAACCGGCACTGAGATGCACAATATATAGCTCCCGGATGCACAATATATAGCTTTGTGACAGGCTGCAAGAAAAGACTGACGATTTTGTGTTTTGTTTTAAAGAGCATTTTCATCTCGGCCCAGCTATTGCTATAGGTTAACGTTTCTCAAGGCAGGCACAGTGGCTACTACTGACATGGTGGGTCTGCACTGAACTTCCCAGCCAGCTTCCCCTGTAAATTATTCCAGTAGGTATTTGCAGGTTGGTGGCATCGACTATTCATTGCCTGTACGGAGCTAAAAATCTGCTTGCCTGGTAAAACCCATTGCTAACAAAACAATGTCAGCAAAGGCTGCAACACATTCTTGTGAGAGACCAGCGATTCGTGCCTACTGAAGCTCTTTCAGCACAAAGGCTTTTAGAGGAAGAAGAGAGCGGGAGGGAGGGAGAGCTCTCGTGTTTCAGGGCTGCTGTCCCTTGGGAACCAAGAACCAAGTGTAGCTTCAATCAAATGCTCACTTCTCCTCCGGGAGCTCAGTCGGAAACCTGATCTCACTAGCTTATGCCTGCCTCCATGCATATAGGCTTGCTTTTCTTTCATACCAGCAATTTGTATAAAGAGGAGAGCCAATACAGTTTATTGAAAATGCGATCTCATAGTAAAGGGTTCTTTCTATAGCTAAAATAAAACAACCTTGAAATGTCTGCTCAGGAGGGCCCTCTCCTCTTTCCCAACCTCACTAACTTATGGGGAAAGTGATAGTTTACAACTTACATCTCACATATTTTCTTCTCTGACTGGATCATCTGACTTCATCTACCAAAAAGACACTTTTTAATGGGCCTTTTTAAGGTCAAGTCACATAGCCATTAAAATGTTTACCATTAAACACATTACAGCTGTTTGTTTTTTTTTAAAAGGCAGATGTACTTTGGGTCAGCTTTAGCTGAAGTCTACCTCAAACATGCCTATGCCAACCTTCCACTCAGGCCCCCTGGCCAAGCTGTGGGAGCTCAGACCTTGCCCATCTTCCGATAAAGACATAGCCCTTGTGGAGGACGTGCTAAAATGGCTGAAGCAAATGTTGGCCACACATAGGTAGGACACAATTCACTGGACCAGAAGAAGTGGAGAAATGAGGGGAAGACCACTTCCTGCTGCATAGTGCTGTTCTGATCTACCTAATTGCTTTGGCTGGAATTGGGAAGTGTTATTTCCCCAGATTTTATATCCACACATACTTTGGAAAGCCAAGGTACAGTATATGGGCCTTTTTTGAGTTCCAAATTGATACCTCTATAGTTAACTGTGCTAATGAAGCCCCTACATAAACCTGTAAAGTGTTTTGATTGATATATTCGGGGATGTATGTAAAAGGTACTGCTTCCTGAGGGGCCAATTAAATTTGACCCTAACAACGTATAATGGCTGGGAGTGACATGTTAAAAGTAGTTCCCACAATGAGAGCTAATAGGGATGAACGAGGTAGGGAGATTCGGAGTGCAGTTTTTGTGCAAGCACACACACATCTGTTTACCTTCTAAAATAGTTGTGAACTATGGTACCCAGATTATAGGTGATTTTAAATACCCTCCTAAATGTTCAATAGTGTGACTCTAAAAACATGTTACTGTCTGTCTTAGCAATAATATGTGCATTAAAAGGTCTCTATAAATTTAGATTCTATAGCACCAGTGGGTGGATTAAAGAACCCTGGTGGTACCTATCCAAAATCCTAAACTACCATCTGGAAGATGTTAGGGTCACAGCAGCATCAGATCTTCCAGTGAAAATGGGTTTGTCTCTCTCCCTTCTAATACCATTAAAAAGTTTTCTGAGAATTCAAAGCAACACTGAGAATCTGCCTCTCAATCCTTAATTCACTTCCATGTGTCTATATGCTGCAGCATAAAAAAACAGATTAACATCAACTAATATCCAACCTCAGCAGAGGGAGTGCAACTAACCAAATATAAAACTGGATGAATTTAATTCTTTCCTCCTTCCCGTTGGGTACACAAGAAACCCTCACACAGGTAGTGTTTTTCTTTGGGTATTAGTTCTAACACAAAACATGAACCTAGATGTAATTTTAATATTTTCTTAGTTATTTAGGTAAAATGTCTATAGGGTTTAATGCCTATACTACAGAACTAGTGAGTGGTTGGACTTGTACAAAAATATGATTCCTGATGATGTGTAAATGCAAATATCAATTACTTTGAAGTGCTCAATTGTCCCATTGCCTGGACTTTTAAAACTAAGAACATAAGCCTAAGTATTTTGTGGTATAAAGCTATTTTAAGGCCAGGGTCACTAGGTGATATATTCCAGAGTATTTTAAATGAACACTTAGGATAAGAGTTTAATCTATTTTTTAAATTTTAATCTATTTTAAAAGTTGAGACAGAACTCTTACAAGTAACTGCTAAATGGCAGTATTGACATACCTATGCCATACTAAAATACATTGAGACATCTGTAAAGTGAATGACAGCATAGAGCTTTATGTTATTGCAGTTTTTAATGGCATGAGAGTTCCACATGTTTGCTAAGCATAATTTAAGGGGAAAGTTTAATTTGTGGCCTACTGGATAGAGCACTGGAGTGGGACTCAGCAGACCTAGGCTCTAATCCTGTCTCTTCCATTAATCTGCTAGGTGAGTTTGGGCAAACCACTTCACTGCTCTCCCACCTCAGTTTCCGCAACTGTAAAATGGGGATAAGGATATTGACCTTTTTGTAAAGTGCTTTGAGATCTACTTATAAAACACACTATATAAGAGCTAGCTAGTATTAAAAGTGATCTTGCTGATCAATTAAGGTGATAATACATGCATGAAGTACTTACTGGTGTGAGTGCTGGTGTAGAGCGGAACTTCTAGCCTACTCTCTTTCCTAAGGGTTGCACTCAACTCTATACAAAGAATTTCCAGTGTAGTTGGTGGAGTCTGTACTTTCTACTTTAATTGTTCTACTCAAATAAAGCACGTGTGGGTTTACTGTCACACTAAGGAAACAAATCACAAAGGGACTTGGGGGGAGGGGATTAAAAAAAAAAGCAAGGATTTTAATATACAGGGTTTTTTTAAAAAGTAGCAATGCTTACATGACATAGAATTGGCATATATACTTTCTGTCAAAACCAGGTATTTACATTCCACTTTTTAAGAATATGTAATTTTTAAAGGGACTAGCAATGTAAACATCTTTCCTCTCCAAGTTTCAGATTCTTAAACTCTACCCTACACTTTAGCAGGTCTTTTAGTTTGCACCTAGACAATAAATTTAGTTTAATTTAGCTTCCGGTCTTTAATTTTAGCAGGTCTCCTCTCTGCATGCAAATCAATATGGCAATTACCATCTAAAAGCTCGCCCAGCCCCAGGTCAATGTAAATTGATCATTGTCCGCCTTCTACAAAATAACACCGGGAGTCTGTGGTGCATAATGAGATTATACTGGAAACTGTCTTTCAGATCACAAATTATATTTTATGCTGCCAGGGTCTTCTCCAAGCGGACTTCCTTGCATGCCTAATCACAGGGCACCAAATCTATTAATATATAAAGGTAAATTTCATACAGAAAAACAGCACCAAAATAACCCCTACATCATCTTAGTATGCGTTTGCTATTTAGAGAGAGAGAGGTAGTAATGCAAAAATCTTAACTTGTCCCACTGGTGAAAGATATATAGGAAAATCTTAATACTGGCTGAAGATTGTTTTGTTGTGCAGCAAAAAGAAAAAAATAGAACCACCTCCTGGAAATGAACAGAACTTCTCTAAGAGAACTGTTTTCTCTGAGCTGGTGGCCTTCTTGCTTTCTGTCCCTAACTAGTCAACTCATCCATTAAAAGGTGCTACACATGACAGAGAAACCCTTGTGAAACATTCATTAACTTCTGCTTGAAAGATCGTTCAGGCTTCTAGCTAAAGGTTCAAGTCCTGACAGCCGAAGAGGTCTGAGGGAAAGGTCGATTCAGAGTAATACTCCCTATCAGCCTCTTCGGTGAAAGGACACACGGATTACATGTAGCCAGTGCTGCTCACGGACAAGGGAACTCCCCCTATCTGCAGATGAGGCCTCCTCTGCCTCTCATTATACACACAGCGAGAGCTTTTCGACGTAGTTAAAAGGGGTTAGTCTGGCTCGCTGGAAGGAATCTACTTGATCTTTAAGTGGTTAGATTACTGCAAAAAGCAAGAAGCATAACATTCATCCTAGCTACCATTTATTTTTAAACAACATCAGTTTAAGGAGAAAGTGTAAAGCCTGTTGTTCATACCCTATGTACTGCTGTTTAAAGGCCCACACTAAAATGTGCTATAGATGTAGATGTAAGAGACAGTATCACATGTCATCCGTGTAATGAAGTGGCCTTTTGTGTACATCAGCCAACATTAAAAGGCCTGAGTAAAATAGGAATTAACTCCCTTGTCAATGGAATTACAGTATTTTTACACCCCCGCTGCCAGGCTCAAGATGAGGCCTTTAGACTGAATTCGTCCTTTAACCACTCCATTTTCAAAGTTGTAAGGTTCTCTGGGGGGGGAAAAAGTCACAGATTTTCATTCCTATTATTCAGACTTTAGTGTCGTATTGTTCAATTTTTTTTTAATGGTGGCCTTACATTTTTTATGTCCACAAATTAAGGACCAATGGGATTTAAACCTTGTGTATTGTTTTTCAATCCTAGGACTAACCAAAATTATCCATGGATGATTTTGCTGAATCTTCTAAATACTAGCTTAGAATGGCTATGAACCGTCCCGATTTTTTAAAGCCCCTCTTTATGAAGAAAGTGAAATGTTTTGGACAGGGTTGTTATGAAATTAGCCAAATCGCAAGGTCTACAGATAAGGATCGCATCCTGGTACTGAAGGATAGGGACTCAGTGCGCATAGCATTCTAGCCTGTGTCCACCAGCCTAGTATAGACCCCAGACATACATCGATAACCGCTCACACTGCAGTTTGGGCGCTCACTTCTCCAACGTTAAGTACTTCTTTAACATTAGAATAACCTCAAAATAGGTCTGTGTGGTTTATTACGAGGTTATTTCAGTTCAGTCTCCAAATTTTTACTTGGTTTTCATGGGCTCTTTTGGGGGGGGGGGAGAAGAGGGAAATTCTGTAGGGCCTATTGCTACTCGCCTCTATTAGATATGCAACCAATCTACCATTTCCGGTGTTGCTTCTATCTAATTAGAGATGTATTTAGATGTGAAGTGTAAATAAACGCTGAGCTGCCTGCTGCCCTGGCTCTGCGCTGACTCCTCGGGAATATTTCCAATAAGGCTGGAGCGCCCGGAGCCAGGGCTCAGACAAAGAGGAATGAGGATGGTCTGCGCTGCAGGCAAATCCAACACAAACCAGCTTTTATCTACGGCTCTGGAGCCTTTAACTCCTTTTAATCTGCACCGCATAGGCTTACACAACACGATCGCCTGTATTCCACTGACAATGTCTTGTGACAAAAGGAAAACCCATACGCCACTCAAAGTAACCCAAACAGGAACGGAAGCCTTAGTCCCTGGTTGCCTTTTCGTGCCACTAGGTATGACCCTCCCTGTGAAGTCCGCTGTGCTTCAAAACAACCCGAGGTAGGTTCGCCTGCCTTTCAGTGTATACATTAAACAACCCGAGGGCAGCCCGGTGCTATAAAACAAAGTCGACTCCCTCCCCCCGACCAGGTCATTAGGGCTCCGGGGTGGGAGGGGGAAGATGATCCGATGTGAAGAGCTCTCGCGGAAACTCGCTTTCCTTTCGGTATTCGCCCGGAGTGGTTGTGAATCTCCGCGGTGGGTTTTCCATCGTGACCCGGGGGAGGGGGGCGGAGGGACGAGATGGGGAAACACTAACTGCGCGCTCCGCTCGCTCGCGGGGCCCCTTGCACGCCAGACTCAGCCTGCGTGCGCCTCTCTGCGTTTGTCTGGCCCCGCACCAATCTGACACGGGGTTAACGCGCTCCTCGGAGTTTCTAAACAGAGGAAACTTCTGGGAACGAAATAATCTGGCACTCGCCTCGTAAACTCTTTTCCTGTTGTGGGAAACAGCTCTTAAAATGCAATTAGATGCACGGGGGTAAGCCCACGATCCACAGCGCTGCCCCCCTTTCCCTCCGGGCTCATTCCAATCGCTTCTCCGGTTCTATTAACCGCACCAGCCATCTAGATTTTCCTCATCTTTAAGGGTTAACAAAAAATATCGCGGTGACCTTTTCCTCTCGGTCTCCCCCACTCTCCCTTTCAGGCTCCGGTTCTTGAGCTCGCAGGGAGCCTGAACGGCTGTCTAGACCGATCTATCACAGACGGACAAACAATACCCGGAGAAGCCCTTTCCCGGTCCCTCAGCCTCCGCCACTCACCTTAGAAATGGCGAAGGAAATAAAGAAACAGTGTCCGCAACATAATCCTTCACTGTACATGTGTAGCCTTCAAAACAGCCCACCTTCATGCCTGACAAATAGGATTTTGTCTGCTCTTGTAGCGTTTGCTACGACACACACTTTTTCTATTCCACGATCATAATACTTAGCTCAAAGTGCCAGGGCCTTTCCCGCCCTTCGAGAAAGATAGGGTCAGCGCGGAAGGCAGAAGAACAGCCCCCTCCCCTTGTGAACAAACCTATTAACCGGAAAACTTAAATATTTCTTAATCACGCCCTTTTCACACCCATCTATAGTCAACCGAAGTGCTGCTCTGTCTCTAGCTCTCGCTAGGAGTTGCGTATTCAGGAGGGACGGTATTAGAGGTGGAGGTCCAATCCTGCAAAAAACTGGGGAATAGCTAATGAGCTGTGCAACTCATTGATCCAGAGCATACTTCCTAATTAACTCTCAGTCACCTATTTGTGACAGCAAGTCAAAGAGCTGAACTGGAGATAAACTGCAACCCCTGCCTGAAAAAAAAAATACCCCCCCACCACACACACACACCCGCCCGCCTTTCTAATCCCCTAAAAGCAGTTAAGGTGCCCGTTGCCTTGTCCTCCTCTCAGAAAAACCGACGACTTCCACTTAAAAACTGAAAGGAAAATTAATCCTTGTATACCAATGCAATTGCACCGAATCCTAGACAAATATATAAGCACCAACGTCTCAGTGAAGAAGCCACATTAATGGACTCGCGTGACAGAAGCAGCTAGACACGATTCTCCAAGGTTAACAGAATGTAAATGTTCTGCGATATGGGGGAAAATGCAATTCTGTTGGCAAAGCTGAATTAAACACCTAGTAACAATTGATTTCACTGGCTGGTGTCTGTTTCCAACGCCACGGCAAGAAATACTCAAGACTGCACTTAACACCACCTTATGGGGAGGTTTCCTTTTTATCTTTGTTCCCAGATCGTACTAGTAGGGTCGGCTACGCAGCCCTTTGCCAATCCCCACTTTATAGGGAGCGATGACCTCTTCACCACGGAAAAGTTAATAAAGCCTTGAAACAACCAGGCTCTGCTACCAGATTGTAGGCGGGCTAGGCTCTTTTCGTTTTTAATACAAAACACGAATGCAAAGCTGCAGGCTCCGCGGAGCACATGAAAGCAATGAGCGGACTTTCTGCAAAAGATTCATTAGAAGAAATTAATGCTGCAACAAGCTCTGAGGCTAGACCATTAAACACAATCCCACAGTTCGTCAGTGTTACACCAGTCATTGCCCCCCCCCCCCCCGCCCGCAACCTCGGATCCTACACACATCGCGGAAAGAAGAAAGAGAGAGAGAGAGAGAGAAAGAAAGAGGAACGTGAAACCTTCGCAAATATCGCCCCCGGACTCGCTTCACGAACATCAAATACATGACCCATATGCTGCACAGACCAGCCACGGAGTTGGCGAGGGCTTGCAGAAAATAGACCTGTCTGTCTTCCCCCGATCGGCCTTTGATAGCAAGTTCCTATCCTCCCTCTAGTTTTCTTTCCACTAAAAACTAGCTTTAAAATGAATAAACTTCTACATCAGACTGGACCCCACACCAGCAATGATCTTTGAACGGGTAACCACGGTGACTGGCTCCCTTTCCTCCCCCCCCCCCCCGCGGGCCCCAGCTTCAAAGAACAAAACCCCTTTGCATTCGCAAATCAACGAGAAAACCTCACGCAGCAGCAGCTCCTTTAAAAATAGTGTTAAAAGTCCACCCTTTACCTGGCTGTGGAACAAACAGCGCCCGAAAGCCCCAGCCTCTTCCCCACGAATGTGGCCAGTCTCGCTCGAGCTTCTCCCCCAGCTGCACTGGCGTGGAGGGGAAGCCGGACGCGAGGCCCTAGAATATGTGCCCTCCCTCTCCCCTGATCTAAAAGTGTCTCCCACCCCCTTCCCCCGGGAGCCAAGCCGTGGAGGCTGCCAGAGGTGGGGCTTCACCGCCCTTTCCAGATCGGAAAGCGAGACACGACGGGAACCCCCCACCTCCTCTTTCCGGCTGGGGAGCAGACAGAGCGCGACCGGCAGCTTCCCCTTCGCTTACCCCACCCTGCCTCCCCGGGGGCATCGCTACAGCCAACAGCCGCCAAACTTCCACTCCGCGGCACCCACGCCCGCGAGGCGCGCCCCAGGAGGCCCCCTCGCCCCCAGCGCCTGCCACCCCCGCGCCCCGCTCGCTGCCCCTTTCCTCGCCTTTGGCCCCGCCACACAGCGAGCCCTCGCCCCACGTCCCCCAGGGGAGCGCCAGGGCGGGCCGGGCCGCTCCCCAGAGCCCAGCCGCCCGCGGGCCGGGACGCTCGGGACTCCGCGCAGCACCGAGGTTTCGAGCAGCACTGACCTTGTGCTCCGGCCGGGAGAGCAGCAGCGCCGAGTGCGGCCGCTCAGGTCCCGGGGCTGTAGTCCCCTCCTCTCCCCGGAAGGGAGGCTCAGGCTGGTTGGATGCAAAAAGTTTGCTGCTCCCCTCCCCCTCTCGGGGCGTGTGTCCGCGCTGCGGCGCTGGGCTGGCGGCGCTCCGTGCCGCGCAGGGGGCAGCAGAGGCTGGCGGGGCAGGTGGCCGCCGCTGCCCGCGAGGCTCACTCGGGCTGCGGGCGCTGGGCTGGCAGCGCCATGTTGCTGGCTGCTCCGGGCCGAGTGTCCCCTGCCGGCGCCGGCTGCCCTCCTACATCGCGCTCCCGCCGCCGGGCCGGCGTCTCCAGTGGCCTGGCCGCGGCTTTGTGTGTGTGTGGCTGGGGATTTAATCCCCCTCCGCCGGGGAAGCCGCTCTTCCTCCCCTTGCCGCTGGGAGCCCGGGCTCCGTGTGCTGCACGCCGCGCTCCCCTCACATCCCCCCTTCCTCCTCCTGCTCCAGCCGCCGCCGCCTCCCCCCCGCGGGCGGGCGCTGCGCTCAGGGAGCCGCCGCCAGCAGCAGCAGCAGCGCCGCCGCCGCCGCCGCGCTCTCCCGGAGCAAGTTACCCCCCGCCCGCGTTTCCCTTCCCAGGCTTCTCTCGTCCCTTAATTGATTCTCTCCCAGCCCCCGGCCGGCCGCTCCCCCTTCCCGCCCCTGCGGGCTGGCACTCGGCCCCCTGCCCCCGCCCCGAAGCTGAGGGCGTCCCGGGGAGACTCCGCGCTCTCCTCAGCCAGCAGCGGCTGAGAGGAAAGTGGCTCCCCCGCCCGCGCCGCTGCTCCCCTCGCTCGCTACCCAGAAGGCCAGTGGAGAACCGCAATTACCATAAAGCTCCGCTCACTCCGCTCCGCCAAGCTGTCAAAGCCCGGCAGCGGCGGCAGCTCGCTCAGCCCGACCGCGCGCCGGCTGCCGCCGGGGAGAGCCCCGCTCCGCTCCCGCGCGTGGCGTGGGCTCTGGGGCCCCCTTGCCGCGGCTCCCCCCGCCGCACACCTTTCAGTCTCCTCTCTGCCCCCAGCGCCCGTCACTCAGCAGCCCCTGGCTCGCCGGCCTCCCGCTGCTCCCGACACCGAGCCTCTCGCCGCGGCCCCCTTCCCGAGTGGCAGGGTTGGGGGAGGGGCGGCTCTTTCTTCCCTGCTCCCACTTGCCAGCCTTACTCCGAATCGCCTGCGCTTGCTCAGGTGAGGGGGCGCCCAGCCCCCCAGGTGAAGCGCTCTTTTCCTTCCTTCAGCCGGCCCGGCCCCACTCGCAGCACCCCTTCCCCAGCCGGCGTGTCTCTTTGTTCCCTCCCGCCCGCTCCCCTCGGCGCTCCCGAAGGACACGGGTTCCTTAGCCAGCCCGCCGCTGCCCCATCAGACTCTTCATTCTCGGCCACCGCCCCCCACCCCTCTTTCCCCTCACAAGTGTATTTCCCCCTCCCCCCAGCGCCACAACACAGCCACTCGTTACATTCTCATTCACAATCATCCTCGAGTGGAAGCTTGCCTGGATCCCCCCGCTCCGAAACACACTTTCCACTTCGCCCCCCCTCCCCCGCCTTTCCGGTACTGCGTCCACCGGCCTTTTCCCAAAAATGTCTTTCTCCACATCGCAGCGCTCAGCTTCCCCTTCCCATCAACACCCCCCGCTCCCCTCCCACTGGACTGCTCTGCTTAGCCCCACATTCCCCTTCTTCTTCCGTTTCTCTGCGGCCCCCCTGATTATCAATCTTTTGCCTGATCCAAGTCTGAGACCCCTTAACACATTTTCATAGCGTGTGAAGTTTTGGAAATAGTGCGGCGGGGTGGCGCGTGAAGAACGCAGTTCGCCTTCCTGGATTTTCTACTGCTGATTTAAGATTTCTGCATGGGTTTGGGAGCCCTTCAATCGCTGGGTTGGTGGTTATCTACTGCATCTATTTACTTTGGCAGCGCAGCTTTCGGCTCAGGCAGCTCAGCTGGTAAATTTCATGTTCCTAACGCCCGACTTGACAGATACTCATACATTTGCTTGCTCTGCGTTAGCGGTATAGTTATATGAAGGGCTAGGTAATTTTTCATAGCGTTAGTAGCTGAAATTAACAGTAGAAGAGAGACTACAGCATAGCCCTACCCCCGCCCCATTTAAGGATGCTCAGGAACAATTCCTGCTCGCTTTACTTACACAAGTAATCTTTGGAGCCCGATACCGGTCCCATAGAAGTGACTTGGAGTTTTGCCATTGCATCTAATGGGAACAGGATCTGGCCTTTATTAGTACTGTTCGTTGTTAATTCTTTCCAGATAGAGCACGGTTAACATAGGCAATTTAGCCTATTATATTTTTCATCTCTAGGCGGAGGATTCAGTGTGAGAAATTTAATAAAGTGTTTACCTTAGTACTTTTACATACCTTTAACCTTGATTTTAAAAGGTGCCTATTCAATATGGGCACAAAAGGTATTGGTTCATATAGGTTTATTTTGGAATGACAGGAATTACTTATCTTTAAAGGTGGAAAAACAGAGGTTCCCTAAAGGAGACTGGACTAAAAAACAAATGAAGTTGTGAATCTTAGTTACCAACAGTGTTTTACCCGTCAGATAAAAAATAAAAAAGTTCTGACCATAGAGTTGGTATTCTGTGAGGTTTTATTCATACTGTTTTAGCTTTCGGTATGTATCTATTTAAAAAATATCGTCCCTTTCAAAGCAGAAGTGAAATATCAACTGTTTGAAACTCGAAACTCTAGACACACAACTGAATTGCCTTGCCCTGGAGCCTCTTAAAAACAGCTGATGCAAATGAAATGGGATTTTTAAGCAGTAGGTAGATACCTAGGCTTAAGGAAACAGTTGCAAGTGCCTTACAGATATACTGAGCATCTGAGATGTTTTCCGCTGTGATGATACTAAGAGTTCACGTTCAAACACTGAACAAAGTTTCTATATTTTATTCCAGGTTTATCGGGTTTACATCTGAAAACTATCCCACAGGTTTTTTTAATCTCTGATAACGAGCAGAAGGACACCTGGCCTATTACGTTGTAAAGCTATTTTTTTATAAAGACGTTTTAGGGTTAAACATTAAAAGTTATTAGACTGAACACACGTGGTTACAGACACAGAGCTGGAGGAAAGGCCTCTGGTATTTTTGTTCCCCCGGGGAAAAACCTAATTAAATTGCCTTTTTTTTTTTACTTGAAAAGTAGAACTATAGGTTCCCCTCTCCTTGTGGGTAAAGTCTGCTATTGGATTGAGTTAATTGTCTGTCAAAAATATTTTCTTTCTTTACATTTCCTAATTCACAGTGTATATAAATTCTACATGTTGTAATGAAACAGTTACCCCCGCCCTTAGTTTATAAAGGGCCCTGTTTCACACGTATTTTTAGAACTATTCCGTTCAAATTATCTTGAGAAAAGACCAAACTGATCACTCTTGGTTTTTTTAAACTACTTTCTTTAACTTTGTTCGTTGTTCAGAGGAACAGAAACGTGTTTGTTCTTCTGTCTGCTTTATTGTTGTTTTTTTCACGTCCCAAAGCTTTGCAATTGGAGAGTGGCAGATGTGATCTACACTTCTCTGTGAAGCCATTGGAGCTGCAGTTCAATCCCTCAACCGGGTTGGCTCGGTTCTTCTGAACACACAGGGCTGCATTTCCTTCAAGCCGATGAAGGCAACGCCTCGGTACATTCGGAGCATAGTGTTGCCTGCAGACTATCAGGCCGCCTCCCCCCTCCCACAAGCCCTTAAGGGAGCTGACCTGGAGGTCAGGCCGCTGTACACTGCACTCAGTGAAGGGAGGATTTCAATGAAAGCTTAGAGAGAGCGCCGCCGTACACAGACGCTGGGGTCCTTGCGCTGATGTTTTTATAAAGTATGGTGAGACTACGTTCACAAACACAACTGTTCCAACAACGTGAAGCACTTAACAACCTCCTAAAGACAAATCCATTGTTAACGGTAGAATGGGACTTCTAACATGAGGCCTGAAAAGGGGGATTATTTCATTCCCTCTTTAATTTACCTGCCATTCCATGGTTCACAATAGTACAAATAATACCTTATTCTGAAATCTGTGTGTACCTCTGTTATCACTCTACTTCTAGACTAGAAGGTGATGGTTAAATCCCATACCAGCACTCAAAGAAAACCTTATGTCTAGTGCACTAGACTGGGACTTTAATATCTCTGTGCCTCAGTTCTCCATCTGCAAAATTATAATACTTTCCCACCTTACAGAGGTACTGTGAGGATACATTAAATAATGCATATGTGGTGCTCAGAAACTATGATGATTAGTGCCATGAAAAAGCCTACAAATAACAGATCACTATCCTGAGCTTTGAATTGTCCTGCCAGTATGTGTCTTAAACCAAACCTTTATCCTTGCATATTGTAAATCTGTTTTTAAATGGAAGTGGAGAAATCTGAATAACAAAGCAAGACAACCTTCAGTCGGCCTTATGCAGGGTCTGTACAGTAGTTCTTTCAGGCCTGACACAAACGCCAGCATATTGTTACAAACTCCTACAAAATCCCATTGAAATCAAAGGGAGTTTGCATATTACAACTACTATAATTGTATTTTGTAGCACAAGGCAATTCTGTTCATAGTAGATCCATTTTTAGTTCCTTATGGCTAGCATCTGAGATTGTTTCCAAAGGGAAGTGACAAAAATATTGCTTCACACCATTCCCCCACCCAATTAAACAGTATTGATGTTTTTGACATCTCCCAGCTATGTTTTAAACCATCTTAACTAACAACAAAAGATTCACTTTTATAATTTGTGTTTCAGGTTTAGGTCTGATTACTTGGAACCTCACAGTTAAAAATCCTGAATAATAGCTATTATAATGGTAACGTGTATGGCTTGTACAGATCAGCATAATTCAATACACCAAATAGGAAAAATACGTTTAGGTTTTGTAAAAGTTGTGACACTCATCCACAACAGAGAGAAAATTCAAAGCTGAGGCTGTTTTTCTATCCTTAATTTATAATATTAAGGAAACAAACCCAGCAAAAAAGTTAAGGATAGTATGTCAGCCTTGTTTGTCTTTTTCCTGGCTAGTTTTGGTACATGGCACAAACCACAAAAAATTGTAACAACTAGTTTAAGAATTCCCACCTTCCTGAAATACTCTGTAGTCACCAGACTAGTACATCTAACCCTACATTCTCACTACTTAGACAGTTTTATGTATCATATACCTGATCAGCTCCTTGAATAGGTAAATTACATAAAAATATGTGCTTCCTGGAGAAAGAAGGCTGTCCCTTCGAGTTCTTCTTTTAGGAAGCATATTGGAAAAACCATGACTAATATCTCCAAAACAAAACCATATATAGCGAGTGAACAGTACCCACCTCTTGAACTTTAATATTTCAGCCATTTTGATTGTTTGCTTGGTTCAAAACACTAGAAATAGTTAGGGAAGGCACTTATGAGCAAGGAGTAGCTTTTTCTGCTGGCACACTGGAAAGCAGAGTTGTGTTATCAGACTCTGCCTGTCACTTCTGGGGTGCCGCAGAAGCAGCAGCATGCCCATCCTGAGGGGGAGGGTTCGCCTCCCAGTGCTCTGACAACCAATCAAGGAGCGATGTTGACAGGTTCTGAAAGGACTACTGTCTGAAATCCTGTCCAGTTTTCCTAGCAGGAAGATGCAGCTGCGAAGCAGGGCCCTGAAGGGGAGGGGGCTGAGAATTCTTAAAGGGGATAAAAAATATAATACACTATTTTGGTTTTGCAGCCCTTTTTATACTCTAGTTCGCAACGCAATGATCTAAATATTGGTAGCATACACGAACTGTACATGGAGACACTGAAACTACTACGGAGAGAATCTGAGCTCTAAACAGAGCAATTCAATCTCTGTGTGCCCTAATCGCTTGCTAAAATTCGTGTTTAAATTAAAGCCTTTTGCGTCTCAAGTCTGAGTCTGCAGCTAATTTTTGCAGTTGATTTATAAACCCTCCGTGATGGGGTTTTATACTAGAAACACTGATCAGACCCTTCAGTATGTACCAGGCATCTCTGTAATGCGCAATACACAGCGCCTGGAATCCCAGCCATTAGCGGCCTGCATGTGACACAGACAAACGACCAAATCTCCACCAAGCTCCAGAGTTTAAATATCATACAATGGAAGGGGGAAACGCCATTATTTTAAAGCGTGTTTTTGCAGACACTAGCTTGTATGTTAATAATTTGATACAATCGGTGAATCACCTCCAGCTACCTTTTCTTTTAAAGGGGTGAGGGGAGGAAAGCCATGAGATAATCCTGTTTTTGAACAACCAGTACAATTCTGCTATTGGTTTCATAAACGGTGAGTTTATTCTATCTATTTTAGAGGTGACTATAAGTTCACACTTTAGAATTAAACGTGAAAACGACTGAATGTATTGAGGCCTCCAGAGTCAGTCGAATGCACCAATGAATCGTCCTTGTGGGCTGACTGGTATTAAGTGACTGGATTTTCAGTTCAGCTGAAAGCCCAGCAGCAGCGGTTTTCCTAACTTGGATGCACACGTACGAGATGGAAATGTGCAGCCTTAAAGCACGATGGGGGGAAAGCATACGAGGGTTTCTGTGTTTGTACAGAGAACAACGTCTCCAAATTTGTAAACAGAATTATTTTAATGGAAGACACCGAGAGATTCCTTAGTCCTGTATTTAACACTTCGCAGTGTTTTTAGCAATTAAGGCAAGAGGGGGGTGGGTACAAAGATAAACCACGTTTTTCGCCCTGCAAGTGTGAAAGATAAGATAACAGTAAGCTGGGGCAAAACGTCCGCTTACAACCTCCCCCCCCCCAGCGATTTTGATCTGTCACCTCTTATCTCAAAAATGTTCATTTCGAAAGCAGCTTCAAAAAGCCAAAGGAAAATAAAAGTATTTTCAGTTTTAAAAAGGCATTCATAACCAAGTTCCCTTCCACCGGTTTCCTTCACAAAAACAAAGCAGTAGCTCAGTCAGTAAAGGTTTTCTTCTAAATGTGTCTGTTGGAAACCAGAATTATTCACGTAATTGATTAAATTAAATAAAACTAGGAATAATTAAGATTTACTGTGCATCAGAGCTCTTGTTCTCACTTAGTACACGGAGCTACAAGCCAGGCTTTTATTTTAGTAGTTAAGGAACTTGTCTTTGTTTTACTAACCACTCACTGAGTTGAAACTAAACAGGTAGCTGTATTTGGGAGGGTCACATAACAGTGTCAACATATGGTGATTGTTAATACAAAATAAGAGCCTCTACTGACTTTTTACAGGCCTTTTTAGAGTTAAAAATGGGGGAAATGCCATAGGACTGGCTGCAGATTGAACTAGTGCAGAAGTGGATTTTTAAAAAAAGTTCACAAAAGAGAGGGCTCTCTCAGATTTATACCTTTAGTTAAGTTCTACAATTTCACCCCATTGTATATACTATCTGCTTCTCATTGGAGCTAACAGAAGGCGGCTTCTTCCCATTCCCTGTTGTGGGTACGTCCCCAGAGACCGCAGCCCCTTTCTCTAGACCTACGGGCCCAGACACACAATTTATCCAGTGTAACTTTTGGAGACATTCAGCACCTGTGAACTTGGCAGACAGTGAGGAAAGAAGCAGGACATACAGCCCCCAGCCCCCACCACCAGACACACAGGCATAGGACCACCAGCCTGGGATAAGAAGTGACACTCCTCAGAGCAACCCCCATTCCCTCTTTCCACCAGGACAGAAGCAGGACATGTTTATCCCTTCACTCATCCCCTAGCACCAGATTTTGAATCCAGGAACACACACACACTGCACATCCAGCGCCAGGCATCTCCTCCACCTCCTCCCCTTCCCTCACATGCTGAGAACAGGGCCCAGACATGAAGACACCCTCTCCCATCACTCCAAGAAGCCAAGGCCACATGGCCTGGATCTGCTGAGTCTCAGCCTTCAGCAGCCCTTCTTCACTTCTCTCCCTCCAGTCCTGCCCCCAGGGTGCAGCTCCCAAACCCTGGCTCAGTCTAGACAGAGGGCGCAGCCCTCCGCCATAACATACGCTCCCCGCACCCCGTCCCTTCCTGGTTGGGAGGACACACACGGAAGCACACCGGCCCGGCCGGCTTAGCAGCTCTGCCGAGGCAGTTGCTGAGGGCGCAGAGCTGATCTCCATGCGGGGAGAGGGGAGTTCCCCAAGGCCAGGCGCGGCCCCAGTCTCCTCCTTCTCAGAAACCCGCCGCAGTTATTTTCTCGTAGCGAGTGGGTCAGCAGCTGATGACAAAAAACCACCTCCTTAAACCCTAGCCCTAGGCGATTAGTCATCCCCAGAGTTCCCCTAAGTCACAGCAACTTGGCAAGCCCCCAAGCCCAGCCGTTAGCAGGGTCTGCGTCTCCTGGCTCCCCAGGCACCCTCAGCTACTGAGTCTGGGGCGACTGCGACAGAGGAGGAGGACGAGGAGGAGGAGGGCTATTCAGGGGGACAGGAGTGGGTGTTGGGCTCCTTCCCAGGCGTTTCTCGCTCTCAAATGATTGCGAAGCGTTTTATCTTCACAGTCACATCAGCAGCTAACGAAGCTCGGCGGCTGCAACCCACACGACTCTTGTTCCCTGCATTTATCCTTCAATAAAAGCCGATTCCTTTATTAGAAACAGGAGACTTGTCTCCTACCCGCCCCTGTCAAATCCCAACCGGCAAGGCGCAGCCGACACCTCCCCCCCGCCAGCTCTCTCTCACACACAGCCCCTGGCCAGGGGCAGCCCACACTCCCCATCAACTCGCCAACCTCGGGCAGCCCACACTCCCCCCATCGAATCCCCCCCACCAGGGCCACCCCCTATCAAATCCCCCCTTGCCAGGGCCAGCCAACCCTCCCCCCATCAAATGCTCCCCCATCAAATCCCCCACACCGGGACCAGCCACCTTCTCCCATAAAATCCCCCCCACCAGGGCCAGCCAACCCTCCCCCTATCAAGTCCCCCCCTCACCAGTGCCAGACATCCCTGCCCCCACCAAATCCCCCCTCACCAAGGGCAGTGGCTGGCCCCATCTAATCCCCCCCACCAGACGCAACCCACACGACTTTCGTTCCCCGCATTTATCCTTCAATAAAAGTCCTTTCCTTTATTAGAAACAAGGAGCTGTCTCTCCCACCGCCTATCAAATACCCCTCGGCAGGCGCAATCAACACCCCCACACCACATCCCCCTCGCCACCAGGCGCAGCCCTCCCCTCCAAAAAATTCCCCAGCATGAGCGGCAGCCGCCCCCCCCCCCTCCTCCTCCTCCTCCTCACCAAGCGCAGCCAACACCTCCCTCCCCCTTCTCTCTGGCTCTCAAATCCCCCATCACTAAGCGCAGCCAACCCAACCCCCTCCTTCCCCCGGCTCAGCCAACCACCCATCAAATCCCCCTCGCCAGGCTCAGCCCCCCGCCCTCTTTAAATTCCCCACCCACCCCCAGGCAGCAGCAGGTCTGCGAGGCGGCCGCGCGCTTGGCTTGTGTGTGACTAGCAGGAGCCAGAGCTGCCGCTGCCCGAGCGGGCTGCGCGAGGCTTCCCCCGGCGAGCCCGTGCTCAGGGGGCCCGCGCCCCGCACCGCCCGGGCTGCCGCGCCTGGCTCCAGTGGAGGCAGGTGATTCTGCCAAGCACAACGCGGGGTTTGAGCGCGGGATAATAAAGCGCTATTCAGGGGGCTGTGGGCAGCGGTGCCCGGCCGCGCTGCCGGCTCAGGGGCGGTAGCTCTCGCCCAGGGAGACCCCCCCCCAGGGTCGGGCCCCGGAGGCGGAGAACTCGCAGCGCACCCCACCCTCGCCCCGCGGGGGAGGAGGCTGCAAAGGGCTGGCAGCAGCCGGCGCGGGGCCTTGGCTCCCCCTCCCCTAGGAGGGAGCGTCAAGCTCTAGGGTTGCAACGCCGGCTCCTCCTTTCCCTGCTGCCCGGCGGGCGGGCGGGGATCGCCCAGCTGCTTCCCCGCGATAAGGTGCAGGGTGTGAAAAGCGAGAGGAATCAGGGGCCTTGGCTCTCCGCCCCCGCTGTCGGAAGCGGTGACCGCGCAGCCCACCCCTGGGTGCGGCAGGGCTCGGGCTCGCCCCCGGGGCCAGCTGTGCGGAGCAGGGGGCGCGTGCCCACGCAGCAGCGCTGTTCCGCACAGGGAGGTCGGGGCCCGCGGGCCCCCAGCTGCCCCCCGGCCCGGGGCCTGGCTGGCCGCGCCGAGGCTGGGGCAGGCGTTGTTTTGCGATGTGGCTTTGCAGCCAGAGGCTGAGCGCCGGGATCACGCGGAGGGAAGGGGGGGGAGCGAGCTGCGGGCTGTGTGGGCGCGGGGCGGGGAGGGCGGCTCCGCCTGGCTGCCTGCTAATCGCACGTTTTCCGCTGCTAAAAAGAAACCGAGAGACACCGTGGCCGAGCCGAGCGCTGCCTGTGTGGCTGTGCCAGGAAAAGATGGCGCTGTCTCCCCTCCCCCGCCGCTCGCTCGGCTTCCTCTTCCTCCCCGCCAGGCCAGCTGAGCCGGGCAGGTTTCCGAGCCCCCTTGTTCAGCAGGACCCCATTAGCCTCCCAGCCGCGCGGCGCGGCCCCGTCTTTCCCAGCCCGGCCTTGGCGCGTCCCCCTTTCTCGGCAGGGTTCGCCTTTGTCTGGCGCGCTGCTCTCTGGCCGGGGAGACAGGTTTTTTTTGGGGGGGGACTCTCCCAGCAGCGCCTCCTATTTCCTTCCTCGCCCCACGGGCAACAGGGCGGGGGCCAGACCTCGCGGCCGGAACCTTTGGCGGGGGATCTGGCTGGGTTTGAGACACAACGTGACCTCGCTGGGCTCCAGCTGGCTCGCGCTGGGCGGCTGCTGCTGCTGCTGCCCTGGGCTTTGTATGTGACCGGGCTCCCCCTCCTCCCGTCTCCATGGTCTCCCAACACCTTTACTGACGGGGAAAAGAAGGGCTGTGCGTGGGTGCGCGCCTGGGGCAGTGGGCAGGAGGTGCGCCGCGCTGGTGGCCTGCTATGGCAAGAGGCACGCCAGGCCCGGAGGAGTTTTACCTGCCCGGAGTTGTTTTATGGGGCTGCACACAAAAGGCGGCCCTGGCGCTTTGCATTTGCCCCTGTTAAACCTGCTCTGCTGGGGGAACTCGCGGCAGGAGCGTGGCACCCTCCAGGGCAGACAGACTCGCCGATCTAACAGTTCCGGGATCTCTCTCCCCCTGTACGACACCCTCAGAGTTGCCCAAGTGCTAACTTTTTTTTTAAATCTGCAAATTAAATTCAGCGTTGCTCTCTCCGAGTCCTGTTCTGTTAATTGCACATGGCATTGGGGCGCCGCTCGCCAGGGATGCATGAAGGCCTCAGAGATTAGTTGCAGGCTCGTTCCAGCCCTTCCTAATCGGACTTTTCTTAAAACAGCCCTGAGTTGTGACTGATTTTCAAGGCGTTTTCACGGATAATATCTGCTCTAGGGACGTGGTGTTTTGAGTTAGCCGCTTGCCCAAGCTTATAGCTACGAATTATGTAGGGAGAGGTCAGGTCTGCAGGGGCTTTGTGTGTCTGCAAATCTATTTGTGTAATGATGATTTGCATTAAAGGAGCACATAGTCTCCCCCCCCCATGTAAAATGCGCAATCAGTGCTGGTGTTTCTAAGCAGAGGCTTTGTACCACAGTGTGATTTCACTGAAGGTGTCCACAGTATTTTGCCTTCTGTATAAGAAGAGAAATAAGACACCTTTATCAATTATTTCTGGCGCCATTATCATAGCTAATTCTGTGGTTTATCGTCGTTTAAATCTGGATAGCGTGATTACTTTCACATCCCCTCTTCCGACCAAAGGTTTTTTATTTTTATTTTTTTTTGTGTGCGTGATCAGTTGTGACTTGTAAAATTAGCCTGTCTAAATCGTCGGCAGCGAAAGGGTTTGCATGTGGCCTTTTCAAATGTTTCCTTTAACCGACGCCTACTTCATCTATTTGGTGATCAAGAAATGGTGTGTGGAGTGACTGAACCTAATAACTTGTCCACTTGTTCATTTCAGGGACATTGATTTCTGGTTCCAAGGCACTCTTAGCATTGGCTACAGCTGGGGGCATTTTACAGATGTCCTTTAGCCTAGATAAATATAAGCGAGAATGTGAACGTTATTAGCCAAATAAATAAATACATCATTTACTTATGCACGTTATTTTAGCATAATTTCCAAAGAGAAATTATACCCAAGTTGCAGAAGGAAAAGCAGCACTCGAGGATACTTTGTCCTATATGTTGGGTTTTTACTTCCTCCATTTTAAATTTTGCCAAGAGCCTGACTGGCAAACTCGGTTGTTAATCGAAGGCAAATTTCTACATCGTCTAATAAAGCGCGGGTTAGAAAAATCTCGAGACGTTTCACTAACCTGGTCTCTCATTCAAGATTGAACATTAACAAATCTCGACCCCCTGGGGCACACCCGGAGGCCTTGCCTTTCAGACCTTTGTCTGCTTTTGGCAAGGCAGACACCAAGCACTTTCCTCCTTAAAGGCATTTGGGCTAATACGATTACAGCAGAGCCAGTTTTAGATATTTTTTTAGATTAAAAATCATGCAGGCTGACCCTCGGAGCCATATTACTGAACCGATACACTTACAGGGGCAAGTGCGTTGTCTGTTGACTCAGTTAAATGTTCAAAATGCCATTTGCATTTGCTTCTCGGCATATCATAAAGGTTTGATCAAACTCTCTGCGCCTAAGGAAACAGTGGCAGTAAATAGGCAGAAGTTTACACTGCTAAGCAAGCACAGGGTAGGCAGGTTTTGCCTGTAAAGTGGAAGGCGAAAGAGTTGCCCAAACCTTCACTTAACTACGATCCACCCTGTTCAAAAGTCCCCAGAGAGCTGCAGTAAAAACATGATTTGGGAGAACTACCAAGCCGTCGCCACGGGGGTTCCTCAGCTGATTTGTAATCAGGAAAATGGGAGCTGCTCTCACGCTCACCATAATACACGGCGAACGCATTTCTGCGGGCTCCCAGAGTAAATATTGCATAGAAAACAGACTGTGTTGGAAAGCAGAAATCTTCCACTTCTTAGCACTTAGCAACCGAGGGAAGCGTTGTACGCTCTCCCCTTAGCCAGGCTCGATGTGATTTACTTTCTGGTTGTGAGGCAGATATTCACTTGTCAGTTCAAGGGCAGGACAGAAACGGTGCAAGCGGAGTTTTCTGGACAGAAATCTCTCGCTCATTTACAAGGCTCTGCTCTATCCCCCAAAGCCACTCTCCAACACCTTTGTTCTGCGCGCAGCTGCCTTTAGTTTCACCGTTCTACCCTTCTCCCTGCGGCTCACTCCCTCCTCAGACGGGTTCGGGGGGCTTGATTATAAATGACAGGGGAAATGACAAGAGCTGAAGCTACAGCGAGCAAACAGAAACGGGCTCTGCTCTCTGAGGGCCCAACCCCGTGTGTAGCCATGGCAGTTTTGCCTGGGTCATGAAAGCAGGATGGGGCTTTACACGCAGGCTGGATTTCCCAAGCAAGGATAAACACATTTAAGTCACCTGGCCTGACTATTCGGTGCCAGGGTTATATCTGTGTTACAGGGCTGCGTCTCAAAAAAAATCTATACAAGCGTGTAATGACTTATCTGTAGGGCCCTACCAAATATCTGTTCTGGGGTGATGAAAATAAGGTAAGCGCTACCCTTCTTCACAAAGCGATGCTCAAAGGCCAGTTATGGGACAAATTGCATTTAGGAGATTGTTACAGAAGAGATTAAAGAAAGCGGCAGTATGACGCTGACGTAGCAGAGATCCTTGGGCGAAGTATTTCTCTGTACTAAGGCGAACCTGCTATTTAAGCCATGTCTACAAGTCTTCCTGTGATTGTGTCAGCAAAGTGGTTGGTGAGGACTGGGAGGCTCTGAGCACTGGCTGGGAGGGGACTATATGTAAGCAATGTGTTTGCTACGTGACGCATATGTCACATAGTCAGAGCACAGAGTAATCCACAGAAGTATCAAATGGATAGTGACAGCCAAGGGTAGGGGGGTTCTCCAGTGTCCTTTCAGCACCGGTAGTCCTCGCTGGCTTGGCAGAGATGTATCTTGCAGCGGGGTGGTGTATAGCTACCTCTAACTCTGGGGCAGGAGGCTCTGACTGGCATTTGCCTCAGTCTTCGTTGAAAAGGGAGGACTCAGTTGGCAGCACAGAGTTGACACACTCAGACGTCTAGACTTCTGTTGCGTATTTCTAGAAACACGGAGCCTTAACGAATCGACTCTTTGGAGCCCCCCTTGTTGGACCCTGAAACTAAAGGTTCTCGCCTACTTCTTACACTATTGAGTTCTGAGAGAAACGTTTGACTAATTCTATTGTGCCCCAAGGGGCGACTCTTGGGGAAAATGATGCACCTTGTTTAAACTGCATTTGTTGCCGCATAAACACTAGATGTTCCTGACTACCCCGCCCTCTGCTATCAGCAGCTAATTCAAACTATGTGCATTTAACCTGGAGCCTTTTTCCTGAGCACCCTGATTATGGTTTGGCATTCCAAGTCATTAGCAACAAATGGAGCTGGTTCTTCAACAAGGCAATGGCCCTCAATGATCTAGCCTCTCTGCATTTTCTGGGGCCCTGACGCTATGCCCTGCAGAAGGCTTGCAGTTCTTCCAGTCAGGCCTGGAGTGCTTGGGAGTAGGAACAGCTAGCTAAGAGAGTCTATTTTTAATCCCTTTTGTCCCATGAGGTCAAAGTTATTTTTATAGCCACATCTCCAGATCTCCCTCTCTGGCCTCCAAGGAGGTCTTAGAACAAGTAAGGGAACATACACCACTAACCCCAGATGTTAAGTCCAGTTGAAGGCCTATGTCATGCCCAGGTTCTTAAGCAGCAGGCTTGTCTTCTTATTCTCCAAAATCCTGCAATTATGCAAATGTTCGGGATGTTTTCCCCTTTGATGTGAACTTCCTCAAAATTATCCCTTCTCATTACGGAGCATGAAAATGCCTCTTGGACATGTAAAATGAACTACAGAGCTCCTTTCATCCTCTTGTGTTGTATTCCTAACAATAGTCTCTCAAGCCCTGCACTCTTAAATTCTTTGAAATTGAATGAAATAAGCTTCCACAAGACTTCTCTGCCATGACTATGTTAGGGGCCACTCTGTGCAGCCGCTGGATGTTTTGTTTGGGGAAGGACTGAAGGATCGTGTCCTGACCTAGGTCATTGACTTGGATGTAAATTTTACTTCCTGCTTACTCCTCCAGTTCCCAAAGGGTGTGGACTCTCGCATTGTTATTCTGAGAGCAGCATAGATTTACGGTAGTATGTTATGACAAGTTGATCTGTGTTCTCAAATTATGTACAACTAATGGGTTTACGCCCCTATCCAGCTAGGAATTCACATTTGCTTGGGCTGTTTTCCATCACCATTGACCTCCCTATCTCTCCCGTGTGCAGTGAGTGTAAGTTGATACCCTCTTATCTACTAAGAGAAGCTCATGAACAAGTCACTAGAGAGCATGAAGCTGACCAGAAGTTGGTGGTCAGTCATATTAATTTTATCCAAAGTGGACAATTTGCTCCATCTGCCTGGCCCGGGGATTTTGCAACACTTCCCTGACATCATTCCCTTCTTCACTGTTTGCACATGAAACACTCCAGTGTGTGTTTAAGACATCAAATAACAGTCTCTGAGACACTTTTAACTCAGTGTTTTGTTGCACCAATTACCATCTCTTGTTCCATTTTTGATTAGGAAGATTAACAAGGCACTGAATGTACCTTATATTTAGTATCTCCACAGAACAATAGGTATGATTTACAAGACCCGGGAGAGTCATAGCAGGTTCTCTTCATATTAGGGACTAGACACCAAGCTGTGCCTTGAAAACTTACCTCCTTCCTCCCCCTTGAGAAAAATATTGTGGTTTAGTAAAGACAATTGGCTGGAGGTATTTTTATGAAACCTCATAAAGGTTAATACTGTTGCTTAAATAATCTCAAGACTATCTAGGTGTCTCTCTAAACCCCCTTACCCTTTCCCCTGCCATTCATTCAGACAAGCTGCAGGGCTCTTTAGGCTAAATACCAGTCCTGTTAGAGAATGGAGTTCTAGCTTTAAAACAGGTCAAATTGCCTTCTGCCTTTTTCTGCTTCTTTGTGATGTATAAAGAAGGGCTGAAAGGAGATTTTATGGGGCAAAGGGGTGGCACTCAGGGGTGTTGCCTGCTTATTTATTTATTTATTTATTTATTTTCCTTAGCATTTCAGCTCTTACGTAACCTGCAATATTATGGCAGTTAGAGAACTAGTGAAATTGTGGCATCACAAGACAAAGCTGCGCAACTGGAAGTGGTTTTTGTCAGACTGTTTTAGAATTCTTTGTCTTGTTTGTTAACCACTATTTAACTCCATTGCCCAATGAATGTTTGAAAGAGGAGTCTATTTTAAACAGATGTAATACCCTTGCCTATTTAAAATTAAGATCTGAGTGTTCACAATACACATATTTGAGACCTTTGGGAATATCAGGGATTAAGAGACTTGAAATAGCTGATTCACAGATATTAAGGCCAGGAAGGACCGTTATGATCATCTAGTCTGACATCTAGTCTGACATACTGCATAACACAGGCCAGTGAATTTCACCCAGTCATCAGGCCCATAACTTCTGCCTGAACTTTTAGGAAAGTATCCAATCTTGATTTAAAGCTTTTAAGCACCAGAGAATCCACCATATCCTTAGGTAAATTGTTCCGTACCCTCATTGTTAAAAATGTGCCTCTTATTTCTAGTCTGAATTCATATCATCAGTGTCTAACCAGTTTATCTAATTATGCCTTTCTCTGATGGAGTAAAGAGCTCTCTCCTATCAGAAATCTCCACCTCTAGATACTCGGAAATACCATGTCAAATCAGCTCATATCCTTCTCTTTGGGTAAACTAAATAGATTTAACTTCTTTAGTTTGTTACCCTAAAACAGGTTTTCCAGACCCCAAATCATTTTTGGAGCTCTCTTCTGAACCCATACTAATTTCTCAACATCCATTTTAACATGCAGACACCAGAACTGGACACAGTATTCCAGTAATGGTCTCATTAATGCTGGAAACAGAAACAAAGGCACCTCCTATCTCTACTCAATATTCCCCTTTTACACACCCAAAAATAGTGTTACTCTTAGCCACACTATCACACTAGAAGTTAATGTTAATTTGTTTTCCAGCATGGCCTCTAAAGTCTTTTCAGAGTCGCTGCTTTCCAAAATACTGTTCCTTCATGCTGGAACTGTAACCTACATTCTTTGTCCCTTGATGTATGGTGTTGCATGTGGCTGTATTAAAACATGTAGTTCAAAGTGAGTCCAGTTTACCAAATAATCCAGATCACTGTCTAGAACAGACCCATCCTTACAATAATTAATCACTCTGACAATTTTTGTATCATCTGCAAACTTTGCCAGCAATTATTTTATATTTCCTTTCTGATATTACTAAGGTTTAAAAAAAAACAGAAAACAAAGAAACAGAAAAAAAGCTTTGTTTTGAGAAATAAAGTAAAGATGTCATTCAGGCCTTCTTTCCCCAGGATAAAGAAGCAAATGAGTCCAAATCCATGTTTAAAATCCTTCACAGATCACCTTTAATAATTGTTCTCAGCACTATAGACTCTATTAAAAACACTGACTTTGTTTAGAAGTCACCCATCTGCATGCAGGATATTGTTTTCAGCATATTGGGCATCCGTTGATCAAACTAAGGAGCATTTGTTTTATGAGCTAGGCATTATTTTACACCGGTTGACCACCATAAACTTTCACAGTGGCTGCAGAAGTCTTACAGACATAGTGAAGTGCTTTTTCCTCAAAACTAGCTACTTACAGGGCTTTCAGATTAGTGCTAACCCATGAGATCTGTGAATCTATTGAAGCACAAAGAAGCCACTGCAGAACTCCTGCATTTTCTGCCTTTCCTCATCAGTAACACCTGAATCCAGCTGTAACTGTAAATTATAAACATGAGAAAAGAGGTGATAGTTGACATTACTCAACAAACCCTCGTTATGTTCATCCTTTTTATATTCTAGGTCATCTTCTTGAGCTCAGGGTGACCCTATCTAGGGGCTCAACTTGCTTGTCCAAGTATGTGAGAATATCAGTCAAAGGTTCCCGGAGGATAGATATCTTAACTTCACTGCACCTACTTCCCTACTCCCCTCTTTATTCTCAAGCTACACCTGCAGTTTAACTCAGACAGCTGAACAGGTCACCTCAATGGATGCCAAAAGATTAGATTCATCTACATCAAATAAATTATGACTGAACTCCAGCTACCTCTTATTATTTGTATCACAGTATTTCCTAGCCACTCTATCAGAGATCAAGGCCACATTGTTCTAGGTACTGTACAAAGGTACATTGACAGAGTCTCTGCCCTGAAGAGCTTTCTTATAAATTACCTGTCCTGAGTCTCATAAACAGGCTTCCCCTCTGCCCTCCTCCAAATGTTGCTTCTTTAGCATACACAGCTTGGGCATACATTAATATTATATTACCCTTTCTACCAAATATGACGGCAACTAAGTTTTGTTCTAGATTGGTTCTTTATATCTTTTTAGGAAAAGTACCCATTCAGGGAATGAGCATATACTCTTATATCGGTCATACACCATCCTAGAGAGATGATTACAATCAATACTAAGCTTATTGACCTAGGAATTGCAATCTAGACCAATCGTTCATATATTCACAATGGACCAATAATACATATATACCATGTCAGAGGTCATAGTACGAATTGGAGACATTGGCCAGATCAGCTGATGTGGTGTGGCTGTACCACTCACATGGTCTGGTAGTAAAGCTGGCCCAGGAAAACTCACCCTATGTAAGGGAGATCATCCAGTGGCACAGAACTAGGGTCTCCTCTGCAACTCATCTTCCCTGCTGCTTGTGTAAATGTGATGTGGCTACAGGAAAGGGGACATGGCACTGATATACCTGCATTATGCAAATCCCCAGATGCATCTTTGTCCCCATGTGACCTTTAAAACCTGGTGTAAAGTAGAGGAGCCTCAGGCTGCTGTAACACAGCACAAGGGGGATCATCCAGCACGGAACAGCCCCAGGATCAGGGCAGTGCAAATGTGAGGTTTAAGCCACCTTTTTGTACACACACCTGAAAAATGCTCTGTGCAGCATAACTGCCCCAGATGTTCTGGTCCCTTATAGTTGCACATGTAGGGGAAATTACTTTTGCAGTGACACATGGTACAGCTTTCAGCTCCTAACAGCAGCAATCATTCATTTGTATATTCAGATACTCACAGTTTATGACTGACATCATACAGGTTTGGCCTGTCTACATACAGCCCAAACTTTCCTAGCTAAGAGAAAGCTTGTGTCTATAGATATATTTGTCTACCCTGATCATGGACATCCTCTCACACAGTTGTTATCACTGCCCTCTAAAAGATTGTTATGCAGATCTCACATTCAAAGCAGGTTCTTAGTTTGCCCTTTCTATAGAAAGTGAACATGGAGTAGTCACCTTTGTTATAAAGCACCATTGGGTTGTAGGTAACTCACATGGGCTCCACGTTAATTTCAATGCATTAAAATACAATTTATAATTTTATAAAGCTAAAGAGCTAAATACAAGAAGACCTGCAGTTTTTGGTCACTGCTCAGGATCATTTCTATCCTTGCTAGTTTACCTATTGCTGCACATAGCCAAACTGCTCATTACAACATGTTCTTTCTTCCATTCAGCTATGAGGAAAGTTATTCTAATTTGATGTGCTGTTTCTGGGCCTGCTCCTGCTCCCATCTGACTCTCTGGAGATTTTGTCAGTTTCACATGTGTCTAAAGCCAATATTGACATACCCTTGTTTAAATATCTTACATCAGAGGGGCCCACAGGAACCTAGGCCAGGAAAACTGTTCCCCTACAAGTTATTGCTTCTTTTTTAAAAGCACTAGAGACCCAACAGTCTGGATGAGGCCTCACTCATCCAACCCAGATCTGTACTGTTCTCTGCAAGCTGTTGGCTGGCTGATGTAGGTGTCACTTAGCCAGTACAACTTCATAGAACTTTATCCTTCCCTGTGGGTGAAGCTCACCCCTGAAGGCTAACACTAGGCCTAGGCCTCACTTAAGTCCTGTTTTGAAGGTATAAGTGGGATTTAAGAGATGCATAGGTTATGCACTTGCTCTCTGAACACCTTGTCTTTATTTTAAAAAATGTTCAGTGTTTTCCTATTAAATATTATATAAATAAATAGCACTCCAATATATCTTAAAAATTAATTAAGATACACATCAACAAGTTCAAAGTTTTTCTATGCCTGTGGAAGCATTGGTCTTTGAACACCTGTATTGAGACTGGTTGTACTTTAAGTTGTTTTTCTTTAATTTAGGGCCAGACAATGTCCATGGGCATCAGAAGAAGATAATTTGTTCCTCAAAATGGTGTACATCTGATCTCCATGCTTCTTCCTTTCTGTCTTCTCCCTGTACTGTGAGATCAGACCACTTCAGCATGAGGGTAGGTGGGGCCTCAAGCTGAGATCAGACTTTAAAGTGGAGGAAAAAATGGGCTGGGCTGGGACAAGTGGGCAGAAGAATCAGGGAAAGGGGAAGGAGATAAGAAGCACATTGTTCCTCAGTGTGGGGATGGCTGCAGAGTTTCTGTCTTCATCTGAAACTCCTGACTGGATCTGGCATTAAAATGAAGGTAATAGCCCACAGTTCCCTGCACAGATCTCAGAAGAATCTCCAGGGAGATCTGAAAATGCCACCAGGGCATCATGGGACAGTAGTGGAGGACTATCTGAACCACTCTGTTCTGAACCATTGTAGTACAATCTGCACTGGCATTAAAGCAGTGCAGGAGGCTGATCTGGATCAGACTAACACAGCTACCCCTCTGATGCTGGATCAGATTGAACTGCCACCCTGTCGAAAGCAAGTTTAATCCAAAAGGTTTCTGGCATGCATATAAACCAGGTGGGTCTGATGTGTTTTACAAGTGTGCTAAAAGGATCATGTGGTTCTCGGCAAAGTAGACCTTGTGGTATAGGCTAGGGTAGTTGGACTGTTAAGGCCAGGGCAAGAATTTTGATTTTTTTTCTGCCTCTTAGTCCACCATTTTCTTTCTAAATGCTACTTCTTTATGAGAATTATAATATTTAAAAAGAAAATAGACAATTTTTATTGTGTTGGTGCAAACCTAATTATTTCTCATGATGTTGAATGTCCATGGCAAAATAACTGCTCTCTGCAGGAGGCCTGCACAAGGTGCATAGACCCTAGAGGTGAATTTCAGCCGTAGCCCTTTTCATTACTCAAATGTTCAGCTACTGTCTTATCAGTGAACACTGAGACTTGGAGTGGACACTGCCAAGAACAAGAAAGAGGGGCACTGTCTTCAACCATCTTGAAGAAGGTTCACTGCCAGATACATGCTCCTTTCCTTGTTTACTCTACCTACAGATTCTTCATGTGCTCCCTTGCTCATGGGTGTGTGTTCTCACACTCTAACATGCACACATCTATTTCCGTGTCAACATACACCTGTTGGTTTCAGTGTCATAGATGACATTACATTTTATCCCAGATACAGTTATTTTAACACCTTTTTTGTGTTTATGGCTCTATCTTAAACTGATGCACTTAGTCTCTCTCTCTCCCAGTCAGTGGCAGCAACATATGACCAAGGATCAACTGTTCTTGCAATCTGTTCAGTTACATTGCACACCTGGTCCTTGTGCTTTGGCTAAAGTCAGTTTTCTCTCCCATTACAGCTCTTTCTACAGCTCTGGCACAGACACATCTGTGGCACAAGTGCTAACCTGGGGGTGCAACAAGGGCCCTTGAGTCATTTGTCTCTTAGCCAGTGCCCTCTGTTCTGCTCTGCTGAGGATGATCCACTCTTGCTAGATGTTCTTAAGCAATGTATAGAGATATAGGGCTGGTTATAAATGTTTGCCTTTCTCTCTCGGCTTTAGTAGCTGTACTCAGAAGGCCCTTCTGTTTGTTCGTTTGCAAGGATTTGTCAAAGGCTGGTGCCCACAACCCATAAATACCCTCTGTTCTTTAAACTGGGCCCTTTGTTATTTCGGTAGCCTTCAATGAAGAGGCAGGGATTTCTCCCCTTCCTAGAAAAGGGCTCTGAAACTCAGGAAGGAGAGAATCCTCCTCGCAGCACGGTAACTGCTGGGGTGCCAGCCGGTAGAGAATGTTGTTGTCCATTCACAGCTAATGATCGCCTCGGGCACTTAGTGATGGAAAATCCGGGAAGGCTGCAGAACTTGCACAGCGCTGCCCAAAATAATTGTACGGACCCGTTCCACGTGTCAAATTTGTGCAAGAACGTTCTCTCGCCCCCTCTCCTACGCCGGGAGTGGTTTTAATACCTTTATGTGTTTCAGTAAAGCTAGGAATTTTAAACAGGATATTTGTAACAAGTGCGAAGCTAACCAGCGAGCTCCTCCAATGTGCTAGGCAGGCATGATAAGTCACTTTGCAAGGAACATATAATTCACACGTTCTGCGCCTTTTCCTGAACCTTAGCATATGGGAAGACAGAGGCGCACTAATAAAACTGTAATGGAAGGAAAGATGGGAGCGGGGACCGGGGAGGGACGTTAGCAGGAACCTTTGAGTCAGACAAAAAGGCCAGTGGCAACTCTCTGACGATGTTCAAGTTAAACCATAAGGCTAAATCTTGCCCGCGTTACGGCAGCCAGTGTGATTCTTTGCAGTAGTGGAGCCAGCCGAATTTGGCCCTGAGTCTATTTCCCTCGATATTTTTCTTCTGTCCACAGTTTCTTTAAGCCTCAGCAAGTTAACATTACAAATTGACATGCATCCGAGGAAGTGGGTATTCACCCATGAAAGCTCATGCTCCAATACCTCTGTTAGTCTATAAGGTGCCACAGGACTCTTTGCTGCTTTTACAGATCCAGACTAACACGCTACCCCTCTGATACATTACAAATGAAAAGACCCACCACCACCCTATAGCACTTCCCTGAAATGATCCAGTGGCCTAGATTTTTTTCCCCATCATAATCCATAAAAACATTAGATTTTCAGTGATGCCCTATCGAGATAATCAATCAACAACCAGAGAAGTCCGGTCTGTGGACATTATATCTGCTTGCCTGAGTTGCATAGCAATAAGCAGCTAAAGGAACATGCTGTTATCCTTTGATGTGTGACATTGTCTATGAGGAAAGCCAAACTACTGTCTGTGCATGGAATCTTTTCAAAGGAAGAGTTTTGATTGTACCAGTTCCTTGTTTAGGTAGCTAAGAGTAGGAAGTATACATAAAGTAGCAAGCTTGGGCTACCTCAAAGGTATTTATTTTAATTATCTTTTGGCTGCAACTTCCACCGTTCTTCTTTGTATTATCGCTGCTAAAGTTTACTTGCAGAATTAACTCTCATTATTTTTGTCTTTGTTCTCCAGTGTGCTTGTGTTACGTTTGTACCATGTGTCTTTTTCAGTAACCACCCCTCAGATCCCTGTATTTACTTTATCTCGAGTTAATTCTGAGTGGAAGAGGACAGTGTATACATTAACCCTCTGGGTGCTTGTCTTTTTTTCAGTCAGTGATCTCTGCAACCAGTTCAATACCCTGTAGTCGGATGGGGTCTGATTCTCCTCCCACAGAGATCTAAATCCGAGTGACATCATTCAAGGCAATGGAGTCACTCCAGTGTAGAAATTGGTGTGAAGAGACTCAGGCCTTCAATCTCACAGGAACCGGAATAGACCTCTTCTCCAGTTTGGCTAGTTTAAATTCTAAACGAGGTTGAGAACGTTTACAGATCTGAAACAGCTGCTGGTCTTGCTTTGGCTTGCCTGCTAAAATGTGCCGATCTCCTTTTAATCTGTTTTATATTCACAAATTAGGCACTTAGTTTAGGCAATAAATCATTAGGCAGTTTACCAGACTACCGTGAGACAAACAAGTGAAAAGGGAAAACAATCGCCTAAAAGTATATTAAAGGTAACTGGAAAGACGCGTTTGGAAAACCCTGCCTGCATTCCCGTGGGTATATAATGCACAGAGCAAATCCTGCACATTCTGACATCCTGCCAAGAAACACTTTCCCGCGTCCCTTGGACGGCGCTTGTCCTAAGAAAACTGCAAGCAAAGAAAATCTAGCTGAGCCAGACAGTTGTCCCCCGCTTAAAGCAGGCTCCATTCATTTAGAAGATCCCAGTCTCCTGCTTTGTTTGCCCAGGTATTGTCTCCCCAGGATTGTTATACCTGAAATGTGCTATCCAAGCAGCAGGCTGGAAATAATGACTCACTCGAAATGCGCGATGACCTTGCATTACACATTCACATCAGATCGGCCTATTTGTTTTTTTCTTCTCTGCAAAAGTGCAGCCTTTTCTCAATATTTCATGACATTGCTGCATCTTCCCCTCTGTGGTTTGCATCTGAGGCGCTTCCTGATGCCCGGGGACTCCTGTACAGCAATTGTCGAATCGATTAGCCCCGCTCTTAAAGGAGCCCGAGAGGAGACAGAAACTGAACAGCGAATTTCTCTCCGGAAAGAGCTCCTGTTAAGAGACCTCCTTTCAAGCCTGCTTGCCGGTATCGCAGCGCATCTTCTGGACTTCTCAAAGTTCCCTGTGTGGGAAAAGCTTTGAGGCAGAGACGCAGTGGTTTACTCCGGGAGCCAAGCTCACGTTTGGCTGCCTGGCCACAATACAAAGGCTGCCAGCGAATGTGCTGGGAGGAGGACTGGGCAGCAGCACAAGCTAGGAAAGGGATCAGATTTTCACCTCAGTACATGTTCTTCCATTATCCGATTCAAACCCGGGCTGTACAGACTGGGGCGCATCTTTTACATCGCAAGAGTATGTAGAAAGACGGGATCTCGAGCCGAAACGCAGCCTAGGATGGTGACTGACTGCGATTTCCCACAGGCTCCGTGATTTCCCAACCCCCCTTCAAAGTGGAGTCCGGGCAGCCTGCTTTACCTGGCCGAGGTGAAGAGCTGTAATGCTGTAGTTTACCTGAGCTACAATCCCGCCTGGGGAGAGATGTGCAGTAGGCCGGTCTCAGCCTAGCTCCATTTACACGTAACCCTGTGTTCTTCCCCCGGCGCTGATGGCAAATGTTAAGGGAAGGCGCCCAGCACCATTAGGTTTGTAAAGCTGAACATTGATTTCCGTTTGCAATCAAATATGTGCCTGAGCTGTCCGCCAAGCAGTAACTCCAGGGTCTGCGTGGAAGTGTGACTTACTCCTAATCAGGATAACTAACCTCTGCTAGTCCGGGAGTTGGTTTAAAGGCGCGAAAAAGTCTAATCCGGTGTACCTATCTGAGCCATCTGAAATTATAACGCCCCTCCTCCCGCCGCACAAGCCATGATAACAACCTCATGTAATACTTCTTAAATATTTACAACTAGTTCCACGGTAACGTTATCCATCTAGCTCAAGGACGGGTATTTCCAGAAATCTGTCAATAACCAGGGAGCCCTACCCTAAGGCCCGAGACAAAAGACCAGTGGCAATACTCTGTCTGCAAACGCGGAGGTTGCGGAAACTATTTCAACAGAGACTTTTTTTTCCCCTAAGGGCTCCGTGCCGGGTTAGCCTTTTAACACCGCATTTTCTAGTTCAATCCTGACTCCGGCACGCCAAGCCCTCTGAAGGCAAATACTGTACATCGTTCCCAGCCCCGACTGAAAAACATTAAAGGGAGGGATGGAGAGATCGGAGGGGTGGGGGGTCGGAACAACAGAGAGGGAGCGGGAGGGAGAGAATGCAGATTTAAAGGGACTCACATGAAAGAGAGCAACACAGACCTGTGACCGTCCGCCTTGTGAAATTTGATGAGATCTCTTTGCGAAGAGGCGCTGTCACAGGCTATTTATCTCTCGCCAGAGTGGAGGCTCCGGTTCCCACATCGCCTGTGAGTAACAATGGCAGCGATCAGCAGCTTTTCACGCGCTTCAATGAATGAATGGATTGCGGAAGATGCCTGTGCGCCGCTCAGATGGCTTGACTGATTCATCCCTTTCGTACAGCGCCCGCTCGCTACTGCCTCTCTGCCAAGGGGTCTGACCCGTTTGCCTGTACAACCCCCCCGGCCCAATTTTCGAATTTCTTTGACTTTGGAAGTCTGCCAGAAATGTCGGTGTGGCTGAAGCTTGACACAGCGATCGCAGCCCGGACTGATTTCCACCCTCACCCCGCTCCACCTCCCAGCCCGCGCCCCTAAGTTAACTTTAAACTAGTTTGGCTATTTTTCATTTTGAAAAGAAGAGGAAAGTGCAGGTCGTTGGAGCCTATTGTGGATGGGTGCGGTGTTTTTCATTGGAAACGACAGATATTGGGGCTTGGGCTGCTTTCCCGCCAGGCATTATTTCTTTAATCCGTGTGATTGTTGTCTGGGTGCACTGGAAAGCGAAGAGTTATACCGACTGTTTTGTAGTTGGGGGTATGCATGGACCAATGGACAACAAGGGGCTTAGAAGCCCTTACAAACTTTGTCGTCAATAATCCACAAACCAAAGATTCGACAATACACATGGAGCCATTGTTCTATAGCGATGGTCCTCGGCTCTAAAAATACGTGTAATAAGCTGTTAATTTACAGTAACTAGTTTTTCTTTTACATAACATTAACTAGTTGGTGCCTTTAAGGTCACCTGAGCATTCATTTCCTCTGGGAAATGAGATCTGACTTAAACCACTACATCAATAAAAGTAAGTTGCTATGGAGCCCCATCAGTCCCATTAAAGGCAGAAGGTACATAACAAGGTGGGTGAGGTAATATCTTGTACTGGACCAACTTTTGTTGGGGAAAGAGACAAGCTTCGGAGCTTACATGGTGAGGGCAGACAATGGAAGATCCGAGCAATACCTAGTCTCAGAGGACAGTAGAGGAAATCCTAAACCTTTACCCAATGGTTATTGGCTTGGACGGATTTAAATGAGGCCCTCCCCTTGTATATTCAGATAGCATGTTCATTTTATTCACCATCAAAACATCTGGGGTTCCCTTTCTGAGCCCAGCGTAACACTTTCAAACCTCCTGCCCATTTTCTGCTGAGTTTTATCATCCCGTGGGCCTTGTGGCTGGTTAAAGGAGTGTACAGCGATTAGGCCCCCCATGGTGGGAGTCTGGTGATCAAATGCTGTCTGTTTAATTAAACTGAATCCTCTGTCCACACAGATTGAGTTGTAGTTCACTTTGACACTCCTGTGACTGAGCCGCCTTTCCACGCCCTTTCTTGATGGAGGGGGAGAAGAGGAGTCGCAGATGAGAAAGAGACACATCAAGAACCGAATCCAGGCATAGGGGATCAGTTACAACTATGAAAGAAGGACGCCTCAGCACATTTTCTATTCTGCATTTCCAGCACAAGGAAAGCTAATTCCTCCGCTGAGGGCCTCAGTCAAGCATTTATTTGACACACACGATGCATGGAAGACCAAACACTATTCTCAGCGCAGCCATTAGTTTTCGGCTGGCAAAGGTTTTGATCCAGGTGAATGATGCTGATTTCCGAATGTTCATGTTCAAGAAAAAAAAAAAGAGAGGGGGGGGTAACTTTTTCAGACCGATCTCCCCGATACAACTCTCCTGCTGGAAGCTTTATGTAACGTATCCCCTTCCCCCCGGCACACACTTTGCCAGATACCCCCTCCTCCTCCTCCGCTTGTTTCCTTCCTCTCTGCCCCCTCCTCCACTCCCCGCTTTGTGTTTCCCTGCCGCTCGGCTCCGCGTGTGCTGGTGGCCACAGGGTGAAACTGACTAAAATCTAGAGCTCGGCAGCGCTCTGCGGCAGGCGCTAGCTTCACAGCTCGCAATTCTAGTCACTTTCACTAGCAGCGCCGAGCCAGCCAGCCAGCCAGCCAGCCGAGCAGCGGGGAAACACTACCTAGCGGGTGAGAGACATAACATGGAGAGGGGAGAGTCACCGAGACAACATGGAGGGGGGAGGAGGGAAGAGACCATATGGAGCAGGAGCGGGAGGGAGGCGACATGGAGAGAGCGAGAAAGAGAGCACAGGGACGGAACGGGGAGCGAGGCAACATGGAGGGAAGGGGGGGGGAGGGCTGAGCGACAGCACCGGGGGAGAGAGCGGAGCACGAATTGCCAGGGAGAGCGTCAGGTTCAGGAAAGTTTGAGAAGTAGTCTACGTGCCTCCTGATCTTGGGCGGATGGTGACTCCGGTTGCGCGGCGGTGGCTGCGGATAGAAAATGATCTGGGGGCCTCAGCCAGGCTCACTGTTCTCAGAAAGGAGGGGTGTTTTTGTCCCGTCCCCCCCCCCACACACACACCCTGCTGTTCCCCAAATACAGCCTTTCATCTCCCCCCTCCCCAGCCTCATGGAGAATTTTTTCACTTCCTGGCCTGTTTCCAACTGTTGTTTCCTGACAGAAACATAACGATCAAGTGAGAGTCTTGACTTGTGATTTGCACAATATCTTCTAACCCAGGAGTTCAACTTTACATCACATTTAATACAAATATTAAAACATCAATACATCAAGGGGATTGTTAATGAAATAGTGTGCAGGCACCAGATAGAAGTTCTGCCGGAAACGTGTCTAATTTAGTAAAGCTGAATGGAGTGTTGTTTTTTAATTATTCTGTTAAATCAAATCAAAATATATTGACATGTCCTTACAGCAGAACAGAAATCTGAATAACCTGACTTATCCTTGCACAGGAAAATGACATCAGAACAGGAATCAGAACCTACTAAAAAATCAGAATGCTATTCTAAATCGCAATGCAGGGATCAGGCAGTGTTTACATCATTTTACAAGAAAAGGAAGTGTAGAATCCTGCTACATTGGCATACATGGACACCAGAGGTAGAATCCAGATTTTATAAAAGATAGTAACATAAAATCTCTGTGTATGCTCTTTCTTAGCCTCTCATTCACAATCTCATCATCTGCCATTTAACTGCTGCAACATCCTAATCTCTGGCCTTGACAAACTCAATAATACCGCTTGCTCAAATCCATTCAAAATACTGCAAATGATCATTTCTTTAGCTCTAGCTTAGACCATGTCTGACCTCCCTTTGCCTCTCTCACTCTCACCTTTCTCCAGCCCATCAACCATAAACTATTTTCACTTTCAAAGTTTTCCATGGCCTATTCCCACCAAATATCGTCTCTCAGACCCTATGGAGATTTCCTCCAATACCCTCATGATAGCAGCCTTCATTGCCCACTTCTTCAAATTTCAAACAAGCATCTTTGTGCTTTTTCCAATGCTGCCCTTCTCCCTTGGAAAGAGCTTCCTCTAAACCTGTGCAAAGCTATCTCATCCTTTTCTTTCAAAGCCGTCCTTAAAATTCTCTTTTGCCAGTGACGCCAACAAAAAACTTGACAACAGTTTAGGCTACTGGTGAGCAGCGACTCCTGCCAACGATACTGACCAATATTGTCTCATTGTTTTCTTGTGCTCCCCCTGACTGTTTTATCCAGCTGTTGCCTCTTGTCTTCTCCTTAGTTTGTAAACTCTTTGGGGCAGGGACTTTCTTTTGGTTCTGTGCTTGTGCAGCGCCCAGCACAGTGGGGTTTTGTTCCCTGCCTGGGAATCCTAGGTACTACTCCCATACAAATAATAACAACTAGGGGAATACTGAAGTCATGGGCTCCTAGCACACTTTTAAATAATCCCTCTGAGAGCCCAGGATACACAAGTTAGCGCTCGCTTGATCAGAACATTATAACACTTTAAAAATAGCTGAATATTGAAATTTAAGGCATAATTTGGACAGCACAACTACAAAGCACTGTATATCTGGAAGTGTAAGGCACAAAACAGTTACCTTAATCTTGCACTTATCAAATAACTTCTGAGTACATGTAAATAAACATGCAGCATTTTTCATCATAACACAATATGCTGCTATCAAACTATAATGTAATATATTACCAATCCGGCCAAGGTGCAGTATTCATGCTAATAAACTTCAAGTCAATACTGGTCGACTTAGAAAATAACTTTTAAAAAACACCATCACCAACACACGGTTACTGGGTTTCTCTGCCCTCAGAACAATTTTTTCAAATGCTTGCTCAGCAACTTTGGAGATTGACAAAACATATGTTAGTAAAATGATTGCTACATTTCTAAAGTATTTACCAAGCACAGGCACAGTTCTTTGCAATTTAGCAGTAGTTTCTCTCATTTTTTTCCCAATGCAAAGTAGAAACTTGTAAATGGAATGGTTATAATGTTATGATTCTCGTGTGGTCCAAAAAGTGAAACACAAGGTTTATCGCGGTCACTACCGATCCAAATCCCCTGGGCTCATGGGAGCAGATACCTCCATGCGTACAGCGCATGATAATAATACTGCTACGGATCTCTTCTGATTCCATATTTACTGGTTTAATAAAGGACTACAGGAAGTTTTGAAGGTGCATACGGATCAGAACAAGGAACACCTTATTTCCCGTTTGAGACAAATTCACTTCGGTTTAGCAATCTGTTTCACGGTGTGCCATGATGGAGCGAGATTCCGGAGCCGGACCGGCAGCTCTGCCAGCTAAGTGAACGATTCCAGCACAGCCGTTCCTTGACAGCCGCAGTGCGCAGGCGCAAAATTGCAAAAGGCATAAGAAGGGAATTTTGTATCAGCTCCTTATCTCCAGTATCTTGCATTAAGCTACAGACTTTGACTTCTGCTTTTCTTGCACTGTACAGTCATTTCCCTCATTTCCCTCCCTGGATTAACACCCCTGCATGTATAGGTCGCTAGCTATATGAGACTGCAGTCTCGGTGGGTACGCTCGTTGTAACACCATGTCAATTTGCTATACCAGGAACTACAGTGGTAACCGGTTTGATATAAAAAACTTTTATTCCGATCTTAACTTGCAACTGGTCCCCCTACCCACCCCACCACCCGGGGCCATTACAGAAGGCTGCCAAGCACACGGAGCTTTTATTTTCTACCAACAAAGCAATGTTTATTAAAGTATTCACACGTATTTTCATTTATTTTTGACGTATATTATCGAACATAAGGTCCGTGGGTGCACTGGTGAAACAGGGGAGATCGCTATGTTGCTGTTATAAACGTTACAGACACGGCTAATGTCATATGCATGAACCCTTCTTCCCTGTAGTTCCATAACAAATCTGTTATGACTCTAGGTTTATAACGTGGCTTTACTAGGTTATTTCCCCGACCAGTCAAATTATTTCCTGCCATTATGTTGTTGCCTTCTTGGTCCTTCTCGGGCTGGGGGCTGCAGCAGGGAATTGTGTGTGTGTGTGAGAGAGAAGGAGATTTGGTGGCTGTTTCTTCCCTTGAAAGGCATTGACGTTATGAGCAGCTAACAAGTTGCTCATTATGGGCTGGGGGGAGGGGGCATACACAAGGCTAAACGATTGCGATCTGGAAAATTCAACAAGCAGCTGATCCAATTAGCAGAGCCAACCAAGAAACAAGAGAAGCCCTAGAACAGAGAGGGGTTAATGCCATCCTGCAGGAAAGGGAGGAGGAGTGAGGGGGTGCAGCACCAGTGCCGACGCTTTGGGACATCCCAGTCGATTCTCCTCGCTGCCAGTGCCAGTCTAGAGAGAAGAGCTGCAGCCACCGTTTGCCATCCCCTGCTTCTGAAGCCCATGGCTTGGTAAAGGCTCCGCTGCAGCTGAAAGCACCGCGCATAAAGCACAACACTTAACTGAATCTAAGCGTCGTCAGTTGGCAGGTCTCTAATTCAACTGTGCCACAAAGTCACCCAGCGCCCTCATCTCCCAAGGCAGCACAGACTATGCTCCGGGGATCACGGGGGAGGAGCAGGATTTGGCGGGGGAAGGTGTATTTGGGAGGGGCGGGGGGGGGCGAGCGTGCTTCTGAAACATGCAACGTATCCGCCCACTCCAGCAAGCACGCTGCCATATAGTGATACAAGCATTAAATCAGACATTTGCCTCGAGAGAAAGAGCCCAGGGCGATGGCCTTTGACCTGCTGTACTCTCAGCTACCTGACCCTTGTCATTTCGCGCTATAGCCAGAGCTCTTCCAGCTCCGTGCAAGGGTCCTGTGTCCGATGTGACCTCTTTAAGCGGTGCTCATAAGAACATAAGAACATAAGAACGGCCGTACCGGGTCAGACCAAAGGTCCATCTAGCCCAGTATCTGTCTACCGACAGTGGCCAATGCCAGGTGCCCCAGAGGGAGTGAATCTAACAGGCAATGATCAAGTGATCTCTCTCCTGCCATCCATCTCCATCCTCTGACGAACAGAGGCTAGGGACACCATTCCTTACCCAGCTCTTCTCAGCTAATGCCAACAGCGGCCTCCTCTCCGTCTCAGATGGGAGGATCGAAAAGTCGACCAAACCAAGCTGCTTTTCCAGCAAATACAATAATCAGGTATCTTGAAATAACTCTGCGGTTCGTGAGTTTCCAGCAATACCTCTTAATGGCACTCTCAGTACACAGTCTCTCTCTGTGCTAGCTGGGAAAATCACCCAGACACGAGCACGTTCCACCCTCTTTAGGGCTCGCTGGCTGCGCTTACAATTATTGCATTACTCTGGGGTACGCCTTTTTTTGTAACTAAGCTTCTCTTACCAAAAAAACCCGCTTACAAGCACCCCGCTTAGAAGTTTCCTTCCCGGTAAATGAAGCCTACCGCCCTGGCAGGGTTATAAAGCGAGCACAGTATAGCCACCCCTCTGAAAGTAGGCTTTGCGGGCGGCCATTGGAAAAGGCTTGAGCATCTATTTTGGAGAACACCACTCTTCTTTTAGCTATGGCGGAGGGAAAGCTGCTGTGTGGCATGCGGCTCTTGGGGGAATGCTGGCGAGAGATTTGGTGGGGGCGGCGGGGACATAAGGCACAGAAAGCGAGAGAAAGAGACGGAGTCCTTGAGCTACCCACAAAGTGGCGCCTACCCAGCCAGCGTTCAGACGATAAGCTTCCTGCCCGCAGCAAAAGGGCAGACGTGGATACAACGGACAGGCTAGAATGGCCAGGAGAAAATTCAGACGGCAGACAATGGTATTACACACCAATGTACACAGGCAAACATAAGCCTGCGCCTCCTTCACCCAACACACACGTACAGGTCCAGGTACACGCCACACACACGTTCCATGTATATAATATATAATACACCGCCATACACACACGTGTCCATACGCATGGCGCATATATACGCAGACCCCCCCTGGCCCTACCCCCACCCCCACCCCCCAGTACCATAGACACAGAACCTTATCCCCACCGGACACACAGAGATCAAAGCTGTCAGTTGCCACAATTAAAACAAATCGCTGCTCCGGTTCCTTCTCAATATACTTGGTCCACTGGAAAAGAAAATTAACGACTTAGAGGAAATCGCCATTTTAGCAAACAAATCCAAGGGCTTCGCTGCTTGGCACCCTATTGTATCCAAGGTGCAGGAATCCCCCTTCAGTTCTGCTAGCCGTTGGAGGTGTCTGAAGAGGCGACATGGTTGAATGGAATCCCCCCCATTAGAATGGCTAGGACTTACAGCCCGATTGGAGATGTATTTACTTTGTCCCCGCTTCCCCCGTGCTTGCTTGAACCACATAAATGCACTTTTTAAAAATGAAAAGCAGTGCGCTGTAACCGTTCCTGCTTCCCCCCTGGCTTCTCTTTAGCGCTGGCAGTACCATTGTTAGCGAGCAGCGAGGCTAGCTAGCCGGGTGTAAGTAATTAGTTTGATATGTCCAACGTGGACCTTAGTGACATTGTTAAGGAGGTGAAAGCTTGATGCTTATAGAACCAAAATGCTGGGCTTTCGCTTTCACTCAGGATGTGTGTAACACAGAGAGTTCTTTCTCGGCTCGCCTGATTTTAACTTCCTCTAAATCTCTTTCTTGCTCAGAAAACAGCAACGAGAGGAAACACGCTGCTGCTGTGCAAAATGTGGACCATGTGTGGGAACTATTTACTCAGAGCGTAACGGCAGGCACCAGGCGAGGAGGCTGGGACGTCTGTGGGTGGGGGTTCATTTTTTCCCTTAAGGCCAAAAATGCAGAGTGTGTGTAATCGTGCTTTTAAAATACTTCGCTTCGGCTGCGTGTTGTTTTGTATCACAGGGACTTAGAGATCCGCCTTTGTGCTCCCCACGCGTTGTGGCGAAGGGTTCAAACAACAAAACCTTTCCAGTCCTGCAAGGGAGCAGCTGAGTCGCAGGACTGGAAGCTCCGCTGCTTGTCCAATTGGCTGCTGTGCAATATTAAAAATAAGTAATAACAATAACAATCCCCAGCCTTTCCTCTTCATAGATTTCATGTGGATGTAGCAGGAAGTGCCTCTGGCCTTGAAGCAGCCTATTGCCTGTCCCCCCCCCTTTCACGGGGAGTGAGAAAAAAAGGTCTGCAGCTGACAAATATTATCCATTCTTTTCATCGATCGGAGCGTATACAGATGTGATAGCTTGATGCGCGCTGCAAACCGGCTGATCCATCGTTTTCGCTTCTCTCCGAGACTCTGGTTCGTCCCCTCCTCCTCCCCCCTTTGTTCTCCTCCCCTTTCCCTCTCTTTAAATAGATTTCAAGGCGCTGCGCTGCCTGTTGGAGAGCAGCTGCTGAGCTCTCCAGAGAGAGAGAGAGCGAGAGCAAGAGCGAGCGAGCGAGCGCTTGCTTCCCTGTCAATAACCTCCCCCCTCTCCGATTTCCAAACAGAAAACAAGCCTCAGCACTAGCAACCTGCGCTCTGCCTCCAGGAAGGAGCTAAGCAGAGCCACTCCACGCGTTCCACCCCATCGTAAAACCCAAGCTCGCGTTAAAGGGGCAACTTAGTGGCACCCGCAGCCAGCGGCCTTTTAAAATGGTTATTTGTAGGTAGCAGCTTCCCCTGACTTCGGGCTCAATGGCTACCGAAGGGAGCCAATGAACGGGCTGGTTGTGTGCAGCGAAAGGGTTAACCTTCCCCTCCGCTACCCTCCTCTCTCGCTAGAGACTAAGCTCTCGCACGAAGCGTTTCTGGGGAGGAAGGATTTAACCAGGCCTCGCGCTATGGCTACCGCCACCCTGTCTGTCGCTTAAATTATGACCCTCCCTCGGTCTCCTGTGCGGGCAGTCCGACTCCTAACAGGCAGTTGCAATTAGTTTTCGAAAGGTTAGCCAAGGGCTCGGGCTCTGGCAGACGGGAGGCATTACGAAACCGTCTTTGTAGCTGCACTTACATACAAATTTTCCCTGAGCGCAGCAAGGCAGGACTAGGATCAGGGGGCTCTTACTATGAAAACGGGGAGAACCTGCACAGTAATTTCTGCTGAGTCAATGCAGGGCTTGCATTAAAGGTGTTCCCTAGTTTGCTTTTTTGGGGGGGGGGGGAAGGGGAAAGAGAGGGATTCAAAATCACCTGTCCCTCCAGGTCCCTCTCAGTTATCGGCCGGTGTGTTAGGGTACAACCCCTCCTCAGAGCTGCTTGGGCGAAAATGTAGTGGGAGGAACGAAAGTGTTACCCGGAGAGATGTTGTGACAGATGCTTGTCCTACGCGTGCTTGTGAGGGAAGGAGTTAAAGGCAGGCTATATACATCGAGCTGTTCCCTTCCCCGGCCGGCTGTCTGAAGGAGCTGCTGCTAGAAGCCGTCCATCAGCAACCAGCCCAACCTGCCAGTGATAATGTGCGATCAACACCAAATCACCCCCGCCAGGCACGATCCATCATCGCTGCAATGCAACGGGCCCTTGTATGGATGTGCCTGCACCGGGGCGGGGACAGGAGGCTGCAGCATACACCCGAATTGAAATTGCAACATCTCCGGCTCTCTGCATGCAAAGGCCTGCGAGCAGCCAGCCCCCCAGGTCCCTAAGTTACACGGCCAGGGAACGCGCGGGCCTCATGCGCCAGCCCAGCACCCCCCACCCCCAGCTGACTCCTACCTCCGCCGGCTGCCAGCCTGGGCTCCCCTCCCCCCGCTCTTCCCGGGCGAGCCTGACTGGCGGAAAATTAATAATTAATCGGGTGAAATTGATTAAAGGGCTCGGAGCGCGGGGGCTTGGGCAGGAGAAGAATAATAGTTATTTTTACAGCTCCGGATCCACCTCCCCCGAGGAGCCCCCACCCCTGCACGGGCCCCGGGGCTACGGTGCCTGCTCCGCGCTCGGGCAGGGGCAGACCCGCCACGTCCCCTCGCCCCCCCAGGAAGGGGGAGGCGGCGGCGGCGGCTGGCCCCCGCCGCGCCCAGCCCCGAAAGCATGGCTGCGCCGGGAGCTGCTGCAGCAGCAGGGCGGGTGCGTGGGGCGGAGGCCGGCCCCGGGTCTGGCTCGCGTGTGTGCAAAGCCGGGTCATCACCGGAGCCGCCCGAGGGCGGTGCTCAGCCCCACGAGGCCGCCCCCTTCCCCGCGCCGCGCTCCGGGTCGGGCCAGGCACGGCTCCAGCCCAGCCCAGCCCAGCCCAGCCGGCGGGGGGAGAAACCGCCCCGCGCACCTGGGCTCAGCTCGGCGGCCAGCCGCCGCCAGGCTCCCCCTGCTGCCGCTCGGTGCCGGCCTGCCCCGTATCTCGGCTCCAGCGCTGCAGCGGCGGCGGCGAGAGTCCGCGCTTCCCCTTCCCCTTCCCGATCCCTCCGCGCGGCTCCTGCGCGCCCTCCAACCCCAGTGACCCAGATCAGAGCCGCGCCCGCCCCCTTCCACCTCCGGCCGGCTCCCCACCAGCCCGCCCCGGCCGCCCTCGCTTCCTCGCCGGAGCCCGAGCGCCGCGGCCGCGCTTCGCACAGCATGTGCGGCTGGGGCTTTGTGTTCGCGGCCCGGGAGCTGCAGGCCGGGGCCGGGCTATGTTCAGAGCCAGGTCAGGAGTCCTCTGGGCCCCGTCCGCTCAACGCCAGGCTAGGCGTGGGCCTGTCAGCTTGTGTCGGAGTGTCAAACCGCCCTGGGCTTGCCAAGGGAGTGGAGCTTTCGACACTTGTGTTTGTTTTATGTAATAAAGCATAACAATGAATCGTGCCTTCCCTCGCTGGGCAGAGCAGAAATCCAGAGCAAGCCAACACCGCAGTCAAAATATGTTTGATTAATGATCGTTCTATTGGAAAGCTCTCTGGCTCCGCCCCAGACAGCAGGGTGTCAGAGGCTTCCCCTCCCCCGGAGGCCCTTCCTGCCCCACTTTGTTTGCTTTTTTAGGTGCAAGTATGTATGGAGAACTTCATTCTCTCCCAGATCCCTCCTCTCCCACAAGGTTTCAAGATGCCTCTAATCTTGTTCCTGCATCCTCCGCCGACTGCCAATTCTAGACGGCCCACGATAACCCTGAGTCAAGACTATTCACAGTCTGGGGCAATTTGTGTACTTATTTTATGATTTAAGATAAAAGGGACCCAGACAGGTATAATGCATCTTACAGGGTCGTGCACCACATGGGGTGATGGAAATGGAGCAAGCAGGCCTGGGCCAGAGGGGTTGTGAAGTCATTTTTGCTGATACTGCAAAATAAAATAACGGAGAACATTCTGAAAATGAAGTTCCTAGGTGGTGAAAATCTTTCACACAATAAATAATACTGGAAGACCTTAGCACAAGTGTTGGTGATAATGCTCACACAACCTTTTAAAAAAGAAACCCTTAATCTCATGGTCAGACTCTGATGGTATTGAACCAACCCATTTCTAAGAAATGAAGACAGCCATACCTACAACTGGAACCAATGACAAAACTAGCAGAAAAACCTAGAATGTAAATCTCTCTTCCTAATGGTATTTATAAGGGGGCTCACCTTAGTATGTAAATACAGAGTAAAAGAATACATTGATATCGCACTTGGTTAAATGGGAGTTGTGGGGTTCCCTGAGGAGTATATAACCAAGCACAGGAAGTCATCTTGGGAGATGCAGAACTTCCTTTAATGTTACTGATCCTGCATTCCTTGCACAGGCAAAACTTCGGTTGAAGATTTGTTTGTTTTTCTTTGACAAAAGGCAAACAGTCCATTGTACTATTTTCATGCTTAGTGGAGTACCCTGCACAATCAGTACAGTCAAGGGGATGGGCTGCAGGATGATTCCTCCTACTCCCAGCTGCCTACCTTGGCTATTGGGGAAGCAGCACTTGCTATCTCCAGTTATCAAAAGGCAAGGCACCATTTCTGGTAGGATGGATTATTTTTGTCTCCTTTCCCCCTTGGTTTTCTTCCTGTTTTTCTATTTGTTTATTGATTCCCCTTCTCTAATACATATTGTCTCATCACCCTTATCACGTTTATTTTCTCTCCTCCATCCCATCCTTTCCCCCACTCCTTAGTTAAACCTGTGCAAGTTTTGTATATAGCCAAGGCCTGTTCTGGTGACCTTGCTCTCTCCTGTGGCACACCCTTATCAGGGCCACCCCGGGGGGGGGAGGCAAATGGGGCAATTTGCCCCAGGCCCTGCAGGGGCCCCCACAAGAGTTTTTTGGGGCCCCTGGAGCAGGGTCCTTCACTCGCTCCAGGGGCCCCAGAAAACTCTCGCGGGGCCCAGGCCCCCGGAGCTTCTTCTGCTCCGGGTCTTCGGTGGCAATTCAGTGGGGGGGGGGTCCTTCCGCTCAGGGACCCACCACCAAAGTGCCCCGAAGACCTGTGGTGGGGGGTCCTTCCGCCGAAGTGCCGGGTCTTTGGCAGCAATTTGGCAGCGGGAAGACCCCAGGCCCCCTGAATCCTCTGGGCAGCCCTGACCCTTATATGGTGCTAAGGTGACTGCTGGAAGCACCATCATCTCCAAGGGGAAGTGTTTCTAGTAGTTGGAGCCAGCACAGACCTGAGAGCCAGGAATCCTCTCTTCTGTTGCCACCTCCATCACCTACTCCATGTAGCCTGGCCACCTCTCTTAAACACCTGCCTCACTTTATTCATCTGTGTACAATTATAATAATTTACTTACCTCACAGGTGTGCTGTGAGTGTTAATTGATATTTGTTCAGAGCTTTGCAATCCTCCCAGGAGAGATGCTGTACCATTAAAAGGGTGGAGAAAATGTTGTTTTGTAGCCTCTACAAGGCACTTCCTCCTCTTGTATAGGTAATCTGTATGTGTGCAGCTGATTCAGTGCCACACCAAGGTGCCTCAGCCATATGACTCTGTAGCATGACTGGGGTGGGGAGAGGTGCTTCTGAATCTTTGATACCACATAGGCCCTTTAGTTAGATCTAAAGTCAGCTCTGTGGTCACAGGTCCATGGGTTACTCAAGTCCCATATTCACTGGGAAATTTACCCAAGTCAGGTATTAGAGATCTAAACGTTGTGGGGCCACAGGCAAAGCAATACAAAGATACCCCACCCCAACCAACTCCTTACCCAAATTGACTGGGCTCTTCCCACAAGAACATACCCATGACACCTTCCGCGCAGCACTCTTTCCCTGCCTGCAGCTCCCCTCAGGCTGTGACAATCTCTCTCCCACATGCCTGCCCTTAAGGTAACGTCTAGCCAGCCGCTCCCTTCCCCCGTCGGGATCCCGCAGAGAGCAGGCAGAACCAAAGGCTAACTGCGCACGTGAGAAATGAAAACAGGGCTATTTATCCTCCGCCACATCCCCGCCGCTTGGCTTCAGGCCGGAGAATCTGGGCTGGCCGCGGGGCCTTGGCCCACCGCACAAGAGGCAGGAGGTTATGGGCCTCTGCAGCAAAATAACGCCGTTCCGTTGCGGGGGTGTCCCTTGAGCCCCCCTCCATTCGCTACGGTGCTAAATCCCAGCGAGGTAGGTCCACAAAGTGGCCTGGGACCTCGACTGATCGCCCGAGCTGAGCTGAGCAGAAACAAGTGACAATGGCGAAAAGAACAAAGTTCACGAAGTACGCAGCTAGCTGGAAACACAATACATGGGCTGAGCACTGGGTCTCTTATCCGCATAATCAAGGGCGCTACCCCTTAGGGGTCCGCACAAGTCATGTGACGGCCACAGAACAGTCCCAAACCTTCCCGTGTTGACTCTGCCAGAGATAAAACTTCACTGGCGTAAAGATGAGCGTCTGTGCTGGGTAACCGCAGCTCTTGGCTCTGCTCTGGAGCCATGACCCTTTTCCTTTCCCCTGCGCGATTCCGTCCTTTCACGTTCGTTTCTTTACCCGCTGCGTTTCCTAAAAGAAAACCCGTGCGTTTCTAGCTGCCCGCCTCCGTTTGCACTGTGCATCCCTGAGACACAGCCAGCGTGAATCCATTACGCCTCGATCCCATGACACGGGTTTATGCGGATACCCTCTGATTTACATTTTAAACACCGCAAATGCACTGTCTGCTAGCATGAGAAGAAAACCCAGCGTGTAACTTCAAACGACCTTCAAGGAAATGCAATTAACTGCTCTAATTATCAGTACACGCCTTGTCGAAAAAGACACAGGTGCTCGCTGCAACGGTTCCACCTGGTTAAGCAGAATCGTCCTACCAGTGGACGGACTCTTTCTCCCTTAATCTGGGACTTGCTACGATGCCTCTACATTTAGAAACCTCCTCACTTCCTCCATCCTCCTCTCCTCTCCTCCCCCTTGGCTGAGGCAGGAGAGCGATCGCTCACGGCTGCTAGGCTTTGTCACACGAACACACACACACACAGACCACATTGCTCGCTGCTGCCTGGGAGAGATGCATCGTGTTTATTTCCCGGTTCCCACAAAGCAGTCACCTTCTGACGCGTCTCTTCCCCTGCTCCCCCCACCTCCACTTCTCTTCCTGCAGACTGAAGGGAAGGACCGTAGGCCACAATGATAATAGAACATTTAGGTTAATAGGGCGTGTTCTGATCCGATTTCCCCCTCCGCCCGCCCTCCTGTCCCTAACGACATCGATCTGCTACATTTACTTCTGCCTTTATCGGCCCCCGGGCAGCCCCGCCAGGGCTCTGAGTCACTGTCTGAGCTACCGGATCTAATACAGATGCTGGAATAACCGAGCCAGTAGCAACCACTAGCCTCCAGCCCGGTTACAAAGGAGCGAATCTTTGTCCACAAGTGGTGCGCTTCAGACAGTTGAACGTGCAGTGTCATAATGGCTCCTATTGCTGGTAGACAAGGGAGGTGCTCTCGACACATGCAGCTATGGCAGGAGAGATGGGACCGAGAAGATAAGGACAACCCGGGCTTCCTAACGGTCCACTAGGAGGCGCTGCAGACGCCCCGTTGCCTTTTGCAAGAGGATGGAGTCATTTGGGATTCGGTGGCTTCTCATCTCATTACAGGGCATTAGGAGAAACAGGCAAATATACAGCTATTAAAATTAATCGCCTTGCGCCGTCAGATGAACATAATAGAAATTATTTATAGGCTGCCTACAATGCGTTTATCGTCATGGAGGCTAGAGGTGCTGGGTGCGGGTGAACAGAGAAAAATATGCGCAGGCTACAATAAAGGACAGCTGTACGGATCTGCGCTAGATCTTAAGGGAGCGCTGGAAAGTAATGAGACCAGAGAGACTAACAGGAGCCCTTGTGGGAGATACCTCAGCTGGGTTAGTGACAAAGGACTTAGCTTGTACTGGCTACAAGTCCAACTTTAAGCTTAGAGTCCAAACACTGCAGATCAGCAAAGGTTGTGAGTATGTGACCTCAACCGGTTAGGCGAAGAGTAAACTGCAGACATTTTTCAGATGATTATACGTAGAGCTACATAAGCAAATATAAAACCTAGGCTTTGTGCTAAGTGGTCTCAAATATCCACTCTAGTGGATTTCTCTAGCAGGCAAAGTCCAGGCTTGCTGGTGTGCAGCAATGCAGAAACTAGGATACTTTAAGCATCTAAGAAACAAATTACGTCTTAAAATAGCTGTAAGTATTTTGTTTTTACCGTACAGTGCAGAGAAGGTGCGTGCAGGAAGGAATTCACTTTTCTGACCGCTGTAAACTCTGAATGTTTGCGGATTTCAGATAACAGATTAAATGTTAATTGCTCGAGACGGCCAGCCATTTAGTTTAACACTCTTTAGAAAACTCTCTTACAGCATATATTCTGCTGCAGCTTTATCTGGGGGAAAAAAAAGTTCTCTCTCGCCTGAAGAATCTGTACTTTAGATTCCAAGAGGGATTTGTAATGTAGTGCGTTTTTGAAGCATGGAAAAGATGCCTATAGATCTCCCCTCCCCCTACCGTTCAGTGCTGGCGTTGGTGTTGTTTTGGCAAACAAAATTTATCTCGGTTTCGAAAGGGTAAACAGCTGTGAAATGAATCAAGGTCCTCTGGTGACAACATGAATGAATGCTGTTCCGCTGGCGTCGGACAGCCTGAGCAGCAGAGTGGGGCTAGAGAAGTCAAAGTACAGCTAGCTCAGAGAAAGAAGCAGAAACAGTCCCCGTTTACAAAGGCTTGCGGAGAAGGTGCGAGAAAGCCCAGGACAGCCTAGAAGCGCTGCTCCGCCAAGCTCTAGAGGTTAATAAGTACACCGTCCCCTTTCCCCGGTCCGCCTGAGGCTAAGACTCGCAGCACAGCGGGTAATTGACAGTCTCAATCCAAAATTGAAACATGTGTTAACAGCAACGCCACGCATCCTAGGATCTTCTCGGGAGATCGCCTCCTCATGGTCTTTATACATTACTTGAATCCAGCTGAGGCAAGTGTCACGAGGCTCTTAGAGCACGTTTCTCGTCTACCTGTAAATCAACTCAATTGCTGTTTAGAAAGAAGCAGCTTCTATTTTGCAGCAAAAGTAGCAGGGCCATTTTTTTTACTCTGTCCTCCCAGCGTTGGTTTCAATGAGGGCCCAGAGGCAAAGCATGCTGGTATTGCCCCCTCCCGGTCCACTCCAGTCCTCCCTATTAATTATGCCTTGGAATGTTGGCACAGATGCTAAACACTAAATCGCATTAAACTGATTACGTTATATTCTCCTTCTTTCAGAGCAAACAGACCCGTTTGAAGCATAGCCCTTCGGCTGACGTAGATCGCTATACATACCCTTTCAGGGCTTGTTTTTATTTACAATGCATTATGCATCTATTCTGCACGCTGGACAAAAAGTGATTGGAATGTGCTTTCTATGAAGCCCGGATCCACACGTGGGGCCCAATTCTGCAAACGCTTATTCCTGATGTGCCGTTAATTGACTCCAATGGGATTACTGGCGCCAGTAAACATTACCCCCTTGGGTAAACGTTCCTAAAACCCGGACCTACTTTAATAACTACTTTATGGAGATGTCTCCTGAGCAGGATCGGGCTCGTGGTATAGGTTATTAGAGTAACCCAGTTGTCCCCCTTCATGTTTATTGAAGATCGTTGTATATACAAGGACTAATCGGTAAACAAACCCAGGCTTAGCAGAAATGAATTTAGTATACTAGCACCTCTGGGATCCTCGTTCATTATCACTCATGACACAGAATTAATGTTTTGCTTTTGCTTTTTCCCAGAGGAGAAAGGCCGCAGAATTTGCTGACGTTCTAACGTCCTTTATAAATAACAGTGACTGTCACGGAGGGGAAGCAGGAGTGGTCGGAAGAAGAGAACTGGTTCAGAGGGACTTCGGCCTATACAGACAGCCAGGTTTCTAGGATTTTCGGGGAAGTGCAGACCCAAAGGGAGGGTTTCACCTCTCCTCCCAGTCAGTCACTTGGCGTGTTAAAAGGAGAAGATGTAAAAAACACCATTTTAGCGACTCTATTCGCCAGGCTAGAGGAAATTTCGGGGGGGGGGGGCTTTAAGCCTCCTAAAGTAGGAACTGATCACTTTTACTTTTGTTTTCAAGCTGCCCACACACAGTACACAAAGGTGATGACCAGCTGAGAAAAAAATGGACCCCCCCCCTTTCTGAACAGCCCCCCAGGAATTAACACGGAAGTGATTCGGAGCTCTGCACTATTCTGCTCGGCCCTTACGCGGCTGTGCAGCGTGGAGACAGCCCGGAGAGCCGACACCGTCTGGAACTGCGGCGTCCAGGGCCGGGACCGGGCAGACTAACAGCAGCTCCCGCGCCTGGAGCTCCCTCCCTTCTCCCGCAGGCCCCAGCAGCGATCCGGAGGGGCAGGAGGCGGAGCCATAGCGCTAGGCACCGGCGCGCAGGGTAGCGAACTGCTCCTCATTAACGTAGCCCCGGCGCTAACCGCGCTGCCTTTGCGCCCCTGGGAGCTCGGGGAGAGCTCGCGCCGGATGCGCCCCCTGGGGCTGGGCGGCTCCACACCGCCCCCAGCGCAAGGCTGTGACTACGGAGCACAAGCGAGCTCGCGCCCTTCCGCGGCAGTAGCAATGCCGAGCTTCACCCCGGCATCCAAACCAAACACACACTCGCTAAGGTCCGTTAACAAGGCAGCGGCTGGAAGGTGCCGGGAAAAACACAGAGGCGTTTGCGATGAGAGCGGCTCCGAGCGCGGTTTAACTACCCGGGGAACAGGGTTGTTGTCCCTCGAGCACTTGCAATCGGCTGTGCCACTTATCGGAGCACTGCGCGAGGCCTCCTCCCGAGCCGCACCCAGGGCCGGGGGAAACCCGGGAACCGTCGCTCGGGCCTGTGCTTGGAGCCACCGCGCGCTCCTCGGAGCCGGCTGCTCGGCCCGTTCGAGCTGCCTGCTGCCGGCCAGTCGGTGTGCGCTGGGGGGGGGGTCCAGGCCGTGCAATGGGCGGCTCGCCCAGCGGGCTCCCTACCCCGCCAGAAGGACGTGTGCCAAGGGCGCTCTGCCCTCTCCCGCCTGCAAAGGTACAAGATTCTTCACAGAGGGGTGTGGAGAGTAGCACGCAGCACCCCCGGGACCTGCTCCAGCTCTGCGACACACGCCCCCCCCCCCGCGCCCCTTCCCGGCATTACTTAAACCCAGACTCTGCACACAGCGGATTATGCCTTCTGCGCTCAAAGCCAAGCGCCTCCTGGCTCCGGCTCGCTCCGCCAATCCTTTCTCCCTCGTGCTCCCTTGGCTGGCTGTGCCTCCTGCGAGAAGCGCTGGGAGAGACGCCAGCAGCGCCCGAGGCGCAGCCCGAGGCAGCAGCAGCTGAGCCCCCGGACATATCTGAGGGTGGGTCTAAGGTCTGGTCACATCAGCCGAGAGACAGGTCGGGGTCATTCCTCACGGGCGTTTCCCCCCCCCCCCCGCCCCATCCATTCCTCCCGGAGCGTCCCAGCCGTGCGGACACACCGGGCTGGGATACACAACTTGCAGAATGGTCGGGCCGGGAGGACACCGGGACGCCTGCGGCTGGCAGGAATAGGCTCCCCGGAACCGCGGACAAGCGCGATCCTACTCCCGTTCAAGCCCCTGGGGCTTTGGCCATTGACTTGGATAGGAGCAGGGTCTGTCCCGGAACCTGAGAGACGGATGGTCTCGGACTCCGGCTCTGTCACGGTGTCTCCCCTGCGGAGCCAATGGCTGAAGCAGCCCTTATTACCCTGCGGTGGAGACAGTCTCACGCCGTTGTTTGGATTCAACCTGCGCTGAGAACTGTGATAAACGGTGCCTCTGGCGGGGCACTCGCTACTTTTTAAACGGCATTATCTCGCCTATAAGAACTGGTTTGTTTTGAATACAAAGCTGTTTACCGAGCATTTATCCAGCCATTTATGATCGCAGGGAGTACATCTCAGCGGGGAGTAATCCCCTTACAAAGCCGCAGGTTTATTTTTACTAGGGGCAAAAGGGTCTAAACCCACCTATACTTGTTTGTTGGGGGGGGGTGAGTTTTCCCTGGAATCAAGCCTACGCAGAACAACAGATTCCCCCCAAGATTTTACAGAAGAAGTCCCCTCCTGGCTCAAGGCCGTATGTGGCAAATTTTAGACTCGAGAGAGGTTTTATTGCAGAGTAATTATCCTCGATCCCCTTCCTGGTGGAGGTTTATAAGTGAAAACGCTGCCAGAACGCTATTTAGTGTAGCGAAGGCGAAACTGCAGTCAAGAGGCTGCTGGGTTTACACGCCCCCTGTTGGAAAAGCCCGTGTAATTAGGAAGAACTCTCACCAGAGGAGGCTTGAGTTCAGGGCCTTGACGGCAGGGTGATCACTTACGAGGGAGAAGAAGAAATAGCTTCCCTCCTTCCTTAATGAAAATTAGTTCGAATTGAAATGGCAAGACAGAAGATTGATACGCAACGTGCAACACGCGTGGTTTGCCTCCTGAGAAAAGCAAAGTAATGAACAGAAACTCCTCCCCTTATTGGCAAATGCTTTGCTTTTTTAAAGCCCTTTTCTTGCCTCATGCGCATCGGTACTAATAACAGTAATAAAAAGAGATGCAGTGCTATAGTTAGTAATATATTGCATGGTCATAGCCAGCCCCAAAGCCCTTTACAAACATGAATTAAATAATTAGCCCCACAACCCCAACACTCGTTTATTATTACTCCCGTTTTACAAAAGAGGAGAGGGAGATATGGAGCGAATCAGCGATTAGCTGGGATTCACAGCGAGTCTATGGCAGAGATGGAAGTAACATAACAATCCTGACTCTCCATCCCCTACTCTAAACACTAGCTACACTACCTTAGTTTTTCATCAAGACACATTAAAAAAATGAGTGCATCTCCCTCGCACCTCTAAACTCAAGCCTTAGTATTTAAAACCTAACAGCGGGTCTGAATCTAATCTAATTGTTTTGCTTTAGACCAAAGACACTCACATATTATTCAGGCAGTCATTAAAACACCTTTTTCTTTTTATCATTTTGGCAAATGCAGTTAACAATCCCTGTATGAAGGATTACAAAAGGCTGCTTACTCCTCTCACTAACCTTATCCTGACACCTCATTGTTAAGGGCAAAAGTGACTTATACTGGGGGCACCGATGAAAACTTTCTTTTCAACGAGAATGGCGGTACTTCACAGCCACTTCGTGGTTTATTGCTAAAGGAGGCGACTGTTTATGGTCAAACAGCATTACATTGGGCCACCTCGATTTTTAAGCCGTACTCCCCATTGATTTAATTGTTTTTAGGAATGCAAATCGCACAGTCATGATCCATGCATTCATCGGTGTTTAAATAACACGAATAATCACTCTAAATAATAAAGCAATCTGTTAAGTGAGGTGTGTGCTCATGATAAAACCCCCTAAGTACTGTACATTAGCCAGGCTCCTTACACGTCTCGCTGCATATTAAACTTTATGTTGGGTCCCAGTACTCCCAGTTTTTTCTTCAATTCATAGCCCTGTAGATGTCCATCTTTAAGTTCGACTGTTTTTAAATTAATGCACTGAAGAAATATAACTCTACTTAATCATGGTTTCTGGTTCCTCGAGAACAAACGGAGAAGACGAGGTCATCACGTTTTTTGTTGTAACACAGAGTCAAGAAAGCTGAAACTACGGACAACATACTGGAAACTCCACACGTAAGAGAAGCAATGCACTGACGAAAGAGGAGACTGAATTAATCCCTGCAGTAGAGAGCAAATACCTAGCTTTGCGTTCTTGCATATTAATGTGCAGCCGTATTTAAGAATGCCAGAGCATAGCTGCCTGGCACTTAAATATTGTTTAGTCAGAGGCTGTAACCTCAGGCATATGCGAGAAGGGTGCGTACGCAAACACACACACACTGTTCTATTAAAATGATAAGCCACGGTCACTGGGGTCTTGCATTATTAAAAAAACCCACCTTGGATGTGAGGTTTATAACCACATAAGATAAAACAATACGTGGGGAGGAGAATTGCAATATAACCTGCATGTGCCGGTGATGAACCCAGGAGTCCCAACACGAAAGAACAATTAAACAGAAGTGGCCTTTCTAGAAAAGGGAGCGAGCACAAACAAATATGCCCAGAGGAAACAGTCCGGCGATGACTCCATTTTTTCCACAAACACATGGTTAGTGATATGTTGAATACCCGAGACAAACCATTGCTTTCCTCCACTGACAAAGCATTTTTTGCAGTATTCGTCACTGATCTCTACGCTGCCCGGCTGAAATACAAAATGTCAACAAGGGTGTTTGAAATACACGTGAAGGAATGGCTGTAAGCGGGCGACGCTAGCGCAGATACTTCAGCAGCGTTCTCTCCTCCTATTCCGAATTCACTTTTCCCGGTCACAACATGCCTCGCAGGCAAACGCAACGCTTAAGGCTTCCCCCCTCTGCTGCCCCTTCAAGTAGGCTTCTTCCATAATGCACCCGGCGTGTTCGTCCTCAGCAATACAGTTAAGCGCATTAATGGCAAGCAGTTTCATTTGTGCTACGAAGTTATTTGCTATCGCTTGGGGGGAGGGAGGTGTTTGTTTCATGGCTGGAAAATGAGCTGGGCGCTCACACGCTGGCTGCAAGCCTGAGAGCGGCGGGATTTACACAGATCATGGGGGGGTTAACTAACAAATTATGTGCAAGAAAAGGCTTATTTGAACCCATGCCTTTGAGAATGATCCATCAGTACCATTAATAATAGCCAAGGTCAAATTCTGCCCTAGGCTGCAGAGGTGTGTAAGTGAAGACAGAACGGAGCCCCCGGAATACAAAGTCCGATTGCAAACTCAGAACAGGATTTAAAGGCCTCTCCCCCAAACGTGCCTCTTAATTCTGCCCTTCAGACCCCATCTGGAGCACGCAAGTTTCTGCACAGAACAAGCGATCAGGCAGCAAAAACCGACCGCACACGCGCACAGGGAAACCAGGGGACCTCTCCCGGGTCGCAGCCCTGCCTCGCTCCGAGCTGCAGAAAGGAAACCCGCCCGCTTTCCGCCTTTCGCTTCAGCTGCGCCCCCAGCCTATTCTGAGCCGAGAGTGTCTGTGGATGCAAATGGCGTCTCGCCGCCTCCCCCCCCCACCCCCGCCCGCCCGACACCGCACAGATCTTCTGCCAGACGCAGATGTGCAAGCAAGCCGCCCGGGGGAAGGGAAGGGAAACTGCAGGAGCCACTTCCCCACCCCAACCGCCTGGCACGGAGTAGCAGCCACCGGATGGTGGCTGCGGAACTCGTGCTCAGCCGGCTGCAAATGACAGAGCACGCTCTGCCTGTGTGCGCTGGGGTGGGTGGCTGAGGAGCGAGGGGTCCTAGCCCAGCGGGGTGGATATTGGCGAGCCTGATACATTACACTCCGGGACGCAAGAGAGCAAAAGGGGTGTGGGGGGGGGTGTCTCCGGATGCGCCGCTGGAGCGGCCTTGCCACCCGCGGGTACAGGCCATGTGTATTTGCAGAGTGTAATGTAATGGGAGCCCTCGGGTCAGCGGCAAGGCTTCAAACTGCAGCGATCGGCTGCGAAAGCAGCTTCACCTGCTCTCCCGTCCCCTCCTGGCTGCTGACTGCATTACAAACCTTACCGTCTCTCCCTGCCGGAGCCTGCAGCACAGGCACTTTGCTTCGCTCCTTCCTGCCACGCAAAGGCGTGTGTGTGTGATAATCCCCTGCCACTGCCTGCCGTGTGCAGCTGTCACACACATGCCAACTGGCCCTGTCAAGGGAGGACAGCCCCGGTTGTTTGTTTTATTAAGCAAGCGCTCGCTGCGTTCTCCCCGCGGCCCTGCAGAAAGCTCCCCCGGCGCCGCGTATTTCAATGCAGAAAGTGTGTGTGGGGGGAGGGAATGGGATCTTTTCCGTGCCCCCCCCCCCGCCCCTGTTTAACCACCACCACGGGCGGCCGGCTCTCGCGGGGCAGCCCCTCATTTCGGCGACAGACCCGGGGAGCACGTTCCCCGCCGCAGTGAATCGCGGCTGGAAAAATGAACCTCGGAGCCGGCTGCACTTGAGTCCCCGTGCTGGGGGCAGGCAGGGGCCGGGGCAGCGGCCGCCGCGGGGATCAGCTTGCGGCGCGCGTCCCTTTGATCCGGAGACGGGCGCAGTCACGCGGGTAACAGCGGCAGCCCCAAGCCGTGGGCTGCCCGGGCTGCTGCCGCAGAAGCTCGGCCCCTCCCCGCGGTGGCTCTGGCGGCTGGGTAACACCTCCCCCCCCGCGGCTCTCGGGCGCTCAGCTGCCCCCGTGGGGGGGGGGGAAGCGCTGCCCCGCCAGGCCTCCTGCGGCCCCGCGCCGCGGCCTGAGTGCAACGCGAGCAGCCGCCCCCGCCCCGGCCCGGCTCGGCTCTCCCCGGGGCAGGGGCGCGCAGCTCGCGCTCCGCTGCCAGCTGCTGCTGCTGCGGCACGTGACCCGCCCCGGCTCCTGCTGCCCGAGCTGCTGCCGTGTGCCGGGCGCGCCCCCTTCAGCCGCCGCCGCCCCCGCGGCCCGCCCGAGGCAGGGGCGTGAAGGCGGGTGGTGGGGGCCGCTGCCTTGGCCCAGCGAGCCGCCCCTCACCCCCCGCTCTGCACGGCCCTCGGGGCCTCCTGCTCCCGCGGCGGGACGCTGCTCGCCAGGCAACGGGGTTAAGAGGAGCCCGAGGGCCCGGCCTTGGGTTACACCCAGAGCGTCTGTGCAGCGCCTGCCTGCGCTGTAGCCGTGACTTTTTAATAGGGTGCCCTTGGCTGAACGCAGGTGTGAGATCTAAGCCCCCAGCCAGCCTCTGTGTCCCTCCCCCTGGTTCCCAGGGCCTGCTGGAGAGGAACTAACATTGAACTTAAGCACGTAGCACCCTTTAGTGGGGTCCCCCCCGGGGCCGCCCTCTCTTCCTCCCGCCACGCTCCCCACGCCTGAAATGTTTGTCCCCAAAAGACCTTGTCACTTTCCCTATGAGTCACAACACCTTCCACTGCTGTTAACTGCCTGAGTCACCCCCCAGTGTGCCCCCCCCCCACACTGTGACAGGTGGGTGGCTGGAACCTACAGCTAGAAGTGAAAGTGTTTCCCCTCTAACAACTTCAAGCCATCGGAAATAAGGAGTCGGACCCTCAAAATCATGAGATTCTTTTAAAAAACGACAGTGTGGTGTTTTTAGGTCAGTTTCTTGATTTTTTTAATTCCCACCTGCCCATCCCCAGGGTGTGTGCCTGTGACAATTAGTGTTGCCCTCTCTCCCACATGTACTGGATTAGGGTATTTTGGCCCCTGCTGCAGGAGCTCTCACCCCCACATCTGCCACTTTCCTACCCAACAATTAATCCTGTCCCTCAGTCCCTTCGTCAGTGCTGTTGCCACCCAACCTCCCTCAATTCAGTCCCCCTTCCCACATCATCCCCACTCCATCATTTCAGCCCCTCACCCCCACCCCATGGGCCCTCACCCTCCTTACTTCAGCTCCCCTGCAGTGGGCCATAGTTCAGCCCTCCCAGCCTCACCTCTGCTCTCAGCTCTTACTGTTCTTCACCCTCCCTAGGCCTGGAGGGGCTGCAGTGGGGTCCTCTCTCCCACTTCCCAGGCTGACAGCAGGGAGTCCCAGCCACCAGGGGCTGGTAGCAATTTCTAAGTAAAATTAAGCCTCACTCATGATCTCGTGCTAGAACTCTCAAATGTCAGTTTTGCTTTTGTTTTGTTTTTCAGTCAGGGCTGAGTTCTGTTGTGAGATCATTGCACCTCTCATGTTAAAGTTGCGAGAGTTGGCATGTCTGCCTCAATGGCACTGCTTGGGTGGACAGAGTGAGCCGCCCAGTATTTTCAGCCACAAGATCAGCAGTGGTTGGTGGTAGTGGCAGTAAGATGATGGACCATCACTTCCAGGGACCCAGCAGCCAAGCATCAAAAGGCCTTTTCCGCAACACTGTGGCCTCTTTCGCTATGGAGGCCTCACTTTTGAGGGGGAAACTTGGGGTAGCAGCTCTCGATACAACGTTGTTGCCCCTTTCCTCCCCACCCCCTCGGGCTGCCGACGGGGGAGGGGGGGCAAAAGGAGCAGCTGCCATAGGGCTGGCAATTTAAAAGGGGTGCCAGGCTCTTTAAATCGCTGCTGGAACCCTGGGCGGTGTGGGCCAGGCAGCGTGGATGGGATGGCTGGGGGACGCTGACCCCCGGCCCCACCCCTTCCACCCGAGGTCCTGCCCCTTCCGTGTGTGTGTGTGTGTGTGTGTGTGTGTGTGCAGAACCAGCCCCCTTACCAGTAAGAGCTCAGTTTTACTTTCACACCTGAGTTTGTCCCAGGTCACTGTTCGGCTAGGTGTTGACAACCCTCAATCTTCACTTGGGTCATTCACAAGTAACACAGTATAACCCGATCTGGTAGGGAAGGGGACAGGATACAGGAAGCCCCAGTGCCTCTCCACTCTTACCTCCCACATTCCCAGGCACCAAAGCACAGCTGGTTCCTGGTATTACAGTGTTGATGCGCAATGCTCCAATTTAAAAACCCTTTCCAGCAAGTGCCCAGACTCTTTTGTGACTTCAGTCCACTGAATTGGCACTGATGAGGAGAGTGAGTTTTTAAACAATCTAATAAGATCAGTTCATGCTCTAATATATTATGGAGGCCTGGAGTAAAACTATTACCCCTCCTATGACACTGCTTGACCAAAGCAAAGAGCTCCTTTTTCTGGAGAAACATTCTGGGCTGTGTGTGTCTCTCTGTCTATCACCCACCCACCGACCCCACCACAAGTGAAAACACTTCCTCACTGCTTTTTCAAATGCTCTTTGGTACTGGAAAGTGACCAGCATCATGATTGTGGTCCCAGTGAAATCAAAGACATGTTCAAATGATGAATATTTTAGAACCAGTCCTGCAGGTTGCTGAGCACCTCCTGTAAAGTCCTGAGAAACCTTAGCTCCCTTAAAGCCAGTGGTGAGCTGACAGTACTCAAGGCCTTGCATGCAGGCAGTTCTCAGTGCATTGTAAGATTAGGTTCTCAGGGCTTGATCCAGAGCCCATTAAAGTCAGTAGGAACATTCCTATTAACTTGAATGGACTTTGTGTCAGGCCCTTAAAGAGGGTCATTTCTAATCTCTATGGCCCAGATACACAAAAGAATGTAGACACCTAACTCCCACTGTAGGTGTCTAAATCCAAAGTTTAGGTGCCACTGAGAGCCTCCAAACCCCTTCTTTGCTGCCACCTGACAACACAGGCACCTACATTTTTGCCATGAGGGTCTCCCTGGCACCAAGTTTCTGTTATTGGGGATACCCACAATGCCCCACTCTAGGTGTCTAAGCTCCAGCAGGTGAAGATAAGTGGGGCATTGTCTACCAGATTAGGCCCCATACAAAATCCAGCCAGAGGAATTACTGCTTCCCTTATACCCTATTACCAAATGGTTAGAGCAGTGGTTCTCAAAGCCAGTCCGCCGCTTGTTAGGGGAAAGCCCCTGGCGGGCCGGGCCAGTTTGTTTACCTGCCGCGTCCGCAGATTCAGCCGATCGCGGCTCCTGCTAGCTGCGGTTCGCCACTCCAGGCCAATGGGGGCTACAGGAAGCGGTGGACCGGCTTTGAGAACCACTGGGTTAGAGCACTCAGCTAGGATCTGGGAGTCCCCAGTTTAATTTCCTCCTTTGCCCAATGGGGAGAAAGACCCCTGTTCAAATCCTCTCACCTTTCAGGATCTGGACCTAGCTCACTAGTTCATACTGGACATAGGTTGAAAGTAACCAAAATGTGTCATCTTAAGGCAGTTTAAACTCAAGGCTTGTGTGAATGAGCTGGTGGACTTCAGCTAATTCAAAGTGGATAGGTGTCTGTCATAACTGACATCTTTTTGGGCAATCTTGGCAGAGATGCTAAGTGTTCAATAAGCAGAGAGACCCTCTCAATTAGAGCCTTATGATTTCCCAGGGTGCAAGCTTCCAAACTAGACTGTCTGGTGACAAGTATTAATCTGGCTGCCAGAAAAGAATATCTGGACAGTTTGTATCTTGCCAAGAACAGGAATTGGGGATCTCAAAACAAGTCTCTTCTGTGGCGTATGCCTAAATCAATCCTGCACTTAACTCGTGAAATAGTGCCACCAATTCGAGATTGCAGCGTATTGACGGCAGTAGCATGAGAAAGCTAGTGCTGCAGCCACCCATGGTACGGTTATCATCTGGATAGTTTCCAGTGTTACAAATTCAGCAACAATTGTGTACTCCGAGGTCAACATTTTCAAAAGTGGCCATTGATTTTAGACACTATGGTTTTTGGTATTCAGTCTGAGACCCTTAAATGTCACAAGTTGAATACTCACACACTGATGCACTCAAAGTCAGACACTTTTGAAAATTTTGTCCTAAATTTACTTAATACAAATAAGAGGAACAAAGTGGGGGAAGGGGGATTGTTTTAAATTTTTCTTAATGTTTATATCAGAAATTTACACACTTAAAAAATAATTTCCTTCGCTACTTTTGCTAGGTATGGATGATATTCACTATTTAAATGCTGATTTCACTCTCTCAAGCCATCTGCTCCTCCCCCTTGATTCTGCCCTGTCATAATACTGCATGTATCAGAGGGGTAGCCGTGTTAGTCTGGATCTGTAAAAGCGGCAAAGAGTCCTGTGGCACCTTATAGACTAACAGACGTATTGGAGCATGAGTTTTCGTGGGTGAATACCCACTTGCATCCGACGAAGTGGGTATTCACCCATGAAAGCTCATGCTCCAATACGTTTGTTAGTCTATAAGGTGCCACAGGACTCTTTGCCTTTAATACTGCATATTATATCACCGGCATTTCCTGGGCAACGGAGTGTGATGGCATAAATACAGCATTATGATTTCATATGAAAATGAGAAGCTAGATGGGAAGAGGAAAAAACCTCAGATGTTGGCTTCACTAACACAGTACAAGCAAATAAAAACATGCAAAGGATTTTTAACATAATTATTTATGCTTGTGTTATGTTTGCCACAGTCACTAACTTTACTTTTGTTGTCTCTTAATATTTATTCCAACCAAAAACATTGTTAAAAACCAGTTAGGGTTCTTCAAATAAACATAGCTCCGACATAACCATAAAAAGCCATGACATTGCTAGTTTAGCCCTCCTCTAACCCCTGCAATCAACAACTATGATTTCACCTTCTCCACATTACCTCACCCACAACCCACATGCCTCCTCCCTTCACCCCCACACAGAATGTGTAACCATAGACTAACCATGTGGAGTGGTTAGAAAAGGATGCAATTGTTCAGACTGATGAACTGGTGTTGTCTTGAAGTAGAGAATGGATGGTGTAGGTTTTTAGATGATGGTTAAAAGTGTGCTGTACTGGAGGATTGTGAATGGTGGGAATTGTGATAATCATTATTGCAAATTGGGAACGTATTGCCTGTAATATCTGTAGTAATGCAATTTAGATGCTGTAGTTAGGAAGTATGGTGTTGCCTTTTTTTTTTCTTACCAGGTGATGTCAGGAGAACTGGAACAATTTGTATAGTGGGAGTGCTGAAAACAGTTGAATCAAACTATAAACCCTGTTTATGATGGAATCCACTTCAAGCCAGGAGGTGCAGCAGCACCCGCAGCACCCCTAGTTCCAGCACCTATGGGTGATGTTTATGCTCAAAGTAAAGGTTGCATGTTTTGGGTGGAAGTAGGAGGCATGTGGGTTGTGAATATTGGTGTGGTAGTGTGATCCGAAGGTGAAATCATGGTTGCAGGCTGCAAGAGTTGGGTGAGGACTCAATTAGGGATTTCATGGCTTTTTAATGTTTGTAGTGGTGGTAACTTTAACTGGTTATTAACAATGTTTTTTTTGTTTGGTGGGATTTCTACATTAAAAACATTGATAGATGATGTGGATAGCTCATGTATTCTCATCTCTATGCTTCTTCACGGAGTCCTGCTAACCCCTATGCTCTCCACATATCACCACTCTTACTACTAGCCCTCCTCACAGTTACACTTCTCCCCATATCTCCATGCAAAACCCCCGTCTCTTCTCTCTCTCCCCTCTAGCCCCCCCATATGCACCCAGTGCTTCCCGACCATGATCTAGATTGCTCCATCACTCCCATGTCCGCAGTGTCTACACTACAAAATTAGGTCGATTTAATAGAAGTTGATTTTTAGAAATCGATTTGATACAGTCGATTGTGTGTGTCCCCACTAAGCGCATTAAGTCGGCGGTGTGCATCCACAGTACCGAGGCTAGCGTTGACTTTCAGAGCGTTGCACTGTGGTAGCTATCCCACAGTTCCTGCAGTCTCCACTGCCCATTGGAATTCTAGGTTGCGCTCCCAATGCCTGATGGGGCAAAAACATTGTTGCAGGTGGGTCTGGGTACATGTCGTAAGGCCTCCTCCCTCCCTCCCTCCCTCCATGAAAGCAATGGCAAAAAAATAATTTCTCACCTTTTTTCCTGGGTTACCTGTGCAGACAACATACCACGGCAAGCATGGAGCCCGCTCAGCTCACTGTCACCATATGTCTCCAGGTGCTTCTGGCAGACACGGTACAGCTGTGCTACACAGCAGCATCCCCTTGCCTTGCCTTGCGGACGGCAGATGGTGCAATACGACTGCTAGCCGTTGTCATCGTCCCGTATGTGCTCCTGGACAACCTCGGTTAGGTAGGGCAAGGGCACCTGGGCAGACATGGGTGCTCCTGACCGGCCTCAGTGGGGTCGGTCGGGGGCGCCGGGACAAAAATGGGAATGACTCCAGGTCATTCTCTTCTTTAAGTTTCGTCTAATGGAGATTCAGTCCTGCCTGGAATATCATGGCAGCTGGAGGCTTCTGCCTCAGGCTGCTCTCCCAGTCATGGGTGGCAAGTTTGTAAAAATTTTGGTGGGGCCCAGAACCCGCCCCCAACTCCGCCCCCCCCCAACTCCGCCCCCACCTGCCTAAGGCTCTGGGAGGGGGCTCGGCGGGGGAGGTCTGGGGTGCAGATCCTGGGCTGGGGATTAGGGTGCAGGAAGGGTGCTGGGTGCAGGCTCTGGGCTGGGGCAGAGGGTTGGGCTGTGGGGTGAGGGCTGTGGATGAGGGGTTCATGATGCGAGGGGGCTCAGGGCTAGGGAAGAGGGTTGGGCTGTGGGTGAGGGCTGTGGATGAGGGGTTCATGATGTGGGGGCGCTCAGGGCTGGGGCAGAGGATTAGGGTGCGGGGGGATGAGGGCTCTGGCTGGGGCTGAGGATTAGGGTGCAGGGGGATGAGGGCTCTGGCTGGGGCTGAGGATTAGGGTTCAGGGGGATGAGGGGTTCATGATGTGGGGGTGCTCAGGGCTGGGGCTGAGGATTAGGGTGCAGGGGGATGAGGGCTCTGGCTGGGGCTGAGGATTAGGGTGCAGGGGGATGAGGGGTTCATGATGTGGGGGTGCTCAGGGCTGGGGCTGAGGATTAGGGTGCGGGGGGAATGAGGGCTCTGGCTGGGGCTGAGGGTTTGGGGTTGGAGAGGCTCAGGGTAAGGGCAGCCTGCCTTGCCAGTACTGGCGGAGGGCAGGCACTAGGACCCTGCGGCAGCAGACAGCAAATCTGCTGGGAGCCCTCCGGGCAGCAGGCAGGGGAGAGGCGCGCTGCGTTCTGTCAGGCAGGGACGCAACACAACGCGGCGGAGGGGGGGGAACACGCGGAGGGGGGGTGGCAGGCGGGGGCTGGGACCTGCTCCAGGCAGGGTCGCGGCGGCGGGGGGAGACCTGCGGTGGCCGGGGCCGATCCAGGCAGGACCGGGTGGGGGGGCGGGAAGAGACCCAGCTCCAACTATTGCTGGAGCAGGGCGCCCAGCCCTGAATATTGCTGGGGCCCAGGCCCCACACAAATATATAACCTGCCGCCCATGCTCCCAGTCGGCAGCACCATGCGGTCGCACCTACCCCAGCCTACTCCTTGCTCCCATGGCTTAGGAAGCCTGGACAGTAGTAAGGAGCTGTCCAACTATAGGCTGAGCAAGTGCATAATGGTGGTAGAAATGTGCCTTTGGACGTTTAAAAGCTCGCTGGTGCAGTTTACTGACTCGGTTAGACCTCAGTGAAACCAATATTCCCATTGTTATTACTGCTTGCTGTGTGCACCACAATACCTGTGAGAGTAAGGGGGAGACGTTTATGGCGGAGTGGGAGGTTGAGGCAAATTGCCTGGCCGCTGATTACATGCAGCCAGACACCAGGGCAGTTAGAAGAGCACAGCAGGGCACACTGTGCATCAGAGAAGCTTTGAAAACTAGTTTCATGACTGGCCAGGCTATGGTGTGAAAGTTCTGTTTGTTTCTCCTTCATGAAAACCCGCCCCCTTGGTTCACTTTACTTTCCTGTAAGCCAAATGCCCTCCCCTCCCCCCTTTGATCTCCGCTTGCAGAGGCAATAAAGTCATTGTTGTTTCAAATTCATGCATTCTTTATTAATTCATCACACAAATGGGGGGATAACTGCCAGTGTAGCCTGGGAGGGGTGGGGGAGGAGGGAAGCACAGAGGTGAGGTAGATGTAGTGGCACCCCCTAGAATGGCAGGCAGCTCATCATAGAAGCAGCATGTCAGGGGCTCTGACCCGGAGTGGCCATTTGCCTCTCTCTGGTTCTTTGGTAGGCTTCACGTGGCACTGCTGTGGGTCCCTGTTATAACCTCTGTCCTTCATGACCTTGGAGATTTTTTCAAATATTCTGGCATTTCGTCTTTTGGAACAGAGTTTGGATAGCATGGATTCGTCTCCCCATACAGCGATCAGATGCAGTACCTCCCATTCAGTTCATGCTGGGGCTCTTTTGCGATTCTGGGACTCCATGGTCACCTTTGCTGATGAGCTCTGCATGGTCACCTGTGCTGATCAGCTTGCCACGCTGGCCAAACAGAAAATGAAATTCAAAAGTTCGGGGGGCTTTTCCTGTCTAGCTGGCCAGTGCATCTGAGTTGAGAGTGCTGTCCAGAGCGGTCACAATGGAGCACTCTGGGATAGCTCCCAAAGGCCAATACTATCAAATTGCGTCCACACTACCCCAAATTCGACCCAGCAGGGTCAATTTCAGCGCTAATCCCCTTGGTGGGGAGGAGTACAGAAATCGATTTTAAGAGCCCTTTAAGTTGACAAAAATGGCTTCGTCGTGTGGACGGGTGCAGGGTTAAATCGATCTAATGCTGCTAAATTGGACCTAAACTCGTAGTGTAGACCAGGGCTTAGCTTTTAAAACACTGATTTGTGTCAACATATCTCTGTTGATACTTATACAAGTTAGAAAATCATGGCATAACTAGAATCAGTTATCTGAGGAAGAGAACAATAACTTCTTACAGGTTTAATTTTAAAAGTTAAGCAGCGGCCTATGACTGGAGATGCCCTCAGAGGCATGTGAGAGAAGTTTGGAGTTTATGGTCATTTGGCAAAGACGTGAGAAATATTTCAAAGTGGAAACATTTTAGAAAGTTTCCTCTATGAAAGTTAGTAAATATCTCACACAAAAAATATAGAAGATTCAATTGCCTTATGCAGAATTGGTGTATAAAATCTGGAGATGAAATCAAATAATTAAAATGTGAATGAGGGATTTTAGTTCTATTTTAACTGCAAATCTCAATACAGCCCAACTATGGAGTCATTACTGATTCCTCCATAATTATTAGCCTGAATTAGCTTATTTTAGCAAGTACACACACCAGTTCTCCATAATCTGAACCTTTGTCAGCAGAGGTTGCTAACATAATTTACAATTGAAGTGGGAAGTGGTGAGCTACCACCCACATCAAATAAAACATTCCAGATGGAGAATATAAACTAAAATGGGACGTGGAAGATGAACAATTCTGAATTTAAACTATGCTCACAATCCTTCTAGTTACAGACTCATCAAGAGCCAAGGTCAGCTGCCTTTACTCTGGATTCACAATGGTGTGAGGCCATTGAAATTAATGGAGTTACTCCAGTTACACTGGGAAGTGAGAACAGGATTTGGTCCTGATCTTGAGCAACAGGCTGACTTATCAGTATAGTAAGGTAGCCATTTGTTTATACAACTCCTAATGGATGTGATGCATTAGCAAGTTTTCTGCACTAAAATGTTTCCTGTCTCACCTAAGGGAGAAATTACAAATTTGCCTCCACCTCTCTCTATATCTTGACCCACATGAATAGATCCAGACAGTGGGCCATAACAAAACCCAGGACTAAGCCAAATTAACATTAAGATAAACATTTTACAACTAACCATCCATGTAACCCTTTTGCCTCTCTTTTGACAGCCTAATGTGGCCCTAGACCAGGGCCGCCCAGAGGGGGGGCAAAAGGGGCAATTTGCCCCGGGCCCCGGGCTCCGCAGGGGCCCCCAAGAGAACAGCGGAGGCTCCCGCCTCCGCCCCTCTCCTGGAGCCTCAGCGCATCAAGTGCCGAGTCTCCGCCGGGGCCCCTGAGCCCCGCCCCGCTCAGAGCCGCGTGGTGAGGGGGCGGGGCTGGGAGCTCCAGGCTGAGCTCAGGCTCCCTCCGCTCGGCGTGGAGCTCCCAGCCCCACCCCCTCACCACGCGGCTCTGAGCGGGGCAGGGCTCAGGCCCCGCCGGCCACACGCTGCGGCTGTTCCGGCGAGGCGCTGAGACTCCGGGTGAGGAGGGAGCCGGGGGTAAGAGGCTGGGGCCGGGGCGGGGGGGAAGCGGGACCCGCCGCCGAAGTGCAGCCGAAGGGGGGGCCCTTCCGTTCCGGGACCCGCCGCCGAAGTGCCCCGAAGACCTGTGGCGGGGACCCCCCCCCGCCGAATTACCGCTGAAGACCGGGCTGCACTTCAGCGGCGGGTCCCGCTTCTGCGGTAATTCGGCGGCGGGGGGCTCCCGCCGCGGGTCTTCGGGGCACTTCAACGGCGGGTCCCGGAACGGAAGGGCCCCACGCCGCCGAAGACCCCGGGCCCCCGGAATCCTCTGGGCGGCCCTGCCCTAGACTTTGACCCATAAGCTCAGTAGTATCAAACATTTTAAATGTCAGGCTCCAAATGTGCTAAGCTTCATCAGGCTATGGAGGTTTGGATTCTCCTTTGTCTGAGATTCTTAGTGAGGAAAATATTTGCAGAATGCATGTATAAAAGTATTTGAGGAGCCAACTTGTTAGGGGAAAATAGACATTGAGCATCTGACCACTGCAGTAAATTGATATTCACAAAACCTGTACAGATCTAGGAGATTCAGCGTTGCATTCTCTTATGCAGGCAGTCACTCACCCTGGGGTTCATCTGTTCCTGTCACCATCTATCATATCAGAGTCATGTGGGATACGGTTGATGAAGTTTAGGTTGACAATGAAGAGCACTGTTTTTTATACATGTGAAAATAGTTAGGTGGTTGAAAACATGTTTACATTGTCCTTTCATCCAATCAAGTACTGTACAGCTGTAGCCTATTTGAGGAATCATTAACCTTATGTTTGCTGTCTTATTGCTTAAATCATATTCCTTTCTACAGCTAAACTTCAAATAAGCACGTGCAGAAAAAGCTACAAAAGATTTGTCACTACTGAGCACCTCCCAGTAAAATCTGGCTTCAAGTTCAATGTAAATAGTAAAAGTGTCCTGGCAGTGTATTAAGTAAATTCATTGGAGGTAAGATTGAATTTCCTGGATTTGCTGTGAAATCAGAATTCTTTTCATCCTGAGATTGTCAAAACCATTCACAATTTGGAGTCAGGTTTCCCAACAGTCCATTTCTGGGGAAATTTTACAAACTCACACTAAGGTCAAGCTTGTGGCTGACCCTGCACAGTTGCACAAGAAAGAAAAAAGTGCAGAGTCTTTGTATATTCATCCAGGGTCCATCCCCAACCACAATGGCAGTCTTTGAGCTTCTCTGAGTGCAAGAAATTATTGTAAGGGCAGGCCCCAGCCTCTCTAAAGTGGATGGGAGAGAAAGGGCTGAGTTCCTGTCCCTGCTCTACATCACTCAGTTTGGCTGAAGACTTGATCCTGCACCTATCAAAAGCAGTGGGAGTGTGGCATTGATGTCAGTGGGTGCAAGGTGGACCCTGAGAGCAGAGAGGACCATATGTTTGTAAAGGGGGTAGCAATAGCTATTTCTCCCTGCAGTAATCACTGGAGCCCCAGGAAGCATTGTGCCTGTTTCCATTAGAGTGGCACTTTGTTGCATGAGCTCCAGTTTAGGGTTGTGCCTACAAGGCTATCCCTGATATGGATTTGAGCAGGGGAGGGAAGTGCTACAAGAAAGTAAAGCCAACTCTCTGTAAATTAGAGTCTTCAGGTACATATTTTATAACCACAGAATGTGCTGGAGTAAGTGTTCGCTAGGACAATTGTTTTCCTGTTCTGTGAGGAAACAGCAGTGGAAACACCTGCAAGTTAATGCAAAAACAACAGCTTTTATTGATAGTCATCAGGGGGCAGACCTGCTAACTTTATGACTGTCTACTTTAGGGAACTTCCAACCATCGCTAACACCGGTTCAGCTAAATCTGTATCAGCTCTGCTGGGAGCTCTCATGTAGATGGGGTTTTGGCTGCTGACAGGCTTCAGCACCTATGGTGATTAGGTTTACTCCCCGCAGAGTTAGTGCTGAAAACAGTGTTGGCAGCTAGAATTTCAACTACATTTGGGCCCCAACATTGCTAAGGCCTGGGCTACACTAGTGGTTGGGGGGGCGGGGTTGAACTAAGATACGCAACTTCAGAAGTATCTTAGTTTGACTTACCTGGCCGTCCTCACGGCGGCGAGTCAACTGCTGCGGTGCTCCCATCGACTGTGCTTACTTCTCCTGCCAAGGTGGAGTACGGGCGTCGATTAGCAGATCGATTTATCGCATCCAGACGAGACACGATAAATCGATCCCTGATACATTGAACACTACCCACCAATCCAGAGGGTAGTATAGATGTACCCTGACACTGACTTGGAGTTAATGTTGGGAAATGTTTGAAAAAACTTGTGTGGAGAGGGCCTCACTCACACGAGAAGCCCTTTATTTTAAAGCTCCAGATCCCTGAAACACAACGAAGCTCTCTGAGGTGAGGGGGAAAGAGTCATTAGAGATTGAGCACAAATGATCTCCAAATCACCAGTAAGGCTAATCCTCACCACAGATACACAACTAACTCATTTCTATTTTTTAACATACTGAGAAAATGAGTAGCCAGTATAAAATAATGCAAGAGTCCACAAGCAAAGTTACTCTTGAGCAATGTCTTATCCATCAGAACACCATTTTACAGTGTCTGTCTTTGTGAAGGGACCCATACTGTAATCGTTCTGAATGAAATGTGTGTGACACAGTAGAAGGCAGGTTTCTATATTTTATTGCACTGTTGTAGTTAAGTTCTTTTTGATGTAAAAATGAAACGTTCTGTTGCTTATATTACTAGGATTGTTTGTTTTTAACCATATCATGTTAGATAGGGCCCACAGTTCAATTTTCACAGTCATGTCAAGTTTGTCTGTTACAACTGATAGAACCATAGACTCCTTGTGTGAAATTGTATTAGATTAGAACAGTGGTTCTCAGCCTATTTACCATTGTGGGCCGCATCTAATACCACCTATATGGCCCTGAGGATGTCACATGGGCCGCAGCTCTGCGCTGACAGGGCCACATGCAGCCTATGGGCCACAGGCTGAGAACCACTGGATTAGCCCACAAAAGCTTATGCTCAAATAAATTTGTTAGTCTCTAAGATGCCACAAGTACTCTTGTTCTTTTCACTGGATTACAACGTATTATGCTTAGTGCATGTAATTAGGTGGTACACAATCGAAGCAGTCCATTGTTGTTTGCTGAGATTTACTGAAGTTTAGCACCAGAGCTCAGAGTAGTGACCTAGGCCAGAAGGGACCATTGTGATCATTTACCTCCTGCATAGCACAGGCCATAGATCCAGGAAGAGATGTTGCAATGCTGTGCGTCACAGCACCTAACTTTTAGACACGTAGAAAATCAAGGAACAATGCTGTGATCTACAAAGCTGAGTTAGGCACATAGATTTCTTAGGCCTGGTCTACACTGGGGGGTGGGAAGGGGAGTCGATCTAAGATACGCAACTTCAGCTATGAGAACAGTATAGCTGAAGTCGACGTATCCTAGATCGAATTAAAATTACTTACTTCGCGTCTTTGCGGTGCTGGATCGACGGCTGCGGCTCCCCCATCAACTTTGCTTCCGCCTCTCACCGTGATGGAGTTCCGGAGTCGACGGGAGAGCGATCGGGGAACGATTTATCGTGTCTACACTACACGCGATAAATCGATCCCCGATAGACCGATCGCTACCCGCTGACCCGGCGGGTAGTGTAGCCATACCCTTATACAATGAAAGGGGAGAGAGAGGTGCCTAGAATAGGCTCCACAAAGCCAGCATGCCAGGTGGAGAGTCACTTAAACTAGGCAATGGGAGATGCCAACCAGCAGGGTGTGTGCTAAGCCCTGTCCCTTTCTACAATAAGTGTTTAAATCTGGACTGCAGGGAGGCACTTAGCCAGAGGTGCTGAAACTACAGGTGCTGGAGATGCTGCTGCACCGCCAGCTTGAAGTGATTTCCATCATATTCAGGGTTTACAGTTGGGTTCAGTGGCTCTCAGCACCCCCACTACACAAACTGATCCAGCACCCCTGCCCTGAGCTCTGCCTTGAGTCAGATGGCTGAGGCCAGGGGCGGCGCTAGGGATTTTGCCACCCCAAGCACGGCAGGCACGCTACCTCCGGCAGTTTGCCTGCGGAGGGTCCGCTGGTCCTGCGGCTTTGGCGGACCTCCCGCAGGCGTGCCTGTGGGAGGTCCTCTGAAGCCGCGGGGCCAGTGGACCCTCCGCTGTCATGCCTGCGGGAGCTCCACCGAAATCATGGGGCCAGCGGACCCTCCGCAGGCAAGCCACCGAAGGCAGCCTGCCTGCTGCCCTCGCGGCGCCGGCAAAGCACCCCCCGCGGCTTGCCGCCCCAAGCATGTGCTTGGCATGCTGGGGCCTGGAGCCGCCCCTGGTTGAGGGAGCCCCACACCAGGATCTCTCATAGCTCAGTGGTCTATGAGAGATCCTGGTGTGGGGCTCCCTCAATCTCTCCTATTGAAGCTGTTCCATCACTGGCCTAGGGAGTCCCTCTCTCTGGCCAATGATTGAGCAGAGAGCAAGAGAGAATGACTCTGTAGCCATGTGATTAGGGTACCTACCTGGGAGGTGGGAGACTCTGGATCCAGGCCTCCTGTTCCACTCACTTGTTATTCAGAGAGAGTGGATTAGCTTCAATAGGAGAGATTGAGGGAGCCCCACATCAGGATGTTCCATAGCTCAGTGGCTAACGTGCAGGGTGGGAGACCCCAATCCTTTCTTCCCACTGGGCAAAGTGGGAATTGAACCTTGGTGTCTCCAGGGCCGGCTCCAGACCCCAGCGCGCCAAGCGCGCGCTTGGGGCGGCATCCCAGCGGGAGGGCGGCAGGCGGCTCCGGCGGACCTCCCGCAGACGTGCCTGCGGAGGGGCCGCGGGGCCAGCGGACCCTCCACAGGCATGTCTGCTGGAGCCGAGGGACCGGCGACCGCTAGAGCGCCCCCCGCGGCGTGCCGCCGTGCTTGGGGCGGCGGAAATCCTAGAGCCACCCCTGGGTGTGTCACATCCCAGGTGAGTGCTCTAACCCCACTGGGCTAAAAGTTAAGGTGGGCACCATTGCCTCCTCCAGCTGGATTCTGATTGAGACCAATCTAGCAGGCCCTCTGAGTATGCCTGCCAGATTGGGCCCCACATGTGACTTAGGTGGCTACCTGTCTTCCTCTGCTTTGTGGATTGCTCTAGGGCAGTGGTTCCCAAACTTTAACAACCTGTGAACCCCTTTCACTAAAATGTCAAGTCTCACGAACCCCCTCCTAAAAATGAATATTTCCAGGGATTTTCTCCTTTATCTGAGTATAAATTCTAAAAGCAGTGATCTTGCAAATATAAAATTTGTTTTTATGACTTGCTTATTACACACTATTTATTATTAATTATTATTTATCATTACAGTATTTTTATTACATTATGAAAACGGCAACACTCTTCCAAGATCTCACTTTCGTAGCTTGTATCACTTTGAATAAGCCTGTTACAAGACAAGGCTTCTATGTTTCATCAAGGAGTATCAGATGGGAAACAGCAGGAAAGTATTTAAGAAGCCAACTCAAAGAGTTCCTCCTACACAAGCATTCAGGTCTTGAGCAGTCCAGGCAAACAATGCACGTTACAACAGAGCTTAAACTTTTTTTTCATAATCATTTTAAAAACAAGACTAGCTGCCTATTTAATTTTAAAAACAGCAAAAAATATCCACCTCCCTTTTCATTTCTTATAAGGAGTCTTGAAGTTTAAATCTCCTCAGTGTGATAGATATGCTTGCTTAGATCTGCTTAGCTCTGGGAAGTCCAGGGGCTGTGCTGCATGGGGTCTCTAGGGCCAGCTCTGTCCGCCTTTAGGGATTTTTTTCCTGAGAACCCCCTGTAACATTTCACGAACCCCCAGGGGTTCATGAACCCCAGTTTGGGAACCACTGCTCTAGGGCTTAGGTGGGAAATAAGCATCTGGATGCCTAGAGTGAGGCAGCACTGTGCATGCTCAGAGGTGGAAACATAGGTGCCTAGGGAAACTTTTACCCTGAAAACGTAGACATTGAGTGAGTTTAGGCGCCTGCAGCGTTCAGCAGGAGTTTTGTGTCTCGCAGTGGAACTACAGGAACATAGATGCCTAAACCCCAGACTTGGTGTCCTTTTGTGGATCCCAATCATAGTACTCCTGGAATTTGGAGCCACTCCCTTCTGTACCTTAATCAATTAGCAGCAGTGGGATTTCTGACTCTCAGAAGAGTTGAATTAAATGCGTGGGTGCATTGCTTATTATTCCACAATGCCCAGTAGCAAACTAATCTAAGGAGACTGATCTCTGGGTACATAGTGTACTCTCATTGCAATGGAATACACAGGAGCACCACCCTAAACTACACCCAAATAGTACTTGTAGCCTGATTGTGAAGGCTAAGTGATTCTGCAAACAAACAACGAAACAAACATAAACTAAGAAAAAAAATGTAATGATTATATCTGCATCATCTACAGAAGTATGATCAGTCTTTGGTTTAATAATATAGTACCCCTGACTGCAGCCCAGAAAAAGTATCAAAACCTGGAGTATCAATATAAAAGAACATGGCTGGATATAATGACTTCTACCTGTTGCCGCCCTACTGTTGAAACACAGAAGACAAATGATCTCATTCATAGGGAGACACAGTTTCATCCTACATCAGAGTTTAAAATGTACAGAGAGAAGCAGCAGCCTCAGAACCAGCTTCAATGAAACTGTCAGTGTGGCATCTTCAGAGTGATTTGGGGGTAGGGAAAGCAGCTTCAGAAAGCTGGAGGATCAACAGACGGCCTACAAAAGCCTTTCAAAAGGTCCCAGGGAAACACTGAAGGCAGCTTTGTATGTGCAGGGACACCCAAGACATGACAAGAGTCTCAAAGGGAGTCCATCTTGGATATTTGTATAACAAGCCTCCTTCTAGGAACAGGGTAAGAACTACACGGTCTGTCTATTTGATGTGAACAGTGCTGAAATACTGAGGATTCTCCCTGCTTCCCTGGGTTAGAAGGAATTTAAAAAAAAAATTCACGGTGTGCGTCTTGCAATTCCCAACCCACATGAAAATACCGCTCTCCCTCCCCCATCACCACTTGACAAAGATGGAAGATTAAATGTCACACAATTCTTTTTTATGTCACATTCTCCATTTCTTTTCCCCTTTAAAAAGATAAAAAATATTCATTTACACACAGTTTCCCAGGCTTTCATGGTGACCACATGTTATTCCTGAGAGCCCTATTAGCAGGGCCGGCTTTAGGCCTATTCCACCAATACCCCCGAATCGGGCCCCGCGCCTAAGAGGGCCCCGCGCCCAGTGAGAATCCCTTCCCTGGCTAGAGGCGCCTTTTTAATTTTTACCTACCTGGCGGCGCTTCGGGTCTTCAGCGGCACGTCCTTCACTCGCTCCGGGTCTTCGGTGGCACTTCGGCGGTGGGTCCTTCAGTGCCACCGAAGACCTGGAGTGAATGAAGGACCCGCCGCCGAAGTGCCGCCGAAGACTTGGAGCACTGCCCGGAGAGTACAAGCCCCACGTGTTTTTTTACGTGTGTTTTTTCTTTTCTTTTTTTAGCCATCCCTGCCGTCAAAACTGTTGGAATTGGGCCCCGCACTTCCTAAAGCCGGCCCTGCCTGTTAGAGTGGAGTCGTTTGAAAGGAGGGAGGGAGGTGTGAAATCTTTGTAAGGCAGGGAACTGGGGATATTCAAAACTCTCCCCCCCCCATTAAAAATGCTACTTGGTGCATTTTAAAGGTAAAAATCACCTTGTGAAGTATTTTTATGAATTAGAGCTAAGTCATCCCTAGCAGGGATTGTATCAGCAAATTCAGCGGTGGGAAATAATTATCACAGGTATAGAACCCCTCCAATCCCCCCCTCTTAATCTGAATAGTGCCTGAGCATTCATCTCATTGTTCTCTCAAGGGAGAGGAACTCTTCTTGTATTCAGGGCTTTACTAATTGTGGTTCCCTGCACTGCTGGAGGGCAGGGGGAATCAGGACTGGGCAATGCGGTCCTCCTCTTCCCCCGTCCTGCTGCCACAGGAAGCATTCAGGCCAGCCTGGAAGTTGCCCAAGTCAGGGCAGAATGGTGAGACTTGCAAGAATGCAGGGCCCCAAGCATGTGCTTGCACTGTATATGGCTAAGATACATGGCATATCTGGGGCTCCAAATGTTTTGGAGAAGGGAGCTGTCAGCTTCTCAAAGTGAAAAACCTACCACGGCTGGGCCCAGTCTTGCTCCCACAGAAATCACTGCTTTGCCTTTGACTCCAGTGAGAATAGGCTCAGGCCCTCTATATTCAGAGCCCCGTGCAATAGTTTCTCACTACTCATTGCAAATAGTTTGTCCCATAAATGCAGCACTTTTTTTCTGTTCACAAATTATGCAAAGTTGGTTTTGTACAGATTTGTTCATTATTTACAATTGTTTGAAAAGCAGTGTGTGCGAACTCTTTCTAGCCAATTGTTCTCCGTCAAGCTAGTCACTAAAGGTATTTACTGTTTGTTATTCATTCCATATAATTGGTCACCTACATCACCTGGTATGATCTACACAGAGCAAAACTCTGTAAACAGGAGCTCCCTTTTCTGTTTCCATATTGTCTGCAAACATTCTGAATTGTTCATTGACTCTATTGTGCTCGCAATAAAAAGTGTTCCAAAATTGATGCAAAAGCACTTTTGGTGCAAATACGCTCACAAACAACTTATTCACATCGGTGCATTTTACTTTCCACAAACGTTCTGGTGGCTAAAAATCCTCATGCACCCACATGTTCATGAACAGGGGCATAAAAGGGGTTGCAAATAGCAGCAAAACCAATGGAACGTTTGGTTGGCAGGAATATTTGTTAATGCTTTTTTGCTTTGCTGTCATGGATTAGACCATAGAGTAATAGTGAAAATGGGACATCCCTCCCAAACCAGCAATTGAAAGCACATAACATGACAGCAAATGACATATGCTTCCTGAAATATCTGCCCTTTTGAGCTCCCAACAGTCCCCCATTTGGGAGCAGGGTTCGAGGGGTTATATAGCTTGTGAATGCCACTGCAGGCTCCCCTAGAGAGGAACCCCCATTGATGCCAATTTTTGGTCCAGCAGCATAGGGCGGATTAGCAGCAGCAGATTAATTCCTTCCTGTCATCTCCACAGGGGGGTTAAATGATCTCAGGAGCAATTTTTCTTGCCTAGAACATGGTAATCCACATACACACTGCTAATTGCTACAGTTTATATCGTGGTCTAAACGTCTAATGAGAGTAAAGAAGTTCCTGATTTTGGGAAGGGTCATCAGCCAAAGGTATATTTACTTAATGAAATGGTTATTTCCTGAAAAGAAAGCCTTATCTTAATGAAAGATGTAGCTCAGAGGAGCAGTTAGAAGCATTTTTAAAAAGGCATGAAGCAGAAAATGCATGTGTTAATTACAAAGTCCTATGTCCCTTAGAAAATGGAATGCATTACATTGATTTGGGCAAAAGAAAACACCTTACCTGTTGTACTGTGTTACAAACTTTTCAATCTTACAAGTACTGTGCACTCAACTCCCATTGAAATTTATGGGCCAAATGCTCTCCTGTGTTCCTAGCCCTTGGAACTGTTTTGGCACTGTTCTCCACCGATCCCCAGCTAGAATATGACTTAAAACAGGTTAGATCAGGGATGGGCAAACTACGGCCTGGTGGCTACATCCAGCCCTCCAGCCGGTTTAAACCGGCCCTTGAGCTTCTGCTGGGGAGCAGGGTCTGGGGCTTGTCCTGCTCCCACACTCCAGCAGGGGAGTGGGGTCCAAGGGCGCTCCATGCGCACACACCGAGGCTCCTGGAAGAAGCAGCATGTTCCCCCTCCGGCTCCTACGCTTAGGGGCAGCCAGGGGGCTGCGCGTGCTGCCCCCGCCCCAAGCGCCACCCCCGCAGCTCCCATTGGCTGGGAACTGCAGCTAACGGGAGCTGCAGAGAGCGGTGCCTGTGGACTGGGCAGTGTGCAGAGCCGCGTGGCTGCACCTCCGTATAGGAGCCGGAGGGGGGACATGCTGCTGCTTCCAGGAGCTACTTCAGGTAAGCGCCGCCCGGAGCCTGCACCCCTGACCCCCTCCCATGCCCCAACCCCCTTCTCCAGCCTGGAGCCCCCTCCAGCACCCTGAACTCATTTCTGGCCCCACTGCAGAGCCTGCATCCCCAGCCAGAGCCCTCCCCACCCCGTACCCCAACCCCCTCCCCCAGCCCTGATCACTCTCCCACCCTCTGAACCCCTTGGTCCCAGCCTGGAGCACCCTCCTGCACCCCAAATCCCTCATCCCCAGCCTCACCCCAGAGCCTGCAACTCCAACCAGAGCCCTTCTCTTCCCCCGCCATGCACCCTAACCCCCTACCCAAGCCCAGACCCCCCTCCTGCACCCTGAAATCCTCATTTCTGGCCCCACCCCAGAGCCCGCACTCCCAGCCAGACCCCTCACCCCCTCCTGCATCCCAACCCCAATTTCTTGAGCATTCATGGCCCACCCTACAATTTTCATACCAAGATGTGGCCCTTGGGCCAAAAAGTTTGCCCAACCTGGGTTAGATCATCAGAGAGACATAACTGGCTCCCTGATGGCATCCCTTCACCCATGCTCTGCTATGCCAAATAGATCATTGCAGATCATTCACCCAACATGAGTGAAGAGATAGTCAATGAGAGTCAAGTATCAGAGGGGTAGCCGTGTTAGTCTGGCTCTGTAAAAAGTGACAAAGAGTCCTGTGGCACCTTATAGACTAACAGACGTATTGGAGTATAAGCTTTTGTGGGCGAATACCCACTTCGTCAGATGCATGTGGTGGAAATTTCCAGAGGCCGGTATAAATATGCAGGCAAGAATCAGTCTAGAGCAGGGGTAGGCAACCTATGGCACGGGTGGCGAAGGCAGCACACAAGCTGATTTTCAGTGGCACTCACACTGCCTGGGTCCTGGCCACTGCTCTGGGGGGGCTCTGCATTTTAATTTAATTTTAAAGGAAGCTTCTTAAACATTTTGAAACCTTATTTACTTTACATACAACAATAGTTTAGTTATATATTATAGAAAGAGACCTTTTAAAAAGGTTAAGATGTATTATTGGCACGTGAAATCTGAAATTGGAGTGAATAAATGAAGACTCGGCACACCACTTCTGAAAGGTTGCCAACCCCTGGTCTAGAGATAATGAGGTTAGTTCAATCAGGGAGGATGAGGCCCTCTTCTAGCAGCTGAGGTGTGAACTCAATGAGAGTTCTGAGAGTACAGCAATTGTGAGACTAGGAATGGTATTTACAAATTCATTAGTACCAGAATACAAGCTGTCCTTGTCTCCCGACTAGTATCCTCTAGTCAATGTAACCACAGTGTCATAACTTCATTTAGATAGCACTGTAAATTCACCCGGGGCTTTACATACATAGAGTGGGACTTGTTCCCTGCCCAAAGTATTTTACAATCTAACTCTGGGAAGATAGCGACAAGGCATGGAACAAGAAGTCAGGTCTGGGAAGGGGTGGAAAGATCAGTGATGAGAAGAAAGGACGTGTTCCGGTAAGAAGTGGGGTTTAAGGAGACTATCAAAGAAAGCAGAGTGCTTAGGAAAAAGAAAGCAGGGAACAGTTCCTAGAGTAGAGAGCTGAGTGAATGAAGATGCTAAACTTGGTGCGGGGGAGGGTGTAATGGAGCAGTGAGGATAGATGATTAGGTAGAGTTTAAGGAGAAAGGGGCAGAGTAGAAGGAAATGGGAGCAGAGCTGTAAATGGGGTTGAGATTATGTATTGCTTTAGAGGGGAGGATGAAGAGCCTGAATTTGAGTCAATAAGAAACAAAGCCAGTGATATAATTCACAGAGGTGGCGTGACTGGAGCAGTGGGAAAGGAAAAAGAAAGGAAGGGAGAGGTGAGAAGCAGGAAGGAGATGACTGTAATCAAGGTGAGAAATGAGCAGGTGTGAACAAGTTTGAGTAGTGGGAAGAGTGCAAAGAAGGGATGATTTAAATCACACTGGTTGGGAGGGAAAGACATGACCGAGGTTGGGAGTCTGGGAGATGAGAAGGATGGTGGAGTTGATAGGGATGACAGAGAAGGGATGAGATGGATTGAAAGGGTTTAGCAGGAAAGATTAAAGACAAGTTTTGGAAAGCTTACATTTGGGGCAGCTGTGGAATAACCCAGGGGCGACATCTCAGAGAGTTAGAGCTATATGCCTGGGAAAATGGGTGTAGCTCAAGAATCAAAAGGTAGAGAGCTAGGAGTCACAGGCACCAAGGTAATGGCTGAAACCACGGGAGGAGCTGAGGTCACCTAGAGAGGAACTATACAGAGAAGGGACTGAGGACAGAAGCCTGGAGGATGATACGGGAGGATGAGGAGCCAAAGGAGATGCAGAAGGAGAAGTCACTGAGGGAGGCAGAAAGTCAGAGTGCGGAATTGTGGAAGCCAAAAGCAGAGGAGAGAGTGATAAACGGTATCAAAGACAGCAGAGAGATTAAAATAACCCCCCCACCAGAAGTGCTCCCATTATCCCATCTGCACCGCAGAATGAGCCAGGTCAAAGGACTCTCTTAAAATATTGCTGTCTCCTGGCATAGCTAATGCACAGTTCTGTTTGTGATTAAGGCCTGGTCTATACACAGAAGTTGCACCAGCATTAGCATAGGTGGGATATCGGACCAATGCATTCTTTAAACCTGTGTTATATCAGGTTAGCTTGCACCTATAATTTACCTGCAATTTAGGGCTTGGCTACACACAGAAGGTGCATTGGTTTAAGTTACATCAATTTACAAACTGGTGCAGAATCCTGGGTGGGCACACATATTAACATTAATTTAAAACTGGCTATATTGGTTCAGCTTGCCCTGTAAATTTACAAGTGCAAACTACACTGACAGAAGCCACGTTTAAAGTGACGTGTCTATACATATAAGAGATGCACCAGTTTAGCCAATTTGGCCTGACATTGCCAAAAGCTCTGGGTAAGCTCAAAAGTTTGTCTCAACAACAGAATCTGGTCCAATAAAAGGTATTATCTCACCCATCTTGTCTCTCTATCACACCTTTAGTTAAATCAATGCAATTTCTGTGGGTAGAGACAAGCCCTTTGTGTGGCGCGGAGAGGGGAGAACCCATACTGGAGAGAATCAAAGAGAAACTGGAAGAGAGAACATCGTTCTAGGCAGTGAATGTAGATGGAATGCTCAACAGTTTCGGAGCCCAAAGGAAGGAGCAAGAGATAGGGTAGTAATTAGAGAGGTACGGAGAAGAGAATTGCAGGTCAGGCTCCCAGTCCACCCGCTGCCAGAATTACCTGAGAATAACAGGAGTTACAATTATTTTGGGTATGGGGACAGAACTGGGCTTATCTCCCTAGTCATGGATTATATGACTATAAGCATGTTGCAAAGGTAATGCACAGTCTTAGCTGGGAGGGCTATGGTCATTTTAGCAAAGTGCTGTCTCTGCTTTAGATCCTGTTACTCTGAGGTCCCAATCCAGCAAAGCAATTAAGCATGTGCTTAACTTTAAGCATGTGAGTAGTCCTATTGAAGTCAAAGCCCTGTGAATGGGACTACTCACCTGCTTAATGTTAAACACAGGCTTAAGTGTTTTGCTGGATCCAGCTTCATGAGAGCTGGTTAAACAGCCTCTTTATCAGTGATCTGAATGATACTGACACCTAGTTTGGGCTATACACTTAAAAGTTAAGTTGAGGTAGTTAAGCCAAAAACCTCCACACAAAGTAGCTATGCCAACCTCACACCCAGTGTAGATGCAGCTATGCTTATAGAAGAGTGCTTCCAGTGACATAGCTAACTTTGTTTGGGGGAGGTGGTCTTGCTACACTGATGGAAAACCCTTTTTGTCAGCATAACTTATGACAGCATAACTACACAGCCAAAACTATGCCAGTATAGTCTCTGTAGTGTAGACACACAGGCTAAGATAGGGAGAGTCAGAGAGCTGGGGTGGAGGGAAATTAGATGCATTTAGAAAGCATGCAATCTACATATATTTAATATGATTACTCTGAACTTCCACATAGTGATATTTCAGATCTTGTCTACACCTAAATTGTAGGTTGACCTAGCTACATTGTTCAAGGATGTGAAAAATTCACAACTCTCAGGGATGTTGTAAGCCAACCTAGGCCCTTGTATAGGAGCTTCTAGGTCAACAGAAGGATTCTGCCCCTAAAGGGGGGTGGTTAAACTACCGTGAGGGAAAACCCCCTTCTGTGGCTCCAGCAAATGTTTACGCTATGGGGCTACAGCGACACAGCTGAAGTGCTATAGCGCTGTAGCTGTGCCGCTGTAGCATCTGTAATGTAGACAAATCCTAACTGAAAGGATTTTATATCGTGTATTGGTCTTGTAAAGTTACGAGATTTCTGCTGTTCTGTTAACCTAACAAATCGATAGTGGCACCCAGTGGCCAGAAGGGTTAATCAAAAATGTACCTTTCTTTCTCAAGATTCTGTTATGCAAAAAATGACTTGCTTGGCATTACCTGTACTAAATCCATCAGCCAGAGCTATTCTTGATCCCTTTCACCTGGCGGTATACACTCTCTGTTCACAAAGACATTAGCCGGCAAGGTAAAATGCTGAGCCTTCATTACAGCACATGGCGGGCTACAAAACTATTGCATTTTGGTGTAGTTGCGGGGATAGATAATGCTTATTTATTCTGTGAGAGTACTAAACCTGCACAAATGAAAATTACTCCTGTCGTAAGAGTTCCAGGGCTTTCCTCAAGAGACCACTTTCCAAAATTTGCTGACTTTCAGTACTTATGGAATTTCAAGAGCCAAGTGATCCATAGGAAAGCTAAAACCCAGCTAATAAATGAAATGAGCAATTAACCAAACTGATGAGAGGGATCGTGAAAATTCCATGTCCACAGTTTTTGGATCTTTATGCTCCACTTAGAACATAAATACTGAAAAAATGTGTCTTAAGAAATGAGTGATTTTTAAAAAACACTGAATGATAAAATGATATCCATTGAATGTAGCCACATGTCTGCTCCTGCGGGCCTCGAGTAGAGATTTCAATGGGACAACTTGTGTGACTGGGGTTTCCAGGATTTTATTTATCCCTAGGGTACTATGGCCTGGCATTGATTACACTGATGGCCTGGCAGGCAGTGAAGATGAACTTGCCAACCCTGTGAAACGATTGGATGAAACCTCCGCAAAATATGGCATGGAAATCTGTGCAGAGAAAACTAAGCTGATGACAAACAAGTGTGATGGGATCAGCTCACATGTCACTGTCAGTGGACAAGAGCTGGAGACAGTGAAACAGTTCAAGTATTTGGGGGAACCCCAGGGCTCCCAGCTGCCTCTGCAGCTGGTAGCTCTGGGTGTGATTTAAAGGGCCCAGCCTCTAGCTTCAGCTGAATCCCCGAGCCCTTTAAATCCTGATTTAAAAGCCCCGGGAATTAAAGGCCTCATCTCTTCTGATAGAGGCCACGCCTCTTCTGGTTGAGGCCCCTCCCCCTCCGCAGGACTCTGGAGTACCGGCAAGTCCTTTAAGTTACTTTCACCCCTGGGGCAATCATCACTGATGAAGGAACAAAGGCAGAAATTTGGGAAAGAACCGCACAAAGAGCAGCAGCAGTGCAAAGCAAAGGCCAATTTGGAGGAATAAGAACATCTCCCTGGAATCCAAACTGAAACTGCTGTACGCATTGGTCATCTCCATTTTTCTGTGTGCATGCAAGACATGGATCCTTATGGCAGAACTAGAACGGAATATACAGGTAGTAGATATGAGATACTTACGTAAAATCCTGGGCATCTCCTACTTCGACCACATCACTAACGAAGAGGTTCACAACATTGTCACCCAATACACTGGGTCATATGAAGACCTCCTGACTGTGAAAAAGCGCAAGCTGAAGTGGTACGGCCATGTAACAAGATCATCTGGCCTATCCAAGATCATCCTCCGAGGGACAGTACAGGGGAAGAGAAGAAGAGGTAGACAGAAGAAGAGATGGATTGACAACATAAAAGAGTGGACAGGAATGGACTTCGCGGAGACTCAAGCACTGACACACAATTGTCAGGGGTGGAGACAAGTGGTTGATTGCTTATCAGTGATGGTGCCTCAATAACCAGTGCAGTTATGCGAGTGGTGATGATGAGGAGGAGGAGGAGGAGGAGGAGGTTACTATGCAGACAGAGGGAGAGTTATTTTTCCAGTTCACTTCTTGAGTTATGCAGAACTGAGGACTCTTACACCAGACTATTTTGTTTTGTCTGCCTTTTTCTCCCCTGGCCTTTAGTTTACAACATCCAGGATCAGTGTGATTTCATCGGTTCTTCTGATAGAACATTGACAGCAACCTGTCCTATATTAAACTCAGAGCTACTTTTATTGAGAAACCAGGTGCTCTAAATCCATTCTCTACTCCCTGTCTGTTTGCTTCTGTCAAAGGCAGACTGCAGAAGCAGGAGGAAAGATGGTAATTTAATTCCCCCTCTGTTTTAAAGGGCCAAGAATACTGTCTGCGCTAGGGTATTAATTACACACCGTAGGCCCAATGTCTGTTTCCACTGTGGGCCCTTCGCAGTGTTCTGGAGGGGAGGTAAAGTCATCCTAACCAACTAAGTATTCATCTAGCTAAGAAAGAATCCCATGGTGATACTATGCCATGCTCCCTTGCAGATCCCAGAACAGACACATGGCAGGGAATAAGAGAGTGTGGCTAGAGCATTTTTGCATTCTTGCTATTTCCAACTGCCAGAACAGCCCCTTGGGGCTGTGGGCAACAAGACAGAAATTAGAGTAGCCCCAAAGCTGCTTTTGTTTATATCAGCCAATCCCTAGAGAACCTCATGATCAGGGCACTTCCAGGGTGGCATAAAGCCACTGATGTCCATCCAGCCTCCACCCCCCAGGTCTTGTGTCAAGCACAGATAGCCTGGACAACGGGCTAGTCTACATGGGCTACGTTAAAGCGCTGCCACGGCAGAGCACTGGGAGAGAGCTCTCCCAGCACTCTAAAAAAACACCTGGTAGCTGGGGCATAGCCATCAGCGCTGGTGCACTGTCTACACTGGCGCTTCACAGCGCTGAAACTTGCTGCGCTCAGGGGGGTGTTTTTCACTCCCCGGAGCAAGAAAGTTGCAGCTCTTTGAAGTGTCAGTGTAGACAAGCCCTCTAGAACATGTCTACACTGCATAGTACACCTAGGATCAGACTCAGGTTTAAGCCCAAATGTCCCTACCATCAGAAACCTCTCAGGACTCAGATCTGCGGACTCATCCAGGGGTCTGGGTCTGAATACCATGACCTAGATCTAAACCCACTCATTTCACAGTGTGGATGTAGTTGAAGCCCAAGTCACCAGGCTCACGTCTGGAGAAGCTGGCAATGCTATCCCACAAATACCCTAGGCCTGTGTGTCCTGGCCCTTCCATCCCCAGTCTTCCAACTCGATTCCCAGGAACTTGGAAGCAACCTGCTGGTTCAAATACAGATGTTTGGCATTTAACCCTTGATTTCCACACAGACCTCTCAACTGGACATATTGAACTCTATTGTGTGTTAGCTATGGCCTGCCCTAACAAGAAGTCCTGCATCAAGCGTGCTGCTAGCTGACCAGAGGAACGCAGCCAGATTCTGGTAAAAATGCAGTGTGAGGAGAGCAAGCCATCATCTGACTTCAGCAAGAGCTCCAGAAACGACCACGTGTACAAAAGTATCTCTGTGAGAATCAGGACCACTGGTTATAGCATTGGCTTTGTTCAATTAAAGTAAATAAATCTACTCCATAAACTCTTTAAAAGGTAAGATACCTGCTCATGTTATGCCATTACCTCCACCCACCCACAGAAAATTACATTCAGGTCATTTTAAAGCCGTGACATATGACAGTAAAAATAAGAAAACTCAAGTCCAAGCTGACACATTCCATCACCATTCATCCTATGGTGTTCAAATACCAGCCATGTCCACCACTGACATAAGCAAGTACAACGCCAATGGGGCTTCACCTGCTGAGCTGCCAAATCTCACCCTGCATGCCCAGCTACAGGCCATGTGCTAGTGTGAGATCCCTTGCCATACCCAGACACAGTACAGTCCAGGCACAGCCAAGTCAAGGGACCTGGTTACAACAACACAGCTAAAGGTTGTAGTGTTGGGGGGGGGGGCGCTAGCCTTGTCTCTGCAGACAGATTAAAACATTGGGCAGTGACACATGAGCCCTAAATTTGCTGACACCACAAATCTAATGTCTTGTGGGTTTTTATTTAAAGTTGCGGTACATAAAGGAACCCCCGCCCCCGTATACTGGGTAGGGGGGTTCCATGGCAAGAATAACGAAGCACACTAAAGAGGGGGCTCCTGATCTGATTAACACAAACCCAGAAGTAAGGTATCTGGGCATGCTGGGGGACCAGGGGCTGCCATTCTCCTGGATAGGCTGGAGCAGTAGCCTGCCTCTAGATTTGGGGCCTGGATTTAATTCCCTCACGACCTTCTTGCAGGACACCTCACTGAAGCTTTATTTACAGTGTAGTCTAATGTTCTGAGCAAACAGGACTGGATTTGGAGTCCCAGTTTCTAGTCTTCATTTAGCCACTGATGCGTTGTGTGTCCTTGAGGAAGTCACTTAATCTCGTTCTGCCTCAGTTGCTCTGTTGGTAAAATTGAGAAATAGCTTGAGTTGTTCTACAGCAGGATGTGTTGTGTGATTAAGTTATTTGTAAAGCTTTTTGAGCTCCGCGAGTGAGAGGCACTCTAGAAGTGTAAAGTAGCCTTATTTTAAAAAGAGACCTATCTCTTTGCACCAATACTGAATTCAAAGTCTATTCGACACAAGTCATTTTTACTGCCCTTATGCCTGTGGTATCTGAGCACCTTCCAGAAGTGCATTCTGTGATGTGACTGTGGCCTGGGCTACACTACAAAATTAGGTTGATGCAAGGTGACTGATGTTAACCTATTTGTGCACCTGTCTACACTCAAATTTGTCTCGGGCTAAAGCAAGTGCCTCATTACAGTGATAGAGTAAAGCCACCTCCCCAAATGGTGTAGCGCCATGTTTTAGACCATAGGCACTTACTCCTTGGGTGCTCTGGGGCTGGAGCACCCACGGGAAAAAAATGGTGGGTGCTGAGCATCCACCGGCAGCCCCCTCATCAACCCCTCTCCCTCCCCCACAGCGTCTCCTGCCCACCAGTGGGCCCCGCTGATCAGCGCCTCCGTCTCCCTCCCAGTGCCTACCGCCTGCCATGGATTGGCCGTTTTGTGGAGTCAGGAGGCACGGGGGAGCAGGGCCGGTGCAAGGATGTTTCGCGCCCTAGGCGAAACTTCCACCTTGCGCCCCCGCCATGCCCCCGCCCTGAGGCGCACCCCCCCGCGGCAGCTCCCCCATCCGCCCTGAGGCGCCCCCTCCCCCGCGGCAGCTCCCCACCCCCCAACCTCCGCCCTGAGGCACCCACCCTGCCCCAGCTCACCCCTGCTCCAAGCATGAGCACCCCGAGCACGCCCCCGCTGCTTCACTTCTCGCACGTCCCAGGATTGCGGCGCCTATCAGCTTAGGCGCCGCAAGCCTGGGAGGCGGGAGACGTGAAGCAGCCACAGCGTGCTAGGGAGGAGGTGGGGCAAGGGTGAGCTGGGGCAGGGAGTTCCCCTGGTGCCACCTCCCCGTCTTACTTGCTCCCCACACTCCCCTGCCCTAGTTCCCTCTGCCTAAATGCCGGCAGCGACAGGGGCAGCCAAAGATCCGGCCGCTGCGGTTGCTGCTGAAGAAAATGGCGTCCCCCAAATCCCAGCGCCCTAGGCGACCACCTAGTTAACCTAAATGGTTGCACCGGCCCTGCGGGTGGGGGGGGAAGAAGGACCAAGGGTGCAGCGTGCTTGGGGGAGCGGGCGGAACTGGACAGGGAAGAGGCGGAGTGGGAGCGGGAAGAGGTGGGACGGAGCGGGGGTGGGACGCAGCAGGGCAGGGGTGGAGCATTAGGGGGAGGGGCCTGGGGGAGCTGGGGGGCAGCACCACCCGGCAAATTAGAAACTTGGCGCCTATGTTTTAGACACTCCATTACCTGTGTCAACCCTAACCGTCCTCCAGCAGCTGTCCCACAGTGCCCCATTCCCTGCAACAGTAACTGCTCTGGTCACAATTTTAAACTCCACTGTCCAGGATTCACAGAAAGTGGAAGCTGCCCCCCGACCCTTAACACCTCCCCCCACATGTTTTTGAAATGCCTTTTCCTGACTGCCCACCTAGCAGCTCACCTGTGTTGTGTACAATTGCCCAGCTGCCCAAGCCAGCTCCATGCACACAGAGAGCCACAGGCGCACTCCTGCCTGGAGGAGACAGGAATCATTGGCTCTTTGGGGCCTGTGGGGAGAAGAGGCTGTGCAAGTGTAACCCACACACCTTCTGGGTGGGGTGTTCTGGCTCCTCGAGTGGCATGGAGACCACATTGAGATTAATGAGTCTGCTACAGCCTTAGCTAAGGGTTGTGCGGCTTTTAGCTCATGCAGTAGAGGCTCATGCATTTAGCTGTAGTGGTCCCAGGTTCAATCCTGCCCACCGACAACTGAGGTCTGTTGGTGTTACACATGCACAGCTATGGAGCAGCCACAGCAGCAGACATCTGTGAGCAGAATGCACAGGGGATAAAGTGGAAGAGGTACAACAGCAGTGCTGTGTGAAAGCAAAGGAGCACTGCCCAGTGTGTACTACAAGACCAGGGAGGGCAACAACAGAGCTGGCGCTTCTCTGTGCTGGACTGCAAGTTATACTTGTGGTGACTCCGCCAGCACCCCACGGACCAAGTCTGCGGATATCTCAGTGAAGCCCAAGACAGAGACCCCCATACTGTGAATAACAAGGAGGAGGTGGGAAGGGGGTAGACATGGCTGGGGACTCCGGCAAAGCTGCAGTCCAGGCCCTGTTTGAGACTCCATCAGAGTCTAGCCCAGTGGTTCTCAAACTTTTATACTGGTGACCCCTTTCACACAGCAAGCCTCTAAGTGTGACCCGCCCTTATAAATGAAAACCACCTTTTTTTATATATTTAACACCATTCTAAATGCTGGAGGCAAAGCGGGGTTTGGGGTGGAGTCTGACAGCTTGCGACCCCCCACGTAATAACCTCACGATCCCCTGAGAGGTCACAAACCCAGTTGGAGAACCCCTGGTCTAGCCAGTCCCACCACAGGAGGGCAGATGAGCTGATGAAGGGGAAGGGACCTTAGGTAACTGGGCATGCATTTTTTCCTTACAATATTTAAAATGTAAAGATGACACCCAGCTCAATCCCAAATTAACTAGACTCAGGTAATGACTTTTCATGGTTTTACTCCCACCAGAAGAAGTAGCGGTACAAACAAATGTCGAGTTAGCATCTGCTTTTCACTCCCCTGCAGAGTTAGGATGCTGCAGGGGTGGGAGGGGGGATGCAGAGCACTGTTCATTTGAATAGGGATGTCCCTTTTATCCTCCTGAGAGATCTCAATGAAACTTTAATCGTAGGTCCTCTGAAATCCCCTGCCAAAGGGTTCTAGGGAGGGCTACCTTATTTCCTCCACAGTAGGAGCCTTCCCCACCCCACACCAGGATGAGTTCAGCTGGCATCACTGCAGTAAACAGGCTAGTGGCATATGGGCCCAGGCAGCCTCGGGATACCAGTAGCAGCTGTGGTCTCCGCGCCTTTGTGACCCTCAGGAGCAAGATAGAAACTAAAACCACCACCACCGCCTGTAGCAAGACACAAACTTTGGAGGCTGTACCGTACGCCAACATAATAACGTGCGTCAACCAACGTTTGTAATGCAGCCATGGCCTAATGTATCATGTGTGGTTCATTGTGTCTCATCCTCTCCCCAGGGGCGGGATTGTGTGGGCAGTGGAGTGTTTTGTTTTGAATGGTTGGTTGCTTGTTTTTTTTTTATAAATTAAAGAAACAGTTCAGTGAAAGGGAATGAAACCACACCAAGTTTGGGCCCCAAAGGGAACACATTCATCACGGCACACACTGTCTACCACAAGGCTGCTGTGCTTCTAGCGGTTATTGTAAATGCAGTCTGATTCATTAGCACAAGGTGTGGCCCGTGTGTCCATATTGGAAGAACAGGGTGCAAACATCCTTTGTGTCACGTCAGCACTTCCCACCACAGCATCAATTATGTACGCTCCAGGCCTGTCATTAAGAAGTTACATTTTTGTACGACCTCTCATGTGTTTAGAGGTGAATATCAAAACCTTTCTGGCCCTGGCTTTTTTCCTAATACAATAATCCACCACAGAAGTGCTAAATTCATTCTCCAGAGATTTGGGTGTGTTTTTTTAAACCAGCAGTTTATAATACATAGGGGATTTAATGTAACTATTCATGGGGAAGGGAGCTGTTGAGTTTTATGGCCTTCTGGGCACACAGTTGGCTAAACATACCCCTGCATAGACTTCCCCTTTAGAAGTATCCTTACTAAGGGCTGATGAGGGATGAACAGCAGTTGCTCTCCTTGCAGTAAATGCATCCTCTGTGTTTATAAATGTCAATTACTTGGCCAGCTCTAGTCTTTTAGGCTACTTTATTTTTTTGTTATTCCTCAGAGGAAGGATGGAGCCATGGTTCCCTGGCCCATGTATAGAGCAATTTAAATGAGAATGCGCCTTTGGGCTGTAGTATTTGGAATCCCAGCTTCACAGCCTCAGCAGAGATGCCAAAGTTTGCATTAGCGTGGAGAGTGAACTGATCTCTAGCCCCTAGAAGTGGTCTCTCCAGACAGGGGCGGCTCCAGGCACCAGCAGGCCAAGCGCGTGCCTGGGGCGGCAAGCCGCGGGGGGCACTCTGCTGGTCGCCGCGAGGGCGGCAGGCAGGTTGCCTTCGGTGGCATGCCTGCGGAGGGTCTGATGGTCCCGCGGCTTCGGCGGACCTCCCGCAGGCATGCCACCGAATCTGTGGGACTGGGGACCTCCCGCAGGCAAGCCTCCGAAGGCAGCCTGCCTGCCGTGCTTGGGGTGGCAAAATACCTAGAGCCGCCCCTGTCTCCAGAACAGGTTTGAGGCACAAGCAGAGTGGTGCATGGGCGCTAATATTGTCTCTGCCAGTGCTGGACCTGCTCTGTAGATAGTTTCTAGGGCTGTCAGCTTTTAAAGAAAATGTTTTCAGCTCCAGTACAATGTATCAGGCAGTACTGAAGCTCCAGGGATTCATGCTGGCATGTCCACCTCACACTCATCCTTGAACCAAGCTCAGCCCAAAGATCAGGCAGCCGATTTTATGCATTTATCCATTTATGCAAGTGAACATATCACCACACCTCAGATGGGTTGTTAGGCATGAGGTCTTTGGCTTGAACTGCAACCACATGGCAATATTCCAGCAAAATACATGGCCTGTCATGTCATGCTGCAATTTCGAAATGAATCTGGGTCAATATTATTTAAACCACAAAAAAGAAGTTAGGAATAAAAAAAATACAGGACTAGCTCCTCAATATAGCTCCACTGACACCAATTTACTCTAGACATTCAAACCACTTTACAAAGCCTCGCCAGAAAATGTTGTTAATTTACAGTTAAGATTGCTTAAACTCATTTCCTAGCAATGCAATCACTTGAAATCAAGGAAATCACCAATTAAGCCAAAATTCACTTCCTTGCCAACCTCAGTTCTAAAGGCCTTCCTCACAAACATTGTAACACGTTCTTCTTCCCCCCACCAACAAACTCCCCTTCAATTCCAGCAAACACCCAAGCACAACGCACACGTCCTATTCCTTGGCATCACATAGTCATCCTGCTCTCCATCTTCAGTCAGCGTCAGATAAATTATTTGTGGAGAGATGTACAGCAGTGACTTCTACTACGTTAGTTCCAGCTAGGGAGAGTAGGTGGTGCAACTTCAGGTATGGCATTTCAGTGCCATTGGATGTATGTGTTTGGGCCAGTTGTATATTTTGGAGCTGTGGTAGCCTGAGTGTGTTGGGTAGAGTGGATTTACTGGGTCTAATTCTCCAGTGGTGCATCAGTGTGACTTTTGAAATATGAAGGGGGGAGGGGTCTTAGATAATCCTAAATGAAGAAAAGTATCATGTGACAAAATCCACCTCTGTGGAAGAGGACATCCCTAAAGCAGCTGGAACTATAGTGGTTCCAACCCTCCAGGATTATCCTGGAGTCTCCAGGAATTAAAGATTAACCTTTAATTAAAGATTATGTTGTGTGATGAAACCTCCAGGAATACGCCCAACCAAAATTGGCAACCCTCTGCACAGGACATGAGTGGTTGCAAGACTGGAGAACTCTGCAGTGCTGAACATAGTAAAAATGGGCTCAACACCACTTTAGTATAGCCCAGCATGGAGGGATGCTGGTGTGGGCTAAGACAAAGGGAAGAACTGGTCGCTGGATCTGCAAATACATGTATCTAGGGTTCACAAAGCCCTGTGTAGGGGATGTACAGAGACTGTGGCCCTTATTTTAGCCCAGAAGTTGCCATAGTGGCTTCAGAGCTGCTTCACATCCTGGCTATGTGTTGGGAGGGTGGATTCCAGGTTCCCTCATACCAGTATGGTTCCCCACACAAAGCCCTGGCTTTACTCCAGCAGGAGGGTGTGGGGGTGAATTTCACCCCAGTTATTTTGTCACTTATTTAAATCTTGGAAGGCGTATAAATACCCAGCTCTGATATAGCACTTTCAGTCAGTAGTTCTCCAAGCCCTTTATACAGGAGGCCAGTAGCATTATCCCCATTTTATAGATGGGCAACCTGAGGCACAGGAAGGTGATGTGATTTGTCCAAGGTCTCCCAGCAAGCCAGTGGCAGAGTCAGAAATAGAAAATAGGCTCCCTGAGTCCCAGTTCAGGGCTCTATCCACTAGGTTACACTGTCCTGATATATTGTATCGGCAGATCTTCACACTTAATTTCTTAAAAAGGGAAAGATAGCCTGACACTAAAATCTGCTGTTTGTCAATGTTACATAATGCAAAACACTATGTTAAAAGAACCCTTAAGGCTGAAATAAACAACTTGCTAAGAAGTCAGGAAATGCAAGAGTTAAGGCCATTCAGCACCATTAACTTGTTTGCATGGTGCATCTGTAGTACTTTATCATTCACAGATTGTAGATTAATAGATTTTAAGGCCGGAAGGGATCATTGTGATAATCTAGTCTGACCTCCTATGTATCACAGGCCATAGAACCTCACACAGCTATTCCTGCTTTCTTCAGTGAGTGCATGCTTTGCTTTAATATACTTCTGTTGTCTAGTGTAAAATACACACAATGTGGGCAAATTAACACTGTCCTACTAACCTTAACTTTTGAAAAACTGAGTATGTTTAAAAGTTAACGGGGGGGGGGTAGAAGCTTGCATTTATGTAAGGGGTTTGTTTGTTTGTTGGGGGGGTTGTTGGGGTTTTCTTGCACAGACTTCCTTGCTTGTTTTTATAAGAAGGAGGGGGGAGAGAAGAGAAATTGCCTGTGCTAAATAACCTTACAATTTAAATAGTCTAATTAGGCTTTGTGATTCACACCTGTGAGGCAATTGGCATGGGGGTGCAGGGGGGGCCCTGCCTTTACAGCTGCTATTGTTTGGCTGGAGACGGCTTGCTCCAGGGTTGTTAACAGGGCAGCAGCATGACAGTTTACAGCAAAACAGCTGAATCTCTGCAATTGAGAGTATTCTAAAAGAAAGCTTAGACCTTGAGTATCCCAGAGATTGCTGCTAATCCAGGGTGACAAGAGTTCCCCTTCCTACCCACACCCCCCCTTCACCATTTTATCTTGCCCTGGTAAAAAACTTGGTTTGCCCCCCGCCTCGGGGGCGGGGGGGGACTGAAGTTTTTGCTTTGTTTCATGACAACTGTAATCCCCTCAGTTAAACTGTCCAATCAGTAACCCCTAGGGTCAACCTGGACATGGGGATTTCTAATTAAAACAAAAATGGGGAAAATATTTTTTTCATCTTTGTTGAACGTAAGAATGGTTGAATGAGATTTCAATTTTTCCTTCAAAACTTTGAGCTGAGGCCAAGCATAGAAGCTCCAGCCCAAAAAAGGAAACGATTTAAGCAACATAGGAGCAGCTAAAAATGGTAGTTTGATTGGAAATCGCAGTTTGAATAGTCAGAGCAAATCTTCTGATAGTGGAGGATTGATTTGTTAAGGGTTTTGCAAATATATACATATATAGAACAAATGGGTGTATGTATGACGGATGGATAGATCAGATAACTATAATAGATCTGCCATCACGTAATTATTGATGTTACATTATAGTTATCCCTCCTCTCCTCACTCAGGAACACAAAGGTCATTAAGGAGATCAGCCATCAGGCCGTCTTTACACACAGCCTATCCTCAGGCTCAGCAAACCAAAGCGCTAACTTCTGCTGCACTTTATAGAGATTGTGCCTCAGTCCCTCATCACTGTTGCTGAGGGTCACACGTCGCAACAGAAGCACATTTTTGACTCTGTCCATGATGCTGAATGGGAGGAGCATTCCTCATGCTGTTTCAGGGGAGAGGAAAGACATCTGATGGATCTGCTTCCCGCTTCAGAGCGACTGTGATACCGCAGGTTTCAGAGTAGCAGCCATGTTAGTCTGTAGCCGCAAAAAGAACAGGAGTACTTGTGGCACCTTAGAGACTAACACATTTATTTGAGCATAAGCTTTCATGGGCTACGAAAGCTTATGCTCAAATAAATTTGTTAGTCTCTAAGGTGCCACGAGTACGCCTGTTCTTTTTGTGATACCACAGTAGGGGTTAGAATCAAAGCCAACCCAGAGTAGATTAGTATCAGAGGGGTAGCCGTGTTAGTCTGGATCTGTAAAAGCAACAAAGAATCCTGTGGCACCTTATAGACTAACAGACGTTTTGCAGCATGAGCTTTCGTGGGTGAATACCCACTTCTTCAGATGCAAGTCTTGCATCTGAAGAAGTGGGTATTCACCCACGAAAGCTCATGCTGCAAAACGTCTGTTAGTCTATAAGGTGCCACAGGATCCAGAGTAGATTGTATATGAAAAGGGAAAACCCTGCCCTCTTCTTTGGGCATGGAGGGTCCTCTCATAAAGGAGCTAGTGCATTTCCGCAGCGATGTGGGGGATTCTGGCAGGCAGCGCAAAGGGAGTTCAGTCCTTATACAGTATGAAACACAGCTCAGCAGGGGCTTCCTGTGCACTATTACATAGAGTGACAGGAGACAGGTTGGGGCAGAGATGAGGAGCAGGCACTGATTGGCTCCTCCACTCCTTCCTTGCAGGTTCCAGGGCCAGCTGCAGTTGCTGCACAGCCCGGGAGGCCCTGCCCCACACCAAGTTCCCCAGCACTCGGCCAAGTTGCCCAGGCTAGGTGCCATGCAGAGGATTTTGGCTGAAGTCCATTTAGCCATTGGAGGCTTGGAATCTCCAGGAGCAGATTGGACAAAACTTAATGCAAGTAGTTAACTGTAAGAGATTTTGTTCTTCTCAACAGCTGCCTAAATACCTTCAATTCATGAAGGGGGCGCAGGACCCAGAGCTGATGCAAGATGTACCCTGACAGCGCACTGGAATAACCCGTTCTGGGGTTTTTCTGTGTATTGTTTGTATACAGTTAGCCAAATCCTGGACCCCAGCTCCATCTCCTTTGCACTACTTCAGCAGAACTGCCTTAAACAGGACACCTGGGGATTATCACAACATAGGGGAAATCCCTGGGTGGCGTAATGCCAGGATAACCAGCTCTAGACCACCTGCTCCCTGCCTGCAGACATTCCTGGACACAGTGAGGGCATGGGGTGGGGGGAGGGTTTCCAGCAATTCCCAGCTGGCGGATCAGTCCAGAGGGGACCATTTTAACTAACATCATTTAAAGCAGCTTTCAGGCTGTTTTTAGTTATGTCCAGGACTGGCTCAGCCCCTTGTTGGCCCCAGGATCAAGGGAGAGAAGGAAGGTAGCTTAAGTCACCTTCCCCATCCTCACCCCGGCCCTCTAGCATCAGTTCTGTGCCAAGTGCAGCTGAGTGGGATCCAGGGATCTTCCCCCGGGGGGGGGTGTCCATATTCTGAATGAAACATAAAGACCAGTGTTGTCTCTACACGTTAGCTAGTTGCAGTCCTTTAGCAGTGGTCAGATCCTTTTCTTTGTTTTTAACACTTGAAATAAGAGGATTAAAACTCCACTCTGCTCTGAGTTTTAATGCTGCAGAGGTGTTCCAGGATGGTACTGCCAGTGCTTATGCCCCTGTTTACGCAGACCTCACCCCAACAATACATTTGTCAACAAATCACTGTTAGCAACTGTACTTTATTAGTTAAATGAGAGTCTGTAACTAGCTTATTGACAGCAGCTTTTACTGGCCCCTTTCTTTTCTTAGGAATGTTTTTCAATGCTCAATGCTTTTTAGTTTCTCTTCAGCTCTCTGTATCCTACTATACTTGTGTTCCCTCTGACAGGGTTTTTGTTTTTTTTTAGTTTCTTGTTTTATTTGTTTTTGCCATCCTCAGCCAGTCAAAGGGTTTGGACATAAGGCCCAGAGGGCTGCTGCTCCTGCTTTGCAGGGTTTGAGTCCATTCTTTATTGGAAATAGGGCTGTGTGACATGTCAAGCCACATGAAGCTAACCTGGATTTAATTTCAGTACAAACCTGAAACTCAGGCTCGGCTCAGATAAATCGAAATGTTCACCAAGGGTCTGATCCAAAGCCCAATGAAATCAGCGGGATCAGACCCCCAAGGCAAGCAATCTTCCTTTTTCTTTCTGTGAGGGCAGGGTCTCCTAGACCAGAGTACATAATATTTATAAGTTAGGAAGATGCCTAGGTTCACCCACCTGTGGCATCTTCTTGTTAACCAAATTGTAAGCTCCTTGGGAAAATGACTGTCTTTAGTACATGTTTGCACAGCACCTAGAAAAAATGGAGTCCTGATCCCTGCCTGAGATCTCTTAGTATTACTGTAGTACAAATAGTAAATCATTAAAAGGGTGAGCTTAAGCTGAGCTTAACTGGGTTAATTGTAGAATTTAAGCAGACAGGACAAATAAAAACCCACCAGCTACAGTTCAGCAACAAACTCCTATGTATGAGTCATTGTTCCACAGGCTGCCATCCTATCATTTTAAAAGTAAATTATTGACATGCATTATTTACTTCACGTAAAACCACACTGAATACCATACCTGAAACTGCACAAGAAAGAGTATTTCAATTCTGGTTCCACACAATTTCACCCATCAACCGATTTCAAACTTGATAACAAAGTCCGAGCATTATAGCAGAAGAAGCATCCATTGGATTATCATACCCTCATGGTTCAACATTGTTGCTTGCCATTGAGGAAGTAACAGACTGAGGACTGGTCTACTCCTAAAACTTAGACTGAGCAACATAGCTAGGTCAGAGGTGTGAAAAATTTAGTGCTCTGAGTACCATAATTAGGTTGATCTAACCCCTGGTCAAGATGTGGGTAAGCCAAGAGAAGGATTCTTCTCTTGACTTGCTACCACCTCTCAGAGAGACAGATTACCTACATGAGTGGAAGAACCCCTTCCCTGGATGTAGGAAACATATGGTGCTACTGTAACCCCTGCCTGCCTGGCATGGTGCTCTGTCCCCCTCTAGTGGTGGCTAGACCAGCTAGAACAGGGGTGGGCAAACTTTTTGGCCTGAGGGCCACATCTGGGCATGGAAATTGTATGGTGGGCCATGAATGCTTACAAAATTGGGAGTTGGGGTGTGGGAGGGGGTGAGGGCTCCAGCTGGGGATGTGGGCTCTGGGGTGGGGCAAGAAATTAGGAGTTCAGGGTGCAGGAGGGGGCTCCAGGCTGGGGCAGATGTTTGGGTGTGGGGGAGGGCCTCCAGCTGGGGGTGTGGGCTCTGGGGTGGGGCTGGGGATGAGGGGTTTGGGGTGCAGGAAGGGGATCAGGGCTTGGGCAGGGGGTTGGGGTGCAGGAGGGGGTCAGGAGTGCAGGCTCTGGGCAGTGCTTACTTCAAGCAGCTCCCAGAAGCAGCGGCATATTCCTCTCTCCGGCTCCTATGCAGAGGCATGGCCAGGTGGCTCTACACGCTGCCCTGTCTGCAGGCACTGCCCCTGTAGCTCCCATTGGCCATGGTTCCCAGCCAATGGGAGCTGCGGGGGTGGCACTTGTGGCGGAGGCAGCATGCGGAGCCCCCTGGCTGCCCCTACATGTCGGAGCCAGAGGGGAGATGTGCCGCTGCTTTTGGGAGCCCCCTACCCTGATCCCTGGCTGGAGCGCCAGAGCGGGACAAGCCCCAGAACCCACTCCACAGCGGGAGCTCAAGGGCCGGAATAAAACGTCTGGAGGGTCGGCTGCAGCCCCCAGGCTGTAGTTTGCCCACCTCTGGCTAAGAGAAAGTCATCTTTTCGCTAAGCAGTAGAGGCTCGTGCATGAAGCTCAAAAGGTCCCAGGTTTGACCCCAGCCCACTACACCCAGAGCAGCAGCAGCACCATAGCTGTGCCAATGTAGCATAGACACAACCTAAATTAATTTCTCATGGATGTGACATCCCCTACATTGTGTTCATCTCCCTCAGAAGATATATTAAGAGGTTGCAATGCAATGTTGAGTACATGTTTGAGGCATCAATTTAAATGTCACCAAAATTGGTTATAATCTTCATGCTATGGGACATTAAAGTTGGCTCATAGAAAACCAAGGTTCTCACCAAAATGCAGCCTTTTCATGATGATACAGAATAAACACTGTTAGGAGATAAAGGAACATTGTTGAGGCAACAGCAGGGGGAATGTTTCTGAAACTGAATGGTAGTTGAGTAAAGGGTAGGGCTGGTGTCCCTGAAAGCTAAATTGAAGCTCTCTCTGCTCTGGTTGAGTTTTAAACATTACTGGTGGGATGAGAGACAAGCAACAGCAGCAGTGTAAATAAGGGCTGGAGCCTGATTAATGCTGAGGTTTTGAAGAAAAAGTTTAAGCAGTCTACATAGCAATGATTGATCTCAACTCGGATAATGCTGAAAGCAGCACAATTTTAGAAGTTAACAGCTTCAAAAGCAAGAGTCCACAAACCAGAGTGAAGAAAGGGACAGGCCCCATGGACATTCAGGAGAAAGTGCTTCAGTTAGAAAGGAATTAGCATGCAGCACAAGTTACTAAAAGCAGTGGCAGAAACTGCAACTCTAACCATATTCTAAACTAAGTTGGGTACTTAGATGAAATAAAGAGGACACAACTGCTACGTAAAGAGGCCACCTGGCATATTAAAGGCCACATGACAATGGCACCCTCCCACCCGAAGGTGTTGCTATGGTTGTTACCACTCACATAGTCCTTCCTCCGCACTCCTTGCTTCTTTCCTCCTACCCAAAGTAAGCAACCTATCTAGTCTTGTCCACATCATTTCCTTTTCAGAAAGAATGTTGCTGGTTCTTCCCCACTGTGTGCTGCAATAAGGGAAGAGGATTTGAGGAGAAACTCCAAAGTTGAAGAGTGGTTTGGGACTTGCTTTTTGGCAGGTGATCACCACGGTCTCAAAGCTACGATAGTGTCCCTCTAGATATGGGCCCCATGTGGCCACCTGCTGAGCTTCTGCCTAAGGCTGCTGCTCCTGCTCTGTGGGGTTTGAAGAATCTGTTCTTTATTGGAAATAGGGCTGTGCAAAATGTTCATTGTGAAACCCCCCAAGACACAAGAAGATAACCTGGGTTTAGATTTCCATACAAACATGAAACTCAGCTCAGGTTAATCGAAATGTTCACCCAGGATCTGATCTGGGGTGACCAGATGGGATGAAGAAAATATCAGGACACATGGTGGAGGGGGAGTCCTGCCAGCAGAGCAAAAAATTCCCCCAAAACAGGAGTGCGAAATATCGGGACAAATTGCCTCCCAACCAAACATCAGTCGGGACAGTCCCGATTTTATCGGGACATCTGGTCACCCTAATCTGATCTAAAGTCTAAGGAATGGGAGTCTTTCCACTGATTGACTAACAGGCTTTGGATCAGGCCCCAAGGCAAGCAAACCTGGGTCAAGTGATGGTTTTGCATCAAAACCAAGTGAAACTAACAGCTTTTCACAGTGGTCACACAGAGCCAGGTGAAACTCAACATTCTGACTGAGCTTCAGGCCGACACCAACTCTTCACTACAGGTGCTAAAGCAGCACAGGTACGGCACTATAGCATAGATGCTTCCTAAAGTGATGGACGGGGTTTTCCCATCACTTGGGAATGCCACCTCAGAGAGACAGTAACTAGCTTTGTGGAAGCAGTCTGCAACCTAACTGCGTCTACACAGTCAGTGTAGCTACAGTGCTGGGGAGAGGGAATTGTTCACATCCCTGAAAGACATAGCTGTATCAATCTAAATGTTTAGTGTAGACCAGGCCTGAATTTTCACCTCTTAAACACAAAACTCAACAATGTGTGAATCTCTCACACACTGAAAAGATTTGCCCAAGTCTCCTGAGGCCTTGTCTATACTACACAGTTTTGTCAGCAACAGTCAGCTTTCATTGAAAAAACAGTGGAGGTGTACACACTGCAATACTCCTCCCGCCAATTTAGTTCTCCTGCTAAGCTGACAAAATAAAACCACTTCGACGAGCGGCATAGAGCTTTTTGCAACTCAGGCTATGGCTACACTTGCACTTCAAAGCTTCCTCAGCTCCCGTCCACTCACGCCCCTTCTCTACCTACGCTACATCAATGACATCTTCATCATCTGGACCCATGGGAAGGAGACTCTGGAAAAATTCCACCACGATTTCAACAGCTTCCACCCTTCCATCAACCTCAGCCTGGACCAATCTACACGGGAGGTCCACTTCCTAGACACCACGGTGCAAATAAGTGATGGTCACATCAACACCACCCTATACCGAAAACCTACCGACCGCTATGCCTACCTTCATGCCTCCAGCTTCCATCCCGGACACACCACAAGATCCATTGTCTACAGCCAAGCACTGAGGTACAACCGTATCTGCTCTAACCCCACAGACAGAGACCAACACCTAGAAAATCTCCACCAAGCATTCTCAAGACTACAGTACCCACACGAGGAAATAAGGAAACAGATCAACAGAGCCAGACGTGTACCCAGAAGCCTCCTACTGGAAGACAAACCCAAGAAAGAAACCAACAGGACTCCACTGGCCATCACATACAGTCCCCAGCTAAAACCCCTACAACGCATCATCAGGGATCTACAACCCATCCTGGACAATGATCCCACACTTTCACAGGCCTTGGGTGGCAGACCAGTTCTCGCCCACAGACAACCTGCCAACCTGAAGCATATTCTCACCAGCAACTGCACACCGCACCATAGTAACTCTAGCTCAGGAACCAATCCATGCAACAAACCTCGATGCCAACTCTGCCCACATATCTACACCAGCAACACCATCACAGGACCAAACCAGATCAGCCACAACATCACCGGTTCATTCACCTGCACTTCCACCAATGTAATATATGCCATCATATGCCAGCAATGCCCCTCTGCTATGTACATCGGCCAAACTGGACAGTCTCTAAGGAAAAGGATAAATGGACACAAATCAGACATTAGGAATGGCAATATACAAAAACCTGTAGGAGAACACTTCAACCTCCCTGGCCACACAATAGCAGATCTTAAGGTGGCCATCCTACAGCAAAAAAACTTTAGGACCAGACTTCAAAGAGAAACTGCTGAGCTCCAGTTCATCTGCAAATTTGACACCATCAGCTCAGGACTAAACAAAGACTGTGAATGGCTTGCCAATTACAGAACCAGTTTCTCCTCCCTTGGTTTTCACACCTCAACTGCTAGAACAGGGCCTCATCCACCCTGATTGATCTAACCTCGTTACCTCTAGCTTGCTTCTTGCTTGCTTATATATACCTGCCCCAGGAAATTTCCACCACTTGCATCCGAAGAAGTGGGTATTCACCCACGAAAGCTCATGCTGCAAAACATCTGTTAGTCTATAAGGTGCCACAGGATTCAATGTTATTAAAGCCACTTATGATGATTGACATTCCTTAAGTCGACTTAACTCTATAGTGTAGACATGACCTGACAGACCCCAAAACTTCCTAGTGCCGGCTTATGCCTCTAATGGTCATTTTTGCTACTGATTCCAATAGCCATTTATAAGGCAATCAGCATTGGTCTGCAGCACTAATAACCATCCTTAGCCTTTCCTTAGATCACATTGTATCTTGATTGAAATAGAAAGTATTGTTTTCATCACACTTGTCAGGCAGCAGCACAGTTCATGTCTTGACTATGCTCAGCCAGGGAAAGTTACTCCTTTTTTTTTTTTTTTTGGCAGTGAAAACAAAACCAGTGTTTTGTTTTGTTTTTTCCTGAAGGTTGACTAATATCTGTTAGCTATCCCACTGTAAAAATCTTGGTGGAGACAAGGCATTGTGGTTTTACTGTGAGGTAAACTTGATGTCAGCCCTGGGCCAGGGTAAGGTCACCTTACCTTGTGGGGAAAACAAAAACAAAAAAACCTCTACAGGTGCCTTGTCTCCACTTAGGATTTCAGGGTGGGTGCTAACAGTTATCCCACTGTAAAGAAGAAAACCCACTTTCTGTGCACTAGATAGCCTCAGGCCTTCACAAGTTTCAGCTGGGAGAGAAGGTGCCTGCTTATCTGCCAGCCAACATTAGCTAGAGGGATTGTTCTAGCCCAGTGCTCCAGGAAATGTCTTGGCTTCCTATTCACTTCCCATTGCAATTCAAGGTGTTGGAATGTGAGCTGCAGAGCCCTGCGGGGCGGATTTGCAGCGCCGAGAACAATAGGATCTGCTGGGTGCTGAGCACTGCTGACAACCTGCCTCCTGCTTGCCTGGCTCCTGGCTGTGAGAGCCCGCCTCGCCCCGCGGTCCTAGCCTGAAAGCTCCGGGGCCTGATGGCAGGGCATTCTCAGCCGATGGCCCTCCCCACAAGAGCCAGGCTGACGCGCTGCAGGGCGCACAAGGCAAAGCCTGTTTCTTTCCTCCCGCAGGAGCCGGAGGGCATGGCCGAGCGGGTCGGGCGGGGGGGTTTGTTTTGCAGGGAGGAGCCTATTCCTTTTGACGCTTTGGGAAAGGAGCCCCATGGTGTGTGTTTACTGAAAGGCTCACGTGCCCCCTGGGACATGGCGCTAGGGCACATCTAACACACCGGGACAGAAATCCATGCACCGGGGTGCAGTGCTGCAGAGAGGCGCAGCCACTGCTCACGCTGTGGCACCGCAAGGTCGTTGTGCCGATCGTAAATCTTAAACACTTCCAGTTTGCTTCATACGTCTTGGTTAACTCTTTTTAGGAGAGGTTCAGACACAGCGAGCTCATGTTCAGTGAGTGCTTGTTTACACAGCCCTATAACTGTGCCCTGGGTGAACATGCCAGAGAAAGAACCAAGGGATCGATCCTGCATAGCCTTTACTCGCGTGAGTAATCCTTGCTTCAGGGGGATTACTAGTGTAAGACATGCTTGTGCGAGTAAGAGTGGTAGGATCTCCATGTAGAGGCACAAGTGTATGCACTACAAAATGCCCAGTGGGTGTTCTCCTCTGATAAATGGCTGCAGGAGCAGACCTTAATACAGTGCTACTTATCACATACACAAACAGAGGGGATATGGCCACTGCAGGTCTCACCCTGCGGCTCTACTTATTTGCCTACTCTGCCGTCAGTTTTAGTGGGACTAGACAAGTGAGTATGGCAAGGAGATTAGGCCCTGCTGCTGGGGTGTTTCCTAGGGCTGGGTTCTCAGAAGTTTATTAATGGAGAAGGGGGAAGGAGAAAGTTTACTCAAATTGATGCCATTAATGTAATTAGTGCTTTGCAGTTTTTCCAATCCTGTCTCTTTACCTTAGAGACCTTCATTCATTTCAACAGCTATTTACATTCTTGATTACTTTTAATGAGCCAACGGAAAAGAATAGATAGCTCACTCTTACTTGCTCTGTTCTATGGCATGAAAATATTAGAAGCAGCTTAGCCAAATGGACTGAACTGGAGCTGGGGCCCAGGAACTTCTGAGCTCTATTTACAGCTCTGCCCCTGACTTACTGGTAAGTCACCTAACTTCTCTGTACCCCATGTTATCCATATGTAAAATATGGATAGAAATACTTAGTGATTCATATCAAAGGCCTGCTCCTGCTCCACGGAAATCAGTGGGCATTTTGTTTCCATGTCTTTAATGTTTGCAAAGTGGGTTTGAAAACGTAGCCACTATTGTTTTGAAAAACTGTTAATTGTACTTGAAGGTGAGCGTGGGAAAGTATTGTGTTTAAGGAATCAAACTAAACAAGGAAAAACTGCAGCCTCTTTAAAAAATGTGGGGGAAATGGTTAGGAACACACATTAATAAAGCGGAACAATTCTAACCCAGGAATGCTTTCCTCTAATACAAGTATCAGGGGGTAGCCGTGTTAGTCTGTATCCACAACAAGGATTCTGGTGGCACCTTAAAGACTAACAGGTTTATTTGGGCATAAGCTTTCGTGGGTAAAAAACCTCACTTCCTCTAATAAAAATATTTTAAATATCTAGACTATTCGTTTCTGAAAGCCCAATGCCACCAGAGGTCAGAAAAGACCTTAATTTGTCAGAGGTTGGTTTGCAGTAGGGGATCTCTTTCCTGAGCAGTTTGACACTCTGTATCAGTTCCTGCTTGCTAACTAGAAGGATTAATGACCACTTTCCAATTCCATCTTCAGCTACTAACCACCTATTGTCATGCTCCACTTCCTTCTTTGCCAAGATCAGGGGACTAGAGACATCTAATGGAAGCTTTAAGCATAGCAGGATATTTGTTTCCAGTACAGCACAATTTTTCTTTACGGAACATTGGTTCCAATATTTAACTCCTAAGATACCCACAAAGTGAATGTGCCTGAGGCCGGTGAAATGACACTTATCTGGCTATAGATGTCTCTGCATATGGTATCAGGGCACCTATGGAAAAAACAAACTATGTAAGTGTCTTACAGACATGCACAAATTAATTCAGACAGGTTTCTGCATATTGCAATGCCCTCTTTCAGCTCTGTTCTACCCTACCTTGAAGGGCATGCAAGGGGTTCTAGGCAAGAGAGAATGTTAATCAGTTGCTACAGTATTACCTGCCTTTAAATGATACACCCAGATCAAATAAAGGCCATTGTGAAAGATCTATGGTGCTGCATGTAAGAGAAGGGGAAATAAAAGAAAAACTGGAGATTAAAGGAAAAGAGAATTGGTCAAAAGGGCAAATTCCTTTTATTCTGCTTTTCAACTGTGTGATATCTTTGAGTGAAATGGAGAAAGTAAATGAAAGCTCCTAATGCATGAGCATGTGATCATAGAAAATATACAGTCTTTTATCAGTCTTTGCCAAGTAGAGAGATAGGTGCTGTTCCCAAAGGCCATGTTGAGACAGCTGGATAAAATATGCAATTAAAAATGCTCCTTCAAGAAGAGGATCTATAGCTGCACATTTTACTGACCTGCTTGGAGAATCCCTCAGGAACTGCACACTTGATGACCCATGTAGAATGGAGGTTCAGCGTGGGATTTAGAATACAGCCTTTGCTTAGAAAAGCTAGTGATTTACATACTCGCATGATTTATAAAATCCAGAAGCCAATTTTTTTGTGCAAAAATAAAAAAATAAAAAAATCTATAAGCTACTAGACAAATAAAGATAGGCCAAATAGGAGGCAGAATTCTGAACCACCCATTGCACCCACCCTTATGCAAAGGAATCCTTTTATTTGTATAGAGCTAAAGCCTGACAAGTGCTGAATGTTTGAAATTCCCATGGATTTAAATGCATGTGCTCAGCCCTTCTCAGGAGCTGGTGCATTGGTCAGAAGGGTGGTATAGGGGTTAGAATCCAGACTGACCTGCTCTTTTCTCAGTTTTGACCATGGGCAAATCATATTAACCCTTGACCCTATGCCTCAATATACCCATCTGTAAAACAGAGACAATATCAACCTCCCAGGAGCATTGTGAGGCTTAAGTCAGTAATTGGTTGTAGAAGGCTTTGAGATACTTGGATGAAAGACATTACAGCTGTGTACGTCAGTAGTAGTAATTTACAGAGTATTTTTAGGGAGTGCTTTAAGTTTTTGAACTCTAAGCAAGGCCAGCAGAAGGCCCGGCACCTCAGTTTGTGCAAGCAGTTTTAATGTTAACCTGGCTCTCGACTGGAAAAGCTGTGATAGCAGGCCTGCATTGGCTAATCGGCGCATTCATAACGGCTCCGGGATCACTGGGGGAGTAGCTGCACCTTGTTTGAAAGAACACAGTGTGCACGCCCCCTTCACTGACCCATTTGGAAGAGGTTTGGGTTATGGCCATACATGTGCACATGAACTAGGCTACCCACCATCCAGCCCAAAGCAATTAAGTGACTTGCCCAAGGCCACACTGCAATAATTGACAACAGGGGGATTAAAACTCAGGACTCCCTGGCACCCGGTCCTGTGGCTGAGCCACTAGGCTACACTGCATTTCATAAACAAAGTGACATGAACTTAGTCTATCCAGCGCAAACTTGGTTTTGACTCGACTACTTTGTGATGCTTTAGCTTCATTTAATACTGTAACATCCCCAAATCATCATATTTGCAGGTAGTTTAGTGCCTGGTTCAAATTCAATGGAGCCTTTCTATCAACTTTCTATCAATGGAGCCTTTCTATCAACTATGGACTGTGCTCATATTGTGTACCTGAGAATCACATACGAGGTGCACTAGCCTTAAAATATCTACAGCTGTGAAACATATGACCCGTGCCTATATTACTTGTTAAGTAGGGTACTTTGTGTTTCAATGCTATGTTAGTGAAAATGCATTTACCACAGTCCTCCAAAAAGATACTGTGAGCACCCTTTGGTGTGTCCACTAACCATGCAAAAAGAAATACCCACTGGTTTGTGCTAGTGCAGGTACCTGGTGTGCTATTACCAGTCACAAGGAAAACATCCAGGGCCAAAGTCAATTCCTCTTGTAACACCACTGAAGTGAGTGGAGTCATACCAGGGATGAATCTGGGCCCTAGTTCCTAAACTCCCATGAGACCAACCATCCTGGGAGTTGTGTGCATTTAATTCATATAAACTTTCAGTGGGGGCTGCTGCATACAATTGCTGGGCCAATCAGGTCCCTAGTTACTACATTGGGTATTGAGACAATTCTGGGATAAAATGATCTGACAAACAATATCTGAGAATTTAGCATTCAGCTTGTTACAGTTCATGGTTATCTTCCTGCTGGCCTGCAATTAGCCAGGTGTCTAGTACATGGAAAAAGCAGGTTTGTAATGATGACACAGTATTTTAGTACATGTGTGGCTGGTTACTCAATATGCAATACAATGTAGACCCAACTGGCCATAAAAATATTCTTAAGAGAAAGAAGAAGGCGATGTCTATGCAAAGATCGAGATAACAGCTGGATTCAAGCAAGCCTATTAGGGTAGCGTCGTATGGCTAGCCAAGGGATGAAAAGAGGCTCTGATGTTTTCCTGGGCTGAAGCCCTTTTGATGTTAAGAAACTTTAGGATTAAAAAATATTTTTTCCTTTTCATACAGGCTGCCCCAGTGTCTGTCCTGCACCTGGACACAGGACAAAGATGTCATCGCTTTCAGGACACTGCCCATTTGTCAGCATCCAGACCCCAGTAGAACAAAGGCTGGATTCATTAACAGGCTCAGCCATGAACATGTTCCAACCCTGCCCCTCCCCTGACTCCTGACTCACTGTTCAAACAAAAAATGAATTGTGATTGGATTTTGCAGCCTCTGAGGTCACTAACCAGATCACCAGCATTTGGGAATTTTTGATGGCCCCTATATGAATGAGGCTTCACAAGAATATGAGCTTGGATGTTACGCCATTTTTTTCAGTTTCAAAGCAGTGTAAAAGTGATACAAAACCACAATCAAAGGAGAAACAGGAAATACTCCCAAAGTAAAATTGTGTAGTGAATTCAAGACAGATCTGATTGTTCACAAACGCTGCTGGAGCTTTAAAAATCCCACCCAAAAGGAGTGTCATTTTCCTAGGAACTCAGTGTTATTCAGTGCAGGTCACTCTGCAAGACATATGGAATTTCAGGGCTCCAGCCAGGGTCGGTGCAACCACTAGGCAAACTAGGCGGCCGCCTAAGGTGCCAAGATTTGAGGGCACCAAAAAGCGGTGCCCAAAATGTCTGGGATGCTCACCCGGCTCTGTGGCTTTGATCAGCTCCGACCAGCCGGGAAGTGATGTCATTCCTCCTTTGGCCGCCGGGGGCGCTGCGCTGCTCCCTGCTGCTCTGGCTCTGCCCAGGGCCCCTGCTCCGGCTCTGCCCCGCCCCCACTCCCCTGAGCTCTGCAGCAGGGCCAGACCTGGACTTACCGGCGGGGGGAAGTGCAGAGACCCGGCCCCAGCCGCGCTGCCGGGGAGTGCTGAGGGGTGGTTCCCCCTGCCCTCCAAGCCAGGCCTGCCTCTCACACGGAAGCCTGGGGTGCCCCCGCCCCCTCCGAGGACCCTCCCCCCGTGGAGGCCTGGGGCACCATGCCCCCCCCGCGGGGGTGCGGCGTAGGGCCCCAGAATATCTAGGGATGGCCCTGGTACCCGCCACCCTGCCTGCAGCCAGCCCCTGCTGCACCCCCTGCCCTGCCCGCAGCCAGCCCCACACCCCCCGTCTCCAGCCAGCCCCTGCTGCACCCCCTGCCCTGCCCCCAGCCAGCCCCATACCCCCTGCCCTGCCCACAGCCAGCCCCACGCCCCCTGTCTCCAGCCAACCCTGCACCCCCTGCCCTGCCTCCAGCCAGCCCCACATCCCGTTTCTAGCCAACTCCACACCCCCTGCCCTGCCCGCAGCCAGCACCGCACCCCCTGTCTCCAGCCAACCCCTGCCGCACCCCCCTGCCCGAAGCCAGCCAGCCCCACACCCTGTGAGGTTATTCATTTATTTTCATTAAATATGTAGACTAAATAATGAAATTAATAAATTTTCAAGATGAACGTGTATTAATACTAATGAACAATACCATATTATGCAGTATTCATTTTTGAAAGTTTATAATCGATGCTCTGGGGGGAGGGGAGGGGAGGGGAGGGGAAGGGAGGGATGGGGTGGGGGGTGCAAGATGGAAGTTTCGCCTAGGGCACAAAGTATCCTTGCACCGGCCCTAGCTCCAGCCATGTATCACATTTATTCAGCACATTCACATTCACTTTATTCCACATCTAGGGCTTGATCCAGCAAAGCACTTGCTTAATTTAGAGCACCTAAGTAATCCCATTGCTAGCAATGGGACTAGTTACATGCTTAAAGTTAAGCACAGGTTTAAGTATCTTGCTGGATCAAGAGCTAAACATTTTAGAATCTATTATAATATAATGATTATCCCATAGCTGTCATCTGTATGGTAATACAAATGACCATGACACAGACAGACCTAATTTTAGACAATCAAAAAAACAATACATTTATATTAGACTGACTTTGAGGTAATGAACAAATTATACACATATCAATGTGTGTATATTTTCATTATATATATCTGTACAAAACCTATGCTACCACTTGATATGCTCAACATAAATTTTCAGTCCTTCATATTAGTCAGCATACGGTGTTATGTGGGTACCTGTTATAGTTGTTTGCCATTATTAACATATTTCCCTATGTACATTTTTCAAAGACTAATTTCCTCTAGGCAAGAGCATTATCGGTTTAATATATCTAATAAGGCCTCAGACAGAGCACTATATCCTGCATTGATTATTTCACCTAATAAGTTCTTTCCTGTCTTTAAGCTCTATGACTTAAGACATATGATTTCAGAAATCTACTTGCCAGGATCAAGTTGATTGTAGAAGAGTATAAGAAGCTCGTATGGCACCAAGCTAACTGCATTTGAAATAAGCCACCTGCTACTACAGACAGGCAGATAGTGGGGAAGACATTTTGGCAAATCAGAAACTGAGTTTCAGTTTGCCATGTTCCTGCACATTCAATATTTGCTATGAATGAGTGATGTTTTGGTCATTCAAATATTGGCAGAAGGTAATGTTTGGAGCCTGGAGCGGAAAATCAGTTTGTGATTAAACACTTTTTTTCAGAAGAGGGAGTAGTGCACTAGCTAAACCATGGCCTTTACATTAAATCAGAGATAGGAACAGAAGGAGCATCTACCTCTTCACACATATGGGATGTCACAGAGTCCTCTTTCTTTCCAAGGTGAATCCCCACCACCACCCAGGAGTAGTACCCCTATAGCCTGCTCTGTTAAATTTGGCAAACAGTGTGTATTATTTTCCACAGCAGACTGCAGAGGCCTCTAGGTGAGCATGTAACTTCCACTGATGTGAATGAAAGTTGCATGTGTGCAACTGACAAAATAAAATAGTCCTCAGATATTCACAGGGGACACAGTGACTTTCCACTACAGATACTATTTGCTGCAAAGCATATTTGGGAAAAAAAAATCTTTAAGGTGATAAATAAATACAATGGAAATTGAAGACCTCATATTTGCAGATCTTGGACCTGAATCTTGGGTCTGTGAGCTGTGCTCAGTGCAGACCTTAAGAGAAGAACGGGTGCTTTAGGTCTTCCTTACAGCTCTCCAGTTCTGGGGCTGGCCAGTGCCAATCCAGCCTGGCATAAGTTAGAGCAGCCTCGAGGAAAAGTACTCTACTTTACAGCCAACTGCCCATGGCTGCCAGGGGCATGCCATCAGCCACGGCTAGCCAGAGCACAAAGGGCTTTTGGCCATGCCCCTCTGGACAAGGAGCTGTGGAGGAGGTTGCTTCTTCACCAGGTGATGACGCCTTTTATGCTGAAGGAACTCTCTGGTATCTGTTTAAGAGGCTTTTCATGACCCCCTTTGCATGGAGAGAGTGCTGCAATGGGGAAGTAGTGGAACAGAGTATCCAGCTGGGTATGAAGATGCTGACTGGGTTGAACAGTTGTGTAATCAAACACAAGAAAAATATGAAAAGCCATTTGAGAGAGAGACTTCTGACATGCTGACTGGCTCCAGTGCTAGCCTGCCTTCTGTACTGTCTGTCAAGTGCCAACACCAGTACTGAATTGGGAGCGAAAGGGGGAAAATTCATTCTGGTTTCATGATGGGTGCCAAAGAGAACAAACCTTGGTCCTGCAATCCTAATGCAGGCAAATGCTCATTGACTTACATGGACATTTTGCCTGAGTAAGGACTGCACGATCCAGGCTGCAGAGGTCAGGGTACTTGGTCTAGGTCAGGACAGTATCACTTTTTCCTTAGCAAGTGTCTGTATGTCTGCGAGAGGAGGAAAGAAGGCAACTCAGACATGACAGGTTGCTGCAAGAGATTAGATATTTTTGGAATTCTTATATTAACCCTTTCTGTGCTGAAGGATGGCCTGATCCTGAAGCATGTTGAATAATGGGAGTAGAAAGCACTCTGTACTTTGCAGGATCAGGCCTTTCATATTTAGTTTTGGTATCATGATACCCAGCTGTAGGTAGCATTTTTCATAACATTTTGGCTTAACATGTTCCCACTAAAATGAACCAGCTGACGGCCTGTGTTCAGTTAGAATACAAGTGTTGCTTTTACCTCTTCAGATCACATTAAACCTTGGTCTTTGAGCTAAGAAGTATTTCATGAGACCCTACTTGCTGATATAACAAAGTAGTTGCCCTCTCATGCTATATTTGTTAATTCTGTTAATCTGCAGGTTTGCTTCAGATGAGACAAAAGCCTTCTGCAGTGGCCCTTTGCTCACAAAGACCTAGATTTGAAAAACACTTATGCACATGTGTAACTTTATGCACGTGAGTAACTCACTGACTTCAATAGGACTGCTCACAGGAGGGAAGTCATGAATGTGTATGTTTGCAGAGAAACTTTAGGTCCCAATCCTGCAATTTGGAAGGAATGAGAGCTGACTCCCCACTCTCCAGGAAAAGTGTACTGTATTCTTATTCCAGTAAATGCTTCGTTCTTGCTGAGAGAATTGTCTCTAAAATTAAGTTTAACAACTCAGATGGTGGAAAATATTTCTTCAGCACCAAGGTTGATGAAGTATCAGAGGGGTAGCCGTGTTAGTCTGGTTCTGTAGAAGCAGCAAAGGTTGATGAAAGTTGCTACCTGTGAATGCTGGCCACAAGAAAGAAAAATCACAACATAATGATTTCTCTGCTAGGTTTTAATTTGTTCATTTTGGATAATCTCTAAATTACTTTTTAGTAGCAGTTTTAAACTAGTATTCTATATTGTATCTCCTTGCAGTTTTAAGGTAACACTGAACAAATAGATTAAAAAACGGTAATGCCTTTGTTTGTACCTATTGCATCTTCTGAGTCTCATTTGCTTAATTTACTGAAAAATAAAGTTAGTATTACAACAGTCCTAGCTTAATAACACTCTGTTTGCACAACTAGATAGTCACCTCGCCTACCACTGAAATGCATTCACCTCTGGGGTAGAATGCAGAAGCTGTTTAATAGCACACAGCAGTGTGTGACTGTGATTCTCAGCTTCCCACACACACCCACCCAGGACGCAAACACGCATCCATAGTTTCTTGCTGTGACCTACTTAGTTTTCCAATCTTGTGCATTTACAAAGGGTTGTGTGATTGAGGTCATGGCTGCTTCTTAGGTGTGGGGCCTGTTGCTGGGTATGTCAGCATGCAGGGCCTGATGAATGGGCGAGGTACAAAGGCTAGAAACAGGGGCTAGGGAACCTGTTTGGGGAGTGGTCAATTTTTTTGTAGCCATCACATTTAAAGATCAATAGCTAGGGAAATAAATGAGCTTTACAGGGCCTCGTGCCAATGAGAACACATTTTTTTAAAATCTGAAATGCCTATACTTTGGGGGAGCATCCTGGAACCCCCATATTCCTCATTTTTATATAATCATGATCTGACATATAAAGCATGCCTTGTTAGGTATCAGGGGAAAGGTTATGATCTGCTGAAAGTCATTTCTCTATCCATGTGTGTGTATCATTAATGCATATGAAGTTATGAGAATTGGGTTGTATCGTGGTCAATAAAACACGCTGTAAGTTGGGGAATCAGGCAGACGTTAGCTCCCCCAGAGGCAACATCAAGGAAAGTAGCCAACACCCAGGAGGTGTGTCAATCAACCCATCAACAACCATTGTCCAGCAGGGGAGCTATGATGCAATGACTCACCTGCATGAGGCCACACCCGGCAATTGCTCAGCCTTGCCTAGAGACTCAGCAAGGCCCACCCAGACATGCCTGTACTTGTGTTTTCCATGCACATGGACTGAGGGTATAAAACAGACAGAGTGGACACATACTGGGTCTTTTCTCCTGCCTCCACCTATGCTGCAAGCAACTAAGACACTAAGAAGAAGACAAGACAAAAATTATTAAAGCTCTAGAAAACATGACGTATGAAGGAAGATTGAAAAAAATGTGTTTTTTTAGTCTGGAGAAGAGAAGACAGAGAGGTGACATAACAGTTTTCAAGTACATAAAAGGTTGTTACAAGAAGGAGGAAGAAAAATGGTTCTTCTTAACCTCTGAGGGTAGGACAAGAATCAATGGGCTTAAATTGCAACAAGGGAGGTTTAGGTTGGACATTAGGAAAAACTTCCTAATTGTCAGGATGGTTAAGCACCGGAATAAATTTCCTAGGGAGGTTGTAGAATCTCCATCACTGAGGATTTTTAAGAGCAGGTTGGGGGATGGTCTAGCTAGATAATACTTAGTCCTGCTTTGAGTGCAGGGAACTGGACTAGATGACCTCTTGAGGTCCCTCCAGTTCTATGATTCTAAGACTCCAACAGAGGAGATGGCCCAGGTTTAAGGAACAAACCTGTAAATTAAGGACTGCAATATCCAATGGGGTGAGAAACTGCTTAATCTAGATGTTGCCCATTCTAATAGGGTTGAGAGTTTAGACTGCATGCTTATATTTTATTTCTGTTGGTAACAAACTCTGACTTTTTGCCTATCACTTAATATCACGTAAAATCTCTCTTTTATAGTCAATAAATTTGTTTAACTGTTTATCTTTACCAGTAAGTTTGTATGAAGTGTGTGGCAAATCTCAGGTTTTGCAAAGGCTGGTGTATAACCACTTTCCATTGCTGAAGTGGTGAACCAATAAATCTTCACTGCCCATCTTGAGCAGTGCAAGACGGTATATTCCTGAGGTACAGTGTTGGGAGCTGGGGGGATTTGGCTCTGGTGCCTTTCTCTGTGTGATTCATGGGTGGCTCTGGGAGCATTAATGCAATCTAGCTGGGTGTGCAGCTCCACATGCTGTTGTGCTGAGTGATCCCAGCGCCTAAAGGGATTTGCTGCTGGTCACTAGCAAGGCATTGTGAGAGACAGCCCAGGCTGGACACACCGGTCCCACAGTCCCAGGCTGCACCCCGGCGGGATCCCATTACACCTATATTTCTTATGTGTGTTAGTACTACTTCGGCACATGACAAGAAAAAGCAGCATAAGTAAAGAGGAAACTAGAAGCATTCCAATGAGTGTAAATACTTTGTTTCTTAGTCACAGCATGTTTTCCAAGTATTTGACAATTGGATTGTACCTTTAAAGTCACAACATGTTACCTGAAGATGTCACTTGATTATAGCCTAGACATGAATGTATAATATTAGTTTTAAAAGAGCCAATTAGATTTAACATTTTCATGTAGTTATTTCATAACAAGTGGGATTATTGCAGTGTGTACTGTATATTGATCATTTTGGTTTTTAGAAGCTGTTTCTTAGTTTGTTGTCTTAGCTTTTTAAGACTTATCTCAGTGACTAAGATTAAAAAAAAAACAGCAAAAAGATTTTGTTCAGCCTTTAAGGGGAAAAAAATCTTTGAGCAAGGACAAAACATGAAGTATTTTATCCAAAAAGGTGGATTTTTCAGAATGTTATGAACATGTGAGAACAGGAGGGTATAATGGAAAGTGTAAAACAATCTGAACAGTGTTGTTTGTTATCAAGAACCCATTATAATTAATTTTATCTGTAGCTGCAATTAAATTGCTACAGTATTCAGAATTTCAATCCTATATCATGTTGGGATGAAGTTTCACAATGAAACAGATGACATAACACAGCATGAAAGCTGTCAATACAAATTATGAGAGACAGTAGTGGGACCATCTATTCTCTCTCAGAGAATTCAAGAGTGAAATCAGAGATGCAATATAGGCTACACTGTAAGAGAGGTAAGACTCCTCTAGGTACTACTGGGGGAATTCTGCACCAAAAAAAATTAAAATTTCTGCACACAGTATTTTAAAAAATTGCAATTTTTTGTCAAAACAACAATATAATCATGCCAGTTTCAATTATTTTGGTAATTTATTTCAAAATACTTATTAGCAAGTATGTCTGGAACAATACAGAAAACAAAAAAGATCCAGGAAATGTTTTCTGATAAATAGATTCCTTACGAGGCATATTAATACAGAACTTTCAGTAATAATTAATTTAAACTACAATAAACGTATTTCCCTCACCCCTCAGAAGCAGTGCAAAGGCTTGGGGGAGTCAGGGATAATGGAGGAGCTGAGGGAGAGGGAAGTAATTGCTGGGAAGGAGCCTGGGAGTGAACCTAGGTGTGGGTGGGAGAAGTATGGAACATGTTTGTTTGTTTGTTTGTTGGGTGGGGGGAGGAGAGGGATTGTTAAGGAGCTGGGGAGCCTCCTCCATGCAGATCCTGGTTGACGCCTAGCCTCTCCCATTCAGCCAGGCATATCTGCACACGTCCCCATGTGGCCCTGCACCCCCACTCCTATTCAGCCCTTGACTCAATGTTTTCACTCCACTAGCTTCTGTGACCCTGCCCCAGTCTGCTCCCCCCCATGTTAGCCCTTCTTAACCCCAATCTGTGTGACTCTCCAGCAAAAGTGTGCCCCGCTCTGCCTGTTCCTCCCCCCCCCCTTTCCCGCATATCCCATGCCTCCTCACCTGACCCTGTGGGCAAGGTGCTGTGAGGAAGCCAGTCTCTGCCCCGCCTTTGCCATGGCTGGCTGCTCTGGCCTGTGATCCAGCTGCCCTCTCTTCTGGCACCACATCAGCCCTGGTGGGCAAAAGGTGTAATTACAGCTTCTCTTCGTCTCCTCATCAGAATCAATTATTCTGAGGGAGGGAAAAAGAAATCTGCAGGGGACCAGAGATGACCCATACCTTCTGATGGTGGTGGTGGTGGGGAGGTGGGAGAACAACTTAAAGGTCTGGCCACCTCCAAAGAGCTCAAGTCACACATCCCCCACGGAAGGCCCCCTCCTGTACCCTCAATCTCCCCTCCTGGAAAGCAGTGGTTCCTCCCTGCAGCTCCCAGATGTTGCTCCTGCCTCTCCCACAGGGTGCAGCTCGCCAGCTCTGGCAGCTGCCATGCAGGGAGGGGCCCAGCTGCACCATGTGACAAAGCAGGGCTGACAAATCCTGGCAGAAAGCTGTGGGGGGGGGCAACGTGACCCCGCATGTCCCGCACACGCATCACCTCTGCGGGGGACATTCATTCTGCACTTGTGAGTGGCACAAAATTCCCCCGGATTATCTAGAGGAGTTCACAACAGGCACTGCTACATTTTATAAAGGGCACCAGGCATGGACGCCAGGTTTGTATAATTTTTGGTGGTGCCCAGAACAGGTCCAAGCAGAGCCATCCTGTCCAAAGGACGGTTCAGGGCAACCGCCCTGGGCCTCACGCTTTGGGGGCCCCCAGGCTTCAGGGGGACGCAGGGTCCAGGGCGGCCTAGAGGGTTAGAGAACAAGGCAGGAACCATCACAGTCATGGGCAATTGCTTTAGGTCACCACCAAACTGCTGCTGAGGTTCAGAGATGGCCTGCTGACTCTGCCCACCCATAAGGTGATGCAGCCAATCAGGCTACTATAGGCCAGCTGTGCTCCTTAGGTTGCCCAGAGACCGGCTCTGCTGCAGGCCCTGATTCCTGACACTGACCCCATCAAATACTCAAAACCCTGAGTGGACGGCTCCCTCCTCTCTACTTTTGTTTGCTGTAAACTTAGTGGTTGGAACTTTCAACACAAGAAGAAAACAATTAAATTACTGCACACTGTATATTAATGCCATAGCAGCATTATGCCTCCCATACCTCCCCCTGGTGCAGGCTAACTCCACATAACCCCTTCAGTGGGGGCATCAGGCCCTTGCTGAATTAGAAAGGAATTATCTTTGAATTGCAGATGTGCACACACCTACCCTCTGATCCTGCAGTTCTCACTCAAGTAAAATTCCCATTACATTCAATGGGAATTTTGTCCAAGTAACAACTGCTGAACTGGATCCTTTAGAATCCTAAGGAGATAAAACAGCATGGGGGAAAGCAACTGAAACATCTATTCCAGGGGTGGGCAAACTATGGCCCAGGGACCACATCCGGCCCTCCTGACATTTTAATCCGGGCCTTCGAGCTCCTGCCAGGGCGTGGGGTCTGGGGCTTGCCCCGCTCCGTGCGGCTCTTGAAAAGAAGTGGCATGTCCCCCTCCGGCTCCATGGCCAATGGGAGCTGCAGCGGCAACACCTGCGGATGGTGCAGGGTGCAGAGCTGCCTGGCCATGCCTATATGTAGGAGCTGGAGGGGGACATGCCGCTGCTTCTGGAAGCTGCTTGAGGTAAGTGCCCCCTGGAGCCTGCATGCCTGATTCTCTCCTGCACTCCAAACCCCTCGGTCCAAGCCTGGAGCACCCTCCTGCACCTCAAATCCCTCATCCCCAGCCCCACCCCAGAGCCTGCACCCTCAGCCGGAGTGCTCACCCCCTCCCATAACCCAACCTCCAATTTCATGAGCATTCATGGCCCGCCATACAATTTCCATACCCAGATGTGGCCCTTGGGCCAAAAAGTTTGCCCACCCCGATCTATTCAATGGTTAATACAGTAATTCAGTTGCAATTCTATTGCATGCCTCAGCTTTAAAAAAATTCAAATGAACAAAAAACCCAAACAGAAAAACCACCTGTATTCCTCAGCATCAAGATGACCATGAAAGCCTAATTGACACACAACTATCATCTCTTTTCTCAGGAGGTTTGATTACATGATTTTGTTTCTTTAGGTGCCTTCTGTATGTGTGGAGATCATTTGGAATACACTTGAGACAATCTCTTAAAATTCAGCGTATTAGGACAAAAATTAAGCAAACTTCAGGAACTATATCTATTTAAACTAGGGAAAACAATGGAAGATTACAGAAAGAGATCCATATTACCACAAAATCTTAAAAAAAAAAAAAAAAAAGACGAACTGCTGGAGAAGAGGACAAGAAAAGGAAGAGAAAATGATAGGTCTTTGGACAAAGCTCAAGTACAAACTGAGCTAATCAAAAACTTCTTAAAAAGCATCACATCTGTTCCGATTAATTATAACAGTTGCTGGTAGTGACCACTATGGTTAAGGTTTCAAAAACAGTTTCCATTTTAGTTGCTCTGTTTGCACAAAAAGCTCAAGACTTTTGCAAACATTCAACATTTGGACTAAGATTATCACACAGTCTCTGGTCAAAAAGATGTGTGTTTTTATTATTTGTATTACTATAGCCCCAGTCATGGAGCAGGACCCCATTGTGTTAGGCGCTGTATGAATACAACACAAAAATGGTCCCGATCTCAAGGGGCTTACAGTCTAAGCAGAAGACAAGAGACAACAGATGGATGTAGACAGGTAAGTACAAAATTATCTCATTGTTTCCTTGGTCAGCATGACAGGGTGTGGTCTCTTTTTAGGGTTTATTTTATTTTGGAAGTTTGATCCAAAAGATGTCACCTGTTTTAGATTTATGAGAAAGTAGGAACACACATTTGCCCATCATTAAAGGAAAGCATCTAAGTACAGTTTTTAAAAATGGGTTTGGAAGCACTATACAAAATGAAATGAAGTTTAATTTGAAATGTGGTACGGCCACTGCAGACTAGTGTCACGGTTTGGTTTGGAGGAGGTGAGGAAGTATTAACAGGTATATATGGTTGGGGGAAAAAAAGGAGTCACTGAGCATCTCCTCTGGCCACTCTCCCTCTTCTGCATAAAACCCCACAGAAAGGGATTAGGAGAAAAGGAAAACCCCATTGTAAACCTGCATACAAACACCAGCACCTTATCCTGCAGTATTTCCATAGCCGTGAGAGGAACCACCGCACAGAACATGTCAGTGTCCTTCAAGCAGCCCTGCTGGAAACCATGGAATGAAACAATTCCCGGTTGCTGCTGGCAGTCATGCAGCAGCTGAACATGGTGGAGCACCGTTTCTGGGCCTGAGAAACAAGCAGTGACTGGTGGCATCACATTGTTATGCAGCTATGAGACGACGATCAGTGGCTACAGAATTTCGTATGCAAAAGGCCACTTTCCAGGAACTGTGTGTGGAGCTCTTCCTAGCCCTGCATCGCAGGGATACTAAAATGAGACCTGCTCTGACAGTGGAGAAGCGAGTGACGATCGCTGCGTGGAAGCTTGCAATGCCAGATTGCTACCAGGGACGGCTCTAGGCATTTTGCTGCCCCAAGCACGGCAGGCAGGCTGCCTTCGGCGGTTTGCCTGCGGAGGGTCCGCTGGTCCCACGCCTGCGGGAGGTCCACCGAAGCCGCAGGACCAGCGGACCTCGCGGCGCCGGCAGAGTGCACCCCGTGGCTTGCCGCCCCAAGCACACGCTTGGCGTGCTCGGGCCTGGAGCTGCCCCTGATTGCTACCAATCAGTGGGAAAACAATTTGGAGCACCATGGGGGTTGCTGTGATCCAAGTATGCGGGACCATTAATTAACTTCTGTTAAGAAAGGTTGTGACCGAGCCCTGTGCAAGAGATACTGGATGGTTTTGTCCCAGTGGGATTCCCTAACTGCGGTGGGCGATAGATGGCACACATATCCCTATCTTGGCACCAGACCACCTTGCCAACCAGTACATAAGCAGAAAGGGATACTTTTCAATGGTGCTACAAGTGCTGATCACTAGGGACATTTTACCAACATCAACAAGGGATTGTCTGGGAAGGTGAATGACACTCGTATCTTTAAGAACACACGTCTGTTCAAAAAGCAGGAAGAGGGACTTTCTTTCTGGAACACAAAATAACCATTGATGATGTTGAAATGCCAACAGTGATCCTGGAAGACTCTGACTACTCCTTACTCCCATGGCTCATGGAGCCGGACACCAGACACCTGGACAGCAGCAAGGATCGGTTCAACAATAGGCTCAGCAAGTGCAGAATGGTGGTTGAATGTGCCTTTGGCCCTTTAACGTGTCACTGGTGCAGTTTGCTCACTAAGTTAGACCTCACTGAAAGCAATATTCCCATGTTGATCGCTGCCTGCTGTGTGCTCCACAATATCTATGAGGCAGAGGGTGCGAAGTTTCCAGAGGGGTGGGGCCTGGAGGCAGATAGGCTGGCTGCTAATTTTGGGCAGCCAGATACCAGGGCTATAAGAGCTCAGCATGGAGCAATGCGTTTCAGGGAGAGTTTGAAAATCCATTTTAGTAATGACTCACAGTAACATGTGCTGTTTTTCTGTCTTGTGCCTACTGATAATCTGAACACATAGGCGCCAAGTTCTCATGGCACTGATGGGTGCTTGCACCCCACCCTGCCCCCATTGCAACCCCTTCCCCCCAAAGTCCCCGCCCCAACTCCACCCCCTCCCTGCCCCTATTGGACCCCTCCCCAAATCCCCGCCCTGGCCCCGCCTCCTCCCCTGAGCATGCCATGTTCCCACTCCTCCCCCCTCCCTCTCAGCACTTGTCCCGCAAAACAGTTGTTTTGTGGCAGCAAGCACTGGGAGGGAGGGGGGAAAACGTGGGCATGCGGCGCAGTCGCAGAGGAGGCAGAGGGGAGGTGGAGGTGAGCTGGGGCGGGGAGATGCCGGTGGGTGTAGAGCACCCGCCAACTTTTCCCCGGGAGTGCTCCAACACCGGAGCACTCACAGAGTCGGTGCCTATGTCTGATCATTGCTGTGACTGCTGGGTTTCCTCTCTCTCATTCACATCCTCCTTTCCCCTGGTGCCTCAGTTTAGCTGTCTCTCCCCATCCCCTCGCCACCATGCTTTGAATTAATAAAAATTATTTCATTTTCAAGACAGGCACTTTTATTGCACACAGATATAGACACTGAAGGATCTGACAAAGAATTAAATCTTGGAAAGACAGTGGAATAAAAGTGGGAAGGGGAAAAACACATTCATCTTGTCTTCAAAAGCTCAGCCGTCTCACCTGTCATACATCAGCGTATGTGTGGCTGTTGTTCTTCGCGCCATCCCCTGGCGTTGAGTGGAAGGGATATTGCATTGCCCCCCTTGCCTAGTGGAACATGTATGGGGGCAGACAGGAATACAGCGATGCAGAAATGCCGTTCTGCAGTGGCTGCAGAGGGGGTTGAGCCTTAAGGTGTTTCTCCTGAAGATCAACCAGACTCCTCAACATGTCACAATGTCCATGTCTGTTTTTTCAGAGAGAGAAATCCTCCACGCTCTCTGCTCAGTATCCACTGTCCCAGAGGCGGTCATAATCTCATTAAACACGTCATCACTATTCTCTTTCATCTTCGTCTTATCTGGGACAGCCTCTCCGCCGGTGTGTAGGAAGAGCTGAAGGCCACACTTTCAGCTATAAGCCATTGAAAGCAGAAAGCAACCATTCTCTGTGTGGACCCAGGGTCTAGTGCAGCATTGTTTTACATATATAAAACAGAACATTTTCATTTACACAAGGTATTCACTGAACCCGTTTCCTGCCCAGCCATGTTGAGTTTGGCCCTGGACTGTCAGTAGCATTGAGTGGACAACCTGCAGCAGTATCAGAGGCGAGCAGGGGGCCATGCCACCTCCCCTTTGTATGATGGACATTGTCTGAAGGTCGAGGGGCCAGTGTTCTCCCTCCCAAGCTGCAAGTCTTGGCAGAGGCGGTGCTGGGTGGGTGTGCTTGCAGCGCTCTGTGATCACCACATTTTCCTTCCCCACCACCTGCCTCCCTCCGCTGCTGCTGCTCTCCAGCACCTGGGGCTTGCAATTCAAGCAGTTGAAACGAAAATTACCACCATCACCCCTTGGTCCTCAGGGTAACAGAGGTGGCAAGGGAACATCTGCTGCAAGTGTCTGGGTACAGACCAGGTCCTGATGCTGCTATGCTGTGTACTGCCATGATGCCAGCTGAATGGACTGCACAAAAGTTTCCGGGAAAGCTCTATGGAGGATTCCCTGGCCATCCCTGTGTACGTAATCTGTCTTTTTCACAGGGCACCCTCTGCCTAGCTGGTGCAGCCACTGGAGAGCAGAAAGCAACTCTACTTCAACTGTTTGTTTATTTTTAAAATAAAAAAAATAGTATATAAGAACATGTGACCCCAAGATATCAACTGGAATGGCCTGCTCACCAGAGGTTCCTTCCCCAGTATCACACTTGGCTGTGCTGCAACTGGCTGGACTGCTCCAGGGTTAAAAACATAAGAACGGCCGTACCGGGTCAGACCAAAGATCCATCTAGCCCAGTATCTGTCTACCGACAGTGGCCAATGCCAGGTGCCCCAGAGGGAGTGAACCTAACAGGCAATGATCAAGTAATCTCTCTCCTGCCATCCATCTCCATCCTCTGATGAACAGAGGCTAGGGACACCATTCTTACCCATCCTAGCTAATAGCCATTTATGGACTTAGCCACCATGTATTTATCCAGTCCCCTTTTAAACATTGTTATAGTCCTAGCCTTCACAACCTCCTCAGGTAAGGAGTTCCACAAGTTGACTGTGCGCTGCGTGAAGAAGAACTTCCTTTTATTTGTTTTAAACCTGCTGCCTATTAATTTCATTTGGTGACCCCTAGTTCTTGTATTATGGGAATAAGTAAATAACTTTTCCTTATCCACTTTCTCAACATCACTCATGATTTTATATACCTCTATCATATCCCCCCTTAGTCTTCTCTTTTCCAAGCTGAAGAGTCCTAGCCTCTTTAATCTTTCCTCGTATGGGACCCTCTCTAAACCCCTAATCATTTTAGTTGCCCTTTTCTGAACCTTTTCTAGTGCTAGAATATCTTTTTTGAGGTGAGGAGACCACATCTGTACACAGTATTCGAGATGTGGGCGTTATTTCTCAGTCTTATTTTCTATCCCCTTTTTAATGATTCCTAACATCCTGTTTGCTTTTTTGACCACCTCTGCACACTGCGTGGACATCTTCAGAGAACTATCCACGATGACTCCAAGATCTTTTTCCTGACTCGTTGTAGCTAAATTAGCCCCCATCATGTTGTATGTATAGTTGGGGTTATTTTTTCCAATGTGCATTACTTTACATTTATCCACATTAAATTTCATTTGCCATTTTGTTGCCCAATCACTTAGTTTTGTGAGATCTTTTTGAAGTTCTTCACAATCTACTTTGGTCTTAACTATCTTGAGTAGTTTAGTATCATCTGCAAACTTTGCCACCTCACTGTTTACCCCTTTCTCCAGAAGATTTATGAATAAATTGAATAGGATTGGTCCTAGGACTGACCCTTGGGGAATACCACTAGTTACCCCTCTCCATTCTGAGAATTTACCATTAATTCCTACCCTTTGTTCCCTGTCCTTTAACCAGTTCTCAATCCATGAAAGGACCTTCCCTTTTATCCCATGACAGCTTAATTTACGTAAGAGCCTTTGGTGAGGGATCTTGTCAAAGGCTTTCTGGAAATCTAAGTACACTATGTCCACCGGATCCCCCTTGTCCACATGTTTGTTGACCCCTTCAAAGAACTCTAATAGATTAGTAAGACACGATTTCCCTTTACAGAAACCATGTTGACTATTGCTCAACAGTTTGTTTTTCTATGTGTCTGACAATTTTATTCTTAACTATTGTTTCGACTAATTTGCCCGGTACCGACGTTAGACTTACCGGTCTGTAATTGCCGGGATCACCCCTAGAACCCTTTTTAAATATTGGCGTTACATTAGATAACTTCCAGTCATTGGGTACCGAAGCCGATTTAAAGGACAGGTTACAAACCTTAGTTAATAGTTCCGCAACTTCACATTTGAGTTCTTTCAGAACTCTTGGGTGAATGCCATCTGGTCCCGGTGACTTGTTAATGTTGAGTTTATCAATTAATTCCAAAACCTCCTCTAGTGACACTTCAATCTGTGACAGTTCCTCAGATTTGTCACCTACAAAAGCCAGCTCAGGTTTGGGAATCTCCCTAACATCCTCAGCCGTGAAGACTGAAGCAAAGAATCCATTTAATTTCTCTGCAATGACTTTATTGTCTTTAAGCGCTACTTTTGTATTTTGGTCGTCAAGGGGCCCCACTGGTTGTTTAGCAGGCTTCCTGCTTCTGATGTACTTAAAAAACATTTTGTTATTACCTTTAGAGTTTTTGGCTAGCCGTTCTTCAAACTCCTCTTTGGCTTTTCTTATTACACTCTTGCACTTAAGTTGGCAGTGTTTGTGCTCCTTTCTATTTGCCTCACTAGGATTTGACTTCCACTTTTTAAAGGAAGTCTTTTTATCTCTCACTGCTTCTTTTACATGGTTGTTAAGCCACGGAGGCTCTTTTTTAGTTCTTTTACTGTTTTTCTTAATTTGGGGTATACATTGAAGTTGGGCCTCTATTATGGTGTCTTTAAAAAGAGCCCATGCAACTTGCAGGGATTTCACTTTAGTCACTGTACCTTTTAACTTTTGTCTAACTGACCCCCTCATTTTTGTATAGTTCCCCCTTTTGAAATTAAATGCCACAGTGTCTCTCTGAGACAATGGATCCCCCACTCACCTGTCTCCCATGCTCCTCTTCCTCTTCCAAGACCTTCTCCTCAGTGTTGCCTGCGTGGGAGTCATGGTGGGAGTCACTGCTGAGAATAGCATCCAACTCCTTGTAAAAAGCAGCATGTCTGGGGTGCTGAATTAGAGCAACTGTTCACCTCCCTTGCCTTGATTTTTCCCACAGCACTGCTGCGTATGCCTGGTGTAGCCCTTCTCCCCCATGCCCCAGGCAATCTGGTCATAGATGTCTATTTTTCTACAGCTGGATCTGAGCTGTGACTGCACAGCCTCCTTTCCCCACCACCTCCTGGGTATTCCAGGCAGGAGCGTGTATGGAGCATGGAACTGGCATGATCAACTGTGCTGGGAAGCTCTCCGCGCTGAACAAATAGAAAATGGAAATTTAAAAGTTCCTGGTCCTTTAAGAAGGGAGGGGCTGTTTTCTGTGTACCTGGCTGCTAGACAGCGGAGTTGAGAACGGTGACAAGATTGGTCACAGCGGAGCATTGTGGGACATCTCCTGGAGGCCAGTTAAGTCAATGTAAGCAACTGTGTCTACATTGCCAACACATCGACCTAACTTTGTCGAATTAAGCACCAAACCTCTCGTGGAGGTGGAGTAATTAAGTTGATGTAGCAGGTGACATACGTGGGTGGAAGGGACCTGGTAGTGTACACACAGACATTATTAGGTTGATGTTGACCTAACTGTATGGTATAGACCAGGTCTCAGAATTTCCAGACCAGTTGTGAGCTCTAAAGAACAAAACAGCAGCAGAGTCAGAGACACATATTCCTGGCATTCAATAGCTGTCTGGCATGAGCTACTGTGACCATTTCAGTGATAATGCAGCAGCAATCACTTAGGCCTGGTCTACACTAGGAGTTTATGTCAAATTTAGCAGCGTTAATTCGAATTAACCCTGCACCCGTCCACACAACGAAGCTATTTAGTTCGACATAGAGGGCTCTTTAGTTCGAATTCTGTACTCCTCCCCGACGAGGGGAGTAGCGCTAAATTCGACATGGCTATGTCGAATTAGGCTATGTGTGGACGGAAATCGACCTTAGTAGCTCCGGGAGCTATCCCACACTGCACCACTCTGTTGACGCTCTGGACAGCAGTCCGAGCTCGGATGCTCTGACCAGCCACACAGGAAAAGCCCCGGGAAAATTTGAATTCCTTTTCCTGTCTGGCCAGTTTGAATCTCATTTCCTGTTTGGACATCGTGGCAAGCTCAGCAGCACTGGCAGCGATGCAGAGCTCTCCAGCAGAGGAGTCCATGCAATCTCTGAATAGAAAGAGGGCCCCAGCATGGACTGACCGGGAAGTCTTGAATCTGATCGCTGTGTGGGGCGATGAGTCTGTGCTTTCGGAGCTGCGCTCCAAAAAACGGAATGCAAAGACCTACGAGAAGGTCTCCAAAGCCATGGCAGACAAAGGATACAGCCAGGATACAACGCAGTGCCGCGTGAAAATCAAGGACCTGAGACAAGGCTACCAAAAAATCAAAGCGGCAAACGCTCCGGATCCCAGCCCCAGACATGCCGCTTTTATGAGGCACTGCATGCCATTCTTGGTGGGTGTGCCACCACTGCCCCACCAGTGTGCATGGACTCTGACGATGGGATAGTGTCGACGGCCGGTTCCTCAGTGATGTTCGCAGACGGGGAAGATGAGGAAGGAGATGAGGAGGACGAGGCAGTCGACAGCGCTTACAACGCTGATTTCCCCGACAGCCAGGATCTCTTCATCACCCTCACGGAGATCCCCTACCAACCCTCCCCGGCCGTTAACCCGGACCCTGAATCAGGGGAAGGATCAGTCGGTAAGTGCTTTAAACATGTAAACATTTATTTTTAATGGAACAGGAATCTGAACTATGTGAAAAGAAGGTCAATATATATGGGGATAGAACAGAAATCCTCTTGGGATATTTCCACGAAGCTCTCCTGGAGGTAATCGAAAAGCCTACACATGAGGTTCCTGAGGAGAGCTGCCTTATTGGGTGCTCCGTGGTAGGACACTTTTCCGCGCCAGGCTATCATCAGGTACTCTGGGAACATTGCCTCCACGAGCATGGCAGCATAGGCCCGTGGTTTGTGCTGGCTTTCACGCAGCATGCGCTCTCTATCTCTGTCAGTGATCCTCCTCAGGGTGATCTCGCTCGGAGACTCCTGCATTGAATTAGGGGAATTAGGGTAATGTTAGTATTGGGAATGCTTCACTCTTCCTTTGCATAACGATAAGCGTCGGTTTACAGCCACATGGTGGAGGCTGCAGAGGGGCAGCATACAGGGATCTTTCCCGGGGACAGCCGCGAGGGGGTGGAACAGGGGCAGAGTTCATGCTTTCCGGATTGCCTGCAGCAGGGCACTGCTATACATTAAGTTTTAAGCAGCCAAAAGTCTACGGCTTACCATGCCTACCTGCTCCACGGATTCTGCTGTCCTGCCCCACTTGTCTGATCTCCAGTGCAAGACCCCAGGCAATGAATGTGAAGGCCGAAAATTTGAACTTGTCCTGAGTGCCCATGAGATAGGTGCTGTGCATGGTCTTGTTCACAGAGACAGACTAGACTATGTTCATTGTTCGCAAAAATGTATCTTTGTAAGGAATTCACTCCCTTTTTCCCCATCACACAGCTGCGACTGTCTCCCGACGTGCCCCAGCATCCCCCTCACAGAGGCTGGCAAAGATTAGGCGGTGAAAGAAAAGGACATGGGACGAGATGTTTGCTGAACTTATGGGCTGCTCCCGAGCCGAGGCGGCCCAGCAGAGCCAGTGGAGGGAGAACCTCTCTCAGTACCAGCGCTCACACAGCGAACGGGAGGAGAGGTGGCGTGAGGAAGACAAGCAGGCGACTCAAACGCTGCTTGGACTAATGAGGGAGCAAACGGACACGCTCCGGCACCTTGTGGATGTTCTGCAGGACTGCAGGCAGGAGGACAGAGCCCCCCTGCAGTGTATCTGCAACCGCCCTCCCCCGCCACAAAGTCCCATACCCCCCTCACCCAAAGTAACAAGAAGGAGGGGCGCCAGGGGCCGTGAAAACTGTCACTCCACCCCTGCAGAGTGCTCAATTACCAATAAGCTCTCATTCCCTAAATTTTGAGAAGTCCTTCCCTTCCTGACTCACCCAAGCCCCAATCCCAGTTTCATCCCCTAACTGTCTAGTTGATTATTAAAAATACTTTGCTGTTAATTACTGTTTCCATCATGTTCTTGAACAGAAGACTGTGTTTGAAGGGGGGAGAAAGGGGGTTGGTAATTGCATAGGACAGTCACCTTTACCAGGGTACAGTCACGGGGGCAGGATCAGCAGCAGGTCACACACACACTGCAGTCAGTAGGCACCCTGGTCGGTCTGGGAGGTGGTTTTCATGTTCTGTGTGGGTGGGGGGTACGTGACTTTGTGGCGGGGGAGGGCGGTTACAGATCTTATGCAGCGGTCCTTGTCCTGGACCACAGAGCCATGCAGCAGGGGAATCTGTAACCGTCCTCCCCCGCCACAAGGTCACATAGCCCCCGCACACAGAGTCCCAAAAAGGAGGGATGGCAGGCTCCGTTGAAACAACCAGTCCGGCACTGCAGACCGCTCTAGGAGCAGGAGCCTGTCATTCCTTGAGTTTAGAAGCGGTCTTTACATCACTACACACCCTACCCAGCACAGTCTGCGTCCCAGTTTCAACCCTTTAACGCAAAGTCATTAATAGAGAAAACGTTGTTAATTAACAATGTTCCATGTATTTTATTTTTAAACGTGTGTTGGAAGGGGGGAAATGGGGTGAACGGGGTATGTAACTGCAGAGGATAGTCAACAGTAACTGGGTAAAGAAACAGGGGCAGGTTCAGCTTCTCTGTAAAGAAACTGAACAGTCATAGGTCATGCTGCTCGCTGAGGAACCTAGCTTTCAAAGCCTCCCGGATGCACAATGCTTCCCGCTGGGCTCTTCTAATCACACGGCTGTCTGGCTGAACATAATCAGCAGCCAGGCGATTTGCCTCAACCTCCCATCCCACCATAAAGGTCTCCCCCTTGCTCTCACAGAGATTGTGGAGCACACAGCAAGCAGCAATAACAACGGGGATATTGGTTTCGCTGAGATCCGAGCGAGTCAGTAAGCTCCTCCATCTCCCCTTGAGACGTCCAAAAGCACACTCCACCACCATTCTGCACTTGCTCAGCCGGTAGTTGAAGAGTTCCTTGTCACTGTCCAAGGCGCCTGTATAGGGCTTCATGAGCCAGGGCATTAGCGGGTAGGCTGGGTTCCCGAGGATCACTGTAGGCATCTGCACATCCCCAACAGTTATTTTGTGGTCCGGGAAGAAACTACCTTCCTGCAGGCGTCTAAACAGACCAGAGTTCCTGAAAACACGCGCGTCATGAACCTTGCCCGGCCACCCTACGTTGATGTTGGTAAAACGTCCCCTATGGTCCATCAGTGCTTGCAGCACCATTGAAAAGTAGCCCTTTCGGTTAATATACTGGCTGGCCTGGTGGTCCGGTCCCAGGATAGGGATGTGAGTTCCATCTATAACCCCACCGCAGTTTGGGAATCCCATCGCGGCGAAGCCATCTCTGACGACCTGGACGTTTCCCAGGGTCACTACCTTTGAGAGCAGTAGCTCAACGATTGCGTGGGCTACTTGCATCACAGCAACCCCCACGGTAGATTTGCCCACGCCAAAGTGGTTCGCTACTGACCGGTAGCTGGCTGGCGTTGCAAGTTTCCAGAGGGCTATGGCCACTCGCTTCTGCACAGTCAGGGCTGCTCGCATCCGGGTGTCCTTGCGCTTCAGGGCAGGGGACAGCAACTCACAGAGTTCAAGGAAAGTGCCCTTACGCATGCGAAAGTTTCGCAGCCACTGTGATTCATCCCAGACCTGCAGCACTATGCGGTCCCACCAGTCCGTGCTTGTTTCCCGGGCCCAGAATCGCAGTTCCACAGCATGAACATGACCCATTGCCACCATGATGTCCACGGCGCGGGGTCCCGTGCTTTGTGAGAGGTCTGTGCCACTCTCACACTTCATGTCCTCACCGCGCTGCCGGAGCCTCCTCGCCCGATTTCTCTGCATCTGACTGTGGAAGAGGTGGACGATAAGGTGCGAGGAGTTGACAACGGCCATAAGTGCAGCGATGATCGCAGCGGGCTCCATGCTCGCAGTGCTGTGGCGTCTGCGCTGTCACTGACCAGAAAAGTGCGCGAACAGATTTCCCGCCAGCACTTTCAGGGAGGGAGGGCGGGAGTGACGGTTGAATGACGACAGTTACCCAAAACCACCCTCGACACATTTTTTTCCCCCAGCAGGCATTGGGGGCTCGCCCCAGAATTCCAATGGGCAGCGGGGACTGCGGGAACTGTGGGATAGCTGCCCACAGTGCACCGCTTCCAATGTCGACGCTTGCCCCGTTAGTGTGGACTCACAAAGTCGAATTACTGTCCTTAGTGTGGATACACACGTTCGACTTTGTAAGGTCGATTCCACAAATTCGAGTTAAGTTAAATCGAACTACTCTGGTAGTGTAGACATACCCTTATACATAGCCAGTGTTACACCTTTCTCAGAGCTCCCTCCTCCCCAAGTCCTTGTTTAAAAGAGTATGTTTAAAATATTGCTGCAAATTGGACCAAACAGACAAGTTTTGTTTATGAGACTGGATATTTGGAGTTAGCCATTTCCCATTTGATATCTGAGGAGTTTGTTTACCAGATTTGATATTTCACCAACATTTCATTTAAAAAGAAATCAGCATGATCTCTAACTTTGAATAAACCTGTGCATGTGGTACCCAAGTGTTCTCAGCACCTCTATTCTTGCAGCTGCAGCTCATTTAAGTAGACTCCACTTTCCTTCAAATATTTTGTGTAGAAGGAATTCCCTCTCACATTTATGAGTGAGGAAGAAGTATGAGTGGAATCCAGGGAATTCTGTTATCAGCTAGACAGTGAGATGCACCTGTTTTAGAGAATAGATTTTATGTTCCTTGTACATTTTCTCATTATTGGCTAAGACTGTGGTTATTGTTGCCGACTTGTATTTATCACTGTTATTTTTCTATGCCAACACAGTGGACAAGGCATGTATGCAAAGCAATATTCGCATCTCTGTGAGCCTTTACTAGTATATATATTGTTAATATGCACATAAACCTGATGTCATTCATATTTAAACACTGCCTTCTGAGACTTATGCCATCCGAGCTGAGGGAATGGAAATAGTCTGATTTGTATAATTTGTCTCAGTGGAGGCTACAGAACAGTTTTAATTTTTGTTTCCTTCACATACTTTGACACATGTATAGCTACTGTAATAAGCCAGTTCAATTTGACTCTCATATAGGAGGAGTGACTAGGTGCTTAATACCCCCAAAAAACTAATGAGTTTTCCTTTCTGGCTGATCTTTACAGTCGCCCACTCCTCAGTATTTACAGGCTATTGTGCTTCATTTGCACTTCAAATCCCTTCCCCCCCACATTTGTATACATCAAGGCCCTAAAGAAAAACAGCTCCACATTAAAAGGCTATTACAGATATATATGCTATTTAAGTAACCTGGAACATGTTTTTCATTAGGGAGAAAAAAACTTAACATTTTAATTTCCAAAGAAGATTTAAATAAGATTAGACTGCTGTTCTGTATATTTTATCTTACAGATTTCATCCTTGTAAACGTTGGTCTAACGTCTGCCAATTTCTCCTGTGCTTCATCTGTCAGTTTCTTGTGAATTCTACTTTAATCAGTTTCTCTCTTTTATTGGAATGATACTTTGTCAACCAAACAATCTGTCTCTCTCCATTTGAATCCTTCCCTAAGTCACATTGAGCCTGATTCTTCACTGAATTGTGCCTTGTCTAGCCATTTACTCCTGTGCAGAGGGGGTGAAAAGTGGTCCTGTTCTGCTTTGGTAGCATTTCACACAGGGCCACCCAGTGGGGCAATTTGCCCCAGGCCCCACAGGGGCCCCCACGAGAGTTTTTCGGGGCCCCTGGAGTGGGGTCCTTCACTCGCTCCAGGGGCCCCGGAAAACTCTTGCGGGGCCCGGGCCCCCGCAGCTTCTTCCGCTCCAGGTTTTCAGTGGCGGAAGGACCCCCCCCGCCGCCGAATTACCGCCGAAGACCCGGCACTTTGGTGGTGGGTCCTGTTTCGGCGGTAATTCAGCGGCGGGGGGCCCGCCGCCGCGGGTCTTCAGGGCACTTCGGCGGCGGGTACCGGAGCGGAAAGACACCCCCCCGCAGCCAAATTACCACCGAAGTGGGGGCCCCCCCGCCGCCGAAGACCCCAGGCCCCCTGAATCCTCTGGGCAGCCCTGATTTCACACAGGGTGTTAATGACTCCTGAAGGCAGGGGGCAATCAGGGCTATTGGTTCTTATTCTGCTGTAAGTTACACCAATTTTACACTACTGAAAGTGGTAGCGTAATCAGGCCTGCTGCTTAGGGAAAACCTTTCAAATAAATAAATAGTAAAAAACACCCATTCAAATACACAAATAAGGGCCCCAATCCTACAAACACTTATGCACATGCTTCAATGAAGCACCTCAATAGTTCTATTGACTTCAGGGGGGCGACTCAAGGTCTTAAGTACGTGCTGAAGGGGTTGCAGAATCAGCACCAAAAAGAGGACTACCCTGGGGTACACTCACCACTAGGGCACCTTCTCCTAGCTGCTTTGGGAATTAGCTCCTTCCAGGGCCAATGCCCCCTTATATTGGTCGGTCACACGCCATGCAGCCTCTTTCTCTCTCTGCGACTCAGAGAGCTCCCTCTTCGTGGGTTGGCCCTCCAGCCAGGTCACTATGTATTCTCCCACTTCCAGGGTATCAAAGTCCCACAGCATTAATGGTCCCAGGCAGTCTTCAGATCCACTGCCCTGACTGCGCCACTTCCCCAGTGGCAGGTAGGGGAACCCAGGCCTGCTCTTTACTCTGGGTTCCTGCTCAGCCAAGGTCTTCAGCGTCCCACTGTACTGCCATTTCCCCGAGCCTTTTCCTACCCAGCCTCTCTCTACCACCCTTTCATTCTACCACCCTTCTGGATAAACCCTTCCTTCAGGGCCTGGATCCCTGGGTTCCTACTCTCCCCCTGGGTTTCCTCCTGTCCCTCACTAATGTCCAGGAGCATGATTGCAGGTTCCCTCACTACAGCCCTTTCTGCTGCCAACTTCCTAGCTTCATACTAGCCCTGCCTGTCCCTTCTTAGCTGGGCTCTGTCATCAATCTGGGGTTACTTAGGCTTCCTAATTCATCTCATGTGCAGCCTATCTGGTCAGCTGGCTCCTTTTCTGCCTGATTAACCCTTTCCAGGCTAGTATGGGATGAACACCCCATTGCAAGGATCCACTCTATTTTAAAGTCAGACCTTCATCTGTTTTTCCAGTGACCAATTCTGCTCATAATGATACCTCCCCCACCAAAATTGTCTTTGTTGGGATTTTACAGCTGTAAACAAAGGAAGAATCTGCCCTCCAGCATTTCCATGTAAAACTGTGTTATCTGTTTCATTCAGAATGCAAGTTAGTTGTTGGGCAGACACTGTGTTTTCCCCTATATTTTGTACAGCATCAAGTACCCTGTTGGTAATCAATAATAATCATAGTATTTTCCCCAGGAATACATGGACTGACTTGCCACCTTTATGGGTAATTTGATTATATTTTTATATTTTCATGTCAACATGACCAGATGTGAGGCTTTGTTGGTGTGGAAATTAGAGGTAAAATATAACAAACTTTTGTCTAAAATGAGAGTTTTTAAAAGCAGGAGAAGAGCTAGAACAAACACACCCTGAGCAGCAACAATTTCAGTGTTACTAAAGAGTACGGGGGCTTAAAAAACCCAACTGCAGTACACATTTTACTAACTTGTATGTGGCGTAACTGGAACAACCAACCTCTCCACCCACACATATGTATTTCCATAAAACATTGTTGTGGGATGGCCAGAACTGACTCCTAATTAATCATGCTTCATCATTCGATGAGGAAAGCTCATGCAGACTGAAATTTGACCATTGGTTTTTAATTTTGATGCAGTTTTTCATCCTGATAGCTCTTCCGCCTGACACTGTATTACCTTGGTGCAAATTAAATACAATAAAATTGCTAATCAGCCCATTAGAATATGCTGACAGGGTGAAATCTATTAGCTGTAGGATAGTCTTCCCCGCCAATGCATTTTGCACTAAATCTGCATGATACCCAAATTAATTCAGATGTAGACCGCCATTTCAAAACACTGCATGAGCGCACACATTTACCCATGAGTAACCAGACCATCCACTGTATAGCCCCATCACCCCATACAAACTCAGGTGAAACAAAATGTGTTAAGGAGGTGGAGAAAATATTTGACACAAAAGAATGAATATGTTTTTAGAGCAGACACTGTGTAAGAGGATAGCCACCCTGTAAGCCCTTACTAGTTTGAGTAGTGCCATTGACTACAAAGGGACTATTCACACAAGTAAGGGGCCCAAAGACAAATGTTTCCTCATGGGATCTGTGCTCCCATCTCTTGAGGGATTTTGAAAACTTGCCCCTAAAAAAACTGACTCTTAATTTTGAATTAAGAATTCTAATTTTGGACTAATGTAATTATGAATGCAAAATTTGTGCTTTAAAATTAAATTTAAAACATGTTTCTTTAGAATGTTTGATCATAAATTAAGACAAGAGACTTTGAGAGGTTGAACGTTTTCATATTATTGTTTTACAGTCCCTAGTCAATCTAATTTCTTTGCACATCATGACAACTGAATACAATAGCTATATATCAGGCCTGCACAACTCGTAAAGCGGCGAGGGCCATATTACTCCAAAGAAAACAGCTGAGGGCCGAACCCCCCCAGCCCTGCCAAACCCCCACCCATGACACCCAGCCCCCCCCAAAACACAACACCCCCCCAGCGCCGCTCAGCCCCTGAAATACTCCCTCCCCAGCACCGCCCTCCCCGCGGAAACAAACCCTCCTTCCCCAGCGCTGCCCCACCGAAACAGCAGTACTGAACCTTGGTAATATGTTATAGCAGGCCCCTAAGGTAGTAAAATTAAGGTAAAAGAAAAATGTCTTTTTGCTAGAAGTAGAATAAGATCTTCCCCCCACTTTGTAATCAATTGCCCTGTTGAATGAATGAGGTGTTAATGAGGAAGGCAGGCACCTCCAGACAGCTGCAACCCTTGGAGAGTGGATGGGAGCCAGGCCAAATCAGTAGAACAGGTCAGCCACTGACTCCTCGCTCGCCTCCTCAGCCCCCCACCCCCCGACTCGCCTCCTCACCCCCCGCCACTGCCCGCCTGCCTCTTCAGCCCCCCTCCCTCACCCACCGGTTGCCTACTCACCCCCCGCAGGCCGCACAGTGAGCCCACATGGGTCGCATGTTGTGCAGGCCTGCTATATATGGTCCCATCTAATGTGCTCATCACCATAGTATCTAGGCATGGGTGGCCATTGCCTCATTTTCACTGCCTGGTAGGGTAGTTTAGCTCTCTACCTTCCAAGCGTAAACAGAAGTCCAGACCAAACAAACCAACCCTTCCCAGGGTTCTTCCTTTTCAGGTGTTTCTCCCAAGGGCCCATACTCTGCCTAGTGCATTGGTGATCAAAGTACCAGCAAAAAACACCAATTTTTGGTCACTCTGGTCCAAGGCTCACCACCAAGCTTTACCATCAACTTGCATCCTACCATGAGGAGCTTCCACTGTCCCTCCATTAGAAACTCTGACCTTGGGCCTCTCACAGGAAGGAGACGACTGCTGCAGGGTTCCATCTCACACTGCTTTTCTGTCCAAGGTCAATTCTTTGGCCCAAAGACACATCTCTCAACTATCACGTGTGACTGGTTGGATCACAGAAACCCCCTGGGAGCTGCCAACTGATGTGCCAAGACTACTTCTGCCCTTGCTTTCCCTGCCCGCTTGGGACTCCAGCACCCTGTCTTGTTGACCCAGACACGCCAGTCTACTCCAACACAGACCCAGGGTCTGAACCACATGCCCCAAAGCTGCAGACTTAACTGAAAGTAACTTAAGAAGTGTTCCTGTCTTTAACACTCAGATGCCCAACTCCCAATGGGGTCCAAACCCCAAATAAATCCATTTTACCCTGTATAAAACATATACAGGATAAACTCATAAATTGTTTGCCCTCTATTACACTGATAGAGAGTTATGCACAGCTGTTTGCCCCCCCCCCCCGGTATTAATACGTACTCTGGGTTAATTAATAAGTAAAAAGTTATTTTATTAAATACAGAAAGTAGGATTTAAGTGGTTCCAAGTAATAGCAGACAGAAAAAAGTGAATTACCAAGCAAAATAAAATAGAACACACAACTCTATGTCTAATATAGTAAGCAAACTGAATACAGATAAAACCTCACCCTCAGAGGTGTTTCAGTAAGCTTCCTTTTACAGACTAGCCTCCTTCTAGTCTGGGTCCAGCAATCACTCACACCCTCTGTAGCTACTATCCTTTGTTCCAGTTTCTCTCAGGTATCCTTGGGGGTGGAGAGGTTATCTCTTGAGCCAGCTGAAGACAAAATGGAGGGGTCTCCCAGGGGTTTAAATAGACTATCTTGTGGGTGGAGACCCCCTCCTCTCTCCTATGCAACATTCAGCTCCAAGATGGTGTTTTGGAGTCACATGGGCAAGTCACATGTCCATGCATGACTCAGTTTTTACAGGCAGCTGCCATTGTTTAAATGCTACCCTGAATGTCCTCAGGTAGACTTCCTATGTGGATTGGAGCCTCTCAAGACTCATTGTCCTTTAAGTGTTTCTTGACTGGGCACTTAATTTTCACATTCTTTTCTCAAGAAGCTGACCAAATGCTTTACTAAGGCTACTTAGAAATCAAGCAAGTACACAGCCAATATTCATAACTTCGACTACAATGACACGTGCATACAAATAGGACAAATAGATTCAGTAGATCAGAACCTTTATAGAGATATGTTACATGGCATATGTAGAATAAAACATATTCCAGTTATGTCATATATATACATTTATAAGCATATTTCCATAAAGCCTTATGGGGTGCACCATCACACCGCATTCCCAAAAAATGCCCCTCAAGCCGCAAATAAACCAACCGTCTGCCCAGGGTTTCTTACCCTGCTGTCTTCCTCCTGCCTTTTCAGCCTCCTCCTCCCACACTCCTTCAGCCTCTTCCCCAAAGCCCCTCCCAAGCTTTTCTCCCGAGTGGCAGTACCCAGAGTTCCTGAACCAGGCTCCCTCCCAGGAAAGGGGCCCACAGCCTGTTCCTTCTGAGCTCTCTACCTCAGTCTGTTCCTTCTGAGGTTCTCTCATTGGAGAGACTCAAAGCACCTGCCCTTTCCCTCACTCAGGAAAACGAGTTGCTTATATACAGCTTCCTTTCCAAACATTCTTCTTCATTAGATCTACAACTCCCTTGTCACTGGGAGCTACCCTTCACTCCTCCCCATATCTCTATCCTGGGGAGAAACCAGGAATCAGGTCCTGTTGGGCTTTTATTGGGCCTACATGCTCTGTGACAGCCCCCTGTACAAAATGACAACTGCATAATGTAGGCCTCAAAGAAGGACCTTATCCACCCCCCACAAACACAGTAAGCCACTATCCCCCATGGAATCGACCTGCATGGTTGTCTTCCTGGAGAAACTCAGCTGTTGCCATCAGAAGGGTCTATTGCTGTGGGAAGGCTTGCTTAAAGACAGAAGTTTTTACTCCTGAGGGCATTCTGTGCCAAAAAATTAAAAAATTACGCACACAGTATTTTAAATTCTGCAAATTTTATTTGTCAAATGAATGTGGAGGTTCCAGCATGGCATTGGGGAACACAGGCCACTGGCTGCACAGAGGTGGGAAATCACTGTGCAGCTCCCCACCCCGGACACAGACTCAGCGGTGACGCTGAACCCAACCTTGACACAGCACAAGGACTGGGCCTGCCCCAGAAACACCCCAGGGCCCTGCCCCTCCATGCCAGGTGCACCAGGTGTGGGCAGGCAGGCTCAGCAAAGCAAGATCCAAGTGTGGAGGGGCTTAATGTGGTGGGATCCAGGTGTGGGTTGAGAGGGTTTTGTGTGGGGCAATCTGGGTGTGGGTGGCTCAGTGAGGGATCCAGATGCAGGTGGGGATCTGGATGCACAGGGGCTTGTTGGGGGGTTCTGGGTGCAACAGTAAGGGGACTCTGCAGGGACATCCAGGTGAAGGTGACTGGGGCTCAGCAGGGTGTGTGTGTCTGGGAGTTGGGGGGCGGGGGAAATAGAGCTCAGCATAGGGGTCTGGGTATGGGGAGCTCAGTAGGAGGGTCCAAATGCTGGGGGAGTAGGGCTCAGTGGGGTGGGGATCCAGGTGCAGATGGTTGGGGCTCAGTAGGGTGGGAATCCAGGTGAGGGTGGCTCATCCAGGTGGTCCAGGTGCAGGGAGAGTGGGGCTCATCAGGGGGTTCTGAGTGCAGGGGTGAGGCTCGGCAGAAGGGTCTGGGTATGAGGGGGTCTGGATGCATGGGAGTTGGACGGATGGGGATCAGCTCCCTGTACAGTGATTCCTTCCCCTGCAGCTGAGGAGCCATGCGTGCAGGAAGTGTGGGGTGTGTGTGCAGTTTTCAGAGTTTTCTACAGCCAGGGGAAAAATCTGGGGATGGGTCTGACAGTTCTGGATGCGGTGTAGGGGAAGAGGAAGTCCTGTCCTCTCCAGCCCCACTGGGATTAACAGCTGAGCCCAGTGCTGGGTAGGAGCCACCAGCCAAAACATACCACTGGGGAGGGTTGTATCACTGCTCTTGTGGCTTCTCTTTGCTTTTCCATCAGAAAGTCATTTTTCTGCAGGGAAGCAAAGAAATCTGCAGGGGACATAAATTCTGCACACGTGCAGTGGCACAGAATTCTCCCATGAGTAAGTCTTGCAGTTCTTAAATGGGGCAAGAACGAGGCTCCTCCCAGTACTGTGTAATAGGACATTAAAGTATGTTACTACTTCTAGAAATCTTATTGTGAAAGGACAGTTCTCTTTGCCAGCAGCATCAGTTCAGAATCATCTGTAGGGCCTAATCCTGAGACAATGGGCATCGCAGTTATTCAGTTCAGTGGGAGACAGGCCCTGAGGTGCCTCATGGAATTTTCAAAAGTCCCTATCTGCATCTTTACATACCTTTGAAAATGTGTCCCTCCGTGCATATCAGGATCAGACCCATACAAAGCAGTGTCCCTGTCATGTGTGTTGTGGGTTCAAGAATAATGTACAAGAAATGTTAGCATTCATTATCATACTCAATGATTCCTTACAAGAAAAGGCACCACACAGTTTATATGTATGGTAGCAATTCTATTCAGACTGAGGAGGGGTGGTTTGCATTTCTCTAGATGCTCAGTCAGCTTAAAGATCCTCGCTTCTGTCGGTCCTTTATTTCAGTGTTGGCTACCAATGTATATGAGAACCTTCTGAGAAGAAAAACAGTGACATCTCCATCTTTCTTCCCAGCCAGCAAGAAGCAGGTTTAGTGTTGTGGCATTTTTGTTTAATTATTGTTAACTAGAGAAGACAGTGTTGGTGAGAGTGAGGGTGCTTAGGTGCACAGGTAGGATTTACATTAAATTCTGAAGCCCCTTGCCTGCTAGAGGAGTCTGTCACATTTTTCAGGTCAAGATTGAACACTCATTTGTTAACTGCAGGAACATTCATGGTTGTGATTATGGTCTGTGGAATCAGTTCACAGTCCAGGAGTCAAAGACAGGTTGATGAAAATGAGGGATGAAAAATAAACATATGTAAGAAAGAAGACTGAGGATTATTCCATCTCCTAACTCTTCTTGTTTAATGTGGAGATTGGACCTTTGAAAGGGAACAGGAATGCCTTTTGGCCTGAAGTGTCACCAGAATGTGGACAACAGTCAGATCTATGGGCCTGAAGCTGCTGCAAGTGACATCAATAGCAAATCTCCCATTGACTCCAGGGAAGTAGGATTTGGTCTTTTTATCAAACCCAGCTATCATGGTATCCATGCTTTCCTAGAGTTTGAAAGAGACCAAGATGTGGATAGGAGCAAACTGGTTTAGGGTTAGTCTGAACAGGGGCGGCTCTAGCAATTTCACCACCCCAAGCACGGCGGCACGCCGCAGGGGGCGCTCTGCTGGTCGCCAGTCCCGCGGCTCCGGTGGACCTCCTGCAGACGTGCCTGCAGAGGGTCCGCTGGTCCCGCGGCTCCGGTGGACCTCCTGCAGCCGTGCCTGCGGATGCTCCACCGAAGCCGCAGGACCAGCGGACCCTCCGCAGGCACGCCTGCGGGAGGTCCACCGGAGCCGCCTGCCGCCCTCCCGGCGACTGGCAAAGCGCCCTCCGCGGCGTGCCGCCCCAAGCACGCGCTTGGCGTGCTGGGGCCTGGAGCCGCCCCTGAGTCTGAATAAGATGGAAGTGATGCTGATAGACAAGGCGAACCATTTTGAGAAACAGATTAGGGCCATACCAGCACCTTTCAAAGGTGTCTATCCAAACTTTGCTAGTACAGTACATAGCTGTGAGATCACACTGGATCCATCACTGCTATTGGGTTCCCAGGTGACAACAGCAGAACATAATACCTTTTTCATCTAATGCTGGTCCAGCTGTATGACTGGTCATTTCCAATGTGAACCTTACCTCAATGATTTATGCCTTTGTGACCTCAAGGCTAGATTACTACAATGCACATAAAAATGAGAGCTGGAAAAGACTTGCCAGGTAATGTAGTCCATCCTCTTCCCATTGCAGGATTGTTGCCTACAGTATTTTTACTAGTGCTTTGTACTGGCTAGTTTAAATGTCTCAGACATTTCCATGCTGTTCCACAGCCTAATAAACCTCACTGGTGGGAAGTTTTTCCTGATATTCAGTCTTAAATGTTCTCTTAGAATTCATCCCATTCCTCTTTTGTGTCACCCTGTAATGGGGTTGCACTCACCTCTTGCGAGCGCCCCCTGGCCCAGTAAGTATGCCTGCACTCTGTTTGTGGTGGGTCTTCACTGACTCAGCTCTCCGGCCAAGTCATACACAGTCTGTCTGTGAGATAAAAGCAAAGCAAACCCCTTTTGGGGTACAGGTCCAACAGGGGCATCTCTCAGTGATGTCCCTTTCAGTTTGTCCCTGCTCCGGAATAGAGCAGTGCCCCAGGGCTCCTTCCCTGGAGGCAATGTCTTTACCCTCTTAGGGCCTTTCTGGCCCCAGCTCTACAGTTCAGTCCCCCTTCTGGGGTGCCTCAAAGTCCAAACCACTTTCCCAGGACCTGGGGGGGTGGGGGGGAGAAGACCCGGGCCCACCCTCTACTCCAGGTCCCAGCCCAGGGACCCTATAGATAGTAGCCTTTTGCAATGTCCCTTTAAATACACTGTGTTTCTGCTACAATTCCCTGGGCCACTTCCCTGTGGCTCCAGCACATTCTTCACCGTTACCTGAGGGTCTTGTCCTGATGGAGTGCCAGCAGCCATCCCAGAGCACCATCCACTCTCCTCCAGCTCTAGCAAGGAGCTGAGCTTGCTCTGGCCCTCCAGCTCTTCTTATACTAGCCTACTGGGCCCTGATTGGCTGCTTCCCACACACCAACTCTAGCCTGCTCGGGGGACCTCTCTACTGCCCTTTTCTGGGGCAGGGTGTGGCAGGGCCACAAGTCCTCCACCAGGGGGTTCAGGGCCTAGTTTACCCCATCACACACCCTCACTAATTATTTTCCATGACTGAGTCCCAATTCTCTCACCACAGATAAAGGAACTCCAATTCATGTCTCAGGGTGTTCTTAGCAACTCACAGGACCCCACTTTGAAAGCACTGTAGAAACTTACAGTGCTCTACAAATGTGAGCACCTTGCGACAGAAATCACCTACTACAACATGAGTGCTATGGCAAAAAAACCCTACAATAACAATGGGCCCAATCTTGATGAATGTATGCAGGTTTTACTCAGATAATGTGCAACTGACTTTGATGGGAATTTGCTTGAGAAAATACTGAGTATGGGCCTCACAGTTTGGAACAATGGTGTCCAGCCTCAATCCCAATGTGCCTGATGAAAAGAATCCTACCACTCCCCCTGAAGCCTATTCCACTGTTCCCTATATCTCACTACTAGGAAGGTTTTCATATTAAGATAAAACTTTCATAGATTCCTCCCATCATGCCTAGCTAGAACACCTTGTACCATGCTAAATAATTCTACTTCCTCCTTGGTGTTTACATCTTCTATGTAGATGGGTCTCATGTCCCCCTTTAGTCGTTGATTTGCCAAGCTATACGTATTGACCTCTTTTAACCTTTCCTCACCATCAATCCCTTCAGTCCCAACTGAATGCAGTTCTGTACAAATGACCTTCAGCAGATATCACTGTAATTATAGTCGTCTTCTCCCTAGCCCCCTTTTTGCACATTTTACCACAGATTAACAACATATACCAATTCTTTAGCAGTTGAAGGAGATAATGAACTTAAAGTGTAAAACCAGAGGGCATCCTCAGTTTAACTCCACTAGCAGGGAATCGCTGTGGTAATAAAAAGGCTGTAGCATATGGCTCTACCCTTCTCTAAAGAAAAAGCTAATTGCACAACAATCATTTTTGTACTATCAAAAAAACGCAGTCAGTAACAGACAGGGAAATAATCCTCTTATATAATAGGTCAAATAATATACTATCAAGGTGCATTTAACTTCATTAAAATTTGCCCCTTGATAAGTGACATTTTAATTACGTTATCACATAATAAAATATTACATGCTTAGAAACTTATGTCAAATACACACATCATTAATGCTCCTAAATTAAGCATGGATGGTAGAGCTTAATCTCAGATAAAGAATATTCTGTTAGACGTTTTTCACAGGCATGTTTCAGTGTTTGCGACTGACTGTTCTATCTGGCAATATACTGACCTTAATCTACTTTCTAAAATGAAGAAAAGTAACAAGTGATTTTAAATCTACATGAAAATAATAGTCAGACTGAAATCCAAAAATGCCAGGAAGGTAAGAATTAGATTTCCATGCTGTCTTTAACACAGCTCCATCCTGCTTAGACCTAGCCATTCACATGAACTTTTAGCCCGAGCGTGGGGGTGAGTGTCAGAATGATGGGTGAACTGCCATGAGCAACATAAAAACTGCCCATCTCCTGAAGTGAACTTAAACCTTTTTTTGGGTTCAAACAAGTTCAATTAAATCACTCCACCCTCCAACCCCAGCTCCCTCCCACCCAGGCAACTACGTCTCTCTTCCTCTTTTTGAAGATAAGTCACCATCTCTGCTGAGCCCCACCACTGCTGTCTCTCAAATTTGGCATGGATTTGCCCTTTAGCAATGCCCCAGAGTGCGCCTTGGAAACCATAGTGCTGGTCAAATTACACGCATGGTATGGCTTCTGCGGCATGCTGTGCATCTGGGTGGACCCAAGCATGATAGCCCCAGTGTGGAATGAAATGTAAATAGTAGTAGTGTCCCTCAAAGAAAACTTTGCTTCTAGAGAGGGCAGAAGTGGGTCACAAACCGTTTCTAAAGGACACTGCATGGCCAGAGAGGCAAACCCACTTTTCCCTCTGAAGATATAACTGCTATTGGAGGTGGGGACTGAACCCACAATTAGACCTCAATCAGGGAGCTTAGGCCTGTTAGCAGATCCCAGGCTGGGAAAAAGAGGATGGAGATTGTCACAGGAGACCTCTGGGAGGAACAACAGGGGTCTTAGGTGGCCACATGCTTATTTTATGCCTAAGGCTTCATGCCTAAAGGGGCACCACCAGCAGCAACGGAGAAACCATTTTGTTTATATTCAGTCAAGCAACTTTTCTCCCTTTGAGGAATTGCTGCTCAGCTGTCCCCGTGCTACTCCTTTCCCACCTCCCCTCATGCTGGACAGAAGCAGGGGAACCTTTCTGAGGATGAAGTAAGTCAAACAGGGGACTGGAACAGTTGCTTAGCCCAACGGGAGGAAAGAAGCAGAGAGCAATGGAGGAAAAGGAGCACCAAACCCCATCTTAACCTTGGACACAAATGGATCTAGAGCCACCCTTGCAAGTGTATTTCAAAAAGTCTGGGTGTCAGTATCAATCTGGATGCTAGTCTGAACAAAGCCAAATCTTTTGTGGTGTGCCCATCACTATTATGTACTGTATTGCTACAATATCTCGGCATGGAGAGGGTGAGTTAGGGACAGAAGGGACAGCATTATCTCTACATTTCTTTGCTTTGTATTTGCATATCTAACACTGGATTGTGCTGGCTGATATACAAGTGATTTTATTCATTGCCTGGTCTTATCTCCGTAATCCTATTGTTATTTTAAAAAGTCACTATACATAAAAAAACTCCAGTCAATCTGTACAAAAAACATAATGCAAAAATCTTCATTTGTGACTTTTACTACTATTTACACTGCTAGCTCTTTGTTGAAGCAAAGTTCATTTTAAAAACATGATCTGTGCTAGGGGAATACCCAGTGCAATTCATAAATTCCAGAGGCAAAACTGCAAAATTCAACCACTGTATAGTAAACAACATGGGTCATATTAATCTAAACTATAAGCACTGCTAAGACATTTATCACTACGACTTCTAGGTGCTGTACATGGACTACAAAAAATAGTGGGATTTGTCTAGAAGGGACTATCAATTTTTTGTCCTTCTTGTTGGTTTTAGTCATTAGATTAAAATAATTAAAGTTAAACAGTGATCATCAGTGCCATAACAAGGGCGAGGCAAGCGAGGCAAAGCAGAGGGGCACAGCCCTACCGCGATTGGCGGCAGGTCTACCGCCGCGGCTTCTTCGGCAGCAATTCGGCGACAGGTCCTTCCCTCTGACAGAAACTCAGGGACCCGCCCCCAAATTGCCGCCGAAGAGCCTGGAGCCGGCCCTTGCGTCGGGCGCAAAAATTCCTTGTTAGGGCTCTGGTGATCATGTAACTCACCAAGTTTGAAGTACTGAAATCCTTGATGTTATTTTGATGCAGATTTTGCACTAATATTTTGTTTTGGTGTGTCTGCCCGTCTGTACTGCTGTGTGTGTTTTCACAACAGTAGGATTGTATGCATTGTTTCACTTGCATTCCATCTCTGATACAGAAGCTGGGTGTCTATAAAAGTGTGGTTGAGTACGAAAGAGGACTGGAATAACAAATGAAAACAAAAAGGCTGGATTATCTCCTGTATCTGAGATCTACTTTGCACTGGAGAGTGGGAGGCTGTCTAGGAGCTGGTTATGGCTCCTTGATTCTGTGGGTTGGTCTGGTCCAGCTCTGGCCCAAGTATTGGGGCTGCTCTAACTTACACTAGTGGTGAATGTAAAGGACCATATGCCAGTTGAAAACTGGCAGAGCAGAACTCAGACTTGCCTTCTGCTGGTTTCCCCTGCCTGCAACACACTTCTTCCTCCCCTAAAAGGAGGAGGAATGCAACTGGTGCAAGACTTGAGAAACTGGTCCCAAATCTGTGGTGTTCTTACCATTCCAATCAATTTCAGTTTGCATACACACAAAAAACAGGGTGGAAGACACATATTAAAAAATGCTGGTACATAAGAATCTTATGACAATGTTCCTTTAAAAATGATAACAGCCAGAGTGAGAGTAGGAATGGGTCTGTAAAGCAAAGCTTATAATAAAAGGATTATTTATTAATACTGTTGCTGGAAATTCCCTGAAAACTGTATTTTCCATAAATGACATATGCATGTCAATCTAAACTCCCACCTTTTTATTTCTTAGCAAAACATTGTATCCATTATTGTTCCTCAGGCTGCTTTGATCCCTTCTCAGCATTCTAATTTCCTTTCATATGCGTGCTACTCTTATGCCCAGCCCCCTCCTTTTTGCACTAAACCCTCCTCACATTCTCCATCTCATGCTCCAATTCCTTCTCAACGCTTCCATCCCACACTGAACCCCGACATCATTAGCACCCTGATTCCTTCCTTCTCTCTGCTCCCCACCTCTATATTCCTCTTTTGTGCTCCCCAATACATCCCTCATCCATGGACCCCTCTTTTGCTGCCATATTTCACTGCTCTGTATAAGGCTCAAGATGTGCCAGTATTGCTTGAGACCAACCCAACAATAGTTTGCTCCCACCTCTCATGGGTGTTACTTATGTACGCACGGCCCGTATTTCCTTGATGGTACCACCTATATAGCTACAGAGTTTACCAAACTCTTGCAAGGATTGTACTAAGTAATTTCCTCCACAATTGTTTCAGTCATCGAGCAAAGTAGTACCACCCTCCCAGGACTTGAGTAAATTCCTTTCCAAAGAACTGGTGCCAGAACTGCACCAGCCTCATGTTGTGGAAAGAGCTGCTGACATTCTGGTAAAGCTTGCCAAGGGCTTGGGCTGCACATTTTTGTTAATCTTACACAATGACCTTGGTCAGACCACATCAGTACATGGATTGGAGATCGCCAAGGAAAATCCAGGGTACTAGATGAAGTGGCATTACGGAGTCAGTAAATGCCACCCTAAAACAGCAGAGGACCTGTGGCCTGGACTGCTTTTAAGTAGCAAAAGTAAAAAAATCAGGGGTTCTGACTATTTGTGGCATTAAAGATACTATGACACTTTTTGTCAAATTCTAATCTGGATAGTTGTATTTTGTCTATATAAAGTAATCCTTATAGTGTCAAATAGCTACACTAGCCTTCCTCACTTGAAGAGCTAAATTGTTATTCAGTGTTCTGTGTACTACTGTTGAGTCTGAACTTTTTATGAGTTTAAACTTAACCCAGACTTGATGTCTCTATCTGAAACTTTTAATCAAAGCTCTGACCTGCGAACTACTCATGACACCCCCCTCCCCTTAAGTAGCCATCTCCCCCTTTGTCTTTTCTAATTTACATTTTAACCTGTTTTATCCTGTAGAATCTTGTTTGATTATGCATGACCATTATGATCTGTTAATCACTTTGTTTACTTCTGTGTATAAATATTGATGCTCACCCCTAATAAACTTGCCACACTTACTCCGAAGGCTTTTAAGCTAAGGATAGTGTGAGCCCGTTGATCAACGAAGTGTTGTCTGGTCTCTGACAGATTTGTGAGCCCCATACCAACTCCGCACGAACTCGGGTGCTGGAGAGGTGAGTAAGGACTTGCTTTTTTACCTAACAATTTGGGGGCTCGTCCGGGATTTGCTTCTGGTGAGGTGCCTCTGTCCAGTGGCCAGACCACTCATATACGAATTGGCAGGCACCACGGGAGATTTCTCCCAGCCAATTCAATATTGAGGGGTCGTGTACTGGACAGCAGGATAAACGCCAGTTGGAAGGGCTCCTGTCAGACACCATGGGTCAAGGGACTAGCGTGCCTCTTGAGAGTCCGCTGGGGATTGTAAATAAGTTATGGAACGAAGGGAAACTCCCAGTACAGACAGGAATGTCTAGGAGGAAGTTGTACACACTGTGTGTAAGAAATTGGACTGGGTATACCGCGGTATTGGCCGACCCGGAGATGAGGTGGCCTTCGTATGGCTCTTTCGAACAGGCTGCCTTAAGAGGAGTAAGGAGCCAGATCGAAAAAGACCATCCGGGACAGTTATGTTACTGGTTTTGTTGGGACACAGCAGCAGAGCTGTGGAAATCTTTAAAAATTATGACAGTCAGGTATTCTCCCGAGAGTGAATCCCCTCCATGTTATTTCAATGAAGGGTGTAAACCATGGCGTGTTTTAACTCGTCAGTTGGTCCCCACTGCACCTGCCCCTATTCCTCCACAGGGGGACTCTCTCCAGAGCGCAGAGGGGAATCTGCAGGACTCCAGATTGGAATCTCTGCAGAGGGATAAGGAGGAAATGGAGGGGCACACCTCGGGAGGAGTTTTGCATGGGAGAAAGAAAGGGAAAGTAGTAAAAAGAAAGAGAAAAAGGAAGAATATAAGTTGATGGCTTTAGCTTTTCGCGGTGGTATTCGAGGCAGAAGCCGTGGCCGTGGCAGGGGATTTCAGGGTGCTCGGGGAAGAGGGTCCTGGCAACCCCAGCCACCAGGGAATTGTTTTCAGTGCGGACAGCCCGGTCACTTTAAACGTGAATGCCCCTGGGGACGCCCAGAGGGTCCGGTCGCATCTGCAGATACTTACACCAGGGACGAATACACCCCTGCACCACCAGCTCAGCCCGTTCCTCAGGCCTGGATCAACTACGGGCAACAGCAGCAGCTGCAGCAAACTCAGCCTTCTCAATGACGGTACCCCGGGGGCGAAGGCAAACAATATGATGGTCTTATTTCCTTAATGTCTTTAGCCGGCTCCTTCCTCACTTTCTCCCCTCCCAGCAAAGAGCCTCGTCTAACCCTTTCAGTCCAAGGACTGCCTGTCTCTTTCCTCATTGATACTGGAGCTACTTTCTCTCTTTTAAATCATGCCCCCTCTCCCTGGCTATCCTCTGAGGTTAAAACTGCAACTGGGGTGGAGGGCAACCCACAGTCTCTGGGACTCACTTTGCCTCTAAATGTTATTTATGCTGATAAATGTTTTTCTCACCGTTTTCTTTTTTCCCCAGCTTGTCCGATCCCTTTGATGGGCCGGGATTTACTCTGTAAGCTTGAGGCTACTTTAACCTGCACTCCTGAAGGGGTAGGATTATTGATGACAGTGTTAGGAGATTCAGCCCCAACTCAGGGTAATTGGGAAAAACCCCCCCCCTCTCTCTGCCCTGACCTCACTGACTTGCCTTTAACCCTCTGGGGAATTTCTGACACTGATATTGGCCTGCTCCTTTCGGCAGAGCCAGTAAGGATTCAAGTGAAGCCCTCCTTAGCCCCCCCCGTCAGTCCCCCAATACCCCCTGTCGCTGGAAGCCCGGGAGGGCATCCGCCCCATTATCGAGGGATTCATTGCACAAAAGTTAGTCCGCCCTCAGCGCACTCCCTGTAACACCCCTATACTGCCTGTCAAAAAGCATCCTAAAAAGGACGGAGACCCTATTCGTTGGCGCTTTGTACAGGATCTACGGGTTGTTAATCAGTATGTGGTCCCTCTTCATGCAGTAGTTCCTGATCCAGCTACTATCATCAGCCAAATCCCCTGGGATGCTGAGTGGTTCACTGTTATTGACTTAAAATCAGCTTTTTTTAGCATTCCTGTGCACCCAGACTCTCAGTATCTCTTTGGTTTCACCTGGGAGGGACAAAGTTATGTCTGGCAACGACTTCCTCAAGGCTACAGAGACAGCCCCACGATTTTCAGCCAATGTCTCCGCCACGACTTGGAAGGCTTCACCAGTCCACAGGGATCCACGTTAGTCCTATACGTAGATGACATCCTACTAGGTAACCGCGAAGAAGCCGCCCTCCACATCGATGGTAAGGCACTTTTATTATACCTACACACCAGAGGCCACAAGGTAGACCCTAACAAGATTCAGTGGGTCTCACAGAAGGTCCGATATCTGGGCTTCCTGTTAACCCCAGAGGGGAGACAAATGGACCCAGTCCGCATAAAGACTATCCAAAACTGCCCTCTGCCAAACACCAAGAAACAACTTCGAGGTTTCTTAGGATTAATTGGCTTCTGTCGCCCCTGGTTGCCGTCCTGCGGGGAGTTGAGCAAACTGCTCCACCGACTCACTGCTAACCTTGCTCCTGACCCTTTGCAGTGGTCCCCAGACACGATTCAAGCCTTTCAGATACTCAAGGACAGTGTGGCCTCCTCCATGTCTCTCCGCCCCCCCAATTACAACAAACCCTTTCACCTTTTTGTCCACGAGAGGGGCGGAATTGCTAGTGGCGTCCTTACCCAACTGAGCGGGCCCCACCATTTCCTGCTTGCTTTTTACTCCCAGCAGATCGACCCTGTCGCTCAGGGAACCCCATCCTGCACCCGGACTCTGGCAGCAGCTGCCCTGCTGATCACAAAGGCAAAGAGCCTGACCCTGGGTCATTTTACCACGGTTTGGACCTCTCATGCCTTGTCAGCCCTTCTGCGTAGGGGCACAACCCAGGTCTTTTCGGCCCATCGTCAGCAACAGCTAGAGGCCGAACTCTTAGAAGACACTAACCTAATTTTTGAAAGGTGTGGGCCCCTTAATCCAGCTACCTTGCTTCCTGACCTGCCAGTCCTCCAGGATCAGCACGACTGTGTGGAAGTAGTTTATAGCATCTTACAGATAAGGAACAACCTGTTTGACGTGCCACTGGACAACCCTGATTGCATCCTCTTCTCGGACGGAAGCTCCTTCTATGTTGATGGCAAGCGTTTCACCGGTTATGCAGTCACCTCTGAATGGGACATTCAAGAGGCCGCCTCACTGCCAGGCAACTGGGGAGCCCAGGCCGCCGAACTCTATGCCCTGGCCCGAGCTTGCCAGTTGGCCGCTGGTAAGACCGTTACCATTTTTACTGATAGCAAGTATGCTTTTACCCTGTACCGGTACCTGCTGCTGAACTACAGTCGTGGGAGAGCCTCGGAGCCACTCTGGTCAAAGGGACCTGGCTTATGCCGGATGGCCGAGCCTGCCTCCCTCGCTCCACATACCCCGTGGCAGTTCGCTGGCACCATGATAAGGGGGGTCACTACGGCACGCACGCCCTTGTGGACACCATCGCTCGCTTTTGGTATGCTCCAGGCATTCAACCCTACTGCCTGTCAATAGTGAAAGCATGCAGCACATGTCAGCGTAATGGACCTGCTCCGCCTCTTAACAAAATTAAGGGTGGAAGACCTCCGCCTGCTGCTCCATTTCAACATCTTCAAATTGACTTTGCAGATATGCCAAAGGCTTTTGGGAAAAAGCACCTCCTTGTTTTGGTTTGCCCTCTGACTTCATGGGTCGAAGCTTTTCCTACTGCTAATTGTACTGCTGCCACAGTGGCGAAGATCCTCCTTAGAGACATTGTACCCCGTTTTGGCATCCCTCTCATACTTGACTCAGATCGCGGACCCCACTTTACTGGTAATGTCCTTGGCCGTTTAGAACAAGGACTGGGCATTTCACACTCCTTTCATACACCCTACCACCCCCAGTCTAGCGGGAAAGTTGAGCGTATGAATAGGGAGCTTAAGCTTACATTGGCTAAATACTGTCAGGAAACAGGGTTAAAGTGGCCTCAGGTACTTCCCTTGGTCCTGTTTCACCTTCGTACTCGCCCAACCCGCGTATTGGGATTATCCCCCTTTGAACTGCTCTATGGACACCCCCCTTTCAAAGGCAGGGCGCTACCACATGCTGATGTTTCACTATTGGGAGGGGATCATATGACCGCGTGCCAGTTTCTCTCCCTACAGGCTCGCCTCCGTACCCTTTGGAAAGCCTCGCAGTTTTCCCAGACCGTGCCACTAGAAGAACAGATCCACCCGTTCCAACCAGGGGACTTCGTCTGGGCCAAAAAGTTTGTTCGTGGCGACACCCTCCAGCCGAGGTTTACTGGACCCCACCAGGTTCTTTTAACAACCCAGACTGCAGTGTTCCTGGAAGGACGCAAATCCTGGATCCACCACTCCCACGTCAAGCCAGCCGTAGTGGACCACAGTGACGGACCAGCAGCTCTTGCCACCACTGAGGACACTGCCTCTGACCAGTGGACCAGCTTACCTCTTTCAGACATCAGACTTAAATTGACTCGAAAAAAATGAGAGGACCTTTTATTCTGACAACTGTATGTTTTTTATCATGCCTTTTTAGTTTATTTTCTGCTTATGAAGATAATGCTTTTATTAGATATTCCCACGAGGTTAAAACTCGTATTTTAGGAAATAGAAGTAATTGCTGGGTATGTACTCAATTTCCAGTAAATGCAGAACAGGGACTCCCCTTCACACCCATTCCCCTGACCACTGCTAATATGACTTGGATGCCACCGGCTAGAGTAAAAGATCCAGTCCAACACAATCTTACATGGGACAAAACAGGAGTGCCAATTAACAGATATCTCAGGGTAACCAATCAGACAGGATCACTGTGTTTTGTTAAAGAAAAGGGGTCAACTTTTGTGGGAACAAGTAAATGCAACATGTATTTTAATGGCACCGCCTTTAGTAAAAATCTTGGCTTCAAGCCTTGCGCATCCCACTTATCCCATATGTGGATCCCCCACAAGCCTTCAGAGTCAGCTTTTAAGAAACCCTGCTCAGATCACGAGGGTGTCCAACTAATTGTTAAGGGATATACGATTGCCTTCTACAACTGCTCAAGCAGTACTACACTGCACTTTGAAAACACCACTACCAAATTGTGCCTCTGTGGTTCGCACAACGACCCTTCTGCGTTACCAGGGGAACAGTGGTCCAACGGGTGGTGGGTTACCTCCTACTTTGAGAAATGGAATACCCGAAACGCAATGTATGGAACATACTGGGTGTGCGGGCCCAAAGCTTATTACTTTCTCTCCCCTGATTGGGCAGGGTCATGTTATTTAGCGTGGCTCACACCGCCTTCTCGCATCTCCCTCACCTCCCCCCATTTTCCCCACGTTCGTAACATCCGTGAAACCTTCAGAGATATTAATATCCGTGATGGTTTGTCGTGGCAGCGGTGGGCTGGTCTCATTAGCTTGAGGGGTGGTGTCATCCGTCTACAGGGACTACTAGAATCTTTAACCAATGAAACTGCGACTCTATTTGAGAATCAGGCCGGGGAAATGTCCCAGCTGCGCCAGTTAGCTTTGCAAAACCGAATGGCTTTAGACATAATGTTAGCAGCCCAAGGAGGAACTTGCGCCCTCATAAATGAAGAATGCTGTGTTTTTGTAAACGACACCTACCCTGACACTTTTCAACGTACCAAACATCTAAGGGAAATGGCTAAGAACTACTCCTCTGGCCAGCCACCTTATGATTGGTGGGGAGCCTTATGGAATTGGCTGCCTGGATTTGGGTGGGTTAAAAAACTCTTGGTGGGTATTGTTGGGGCCATAGTAATCCTTATAATACTGTGTTGCTGTATTCAGTGTGTCCCCTCCCTCATAAACTCATGTAGGTCAGTTTATTCTTTTCCTACTTCAGCCAAAGGCCTTACTCTCTTCGAGTTGGCCCAGGCTGAAATTGCCAAGCGGCCCTTGGCTCCTTAAAATGGGGTGTAGCTTTTGGTAAATAGTTATCCCAAAGCTACAAATGGAGGAATGTTGAGTCTGAACTTTTTATAAGTTTAAACTTAACCCAGACTTGATGTCTCTATCTGAAACTTTTAATCAAAGCTCTGACCTGCGAACTACTCATGACACCCCCCTCCCCTTAAGTAGCCATCTCCCCCTTTGTCTTTTCTAATTTACATTTTAACCTGTTTTATCCTGTAGAATCTTGTTTGATTATGCATGACCATTATGATCTGTTAATCACTTTGTTTACTTCTGTGTATAAATATTGATGCTCACCCCTAATAAACTTGCCACACTTACTCCGAAGGCTTTTAAGCTAAGGATAGTGTGAGCCCGTTGATCAACGAAGTGTTGTCTGGTCTCTGACAGATTTGTGAGCCCCATACCAACTCCGCACGAACTCGGGTGCTGGAGAGGTGAGTAAGGACTTGCTTTTTTACCTAACACTACTAATCAGTTGCTGTGTTCGATCTCAGAGATAGCTGCATTTTAGTGATGTAGTCAGAGGATTACTTTAAACAGTTTACAACGTGTTTTGGATTCTCTGGATGAAGGAAACTACATAATGTAAGACATTATTTGATCTGATTCCTCTCCTACTCTGTCTCAGTAACTGCTACCACTGAACTCTGCATCTGGCAAGGTTTACTGCTGGATTCCATATTAAATATCAACCATTGTATGTTGGCAGGAAACAGAAGGGCAGACGACACAGCACAGCAATTGATATCAGACTGCACAATTTAAAATAGTTATAGAGATCAATATAAAACAAAAATCTCTCTCGTTAGGAAGTAAAAACTCTACAATGGCCAAAACTGCTGCTACTTCAGTCACACCTTAGCTAACACATGAATTTAGCCAATAGTTTTGGACCAGCACAGATCTGTTTAAAATATAGTTTTTTCAAAAGTTTGTGAAGTACTTTTTAATAGTTAATGCTTTCATGCCCATACTATTCTTCTTTCCTGCTGTAGCACCCTGAGATAGTCAATCAATGGACACAGAAACCATATCTTAAATAATGGTTGTGTCAGAAAGGAAATATTAGGCTTGTTCTGTGAAAAGAGAGTACCATGAATTTCCCCCCTCCTCCCAATTTCCTTCCCTGATTACAATCCTCCCAGCTACAGAATCCATACAATTGTTATTGTCACTTTGGTTTTATTGTCTCTGCTCCCTCAGGCTGCTCCAATCCTGTCAACTTCCTGTGCTGCTCCAATCTCTTCTAAGCTCCTTTGTGCCTCACCAATCCCTAGTTAATTCTTCAAGCAACTCCAGTCCCTCTTTTCTATCAGCTTCTGTGCTACAAATTATCTTTATTCACTCAATATTTATGAAGAATATTTCACTTGCCTTTAAACAAGAAATGGAAGCACTTTGATAAACAGACTGAAAATATAGATTGCAAAATCCAAAAGAGATTTGGAGGTGTGGTTTGAATAATCAACTGAAAGTTTGGGAGTCATATTCTACACAGATTTTCACTGTGCACATCCCCAATGGGTTTGCATGAAGTAGGGTAAATTGGCACAGAAACTAGCCACATATTTTTCTGAATCTATTTAAGGCTCAGTTATTTTCTCTCAGTCCCTCTTTGCATCTATCCAACTGAATCCTTCATCCGACACTCCACTCTCTCTCCTAGATCACAACAGGACCCCTAAAACGTAACTCCTTTAAAATGGTCAGGCCTTTAGTTTTGGTTATATTCCTTGGACATTTGAGATATGGCTCTCTCTGCTGGCCTCCAGCCATCTACTGTGTTCAACTCTTTAATGCTCACAGAGCCCCACAATGTATTATCCCACCTATGATTTCCAAGCAGCATTGGAATTCACAAAGTTTGAGGACAGTGACCAGCTAAGCCTAAATCATCATCATCTGTATTGTGGTAACACTGAAAGGTCCGATTCAGGCTCAAGGGTCCATTATGATAGGCACTGTACAAACACCCAGTTAGAGACAGTCCCTGTCTTGAATAGATTACAATCTGAAAGGAAAAATGGATGAAGAGACAGAGGATGGGATACAACATACAAGCAAAGTTCTCAGGGTGATGACAGGCACATGTCTCGTTAGTCCCCTTTTTTGTTTGCTTTCTAAAAAAAAAAAAAGTACCTGGGTTCTTTTTCTGAGTGTTGTAAACTGTGAGACTCAGAAATGTACGGCTAGAAGGAGCCTCAGGAGGTCATCTAGTGAGTCCATCCCCACACACAGGATTAAGAGTACCTAGACCATCACTGACAGAGATTTGTCCTTACACGCCTCCAGTGATGAGGATTCAACAACCTTCTAGGTAACCTGTTCCAGTGCTTAACTATACTTATAATGACTCCTCCTCCCGCCCCACCCCTAATATCCAATCAATCTCTCTTACTGCGAACTAAACCAGTAACTTCCTGTCCTGCTCAGTGGACATGGGGGGAAATTGATCACCAATACCCTACTTATAACAATCTTTTACATATTTGGTCATCATGTCCCTCTTCAGTCGTCTCTTGACTGAACATGCCCAATTCTTTCAACTTTTTCTCAGTTCACTAAATCTCTTATAATTTTTGTTCTCTCTCTGGACTCTCTCCAATTTGTCACATTTTTCTTAAAGTGTGGTTCCCAAAACTGGACACAATACTCCAGCTAAGGCCTCACCAATGCGGAGTAGAGTGCAGTGATCACCTCCCATGTCAGATATATTAGACTCCTGTTAATACATCCCAGAATTACATTTCCCTTTTTCACAACAACATCATAGTGTTGACTCCTATTTAGTTTGTGATCCACTATCATCCCCAGATCCTTTTCAGCAGCACTCTGTGTAGCCAATTTCTTATTTTGTATTTGTGCATTTGATTTGTCCTTCTTAAGAGCAGTCCTTTGCACTTGTCTTTACTGAATTTCATCTTATTGATTTCAGACCAGTTCTCTAATTTATCAAGATCATTTTGATGTGCAAAGGTTTCATCCACCCTGATTCTGTGCCAACATTGCCCTGGGACAGATTTCTTGAGGGGACCTTTGTTGGGGTAGCCTTCAAGACCTTATCCAATTGGTTCCCAAGAACTCAGTTCTACTTCAAACTCATCACTGAGGTTTTGTTATTGGCATCCAGTCAAACTACACTTGAGCTGATCAGGCTGAAGTGCAGAGAGTGGGTAAAGCAGTGTTAGCAACTCTCATGGTTTTGTCACAAGTCTCATGATAATTGTTTTCCTTAAAGCTTCTGGAGTCAAGTGGATGTGTGATGCTTTCAGCCTTCATTCTTAAAGAAATTAAGTGTCTAGTCCTCATGGCTATGGGGAGAGCTTCAAAACGTGACCCCAATGCACCCTAAAGACTCAAAAAGTAGAGGGCAAATAAAAATAACACCACATCTATTATTTTTACATAATCCCCTGATTTTTGAACATTGGGGGTTGGCAATACTGGTAAAGGGTATACCGCACACCGAACATACAGCTTCATAAATCAGCCTATAGAGACGCTTACACTGAATACTATTGATTGATACATCATATCACTCACTTTATGATTGGTCTACTTCTTTTTGTAGCCAGTTCCTAACTAGAGCATGAGCTTTCATGCACTACACTAAGCATTAGGCCACAGCTGCGAGCTATTACACATGTTTACTAGTCAACTATTTTTTGCATATTTACCAGGCTACTGTAAATTCATGCTTTGTTCATGGTGTCGTGTCCTTTCTTGAAATAAACCTACAGACTTGAGGTGAAGGATGATAAATATCCCAGGTCTCCCATAGAAACAGTGTGCTAGAAGCACAGAGGATTAAGGCAAAAAACTTGGCCCTGTGGTCTGACTAGGTGGCATCAACATAGCAACAAGTTAATGGGTTGCATGAAGCACAGTCAGTTGCTTCCTGTCAGTACAAGAGCCAGAGAGGGGGAAGGGCAGCCTCGGTCTACAATGCTTCCTAAGCCCTACAGATCACCCCACAACATGGTCTGAGCAGGAGTGGGACAGAGGAGCTTGAGAGTGACTCAGCTGCCATGTAGAGCACCCTGAGCCTGCTAGGGGGAGGGCACATGAAGATTTTGGGAGGGGAACAAAGGTTTGCTGGATCTATGCCTCAATCCAGCCCAGACTAGAATAATAGATTATTAGGGTTGGAAGGGACTTCAGGAGATCATCTAGTCCAACCCCCTGCTCAAAGCAGGACCAAACCCAACTAAATCCCCAAATGGCCCCCTCAAGGATTGAATTCACAACCCTGGGTTTAGTAGGCCAATGCTCAAACCACTGAGGTATTCCTCCTCCTCCCCCCCAATAGAAGGGATCTTTTTTCCCTCTCTGTCTCTGGGAGTGTTACACAAGGTTGTGCAATGTATGTTGATGCACTAGCCTCTCCTGTATTCATACAAGATCCTGCACTTTCAAGTAAAACACAAGCCTCAACATGGTCTTAGGAGGTTTTCATTTGCTTCCAGAGTGAAAACATGTTTGCCAAGCATCAGTCTGATGCGATCTGAAGCAGCTGAAATATTAAAATGCACAAAAAGAAAATATATAATAGAAATGCTGGCAGACCTTTAATTATTGCCATGCTTGTGGGCACCAACATAATAATTCAAATTAAAATCCTCTCCCCCTCCTTGCATTTTTAAATAAACCTCATGTAGTTTGGACTGAAGGACTGTCCTCGCTTGTCCTTTTCTCTCAAAATGGTTGGAATAATATGCCTGGATACAGAACCAAAATTAAGGGCACTCTTGTCCAATTGTCGGTACAATATTTTTAAAAACTAGATAATATTGGCTGGGTTTTGAGGGGCATTCTTGATTCCAGTCCCCAACTCCTCCACTTAGTAAGGGTCGCAATACTCATTATTAATAGCAAGACTGAAGCACTGTTGCAGGCTTCCCTACAGCAATGCTTTTGATAGTGCTGGCTGGCAGCACAGCAGAGTATCCTTGCTGAACGGGGCACAGATGCTCTCATTTTCCTCTCCTAGCTGCTCTATAGACAGATTCTCCAGGCTGATTCTTTTCTCAGCTACAATGGCAAAGATCACTCTAGATTACACGGGTGTAACTGCAATCAGAATCTGGCTCCTTGTCTAATATTGTGGCAAGAAAGTTAGCTGCTTAGGTTAATTTCTGCAACTAAATTGGTTTATATAGGATGAGCACAGCAGCAGCAAAAGTACAACAGGCCGTACAAAACTGCAGCTCCCACCTCCTCCTGAGGAGAATGGAGGGAAAGTATGGCAGAGACATACTTACTCTCCTAGCCGGCAGATGAAGCATACTCATACCATGCAGCTATTCTTTTGCAGGAAATGCATTACCTATCTCTCCCACTATGACCGCATACAATTCATAGTGGCGGACTTAATTTCATCACTCTCAGAAAGGCTGTGTTATCTACAACTCTTTTCACTGTCACGCTGTCTGGAGGAGCTCACAACCGTGAGTGCCTACCTCAGGGCAGGCTGTCAAAAACCGCGCAGACCTCTCAAACTGGTGGGGTGTTCTATAATTAGATTTCACCAAGCCAGGAACAAATGTGAACTCCTGGATCACTGTACCAGTCTTAACATGGAGTCAGAGACAGTCCTCTAAGGGTATGTTTACACAGCAACTAGACTTTCAAGCTTGGCAGTCTACATAGGAAGGAAACAGCCTCGCGAGCTCGAGTTGGCTAGCACAGGCCAGCCATGGGTCTCTAGTTGCTGTGTAGACATACCCTTAAACACTCTAGTCTATCTTGCCACCCAGACAAACTGGACTTAGTGATAAATGGTCACATACCGCCAAATAAATAAATAAAACCCCACACAATATTCAGGTTGCTTCCAGTCCCAAGAGACTAGTCAGTCACTTACCCCAGATCAGTTGGTACCCTAGATCTTACCCAAAAGACAACAACATCTGTAGCCAGTCCTGTAATAAACTATCTAAAGGTTTATTAACTAGGAAAAAGAAAGGAGAGAGTTATTTACTGGTTAAAACAAGTAAACATCTGCACACAAATGAGTTACCATCTAAATCCCAAGAACGATAGAGCTGTAGTGATCTGGCAATTCCAAGTGTCTTTTAGGGAAGACTCTGGAGGTCACCGCTGGGGATCTCTGGTTTTGGTTTAATTTCTCTGGCCCTGTGAGAGTTCAAACAGCAAAAAGATGAAAAATCTTTATGTCATCTCTTTTTATTTCCCTCTTCCAACATTCCAAGCGATGAGGCCTTCTGCACATACCTCTCCGTGGGTGGGGCAATTAACGATGCTTTTGTCTTATAATGGCCCACTTAAATTTTGATAGTCCTCCTGGATGGGCAGGGGGACAGATTCCCATGCCTGGGTTCACAAATTCAGAGCAAACATTTTCAAAGTTTGAAAGCAAAACTCACATATTTTCTTATAGCGTGGAATACAGACATTACAAGTGAGATTACTGCAAGCAGCAACTTACAAGTATTTCAGAAAGTCTAAACACTAAATACATTCTTATAAGACTAATACCTGTTCTGCACAAAGCTAACATATGGGTGGACGGGTCTTGTCTCCAGCTACGAGTTTGTTAGTTCTTAGCTAATGCTTGGAGCCTGGGCAATAGCTGGTACCTGGTCTGCCAGCATCACAACCACATTCTGAGAGTCCACGCTGCTAACCAAAGCTGCATCATTTCCTTACATGTTTTACAACTGAATTTAACTTGGGGATTGTTATTTAGTTCTGGGTTATTTCAGCTTGTGGTCTGTATTGTTTGAGAGAGGCCTGGACTAGTTCCCCAAATGCAGGACTAGGGCCCAGAAATTGACTGACACACCAAATCCTTCTGTGGCCTTGGGCAAGTCACTTTGCCTCTCTGCCTTAGTTTCCCCATGTGTAGAATGGAGATATATTTATCTACATCCCAGGGATGTAGAGGATTCATTAGTCAACTGGTCTGTTTTTAAGTGAAAGGGGAAGAGCATTTTACAAATGTTAAATATTGTTTCCTTGGGACCACACACACGCAGCACGGCTACTTCAGAAGCTCAAGAAATGTGAAGTGGAGAACACTGGGTTTGACACCCCAGAAGGATCTGGGAGGGCTGAAGAGAGGACACTCGTGGTGACAGGATGTGACTCACCACTGCAGTGCCTCCTACTGGCTGTATGGGGAATTAGCGCTGCACCCTCTCTGGTGGTGTCTTGCCTGCTGTCACCTCTGTCCTGGACCCACACCACTCCCAGGACCACAGCGTCCTCTTCAGTGACACTGCCCTCTGGCTGTGCCACACTATGTTTCCCCTCATTCCAGGGGGACCTGCAGCCTACTGTCCAGCCACTCCCTTCAGTGGCAAACTACAGTCCACGGTCTAGACACTTCCCACGTGGCTCCAGTACCCTCTTGCCCTTGCATCAGGGCCTCAGTCTGCAGATCCCTGCAGCCTGCCAGGAGCTGCCTTTAGTTCTTTGGGTCTCTGCCTGCAGCACTGCTCTGTCCAGGGTGCTTGCAGCCCTCTGCCTGCAAGGCAGCCAGTCCTCTTCCCTTCTCAAGCTGCAGGGAGTGACTGACCATGCTCGGTTCTGCAGCCCTTCTTATATGGGCCAGCCTGACCTGACTCGCTGCTCCTGTAAGCCCTTCTGTGATTGGCTGTGTCAGGCAAGAGTTAAAATTTAGCTAACAGCTAAGACAGAAGCCACAAATCAATCGGGAATGTTTCAGTAGCCCAAGGCCACTGACAACTGTAAACACCTAATAAACTTATATGGTCAAATGCCCATCCAGTAACTCAGCTCTTAGAACAGAACAAACCCTCCCTTCACAGCCCACCGGGTATCTGTAAGCACTCATCCCTACACACACACACACACACCCCGCCTTTTTCCCCTGCAAGGTAGCCATAAATACTTAATGCAATCAGAATGACCTCTATACGTACATACTGTTCCTATTTTTATCTTTGTTCAGGATTCTCTCTCGACTTGTACCAATGTCTGTCTCTGTATGTACAAATAAATGCAAATACATTTATAAGAGAATGTATATAACTGGCCACTGTGGCACCATATTTTTATCAGTCTTCCCGGTACCATGAATAAACCCCCTTCAGTATTGTCTGTGCTTGCCTAATTCTTGGAGAAAAGAAATTTTTTACTTAACAGTTGCCTTCTGCACAGCCTCCCTAGGGCTGCTTTTAACCCCTTTTCTGCAGACACCCCATCACACACCCTCCCCCTTAAGACCAACCGCCTGGGTGTGAGGGGGAGAGAATTACCTTCCCTACTTCCCATGCAGCTGCACCCGCAGGATATTCCTCTCCTGCCTCAGCTTATCCACCAGGAGGCACCATCTGCCACCCTCCTTCAGGGTCTGAAGTCCATATTGTGACATGTTCTGCTCCTGTGTGGGTTCCCTTGTTCATCAGGGTCTTCTTATCCACCCATTCCCTATTGCCCCTGTGGGAGATGGCTCCCCACTGGGTCCACAGTCATCACTGCCACATCCCTCTGGGCAGTCTCTGACCCAGCCAGGCTCTCAGGCATCCCCTTTTTATCCCATCTTCTCCAAAGGGGGCAGTGTTTTTTTAATATGGCCCTCTTCACGGCACCAGAAGCAAGCCCTTTGCCTCCCCTTGGCCCTGGGCCTCCCACTGTCCTTCCCTTGCTCAGCCCCTTCCTCTGGGCTAGCTTCAGCCCTGCAACTAAGAGAGCACTCCCTCCTCAGGTGCCCCTGCTGCCCACAGGTCCAACACGCCCATCTGCTCCCTGTTCTCCTCACAGGGAGGACTCTCTTGGGCTCCTGCCCCTTCCCAGTCTCTGGGAGAAGCTTCTGTCCCCCACCCTGGTAGGGGCAAGCTCTCTTCCAGTGTCCTTGTTGCCCATAGGCAGAACATTCACTTGGCCCAGCTGCCAGCCCCGGTGCTGGGCTTCGTCTCTCACTCTCCGGAGCCTCTATAGACCCCCCCCCCACTCGCAGTGACTTGAATAGGTACAGCTGCTGCTCTGCTAGTTGGGTCATACAGGCCTGCAGGTACTCCCATGCCTCCCATTGTCTCTGCTGGATTGTGAGCACCTGAAGCAGCAGGGTCTGAAGTCGCCCTTGCTGCTTGTTGGCTCCTTTTCACAGGGGCACCAACTCTGGAGTCCAGTCTGGGAAGCCACAAGAACCCTCTGCAAGAAAGGCCTCTGCATACTCTGACTCCATTGTCTCCACCTTCTGTGTCCCCCAGTCTCTTAACTCAACTCTGAGACAGGCAATCGTCCCCAAAGTCTCTATCCTCCCCTTATATCAGGGGTGACCATGTGCCCACATTCTCCACCACATGTGACAGGATGCAACTCACCATTGCAGTGCCAGCTGCTGGCTGTATGGGAAATTAGCACTGCACCCTCTTCTGATGGTGTCTCAACCAATGTCACCTCTGTTCCTGGACCCAAGTCACTCCCAGGACCACAACATCCTCTTCAGTGACACTGCCCTCTGGCTGTGCCACACTATGTTCCCCCTTCTGGGGGAACCTGCAGTCTACTGTCTGGCCACTTCCTTCAGTGGCAAACTGCAGTCCACAGTCTAGACACTGCCCATGTGGCTCCAGCACCCTCTTGCCCTTCCATCAGGGCCTCAGTCTGCAGATCCCTGCAGCCTGCCAGGGGCTGCCTTTAGCTCTCTGCCTGCAGTACTGCTCTGTCCAGGGTGCTTGCAGCCCTCTGCCTGCAAGGCAGCCAGTCCTCTTCCCTTCTCAAGCTGCAGGGAGTGACTGACCCTGTTCTGTTCTGCAGCCCTTCTTATATGGACCAACCTGGCCCTGATTGGCTGCTCCTATAAGCCCTTCTGTGATTGGCTGCCTCCTGCACAGCCTCCGTAGGGCTCCTTTTCTGCCAGTGTGGGGCAGATGCCCCATCACACTCAGCCACAGAAGGGAAGGGATGTGCAGCATGAAGCCATTTTTACTCTCCTAGTAGCTGAATATTGAAGTGTTCCAATTCCTAATGGTGGCTGAAGGATTAATGACATGCTGAGAATAACTAAAGGGAATTAGTAATGGCATAGAGGGACTCTCCTGTAGGTCACTTGTTCAAGTCCAGCTAGATAGGTAGTGGCCAATGTGAAACCACTAGTTGCCAAAGTTCAGTTCCAAGTGGATGAGTGCGCACACCACCAAACATCCTACCAGCGCTGGGAATCTCAGCAGCGAGGCCCAGGAGTTGGTGGGCTCACTGTCCCATCTGTCCAGGTGGTTCTTCCAGAACAGGATTGAAGCACATTGGCCAGGCAGTGTGAGGAAGCCTGCACAGCTATTACCCATATTGTACCTATTCTATGGGGGAAAGGAAGGACTTCAGGCCTCCAGGTTTATTAATCCAGCATCTTTCACCAGTTCTAAATTTCGTTTCAAAGAATTACAAAGGAAAACAACCTATTCTATCCAGCTAATATATTGAGAACCTGTCTCAGGGAACTGAAGGATTGGTGTACATGCTGACTGCTGTCACCGGTGTGCAGGAAAATCTGTGATCAGATGATTGGAGCATGCTGCTGCCCTTGCTCTTGTCTTGCCAAAACAGAGAAAGGGGAAGCAATAAAAAGTAATAGCTTTCCTAATTTGGCATCTAAAGAGAGTGAGTGAGACAAAAACAATTACACATGCTTATCTTTCACCAGTGCCATCCTGCACCCTCATCAAAATGAGAGCTGCCTCATCATGAAGACAACACTAAAAGCATGTCTGAGTGACACTATAACTTGCAAAGGGGGAGCCATACTATGGAGAACTGGCACAAGCCTAGGAGAGTTTGAGGGTGATATATGCACACCACCGTTCACGTTCCCTCTCCACATAGCTGCAGCCCTTGTACATGCTCACACCTGGTCCCACCTTCTCACACCCCCAACCCCCTCAAGTATACCTGCATATATTTGTACATGAATTGCTGCATGACGTGCTTTGCTCTGTGTGCAATGCACTCAGGGGACCTTATTCCTCTCCCTCTTACACCAGTGTAAATCTTGCTGATGCCAATGGAGATAGACAAGAATAAAACTGGTGAAAGTGAGCTCAAAAGAAGGCAATTCATATAGTGATTTTTTTATATCTATGTAGACTATGGGCTTGGTCCAATGCTCACTGAAATCAGTGGAATAATTCAGATAGATCAGATCCTATATGAAGGAGTATCTTTAGACACAGACTGTAGGCCAGGCCCACAGTTGATGTAAATCAGAGTAATTGATGAAATCAATGGAGCTATGTCAATTTACACCAGTTGAGGATCTGGCCCAGTGCGATTAACTTTTTTCAAAATGACAAATCACGTATTACTCTAAAGACAGAGGAAAAGCCATGAAATCTGTCCTTTATGTTACTTTCTCCATGCCAGCAATGGCTGTAGTGGCCACAGACATGTTATGTGACCACAAACACTAGGACAGACGGTTTGTGTGTCTGTGCATGGGTGGGGAACGGGCTCACACAATCAAGAATGGGGTCTGAGGTGTTCACATGACAACCTCTCCATTATGGTGCGCTCCATAAAATGGAAGAACCCTTGGTCTAATTTACATTAGCTAAAACTTGGGGGGAAGGGAGGGGGAATCAGTTAAAAAAAGAAAATTGACAGACATTACCACTCTGTTGGATCTTAAAGCAAGTCGTTTTTGCCTGCGTTTAAGAAAGTTGCTGCTCCTCCATGAAGCTATCTCTTTAGAAGGTATATAATGATAATGCTCTCTCTTTACAGAGTTGGTCATGTCTGTGCAGGTCCATTCCTGTCATTAAAAGAGCTTGTTTTAAAATAATGTTGCCACAGAAAATGATGGAAAGGAATCACTTACAGAAGTGCTGTTCTCCACTCACTTCTTATCACTATGGTGCGCTCACAGTAGAATCCTATGCGTCATTGTGTACCAGAAGAAGAGGTTCTATATCCGGCCAAGATTTCAAAACAACAACAAAAGTGGGTGCCTAAATTTAAGAGCCTAAATCCATATGTGGGCATCTAAATAAGTGGCCTTGTTTTCAGAAGGGCCGAGAGCTCCCACTAATTTAACTTCCCGGTTCCCCTCTTCCTTCACACCAAGCCCCTTCTGTACATGGTGTTTGTACTATTGTGACAGTACTGAGACACTCATGTGCACCAACAAAACATCCTGCTGTGCTTCTTGCATGGAAGAGGATGGGGAGGAAAAAAGGATCCTTTGATCCTCCCCCAACATTTTTGCCAAGCAGCACAACAAAAGGCCAAACCCAACCGAGCATATCTTCCATGGTGCTGAATATTTTTCTTCCTCTTGATACAGTTCGTTTTACCCCTTGGCCAAAGGCCAGTACAAGGACTATGTAGCACTTCAGTTCCACTTAAAGCCCTCAAAATACAGTGTAAGTGGGACTCACGTGGTGCATAAGCCTCGTGTTGGCCCTCTGCACCGCAGTGAATGTCACTCGGTAACGCCTTTGTTTTGTTAGACATTTGAGCCTTTTATTTGGCTTACTGGATTTGGAGGCAGTTCACTCTACTTTGTTCAGTCTCTTCTCTCCCTGCCGGAGCCTCATCAGTGGCCTCAGAGAACATCCTGTACCCTGCTGAGAGATCCACTCACAGGAGGACACAGCAGCTGGAGTGACAACCTGCAGGGTCCTTAAAACTGGGCAAGGAGACTGAGAATTAAGTAAACAAGCTTGTCTCTCTAATATCCTGGGACCAACACTGTTACAGCAACACTGCATACAAGCTGGAAAAGAGGTGAGACCAGGAGTTGCATCATCTAAAAGAAACAAGAATCACCCGTCACTGAAAGTAGGAGGCCCTTCAAATATGTAAGTGCATCACTGAAATCACAGCAGAAAGAAAAGCTGTTTTAAGAAAAGTATTTAGTCTATTTAGTGAAGGGGCCAAATTCATCCCTAGTATAACTTTATTGAAGCCAATGGAGTTACACCAGAGTTGGATTTGGCCTAGCAGGATTAAATCATGGGTACCAGTGGGTAATATTAATTTGAAATAGTGGGGAGGGAAAAGGCGGGAGGAATGATCCACTTAAAATTCCAGGATAAGTTATTTTTTTGGTAAAATCCACAGCTATGTTGATTAGCTTCACTCTGGTTGCTAAGCAACATGGTCTTTTGTCTATAGCTACACAGTGTTTGGGAGGAGAATGCGTAGGGATAAAATTAAAACAGCTTCTATATTTAAAAAAATTCCATGGCTTTCCTCAACTAAACAGAAACCAAAATCTGTCTCCTTGACTTTCACCTCTTTTTAAAACACACACACACACACACACACACACACACACACACACACACACACACACACACACACACACACACTGAAGACAATTTTTTGAAAAAAGCTGTAGAGAGTTTAATCTGAGAATATGTATTTTAAGAATGTTCTATGCCCGATAGAGAAACCAGGACAAGTCACACGTTCTGTAAATACAACATCAATATTCACCTGCTGTATCCCTAACTGGCATTTTTTTAACTCCTAGATTCAGAAATATTTACAACTTTGCAGTTGTTGGTGGAAAATGTTACTTTTCAGCCAGACAGTTTGGCTTTTCCAATTTGCCTTAATGAACTTCAGACAGCTATCCCACCCTGGCTCAGAAACCACATACTTAAGTAACATATAGTTGTAGAAATGTTGAAAGCAAAACCATATGACTCTGGTTATGAAAACCATGCATCTGTAGATGCAGCATTTGTAGCAAAATTCAGCTAACTGAACCTTTGATTTCAATATATACAGCTTTCTTTTAGGCCCTAGAGCTCAGGCGTCCAGTAGGAAATAGCTTTTGGATCAAGAAATGCATAGAGAAAATTATATTTCATGAAATTTGTGAAAATCCATGAGCTTAGAGATATCTAAAATAATCATTTATCTGTAACAAAGAAATGAAAGTACTTTTATGTTTTGATATAAGAGGAAAACTAAATCCCTGCTGTATAAGCATGGGATGGTAGGTGAAACATAACACATCACACAAACTACTGTGAATTTGTGCCTTCCTTCCTCAGTTTATGTTTTACTTTCCTCTTCAAAACACATGTACAGACGCACACACTTTGATAATACAACAGTAAATGTTAAAAGAAAAATACACAATCCTTAAAGAGCCCAGTTTCCTTTTTGGCAGATAGGGCCATGGATTTAATTCTTGATTCACAAAGGAAACACCACAGGAAAATGCTCTTTGCTAACTAGCATGTGGGCTGACTGGAGGAAATTTCCATATCCAGAAAAACGGGCATGGGAAAAAGACACTTTTTTTTTAAATGTTGAAACTCCTTTTACATTGATCTCATGAGGAACTGACGGGTTTGAAAAGGAGCGAATTAGCCTTTTAACACACAGCCTCCGCAGACAATCTCACCGTTCTAAGCAGCCAGCAGAGGAGCCTGCCAAGCCCCAAGAGGGAGCCAATTACAGATCTAAATTCCTTTACTTGCATTGTAGGTTACCCGGGAGCGCAGACATCAGTCCTGCCTTCCAGGAGACATATGCCAAGGAACAGACTCTGAAATTGTACTCTTCAGGCCACAGAGGGCTCAGGATCCTTCTTACCTACTATCACTTAACTAGGGGCCAAATTCTGCTCCCAGTCACATCAGAAATTAAAATTTTCAGTGTGATTTAGACAGATTTGGCAAGTTATGCAGCCCTATCACAGAGAACATCCAAATAGGATTCTGTCTTTCCAAAAACATGAGGATCTTGGCAAACCGGGAAGGTATGCAAGGGGGAAAAAAACAGCAGCAACAGAAAGAGAAGGGTGAGCACCAAAGGAAGAGGCTAGGGAGGAGCTGTTACTTATTTAACAACTCAAGTAACAAAAATCTCATTGCCAACTAGGGAAAAATAAATTATTTCATAGCATGTAAGGTTGGCTGTACTTCTCTGCCTAAAATCCTCGGCACATACTCAAGATGGCTAGCTGCTCCCTTGCTCATACCGCCCTGGCCACACTTCTATATTTAGCACACGAACTCAGAGGTAGCGTGGGTATGTCTGCTCAAGCTGGAAATTACATCTTCAGCTCCAGTGTATACATACAGAGGACTGTTAGTGAGTGCTCCCAACACTGTGGCTAGCATCAAAAGGAAGCAGGGGAGCTCACAACTGAGCATAAGGGAATCCCAACAGTTTCTAATCTCTTAAAAAAAAAAACTAATAGATTTCCATTGCAGAAAGACTGGCATGGGAGCTACTTTGAAAGCCTTGTTCCCAAGACTCATGTAGGACACTGCAGGGCTCCAACCAAGCTGCTGGATAATTTACACTAATGCCACTGATGTTTGACACAATCTTAGATAGAGTGCATATAACATTGCTGTTCTTGATCAGCGTCTCTTCTATTGGAATGAAATAATCTCTCTATACATATACCCCCACCAGCGCCATGTTCTTCTTAACTCAATTTCCTTCTTCTCTAGTTCTGAGAGAACCAGCATGTGAAAGTGTGAGGAAATCATAAGGTATGGCCAGGGGCGGCTCTACAAATTTGGCCGCCCCAAGCAGTCATGCCCGGGAGGCGCCCCCGAGCCGCGGGAGTAGCGGACCTCCCGCGGGCATGACTGCGGAGGGTCCGCTGGTCGCGCGGCTCGGCTGGACCCCCCGCAGCTGCGGGCGGTTCGCTGGTCCGGCGGCTCTGGTTGAGCTGCCGCAGGCATGCCTGCGGGAGGTCCAGCCGAGCCGCGGGACCAGCGAACCGTCCGCAGTCATGCCTGCGGGAGGTCCACCGGAGCCGCCGGCCGAGTGGACCTCCCGCGGGCATGACTGCGGCAGGTCCACCAGCCCAGCCTGCCGCCCCCCCGGGAAAGGGCCGCCCCAGGCAGGTGCTTGCCCCGCTGGGCTCTGGAGCCGGCCCTGGGTATGGCTCCCCCTTCTGTACTGGAATGTGATTGTAGCAGAGAAGTCACACAAAGGTCATCAAAGCCAGAAGATTGTTCTCATCATAAGGTGGCCTAGTAGACAGAGCATTGACATGGATGTACGAGACCTGGATTCAGTTCATGAGTCAGCCATAAACTTCCTGTGTGACCTTGGGCAAATCACTGAATCTACCTTGTACCAAAATAAAATAGGAATATTTTCCTACCTCAAAAGATATTAAAAGGAGGAAATCTATTAATGATTGTGAGGTGCTCAGATACTATGGTGATGAGGGACATCTGAGTACCTAGACAGGGCAGAACATCCCATAAGACTCACCTGCCATTGGATCTACAACCTGCTGCACTATTTTCCTTTTTGCCCTTTTATATGTGGGTGTTGTAACTCAGTGGTTCGCAACCGTCCCAGACTACTGTACCCCTTTCAGGAGTCTGATTTGTCTTGCATACCCCAAATTTCACCTCAAAAACTACTTACTTCCAAAAATCAGACATAAAAATGCAGAAGTGTCACAGCACACTATTACTGAAAAATTGCTTCCTTTCTCATTTTTACCATATAATTATAAATCAATAGGAATATAAATATTGTACTGACATTTCAGTGTATAGTATGTACAGCAGTATAAACAAGCCATTGCCTGTATGAAATTTTAGTTTGCACTGACTTCACTAGTGCTTTTTATGTAGCCTGATGTAAAACTAGGCAAATATCCAGATGAGTTGATGTATCCCCTGGAAGATCTCTAAGTACCTCCATGAGTACACATACCTCTGGTTGAGAGCACTGTTTAACTTAGCCAAATCTTCTGAGTAGTTATAGTTATCTAAACCAGAGCTGGAAACCAGGCTCTTTTGGGTTCGGAGGGATGGCATAAGAGGGATGGGTTCAGATCAACCTAATCAAATTTGAACCTACTCCTCATTTTAAAAAAAAGAGGAGGAAAAAAAAGATTCGCATTCCAGGTTTTGATTTTGCACATCTCTGCCATGGTATGTGTGGCTGTTACAAAGTAAGGGCATTTTCATAACAGCGTAATGAAATTTAATGTCAAAATCAGTTACATGCAGAAATCTATGCATACCAAAATGAGGATATTTTTCTCTGAGTTACAATGCATATTTAAGGCTTTGAATTCAAGACATCTCAGGCAGAAGGACTGACATTTTACAAGGGAGCTGTAGCTAGGTTGTCCTGATCAGCTGCAAAGAGCAACTAAAAGACTGTGATAAATAACCAATGACAGGTAGTGCTAAAATATAAACTCTGTTTCCCAATCAATACACATACGGGCGGGCATAAGGTCCATCTTCCTTACAGATATATTTACTATTCTACAAACAATTCATTGGTTTTGAGTATGCTTGTGATCATCTTTTCAGTTGCAGTGGGGACGTGTGTTAGGAGAAGCACATCATTCCCCAATCTTCCTTTTGAGTTGTCTTCAGAGAGTTTGCTGCTTGTGTCTGAGTCCTTTCAGCAACCAAAACAGATGGTGTCTGTCCACACTCTCTGCCCAGAATATGAGACTCTTAGCTGCATGACCAGTGACTTCCTACTGGTTATCAGTGAATAAAACTGCCCTTGTACTTAAGGCAACCCGGGATGAGACTACAACAGTCTGCAGAGCAGGCTGTCTGAGTAAGAAAAGCGAAGGGTGAAAGGAGATGCAGAATGGATTGTCTATCCTAATAGCCTCATGAGAAATCCTTCTCTGGTGCCTTTGGTCAGTGTTAAGAGGCAGATTTAGGGGGCTTCCAGAACACAGACCTAGCCAATTTTCATAATAAAAATACATTTATTGTTTTGCCTTCTTTTTGCTAAATACCAGAGGCAGATGCAGACTACTGTCAATTCACACTCCTCGTTTTAACAGTAACAACTGAGAGACAGGGCTTTTCCTGGGAATTAACGATTACCTGAGAGTGGAGTTGAAGCAGCAGGCCATTAACGTCACCCAGTCATTAATTCCCTAGGAAATGTCCTGTTCCTCAATTATTAGTTACCACTATTACCCCCTTTCCCTCCCTTTTATTTTTATAAGAAAAAAATTAATGTTTTCTCTTGGTGTTTTTTCCATGGCACCATCACTGCATCACCACAGGGGAATGACATTGACTGGTGCTGCTGCAGGAGTTGGGGATTTTTAGGGGCAGGGAAGTCATGGCCTGGCAAGTAGCCACCCCTCACAAACTCTGCTTGAGTTTGCAATAATCTATCTTGTTTTGCAGCAGCCAGTAATAAGGAAATATTCCTTCATGCTTATGCTGAACAAGCACCTGCCATCCAAAATGGGTCATCTGTAGTGTGGGCAAAGTTCTCGGATTTGATACAGTTTAGCTCATTTTGAGAAAAAAGTCGGTTTCCAGGACACAATACAGGAGCAGGCGAGGGGAGCACAAAGTTGCAGCTCACCAGCAGCAGTGGTCAGAGGCTTTCTCAGGGGCAGTTCTTACAGCCCCTCTTACCGGTGCTGACATCATATACTCCCCCAGCTCTGGCCTTGGATTGTCAGCTGAAACATTGCACGGAAGGGAGGGAGACATGCTCCCACTCCATACAGCCACTTCCCCTTAGAGGCATAGAGTGCTAGGGCGGGTGCTCTGATCCCCTTCACAATGTGTTTGTGCAGAACAAAGCACTGGGTTTCTGCACAAGAGGAAAGGCTCACATCCCCCTTTTCTACAGCTACCACACTCTTGAGGTCCAAGCTACAATAAAGACAGAGCATCTGTCATTCAGAGGCGACGTAGGCAGTCCCTTGACTTTATGAGAGCTGAAGTTCAGAAACATGCTTGTGTTTTCCTGGAGTCTGAAAAGGTTTCCTGTTTGTTCTAAGACAAGTCTAGCTGCCCTTTTTTTTTTGGGGGGTGGGGGTGGAGGGCACATTCTGTACTACTTCACCACCTGTGTGCAACCACAGTAAAGTCAATGGAGTTGCACAGAATGCAAACCAGTGCAGATTTAATCACATCGAGCTCTGGAACCAATGTCTGTTTGCAGACTTCAGATAGTTGTATTAATCTACTGAGACTACAGGGAAGAGAGGTGTCATAAGTAGTTAGTTAAGGGTTAAGGTCTACCTGTAAAGGGTTAACACAGACCTGGTGAAACACCTGACCAAAGGACCAATCAGGGAAGAGAATTTGAAAATCCCAGAGAGCGGGAACTTGGGTCTCTGTGTTCTTTGTTCTGAGTTCTTAGCCGTCTGGACCTACACCAGACCAGACGCTTAACCAAGTCTGCTCATCTTTCTGAACTAATTTCTTCTATTCAAGCTAGTGAGTATTAGAAGAACTGGGTAATTGCATATAAGAATCCTGTGTCTGCAATTCTGTGTGTTTGCATTGATTATTCGTAATTTTGCCTGTATTGTTTGTACTGAGGAAAAGGGAGAAATTTCTCCAGGGATTAATAAGATTAGACCCTATGAATGTCTATCTTGGATTCATAGAGATTGTGTATTTTTTTCTCTTCTTCCTTTTATTCTTTTAATAAACTCTTTTAAGTTCAGGACTTGGTTAAGTTCCTTACCTGTGGATTCAGGGGAAGGAAGCTAGGCACCACTCTGTGGAGACAAGGATTGTCTCCAAGCAGAGAGAGAGCAGGAGAGGGAGGGGGGAAGTGGGCTGCTTCCCTGTGTGTAGAGATTCAAGGGGTTTGAATCTGGGTTCCCCAGGGGAAGCTTGGGGGACAGGCAGTGCGTCAGACACGTTAACCTGACTGGTGGCAGCGAGAAGGAATCCTACCCTAAGGGTTAGGGTGGGGGGAGAATACCTGCGGGTCCCCATCTTTGAACCCACAAGCTCAAAGTGGGGGTGAGATCCCAGGACATGGTGGCAGCGGAGTTTCGAACCCATTGTTAGAAGGAGTTTTTTCAGCTGGGCTACGCTGAAGGAAGCTATTCTCTTCTTCTAGAGCAGGAAAGCAACCTGAGAGAAGAGGTAGTTTGCTAGTCTTCTGTTTCTAAGTGGTATTGTTAGAAGCAGTTCCAGCAGTTTGGCTGGAGGGAATTAAGTTTCCAGCAGGCTTTGTTGAAAGCAGTTTCTTTCGGGTGGCATAGAAAAGCACCTTGGAGGAAAAGAAAGTGTGTGCATTCCTTAGGTGGGGGGAAGTGCCCTCACAGGTTTGCTGGGCACATAAGGATTCTCAAGCCAGAAGTTTTTAGCTCTGGTTGCAAGGAGGTGTGTCCCTCCTTTGTGTGATCAGGATTCCTTGGGTGGGGGGAGTGCTCCTCCGAGCTCATCCCGTCCAACAGGGAAAACAGGTTTGGTGAGGAGAGAGAGCTCCTGAAGCCAGTTTTTTTGTCCTGTGACTTTTGAAATGCAGAAGCCAGGAAGCCGAGATTTTCACTAGTCTTTTCTCACAGAGAGACAGAGAGTTTTTTAGATTTTCCCTGTTGCTCAGTACAGAACAATAGAGAGTTGCAACACACAATTTGCTATACACAGAATTAATTACCCTTTCTCTACTCAAGTTATCATAAACAGGGAGGGGGTGTCCAGCACCCCAAGGCACAGATATGACGGAAACAAGTGACCAACTAGAGCTTGCTCGATTGCAAATAAAAATCCTGGAAGCCAAAGAGAGAGAACACCAGATGGCCATGGCGGCCATGGAGGCAGACCAGAAAGCCAGAGAGGCAGACCACATCAGACAAATGGAATTAAGAGAGAAAGATCTGGAAATCCAGAGGCAGGCTCTGGAAGTAGAACAGGCTAAGCAGCATAATCCACCACCCCATCCACCTACTGATCAAACTTTTCGGAGAAAATTTCCCGCCTACAGGGCAGGTGAAGATGTTGAGGCCTTTTTAGAAAACTTTGAGAGGGCCTGTATTGGATACCATCTTCCTAAAGACCAATACATGATGGAGCTGAGGTCACAGCTCAGCGGACAATTATCCCTTGTGGCAGCTGAAATGCCTAAAGACCAGATGGACGACTTTCCACTGTTCCTAACCAAGGCCAGACTCAGAATGGGCATCACCCCTGATCACGCCCGTCAGCGTTTCAGAGCCCAGAAATGGAAACCAGAGATGTCATTTCCAGAGCACGCTGCTTACCTGGAAAGACACTATTTCTCCTGGATATCAGGATCCAAGGTTGAGGAGCTAGACGACCTACACCTCCTGATATTGATGGAGCAGTTCCTAGATGGTGTTCCTGAGAACATTAGACGCTACATCCAAGATGGTAAACCTAAAACTCTCACTGAGGCAGGAGAGATTGGAGCCAGATGGATGGCATCGGTAGACAACACGAAAGCTACTGCCAAAGGGAGCGATTCACACAAGGTACCCACCGAGACTAAACCTTACCATCGAGGGCCAATCAAGCCCACACCTACAACCCAAGCACAGTCACACCCTACCTCTTCTTCTACCTCACCAGTTTCCAGTAAACCAACACCACCCCGTGACCCATCAAGTGGGCGATGTTTTGGATGCAATGAACTGGGGCATATCAGAGCCAAATGCCCAAAGAACCTGAACCGGGTCCAACTCCTTGCACCTGCACACCAAGGAAACCCGGAAGTAGATATCTCTCAAATACCCATATGCTTTAGGGAAACTTTGAGAGTGGACGGAAAGGAAGTTATCGCATGGAGAGACACTGCAGCACATGTGTCAGCTATCCACCGAACCTTCGTGGACCCCAAATTCATCAACCCGAAAACCAAAGTGACAGTTCGCCCCTTCATGTCAAAACCTGTAACATTACCTACAGTGCGTTTACCTGTCCAGTACAAGGGCTGGTCAGGGACGTGGACTTTTGCTGTCTATGACAATTATTCTGTCCCCATGATACTGGGCAACCACTTGGCCCATCACGTTGAGCCGCCAGAAACAGAGGGAGTGGTTACACGCAGCCAAGCCAGACGAGCTGCTGCACCCATACCTGTTCCTGAGCCATCCACCAAGACCCCGTCTGTGTTACCAGAGACCCAGACAGAGGTGGTGGAACCGGATCCCATGCCAACACCTACAGCAGCCATAGTACATCCAGTCCCAGAACCGGAACTGGAAGAGCAACCAGCGCCAGCACCGGCGCCAGCGATTACAACTCCACCGCCAGAGGGCGACAACGGGCCTGAACTGGAAAAACCAGCACACAAGCCTACCCTAGAGGCTCAGCCGGAGCCTGAAATAACACCTCGTGGACCAGCGGAGAGCGGTTCACAGTCAACAGAAACAATCTCATCACCTACATCACTTCCAGAGGAACTGGTGTCTCCCGCCTCAAGGGAACAGTTCCAGACAGAGCAGGAAGCTGATGACAGCCTCAAGAAAGCATGGGCGGCGGCACGCAGCAACCCACCGCCTCTCAGCTCCACTAACCGATCCCGGTTCGTTGTGGACCAAGGACTTTTATACAAGGAAAGTCTTTCTGGTGGACACCAGGAGGGCTGGCATCCTCAAAAACGGTTGCTAGTTCCGACGAAGTACCGGGAAAAGCTCTTAAGCTTAGCCCATGATCATCCCAGTGGCCATGCTGGGGTGAACCGAAGCAAAGACAGGTTGGGAAGGTCCTTCCACTGGGAGGGGATGGGCAAGGACGTTGCCAAGTATGTCCGGTCTTGTGAGGTATGCCAAAAGGTAGGAAAACCTCAAGACCAGGTCAAGGCTCCTCTCCAGCCACTTCCCATAATTGAGGTCCCATTTCAGCGAGTAGCTGTGGATATTATGGGTCCTTTCCCAAAAAAGACCCCCAGAGGAAAGCAGTACATACTGACTTTTGTGGACTTTGCTACCAGATGGCCGGAAGCAGTAGCTCTAGGCAACACCAGGGCTCAAACTGTGTGCCAGGCCTTAACTGACATTTTTACCAGGGTGGGTTGGCCCTCTGAAATTCTTACAGATTCGGGAACAAATTTCCTATCAGGGACCATGAAAGACCTGTGGGAAACTCATGGGGTGCATCATTTGGTTGCCACCCCGTACCACCACCAAACTAATGGCCTAGTGGAAAGGTTTAATGGAACATTGGGGGCCATGATCCGCAAATTCGTCAATGAACACTCCAATAATTGGGATCTAGTGTTACAACAGTTGCTGTTTGCCTACAGGGCTGTTCCACATCCCAGTTTAGGATTCTCACCATTCGAGCTGGTATATGGCCATGAGGTTAAGGGGCCATTACAGCTGGTAAAGCAGCAATGGGAGGGGTTTACACCTCCTCCAGGGATTAACATTCTGGACTTTGTAAGCAACCTTCAAAACACCCTCCGAGACTCTTGGGCCCTTGCTCGAGAGAACTTAAGAGATGCTCAAGCGGAGCAAAAGGTCTGGTATGATCGACATGCCAAGGAGCGGTCCTTCAAGGTAGGAGACCAGGTCATGGTCTTGAAGGCGCAACAGGCCCATAAGATGGAAGCGTCCTGGGAAGGACCATACATGGTCCAGGAGCGCCTGGGAGCTGTTAGCTACCTCATAACATTCCCTGATTCCTCTTTAAAGCCTAAAGTGTTTCATGTTAACTCTCTAAAGCCCTTTTATCCCAGAGAATTACAGGTCTGTCACTTTACAGTTCAGGAAGGAGATGACACCGAGTGGCCTGAAGGTGTCTACTACGAAGGTAAAAGAAATGGTGGTGTGGAAGAGGTGACCCTCACCACAACCCTGCAACGTCTGCAGCGTCAACAGATCAAGGAGCTGTGCACTCACTTCGCGCCCTTGTTCTCAGCCAACCCAGGACGGACTGAGCAAACCTGCCACTCCATTGACACAGGTACTGCTCACCCGATTAGGACCCCACCCTACAGGGTGTCACCTCATGCCAAAGTTGCTATTAAACAGGAGATTGACAACATGTTGGAGATGGGTATCATCCGCCCTTCTACCAGTGCATGGGCATCTCCAGTGGTTCTGGTTCCCAAACCAGATGGGGAAATACGCTTTTGTGTGGACTACCGTAAGCTCAATGCTGTAACTCGTCCAGACAACTATCCAATGCCACGCACTGATGAGCTATTGGAAAAGTTGGGACGTGCCCAGTTCATCTCTACCATTGATTTAACCAAGGGATACTGGCAGGTACCACTAGATGAACCCGCCAGGGAAAAATCTGCCTTCATCACCCATGCAGGGGTGTATGAGTTTACTGTGCTTCCATTCGGACTGCGGAATGCACCTGCCACCTTCCAAAGGCTGGTGGATGGTCTACTAGCAGGATTGGAAGACTGTGCAGTTGCATACCTCGATGATGTGGCCATTTTCTCTGATTCATGGCCTGAACACCTAGAACATTTAAAAATGGTTTTTGAGCGCATCAGGCAGGCAGGACTAACTGTTAAGGCCAAAAAGTGTCAAATAGGCCAAAACAGAGTGACTTACCTAGGACACCAGGTGGGTCAAGGAACCATCAACCCCCTACAGGCCAAGGTGGAGGCTATCCAACAGTGGCCTGTCCCAAGGTCAAAGAAACAGGTCCAATCCTTCTTAGGTTTGGCCGGATATTACAGGCGATTTGTACCACACTACAGCCAAATCGCTGCTCCACTAACTGATCTGACCAGAAAAACCCAGCCAAATGCAGTTAAGTGGACTGATGAGTGTCAGGAAGCCTTTATCCAGCTTAAGGCGATGCTCATGTCTGACCCTGTATTAAGGGCCCCGGACTTTGACAAACCCTTCCTAGTTACCACCGATGCATCTGAACGTGGGGTAGGAGCGGTACTAATGCAGGAAGGACCGGATCACAACTTCCATCCTGTCGTGTTTCTCAGCAAGAAGCTGTCTGAGAGGGAAAGCCACTGGTCCGTCAGTGAAAAAGAGTGTTACGCCATTGTGTATGCCTTGGACAAGCTACGCCCATACCTTTGGGGACGGCAGTTCCAGCTACAAACCGATCATGCTGCACTAAAGTGGCTTCATACTAACAAGGGAAACAACAAAAAACTTATCAGATGGAGTTTAGCTCTCCAAGACTTTGATTTTGAAATTCAACACATTTCAGGAGCTTCCAACAAAGTTGCTGATGCACTCTCTCGTGACAGTTTCCCAGAATCTAGTGGCTAAAAAGTGTTCTTTACATGTTATATGCTTAGTAGTATATGTAATAGTGCATGTGTTTATTACTCTGTTGGTTTTGCAGTTTAGGAGGAAATCACCGCCAGTGCTCCCACTGTTGGTGATTTGGGGGGCGTGTCATAAGTAGTTAGTTAAGGGTTAAGGTCTACCTGTAAAGGGTTAACACAGACCTGGTGAAACACCTGACCAAAGGACCAATCAGGGAAGAGAATTTGAAAATCCCAGAGAGCGGGAACTTGGGTCTCTGTGTTCTTTGTTCTGAGTTCTTAGCCGTCTGGACCTACACCAGACCAGACGCTTAACCAAGTCTGCTCATCTTTCTGAACTAATTTCTTCTATTCAAGCTAGTGAGTATTAGAAGAACTGGGTAATTGCATATAAGAATCCTGTGTCTGCAATTCTGTGTGTTTGCATTGATTATTCGTAATTTTGCCTGTATTGTTTGTACTGAGGAAAAGGGAGAAATTTCTCCAGGGATTAATAAGATTAGACCCTATGAATGTCTATCTTGGATTCATAGAGATTGTGTATTTTTTTCTCTTCTTCCTTTTATTCTTTTAATAAACTCTTTTAAGTTCAGGACTTGGTTAAGTTCCTTACCTGTGGATTCAGGGGAAGGAAGCTAGGCACCACTCTGTGGAGACAAGGATTGTCTCCAAGCAGAGAGAGAGCAGGAGAGGGAGGGGGGAAGTGGGCTGCTTCCCTGTGTGTAGAGATTCAAGGGGTTTGAATCTGGGTTCCCCAGGGGAAGCTTGGGGGACAGGCAGTGCGTCAGACACGTTAACCTGACTGGTGGCAGCGAGAAGGAATCCTACCCTAAGGGTTAGGGTGGGGGGAGAATACCTGCGGGTCCCCATCTTTGAACCCACAAGCTCAAAGTGGGGGTGAGATCCCAGGACAAGAGGAAACTGCTCTGCTGTGACATACCTGTATGCAAATGTAAGAATCTGTAATGACATTTTCACACTCAGGTAGGTCTACACTGCAAAAAAAAAAAAAGTTCCACAGTAGCAAGTTCCAGAGCCAGGTCAACTGACTCAGGCTTGTACATTTGGGCTAAAAATAGAGGAGATATTCCTGCTGGGTTTCAGAGCTGAGTCTCCTGCCCAAACCCAACCATCTACACTGCTATATTTAGGCCCAAAGTGCAAGCCCATGTCAGCTAACCTGGCCTCTGAGATTTGCTTCCATGAGTTTTTTGGGGTTTTTTTTGTTTAAATAAAGAAACACAGCACAGACATACCTAGGTCTCCGGCTTACAAGCATTTGTCAGTTTTACCAAGGACCCATTTTAAGTGTTGGATAATGCTGCTGAGTTACTCTACGTTTTACAGTGGTTCTCAAACTTTTTGTATTGGCAGCAAGCTTCTGAGTGTGACCCTCCTCCCCATATAAATTAAAAACACCTTTTAATATTTAACATTATTTTAAATGCTACATTTATAACTGTATAGTTGAAAATGTATTAGCCTTTTCTCACTGATTTTAAATTAAGACTAAAACATTTTTATCAAATTATTGTTATAAGCAAAAAAGTTATTTTTTAAAATAGTTACTGTTTAATACTGGGGAGACACAAATAAACTGTCAATATCACTTTTCACAGCAAACTTACTAGCGCCCCATTGCCACCCTTACTTCTGTACTGCTGATGGCAGGTGCTGCCTTCAAAGCTGGGTGGCCAGAGAATAGTGGCTATTGGCCAGGTGACCAGCTCTGAAGGCAACGTGGCTGCCAGCAGCAGCACAGAACTGAAGTCTAAGAGGCAAGTGCACACTCCAGCTATGTATTCCTCTCTTTGGACTGCTGAGGCTTTTCCTTCCCTTTAAGCCCAGAAGAGGCAGCCATTCTGAGAAGGGGAAAGTGGCTCTTCATCACAGCTGTTTCCCAATAGCAATTAGGGGAGGGCACAGCTAAGATGAATCATCGGTTTTTCTCCTCCAGGTGGTTTTCCATACAAGCCTACAAAAAATAGTTATTGACTAAAAGCATATGGAAGTGGGAGGTCAGGTAGCTGCTACTGGATGTGGGGCTAAAGCTTTATAAAAAGGAGGGGGGAAATCTTCTTCTAGCCAGGCAGGAGCTCAGAGGAGAACTGAAGCCAGTTTGAATAAGCTATTGCTTGGGAAAGATTTAAGTTTTGTCTCTGTAACTGAACTTATGTGGTTTGGTTTTTTTAAATCTACTTTTCATAAAATGTGCTGAGAAGAGATGGCTAATGACAACTTGGTTTACGGACACCACACCTCTCTGCTCAGACTACAGCATCAGCAACATGGTGTCATGTGGCCATGGTTTTTGTGGTTTCAACAGAGCCCAGTTCCAAAGAGTCTGAAAAGCAGAGCACATCAAGGGATGGGACAAACACCTGCCCTCTCACTTCTTTTCAGACAGCTGGCATTGCAAACTTTAAAACAAGGACTTCAGCTCTTGGCTGCTCATTCAAACATGCTCCACAGCTCAGCAGGGAGTAAAACAAACAGCACATACTGTCCTGAAAACACAAATTGAGAGAGCTCCCTGAAGCAGCACTATTAGATAAGGTTCTACTATTGGTTGCACCTGGGAGAACTCTCCTGCACCCAGGTTTCCCCTTCCAGCTGGATGTGTCTCACTTGGCTAAGGAAATTGTGGGACGAAGGACTCAAGATGATGGAGGCTCTTTTCAGTGTTCTGTACCACCTGTCACAGCACCCATCTGTCCTTCACCCAGTAAGGATGCTGCGGCCAGTGCAAGGTTTGATATTTATTATCCAGTTCCCCACTGCATATAATGAAATCACCCAAGTAGCCAGATCACACCATCAGCACATGATGTTTCTGGAGCAGCAGAAATTTAGACAATCTGTATATAGTTCCACCTTTCTGCTTCTAGTCCAGCCCCTCTTATTAAAAACTTGGATCCACCCCTGATAATAGATGCTGCTTAAACTAAAAACTTCTCCATACTGAACTCCAAATATTGTTTCAAGCTCTTTTGTTTCTGTATTGCTGTGTCTAACACTGAGAATGTGGCCAGATACAGATTAACATGGAAATAAGACAGTTAATCTTTTATGGGTAGAAGGCTCCTGTTTTGTCAGCATAAAATAAAAAAAATTTCATACTAGTTTTCCTAGCCAATTTGCTGACAGGTAAAGGATGGCGCTTCAAGCATGTAACTACGTGCTAGAGAAAACAATCTATTAGACATTTTAATTGGTTTCATGTGGGTTTCATTACATGGAATAATAGAGAAACACACTCATTCTGTATTGCAGAAGCAGGTTACTCCACCCCATCACCCAAAGGCAGAAGGGTTCTCTTTATTCCTGAACCCCTACCCCTCCATCCATTGTCTGTGGCACATATAGGGATAGAAAGTGCAATCCCTCATGAGTCCTTGGTCTGTGGGCCATTTACCCTAACCAATTCCTTTTCCATATGTGAAAAGTTCCTTCATGCCCAGGGATCTTTAGGCAGTAGCTGTAATCTCCAAATCAGCAGATCAATACAAGCTATAGTTACTGTTAAACGACATATTGTATATTGGGAAAGAGGAGAGAAACAGACATAATTTACTTTACTCATGTGTAGACATAGGTACAGGAAGCTGCAGTACCGTAGGTCAAAAAACATATGTTACAAAGATTAAAGACTGATAGTGGAATCATTACTCACTCAAAATGTTTCCCACTCTGGTTAACTCCCCACCAAAGTCCTGTACAAGTGCCTTAACGCCTTATGGGGCCCTATTTTGGGCTCTCCCCAGCAAGAGTCTCTCAATTTCTTGCTAGCTGTCTTTCAGGCTCAGCTCCAGGTCTTCCTCCTGTTCTCTCTAGAGCAGGGGTCGGCAACCTCTGGCCCGAGGCCCGCCAGGGTAAGCACCCTGGAGGGCCAGGCCAGTTTACCTACGTGCCGCCTCTGCAGGTTCAGCCGATCGCGGCTCCCACTGGCCGCGGTTCACCGCTCTGGGCCAATAGGGGAGTCAGGAAGCGGCGCGGGCTGACAGATGTGCTGGCCACGGCATCTCACAGCCCCCATTGGCCCAGAGCAGCGAACCGTGGCCAGTGGGAGCCGCAATCGGCCGAACCTGCTGAGGCAGCAGGTAAACAAACCGGTCCGGCCCACCAGGGTGCTTACCCTAGCGAGCCGTGTGCCAGAGGTTGCCGACCCCTGCTCCAGAGCTTTGCAGAGTTCCCAGCCTGCCTCTCTCAGATTTCCTATTAAACCAGGAGCCTCTGTCTCCCTACTTCTGGCTTAGGGACTAGCCTCCTTCAGCTCTGGGCAGGCTTCCTTCTTTATAGGCCTGTGGCTGCCCTTGCAGACACACCTCTTTCCCAGGCACCACAATGGGGGTCCTACTTAAGATACTCTCAGTTTCATTAACCGTTTCCTGTGTCCTGTTCCTTCTTACCTAAACTCTCCTTGGGGAATTACCCTTTCAGGCACAGGGCCCTGAACTAGCCCTATGACAAGAACATGCCATTTTCTTTACTGAGGGTTGTTTTTGATGTGGTTTTTGTTTGTTTTGTCTCTGCAAGAGATTACACAGCAGGAGGAGAGAGGAAGGGGAAGCAAGAGGAAGAAGGCTTATGACTGGGGTGGGGTTGAAGGTCCAAGAGTAGATGTCAATACTGAAGTCACACAGCTGAGAGTCTGTGGGGACTGGCTCCAGGTGCTGTTGCTGAGGTTGGTGGTGGTGGTGGTAGCGGTGTTGCTGCTGCAAGTGGGCCTGCAAGGGATGGGGCCTTTTATAGGTTGCTCCCAGTTCTTCTTCATGACAACCAGCATCTTTTCCTGGGCATGTACAACAGTTAAATTTCCTCCATCCTCTCAATCAGCTGTTGTCCTCCTGACAGACATTCTGTAGCCTTCATCAGTGCACACTGGAGCACTTTTAATATCCAAGTTAAGTGATGTAGGCAGGGAATATTCTAAGACCTCCATGCCCAATAGAATCACCAGGTTGTACAAACTCCTAGATCTCATCCAATTCTCCAGTGTTTTGCCTGTGCATGTATAATGGCAGGTTTTTTCCATTTATTTCTGCCCTTTGACAACAGAAGACTTTCTTCTCTCCAAGCTTCCACTTTACAGTAACTTACCTTGTTTGGGAAGGGCTGGATTCCCTTTGGAGCCATCAGTGCTGTTTCTTGCTTGCTGAAGAATGAAATAGAGGGTTTCCTCTCCTAGGAGAAACACACAGGGGGACTAAAAGCCCGTATCAAACCTGCTAGGTTCTGGGACACAAACTCAGGACCTATACGGCAGTGCTAACCCCTGTGCCAGCCCATTATCTCATTTATTAATAAGTTTAAATCCTCATCTGTAGGGCCGGATTTCCAATTAGGCATGTGCCTAGGGGCAGCTCAGCATTCTAGGGATGCCTTGCCTCTCTAAAACTGTGCGCAACACAAAGGTCAGATGGAGGGGGGTGCTGAAGATGCTGTGCCTAGGGGCGCGTAAGGTGTAAATCCGGCCCTGCTCATCTGTTGTGGTACAACGGAAGCCTGAGGGTGAATAAGGCAATGAATATTTTCAAGAGCCCCACTTTTGTGGTAGGTTAATCTGAGGCAATTTAGGTACAGGCCCAAGTGAATGCTTAAATCAAAGCAAAAACATCACTGGCCTCAGGATAAGAAAAACATTTTAAACATAGCTGGTCTGAAAAAAGACGGTTACTCACTGTTGTAACTGTTGTTCTTCGAGATGTGTTGCTCCTATCCATTCCAGTTAGGTGTGCGCGCCGCGCGTGCACGGCTCTTCGGAACATTTTTACCCTAGCAACACCGGCGGCCGGCTGGGCGCCCCCTGGAGTGGCGCCGCTATAGCGCTAGATATATACCCCAGCCAGCCCGTCCACTCCTCAGTTCCTTCTTGCCGGCTACTCCGACAGTGGGGAAGGAGGGCGGGTCTGGAATGGATAGGAGCAACACATCTCGAAGAACAACAGTTACAACGGTGAGTAACCGTCTTTTCTTCTTCGAGTGATTGCTCCTATGCATTCCAGTTAGGTGATTCCCAAGCCTTACCTAGGCGGTGGGGTCGGAGTGAGACGTGGCAGAGTGCAAGACTGCGGAGCCAAAGGCTGCATCGTCTCTGGATTGCTGCACCAACGCGTAGTGGGAAGCGAAGGTGTGGACAGAAGACCAGGTGGCCGCTCTACAGATGTTCTGGATGGGGACATAGGCCAGGAAGGTGGCAGACGAGGCGTGTGCTCTTGTAGAGTGAGCTGTGAGACGGTTAGCTGGTACACAAGCAAGCTCGTAGCATGTTCTGATACATGCAGTGACCCAGGAGGAAATCCTCTGAGAGGAGACCGGCTTGCCTTTCATGCGCTCCGCAACTGCTACGAACAGTTGGGGCGAACGCCGGAAGGGTTTTGTTCGCTGTATGTAGAAAGCCAGGGCCCTGCGGACGTCCAGGGTGTGCAGCTGTTGTTCCCGACTCGAGGCATGAGGCTTCGGGAAAAAAACAGGAAGGAAAATGTCCTGGTTTAAATGGAAGGCCGACACCACCTTAGGGAGGAAGGCCGGGTGTGGCCGAAGCTGAACCTTGTCTGCATGAAAGATGGTGTACGGTGGACCGGCCGTCAGGGCCTGGAGCTCGGAAACTCGCCTCACTGAGGTTATGGCGACGAGGAAAGCTGTTTTCCACGAGAGATGGAGCAGCGAACATGTGGCCAAGGGCTCAAAGGGGGCTCTCATGAGCCTGGCCAAAACCAGATTCAGATCCCAGGGTGGAGTAGGATGCCGCACTGGCGGGAACAAGCGATCTAGGCCTTTGAGGAAGCGGGAAACCGTCGGATCGGAGAAGATGGACCGGTGACCGACGGGCGGCCTGAAGGCGGATATGGCCGCTAGGTGCACTTTCAACGATGAGACCACGAGACCTTGCTCCTTAAGTGACCAGAGGTAGTCCAGGATCGTTGGTATAGGGACAACGAACGGATTCAGGTCTCTCTGATCGCACCAGATTGCGAATCGCTTCCATTTCGAGAGGTAGGTCGAGCGAGTGGAGGGCTTCCTGCTCTCTAGCAGGACTCGCTGGACCGCCACCGAACAAGCACGCTCCGCGTGGGTCAACCACTCAGGCACCAGGCTGTAAGATGGAGGGACTGCAGGTCCGGGTGGCAGAGCCTGCCGAAGTCCTGCGTTATTAGGTCCGGCCATAAGGGGAGAGGGATGGGATCTCGTACTGAGAGCTCGAGCAGCAGAGTGTACCAGTGCTGTCTCGGCCAGGCCGGAGCGACGAGTATGAGGTGGGCCCTGTCCCTCCGAAGCTTGAGAAGCACCCGATGTACGAGCGGGAACGGAGGGAAGGCATATAGGAGGTGACCCGACCAGGAGCAGAGGAATGCGTCCGACAGGGAGCCCGGGGCGCGACCCTGGTACGAACAGAACTGGTGGCACTTCCTGTTCTCTCTGGAGGCAAACAGGTCTATCCGGGGAAACCCCCACCTCCGGAAAATTGTGTGCACCACATCTGGGTGGAGGGACCACTCGTGGGAAAGGAATGACCTGCTGAGACGGTCGGCCAGCGTGTTCTGCACTCCTGGAAGATAGGATGCTACCAGGTGAATCGAGTGGGCTATGCAGAAGTCCCACAGGAGCATCGCTTCCGTGCAAAGCGGGGAAGATCGGGCCCCACCCTGCTTGTTGACATAAAACATCGCTGTCGTGTTGTCCGTCAACACCGCGACACAACGCCCTTGGAGACGGGAGCGGAAGGCTTGACACGCGAGGCGAATCGCCTGCAGCTCCCTGACATTGATATGTAAGGAGAGCTCTCGGGGCGACCAAAGACCTTGGGTGTGCAGGTCGGCTAGGTGCGCCCCCCACCCTAGCTCTGAAGCATCCGTGGTCAGAGTGACGGATGGTTGAGGAGGGCGGAAAGAGACTCCAGCACACACGACTTCTGGGTCCAGCCACCAGGTGAGCGAAGCGAGGATCGGCTTCGTGGGCGTGACTACCAAATCGATGGAGTCGCGGTGGGGCCGGTACACTGACGCAAGCCAAATTTGAAACGGGTGAAGGTGCAACCTCGCGTACGGAGTGACGAACGTGCACGAAGCCATGTGGCCCAGAAGGCGGAGGCAGGAACGCACCGTTGTCCGTGGAAAGGATTGTAGGCCCCGAACTAGGGAGACCAGAGACTGATGCCGAGGTTGGGGCAGGCAGGCCCTGGCCAAATTGGAATCCAGGACCGCTCCGATGAACTCCACTCTTTGCGATGGAGTCAACATCGACTTCTCGGCATTTATCATAAGTCCTAGGCGCTGAAACAGGGCTAGGATCGTGGTCATGTGAGATGCCACCAGTCGGACTAGCCAATTGTCGAGATACGGGTAGACATGTATCCGACGGCAGCGGAGGGCCGCAGCAACCACTGCCATACACTTGGTGAATACCCTCGGCGCTGTGGAGAGGCCGAAGGGTAGCACTGCGAACTGGTAGTGCGTACTGTTGACAACGAAGCGCAGGTAGCGTCGATGAGGAGGGTAAATCGCGACATGAAAATATGCATCCTTCATGTCGAGGGCGGCAAACCAGTCTCCCGGATCCAGGGAGGGGATGATAGTCCCCAGGGTCACCATGCGAAACTTGAGCTTGACCAGGTACCTGTTGAGCTCTCGGAGGTCGAGTATGGGTCGTAGACCTCCCTTCGCCTTGGGGATGAGAAAATATCGGGAATAGAATCCCCTGCCCCGCATGTCGTGAGGCACCTCCTCTATGGCACCCAAGCTCAGCAGAGACTCGACCTCTTGTAAGAGGACTTGCTCGTGAGAGGGGTCCCTGAAAAGGGACGGGGTGGGGGCGAAACAAACTGAAGGCGGTAACCGGACTCTACCGTGTGTAGCACCCAGTTGTCCGATGTAATCTGGGACCACGCCGGGAGGAAGTGGGAAAGACGGTTGAAAAATAATGGGGAAGGATCCAGTGGAGAGACTGATGGGCCGTCCTCGGGCGTCCCATCAAAATGCCTGTTTCGGTCCTTGAGGGGCCTTGGAGGGCGCCTGGGACTGGGTACGCCGATTGCCCGATGGTCTATGGCGGTTCAGTCTGCCTCTGCGTCCATTATCAGGCCTCGACCTGGACTGATTGAATAGGCGATAGGGCTGCTGCCTGAAGGACCTCCGCTGGGTCGCAGGTGTGTGCATGCCCAGGGTGCGGATGGCAATGCGCCCATCCTTAAGGGTCTGGATTCTGGAGTCCGTTTTCTCCGAGAATAGGCCCTTGGTATCGAAGGGCAGGTCTTGCAAAGTATACTGGACCTCTGGTGGCAAGGTGGACGATTGCAGCCAGGAGATCCTCCTCATGGTCACTCCTGATGCCAAAGTCCTGGCTCCGGAATCTGCAGAGTCCAGTGAGGCCTGGATGGAGGACCTGGAGGCTTTCTTGCCCTCTTCTAGCAGGGCGGAGAACTCCTGCCTGGAGGCTGTGGGAATCAACTCCGTGAACTTAGAGAGAGCCACGAAGTTGTCGTAGGCATAGCGGCTAAGGAGAGCCAACTGATTTGATATTCGAAGCTGGAGGCCACCAGCCGAATAGACCTTTCGGCCCAACAGGTCCATCCTGCGCGCGTCCTTGGACTTCGGCGCTGGCGCGGGCTGCCCATTTCTTTCCCGGTCATTCACTGACTGTACAACGAGGGAGTCTGGGGCCGGGTGTGTATACAGGTACTCGGTCGGGGGTACGGAGTACTTCCGCTCCACTCCTCGAGCAGTGGGAGGGATGGACGCAGGCGATTGCCAGATTGTAGTGGCATTTCTTTGAATAGTCCGAATAAAGGGCAGCGCCACTCGCATGGGGGCCTCAGCTCCAATCACATTAGTGACTGGATCCTCATCCTCAGTGACCTCTGCGACCGGGAGGTTGATGGCTTGTGCCACCCGACGGAGGAGGTCCTGATGGGCACGCAAGTCAATCGGTGGGGGATCCGATGATGAGGACCCCGCCACCGCCTTGTCCGGCGAGGAAGACGAGGAATGGCCCTGACCCATGGCTAGCGGCTGTGGCTCGTCCATGGGGTGCGAAGTCTCCGCCTCTATGGGATGTTCCGCCGGTACCGGTGGCGGTGGAACCTCAACCGGAGGTGATGGAGGGGGCCTGCTGACGGTGGCTTCCGGCACCCTGTGGTCGGAGGGCCTGTGTCGCTGGAGGGAGGGGGCGCCCTGAGCCTCATGAAAAGCCAGGGGGTCCAGAAGCCCCATTGCTGAGGACCGTGGTCCTGTCCTTGGGGGTCTGCTCGGTGATCTGCCCCGCTGTCCTCGTGCGAGGCGACCGACGGTTGGCGGGAAGGCCACGGGGGGGCAGAGGCGCTCAGTGACTGCGCCGTCGATGCCACTAATCTGTCCGTGTACGGTGCCGGGGACCGGTGCCGATCGTCGCGGTACCGGGAGCGAGAGCGGGACTTTCGACCGCGTGAGTATCGGGAGGTCGACCGCAATCTCGACCGTCGTCGACAGGAGCGGCTCCGAGAGCGGCGACGGGAGCGGTGCCGTGATCCGGGCCTTCTTCGGTGCCGACGGTCCAGAGACCGGGACCGGGATCACCTCCGGGAGTGCGACCGGTACCGCGATGAGGAGCGGTACCGGGACTGCGACCGGCACCGAGACGGAGAGCAGTACCGGGATGGTGACCGGTGCCGGGACCTGGATCGGCGTGAAGGTAACCGTCTCCTGGATCGGGATCGGGAGCGGGACCTGGATCGCCTTCTAACCCGTCTGTCAGGGGAAGGAGGCCGTATCATGGCCGGCTTGCCCACTGACTGCACAGCCCGCACCGGTGGTGCCGGGGGCCGGAGGCTCGGTGCCTCTGTTAGTTCTATGAGCTCCCTCGCCGTCGAGAACGTCTCGGGCGTGGACGGGAGAGGCAGCTCGACCACGGCTTGCACTGGGGGGCACGGAGGTACCGGACTCAACGGCCCTGTTGGCGCCGGAGTCAACGGTACCGCGCATGGTCCGTGCGCTGTCAAGGTCGGTACCGAAGGCGCCGCCACTGGCTGCTGGACAGGTGGCCTCGATGTAGCAGTCTTCCCAGACTTGGGCTGCGGCTTCCGTTTCCCGGATGGTGAGAGGGAACAGTGCCGGGGCTTCGGTGCCGGTTGTTTCTTCAGAGACTCGGTACCGGACCGGTGGGGGACCGCTGGAGCGCTCCGTGCCGAGGACGACAGCGGAGCCGATGGTGTCGGCACCGCAGGGGTAAGCGCCAATTCCATTAGGAGCTGCCTTAATCTAATGTCCCGCTCCTTTTTCGTTCTAGGCTTGAACGATCTGCAAATAGGGCACTTATCTGGTCGATGGGCCTCACCAAGACAACGCAGGCAGGAGTCGTGAGGGTCCCCAATCGGCATGTGCCGCTGGCAAGCCGCACAGGGCTTAAACCCCGGTGTCTTGGGCATACGCCCGCACCGGACGGGAAAAGAGGGGCTAAGCCCCCCTAATTCCCCTAAATCTACTTAATAATTTACTTAACTAACTATCTTAACAACTATATACACTAACTACAAAACTAGAACCAAGGTGAGCTAGGGAAGTGGAGGACAAACGAGCACTCCACTGTTCCAACTGGCCATCACGGGCGGGAAGAAGGAACTGAGGAGTGGATGGGCCTGCTGGGGTATATATCTAGCGCTATAGCGGCGCCACTCCAGGGGGCGCCCAGCCGGCCCGCCGGTGTTGCTAGGGTAAAAATGTTCCGAAGAGCCGTGCACACGCGGCGCGCACACCTAACTGGAATGCATAGGAGCAATCACTCGAAGAAGAATAAATATTTGTCTAAACTTCCAGACTGCAAAGAGTTGCCTTTTCTCAGGTGATTCCTTAGTGCTGCTTATCGGAGGGGCTTTTCCCTTTCTCTGCCTTCCCACCTTTCAGGAAAGCACAGGCAAGTGCTTGGAGCACAGTCTTTCCAATTCCCCCTGCTGCTCGAGAACAACCACCTCAGCTCCTCAGCTGTCAGTCAACTCTGACTGACAGAGGGGAGCCATGTAATCATGTGCTGATTACTATGAGGTCCTATGAGAACAGTCTCACTCAGATTATGTATTTCAAGTACATTTACTTAGATTTCCACACATGCTATCATAGTTCCAGATGACTTTGTGCATGCCGCCATCCCTGGCAGAGAGTGCCCCATTACCTAGTGAGAGTAAATATGCCTCGTAGGTTATCAGCAAAGCAAAGCTCTGATTAAATGATTGAGAGTACCAGACAGATTTCTGAACTTCTGTAGATCCAAGCTCCCAGTTCCATGCAAGACAGTGGATAGGCTGTAGTGTGGAGAAGTCTGGGTTTTTAATTGTTGTTGTTCCTTCCTTTTGTTTTGCTCTGTTTTTGTTTAGTTGTTTTGTTTTTAACTCACTTTCTGTTTGAGCTGATTCATGCCTTTACAAATGGTCAATTCACTTGTCAAGTCAGGATCCATTGAAACTCAGTTAAGATCATTCTGAGGGTAAGAAAAAGACAAATATGAAATGGCTTCATAATATAACCAAAGGCTGCTCAGAACACACCCCAACACTCCTCCATCTCCAGGGCTAGCCTCAGGCATAAGCACTGCAAGGGACTGCTTGGTGCCTCAGGAACTCACAAGCCAGCCCAGCCTTCCCCATCTCTGGCAATTAATTCAGAGGGAAAGCAAACTCAGGGACTGATCTCATAGCCTCATAGCAATAGAACCTATAAATGGTTAGGCCAGTCTATTTCACTCCACCCTCAGAAAACCACACCCCTCCTTATAATGATATATTGGAGTATATGAATTAGATAGAAACATTTTCTGAACTAATTAAGTCAGATTCAATTTCCTCTGAACATGGCTATCTTATTGACCTAAGTTTACTTATATGGCCTCCATTACCTTAGGAGCTGAACATCTCACAGGTTTTATTTGTATTTATCTTTTCCACACCCATGTAAGGTAGGGCAGGGCTATTATCCCTATCATAGAGGCTGGAGCACCCACCAGCAGCGCCTCGCCCTGCCCCACCGCCCCAACTCACCTCCGCCTCCACTCCGCCTCTGCCTCCTCCCCTGAGTGCGCTGCCGGATCCTGCTTCTCCCCTCTCCCTCCCAGTTCTTGCACTGTGAAACAGCTGTTTCATGCAGCAAGCCTGGGAGGGAGGGGGAACACGGTGCACTTGGGGGAGGAGTCAGGGCTGGGGTGGGAATTTGGGGAGGAGTCCAATAGGGGCAGGGAGGGGCGGAGTTGGGGCGGGGACTTTGGGGGAGGGTTGGAATTGGGGTGGGGGGGTTGCGAGCACCCACCAGCGCTGAAAAAAAGTTGGTGCCTGTGATCCCCATTTCCCAGGTGGGGATCTGGGGCAAAGGGAGGATAAGTGACATGCTCAATATCACCCAGGAAGTCTGTGATGGAACAGGGACTTAAATATAGAATAAGGACTTGAACTCAGGTTTAGCTAGATCCTAAACTAGGGCCCTAACCACTAGGCCAGCCTCTCTCTCTAGTACATGAGATAACCTATAGACTGAAAGAGAAAAAGTAGAGCTCTGTGACAAGACTTAAATACTATAGGACTTTGCTTAGAGTTAAAGTTTTTTTAAAACTTTAAAGTTAAAGATCTTCTCCCCACAGTATGACCAGTATTGTAACAAGATGCAATACTTGTTTTTACAGCCCCCTAATGGTGAGAGTGGAAAGGAAGCCATGAACTATGTGATGTTCCAAGCAATGTCACAAAGGCATACCTCAATGCACCTGGCACTGGTAACTGAATAACCTTTACTGTGACACATATGTAATGCTTACATCTTTAATTAAATATGTTTATATAAGAGAGGGAAGGAATCTTCCTGGGGAAAAAACGATATAACCAATGTGGATGGTCCTAGCTAAAAGACAACTTACCTGAACTAGCAAACAATTAAGATAATCAAAGCATTAGTTTTTAAGGAGCTGTCACTTTTTACAAAATAGTATGTGCCTTGGAATCTACAGGGGAATTTAATCGGACATACTGTATGAGTTACTGTGTATTACAGGGAAGAGGTTTCAGTACAGTGGGAAAAGGGGAGCAGAGTTTGCCTCTGTGCTTCCTAGTTGGGTTGGGAAAGGGATGAACGGTATTGCCAGTCCCAAGCATTCAAAAATCATGATTCAGCCCCCCAAATCATAAGATTGGCTTAAAAGTCACAAAATTTTAAAAAATAAATGTGAAGTCTTCCGGATGCACTTGAGTCGCATTTTAATGCTTTTGTCTATAACCACGAGGGCTAGAAAAACTTACTTAAAAATAAAAAGAAAGAAAGAAAGAGCTGAGATTCTCATGTATTCAGAAGACTCAGGGAGCTAGGGTTTAAGAAAGACACCAAATATTGTGAGTCTCACAATAAAATTGCAAGAGTTGGCAACTTTGGGTTGAACTCAGAACCTCACATGAGAGACAGAATGTGCTGTCTGGGAGGACAGAGTTTGTCTTGGGGAGAAAAATTATGATATTTGTGGACACATAGAAAAAACAACATAGTTGAGGCCTAAATCAATATCCATACCTGTTCTCACATCTAGAATCAGCAAGAACTGTACATGTAAATAAAGCTAGATTATATTCATCTCATGCTTGTGTTTACTTATTTATCTCCTAAAAAGAAATTAAACTTCTTATGGATTCTTATGCCACCTGACCACTCAGGTGCCACTGTCCATACTACAGCCACAGTAGTATTTATTCAATATTTATTCAACATTCAGTTGACTATCACAAGATGACCCTACTACAGGCTGGAAATGCAATATTCCCAGAGCTGTTCAGGAATTTTACATCAAAATGTTTTGGTTTTTTTATGGAAAATGCAGTTTCTACAAAAACAAAATTTTCTGTGGGAAAATTTTGATTGTGCTGAAAATTATCAGTTTTCTATTGGGAAAATCAAAACAAAATATTTCACTTCATATCAGGTTGACCTAAATAAAAATGTTTTGTTTTAGTCAGTTCTGTAGCAGTCTGTGTCTGCTTGAGTTGCCACAGTGCCACGTGAGAGTTGTAGTTCAGGTGCTTATTGTACTTATTCTTTCCTTTGGGCACAGTCTCCATGGCTAGACTACATGTCCCAAGATGCACTGTGGTCTCCCTTCTGATGGAACTGATTGGTATCACAAGACCATAATGTATCAATGGGAGATGCAGTCACACTGGAGAGCCCAGGCCACACAGGAGAAGGAAAATGTAAGACTTTAGAACTACAAATCCCATGAGGCGCTGTGGCAGTTTAGGGGACTGATTAATGTCAAACTGAGCTGTTTTGATTCAATTTAACAAACCAAAACTAAACAGTCCATTTCAGGAATGTCAAAATGAAACATTTCAAATCAATTTTTTTTTGGATCTTTCTGTTCCACAAAATATTGCAATATGTTGTCTTCTTGTGCCATTTCAGAATGAAAACAAATATTGAAACAGCAGAATTTTCCACAGAACAGAAATTCCCAATTTTCAACCAGCTGTCAGGATTATACACAGTATCAAATGCAAAGAAGCAGTGTTGCCACCTGACAAAGGAGGGTGAACAGCTCCCAGAACTGCTCCGACCACAGCTTGGAAGGGGGAGAGGGAACCCTGCTGCAGCCCTCCAGGCCTGCGAGAGGGGAGTGAAGAACCTCAGGAGGAGCAGAAGTGAGGCTGAGCTGAGGGGAAGTTGGAGGAGGGGGTTGAACTGGTGAGGACATGCTAATGGGGTGCTGAACTGAGGTTGGAAGGGCTGAACTGAAGGGGGCTCCTTCAGCAAGGGCCAGAATGACCTTACCCAATAAATTTGGGAGAGTGGGCAACACTGTCTCACACTCACACTGGGGAGAGGCAAGGGGAGTTCAAAACTCAATAGACAGCCCAAAAATAAAATCAACTCCCTCCTCCCCCAACAATATAGTCTTTTAAAAAGCCTCCTGATTGTTTGGGCCAGTCTCCTGGTACTTTGGGGACTGACTCATGATTTTTGATCTCTTCAGGTTGGCAATCCTGAAATAGCCAAAGCAAAGGTGCCAACTTCTGCTGGCACCGGTGGGTGCTCGACTCCCTTCTGCCCTCGACCCAGCCCCAACTCCACCCCTGCCCCGCCCCATTCCAACCCCTTCCCCAAAGTACCCGCCCCAACTCCGCCCCCTCCCTGCCCCTATTCCAACTCTGTCCCCAAATCCCTGCCCCAGCGACACCTCTTCCTCGCCTCCTCCACTGAGCGCGCCACGTTCCCACTCCTCCTCCCTTCCTCCCAGAGCTTTTTACGCTGCAAAACTGTTGTTTTGTGGCAGCTGGGATGCGGCGCACTCAGGGAAGAGGCGGAGGCAGAGGTGAGGTGAGGCGGGGGGGCGGGGAGGGGAGCTTGGCTGCCAGTGAGTGCAGAGCACCCACCAATTTTTCCCCAGCGGTGCTCCAGCCCCAGAGCACCCATGGAGAAAGCGCCTATGAGCCAAAGGGACAAATAGTATTTGTGTTGTTTGTCACAAATGATATAGTAGGAGAAATGGACCTCCAGTGGACAGTACTATCATCACACAAACCTTCTGTGAAAATAATGAAAATTTACAGCAAAATATAATTAAAGGGAATGGTCTAAACTTAACAAATTTCACATCAGTCTATACAATAGGCATTCCCAGCTCCTGCTGATGCCTCAGTAAAACTAATATTTCTTCCATCATAAATGCATTGCAATAGCCTAAGGGGAAACAATCCAGAGGTCTGTGAGAGTTGAAATAGTAATTTGTTTTGAAGAAAATTAAGGAGTGACGGGCTCTATTTGAGAAATTAGAGGGAAAGAGTTTTTGTGCCTTTGTTTTAAACAAAGAACTGGGTTTGAGTTTTATTTTCCATGAGAAAAGTTCTGGCTAGTTTTGCAAAAAGTCACCTGGTTTTCACATGAGGAAATACAGTATTTCTGTGACAAAGCCTGTCATTGTTTTCTTTATCAATTTTATCTTTCAGAGGTTTGTAGCTCAGAGATATGTGCTTTGTCCTGAAACTTTACAGTGCTTTTATAAACTTTACAAAGGATTTATAATAATAAATGTATATGGCTCTTTACAAACATAGATAGGTCATTATCCCTGCCCCAAAGAACTTGCAGATTAAGGGGAGGTCTACACTAGTGTAAGGCCAATTTTCAATTATGCCATTTTGTTTTGATAAAGCTGTTGTTTGGCCTCCATGTTGTTATCCCCTTCTTGTTTGCGCCCTTTTCAGTCCAAGGCAGGAAACTGCAGGGTTATAGAAATTTAATCTGCCTGGATACTGCTGGCAAGTCTGCCCAGTAACCAGAAAGAGCGGGAAAGAACATGTGATCAGGGTGTAGTCTATATAAGGACTTGTCACACAGAGACTGGTTGCTGTCCATCCCAGTGGCAGCCCAGTGCCTACAGTCCTAGCCAAGACCTCAAGTCAACCCTAGATGAAAAATGACTAGCGTAGCTTTGGTTCCTGATTCCCAGTGTTATTATTCCTGGTTCCTGCATCGTTCCTGAGGGTTCCCAAGTTCCTGTATTCCAGTGATCCTGTTGTGTTCCTGTCCTTGAGAGTGGTCCTAGTTCTGTCAAGCTTATCAGCTATAGTGATGTATTAGTTTCCTTGATTCATTGTACCTACCTGTCCTGTATTATTCTGGGGTCCCTGGCTGCAGGCCAGACTATAGTTAACGAGCAAGTACTTTTGCTTTGTTATATGTTTTCTGTTTGTTAATAAACCTTGTTCTGTTTGTACTTTATACCTGCCTCTTTGGTATTAATCATACCCAGTGATAGATAGGGGAGGGGGATGAATCTGTAGTGTGGAGGTTTGGAGGTAAATCCGTAGCTCCCTGTTGAAATAACCTGCGTAGGGGTTTAACAGTAGAAGCACTACGTCGGCGCAGCTGCACCACCGTAGCACATCTGGTGAAGATGCTCTATGCTGACAGGAGAGCGCTCTCCTGTCGGCATAATTACTCCACCTCAACGAGAGGTGTAAGCTATGTTGGCGGGAGAGCATCTCCTGCCAATACAGCACTGGTGTGGACAGCACTTAGGTCGCTATAATTTGTGTTGCTCCGGGGTGTGTGTGCTTTTTTAATCCCTGAGCGATGTATGTTACATCGATTTAAGCGGTAGTGTGGATCTGCCCTAAGATCAACAAGACAAACACAGACAAGAAACAGGACAAGATGAAGAGGAAAGGTCAGGAAAGGGAGATTATTGCGATGTAGAGAAGTAAGGAAGGACTCCTGGAAGGAATGGATTTAAGGAGGAATTTAGTAGAGAGAGTGGGCTCCATGGATAGAAAACGGGAGACTGGACAAAGCATAGAGGGCAGAATAATAGCTGATCCAAATCACAGAATGCAAGAGAGAGATCAACAGAGCAGTAAGGCTAGAGGATTGGGAGATACAGAGGGAGCAGGTGGGGAAATAGGAGGAAATAAGATCAAAGATCTCATGAAATGACTTTAACTAACCATGGTAAGAGTAGGTGTACCAGGTATATCCTGAATGAGAGCAGAGAAACATAGGGGAGTCTTTCTAGAGCATGATCTTTCCTTATTAACATCATTACTTTGTTTCTCATTAGTGTACCTAGAGTGAAGCACCCGGAGATTCATGGATGGCAGCTGTTTCCTCTCATTCTAAAACATTGACAAAACTATATGCACATAAGAAGTAACATTTCCTTTAAGAATACTGGGTGGTTAGTCGTTTGGGTTGAGAAACCTTCAGGTTTACTGCTGTAGGCCTGTGGGTGTAACTTATTTTCTCTGTTTTAGCAGGCCAGCCGTTTTTGTTGGAGAGAATTTCTCAGTTATAAAATTCCATGGCTTTACAGATAATAGATAAAGTGCTAAGCAATAAACTAAGATCTCCAGAACTAGGGGCCATGTCTACACTACAGACTTTTGCTGACACAAGTTACATCGGCATAAAGCCACCGCAGTTAGTATATCACTTGTGCGCATGCATATTTGGCTACTTGCATTGGGGCTGCATGTACTCACAAGGAGGGATTGTTTTGATGCATAGTGTGGTGCATTATGGGTACGTGTCAGTGTGCAAATTGCCCTGTCCAGTGCACCATCTTTTAGGAAGTTTTGACAATGCATGGTGGAGCAGCAACAAATTGCAACTCTCTCAATCCCATAATGTCATCTGTATCCCATAATTTTCGTGTCTATTTTGAAAATCCCCCAAACCTGCGCAGCACTTGTCGTTGCCTGCCATCTCTGCCAGAAGCATGGAGCCTGCACAGTTCTGCACTATTGTCATAAGTGTTGCAAGCACAGGATGCATGATCTTCCAGTATTTGCAGAGCCACAAGAAGAACCAAATCTGAGAAGATCATGATGATTTCTTGGAGGACAGATTGCTGTGGGATACAGCGAGAAACAATTTAAGATGGGATTCATGGAGCAGCTGCAGATGGTGGAGTGCTGCTTCTGGGCCTGAGAAACAACCATTGATTGATGGGATTGCATCATAAAGCAGGGTTGGGAGGACAAGCAGTGGCTGCAGAACTTTCAGATGTGCAAGGCTATATTCTTGGAGCTGTGTGTCAAGCTACCCCAGCCCTCCAGCATGAGAATACCCAAAATGAGAGCTGCACTGACAGTGGAGAAGTGAGTGGCAATTGCACTGTGGAAACTTGCATCACCGGATTGCTACCTGTCAGTGGAAAATAATTTGGAATTGGAAAATCCACTGTGGAGGCCATTGTCATGCAAGTGTGCAGGGCCATTAAACTTTTCCTGCTACTCAGGACTGTGACTCTCAGCAATGTATAGGACATAATAGATGGATTTGCAACAGTGGGGTTCCCGAACTGCAGTGGAGTGATCAATGGCATTCATAGCCCTATTTTGGCACCAGACCACCTTGCCACCGAGTACGTCAACAGAAAGGGCTACTTTTCTATGATTATGCAAACACTGGTGGATCACTGTGGGTGCTTCACCAACATCAGTATGGCTGGTCAAGGAAGGTGCGTGACACTTACATCTTTAAGAACACAGAACTGTTCAGAAAGCTGCAAGCAGGGACTTTCTTTCCCAACCGGCAGATTACCATTGGGAATGTTGAAACACCAATAGTGATCCTGAGGGACACAGCCTAGTCCTTTCTCCCCTGGGTCAGGAAGCCAATCACCAGCCACTCTGACAACACTAAGGAAAGATTCAACTACTGGCTCACCAGGTGCCCGATGATAGTTGAATGTGCTTTTGGTTGATTGAAGGGGCACAGGTGTTGTTTACTCACAAGATTGGATCTCAGTGAGAAAAACATCTCAATGGCTGTAGCTGCCTGATGTGTTCTGCATAACAACTATGAAGCAAAGGGGGAAAGGTCATCCCTCAGGTGGAGTGTGGATGTGGAACAGATGTCTGCTGAGTTTGAAGAGACAGACACAAGGGCTATCAGAGCTATACAGCTCAGGGAGGCTTTGAAAAAGCACTTTAACAGCAAGCCCAAGTAATGCATTGTGACCTGGCCCTGCAGTTTGGTGGCCTGTTAGGAACTGTGTGATGCTTGGTGCACATCTATGAATATAACTTTGTCAATGGACCTATTAATGTTGTGGTGCTTTCTCTACATTTATAATGATTACACTGTTTGTGTCACTGATCCTATGAGTTGTAACACACTGTACAATAATGAGTGCTTTCACTACTGCCAGGCATTCTGCAGCATATGTTGGGAACTAATAAAGATGAATGATTTTCCAAACAATACTGTTTTATTGAGTAATGAAAACACTTAAAAAAATTCTGTGCAAATTAAAAGCAAATACATTAAAACCTTAATAAATGTATGGATCAGTGTTTAAACAAGGGGAAGGAACATTCATAGACATGGTGGCTATGCATACAGCAACCGTGGCTCTCACAGGTCAGTGTATGTGTAGTTGTGGTTGTCCTTAATGTCCCCCAGTGGAATGGTGAGCCTAGGGATGCAGCCCCTGCGGTCCTGTGGAATGTTGAAGGTGAGCATAGGGGGGTGCTATACTGGAGTTCTCCATGGACTACAAAGGGAGGTGAGCACAGGAATGTTGAACCTGGAGGTCCACAAGAGACTGCATCATCTGTATTTGCTGCCAGAAAAGCCCCATTATGCCATGGTGCATCTAAGGCCTGGTCTACACTAGAAGGGGATCGATCTAAGTTACGCAACTTCAGCTACGTGAATAACGTAGCTGAAGTTGACATACTTAGATCTACTTACAGTGGTGTCTTCACTGTGGTAAGTTGATGGCTGACACTCTCCCATCGACTCCGCCTGCGCCTCTCGCCCTGGTGGAGTACCGGAGTCGACGGGAGAGCGCTTGGCGGTTGATTTATCACATCTAGACTAGACGTGATAAATCGACCCCCGCTGGATTGATTGCTGCCCATCAATCCAGACGGTAATGTAGACAAGCCCTACATCTCCAACTCCTGGGCCTTTCTCCTGTCTGCTCTTTCCTTCTCCATACAGCCTGCAGTATTCATCCTTCAGGCCCTTTGCTCAAGGTACGATGCAGCACTGGCTTGCAGGATCTTGCTGAACATGTCATCCCAAGTCCTGTTCTTTCTCCTCCTTCTCTGGCTCAGGCCTTCCGCAGGTGTGGCAGGTGAACCCCTCAAGGCCACAAAGGCAGCAGCTCCAGATAAAACACACAGAGGTACCACTGTCAGTATAGTCAAATGGAAAGCAAAACTTTAGATTCAGAATTCCCTTCCCTTGCTCTGCTAAAGTTGTAAACCAGACATGCTTATTGATGCTTCTGCTTTGGGGTGCTTGTGCATGGTGCCATTCACAGCACCAGCCATGGTGAGTATGACCTGCTGGGGTGATGGAAATGAGGAGGGAATTGCTCAGCTGAATGAAACTATGAGAATAGGGAAAATGCACTGAATACTGGCACCTTTTCCCTCAGGTGGTGACAATTTTAGCTGATCTCACTCCAGAGAGTAACAAAGGCACAGAGAGCACAGCTGATGCTAGTGTTCTGAAGCCACCTAGGCCCATATGCTGCTAGCCTGTACTGCAAAAGCGCCTGCCAGAGTTATCACTGACTGCTGTGGGAAAGCGTCCTACCGTGGAGGAAGATAAGGCTGCCATCCCTAGAAATCTTTGGCAGAGGATTGAAGATCACCCCCAGGAATGTTTCATTGCAAGCTTGATGCAGATGCGGATGCAGATATCTGCAGACCATGTTTTCAGATTGCAGATGGATGTGGATCCAAATGTTATATCTAGAGCCCTGCAAATCTATGGATATCTGTGGACCATGTTTGCACGGATACAAAGTTTGTATCCACACAGGGCTCTAGTGGTGTTACTATGTTGGCATAATGGAGAGCTTGCATCAGTGGGAGATGAATTTAAGTGTGGACCATGCACAACTAAGTTGATGCAAGGCAGCTTACATTGATCTAACTTTGTAGTGTAGACCAGGTCTAAGACAACCAGTTTCAGCAGGACAGGTCCTATAATGGGTTAGCCTGTGTTGGGGTATGGTACTGGTTGAGCAGGCCTATTAATACACATTCCCTTATGCAGAAGCTGCTGCCTCCCATATCTTGCCTCTCAGGATCTCTCAGAAGAGGCTCTAGATGGGAATTCTCCTTTCCATACTGCCCAGGACACTCCTGAGACTCTGCCTCTTCCTGGGAAAGGCATATGACTGAACAAACCCCTGTGTTCACACACTGCACCCTATTGTAATAATCTTTGTACAAAGTATGCCTTGCGAGGAGTCATTTGAAAACTCATAATTTACTGGTCAGTATTGTCCTCATAACATATATGTGGCACCACTGTATGTGAAGTTATAATATTTCCCTGTATGATGTTATTAACACATGTTCCAAACCCCGCAGCCCTGCCCAAGCCGAAGTCAGCAAACAGGTCTGTCCTAAACAAAGAAATGTGTGCGCGCCTTAATTTGCATTTAAGCAGTAAACAGAGTCATCAAGCAGGAAGGGAAAACAAAGGAAGTTCAAACAGGTGGGGAAAAAAACAGCAGGGAATATACTTCCACATAGGCTCTTTCTCTCCTGGATCTCAGCTGGAAAAGTTTTTCAAGAGGGGGACTGAAACTATTAAAAGGAGGGACAAACATCCCAAGACACCCCTCCTCTCTCTCCCTGTCCGTCTCTGTCACCGCACCTAAGACGACAAAGGAAAATAGTCACTGGACTCTGAAGGCAGGGTCCTGACCTGAAAGTTTGGTCAGTAATCTACTGGAGCATGTGGTGAGATTCAACTTTGCTGAATCTAATATTGTTTGTTAAGTTACGCACTAATATGCATTTCATCTTTATTTTTCTTGTAATCATTTCTAACTTTTATGGCTCATTACTTGTACTCATTTAAAATCTCTCTCTTTTTAATTAATAAACTTGTTTTACTGTTCTATTTAATCCAGTGTATTTAAATTGAAATGTCTGGGTAACTATTTAAGGTAATAAACTGGCATATCATTCCCTTAAGGGAATAATGGACTTAATATATTTTTACTGTCCAGGAGAGGGCTGGGCAGTACAGGACATACATTTCTAAGGAAAGATCCGGGACTGGGGGTGTGTTGGGTCACCCTGCAGCATAACCAAGGCAGGTCAGAGCTAGGGAGTTGCTGGCAAGCTGCAGTTACACACAGACACATGCATGTTGGAAGGCTGTTTGTGAGTGGCCCACGTGGGAACTACTACAGCAAGACAAAAGGCACCTGAGGTTGTAGGCGGGGTGACACAGCCCCCCCACTAGTTGTGACTGTGCCCCGGTATATGACAGGGCAATATCACAAACCCATCTGTATGGATTTTCTCGCTCTGTCAAGGTTCTTTACATAGGGAGAATCATATTTGGAAGCTCTCGAGCTTAATCAGTGCTTTTGTAGCTGGTATGTGTGGAAGATGGAGTGCTGTGCGCATGTCTGTGCGGAAGAATAGATTGCTGTATGTAATTTTAGTCAAGGACAGAATGAATTTCACCAGCAAACAGTCAATTTCACTCCAGCACACTCATTGATTAAGTTTGCTGGTGAAATTCATTCCCTCCTTGAAACTGACTAACTTGGCTGGTGAAATTAATTCCATGCAAACTCCATGAAATTCAATACTTTGCAATTTACACTACTGTGAATTTAAAAAAGAAAATTGTGATTTACTTGAAGCCCTACCTATAAAGAATGGTTTTATGAGACAAAGCTTCAGGTGCTGTCAATCTTACCCAGTTCACCTACCCCTCACTACAGGGCCAAAGGCAGAGGAACTCGGAACGATGTCTTAAGCTCACATCTGACACTGCCGTAGCCCATTCTCCTCTCCATAGCAATGTTCAATTCTCAAGTGTATCTATGGGAACTATGCATACAGAACCTGAGGAAAATACACCGCCACATATTTGTCTAATTCCTCTCCTCCATCCTCCTTTGTGCATAGGTATTACAAAGGTCTTAAAATAGTGTGCAACATGCCACATCTTTGCTGCAGTATCTACAGCAGATACTTGAGGCATCTGCATATCGAGAGGCGGTAGGTATGTAGGAAGCCTGTGGCTGGAGCTGACCTGCCGAGCTCCAGGCCACCCAGGGGGTCAGCTCTGAAGGCAGCACTGCCTGCCAGCAGCAAATTTCTCCATTGCTCTGCTGGTTGGCAACATAGCCTTCAGCTGACCCCCCTGGCAGCAGCCTCCATTCTCCGCTCTGCCTTGCAGCCAGGACAAATGCCCAGTTTTGGCAAAAAAGTAGCGACGTCCAGGACAGAGCTGAAAAAGAGGACTGTCTCAGCCAAAACAGGACCTGTGGCCACCCTACCATACAGATACACACTGACACACACAATGAAAGCAGTGCACTGTTCAGGAGCGAGAGATGGATATCTACTGTAATTTAGGATGGAAAACATCAGGTTATCCACTTTTATATGAAGATCAAATTCTCCCCCGTGTAATCCTTAATCAACAGCTCTTTGAAATTCTGATTCCTAAAGAATGTAATGTTGTCCATTTGCTGACATGAAAACTCCATCATAAAAAGCAAAGACTGGTATTTCTTCTGCTTCCCTACGCTGGAAAGCAGACTTCATGCACCAAGGTAATATATTGTTAGAGCTGGTGCAATTAACAGAATTTCTTCATAAGAGTGAAATAAGTTTTATTTTATTTGTAACCGTGTTTGCTATTTTTGTTAAACTCCTTCCTCTCAGCTCCTGCCCCAAGTAGAAATTCTGTCAAGAAGATTATTTTTGGCCAAGTCTCCTTCAAAAAGTCAAAAATCAGTAATCTCCCTTATAGCAACCTTGAGGCAACCTTGAGGAACACAGTAAAGGATGTTGATGGTAGTTTCTATGTGCATCTTACTTTATCTAAAGGCAACAAATGAAATATTAAATTAAATAGCATTTAAATGAGTCGTTTCAACTTTAGCTTTTTAGCATTAGACTCTCCTCGGCCTAGTGGCACGAGGCAACCCATTTTTCCACACTGCTGTCAGTCCAGAGCAAGATGTTTCATTCCTTTGTAAGTTGTCTCCATGATGGCATATCCTTTTGATTGTCCTGCAATTGATCATTCTTTGTCCTCCACACCTTCCCTTCCCTCCAGGTGGGATCCAAGCTAAGACATACCATATGCTTCTGCCAGAGGGTAGCCTGATGGCATGGCCAAACAACTGTAGCCTTCTCTATCTGATTACTAAGTCTATAGTGTGTTGACCCGTGCAGCGTACCACTTCCACATTGGTTATATGATCTCTCCAATGAATTCCCAAGATTTTTCTTAAACAATACTGATGGGGTGCATTTGACTTCCTGTTGTGTACTTCCACGTTTTTGAGGTGTACAGTAGGTTGCGAGGACAATAGCATTGTACAATCTCATTTTAGTGTGTGGATGTATTTCCTTATTCTTCCAGACATTTGATCCATTGGTTTTATTGACCCTTGTCTTCCCTTCTTTAAGTGAGCTGGCCATTAGCAGATATTGTACTTCCAAGATAGATGAAATAATCAATTCTTTTGTACCCTTCTACATCAATCACACATATGGCCATTGTTGAAAGCCATCTCTCCTATCTCCATGGTCTTGTTCTTCTGTTTACTGACATGAAGCCTCACTTTGGCCACTTCTCCTTTAGCCGTTGGTCTGGCTCCTACTCTTCGACCCTCTCTGGCTTGGGTGGCCCTACCAGGAATTCTACTCTTGCCAGCATAACTCTCAGGGTCACCAGGGTGCACATGTCTTCCCACCACAACAAGGCACTGTCCCTGGGGAATGATTTAAACAAGTCACTTATCACAAAGTGTTTCTCAAAGTGCACAGAGTAAATCAAAATCAGAAGAACACAAGGAAACTGGGCTTTAGAAAAATAACCTTGCCCTTCTATACCATCAACATCATAAAAGACCTTGGAAATCCACTACAGTAAAAATGTTTCTCACTTACACAGAATAAAAGTATTCATGCTTCAGTCTTTTTTAAAGAAAATAATGGGGCAAAGTGAGTCCTGATGTAACTGCATTTAATTAAATCAATTTGGATACATTTGGCCCAGTGGGTTGTGAAGAGGGGAGTTGTAGAAATATCCTGAAAAGCCCTTAAGTAATAGATCCCACAGGTACATAGAATTCCACTCCACATTTTCCTGCTGAGTTCCTTTGCTAGAGTGAATCACCAACATAAACACTCAAACAACAGCTTCAGCTTACAAACAAAGTCCATTTTATTAGATTCAGCTAGTGTGACCAGACAGCAAATGTGAAAAATCAGGACAGGAGGTGGGGGGTAATAGGAGCCTATATAAGAAAAAGACCCACAAATCAGGACTGTCTCTATAAAATCAGGACATCTGGTCACCCTAGATTCAGCACCATTTTTAGGCAGCAACTGTAAGCCGAAACTCCTCATGATAAGCTGTGTCTCTCCCTTTCTGCCATCGCCTTACTATAAAATTATTGTGGGATCTCTTGCAACTTCTCTTAGGTCCATGGTCTGTGAGGTATTTGGAACTGCACTGAGGTCACATATTTCTGTAGCTGTTCTGAACAGCTACAGAAGGAGGTATTAGCAGTAAAGACATGCCCTAAACTCATTTAGTGGTGCAATAAATAGGACCATCTTATAGTGAAGTGCCTTTTCCTCTCCCTACCACCTCAGAAAGAAAATACCAGAAATACCTAACTAAAGTAGAGTTTCATGGTAACAGGAAAGGGCTCGCTTGGCAAAAATACACCCCCGCTTCACCATAGGAGTGGAGGTGGGGATCGCTCTTGACCCCTTGTCGTTGCAAGAGGCGCTGGCAGCTGTGCAGGTGAGGTGTCTGTGGAAAGCCACAGCTGAACTCTCACTAGGAGAGCGGCAGCAAGATCAGGTACCACCGATTTTTCATCTTTTCCCCTGAAGGGATAGTGATGATGTTTCCTTCTCCCTGTACCTCTTTGTTCTTGTGACCCTCCTCACTATCTCCCATCCTCCTGCTCCACCCCCTGGCCACAGGGCTGTTGCTGTGCTGAGCTGCCCTACACTTTGGACATGTCAACACCCTCGATACTACAGTGCCCTAGCAATGCCAGCTTAACTCCGTGCAGTAGATGCAGCCTAGGCTACAGTGCCAGAAGGGAGTTTTCCACCAATGTAGGAACCCCACCTCCTCGAGCAAAGGTAGCTGGGTTGATGGAAGCACTCTTTCATTCGCCTAGCTGTGTCTACACCAGGGGCTAGGTTGGCATAGCTGTGGAGCTCAGGGATGCAGATTTTTCTCACCTACAAGAGCTGTAGCTATGTTGACCTATATTTTAGGCCTAAAACGTTGGGCAGAGGAGGAGAGAAGAATAGCTTAGGCAAGTAGAGGAGACAGAGCCTCTATCCAGGCTGCTCAGCACAGTGTCCCCTACTGCTGGGTAGCTGGCATTGCAACTGCAATAGTCCTATGACAGGACTGTAATACCCAGGACAGCCTCAGCCAAATCAGGACAACAGGCAGCTATGGTTTCACTATAATCAGAGTGCTGTGTATCATGTGATTCCACTGCTGAGGAATTCATTCTTTGCTGCAGAACTGTGATCCAGAATATCAGCTTTCTAGTCCTTAATAGTTGCAGACATAACCTCAAAACCAGGAACTGAGTGCCAACTGATACAGCTTCACCCGCTTGAGTCTGCAGAGCATCTGAAACAAAAGTTCTGAAAGATGTGACCTGCCTCATTCATCTCACTAGGGACTCCTTGATTCAATGGCTGAGTAACGTGGCATTTTCCCCATATGGCAGCCACGGAATAATTTTTGCCACAGAATTCACTATTTTGCGATACTGAGTGCCTGACATTTTATTTTCTGTCTCCCTGCTCTGCCAGAACCTTCCTCCAGCTGCCTCTTAGGGCTGGTCTACACCCAAAGCTCACATCAGCATAGCGATGATATGTGAAAAATCCGCACCCCTCAGCAATGTAGTTAAGCCAACCTAACCCCCGCTGTCATCGGCACTAGGTCAATGGAACAATTCTTCTGTCGACCTAGCTGTTGCCTCTTGGGGAGGTGGATTAACTATGGGAAATGGGAGAACCCCTCCTGTTGCTGTACCAAGGGTCTGTACTAAAGCCCGACAATGGTGCAGCTGCAGTGCTGCAGCATTTTAAGTGTAGACATAGCCTTAGTCTCCATCTTTCCCCACAGGAGTTAATTGGATTGCAGTACATGCCCTGCACTATTTGATATATTGTGAGGAGGGATAGCTCAGTGGTTTGAGCATTGGCCTGTTAAACCCAGGGTTGTGAGCTCAATTCTTGAGGGGGCCATTTAGGGAGCTGGGGCAAAAATCTGTCTGGGATAGTACTCGGTCCTGCTGTGAAGGCAGGGGACTGAACTTGACTCAATAGCCTTTCAAGGTCCCTTCTATGAGATAGATAGGTTAGAGGGGGGTGCTGGACTCCAGCTTGCAGCTATGGAGTGGGGGCAAAAGTGTAAGCTGGCAACCTGTCCTGCTTTGAGTTCAGCAGCCATGGTCTGGAAAGCTGGTTCATAAGTTCCTGAACCTGGCTACAAATTCTCCTCTTCCCAGGCAGGTGTTTTGGGGAAGGAGGTTCTGAGCTAGATCACCCAGAGAACATCACAGGAGCTGACAGCTGGGGAGCCAGGGAAGTGGCACACTGAAACCAGCTATAAGCACTCCCCTTTCCTGGCACACATGTAGAGAAGGAGGTCTAGAGCCTCCTCAGGCAGGTGCTGAGAACAAGCTCCTTTCTGTAGTTGGCCTGGGCTCAGGCATAGCCTCATTACATCTTTTGCCCCTGAGTCCCATACAGAAGCCCCATTCCTGGGCAATATCACTGTTCCCAGCTGGAGTTCAGCTCATCTTCAGGGTCTTTTCAGAGTCCAACTACAGTTCACTTGTTTCTGGTCCCTGGAGGCATTCCTACCACCAACTTCCTTTCTTTATAAGCCTATCCCAACTCCACCGCCAGCTGGGCTTCATCAGCTATTAGGCCTCATCAGTCCCTGGCTCTCCTAAAGGTGCAGCCTATAAGGTTAATTGGTCTATTTTACCTGTTCAGGCCTTGTATAGGGTAGATAGCCCATCATAAGTCAATTTCACCTTTTTAAGCTCCCTTTCTCCAGGTGGCACATGTTCTGCAGATGTGCCAAATAGGCACCATTTGAGTACAGGAACATCATCTAAGCAGGGCACAGAAATGTACCTTGTGATCTAATCAATGAAAACTAACCAATACAACTCAAATTTCCGAACTGCAAATACTCTTAATCAACTCCTCACAAACAAGCGACAGACGAAGAATTATTTACAGAATTTATCAGTAAATAATTCTGTAAAATTAAGATGTTTTTCAAAAATTGTAAATTGTTCTGAGGCAGTTTATGAACACAAAAAAGTGAACATCATCAAATACATTTCACTATGAATTATTCTTTCAGCTCTCCTTATGAGTAACTGAGTATTCTCACCCAGCTAATGTCCAAAAAAGTTCTGAATACTAAAAGAAAATAACCCCTTGAGGGCTACTACACCAAGTATTGTCTCAGAAGCCTGCCCCACTGCCATAGTATGAAGCAGGAGAAAATGCCAAAATGCGAGAAAGAGAAGAGATAAAAGAACAGTGAAAAGAATATGTCTGGTAGCTCAGCTGTGGAGTAGGCGATCATAGCTATCAAAAACCGTGATCTGCAGCTCTCTTTAAAATAACTCATTTCCTATGATCTATTTTTGCACTGGGTAGAAATACAACGCTGCCCCATAATCTATTTTTAGCATTTAAGTTCTCATGCAGGAAATCATTAATGACAAAGTTTAAACAGTATGCAAACTATGGTATGAGTGAACAGTCCAATTCTGCTTCCATTGAAGTCGATGGCAAAACTCCCACTGAGTTCAATCAAAGCAAGATTCGAGTCACTGGATGATCTTGCACCGTTTTGGCAATGGAAGTTTTGCCATAGGCTTTAGTGGGAGCAGAATTGGACCCCTATGGTATAATCAGATAGATAGCCAAACACATGGAATGAAAAAAAGCATAGATTATTTGTTTTTATTAACTAAACTTTTTTGAGTATTGATTCAGAAACACAGTATGTTGAGTATCATAAATACCCAGAGGAAATATAAAATCAGAGTGCAGCAGATATTCTGACAGTCTTCCAAAGTCTGGTTTTATTAGCTGGACTACGGTGCCAAATACTTTTCCATGTTATATGGTAATTGATAGTTTATTCAAATGATAAAGAGAGGAAGTAGTCAGATTACTTTTCTGCGTGCACTGGGAAACTTTGTGCCTATAATTGTAATAGTGTGGTGAAAATGTATGCATGAGGTATAACATTTGTATCTGTCTCATGTCATGTCACATGTTGTAGAACTGTATATAGCTCTGAAAGCACATGACTTCTCAAAGGCTCTGATCTTGCACACACTTATGCACATGCATGTAAATAGTTCCATTGACATAAAACATTTGTGTAAATATTAGCAGGATTGGGGCCTAACTCAGGGCTCATCTACACAACATGGATATTCAGGAAAGTTAATCCAAATTACCTAAAGGTGTGAATTTAAAGAGAATAGTTAAAGCACATTAAACCCCTGCATGGACACTCTCATTCAGAATTAAAATGGCCTTCATTCATCTTAGCTTTAAAACAAACCAGATTAAGACCACTGTAATTCTGAATGAGAGTCCAGACTCTGATTCAGGACAATGCTCAAGCACGTGAATCCCCCCTATTCAGAAAACCATGTGCTGAAGTCCAATTGACCTCAATGTAATTTACACACATGCTGAAGTGCTTTCCTGAATTAGGGTCTCAGTTAGTGATTTCTACATTCTCAGACCACTGGAGAAATATAATTTGTGGTTTAGGGAAAATCATAGCCCCAACGACTTTAAAGCAGGATGAAATACATTTCCTGTGCTGACCTCCAGATAATATCAATTTTGCCAATGTGTGTACAACAGGTTTTTTTTTACATTTGATAGACATTTTTAGTAGGAAATCGCTGATCAACATACCACAAAAAATGGTTCTGTAGGCTGGAATTATTTTTCACTAGAAAAAGGAAAGGGAATTACTCTTCCTTTCTGCAGGAAATCTTTACAATGGTGTATTCTTTTCTTAAACCAAAGCTGGTAAATCAGTCTATTCATCCCCATTGGAAAAGATGGGTTTCCAACAACTATGATTATCCAGGATTTTATACTTGAAAATTGTACAGTTACTCTTAACCCAATTCCACAGAAGTTTACTTACGGTGTTTGATTCTGGAACATCACGGTTACTTACGGTGTTTGTTTCTGATTAGTTGAAACAATAGTAAAGAATAAAATTGTCAGACACATAGAAAAACATAAACTCTTGAGCAATAGTCAACATGGTTTCTGTAAAGGGAAATCGTGTCTTACTAATCTATTAGAGTTCTTTGAAGGGGTCAACAAACATGTGGACAAGGGGGATCCGGTGGACATAGTGTACTTAGATTTCCAGAAAGCCTTTGACAAGGTCCCTCACCAAAGGCTCTTACGTAAATTAAGCTGTCATGGGATAAAAGGAAAGGTCCTTTCATGGATTGAGAACTGGTTAATGGACAGGGAACAAAGGGTAGGAATTAATGGTAAATTCTCAGAATGGAGAGGGGTAACTAGTGGTGTTCCCCAAGGGTCAGTCCTAGGACCAATCCTATTCAATTTATTCATAAATGATCTGGAGAAAGGGGTAAACAGTGAGGTGGCAAAGTTTGCAGATGATACTAAACTACTCAAGATAGTTAAGACCAAAGCAGATTGTGAAGAACTTCAAAAAGATCTCACAAAACTAAGTGATTGGGCAACAAAATGGCAAATGAAATTTAATGTGGATAAATGTAAAGTAATGCACATTGGAAAAAATAACCCCAACTATACATACAACATGATGGGGGCTAATTTAGCTACAACGAGTCAGGAAAAAGATCTTGGAGTTATCGTGGATAGTTCTCTGAAGATGTCCACGCAGTGTGCAGAGGCGGTCAAAAAAGCAAACAGGATGTTAGGAATCATTAAAAAGGGGATAGAGAATAAGATTGAGAATATATTATTGCCCTTATATAAATCCATGGTACGCCCACATCTCGAATACTGTGTACAGATGTGGTCTCCTCACCTCAAAAAAGATATTCTAGCACTAGAAAAGGTTCAGAAAAGAGCAACTAAAATGATTAGGGGTTTAGAGAGGGTCCCATATGAGGAAAGATTAAAGAGGCTAGGACTCTTCAGTTTGGAAAAGAGAAGACTAAGGGGGGACATGATAGAGGTATATAAAATCATGAGTGATGTTGAGAAAGTGGATAAGGAAAAGTTATTTACTTATTCCCATAATACAAGAACTAGGGGTCACCAAATGAAATTAATAGGCAGCAGGTTTAAAACAAATAAAAGGAAGTTCTTCTTCACGCAGCGCACAGTCAACTTGTGGAACTCCTTACCTGAGGAGGTTGTGAAGGCTAGGACTATAACAATGTTTAAAAGGGGACTGGATAAATTCATGGTGGCTAAGTCCATAAATGGCTATTAGCCAGGATGGGTAAGAATGGTGTCCCTAGGCTCTGTTTGTCAGAGGATGGAGATGGATGGCAGGAGAGAGATCACTTGATCATTGCCTGTTAGGTTCATTCCCTCAGGGGCACCTGGCATTGGCCACTGTCGGTAGACAGATACTGGGCTAGATGGACCTTTGGTCTGACCCGGTACGGCCTTTCTTATGTTCTTATGTTCTTAACATTTATAATACTCAAGTGCAACAAAAATTGTGAAAATGTAAGAATTTTACACAGTAAGGTTCTATTCAACAAGATAACTAAGCATGTGATGCTTAAACTTATGTACATGTTCAAGTACTTTGCTGAAGTGGGGCCTAAATGTTGTTTCTGAATTATATTTTATTATTGTTATTTATGTAGCATACACTCTGTGATAAGTGCCAAGTTCTACACTGTTTATTTTAATAAAACAAAGTAAAAAAGAAAATGCAATGTGTAGAATAATGCTTCCCCCCAAGCAAATTATGCATAGAGCCAGAAAGGCTAATCACAGAGTCAAACAAATTAGGCACACAGCCAAGATTCCCCTCACATAGCATGGTTTAGCAATAGTCAGCTCATACTTGAATACAGCCTAGTTCCTGGTCCTTCCAGCTCATTCTCCAAACAACAACCACCTCATTGTCCCCCAGCAATTTTGGAAAACAAAACACACCCAATCTCACCCCAACTGATGGGATGGAATACTCCTTTAGCTGACAATGGTCTCACTGACCACGGAAGGATCAAGACTTGATAAACTTTGCACACCTGGCTGCCAAGTGTCCCAATTTTGGCTAGACTGCCCCAAATTGGAGATAAATTCCTACATTCACTCTATAATAATGATAATAGGAGATTAGTATATCTCCTAGAGCTGGAAGGGACCTTGAAAGGTCATTGAGTCCAATCCCCTGCCTTCACTAGCAGGACCAATTTTTGCCCCAGATCCCTAAGTGGCCCACTCAAGGATTGAACTTACAATGCTGGGTTTAGCAGGCCAATGCTCAAACCACTGAGCTATCCCTCCCCCCTCTGCTTCTAATTTGTGCTGTTAATGAGAAAGCATCCTTTTCTGTTCAGTTTTATTCAGGCACTTACAGCACACTCATCTCCATATTACTGAGTGCTGGCCAGAAAGGGCATGAGGTACAGCAAGGGCATCCAGGGGAAATGCTGATTGACCACCTTAATGGCCACCTAATGGCCACTGTCAGGTGCAGGACTTTGTACAGGTCCCTTCCCTCTACTGCCTCTTGAACTGCTGTCTTCTTTTCCCTAGGCCAGTTCCCTACCTTTCCTCTAATCATAGAAGAAGAAAGGAAAAGGGAAAATGTGCAGGAGAATAAAGTTTTCACTAGATATTATTCTATATCATTACTATGTTTCTCAGACAGGCATGGAGCAGCATATTGCAGTGGGTGCAGTGGTGCCTCACTGTAATTTTGCCAACACAGTTTCTAGGCTGTCCCTGGTTCACTTTTATTGAAAAGGCGGCAAAGATACCTGTCAGGATGAGCCATAAAAGCATCACCAATGTTGATGAGTTTTGGGGACTCGGGCCGCCATCAGATGCCAGTCATCTTCCTCCTTGTGTTTTGTATTTGCTTCACAGTAGAACACCCAGCAGTGTATGTCCCTGTTATCATCAGCCCTTGAAAGGGAAGCCTTCTCTAGAGCGGTGGTCTCCAAACTTTTTTGATCGCTCACCCCATCAGTAAAAATTTTTTGAGCACGCACCCCCCAATATATGTATATTTATTTATGTATAAATTATAAATGTGTACTACTATACTAATATATTATGTACATTACAAAACATACAAAAATAGAAATTAAAAAAGGATGAGATAAAGATGAAATAAACAATATTTTTAAAAATGTTATTGTATTTTATTTATTAATGGTAAAAAAACCTTTTCGCGGTCACAAAATTTTTTATTATTAATAATAATCTTTTTTAGTGAGAGTAATGTGATTGAATATGCTTCATTATTTCTGAAAATCTTGGTTTAACACTTTGTGATACAGCGATTTGAAGGTCTGGATTAGGGTTAGGATGCAGGAGGGGGCTCAGGGTGGGGTGCAGGGTCTGGCAGGGAGTTAGGGTGCAGGAGGGTGCTCAGGGTGGGGGTGTGGGAGGAGGCTCAGGGCTGGGGCAGGCAGGAGGTGCAGAGCACTTACCTGGGGCAGCTCCTGTTTGGTGCAGGGGGCGTACAGGTGGCACTGCCCCCATGGCCACGATTCTGGGAGCCACGATTCTGGGAGCTCCCCTCCACCCCCCGGGCAGGGCCACCCGGAACGCAGGGGCTTTAGGGGCTGCAGGGCCCTGGGCTAACGGGGGCCCTGGGGCCCTGGCCTGCAGCTCTAAAGCCCCTGTGAGCACGGGCCGGAGGACTCAGGAGGAGCAGGGGCAGCCATGCAGCCACCGGCTGGAGAGAAACGCCGCTTTCCCCGTCAAAGCGCCGCTTCTCTCCAGCCGGCTTTGAAGGGGAAAGCGCCGCTTCTCTCCGGCTGCTGGCTGTGCGGTTGCCCCTGCTCCTCCAGGGGCCGGAGGACTCAGGGCCACATTCTGAAAGGGGCTTTACAGCTGCAGGCCAGGGCCCCGGGGCCCCCTTAGCCCAGGGCCCTGCAGCCCCTACAGCCCCTGCGTTCCGGGTGGCCCTGCCTGCGGGGGGGGGGGCAGCTTCCCCGCTCGCTCGCTCGTTCCCTCCCTCCTCCGGCCACCCTCTTTTCTTTTTTTCCCCTCCAGCGGCGCGCCTCCCACCACGTCCCCCAGTGGATCGTCTTGCGCACCCCACTTTGGAGACCACTGCTCTAGAACTAAAGCTTGTCAGATCTGGTTTGAATGCGGACTGGTGGGTACTTAACTCATGGGCAGTAAAACAATGGCCCCCATTCCCAGACAGGTGTGTGTCCTAATGTACATATACTGCTGGCGCCATTTAATTGACACCGAGATAATAAGGACGTCCACTTCCCTGGGATCCATGGCTGGGAGCCCTGTCCGTGAAATGTATTTAATAGCCTTTAAATTCTGTTTTATTGTGACACTCTGAGACCACGTGCTGGATTCTAGAGAAGGCTGGAAGCTGATGTGGCAGCTCATTAACATTCAGGTAACACTGTTCTATACAACACAGCATTTACTTTTACATTTAAAATGTTCAGGGGAACAATTCAGGTGGCATTAAAGTGAAAGGGCAATTGTTTAAGATGCATGAAATATTCAAAATCGACCCTTTTTACAGCACTGAAATAATGCAGATGGAATGCATAGAAAGTACCATTTACAAATGTACACCTTGTCAGTAGCATTGTTTTTGTTCACAATGTTTCCTGACGCCTGTGCTCTGTGAACCCCCAACATCAGCTACCAGGGACGGGTGGCTAATTGGAACATTCTTTGCCCATGGAGGTGTCCCTGTTATTCAGATCCTATCTTCTGCCTGAACCAGCTTAGTCCAGAGTCTATTTTATTTTAAAAAACGTATAACCCCTTGTTAACTTTAAGGCTGCGGAAAGCAGGGAAACGCCCTTTCTTCGATGTTTTACAAAGGCCATAATGAACTCTCTTTGCAAATAAAGTCGTTAAAGAAGAAGTGAAAATGTCAGGCTGCATCTGATTGCCAGAAGAGTGGCTGTTTCCCACACTGAAAAAGAATAGCTATTTGCCCCTGAAACTCCCCCACCCCACAGTGTGAAATGGGGATTTTGCAGTTCACTAGTTTTCTCAGACAGAACCCCAGTCCCTTCTGACTCTTCATGGCAAGAAGTGGAGTAGTACGGAACGTGTTGAATGCACCCGATTTTGCACTGCCTTCTGCCAGCATACGCCAAGGCACGGGGCCACCAGCACAAAGCCACTGTAACCTCAAGTGTGCAAGGAACCTGCAAACAGCAGTGCAGCGTGAAAAGTAGGTAACGCTGGCCAGGGAGGGGAAGAGCATGACAGGGTAGCCAGCAGCAAATACACTGACTGCTCAAACCATTCCCCAGTGAATCCCTTCCTTCAGTGGCTTCTGCCAGATGGGCTCCTATTGAGTGCTCAGAGGAAAGAAAATCTAGCCTCACTCAAAAAAAACCCACTGGAGGTGGGAAGAACAGGTAGTGTTTTCAGTCTTCCCTCCCACAAGCTGAATTCCACTCACAGTCAGGGAGCAAAGTGAAACCCTCAGATGGAAGGAGGTGCAAATTGTACTTTCCTGTGCTGGCAGGGGTTAAGCCCACCCAATAGCTTTTTAAGGGTGGTGTTTAGGGTTGCCAACCTTCCAGGATTGTCCTGGAGTCTCCAGGAATTAAAGACTAATCTTTAATTAAAGATTATGTGGTGTGATGAAACCTCCAGGAATATGGCCAACCAAACTTGGCAACTCTATTGGTGTTCACCGCATTATTTTGCTAAGCCAGAATATCTGTGGACATGAGGATACATACAGTAAATTGCAGAAGCAAAAATCTATCCATGAACTGGATAGGGCCAATTTTTTTAAAGATGACCATTATATTGGTGCCAGCAATTTTGAACACACAGACTGAGTCATCAAGCAGTCTTCTACTGGATTTACATTCATGAATTCTGTTCATATGAAAAATGGCAAATGTCCATTTAGGAGGTGGCTGGTTATTATTTATTGGTCACTGGCAGTGCGCTTGTCCTGCAAAACACCCAGAGAAGATGCAATCCTTGCCATAAAGAGTTTTTAAATGTAAAAGGGTCTGGAAGTTCCTTCAGGAAACTTAGCTCTGTAGTCAATGTCAGCTGGAAAAACAGCAGAATGATCTCTAGTAAAGAAAGATAATTTCAGACCCAAATCCCTTTGTAGCTGAATTGTCCAGGATCTTTCTGGATAATAAAGTAATGAAGGATTTTCTGACAGTGTAATTAGGTGGACAGAAAGATTGAAGGAAAGTGAATCTGATGCAATCTAGGTTTATGCTGTTGTTTGTAGATTAGCACTCTTTATTCTGTGGTTTCACAGCTGTTTCCCCCCAAGAGGACCTTGCATCTACTTGTCACAGATGACAGGCTGCACTGTGCCAGAGGCTGGATCCCTTCTTGCTGGCAGATCAGTGATGAGTCTTCCAAATAACTCCCTTCTTGATTATGTAATTATAATCTATAATAAACAATGTATTTATTTAGAAATTTTATCAGCACCCACAACTAATGTACTGGGGATCTTCTATCATTTAAAAAAATTACCAGATAAATCCTTAAGCTTATAGACTTAATAAATACTACAACATCTTCCCTGCAGACAAAATGACAACCCCCTAATTCCAAATATTAAATTGTTCCTAAGATTAATCAACAGTCTGACGTAAAAAATACATCTTGCATCTGTTCTTATTCCCACCAAACCTCTGTTCTGGAGGGAGGAGGGTGCAGAGGCGTGGGCCTTCCAATGAGACAAAGAAGTCCTAGTTCTCCTCATGCTGCAAATAAATTTTCGTGATCATAAATCACTTTGTAAACCCAACTTTGTGCCTCCATTCAACCTCAGAAACCAGTGCTTCATGGGCCATGAAGAATAATAATCCAAGGCCAGATACACAATATCCTCCTTGCAAGAATTCTGTCCAGAAAAGTAGTAATGGAAGCACTAATGGAAATCAGGGTCATCAGCTGTGACTCTGATCCTTGCCCTTCTTGATTGGTAAAAGAACACTAGTCATACCTAAGGCTAAGATTTAGTCATGGGTATTTTTAGTAAAAGTTATGGACAGGTCACGGGCAATAAACAAAAATTCACGGCCTGTGACCTGCCCATGACTTTAACTATAAACACCCCTAACTAAATCTTAGCTGCCCTGGGGCCCCGATGCTCTGGGAGACTCCAGGCCAGCCCAGCCACCTGCTGCTCAGATGGTCTGTGGGGCCAGCTGAACCAGCCACTGCTCAGGCAGTCCCCAGGGCCGTGCTCCAGCTGCTGCTCCAGCCCACCCCGGGACTGCAGCTTGTGTGGCTGCCCCCCGCCCCTGCCCCCTGGGGCCGCTCCAGCAGTGGCCAGTGCAGCTGTCTGGGGGGCCACTCCAGCAGCAGCCGATATAGCTGGCCCCTGTGGTCAGCCACACTGGCCACTGCAGCTGCAGAATTTCACAGTGGTCACGGAAACCTTCGTGACCTTCGTGACAGACTCGCAGCCTTACTCAGATCCTCATGTGACGATGGGAATCAACCACCTACCCCTGATTCCTCATCCAGGCCCTGTGCCCCTCCCTACCTTGACTTTTGGGCCCAGTCTCCCTATCATGCCCTTGTCCCTCTTTGCCTCCTTGCCTCCTCCATCCCCCCAGACCTGGATCCTCACACCCCTTGGATTACAGTCAGGCTGTTCCTCCTTCTCCTCCACCACACTGCTTGGGTGCCAGCAGGGGAAACATTGAGAGCACAAGAGAGAACATCTCATCTCCCTGCTCTCAGCTCCTGTGCCCACCAGCACCGTGGACCCCAGCAGGCAAGCGGAGCATTTCAGGGGAAGTCCTGATCACCCCTTGCACCTCCAGGTTGGAGCATGCTCAGTGCAAATGGAATTTGCAGAGAATGTAGCAGCAAATCTCTAACAAGTTGCTACTGAGCATTTGCGAACTGAAATTTTCAGAGGCACATAATTTGGCCAGATATGGGAGGTTTTTCACAGAAAAATCAAAAGGCACCTCTCTGACACCAGAGACACCTCTCCTGCCAAATTTCAACTCCCTGCTGCAAACCTCAGAGGCGCTAAAACGTCACAATGAAACAAGTTATAAGAATTTTATCATATAGGCAAAATAACATAATGTCTCCTACTCTCAATCTGAGAAATGGCTGAATCATTTTAGCTGAAATTTCTCCCCAAAATACCTTCAGACTGAGGCTGACACCAGGCATGGAAAATTTCAACCCAAATGGTTAACGTCTGACAAAGTTATAAGCAACTGAAAATAGGATCTTATAATACAGTGGTTCTCAAACTTTTGGACGGGTGACCCCTTTCACACAGGAAGCCTATGAGTGTGATCCTCCCCCTTATAAATTAAAAACACTTTTAAAATATATTTAACACCATTATAAATGCTGGAGGCAAAGTGGGGTTTGGGGTGGAGGCTGACAGCTTGCAACCCCCCACGTAATAATCTTGCAACCCTCTGAGGGGTCATGACCCCCAGTTTGAGAACCCCTGCTATAATAGGAAGTGTCGGGCAAACTTTAGCACAGATGTGGCTATCTGCATTGCCTATAATATCTTCATTATCAGGGCCTCAGATACTATTGTAATGGTTGCTATTAAAATACCTCCAAACTAATGTCCCCATATTAACCTTCCCTTTTGTGGAAAAATACCTATAAACTAGTAACGTGAGTTGAGAGTGCTCAGCACCTTGTCAGGTGGCTCTATATGAATGGACTAATTGCTGTCTGGCCTTGGCATTGACCCCTGCACATAGGAAACAAAATGAGATAGAAATGGCAAAGCAATGTGGAAACATGCTGGCATTTTACTAAAAGACTTGCAGCTGAAGAACATAGATGCCACCTTTTTGTCTTTAAACATTATATACCAATCCCCTTCCTACAGCCCCTTGAATTTTCTTCATTGCCTTCTGGACAGGGAGAGGGAGAAGGCAGAGAATCCAGAAGTGACAGCTGAATTCTCAAATCAAAACCCAATGAGCTGGAATACTCCCATCAAAATAGATGATGGCGCCTTTATTGAAAATCCTCTCCAAGAAATGGCTGGCTCCCGGAGTACGCTGGGGCAGCCAACCATCTCTTGGAACACAGTTGGTATAAATGAGTAACAATCCAAGGTTGGATCCATGCCAGACTTCCAGGTGTCAGCCAGATTTGTACATGCACCACTGGGATATTTAATCTTCGGCCCCTTGGCTCTATGAAAACCGACCTTTGCTCAGGGAGCAGCTCCACTCTAGCTCATCCAGTAAAGGGAATTGACAATAGTGAAGCAAATATTTTAAAAAGGTCTTTGATGTGGCATAATTAAAGGGGGATGAGCCTAAGGGAGGAGACTACAGGGTGGTATTGCCAACAGCTGCCATTAGGAACAAAGCTCTTGTGGCAGCAGCTTCACTGCTGGGAACTAACATGTACATGAGCCAGTCTGACATTCCAGCAAAGGGCAGGCGCAGCCCAGCACAAAAGCCACCACATGCCCTGGATGGTGAGGCCTGCCAGCCTGTCTGCTGTAGGGAAACGCTTGGATTTATCAACTGATGCCTTGGTTGCTAAAACAGTGGAACGGTGTTAGGAGTGAGAGCACAAACAAACCCACCTAGTTAAATGGGATCATACGAACATTTAACAAGTATGTCTGATCCAGGCTGTTCAGCAGTTGTTTGAGTTTCTTTATCCTGAAATACTAAAATTGGAATCTTTAGGGAATAAGAAGAAACTAGAGAGCATTGAGAAGCAGCATCCAACTCAGCGCATATGCTTGGTTTACCGTACAGTGAGTACAAATTCCACTGACTCCCTCTGGATCTTTATTGTTTTCCCGTCACACAAATTCCCAATCCACAGCTCAAGAACAACTTTAGTTCCAAAAAGAGCTGTGTACCAGACAATAAATTATTTGAAAATAAGATAAAACCGTAATGGTCCCAGCCGCCCCGTACAATGAAGGGACATCACACTGAGTCCCAGAGTGGTCCCTTCCTGCGGTCTGATTCTAGCCCAGTGAAGGCTCAGCTTGCTATAGAGTGATACTTATTTTTGGAGCATACAGCTGCTTGGGCTACCAGCTGGCAAAACTTACACTGACTCAGAGGCTGAGGTTCAGACACCCACAGTCAGAGCTGAAGTGTTGTGAAGGGAGAGATTGAAGTGGTAGATTGAATAAATCAGCTTATCTGTGCCATTTCTTCCAAAGAGGGGCCCAAAATATTCCAAAAGGGAGAGTCCCCCAAAGTGATTAAGCCATTTCCCCCTTCTCAAGTAGGAAAAGAGCACCCACCCCAATACTATCAGGAAGCACTCCACGTTCTTCTTTCCCCTATGTGTGGGATCGTGGCCTTGAATTTTAGGTCAATACAGACCACCTTTCATTTTCATCCATGCTTGACAAGAACACAAAAGGGCCTGGAGGATACATACAGGAGATTTATTAGCAGAACCACACAGTTAGACTCCAAACAAAAGCCTTAGATCTAAACACCTCTAAACTTTGGGCTGTTGGAAATCTAGGCCTGAATTTTGCCACTGGCCTCAATCTTTATAACAGGTTGAACCAAAATCTCAGATCCAAACACTCGGCCAGATTCCAATACCTTTAGTCACATTGAGTAGCACCGTACTCCACAAAGAGTCCTAATCTAAGGGAAAGGGGACCAGAACCCAGGGCCGCCCAGAGGGGGGGGCAAAGGGGGCAATTTGCCCCGGGCCCCGGGCTCCGCAGGGGCCCCCAAGAGAAGAGTGGAGGCTCCCGCCTCCGCCCCTCCCTTGGAACCTCAGCGCATCAAGCGCCGAGTCTCCGGCCGAGCCCCTGAGCCCCGCCCCGATCCGAGCCGCGTGGTGAGGGGGCGGGGTTGGGAGCTCCAATGGGGCCTGAGCCCCGCCCCGCTCAGAGAGGCGTGGGGAGGGGGCGGGGCAGCTGCCTCCGCTGGGCGTGGAGCTCACAGCCCCGCCCCCTCACCACGCAGCTCTGAGAGGGACGGAGCTCAGGCCCCACCGGAGACACGCTCGGGGCCGGGGCCAGGGCTGGGGCTGGGGTGGGGAGGGGCCGGGACGGGACGGGACGGGACGGGGGGGAAGCGGGACCTGCCGCCGCCGCCGAAGCGCAGCCCGGTCTTCGGCGGCGGGGGCTCCTTCTGTTCCGGGACCCGCCGCCGAAGTGCCCCGAAGGCCCGCGGCGGGGACCCCCCCCCGCCACCGAATTACCGCCGAAGACCGGGCTGCACTTCGGCGGCGGGTCCCGCTTCGGCGGTAATTCGGCGGCGGGGGCTCCCACCGTGGGTCTTCGGGGCACTTTGGCGGCGGGTCCCGGAACGGAAGGGCCCCCCGCCGCCGAAGACCCCGGGCCCCCGGAATCCTCTGGGCAGCCCTGCCAGAACCTGGCCCTCTTCAGCACTCTACATCAGGATTCAGATCCATGTTTTGCAACTTGGGTCTGTCCCTGAGCAATCTGGCTCATCTGGTTATACTTTTTCCCCTAATTAAGTTATATGGTTAGAACATGAATGAAATACTTCTGCAGTTAAAAAAAAACATTAAAAGCCTTTCTCCAATACATTATTGAAATTCATGTCAAAGGTGTAAAATTCAGGCTATAGTGTGATGTCATTTGCATGCACTAACTTTATTCTGACACTAGGCTGAACCAAACAAAGAGGGCTAATGAAATATACGAAGGCAGCAGTGGTTTTTTGGCTGGAATTAGCACTTTTAGTACTTTCTGTTAGAACAGATAATCATCTCATAAGCTTTTCCTTGATGTGCACTTTGATTCCATACACACAGGTTAACACCGGGACATGAATTAATTAGTAACATGGTGAAAAAGCTCCCTAAAGTCAATGCTCCATTAATATTTAAAAATTCAAACAAAATTATTCTTTACACAGCCCTGTTTAATCTCATGCTTTGCCCTTGGAAGCTGGACCTAACTTCTGAAATGAAAACATCATGCAGAACCGCATGCTACAAATCTTACTTGAGCGCTCCTCATGCCCATTCAGGAACTTACACTAGAATTTGTGCACTTGATTCAGCAGAAAAGACCTCTGCCTTTCTGAATTACTTCAAGTACAGATACAGTCAGAAAAGCAACTGTGTAAAAATCATAGACTCATAGAAACATAGCGCTGGAAAGGACCTCGAGTGGTCATCAGGTCCAGCCCCCTGAACTGAATCATGACCAAGTAAACCAAACCATCCCTGACAGGTGTTTGTCCAACTTGTTCTTAAAAACCTGCAATGACAGGGATTCCACAACCTTCCTTGGAAGCCTATTCCAGAGCTTAACCTTTCCCTACAGGTCATATCTAAGCCTTTTATCATTTTTGTAGCTCTCCTCTGGACTCTGTCCAATTTGTCCACATTGTTGTCCAGAACTGGACACAGTACTCCAGCTGAGGCCTCACCAGTGTCGAGCAGAGCTGGACAATTACCTCCCATATTTCATATATGACACGTCTGATAATATACCCCAGAATGAGACTAATCTTTTTTGCAACTTCATCACATTGTTGACTCATATTCAATTTGTGATCCACTGCCACCCCCAGGTCCTTTTCAGTAGCACTTCCATTTAGCCAGGTATTCCCTGTTTTGTAGTTGTGCATTTGATTTTTTCTTCCAAGTGCAGTACTTTGAACTTGTCTTTACTGAATGTCATCTTGTTCATTTCAGACCAATTCTCCAGTTTGTCAAGGTCATTTTGAATAATTATCTTCTCCAAATGGTACCTTCTTGCTCATCATAATTGCTCCCTGTGAGTATATAGAGACTCAGAGACAAACATAAATGTTTCTTAGTTTTACTCCTGTTAACCCAGCAGAGGCTACACAGTTCTGGGAAAGTGACCTGGATTCTATTCTGGCTCCTGTATCAACAACAGAATTCTCAACTAAAAGTACCAACTGCAGAATTTTTACTATTAGTAATGATGAATGAGCCAAAGAGAACCCAGTTTCATTCTCATAACTCAGGTTGAACATGCAGGAATGGTAATTAGAAAAAAAATCTTTTCATTTGTAAAGTAAGCAAATGAAAAACTGAAGTTACTGAGAGACAATAAGCATTAGTTGTTTTCCTGAGGTGATGCTTACATTTGATGGCCTTATTCAAACTTATTGGACCTACACAAAACTTTAACTTGTTTGGTTTCATTACAGTGACCATCTGTCTGTACCTTTAAAATCACTAATGCTTCAGTCTCAAGCATATCAAATAACTTAATAATGTGCATGTGTAGTCTTATAGAAACATCTCAGTTATAATATATAGGGAGCTGGCCAGGAATGTTGCTATTATTATATACACACACACACACACAAAAATAAGGGACACATTTTTCACAAAAAGAATTTCCTGTTTTCCAACCAGCTCTAATTATATATTGTGACCTAATAGATGGAGGAGGGAACTGGAAGTTTTGACTTCCAATTTTGATTTATGACTCTACAACTGACTCAGTGTGTGATCTTGGGTAAGACTCTTAACCTCTCTGCATTTCAGTTTGCTCATCTGTCGAACGTGGATGCTACTTCTCCTGCATCCCACTGATGTTGTGAAGATTAATTGATTCCATGCTTGTAAAGACTTTCGGATCATAAAATGAAAAGTCTTACAGAAGTTCAAAGAATTCTATTTTACAATATTTATAAATAAATAAAACAAAACTGTATTTTTTAGATCTTATTTTTAATATAGACTTGGAACAGCCTGGTCTTAAATATGCTTCTCTCGTGGAAAATGGATTGGATGCCAGGGCTATAGCCAATGTTTTCTCCCAGGTCAGTAGCTCTCCCTGGGTTAAGAAATGTGAGAATGTGGCTGTAGGCCAGATCTCTTCTGCAGAAAGGGAGTGGAGCACCAGGCTTCTGGCCAGTACTTACCAACAAAATCTGCACTTTTCTCATAGAAAGCTAATAGGAAAATGCATCTGCAAGCCAATGAGTTTTGCACTGCTGAGAACTCTGCAGCTGTCTGACTAGGAAATTAACATGACATAAGCTCAGAGGCCCTCCTGTATCTTGAGGGAAGGCAGACAGGGGTTAATAACTTTGGCCAGTCTTGTACTTAATACAGGCTATAGTTCTGTCAGACCAAATCACTTAAGGTAGAAGACAATTTTGGAGCTTACATTTCACTATAAGGCCAAAGATGGGAAGCCCAGGATTCAGACCAGGGTTTCCTGACCTGGCTCGGTGTATTTATTATATATTCTGCAGTACAGGGAGGAAGAGCTATGACTGCTGTTTCTCAGTCAGGAAGGGTCTACTGATCTGTAAACTGCAAATGAAGAGGGGATGCAGTTACGTTTTCTGCAATATGTTTGTTGCAGCTTCTTTCCTCCATTGCTCTCCTGTGCAAAGTAAACAGGGTGACTAGGGTCATCAGCTAGCCACAGCGTTTCTGCAACAGCTCAGATAGGAAAGGAAGAAAGCTATGTAACAGAGGAAGGATGGTCCAGTTGTTAGTGCCCTTGCCCATCACTTGGGAGGTCTGATTTCAATTCCCTTCTCTGTCACAGACTTCCTGTGTCAGTTAGGCACTTAAATGCCTTTAAAAATCTGGCCATTTTCTGTGCTTCTGTTCTCCTTCTGTAAAATGGGGCTAAAAGCACTTCCCTCCCTCAGAAGGGTGTTGAGATGATAATGCATTAACATCTGTGAGGTGTGCAGATACTACGGGAAGTGGGGCCATATAAGTTCCTAAAATAAATAACAGCCATAAAGTAACCCTCTTGCACAGCTGTCATGTAGTTTAGGAATTTATATGGCCCCACTCCCAATAGCATGTGAGTACCTCACAACCCTTAAAGTATTATTATCACAACACCTCTGTGAGGTAGGGAAGTATTAGCCCCGAGAATATGTGCTTTATTTTTGTGGCAGATTATTTTTCTTTTTCAGAACAATCAGGCAATAGGGTACATAAACGTTGGCAGAGACATTACTGTACATCACTGTAAGCGTTGGCAAAAGGGAACGTTCAGCGTATCAATTCGTTTCACAGAGTGTGGTCGGGATGGAGATGTATAGCAGTAACTGTCAGTAACAAAACCTTCTTGTGTCTATACGTCAATGCTAAAAGCTTCAAACGGTGGTCAGGAAATAAAGAAAGCATTTGGGGAAAGCTTTACTATATGCTGGCTCATGGCTATCTGCCCCAGCTTGAGTTGTCTATATTATAATATTATTTTTCCTTGTCTGCAGACAGAAATAAAACCTTCTAACTATATTTAAGAACCATGTTGTAGCCTAAGTGATAAAGGAAGAAGGAGATGGCATTAGCTGGGCCAGCTGGAATTTTGAGCCTTTAAACGCTCATATAAGGCCGCTGGCAAGCAGTGATGGGTGCAGCTTGCAAAGTTTGTTGCATATACATGGCTCTGAACCAAAACCCCAAACCCAAAGACCCCATAATTTTAGGAAAGTTCTGATCTGGATTTGAATCTGGACCTAGCACTTGGGTACATTTTCAGTGTGGAAATTGCATTTTGACTTGACTAAGTATTCCAAAGTTTGGCTGTGATTTGACTCTTTGATCTAGAAATTGGTCTTGAAAATTCAACAGGCGTTTTGTGCAAGGATTCACACGTGTGTAGGTGTGCGATATCTGGTACTGTTGATTTCATCCAGATTAGAAATATCACGATGGGCTTACCTGAGGTACTTGGGTGTTTCTGGCCCCATTCAAAAGTGGGAAGTGGAGAGAACTGTGAAAATTAAATTTAAAAACTTAACCACACTTTCCAAACCTCAAAACATAGTCAGATCTGGGCGGTTTAGGTTAGGACTGGTTCTTATTTTATCCAAACCATTTGCTCATCCCTATTGGTAATCTTTCTGCACTAATAGGTCAAATGGAGATTAGTGTGCTTTGTGCATGATAGATGGATAATTAGACTGAGAAACTGCAATTGCAGGGAACTTCCTGGTATTTTTAATGAAGGGCTCACGCCTGCAAGGCGCTGAGCACTCTGGCCCAATCCAGCACAGCACTTACATGCATGCTTGAAGATAAGCACATGAACAGTCCTGCTGAAATCAATTGCAAAACTGAGTACTAAACATGCGTTAACAGCAGAGGTGGCTGACATTGTTCAGACCCAAACCTCCAGGCCAAACCCAAAATAAATATTTTAGGTTCATAAAAATTGAGGTAACTTTCCCCTCAATTGATTTTCATTTTTGCACCTTCTGCACTCTGGACCCAAAGAGCCCTGAACTTTGTGGATTGTTCAGTAACCGTGGGAACTGAAGATAACAAAGTGCTAAAGCACTCCCTGCCAGAGTCAGACAGACACAAGGGACAAGAGACCACATTTTTCCTGACTTTTTCCAGCTGGTTCAGAGAATTCAGCTGAAATGCAGCCACTTTCTGAGAAACCATGTGGAAATAGCGGCTCGTGAGCTAGGCTGCCCCTCCTGCTCATATGGGAGAGTTTCAACCAATCAAGGACACAGAAGAAATACCTAGTGACTCACACCAAGAAAAATGGAGGGCCAGGTTCTCTCCTGTGCCAAGAGTATAGGAGAGAGAATGGACCATCAGAGAGCCCATGGTGATTCTTAAACTGTCCTGGCCCTAGCCCAGGCTAAATTAGAGCAGGCTAGGGGGTGTTTCAATCTTACAACAACTAGCTCTATAAGGTGACCAGGCGTCCGGTTTTCAACTGGAACACCCGGTCGAAAAGGGATCCTGGTGGCTCCGGTCAGCACCACTGACTGGACTGTTGACTGTCTGGTTGGCGGCGCCCACTCAGAGGGCTAGGCTGGTCTCCACGCCGTGCGGCTCCTGGAAGCAGCAGCATGTCCCCCCTCTGGCTCCTAGCTGTAGGGGCAGCCAGAGGGCTCCGTGCACTGTCTCCCCCCAAGTGCCACCCCCGCAGCTCACATTAGCCAGGAACCGTGGCCAATAGGAGCTGCGAGGGCGCCTGCAGATGGGGCAGCGCACAGAGCCACCTGGCCGCGCCTCCACATAGAAGCTGGAGGGGGGACATGCCACTGCTTCCGGGAGCCGCGCATGCCCGAGGCTTCCAGTTTGGCAGGGCAATGCCAGCCCCTGTCCCCCAAACTATACCCATGTTAAAAAGTGGGAGGGCATGGACCCCTTGGCCCCTGGTTCTCGTGCCAGCAGCCCCCCGACTTTTACAAAGGTTCGGGTATGCCAGGCAGAGGGGAGCAGTTGGTGTAGGAACAGGCTTTTCTGTCTTTATGCCAGCTGAGAATGCCTCTTTGCTAGACTGAGTGGCACAAAGGGGATGGATTGGGGCTGAGACTCAGCTCAGAGTCTTTACCACCCACAGTGGTTAAATGGACTGGACGTTGCAATATTGCCCACTCTACGTATAAAGAATACTGCAAATACTGATGTAGAGGCAAATGTCATGGTACAGAAAATGCCCATATTTTAAAGCCGCCCACTGTAATTTCCCTCACGTGACCTATCCCAACAAATCAGGCTCAGACTTGAAAATGCACTGTGAATAGCACTGGATAGGGCAACAAAGTTTGCAAAAAGCCTCTACAAGTGGCTTACGGACAAACCATTGCTGATTCACACAAACACGCACACACGACTCAATCCAAGGATGACTCTGAGTATGGTTTGAGCCACACAATTCACTATGCCACATGAGGAGCAAGTACCGGTATTGGGATGAAAACTACAGGTGACGTATAATCAACAGTAAGTGAGGCTTTTGAAGGTGTGCAGATATCATTTATCTCACTGAAGCCTCTATCGCATTATGATGGTCTGAATATAATTATATCAGCTGCACACGTCAGCTGGCATACAGAACCTTTCCAGCTAGACTGACCTGCTGTCTTTTTCAGATCACTGAATTTATGCTGTAACCCAGAGGATTTTATTTAGAGGAAATCAACCCATTTCCCTTAGATCATCTTCTCCCAAGCACAGAAACACAGAAATTCTTTTGGAAGCAATTCATTTTTTAAGGGCCTCTTTGTTAGGCACAAAGAACAGGAGTACTTGTGGCACCTTAAAGACTAACAATTTTATTTTAGCATGAGCTTTCGTGAGCTGCAGCTCACTTCTTCGGAGGCACGTTCATTCTAGCATACACGCCATCCACCAGCATCTTGTAAAACTTTACTGGGCTTACTTGTTTCGTGTAAAGCAACACAACATAGCTGTCCTTCATCTACTGCCTCCTTTGCCTCGCATTGAAATGGTCCTTGGGTTGATTTTGAGCTGTAGAAAATGGGGGGGGGGGGGTTCAGCTGCCTCTGAGAGTCTGTGCTGCTGCCTCTAATACTCTCTGAATGCGTTAGTGAATTAGCTGCATAATTTTTCTGTATAGATTCTGAAGCGATTCACGGTTATAAGATTTGTGTGTATGTTTACTGCATGGAAAGTTCTAGTCTGTGATTCAAATGCTGCCATCCAATTAGGCATAGACGTTTTCCTTTCAGTTTGGCAAAAACACCAGAATGATTTCCCAATGACACAGATGCTTTATCTGCACAGAAACCCTCCAGATGCTCACACTGTCACACAAGAAATTCTTGCCTGGTCCAGGCTGTTGAAGGCTGTCCAGCAATGCTCCACTGATCCCAATAGCATTTACAAAATAAAGCTCAATCACATTCCCCAAAAGAAAAACAATATTTAAATAACATGAAAGTGGTGACACCAAGGGGGTACTGGTCGGGGCTGAGAACATCTGGACCCTCAAATTCATGGACAATGAAGACTGGCAGTTCCCAAGGGTGCCAGATGTTTTAGAGTTTTTGCTGCTTTGTACTTAATTTCTGACAAAAATAAGGATTTGTTTTGGTTTTGGAAGGAAAGGATTGTAAGGGCTTTCAGCCCCTGATCCAAAGCCCATTGCAATCAAAGGGCGTGTTCCACTGACTGCACTGAGCTTTGGATCAGGCCCAAAGTAGAACAAAGTATCACATGAAAAAGCAGCAAAGAGTCTTGTGGCACCTTATAGACTAACAGACGTTTTGGAGCATGAGCTTTCGTGGGTGAATACCCACTTCGTCGGATGAAAGCTCATGCTCCAAAACATCTGTTAGTCTATAAGGTGCCACAAGACTCTTTGCTGCTTTTACAGATCCAGACTAACACGGCTACCCCTCTGATACTTGACACATGAAAAAGGACACCTGAAAAGTGTCTTTGGAAACAGAAATTAAAGGGATGCTGTCAACTTAATGAAGACCCCAAATGTAATGTTGGGGGGACGGGGGGAATCTAAATCCTTACTTTCTACATTGGTTTTAACTTTGCTTGTAATCCTTTCTGTTTGCTTCGAGCATTTGTCACTGGTGTCCAGGACCCAAAGCTCACAGGATGGAATGTGTTCATGAGCATACATGTGTGTGCATGCATATGGACACAGCATGCAAGGAACAGCCATCACAGAAGTAGCTACCTGAGCAGAGTTCTGAGTCTCTCGAGTGCTCAACAACCAGACAGCAGGCCCCTTCGGCAGCTGCCATCATGATGCCCCACAGTGAGATGAAGGGATGAAGAAAATGCTGCCTGGACCCCTGCATGGTGATGTGAAGCAGCTGTTTCCAGGGCCTCTGCAGGGGAGGAGGAGGCAACCAATGGAACCCCCTGCAGTGGCAGAGAAAGAACCCCACATCTGTTCCTCCAAAGGCACCTCTCAGAGGAGGGGTGGAGCAGCCAGCCACTCCACCAAACACCTCTTCAGCTATAGCTGGGGGACAATTTCCCTTCCCCACTTGCTGCTACTGCCAAAGGAAATGCTTTTGGAGCATCCCCAAAACTTAAGATGGGAATTGATCAGGGATGGTCGCTTGATGTGGGAAAGGAGTGAGTGTGTGTGGCAATTGGTCAAACCATGCAAAGGAAGCAGTAGAAAGGGGCATTGGAAAATACAGGAGTTTTGTCTTAAGTTTATTTTCATTTTGGAGGGGTTGGGAAGGAAATAGTTACTGACCGGGGCCCTGATTCAGCAAAGCACTTAAGCATGTGCTTAATTTAAAGCATAGTTCCATGGATTTCAATATATGCTTAAAGTTAAGCATGCACGCAAGTGCTGAATCAGGGCTCGGAGGGTAAATGGGAGTAGGGGTGAAATACTGGACCAAATCTAACCCTGATGCAACTCCACTGCTTGCACCAAGGCTGAATTTGACCCACAGGGTATAAATGTGAGGATTTTTTATTTAAAAATATTTAATAGTGATATAACATTAAACAGATTTATTTACTAACATTCTCATTGCAGCATTTTATGCTTATGTACTACAATGATAAGTGCCGTATAAATGCTTAAATAGCTCTTTCTGCATATTCCCACCGCCATAAAACACTGTTCCTTCAAGAGGTGGAAAGAAAAGTAGCTTCCAAACCAGGAGTAATAGAATTCTGCATTTGAAGATCGCATGGCTCCCAGGGCAATGTATATGCGTTGATATGAGCTGGCTGTGACCAGAATACTAACAATAACAATTTCACTTTAGACCAGGGATTCTCAGGACAAATTTTTCAGTGGCCTCAGAGTGCAGCCACCAACTTGTGCTCTCACACTTTTTCCTAAAATACTTAATTAGCTTTAGGAAACCAAATAAATATGCACATATACATGTCCAAATCATAATTTATTTACTGCTAGCTAGTAGGTCTGTTGTGAAAAGTGATATTAACAAACATACAAGTTTCACTTTTCACAGCAGATTTACTCAGCCCTGGGAAGCCTGGGGACAAATTAAGCCCTGGATGGAGGGTCAGGGGAGGAAGTGGGGGGCCAGGAGAGATGGGGGTGGGGCACTGGAGTCTGAAGCCCCGCAGCCAGAGCCTGCCTCCCCGCCACCCAGGGCTGAAGTCCAAAGCCTGACCCCACCGTTGCTGGGAAGATGGGAAACCCACCGGCTGCCTGCTCCTCCACCTTTGTGCCCTGGGTGTCTCCATAGGAGGGAAGGGCCCAACCTCTGCTGGTGGCCCCAGCAACCAACATCAAGGTGGTGCATCCAGATGCAAGAAGGAGGGGCCGCTGCTTTGCCTTCCCTCCTCCAATCACAGCCAAGAGGCTGTGGCCACAAGAAAAGCTCCTGGTGGCTGCATTTGAGAAACACTGCTTTAGACCATGCTCTCCTGGGCAGGATCCTTACGTTCTTGCATTTAGCAGTACAGCCCCACGCACATATGTAACACTGTAGAAATAGAGTAATTCTCATTAGTATCAGCAAAAACTGTTGTAATGCTAATGTAAGACAAATTAGCGAACAGATTTTATTTTAATTTCGCACTGATTTCTTTAGTTATAAAGTGAAACATAAAACAGTTATTTCAAATTATGGTTCTGAAGTGGACAGTGCCTCTTTTTTTTAGAAACACAGGGGTCATTCTGTTCCTTGTCTTGTTTCTGGAATGTATCATATGCAAACATATTCCTCTAATTAAGAAAGAGCATGATCTAATGAGAGAATTATCTAATGTACTGGGTTCAGGGATGAGAGCCAGGAATTTCTGATTTCTACTCCTTGATCTGACATGGTCAATGGCCAAACTTTCTCTGTCTTAGTTTCCTCATTTGCAAAATGGCAATAATAATACATACTTCACCTTCCTACCTGACAGGGGTGCTGTGTAGATCAGTTACTATTTTTTCAGTGCTCTGACCATGTGAAATGATACAAAAATGAAGTGTTATTATTTTATTAAATAATAGAAAAACATTCTTTAAATTTCCATGTAACTTTATATGAATATTATTTGCTTCAGGGAAGTTGTGTATTGCACCCTATAGAATTTTTAGTACTTTCAAGAACAATATTGTGTGATATCTTCATGTTTTAACCTTGTCATTAATTGGTTTCTGAAGCCATGTCATTTGGTGTTAATGATGCAAGCAATATTGTTTAATACTTTGATGCTGCCTGACACATTATTGCTCTGGTCTGTGAAATGGGAGTGCTTTTTAATACTTCTTCCTCTTTCTAAAATGTTATTTAATTTATTACAAAAGTTTTATAAAAAACAGCTCTTTCAGAACACATCATTTCTAGATAAAATAAAATTATAACGGTCTTTAAAAATTACTGCAGTGACCTAAACCTCTGAAGTAAGACTTTCCCGAGCTCTGGTATTTGGGAAAAGTACTGTCGTTTATTATACTACAATATCCCTCTGTAACAACTGTACACAGTACAGCTTGAAATAGTATAACTGACGTGTCATCATAGTGGAATGTAGCATTTGTTTATAAGGGACTGTTCTAGGCAGAAGTTCTGCAGTGAATCAGGGAAAGAGACAGAGCAGTTTTAGACATAATACTGTTTTCCTTATTCAGATAAAGCCCTATGTTCAATGTAAGAAAAAAAAATGACCTCTGTGGTTCTTTACTACTGTCATATGCCAATAGGAGCAGAGGCAGGAGCAGTGTTTTGTTCAGAGGGGATCCAGTGTCCGTTATGCTCTGAGAAGCACCGGTTGCACCCTTGCTATGGCACTCACCTGAGAGGTGGCAGATCCCCACTCAAATCCTTTCCCATAGGACACAGGGGGAACTTGAACGAGTGGTCTCCCACATCCTAGGTGAGTGTTCTAACCACTAGGCTAAAAAGAAAGCTGCCTTCTTCCCTCTCCCCTTGCTGTTCTGTGTGGAGTTAGGTGGTGTCTGAGCTTCCCTATCAGACTGGGCCCTGCATGCGAGTTCAGCCGAGTCTCACCTATCTTTCACTGTTTTGTGGCTCTCTAGCAGAGATAGGTGCCTCCCTGCAGCCTGGACTTAGGCACTTATCTCTGTAAGAGGGATGGACTTAGCACACACCTCTCATTGGCATCTTCTATTGGCTAGCTTAGGCAGCTCCCCACCTAGAGTTCTGGCTTTTGTGGATCTCATTCTAACGCTCCCCCTCCCCACCCCCCGCCATTCACTGTAGAGGAACCTAGGGATCTAACTCTTCCTGTCATTTTCTAAGCACCTACGTCCCTTTGTGGATCCAAGCCTTAGCTTTTTGTTGTTGTTGTTGTTGTTGTTGTTGTTTTGGAGAGGGGAAGCTTCGATGGATACAGGGTGCAAAGCAGGGAAACCATAAGGGAGTTAACGTTCATGGGTAATTAAAGTCTTCATAAAAACCTATGTAAGCCTCACAGAACCGTGGCCCCTTGCTGAGAGAATATGGGCCCGGGCTAACAATAAGAAAGAAGCCTCATTTCATCAATGACTGGCTGAGCCCACACACAGACTTTGGATCCAAAGAGCTGAAGTTCATAGATATTCTTAGCCGAGATTTGGGTTCAAGCTTATTTCTAATTTTCATATATCCAAACAATGCTGGCCTACTACTCCACTTGCCAGCTATCTAAGCAGCTTCAATGAAATGCTGCAGCCCCCAGTCTTTTCTGAACAACACCAACTTTCTATACCTAAGGAATGGGGGGACTCCACTCAGAGCCAATCATGCCTCTTTATAAGAGGGCACCAATGTACACAGATCTGTTACGGTTGCCTCTATAGCATTCCTAATCCCAGCCACCATATTAGGGAGAGAGAGAAACTGGCACGAAGGCTAAACCCAGGACTCCTGCATGGCAGAAGTATAGGGCTAACCATGCGTTCTCACATTTTAGTTTCTAGGCAGTCTTTTCTTGAAAACGCCACCACAATGTGCTTCTGCAAAAGCTTGAGAAGGGTCTCAACTACTGTAGCTAATTATAAAACATCTTTGGGTAAAGAAATGCTGTTGTATCCTTCAGACCCATTGTTCTGACCTCATTTATTTCTTCAAGACAGGTGTCAATGGCACCACAGTCTGTCAGTGCTGATTTCACATTGCACCTGACATTTTTATCTTGTTTCTAATAGCTTGGCAGTTCTTTGGGTTTTATCTGTGTTTTGAATGGACATAAGGAGCTAATGATTTTTATGAGAACATGCAGTAAAGTGATTCCAAGACAAAAGACATTGTACTAAGCAATTGTCCTAAAAAGATGCTCTGTTACACAGTTAATTATACACAGCAATGAACGTACAGTGCCTGTGGACAAGGGTCTTCTGAAAAGTATGTTATTTTGATCATGCTAATTTGTTTTAGATGTCTTGTTCTATATCTTCAATAATAGCACCATTATTATTAATCAATCCAAAATGTCAATTACCTAACCGATGAAGTAGATTGGTTATAAAAGTAGCTTTTTTCCAGATGTTGCAGATTACCAGCAACTTTTTCTTTACCTTTGCAAGTAGTTTCAGTAAATATTTGGGTTGTTTACTTCGAAACAACTGTTTGTGCATGAGCCTTAGTTTCTGTTAAGTTTTTATACAGATACATGTTTTTGTTTGAAGTTTCATGTGTATTTTTAAAGACAGCAATAAGCTTCATATCTAAATCCTTAAACTTTAGAATTGTTTAAACCACTTAACTGTAGACCTTTTTAAAACTATCAAGGTCTACCCCACTTAAGGTCATGTGGCTCATTCCATACCCACACTGACCCATGTAATCGTCTTTATGGCATTGTTCAGGGATAAAGATTGCTTTTTCCGGATGCCCTTGACTAGATACTCATCTCTTCCCCCACTTCTGACTCAGTGTCCTCCGAGATTAGAATTCAGTTTCTTTCACTTCAAAGTGCCTCAACACAGTTATCCTAAATTTAACAATCTTCACATCCAATACAGAAGGAAAGCACAAAATGAAAGCCAGCTAATAAAACTATGTTTAGTGGGTCCCTAGGAAAAGTGCACTCAGCTGGCCCCAAAACTTAGTTATAGAATATTGGTTACGTAGGATGAAATCCTTATATGGTAGAAAGATCTGTTAGTGGCTTGCAGCTGAATTCCTGTTTACGCTTCCAAAGGGTTGTGAGATGCATGGGAGCAGTTCATACAGAGCTATGGTTTCAGGTGGTTTATGTATGGTTAGGGTGACCAGATGTCCAGATGTTTTTAAAGGGACAGTCCCATTTTTGAGGACTTTTTCTTATATAGGCACCTATTACCCCCCTGTCCCGTTTTTTCACAGTTGCTGTCTGGTCACTCTATGTATGGTTCATGTTTTGAAGGTAATCACTGAAACTGCAAGGGTAAGAGACGTCTGTAAAGTCTTAAATTCTAGCACTTCTCACGTAAGAGGTTCTAGGGTGGTTTGCTGTGATTTATTACAGGAAACACATTTTAATTGTCTTCCCCCCACAAAAAATCCACAATTTGGTAACCTAAACTGATTAACTTCTTACATTGCCTTTCTCAAACCAGGTTCAGTTTGATTTAAGCATGTTCTCCCAGCCCACAACAGGTATCAATAACAGGCAAGACTCAGTGCAGAATGTGATCATACGTAAATACAAGTGGGCTGATTTACAGAAGTATTTAATACACACAATTCCCATAGAAAAACATGGGAATAGGAGGTGCTCAACAACTTTGAAAAATCAGGCTACTTGTATTTAGGTGTCTAACTATGGATGTTGGAGCCTGATTTTAAGCACCCGAATTTAAAAATTTTGGCCTTAGCCTGGTCTACACTTAAGTGTTAGGTTGACCCAGCTACATCACTCAGGGTGTGAAAAATTCACACTCTGAGTGATGTAGTTAAACTGACCTAATCCTTGGTGTAGACAGTGATAAGTCAACAGAAGAATTCTTCCATCTACCTAGCTACAGCCTCTTGGGGAAGTGGATTACCAGATAGCAAATGTGAAAAATCGGGACAGGGGGTGGGGGGGTAATAGGAGCCTATATAAGAAAAAGACCCCAAAATTGGGACTATCCCTATAAAATCAGGACATCTAGTGACCCTACGACAGGAGAATTCCTCCCACTGGTGTAGGTAGTGTCTACACTGAAGCACTACAGCTGTGCCGCTCAGCCCTGAAGCTGTGCTGCTGTAGCACTTCAAGTGTTGACAAGTCTCTCACCCTTGCAGTTGCAGTGATTGCATTCAGAACATGCACCATCTTGTGAGATTTGGCAGTTTTTCTATAAAATTTAGTCTAGCATCAATGTAGGCAGATTATAATAAAATACTAAACTGTTGTGAATAAGCTTTTACCTCTTATTAAAATGTAAGAGCTGGGTCAGATAGGATAGGAAACAAATTTATAACTCCCCACAGAAATTCTGTAGATTGGAGGGAGGGGAAACCCTGCAGATTTCTCCAAAATTACCTGCAAATGTCCATCTGCCTTAGCTCTGACTCAGCTTCAGTCATCATCTAGGCAGCTCTAGGCCAATGTTTACTGTACACAATAGAAAAAGCTGTAGTGGGACAGAACTGGAACCTGACAGGGAAGGATAACTAATAAAGTGAAATGCTGCTCTGGATTGTTTTGGTTTAATTTAACCTTTGGTGGGGGGCTGCAGAGGGGTATGTCAATCTGCAGAGTATGCAGCTCTATTGCAGACCATAAGATGGCGCTAGAAGAGTGCTTTGTACATAATGAAACCAATTTAAAATGTCTAATCAAGGAATGTGGAACTGTTTCTTGTTTCTGCCTTGTGACACCCTACACATGCCATATTTGCTTTGCCTGTTCCTCAGGGCTTGTTTACTAAACTCATCAAGAATGTTTTGAAATGGTTTGTTCATTATATTTTAATTCAGCTAAGATTAGCATGCATCACATAGAAATCTGAATCCTGTGGCACCTTATAGACTAACAGACGTTTTGCAGCATGACCTTTCGTGGGTGAATACCCACTTCTTCGGATGCAAGAAGAAGAAGATGCATCCAAAGAAGTGGGTATTCACCCACGAAAGCTCATGCTGCAAAACGTCTGTTAGTCTATAAGGTGCCACAGGATTCTTTGCTGCTTCTACAGAACCAGACTAACACGGCTACCCCTCTGATAGAAATCTGAATTACTTTCCAGGCAACGTTGGATGAAAACTTGTGTGTTGTGTACTCTATGATGTTTTAGTACTGTTTGTATTAATAGTTATGACAATTGTTCAATATTGGGGTTAAGTTATGTCTTCTTGGACATTTTCACACGCTTTGCCCTAAGGGTGGAAAAAACTGACAGACTCTCATGTGAAATCCAGTTCCAGCTGGAGTCGCTGTGGAACTTTGGTGCCCTGGTGCTTGTAAAAAGGATTCCACGACTGTTAGCTGTCGCTGTCCATCTGAGAGGCAGTCGAGTGCGGTTCCTTTGCACGGCAACAGACCGAGACCAGCGTTGTCAAGGAGAGCAGTCATATACCATCTAATCAAACTTATCTGTCCAGTATCCTGCATATCCAGAGTCACCAACTTACCTGGGTCCAGATCCAGTCTGATCCTGTGTTCTTCTCGCCTTGGTCCAAAATCAGTCATCAGGCGATTTGAGGTCCAGGGCCCTCCGAACACCAGCTACGAAAGAAACAGCATTTTCTCATCATCTGCCCAGAAGCCTCTGACAGAGTAGAGTATTGGGGTATTTTGGTTTCCTTTATTTTACTTTGTTACCAGGGGAGGGGTATTTGGGGCCCGGGTTTCATACCCATGGGGCAACCACAACTGTTTGTTATCTTTTTACGGTTAATAGTTTTCCCCTTTTCTATCTTTGTTGCTATTCCCAAATAAACTGTTTGTGTTTTCAAAGAGCTTTGTTTCTCTCCTCTTCTTTCCCTACATACACACGTACATAGGTGGGAGGAGTGGACCAGATAGACACTTCACAGGTGACAGACCCTGGGTGCGGGTGAAAAAGACCTGCCTACTGTAATTGGGGGTTTCTCCCTTTTATTTCACCACCTCTCTTATCCCCATTACAGCAGAAACACAGGAAAATGTAAGTTTTTTTTTAAATTTAATTAATTATTATCACTGCCTTCTACACACTCAACTTGTATGCCTTTAACTATACCAGCATAGTTAAAGGAAGTACAACTCCTCAGGTGTGGACACAGTTATAACAGTAGAGCTTATTTCTGTGTGGGATCTGCGAACAACCAGTATAACTGCCCACACTTGGGGTTGTACTGGTATACTTATATCTTTTTTTTTTTTAAATCACACCCCTAACAACATAGTTATACTAGTACAAAAACTGAGTATAAACAGGTCTACTTCATTCAAAGATGGTAATTACTCTGGACTGGAACTCGCATGACTTTGAAGCTGTGAATCTTTAGCTAGATAAAATGGAGTTATTTCTTATACATACATAATAAATAAAAAAATCCTATTTTTAATTGTTATTAATAACCACCAGGATGGTGCACTACACCCCAAAATTATTAGAATGTGGAAAAATGTTTAAAATACTTTTCTAAACTTCAAAGACAATCATTCAAGTGAGATTAATGAGGAAAAGAAGTGTGAGGTCTGGTGGCTAGGGGAGGGTCCTGGGGTTGGAGTCAAGATCCCAGGGTTCAAGTCCTGACTGCCACTGACTTCCTGTGTGATCTTGGGCAAGTCTCTGCCCCTTGCTGAGGCACCTCCCCTCAGTTTATCTGCCTTGTCTAGTTAGACTGTAAACTCTTCAAGGCAGGCACTGTAGCTTACTACTGGTATGCAAAGTGTTCAGACAATGGGGCTCTGATCTTAGTTGGGGCTTCTAGATTCTACCATAATATAAATAAATAATAAAACATTGTGTGGGGGATGGGTAATAAACATGGGGCACCAGTGGTCAGACTAAGATAATACCCCCGCCATTTCTATATTTGACTAATGTACAGAATCTTTATTCATGTCTATGTGTATAGCAGCTGATCCTGAAAATTAGAGACTTTTCCTGTATGAATGGTGGCTCTCAATGTGGTTCAGATGAGAAGGCTAGTAGTCTCCAAGATTCAAAAGCCACTTATAGGCTGCCTGGGAAAGGAGTAAAAGCACAGTGTGTACCTCCCTCCCTTTCTTCAAAGGTGCTGAAAGCATCTGCCTGCTGTTTAGACAGGAGACCACCTGAGTTAACCTAACACACTGGTGTCCAAGGCACTAAGCTCTGACGTAGTTTGGTGCTAGCCAGTGGTGAGCTTCAGCCGGTTCGCAGCGGTTCGCGGGAACCGGTTGTTAAATTTAGAAGCCTTTTTAGAACCGGTTGTTCCAGGACAACCAATTCTAAAAAGCTTTTAAATTTAACAAAGGCTCGGGCAGCTGTCTGCCCGGCCCCGGCCCCAGCTCACCTCCGCCTCTCCCCTGAACGCTCCGCCCTCCTTCTCCTCCCCCTCCCCTGCTTCCTGCGAATCAAATGTTCGCGGGAAGCCTGAAAAAAGGAGCAGGCAGGTAAGCCGGGCGTGTGGGGGAGGGGGCGGGACGGCTCCTCCTGGCCCTGGCCGAGCACCCCCGGCTCGGGCAGGTCCCGCCTGCGCGGCTCGGACCCGGCCCAGCTCGGGCACCGCAGCTGTGGCTCCGGCTCAGGTCTCGGTGCCAGGGAGTCGGACCCCGCGGCTGCGGCTGCGGCTCCGGTCCCGGTGCCGGCCGGGGGAGTCAGGCCCCGTGGCTGCAGCTCCGGCGCTGGTCCCGGTGCCAGCCAGGGGAGTCAGGCCCCGCAGCTGCGGCTCTGGCGCCGGTCCCGGTGCCGGCCAGGGGAGTCGGGCCCCGCGGCTGCGGCTCCGGCGCCGGTCCCGGTGCCGGCTGGGCCCGGGAAGTTGGGCCCCGCGGCTGCGGCTCCGACCCTGGCCCCGACCCCAGCAGGGGTAAGAGGCCAGGGCCAGGGCCGGGACTGGGGCGGGGGAGGAGGGGTTGGATCGGGCAGAGGTTCTGGGGGGGCAGACAGGGGATGGGGAAGGGGGGGTTGGGTAGGCGCCGCGTGGGAGTTCCTGGGGTCTGTTGGGATGGTGGTGGATGGAGTCGGGGCAGTCAGGGGACAGGGAGCGGGGCAAGTTTGGCAGGTGGTGGGGTCCTGGGGGGGAGTTAGGGTTGGGGGTCTTGGGAAGGAGTGGTCAGGGGACAAGGAGCAGGGCAGGGGGGGTTATGGGTTGTGGTTTCTGAGGGGGGGCAGGACGTGGGTGGGGGGTGTACTCACTGGGCGGTTCCCTACCGGGTCTTCGGTGGTGCGTCCTTCAGCCGCCGGAGCCGTGCCGCCGAAGACCCAGTAGGGAACCGGTTCCTAAGATTTTGGCAGCTCATCACTGGTGCTAGCCCAGTAATACGTTTATCTGAGACCTTTGGCAGTTATTTGAGCTGTCTTTTATTAGCTCAGCCTAGGAGCCCAGGTTTGCCAACAGAAATGAGACTGTTCCTGATCAGGGCCGGCTCCAGCTTTTTTGCCGCCCCAAGTGGCAAAGCAGGAAAAAAAAAAAAGATAAAGCTCTGATCGGCAGCACTTCGGCAGCACCTCTACCGCGCCGCTTCATTCTTCATTCTTCGGTGGCAATTTGGTGGTGGGTCCTTCCCTCTGAGAGGGACTGAGGGACCCGCCACTGAATTGCCGCCGAAGACCTGGACGTGCCGCCCCTTTCCATTGGCTGCCCCAAGCACCTGCTTCCTTCACTGGTGCATGGAGCCGGCCCTGTTTCTGCTCACATAAAGAAGCTTCAAACAAGGACAAGATCCCTAGAAACACAGGCAGTTCAATGGCAGGGCTGACAACTTTTCATACTGGACCTGTCTGTCACATTGTAAGTACTGTAAATCCCTAAAGCAGGCACACATGCCTCCAAATGATAGTCCTTCTGATGAGTCTCTCTGCATGTCAGCAGTCTGAAGGCTAATAATAGAGCAAGGCTCTGGAACTTGCCCAGTCTCTTGACACAGTAGCAAAGGAGTTGTCAGCCCTCACTAGTGGAAGCACACATTCCATTAGTGCATCAAAAATGTCAGGAACTGCAGAGGAAGCATCACAGAAATCCACACTGAGTGTTTCCTGTTTCATTTTAAAATTCCATATTTATTCTTTCTGCAGGTTCTAGATAAGTTCTCTATGTGCTGTAAGCCCTAATAGTATATCTCATTAAATGGACTTTTGGACTGGTGTTTACAATTAGGGTCTGGCATCAGGAAATCATTATTCCCTGTGTGGAATAGTTAATAGGGTTTGTTAAATAGGTGAAGTGTTGTCCAGTGGTTAGAGCAGGGAATTAGGAGTCGGGACTCCTTCTACTGTCCAATACTTTCACCACTGTGGCAGCAGAATAAGGCCCCTGGATTCTGTCACTAGCTGTGCTAAGTCTACTTTAGGAAATCTATCCACTTCTCACAACAGGCAGTGCTGAAAACAGATAAGTGCAAGTATAGATGGGACCCCACTATGTTCAGCACCATTTCAGAAACTGCGATTGAGCCTATAATGCTAAATACAGTTTAGGCCTATCTATACTTACAGTTGCACCACCGTTAGTAGCAGTACAGCTGCACCACTTGCTAACATGCTTGTCATCATTTGGCTAATGGCTTTTAGCAAGTCACTTAAACTCCTGAGCCTCATACACTAAGCCGTGGTCTACACTACAAACTTAGGTCCGTATAAATATGTCACTCTGGGGTCCAAACCCCTGATCAATACAGCTATACCTACCTAACTCCTGGTATAGCAAGTGCTATGTCAAGGGGAGGGCTTCTGTTGTCATAGCTACTGCCTCTTAGGGATGTGGAGTACCTATGCCAGGAGGTAGCATCTTCACTAAGCGCTACAGTGGTGCAGCTGCACTGCTGCAGCACTTTCAGTGTAGACAAGCCCTAAGCTTTTTCTTATGAACCATCACTGCACTACCATCATTTTATCTTCACTGATGACAATGCTAGTGGAGACAGGGTTCCAGACAGCTGCGGCATTTTAAGCACCACATTACAGTAACTCCTCATTTAAAGTCATCCCTGTTAATGTTGTTTTGTTGTTATGTTGTTGATCAATTAGAGAACATGCTCATTTAAAGTTGCACAATGCTCCCTTATAACGTTGTTTGGCAGCCACCTGCTTTGTCCACTGCTTGCAGAAAGAGCAGCCCATTGCAGCTGGCTGGTGGGGGCTTGGAACCAGGGTGGGCCAGCAGCCCCTCTATCAGCTCCTCGCTCCCCTAATTTCCCTGTGCAGCAGTAGGGTAACCAGATGTCCCGATTTTATAGGGACAGTCCTGATTTTTGGGTCTTTTTCTTATATAGGCTCCTATTACCCCACCACCACCACCACCCCGTCCCGATTTTTCACATTTGCTGTCTGGTCACCCTATACGGCAGCTGCCCAGCAGGCTACCAATTGCCGGCAGTTCAGCTGTCCCTCCCCACACTGCCATGTGCTGCTCCTGCCCTCTGCCTTGGAGCTGCTCCCAGGAGCTTCCTGCTTGCTGTGCAAGGAGGGGAAAGGGGGGGCTAATGTCAGGGTGTCCCCTCCCCCCTGCTCCCGCACCCCACTTACCCCATCTCCATAGAGCAAGGGGGACACACGCCAGGGCTCAGGACGGAGGGAGCTTGCTGGTAGCAGCTGCTGTCTCAACTTGCTGATCTACTTAAAAAGGCAATGTACTTAGAGTGGGGTCAGCGTACTTAAAGGGGCAATGCGCATCTCTCTCTCTCTTGCACACAGGGTGTGCATCTCTGTCTGCCATGCTGTCTCCCGTCCCTCCATTTGTGCTGCCTTGTAGAGTCTGAGGCTACATTAACAACGTGTTAACCCTTGAGGGCTCAGCCGAGTGCTAGTTCATCATTTAGCAGTAAGGCATTCCCTGGGAAATAGCCCACCCTCTGACTTCACCACCTCAACCAAGCTTCACCGTCATCATTGCTGTGTACAGTACTAAATTGTTTGTTTAAAACTTATACTGTGTGTGTGTGCGCGCGTATATAAATAGTCTTTTGTCTGGTGAAAAAAATTTCCCTGGAACTCAACACCCCCCATTTACATTAATTCTTATGGGGAAATTGGATTCGCTTAACATCATTTCACTTAAAGTCGCATTTTTCAGGAACATAACTACAACGTTAAGTGAGGAGTTACGGTATCTAATCCAGCTCAGGGCAAGTCTGCAGAACACGGTGCTTCAAATGCTGGTGGTCACTAGTTCTCTTGCACTTACCAGAGGCGCTGATTTTCTGAGTTCTCAGGGGGTGCTCGACCCCAGCTCTGCCCCAGACCCCGCCCACACTCCACCCCTTCCCCCAAGCTCTCACCCCTGCTCTGCCTCTTCCCACCCCACCTCTTCCTGCCCCATTCCGCCCCCTCCTCCTGCCCCCTGCTGAACAGCCAATTGTGGCAGGTGGGATCTGGGACGCTGGGAGGGAAGGGAAGGAGCTGATTGGTGGGGCCTGCTGGTGGATGTGGAGCACCCACTATATTTTCCCCATAGGTGCTCCAGCCGCCCCACAGCACCTATGGAGTCGGCGCCTATGGCTCTTACTACCAATAGAAGAACTGAAACAGTAGTACAACAGCAGGAGATTTTAGAAAACAAATCCTTATAGAGACAAGGTCCATGTCACCTCATTTTTGGCCTGCCCTAAGCAGCAAATTGCAGTATAGTCTGTTTCATCAGACAATTTTAAGACTTGGAGGTTTTGCCACAAGAGACTGAATACAGGAGAAAAAATTCACTCTCATAGAAGCACAACTTGGATCTTAACCAAGATCCCAGAGAAAAGGGTCAGAGTTCTCCCACTCTGTACATTTATGGTATTATTCTCCTATACTGGGCTTCCCTGAGAAACAGACTCCCACTGGGCAGCGCAAAGTGGTGTAAAGGTTTAGCAAAAGTTCAATTTCATAGCAGAGCTTCTGCTATTTTCCCATGGAAGAAACAAACACAAATGAGAGCAAATGAGAACACAAGAGCAAGACGCAGCGAGTGGGACAGAAAGTTCTTTTACAAACCACCTTCCTGTTGTGATTTGTGGAGGATAACAAACCCAAACAACAAAACAGAACAAACAACATAAAAGAGGCCAGAACTGCCAGCTACAGACCCTTGTTCTCCTTCCTGCTTCCAGCAGAAGGATAGCAAGTTACAGAATTGCCAAAGTTAACCACCAAAAACATCATTAACCAGGCCCCCAAAAATCAGGAAGTTGGAATAAAAGTCATGAGGTGTTTTAAAAACCAACAACTCTGGGGTTCTTTTTATTTTCCTGTTGGGTTTTGAGCTCCAGGGTTCACATTTTCAAGCTTTGCTCTGCAACCATAAGGGCCTGAAACCTTTTTTTTTTTTTTTTTTAAGTGAAAGCTGAGATTTGTTTGCCCTGTTGTTGTAGCCATGTTGGTCCCAGGCTGTAAGAGAGATAAGGTGGGTGAGGCAATATCTTTTATTGGACAACTTCTGTTGCTGAGAGAGGCAAGCTTTTGATCCACACAGAGTTCTTCTTCAGGCTGAGATTTTTATGTATTAACATGACTTCAGGAGCTGGGGCTTTAAGAAAAACATCAAGTGTTGTGAGACGCCTAATAAAATTGCAAGCTGACAAGACAAGTTATGTAGATATACGACAAAGACAAAAGTGATAACAGTCACATGACAGTTAGCCTCATTCTGATCCTTGATGTAAAGGGACTGTTGCCCCCTTACTAACATTCAGTGGGGGTGTTTTGGTTGGCTAGCTCCCAGCACTAAAAGATTGGGGAGAGGCCAATGCTCCAGGTAAGCCTCAGCCTCTGAGCCTGATTGAGAGGGCGGGCAGGCTAATCAGGGAGTCAGGAGGGGTCCCGTCCTCTGTGTGAGCTGGAATTGCCTGGGTCAGACAGAGTGGGGCCGAGCTAAGGAGAAAGCAGGGGCCCAAGCTGAGCTGGGGAGCAGAGCCGTGCCAGATCCAGAGGGGCCAGAAAAGCAGCTCAGGAAGTAGGTCAGAGTTGGGAACAGAGCCAGAGACACAGCCTAGGGAGAGAACAGATCCTGTGCTGGGAGCAGAGCTGCATCCACAGAGCCAGGTGTGGTGAGCAACTGGGGCCAGCCAAGGGGGGACCTTGGGCAAAGGGCCCAGTGCAGAAAGATACCCCCAGCCAAGGGTCCTTGCAGGCCAGGCTGGGAGGGGGATCTTAACCCGACGGGGGGCTGATGCTGGGAAGAAGGGTCCCACCACCCAAAGCCCAGAGGCGTGTGGCCACCACCATTGCAAGTGTCCAACCCACAGCATCCCTGCAGCACTGCCAGGGCCTCAGAAGGAGACCAGGGACCTATAAAGAACAGACTGTGAAGTGCCCTGATGTCCAGAGACACTGTTTGTAATGTTCCCTGCCACAGAGCAGGGTGATGTGTTTTCCTTTAACCTTTCTCATTTTTCCTTATTCTTTTTTTAAATTAATTGTTAATTAAACAACTTGTATTTGCTTTAAATTGTATGAAATGATCAGTGGGTCAGGAAAGCATCCAGTGCAGAGAGAGCACCCCGGAGTGGGGACACCTAGCCCCTGTCCCAGGTGACCACAGCAAGGTTGGGGGTCGAGCCCCCCAGGAATCCTGTGCCCAGCCTTGTTGGGGTTACGAGGACTCTGCCAGACAGGAGAGTGGAAGGGGAGTCCTCGAGGGCAGGGAAGCCTCTGGGTAAAGGAAGTGGGAGCAAGAACTCAGATCATTTCACTAGCCCACTTCACCAGGTAGTGCAGAAGTCAGGAAAGTTCCCCACGATAGTGGGACCATTCCCCCGCTTACATTGAGACAACATCTCTCCCACCACCACACTCACATAACAGCAGTGTAAGATCCTTGATTTAAATTAAATGCAAAAGTACTACTAATCATAACCTTTTCCCTTGTGCTTCCTTCCATGTTGCCCCTTACACTTGGAACACCTATTCTCATCCCCCAAGCACCCTCTTGCTGATTTGTAGCACTCCTCAAAAGTCAGCTCATTAAGCCATCCTTCCTACGCTATGCTCATTATCACCCCTTTCTTGAGCCATTGTCCTGTGGTTGTCTAATTTAGATTACAAGCTCCTCAGTGCAAGAAACATACTTTCTTATCTAAGTAAAATACTCTGTATCATTCATTTACACACACCCACACCCCTATATTAGAAGAACATTACAGTTGCAAAGTCAAGCACTCAAAAATTAGGACATGCCAGAATTAAGGTTGCATATTCAACCCACTTATGCATATGTACTAGGATACAATTGTTAGTTACATGATCATGTACTATTTTTTCCACCAGACTTTTTCCTCATTCAGTGCCCAGGATGGATGGGGCTCACTGAACAAGCTGTGATTCAATATTTTGTTTTATCCTCATTGTTCAATGGGTGGCCTCAGGCCATGTTTACTGCACACTATTCAAATGCTGCTGTGAAGACAGAATTAACTTCCTCCTGGAAATGTCTATGGTGCTCATCACTGTGGTATATCAGGCCTTCAAGAACATCAATAATTTATTTTCACAACACCTCTGTGAAGTGATATTGTTATTCTGAGACACAGAGATTAACATCAAATGTCCACTAATTTGGGGTGTTTGATTTGAGGGCCTGACTTGTCAGAGCACTTAGCAATATGCAGCATTTTAATGTTCAAAGCACAGCTCCCATAGATTTCAATTGCAGCTGTGAGTGATCAACACTTTTGCAGATCCGGAACACACAATTAGTGGCCACCTATGAAAGGTTTGGTGTAAGTGACTCGCCCTGCATCACACAGCAACTCTGTGACACAGATAGGGATAGAATCCGGTTCTCCAGGGCAGTATTGCATTGTCTTAATCATGAGACCCTCCTTCTCTTCCTGTGATCCCATCTCACTCACTACACATCTTCCAACTACTGCAACAAATGAGGCAAGAATCCTACAGACAACCAGCCTCCTTGACTACACAACTCTGATTCAAACCCAGGGCATGCCTCCTGTGGCAGCATGGTGCCTCACTGAAGTCACTAGAGCATCAGTTAGGCACAGAAGCCCATTGCACAGCTATCACTGCAGAGCCAAAGCCCCAGTATGTCCTGGGTCCAGTGTTTTCCCCAGGTATTGAAATGGGGGGGGGAGGAGGGCTGTTTGAATTTACAGGGGGGTGAGGGCCCATGGTGAAACCGTGAGGGCGAAGGTAGGCTGTATGGCACCATAGAAAAAACTGAAAAAAAAATGTTTGACAGAACACTCATGTTTTAAAATCATCACATAAATTAAAGTTGGTTACTCAAGCCTTGTATGAAGCCGTACATCTACATCCTTCTTGGCTTTTTGTTGCAATTTTGCACAACTCTGTTTATGAACTTCCCAATGCAGTGCATTCACCTTTGGTGGCTTCTCATATGTCCAGTCCTTCCAGTCCTTCAACTGATATGCTCATTAGTTCTGTCACATGACCAGGCAGTAGGCGACTTCTTTCAGAACACAAAATTCTATTCAACGAGAAAAAGAACACTCCCCTGTAGCTGTTGGGAGTAGCAAGGAATGATTTCCTACTTCTTTCATCCTAGGAAATATAGCACAAAGATCGGGTCAAGCCACTAGTGATGATAAAAAAGAAGTTGAAGTAAAATCTTCATTCATTTGTCATATGATATTCCACTCTGTGTTCAAATTCTCCACTCAACTGTCAGTGTTTTATAAGGCAGGCATCTGTAAAAGCTACGTAGAAGTTGAGCAGAATCCAGAAGTTGCTGTTGTAGATTTGTAAGAATCAAGTCTGTGTACTTTTTCAGCTGGCTTAACAAATACTTCTTGTCCTCTTCACTTAAGGAGTCAATGTAAGTACCTTAATTAGTCAACTTTTGGACTGAAATCTTTGCTTCTTCCAGTATGTTTTCAATAGATATCTCTCTGATTGATCAAAGTGTAGATTCTATTGCTGGACAAAGATCTACTACTGTTGTAGCAGATGCCTGGATGGCATTGTTTAACGACCCAAGTGATTTCAACAGTAGATTTATAAGAGAGAGAATGGCAATTATCTTCTCTGAACGTAGCAGCAAAAGTACCAGCCTCACTACTTAGATCCATCCCATCTCAGTAGATGCTTTCCAAAGCCAGTAATAATGGTTGCAATAATTTTAAGACAACAGCCAAGGATTGCTCATGAGAAAGCCAGAGGATTTTCCCAGGTTGGACTAATTTGAACATCAGTCCCACTGTATCATCAGTCTTTTTGAACTCTTGCAAATAAATAAATAAAATACAATGAAGACATTAAATGTATGGCTTTTTTTAATGTCTCTTGAAGATTCTGCAGCTTGTACTAGCAGTAGCTGGAGTAGATGGCCTCTGCAGTGTGTATAGGAGAGATTAGGGTTATCCTTTTCAGAGAAGTTTGTAGCTCCATCAAATGCACAACAGCCATCTCTTTGGGGTTCAATTTACAAGCATTTAACTCTTCTAAGTTGTCACAGATGCAGTTTATGAGGCTTCTATATCCTGAACATCTAGAATGCATCTACTAGCCTACCACTGACATCAAGATAACGTACACAATGATTTAATACTTGGTGCCTATTTGCATCGGTGCATTCATGAGTCATGTATGCACATTTTCTGAATGTGGTGAGATAGTTCTTCGCTTTTTCAACTGCTAAGTCTTTCACTGTTGCACTGTGAGCTTCTAACCAGTCAGTTAAGTTTCTTGCAGAAGGACAGTGAGCATTTGCCGGTCTTGGTCAGAACCAGTGTCCAACTTCATGATTAACAAGTGGCAATGCACTTAACATTGGCCTCTAGTTTGTAGTGTGTTGAATCTCTTGCTTAAACAGAAAGAATGATATGACAGCCATGTTTGTTCGCATAAACCAGGAGTGGCCAACCTGAGCCTGAGAAGGAGCCAGAATTTACCAATGTACATTGCCAAAGAGCCACAGTAATATGTCAGCAGCCCCCTATTAACTCCCCCCCCCGCTCCCAGCACCTTCCCCTCCCTCCCCGCACCTCCCGATCAGCTCTTTTGTGGCATGCGGGAGGCTCTGGGGGAGAGGGGGAGGAGCGAGGGCACGGCAGGCTCAGGGGAGGGGGCGGAAAGGGCTGGAGCGGGGGCAGGGCCTGTGGCAGAGCCAGGGGTTGAGCAGTGAGCACCCTCCGGCACATTGGAAAGTTGGTGCCTGTAGCTCCAGCCCTGGAGCTGGTGCCTATACAAGGAGCCACATATTAACTTCTGAAGAGCCACATGTGGCTCCGGAGCCACTGGTTGGCCACTCCTGGCATAAACTATGTTGTGTCTCCAGCATTCTTAACAACCTCATTAAGTGTTTTTAAGATCCACTTTGACAGTGACTGGTTTATAAGGCTTTCTGCATGTTGATACAGTCCAGAGGCTTGGTATTTTGTATCCTTTTCATGTAGTTTGTCAGCATTAATTTGGTGATTGCTCTGGCAAACCAAGCTCCTCCTGTTTTACCAGTTGTAGCAGTGGGAAGCTTTTCTTCTTTATAAGCCTTTTTGCAAGAGGTGCACCAGTAACCATCTTCTGTAACTTCAATAAATGGGAAAACTTTGACCAACAAACATCGGGAACTGCCTTGAGATTGTGGAGACACTGTTTCTTCAGTAAATAGCAGTATTTGTGCTTTGGGCTGTTCAGATGTAGCTACACCACTTGAAGATTCAGCTGACATATTGGTATAGTCTTGATATGTTCTCCATATTGGTTCATTTTTGATGCCTTTGAATGGAAAAAATTGTTTTTTTGTCTTTTTATCTTCACTTTGACCTGCAACTATGAAACAGATATGCATAAATTAAATGTTTTCTTAGGATACTGCAAATTTAACAATGATAATGCAAATTATACCAAACCACATAGAAGATTTAAATTTCTAAAACAAAAAATATCAACATTTTCAAAAATATATTTAATTGGAATTGACTTTTGAAAAAATTATGATATAATAATACAAATCTTTAGCACATAAATTCCCCAAGATAATGACCTCTCAAGATAGCAATGATGTGAGATAACTAGTGCATTTTTTAAAATTTGGCCTACTAAGAAACATACATTTATATGTTTCCGAGTCACAAGTCTAGCATTTTGGAGCAAAGTCATTAAAACATAGTCCAACAGAAAAATGTTCCTTTAATGTGCCCCTCCTCACTCACAGTTGTTGTCCTTGGTCAATGGAGACCCAGAGTTCAGAGATGCTTTCACATGAGTTCACCTCCCACTGGAGGGGGGGCAGGGAAGGCACCTTGCTCATTCCTCTAACTGCTGTTGTTCTTCATGCCACCGTTCCATCATCTGCTCCATTGCTAATGGCCCTGCACCATCACCTTCTGCTGCCACCTGCCTCTCTACTGTGACCTCTGTGAGTTGGGGCTTGGCTACACTTGCAAGTTGCAGCGCTGGGAGTTACAGCGCTGGTCGTGCAGCTGTGTAGGGACAGCGCTGGAGTGTGGCCACACTGACAGCTACCAGCGCTGCAGTGTGGCCACACTTGCAGCATTTGCAGCGCTGTATTGAGAGGCGCATTGTGGGCAGCTATCCCACAGAGCACCTTGGCCCATTTTGGCGCTGTGGGTTGTGGGAAGGGGACGGAAGGGTGCGGGTCATTCCGCTTCCTGTCCCAACGCCCCGTGGTGCATCGCTTCGCATCCCAGCATTCACAGTTTTTCCGGCCACGTTTGGCGCCCTTGTGAGTCTCTTTCTGTTTTTTACTCTCTGTCTATGAATCGCGATTTCTGTGGGAAATGGAGCCCGAGCTGCTGAGGACTGTGCTGATGAGTGTCGTCAGCACAACACGTTTGGCAGTTGAGCTCTTCCTTCAGCTCCAAAGTGACAGTGAGGAGTCCGACGATGATATCGAGTCACCTGCCGCGTGTGACACTACAGTGCTTGTGGCATTCACGGAAATGCTCAGCACCGTTGAACACCGCTTTTGGGCTCGGAAAACAAGCACTGAGTGGTGGGATCACATCGTCATGGAAGTCTGGGATGACGAGCAGTGGCTGCAGAACTTTCGGATGAGAAAAGCCACTTTCATGGGACTGTGTGCTGAGCTCGCCCCCACCCTGCGGCGCAAGGACACAAGATTGAGAGCTGCCCTGACAGTGGAAAAGCGGGTGGCTATTGCAATCTGGAAGCTGGCAACTCCAGACAGCTACCGGTCGGTCGGGAACCAGTTTGGAGTGGGAAAGTCGACCGTTGGAATCGTGTTGATGCAAGTTTGCAGGGCAATTAATCGCATCCTGCTAAGAAGGACCGTGACTCTGGGGAACGTGCAGGACATTGTGGATGGCTTTGCACAAATGGGTTTCCCTAACTGTGGAGGGGCGATAGATGGGACGCATATTCCTATTCTGGCACACACACCCCCACCTAGCATCCGAGTACGTTAATCGGAAGGGGTATTTCTCTATGGTTCTCCAGGCGCTTGTGGATCACTGTGGGCGTTTCATTGACATTTACACAGGCTGGCCTGGAAAGGTGCATGATGCACGCATCTTTCGGAACAGTGGCCTGTTCAGGAAGATGCAGGCAGGGACTTATTTCCCAGACAGGAAGATCACAGTAGGGGACGTCGAAATGCCCATTGTGATCCTTGGAGACCCCGCTTACCCGTTACTGCCTTGGCTCATGAAACCCTATACAGGGAAGCTTGACAGGAGCAAGGACCGGTTCAACTACAGGCTGAGCCGGTGCCGAATGACTGTGGAGTGTGCTTTTGGGCGTTTAAAAGCCCGCTGGAGGTCCCTGTATGGGAAGCTAGACTTGGGGGAAAGCAGCATCCCCGCGGTTATATCCGCATGCTGTACCCTCCATAATATTTGTGAAGGGAAGGGTGAAACATTCAGTCAGGCATGGACCACCGAGGTTCAAGTCCTGGAGGCTGAATTTGCACAGCCAGAGAGCAGGGCTACTAGAGAGGCCCAGCACAGGCTACAAGGATTAGGGATGCCTTGAAGGAAGAATTTGAGGCTGAAAGCCAACAGAAATGTTTGCTGCCTTGCATGGGAGTGAAGTGCAGTGGTTACACTGTTTGGATTCTATTATCCCTAACATGATTTGCAGTGACTGTTTCTTTACTGGGATAAGGTATCTTTCACTATCTGCAATAATAAAGACTGTTTTCAAAGCCAAGATTTATTTTATTGAAAAGAAAAAAACTTCATTGACAGAGACACAACATTTCAGGAACCTAGGGCAGGAGGGTGGGTTGGTGAACTGTACAGTCACAAGTTTGCATATGTCCTGTCTGCAGTGCTGTGCAATGGCTGCTGCACTTCAGGGTGCATATACTGCATGGTGATGGGGGTTGAGTGCAGAGGGTAAGAGTCGTAGTTCTCAGGGCTGGTTGGTGAACGTACAGGTGTTGGAAGCAGCTGGTGGTGGTAAGAACCTGGATGCTGGGGAAGGGGGTTTGGAGCTGACATTGGGGCAAAAGAGAATAAAATTTGGGACGGGGTGGGGGCTGTGGGGCAGCACGGGACTGCTCTGCCTGCATGGCTACGAGTGCCTGGAGAGAGTCCGCTTGGCGCGCCAGGATGCCTAGCAACTGGTTTGTGCTTTTCCTCTTTGCCACAGCGTTTCTCCGCCAATGTCTCTGGCGGATCCTGCTTTCCCTTTCTCTCCACTCCTGCAGGTGTTTACTCTCTCTAGCAGAGTGATCAATAACTGTTTTCAGCATGTCTTCCTTGGTTTTTCGCGGCTTTTTCCTCAGATTCTGTAGTCTCTGTGCTGTGGTGGAGCTTGGCAGTCCAGCAGTCAAGGTCACTTTTGGAAGGCAAAAATGGCAACAGTTAACAGGGTAGCATTGTTAATTATCTCATCCAAACAGTAATTCCCACACACTGAAGGAGTTTACAGTCTTCACTTTAGCATACTTTTCCCATACCAAATAAGAGCACACATAACACAACAGGAGCCACGAAATGGTGAGTAAGGGGGACTGATTGCTTCAGGGCTGTGCAGGGGTTTCTGTGCGTTGGGGACAGCAAACAGCTGCAGGGGGGATCTGCACTAAACAGTCTCCCAACATTTTCGACAGGAGTTACTCCTGGAAGATATCTCGCTGCTGCGGGTCACCAGGGAAGAGCGGGAAGGTCTTCTACAGCAATGCGGATTCCGCCCTGGACCCTATGCAGCTTGCCTGTGTGCAGCAATGGTCCCCCCACCCCTCGCGGCACAGTGGCGCGGACACGTTAGCCTGACTGGGACAAGGACCACAGTGGCTCTCCCTATAAACCTGCGCAGGCACATTGCCCACGCTCTGGCTGAAACTTTTGAGGAGATTACTGCAGCCGATTACCGCGACGTGATAGACCACATCAATGGGCTATTCCACATCTAGGCATGCATGCATGCAGCCTTAACCCCCCCTCCTCTCCCGAAACATTTCCACCCTGAAAATAAAAGCCGCTTACCGGTAACCCGCTCCTCTGCTTGTCCTTCAGCAACTGCTGGCTGCTGCGATTGGCTACCTTCCTCCTGGCTTGAGAAGAGCTCCTGGCTGCATGCCTCCAGGGACTCTGGGTGTCTTCCCCCATCCCAGTAGCTTCACTCGCGGTTTCCTCCCCCCCCTCCTCCTGCTGTCCCCCACCCCGCTCAGAAGTGTCCATCGTGGTCCTCGGATTGGCAGTGGGGTCACCCCCAAGTATCGCATCCATCTCCCTGTAAAAACGGCAGGTTGTGGGGGCAGCGCCGGAGCGGCAGTTTCCCTCGCAGGCTTTGTAATAGGCACTCCACAGCTCCTTTACTTTAACCCTGCATTGCAGCGCGTCCCGATCATGGCCCCTTTCCAGCATGGACCTTGATACCTGCTCAAAGATATCATAATTCCTACAGCTGGAGCGCAGCTGGGACTGCACAGCTTCCTCCCCCCAAACACTAATGAGGTCCAGCAACTCGCCATTGCTCCATGCCGGGGCTCGTTTGCCGCATGGAGGCATGGTCACCTGTAAAGATTAACTGATTGCACTCCACACCTGGCTGCAGCAAACAGGAAGGGGATTTTTAAAATTCCTGGGGCATTTAAAGGGCGGGTCACCTGAGGCCAGAGCAGTAGAGTGCAAACTGATGAGCAGAGTGGCTGAACAGGAATTCTGGGATATCTCCTTATTCCCTGGAGGCCAATTAAAGCGCTGGTGTGTGTCCACACCCCAACCCGACCAGGTGCACAGCCAGCGCTGCAGCCAGGGAGTTGCAGCGCTGGATGTGCCTTGCAAGTGTGGACGGAGAATAATTGCAGCGCTGGAAAGCCTCCACCAGCGCTGCAACTTGCAAGTGTAGCCAAGCCCTAGGTCTCTTAAGGTTCCACCCAGCTCTCAATGATTTCGGGCTTGGCTACACTTACAAGTTGCAGCGCTGGGAGTTACAGCGCTGGTCATGCAGCTGTGTAGGGCTAGCGCTGGAGTGTGGCCACACTGACAGCTACCAGCGCTGCAGTGTGGCCACACTTGCAGCACTTTCCAGCGCTGTATTGAGAGGTGCATTGTGGGCAGCTATCCCACAGAGCACCTCGTCCCGTTTTGGCGCCGTTTTGGCGCTGAGTATTGTGGGAAGGGGAAGGAAGTGTGTGGGTCATTCCGCTTCCTGTGTGCCAACACCCCGTGGTGCATCGCTTCACATCCCAGCATTCTGTCTTTCTGGCAACATTTGGCGCCATTGTGAGTGTTTTACTCTCTGTGTGTGAATCGCGATTTCTGTGGGAAATGGAGCCCGAGCTGCTGAGGACTGTGCTGATGAGTGTCGCCAGCACAACACGTTTGGCAGTCGAGCTATTCCTTCAGCTCCAAAGTGACAGCGAGGAGTCTGACGATGATATCGATATCGATTCTCCTGCCGCGTGTGACACCAAAGTGCTTGTGGCATTCACAGAAATGCTCAGCACCGTTGAACGCCGCTTTTGGGCTCGGGAAACAAGCACTGAGTGGTGGGATCACATCGTCATGGAAGTCTGGGATGACGAGCTGTGGCTGCAGAACTTTCGTATGAGAAAAGCCACTTTCATGGGACTGTGTGCTGAGCTCGCCCCCACTCTGCGGCGCAAGGACACAAGATTGAGAGCTGCCCTGACGGTGGAAAAGCGGGTGGCTATTGCAATCTGGAAGCTGGCAAATCCAGACAGCTACCGGTCGGTCGGGAACCAGTTTGGAGTGGGAAAGTCGACCGTTGGAATCGTTTTGATGCAAGTTTGCAAGGCAATTAATCGCATCCTGCTAAGAAAGACCGTGACTCTGGGGAGCGTGCAGGACATGGTGGATGGCTTTGCACAAATGGGTTTCCCTAACTGTGGAGGGGCAATAGATGGGACGCATATTCCTATTCTGGCCCCCCCCCCACCTGGCATCAGAGTACATTAATCGAAAGGGGTATTTCTCTATGGTTCTCCAGGCGCTTGTGGATCACCGCGGGCGTTTCATTGACATTTACACAGGCTGGCCTGGAAAGGTGCATGATGCACGCATCTTTCGGAACAGTGGCCTGTTCAGGAAGATGCAGGCAGGGACTTATTTCCCAGACAGGAAGATCACAGTAGGGGACGTCGAAATGCCCATTGTGATCCTTGGAGACCCCGCTTACCCGTTACTGCCTTGGCTCATGAAACCCTATACAGGGAAGCTTGACAGGAGCAAGGACCGGTTCAACTACAGGCTGAGCCGGTGCCGAATGACTGTGGAGTGTGCTTTTGGCCGTTTAAAGGCACGCTGGCGTTGCTTGTATGGGAAGCTAGACTTGGGGGAAAGCAGCATCCCCGCGGTTATATCCGCTTGCTGTACCCTCCATAATATTTGTGAAGGGAAGGGTGAAACATTCAGTGAGGCATGGACCACCGAGGTTCAAGTCCTGGAGGCTGAATATGCACAGCCAGAGAGCAGGGCTAATAGAGAGGCCCAGCACAGGGCTTCAAAGATTAGGGATGCCTTGAGGGAAGAATTTGAGGCTGAAAGCCAACAGTAATGTTTGCTGACTTGCATGGGAGTGAATTGCACTGTTTACACTGTTATTCTATTATCCCTAAAATGATTTGCAGTGCCTCTTTCTTTACTGGGCTAAGGTATCTTTCACTATCTGCTATAATAAAGACTGTTTTCAAAGCCAAGAATTGTTATATTGTAAAGAAAAAAAATTCCTTGACAGACAGACAGACACACAACATTTCATGAACACAAGAGGGAAGGGGTGTGGGTTGGTGAACTGTACAGTCACAAGTTTGCATATGTCCTGTCTGGAGTGCTGTTTAACGATTCCTGCACTTCAGGGTGCATATACTGCATGGTTATGGGGGTTGAGTGCAGAGGGTAAGGGTGGTAGGTATCAGGGCTGGTTGGTGAACGTACAGGTGTTGGAGGCAGCTGGTGGTGGTAAGAAACTGAATGCTGGGGAAAGGCGGTTTGAGCTGACATTGGGGCACAAGGAAAAAAGCTTTGGGACGGGGGGGGGCTGTGGGGCAGCACGGAACTGCTCTGCCTGCATGGCTACGATAGCCTTGAGAGAGTCCGCTTGGCTCGACAGGATCTCTAGCAGCTGGTTTGTGCTTTTCTTCTTTGCCACAGCGTTTCTACGCCAATGTCTCTGGCGGATCATGCTTTCCTTCTCTCGCCACTCCTTCAATTCCTTTCTCTCTACAGCAGAGTGATGAAGAACAGTCTTCAGCATGTCCTCTTTGCTCTTTCGGGGATTTCTTCTCAAATTTTGTAGCCTCTGTGCTGTGGAACATCTGCCCACTCCAGAAGTCAAGGTCACTGTAGAAACCCAGAAATGAAACATTTAACAGGGGCAGCATTGTATCCACTATCTCCAGACATGAATTGTTACACTGAGGGAGTTCGCACTTTAACATTCTTTTCCCACACGCATAACACGACAGAAGCCACGAAATGGTGAGTGAGGGGTGCTTATAGAAGGAGAAGTGGGGCTTGATTGATAGAGGGGGGCTGGTTGCTTCGGGTAATCTGGAGTGATAGAGGGGTTGAGTGAAGATGCAGCTGCAGGGGTGATCTTCACTATCTACCTATCTCTTCACTAAAGAGTCTCCCAACATTTTTCACAGGAGTTAATCCTGCAAGATATCTCCCTGCTGCGAGTCACTAGGGGACAGCGGGAGGCTCTTTTACAGCAATGTGGATTCCGCCCGGGACCCTACGCGGCTTGCCTGTGTTCAGAAATGATCCCCCCCCCCACTCACGGAACAGTGGCGCGGACGCGTCAGCGTGACTGGGACAAGAAACACAGTGGCTCTCCCTATAAACCTGCGCAGGCATATTGCCCACGCTCTGGCTGAAACTTTTGCTGAGATAACTGAAGCAGATTACCGCGACGTGATAGACCACATCAATGGGCTATTCCACATCTAGAGGCTGGCATGCATGCAGCCATAACCCCCCTTCCTCTCCAGAAACATTTCCACCCAGAAAATAAAAGCCGCTTACCGTTAATCCGCTCCTCTGCTTGTCCTTCTGCAACTGCTGGCTGCTCCGATTGGGTACTTTCCTCCTGGCTTGAGAAGAGCTCCTGGCTGCATGCCCACTCTGGGGTGTCTTCCCCCATCCCAGTAGCTTCACTCGTGGTTTCCTCCCCCCCCCCGCCTCCGCCGCCGCCGCCTCCGCCTCCTCCTCCTCCTCCTGTCCCCCAGCCTGCTCAGAAGTGTCCATCGTTATCCTGGGATTGGCAGTGGGGTCACCCCCAAGTATCTCGTCCATCTCCCTGTAAAAACGGCAGGTCGTACGGGCAGCTCCAGATCGGCGATTCCCCTCGCGGGCTTTGTAATAGGCACTCCGCAGCTCCTTAACTTTCACCCTGCATTGCAGTGCGTCCCGATCATGGCCCCTATCCAGCATGGACCTTGATATCTGCTCAAAGATATCGTAATTCCTACGGCCGGAGCGCAGCTGTGCCTGCACTGATTCCTCCCCCCAAACACTGATGAGGTCCATCAGCTCGCCATTGCTCCATGCTGGGGCTCGTTTGCCACGTGGAGGCATGGTCACCTGGAAAGATTAACTGATTGCACTCCACACCTGGCTGCAGCAAACAGGAAGGAGATTTTTAAAATTCCCGGGGCATTTAAAGGGCTGGTCACCTGAGGCAAGAGCAGTAGAGTGCAAACTGATGAGCAGAGTGGCTGAACAGGAATTCTGGGATAACTCCTTATTCCCTGGAGGACACTTAAAGCGCTGGTGAGTGTCCACACCTGCTGAGCAGCGCTGGATCACCAGCGCTGCACTCCTTATACCCCTGCCGGGATGGGTTTTCAGCCAGCGCTGCAACCAGGGAGTTGCAGCGCTGGTTGTGCCCTGCAAGTGTGGACGGGGTGTAATTGCAGCGCTGGAAAGCCTCCACCAGCGCTGCAACTTGTAAGTGTAGCCAAGCCCTTTAGCTCTCTGTGGGGGAACCTCATTGCTAGTGCAGGCTGGGCAGCATCTTCCACATTAACCCTATCTCAGAACAGGCCTAAGCCCATAGACCTGCTTAGCGATAATTTCAGCTCTAGTGGTCACTTAACAAAACAAAAGATTCTCAATAGAGCCTAATCAGCTCTATACTTAAACAGGAGAGTTGGGGAGGTCAAATGGTGCCTGTAACCAGTAGTGCCTTAGGCAGAGCCCACACCACCAGGCATAACACTTATCCTCACTCTCAACTGGGATCTGGCATCCAAACCCCCTGCTTAGCGAGGTCAGTTCAGTTGAGGGTGACCCCCTCAATCAGGACAGGCTAAATACAGTTTTGCTGCCCTTTACTCATACAATAAGGATAACCATATTTTATTACCCCTGCATTCAATTTTCATTTTTTTATTAAAGATAATGCTAAAATTATCTAATGCACAGGTTAAAGAAAAAGTTTCATTCACCTGGGTATAATGCTTACATTATTCAAAAGTACAAAGTTTGATTTTAAAAGTCATAAAATACATATAGTACATAATCTGCAATATCCCAAATTAAGGTTAATAAATTTAATAATACAGTTGAAATATTAGCATCCAAATATTTGGATACATCACTAATAAAAAGTTATACTAAGTGTAACTTGTGGAAAGCAAAAAGTGATTTGTAACCCAACACCAGCCAAAACTGATCATTTGGGCAACACAACTCTGTCTGCTGGATACCTAGACAGAGTAGGTGTATTCATGTAAATACAGGCTGGTCCTAAAGCCTTTTCTCCCCAGCTCATCACTAGCTGCAGGGGAGAGAGCTCATTCAGACCTTAATTTCAAATTATGATTTGTAAGCATTAGGTCAGCCAATAGCGCCAAAATGAATTTGCCTAGGGTTACCATTCGTCCGGATTCTCGGGACATGTCCTGCTTTTTGGGTTAAAAATAGCGTCGGGGTTTTTTTGTAAATATCTAAAACTGTCCGGCACTTCCCCCCCATGCAGAACAGCGCAGCTGACAGGGCAGCCGGCTGGATCGTGCCACTCGCATGGGTCTCCGGCAGCCAGAGCCCCTCCTCCGCTTCCCCCCTCCAGCTTCAGATCACCGGCTGGGCGGCCTCCGGCAACTCTCGAGCTCCTCCCTTCTCCTCCTCCTCCTCCCCTGCTGCCCAGCGCGCCGCCCCGCAGCACTCTGCAGGGGGGGGACCGGGCTGTGCGCTCCGCTGGGGAGCGCGGAGCCCGACACGCTGGTCTGAGCTGCGCGGTAAGGGGGCCAAGGGCCTGGAGAAGGGACAGGGGGGTTCTGGAGGGGGCAGTCAAGGGACAGGGAGTGGGGGGTGGGTGGATGGATCGGGAGTTCTGGGGGTCCTGTCACCGGCGGGGAGTGGTTGGATGGTGCGTGGGATCCCAGGGGTCTGTCTGGGGGCGGGGGTGTGGATAAGGGTTGGGGTAATCAGGGGACAGGTAGGGGGTAGGGTCTTAGGGGGGCAGTTAGGGTTGGGGGGTCTCAGGAGGGAGCAGTCAGGAGACAAGGAGCCTTAGGTAGGGGGTGGGGTCCTGGGGGGCAGTTAGGGGCAGGGGTTCCAGGAGGGGACAATCAGGGGACAAGGAGAGGGGGGGATTCTGAGGGGGGCAGTCAGGGAGTGGAAAGTGGGAGGGAGTGGATGGGGGCAGGGCTCCCCCCATCCTCTTTTTTGATTGTTGAAATATAGTAACCCTAAATTTGCCGACATTGTCATAACAAACACAGCTGTGTGAGGACGCTAATCATTGTTCATACTTTTCAAACCTATATGCTTTTTCAGGTACAAGTATTTTATCATATACAGTATATGCTTTTAAAGTGTGTATTAGGGTGACCATAGTTCCCAAAGGGAAAACAGGACACCAGGTGGAGCTAGCCCAAGTGCCCCATGCCCAGGCTGCTCGCCCAAGCCCTGCCTGCCACCCGCATGAGGCTGGGGCTGGCATTGCTGCTCACTTGGGCCTTTGCACAGGGTTGGCATCACCACTTTCCCCCATATGTTCCTCTGCACCCCACTTTTGCCAAAAAAATTGGGATAGCCAGGACAGGGCTTAAGAAAGGGGCTGTCCCAGGCAAAATGGGATGTATGGTCACCGTAGCATTAATATTTCATTTTTCAATTTAAATTTCTAGTCAACTAAATGGAATTTTTCTCCCATTAGAAAAAAAATTTAACAACTAGATCTGGTTGGAAAACAACTAAATTAGCCACATTGCAGATAACTAGTTGATCACTGGGGGGAAGGGAAATCCCTGCCTGGGCCACTATCTTTGGGAGCCACAACACAGAGAAGCAGGACACACATACCCAACAGCACATTCCTGTTACCAACAAAAACCAGCAACAGCCTCGAGGGCAGAGGCCAGAGCCACCAGCAAAGGCTGACTGGAGGAGTCAGAGGAGCAACACTCTGGAGAAGCAGCAAAGAATCCTTTGGCACCTTATAGACTAACAGACGTTTTGTAGCATGAGCTTTCGTGGGTGAATGCCCACTTCTTCGGATACACTCTGGAGGAGGCTGGGAGCCCCTGGCAGGCTCCCACCCATCTTTGCTGCAGTCAGGCCAAGTACACCACACAGCCGCTACCCCTGGGGGCAGGGCAGCAGCAAAGTAGTTGTCACCCACATCACTGTGTGGGGTGAGCAGGGAGTCGCTGAGGGCGGCACACAGCCAGGGCTGGAGAGCCCCTGCTCCCAGAGCTGAGCAGGCTCCATAGCCAGGCGGGGAGGGGGCTGCTATATTCTGCCAGTGGTGCTGGAACCAGGATTTCTGCCCCCCCCGATTTGACACAGTAATAACAAACACCGGATACATTTCCATTAGCAGCATCGCTGCACCAGAGGCGGCCAGCGCCGCTGTGTTCACACGGAGCCACCAAGGTTGCTGGGCCTGTCTCCTCAGACGTGTGTGGAAGAGGGGGGCGCAGCGATCCCCTATATTGTGAGTGGTCAATTTAACTGTCAATCCGCCATGTGCCGGGCCCCGCCTCCTGCAAAGGCTGTCACGTGGGATAGGATGGAGCACACTGGGGGTGGGGGGGAGGGAGGGGTAGATCTCCCGCATTGTGAGTGGTCACATCAGTTGCCATTTATGAGTAGAGCTGCCGGAGAGACCCCGCCCCTTACCCGCTCCCAGACGGTAACGAGGCCGCTGTGCAAAGATCCCTCACCCTGTGAGCGGCCAGGCTGGGTGTCACTCAAGAAAAAGCCCCGCCTCCTGCCCGGGCTAGGGACTGGCCGGTCAGTTCCGGGGCAGTGACGAGAGAGGAAGAGAACTCTCACACTATGAGTGGTCAGTTCCCCTGTCACTCAGAAGATAGCCCCACCCCTTACCCCTCGGACCTACCAGATGGGCGCTCTGTGAGTGGCTGGCGGGACTGTCAGTCAGTACTCTCGGGAGGGCGGGGTTTGTGGGGCTGAGTGTGTACGGCCCGGGCGTCCCTCTGCCCCAGTCTCGCAGCTGTCGGGCCGTGGCTGGGCCGGGATGGGGCGGGCCGGGATGATGCTTTGGGCCCTGGCAGCGGCGTGCCTGGCTGGTAAGCGGGGGCGGGGGGGGCCGCTCGCAGCTGGGCCCGGGGCAGAGGCCGTCAGCGGGCGGCGGCGGCGGCGGCGGCTCTAGGGATCAGCGAGGGGCGGGGGCGGTAACCGAGTCCGAGGAGCGGCTGAACGGCCGCCCGCTCCCTCGTGAGCAGCCTCCGGCGCCCGGGCTCCGGGGCGCTGCGCCCCCAGCGCGGGGGCGGCCGCGGTCCGGCGCGAGGCGGAGCCGGAGCCGCTTTGCTGCCCGTGTCTCGTGACCCTCTGGCGCCGGCTCGGTCACTGCGCGGCTCCCGCTGGCTGACGGGGCCGGTGGGATCAGCCCGGCGGGCCGCGGCCGTGACGTCCCCTCGGACTCCGGGGTTATTCCCGGCCGCTGCCCTCCCACTGGGCAGCGCCGGCGGCGGCCGCTGCGGGAAGATCGGCCCTTCCCGGGGGGAGGCGCCGGGCGGGTGTCTGGTCGCGGCCGAAGGGGCAGCTCCCCGCGGGTGACCCGCAGCGCCTTGCCCGGGTAGCCGCATCCACACGCCGGCGCTGCCCGGAGCCTGGTTTGGCGCTGGGGTCTGGCGGGATCCCCAGGTTCCTAGTGCCTCACCCACCAGCCTCATCGGCTGAGGAATCGATGCCCATCGGTTCTCTGCAGCAGCTGCCGGGAGCCTTCCCTGCTCTCCTCGGGGTGCTGCGGGGGAGGCAGGTCCCCTCCCTCTTTGGCGGACCAATGGGCTTGGTTCAAAAAGTTCAACAATTGTGGGACACAGACATTCTCCTTTCACACCGCTGCCCATGAAGGCCACAAGTTGGACATCAGTGTCCCAGGGTGTGATCCAAAGTGTCAGTTGTGGTTAATCCCAGAACTTTCTGGTCCTGCAGAGAGTTACCACCTGAGCCATAAATTGACTCCTTATGATTACATTACCCTTCTGTGTTCGGATAGGAATATGCTTGATGAATTGCAACTCAGAATTGTGTTCCAGGCTTCACAGAATGTGTAGCTCCATGAGTCATTTTTGGTCAAATGATTATAGCGTAGCTGGAAAAACGGTTGGCTTCCGAGTTCAAATGCAGTTTTGTTCACTGTGACCTTGAGCAAGTAACTTAACTATTTGTGCCTGTCAACCTAGCAAGGAAAATTGGGTTTAAAAAAGAAAAAGCTCTAAATCAGATACCATCTCAAAGCCAAATTGTCCAGAGCAAATTGCGTGAGTGTCTTGTAGCCTGTGAAGTAGTAAAGAAACATGTTAAGGCTGACAGGCTACCATTATTATTATTATTAGTCTATAAATTGCCCCCACACATATTGATCCAGAAAAATAGTATTTAGAAGTGAGGGTCCTTACTTTATTAAAACTGCCGCTGTTCAGCAGGATGAGCTGCCATCAATAAAAAAAGTGCTTGAATTTTAGCAAACGACTGTAGGTTGACCTATTCCTCTGTTCTTCTGCATGCCATTGTTTTGAGAGCAACAACATGAAATTCTTGAGGCACACTTTGTACAGTTGCTGTGAATATGTCATATCATGGCTTATATTTACTGTCAACACCTGCCTGGAATTTATGATCCAGAATCAGGTTTCGGAGCATAACCCTCTTCCTCCAAGGTCAAAATGGAATAACTAATTGAATAATTTACTAATGGAACCTCTTTCATACCTTGATTTTGTTTAACACCTCAATTTGTCTATATGTAACTCTGTACTGGAATTATCCATTGCATCCTACTACGTTGAAATTAATGGCTCTCTTCGGCTGTCTCTCTTAACTTGGTAGATCTGTGCACTGGAAGGCTGAGAATCAAGAAGTGGTTGTTGCAATCCAGGTCAGCTTCACAGGGTTTTAAGAAACTCGTGCTTTACCAGACTTGCCTGTCAATAATGTTTCTGTTTTAGGTGTCTCTGGTGATGAGTTTAGTGTCTTACGATCACCCCAATCTGTCGTTTTCCGAGATGGAAGTTGGCCAATACCAGGGGAGCGGATCCCAGACATAGCTGCATTATCCATGGGCTTTTCTGTTGAAGAAGTATGTTTCAGTTTTCATTTTGAAAAAGCTGTAAAATGTAAAATTCTGATTAGTTGTTTCTGAGAGCTTTGAATTATAGTTGTGGTACACAGATTTTATAAAATGTGATGGAAATAAAGTAGGAACTAGTAAAATAGACCACTAAGAGGAAATTCAGAAACCTTGGGAATCTAACTTGTGTTCTTCCTTCTCTATAGTGAAACTGTTATTAAAGGGCTAACTGCAATATAAATGATTAATAATAAAATGTCTACAGGTCCTCTTGTGTTCTATCTTTTGCACTATGAAAATACCCTGTTAACAGGCAACTACACTTGCAGTCTTGAAACTAAGAGCAGAACTTCTTAAGAATAGTTGTAGTGGCTTTTCCATTAAACAAAGCAGAACTGATTATGTACTACGTGCACTGAACATCCGCTTGAGGCACAAGGTAAAATCAAATACTTTTTGGCCACCTAGGCAACTTGATTTTCACCATGCTGCTTTTCCTGGGGTATCTGTGAAATGAAATGGAAAACTTATTTTGTTCAGCAGTCTATTCCTTCTTCTAAGCTAGGTGGTCCATGCTTAACTGTGAGGGCCCTTGGGTCTGTCCAAAACTAGCACCCCCCATTCCCACCCCCCACCCCCATATAAAGAACAAAATGTCAGAAGAGTGTGGGGAAGGAGAACCCTCCAAATTTTGTTACAGCTCAAAACACTCATTCCTCCACTCAAAACAACAAACACACAAAGTGAAAGTAGATATCAGTATAATGATTAAGGCTTTGATCCCATAATGAACTCCATACAGGCAGACTCCTGCAGCTGTGGGGAGCTCATTGCAGAATTGGAGCCTTAATTTGTGGTCTTGACATGACTCATAATCTAGGAGAATAGAAACTGCGCTGTAGGAGATTTTTAGGATTCCACCTTCAGACTCTCTGGCATTCAAACTTACATTTTTTAAAAAGCGATCACTTGTGTATATTAATGCACTTTTAAGTTATCGGGCAACCTAAAAGATTTGAACTTCCCCATTTGCTGAACAGGCTGAAATGTTAAGACAGGGGTCTCCAAAACAAATCCTTCTGCAGTTCTCTCCCTGTAGGGGAGGATAAAACTAATAATCTTTTTTTTTCTCGTAATGGGGATCTCAATCAATTTCTCTTTCACGTATAAGGAATATATAGGTCATAGCAAACATGATTAATTTTAAAATGCATTTAGCTTGGTCTTGTAAAATTGCCATCTGTATTGAGTAACTTTTTTTTTTTTTGTGGGTGAAAAATATCCTGGTCAACGTTCATGTAAATTCTGCAGATATACAATTACATGCAAAATAGACTCAGCTCTTGCTCTTAATAAGCTGCCAAAGCATCTGTCTATGTTGCAGAACCCTTCCACTGCTTCAGAACCTAATTACTTCTACTTAAATGTCAGAATCATTAGCCTTTATTGTTTATAGTTGCACCAGAAACATCCCGGCAATGTATTTTTCCATTGTGGCTAAATATTATTGGTCTATAACAAGCATATATTTGAATAAAAATATTCCTCCAACTAGCTACATACTAGAGAAGCTTGCTACTTCCCTCAAATCATGGGAAGTTGCTTTTCATATCACTAGAAAATGGACTCTTAGTGAATCTTTTGGAATGTAGCAGTCTTGACTGTGAAACTTGGTTCAGTAGCCACATAAGCAGTTTAATAAGCCAACATTGTACAGTATGTGAATGACACTTTTTCTTACAATAATTTTATGGAGGACCTGCTGTTAATAGAGAATTAATAAAGAAACGGGGGGGGGGGGCTTTCAAGCCTTTAGACTCCCTACTAAGTTTCCAGTAGGTTCTATAAATATTTATTGATATCACTGCAAATTCTCCACGTTAACCATTTGATATAGTTTGATGTGTATTTTTTTCTTTGATTTCAAGCTAAGCAAAAGGTTTTGCTTTTAAATTTGTTACCAGGACCTTTCCTGGCCTGGACTTGCAGTGAGTGATATATTTCATCGTCCTCGAGCTACTGTTCTGGTGACTGTGAAGGGGGTAGACAAGCTGGCGATGCCTAAAGATGGAATTTCTTACCCTGTTGAGAATGTAAGTATCTGCAGTTTTTTGTATTTGTGTCTGTTACTCATACTTCTGTTAATACTGAAAGTATTGCTTGGTGTTTGAAAGAAATCCCAAAAGCTTACCTTTCACCAGTTATGCTTTTTATACTTGACATAGCTTTTCATGTAGTCAGAGAATTAAGGCCAGAAAGGACCATTAGATCGAGTCTGACCTGGAAATCACAGGATGGTAAACTTCACTAAGTTTCCTTTGCATTGATTCCAGTAACTTGTGTTTGGCTAAAGCACATCTTCCAGAAAGGCATCTAGTCTTGTTTTGATGACATCAAGAAGTAGAGGATCCATCACTTCCACTGTTAGTTTGGTCCAATGTTAAATTGTTGTCACTGTTTAAAAAAAAAAAAAAAATTGTGCCTCACATCCAATTTGAATTTGCCCACCTACAGCTTCCAGATATTGGTTCATGTTATGCTTTTCTCTGCTAGATTAGAACCCTTTAGTATACATGGTGTCTTCTCTGTGTGAAAATACTGACAGTGAAATTGTCACTTCTCAATCCTTTTTTGGATAAATTAAACAGGTTCCCTTTAAGTCTTTCACTGTAAAGCATTTTCACCAGCCCTCCAATCATTTTTGTGGGTTTCTGAACCCTCTACAATCTTTCAAAATTCTTTTTAAAGTGTGGCCACCAGAACTGGATGCAGTTGTCCAGTTTTAGTCTCACCAATACTGTATGCGGAAGTAAAATCAACTCCTTATTCCTACTAACTCCTCCCCTGTTTATACATTCAAGAATCATATTAGTCCATTTTGCCACAGAATTGCACTGGGAGCTCATATTGAGTTGCTTGTCCACTAGGAATCCTAAATCATTTTCAGAGTCACTGCTTTCCAAGATGCAGTCCCCCATTCTGTAGATATTGCCCACATACATTATTCCTACATCTATATCTTTGCATTTGACTGTATTAAAAGCCACGTGTTTGAATGGGCCTTGCATACAAAGCAATCTAGATTGCTGTCTATGACTACCCTATCCTCATTGTTATTTACCACTCCAACGATCTGTGTCATCTTTTTTCAGCAATGATTTTAATGTTTACTGTCAGATCATTGATGAAAATTTTGAATAGCATTGGGTCTAATATTGATCCTGCCACAATTAGAATCACTCCCATTCAGTGATTTCCCCATTGACAACTACTTAGAGATCCATCAGTTAGCTCAGAGGTGGGCAAACTAAGGTCTGATGGGCCACATCCGGCCGGGGGACTGTCCTTCCTGGCCCCTGAGCTCCAGGCCGGGGAGGCTAGCCCCTTCCCCACTGCCCCTCTTCCCCTCAGTGCGCTGCGCTGCCAGCACTCTGGCCTGCCGCTCCTGCTGAGCAGCGTGTCGGCGGGGCTGCAAGCTCCTGCTGCTCTGAGCGGGATGGTAAGGTGGCGGTGGGGGATGGGGGGTTGGATAAGGGACAGGATGTCCCAGGGGGCAGTCAGGGGACAGGGAGCAGGGGGGATTGGCTGGGGGGGGGGGAGCTGTCAGGGAGCAGGGGTGTGGATAGGGGTCGGGGCAGTTAGGGGACAGGGAGCAGGGGGGTTATGGGGTGGGGACCCGGGGGGCAGTTGGGGGTGGCAGTCCTGGGAGGGGGCTGTCAGGGGACAAGGAGCAGTGGGGGTTGGATGGGTCGGGCATTCTAAGGGTCGCAGTCGGGGTGGGAAGGGGCAGATAGGGTGCAGGGGCCAGGCTGTTTGGGGAGGCACAGCCTTCCCTACCCGGCCCGCCATATAGTTTTGCAATGCTGATGTGGCCCTCGGGCCAAAAAGTTTGCCCAAGCCTGAGTTAGCTGGTTCTTAATCCATTTCACATGTACTTTTAAAAAATGACACTATATAATATCAGTACTCAGAATGTTGTGTGGTACTAAGTCAAACACTTTTTGTACCAAAGTCTAAGTATATTACAAATGTGTAGTTAACTTTATCAACCAAACTTGTGATTTCATTAAAGAATGAAATCAGGTTTGTTTGAGATCTATTTTCTATAAAATCAAGTTGACTGGCGTTAATTATATTCCTAGTCTTTAATTCTTTATCAGTTGAATCCTGTATTGGCTTCTCCATTCTTTTCCCCAGGATTGATGTCAGGGTAACTGGCAAATAGTTATCCAGGTCATCTCGCTTGCCCTTTTTGAATATTGGCACAAGATTAGTCCTCTTCCAATTTTCTGGAATTTCCCCAGTATTCCAAGATTTATTAAAAATTAACATTAGCAAGCCAGAACTCCTCAGTGAACTCTTTCAGGCTTCTTGGAGGCATATAATCTAGGCTTTGTGGTTACAAATTGTTTATCCTTAGTAGATGATTGTTTAACATCCTCCTTAGTTATTAATGGACTGGAAAGTACTTCATCATCCTCATGTGATAAGAGTACATCATCCTGCTTCTTTCAAATACAGAACAGAAATATTTATTTTACTTTACCATCATTAACAATTTAACCATCTGTCTAGTAATGGGCTTAATCCGTTGCTAGAATTTATTTTGTTCCTAATAAGCTTTAACTTCTTATTGTTTTTAACCTCGCCAGACAGATTTTTCCCCAATGTCTTTACCTTCCCTCATAAATTTTCTATACCATATAATGTCTAATTTATATCTATTTCCTCCTTTTTCCACTTATGTATTGCTTTTAAATTTCTAATGTTGGCATCCCTGTGCCACTGAACCAGGATGGGCTTTTAGCCAAAGTTGTCTTCGTTTTTTATTGTAGAATCATGTCTTTTTGGCCATCTAATAAACTCTTCTTTAAGAACTCTCTATTTTCATTCACATTTCTCTGTCTAAACTTTTCCTCCCAATCAATTTCACTCATTTTTCCTCAGTTCTGGAAAATTTTTCCTTTTTTGAAGATGAAAGAGAATCAACTCTGAATACCCCTACAGACTCCTAAAAGAGCAGTCAACCTTTGCAAAATCATCCTGAAATGTTTTGTTGTAGGTAGAAAACCTACTACTTCACATTATCATAATGATGAAGTAGTTAATATTTTACTCAGTCATCAAAAGTGAATGGGTGACTAAAACTTTGCAAAGTTGAGCTGTTCTTGAGAACAAAACTAATACTAATTTATTAAATTTGTCCTCTATCTCCTCATAAGCCATGTGCCTCTCCAACATCCCTCAAGGAATGTCTTTATCTTGACACAACTAAACAGTTCATATTTTCACATTGTCTAGCATTGAACTGGTTGCTTTGGGAACCCTTACTCTGAATTTCCTAGTACCCCTTGTAGATTTAACATGAGCATATGAAGGTGGCATTTTCTTTTATAGAAAACATCTTTGCTGTAGGGTGGGTAGTATGCATTCCTTTCCTTTTTGCATCTTCATTTTTAATACGATTTAATAAGGTTAATTTTGTATTTAACAAGGGACTCTAAAATTGTTCCCCTTTTCTAAACTTCTGGGGAAAGTATTAAATGCTGAGACCATGCCCACAATGAATACAGCCACATCTGTTGCACTTTTATCAATTAAGACTGGCTGCATGCAGGCTGTTGTATAAATGTCTCTGTTTGAGCATAAGTATGTAATCAATGCACAAAACAGAAAGTCACAGTTTTTGTCCCAAGGAGTTTTCATCCTTATCTACATGTTGCTTTAGCCAGAATTCCTTATTAGAGCTTTATTGTTTTTCAGGCTGTTCCTTTCAGTCTTGACAGTGTTGCAAATGCTATTCACACCTTGTTCTCTGAGGAAACCCCTGTAGTCTTGCAGTTGGCTCCCAGTGAGGAAGTGAGTATTGATTCATCTCCTAAACCATTTGAAATAAGAGTTAAGCCACACAATTGGGAACTGGTGTGCTTAAACCTCTTGGCTGTATGAGCATCTTGTATTACCAAAAAAAGAACAGGAGTACTTGTAGCACTTTAGAGACTAATACATTTATTTGAGCATAAGCTTTCGTGGGCTACAGCCCACTTCATCGGATGCATAGACTTCTTGCTGTATGTTCTAGTCTATGCATCCGATGAAGTGGGCTGTAGCCCACGAAAGCTTATGCTCAAATAAATGTGTTAGTCTCTAAGGTGCCACAAGTACTCCTGTTCTTTTTGTGGATACAGACTAATACGGCTGCTACTCTGAAATCTTGTATTACAAAAGCACCTGCATGTGTAATGGAATTAATCTAAGAAGTTTGAAAAATCCAAAACTGAACTATTCTCATATTACACAATGACTGTTCTTACAGAGAGTTTATATGGTGGGAAAGGCAAACTCTGTATTTGAAGACCTTTCCGTCACGCTGCGGCAGCTACGGAACCGCCTTTTCCAGGATAACTCCATTCTCAGTTCAATTCCCCTCAACTCTCTCAGCAGAAACAATGAGGTAAGAAACAGTGGCCGATGAATACTGCTTTAATTAAACTGCCTCTGATCTACTTTTATGAGTTCAGTTTAAGAAATATGCTCATTCATTTTTCATCTCCTTGTTGTCTTAAGGGGGAAGTTGCTCCCCAAGTTTCAATATTTAAGTACTAGAAAATGGTGATTAATTGATTTTTGGGCATTGTTTGACCCAGTAACAAACGTTGCAGGACCAAAAAAAGCTACTGCTTATAGCTGCAATCTGCTGAGATGTGCAACAAAATTAGGCTGCCTCATCTTCAGTTTCTGTTCAGAAAATACTTGTTTCTCTCCCCTAGGTTGACCTGCTTTTTCTGTCAGAACTACAAGTCCTGCATGATATCTCCAGCTTGGTGAGCACGACTTTTCAAACACACTCTATATCAGGGGTTCTCACTCTGGGGGTTGGGACCCCTCAGGGGGTCACGAGGTTATTACTGGGGGTCCCGAGCTGTCAGCCTCCACCCCAAACCCCGCTTTGCCTCCAGCATTTATAATGGTGTTAAATATATAAAAAGAACTTTTAATTCATTATTATTTCTATGGGGGGGGGGTGTCGCACTCAGAGGCTTGCTGTGTGAAAGGGGTCACCATACAAAAGTTTGAGAACCACTGCTCTATATGTCTCACATATGATTGAGGGAATTTTGAAAGACACTTTTTGTTAAAGTCTGACATCCTATGTGTGAAGATCTCTAGGGCAGTGGTGTCCAAACTGAATTCCCAAAAGCCATTTGTAGGTCTTAGGGATTTGAACTGTGGGTCAAAAGTGTTTTAAAATGTGTATTTAGAGATTGAAAATGTGTTCCCTGAGATGCACCCTGTAGTTTCTGAGCTGAAGTGTTTGAATTAGCTCTGCCACGGAAATGAGGGGAGGTGGCATCATTTCTTGTCCCTTGCAACAGCCCTGGTGTGAGCTGGGGCACTCTGAGCCGCTGCTTCCCTTTCCAACATCGCTGAGGAATCCCCAGCAGGTGATTTGTGGGTGGTTCCTGTTTTCTTTATATGCTGCCTAATGGTGCAATGGGAGTAGAACTGGGTAGAGAATATGTACCTGATACTAGCTCCTTGACCTTCTTGAAATTAATGATTGTTCTGCCCCCTAGATGAAGAGGTTGGACATTGCTGCTTTAGTGCATGTTTCCACAACAACTAGTCAAAAGCTATAGCTGGCTGAGTGGGTTAAATTTCAGTACAGAGTTATTACAGAATCATAGGACTGGAAGGGACCTTGAGAGGACATCTAATCAAAGCTGCAGAAGCTATCTGTAGCCAGCATCCCAGGCAAAGGGAAAAAAATTGTAGGGAAGGATATTTCAGACCAAGCTGGATGAGCAAGCATCTCAAACAGGTGATTTAAGAGAAAGCAGCAAGCCTACATGAAATGGAAGATGGGAGGGATCAGCAAGGAAAGCTACTTCTTGGAGGTCAGAAAGTGTAGGGATAAAGTGAGAACTGCCAAAAGCCAAGCAGCATTGGACCTTGCAAAGGGAATTAAAACCAATAGTAAAAGGTTCTATAGTCATATAAATAAAAAGAAAACAGGGAAAGAAGTGGGGCTGCTAAACACTGATGGGATGGAGATTAAAGGTAATCTAGGCATGGCTCAAAACCTAAACAAATACTTTTCCTCCGTTTTTAATAAAACTAATGAGAAGCTTAGGGATAGTGGGAGGGTGGCCAATGGAAATGAGGATATGGAAGTAGAAATTACCATATCTGAGGTGGAAGTCAAACTCAAACAGTTTAGTGGGACTAAATCTCAATCTAAATTTGGATAATCTCTGTCCAAGAATATTGAGGGAACTGGCACATGAAATTGCAAGCCCAATAGCAAGGATTTTTAATGAATCTGTAAACTTGGGGGTCATACCCTATGATTGGAGAATTGCTAATATAGTACCTATTTTTAAGAAAGGAAAAAGTGATCTGGAAAACTACAGGCCTATTAGTTTGACCTCAATTGTATGCAAGGGCTTGAAATAAACTTTGAAAGAGAAAGTAGTTAAGGACATAGAGGTGAATAACTGGGATAAAATACAAGGTGGTTTAACAAAAGGCAGATCATGCCAGACTAACATGATCTCCTTCTTTGAGAAGAGAACTGATATATTTTTTTTTAACAAAGGAAATGCAATAGAGCTAATCTACTTCATTCTCAGTAAGGCATTTGATAGAATTCTACATGAGAAATTGTTAGTTAAATTGGAATAGATGAGGATTAATATGAGAATTGAAAGGTGGATAAGGAACTGGTTGAAGGGGAGACTACAAATGGTCATACTGAAAGGTGAACTGTCAGGCTTTGAGGAAAATTAGTGGAGTTCCTCAGGGATTGGTCTTGAGACCAGTTGTATTTAACATTTTTTATTAATGATCTTGACACGCAAAGTGGGAGTGTGCTAATAACATTTGCAGATACCACAAAGTTGGGAGGTATTGCCAATATGGAGGAGCATTGGAATATCATACAAGAGGATCTGGATGATCTTGAAAACTGGAGTAATAGAAATGGGATGGAAATTTAATAGCACAAAGTCAGGTGCTTAGGGACTAAGACATAAAGAATTTTTTCACAAAACTGGGGATGTATCAGTTGGAAATGAGAGGAGGAGAAAGATCTGGGTGTATTGATTGATCACAAGCTAACTATGAGCTGCCATTGTGATGCAGCTGTGAAAAAGGCTAACGCAGTCCTAGGATGCTTCAGGCAAGGTATTTCCAGTAGAGACAGGGCTACTAGGATGATCAGAGGAGTGGAGAACCTACCTTACAAGAGGAGACTCAAAGAGCATGGCTTGTTTAGCCTAACAAAAAGAAGGCTCTGGGAAATACAATTGCTCTCTCTAAATACATTAGAGGGATAAGTACCAGGGTGGCAGATGAGTTATTTAAGATAGCACCAGTGTTGACACAAGAACAAATAGATATAAACTGGCGATCAGTAAGTTTAGGCTTGAAATTAGTTGAAGGTTTCTAACCATCAGAGGAGTGAAGTTCTGGAACAGTCTTCTAAGGAGAGCAGTGGGGGCAACATACCTAACTGGGTTCAAGACTGAGCTTGATAAGTTTATGGAGGGGATGACATGATGAGACAGCCTACAGTGGCATTTGGCTGATCTGTGACTGCTAGCAGCAAATATCTCCAATGGATTGTGATGGGACACTAGATGGGGAGAGCTCTGAGTTGCTACAGAGAATTTTTTCCCAGGTATCTGGCTGGTGAGTCTTCCCAACATGCTCAGGGTCTAACTGATCACCATATTAGGGATTGGGAAGGAATTTTCCCCTGGGTCAGATTGGCAGATACCACGGGGATGGGGAGGTTGCCTTCCTATGGGGCACGGGTCACTTGCAGGTTTAAACTAGTGTAAATGGTGGATTTTCTGTGACTTGAAGTCTTTAAATCATGATTTGAGCTCTTCAGTAACTCAGCCAGAGGTTAGGGGTCTATTATAGTAATAGGTGCGTGAGGTTATGGCCTGCAGTGTGCAGGAGGTCAGACTAGATGATTGTGATGGTCCCTTTTGGTCTTAGTCTATGAGGACTTGCCAGTATACCAAAGACCAGAAACAAAATTAAGGTTAAAAAAATGCAGTGATGATAGAGGCAGGTTCAAGTCGCTGTTCTCCCACAGATTGTGTAACTTTGGGCAGATCACATAGTCTGTCTCCACTTCCCAGATGCAAAATGGGGGTAATAGTACTTCCCTAGCTCACAAGGGTCATGGGGATGCACTCATTAACGATTGTGAGGTGCTCGGATTCTGGGGTGATTGGGGGCATAGTCAAATACCTGAGATTTCACATCTTGAAGAAATATTCTTATATAGCTGGGCAGCAGAAAAAAAAACTTCATCTTTAATAAAATTCACAGCAAAGGTCAGTTTAGTAGCACAGGAAACCATGGGTATCCATGGAATTTATGCATTTTCCTTCATGCTGTTATACAAGCTCTCTATTATTACAGCAATCCTAGAATGAGGATTTTGACATAAATTGTAGGTGTTCCTTAAGTTTATGGATGAGACCCCTTTCAGTGGAACTGTAACTCTTGTTGCATGTGCCTCTTTAAAACTCTCTCTGGCATAAGCTTACCCAGGCACTTGCTACCCTGCCTCCCATTTTGAAGACCATATAGCCAGCTGTAGACACTTCTCTGATCCAAGATGGCAAGTTCTGGCAAACTTCCAAGTCTGCATGGAATATGTCAGACAAAAATGAAACTGACTCAATCAGTGATTAAATCTCATTGGAGTGAGTATTTAAACTAACTCATTTTTTCCCTGTGGTTCACTTTTTCCCCCCCTTAAGTTGTCTAGACATAAGCATCTGGCGAAGGATCACTCCCCAGACTTATATTCACTGGAACTGGCTGGCTTGGAAGAGATTGGGAAACGGTATGGAGAAGATTCTCAACAATTCAAGGATGCCTCTCAGATTCTTGCTGATTCCCTGCAAAAGGTAAAAGGAGATCTACCATAAATACTGTTCTGTAAAGTCTGTCTGAATAACAATTCTAATGTGAACAGTACTGGTTTTGTATTAACAAGACAGCAACAGGTCTAACAATCTTGGCAGCATATTTATTTTAATTAATTGTTATCTTCCTAATATGAAAAGGCTATTAGTGCCACATGAGCTCAGGATCAGCGCTGTTGTGTAATTTAATATCCTTCCCTCATCCTCCCCAAACTGTGTCACATCAACATTCATTGGTCATACAGCATCGTACTGTGAATTGCCATTCCTTTGTGTTGGCCTCTCCATCTCTTGGTTCGGTAAACTCTAGTCCCTCTGTCAAGTATCAAATCAAACTTCTGTAGTTTGGTCACCCCTGAGCAAGAAAGGTATTAGAGGGCCTTTTTTGCAGGTTAGATCTGTTTGTGAAGGAGTCAGAGGGTGATATTAACAAATGTGTAAATCAGTAAGTCCTGATGAATTGGTTTTAAAACAGATACTTTGTGTTTATAGGCATTTCTCACTCAAACTAGCTGAAAACGTGAAGGAAATAGCTCTAGCTTTAGCTCAGCACAATGTGGTCAGGTGCTGTGTGTTCTCTCCCTCCCCCCCCCCCCCCCTTGAGCAGTTCTACCATTTCCAAGTCTCCCAAATATCCGCTCTTTCACTCCTTTCCTGAGCAGGCTGCCAGTTGTGGATTTTATCTAAACAAATGTCCATCAAGATCTAAGACAACTCCATCTTGCTAGTATCCAAAGTCTGATGCCAAAATATAGTGAGGCCAAATACTAGATACTTAATTCACTAAGTTAAACAGGTCTCTTCTGTAAAATATTGCATTCATATACAGCAGTGCCGCGTGTGTCAAATGTTAACGTTTGATCAGAATTGCTCTCAAGTAGGAATCTTAGATTAAGTACAGAATAGGGAAATACATGGGCCAGAGCATGTATAATGGGATATTGCCACTTTCATATCAGAGCACATGTTTCTTACTGACCTCCTACAGATACTCTTAGGATCCTGGACAACTGTCCGGTGGTCTGTAAAGAGATGGTCTAAACTAGCTCTCAGTTGGCATTCTTCTTAGCAGACTCAAATCATTGGAGACTTCCATTTCTCCAGATTGTTCAGATCTGCTGCCTTGGTGCATCTTCTGTTACAAGAGTCAGATTTAGTAACTATTGCATATATCTGAAACTAAGCTATTGTTGCTCTTTCAGTTTGCAGATGAGATGTATAATCTCTACAGTGGGAATGCCGTAGTAGAGGTGGTGACTGCAAAGACATTTGATACTCCCCTTGTGAGGAAGAGTCGGTCCATTCTCCAGACTGCAGAGGTAATGAATGCACTTTAAACCCCTTTTCTGCAGACGAACTATTAAAAATGTGACCATGTGCATCGCTCCATTTTGTAGAACTAGAATATTGACTTGATACTGTAGCAATCTTTTAAACTTTTAGTGGCTTAGACACTAGGCATGATGAATCATAGAGTATCAGGGTTGGAAGGGACCTCAGGAGGTCATCTAGTCCAGCTCCTACTCAAAGCAGGACCAATCCCCAGCTAAATCATCCCAGCTAGGGCTTTGTCAAGCCTGACCTTAAAAACCTCTAAGGATGGAGATTCCACTGCCTCCCTAGGTAACCCATTCCAGTGCTTCACCACCCTCCTAGTGAAAGTTTTTCCTGATATCCAACCTAAACCTCCCCCACTGCAACTTGAGACCATTACTCCTTGTTCTGTCATCTGGTACCACTGAGAACAGTCTAGATCCATCCTCTTTGGAACCCCCATTTCAGGTACTTAAAAGCAGCTATCAAATGAACAAACATAGCAAGTGCAATGACCTAGTCTCCATTTACGATGCCAGTCACGTAGGTGCATTAGTATTTAGTGCAAGTAACTCCAGAATTGCCTGTGCAAAATATCCATCTCTTGGTATGGGCAGTCTGAATGTTAGTATAATGAGAATATGTTCTGTGTGCAGGCTGACTTCAGAAGCATTGTGAATGCTGGCCTCCAGATGTCTCACTTCTTTAAACTTTCCTTCTTTCACTGCAGAGTACCTCATATAACCTAGGATATTCATACAACTTCAACTACGCTGTGGTCTTCAACATAATTCTGTGGCTCATGATAGGCCTTGCATTAGCTGTGATTGTAATCTCCTACAACCTCTGGAACATGGATCCTGGCTATGACAGCATTATTTATAGGATGACAAATCAGAAGATAAGAATGGATTGAACTTCAGTCCAGGGAAAAGGAGTATGGCCGCTTCTGAAGTGTATTAAAATAATATTTTGGCATGGTTAAATGTGGACATCTTTAAAGCTGCTTTTATTTCTCTAATGGTTCCTTGTGTTTTCTTTTTGTCTCTCTTTAGATGCAAGTAGTACTACCAGAGTGGATTTACAAAGCTGAATCTACCGCCTGCTATAAAACCATGCCCTAATTATTACTAAACTATATAACTTCATTCCATTTTGGTAACACAAAATGAATTTTAGAAATAATACTCTGTATTCCTTGTGATTAAATATGTGAAAAAATGCACTGAAATGATAGCAACTTTCTGATTTAAACTTTTTACACAGGAGGTTTAGAAACTATTGTTAAGCTGTGTTGTATATTATGAACCAGATGTAAATGTTTGTTTGATGTAAATATTTCTAATGGTACATGTAGTGTTCAGGGAAAAACAAATTATAGCCCTATTTATGTAAAGCCTTCACTATGGGAATAGTTCCACAAGAACAATTCTGGTTGAAACAGTATTTGGGTTTTTTTACATTCCAGCCACCACCATGAACCATAGCCAAAATGAGGCTTGGTGTAGATCTTAACATCAGCTCACTGCTGCATTTAAAAGGACTGCAGAGAGATAATAGGTAAGAACACTGGTGTGGTTGGGCTATACAGTTAGGAAACTACAAATATAGAAACTAGTCTGGGTGCTTAAAGTTTAATGTAATATACTGTAGAGGCTTACATTATGATGCGTCTGATTCTTTTCATGTATGTTCAAACACCTGTTTTTGGTGGTAGAAGTGGACCAATAACTGGCACTTAGCCACACTCCATTTTTATTACTCATGTGCTTCAACCATTAATAAACAGAACAAGTAACATTTGCTGTGGAGTTCATTTATTTTTCCTACAAAGTTCCATTAAGGGGTAGTCATACTAAGTACAAAACTGAGTTAACTTAAGCTAAACCAAACAAATGCAGAAGGCTACATGTATCTAAATACATTAGGCCTTCTTGGAAAAAAAATGTGCACACATGAACGCTGGCTTTTATGCCTAGCTCAGTTTGCCCCATCTGTAAAAAATTGGGATGATACTGACCACCTTTTGTAGCGGGTTTTTCATGCATAGATCTTAAAGTGCTTTGAAAGTTAATACCTAATGGCTTTCACAAGCCAGTAGTGCTCTAACTATTCAAAGCTGCTCCCTGTTTTCTATATTGTTTACACAAAACCTTTACCTGGGTAACTAGTAGATGAAAGCCTATGCTGTTGTACAGGTGTATCAGGTGACTCAAGTAATCCACCATCTGTGCTCTGTATCTAGTTAAGTTTTCCTTAGGCTTGCTGTGACCAGTGAAGGCAGCTTTCTTTCGTGGCATTGTGTATGGTCAAAGCCTAGAGTGGTACTGGTAATAGTGCTCCCATATACCGGTATGTATGGAAACTGTTCACTTGTCTAATTCTTCAACCAGATAATTTCAGGATTTGTGGTAGGCCTCCACACCAGTGTGTCTGTGCACTGTTTTCCCAAATGTCACACGAGTAAACATGCTAACATAAAGCAGCATATACTAGTGAACAGGAAACCATATAGAGCAGCAGTAAAGCTGCAAATGTAGGTAGTATTTTGGGGCTCTTGTTCTGTGCTGTAGTGAACATGTTCCCCAAAGCTCGTGCACAGAGCTGCCCCCTGGCTGGAGGCACAACCAGCTCTGTTAGCCCCCTTCCCCATAGCGGTTACCCCCACCTCCTCTGATCAACTGTCACATTCCAACTGCCACAGAATCTTTGGCCTCCAACATTCCATCTGGCTCTTGCAGGGTGCAGTGCTTGAACTTGCTGATATTCTAAAGAAAAAGCTCCCAATCATATTCATAGCTGTTTCCATCCTTTCACACTGAGTCAGAGATCCTTGTTTTTTTCAGAGTGATACACACACAATGACAGTCCTGGAAGATGTGTTCATGGGTGCGGGTGGTGAATGAGTGGCTATGTTCAGTTGGAGAGGTGGCTTTGAAGAACTATGGAGTTGGGCCAAGTAATCCACCAGCTGTGCAGTCTTCCTCATACAATCAATGAAATTTGCATGCAAATTAGCTATAAAGCTAGTGTGGTAACTGGACTCTTAGTAGGGCATAGATACATGCCTTAATGTAGCTGTGTACTGCAGGGATGTAAGTTTTAAAATCAAAAGGGGTGAAAATTCAAAAATTGAACAATAGCCAACTAAGTGCCAGTGATGATTCAAGCTGGTGATATTCTAACCAAAAAGCCCTCAGCCATGTTTGTAGCTGTTTTGATTGCCTCACCCTGCCTCTACAGCCATTCTAGGCTTCAGAGTGACTCTCAGGGAATCTTATTTCATAGGGGCTTGTGCTGAAAGCTCCTGTTAGCATACTGCAATTAAAGAGTTGAAACTCATATGGCTTAGTACAGTTTTATTTCACGAGGAAACCGACAGTTGCTGTCTGCAATACAGAAGCAGCAGTGTAGTCTTACTGTTTTATAACCTAGGATATTGATTCACTTTGCTTGTTTAACTCACTCCATCAGTAGTGGAGCCTTTTCCATCCCAAAATAGAAAATAGCCAAACTAAGTTACATTCAGCAGCTTTGTGGAAGTTGAAAGTGGGTGGGGCAGTTAGTCTGTCACATGTTCATGTGCTGTGCAAGCTTGACTGTGTCTTTAGTCTTAGTTGGGTAAGATGCTGCAGCTTAGGCTGGGTGCCCTACCATCAGGCATGTCAGCAGCAGTGTATGTAATGGAATTTAGAGTGACAGTTTACCTAGTATTAAATTCTTGAACTGGGTAAAAAATACTTGCTCTTTAATAACTGGTCTCCTAGAAGAGACAGTACATGTTCTTCTGAACAACTAACAGCTCCTCTAACAATGAAAATATGTCCTATCTAAACTACAGCCCATTACCTGTTTGAGCTTGAGTTCAGTTGTGATTAAGATATGTTTGCTTATTAAGTATTCTACCATGATTTAAGTATAAAACCAGGAATTAGATATTACTATACCTCAGTTATACCATATCTCCAGTTTGTCATCAGTAGGATAGTGTCAAATAGATTTGACATTTCAAATTGCTAAGCAGTCTTGACTATAAAATAGTACTAGAGATGTTGCTATTAACTTTCACTACCTTCTGATTTTGGCTGATGTGGAAAGAACCCATTACACTGCATTCCACCTCAAATGCAGCATCTTTGCTAGGAGAGAGGCAATCATGTTGGCTCTATCAGATATATATAAAATAAACTGTGCCTCTTCCGTTATCTGTATGTCAGGTTATCAATATGTCACCATCAGAGGAAAACTTGGTGGTTGGAAAAGGAGCAGTCAATAAGGGCCTGAGATTATAAACACATTGAAATCAATGGAACCACTAATTGATTTCAATGGGCATTGGGTCAGGCCCTTATTGACTGCTCATTTTCAAACCACCAAGGCTAACTATTAGAGCAGGTACTTCATAGTTGAGTAGTAGATTTGGGGGATGGGAAGAAGGGAAAGATGTTATACAGGGATCTCATCACCACCAAAAGGACTAGCCTGCAAAACTAGAGTTCATTCAAAATGAAACACTAGCTTTTTGTTGTTGTAGAAATAAGTGTGCAATGAGAGCTTCAAGTTATGACAGTGCAAGACTACCATAATCTGTAAAAAAGCTTTTATCAGTGGTCACTGATACCTAAGAGGAGAGAAGGAATATTTGCAATGTTCCCCACCCCACAAGTAGTTATATCATTCTCTGCTGTACAGTTAAGTGAGCAGAATTCCCATTACAAAACAACAAAATAAAACCCAAAAAGTCGTTGTGGCAGGGAGGTTGGACTCTTTGGAACCAGTTCCTGCTGTTGATGCTCTGAGACCTAAGGTAATATAGCCTCAGTATTGATTTTGGCCTCCCATAGTTTGTCTACTTAACTAGACTATTGTCAGATTATATATATATATATATATATATATATATATATATATATATATATATATATAACCCACACTTATCCCTTAAACATTAAACTGATGTTTTTCCATTTAACTTATTTTTATGGTACTCTAAGAAAAACTGAAATGAGCATATAGTCAAAGCCTGTTAGAAATATTGATTGTTTTCCCCAAGATGTGAGACACACTAATTATTAATTCTCAACTAACCAAAGAAAAGCCACCACTCTCTACCTGTACATTTTTCTTTCAGCTAGTGAGGAGTCTTTGAAGGGGGGGAGAGGAGATGGTGCTGTCCAGTATATTGATTTCAATACTTCAGCAATATTATCTGAGAAGTAAAATTCCAAATATCCTGGCCCTTTATAAACTTTAGTTAACATACATTTCTGTACTGATTATCTAGACCTAAAGAGTAAGTCATAAAACTGTCAAATCTAACAAAGGACTGACAGAGCTGTCATTTTAACAAAAGAGGGCTGAAAGAAGCAGCTTTTGCAATAAGAAGGAATTGGAAATCAAAGTGTCTAGGCTGACAGCTACATTCTATTTATTTATTTATTTATTTTTAAACAGAACTTGCGACTCCAACTTTCAGCTGTCCCATATCTGATACTCTTGTTCCTAATCTGCTTACTCCAATAGGAGCCTTTCAGTGAAGTGTCACTTAAAGGGCAGCACCAGTAAGAGATAACAGGCCACTTGAGTGGAGATAGTGATGCAGATTTTTCTAAACTTTTTAAAAGATGGTAAGTAGGTATTGAGTTCACAATCACAGCAGTTTTCTTTAACTCCTGCATCTTACATTTAAGTTGATCATTGTACATCAACATGCTCCTACTGATTCTAAAGTTTGTCAGAGCCCCTTAGTTTAAATCTCTAACTTTTGCCATTGAGGTAGCCTCCCTTCTCCAGTTCTGTTCTAGTATCTTGCCTCCTTCCTGTGATGCTTTAGGGCTCCAGAAACATTAGCTCTGTTTTATTGCATGGCAGGTTGTGGAGCAGAGTCAGAATACTCACATTTCCCACCACCCATTTTTAAAGGTTCATTTCTACTCCCACCTCCTTTTCAAGCCTGCCTATACTCCAACCACCACCTTATCTTAACACCCAAGTTTGTGTGATGAGACAATACCAGCCTGCTTACATCCTAGAGCTGGAAAGGGTCTTGACACCACTCCTGACTGCAGGCCTCCCAGCAGCTTCTAAATCTAACTTCTGAAAACTGCAACTCGTATATCTGTTTTTCTTTTACACTATTTCCTACATAACCACTGGCCCAAAAGGCACCTTGTTTTGTTTGTATGCAGCAATCCACTACCATTGTAATACAAAATTGATGTGACACGGTTTGGGGAGGATGAGGGAAGGATATTAAATTACACAACAGCGCTGATCCTGAGCTCATGTGGCACTAATAGCCTTTTCATATTAGGAAGATAACAATTAATTAAAATAAATATGCTGCCAAGATTGTTAGACCTGTTGCTGATCATTCTCCTGTAAATTACATCTGTTTTGTTCAAGATCAATGTGGCAAGGCAGAAAAGCCAGAATCACTATAGACACAAATTGTAGGATGGAAATATGGGTCTCTTCCCAATTTAGTTCTTTGTGGTATATTTTCTATTAAATATGCCTCAGATATCACACACATTGGAGATTAACTCCTTTGCACTGCTGAATGGAAAATATTGAGAATAGACCCTGATGTCCCATTCTTTTGGGGGAAGCAACATGATAGTTCTTTTGTAGAGAAAGTCCCATCAGTTAGAGTTCATAGAGAAGGATTTTTAGGATAAGGCAGCCATGGAATGAGCAGGGTCCCTGAAGAGCAAAGGGCCAGGAGAAACAATCACATGCCCAGTGGTAACCAGCTCCTTCATCCAGGTGTCAGATGGTGTGATAGACCACATATCTGCAGAGTTTAGTGTGCAGCACTCCAAAGGAGTGGAGGTTAGCTGGTAGCGGAGGTGAGCTGGGCTTCTTAGATAAGGAAATAGAAGGAGTGGAGCAGAGTGTCTTGGTGCTAAACTCCACAGCATCTGTAGAAATGAAGCGTGAAATGAGAGACTGATTATGAGGCAAAGAAAGAGCCAGAGGCCCACAGAGGCTTCTTTTTGTCACCCCAGCGACAGAGGACAGGATGACCTCAAGCACTGGAGCTGGGAAAGAGGATTCTTGCTCCTCGTAGCTTTTCCTAGATTCTCCCCCACAAAAGTGTGATCCTTTTAAGCAGGAGATCAGCTAGATTAAATTTTGCACACTTCTCATCATTCCAGCCTTCAAATTAAACATGTCCATGGTCATATAGTGATAACCTCCATAGATCTTGAAGTGATCCTGGCACTTTTGCAGGCATGAGTAAGGAAGAGCCCTTGACAGAATCTGAAAGAATACTAGCTTTGTGGACAGGTTCAAGGAGAGGGGACATAAAGGAAGAGACCTTTTCTGTGGTCCACCTGCAGAACACAAACGTTGAGCAACTCTGAGAGTAACTGCTATGATTTTACGGGTCCAATGAAAAGCCAAGTCTTCTGCCAGTGGAATTAAAGGCGAGGGGCGGGGGGGTAATCTCTGGTTGAGGAGATTTGCATCCACCTCAGGGACTGGTAATATTTGGGTCCTCTAGGGAGACTGAGTTCCACTTTGGCCTGAGACAGGAGTTGAGACCTTTTTTCCACATGTTCCCACTCTACACACTACATGGAGAATGTCAAGGTGCAGGGGAAAGATGGTTCATACCATGCTAAGGAAAAGTCTTGAAAATGAGATGACCTGCTCTCAACAGGGGTTTGATTACTGTCTTCCACTCCCCTAGGTTAATCTTCATCACAGTGGGCCCTGAAGGAGGGGCGGAGGCTGGATCTTTTAGCCTTCTCATGGCTGTGCACCTTAGGAAAGAATTAGGAGTAGAGGAGGAGGACTGAAGCGAGGGTGCCATGCTTCCCAGTCAAAGACAGCAAAAGAGATGGGAAGAGAAAGGGCAAACAGGGGGCTTATTTCCTGTCAGGTAGAGCCATAGTGCAAGCTGTCCCTCTGCAGGCATAGGAGAATGAGAAACTATAACAACCAGAATTATGTGAGAGTCATTTTCCTGTGAAGGGGCTTTGTGCCACTAACTATGCAAAGAGGGTTTTGGAGGATGGGAGAGATTAAATAAATAAAACCAGTATATGACCACAGCCCCTACATATAATCACAGAAACATAGAACTGACACAAAAGGAAATGAAAAATTAATCTCTCATCTGCTAGCAGCTACTTGGCTCAACCAGTTCCTCCCTATTTGTCAAAATCAAATCCAGAATAACTCTTCCACTATCTGCTTTCTCTATCTTCTGTAATAAAATCTTGTCCCCAGTGCATTCCAAGAACTTGTTGGATAATCTGTGTCCTGCTGTATTATTTTCCCAAAACGGGTCTGGGTAGTTGAAATCCCCCATCATCAAGTCCTGTGCTTTGAATGATTTTGTTAGTCATTTAAAAAAAGCCTCATCCACGTCTTCTTCCTGCTTAGGTCATCTATAGTAGACCCTACTATGACATCACCCTTGTTTTTTACCAATTATCTGTACCCAGAGACTTTCAACAGGTCTGCCTTCCACTTCTATCTTGACCTAAGTACATGTATACATCTCTGATATACAAGAAAACACCTCCTCCCTTTTTTCCCCTGCTTGTCCTTACTGAATAAGTTGTACTCTTGTATACCAATATTCCAGTCATGTGGATTATCCCACTAAGTCTCAGATGCTAGTTATGTCATAATTGTGATTATTTCACTAGTACTTCATTTTCTGTTTATTCCCCCATACTTCTTGCATTAATAATACAGACATTTAAGATGTTATGAGATTTCTCCTCTGTCTCCCCTCTTGTCTCTCCTTTGTCCCCTGCTACGATTGCCTATGTTCCCCCCAAATTCCAGCCCTTCACCCTGGTCTCCATGCTCTGGAAATACCTGTGGGTTTTTGTCTCCTGCCAACATCAACCTACTTTAAAGCCCGCATCACTAGGTGACCAGTCTGTATCTGAAGCTTTCCTTGACAGGTGGGCCCCATTTCTGCTCAGCAGTCCCCCTCAGAACAGCATCCCATGGTCAAGGAAGCCAAGGCCCTCCTGGCAACACCCTCCTCACAGCCAGGCATTCACCTCCAGGATGTGTCTGTCTCTGCCTGGGTCCCTACCCTTGACCAGGATTGATGAGACCACCACCTGCTCCCCAACTCCTTCACTCTCACTCCCAGAGTCCTATAGTCACTTCTGATCTGCTCAGTGTCCTACCTCACAGTATTATTTTTGCCTACATAGATTAACAGTATGGGGTAATAGTCATAGGGCTGGATGACCCTTGACAATCCTTCTGTAATGTATTGGATACAGGCTCCTGGCAGGCAGCACACCTCCTGTGGTGCCTATCAGTAGGCACCTCTCGCACTGGATGGTCTCCCCAGCCTGGCTTTCTATGACGGGGAAATGAGTAGAGGCATCCATGGTTGGGTTCTCTGGCTGGACACAGGTGCAGGTGGAGGAGCCAGGAGCAGTGTTGGCACTGGTGATGTAGCCTTTCCAAACCATGATTTTTTTCTCTCTCCCGCCTATAAAATCCCTCTCAAACTTCCCTGTTTGAGGCTCCTTGGTTATTTAGCAGCTGGCTTTTAAGCCCCTCTCTCCTAGTCAGCCCTGCCCCCTCATTAACACACAGAGAAAGGGTGATCAAGGCTCAGAGGCCAGGAGGTGAGAGCCTTGCTCATGCACACTCAGCTAGCTGCTAGTAGGCCTCTGGCCCCCACAACCACACAATTCCCAAAAGACCACACTGTAAACTTTAAGCAAACCAGAAGAAAAACCAACCAGACAGACAAGCTCACTCACCCCAAGAGTTAAGCTCTCGCTTCTTCAGCAACACCCCTCCACCTGCAGCTAGAACCCACCCTAGCCTGCAATAACCCCTATACACAAGTTTATGGTCACTGGATCTGCATAAGTGAAGACTCACTGGCATTCGCCAACCCACTACCTTCAGGCTTCTCCCTGGCACCTGCTCCAACACCACACACCACTTCTGTAGTCGGGTTTCTCCATGGCACTTCCACTGATGATTTCACTTTAAGTGAAGATCGCTAACGTGGCAATGGCAGATTTGCATCCATCAGCTGAAGATTTGGGGAAAGGCCCATGAGTGGGGCTCCACAGGACATTGATACTACACAGGGTGTCAAGGCATCCCTTTATGACTCTTGAAAATCATTACATTTGTCATGCTGAGGAACAGTGTGGATTCTGTGAAGGATTCAGTTGTTAAATTACCTTGGCTACATAGATTTCTGTGTTGTGCTTCTCACATGACAGATGAGGGGATATATGGTGTGGAAGTTCTGTGCAACAATGCTCTGTTATTATAAAGAGAGCAGAGACACTGGCTGCTGCTGTTGGCTCATTCATTACCAGAATCAAGAGACTCACATAATGTTCCCGCAGACATTCCCCCATATCTTTTATAGACAGCCTCTGGTGAGATCAATCAATTTTTACAACAGCCCAGGGAGTGATTCTCTCCAGCGCATGCTCTCCACTTTATGCCTTAACTAGACACTGATAAACAGGGCTCTGAACCTGGCTTGGAAAAGCAGCTTAAGGAAAAAGAATCTTTTAGACCAATTTGAGATGAATCATCAGGAAAACTCTTCTGGGACAGATGGAGGAATAGTGGAGATGACACAGCTAGGGTACATCTATGCTCAAATGCTGGCTAATGACAGCTTTCTGAACATCAGGACTCTCCTGATGACGACGACACATGGACATACAACATCAGCTACAAGACCAAAGAGAACCATCCTACTGGTTCAGAATCTCAAGATTCGCGGCACAATGATGGATTCTACAGCAACCAGCCTTGCCATAGCTATCTTGTTACCTAGGATCACCAGGCTCAACACATCACTTACTTCCTGCTGATTTTCATGGTAATACTCCAGAACACTGCATAAGCACAGTCAAAGTGCACAGGGATGTCAAACTCAATCACAGAAGGCCATGTTTTATTTTTAATTATGGTTCATACATTTATGAAAAGATACTCAATTCATCCAGTGAGTGTGGGGTGTGTACAAAACCAAGGGTAGAATATGGCCCATATGTACTAAATAAATAAAAGTTTAGCTTAGTTACTTGTTTAGTATCTTATAGTCACATCCACGTCACTCAGTAGGAAAATACACCCACCCACAGGAGCAGTGCTGTTTATGTCCTTCATTGCTTTTCATTCTTCATCCTTCTCAGTCTTTCCTCCTACGTCTGTCTCTCCTTTCTTCCCTCTTCACTTCCTTCCCTGCAGCATCAGTTCGCACCTCTTGCCCATCCACTAAGATCTTCAGATATGAAAGTGAATGATATCTAAATGTAATCAATTTGGTTTTAACCCCCAATGAGTTAAATGGGGGGTAGGAAGGTCACACGTCTGAGTCACTCTTTCAGGCTCTCTGCAGTCTTAAAAATACTGCAGCAGGTTACTCTATTATCATATGGATGGTTTTCATCACAACTGTGAAGAAATATGAATCTTTTTGTTGTTGTTAAATGAAATCTTAGAGTCTATAAACTCTGAACACCCACACGGGCCCCATAATTCCATAAAAAAAGGTGGGTATTTGATGCCTTTGCATCAGACCCTAGGTTTAGGGATGGGGAATATCCTCTCCTTGGCTTTTCAGTAATTTAAGCAATAAACTGAATCTGAAAAGAATGAGAACTTTTTTGAATTCTCGCCACTGGATTTTAATGCGTCAGGATTTCTTCTTGTTAAAATACAATTAATCACAAGGATGTTTTTTCACTCCATTGAATGTCATGTTACTGGAAATGAATACATTTCTTGGTTAGTGCTCTGGCAAAACGTATTTTGTAAATGTTATATGCTTCATAAAAAATGGAATTTAAGTACTGTATTTTGTTAAGAGGTTACTGCCTATTGAAAGGCCTTAGTGCCAGTATATTTCTATTCACGTGGTAAGCCCCTCCCTGTTAGTAGTCACTTATAATGCTGGAGTCAAAGTCATTTGTGAGAATAACTGACAGAACAAAGGAGTCCATTACTATACTTGTATAATCTATTACAGTATTTAGACCACTGCTGAACTGACAGACAACTATTACTACATCATACAGGAAAGCAACTAAGCCCAGAACATCGTCAATCAAAAACCTTGCTAATGGAGAACTTCAGCACTGAGCCTCAAAACCCTTTAAACTGCTCAGACAACTATCTCAAATCCTAGGAATCTATTTCTGTCATCCTTGTTCTCTGCAATAGTAAAAAAAATAAAATGTGTCAATTGTTCTCAAACTTCGAACTGCAACTGGGAGCTAGATTCTTCTCCTATTTATCTCCATAGCTAAACTTCCATTGACTTTGCTGGGGGCAGGATCAGACCCTTTTTCTAAAGTGAACACCTCTAATAATTGCTGTAGCCAATACTCACAGTGTCAGATTTTCAAAATATTAGTTATTATAGTGTAAACTATAGTAATAAGGAATATCACTGGCTTCTGGGAACCTCCAGGGAGGTGAAGCTAGGCCACCTCTTTAAGAGTAAATGCAAAAAAGTACCATCTGCTCACTTGGCTTCCCATACACCTGTTCCGCTATTCTAACAACAGGCAGGCTGGTGAATTCCAGCAACACCGAAAAGCAGTTGCCCAGTCAGAAACTTGAAAGAAAGAAGACTTTTCTAGGCCATGAAAAAGGGACCAATATATACATAAAAACAACAAAAACAATGAATCTGAGGAGAGGAGACACAAATATTAACGTTATACATTCATAATATATGAATTTTGTTCCTTTTATTGATTGCAAAGTCTTTATTAAAAAGAAATGGTAGATCTCAAGAGATTAAATACATTTATGTTGCTGCCAACCCTTTTAGAGGGTACTGGAAAGCAAATGTACCTTAACATTCACATTTTGTAAAAATGAGGTTTTATAAAAAACTAAAGACTAACAGAAATGTTTCCATTAAAAAATAAAAAGTCTAATGAAAATAGTTGCCGGGAACATTTAAGTAAAAATAGTGTCTGAAAACAACAAACAACAACAACAATGTAGCACTAAGAAACTGAAATACTGTAATATTGACTGCACAAAATTGAAACTGACCTTGCTGATCTCCATTATGTTAAAGAAAAAAGAAATAAAACTGAAAAAAGCAAAAATAAAGGTTTAAGTGCCTGTTTTTTTTTAAATTACATCAGTTTCAGTATTCTGAAAGGTCACTGATTTTAAATGTTTTATTATAAATGTATGATTATTTTAGTTGACAGTGTCCCTCACTTGCAATGTTTTTGTTCTTAGTGGGAAAAACTGGGATTAATAATCTCAAATTATTAATTAATAATCTCAAATAATCTAACAAAATTATGCTCTGCCAGTACTAAATGCATCATCTGTTGGCATAACTAAAAATTTATTTTTTTTGAATGTTTTATTGTGCTTGCAAAAAATTCTTTACAAATAATAATTAAAAAAAAAAATAAAAAAGGCACAAAAAGCCAGGACTTTGTTCCATTAAAATTGGTACTACGGGATTCTGACAGCTGCAAATTTAGCAGAAATCCTGAATCCACTGTTCTCAGGGTTAAGCAACTACATAGGACTTGACCATGCAAAGCACCACTGAAAGAAACATGGATAGTTAAAGCATTGGTGATGAGCATTTTCTCAAGAACGGTGCAGCAGTCTGCACGTGGTACTGAGAGATGCACGCAGTTTTGAATCATGTGAGCAAACCTCCATGCTCATGTTGCAATGAGCGCTCATGAATGGGAAAAATGGCCATGCCGTGAGTAAAGACAGGACATGGTCAGGGAACGGTGTAAATCTGTTGTACAGTGGTCATTTTAATTATTTTAAGATGGTTTTGCTGCCACCCTTAAATATTGCTGCTTTACACCAAAGTGACTGAGGAGCCAATGTTAAACTGAGAACAGAGGGTGTTATGAGGCCCAGACACAGAAACAAATGAAACTCTCTCTTACAGCCAGCTGCTCGAGGCCTCATGGTATATGCTAGGGACTGTATTTTTGCTGCCCAACATCCAATCCATTCAGCTTAATTGCCTTAATGGCTCAACAACAACAACAAAGCCCCAGTGGTTCAGTACTGCCTTCTCTCAGTCTCCCATACCCTTGCAAGATCAAGTCCTTCAAGCCTACAGTTTATTTCCTGGCTCTAGCTATGTTTCTCCACATTCTTGAAATTGAAAAAGGAGGCGGTGGGGTGGGAGGGACGGAGTACATGACATTCTTCCAAGAAACAAAATCATCAAACCACAACAGGAAGTTTTGAAATTTTAGAAAGGCATCTCATGACAATTCACCCTTTAAGTTTGTATTCCAAGCCACTGAAGAGGCTAGGCATACCCTCATGCAGTGAAAGACAGACTACTTGTCAATCACTTACAGGAACTTCTCTTCAAAATACAGTCACTGGCATTTTCACAAAAGTTGCTCTTTGGGAATACACTTCATTTTCTTTAACGAACAACCTATATTTAAACAAAAAAACAAAACAAAACGCATCAGTGAATCTTCCTCTAATCGAATGTTGCACTTGTTTCTTACATCAGTATTTTTTATGCTTTTTAACCTGGTGGGTCCCAACCTGTGGAACAAATCCTCACGCAGATTATCTCTTTATTCCTTCTTTTAACCTGTATTTGATCATTTCTGTAAAGATGTCTGAATCTTAACAATTCCACATCTGCTGAAATACTACAATTGATGGCCCTGACAAAACGTGTCTCTATTAAACAAAAGTTTCACTAACACTGTGCAATAGTCACTGCCATTCATTATCATAGCCTAATTCGTTCCCTGGGAGATGCCCCACTAAAGCATGTGTGTCAAAGCAACACATCCTGATAAAGATAATTATTCTACATGACAGTACTCTTTTCCTCAAACTCCTTTACAAATTTTTGCTTGTAACATCCAAGACAGCTTGAGAGGAAAAGCACATTTCCTAAATGAGTAAACTTGCCTTCATCTTCCTCCTGATCAGGATATTCTTTCATGGTCTCTTTCATAGATCTTCTTTGGTTGTACCCCTCTTTTTCAAGGCCTTCCAGCCTCTGCATATCTGCCTGAAGACTTATTTGGAGATCACCACTGTCCTTTAAGAAGTTCTTTGTCATCTGTATCCTATTTAAGTTCTACAGCAGCAGCAAAAAAAACAAAAAACACATCTTGATGGAGCCAAATCATTACATATAAGCTTCTTCAACTATCACACTTTCTCAATATTTGCTCTCTTACATATAATTTCCACATCCTCTAATTATAAAAAGGCTTTTTTGTTGGCTTGTTTAGGATTGCTGCATTTTCTGGCCAGAAATAGAGAGTCCTGCTATTAGACTCTCATTTATTTTAAATATGCAGTGTTGTAGCTGTGTCAGTTCAAGGACATTAGAAAGACAAGGTGGGTGAGGTAATATCTTTTATTGGACCAACTTCTGTTGGTGAGAAACAAGCTTTTGAGCTTATACAGAGCTGACCTGAAGAACTCCGTGTAAGCTGGAAAGCTTGTGTCTCTCACTAATAGAAGATATTACCTCACCCATCTTGTCTCTATGTATTTTAAGAGCTAATTTGTTTTAAGCTTTTTTTAGAGCAAAAGCTGGTGAGTGGGAGTGTAGCTTCAGCAAAACGAGGACAGAGAATGTGGGAAACACGTGAATCTGAGGGCAGGTTGCCTTTAAATTCTTCTCTGCTGAGAAGCGTTACTCTGGTATGATAGATCATCTTTAAGATACTGGTCCATGTAAAGGGCTTGTTCGGACCAGCCCTGTGGAGGAAGGATTTTTATCATGTAAGCAGATAAAAATTTGACAAAGGCAGGTAATCGTTGATAGAAGATTGGACTGTAAACCTGCCTCTGTCAATGAAGTCCGAATAGCTTCACAGCAAAACAAATCCACTGCGCATCTTACCAAACCTGTTATGGCACATGCACCGTACATTTTACATTTAGATAATACTTAGTCCTGCCTTGAGTGAAAGGGGGCTGGACTAGATGACCTCTCAAGGTCCCTTCCACTTCTATGATTCTATTGTCTCAGACTTTAAACTATAATAGTAGATTAATATTCTGTTAAAGTGGAGTGACACTAACAAAGAGCAAGAAAATTATAGCTTATGGTTGTTACAGTAACCTTAATTCATCCTGACATGTGTGTGTTCTAGCACATGCTACATGTATTTGAATGTATATTCCCAGTTCATTTCTCCTCTCCCCACAAGCAAGAAAATTCAATGCAAAGACTGAAGACTATCTAAACTCTCTATTTTTTAAAAGTGAGGGTGAAATGAGTTAAGTTTATTTGTAAGATATTGGCCTATTTGCAATTTCAATTGAAAAAAATATTCCCAATTTTTGGCAGGTTCCCCCACTTCATCGTATGATGATGTGAGAGGAAAAGCCACTTGCAGTCTTTGGTAATCAAGTCTTCCCTGCTCACAAATGGAGACTACAGGAGGCAGTTTATCCCCGAAGAGATCTTTTCAGATGGTACAAGCAAGCAGCAAGAAGGGCCTGGGAAAAGCAATTCCCAACTCAGAGACCAGCAGGCAGCATATACTACAAACATGCAAGGAAGCCAAATTACAGCACCGTGGTGGCCACATCTTTGCACGGCATGCAAGTTTAAAATATCTGACATCATGGTAAAGGATTTTTTTTAAATTTAACTATTGTTTAGGATTTTTTTATTTGAAAAGGTGGGGTTCTTGTAAAAATCCTCATCTTAATCTGGCGTACAGGAAGAGAACTAAATTTAAAAAAGTTAGAAGCAGCTGATGATGGGAGGAAAATGTAGACTAGGACAAAGGTTCTCAGACTATGTCTGTGGACCACCAATAGTGTCAAAATTTCAACCTGCGCAATCAAATATTTGGTGACTGGAGGAGGAGGGGAAGAAGGTGACCATGAAAGGATCTCTCTCAAAGCGGACAGGAAAATGAGAGTTGGAAAACACCGAGACCAAAAAGAGATGAATTTGAAAATATGGCACCAGTATTGAAGGGATATTCTTGACTCAGCTTTGGGAGCACAGCAGAAGTGGGGAAATGTGGGACATGGAAATGATCAGCAAAGGGCAAAAGTCTTTCCCTCTTTTTAAAATGTTTTCTTATGGATGCTAAGCATATCATGCATGCTTCTGGGGGTGAGAAGCATTCAATTTATATGAGAATTATGCATGCTACATACTTTAGTAAACAATTTTGTTTTGTCCTGAAACATAAAGGAAAGCCAACCTGAGGGCATTTTTCCAAGAGGCATACTCAACTGCAGAGAATATTTTCACTAGCAACAACAGTTCTTCAAAAACACTTGCAAAAGGTAAAATTGAGTTTGTTCAATAAAGATGTCAATGAGAATGGAAGACTGAGGATAAAGAAATGCCACGTTTGTTAAACATTTGTTTTACTTCCTAATTTACAGTGGAGGAAGAGAATGAGCCATATACAGATTGATCACATTTCCCGGAATGAGGGGGAGGAACTGCTGTGTAAATAACAACTGAGACTGTTGAAAAGGGGAGTATTTCTTACAACAGAAAAAGGAGATCCAGACAACATACTTTTCATGGAAGACACTGAAAAAAAGAGATGCTAGAAATTACATACGCATTGGACAGTGTCCAGGTTTCAGGGTCAAAGTTTCACTTACTTTAAGAAAGCTTTTTGCTCAAGGTTTCACTTTAGGTTCTTTCCAGGTTAATTGAAGATGCAAGAAGGACGTAGAGGTGCTTAGAAAAAAATTAAAAAGACACCCAACAAGTCTGGTTCTAGCCCTAGAATAATCAAACCCGTTTATAGCTTTTATCTTTATTGTGACAAGTCAGATGAAATTTGAGACAATATCACAAGGTCTCACAGACCACCAGATGGGTTCAACCAGGTTTGTCCAGGCCGTAGGAATTATTTTACTTGTTCATTTTAATACCTTCCCACAGAATTTAAACTGAGGAAAAAAAATTCCTTTCAGCCTGGGTTCAGAGCCTTGTAAAAAGTAAACAATCCTCCCCCCAGTCAAGGCTTCCTTGGAGCTCAAAAAGGCTCTCTGCAGCCATGGTTTCAGTCTTGTTTTAAAACAACAAGAAAGGGCTTTTTAGATAGCATGTTCCTCTTCTCTTCGCCTCCACAGAAGGTTTTGCTCCTGGTGCGTGGCACTCAACAGCACCTGGGAGTACCTCCCTCTTATTAGTATCCTGGGAAATTAATACATAGCAGCTGGCCCAGTCTGGTTACTCTGACAATCACTAGGGTAACAGCAAGCTCCTGTAGTCTTGACTACAGACAGTGTTAACCCTCTTTCTGCCAGTCCCTGGAGAGGATCTACAGACTTTGTCACAGCTTTCAGCATGCTCGTGCAAAGCCTTATGTTGAGATCAAGGTTACATTTTTTAAAATTTTCTTGTAACTTAAATAGAGGAAAGATTTAAAAATTCACAGAAATACTGTCAAGGTAAGACTTGAAAAAAAAAATACAAAAAGTCTTCCCTTACCTCTGCTACTAACAAAAAGGTTAAAGTATTAAAAGCAAAATAATTTGAACCTAGTTTACTTTTCTCCTTTTGTGGTGTTTGCTCTCTCTGATTTTTTACATGTACAACAAGGAAAACTGACTAGTCAGTTTCATTTTGTTTCTGTTAGCTAATACAATGCTCATGTTTGCAAACATGGGAGGGAAATGTTTCTATTTTAAAAAACTAATTTTTATTGGAATAAAAAAATAAATTTTAGGTTTTGTAAAAATGTTGTTTTAAACAAAACTTTTTTTTAAATTAAAATTCCCAACAGTGTTTCCTTCAGCTATATATGCAGAAGCAAGTTTTAAGACAATTAGAAGTTTGTGCTAAAAACCTTCACAAGTTATTTTTTTTAAAATGCACCTTTAGAAATTCCAATAACTCAAACATAACACCATTAATTTTAGGACAAAAGTTTAAAGAAAATATAGAATGTGCAGGGGAAAATTCAGCAAAGATATCCTGCTTGCTTAAGGGAATTGTTCTATTCTAGGTGCACATATGTAACTACTATTAATGCTCAAGAGAGTTACATAACTGTATCAAAAGAGGACAAGAACATCTTGAAAAGCAGGCTATATAGACACATGCATATCAGGGATCTTGCGCACAGATTATTACCATATTAAATCAGGGAAATTCAATGTATGTTGTATACAATATTCACATTTTAAATCATCTTCTGTACCTCAACTAGCCAGTCTTGAATGCTGAAGTTTAGGAGTCCCTGGAAAGGTGCTCTCAGCAGGCAGTCACATTCCATTCCGTATCTCAGCGTCAAACTGCCTAGATGTAGTTAGTACTGAAGTGGGAGGTTTTTTGGAATGTCTCTTATGCTCCTGGAGGGATTTCAAGTTTACTATATGGTAAACTGTAAGCTTGCCTTCATTTGGCTAGGCCTTTTCCAGTAAATATTGGTTTAAACGCAAAAGAGGAATCCTGTTCATTACCCAGAATGAGCCATTAACTGGTTTCCTTTAAATATCTGACTAATACGTTAAGTCTTCTTTTTTGTTTTTTTAAATTTTAAAAGTACCTCTTCAGACAGCATCTCCTGCTCTTCTACCAGAAGATAGATCTCTTTAAGTCTTTCCTTTATTAATTCCATCTCTATTTCACTTATTTGGCTCCCACTCATGCAAACTTCTGTTTCTCCTTCCAATCCATCTGGCTGATCATCTTCCCCTGGTATATAAACAGCCCAATCCGATGACAGAAGCTGTTTGGTTTAAAAGAGGAAAATGAAATAAGTGATTAAATTTAAAAAGGCATTCTTTCTGGGATCACAGAGAGCTCTAGTTAATGCTACTGTAATAGAGCAGCCCTTCATTTTATGGTTTCAGTAGCGTAACAAAGTACTCAAACTATGCAATGAGTTCAGATTAAATGAATCTAAATACTTTTCTATAATCTTTATCAGTGTTGCTCCTGAATACGTCTAGCTCCTCATTTCTATAACTGTACAAAGTGAATTTTAGGCTAACTTTTACCTCCAACACCACAAAGCAAGCACTTGTGGTGTCATGTCTTGATTGTGCTGGGCACCAGGTTAAAGGTCTAGTGCTCTAAGCACATGAAATTGACATATGGAACACTAACTCCCATAATTTAGAATATATGGGGGTACATATAAAATGGTTATTTCAGGATTTCAGCTAATTTGTTCCAACATGCATAAGCGATCAAATTTAGGTGTTCTTAAACAGCTGCCTGACCACATGGTGCTGGCTCTCATATTCCATCAGGAGAAACATCACAGGGATGGGGTGGGGAGGGGACAAAAGGAGGAGTAAAAGAAGCAGGCTGGATAAAAATCTATGATTTTAGAAAAACAGATTATTTAAATCAGATTTTTAAAATTTATATTAAATACAGGTTTATTTAAAAAAAATAAAAGGTGCAGAGAATATTTTTTCATTTCAGTTTATTCAGCTAGTTCAGTTCAATGATTAGTTCATTCAAAGTTAGGAAAACAATGGGATGGGAGTTGAAAAAAGCATAAAAGCTTGTTTTTCTTTTTCTATCTATGAATAAAAGCTAGATGTGAGAGGATGGGATCTACTAATTCTAAAATCTTAAAGGACATGGTGATCAGAAACAATCAGTTCAATTCACTAACTACAGATAATACGTCCTTTGTTTAATACATCAGTTCATTTTAAATGCAAACATATTTTGATAAACTTTTCTCATATATCCAGCACAATTAAGTTTTATTTAACAAAAAAATAAATAAATAAATGCTTTTTAAATTGAATTTATATCTAAATAGAGCTTGACAGAAGTAAAAAAAATCAATTTAGTAAATAAGAAATGCACCATTCACCATTTTCTAATAAAAAAAGTAAGTGTTAAGAATCTGAATAAATGTATGTTAAGCTCTTTAGTTGCTTAAATAAGTGTATAAATATAGCATATGTTCTTGATTAGCAAAAAAGATGTACCACGTTTAGCACAAAGGCTGTATTTAGTTGCAAATCAATATGTTTTAATGGTTTCCAACCAGTGAGGCTTAACCTCTTTTTAGGAAAATAATTAAAAAGTATAAATGCAATGCAAAACAAAATTAAAATCAATTTATTTAAATTGCTTTGAGTTAAATGAAGCCACCCTGAGAACGAGAAAATGTGAGTAACTCTTTTTGAAAAGTACAAAGCATTTATCATTCCAAAGACAGAAACATAAATACGTACTTCCATACACCTGCTGTTATTTTTCATGAAAGAAATTGCTGTGGTTGCCTCAGGGGTGTTATGCAACAGAAAAAAGATGGGGAGGTGGTCCATGTGATGGAAAATGGGAGAAGAAGAGAGCCCTGAAATAATCTGTCCATCATGGTATTGTTCACACTATGAGAGTGTGATGGTCGTTATACCGTGCCCTTTAACCCTATTCATTCCCTTTTCTCCCCACCCTTTTTCTTTTTTTACACAGAAGTCAGTCTTTTGGTAGAAGTTGGTGATAATATGTATAAAGGAAGCATCTATGAAAACTACACTGTACTGTGTAATTAAACAGCTCTGCACCATTCTCAGTCTGTAGCTTCAGTTCAAAGACATAGGAAAGACAAGGGCTGTATCTCTTGAACATTTGGAGGTACTGCCTACGGAGTGTCAGAAGTTATCAGCTTGCTGTGGTGACAGTTTTGGAGTTTATCTATAGCCCTTACAGGGAAGAATGAAAGAAAAGTAATTTGTTCTCTCTAGTGCCTCTGCAAGAGCTTGTTTAATGGGCTGTGTCACAGTTGAGGGCAACTGCACCTGTAGTTCTCTGTGTGGTCCAGCAACAGCACCCACATTACAGGCTTACAGTTCCAGCTGTTGCCTTTCTTGGGCGGAGACAGACGTCTCACCCCAGTCAGAATGGAATATTTCTGGGCTGCACAGTTCCCTGTCTTCACTGTGTTATTCCCAGCAGAGACAAGCTGCCCAAGCACAATTATTTGCTTTCTCTTCAGAGGCTGATAAGAGTGATTGTCAACAGTAGTATGTTACCTCACAGCTCTTTTTATGCAAGTCTTCTTTATTCTTAAGGTAAAAGCACTACCGAGAGAACATACTAAAAACAATAAAAGAAGCTTCATGCATGCTAATAAGTTTACCAGAGATCACCCCAACTGTACCATGGGCTCCAGGAGCAGTCCTTCAATACTTCACCAAAGGATTTCTTGTTGGATACAAGTTCATCACCGCCTCAGCTCAGAACTAGCATGCAGTCTTACGTGGCCTCAGTAGGCCCAGTCTTACCAGCCCTACCCTAAGAATTGGGGCCCTCTATGGATAGGGATCTTGTCCATTTGCTGGATCAGGAAGAATAACCTGAGCCAGTTTAAAACCAGGCTATTCATCAAAAAAATCCTTTCTTTGCCTGTTGGTCCCTGGAGAATCCAGTTTGAACTAGTATATTGCAACCTCTCCAAGGGGTAGCATCGAAGGTCTGATAAGAGAGGAGTTTCATTAGCATTCCCCTCCTGCTAGAGCAGGTGCATATAATTCCACAACTGCACATACACAACTGCATTTTAATACAGTGGACCCAAAGGTAGTAAGCCTAATTCAGTAAGGTGTAGCTTAATTCTATAAAGTTCATTCAGGATATTGCAGAAAATTCTCAGTCGGTCACAGGCTCAAAAGCCTATTTTAATAAAACCACTCTATTCTGTCGATTAGTAACAGAAAACAAGCAATACCAACAGTGACTTAAGCCCAGAAAACCCTACCAACATTTCCACTTATCAGGCAGCATGATCAATTTCAGTTCTTTTCTGCACAGACCAATTCCTCAAATGAATATTCCCTTAAAACCAACTTCCCAACTGCTGCTTAAACTTGTTGGCAAATAGGTGGCGTGGCGCAGACAACCTTTCGTTTTATCCCCTCATCCCACCACATTGTGCAGCAGCCACATATAAAAGTAAATACAGGTCTATATAACCTCTTAAACACCTGAAAAGCAGCTGTAATATTTAATATTGGAAGAAGTAATAAGTTGGATGGACATGCCAACTCCCCTAAGATCTCTAGATATAAACAGGTAGGACAAGAGCATGTGTAGAAGAATGAGATACTCTGGGGTGTGGAGCTGGTACTTGTGTAGAAGTCAGAGTCAAGAGGGATATCTGCGCTGCGAGTAGTGTGGTCCTGACCCAACATCAGGAGGAGGATTATAGATAAACAACTACTTCTAGACTGGGTACAAGACAGATAGATGAGGCAGACTCAGCTCTCTTGCTTATAGTAATAGATAGAGGATTGCATTCAGAGGGCAAGTTAGGAAGATGCTGTCTCTTCAGTACAGAGGGGAGGGCGAGATAAGTCTCTGATCTGTATATGAATATGAAGAGACAAACAGGTTAGCGTAGCTCCCTCATAGAGGGAGGGTAAATTGGAGGAAGGAGCATGGATGGTTGCATTGGAGGAACAAATGGCCCAGCAGCCCAGGGACTGGGGAACCTCAAAGGTGGCATATAGCTACCAATCAGGTCTTGCGCCAAACAGAGCTTGGATGGACAGTAGGACCAGGGCCAAAACATCTGGTAGAAAAGGGCTGTTTCTGAGAACTGGCTGGTTCCCGCTCAGCCTCGCAAATATTCCATTTACAGTGGTGAGTTACCACAGACCCAGAACCTGCAAACACTAGAGAGTAGCGCTTCCTATGATGAACAGTCCCATTGACATAAGGTATTTGACTCTTTTTGTAACGTACAATGAGACTGGACATTTAAACAGAGTAGAAAAATATAAACCCCCAGTGAAATTCCACAGACTTTTAAAAGTCTTTGCAGATTTCTAATGTACTGGATTATACCTACAATTTATAACAAAAAACTACAGACCAGAATTATTTCTTTTACCTTTTCTATCCTTGTACTAGCTGTCATAACTTCTGGAACATTCTGGAGTTCCTTTAATAAATTCTGAATCTTCTTTCCAAACTCTTCCAACCATAAAGAAGAAACTTTCATTTCTGAAGAATGCATTAACTCATTGCGGCACTTAATCACCTAAACAGGAGAATGAAGAAAAACAGCACTGCCACATTACGGTCATAACCATCCTATCACACAATTTACAGCATTTTACAGAATATGTATTAATTAAAAATAGTTCTTGGAAACAGTCTGGGAGATTTTACCTCTCTGACTTTCTTCTGGTCAATACCACTGAAGTGATCACAAAAGTTGAAAAGGTTTAGAAGAGCAGCTGCATCACACTTGTCTGGTCCAGAAATATCCATCTGCCCACGAGGCATATAAGCCTACATAACAAAAGTGCACGATACCAATGTCATTTCTGGTTTCAGGAAGTACACAAATATGTGATTTCCTTATCTGCCTATAAGCACTGTTTATGTTTCAAAATGATATTGCCTAAAGTAAATGCAATAAACTAGAACACAATCTCTACAACTCCACTTGCTACATTTGCCATTTAACAATGTGTTCAAGCAAATGGTTATTTCCTTCACAACCCTTAAATCTTTCCCTACTTGGTTATTTGATTCTGCAATGAAGTCACAATGCTAAATGAACACTATAACATATTGTATAGTTATACACACTCGTGACTTCCCTGCATCACTAGGGAGTTGCACACTTTAAAGCAGTGGTTCTCAAACTTTTTTTTACTGGTGACCCCTTTCACATAGCAAGCCTCTGAGTGCGACCCCCCTTATAAATTAAAAAAACACTTTTAAATATATTTAATACCATTATAAATGCTGGAGGCAAAGTGGGGTTTGGGGTGGAGGCTGACAGCTCGTGACCCCTCCCATGTAATAACCTTGCGACCCCCTGAGGGGTCCCGACCCCCAGTTTGAGAACCCCTGCTTTACAGCTTGTGTCGGCTCAGTTCTTCCCTCCATTCCCTGCATGAGCTTCTTTTGTGCCCCACTCCTATCCCCCTCTATTTCAGGGACACCCCACACCTCAACTCCCTCCTTCATGCCAGGGGCTCTGTGTTTCCTCCCACCATCAGTAAATGACATAAAATGCATGTCTAATACATTGCGTATCTGCACATCACGTTACTGTAAAATACAGTATATAGAGCAGTATAAACAAGTCATTGTATGAAATTTTAGTTTGTACAGACTTCGCTAGTGATTTTTATGTAGCCTGTTGTAAAACTAGGCAAATATCTAGATCAGTTTATGTACCCCCTGGAAGATCTCTGTGTACCCCCAGGAGTATACCTATCCCTGGTTGAGAACCATAGATCAAAGAACTGGTTGGTGGCAGCCATTAACTCCTTCCATTTATAACAATACCCCCCCCAATCTCAGTTCTGCCTAGTCTCTCAATACAGTTTAAGATGTTGACATCCAGAATGACTTGTTTCCTACCCCATGGAGGAGTGGGGGGGCAGGGGCGATGGATTCTTCCTAAAAGTGATGGAGCTACGAGGCCCTGCCCCCTCCGTGGCCCCTGGCCAAGCTGGAGCCGAGTTGGGGAGCCCAGGCCCCTCCATCTGGCTGGGGTGGGGACATAGGCTTGGGGCTGCTCTCAAGCCCCCGGGCAGGTGGAGGGGTGGGTCCTCACAGCTGCCCAGGGTAATGCCCAGGGCTGAAGTTGTACTTTTTAAGTGAGGTGAAACTTGGGGTACGCAAGACAAATCAGACTCCTGAATGAGGTACAATAGTTTGGAAAGGTTGAGAACCACAGCAATAGACCATAACAGATCTGATTAAAGTTGCTAGGTCTGCTAACCAGATGCCAGGGCATCATGTGTCCCCCATTTCACCCTTTTGCTTTTGTGATTTTCACCAAAAAAATTGATATTCTCCCCACCAATGCCGAGAACATTCCTTGAAATTTTGCAATTGATCTGATGTGGCACTGAAAAGTTATTGCCTTACAGACAAACAGACGTAGCCCCTCAAGTTGAGCACAGAGCTGTGCAAGTTCAGCCATTTGGGTGGGAGATTAGTGAGTGAAGGGAAAGAGAGATTTTAAATACACATATTTGGGGGGAGGGATAGCTCAGTGGTTTGAGCATTGGCCTGCTAAACCCAGGGTTGTGAGTTCAATCCTTGAGGGGGCCACTTAGGGATCTGGGGCAAAAATTGGTCCTGCTAGTGAAGGCAGGGGGCTGGACTCAATGACCTTTCAAGGTCCCTTCCAGTTCTAGGAGATTGGTATATCTCCAATTATTATTTATTATATCTGCAATAGCAGACAAAACCAGGAAGGGTTGTGGTGGGTGTGTAGGAGGGTATTACTTTTCACTTCAGATGCACTGTTGTTCACGTGTACCAGCACATCATACCACCCCTGTTCCTGGAACACTACCCAGCTACAATATTTTCTAGAATGAAGCACCAGGATTATATGGGGACTTTACCCGGGGTTAACTGCCTGCCTGCACAGACCACCACCACTAACACATTGGTTCAGACAGATGAAAGTAGCCTAGTTAGTAAAAAAGTTTGTGTGTTATTTTGCGACTCTTAAGGGGTTTTCTTTTTTTAATTAAATAGGTTAAATTGAACTTCATCTTTTCATGCACAAGCTTCACTTTTAAAGAGATCTGTGAGACTACAAGTATTTATTCCATTGAGAATTTAGATACATTACTGAATACTTTACAGACCATGTTTCAGTTAGTGGTTATTTTAGAGGATGTTCAGCAAATCAGGAAGCAGAGCAGAAATGCCAACAATTTTGCATGGTACCATTGAACTTTACAACACTGTAAATATTACCAAATACTATTCCTAATACCTTTTCATTGTATTTCTTAGTTCAGCCCAAAGAAATATTGCTATACACTGGCCTGGATTTAAGCCTAGTCAATGTGTTTTCAAATCCAGGATGAAATAAAAATGAAATCACGCTGGTTAAGCCCAAAAGGGTAGTGACCTGGATGCTCAGATCATGGAAAAGCACAAGGTTAGCCCTTGAAACCTTTCCTTTTGTCTACTATTAGCAAGAAAAAAGGACAATACATGTGCAAGTTTGTTCTCCATGGATGAAATCCTGCCCCCACTGAAGACAATGGGAGTTTTGCTATTGTCTTCTACAGGGCCAGGATTGCACCATAGGTCCAAATCCTGCTCTGACAGACTCCTATCCAGCCAAACTGAATTCATTATGGAACCACACGTGGATGAAAGTGAGGACATGAGCTGACCCCAAGTGTGATTCTTCTAAACAATGAATTTAATTATGTTACCTTTGCAAGTTCCCATGAGTTAGAAGGCCAAAGCCAAGGTTTGCAGTTTCCCCAGTGAACTTCTCCATTCCTGTTGGTGTGATGATTCAAAATCTCCTTTTTCCACTCTGTGCACAGTGAACAGCTGGACTGAAACTAAAAAGAAAAAAATAGGAAAGAAACCAAAGTAATTTACCTTAGTACTTGCACCCTTTAAATTACACTTTAAAAAGCGCACAGGGTTACTACTACATTGCAGCAGAAGCTAGAAAAAGGCTTCAAGGAATGTTCATTCAGAAATTTGATCAAATGCACAGATTCTTGTATGCAGTGTGCTGAACTGTTATGAAGAGATGTAATTGAGAATTTAGGTATAATAAATACAGTAGGTTAGGCCAGTAGCCTCTCACCTGTAGAGACCTGGGTTCAATGAGAGTCAGGACTCAACTGGAAATGAGTCTGAAGCTTCTCCTATCCAGGGTTGAGGCCAATGCTAGCCAGATGTCTCAAATGAGGCTTGCATGACAAACCCCGTGGTGAAAGAGAAGAATGCTTTAGCAGCAGAATTTGAAGTTACATATTTTTTCCTTATAGTTTACATTAGGGTTAATAAAAGACATATCTGAACATGGTTGAATCCTTAGGGTATTTTCAACTCGGAAGGATGTCTTAACAGATAAAGCATATAACAGTTTATTCCAATTTAACTTTTCTGATTGTTCACTCTCCATGTGAACGCACATACAAATACTCCTCCACCTTTGCCATTAACTTTGTAGGGCAGAGGGATTAAATGTGTAGGTGAATTAGACTGTAAACTCCCCAGGGCAGAAACTTTGTTTTATTTGTAGTTCTAATATAGTACCCAGCACTCTTATAGGGCTGCACAAATAAATAATTGTGGGTGGCGCTCAAGAACACCAAAGTGAATGTTTGTTATCTTGAATTATGTTACAGGGTTTGTTTGTTTTTTTAATGTACTCTAACAGAGAGGATCAGTGAACTGCCAGCTCTCAATATGTTGTTTCTGGTATGTAATAATAGTGATTATTATTACTGGATATTATGGAGTCACAGGTCATGCTTCCACATGCTGAAGTTGAATTTAATTTTGCACTTAACGCAGAAATTTAACCACTCTGTTATGTATGAAAAACACAGTATATCCTCTACAAGACTATGGAATTTACTCTGAGCACAGAATGAGTTTTCTGAGAATGTACAAGTAAATTCATTCATTAGTTTCTATTAATTAAAATAGATACACGTCTACCCCGATATAACGTGACCCGATATAACACGAATTCGGATATAACGCGGTACAGCAGCGCTCCAGGGGGGCGGGGCTGCACACTCCGGTGGATCAAAGCAAGTTCGATATAATGCACCTATAACGTGGTAAGATTTTTTGGCTCCCGAGGACAGCATTATATCGGGGTAAAGGTGTACTTTAAAATATTCATCCTGTCTTAGTCCTTTTTGGCCCTATGAGCTTAATAATGGAGTATGCGGACACCATCATAACAACAATAGGATCATGATTAAGGCATTTGAGAATGTAGTCCCAGATCAGACTAAACAGATTTTTAAAAAACATTTTATTTATTTAATTTCTTCAAGGTGTTACTATAGAGCAGTCAAGCTAGTTTTGGTGCCCTTACTGCATTTCTATACCTTAATTTTGTTGGACTTCTTTTATATCTAAGCATAACTCTGAATTTCCTGGGTTGATAATGCTTGCTTTTAGATAATTACAATATCCACAAGTGGTATCTAACACAATGTTCATACTTCTACGTTACCGTTACAATAAATTAACATGAGCGAAAGGTAGATGAGGAATCTCATTATGGTGCTTAGGGGAAGCTTTCTTCACAACATTAAACTACCCTACATAGATTGGCACAAGCATCAGTTTTCCCTCACAAGAGTACTAAAGAAGCCATGGGAGAAGCTTCCACTATGCCCAACCCTAGCCAGTACTATTAAACCTTCACTTTCATGTGCACTAACACTTACTACAGTAGACCCTCCGAGTTACAACACCTCGGGAATGGAGGTTGTTCGTAACTCTGACATGTTCTGTAACTCTGAACAAAACATTATGGTGGTTCTTTCAAAAGTTTACAACTGAACATTGACTTAATACAGCTTTGAAACTTTACAATGCCGAAGAAAAATGCTCCTCATTTTTTTTTGTAGTTTACATTTAACACAGTACTGTACTGTATTTGCTTTTTGGGGGAGAGGTCATCTCTGCTGCTGCCTGATTGTGTACTTCCACTTCTAAATGAGGTGTTGACTAGTCAGTTCGTAACTCTGAAGTTCTATTGTATTCACCTTTCTTTATCTTTCCTGGAAACTAAAAACAAAAGTTTTATCACAACTAGGGCTGTCAAGCGATTAAAAAAATGAATCATGATTAATAGCACTGTTAAACAATAATAGAATATCATTTAAATATTTTGACGTTTTCTACATTTTCAAATATATTGGTTTGAATTACAACACAATACAAAGTGTACAATGCTCACTTTTTATTTTTTATTATAAATATTTGCATAGTAAAAATAAAAGAAATAGTATTTTTCAATTCATCTAATACACGTTCTGTAGTAAAATCTCTTTATCATGAAAGTTGAACTTACAAACATAGAATTATGTACAAAAAATAACTGCATTCAAAAACAAAACAATGTAAAAGTTTAGAGCAAGCGTCGGTAACCTATGGCACGCGTGCCAAAGGCAGCACGCAAGCTGATTTATCGTTGCATGCTGCTGCCTGCCTGGGGTCCCCGCTGTCGGCCTGGATGGACGGAACCCCGGGCCAGCAGCAGGCTGAGCGGGGCTGGTGGTTGGGACCCCAGACCCGCAGCAGGCTGAGCCACTTAGTCCGTTGCCAGCCTCAGGTCCCGGCTGCCGGCCTTGCTCAGCCCACTGCCAGCCTGAGGATCCATCCGCCGGCCCCTGTAAATGTAAAATGTATTACTGGCATGCGAAACCTTAAGTTACAGCAAATAAATGAAGACTTGGCACACCACTTCTGAAAGGTTGCCGACCCCTGGTTTAGAGCCTACAGGTCCACTCAGTCCTACTTCTTGTTCAGCCAATCGCTCAGACAAACAAGTTTGTTTACATTTGCAGGAGATAATGCTGCCTGCTTCTTGTTTACAATGTTACCTGAAAGTGAGAACCGGCGTTCACATGGCACTTTTGTAGCCGGCGTCACAACATATTTACATGCAAGATATGCTAAACACTCACATGCCCCTTCATCCGTCAACCCGCATTCCAGAGGACGTGTCCATGCTGATGATGGGTTCTGCTCAATAAGAAAGCAGTGTGGACTGACATGTTCATTTTTATCATCTGACTCTCATGCCACCAGCAGAAGATTGATTTTCTTTTTGGTGGTTTAGTTCTGTAGTTTCCTCATCGGAGTGTTGCTCTTTTAAGATTTCTGAAAGCATGCTCCACACCTCATCCCTCTCAGATTTTGGAAGGCACTTCAGATTCTTAAACCTTGGGTCAAGTGCTGTAGCTGTCTTTAGAAATCTCACATTGGTACCTTCTTTGTGTTTTGTCAAATCTGCAGTGAAAGTGTCCTTAAAATGAACATGTGCTGGGTCATCACCCGAGACTGCTATAACATGAAATATATGGCAGAATGTGGGTAAAACAGCAGTAGACATTCAAGTCCTCAGGAGGGAATTGTGTCATAAATTTAATTAATGCATTTTTTTTTAACAACCATCATCAGCATGGAACCATGTCCTCTGGAACAATGGCCAAAGCATGAAGAGGTATATGAGTGTTTAGCATATTTGGCATGTAAATACCTTGCAATGCTGGCTACAAAAATGCAATGCGAACACATGTTCTCACTTTCAGGTGACATATATAAGAAGCGGGCAGCATTATCTCCCATAAACGTAAACCAACTTGTTTGTCTTAGCAATTGGCAGAACAAGTAGGACTGAGTAGACTTGTTTTATATTGTTTTGTTTGAGTGCAGTTATGTAACAAAAAAACCCTACATTTATAAATTGCACTTTCACAGTAGAGATTGCACTACACTAACTTGTATGTTGTGAATTGAAAAATATTTTTTTTCATTTTTACAGTGAAAATGTTTGTAACAAAAATATAAAGTGAACACTCGACACTTTGTATCCTGTGCTGTAATTGAAACCAATATATTTGAAAATGTAGAAAAAATCCAAAAATATTTAATAAATTTCAATTGGTATTCTATTGTTTAACAGTGCAATTAAAACTGTGATCGATTGCATTTTTTTATAGCGATTCATTTTTTTTTAGTTAATCACTGTAATTAATCACAACTGATCTTCAAAACAACAACAAAAAGATATCTAGCTCTGTATAACGGCTATGTATGCCATGCAAAGAGACAGGCGTTTGAGAGCAAATACAAGGGTCAACAAGGCTTTAGGCAGTTAAGTGCCTAGCAGACGAGAGCACAGTAAGCTGCAGAAGAAGCAGGGTAGAGATCCAGTTAGTCCCATAGCACCCTCTGCTGAGCCAAAATTGGACTCAGAAATTGAATGGCTGGGATAATAATGGACCATACAACTGAATTCTAAAGCAAAGAAATTCTCCATCTCTGAATTTCTTGTCTAACATCCCACCTAGAACTTCTTTTCTGGGCTAACAATCAGGAACCCCATTGTGAAGGAAGCAGGGAGGGCCCAATCCTGCAGCCTTCCTGGGACTGTAGTCGGTGATTAAGTTAACGGAGTTGTGCAGGTAGAACTGCGAGGTCTCTCATGTAGGTCTAGTTGCAGTTAGGGCTGGAAGAGAAGCAGCCCTGCCCCCCCCCCCAAGTCTTTAAGAACTAAGGTACTCAAAAAATGAGTGAAATAGACAAAGAGAAAAGGATAATGGTCTAACACAACACAGTGCTCACAACTCTGTGCTCTGTTCCTAAACTCCAACACCTCCTTCCAAAATCAGCCCAGTTTCTCTGTGTGTTGGTACTGATTTAAGCAGCAGTGCCATGCATAACATTGCTGATGCCAAGTGTTCAAAATTCACGAATCAGCCCTCTAAAAATCATTAGCATTTTAAAAAGTAACATGCTGGGCGGGTGGGGGGAATAGTTGCCTGCTGGTTCTCGAGCCTTCAGGCTGCTCTCAGATCATGTTTTCAAGGTTTTCTCTGCAACCAAGAGGGCTACAAACTTATGTCAAATGACAGTCCAGAATCTCTCATCATCCCCACACAGCAGAAACCGGAGCTTTAAGAAAACTCTATCATCACCAGACGCACAACGACATCACCAGAGCTGGCCATGCTGACTAGTGCGAGGTTGGTGCTCGCCACGCGGCACAGGCTTGCCAACCTTGCAGGAGTGTTCTGGAGACTCCAGGAATTCAAGATTAATCTTTACTGAAAGGCTGTCACGTGAGGAAGTCTCCAGGAACACATCCAACCGCAGCAGGGGGCCGGGGAAGGCTGGCTACACACTGGGGTAACAAAGTGCACAGGCCGAGCGGAGCCTAGCACCTTTGAACGGCGGGGGCAGGGCCACCCAGGGGTGGGGTGGGAAGTGGGGCACTTTGCCCCAGGCCCCACAGGGGCCCCCACAAGAATATAATATTCCATAGTATTGTAACTTTTTTCTAATGGAAGGGGCCCCGGAAATTGCTTTGCTCGGGGCCCCCGGCATCCTCTGGGCAGCCCTGCGGCGGGGAGGGACCCGCTCCCCCCATAGGCCCCCCCCCCAGCACTTGGGCGCTACCTGCAGTCCAGCAAGAGCAACCTGAGCGCGCTGGGGGCCCGGCTCTCACCTGCCTGCCCCGGGGAAGGCAGCGGCTGCGGCAGAGGCGGCCCGGGGGCGCCAGGCGGGCGAGCAGCTGGCGGTGGAAGGCGCGGAGCTGCTCCCCGGCGAAGCGCTGCAGGGCGTCCCGCAGCAGCAGCAGGCAGTGCCCGGCCTTCACCCAGTTCTTGTACTCGGCGCAGTTCAGCCGCGCGGCCAGCTCCGCCAGCGCCATGGCCCCGCCGCCTTCCCGGGAGGTGGGGGCCCGGCTGGCCCCGCCCTGCAGCGCGGCCGGCAGAGGTCGCTGAGAGCCACGGGGAGCTGGGGAGCGTTGCAAGCTCATTGCCTTCCCCTGCAGCGAGGCCGAATAGCAGGGCCTGGCTTAAGCGGGGAAACAATCCTGCGTTTTATCTGAAATAGGGGTGTTTAAGCTGGTCTTTCACAGTACCTGTGGTTGGAGCCCTGGGCCTGAGTGTTGTCAAGCCCCTGCCTGGCTGGAAGGAGGGCGGCTCCGGCCTTGTATTTACCACCATCCCCCATCGAGGTTCTCATGTAACCCCATAATTCCAGCAGCTGGAGCTTTAAGAGAAACAACTCTAGCACTTCGCATACTGAAATGACAAGATAAGCGTCACAGGTTGTACTTGCAGAAGTCATGAATGGGCCCTTCTAGATCAGTTCCAAATGCAAATCCCATCTCCCAGCCTCAGTTGATATAGGCTACACACAGATTACCCCACATTGTTAAGGGAGAACAGCACGTCAATGAACTACTTCTTTACTGCTCTGATAGCACAGTAAGGGATGGCAATTTAGACTATGATGCATGCATGTTAGGACAGTAAAGAACACAGCCCAAGCATAAGGTGCCACATTCCCAAAACAGTGCAAAGTCACAAAGCCATGACAGAAAACCCTTAGCAGAACCCTGAACACTTAAAGGCCACCAGAAGTTAGTAAAAGCATAAGTAAAGCAGTACATCTTACAGCTCAGGCTTAGACATTTATAGAAGAGGAGCCTTTGTCTTTGTGTAAGTCCAACCAAATTCATTTTGTCCAACTCGAGAAGTCTGTTAGCATACCTCAGAAAGGTTCTATGCACAGATCCCTATGATGATTAAAAAATATCCTACTGAAACGTAATTACAGTGGAATTCCTGAGAGCCACTCAGATTGCTGAATGGCTGACACCATTCACTAACATATTGCAAAAACCCTTCATCCTGTCAGAAGCCAAGTTTATCCATCAGCATGCAAACATTTTCTGCTTTGACAGATGAGTTTATTTCTGACAGAATTACATATGCTAGAAACTAAAAATTCTCTAAGCCAATCAGAATGCAGCATGTCACTACTACAGCCAAGAAGAGAGATCACTCTGATGCACGTTTTTATCAAAATACATGTTATCCTACCATCCATCAGGTGGAACCTACGCCATTCACATAGTATGAAGGAAATAAAAGTAAACAGAATTTAGAAGTTTCACTCATCTGCTTTTGAAAATAAATATCCACACTTTGCATAATAATCTTCCTTAGTATTTGTGCAACAGCAGAAGAACGATCTCAATGTAGTTTCCACTATAAGATACTGTTTTAAAGTTAAAGTTTGGCAATGTTATAAACATTTGGACTGAAATTTTCCATGCTAGGTGTCTGCCTCAATTTTTAAAAATAAAAAATTTCAGCCAAAATGCTTTAGCAATGTCAAAAAAAAGGAGGGGTGGGAATGATGTATTGCCCATTTAAAAAAAAAATGCTGGCAACCTTTTCTTTGAAAAACTCGTGTTCCCAAGCTTTGGAGCAGGGACTTGAAATTTGGCAGGGATGTGCCTTTTATCATCCCTGTGAAAACACACCCAAATTTGACCATGTTATAAGACTTGAGGAGAGGAGGGGGCAGAAGGTGTCTCACCCTGTGCAGTAACTGAGGTTCTTCGAGATAGTTGTCCCTGTGGGTGCTTCACTTTAGGTCAATCTGCACCCCTGCACTTGTAATCAGATTTTTAACAACAGTGCCTGGTTGGGTCATGCATGTGCTGTCCCCATCTTGTGCTATCTCACATGGTCACATAGGACTGTGCAATCAACTCTCCCTCCGTTTCTTCTCTATTACAGTCTATTGTGCAAAAAAACTCTGAAGTAGAGTGGAAGGAGGGTAGTGGAGCACCACATGGACAACTCTCTCAAAGAACCTCAGTTACTGCACAAGATGAGTTAACCTTTTCTTCAAGGAGTGTCCCTGTGGGTGCTCCACTTTAGGTGACTGTAGAGCAGTGCCTTTCTATGGAAGAAAGGGGCTTCAGAGTTGCAGTCATGGCAGATGATAAAACCACAATTACCAGTAAAGAATCTGACAACAAGTGCTGCTCCATGGCATAATGCTGTGTGAACATATGGTCTGATGCCCAGATTGCTGCTTTGAAGATGTTCATAATTGGTACATTGTTGAGGAAGGCTATCAAGGCAGAGTGCACTCAGGTCCCTGGTGGGGGCTGTAGCTGTTGATGGTGATAGCAAAGGTGAAAGCATCTGGAGATCCATTTAGATAGCCTCTGTTTGGATATGGCATCCCCCTTAGATCATTCTGTGATGGAAAGAAATAACTTTAGTGACTTTTTGAAAGACTTTGGCCTCTCAATGTACAATGCTAGTGCTCTTCGGATGTCCAGGATGTGAAGCATTGGTTCTTGTTTATTCCCGTGAGGTTTTGGGAAGAACGATAGGGAGATGGATGAGTTGATTCAAATGGAATGAGGAAACTACTTTAAGTAAGAATTTGGGATCTGGTCTTACGGTAACTTTGTTTTTGAAAAATATTGTGTAGGGGGTGTGGCATGACGGCCCTGTTCTCCTACTCATCGGGCGGAAGTGATAGTGATGAGAAAGGCCACCTTCAATCGAGAAGTGGAGAAATTAATGGATGGATTGTGTTGGATGGGTCCAGCAATAGAAAAAACCCTCAACATTGTTGTTTAGAGGTAAGTTATTGGGATGTCGAGGGCTGGGAAGGGAGTGGTCTCCGTCTTGCAGGTCTCTGCCTCTGCGGGCCACATTGCCTCTGAGGGTGTGTGTAGGTTGCAGATCTAGATCTTTGCGCCAAGTAATACTTGCCCGATTTTTTGTGTGTGTGTGTGTGTGTGTGTGTGTGTGCGTGTGCGTGTGCGCGTGCGTGCCCCCAAAGATTTGAGTGTTGCTCATGAGTCCTTCAAAGTGTGAAGGGACTCGTGTTTTGGCTGCGAACAGCTTGGGGCCTTCCAACAGGACACAGTTGGTTGTACCTCTTTTGGAAAACCAGAGAGGTGGAGCCAGGAAGCTTGTTGCAGTATCTGCTCTTTTGCAGGCAGGCGGAATTGTTGCTGGGATCTGCCAGATGGTCTTGGTTGGGTCTACAAGAGCCTCGTTTATTGGGAAAGCAATCTTGGAGGAGGTTGAAGTCTGGAGGATGTCCAACAACTTATGTTGGGCCCCCACAACTTCTTCCAACAGTATCTCCAGGGAATCCTCAAACTTTTCCTGCAACTGTTTAAAGTCAACCGCTGTCATGGGTGGTGGGGGCATGATAGCTTCATCCGGAGATGATGAAAAATTGGCATCTGGCATGACTTCCTAATCTGAAGTCTCCTGCAGTTCCTCAACTGCCTTTTCCAGAGGTTCAGAGGGCCCAGGTACAGAGGGTGATGGAGAATGCCTTGACCTCTCCCTGAGTCGACTGGGAGGCTTAGGGTAGTGTTGGCAGCACGCTGCTCATGGGTCCCAGTAAGGCTACTGTGGTGAAAATGGCATACATGGCGGCATCCATGGGCGTCTGTTCCATCCTTGAGTTTCAGGTCTGGTATTTATGGTGCTCTGGTGGACCTGGTCTTGTAGCTGTGAGTATAGGTGAGGAGTAATAGGAGGAGTAGATTTCCCCTTCATCATCATCCTCCTCATTGCTAGATGAAGGAGGAGCTGATCTGGGTGGTGTGGTAAGATGGCACAATACCGAGCGTGCTGGAGTAAGGTCGGAACCAAGGAGTGGAGATTCCGGTGCCAAGGAGACTAGAATGTCATAATGGAAAAGAAATTGTTGAGATACCGAGAGCATCAGTATCAAGGAGGGTGTTATCAGCCATACCGATGCCTTTTCCGTGGTTGTCAGTGACGAGGGTCATGCACTATGTGCTGTAGAGGCAGAAGGTGGCACCACAGACTGTAGCACTGCCAAGCTGCTCGGTGCTGCATGTTAGAGCAGCTCCGGCAGTACCAAGGCAGGGATGATAGTTTCCCTTTAGTGCCTTTTTCCCAGCCAGCCTGCTTAGGGTCTTTGCCTTGCATGGTACCCATTGTACTAGATGGTCCCGCTACCTCAGAGATCAACGGTGTTGGTGTGGTCAGTACCAATGGGGTCCGACAGGTTGGGGAACGGTCTTTTTTTGGCGGTTCCTTGAGGACAAGTCGGAGCCCGCTTATTTGTTGTCTTTTTAGCAGGGTGTTCCTCTGAGAGGGTGGTGGGGAACTTCTGTCAGATGCTGCCATTGGTGCCCAGTGCCCAGGAGGAGTCTGTGATTTCAGATGTCAGACGCAGAGACTTCTCCATCATGAGGAGTTTTAGCTGTAGATCCCTAGCTTTCCTGGCATGAGCCTTGAGATTGTGGCAGCGTGAGCACTTCTATGGTATGTCTTGCTCCCAAAGGCAGCAGACACATTGTGAGTGCCCATCAGACACCAGGATTGAGGACTGGCAAGTGAGGCAATTTAAAACCCAGAGAGCCAGGCATGAGGGAGGCTAACTGTACTATACTAAGGTGTATCCTAATATCTGAAACTTAAATTCCTAAGAATAAAAACCAAAAAAATAAGAATGAACGGGGAAGACACAGGGTAATAAACTAAACTATTAACTATTGGTTAACTAACTAGTATTCTAAAATTAAAGATAGACTAAGATTAGCTCAGAGGCGCTGCCAATTGTTACATCTCAAGCCCAGGGCGATGGAGAAGAAACAGAGGGAGGGAGGGTTGATCACACAGCACTATGTAACCGCCTGAGACAGCACGAGACAAGGACAGAACATGTGCGACCCAAGCAGGCACTGGAGAATTTTAGTAGCAATTACAAGCGTACGGGCGCAGATTCACCTAAAGTGGAGCGCCCACAGGGGCACTGCTCAAAGAAGAACAGCAGTTTGCATGTGCTCAGTGGAGACTTGCTGGAGCTTAACAGAAACTCTATGAGCATGCTCCATCTTCTCACAGCTCTTACACCTGCAACATCTCCATAGAGCAGCTAGCTTTGCTCCAGCCCCAGACTACCGGAGCAAAGCCACACTTTCACTATCATTGCTGCTTGAGGTTGGGGTAGGGTATCAGAACTGAGAGCAAGGAGCCCGTCCCTCCTGTGCTCACAATGACCTCCTGCTGGCACCAAGGCATCATGGAAGATGAAGCTTCCTGATTCAAATGCAGACAAGATTCAGACCTAGGGTGTTGTGAGGGAGGGGCGGTGGGGGAGTAGATTGGGACAAGAAGCCTGGGCAATAGAGACTGGGACTTGAGGCTGACAGGACTAATGGAGCAAGGAGAGAGAGGTGACAAGCTGGGATGTGGGGGGAGAACTGGGTAGAGACTGGGGCAAGGATCCAGAAGTGAGGACACAGATTAGATGAGAAGCTGGAGGAGGAGACTGGGACCCAGAAGAGACAGGGAGCATGAGTGGAGAAGGGAGCAGGAGCACTGCCAGCTTTTTTGCCGCCCTACGCGGCAGAAGGTTCGGCTGCCACGGTCGCCGCCCCCCAAATGTTAGTGCCCTAGGTGACCACCTAGGTCGCCTAATGGGTTGCGCCGGCCCTGGAAGAGAGAGACAGACTGGGGGACTGGAGAGTGAACTGGCACAGGCTAGGCAAGGAGACTGGGACTAGACATTTGGAGGAGCAAGACTAGGATTTACTGGCAAGGAGATTGGACCAGGATCAGAAGCCTAAGGAGTAGAGACTCTGTGCAACCTTAATTCAGCCCCCTATGTTTCCATTGTCTCTGTCTGTCTCTCTCATTCTTCTGTCAGGAGGCAGCTGTGTCTGAAACAGAGTCAGAAAGTACCAGAAAGTGCTGTGCTCCAAGGCAGTATTCTCAGTTACTCAAATGGACCGCCAAAACTTTCCATAACAATAATGCTCTGGGAATAATTCAGTGTGGTAAGTGGGTGTAAGGGTCTTTCTAAAGTGCTCAGCCCGTCCAAAGCCCTCTGTCTTACAGCACTTGTGTCCCTGAACGTTGGTAAAACAGTGATCACATCCCCTTCTCCAGAAGCTGGTTCCTTAGGGCAGGCAGCTAGTGAATATTGGAATTATCACACCATGAATAGTAACCCAGTCTAGTATCTGATGTAATACTTTTTCAGCTCCGTGAGTTCTGGTCTACTGCAGACATCATTAGTGCATCCCCCATCTAGTTTCTAATTTCAACCTGCATGTGAAGGCAGGAGTTGAATGAATAAAGTAGGTTAAAAGTTTCAAGTGTAGAGAGTTTAACCATCTTTCACATAATAGATAAATACAAGAGAAAGGGACCAATATACACAGAAGAAAAAAAAGTAGCGGAAATTTGAATCAGAGACCAACGTGAAGGATGTTCCAGATAGCAGGAACTTCAGAGGAGATGGCTCTTCCACCAAAAAGGAGAGATGCATGTAGAAAGCCCAGGAAGCAGCTGCTAAAGAGAGAAGAGTAGAAACACAAAGTCCATAAAGCAGGCAAGAGTAAACCCATGGAGGATTTTTAAAATTAGTTTGGAACTGATTCTTAAGATGAATGGGTAGTCAATAGAACTATTTGAGAATCTTCATTAAGACTGACAAACTTTTTCATACCTTCCTTTTACTTGCCAATTTCCCAATGTAGTGTCCAAGTTGAGAAGTTAAACATGAAGTTATTTCTTCACTTTTCTTAGTCAACTTCAGCTCTCCTGAATCAGTTTGTCCAACTTCACTGAACACAATTTGAAAACAAGATTGCTTCGTAATTCTTCTACTTCTCTCTCCACCATCTGACCCCTATTCCAACATTATATGCAAAATTAAGGATTTCAATAGTAACAGCAGTATGGGGTGGGGGGGTGGAGTCCTTAAAATGAAAGGCACAAGAAGAATGCAGGAGCACTGAGAAAAAATGCCTACTCGCACTATATCACGTGGCCTTTGCTATGTATATATGGTGTCTTTTCACTTTGATAAAAGAAAACTAAATTTATATTTTAAATAGTGTTTATAAACTAGAATTGATATACTATGCAAGTACAGTTTCCTTAAGATTTAAAAATAATCAGAATTATTGGTAGAGTGAAGAAGTCATCGTTGGGGAGCAAAATTATTTCTTCCACAGGGTTGGGGGCAGAGAAAGGATGGGGCCAAAAACGCAAACAGCCATGTAGGAGATAAGGCAAATGATCTGAAGTGGCTGAAAAAAACCCTGATAGTATTTTTAATTATAAAAAGTGTCACATCTAAGACAACAACACGTATATCAAATTTTAGTCAAACATTTTACAACGATTCACTTCCTAAAGTGATATAATAGAGAGAGAGGGAGAAGTTCTTGGAAATCATACAATCTTAGTTTAAGGTTTTTTATCTAGTTTATTAAATATTGCTTTTTTGGGGTCATGTTAACAACAAGCCCAAATAATTTGTTTAAAGATTCAAAGCAGTAATATTAAAATACAGTTTCAATATAAAGTTTGTCACAGTTTTACAGTATTCAAAATGACAGATCTGCCTTAAAAAAAACAAACCAACCAATTCTATTACACCAAAACGTAAGAAAAAAAACAAACAAGTTTGGCATTTTCCATAATCTTCGTATAAAACAGAATATTAAATCTATTAGCTGCAAGCTGACACTTTAATCTATTACCTAGTCTGAAATGTATCCCTTAAAACACACTATACAAGAGCACTATATAAAAGTTATGGGTTGATGATCATTTGATGAAAGTGCATCCCTGAAAGTTTCCCAGTTTAATATATTTAGCTCTTTAAAAAAACATAACATGTCAAAATGTCCTTTTCTCCTTTTTTTAACTGAAGGCTTTACTTCAGAGATTGATATTTTTGCTGCTGAGTCTCTTGTTTTTCATCCTTGTTTTAAAAGTGTCTATGGGCGCCCACCAGGGGATAGGGCAAGATTAACCATTAAATCACGAACAGCTCCAAATATTGTGCATTCACCTGGAAAAGGAAAAAAATACAAGTTAGCATGACAGAAAAAAATGAATTAAACAATCAGGGGTTAATTCAATTTAATTTGTAACAAACAAAGTATGCTACTCAAGCTCGCTCCACACTGGGCTCACATAGTGCTTTCTGATTTTTAAATACCGTGTAATACTTTAACATAGTCTAAACAACTATAATTTACCCACACTGACCAATGTTTAAAGGATTGTTTAGACTATGGTTTTAGCCTTAGAAGGGAAAGCTCCTTAAAGACAGTGCTAATTAAGACTTGCAAATTCCACTGACCTCAGGGACTTAGCCTGCATGAATGTGTCATTTCAGGAATGTTGTTTTTGTATCTCTGGTTCAAGTTTCCAAACCCATTCACTCCAACAGAGTTAGAATTCGTGAATATGTCAGGTAAAGTAATTTCAGCTTGAATTTCTCAGCACAGTGTCTGGCCAGCCATAAATCTGCCAGAAACTAGTGGCAGCTAGTATTAAGGCTTTAATACCTTTTGAGTCTCATGAATCCATGGGATGATTTATCATACAAGGAATTTCTAGTTCTTCTGTAACCTGTTCATAAAAAGCTTACGAGTGCTGCACCTTATCAGATTTGGTTTCATAAAAACTTCAAGAAATTGACAGAAGTTTACATATAGTTGCTGATTACGAGCAGCAACTAAAGATTTAAAAAAAATCAAGAAGTTGAAACTAGTGCTGGGTGGAAAATGGTTTCCTGTCCACAAGAATTTAAGATGTCAAAAAAATTCCCATCCTAAAAATCAGGATAAAAAGGCAAAATCAAAATGCAAAAAAGTTTTAGATGGGGTCAACTGAATTTTTTTAAAACACTTTTCACTTAAGTTAACTTGAAATGACGTTTCACTTCAAAATTTAACACAAAACATGAAACTGTTTCAAAAATATCAAAGTGGGACATGGACAATTTCAAAATTTCTCAATTTTTTTGAAATGGGAAATTCTTCAAAATCAACCCTTTTTCATGAACAGTTTCAACAAACCAGCATTTCCAGCAACAAGTTCCCCAAAATGTCCCTACTTGAAACCTCTTGTGCAGATCAGTTTCAATGACCCCAACAGTTGTTTTAGAAGACTTTGACAAAAATATAAAAATATATAGCCACCACAAGCCAAGGTCAAGAATTTTTCATTTTTATTCCAGCAAGACTCCATATCTCAGGCCACACAGTTCTCTAATTCCTTTCCATCAGGAAATGTACAGCAAAGGGTATGGTACAATTTAAAAAAATAAAGAGTTTAAAACAACAAGTTTTTGCCTAGTCAGGTTCTTTAGGATACATTCTTCCTCTCCACTTAACTTTGGGCTTCTTAAGCAGTGTCAATTAAGATCTGTTATGTTCTGCTGCTGAGGGACGATGGTGTGATCTAAGTGATTATAGTAGAGTGCACTGGGAGCCATTAATCCCAACTGCTGAACCAAACAGTCACAGCATGACTTTGGACATGTCCATATCTCCTTGCACTGTACACCAAGCTGCAAAAATTGGCTAAATAAAATGAAATACCTCAGTGAAAATCAGATATTTAGAAAAGGTTAGCTCAGGTGAAGTGTAACAAAAAAACCTGAAGTGTTTGAAGGCCTTGGTCCTACAAGGTCCTCCACATAGGCAAACCCTGGCAAATCCCCACAGCTTGCAGAGCAGCTTGCAGGACCGAGGCACAAGCTTAACCACATTGGTCCACAAAATACGGTTTCTCTTGGGATTCTCTGCCTTTTTTCAATGTAAGGTTAATCTTTTATTGAACAATTGGTATTTGATTTCCTTTTGGGGAGGTGGGGGTGGAAGTCTTTCCTGAAAGAGATTCACTGCGTATTCACTAGGAGTTAATGTTTCAGGGAAACAAAGATTTAGGCAGTGTTTAACAATAGGTACCTGAAAATAAAACTCTGCCAAAAAAGTCACTTTTCAGTTACTAGTATTTTATTAAAAGGAAAATGAAGTTGAGTACAAAATACTCTCTCACAAAAAGAGAGAGCAAGATAAAAGATACAGCCAAAATGAGGCAACACTGATTATAGTATACAATAAGTGTAAATAGTACCATAAGTGTTACTTCATGGATTTTTAATCAGTTCATCTCATTTGTCTCATCCTTCCTCAAATATTTCAGTTGTGAGCATAACACAGGTAAGTCAGTCTTGCCATTTCCTGTCACTTTTATTGCTGCAATCACATTCCTACAGTGGATATGTTTTTGTAACCACAAAGATGGAACATTTATCATCTATAGTCACAATCATTCAGACAATAGGTATGTGTCTTTGTTGAAATTAAACAATTTGAGACATTTTCCTAAACCATATTTACGGATACATTCTTGCAACAACTATAGTTTTCTGACAATGGATCGGAAGTAGGTGTTAGAATACAGGGAGTGCAATTCTCTGTCCTTGGCTAAAACCAGGCAGGAAGCTCTCCCTCTTTTCCCTGACATGGGGAGTCCCTGTTCCACTCCGCTGGTGTGGTGAAAATTCACCAAGCAGGGGAATTTGAAGTGAGACCAGCAGAAGGAGCTAATGCCTTGCTGGGAAGTTTCTGGGTCTCCGGATCCTTCCAACTAGTGGGTGGAGCTGCATAGCATTTGTCAAAAGTGATGTCCCAGCAAAGAAACCCTTATTCACACCTCCTGTAAAAAAAGAGATCTGTCCCCAGCTAGCTATCCCTCTCCTTCACTGGGGACAGGTATAACCTTTCCTACCCCACCAAAGAGACAAAAGGAGAACCCCCTCCACCCACCTATACATCTTTCCAAAGGTCTTAAACCTTTAAAATGGCAGCAAACTGCATCATGCATTTCAAAAGTTTCCAATAGAGGGACACCCCCCTCTCCTTTTTTTTTTTTTTTTTTTTTGTTAATAACACATCAATACAGACACTATATCCTGGTAGAAATGGGGCTGGAGTACACAGGGATGTCTCCTACCTACTCCACATATTTCCTTGACTGGCTAGGATCCTACTCGAGGACATGAGCGCCTTTCAGATACACTTTTTTCTTGTCCCCATTCTGTTCCGTGGGCTGTGTCCCATCTCATTTAATCAAGATCTATGGTCATAGCTACAAAAACTGGTGAGCTCCACCTTCCTATCTTGATCAATTTACCAAAGAACAGATCTCAGTTTTGGACATTACAAGTAGCTTTGAAGATTGTTCCCTATGCTGTGGCATTCCTACGATATTTTACTGTGGATTTCATTTAATCATAACTTCAGGAACTGAGGTACTACAGTTAGGCTCAGAGAAAGATCTATATTTTTCTCCACTAGTACTCAACAAGAGAACTTGCTCTTCTGATACATTCAGTAAACTTTGTTTTTTGAAGGAGTGCTATTTACCCAGCTGAGCATTCCAATCTATTGTGTACAGAAATCCTGTGGGTAAAAACTCCTTGTTAAAAAAAAAAAAAAATCACCACTGTGTAAGATGTTATTCCAAAACATCAAGATTATCACCTATTAATTTTAAGCAAACAATTATGTTTGGTTAGTTAAGTGGAACAAACATGTCCTGTTATAGGTAACATCATGCTCAGTAATAAAGTGCCCAAACCTATTTATCTTTAAATCTACAAATGGGGAGGTGGTGTAGGACTGAGATCGCTCACACATGACCCTTGGACAAATGAAATTGCAAGTTCAAAGTTATTTCTGAGAGTTCAATTGCCCTCTTCCTCATCCTGCTAGTTCTCAGAAAGTGTCTAATACAGGATAAGAGTCAAGCCACAGAAGGAATTAAAGTAGAGGACCCTATGAGGTCTGGGAAGCCTTGCCCAAGCCTTATTTGTCTCCCCCCCCCACTCATCTACATTGCTAGTAAGTTTAATATGACAGAAGATGCAATATTAATGTGAACATGGCATGATTTCCATCAAAATAGGTACATCTCTACCAATTTACAATGTTAACATTCTAAAATTCTGTCACTCCAAATAAAGCATCAAGCATAACAGAAGTATTGTGAATTAGATTAAGATATATAAATACTTAGAAGAGAAGCAGAATTCAGCCTTTGAGTTCACCATTTAAACCCTATCGGGGTGTGTTTTAAAAAAAAGTGTCTTTTTTAAAAGTGGTTAAATAAAAACGTTGCAGCAAAATTGAAACAATTCTCATTCTTAGAAACAACTTACATGCAAGAGCTTCGCAGCGCATTTGGTAGAAAGTGAAAGTTTTTACTGCACCCATTACAACACTGGTAGAGCGTACATTCAGCAAACAATCACTCAGATCATTTTTCATTCTTCATGATACATGGACAGTGTTTGATCAGTGCTTTAATATATCTTTATGCTATTCTATTGAAATGGTTTATTAATCTATGGTAAACCATGAAATCAGATGTTTTACCACAGCATTGCAATTGTTATTTACACTGAGTCCACTCATGAACACTATGTTGCTGTGACTGCAGTAGCATAAGCCATGTCAAAATACATGCATTCTACCTCCTAGACAAACAGTAAACTAGCTTGTGCCATTAATACAACCCTCTGGCACAAATAACTGGTATGGTCTCAACAGTAATCAATAACACATAAATTAACCCTATCAGGACCTGCAGATCACCTTAAGAAAGGCTGATCGATCCTCTCTCCACAAAGACATGCATTACAAATCACAAACTAAATCCCACTTATTCTTAAGTCTGAATACTTCTTGAGTTCTGTCTACTGGATGTGTACAGTACCTGGTCGTGGAGAATTCTGTTCTGCAAACCTCTTTAGAATATTGCTAACCAATATGGGAGCAGCAACGGAAGAGTTCTGCTGCCTGGGAATGTCTGCCTGTTGCGTTGTACCTGAAGCCATATCATAAATGATTGGGACAATAATGCTAATGGCTTCCTGTGGGACTGTAGTTTTCTGTGTTAACTGAAGCTGTGAGTAAAACAAAAAAGATAAAAAGTGCATTAAGATGAAACAGTATTTTTCAGATACACACATAATGTTAGGATAGTTGCCTTGCTACTTCAAGCCCTAGCTTGTAGTCAGGTCCTTTTTAATTTCATTTCCTTTTACATTATCTCTATGTGGGGAACACCTTCAATACAGTAACACACAAGAACTAGGTGTCACAAAGATTCTACACCTAAGAAAAGGTATTGAAGTAAAACTAATTGTGGCCATAGCTTTCCACATTGTCTTCATACACCATACAGTCTTCACATTTTATGAGAGCCCCCTGTCCAAAACAGAACTGCTCACTGCAGCAAAAGTTTTAAACATTTCTAGGCCTATATTTTATACATATCTCATGTTTCATAGATAACAGCTCAATAATTAGGAATAATCTACATCCAGTCTCAAGACACTATAGTTGAAATAGCCTCCTAAGGACCATTCGCACTGCCAGGTACAACTGATTTTGTAACTGGTTAAAGGCACCATCATCTAAACCTGACTATTAACACAGTTCAGTTTGTGTCCACACAGTGGCTTTCCTGCCATCAGACCACATTTGTATCACAACATTCTGGGAATATGCAAGCAACTATCCCATAGTGTTTCAGCAAAGAACAGAAAGACCAGAGGGGACACATACAGAATGGCACCAGCAGTGCATGAAGCAATGGACTTTATGATACTTTATCACAGCATCTACAGAGAACAAGAAGGAAGACTAGCCAAAAAAAGGTCCACAGGAATAGTAATGAGGTCATAGCCGCAGAAAGGAAAAAAGTGTGAAAGCGTTATAGAAAAAAACAGTATGCAACCCTAGGCCTCTTGCAACAGCAGCATTTTTAGCTACCATGGTTACTAGCCAAGAGTAACCAATCCATGTGCAGACAGAAGCCAGGTTTACAGAACTGACCCTTCTACTAGCTGGTTAGTAACACTGCTCTTCTTTCAGACCCTGTCCACGCTGCAGCTTTTAATAAAAAGACAGCTATTATACTTACGAAAAACAACATTTTGGATTTCAGCACAACAGCAGGTGTTCCTGGAGGTGCAATTGGTGGGGCACTGGGAGGAATCGTTAAACAAAACTGCACATTCCATTTCAATTGGCTTGCTTGATCAGGGAACTGTTTTAAAAATATGCCACAGAGAACATAATAAAGCAAGGCACATTAAGGTAACATATGTGTTTGACTATTGTAACATGTTGGTACTGTTAAAATGACACTTAAGCTAGACTCTTCAAGCTTTCAGATTTCACATTTAATATAAATATAATTAAGAGTTAAATCTCCTCTTGCTATGAGAATGGTTCTGTGAATCTACACTGAGATAGTAATGAAAAGATACTATACAAACACATAGTTGTGTGATTTTCATCAAATGCGTCAAGTCTAGGGAGAGGACAAGTGTTTGTTGACCTCTTAGTAAGAAGTACAGTGAACACATCTTTATTGAATTTATGTATTTAATATTAGATTCTGTATCTTCATTTACACTACAGGGTGGAATTCATTCTGCAGTCACCACAAACAGATTTTTATTATTTCAAGTGCAGACTTTGGAGTTGAGCAGACTAAACGTTGTCAATAAAGTTAAAAAAATGTAACTTACCAACTCCAGTTTCATGATGTGTACACAGTCCCTGAGGATATGCGTAGGAGCGCCTAGTAGTTTTGTAAAAGCTATTAACGTGTTTGCTTTAAATGGTGGTCCTGCAACCTACAATAATACAATACCAATTAGTACTGTCCATCTAGATCAAAATTGGTCCATTTGCTATTTACATAGCACCACAATTGTGCATAGCTGTTAATCACTACTCTTATCCTGCAGCCCTTACTGTCATCATTAGTTCCACTGATCTCAAGAGAATTATTCATGAATAAGAGCTGCAGAATAGGCCAATATTAAGGTGACATACAAAACAAGACTCTGAATGTTAGTAGTTTAAGTACATACTCTTGTTTCAAAGAATTTCTCCAAAACTTGTAGTTCCTCTGGCTTCCATTGTCCTGCATTTTCAGGTGTTACTTTTAGCTGCAAAGTCTGGTTGGTTTTCGGATTAAGGGCAACCCTGCACTTCAGTGCATCTGTCTTAAACATTATTACACCTGGTTCATTGGAGTTTATTAGCTGTAGCTGTATGAACAGAAACAATGCATCTAATTAGTACTTCATGGAACAGCAGAAGAACAAACTCACTCCTCAGGACCCCCTCCTCCCCCCCAATTTTGAAGGCTGTTTCTTTTAACAAGAGCACCAATTAAGATTTGGCCATATAAAAACAACACCTTCAGGAATAATACAGTGCTAGATTCCAGCCCCGACTTGGCTCCTTTTGCATTGGTCTGGAAGCACAAAGGAGTAGAAACTGACCTCCTCTCCACAGCTGTTGATTACTTCAGCATGGAGAGAATCTTCAGCACTTCCTCCCCATCCCTAGGGGTGAGGGTATGGCTGGAGCACACTGAGTTCTGGTCATTTCCAGCTGGGGGGGGTGACTCCTTGGAATGTACAGCCAGCTGGAAAAGTTCAGAGCAGCCCCAAGCCTGCTCCATGCACCACTTAGAGTATAACCACCCCCAAAATCAGGGATCCATAATCTGACACCATAATGGCTCTCCACCCCACCCTGCTGCACCTAGGGGGGACTGGGTATCAGAGGATCTGGGCCCCACTCATCTTTTATTTATTCATTTTTTTAAAAGAACAGCTATCACGTTATATGGCTGCACAGTTTTTCCTTTTTTGGGGGGGGGGGCGGGGGGAAGAGGGCAAGGGAAGGGAGGAGAAATCACACAATATGTTGCATACAGCTAGGAAAGGTAATTTATCAAGAACTCAGATACTACTGTGATGGGGAAACGTAAGTGCCTACACAGAGGGACCAGATATTTACTGTAGTCAGATAAGTAGGAGACTCCACACCTAGAAGTGTGGGTTTCCCCGAAGTTAAGGACTTCAGAATATGGTCAGCCTAAATTTGGAGGGGATTAAATTGTGTTAAACTGTATTAATAGACTGATACAGTATTGTTTCACGTTGCCAACAGCATGAAAAGCATATGCAAGAAAGTTAAAATGTAAGTTTGAGATCCTCTATATTTATATAGAGATTTACTAGCATTAATTAAGCCCTCACTTCCCAGATGTGAGGGTTAGGCAAGTATTACGCCCATTGTACTGATGAAAAGAACTGAGGCAAGAAGAGTCAGTACTTTTTTCTTAAGTTCATACTTGAGTCAGTGAGAGAGCCAGGAATAGAACAAGGAATTCTGACTCTTCAACCCCTACTCTAATCACTGGACTTCATTTATTCTAGATCTATTTTACACAGTTCTTCAAAATAGATGTTGAAGGTGTATGGTGTTCCAACTAGAAAGTTGGAAACATTTATTAGTGGCAACATTCTGGATATCTGTTCTTACTTTCTCTTTTTCGGAGATGCTGAAAGCAATTACAATTCAGACAGAATAGTTTGTGATTTATTATGAAGCAGACCTACAATGCAAGCATGTGACAAACTACTATTTAGAAAGTTACACTTTAAAGTCAATAGTTAGAGTTACAAATTAATCACCGTTTCTTGCTGGATGATCCTCTGAAGGTGTCGCCTCATAATAACTGATCCAAGAAATCGCTCTAGAGGGGAGCAAAGATAGCTGCCGGCTAGTCCTGGTACAAGCCCAGGAGTAGGAGAGGGCAGCAGTAGAATATTCAAGGCACTGTGAGTGAGGATCGTGGGGATAGATGCAGCCCAGGAGCGCTGAGGTAGTTTACGAGGTGGAGGCATATTAGTTGGCATTGTTTGGGAACCTGATGGAAATAGAAAAATTCTCACTTATTGAAAGTGTACAGAGTTTGACTGCACGTTATGTTTTCAAATTTTTGGAAGACACTGTACAAAAAAGTAACAAAGATGACAGTCCTTGCCCCAGAGAGTGCGCAGGGTGTCAGACAGGATGGAACTAATGGACAAAACCCAGAAGTAAATGGGGATGGGTTTGGAGGAAGAGGTAACAACAAGACTAATAGCATTACCATGAAAGCAGAAGTTTCATCCTGCCAATTTCATAAATTTAAAGACTAATCTTTGCTTTATCTTATAGAATCATAGAATATTACGGTTGGAAGAGACCTCAGGAGGTCATCTAGTTCAATCCCCTGCTCAAAGCAGGACCAACACCAACTAAATCATCCCAGCCAGGGCTTTGTCAAGCCGGGCCTTCAAAACCTTTAAGGATGGAGATTCCACCACCTCCCTACATAACCCATTCCAGTGCTTCACCACCCTCCTAGTGAAATAGTGTTTCCTAACATCCAACCTAGACCTCCCACACTGCAACTTGAGACCATTACTCCTTGTTCTGTCATCTGCCACCACTGAGAACAGCCAAGCTCCATCCTCTTTGGAATCCCCTTTCAGGTAGTTGAAGGCTGCTATCAAATCCACCCCTCGCTCTTCTCTTCTGCAAACTAAATAACCCCAGTTCTCTCAGCCTCTCCCCATAAGTCATATGCTCCAGCCCCCTAATCATTTTTGTTGCCCTCCGCTGGACTTTCTCCAATTTGTCCACATCCTTTCTGTAGTGGGGGGCCCAAAACTGGACACAAACTCCAATCTTCCCAGGTAGTTCCTCCTCAAGGGGATTTACAGCACTAGTTGCCATACAACATAGGACCAACTATAGCAACAAAGTCAAGTAGTTACGATCATTATACTGAACCCCTGAAGAGAATCTCGTAATGTTAGCAACTAGTATATCGGCCCTTTTCTCTCTCCCAAGCATCAGAGGTTAGGGGTGAGCCAGCAGATGGCAACTTTGTACTCAATCAGTTGGCAGAAATGATCAAGAAGTATAGTTAAACCAATCTTGCCAAGACCATTTTACAGTGTTGAAGTGTGACATTATACTATTCTTGTACTCATATGTACTTTCAGATTTTCTTCACACTACTGCTATTCATCTGGACTTCTCCCGACCTTGAGGCATCAAAGGCTTAAACACAAATATTCAATTTCAACAGCTCAGTAAATAAACAAAAAACCTTCAGAACCAGATAAAAATAGATCCAGTGCTAACCATGATTTGACTTGCTTTCCATTTTTTATTAATTATTTAAGACTCACGCTGGGCCAGAATAAATGCATATATGTAGCAGAGTATTATTTTACTACGAAAGGGTAGCAGATAAAAATAAGGAATGCTACAAAAGAGATAGCACTAGAAATATTAACTTTAAGTGCTTCACAATTATAATACTGTTAAATATAACTAACTTGTTCCAGCTCGTGGGGAATGAGAGGCATCTGGGACTGGAGAATGGAGAGAAGGATTGGCTGGTGACATTCCAGGCATGCGTGCAGCCGGTGAGGGACCAGACACTTGAGGAGATCCCGGCCAATTCCCTGCACGCTGACTGGGTGACATCATTGTGTAGGGTGAACTAGGGTCTATGGTACCTGTGAAATTCTCAAGGTTATTTTTTTAATTAACGCTTTTCTTAAGTCATAGAAAATATGGATCACACACAATGATTTCAAACAAAGTATTCAAAAACTCAGTGTAAAATACCAATATGACACATAGCATCCACTTCCTTTTATCTCATACTCCATCTGTAGCTGTTTGTAAGATGTAAGCATTTTAAGGAATTAAATTTAAAATAGAAGTTTACACATTTATTACTTTGCCTTTAAATTCTATTAGTTATGGACTAGATTCTGCAAAGGGATTCTTCCATACAGAGTACCACTGACTACAGCAGGTCTCTACCTCCCACTAGCTGTATGAAAGCTGGACACAGTGAAAGACAAAGGGTGTAGTTTACTCAGGTAAATGCCTCAGTCACTTCACTTCACTGCAGTCAAGTTCCATAATAAAATCCATTCGTGTATGCTCCTAAGAACATAGACTGTAGTGTCTACAACAGACTGTTTCTCAGTTACTTGACTGATATGCTGAAAAATAAATGCCAGTCTTAAGTTTTGGTGATTTAAGTAGTAGTGGTGCTATAGAGAGCAGAATCTAATGTACTATAATTATAGAGGAAATAATTTGAATAGAGTTTTCCAAGTAATTCAATAACTGAAGGGGCGGGGGAGGATCAGTTGCACTTTTTTGTGCACTGTAAAACAAGACGACTTGGTCAACAATTTTCAAGTTTTAAGTTACTGAATCTCTTTAGCCTGTTCTCAGTTACTTCCCTTTTTGATTCAAGCTGCATGTGAAGGTAATTAACTGAAGTTGTTTTACATTTAAAGATACAGGGTAAAGTAATTAAATTCAGCTGAAACCATGGCCTCGTAGTGATAATGCATGATAGTCTAGGTCAATTTTTCCCACATTAGTAAGGGGCAGTGAGTGATTGGTACAGTAACTGCTCACTTAACATCGTCCTGGTTAACGTTGTTTTGTTATGTTATTATATTATTGATCTATTAGAGAACACACTCAAGGGGGGAGGGATAGCTCAGTGGTTTGAGCATTGGCCTGCTAAACCCAGGGTTGTGAGTTCAATCCTTGAGGGGGCCACTTAGGGATCTGGGGCAAAAATTGGTCCTGCTAGCGGAGGCAGGGGGCTGGACTCGATGACCTTTCAAGGTCCCTTCCAGTTCTAGGAGATTGGTATATCTCCAATTATTATTATTATTAATTATTATTATTATTAAAGTTGCACAATATTTGCTTACAACGTTGTTTGGCCTTGGGGGCCTGGAACCAAGATGGGCCAGCAGCCTCCCCATCAGCTCCCCCCCACCCTGCCAGCAGCCCCAGAGATCAGCAACTCCCGCCTTCCCTCCCTGCAGCTGATTCCCAGCATTCAAGAGGCTCTGAGGGGAGGAGGGAGGAGTGAGGATTTCATGCACAGCCTTCTCCCCTGAACCTCCAAAACATCCCGAAACAGCTGATTGCGGCGGGTGGGAGGGGTTTTGCAGCATTCAGGAGGCTGGGGGGAGGGGAGAGAACGTAGCATGCTCGGGGGGAGGGGTTGGAGCACCCCCCCAGCACGTTGGAAAGAACAACAAGAGGAGCAACTGGACGATCCATCCTCTTTCACGCTCTGACTCCACCACCTCAACCAAGCTTCATAATCATCATTGCTGATTACAGTATTAAACTGTTTGTTTAAAATTGTTTAAAACTTATGCTGTATATGTATATAATGTCTTTTGTCTGGCAAAAAAAAAATTTCCCTGGAACCTAACTCCCCCTCCCCCCCCCGTCCCTCTTACATTAATTCTTATGGGGAAACTGAATTCGCTTAACATTGTTTCGCTTAAAGTTGCATTTTTCAAGAACATCACTACAACATTAAGTGAGGAGTTACTGTACTTAATTTTCAATAGACTAGCAACACCTCAAAGTTGTTGAAAGCATCTGTATGGCTATAATTACCAAGAAAATCCACATCCGCACAAACTGCTATTTCAAGCCAATTGCTGAACACATTATTCCAAACAGTGTAAATCTCCAGACCTGAAGAAGAGCTCTGTGTAGCTCAAAAGCTGGTCTCTCCCACCAACAGAAGTTGGTCCAATAAAAGATATTACCTCACCTACCTTGTCCCTACGTCTGCACAGACAGGGCTTAATTTTAAGAAACAGTTTACTCATGTCAATATAGAGATGTACTAGTACAAGAACTCACCATGTGGGCTGGTAAAATTAGCTGTTTGTCCCATTGTTATTCCAAGGGAAGAAGGTGAAGGAGTTGGACCAAATGACGCTGGTGATGGAGCTCTCAAAGCACCACTAGGGGAGCTTGCAGCATGCAGATTTCCTAATAAAGACATCCAGACACAAACAGCAATTCATTATGTTTTCTACTTTTCTTTCAAAAGCTTGAGTAAACCAATAGCAAAGAAAATCAGAAAAAAGGATTGTCTTTCTTAGAGACAGGTCATACTAGAGTTTTCGGAGTGACCTTTACCCCCAGAAGCTGCATCTTGGACATGAACCAGCAACCAAACACTCTTACTGAGCAGACAGGATACTAACTTATACAGTAACCAATCCTTCTTCAAAGGCAAATGTGAACTAGAAATTCTATGGTACATTTTACATGTACAATACATGATATTCTTAGGTAATAGGTATAATGTTTTTCCTTGTTACAGCAGGCGCATCAACATAACTACAGTTAAGGTTGCATAACTATTTCCAGTTTAAGCTCTGTTCTCAGGTGCTCATAACTTTAAGTTTACACTTAGTTTTGGTCTCCATCCAAGTGTAAATGTCTAGGAGTAGAAAGCGGAAATAGCCTTTTCAGAAAAGGATCTTTAAGTGAAGATGTTTGATTTGACCAAATTAGGAGCCTGTAAAAATAATTACATGTTATGCAAGCACAGTAAATGCCAATTACAGAACCATGGCTGACGTTCATGCAGAGCTCACATGCAGCATAGCTAAGACCAACCACGCTGCGCATGTCTCATAAGTAACAAAAGGTCACTTTATGAGAGAAGTATGCCGTAAATCATACTATTCTTTAGAATATAAAAAAGTGTACATTCCATAACATCTATTGCCAATATAGAATTGAGAGCCATCTTACCTGGTGACTGTGTATGCATCATGGAAGGAGATGGGGTCACTGTGTTGTGATAAGATGTGGGTGGTGAAGTAAGAGGGTAAGCTCCTGATGCTCCTGCCTGTTTTGCAAATGGCTGAAAGTGTCAACACAGTAAAATGGAAGTCTTCAGTGATTTCACGCTGAATCTACTAAGTACTAATATTAATAGATTTGGCAAAAAAATGATGGTAGTTTGATATCAGATCTGTCTAATCAACTTAACACCATAGCATCCAAGTCTTCACACCTCCTTATTCAGGGCTTGTTGCTTTGTTCCACAGTTTTTGAAGAAGTCTTTACGCCCTTCTTTCAAACCACATAAACACTACCTTTACACATCTAACCCTCTTCTTCACTTCCACCCTCCAAAGACCAAAAATCCAATACAGGCCCTCAGGGTACCAAAAAAATCTTATTTTAGGCCCTCATTGTTTCCCCTCGATTACATATGCCTTTTCTGTTTTAAATAAGACATGTTGAATGATTCTCCTGAATAGCAGTCAACATGCTATGTGCTATCTATGATGCTATCTCAAAGTAAACATACATTTTAAAACATGAATAAATCTTCCAAGGGCTAATCCAAAGCAGTATAGTTTATACTCACCTCTCATCTGCTATTGCCACCCCTCTCGAGGAAGAGAGACATACATTTTTCTAAAAAGGTAGATATAATAATGGAGAACAATGGAGATACAGTGTAACTTGTAGTTTTATTATTTTGCCTACATTTTACCTGTTGCTGTGATTGTTGGGGTTGAAGTTGTGATATCAATGAATCCATCATGTCCCCCCCAATAGGAGAAGGCGGATTATCATCCTCATTTACAGATCGTCTTCGTGCATCTTGATTGCTGTCAACAAACATGTTCAGGAATGTCTGTGGATATATTTGATTATTATAAATTTATTTACACGCCTCTAACAGCAATTCTATACTTATAATTGATCTAAGTATCAATAGCAGTAGTGTATGTGTGCTATTTATAACTTATTCTGTTATCCTTAGATTAAAATATAAATTCCATTACTTGAAATAGAATTCAGAAGATCAGGAAGTCAAAGACCAATTTGGTTACTAAGAAACTGTTGCTGTTTGCCACTCTGGCAAGTTCACCCGCAAAATTCAGTAGCCTTTCATACCAATCTCCTATTAAAAAGGTAGTAAATGTTTTAAGCAACTCCAGTTTTCTAGATCAGTACAAGTTTATTCACATAGAAGTTTTGGCAAAACAACCCCCTTCCTGTTAAGTTCTACTGGCTTATCCCAAACTATTATCAAAAGATGGAAAACTAAGTATCCAGCTCTCAAATATAAAAAACTGACTCAACGTTGTTATAGATCTTCCTGAGTTTGATTTAACCATTTGTAAAGCATATAGCTCTCAAAAAAGGTTTAAAACTTAAAGGTATAACCAAGAAATAAAATAAAGGACATAATAATTTGAAGTAAATGTATAGGAATCATCACATACTAGTCACTGAACAATAATTTTATAAAGATTCTGTATTTAGATAGGACTGTCAGTTAAGATGTAGTTGTAAAGATAATTTTTACACTTGCAAAATTATAAGTACAACAATTCCCTTTTTCACCTCCTCAAATAGAAATAAACCCTTTACTTAGAAGGTATCCTCAAGAAGAAAGTCAAGTAAACTGGAAAGGCATATGCTTTCCCAGTGTCCCCTGACCAACAGCCAATTTCCTAGAAGGCTTTGAAATTTTTGTTTTTTAGCCAATGGGCACAGGAAAGACAATGAATTTGATTACTAAGGATATCAAATATTTAGCTGAAAAGAGGTTTCTAGCACAACTAAAGGACATTTATGCACAGCACTAATTCCCAGAATCAATGGCTTATAAAAAACAGGTATAAAAAAACGGTAAGAGCACAGCTAGTCACTGGAAGTTTCATTAAAAAAAGATAAAAACAGCAACAAAAAAAACCCCACCACACTTCTGAAAGATACAATTTACTTGGAGGAATTATGATCAAATCAGCCGGTGTCATTTCAAGAGATTCTTCTCTTCTTTAAAGAAAGACCCTATAATACCATTGAGTGCCCACAGAACCTTACTTAATTTGATCAAAAATAAATCCAAACTTGTTAGCCTACAGAAATGCAGGCATCCAGAGAACTTTAAACACTGCCCTACAGTGTCACTAAGCAATAATCATATGATTAAAGTATTTTAGTGTTATTGGTCCCGGATTATACTAAACTGATTTTTACAGTCTGATTTTTTCCTTCCCATCGACCCCGTTTCTATCCCACACTTATGTCACTACATGGCATTCACACAACCTTAAAACTCTATGCAAACTGTTCAATACTTAACCATATTTGGGTTTATTTAAAATGGCAAAATCCCTGTGGTGTATTTTACTATTTACTGATATGTACTTTCAACCATAAAACCATCTTAATATAGCTTGCCTAAGAATTTCCCTTTCCCTTCCCCCCAAAAATTTACTTGATTAGTATAAAAATAAACCCAAAGAGAATGGTACCATGAGAGCTTTCTAATGACATGAAGCATCAGCCTTAACATTAAAAACTTTAAATTGCTGTATTCACTTGTCTGCTCTAGCTGCTTTATGCTATTCTGGAGCAGAGCATGCTGACCAGTTAAACTACATTTTGAGCTGCTTCGCATTGCCAGAGCAATAAAAAGTACACGTCTACCCCGAAATAACACAAATTCGGATATAATGCGGTAAAGCAGTGCTTGTGGGGGGGAGGTGGTGCGCGCTCCGGTGGATCAAAGCAAGTTCAATATAACACGGTTTCACCTATAACACCGTAAGATTTTTTGGCTCCCGAGGACAGCGTTATATCGGGGTAGAGGTGTACTGGGAATTTATACTCCTAATTCCCCCTTGCGTCTCCCAGTATACCCTGCACACATCCCCAATTCCTCATTCCCTCCTGCACACCCATTTTCCCCTCTCTCTCTCTCCTGCATCTCTTACATTCCCCTATACACAAGCACACCAGTCTTCTCCCTCCTTCCTGTCCCCTTCCCCACTACAGACCCCCATTTCCTCTCCAACTGTGTAGATCTGGAGCAAGGGTAGATGCTGAAGAAAAATATTTAGCACTAGTGTTGATTCTTTGCTATTAATTTTCATAACTGAAAGTTTCTGACAGAGGCTGGTGCATAAAAAAATCTTTCCGAAAATTCAGAAATTGCCCTCTTTAAAAATGGCTGCCATTCCCATTTCTCACTAGGACTGAAGCATACATGCCCTCTTTCAAAAGGGCCACTGCCTCCTATTGTTTCCAGTGAGAGCCAACTCAGCCATCATCTTTAAGAGCAACCTCTGGCTTCAGTCCTACTGAGAACAATGGGAGACTACAGCCTTTTCAAAGAGGGCAGTTCTACACAGGCTTTTCTGAAATAGAAAATTATCCATCAGCCCCTGCTGAAGAAGTGTTCAACTATGGGAGAATGGGGGAAAATTACCATTAATCCTTAAAAAAAGTCTTTAAATGTAGCTTTGGCACAAGATTTCAGTGAGGTTTAACTATGAAAGAAGCCTCAAGTGTCTGCATTATTTCATTACTAAAATCATTCAGGGGAAAAAAACAAACAAAAAAAAAACAGTCTCACATTGAGAGCTAAGTTTCTTGTTGGACACATTTTGAGTTAAAATAAATTTATACTAATTAACCAGTTTACTTGTAAACCAGAAAATTCTGTGCTCAAAAAGAGTAAGTGCTGTAATTTTGAGGAGATACAGTGTATACTTCACACATAAATTGACTGTAAATGAAAAGCTAATCTCAACCTACACAATGGAACAATGAGTGATGATTCCATAAGATGCCAGAAAACACAAGATCAATTACCTTTAGTCCTGGTGCAGGGTAAAAACCTTCAACTATTTTACTATTGTCAAAAAGACTATATGCTCCATCACGTATTGCCACCACCCCACGGCTCCGGCAGTAGATGTCAATGCAGTACATATTCCTAAAAGCCAGCCTGATGTGCGTGGGTGACTGTGGCAGGATTGAGAAACACTGATAAGCAATGTTGATGCGTTGAGTCAGACCCAGCATTGGCACAGTTGGAAGTTTGTTGATGGCAACTAATGGAGCTTGAGTATCAAACAATACCTGCAAGAGAACAGATGTTGAGACATCAATTAGCTTCCAAAATCAATCACAAACAGTTTACCTTTAAGGGAACCAGGCCTAGTCTACACTACAAAGTTAGGTCAAGGTAAGCTACCTGGCATTGACCTAGCTATGCATGTGTCTAACTTAAATTTGTCTCCCACCGACATAACTACCCTTTACAGCGACACAGTAATACCACCTCCCCAAGTCACAGTCAATGTACTGAGATCAACACAGTGAGAATGTAGACACTGCATTATTTATGTTGACCCTAACAGTCCTCCAACAGCTGTCCCACAATTCCTGACACTGGCCGCTCTGGTCACTCCACTGCCCAGGGGTCACAGAGGCCCCTCCCTTAAAGCCCTGAGAATTTTTGAAATGCTGTTTCCTGACTGTCCATCTTGGCACCTCTCCAGTTCTGAGAAACTGCATATATCACCATGCCAGCTACACATTCCAGCCACGCTCCAGTTTGGAGTCGACAGGAGATACTGGATTTCCCAGGCCTGTGGAGAGAAGAGACTGTGCAGGCATAGCTACAGACCAGCAGAAGAAACACGGACATCTACAAGCAGATTGTACGGGGGATGCAGGAAAAGAGGTAAACAAGGACTAGCAGCAGGGCCGCACGAAAATGAAGGAACTGCGTCAGGCATATCAGAAGGCCAGGAAGGCCAACAATCAATCCAGTGCTGAGCCACAGACCTGATGCTTTTACAAAGCCATACTTGGCAGATATTCCATCACCCCACACGCCACCATGGATACCTCTGAAGAGCCCGGGACACACACCCCTGCTGTGAACAGGAAGGACGAAGAAGAAGCAAGTCATGAAACCAGGGGGATCAGTTATGCCACGAGCCAAGACCTGTTTGAGACTCCACCACACTCCAGTCAGTCCTAGCAGTCACGCATGGGTGAGCCCAATGAAGGGAAAGGATACTTGGGCAAGTCTGTAAATATATCTCCCATTATGGTCTTGGCAATCCCAACTTAGCAGGACACAGCGGTCAACTTTTCATTAATTTACTCATAGTAGAAGAGGTAACAGCACAACTATAGAAGGTAGTGCTATCTGCTTTTCACTCCCCTGTGGAGTTAGGAAAAGGGGCCATGCAGAGCAGTTTGTTTATGTATACAAGGATGTTCCTTGAATCCTCCTGAGTGATCCTGATGAAACTTTCATGGAGATACTCTGCAATCCTCTCCCAAAGGTTTCTAGGGATGGCAGCCTTATTTCTTTCTCTACTGTAGGGCACTCTCTCACACTACTCTGCAGTAACTTCAGCAAGCACTGTTGCAGTAAACAGGCTTACACATACAAGCCCCAGTGGCTTCAGACACCGGCAGCAGCTGTGCTCTCTGTGCTTGTTTCCCTCAGGAGTCAGATATCAGCCAAAATCACTGCCGCCTGTGGAAAATGGTGCCTTTGCCCTATACTCAATTTCATGCAACCAAGCAATTCCCTCCTAATTCTGAATCTTAACTTTCACTTTCTGTTGTGACTATACTGAAAATGGTACCGCTGCATGTTTTAACTATAGCTGCTACCATTCTGGCCTTGAGGGGTTCACGCTCTAGACTCGCGGAATGCTTGAGCCAGATAAGGACGACAAAAAGAATGACTTTGGATGACACGTTCAGTGAGATCCTGCAAGCCAGTGCAACATCAGACCATGAACAGATAGATCGATCTAAGATGGCGGAACCGGAAACCACTCCCAATCCTCAGACTTCAGAAGAAGAGAAAACTGAAACAGCACCAGCTCAGGAGGTTGCCAGCCCTGAACAGGACATTAAGCATCCACTACAAAACAGGTGGGCACTCTGGTTCTTCAAAAATGACAAAAGCAAAACCTGGCAAGCAAACCTTTGTCTGATCTCAAAGTTTGATACTGTTGAAGATTTTTGGGCTTTATACAACCATATCCAGCTCTCTAGTAATTTAATGCCTGGCTGTGACTACTCACTTTTTAAGGATGGGATTGAACCTATGTGGGAAGATGAGAAAAATAAGCGAGGAGGCCGATGGCTAATTACATTAACTAAACAGCAGAGACGAAATGATCTTGATCGCTTCTGGCTAGAGACACTGCTGTGCCTTATGGGAGAGTCCTTTGATGACTACAGCGATGATGTATGTGGAGCTGTTAATGTTAGAGCTAAGGGTGATAAAATAGCAATATGGACAACTGAATGTGAAAACAGGGATGCTGTTACGCATATAGGGAGAGTATACAAGGAAAGATTAGGACTTCCTCCAAACTAGTGCTTGGCTATCAGTCCCATGCAGACACATCTACTAAGAGCAGCTTCACCACTAAAAATAGGTTTGTTGTTTAAGACGACACCTTCTGCGTATTCTTTCATAGGAGACTGCGTCAAGCAATCGAGATTTGGGAGCTGAACTAAAGCCTTTTCAAAAGCAGAGTAGACTGCGTTTAAATTTGATTTCCATCTAAATGTTGCTAAGATTTGTGAGAAGTCTCATTCGCCTTTGTCTTGTACTTCTGTGTTCATTTTTTCTTCTATTTTGGCTGAAGTAACCATTATTCAATCAAAGGATTTCAGGACACAGTACCCCCAGAATCCATAAAGATTTTCCTGGCCCACTCTGTAATAGCTTAGTAGGACATTACTATTACAAAAACATTTGTTTATCCACAATATTCAGAAAAGAAAATGCATCTCTATACCTTACAGAAAAAATTACTTGTTTTATATTTGCATTGTATGCAGTAACATATTTTGCTGGTTTGGAAAAAAAGTATGGTGCATAGAATTTTCTAGCAATTTTCTTAATACAGCATTGTCTTAGCTGTAACCTATGCTGATGGCTGCTAGACTTAATTTATTTGTTTCCCTAATTGATAACATTAATGATACTCTGAGTTCAGTTGTTCTTGCTCATGTAACATTGGTGAAGGATCTGGGAATATGACAAAGGTGGAATAAACATTAATTTTGTGCATTCTTTGGTAACTTTTTTTTGTAACATCAAAGCTTTGCTACAGACTTCTGCATTTCAGTCAAATCAGTGATCTATGTTTGTGTGATTTCCTAAACATAATTGTGAATTTTTTTAAAATTAACACCATAATTTACATTCCTTACTAGAAATAGTATGTCTGTTTTTGTATCTTATGCTGTATTTTAATACTTTGTATTACTTAGGTTATAGTCTTTGGTTAAAAATGGCTCAAGTAGACAAGCAGTCCCATTCATATTAAGACAGTGTACAAAACTGTAAATAAAATGTGTACAGTGAATTGTCTTTTAGACAAAAAAAAAAAAAGACCAAACAGCCTGGAAAAGGAAAGAGTGGACAGGCAAAAGACCCAGGACTCCCAGCAGGAAAAGAAGAAGGAGATGCACCAGGACATAATGGGGCTTCTCCAGTAGCAAACATAGATGCTGCAGATTCCTGTGGACCTACAGGTTCAACAATTACAGGCTCACTTCCCTTTGCAGTACAGAAAGAACTCCATTACAGCACCTCCCTATACCCCTCCTCAACATTCTCATGTGGCATCAGGGGCTGCATCTCTACCCCTTATCACTCCATCCCAGGTGACATTAAGGACAACCACAACTACATGTTAAGTAACCTGTTAGATCCACAGTTGCCATATGCATAGGTAAAATGGACATGAATGTTCTCTCTCTTTGTTAAATTTTATTCCATTATTAAGTTCTTAATGTATTTACTTTTAAATTGCACAGAATATTTTTGCACTAGTTTTCTTACTGAATAAAACTATTTGGAAAATAATTCATCTTTATTATTAGTTCCCAATGTATGCTGCAGAGTGCCTAGCAGTTATGAAATCACCCACTTACTTGTTATTGTACAGTGTGACAACTCATAGGATCAGTGACAAACAGTGTAATAATCATAAATGTACTAGCACTGCAAAATTAGTAAGTGCATTGACAGTGTTTTATTCATAGATGTGCACCACGCATCACACAATTCCTAACAAGCCCCAAAACAGCAGGCCTGGTAGAGCACAGTATATCACAATACATTACTGTGGCTCACTGTTAAAGTGCACTTTCAAACCCTCTCTGAGAAGTATAGCTCTGCCCTTAGCTCTAACAGCCCTTGTGTCTAGCTGTTCAAACTCGGCAGACAGCCACTTCATCTCTACCCGCAATCCCGGCAGAAACATTCCCCTTTTGCTTCACAGTTATTACACAGGACACAGCAGGCAGCTATAACCAATAGGATGCTTTTCTCACTGAGATCCAACGTCGTGAAGAAACACCACCAGCATCCGTCCCTTCAATCTACCAAAAGTGCATTGAATTATCATTCTGCACCAGCTGAGCCAGAGCTAAATCTTTCCTTGGTGCTGTCCAGGAAGAATGTATGGCTTCATGAGCCTGGGGAGCAAGGGGTAAGCTGGGTCTCCCAGGATCACTATTGGCATTTTAGCATCATCAACAGTAACCCGCCTGTTGAGAAAGAAAAGTCCCTGCTCGCAGCTTTCTGAACGATCCTGGGTTCTTAAAAATGCAAGCATCATGCACCTTCCCTGACCAGCCAACATTGATGTTGGTGAAGTGTCTCCGGTGACCCATCAGTGCTTGCATAACCATAAAAAAAAAAATAGGCCCTTCTGTTGATGTACTCTGTGGCAAGGTGGTCCGATGCCAAAATAGGGATGTGTGTGATGTCTATTGCTCCACCATAGTTCAGGAACTCCATTGCTGTAAATCCATTCATTACGTCCTGCAGATTGCCGAGAGTCACCGTCCTGCACAGCAGGAGACTATTAATAACCCTGCACACTTGCATGACAACAGCTCCCACAGCAGATTTTCCAACTTCAAAATGATTTCCCACTGACCAGTAGCAATCTGGCATTGCACATTACCACAATGCCATCACCACTCCCTTCTCCACTGTCGGTGCTGCTCTCATTTTGGTCTCTGCACTGGAGGGGTGGATGAGCTCAGCACACAAAACCAGGAATGGGGCCTTGCGCATCTGAAAGTTCTGCAGCCGCTGCTCGTCATCCCAAACCTGTATTATAGTGTGATCCCACCAGTCAACACTTATTTCTCGGGCCCAAAAGCAGCACTACCATTTGCAGCCGCACCATGAACAGCACCACCAACGCTAAGTTGGTTCTTGCTATATCCCACAACAATCTGTCAAAGCAATTGTCACATTCCCCGCTGATTCATCTCTTCTTGTGGCTCGTCAACTACCAGATTGAGTGTCCTGGGCTTGCAACACTTATGGCAATAGTGCAGAGATGTACAAACTCCATGCTTCTGTCAGAGAAGGCAGACAGCAAGGAGCACTGCATGGGTTCATGGGATTTTTTTAAAAATATGTGAAAATTATGGGCTATAGATGACATTATGGGATGGAAACAGTTGCACGCTGGGAAGTTGACCTCTTGCTCCCAATCACCCTGCATAACTCATTTCTGCTCCACCAGGCATGCCAAAACTACCCAAAAGAGTATGTGCTGGACAGTGGCAGGTTGCACACTGGGATACTTACCCATGGTGCTCCACACCGTGCATCGACACAAGCACTCTTGGTGAGTATGCGCAGCATGGATGCAAGGAGCCAAGAATGCATGTGCACAAGCAATATGCTAGCTGCGATGGCTTCATCCCAGTGTTACTTGCATTGACCCAAGTTTATAGTGTAGACACGGCCTCAGAAGAAAAATCAAGTCATGGAGGATAATGAGCCCCGACCATTACCTGCTCTTCCTCAATCAAAAAGAACCATCAGTAATTTATTAAGGGCCAGATTCTGATACCCTTGAAGGAAAAAAAACAAAAAACAAAAAACCTCAACCATCAGAATCTGGGCCTTAATTATCTTACACTTCTCTAAATTCTATCTTTTCATGAAGAGAAATAAAAGTTACCTGTAATAACTGGACCACATTTGGTGTTTTATTGAACATCTCCTGGAGCTGGTGTAGGATGGTATTGTGACAGTTACTGCAACCTGAATTTGGGCCAACTGTTCCCAATGAAATGTGGAATTTCTGATGTATAGAATTCCACTGAATACTGATCTATAACACCAAGTAAGAAGACAAGAAGTCTTAGAAACTGATTACAACAACCAGATTGGATTGCAAGTTGTGAACCAGAAAATGAAAATTAAACATACATAAATATGAAAGTAATTGAAGCTAAAATGCCATGTAGAAAGCTATGCTAACTTTCTACAAAAGCGTGGGGGCTTTTGTTTTTGTTGTTGTTGTTAAGAAGTGTATATAGGAAATCCCCATGAGGATAATTAGCAAGAGATGGGGAGGGGGGAAGGAAACTATAGAAATAAATTAGGCTATTTCCTTAGTGTGTTACTCAGAAACCAGAAGCCTCATTTGACCAAAAAGGGATGAGATAAGGGAACTGGACTTGAACCCTTGATTACTTCAATATCTACAAAACGGATGCATTGGTGAGGCTGGATGCGTCTCAACTACAACACACTGAGACGCTATGATGCGGTAGGCCAATGTGTAGTGGCAATGTCATGCAAAATCCAGTGCGCTATTCATGCCATTTATGGAAAGTAACTAACCATTACAATACATGTTCTACATGTGCAAAAAATGCTCCTAAAAAACCCAGGTTAAAGAGAGCCATGATAATTCCATGTGGCATTGAAACAATCCACAGTAAAATGGGGAAATGTTTCATGAGATTCCTTTTTAGATTAAAAGTGGAAAAAAATGTTAAATTTCAGCAGTTTTGTCAGAGCCTTCATTTATTTTTTTATTTTTTTTTAAAGACCGCATTCCATCCATAACTGGCATTTAACAACATACCAATTATGCAAATATCTAAGCATCCAGCAAGTTAATGATGGTCTAACATCTATTACTTATAGCTTCCCTGCTTTTGTTAATATAAATTTTTTACTGTTATTTTAATAAGGTGGAGGGCTTTTTGCTTAAATTCCAAAAGCTCTGAACCTGTATAGTTTCTGTTTTCAAATGTAGCTTTAGAAGTGTACTAAGAAAGTTACTTACTGAGCTTCCCTTGGTAGTTCCATAACAAAGGATAAGCTTGCGGTAGTTGTAGACACGAACCTCTGAGAAAACATTCAGATGGTTGGGTATTTCTTTTGAAGAGGAAAAAATAAAAAGATGAGTGAGAAAGCTTACATATTTATATAAGATGCACCAAAAATGTAAAAGAAAGGACAGGGGAATATTTTTGTACCTGGCAAAGATCGTGCAAACTCCAGCACACATTCATATAGTCGAGCAATACTGTTCCAATCATTGAGGAACATCTCAACAACTTTTCGACCTCCAACTGGTTCAGACAATTGGTTTTCATAAGTCAGGTAGACATGACGTGTTGGTCCTGCAATGTCAATAATGATTAGCATTTGACAGAGAACATGGTAAAGAGAAAGGAGTTAAATCTGCAAAATATTTCTGCAAAACTAACCTTGCTCCCTGGAAGATGTGCTGTTAAGTGGACAGTTCGCAAATATCAGCTCAGCCACCCATGTGCGGTTATTTCTACCTTGCAATCGGAAAGTGCAATCAAGGAGAGACCGGTCCAGAGCCTTCTGGGTTTCCTCGCTTGTACCTTTACATGGAGGAATTCTGTCCATGAAGAAAAGAGTGCACAATTGTACACATTACAGCTCCATGAGTGCATAATACATGTTAAAGTATTTTCCAGAATGACATTTAAATAACTTTACTTGAAAGAAAAGATGCTCTGCAGAATAATGAATGGAAGAGACCTGGGATTGGAGAAATGAAGCCTCGAGCACCAGCCCTGCACTCCCATTGGCCAAGAACCACGGCCAATGGGAGCTGCGGGGGTAGTGCCTGTGGGCAAGAGCAGCGCGCAGAGCCTCATGGACCCCCCTGCTTAGAAGTCAGACCTGCTGGCAGCTTCCGGGGTGCAGCGCAGAGCCAGGACAGGCAGGGAGCTTGCCTTAGCCCCGCTGCACCGCTGACTGGGAGCTGTCCAAGGTAAGCCCACGCCCCAACCTCCTGCCCCAACCCTGAGCCTCCCACACACACTCTGAACCCCTCATTTCTAGCCCCACCCCATAGCCTGCACCACAACTGCACCTCAACCCCCTGCCCCAGCCCAGTGAAAGTGAGTGAGGGTGGAGGAGAGCGAGCCACCAAGGGAGGGAGAATGTAGTGAGCGGGATACAGGACCTCAGGGAAGGGGCAAGACAGGGGCCAGGGCCTGATGGTAAGGGGCAGGGCTAGGGTGTTCAGTTTTGGGCAATTAGAAAGTTGGCAACCCTAGGTGCGTGCAAGGTCACAATGCATGGAGGATGCCATTTTGTTCTACAAAATGGCATCCTCTGCACAGCATGACCACACATGCACAATACTACTAGGTCACACTGTGCAGACGAAATCATTTTATAGAACAAAATGGCGTTCTCCATGTAGCATTAACTCACACATATGGTGTACAAAAGGTCACCCTGTGAAGGGGACACCATTTTGCTCTTCAAAATGATGTCCTCCATGCTCTTTGGGCTCCCAAGCTAAAAAGACTTCATTAAAATGGCATCATGCTGGCAAAAAGTTTGGGAACCCCTCTCCTAGAGGGACTCTAAGTTGATGCAATTTGCATCTTCTTTCCAACACCCTCAACTTGTTACAAGTTCACATTCCCTCTACAGACCTTCTTTCAGACTTGCTTAGACTTCATACATCACTTTGAAACATGGAATATGGAGTATAAGGGCTTGTATGCACAGTTGTGTACTGCTTTAACTATAACTGTTTCTAAATCAATAGTTAAAGCAGCACAACTTTAGGGTAGACACAGTTATATCAGTATAAGGGTGCTTTATCAGTATAGTTTATTTTCATTACAGAAATATGAAGAGGTCACACAATATTATACAAAAGGTTTTTTTTAGGATGGATATAAATCCTCTTGCTTCAGGGTATAAGCTAGCCAATAAATGAGGGGGCTTAGGAAGAAACTCCATCTACTAGCAGTTTCTCCCTTCAGGATTCCTTGCACCTTCCTCCAAAACAGCTGGTTTTAGCCACTGTGGGAGACAGAACACTGAACACATGCACCACTGGTCTGATCCAGCATGACAATTCCTACGTTCATGGCTTAAGCTGTGACTGCATCAGAGAACTCTCCTCATGAGCCATCACTAGAGGTCACCTGGAGTTGCCGGAACTAGCTGTCTCTAGATATTAGGATCTGGGGCTATTGATGAGTATTCTCAGTGAAAAGCCCTCAGGTTAGGAATGAGTTTCTCTCCACTGGTCCATTAGAGCCCAAGTCTGTTGATCTTCAGGGCACAATACCAGGGACTCTTGTTAAAGCATTCAAGCTTTGCTTGAGGACAAGTGATTTGAGATGTGGGGAAATAAAAATTGCTGGCTTCTACAGAACATTCCTTTTCTTTCACTTATTGAAAAAGGTAAAATTATGTTAATTTTGGGAGTCCCAAGATACAAGAAAGGGAACACTGTTCAAATCTACAAAAATAAATGAAGGAGGAAGTACAGTTCAAGAGAACCATATACTGCTATATTAAAGACTTCACCTGGCAGACGGATGAGACGGAAGCTGGTAAGAAAAGGGTTACCTTTTCCGTAACTGGTGTTCTTCAAGATGTGTTGCTCATGTCTATTCCACAATAGGTGTGCGTGCTCGCCACATGCACCGGTGCCGGAAGTTTTTCCCCTAGCAGTACCCGTAGGGGAGCACCCCTAGTGCCCCCTGGAGTGGCACCTCAGTTCCTTCTTGCCAGACAACTCCGACAAAGGGGAAGAAGGGCAGGATGTGGAATACACATGAGCAACACATCTCGAAGAACACAAGTTACGGAAAAGGTAACTGTCTCTTCTTCTTCGAGTGATTGCTCATGTATATTCCAAGCTATATCTGTTGGAGGTGGGTAGGAGTTCACAAACTCTCGAGACAGAGCACAACCCTGCCAAACCTGGAGTCTTCCCTACTCTGGAAGACAATTGCATAATGTGAGGTGAATGTGTGAACTGAAGACCATGTGGCAGCCCTGCAAATGTCCTGAACGGGACATGGGCTAAAAAGGCAGCCGATGAGGCTTTTGCCCTAGTTGAGTGTGCCCTCACAATTGACGGGGGAGGGATTCCCACCAGGTCATAACAGGTACGGATGCACGAGGTGATCCATTTGGAGAGCCGCTGAGTGGAGATTGGCTGACCCCTCATGCATTTGGCCGAGGCGATGAACAGCTGCGAAGACTTCCTGAACGGCTTAGTCCGCTCCAGGTAAAAGGCCAGAGCCCGTCTCACATCCAGCATGTGGAGGCGGCACTACTCACTGGATGCATGGGGCAGAGGACCATCAGGAAAATGTCCTGACCCATATGGTAGGTGGAGACCACCTTCGGGAGGAATGAAGGATGTGGGCGGAGCTGGACCTTATCCTTATGGGACACCATGTAAGGGGGCTTGGAGGTCAGGGCCCTGAGTTCTGAGACCCGTCTAGCAAACATGATCGCCACCTGGAAGGCCACCTTCCACAAGAAGTGCAACCAGGTGCATGTAGCTAACCACTCAAAGCACCAAGTTCAGGTCCTACTCCGGGACTGGGGGTCTTGAACCTGTCTGGTGGGAGGGAGGCCCTGGCCGACATTGCGTCCAGGACTGCCCGATAAACTCTATGTGCTGTACCAGGATTAACGTGGACTTGGTGTCGTTTACCAACAGGCCCAGGGTGGCACACGGACAGGAGGAGAGCCACGTGATCCCACATCTGCAACCGGAACTGCCCTTGACCAGCCAGTCATCCAAATAGGGGAAAATCTGGACCCCATGATGTCTGAGGTAGGACACCGCCGCCACCACAGACATGCACTTTGTGAATACCCGGGGAGCAGTGGACAGGCCAAATGGGAGGACCGTAAATTGGTAGTGCTCCTGCCCAACCGTGAAACGGAGGAAGCGCCTGTGCCCCTCTAATATATGAATGTAGAATTACGTGTCCTGCAGATCAAGGGCGGTGTACCAGTCCCCGGGATCTAGGGAGGGGATGATGGACACCAGAGAGACCATGCGGAACTTGAGCTTTACCTTGTACTGGTTCAGGCCTCACAGGTCCAGGATGGGCCTGAGCCCCCCTTTGGCCTTCGGGATAAGGAAACAGCAGGAGTAGTACCCCTTGCCTTTGAACTCCGCTGGCACCACTTCCACTGCTCCTAAGCCAAGGAGCTGCCCCACCTCCTGCTCAAGCAGGGCCTCGTGAAAGGAGTCCCCCAGGAGGGATGGGGGCGGGGGGTGGTTGGGCGGGGTAGAAATAAACTGGAGGGTGTAGCCCTGGGAGATGGGGTTGAGGGCCCATCGGTCTGAGGTCAGCCGTGACCACTCTGGGAGAAAAGCACACAACCGGTTGAGAAGGGTAGCTTTACTGCGTGTGGATCCCTGATGTGAACTGGTAGGTCGCCCCCAGGCGTCCCATCAAAACTGCCATTTTCCACCTGTTCGCCCTTGGAGGACCCCGGTTGGGGGGCAGACTGGGACTGCCTCTGCGGGCGTTTCTTATAGTCCTGCAACTTTTTATAAGTGGGCTCGTATTTAGAGTGGATGGCCTGGGTGGGATCCTGCTGCAGCTTAAACGTAGGTATAGGTAGAGCCGGAACATAGAGGCCAAGTGTCTTAAGCGTAGTATGGGAATCTTTCAGGCCATGCAGCTTCACGTCCGTCTGTTCTGCAAACAGAGCCTTGCCATCAAAAGGGAGGTCCTGCAAAGAGTTTTGCGCCTCACTGGACAGTCCAGACTGCAGGAGCCACTACTCTGCTCAACCTGAGCCAGAGGCTTGGAGGCCAATGGGGACCGAGGACTGCCCAACACAGGTCTAGCCTCTCCCCTGGTCTTGCTCCGAGGTCACAGTGGAGAAGGCCTCTTCTTAGCCTTCTTGGTGTGCCCCACAGACGGGGAGCGGTGCCAACTGGTAGATGGCACCGAGGGGTTGCCATGCACGGACACCGCGGTGCCCAGTGCAGCATGCCGGAGTCAGGATAGCCCGGAGCCAAATGTCTCTGTCTCTCTTGGTCCGAGGCTTGAAAGATCTGCACATTTTGCAGTGATTGCTGACATGGGTTTCACCCAGACAGCGTAAATAGTCCGTGTGCGGATCACTCACTGGCATCGGTCACCTACAAGTGTCGCACGACTAAAAACGCAGGGCACAGGGCGTGCCCTGGCCCGGGCGCACTAAACTAAACTAAGTTACACTAACTACTTCAACTACAGGTACTATTATACTGAACAAACAAGAGTTCTGGAGGAAAGCTGCAGACAAAAATAAATAAATAGGTGTGTGTGTACACACACACACACACACACACACACACACACCCTCCTCATAGAACTGGAAGGGACCGTAAAAGGTCATTGAGTCCAGCCCCCTGCCTTCACTAGCAGAACCAAGATCCCTAAGAGGCCCCCTCAAGGATTGAACTCACAACCCTGGGTTTAGCAGGCCAATGCTCAAACCACTGAGCTATCCCCTCCCCCCCAGACAAGCTGGAGCAGAGCAGTTCCAAAGCACCTTCACTGGCGGCAAGAAGGAAATGAGGGTGGGCAGAGCATGCAGTGCCCCTTATAACCCTTATACAGAGGTGCCACTCCAAGGGTTGCTAGAGGCGCTTCCCTACAGGTACTGCTGGGGGGGGGGCGCGGCGGACAAACAAACAAACATAAAAAAAACTTACGGCACCGGTGTACATGGCAAGCATGCACACCTATAGTGGAATACACATGAGCAATCATTCAAAGAAGAACTATTGGCTGGATGCATTAGTATAATTCACATTCCTGGAGAGAGGTACTGTGAAACCTCCCAAGCCAAGGTTCTAACCTCCTGATTGCTAAGAGATGCACAGGGAACCTGGGACACAGGCTACTAGTAGAATGGCAATTCCTGCCAAGGATGGTAGCAGGAGATGCTAGGTTAGCAAGCCATCTTTGGCTGGAACAAGAAAGGACAGATCTTGGCTACAATTTTGTCAGAGGTCACAGAATCCTTGACTTCCAGAGACCTCCATGACTTGAGCCTGCAGCAGCAGGGAGCTACAGGGTCCCTCTGCCTCCTGTGGTGGCTGGGAATTGTGGGGGTGCCCTGGAGCTCCAGGCCACTGTGGAGGGCAGAGGTGCCCCAAGCTGAGAGCCACTGGAGGTGGAGGAACCCAACAGTTCTGAGCCGGGGCCCCTGGGGTGGTGTGGGGACCCTGCAGCTCCCCATTTGCTGTAAAAGTCAGGGATAGGTCACGGGCTTCTGTGAATTTTTCTTTATTGCCCATGACTTTTACTAAAAATATGCATGACAGAATCTTAGCTTTACTTATAGCTGCTGTGCATTTGTCATGTTTGGAAGAGAAAAAGACCATGCCCTTTGGCTGGTCAATTCTCACCTATGAACAGACACCAGGACTGGCTGTTCCAACAATAAAGGGCAATACATTATTCTCCTACTCTTCCCCTCCCCACCGCAGGCCACATTACCTTAAATGACTGAGGTTGTAAAATAAGCCATTGTTTAAAACAAAAATGCTTTTCAAAGTTTACTGTTGCAAGGTGTCAAACTCTTCAAATGCTGCTTTTTCCTAATACTGTTCATGTACTTGATAAAATGAAGTGTATAACAATATCTTACTTTAATAAACGTATAGCATGGCTGAAGCCATCTCCTTCTACCTGTACTCCTTGGTGCGGAATCTCCATATTAGACAACTAAAGAAAAAGGAAGATTTCACTAAGTTATAACAAACAAACTCACTCAACGGGGGGGAGGTGGGGGGGGGGGGGCGGGGAGGTGTACACTTTCCCAAGGTGTGTGTCTTGCTACAAGTGACAGTTTCACATTCTAAGCATGGAAAATTGAGAACATGGGGGGGCACACTACAGACACTTGTCTCTCCTTGACTATCTCCCCTTTTCTCTCTTCACTTTCTCCTGTCCCCTATCCTGCCTTTCCCTCTCCCAAGCATCAGCCGTGGCAGGGAGTCACAGCTCCAGCTGGAGTAGGAGGACCGAGCTCTAAAGCACTTAGTTGGCCCATGCAAACAGATTCCTGACATTGGCCAGCTGCACATTTAGAATGGAAGGCAGAGAGGACTAGAGAAGGAGCAGTATGCAGGCATGTCTGAAGACATGTTAGCACGTGCCTCCTGTAGGGGGGTGGTTACCCCGCTCCTGCCCTGAAGGGCTTAAAACAGCCCTGGGAGAGGGCTGTGGCAGGGGAAAAGCTGGGCTGATTGGGAAAGCAGCCACAGCTGTAGCCAGTTCAATCAGGGCCCAGCTGGCCCTTATAAGAGGGCAGTGGGCCAGAAGGATGAACAGACACTCTCTAGCTTGCTTGAGAGAGAAGGACCTGGCTGCCTGGGAAGCTGAGAAGGGTATCTAGGGTGAAGCACTGCTGGGGAAGGGCAGAGGGAGCTGAGGAGCTCCAGCCTAGCAAAGCCTCAGGCTGCAGGCCGAGTTAAGGGCCAACAAAGGTACTGGGGCTGCAGAGGGGCAGCCCAGATATAGGCAGAGGCAGCTGGTCCAACCACCCTTGCCAATGATGAGTGGTTTATAGACTGCAATCTGCCCCAGGGAGCGGGGGCTAGATGACTGGCAGTAGCCACTGAGGCACACTGGGGATGGGGGTTCCCCTGGGTGGGGAGACCCAGATTGTGGGTTGCTGCTAGGGGGCAAAACCCTGATGGTAAAGGGCACCGGGGTCCGGGAGGGACACGAGGGGCCAGCTGCAGGCGAGACATCAGCCAGCAGAGGGCGCTCCGGAGCTGGAAAAGAGCTAATTCCCTGGACAACCAGCAGGAGGTGCCATGCTGGTGAGTCACCCCACCCCACCCCCAAATATAGATAAATCAGTTTATACAAAGAAATTCTAGGAAAACTTTAATCTCATAATACTTACCTCCATACGAAGTCCTATAAATGGCATATTTGTATCACACATTGCTACAAGATGAGCTAGGACTTTATTGAAGGCACACATTTCTCCAGATCGTTTTGGTTTCTTAGATTCTACAGAACAATGATCACCAGACAACTAGAATTCAAATAGAGAAAAGACGATATGTACTAGCCCATTTGGAATAAAAACAGTCACCCTTCAAAAAGGTCATGATGCAGAACAAAAGCTTGATCAGCTGTTATGTTTGAAATGAAATACTCTCTGGGCACATATGGTTACTCTTAAGGGTTAGAGGACTCAATATGGTTTATTTAAAAGCATTCTCTAATTTTTTCACAAAACAATTTAGTGTTTAACACACTTGCAAACCTTCTTTGCGTAAGCTAGTTTACTGAGTCCACACACAGCACTCTCCCCAAAATATTATGGGTCTCCTGAAGTACCTTTCCACATAGCGACTAGACCAACTCCTCAAATAAGAGGGTTTGGGAAGTTGCAATCTGCATTACCTTACAATCATTTAAATTCCCTCTGAATATCCATTTAAGCCACAAGACTTCAAGAAACCTATTACATCTTTTACATATTCACTGTATCATTGAAATATATTTGAAATACACTAGCTTTTGCTCAATAATCACAGCATCTGATTGATGATGCCTCATCCTTTCCCCTATCCCTTCTACTGTCCAGTCAGCCTCCTCATTGCTTTATATCTGAAGTTAGTTTGTAAACTACCTGAGCAGATGACACGAGGGAACTGGAGCAAAAATGTAAAGAACACAATCCTATCAACAAGCACTTTCAAATATATAAAATGGCATATTTTTGTAAAACAGGACACCGATAATACATAAACATATCTAATGTTTTGGAAACTAGAAAGGCTCCAGAACTGCCAAAATTATGTAGCGTAGACAAGGGTCTAGTTAAGAGAAAAAGAACCCTCCACACAAACAAGAGTTACTTAAACACAACTGAAATAACCAAAAATTATCACAATCATTCTGCTTATTTTTTTAATTAAATACAAAGTCACAGTTAAAACATACACTTTATACATCTTTAAACATTAGGTCCAAGAACACTGCACACTTAGGGTATGTCTACACTGCAATTAGACACCTGCAGCTGGTCCTTGCCAGCTGACTCGGGCTAGCAGGCTCAAGCTAAGAGGCTGTTTAACTGAAGTGTAGATGCTCAGGCTAGAACCCAGGCTCTAGGACTCTGAGGTGGGAGGGTCCCAGAGCTCCAGCTGCAGCCCAAACATCTACACCACAATTAAACAGGCCTACAGCCCGAGCCTAAGTCAGCTGGCGCAGGCCAGCCACAGGTGTCTAACAGCAGTGTAGACATACCCATAGGAGCGTGACCCTGCAGTGAGCACAACACAGACAGGCTCTTTGCAGGAGTCTCTGTAATGACTTCAGCAGGACTTTGCCATGCAGATCTCATTGTAGGATTACAGTTTTAAAGTTTCCATACCAACAGCACTTTAAGTTTATTACCTTTCAAACATTCATCACATTTTTAATTAGAAAATGTACACTAACACTCCATCACATGAACTCAAAGATCTTTCCATCTATTCACCACTTCTTGTAAAATACCTCCCTAAAAAACCACCTACATATATTCAATCCATGATAACACCAGGCAGCATAGGCAAAGACTACCGTATATACTCAATCATAAGCCAGTTCGTTTATAAGCCAACCCCCCCAAAGATGGATAAGTAAAAATGGAAATTTTTTTATAACCTGTTCATAAGCCAACCCTATAATTCAGGGGTCAGCAAACTTTGGCTCCCGGGCCGTCAGGATAAGCCGCTGGTGGGCTGAGACGGTTTGTTTATCTTGAGTGTACACAGGCACGGAGGTAAACCTAAGTAAACAAAGTGTCCCGGCATGCCAGCTGCTTACCCTGACGGGCTGGGACAGCAACTGGTGGGGATTTTATTTGGGGGGGAGCGGGGGGAGAAGCTGGGAGTCAGGAGAATAACCCCTGTGACCACCCCCTACAGGACCCCACCCCTAGCCTGGGACCCCCACACATTTCCCATCCCATCCCTTCCCACCTTATCTGGGGAGGGCCAGGGGAGGAGGTCTCTGGCCTGGCTGGAGCTGCTCCGGCAGGCTGGGCAGCGTGGCCACAGCCTGCTCCGGCAGGCCAGACCGGGCGGTGCAACCACAGCATGTTCCAGTGGGCTGGGCCGGGCGGCACAGCCGCAGCATGATCCAGCAGGTCGGGCAGCGCGGCCACAGCCTGCTCTGGGGTGCGGGGCAGAGCGGCACGCTGCAACCTGCCAGTCCCGGAGCTGCAGCTGCTTCAGAGGCTGGGAGGAGAGCAGCATGGCCAGGAGCGGAGAGATTCTGGCCCCGCCTCTTCCCTTTTGGCTGTGCTGCCTCTCCTTGCTCCCTCTGTTGGGCAGGAGGGACTGTGTCCCACCTCTCCCTCTCTATACCTATTCATAAGCCAATCCCCTTCTCTGGTGCTTCCCTTTCTTACTAAAAAATTCAGCTTATGAACAAGTATATATGGTACTTAAAAAGGTAAATAGTTGATCTGTTTTTAATCACTGGAGTCTAGTAACCTTGAAATTTTGCTTTTAAATGTATACAGTTTTAACTATTTGAGTATCAGAGTCAAGTTTAATTAAGTTACTATTACTATTCTAATATTAACAAATTAATGTTGCCTTTATCTAAAATATACTTGATTTAAAATAAATATGTAAGCCCAGCTTGTCAAAACTAGTAGTACACCTCTATAACTCGACCCGATATAACATGAATTTGGATATAACGTGGTAAAGCAGTGCTTGGGGGGAGGGGTCTGCGTGCCTCCAGCGGATCAAAGCAAGTTCATTATAACACAGTTTCACCTATAACAAAGAAAGATTTTTTTGGCTCTCGAGGACAGCGTTATATGGGGGTAGAGGTATAATAAAGTCAGAATGACTCAAGCCCCCTAATTTGTTTGTAAAGCTGCTAAAACAAGGGAAGACCATACACAGTGAAAGGGTATTTGACTAAGGTCTCATCTACAAATGGAACTTATTATGGAATAAGGCAGGGTGTATGTTTAAAGCACAATAACTTTTCTGGAATAGCTATTGCAGAGTAGCTTATTACACAATAGCAATTCTGCTTCATTTCCTCATGTAGAAGAGAGGTGACGTTATCTGATTAAAATATGACCATCTAGATCATTGTTGCTACCAGTTATATATTTGCAGCAAATCTTGTACAATGGTTGTTGAGTGAGGGGTCTATGAAAAGGTTATGATTTGCTAGGTCTAATTATGCTATCTGTATGCATTTATCATTTTTGTATGTGAAGTTCTAAGTACTGGCTCTATAACTGGATTTCAAACATTTGCTCCTGGGCTAACGCCCACAAAGTAATTAGCCAACACATCTTAGAGGGACTATTCAAATTGAGTAACCCATCAAAAGAACATTTAACTAACAATGGACCATAGGAGACACCCATCTACACTTAATGAAATTTCATGCTGTGACTAGGCAAAATGCATGGACATGTGACTTGCCCATGTGACTCCAAACTCCATCTTATTGCTATGATTTTCCACAGTAAGAACAATGGGATGTCTTCAACATGGCAAAAGCTATAAAAGGCCCTGGAAACAACTCCATTTGGTATTCAATCCTGCTTCTTACCTCTGGAGGAATTTTGCTACAAACTGAAGCTCTGAACAAAGGACTGAAAGACCCATCTAAGCTGTGGATGTGTTCCAGAGACTTGACTTAAGCCAGCAATTTACTCCATCACTACTACAAGCCTGAACCAAGAACTTTGCCATTACTGTATGTACTTTAGTCCTTTAACCAATTTTAACTCTCACCTTTCTTTCTATGAATAAACCTTTAGATTTTAGATACTAAAGGATTGGCATCAGCGTGATTTTTGGGTAAGATCTAAGTTATATATTGACCTGGATGTGTGGCTGGTCCTTTGGGATCAGAAGAACCTATTATTTGATTAGACCGGTTGTAAAGAACCACTCATCTCTGAATCCAGTGTTCTTGGTGGTGATATAAGAACTGGAATGCCTGAGGAGACTGCCTTTATGTTTTCTTGTTAGCCAGTGTGGTGAAATAGGAGTTTATTTTTGTGGCTGGTCTGGTATATCTTATAAAAGAATAACCACCAGTTTTGGGTTGTGCTTGCTCTATTTCTCAGGGGTTTGTCCTGAATTTGGCACTCTCTGTTATGACCCACTAAGACACTGTTACGGAGGTGAGCTACGCAACATTTCAAAATATACCATTATTAAAGCTGGCAGTTATCCCCACTAGCTGCATCTAACTTTGAACTGGGACAAATTAGGTACTTATAATTCACCTACAACCAGACACTATTCACAATCTTAGGGCAAACACAGGTTTAATGTTTGTTTCCATATGGAAATACAAACCTTGCGCTTGGCACCGCCTTTTGCTTGTTTCCCACTTTTTGTGTCTAGTACCAACTCCTCGATGTTTGGTTTGAATTGCTGTAGTAAAAGTGCAGTAGCAGGGCTGTCATCTCCTTCAGGACAGCTCACAGAGAGAAAATGATTCTTGTACTCCAGTTCTGTGGGGTTGCCAGGAACTTCAAACATCTCTACCACCTATGTTTAAAACAAAACATTCATTTTGAGAAGAACCTTGACAAAATAAAAAAAATAAACAAACTACATTAGGTTTTTTTCCCTCTTCCAAAAACTGTTTTGTCTCTTTCTAAAAAGATTGTATTATAGTAGGGAAAAGAACTCAGGAAGAGAAGGGAGACCAGCCTGCTAGGAAATAAAAAGACCAGATTTTGGTAACAAAACCAGATTATGTTCAGACAAACCATTATTAATAGACAGACCCTAGGAGCTAGAGAAATGGGGACTAGACATTTAAAGCAATCATCACTGGTAGCCAGTCTATCATGCTGTATTTACTATTTAAAAGGAAAAAAAAGAAGAAAAAAAAAGAAAAAAGTGTTTGTTACGCTTTTGTCTCCAGGCACCAAGTTCAGAAAAGTGTTTTTCAATTACTTACAATGTAATACTGTGGAAGGCGAGTGAGTTTGATAAACAGTTTGTGCTTGGAAAGGTTTCCAACAGGATGGCTAGCATAATTAGCTAGCTGCAATGTTTCACTGGTTACTGTAGGCAGATGTTTTATAGACTGTTTGCATCGCTGCTGTCCAAGCCAAAACCTTGCATTAAAAAAGAAAGAAAATTAGTGCTTTGAGTTTTTATGTATTAAAATGCTCCAAAACAGTAAGTCATACAGGGTCACTATCAAATTAAAAGTTATATACAAAGTGAAGTTAATGTAAAGTTAATTACCCTAGACCAATAGAATTTTAAAAATTAGATTTACTTGTCACTATTTATGTTTATATTTTGTCTCCATCAGCTTGGGTAATAATTCAATTTCATTTATTTATAGTGTATTTCACTTTTAGATTCTTATTGCTGCAACACTTGGATTTCAGAGACTACAGGGAAGTGTTCTTTCATTTAAGAACTATATTCAGTGAGATTTTAAAAGACATTGCTGCAAATATTTCTGCAGGATTACAGAATTAGAGAATACCTTAGAAAACCCTGGAGGTTTTAGTGAGTTCACAATGTGGCCCCTTCCAACTTTACCGTGACCCATTACAAAAATTTACTGGAGAAAAATTCTTCTTACTTCAGTGTTCTGGCAAGCCATGTCACAATTTTTTAAACAGACACTGACACTGCACTATTCTGTTACTTTCTGGGTTTCTGCTATTTTCTAGCATAACTATATGAACCTGAAATTTCAGGGATGAAGAAGGCCTGATCTATATAGAAGATATTACAGCACATTTATCCTAATATAAAACTGAATCGGAGTCAGAATATTTGAGATATTTACAACTGGATTCTGATCACACAGGCAAGACAACAAGTCACAGCTAGGTCTGAGAATAAGCCAGAGATATATAATTTGATTTTCAGATGTACTGAGCATCCAGTTTCTGTGGTCTCCAGCTGGAGTTTTGGGTGCTTGGAACCTCTGCAAGTCAGGACAATAATGCCCAAAGGTAAGCCTGCCATGTCCTAATGGCTGTTACAGAATAGAGAATAGCTGCCTCAAGGTTTGCAATGCTATCTTGGCCTTCAGTTACAGGCCACAATTTATAACACAGGAATGTTGATAATTTCCCAGGATGCCAATAGAGTATGACTCTTACAAAAGTGTGCTGGGAGTTGTGGGAGCTGCACACGCGCGGGGGTGGGGGACGGACAGATCGAACCCGGATGACAGAAAAGACGGTTACTCACCTTTTAACTACTGTTCTTCGAGATGTGTTGCTCATATCCATTCCAATTAGGTGTGCGCGCGCTGCGTGCACGTTCGTCGGAAGATTTTTACCCTAGCAACACTCGGTGGGTCGGCTGGGCGTCCCCTGGAGTGGCGCCACTATGGCACCGGATATATACCCCTGCCGACCCATCCGCCCCTCAGTTCCTTCTTGCCGGCTACTCCGACAGTGGGGAAGGAGGGCGGGTTTGGAATGGATATGAGCAACACATCTCGAAGAACAACAGTTACAAAGGTGAGTAACCGTCTTTTCTTCTTCAAGTGCTTGCTCATATTGATTCCAATTAGGTGATTCCCAAGCCTTACCTAGGCGGTGGGGTCGGAGTGAGACGTTGCAGAGTGCAAAACTGCTGAGCCAAAGGCTGCATCATCTCTGGACTGTTGAACCAGAGCATAATGTGAAGCAAAGGTGTGGACCGAAGACCAGGTAGCTGCCCGACATATCTCCTGGATAGGTACACGAGCCAGGAAGGCGGCAGATGAAGCCTGAGCTCTGGTAGAGTGTGCGGTGAGGTGGTTCGAGGGTACATAAGCCAATTCGTAACAAGTACGGATACACGCCATTACCCACGATGAAATCCTCTGGGATGAGACAGGTAGACCCTTCATTCGGTCTGCCACTGCGACGAAGAGCTGGGGCGTTTTACGAAATAATTTTGTCCGCTCGATATAAAATGCGAGTGCTCTACGGACGTCCAGGGAGTGCAATTGTTGCTCCCGTCGTGATGAGTGCGACTTCGGGAAGAAGACCGGAAGGAAGATATCCTGGTTGACATGGAATGCCGATACCACTTTAGGGAGGAATGCCGGGTGTGGTCCCAACTGCACTTTGTCCTTGTGGAACACAGTATACAGTGGGTGCACCGTTAGAGCACGAAGCTCGGAAACTCGTCTGGCCGATGTAATGGCTACGAGAAAAGCTGTCTTCCAGGACAGGTATAGCAACGAGCATGTTGCCAACGGCTCAAATGGGGGAAGACATAAGTCTGGTTAGAACCAGGTTGAGGTCCCATGTTGGGATGAGGGCATCGTACTTGTGGGTATAGGCGCACCAGGCCCTTGAGAAATCTAGAGACCATAGGGTGTGAGAACATGGAGCGGCCACTCCCCCCTGGATGGAAGGTAGAGATGGCCACCAAGTGCATCCGCAACGAAGATACCGCCAGGCCCTCCTGTTTGAGAGACCAGAGATAGTCCAAGATGGTTGGGATCGAGGCCTCAGTGGGGGTGACACTGTGTGTCCCGCACCAGCAGGAGAAACGCTTCCATTTGGCCAGATACGTTGACCGGGTGGAAGGCTTCCTGCTACCCAGGAGTACTTGCTGTACTGAGGCAGAGCAACGCAACTCTGACTGGTTTAGCCATGCAGCAGCCACGCCTTGAGGTGAAGGGCCTGCAGGTCTGGGTGGCGAAGTCTGCAGTGGTCCTGCGTTATGAGGTCTGGGTGGAGTGGCAGGGTAATCGGGTTGGCTAGTGACAGGTCGAGCAACGTGGTGTACCAGTGCTGCCTGGCCCACGCTTGAGCGATCAAGATTAGGTGCGCTCTGTCCCTGCGGAGTTTTAGCAGGACCTTGTAAACCAGTGAGAACGGCGGGAAGGCATAAAGCAGCTGGTTTGTCCACGGTATCAGGAATGCGTCCGAGAACGACCCCGGTGAGAGGCCTTGGAAGGAGCAGAACACCTGGCATTTCCTGTTCTCGCGGGAAGCAAACAGGTCTATGTGGGGAAATCCTCACCTCTGGAAAACCGAATGAACAACATCCGGGCATAATGACCACTCGTGGCAGAGGAATGACCTGCTCAGTCGATCCGCCAGAAAGTTCCGAACCCCCGGGAGAAAGGACGCTACCAGGTCTATCAAGTGGGCTATGCAAAAGTCCCAGAGTCTGATGGTCTCCTGAAAAGAGGGGAAGATCGAGTCCCTCCCTGTTTGTTTATATAGTACATGGCCGTTGTGTTGTCCGTAAACACTGAGACACAGCGGCCTCATAAACGTTGCAGGAACGCCTGGCATGCCAGGAGAACTGCTCTCAGTTCTCGGACATTTATGTGCAGCATCAGATCCTGAGGTGAACAGAGGCCTTGTGTACGAAGGCTTCCGAGGTGCGCGCCCCAGCCGAGAGAAGACGCGTCCGTCATCAGGGACACTGAGGGCTGAGGCGGATGGAACGGTAGCCCTGCACACACCAGGGAGGGAGTCAGCCACCAGTCTAGAGAGCCTAGAGTCCTCGGGGGAATGGTGACTATTGTATCTATTGAGTCCGTGCTCGGGCGGTATACCGAGTTGAGCCAAGTTTGTAACGGATGGAGGCGGAGCCTGGCGTGCTTGGTTACGAACGTGCATGCAGCCATGTGACCCAAGAGACCGAGACAAGTGCGAACCGTGGTCGTCGGGAAATTCTGCAGACCGCGGATGATTGTTGCCATTGCCTGGAACCGCGGCTGTGGTAAGCAGGCCCTGGCGAGATTGGAGTCCAGGGTCGCTCCTATGAAGTCTAACCTCTGTGTGGGAGCCAGAGAGGACTTCTCTATATTGATCACCAGGCCTAGACGATTGAATAGGTCCCTGACGATGCCCACATGCTGGGTGACTTGTGTCTCGGAGGTCCCCCGGATGAGCCAATCGTCCGGATACGGAAACGTGTATCCGACGTCGGCGGAGACATGCGGCGACCACGGCCATGCACTTCGTGAATACCCTTGGGGCTGTGGAAAAGCCGAAGGGCAGGACTGCGAACTGGAAGTGTTGACGGTCGGCTACGAAGCGGAGGTACCTCCTGTGCGGAGGAAAAATGGTGATATGAAAATATGCGTCCTTCATATCGAGGGCGGCATACCAATCTCCAGGATCCAAGGACAGGATAATGGTCCCCAGGGATACCATGCGCAACTTCAACTTCATCATAAACTGGTTGAGTCCTCGCAGGTCTAGGATAGATCTGAGACCTCCCTTTGACTTGGGGATTAGGAAATAACGGGAGTAAAACCCCTTGCCTTTTTCGTTCTTCAACACCTCCTCTATAGCCCCCATGGTGAGGAGTAACCCCACCTCTTCCAAGAGGAATTGCTCATGAGAGGGGTCCCTGAAGAGGGACGGGGTGGGAGGGTGGGGTTGAAACAAATTGGAGGTGGTATCCATATTCCACCGTGCGTAGGACCCAGAGATCCGAGGTTAACTGGGACCACGCCAGGAGGAAGTAGGAGAGACGGTTGGAGAAGGGAGAAGGATCCTGGTCTGTAACTGGTATTCCGTCCTCGGGCGCACCTTCAAAAGTTAGATTTTGGTCCCGGTGGTGGTTTCGAGGGACCTTGATTTTGGCCCCTTTGGGGTCCTGATTGTTGTCTACGCCCACCTCGGCCGCGCCGTCTGTCAAAGTCCTGTCTGTTTCTAGGCACAAAGTATGGCCTGGGAGGTTGGGGGCAGAAGGACCTGCGTTGGGTCACTAGCGTGTGCATGCCTAGCGAACGCATTATGACCCTATTGTCCTTCAGGCTTTGCAGCCAAGGGTCAGTCTTCTCCGAGAAGAGGCCTTTACCATCGAACGGCAAGTCCTGGATGGTGTACTGCAGCTCAGGCGGGAGGTTGGAAACCTGAAGCCAGGAGATACGCCTCATGGCAACACCTGAGGCCAGAGTCCTGGCTGTTCAGTAGGCTGCATCGAGCGAGGCTTGGAGGGAAGTTCTGCCCACCTTTTTTCCTTCCTCCAAGAAGGCCGCGAACTCCTGGCAAGAATCCTGAGGGAGTAGTTCCGTAAATCTCCCCACCTCCGTCCATGTGTTGTAATTATAGCGGCTGAGGAGGGCTTGTTGATTCGCCACCCGGAGCTGTAAGGCACCCGCTGAGTACACCTTACGGCCGAGCAGGTCCATTCACCTAGCCTCCTTCGATTTTGGAGCTGCCGCCTGCTGGCCATGGCGTTCCCTCTCATTAACTGACTGAACGACCAGTGAGCAGGGAGGAGGATGGACATACAAATACTCGTACCCCTTAGAGGGCACCATATATTTATGCTCGACTCCCCTGGCCGTAGGTGGGATGGAGGCCGGCGATTGCCATATAGTGTCGGCATTGGCCTGGATGGTACGAATAAACGGTAGAGGAATCTGGTGGGAGCATCCGCCGACAGAATGCTCACTACCAGGTCCTCCACCTCTGGGACCTCCTCCACCTGGAGGTTCATGTTGAGTGCTACCCTCCTGAGGAGGTCCTGGTGGGCCCTCAGGTCGATTGGAGGAGGGCCCGAGGAGGATGTCCCTGCCACCGCCTCGTCGGGAGAAGAGGAAGAGGAGACACCTGGGACGAGAGGGTCCTGCGTGGCCTCTTGCTCCTGAGCAACCTCCTGCTCCAGTGGGACTAGGGAGTCCAGTGGGCAGACTGGAGCTTCCTCCGTACCAGCCGGAGGGGGACAGCTGATTGTCGCCTCTGGCACCCGGTGCTCTGATGGTGCCGAGCGGGACGGGACTACTGGTGCACCTTGGGCCTGGTGGTACGCCCAAGGCGTCCAGAAGGACCACTGGTGTGGGCCTAGGTCCTGGGCCTGTGCCTCTTGGAAGACCCCAGTGGGCACATCGGACTCGCGGTCCTGCGCATAATAGCTGTCCGCGCGGGACGACCCTGAAGCGTGTCTGGATGGCCATGGAGGAGTGGAGAGGCCCTGAGCAGAGTCCCTGTCTCTAGCTAGCCTAGCTCTACTCAGCACCGGAGACCGGTACCGGGAGCGAGATCGGGACCTGCGACCGGAACGGTCCCGGGAGGTCGACCGCGATCTCGAGGCTTGGCGTAGGGAGCGGCTACGGGAGTCACGGTGCCTGGAGCGGTGCTGGGAGCTGGAGCAGTGCCGAGAATAGCAGGCCGGCGACCGGGATGCCGACCGGAGCCGCGAGTGCGACCGGTGCCAAAGAGGAGAATGGTGCAAGGACTGCGAGCGGCGACTGGAGCGGGAGTGCCGCCGGGACCTGGAACGTCTGTGGGACCGTGATCTTGAACGGTGCCGGTCTGCTGTACTGACAGAGGGTGGCTGTATCAAGGCCGGCTTGCCTATAGACTGTATCGCCCGCACCGGCGGTGCCGGGGGCGGAGGCAGCGTCGACTCTGTCATTGAAATCAGATCCCTCGCCATTGAGAATGTTTCCGGCGTGGACGGGATAGTAAGCTCTACCATGGGTCTAGCCAGGGAGCTGACAGGCACCGGACTCAACGGCCCTTGTGGGACCAGAATCGACGGTGCCGACATTGTCAGTGCCGCGGTGGGTGTCGGCAACGGGCGGTCCAACTTGGACGAGCTTCCTGGCTGCAATGCAGGTGGCACGGAAGCAGCAGGAGTCTTAGACTTTCTCGACCTTGGGGAGAGGAAGCGGCGTCGAGCCGGCCTCGGTGCATACTGGAGCGGTCCGGTGCCGAGGAGGTGCTTCTGCTCGAAGAGTGACCAGCACTCAGTGCCGAAAGCGAAGGGGTGAGAGCCGCCTCCATGAGGAGCTGCTTTAGCCTAACGTCCCGCTCCTTTTTTGTTCTTGGCTTAAAAGCCTTGCAAATGTGGCACTTAGCTGTCAGATGAGATTCCCCGAGGCACTTCAGACAGGAGTCGTGCGGGTCTCCTGTCAGCATCGGCTTGCGGCAGGTCGAGCACGGTTTGAAACCCAGTGAGCCGGGCATGGGCCCCAGCACCGGGTGTGGGGAAGGGGCTATTCCCCAAACCCCTCTTAACTATATTCTATTAAATATACTATAAAGTGATAAACTAAGTTGAACTATATAAAAAGTTTTTAACTATATACACAACAAGGAACAAGAGAACTACAAGTAGCTAGGGAAGTGGAGGTCAGCTAAGCCACGCTCCACTGTTCCAATGACCGACACAGGCAGTAAGAAGGAACTGAGGGGCGGATGGGTCGGCAGGGGTATATATCCAGTGCCATAGCGGCGCCACTCCAGGGGACGCCCAGCCGACCCACCGAGTGTTGCTAGGGTAAAAATCTTCCGACAAACGTGCACGTGGCACGCGCACACCTAATTGGAATCGATATGAGCAAGCACTCGAAGAAGAAGATGGGATTTTGTTTTCACATGGCTTTAAATTGTATTTGTATTACTTGTTACAGTCAGGCTTGGGAGGCTCTAGGGACATAAGGACATATATTTTATTGAGTTAATACATTATTTGCTTAAAATTATTAGATGCCTCAATCTTAGGGCTTCAGAGGACATCTAAAATCTATAAGTTAGAATAGGGGTAGGCAACCTGCGGCACGCGAGCTGATTTTCAGTGGCACTCACACTGCCTGGGTCCTGGCCACCCATTCGGGGGGCTCTGCATTTTAATTTAATTTTAAATAAAGCTTCTTAAACATTTTAAAAACCTTCCTTCTTTTACATACAACAATATTTTAGTTATATATTATAGACTTATAGAAAGAGACCTTCTAAAAACGTTAAAATGTATTACTGGTACGCAAAACCTTAAATTAGAGTGAATAAATGAAGACTTGGCACACCACTTCTGAAAGGTTGCTGACCGCTGGGTTAGAACATCTCTTAATGGTATAAATTGATCAAAACTGAAGCGCTAAAATAACTGGATAAGAAGTGGAATGCATTATGCTGACAATGGGCAACTCCTGTTCCTTCCTCTGCTGCTACAAAGGGGAGGAGGGAAACAGGATTTGGGGAAGCTGTGCATGTGTGCATGCACGGTGAAATTTTGACCCTAATGAAGTCAATAGGAGTTGACATGGACTTCAGTTGGGACAAGATTTCACCCACACGATGCTGTGAAGGCCAACTACAAAGGAGCTCCCTGTGCGCACACACACATGGGGAGGAATTTTCAGACAGACAGAGTGAGATAAAGATAGGCTAGGAAAGGGCTATGGAGTCTACTCCAGCAGAGGGAAGAGGAGATAGCCAGCACCTTAACTTACTTGGGATAGGGAAAGGCTATGTCTCCCACCATGCTAAATAACTTATTCTTGTATGTTATAATACATAATATGTAAGTCAAATGAATAATTGCAATATCACTTACTTGAGCTGTTGAAGCCAAGGGATAATGCGTTTCATGTCATCATTGACCGACTTTTCTATGTCATCCAGTGTCAGCTGGTCTATAAAAATGCAATTATTTAAGTGAAAAAAAAGTCTAACATCTACTTTGTAAATAGTGAATCCGATGAAGTGGGTATTCACCCACGAAAGCTCATGCTCCAATACGTCTGTTAGTCTATAAGGTGCCACAGGACTCTCTGCTGCTTTTGTAAATAGTGAAATTCGGACCTCTGAGTAAGAAACAACTTCTTGTATTTCTGTCTAATTTGAGTCACAACCACATTTTTGTATATATACTTAAAAGTGAGCAGTAACTCTTTTGAAATACTACCCAAGCACAAAAAAATTATTATACTGTTCAGAAAAACTAATTTATTTTCTCATACAATTTGAAGCTTAAGTCACCGAACTTGTTAGGCATACGGTGTTGAATACACACATACAGGAGCAGAGTCTTAAAACCTGTCTGGTCACACCAGGTGTTTACATAGAGCTCTAGATAAAATGTGCATTACATCACTCCATTCAATAAAAGCACCACCAAATCACGATGAATCATACAAAACATGCAATTTAAACAAAGCCTAACTATTTAGCGTTAATCCTTCTACAATAAAGTATTCAGAATATCTTAAATTAATTGCAAATCCAGTCACATTAAGGATTTGTAAATTTATATACCTAATGTTAGACCAAGACTGCAACATTCACTCATGTAAGCCTTATTCATCTACACAGTTCCATGGAGTCAGTGGAATCACTCACATAAAGGAAGCAAGAGTAGAGCCTTTATAAAGTATTAAGTATGGCCTATTTCACCTACTTACCGATTCCATAAAGCATTAGTTGGAACATTCCAGAATGAAGATCTACAAAAATGTGAAGACATTCTGATCGACCACATGGCTCCAAAATTGGAACAACAAGAGTTGGAAGAGCCGTTTCAATGAACGCTAAATAAATATAAAAAATTACTACATTGCACATGACATTCTGATCCACTTAATTAAACAATGGCCCACCACAGTCAACCAAAACTATGGTCCTAATCCTGCCAATCCATATGCAACATCAGTAATCCTCACTTGTAAGTAGTCCCATCAAATTCAGCAGGACTATTTACACATTACTACATTTATCATGCAGGTAAGGAGTTGCAAGATAAAGGCCCCTATGTTGAAACAAGGTTAATGTTGGAATAACAGCCAGAAAAGCAATGTATAGTTAAGGGAGAAATCCCTAACACCTACTAATAACAGGATGCACCAAGAACATTAAAGACCCTATCCAACTGCTATCAGTTTCAATAGGAGTTGGATCAGGCCTAAGTGCTCCATCCAAAGGCTACTGAAGTCAGTGAAAGGACTTGTATTTCTTTTTGACTATAACAAGTTTCAGACTAGAAGACTTCAGCCCCCGCCATCCAAAACATCATGCACTACAAACTTTAGCTTCTGTACTACATGTAAAATTAGATATTTGCTAGAAACATTAAGTACATAAACTTTCTGAAGCAGTTATCAATGTATGATGACCAGGCCTGGTGCAAGGATGTTTCACGCCCTAGGCAAAACTTCCACCTTGCGCCCCCCACCCTCCCGCAGCAGCTACCCTCCTCCGCCCTGAGGTGCCCCCCTTGTGGCAGCTCCCAACCCTCCGCCCTGAGGCACCCCCCCCCCCGCCCCATCTCACCCCTGCTCCGAGCATGAGCACCCCGAGCACGCCATGGCTGCTTCCCTTCTCCTGCCTCCCAGGCTTGCGGAGCCAATCAGCTTAGGCGCTGCAAGCCTGGGAGGCGGGAGAAGTGAAGCAGCCACGGTGTGCTCGGGGAGGAGGCGGGGCAGGGGTGAGCCGGGGCGGGGAGCTCCCCCCCGTCTTACTTGCTGCAGGCAGCCCTCCCCGCGCTCCCCTGCCCCAGCTCCCTCTGCCTAAATGCCAGTGGCGACCGGGGCGGCCGAAGACCTGGCCACCACGGTCGCTGCCAAAGAAAATGGCGCCCCCCAAATCCCAGTTCCCTAGGCGACCGCCTAGGTCGCCTAAATGGTTGCACCGGCCCTGATGATGACTTGAAACCATATCTTGCAGCTTGTGAATACATTTTACTTTTTTTAAACTTGTCATTAAGCTGCAAGATGCACAGAGAAACAAGGAACGAGAAGTGAGGTGGACAAAGATGACAACCATTTTCATGCACAATAAAAGAAATAAGATTAAATGTAAAAGTCATAACAAATACACATACAATTGTCATTAACATTGTAGCTCTTAAGGATGGCTTTCAGCTCCTGAAGTTTCTGATGAGATCTCGCATGCACGCTGTCTATTAAGAGTTTTTCTATTGATAAGTGGTCAATCTGTAGAAACAAAATTACAAGAGCAAATTTAAAATAAAATCAAGGTACTATGAGAGGAGCACGCAATACATTTGAGTAAGAATTCCTAACTTTACAAGTGAACATTTTAAATTGGTTCACTGTACAATTCTCAATATACCTCAATATATTCTTAATATACCATAAATTTGTACCCACAACTGAAATGTCTGGATAACATCAAAATAACCTTAGCTCTGCCCCTAGTGCAGCAACTTAACACTGGAAGGATAATTGGGGGAAGAGAAAACTAGAAGAACTTACGGCTTGTCTGCAGAGAAAAGATTCACAAGTTATACTGGTATAACTGCCCATGTGGAAACACTTTATTTCGGAGTAAGAGTGGCTTTTTTTGGCTTAGCTTAAACCATTTCCAAAGAGACAGACACTAACCTGAAAAATGCCGTCTTTATACCAGAATAAAAGTGTGTCTACTCAGGGTTACATCAATATAACTATAGTGGTTTAAATTCACACTTTTGCTAATACTATAGCATGTAAGACAAGCTCTCAGAAACAAATCTTACCCATCCATAACAAAGGGTCTCAACTCAGTGACCAATAGCAGTGGAACTCCTTCCTCATAATCACATATTGGATTACTCCAGTTTCTTCTATAACCATACAAAAACCACAACAAATATTGTACAATAGCCTGCTTAGACAAACAACTTACTTCAAGTCATCATTCTCCATTAAGACTCCATAGATTCATCTATATTTTTATTTTTATGTTTTGTTTAGGACCTTATTACTATGATGTCCTACTGTCAATCTACCCAATGTGATTATTATGCAATTAACAGTAAATATAGAGGGAGTGTGTAACTATGCATACAAGCTCTCTAGGCTCAGATCACCAAGTTATAACAGTGAGATGAAGTGAGCCAGTGTGTGATAAGTCATACACTGAGAATGTCTCCACACATACCTCTACAAACTGCAGTCCTGTTTTAGGAACGGTGCTCAAACACATGCTTGAGTTCCACTGACGTCAGTGGGACTTACACACATGTTGAAAGTTAAGCATGTGCTTTTCTGACTTGGGGCCTGTATAATTACACCGTAAACTCCTTACACCTATTATGAAGTAAGCCGGAAAGTGGGAGGAAGGTCATGGTACCATTACTATATCAGTGGCTATCAGCCAACTATTGTACTATTGTCCAAGCTTCTTAAAACGCTGGGGGGGTGCAGAGTCCTTCATCCTTACAATGAAAGGGCTGACAGGATTAAGCCTTAGGTATGAAGAGAACAAAGAATGGAAGATCGGGGCTAGTGTTAACTTCTAGTGTTACTAGAGGGGCAGAGTTAAGGTTTGTTTTGTGCTGTAAAGATTTCCCACTGTAAGAATGTTCATATAACTAACCTTAGTTAACTATTTCTATTGCTTACTTTTTATGGTAAGCACTGGTATCAGCATGTCACAATCGAACTTGACAAGGAAATTACAAAAGACTTAATTATTTAAAAATTCAGGGCAACAGAGGTTTGTTTTGCCCAACTTAACTAGTACCATGTCAATGGAAGCTACCAAAATAAAAATCGCACCCAAATAGGAATGGGGGTTATAGTTCTTTATTTCAGACCACTCTGACTATCCCCACATATTTTCTTAATTTAAGATTGGGGCGTTAGTAGATTAAAGAGTCAATAAAACAGACCAGTGAGATTATCTACAGTTACTGTGCAGAATTAAGTTTTACATTTCTACAAATTGAATATATATAAATCTTTTAGTATAATACTTATACCTATAGGCCAAGGTTTTCAAACATGACTAGTAGTTTTGGGTGGACAACTTCAGACACTCTGAAGAGGCCTATTTTCAGAGGGCGAGTATGTGGGAACTCCTGAAAATTAGGCCTTTTAAGATGTCTCAAGATGGCCACCCAAAATCACTAGATACTTTTAAATCTCTTCGCCATAGTTTCGCACCACCCCTTTGTGATGCAGTAAGTGAGGCATTCAGAAATTTTATGGTCAACTTTGAAATATCCTCTAAATCAGCAATTTGTGGAGGTCACAAAAGAAATGGCACTTAACCTAAAATAGAATTTGATGCTGGACTAGATTCTGAACTCTTCAAATAGAATCTAGTAGTGAGACTATATATCAACTCAATATAGTTATAACTGCTTGATTTGGAAAACTAAATGCCTGCTGCAGCTAGAGAGCCTTACCTTCATGGCTCTTTCCATTAATTTGGAGTCACAAGCTGGCAGGGGAGGTTCATGGGAAATTTGTAAGGGTTTTGAGACATCACTCTCATCAATTTTAATGGTGACCTTGTGAAGAGATGCAGTCCCGGTTTTTCTCCCAACCACCTGTTGGCTTAAAATTAAAAAAATGCAATACTAAATAACTTTATATTTTAAAACAATAGCCTAAAAGTTATTCTTGCTGAAGCACTCCAAGCCATGTTGTGATATTACAGCTAATGTAATCATAGTGAGTAGGAAGACGTTTCTTCAATAGTCAATATCTGATTGCGAAAGCACTGCACAGAAAACATTAAGCAAGTTGTGCTAAATTAAAAGTGATTAGAAAAATACAGTGACAAAATGAAATATTTAAACTGGAGCACATAATTAGTTTACGAGGCTCACTATTTGCAGGATATCAAATAAAATGTCAGATTAAAGCATGTTAGATATATGAATCAAAACAGCATCAACAGTTATGCTAATATATGGCACCTAAATAAATGTGGTTCAATTTTCTGAGGTACTCACCACCCACCATCCCCACCTAAGTCAACATGATGTGAAGGTGCTCAGCATTTCTGAAATTCAGACCATATATTTAGGTGATTAAATATGGTAGTTGAGGAGACTTAGCTTTCAAAATTCAGGTTTGAAAATTCTGGCCTAAGTTTATTAATTACAAATACACCAACATTTAAGAGTCTTCTTCTTGCATGTCTGTCTGTCAATATAAATAAGTCCTTGGAAATTATTTAACTTACTTCCAAACAGAGAGTGAGAGACACTTCCCTGCATGATATCGTTCCACTTGCACAAGGTCACCCCAGCGTTCCCGAATCAGCATTAGTGTTTGTGAATGCAAAACTTCTAGTTGAAGCGATAAGCAGAAAGAGTCTAAGGAATGGAGTTAAGCAAATACAAAGCCTCTGTATGCTATACCAATTCACAGTAAGACAACAGAAGATCATAAATCTTTTCTATGGTTCTTTATACATACCCATTGCTTCCCCAAGACAGATAAATACTTGTTGGTAGTTTATTTTGTACAGTATCAAGTATTTTTCAAAGCTGTCTTTATCTAACTTCTTGCACAGAATCCTCTCTTAGGCCTGGTCTAGACTAGGGTGGGGGGGTCGAACTAAGGTACGCGACTTCAGCTACGCAAATAGCATAGCTGAAGTCGAACTACCTTAGTTCGAACTTCTTACCTGTCCAGACGCCGCGGGATTGAAGTCCGCGGCTCCCCCGTCGACTCCGCCACCGCCATTCGTGGTCATGAAGTTCCGGAGTCGACGGGAGCGCGTTCGGAGTTCAAACTATCGTGTCTAGATTAGACGCGATAGTTCGAACTCCGAGAAGTCGAACGCTACCCGTCGACCCGGCCGTAAGTATGGACGTACCCTTAAACTTCTAGGGTACTCTTTTCTAACTGCTTCAAATATTTGAAATCAGGACTGCCTTTTGGTGAAAGGAGAACATTACAAGAAATGCAGTTCATAATGAAGTTGGTAGGGAAAAAAAAACCACTCTTAACATTCTTAAGATAAGCTTGTAGTGTATTTCTGCATAGAATCACTCGTTTCATTGACAAGTATTTCACATTACCCAAATATTAATTGATTCCTTGTGTGCACAAAGTCAATTTAATGACTTGTGCATAAATTATTTTCCACTTTATTGACTAATAGAATGGCAGTGTTTGTAGACTTCTGTTGCATCTGTGGACAGTAAAGATTGTTGGCTACTGCACCTTGAAAGTTAGCATTTTATTCTATATCATTTGCCACATGCAGCTACCGAAGTGTTGTAGGGGTAAACAGTTTAGTACACAAAGCTACCCATCCAGTTTGCTTCCAGGTGACTTGAACAATCAAGTGAATGATGCAATCCAGGTAAGTATTGGACACTGCTTCTTGCAATGAATCTTTCCTGCTGGACCATGAGAATAACCTCAAAAACCATTTCCACTACGCTAATGGGCATTATCCTTGTGCTTAACAGCATTTATGTTCTCTTTTAAGCTCTAACCACTAGAGTGTGAGGCTATTATGTCATTCTATTAAAAAGCAATCTTTGGAAGGATACGTAGGCAGCTGTACATGTCCTGAAGCGGTTTCTCATCAGCAAAGAGTCGAGACTGGACCAACTGATGAATGAAGCTGATCTGCATACTATGAACCAAAGCTCGACCATCTTCCATGAATTAAAAATAGTTCACATTAGAGATCTAGACATCAAGTCATTTTAAGAAAAAGACCACCACACTGAATAGCTTCCAAAAGGTTAAAAGGTATTTAGCAACTTGGGTTCTATACAGTTCTCTCAGTATATTTGGGGAAATGCCATTGAGACTGTACCCCCTAAAGGTACAAAGTACACAGAGCAAGGTGGTGAAAAACAGGACGTTAAGTATGATTTATCCATATCAAGTTGGTGGCATGCAAATATAGGCTGTACAATTAGTTTTAATTCTGATTAATAAAACAACCATTTTGAGAGCAGAACCCCAGATCAATATTAAGAACATAAAAATAAAAGACTTCTGATGTTACCTCCAGTCTCTTTGTCCTCAACCAGAATTTCCAGTTTGAGGAGGCGCCATGGAACGTCAGGGTCATCTCCCATCACTGTCAAAGTAGCTTCAAACTCCCCCTCAACTCGAAATTTCACACGGCCATTAGCTAGGAGAAATCATGAACTTTTTTTATGCTCAGCATGCTAAACAGGCACCTCAAACTTTAGAGTGCAAGAGGGCTTCTAATATAAAACAAAATTAATCTTCTATGATCCCTAGTCTGCTACATGCATTTCTACAAAATTTTAGTCAATTATTAATGTTTGTGAAAGAGGAAATACAAGCCAGCACAGTGTGGGCACATCCCATATAAATTTCCTTAAACAGTATTACTTTAGTCAGGACTTCTAACACATCTGCCAGTTCAGTATAGATTATCTCCTGAGCAGCTTGCAGACACTGAGGCCACGTCTATACTTACCCGCCGGGTCGACGCGGCGAGTTCGACTTCTCGGAGTTTGAACTATCGCGTCTGATCTAGACGCGATAGTTCGAACTCCGGAAGCGCCGCGGTCGACTCCGGTACTCCACCGCGGCAGGAGGAGTTGCCGGAGTCGACCTTGGAGCCGCGGAGTTCGCTTCCGTGGCGTCTGGACGGTAAGTTATTCGAACTAGGGTAGTTCGAATTCAGCTACGTTATTCACGTAGCTGAATTCGCGTACCCTAGTTCGAACCAGGGGCTGTGTGTAGACCAGGGCTGAATCACATGAAAAAATATTTAACTGGTAGTTTAACATTTCCAGAGATGAAAGACTAATGAACCTACTTCACCAATCACTAAGAGTGTATCTACACTTACAGACACTATACCAGCACAGCCCTCTACTATAGATGCAGCCTACACCGACAGAAGAAGTTTTTCCTGTCAGTGCAGGAACACCACTTCCCTGAATAACATAGCTGTGTCTGCACTGGTCGGAACAACTATGTCAGTCAGTGGTATGGCTTTTTCACACCCTGACTGACATAGCTATGGAAATATAACCTTTCACTATATACCAAACCTGAAATGTCTACCCTCATCTTTTTATTCTCTGATGCACGCAAGTGTTCACAGTGCCTTGTGCGTGTACCCAAGTGACAGTCCAATCATTTACAAATTTATGAACAAGACACCCAAGTTTAGTACAAGTAATGCACCTTGATGAAGGCTACCTATACCGACGGTATTGGCCTCCGGGTGGTATCCCACAGTGCACCATTGTGACCGCTCTGGACAGCAATCTGAACTCGGATGCACTGGCCAGGTAGACAGGAAAAGCCCCACGAACTTTTGAATTTCATTTCCTGTTTGCCCAGCGTGGAGCTCTGATCAGCACGGGTGGCGATGCAGTCCCAAATCCAAAAAGAGCTCCAGCATGGACCATACGGGAGATACTGGATCTGATCGCTGTATGGCGAGGCAAATCTGTTCTATCACAGCTCCGTTACAGAAGACGAAATGCCAAAGCATTTGAAAAAAATCTCCAGACAGAGGCCACAGCAGGGACTCAGCACAGTGCTGCGTGGCAAGCGTAACGGAAAGCCAAAGAATCAAATGGACGCTCATGGAGGGAGGGAGGGGGTACTGAGGACTCCAGCTATCCCACAGTCACCGCAGTCTCCGAAAAGCATTTGCATTCTTGGCTGAACTCCCAATGCCTGTAGGGTCAAACACATTGTCCAGGGTGGTTCAGGGTATAGCCCGTCAATTCCCCCCCAGAAAGAAAAGGGAAAAAAATCGTTTCTTGACTTTTTTCAATGTCACCCTATGTCTACTGAATGCTGCTGGTAGACACGATGCTGCGGCAGTGAACAGCAGCATCCTCTCCCCCCACCCCGGTGGCAGATGGTACAATATGACTGCTATCCATCGTCGTCATCAGCCCGTGAGTGCTCCTGGCTGGCCTCAGGTGAGGTCGGCCAGGAGTGCCTGGGTAAAAAATAGGAATGATTCCCGGTCATTCCCAGTAGATGGCACAGAACGGCTGGTAACCGTCTGCATCATAGCAACTGGGGGCTGAGCTCCATCAGCTGAGCTCCATCAGCCCTTCATGTCTAAAGAAAAGATTCTGTACTGCCTGGACTATCATAGCAGCAGGATGCTGGGCTCCTCTCCCCCACACCGCTTAATGTCCTGCCTGGACTATCATAGCAGCTGGAGACTGCCTCACCCTCATTTTATCTCAGTAACAAGTCACTGTTTCTTATTCATGCATTCTTTATTACTTCATCATACAAATGGGGGGGGACACTGCCACGGTAGCCCAGGAAGGTTGGGGGAGGAGGGAAGCAACAGGTGTGGTTGTTGCAGGGGCACCCCCCATGAATGGCATGCAGCTCATCATTTCTGCGGGATCTGACATGGAGCGGCTGTGCTCTCTGGTTCTCTGATACACTGGTTCTCTAGTACACTTGCCCCATATTCTAGACAGGACTATTTTTAGATACCATAAAGGAGGGATTGACTCGGGGAGTCATTCCCATTTTTGGCTTTGCGCCCCCGGCCGACCTCAGCCAGGGGCACCCATGACAGCAGCAGACGGTACATAATGACTGATAACCGTCATCTCATTGCCAATTTACAATGGCAGCAGACGGTACAGAACGGCTGATAACCGTCTCTGCTATCATGCAAAAGCAAATGAATGCTCCTGTGTGGCGCTGCAGTATCACCTCTGTCAGCGGCATCCAGTACACATACGGTGACAGTGTCAAAAGGCCAAACAGGCTCCACAGTTGACATACTATGGCGCCTGCCAGGGCAATCCAGGGAAAAAGGGTGCGAAATGATTGTCTGCCGTTGCTTTCCCGGAGGAAGGAATGAGTGACAACATTTACCCAGAACCACCCGCGACAATGATTTTTGCCCCATCAGGCACTGGGATTTCAACCCAGAATTCCAAGGGGCGGGGGAGACTGCAGGAACTATGGGATAGCTACGGAATAGCTACTCACAGTGCAACACTCCAGAAACTGACGCTAGCCTCGGACCATGGACGCAAACCGCCGAATTAATGTGCTTAGTGGGGCCGCGTGCACTCGACTTTATACAATCTGTTTTACAAATCCGGTTTATGTAAAATCGGAATAATCCTGTAGTGCAGACGTACCCTCAGATAGGGAAACAAGGCACAGAAGACTGACTTGTCCAAGGTCCAAAGTAAGCCCATGAAGGAACAGAGAATTGAACCCACGTCTCAGGTTAGCACCATAGCCACTGGATAATCCTTCCACTCAAGGGCCACTGCAATTATGTGACTAAGTATGCCATATGATTATATAACTTGCCATTCTTTTACAAAGACCACGATGGGTAAAATTTATAAAGTAACAGAGTCACTTAAGTACTTTTGACATTTTTACCCAATACTACACATTTAGACGGAGTAACTGACAAATCCAGAAAATTCAAAGATTAAAAGCCCAAGTCAGTTACCCTGCCTAGAGAAAAATGGATCCACTATTGAAGTTTCAATGACTTCGTATTTACCATTACATGCACTAATGGACAATTTTATATGCAAAACCCTAGTTGCTAAAAATCATGTTATTAGTTAACACCAATGGGAAGATGAGCCACAGGAAATGAGGGTGGGGAGAAACAGAAAAGAGAGGCCATCTTGTCTGCCAAACATCAGTAGGGGAGGACATGGAGTAGGAGCAGTCCCCTGAGCAGTCGAAACTGTGTGCAGAAATATAAGAAACCATGGTTCATGAAGACCAATGCTACAGTCAGAACAGAAGAGCAACCTTTTCTTCTGTTGTCAGAGTAACGTTTTTTGAAGATTTTACAGTCGGTTTAAATAAGATTATACAACTCCCAGTTCTTGCAGGCTGTGGGAAGTATGTACACTAATGTCACATAGGGGCAGGGTTTCAATCTTTTTAGACGCTTAGAAACTTTTTCCCAGTTATGTTTTAGTTAAAAGTCTAAAATCACTATTTTAAATAGCCTGAAACAATTGAGTCTTTAAAAGTAACTTCAGGTCCTTACCAACTGTAAGATTCGCCAACTGTGGAGGAAGATCTGTAGTCACTAGTCGATGTCGAAGAATCTGGTTTAGCTGATGAAGTGTAGTTTGCTTTTCATTTTTTGTTATTGGGTCAGGAGGAATTATTTTATCCTGTTAAGGTAAGTATCAACATGTCTGTCTCTCTCAGACTGAAGAAAACCACTACTAAATAAACCAACTTTCATAAATGATACAGAAGACCAACACTGGAAGTCTGAAAGTACAATAGGATACAGTATTTATATTTAAGCAGGCAGTTTTAAAACATGCATTCTATAGCCTCTTGAATTTGCCTTCCAGTGAACTGGATTGTGCCCTAGACAGACCACCTTATATTTAGGAAGAAATCACTAAACTCAGCCCACTTCAGACTATTCCAGACCTTGTACATCAAGTTGCCTTAGTATTCTTAAGTGATATTGCTACAAAAATTAAGGTTGATAGCCAGATTTTTATATTTAAAAGAAAAATAATCTAGAGTTCTACAATCTTACATGACTTTGGAAAAGCTTGCTTAACTAGAATGCAAGCTAAACAAGGAAATTACAAAGCAGTATTAAAGATAGCTGAAGGTGTTTCCATGGATCTCTAGATACAAAAAAAGGCAGCTGTTTAATTCTGGAGGGATACTATAATAGCACGTATTAAGAGACTCATAGCACCATCCAGAGACAGTGTGAACAGCGATTTCAATCTCATCTTAGGTTAGTTGTATATTTTTCTGGGGTTTTGGTTTAGTGTGTACAAATACCAATAAATGACTAATAAAAAAGGAAAAAGGTTTGTTATTATGTTGGTCCTAGAGCAGAAGTAGTCTAGCAAGATAAAATCCTTGATAGGGAAAAGTTAGCTTGTTGATAAGAATATTCTACATATAAACAAGTTAGAATTTTGCACATTTTGTAACTGGTTCTGTATTAGCATGCACTTTAAAGAGATATGTACTTGATCTGCAGTAATTACAGGAGGAGAAAGATGTTTGACACTGTTAGTTTCACTAATTTGTGTTTGTTACCTGATAAGATATTTTAGGAGGGATCTTTTTCAGCTATACTGTAAAGACATTTACCCTTATACATGTTGGGAGACGTGGATATGACCCAGTTGTCAACACATCAATAGCATATGGGATAGCAAAACTGGGCAGGCGAGCATGAACCAAAGCATCTCTAGCTAGTGATGCTAGACGATCAGCAGTGTCCACAAATAGGATAGCTTGTTGATCTAGAAAACTTGATATCATCTATAAAAGAGAAAAAAAATACTGACTGCTGAAGTCAATCCCTTGCCCAAAGTAACTCTAAATAATATTTCCCCCTTTTCTCTCCTTCCATCCCACACAATTCAAGAAAGCCTATCTTTGGGGTGAGGTGGAAGGAATATTTTAGTAGTTTCTTAAATAAATACTTACTCAAGGACATTTATACATTTTATTTCTCCCATCAGCAAACCCTTTACAGATAAAATGCCAGAGTACCACTCTTTAATTAAAAGTAAGTACCTCATTTCACTTCTACTACAGGGAGGTTCAATTCTGAATTTAAGAAATTCCTGGAGAAGGAAGACAAGTTCAGGGAGCTTAGTAGGAACAGTCCTGGCTCCCTGCCTTTGCACTACAATTCAAAGTTCCCTGAGAACAGAGCTTCCATTAGTGGGTGGCAGCTCTCTTTACTTCTCTTCACAGATCATGTGGAAAACATGAATGAGAGCTTGGGATTATTTATTTATTTATTTAAGTAATTTCACAAATGCTTTATCTGTGGGGTATCCATCACCAGAATTATGAGAATAAGAGTATTTTGGAGGCAGTGTTGCTGTACCTGTGTCAGTCCCAGGATATTTTAGAGACAAGGTGGGTGAGGTAATATCTTTTATTGAACCAACTTCCATTGGTGAGAGAGACAAGCTTTTGAGTTTACACAGAGCTCTTCTTCATGTCTGGGAAATGTACTCATCGGTCCCATAAAAGATCTCTCATCCACCTTGTGTGTCTAATATTTTGGATGGAATGTTAAAGGAGGATCATTTGGTTTCAGTTTGTACGCCACAGAAGAGGTTTCCACTCCTACATACTCTGGTATATTTGTGGCAGTTCATTTGTGGACTGTTACTGGATTACCACAATACTTATTTATATTCTACCAATAAACTGACTTTTTGCAACATCCTGGACTTTGAACTTATTTATTCAAGAGCAGGACTTACGGTAACTATCTCACAGTGCCTATATAATGTATTCAAGTGTAACAATAAGAACTAGTGCTGAGATCAATGCCCCGGCTCTCCCCTCTACCCCATCTCCTAACCTCCTAATGTTCTGGCTCCTGATAAAATAATATTGAAGACAATATGCAGTCATGCCTTTTGCTTTCCCTTTTCATGAGTTTTTGGGGTTTACTGCAACAGTGTGACTGTCTCTTAAAGAGAGAAGAAGTGATGCATTACTACTATACAAACTATAACTTACAATTATTGAACAGAATGAGAAGAGCATATCATTTAATAATGTATAATTTCATGTACATCATCATATGGAATCTGGCTTTTTTAATGTGAGCATTTTAGAATCTATTCAGAGGGTACTAAAAAGCCCACCAACAAGTATTAGGTCATTTTACACCAAGTTAAGTTGCTAACTTACCGCACATTTTTCCACTTTCCCAGCATTGTTAGCCCATTTGACTAAGGCTAATAATCGAACAAACAGTTGACGTGTGCGGCTTGCAAATTGCACTATTTCTATTTTTCTGTTAAAAAAAAAAAGTCAGTCAGTACTGAAACATCTCACAAAGGTGCAGTTCAGTTGCAGTGCAGTTTGCTAAAGACAATTACATAGAAAATGCCATGCATCAAGTAAAGTTAATACTTTGCATAATGTAGCATCAATTTCAGTTGTACAATTTCTGGGGGGGCCCCCCCCCCCCCCCCCCCCAACATGCTTTAATCTTTTCATACATTAGGGCATGGTGCTGAAAAGTGAAAATTCAGGATATCTTCCTGAGACACTTGTTTTTTTCCTCTTTACTTACAGAAATGTTACATATCCAGTCTTCCTCCCTCCTCCCCACACCATTTTTAACAATTACTCTATCTGCTACTGGTTGAATGCCTATATCCACAGCCTCATGTGTACTCATCACCACAGCAGAAGCCTGTCTATACCAGATAAGAAAGCCAGAGAGTCATGCTTGGATCTCAAGTCACGCTTTCATTCCAATCTCTGAGACACCATCTATGGTATGGGAAGCTTCTGATCTCAAATAATTTGGTCAGAACCTACGACTTCCAAGGAGTTACTTTGAATTTACACAATTTATTGCTGTAAATGCTGCTGCAAGAACAAGGTTTAAGCTACATTAAACAATTTACAAAAACAATAAATTATGATTTGTAGTCAATAAAGATTCATAAATTTAAGGTCAGAAGGGACCATTATGATAACCTAGTCTGGCCTCCTGCAAAACACAGGACACAGAACCTCATCCAATAATTTCTGCATCAAGCCAAAAAATTCTGTTGGTACTAAAGCATATGTTTTAGAAATATATCCTGTCTTGAAGACTTCAAGTGATGGAGAAACCACCACATCCATAGGCAAGTTGTTCTAAAAGTTACATTTAAAAATTTGCATCTTGTTTTTAATCTGAAATTTTCTAGCTTCAGTTTCCAACTGCAGGTTCTCATTGTATCTTCCTGGTAGATTAAAGAGCCTTCTATTATAAGAAATCTCTGGCTCATGTAGGTATTTCTAGCCATGATCTAGACACCTCAATCAATTTAGTCTATGCTAGAGAAGGTTGAGCCCCTTAAATCACAATATAGTGTTATTTTCCAGACTGCAAATCCTTTTTGTAGCTCTTTTCTGAACCTTCTCCAAAATACTCTTTGAAGTATTAGCACCAGAACAGGACATAGTATTCTAATAATGGTATCACTAATGTCCTATACATAAGTAATACCACCCTCCTGCTACTATTACTACAACTACTAGTGGATAGTCCCCAGATCATCACAGATCCCGTTAGCTAGAGCACTGAACAGTGAGCTCAGATTCAACTGGTTATCCATCACTATCCTTAAAAGCCTTTTATAGAGCCACTACATTCCAGGATATAGTCCCCCACTATATAAATGTGACCTACACTCTTTGTTCTTAGATGTATGAGCTTGCATTTCGCTGTATTAAGAGACATATTGTTTGATAAAGATGGCGCTTCAAAAAGCTAGTGTAAAGCCTGTATAAAACACGTAAATATAAATAAGAGTAAAACAGATTTTCTGATCACTACACAAGAGATCACTAAAAAGCCTGCTCCTCTGTATTAATGGATATTTAGCAAGTATAAAAAAAATTGTCCAGAAAGTAGATTAAGAGTGAAGTAGGAGTAAATAACTGTCTTGCCATTAGGAGGAAAAGTCAATCAGTGTTTCAGAGCTATTACTGTAACTTAGTATTTATTTGTAATTATTAAAACCTTACCTTAAACAACTTCATAAGTCTGCTTTTTAATTAAAAAAGTAGATTCTTTCAATCCTTCTGTGTAGACAGGGCCCTTATTGCAAATTAAAAGGACATCTACTGTTGTTGAGACACAATACCTCATTCACTGACTAAAAATACTGAGCAATAATTTTGGAAAACTGAAAGTTTATATAGCTATTCAAAGTATCTAAACAAGAGTTTTCTTTTAATACTTCCCAGCAGGAGCTCTTTGCTGATGTAAAGCAGAAATGAGAATTCAACTCCTATTTGTTTACATTGGAAAGCAGGACCCTTCAGAGCCGATGTAATCCAAGTTCCATTTAAAAATACATATGATATAACAGTCATTAATCCACTTAGATCAAAAATATACATTACTTTATATGTCACTAGAGAGCAAGGAAGGAAACAGGAATTATGAACAGTGAGAATGCACAAGTTACCTGTTATTAAAAGCCAAACCCATCGTCTCCCCACCATGTTACAAATGAGTTCTCAGTACCACTGCACCATATTATCAAGGTAGTTTCCTGTCCAACTGCTATTTTGTATTATTGCATGTAATACTGAAAGTAATTTACTCTTATCTTTGTGAAGCAGTTAGAATCTAATATTAGTGGTGTCCTTTGTATATAATAAAATTGCATATCTTTCAAAAAGATCCTAAAACAACAGGATCCATAATTTCCTACACGCTTTGCTTATTGAGAGGTCCTCAAGAAGAATACTCTAAGTAAGGGACTTAAGCTCTAATTAAAATCCATGTTAAGTTTAAGACTACCTCCATCACTGATGGGCATATACTGCCTGTCACCAAGGCAGCATCCTGCAAGCTTTAAGAGGTTCAGGAGTCTGGTGCTATTAAGTTTCTCTGCATCATTACTGCTGCTATGGTAGCTTTCATATGCAGGAGCAACAAAGTAAGTTGATTAATTAAGCAACATCCCTTACAGCAATTGTAGGCAACCTTAAAGAGCTAGAGAACCACTTCGCCAAATGGCATCAGACAACAACACATCCTAATATCACACTGTAGCTTACAATATACTGATCCAAATATCACAATTCTATTACAGACACCACAGATTGCTTGTGCCTCTATGTAACCATTCAACATTGTCTTTCTTTTCTCCTACCTCTCTCCCACCTAGTGAAAGAGATCCAAGCTGATTCAGTCCATTGACCAGCTTGACCGTGTGAACCTCACAAAGCAAGTTCCCATTAAACTCACAAATGCCACAGCATGTCTTCAAGAGAAGAGGAGAAAAGAAGTCTCAAGAAAACATCCCAATTTTTGATTCCCCCAAACCATGATCTGGAAGTGGAAAAGTTTAAACCAGGGGTGGGCAAACTTTGGCCCGTGGGCCACTTTCGACCTGTCAAACGTTTAGATCCAGCCCTTGAGCTCCCGCCGGGGAGAAGGGGCAGGGGCTTGCCCCATTCCACCCAGCGCTCCCCAGCCCCCGCACTCACAATTCCCTTGATGAGCACCATCTTCTGGCACACAGAAACACACTGCTCAGGCACGACTTCACCACACTGTTTCCAGGATCAGAACCCCGCCCCTACGCAGCAGCGTGCCCAATCCCCTCCTCGCCTCCTACAGCCTCACCCTCAAGAACCTCAAAAATGTCCAGGGGCCGCACCCATCTCAGCTAGGGTGCCTCCACCCATGGCAGTGCCGGGTACGGCCACCTTGGTGTCACTGCCAGCAGGGTCCCTAGGAGTTCCCGGTACTGCCCCGTAGAGCCCCGCCACACCACACCCCATGAGTCCCCCCTCTCTCCACCTCAGTAACATCCCTTATAGAGCCTCCTCAATGGTACACCCCATAGAGTCCCCCTCACCGACTGGGCATTCAAGGTCTGCCATACAATTTCCATACCCATATGCGGCCCTCAGGCCAAAAAGTTTGCTCACCGCTGGATTAAACCCTGTTAAAAAATAATTTTGTACAATTGAAATCTATGCCATATTATGCAAAGTACATGCTTGACTTGATACATAGTATTTTCCATATAACTGTCATTAGAATTATTAGGATTGTGTGATCTGCGTATATCTTCAAACTAAACTAGATCAAAAGAAAAAGTTAACACAGATAGCAAAGAAGCCAACATTACATTTTCTGGCAGGTTCTATAGAAGCTACTCAAACCTCCAAACTAAGCACATTAAGTACTTTGAGCTTAATAAAAAAAGGGATACATTTCTGAAGTCTAGAAAACTAGGAGGGGCAAATAAGAGGTTTTATTCTATGTACATTTTTAAGCTACTAGTCCTGTATTGGTAGAAATTTCTTCTCAACACATCTATATTTGTTTAGGTTCTTATTCTCTTTCCAACTAGATTAAATATCAGGTCAGGCACGCCCATCCTCCAAGTTTTAATGTCCTATCACTTCCCACACAAAAAGGAAATGCCCTAATATGAACTGCACCTCCTGCTGGGGAAAGAACTGTTCAGAAGCACATTAACAACAGAACCCAACAATTCTAGGCAGTTGCAAATTAACATTGCTATTCCTGTCACAAAAATGTTACTTCTGTACAGTAACACAAGGACAAGCCACTAAAGAAATAATTTTTAAAGGTTCTTTTATTCAGGCAAATCTTGAATTGAGAAAATATTTTATTTCAATGATCCCACACTCACCTCAATGTTAAATATTAAATTTAAGCATACATTAATAGCCCACTCTTGTTGTGACTCACCTTTCCATGTCAGTCTTTCTTGGTAGTCTATTAAAAACATAAAACCATTATTTAATGTTATATTATTACATTTCAATCATTTAGATATTTAGCTATACATTCATTTGCATCCAGTGAGGAGATCTTATTATGTAATGATTACATTTAAGAGTTAGCACTACTCCAACATGAATACATCACACACTTTGGAAAGTGTGTTTCAAGAAGTTGTGTAGTATTTCGCCGTATTCATGAAACTAAATTTGTCAAGTTTTACTGTTCAAAAAAGGTGCTGGTTTAATAGCTCTAGAAATAAGAGTTGTCTATTTATACACACAATAGGTGCAAAATAGGCAGCATCAGCATTAGATCCACCATTATGCCCTACCAGCCTGCCTAAAATTGGAATTAGAAGAATCAACTTGAAAGATGGAAGACTTTAGCCTATCCGCTGAGCTAGCCACTATTGATATCTATAAGTACTTATAAGGCCCCCAATCACTGTACCTCACTGATAAACCTCCAGAAGACAGGACAAAGACCAACTAGTTTATTTCATGTAGACTTAGATGACAATTACAACTTTTGGCCCAAATGATACGTGGATTGCTGCCTGTAAATATCCACAAAGCTATCTCATTATCCACCTCCAAATTCCTCCTCAAAACTCTTTTTTGTCATGATGCCTAGAAAAAGCTTTGCAATGGTTAAGCCACTAGTGTGCACAGACCACTGTCTATCATGCTGACTAATGTTGTCTCTCTGTTGAACTCCCCCCATCTATTTATAATAGTCTGTTCTGTCTTGTCATGCTTAGATTGTAAACTTTGCAGGCAGAAAGTGTTCTTTGTTCTATACTTGGAAGCTACATTTTTGGTCACAGATCTAGACACATCAGTACTTTGTTTGGACAGTTAATTCTAAGCAAGGGAGATCATCACACAAAAATAAGGATATTTTATAGAGATAAGGAGCCCCTCTGCTAGCCAAATGCACAGAACATGTGGCATGTATTGAAAACCTAGGACATTCACATTTGGTTGAGATCCTGGACAGTCTATAATTCAATAGTCGATCAATTGTCCAACATATTCTTCAAGCACTGTTAACCCTGACAGTTTTATTTTGTATTAATTACATGAAGTTCCAATGTTTGGTATCATATCATAGTACACAGTGTGCCTAATGCAAATATTTTTATAATACATAGAGCTAACTGAATGTGAGAATGCAAGAAGTCAGTACCACTTACATTCAGTGCATTTTACTGTGGAAAAACCTAAAACTCTAATTAACACACACTAGACACTGAACCAAGATTGTTTTCTTTACAGACTACCTGTAAATAGGATTTATAAAATGTCAGTGCACCCACAAATGTGCATCTCCAAAACCTGCTGAAATTCTAAAGTGGCTGGGCACATCATGAGAGTAAGCTAGTCCATGGAAATACAGTTTACATGATCAGATTCAGTAGTTCTTGTTCTGCACAGAACTATGGGTACTTTCCCATTGGCTCAATAAATTACTCCTTTCCCTATACCCCCTACACTACCCCGTTAAATTAATCAGAATAACTCAAGAGATGAAAGGTAGTTTAGAAGCTAAATTAAACAAATTGTTCAGATTTACGTTCATTCCTTATTTGTTTTCACATCAAGAATTGCAGCAACCAATAGTAGAAGGAAACAAGATAAAGATGGACTAGCTTAGTCTCATTATCCAAGCTATTTTTTTATTTTAAAGCTCTTCAGTGTGAGACGTCAGAACTTTAAGACTCTCTCATAGTGTAACATATTACTAATGTAATTAATTTTAAAACTTGCAAGTTCCAATGTCATTAAAATTAATTTAGAGGCAAACGTAAATGCTTTCCGAACAAAAACTACGTTCAAGCTTCTTCTCTGTTCTCCATCTTTTAGGCCATTTGACGGATCCCCACAATTTAGCAGGGGGTGGGATGAACCGGGAGCAGGTACAAAGACGCACAAGGTCTAGTACCCCCGGGGTGCAAGCTTCGGGCAGGGGCAGCTCTGGGCACCCAGCTCCCTCCGCCCTCCCCAGGGGCAGGGAACAGGGCGCCGAGCGCGGCACTCACAGGTCCGCCAGCACCGTCAGCTCCGCGTAGGTCCGGTGCAGCAGGAAGTCGATGAGGGTGCTGAGCCGGTAGCCGGGGCTGGCCGCCGCCGCGGCGGTGCCCGGGGCCGGGGGGGCCGGGGCCGAGGCGGGGCCGCCGCCGGCCGGGACCAGCTGGTTACTCTCCAGCTGTACCGGCGCCATGGGGGCGGCAGCGCGTCAGCCCGGGCAGGAAGCGCGCGGGGCCCCGGCTCCCCCCGGGACCCGACCAGCCGCAGGGACCCCGCGGCGGCTCCCCGCTCCCCGGCACGAGCGGCCGAGCTCCGGCAGCAGGGGACGGGGAGAGAAGGCGGCGCCAGGAGCCTCCGCGGAGCTCAAAGCCCGCTGGGCGCAGGGGCCGCCGCCATGATGGGGGAGACCGAACCGGAAGAGAACCGCTGCGGCGGACCGGAAAGAAAACCCTTCCGGCAACCCCGCGGGCCCAGGGCTGCGCCGCGGCTCCCTCCAGGCAGCGCGGGGGGCGGGGCTAAAGCGCAACGGTCCAAGCAAGCGGCAGCGGCGGGAGTCGTTGGGGCTGGCGCGAGCTTGGGTGGGGGCGCGTCTGGCGAGCGAGTCGCAGGGGCGGGGCTGCTCTAGTGAGAGGGGGCGGGGCAAGCAGCTGGGGGCGGGGCTGCTCTAGTGAGAGGGGGCGGGGCAAGCAGCTGGGGGCGGGGCGACGGAACGCAGCCCGGGAATGGCCCTGGCGCTGGGGCAGCGCGCGGCAGGGAGCCCGGCCCGCCCAGCGCGGGCAAGTGGCGGGGAGGCGGCGGGAAGCTGTGGCTGCTCTACTCGGGTGGCCGGGCTGTCACCGGGGGGCTCGCATCAGGGGCATCACGTGGAACTGCACCCTCAAGGGCAGGGTCCGTGCACTTTGTAGGGCCTGACTTTTGCAAAGTGCATAATCAGGTCGGGTGCCTCCGTTTTTGGGTGCCCCATGAGACATTTTAAAGGGGCCTGATTTTCAGACAGCGCCGAGCATTCACCTTCTGCAAATCACACCCCGGAGAGGTGTCACAAGTTGGACACATACACGTACGGGTTTAAAAAAAAATACTAATAATGTGGAAAACGTGGAATGTTGCGCAGAATGTTGCCCTGGCCTTACATCTTACAATCTAAACAGAGTCGGTCCTAGTCATTTCTTATTTGGATTTAATTCTAGTCACTGACAGAAGCCATAGGCAAAAGAAAGGAAATATCTGCCTCAAATGTTGAAGCAAACTAGTGAAAATAAGGAATCAGTAAGTAACTGGTTTCATTTTCAAAATGTACAATTATTAAATATTTGTGTTACTGTTAGCCAAAAGGGCTCGTTTCCCCCTGGAGCTTACCTAATTACACCAAGGAGGCACGGAGACAGGAAGACAAGTACCACACCCTTTATTGATCGGTCAGCTGAGCGGGTGCTCTGATCGGCTAGTGCCAGAAGAGAGACACACCTTCCATGGCCAGATGGGCTTACCTTTATACCCCGAAACAAACAACTTAGCCTACGTTTGTCTACGTCATTTGGTTGACCTGTAGAACCTGTACATGCATCTGTTAGGGGATAATTGGATATGCAGGATACATATATCATTTTGTGGGGGCTACAAGATACATCTGTTGAGGATACATTTGTCATTCTGAAGGGGACACAAGATACATCCGTTGACCCTTTGTACTAGATACTTTGGATGCATACATGTGAACACAGCTGCATACACTTGGGGAGCCAACATATACTTGGGGAGCCAAACAAAACTGATAAGCGAAATAGCTGACTTAGGTAGATACACGGCCTTCAGTCTAATGAGTTCTGTAAGCTTTCCAACACAGTTTGGACAAGCATAACATAACTTTGGTTTACTCAGGCCTAATACGGAAAGGCTTCATTAGCACTATGATTTTTCCAACAACTCCCCCCTTTGAGAATACTCACCAAACCTTTTGGCTGAGTTTTCTCACACCTTGAGGCCAAAAAGCAATGAAGCCCTGCAGAAATATTTACAACTGCTCTTTTAAGCTTAGTCACCCCCAACCCAGGAATGAATGCATGGACAAAAGAGTGGAACCTTGTTCATTTAACAACTAAGGGATCGGGGCACTGACTATAACTCAGGTAGGTATACCCAGTGGTTTAATTTCCCAGATGTCTCGGTGAATAATTTAATCCCATATGCATCCTCCCCATGGACCCGGCAGGATTCGGTATGTGGGAGCCACACCCACCCCAACCGCTCCATATGCTTGGAAGGAGCACTGTAAATGTACACACTTCCACCCAGAAAGTGTCCAAGTATGTCTTCATGACCACAGATCAGATGGTACTCCTGATATGTCTGTAAGGGCAGTGGGTCAAGTCTGGTGCTCAAGATCACTTCAAATGGCCATCAGCTGGTCATCGAGGAAATCCTGAAATTTTAAACATACTAGATCCCACTGCAATGCCTTCCCAGCCTCAGTGATATTCAATACCATCTCTGTCAGTAACTTCTGGGTTATAGAACTAAGGGTGGAAATGACATGTAACTTACCAACTCCAGCCTATACTTAAGATAGCTGAGCTTCAAAAATAAGGCTAGTGGCCTTTTCTAGTTGGCCCAATTTCTTAGCATATTCTTGGCTTTGAAAAATAATTCAGATGACTGCAACACTATTGGCCCCAGCCCACAGGGATCTGGTCAATTCCCCTTTCTCCAGAGGAAATAACCCAGGCTCTTTGTTGTGCTAAGCTAATGGCAGCCCCTTGTGAGCAATCTGGGTATGTAAAAGTGATCTGAAAACTGGATAAAGACAATGTCATTTAAAATCCAATTAGGAAGGGCAATACATACTAAAGGATTTATCCAAAACACAGGGCGCAGCCTGTAGAATAAACCCCAAAATCCAATTAATTCCACATTCCCAAACATGGGTCCCACAAGTTTTTTTCTGCCAGTGTATAATTCCTCGGGTTTCTTCACCAGGGTCAGTTCTCAATGTCCTTTTTAGTCAGGAATTCCTGGACTTTGGCAGTGTCAGTGAAGTGAGTGTTTCTTCTAGAAAAGTTCAAAGGCACAGTTGGTCTGTCAGTGGACAAGGGAGAGGTTAGCTAGCACGTCACCTTGTCCTTTTTCCCTGCTGTCCAGAAGCACAGTTGAACTAGAAGAAAGAATAGGCTAATCATATAGGAGAGTTCTCCTGATGTGGACGGGTCTTTTTGCAGTGAGAATCATGGGTCCAAGCAATCAGTCTTTGGCACATCACAGCGGTGTTGGTAATCAGCAGGACTCAATAAGGGCCTTTCCAGTGTGGAGCCAAAGCAGTCTTCGTTGGTGGACCTGTACATTGATCCGGTCTCCAGGTTCCATGGAGTGGCAGGGCTGCTAGGGTCTTCGGGTAGTGCGTCTTTACCTGTGTAAAAAGGAAACCTAACACATTGCATTAGTGTCTTTGCAGATTGTACAGCCCCCCTTTTCTGGTTGTTAGCCAAGTGTCCTTGAACGAAGTCAGTGTATCTCTTTTTTTTTTTTTTTTTTTTTTTTTTTTTTTTTGACTGAGCTTGCTAGTTAAAGTTTTTCTCATTTAACTCGTTCTTTTTCCTTTTCCCCTTTTTGGCTTCCTTTTTTTTTTAACCTACAAAGGAAACTTTTACGTTTTACTTATACACCTTTTGACTTTTACTTTTTACTTATACACCTTTTGTTAACAATGAACACATACACATTGCTGTTATACAGTACATTAGTCTTATTATTTAATATATGCCACATATACCCTTCTACTAAAATAACATTATTACAGAGCTTTGGAACAACAAGCCAGGACAAGCACACCCACTTTGATGAGTTCATTTAATACAAGCTCTAGTTCAATAGCTTCCCACCATCCCCAGCCCTCTGGCTAGAAATTTGAGGTAGCCAGAAGGATGCCATGCACAATATGGGGAGTGGGTTAACTTTTCATGTCCTCGCTTCCAAAGACTGTTAGTATGCAAATTTTAACAACAATTTTCAATTAAAAGATTTGGCCAATGTAGTTTCTTTCTCTTACTTAAGAAAATATATTAGACTTTAATAGATCACATTTTTCTGATGTATCCAAACACTTTGTATTTTAAGTTGAACAAAACAAATATCTGCATTTCAATTCAAGCCTTCTGCTTTATTTCAAACCAGACCATCCCATGAAAATATTTTTACTCTGCCAGTAAATCACGATACGTTGAATGCTGTTCAGCTGGCATTAGTTTTCTTTGATTATCTGAAAGACCAAAACAGAGGTCTACCCCTTCTGGGCAGTCAATTATTGCTTAAAATATACAAATACCCTTGTTGATTTCAGGCAAAACAAGGGAATTACCCCATATTGTCTTATATGTGTTTCATAGACAGCCCAGATTTCAGTGGCCTCTACCTTATCAGTTAGATAATTTGCATTAATACAGATGCTTTCTGGCTTGCTTTTTACTTTTAACTCCTGCTTTTAAACACTGAAAGAAAACATCACCACTTATAGTGCCTTAGAGCCTAATAAATTTTCATTTACATAGCACTGTATACATTCTTCAGCTAATTCAACAAAATTGTTCATAGCCAAATGATTGCAATCTAATAATTTCTTTGCCTGAATTTATTTACAAACATTTAAAAAAAAAAACACCAAGAACTTTTCTCTTTAGCATTTTTACAAAGTTCAACTACTATTCCCTCCAGCAACTACAGAGTTAACTTTTCACTCTCCTTCAGATCACTTGCTCTTTCCTTATATCACTTGCTTGGCTCCCAACAGCCACTTACCAATCCAAATCGCCATTCCAAATATCCTCCTGAGTATTTGAAATCCCCATGCTTACACTCACTTACTTCTTCCTTCCACGAGACCCTCAAAAGTTTCCAACCTGTTCTCCAAGCTCTCTGTCTGTTGCCTGGCCGCCTGGGCCCGATCCTTTTTTTTTTTTTTTGCTGAACCGTTTCTTTCATGGGCTTCTGCCCCCACCCTTCTGGTCTTTTCCCTAAAACATTTTATTCATAAGACTACCCGAGTCCTCCCGTGTGAGGCTCGCCACCTGGGCAAAACGCATGGCCCACTGGCGTTTAACTATTTAATTGCCTCTTGTAGCAAACACACTGCTGTTACGGCGTATGCTGAGCACAAATGGTTAAATTTTAACAAGTCCCTAAAGGACTGGTACTTGCTTAGCCAGGGCTTCCTTGTATAACTGGAAGTCCTGTCTCAAGGCCTGCAACTTGGCCTGGCGCAGGTTTGAGTTGCTGCCTGGTTCATGATCTATGCTCTTAATTGCTTAATTCCAGTTATCAAATACACATTTTTTTCCTTTTCTCCAACTACTCTATTGCCCAGTCCTGCTACGACTGGGGGTAGATTCACCTGCCACCCTTCCTGGTCAACCAGGGTGGAGAGAGGAATGCTAAACCCTTCTCCAGTTCTCAGACTTACTGCAGCTGAGAATGGGCACACCTTTAATTATGCAATCCTCAACATATAACACCAACAGAACCAAACAAAACAAACATAAAACAACAAGGGTAAAACAAATAGATGGTGTAAATTCTACAGGGTTCCCCCATTCTCTATTGCTCACCAAACTGTGACAAATTTCTGTTACCAATTTATGCCTCATGTCAGGTGATCAAACTGACACTGCAGGACGTTGCAGGAGGATAGAGAAAATACACCATATAACCAAATTTTAAAGCTTCATTAAAATGATAAAACAACAATGGAGAGTGTTGGGAATGCTTCCACATCACTCATAAAAAATACGAATGCCCCATACTTACACATATCCAGACTGGCCACGTCTGTATATAACATTCAGAAAAGGGGAATAGGTGGACGGGAGATTATCCTGTATACAGCTTGTTCAGAATTTCCAACATGCTTCCGCTCTTGGGAAGGCTGTTCTTTTACACCCTGGAATCTCCTGCGGTGTCTCTTTCAGAGATTCTAGTCCAGGTCAGCTACCTCTGGCTTCTCCAGTGTCACCAAGCCACACCAGCACCGGCATCCGTCACAAAGTCAGACTGTTGGATCTCACCAAACAGTTAAGCTTTGCAAATGTAATCTCAGTTCTGTAACTTGTACTGCCTTTGGTTTGCTTGACCTTGAGCATAAAACAACTTTCTCTTTTTATCTCTGGGCGAAGCTGAGTTTTAAATTAACCCGTTTCTAGACAAATTGCTCACACTGTGTCAGAGGCTTTTCTTTGGTGATTAAAAGCTCCTCTGAGATATATGATCTTATCTAGATTAAAGGTCCCTTTTAATGGGCATTGTTTAGATGGATCTTCACGCGTATAAAGATTCCAATTCTCTAAATACCTGCAGGTTTTAGAACCATAATGTACGTACATATAATATGCTGGGGTACCCTTAGGGGGTGAGGTGGAATGTTTAGACTGTCCCTTACCCACACGGAAAAGAAGGGGGGGAGAGAAGATGGGTTCACACGCTCCTAGACCCGGTTACAGTTTTGGCTTCCAGCATACCAATAGAACAAGAAACAAAAGTACCCCTACCAAAAAGAAAAGCCAGCCCTGGGGCTGCTCTAAGTCCCAGTAATTGTTCAGCACGGCCCACGGACTCGTGGAGTTAATGGAATTATTCATTAGCCGTGTCTGAACCTAGGTACCTTAACCAGAAAGCTTTTACCCACACACCTTCCTATTTGTGGGTTCCTTTACCATTAGGGGCCCAAGGTCCCAACCCGCACTTCGGGGGCGTTAATCCTCAAACCCAGGAGGTAACGCACTTACCACGCCCGGAGTGGCCACGTCTGGCAGGTGGACTCCCCTCTTCTGGTACTGTCTTGCCTCCGTGTCGGCTGGAGTTCTCTGTGGAGGGGGCGTAGCCGTCCCGGCCGATTGCGGCGACCCGGAGCTTGAGCAAACCAATAGCTCAAGGTGGCCACTCTCCTGAGCCGTCCTCGGCCGCCGGTCAGCGCCCCCAACAGGGAGAGAAGTCCCGGCGTGGAGTCGCCATTTTGTTAGCCAAAAGGGCTCGTTTCCCCCTGGAGCTTACCTAATTACACCAAGGAGGCACGGAGACAGGAAGACAAGTACCACACCCTTTATTGATCGGTCAGCTGAGCGGGTGCTCTGATCGGCTAGTGCCAGAAGAGAGACACACCTTCCATGGCCAGATGGGCTTACCTTTATACCCCGAAACAAACAACTTAGCCTACGTTTGTCTACGTCATTTGGTTGACCTGTAGAACCTGTACATGCATCTGTTAGGGGATAATTGGATATGCAGGATACATATATCATTTTGTGGGGGCTACAAGATACATCTGTTGAGGATACATTTGTCATTCTGAAGGGGACACAAGATACATCCGTTGACCCTTTGTACTAGATACTTTGGATGCATACATGTGAACACAGCTGCATACACTTGGGGAGCCAACATATACTTGGGGAGCCAAACAAAACTGATAAGCGAAATAGCTGACTTAGGTAGATACACGGCCTTCAGTCTAATGAGTTCTGTAAGCTTTCCAACACAGTTTGGACAAGCATAACATAACTTTGGTTTACTCAGGCCTAATACGGAAAGGCTTCATTAGCACTATGATTTTTCCAACATACCTTAGTGTCAGAATTTAATAAAAACATTTTAAAAAATAATTTGGAAAACTGAAACGTGGATGGGTAATTATTTTTAATTTTAGGATTGTGCCTCTCTAATGTGATAGACTTCTTTGAGTACATCAACAGAATAATAGATGGAGAACCAGCTGACAATTTTATCTGGACTTTCCGGAAGTGCCTTTGACACAATTCCTAACAGACTATTAAAGAATCTGAGTAGCTAAGGCTACATACTAGGACCAGGATTATTTAGTTAACATATGTTTAATGTTTTGAAAAATGTGAAATATTTGCAGGTGACACAAAATTATTCAGGATAGTGAACACTACAGAAAGCTGAAAGGTATATCTAAACTTCCTATCAAAGGTAGGTTAATGGGCAGCAAAATGGCAGATAAGATTCCGTGTTGACAAATTCAAGCTAATACACATAAGAAGAAATTATATAAACTCATACATATGTTTGGCATCTAAATTAACTACAATCACTGAAAAAAAGACCTGGGTGTCACTGTGGAGAGTTCTATAAAAAATTCTGCTCAATGTGAAGATAAGATAATATAAATATCACAGCTCTATGTCTTATTTCAAAGTGTACTGCAATTTAATTCCATAAACAATGCATGTAGTATTAATGCAGGATATTCTATACATTGAAGATGCGAGACTGAAACATTATCTAAATTATATTCTTTCATACAATAGACCTCACTAAATTTTACTAACTGGGACATTGATAGTGAATTACTGAATTTTGCAACTTAGTAAGTAAGAATAATACAACATAAATGTACTTTATCTGTAAATGAAGTGTTTTGTAATTTGACTGTTATAACACTCTCCTATTAAATCTTTGCTGAGAAGCAGGGAGTGGATCACTGGGGGAAGTAGGGGGTTTCCAGGCTAGTTAAATTCAAATTAACAAATTTCCCCTGTACTTTTATTTGCATGCATTCACTTAAGTTCAGCAATTCCCAGGCTTCTGCCTATTAAAGTTTTCTACAAATTTATCTATATTAATAATGAGAAGAAAGCATGTTTCAGTGGACAGGGAACTACATTAGGAGTCAAAGGGTCTGGGTTCTGTTTCCATCTCTCCCACTAACCTGCTTTGTGATCTCCAACAAGTCACTTCATTTCTGTGCCTCAGTTTCCCCACATGCAAAATGGGGATGATGATACTTGGCCTCCTTTCTGTAGCACTTTGAGAGCTACAGATGGAAAGTGATAAATAAAGTACAGCTAATAAAGCATACTGTAGATATTTTAGATTGGCACACAGATATTCATAATAGAACTTAGATGTTGGTGAATCAAAAGTATTTCTATTTAACTGCAGACTGACAAGGTTTTAGAATCAAAGGGGAAGGCAACTTGATAAATTTCTTTTTCTTGAGGAGGTTAAATATTTGTCTTCCCCTGGAGCCATCTTTTAAATGTTTTATCTGAGCCAGGAAGATGGACTGTACTCTTTATATGGGTGCTTTCTAACTATCCTGTCACAGTATATTTTAGAGCTTGGTCATTTGGTTCCCAAGTACAACAAATAAAATGTCAATCTCTGCTGTCACACAGCACTGTTTAATGACACAAATACTTTCTTCACTTGATACTGAAGAGCTCTTCTAATAGTCATATGTAAATAACACAAAAATATACATTTCAGAGGTTTTGTTGATCGATCATTTGTTTTATTTACAGGCTTGCTATAGTGTTTAGCATTGTAATATCTGAGCGCCTATATAAATTATATGTGTAATAAAAGTTTTATATAAATAATATGTTTTATATAAATCTCATGCTTTTAAGAAGTAGTAAGGCAGAAAATGTTTGTATAATTCATCTTTCACATACAAGATCCATTACTGTAATGCTAAGTAAAGTGGACTAGTTTATGAAGCTTCAAACTTTTATTCAATAAAACTAAAATACACAGTACTTACAAACTAACATACATCAATGTGCATTATACAAATATCAATGTCAAAATGTTTAGGTTTTTCCATTGTAACAATCTTATCAGTATCAAACTTTCATCTACATGGATATGAGGCAGTTCAACTGAAAATTATTGATGCTACTGTAATCACAAAGTAATATAATGGAACAAATTACTAGTTTATTGTAGCATTTGTTTTTATTAGTGACTACTTTATCCTTTGAAAATTCAGTGTTCTGTAGCACAGACCATTTGTTTGTCAATTATGCAGGATTTTTATATCTACAGTAGAGCATTCTTTATACAACAGGGAGAGTATTAGCTATCTATTGCGTATATGTACTACTTTTGTGTTTATTAAAAGTCCATGTTTTTTTTAAATGTCTTTCTTTTTTAAATGTCATTTTCTTTACTTTTGTTCATATGATCATATCTGGAAAACATTTGGTTTTTACATTTTTAAATTGTAGAATAATTTACATTAACAGGTTGAAATTTTTGTGGTAATAACTGATGCCTTGTAAAACAGTGTGTTACTGTGACAGAGAATTGCTTGTACAGTTTAGTAAAGTACATTACAGTTCTAATTATGTCTTGAACAACTTAAGAAAGAAACATTCTCCAAGTCAGAAAATAAAATCTTTTATTTTATCTGTGAATATACAAAAGTCCCTTCTCTTGAAATACTGCAAATTGGATAGTTTTAGATTCTGACCATATTCACATTGCTCTGAACTTTACTAACAAAGTAGATATCCACTGTAAATTCTAAATCTGTCTGTCTGTAGGAGACAGGAACTAGAGTTACTAACAGTCCTTTCTATCCTCAAAAGACTGGTTGTCATCATTATTGTAATCCAATTAATTATAACTAAATTTACAGTCCCAACCACACACTGTATTTTTCACTGGTGAAGCAATGAAATGTCCAGTTTTACAAGTAATTCTGAAATAGGAGCAAAACAGTTATAGCGTTTCTTGACCCCACATCTTGGAAAGGCTAACAAAGAAAAAGAAACCCTTGATCTAGCTCATGGTAGTAAAGAAATGAATTGCAGCGTTCAGTTATTGCCTTAAGAAGCTGACAATATCAGTAAAGCCATGGTTCTCCCTGTCTACTGCTTAGTGCTATTCACAGAATTTGACAAAAAAAAAGTTACAGAAAGAAAATACAATGTGAGCAAATATTTCAACATGAAAGTATTTATGGAGAAATGACTTTATCTATTGAAGGTCCTCAGAAGATGGAGAAAATGGTAGGGAAAGTAGGCCTGATTAGTCATGCCCAGTGGGAGAAGGATTGCAGCTGTGAAGTGTTCTGTCCAGAGATCTTGGTTAAGTTACAAACAGACTGCTTGATCATAGTTAATTGTTGCTGGTTAATAAATCCATGTAGCGGGGTGGACCCCCTCCCGCTACTGCACTGAAGGGTTAAAAACAGCCCTGGGAGGGGGCTGGGGCTGGAGAAAGCAGCTTTTAGGCTGGGCTGATTGGGGGAAGTGGCTGCAGCTGGGGCAATGCCCCAGACAGACTCAGCTGGCCCTATAAAGGCAGAGAAGCCAGGGGCAGATAGAAGTCAGTCTTCCTCTACCTGAAGAGGGAGAAGGGTCTGGCTATAGGGAGCTGGACACAAGGTACCTGGGGAAAGACAGAGGAGCTGGGGAGCTCCAGCCTGGAAAGACCCAGGCTGCGGCCTAGCATTGGGCTAAAAGGTACTGGGGGTTGCAGAGGGCAGCCCAGGGGTAAGCCAAGGCAGCAAGTCCAAACCCAACCTTGCCAGTGATGAGTAGGCTGATACTGTAGTCTGCCCCAGGATGGGGGGCTAGACAATGACTGGCAGTAGCCATATACTGAGGCAAGGTGGGGGTTCCCCTGGGAGGGGGAGACCCTAAGATTGAGGGGTTACTGCCAGGGGACAGCACCCCACTTAAAAGGGCACGGGGGCCAGAGGACAGGCAGATCACTGGCCTGCAGAGGGTGCTCTGGAGCTGGAACAAGCTAATTCCCGAGGACTACCAGCAGGACATGCTGCAGGGGTGAGTCTGCATGTCTACAATCCACATCGTGCAAGCTTGCAGTGAGGCCCACTCTTCTAAGACAACTAAATTCTGGTTCCCACTCTTAATTGAATACCCGTTGTAAATCCATAAATATACTAAAATAAATTAGGGCTGTCAAGTGACTAAAAAATTCAGTGTGATTAATTGCACTGTTAATAATATCACTTAAATATTTTTGTATGTTTTCTACATTTTCAAATATATTGATTTTAAATTACAACACAGAATACAAAGTGGTCAGTGCTCACTTTATATTTTTATTACAAGTATTTGCACTGTAAACAAAATAAATGGTATTTTTCAATTCACCTAATACAAATACTGTAATGCAATCTCTTTATCATGAAAGTTGAACTTACAAATATAGAATTATGTACAAAAAACCTGAATCCAAAAATAAAACAATGTACAATTTTAGAGCCCACAAGTCCACTCAGTCCTACTTCATGTTCTGCCAATCACTCAAACAAGTTTGTTTATATTTTCAGAAGATAATGCTGCCATACAGCATTACCTGAGAGAGAACAGGTGTTCTGATGGCACTGTTGTAGCTGGCATCACAAGATATTTATGTGCGAGATGCAATAAAGATTCATACGTCCCTTCATGCTTCAACCACCATTGCAGTGGACATGCGTCCATGCTGATGACGGGTTCTGCTCGATAACTATGCAAAGCAATGCGGACTAATGCATGCTCATTTTCATTATCTGAGTCAGCTGCCACCAACAGAAGGTCGATTTTCTTTTTTGGTGGTTCAGGTTCTGTAGCTTCTGCATCAGAGTGTTGCTTTTTTAAGACTTCTGAAAGCATGCTCCACACCTCATCCCGCTCAGATTTTGGAAAGCACTTCAGATTCTTAAACCTTGGGTCGAGTGCTGTAGATACCTTTAGAAATCTCACATTGGTACCTTCTCTGTGTGTTGTCAAATCTGCAGTGAAAGTGTCCTTAAAATGAACAACATGTGCTGGGTCATCATCCGAGACTGCTATAACATGAAATATATGGCAGAATGCAGGTAAAACAGAGCAGGAGACATACAATTCTCCCCCCCAAGGAGTTCAATCACAAATTTAATTAACACTTTTTTTTTTAATGAGTGTCATTGGCATGGAAGCATGTCCTCTGGAATGGTGGCTGAAGCATGAAGGGGCATATGAATGTTTAGTATATCTGGCAAGTAAATACCTTACAATGCCGGCTACAAAAATGCCATGCAAATGCCTGTTCTCATTTTCTGGTGACACTGTAAATAAGAGGACAGCATTATCTCTGTAAATGCAAACAAACTTGTTTGTCTTACAGCCTGGCTGAACAAGAAGTAGGACTGAGTGGACTTATAGGTGCTGAAGTTTTACATTGTGTTTGAATGCAGGTATGTAACAAATCTAAATTTGTAAATTGCACTTTCACAACAAAGACAGTGCACTTCAGTACTTGTATGAGGTGAATTGAAAATTACTATTTATCATTTTTACAGTGCAAATTTGTAATAAAAATTATACAATTTGATTTCAATTACAACACAGAATACAATATGTGAAAATGTAGAAACATCCAAAATATTAAATTAATTGGTATTCTACTAACTGCAATTAAAACTGCAATTTTTTTAAATTATTTTTTTGAGTTAATCGCATGAATTAACTGATTAATTGACAGCCCTAAAATAAATTTAAGACTGTGGCCTACACCAGTCAAAAGCAAGGACATTCAGAATTAAGCCTGGATCACCATTCTCAGCCCACACCGACGTTACCTAGGTAATTGTCTGAGTTTCCAATTCGAGCTACTCTGAGTACCTTCCTTGGACAATTTCCAGGACTGGCAACATTTTCGAAGGGGTAAATGCACAATCTCAAACATTTATGACCAGTAGGTGTAAATTACTTACACCATGCCTTCATGTAAAAGTAGGTTATAAACAACATACAACAAGTGATTCTAGAGTAAGGTAGGTCTCAGATATCTAACATATGGCTTCATGTTTAACTGAATGGCTGAAAACTTAGGTGAAAGTTTTGTTAAGCTCCTTGAACTCATTAATGACAGGCCTGGTTTAAAAAAAAAAAAATACAGTAAAGGGGAAGACTGTGGTATTAGCAGCCACTGCAGATACATTGGAGATGGGGGGCACTGCACAAGTGGCAGTATCCAGTAGCACTCTGCATATGGAGGAGAGGCAAGCAGAATGCCAACAGGTTCACTAGGGAAAGGCAAGCACAGGGAAAGAGCAACTCCACCCAGTGCCACCTTGAAACAGCAGCTGAGGCAAAATGAGATCATGGCACCACCTCTTTTAGGCTGTCTAGTTCAGTGGCTCTCAACCATCCCAGGCTACTGGACCCCTTTCAGGAGTCTGATTTGTCTTCCATGCCCCAAATTTCATCTCACTTAAACTACTTGCTTACACAATCAGACATAAGACAAAGTGTCACAGCACACTATTGCTGAAAAATTGCTTGCTTTCTCATTTTTACCATATAATAAATCAATTTGAATACAAATATTGTACTTGTATTTCAGTGTATGGTGTATATAGAGCATAAACAAGTCATTGTGTGTATGAAATTTTAGTTAGTACTGACTTCACTAGTGCTTTTACGTACCCTGTTGTAAAACTAGGCAAATATCTAGAATAATTGATGTACCGCCTGGAAGACCTCTGAGTACCCCCAGGGTACATGTACCTCTGGTTGAGAACCACAGGGTCTAGTTCTACTGGAGGCACTGACCTTTCTGTGCACCAAGATTCTGGCTGCCCCTTGTGCAGGAGGCAGAGGGAGTACTTCCTGGTCCCTCTCCACCCATGGCATACCCATGAAAGAGCAGTTAGAATCCGGCTATAAAGAAACCCTAACTGATTAGGATTTGGTGTAGCTGTTTCACAATCGGATAGTGCAAAAAAAAATACATGGAATTTTGCTAAATTTTAACATTTTCCTTTAGGCTGAGAACAAGGCTAATCTCTAGTCCAAAGGGCAATTATTGTGTGGGGTGGATTGTGTTACAGAAAATAGTGCGCATCTGAAAATAGTTTTTATAGTGCAAATGTCTCCTGAAAAATAAATAAAACATAAATACTGCAATGTTGTAACATACTGTATATATCATATGGGGAAAATGATTGCTCTTCCTCTCCATATATCTCTTAGGAGTCTTCTTCCTTCAGGCTTGAAAGCATGATTGAAAAACAGAGCAATAGAAAAGCTATCTCCCTCACTCTACCGCATACGGTGCTAGACTTTCAGTTTAGTTCTGCAGGTGTAGCAGCTCAAAGCAAGACTGTAACACGTGCAAAAAATACCCTTTTTTCAGCATATTTAGGACAAGCAAAAGAACATTCACAGCTAATTTTAATCAGCCTTCAGAATGCAGTATAACACCTATGAACTCACTCATACTTAATTCACTTCAATCTGGTATTTTTAGAAATCATCATGCAATTCAGCAGTACTCCAGCCCATATCTTTTTTGTAATGGATGACTCAGCTCTACTTCCCATTTTTATTTATAATTAGCTTGTAGGCTTTACCTACACACAAGTTATATGAATTTAACAAAACTGGTTTAAAAACCGAATTAAGTAAGTGCAACCCCCTTGTGCGGCCCTCTTAAATCAGTTGAAGAGTCCAGTATATCAATTATCTGACAATGGGTCACAGTTTAGTGGGCATGAGTTTGAGCAGTTTGCAGCTTTTAGCTGCTGTCGTTTGTGCTTGTTGGAGACAGCAGGTTGAAGCAGTGGAGCCCCAGAACATGGAATTGCCAGAACAAGTGGGCTTGCTGCCTCCTGATAGCAGTAGGGTTGAAGTACCAGGGGAGCCCCATGCCACTGTGCAGGGCACCTTAAAAAGTAATCAAACATTGTAAGTACATTTAGTTATTATGTTGGTTAAAAGTATTTGTAATTGTGTGTTACATTAATGTTGGGTTTTAAGTGTTACTGTTGTTAAGGTTTGGCTTAAAAGGGAAGACATAGAATTGGGGACTGTGTCTTTACAGCTGAGCTTCCTGATCAGAGAGTCTTGGTGGGGCACTGTGAAACTCTTGTAGTTATGCACAGCCAGGTGAAACCAGACACAGAACAAAGCAGAGCTTTGGCAAACTCCTTAAGCACTGACTGATCTGTAAGCACCACAATTGTGAGGAGGATGTCGTATCACCGCTCTCTGGGAGCATATATCTTCCACACAGGGAGCAATATGTTTCTCTCCTTTTCATTCAGCCTCAACCCAGGCATGTCATTTTTTCTTTCATAATAGGCACCATAGAAGCACACCACTTCATTGATTCAGTAATACACCAGCCAACTCTTCCTATCCATTTATTTCTTCACCTTGGGATCCCTGCCCTCCTGCATGCTGTACTAGTGCAGTGGTTTTCAACCTGAGGTGTGTGGACTGTCTAAAGGGGCCACAAAAAGTTGTCATTACCATAGAAGAGTGGCTTTCAACCTGTGGTCTGTGGAGCCCTGTGGGTCCGCAGACTATGTCTAAGATTTCTAAAGGTATCCGCACCTCCATTGGAAATTTAAGGGTCTGCAAATGAAAAAAGGTCAAACCACTGTGCTAGTGCATAATGCATGGCCTTGTCTTTTTGTGTAGGATCTGTATTGGTTCTCCTTTTAAGCAGGGATTTTTTGCCAAACTATTTCAGCTTCCTCTATGCATTTTATGAGGTCCATCTTAATGGCTGTGGTTTAGTCTAGAAGACTACTTACAGTGGTCCAATAATGACAAAGGTGTCAAACACGCACCTGGCCTTCATCGCTAGTAAAGACTTTGAATTGAACCAGACAAATTATCTGGCTTCCTGGGTTACTGAACACTATCTTGGGCTGTGTCAGCTGGGAGTTAGACTCATCTGCTTAAACTCCTTTACATTCAGTCATTTGTGCCACTGAATCACTTTTAAATGTAACAATAATATTGCAAATGGTAACTAGTCATTTGTATTTGATCATGAATTTAAAGTGTGGTCCCTAAACTGCACTGTCTGATTTTTAAAATGAAGCATTTGAATAAGCTCTATCACTACAGTGAGGAGGAAGGGAACATAATCTCCCCAGTTGCTTCCCTCCCAGCCCCAAGAGCAATTCTGCCTGAGCGCTGAGTGCTCTGACCAGCTGTTTTCCCTTCCCTGCGGCAGCTGTTCAGCAGCTCCCCCAGGGTCCAAGTGCTGCATTACAGGGGAAGGAGGAAACAGCAGCTGTGGATCAGTGGTTCTCAACCTGCAACCCAATCAGCACACAGCTGCAGCCTATGTGACAACCTCAGGGCCATACAGGTACTGTATGGTGGATGCGTATAGTATATAGTGTAGATGCAGTCCACATAACACACAGAGAGCAGCATATGCGGCCCACAATAGTAAATAGGTTGAGAACCACTATCCATTGCTTGTTTCCCTGCCAGGCTGAGAGATACAGGAAGAGCAGACCTATTTGGTCCCCATGTTTATGATGGATCTCCAAATGAGATCCAGCTGTTCAACCAAAAGGCAGCCCCCGCTACAGAGCGGAAGGACCAGGAAAAAAATAAGGGGATCAACTAATTCCAGAGGACAACAAGTGAAAAAAATAGGAAGGGAATCAGGATAGGAATTTCACTGGCTCTGCCTGAGCCTAGGGGAACACCTGCCAAGTGATAGTGTCCCTCCCCCACATAGCTCCCCCAGGACAGCCTATAGGAGGGTAGGGTTGCCAACTTTGTAATATTTAAAAACCAGATATTCCAGCAGGAGTGCTGGAACCTCCCCTGCCCCACCTCTTCCCCATAGCCCTGCCCCCATTCAGTCCACTTCCACCCTCCCCCCGTTGCTTGCTGCTCTTTCCCCCCCCCCCCCCCCCGCGTCGGGAGGGACTCTCCTGCAGAGCCAGGACTGGGAGCTGAAGCTGCCCAATACAGGTAGGAGGCGGCCCTGGATGAGTAGGGGCTGGTCGCAGGTGATGACCCAGTGCCTCCCTGCCTCCACCACCCGCAGTAACCGAACTTTTGCTGTCAGATCTACTTACCAGACACAGTCAGGTTCCCTTTTCTTCTGGACTTTTTGGTTGAAAACCAGACACCTGGCTACCCAGGGGGAAAAGAAGAGAAGCTGAGAACCAACAGCCAGCTACGGCTCCTTGATTCTCTGCCCCAGCCCTGTCACAAGTTAGAGGGATCTGCTCTAACTTGTGCTGCTGGCAGGGACCATACACCAACTGGGGATTCCCACTCCCTGTGTCTGACATGCCGCTCCCCATCTCAACACTCCTCTGGCACCAGTCAGGGAGTGCAGGCTGGGAGGCATAGGAATAAGACACACTGTCTGTGCACCCTGGATCCTCGTACTCAGGGAATCTCCAACAAGGGATTGTAGGTTGCTTTTGCTCCAAGGAAGCAGAACAGGAAAGAGAATCTGTCACAAAGTATTGATTTCAGTTCCTTAAGACTTTTGAAATAATGTATTTGGCCCTCAGGCTGAAGAGGTTGATACCAATGAGATAGATATTAAAAACAAAACAACAGGAGCTTAAACACAGAGGGCCTTGATTTTGATCTATTACACCAGCATACATCCAGATAATGCAGTCACTGTGGATCTACACCTGTGTAATATCAGAATCAGGCCCAAAGTACAGTAATAAAACAATTACGGTTGAAACAAAACCCAAGACAAGTAACAAGATTCTAAATAAGGGCTGAGACATCACCCTGAACTGTGCCTTTATTTCCCCCCAGACAAAACTTGTCTGTCAGAGAAGCTCCCAACTTAATATTTGTATTATGGAAATACCTATAGGCCTGAATAAAGACTGGGATCCCATTGTGCTAGGCACTGTATACACACATGGCACTGATACACAATTACTATGGAAATATGTCTCCAGTGTGGGATAAATGTATGAACAGCTAATATTATTTTGCACGTCTCTTGAACTACAGTATTTTTGTATAAAGATATGCAAGAGTGAAGACCATGGGTCATGTGGCAACAGTAATAGAGAGAGCCTGAAGGTACACAGGCCTGGCATAAATATATTTCTCTCAGTTTCAGCTAGCACAGCATTTTGCTGCAGGAAGATGTATGGAGGGAATCTGGAAAAAGATGGTTTCATTTAAGATAATAAGGAAAGAAAAATAGTTAGGAACCAGCTAAAAGAATGAGAGCAGCTAGGTGGGTAACAGTGACATTTTGAGTAAGTGTAGCACATTAAGAACCTGTAGAAGCAGCAAAAAGTGAGCAAATGTTGGAGCTAATTTACTTGAGAAGCAGCAAAAGAACCTTGTGATCTGTCTATGATGGTCCATGCCTTGGAAGGATTGCTACAGACTGTGGCAAAGAAATCTTGACATAGGAAAACAGGCTTGTAATATGGAAAAAGGGAAGAAAATTGGAGAAATGAACAAGCTGTAGGCAGCAAGATGGGATATTGGGTACATCTAAATTGTGACAGAAAAAACACAATCCATGGCTGATCATAATTCATGAGGTTAAAAAGACAAATGAGAGTGAAAGCTACTTCGGAAACTAGAAGTTGGACTTCTGGAAGATTACGGTTTAAGGGAAATTTTTAAAAGGTGCAATTTATAAAATCTATCACCAAAGCCCGAGACCTAGTTACATTTGTATTTGTGATTCAGACATTGCATTTTCAAATGAAAATGTAAAAAAAAAAAATCTGAATTTAAAAAGGGTTACAGCAAGGGAAACAATTGTTTATAACTTCTGGTTCTTGGTAATTCAAGGATGCAGTTCTCTGTAATTACTGCTTTGGCCCAAGAACAAAGGGGTCAAGAGTCCAATTTGAGAAAACATTTGTTAGTCAGGATGAAGACTAAAATTAAAGAAATGCAAAAGTCATCTTCTAGGGCCTGATCCTGCATTCCATGCACACCCAAAACTCCTATTTGCTTCAGTAGGTGCACAAAGAATATAGGACTGGATCCTATGTTACTGCCAAGGTTGCTCTGCTGCCATGCAAGGGCAGAGGTGACAGCATTTCTAAAGCATTGGGATAGGAATTAAGGTGCTGTATATATGTTCAAAAATTATTCTTCTAAACCAGTAGTTCTCAAACTATGGGGCAGGCCTCCCAAGGGAGGCGTGGGAATGTGTCAAGGGAGGCACAAGCTGTGTGCTTTTTTTTTTTTTTTAATTATTATCATTAAGGGTTCTGGCTGTCAGCCCTGTGGCTGGGGCTTGTGCAGAAGAGCCATGCACACCTGGGAGGTGGGGATAAAGGGACAGCCAGAGCCCTGCCACCCAGGCTCCAGCTCTCCCTCCCCCCAATTCCTCACTGTGAGGCAGCCCGGGCTCAGGGTCTCCTCTTCCCCCCCCCCACCCCCAATTCCTCACCTGGAGGTGGTGGGGCTCTGGCTGTTCAGCCCGGGAGTGGCAGAAGCAGTACAGAAGTAAGGGTGGCAATGGGGCACTATGTCTGCTGTGAAAAGTGGAACTGTTCACATTGCACCTTTACTTCTGTGCTGCTGCAGCACTGCCTTCAGAGCTGGAAGCCCAGCCAGCAGCCCAGTTGTATATGTACTGGGGGATGGGGGGTAAACAGCTACAGACACAAAGAAGGGCCCGATCAAATAAGTTTGAGAAACACTGTTCTAAACAAATGGGGATCCTGCAGTTTCCAGGACGGCTGGACGATATTATTCACTTCCAGTGGTTTAAGTACATTAAAAGAGGAGGAGGAGTTTTAACTGCACCGGCCAAAAAAAGAAAGGGAGCAACAGGGGAGCTCTGCTTAGCTAAGCTAAGGAGAGAAAAGGGAGCTCCTCTCTGCTTTAGAAGAGGAATGGGAGTTGTACCCACTTCCATTCTGTTCAGTGCCCCCTTATTTTAACACCTGTATATTTCATTTGTGGATAGCTACTACAATTATTAGTGGGATATGCCACCTTTGATCCTTCATGGTTTACAGTGCTTCACCCATTCCTGTAACGTTCCTGAGGAGAAGAGTGCTCTTAGAGCCTCCAGATCATATGCCTCAAAGGGGTCCCATACAGTACTCCTCTCATTCTCTGAAACTTCAGGGGTACTTATCAGGGTGAGTTGGGATAGACAGAGAAGAGGAAATACAGATTCAGTGGTGACTATCTAGAGACACATAGATCCATGTGGTATAAAGGATTTAAAAATACAATTAGGGTGAAATATCAAGAACACTAAAATAATGGTAACAAGATGCAGAGGCAGTGTCAAGTAGTTTGAGACATAATGGTGACCTGGTTTTACTTTAATAGTCCCGCATTTAGGTTAGGTCTGCTACTAATGCAGGCCAGGAGGGTTGTGTTCAGGGGTTCTCCCTTGCTTCCCTGCATCACTGGAGCTCAGCCCACACCACCAACTTGTAGGGTTACTGGTTACTCAGATCATGGAGCGGAAATAGCTTCCATCTCGACATTTGGAAAAACAACATTGTAATCATAGCTGTCAGACAAGACATAGGAATGATGGGTTAAAATGATGGTTCAGAGTGTGAAAGATACTCAGCACTTTATAGACTAGCCCTAAATCAGATAAGAACTCAAAGGTAATACCCTCATAAACCATAGTAAGTCAGACTTGTGAAGTCACAATCTGTTAGAAGTTTGTGAATGTGAAATTACTTATGATTTGATCAGTCTCTGAGAAAAAGAGACAAGGTGGGTGAGGTAATATTTATTAGACCAACTTCTGTTGGTGAGAGAGACAAGTTTTCGAGCCACACAGAGCTCTTCTTCAGGTCTGGGAAAGGTATTCCCAGCGTCATAGCTACATGCAAGGTGGAACAGATTGTTTAGTGTAAGTAGCTATCATATATTATAAACAGAGGAAGATTAAGATTTATTGGGGTCTAGGGTTGCCAACTTTGTAGTCGCACAAAACCGAACACCCTAGCCCAAGGGTGGGCAAATTTTTTGGCCTGAGATCCACATCAGGGTTGCGAAACTGTATGGAGGGCTGGGAGAAGAAGGCTGTGCCTCCCCAAACAGCCTGGACCCTGCCCCCTATCTGCCCCCTCCCACTTTCTGCCCTCAGACTGCCCCCCTCAGAACCACTGATCCATCCAACCCCCACACCGGCTCCTTGTCCCCTCAAGGCCCCCCCTGGGACCTCAACCCCTATCCAACCCCCCCGCTCCCTGTCCCCTGACCCCTAGCCACACCCCCAACTGCCCCTCAGAACCCCACCCGCTCTCAACCCCCCCCTGCTCCTTGTCCCCTGACTGCCCCCCCAAAACCTCTGCCCCATCCAACCGCCCCCTGTCCCCTGACTGCCCACCGGGACCCCCGCCCCATATCCAACCCATCTCCTCCCCCACTGCCTGCCACCTTACCATGCCGCTCAGAGCAGTGGGAGCTCACAGCCTCACCACCTGGCCGGAGCCAACCATGCTGCCGCGCTGCCCGGCAGGAGCGGCAGGCCAGAGCGCTGGCGGCACGGCAAGCTGAGGCTGCGGGGAAGGAGGAACAGCAGGGGAGGGGCCAGGGACTAGCCTCCCTGGCCAGGAGCTCAAGGGCTGGGCAGGATGGTCCTGTGGGCCAGATGTAGCCTGCGGGGCATAGTTTGCCCACCTCTGCCCTATCTCTATCTCTTCCCCAAGGCCCTCATCACATTCCCCCGCCCTCAATGGCTCACTCTCCCTCACCCACTTTCACTGGGCTGGAGCAAGGGGTTGGGGTGCAGGAGGGGGTGAGGGCTCTAACTGGGGATGCAGGCTCCGGGTGGGGCCAGAAATAAGGGGTTCAGGCTGTAGGAAAGGGCTGTGGGTTGAGGCAGGGGGTTGGGGTGTGGGAGGGGGTGAGGGCTCTGGCTAGGCATGCAGGCTATGGGGTGGGGCCGGGGATGAGGGGTTTGGGGTCCAGGAGGGGGCTCCAGGCTGAAGGGTGGGGCAAAGGGATTTAGAGTGCGGGAGGGGGCTGTGGGTTGAGGCAGTGGGTTGGGGGTGCAAGAGGAGGTGTGGGCTCTGGGGTAGGGCCAGGGATGAGGGGCTCAGGATATAGGAGGGGACCCTGGGCTGGAGCAGGAGGGGTGAGAGCTCTGGACTGCGGGGTGCAGGCTCTGGGATGGGGCTGAGGAGTCTGGGGTATAGGAGGGGATTCTGGGTTGGCGGGGGGGGGTAGAGCTGGGGCATGGGCTTACCTTGGGCAGCTCCTGGTCAGTGGCTCAGTGGGGGGGCTAAGGCTGCCTGCCTGTCCTGGCATCGTGCGCAGCCCAGAAACAGCCAGCAGGTCCCCGTCCCAGCCGAGGGAGGGGGCAGGAGGCTCCATGCACCGCTCTTGCCCGCAGGCACCGCCCCCCGAGCTCCCATTGGCCAGTTCCTGGCCAATGGGACTTTGGAGCTGGTGCTCAGGGAAGAGGCAGCGTGCAGAGCCCCATGCCCTCCCCCCCCCCCCAGTTCCCTCCCAGGAGCTTCCGGTGTGCAGCGTAGTGCCAGGACAAGTAGGGACTAGCCTGCTTTAGCACCGCAGCATCACCGACCGGACTTTTAACAGACCGGTTGGCAGTGCTGACCGGAGCCACGAGGGTCCATTTTCGACCAGGTGTTCCGGTTGAAAACCAGACACCTGGTCACCCTATGGGGCCCTGAGCACAAAGAACATTTGGGCCCCCATACACGCACCCCTGCTATGCTGCTCTGCCCCCTGCTCCTCCCTGTCCACCCATGGCCCTGGGTGGAAGCCAGGCCATGCTAAAAGCTGCCCAGAGAGCTTGGGCTGCTGTGAGGAGCTCTGGACCCTCCACCTGTCCTGGATGGCACACCCTGGGGGGCAGGGACACGGACTGGGGGCTGCTGTCAGGCACCCCAGCTCCTCCCCCAGGGCAGGTGGAGGGTCCAGGGCGAGGAGCTGGGAGCCTGGGCAGCTCTTACTATAGTCTAGGGTGACCTTACGTCCCCTTTTTGCCAGAACAGTCCCCTTCTAAAGCCTTGCCTGGACATACCAACATTTTTTGACAAAACTGGGCACTTGTCCATAATTAGTTGACAAGAGCAAATGGGACAAATGCCCAGTTTTGTCAAAAAGGGATTCAGGCAGGGGGGAGCTCCATATGCGGGGTAGGAGGAGAGAGGGACTCGGGCATTCCCTAGAAGGCAAGATCTGTTTACAGATACAGGGAGCAAAAGAGAGGGGGGTGGGGTGTGTGTGGGGGGGGTGTGTGGGGGGGTGTGTGTGGGGGGGGTGGGGGGGGTGTGTTTAAGTGTTTAAAAAAGAGAGAGGAAATTTTGGCTGCCTAAAAGCCCATTCAAATAAGGAAGGAATGTGAGTGAGGGTGAGAGAGGAGCAGAGAAAAGCCTAGACAGCTTATATATAATGTACTGGCTGGGGGAAAAAAAAAACTTTAAAAAACACAAAAAAACCACAGCTATAGGGAAAACTAGCTATTTATTGAAGACAACAAAGGAACCGGGTACAGTTGCTGCACTTTATTATACTACCTTTATTATTTTAAATGAGTTAGAGCTGCCTATCTTGTTGCAACAGGTTTAATAAAGAAAAACATGTAATGATTTCAAATACTTCAATTAGTCCTGTTTAATTTAGATATATGTAAATTTTCCTTTTTAAGTGGTTTGAGATGCCGATGTAGTCAGAGCGTCTGAGCACAGGCTATGGAGCCAGAAAAATGAGTTCTCTTCCTTGCTCGGTGATCTTTGCTTGTTACATAATTTTGTATTGTCTGAATTTCACATCATAAAATGAGTTTTACTTATTCACCTCCCAGCAGGGAGTGAGAATTAATCATTTAGCTTTTATAAAGCAGCTCAAAGTTTAAAAACACTAAATATAAGCTACATATTAATTGGAAAAATACTAGATTGTAAAGCTGCTCAGGACAGAAGCCTTGTTTCTTTACATGTCAAAGAATTTAAAACACTAATATAAAATAGGAAGCATAGAAATAAATATGAATGAAAATAAATGGTACAATGCACTAAAAATGTGTCTATCTTAAAGTTGTAATCTTGTCAATAAATTGTTTGGTTTTGAATTAATAATCCTGCTGATACTTGTGACAGTAGTTTTGGAACCTGTAGTTTCAGGTGAGTGAGTGTGGACAGCTGCAGCTGTCTGTACACATAATACAGCATTATAGACTCATAGACTTTAAGGTCAGAAGGGACCGTTATGATCATCTAGTCTGACCTCCTGCACAATGCAGGCCACAGAATCTCACCCACCCACTCCTGTAACAAACCCCTAACCTATGTCTGAGTTATTGAAGTCCCCAAATTGTGGTTTGAAGACCTCAAGCTGCAGAGAATCCTCCAGCAAGTGACCCGTGCCCCATGCTGCAGAGGAAGGCGGAAAAACCTCCAGTGCTTCTGCTACTCTGCCCTGGAGGAAAATTCCTTCCCGACCCCAAATATGGTGATCAGTTAAACCCTAGGCATGTGGGCAAGACTCACCAGCCAGCACCCAAGAAAGACTTCTCTGTAACAACTCAGATCCCACCCCATCTAACATCCCATCACAGACCACTGGGCATACTTACCTGCTGATAATCAAAGATCAGTTGCCAAATTAATTGCCAAAATTAGGCTATCCTATCATACCATCCCCTCCATAAATTTATCAAGCTTAGTCTTAAAGCCAGATATGTCTTTTGCCCCCACTACTCCCCTTGGAAGGCTGTTCCAAAATTTCACTCCTCTAATGGTTAGAAACCTTCGTCTAATTTCAAGTCTAAACTTCCTAGTGTCCAGTTTATATCCATTTGTTCTTGTGTCCACATTGGTACTAAGCTTAAATAATTCCTCTCCCTCCCTAATATTTATCCCTCTGATATATTTATAAAGAGCAATCATATCCCCCCTCAACCTTCTTTTGGTTAGGCTAAACAAGCCAAGCTCTTTGAGAACTCTACCTAAGTGCCAAATATTGTAATAGCTGAGACATGAGGTTTTTTTATTAAAACAGTATTATCTATTGGTAAGTGTTGGAGACTGGGAGTCAGGACTCTTGAGTTTTCTAACTAGCAGTCAGGGCTGGCTCCAGGGGTTGCTGCCCCAAGCAGCCAAAAAAAAAAAAAAAGCGGGAGTGAGGGACCCTCTGCCGAATTGATGCCGAATACCTGAAAGTGCCGCCCCGCTCCCAAGTTGCCACCCCAAGCACCTGCTTGATAAGCTGGTGCCTGGAGCCGGCCCTGCTAGCAGTGATACTTGACTCACTTTGTGCTTGACTGTAGGCAATTCACTTAACCTCTGTATGTTTCACTATACCCATGCGTAAAATGCGGGGAGGGAGGCGGAGGGGGGAGAGAGAAGCTGCAGGGGACAGCTCTGTGAGGGGGGAGGGGAGAGAGGGGCTCCGCCAGCCCCACACTGGAGGCAGGGGGAATATGCTCACCCTACCACAGCTCTGGCATCACACCTGGCCAGAGGGCGGGGCCTCAGGGGGAAGAGGAGGAGCAGAGCAGTAGGGCCTGGGGGTGGCAGGGAGGAAGAGGACAAGCAGGGGGAAGGGCCAGAGTTCCAGCCTGCAGGGCCCCCGGCCCATACAGTCCCCTCAGCCTATACAGTCATCCGCTACTGATTCTAAGGGACCATTCAAGATAGAGGGGCCTGTTAACACCTCTGCAGTCACAGGCCAAAAAAGGGGCGGTTAGTGATTACAGATGGTTGTAATAAGCCATAAATCCAGTGGCTCTGTTCAGTCCATGATTTTTAGTGTCTAACAAGTTATGAATTTAAACTCGCAGGCTCATCTTTAGAAAGTGTTGTGCAGGATTCCTTTGAGGATGAGGCCTGATCAATCACTCCATATCTGACCTCTTTGTGAAAAGTGTTCACCCACAGGTGACAAGGTGTTTTTGTCTTTTATCATTGTCCTGTGAGAGTTCATTCAAGAGCCAGAGGGGTATTAGTCTATAAGGTGCCACAGGATTCTTTGCTGCTTCATTCAAGAGCATAGTGATTATCTGGTTTTACCCACATAGTTGTTATTGGGGCATTTAGTGCACTGGGTGAGGTACACCACATGTTGTGACAGTCATATGCAGGATCCATGGATCTTGAAAGGTGAAACCAGACAGACAATCACTACAGTCTCAAATGAACTCACACAGGAAAATGATAAAAGACAAAAACACCCTGTCACCTGTGGGTGAACACTTTTCACAAAGCGATCACTCTATATCTAACCTATCAATCCTCATCCTCAAAGTAAACCTGCACAACACTTTCTAAAGATGAGCCTGGGAACTTAAATTCATAACTCTGCTAGACACTAAAAATCATGGATTGAACAGATACGCTGGATTTATGGCTTATTACAACTCTATAACCCACTAACCAACTCTTTTTGTCCTATGACTGCAAGGGTGTTAACGGGACATTCTACCTTGAAGGGTCCCTTAGAATATGTGCTAACTACTTATGCTAAATAATCTGTTCCACTTGCATGCAGCTGTGACACTGGCACAGTACCTTTCCCAGGCCTGTGTAGGTTGAAAGCTTGTCTCTCTCACCAACAGAAGTTGGTCCAATGAAAGATATTACCTCACCCTCTTGGTCTCACTAATATCCTGGGACCTACACAGCTGCAATTACACTGCATACATGAGAAAGAGAGACATTTTAAAATCGGTAACAGTTCACTGATGTACTTTTGCTTATACTTGGGCTGAGTTTCTCTCTGCCATTATCCAAGTCCCACTAAGCCTCTCCGTAACTTTGTAACTCATTTGTCCTTTTAACTTAGCTTTACAAATAATCAAGCACTACTATAAATGACCTACATAAATAAATAAATTTAATGAATAAATTATGAGTGAGAGAAAGAGTAAGAGAATGAATGTGTGAGTGTGTGTAGGTGGATGACATAAAGGACCAGGCTGATAATACCAGCAGGAGCTATAATTTTATATGCTGTCATCACCACTGGAGCACCAGGGAAGTGCAAAGACAATTAGGGTACATCTACATAGCAAAAAAAAAAAAAAGAAGCCGCGGCAGCGAGTTTCAGAGCCTGAGTCAACTGAGTTGGGCTCGCACTGTGGGGCTAAAAGTGATGTAGGCATTTAGGAGCCTAAGATTCACTTAAAGTCAATGCGACTTAGACCCGAGTGCCTAACAGCCAGATTTTCAATGGTATTCAATCATACACACTGCCTTGGCCACAGTTGTTGTGAATTAGGAATACAATACATAATGGTGTGCAGGAACCTTTTAATCTCTATTTTTCCCATTCACATCAGCTCCACTTTATCAGTGCTGCAATCCCATATCTTGAGTACCCATTTGCATATAAATTTCCTTGTTGCTTATTATGTTTAATTCCTTTAAGATATTTATTTCCCTGGGTAGATTGGCAGATTTAGCACCAGCTAAGATTGTCTTTATATAGAATCATAGGACTGGAAGGGACCGCAGGAGATCATCTAGTCTAGTCCCCTGTACTCATGGCAGGACTAAGTATTATCTAGACCACCCCTGACAGGATTTTTTCTAACCTGCTCTTACAAATCTCCAATGATGGAGATTCCACCACCTCCCTAGGCAATTTATTACAGTGCTTAACCACCCTAACAGTTAGGAAGTTTTTCCTAATGTCCAACAGTAAGCTGCGTGGCCATCCTGCCATGTCACTCTCTGAGGGAGGCCATGCCACCTCACTATCACATATCTGTAAAGGTGAGCTCAAAAAGTGGGGGGGTGGGGGAGGAAATTAGCTACATGTAGTGCTCCAGCCCTCAGTCAGTGCAGGGCAGCAAACAGTTAGTAGGCCCTGACCCACAATCAGGGCAGAGCGGTTAAGCAGTCTATGAACGCCAAGGTAAGGGTAAGCAACAACAAAATCTAGACTAGACTCAGATAAGGGTATAGTCCAGGGGCTCAGGCAGGCATGGACAGCAGGGTACCACAGGCCTCCTGACCTAAGATGGGAATACTGCCACCCCAAGGGTGGGGTGGCAGCAGTAAGGGGACACAAGCCCACCCAACTCCACCTTGTCCCAGCCCAGGACCCTGATAGTGGCAGAGTGGTCCGCCACTGGATCCACCTGCAACACGCTGACCTAGTATCAGGCCATCAGTCAACCAGACTGTCATCTAGTTTCCCTGGGCTACATCCTACATCCCCAGGATCTGGTACCTCTATGTTATAGTTGTCCTCTGTCTCCCCAGGGTAGGTGGCCAGCAGCAGCCCCAGCAGTTTGTCAGTGTCTCGGTTGTCCAGTGGCCTTGGGAGCTCTGGCCAGTCCTCAGGAGACAAACCCAGCAGCTCCTCTGCAGGCTACAACAGCAGGCAGGATTCATCTGTCTCCCATGGCAGCTCCAGCCCAACTGAACTGCAGGGCCCATCTGTTGTACTTCCACTTCCGGCGAGGAAGCCGTGGATTTCCTGGTTTGGCCCACCAGGGGTGTGTGTTGTGGTTTCTCCCTATCACTCTTTGAAGGAGGCCATGCCTCCTCGCTACATCAACCTAAACTGCCCTTGCTACAATTTAAGCCCATTGCTTCTGGTACTATCCTCAGAAGTTAAGAACAATTTTTCTCTCTCTTCCTTGTAACAATCTTTGATGTACTTGAAAACTATTATCATGCCCCCTCTCAGTCTTCTCTTCTCCAGATTAAATAAACCCAATTTTTTCCAATCTTCCCTCATAGGTCATTGTGGCAAATTCAGGCCAATTAGCTACCTGGAGAGGGGTAACAATTAGCCAGGAAGGCTTAGCCAGCAAAATAAGGTTCAGCTGGGGCAGGGGTTGGGAAGAAACTAATCAGGTTCAGCTGGCCCCAGTTGCTAGAGACCTTTTTAAACCCTCCCTGACAAGGAAGCCAGGGGGGAAGGAGGACGAGAGAAGCAGGGCAGCTGCCAGCAAGGAGGGACAGCTGAACCCTGAGACTCGCTGCAGGACGGAGGGCATTCTCCCCAGGGGGGGAAAAGAAACTAGAACTAGGAGGCTGGCTGAGAAGGAATCAGCCCGGCCTTGTGAGATTGAGAAGGGTTTTTTTTCCCTTGTGCCTAGCCTGTGCCTCTGAAGCTAGGACGGACTGAGCTAACAAGCAGAGGGGCAGGTATTTTGCCACACATGGTGTCAGGAGTGGGATCGCCCAGTGAGTGAGGCTCCATGGCAAGCCATAACTGGGCAGGGTGAAGACCACAAAAAAAAAAAAAAATTTTTTTTTCTTCTAAAATGGAGGATGTGCTGAAGGCACTGATGCAGGCCACTGCGGCCCAACAAGAGGCCACCCGAGTGCAGGTGGCTGCCCAGCGGGAGTCCGTACGGGTGCAACAGGAGACCAACCAGCTGTTGATGAGCCAGGCAGCCCAAGATCGAGCAAACCTGACCGAGGTAGTGAATCAGTTGAAGGCCCTGACCACGATGACGCAGGGGGCCCAGGGGACCCAACCGCTACGGGCAAGCAACTACTTGCAGAAGATGATACCAGAGGACGATGTAGAGGCATATCTCCTCACGTTCGAGAGGACGGCCGGGCGGGAGGCCTGGCCACAGGACCAGTGGGCCGGTCTGCTGGCTCCATTTCTATGCGGGGAGGCCCAGAAAGCCTACTTTGACATGCCCGCGGAAGCAGCCATGGATTACTCTCGGCTGAAGGCGGAGATCCTGGCGAGGGCAGGCCTGACGCCTGCCATAAGGGCCCAGCGCTTCCACGAGTGGAAGTACCGGGAGGACAAACCCCCGAGGTCCCAGCTATTCGATCTGATACACCTTGCTCGGAAGTGGCTCCGCCCCGAGGCCCATGGTCCGGAGAAGGTATTAGAACTACTGGTATTGGACAGATACATGAGAGGGTTGCCGCCGGACATACGGGGGTGGGTCTGCCAAAACGACCCCTCCTCTTATGATGATCTGGTTGCTCTCGTGGAGAGACACTTGGCAGCCCAAGAACTATCTCAGACCCCCGGGGGAGGGAGGCGCCAATATCAGAGGCCAGCCTCTACGCCGAGGCCCCCGTTCGCCCTAGCCCCGGGCCGGAAAATGGAGGGGAGGCAGGAGGTGAAGGAACCACCGGCAGGCCCGGAAAGACTGGAGGACTGGGGAAGAAGGGCTCCGGGAATGCGTCCCGGCAGCCCGAAAAATAGGGGGCTGCCCAAGGGGGGATACCGATGTTATGCCTGTGGTGAACTAGGGCACATTGCTGCCCAATGCCCTAACCTTGGGGAGCCTATGCAGTGCGAACTAGGGGAAATAGGGGGACCATGCGGGCTAATCAGTCTGGTCGGGGACACGATGGTCCCTCATAGATACACTCGGCCCGTTAAGCTGAACGGGATAGGGACCACAGCATTAATAGACTCAGGCAGTGCAATTACGCTGGTCTCTGGGAAGCTGGTCAAGCCGGGCCAACTATCCCAGGCCCCGCGCTCGGGAATATCCTGTGTACATGGGGATGTCGGCTACTACCCGACCGTCCCTGTACGCATTGAGGTGCTCGGAAACCCCACCGAGGTGACGGTAGGAGTCGTTCCGAAACTCCCTTACCCTGTCCTTATCGGACGGGACTTCCCGGGATTTGATGGCCTACTCCCCGGGAAAGAGGAGGAAGGGTGGGAGAACCCTGGGGGCCCAGGGGCGGCCCAGATGGGGGACCCTCTCCCCGCTTTCCACGAGTTTGGCCAGGACGTGTTCTCCCCACCGGGGAAGCCCAGGAAACCTCGGAGGGAACGGAGGGCCGACAAAAGGAGGGGGACGAGGATCCTGACCCGGTACCTGACGCCTACATTGGTGGGGGAAAGAAGGGGCGCAGCTGACAGCGGGGCCAGGCCCGCCGACTCCAGCCCATTTGTTGGGCCGGGTTCCCCGAAGGCTATCTCTGAGGGAGAGGGGGAGGAGGACCCCCCCGAAATGGGGCCCATAGGGGCCGCACGTGGGACTTTTGGTCAGGATCAGGCCAATGATCCCCTATACCATAACATTTTTAAAGAAGTAGTCGAGGTGAACGGGGTCCCGGTGGAGGGAAGAGCTAAGGGACCAGGACCGTATTACATGATTAAAAAGGATTTGCTGTATAGAGTAGTCCGGGTCCAAGAGCGAGTCATCGAACAACTCTTGGTCCCCCGGAAGCATCAAAGGGCGGTAATGGACCTCGCCCACAGTCATCTGTTCGGGGCCCATCTAGGGATGGATAAGACCCTCGACCGGGTTCTACAGAGGTTTTTTTGGCCTGGCATTTATGCAGCCGTCCGGCAGTATTGTTCCTCCTGTCCGGAGTGCCAACTACATGGGCCCCGACCATGCTTGCGGGCCCCTCTGGTCCCTCTACCAATCATTGAGATCCCGTTCGAGCGTATAGCTATGGACATAGTGGGGCCACTAGAAAAGTCAGCCCGGGGCCATCGGTACATCCTAGTAGTATTGGATTATGCCACCCGATACCCCGAGGCCATCCCCCTGCGGAATACCTTGTCCAAGTCCATAGCCAAAGAATTAGTCCAGATATTCTCCAGAGTAGGGATACCTAGGGAGATCCTGACAGACCAAGGGACCCCCTTTGTTTCCAAGCTGATGAAGGACTTGTGCGACCTGCTCCACATACGGACCCTCCGAACGTCGGTCTACCACCCCCAGACCGATGGCCTCGTTGAGCGCTTTAACAAGACGTTGAAAAACATGTTGCGGAAGGTGATCAGCTGCGATGGAAAAGACTGGGACACCCTGCTACCATACGTGCTGTTTGCCGTCCGGGAAGTACCTCAGGCCTCCACGGGATTCTCCCCCTTCGAGCTGTTATATGGTCGGCACCCCAGGGGCATACTGGACCTGGCTAAAGAAGACTGGGAAGAGCAGCCAAACCCGGGGAGAAACATTGTGGAACATGTGCTACAAATGAGAGACCGAATCGCCAGGGTCACCCCCCTAGTACGCGAACACATGGAGAAGGCCCAAGGGGCACAACGGACCTACTACAACCGTCAAGCAAAGGCCCGGAAGTTCCAGGTGGGGGACCGGGTGATGGTGCTCCTACCCACGGCAGAGAGCAAGCTCCTGGCCAGATGGCAGGGACCCTATGAGGTAATTGAGGCGGTAGGGGAAGTTAACTACAAGGTCCGGCAGCCAGGTCGCCGGAAGCTGGAGCAGATCTATCACATAAATCTGCTGAAACCCTGACAGGATAGAGAAACCCTGGTAACGGGGTTGGGGGCGCCACCCCCTAAAGACGATCAGCCCAACCAGGTGGGAATATCCCGGGAGCTGACCCCAGAACAACGATCCGAGGCGGTCAGCCTGGTCGAACGCAACCAAGACGTGTTCTCGGAGAAGCCCGGTCGAACTACGGAAGTGCACCATCACATCTTCACAGAGCCCGGGGTGAAGGTGCACGTCAAGCCATACCGGATCCCGGAGGCCAAAAGAGAGGAAATTCGGAAAGAGGTCAGGAAGATGCTGGCCCTAGGGGTTATTGAAGAGTCTCATAGCCAGTGGTCCATTCCCGTGGTTCTGGTGCCAAAGCCAGACGGCAGTATGAGGTTCTGCAACGACTTCCGCAAGCTGAACGAGGTATCCCGGTTTGACGCCTACCCCTTACCCAGGATCGACAAACTGATCGACAGATTAGGAAAGGCCCGGTTCATGTCTACCCTGGACCTTACCAAGGGCTATTGGCAGATCCCCCTGGCGAAGACCGACAAGGAGAAGACGGCCTTTGCAACCCCGGAAGGACTATATCAATACACCGTTCTTCCCTTTGGATTACATGGGGCCCCCGCTACCTTCCAGCGGCTAATGGATAAGCTGTTACGGACCCATAGGGAGTACACTGCTGCCTATCTTGATGATGTCATCATATATAGCCCCGACTGGGAGACGCATCTCGGAAAGGTAGAGGCAGTATTAGATACCCTGAGAAGGGCCGGGCTGACCGCGAACCCCTCCAAGTGTTCGATCGGGTTAGCTGAAGCCAAATACCTGGGGTATGTAGTGGGGCGGGGCGTGGTGAGGCCCCAGCTCAACAAGCTAGACGCCATATTGAAGTGGCCCCGGCCACTGCGGAAGAAGCAGGTCCGAGCGTTCCTGGGACTCGTGGGGTACTATAGGCGGTTCATTCCCCACTTTGCCACCAGGGCATGCCCCTTAACGGACCTGACCAGGGCTCGGGGCCCGGACATAGTGAAATGGTCTGCTGCGGCCGAAGCCGCTTTTGTGGATCTACGAACGGCCCTCTGCACGGACCCTGTCCTAGTAGCTCCAGACTGGGGGCAGGAGTTCGTCCTACAGACGGACGCCTCGGAAGTAGGCCTGGGGGCAGTGCTTTCCCAAATGGTCGGAGATGACGAACACCCCGTCCTCTACCTCAGTAGAAAGCTCCTGCCTAGAGAACGGAAGTACGCCATCGTGGAGAAGGAATGTCTGGCGGTAAAGTGGGCCGTAGAAAGCCTCCGCTATTATTTACTGGGACGGAGATTTGCCCTAGTCACGGACCATGCCCCGTTGCAATGGATGCACCAGAACAAGGACAAGAACGCGCGAGTGACGAGATGGTTCCTGTCGCTTCAGCCCTTCCACTTCACGGTTTGGCACCGGTCCGGGTCTCAACATGGCAATGCGGATGGCCTGTCAAGGGTACATTGTTTTCCGTCCCAAGTGGCCCAACCCCGTAGTGTTGAGCGGGGGGGGGGGGGGATATGTGGCAAATTCAGGCCAATTAGCTACCTGGAGAGGGGTAACAATTAGCCAGGAAGGCTTAGCCAGCAAAATAAGGTTCAGCTGGGGCAGGGGTTGGGAAGAAACTAATCAGGTTCAGCTGGCCCCAGTTGCTAGAGACCTTTTTAAACCCTCCCTGACAAGGAAGCCAGGGGGGAAGGAGGACGAGAGAAGCAGGGCAGCTGCCAGCAAGGAGGGACAGCTGAACCCTGAGACTCGCTGCAGGACGGAGGGCATTCTCCCCAGGGGGGGAAAAGAAACTAGAACTAGGAGGCTGGCTGAGAAGGAATCAGCCCGGCCTTGTGAGATTGAGAAGGGTTTTTTTTTCCCTTGTGCCTAGCCTGTGCCTCTGAAGCTAGGACGGACTGAGCTAACAAGCAGAGGGGCAGGTATTTTGCCACAGTCATGTTTTCTAGACCTTTAATCATTTTTGTTGCTCTTCTCTGGATTTTCTCCAGTTTGTCCACATCATTCCTGAAATGTGGCATCCAGAACTGGACACAACACTCCAGTTGAGGCCTAGTCAGTGCTGAGTAGAGCATAAGAATGACTTCTTGTGTCTTGCTTACAACACTTCTGCTAATACATCCCAGAATGATATTCGCTTTTTTGCAACAGTGTTATACTGTTGACTCATATTTAGCTTGTGGTCCACTATGACCCCCAGATCCCTTTCCGCATTACTCCTTCCTAGGCAGTCATTTCCCATTTTGTATGTGTGCAACTGATTGTTCCTTGCTAAGTGGAGTACTTTGTCTTTGTCCTTATTGAATTTCATCTTACTGAATTGCATTTGTCCAGTTTTTCCAGATAATTTTGAATTTTAATCCTATTCTCCAAAATACTTGCAACCCCTCTCAGCTTGGTATCATCTGCAAACTTAAGTATACTCTCTATGCCATTATCTAAATCACTGATGAAAATATTGAACAGAACTGGATCCCACCTTGACATGCACTTCCCAGAGAGTAGTTATCAGGTTCAAAGTAAAGTTGGTTCACAGTCAAGCTGGAATGATTTTCCAACCAGTTATGCACCCACCGTATAGTAGCTCCATCTAAATTGTATTTTTCTAGTTTGTTTATGAGAAGGTCATGCAAGACAGTATCAGATGCCTTATGTAAGGCAAATATTACTGTGTGCTGCTGCTCCATATTCTTTCCCCAAATAACTGTTTCACTTTCAGTTATTTGCTTATCCTCTTTAGATATTTGAAAATGAAATAGTTCAACAGATAGAAACTGTTCTAATTTATGTAGAATTTAAACACTATAGGACAGGTCCTCAGCTTGCTCGATACTTTTTTTCTGGATGCAGTAACTCAGAACGCTACAAAGCACTGAAATCACCCTTGGGACTTTATCCTGCTGTCTGTCTGTGTGCAGATCTCATTAAAGTCAGTGGGAGACCAGCAGATGGAAGACTTGCAGTGGTGAGCCCAGATGTTGGATGTTGATATCAGTATCTTCTAGTGAGGCTTTATTATTTAATGTCTCAATGCATAATACAGACAGAGAAAAAGGAAGAAAAAAAGTTTTTATTCTCCAGAGTTATCATATAGACACACATGCAGAAACATACACAGTGTGCCTAAACATACTACCACCCATAGAATATAGGGTCAGAGGGAATAACAATACAATAAGCATATAACACTACCAGTGTTCAGGTCTGTTTTGGAGTATGTTTCTCATGGATCCATTACAGAGAGTGAAAAGATGTTAAAATAATCCTTTCCATTTTCTTTAGCATTTTAGTATCTTGGTATACATTTGTCTTCTACTCTTAAAAGCTCTAATATCATTAGGCTAGGAGTTCTCAAACTGTGGGTTGTGACCCCTTAGGGGGTCATGAGGTTATTACGTGGGGGTCACGAGCTGTCAGGCTCCACCCCAAACTCTGCTTCATCTCCAGCATTTATAAAAGCGTTAAATATATTTTAAAAGTGTTTTTAATTTATAAGGAGGGTCACACTTAGAGGCTTGCTGTGCGAAAGGGGTCACCAATTCAAAAGTTTGAGAACCACTGCACTAGGCAAATGCTGCCCCAATTGATCCTCTCATGGAACTCCCAGTTTACTGCAGATGTCTAGGTATTACCAGAATTTCGTTTGCTAGAATCTCTCAGACCACAAATGCATATTCTGAAAGTGCTTATCTGGCTGCAGGAGTGGTGTGCTGAATCATTATGCACCTGCCCCTGGGCACAATTCAAGTGACTAGCTCTCCCTAGCTGTGGTTGTACTCAAGTGGGTTCTGTAGAATGAAATAGCCTTTGCCTCACAATCTAGGTATTAATGTTCATCACTATACTTTCAGAGCACTATGCTGATTTACAAACACAAAACCAGACCCCAATCAGGTCAATTGTGTGTAACTTGGCCGGGTTCCTCTACAAGTAGAAAATTAAGTAAACTAAGTTCAGAAAACTTGAGGTTGTTTAGAGAACATTAGAGCAGAAAGTCCACAGATGTTAAATGCTATGAACACTAGAGTGAGTTTTTCCTCAGGAAAAACTAAAACGTTGGAGAACTGTTTTTCAGTGCTAGTGGACAGATGGTAGGTGAGCCTGCATGATAAATGCAATTTACCACATGAATATCACCACTTCATAAGTGGGGTATATAAATATATATTACCCCAGAAAAACCACATTTAGTGACAGTTAATGTTGTGGCAGGACACACTCCATCCACCCAAAATCTGAAAAGCAGGGACAGAAGGTAAGGGGACAGACTTGTGCATTCCTTTCCACCTTTATATTGCCTCCATCACTGTCAGTAATAAACACCAGCGCTTTCTGAGGCTTTCAATTCCATCTTCAACAGATGCACCAAAGCAATATGTACCCTGACTTCAAACTACCACTCTAATGCAAAACCCTAACAGTGTCTTCACGCTTTTATATCAATTACATCTGACTTTCACATTCCATGCTTTTGGCAAGTCATTTTGCCTTAAAACTGCTGAAGTCACTGTTAAGAATTTGTGTTAGAGTGCCTGTGCTTATCGAGTGCATTATCAATAGCTTAGTATTTGGTCTTACTCATGTAAGTGGTGATGTCCCCACTACAGCAGGTTCACCTTTGCACACACATTATGGCTAAAACATTTATTAAAAGTTCCATAAACAAACAGTATCTCACTATTTTACTATATCCATCTGGAAATAAGTACTGGGACAGATATGGCAATTTCCTGGACAAACCTCATTTAATTAATCATATGTCTCACTGTGGGCCAAGTACTGTATGCATTTTCATGGGGGAGGGAGAACACAGCCTTCCAGGAGCTAAGAACAGGGGGGGAAATGTGTAAGTAAACTCACTTGGCTTGTAACACCTCCAGAGAGACACCATCACCTAGAGTCACTCACATATACTGGTTCAAAGTGGATTCCCTAGAGAACCAACAAACAAAGAAAGGACTTCTGGATAAATAGCCTGAGTTAAACTGATTCCAGGCCTGCTTTCTGATCAAGCAAACAAAAAGGACCTCCTGTCCAAGGGAGGCCCCAATCCTTCCTGGGAAGGATTGGAAGGCCTTGACCTATTCAATGGTATTCCTGCTCTTAACAAAAGAGGTTTTGAACTTGAAACTACAAACCCCACCTAGAGGTTTTTCTGAAGGACTGACCACCTGCTAGAGCCCTTGTTGGAGTTGGGGTGATCTCTGTTAAGCTTATTAGCATGTGTGTAGGTTCTTTTATTGCTTTTAATAAGTTCTCTCTGCAATGCTTTCACCTTAAAAATAAATGTGTTTGTTTAGAAAGAGCTGTGTGATACTTCTACTTGTGGGCACTTACGCTGTTTATAGCTTCTGAAAAGAAAGCAAACTATAGATGCAGGTCTGCTGAGGCAGTCTGACTCACTGGGGAATTCACCCTGTAGGCAGGGAACTGGAAAACCCCTGGTCAGGAGAGGGAGAGACAGGTCTCTCCCAAGTAGGGTGACCAGATAGAAAATATGAAAAAAAATCAGGAGGGAGAGAGAGAGAGTGTGTGTAATAGGCACCCATATAAGAAAAAAAGCCCCAAATATCAGGACTGTCCCTATAAAATCAGGACATCTGGTCACTCTACTCCCAAGAGATGACATCGGAGGAGCTGGGAACCTAGCATGCCCTTGCTGAACTACCAGGGGGAAATACAGGTGAAAGTTGTTCTGAACTGTGACAACTTCCATTATCCATTTCACAGTTGAGAAGAAACTGTAAGCCAGATCTTCTCTCACACTGCAGATCTTGTCTTTCTGTGTGTGTGGAACATTGAAATGAAGGTAAGTTAGGCAATCAATTATGAGAAGGTGCAATTCCATGAAACACACACATACAATTAATGTAGTCTTCCTCTCAGCCTCCTATTACACAATGAGTCACTTCACCTTTAAATTTTGGTACTTTGCCTAAGCAAAGCTTAATTCTGTTTTCCATTTCTTAGATGGATTTTCAGTTAACACATTAGCAAAAGCAACCCATGAAAAGGTTTAGCTTGTGTAACTTTAACACCCCCGTGGCCAAGATGGAGTCTGCTCTGCAGGCAGCTCTGGCCAAGAGAAGGCATGCGCAGGAATGCAGCAGGAGAAATCCCTTCCACCCCAGGAGCACCTGTTCCAAACCCCCCAGAGTGAACACACACCCCCACAGGAAAAGTACAATGGATATAACAAGGGAGATATTTACAGAGGGATGAGAGGAGAAAAAACAAGGGGAAATATAAGGGGAGCAGTAAAACAGGGCTGCATCCAAGCCAAGGACCCACAGGCCCAGTGGTAGCACAGGCTGGAGGGGCAGACACTGAGCAATGTGTCTGCACACAGAGTTCAGGAGTCCTGAGCAAAGTTCCAGTCTGGTGGTGAGTCTTGGGTGCTCCTGGTCGTCTTCGGCGCCAGTGAACTTTCCCCCAACAAACCCCTCCAGTGCCCTCTTCTGCCGCTCTCTGCAAAGCCACCCAGAGCAACCCCCTCTCCACTTAACTAGCTACAACCTCCCTCCTTGTTCCCAGTGCAGAGTCACAAGCTCCAGTACTCACAGCCCCATACAGCTCCGGCCTGTCCTGCTTGGGCGATTCTCCCCTGGCACAGGGCTCCTCCTGGCTCCTGTCCTGTGGGACCCACCACTGAAGTCCTGGAGCGAGTGAAGGGCCCGCCACCGAAGTCCCAGACCACCACCAGGTGAGTAGCCAGGGAAGGGATTCTTGGCCAGGGCTTGTGGGGCCCGGGGCAAATTGCCCCACTTGCCCACCCCCCAGCGGCCCTATCTGATATGTGACATGTAAGGGATCATTGGAACAAACAAACACCACCAATCATTAATATTCTTGCATAGTGTACATATGATAAACAGCCAAGGGACCATAAAAATATGAAGGAAATATAGAACTAAAATATGTTTACCAGACAAGTATTGGGAGCAGTAAACAGGCTTCTTCCAGTCAAAGGACAGGTTGGAGGGCCTCGTGCCGGGTGTTAACAGTGTAGATGAGCAATCACATGTTGTAACGGGTTGTGCTCACCACTGTGGGGCCTCCTGCTAGTTACTCCTGGAATTAGCTGTGTCTGTCAGCAGGGCACCCTCCTCTTGTGGTGTCTCACTCTCTGTCACTGCTTCTTCACTGTCTCCACTGTCCATGGGGACCCATGTCACTCAGGGACCATGGCAACCTCTTCAGGGCACAGCCCTTTGGCTGTGCCCCAACTCTGTTGTCTCCCCCTTTCCAGGGGAACCAGCAGTCTGTCACCCAGCCTCTCACTGCAGTGGTGAATTACAGCCCCTAGTCCAGCCCCTCGGTCAGGGGCAAACTATAGTCCTTCGGCTGGCCACTTCCTTTGGCTGGCAGTGGGGCAAAGGGGAGGGCCCAGGCCCACCCACTAGTCTGGGCCCTAACCCAGGTATCCTATAGCTAACAGCCACTCACTGCCTCTCCTTCCCCTCTGCCACTATCTGCTTTCCCTGGGCCACTTCCCCAAAGCTCCAGCACCTACTCAGCCCTCATATCAAGGCCTCAATCCAGGAGTGTCATAGGTTTATTCCCCACTTTGAACTTTAGCGTTCACAAGATGGGGACCTGCATGGACTCCTCTAAACTAAAATCCTAGTTTAGATCTGGTTCTTGCTGCCACCAGTCAGTTTTTAAGTGTCTGACACACTCCCTGTTCCCCCAAAACTCTCCCTGGGGAACACAGATTCAAACTTGAATCTCAGCACAAAGGGAAATAATTCATTCCCCCCACCTTCTTCCCCCTCCCCTTGTCCTTGGGAGAGATTGTTTGATTCAAGGAGTTTGAATCAAACTAAGAGGGATTCACTTCCCCCCCCCCCGAAAATCCAAACAAGGGAAGAAATCAATCAAGTTCTAAAAAGAAAAGATTTTATTAAAGAGAAAGAAAGTACACTCTCTCTAATACCAGGATGGAAAAATATCACAGGGTCTGACTTATAAGAACTGGAGAGACTTCCCCTCCCTCCTCCTCAGAAGAATCAAAGTAACAGCAAACAGAAATAAAGATATTCCTTCAGCAACACACACAATTGCAAATGCAGAAATTAATTAGAAGATTAATTTGCCTTTCTAATACTCACTATACTGGATAGTAGGAAATACTCCAGGAGAACTTGGAGACATGTTTGGCCTCTCTTAGATCCAAAGAGAGCACAGCAATTCAAACAAAGGACACAGACAAAGCCTTCTCTCCACAGAGATTTGAAATTATTCTGTCCCTTGATTGGTCCTCTGGTCAGGCATTCATCCGGTTATTGAGCTTGTTAATCCTTAAGAGTTAAAGTCTCTTTTACCTGTAAACTATCTGTTTATGACAAGGAGCCAGCCAGACTAGAGCTCCACTTACTCCCCTAACCTGCCCAGCACTGCTTTATCCCAACTACTTCTCCCTGAAGCTCCAAAGAGAAACTGAACTCTTCTCTGCCCTGCAGCCCTTCTTATAGGGCCTAACCTGGCCCTAATTGGCTGCTTCTAAGCCTTCCTCTGATTGACTGGGTTCTACGGTGCCGCTCCAAGGGCTGCTATTAACCTTTTGACAACTAGTGAGGGGCAGCTGCCCCTTTACACATGTCAAGTGGCCACTGATTTGCCTTTTAGCAAACACCAGTGAGGTAAGAAACCAGCATGGAATTTCTTTCACCAACAAATTCCTTGTCTCCTTCCTCATAGCTTGGATGAAGTTTACTTTGGGGGGTAACCTTCAGAAAACTCCATTTCAAGGGTTCATTAGACTATGAAGAGGGGCAAAGAATCCCAAGGTATGTTTCACCTAAGACGAGAAAGGAACTTTGGATTTTGTGGGAGATCCTGACCAGAGAGGTGGTCAGACATCATGCTGGAAGGTCATGTGGTAAAAATCTTACCTTGAACTAAGACTGTAGTTTTTCTAAGTCTTAGCCTCTAGAAAGCATTTTTCACTTTTATTTCCTTGTAACCTTTTTATAACTTTATTCTTTATACTTGAACTCACTTAAAATCCTGGGTTTTTTTGCTAATAAGCTTGTTTTGCTTTTAATCTAAACCAGAGCTGCTCAGACCTCAGTAGTTCAGGAGCCAAATTAGCAATCAACATTATCCAAAAGACCCACAGTAGCGTGAATTCATTGTTTCATTTACTATATATATATATTATTCTCACAGCAAAATGACTGACCAAGCATTATTATTTTATTAACTACAATTGGTTAATAACATAGTAAAAGCATCCTAACTGGTTAATAACTTCGATTGGTTAATAATTAAATCACACAGTGATTTCATAGCATGTGCTGCACAGAGCTGCAGAAGACATATTAAAGAGCCACTTGCAGCTTGGGAGCCCCAGTCTGAGTAGCACTGATCTAAACTACCCAGTGCTGTGTTTTAATTGAAGTGATTGTTAACTCCAGTTAAAGGGGTAAGTTATGCATTTTGTCTCTTTAGAGGAGCAAACAAACCTTATTATTCCTCTGAATGGTCCAGGAAAGGACTGGATGTTGCAGAACACACAGTTCTGGGAAGGAGGAATTTGGGATTGGGAGGTCTTGGGCCCATCTTGTTGGGGTAAACAAGGCTTTTGGAGACCAGAGTGTGACTGTGCTATAACAAGCAGGCTTCTGGAGTCAGAGCTGGTCCAGGGTAGCTTATCACACAGATGCTCAGTACATGCTTATATGCTGGCTGGGAGCATCCAGACAAGGGAACTACAGCAGCAGAGCATTTTAAGGTATGCAGGGTTATGAGGGAAATGATGACACAACCCTTTCTGGGTCTGTATTGCACCCCAGAATGTGGCAGAAAACTAGTCTGTAATTTGACCAGCTAACTTATGTGAAAACTACAAATTGCCTTGTCGTTATTAGGCTTGTACCTTGCATTAACTCAAGTTAGCTAGCTTGAGTTAAGAGCACACCTTTTTTCGCAGTGAAGTCATGGCCTTCAACCATTTTTGACAGTTTTGCTCTCCTCTGTAGCAGGCAGTTCAGGGCCCCTATAGTAGGGGAGTGTATAGATTTTATTTGCTCCTTTTCTGAACTAAAGGAAGATAATAAAACAGAGAAAGAAAGAACGTGGAAGAGATATTCAGTGACAGGTGTGATTGCTGCTATTTCCATGACTGCCAAATGAGTAAGTAGTGGAGAGGCTTTTAAAAGGTGTTACCAGATCCTAAACATAGGGTCATGTTCTTGGTTGGGTTTTTTTAATCCACCTATTTCTGTACCATACAAGGCTGCACACATCCTGGAAAAGCAATGGAAGGGCTCCCCCACTGTGAAACACTGGCACCTTTTTTTATAATTGAACCTGTCTCAGGGCTATGCCTCTCTCCTACTGGCTAATCTGAATCTTTTCAAACTCCTATGCAACTCAGGATTCAGCAGCATTGAAATGTTTGCTGGACAAATTTGTGCTGAGTCTATATTCAAATCTGACCAAACTCGGTAGAATTTAACTCCTTCTCTTCGATGCCAGCCTGTATATAAAGTAATAATCCCATCTCCGTGGGAAAAGTAGGTTATGTATTTCATCTTTGTGAGTTGTAGCTTATAGCAAGAATATAAAAATACTTTGGCTCACTGGCCCACTCCTTTCAATACTGAACAAAGTTATTCACAATTGTACCAAGAGCAAGTTGGGAAAAAGCCTATTAAAATCACTATGCAAAGGTTGGCATAGGAGCAGCATAATGCTCTGCCACAAGGGAGATTTATCTAGGTATTTATATTGCATGCATCGCTGTGGTAACTGAGTGCCTTAAAAATGTAGATGTTATATACAGAAGGAGTTCTGCTATTCTCTCCCTCTGCCCTTCCACCTGGTGGTCAGATTTTTATAGATGCTTCTACACAGGTGCTGGAACTAGGGGTGCTGCCGCCAGGGCCGGTGCAACCATTTAGGTGACCTAGGCGGTCGCCTAGGGCACTAGGATTTGGGGGGCACCATTTTCTTCGGCAGCAACCGCAGCGGCCGGATCTTCGTCTGCCCTGGTTGCCGCCGGCATTTAGGCGGAGGGAGCTGGGGCAGGGGAGCGCAGGGAGGGCTGCCTGCAGCAAGTGCGGGGGGGCAGCATGCAGGAGAACTCCCCGCCCCAGCTCACCCCTGCCCTGCCTCCTCCCCAAGCATGCCGTGGCTGCTTCACGTCTCCCACCTCCCAGGCTTGCGGTGCCAAAGCTGATTGGCGCCGCAAGCCTGGGAGGCAGGAGAAGTGAAGCAGCCTCAGGGTGCTCGTGCTCGTGTGCGGAACAGGGGTGAGCTGGGGTTGGGGGGTGCCTCAGGGCGGAGGGTGGGGACCTGCCGGGGGGGGGCTCAGAGTGAGGTGGGGAGGGCGCAAGGTGGAAGTTTCGCCTAGGGCGCGAAACATCCTTGCATTGGCCCTGGCTGCCGCACCTCCTGGCTTGAAGTGGTTTCCATTATATGTGGGATTTACAGTTTGGTTCAATGGCTCTCCGCACCCCCACTCTACAATTTGTTCCAGCCACCCTGTGCTTCTATTGTGAGAAAGCTAGGTGACTGTAGTGAGTGGTGCAGATCACTCTGAAATCAGTGAGGTTTGCTCTCATTCTGCTCAGATTTTCCATTGACTTCACTGTGCAAACCCTTGCACTGAGTTCTACAATCATGGGTCAGATAATAATAAAACCCTGTCTCTAACAGTTGCAAGTGTGGCTGGCAATTTTCATAGGCGCCTTAGCAATACCCAAGACAGAGGAACATAGCTGTTATGGGAGGTCACCAAATTCTAGCTCATATGCTCATCTCTTGCTTCCCATATGAAGAATAGGCTCATTCCCTATGATGGAGATGAGCAACTCTATTGATATCTTCTGCCAGATGTATTGAGCAGTAATCATAGAATATCAGGGTTAGAAGGGATGTCAGGAAGTCATCTAATCCAACCCCCTGCTCAAAGCAGGGCCCATCCCCAGACAGATTTTTACCCCAGTTCCCTAAATGGCCCCCCTCAAGGAATGAACTCACAATCTTGGGTTTAGCTCAGTGGTTTGGCATTGGCCTGCTATCCCTCCTTCCCTCCCCCAATTCAAGGAAATCATTGGTGTGACACAAAGCTTGTGAGGGAGAGAAAGGAGGCAATGGCTGGAAGGGATACTGAGCTTTGAGAGGAGCTTGGAGGATCCTCTCACACACATACAGGGGAAATTAATATTCAACTATGGACCTTGCTGCATGGTACAAATATTTCCTGCTTCTTTACAGAAAACATTGCCTGGTGAAAGCACAAGAGTCTGAGGCAGGCGGGTGCTCTTGTCTGACACTGAGGGCAACAACACTAACCTCTCAAGGGCATTGTAAGGCCAGTGCATTAGTGTATGCACAATGCTTGCGAGATTGCATCAGATACACACCTGTCACTGGGCTTGACTTCACTTGAACATTAATACATGCTAGGCTTGGATCCAACAGGGTTTACCCAAGATGAGGTGACACAGTATTAAACATAACTAGTCCCTGTCTACACTGAATACAAAGTTGTGGTTAATAGGACTCTTGAAGGTTATGTTCTAACACAACCTAATTTTCTAGTGAAAACAACCCATTGTGGCTTTTCAGAGGCAAATGTCTGAAAATGCTACACTTATTTTTATGGCAATCTAATGCACTGACAGAAAAGATTTGGGGTCAAGCCCCTAGCATGCTAGGGTAGCGGTGGTCAGGAGAATTGTGGAGGCAAGGTACTCATTCTTAAGGAGCAGGAATATTATACTTTTCTCCCTTGAGATCTTCTTTTACCAAAGTAAGAAATTGCACTGACATACTCCAAAGAGCTGCACCTATTTCTAAGTGACAAATGGAGAATTTATGCAAGGTAATATAGGGATAGGAAGTCTGGGAGAATTTAACCAAGGGGAAATTAGGTTACATTCACTGTATATTGTTGTTGATCTGAATTAGTTAGTATAATTAGTAGAATACGATGATATTATGAGCATAGTACTTTTTTAGCTGTAGCTCCATACTTAAGTAGGCACAAGGAAGGACCAAACATTGCTGCCTAGAGATTTGATATTTTATACACAGTATGATTTCTAATTGCTTGAATAATATTGCACAGTAAGAGTTATTTCTCACTGCCTGAGATATAATAACCTCTTCGAATATCATGTAGCTGATGATCTATTGGGAGCATTTTTGCATGAGCTGTATTCCCAAAAAGCTAAGCATTCAGAAAAATGAATCCGTAGAAAGTGGTAAAATAAGTTCCAGCAGCTGAATGAGAGGACTCCTCAGAATTTATATATAGATCCTTTTTCTTAAACACCCACAGTCCCCATATTAACAACAGTGATTCAGAAAAACATCCAGCAGAGCCCTGAGGCAAACTATTGTGCGTAATCTTTGCACAATTCATTTAAGAAGAAGCATTGTTTAAAAGAATGGAATGAACATTACAAACACTTTCTCAATAAAGCTGTTTTGCAGTACACTATCTTTATTTGGACAGGAAGCTTCCTACTGTTGCTATTTTAAATACACCAGCTTAATTTGTTTTGCATCACGGCATTAATAAAAACAGATTTTCCTTTAGGAAAAAAAATGGAGCAATTCATCCAGAAACCACAAAGCTGAATGTTCAGAAGAACTGAGTGAGCCTGAAAAGTGTAATAGGGTCAAAGTCAAATACCCATAGTCTGTGACAAAATAGCTTGTACTTGAGCTAAGCCTTTTCACTTTACGAGCAAGTCCGATGTTTGCCATCTAAATCTACAACCACATTTTGCTTTCAGGTTCATGTGAAGCCACTCCCATTGACTTCAGCCAACAGCAAGAGTTGAGGAGAGTAGAATTGAGCCCACAGCATGCACACTTTGTCACTTGTCTTATCTTGCCTTACAGCCACAGCCTCTTTTCAACATTTCCCTTTGAGAGTCCATCCACACCAGGAAAAGGGGTTTAGCTTAGTTTTAACCACTTGTTAGCTAACAGATGGTAACTAAAGTGCGATAAAATCCTAATGCGGACAAGGCAGGTTGTAGCTTTCACACGTATTAGTTATGTCAAGGTAAACACTAGGAGTACGTCTACACTGCATTTTAAAACTCTTAACAGTGAGTCGCAGAACCTGGGTATACAGATTTGAACTTGCAGGACTCATGCTATGGTGCTCAACCAGCTGTATAGACTATGACACCCTGGAACCGCAATATTCACCATTGTCATGTAATTAGGATATGTTTTGTACACAGTATGTTTTGTGAAGTATCATTCTAAAAGTCTTCATCTGCTAGACAAGGGGCAGGCAACTATGGTCCGGGGGCCACATCCAGTCCTTCAAACGTTTTAATCCGGCCCTCGTGCTCCCGCCGGGGAGCAGGGTCCGGGGCTTGTCCTGCTCTGCGTGACTCCCAGAAGCAGCAGCATGTCCCCACTCTGGCTCCTATGCATAGGGGCAGCCAGGGGTTCTGCACACCGCCCCCGCAGCTCCCATTGGCCGGGAACCGCGAGTCTCAGGCTATGTCTACACAGCACAGAGGTTTTAAAACACAGTGTAGATGTACCTTAAGAGGGAAGGTTGTACATGGTAGTAGGTATCTGCCCTTCTGTTTACAGAGTAATCTATGAGCTGAGCTTGCACAGGGGTGAGGGTGAGAAAGGGAAAGTTGCAGAGAGACACTTCCCCAGCACCAGGGGTGGCTCTATGTATTTTGCTGCCCCAAGCACGGTAGTCAGGCAGCTTTCGGCGGCACGCCTGCAGGAGGTCCGCCAGTCCCGCGCCTTCGGGGTACCCACCACCGAATTACTGCCGAAACCGCAGAACCGGTGGACCTCCTGCAGGCATGCCACTGAAGGCAGCCTGACTGCCGCCCCCCGTGGATTGCCACCCCAGGCATGCGCTTGGAGCGCTGGTGCCTGGAGCTGCCCCTGCCCAGCACCAATCCCCAGAGACGTTCCAAGCACACTCCACTGCAGCAGCCCCACCACTACTTGAAAAGAAGCAGCATGTGCATCCTGGTGTGGCAGCCTTTCTAGTTATCTAGCGGTTAGACAAAGGGGCTGCATTAGGGTTTCCCGTGTTCCCTTCTTTAAGACATCACATCATGGAATTTTTCCCTTGCTCTGGTCAGTTGATGTTAGGGCTCAGCAGTTATCATACTACAGTAATTTAGTTTTAACAATCAGTGGAGGTTGCAGTTATTATTGAACAACTGGTCTGCTTGAATCTTGCAATCAAAGCTCTCTCCGCTCCCAGAGACGTGAGCGGTGTCAACAACACTAAGGGCTTTACAAAAACAATCTCCGCCTCATCAACATTTTCCAACTCAGAAAGTTTAAAAGCGCATAGCCCTTTGAAATGTATTAACTTGCACTTAGGGCTAGACTATGGCTAGTCCTGCATGAGTGAGCAAGTGGGGGGGGCCACAAAAAGCCCTTCAGTGCCTTGCACATGTGTGCAAGGAGCAGCCACCATCTCAGGCTACGTACAGCCTATGTCAGCATAACTTATGGCGCACAGGGGTGTGAAAAAACCACTCCCCTGAGTGACGTACGTTACACCAACATCTACATAAGCACTTGCGTGCACAGCACTATGTCGGCTGGAGAGCTTCTCCTGCCAACACAGCTGCTGCTGCTGGCAGAGGTAGTATTATTATGCCAATGGGAGGGCTCTCTCCTGGCAGCATAGAGCATCTTCACCAGATGAACTGTGCCGCTGCAGCTCTGTACATATAGACATGGCCTCAGTCTTTGCACTGCTGGTACTGGAGGTGGGTGCCTAGTACTAACAAGGCTACACACATGGGTGGGGCCACACCAGGCTGCTTGGGAGGCACAGCCTTCCCCAGCCTATGATACCCGTCGCTCATGGCCAAAGCCTTTCCTCCTGCTTTACTAGAGAAAAGCAGCAGCACAGTTGTAAGAAAGGTGCCACACAGCCAAGCACACACTGTTACAATAACAGAGGCTGGGCTTTTCTATTGCTGTCGTACAAGCGGGTATTTCAGTTTTATACGTCAGGTGCTGATGGCATTGGGGCTGTCCATGTAGCTCAGGCACATAAGTGTATAGAATGCCAAATTACACACACACACACAGACACACACCGCAAAAAAATAGCCCCAAAGTACTTTCCAGTGTATTAGGGTTACCAAGTCTGACCAAGCAACCGGTGTTATAGGACTTCCTCTAAATGCCTCATCTCAAACAATGGTGAAGGAAGTTTGTAAAACATCAGGCAATGTACTCAGCATTAAGTGTGACCAATTGTTGGCTCATGTACATGGTGGAAACTGAATGGACTGCATGGAGCAAGAACTTTCCTAGGTGGAAACTGACAGTAACTCTCCTGCACTTCACAGAAACAACAGGTCTGATTTTTTTCCCCTTCTAGCATTAGTGAGGAGAATAAAAGGGTGTCTAGGAGAGTGGATGTAGCTAGTCAAAATAAAAGTCAGATAAGGAGTCACAATACTTCTTTTTGGATGACAAATTGCAGGCCGTGGGGTGAGTGAGGAGGTCAGCCCTTGCTGAACATTAATATATAGGGAAAAATCCTGGTGAAGTCAATGGCAAAACTCCTGTTGACTTTAATGGAGCCCAGATGTCACCTAAAGACTTTGAAGACATTTGCAGCAGTTGCTTGTACCGGGACTAAGGCCTTTTTTGAACTTTGGATCTTGCTCTTTTCAAAATGAATCCCATGCTCAATAAATCTGCCATTCTGAAGCCCTCTCTTTATCTACAGAATACCTAAAGTGCATGCATTAGTAGAGCAAGCTTCCTGCTATACTGCTTCCTGCTAGTGTGCCTCATCTCTGATCTGGACCAGCTTTTGTGGTAAGAGGACAGCCTCTATACCCACTCAATCATTGTCTTCTATGCAGAAACTACTGACAAATACAATGGTGTTTTTAGTGATGTGGCCAAATAGCCACTAGAAACTGAATTATGTTATCAGATGGTAATTTATGTGAAATAAGTTCAGGGTGGTTTTCAGAAAGGTACAAGTCTGGGATGAATTCAAATTAGGGACAGACAGTGCAAGTGAAAAGTTTTATTCCATTATCGGCCCCTTATGAATCAAAAACCCCTCGGGTGAATCCAGGAAGAATGGGAGTGTCAGTCTCAAGGGAGATCCATTGCTCAGTGAGGTGGAACTTCCAGTAACTCTCTCATGTCTCAGGTCAGAGCTAGCAAACCTCTGGTCAGTGTACCATAAGGCTATGGCTGACATCATGAGAGGCTTTAACACTGACTAGAGCAGGAAAATACTTTTCTTCTCCAGAACCCCATGCGTGCCACAATTAGACACGTTAACAAGCTCAGAGTTGCAAGATGCATGGGGCCATGGCACTAGCAATCTGTCTTTATGTGTTCACACAACACAGAGGGCATTGGTTGTACCCCATATATATATCTGTTGTTATGGAGAAATGCATTTAAAATTACACTGAGTTCGACTGCAATTGCTGAATAGTATGGGACATTGTGTAGTGCTGCAAAATCGTAATGAAAGACCCTATTGTAATGCACAGTACTTATGGGACACAAAATAGCTATAAGACTTATGTGCTTATGAGCTCACTTTTAACACTACATTCACAATTTTTGCAGCTATTTCTTTTGGCTTTGTTCCTATTAAAAGAGCAAGTCACCATGAAAGCCATGTTTCCTTTTTAAAGGAAAAGCAGCAAAGGGAGTGGAGAGAAATAAGTATAATAGAATCTCCCTTACAGTCTTCACTAAAGCATTGCTGCAACAGGTGGGTTATAGCTATTGAGCTCAATGTTTTTATTTATCATGATCTGCAGTTCGTACCACTTGTGTCCAGTAATTCAACAAGTAGCAGTAAATAACTAAAAAGTGCTAATGCATAAATAGATTCTGAGGAAAAAACCAAAGTTTGTAAAACTTGATATGAGCAGTGCAGAGGTAAAAAGGAAATCAGGGGAATAAACAGCAGAGATCAAGAACTGAGCAGGATTCAAAATAGATTTGACACGTATATGGATAATCAGAATATCTACAGTAACATTAGATAGAAATTTTTAAAAATTTCTAAGGACATAAATCCTTGTGCTTTAGGGCATAAGTCAATCACTAATGTCAGGTGTTAGGAAGAAATTTCCTCTACAAGTAAGTTATTCCATAATTTCTCACGTCTGATTTTCTTTTACTTCTTCTGAAACATCTAGTGGTGACTACGGTCAGAAGCCCAAATTCAGTAAGGTCCTTAACACATGCCTAAGTTTAAGCACAAACCATTTCACTGACTTTGATGGAACGATTCAGGGGGTTAAAATTAGACATATGCTTAAGGACCTTGTTTAAAATTGGGGCCAGAGCAGGCTATAGAACTAGTTGGACCACTGATCTGCTCCAGCATGGCATATTCCTAACCAGTGGTTCCCAAACTTTTTTCCACCAAGGACCCCTTTGGCCAGGGCCGGCTCCAGGCACCAGCATAGGAAGCAGGTACTTGGGGTGGCCAATTCAAAGGGGTGGCACTCCGTCTGGTATCGGGGCGGCACGTCCGAGTCTTTGGCAGGAATTCAGCGGCCAGTCCCTCATTCCCTCTCTTCCTCTTTGAGCTGCCGCCTAATTGCCACTAAAGAGGAAGAGAGGGAGGACCCGCCACCGAACTGCAACAGAAGAAGCAGCGTGATTGAGCTGCTGCCGAAGTGCTGCCGCTCTTTTTTTTTTTTTTTTTTTTTTTTTTCTCCTCCTTGGGGTGGCAGAAAAGCTGGAGCCGGCCCTGCCTTTGGCATCTGAAAAAATGTCCTTGACCCCTTTCATTTCTGGCACTACCGGAACGCTCCCACACCAGCGTGATCTCTAACGCATGGCATGTGCAAGTTAACACTGTGCAGATGATGCCCTTTTGAGAACAAAATGGCATCCTCCATTCAGCAAAAACGCTGGACCGCTGTTCTGGCACATTCCACCCTGACTCATAACCCACAGCGGACCCCAAGGGATCCAGGGACCCCACTTTGGGAACCACTGTTCCTAACAATTTATGCAAGGAATCAATTTCAGTGGTGACTCTGGAAAACAGGCCCTTGCATCTAGAGTTAGTAATGGGGCCACCTATTCTGTTACAGAAGATCCTGGTTTTTCGGTTAACCATAGTCCAACCTGAGATCTATAATGAAAAGTTTCTGCCAAAGACTCCAAATGTATAATGTAATAATGAACAGGCATTACCATCACAGAAGTAACAAAGATAGGCCACCTGGTATTCTCCCATTCAAACTTTAACCAGCCTGTAGCAGGGTGGCTACCCTCTCCAGCCCAGACAGGGTTAAAACCAGCCCTGGGAGAGGGCTGCAGGGCTGGGAGAACAGCCCAGGCTGAGTGGGAAGCAGGCTCAGCTGGGGCCACACCCTAATCAGGGTCCAGCTGGCCGTATAAAGGGTTAAGCCAGGAACTCAAGCAAACAGTCTCTCTCTCTATGGAGAGAGAGAAGGGCCTGGCTGCAGGGAGCTTAACCAAGTGCCTAGAGTGGAGCAGGACTAGGGAAAGGCCAAGGGAGCCAGGGAGCTCCAGCCTAGGAAAGCTGCAGGCCTAGGATAAGGCCAATGGGGCACTTGGATTGCAGGAGGCAGCCCATGGGTAGGCAAGGCAGAGGCAGCAGGTCCAGACCCCCCTTGCCTGTGATGGGTGGCTGTTACACTGAAGTCTGCCCTAGTGAACGGGGGTTAAGTGGTGACTGGCAGTAGCCAAGACTGAAGTGAGGTGGGGATAGGGGTTGGGGGTTCCCCTGGGAGGGGAGACCCTGAGATTAGAGGTTAATGCCAGAGGGGCAGGACCACAGAGAAAGGGGGTCCTGGGAGGGACACAGGGCCAGCAGTAAGGTGGCTCACTGGCCTGCAGAGGGTGCTCTGACAGCTGGAGAGCTAATTCACAGCAGAGACCAGCAGGAGGCACTGCAGGGGTGAGTCCCGCATGCTTACACAGCCTCAGAACTGCTTAGCTTTAAAAATATTGTGGAGATGAGGCCTATTCAGACCACTATGGCTATATTTTTTTTTCAAGTATCCAGGTACTACTCTATCAGTTACATTTTACCATGACTTCCATAATTTATCCTGCTCAGGATGCACTCGTACATCTGCAGAATTATTTGAGTTTGCTTTCTCACTAACTTTAAATTTTTATAAAATGCAGCATAGGTGCAGAGCAAAGATGTCCACGCAGTGTTCACCTTGAATAAAAGACCCAGAGTAATTGGAGTATACAGGGGCGGCTCTAGGATTTGCGCTGCCCCAAGCACGGCGGCATGCCACGGGGGGCGCTCTGGCAGTCGCCGGTCCCGCGGCTCCGGTGGACCTCCCACAGACGTGCCTGCAGAGGGTCCGCTGGTCCCGCGGCTCCGGTGGACCTCCCGCAGGCATGCCTGCGGATGCTCCACCGGAGCCGCGGGACCAGCGGACCCGCCGCAGGCACGTCTGCGGGAGGTCCACCGGAGCCGCGGGACCAGCGGACCCTCCGCAGGCATGCCTGCGGGAGGTCCACTGGAGCTGCCTGCCGCCCTCCCGCAGGACGCCGCCCCAAGCACGCGCTTGGCATGCTGGGGTCTGGAGCCAGCCCTGGGAGTATATAACTATTGAATGATGTTTCCAAAGATCCACTTTAATAGTCAGATATTCACGTATGGTTTCAAAATGATTTACATGTAATTGTGTCTTCTCATCTATCCACAGCTTCAAACACTGAGCATTATAGCCTGCTGGTTCTCTCTGAAGTTAAGGACAAGAATTTACTGTTCACTAAGTACACTTTTTTTTTAAGCATCCATAATTCTGCAGTTCCACAACCAACTTTTTTCCCCCAAAACTGGCAAAAGCAGAAGACTGCAGAATGTACAAGCCAACAATTTTGTTATAAAACATCAAACAATAGCATGTGAGAGTTCTCAGATGAAACACACATCCCACCTTATACCTGGTCAACATTATTTAAAATGAAACAGAATGAAAAGTTTAAAAAATCCAAACATTTTCACTTCTGACTCAAGGTCAAAGCAGAAGAAATTTCACCTCCAATGGTAATAAGCAACTGAAAACAGGAGTTTAGAGGGGAGGTGCCATCTTAACCATTACTTTGGCATCTCTATATTTTGACATTGCAATACTGGATGTAACCGGAGGGACTCAACTAGGTTTTGGTTGTATGTCTTCCAAATACTCAGCTTTAGTCATCACTCTTTCAAGTCTCCATTCTTACCTTTACTAAGTGTTAAGAAGCACTGATCTTTAGTTATAGCTCCTTTTCAATGGCTGTGAAGCTTTAGGAGACGGGGGATCTCTGTCATCCATGGAATCACCATGCAGTAAGGTGTTAATGTTTTTCTGTTTGCAGTAAAGCAACTTGTATTACTTCAACAAGGTTAAAACACTTGCTTAATGGAGGCAGCATGGTCTAAAAGAACGAGCACAGGCAGGGGCGGCTCCAGGCTCCAGCACGCCAAGTGCATGCTTGGGGCGGCATGCCACGGGGGGCACTCTGCCGGTCGCCAGAAGGGCGGCAGGCAGGCAGCCTTCGGCGGCATGCCTACGGAGGGTCCGCTGGTCCCGTGGCTTCGGTGGAGCCGCGGGACCAGCGGACCCTCTGCAGGCACGCCTGCGGGAGGTCCATCGGAGCCACAGGACCAGCGACCGGCAGAGCTCCAGGCTCCAGGCTCCAGCACGCCAAGTGCATGCTTGGGGCGGCATGCCACGGGGGGCGCTCTGCCGGTCGCTGGGAGGGCGGCAGGCAGGCAGGCAGCCTTCGGCGGCATGCCTGCGGAGGGTCCGCTGGTCCCGTGGCTTCGGTGGAGCCACGGGACCAGCGGACCCTCTGCAGGCACGCCTGCGGGAGGTCCATCGGAGCCGCAGGACCAGCGACCGGCAGAGCGCCCCTCGCAGCATGCCGCCGTGCTTGGGGCGACGAAATGTCTAGAGCCGCCCTTGAGCACAGGGCTGAAGGTCAGGAACCCAGCCTAATTTTCCTCAATACAATAGCATCCCTTGGTAAGCCATCTATCTGAAGAGGGTGCTGAAAATCAGTTTGGTGTCCTCTTGGGTTTCTTCTAGACAACTGTGATGTGGATCCATCTGCTACAAAAAAGGCTCTACTATAGAGAGGCTTATGTAGCAGCTGCAGATGAGGTACATACATCTTGCCTCTTCCTCATCTGGAATTCTCAATGGAGCATTTGTAAAGTCTGGAGCGTTTGGAGGCAGAATAGAAGCTAGGAAAATGCCCTGTAAAGCAACTACTCCCCTTGAATTGACAAATAGATGGATGCACTGCCAAAGAACCCTAAGATAATGTCAAGTTCCCTGGTCCCGAAAGGCATGTGGGAGTGAACAGAAAGGTAACTGTAAGTATGAAAATAGCTAACCATATTAATGTGAGCTATGGAGAAACTGACAGTGACTATCTGGGAGGGAAATCTCCTGAAGAGCTTTTCATTTTTTAATACAAATATAGTGAAAGATTGCTTTGTCCGGATTCCAGGGAGCACATCAGTACAACATTGTCACAGGTTAACTGTCTCCTGCTGCTACATAAATACCATAATAAATATATATTATTTAATATACTTAAAAAACCTTTACAAACAGCTTCCAAAGACTCAAAAAATGTCCTTGAACTTTCAAGCATTTCATCTCTGAAGAAGGTTTTACTGAAATGTCCAGGCTCAAGTAGAGACTTTTCTAGTCTGCTACACGGTAAATTACCCACCTACCTTTTAGATTTGCACATTGGGCATCAAGGTGGCAGCCTGGAATCCTGTACTGCAGGGGTGTTGGACAGATGAAACAGCCCATATGGTGGGAGAGGAGCAGAACAGTACAGTAAATGAAAATTACTACAGTGGGTGTAACACTATAGTACAGTAGAACCTCAGTTACGAACATCAGCGTTATGAACGGACCAGTCAACCACACACTTCATTTAGAACTGGTCACTGGAAATACACAATCAGGCAGCAGCAGACACAAACAAAAGCAAATAGAGCACAGTACTGTGTTAAACGCAGACTACTAAAAAATTAAAGGAAAAGCAGCATTCTGATTCTGCACAGTAAAGTTTCAAAGCTGTATTAAGTCAATGTTCAGTTGTAAACTTTTGAAAGAACCACCATAACATTTTGTTCAGAGTTACGAACAACTTCCATTCCCGAAGTGTTCATAACTCTGAGGTTCTACTGTAGCATGATGATGAATCAAGCCCATTAGCTCCATGCTTGTTAACTATCTAAATGTATTTGAATGGTGTTATGTGCCCCCTTAGGCATGCTCATAACATTCTTGTTTCTTTCTAGACTCCATCCAATTTGTACCTTTCTAGATAGTACAGAAGTGTCCAAAACTGAATTCAGTGTTCCCAGATGTGGTCTCCAACTTTCTGCTTTAGTCCATGCTTTCACTTTATGTGTCAGTGACTTTATATGTCTACACATAGACCCCCTTCCTTCACCACCACCCCCCAAAAAAACCCAGTTAGATTTACCTTTTTAGATGTAATGTGATCAATAAGCTATGTCTATAGTAACTTACTGTCCATTGTCACCTGTGGGTTTTCCTCTGTTACTGCTTTGTGGCTTTACCACTTCTATTGAATTATGTGCCTTGGAGAGAAGTAGTCAAATGATATGAGAAGCAATTCACAAATTTTTTTAGAATAAAAGGTGTGCTCAGTTCACTGTTATTCATGGAGTCATATTAACTGCTTGTGAACATTCAGCCAGCTATTGGGTGCTAATGAATATGTTTGTGAATCACAAATTTTATCATGAATGATTATTTACCCCAACATTTAAAATAGAAGTGTGTTATTTATAATCAGACTTTTTTTTTATTTAAAAAGTTTTAGTCATCCTACCAGGGACCATACACAATATTATGTGACTAAGGCAACCTATCACAACACAAATAGTAAATAATTGTGGTAAGCAGTTTGAAAATAACCAATAGGCTGAAATTTGCTCACCTAAGAATAAAATATTCAGCAAATACAAATATTCAAAATATAAAAGCAGGCCAAAATCATAACAAATATTATTCAGATTGAATATTCTGACTGCTAGTTTTGGATTGTTTTCCCTTGGTTTGTTAGCTAGCATTTTTTTTTTTTTTGCTGAATATGATCTGATTTGTTTGTTTGTTTGCACATTTCTAATCTCTATCTCCTTTTGTATTATTTCTCTGTCCTCACTGATGCTGCAAATACCTCCTTATTTACTATGGTATATAAGTTTCATTAACATAGTGTTTACTTCCATTTCCTGGTCAAAAATGAAAATATTCAGACTAGACCTAGGGCACCTCCCTCCCCAATGCTGTACATTGCCCTTAATCACCATCCTTACTTTACAGTTCTTTAGCTACTTTTGAATCTACGTGACACAGTGCTCATACCAAATCCAAACGGAATCAATATTATAAGCAACACTTAGGAGACATTGTCTAGCTTTAATGGTTTACTAAAATTCAAGTATTGTGTTAACTTCAGGCCAGATTTACAAAGCTATTTATACACCTAAAGATGTAGATAGGTGTCTAGTGGGATTTACTGAAGCAAGCAACTGGGAGTTAGGCCCCTAACGTTATAATAACTAGTTGGCATGAGCTGTTCTTTATAGGCCTGATCGAACTTCCCTTGACTTCATTAAGCAGGATCAGGCCTTATAAACCTGTGGTGCTCAGTACTCATGCTTCCATTATCCAGTAGATGTAGAGATTCACAGATTCCACAGCCAGAAGGGACCATTATGATCATCTCACTTCCTGTACAACACAGAACTTCCCCAGTATACGTCCTAGAGCGTATCTTTCAGAATAATATCCAGTCTTGATTTAAAACTTGTCAGTGATGGAGAATACACCAGGATCCTCAGTAATTTGTTCCAGTGGGTAATTACCCTCACTATTAAAAATGTACACCTTATTTCCAGTCTGAATTTTTCTACCTATAACTTCCAGCCACTGGTCCCATATTTTAGGGGACTATTGTCTGTTTTTCCTATTTTTTCCTAGAGTATTTATTGATATTTCCTTTTAATATCCTCTATTTCCACAACATTCTGCCCTCTCCAGGATAATTTCTTTTAATTGTTTGGCTTGCTTTTCTTTCACTCACTATCTGTCTCTTTTCTATGATTTTCCTTAGTTGTTTGAGGGTGGGGATGTGGGGAGGAGTTGTTTTTCAGTGATCCATGTACAAGCACAACAATGCTAGAAATGTATTTCTGCTGTCCTCTCTTTACTTCCTCTTCACCATCTGTCTCTTTACCCTTCATGTTCATTTTTTCCTGACTTCCTGCCTCCTTCCCTGGTTTGATTCTCTTCCAAAAAAAAGACAAAAAATTATAGTTTTGCAGCCACCTTGTCCATGTCCCTCTTCCCCCTCTATTTCCTGCATGCCTGTCTCCAGTGCATATTTTGAATGCCTCTTCTTGCCAATACCACTGTTATTCACTGTTTGGAATTAGCTTTTCCCATAGCTGATTTCTCTCATTACCCTCATGTTTTTTCCCCCTTTCAGAAGCTTCTATTAAATTCAAATTAAGAGGTTTGTATATGATGTCTTTTCCTCACAAACACCCACAGTATATACACAATAGCAGTTTTACTTCTGGCAGTAGATTATGAAGTTTATAACTGTCAAATTATAGATAAAGTTTTTTTTTGTACAGAGAGATTCACCCTTAACCTATCCCAAGTGATTATTCACACACCTATAGATTCCTAAGCAGTCCGTGTAAAGATAGCCAAGTGTTATTCAAATGAATTGTTCAATGCAAACTTATGCATCTGTCATACCTCTGCAACAAGTAACTCCACAACGATCCATTGAATTACCTGCTTCCAGAGGAATTGTTCATCATTCTTGATCCCGTAAAGTGTTTCTAGAAAATAAAGACTTATTTCTAGACCTGATCACAAAATTTTGGAGAACATTCCTGTTTATTTCTGCAGCAATTAAAGAAAAGGCAAAAAGACCAGCTTAAAAAATGATTGTCAGTTGCTCTGTGCTGGAGCTATATGATAGTTCATGTTTATGAGCTATATGAAAGTGGTTTTTTTGGAGTGGGAGAGGGTTATAAGAAAGTTGATTCACATATCAGTCTTGTTTCTGACAGACAGGAAGTGGGACTATTAAATGAGACCCTTTAAATTCTAGAGCATCAAATACTATCAGCATGGCCTAAATGGAAACACTTGTTTTGCATATGTTCACTAAATAACTAGGGGGACCCACACTCCCGTCAGGAGCAACAAGTTCCTCAAACTTCATAGCTAGCCCATTTCAAAAATACACAGAAAATGTATTATTTCAGAAAACAGATATAAGGTGCCTCTCATCATGCCATGGGTCAGCCCCTGATCCCACATAACTAAGCCCAGATTAGGTCCACTTTCTACCCAAGGGAACTTGGGAAGGGAGAAGGAGAACATATATTTAAACATTTATATACAAATACCTAAAAAGATAAGCATCTGGGACATATTAGGAGTATAGTTCATACAGAATGTGTTGGATGCCATTTACATAAGCTTGTTGTATGCTCTTAATACAACAGAGGTGTAAAATGCTATTTGATTAACTTACATTCTTTTAAGATTTCTACAGTGTATGTACTTCCATGAGTATGGCAATCAACCCCTCAGCCTGAAGAAAGGGGTGAATCAAAAGCAAAATTAAACAACTCCTTGCTAAAAGGATTAAAGTGTACAGTAGCCAAGCAACAAATTGAAGAAAGATTAGTACAGCTTACACAGTACACAATATAAGGCTACTTTTGAACTGCCTCTTCTGATGTTTACACAGCCTAGCCTAAAGTTCAAAAGTAAACTTGAGTAACATCTACCAGTACTTCAACAGGAGCCAGATAGCATGGTTTTTAATCATTCTAATCCTGAAGTACTAAGGGAAAAAACTTCCTTTGATTTCACTGGCAGTAGGGTTATCAGGATTTAACTTTACTGCATAGAGAGAGTTTATCTATCTCAACCTAGAACAAAGCTGGATCTGTGGTAGTTTTCTTCTTCCTTCACAGGTCCCTTGTTTACCCATTCCTGATTCAGTGACAGGTTGCTATGTAGTGCAATGCTTACTGCTATCACTCTCCTTTCTCCCAGGGTTAGGTACAATATTTATTATCACTTTTTGATGAGAAGTCTTTTATGATTACTGATAATTTGAGGAAATATCTTTTTCACACTTCCTTACTTTCAGACATTGGAGTAGAAAATGTCTCTCTCTCAAACTGTCTAGCTTATATGGTGCTCTCCAATCACCATAGTACCTCACAATCTTTAATGTATTTATCATCACAAAACCCCAGTTAGGTAAGGAAGTGCTGTTCTCCATTTCCCAGATGGAAACTGAGTCACAGAGACTCAGCAATTTACCCTAGAACAGGTCACACAGGAAGTCTGTGGCAGAGCAGAGAACTCAATGGGGTTCTCCCAAGTCCTCAGCTAGGATTCTAACCACAGGACCATCCTTCTTCTCACTACTGCACAGTCTCTTGGTTTAAACTGTGCTTGGTGCTTCCCAAATTCCACCTCCAGTTTATGGTTACTTATTCAGTGTTTGGTGGGAGTCTGCATTAAGGTGGTCTGAACACAAAAGCTGCACCACTTTAACTGTATATGTATATTTAATCAGTACACCCCTACAAGTATACACAGTTATACTGGTATAACGGTGCTTTACACAAGTACAGATATTCCTAAATGGGAAGAAGGGAATAAGTTTTACTGGTATAAGGCACTTTTATAGTAGTATAAATGCATTCACACTAGGAGTTGTACCAGTATAAATGTTTCAGTATAAAAATCACACCCCAACTGGCACAGTTAGAATAATACATAACCGGTCTGTATACTAGGCCTTACTTTTCCATATGTCACGATGAGAAGGTAGTCTGATCACACAATATAGTTCTGTGCAGGGATCTCAAACATTTTAGCTTGTTGCTGTTCATTGTTGTTCTTCCAAAATGTCTCGTATGTTGGTGTTGTAAGTGCTGGTCTAGGATTCTAATCATTTTTCAGCTGTGGGTGGGACTATTTACTTCACAGGTCAGGATGCTGGAGTTGCTGAGCTCAGGGACCAATGCTATATGTGAGTAGATCATGCTTTATTCACATTTAATTTTTGATCATTTAATTTTTTGCAGTAGAAGGAGCATTTGCTATATTGGTTGAAATGGCACCAGAAGATTAATACGCTTTTCTGTATGTTGATGAGCAGGGGGAATCAGCATTCTACTGCTCTGCAGCCATTGTTGCTGGAGTTCCTGTGCATATGGAATATTTGCTTTCAGAATTACTATGTAGGGTTGGTCACTACCAGTATAACCACTTGATAAAGTCGGGCCTCAGACTTCACTCCCTCATAGTATAATGGGTTGGATTATACTGTGAAATAACTTTAATAGTAGTTTTATTGGAGAGTTATATCTAGTTAGTGGTTTCTTTAAAGTACAGAAAGACCATAAAGCTTTTACTTGTAACACATTATTTTCCAGCAACTGAGAATTTTATAGCGCTTCCCACTAGAGGAACCAATGTTGTTCCTTAGTCAGCCAGAGGAGATGCCATTGAGCAGTGAGAGGAAACTGCTCTCACTTTCAGGAACAGTGCCTTCTGTCTCTCCCACCCCAGATTATGCCTGCATTGAAAACAAGAGTCTGGGATTGGCAATTTAACCAAGGGCTCCTCTGTCACACTAAAGACCACTAGACTATTCCTCTACAGTATAGTATTTTCTTGAGTGACATCAGTACTCATCTATTCAATAATCCACTCAATAAAGTTAATGTCTTCCTTGCTTGTTTCGGCATTAGTGTTGATTACACAGCATAGCTGTTTAATTAAATTGTTTCATATTAGTTTTTCCATTCAAGATGGAATGACTCTCAGATATTTTCTAATATCTATAATTATGAACTAAGTGGACTTGTTGAGTTCATGGCGAAGGCACATTTGCTAAATAATTTTATCAAAGGACTAATAATGGGGTTTCAATTGGATTCAGTCTTCAACATGCCAATGGTTTATTAAGGAAGTGTGTAAACATGAATGAGAATACAGTTATTTTGAGTGGTACATGAGGGTGTTACTAGAAGTAATAGGATGAAATTAAGAGAAAAGTGTACGTTGAATAATAGAGGAAGGATTGAATGTGGGTGTTCAGAGCACCTCTTACACACAGAGACTATTCCTAGTTTTTGGCAAATATTAATAATTTACTACACTCTCTTCCCCTGGGGGGAAAGAGCAGTATATTTTAATACTGTTAGTAGGTGTGCCCTGATTACCAGATCTGGCAATTTTACTAATTTTGGACAGTGTGGGGAGCCATAATGAAGAAAGGTAGGACAGTTACTGTATAATTAACAAGCACAATGTATTAGAGTTTTCAATTCTGCTTTGTGATGTTTGCAGTCCAGTCACTTCTAGTTATAGCCTTTGAACTTTTCCCAAGGGCTGCTGATGCTTGATCTAAAGCCTGAAGAAAGATGAACTGCAACTGCCACATTTAATTACATGAAAGAGACATTTAAATACAGACTCTGGACTGATCTACGCAAGAGTATTGTACAGATTTAATTAGAACTGTTTTGAAACTAATTTAATTAAATTGGTACAATTTTCTAATGTAGACAAGGCCAGAGTTGGTCGGTCGGTATGTTTGGGTTTTGTTGTTGTTGTTGCTGGGGGGTTTTTGTTATTAGTCTCCCATGTAGAGAGCCAAGCAGTCTTTGAACCTAGCCACCACCAGCAACCCTAGGGGAACTTTGTAGCTCTAGCCCTGGAGCCCTGCATGAAATTACTAGATGTGCAGTAGACAACTTTTATTCCAAGAAAGAACTGCCATGTGATGTCCATGTTTTGGGTTAAATTATCTCCACATACATAATACTTACACCCAGTTTAACTTTGATTGGTCGATGTTGTCTCATGCCTGTAACTTTAAAACTAGTGAGGTTTTTTATACTCAACTAGGGGTACGTCTATACTTACCGTCCGGGTCGGCGGCTAGCATTTGACTTCTCGGAGTTCGATATATCGCGTCTAATCTAGACGCAATATATCGAACTCCAAACGCGCTCCCGTAGACCGCGAACGGCGGTGGTGGAGTCGACAGGGGAGCCGCAGACTTCGATCCCCCGGCGTCTGGACGGGTGAGTACTTCGAACTAAGGTAGTTCGAGTTCAGCTACGCTATTCGCGAAGCTGAACTTGCGTACCTTAGTTCGACCCCCCCACCTTAGTGTAGACCAGGCCTAGGATTATATTCTTCCTTCATGACTACAGATCTGACAAGTTTGAAGTTTTTATATTTCAGAGGTGAAGCCCTAGCTATAATGAAGTCAATAACAAAACCTTTATTGACTTCAGTGGGCCAGAATTTTACCCTAGAAGTTTGAGTGGAATGCTAAAAGAAGTTTTAAAATTAAGCTCTATAGACCAGCCACTGGATAGTGACTAAATAGGATCGTGTAGTTTCCTTGCTCATTAGCTACAAAAAACAAATGGCAAACTGCATTCTTTATGGCTCACACATCACCAGTAACCTTGACCCAACTGAGGTGTATTCCAGGTGTAGTTAAAGTAAAGTTTGTCTTTACCTGTAGACAAAGTAAAGATTCTGCATTTGAAATGTAATAATTCTGTTGATGAACAACTCAGAAAATAATCTATCTCAATCTCCCAGATCTGTATTAGCTCTGCAGAGGCAACAGGAGTAAAACAAAACAATTTATATAATATCAAAGTTAGCAGATATGACTGAACTTACTCACCAAGGAGATTTGTGAAACAAGGCACTATTTTTTTAAAACAGTAACTGCACTCTAAAACTTGCTCCACTGAAAATCCTCCCCCTCACCCCCTATCACACATCAGAAACTCAAAAATGGCCAAATGACTTAGCCTAAATGTTAATTTGTTTGGTAAATTTGAGCTGAGGCAAATGGGTCACTTTTCAACAAAAGAGAAAAATGTAATAGAGTCAAAAGTGATTGAAAACAGGGGGCTCAAATGGAAACAACTGCTTAATCTTATCTCTAGGGCATTCGTTGCCACAAATGCAATCATGCACATTCAGAAAATAAAGGAAACCCAGTACTGACTTAGGCTATGTCTACATTATGGACCTTACAGCAGCACAGTTGTACTGCTGCCAGCTGCACCACTGTAAGATCTCCTGTGTAGCTGCTCTATGCCAGTAGGAAAAAGATCTCCCACTGGCATAATTAAACTACCCCCAACAAGCAGCGGTAGCTATGTCAGTGGGAGATGCTCTCCCATTGACATCGCACCCTGCACACCGGTGCTTTTGTCAGTGAAACTTATATCGGTTGGGAGGTGTTTTTTCACACCCCTGACCGACAAAAGTTTTGCTGACAAAAGTGTTCGTGTAGACAAAGCCTTAGTTTCTTTAACTATGACACATTAAAATGTTTATAATAAGATTACTCCAGTTAGAACTGCTTTTCGAGTGTAAACTCCCGAAGGTGATGAACCAAAGTGGTTACCTTAATATGGAGGTTCCTGAGGAAAAATTGGGAAGTTCTAAATATATCAGCAGCTGTTAAAGAGGAAGTTTAACCAAGATGTGGTCTTCCTCAGGGTTAAGTCCTAATACATATGATGGGCTTACAATCTATCAAAGTAAATTCTGCATGGATTTAGTGTGAAAATATTTATTGCATTTATTCTCGCTATTACTGAGTCTTATCATAATGCAGTTACATTAACTATTTCATTTTATGTTCTTTGAGTCTTGTATCAAAGAAGAGACTCTCAGCAAGTCTATTTTTTCTTAAACTGTCAGTTTATACACTACTACTACTACTACTACATAACCTACCCAGCCCAGTAGTTTATAAAGATAGCATTTTGTAAGTTACTCTATTTAATTCTACAGGTTAGAACCATAGGGTTAGAAGGAATCGCAAGGGTCATCTAGCCTAACCCCCAGGGGTAGCTCTAGCTTTTTTGCCGCCCCAAGCACAGCAGTCAGTCAGCCAACCCACCGCCGAATTGCTGCCAAATCCGTGGGACCAGCGGACCTCCCACAGGCAAGCCGCTGAAGGCCTCGCAGGGACCGGCAGAGCGCCCCCCACGCGCTTGGAGCACTGGTGCCTGGAGCCGCCGCTGCTAACCCCCTGCCAAGTTGCAGGATTTGTTGGGTCTAAACCATCCTAGACAGATGGCAATCCAGCCTCCTTTTGAAAACTTCCAGTGAAGGTGTCATAGGTCTCTTAGAGCTGTTGGGTTCCAAAATGGGGATCTGCATGGACTCCTCTAAACTAAAATCCTAGTTTAGATGTGGTAAAAGCTGCCACCACCCAATAATGTACGTGTATTGGGACACAGTCCTTCCCCAAAATCCTTGGGGATCCCAAGAGCCCCAAATCCATGGAGTTCTTACACCCAGGAGAAATAAACCATTCCCCCCTGCTTCCTCCCCTCTCCCTTTTCCTAGGAGAGATACCGGGATCCAACTACAGAGGGACGCCTTCCTCCTCCCTCCTCCCTTTTCCCTGAGAATTCACCCAAGGAAAGATCAACCAAGTCCTTAACAGAAAAGATGTATTAAAGAATAAAAAGAAAGTAACTGTCTCTGTAATACCAAGATGGAACAATACACAGGGTCTAAACTTATTAATCTCTGGAGAGAATCCCCCCTCCTTTCTTTCTCAGTAAAAGCAATAACCGTACAGAATTAAAGAAATTCTATAGCGAAACACACAATTGCAAATGTAGAAATCAAATTATAAGACTAATCCACCTTTCTAATTAATACTCACTATTGGATAGTAGGAACTACTCCAGGAGAACTTGGAGACATGTTTGGCCTCTCTTAGATCCAAAGAGAGAACAGAGCAAACAAGGAACACAGACAAAGGCTTCCCTCCACAGAGATTTGAAATTATCCTGTCCCTTGATTGGTCCTCTGGTCAGGTGTTTCTCAGGTTACTGAGCTTGTTAACCCTTTCCAGGTAAAAGAGACCTTAACCCTGATCTGTTTATTTATGACAGAAGGAGCTTCCACAACCTCCCTATTCTAAACAAACCCATGACTCCTTTTAAAAGAAGCAAGTGATTCCCTTTTCGTCTGTGTTAACTCAAGAAGTGGACTGAATAGGGGTTTATTTTCCAAAATACGGTTTCCCCCACATCTGACAGCTTTCAAAGTATTGTTTATATTTCTGCCCTTCATAGAGAAAGCAAAGGTGTTCATTTCCCCTATAAGGCTGACTCTGCCACATTCCAAAGCATGCAAGTAAAAATATCCTTCTTTGTCATTGGTCATTTGTCAAGAGATATGGCAGGAAGCAAGGGTCTCATACCTACCCTCGTTTGAAAACCAAACAGGATGCCGGATGCTGTGACCGAATGCACTCCTGTATTCATACCTCCCCGCTATTGTAATAATCTTTGTACAAACTATGCCTTGTGAGGTATCAATTGAAAACTAATAACTCCCTGGTCAATCATATCCTGGTGAAATGTGTGTAGCAAAGTTGTGTGTAAACTGAAGTTATGAACATAAACTGAAATTATGACTGAAATGTGTTTACCAGACAAGCCTGCAGAGGAAGTAAATCTATTTCTCAAAGACAAAGGACAAGCTGATGCCTCTAGTCAGGTGTCATCGAAGTTGATTGTCAATCATCTGTCAAGTGGATGTCCTTTGGCAAGGAAGGGGGACAGGAATAGATGGAGCTGCATTTTAGCAAACAACAACATGGACTCTCTTTCACCACATGACTCCATGTCTCCGTCCTCACAGCTGGAAGGAACTTTATCTAGGGGTAATCCTCAGGAAAATGCATTTTCCAAGGGTGACTATAAAATTGAGGGGAGAAAATACCCTGGGAGATATCTCTCTGTCTCTCTCTCACACCCACATCCACACCCCCTAAGGCAGCAAAGGACTGAGCCCTTTGACTTCGGGGGTGGCCCTGACCTGAGAAATTGGTCAGCAATGTTTCTGTAAACCAGGGGCAGCTTCAGGCACCAGCACGCCAAGCATGTGCTTGGGGTGGCAAGCCGCGAGGGGCGCTCTGCTGGTCGCCGCAAGGGTGGCAGGCAGGCTGCCTTCGGCGGCTTGCCTGCAGAGAGTCCGCTGGTCCCGCAGCTTTGGCAGACCTCCCGCAGATGTGCCGCCGAATCCGCAGAACCGGGGACCTCCCGCAGGCAAGCCGCTGAGGGCAGCCTGTCTGCAGTGCTTGGGGCAGCAAAACACCTAGAGCCGCCCCTGCCTTAAACCAAATCTAGTTTAAGTCTTATCTACTAAAGATCATTTTACCTTTATTCTTCTTGTAACTATGTCTGACTTTAATACCTTGTACTCAAAATCTCTTTGTAGTTAAATAAACTTTTTATATTTTATTCAAAACTAATCCAGAGTTGTGTTTAAAGTAGCAAGCTGTTGCAGATTGACCCCTTACAGGGGCAACGGACCTTTGATAACTGAACTGTCCAGGAGAGGGCTAGGCAGTGCAGAACACATGTTTTTGGGGAGAAGTCAGGCCTGGGAGTGTGGTGGGATCACCCTGCACATAGTAACCGAGGCTGATGGAAGCCAGAGGATGGCTGGTATGTTGCTGACAGGCTGCTGGGGTCAGAGTTGTTGGACCAGGGCTGCAGCTATACACAGACTCTCAGGGTGCGACCTACATTCTGGCAGGCTGTTTGTGGGCAACCCAGGCTGGGAGTACAACAGCAGATCATTGTGAGGCATCCAGTGGGGCTGGAACCCTTTTAATACAGTAACTCCTCACTTAAAGTCATCCCAGTTAATGTTGTTTTGTTGTTATGTTGCTGACCAGTCAGAGAACATACTCGTTTAAAGTTGCACAATGCTCCCTTATACCGTTGTTTGGCAGCCGCCTGCTTTGTCCACTGCTTACAGGAAGAGCAGCCCATTGGAGATAGCTGGTGGGAGCTTGGAACCAGGGTGGGCTGCTAGGCCCCCTAGGTTCCCTGTGCAGCAGCCACCCAGCAGGCTATCCAGTGCCAGGCAGTTCAGCTGTCCCTCCCTTCACTGCCGTGCGCTGCTCCCGCCCTGTGCCTTGGAGCTGCTCCCGGGAGCCTCCTGCTTGCTGTGCAAGGGCAGGGGGAGAGAGAGGTGCTAATGTCAGGGCATAGGCACCGGGTCCATGGGTGCTCTGGGGCTGGAGCACCCACAGGGAAAAATTAGTGGGTGCTCTGCACCCACTGGCAGCCAAGCTCCCCTGCCCCATGTCCTCCTCCTCCCCTGAGCATGCCATGTCCCCACTCCTCTGCCTACCTCCCAGCTTTTCCCACCTGGCTGCTGCCAAAGAGCTGTTTGGCAGCATTAACATGCTCCAGGAGGGGGGGAGGAGCAGAAATGCGGTGCGCTCAGGGGAGGAGGCAGGGCCGGAGCGGGGATTTGGGGAAGGAGTTGGAATATTGGCAGGGAGGGGGCAGAGTTGGGGTGGGGACTTTGGGGAAGGGTTGGAATGGGGGTGGGGCAGGGGTGGGAAGAGGTGGGGCCTCATGGAAGGGGTGGAGTGGGGATGGGGCAGAGAAGGGGTCAAGCACCCACAGGAAAGAGGGGAAGTTGGCATCTATGTATCAGGTTGTCCCCCACACCCCTGCTTCTGCCCCCCATCTCCAGAGAGCAGGGTGGGGACGTGACAGGGCTCAGGACGGAGGGAGCTTGCTGGCAGCAGCTGCTGTCTCAACTTGCTGATCTACTTAAAAAGGCAATGTACTTAGAGTGGGGGTCAGTGTACCTAAAGGGGAAATGCGCATCTCTCTCTCTCTCTGACACATATGGGGTGTGTCTGTCTGTCTGTCTCTCTCTCTCTCTCTCTGCCATGCTGTCTCCCCTCCCTGCATTCCTGCTGCCTTGTAGAGTGTGAGGCTACATTAACAATGTGATAACCCTTGAGGGCTCAGCAGTAAGGTATTCCCTGGGAAATATCCCACCCTCTGACTCCACCACCTCAACCAAGCTTCACAGTCATCATTGCTGTGTACAGTATTAAATTGTTTAAAACTTATACTGTGTGTGTGTGTGTGTGTGTGTGTGTGTGTGTCTCTCTATATATATATATGTATATATATAAAATATAGTCTTTTGTCTTGCAAACAAAATTTCCCTGGAACCTACTCCCTTTTCCCCCTCCCCCCCATTTACATTAATTCTTATGGGAAAATTGGATTCGCTTAACTTTGTTTCGCTTAAAGTGGCATTTTTCAATGACATAACTACAATGTTAAGTGAGGAGTTACTGTGGTGGAGGTGCTGAAAGCCAGCCCTCCTACCCCTGTCCGTGCCCGCACCCAGCTGGGGCCTGGAGCAGTGCCATATCTCTGGGAGGGGGGACCCGGACAAGGGGGCAAATGATGGGGGCGGGCACAGGGCCAGGAGCACTACCCCAGCCATGGGGTTAGTGGCCAGAACCCCAGGAGCAGACCCCTGGGAGCCAGGGGCCGGCAGGGAGCAGGGCCAGCGCATCAAGAGCAGAGCCCAGGGCATGGGGACAACGGTCAGGAAGTGGGGCCCCAGCATGGAGCCGGCGGCCTGGGACCAGGGCCGGAGGCTGAGGCTCAAGCCCAAAAATATAGGTGCTGCAGCAAGCCCCACGCCCCTAGTTCCTGCACCTATGGAGGCACCCAAGGTTACAGGGCAGATGGCGACAGCCCCTCACTCGTCTGAACTGCACCCCAGAACACGACAGATGCTCACTAAGATCTCCTTAGGAAGTGCACAATTCATAATAAACCTGAATATTATCCTCTGTCTTCACCAATGAAGCCTAAGGGGAGGAAAAAAGAGCCTAAAAGCATGACTATTAAAGATAGACTAACAGTAAACAAGGAAGCTGAGCACATATCTATGCAGAGCATTGTTTATTTTTCTCTGCAATGGTATGTAAACTTAATGTTTCTGTGTAATTGTATGTAAACTGTTAAAATGTATGAACTGTAGTTTAGTATTTCAGGGACAGCTGTTATCCTGTTATGGTTTAAGAATGTCTTCTGTTATTGCACCAGTTTATCCAATGATAGATTTGACTGGCTAATTTGATATTTGCAACGTCTCCCTGGAGCACACAATTTGATTAATCGATTTTTGCTGTGTGAACGCTTTTGTAGCTACCTGTGGAGTAGTAGCAATACATATCTTAAGATTGCCTAATACTAGCCATTTTAACCCCTTTTTTTCTATTGTGCATGACTTTGGCAAACAAATCATTCGGGTTGAAGTTTTCCATGCTTTGTCTCTGCATTGGATATGAATAAAAATTGAATCAGCCATTTTTCAAAAAATGAGGTTGAATGGTCCCTTAGAATATATGCTAGCTACTTATGCTAAACTATCTGTTTGCTCCTGTATTTATCTGTGATACTGAGTACTTTTTCCAGACCTGAGGAAGAGCTCTGTGTAGCTCAAAAGCTTGTCTCTCTCACCAACAGAAGTTGGTCCACTAAAAGATATTACCTCACCTACCTTGTCTCTCTAATATGCTGGGACAGACACAACTACAACTACACTGCATAGTGCATTCATTTTGGCCTTTCCAAACGTATGACTGCCTGACTTTGCAACCTTCATGTTCTTTTAACGGTGTTTTTGTACATAACATTAGAAGTGTTTAAACTCCTCAGACATAGGAATATACAGTTCTTACAGTGCTTTACCAGGATTTGCACAGCTTGATTTTTATCTCCAATCCCAGTCAAACAGGCAGAACATTTGAATGAGTTCCCTCCACCAAGAGAAAGGACAGAACGCTGGAATCAGAAGAGTCTGTGACAATTGGAGAGAAAAGGGAAAAACTGAAGCAAGAACAGGGGAGCCTCCCTTGCCCTTCCCCCACCTCCCTGCTAAGAGGAGAGGGGAATAGACAAGGCAGGAAGAAGAGACAGGCAGTGAGGGAAAGCTTGTGGGAATCTGGGTTAAGGGTGTGAGTAGAGCTGTGTGTCACAAAGGCAGAAAGCAAAGAGGTGAGAGGAAAAACAAATAATCAAAAGAACCGGGGAAGAAAGACAGACTGTGAAATTCCCCTGGAAGGATAAGTGCCAACCTCGGTATCATCTCACTGTACTCAGGGTAAAAGGTTTGATTTACAGCCCAAGCCTCATTGAAATATAATGGTTAAAACCTTCTTCAATGAATAACTTGTGTTTCCAGGACAGTAACTAGTTCTGCTGACAGGTAAAAAGGCTCAGAAGCTGACACTATTAGTGCCAAAGAATTCATGATGTGGCTGCCAAATCCCAACATCGCACTGCTATCATATATATTTATAAAGGCACTCATCGCTGTACTACCTAGGTACGTAATAGGGACTTTCAGTTCATACCTGTCTCCACGATGTTCACTATTCATTACTAAGAAATTTATAACTTCTTTGGGTAGCCTCTGCTCTCAATATAGCACATAAAATATAGCACAGGAAGACTTTTAGCCACCACATTTAGATGTTACCTCTGCTGGCCCATACCCCGATTGGGGTGACGGGCATGAGTGAGTGAGTGAGTCTGCTAAGTGGCTGTACCTGAAGAATCAGGATTTGTCAGGTTACCACAGAGTGGTGTCTGAAATTTGTACTTCAGTCACACCTACTGTGTGCTAGATGCTGCCCAAACATATGAAGACACAGTTTTCTACTATAATTGAAATAAACAGGAAATAACTATTAGAAAGTTACTTTTAAAATGTTAGCTGCTTTGTGGTAATGTGACAACTTTCATTGAGAAAGAAATTGAGAGAACCAGAACTGCCCTAAGATTTTCTAAAAGCACTTTCAACTTCTCACTCATAGGTGTTTGGAGTCCAGACCATCCTTTCCACTGGAAACCAAGGACTGCTAAGGAATCTGGAAAGGCAAGCCTTGGAAAATGCAAACTTATTTTAAAATGTTAAATTAAAAAAGGAAAACAAAAAAATTGCTGTCCTGACAGGAACTAACATTTCCACATTTTCCCTCCAAAAATGGAATTAAGGTATCCTGCAAAGGAAAAAAAAAATCTTTTTTTCTACTTTGTGTAGGGCCTGATGTTATTTATGGCTTTGTTTGTTTGTTTTTAAATTTTTGAAAATGCCCCCTCCTCCCTTGGTTTCGTTGAAAAACACAGAGAAGCAGACTGGGAGCTTTCCTTCCACGGGGAGGGGTAGTCTAACAGCCCTTCTCTCTCAATTGATAATTATTCTTGCCTCTTACAGATTAACTATCTGAAAGACAGCTAATTGAAGATTCATTAGATGTATTAACCTTGGCACAAAGTGGGAATGTGCTAATAAAGTTTGCAGATGACACAAAGCTGGGAGGTATTGCCAATACAGAGAAGGGCCAGGATATCATACAGGAAGATCTGGATGACCTTGTAAACTGAAGTTTAATAGTGAAAAGTGCAAGGTCATGCATTTAGGGATTGATAACAAGAACTATTGTTATAAGCTGGGGAGGCATCAGTTGGAAGTAACAGAGAAGGAGAAGGACCTCGGAGTATTGGTTGATCACAGGATGACTATGAGCCCCCAATGTGATACGTCTGTGAAAAAAGCTAATGCAGTCTTGGGATGCATCAGGCAAGGTATTTCCAGTAGAGATAAGGAGGTGTTAGTACCATTATACAAGGCACTGGTGAGACCTCATGTGGAATAGTGTGTGCAGTTCTGGTCTCCCATGTTTAAGAAGGATGAATTCAAACTGGAAGAGGTTCAGAGAAGGGCTACTAGGATGATCTGAGGAATGGAAAACTTGGCATATGAAAGGAGACTCAAAGAGCTTGGCTTGTTTAGCCTAACCAAAAGAAGGCTGAGGGGAGATATGATTGCTCTCTATAAATATATCAGAGAAATAAATACTAGGGAGCGAGAGAAACTATTTAAGCTCAGTATCAATGTGGCTACAAGAACAAATGGATATAAACTGTCCATCAGGAAGTTTCTAATCATCAGAGGAGTGAAGTTCTGGAACAGCCTTCCAAGGGGAGCAGTGGGTGCAAAAGACATATCTGGCTTCCAGACTAAGCTTGATAAGTTTATGGAGGGGATGGTATAATGGGATAGCCTAATTTTGGCAATTAATTAGTCTTGGACTACTAGCGGTAAATATGCCCAATGGCTTGTGATGGGATGTTAGATGGGGTGGGATCTGAGTTACTACAGAGAATTCTTTCCTGGGTGCCTGCCCACATGCTCACAGTTTAGCTGATTGCCATATTTGGGGTTGGGAAGGAATTTTCCTCCAGGGCAGATTGGCAGAAGCCTTGGGGGTTTTTCACCTTCCTATGCAGCGTGGGGCACGGGTCACTTGCTGGAAGGTTCTCTGCACCTTGAAGTCTTTAAACCATGATTGGAGGACTTCAATGCCTCAGACACAGGTTTGATACAGGAGTGGGTGGGTGAGATTCTGTGGCCTGCATTGTGCAGGAGATCACACTAGATGATCATAATGGTCCCTTCTGACCTTAAAGTCTACGATTCTATGAATACAAAATGTGTAACAAAAAACAGATTCCAAAGAATTCCTGCAAATTAGGACTGAAGAAAGGTGAATGGACTGAAGAAAGGTGAACCCATAACCACTTCTTTATAGCTGTAGTTACTAATTTGCATGAGGAGAAATATACATTAAGTTACATCATACGAGCTCTGCCACTCAGCTAGTCAATTTTAAGGTGTAAGCTGTCCCTCTTTTTGTTTACTGACTTGGTAACCTAGTGAAGAATCACAATTAGATTATTTCCCTTTTAATGGACACCTTCCACCCAGGGCAGTCATCTGTTTTAAAGGCATTAAAATAATCCCTCATTAAATTCAACTCACAATTGACCACATAGTCTCTTATGCATTGTGTGGGTCATTTCTGAGACACAGCCACTCTCATTAGTGAAATAGTTTGTAGGGTGTATGTAGTTCCATGATTAACCAGCATGTGCCAGTAGCCTCTCTTAAATCTTTAGATTTAGGTTTAAGACTGATCTTGGAGCTGGTTCACAGTTCTAGACCCTCAGATGAATTAGTTTTATCTTCTACAGTTTCCTGCCATCATGTGGAAATACATTTTATTTAACTGTTGCAGTATATTGGATCCCTCTCAATTTCTCAACCATCAGGTACGTTGACAGCCACCTCCTCCATGAAGATTACAGACAAAACACCTAAAAAGTTGAACTGTTAAGTGATACCAATTAGAGTTCTATTCAAGCAGGGGGAAAAATAGGTCAAGGCAGGGCCGCCCAGAGAATTCCGGGGGCCCGGGGTCTTCGGCGGCGGGGGGCCCCCGCTCAGGGGCAGCTCTAGACCCCAGCGCGCCAAGCAGGCGCGGGGGGCGGCATTTGGCTCCGGTTGAGCTCCCGCAGGCATGCCTGCGGGAGGTCCAGCCGAGCCGCGGGAAGAGGGGAAACACTCCAGGGGCCCCGGAAAACACTCGTGGGGGCCCCTGCGGGACGCGGGGCCTGGGGCAAATTGCCCCTCTTGCCCCCCCCTCTGGGCAGCCCTGGGTCAAGGACAGGGAGAATTGTTAGGGTTTATGCAGGGCTGGTGCAAGGAAGTTTTGCACCCTAAGCAAAACTTCCACCTTGCGCCCTCCCCCCCAGCCCTGCCGCAACTCCCCGCCCCCCCCCTCCGCCCTGAGGTGCCCCCACCCTGCTTCAGCTCCCCCCCCCCGAGCCATGCAGCACCTCCCCACCCCAGCTCACCTCTGCTCCGCCATCCTCCATGAGCACACTGCCCCTGCTCTAATTCTCCTCCCCTCCCAGACTTGCGGCACCAAACAGCTGATTGGCACTGCAAGCCTGGGAGGCAGGAGAAGTGGAGCAGCAACTGCGTGCTGGGGGAGGAACCACTGTAAAAAAAAAAAAAAAGTGGGGGCACCGCTTTTTGGTGCCCCCAAATCTTGGCGCCCTAGGCAACTGCCTAGTTCACCTTAATGGTAGCACCTGCCCTGGGTTTATAGCACATACTTCTCACCTCTCCTTTTAAAGAAGAGAGAAGAGAAATAACAAAATAATTATTCCAACAAAAACAAAAAAGCTAACTTGTTTAAAAACTTGAGTTGCCAACACCAGAACATTTACTTCTCTGTGTGTTGAAGAAATAATTCTTCTAAACCCAGATTTGAGGGGAGAAGGGATAGCTCAGTGGATTGAGCATTGGCCTGCTAAACCCAGGGTTGTGAGTTCAATCCTTGGAGGCCACTTAGGGATCTGGGGCAAAACATTGGTCCTGCTAGTGAAGGCAGGGGGCTGGACTTGATGACCTTTCAAGGTCCCTTCCAGTTCTAGGAGATTGGTATATCTCCAATTATTACCTTTAATCTTGCTGTCTATCAATATCTAAGCAGATCTTTAGGGTACTTACATGCATTCCAGATTCAGCTAGTATATCTAAAGAGAACAGGAATTCTGATTAAGAACCTAAATGCTGACCCACAAGAGCTTTTAAGCAGAATTTTAGATTTAGAATAAAAACTTCAGAATCCTCCTGAACTTTTTTAGCTCCATTAGCTCCTTTAATTAAACTTTATATTTTAAAGTTATAATTCCTGGACAGATTTTCAAGAGTCTTAATCTTCCTAGAGAGTAAAATCAGTTTGTGGCACAGTGGAGAATATTCAAACACATCATTTTCAAAGGCAGAATACAAGCAGCATTAAATATTTTCCCTCAAAACCACATCTATTTGTATTATTTTAGACAAGAGTTAAAACATCTTATCTTCTTGTTTTATTTCAAGGGACTTAATTGACAATCAATATTTGCTGATGTGATTCAGCAGAGCCACTACATAAGACTGTAGCAATAGAGCCAAAATATCTTAATATTTTACTTCAAAAAAGTTACCTCTGAAATGAAGAATAAAGATTATCACCCATAGGCAATATCCCTCTTTTTTCTGAACTGTACTACCTTTACTAATAAAAATAAATATTTCTACAGAGCATTAGTAGCACCTCAGGCCTATTCACTATTGACAACACTATTGTCATTGAATCTCATGATAATTATTGTTTTCCTTGAAGCGCCAGCTCCTAAAGTCAAGGGAATGTGATGATTTCCACCTTCATTCTTAAAGAAAATTTGAGCCCTCATAGCTATGAAGAAAACTTCAAAATATGACCACAGTGCACCCTAAAGTCTCAAAAAACAAAAGGCAAATTAAAAGAACATCATATCTATTATTTTTACATAATCTCATTATTTTAAAGCCAATCTATGTTTTTTGGTAAAACTAACTCATAACATTTGGGTTGGCAATATTGTTACCTTTAAGCCAGCTTGACTATATAATAGTTTTAGAAACTTCCACCTCCTTTAGGAAGTTCTCTTCCTTTATATTGGAACTTTTCCCAGCATGCTCCAATTTTTGCAGCTGAACCTTTAAATTACAGATGAGGAAACAGCTGTAACCATATAGTAGCCATTTTAGAAACAATGAATGGATTACTGCAGGCTGGAACTTTTCCTTTCTCATGGTAATTTATGTATTTTGGGGCTCTGTTTGTTACAAAGTTGTTTTTAAAGATCATTTAGGTTTTTTTAACAATGACACATTCTTTATGGGGCTATAAAGCCTGGGTTTCCTTACTTCCCCCAATCTAATCCCAGTCTTCCTACCAAACTAGTTTCTTTATGGTGAGATAGCATCCTAGATCTTTTTCACATCTGAGTAATGATAAAAAGGACTTATAGGCCCCCAAGTGTCTGTTATCACTATACATATAGTCATACAAGTAGGAGCTCTCAGAACTTACGCCCAAGTTATATTTTGTAATTATAATTAATTCAGCAGAGGTGGTTATAAGATTTTCATCTAAGAAAATAGAAAAGGAAGATTCCACTTGTCCTTTTAGTAGAAACTCTTCTTCTTAAGAAGAAAAAAAAGTTTCTGCTCCAGAATTTCTTAACCAAATCATTTTTTTAAGGAGAGTCTGATAACTTTTCTTTTTTATGAGTGAGTCTCAAGGGGCTTGTGAAATACTTGTGGTACCTGGTCCTCTCATATTTCATATTGCCCCCTCACTATTTAGCACATTTCATATTTTCTTAGGCATCACTCAGTTCCTTTCATCCCAAAACAAATTTTTGAACACCCTAAAGATGACTTTTAATTTTGCTATATTAGTGCTTTCACTAATTAGAAATGGTGTAACTTGACCCATTTCCTTTTGCGTTCTTGGAGTTAATTATCTAAGATGTGAAATGTATAGTTTATTATTGCACTTTTTTTTCCCTGGCTGCTTTAAAAATCTCTATTCTTATCATTTGTCTGTTGTTATAATTGTTTTTGCTGCATTCTCACTTCTCATGAGAATTTCACAACTGTGTTCTATATCAAATACTTGTCTTCATCATTGTGTAGTAACTTTCATGGAAATATCTCTACAGGGTGTGCACCTGACAATTTCCAGAATTCTGACATTTTGGTCCATGTTTGGTTCTTTACTAAGCAAACTGCAAACCTTTGTTTCCTCTCGATATATTCTTTATGTGCTACTGTTATCTTAGATGGAGTATATATTACTTGATGGCGTATAGTATGTCATCACATAATTAGACTATAGTAAACATACACAGGGGGCAAAGTATATATTGTGAATTATCTTCATTTTCACATTTCCTGACTTATGAGTGAGTGACTGTGTAGGCAATGATGTGCATGAAGTCAGTGAGTGTCTCTCACCTGTAGGGAGAGCAGCATAGCAGAGTTAAGTAATGTCATGAGGATGAGGAGGAGAACTTTGCTCAGGGCTTGGCTACACTCAAAACTCCAAAGCGCTGCCACGGGAGGCTCCCACGGCAGCGCTTTGAAGTGTGAGTGTGGTCGCGGCGCCAGTGCTGGGAGAGAGCTCTCCCAGCGCTGCAGGTACTCCACCTCCCCGAGGGGATTAGCTTACAGTGCTGGGAGCCGCGCTCCCAGCGCTGGGGCACTGTTTACACTGGCGCTTTACAGCGCTGTAACTTGCAGCGCTCAGGGGGGTGTTTTTTCACGCCCCTGAGCGAGAAAGTTGCAGCGCTGTAAAGTGCCAGTGTAGCCAAGGCCTCAGAGACTTTCAGTGTTGCTCTTCTTGGTTTGCCTGACCAAGTGATGTCTGTTGCTCTGCCACAAGCTGCAAAGCTGGTCATGCAACTCATTTATTACTTGTAAAACACAGTTTTCATATTAATAGCAGTAGTTTTGTAGCTAAATTGTATGTATAATAGGTATTTTTGAAGTAATTAATTTTGTTACAAATATAGATTATGCAATTTTTCCAATTCACAAGGAATTTGTATAAATATGTTGCATTTACAAAAGATATTAATTAATGTACAGGAGAACCAAACTCATTTTTATCTAGGCAGGGGCGTGCACAAGGGGCGATGTAAGCAGGGGGCACACACCCCCAATAATTGGCAGGGGGACAGAACTCCTCTGGCACCAGGGCACGGGCAAGGAGAGTAGGAGAGAGTTCATTAGGAATTATAAGTTCTGTATTTTTCTGAGGTCATCAAAATGTGCTGCTGTTGTATTTCTTACTATGCAGGAAACCAGGACTGGTGCTACCATTTAGGCCAACTAGGCGGTTGCCTAGGGCGCCAAGATTTGGGGGCGCCAAAAGGCGGCGCCCCCCCCAAAAATTTTAAAGCCATTTCAGCGGCCGCTGCACTGGGAGGGAGAGGGGAGTCTGAGCCGCCACCAGCAGCCCAGGGGTTCCACCGCGCAGTCACTGCTTTGCTTCTCCCGCCTCTCAGGCTTGCGGCTCCAATCAGCTGTTTGGTGCTGCAAGCCTGGGAGGAGAATTAGAGCGGGGACAGCGTGCTCGGGGAGGACACGGAGCAGAGATGAACTGGGGTGGGGAGGTACCGCATGGCTCCCTGGGCCAGGGAGTGGGGAGCTGCCGCAGGGGTGCCTCAGGGAAGGGGGAGGGGAGCTGCCACAGGGCTCCTCACCTCTGCTCTGCATCCTCCCCGAGCACACTGCCCCCACTCTAATTCTCCTGCCTCCCAGGCTTGCAGCGCCAATCAGCTGTTTGGTGCCGCAAGCCTGGGAGGAGAATTAGAGGGGGGGGCAGCGTGCTCGGGGAGGACACAGAGCAGAGGTGAGCTGGGGTGGGGAGGTACCGCGCAGCTCCCCGGGCCAGGGGGTGGGGAACTGATGCAGGGCTGGGGGGCGCAAGGTGTAAGTTTCGCCTAGGGTGCGAAACTTTCTTGCACCGGCCCTGCAGGAGACAGCTATATACTCATGTAAAAAGTTTAATATGCTCCAGTTCTTAGACGTGCAGGTGAATGAACCGGTGATGGTGTGGCTGGTGTAAATATGTGGGCAGAGTTGGCATCGAGGTTTGTTGCATGGATTGGTTCCGGAGTTAGAGTTACTATGGTGCAGTGTGCAGTTACTGGTGAGAATATGCTTCAGGTTGGCAGGTTGTCTGTGGGCGAGGACTGGCCTGCCACCGAAGGCCTGTGAAAGTGTGGGATCATTGTCCAGGATGGGTTGTAGATCCCTGATGATGCGTTGGAGGGGTTTTAGCTGGGGACTGTATGTGATGGCCAGTGGAGTCCTGTTGGTTTCTTTCTTGGGTTTGTCTTGCAGTAGGAGGCTTCTGGGTACACGTCTGGCTCTGTTGATCTGTTTCCTTATTTCCTTGTGCGGATATTGTAGTTTTGAGAATGCTTGATGGAGATTTTGTAGGTGTTGGTCTCTGTCTGAGGGGTTAGAGCAGATACGGTTGTACCTCAGAGCTTGGCTGTAGACAATGGATCGTGTGGTGTGCCCGGGATGGAAGCTGGAGGCATGAAGGTAGGCATAGCGGTCGGTAGGTTTTTGGTATAGGGTGGTGTGAATGTGGCCATCACTTATTTGCACTGTGGTGTCTAGGAAGTGAACCTCCTGTGTAGATTGGTCCAAGCTGAGGTTGATGGTGGGGTGGAAGCTGTTGAAATCGTGGTGGAATTTTTCCAGAGTCTCCTTCCCATGGGTCCAGATGATGAAGATGTCATCAATGTAGCGTAGGTAGAGAAGGGGTGTGAGTGGACGAGAGCTGAGGAAGCGTTGTTCCAGGTCAGCCATAAAAATGTTGGCATATTGTGGGGCCATGTGGGTCTAAACTCCTACCTGCCACATGGGGCCACAACCGTGGTACCGCTAACCCACCCAGCAATATCATCAATCTATCCAACCACACACTCAGGACAGACTTTTCTTCTGGGCTATCTCGGGGACTCTTTCTGCCCTGCCACCCCCACTAACATGATACAGTTCTGCAGCGATCTGGAAGCCTACTTTCGCCGTCTCCGACTCAAATACTACTTTCAGGATAACACTGAACAGCCCACTGATACACAGTTACCCTCCCACCAACAGCACAAGAAGAAGAACTCCACATGGACTCCTCCTGAGGCTGCTGCTGATAGCTCATCTTAATTGATTAGACTCTTCCAGTTGGTATGCATACTTCCACCTTTTCATGTTCTCTGTATGTATAAATATCTCCTGTCTGTGTGTTCCATTCTATGCATCTGAAGAAGTGGGCTGTAGCTCACGAAAGCTCATGCTGAAATAAATTTGTTAGTCTCTAAGGTGCCACAAGTACTCCTGTTCTTTTTGCGGATAAAGACTAACACGGCTGCTACTCTGAATCCTGAAAAAAATCTTTCTTGAACCTCCACTTCCAGCCTTCAGATAACGCTCCCATCCTCTCCAAGCTCATAATCAGAAGCAAGCTCCCCACCGGGGGCGGCTCCAGACCCCAGCACGCCAAGCGCGTGCTTGGGGTGGCATGCCGTGGGGGGCGCTCTGCCGGTCGCCGGGAGGGCGGCAGGTGGCTCCGGTGGACCTTCCGCAGGGGTGCCTGCAGAGGGTCCGCTGGAGCCACGGTTACCAGCGGACCCTCCGCAGGCACGCCTGCAGGAGGTCCACCGGAGCCGTGGGACCAGCGACCGGCAGAGTGCCTCCCGCAGCATGCTGCCCTGCTTGGGGAGGCTAAATGTCTAGAGCCACCCCTGCTCCCCACAGACCAGGACACACCAGCTCAAAGCAGCACCAGACCCTGCCAGAACAACAGATGCAAAATCTGCAGACATATCGCCTCTGCTACAACGATCAACCACATTCCTCACAACACAGCTTTCAAGATCTCTGGGTCCTACACATGCCTATTACAACATGTGGGGTACTGCATCCGGTACACTAAATGCCCCAATAACAACTATGTGGGTGAAACCAGACAATCACTACATTCCTGAATGAACTCTCACAGGAAAATAAGATAAAAATACCACATCTCCATCACTTGTGTGTGAACACTTTTCACATAGCAGTCACTCTATCAGTCCTTATCCTCAAAGGACACTTGCACAACCCTTTCAAAAGACAAGCCTGGGAACTTAAATTCATAACTTTGCTAAGTATCAGAGGGGTAGCCGTGTTAGTCTGGTTCTGTAGAAGCAGCAAAGAATCCTGTGGCACCTTATAGACTAACAGACGTTTTGCAGCATGAGCTTTCGTGGGTGAATACCCACTTCTTCGGATGCAAGTGGAATCTTGCATCCGAAGAAGTGGGTATTCACCCACGAAAGCTCATGCTGCAAAACGTCTGTTAGTCTATAAGGTGCCACAAGATTCTTTGCTGCTTCTACATAACTTTGCTAGACACTAAAAATCATGGACTGAATAGAGACACTGGATTTATGGTTTATTACAAAAAAATGTATGGTTTATTATATGGTTTGGGGGGAGGGATAGCTCAGTGGTTTGAGCATTGGCCTGCTAAACCCAGAGTTGTGAGTTCAGTCCTTGAGGAGGCCACTTAGGGATCTGGGGCAAAAATTGGTCCTGCTAGTGAAGGCAGGGGGCTGGACTCAATGACCTTTCAAGGTCCCTTCCAGTTCTAGGAAATTGGTATATTACCTTTACAACCATCTATAACCCACTAACAATCCCTCCCAGCTACTTCCCTCTTTCCACCCCACATTTCTTTTCCTCCCTATGACATGAGGGTGTTAATGGGCCACTTCACCTTAAATAGTCCCTTGAAATATGTGTTAATTACTCTTGCTAAACAATCTATTCAACCTTGTGACACTGTGACATTCTGAGGCCTTATATACACTGACACTTTATAGCACTGCAACTTCTTCCTCAGGGGTGTGAAAAAACACCCACCTGAGCGCTGCAAGTTTCAGTGCTCTAACGTGGCAGTGTAGACAGTGCACCAGCACTGGTAGCTGCACTCCCAGCGCTGGTAACTATTCCCCTCATGGAGGTGATTTTTTTTTATAGCTCTCTCCCAGTGCTCTGCCACGACTACACAGCCACGTTAAAGTGCTGCCATGGCACCGCTTTAACATTGCTAGTGAAGACACGTCCTGAGGCTATGTCTACACTACATCACTGACAGCTGTGCAGCTGCACTGATGCCTAAGCTTCCAGGAGAGAGCTCTCCTGTTGACTTAATAACTCATGCCTCTGCACAAGTGGTAGCTTTGTTGGTGGGAGAGCTTCGCCAGCATAGCGCTACCTACACTGGCACTTTGGTCGGTATAACTTATGTCGCTGAGGAGTGAATTATTCACACCCCTAAGCAACCTAAGTTATAGCAAAGTAATTTGTGGTGTAGACATAGCCTGAGTAAAGCACGGCAGTGCTTTAACGTGACTGTGTAGTTGCGGCACCAGCGTTCTCCCAGCACTATAAAAAAACCACCTCCATGAGGGGAGTAGCTACCAGCACTGGGAGCACAGCTTCCAACACTGGTGCACTGTCTACACTGACACTTTACTGCGCTGAAACTTGCAGTGCTCAGGGGTGTATTTTTTTCACACTCCTGAGCAAGAAAGTTGCAGCGCGGTAAAGTGCCAGTATAGACAAGCCCAAAGTTTCCCAGACCTGAAGAAGAGCTCTGTGTAAGGTTGAAAGCTTGTCTTTCTCACCAACAGCTGTTGGTCCAATAAAAGATACCACACCCACCTTGTCTCTACCTGAAAATAAGTTATTTTTACTGAAGATTTTCAGGTAAAATATAGAAGCACATAAAACCTCATATTAGCACTGTATGCAAGTGTACAAGCAATGGAAACCAAAAGTTAGAGGGACACTGTCATCTTAACTTTGACCCAAACTTTAAACTTGGTAAACAAGCTTTAATAAGGACTAAGAGCAACAAAAACAATTCCACAATAAACAAAATCCAATGAATACCATTGTTTTTAAATAAAAACATTCCCTTATATTGTTTAAAACTGAAATATTGCAGCACTTAGGACCTCAAATTGAAAATGACTACTGCAGGGATCTGCAACCTTTGGTAAGCACCCTGGCGGGCCATACCAGTTTGTTTACATGTCACGTCTGCAGGTTCGGCCAATCGCGGCTCCCACTGGCCACAGTTCGCCGCTCCAGGCCAATGGGGGCTGTGGGAAGTGGTGTGGGCAGAGGGATGTGCTGACCGCCGCTTACCACCGCCCCCATTGGCCTGGAGCGGCGAACCACAGCCAGTGGGAGCCGCGATTGGCCAAACCTGAGGATGCAGCAGGTAAACAAACCGGCCCAGCTTGCTGGTGTGCTTACCCTGGCAGGCCACGTGCCAAAGGTTGCCAATCCCTGGACTACTGGTTTAAATTGTCCAAATGACAGCAATAAAAAAGGTAAACAATGAGTATAAATAGTGACAATTAAATAGGTTTTTACAAATTTTTACTCAATCAAAGGTGTGAGCGATATAGGTAAACATGTTGTTAATAATATTATTTTAAAGTTTTTGTCCTTGTATTATATCATATCCGTATACTCCAGACTCACATTTACATCCATCTACCCAGAGGAAAAATAAGGGTATAGAAAGGAATCTCATGCAATGGGAAAAAGCAGCTTTTCTGTTTATGATGAAACTATATATAAAAAGATCCTCTGATAATTTGGATCGTAGTACAGTCAAACTAAGGTTATGTCTACACAGCCGACGTTAAAGCGCTGCCTCGTGGCTATGTAGTCACGGCTCCAGCACTGGGAGAGCAATGTTTGGAAATAAAACCACCTCTGTGAGGGGAATAGCTACCAGCACTATCTACACTGCCACTTTACAGTGCCGAAACTTGCATCGCTCAGAGTGGTGTTTTTTCACACCCCTGAGCAAAGAATGTTTCAGCGCTGTAAGTGGCAGTGTAGACAAGGCCTAAAATTCTTAGCCTTCTGGAGGGAAAATATAAGTTAAGGCTGTATACAAACTCAACATGGTGTTAATTTGATCATTTGCCTCTGAAAAGAGCTGCAACAGTGAAATAATAGAATACTGTGGTACAGTGGGCTTCTGCAATTGCCAGCAAATTAGTCTTTTAGCTGTGACTATAGCTCAGAATATGAACTGTTAATGGGAAAAGCATTGATGAAAGAAAAACTCGGTAGTGCCATGCTATGAAGCTGAATCACTTTCACATGGGCTGTTTGAGGAAACTGATGAGGATAAAATGGCAAGAAAGGGTTTCAGATACTGTGATTCTCATATGGGCAGGCATTCCAAGCATCTATACTCTGTTGATGAAATTACAGATGAGATGGGCAGGCCATGTCACCAGAATGTCAGATGAGCGACTGCCAAAGATCTTTTATGGCAAGCTAAAGGAGGGAAAGTGCTCTCAGGGAGGCCAGAAGAAACGTTCCAAGGACTCCCTCGAGTTATCCTTGGGACATTTCAACATTGACCCAGAGTTTTGGGAAGATCTTGCTCATGATCATTCTACCTGGCAAAACCTCATCCATACAGGAGCTACAGTCTATGAGCAGAGAACTGCTGAGGCAGAGCAGAAGTGCCAGCAGCGTAAATCTCACAACAGCAGCATGTCCGCTGTTAATCAAGTAATCCATAGCGGCAACTCTTGTTCAGTGTGCCACAGACCGTTCAAAGTTCGAATTGGCCTGATCAGCCACTCACGTGTTCACAGAAACCAAACCAACCTGTGATGTTATGATCATCTTCGAACTCAAAGGACGAACAACCAAACCAAATGTAGAAAAATAATGGAGAAAAATCAGTGCACTTGTCCCTTGGACGTACAAAATTTTCCAAGGCCTGTTGACCAATGGTTCTCATCTGGCAGACTGAGGAATATCACTGGCTAGTTTCAAGATGAGTTCTATCTGGGCCTTGTGAGTAGAGATTTAAAAGAAGTCAGGACTCTTCAAAGTTCACATGAATGCAGGGGACTTTCTGGGTGTGGGAGTGGAATCGGAATCGTTTTGGTGAGCTCTGTTCACGTTCTATTAGATTGGAGTCTATTTCACAAAAACACCATGACGTTAAGGACTGAATAGACAGGGAGACTAGACTACTCTTTATCCCCTTCCCTCCAAAATAGGAATGTGGGGATTAATAGGTATAGTGGTGGGGCAGTAAAGGGAAGTTTGCATGACAATTTCTTGCAATGTACTCAGTGTATGTGGCGGATAAACATAGGATTTCTCTTTGTTATGGTATTAATTTAACAGCTTTTCTGAGAGCTAAAATAGATTATGCTGAAACAATATTTTACACCACTTTTTGCACTCATCTTACCGTAAAACCTAGTAATAACTAGACAGCATTCTCCAGCTTGAGTGGCCTGCTAGTGTCTGACGCAACTAAGAATCAAAAGTGGCACAACTGGAGAGGCTATGAATTAGAGGAAGAAGGAAGTCTTCTATGCATGTGGAGAGCAGTAATCACTCACAACAGCCATGTCAGCAAAATCAACAGGAAATGCCTGTGCTTGACCTTTATTCATAGGAGAAAGGAGATCCAGCATCTCTTCAGAGCAGTTTTTGCAACATAACAGTGTATAACTTTTATAGGAATAATAAATCACAATTCAGAATTAGAAACAAATATATAAATACAATATGCAGTAATGGGCACTTAGGGGGCAAATGGTACATCTAAACATCGAAGAATGTTAAATATGGGTTAAGTTTTTCTTTTTTAAAATTCCAACACTCCTTTTAAGTATATATATGTCACTTTTAAAAGTTGCAGTCCAAATACTGAGAATTTTGAGTATATATTGTGTATATATAAACATGGTGTATATAAGGATTTTAACAGGTTTCTGATTATTGATGTTCAGAATACTTCAGTTTAGTTTCATGCTTAGTTATCAGACTATTAGTGGAAGGTATTCGTATTTGTGCTTAGAAAACGGAGTTCTGATGATTTTTCTGTAGATCATGTTCATAAACCCAGATCTGCATATATCTGTAAATGACAAATCTTTTCACACAGAAAAAGGATGTATTTGTCCAGTAAGAAAACCAAATTATTGTAAAATAGAAATTGTCCTACAATGTCTTGATATTTTGTGTCATAGGAATAATATGTTTAAAAGGTTGCTGAATTACTGAATTGAGACAGTACTACACAGTCTTTTGTCTGTGATGCAGTATTTTCCTCTGCTGAATACACTAATCATACCACTTTGTATACCCTTTTGAATTGCAAGAGAACTGTAAACATTTAGCCATAGGAAACAGCCTCATGTTGAGGCTCAACAAATATATAGCCTAGAAGATTTTGCAAATCCCTGGAACCCTTCTCTATTCAGTCGTCATGTTTTACATATACAGAGTAAAGGATATTTACACACATATAAAGAATATGTATATAGACAGCCTGAGTTTGAAAGTATCACACATTCACTATTACTGGAAGAATAAAAAAAAGTTTGAGCCTGATTATAATTCCCAAGATGATAACATTATTTCATAACTAAGAGATGTTATAGGGTGACCACCTAAGTTTCAAAGGAAAAAAAGGGCAATTACAAAAAATAAAAGGCCCTTAATATTTAAGGCAGTGGTTTTCAACCAGGGGTCTGGGGCCGCAAGCAGGTTTCAGGGGTCCTCCAACCATGGCTGGCATTAGACTCACTAGGGCCCAGGGCAGAAAGCCCAAAGCCCCACCATGCAGGACTGCCACCCATGGCCCCGAGCCCCATCACCTGGGACTGAGGCCTTGTCTACACTACAAGACTATTTCGAATCAACTTAGTTCAAATTTGTGGATTCGACCTTATGAAGTCGAATTTGTGTATCCATACTAAATACACTAATTCGAATTTTTGAGTCCACATTCACGGGGCCAGCGTCGACTTTGGAAGCGGTGCACTGTGGGAAGCTATCCCACAGTTCCCGCACTCCCCGCTGCCCATTGGAATGCTGGGTAGAGCCCCCAATGCCTGCTGGGGGAAAAAATGTGCCGAGGGTGGTTTTGGGTAACTGTCATTATTGAACCGTCACTCCCGCCCTCTCTCCCTGAAAGCGCCGGCGGGAAATCTGTTCGCGCCCTTCTCTTGTCAGTTACAGCGCGTACGCCACAGCACTGCGAGCATGGAGCCCGCTGCGATCATCGCTGCACTTATGGCCGTTGTCAACTCCTCGCACCTTATCGTCCACCTCTTCCACAGTCAGCTGCTGAGAAATCGGGCTAGGAGGCTCCGGCAGCGCGGTGAGGACAGGAATTCACAGAGTGGCACAGACCTCTCACAAAGCAGGGTACGCCACGCCGTGGAGATCATGGTGGCAATGGGTCAAGTTCATGGTGTGGAACGGCGATTCTGGGCCCGGGAAACCAGCACGGACTGGTGGGACCGCATAGTGCTGCAGGTCTGGGATGAATCACAGTGGCTGCGAAACTTCAGGATGCGTAAGGGCACTTTCCTTGAACTCTGTGACTTGCTGGCCCCTGCCCTGAAGCGCCAGGACACCCGGATGCGAGCAGCCCTGACTGTGCAGAAGCGAGTGGCCATAGCCCTCTGGAAACTTGCAACGCCAGACAGCTACCGGTCAGTAGCGAACCACTTTGGCGTGGGCAAATCTACCGTGGGGGTTGCTGTGATGCAAGTAGCCCACGCAATCGTTGAGCAACTGCTCTCAAAGGTAGTGACTCTCGGAAACGTCCAGGACATCATAGATGGCTTCGCCGCGATGGGATTCCCAAACTGCGGTGGGGCTATAGATGGGACTCACATCCCTATCCTGGCACCAGCCCACCAGGCCAGCGAGTACATTAACCGAAAGGGCTACTTTTCAATGGTGCTGCAAGCACTGGTGGACCATAGGGGACGTTTTGCCAACATCTTCGTCGGGTGGGCGGGCAAGGTTCATGACGCGCGTGTGTTCAGGAACTCTGGTCTGTTTAGACGCCTCCAGGCAGGAACTTTCTTCCCGGACCACAAAATAACGGTTGGGGATGTGCAGATGCCTACAGTGATCCTCGGGGACCCAGCCTACCCGCTAATGCCCTGGCTCATGAAGCCCTATACAGGCGCCTTGGACAGTGAGAAGGAACTCTTCAACTACCAGCTGAGCAAGTGCAGAATGGTGGTGGAGTGTGCTTTCGGACGTCTTAAGGGGAGGTGGCGGAGCTTACTGACTCGCTCGGACATCAGCAAAAAGAATATCCCCGTAGTTATTGCTGCTTGCTGTGTGCTCCACAATGTCTGTGAGAGCAAGGGCGAGACCTTTTTGGCCGGATGGGAGGTTGAGGCAAATCGCCTGGCTGCAGTTTACGCTCAGCCAGACACCCGTGCCGAGAGAATATCCCAGCGGGAAGCGCTGTGTATCCGGGAGGCTTTGAAAGCAAGTTTCCTCAGAGAGCAGGGTAACCGATGACTCTACACTTGATTTTAAGAGAAGCTGATCCTGGGCCTGTGTCTATGTGTTGAGTGAGATCTGCGGTTACATACCCCGTTCTCCAAGTTTCCCCCACTTCCAAAACACGTTTTTAAACAAGTTAAATGGAACACTTATTTTTAATAAATCTTTCCTTTACTTTGCATTTCTGTTAAGGGTTTGAAACATGGACGCATACTGTGCTGGGTACGGTGTGCACTGATGTACAGACCGCTTGTACAATACAGGACGGACAGCCTCCTGCTCCTACATAGGTCTCTGGGGTGGGGGACGGTTTCAAGTGGTTGTGCATGTAGGGGTGGGTTTGCAGGAAGGGGCGAGTGGTGCCATCTTTGCATAGGGATTTGGATGCAGGCTCTGGGCTGTGGGTTTGGGCGTAGGAAGGGGTGAGGGGTGTGGGGGAAGGGTGAGTATCTGTCCGTGGATGAGGGCTCTTGTTGGGGCTTAGGGCAGCGGAGAGGATCGCGCCTACGGTGGAAGTGCATGGTAAGGGCAGCATGCCTTAACATTAGGGGGTGGCAGGCGCTAGGACCGTGGACAAGCGTACACATCACAGAATGACCCGGGGCAGCATACACCACACAGAGGGACCCTGGTGACTACTGAATGCAGTCTGTGTGTGACCTGCAGTTGATCCTGCCCCCGATAGTCTGTACCCTGCTAATGTAGGCTATCCTGTGCAATTATAAATCCCCTGCCCCCCCCCTACATACACAGTCTTCTGACACGAAAGACGTGACGGAAAGAGTGAACAACAGCAAACAGCTTTTATTAATCTACTACATAGTGGGGTGATGAAACTTGGATTTGGGACTGGGTGATCCTGTAAGGGAAGCGCTTCTAAACAGTTATAGCGTCAGAGGTGTGTGGAACATTAGCGCTCAGCTGTGGTGCAGTGACAGTTCTCACGGCCCCTACCGCCCCTCCGTCTTGTAATTTTCGGTAAGGGGGGGACAGGACTTCTTGGCGTTGGAGGGTGGTTGCAGATACAATGCAGGGGGGCTCTCTCCTCCTGCCTGCGGTCCTGCAGCACATCAACAAGGCGCCGGAGCGTGTCCGTTTGCTCCCTCATTAGCCCAAGCAGCGTTTGAGTCGCCTGATGGTCTTCCTGCCACCACCTATCCTCCCGTTCGATGTGTGTGCGGTGCTGTTGACATAGGCTCTCCCTCCACTGTCTCTGCTCTGCCGCCTCGGCTCTGGAGCAGGACATCAGTTCCGCGAACATCTCTTCCCGAGTCTTTTTCTTTCGCCGCCTAATCTGAGCCAGCCTCTGCGAGGGGGATGCCGGGGCAGTCCGGGAAAGATCAGAAGCTGTGTGATGGGAAACAGTAAATGATTTCCTTGAACAGATACATGTTTGCGAACAGTGAACACAGTCTAGTCAGTTTCTCTGAACAAGACCATACAGGGCACCAAGTCTCACGAGATGTCAGGAAAAGTTCGAGATTTCGGAATACGCTCTCATTGGCGGCGCCATTGCACAGGAGAGCGGACAAGCGGGGAGATACAGCATAATCCGTCTTGCAGACAGTCCTGGTAAGCCTTAAAGTAGATCATGCTTATCAGTTAGTGGATAGCTGTGCTCTCCTGCTAAAGGCAATCTGGAAAGCAGAAAGGCTGAGCCTTTTCCAGCCCCTCCCGCCAGTGCACGGGAAAGATCAATGTCTGCTTGTTCTCTGTGGCCTCCAGCACGTGGCTCTTAAGCGAGGGTCGTTGTTATGCAACCTAATTGTAAACCGTTAACAATAGTAACAATACACTAATTGCCCGACTTAGATGCAGCCTGTCCAGACCGACATCACCCTGAGGCGGGTCACTCGCAGTCAGAGAGAGCGGATGCTACTGGAAGCCCTGCACAGACCAGGACCATATGCAGCAATGCTGGTGGAGGCGATGATTCCTCTCTACATTAGGATCTCCTGGCGCGGAAGAGTGTGAGCTCTGTGTCTGTAAATAAATGGTAGTTTTGTTAGCTGTCTGCTGTCTGGCCTCAAGTGATTTCTTCCTAAACCGGCTGCACCCAAGGATATAACAAGTAGCGATGAGGATGGGATTCCGATGCTGTTCCAGTAACAGAAGGAAGTAGAAGTCAAGGTAAAGAACAAACAAACAAAAAAACTGCTTTTTTGCACTGACTGTGAAAGTGAAACTAAAAATCATGGCTACTCTGACCAGGCCCCTGGAGCCTTTTGATGAGAATACAGAGCAGTGGCATGTGTGTACTGAGCGTTTTGAGCTTTTTGGTATTGCAAATGACATTACAGAAGCGAAGAAGGTGCCAATATTCTTAACTGTTGTAGGGGCTAAAACCTACTCTCTGCTACGCAGCTTACTACACCCTGTTAAGCCTGAGACTAAATCTTACAGTGACATTGTGGAAATCCTGGGGTCTCATTTCTCCCCAAAACCACTGGTAATTGCTGAAAGATATAGGTTCCACAAAAGAGACCAAAAGGAAGATGAAACAGTTGTACAATTTGTAGCCATTTTTAAAAAGCTAGCAGAACACTGTGAATTTAAAGAAATGTTACATGATGCCCTGCGTGATAGGTTAGTGTGTGGCCTGTACAGTGAAGCTATACGGAAGCGCCTACTGACAGAGGCTCAGCTTACCTTACAGAAGGCTGTTGATATTGCTGTCTCCATGGAACTGGCTACAAGGGAGGCACAATACATCGGTGCACCCCCTAGGGTGCAAAAAGTGTCACAAGAACCGACCCACAAAACTGTGCAGAGTCAAGAATGTTACCGCTGTGGTAAGCCGGGTCACCAGGCATCAGAATGCTGGTGTAAGGACCTGGTGTGTCGACACTGTGGCAAAAAGGGACACATTGAGTGTGCCTGTAAACAAAAGAAAAAGAGGCCTGTGGTCTGGCCGACAAAAAGAGGAACCCTGCATACCCTAGAGCAGACCCAGGATGATCAAGGTGACACCTCATCGCAAGAGGAAGTGCCACTGCATGTTTTGTCTTTGGCAATGGGCTCACATGAATACTGGGTAACCCCGTTATTGGATGGCAAACGTATACGCATGGAACTGGACACCGGTGCAGCCGTCTCACTGATCTCCGAGACTGTGTATAAAGAAAAGCTACAGCATCTTCCGCTTAAGACAACAAAAACTGTTCTGAAGACGTATACGGGAGAAGCTGTGCCTATGCTGGGCACTATTGATGTTAAGGTGGAGCTCAATGGACAGGTGGCTAAATTGCCACTGTTTGTGGTAAGAGGTAACTACCCAGCCTTAATGGGTAGGTCTTGGCTTGGGAAGATTCAACTGAACTGGGCAGAAGTGCACCGGATGACTAAAGAAGAAACCAGTCTAACCCCTATACTAAGGAAACATGCTGCTGTTTTTGGAGATGATTTGGGAAGTATGAAGGGAATCACTGTGACATTGAACATTAAACCTGGCAGTCCACCAAAATATCTGAAAGCCCGAACTGTGCCATATGCCATCAGGCCAAAAGTTGAAGCAGACCTGGAGCGCCTGGTCACCAATGGAGTCCTAATACCAGTTACTCATAGCTGATGGGCCACTCCTATCGTTCCAACAGTGAAGAAAGATGGCTCCCTCCGGATTTGCGGTGATTTTAAAGTCACTGTCAACCCAGTGTTATGTGCAGAGCAATATCCGCTTCCCCGCATCGATGACCTCTTTGCAGGCCTGGCTGGGGGACAAAAGTTCAGTAAGATTGATCTGAGTCAAGCATATTTACAGATGCACATCGATGAAAAGTCCCAAGAGCTGTTGACTATTGTGACTCATAAGGGGCTTTATCGATACTGTCGCCTACCCTTCGGAATAACGTCTGCTCCCGCCCTGTTCCAGAGGGCTATGGACCAGATCTTGTGTGGCTTGTCAGGAGTTCAGTGCTATCTGGATGATATCCTGGTCACTGGAAGGAATGAAGAGGATCACTTAAAGAATTTAGAGGCTACCCTACAAAGACTGGAAGAGTATGGCCTACGAGTTCGCAAAGACAAGTGTGAATTCTTCAAGCCCTCTGTTGAATATTTGGGACACATCATTGATTCTGCAGGTCTTCATAAGGCCCCTGCAAAAGTTAAAGCTATTGTGGAGGCTCCCCCACCTCGAAATGTAAGCCAGCTGCGCTCGTTTCTAGGACTCCTGAACTATTATGGAAAGTTCATCTCACAGTTAGCCACACTGCTAAAACCACTTCATGAGCTCCTTGGCAAGAACAAGGCCTGGAAGTGGACTGAAGCCTGTGATGTTGCGTTTAACAAAGCTAAGGATGCATTGCTAAATTCTGAAGTTCTAACGCACTTTGATCCATCCTTACCACTGCAATTGGCCTGCGATGCCTCCCCTTATGGAGTGGGAGCAGTCGTGTCACATATTATGCCTTCAGGAGAAGAGAGACCTATTGCTTTTGCTTCACGCACTCTAAGCAAAGCAGAAACTAACTACGCCCAAATCGAACGTGAGGCATTAGGAATTGTTTTTGGAATTCGGAAGTTTCATCAGTACCTGTTTGGGCGAAAATTTACTCTTCTCACAGACCATCGACCTCTGACATCAATTTTTGGACCTTACACAGGCATTCCCCCATTAGCTGCTAGTCGTATGCAACGTTGGGCATTGTTACTTTCAGCACACACATATGAAATCAAATATCGGAAATCCACTCTACACGGCAATGCAGATGGCCTCTCAAGGTTGCCTTTGCCGGTCAAACACCAAGATAGTGCCCACAAGGAAATCTTCTACTTTGAACAGGTAGAGAATACACCCATCACTGCTACTCCGATAAAGAAGGCAACTCGCGTTGACCCAGTATTGTCCCACGTTATGGACCTGGTGATGCATGGAACATCTCGACAAACCTCTCCGGTCTCACCCGACCTTGTTCCCTACATGTCCAGGCGGACGGAGTTATCGGTCCAATCTGGTTGTTTGTTGTGGGGGAGGCGTGTCATTATTCCACCACCACTGAGATCACAGATGTTAGAACAGCTACATTCCGGTCACTGTGGAATAGTGCGCATGAAGGAAATTGCACGAAGCTATTTTTGGTGGCCTGGACTGGACAGCGCTATTGAAGAGAAGGCAAAAGCTTGTATGTCATGTCAGGGTGTGAGGAATGCACCCCAGTGGGCACCCCTACACCCATGGGACTGGCCTGAAAACCCGTGGCAACGTATTCACGTCGACTTTGCTGGCCCCCTTGAAGGAAGCATGTTCTTGGTGGCAATTGATGCCCATTCTAAATGGCCAGAAGTCTCTATAATGCAGTCCACTACTGCAGAGAGTACTATCCAAAAACTACGAGGACTCTTTAGTCGTTTTGGTCTGCCAGAACAACTTGTGAGCGACAACGGACCGCAGTTCGTTTCTCAGGAGTTTCAAAATTTTATGAAAGCAAATGGGATACACCACATCACGTCAGCACCATATCATGCGTCCACCAACGGATTAGCTGAAAGATTTGTGCAGACAATGAAAAACGCTTTGAAATCAGCAAGGGGACAACACTCCATTCAAAAGCGTCTGGATACCTTTTTACTTTCCTACAGAAACACACCTCATGCTACGACCCACGCATCTCCGGCCTTTCTAATGATGGGACGACAGCTGCGCACTTGCTTTGATCTGCTGAAACCTTCTGAACCCTGACAAATTGTGCAACATCAGCAGCAATATCAAGTCATCAGACGGGCACCCAGAGCAAAAGACCGAACCTTTAGCCCGGGACAGCCAGTTTTGGCTCGGAATTATACTTCCAGAGCTAAATGGGTTCCGGCCACAGTCATCACTCAAACAGGACCTGTTTCCTACACAGTCCGGACTGCAGAGAATCTTACCTGGCGGCGACATGTAGATCAGCTGTTGCCAGGTCATGCCATTCCTCAGGACCCATCTGCAGTTGAGGGGTCTGACTTCACCTCTTCTGGTGAGGGATCGAATCACGAGTCACCTGTTTCTGACTGTTCTCCTCCATTACTGCCGGCGGCTGAGATACCCCTTTGCCCAGCACGAGCTGATACCACCTCCTCACCTGTTCGTGCTGCGGACCCTGAGCCCCTAGTGCTTTCGGGTGCAATAACACCAGTAGTTCGCCGTAATCCACCTAGAGACAGAAGGCCTCCTCATCGGCTGGATCTTTAGCTAGGGCGAACCCACGGTTATGGGGCAAAATAATCCCCAGGGTTTAGCCGGGAATGGAGGCAGTCTACCCTCCTTCTCTAGTCTAGTGTGTGTTTTATTTAGGGGATGTTCTTATTAGGGGGGGAGGAATATGTTGTGTATTTGGTTGTCATGGTTTTGTTGCTATGGCAACTGAGTTAGATTATTATGGGTTAGCTCAACCGGTTTCAACCGGCTGAGGAGCTCTCTGTATATATGTAAATAAAATGGAGGTTTTGGTTAGCTGCCTGCTCTCTGGCCTCAAGTGATTGCTTCCTACACCGGCTGCCCCAAGGATATAACAATGGACTTGTTCATGTCCAGCTTTTCTAAACAGTCCTTAACGTGTTCTTTCACCACTGAGGGCTGTTCATCTCCTCCTCATAGTGTGCTGCCCAGTGCAGCAGTCTGGAAACTGACCTTGTTCATGAAGACCGAGGCAAAAAAAGCATTGAGTACTTCAGCTTTTTACACATAATCTGTCACTAGGTTGCCTCCCCATTCAGTAGGGGTCCCACACTTTCCCTGACCATCTTCTTGTTGCTAACATACCTGTAGAAACCCTTCTTGTTACCCTTCACATCCCTTGCTAGCTGCAACACCAAGTGTGCTTTGGCCTTTCTGATCACACCCCTGCATGCTCCAGCAATATTTTTATACTCTTCCCTAGTCATCTGTCCAAGTATCAAATTCTTGTAAGCTTCCTTTTTGTGTTTAAGCTCACCGAATATTTCTCTGTTAAGCCAAGCTGGTTGCCTGCCATATTTATTATTCTTTCTGCACATTGGGATGATTTGTTCCTGCACCCTCAATAAGGCTTTTTTAAAATACAGCCAGCTTTCCTGGACTCCTTTCCCCCTCATATTAGCCTCCTAGGGGATCCTGCCCATCAGTTTCCTGAAGGAGTCAAAGTCTGCTTTTCTGCAGTCCAGGGTCTGTATTCTGCTACTCTCCTTTCTTCCTTTTGTCAGGATCCTGAACTCGACCATTTCATGGTCATTGCTGACCAGGTTGCCACCCACTTCTACTTCCCCTACCAATTCTTCCCTGTTTGTGAGCAGCAGGTCAAGAGGAGCATGGCCCCTAGTTGGTTTCTCCAGCACTTGCACCAGGAAGTTGTCCACAACACTCTCCAAAAACTTCCTGGATTGTTTGTGCACTGCTGTATTGCTTTCCCAGCAGATGTTAGGGTGACTGAAGTTCCCCTTGAGAACCAGGGCCTGTGATCTGGAAACTTTTGTTAGTTGTCCGAAGAAAGCCTTCTCTATCTCATCCTCCTGGTCTGATAGTCTATAGGAGACACCCACCATGACATCACCCTTGTTGCTCTCGCCTCTAAACTTAATCCAAAGACAGTCAACAGGCTTGTCTCCAGTTTCATACTGGAGCTCTAAGCAATCATATTGCTCTCTTACATACAGTGCAACTCCTTCACCTTTTCTCCCTGTCCTGTCCTTCCTGAACAGTTTATACCCATCCATGATAGTGCTCCAGTCATGTTAGTTACCCCACCAAGTCTGTTTTTCCAATCACATCATAGTTCCTTGACTGTGCCATGACTTCCAATTCTTCCTGCTTGTTTCCCAGGCTTCTTGTGTTCATGTACAGGCATCTAAGATAACTAGCCGATTGCCCTACTTTCTCAGTATCAATCAGGAGGCCACCCCTGTTGTTCCCTCCTTGTTTCCTCTCGGTATCTCATTTCCCCACTTACCTCTGGGCTTAGGTCACCATCCCCCCGTGAACCTGGTTTAAAGCCCTCCTTACTAGGTTAGCAAGCCTGCCTGCGAAGATGCTTTCCCCTCTCTAGTTAGGTGGATCCCATCTCTTCCTAGCAATCCTTCTTCCTGGAACATCCCATGGTCAAAGAATCCAAAGCCCTCTCTCCAACACCACCTGCGTAACCACGCATTTACCTCCACAATTTGATGGTCCCTACCTGGGCCTTTTCCTGGGCTATTTCCCATCTACATTACAGATTCTAAGATGTTTAAACACAGTGGCACAATCACCTTATATCTTTTGTGCAGATAGAAGAAACTATGTCTTTATAGTGCCTTTTAAGAACCCTTTTTAGCCCAGGTTCCAATATCTACCAAAGTTAAAACATGATACTTGAACATGGCGAAGCTATGCTAGTGGTGGAAACAATGTGCATTTTAGGGAAATGTCAAATGTAGACTAAGTCTGAGTTTTAGTTTATGGAGCTGTGCAAAATATAACTGCACAACACAACTTTATTACAAATGCTTTGTTTTCTCTAAAACGACATTGCATTAATATTTTTTTTTGTATTCTAAGTTAATTTAAAGTGTCAGGAAATGCAAAAGTTTGGAGCAATGTCAGCTCACATATAATTTCTGATTGCTAGCTACTATATAATTTCATATATGATTACATACAAAATCTACACTAAAAAAACTAAGGCTGAAAACTCAATCCCTCAAAAGTTAGGAAACACCAAAATTAAAGTGGTCTATTCTACCTTAATTCAGACTTCTTCTGTGTATGCATTATGATAGTCTTAAATTATATCATGATATACTATTTTTTTTCCACTGGACCCCTGCTTTCCACTGCTAGTTTCGAGAAGTTGTGTAGTAATAAAAATGTATAACTATTGAAAGGGATACTGCAAGATAAAAATCTAGTGTATGGAATATGTAGAGTAATTAATTTAAATATCCTTGTTCATAATATATTAAACTGAACATTTTAAACATCTTAATCTTCACTGCTGTCAACTTTTTGCATTTATTTCAGGTTGGACAATTAAACTAGATTAGTCCATTTCACATATTTATAGCTAGTTTCAGTTTGAGTTTGGTATGCTGACTAGAACAATGCTGCAGCTTAATGAGTTGGAAACCTTGCAGGGGAATGCTTAAATCCTACATTTTTTAAAATTGAATTAAAAATATCATGTAAGAATTTCTAATCAGATTAGGGCTAGTCTACAGGGGAAAACTGTCCCAATATTTTGCAATATCTATCCTGGAATAGATGTCTGTGTGGACACTTTATTATGGAATAATAAGTGTGCTTTGTGAGCACTTGCTCACTAACTGCTGTCTTCCACCCACCATTCCTCTTTAATCAATAATTTATCTACTCCCTTATCTGTTCATCTTCTCTTCCATATTAATATTCCCATTTTGTGTGCAGCAGTTATCTGCAGTGCCCAAAAGTGGTCCACAGACTTTTGCATCAGCTGCAACAAAGTTTCATAAAATGAGCTGAGGAAACCAACTCAAAGGATTCTGGGGCATATCTGGGAAGCCCAAATGAACATAAGCAGAGGCCTTTTTTTGTTGGTTAGAGTGGAAGAATTGCACAGTCAGACAAGACTGTTTTGGGATTTGCTTGTTGAATAACAACAGACCCATTGCTATTCCAAGGACCCCTTTTATTTAATGCCATAAATACCTGTCTGCGTGAGCCTATTGTGATGTTTGATTAATACAGCTACAGGCAACTATTGTCCTGGCAAAATATTTTGGAACACATCTTTTTAAAATGTTTGACAAAGGAGATAAAATATCAAAGTACCAGAAGAAATATGAGCATAATTTCTTTAGCATAAATGCACAACCCCAATTTTGTTTCAATATTTTTGAGACTAGTAAATTACAGTAATCAAAAATTGCATAACACTAGGTTTGTGTGTGATGTAAGTAAACTACAATCTAAAATGAGGAAAATACCACCAAAATAGCAAGGACACGGGAAAGTCATGGAGAATTCACATCTGTTGTATACTCCAAGTTGAAGCTTTCAGTTAAATGCAATGACATTTCTATTCCTTTTCTTTGTTAAAGCCTTCCTTACAAGTTAATGTAATTATCCTGTTTGCTAAAAGTTGCTTGGGGTTTAATAGGGCTATTAGTAGTATCTAATGATCTTTTGTTGAATTATGCGAACTGAGGTCTGAGTCCATTTCTTAGTGGGCATTATAAAAACTACCAGTACTGCTATCAGTCTGTTTGATGCCATTAGAGGTGCCAAAGACAGAAGGGCATATTCTTTATTTGAACCTAGGATAATACCTACACATCAGGATAAAGTTATATTGTCAGGACAGCATAGGGAGGCTGCACTGCTATTACTTGTACTATTATTTGGATACATAGGGGACTTTAATTTCTAGTGCTGTCAACCTGGCATTTTTTCATAAAAATTAAACTAATCCACTTAAAGATAAATAGGAAATAGACACGACTGTAATTAGACACTACTAATTGTTTTAAAGGGTTGGAGGCAGTTGAGAAGTGCACACAACTTGAAAATTCTGATCTATTCTGACAATGCACTTATACCTCTGTAAGTAAGCTGAAACAGTCAGAGCCTAGAGGGTTTCTGCAAAACAGAGAGTATTGAGGCAAACAAGAAAGTGAAATGAAGTAGAATTGCAGACATTCTGGTCAATTTCACTTTACTGTCTGCCCAGGGGGGGAAAGGAGAGGAAATGTGGGTGACAAAACAAAATCAAAATGGAATAGAAGGAAAGAATGAGTGATGGTGCAGAGAGGGAAAGGAGATGGGAAGGTATAACAAGAGGGTGAGATTGAGACATCAAAATCTCAGGAAGAGGTGTAGGAAGTCATCAAAACTGAAATAATTGGGCTGTGTTTGATGTAGTTCTTAAAAGCAAACAAAGGTTGGTAGGCCTAAACTTTGATTGATGTTTACAGTGACCATAGTCTGAAATTATTACCTTGTTTGATTAATTCCTTACATTTTTCATTGGTGGTAAAAATATATTAAAAACTAGTCTGACAGTAAATAAACTACTGCATTTGTAGTATAACAGGATAGCAGTAGGTACTGGTTTGTTTACTGAATGGCAAACATTAAGGCCTGGTCTACACTACAGGGTTAGGTCGGTGTAAGCAGCCTCGCATTAACTTAGCTATAGATGTATCTTCTCTTAAATTGGTTTTCTGCCAAAGTGTCTCTCTACACTGATTTAGTAACACCACCTCGTGGAGCAGTGTAGAGTCACGGCTGATATAACTAAGCTGACAGAGGGTCAGTGTAGACACTGGGTTACTTACGTCAATGTTACTGGCTTTTAGAAGGCATCCCAGAATGCTCCACACTGACAATAAAATTGATACAAGCACTCCTAGTGAGGATTTGCATTGCTAACACAAGTAACCAAGTGTGTGCGCGCGCACACACACACACAAAGTGATTTAGTAACTGTGGCGGCTGTATATTGACAAAGGTGGTTGACATAATTTTGTAATGTAGATGGCCCTAAGATGTGCTTTTGCTGTCCTCTCCAAATGCTAAAGGTTGCAGAAAAACACAAGTAAATCAGGAAATTGCACCATAATTCACCCTTCAGTCCCAAGTTTTAAAGACTGTTTACAGGAAAATCGCTGAGCCCAGTCACTATGAGTAGTTGTTGTTTTGGTCTGTACAGAATGCAAACACTAGAGATAAACATTTTTCACAAGTTAAGGTCATTAGCCCTGGCCTCCTGGTCATATTCCAACTCCTTACATTCTGCATAAAGTTACTCCTGCACTTTTAATTGGATACTGTTGTCTTCACTTCCTGTCGTGAAACTGTTAGCATGATATGGGCCAATGCTGTATAATTAGACTGTCAAATTGAAATATATATATTTAAAGGTAAAAGTAGTTTCAAGTACTAGATTTGGTTGAGTTCCATCTCCCTGCCAACTTTTGTGGTTTTAGACTATTTCCTATTTTTTAAATGTGTTTTCTCCCTCCTCTTGCTGTATAAAAAGTCCACATGAATGGAGAGATATGACAATATTAAATTTACTATATTCTAAGTGCTGTCAAGTAAATAACTGGAGGAAAAAATAGACAAAATAATATGTTATAGTAACCTTAAGTGTTACAAGGAAAAAAAGTGGGGGGAAGGAAAACAGATAAATTTTAGTTTTACATTGCTGATACTCTTTAACTAATTATAGTGTCTTACTCCAGTGGTGGCTGCATGCAATGAAGGGTGAAGTAATTGCTCTGTGTATACAGTATTAGCTTGTATGTCAGTCTAAGGGTCCTAGTCTACTGTCTAGGCAAAACTCCGTAGTCTGACTCAACTGAAGCATTAGGTCCTAAATTGGTAAGATGCTTTGGGGTGAAGGGTGCTGTAGGCATGCAAGACTCTCATGAAAAACGAGTGCTGCAGCATGTCTGCACGCACTGTGCCAGGCAGCCCCAGGAAATTGTTTCGCACTGAACTTTTCCCAGCCTTTTTGTAGCATCCGTGCCAGAGCGAGGGGCAGTGACTCTTTGGGCTGTTACGCGTTACGGCTACTGCTTGTGACCTAAGCCACGGGCAGCCCGGTGCGGGGCGAAGTGCGGCGGAAATGCCCCGAGTCGGCACGAGGCGTTTCTCCACCTCCCCCCCCCCGGCTTGGGCCGGCGCGCAGGGCTCGAAAGCGGCTCCCGGCCCCGCGGGGGAGGGGGACGTCAGCGGCTGCGCCAGGCCGCCGCGCGCGCCTGTTGCCGTTCCACACCCCCCCGCCTCAGCCCCGAGCAGGAAGCGTTGACGTCATTATCCGGGCTCTCCGCGGCGGCGCTGTTCGCACAGCGGGTCACAATGGAACCCAAACGAGCCTAACTGACATGAAACGGCCGCGCAGCCGCCCGCCCCAGTGAGCGCGCCCCGGCCCCCCCCGCCCCGCCGAGCCCCGCGCGCGCGCGCCCCGAGGGGGCGGTGACCGCCGCCAGGCCTGCCCCGCCGTCGGGCTGAGTGACACACGGCGAGGGGGGGGGGTGACGCTGTTTGGGTGGCGGGGCCGCCGTCGCGCTGAGTCGGAGTCTGCGCCGCTGGCCCAGCGCTGCCGGAGCCGCCATATTGCCCAGGACGTAGCGAGACGCCAGCGCCGGGAGTGAGGAACCGGCCGCGCCGCCGTGTCTGTTCTCCTCCGCCCCGTGCACGCAGCGAGCGGCCAGTGCCCGGCCCCTCCCCCCGCCGATCCCAGGCCCCGGTGAGCGGCGCGGGGAGCGTGTGCGCCCCTCCCCCGGGTGTGTGTCTGAGCCCCGGACGGGGCGGAGCGTACAGGCCCCGGCCAAGCCCCGGGCTGCCGGGCAGGAGCTGGTGACGCAGGAGAGACGCCCCGGCGCCGCTGCCGGAGGGAACCAAGCGGCCAGGCCGGGATCCGAGCGCGGGCAGCTCCGCACAGCGCCGCGGGGCCCGGGAACGGGCAGCCCCCTCCGCCCGCCGGCTCTACGCCGAGTATGACTCGCTGCCCCGCTGGCTGCCTGGGATGAGACAGCCCCCGGCGGCGCATCGTCTGCAGCAGCAGCACCCAGGGGGGGAGCGGGCCGCGGCAGCAGCGGGAGAAGAGGACACCGTGCGGGGGTGAGCATGGGCCGGGGCAGGGTGCCGGGGAGCGGTTCATGTTGCAGCCGGTGGCCGCGCTGAGCGCAGGGAGGCGCAGGCTGAGCGGCTCGTGGCCCTGGGGGACGGGGCTCCCTGGGCGGGGGGGGGGAGCCGGAGGCCGCTGTGTTATGGCTGCGGTGAGAGGGGAGGTGGCGCCGCCGCCCCCGCAGCCCCCGGCGTGTGTCCGTGTATCGCTGTGTTTTGGAGCGTGAGGGAAAATGGCTGACGGCGTCTCATCCTCTCCCCGTCCTGTGCGGGGCTGCGAGGCAGGCTGGAGGGAGCGCACCCACCCTGGCCCCTCGGGGAGCGTGTCCGCCGGGCGGTCCCTCCCTGGACTGCTGGGGTGAGGGGGGCTCCCCGCAGAGCGTGTGCACCCGCTTTTACCTCTCCCGAGTCTCGTTTCATTTCACACCAAGCGCCATTACTGAAGTGGAGTGATTGGAGCCATGTAGGCCAGGGCTACGCCTGGAAATAAGGCCCTGCTCAGACTCTTCCCCCAAATCGGAGTGAAATCCAGCAACACCAGCTCACTCCCAGCTGCTCTAAGCGTTATTAACACGGGTGCAGGCGAAGTGTGTAGCTCCTGTAGCTCCCATTCCTAATAAAACTCTTTCTATGTGGAAAACGGCCTTGCCCCTTTATGCCCCTTTCTCTTTAGTTCACCCTGTTAGTTCTCCAAAATGACAACTTAAGACTTTCCAGTTGTGTTTCTTTTCACCAGTGTTAAAACGTTGCTTTGAGATTAATATCTGAGGCTGGGGAATTGGGACATAATTTGTAACATGTAGGCCATCATTTCAGGTAATTGAGGAGATGACCACAGGACACCCCCCGCCCCCACTGGAGTTATCTAACTACTATTCTACCTCACTTTTGGCACCATTGTCTGCTTACAGTGAGGATGTATATGAAAAATCCATATGACCAGTCGTTTGTTATTGCCAGATGAACTTGTTTCTATATAAATGTCATAGAAATGTCCTAGGTTGTAAGGTGCCATATTTAATCTGTTTATTGTTGTTCAGGAATCAAGTTGTATATTGACTGATCATGTAGCAAAAATTAATTTATCAATATAAAAATTTGTAATTCTAATTAGAATTTTGAAAGGACTAAAATCTTTATACAAATCAGGTGTGTATTATTGTTCTCTCAGGCATGTTGATTTTGTCTGCAAATTGTTTTAAATCCTTGATCCTGATATTGGGTTCAGTGTGGGTGGACCTTTGCATCTGAGCAAAACCCCTGAAGTCATTTTGGTTATGTGCAAGGATCTGCCCATATGGTCCTAACTGGAGGATTGAGGCCTAAATTTTTAAAACCTGGCTTTTATATAAATAGTGCTAAATATGCTAGGAACACTTGCTCTGGCAAAGTGACTTGCAGGTTTGTTTGTCTCTGGGCTTCTTATTATCCATTTGCTAGCTAACTACAGTTGTGCTGGGCTGTGGGACTGGTGGTAAGTTTTGAGAGGATTGGGTCTTTGCTGATTAGGTAGCTGTAGTGGCATGTCTACCTTGAGAGGTTATGGGTAACAGATTAGCAGTTATCTACAAATTTCAAACTGCTAGCTACATCCTGGATCTTTTGGGTGCTGCTTATGATAAAATGGTGAGGCTTCCTCCTTTAGAAGCAGCAAAGAATCCTGTGGCACCTTATAGACTAACAGACGTTTTGCAGCATGAGCTTTCGTGGGTGAATACCCACTTCTTCGGATTCACCCACAAAAGCTCATGCTGCAAAACGTCTGTTAGTCTATAAGGTGCCACAGGATTCTTTGCTGCTTCTACAGAACCAGACTAACACGGCTACCCCTCTGATACTTCCTCCTTTAGTATTCCCAGATGAGGAAAATGTAGGATGAAGCCATCTATTTCAGCAAAATCTTAATTCTACTGTATATTGATTTTGAGGTTTTTGTTAATCATGTAATGATGATTATTTTCAAGGCAGCAGCACCATTTGTTTTCTCAAACCAGAAGAACACAGCAGTTTTCTTGGTCATATTTCCCAAACATTAAAATTATTTCCCTCAGTTGCAGTATTTAGAGCAGGAGAGTAAAGTCCAGCTGTGCTGGATGTCATGGATACTTAAAGATAGCTCTGAATAAAGACATAATCAGTATAATCTAGAATAAAACTGTAGTGGAAGAACCTTGAACATCTAGTTATGTGAAAAAAGGCTCTAGGTTAAAAATAAACCCATAAATTTGCATCACTTTTTTCTTCTACTTTTTCAGTTTTACCTTATGCCCTTTCTATCATCTTGCCTCTTCATATAGTCTTTTTAAAACATTTCCTTTGAGCAACCTCTGTCATCTTACTGTTTCCAGCTTGCTGCTTCATGTCTTCGTGAATTTACTCTTCTGGTGATACTACTTCCTATTGAACTGACAGGAAGGGCTGCTTCTGTACATACCAATCAATAAGGGCAGTGAGAGCAGACCATGTGTGGGTTTTGCATCTTTAGACACCACTCCCTTTAGAAGTGTTTTGTTTCCTATATTAGTGCATTCATGTTTGAGGGTACCCCACAGCATAAAGCAATCCCCGTTTCTATTACCATCATAGAATATTAGGGTTGGAATAGAGACATCAGGAGGTCATCTAGTCCAATCCCCTGCTCAAAGCAGGACCAACACCAACTAAATCATCCCAGCCAGGGCTTTGTCAAGCCCTTATGTATCCAGTCTTGTCAGTTATGTATTGTATTGAAAATGCTGGAATTGTTTCAAAGAAAATGAGGAAAAGATAAGTAAATAACCACTTGAGGAACTAGAAATGCCTACAGTAAAGAAACCACAGTAGTATTCTCGTGCAGAGGTTCTCAAGTCTAACTATGCAGTTCATTTAGGGCTTTTCAAAATGTCAGATATCCTGAGTAAAACTGAATACGAATTTTGTTGTTGAGTGTGTATCTAAAAGTTATTTTTAATCACATCTACTTTATTATTGAGGATTTTTCTTCAAGAGTCATAGGAACCTTTTTATTTTTTTTCCAATATACTCAACTGTATTTAAAGTATTATTAGAATTTAACAATTACATGGATTTCAGGCAGGATAGCTATTTTTTCTGAAAAAGCATTTGTTAGCTGATAAATAGAATTAAAAATTGCAGCATCATTTTGAAAACATTTTTACTGATAAACATAAATCTAATTTAAAATTAAATTACTTCCTTCAGTTTGTTATGATCATATTTTTAAGGAAGAAACAATGCTTTTATCCTTACTTGCATTCTAAGGAGCACTGAAATTGTTATGCTGAATCAGACCAGTGGTCTATCTGATCCAGTATCCTGTCACCGACAGGAGTCGGAACCAGTGATCTCCGATGAAGGTGTTAGAAACCCTAATGGGGAATAATTTGCACAAGGGGAAAGTTTTCTCCTAATACCTAGTAGTTAGAGATTAAACATGAGGGTTTATATCTCTTCCAAAACTCTTTTTAGTGTTTACTCTTATAATTTGGGATGCTACTGTTAATATCCAAGTGCTTAAGTGAAAATTCTTTCCGGTGTTCAAGAATCCCTATTTTTCTAGGAAAATCATGCTTTGGAAATATTGGCTCTTCTTAACCATTAACTTGATTATTGGGTGAATCCTTAAAAATGTAGTACATAATAGTTGTATTGCTCTTGTCATATTTGTTTTAAATTTAGGGGCTAAAGTTGTAGTTCAGGAGTATTATGTGAACTAAATTTGAGTGATTGGACATACTTTTAGTATCATAGAAGATGGTATATCTTTTGCAAAAAATAATCTTATGTACCTATGGTACTGGGTTGTAGTCTTTCTCCTTTGTATTTTACAGTGTCATCTAACATTATAATATAATAATATACGCAGACTTACTGAGGAAGAAGTAAGGGTTGCTACGCACAATATACCTGACATAAGAAAAAGTTAAGCCGTCTAAAGCTGTGATTCTCAAACTTTTGTGTTGGTGGCCCATTTCACATAGCCTCTGAGTGTGACCCCCTTATAAACTAGAAACGCTTATTAATATATTTAACATCATTATAAATGCTGGAGGCCAAGCGGGGCTTGGGGTGGAGGCTGACAGTGCGATAAGAGGGAAGGTCCTCTCATGGATTGGTAACTGGTTAAAAGGAAACAAAGGGGAGGAATACAAATTTTGTTGTTGAGTGTGTATCTAAAAGTTATTTTTAGTCACATCTACTTTATTATTGAGGATTTTTCTCATGTTCAGTTTTCAGAATGGAGAGAGATAAATAGTGGTGTCCCCCAGGGGTCTGTATTGGGACCAGTCCTAGTCAACATATTCATAAATGATCTGGAAAAAGGGGTGAACAGTGAGGTGGCAAAATTTGCAGATGGTACAAAACTACTCAAGATAGTTAAATCCCAGGCAGACTGCAAAGAGCCACAAAAGGATCTCTCAAAACTGGACGACTGGCCAACAAAATGGCAGATGAAATTCAGTGTTGATAAATGCAAAGTAATGCACATTGGAAAGCATAATCCCAACTATACATATAAAATGATGGGGTCTAAATTAGCTGTTACTACTCGAGATCTTGGAGTCATTGTGGATAGTTCTCTGAAAACATCCACTCAGTGTGCAGCGATGGTCAAAAAAGCGAACAGAATGTTGGGCATCATTAAGAAAGGGATAGATAATAAGACAGAAAATATCATATTGCCTCTGTATAAATCCATGGTACACCCACATCTTGAATACTGCTTGCAGATGTGGTCACCCCATCTCAAAAAAGATATATTGGAATTGGAAAAGGTTCAGAAAAGGGCAACAAAAATGATTAGTGGTATGGAACAGCCGCCATATGAGGAGAGATTAGTAAGACTGGGACCTCTCAGCTTGGACAAGAGATGACTAAGGGGGGATATGATAGAGGTCTATAAAATCATGACTGTTAAAAATGTGATTTACTCCTTCTCATAACACACGTACTAGGTCACCAAATGAATTAATAGGGAGCAGGTTTAAAACAAACAAAAGGAAATATTTCTTTACACAACGCCCAGTCAACCTGTGGAATTCTTTGCCAGAGGATGTTGTGAAGACCAAAACTATAACAAGGTTCAAAAAACTAGATAAATTCATGGAGGATAGGTCCATCAATGGCTATTAGCCAGGATGGGCATCCCTAGTCCGTTTGCCCAAAGCTGGGAATGGGCGACGGAATGGATCACTTGATGGCCCCCGTGTAACAACCTCATGATCCCCTGAGGAGTCCCGACCTCCAGTTTGAGAATCCCTGATCTAAAGGTATGTCTACTCTGCATCTGGGAGCAAGCCTACCAGCCTGGGTACAGAGACCCATGTTAATGGGTCTCACACTAGTGCTCTAAAAATAGCTGTGTAGATGGTGCTTTGACATTGCAGGTTGGCCTGGTAGGCCCCTAAGGCTTCAGAGCCTGAGCTCCAGCCAGAGGCACAACATCTACACAGCTATTTTTAGTGCCCTGGTGCGAGCCCCACAAATGCAAGTCTATGGGCCAAGCTAGGAGGCTTGCTCTCCTATGCAGTATAGACATACCCTAACGGTACATAGCCTCTAATCCTCAACCTGCAAGCACAATACCTTACTATTACCTCAGCTGCTATATATCACAGACCATACACCCCTTGTATGCAAAGAGAGTGTGGCTACAAGGATGATGGAATGCTGCCACCGTTCCTAGGTGGCAGAACTAAGATTGTGGTGCATACTTTATATCACAGACTATGTGCTTGTGTGTGATGATAACATTATGTGATTTGTATTAGATGAAAAGTTCAAAGGTTGAGTTCTTTTGGATTCTGGAATTACTAAAAATTACCACCAGACTTCTCATATTTTAATCTTTAATTTTTTTCTCCCATGGATATGGTGGCATTTAAAACTTTTTTAGCTTTGATATAATATTGTCATAATGGGTATAACGGCCTTTTTGAAAACAACTGTACTTTTTGACCATATTCCTGAACAGAGCCGTGGTGATAGCTTTACTTGGGAATGCGATTAAAAAAGAGTTCCAACTATGCTTGAATACAGAATCATGTTTTAACTTGGGTGGGACAATTTTGTTCTAACTAGGTCCTCTGATGTAGTTGTTGCTTAGTGTGGACAGGATTTCTGAATTTGTCTGTTTGTCTTAATTTTACCCTCTCAGAACTTTGCTTGTGGACTTCAGGGATTCCCCCACACCACATGCATACATCATGCTTTTCCTGTAAATAGAATAAATCTGGCTTAGTGGCCTGCTGGATGATTTGTCAAGTTGGACATCAGTAAAGGTATAAGACAGCTCGGGTACGAGCATCTAACGTGGGGTGGGAGGAATAAATTAAAAAGATGACAGCATTCCAAAGTGGAATTTTTAAAAAAAAAAAAAGGAAGTTGATTAACGCACCAAATTCCTGTTACATTTTTCATTGTGAACTTTATTAATATTTCTTCTTTGTTCAAAACAATTAATTTTATTCTCATTGTAATTCAGAAAGTTCAGTTCTGAGCTGCTGGATAGAACTTGCTATCTTGTCTTCTAGTTATTGACGTGTTTGGGATGATAGTAGGAATTCAAACATTGATGGAATAAAACAAAGACCTTACATTTTCGTACTTGCTTACGTTGGGGAAATTCCTTGATTGTATGGGCCTCTTTTTCACTAGGTTCTGGACTGTTTTTCCATGGTACCTGAAGTGTAACAGACAACTGCATTTCTTGTAGACAAATGGTATCTTTTGCAACTAGCTGAATATAAACATTGATTGACCTGGAAAACTGTATTTACAAGTTGATCTAATATGACCTCCTTTGATGCAAAGGCATATATAGTAAAACCTGTTTGAGAGAGACCAGCTGTTATGAGCAACTTCTTGCAGAAGCCATGGAATATGACCACTGTCTGCTATGCAAACCTTTGAAGAGAGACCACGTTTTACAAGTGACCACTTTTGCTAACTCAGATGAGTGGTCGCTCTTGGCAGGTTTTGCTGTACTTTGCATTATAGATTCCCTAGGCACTGCAATCTTTCTGACACTTAAGCAGATGCTTAAGTTTATGCACATAGCTTCAGTAGGACTGGAATAGAGTAAAGTACATGTATTTGCAGAATGGGAGCTTTAATATTTTAGGTCAGTGATGCTCAACCTTTTTGGGCTCAGGACCCATTTGTAAATTCTTATGGCGACCCAGTAAATAGTCTGGAGGTGGAGGTCCTAGGATAATTTCAGTCAGATCCTGCCCCTGGGGGGTGAGAGGGTGGTCTTGCCAGCACTCACCCCGCAGTGGCTGCTCCTGCAGCCCCGGTGCTGTGAGGCTGGTTGGGCTGGACTTAGCTTGGCTCTCTACTCTGGGTGTTGCAACTTCTGGGGTTGCAGTGCCACTGAGGTTTGGGCCTACCCACCTAACTGGATCAATTTTGTGTGAATGAGTTGTGACCTGGCTCATGGGCTTGCAGTGCCACTCACTCAAATTTGGCCTACCTGGACTCCCATTGTCATGATGGCTGGACCAAACGGTGGTGAGATAACAGAGGTTGCGGTCCCTGGAGCAGGGAGATGAGCCTGGCCAGCCCTGTGGGACAGGAGCCGCAGGAGCTGCCATGTGACCCTTTGAAATGTTCTGGATACCACATGGGTCTTGGTAACTGTAAAACAGCAAAAGGGACTTGGGGGGGGGGGGGGGGAGCTGAACCTCATTAAACTTGCAGATTCTTTAGGAATGTGTAGAATTATCTTGAAATATGCCTCTCATCAGAGACAGAATTTTTGAGGTGGGTTTCCCTCAACACTGTGACATAGTATAGAAGTTCTAGAAATGTGGGTTGGACTCTAGGTTATTGATCCTTTTGTACTAGAAATTAAACCGTTTACAAGTCTGTGGAGGGGAAGCCTCTTTTAAAATTTTCTTTGTTGGTTTTCCATAATAGCACTGTAAATTATACAATGAGAAATGTTACTGTCAAACGATATTGGCATCTCAGTATGTTTTTATATACTAGTGGTTATTTTTTCTAGTTTCTGTTGTACCAATAAAATATTTAGCACATTTTTAACAAGTTTCATCAAACTAAGTCCATCCATGATTTTTAACTTAATAAAAGAAAGAAAAAGGGATTATTGGAAGATTTGATTTAGTCTACCCTTTTACAGGGTTTGGGGAGTGAAAACACATTAGCCTAAAATTTTGTTAAAGCATGGAATCCTAGATTTAGGCTATTGATGTTTTATTTGTCATTTGCAAGAGTAAAGAAAGTGATAGTCATTCATGATTTGAACCTTCCTTTTTATCTAGTTCTGGTAGGTGTTTGGTTGTGATAGTATTCAGTCATTTAAAAACTGTGGCATAGTCCCAGAAAATATATAAAATCTGGAGCTTGGCTGGAAATAAGATAGCTTTGTCCAGAAAAATCAGTGATTTGATCTGCTGTTTTAAGCTCAAATTCTGTACAGATCTCCATATTGGTGGACCCCTGTGGCACATGATTAACTTCAGTGGAACCTGAAACTTCAAAATGCTAGTTCTTGCATTTTAACTTAATAAATTTAAAGAAAAATATATCTTTTCTGATAGTAATGCTTTCATCTTTTTTCTGAGCAGGATAAAGTGTTACTGTCAGTTTTCGTTAATACATCAGTTGTCTCTTGTACTTTTTTTCCATGGTCCCTGCAAAGGTGGATTAAGATATATTAGGGTCCTGGGCACAAAGAACATTTGGGCTTCCCACATGCCCCCCCGCCACTCCTTCCGTTCCCCTCCCCTCAAACGCCCCGGAAGCTGGGCCATGGTATGAGCTTCCCAGGGAGCCTGGGCTGCTGTGGGGAGCCCTGGACCCTCCACCTGCTCCTGGGTGCAGGGACAAGGTCTTAGGATCCAAGAACAGCCCCCCTGGCGCCCTGCCCAAGGTAGGTGCAGGGTCTGGGACTCCCCACAGCTGCCCGGGCTCCCTGAGCAGCTCTTACCACAGCCTAGGGAAGTGGCTCTCAAACTGTGGGGCATGCTCCCATAGGAAGGCATGGAGGAACGTTTGGTGGGGTGCAGCAGGGCCCAGCCCTACCCCCAGCTCCACTCTGTCCCTGGCCCAGCTCTGGCTCTGCTCCTGCCACTAAGAGCCACCAGCCGCAGGTCCCGGCCCTGGCTCCTGGTGGTGAGGGGAGCAGACTGGAAAAGTTTGGGGACCTCTAGCCTAGGATGACCATACTTCTCATTTTGGTCCCAGATGTCCCAACTTTTGTTTAGCAAAACTGGGCATTTGCTCTTGCCAGCTGATCACCAGTGTTACTAAGGCATTTATTTCTCATACTAGCTACCCACATCTGGTCAGAGCAGGGCTTAGCTGTGGTTTTCAAAATGGTGCGGAGCAAGGTTTGTCCTTGCCTGTTTGCACTAAATTATGTTCAGCACCAGTTCAGTTAACAAATGTCTGTAACAGGGGCGTCATCAGTGGGTACTTTTCTTGGTGTAGACAAGGCTTATGATGTTGACTCCTTCTGTGACATCGGGTAAACCATTAATTCTTTTGCCTTAGCTTTCCTGTCTGTAAAACTGGGAAAATAGGGCTTGGAATTTTGATCAGTATGAAAGATGGGAAGAGAGGGGCACCAGGGGAGGGGAGTGCAAAACAAGACCTTTGTTGATAAATCCCACCTGCAGTTGCTGAGATTACTTCTAAGATGCTGTGACCTTGCTCAGAGGCTCCATCTTTAATAGCCTCTTGCTAGTAGATGTCTGAATTTGAAGATCCTTTTCCTTGTATGTTGGAAGGGGGAATTTTTTTTCTTTTCTCCATCTTTGCCAGCACTCCAGCCCCTGTGTCTTCTGACTTTGAGTGACGGTCTTTACTAGCGTCCTCCTGCCCAAGAGTCTTGGCTGGTATTGCTTGGTCGGAGGATGCAGAGATGTCTCCTAATAGATCCCTGGCTTGGCCTCCACTTTTTTTCATTGTTTCCTCATGGATAGTGCTTGCTTCTGCTGTTTCTTACAACTTCCCCCATAACAGCAAGTTTCATTGCTGCCTAGAGATAGCTGAAAAGCAGTAGTGAAAATTACCAAAAACTTGTTAATTTCACTGTGTTCCTCCTTGACAATGCAGTGAGTAATAGCAGAGGCTGTCTGAATACTCAGAAAGACTGCATTGCTTCATCCTCAGTTCACACTTAGAAGGTTTTTACATAACTGCATGGAGTGGGGATTTAATTTTTAAAACATGAAAGGTTAGATTCTACAGAAATTGAGCTTAGATCTCCCTTCCCCACTTCCAGGTCACTAGGGAAAGCATCTCCCCAGAAGTGAATAGATTTTTTTTTCTTTTCTTCCAACACTGAGCATAATACTTCTCACATGGGTGGTGAGGATTAATTAATATTTGTAAAATGTTTTGAAGTTCACAATTATATTTTATTCTTGATGCACTTTTCTTCCAAAGCTTGCAGTTTGCATAGTTGGGTTATCTCTGTTTCACAGGTGGGAAAGCTGAGACAGAGATGCTATGTAACTTGTCTATTGTTAAACAGCAAGTTATTGTCTGTTGGACCTAGAGAACTCTGGTCTCTTGACTCTGAGCCTGTGCTGTAGCCACTAGACTACAGTTCCTCTCTAGGTGGATATAAGACATGCAGCCTGATTTCTCCCCCCCCCCCCCCCAGGTGAAGAGTGACTACATCTCTCCTTGAGTTCAGTGAGATTTGCCAAGCACCTCTGAAAATCAGGCTAATATGAGCTGAATACTGGTGTGTGACATGTAGAATCAGGAAAGGATCTCAGCTTCCGCTTCTTACTATGCCAGCTGACTTTAGGATAATTGCAGTGATTTAAGTATTTAAAAAAAGACTTTACAGTTCTAAAATTGTTTAAATTCTAAATATTCCTCAGTCCAACTCTTTTTTGTTTAGTCTAGTGTGATGTGTTTGATAACAGAACAGTAAGAACTAATATCTAGTTCAAAGTAATATGGTTCATTTGGGAAAATTCTTATCTGTTAATGTTGGTGCTGTTTTGGCTTACTTAAAAAAAACAAACAAAAAGTCACATTTTTACCTGAGAACTTTTAGTCCTTCAGTTTTATGGGTGTTAATTTTGTGGAGCAAACCAGATGTATAACTCTGTTTTTGTTTTCAACTTTGACTCTTAAGTCGAAAATGATTGTGTTGTACAGAAACTGAGCTAGTCAGTGTCTTCCAAGAGGAACAAATACCTAATAAATATACCTTTTTTCAGTCAGTCGTCTTAATTTTGGTGGGTAGGAGCTGCTCATGTGTACTTCTACAGTAACTCTCACAATCTAAATTAATCTCTCTCCAACCAGATTTAGTATAAACTGTTCCTAAACTTCAGGTCTGCTCATCAAGACTGCACAACTTGATGCTGAAGTTTAGGGATGTGTTCACTATGAAGATGCTTGATCTTTATATGCATAGTCTAATACAGTAGTTCTTAAACTTTGGGCCACTTGCTGCAAAAATCAGCACACAGCTGTGGCCCATGTAACATACTCGGGGCCAGGTGTGTAGTGTGGATGCGGCCCACATAACACATACAGCTGCATGTGTGGCACCCAATGGAAAATAGGTTGAGAACCACTGGTCTAATTTTACAGTTTTTGCTCACTTGTGAGGCTTGCAAAAAAAGATAATTGGGGTCCTGTGAGTCCAGGGGTTCTCAAATTTTTGTATTGGTGACCCCTTTTACAGAACAAGCCTATGAGTGCGACCCCCCCAATAAATTAAAAATACTTTTTTTTAAAAAATAATAAACACGATTATAAAGGCTGGAGGCAAAGCGGGGTTTAGCGGTGGAGGCTGAGAGCTCACGACCCCCATGTAATAACCTCGCAACATCCAGTTTGAGAACACCTGTGTTAGTACAGTACAGACCCGTTTACGCACGGATGTCAGGAGTCAAGCCATCACGACCACATGTTAACGGACCGTGGGTTAAGAGGTCCATGCTGAAAAAAGTGTGATTCACTTTAAAAAGCCATTATTTTCTGCTCTTTCATGCTCACATTTTTTTCTTATGAAGTCTGTCATTCGCCACAGATGAATTATTTTGATATTTTCCGCATTTTGCTCCTCCATAAATCTTACAACAATTTCTACAGCACTAAGGGCTTCTGTGGGCGAAATTTTTACCTTTTCAGTGACATCCTCATTGTCATTTAGGCCTGCATTATTAGAATTCTCGCCATCGCTTTCGCAGTCCGACATAGCCTCGCAGCCTGTTAATATTTCTTCCTCAGACAGAAATTCTGAAGTCGGGCAATCTTCATCCATCCCCAGCCACTTGGTTACGATTTCCAGCGACGTATCCAAACTAAAATCTTTTATCATTTGAAAGAGTTTACCTTTATCCTCTTTTGTCTGTGTGTGTGTTTGTAGGACTTCTTTCGAAAATCCTTCAAAGTCTGGCTCTGAATCAGTGCTACTGCTAGAGTTTTCCGAGTCTGACCCATCTTTGACAGAAAAGACATCACCGAGAGCCTTCATCCAGCTGTTTTCAATGGGCTTTTGTTTTACTCTGTCCCAAGCTTTTTTAACTAAATAATTTCCTTCACGTTTAACTGTTTCAGAAATTCGGAAATGCCTGAAGACGTGCATGACACAATTGCCGAAATCAGCTCCTGTTGATAATTGTTTTTAAAGTTCTGAATAATGCCTTGGTCTAAAAGTTGAATTTTTGATGTTGTGTTGAATGGTAGGTATAGCACTTGAATTTTTCTGTCGCTCAATACAGTGATTCGGCTGGAGGATGGTCTGGACAATTGTCAAGTAGCAAAAGTGCTTTGGCTTCGAGTTTCTTCGACTACAGATGCTTACGGACAGCTGGAACAAAGCTGTTGTGGAACCAGTCGTCAAAAACGTCTCGTCATCCAAGGATTTTTGCTGTTAGTGTATATTACTGGCAGTTTGGCTCTATTGAGGTGATTAAAGCAGCGAGGGTTATGAAAGCGGCCAGTGAGAAGGGGGTAAGCTTATTGCTGCCTGTCTTCTTAGTACAAAAAAGAGTCACATGTTCTTTTATCTTTTAAAATCCAGCTGTTTTCTGTGTCTTGTAATTAAAGGCTAAAGTCTTATCAGGTAGCAGTTTTGCAAATAAAGCGGTTTCATCACAATTATAAAGTTCTTCAAGGTAGTCTTCATTTTGTGAAATAGATTTTAACTTGGCGGGAAACGCGTTGGTGGCCGATTCATCGGTTGATCAGCTCTCTCCAGAAATTGATACCTGCGCTATACTATGACACTTTTTAAAACTACTTATAAACCCCTTGCTGGCTTGGAATGATTCATCCCCCATTAAATTTCCAAATATTGTCGCTTGGGCTTGAGGAATTGGCCCACTTAGCGGCATTCCTTTCAGCCTTTCCTGAGCAAACCATGTGCGCATGGCTTTGTCTGTTGTGGGTTTTGCTGAATAGCGCACAAGTTTTCATGCAAGCCCCACAGCAGAATCGATATTTTGTACAAAGCCATTCAGTTTAGATTAGTTTTTTAGCCATCCTCGGAGAGTAGATTTGGCAGTCCCAATATCTTTTGAAACTTTGGCCTGGATTTCTCGGCTATTTACTTGATCAGCTAGCTTTTCTCCTATGGTGTAGGAACGCTGACGCTTGCCCTCTGCCATTATATTAGGCCTACGGTTAAAATTTTCTAATGTGTATATATATTATATAGTAGTTATATAGTATCTCTAGTGTGACAAAGACTAAGCGTGCGCGATATTAATTTACCAATTTCGGTAAAGACATACAACATGTTTCCGCTCCACACTTCCTGTCGATTTCTATGTCAGTGAGTTAGTGAGCAAATCTGTAGTGCTACATAGCAAGTTCCTGTACCACATGTTAACAAGTCTCGCATGTTAAATAGGTAGAACTGGGAGGCATGGTGCTACTGTGCTTTAAGTGGATTTGCGCGTAAACGGGACTGTACTGTATGATTTTGAAAACTGGCATAATAGCTATAAAATTTTTTATAAAACTGTTGTTTTTTTTTTTAAACAAGCCATGGCTATAACGTTTTTTTTTTAGGTGCCTATAGAAGAACCAAGTTACTTTTTTTATTTTATCAGACCTAAACTGTTTAGTTACGGTGTTAATTTTTTTAAGTTTAAGGAATAGTAAAAATTGAATTCTATATGGATCTGATACAATTACTGTCAAGTCTTTCATTTGAGAGACAAGGTGGGTGAGGTAATATCTTTTATTGGATCAGCTTCTGTTGGTAAGAGAGAGGAGCTTTTGAGCTACACAGGTGGTCCTCAGGTCTGGGAAACTTACTGAAAACATGGTCTTACAGTGGAAACTTACTCAGTGTCATAGCTAACTATCATTGTTCATTTTCTCCCTCACTACCTTTGAGTTTTTCCTTCTTCCATTTGGTCCATTGTATTTTTTTCTCCCTTTCTGTTGCAGAAAATTGTGTTGGTTTCTATAATTAACCAAAGCATCAGACTTTTTTTTTCCTTTTCTCTTCCAATTTTACCACTTTTAACCTGGGGTCTTCCTTTGCTCTTATTCCCTTGTTTTTCTCTGTGCTGTCTCATCCTTGTATTTTCCTCATGGTTCTGTTTTTGCTTTTCTCCGCCTATCTTGGCTGAGTTAGGGTGGAGTACGAAGTTTACAGTGGTGCCATGCCCACACTGGAAAGAACCCCATTATGGACCCATCTAACTTGGGCCCGTGTTGGGGACAGTTCAGCACCCAGGCCTTGGTGTGTGAGCAGCTCTCAGCCAGCAGGCCCTGCTCACCTGTAGGGGGCTCGTTGCCCAGCAGCAGGGCTCCACCATGTGGGCTGGGCTGGGCAGGGCTCGTGGCCGCGGGGCAAGTGGGCAGGACCAGGTGGGCTCTTGAGGGTCATGTCCCAGGAGTCTGCCCCGCTCCCCCGTGCGGCTCCGACTCTGAGCGGTCTCTGCTGCCTGCCACCTGCAGGGCCCCACCTACCTCCCTAAGGTCAAACCATTGGGACTGGTGCAGAGGCTGGTCTGGTCTCGGCCGGTGGGTGGATGGGTGGGGGTGGGGGGGCGAGTGCGAGGGGGCTCAGCCAAGCCCCACCAGGCAAGTGGGTCCTGAGGGAGCCCAACCCAGGCAGGCCTTGCTCCCACTCTGACCTGGTTGATTGCGCCACACCCGAAGGGCTGGAGCAATCCCTGTTCTGGGACTGGCTCTGGCCGTGCTGCTGGCTTAGCCTGGCAGACACGGTCACCTCCTAGCAGGGTCAGTGAGTGCAGCAGGGTGTGGAGGAGTGGGTCTCTGGAGGGTGTGCAGGGTGCTGTGTGGTTGGGGGTCTGCAGGCAGGGGGGTGGGGTGTGCGGGGGGTCTCAGCAGTGAGATGCTGGGCATAGGGGTTGAGAGGTGCTGGGCGGGGGGCAGTGTGGTGCGGCATGGGCCCATCCCCAAGGGGAAGGGGCACACCGGCAGCATAGTGCCAGATGGGCCTGTGTGCATCTGGCAGCTGCCAATTTGTAAACTCTTCCCTTGTGCTGGGTTGGGCAGAGTGGGGCTGCCCCGGTGTGCTGTACCCCATTGCCTCTGACTGGCCCCTCATTCCAGAGACTGGCCTCTTTGGCCTTGACTACTGCACCCTCATTCCCCTCAAATGTATTCAAAATAATGCTGCTAAGATCATTTTCTGGCTTGTCATTCTGACCACATCACCTACCTCTTTCATTCCATCTGACTCCCTCTTAACCACTGTATGAAACACACAGATTTCTTGTCTTTAAGTTCCAAGATCCTTCACAGTTTAATCCCACACTATTTAGTTGATCTGGTAACTTTTCATGACATCAACTCCTGCCTTCTCTCTGCCAACATTCCCAGTCTTTACCATGTACCAGCCAGTCTCTTTCCCTTTTATGTTCTCTCTCATGCTATCCTTACGCATGGGGAAAATTCCCTAATACAATAACCACTTCCTTATCCTAGGCTTTATTTGTTGCACACCGTACAAACTCAGCACTGAATACAGAATTAATTCTTCATGAGCTTCTCTTTGGCAGTCTTACCTTAACATCTGTGTGCTTCATAAGCATTAATGAATTTATCTTCACAAGGTGAGGAGGCAGTGTTCTCACCATTTTACAGATGGGGAATTGAGTCACAGAGTTTTCAAGGGCAAACTGTCAAGTGTTACTAATATTGGGTCCACAATTTGAGCTGCCTAGGGTCTGATTTTTCAGAGTATTTAGCATTTTTAGAGCCCTTCATGCGTTTAAAACACAGCTCTCATTGACTTCACTTACAGTTGAGAAATTGCCACTTGTGCAAATTAGGCCCCTGATATCTTAAGATAGGGATTTAGAAAATGAGGAACATGCAGTTAGTTGCCACCTGTGGGAAATTTTAGTTTGTGACTTACCAAGCAACACATAGAAACTTTTGTTCCAGAGACAGGAATAGAATCCAATTCTCCAGAGTGACATTCAGCTCCCTTAACTACAAGACCTTCCTTTCTCTTCCTACAGTCCCCTGTCTCGCTCAGTACACACCTTTCAGCTTCTTCAGTAGTTGAGGCAAGGGTCCTGCAGACATCAGCCTCATTCACGAAACAGCCCTGAACCCTGTCTACCCTATGAACTGAATGAGGTAGTGGTTCTGTGGAAAACATTGTGTGACTTTGTAACTACAGATTGTATCAAAATGCATATATAAGGGGGACAAAAGTAACTTTGCCCATACAACCTTAATCTTGCCATTTAATTTTTGAGTGCTTTATTTTGTAACGTTAATGTTCTTTTAATGTAGTTTTTGTAATTTGTAATTTCCTGATTTTTTTTGAAAAGCCAATAAAGAAATCTGAAATTCATCATATGAAACTATATTGATCTCCACATTGGTCATCAGAAAAAAGGGACCTTTCTAAATCCACAGCATAGCCCTTAACCGCATGAGCTAACAGAATAATTGCTAGCAATTGAAGGCTGCTGTGTTTTCTGTGGATTTGTCAGTTAGAGGGGAATGATGACACACTTTGCCCATGAGTTTCACATTCATTTAGTAGACAACAAAGGAATGTTGAGACTCAGGAATAATGGTTTCAGTTCCAGGTTCTGGAGGGGAATGTGCTCTGCTGGTTATCAACTCTTCTGGCCCTGCCCCCTCTGATTTGATTCCTCAACCCCCCCCACTCCCCAGACTCCTCTCTGTCCCCCACCATCATCAGCTCTCTGCTTCTCACCTCTCTGCATTCAAGTCAGACTGCATCCTTCTCCATGCTGCCCTAGCTGTCAGCAGAAGGAACATTGAAAACATGGTGGGGAATGTACCTGTTCATCAGTTCCTGTGCCTGGAATAGCACTTGCTGGAAAAGTCCTCTTCAGCCATGGGTTGGAGCATGCTTAGTCACTGTTGTGTGGGGTAGAGCAGTTTAGTGCAGACAGGATCTTCAAAGATTTTAGCTGTGAGCTAACAAACCTCTGTAGTTTGTGTGAACTGATTCTCTCTCCTCCCCCCCTTGAATGTGTACAATATATTGGACTTATTAAAAATCTTTATCTGCACACTGTGCAGATGCATAATCAGCTGAGAGTGAGAACACATTTTAGTAACACCAGTGAGTGAGCTTGGGAAATACTGCCATGTTTTCCCTTCCCTCAATCAAGAAGAAGCCTAATGAGCTTAGAAGAGTCCCCTGGGATGTGTGAGCCCTCTCAGTGAGAAGCCAAGCTTAAGAAACCCAGCAGACCATGTGAGCCTCTTTGAGAGGTAGCCAGACCCAAAATGGATGTATTCATATGCCCCTGAAGGGAAAGTGGGACTAAGGAGCCCAGATTGTGTACATGGTTACATTTTGAACATCTGCAAAATCTGTGGGTGGTGTCTAATGGGTGGAGCTCAGAATAATGCCCCAGTACCATTTTTTGAATCTGATCCCTAACCAAAATGTAGTTTGCTAATGTGTAATTTCAAAAGTTAGCTAACTTGTAAATTATTAACATGACTGTGAAATGTAGACTCCTGCAAGCATAGTGTAAAACGTTAAACAGATCACTGAAGACCTCAGAGTGCTGCTTAAAAAAAAAATAAAAAAAATAAAAATCTTTGCAAAGGCAGACCTCAAAATGTAATCCCATCTATGGTCTTATCAGTTGGGGGTAGGGAATGCTCTAGCTTTACCCCTTCTGCCAACTTCATTATGTCCAAAGGACTGACAGTCTCCTCCTAAAGTCTACAGCTACGAGGGAAATGGGGCTTGCAGGACCAAGGTGTAGGGGAAGAACTTTCCTACATCTCCTAAGGATCACCGAGGGTTTGACACCTCTATCCTAAAACCAGACCTTATTAACACTGCTGGATTAGGCCTATCCCTTTTGTGGACATGCTAGAGTTTAAAGGAACAGGGTTTCTCTCCAGTAGCCTCTAGGACCAGACTGGAAAAAGTCCAACCTCAAACTAAAGAATTTCCCACACAAACTATGCAAATTCATGAAGTGAAGGTACCAGATGCATATCAATAGTTTGACTGCACTTTACCTTAGAAGAACCTGAGATTATAAACAAACGAACAAAAATCCTTTAAACTCAAGATGTAGAATTATGGTTGCACTTCTTAAGCAAGGCATTCAAATGGCCTTAATTCGGGTCTGAGAATTAGGAACTCGTATTGTCTATCCATAAGTTTGTTTGCGATCACACAGATAGGATGTCTTACTCGTAATTGAATAGTGATTGCACTGCTTAGTGTCTTTTACAGTCATACACATCTCTCTCTGGGCTTGGCTACACTTGCGAGTTCAAGCGGATTAAAGCAGCCCCGTGTGCCCTAGCTGACTACCCATCCACACTGGCAAGGCATGTAGAGCACTCTGACTCCAAGGCTAGAGCGCTACTGGTACTCCACCTTGGCAAGAAGATTAACGCTTGGTGCGCATTGGCTGAAATGCCCAATGTCAGTGTGAATGAGGTGTTGCATTACTGCTCTCTGATCAGCCTCTGGAAATGTCCCGTAATCCCCTTAAGTCAAGTGACAGCCAGCATCTGCTTCAAGACAAAGCAGTCATTACTGTGGAATGCTGTGTGTGTGTGTATGTGTGTGTGTGGGAGAGGGAGGGTCTGCTGCTGTCTGAATTTACAAGACAACATGCTCTCAGCACCCCAAAAACCCACTCTCCCCCCACATACACACAACACATTCCCTGTCACACTCCACCCCACCCCACCCACTTGAAAAGCATGTTGGTGGGATAGCTACTTCAATACACTGCTCTCTGTGGCTGTTGCAAGAGCTTGTAATGTGGCCATGTGAGTGCACTTGCAGCTGTCAGTGTGGACAGATTGCAGCAGTTTCCCTACTGCGCTCTGCAGAGCCTGGTTTAACTCAAAGCGCTCTACATCTGCAAGTGTAGCCATGCTCTCTCTCTCGTGCTCTCTCTCACACATACAATTAAAAAAAATACTTAATAGAAGGATAGCAACATGAAGGCAATCATTCTTCATTGTTAAGGATCCAGTCCTGCCAGATGCTGAGGACACTCATCTTAGTAGGAAGTGATCAGCACCTTACAGGGTTGAGCCCCATGAATCAATATGCCATCCAGTTGGCCAAGTGTCAGGCAGATAGGTAGCGTGTCTCCACATATAAACCTTGTATACCCAGATCATGAGGTTAGCTCTTACTAAAGAGAGCAAAAGTTAGTGTGGTAACAAAGCAGTACATCCGGTATCAGATGTGTGTATGAAATAAATGAGAAAATCTGTGTTCTGTGATGCACAGTTTTGATGATCTACATGTAAAGAAGGGAAGGTGATAGGCTGACTTCTCGGGACAGAAGTACGGTAGTTTGAGTGCCGCGCTTTTCAAAGCAAGGTACTATCTACAGCCATAGAAGGAGACTCCATGCTCTGTTAATGATCAGTGATATTACTGGTGTTGACTTACTCCATGCTGGGTTGTCTCCATCCAGTGGGACAGTTGCTTTCTTGAAATGACAAATTAGTGGACTTGCAAAAGGGATGTGTGGGGGAAATAAAACATAAAACTTGGTGAAATTCCCTACTAATTATTAGGCGATTCTTTTGCTACTATAAATGGGTGGGGAGATGGATGTCTATTGTTTAAGGAATGTGATTATTGAAAAAGGTCCCCCCCCCCCCCCAGAGCCTGAGGTCCCCTCCAATTTATTCAGGAATGTTTAAGGAAACTAACTTTTGTATTTCACCTCATCCAGCATTTTTATGGATTTATCAAAATAGGTTCATTTTTATTAGTTGTGTATAACTGTAGTGCCTAGGCGCTCTAGTCATGGACCAGAACCTGCTGTGGTAGATGCTGTACAAACATAAAACAAAAAGACACTCCCTGCCCCAAAGAATTTACAATCTAAACCAAAAGGCAACAGATTGACAGATGAGGGAATACAAGGAAACAATGAAACGATATTGGTCAGTATGATAGGCTGCTTGTGTGTGAGCATATTGCCTAACTGTTAAGCATTTTGTTTTTTGTAAGCATCACAACAAAGTTTTAAGGGTTTTCAGGGTGGATAATGAGGTAGCTTTGTGGATGTTTACAGGGAGCTTCTCCCAAGTTTAAAGGGAAGCATGGGAGAAAACATGAAGTTGCTTGTGGGAAATTTTAAGTGGGTGATGGAGGCTGGCATCATGGCCAAATGGATATAACAGTCAACATCTCAATAGTGAATGAGATGTTAGGGAGGGGATAGACCTTGAAGGGTCTTGAAAGTGAAGATCATCAGCTTATGTTTGAAGTGATAAAGAAGGGGGGACCGGCAGAGAGATTTGAAGAGGGACATCATTGCCAAAGTGATGGGCTGAGAGATGGTCTTTGGAGCAGCATTCGAAAGGATATGAGTGGAGCAAGATTGCGGTTGTCAAGGCCAGAGAGAAGGATGTTGCAGTAATTGAGATGTGAGCTCTGATTTTTTTCAGCTGTGTGGATGGACAAGAAAGGTAATCTCTTAGAGATACTATGCAGAAAAGAATTGGCAAGACTTAGACATAGCCTGGATGTGAGGACTTGGAGAGGTTCAAGCTGAAGATGATGCCCAGGTTACAGACTTAAGTGACTGGTGAGTTCAGACCAATGGTCTGTCTAGCTCAGAGTCCTGCCTTCCAACAGTGGCCAGTGCCAGATGCTTCAGAGGGAATGAGCAGAACAGGGCATCATCAAGTCACACATCATAGAATCTCAGGGTTGGAAAGGACATCCTCTGTTGTCCAGTCCCAGCTTCTGGCAGTCAGAAGTTTACGAACACCCGTAGCATGGGGTTGCATCCCTGAACCATCTTGGCTAATAACCATTGATGAACTTCTCCATACATTTATCTAAATCTTTTTTTGAACCCAGTTATACTTTTGGCCTTCACAGCAACCCCTGGCAGTGAGTTCTGCAGGTTGACTGTGTGTTGTGTAAAGAAGCACTTCCTCATTTGTTTTAAACCTGCTGCCTAGTAATTTAATTGGGTGACCCTAGTTCTTGTTATGTGAAGGAGTAAATAACACTTCCCTATTCACTTTCTCCACACCATTCATGAGTTTATAGACCTCTATCACATCTTCCCTTAGGTTTTTTTATAAGATGAACTGTCCCAGTCTTTTTAATCTCTCGTCATATGGAAGCTATGCCAACCCCCTAATAATTTTTGTTGTCCTTTTCTATACCTTTTCCAATTTGATGTGGGGTGACCAGAACTGCAAGCAGTATTCAAGGTGTGAATGTACCATGGATTTATATAGCAGCATTATATTTTCTGTTTCCTTATCTATCCCTGTCCTAAAGGTTTCTGAACATTTAGATTTTTTGACTGCTACTGCATGTTGAGCGATTTTTTTTTCTTTTCAGAGAATATCCACAATGACTGCAAGATCTTTCTTTAGTAATGGCAGCTAATTTAGACCCTATTATTTTGTATGTGTAATTGGGATTGTTTTCCAGCGTGCATTACTTTGTGCTTATCAACATTGTATTTCATCTGCCATTTTGTTGTCCAGTCACCCAGTTTAGTGAGATTCCTCTGTATGTTTTCATGGTGATCTTAACTATCTTGGACTTCACCATCTTGGCTAATTTAGTTACATTTATTCACCTAAATTTATATTGTTGCTGATTATGCACTATATGTATCTTATGACTTTTAAAACAAACTTTGTATTTGTGGATAATCTAAGCACTATACCCATATGTACAGACACTCTTTTCTTAACCTGTGTATTATATAATGTTTTAACATTAGCTTTAATACAGTTTATCTGCAAACTTTTCCATCTCGCTGTTTACCGCCTTTTCCATATAATTTATGAGTATACTGAACAACACATTGCCAGTACAGATCCTTGGGGGGACCCTGCTATTTACCTTTTTCCATTGTAAAAACTGACTCTTTATTTCCTGTCGTTTAGCCAGTTACTGACCTATAAAAGACCTTACCTCCTATTCCATGTTTGCTTAGTTTGACAAGATCTCACACCGAGGACTCTTGAGCAAAGACTTTGACAGTCCAAGTACACTATATCAAGTGGATCACCCTTATCCACGTGCTTGATCATGCCCTCAAATAATTCTAATAGATTGGTGAGGCATGATTTCCCTTTACAAAAGCAATGTTGACTCTTCCCCAGACTATCATGTTCATCTATGTTGCCTGTTAATTCTGTTCTGTACTGTAGTTTCAACCAGTTTGCGTAGTATGGAAGTTAGGTTTACTGGCCTGTAATTCTCAGGATTGCCTCTGGGGCCTTTTTTAAAAAGTCAGCATTACAGTCATCTAGTATAGAGTCTGATTTATGCAATGGGTTACGTACTACAGTTGGTAGTTCTGCAATTTCATATGAGTTCCTTCAGAATTTTTGGGTGAGTACCATCTGGTCCTCATGATTTATTACTGTTTAATTTATCAATTTGTTCCCAAACCATCTCTATTGACACATCAATCTGAGACAGTTATTCAGATTTGTCACCTAAAAAGAATGGCTCAGGTATGGGACTCTCCCTCACACCCTCTGCAGTGAAGACAGATGCAAAGAATTCATTTAGCGTCTCTGCAATGGATTTGTCTTCCTTGAGTGCTCCTAATCATCCTTTGGCCCCCTGATTGTTTGGTAGGCTTCCTGCTTTTGGTGTATTTCTGATGATGGTGGTATCCACTGAGTGAGTGTGTGTGTGTGTGTGGGGGGGGGAGGGGAAGATAGTTGGGAGGGCTTGTGGAAGTTGTGGAAAATTAGGAGCGTTCTTTTAACTATTTTTAGCTTTAGAAGTTGGCTAGACAAGGAGATGTCAGATTAACTTTAGACCAGGGGTCGGCAACCTTTTGGAAGTGATGTGCTGAGTCTTCATTTATTCACTCTAAGTTAAGGTTTCGCGGGCCGGTAATACATTTTAATGTTTTTAGAAGGGCTCTTTCTATAAGTCTAATATATAACTAAACTATTGTTGTATATAAAGTAAATAAGGTTTTTAAAACGTTTAAGCAGCTTCATTTAAAATTAAATTAAAATGCAGAGCCCCCTGGACCAGTGGCCAGGACCCGAGCAGTGTGAGTGCCACTGAAAATCAGCTCGCGTGCCGCAGGTTGCCTACCCCTGCTTTAGACAGAAGGAGACAGGTCTGGAGTAGAGAGGTAGCTCTGTAAGTTATCAGCATAAAGGTGGAAGTTTAATTTGTGTTTGTAGGTGAGATTACCCAGCCAAAAATAAAAAAAATAAAAAATAAATAAGGTGCATAGGGAGAAGAGCTAGGGACCAAAGACAGAGCCTTGTGGAAACTCTGAGATGGCATCCTGCTTTCTGTCTCTAAGGTGTTTGGCTGGCTGACTTTTGCTCATATGCTCAAGGTCTTACTGATCACAGTATGTGGGTTCAGGAAGGAATTTTCCCTGAGGCCAGATTGGCATGACCTTGCTGGTGGAGTTTGCTTTTCTCGCAGCTTGTGGAGCAGGTCATTTGCTGGGAACCTGGGTATATCTCAATCAATTCCTGGCCATTTCAGGGCCCTCAGGCATTGGTGCACCACAGTCTCTGCCTGTAGCACAATATTAGTTTAGTCTCCAATGAGCAGTAATATTTTCGTCTAATTTTGTTTGTTGTGGTTTAGTGTGATCATCTGATGGTCTCTTCTGGCCTTAAATTCTTATGACCTCCACAAAAAGTTGGAGGGTGGATGAAGAGGATACTCTGAAAGACACACTGAAGGAGCAATTAGAGCGATAGGAGGAGAACCGTGAGAGGACAGAGAAACCAAGGGAGGGCAAGATTTCAAGAAGACCATGGTTGAGAGTCAGCACGAGCTGACAGGTCAAGGATGATGAGGATGGACTACTGGTTCTGAGTTTAGTTAAGGACAGTGGTCTCAAACTGTGGAGCGTATCCTCCCCTAGGGGGATGTGGAGGAATGTTTGGGGAGCCGCAGCCTGGGTCAGCCCCCACGGGGGGGTGCGGAGGGAGTGCCACCGTGGCCCCAGCCTTGACCCTCTTACCCTTGTCTATGCACCCCCCAGGAGCCACAGCCTCACTCTCGTGGGGGGGGTGCTGCTGACAGAGATATGGGGGGGGGGAACTCTGAGAAGTTTGGGGACCGCTTCTGAGCTAGGAAGAGGTCATTAGAGACTTTGGCGAGAACAATTTCAGTGGAGTGCCAGAGGCAGAATCCAGAGTGGAGAGCATCTAGGATAGAACTAAAGAAGAGGAACTCCTGACAGCTATTGTAAAGAGCATGTTCAGTGAGCTTAGATATGAAAGGAAGAAGGGCTTGTACCTGGAGAGGCAAGTAGGATAAGGGTGGATTTTTTAAGATGGAAGCATGATTGTGTTGTGATGGGAAAGACCCAAAAAAGAGTGTGATGTTAAGGAGAAGAGTAAGGGAGGGGAAGAGAGTAGGCATGAGGGAGATCAGGAGATGGAATGGGGGTACTGAGGCAAATGGAGGGGTTAGAGGAGGAGAGCAGACAAGAAACTTTGTCATGGGGAAAGGGAAGGCAAGCTGAAGGGAGGGCAAAGGTTATATTGTGTTCTGCCAATTTCTTCCGAGAGAAAACTGACAAGATGCTGTGCAGAGAGAGAAGTGGAGACAGGAGGATGAGAGGGGTTTGGGGAGTGAGTTAAAGGCATTAAATTTTAGTCAAATTTAAAATGAACAGTCTAAGGTTCTTGTGACCAGTTTTGAACAAAATGCAAAACATTTGCAATAAAATAACATAATGGCCAAGCAAAAGCATCGGTGCTAACTTGGATGTACAGTAACTCCTCACTTGTCGTTGTCCTGGTTAATGTTGTTTCGTCGTTACGTTGCTGATCTATTAGAGAACATGCCCGTTTAAAGTTGCGCAATGCTCCCTTATAATTTGGCAGCCGCCTGCTTTGTCCACTGCTTGCAGGAAAAGCAGCCTGTTGGAGCTAGCTCGTGCGGGTTTGGAACTAGGGTGAACTGGCAGCCCCACTACTGAGGGAGCTTGCTGGCACAGCAGCTGCTGTCTCAACTTGCTGATCTATTTAAAAAGGCAGTGTACTTAGAGTGGGGTCTGCGTACTTAAAGGGGCAATATGTGTCACTCACACATGGTGTGTGTCTCTTTCTCACGCACACATGCGCCCCCCCTGGTACTTTGGAAAGTGGAGGGAATGGTGCACTCCAGCGGGATAGCCTGGGTTCTTCATCACATTCGGTTTCCACAGGTGGGATATTTCCCTGTTTGCTGCCACTGCCATGCGTCTATTGTGTCTCCGCCCGCCATTTGTGCTGCCTTGTAGAGTGAGGCTACGTTAACAATAATGTGTTAACTAACCCTTGAGGGCTCAGCCGAGTGCTAGTTCATCATTTCACAGCAAGGCATTCCCTGGGAAATATCGCATCCTCTAACTCCACCACCTCAACCAAGCTCCACCATCATTATTGCTGTGTACAGTATTACAGTGTTTGTTTAAAACTTATAGTGTATCTCTGTCTATCATATCTATATAGCTATCTAATGTCTTTTGTCTGGCAAAAAAATTTCCCTGGAACCTAACCCCTGCACCCTCCATTTACATTAATTCTTATAGGGAAATTGGATTAGCTTAACATCGTTTTGCTTAGTCGCATTTTTCAGGAATAGAAATACAACGTTAAGAGAGGAGTTACTGTAATTGTTATTGACAGTTCTTATATTTATCTGCCAAAGATGCAACAGAGAAACAATCAAAACTTTATAAAAAGTCTAAACATTTTTTGTCCTTGTTTGTCATGGGATGTTGTCTTAATGATTGAAATGCAAATAGTGCCCAACAGAAGAAAGAAGATAGGTACAATACACTCACCTTTTTGTGTCTTTCTGGGATACCTGAAAGGTCACACTTCAATGTTTTGTTAAGCAATACATACTAGAAGCCAGTATAGTAGGTAAACTGTTAATTGACTTTTTAGGCTATTTCCTCTATATGAATGTACCTTCCCAGCCTCAAAGAATCCTGTGGAACCTTATAGACTAACAGACGTTTTGCAGCATGAGCTTTCGTGGGTGAATACCCACTTCTTCGGATGCAAGTGGTGGAAATTTCCTGGGGCAGGTATATATAAGCAAGCAAGAAGCAAGCTAGAGATAACGAGGTTAGATCAATCAGGGTGGATGAAGCCCTGTTCTAGCAGTTGAGGTGTGAAAACCAAGGGAGGAGAAACTGGTTCTGTAATTGGCAAGCCATTCACAGTCTTTGTTTAGTCCTGAGCTGATGGTGTCAAATTTGCAGATGAACTGGAGCTCAGCAGTTTCTCTTTGAAGTCTGGTCCTAAAGTTTTTTTGCTGTAGGATGGCCACCTTAAGATCTGCTATTGTGTGGCCAGGGAGGTTGAAGTGTTCTCCTACAGGTTTTTGTATATTGCCATTCCTAATGTCTGATTTGTGTCCATTTATCCTTTTCCTTAGAGACTGTCCAGTTTGGCCGATGTACATAGCAGAGGGGCATTGCTGGCATATGATGGCATATATTACATTGATGGAAGTGCAGGTGAATGAACCGGTGATGTTGTGGCTGATCTGGTTTGGTCCTGTGATGGTGTTGCTGGTGTAGATATGTGGGCAGAGTTGGCATCGAGGTTTGTTGCATGGATTGGTTCCTGAGCTAGAGTTACTATGGTGCGGTGTGCAGTTGCTCTAGCTGCTCTAACCCCGCAGACAGAGACCAACACCTAGAAAATCTCCACCAAGCATTCTCAAGACTACAGTACCCACACGAGGAAATAAGGAAACAGATCAACAGAGCCAGACGTGTACCCAGAAGCCTCCTACTGGAAGACAAACCCAAGAAAGAAACCAACAGGACTCCACTGGCCATCACATACAGTCCCCAGCTAAAACCCCTACAACGCATCATCAGGGATCTACAACCCATCCTGGACAATGATCCCACACTTTCACAGGCCTTGGGTGGCAGACCAGTTCTCGCCCACAGACAACCTGCCAACCTGAAGCATATTCTCACCAGCAACTGCACACCGCACCATAGTAACTCTAGCTCAGGAACCAATCCATGCAACAAACCTCGATGCCAACTCTGCCCACATATCTACACCAGCAACACCATCACAGGACCAAACCAGATCAGCCACAACATCACCGGTTCATTCACCTGCACTTCCACCAATGTAATATATGCCATCATATGCCAGCAATGCCCCTCTGCTATGTACATCGGCCAAACTGGACAGTCTCTAAGGAAAAGGATAAATGGACACAAATCAGACATTAGGAATGGCAATATACAAAAACCTGTAGGAGAACACTTCAACCTCCCTGGCCACACAATAGCAGATCTTAAGGTGGCCATCCTACAGCAAAAAAACTTTAGGACCAGACTTCAAAGAGAAACTGCTGAGCTCCAGTTCATCTGCAAATTTGACACCATCAGCTCAGGACTAAACAAAGACTGTGAATGGCTTGCCAATTACAGAACCAGTTTCTCCTCCCTTGGTTTTCACACCTCAACTGCTAGAACAGGGCCTCATCCACCCTGATTGATCTAACCTCGTTATCTCTAGCTTGCTTCTTGCTTGCTTATATATACCTGCCCCAGGAAATTTCCACCACTTGCATCCGAAGAAGTGGGTATTCACCCACGAAAGCTCATGCTGCAAAACGTCTGTTAGTCTATAAGGTGCCACAGGATTCTTTGCTGCTTCTACAGAACCAGACTAACACGGCTACCCCTCTGATACTTGACAGCCTCAAATCACAAGACCCTAATCTATCTTGGATTGTCAAGTACAGCTGATTGGAAAGGGAGGAAAAGAGCGAAAAATGTCAGATTTTTTTCCCCTCTTGTATTTTTGTCAGACTTCTGAACTTTTCAAAATTTCCCAACCAGTTATATTGCCAAGAATACTTCTGTGGGAGACTGTCCCTTAGTAGATCGGAAAAACACAAAATGAAAGCATGGTATTGTATTGTTTATCAGGCATGTGATTACGTCCTATTCAGTCTAAAATGTATATGTGCAATACTCCTTTTTTTTTTTTTAATTTGAGATTGTCACTATAAGTTTTGCCCCAGGTGAAGAGAAATATCTTTAATTTCTTTCCATTGTCACACATTTGGTAATGAAAGTCTAGGATATACAAGAAAGGGTCTTCATAGTGGGTAGAAAGCACAATCAAAAATTTCAAAAATCTTTTAACAATTTGAAGGCTATTCTAATAGGAGTGATTCTATTAGGAAGCTCACTATTTTTTAAGTTGTAGTACACATTTTCCTACTGTCTTGTTTCTTTGCCAAACTTGTCTAACATCAGTTGCTTTTTTCCAACTTGCAAACTTTAGTTTGTTTTACTCACAGATATGTGACCAAGGTCTAATTTCTCTCTTCTATTACCACCTAAACACCGCAACTCTAACTTTTTTCAGTCTCAATTTTAGAACAACTGAATCTCTGGCTTTCACCCACATTAGCCAATAAGTGCAAACTCAGAACAGGAATGGTCAGAGTGCATAACCCCCTACTTTCCATAGATTTCTACACAGGATCTGTAGTTTTGGATTCTTTCCTCTATTTTGTGAGTTGGAAAAGCAATTTATTAACATGTAATTTATGTACTTTTTGCAGTGTACTAAGGCATGCTGATGTCACCATAATGCCACAATTACGACATCTGTATAGTTGAGGATGCAGTTTTTCCCTTCTCCCTCTGTTAGCCTTAATGATCCTTGAGATACTGGTTATCTATTGCTTTAACAAGCCCCTAGATCCTACATTGTAATATATAGGTTTTGAAGGAAGTCTGTCCTTCCATTTGCCCGAGGACTTTCTATTTAAAGAGGTGAGGCACTTATCCCTTTCAATCTTTGAATGTGCTTCCTTTTCAGCCATTCTGTCCCATTGTCTGTCGTGTGAGCCAGACCCAGGAATGGGAATTGAAATCTGGTCTTCCACTTGACAATTTGGAGCACTACCTGGTCCACTTTTTTACATTGTGATTTCATAGAATGGAAAAAGAGCATCTTACCCTAGGATACTGAAAGCTATGAAGGTAATGGCACATTGTCTAACAGTTATTAAATATAGCAATACTGTACAAGATTCAGATTTTTTAAATCAACAGTTCTGACTTGGAAATGTTAGCTAAAATAAGAGTTTCAGACATAGACTGTACTGCGGTTCATGGGCCCCTCCATGTCAGTTTGATTTCAAGGATCCGAAACAGTTGTCTGGAGAGCTAAAAGTGGTTCTGTTGCTGACATAAGCAGCATCAAGCTTCTCTGGATCCATCTAGATCAACTCATATTCAGTGCTGTAGTCCAATGTCATCAGTCGTGAAGCCACTTTCAAAGTGGTTCTATATCTGACATAAGCAGCATTATATGTCTAGAGCTCTTCTGGATCAGCTGAGTCCAGTGCCAGGAAGCAAGCACGTTTGCCTATGGAGCAGAGCTTGCCAAAGAGGCGATGGTGTCCAGATCTGTCTGCTTAGGGTTTCCAGCTCTGTTGTCCATGCTCAGTTTAAGTGGCATGGAAATCTGTAGGTCCATATTGGTTGACTGAGTCTTTGTTTAGGATCAGTCACTGCACAGAGCATCTCCTTAACATGACTCTGGATGGACATTGAAATCTGTGTGGCGATTTCTTGGTTTTCTTACTCATTCTCTTGGGTTAGAACAGCATTTACTTCACTCATGTCCAATGCCATACATACTCCCGCTATCTCCTTTGTAGTCCTGTAGTAGATTCATGATGACCCTCTGGATTACTGACTAGCTGCTGCAACTTGCTTCCAGTACTAAACCAAGAAGAGCACTTTTTGGAGTCCAATTCTGGAGCCACTCTGGTATGGAGTGGGCAGCTGTAGTCCCTAGCACCCTCCCAGAGTATGGAACTGGTCATTGCTGTTCCTGTGATGCTGAGCCCCACCTTGGTGTTAGAAAGCACCTCCTTGGATCCAGTGGAGCAATCATGCTTTGTATTTGAGGGAGTCACAGCAGCTCTAGCTTTGTCTGCCAACAAGAAGTCATAAATAATCAATTTGTATCAGTTCCTTGAGCATTTTTAAATTCAGCCAAACGTTGCCTTGTGGGAAGAAACACTAGTTTAGGAACCTATGGATTTACATCTAAGGATAAAGACTTTCATTACAGGGGCTTATTGGTGTGTAAGATTATTCCTTAGCTATCAAGCAGTGCTGACCATGATTTCTTCACATATGGCTTGCTACTGCTCAGATGTGTTATCCCTCAGAGGATTGATACAAGAGAGTGCCTTTCCCATTGAGGTTCCACAAACAGTGCTTACTGACTTCCACCCACCTAGAAGTATTCCTTTTACCTATGGGGTCTTGCCCATTCAGTTGCATTGCAATTTGGAAATTGCCGTTTCAATCCGCACACTTGATGGTAAGGCTTTGAAAGATGCCTACTTTCATGTTTTGATCTCTCTCATTTAATATAGCTCTGGCTAGTATAATGGAAGACATCTACCAAATAAGTGTTCTGTACTTCAGCATTCTTCTAGCACTACCAGTTTTAACCAAATGCTTGGATATCATAATTATTTTTCTGGGATGTTAGGGCATTAATTTCTGTGTCTAGATTTTGGCTTTCAGGAATATGTTCACCTTTCAGTTCTTGGAACTTTGTATAAACAAAACATGGTTAATTTAATCCCTACATGAAGGGATTGGGGTCATTGGAGCCCTAATGGGGCCCAAACCAGAAAACTTTCCTGCTGCAGGACAGGTTCTTAGTGCACTTGGGTGCAACCTTTCATCATGCTATATTTTAGGCCTCTGTGTGCCTGCTGCTATGGATATACAACTCCTGTCTTTGACTATGAACACCTGTGACATTTCGGGCCCTATGAAATCTGTTTTATTGTGATGAGTTTTTGGATTTATTTTCCGATTTCGTTTTTTCCATTTTTAAGAGTCTTGTTTTTAATCAATATTGACAACAATTAAGTGGCCTTACTATAAATTCAAGTGTTCAGAATTGGATTGCAGTGGGGGGAAAAACTGTTTTAAAAAAAATCCTACAATTTAAATAAAACATCCTGCAGATATACAGTATATGTAAAAGTAACACATTTTAAATCTTCTTCTTTTTTTTTTAAGTAGCACTCGGTTAGTAAGACCAAACTAGCATTGCCGAACAGTAATACAAGAAGTCCACAGAAGTAAGTCTCTTAGAGTGTCAATGTAACTGAATTCATATTTGAATAATTAAAAAACAAAAAAATGCACTAAACATAAAATAATTCATCTTTGCAGCAGTCACTGTTGCCATTTTAAATTAAACTCTAACTGTCAAGCTTCTTATATTCTGAAGGAATGTTTAAATCAGGGGTCTGCAACCTTTCAGAAGTGGTGTGCCGAGTTTATTGCTGAGTAGCATTACAGATTGACAAACTTAAATGTCATTATTTTTGCTATCTCGGGCATACATCTCCATTAGCCTTTTAGTGTTATCCTCAGAAAGTGATTCCCTCTTGTCTGTAAGTAGATTTTTATATTTACTAAAGCTTTTCTTTGTGTCTAAAAATCTGACAGGAAAGAAGATGCAAGGTAGAGCAGTGTCTGCTACTTTAGGCACTTGTCCCTTTATAATCTTCAAAAAAGAACTAGATAAGTTTGGAGGATAGGTCCATCAATGGTTATTAGCCAGGTTGAATGGGCAACAGGGGATGGATCACTTGATGATTATCTGTTCAGTTCATTCCATTTGGGGCACCTGGCATTGACTACTGTTGGAAGACAGGATACCTGAGTAGATGGGCTTTTGGTTTGACCCAGTATGGCTGTTCTTTTGTTCTCACATTCTTATCTTCCAGTAAGCGCCAGAGATCCAGTGGATCTGGGTTGGGCTCATTCTGAGTGCTGCATAGAAATACCAGCCATTGTTCACACAATTCTGATGAGGGGTGGGCAAGAGATAGTATATTGCTGTACTGATCAATGTTTTGCCTGTCTAGCGATTGCCAGGGATCAAACAAACGGATCAGGCAATACATATCTTTTGCTGGATGGATATCCCAGTGTTTGGAGAATTTGGTAACAGCAAACTGATAGGTTTCATGTAGATTGTTGAGGATGTATGTCTCTCTGTCTCTCTTTGTTTTTTGAAGAAGTCATCCTCTTGGGTGTTTCTTCACCAAATCCACAAGTTTTGACTGTTCCAGAAATCAAGACTGACCTCAGGTAGTCCATAATATTGATAGCTAAGGCAGCTGTAGGGCAGTGGGTACCCTCAAAGATGATTGGTGCTGTTGTCTGTTTGGGGAAAGCAGTTTTAAGGCTCCATAACACCCTGTGAAAATGTGGAATGGTTTCAGCTCTCCATGAATAGAACATCAGTCAAATAGTACTGATCTTCAACTCCTGGGGGGGGGGAACTGTCATAACTTTTCTACTTGTTTGTTACTGGAGGATTTCATTACAGAATCTTAAAGTTCAGTAATGGAAAAAAATCCAGCTTCAAAATCATTATAATTTAATGTTAAAGGGATTTTTTTATTATACAGGCATAATATTACAGGTGCATTGCAATACACAATTAAATTTCCCAGTGCATATTAAATACGAAATGGTTGATAAAATTAGCAAACACTTTATAGAATAGCTCCAGAATCCCAGTGTGGTGGATATTTTTTGGCTAAGGTTATTTTTAAGTTATAGCATATTAAACATTTTTTCTTAAATTATCTGTACTTTAAATCATATAAGTGGTTAGTCTTTTGTGAAAGTTTTTTTCCTAAAGGCCAATGTACTTGTTATAAAAAATCTGCTTAGGGATCTGTCGTCATAGTAAAAGAAAAAAAAACGTAGCTATGACAATATTTAGCACACTGCAGTCTTGGATATCTGTTGTCTCATTGATCACCACTGTAATCTTTTTCCCATGGATTTTGACTAGCATTCACTGCTACCATGTGCTCCTGATAAACATGTTGCAGGTGAATCTGTTGAATGCTGCTTCATTTTCAGGCAAACCTCCCCTCCCTCCCCCTCCTCTCCTCCTGCAGTGTTTAAAGAGGGAAAAGTCAACACTATTTCATTTTTTCCAATGGGATATCAGCCTCAGCACAGACTGCCACAAAAATCTTCAACAAACTCCTGTCTGGCATCTGCAGATTTCATATTGTCTGTCTGCAGTTGTTCTCTGTAGTGAGTGAGAACCTTGATGAGTCCCGTCCAATTTGGAACAATTTTTCAGATCGGCTTTTGACATTAGATGATAGTTGCAGGTATCATTTTAGGTCCACTGTAGTGTATGTTGACAGCAGTTGCAGAATCTCATACTGCTCAATTCATAGATGCCATTAGGAAACTGACTAACTCTTAACTTTGGTGTCAGCAGCATGTCATTTCTTAGCTTTCTGGATGAGCATTTTCCAGTTGTAGAATGACTTTTAGACATGTTTAAATCAAGTCCTGAACCATGGGGTGGGGAGCCACGCTAGTAGTAGCAGGTCACGTCTCTAAGCAAATCTCAGTTAATCTATGGTGGTGGTGAAGGGCAAAAACTCATATACAGTACACTATATAACTATAACGCCCTTTGTAATACCGAACCTTGTGCTATAGCGAACCTTGTCCCTGGATCCCATCTCGAGTGGATGAGGGCACAGAGCTCTTCCAGCCATGAATTTTTTTATTTTTTTATTTTTTTTACAGCACTGGATTCCGTGCTGTTTTGATTCTGTCTGTGTTCTCTTCAATGTGGATTTCATAGGGCCCTAGATACTGGCTCAGGACGCTTGTGCTTTACTGTGGAAAAGCAAAGGATGAACAGACATGCCTATCATGTAGTTCTGTTCTCCCCTCCATTGTCATGTGTAGTAACGTTTTCAGTAGTAGACTGAGAAACTCACCTTGATCATACCCTTTTCAAGGTTTGTGAAATCTTTAATGGATGATGCTCCACATTGATATACTGAAGCTGAGAGCTATTTGACCTCTAAGGCTTTCTCCTGCTGACGAAATTCAAATGTTCAATTTCTGACATGACACCATAGTGTTTAATAACACGAATTGCCAAAGAGCTGTTTGATATAGTCAGCAGTGTTGGGGAGTTTTCATTGCCCCTTTAAGTATACCCAACCATCCAGAGCTGTTGCTTGTTTTGTCAGTTCTGCTGACAAAACTTCTGTCCTCGTTTACCTAGAATTCTTCAGTTCCCTTTCCTAAGGGTTGTATTGCTCGCTAAACTCCCACAAGTGATAATACGGAGATGCTTCTCAAAAAAGATATGGTGTTTACTTTCCAATAACTGGAGTTACTTGAGACGAGTTGCTGCGTAGTCTCAGCCCTCATGAGATTTCCAGCTTCTTTGGATTCTTAGGTTAGGAATTCCCAAATTAATGGCAGGAACTGAAGAGCAATGGAGGTCACTTTTTTCTTTTTCTTATCTTCAGAGCCCTTTGGGACTGGGAGAAGTGTGTGGGCTCAACAGATGTGCACTGCCAGCTTCTGGAGACCAGCAAGTGTCTCACACTTGTGAACATGCATAGACCACTGAAAAGTCCAGTTACTGAAAAGGAACCTTGATTTTTTTTTCTTGTGAATGATTTGATTTGCACTTTTTCATATTATTCCCAACCTCTATCTTCACAGACCTTGAAAAGTACAGTGGTAGTATTGTACTACATTCAAGTGCACTAGGGAATCTTTAGTGCACTATCAGGATCTACATGGACTATTATTAAATGTCAAATGTCAAAGTGTAATGTTAGTGGACTTTAGAAATCACACTCACGAAGAGCATGTTACCCCACCATGTAGGCAAGCCTATAGCTTCTCTGTGGCTTGGTATTGTGAACTATAAAATGGGAGTAATAGTTTGCTGTCACATAGGGGTATTTTAAAGCTTAATTTGTTAGTGTTTGTAAAATCACTTTGAGAATATGTCTGTGTTGCAGAAGATGGAAAGCAGTGCCATAACTATGCTGCCATAACCTCCTAGTGGGAAGACATAGCCTACGTTGATGGAGGATGCAGGAACACCACCTCCCAAAGCGATGGTAGCTAGGCCAACAGAAACATTGTTCTATTGACAGAAATGTCTCTCTACTGGGGGTGAGGTTGGCATCATTTTCTTTCAAGGCTGTATTTTTTCACGTTCCTGACTGACATAGCTATGTTGCCTAAAATTTAAGTATAAATTAGGCTTGAGAATCTCAGATGGAAGGTGCTCAAGAAATCCACAGTTTTTTTTGTAAAAAGCATACTTTCCTTAACCTTAACCACATTGAAATATTCTACTTTATGTATGTATCTCTTATACTAAAATAAACACACTTGTTTCTCATACAACTTAGTGTATCCAAAACTATCTGGTAAAGGATTGTGTCTCCAGTGTCTATTAAATTGAAGATTCCCTTAATTTTGTTCAGAAAATCATGATCCTACCATGTTGTCCTTCAGGTAGTCAAGGTTATGTTGTGACTCTGTTAAGGCCAGAAAGCTAAGGAAAGGAAAGAGAGTGAAGTTCCATTCCTTTTCAGAAGCAGAGTGTGAGGACAGTGGAGCTCTGTTTCCTGTCTTCCAGCTGGAAAGAAAAAGGTGCTGTCCCTTGACTCTGTTAAGGAACCCTTTTCTGGTAGAGTGTTTTGTATACTACCCATGCTATCTGGTGTGGTCTGGAAACCAGAAGGGTGCAATTAGAAAAATTAAAATTAAATTTATTTAAAAATTTAAGAGTACTGTCCCATGGACTGTCCACAAAGTTCCGCCCATTTGCCATACCAAAACAGTATGCCAAAGTGGAACTCCACTCATAATTCGAGCTGGCTGGAAAACATTTGTTTTGTGAAAAATTGAATTTTCAACATTTGTTTCCATTCTAGCGTGGAGCAAAACTGAGACTTATTAAAATTCTTTGTGAAAAAAAGAGTGAGATTCCCCCACCTCAGAATAGCTGATAGCTTGATGGGATTTTGGAGACACTGGTTCAAATCCCTGCACTGCCTGTTTTAGACCAGGGACTTGAATTGTTGTCTCCATCTTTCTGTTGGTGCTGTTCTACTTTTTGTATAAATAGGTCACATTAGGCCAGAGTCTCTCACACAAACTATTTAGCCCAGTGATTAGGGCACTCACCTGGGATGTTAGAGGCCCAGGCTCAAGTCCCTGGTCTGAATCAGGCAGCTCAGGGATTTTAACCTATGTCTTCCACATACTGGGGCATTAGGTATTTGGAGGTGGTTTCTTTCTCTCTGAAACCAGCACTTTTCTGCCAAAAGCTTTAGTTCGATGAACCCGCAATTTCTGACACACAAATATATAGTTGACAAATGCTTGACCAGCTCTACTACTCATAGTTTGTGCCTATCTTCATAGTATGTTCATCCCTCTTTGCTATGAGCTTTGATCAACAGTAAAATATTTATATGTAGACAATCATATTAGACTTCATTTAACATGCTGTAGAGGTGAATATTTCCATTTTTAGTACTCTACAATATGAGTGCCCATTCAGAGCTTTCGACGTATTTGACAGTCTTTTAGTATAAATACACTAGTAAACAGAACCCAAGAGCAAAATAACTTGGTAACATCATAGCTCTAATAAACTGTTCCATGGAATCCACATAGCATATGGGCAGTTCAGACCTCTCAGCTATTTCAGGGTATTTGCAGATTCAGAGAGCCATCCCTGCATCAGTTTACACTGGTTCAGATTTTGAAGACTCTCCAGTTGGCCCAAATCAACCTCTTTAGTAAGCTTTAACTGTAGAAATTCAGAATGAGTGCATATAGAATGAGTTAAATAAGATGGCTGGAATTCAATGGTACAGCTAGGTAATCAATAGTAGAAAGCTGGAAAGAATTTTAAAATACAGTTGTCAAGGCTACAATTAACTTTTTGCTACTGCGTAATAGATGGCTTATCAGAAAGGTAAAGAACAGTATAAAATAGTAAAAATGCAGAAATTGGAGGATTATTTGCAGTTAAAAACAAGCATAAGTAAAGTATACAATGAGCATCAAATTACAGAAAATAACTTCAAATAAAAATATTCTTGTAACATATCAGCATATATGGAATAGGCAAGTAATAAAGAACTACTGGATCCCTTACTGGTGGTTTGGAAGTTTTGATTGAAGTTACTTTTGTGTCCGTTTTTATGTAGGAGGAGGGTGATATTTGCTTTTCTTTTAGAATGCTCTTTTCACAATACACTCCTGCTTAAAAGGTGGGCAGCTGCACTCTGAACAGATTTCAGTTTCTTAATAGTCTTGATGCTAAGCCTCATAGCTTTACATGTAGCATACAGTAGTTATAGACTATTAGAAATGTCTTCTGTCGAGAGTGAGTACATATTTAGTCATACTCACTGGCAAGGAGTATTATGCTATATGAAATAAGAGTAAGTTTTCTTACTTTAATAAAGTTGTATTTGACTTGATACTTTTGTTTCTTCATGGATGTGGATTTAAAATAAGTTGGTATGTATTCTGATATTTTTATTTGTTTCAGGTTATGCAATGGTCTCTGCAAGATGGCTTGTTCTTGAGTTGGAGCTTTTTAAGGCAGACATATGCTGGTACTTCAACTTTATTAAGCGGACTATAATTTCTTTTCTCACGACAACTACATAAGCAGACAAAATTGCAAAGATCTGCCCTGTGTCGAGTATGACAGCCACGACCCGTGGCTCTCCAGTAGGAGGGAATGATAGCCAGGGCCAGGCTCCTGATGGACAGTCTCAGCCTCCCCTCCAACAGAATCAGGTATGATGCTAATGCTGTTAGTAAAGCTGTCTAGAAAAACAATAGTAGTTCTGCAGCGTTACTTTTCCCGGTAATTCTTTCAAAATCTCCTTAGGGTATAATTTTATGTCTCATTGCAGCAGGGTCAGGCCTAGTTTGTACTATGTTGGAAGTCTATTGATGAGTCACTGCTGAACAACTGCCTCAGTATGGTGATAGGAGACCCTGTACCGCAGAAGGTGCTGCCTTTAGATAAAATACCATAGTGATGAAGTAACCTGCCCTTTCAAGTGTCTTTACTTTGGGCAAGAAGTCTGCTTACCAGGATGTCAGATGCTTCTTCAGCGCCACGTCTGATTCACCTACTTCAGATTTTGTGATGTCAGCTTGATACTCAGAGCTCTGAAACACCTTTTTGACCCCCCTCTTCCCCCCCGAGGAAGAGAGAGACTTGTTTTTATTCACTAAAATTGATGCCTTAATGGCCGATACATCCACCAGAATGGTTTCAGAATTGGGGGCCCTCTACATAGAAGAGCAGTGCTGTACCTTCTGTTTGAATAAAGTAACACATAGGAGTGTCTTAAGCTTTATTCTGGAGATCAGCTTCATCTTTTGTAGTTCACAGGTAATAGTTTTCCTATCTTGCTTGCAGAAACTGTCTGAATGAAGAACTCTAGCATACCCTGGGTCTATTTATATTCCTTTCATTAAGCAGTTCTGCAAGTCCTGCACCCACTTTAACTGTCATCTTAAAACAGATTGAACACTTCAAGTATAATGTATCAGGAAGGTCCTTTTCCAGATGCTGTAAGTTGAAAAGCATTGGCAGTTCACACCTTCTGTAGGATTTACAAGCTGAGGGTCCAGATATCTGCCAGAGTTGTATGTGGTAGGAGAGGGCTTCATGTTGTAGTCCTCTCATATCAGAGAATTGGGTTAAATCCAGTATATAGTTTAATGTAATTTCTGCCCTCCCTGAATTTACATTGCTATAAAAATCCCCACTGTCAGGAGACCTGTTGATCTAAAGATGGAGAATAGAAAAAATTGATCCCTGTATACCTGACTTTTTTTTTCAGAGTAGTAAGGGTCAATGATATAACTTCCCCCTTTTCACAGTTTCAAACAACTTTAACAAATTTCAGAACTTTTTTCACTGGAATCTTTAAAAACAGTGTGGAAACGTCTGTTACTGGTGCATTAAAGCTTTTTTGGAAACATTAAATTTTGTTCCAAATTTAAGTTGACAATATTCCTTTAATGACTAATAATTTAGGGAAAATGGGTCTTCAGTGATTCACGCATTGGTAAGTGGTGAGTATGGCCTTGTCTTCGTTGGATTTTTTTTCCTTAGTATTTCCCCACTATTGTTTCTACCAATAGAGTTGATCTGGTAGTATGAATGATAGGAAATTTTAAGAAAAGAGAGTCTGGAGTAGACAAGGCAAGAGAGAGTCTCTCCTAATTTGGTTTCAATCTGACCCATGTCAATAACGAGTAAAAATGATCTGATTGCAGAACAGCTGTGAATATGAAGTGTTCTTAGTGAAGAGAAATCCAGTTCAAATTGGCATCTTTGATGGTAGTCTCACCATACTGACCAAGGATTGCATCAAGTTTGAATTATCTTGTCACCTATAAATGTGGTTATCTGCAACTTGGTGCAAATGAATAGGTCAATGTATAGAAACGTATGCTACTGAACATACTTGTTAAACTTTTAATGCCCAGTTGTGGGGAACAAAAATACCACAAATGTAAATGATACAGAATTTTTCTTTAGCAAAGATGAGAATTTAAATAGTACAAGTGAGAACTAGATTTGAGTGTGGTGGAGAAGATAAATCAGGGTCTAAAATTCAGGAATAGCGAAGAGTGCTTCCTGTGTTGTGGGTCAAGTGGATATAGGTGACTGAAAGTATTTTAAACTAAAATCTGTCGCCTTGTGTCAGAATTGAAGTTAACACACAGACTAACTTTGGTATGCAAATTTCACCATGCCAAATACTGAAGGGAATTGAAGGTTGCGATTTAACATGGCTAAGATTCTAAGTACTGTAAGTTACGTAATAAAATGGGGTTTAGAATGCTGATAGACATTAATGTGACATTCAGAAAGTTTTATGCCCAGACAAGTTAGATTTTTGTGTAATGATTTTTTTCAAAACAAATAGAAATGTTAAAATTATTTACATTTATATTTGTTATTGGTTTGAAAAAATCCCTGAAGTATTTGCAACCCAAACATAGTAATATTGTTCTAGTGCATGAAAATCAGAGTGAATTATTCCACTGATTGGCTCCACTTACTGGAAATGCAAAAAGTTAGAAACAAATATTTAAAAAAACAAAAAATTGATCTTTGAAAATAAGTTTGTTTTTTTTGTTTGTTTGTTTTTGTGATCCAAGAATGGTGCCAAGTTACACAGGAAAGAAAGATTGATTGTTCTTTCACCTCTTCTTATGTTTCTGCACCTTCTGCTATATTGTCCTTTCTTTAGCTCTTTGGAGCAGGGACTGTCTCATTTTTATGTAGCGTGTTCAGTGCAGCAACTAGGGTTGCCAACCCTCCAGAATTGTCTTGGAATCTCTAGGAATTACAAATTGTCATATGATGAAACTCTCAGGAATACGTCCAACCAAAATTGGCAACCCTAATGTACAGGACCCTGATTTTGATGGAGGCCTATGGGTACTACAGCAGTGCAAATATTGTGAATAAAGGACCACTGCTTAGTTCAAATTTGAAGTAATGAAATCTTTACCATATTTTTGTTGTTTGAATGAATTTTAAAATTAATTTGCTATTGGCATTATTGGAAGACTGAACTCTGATCTCAGCAAAGAGACTATATGAAACTACATTCATGCTGTATTAACGTTGAAATTGTAATTGCCCAAGCGTTAAGAAACCCCGAGTTAAAGGAAAACCGCAATGGAGTGTAAAAATATGCTAATTACTACATTTTAAGTTATTTATGTGTGAAATTAGGTCCCTCAGTCCATATTTAGGCATTTAATTGAGAGTGCAACTGATGGAACCAAGAGCTAGTTTGAAGAGGAGTAAAGTTCTTGGAAAGGATATCAACCCAAGCCTGGTCTCTCAGCTATTTAATACTTTTTAGTGTCAGAAAAGCAGGGTGGATAAAAATCAATTTTTAAAAATAAATCAACTTTCACTGGATTTTTAAAAAATTAAGTACATTTTTCTTTTACAATATGAACCTGAGTAAAATTAAATTTGATATTGACAAATGAAGTTCTAAACTTACTGTAATCTATTAAAATTTAAATGGAAAAAAAATGCTGCATCACTGAGCCCTTCCCAATTTTAATAAGTTAAAAGGTACTGCTTTTTAAAGTATGTGTGTGTGTATATGTATATGTGTATAAATAAAAGAAATAAATTCAGTTTTGGGGAAAACATCTTAAATTTTGATGTCAGCTCAAGCTATTTAAATGTTACAATGTTATATGCTTCAGTAAGTATATTATTTTCAGTCTTTACAGTGGAGCGAATGCTGGTATTTTTTTTCCAGATGTAAGTACTTCCTGTTTTCTGTTGTGCAGAAAACCTTTCGCCTATATTACTTTTGGTTTCAGTTTAGGTAGCAGGTGGAGAGAATATTTTTCTCATTTCTTCATTCAAAGTTGAAAAACAGTAGAAGAAACAGGAAAACCTTCAGTCTATGAATAAAAAACAGATGGAAGAGGATGAGATCTAATTCTAAAACTCTAAAGGATAGAGACAGATTTTCAAAGGTCTTTAGACACTTAATGGTCTTTAGGCATTAATGATCACAGTCCATCTACTTTACTCTTGGGGGAATTCTGTGCCACTGCGCATGTGCAGTATTTATGTCCCCTGCAGATTTCTTTGCTTCCCCACAGAAAAATAACTTTTTGACTGGGAAGCAAAGGGAAGCCACAAGAGCAGTCATGCGACCCACCCTAGCAGTATGTTTTGGGTGCCTCCCGCTTCCTGCACCCATGGCTCCTCAGCTGCAGGGGGAGGGATCCCTGTACAGGGAGCTGCTCCCCCATCTGCACAACCCCAGTGCAGCCAGACCTCCTCATACCCAGACCCTCCTGCTGAGCCTCACTCCCCCTGCACCTGGACCACCCTGACAATTCACCTGGATCCCCACCCCACCAAGCCCCAACCAGCTGTACCTGGGTCCCCACCCCACTCCTCCAGCATCTGGACTCTCCACTGAGTTCCCCACACCCAGACTCCTCTGCCAAGCTCTATCACGGTACATCCAGATTCCCCCGCCCCGCACCTGGATCCCCCACTGAGCTGCCGGCACCCAGATTTTCCAACCCAGAACCGCCTCAACCCATCCCTGGGTCCCCCCACACTAAGGCCCTCCACACTTGGATCCTGCCTTGCTGAGCCTACCTGCCCATACCTGGCGCAGAGGGGCAGGGTCCTGAGTGGTTTCTGGAGCAGGCTTGGGCCTTGAGCTGTGTCAGCATCGAGTGAAGCCTCACTGCTGAGGCCATGTCCTGGGGGGAGCTGCACAGTGATCTCCTACCTCTGTGCAGCCAGTGGCCTCTGCTCCCCAGTGCCATGCTGGAGCCTCCACATTTATTTGACAAATAAAATTTGCAGAATTTTAAAGTATTGTCCAAAATTTTATTTTTTTTTCTTTTGGTGCAGAACTTTTATTTTTTGGCACAGAATGCTCTGAGGAGAAATCAACTCACTAAGTGCAGTTAATGCTTTTTGTTTAATAAATCAGTTTTAAATAAAACAAATGATTTGATATTTTCTTGTCAGCACATTTAAGGTAGTTTTATTTAACTAAAACAGTTTTTTAAGTGCTGTTTCTGTGTGCTTTTAATTGAATATCAGTTTCCATCCAAATATATCTTGACATGATGAATTTGGAGTAAAAACGTTATCTAGTAAACAAGAAATGTCGCTCATTTTCTAACATACTGAAAAAATATAAAAATTAAGACTATGAAAAATATGTTGAGTGATATAGTTGCTTAAATAAATATGTATAAACATAATATGTTATCCTGGTTAGCAAAAATAAGTACCAAATGTAGTGTAAAGGCTTTGTTTAGTTGCAGATCAACATGTTTAAATGGTAATACCAACCAATTAGAATTAATCTCTTTTTAGGAATATAACTAAAGTACACACACAAAAACAAGATTAAAGTAGATTTAAATCAAGATTCCTTCTTGATTTAAATCATGATTAATATTGGTGGTTTGTAATTTATTGGCAACTGCTGCGAGAAGGAAGGGAGGGAATGTTAAGTTCATATGTGCTCCCTTCAGCGAGTGAACATGTTGCATTTTGGGCAAGTAAAGAAATTGTTCCCTGCAGCTGGCAAACTGTTAAGATGGAATAACAATAGTCATGTTAAAAGAAAATCAAGGCTTGGGTGGCAGTTACCGGATTCCCACGAGAGGGAGCAGAGGTATAACCAATGCCAAACAGTTATATAAATAGAAATCTTTAGTATGTGGTTCTTCATGATCAGAGGAAGATCTGTGTGTAATTTGTCTTATCAACTATCTGCGATCCACACAACCAGGGCAATAGAATTCATAGTAGCAGTGCTTACCGACCATCACTGATTCAGTCTTGTTTCAGTACGAGCCAGCTATCTTGGCTGGATTCAGTACAATCTAGTTGCCACGCACCAAGTCAACATTCCCCTTCAGGGAGGCTCTTGACTAATGGAGCCATGCGGAATATATCGAGCAAGGCGTATATAGCTGAGTCTTCAGAATATGCATTGCTTTCAGTAATCTTACATTTGATAACTCTAGGAGAAGTGGGGGAGCCTTTCAGAAAGTCACAAGATAAACTAGGGGGCAGATTTATATTGGACCATCAGAGTTTGTAATACAAACAGATTTTGTGTGAATTGGCGGTTGCCTTATTTTGTCATAAATACACGAGTTTGCACTGTTCCTGCTAGCTGTTCTCTACACTTAACACTTAACATGCATGCTCCTCACTCCCAGTGACGACATCCATCTTGAATGGGACACCTGATCTCCCTACACTTCCATCATTCTGAACAGACCACCTCCACTCTTTTGTGCATCCTTTGAAGCCCTTCTACTTGCACAAAGAGCACGCCTCCTTTTCCTTAAGACACTCTTTCACGCACAGAATTCCAAGAGCCCTCATTTTGACCTTTTCAATGAGAAATAGAAAGTTGGTCCACTAAGAACAAAATCCTGGGCCAACTTTGTTTCAAATGATACCTTTTTCCATCTTCCAGGAAACTAGCTTTGTTTTTAGAAAATATTTAATTGGACTAATAAATAATTTTAGTTCAGAAATTCTGAAAGCTTTAAATAGTCATATTTTGTGTTTTTTTTTCTTAAGATTTTTTTTACATTTTATTGAAGTTCTCTGTTTGCTTTCAAAATTCAAATGAAATTTAAAGGGAAAAAAGGAAGCCAAGAGTAAATGATGGACATCTACTACAGTATCTGAGAAATAGGATGAATATTGTGCATACAATATTTAATTTAAATCCTTGAAATGTTTTTAATTCAGACTTCTTCACCTGATTCTTCCAATGAGAATTCCCCGGCTACCCCTCCTGATGAGCAGGGTCAAGGGGATGCCCCACCCCAACTTGAAGATGAGGAGCCTGCATTTCCACACACAGATCTGGCAAAGTTGGATGACATGATCAACAGGTACTTTAGGAAGAGTGCATCAATCTTAATCATGTGGGTTATAGGTAAAATCTCTGAACATTGCCATCAAAATTTCTGGGTCTTTCTTTGTGTTTGTGTATTAGATTGCATGTTTGCGGATGGGGGGGAATAAAAAAAGAGATGGGGATTGACGATTTTTTTCTAAAGTTGAGCCTTCTTTAGTGGGTTAAAAATAGGATAAAAGTGTAAATCTAGCCTAAGGGCATAATGAAAGGGAAGATATGTTTTAATTTCTTTTCAGAAACCTAATTAAAATGCAGTACTTTTTTTAAAAATTCAGACCTCGATGGGTTGTTCCTGTGTTGCCGAAAGGGGAGTTAGAAGTTCTTCTAGAAGCTGCTATTGATCTTAGTAAAAAAGGTAAGTTGAAAATACAATGAATGGTTGCTAGAGGGATGTGTAAATCTGGCTCCTTAAAGGTCCTCTGTATCCCTGTTGGAGCTTTATTTCTTTAATAAATTGAGATCTAAGATTCCTAAAACCTGGACTAGCATGAAAAGCTGCATAGATCTTTTGAAAACAGCATAGCTTGACACAAGCACTGGGGAACACTGAGCCCATAGCTATAAAAGTCTTATTGGTCCTTTCCTACTTGTTTTCTGTATTTTTACTTGCATAACAGACCCAATCAGGTCTGTTTTCCTGACAAATTCTTATATTTTAACTTTGAGGTTTAATTTTTTTTCTCAGAAAATTTTTGACAAATACCTTGCTAAAATCATTTCTTTAAAATCTACGTTTAGACACTTTAGATAATACTAGAAAACAAGATTTGGAACAATTAGAAACTGTGACCCAAAACAATTAGAATGATATAGTTAGATGACTGTTTGTCTTGTCTAACTTATCTGAGTCTAGGACAGTTCCCCTGAAGATTGTGTTCTTTGTGTTCAACATGTTGTTAGGTCAGAGTGGCAAATGTCTCTTACATGCTTCTCCCAGCCTCATCAAAGTAATCTTTCCAGGCCCTATAGATGAGAGATCTGTAAAGTCACAGAGAAAGTAGTTGGTGAATTAAGGTGCCTTAGAGGAAGAATAGTATTGTTTTAAATATATTTTTATTGAAATATAAAATTGCCTGTTCTTTACCCTTGGATAGTTGGACTAGGAGGAACTGACCTCATTGATAAATATTTACTCCTAGAATTGCCAAGTAGTAAAGGTTGTTGTCAGCAGGCAGTTCTGGCCTGCAGGAATTATTTTGTATGAGTGTTAGTCATCTGTTTTGAAGCACCTGCTGGAGAAAAAATTGTATTAATCCAAATATCTTGAGTATGTCTACAACGTGATAAAAATCCCTTGGCACTGAGTCTCTGAGCCTGGGTTAACTGATTTGGGCTTGGGTTGCAAGGCAAAAAATTGCTATGTACATGTTTGGTCTCAAGAACGGGCTCTGAGGCACTTCCAATTCACAGGGTCTCAGAGCCTGGATTGCGGCCTGAACTGAAACTTCTACATTGCAGTTTTATAACCCTGCAGCCTGACCCCCCTGGGAGCCCGAATCAGCAGACCCAGGTCCAGCTGTGGCCATGTGGTGAGTCTTTTATTGCAGTGTAGACCAAAGGTAGGATATGATGCACATGTCTTATTGTGCAGTTGATCTGGTCTCTGGGACTGCAGTTGCCATTGACTTTTGGTAGATGTGTGCCTGGCTGAAATCTTCAGCTGAGCATAGAAGATCTCAAGAGGTCACGTTTGTTCAATAACAATACAAATGCCATCTTTCGAAAAATTTGAAAGATGCAGCTAGCTACATCTCTGGGTCTGCTGCTGCAGCACACTGGTAGGAAGAAATCCTCTGGTCTCTAGTTTGAGAAGTTTTTTGGGTGTTGGCAGCAGCTATGTCTGCCTTTAAAAAATCATACCACCATCAGTAGTGTAGCAAATAAATATAGACAGCTTCTTCAGCTGCCCTACGGACCACACCTACACACTCCACCACAAGGCAACAAATTTGACAATCAGTTTGGGAACTCTTTTTCACACATCTCCCTACCCTTATGAAGAAGATCTGCAAAGCTGCAATTTGGAGCTCCATTCATATAATATGTTCTAAGCACCACTATTGTTGAATTTAGCATCTAGTTCTAATATCAGTTTTAGGCATATGTTCTACAGTTGCTGTTCATTACCGCTGGTCATTCCACCCTTGGGGTTTATGCTGCAGGTTACTTTCCCACAAGTGGAAAGAGAGGTTACCAGAAACTGTTGTTAAGTGTGTTGCCTATATGTGCACGCTTCCTATCTTTCCCCACTCATTGAAGTAATGGAAGATGGCTGAGGCTTTTGTCCCTTTTATAACTCTGAACAGTCAGATTTATGAGTGAGGTGCTTACCTGTTCTGAAGTGGGGCACTCTTTTGCTAAATGGTCCTGAACTTTGAAAGTGTGGAAATGCAAGGGCAATATACTCCAAGAATGATTATTATTATGTAACCTTTCTGTTAATCTGTGGGAAATGTACGTCGCCTTCAGTGAGATTATGTGAGTTTAGGTACCGTACCACCCATATGTAGACTTATTCTTTAAATCCAAATGGTATCTGCTGGAATGGATACAGAGAGGATGAGAGCTGGAAGAAAGGATTGAAATTGAAAGATAACTGTGGTCCTAATATTGTCATTGATATAATTTTGCACTTAGATCTGTGGCTCACCAGAACTTTAGAGCAGAGGAACCAAATATGTTTTGGAAGTCCACTAGATTATTACACCACAAAACTATTTTTGTTGCATGTTTTTTGAGAAACCTTGTGTCCTAATGGATAGAGCACTGGACTGGGATTCAAGACCCGAGTTCCATTTCTGACTCAGCCACTGTCCTGTTGTGTGATCATGGGTCAGTCACTTCATCCCATCTGAGTCCTTATCTATAAAGTGACTTTGAAAACTAGTGATGAAGAGTGCTATATAAATTGAGATGGTTGTATTGGTATTGTTATCTCCTACTAATTTGAGAGAAACATAGGAGGAGGATGACTGGACCATTTAAATACTTTGTGATACTGGCAGTCTGATGGTTGAGGCACTCTGGTGGTTGTCTGAGTTTTTTCTGAGATTCGAGAAGCAACCTGTTGAAAGAATGGTACCTATCAACTCACTATTAAATAATTATAAAATCTCTAAAACCAGGGACAGTATTTTTTTAATAGTGGCAGTTATTCCAAAAAAATAAATGTTAATAATTGAGCTATATAGCATATATTACAACAAAAAAAATTATGCCTGGCTCTTATGCTCTGCTTCCCCCACAAAACCCCTGCCACAGCTGGTCTGACAGCTGACAGGTGTTCCCGTTATGGGGTGTGCTGTCTCGGCTCATGATTTTGTAGTAGGGACCTGGTTCTTTATAATGTTTGTGTTCAGTTATTTTTTCATGTTGCTAAAATTTTCCCAAGTAGTGCAAGTAAGAGGAAAGGAAATGCCAGGTTTTAACAACTTATAACTCAATCCTTTATTTCTGCTGAATTTCAAATACCTGTTGCAGTGGAGGTGTTAGTTCCTCATAACAGATCACAAGAATTAAAGAAAATTTTATAATGAAAGGTATTAGGCAACTCAAATATAGGAGTTACTGCCAGCTCCCTGAATTTACCTCTCTTTCTGGGTGGCTCTTTGAATCTCTGTTGAATTGTGGGGGAGGGAAATTCCTGTTCCCATACTTGTATCTTCTTTGTTACTCTTTTGAAGTCGCATGTCTTGATCATTATTCATCTAGACTGAATGGAACAGGAATTATTTATTTTCTGGGTTCCCAGTATTGCCTGTGGTTGGTTGGTCACTGTTTTCTGAGGCTGGGCATGTCATATTGCATAAGGAGTGTGATTTCAGGACTGAAAATGAAATGTGTCCTGCACAATAACAGTGCAAGATACAACCACTAGGCTATTAATGTGATAGTTTATATTTGCGTAATTCCTCTTTTCATGGATTTGTAGATAAAGCCATAAGGGACCATTGTGATCATCTAGTCTGACCTTCTGTATAATACAGGCCATTGATTTCTCTGAATGAAAATGTTTGAACTTGTTTTCTGCAAACTGTTGTATTCAGTGTATGTGTGACTCAATATATTGAAAATATATTTTCTGTCCCCAGAATTGAGTTATTTTCAAATGAAAAATGAACTTTAAAGGGATAATGTCAACTTAAAAATCACATTTCTGTGTGAAAATCTGAGGCCTATTGTTTCAAGTAACCCTGAAAGCTAATACAACTGAAAGAGTGCAGTATTTTTTTATCTTGTATATGGCCAATTTCACTGTTTTTGTTGATGGTCAGTTTCACTTTCTCCTTCATTAGCATAGCTCTCAGGTACAGCTTTGGAGTGAGTTCAGTGCAGGAACAGCATTAGGCTTCTCCTTGACTCCCGTTCCCTGGAGAGGCAGGGGTAGCCGCAAGGGGGCCTTCTAGTATTTACCCCTGCAGGTGCTTGTATCTATTTGGGTGAATGAGCAGGGCCAACTCTAGTTTTCCCTGCCACATACAGTCTTCTGCTGGGATAGTGTTGGTGAGACCTACCACAGGGGTGGGTCTTAGAATTAACACTGCTTTGAGATGTATGGGAAAGTCCACTCCTCTCAGAGCCATTGTTTCAGGTTCTCTGCAGACCTGAGCAGCTCTCTATGCATTTGTTGCATTCTGATCATGTTTTCACAATTTTCCTTTGTAACTGTACACCCCGCCCCCCCAGCATTAAATCCAAAGTTTTGATACAGTTGCATGACTCAAGGATGTGGGGCCCTAGGGATGGGCATTTAGTGTCTATGTTGTAAATATGGCCCTGCGTATGTACCCTGCAAGCTGGTTTTTATCACTAACAGCAAACTGAAGAGACAAAAGGCAAGTGTGTACAAAACAAAAAGGAGTGGAAGGGGTGTGGTTTTGTATTCTTGATTTGACATGACCAAAAGAGTGTTTAAGTCTCAAGGGAGCAGAAAACGTTTACAATTTTTAAAGCAATTTAAATATAGGACCTACTATTTTAAAAGGATGTTCTATCAAAAATAATGTTTTGGAATTAATCAGTTTCACCAAATTAAAGTTTACGTTGTAATTTAAAGAAAACTTTGAAGCTGAAATGTTAAGTGGAATTTGATGGGAGAAGGGAAAATTAATTGGCAATTTTAAAGTCTAGTCACTGAATTTTGACACTTTCTGACATTTGAACGCTATTCCTTTTTTAGTTTGCATGGCTATATTCCTTTTATTAGGAAATATCTACAACTGAGAAACCTTTCAATGTATATTGAAATTGTTCGAATATTAGGAGTTGAGATCTAAAAATAGGGAGAAAGCAGTCTAGTGGTTTAAGTAGGGGACTGGGAGTCGGAGCTGCTGTTTCATTTTTAGTTCTGCTACTGATTCACTACGTATCCAGTAGGAAAATCAGCAAACCCCTTCTCCCCCCCCCCCATGCCTGTTTATCAGTCTATAAAAGGAGCTTGATAATAGCTACCCTACGCAATGTTTTAAATCTTCATTTTTTGTAAAGCACTTTGAAGTCCTTGGATGTGAAAAGTGTAAGTCCAAAAATATGATTGTTTAATGTTAAGTGAGCATTGTAGAGAACCAGTAAAATGGAGTATATTAACTGATTTTCCCTTTTCTCTTTTAAACAGGCCTTGATGTTAAAAGTGAAGCATGTCAGAGATTTTTTCGAGATGGGCTAACAATATCTTTCACAAAAATCCTTACAGATGAGGCGGTGAGCGGCTGGAAGTTTGAGATTCATGTAAGTTTGTATTGTATTTTATGAAAAGCAAGTAAGTTTAAACAGTGATGGAGCTGCAGAGGCCATCTGCTTATTTGCAGCCATGAACAGTTTTTGAAAATCAGCTTCCTTCTGCCAGTTCTTCACAATTCCATGACTTCTGGGAAATATATTTCCTTCTTCCTTCCCTTCACTCCTCACAGGTTCATGGTCTGACCTGTAAAACGAGTAGTGAAGGGAGCGAGAGATTGGTTTAGTTGGAGATCACATGTGAGCTAGGAGGAAGTTTGGGTTGAAAAGAAATCAAACTTAGGGCCTGGTGTGATTGGGGGGTATCAAGATCCCCTTCCTGCGTTTATCAGTGCAACCCCTTGTTGGGCTCCTGGTTATGCTGGACACATGTCTGTACTCCTTTCTACTCCCCAGAGTAATTGTATAGTTCAGGGGCATGGAGCTATATATATTTATATTTTGGTAAATGCTTTAGAAACTTTGCTGATTTGTGCATGCTCATGAGCAACTTCTTAAACACAAAAATTTTCCTCTCATTAAGGACTAGCCAAATTTGAGGTTGTGGAGTTACTAGTGAGTAAATAAGTCTGGGGAAAAAAGTGAAGTAGAAAAAAATATGTATTTCTCCTTCCACTGATAACTCAAGCACTGAGAAGATTAGCTCAGATTTTTGTTTCACCCCCCTCCCCAATTATGAAAATAGGCATGAAAGGTTCAGCTTAGACAACTTTTTTTGAGAAAGCAAAGGACAAAGGTTTATAAGGAAAGCAATTTTGTAACTTTGCTTCTGTGAATGCAGTAATACAGTTTGTAATTTGTTACATTTCAGTCAATTGCCAAAACTGTTAAATATCTTTTTCTTAATAGAGGTGTATTATTAACAACACTCACCGTCTAGTAGAGCTATGTGTGGCCAAGTTATCCCAAGATTGGTTTCCTCTTCTTGAACTTCTTGCAATGGCCTTAAATCCTCATTGCAAATTTCATCTCTATAATGGTACACGTCCCTCTGAAACGGTTCCTGCGGGAGTTCAACTGGCTGAAGATGAACTTTATGCCCGTCCTCCTGACCCACGATCACCAAAGGTAAATTGATATTTTTTCAAACTAAAATCCTAAAACCTTAAAACTGAAGTCCATATTAATATTTGTAATTAAATAAAATCACTCCGTATCGAATTAGAAAAATAATTTAGGAGGAAAGAAGCCACATAACACTTGCTGCTTTTTGTTTTGATATTTGATTAAGTCTTGTGACTGTAAGAGCGTCTCCAATATTTTCCCCTTCTTCCTCACATATTTAATCTTTGCTCCACAATCAGGGTCCCCATGGTGATGGACCCACCAGTGATCAGTGCTGGCATAACTGTATTTGGAATGTCCGTTCCACTGCTTTAGTTGGCCAGAATTCATTGATAGAGTGACTGGATTTCCTGTTTCATACCACTTTGATTTTTGTAGGTGTAACATGGTTGTAAAGATGCATCATCTGGTTAAAAATCATATTGTCAAAAACAGAATTATTCTTTAAGTGACGTCTACACATTCGCGTTCTTTGGATGTGGTAATGGTGTACCTTGGACCAGTGGCATCATCTAGTAGTAGTGCCCATTAGAATCCTCTCATGCCTCTACCCCAAGGGTGGGCAAACTTTTTGGCCTTCGGGCCACATTGGGTTTCTGAAATTGTATGGAGGGCTGGTTAGGGGAGGCTGTGCCTCCCTAAACAGCCAGGCATGGCCCAGATCCCACCCCATCTGACCGAACCCCCCCGCCCCGCTTCTCGCCCCCTTACGCCCACCCATGCAGGGGCGGCTCTACCTTTTTGGCCGCCCCAAGCAGTCATGCGCGGGAGGCGCCCCGGAGCCGCGGGAGCAGCGGACCTCCCGCGGGCATGACTGCGGAGGGTCCGCTGGTCGCGCGGCTCGGCTGGACCTCCCGCAGCTGCGGACGGTTCGCAGGTCCGGCGGCTCTGCTTGAGCTGCCGTAGTCATGCCTGCGGGAGGTCCAGCCGAGCCGCGCGACCAGCGAACCGTCCGCAGTCATGCCTGCGGGAGGTCCACTGGAGCCGCGGGACGAGCGCCCCCTCCACAGGCATGCCTGCGGCAGGTCCGGTCGTCCCGGGGCTCCGGTGGACCTCCCGCAGGCATGACTGGGGCAGGTCTGCCGGCCCAGCCTGCCGCCCCCCCCGGGAAAGGGCCGCCCCACGCGCGTGCTTGCTGCGCTGGGGTCTGGAGCCGGCCCTGCCCCCATGACTCCTGCCCCATCCGGCCCCTCCTGTTCTCTGTCCCCTGATGCCCCCCCGACCCTTGCCCCATCTGCCCCCCATTCCCATAGTGCCTCCAGACCCCCCACCTCTGACTGCCCCCCGCCGCCGCATCCAACCCCTCCTCTCATTCCTGATGGCCCTCCCAGGACTCCTGCCCCATCCAATCACCCGTTCTCCCTGTCCCCTGACTGCCCCTGGAACCTCTGCCCCTGACTGCCCCCCCGCCACCCTATCCAACCTCCCCTCTTTCCTGACTGCCCCTTCCCCCCCGGATCCCTGCCCCCATTCAACCCCTCATTCCCTGCCCTCTGACCTCCTCGACCCCTATCCACACCCCTGCTCCCTGACCACAACCCCGAACTCCCCTGCCTTCTATCCAATCCCCCCTACCCCCTTACCGCGCTGCCCAGAGCACCAGGATAGACAGCCATGTCGCCTGGCTGGAGCCAGCCATGCCACTGCGCAGCACAGAGCATTGGGCAGGCCGCGGCTCTGCAGCTGCGCTGCCTGGCAAGAGCTCTCAGCCCTGCTGTCCAGAGCATTGCACCGGCGGTGCAGTGAGCTGAAGCTGCAGGGGAGGGAGAACAGTGGGGGAGGGGCATCTTCTCTAACAGTTATCCCATTCAAGTCAACACTATCTCCTTTACCAGTCCTCTTCAGAGATTCTTCGCACAAGAACTTGCTAACATATAGCTCATTCATTTGTAGAGTCAGGTGCCATAAAGGAAGTTCCTAAAGAGTTTCATGGGAAGGGATTTTTTCACATGTATTTTCTGATATCAAAGAATTATAAATGTCTCCCAACCCCTTACAGACTTTTGGAAGCTAACTCTTCAGAAAGTTCAAATTCCTCATCCTTATCCTACCTGTGATCATATCCGCCCATGCTTGGTTTGGGACCTCTTGATTTAGAGGGTACCTATTCTCATATCTCAGATTTTCACATCGAAAATACCTAAGGTTGGTTATGGGAAAACATGACCAATACAAAGATGTTCTTTTGGCATGTCTATGGCACCTTGCGTGTTCACAAAGGGCCTTTCAATGGAAGCAGCACATTTGCGATGTAGGACATCCATGTCTGCTTGTTTGGATGATTGGCTCATTAGGATATCCTCATAGAAGGACCTAGCAAAAGATATGACACAGTCATGACTCTGTTCCAAACACTGGGGTTCAAGGTAAAGTGGAAGACACACAATTTCCAATCCAGATTATAATTTTTATTAGGGATGTTATGGACTCTCAAAAATAGTTTTTCTTCCAGATGACAGATATTTAAAAATCCTTTATAGCAATAGAAGTACTACAGGAAAACTCATTTCAAACAGTGTTTTTCCTTAGTTTGATGGACATTATGACTTCAGTGACATATGTAACTTCATAAGCTCATTTAAAGATGAGGCTTCTACAGCATTGGCTAGCCAGATGCTACATATGCCAATATAGGCAACATGTTTATGAATTTGACACTGCCTAGGATGTGTCCCTAACCCTCATATGGTGGACTGCACATCACAATGTCCTCAAAGGAGTTGCGTTCAACAACCCAGCTCTGTCTTTCATAGCCACCTCTGATACTTTCAGTCTGGAGTGTGGAACTGATTGAAAGAATTTAAGACTCAGTCACTGGAGTTTATGGGAGAAAAAGCTCCACATAATTATATTTAGGAACTCAGAGCCCAACATGTTGCTCCTTTCTCCCTCATCTGCTTCGCAGAATAGTTCAAATAGTTACTGATAATAGTACAGTGATATTAACATGAAGTAGCAGCGGGAGCACATTCCAGCTAGCTGTGCAAAGAGGCCAAAACTCTGAGTGGTGTATAATACACCAAGATTTATCTTGTTGCTGTCCACGTTACAGACAAGGACAATATACTGTCAGATCAACTCAGCAGAGACTTGCACAATTAGTATAAGTTGGTCACTCAGGAACATCATATCGTTGTGTGGAACTATCCAGAGAGAGTCTTATTTACAACAAAATACAACTCCAAATATCCAATATTTGGTTTTTCTCCAGAGCAGGAGCAGACAACCAGTCTATCTCAAACGTTTCTTCTAAACTAGAGTGGAGAATGCATTGTAGTTCTTCTCTCCCTATCCCTCTTTTTCCAAATTCATTTAATTCTGACAGTTCTCAGGGAAATTAAAGAAGAAAAACCAAGATTTTTGATTGTCCCATCCTGCGGAAGACAATAGTAGTTCTCAGACATACTTACTCCTGGGGGAATTTTGCACCAAAAAATTAAAAATTATGCACACAGTATTTTAAAATTCTGCAAAATTCTGCACATTTTGTCAAAATAACACAATATAATCACTCTGGTTTCAATTATTTCAGTAATTTTATTTAAACTACAATACACTGGGTAGAGAATGGGAGTAGAGAGCAAACCCCCTTGCCTAATAGTAATGTAACTAGGTTTCACCCTTTATTTCGAGTTTAGTCAACAAATATATTCAGTCATATGCTGAGTGTTACAACATAGGCAAGTGAGGGCAGGTGAATCAAACACACAGTTTATATTGGCATCTCCAGAAAGGTCAGCAGAAAACAGTTCATGGCAGGGCTTTGGAACTGTGCTCCGGCTCCACTCCAGCTCCAGGCAAAAACCTGCTGCTCCGCGCTCCAGCTCTAGGCTCCGCTCCAAAGCCCTGGTTCATGGAGTACATTTTGAGAGGAAATTTTTTCAGTCCAAAAATGTAGACCAGTCCTAATCACTAAAGCTCCAGAAGCAGTTATAAGGCCATACTGTCTTTTATACCACTCTGACAATGTAAAGGAGCTGTAAAACTTTTACACCTGTTTTATACTCCTGGGGGAATTCACAAAGAGTGGAAATAATTCACTAAGCAGAGAGGCTGCTACATTCTGCTCTGTGTGAGGGGACAGAGCCTGCCCCACACCTACCTCCTCAGAAACATCCCTAAGCCCTGCCCCTCCATCCCAAGTGTTCCGCAGTAGCGAGTGAGAGGGACAGTCTATCTCTCTCTCACACGTGGACCCCCTTCCTGGTGGTGATTTACGTCTCTACTGGTTGCTCTGGGCGCCCAAACCAACCTGCCTGTGCTGCCAGGGAGAGGCACTTGACCACTCTTGCGAAGAAATCTGCAGGGGACGTGAATTCCCCCAGGAGTATATACTACAACTATCACAGGACAATTTACTGTTTCTTCCTGCAATTCCAGAATTACTGGCCCAGCAGAGAGGTCAGATTTGTCATCTGGATCCATGCCATCTCCACTTGACAGAATGGGCCATATGACTTCGACAGGAAAAAAAACCTGAAAAATGGAACATGAAATGGAGATAGCAGCACATTCATATAGGCTTAAAATCATAAACAATTAGCTATTGTTAGGGGAAAACTGAATATCATGACGATAGACATCACTGAAAAACCCCTCAGATATACAAAGCAGAAATTTTAAATGAAAAAGGAAATACATGCAGTAAGTTGTTGGCTGGAAAACCTGAGGATTAGAAACCTCGGGGCTTCCCCCCCCACCATTTAAAAATGATCAGCAACAGGTAGTTACTCTTAATGAAATATGTACAGCTTTTGATGCTTAGTAGAATAACTTCAAACCCTCCACAGTCTGAAGTTATTTCAAAATATCTGGAAGTAGTAAGTTTGCCACAGATCTATGAGATTCATAAGCAAACTTTGGATGCAGAAATTATATAGGAGGTGGTCATTGAGGCAATAGCCAGCAAGAAAAGTGGTAAACTTCATGGTCTTATGGCTATCCATCTTAATTTTACAAGGTATACAAGGAGGTTTTAGGAGGTCCTTCAAGGGCTATGTTTCTATACTGTTTTTTTAGGGAAAGATCTTCTTAAGGCTTGTCTACATGGTGCCGCAGTGCGTGTTGTGGACGTGTGATTTCTAAAACACACCATGTACACTAGCTGGCCCGTGCAGTCTTTCCTGGTGTGCATGATTTACACAGGCCAGTTAGTGCTCGACTTTGGTGCACTTTAGAATTCTCACCCCATAGTGTGCATTGTTGCACTGTGTATATGAGCCCTCCATCTATAAAGGACACCACTGTTGTGGGTTCTTTCTAAGATAGGAAAAGATTGTACCACATGTAGTTATCGAATCATGATACAAAAATCTTAACAAAAATACTATCTCCATGTTTCCTATCCAAACTGTTAGTTTACAAACAGCTAGATCAAACTGGATTCATTAAGGGTAGGCAAGTGTTAGATAATGCTCATACAATACTTGAGGTTAGACTAGATGATCAGAAGGGCCTCTTCTTGCCTTGGAATCTACTGAATCTATAAATCATTCATAGTGCCAGATCTTAAAACAATAATTTTATTTTAATCACTTGACTCAGAAGGTGTTTGATAGGTTGGAGTGGAATATTTTATTTAAAAGTTTTGTTACCCATTGGCCCTTATTTCCTTAAGTGGATTACTGGTCTTATTTCCATGCTAAAAGCAACTATGGGAATTAATAGGGTTAAGTTTTCTCTGATAGTTTATATAGTGGAACTCAACAGGAGTGTCTGCGGTATCCTTTACTTTTTGCACTGGCCATGGAGCATTTTGCACAGAAGACAGCGGATAACTGATTTGTTACAGGAGTAAAACTGGAAGATGCCACAAAGTAGCGCATGGGACACTATTATTTTTAATTAAACCAAACACTTGCTTAACATTATAAGAAATTCATCTTTTGGGAAAGTTTCTGGCTTAAACTATGCTGCTAGCTGTATATTTGCCAGATTCAAAGAAGTCATTCCCTCAGAGAAGTATTGAGTGTAAATGAACACCACATTGTATAAGGTATCTGGGAATTCAAATTTCAACTTAGAACATCTGTATGATTTAAGTATCAAACTGTTACTTCATCAAACTGAAAATGATTTGAAATGCTGGGAGAACCGTGCAAATTCTTGGCCAGGGAAAATAACCATGGTCTAATGAACATTTTGCCTAGTTTACTGTCCCCACCCTCCAACCACCACCAAACAGACACAAATTTTCCTATAGTCATCCCAGATAGAAATAACAGGTATAGAGAGGATGATGGTATGATGTATACCACTGATTAACCAGAGTGGGCTAGCTGTTTCAAGCAATATGTGATTTTTCGCAAGCCAGCCAACTCAGATTGATTTTTTTGGCTTGGTGGAACTCTCATCTAGCTAAATGCTGAATCACCATTGAAGCAGAAAATAGCGATAATGTGAAGATTTATAGATTACTTGGCTTATTATTTACTTCCTTCATAAATGTGTACCTATCTGTAGAGAACTACCCTTTAAGTTTAGGGTAGAATTAGAGATATAATAAGGGTTTTTTGGTTTTGCTTTTTAATTTGCCAGTGGCACACATTGCAAATAATAGACTTTAACTCAAATAATGAACTTGAGTTTCAAAGACTTGAAAGAGTCTTGGAATATATTTGTTTAGCCAGTTTACTAATAAGACATTTCTGTCATTTTTAGAAATCAAAACAAACTTTAATTGATCTGCTCTTCCAGTAACTTCCAAGTTAAGCATAATGTTTCTCATATTTTCAGAGAGACATGTTTATTATATAGGAAGCTAATTTGAGTAGAACCAGTGGCTTCAGGATGAACAGGAAACAAACATTCCTCTGCCCCTCCCCCCCCCCCCCAATTTATGTCAGGTTTTGGTGATCACACAAGGTGATCAGAAAAAGACTTGGAATATGATACATTTGAACTTTCATATGATCTGATGAGGAAAAAAGGGTTTGGTAGGCAAATGACCCTGGAAGCAAATGGGCTTCCATGTGGAAAGAGGCAGTTTTGATTTGCAGTGCACAATAAGAGAAAATGAATTTGATACTGTTTCAATGGTACCTTATACCAACAAGGTAAAAATAGATTGGGTAGGAATAGATGTTGGGGGTGGGGGGAGTGATTTTATGCATGTACATGTCCAAGTATTAAATAATATTGGGAATGTATGTTATCATATATTACAATTTTTGGACATTTATTATCAAATGATTAATTGATTATCCTTCTGGGGCTTCCTAGTGCAAATAGTCTCACTCATGGAAATAAGTAATGGCAAAATTCTTGCCATATTGAAGTCAGTGGGTTTTTTTTAAGTGGGGCAGATTTCACCTAATGAAAAAGCAAGATGAAAGATTCACTTGTTAGTCAGTATCTGCTAAATTAATTTGACCAAAATTAGAACAGAAATGCATTGCTTACTATTAATTTACTACCCAGTACATGGATACACAAACAAATTATATTTGACAAAGTTCTTTGAATAATTAAAAGGTACAATGTCTGCGCTTTGGTTTATTAATGAATAAAGACAGAACTATCTTTCTGCTTAAAAAATAAACACAACAACCCAGAAACAGCACGTCCTGGATTGTGTAGGATCATATGTAACTTGTTACCCTTACAAATAGAAAAACATGATTATATTTGTTGCATAATGAGTCTCTAAACAAAAGTGATGTTTATTTTGTAATGGCTAATATTGTATTTCTGGCACTTTATAATGGTATCAGTTTTTAAAAATGAGGAAGTAACTAATTTATTGTGTTGCAGGGTTGGTTAGTAGATCTCATCAACAAGTTTGGCACATTAAATGGGTTTCAGATCCTGCATGATCGTTTTATGAGTGGCTCAGCATTGAATGTTCAGATAATTGCAGCTCTCATCAAGTAAGTGCCTTAGAAAGCAGAGTCATTTTGGGATATGTTCATTGAAAATAAATGCAAATATTGAGCTAAGGATTTCAAGTATCCATTTATTTTTTCTCTTCTGAAAAGGGGTACTATGGTTTGCTATCAAGTATTGTTTACTTAAATGTCTGGAATCTGAATTACCTTTCATTATTTTGTTCACTTGTAAAAAAGTTTCCTGAACAAAATATTCTAATATCTTAATAAAAGTAGACAAGTATTCACTATACATCTGATGTTTTCTATTGTTTTTTAGACCATTTGGACAATGCTATGAGTTTCTAACGCTACATACAGTGAAGAAATACTTCCTTCCAATTATAGAAATGGTTCCACAGTTTTTAGAAAACTTAACTGATGATGAACTGAAAAAAGAAGCAAAGAATGAAGCCAAAAATGATGCTCTGTCAATGATAATCAAATCTCTAAAGAACTTAGCTTCAAGAGTCCCAGGACAAGAAGAAACTGTAAAAAACTTAGAAATATTTAGGTTAAAAATGATACTTAGGTAAGGCACTCTTTCTGTTGGAATGGTAATTTTTGGGTTTTTTTTGCATTTCTTACACTTAATATCTCTTACAGATTATTGCAAATTTCCTCTTTCAATGGTAAAATGAATGCACTAAATGAAGTTAACAAGGTGATATCTAGTGTGTCATATTATACCCATCGGCATGGTAATCCTGAAGAGGAAGAGTGGCTTACAGCAGAGAGAATGGCAGTAAGTTTTTGTTCTTCTTACCTGAATTATGTTAAAAGACCTTTTTTCTTGAAATGTAATAGTAATTCTTCAGAGGTAAAGTAATGTGTACATACTGTGAATCCTCATTATCTGGTTTTATCCAAAGTCATGAAAACTAACTCTTTTTATAATTACTCGCAGTAATTACTAGTATGTCATAAGGGTTTTTATGGCTTTTCTGTTGACATTACTATATTTGTATCAGGTTTGCTATTAAAATGTATTCAGGGATTTATAAGAGCTGCAAAAAATTATTTTCAAAGTGGATCTTGTGTACCAAGCTATAGCACAATTTTAAAAATTATTTTTTTAAATTGAATGTAAATATAGATGTGTACGGAAGTTGACACTTTTGTACCACTATAATTAATATAACAGTACTTTATACAAAATTTCATGAGTAATTTCTGAGAGAAATGTTGTTGATAATTTAAAAAGAATTATTCAGATTCAATTTTGAAAGTGATTGCTCTACATGCAGGTCTTCAGTTTGCGTCCTAACTGAAAAACTTTTCGTAGAATAGTTTTGTGGTAACAGACTTTTTTATAAATTTACCTAAAGATACATTTTTACAGGTAGAACAGCTCATTCTGATTTTATGTGTAAATAGATTCATAATTTTAAATTTAATATACAGTCCATACATTCAGATGCTTTGAGTGCTGGTTTGTCCTTGAGTATAGATTTGAGGAATCTCTGAAATAGAACCTTTATCAAGTTCCAACATGCTGCATTTTAAGATGTAATTGCTTCAGCTGTTTGCTTTAGCGAGAGAGAGAGATTAAAAAATTCACATGCTCTCTGGGTTTAGTGACTTTTTTCCCTGCTGTGAAATTCATAATCTGTAGGAGGAATGCTATGGGGCAGGATTATGTAGCATTTGTGCTATATGTACTATACGAATGAATAAGGGCTCTTGACATAACTGTGGAATTAGGTGTCTCAAGCAGGATTGACTCTTGTTAGAAATACTCAGTTTTTTGACAGAAATAATGTATTTATACTGGAAAATATAAAGTACAGATAATTGAAAAACATTATTTGTCCAAGTCTTATTGACTCTTCTAGTTATATAATAGAGTATAGCAACTCTGAAGGGATGGTCACCTTCACTCATTCCTTTTTGGTTCTGGCACTCAGCAGACATTCTGCTGATGCCTCGGTCTGAATGAAAGAGCTGGACTACATTGTGTTCCTTGTACTATATCAGTGCTACCTTTGAAATCATCTTAATTTTTATCTCCACTTCTTAAATCTTGCTTGAACTCTTTTCTCTAGTTCAAGTAGAAGTTGAGGCATTTAAAGAGGTGAAGCTGATTAAGGAGTTCCTTTTTCAGAATATAGCTTATACCCTGATGCTTTCCAGTGTTTAATCATCCTCTTGTTATGTAATATGCTATGCTATAAGTGTACCAATTGAGTTACAGATATGTTAGACCGGAGTCACTAAAATGACTCTAAGCTACCGAAAAAAAGTGTGTCCCTGGAAGAAGTAGGATACACTCAGTCTTCTCCCTGTCCCCTTACACTGGAAGTTGTATGAGAATTTTTATGTTCAGAATTCACAGTTTCACTTTGCTTGAAAAACATTTGTAGTGAAGTGTCCTTTTCCACTGAACCTACAAAGCATGGGAATTATTGCTGATATTGCCTTCAAAAGACAACTGCAGGAAAAAAAATCGTGCGTATTACAATGCGTAGGATATCAGAATTGTATAAAGTACTGACTTGCTCTGATTTGGGGGAAGAGAGGTGATATTGCATTCTAGGACTTGAAAGTGAAGTATAAATATTCTTTCCTTTTGGTGTGTTAGTCTTACCTTTATAAGAGACAGAATGATTTCTGTTATATTTTCTGGTTAACTATAATCTACTTTTTGAAAAAACTTCAATATTTTGAAATTGTCTTTTAATTAAAATTAGGAATGGATCCAGCAGAATAATATTTTATCGATTGTATTACGAGATAGTCTTCATCAGCCTCAGTATGTAGAAAAGTTAGAGAAGATTCTTCGTTTTGTCATCAAAGAAAAAGCCCTCACTTTACAAGATCTTGACAACATTTGGGCAGCTCAGGTAAGGAATTAAACTACTGCCTTGAGCAGGATTGATCTTACTTTATAGCACCTCCTGACAATTTTAAGTCAAACTTCATGCCATTTGTTATGTGGAATAAATGTTATCAAATAAGGAAGAAGGGTAATGGATTTCATGTAGAAGGGAGTGTGCTTTGAGTTTGTGTTGCTGGTGGTGTGCATTGGTATATACAAAAAGAAATGGAGGAGGAAATCTTGAAAGCTAACTTTAGACTGCTAGCTGGACTCAAGTCCAGGATCTCAGGCTGCCTTTTCAAATGTGCTAAAAGTTCAATGGACAGGACTAACTATGCAGGAAGTAATAAATTCTAGAGGCACAGATGAAAAACTGGTAAAGAGGAAGAATTAATATTTATTAAGCGGCGTGTGATTCTAGATTCTCTAGCTCACCAGTGGACAAGATGAGGCAATTAAAGATAATGGTGGAGTAGTGTAAACCATTTAAAATGACTGTTTTGGCCTAGTTTTACTGTAAAGGACAAGGGAAATTTCTTTTAGGGACGGTGCTTTAATTTCCATTGAGAACACAGTACCATTTCCCATGAAGTTTCTAAGGCCTCATCGACACTGAAAAGTTAAGTTGACCCAGCTATGTTGCTCAGGGGTGTGAAAAATCCACACCACTGAGCAGTGTGGTTAGGCTGGCATAGCCCCCTGTGTAAACAGCACTAGCTCAAAGGAAAAATTCCTGGGGGAGGTGGATTACCCACACGGATGGGAGAACCTCTCTCACTGGCGTCGGTAGTGTCTACAATGAAGTGCTATGATGGTGCAGTTTCAGCACTGCATTTGTGCCACTGTAGCGTTTAAAGTGTAGACAAGCCCTAAGAAGAAATTACTGGAGCAAATGAAGTGCAATAAATCTGAGAGCCAAATGAGTATTCTGAAGCTTCTGAAGGAAATAAAGGGTGAAACAGTGAATTCCAAACACCCGGTATAGCCATAAAAGTAGTGACTGTTCTTGAAAGCCTGTAGTGTCACTAGTGTGCTCATCTTTAGTCCTTTTTTTTTTTTTTAAAGAAATAAAGGAAGATTCCAACAGTTACACTGAGTCCTCACCTCGGTTCCAAGGAAACCGATTTGAGTGTCTCATTACAGCACTAGAATAAAAATACAGTGATAAGATCAAACCAGCACATGTTGTGGGGAACAGGGGAAATCATGCTGCTTTAACCTGTTAGGAGATCTAAAATATTTAGCTTTTAGTATAACATTTTCAAGTATCTCATGCATTCCTGCAGACAAAATTAGTTCATGTAGGTTTGGGGAGTAATACTGAAAGCAAATACTAGTCCTCAGTGGCAACAGATTGAGTGAGTTTCAGGGAAGTGTCATGAGGGGAGGGAATTGATTGGGACTCAATCTTATTTTCCTTCATTAATGATCTAGATGTGGGAATAAACAGCATATTACCTGGAGCAGTGGTTCTCAAACTTTTGTACTGGCAATCCCTTTCACACAGCAAGCCTCTGAGTGTGACCCCATCCCTTATAAATTAAAAACATTTTTGTATATATTTAACACCATACTAAATGCTGGAGGCAAAGCAGGGTTTAGGTTGGAGGCTGACAGCTTGCGACCCCCTCCCCCCCCAAGTAATAACCTCGCAACCCCCTGAGGGGTCCCGACCCCCAGTTTGAGAACCCCTTACCTAGAGGGTCACAGGGTTCATTGAGGTCTCCTTCCATTCCTTGATTCCCTCTCACCCTCTTCTATTTCAGGGGCTCCCTGCACCACCACCCTCTCCCTCATGCAAAGCGCCCTGTTGCCCTTCCTTCCCCTCCTTCTGCTATGAGCCTGCCGATATCTCCTTTCTGACACATGCCGTGGGCTGTGTGCCCACATTCTTCTTCCCCATGCTCCCTCCTCCCCCATTCTTTCTTCATTTTTTTTTTTTTGGTCTGGAGATAAGTCATTCGTGGTGTCAATGTTTTAAACTGTATTGGGAGGATGGATGTGTGGGGGTGGGGGTGGTAGGGTTGAAAGTGTTAATGACTACCATCAACTGGTTCTTTGATCCACAGACAGAGAAATGTTGTCCAGTTCATTTGTGTAAGGGCTCACAAGCTTCCCCACTGAAAATTCACAGATACTAAGTTGAGAGATGTTGCAAACACCATTGGGGACAGAGTAATCCCCTCTTCTGTGTTTGTGGTGTTTATACTGTCCTTTGTGCTGTGACCTTGTGTTCATAGCTGTCCATAATGTGAAAAGCGCACACATAAATAGTAACAAAAAGAATGAATGAGTCCAGAAATGGGCTGAAAATAACAAATTGAGATTGACTTGGAAAATAATCATAAACAGATTCAGTGGGAGGAAAGAAGCTAAAAATCAGAAATGCCAAAAATAGGCTTTGGCATGATAGTGGATAAATTACATATGAGTAGGAAAAAAGGCCAATGACACTTCGGACTGGTGGTGATCACCTCTCTCTCCGTATGATGTTGGTTTAATGGCAGTTAGAAGTTAGCATTTAAATGCATGTCACATTAATACTAGAAAGACAACCAATTGGAGGGACTTCTTTGAAGTCCAGAGAAGAAACTGGAGGAATTGATTTAAAAAAAATAAGAGATTTAAATTGGTCAGCAGGGGGACACTAATTTCTAAAAAGATTGGAATTATTTAAATTTAAATTTAAATTTTTGAATTCCAAGAGTGAAAAGTATGTTTAGATTTACTGAATCAGGAAAATTAAAATTACTGAACATTTGAAATATTCAGCAGTATGACTGCCAGTCATTCTCTTTTTTTTTTTAAAGTCACTGCATAAAATTTAGAACAAATACAAAGTAGTAATACTGCGCACCATATAATTTTAAGATATTGAATTGAGGACTGCAAGGGGTGAAGTGAAATACTGATGCAGAGTTTGCAAAGTAATGAATTTCATTACTATTAATGCATTCATTTTTAATACTGAATGAAATTGACAGTATTTCTAAATTTTGTTTTCTAAGCTTTACAATTTACAATAATGGGTTAGTCCTGCAACTTTACATATTGATTATTTGAAATGTCTATTTAAAAAAATGCCATCTCAAATCATACTATTGGTTCATCTAGTCAGGAATCCTCATGTTTGATAGGCATAAAACCCGAATAAGGCATCTGTGTTAGCATTAAACCAGAAAAAAATTGATTTCTACCCCAAATCAAAATGTCAACAATTACCGGTTAAGCCTCTCTTCTCCCCCCCTCAATTTTAAAAAGTCTTTGTATGACACCTTACCTTACCATGGCTGTTTTCTGATGTTGCACAGCTGATCAATGGGTAGGTTCACCTTTACAGTGCTGTCAGCCAATTTTTAAGGAAGGCCTTCAATTAGCCATTAAATATTCTCCCCTACCATCTCAGGAAGAGTTCAAGACACAGTATAGAAATACTGTATTTAAAATCCATTTAGACACAGAACAAAGCATCATGATGAAACATGCATTGATGTGCGGGACAGCTTGTTAGAAATATTTTAATTTTAGTTCTTTGTAGAAATCACTATCTTCTACATAATTGTGAAAAACCTTGAAATTTTTGACCTACAGGTTATTTTAAAACCCAGTCCCTCCACTAAGTATTTCACCTGATTTTTTTAACTTAAACTAACCAAATAGAACCAGATAATCAGATGTCCTCAGTGTAAGATATCTAGTCACAGTGGGTAATCCTTCCTACCCATTTCAGGTAATCATCTGACAAATTTGAAGCATTATATCTTACTATCTTTATCTTCATATAGGTAGTTACAAATGTTAATTTTGTTTCTGTGACAGGCAGGAAAACATGAAGCCATTGTTAAGAATGTACATGATCTCCTTGCAAAGTTGGCTTGGGATTTCTCTCCTGAACAACTTGATCACCTGTTTGATTGCTTTAAGGTAACACTGCATTTTTTCAGCTGTTCTATTACTGTAAATACTGAATACAGGTAATTTGCCTTTAATGTACTGTATGTAATAGGTTAGTATTTTGATTATGCATAATCTGCTAAAAGTATTTTTATATATTCGAATTACCATAGTAGGACTCTTTAAATTGTCTATCATACTCTTTAGATAATTTTGTGCAGTCTCCACAGACAGGGCACTTCCCGTTGCATGTAGGGATTAACATGGTTCTAACTTTTGTATACTGCTGTACTGTTTAGAGCACACTGTGGGATATTTTCAGAGTATTTCTTCTGAAATAAAACACATATTTAGACTATGGCGTAGTCTACACTAGAAAATTAGGCTGGTTTAACTACATTGGTCAGAAGTGTGGGAAAAAAGCACACCCCCGGGTACATTGTTAAGCCCACCTAAGTCCCAATGTGGACAGCATTAGGTCAACAGAAGAATTCGGTTGATCTAGCTACCTACCGCCTCTTGGGGAGGCGGATTACCTAGGCCGACAGGAGAACCTTTCCTCTTGGCGTAGGTAGTGTCTACATTGAAGCTCTGCAGCAGTGCAGCTGAGCAGCTGTAGCATTTTAAGTGTAGACATACCCTACTTGTTTTATTGATAACCTGCTTATCTGGTTTTTTTCAGCTAATGCACCTTCATTGCAACTTCAAGCTCAATACATTCAGTTTTATTCCTTGAGCACTATCATTTCATTCAGAAAGTAAATTTAAATGTACAGCTATTTATAATTTCTTTTTTATAGTCCAGGGTCTTGTCTTCATTTGGGGGGGGGAAAAGGTGTGTTCTTAACTCAACTTAGTTAACTCGTGGTAACATCCTAGTGAAGATAAGGCAAGTTGTAGTTCTTCTTTGAGTGCTTGCTCATGTCCATTCCATATTAGTTATGTGTGCTCGCCACATGTACCGGCGCTGGAAGTTTTTCCCTTAGCAGTTTCTGTAGGGACCTGCTCTGGAGTGGTACCTGCATGGTGCAGTATAAGGAGCTCCGCCGGCTCCCCACACCCTCAGTTTCTTCTTGCTGCCAGTGACGGTGCTGAAACATCTGCAGGGCCGCCCAGAGGATTCAGGGGACCTGGGGCAAAGCAATTTCGGGGGCCCCTTCCATAAAAAAAGTTCTAATACTATAGAATACTATATTCTCGTGGGGGTCTGAGGCAAATTGCCCCATTTGCCCTCCCCCCCCCCCCACTCTGGGCAGCCCTGAACATCTGCTGCTTCGGCTAGTGTTTCATTTTTCTGTTCTTGTGAACGTTGAAACCTGTAATATAGTTGTGTATATAGTTAGCAGTTTCTTAGTTGCACTTAGTAGTAGTTCTCAACTCTCTTAGTCCCAAATGGGACTCGGACGGGGGACGCCCCAGTCCCCAGGCTTTAAGCCCTGCGATCCCTGCAAATGGCTTATGCCCATCAGCGGTCCACATATCAGCTGCCTAAGGTGCTTAGGCAAAGGTCACATAAGTGACAAGTGCCGTATCTGCAAGTCCTTTAAAGCTAGGACGAAGAAGGAGCATGATATCCATCTGAGAGCACACCTAATAGAGTTGGCATTCGCTCTGGTGCCAGAGCAGTGGTCCGACTCTGTACCGAGCACCGTGGCCTCCGTGCGCAGTGCTCTGCCAGCGCCATCCACAAGCCGGCCACCGGTCCCTCTCCATGGCTCAGGTCAAGAAGTCAAAGACGACTGGGAGGAGAAGATCTCCTACTTCCCGGAGAGTAGTACTGACACCCAAAGCTCTTTGAGTGGCTTGAGATCCTGATGCTCCCGGTGCAGCCCACACCAGCTGCCACGGTACCCTGGTTTCGGGGAAAACCCGCGATGGGACCTATGCGTGTGTCCCCGCCTCAGCGGTACCGATCCCCATCGAGAGAGATGTCCTGCTAGCATTCGCCCGCCCAAAGCCTCCATGCCTCAGGGTTAGAGAGGAAGGCTCAGTGGAGCCCTCTTTGGTACCCACACCAGGGGCACCGATTGAGGGACTCGCAGGTAAATTGGTGCAGACTCTCTGAGGCACACGACACCTGGCAAGAACTCCGGGTCCGGCCCCGATGGTCTCCAAGGGGCTGGGACCGATCGGACACCAGAAACCACCGATCACTGGGCTGTCATCGCCTGTCTCCAAGAAGGAGGTCGCCCTAATCAGGACAATCCTCCCGGCAACTGGCCCGTAGTAGCTCCTGGTCCTGTTCGACGTCCCAATGTAGGTTGAATAGCGTGAGGCGTGGATCTCCGGGTATTCGATGCAGATCTGCCGAACGCCATTGGTCCCCGAGAGCCTGACCAAGACAGCCTTGCTGCAGAGGGGGGCAGATAGGGAGTGCTATTCTGCCCCCAGCCCTTCTCTGGCCGCAGCCCCACTCTCAGCCCCAGCTCTGCCCCCGGCCCCATACTTGCCCTCAGTGGCACCAGCCTTGGCCCCTTTACCCCTGTCTGCAATGGGCCCCAAGCCTTGGTCCATCTCCTGGCCCCGTCTCCCCTAGAGGAGGGGGCAGGCATGATGTGAAAAGGGGGGACCACTGCAGTAGAGGGATGCTCATTGCTATCACACCTGACCATTAAAAGACTCCTCTGGGGTATAGTAAATCTTTTCCCACAACACCAACTCTCTACCCCGATATGAAACCTAAACCTGGTATTGAAAGGACTGAATATGCACCCCTTCGAACTGCTGGCTACCTATTCACTTCTATATCTCTCAGTGAAAATGGCCTTCCTTGAACCCCAAAATTTCTTTTAATTCTCAAAATAACTTTATTGTACAACAGTTATCACTGAAATTTGTGCTCTTAATACGTCTCTTCTTTTATGATTGACAGTTTATTAAAAATAAATGAGGAGGTTGTTTTCACAGTATTCTTTTGTAAGTGGACATGTCATAATGTATAAGACCAAACTTAAATATCTGGTGGTTTTTCATTTTGAATGAAATTCTTTGTTTACCAGGCAAGCTGGACAAATGCAAGCAAAAAACAACGGGAAAAATTACTTGAGTTAATCCGTCGTCTTGCTGAAGATGATAAAGATGGTGTGATGGCACACAAAGTATTGAATCTTCTGTGGAATTTGGCACATAGTGATGATGTACCTGTTGATATCATGGACCAGGCTCTTAGTGCCCACATTAAAATTTTAGATTACAGCTGTTCACAGGTAAGAAATTGATTGGGGGTTTTATTAGGACATAAGAACTACCATTCTGAGTCAGACCATGGTCTGTTTTGCCCAGTATCCTGTCTCTGACAATGGCCTGTACTGGAGCTTGAGGTGGGGTGTACAGAACAGGGTAGTTGTGAAGTGATCCACCTGGTCTTCCACTTCACCTTCTGGTAGCCAAAGGTTTAGGGTCACCCGGAGTACAGAGTTGTGTCCCTGACTGTCTTGGCTAATAGCCACTTGATAGACCTATCCTCCATGAACTTGTCCAGTTTTTTTTTTCAACCCAGTTATAATTTTGGTCATTACAACATCCTATGGCAATGAGTTCTACAGGTTATTTGTATACTGTGTGGAAAAAGTAGTTCCTCTTGTTTGTATTAAACCCTTTGCCTGTTAATTTCATCCAGTGACCTCTGTTTTTTCTGTTGTGGGAAAACGTAAATGACACTTCTCTATTCATTTTTCTGCGCCATTCATAATTTTATAGACTCCTATCATATTCCCTGCCTTAGTTGTCTTTTTTCTAAGCTGAACAGCCTTATTCTTCTTCGAGTGATTGCTCCTATGCATTCCAGTTAGGTGTGCGCGCTGCGCGTGCACGGCTCTTCGGAAGATTTTTACCCTAGCAACTCCGGCGGGCCGGCTGGGCACCCCCTGGAGTGGCGCCGCTATAGCGCAGGATATATACCCCAGCCGGCCCGTCCGCTCCTCAGTTCCTTCTTTCCGCCCGTGACGGCCGTTGGAACAGTGGAGCACAGCTCAGCTGACCTCCATTTCCCTAGCTACTCGTAGTTTTCTCTCGTTCTGTTTATAGTTGTAGTTAACTCTGTTTGTTTGTAGAATAGTATAGTGTATTTATTTTACAGGGGTTGGGGTTTATCCCCTTCCCCTCACCCGGGGCCGGGTCCGATGCCCGGTCCACAGGGTTTTCTAATGCTCGGCCGGCCACAAGCCGCTGCCGACGAGATCTTCTCCTAAGTGCCTCGAGGGATCTTACCTCACAGATAAGTGCCACATTTGTGAGGCCCTTAATCCGTGAACAAAGGGGAGCGGGGCTTTCGTTTTAAACAGCTCCTGAGGGAGGCAGCTCTTGCTCCTCCGCTCTCGGCGCCGAGCGCTAGTTAGTTTTCACGGCGCGCTCCCTCGGCACCAGACCGCCGGTGCCGCCAAGGCCTCCTGGCACCACCGTCGCTGACTCCGACGTACCCTCGGCATGGACCCCTCTCCTGGAGGATGAAGAGTTACTCCGTCCAGGCAAGAGCCGTCGAGTCCGGTGCTGGAAAGCTCCCCGGTATAGACCGTGGTCGAGCTCGCTATGAAGCTGCGTCCGAGCCGCCTGCTCCGCAGCCGAGCGCTATGCTCCATCGGGTCGGCCGCGGCACCGACAATATCCGCACCGTTAACTCCGGCCAGGCAAGAGCCGTTGAGTCAGGTGCCGGAAAGCTCCCCGGTACACACCGTGGTCGAGCTCGCCCGGAAGCTGCGCCCGAGCCGCCTGCTCCGCAGTCGAGCGCGATGTTCAGCCGGATCGCCAGGCACCGATGTCTGCCGCGGCACCGACAGTATCCACACCGTTAGCTCCGGCCAGGCAAGAGCCGTCGAGTCCGGTGCTGGTAAGCTCCCCGGTACGGACCGTGGTCGAGCTCGCTAGGAAGCTGCGTCCGAGCCGCCTGCTCCGCAGCCGAGCGCTATGCTCCGTCGGATCGCCCGGCACCGATGTCTACCGCGGCACCGACAATGCTCGCACCATTAACTCCGGCCAGGCAAAAGCCGTCGAGTCCGGTGCTGGAACACTCCCCGGTACGGACCGTAGTCGAGCTCGCTATGAAGCTGCATCCAGGGTGCCAGCTATGGTCGAGCTTACTATTCCCTCCACGCCGGAGACAGTGTCCACGGCGAGGGGGCTGATTGCAACGACAGCATCTACGCTGCCTCAACCCCCGGCACCGCCGGTGGGGGTTACATAGTCGATGGGCAAGCCTGCCTTGATCAGACCACCCTACCTCGGCACCGCACAGCGGCACCGTTCAGAGTCGCGGTCCCGCAGATGGTCTCGGTCCCGTCACCGATCTAGGTCTCGGCACCGTTCTCCATGTTGGTACCAGTAGTGCTCGCGGCACCGGTCAGCATCCCGTTCGCCGGTCCGGGACACTCAGCTCCGATCAAGCCCCAGGCACCGGGACGCTAGTAGCCACTCCTGATCATCGAGCCTCGCACCCTCGGTCGACCGCCTGGCACAGCTTCGGTGGCAGGTCCCGTTCTCGGTACCGGTCTGTCTACCGGTACCGATCCCTGGTGCCGCGTCGAGCGACGTCAGTTACAGACGGAGACTCTACCAAGAGCTTTCAGCTCCTCCAGGGCCATCCAGCCACGCATCAGGTCGTCCTGTGCGGACACTTCATATGCGTAGCACTCTGTTTTCCGATGTGCCCTCCAGAGTCTTCCAGGAGACCTATCAGTGGTCATTCTGGACGCCGTGGGTGTACTACCACGCCAGAGGCGTACCGGTGATCCCATCTCGCTCCGTTCCCTCCGAGCTCTGGGTGCCAGAGGTGACAATTAGTCGTCCCCGTCCGACCGGTACAGAGCAACCCCCGGTTCGGCACCGGGCTCCCAGATCCCACCGGATCAGGAGGTTGTCCAGGAGCTCGAGCCCACACAGGACCCGCTTGTCCCGGGCCTTTCTTCTTCCTCCTCCCCAGATGAGGCGAGGGCAGGAACATACCCCTCCGGCCCTCCTCTAATCGAAATGCGACCAGCCCCTAAATCCAAAGAGGCTGGGCGTGTGGTCTTACTGGGCCATAAGATGTACCCGGAGGGGGCCCTGCAACTTCGTGTAGCGAACCAGCAAGCCCTGCTTATCCGCTACTGTGGGTGGCGGTGGGCAAATTTACAGAGTCGGTTCTTCGGAACTCCCGTCAAGAGTTCGATGCCCTCCTGCAGCAAAGGACGGAGCTGGAGAGAGCTTCCCTCCAGGCCTCGTTGGACGCAGCTGACTCCGCTGCCATGACTCTGGCCTCGGGTGTTGCCACGCGGTGCGTTTCAGGGCTCCATTTATCGAGCCTTCCCTCGCAGCTGCGGCACGCTATACAGATCTTGCCCTTCAGTGGCACAGGCCTGTTCTCTGACAACACTGGCCGTAGGCTGCAGAACCTAAAGGGCAGCAGGGTCACTTTGCTCTCTCTCTCTCTCGGCATACACATGCCGGTAATTCAGCGCCGACGTTTCCGTCCCCAACCTCCGCTCTTACCCTGCGCCTTGACAAGGTCAGGACATGGCCAGCGGGCGTGGCTTACACGGTCGTGGCCATCAATCCGCACCCCAAAGGAGCCAGAATTAGGGTCCTTCTGACCACCAATGGGGCAAAAGCCTACCCATCCTCGCCCCTCCTAAGGACCCCTCTCACGAGCGATTCCTCTGGCAAGAGGTGCGGACGCTCCTCCTCATCGGAGCTATACAGGAGGTACCTAAGGGCGAAGCCTATTCCCCTAAGCGAAGGGAGGTCTCAGATCTATCCTAGGCCTGCAGGAACTCAACAAGTCACGATGCAGATGAGTTCCGCATGGTACCCAGGGCGACCGTCATCCCATCCTGGGATCCCGGAGACTGGTACGCCGCCCTCGATATGAAGGGCGCGTGTTTTTCACGTTGCCATTTCTCTTCCGCACAGAAGGTACCCTCGGTTTCGGGCCTACCATCGTTATTCCCAGTATACGGCCCTCCCGGTTGGCCTCTATACAGCCCAGGGGTATTCAAGGTGCATGGCTGTAGTCGCCGCCTTTCTTCGCCACCGTCTGATACACGTTCTCCGTGTCTAGACGAGTGGCTCATTCGAAGAACCCCCGGGCCCAAAGTACCAGTCATGTGGGCATTGACACGAACCTATTCCTGTGTCTAGGCCTGATGATCAATAGTAAAATCCACTCTGATTCCCATATAGGGAAGGGAATTCATTGGGGCCGTCCTGGACTCCAGACTCGCCAGAGCCTGCTTTCCTCAGCCTTGGTTTCAGGCGAGGGTAACAATTGTACAAGGTCTACGGACCTTCCCGCCAACTTGGGCTCGCTCTTGCCTCGGTTTCCTGAGTCACATGGCTGTCTACACGTTTGCAACTACACATACCAGGCTTTGCCTCTGTTCACTCCAATCGTGGCTCACCTGGGGGTGCCACCCGGGCAGAGATGGCATACTCGTGGTCGTCTCGTTTCCCCCGAGCAGCCTAGGCTCCCTCGACCGGGAGTCGGCGTCCTCCCCGGTGTATCCGGGGATGCTGTTTCATTCACCCCTCGGGGTCCCTCATGACAGACAGCCCATCTCTCGGCTGCGTGCGCACCTGGTGTAGTTTCGCACTCACGGCCTTCGGTCAGCGCAAGAGCTGGCCTTACACATCAATGTCCGAGAGCTGAGAGCAGTCTGCCTTGTGTACCAGGCGATTCAGCTGGCGGATCATCTCAGCAGATCCTTCCTGTCTCACAAGTGGTGGTTTCCTCCCGTCTTTATCTATTCCGTTTTCCAGAAGTGGGTCTTTCCCCACATAGCCCTCCTCGCTTTCGCAAGAACGGAAAGAGAGAGAGAAATTCTCCTCGTTCCAAGGCCTCTCCCCAGGCTCAGTCTTGGAGGATTTTCCTGAGGCCATGGATCAGCCATCTGCCGTACGCTGTCCACTGTCCCCGCTGGTTCACAAGGTCTTGCTCAAACTCCGCAGGGACAGAGCGCCCCTGATCGGGTTCGCTCCAGTGTAACCTGGGCAGCACTGGCACACCATGTTGCTACACCTCTCGGTAGCAACCCTCTTGGCACAGACCCCATGACGCGGAATCACGACAACCGTCACCACCCGGTCTTGTAATCCCTGCACCTCACAGCAGGACTCCTGCGTGGCTAAACCGATCCAAGTTACCTTGTTCGGCCTCGGTTCTACGGGATTCTCCGGGGTGGTAGAAAATCGTCCATTCGGTTAAAGTATCTGGCCGAGTGGAAGCGTTTCTCATGCTGCTCCGAAACGCGCAATGTTTCTCCCGCCGAGATCCCGCTCCATTCCATCTGGTTCCTCGGCTTGGAGCGTTTATACACCCTCTCCCCCCAGTGGGGCCCCGCCATAAACCTGGCTCTTCAATCTGGTTCTACCCAGTTTTATGACTGCCCTATTCGAGCCAATGTCAACATGCTCATTGATATAACTGTCCTGCAAGGCAGTTTCCTGTAGTCTTTCCTGCGGCCACACGAGTCTCCGAGCTTCAGACTCTCACAATAGGCCCAAGGTATACTGTGTTCCTCAAGGACAAGGGCAGTTATTACCACGTCCGACCTGCCTCCCTAAGGAGGTGTCGGCCTTTTATATCCACCAGGATATCTTCCTTCCGGTCTTCTTTCCGAAGCCACTCTCTGTGCAAGGAGAGCAACGGTTGCCCTCCTTCGACATCTGCAGGGCGTCCGCAATCTATATCTAGCGGACTGAGCCCTCTCGTAACGCCCCCAAAACCTTCATCGTACCGGCATACCGGACGAAGGGCATACCTGTCTCCTCCTAGAGGATTTCATCTTCAATGACGTTGTGCATCTGCACCTCTTCTGTTTCGGCCCATGTGCCATAGAGCCACCTTGCTGCACATTCCGCCAGGGCTCACGCTTCTCAGCGGCCTTCCTGGCTCGCATTCCCTTTCGGGGGATGTGTTGTACACCTATCTGGTCCTCGGTCCACACCTTTGCCTCATTGGTCCGGGAGTCCAGAGCTGTTGCAGCCTCTGGCTTAGCGGTTGCGTTCTGCAACATCTAACTCCGACCCCACCGCCTACGTAAGGCTTGGGAATCACCTAACTGGAATGCATAGGAGCAATCACTCGAAGAAGAAAAGACGGTTACTCACCGTTGTAACTGTTGTTCTTCGAGATGTGTTGCTCCTATCCATTCCAGACCCGCCCTCCTTCCCCACTGTCGGAGTAGCCGGCAAGAAGGAACTGAGGAGCGGACGGGCCGGCTGGGGTATATATCCTGCGCTATAGCGGCGCCACTCCAGGGGGCGCCCAGCCAGCCCGCCGGAGTTGCTAGGGTAAAAATCTTCCGAAGAGCCGTGCACGCGCGGCGCGCACACCTAACTGGAATGGATAGGAGCAACACATCTCGAAGAACAACAGTTACAACGGTGAGTAACCGTCTTTTATTTTTAGTCTCACCTTGTATGGAAGCCATTTCATATCCTTAATCATTTTAGTTGCTCTTCTCTGAACTGTTTTGAGTTCTACTATATTCTTTGAGATGGGGCGACCAGAATTGCACACTGTATTCAAGGGGTGGGTGCACCATGGATTTATATAGTGGCATTATATTTTCTATTCCTAATAGTTCCTAACATTGTTAGCCTTTTTGACCATTGCTGCTCATTGAGTGGAAGTTACCACAATGACTCTAAGATCTTTCTTGACTGCTAATGGCAAGTTTAGAGTCCATCATTGTATATGTATAGTTGGGATTATTTTTTCCAATATATACTATTTTGTACTTGGCAGATGAAATTCAATATTGCCATTTTGTTGCTCTGTCACACAGGTTTGTAAGATCCCTTTGTAACTCTGCAGTCTGCTTTGGAATTAACTATCTTGAATAATGTTATGTTGTCTGCAGACTTTGCCACTTCACTGTTCATCCCCCTTTCCAGATCATTAATGAATATGGTGAACTACCTAGGTCCCAGTACAGATTCTTGGGGGACCTTGCTGTTCACCCCTCTATTGTGCAAACTAGCCATTTATTCCTACCCTTTGTTTCCTATATTTTAAACAGTTACTGATCCGTGAGAGGAACTTGCCTCTTAACCCAGGGCTACTTAGTTTCCGTAAGAGCTTTTGGTGAGGCACCTTGTCAAAGGCTTTATGAAAATCCTAGTACAATGTATCGAATGGATCACTGTTATCCATATACTTGTTGACTCCATCAAAGAATTCTAATTGATTGGTGAGGCATGACTTTCTCAACAAAATTTTGTTTATCAATGTGTCTGATTATTCTGTTCCTTGCTGTAGTGTCTACCAATTTGTCTACCACTGAAGTTAGGCTTATTGACCTTTAATTAGCAGGATCACCTCTGGAGCCTTTTTAAAAAAATTACATTAGCTACTTGCAGTTGTCTGTTACAGAGGCTGGTTTCAGCAATTACATACTATAGTTCTGGAATTTCATATTTGAGTTCTTTTAGAACTCTTGGTTGGGAGAATACCATCTGGTCGTGGTCACTTGATAAATTTAACAGTATTATTTTGTTCTAAAACCTCTTTTACTGACACATCATTATGGGACAGTACTTCAGATATGTTGTCCAGAAAGAATAGCTCTGAAGTGAGTATCTCCCCCACATCCTGTGCAGTGAAGACCAGTGCAGAGTTCATTTAGTTTCTCTGCCATGGCTCTGTCTTCCTTGAGTGCTCTTTTAACACCTTTGATGTCTAGTGGCCCCACTGCCTGTCTGACAGGCTTCCTGCTTCTGTTGTACAGTAAAATCTCAGAGTTACGACCCAGTCAACCACACACCTCATTTGGAACTGGAAGTACGCAATCAGCAGCACCAGAGACACGCAAAAAAAACCAAATACAGAACAGTGCTGTATTAAATGTAAACTACTAAAAAATAAAGGGAAAGTTTAAAAAAAAAATGACAAGATAGGGAAACTGTTTCTGTGCTTGTTTCATTTAAATTAAGATGGTTAAAAGCAGCATTTTTCTCTGCATAATAAAGTTTCAAAACTGTATTAAATCAATGTTCAGTTGCAAACTTGAAAAAACAACCATAATGTTTTTGTTCAGAATTACAAACAACCTCCATTCCCAAGGTGTTCATAATAGTTTCACTGTTTGTGTCTTCAGCAAGCTGCTTCTTGTATTCGTTCTTGGCTTGCCTTCTTATACTTCTACATATTTCTTGCCAGAGTTTGAGCCTTTCTACTTTCCTCATTAAGATTGGACGTCCAAATTTTAAAGGATGCCATTTTGCTTCTGATAACTTCCATTACATTGCTAATTAGCCATGGTGGCATTCTTTTGGTCCTCCTGCTGCAGTGTCTCTCAAACTGGGGTTGCTGCTTGTGTAGGGAAAGCCCCTGGCGGGCCAGGCCGTTTTGTTTACCTGCCCCATCTGCAGGTCCGGCCGATCGTGGCTCCCACTGGCTGCAGTTCGTCGCTGCAGGCCAATGGGAGCTGCTGGAAGCAGCGTGGGCCGAGGGACTTACTGGCCTCCACTTCCCGCAGCCCCCATTGGCCTGCAGCAGCAAACCGCAGCCAGTGGGAGCTGCGATTGGCGGCCGAACCTGTGGACGAGGCAGGTAACCAAACTGGCCCGGCCCACCAGGGGCTTTCCCTACACAAGTAGCAACCCCAGTTTGACAGTCGCTGGCCTACTGTCTTTTTGACTTGGGTATACATTTAATCTGAACCTCTCTTATCGTGTTTTTAAGTAGTCTCCATGGTGCTTGGAGGCATTGTACTCTTGTGACTGTTCTTTTAAATGTCAATCGTCCTCATTCTTATGTAGTTCACCTTTTTAAAGTTAAATGTTATGGTGGTGGGTTTTTTTGATGGTCCCCCTCTCTCCCCTACTAGGATGTTAAATTTAATTACATTATGGTCACCATTACCAAGTGGTTCAGCATCTCTTGGACCAGATCCTGTGAACCGCTTAAGACTAAGGGCTTGGCTACACTTACAAGTTGCAGCGCTGGTGGAGGCTTTCCAGCGCTGCAACAACACCCCGTCCACACTTGCAGAGCACAACCAGCGCTGCAACTCCCTGGTTGCAGCGCTGGCTGAAAACCCATCCCGGCAGGGGTATAAGGAGTGCAGCGCTGGTGATCCAGCGCTGCCCAGCAGGTGTGGACACTCACCAGCGCTTTACCTGTCCTCCAGGGAATAAGGAGGTATCCCAGAATTCCTGTTCAGCCACTCTGCACATCAGTTTGCACTCTACTGCTCTTGCCTCAGGTGACCCGCCCTGTAAATGCCCCGGGAAATTTAAAAATCTCCTTCCTGTTTGCTGCAGCCAGGTGTGGAGTGCAATCAGTTTTAATCAGTTACAGGTGACCATGCCTCCACGCGGCAAACGAGCCCCAGCATGGAGCACTGGTGAATTGCAGGACCTCATCAGTGTTTGGGGTGAGGCATCTGTTCAGGCACAGCTGCGCTCCGGCCGTAGGAATTACGATATCTTTGAGCAGATATCAAGGGCCATGCTGGATCGGGGCCATGATCGGGACGCAGTACAATGCAGGGTGAAAATTAAAGAGCTGCGGAGTGCCTATTACAAAGCCCGAGAGGGGAATCGACGATCCGGAGCTGCTCCCACGACCTGCCGTTTTTACAGGGAGATGGATGAGATACTTGGGGGTGACCCCACTGCCAATCCCAGGATAACGATGGACACTTCTGAGCAGGCTGGGGGACAGGAGGAGGAGGCGGAGGAGGCGGCGGAGGCGGAGGCGTGGGGGGGGGAGGAAACCGCGAGTGAAGCTCCTGGCATGGGGGAAGAAACCGCAGATTCCCTGGAGGCATGCAGCCAGGAGCTCTTCTCAAGCCAGGAGGAAAGCACCCAATCGCAGCAGCCAGCAGTTGCAGAAGGACAAGCAGAGGAGCGTGTTACCGGTAAGCGGCTTTTATTTTCTGGGTGAAATGTTTCTGGAGAGGAGGGGGGGTTATGGATGCATGCATGCCAGCCTCTAGATGTGGAATAGCCCGTTGATGTGGTCTATCACGTCGCGGTAATCTGCCTCAGTTATCTCAGCAAAAGCTTCATCCAGAGCGTGGGCAATATGCCTGCGCAGGTTTATAGGCAGAGCCACTGTGTCCCTTGTCCCAGTGACGGTGACGCGTCCGCGCCACTCTTCTGCCAGTGGTGGGGGGACCATTTCTGAACACAGGCAAGCCGCATAGGGTCCCGGGCGGAATCCACATTGCTCTAAAAGAGCCCCCCGCTGTTCCCTAGTGACTCGCAGTAGGGAAACATCTTCCAGGATTAAGTCCTGTGAAAAATGTTGGGAGACTCTTTAGTGAAGAGATAGGGAGATAAGATCACCCCTGCATCTGCATCTTCATTTCACTCAAACCCTCTAGCACTCCAGATTACCCGAAGCAACCAGCTCCCCTCTATCACCCAAGCCCCACTTCTCCCCATATAAGCACTGCTCACTCACCATGTCGTGGCTTCTGTAGTGTTATGCGTGTGGGTAAAAGAATGCTTAAATAAGAACTCACTCCCTCAGTGTAACAATTCATGTCTGGAGATAGTGGATACAATGCTGCCCGTGTTAAATGTTGTCATTTCTGTTTCTACAGTGACCTTGACTACTGGACTGCCCAGATGTTCAACATCACAGAGGCTTCAAAATTTGAGAAAAAATCCCCGAAAGAGCAAAGAAGACATGCTGAAAACTGTTCTTAATCAGTCTGCTCGAGAGAGTAAGGACTTGAAGGATTGGCGAGAGAAAGAAAGCAGGACACGCAAGAGAAATGCAGTGGCCAAGAGGAAAACCACGGAGCGGCTGCTAAGCATCCTGGAGCGCCAAGCGGAGTCTATAGAGTCACTCGTTGCCATGCAAGCAGAGCACTACCGTGCTACTCCCCCACCCGCCCCGTCCTTTGTGCCTTGTGCCCCAATGTCAGCTCAAACCACCTTTCCCCAGCATCCAGGTTCTTACCACCACCAGCTGCCTCCAACACCTGTATGTTCCCCAACCAGCCCTGATACCTACCACCACCCTTACCCTCTGCATTCAACCCCCATCACCATGCAGTATATGAACCCTGAAGTGCAGGATTCATTAAACAGCAATCCAGACAGGGCATATGCAAACTTGTGACTGTACAGTTCACCAACCCACACCCCTGCCCTCTTGTGTTCATGAAATGTTGTGTGTCTGTCTGTCTGTCAAGGAAGTTTTTTTCTTTTCAATAAAACAATTCTTGGCTTTGAAAACAGTCTTTATTATAGCAGATAGTGAAAGATACCTTAGCCCAGTAAAGAAAGAGGCACTACAAATCATATTATTATTATGGATAATAGAATAACAGTGTAAGCAGTGCAATTCACTCCCATGCAAGGCAGCAAACATTATTGTTGGCTTTCAGCCTCAAATTCTTCCCTCAAGGCATCCCTAATCCTTGTAGCCCTGTGCTGGGCCTCTCTATTAGCCCTGCTCTCTGGCTGTGCATATTCAGCCTCCAGGACTTGAACCTCGGTGGTCCATGCCTCACTGAATGTTTCACCCTTCCCTTCACAAATATTATGGAGGGTACAGCAAGCGCATATAACCGCGGGGATGCTGCTTTCCCCCAAGTCTAGCTTCCCATACAAGCAACGCCAGCGGGCTTTTAAACGCCCAAAAGCACACTCCACAGTCATTCTGCACCGGCTCAGCCTGTAGTTGAACCGGTCCTTGCTCCTGTCAAGCTTCCCTGTATAGGGTTTCATGAGCCAAGGCAGTAACGGGTACGCGGGGTCTCCAAGGATCACAGTGGGCATTTCGACATCCCCTACTGTGATCTTCCTGTCTGGGAAAAAAGTCCCTGCCTGCATCTTCCTGAACAGGCCACTGTTCCGAAAGATGCGTGCATCATGCACCTTTCCAGGCCAGCCTGTGTAAATGTCAATGAAACGCCCGCGGTGATCCACAAGCGCCTGGAGAACCATAGAGAAATACCCCTTCCGATTAACGTACTCTGATGCCAGGTGGGGGGGGGCCAGAATAGGAATATGCGTCCCATCTATTGCCCCTCCACAGTTAGGGAAACCCATGTGTGCAAAGCCATCCACAATGTCCTGCACGCTCCCCAGAGTCACGGTCTTTCTTAGCAGGATGCGATTAATTGCCTTGCAAACTTGCATCAAAACGATTCCCACGGTCGACTTTCCCACACCAAACTGGTTCCCGACCGACCGGTAGCTGTCTGGAGTTGCCAGCTTCCAGATTGCAATAGCCACTCGCTTTTCCACCGTCAGGGCAGCTCTCAATCTTGTGTCCTTGCGCCGCAGAGTGGGGGCGAGCTCAGCACACAGTCCCATGAAAGTGGCTTTTCTCATACGAAAGTTCTGCAGCCACTGCTCGTCATCCCAGACTTCCATGACGATGTGATCCCACCACTCAGTGCTTGTTTCCCGAGCCCAAAAGCGGCGTTCAACGGTGCTGAGCATTTCCGTAAATGCCGCAAGCACTTTAGTGTCACACGCGGCAGGCAAATCCATATTGATATCATCGTCGGAATCCTCACTGTCACTTTGGAGCTGAAGGAATAGCTGGACTGCCAAACGTGTTGTGCTGGTGACACTCATCAGCAGAGTCCTCAGCAGATCGGGCTCCATTTGCCACAGAAATCGCGATTCACACAGAGAGTAACAGAAAGACACTCACAATGGCGCCAAACGCTGCTGGAAAGAGTGAATGCTGGGATGTGAAGCGATGCACCACGGGGCGCTGGCAAACAGGAAGCGGAATGACCCGCACACTTCCTTCCCCTTCCCACAATACTCAGCGCCAAAACGGCGCCAAAACGGGACGAGGTGCTCTGTGGGATAGCTGCCCACAATGCACCTCTCAATACAGCGCTGGAAAGTGCTGCAAGTGTGGCCACACTGCAGCGCTGGTAGCTGTCAGTGTGGCCACACTCCAGCGCTGGCCCTTCCACAGCTGCATGACCAGCGCTGTAACTCCCAGCGCTGCAACTTGTAAGTGTAGCCAAGCCCTCAATCAGGAATTGCCCCTCTCCTTGTGAGTTCCAGGATAGCTGCTTCAAGAAGCAGTTATTAATGGTGTCTAGAAATTCTATCTCTGCATAATGCCTTGCAGTGACATTCACCCAGGTAATATGAGGATAGTTGTAGTCATCCATTACTGTTGCGTTCTCTGTTTTTGTGGCCTGTCTAACCTCCAATAGCGTTTTACAGTTACTGTCACCATCCTGGTCAAGTGGTTGTTAGTATATTCCTACTGCTACACTTTATTATTCAAGGATGGAATGTCTATCCATAGAAATTCTGTGGTACAGTTTGATTTATGTAAGATTTTCACCTTATTTAACTCTGCTTTTTTAACATATAAGTGCCATTAATATTGTAAAATTATCCATTTATATTGTCTTTTCATTAAAACTAGGAGGATATGGTGTGATAGCACAAAATGCTGTCATGCACAAGATCAGTGTCCTGGTACATCCTCAAAGCACTCTTCAAGCAGATTGTAGTGTGGCATTTTTTGAAGGTGACATGTTTTGGGGTTTAATAAGACGGTGTTGGTTGTATTGATTTGTCTCTACCTCATTGCAACAGATGGTGTCCAGAGGCATGGTGTAATGGCATGGGGGTCACCCACACCTACCCCCTGAAATCAGGCATGGTGCCACAATTTTCCTTCAACTGGGGTATAAACAAGTCCAAGTATGCCTTTTGTTATTAAAGGGTATTAAAAAGCACCCTTTTCAAAGTCTCTCATTTATTTAATAGAAAAAGGACAATATGAATACATAAATGAAACTCATCTGCTCCACTGGAAACTCTACTCCTCTGGGGTAATCAGTCTTAAGTGCTCTGTAGCTAGACACAATCAGGCTGAATACCCTGCCTGGAGCTTAGGCCTCTGCCAGGTGTTCAGTCGGATACTACTTTTTCCCCAACAGTGAGTCACTCTTTGTTGAGCAAGTCCCTAGTAGCTCTCTGGGAAGGTCCATGCCCAGTTCATTCTCTGGGGCTGCTCAGGTCCCTTGCCTGGGAACAGTTTCTGTCTAGGTCTTTTTCCTCTTTGAGCCTCTGCTCACCAGGGAGGCATCACTGGAAGTAGCTTCCTAACCAGCTGTCTTGAGGATTGTCTCTCCTCTGAGCTTTGTGTTCTGGGGCTCTTGACTGAGCTCTCATAAGCCTTTATTAGGCCCAAGTGTTCCTTAACTAATTAACTGCTTCACAGCCATCTGGGTTGGTTCATTCTTTTTAATGGAGCCTGTCACAAGTAGGCTGAGGGCCTGACCTCCTCAGAGCTCAGTTACCCTATGACACATGGTAACATGAGGGCTGTCACTTTGGGAGTAAGAGGTGTTCCCCAACTGAATTGGGGCAGGGGGAAGGCATTTCCCCTGATCAATTTTAAATTTGTTCCCTTAGTTTCATGGCTAATCCTTGACTCTTTATTGGAAGATACAGGAGATAAATGGGAAGCACCTAATTAACAATTTATTCTTAATGTTTTCTAAACTAAAAAGTCAGTTTTAAAATCTCAAGTTTTTTACATGCCTCTATAATTTCATTGCCTTTCTCTGGGTCTTCTGTATTGCTATATCATTTGTGAGATGAGTTAGTCAGAATTGAATATAATCCGTTTAAAGGGGTAATATTAATTTATGACACATTTTCAGTATTATTTTCTATCCTTTTCTTAATATTACTTGTACCAAAGTATGTCATACTGTATAGTCAGTATTTGGAAGTCACTAATCCTTCCATGTGCAATGGCACTTAAGAATATTATTAGCACAGTCTTTGGTTTCTTCTCTTTTTCAGGAAAAGATACTGAAACACTTGTTCTTTGGCCTAGTGAGGCCAAGCTTCTAAGCATGATTACCAAAATCAGCACCAGTTCAGATGCATTATTAGCATCTGGTAGTTATTCTAGTGTAGTCAAATCCTGCCACTAGTTTGATTGAGGGCAGACTCCAGGCAGGTTTGTGGAGATGCAAAGGGGAAAGGACAGATTTTAAAGTTCATGCAACTAATATGTAGAATGAACAAATTGCAAATTATGGATCTTTTACACCATTGAAGTCTTCTGCTGATGCCATCAGCCACTTGGGCTTCCCTCTTGTGATTCTGAAACTCCAGAGCTCAATAAAATTATTCTGATAGTTCAGTTACTTGTTCTATATTTATGCATGCACATGGATGGAAAAATAAAAATGGATAAAGCAGCTTTAATTTGGATTTTTGATGTATACTAAACTGTGAAAACTTGCTTTTTAAGGATCGGGATACTCAGAAGATCCAGTGGATAGATCGCTTTATAGAAGAGCTTCGCACAAATGACAAATGGGTCATTCCTGCACTGAAACAAATTAGAGAAATTTGTAGTTTGTTTGGTGAAGCACCACAGAACTTGAGGTAAGGAAGTAATGTGAATGGGGTAGAATTGTGGACAACGTTATAGTTTTTTATAAAACAGGATAGGTAATACATTTTATATTAAGTTGAAGTGTGGTTTTTTTGCTGTTAAAATGCATGTTAATGTGTGTGTGTATGTGCCTGTATAAATCCTTTAAAAATTATTGGATTTAAGCATTCGGGCGCAAGAATAAATCATTGTTGACTACTTCGTTACTTCAGGTGTATATAGACTGTTAAACTGAGATGTTACAATTTCTTAATTTCTCTCTCATTTAATATGGATTGAAAGAAGGATGGTGTTATGGTTAAGTCGCAGGAAATTTCTACCTGTGACATGGGCTTCCTGTGTAACCTTGAACAAGTCAGTTCATATCTCTGAGTTTTCATTCTTTAGCTGTTAAATGGGGATGATAATACTTCCCTTTCTCATGGTGGTAATGAAAGTATAAATTCATAGTTTTTTACCTTTCTGAGGATAGAGACCGTATAATTACCTAATTTAGAAACACACAGCTCAATTACTTTAGGGATTTTTGTTGATGCAAAATGACGTATTTGGGGGAATTCTTGACTTCTTAATAAGTTGTCTAAGAAAAGCAAATTGGAGATTACCCAGAAATGTCCATTAGTTAAAATTCTCTAGTTGTAACAAATTGGTTCTTTGCTTTGCTTTTTTCTATTTTATCATGCTTTTCTGGAAGAAAAGAAAGTGAAAGTTTAGCCAAAATTGTTTTTATATATTAACTGTTTATCTGTTGAAATTAACAAGCTTAGTTTCAGTTACTACATGTCCCCTCATTACAAAAATCTGACCTCTCAAACTGAAAATTTCAATACTTATGCTGAAGCTTCTGCAAACTCCAAAGTTTGTGCTTGTGTATTCATGTTCCACTGTTCTTTTGTTTGTTTTACCTGAATAGTTCTGTGAGCAGGCAGAGTAGAGTATTCAGTGTTTCAGTACCCTGTCTGCTTACAGGAATGGATAAGATGAAAAAAATGAGGGATGATGTACATATTTGCAACAGATGACAGCATTACTTTTTTTTGTTGATGGGTTGTCATCTTATGGAATTGTGGTAATATTGCATTCCTAGTTTTGGAAAGTTACTCTTATCCTTCTGTATTGGGTAATGTTTTAAAACTTTATATGACAATTTAAACCTTAAAACTACCAATTTACATAATGTTTTACACATGTCCTAGCGTGGTTTTTTTTTTTTTTTTTTTTTTTTTTTTGGAAGGTCAAAAAGATGTCAGGTCTGTTGAGATTTTTTTCCCATGCCTTGAAGATATCAGTAAAATTTCATGTGGAATCATGTCCAGTCAGGGAATACAACCAGTTTAGTTTGTTGGCATACTGTTTTAATTAAATGCTTTCTGTCTCATACTCAATTCTTAAAGTGAAGCTCACTACTCCAGTTCCTTAGTTTTGAAGGAAATCTCAATATTGCAACATAAGATGATGATTCTTTAAATTCCCAGTGTAGAATTTGAAGAAGTATAAGGCACTCAAAGCAAGATTTCTCTTCATGGTACTGAGCACCTGGAGCCCACGAGTTAGAGGAGATTTCTTCTATGTAGAGCAGGAGTCGGCAACCTTTCAGAAGTGGTGTGCCGAGTCTTCATTTATTCACTCTAATTTAAGGTTTCGCATGCCAGTAATAGATGTTAATGTTTTTAGAAGGTCTCTTTCTATGTCTATAATATATAACTAAACTATTGTTGTATGTAAAGTAAATAAGGTTTTTAAAATGTTTAAGAAGCTTCTTTTAAAATTAAATTTAAATGCAAGGCCCCCAGACTGGTGGCCAGGATCTGGGCAGTGTGAGTGCCACTGAAAATCAGCTTGTGTGCCACCTTCGGCACGCGTGCCATAGGTTGCCTACCCCTGATGTAGAGGAAGGTTTATTAGTCAGAATTAATTTATGAAACTTTTGTCTTTTGAGAAGTGACTATCTGCTAATCTTCACAAACTGTTAAGGAACTTTTTTAGCCCAGTACCAGTGCTGTTCAGTTAACTGGTTTCCCAATAAAAAGCATTTTGAAATAGTGAGGGCTTTTTCAATTCTTTAGGTCTTCTGGGTTCTGATAACTCTTGACATTGAAGCTATTGGAAGTTTGTAATCCATGAATTTGTATTGACTAAAATGTTTGACTACACTCGTGGTTCAGTCTTAAAAATATTCAAGAGACCAAATAACTGAACTTAGCCACATTTACTGTCTAAAGACAAAGCAGTACAGATATAGAGAGAGATCTTAGATATAGATATATAAAATATCCTTTTGCGAAGCAATTCTGATCTCACGGCATGTTCATCTTGCACAGAAGTTGTTTAAAAAATAAACATTTCAGCTAGTATATATATTATGTTTTTATGGGTTAAAACTATTTACATGTCACTAAAATCCAACCCACTAGTTTGTAACAAGTTCCTTAACTTATTTTGTTCTATACTTTTAAAATTTCTGTTCTTCGAGTGCTTGCTCATATCGATTCCAATTAGGTGTGTGCGCGCTGCGTGCACGTTCGTCAGAAGATTTTTACCCTAGCAACACTCGGGTCGGCTGGGTCGCCCCCTAGAGTGGCGCTGCCATGGCGCCGGATATATACCCCTGCCGACCCAACGGCCCTTCAGTTCCTTCTTACCGCCCGTGTCGGTCGTTGGAACAGTGGAGCGCGGTTTAGCTGATCTCCACTTCCCTAGCTACTCGTAGTTCTCTCGTTAATTCTTGTGTATATAGTTAAAAATTATATAATTGTAGTTAATTTACTTGTTTTATAATATAGTTAGTGTATATAGTTAAGAGGGGTTTGGGGATTAGCTGCTTCCCTGCACCCGGTACCGGGGCCCATGCCCGGTTCACCAGGCTTCAAACCGTGCTCGGCCTGCCACGAGCCGATGCCAACGGGAGATCCCCACAACTCCTGTCTTAAGTGCCTTGGGGAGTCCCATCTCGCCGATAAGTGCCGGATCTGCAAGGCCTTTAAACCAAGGACGAAGAAGGAGCGGGACTTTTGTCTCAAGCAGCTCCTGATGGAGGCAGCTCTTACTCCTTGGCACCGAGCGCTGGACAGTCCGCACCAGGCAGAAGCGCTTCTTCGGCACCGGATCGCACCGGTACTGCTAAGGCCCCTCGGCACCGACCGTCGCTGGCACTGCTGTCTGCTCGGCACCGTTGCCTCTCCCCGCGGGTGAAGAGACATAAGACTCCCACTGCTTCTGTGCTACCTGCGCTGCAGCCGGAGCACCCGACTAAGTCGGACCGCCTGGCACCGACACCTGCTGTGGCACTGACAACTTCGGCACCGTCGATTCCGGTCCCGCAAGGGCTGTCGAGTCCGGTGCCTGAAAGCCCCCCAGCGCGCGCCGTGGTTGAGCTCACTATTTCCTCCACGCTGGAGACGTTTTCCACAGCAAGGGAACTGATCGCGATGACAGAATCTGCGCTGCCTCAACCCCCGGCGCCGCCGGTGCGGGTAATACAATCTATTGGCAAGCCTGCCCTGATGAGACCATCCTCTGTCGGCACCGCAGAGTGGCACCGTTCACGATCGCGATCCCACCGGCACGCTCGGTCCTGTCGCCGATCCCGGTCCCTACGCTGCTTGCAGTCCCTGTACCACTCCCCATCTCGGTACCGGTCGCACTCGCGGCACCAATCAGCGTCCCGTTCGCTGCCCCGGTACTCTCGGCACCGATCCAGCTCCCGGCACCGTTCCAGTCGCCATGACTCTCGCAGCCGCTCCAGACGTCGAGCTTCGAGATCCCGGTCGACCTCCCGGCACCGATCCAGTCGCAGGTCCCGGTCTTGGTCCCGGTACCGGTATGGCTCCTGGTACCGATCCCCGGTGCTGTGCAGAGCGAGATCAACTAGAGAGGGAGATTCTTCCCAGGGCTTTTCAGCCCCTCCTTGGCCATCTCGACACACATCTGTGTCATCTCATGCGGACAGTGCTTCCTATGCACAGGATCGTGACTCAGATGTGCCCAGCCGAGTCTTCCAGGAGACCCAGGCCCAAGATCAAGGCCCCCATCAGTGGTCATTGTGGACACCTTGGGCATATCACCAAGCCGAAGGTGTGCCTCTAGTGCCTTCTCGCTCTGTACCATCGGAGCACCGGGTGCCGGAGGCGACTGTCAGCCGCCCCCCGCCTACCGGTACGGCGGAAGCTCCCGTTCAGCCAGCAGACTCCCAGATCCCACCGGAGCCTGACGTTGCCCAAGAACAGGAGCCCACGCAGGACCCCCTTCTCCCTGGCCTTTCCTCTTCCTCCTCCCCAGATGAGGCGGTGGCGGGGACATCGTCCTTGGGCCCTCCTCCAATTGACCTTAGGGCCCATCAGGACCTCCTGAGACGGGTGGCACTGAATGTGAGTCTTCGGGTGAAGGAGGTCCCGGAGATAGAGGACCCTATGGTGGATATTCTGTCGGCTGATGTCCTCACAAGAGTGGCCTTGCCATTCATCCGCACGATCCAGGCTAACGCCGATACCATCTGGCAGTCTCCAGCCTCTATTCTGCCCACTGCCAGGGGAGTTTAGCGGAAGTACATGGTACCCTCTAAGGGGTACGAGTACCTATACGTGCACCCTGCTCCCTTGTCGTACAGTCAGTCAATGAGAGGGAGCGCCATGGCCAGCAAGCTCCGGCTCCAAAATCAAAGGAGGCAAGGCGCATGGACTTACTGGGCTGCAAGGTATACTCTGCTGGGGCCCTCCAACTCAGGGTGGCAAACCAGCAAGCCCTGCTGAGTCGCTACAACTATAATGCCTGGGCGGCGGTGGGCAAGTTTACGGAGTTAGTTCCTCAAGACTCCCACCAAGAGTTTGCTGTCCTCTTGGAGGAGGGGAAGAAAGTGGCGACAACTTCTCTCCAGGCCTCGCTGGACGCAGCCGACTCTGCAGCCAGGACTCCGGCTTCGGGAATCGCCATGAGGCGCATATCGTGGCTTCAGGTGTCAGGCCTCCCGCCTGAGTTACAACACACCATACAAGACTTGCCCTTCGACGGTCAAGGTCTATTTTCTGAAAAGATTGACCCTAGGCTGCAAAGCCTAAAGGACAACAGGGTCATCATGCTCGGGATGCACACGCCGGTGACTCAGCGCAGGCCTTTCCATCCCCAGCCTCACTGCCCTTACCCCCCGCCTAGGCCAAGACAGAACTTGGGCAGAAGGCGTGGCCGAGGCAGTCGCAGACGGCAGTCTGGACCCCAAGCGGGCCAAAATCAGGGTCCCTCCAAACCACCAGCGGGACCAAAGCCAAACTTTTGAAGGCGCGCCTGAGGACGGCGTACCAGTCGCTTCCCAGGATCCTTTCCCTCCCTTTTACAACTGCCTCTCCTTTTTCCTCCTTGCGTGGACCCAACTAACTTCGGATCGTTGGGTCCTACACACGGTAGAATTCGGGTACCACCTCCAGTTTATTTTGCCCCACCTCCACCTCCCATCCTCATCCCTCTTCAGGGACCCCTCTCTCGAGCAATTCCTCTTGCAAGAGGTGCGGTCGCTCCTCGCTATGGGTGTTATAGAGGAGGTACCAAAGGACTCGAGGGGCAAGGGTTTCTATTCCCACTATTTCCTAATCCCCAAGGCGAAGGGAGGTCTCAGACCTATCCTAGACCTGCGAGGACTCAACAAGTTCATGATAAAGTTGAAGTTCCACATGGTATCCCTGGGGACCATCATCCTGTCCTTGGTTCCCGGAGACTGGTATGCCGCCCTCGATATGAAGGATGCGTATTTTCACATTGCCATTTACCCTCCACACAGACGGTACCTCCGGTTTGTGGCCAACCATCAACATTTCCAGTTTACGGTCCTTCCCTTTGGCCTCTCTGCAGCCCCAAGAGTGTTCACAAAGTGCATGGCTGTAGTCGCCGCCTCCCTTCGTCGCCGTCGGATACACGTTTTTCCATATCTCGACGATTGGCTCATTCGAGGGACCTCCGAGACCCAAGTCACCCGTCGTGTGGGCATCGTCAAGGACCTATTCAAGTGTCTAGGCCTGATGATCAATATAGAGAAATCCACTCTGGTTCCCACACGGAGAATAGAATTCATTGTGGCCATCCTGGACTCCAGTCTTGCCAGGGCCTGCTTACCACAGCCTCGGTTTCAGGCAATGGTATCAATTATACAAGGCCTGCAAAACTTCCCAACAACTTCCGCTCGCACGTGTCTCGGCCTACTAGGTCACATGGCGGCATGCATGTTCATGACCAAACACTCCAGACTGCGGCTCCGTCCCCTTCAAACTTGGCTATCCTCGGTATACCACCCGGGCAGAGACTAGACACAATCGTCACGATCCCCCCGAGTATCCTAGGCTCCCTAGACTGGTGGTTGACGCCCTCCCTAGTATGCGCAGGGATGCCATTCCATCCACCTCAGCCTTCAATGACCCTGACAACGGACGCGTCATCTCTAGGCTGGGGTGCCCACCTCAGGCATCTCCGCACTCAAGGCCTTTGGTCAGCTCGGGAGCTGGGCTTGCACATCAATGTGCGGGAGCTGAGAGCAGTCTGCCTCACGTGCCAGGTGTTTCAAGAGCATTTACAAGGCCGTTGTGTCTCAGTGTTCACGGACAACACAACGGCCATGTTTTACATAAACGGGGGAGCGCGTTCTTCCCCCCTTTGTCAGGAAGCTCTCCAGCTCTGGGACTTCTGCATAGCCCACTCGATAGCCCACCTCTTTACCCGGACCTTATAACTCAGGACCACGGCATACTTCACCACCCAGACCTGCAGTCTCTTCACCTCACAGCATGGTTGCTGCGTGGTTGAGCCAGTCCGAGTTACGTTGCTCGGCGTTGGTGCAACAAGTGCTCCTGGGTAGTAGAAAACCTTCCACTAGGTTAACATATCTGGCTAAGTGGAAGCGTTTCTCCTGCTGGTGTGACCAACATGATGTTATTCCCACCGAGGTATCAGTCCCTACCATCTTGGACTATCTCTGGTCCCTCAAACAGCAGGGCCTAGTGGTATCATCATTGAAGGTACACTTGGCGGCCATCTCTACCTTCCACCCAGGGGAGAGTGGACGCTCCGTATTATCTCACCCTATGGTTTCTAGGTTCCTCAAGGGCTTTGAGCGTTTATACCCCCAAGTACGCTGTCCCGCCCTAACTTGGGACCTCAACCTAGTTCTAATCAAACTTATGACTGCCCCTTTCGAGCCACTAGCGACCTGCTCGCTGCTGTACCTGTCCTGGAAGACAGCTTTCCTCGCAGCCATTACATCAGCGAAATGAGTTTCTGAGCTTCAGGCTGTCACAGTGGACCCACTATATACCGTGTTTCACAAGGACAAGGTACAGCTGCGACCACATCCGGCCTTCCTAACTAAAGTGGTATCGGCCTTTCATATCAACCAGGATATCTTCCTTCCGGTCTTCTTCCCGAAGCCACGCTCATCATGCCGGCAGCAGCAACTGCACTCCCTAGATGTCTGTAGGGCGCTCGCATTTTATATCGAGCGAACAAAGCCCTTTCGTAAAACACCCCAACTCTTTGTCGCAGTGGCAGACTGAATGAAGGGCCTACCTGTCTCCTCCCAGAGGATTTCATCTTGGGTGACATCGTGCATCCGCACCTGCTATGACTTGGCTCATGTTCCGATGAGCCACCTTACCGCACATTCCACCAGGGCTCAGGCTTCATCTGCCGCCTTCCTGGCTCATGTACCCATCCAGGAGATATGTTGGGCAGCTACCTGGTCCTCGGTCCACACCTTTGCTTCACATTACGCATTGGTTCAACAGTCTAGAGATGATGCAGCATTTGGCTCAGCTGTTTTGCATTCTGCAACATCTCACTCCGACCCCACCGCCTAGGTAAGGCTTGGGAATCACCTAATTGGAATCGATATGAGCAAGCACTCGAAGAAGAAAAGACGGTTACTCACCTTTGTAACTGTTGTTCTTCGAGATGTGTTGCTCATATCCATTCCAAACCCGCCCTCCTTCCCCTCTTTCGGAGTAGCCGGCAAGAAGGAACTGAAGGGCCGTTGGGTCGGCAGGGTATATATCTGGCACCATGGCAGCGCCACTCTAGGGGGCGACCTAGCCAACCCACCAAGTGTTGCTAGGGTAAAAATCTTCCGATGAACGTGCACGCAGCGTGTGCACACCTAATTGGAATGGATATGAGCAACACATCTCGAAGAACAACAGTTACAAAGGTGAGTAACCATCTTTTTTGGATACTACATTCCAAGCTAGTTGCCTGTTAAGGTACCTATTGTAGGACATAGAACTAATCTATTTTGCATTTTGACAGATTTTGTATTTGCTACTGCTAAAGCTGACTTCAGCTTTGCAAAGTACTGTGGGATATATTTAGCATGAGTGAACAAGAGTAAGCATAATACCATTCACATACAAAGCTTTGTGCTAACATTTATATAATATAATGTGTAATAGATATTAATATGATGTGCAATACATATAACACATTTACTTTAGCATTTGTGTATTATTTACAGCCAGACTCAACGAAGTCCCCATGTGTTTTACCGCCATGACTTAATCAATCAACTTCAGCACAATCATGCCCTAGTTACTTTGGTTGCAGAAAATCTTTCTGCGTATATGGAAAGCATGAGACAGTATGCTAAAGGTAAGTTATATTTTTGCTTCTTAAGTCAAGTGTTTCATAATTCCAATTGATAATCGGTGTTTAAAGCAAAGTATTGCTAGTGGGGGGGGAAGTGTTTATTTCACTTTCACAGGTTGTTAGATGTTGGAGGCCTACATGTGTATATCAAGCCAAAACAAATCTTAAAATTTAGATTTTAAGATTACTTTTCATAAATGTAAATATAAAAAACCAAATGCCTTTTGTAGTGGAACTTGGAAAGTGGCAGTCCCATTGCTCGTATTTACATTCAAGTTGAAGATAACCCTTTTATGCCCTGCTTAATTTGTGATAGTGATTTTTATGGAAAAAGTTAAATTCTGTCCCACTTGTAGCTTTCTGTAAATCTCATAATTCATTATTACAGAGGGAGTTTGTAGTAACACCTATATTTAGGTTGCTTAACACTTTCCATTATAAAATATTCTTAGTCTTTTGTTTTGAGAAGCTCTAACACCTCTGTTGTTCACAGCAAGCATTTGAAGTTTGGCAGGGAGAAAGCCCTGAGGCCAGAGAAGTGAAATTTATTAGTTACATGTAATTCTGTTCATATTTAGCTGTTATAAACTTCTGAAAAAACCTCCTTTTCTGTTGCTTGCTTTGTCAGTATGCCAAAATAATAATGAATATGAACATATTCCACTCTCAAGCCAATCCCCTGCAGATTATTCTGCACTGGGAATCCCAAGAGCAGGCATCCTAGTCACTGCTGTACAACTGTAGCAGGGATGATAAGGTGAAGAAGAAAGATAGGCCAGGTCATCTCAACACTCCCCAACCTGCCCTGTATTCAACACATGGAACTGGGGCACATCCTCCACCTTGTTGGCACCACGTTGGGCAGGAACTCTTCCCCACAAACAGAGGGTGAAATGGGGAAGGAGATCTGAGCTAGGTGCCCTGCTTACCCAACGTATGGGCCCAGTCACCCATTTCAACCTCAGGATTTAACAGCCTGTGAGCTTAATGTAACTAGCTGTGTCGCTCAGATGGTAGATATCTGCTGCAGTGTTGAGTTCAGGATTCAAACTTTACTGATGATACATGATGGGGGAAGGAGGTTGTTGTTACAGCTGCACATCAGAAAATTGTTTCCTTTTATATAACCTCACCTCCTGCCCCCCCCTCCGTTGAGAAATTTACATACAAAAATACTGTTAAAAGGTTACTCATTTTGCAGAGACAGCCTTAATTCAGGCATTTCCTAACTCTTCAGTGTTTGACTTTGTAACCTAAAGAGTTTAGTAGCACAACTCCAAGAGCTATCCAAGATTAACTTCAGCTTATTTTCACAAGGTCTAGAGAGCAACCTTTATTTAAGAGACATGGAGATTGCACGGTTAGTTTGTTTTTTCTTCATCTGGTGTTGCCTATTTTAAGTGATCGCATTTATTATAGTGCTGCAGTAGTTAATGTAGAGCTGGCACTTCCATTCTAATAGCTTATTTTTCAATTGTTTATAACTTTATCAGTTTACTGTATGTGCTGACATAACTCAGGCTTTGTCTTGTCTAGAAAAGTGGAGTGGGATATGTGCTAGTCTTTGCACATAAATCTTTATAAAAATGGGTGTGGCATTTTAAAGTTACCTGAATATTCAGGTTGGGGAGAAGAAATGTGTGGCTTCTTCCCCCCCCCCCCCCCAAAATCCTAAATTTCAGTTATCCAATATAATATATAATCCTGCATGAGGACAAACTGTGTAAAATCCATTTTTTTCCAGCTAGGAAAAGATAAGAATGTTGAAAACATACCATTCTCAGGATGTCCAATGTGTTAGTTTCTTAACTTCAAACTTCCACTGGAGGAACGTACTGAATCTTCACAAATGCAGATGTTTGACAGATTATACTTGTCTAGAACTAAGAGGAGGAATGGAGAAGAGTACCATTACATTTATTTCACAGGAAGTTAATGTTTTATATGAATAGCTTAGCTCTCTTAAAATGAACATTGTCCAAAGTTCTTTTCCTGGAAAAATAACACTTTTTTTCCTTTTCAGCTTATTGGTACAAAGGTTCACAGAATTATAATACTTACTGGGTAACAAATGTTCCAGATATGTAAATCGTGTATATGTTCATCCCAGGATACATACATTTAAAATAATAGTAAAAGTTGCAATTAATGAAACTGCTTGAAATTAGGGGTCAGACCATTCTGAATAGGACTGATCTTGTCAGATTTTTTAAAAAAGCCAAGTTGACCTCTTACAGTAATTGGATAAGGAGACCTCCAAAGACTGTTGTTGTTGTTTGTTTGTTTTTTTTCTTGGAACACATTCCATGCACCAAACTTAAGCCACCAATTTGTATTGAAGTTCAGTTTGAATTCCCCCCTCAATTTTTATTTGTTTTATATAATTGATGGTGCTGACAGCAATGCCTATAGTTAAGGTTGTCTAATACTTGCCCGTATAGGGCCGTTTCCAGTTCCATATAACTTTGCCAAACTTCAACTATTTACGCTGAAATTTTTTTATGCCTGGTGTCTTCCTTGGGCTGAACGTTTTTGGAAAGTTTCAGCAAAAACAGTTCAGCCATTTCTGATAATGAAGTTGGGGAGAAATTGTTTTCCTTATGTTAAGTGGGAAGCTCTAGGGCCTCCGTGGTTTGGAGCAGGGATTTGGATTTTGGCAAAGAGGTTCTTTTTTTACTTTCCCTGTGAAAATGCACCCAAATTTGGCCAGGTTGTAAACCTATGAAAATCATTGTCTGCCCATGCTCAGTGGAGGTTTGTTAGAAGAAGGGAGACTCTCTTCTGTGTTTTCAGAGTTCCCCTGCTGGCACCCAGGCATCATGGAAGAGGTAACAACCTGGCTTGAATTCAGGGTAGGGGGAAGGGGACAGACACTGGGTTAAATAGGAGGATGGGGGTTGAGGCGAACAGGGATATTCTATTGGCTATGCTGGGAAGAAGAATGAGGCAGAAAGGTCTGTAACCACTGGAAGAACACTTCATTCTAGAATCTGGAATTGAATCTGGAATTTGTGTCTCAGCATTCCTCTGGTCTATCAAATAGGAGTTAATCTCCCTGGGGAAGTATTCAGGATGGGTATATGTTGTCTTTAGTAAAAGGAATGGGAGAAGCAGATGACAAAATTAAGGGTCTTTTTTTTTAATGTTGAAATGGATATTAAAATCAGGGTAATGTTTCCTCCAGTTTGACCTAAGTTGTACTTTTAGGCTGTGTGCATTCAACTTCATGTCTAGTTGTCAGCCAGTTTCAAGCCGAGTGCCCCAAGGGTCGGTCCTGGGGCCGGTTTTGTTCAATATCTTCATTAATGATCTGGAGCAGGGGTAGGCAACCGATAGCGCTTCGGCACGCGAGCTGATTTTCAGTGGCACTCACACTGCCTGGGTCCTGGCCACCGGTCTGGGGGGCTCTGCGTTTTAATTTAATTTTAAATGAAGCTGCTTAAACGTTTTAAAAACCTTATTTACTTTACATACAATAATAGTTTAGTTATATATTATAGACTCATAGAAAGAGACCTTCTAAAAAGGTTAAAATGTATTACTGGCACGCGAAACCTTAAATTAGAGTGAATAAATGAACACTTGGCACACCACTTCTGAAACGTTGCTGACCCCTGATCTGGAGGATGGCGTGGACTGCACTCAGCAAGTTTGCAAATGACACTAAACTGGGAGGAGTGGTAGATATGCTGGAGGGTAGGGATAGGATACAGAGGGACCTAGACAAATTAGAGGATTGGGCCAAAAGAAACTTGATGAAATTCAACAAGGACAAGTGCAGAGTCCTGCAGTTAGGACAGAAGAATCCCATTCACTCTTACAGACTAGGGACTGAATGGCTAGGAAACAGTTCTGCAGAAAAGGACCTAGGGGTTTCAGTGGATGAGAAGCTAGATATGAGTCAACAGTGTGCCCTTGTTGCCAAGAAGGCTAACGGCATTTTGGGCTGTATAAGTAGGGGCATTGCCAGCAGATCAAGGGACATGATCATTCCCCTCTATTCGACATTGGTGAGGCCTCATCTGGAGTACTGTGTCCAGTTTCGGGCCCCACACTACAAGAAGGATGTGGAAAAATAGGAAAGAGTCCAGCGGAGGGCAACAAAAATGATTATGGGGCTGGAGCACATGACTTATGAGGAGAGGCTGAGGGAACTGGTATTGTTTAGCCTGCAGAAGAGAAGAATGAGGGGGGGATTTGATAGCTGCTTTGAACTACCTGAAAGGGGGTTCCAAAGAAGATGGATCTAGACTGTTCTCAGTGGTAGTAGATGACAGAACAAGGAGTAATGGTCTCAAATTGCAGTGGGGGAGGTTTAGGTTGGATATCAGGAAAAACTTTTTCACTAGAAGGGTGGTGAAGCACTGGAATGGGTTACCTAGGGAGATGGTGGAATCTCCTTCCTTAGAGGTTTTTAAGGTCAGGCTTGACAAAGCCCTGGCTGGGATGATTTAGTTGGGAATTGGTCCTGCGTTGAGCAGGGGGTTGGACTAGATGACCACCTGAGGTCCCTTCCAACCCTGCCTGGGGAAGCCCATGTCCCTCCCTGATGCAGTATCTGTCAGTTGTTTCTGTGGAAGGACAGACAGTCGAGAGTTCAGAGTCCGAAGACTCCTCATGGGGACGGCTTCTGACTGGGGAGACACCCCTGTACATTGGCTTGAAGATGGTAGGAAAACTCCTTTGTGTGTGACTCTAGCCAGTTCCCGGGCCCCTCTCCATCCTGTTCTCCCCAGTTCCCCCGCCTCTGAGAAAAAAGTTCCAAGAGAGTCAGATAAGTACAGACAGAACAAATGAGGAGGGAGACCCAAGCACAAGAGGGAAAGTTCACCATCCAAGAAGAGACAGAAGTGCCTGTCCCATACTAAGTTACAGGATTATCATGTATCAGTAAAGACCAGAATGCGACTTCCTCAAAGGGCAAGGCCATACTATCTTCCAGTACTGGTAGTGGGGTAGAAGCAGGCTATCACCAGTACTTTCAGTGAATAGAGGTAGATCATTGCTGCCTCCTCTGGTACTGGCAGTCTTCCCCTGTGCATCCCCTCCTCCCCCATTGGACTCAGGGTCACAGTCATTGGCATCAGAAGGAGGATATGGGGAAGACCTATCCCCATGCTACCCCCAAAAATGGGAGAATGGAGACCCATTTTTCTCCTCAGGTGGAAACTCCTTCAGTTCCCCTAAGTTCAGAATTGCGACCCTGTTTTCAGTTATCCCCTCACTAGATCAGAAATTGTTCACAGCCCTTGATCTCATGGATTTTCACATGGACATTCACCTGGCACACCTGAGGTTCATTGAAATATGACCCAGGAACCTTTGTGCCAACTGGTAGAGGGCACAGAGGGGCACAGGGTTTTTCAGGGAATCGTGGGTCAAGTATATGGACAATAATTCACCAACGGGTGCCATTTGAGGTCTCTACTGAGAGCCAGTAGCCCACTGGTTGTCATAATCATTTTGAAATGAATGTATGGATAATATTTAATGAGTTATGTACCTATACTGAAAAATATTATCAAAGCCTTGAAGTCAAGGCATGTAAACAGGAGGTGACATACCTCAGATCGGTTTTTTCCGGGCCGGGAGTAATAGACACTTATGTCCCTGGCTTGTCATAGTGTTTCATCCCGTTCACAATATAGGTCTATTTGCATACTGAACCAAAATGCTAATCAAGAGATGATGAAATCTTTGAGAGAGGACGTTTACAGGAAGAAATAAAACAGCAGGAGGGGATCCTTTTACAAGTAAAGACAATGGATTTGGGGGATATATTTGGGGAGGGGTGAGGTAGAGGTATCCTTATCGGTTTCCACTGAGGAGGCCAGAGGATACAACCCTGGATACTCCTGGGAAGCATAACATGAAAGTCAGCACTGCCAGTAGTGGGTGCTCCCATTCGGACTCTTGACTGTGCCGAGGGTTTCCCCCAAATAACGTCAATGATGGCAGCTCACTTTTGCTGGCAGGTGGCAGCCGTGTGTCCTTACTTGGATGATTGGCTTCTAAAAGGATGATCTATCTTACCAGGAAACTTGGAAAGCAACTGCTATGCTTCTGGACCTGTTTGAGAAGCTGGGTCTCAGGGTGAACCTGGAGAAGTCTACCCTGGCACCAACACAGATCTAGTTCATTGGGGCAAAGCTGGATGCTGTGTCAGCTGGGTTGTACTTACTTAAACAACGGTTTTCTAGGCATTTGTGAACTCATGCAGCAAAACTGGATAAGCACCTGGATGTCTGTGAGATCTTGCCTGGCCCTTTGAGTCATATGACTGCAGGTTCCTGTGAGTGTGTTGATGGGCTATGTACACCGGGGTACATGCAGTCTTGACTTGCCAGTCTTGGTTCTCCAAAAGGTTCTGGACTCCCTTGCCTGATGGGAGGACAAAGGAAAGGGGTGTGTGTGTGTGTGCGTGCGTGTGCATTCTATTCAGTTCCCTGAGGACAGGAAATACAGACTGCACATGCTGTCCTCATTGGTTGGGGGGCCCATATAGTGGGACAGGTAGCATAAGAGACATGGTTCACTCAGGAGTCTATGCTCCACATTATGTTGGACTTCAGAGCAGTCACGCTGACCTGTGAACAGTTCCTCTCTCTCATTCACGTCCAGCCAGTCCAGGTATGATTAGACAAGAAGACGTGGTGCTTTCCATTAACAAGCAGAGAGGGGCATGCTCTTCATAACTCATGCATATCTTTGCAAAGTGCTCTGACCACCCTCCATCTGCCAGGGGTTCAGAACATCCTAAGCAGATATGTCTCCAGAGAGTACAGGTGTGAGCTTTGTGGCCAGACTCTACTTGGAAGTATTTCAGGTGTGGGGTAGCCCGGTCACAGATTTCTTTGTGTCAGGCATGTACAAAAAGTGCAAGAAATTCTGCTCCAGAGTGGGTCGTGGTCTGGGCGTGCTGGGCAACACTTTCCCCATATGATGGTCAGAGGCTGTATGTGTTTCCCCGATCCCTTTGTTACTGAGGGTACTAAGGAAAGTCAGGCAAGACAAGACATGAGCTATTTTTCATAGCGCTGAGTTGGGCCCATATTGTTGCAACTATATCTACTATATGTTTTCACACCATCATGATCCTATAGTCTGACAACCTGCACATTACAGGCCACAGAACCTCACCTGCAGACTCCTGTAGTAGACCCGTAACTTCTGTCTGAGTCAGAGATTTTCAAATAGTTGTTTAAAGACTTCATAGGACTTCGGGCACCTACCTCTTTTAAGAGGGATGCTTCTTGTGAATCACCTGAAATGTACTACATGGAGGGACAAGTACTTGAGTAACCTTTCCTCCTTGTAATAACTGGAGTTTTTCAAGATGTCTGTACGTGTTGGCACCTGCCCTCCAGCCTCGGTTCCCTTAGTTGGGCCTATAAGTGGAGAAGGAACTAAAATGGCAGTAGTCTAGCAGCCCCCTTTATACCCTTGGCGTGTTGCACAAGGAAAGTGGGAAGCGCGTCCATGGACCAAATGGAAATTGCTAGGGAAAATTCCCTGATCCCATGCACATTGAGTGTAAGCCCAGCCAGAAGGGCACTTACATGTAGGGACAACACATCTCAAAGAGCTCCAGTTACTACAAGCTGAGTAATCTTTCTTCATTAGTTTTGAATTTGTTACCTTTACATTCCATTGACAGTCTCTTGTTCTTGTGTTATGAGATGAAGAACAGAACTGTCTCTTTTTTCATATCCCTTCTTATTTGTCTCCTTACTAAGGTGAACTACCCCAGTCTTTTCAATCTCTTTTCACATGAGTATTTTCCATGCCCCTAATCCTTCTTGTTACCCTTCTTTAACCCCCTCTGCAATATCCTTTTTGAGGTGAGGTAACCAATATTGCACACTATCTTCTAGATGAGAAGTCACCATTGATTTACATACGGACATAAGTTTCCATATTACTCTGTTCCTTATACACACTAACATTTTTTTCACTGTATATTGAGTGAAGGTGGTTGTTCAGCTGTCCATGGTAACATCTAGATCCCTTTCTAGACTTGATACAATTAATTTAGAGCCTTTTACTGTGACTGAGTACTTCTCATTTTCCTTCCAATGTACATTACTTTGTATTTTTCAACATTGAACTTTACTTGCCATTATTTAGCCCATTCACTTAGCTTGGTTAGGTCTCTCTGAAGTTCCTCAGTTTCCTCTGAATTTGACTAACTTTGTGTCATCTGTAGATTTTATTATCTCACTGCTCACTTCCCCTTTCCCAGCCATTTAATATATTAATCTGATTAACAAGTGGACCTAACATAGACCTAAACTGCTGAGCTTCAGTTCATCTGCACATTTGACACCCATCAGCTCAGGATTAAACAAAGACTATGAATGGCTTGCCAACTACAAAACCAGTTTCTCCTCCCTTGGTTTTCACACCTCAACTGTTAGAAGAGGGCCTCATCCTCCCTGATTGAACTAACCTCATTATCTCCAGCCTGCTTCTTGCTTGCATATATATACACCTGCCCCTGGAAATTTCCACTACATGCATCCGACAAAGTGGGTATTCACCCACGAAAGCTCATGCTCCAAAACTTCTGTTAGTCTATAAGGTGCCACAGGACTCTTTGCTGCATGGACACTTGAGGCACCCTGCTATTCAATTTTTATAATGGCAAAAGGTTGACCATTTATTCCCACACTTTTGGTTTCCTGCTCTTGGCCAGTTCTTGATCCATGAGAAATACATGGTGATTAGTTTCTTTTGAGGAACCTTCTGAGGCCTTTTGAAAGTTGAAATAAATTAACCAGTTCTTTGAGTGCTTGTTCATTTCAGTTCCATTCTAGGTGTGTGCCTGTGCACGTGCGCAGTCATCGGAGATGTTTGCCTTAGTGGTATCTGTAGGGTTGGCAGTGGCGTCCCCTTCCGTGCCACGCTCATGTGTCAGTATATCAGGTGCCGCCAGCCCTACGCGCTCTCGGTTCTTTCTTAATGCCAGTAGTGATTAGTCGGAGTGCCTTTCCTTGCGTAGCAAGGGCTAGCGGTTTTTCATTTTTACTGACTTCGAGCCTTAGGGCCTTGTAAATAGCTTGTTTATAGTAGTTAATGTTAAGTAGTTTAAGTGTAGTTGTAGTTAGAAATTAGAGTCCCAGCGGGGCATGCCCCGGTCTCCCGGGTTTAAGCCCCGCGTGGACTGTAACAGGCCTACGCTTGTAAGTGACCAAAATAGTAGCTGCCTCAAGTGCTTGGGGGGAATCTCACATGAGAGATAAGTGTTGTATTTGTAAAAACTTCCAGCCTCTCTCACAGAGCGGGATATTCGTTCATGGTCTCTCCTCAAGGAGGCCACCCTTCATCCGGCTTCTGTGCCATCCTGCCAGGACTCTCGGAGTACCTCGGCCTTGATGTGCAGTGCGCCCTGGCACCAGTCTCTGCCTAGCACTGTTCCCTGTCACTGGCGGCCAAAAAGAAGGCGAGCGAGCACCGCTCTTTGGCACCAGGCAAGAAGGGCAATAGGCAAGGGACCCACTTTGGGCCACCTCGCTACTCTGGAGCTACGGGTTCGTGCCTCCCCGGTCAGGGCCTTTAGCCCCTTAAAAGTCCATGACTGACTCCTGGGAGCGACATGGGACCTAAACCCCTGACCCACTGACACCTTCAGAAGCTCCGCCGGCTCTAAGAGAGTTAAGGTCTCTGCCCATAACTACAATGCAGCACGTGCCACAGGAATTGGCAAAGGCTCCCCACGAGGGCAAACTAGCCACTAAGACCCTTCAGGGGGCAGTGGAGCGCCACCAATTCCCCCGAGATGAAGTAGCACTCTCCACCTCCGAGTCGCAGATCGCCGGAGTTGCAGGACAGATCCTCTGGGCTTGCTTTTGATCACCACCATCGCGATTACAGTCCCCACCGTCTCGACACGGATCACCTAGAGGGAGACGGTCTCCATACTACCGGGACCGTTCACCCTGCTGCCAGTTGTCCTCTCAGTGCAGATCCTGGTTGCCTATCCCGTGGGAGTGCTATCTGTCATGGCACCGGTCCCCTCGCTCTGGCATCATCTCAGAAGGCGTCAGTCAGCAGACACAGGTATTGACAGCCCCATCATGGTTGGGGGGTCTGATGTATGCCTTCCCACCAGTGCTATTGATCTTCACAGAGTCCTCGTGAAGATCAAACAGGACATGGCTAAGGTTATCTTGATAGTCCCTGAGTGGCCTCTCCAATACTGGTTCGGCACGCTGTTGGAAATTTCGGTAGCCGCTCCACTGCAGCTACCTCTCCGGCTGGACCAGCTGTTCCAGGACTACCTGAACCTGGAGGTGTTGCACTTGTTGGTGTGGCTGCTGCGTGGCTGAATGTGGAATAGCAGGAGTGCTCGGCCTGTGTTCAACAGGTCTTGGTGGGTAGCAGAAAGTCTTCCACCAGAGCAACTTACCTGGCCAAGTGGGAAAGGTTAATGTGGCTGGGCTTCGGAACAATGTGTTCAGGCTGAGCAGTTCTCGTTGCAGGTGATCCTGGATTACCTTCTGCACCTCAAACTTCAGAGCTTGTCCCTGCCATCGATCAGGGTCCACCTGGCAGCTATTTCGGCTTTCCACCCTCCGTTCCAAGGCAGGTCGGTCTTTGTTCATGATGTGACGGCCCGGTTCTTGAGAGGTTTGGAGCATCTCTACCCTCACATCCGGGACCCTGTTCCTCCATGGGAGTTGAATCTCGTGCTGTCGAGACTCATGGGGCCTCCCGCCTAAACTCCGGCTTTCTGTTTTTCTTCTCTTTCTCTCCTGGAAGGTTTCGTTCCTAGTTGCAGTTACGTCTGCCCACAGGGTGTCTGAGATCATGGTGTTTACTTCAGAACTACCCTATATGGTCCAGTTGTGGCTGCACCTGGTGTTCCTGCCCAACGTAGTTTTCCAGATTCATACCGGCCAGAACATACACATACCGGTAGTCTTCCCAAAGCCCCATAAAGCTGAAGAGGAATGCAGGTTGCATGCCCTGGCTGTTAGGATGGCGTTGGCCTTGTATAGCGACAGGACAAAGCTGTTTCGCAAGTCAACACAGCTGATTGTTGCGTTGGCAGACAGGATGAAAGATTGCCCAGTTTCTGCTCAAAGGATTTTGTCCTGAATCACAGCCTGCATCCGATACTGCTACGAGCTGGTGAAAGTGCCTCCACTGGCGATAGTCAAGGTGTCCTCAACTAGAGCGCAAACGTCATCAGCAGCCTTCTTGGCTCAGGTGCCAATCTAAGAGATCTGTAGAGCTGCTACCTGGTCATCTGTCCACATGTTTGTGTCCCATTATGCACTTACTCAACGGGCCCGGAATGATGCTGGCTTTTCCAGAGCAGTGCTGCAAGATGCAAGACTGAACTCTGAGCCCACCTCCATTGACATTGCTTGTGAGTCACCAGGACTGGAATCAACATGAGCAAACACTCGAAGAAGAAAAGACGGTTACCTACTTTTTAGTAATTGTTGCTCTTTGAGATGTGTTGCTCGTGTACAATCCATTACTTGCTCTGCTGCCCCTCTGTCGGAGTTGCCTGCCAAAAGGAACTGAGAGGGCATAGGGCTGGCAGTGCCTGATATACTGATGCATAAGCGTGGCTCTCAAGGGAGCGCTACTGCCAACCCTACAGATACTACAAATGCAAAAATCTGACAATTGTGCACGTGGGTGCACATACACCTAGAATGGAATGGACATGAGCAATACATCTCAAACAACAAAAGTTATGAGAAAGGTAAGTAACCATTTTTCTCCTCTATTCACTGCTTTATTCTGATGTATAAAGAATTTTAATATTCGTGAAACATGATTTGCTGGTGTCATGATCTTCTGGATGTTTTGTTAATGTATATTTACTCCTGGGAGAATTCTGCGCTAAGTCTCCCTGCAGATTCTCTTTTCTTTCTGCAGAAAATGGTTTCTGTGGGGAAGCAAAGAGAAGCTGCACCAGTGTTCACTCACCCCCTCCCCGGGCTCCTCTGTTTGGGCAGCCTAGGGAGAGGTAAATCACGGGGGTGGAGGGTGTCAAAGTTAAACTCAGGACTCAGTTTGTCAGACCACTCTGTTTTATTAGCACAGCACTCTGCTAATAACACCCAGATAATGTGAGCACCATGCAAGACCCACACTACCTCAGTTTATACAGATAAAAAGGGAGCGAACTTGACAAGATAACAAAGGGAGCAGAACTGACAAGTTTACCGGAGGCTAGACTTACATAGTTAATTTCCTTACTAATTTACCAATCTCAGGCTAATGGTTTCACCATTAGCTTAAGTGGACTCATTGTTTATGCCTTAATGTTTCTTTTCCTGACACCTGTATTTTAACATTCCTTACTTTTGCTTAAAGGTACATACAGCATTTCTTTAATCCTTTCTATTTTTACAATATAATTCATTCTACTTTCACAAGGGGTGTGTGTGTCTGGGGGTGCCTTGGCCACCCAAGGATATTAGTCTCAGCTGGGCGGGGAGGGGTGGGGTAGTAGGATGATGGTGACTTGTTGTTTAATTTATCAATTTGTTCCAAAATCTCCTCTAATGATACCTCAATCTGGGACAGTTCCTCAGATCTGTCACCTAAAAAGAGTGGCTCCGGTTTGGGAATCTCCCTCACATCCTCAGCCGTGAAGAATGACGCAAAGAATTCACTTAGCTTCTCTGCAATGGCCTGATTGTCCTTGAATACTCCTTTAGCACCTTGATCATCCAGTGGCCCCACTGGTTGTTTAGCAGGCTTCCTGCTTCTAACATACTTAAATAAATAAATAAATAAAAATTGCTATTACTTTTTGACTCTTTGGTTAACTGTTCCTCAGATTCTTTTTTGGCCTTCTTAATTGTATTTTTACACTTCATTTGTCAGTATTTATGCTCTTTTCTATTTTCCTCTCTAGGATTTAACTTCCACTTTTTAAAGGATGCCTTTTTGCCTCACTGCTTTTTACTTTGTTTAGCCATGGTGACTCTGTTTTGGTTCTCTTATTATGTTTTTTTAAATTTGGAGGTATATATTTAAGTTGAGCCTCTATTATGGTGTTTTTAAAAAGTTTCCATGCAGCTTGCAGAGATTTCACTTTTGGCACCGTACCCCCTTTAATTTCTTTTTAACTAACCTCTTCATTTTTGTGTAGTTCCCCTTTCTGAAATTAAATGCTATATTAAATGTGATTAAATGCAATAATATAATCACACCATTTTCAATTATTTTGATAATTTATTTCAAAATACTCATCAGCAGATAATTGAAAATGATTATATTGTGTTATTTTCACAAATATGCATAATTTTGAAGAGTTTTAAAATACCGTGCATAGAATTTTTATTTTTTTGTCGCAGCATTTTTAACTTTTGGCATAGAATTCCCTCGAGAGTAATATATAATTATTTCAACATGTTTACTGGGCAAATATGTATTACCTACTAGTCTGTAAGTCCTCTGGCCACTCCTCAAGCCTTTATAAAATATAGGTACAGCATTTATGGTCATCCAGATCTCTGGTAAAATATCTTTTTGCACATTTTTGGTAGTAGCTCAGCCATTTTATTCTTGATCTTCTTTAGAACTCCTGGATGTATACTGAGACATTAGTATGTTCTAGCACATCTCCTTCTGACACCTCAATCTCTGACAGTACCTTATCTTTATTATTGGAAAAGAATAAGTCTATGGTAGGTATTTCCCCAACATTCTCTTTGGTGAAGGCTGAGTGAAAGAGATAATTTAGCTCCTCAGCAATGTCCTTGTCTTCCTTAATTGCTCCCTGGTGATCTAGCAGACTCTCAAATTCTTTTCCAGGTTTCCCGCTTCTGATGTAGTTAAAGAATTTCTTCACTTTTGTGTCTTTTAATTATATGACCTTCAACATTCATTTTAGTCCTCCTGATTTTCCCCTTACATATTGCTTGCTGTATTTATACTTCTGTTTAGGCTTCACTATGGTTAGATTTCTAAATTTTGAAGGATTTCTCTTTGGCTTGAATAGTTTCTCTAAATTTATCTTTTAGCCATATTGAATTACTACCTGCTTTCCTGGTTCCCTTTTTATTCATTGGTACACATGCCCTCTGAGACTTTACAACTAAGAATTCTACTTCCTTTTGTTTTGTTTTTTGTTTTGATCTAAATTTTTCATGTTCCTTAGCATTTTCTTCTGTCATGTGCCTGATGTTTACCTGGCCCTAGGGCCTTCAGTATTAGTCTGTAGCGATTCAGATAGGTGGGTTTTTTACTCCCCAACAGAGTGATTTATATTCCAGACATTTATCATTTTTTTAAATTATCAGAGTGTAAAGTTTTGCTTGAGAACCTATTTATTCTTAGTTGACTGGAAAATTAAACTTTCTAGCTGAGTTGAACTGCTGTACTAAACTGCTGAACTAAAATGCTGAGGCACAGAGGGACAGAAAGCAGAACTGAGTGGGGAAATCAAGAAAAGGAAAGAAGAGAAATTAAGGGAGAATGAAACAGAAAATGGAAACAAGGGAAACTCAGAAGAATAAAATCTTTACCTCAAGAGATTATTCCTTTTTATCTGTCAGAAGAGCTTTCTCATAAATAGCCAGTGAGACAAGGGGAAGTGTGGGAGCAATAGTGAATGTCCAAATGACTGAGCCCAAGGTAGGAAATCTGATGGTTGAATTTCAGACATGGAAAAGTGTAAATGCTGAATAAATTCTACTTACTAAATGTAACATTTCACACACCTATTCCCAGTGATAAATTTAGTAGACTGTAAAAATCACACTTTTGTATAGATTTTTTTTAATCTGCTGCTGTTACAAATAACACCTGGGATTACAATAATGGAATGGGAAAAATAGTTTTCTTTTTTAGTTTATTTTGTGTATTTGATAGTGCTCTTGTGTATATTAAGTTTCATCTGTTTGCATGGGTCTTTTACAAAGCAACAAGGTAGAGAGAGAATCCTTTTTTAAAAATAATGGAATGTGATTGTGAAACCACAGAAATTGGCAGGGACAGGTATAGTACCTGAAATTCTTGACTAAAATGACTAGTTTTTAAATTGGTGTACCTTTTTTTCACACATTCGTAGATGACTGTCTTTTCAGACAGTTCCTTTCTCCCAGTTCTGAACCATTTGCAGTATGCATTGACTGTTGGATCTATAAATTCGTTTTTTCTCCTAGAAGCAAAAGGAAATTTATTTTGTATCTTTTTACAATTCAGTAGAACCCCGTTTATATGTCTCTTCATTTTCTGGCTCTCTGTATTAACCAAACAGCCAGTGCACACAGGTCCAGAAGCAGCAATCTCTCCTGTGGCAGCTGGGTGGTGCTGCAGCCTTGCACTTACCCATTCTCCGGGTTATCTGAATTTTTGATTATCTGACGTGGCTTCCGTCCCAGTTAGATTGGATAAATGGGGTTCTGCTGTATGTGAATTGCATAGAGAGACTGGCTATCATGACATAGTTTCCCATTCTTGTCACATTTGTCAAAAGTAATCCACGTTATTTGTCAGATTTAATCCAGTTATTTCTCTGGATTATAATGAAGTTGCTATGCATTTGTGGCTAACACATGTTTAGTGGTAGCTTTTAGCTGCTCCATTCAAGGATCAGAGTCCTGTTATGATAGGCACTGTACAGAAGCATAGTAAAAAGACAGTCCTTTCATCAAAGAGCTCTGCTCTAAATGTAATCTAATTTTATGATGACCATACAGGCCCACACAAACACACCCAGTTATTTACAAAGCTAGAGGGTTCTTACAAAACCTTATTTAAATGAAAAAAAAAATTTTAAGTTAAATCTTCAACAATACCACGAACCCAAACATTATGATGGAGAATATTTACTAGGAAGTGAAATGGACTAGAAACAGGTGATACAGAAAAGTTAATACTATGAGTATAATTAAAGTATTGTCATCTATTGCTCTTTGGGGCAGGACCTGTCTATCTGAGGTTTTTACAGTGTCTAAAATGATAGTGCATTAATTCCTGACGGGGGCATTTATATTCTAGCACAATAGAGTTAATAGCAACAGTACTATTAGAGTACCACCAGAGATCATGGCCCTGTTTATGTTTAGTGACCGCAGAAACCCGTGGTAAGAAAGTCATTGCTATAAAGATCTTACAGTCTATAAAGAAAAAACATACAAAGGGTTGGAGAAAGGGAGAATAATACTTTCTATTTTACACATGACAAACCGAGTCAGAGATTAAGTGACTTGCCTGCAGTCACAGGAAATCTGTGGCAGAGCTGGCAATTGTATCCAAGTCTTCTAAGACCCAGGCTCGTGCTTTAACCACAAGTCCATCCTCCGTTATTTTAACCATTTATACCTCTTATTTTTTTCCACTGCAGCTTGGATAACTTTATGAAAAGCAGCAAATAGTATCATAAATGGTGAAAAATAAATTTAGTTTTTCAAATTTTACTTTTAGTAATCTTAAGTGTTAGTAACTGAGGAAGTGGCATTATTTTCTTTAAATGTGTATATATAGACTTCCTTTTAATTTAATGATTTGTGAATTTACTACTCGGAGACTTATATCTATATACAGTAGCAGGTCAATGATGAGTTCAAGCCAGCAGTACACTAATAATTAATAAGCACAATTAGTACTTCACATGCTGACTCAAACCTTTTTTCAAAGAAGAAAAGACTTAATGGAAGCAGAGGAACCAGAATCACATTGACAGGTTTTTTAGGAGATGGAACTAGATGCAGTCTATTACACAAGCTGGGTTTCTTCGTGGAAGACTGCATTTTTAGAGGTTGTCTACATGAGGAAATAGCCCAGAATAGGTATTATGCAGTAGCTATTTCACACTAGCTTACCACGTGGACACTTATTCTGCAGTAGGAGACCCTATGTGCTATTTAGCTTTAATCCATTTTGGAAGTGCAGCTGTAATATAGAGAAGTGGATTAAGTGGATAATACTTAGGAAATGGGTTGTTAAACTCACAAAGGCAGTTTTAGTGTGGAATAGGTGTCCATGTGCTGAGTTAGTGTGGGTTATTGTGCTTTTAAATTCATACGCTAGCATATTTTGCAGTAGCTTTCCTGTGTATACAGGCCCTTAGAAGGTCCAAGTTCCACCCGTGCTCATTATGGGATTTGAAAGGGTCTGGCTGATAGCAGTATGGGTAAAGCGTTACTCTTTTTATTATTATTAATGGAGCACTTTATTCAGAGAAGGAATCAACCTCTAGTCATGTATAACACTATAGATCACTTGGAATGGGGCACTAGTTGAGTGGAATTTACTTACAGGTAAACTCTAATATAACGGAATTTATCAATATTTGTCAGAAGCACCAGATATTCTCTGGTCCTCTATTAAAGTACTAACTGGCTCATTTACTACTTTAAAAAATCACATAACATCATTAAAAAAACGAGGAGTCTGTGGCACCTTAGAGACTAACAAATTTATTTGAGCGTAGTTACTTTTCCAAGAAAAAAATGAGTAGTGTTCATCTTGAGTGAAAATCTAAATGATTTGGAGCGTAATTTGCTGTCTGATACTTACAAAATGCTTTAATTTTTTCAGTGTGGTAATTCAAATAGAATGTTTTTATGAAACTTTATGTACAAGCACAAACACATGAATTCATTTCTGGGCTGAGATCAAGGATGAGAAAAATTTGAGTCGAAAAGTTATCTTTACTAGATTGGATTGAAATTAGGGATTTGAAATGGAAGTATTATTTCCACTTAAATGATTTACTATCATACTATGAGATTGTAAACTATTAATGATTAGTATAATTAGTTGTTACTGTAAATCTTCCTGAAGTTTTCAGATATAACACTGCAGCTCAGATCTTTCTTCCTGGTTTTGTGTCACAATGAAACCATGTTGTATTATAGCTGCACTTATAGCATATACATATGCAGAAATAAAACTTAGTGGATAAGATATGACAAAGATATGAGAAGAACCAGTTTGCTAAATCTTGCAGGAGGAAAAACCCCAAAATATATAACTTGGCTTGATAAAAGATAGGTCACGCTCTCTCTACACACACTCTTTGTAGCTTTGACTTTTGACTCATTACTAACAATAAAGTTGAAAAAACTTGCATCACAATAAAAGGGTTAGAAATACTAATTCTATGTATAACAACATCTTAACTGCTAATAAATATTGTTCTGTCCTATCTTGAAATTACCAGTTTATGACTAAGTATCTACATTTGAGTAAAAAACTGGTTCATCAATATAAAGATTGCATTGGATAGCGGTCATGCCTCTTCTCCCTCCCTACTTCCTAAACCCCTGATGTGATGTCAAATGTATATGGTAGCTTTAAAGAAACATTACCATAGTTGGTATCTCCAATATATAACCCATCTTTAAAACAAACCACTTTTTAAAGTGATATAATTCTGGAAAAAAATCTTGCCACAATGAAGGCTGGTTACAGTATTGTTAAAATTTCAACATTGCTGGGTAACCTATCAACCATATATCCAGTATACAGGATTTCTTCTCTGCTTACTTTGTTTTTCAAAGAAATAAGAGTTTGAAAGATGGAGAAATTCAGCTGTCCGAGTAAGCAGAATGCAGTATTCTTGAATATTTTAATATTCTGTTCATAATAAAAGACAAGCCTACACATCTGCAAGCAAAAATACAGTTGGTGGATCTAATCGTAGGCCAAGCATCTTTGAAGGTGTCTATCTTAATTTAATCTTTAATTGATTATGAGCAGGTCTCTAAAGATTGTTTTATTACAGATTTATGAATCACTTTTGTTAAAATTGGTTTGGTTCGCTGCAGAGCAACAAGACTTAAGTATTCCTTAAAATCAGCATCTGTTTTCTATATGTATTGCTTAATAAAACTTCTTAAATTTGCAGAGCATGGAGAGTATGATCCACAAACTGTAAGACCAGGAAGTAGATACAGTCATGTGCAAGAAGTACAGGAGCGACTTAACTTCCTACGGTTAGTTTCGAGTAACTTCAGTCATTTTCTCTAGAAGGCAAACAAATTAATAACTTAAACTTCTGAAATGGAAAGAAACAATTATATTGAACTTTTTGTTTCTTTTGTACAGTTCCAGCTTATTGTATGGCATTATCATTTAATTCCAGGACATCAAGATACCAAAATAAAGTAAAATGCTGGAGTTCTTGGATTTGAAAGCAGTTATAGTTATTAGAATAGCCAAGTGTGTGTTGGGGGCTGTATACAATAAGATGTAATCCCTCCCCCACAGAACTTACAATATAGGGCCTTGATTGTGCACTAAAATTTGTGCTGGCACACCACAGTGCTTGTTCCAAGTCCCACTGACTTAAAGAGGCTCTTTGTGGGTGGTGGGCTGCACCTCTGTGCATATCAGGTTAGGATCATGGCTTAATATTAGACATGTCACAACCACTGAAGGTAACACACAGTGCAGCAATAAACTCTTGGATACTTAGCCATTAGCATATGCATATGCCTAAAATAAACCTTTTAAAATGATTGACTTACTGTGAGCAACATGGAAAAAGTGAGTCTTCAGAAGGGATTTAAATAAAGAAAATTATGTTTGGATTTTATAACAACCATCTGATAGTTCTTGAATAAAGTAAAAAGAAAAAGGATTTAGGAAGAGAATTATTTGCCCCAGAATGATACTACTTGAAACTTGTCAAGTTTTTAGTTTGGACATAACAGTATTCTTTCACAGTTTATCTTCCTCAGTATATTTATTGTTATCCTTGTGGATGTATCATTCTTCCATTTGTCTGGTCCTAAATTTTTTTAAACTCATTCTTTAATGCAGATTCATATTACAACTTTGAATTTCACTCAGAACTGATTATAAATTAAACTAAATAGTACTTTGAGTAATGGGTCCTATTGTATTCCACTGAGGGTGCGTTTACGCATGTGTGCCATGCATCCGGAGCCATAGAGTTTGGAAGTACTAGTGTCCATTGGTCCATGCATGAGCCCTTCCTTCACCTCATGGTTTTGTCCAAGATTATAAAGGGCTGGACAGACCAATTGCATCCCCAGTTCCGTCTCATCACTGCATGGTCTGAATCCAAGTTGGAGTTGCTAGTGTCCTCTCGTCTGACACACTTTAAAAAAAAAAAAAAAGTTTCAGAATTGTATATAGTTAGTTTACTTCTACTGTTTATTGTTTGTTTTTGTTTAAACATTGTGTAGTTTTAGTAGGACTGGGAGTTCAGGGGAATCTGTTTACTGGTCCCACCAGCTTCCACACTCGGGTACTGGATTATGCCAGAGATTTCAGGATTCAAGATCTGCATTTCCTGCCTGCATTCGTTTTTGGTCAGCAACTTGCCCCAATGCTGCCTCTACTGCTTGAGAGAAGTCCACATTTCATCCAGGTGCAGTATCTGCTGGTCCTTACCAAGCCATACCTGAGAAGGCTGGGCTCTCCACCTCAAGAAGCACCTCATGGAAATTGCCATGAGGCCTCAGTCGGACCCGGGTTAGGGTTATGGACCCTGTGCTGGGGCCTAGTCGGGACGTAAGGAAGTATGTGTATAAGCATGCAGTAAGTCTTCCTCCAAAACAAAGAAGGATGATACACCTCCCATGAGTTGCAGCCACAGAGAGGCTGCACATTCCAAGGCATACAAACATGACAAAAAATCACGCAGACTGGCAGACCCGCTGGTACCGAGCACCGAGACCCGCATGCACTCAGTTTTGGCTACGGAATGGGTACCATTTAATGCTGGGGTGATGGGAGAGAGAACCAGAGCCACATGAGCAGTTTGTCCTAAGGGAACCAAGATCTCCATGCTTTCCTCTGCAAACCGCACCTAGGGAAGTCCGATCTCCTATGTGGGACTTGCCAAAGTCCGGTCATGCTTTGACTCTCATTCTCCGGTGGTTTACACGCTTCTGCCGTCTCCAGTGGTACCACCATTGGAACCAGGATCTGAGTTCTCATCTTTGGAGGATTCTGATGGAGTACAAGGGCCGACAGTTCCCTACCGCTAATACGAGTATCTGAAAGGATCACCCGTGGTGTGGCAATACCCTCTTTTCCATCAACAGGGAAGTTGCTGGTTGCCCTCCCCATGGGGCCCTCTGCAACATATTCCGGATCCATCTTGCTGGACCTATTGGGGATTCTAGCCCCAGTACCCACCCTGAGAACCCTGGTGAGGGAGGCATTGCCCATCCCTGCTTATGACGCCCTTGACCAGGCACTTCAAACTGGTTATGGAGACAAACCACTCAGCCGTGTTCCACCGGAGCAAGATTGTTTGCTTCCCATTGTCCTCTCCAGATGCTGCAGCAACTTCAGCCTCCACCTTGCTTCCAGATGACTTTCAGCAATTCCAAGAGTTCTTGCGAACAGTGGAAGACAAGCATCATATTCCACTGGAGGAAGTACAAGACAGGTAGCACCAGCTCCTGAACATCCTTTATTTCTTGCTACTGAGCAGGGTTGCTCTACTGATCAGCGATGCCATTCTCCAACCAGCCCGAACAGTTTGGCAAACCCTGGCCACTTGCAGTCCTACCCCCAGAGGGGCAGACCAGGAGATACTGTGCACCGGTGAAGGGGTCGGAGTTACTTTTTTTATACCCCTACCCAATTCCCTCCTGGTACAGGCAGCAATGGAATGGTCCAGGCAGCAACATCTGTGCTCTACCCCAACAGATGAGGGTAAAAGCTTAGACCTTCTGGGAAGCAAGGTCTTCTCTTCAGCAAGCCTCCAGTTTTGTATTTCAAACTGCCAGGCCTTGTTGATCAAATATGACTTCCTTAACTATGGTAAATTGGAGGACTTTATTGCAAAGCTTCTTCAGCAAGATGGAGCATGTTTCCAGTCTGTCCTGGAGTAGGACAAGCTGGTGGCTAGAACAGCACTACAGTCAGCCGTGGATGCTGCAGATCTCATCACACTTGATGGCCATGGCCATAGTCATGCAGAGAGAATCATGGCTGCACTCCATCTGGTTTCCCCAGAGAGGTGCAGAATACCACTGAGGGCCTTTCTTTTGATGAATCACACCTGTTTAATAAGACGGATGATTCCCTCAGGGATGCCAGTGTTACACTTTGATCACTGGGTATCTATCCACCTGCCCCAAGTGGAAATTCTACCACCTGCTGCCTACATAGTGATTCAGGAACCCCCATTTCTTCCACCAGAGGCCATATGAACTGCCTCGTAAGTGCCAGAAGACCCTATGACCCCGCCCTCCAGGCCTACCTTCATCCTCTCATGTTCAAACTGATCAGAAACAATATTTTTGAGTGCCACTGGAGAGCTGTCAACCACCATGCCTACTACCATGCAACCAACCCACCCTCTTTGGGCGTCGTCTAGCACTCTTATTACTATCCTGGAGCTCAATAACAGCTGACAAGTTGGTCCTGGATGTCATCCACTATGGCTATACAGTCCAGTTCACCACGCTGCCTCATCCACATCCTGCATCCTGATCCCTTTCCAGGGACCACTCATGACAGGATCTTGGCACTAGAAGTAGACACCTTACTGCAAAGAGGAGGGATAGAGCACGTTCCTCCGAACTATCAGGGCACGGTGTTCTATTAGACGTGGGGCTTGTCTTCACTACCGGGGTAAGTTGACCTAAGTTACTCTACTCCAACTATGCAAATAACGTAGATGGAGTCGACATAGCTTATGTTGACTTACCCCGGTGTCTTAATTGTGCTGCGTCAACGGGAGACGCTCTCCGGTCGACTTCCCTTACTCTTCTCTTAGAAGTGGAGTACCAGAGAGCGCTCTGCTATTGACCATTGCTATTGCTATTGCTCTGCCATCAATGTAGCAGGTTTTCAGTAGACCCACTAAATTGACCCTGCTGCATTGATTGCAGCAGCGTTGATCTCCCTATAGTGCAGACCAGCCCTTACTTTTTGGTAGATAAGAAGGGGAGGTGGAGGCTTATCCTGGATCTCCGTAACTTCAGCCGCTTTATCCACAAGCCCAAGTTTCGCCTTAGCCATCATACCATCTCTAGGAAAAGGCAGGCGGTTTATGGCTCTCAGTATGCAGGACGCCTATTTTTACATAGACATCATCCAGCCCACAGAGATTCCTGAGGTTCATGGTGGGTCTTTAGCATTTTCAGTACAGGGTCCTTCCTTTTGGACTCAACACTGCTCCCTGAGTCTTCACCAAAGTTTTCTCTGTCACCTCCTATGCTCGGGAGTCCTTATTTTCCCCTATTTTGACGATTGGCTGCTAGCAGCATGATACAGAGATGAAGCTTGAATCTCAACTTCCATGTGGCTCTGACTCTTTTCTTCCATGGAAGTCAGCATCAACATGGAAAAATCAACTGTGATTCCCACACAGTCCTTAGACTACATAAGGGCCTCTGCAACTTGGTCACAGCCTGATCTTACTTACCAAGGGACACATTCCAGACCCTGTAGGAATTCGTTCTCCGGGTAGTCAACAGTTCGTCTGTCCCAGTCAGAACTTGCTTATCCCTTCTTGGCCACATGGTAGTCTGCATGTACATCACTACCGTTGCAGTCTACAGATGTGGCCTCTGAGAGTCTACTTACCTACGCGACATGCTATGGACCTTATGCTGGCAGTCCGTCTCTCTTCCTTCCAGTGGTGGACAGACCCACAGCAGGTTTGTACAGGGAGCCCCTTTATCCCATCCTCCCTGGACAGAAGGCTCATCAGACACATCCCTCACAGGATGGGGAACACACATTGAAGAACACATGACACAAGGTACGTGGAACCTTTGGGATACCAGGATGCACATCAACGTTCTGGAATTCTGGACGGTACGACAAGTGTGTCAAGCATTTCTGTTTTCCATTCACTCCCATCATGAACTTAACAGCAATACCATTGTTTATTACATCAGTAAACAAGGGGGTACAAGGTTGACTGCTCTGTGCAGGGAAGTGGCCAATCTATGGGATTGGTGCATTGCCCACAAGATGCTGTTGTCGGCAGCCTCTCTTCCAGGGACTCAGAATGTAATTGCAGACTCAGCTGAAGAGTGGGAGCTTCACAGCTCCATAGTAAATGACATCTTCAGCCAATGGGGGATGCCGACCAGACCCTTTTGCCTCCCACGTCAACAACTGATGCAGCACATACTGCTCAAAAGGGGGGTGTCGTTATCCACTCTCAAGGTGATGTTTTTATCCTCCGCTGGTTGGACCAGATCAACTACACCTTCCCCCCCTCCCTTCCACTCCTCCCACAAGTCCTCCACAGGATCAGGGAGGAGAGGGCCACTGTCATTCTGATCACCCTGTTCTGGTCATGGCGATTTTGGTTTCCTAATCTCCGCATGTTGGCCTGTCCTTTGCTTTCTCAGAACTGCTTACACAACACAACAGGATCAGGCATCCTGATACAAAGATGTCACCTCAGAACTTGGTATTTGGATAGGCAGCTTCTCTAGAACAGGAGTGTTCATTGGGAGTTCGTCATCCTTTCGAGCAATAGGAAAGAGTCCATGAGATGTTTTTATCGGGTCAAGAGGAAACGCTTCACCTCCTGTGCCCAGCAGAATGGGCTTTCCCTGAAAGAAGTGGACATTCCCCTTCTTTTGGACTACCTGCTGTCCTTGAAGACGTCAGGACTCACCCTCAATTCTCTCAAGCAGCTTTCAGTGCCTTTCTCCCTCCCATGAAAGGACACTCATATTTACACATCTGTTGACTCTCAGGTTTTGGAAAGATCTCACGAGGACTTTAGCACCCGTACAACCTATTGCCTCCCAGTTGGACCTCAGCCTCGTTCTAGCTGCATTAATGAAACTGCTCTTTGAGCCATTAGCTTCATGCTCTGTCCCTCCTTTCCATGAAAGTGACCTTCCTAGAGGCTGTTAGTTTGGCGATAAGGGTAAGTGAACGTGGAGCTATGATGGCAGACCCCCCTTTCACCATGTTCCATAGGGACAAAGTCTCCCTGTGACTGCACCTCAAGTTTCTACCAAAGGTAGTATCCTGGTTTCATCTCAATCAACCCATACACTTACCTGCCTTCTTTCCAAAGCCTCACACCTCAGTGGAAGAGCGGCACCGTCACTCCCTCTGCGTTCGCAGAGCCATGACCTTCCACCTGCAGAGGACAAGACCAATCAGGAAGTTCCCTAGACTCTCTATAGCTATAGCTGAGAGGATTACGGGCTGACAATCTCCACACAAAGGATTTCCATGTGGGTGGGATTTCAGGGTCATTACGTTCTATCAGTTGTTGGGACTGCCTCCACACCTCGGGGTGAGAGCCCATTTCAGAAGAGCCAAGGCATTGACTATGGCCATCCTCCACACATATATAGGGCAGCCATGTGGCATTTGGTACATACCTTCACACCACACTACACCTTGGTGCAGGACTATGGACTCTGCAATGGATGTCTCATTCGGCATGGTTGTCCTCTGTTCAACCATTCCATCCTCTTTCTTGCACCCTCTTCTGAATTAAATACTGCTTGTTAATCACCCTCAGTGGAATATAACCGGGACCATCACTCAAAGAAGAGGCAGTTACTTACCTGTAACTGGAGGTTCTTTGAGATGTGTGGTCCCTATCTGTATTCCACTTCTCACTCTCCTTCCCTGCTCTGCGGATCTGTTTGATTGGTTGTGCAGAAGGAACTGGAGACACTGTTGGTCCACATTACCCTTTATTGCCTCAGATGAAACCATGAGGCAAAGCAAGGCGCGTGTGCAGAATAACAGACATGACTATTTTCAAATTCCCTGGCTCCATATACCCACCCTCACAGGAATACAGAGAGGGACCACTCGTCTCAGAAAACCTCCAGTTACAGGTAAGTAATCTCTTATTAAATAGTTATTTTATCAAAAATTGGGGGCTAACTCCTGGCCACCAATCTTTAAACAATTATCATTCTCTCATATTCTAATAGTTACATTATATTTTTTCTTGAAATTTGGCAATGATTTTGTTATGTATATAATTGAATAATATTGCAAAATTTATAATTGCATGTCATAATATACTATAAATACAAGGTTTATGATTTGCACTAACGATTTTGTTACACTTTAGTCCTTTATTTCTTTCACATACAATCAGAGTATATTACTTTGATCCATATATAACTGTTTCTTGAAGAATATAATCTGTGTATTTTCTTGAAATGTTCTTAAAAGAATTAGGGTTATCTTTCACACAGATGTACTGTAAAATTACAAACTTCTCCAAGACCTTTCTTGGAATTAAAGGATGCATGAAGAGTAATTCTGTCTTATTTTCTGGACTGTGAATGAAGTACTATAGAATTTCACTAAAGATTTCAGAGAAGTTTATCAATTTATTGTAATATTAAAGTAAATTTAAAACTTCAACGAGCCCATTTCCCACTTTCACTTCCTACCTCCAATCTCATATCAATTACTCAATCCATTGTAATTTTTCATTTTACTGTGTTGCATCCTCAGAATTAAGAGGGCTAAGAATGTTTAAATAATGCAATAATATGGTCGTTTAAATGTAGTTTTGCTTAATATGGAAAGAAAACCCGATTTTTTTGTCATGCATCATTTGTATAGTAATAACCTTAGTTAAATGTATTTAAAGAGATAAAAGCATGTTCAGTACTTTATAGGTAATGCATATTTTTGTCTAATCTAGTTTCCTTACATAGTTAGAATTCTGGGGCCTGCTCCTGCAAACTTTTACTCTAATGAAGACAATGGGACTACTCATGTGAGTGAGGACTGGTCATGTGAGTAAAAGTTTTCAGAATCAGGCCTATAACATATGTTATACATAGCATATAATATGAAAATAAAAAATATATATTGTTTACTGAAATTTTAGTGTCTCTACAATTTTAAGATGTCAGTGTTACTAATTGTCTTTGTTTTGCTCAAGATTTTTATTGAAGGATGGTCAGCTGTGGCTCTGTGCCCCTCAGGCGAAGCAAATATGGAAGTGTTTAGCTGAAAATGCAGTCTATCTTTGTGATCGTGAAGCCTGTTTTAAGTGGTATTCCAAACTAATGGGCGATGAACCAGATTTAGATCCTGACATTAATAAGGACTTCTTTGAAAATAATGTGCTTCAGTTGGATCCTTCCCTGTTAACAGAAAACGGAATGAAATGTTTTGAACGTTTCTTCAAAGCTGTGAACTGTCGAGAAGGGAAGTTAGTAGCGAAAAGACGAGCCTATATGATGGATGACTTGGAATTAATAGGATTAGACTACCTTTGGAGGGTAAGTACAGAAGGGGAAACATGCAAATGGCTTACTGCTCCATTTTTGTTAAAAACAAAAATGATTTAAGACTGTAACTGAATCTGTGTAGACTTAAATTACAAAAACGTAAGTGTTTTTCAAACTAACTACATGGAAATTGGCTCTTCCATTTTCCCTTCATACTCTTATGTTAGTTATTTCCCAGGGCTGAACCTTGAACTCAGAATATGACAGAGAAAGAAAAAAAGGAATTAAAAAATTGTGTATTGGTAATGTCTGTGCATGTGAGATTAAGGTTTTGCTTGTACCATAAAACCAAACCCATTTGTTTAATTTTTAAATATCTTTGACTTGTGTTGTTCATTTACCTTATGCTCTCACTCACCAGTGATTTTACTTATGAAATCACCATTTCTCCAAATGGCCAGTAGCATCTGGGGGTTAGGGAAGAAGATTTATATGTTTCTAGTTAACAGGAAATGGAAACGAACTTTATTTTGAGCATCTGAGAAACTGGCTCATATAATTAATTGCAGTATTGTGTAAGTAACAAATAGGTATTGCGCTCTCATCTCTGAACAAGGTGATCATTGTTTTAGTCCTTTTACTAAATATGGGGCTTATACTCACTACTGCAGATAGATGCAGTCTTTTCGATGAAAGATTAGACATCAATTTTTGTCCAAAGTTGGTGGTTTCTAGGTGCCAGTTGATGATCCAATGATAGTTATTAAATTGAGGACACTGGTGTTATCCACTCCAACTTTCAGCATTCCATTTCTCAAATACCCTTGATGTCTAGTATATAATGGCTGCACTACAGCATCAGCATTAATGGTTCATTTTGTAAAGCACTTGAAGTACCTAGAGTGTAATCCAAACAATTGAGAGATGCCCAGTGGAAAAGCAACAGGAGCGCTCTTCAGAGCTGTCAGTTGTGGGCAGTAACTTCCTTGGATCTGCCCTTCTGCCTGGAGCTACTATCTTTCTACTTTGTGGCACCAATTTTTGACAGCTTTTCAGCTTTAATTCTGGCCAGTGGCTAGCAGTAAGTTTTCAAATATTCAGATTAGGTTCAACACTCCTTTTTCTAGGTTCTGAAGTAAATTTTTAAACCTCATCTTAAATGGTGGCAAAGATTATCTTGAGTTGAGAGAGGTCTTTAATGGTATTAAATTGTTTAATTCAAAATAACTTCTTAATTGCCCAGAACTCCTAACTAAGATAAACACAAAACTTGTAAGTACCGGTAGACCATTGGAAGGTTAAAATTTAATTGCAGCTAAATAAATGTTTTTGTGAGTCTCAAACTTTGTTGGTAATGATGCAACAAGCATGTATAGTCTTTAGAACTAGTGGCAGTAGAAACGTAGCATGGAGATATTTAAAGGAAATTTTATGCGCCATTCTGTCACTTTACAAAGCATAATGTGTTTTTTGCAGATACTGGTGAATTCTTTTAAAGCAGTTAATTTGATTGAATCGTAATCTTGATTGGAGTCACGTTAGACAGATAATTTACAGTGATTGTACTTTAATTATATACTCTAGTTAGTTTTTTGTTCTGATGAATGAAAAATATTTTATCCATGTTCATATGTAGTCCTTCTGTTTTTTAAACTGGATACTAAAGAGTTAAAATGCATTAATACTTTTTTATTGCTTTAGGTTGTGATTCAGGGAAGTGATGACATTGCCAGCAGAGCAATAGATCTTCTTAAAGAGATCTATACTAATCTTGGTCCAAGGTTACAAGTTAATCAGGTAAAAAAAAAAATGGAGTGGAATGTAATATTGAATAAAGATTATTGTAAAATTTTACAACTGTGATATTTTGATAGCTTAAAGTTTTGAAAATATGGCAGTTTCCATCCATGGAATGGCCTCTTGGAGAATGTGCTCTTGCCCATGTATAGATTTTAATGTTGATGAACCTATCCTTTAGTTCTTTTTAGCTTTTTGCAGAGATTTAGGCATCTACTAAGAGTGTTTAAAGATTAAAATTGCTGGCTTTTGAGAAATCACCAAAGTTTAATGCACTTGTTAGTTATGTCTGTATTTCCATTAGCAAAACAGTGGCTCATGCCAAATACTTAATTTTGCATTCTGCTGGGATTTGAGGTATGTGATATTTTATTCAGTGTGTTCACTGGCTGGGGCTAGGTCATGCCAATGGTGGCTAATACAACCCTTGAATTCATTTTACTTCTCACACAAGAGAGCATTGCAAAGCTCTCAGAAACCAGCAATCTAAACCAATCTCTGGAGAATCAAATCCTTTCTCTCAAGATTCCAACCTGCCTGTTAGTATGGTTCATTAGAAAGTGAGAGGGACTTGCAAGTTTCTAGAAAGATCAGGGAAAGGATAAACTATTGGGATTTCTGAAATCTCCTTTGTTGTTATCAAGATAGTACTACTGGGCAGTATTATTACCAGCTTGCTCATGGATATTGCAACCATTGAGCCAGGGAGGGAAGTGCAATAACAGAAATCTTCTGTGCCTTTCTTGAATTCAGTAGTTTTAAGTATAAACATTTGAAAACATAATCCCAAAGCTTTGAGGACTTTTGTGCCCTCAGATAACCTCCAACAAATTTCTTGTATCTAATGTTAGTTGTACTTCTTAACCCACAACCCCTTGCTACACTCCACTTTCCTTAGTTATTCCATTAAGGACACTTTTTTTTTAAGTCCTCAAAACCAGCAGTCTGCAAAATACAGTCTAAAGATATAGGTACTACCTGACAGATGGATATGTAAATATTCCATATTATAGTCTGTGGTGAGCAGCAACTAAATGAAAGAGTAGTCCAAGGCCTGGTCTACACTAGGGTGGGGGGTCGAACTAAGGTACGCGACTTCAGCTACGCGAATAGCGTAGCTGAAGTCGAACTACCTTAGTTCAAAGTACTCACCCGTCCAGACGCCGCGGGATCGAAGTCCGCGGCTCCCCCGTCGACTCCGCCACCGCCGTTCGCGGTGGTGGAGTTCCGGAGTTGACGGGAGCGCGTTCGGAGTTCGAACTATCGCGTCTAGATTAGACGCGATAGTTTGAACTCCGAGAAGTCGAACGCTACGCGTTGACCCGGCAGGTAAGTATAGACCTGCCCCAATTTAGTATCCTTCACAGAGCTACATTTTGCTTACATTGCAGCTGTTTGGTTCAAGTCGATGGGATGAGGGGCAAGGTTTGTACCCCCCACACCCACACACACGTTGTAGAGTTAGCACTGATAATTTAAAAAAAAAAAGTATAGTGTATTAGATTCAGTTATCAACTGTAATGTTAGTGTGGAGAAAACCAAAGTTGTGAATAGTCTTGAGTAAAGATTCGGTTTTCAATTAAGATTTTATAGCACATGTTTGTTTGATTCTGCAGCTGAAAGGTGGCTTTGTAATTTGTCCCAATTTCTCTTGTACATTACATTAGGTAGTGATCCATGAAGACTTCATTCAATCCTGCTTTGATCGTTTGAAGGCCTCCTATGATACACTGTGTGTTTTGGATGGAGATAAAGACAGTATTAATTGTGCAAGGCAAGAAGCAATACGAATGGTGCGAGTATTGACTGTTTTAAGGGAGTATATAAATGAATGTGACAGTGATTACCATGAAGAGAGAACAATTCTACCTATGTCAAGGTTTGTGAAGAACTCAGAACTACTATGATTCATCTTCATTAAAATGATCTTAGCAGTGGAAAATGTTTTTGTTTCAAAATTAATTTAACTTCCTTTACCAGTGTATTAAAAAAAAAATCCTGTAGCAATTATCCTAAGTGAATATTACAAACTGCTATTGAACAAATAACATTTAATTTCCTTCAAAAACTTTCCTTTAAATTAATGTAATGCACTTCTAAGGCATTCTAAATAACTAACTTTCACAATTCCTTTGTGAGGTAGATAGGCGTCCACATACAGGTAGGAGCTAATTGGTTAACAGAACTAGAATTAAATTTGCATTTCTGGCACTTGGTCCTATAGTTGACATATAGTGTCATTAAAGTATTTTTTTTACTGTATTTCCTTTTATTTCAAAAATATTCAATTTTTGTATTGAAGAAAAAAGTATTCTGGTTTTAAGTGCTGGCCTGTATGTGTATTCCACACGATACGCATGCATACCATGTGCTTGAGTCCGGAGATTTTAATAAGCAGTGTCCATTTGTTGTACCAATATAATAAAAACCAGCAGGATCTTATTAAGAGGGATAAGGCAAAGATGCCACATTTATTGTAAATACCATAACAAAACAAAAGACAATGTTTTCCTACTTGTTTCCATTACTACTTATTCCTTATACACACACACACACATATTCATCCACACAATCATTCATTCAGGTTCTGTATAGATGTTATAGTTACCAGCCTAGATGTTGCTCATGCCAAGTTACTGGCCAGGTATCTTGGTCATGAGGATGGAGCCGAGTCTGTGTCAGATGCATCTGATGCTCCTGGAGGCTGGCGGCAGAACCATAGACTCAAAGTCCTCAGTCTTTAGAGTCCAGTTTTATAGGGATTTTTCCCTATGTTAGTTCATAGGAGTTGCCTCATTCTGCTGTTGCTAAATCAATCAGCAGATGGCTGGCTCCATTCTGTCAGATGCTTGTTTTTCCTTCCTTTGAGGTGTGGTGGGTCATCTGGTTGATCCCACTTGACAGCTTCTTCAGCCAACACTGAATTCTTCAGACTGGTAACTCCCTAACCATTCAGTCACATACATTCTCTATCTTAATCACATCTATTTCACTGTTTCTTTACTTTTTGGGGTGTTACCAATTTATGTGAGACTCCCTGTCTTTTAACAATCAAAGGTAAAGTGAGATGAAAACTTACAGAGGGTGGGGGGTCTCTATTTATACACTATAACAGCTACTGTTTTGGCTTACTTAGAGTTAATTAATGTTTAACAAGTTTTATACAAAGTATTTCTTTGAGCAGGCTTCACACAGACACAGCTGGTGGCTTGCAGGTTAGAATCACAAATTTACTTTTAACATAAACCTTTAGTTATGAGGCATCAATTAACAATAAGTCATTTTTCATATAAACCATGTCTAATATAAACCTTCTTTAATATCCCTACACATTGGCCTGCATATGCACAGTAGATCTCCTCATGCTCCCAAATGAGGGTATGAGAAGCAGTGTGTTGATGCCCTCTCACTTGCTGTCACATGGTCTGAGTCAGAATCCAGTGTCCTCTCTTATTTCAGCCTTTCAGAAAACCTGTAAATAAGATTGTAAATTGTTCTTTAGCTTAGTTCAGTTAGTCTTAGTGTAGTTAGTATAGTTTGTTTCCCCGGATTGGATACTATGCCCAGACTCCTGGGCTTCAAAAACTGCATCTCCTGCCCTAGACCCTTCTCCATCAGTGATGAACACCAATGCTGCTACTGCTGTTTGGGTGAGACTGTTATTTCAGCAGTATTTATTGCTCATTTCCACCAAGAACTTGCAAAGGTCGTGAGCTTTGCCTGAGAAAACACTTAATGGAGAAGGCTATGAAGCCTCTCTCCTATCTGGGCCAGGAAGACACACATCCCATACGTGTGTGTCCTCACCAAACAAGCAGTGCCCGCCCTTCTGAGCAGGAGCAGAGCCATGGGTGTCTCCGCCCAAAGACTCTTCCACGAGGGCTTCCTATGAGAATAAGGGACATTTTCATGGGGTCAAAGACTGTCCATAAGAGAGACTCCTTCCCGAGCCCATTGAGGTGTGTAGGAAGAAGGATCTTTGACCTCGGTCCTGGAAGGTCCTAGGGCGGAACCCGTTGCAAATTCTGCACTTCTCCTTCTGGTGGCTCTCCCCGAGGCACCGCTGAGAGGAAGTGTGGGGGTCACTTAGGCATAAACGTTCCACAGTCCTCACGGAGCTTGAACCCTGGGGACTATTAACTAGCTAAAACTAGAAGCTATAAACACGAAGAGTGGACACTGCCCAAACACACTTGCAAAGCAAGAGCAACAGTTTGTTCCAGCTAGCCATCACCAGTGGTAAGAAGGAACTATAAGAGGGTGGGGGGTTGGCAGGGCTCTATATTGGGCGCCAGGAAGGGGCAACTCCAGGGGGCACCCAGGCCGACCCTACGGAAGTTGCTAAGGGAAAAATCTTCCGGCTGGCATGCATGTGGCGTGCACAAACCTGATTGGAATTGACATGAACAACACATATGGAAGAACAGTTACGAGAAGGCGAGTAACCGTTTTTTGTCAGTGACTGAGGAACAATGGCTGTTATCCACCGATCCTGTCCACAAGTGCAGCTCCAGACTCTGTGCTACTGACATGTCCCAATGGGGACTAGAAATATGGATGCACCATGCTATCCGTGTCAACCATCAGAACTCCCCATGGATCAGGGTGCACAGAGACCTATACAGCACGGGAGGATATATTTCTCTACTACCTGCAGTCTCCTCTGGACCAGTGCTCCTGAGGGACGTTACTACACCAGAAGACGATATTGCTTTGGCATCCCAGGAACCATCCCACTTACAACCATCAGGCAGGCTTGCCCTGGTGCTGATGGCTCTGTCATTACAGCAGGAGCAGTGTTTGGATTCGAACAAATCTAATGAACCAGTCCCTCCTTCGCAGTGAGAACCAAACCCAGACAGGCAATGCAGGACTTATGGTCGCTACCTGTATGAACATGACCTCCCTAGGGACTGATAGTTCCACATGCAATGGTCCCCCCCTCAAATTGTTGTCTCCTCTTTCTGGCCCTGTTGGGGATCATGGGATCTCTGTATGGATGTCTGGGACCCACACAGGAGTCTTTCCACTCCTCTCCCTTGCGCCAACCATCAGTTCCGCTGGTGCATGAGGAGGAGGATGATGTTGAACCAGAACCACAGATTATGACAGGAATCTCCTCTTCTTCCCCAGATGAGGCAGTCTCTTCTTCTTCCTCATCCCTACCAAACTGCCACAGACAATACCAGCACTTACTTTGAAGAATGGCTAGTGATGTCCAGATATCTCTGGAGGAAATCCAAGACCCACATCACCAACTATTGGACATTCTGCATCCAGTTAACAAGGTCATTGGAATTGGCAAGATAGGTGTGTGTGCGTAAAACATTGGGGTGTACCAGACCAAAGATGTCTCAGAAGTGTTGTTTTGTTCCAGCAAAGGGAGCTGAATTCCTGTTCTTCCACCTTGCTCCCAACTTCCTGGTGATACATTCCATAGCAGCCTGTAACATGTCTCAATACTGAAGGACCACCCCATCAGAAAATGGCTCCAAGAGATTGGACTTCCTGGAGAGAAAGGTCTTCTCTCTGGGCTTGCAATTTCGCATTGCCAATTACCATGACTGCCCCATTCCCAGTCTGTGTTTAGGACCTATTTTTGATATTTTAGTCAAGACCCGCTCACCGTCTCTGATGCCACGTGCCTCTCCTTCTGACACCTTTTGAGGCCGTCTCATTCTGTTTGCCCGCAACTGGGAGTTAATTGTGATTGACGGTAGGGTCTTGGAAATTATCCATCAGGGATAGTCCATAGAGTTCATCTCCTTCCCTTCCGTATTGCCCTTCATGGACCACTCTCATGAGGCAATTCTTCAACAGGAAGCAGAGTTACACTGAGGGGGAATAGATCCTTAATATCAAGGAAGAGAGTTTTATTTTCTAGTCCCCAAAAAAGAATGAGGATGAAGACCCATTCGGGATCATTGGCAACTCCACGTCTTCACTCGGAAGATGAAATTCAGGATGGTCAGGTTGGCATCAATAACCTCCTCTCTTCAAGAAGGAATGTGGTTTGTGGCTCTCTATATGTGAAGGATGCATATTTTCATATAGACCTCCCACAGGGTCCTATGGTTTATCACAGGCCAGGGGTACTTCCAGTTCCAGGTCCTCATCTTTGGAGTAGCAACAGCACCCAGAGAGTTTACAGAAGAGTTCTCTGGTGGTGGCCTAGATGAGAAGTCAGGGCCACACAGTTTTTCCATATCTCGACAGCTAGCTCCTTGTAGGTTGCTCTTGACAGGAGGTCAGGTTGGCTATTTAATACCTCATTCAAAGCCTCACAGCCCTGAGGGTTTGGGTGAACAGAGAGAAGTCTATTTCTCTCTTCCTCCCCCTCCCCCCCCAGGACAAACTTTATCGGGGCAGTGTTGGGCTCTGTTTACGTAAGAGCCTTCCCTGCAGAAGGGTTTCAGATGATGCACGACCTAATTACTTTGATTTCCCACAGAACAAGGATTACAGTGTGGATGTGCCTATTGCTGCTAGATTGTATGGCAATGTGTACTTATGTACCATCCTTTGCCAGGCTTCATCTATGTTGCCTGCAGGCCTAGCTCAGTTCGGTCTACTTTCCCAAGAAAGACTGCATCAACTCCAAGATGACTGTTTCCACTTGCTCCTAGTGCCACTATTCTAACACTGCACAAGTCACATGGACCAGGCAGGAGGCCAGACTACATATCAACATCCTGGAGCAGCGGGCAGTTCACCTTGTGTGCAAGGCCTTCCTTCCGCTCATTCGCTACCTCCACATCCAAGTAGTGTCAGACAATATCACCACTATGGTCTACATAAACAAACAACAAGTGAGATCTCTCTCACTTTGTCTGGAGGTAGTCAGGCTTTGGAGCTTGTACATCAGGCACATCACCACCATCCAGGCAGCATACTTCTCTGGTATCCACAACTCCTTAGCAGGCAACTTTACTCCAGACATTTCCCAGCAGGCCACAGGTGGGAAGTCTGTGACTCTGTTCTGACAGACATCTTCATGCTTCGGGGCACATCTATATGGGACCTTTCTGTGTAACAAACAAACAAGAAACTACCCCTATATTATTCCAGAGGAGCCATAGGTCATGACTCCCAAGGTGACGTGCTTCTACTGTCATGGATGAGCGGTTTCAGATATGCCTTTCCTCCCATCCCTGTTTCCGCAAGTGCTGAGAAAGATACGTTACGACAGGGCCAATGTCCTTCTCCTACTGCTCTACTGGCCCGAGCAGCTTTGGTTCCCCGAGCTTGTCAGTGTCTCCAATCAAGATCCACCCCTTCCCAGAATTCCTGATGCAGGACAAAGGAAGGGTTAGACACCCCAACCAGGGTTGTCTCTACCTCACAGCCTCATGTTTGGGTGGGTGTTAGAGGTAAATCACTCTTATTTGGCGGTCCAGGCTATTCTTACCCAGAGTTAGGAAAGAATAGAGCAGATCCTGTTATCTGGCTAAATGGAAACACTCATCAACCTGGGTGCAGCACAATCAGTCTCTTCCAGTCCCTTTAAGCTTTGTCCTGATAGTTCTTGTCTCTTACGTGTGTGTGTGTGTGTGTGTGTGTGTGTGTGTGGTGTTTTTTGAAAAATGGTCTGGTCTATCAATCAGCTCATTATAGATCCACCTAGCAACTATTAGTAGCTTCTTCCCCCCCAATAGACAGTCTGTCTTTACTTAACCAGCTACAACACGGTTCATGAAGGGCTTCATTGATGCCTCTCCGACAGTCACTAAACCCACACCTCTATAGGGTCTGAACCTCATGATGTCAAAGCTTATTAGATCTCCATTTGAACCCTTAGCGACATGTTCCATGTCCTATCTATGGAAGTGGCATTTCTAGTAGCCATGATTTCGGCCAGGAAGGTCAGCAAACTGGGAGCCATCATGGTGGAGCAGTTCTTCTGCTCTCCTCCATGCTGATTAGGCCTCAACTGGAGTGTTGTGCCCAGTTCTGGATGCCACATTTCAGGAAAGATGTGGACAAATTGGAGAAAGTCCAGAGAAGAGCAACAAAAATGATTAAAGATCTAGAAAACATGACCTATGAGGGAAGATTAGAAAAAATTGGGTTTGTTTAGTCTAGAGAAGAGAAGACTGAGAGGGGACATAAGTTTCTAGTACATCAAAGGTTGCTACAAGGAGGGAGAAAAAATGTTCTCTTTAACCTTTGAGGACAGGACAAGAAGCAGTGGGCTTAAATTACAGCAAGGGCAGTTTAAGTTAGACGTTAGGAAAAACTTCCTAACTGTCAGGGTAGTTAAGCAGTGGTATCAATTGCCTAGGGAGGTTGTGGAATCTGTGTCATTGGAGATCTTTTTTTAAAGAGCAGGTTAGACAAACACCTGTCAGGGGTGGTCTAGATCAGCAGTCCCCAAACTGTGGGGCACACCGCCCTAGAGGGGCGCACAGGAACATTTGGGGGAGTGTGGCAGGGCCTGGGCCAGCCCCCAAGGGGTGGGGGTGGGGGTGGGAGCGGGAGCGTCACCCAGCCCCCTCTGCCCCCAGATCTGGTCCAAGCCCCAGCTGTGCTTGGGCCAGAGGCATCACACTCCCCAGCTTCCAACTGCAGTCCCGCTCCCTGCCCTTACTGCAGCTCTGGTCCCGGCTCCTGACTGCAGCGCCAGCCATGCCTTCCGACTACGATTTCTGGTAGGGGTGCGGACAGGTTCCCTCATGGATAAGACTTGGGGAATGATGGGGAAAGTTTGGGGACCACTGGTCTAGATAATACTTAGTCCTGCCTTGAGTGCAGGGGACTGGACTAGAAGACCTCTCGCGGTCCCTTCCACTTCTATAAGAAGCCAATTTTCCATGTCCACTTTGATATTATTTTTAGACGTTTGTGCTTGAGTAAAAGGTTTTCTCAAATCCTAATTTTTCTAGTTCTATCATATAGTCAGTAGTCTTGTGTTGGTGCATTCAGTCTGTTGCTGTTGAAATAATTGTCACAAGCAGAGCAAAGTAGGAGGGACGACTAACTACTAACCACTCCAGATTTATTTAAATAATTAACAAACTAGGCAAGAAATTCTGAGAAAGAAGTAAAGGATAAATTGAGGTTCCTAAAGATAACACACTATGAAAATCCTTCTTAATTATCTGGTGAGAATGTTCTGAGTTTACTAAAAAAAAAAAAAAAATTTCTATTCACCATTGCTGCCAAGAAATTTTAAAACCTCATGACCTTGCCATATGTTTGAAATGCTGCTACAGTAGTGGGAGCAAAAGTTAGTTAATATACTAATAGCATTCAGTAATTACAACAAGGAATTAAAGAAGGCAAATTCATGTTGACTTTTATGCTGCAGAAACAATAAAATATAAGTGCTAAACTGGATAGAATAAGCCAATAGGACTGAAATTGTATTTCCAAGATTTGAACAGAGAATTGCGAACAGTGAAGAGAGAACCAGAATGTGAACTACACAATTACTTTAGGTTTACTTCAAATTCTGTGTGTTCAGAACGCAAGTGTAGAACTGATTGTTCAGTAAGTTTGTGGGTGTGCACTTTCCACTCTGACTTGTGGCTGTATGGATATTCAGTTTACATGCAACAATGCATGTGCGAAATAGTCATATGCTTGCACTTTCCAACAGACTTACAGAAAATCATTCTGTAATAGTTGCAGTACAAATGACTGCATGAAAAATAACCACTTTTGTTGTACTTGTTTTATGCCGGCAACGATGACTTTATTTAGCATGTGCTCTCCATTTGTTTTGCAGAGCTTTTCGTGGTAAGCATATCACACTGGTGGTTCGATTTCCAAACCAAGGTCGACAGGTAGAAGACTTGGATATTTGGTCTCACACAAATGACACAATTGGTTCTGTACGGCGTTGTATTCTGAATCGTATTAAAGCCAACAGTGCACATACAAAAGTAGAACTGTTTATTGGTGGTGAGCTGGTAGATCCTGCAGATGATAGGAAGTTAATTGGACAATTAAATCTTAAAGATAAAACGGTGAGTGCTTTTACTTTAGTCAATTAGTTAATATTACTCCACTTCTATAATTATTTGGGGGGGGGGGGAATGAGAGCAGGAGTATCATTAGAAATGTGAGAGGCAAGTAATATCTTCAATTGGACCAACTTCTTTTGTTAAGAGACAAGTTTTCTAGCTTACATAGAGCTCTTCTTCAGATACGGGAAAAGTACTCAAGAATTAAGGCTTATTACAATTATAATTATAAACCATTATGTTATGGATTATTACAACAATCTATAACCCACTGTTCCCCCAAAGTTCCCCAGCTTCTCGCACACCAGTGACTGGAGAGGTATTAATGGGCCACTTCACCTTGAGTGGTCTCTTGAAATGTGTTGCTACATAGGCTGAACAATGTGTTTCACGTTGTATTTTTAGCTGTGAGAGTCTTGAGTACGTTTGCAAGACCTGAAGAATAGCTCTGTGTAAGCTTGAAAGCTTGTCTCTCTCACCAACAAGACACAACAAATATTGTCTCTCTAATATCCTGGGACAAACACTAATACTGCATACTTTATTTCAAATGATCCATTCTAACTTAGTGAAATATTGTATTAGTAGCTCATTTAGTATAAGAAGTTCTAAAGTTTATAGTTTTCATATCTAATACTTATTAAAGTATATTAATCTTCTACAAATTTATTTTTCAGCTAATTACAGCCAAGCTTACGCAAATAAGTTCCAATATGCCTTCAAGCCCTGATAGTTCTTCTGACTCTTCAACTGGCTCTCCGGGCAACCATGGCAATCACTACAGTGATGGTCCAAATCCAGAAGTTGAAAGCTGTTTGCCTGGAGTGGTAAGTATATGTATTGGTCCAAAAATCTTATGAAGTTAAAAAATGACACATTGTAAATATTAGCACAAATTGTTTCAGTTGCTGAAATAGCATGACAAGTTTTTATTTTTGTTTTAGATCATGTCACTGCATCCTAGATACATCTCATTTCTTTGGCAAGTTGCAGACTTAGGCAGCAGCCTAAATATGCCACCTCTTAGAGATGGAGCACGTGTCCTTATGAAACTTATGCCACCAGGTCAGAATATAATTTTAATCTTTTTATATTTTGAGGTTATGTCTCATCCGTTTTCTGGAAATGGAATCCTTCCTGAAATCCTTCCTCCTACTAATTTAGTGTATGGTAGTCGTGAGAGTACGTTCATTTATTTCCTGTATTGCTATATCTTGTCCATAATATAAAGTTAAATATTTTTAAAATAGTTTTTTAGATGTCCGTGCCTGTTTAGCTTTGAAAATGGGGAAAGGTGTTAAAATTGAAATTATTTTGCAACACTTACTACTGTATAGGAGTATCAGGGGGGTAGCCGTGTTAGTCTGGATCTGTAAAAGCAGCGAAGAGTCCTGTGGCACCTTATAGACTAACAGACGTATTGGAGCATGAGCTTTCGTGGGTGAATACCCACTTCGTCGGATGCATGTAGTGGAAATTTCCAGGAGCAGGGGTGTGGGTGTGTGTGTGTATATATATATATATATATATATATAAGCAAGAAGCAGGCTACAGATAACGAAGTTAGTTCAATCAGGGAGGATGAGGCCCCCTTCTAGCAGTTGAGTTGTGAAAACTCAGGGAGGAGAAACTGCTTTTGTAGTTGGCTAGCCATTCACAGTCTTTGTTTAATCCTGAGCTGATGGTGTCAAATTTGCAGATGAACTGGAGCTGAGCAGTTTCTCTTTGAAGTCTGGTCCTGAAGTTTTTTTGCTGCAGGATGGCTACCTTTAAATCTGCTATTGTGTGTCCAGGGAGGTTGAAGTGTTCTCCTACAGGTTTTTGTATATTGCCGTGTCCATTTATCCTTTTATACTGTATAGGAGGAGTCTCTAAGTGCTGTCGGTAATAAATATAACACAGTACCTCTGAAGAATCTGAATTTGTGTGTCAGTTACAATTCCTGCATCTTTTCTTATCTGATGTCCTTTGAAGTTTCTCAAGTTGATGGGTATTAATTATTAATTGTAGTGACTTGTTTTTAGGTAACTATGGCAGTAATGTTTAGAAATTGTGTTTTTATTGCAGATAACACTACAGTAGAGAAACTAAGAGCTATTTGCTTAGACCATGCAAAACTTGGTGAAAGCAGCCTTAGTCCATCCCTCGACTCTCTTTTCTTTGGCCCTTCTGCCTCACAAGTGCTATATCTAACAGAGGTTTGTAATGTTTTTCTTTAAAAAATAAATTAAAAAAAAACTTTTATATTTTAAAACTCTTTTTGGCATTTAGGTTACATTTTCTATGGTGGAGTTGAAGAACAGGGTCAAATTCTGGTGTAAAACTAAAAAGATTCAAAATATCTGTCAAAGCGGCAAAGTGTGGGAGGCGTGCATGGGGAGAAATATCAAAGCATTGTATAAAATGTACTTCTGTGTACTTCCATTTTTTGGTGTATGTGTTAATAAAAAGTTTATCGAGTGTGTTTGCTAACGTGTTTTATTTCTTTCTTGCAGGTAGTCTATGCCTTGTTAATGCCTGCCAGTGCACCTCTGGGAGAAGATGCCAGTGACTTCCAATATAACTTCTTAAAAAGTGGAGGTTTGCCTCTTGTATTGAGCATGTTGACTAGAAATAATTTCCTGCCAAATGCAGATATGGAAACTCGAAGGGGAGCCTACCTTAATGCTCTAAAAATAGCCAAATTGTTGCTAACAGCAATTGGCTTTGGCCATGTTCGAGCTGTGGCAGAAGCTTGTCAGCCAGTTGTAGAGGGCACAAGTACAATCTCACCGGTAATGTACTTTGACTTTTTTTTAACACCCTCCCCACCCACTAAAAAATGTCTTTTATAGAAATACTAATATGCAGTAATTTACATTCAGGTCTACAAAGCTGCCTTCCTATAATAATACCACTTTTACTTATTCTTCTGTCTATATTTCAACTGTATGATTCATAAGGAACTCATAATACTCATTTTTTAAATGTCTGAGATAGTAAAATGTTCTGCCTCACCAATTCCTAACACCTACATTGTTGCAAGTTTAGTTCCTTTCTGACTCTGGAAAGTAACAGAATTCCTGCAAGAACAGCACTTCCAATACTGTTCCAGCTTGTCTCAGTAGGTATTTGCTGCTGTGATTCTTCATTTATGTGTACTTGTGAGTTCAAATGACTCTCCGCATGAATTCCACTCTTGGTGCATATACATCCTCTGCATGCAAGATCAGATTCTTCTGGCAAGATGTGCCCGATGGGGCTGCACCTGCACCCTGATGTCCTTCATGCACCTAGGGTAATCAGATAGGAACTGTGGAAAAAACAGGATGGGGGTGGGGGGTAATGGGAGCCTATATAAGAAAAGGTGCCAAGAAACCGGACTGTCTATTTAAAAATGGGACATCTGGTCACCCTACATGCACCCCACCTGAAAGCTTAAAGGGCACAGTGGGATTACCACCCCTCAGTTCCTTCTTACCACCCTTGACAGCAGTATTGAACCCCAGTCTTTGCTTACGCTGCACATTGTGATGTCTTGTTAAGCTGGTTAATAGTAGTTAATATAACTAATGTAGATAATATAGGGTTTTTTGGGCAAATAAGTTTTTTGTCATATATATAGAGAGAGAGAGAGAGAGAGAGTGTGTGTGTGTGTGTGAGAGACAAGGATCCTTGCCTCTATGGCTGGGATTATATAATTGGGATTATATAATTGGATTGCCTACAGTAGCAGGAGATAAGGCTAAGTGATCCTGGAGTTCCCTTCCAGTTCTCCTGTTAGGTTGGTGGAGGAACCCACTTCATGTGTGAAGTACCTTTTGCTGCATCGCTGCCTACTAAGACATTGGTGATGCGCTGCATACGGATGGGGAGCTCATCTTTGCTACTTTCAAACCCAAGGGCATTGGGTCACCCCAGGAAGCTCAACTTCACATTGTCTTGGAGCTCAGAGCCATACGTCTTCATGCACAGTGTTTCTACTCTTGTGATCCAAGTGATAGTGCATGGCTGTGGTGTTGTCCATTATGTCAAGATAGGGAGAAGCATAATCATCTCTGGTCTGCAGAAAAGTTATTTGTGTCTGGGGCGGAGCATTTATCATCAAATCATACCGTCTTCCAGTGGTTCTGCATCTTCCAGGCTTGCAAAATGCCCTGGCAAATTGAGACAGCAGATAATTCTCAGACAGACATGAGTGGACTGTAAGGGTATGTCTACACAGCATTTTGGACTGAGCAGGAGAGAGCCTCCCAGCCCAAGTCAACAGACTTGAGTCAGCAGGGTTGACATTGGTGCTCTAAAATTAGCTGCATAAACAGTGCTTTGACATTGCAGTTTGGACTGAAGCTTGGGCTTTGAGATCTAGGTTTATCCTCTGAGCATGGTAGCCACAGCTTAACCCAGACAATTCTGGTACTTGGATCTGGTGAACCTGTCAACTCATCCTTCGGTCATGCTACCTGTTCTACCTGACATGGTTTTGCGAACAGAGGTCATATCTTATTCAGAGCCGGCATCATTACATCTGAATTTGTCACTGGTGTCAACACTGCTGGAATGCTGTATCTGGTTCTGGTGTCCACAATTGAAGAAGGATGTTAATTTGGAGAGGGTTCAGGAAAGAGCCAGGAAAATGGAGAACAAATATTTGATGATGGGTTTTTCAGTCTAGCAGACAAAGGTTTAACAGGATCCACTGGCTGGAAGTTGAAACTAAACAAATTTAGACTGGAAATAAGGTGCCAATTTTTAACAGTGACAGTTATTAACCATTGGACCAATTTACTAAGAGTTGTGGTGGATTCTCTACCACTGACCATTTTTTAATCAAGATTAGATGTTTTTCTAAAATAAATATATGCTGTAGTTCAAACAGGAAGTATTTTGGGTCAGTTCTATATCCTGTGTTATATAGGAGTTCAGGCTAGATGAATACAATGGTCCCTTTTGACCTTATAATCTATGAAGGCAGGAGCATAATGTTTTAAGACAGAGTTACTCTCAGGACTCCTTCCAAATTCCTGTTTTTAAGAATTTTGTGTGAACCAGTTTATTCATATCGCAGTTTTTCTCCATGCCTCACTCCCCCACAGGGAAAGATAAATGTCACACAGTTGATGTAGTTAGGGCACTATTTTCTTACATTTACAGGACAAAACTCTTCAGGAACATACCTAAGCTTTATGGCCTTTGCAGAGAGATGTGTGTCAGGCAGTATCCTCTCTGAACTTATCTTAGTCTTCAACTGTATAAGGACATGTTATTAGTTAGGTTAGATCTACCTAGTTGTAGTAGAGCTCAGGCAGCCTTTGCTGCTTGTTTGAAGAATTTTCCTATTTCTGAAATCTCTAGGGAAGCTATATGGAGCTTGATCAACACCTTTTATAAGACATGTTCTTTGACAGTGGCTTCCAGATAGGATGCCTTCTTTGATGTGATAGTCTTACTTAAACAATGACGTCAAGACACTTATTTCCAATCTCCAAGCAAATGTGTATCTACTTGTTGTGCACAGCAACGGGTAGACTAGGTCCAGAGGTCCCCTGCTGGAAGCCACGTGGCTGTGCCTGCCCCAGAAAAGAGCAGAGGAGAAGTCCTCTAGGTGGCTTAGAGTGGCTGCAGAGAAGCAACCAGAGGGGCTGCTGGAGCAGACAATGAGGGGCCAGAAGGGCCCTATAAAAGGGAGCAGCAGAGGCAGAGTAGTCAGTTGCTGCCCAGATCTCGAAGAGGGAGGACTGGGTTCCTGGCTGGCTGGAAGAGCAGCAGGACCTTGGATGATAGGTCAGTGCAGGCAGGCTGATCCCGGGGGACTGAGCCCAGAACTTAGTCAGACCAGGCAAGGGTACTGTGATGGGCCCTCCTAATTTGGTTGAAGTCTAAGCCCAGGCAAGGGCTGCCAAAAAGACACCAACTGAGGGTACTAAGATGGGTCCCTGTTGGTCTGTTAAAGAAGGCAGTGCCTCTGGGGAAGAATCCTTGGTGCTACAGCCCCATACCAGGACCGTGAGAAAGAACTAGAGACTGTATTCCACAGAAGAGGGAGACAGTGTGTGAGACTCGGCTGGAGGGCTGAGTTGCTGAAGACCTGTCGAATAGCCATCAGCTGGGGAATACTTGCAAGAGGCGGGTGCCACCTGTTGTAAGAACAGAAAGAAAAACACGCTCACATCTGACCAGAAAGGGAATGCCTGTGAGAGGTGGGTGCTGCCCCGTGGAAAAAAACCTGAGTGGCACATATCAGCCAGAGACGAGCGCTCATGAGAGGCGAATGCAGATGCTGTTACTTTACCGACCCTTACATGCACCAACAGTGTAATCCAAATGGACAGTTACTTTAAGAAAGACTGTTTACAGTAACTGTTCTTCAAAATGTGCTGTCCACATGGATTCTGTGACCCATCCTGCTTCTATGTAGTCTTACTCCTCTGGGATTTAGTGTTGGCAAAGGAACAGAGAGGAGGTTGGCCCACTCTTCCCTTTATGATGATAGGTGTAGGTGCTGCCCCCAACAGATTCTGCTGGCAAGAAAAATCTGATCTCCCAATCATGAGGCGCATGCACACCAAAAGTGAAATCCATGTGGTTTCAAAGAACCACAATTGTTATAAGATAAGTAATCATTCTTTCCCCTTAGTCTTTGAAGTTCTTTTAAAAGTAATTAATGTGTTTTTCATGCATTCACTGGGGATACTTTAAGTAACGCATTGGAAACATGGATTGTTTTTTGCTTGGGCGATATCTTTAACGCTGTTTGGGGTGTGAGAGGGCTTCAATCCTTTGGCACTGTGCCATTTGTCTTTGGGTCTCTGGTACATCTGTACTGCTTTAGTGCAGAGCACCCTACACATTTTGAAGCTTCAGCGTGCCAACACACAGTATCAGTAGTGTTTCAAGACTCTCTCTCTTGATATGAAACAGTTGTTTGGAGGAATTGTTTAATGTTTCTCTTTGCTTGACCCTGCCAGCTATTCTTTGTTGGAGTTTGAGGGGAGTCTTCCCTATACTTGTCTGGGACAAACAGCTTATTAGTTTTAAATGTATGAAGTATGATCATACTATGTCTGACAGATAACCATAATCTATGCCTGGGAGAAGAGAGGCTCTCTGTGCTAAGATGGCATTCAGATTGAGAAAGAAGTACCTGAACTCTTTTCCGGCCTCCATTAGAGGCTGTAAGTGTTTCATATCTTTCAACCTCAAAGTATAAAACATCAGCATCCCCACATCGGGCGCTGAGTTTGTGTGGTACTGTTTTCTTAGGTTCAGGTCTGGAGATGGATAGCTGTAACAGCACCACTTCCTTACTTATTCTGAAGCTGCTTCCTCTTGATCCTTCTGAGTGCGTATCATTGCGTCATCTTGGTTAGATGATACTTCTCTTAACAAAGAGTCGTCATACCCTTCAGAACACTGTGCTCTTCGAGGAGTGTCCTTGTGGGTGCTCCATTTTAGGTGTCTTGGTTCCCTGTGCTGTAATAGATTTGTGGTAGCAGTGCCTGGTTGGGTAGTGCACGCGCTGTCGCCGACTCTCACCGCTCCACACAGTTACACAACACTGCGTGACCAACCGCCCCTCAGTTCCTTCTCTGCCGCCTTTGGCTTCAGTTGGAATGATCAGCATCACCCTCTCTTAGCTTTGTAAAGGCTAATCTTATCTATAGTTTATAGTTGGTACTATAAGCAGTAGTTAAATATTTCCCCTTTATAGTTATTTTATTTTACTTCATACAATTTTTTCCCTTTATCCACCCTTATTCCCCTCAGTAGGTGGAGAAGTTAGACTTCCGTAGGTTTATTTTCCTCCTTTCGTTTTGTTTCTGTTTTTTGTTTCGTGGCAGACTTTCTCCTGCATGCCCAGATCATCGGACTTCAAACGCTGTCTAACTTTCGAACTGTCAATTCTGGTCTCTGACGGACATGCACAGTATGTCCACTGTCTTGGCAAAACACACATTGCTCCTAAGTGTCCACATTGCTAGAACCTCACAGCCAGAGCAAGAAAAGCTAGGGATCGCCAACTTAAATTCCTTGTGATGGAGAAACCCCTCAGACCAACTTCAGACCCTGAGTCCAGGACACCTCCAAGCCAATGGTCGCCATCGGCAGCCTCTGACAGAGGTCCTGCCCCTGCCGAGCCTATGAAAGAGCCCTTACCGAAGATGGCTACTGAAAAGCGGTGCCAGACTTTTCTGCACCATGAATTGGCCAAGAAAAAGTGATCCTCGACCACAAAATGTACCTCAGTACCGACAGCACCAAGCATGTCGGACCATGATGCACCAAGATCTTCTAGTACCGAGAGTTCCCAGAAAGTGAAAGACCATATGCGGGCAAGCTCAAACGGAGGCCTCACAAAGCAAAGTGAAACCCTCCACCTCAGTACCCACTGAGCTGAAAAGAACCTCTGCACAAGCGGTGCAATGGTGCCACCTGCAGTACCTATGCTACACAGCTCAAAACCCTCAGCACTGGTGGCTATAACTCTCACTCCCATGCTGCCAGCGATGCTGACCTCTGTACCGAAGCTGACGGTTCCGCAACTATTCCTGAGACATGCAGACTCGCTAGTCTCCTCAACACCAGACTCTTAGCTGATCAGAAACACCACATTGGAAGGGATCCAAGGATCAGTCCATGCCACTTATAGTGTGTAGTAATCAATATCTTCATGTTCCAGGACACGATCCAGGATGCTGTAAATGTAGTGGAAAGGATTTGCCAGAGCCAGCGGAGACCATAAAATAGAGGGAGTCTTATGACCACAGCAGTTTTCCTAGTACCATACCAGTACTTAGTGGTCACAAGGCAGTCTCCAGTGCAGTTTTCTCTGTCTCTTTCTACAGAAGGTTTGCAAAACTGTTTTCTCCATGTATTTTACAAATCATTGTTAGATTTAGTATCAAGAGAAGAATCCAGGTTTTCTGTACTACTTTTCCTACCTCCATGTGAGGGGTACCCAGACTCAACTTTTATCATTTTGTGTTTGGGATGCCCACCTTTTGAATACTTTTGCCTTAATTTTCACTTTTGATGTAATTGAGTTTGTTCTGGAGAGTTCTCTGTCTAGATAAAACTTCCTCTCCTCTCCCCTCCCCCCAAATTTTCTTCATGTTTTTTTAAGTATGTTATTGTTCGCTATAAACACTGCTTCTAGGTGCTGCAGTTTTTATAACATTTTTCTTTTAGAAATGCCACTCAAGTTTTCCAACATTAGCAGAAATCTAGAAGAGAAAATTACGTGCTTGTAATGCTTGTTCCTTGATTGTCTGACTAGATTCTCACTTTTGCACCTACCACCCCTCAAAGGTTGAGAAGCTACATCTGTTTGTTTTTTTACCATTCTGTGGAATGTTTATTTTTGTTTTTTGACTGTTAAATTCTTATGCAGAAACAAACTTAATTTGGGGCATTGGAGAGTGTACAGCAGATCCTGTCAACTGGAATGTGTTTGTGAAGAACATTACTAAAACCTAAGAGGATCAAAAACTTCTTAGGAAGTTTTTCCTAAGTCACATTTTAAAAGCATGGACCCAGGAATTGGAAAACAGTAAAGAGAATTCAGAGAACTACTAAAGACAATTCTCTTGTACTTCTGACTCAAGTTTTACATCAGTTTTAATAATGTCCAAACAGTGATTTTATATTTTTAAAAGAAAATTAATTAAGGGGTACTTTTCTGGGCACTTTCTGGAGAGCAACATCTAGCTTGAAGAATGACACCATTAAGGGTGCCAGCTATTTACAGTCCATTGACATCCCATAAACCTGTTCCTTTCCTGTCTCAAAAGATGAGGGTTGGATGTCCCCCTAACTGTCGGTTTAAAATTTTATTCAAATGTCAAAAAAAAAAAAAAATTAAAAGTAGTTTCAGGTATTCTATACCTACTTATGATTCTCTCTGCCAGTATGTTTATAGTTTTACAGTTACATTTTCCCATTTTTGTAATGTTTTAAGAAGCTATTTAGACTTTATCCAGAACTTGTGTGGAATACCAATTTTAACAACAAAAATCAAATACATGAATGTGTCTATATTGAAATGTTTGTTAGTATTTGAAATAACAAAAATGTCTTTTTTTTTTGCATGTGTATTACATTTCTATTTAAATATATCTTCTTCTTCCACTTGTCTCCTCTCCCCACACCTACCAGATAATTTCTAGTTTCATACTTTAGGGTTTTCTATACTTTTTTTTTCATGTAAATGATGAAAATAACTTATTCCAGATAAACCAGGCTACCCATGACCAGGCAGTGGTGCTGCAAACTGCCCTACAGAACATTCCCAATCCAACTTCAGAGTGCATGCTACGAAATGTAGCAATACGTCTTGCTCAGCAAATATCTGATGAGGTTAGTATATTTTCCTGTAAAACCTAAGTTTTCTGTACTAGATTTTCCTTTTATTTCATCATATTTCTTAGATTTCCTTTCATATAGGAAAATGATAGATTTCCTTAAATTCAAAATACATTTAGGATATTTTGCATACTTGTGTTTTTTAACACTTAAAAGCATTAAATGAATTATTTCTTTACAAAATTATTTACATGTTTTTCATGTGTTTACTTGGGAAAACCAATATGTATAATGGAGTTCAGAGAGTATTAGCTAAGTGAACTATGTAAGAGTTCTGCACATCTATATTAATGGGTTCTGATATTGTGAGACCAGAACTCAGTTGGTATGGTGTTGTTGCAGATTTTAGAAGTAAACTTAGCATCATTTTTCTTGAGGTAATCGATATATTTGAAGAATAACCAGAGATTTTTAACAAGAAAATATTGTTACTAATATTGTAGTCTTTTTTACCTCTTATATTTGTCTTTGGTAATGTGCTTTTTTTAAAGAGTAATAGGAAAAATGGTGACCTGAAATGCCTTTTAATACAAAAAAAATTTCACTGTTGAGGTCTCAAATTATTAACAGAATATATAAAAAAATATTTTAACTACACATAATTGAAAATTGGATCACCTGGGTGGAGGAAAAGTGAACAGCTTTGCTCAGAAATGGATCATCGATCTAAGGGTAGGTTTACACTTACCTTCCGGGTCGACGCGGTGAGTTAGACTTCTCGGAGTTCGAACTATCGCGTCTGATCTAGACGCGATAGTTCGAACTCCGGAAGCGCTGCGGTCGACTCCGGTACTCCACCACTGCAAACGGCGGTGGTGGAGTCGACGGGGGAGCCGCGGAGTTCGACCCCCGCCGCATCTGGATGGGTGAGTAGGTCGAACTAGGGTACTTCGAATTCAGCTACGCTATTCACGTAGCTGAATTTGTGTACCCTAGTTCGACCCCCCTTCTTAGTGTAGACCAGGCCTAAATGGTGTGACTTGCCCTTATTAAATTTATGCAATGTTGGGTGAGATAATATCTTAAGAAGAGTACTGTGTAAGCTGGAAAGTTGTCTCTGTCACCAACACAAGATGGTCTAGTACAAGATGGTATCTCACACATCTTGTCTCAGTTATTAGATTTGGAATTTTTAGTACTCCATTTAATACATTGTGGCCTGTCAGGGGTGGTCAAAGGAAAAATTACAACTTCCTTTCAAGATGGTTGGTGCTGCATCAGCTTCCAAAGTCAAAGCAATGCTGACTTGGACTTCAGGACCTGTATAGGAAATAATCTCCTTATACCACCTCAGAACATTGCTGAGACATCCAGAAGTGTAGAAACCCTCCATGACCATTGTAACAATATGAAATGTACAGCGTCTGCCACAAGCAAAAAAAAGACAAAGGCTTGAGGAAAAAAGAGATTGATGGAACTGAACACCAAAACAGGATCCCTAGTTTTCATCATTGCTACCATTGATGGAACTGCATCAGTTGTGAATTTTGTATATGAAGTTGCCAGTGTAGAGATACTTCTTTAGTCATAGCTTTTTCCATAGAAGAAATAGGTCATGGAGGGAGGGAGGACAGGCAGGATATGAATTGTGATTTTTTTACATGCTCTGTGTGAATGAAGTTTTAAAAAAAAATATTAAAAGCAGAACACTAGCAATACCGATCAAAGAAACGAGACTCAGATTACATAGCATCAGTGCTAAAATACTATCTATATATTTGCAAAAAATGAAGAAAACTGCTGCAGAGCTAAATCTGAAGTATAATTTGGTTTATCCTGCAAGATTTTTCTTGTATGTTTTGATGGCCAATGATTAGTTTTTCCGCAGCAGATTTTTTTTTTTGTTTGTTTTTATTTAATTTTGAGAAATTTGATGCAGCCTGTGAGGGAAGAATAGAATAAGAGTTGAAGGGCATTGAAAAATCTACATATTTTTTAATTATCATACTTTAAAAACTTGAATTAACTTTTCTCCAGACTAAATTAACAAACATATTTTTGTTAATGTGTGAAAGTTCTCATTGCAATGCTTCTGATGCAAGGTGAATCTGTTTGTGGAGAGACTGGTGAAGAGCCTACTTTCTGTTCTAGCTATTCCCATTTCCATAGCTGTAGTGTAGGTTCATCTAGGATTAAAAGCTCATAATGGAACCCATTTATTTATTAAGCTTTTTATGTTCTCAGTGTTTAATAAATCTGAGTATTGGAAGATTTACGTTGACAGAAAAAAACGGTGACTAGATATCTGCCTCAAAGGATTTTGGAAGTTTTCCCCTGTCAGAGGGACATATGCTTCCTGAACAATGTTACCTTGAATATGAACTCCTGAAATTTTGATGAAAGCTTGTTGCAAACTGGGAGAAGTTACGATTGTGGTATTTAAATTTTGTATAATGATTTGGGTGTTTGTACTACCAAATATTTGAAATATATGAATCAATATAGTGCTTTATTTAAAACAGTTGCTAAAAGTAAAGCCACAGAAAACGTATAGCTTATCTTTACCAAATATGTATTTATAGGAATTAATTTGAAATACACATTCTGTTAACTACTTGGGATCTTGCAGATGGTTTTATGTATTAAGTTTTCCCCTCTAGCCTTGGATTTTACTGTTCCAAACAGCCCTGTTGGAATTATTTTATGTTTTTATAGCTCCCATCAACAAAATATAATATAAGGGCTCCCAAAGGTACTGTGTAACTCAACTAATCATAGAGTTGGCTTTAGTATGAGAACTACTGTTTTGTTGTTTAAAGTGCTATAAAAATTAGGAACTTAACTTGACTGTCATATTTCATGCTTGCATCACTATAGAGAGAAATGTCTTATTACACCATAGCTGAAATGCATGACTTTTCCTTAGAGCTGTAGTTGGATTTTATCCTTATCTGCTTTTTATTGTAAAATATATAAATTGGGTGGGAAGAGTCAGATTTTGGACCTAGAAACCTTGACATTGTCACTTTAAGACTGACTTTTTTCAGTTACTTAAAATACAAAATTGCAAGAATTCTGACTTTCATGTTTGAGAGTATAATTGCTTTCTTCTTCATTATATAAAGTGAGTACAGTTAATGTTATACAGAATACTTTTTTTAAGTATCTAAAAAGAGGCAGAGACCAGGATTTTAAAAAATGTCTCAAGTTAGACAGCTTCGGAACTTCTGCGCTCTCAACACTTTGGAAAGCCAGGCCACTTACTTAGATACCAGCGTCTGGACCTGCAAGCCTATCTTGAGGCATAGGGTTTTTATAATTTTTTGTTTGTTTTTTTAAAGGTTGACCTATATAATTTGCTATGAATATTCTCAAATACCATATCCTCCATCTTAAAAAAATTATATTAGGTGTTCCTATAAGGAGATTATGGCATATAAAACCAAGTTTACATTCTATGACACAAATGTGGTCAAGGGGAGGAGGAAGGAGATGCAGTACTCCTCAAAACTAAAACTTGGTCCTTATCTCGTACCTTTTGCTAGTTTTCCTTCCTGAAGAAGAATTTTAAGGACTTGTATTTGTGTATGAGGATGAGGTTGGAGGGGAGGCAGGAAAGATGTAATATTTCACTCTGATTGCATATTTTAAATGAATCACACCTTTATAAAGCATGTTGGAAAACGAACAACTCTTTTGCAGCAATTAGTCACTGATAAAAATGATGCTACAGCTTCAAAAATTTAGTACAGTAACTCCTCACTTAATGTTGTAGTTATGTTCCTGAAAAATGCGACTTTGTGCGAAATGATGTTAAGCGAATCCAATTTCCCCATAAGAATTAATGTAAATTGGGGAGGGTTGAGTTCCAGGGAAAAAAATTTTCACCAGACAAAAGACATTATGTACATATACAGTATAAGTTTTAAACAAACAGTTTAATATTGTACACAGCAATGAATGATTGTGAAGCTTGGTTGAGGTCCTGGAGTAAAAAGGTGGAATATTTCCCAGGGATTGCCTTGCTGCTAAATGATGAACTAGTGCTCGGCTGAGCCCTTAAGGGTTAATATGCTCTGGTTAATTTAGCCTCACATTCTACAAGGCAGCATGGACTGAGGCAAGAGGGAGGGAACACAATAGATGGAGGCCAGTAGCTGCAAAAACTGATACTAGACATCCTGATACTAGCACCCCTCTCCCCCAGCAAGCAGGAAGCTCCAGGGAGCAGCTTCAAGGCTGAGGGTGGGGCAGGAGTAGCACGGCAGTGGGGGGAGAGACAGCTGAACTGCTGCTGGGCAGCTGCTGAGCCACATACCTTACAGGGAATTTAGGGGAGCTGATGGGGGCGAGGGCTGCTGTTCCCCCATGATTCTAATCCCCACAAGGAGGGGCTGCTCTTCCAGAGAATCCTGCAAGCAGTGGACAAAGCAGTCAGCTGCCAAATGACATTATAAGGGAGCATTGCACAACTTTAAATGAGCATGTTCCCTAATTGATCAGCGAGGAAACAACATTAACTGGGACGACTTTAAGTGAGGAGTTACTGTATATAAACTAGGAACTATGCCCCCAAACTGTTGCATTCTAGTAATTCATTCATAAAACAAGACTCAGGTTACCTTTGCAGGTGTTCGGATCTGTGATAAACTTTGTATGGCCTATGTGTAGCAAAATTCCTTTTGAAAATTAATTAGGGGTTTGGATGAACTCTTCTGTGCTTGGATAGTAGCTAACATGCAATATCCTGGTTATTTTTCTTAATATCAAAATTAGTTATGCCATTTTGTAGGCTAATTGCTTTCCAAATCACAGCTGTTTTGGAGTTGAGAGCTAAGCAGACAAATCCAGTAAATGTATATTTTATGTATACTTCTCTAATGAAAAATGGCTGAGCAGATTATTTTCAATATTGTTTTTAAAAAAAACTAATTTTAATCTTTTTTGCTAAATTTTAGCCGGGATCAAATATTTTTCACTTACCTAATATCAGTTTATAATACTTATATCTCAGTAACTATAGTGGCGTGAAGGAAGATCCTGAGACACTACCTAATACATACATTTGGCTTTCATAAGCATTGCTAAGATGAAAGTGAAGTGTAAAATGATAAATGAAGACACAAGCATTTCTAAGTTATAGCATCATCTTTTTTTGTTTCAATATAAAATGTCTTAAAGTAGTGTAAAGATTCTATTTTTACTAGGTTAGTTGCCGTAATGGTGTAGAGTCCATTTTAATATTACTAGCAACTGTATTTTAATGTTGCCGTGGTTTGTTTATTTCTTTGTCTCCAGGCTTCAAAATACATCCCTGATATCTGTGTTATTAGAGCAGTACAAAAAATTGTCTGGGCATCAGGGTGTGGGTCAGTGCAGCTGGTGTTCAGCTCAAATGAGGAAATTAGTAAAATTTATGAAAAGGTAAGAATTCTTAAGCAACTTCTTTTTCTATTTAATTATTTGGTCAGCTATAAAAAGGACAGTGTCAAGTAATATAGGCTCAAAATGTGACCTATATTCAAGTAGTTATATTCTTGTTGGTAATATACGTTGGATTCTAATGTAGGGTCACAGTTGTGATACTGTAGTTAAGATTGAGATGGTACTTCCATGCTATGTGTCTATTTTCAATTATTTTGGGGCTGAAATTTCTTAAATTTGAAGTTACATTTTTTTCTATTGTATCCAAATGTGAAATAAGCATTTGTTACATACTAAATTTTTCAGGTGTACTTTTGTAATTTAGATAATTCAAATGCTTTAGTTTTTAAAGCTCAGAGTAGGCATATATGTAATGAAAAATGTTGTTGGCCTCCCTTTTTTGGAAGAAATTGGATTTTGAAATTGACACTGAAGCATTGGTAAAACTGAGTGATAGCATGTATAGCAGTTTATTTTCCTTAATTGCTTATGCACATACTTGGAGTTAAAATATCAGATCTTTCCATATACAGGATTTAAGGGGTGGGTTAGGCCAATCATAGAGAGATTTCTGGGTATCATATAAAATGTTTATACTGTCTCAAGCTTTTGGATCTTTTTCCCCTTGGTGTACACTGCTCAGAACCTTGTTTTTATAAAAGTAACCTTCAATTTATCAACATTGGCTTATAAAATTTTAAAACTAATAATATAACCGACTCCTAGAATTGTATTGCAAATACATGTGTATTGTGGGGTGATGTAGTTGAGGAAGTTGCTGAATTCTGGAAAGAGCAAGTTCTATTTGTGTCACATGTCTCTTCACTATCCCCTCTGAATTTTTAAAGTTAATCTGGCACTGCTCCGCACTTAGCTAAGTAAAGGAAGAAGGAATTTGGTGGGATGCTTTTATTCTTTGTATACTAGACCTTTTGCTTAAATTTTTGGTTTACAGAAAATTAGCTTTACTTCCAGAAAAAGCAGCTTCTCATTTAGCTAGCTTAGTAGTCCTAGCACTCCTGATTGCCTAGGTATCCTGTTCAGTTTCTCACAAAATGAGTTCCTCACTAAGAAGAATAATCTTCCCTTTATTTGAAGTTTACTAATAGGGCTAAATTCTGGTTAAGCTGGTGTGGTAGTAGAGAAGCAGAAGATGCTCCCATAAGTTTCTGCACTTGCTACACAGATCATAAAAAAGGAGTGTGGGAGGGATCCACATCCAGGTTTGTGGAAGGGAGCAGGCTAGGGCAGAACTTCTTGAAGTCTTGGCTCCTTGTCTCCTTTTCTACCAGCACTCTAGCCAATACAGCTGCCCTGGCATACTGGAGAGCCTGTGCTGTGCTATAGACCTGGCACAGTTTACCCCTGTCTTAGAATAACAAGAAAACCAGGTGGGGAGTATAGCAGTGCAACAATGTGCTGCTGTTTACTGTGGCTTTGTGGCAAAGTCACAATTGAACCTTGACTCTGTCTGTTTCAGGATTTACAATTTGTATTTGTAAATTATATATTTAAAGATTGAATTGAAAACGTTAGGCAGTGAGTATGTATCTTAAATAGGAATGGATATGGCCACAGAAATAACTAGAGGAACTACAGTTGGATGGATGATGTTGCAAATTATACACAAGTTGAGGAGAATCTTTCCTACACATGAATTTTAAATGCCATTTCACTTTGCTTTAAGAATTTCTCACATTTGTTTTAGATTCTCACCCAGTTTCACCTTGAGGTGAAATCACCCCATTGAGAATGCTAACACAAGACCTGTGCAACACTTTAAAAACAATTTAAACCCTGAAAATAAGACTTAGATGAAACTTAAACTGTGCACAGGCCTTGTGCTAGTTCTTTGCACAGGTAGAATTTCACCCTCTATGTACACAAACATCAATGTCAACCATTCTCTGTGGTGTTTGTGCCACTGATACTGATGCATGTATTAAACAAGAGGGCTTGTCTGCACAAACAGTTTGTGGCAAGTGGAGGTGTAAATCTGCCCCATGCTAGCTTGCTGTGCAGTGACTGTCCTCATGGACCCTGCTACTGTGCACAAAAAGTTCCTTGGTGTGCTTTGCTCTACCCCAGCTATGAAAAAGGAGTAGATTAAAGCACAATAGGAGACTTTTAGTGAGTGTCACCAGAGTCCACATGGACACTTAGTGCATGGCAGGTTAGTGCGGAGTAGATCAGTGTCACACAGAGAAGCCCAGAGCAGTGTAAGCATGAAATGTTATATGAGGTGACACTGGAAATGAAGAAAAAACACTTGGGAACAAACTATAAAAAGAAAGGAGAAATAGCGGAAGCAGAGTGAAAGAGGGATAAAAGCAAAAGTGGGACAGGAGGAAACAAAGTAAAATGGAAGAAGGGGAGAAATGGCAGAAATGAGGGGTATGATGGAGGAGAAAACTGCACAAAATCCAAGTTTTAAGTGATAGAGGCAACAGAGTAGGAACACAGACCACAAGAAATTACTGTAGAATAGTTAGTTTGTAATACTCAAGGCACGTCTACACTTAAAACACTGCAGTGGTGCAGCTGCAGCACTTCAGTGAAGATACTACTATGCCAATGGGAGGTTCTCCCATCAGCGTAGTTAAAATCCACCTCTGCTAGAGAGGGTAGCTGTCAATGGGAGAAGCCCTCCCATTCTTGTAGCGTTGGCTACAAAAGGGGATAGGTAAATATAACTCTGTTGCTAATGGGTGTGGATTTTTCACACCCCTGAGCGATGTAGTTATACCGATGTAAGTTTCTTTGTAGGCCTGTTCTGAAGTATTACAAAAACATACCTGTGACTATTTCGGGTATTTAACAATTTCACAGCCGGGAGCAGTTGACTAATCTGCTTTTCTCCAAAGCATTACACTTGTGGGAAAAAAAACTAGATGATTTTTTTTTTAAAAAAGCTGGCATACCAATTAGATTCTACCTGCTGGAGGATGGAGACGTTTCACAAAGGCGTCTTCTGATGCTAATAGTTCAATGGACCCTGCTTCATTTTTGACAATTTTGATTTTTCAGTGGAACTTGGCCAGACAGCTCTCATCAGAGTTGTCAGAATCAGGGCTGGCTCCAGACCCCAGCGCGCCAAGCACGCGCTTGGGGCGGCATGCCGCAGGGGGCGCTCTGCCTGTCGCCGGGAGGGCGGCAGGTGGCTCCGGAGGACCCGCTGCAGGCGTGCCTGCGGAGGGTCCGCAGGTCCCGTGGCTCCGGTGGACCCGCCGCAGGCGTGCCTGCGGACGGTCCGCAGGTCCCGCGGGACCGGCGACCGCCAGAGCGCCCCCCGCGGTGTGCCGCCGTGCTTGGGGCGGCGAAATTACTAGAGCCGCCCCTGGTCAGAATCCTCAAAACTAGAGTCTAGAAATTAAAGTTCAAAACTCACTTATTAAATCCATCTGGTGAATTTATTTTTCTTGTATATTAAAAATTAAAATGTATTTTAGAAAGTGGGTCCAGGTTCTTCTGGAATTCTTCCTTACCACCCCAGTAAGCCTTACTTTACAGCAGCCCTTCTGGTCAGGGAGGACTGCCTTTGGTTTTCCACAAAACCAGATCAGCACCCATCTTAAGCCATGGCACAGAGAGAGACTTTTGAAGTGCTCCCTACCCAGAGGATCTGAGTGATAATTCCACAGCCCAGCCAATTCTTGCGCTAAACAAAGAGATAAGCTTGGACCACTACAGGACTGTATGTTACCCTGCTTCTAGATCACAGGACTCGTTCCTGGCCTCCTCCCCCCAGCCCTCCCTCCCCTCCCAAATAATTAAAAAAACAAACAAACCACCGCCTTTGTAGAAGGAGATGGATTGTGCAGCATAGTTGCTCTTCTTGAGTTGTTGGGATTCTGTCTGCATCCTCAAATCACTTAACATGCCAAAGATGTCAGATTATCTAATGCAGTGATCATAAATCTTTTGTTTCTTGATTGCCACCCAAAGAAGAAAAATTAGCATAGCCTCAGTTACCAGTGCACAGATGTGTTGCACATTAGTTTGTGTAGACCCTGCTGGTGTACACTAAAAGTTTGTTAGAGAGCATGAATTCTAAGGCACACTTTCTTTGCTTTGTCCTCTCCTTCTACCACTTTCCCTAATTATCTCCTTTTCACACCCTTCTCTTCTTCCCACATACTTAACCCTGTGATCTTTCTATCTGTCATCTAAAATGCATATGTATATATACCCCTCTATAATACTGTCATATAATAATCACTGTTGGTGATGGGTAAGGTTGAAATTTGGTATGTCCTATTGGCTCAAAGCTTGTTCAAATAAATTAATTTTGGATTTTATATTGTGTGCCTGCCCTTTTTTTTTTTAAATCACCTTGCAGAAGCTTTGACAAAATCAGTTCAGCCATTTTTTAGTTATGCTAGAAGGGGCGCCTATATTCCAGTCAGAAAAATTACGTGTTATCTCAAAAATGGCCCAAATATAACAATCCAAATTTGGCTTATTTGAGCTGAAGAAAATGCTTTTCTGATTTTAGGAAAGGAGTGCTAAGAACTTCTTCCTGAGCACCTGAGAACCATAGAGCAACTCCTTAGGGCTTTCTAAAGCAATGCAGGATGACAACTCTGCTGTGTTTGAAGTATAGCTCTGCTTGCAAAATTTTAAACTCCACATTTGCACTGCTTTAGAAACTTTCCTTTTTATTGGGGGGGGGGGGGGAGTGAGCAACTAGCAGTAACATACAGAGATAGTAACTTCTATCCAGTAGCTCCTCCATTTTTGCACCTCAGTTCTTCCACAAAACTGCTATCCGTGCTTCCTTGGTCTTCCCCCAAGCTCCCAACCAATATTCATCCCTCCTCCTTGTGCAGTTTGCAAAGTAATGGCTCTCCTGGGGCATATAAAAACATGGTGGTGTTGCCCAGCGGTGCATAAGACTTTGCAGGGATCTTGGCCCTCCTCAGCAGCACATTTCAGGGTGTGCACGTATCCTGTCCCATCGGCCTGGGTTCATATTATCTTGTGCCTGGGATGACCCTGCAGTTGTCTGGCTTGGGGATGCAGTGGGACGGCCATGCAGCCTGTGTTGCCACAGCTGAATTTGTCTCTCTTGCCTACTGAGGATCTGGTCCCTTACCTGAGGGGAATTAGTGAAGCTCATGTCCGAGGTGTCTAACAGGTACAGCTGCTAGAGGTTTTTGTGCCCTTTAGTAACTTTTCTGGGTCCTTGAGTGCTTAATTTCTCAGTCTTAAAATTAAAATAGTAGTATTTTTAATACATGTACATATACAGTATGTGTGCATATGCTCACTCTAAATGGGGAGTCTGCTTATTCATAAGATTTTTGAAGAAGACTGAATATGCTTTTTAGTTTTTGTAAGTGACTGGCTGAGCTTCTCTGAATTGATCATTTTAATGCTTCTGAGATTTGAATTGTATTGTAGTTGTGTGTTAGAGTGCCTAGAGCCTTAAGCAGTTTTTAGTCCCCTCCCTCCCCAATAGAAATAAAAATTTTCTAAGCTGTGTTGCTTTCTTATCTCCGTAGAGGGAATGACTATTGTTGTGTTGGAGTGGGTGAACTGTCTTTTGCTGGGGAGGATTTCAGTTGTGTACCAAAAGGATATGCATCCTGTTTCACATCTTTTTTCTGAGTTTTGCCTTTCTAATCTGGTATAACTACAGAAACTCCTCGCTTAACATTGCAGTTATGTTCCTGAAAAATGTGACTTCAAGCGAAACAATGTTAAGCGAATCCAATTTCCCCATAAGAAATCATGTAAATTGGAGGTTAGGTTCCAGGGAAATTTTTTTCACTAGACAAGACACATATACACAGTATAAATTTTAAACAAACAATTTAATACTATACACAGCAATGATGATTGTGAAGCTTGGCTGAGGTGGTGGAGTCAGAGGGGGGAATATTCCCCAGGGAATGCCTTACTGCTAAATGATAAACTAGCAATCGGCTGAGCCCTCAAGGGTTAACAAATTGTTATTAATGTAGCCTCACACTCTACAAGACAGCACAAATGGAGGGAGGGGAGACAGTATGGCGACACAGACACACACTGTGTGTGTGTGTGTGTGTGTGTGTGTGTGTGTGTGTGTGTGTGTGTGAGAGAGAGAGATGTGCATTGCCCCTTAAGTACGCTGACTCCACTCTAAGTAGGTTGCCTTTTTAAGTAGATCAACAAGTTGAGACAGCAGTTGCTGCTAGCAAGCTCCCTCCAGCCTGAGCCCTGTCGTGTCTCTGTCCCCCCTTACCCCCCACACACACACTCTATGGAGATGGGGTAAGGTGGGGGCAGGAGGAGGGGACACCCTGACATTAGCCCCCCTTGTCTGTCCCCCACCGTCTGTCCTCCCTCCCCCCGCCCCGCACACAGCAAGCAGGAGGGTCCTGGGAGCAGCTGGAAGGCAGGAGCAGCACATGGCAGTGGGGGGTGGAACAGCTGAACTGCTGGCAATTGATAGCCTACTGGGCAGCTGCTGCACAGGGAACTTAGGGGAGTGGAGAGCTGATAAGGGGGCTGCCGGTCCACCCTGGTTCCAAGCCCCCACCAGCCAGCTGCAACGGGCTACTCTTTCTGCAAGCAGTGGACAAAGCAGGTGGCTGCCAAACAATATTATAAGGGACCATTGCGTGTCTTTAAATGAGCATGTTCTCTAATTGATCAGCAACGTAAAAATGAAATAATGCTAATTGGGATGACTTTAAGTGAGGAGTTACTGTACACATCTTATTATGTGGTGGTTTATACCATCCATGTCCTCATCTGTTAGTTTGACAAGTAGTATTGAGAAACTTTAACTGGAGGATGAGAGGGTGAAATAATATTAAGGCATACTAATGTGAAAAGCGTGGGGGGGGCAGAAATTGGTTAATGTATTTAAGAAGCTACCAATGTTAAAGGTGGAAAGAAAAGTAACTAAACAAGTATAACTAAGATCCAAGTGCTTGTTACTCAAGTATAAAAAGGTGTCTCTTCTGCATATATACCTCTACTTCAATATAATGCGATCCGATATAACACAAATTCGGATATAACGCGGTAAAGCAGTGCTCCAGGGGGGCGGGGCTGCGCACTCCGGTGGATCAAAGCAAGTTCGATATAATGCGGTTTCACCTATAATGCAGTAAGATTTTTTTTTGGCTCCGGAGGACAGCATTATATCGAGGTAGAGGTGTATTACTATGCATTAGTTGTATTACACTAGCACCTGCAGGACCCAAACAGGTCAGCACCTCACTTTGCTAGGTACTGTGCAGATTGATAGTAAGACAGTTCTTATCCCAGAGAACCTATCATTTATGACAAGATGCAGCAGGTGAGTGAAAAGCGTATATGGGAGAGAGGACTGAATCAACGTACGTGATAACTTGCATTATAGATTTAGTTGGGCATTGGGACACAAACTCTCGGTATCCCCTTGTGTGTTAAGTGTACAGCTAGATGCCAGACAGCTTTGTTGCACTTTTCCATATCCATTCATGCTGCTCATTTGATTCACTTTACAGACAAATGCAGGCAATGAGCCAGACATGGAAGATGAACAAGTTTGCTGTGAAGCTTTGGAGGTGATGACCTTGTGTTTTGCTTTGATTCCAACAGCATTGGATGCACTTAGTAAAGAAAAGGCATGGCAGACATTTATCATTGACTTGCTATTGCACTGTCACAGCAAGTAAGTGATTTAAAATAAATAACACTTGTATAGCTTTTTACCTCTTCAAAACACTGTACAAACTAATCTAAAACACAGAGTAGATGATCCAGCTATTTATCTTCTTTTTAACTACAAGGAGTTTTTTGTACAGAAATACTAAAGACTTTCAATGTTGGTTTGCTTTGGTATTAATTTTTTGACAACCTATGGTAAGTTCAAAATACGTTTTTGTTTTTTTGATTGGTTAGTCATGTACAAATATGTATTAGTATTCTGCATAGCAATATAACTTTGTAACTAGGTTCTGTCTCTCACCAACTCTCATTGAAATCAGAGAGTTACAGGTGTTCAGCACCACTCAGAATTGTGCTGTTTGAGTTTTTTCTGAGGTTTAACTGACTTTTGAAACACTCGTGTTTGAGACCTCCTGAAAAGGGTATTTGGCCATTCTGACTTTTGTTCATAATGTGATGCATGTATTAGTAACACTAATGTTGTTACTTTTTCACTTGTACTCATTTGTTCAAAAACTCTAATTCTTTCCTTCTACTGGTAAAAGTGAGAAGACTTAATGTATTATAAATGTCCAACTGACTTGGCAAAGTGCTTATTAAGCTTCCAAAAAGACCAGTAGATGTTATATTTAATGCCATTTAAAAAAGTTAAATATGATAGCTATAAAATACTTAAGTAATGTCAGCGGGATAGAACTTTGTCACAGGTTAATTTTCTCCTGTTACATGAATGCAGAGGCAAAGCTTCATCATTTATAGAAAGGTTTCAAGCTAGCATTGAATCGTAAGGTCCTCTTGCACTAAATCATCACTCCCATGAAAAATCATATTTTATTCAATGTTCATGCCACCCTTTTAAATATTAATCAGATTATGAAATGTGTGTCTGTGGTACATGGATTGTTAATACACATAAATAATGTTCTTCTTCGAGTGATTGCTCCTATGCATTCCAGTCAGGTGTGCGCGCCGTGCATGCACGGCTCTCCGGAACATTTTTACCCTAGCAACTCCGGCGGGCCGGCTGGGCGCCCCCTGGAGTGGCGCCGCTATGGCGCCGGATATATACCCCAGCCGGCCCGTCCGCTCCTCAGTTCCTTCTTACCGCCCGTGACGGCCAGTTGGAACTGTGGAGTGATCTCTGTCCTCCACAACCCTAGCTCTCGTTACTTTTTCCTTTATATAGTTCTTTCATTACTTAGTGTAGATAGTTCTGTTAGTTAGTTAGTTAGTTAGTTTTAGGATAAGGATAAGGGGGGTTCCCCCTCCCTTTCCTCTCCCGGTGCGGGCTCATGCCCAAGGCACAGGGCTTTAAGCCCTGCGCATCTTGCCAGCGGCCTATGCCTGTCGGGGATCCTCATGACTCCTGCCTCCGTTGCCTCGGGGAGAGTCACAGGACAGATAAGTGCCCTATCTGCTCCGCTTTCAAACCCCGGACGCGTAAGGAGCAGGACATTAGGTTAAAGCAGCTCCTAATGGAGGTGTCGCTCCTGCCCCCGGCACCGTCTGCGCCAGCACCGAAGACTACATCGGTGCGGAGCGCACCGGCAGCCCCGAGCCGCTCCGGCACCGAGGCTCCGCGACCTCAGCCAGCGGCACCGAAGGCCCGGCACCGCTCCCTGTCGCCATCAAAGAAGCGCAAGCCGGCGAAGGCAGCTGCCAAGTCCCACGCTGAGGGCCCAGCAGCCAAGTCAATTACGCCACCTGCGGTCTCCGCTGTGGCCGTGCACAGGACGTGCACCAGGCTGTTGACTCCGGCGCCGCAAGGGCCGTCGAGTCCGGCACCGCCATGCTCCCCGGCACCGACCGCGGTTGAGCTTCGGCTGCCATCCACGCCTGAGACTTTCTCTACGGCGCGCGAGCTCATAGAGCTCACAGAGGCACCGAGCCCCCAGCACCGCCGGTGCGGGCTGTTGTATCGGCGGGAAAGCCGGCGATGATGATCCGGCCCCCTTCTCCGGACGGACGGCACAGACGGCGCTCCCGGTCCCAGTCTCGTTCCCGGTCCCGACGCAGGTCACCGTCCCGCCGCTCAAGATCCCGGCACCGCTCACCATCGCGGTACCGGTCGCCGTCCCGACGCCGGTCGCAGTCCCGGTACCGTTCAACATCGCGGTACCGGTCGCACTCCCGGCGTCGCTCCAGGTCCCGATCGCCTTCACGACGGCACCGACGGAGGTCTGCTTCCCGGCACCGTTCCCGGCACCGTGACTCGCGCAGCCGCTCCCGGCACCGCAGGTCCGGATCCCGGTCAAGCTCCCGGCAGCGGTCGAGCTCCCGGCACCGCGGCGGACGTTGGTCTCGGTCACCATCCCGATACCGTGATGCCCGGCACCGATCCTCGGCACCGTCCGGGGCCAGACTGCCCTTTTCCACGGCGCAGTCCGTCAGCGCCTCCGCACCCCCATGGCCATCCCGCATCGGTCGCTTCCGGGGCAGACAGCAATGGGCACCTGCCACCTACTCCGCAGAGCCAGCCTCAGGGTGCACAACAGTGGGGCTTCTGGGTACCCTGGGCCCAATACGACACTCAAGGGGTACCCTTTCCTCCAAGAGCCCCTGCCTCCGAGCGCAGGGTACCGGAGGCCACCGTCAGCCGACCGCCCCCTTCGCCACCGGGTTCGGTTTCGGTACCGCCTGACCCCCAGAGGCATCCTCAGCCCGAGCCAGCCGATCAACCGCTGGAAGATCCACCCACGGAGGCTGTCGTCCAGGGCTTGTCCTCGTCGTCGTCACCAGACGAGGCGGTGGCTGGAGCATCTGCCAAGGATCCTCCACCGATAGACTTGAGGGCCCACCAAGACCTCCTTCGCCGCGTGGCGAAGGCCATAGATCTCCCCGTAGCAGAGGTCCAGGAGGATGAGGACCCTGTCACGAACGTCATTGGAGCGGAGGCTCCAGTCCGGGTGGCCTTACCGTTCATTCGGACAATCCAGAAGAACGCCACCACGCTCTGGCAGTCGCCGGCATCCATCCCTCCTACGGCCCGCGGGGTCGAGCGCAAGTACTCAGTCCCACCTACGGGCTATGAGTATTTGTATACTCACCCGACCCCAGACTCGTTGGTCGTGCAGTCGGTCAACGACAGGGAGAGGCATGGTCAACCCGCCCCTGCGCCAAAGTCGAAGGAGTCGCGGCGAATGGACCTGTTAGGCCGTAAGGTCTACTCGGCCGGAGGCCTGCAACTTCGCATCGCCAACCAGATGGCCCTCCTCGCCAGGTACACGTATGACATCATGGTGTCCCTGGCGAAGTTTACAGAGCTGCTCCCAACAGCCTCCCGCCAAGAGTTCTCGACGATGTTGGATGAGGGGAAGAAATCTTGCAGGTCCTCCATCCAGGCCGCCCTTGACTCCGCGGACTCGGGAGCTCGGACCCTAGCCTCAGGAGTGACGATGCGGCGCATCTCCTGGCTGCAGTCCTCCACACTGCCACCGGAGGTGCAGTACACATTGCAGGACCTGCCATTTGACACCCAGGGTCTCTTTTCTGAGAAAACTGATGCCTGGATCCAGACCCTGAAGGACGGTCGCGTAGCGATCCGCACCCTTGGGATGCACACACCGGCTCCACAGCGCCGGTCCTTCAGGCAGCAACCCTCACGTCTTTTCTCTCAGCATCGGTATCGCCCTTACAACAGCAGGCGACCGGGCCAAAATCGCTGTCGTCCATCCGGCAACAGGCGCAACCAGACCCAGGCCCCTTCCAAGGCCCCGCAAGGCTCCAAGCAGGCCTTTTGATGGGACGCCCGAGGACGGCCCATCAGTCTCTCCACCGGATCCTACCCTTTTGTTTTGCAACCGCCTCTCCCATTTCTTTTCGGCGTGGTCCCATATAACTACGGACAACTGGGTGCTCCAAACAATCCAGTCGGGATACCACCTTCAGTTTGTTTTCCCCTTCCCACCCTCCCTCCCTGTCCCTCTTCAGGGACCCCTCTCCCGAGCAATTCCTCTTACAAGAGGTCCAGACTCTGTTGAGCGTGGGTGCCATAGAGGCAGTGCCTCAAGACAGGCGGGGCAGGGGATTCTATTCCCGATATTTTCTAATCCCCAAAGCGAAAGGAGGGCTACGTCCTATACTGGACCTTCGAGAGCTAAAAAAGTATCTGCTTAAGCCCAAGTTCCGCATGGTCACCCTGGGGACCATCATTCCCTCTCTGGATCCGGGAGACTGGTTTGCCGCCCTCGACATGAAGGACGTGTACTTCCATGTCGTGATCTACCCTCCCCATCGACGCTACCTGCGGTTCGTAGTCAACAACGTTCACTACCAGTTCGCAGTGCTACCATTCGGCCTATCCACCGCACCGAGGGTGTTTACCAAATGCATGGCGGTGGTTGCCGCAGCCCTCCGCCGTCGTCAGATACACGTGTACCCGTATCTCGATGACTGGCTGATTCGCGGAAAGTCTCGGCGGCTGGTAATGGACCAGATGACAGAAATCCTGTTCCTCTTTCAACGACTCGGTCTTCTCATCAATGCCGAGAAGTCCTCATTGATTCCATCGCAGCGGGTGGAGTTCATTGGAGCGGTTCTCGATTCCACGTTGGCCAGGGCCTGCCTGCCACGATCACGGCACCAGACAATGGTCTCCATCATCAGAGACCTCGTCACCTTCCCTACCACGACGGTGCGATCCTGCCTCCGCCTCCTGGGCCACATGGCATCCTGTACGTATGTCACCGCGTACGCGCGGCTCCACCTACACCCGTTCCAGTCCTGGCTAGCGTCGGTGTACCGGCCGCATCGAGATCCCATCGACATGGTGGTCACGGTCACCAAACCAACCCTCGAGTCCCTCAGCTGGTGGCTAGACCCGGAGGTCGTGTGTGCGGGAGTCCCGTTCCACCCTCCTCGCCCATCCGCCACTCTGACCACGGATGCCTCAGCGCTCGGCTGGGGAGCTCACCTGGGCGACCTACACACCCAAGGCCTTTGGTCACCCCAAGAGCTCGCTCTACACATCAACATCTGCGAGCGATCCGTTTGGCGTGTCACACCTTCCGCACCCACCTGCAAGGCCGCTGCGTGACAGTGTTCACGGACAACACGACGGCGATGTTCTACGTGAACAAGCAGGGCGGAGCCCGCTCCTCCCTCCTCTGCAAGGAAGCGATGCTCCTGTGGGACTTCTGCGTGACCCACTACATTCACCTGGAAGCGTCCTTTCTTCCGGGAGTGCAGAACACGCTGGCCGACCGTCTCAGCAGGTCGTTCCTCTCCCACGAGTGGTCTCTCCGTCCCGATGTCGTGCACACAATCTTCCAGACGTGGGGGTTTCCCCAAGTAGACCTATTCGCGTCCAAGGAGAACAGGAAGTGCCACCTGTTTTGCTCGTTCCGGGGTCGCTCACCGGGCTCCCTGTCGGACGCCTTCCTTTACTCCTGGAAGGATCACCTCCTCTACGCCTTCCCTCCGTTCCCGCTCGTACACCGAGTGCTACAGAAGCTGTGGAGGGACAGAGCCCACGTCATACTCGTAGCTCCGGCCTGGCCGAGGCAGCATTGGTACACCCTGCTGCTAGAGTTCTCCGTTTGGGATCCCATCCCCCTTCCGTTGTGGCCGGACCTCATCACACAGGACTTCGGCAGACTCCGCCATCCGAACCTGCAGTCCCTCCATCTTACAGCCTGGTACCTGCGTGGTTGACCCACGCAGAGCGGGGCTGTTCGGCGGCAGTACAGCACGTCCTGCTAGAGAGCAGAAAGCCTCCCACTCGCTCCACCTACCTTGCAAAATGGAAGCGATTCGCACTCTGGTGTGACCAACGAGGACTCAATCCATTCGTAGTCCCTGTCCCTACCATCCTGGACTACCTCTGGTACCTTAAGGAGCAAGGTCTTGCGGTCTCCTCCCTGAGGGTACACCTGGCAGCAGTGTCCGCCTTTCGTCCATCTGTGGAAGGTCGGTCCATCTTCTCCAACCAGATGATTTCCCGCTTCCTTAAAGGCCTGGACCGCTTATACCCGCCGGTGCGGCGTCCTGCCCCGGCCTGGGATTTGAACCTCGTCCTGGCCAAGCTTATGGGTCCGCCCTTTGAGCCTCTGGCCACGTGCTCTCTGCTCTACCTCTCCTGGAAGACAGCTTTCCTCGTCGCAATTACATCAGCGAGACGAGTCTCAGAGCTCCGTGCTCTAACGATTGGTCCACCATACACCGTCTTCCATGGAGACAAGGTGCAGCTTTGACCACATCCGGCCTTCCTCCCTAAGGTGGTGTCGGCCTTCCACCTCAACCAGGACATTTTCCTCCCTGTTTTCTTCCCGAAGCCGCACGCCTCACTTCGTGAGCAACAGCTGCACACCCTGGACGTCCGCAGGGCGCTTGCCTTTTACATCGAGCGGACGAAACCCTTCCGACGCTCGACCCAGCTGTTTATCGCAGTCGCCGACCGCATGAAGGGCGAGCCGGTCTCCTCACAAAGGATTTCCTCCTGGGTGACGGCATGTATCCGCACATGCTACGAGCTTGCTCGCGTGCCAGCATGCCGCCTCACCGCTCACTCCACAAGGGCGCAAGCCTCGTCGGCTGCCTTCCTGGCCCATGTCCCCATCCAGGACATCTGTAGAGTGGCTACCTGGTCTTCTGTCCACACCTTCGCCTCCCACTACGCGTTGGTGCAGCAGTCACGAGACGACGCAGCCTTCGGCTCCACGGTTTTACACTCCGCCACGTCTCACTCCGACCCCACCGCCTAGGTAAGGCTTGGGAATCACCTGACTGGAATGCATAGGAGCAATCACTCGAAGAAGAAAAGACGGTTACTCACCGTAGTAACTGTTGTTCTTCGAGATGTGTTGCTCCTATCCATTCCAGACCCGCCTTCCTTCCCCACTGTCGGAGTAGCCGGCAAGAAGGAAGTGAGGAGCAGACGGGCCGGCTGGGGTATATATCCGGCGCCATAGCGGCACCACTCCAAGGGGCGCCCAGCCGGCCCGCCGGAGTTGCTAGGGTAAAAATGTTCCGGAGAGCCGTGCACGCGCGGCGCGCACACCTGACTGGAATGGATAGGAGCAACACATCTCGAAGAACAACAGTTACTACGGTGAGTAACCGTCTTTTACACCAGTTTACCTGCACAATCATTGTTTCATCTGAAAATCTGTAAGTTTGTCTAGCTAGTGAATCGGGAGGTGAGGGTCTTTACTAAGTATAAAACTCTGAATGCAGATAGAAAAGTTAGTAACATTGTGCTTCTCAGGTAAACTTTAATTCAAAAAATTTTCACAAGCAGCAAATGTGACTGGTAATGTCAAATTTAAATGTGTAGTTTTTGCTGGTTTTGGAAGACTTCCAGGTGGCAGCACTTTGATTGTCATTAAATGTTGAGGGTTACTAAAACATTATCTACAAAACTATTATTTTTATTAAAGACTTCTTAGTTCTGTTGTTCTGTCAGTGCTTTCCATGACTGTGACATCAGATATTTTAATTCAATTTATAAAAGATCAACAATAGGTAAAAGTGAATTAAGTCATGGTTGTCCAATCTGTTGAATGTTAGTTATCTGGGTTAAATCCTAGCCCCATTGAAGTCAATACAGGTTTTGAAATGGACTTGTATGGAGTCAGGATTTCACCCATAGTGTTTGATTTCTTTTCCTTCTAGATGTGACAAACTGTAAAGATTTCTACACTACTCTGCATGAAGTTCTGTGATTAACTTCCCAGACATTTTCTCTAACATATAACGCATCTAATACACTAGTGTTGAAAAAACATTTTTTCTGTGTGCATCTTCTAACAAATTCTTTATCTGTTGAGAAACATTTGTGAAGTGGTTGCCTCTTAACATTCACGCTGGCTGACATGGATTGCTATATTATCTAAGACTGAATCACTGGCACCAGGATAACTGAACTTAGTTATATATGAGCTGAGGATATCCCCAAGAAACATGAACTTCAGGTGTCGAGTTTTTTGGGGGGAGTGGGGCGGCTTAATACTGGAGAATAAGCATAATTACTTGAAATCAACCTGAAGCAAGGACACATTCTATCTGTTGGTTTGCTTGAAAGCCTTCAAAAGGCCAGACTCTGGGTGTGAAAGCAACTGACACACAATGTGTTTCAAGATGCTGTTTTTTCAACTTCTGAGATCAGTTACTGCAAATGAATTCTATGAATCATAAACATATAACAGTAAAATGTGACATGAACAGTAATAGCCCATTCCTCATAGTATTTTGTTTAGGAATATTTTGAGAATCAATCACAACCAAATGGTAAATATCATTCCACAGTACTGGGTTTACAGTAGTGTTGTTTAGCCATACAATTAAGTATCCCTGCCTTATCATAGGCTGCAGTTAACAAGGCTGCTATTACTTTGTGATATTGAATGTTGCCTTAGCAGCTTCACAAAAGTTTGAGAGCCACGCCTAATTAATTTACATATTAGTTTGCATAGCTTGTAGTAAAAAGAAATGCAAACAAACACAATTTGCTTAACTTTATTTTTAATCACCCTAACAGATATTAAATAGATGTCTATTTCACCAATCTCTTGTATTTTTAAAGCTGCCTTTCTATAATATAAAATCAAGGGGTTTTTTGATTCCAAGTATATGTACATTACACATCAAACCTGGAGGGTGGTTGCAGCAGAGATATATGTAAAGGTGTTCATTGTTCACCTCTCCTTGAACTTCAGATGCAGTGGTGGAAGACTTTTTTTTTTTTGTAAAAAGCTGTGCAGTCCTGATTGTGCAAGCTTGAATAATGCCTGACATCTCTGGGACAGTTTAGTATAGGATTATTCAAGAATCTAGCATCTGCATTTGATTTAATAGTAGCATTTTCCTTTACAAGAATTTTCTTTTATAAATCCCTAATATGTTCTGAATTCCAGGAAATGGATCTCATACTCCATGTGTAAATGATCTAGAAGTATGTTGCATTTATTGGGAAATGAAATACTGCATAGATCCATCAAGATTTTCTCATCAGACTTTGTGTGTACAGAAATTTCAGTTTTCCTTCAGAGACAGAAAGGCAATCAAATGTAGATGAGGCAAAATATCCATTCCCCTGCAATTTTTGATTGATGTAGGTGAGGTACCCACTATTCATGATGAGGTCGTCCATGTCCAGTTATATCTAATATGTGCCATGCTGTGTTTGTGCAGTAAACCAGCACCGTTGAGAGCAAGTTCCCTTTAGGGATTTGCATCAGCAGTGTGTTACACACTGCTTCATATGTTCTCCATTACTAAATGGTTTGATGCTTGGTTAACGCTCATAACTTTTAAATTTGAAGTAGTTTATTTTAAAATAAAGACCATTATATTGTAAAATCTTCTCCATGGAATGTCAGTCTAGATCTTCTATTTTTTTCCAACAACATAACTATAGTATTTGATTTATTGTGAATTTTCCAGCAGTATACTCTTTTTGTCATAGCAGCTATATGTGATATCTCAAGCAAATAGATTTCTACATCCTCTTTCAACTGGTTTTTTTGACAAGGCAAGGAATTTGTGATTTGCAGTTACATACTTTTTGGATCTTTTTTTATGTGAGAACTGGCAGTCTGTCATGGATCACACTCTACTATTGAATTTTTTTCTACATGAACATTCAACAGACCACTTTGCATTAGGTTTCCTTTCGCTATATGATTTAATCCAGGAGTGTCCAAGCTTGCTGAGCCTTATACAACAATCTTCAGAAGTTCAAGAGTCGGGGCACACTGGCCAAGGGTCGGAGCTTCAGCTGGGGCTCTGAGTTTCAGCCTTGCTCCTGCTGAAACCCCAAGCCCCAGCAGGCACACGCCACAGGGCTGAAGCCCCAACCCCCTCTTGTTGCTGGACAGAAGCTCCTACACCACCATCCCACTGCAAGGCAGACGTTCCAAGCTCTCTCCCCTCCTCCTCCTCCCCCCCCCCCCCAAAGCCTCATTTTAAAGTGAGCTGCACTTTAACTGTAAAAGAGCCACATGCGGCTCATGACCCATGGTTTGGCCACTCTCGAATTAATCTGTTTGGTCCTACTAGTGTGGCTAATATTTTGACATTGAAAGGAGCAACCAAAAGAACTATCCTAAATATTTAGTCTCCTATTACTATGAATGACATCTGTTATTTTGTAATGACAAATCATGTCTTAATGATAATTAGCAACTCCTTGTATTGCTGCAAGAACTGACTCATGATTCTTAACATTTAACTACATTTGGCATTCGCATAAACATCTGGTGCTAATATAACATACTGTATATTTCTCAGTGCTGATAAATCACAGAATTAATTTACAGTTGATCTGAACATCTTACAAGTTACATTTAGGATGAATTTTAAATATTAAAGTAAATTTACTTATGAAAGGTATTGGATTGACTGCACTAGAAAGTGAAGTAACCTGTTTACAGAACACACATAGTAGAAGCATAACAACCCCACCTCAAAGCTAAGTATCGAGACCCCTTCAGTCATAGGAGACTACTAAAACTGGTCAGCAAAGGTGCCATTTGTAATGAGGAGTTTTCTGTTCTGGGCATTTATGCATCAGTAACTGGACTACAGAATTCAAAGTGAAGTATGCATAAATTTGAAGGCCAGAAAAGGGACCATTTTATCTAAACTGAGCTGCTGCTTAACACAGGTCGTAGAATTCTCTCTGAATCTTGCATCTTGGCACAATTTGTGGTCTAACTAGAGCATTTTAGAAATACATCTAGTCTTGATTTGAAGACTCCAAATGATGGAGAATTTATAAGATCCTTTTGGTAATCTATTCCAGTGGTTAATTACCTTGCTGTTAAAACTGTCTTATTACCAGTCAGAACTTTGCTGACTTAAGCTTCCAGCCATTAGATTATGCCTTGCTAGGTTAGAGACTACTAGTGAATAGTTAAGCTTCCAGCCATTAGATTATGATTGCTAGGTTAGAGACTACTAGTGAATAGTTAAGAGACAGTGTTTACTTTTGATTGCTGCTAACTGGGACCAAATTTGAAGTGGTGCTTTAGTTTTGAGACATTTTGTTCTGTTTCTGTATCCTGGCCTGTTTCCCAGTGTATGAGACAATTGTATTGGGTCTTTCTTCCTGCAAACACTAGAGGCAGTTCAAACCTATCTGCGTTCTGGGGCTTGATCCACACCCCTTTTTTTCCTTGCATCTTAATTCTGTGTCCAACTTGCTAAACAGAGCAGCACTTCAGCTCTCCTGACTCATCCATTACCATCCCAGCCTTTAAAGATGATATGGTGCCATTAGCTAACAATTTTTCTCACTCTCACATGCACTAAAATTTAAGGGACTCTTCCCCCTTATATGGGGTCACCCACTGAGCTCCTTATCTCTGTTTTTCCCTTCTCCACCATCATGGTGAAGCACCAGATTTAGCATAATGAAGGATGTCAGCCTAGTCAGCTGACCAAAGGGTAACTACTTGTACTGTTTACTTCCTCAAGTGTTTGTAAAACTACTAGTAGTGGTGATAATCCAGCTAAGAACTCTAGCAACTTCTCTATACCCATTCTTAGAGGACCTGCTCATCCAAACAGCCTTCCCCTGGAACCACTAGAAGCAACCCAGAGGGCCCTCTCCATTCTTTGGCAATAAGCATTTATGATACATTTAAAGAATATCCAGAACATAGGTCTTCTGATCTTATGCAAAGAGTTTTATCAACAGGTAAGTTCACATAAGAGAGAGCTTCCAGATTTATTTCTAGGGGCCTGGAATATGATAATCTCCTCCTCTCCGCATTTCCCTCTAATCTTAGCCACGTTTGCCAGGCTTTGGAATTGGGGAGCATATCCGAAGAACCATAATACACAGGGAACATGGTCAAGCTCAGATCTTCATAGTGTCATATCTTCAGAATTATCACTTCCTAGAGGAAAGTAGTTGGATTGGCTCTTAAGGACTCCCCAGATCTCCTGAGAGCAAGGTCATGTGCTGTTTCAGTCAAGCAACACAGTGCTCCTGGCATACATAAATGAACAGCAGGGTACAAGAAACTCAAATCTAAATGTCAAAGCAGTTCAGATTCTTTTGTGGGCAAAATGTCACCTACCTTCTGTTATGGCAGTCAAGTGTAAGGGAGTACCCTGAAAACAAGAGGAGACTGGCTAAGCAATTAACAGATAAACACCTCAGAATGGTCCTTAAGTTGCCCCTGCAACAGAAGTGTTTCTGCTCATATTTCAAAGCTATACCACTAGAGATGCCATAGACCTATCTAGATGTAACTCAAAGGCAAGGGTCTCCTTCACCAGGAAACAGGCTCACAAATTTGCAGATTGGCTTTTCTACCTTTCCTCTACTCTTCCACTACTAGGCCGATATGTCAAAAGATGAAAGGGAGTAAGACATCTGTTGTTTTCATCCCCTGAAACAGGTATTGAAGGTATGGTACTCAGACCAAGTAGAGATCTCATGTCTCCACTCTATCAGCCTACTAACAGGCTGGAGCACTTATCCCAGGACTGTTGAACAGCAACTCCTAAACATTGCAATATCCCTTCATAGTAACAGGTGCTGCAAGCCTTCCATCCATCCCACTGGTGTTCACAATAGATCAATCCTAGGAAATATGACGTGTTTCAGCTCTTCTGTGTGTCCTACACGTTAAAACCTGATCATGTACCAACCACCATTGCATTCCATGTCTTAATATAAACCAGTCTCAGACTCAGGCTTATCCAAGTCTGATGTAGATCAGCCTCCAAGTTTGTTAGAGCAGCATCTCTAACCAAACCAGCAGTTCTCTTATCTTTTATGTCTGGGATCTCTCTTAATCCATCTATTCAAAATCTACTGTATACAATTACTTTGTATTTCTGTTCCATAAAGGCATAGTGGTCACCAAATCTCTGCTGTTAAGATACAAGACTTACTGCATTTTTCAAGAGGGGGAAAAAACAGTGGCTCTTTGGACTCTAAAATCTTTTGTTACAAAATGTTAACTTTTCATACGTTGCAAGAACTATTTTCCCCTCATTTTGCTCAAATACTCCACATCAGAAGGAAAAAGCATGGCACATGCTACTGTGAGGGAAGCAATTAAAATATACTTGATCAGTTCAGGAAAACATCATTCCTGTTCAGTTCCTTCCACCTTTAAATGCCTGGATCTGCAATGCATCCATATTTTGTGTATCTAGTGAACCAAGTGCTGTATCATTGAAGCCTATTCAGCCACAGATAGACTATTCCAAAAGGGATCAGATCCCATTCATTGTATTCCACAGTGGTCTCCTGGGCAGAAGATATGTCAGCCACAATAGGGGAAATCCATAAAATTGCCACCTTGTCAACATCAAGACTTTTTCATAAAATACTATAAGCTTTATTTTTCACTCCCAAGCAGAAGTGTCTTTTTAGCAGGAAGATGATCCAAGAGGTGATCCCAAAATTACTAATCTCTCTTACTGTAGAGAAGGGGAAATGATTCTCTTCTATTTTTCTCCCGTCATACTATTTTTTTTCTTACTGCTCTTTCTCCTGGGCGCCCAAGATATTTGGAACAGTTCAAGAATGGAAAAAATGTACCAGATTTCTTTTCTGTAACTGATTTATCTGCAGTTCCACACCCCCTTGAGTTAATTTTTTTCTGGATATATGTATGATGGCCAATTCAAGGTTCATGTGTATATACACCTCTACCCTGATATAACGCTGTCCTCAGGAGCCAAAAAATTTTACTGTGTTATAGGTGAAACAGCATTATATTAACTTGCTTTGATCTGCTGGAGCGCACAGCCCTGCCTCCCCGGAGCACTGCTTTACTGCGTTATATCCGAATTTGTGTTATATCGGGTCACGTTATATCGGGGTAGAGGTATATATTTAGCACAATTAAAGAAGGTATTAGAAGATTATAACATATTAATAATAAAACTTTTTAATGATTCCATACATCTGTGAAAGTACTCATTGAGCATGAAAGTGGGAGGGGAATACCTAACTCTCTGGAATTTTTTGGATGATTCTGAACTGCCACCAGTATTTTCAAAAAGAGAAGCACTACCCATATCCAGAAAAGAATTCTGTTGTATAAAATTACTTCATTTAATCATTTTATCTGATAGTTCTTAGTGTAATGACAGTTGTTCACAGTGACAGACGTGTGTGTTGGATTGGAGAACTCGGCCTGTTGTATGTTTGTCCTATTGTGTGTTTGCCAAATAAATATCTTGTGCTTAAAAATATCTTTTAAATAGAGCTTTTTTGCATGTTCCGGTTTCTAGTATTTTATTTTAAATGGTGAAGATATTAAGTCTCATCAAATTCCAACCATTTGTGAACATACAGTATTGTTTTCTTTTTTACATGTATACGTTGCTGCATGTTATGTTGCATGTTACTCTCAATTTTTAATGAAAGAAACCATGATCGTCTCAATTCTCTATCCTTTCCAGCCACTTGAATACTCGGAGAGCTTCTCTTCTTATCTGTGTTCTGATTACATCTTTGTCTTCCTCCCCTACTTTGCAGTATATGAATTTAATTTTAAACTTTGATCACTTAAGGGAATTCTCAGTAAATCATACTACATACTTGACTGGAAGAACTTTCTTAACAAGATGTAAAATTTATAGTTAGGTACATCGTGTTCATAAATTGTTTTAACTCTGATTTTTTTTAAATATGACCTGCAATTAGGATGCCAGAAGTCCAGTAACTTGACAATTATATGCTGAATGTTACAAATAGCAAAGGTAAAGGGCATTCAGGATATAATTTGTTTTAAACTTTGCATTCTCATGTCTCACTAAAGTCCAGGTCATCAGTTTTGACTTCATTTGATGTCCAGTACATACGTAATATGCAGGTGAAGTTGCATCTGCCATGGAATAAGGAGACAGTCTAGGAAGTAAACTGTTCTTTTACTGTATTGCATAGTTTTGCAAAGATTCTTTTAATGTAGTTTACACCCTATGGAGTACAAGATATTTAAAAAGAAACTGCAGTCTTCAAATGTGTTGAGGCCTTTTGTTTTTGTAAGTACTTAATGGACCACCCCACTCTCTAGTGGATTCTAGTGTGGGGTTAATGTCACCATGTTGGTATTGGACCACGGAGCAAGGGCTGGCAGTCGTACAGAATTGCTGGGTGTTTGTTCAATCTGTTTGCAGGTCACTTTCACTTATACTGAAAGAATGACAACACAGATTTTTTTGCTCATCTTGTTTTAAAGAGCAAGGTGAGATATTTAAAAGTTTGTTGTATTAATGATTCTTTTTATAGTTTTTGGTTTATAAATGAGTAATTCTCTTGAAAGAAAAAACAAATGAGGGACAATAACTAAACTGTGAAGGTATTGCTGTTTCTTACATTTTACCAAAAATAATTATATTGTGCAGTTTGATATATAATTTACAGTTTTATGAGTTTTCTCTTTCTAACAAAATGTTCACTAATTTCAAGAGGTATTTTTTTAGCCCACATTATAATTGTATTTATCCTTTATGGGAAAAATAAAATGTTTTTTCACTGTTTTCAGAACTGTTCGTCAGATGGCACAGGAACAATTCTTTTTAATGGCTACCAGGTGTTGTATGGGACAGAGACCTCTGCTTTTCTTCATTACACTGCTGTTTACTGTGTTAGGGGTAAGGCATTTGAAATTAACACTTTCATTATTCTAGTACAGTTTGATGATAGGATAAAATTATTTCAATAAAAAGTACATTACTAGCATGTATAATACACTTGAATTTACATGTTTTGAACATTTTTTCTTTGATTATGCTGCTATGGCTCTTATATTGCAGTGTGTTATAGGATAATTCCAATTTGATAGAGGTAAAAATGGTCTCATGCAAATACTACAAATATATTTTTAAAATGTAACTATTTTGCCATTTACTTTTAACTTTTTTTAAAAATGTTTACTCCTTAAATTAGATAAATATGCATAAATTATGAATATATTTGTGAAGCAGTTCTTCCTTCATTTCCTGTGCCTGTCAGGACTTTCAAATTCAGTGTACTTCTGGCTCTGTACTAAATGTTTCATCTCTTCAGTTGATCTTTGCAAGTTAGTGAAAGAAGCTGCTTTTTCAAATATTTAGGTTAAAAAAAAGTCATTTTTAAGTTTACACACAACTGTTAATTTCTTGAAATCTTAAACATTTTCATTTTATTTTTCCATTAAAATTCTATTCAGTTTAGGACAAAACTGGGTTTAGTGGCTCCAAATAAAAAAGGCATTTATCAGTTATACATTATTTATTTATTTTTGTGTTATAGAGTACTGCAAGAGAAAGAGCTAAGCATTCAGGAGACTACTTCACCCTATTAAGACACCTTCTTAACTACGCTTACAACAGTAATATTAATGTGCCCAATGCTGAAGTTCTTCTTAATAATGAAATAGACTGGCTTAAAAGGATTAGGGTAAGTTGTAATATCAGGTGAATTATAGAGATTGGTTTTCCAAAAATTCATATTAAAATCTAGTTGTAAATTTTACAAAAAATCTATAATTTCAAGTCTTGTAACATTTTTTTTTTTAAATGTTAGGATGAAGTGAAAAGAACAGGAGAAACAGGTGTTGAAGAGACAATCTTAGAAGGCCACCTTGGGGTAACAAAAGAGTTATTGGCATTCCAAACCCCTGAAAAGAAATATCATATTGGTTGTGAAAAGGGAGGTGCTAATCTCATCAAAGTAAGTTACAGTTTTTATTATATGTTAATTTTTAATATAATTACTTTGAAACCAGTTAAAAAAAAATTCGGAGAAACTTTTTGTTTTACAGAATGGAACCACAAAAGTGCCTCATTCCATGAAACATTTTTTGTTTGTAAAACAAATGGTTCTACTTGGAATTTATTAAACTTTTCAAAGTATAATGGACATGTTGGTCTGTTAAGAATACTTAGCATTTGCATTGCCTTTTACATCTTCAGACCACTGTTCGTTGGTTTGTTACAACTTAGCGAGATAACTTTATACTTAAAGCCCCACTTAACTTGTACTATTGCAGAAATTGTGGCTTCCACCACAATTTTGATAGCCCCCACTGTCAGCACTGGGCAGCCGACAGCAGAAGCCCTCGCTCTCAGCCCCATGTTCCCACTCTCAGCCCTGGGAGGCCAACAGCGGAAAATCGCAGAAAAGTAATAACGGAGTTTATTACCACAAATAATTTCCACTGTTACTTTTCTGCAATTTTCTCTGTCTTGTTCAGAACAATCTTCCCACAATTCAAGTAGGGCCTTTTATTTATATCCTTTTGTTGCTTCAGTTTCCCCAGCTGCAAGTTAGATTGACAAACAATGCATAGTGAGACAGATATAGAGCACAGAAATTATTTTTCCTTCCGTGTCCTAAATTCAGTCTATTAGCTCTTGCTAATTAATTTATTGTTCTTTTGTGTTCAAGTTTATGTGCAACACCATTGTGTTGTCTGAATAGCTGGTTAATCAAGTGTTTTCTGTGCATCAGTAGGGTGATAGCTCTGAGCTTTGAAGCTCTCTTGTTGAGAACACAAAGCAGTAACTAGAATAGTACTTTCCAAAGGCGATACACTAATTTAGCAAGATTTGTCACTGATCCAGATTGATTAGAGATTTACAATTACATTCTAAAAAGAGAATTAACTTGAAGATAGAATATTTCCAAAAGAAATAAGACTACCACTTTAATATCTTTTTTTAGGCTCCTCTTTATTATAGAATGAAATACATTTTAGTTTATCTATATTCTTTTCAATCATCTCTCTAACAAATGTTGTACATCTCTACCCCGATATAACGCGACCCAATATAACACACATTCGGATATAACATGGTAAAGCAGCACTCCGGGGGTGCGGGGCTGCGCATTCTGGCAGATCAAAGCAAGTTTGATATAACGCGGTTTCACCTATAACGTGGTAAGATTTTTTGGCTCCCGAGGACAGCGTTATATGGGGTAGAGGTGTAACGCTTTCCAGTCTGTTGAAAAATGCTTCAGTTTTTTAATAGTAACGGGTAACAACTTCTCTGTTTTTCAGGAATTGATAGATGACTTCATCTTTCCAGCTTCCAATGTATATTTACAATACATGAGAAATGGAGAACTGCCTGCTGAGCAAGCCATACCAGTCTGTAGTTCACCAGCTACCATTAATGCTGGTTTTGAGTTGCTAGTAGCACTAGCAGTGGGGTGTGTCCGAAACCTCAAACAAATAGTAGACACCTTGACTGAAATGTATTACATAGGTACAGCAATCACTAGTATGTAGCATTTTAACCATCTATTTTTCATTGTTTAATTTATGCATTGTATATGTGTTTCCTCCCACTTACAACTTGTGCTGTCAACTGATTCTGATGCGAATTACACCCACCCACCCACACACACACCAATTGAAAGAATCTTTGACTTTACAAACTTAAAGTTAATCACTCCAAAGTTAGGGAATGCCAGAGTTAAGGTTCCTTCTGCAACCTTACTTTGGCTCCATGGTATGTATGCATTATGACAGTCTTTAATAACTTGATCATGTCCCAGTCTCCTTGCCCAGACTCTCCCAGTTTATTTTCCACCCCCATAGTCCCTGTCTCCCACTTAATCTTCCTCCCTGAGCTCCTTGCCCTATATGTGTCCCTCATCCCCTGTCTACTTGTCCCAGTCAGCCCCAGTTCTTCCATTGCACTCCAGCTCCTCATCAGATTTGTCTCCCAGCACCTTTTTCTACTCCTTAGTCCACTCCCCCACAGATCCACTTCTTGTTTCTTTTGCATTTGAATCTGGCAGCTTCCTCCTCTATGCTCCCTGGGCCCACAAGAGGGTCACTGAGGGTGTACACTGCAATGTAAGCCCAATATAAAATACATTGTATTTTAACCTAAGTTAAGAATTTTTTGACTCATGCTCAAACCAAGGTCTCTGGCATCCATGATGCAGTGTGCAAACCAGAGTTAAAGTAACCATATCCCAGAGTCCCTAGGCTGCCCATGGCGTGCCCACACCCCCTCTATGTGGCTGCTCTGGCCCTAGGACCGTAGTGCGCTGTGGGAAAACTTTACTGCCCACCCTGAACATTACCAGAAAGCAGCTCGCTTTGCAAAAGGCTCGATCTGTTTTCTCTGCATTGCAAACCCAGGAGGCTCTCTGATAGTGTGCTTGCAGATAGGTGATCAGACCAGAATGAGTTAACACTGACCTGAATTTCTGCAGTTTGCAGAGGGAGTGTGGTGTCCATTTTCAATAGAGTGGATTCCAGATTGTTGGGATAGAGAGGACTAAGGAATTTGTCCCATGGAATTGTAGGATACTTCCGGATGACTCCCAGGACCTGAGTCAAGTGGGGCTGTGTCTACACTACAAAGCAGTAGGGCTTGAAACCTGGGTCCCAGCTTGACTCAAATCCAGCCCTGCAGATCCTGGGACCATGCATTTGAGCCTTGAGTTAGCACAGTTGCAGTATAGATGCAAGGGGGGTCTAGCCAAGCAAGGGCTTACGTTACAGTGTAGACATATCCTGAGAGCACGGGAGACCATCTCCCTTCTCTCAGTTCTGGTGCCCAGACCCAGCAGAGTCTGGAGCAGTCCAGCAGGGCAGTTGCAGGGAAAGTCTTGAAGAGCCTTGGGCTGGAGCATGCCCCATGCAGATAGAATCTTCAGGGAATTTAGTTGCTACTGTCTAAAGTCTGAGCATATGCAAACTATGATTTTTCAAAGGCTTATAACTTTTCTCCAAATTTGGATGGATTTTCATAGGGATGGCAAAGGCACGGGAGCCTATATATATACACAATGGATCACTAGCTTATGGGGAAAAAAATTATAGGTCACTTTCAAATCAGAGTTGCTTGCGTTAGTGTTGCTGGGACATCACTAGGTTGGCCTGTTGGTCACTGATTTTAACTTACTTGGTGACAGTAAAATACGAGTTGAGTCTGTGGGGGGTGGATTAAAGGAATAGTTCAAGTGCTGGTTCCTATGTGTATTCCACATGTGGCCATGCATGCACTTCATGCACCTGAGATTGAAGACTTCTAGCAAGTACTGTCTGTTGGTCTGGGCCTCTGCACAGTTGCTTCCCTCGTGCTCTTTACTGAGAGCATAAGGGGTGATGCAGACCAACATCTCTCAAGTTCCTTCTTATTGCCTCATGGCCTGAGTCGGAATCCTGTGTCCAAAGCTATCTTTGCATCATCTTTCAAAACCTGTAACTATAATTGTATATAGTTTTAGTATTCATAATGTTTTAGCATTTTAGTGTTTTTATAATCTAGTTAGTTTAGTTTCTCTCCATCTCAGGGATCCTGTGGAGAAGGACTATGCTTAAAGTCCTGAGATTTAAGAACTGTCTCCTTCTCAGTCAGTGATGAATACCAGTGTTTCCTTTACAGTCTTGGGGAGGCCATTGTCTCTGCTAAGTTCAGCAGCTGCCACTCTTTCCCTCCCCAAACCTGTGAGGGACAAGAGCTCTGACTGAGAAAGTACCTCAAGGAGAAAGCCATGGGACCCCACGTGGATCCAGGCCAGGGAGACCCTCTTGTTTTACAGCAAGCTCAAGCTCAGAAGCAGAGGCCAGAGCTGCTAAGCCCAGGGAATTGCTAGATCTGGGCTTTTGACGAGACTAAAGGGCTCACTCATATACTCAAGGACAGATCCCCTTCCAGGTCTTCTCCTGAAAGAAAGGATCCCTCCCCTACTCTGTCCAAGTTGGACAAGTCCTCATGCATGGGTCCTAAAGACCTATGACCATCTAAACCTCCAAATTATGAGGATAATGTGCAAAGGAGAAAGGATCCATTGGTACCAACTCCAGCTCTTAAACCTAAGGATCAATACATGCTGCCACCAACTAGGAACTCCAGTTAGGACTTCTCTTACATGGTATCATCTTGTCCCCAGAAGTACCCACTGACCACCATGACCATGGATGTGCTGGATCTAACCACTGTGACACTTCACTCTCCAGGATGGACTGAAACCTATACTTTTCCAGAGGATATTTTCGCCCTTCTTTATCCTCAATTGCCTCTCCCTTCGGGTCTGGTTCTCCTGAGTGACATATCCACACTGGGGGAGGAAACCACCTCAAGGAGAAAAGGATACTCCATATCCTGTTCACAAGTCGGAACATTCACCCACTGAGTTGGCCAGCTCAGATGTTCTAGACAAGCCATTGCTTCCACAGAAGACGACTAGTCTGGACGGAGACTCTGGGAGGTCTTGGATCCATCCTCCACTCAGATATCACTACCCATGGGACCAGTGATACCTGTTGTCTTGGGGTCCCCCCAGTGGGTTGACCCTTCAAACTGGCCATATTGGTGCCTGTAAGATCCCTACATTAGGCACCTTGGATCTGTACATGGATACCACTGGCCTTCCTCCTCTAGCCAATGCCAGCTGGCTCTGTCGGCATGCAAGGGGGAAGAAATCGAACCAGATTCACTGGTACCAATGGTTCTGATGGTGTCACCTTCCTCACCTGATGAGGCAATTGCCCCATGCTTGCCATCCCCACCTGACTACCACAGGCGGCAACAAAAGCTCCTGCAGAGGGTGGGGAGTGAGATCCAGATTCCACTTGACAGTTTGCAGCCCTCTGAATCCCGGTCAGGTGATCCACACAGCAAACAAGGCCATTGTGAAACCAGCCAGGGTAGTTTAGCATACTCCTGCTTCCTATGTTCCCATCCTGAAAATGGCTGAGAGGCAATATTTTGTACCAGTTAAAGGGGCAGAGTTTCTGTTTACTCTCACTGCCCACAACTCCGTAGTAGTACAAGCAGCCAGGCTTATAGCACTGCAAGGCAATTCTTGCAGACAAGGGCACTTAAAAGCCGTGACCTTCTGAGAGAGGAGGTATTTTTATCCGCCCCCAGCTTTCTGTTCAAAATTGCTAACTATGAGTCTTTATTAGCAAAAAAATGTTTTCACAAACACTTGAAGTTCAAAGACAAACTCTACAGGAGGACAGAGCCCAATTTCAAGTAAACTCTCTTCAAGCTGCAGTGGGCATGACTGATACTTCATTAGCGGTATAGCTACAGCTGTAGTGATGAGGTGTGAATCTTGGCTCCACTTCTTGGGGTTCCATAGGGAAGTCCAGAAATACCATTGAGGACTTGCCCTTTGAGGACCCTAATCTAGTCAATGAAAAGACTAATATTTATGCTTGCTAAGGACTCCAGGACAACTCTCGACTCCTTGGGGATTTATACCCTGGCCCCAGATTGAAAATACCATAAACCAAGTGTACAAGCCAAGACCTTTCCCTCAGCTATTCTACCACCAGTTCCTTACAAACTGCTGCGCAAATGTCAAAGAGCATAAAGACCTAGATATGCAGCTTCCTCCACCACAGCTATATCCATTCAATCCCCATCCACCAATCAGGTTACTTTTGATGGGATGCTTGAGAACCATGTATCTTTATTGATACCACTCCCTACTGCCTCCCAAACCTTTGGTTGCCTCACCCTTTTCACCCACAGTTGGAGGGGAATAACAACTGACAGGTGGGTACTAGAGATCATTCCATCCAACTACAATATCGAGTCTCTTCCCCCTCTTCAGGGACCATGCTCGCAAGGAAATCCTCTGTCAGGAGGTGGACTGTCTTCTACAGTGCAGGGCTGTAGAGTAATATATCTGCAAAGAAAGAAATTAGGAAAACACGTAGACTGTCACGATAGCAGAGCAATCGTGGGGACAAGCATTATTGGGTCAGAGACTCTCCAAGTAGATGTCCGTCTGTATCATTCTTTATCATCTGTGTGTAATTCTTTCCCCGGAAAGGGTGAGGGCCCATTCCACTAGAGCACAGGCAACCTCTGTAGCATCTCTTTAAACGTTTGTAAGGCTGCAACTTGGAGTTCCATCCATTATGCCTTAGTCCAGGCCTCTTCTGCAGAACCACCTGTTGGGACAGCAGTATTACAGACATGTACCAGTTGCATCCTTGCTTCCTGCTCCTGTTTGAGTACTGCGTACCAATTACCCACATATGAAAATACACAGGGAAACCAGCACTCAAAGAAGAAATGGAGGTCACTTACTTGTAACCAGATCTGCTTAGAGATGTGTGGTCCTTATCTATAGTCCACTGCCCACTCTTCTTCTCCACAGCTTTGAATCCTATATGATTCACGGTAAGCGAGAGTCCTAGAGAGGCATTGGTCCGCACCATCTTATACCTTTGGTGCAGAGCATGAGGGGAGCAACTGTTCAGGGGCGGACCAATGCACTCTACTTTCTAGAAATCTCCAGTCTCGGGCATGTGGAGTGAACCCACATCTCGAAGAACCTCCAGTTATAAGTAACAAACATCCATTTTCAGAGAAAAACCCAACTGTAAGCCATATTGATATCTTTATGTGAAATTGCATACAACTGTGAAGTAAAATGTGTGGCATAAACAAACATGATGTAGAATAAGATATTTAAGAGAACTATAGTCTGACTAGAGATGTATTCTTTTACACATTTCTTTACTTTGATAAGGAAACAAGTTACAGAGCCAAACTGGTGCAGTATTCTGAACTCTGATTCCTTGTCACTGCTAATGGATTTTGAATTCTTCAACCTTTAAAAGGTGAATCATTGGTCTCAAGGGAAGAAGTACTTCTGCTAATTTGGCACTAGCTATGTTTATTTTTAAATTGGTTATATAAGATACTTTTACTTAAAGATTTCACTTAAACTGTCATTGTCAACAAATGAGGTCATTAATTTTAGAGGTTTTTAACTATTTTCTGTTTGAAGGTTTGGTAAGTTAAACTTTGTTTAATATGATATTGTGAACAAATAGTAATTTCAGTTTTATGGAATTGCCTTGATTATCATAATATTGTTTTGTAATAAAATAATTTTTTAATCAATTTTGGTTATTCTCTTGTAGCTTGTGAAGCCCTTACAGAATGGGAATATTTGCCACCTGTTGGGCCTCGGCCATCAAAGGGATTTGTAGGATTAAAAAATGCTGGTGCTACTTGTTACATGAATTCTGTCATTCAGCAGCTATATATGATTCCAGCTATCCGAAATGGTATTCTTGCAATTGAAGGCACAGGCAGTGATGTAGACGATGATATGTCTGGAGATGAGAAGCAGGACAATGAGGTAATTATACAGATGACCTGCTGGTCATCTGTTTTAATACTTTCAAGTCATTATAACTTTTTTCATCAGATAGAATTTTATTTTAATGGGGTTGCCTTACATTTCTAGCAACAAAACTATAATATAATATTTCTTATTTGAAAATGCTAGCAACTAGAGTAGAAGATCCAAAAGATTAAAGGTCAGGCTTGCTTTTTCCCCTTCATTTTTTTTTCCCTAGTTTGGAATCCGTGATTGAAAATGTCATCTACAATGTAGATTTAACAGTCTACGTGTAGCATGTATAACTTAAAATAGAGGTACAATATGTAAATTACTAGTTTCCTCCAATAATCGTTCTGTAAAGTTAGGGTGCGCCATACTGTACATGGTTACCTTGTTGCTTGTTTTAGTTCTCCTATATTCTGCTTATATTCATTATGTTAATGAAGATTACATGACTGTGTTTTTGATAGAGCAATGTTGATCCTCGGGATGATGTGTTTGGTTATCCACATCAGTATGAAGATAAACCAGCATTAAGTAAAACAGAAGATAGAAAAGAATACAATATTGGAGTTCTGAGACATCTCCAAGTCATCTTTGGTCATTTAGCAGCTTCCAGACTACAGTACTATGTACCAAGAGGTTTTTGGAAACAATTCAGGTAAATAGAAAATTGGTTTTTAATATTGATTTCCGTTCACTGAGACTATTAAAATATAATAGTCAGTTATATGAAAAAAGTAATAGACATAAGCAGTTTGTATAAATTTTAAGATTTATGTGGCTTTATATGTATGTGCTATTTAGAATGGTGGAAAAGTAAGCTGAATTAAGCAGAAGTAACAGGGACATCTTTGAACTCTAGCAGTTTTTGAGACTTAGCAGCCAGATATTCGGTTATGTGAAAGGGAATGTTTAGTTTTTGTACCAGTTGATTCACAACACCATAAGCAGTTACCTATGCTCAGTAAAAGTGAATAGAGGTATTATTATTTCAGTGTATTTTTCTGTCCTCCAAAAATACCCCCAAAACATTTTTCTTTTTTTCTTTTTAGACTTTGGGGTGAACCTGTTAATCTCCGTGAACAACATGATGCTTTAGAATTTTTTAATTCCTTGGTGGACAGTCTAGATGAAGCTTTAAAAGCTTTGGGGCATCCAGCCATGTTAAGTAAGGTTTTGGGAGGTTCCTTCGCTGATCAGAAGATTTGTCAAGGATGCCCACATAGGTAAGTGTTTCGTTTCGCCTTTTTCACACTTAAACAGTCTACATTTATGTGAGAAGATGGTTACCAAAGTGGTGTTAAGCAAATAAACTGCCTTATAAAACTCTTCCTGTTAGAAGGATAAATTGGAAAAAAAAATTAATATTGAGGATATATTTCGCCTTTAACGGAATTTACTATCTTGTCTGGGTAAAGCCTTAACATTATGTACAGTGCATTAGTGTTTCTGTTGATCTTATTGCTCCCACTATCAACTGTGTTTAGAAATTCCTAAATCACTGTGTGTGTGTGTGTGTGTGTGTGTGTGTGTGTGTGTGTATAAACACAAACCATTTGTACTAGAATAGGAGTGCCTTGAGGGCCAAATACACTTCACAGAGTCCTAAAACATGCCCCACTGCTGTGTTCACCCTGGAACAACATGGTGAAGATCCAGCTGACCAAATTGCAAGTTTTTCTGTTCAGTTCAAGCACCAAGCTTTTTCCATTAAATAACAAAGATGCAAATTAAATCAAATATTATAGTAGTAATACAATTATTTTTATTTAAAATAATTTAACTTAAACATATTTATGAAAGGTACACTTTCTGACATGGCTTTGACTTAATGTGTTCCAATGTGACCTTCAAATTACAGTCATAGGAATGAAGCAGCAATGTATGGAGACAACCAATTAGGACGCATCTTGGACAGTAGTTGACCTTATTGGTATTTTATCAAATGAAAGGAAACTATGCATAGATCAAAAGGATTCTGCCTGTTCCACATAAATGTAAAGAATCTTTTTTTCTCTAATTTGTAAGCAGTTGTATATTCTCCTCTATGATAAAATTGCTGCTATTTTGAATCCATTCCTTCAAAACATTCAGTGACGTCAGCTGTACAACGCTCGTGAATTTGGAACTTTTACTTCCCTGCCATCTCTCTCATATGAATAAGATTCAAGAATTTTTTGTTTTGCTGTCCAACTGAGCGGCCATGCAGTATGTAGGTTCTTCATTCTGATTTGCTGCTTATATACATTAATGCCCCAATGTGGTGCCCGCGGGCGCCGCAGCGCCTGCTGGGGCGTCCAAGTGCGTCCGCGTACTAGCCAGCAGATGAGCATCCACCGAAAAGGCCGCCGAAATTCAGCAGTGACGCCTCTGGATGACGTCACGTGTCGGCGGCATTTCAGCAGATGCTCGTCCGCTGTCATGGTCCTCTGTGGCTTCTTGTCTGGCACCCGCCAGACGAAAAAGGTTGGGGACCACTGCATTAATGTATATTTGGATCATTGGAATGCATCATTTTCATGCTTTATATAACTCAAAAATAGATCCTTTTTTGACATTTTCTTGAAGCTTTGATTTGAGACTAAGCATTAAGAATTCATTCCAAAAAGATTGTGTGACTAGAACAGCTCTTTCAGCCTGTATTTATGGTAGGTACAACATCACACTCCCTCTCTGGAAGAAGAAACAGGAGTCTGCTGCTCGCTTTCCTCAAGGTCTCATCATTGTCTCAGATTTTGTTAAAACAGTGTCTGCCATGTTTAAAGAGACATATTTTTGCTGCTTTTAGGACTAAATCAAGCAAAACTGCTGCTAGCTAGGGTATTCACTGCTGTAAATAGATCTGTTAAAATAAATGGGACTATTCAAAGAAGTAAACGTCTCACCTAATAGTGTGTTTACAGTACTGAGCCTGTAGGATTGTACAATTATTTAAAGCTTTGCAGCTCACTAATTAAATGACCACAGTTCTATTCTTACTAAAAAAGGGGATTTTTAAAAATTGTTTTACCCTTAGCTTAGCAAGAGACAGTTATATGTAATTTTTCTTACATTGTTTCTTACCTATAATTAAAGGGATATCAACTTTAAATGTATGCATAGGCTTGACAGAATTTCTATTTAATTTTTTATAGTTTTGACAGATATCAATGTTCTTAATATTTTTATTTTTATCTGTTAAAATTTTCACAGTTGTAGGAAATTATGGTGGAGGGTCAGGCAATAATTTAGTAAGAGTAGTTGTGATCCAAAAAGTTAAAATTTTATACCAGTTAAAACACAAATTGTTAATTTCACATCAAAATATACAAAGTAAATATCTTTAAATCATACCTTAAGTTCTCAATCAGCATTTTTCTTACTTTGCCTATCTGTCCAGTTTGCTGCTTATTGGTGGAATTATTTTTCATCTGTTTATGTGTGCACAGTAAAATAGACATTTACTGACATTTACCAATAAAAATCCAATTCTTCTTAGCCTATGTATGCACTTTCAAACACATGAGCTAAAAGTATTTTCAGGTACTATACCTGTCTCTGAATGCCCCTACCAATTTGTGGTTTTACAGTTGCATTTTCCTCTCTCCAAAATATTTTTCTGTTACGTTGCTGTGCCAAAGTCCTGCTCAGCAGGAGAAACTGAGTGACTGTACAAAGAAACCAGTGGGACTGACTAGACATTGTGTTGTCAAGCACTCTATACAGAAAAGTATAATCTGATGTTACTTATAAAAAGAAATGCACCTATTGCTATAACTGAGCAGCTATTAAGATTGAGACCAACTGTTTTAACAGATCATTTTTCTAAGTGCTCTAAAATCTATGTACGTACTTGGTTTGTTTTGAAATTTGCAATGCCTCATGAGTGTCCAGGGTAGGATTAGTGGTTGAAATTTGAGCAAGAGGTTCATAGTAACACATCTGCTAATCTGCTCCAACTAATCCCGCCACCATTCAATACAACTACACCTAACACATTGAACACAGCTGGAGTGCACGCAGATAAGTGCTGCAAGTCAGATCTGCAGTGCCACACAAACTGTAGCATATGCTTTTAGTCATTCTTCATGTCTGCTTACTGTGGTACCATCTTTACTGATTCACTCGAAGTGGCTGTTAGCTTCAGGGGATGGAGTTGAGTTTTCTGTGGTAAATATTTATTTTTGTAAACCCTTTATCCTTTTTTTTTTTTTTTGGAGTATCAATCACCTGGTGGAGGGGTGCGGTTTGAGAAGGAGATCATGTTGAAGCTTAATACAAACCTATTGTATTTTGAACACATCAGACTGTTTTAAAAATAATGATCTACCATTTTGAATTAGCACTTAAGAGGAAGTAATTTCAACTGTCATCTTTGATAGTCAAAGCAGTGACTTTAAATACATAAGTTTATATAATAAAGAATGGCTTCTTATTTTAGAATGTCAAACTGTTGTAATCAAATGTCTAACAAAACTTTTTATGCTAGAATGTTTTGCAAACCATGTAAAATTGCCAGACAAACACATTTGTATCTCTCTCTCTCATCCTGCCCTTTCCCTCCTCCACCCCCCATCATATCTGTAGGTACGAGTGCGAGGAATCCTTTACAACTCTGAATGTAGATATTAGAAATCACCAAAACCTGCTTGATTCTTTGGAACAATATGTCAAAGGAGACTTATTGGAAGGTGCAAATGCATATCATTGTGAAAAATGCAACAAAAAGGTAATGATCCTTTTTGTGATTTATTTTTGTGCAAGTTTGTTACTGGTTTAACAAAGTTTTAGCTTGTTTTTAGCATACTGTATTTAAATTTGGTGATTTTTTAGCACATAGATAACTTATCAGTCCGTGGTTGGGTGGGGGCAGTTTCACTGTGAATATTTCTGAGAAACAATCATTTATTTAAATAAAAGACTTTAGAATTTGTGCCAGGAATCCAGATCTCAAATAACCAACATGCTTCTCTCCTACATCTAAAGTTACTGCAGCCCTGTTTTTTAGTGGTGAAATTTTTTTCAAAAGTGTGTATCTGCTTATGGAAAATTGAATTGGTAAGCAAACCTTTCAGAAGTAACTTGGAAATTTGTTTGAACTGTATAACAGATCAGATGATCTCATGGTGATGTAGGCTGTAGAGAACTGCTACAGTTTTAATAGTTAGCAATAATTCAATGAGATGTTAAGGATGATATTTTACTTCCAAGGCCATTGCATGCTCATTTTATTACATTTGAAATGCTGTTTACACCACGTTGTTTGCTTTGCAGCCAAGATTATATTGATGCTGAAGTTTCTCAGTATATTATTGATAAACATTTACAGTATTTATTAAATGGGTTTTTCATCATTAGACCTTAGATTTTGTGTTGAGTGATAATGAAAATTTAAGAATCAATATCTGTCAATATACTGTTATGTTTTTTTAGGTTGATACAGTGAAACGCTTGTTGATTAAGAAGTTGCCTCCAGTTCTTGCTATCCAGTTAAAACGATTTGACTATGACTGGGAAAGGGAATGTGCAATCAAGTTCAATGATTATTTTGAATTTCCACGGGAGCTGGACATGGAGCCTTATACGGTGGCAGGTGTAGCTAAACTGGAAGGAGATGATGTAAATCCTGAAAATCAGTTGATACAAAATGAACAGCCAGAAAATGAGCACTCTGGGAGCACTAAATACAGGCTTGTTGGTGTACTAGTACACAGTGGTCAGGCCAGTGGTGGACATTATTACTCTTACATTATCCAGAGAAATGGTGGAGATGGTGAGAAAAATCGATGGTATAAATTTGATGATGGAGATGTAACAGAGTGTAAAATGGATGATGATGAAGAAATGAAAAATCAGTGTTTTGGTGGAGAGTACATGGGGGAGGTGTTTGATCATATGATGAAGCGCATGTCCTACAGACGCCAGAAGAGGTGGTGGAATGCTTACATTCTTTTTTATGAACGTATGGACACAATGGATAAAGACAATGAACTGATCAAATATATTTCAGAACTAGCTATGACCACTAAACCCCACCAGATTAAAATGCCATCAGCCATTGAGCGAAGTGTACGGAAACAGAATGTGCAATTCATGCATAACCGTATGCAGTACAGTCTAGAATATTTCCAGTTTATAAAGAAATTGCTTACTTGTAATAGCGTCTACTTAAATCCTCCTCCAGGTTAGTATTTGAAAACTTCTTATAATATATTGTTCTTATAAAAAAAAATTAGTCTCTGTTGCCAGGAAATATTTTATGATCATTGTCTAGAATTCTTGAGTCCTAGCAAAAGTTAATTTATTGCATTTTGTTTTGAACATCTTTTTTTCTAATGGGTACTGCTTTTCTTTAAGGTTACCTGCACCATTAGAATAGTTTTTCTGATTTTCATTTTTAAAAGGATTTATTAAGTTATTTTTTATCTATTATGTTAAACTGTTTTTCAAAAATCACTAAACTTAAATAGAAGCAGCAAAGAGTCCTGTGGCACCTTATAGACTAACAGACGTTTTGCAGTATGAGCTTTCGTGGGTGAATACCCACTTCTTCAGATGCAAGACTTGCATCTGAAGAAGTGGGTATTCACCCACGAAAGCTCATGCTGCAAAACGTCTGTTAGTCTATAAGGTGCCACAGGACTCTTTGCTGCTTCTACAGAACCAGACTAACACGGCTACCCCTCTGATACTAAACTTAAATAATTCTTATGGATACCAGATTTATTAAATTTCTAGAATACTGTTGCCCTTTTTTTCCTGCCATCCCTTTCTTGAAGTCTTACTTGTTTGTTGAAGTTACATACCTTTCGTTTAAGTGTTTGTTAGTAAAGGCAGAAGTAATTAGCAGCAGCTGCTTTGGTTGATTAACTCCATCACTCAGCTGTTATCTAACCAGATTTTCAAGGTTTGGTCTAATTTTTCAGAAGTGACTAATATCTCAAGTTTGGCACATAGAATTACCTGAAAGCAGCCTATTGTTTTTCAGAGAGTGGAACGTGAGCACTGGCTTTTTAAGGTATCTCAAGTTAACCCATAATTACTGTTTGCTTTTGAAAGATAAGGCCTTAATCAGTAATGAGAGGCTCTGGGCATTATGTTAGATTCTATTTTGACCAGGTTTATGCTACTAAACAAGAACATTAGTTAGTCATTTTGCCAATTGTAGGTAAAATTGTTTTTTATTTTTTCTACACTTGAGTTTTTTCATTTTTCTTTAGGACAAGATCACCTGTTGCCTGAAGCAGAAGAAATAACTATGATTAGTATTCAGCTAGCTGCTAGATTTCTCTTCACCACAGGATTTCACACAAAGAAAATAGTCCGTGGCCCTGCTAGTGATTGGTATATTTGTCTTTAACAATGACTCTACTGTTTTGACAGTTTGGTTTCCTTTAACGAAATTCAAGTTGTGTAAAAATAGTGTTAAAACTGTTTGAGGTGTTCATTCCATGCCTCTTTCAAATGTGTATGTGGAGATGAGAGCTAAATCTGGATGGGAAAGTACAAAGGAGATATTGAGCCCTAAATTGAAATGAGAGCTAGCCTCCTTTTGATGTGTATGATGATGATTGTGCAGGAATAAGCTATACCATAGTAAAGGTTGTGTTACAGAATTCAGGTTTAACAATATTTTCTGTAAAAAAAATTTCCATTGCAATGGCAAAAACCAAAACATAAAATATAATCTCTGAGCACTGTTTGAATTTCTCATGGTGGTTTGATGAAAAATGACCTGGTGCAGAGAATTGCAAGTTTACAGTCACCACTTCTGTCAGTTTTTTGCTGGATTGTCCGTTTTCTTTGTTATCCCTTTTGCAAGAAATCTAATACACACATCATCTCCCCATTTTAAAAATACACTAGCTGAGAGTTTATGCAACTTCACTGCCTAAACCAAGAGCCCGGGTCTGAAACATGAGAAACCCATCTGAGGCTCTGTACCGTACTGCCTTTCAGAAAGGCTAACCCAGGGGTCGGCAACCTATGGCATGCATGCCAAAGATGGCACGAGAGCCAATTTTTAATGGCACACGGCTGCCTGCTGGGACTCCGCGTGCCATTAAAAATCCTGCCAACGTGGCAAGCCGCAGGGTCCGTGCTCCCAGGCCGGAGCGTCTGGCTGAGTGTAGAAAGCTGCCCGGCCCCTCCCCCGCCTTCCCCTGGAGCCCTGCTGCTGCGCCTGCAGTGCTCTGGAGGCCGGGGCTGCATGCTCCCGTGGGGCAGCATTTGGCTCTGTGGGGAGGGAAAGATGCTCCCCGCTCATCCGGATCCCTGCTGCTGTGCGTGCAGTGCTCTGAGGGGCGGGGCGGGGATGCGCGCGCAGCGGCAGGGCTCCGGATGACCGGGGAGCCTCATGGTAAGGGGTCCGGGGCCGGTGGGGGTTGGATAAGGGGTGGGGGTAGTCAAGGGACAGGAGCAGGGTGGGTTGGATGGGGGGGGTGGGATCCCGGGGGAGTGGTTGGGGCGGGGGTCTCTGGAGGGGGCAGTCAGGGAGCAGGGGGGGTTGGATGGGGCATGGGAGTCCCAGGGTCTGTTAGGGGTGGGGGATGGATAGGGGTCAGGGAACAGGGAGCAAGGAGGGTTCTGGGGGGGCAGTTAGGGTGGGGGGTCTCTGGAGGGGGTGGTCAGGGGACAAGGAGCTGGGGGGGTTGGATGAGTCGGGAGTTCGGGGGGGGCTGTCAGGAGGTAGGGGTGTAGAGAGAGGTTGGGGCAGGCAGGGAGCAGGGGAGGTTGGATGGGTTCTGAGTTCTGGGTGTCCTGTCAGGGGGCAGGGAGCGGTTAGATAGGCATGGGAGTCCAGGGGGTTCTGTCCGGGTGCGGGGGTGTGGATAAGGGTTGCGGCAGTCAGGGGACAGGTGGGGGTAAGGTCCTAGGGGGGCAGTCGGGACAAGGGGCAGGGAGGCTTAGATAGGGGGTGGGGTCCCAGGAGGGAGTAGTTGGGACAAGGAGCGGGGAGGGAGTTCTGGGGGGGGGGCCCGTCACCCAGCCCGGAGCCCTGACCTCCCCCCCCCCCCCCACACACACACACAGCCCTGAGCCCTGCACCCCCACATACACCCCAGGCCCCTGCCCTGAGCCCTGTACCACCCAGCCCTCTGACTCCTTCACCCCCCATGACCCCAGCCCTGACACCTGCCCCCCCCTCACATGCCCCCAGCCCTCTGCCCTGACTTTTGCACCCCCCACATCACATGCACCCCGCACATCCCCACCCCCACCCTGAGCACCAAACGGGAGCTCCTGCATCCCTACTCACATTCCCACCTGCACCCCCACACCAAATGGGAGCTTCCCAGGTAAGTGCCCCCACACCAAACCTCCTGCCCCAACCCTGAGCGCCCTCCCTCATTCTAGCTCCTGGCCAGACCCTTCACCCCCAGCCCTGTGCTCGGTCCACTCCCACCCTCAGCTCAGTGCAGAGAGAGAAAGAGAATGGGCCAGAACCAGGGAGAAGGTAGGTACCCACTGTATGTGGGCAGGGCCGGGACCCCAGACCGGCAGCGGGCTGAGCGGATCCGGCAGCCGGGATCCCGGCTGGCAGGAACCAGCGGATGGAACCACCGAGTGGCAGTGGGCTGCCAGACCCTTCCCAGCTAGGGTCCCGGCCACAGGCCCCACTCAGCCCACTGCCGGCCTAGGTAAACAGAACCCCAGACCAGCAGCGGGCTGAGCGGGCCAGTGGCGTAAGATCAACATTTTAATTTAACTTTAAATGAAGCTGCTTAAATGTTTTGAAAACCTTGTTTATTTTACAATACAACACTAGTTTAGTTATATAATATATAGACTTGTAGAGAGAGACCTTCTAAAAAACATTAAAATGTATTACTGGCACGCAAAACCTTAAATTAGAGTGAATAAATGAAGACTCGGCACACCACTTCTGAAAGGTTGCTGACCCCTGGGCTAACCCATACTGGTTTAGTCAATCTCTAACCACCATAAATCACACTCTTCTTCCAGATCTGGGAATAGAATACCAATACTCAGTTGCTGGCTAGTAAATACACCTCTGCCCCGATATAACGCTGTCCCCGAGAGCCAGAAAATCTTACCGTGTTATAGGTGAAACTGTGTTATATCGAACTTGCTTTGATCCACTGGAGTGCGCAGCCCTGCCCCCTCAGAGCACTGCTTTACCGTGTTATATCTGAATTTGTGTTATATCGGGTCGCGTTACATTGGAGTAGAAGTGTAGTTGTGCAACACACTGGGAAGGTGTTAAACTCTCCTCCAGTGATTGGTCTAGAAAGGAACTAGCATTTACTCCTGTAGCTCAAGTAGTAAAGGTCTAAGCTAGGAATCTGATGATCAAAAAGTTCTTATAACCTACTGCTGATCTGTGTGTGGTGGGGGTAGTACAACTGCATGCGATTCACACAATCAGACCTTTCTAAAGCAGGTTTTGTACTTAGAAACTACAATAAACTGTAAATTATGGTGTGAATCACCAAAAAACACATTTCATGTTTGTTTTGACCCACCTAGTGCTTGTGTAATTCATTGATCAGTTATGCTTCCCCCTCTGTGCCTGATCCACAGAGGAATTGAGTCTGTGATGACTCTCAGCTTGGGAGCCTACATTAGAGAGCAAATTTGATGAAGTTGGGGTACGTATTGCTTTTTGGCATGTGTTGGAGATGGAAATTAAAGCCTTCTGGCTTAATATTTAACTCTAATTGCGGTACTTTCATTTGAAATAATTTGTATGAAAGAAAACCACAGTATGTTCCTTTTTACTGTTTAGTGAACAAAACAGTTAAGACAGCTCTAGTCAGGCTAAGTAATCACGTTCTCTGTGGAGATGTGAACAGATGAACAAAAAGACCTATGTTTCAGGAAAAAGCAGATTTCTGTACAATTTCTAAAGGAATGGGTGGTTCACAACAGCAAATGGAAGACATTTATGCTATAGAAAATGAGGGTTGTATCTTGTAAATATCTGTTAGTTATTATTTTAATGCTGATGTTACATTACAACTGTGATAGTATCTTCTCTGTTTCAGGTATGATGCATTATGCATCCTCCTTCGTCACAGCAAGAATGTACGCTTTTGGTTTGCACACAACGTCCTTTTTAATGTTTCAAACCGCTTCTCTGAGTATCTTTTGGAATGCCCTAGTGCTGAAGTGAGGGGTGCATTTGCAAAGCTTATAGTATTTATTGCACATTTTTCATTGCAAGATGGACCATGTCCTTCACCTTTTGCCTCTCCTGGACCGTCTAGTCAGGTATTTACACAGTTTTCAGTCTAAATACCTACTTATTTGTTTTGCAACTTGTTTAAATGTTGATTTGGAACAAGTGTCAGCATCAAAGCTGCAAACTCTGCACAATTGTTTATAAACAAATATTTGTTTATAATTTCTTATAAATCTTCTGGTTTTAATGGAGGTGAGCCTCAGGTCTTTCATTCAGACTCCTGCAATGCTAGAGGCAGCAAAAATCATGATTTCAATATAGTTCAAAAGAAAAAAGTTAACTATTTTTTTCAATCTGGTCAGTCTGGATGCATAAAACTTATTACAATTCCAAAAACAAACCTTCACTCCATCAGATTAATAACTACAGAATTAAGTATCAGAGCAGTGACAGAAGTAAGTTTTTTATTAATTTTCCATTTGTATTCAGAAAGTGATAAATGGTGTAAAATCTAGCAATAGAGCATCTGTGATGATGAAGCTGGGCATGTTTTAATCACTGATAGTATTACTTCATGTGGTAGTTCAAATCTTGCTATATAATCCTTGTTTGGTCTCCTTTTATAGTCTCCACAGGTGGATTTGCTATGCATTGCATATGCTATGCATTTAGACGCAGCAGCTGTTTTTATATTAAAAGCTGAATGAAAACTTCAGCATCTGCATTATTTATTGCACTGTTGTAATAAATAATGATGCACTATCCCCTGTCTCCCACAGTCATTTTTTCTGTTCAAGTGTAATCTAGTCTGGAAAATGGGGCAGCTCCAAGTTCCTTTGTAATGTAAATAGATGGATCTGCTGCTGGGATTATTGAGCCTACTACCTCCCCTCTTCCTTAACAGCCCAGCTGTTTTAACCATTCTGTTTTCTACCTTTCAAAAAAGCAGATTTTATTTTATTTTTTAAGGGGTGGGGAAGGTGGAGGTAGTGGTTGTAGATATTTCTGGAAATCCGTGCAGACACGTTTTGTGTGTCCCTGTCATTAATGTGGGAATGTCCTCTGATTCTGAATTCCGCTACCAGGTACTGAGTGCAGAACCGTTCTCCAGAACCACTTACAGTTCTTCACTTAGTGGTCTCCTGCTCTTAGTTTTGAGAACTGCTATATATGGCCCCCCGCTATGAGATGTCAGCCAGAGTCTGAAGCCAGGACTTTCAGAATCAAAAGCACAGTCTTGGCTCTTTTCTGTAGCCCAGTGTCTCCCACAATTCAGATAGATATGGGATATTCCTCTGGTCTGCAGCTTCTTGAGGCATTTCAAAGCTGTAGCACAGCCCGTGCTAGCCATGCCTGCTTCTCTGGCCTTCTGTGTGCTGCCAGAATGTCTGCCTCCACTTCAGCAGTCGTGGTGGTTCACTTTGCTCCTGACTTTTCTTTGTCTGCTTATTATTGTATCTGTTTTTTTCATGTATTAGGGAACAGGGTTTCTATTTTCTCCCTTTCCTGGATCAGCTATTTAGCAGTGAGATGTTGTCAACCACCCAAATCCAGCACTATAGTGCCCCTTGGTGCCCAGTGCCCCTGCATGGCAGAGCTACCAAACTAAATCCAAGCAATGTGCTATTTGTGAGACTGCTTTTACGGGCTCTTTGGAGGGTCAGTTATGCCTTGCTTTTTCTCAACCAACCAACCTTTGCACTGCTAGGGCACAGGACTCTGAATTGGACATGAATGTTAGGTCCTTTTGTCCCAAGAAGCTACAATTCCAGCATAGAAAAGCCTGATCTGGCAATACAGAGAGGGAGAGATTCCAAGTTTGAGGAGAACTTTATCTGGCCAGCCCAGGAGGTAAATCCTGGGGCAGAACAGGACCGGAAGGAAAAAACCCTTAAGGATCTACAGATTTCCACTCCCCCGGACCCAAAATGAGGAAAAGTTCTCTGTTCCTCTTCTTCCCAGTTCGAATTGGAGAACTCCAGCATTGAAATCCCATCCCCTTGGCAGAGGGAGTGGGACTCCACAGGGGAGGACACCGAGGGAGACCTATCTAGAGAGCTCAAGGCACTGCATTTAAAGCTAGCTACAGAAAGGTGGCAGTGCTTACAAAGCAGGCTGGAAATCCTACAAAATCCAAAAAGAGCAAAAAGGTTTTTTTAATACCTTTTCTTTTCGTAAGAGAGATTCATTCTCTAACTCAGACAGCTGCTCCACTGAGGAAGGGGACCTCTCAGATTCATGCTCTGAGCAGGATAGAGAAAAAAATGCAACAAAGGGTCTTTCTCCCCCCCCCCCCCCCTCCACCCAGGATTTGAAACCATGTACAAAAGGTTGCATCCACAATTGAGATCCATCCTGAGCAGGCAGAGGGACAAGCCTAAAAGTAAATAACCTGCCTTCTAAATCCTTACCTGATTACAGTCCCATTACATCCATTTTTTGAGAATGTGATCAGAGAGGAGTGGAAAACCCCTGATGAGGGTAAACGCATAAGCAGGCATGTACTTAGGTATTACAAGTTGCAATAGCCAAAAAAAAAATATTACAGACATACCAAAGATTGATGCTGCAGTGGCATCTCTAGCAAAGATATGGTAATCTCATCTGAAAGAGATTTCTTTACCAAAAATCCAGCTAATAGAAAGGTCAATGCCACCTGCAGAAGGGGCTTCATCAGCCACCCTTAGAGCATCCCTAGCGGCTACATGCTTTCCAAGAGCCACAACATTTTAGCTGATTGACCTTAAGGCCATGAAAGACAGACCATACTGACTTTTGGTCTACACATAAGAAAATTTTCACTAGCAACAGCCTTTGTGGCAAATGCTTCAATGGATACAATGAGATTTTCAGTCAAGGCCATGGTATCCACCTCAGCAGCCAGATATCACATCTGGCTTTGTCCCTGGAAGGTTGATGCTCACTCTAAGCAAATTGTGTTCATCTAAATTCCCAGGCATTCTCCTTTTTGGGAAAACTAGTGGCAGAAGGCACAACCAAACCAAAACACTTTCACCCCTACCCACCCAGTAGTCTGAGGGACGACCAAACCCAGCAACAGACAAAAATGCTGCCTTTGTCCATCCTCCTCACAAAGGAATCAAACAAAAGACAACAGGTATATCAGGGCAGAAACCCTGCATGGGGGTGGAAAATCCAGAAGTGGATCCACCCCTTCTGAGTCCACTATGAGAACAAACAAATGTGTCTCCACCCAGACCTGAATCTAGGTGGCAGAATTTCCCACTTCTCAGAGAATGGCCTTGATTGACCACAGACAAGTGGGTGAGAGAGGTAGCAGATACTTCCTGGAACTAAGGGCCCCACATCATTCCTCCTTAATCCAATCCCCGTTTTGAGCAACCCCCTCAAACGCAAGACAGTGTTAAAATCTTGCTGCTTCTTTTAGTGTCTGTATGGGTGCTCCACTGAAGGTGTGTCTGAGTCCCGATGCTGCTGATTCGAGAACTTTGGTGGTAGTGTCCGCTTAGCCCACACATGCGCGGGCAAACCCTCCTCAGCTTCTTCTTAACTGCCCTGGCTAGAGATGGAACTATAGTTGTCTGTCCGCAGATCATTAGCTCTCTCAAAATTGCTAATCTGTAGCTTCTCTTGAAGCCTTTTTTCTTTACTTCGTTTACATTTTATTTTGGCTGTTGCCAGAAAAGGACTTTTGTCTTCCGCCAACCCCAGGGAGCGGGGGGGGGGGGGGGAACCACCTCGCGACAAGGGTATGCCCGGCTCTCCAGGCTTCAAAAAGTTCTTTAGTTGTAAGGAATCTATACCAGTGACCGATGGACAATTGCTGTGTGCTCTCTGCCTGCGAGAAAAACACATTCCACAGAAGTGTGGCTTGTGTCAACAACTGAAGTCCAGATCCAGGAAAGACAGAGAATTGAGGCTATAACTCCTACTCATGGAGTCAGCCTTTCAGTGTCCAGAGTCCCAATGTCCGCAACCATCTGCTTTGAAGGGAGGTGAGCCCAGGCAGACACCCGTGAGCCACTCACCTAAGGCCTTTAAGAAAAGGTCTGAGAGTCCCCATAGCAAGCCCCAACCAAGCCATAAGTGATCTCTGGCTCAGTCATTATCACCAGTACCCACGGCACTGAAGCCGTCTAAATCTGGTACCCAGGGCATAGGCAGTACCAAACGGACAGAGCAAGTCAGGCTGCCTAAAGAAAGACCCAGTGGGAGCAGGCAAAGAAGCACTGATACCACGGAGGGATGAGAAACATAGTTCCACCCTGGAGAAAGTTCCATTGGTACAGATATCAAGATTGGTGCTGCCGGTGATACACCAGGCACAGATTGACCCTGCTGTCAGTTTCACGTCTTCAGCTCAATCGGTATAAGTCTCTCAGCACTGACACCTGGCTTCTCTCCACTCTTCTTACCTGCCATCAGGCATACCCGCCCCTCAGACCCACAGCCTCCCTGGTTTTGGGCAGTTGTGGTACTAACCACTGGGCCCCTTCCCATCAAAGTGGCTGTACTGGGATCCTTGGCAGGTCCAAAGGTAACAGGCCTCCATCTCTACTGTGGCCTACCAGTAGCCAAGGAAGTACCCTCCTTCAACTGCTGCTTCAAGGGCCTCTGAACCCCTTGAGCAGGCAAGGGAGGGAACTGGAGGCCCAACATGAGGATGAAATCACTTCTCAAGCCCACTTCTCATTGTTCTCATCTGATGTGAGATGGTGATGCCCCCTCCGCCATCCATGGCTGGTAACTTTAAACTACTCCAAGACTTGGCACAGAGGGTGGCAGGAGCACTATAAATACCTCTGCAAGGGGTGACTGAGTCACACCAGAAGCTGGTAGACATTTTACATTCTTCTTCTTCGAGTGATTGCTCCTATGCATTCCAGTTAGGTGTGTGCGCGCCGCGTGCACGTTCGTCGGAAGATTTTTACCCTAGCAACACTCGGTGGGTCGGCTGGGCGCCCCCTGGAGTGGCGCCGCTATGGCGCAGGATATATACTCCTGCCGACCCATCCGCCCCTCAGTTCCTTCTTACCGCCTGTGTCGGTCGTTGGAACAGTGGAGCGCGGCTTAGCTGACCTCCACTTCCCTAGCTACTCGTAGTTTCTCTCGTTAAGTATATAGTTCAGATGTTTATAGTTGTAGTTAACTTTGTTTGTAGTATTGTATAGTGTATTTATTTCACAGGGGTTCGGGGTTTATCCCCTTCCCCCCACCCGGTGCCGGGTCCGATGCCCGGTCCACAGGGTTTTATAATGCTCGGCCGGCCACAGGCCGATGCCGACAAGAGAGCCTCTCTTAAGTGCCTCGAGGAATCTCACCTCACAGGTAAGTGCCGCATTTGTGAGGCCTTTAATCCGAGAACAAAGGGGAGCGGGACTTTCGTCTCAAACACCTCCCGAGGGAGGCAGCTCTTGCTCCTCCGCTCTCGGCACCGAGCGCTGGTTAGTCTTCAAGGAGCGCTCCCTCGGCACCGGATCGCCGGTACCGCCAAGGCCTCTCGGCACCGGCCGTCGCTGGCTCCGACGTCCACTCGGCATGGATCCCTCTCCTGGAGGATGAAGAGGCACAATATCCTTGCTGCGTCCGAGCCGCCTGCTCCACAGCCGAGCGCTATGCTCTGTCGGATCGCCCGGCACCGATGTCTGCCATGGCACCGACAATATCCGCACCGTTAACTCCGGCCAGGCAAGAGCCGTCGAGTCCGGTGCTGGAAAGCTCCCCGGTACGAACCGTGGTCGAGCTCACTATTAAGCTGCGTCGGAGCCGCCTGCTCCGCAGCCCGAGCGCTCTACTACGTCGCACTGCCCGGCACCTGTACCTGCCGCGGCACCGACAGTATCAGCACTGTCGACTCCGGCCAGGCAAGAGCCGTCGAGTCCAGCACCTGAACGCTCCCCGGTGCGAGCTCTGGTTGAGCTCACTATTCCCTCCACGCCGGAAACATTTCCACAGCGAGGGAGTTGATGGCAAGGGCAGAGCCTGCGCTGCTTTAACCCCCGGCACTGCCGGTGCGGGTTATATTGTCTATCGGCGAGCCTGTCTTGCTCACCACCCTGCGTCGGCACCACAGAGCGGCACCGTTCACGATCGCAGTCCCGCAGATGTTCTCGGTCCTGTCGCCAAGCCCGTTGCCGGCACCGTTCACGGTCCTGGCACCGTTCCCCATATCGGTACCGGTCGTACCCGTGGCACTGATCAGCGTCCCGTTCCCCGACCTGGTACACTCGGTGCCGATCCAGCTCGAGATCTCGGTCAGCCTCCCGGCATCGCTCCGGTCGCAGGTCCCATTCTCGCTCCCGGTACCGGTAGGCCTCATGGTACCGATCCCCGGTGCCGCGTCCAGCGCCATGAGCTGGAGAGGGAGACTCTGCCCAGGGCTTTAACTTCTCCATGGCCATCCATTTGGATGTGCACACCAGAGTCTTCCGGGTGCTCCAGGCCAGGACTCTGACCCCCATCAGTGGCTGCACTGTACATCTTGGGCATGCCATCAAGCCAAAGGCCTACCTGTGATCCCATCCTGCTCTGTTCCATCAGAGCACTGGGTACCAGGGGCAACAGTTAGCCGTCCCCCTCTGACCGGTACGGAGGAAGTCCGGTTCTGCCACCGGATTCCCACACCCACCAGATCAGCAAGTCGTCCAGGAGCGTGAGCCCACACAGGACCCACTTGCCCCCGGCCTTCTTCTCCCTCCTCCCCAGATGAAGCGGTGGCAGAAGCGTACTCCTTGGGCCCTCCCCTAACCGGCCTGGGGGCCCATCAGGGCCTCCCGAGACGAGTGGCATTCACTATGAATCTCCAAGTGGCTACTATCCCACCCGTAGGCACGGGAGTCGAATGCATGTGCATGGTATCCTCCAGGGGCGACGGGCACCTATATGTACGTCTTTCCCCCTGCTCCCTTGTTATCTAGTCCGTCAATCAGACGCAACGCTATGGCCTACAGGTACCAGCCCCTAAGTCCAAGGGGGCTAGGCAAATGAACTTCCTGGGCCATAAGATGTACTCGGCAGGCGCCCTGCAACTTCGCGTAGCAAACCAGCAAGCCCTGCTTAGCCGTTACTATGGGCTGCGGAGAGAGAATTTACGGAGTCGGTTTCTCAAATCTCCCGTCAAGAGTTTGATGCCTTCCTGGAAAAAGGGCCGAAGTGGCGAAAGCTTCCCTCCAGACCTTGTTGGATGTAGCGGTCTCCACAGCCACGACTCTGGCCGCGGGTGTTGCCATGAGGCGCATTTCATGGCTCCAGTTATCTCCAGCTGCTGCACTCTATACAGGACTTGTCCTTCAATGACAAAGGCCTGTTCTCAAACTGACCCTAGGCTGCAAGGCCCAAAGGACAGCGATGTCACTACTCCCTCTCGGCATCTACATGCCAATGTCTCACTGCTGACCTCTGCGCCACCCTCACCGCCCTTACCTTGCACCTAGACAAGGACAGGGCTTTGCCAGCAGGCAACGCTGAGGCAGTCATAGGCGTTGGTCGGGACCCCAAGGGGCCAAAATCAGGGTCCTCCTAACACCAATCGGGCAAAAGCCTATCCCTCCTCATCCCTCTTAAGGACCCCTCTCACGAGCAATTCCTCTTGCAAGAGGTGCGGGAGCTATAGAGGAGGTTCCAAGGACGAAGGGACAAAAGGTTCTAGCCCACTAGTTTCTGATCCCCAAGGTGAAGGGAGGTCTCAGATCTATCTTACACCTGCGGGAGCTCAACAAGTAATGATGTAACTGTCATTCCAGTTTATGGTCCTCCCGGTCGGCCTCTATGCAGCCCCCTGTGTATTCACAGTGTCTAGCTGTAGTCGCTGCCCTCTCCGCCACCGTCGGATACACGTGCTCCATATCTGGACGATTGGCTCATTCCAGGGGCCACCGGGGCCCAAGTTGCCTCTCGTGTGGGCGTTGACTAGGTCCTATTCCTGCGTTTAGGCCTCATGATCCATATAGCGAAATCCACCCTGATTCCCACTCAGGGAGTAGACTTAACTGAGGCCACCCTGGACTTCAGTATCGCACAGCCTGCTTACCTACGCCTTGATTTCATGCGAGGGTAACCATTGTACAAGGTCTACAGACCTTCCCGGCAACTTTGCGTTGAACTGGCCTAGGTTTCCTGAGCCACATAGCTGCCTGCACGTGCGTAACCGAACATGCCGGCCAGAGACAGCATGGTCATGGTCACCTCGGTCCCCCGAGCGTCCTAGGCTCCCCTGACTGCGAGTCGACGCCCTCCCTGATGTGTGCAGGGGTGCTGTTCCATCTACCTCACCCTCGGTGTCCCTCATGATGGACGCCCCTGTCGCTTGGCTGGGGTGCTCACTTGGGTCAGTTTCCCACTCCAGACCTTTGGTTGGCTCAACAGCTGCCCTGGCACATCAATGTCCGGGAGTTGGGAGCAGTCTGCCTTGTATGCCAGGTGTTTCAGCAGCACCTACAAGGCTGTTGTGTCTTGGTGTTCACAGACAACACAACGGACACCCGTTGCATAAACAAGCACGAAGGAGCACGGTCCTCTTCTCTTTCCAGGGAGCTATCCAGCGCCGGGACTCCTGCACAGCTCAATCGACGGACCTGGTAGCGTCCTTTCTCCTAGGGGTCCGGAACACTCTGGCGAATCGCCTCAGCAGTTCCTTCCTGTCTCTCAAGTGGTTGATTCCTCCGGATGTTATCCATTACGTTTCCGGAACTTTGCTCTCGCGGGAACAGAACGAGAGAGAAGTTCTGCTCATGCCACGGCCTCTCCCCGGGCTCGATCTTGGCTGCTTTTCTGATGCCGTGGACGAGCCGTCTGCCGTCCGCTTTCCCACCGCTCCCGCTGGTTCACAAGGTCCTGCTAACACTCCGCAGGGACAGAGCGCATCTGATCATGATCGCTCCAGCGTGGTCCAGGCAGCACTGATACACCATGTTACTAGACCGGTCGGTAGCCAACCGATTCCCCTGCCTCTTTGCCCAGACCTCGTAATGCTGGATCACAGCAAACTTTACCACCTAGACCTGCAATCCCTGCACATCGCCGCATGCCTGCTGCGGGCCTAAACCGAGCCGAGTTACGTTGTTCTGCCTCGGTTCTACAGGATTCTCCTGGGTGGTAGGAAGCCTTCCACTCGGTTAACGTATCTGCCCAACTGGCAGTTTTTTCTTTTGCTGCTACGAAACACAAGGTTTCCCCCACAGAGGTTCCGATCCATTTCCTCTTGGATTGCCCATGATCTTCTAACAGCAGCGCCTGGCGCAGTTCATGATTAAGGGTGCACTTGCCAGCCGTCTCTACCTCCCTCCCATGGGAGAGTGGCCGCTTCATGTTCTCACACTCTGTGGTTTCTAGGTTCCTCAAGGGCTTGGGGCATTTATGCCCCCAGGTTCGCCGCCCCACCAACTCCTGGGTCTTCAACCTGGTTATAAGCAGACTTATGCCTGCTCCATTCGAGCCACTGACAACATGCTCGTTGAGATACCTGTCCTGAGGGACAGTTTTTTCCTTGTAGCCTGTGCATCGGCTGGACAAGTCTCCGAGCTTCGGGCTCTCACAGTGGACCCACGGTGCACTATGTTGCGTAAGGACAAGGGGCGGTTGGGACCACGTCCGGCCTTCCTCCCTAAGGTGCTGTTGACCTTTCATATCATCCGGGATATCTTCCTTCCGGTCTTCTTTCCGAAGCCCCATTCATTCCGACGGGAGCGCATTTGCCCTCCCTAGACGTCCGTAGGGCGCTCGCTTTTTATGTCGAGCGGACAAGCCTTTTTGTACACCCCCAACTCTTCGTTGTATTGGCAGACCGAATAAAGGGCCTACCTGTCTCCTCCCAAGGCTTTTCATCTTGGATGACGTCATGCATTTGCACCTCCTGTGACTTGGCCCATGTTCCGTCGAGCATCCTTACTGCTCGTTTCACCAGGGCTCAGGCTTCTTCTGCTGCCTTTCCGACTCTCATACCCTTCCAGGGGCTATGTCGTGCTACTACCTGGTCCTCGATCCGGACCTCTGCTTCTTTGGTCTACTGTCCAGAGATGATGCAGCTTTTGGCTCAGCAGTTTTGCATTCTGCAACATCTAACTCCGACCCCACCGCCTACGTAAGGCTTGGGAATCACCTAACTGGAATGCATAGGAGCAATCACTCGAAGAAGAAAAGACGGTTACTCACCGTTGTAACTGTTGTTCTTCGAGATGTGTTGCTCCTATCCATTCCAGACCCGCCCTCCTTCCCCACTGTCGGAGTAGCCGGCAAGAAGGAACTGAGGGGCGGATGGGTCGGCAGGGGTATATATCCTGCGCCATAGCGGCGCCACTCCAGGGGGCGCCCAGCCGACCTACGAGTGTTGCTAGGGGGTAAAAATCTTCCGACGAACGTGCACGCGGCGCGCACACACCTAACTGGAATGGATAGGAGCAACACATCTTGAAGAACAACAGTTACAATGGTGAGTAACCGTCTTTTCCATCTCTTCCAGAGTGGCCCTCCCTATTAACGAGACTCTGTTGGACCCTGCCCAGATAATATGACAGACTCCCGCATCTATCCCACCAACTTGCAAGTGGGCAGGCAAGAAATATTATGTGCCAGCGAAAGACACAGGAATTTGTTTGCACACCCATCTCCCAATTCGATCATTTGTGGATGCGGTTATTTCTAAGGGATGCCAAAACCAGTTTAAGTCTACCTCTTATGATGGTAACTGGAAGCACCTGGACCTTTTTTGCAGGAACTCCTCGGCCACCCTCCAGTTCCTAGTAGCGAACTGTCATGCCTTGTTGGCTAACTATGACTATCAAAACTATGCCAAGCTTAGTTTGATCCCTACTGCTGTTGTGGTGAGACAGTCTTCGTGGCTTCATCTGTCTGGCTTCCCAAATGAGGTCCAATTGACTGTGGAGGATCCTGCTTTTGAAGGGACGAAGCTATTTGCAGAGATGACCCATGCCTCCCTTCACACATTAAAAGATTCCAGTGCCATCCTTTGATCCCTCAGGATCTATACTCCTGGATACAAAAGAAAATGTAGTCATCAGCCTCCATTCAAGCTCCGCTCATCCCAATATTCAGCTCGATGTTCATGGAGATCATATGAACCCAAAAGGAAGAAGCCCAGGTTCCCTAGACAAGGTGTCAGGATCTCAGCAAACTTCCTCTCAACCCTCCACCTTGAAAACACAGTTTTGAAGGGTTGGTTGAGGTGTTTATAGAACACTCTTCTCACCGCTCCATCACTCTGGAAAATTCCACCATCCCTTCGGGGAACATCTCCCTCCATTCTGCAGCACCTGGGAATGGATAACCTCTGACCAATTGGTACTGGAGATCATCTGGGATGTTGTATAATCGATCCATTTCTTCTCCCTCCCCCCTTCCAAACACCCTTCACTGTCCCTCTTCACTGAGCTAGTGCCCATACATCTAGGGGGTGGAGGTTTCTATTCTCGTTACTTCCTGATACTGAAGAAAAAGAGGGTTGGAGACCCATACTGGACCTCTGAACCCTCAACAAATTTATCAAGGCTCAGAAGTTCAGGATGTTCACGTTATCAAAGATCATTCCAATGTTAGAGAAAGGAGATTGGTTCTTGTCCCTCGACCTCCAAGATGCTTACTGCCACATTTCGATCATACTGGATCATACCTAACCTCCTATCGCAGAACAGGAGACAGACTCTCCATTCCATCCTGTGGATTCTGCAGCTCAAAGCATGGCTCCTTCATGGTTCCAGCACATAGACATCTTGCTCTGAAGAGGCACAGGAGGAAAGGAGCTGCTCATTGTACCCATGTACAAAAATAGAAGAGATTTCTGATCTGATGCCAGTCCAAAGGTGAGACTCCTAATACAGCCACCTTACTGGTAGTCCTGGACTACCTGTTGACTCTCAAGAAATACAGACTCTCTATTAGTTTGCAAAAGCTTCATCTAGTAGCAATTGCAACTTTCCACCAGCAGATAGGATACTCAATCTTCTCCCATTTGACTACAAAGAGGTTTCTCAGAGGCAAACCTCTTCCCACAACCCAGTCTTCCCAATCCTCAATGGGATCTCAATCTAGTGCTACAAGGACTGACTAGATTGCCATTTGAACCTATGGCCATCTGTTCATTGACTCACCTTTCCACAAAGATGACGTTTCTGATCACCATCAACTCTGCAAGAAGAATAGGGGAGATAACTCTGGCGCATACCCCTTTCACGGTGTTCTTCCCTGACAGTCATGCTCAGATCATATCCAGAGTTCACTCCAAAGGTGACTTCCGCATTTCATATGAATCAGCTTATTCAGCTTCAGGCCTTTTATTCCAAACTTCATCAGGATAAAAGGGAAGCCATCTTCCATACGCTTGACGTAAGGAGAGCCTTGGCTTTCTATTTGGACAGACAAGAGTTTTCAGAAAATCTGACTCTTCCTCTCCATTACAGATGGGTCAAAAGGTACAACGATTTCAGTTCAATGACTCTCTCTAAGTGGGTCTCAAGCTGTACTAAACTCTGTTACAGTTGTGTAATGTAACAACACATCTTCAGTACGCAAGTACTCTACAAGGTCAGTCTCCTCGTCCGTCACTTTATCCCTATATCAGAAAACTGCAGAGTAGCTACGTGGGCATCTGCACACACCTTGGAAGAACATTATGCCATCCTGGAGGATTCAGCTCCAGATACCAATTTTGGTGCCCTACAGCTCTATCATCCATATCAAACTCCACTCCGAAGTCCCAGCCTCTAGTGGTGGGCACTGCTCAGGAGTCACAGTGGAGTACCCACAGGGACACTACTCGAAGACGACATTACTCACCTTGTGCAGTAATGATGGTTCTACGAGATGTGTGTCTCTGGGTACTCCACGACCCATTCTCCTCCCCTCTGCTTAGGAGTTCTAGTAGTTGACTAGACTCTGTGGTAGAGAAGGAACTGAGGGGAGGGTTCACCTATGCATGCTAACTAGCCCCATAGCAGGTGGGAAGCAGTGCATGTGCTGGCTGAACTGACACTGCTACCAGAGTTCTCGGATCAGCTGCTCAGGGACACAAACACACCTACAGCGGAGCACCCATAGGGGGACACATTTCAAAGAACTATCATTACTGCATAAGATGAGTAACTTCATCTCCTGGACATAGGATCAATAGAAACTGTTTCCTTAAAAAAAAATTCTTAGGACTGTGCTCCATTTTCTTCATTGCCCAGAAGCGAACAGGGTCAGCCATTCTAGATCTCAAGCAGCCTAACAGATGAATAAGACGAGATTCCAGGTGGAGACTATAGATTCAGTGGTAACATCTGTCTCAAGGGGACTTCTGTGGACCTGGTAAACGCATATCTCCATATTCCTATATGACCATGCACTGTAGTCTACTAAGATTTGCTTAGTCCTTGCCTTGAAGAGTTTCCAATCTGTCTTTTTGTTCTGTTTGTACAGTGCCCTGTACAATTGGTCCTGATACATGACTATGGCCCATATATGCTACAGTTCTACAGATAACTAAAATTAGTCTTAGTGTATCCGTTGTTGTCTTTTTAGCTGGAAGTTTGCAAATCTGCTAAGTACCCTGAAGTTTTTTGAGGGCAGATTTCCATCAGTTTAATATCAAGCGATTCAGACTCTGTTGAGGAAAGATGTCCTCAAATCTAGATGTCTGACAGAGATTAGCTTGTAGGGGCATCTCATTCTGTCTCCTCATTTATGCCATGTAGGTACCAAAGCACCTGAACCATTATGATTGCTGTAGTGCTTATTTAAGACCCCAGTCCTGCAGCACTTACCAATGTATGTAATTTTAAGCACATGAGTCATTCCATTAAACTCATTGGGACTATTCACAAGTGTTTCCAGGATTGGAACCTAAGTGTCAATCTGTCTCACAGTGTGTATGTTCTATTCCAGCGGCTCTTCAGAAGTTAAAATGTGATTCCTTGCATAGGCATCAATTCCAGGGCTGGAGCTATAGTCGCCAGCTTTCCAATATGCTGGGGTGGAGGCGAGGAATGCTCACTGCTCAGCCCCTGACTCTGCCACAGGCCCTGCCCCTACTTCACCCCTTCCCCCAAGGCCCTCGCTCCTTCCTGCTCCCTTCCCTGAACCTGCCATGCCCTGGCTCCTCCCCCTTTCCCCCAGAGCCTACTGCATGCTGGAGGCATGGGGAAAAATCAGCAGGGCTGCTGGCAGGCTCGGGGAGCTGATGTATTACTGTGACTCTTTGGCAATGTATATAGGTAAATTCTGGCTCCTTCTCAGGCGCAGGTTGGCCACCCCTGTTCTATTCCAAGACAGTCTGGGGTTTCAGAACCTTTTATGTTTACTTGACTAATTTCCTTAACCAAAAGTCTGGACAAATTTTAAAGAAGTCTTTTTTCCAGGCTAGCAATGGCCACTCACCTGTTTCACTTGGCACTTAATGTACTTCATTCTGTCTTTTGCCGTTTATTTTACCTGTTGTCTGCAGGCTTTTGGTCATCTTAAGGTCTTCTGTAAAGCAGACATCTAATGTCACCTACACTTTTCTGTAGCTTTCTCTCAGGAATCTGTCTTACTCATGTTCAGAATCTATTTAAAGGAGAACTGGAAAGACTCACTTAGATCTCTTTTGACTCTGTTCCACATAATGCCAGAATTATTCTTTTGTCTGACTAGAACAATGGATGTCATCTTCTCAGTCCAAGAGATTTTGAAACCTAGCTCTTGGGTTTGTTGATGTGATTATGGAGCAAGATTCTTGAAGTTTAAGTCCAGAAGGGACCATTAGATGATCTAATTGGGCTTTCTGTATATCACAAGCTGTTAAATTTCACCCAGATACCCTTATATTGAGCCCAATAACTTGTTTGACTAAAGCATGATTTGTGTTTGGCTAAAACATACTTTCCAAAAAGGCATCCAGTTTTGATTTGAAGTTACCAAGAGATGTCAGCACTTCCCTTGGTAGTTTGTTGCAATGGCAGATGACTATCTACCCTCACTGGTAAATTAAATTTAGAAATTAGGCACTAATTTTTATCTGGCTTCAGCTTCCAGACATTGTTTTGTTATACCTTTCTCCACTAGATTTAAGAGCCTGTTCAGTACTCAGTATTTTCTCCCTGTGAAGGTATTTATACACTGTAATCAAGTCAACCCTGGTGGTTCTTTAGATACACTGAAAGACAAAGGGCCCAAGTTGTTTATCTTAAGGCATTTTCTCCAGTTTTTCAACATCCTTTTTAAAATGTGGACACCAGAACTGGATGCAATATATCAGTATTAGTCTCATCAATGATGTATATGTTTCAAGTCACTGCAAGTCACCAGCTAGATATTACAGTGACTGGTAATGTATCAATAACTAAAAGAGACATTCTGGACACTCTTGTTCATTCTTTTTATGCCTCAAATTCAATTGCAAAATTAGATTAGTAGCCACCACAGTCGCTCTTGGCTCCACAGATTAGGGTTTATTTCTAATGTGCTGGGTCTCTGCTTTGACAGAACCTCCAGTCTTTAATCCTAGATGCTGACCAAGTTTAAGGTGGTCAGAGCCACATATGGATTGTGAGGAGTCAACTTTTATTATTTATTTATTTATGTATGTATTGGTCATGGCCTGCCACAGAATAGCACTTTTTAGAAGTGCTGAGAGTGCTGCTTCAGCTTTGGGCCTTTTCTCTTACTTGTTCTGACCATGAGTCACAAGCAGAGTGAACGATGAAGTTATGATCAGAGGAGCACTCAATAGAGTCTAGGGAACATTTCATAAAGCTGTAATTAATGCAAATATAAATGGTTTGCCATTACTGGTTGGAGCTGTTCTTTGGGTGAAGTCTAGTTAATTGGTGTCTCAAGAAGTCTCATTGTTCAGTTTGTCTCAGTGTAGACAGACAATTGTCCAAGTGAGAAGGCATGAATACATCCACTGCATTTATTTGGTAGAGTCTTACCTCACAATGTCTGGAGAATCCATTATGGATTTAAGTCCACTGCCTGTGGGTGGAAATCCTAGCTGATGATGGCTAGTGAAAGTCAACATTGAGTTAGTAACAGGTTGGATTGATTTATTAATTCCTTAGTGTAGGGGGGTACAGAGCTGACTTTATGAAATTTGCTGAGGTGCAGCTACTGCTTAGGGAAGCCATCGCTTGACACTGAAGTCATAGAAGAAAGCAGAAGAGCGTGTTTTCCAGCAGTTTGAGTTCAGAATTGGGAGTCTGAAACTTTTTTTGTTTATTTTTTGTAACTTGAGGCTTTGCCACCCACTCGGATTTTGGACAAGTCACTTTTCTCTTGCTTCAGTTTCCTCTCTTCAAAATATGGGTACCATTTACCTATAATTCTTGACAGAGACACTGAGGATTGATAGTGTTTGTGAAGTGACTTGAAGATGTATAACATGATATATAAAGGCTAAACATTCATCCAACTATCATCCAGTCTTCCAACTCACCTTTATAGGAAAATGAATCAAGAAGGTAAGGTGGTGGATGGGCACTGTTTGAACCAATCTCTAGATGAAGACTAGTGCCGTAGAACATTCCAGGACTGCCCTGAATGATCTTGAGGCTTGCTCTTTTGTCATGATACAGAAAGAACCACAAACTCTGAGGACTTGGCAGTTCTTTGCAATGAAGCAAGGTTTGGCCTTTCAGTACTATAAAACAAAGGCCTATCTTCTGGATTGAATTAGCAACTGTTTCTGCCATCTGTTTAATTTTGTGTATTAGGCAAGGTGGGTGAGATAATATCTTTTACTGACCAACTTCTGTTGGTGAGAGAGGCAAGCTTTTGAGCTACACGGAGCTCTTTCTCATGTAGATTTGAAAGCTTGTCTCTCTCTCATACCTGAGGAAGAGTTCCGTATAGCTCTAAATCTTGTTTCTCATCAGCAAAAGTTGGTCTAATGAGAGCTATTACCTCACCCACCTTGTCTCTCTAATATCCTGGGACCAACACTGCATACAACAATGAAAAATATCTAATTTTGTGTACGTACACACACACAATTCATTAAAGGGGTGAGAAGCTTTGGGGTCCTTTTTAGCTCATCATTGAGCCTGAATGATCAGGTTGCATCACTGACAAACACCATGTTCCACCTCCAGCTTTCTAGGAAAATTCACCTTTCTTCCAGATGAGGATGTGGCCACAGTGATGCAGAGATTTGTCATCTCCAGGTTGAATTATTCACTATGTCAGAAGCTGACTTTTTGTAAACAATTCAAAGGCTCCAATTCGCACAGAATGCAGTTTCCCCCTCCTCCATGAGATAGGTTGCCATAAGTACAGCACTCCTGTACTTTACTCCCTCTACTGGCTCCTGCTCCTTCTCATGCCAGTTCAGGGCCTTGGTCCTGATTGGGAATGTCACTAAGGAATCATAGTCTGTAATGTAGCTGGGATATATCTCCCATTTCTGACCTGCCGAGACAGATGAACTCTTGGACATTGCAAATCACAAAGCCTAGAAGGAAGCATATCAGAGCTGGAGTTAAGCCGTTGGTGGTTGAGGTGACCCAGCCAGTGAACAAACTTACTTAGAAGATGGGTCTAATCAATAGTGTGACTACGTGTAAGGAATGCTGCAAATCCTTTGATAAACCTTTTCTGCCACAGACAACCCTGTTCGCCCTATCCCCTTCCTCCCTGCAAAAAATCCTCAGTAAAATTGGGGGAGGAGGGAGGAAACATTTGCAAATTTGACACCATCAGCTCAGGATTAAACAAAGACTGTGAATGGCTAGCCAAAAGCAGTTTCTCCTCCCTTGGTGTTCACACCTCAACTGCTAGAAGAGGGCCTCATCCTCCCTGATTGAACTAACCTCGTTATCTCCAAACTGATTCTGGCCTGCGTATTTATACCTGCCTCTGGAAATTTCCATTATATGCGTCTGATGAAGTGGGTATTCACCCACGAAAGCTTATGCTCCAATACATCTGTTAGTCCATAAGATGCCACCGGACTCTTTGTTGCATTTTACATGCTCAGATAGTGCTTCCCATAACCAGAGAAAGGGAGAAGAGCCAAAGACTTAATGAAGTTCACAAGGGTACCTCACTTTTACCAGCTATGATCCTGTGATGTGTTCATGTAGCATAGTGATGAGTACCAGTGCTAAATCCTGAGCGGTTTTTCAGTATGTTGGTATATGAACTTTTATTTAATATTAAAATTGTTAACTCTTAATTTTTTCTCCAGGGAATTAACAGTGATATCCTTTACTTTATTGGAGGCTGTTTACTCTTGCTAAGGAACATGAATTATTTTTATTGCATTATCTGTGATGATTGGTCACATTCTAAATATACAGGTCATTTATTTTAAATACATAACCGGATTTATTCTCCGATAGTTCCTTTCTGTCTTAAGTTCTTAACTTCTGGAGAAGATCAAAATATATGCAAGCAGTTGTTTTTCCCTTAAGTCTGCTTATCGTAGAGTATCGCTTGCCCATCCTCCTTCCTTACTAGTTATGAATGGGTTTTTCTTATAATTATACATTTTATCAAAAAAAATTAACTATAATTTGAGCACTTGTTTCTTTCCCAATGTATGTACTGCATCTTAATAGGAAAGCAGTGAATATTTTTCTTTTGTCGAGTACTGTGGAGCATTCTTATTTCTCTCACTTGGGACCCAGTAATTGAAGCTGTCTTAGAATTTCATAGACCTGTTTTTTTAACTATTCCCCTTTAAAGGGGCTTCACCTTATACTAGTTTGCTGCATGAAAAATGACACTTATAGGCTGACAGTGTAATCAGGTATTGAGCTCCTATGTAAGGATTTACTGAATAGAAACTGTTCAGGAACTGCCATTGATATTAGAACTTTTTTGTTTTGCAGGCCTATGATAACTTAAGTTTGAGTGATCACTTGCTGAGAGCAGTACTAAACCTTCTTAGAAGGGAAGTGTCTGAGCATGGGCGCCATTTGCAACAGTATTTCAATCTGTTTGTGATGTATGCCAACCTAGGTAAGTAGTTTATGAAATATGCTTAATGGTATTGCTGTAAGGCACTCTGTTTTTACATATAAGAAACTAATCATGCTGACTCAAATAATGAGATGACCAGGATCAATAAAAAATTGCGGGCCATATTGTACTTGTGGGGGTGTTAATACTTTTAAGAATATTTGCTACTTATGTTGCACTTCCAACTGAGTATTTCAAAACATTTCTGACAATGGGTGTATGAAACTTCACAACACTTTTGTGAAATAATGTCCCATTTTACAGTTGAGTAAAGTGAGGCATAGAGAGGCTAAATGGTTTGCCCAAAGTCTCACTGGACTGTGCATGGTCAGTGTGGTCTAGTAATCAAAGATTGGGACTATGAACTTCTAATACCAGGTCAGCAGAAGACTTGCTAACCTTGAGTAAGTCAGTTAACCTCTGATTCCTCTATCCTAAAATGGCGATAGTAATATTGTTTTTACAAATAGCCCCCTGCCAAATTGTTCCAGGTGCTGAACATCAGATCACAATTTTAAATTACATTAAAAACTTTAGTACATACCTTCGAGGGGTAGGGGGAGAGAAGTTAATTAAAGTTTGTACAGTGTTTAGACAGTGTAAAGTGTTTATATAAAGACTAAGCATTGTGATGAGTCTCACAATATGTTGCTGTGGTCTTGTTATAATGAGATAAGCAGTTATGCTCAGGCAAAAATCAGCTTAGCAAATCAGTTACTTGGAGGGGTTTTCTAACTACATCATGTAACCAATTCAGAGAGCCAAGTTTAAGAATTGGACTTAATCTTCTGTTTCCCAAAACTGCAAGGCTTGTTTATTTTCAGATCTAGATATTGATTTTGTGGCAATGTTTGCCTACAGTGGCTCTTTATTTTTACTGTACTGAATGTGGTGGCTGTTTACTTATTAAATAATGTAAGTTTAATCATATTCTAGTGACTGATGTTGATGCAGTATGCTGCTATTCACTATCATTCTTGACATGCTGCTTTCTGATTGGCTTGAGTTCTTACCTATTTTGTGCTTCAGTCAGCACAGTTTATCCATTGGTGACATTTTTAGTTGTTTACTGTCATTTGATTAATTAAGCTTGTCCACAACTGGATAATTTTTTTCATTTAAAATGTCATTTTTTTGTGGTCAGCAATCTGAATGACTGATACCTTTATGCTTCATGATAACATATAAAACTATCGTAAGGCATGTTTTCGCTGCAGTAATGATCTACAACTTAGATCACTTTGGATTCTGATTCTCTCGCAGTCTGATACAAGTGGGCTTTACCTTTCTTCCTGCAAAGTATTGGAGACCGTTGAGACTCATGACGCACAGACAACCTGTGGAACTCATTGCCAGGGGATGTTGTGAAGGCCAAAAGTATTTACCAAAACAAAATAAAAGTTCATGTAGGATATGTCCATCAATGGCTATTAGCCAAGATAGGGATGTAATCCCATGCTCTGGGTGTCCCTGAGCCTCTGACTTCCAAATGCTGGGACTGGACAATGGGAATGGATAACTTGATGATCACCCTATTTTATCATTCCCTCTGAAGCATGTGGCATTGGCCTCTATCGGAAGACAGGATACTGTGCTGGATGGACTATTGCTCTGACGCTGTATGGCCATTCTTATGTTCTTTAGCGACTGATCTCTAGTTACGTGAGCACTAATGAGCACCATTGTGGAAATGTTTTTGTTCATAATTCTGATGATATATGCAGTTTTCAGCTAAACCCTAATAAGAATCTAGTCCAACTTCTTCCCCCTGCCCCCATCTCCCTCCCAGAAGGAATGTATAACTGAGAGCATGAATAAGAACCAGCAATGGAAAAATATGACTTTTTTTCAAATTTTTCAAAAAATTTTACCAAAAAATCCAACTATATAAGAACAGTAACAATTAAGCTTATAAAAACGTATTGTTATCAATACTATCCATGAGATGTAATTTTTTTGTCCCTCTGAAGGTGTAGCAGAAAAGACACAACTTCTGAAACTAAGTGTACCTGCAACGTTCATGCTTGTGGCTCTTGATGAAGGCCCAGGCCCTCCAATCAAATATCAGTATGCTGAACTGGGAAAATTGTACACTGTAGTGTCACAGCTAATCCGTTGTTGCAATGTGTCATCACGTATGCAGTCTTCTATCAATGGTATAGTGAATTTTACAAGTTTTTTTTAAATGAATTGAAAACATTGGTTATAAGTTAGTAAATTATTAGTATATGTGGTGTTTCACTATTAAATTTACTCACTGGAGCAGTAGTCTTAAGGGGTTTGTTATGTTATATTTAGCAGTTTCTTACATTTTGTAATAAAGATTTTCCTGATTCTGCAGTGGCCAAATCCTATGTTGATATACGTATCCCACTAAAACTACAAATCATTCTCCATTAAGCCTATTTAGGCCTTTTAAAAGAACACAATTAGGAAGGTGTAGAGGACCTATTAATATCAAACCTATTGCAATTAGATGTTTTAGTTTTATAAAGACTGGGCTAAATTCTTCTCATTAAAATGAATGGAGTTGAACTGACATACCTGATGAAACTTAACTAAAACTTAACCCTGCTGAGCCAGTGCCCCAGGAAAAGCCCAAGATCCTGCAGCCTGGGGCACTGGCCAGAAGGAGCTGAGCCGAGCCCTGCATGTGCCGAAGCCTCTACACCTCTCAGCTAAACTCTGGAGTGGCGGGAGGGAAGTGATTTCCATCCTGTTCCTGCCCCAAACCTGCCCGCTCCACAGCAGCCCCCTTAGCAGGGGCTTAGCACCCTCTTCATTCCCTTCCTCCCCACATCCTGGGTCCTGCCCCCAGGGAGTGTGGGGCTGCTCCGTCCCCTAGGCACCCTACCCTGATGAGTCACCTCTCTGGCCAGGTTCCATGAAGCCCCTGCAGTCAGGTTCCCTGGGCCCTGGTGCACAATTCATCCATGGGGCTTAACCCCTTCCTGCCTGCGCTGTAGCCAGGGGACAGGAGGCAGCTGTTAGCTGCCTTTTGACACTCTGCAGGCAGGGAAGGGACAAGCTGCTTCCAGCGGTGGTGGCGGGTAAGGGATGAGCTCTGCAAATACTCTGGCCACGTCACACACTTGTGGCTGGACGCAGCTCCCATCCCTTTCCTCTCACAGTGCTGAAAGGCTGCTGCTGGCCACATTCTGGTGTAAATCCTGGCAGAAATCGGGGAGAGGGCATGTGACCCTACATGCCCACCTCTCCCCCACCCCTCCAAGTTTCCTTGGGAAGGTGCAGCGCCAGGTACCAAGAGAGGCAGGTCCATCCCTGGGGCCCAGCCAGGCATGGAGGGCAGAGAGTGCTGGGCAGGGAGGGTTGGTCAGGGTGTGTGTGTGTGTTTCTTTCTCTCTCTCTCACACACACCCACACGAGAGGTGTACAGGTGTGTGTGTCACCTCTCCCCATGTGAACCCTAAATCCTTAAAGATAAGAATGTATTATGCAGTATTTCTTTTTAACAGGGGCTCAGTTAACTTGATGTTAATTTGAATGTCTACTGCATAGCTCTGATTGCCATTGAACTCGCTTGAATATGAGTAATTTTACCAGGTGTCCCTTACTCAGCATAGGGAAATATGGTCACCCTAAGTATAATCTAACTAAAACCAAAATACCAGGAGCAAAGAAACAATTTTTCTCTGTACAAAACAAGTCCACAGAACTAAATACCCCAACCTCAGTTCCTGCACCACCTCTTATCTTCCTCACCAATGACCACCCCCCTCCAAAAAAATCTGTATGCATCCAAACCACCACATACATCCTTATCCCAATTGTCAGTTTAATTTTAGAGCATGCTGTAAAATTAAACCGATTTGGGTTTATTTTAGACAAGTGGGACAATGAGTGTATTCCAAAGTTGAAGGGCCCTCACTGAGGACACTCTGCCAACAAGTCATTCCCTTATATACCAGAGGAGCTCCAATGCTTTCAGTGATCTCAACTGTGGTAATGCCCCACAAAATAAGAGGTAGTTCACTCAGGTCACACAACTCCCCTGCCTCAATGTTAGAGAATCTAGCTCTTTATACCAGAGAACTTTTCATGGAGGGGATAGTTTATTATAAGTTCAGTATCTTATTTTAAGTCTTTCCATTGATTATACCATCTGTCTTTCATTTATTAGTCCCAGAGTTTAAATATGTATTTGTTTATATTAAAAAGTACTTAAGTACTGTTTCATCAGTATTAATTGTTTGTTCCAGGTAATCCCCCACTTTCAAACCCTTATGGCGATCCTAATTTATCGCAGCCTATAATGGCACTTCAGCAGAACGTGGCAGACATTTTGTTTGTACGAACTAGCTATGTGAAGAAAATTATTGAAGACTGCAGCAACTCAGAAGAGACCATCAAATTGCTTCGTTTTTGTTGTTGGGAAAATCCTCAATTCTCTTCCACTGTCCTAAGTGAACTTCTCTGGCAGGTAAAATAAAATATCCCATCTGCTTCCCTGATTTTTAAGTTTGGGCATATGTAAGTGTAAAAATGTGCCATAGAGAGAGGTGATATCCATGTGAGAAATTGTATTGATATGTGATAAATAAACTTCTCTTTGGATGCCTTCTGCTAGGATTTTCTCTTGGGGTTTCATACTGAAGTACTGTAGAATTCCCCCAGATCCTAAAAATTAGGAGCCCCAAGGGCAATGATAACAGGATATAGCACAACCAGATCATACTGGCCTTTGTGTGTCACCATCCACAAACTGGCTAGTTCCCTCCTAGCCACAGTCAGCAAAGGAGCTGCAGTTTCATTGATTCATGTCTTCAAGTATCCTTTTTTGTCTCCAGTCAGTATGTTGCAAAACTTCAGTGTATCTGCTAGGTCACATTTTCCCACCCCAGTAGAAGTTTTGTTTTACTTTTGGATGTCCCTTATTTAAGTTGGACTAGTTTTATTCCGTGTGACATTTATATTCATCATATAGGTTGGAGTGTCCAGTGGTATCTTAAAAAACAACATTGACATTAATATTACTGCTTTTTGCAGCTATTTGCAGTTTACTTCTTCTTTTGGGATAACCTTTGTGTGGCTTACTCTCCAGAAGCAAGAATTGTAATAGAAAGTATTTTCTTGTTGTTCTGCGTCTCTGAAGCTATATTTTTCACACAGGATTTTCATTCACTCACTTTCCTCCCCTCAGAGTTTGGGGGCGTCATTTTTTGATGTGTTTTTTCCCCTTAGTTTCATTTTTTAGTCAGTTTCTTTCCTTTTTAAATCTCACGTGCACATACAACTGAGGTAACTGGATGGATTGCTGAAATGTCAATATTTATATCTTGTAATAGAGGGGAGGTTATGTGCAACATATAGTAAGGGGCCTGGTTCATGTTCTATGCAGTGCTTGCTACCACCACCCCAAGGAATCAAAATTCCCAAGAGCTGAGGGAGTTTTGCCAAACTCAGCTTGGGGAAGCGAAGGCCCTAGTGTGACAAAAGTGTCTGAGATCGATCACCAGAGAAGCAGAATTGAATATTCAGAACATGAATATTGCAACCATTTCAAACTCATGACCCAGTTACCTTTATTACAACCATCATGTATTAAGAAACCTTTTTTTCTGAGACATAATTTTCACTTCATTTTCACTTCTTTTAAGGTTGCATATTCATACACCTATGAACTTCGACCTTACTTGGATCTGCTTTTGCAAATCCTATTAATTGAGGACTCTTGGCAGACCCACAGGTTAGTATTCTTTTTTTTTTTTCCATTTTACAGTAGAATTCCATCTTTTCATAATTCGGGACTCCCCAGTTGAACAGTTTCTCTTCCCAACTAAATGGTTCTGCTGATTAAGAGAAATGGACTTAAAAAATCTGAAAAGACTTAAACTCTACTAATCAAAACACAAGGACAAAACTTATATTCAGCTTACTTCATTTTTAGCCCTGCTTTTAAATTAGGCAACTTGTGTATTTAAAACTTGAGCTTAGAATTTCACTTTTTTCACAACAGGCAGAAAGCTGTTTAGCCACTTAACACCAATTGAATGCATCCCTCTAAAAGTGGAACCTTTACTAATATTCCAGTTAAGCAGCAGTCATTGGTACTCAGTGTCATTAGGCTCGACTGCTTCTTTGGAAACATTCTAGTAAAGTGTCTGTTCCATTTAAGAGGTAATAGTGGTGTTACTGGTCATGACACATTCCTATGTGGATAGGACTATTACCTTTGACACGAAGTTGGGAGAGTTTGCGGTTTTCAAAGACAGTAAACATTCTACATTAGTTCACATTTTAATAGACTGTTGTCTCTTTTGAGAGTGTCAGGTATTCATACCAGTTTGAAACACAATTCTCACCAATTGAGAGAATAAGGACTTTTTTAAATTACCATTAAAATGCTCAATTATTTTTCTTTGCAACTTTATAAATATTGACTTTTTTTTCTGGTAGCCTCAATCAAAAGCACTGTACAAACATAAAAGAAGGGACTGTCCATGCCTCAGAGAGCTTTCAGTCTGAAACAAAACATACATACACAGTGTCATGGAAGAGGGGTACAACTTGCAATAAATATGATCTAGGTGGTAGCTGGCCATGTTTTGAAATTCAGCCACTTGCTTGATAGCTTGTGTGTGGCAATATATTAGTAGTTAGATTTTAGTAAATCATTTGAAACCGTGTTGCAATGAAAACTGACTGCAGTGATGAAAATGTTAGGGGACCCTTAAGTCATTCCCTTTAGAGTTGGATTGGACTTTTTAGTTCAGCTGCTACCTGGACATATCCCTGAAGACCTTCTCTGAGAAGACAGTGGTGTAGCTTGCTGTTTTTAATTTATTTCTTTATTTATAAGTCTTGATTTACATGTTGAGAGGAAGTTGTTCCCAACAAACCTTCCAGGATATGTCTACAATACAGAGGGGAGCCTGGCTCCCAGCCCAGGTAGACAGTTTTCCTAGCTCAGTTCGAGCTAGTGCACTAAACATAAGCATGAACATTGTGGCACAAATGCAGGCCTGGGCTAGCCACCTGAGCTTGGACCCAGAGTGTAGCATGGGCTTGAGAGCCAGAGCTGTCACCCCAGTCACATCATCCATGTTGCTGTTTTTAGCATGCTAGCTTGAGCCAGGCTATTATGAATCTGTCTACCCGGACTAGGGGGCTTGCTCCCAGCTTCAGTGTAAACATTCCCTAGATTCTGAACCCCTATATAGTGTGTCAACACTTGCGTATCCAACTCAGCTAGATGTATAAAGTTCACATAGTCTTTAGCTTAAGAAATACTCTTGGAGATGGAAACAATTTAATAAGACGCAACATTAGACCTGTGCAAAAGTGCTGGGTAGGTTTGGGATTCTGAATAGTGTTACTGCTTTTCATATGTCCAACTGCTGGATTTTCAGCATTTGAAATAAGAGTTTAACTAGGATTTTTCAAGTATGCACACTGTGGATCTCACTGTACGTGTGCATGCACCTCAAGCATGTTATATCAGAGTGTTTTGAGTAGCAGTGTCCACTGGGTCTGTGCCACCTCATGCTCCCTTATGAGGGTATATAGGGTGGAGTCATCACAGCCATCTCCCAGTTCCTTCTTATCGCCCATGGGCACCCCACTACTTATTAGTGTTTGCTGCCATTCAGTTTCACTGATCTACCTGAAAAATTTGTTTTTCTTTCTCTCCACTAATAAGTGGACTGCTTTCAATTGAACCGCTTAAAAAAAAAAAAAAAAAAAACAAGACAGCCTTCCTGTACAGAGGGTTTAGGCACTTTGCACCAACTGCCACGCCTCAAGGCAAACTAAAAATCCCCCAGCTTTGAGTTCTGCCTATCCTGTGATGGTCTTATTCCACTCACCACTGGGCACTGCCACTACCAGTTTTGCCTTGAGGAAAGCCACATACCATACCAGTGCTCTGCTACTATGGGGGGCTAGGGATTAAAGCTCAACCACTAGCATGGCTCAGGCATGTTACCAGCCAGAACATTCTCAGTCTTGCATGTGCTGTCATGGGCACTGTTGGTAGAACCCTGAGGTATATACTGGCAAGAGTCTACGTCTCCACCCAAGATGTCCTCTGTGTAGAGATTGGCACTGGCTCCTCTGCTACCAAGATCACCCCATGTTTCGGCACTGCCAGTTGAAGAGATGTGCTCCTTGTTACCTTCACCTCATTTTTTCTCAGTGTTCAGCAGAGATCTATCTATCCTGGTTGCAAGCATTAGGCATTCCTAAGGAGGTGCAATGCACGATAGAGGAGCTGTCTATCAAAGGAATAGAGCTCTTTGGTAGTCAAACAGATGAGGTGTTCCACTCAGTAAAGGACTCTTGGGCCACATTGCAGTCTTTAGGGATATACACAAAGCCGATCACAACTGAGAGAACACCCTCTTGCTCCTAAAGTAGGCAACCTGAAAAAAACACTCCGAAAAATGCCCCAGTACTCCAGGGGCATTTACACTGTCCTTCTCTGCAATGCACGCTGCACCTTCTCTGAGGTAGCAGGTTTGACAGAAGTGTTGAGAGCCACTCCAAAGCCTGTCTAGAGCCAATCATTACCTCAGCAAGCCAACTTTGCCTCCTTCCAATAGGCCTGGTCTGCAATTACAATAGACAGATGGGTGCTAGACATCATTGCCCACTGTGCCATCCATTTCCAGTTCTTTCCCCCTGCCTACCCACTTCCCCATCCCTCTTCAGGGACTCTTCTCACAAGAGCCTTCTGCAAACAGAATTAGCCTTGTTGCTTTGTCTAAAAGCCACAGAAGAGGTCTCTCAAGAATACAGGAGAAGAGGCATCTAGTCCTGATATATCCTCATTCCAGAAAAGACAGGGTGTCTTCATCCTATCCTAGACCTGAGAATTCTGAAGTGTTACACACACACACACACACACACACACACACACATATCTCAGATTCAGAATGTTAACTATTGCCTCCGTCTTTCCATCCCTTCAGACTCAAGACTGATTCATGGTTTTCAGCTTACAGGATGTGTACTTCCACATAGGTACTTTCTGTGGGATAGGTGGATGGCTAAGCCTCACAGTGGAGCCCATTCATTATCAGTACGAAGTATTGCTGTTTGGACTCTCCATAGCATGCACAATATTTACAACATGTCTGCTGTTGTGGCATCCTATATGAGGAGAAGGTACATTCATATCTACCCTTACCTGGAATGATTGGCTGACCAAAGGTGGAAGAGCAGAAGAACATCGGGCCTGAAAACTGCCTTCTCCCTTTTCACCCAGCTAGACCTCCTGGTGAACTAAAATTGTTCCTTACTCCATCACAAGTGAGCAATCATAGGAGCTGAAATAGCCTCCTCACATCACTCCAAGGACAAGAACCTCTCTTTGCAATGACTACTGAATGGAATAAAATCAAATCAGGCCATGATGACAGTGCAGACCTGTCTGACTATTAAGCCAAATGTCAGCATGGCAATTATCTGACACCACTTGCTAGACTTCACCTGCGACTCTTAAAACTCTGAGGTCAGTCTGTTGCCCAGTAAGACACCAGATGTTCCACCTCGAGTCATCTCAGAGCAGAATTGGTAGCTACACCCCAAAAACATGTGGAATACCCTTTTCTGCTTTCCCTCCAACAGTGACACTAATCTCAAATGTGTCAGAGACAGGTTGGGGTGGTCACCTGGACCATATAAGATGCAAGGCACCTGGTCCTAGAGTGACATGAAATTCTGCATAAAAGACAACACATCTGCAGTGGTCTACATAAACACACCAGTGTGTGCTTATTACCCCTGTCCCACGGAGTGATCATGTTATGAATGTTGTCAGCAACACAGGATAACCCCAATGGCTCTTCACCTCCCAGGGGCCAGCAACAGCCTAGAGGACTTCTTAAGCAGACAGTCACTCACCAGTTATAAGTGGTCACTGCAGAGCTCCATCATCCAGCAGATATCTCGAAGTGGGAGTGTCCCACAAAAGACCTGTTCACCACTAGGGAAAACACCAAATGTCCAACTTTTGCTCTTGGGGGATCTGTGGAACTGAAGCCTCACTTATGCCTTTTCCCCAATTTTCCTAAAGTAATATGTAAAATCAGAGGGGTCAAGGCCACAGTTATCCTCATGGCATCTTACTGGCTAAGGCAGTTTTGGGTGAGAAACCTGCAACAAATGTCCATTCAACCTCCCATCTCTCTGCCAGACATAGCTCAGAACAATGATCATACTCTGCATTTAGCCCCAAAGTGACCACATCTGACAGCCTGGATGTTGGCTGGTTGAGAACTATTGACAGAGACTGCTCCTTTGAGATGCAGGAAATCCTTATACATAGTTGTAAGCAACATACAAGAAGGACCAGTTCCACAAAATAGAAGAGGTTCTCCGTATGGGTGGCCCAGCACAAGCCAGTCTCAGTAGAAACTTAGGTACCAAAGATCTTACCACATACTGCATTTAAAACATTCTGGCCTTTCATTTAGCTCTATCATGGTCCACCTGGCACTTGTACACTTGTCTTCGATCTTCTCACAACCAACTGTATTGAAGATCCACAAAGACCTCTTATATATTTAGACCCAGCTAAAGAACTAACTCTTGTGTGAGAGCATAATATCCTCTTCCTAAATCTGACTGTGCTTCCCTTTTGGCTACTTTCGGGATGCACCCTGTACTATCTTACTTTAAAGATGGTCTTTCTGGTTTCCATCATCTTTGCTAGGAGAATCTGTGAGCTCCAGGTCTTTGTGGCTGAATCTCTCTACATGACATTTCACGGAGACATGGTCGTACTGAGACCTCATCCTATGTTCATCCTTAAGATGGTATCAGAATTCCACTCAATCAAGTTAATTTGTATTCCAAAAACCCATTCTACACCAGGGGAAAAACTGCATACTTTGGACATTTCAAGTTCATTCATCCACTGTGTGGACAGAACTAAACCTTCTTCAAGGTGATGTCAGTGTGGATCCCACAACCTCTCCTCCATACCAACTTTTTCGGAGCCCTCAGCATATGGTATTCTGAATTGATGAGGGAACTGAGGGACGGTTGCGGACCCTCTGCCCTTTATGGCATTGTACAGGAATGTGAAGAAGCACAAGGTGCATGCACAGCCCCAGAAAAAGACTCCTATCTCACATGCATGAGGCATACGTGCATCTATAGCGGGATCCACACTGATGACATCTCAAGCAACATTTACTTGTAAGGTAAGCAACCTTTCTGAGATGTAACTATATTCTAGCATTACAATGGGTGGTAGATATTTATGGAAAGAATTTGTTTTAACTCTGTTGATTGAGAACTAATGATCAATGGGTTACACTTTATTGTTATAGCTATAATTGTCATTATACTTTTTTGATATCTGATTACTCCGATTTCGTATATCCAGGAGGTCAAGCATATAACTGAATTGTTACTTAACCCTTTTAGAGTCATAATTAATACATTACATTATAATTACTCTGTTATACTTTTTGATGAACACACCTACTACAAAATCCTGTAATCAGAATATTAACTTTTATAATTACAGTGTAATTGAAGTGTAATTCCAGTCACTGTTTTATAATGTGTAACAATGAACAAATTTGAGGACTAAAATTTGACCCTTTGGGGGGTTTTTTTTGGTTTGTTTGTTTTTTTTGCAGGATTCACAATGCACTTAAAGGAATCCCAGATGACAGGGATGGGCTATTTGACACCATTCAGCGTTCTAAGAACCATTATCAGAAAAGAGCTTACCAGTGTATAAAGTGCATGGTAGCTCTTTTCAGCAACTGTCCTGTAGCCTACCAAATCTTACAGGTGATACCTTCCATTCTGACTTCATGGTTGTTTTAGAATTCTAGATAGAAAGTAAGTCAAGCAAATTACAACAGAGTAAATTGCCCTCTTCCTCTAAGTAAAACTCATTTGAATATTTCTTTGTCAAAAGATCAGAAAAAGGAAGTGGGAGGGAGGGATTCAGCTAAACTTGACAGTAATATACAGATGGTATTAATGCTTGTGTGCAGCTGCTCCAAACCCACCAATGCTTCCTGTCACATTACCCTTCTGGAAAAAAATGTATGTACTCAGTAAAAAGAACTTTTGTTTAAACCAGGGGTGGGCAAACTTTTTGGCCTGAGGGCCACATCAGGTTTCTAAAAATGTATGGAGGGCTGGCTGGTTAGGGGAGGCTGTGCCTCCCCAAACAGCTAGACCTGGCCTGGCTCCTACCCTCTATCTGACACCCCCACACACACCCCGCTTCTTGCCCCCTGATGGCCCCCCCAGGACCCCTGTCCCATCCAACCCTCCCTGTCCCCTGACGGCCCCCAGACTCTCTGCCCCTGACCCTCCCCCGCCCCCTCTCATTCCTGACTGCTCCCCCCCCGGACCCTTACCCCATAACAACCACCCCTTCTCCCTGACTGCCCCCACAACCACTGCCCCCTGCCGCCCCATCCAGCCCCCCCTCCTTCCTGACTGCTCCCCCAGGACCCCTGCCCCAATCAACCTCCCTGTTCCCTGCCCTCTGACTGCTCTGACCCCTATCCACACACCTCTGCCCCCTGACCACCACCCTGAACTTCCCTGCCCTCTATCCAAACCCTTCTGCCCCCTTAACACATTTCCTGGAGCACTGGTGGCTGGCAGTGGTACAGCTACGCTGCCCAGAACACCAGGACAGGCAGCCACACCGCCTGGCTAGAGCCAGCCACGCCACCGCGCAGCACAGAGCACCGAGTCAGGCCGCGGCGCTGCCCAGCAAGAGCTCACCACCCAGAGCATTGTGAGTTGAGGCTGTGGGGGAGGGGGAACAGCAGGGGAGGGGTCAGAGGTTAGCCTCCTGGGCCGGGAGCTCAGTAGTTGGGCAGGAGGGTATCGTGGGCCGGATGTGGCCCGTGGGCCACAATTTGCCCACCTCTGGTTTAAACAGTGGGCTAGTGTGAAGATGGTAATCTGTTTCCCAATAGGTGGATGTTGTGGCAATAGAGAAGTATTGGTATTTGAAGAATAAAAAGGGGATTCTGAACTGTCAATTTTCTATCTCTGCAGAGCAATGGAGATTTGAAGAGAAAATGGACCTGGGCAGTAGAATGGCTTGGAGATGAACTTGAGCGTAGGCCATATACTGGAAATCCACAATACACATATAATAATTGGTCTCCCCCAGTGCAGAGTAATGAAACATCAAATGGTTACTTCTTGGAAAGATCTCACAGTGCTAGAATGACCCTTGCAAAAGCTTGTGAACTCTGCCCAGAAGAGGTAAAGAATTAGACTTCGGAAAGTTTAAATAAAATTGCTGCTTTAAATGCTCAAAATCCTTTGTACCTTATCCAGTAGTAGCAACAGTGAGTCGGGCAGCAGATTGTTCCCAGTTTCTGCTGGTTTTAGAAGTAAGAAGTTCTGTAACTTATTTGCTAGTATGAAACTGCCTAAAATTAACAATCATTTCCACTAACTGCCAGTTGTATAGTGCTGATGGTTTGTAGTAATCTTCTCTCATGTTACTTACCGTTTGTATTGGCATTAACTGATTCCAAAGTTGGAATACCCCTAATTGAACTAAAATGGTGAAATTCAGTTCTATGAAGAGAAGGTGGTATCTGATAACTTATATCAAAAGTAAGACTTTTCTCTATGATATTGAGCAAGTTGCCACTTAATGTTGCTTGTTTAAAATGTTGGGGGGAGGGACGGAAGGAGCGTCTTGGTCTCCGAAGAACAGTGAGATTACAGTTTAAGAATGGGATTGGATTTGATTTGAAAAGTAATATTTTACTGTACATTAATTTTAGGAACCCGATGACCCAGATGCCCCAGATGAACATGAATCCTCCCCACCAGAAGATGCCCCATTGTATCCTCATTCACCCAGTTCCCAGTATCAACAGGTAAACAGTGTAGAGCTTCACTTTCCACTGAAGGATGTGAAGTCTAACTTTTTGTTTTAGCTTTCATGCTAACTCACACTGTAATAAATATTTAACTAGAAACACATTATAGTTCAAATCTCACACTTCTAGAGTGATCATAAAGATGAACATTCTGAGCACCATTTACTAGAAGCAGTTTCTCCATCAGAATTTCACATAAAACCCAACATTTTACCATAACAGATATTTATCATTTATACTAAAAGCACATATGCTGACTGCCATCCCCTAGCGAATGCATACTGGTTTGATTCAGCTGTGCTTCTTCCATGTTTATCACCTTACTCTGTGAATTGCACCATTGACTTAAATGATAGAATCCCGCCTTACATTAGTAAATTGCTTTAGACTTTAGTAATTACCGGTACTTAAAAATGACTTTGTCCCATATATAATTTGTTCTGTGAACACTGATATCCAAGTTTAAAGTGCATATAAAATTTAAATCTATTTCTGGGTTAAGTGACTATTTTGTTAGCGTCTATTCAAACAGAAAGCTAGATTTGAAAAAAATCATACCTAGATTTATTGAGCTGGTAATAACTAAATTAGTAGGTCCCAGAGTTAACTGCAGTTTTTATTTTCCTACTTTTCTCCAAATCACTTATATATTCTGAATCTGCTAATTTAATTTCCTGCCCTGCCAAACCCATTTCCCCTTCATCTTGCTTTCCTTACTGATGTTCTCAGCAGAGCAGTTGGCAAGTGATGTAGACTTCTCCATCCCCTTGGAGTTAAGCCACAGCTTATCACGAACTCACTGATTAATCCTTTACTTGTGTGATGTGTTCACTTTCTCACAACAGCAGGCATTTCTCACCCTGTAACACACACAACCCTTTTTTCTTAGTATTGCAATAATAGGTTTATTATAAGGTCAAATCTTGCAGTTCCCTAAAGTATCATGGACAGACAACTTTTTACAATTGACAGTTGTATAGGTGTATTTTTAATCAAAAATTGTACTTGTTAGCATCTGGAGAAAATAACTGTTCAGATTTTATTTACTTCTGTAACAATTATTTTTTAGTGGGCAAAACCTAATGTATGTTTGCACAATTATAGCTAATTTCTTTTATTGTGTGTTTATTTTTTAAATTTTTATCCCATACCGTTTTATCTTTTGGTAGAACTATATATACATTTTAATGTAAACTGTACACATCACATAGGCAGCATTCCATTCATCCTCTTTTTTTTGCGTTGGTTTGCATGTAATTGTCTGCAACTTAAAATCTGTATTTACTAATTTTTCACTATAGCTTAATCTTTGCAAGTTCAATTCAGAATTTTTTTATCTTCAGCATAAATTCATTTAAAAGGTAAGGGCAGGACACTTCACAGTAATGAATAAACATCCTGAAATATGTATTACTAATTAACCAGTTCACTATGCTTTGGGATATTTTTTTCAGTGGTGTATGTTCAAAGGAGGGGGGGAATCACTATAATTGCTTAGAAAAAATTTCGCAAGCATAACATCTCCTTAAAATGTTTTATTCTATTTTACAGAATAACCATGTGCATGGACAGCCATATACAGGCCCAGCAGCACATCATATGAACAACCCTCAACGAACTGGCCAACGAGCACAAGAAAATTATGAAGGCAGTGAAGAAGTTTCCCCGCCTCAGACAAAAGATTAGTTAAATGCACATAATCAATTAACTTGCTCCATCAAGACTGTGCACCCAGGCCTTACAGTCCAACCTTTCTCTGTGTCTGGCTAATATTTAAAACTAGAAAAACTATTCCTAATCAACATGGAGTGGAGAGTCTATTCACTGTCTTATCTGCAGAAAATTGCTGTCAATATATAACCTGCCTGCAGTGGAAAGTGTATAGTGTTTTGTAATAAATGGCCTGATGCTAATGTGTAAATGGCAAAGGTGTATATAGTATATTAATGTTTGACTGTTAATTCTTAAGCAAGAAACATTTTTTTTGTCTTGATGAGACTCGCAGATCTACGAAAACAAAAAGTAACTTCTTGATATATCCGCTGCGCTCTGCAACCAGTGTTGCCTGCCTAATGGCAGTTGGATCAACTCCTTTATGAAAAAGCCTATCCATGTCAACCACAAAAATAGTTTCATGTTAATTCTTTGCCACTGGAGTCGATTTTACTATGAGCAACGTAATGGCTGGTAACCTTTTAATTATTTGGTTGATGTGGAAAATTGGTGATGTAACATTGTTTCTAGATCTTTTTTCATTGCCTTTTTCATTCTGGTATTAGGTTAATCACTTTGAAGCTATAGTTATGCTGTAACATTTAGCATGGCTTCACACCAGGTTAGTGTAGCCAATCGGGGAGGGAAAAAACAACCATGACAGTAGTTGTCCCAAAGTGACAACTGTATTGCTCAGAGCTTTTTCTTCTTACACCTAGACTACAAAATGGGAGAGGGAGGGAAATGTGACAAACAAGTGGTTTTCAGTTGCACATATGTTCCTCACATCTAATGTTGGACAGTTCTGTCTCTGGGTGGGATAAAAACACTTAGTTTTCAGTAATAGGAATTTAAAAGATTTAAAACAAATATGCAAAAATTTTGCTATGCCAGGATGCCTGGAGCATAATAGACTGTATTTGGTGTGCTTGTTTTGTTTCTTTGGTAAAGCTTATTAGATAAACTACTAACACTTTCCTTCTACTGCATCCCAGTGAAGTGGAAGTCAACAAAATCACACAGTACTTGTGAGTGCCACTGCACCAAGTTAACTTGCTGGTTTTCCGCTCATTCACAGTTCTACTTGAAAGCAAGAATTGTCTTAGCTCTTTAACCATTATACAAGAAATCTTAACTTTAGACGCAGGGTTTAATTATAAAAGAAACTACTGGTTAGTCACATACAATTCTAAGGTATCTCTAGTCTGGAATAAACATTTGTTTAAAGACTTCAAGAAACGCATCAGTAAATACTGTATTTAAATGAAAATTGGTAACTTGAATGTGTGTAATTTTTTGCAACCTGTCTAAAAACCAAATACCCCTGCAAAACAGATACAGCCCACCCTATACTATTTAAATATTTTGCTGTTTTATTTTATAGAAATTATTTTGCTGAATTCACAAATAGAATTTGATTTAAGAAGAATATTTTGTCCTGTGGTGTGTGGTTTTTTTTGTTTTATTTTTTAATTGACTGCACAGAAAGTTTAATTCTGTGCAATGGCACTATGCTGAATTCTGGAACTACAGTCACATTGAGATTTTTGTGCACAGAAAAATTTGGCCCTTGACTAAGAATAAAAAATTAGGACAATTACCCTGTAGAAGTTTCTTAATGTGATTTATCTTGTACTTTTTGTATGTTTTATATATATACATGTATATATTTAATGAGCACAAGCTTGATGGTGTTTTTTTATAATTAAGTTAATAGAAACAAAGCTGCTTAATCAAACAGAAGGTCTGTAGTGTTGAAATGAACAAAAAAAATAATCACAAGTGCATTTTTATGCATTTAGTGTAATATAAGGGAGGGATATAGAGATGAATTCATTTGATTTTTTTTTAATATTCTATGTAGCAATCATCACTTTTGTGCTTCCATGTGTTCTTTAGTGCTCAACAACTTAATTCAGTTTTTCATGGTTTTTTAATAATACCTGAACTTGTTAAATTTGGGAAAAATTTTCCCACTTATGTTTGGGGATACTTACTGGAAGTTATAATTCAAAATATTAGCCTTCTTATTAGAGCTGAAATAGTTCATATTTATTTGGACCAGTAATTATTGTTAAACACGCTATCTCCGAGATGATTGTGTATTTTTTTTTCTATTTAGATAAAAACATGTAATCTGCTAGTTCAGCCTTGCCAAATGTGATTAATTTTAACAGTGCAATGATTGTAGAGACATGTAAAAACTTGTGAGATTTTTGAAGGTTGTGATTTTTCCCCTCTCCCCTGAATTGGGGAATCATGACTGGTAGCAATTAATTTTCAGATGGCAAGTTGAGGTTATTCTGCATTTGCCACTTTGAAGAAAGCTAGCCTATGTTGTTGTTTTTGCTTTTCAAAATAGCTACAGCAAAAAGTGTGACGGGAAGAAAATCTTTTCTTCACTCTGGGCAAAATAGTTTTAAATTATATTAATTTAAGTAACAAATGTTGTACTTGCAAAAAGTTTAATATGCATGTTACTGTTGCAGCAATATGGCAGTGGTCATTTTCAGGCTATATCCAATACCTCAATATTGATATGGCACACATCCTCAAAGTGCCTAAAGGTTTAATGTCCCCTTCACTAATTTCTGGATGATATTTTCTGTTTAGAACAGTTAGTGGGGAATCTCTGGTCTTCCATAAAATAAGAGCCAATAAATAATAAAACAATTTCTCATTTTCCTGACAATTTGACATTTAAATGCATACAAATTGAACATTCATAGGTAATGTTATGTGGTGGTAATGTGTGGTTAAAGTGTATGTATAAAAAGCTACATTTTACCCAACAGAAGTTCTCCCTCTGTGTATTTAGATTAATTCCTGCTACCATTAGTGACTAAATTAAATTTTTACTGTTGTTACTGCAGGGTCAACACAGATGTGTGTGACTGGAAGGCCATTCCTCCTTATGCATCAATAAGAGTGTTAAATTCTAATTACAGAACTTATTAAGTACCCCTGTGTAAACCCATTGAAGAAAATGGGGTTTCACAGAGGTCAGTGAGGGCATAATGTGACCTGCAAGATTTGTATTACTGATGGTGATGCACAAGAAGGAAAGCCACCCAGCTTGACTTTGAGATTCCTGAATAGCTTGCAGGACTGGCAGTTAGGAGGGGAAATAAATACTTTTGTTCATAAGCTAGTATGTTTTGATGTGGAAACGGAGACACAAACATGCAGTCCCGCAATGCCATTTTTGTGGGGTCACTTATCAGAGTGAAACTGAACATTTAAGAGACAAACCAATTAAGGAAAGTGAGTTGAGGTTTCTACTGTATGCTTTCTCAATCGTTCTCTTGTGCCTAGTGCACATGTTTCAGCATATATGCTGAGGAAGAGCAGTTACTCTTCCAAAACCTTCCTAATAACACTTTGCACTCATAGCAAATCAGATTTGCTACTCTGCCAAAGCTAAATTGGCTGAAACTAGCCCACTGTAGCAACTTAATTTATTTAGGTTTTGCTTTGGTTTTTATATGCTTGTTAATTGGTTTTCCTAGCTCTCAAAATCCTGGGCCAGCAATAAGCATGCTGGTAAAATGATCCAAAATATATGGGTGTTTTTTCTTTTTTTATATAATTCCTATTAAAATAATTTTTTAACACCTAAGTGTTGCTGTAAAGTTTGCAATGCTGGCATTGCATTGTTGGAAACAAATTAGAAAAACATTATGATTTAAAGTCTTTTAATTGTATAAATAAAGGGAGAAGTGTGATATTAGGAAAGGATCAGAGTAGTAGTTGGGTAGCTATGTATTTTTGATTGCAGTAAAACCTTGCTAGCCCACACTTTGGTAAACTGCAAACCCACATTGAAAGTATATTTCCTTTATTGCTATTTACCAAGTCTGCTGGAGATGGAGCCACTATCTTAGACCTCGCAGTTCCCTTGGGGCAATGTGGGAGTTCCATGTCAGCACTGTGTAGTGCTCTGAAACAGAGCACACCTGTAACTGTGCTCTTCATCCTCCCAGCTCCCCTTTTCTCAGGCTCTCGCTGTGCCCACAGTCACAGAAATGACCAGCCTTTTATCTGGAGCAAGACGCAGAGGTCTTTAGAAAAATCACCACCTTGTGAATACTCCATGCTTCACTAAGATCTGTGTAGAAAGAAAGTGAAAGTAAATGAGACTCATGCAAGTTCTGAGCTTGGGAGAGAGAGAGACCCCAATTCTTTCCCCCTCCCCCCGCTTCTTTGTTCTCACAAGTAATCTGAATGCTTCAGGGAAGCAAAAAGATGGCAGCAGAGATGGCTTCCTAAAGGTCTCCATTCCTTACTGCAGATGAGCATCTCTGTTCCACTTCCAACAAAAATTATCAGGGGTATGGAACGGCTGCCATATGAGGAGAGATTAATAAGACTGGGACTTTTCAGCTTGGAAAAGAGATGACTAAGGAGGGGTATGAGAGAGGTCTATAAAATCATCACTGGTGTGGAGAAAGTAAATAAGTGTTATTTACTCCTTCTCATAACGAAGAGCTAGGGGTCATCAAATGAATTTAATAGGTAGCAGTTTTAAAACAAAAAGGAAATATTTTTTCACACAACATGCAGTCAACCTGTGGAACTCCTTGCCAGAAGATGTTCCAAAGGCCAGGATCATAATGGCGTTCACAAAAGAACTAGGTAAATTCATGGAGGATAGGTCCATCAATGGCTGTTAGCCAGGATGGGCAGGGATAATGTCCCTAGCCTCTGTTTGCCAGAAGTTGGGAATGGGCAATGGGATGGATCACTTATGTTCTCTTTGTGCAGACAAAGTGGGACCACTATGTAGCTGCTCCAGCAGCTTTAGTAGTGGTAAGGAGAAGCACAATAAATGTCCTGGCTCTGCTTCAGGACATTTCTGGCCCTCTCCCCAAGGCTGGTGAGGACTGCTGTGACTAAATTTCACTGATCTACACTGAGCCTCCACGTTAATAAGGACTAGCAAAATTATCTACTGTGCAATAAGGGCTTTAATCCACAGTAATTGGCACTGTTTGTTTTTACACAATCTTAACTTCAAAAAAAAGTTAGTACCCAAAATGTCAGGTGTCCTTGTTTCTAACTATTAAACTGTCTTCCTGACTCTCACATTTAAAACATCGAGTAGCCATTATTTTTCTTTCCCATAAGAGACATTGTTCAGTACTGGCTCGGCAGCAGCAGTTTATAGGCGATACTTAGAATTGTGCTGACATAAATGCTAGTGCTTAAAATGTGTGATGTGCTGTGAAGGACCTGCAGGTGACCTAATTCCTGTCCCAAGGACACTAAAGTCAAGGGTCCCAATCCTGCCATCTGATCTGCCTGAGTGCACCCCTGTGCCCATTAGATCCCTATGGACTTTAACTGGACTTGCATAAATTCCTCTGTGAGGAGTCCTGTTTAAATCCATTGGGCTCTTCAGGGATCTGCCCACATGAATTAGATTGCTGGATTTGTGGCCTAAGCGAAAAGCCACATCCAGAGCACCTGTATTTAAATGTAGGTGGGGGGGGGGGGGAATAGTATCAAAAGAAGAACAGACTTAACTCTTGGGAAGAAAAACTTTCCTGAATAAGGGCTAATTTTCTGCTAAATTTTAAGTATCCAAATTATATTTTCAACTTTAGAATTCAAACTGCTTAGTAACTATAAGCCACTTTTTAGTAGAATCTAAATGAACTTCTAGACTAACTTTTGTGGTAAGTAGAGCTTTAGCATAGAAAATCACTGTCACAATTGAACAAAATCTCTCAAAATACTATACTAACAATCCATTTTTTAGTCTCTGAATGAATGGTGAGTCATGAAAATGGAAATAGAGCTAAGTAAATAAGTCTTAAATCTTACCCAAAATCTCCATGTCATAGAACAATAAAATTTGGTGAAAGAAAATTAGGTCATTCAGTCCATCTCCCTGTTGATGTAGGATTGTTCCTTATTACATCTCTATTAATGATTTGTCCAGTCTAGTTTAAAAAGTCCCAAGCAATGGGGCTTCCATCACTTCCCTTGGAAGACAGAAATCTTTCTGTGATTATCATAATTTTTCCCTTTCTTAATGTAATTTTATTACTCCTAGTAACATCCTTTATACTGTGATAAATATGTCGTCATATTTGCACCTTTAGAACATTTGTACACTTATATCCCCTTTAGTCACCAATTAAGTTGTATGTATTTAATGCATTTAATCTTTCCATGTAAATCAGTTCCTCTAGCCTCCATGACCATTTTTGTTGGTCTTCTCTGGACTCTGTGATGGTTTTCTGGTAATGAAGAGTCTAGAACTGAATTCATACTTCCAGGTATGGTTACACTTGAGCCATGTAGAGAGTTTTCTTTTGCTGTGATGCCTCTGTGTATGCAGCACAAAATTGTCTTTGCCTTTTTTGCTGCTTTATTCCATTGAAATCATGTTAAATTTTTGTCCATCTCTTCTAAATCTCTTTAGCATTACTGCTTGCTAGGTTTATTCTCTTCTTTTGAAGATAGATACATTTTCTCTTGTCAAATCATCTGGTTTCCTAGTTTCCCATGATTTTCCAATAGTATTTTAAAGGCATATAGTACATTTATTTAGGTATTTTCATATGCTGGAATACATGTCTGGACTGACTGATTTGTAGAGTTATAAATTGCTAATTATTTGTTTATCTGCTGTTTATCAGTAGCTATTTTAGGTGATCTGGAAAATGGTAGTTTTTCCTAACTCTTAGGATTTGTCTCATTTACAGTGAACTAGCCGCTTCTTACACTGGTGATTATAACAATCTCTTTCTATTGGATCTCGCTATATTTTTTTAATATCTCAAAAATTGCTTGTTTGGAATCTAATATCTTAGTTCTACTACACGCTATGTTAAATTTAAGTGTTCATGGATCCAAGCTTCCTTTTTTCATTCTCAAGCAATTCCTATCTCTTAGAAAGTAGATCCATGATGGCTTCTCTAGTTCTCCACTTTTTTTGAATCGGAACACTTGTCTCTAACTTAGGAACCTCTTGCTGTTTGGCTGTATTTAAAAAAAAAAAAAAATTGAGGGAAGCTTCAGAGTCCTTAACTTTTTGAAAGCAAATTCCAAAGCCTAGGATTATCCAGGCTAACTGCAAAGGCAGGAGCAGAACCTATTTCATTAACTGATCATAAAAAATCTAACTTTCAGCCAATTAACTGGGGGGGGGGGACAGAAGTTGGGCATGTGTAAAGGGGCAGGGAAAAGTGGTGGTACTCTTCCACACATGCTTATGTTACCAGTTCCCAAGAGACCATTCTCACCTCACTGAACCTCAGTGTCTGACACTCCTCTCATGTTAACCCTGTGTCCTCAAAGCTATCTCAGCCACCATTTTCCCATCTAAGCAGGAATTCCTATGTATCCCATAAGCCTCTCCTAAACTGATAGGAAGAAGCTCCACTGAATGGTGTGAAAGTCATTCTCTTCTCCCTAGGTCTTCATAGAGGTATCCTCAAGCCACCATACAGCTGCTTGATATGGCTTCCTCCTGTGGTTTGCACCCCACAGTTGAACCTGTTATGGAAACAGCGTTTTAGTACTCGGCCATGGGTGGGTGAGAGGCTTTAACCATGGGCGTTTGACACTTTCTACCACTTACATCCTGAAACCCCTACTGAGACTCGCTACTACTTGAAACATGGCAGTGGCCTGACAGCCAGCTGAGCTTGTTTCCTCTTTCAACACCCATGCAGATGCAGAATTTTCTAGGCAATGACTTTTTGCCACCCACCTATGGGCCACTATAGTAGAATCTGCCTCCCATTAGCCCATGAAGCAAAGGTCTTGGATCATTTGAAATCTGATTCCAGGCATAATACACCTGTGGTTCACAGGGTGGGGGCTGTCAAACATTCATAGCTGGGACCTCCACTTAATAGACTGTCTCATGGACTCTCTTCTTCCCATTTACAATCTTGCATGCTCCTGCCTTTGCCATTTGATCTCAAGGAAGCATGCAAGATTGTGAAGATCACATAACATCCCTGTGGCAACCACAGTTGTTGTTTACATGAATAAACATGAAGTATGTTACTTTCAGTTGTCCAAGAAATTGAATAGTTGGAAATAAGGAAAGGAGGGTTAGTACCATGTGAAAAACCTATGTTCCACAGATCACAGTTTGAGCATTTTTAAATTCCTACATTGATTATGCATGCAATGTAACTATAATCATTGTATTTCAAGCAAAGTCTGTCAGTGGTTTCCTGAACATTTCTGCGGTTTGAACCAAAGGATTACTGTCAGCGTAGATTGTCGTGTCTATAGAATAACCTAGAACAGATTTGTATCATGGTGTTATTTACTGTCTTCAGAGTCATTTGGTAATGTTCTTTAGATAGGTTTCAAATGATGTGTAGAGAATTTGACCCTACAGGCAAAAGTAGTACCAGCAAAGCATAAAGAAAAATGTGGACTCGGCTGAAGAACAGGCTAGTTGAGAGGTTCTGTTGTGGATGTATTGAACTGCAAAGGAAATATAGTTGCATCAGCTTTAAGCATCTTGGAGACAGCAGTAAAGCTGAGTTGCTTTGTGTGAGAAGCAAAATAACTCTGCCTTGCATCCACTGTAATGATCTGGAGTCAGATTCTCTGTGCTCAGTGCAGAACAGGGATGGGAAAGGTAGCTTCAAGTTTCTGTGGTCCCTGGATCCTGAGGCCAGCTGGGGGCCAGACTGGACCCCAGTCTCCCTTAGAGCAGCCCAAAGGCTGGTCTAATTGATATTTGGCTGCTCACAGCGATCAGAGAGAATGCAGATACTCCAGCCATGCCCACTTCCCTTCAGGACTGCCCCCTATGCTAGGACCTGAGGGGGAGTGCTGAAGAGTCACCGATGGCTACATGCCTCCTGTAGATTCTTCGTACAAGCCAGCTATCTGACTGCTTTGCACCATCAGAGCTAGGGCCAGAATCTGGAATGGACTGTGAAAAGTACTGTGTCCTATGACTGAAGAATTCTGGTTTAGTAGAATTTTACATTCACTTTGCACAGAAGTGGGGCCCAGTAAATGATTACATTGGTTTATGGTGTTGATGTACCAAAAAAAAACAACCACACACTATGAAACAAGCCGCCCTTAGAAGTGCATGAACTCTAGCAAGAATAAGAATGTGCTCTGGTTAGCTATATTTTTAGCTATGGTGTCTGAGTACATGTTGCAGCACCAGCCATTAGTATTTCAATGAAAAAAGGGCACAATTATGAAAATTAAACTTTCAGATGCCCCAATGAATGTACATTTACAGTTACCACTCAGTTTTATGTGCTAAACAGAAAAGGGAAAGTTTTTTATCCAGGCAACTCAAAACTTTATAAATCCCACAAATGTTTCCCATTCGCCAGTAGTCCGTTTCCCCAGGAGTGATCTCTAGTGCTAAAGGGGATCAGATTTTTAAACTGAACTTCCTTTTACTTGTGAAAAAGATAAATGTGTAGTGCTTTATCCATGAGCTGCTTGAAACCTGTCAAGTATTCACATCCTGTTCTTATCCTGCCATTTTACACCAGTTGAACATATGGCCCAAATCACTTTCCATGCTCAGTTTTTTCATATTCACTTGTGTAATAGGTATAGATACCATTATCTCTACAGTATATACTTTTGAAGATAAGGCCTTTTACTTTCTCAGGGCTCTCTAGATCAGTGGTTCTCAACCTTTCCAAACTCCTGTGCCCGTTTCAGGAGTCTGATTTGTCTTGCATGCCTCAAGTTTTACCTCACTTAAAAACGACTTGCTTACAAAATCAGACCTAAAAATACAAGTGTTACAGCACACTGTTACTGAAAAATTACTTCCTTTCTCATTTTTACCATATAATTATAAAACACGTCAGTTGGAATATAAATATTGTACTTGCATTTCAGTGTAAGTATATAGAGTAGTATAAACAAGTAATGTATGACACATTTTTGTACTGATGTCACTAGTGCTTTTTATGTAGCCTGTTGTAAAACTAGGCAAATATCTGATGAGTTGGTGTACCACTGGAAGACCTGTGTGTACCCTCAGGAGTACACATACACTTGGTTGAGAACCACAGCCCTGGATCATGTAGCTCTGATTTCTCTCCCTCGAACACACATTTCCTACCTTTAACTTGAGACATTGTTTCACGACTACTGGATGAGATGGGGAATGCTCAGAAGAGCGTGGACACTTCTGGATCACTACAGAGGGTCTGTTCAGTTACGCTTGAACTGAGGAGACAATACTAATGAAGTAGTATACTTCACATATCTGTTAGTAAGATCTTGTATCTGTTGTGTGTGGGGGGGTACAAATTAGCATCAGCCACAGTGTTTGTGACCATGTTAAGACTAATTAATGAAATAGTGCAGAAAAAAATTGTAATAGGGCAGTTCCTTTTCATACTAGTAGGTATACTTTCAAAGAATGCCATACTTTATGGCACAGTGTCCCTGCTTCAGATTTGGTGATTCACAACATGCCTGTATGAAGGCATAAATTGCATTTTCTTTATCTCTTTAGAGCTCCACTGTTAAAGCTTCCAATTTTAAATGGAAGCCTCTTGGTATTCAACTTGCATGTATCCCTCCTAGCAAGCAAAGCCTTGTACTAGAACTGAGCAATTGAAACTCCTGTAGGAAAGTTCACATTTTAGTACCTTGCTTCTGAAACATGATCTGCTTTCTGTCAGAGTCTTCAGTATGGCTAGATCTTTGGAGATCTTAACTGAAGATAATATTTCACGATTCTCTTGTCATTTTTTTAATGACCAATGCTGTAGTTCTTATAATCGCGTCTATTGTGTTGCATTAACACTGGACTTGCTTTGAACTAATTTTGACACTATATTAACCATGTGATATAAATTTTGATCTTTCCTTTGTTTGTAAATTATGTGAGCAAATAAATTGTATAATCTGTGTCTCCTTCTCAATAACCAGCAAGAGCTGGTTTGAACAGGTCAGTGGGTATAATATGCATTTGTTACACATTAATACGTGCTGTCCAGCTGAATACAAGTATGTGCTCTTGAGTGGTAGGGGTGGGAGAACCACAGCCTATCATGTACGTCACAAATAAGATGTTAATGCAAGGCACCCTTGAGGATGCACACATTTATTCTACATTATTCATATTTATTTTGCTCTCTTACACTGTTTACATGGGTTTTTTATAAAGCTGCTGAAGGAAAGTTACAGAAGAAAGAAGATGAACCGTCTTACCACTGGGATTGCATTTCCACCCCACCCCCACCAGTGCTCTGAGAACTGCATGATTCCGTCCTCTTAGCAACATTGGAGCATTTCAAAATGGAAATGGGAGGTGCCCTGGGTGCCAGCTGGTGACTGACTAATAAAGGGGGATTTGAATAGTTTAACTTTCATGATATAAATCTGATTTCAGCTTTGAAAATACAGCAACCCGTTCAACACCAAAATCAAATAGACATTTATGGATTGCAACAATACCGAACAAAAAGGCAACAGCGTGAATGTGGGTATTTTGTGTGAAGTATCATATATTTAGGAACATAGGAATTGACATACTGCCTCACACCAATGGTCCATCTAATCAGGTATCTTGTCTGTGACATTTGCCACTGGTAGATGCTTCAGAGGAAGTTGCAAGAAATCACATTGTGAGCTATAGAAAATGAGACAGTCTTTCTTAGCCCCCTCAATTAGTGGTTGGTTCCTATGGTGAAAAAAAGCAGGAGGCTCATGCTTTTTATCTGTTTTTTGTTGCCCTGCTCAAAATATTCTAGTAGATTGAAAAGGAATGGTTTTCCTTTACAGAAATTGCACTAGGTCATCCCTGTTGTATCATGTCCAGCTCTACTTACCATACATTTCTACAGTCAGAATATTCTGTTCTAAATTATTTCAATCCATTTGGCATTGCAGTGAATCTCAGAGGTCTGTAATTCTCAGGATCATCACTACCACCTTTTATAAAGATAGGTAGTAAATTTGCTACCGTTCCATCCTGTGGTACAGCAAGTGATTCATTAAAGTTTGCATATTTTTCTCAGCAGCTCAGCCAATTTTTAATTTCCTTCAGAATTCTTGGGTGAATAACATCAGATCCTGGTGACCGTTTGCTCTCTAATGCCATCTGTTTTGATACCGCAGTCTAACAGTGCTTCATCTTTTTTACCTGAAAGGGGTAGGTTTGGGTTGAGTATCAGCCCAGCATCCAGTGTGGGGCTGATTGCACAGATGTATTGCTTTTCTGTGACGTCCTTATCCTGTTTAACTTCTCCCTTTACTCCCTGGTAGACTAGTGAACTCACTAATTCTCATGTAGGCTTCTTGCCTCTGAAATACTTAAGTAATTTATTTGTTTGTACATCTTTGGCTATTTGCATTTCCAATTCCTTCTTAGCCCTCCTAATTTCCACTTACATTTTAACTGCTCTTTTCTGTCTGTTATCACTTGGGCTGAACTTCCATTTTTGAATGATAACTGGTTGGTTTAAAAGGAATCCTTAACCCAGGCCATATAACTTGGCTCCCCCACCCAGCCACCCACTTTCCTGCTTCTATGTTTATTTAGTGGTGTCAGACTGTGCTCAATCACAGATTTTAATGTTCTTTCTTTAGGGCCTTTTGCCTTAGCTTCCTTATTTTTAATTTAAACCTCTCATTCCAAGTTTACAATTGTTCTGCTAGTTTTTGGCATGATTCCTCCACTAGAATGTTGAACTTAACTATGCGTTGGTCACTTAGTAGCTGAGTTATTCTTGATCTAAATAGTGTGTTACTTAAGACTATATTGAAGAGAGCCCTTCCTCTTGTGGGCTTTAGAATTAGTTTTTCCAAGAAGGGATTGTGTAAGTCGTCCTGTTGTGCCATTTGATCAGTTTATGTGCAGTAGTTGAAATCACCCATATTACTGTTTTACTAGACTGACTTGCCCTTTTGATCTACTCTTGTCATGATCCAAAGCTGAATGAAGTACCATTGACTCAATTCGGCTTTGGATCAGAATCTGTGTCCTTTTCATCACCTGGAGGCTGCTCGTATGACCCTACTAGTATATTTGTATTCCTGTGACCTGGAATTTGCATCCATACAGATTCTACAGTATGATCTTCCCCATCGTTACCTTGTTGGAGTCTACGGAATTTTCTAACCATAGCACTGCTCCTCCAGCTCTATAATTTAGTCTGTATTTCCTCTGCAATTGTCTCCAGATATTAGCATCCCACTGATTTTGTCCTTCCACCATGTTGCAAGAATGCCTGTTATGCCAGGAACCATGTGTCGGTACATAGCCATGTCTAGTTCTTATTTTTGTCCCTAGGTCTATTTTTATTAAATTCTATCACATCATTACCTTTCTGGAATCTCAACCTGTCCCTCTTCTAGTTCATCTGTAAAAAGTGTCTGGTCCTTTACTGCCACATATGGAGTTACTTTTGAAATCTCTGTCCAAACTGACTTACAGGATTTTTATATATATAAATAAGGTCTTTCCAAATGAGTGTTTAAAACTTGCTCTTTATATTCAAGGATGCTCTACATAAACTAAAGGAAGTTATGTTTACTTACAGACTGGAAGCTGCATCAGTTACTACAATACAGCCTTTAGTTTAGTTCTGCATTAAAAGGGTGTTCGTTCTTGATAAGTTTGGTTCAGAGTGAATGGACTCAAGTATTCAAAAATCCTCTTCTGGGCGTGTGAATTTAGAATGAAATGTGGCATTGCATCCTGTATATTTACATGAAATAGGTTTGCAGCTGCCTTCAGCAATATAGTGTGGTACTGTTTTTTGCTGCTGTTGTCCTAAGCCTGTAGGTTAGTGGATCCTTACAATACAATCAATGCAAATTGGTTCTGACATTCTTTTGCATCAACTAGTCTTAAAGAGTAACTTTCATGCACGAGAAAAGTTTCAAATGGCTTAGACTGAACGTGTAATTATACTTACCTTGGTTCTTCTCTTTGTTAGGAATTTAAACTCAAACATTTGAATCATCTTTCTTCTTCCTGTTCTAGGTTTGATGCCATAATGCTGGATTTATATCCAGAGCAAGAGAATGTAATGGATTCTGATTTCATGGCAGGAGTGGCTGGCATGTGAGACAACAAACGGTCACACCACCCAGCTGCAATAATAATGGACAATACACAAGACTGGCCAATTAAATTTTGGTATATAGTTTTCCAAAAAAATTTGCTCTACAACTTAAGCCAAAGTTGTTTTAGATAGCCTCAAGTTTGACCTATCATCAAATGGCACTTCCATTATAAATGCGTCTTTCAGGCACTTACAACCCGAGCTCACCTTAACTTCTAGGTAAACTTATGAAACAGTATTTCTTTCCTTTCTTCCTTCCTCATCCCTGCAACTGTAACAGACTGGGGTTCTCAAACTGGGGATTGGGACCCCTCGGGATCATGAGGTTATTACATGGGGGGGGTCGTGAGCTGTCAGCCTCCACCCTAAACCCCACTTTGCCTCCAGCATTTATAATGATGTTTAATATATAAACAAGTGTTTTTAATTTATATGGGGGGGTCACACTCAGAGGCTTGCTGTGAAAGGGGTCACCAGTACAAAAGTTTGAGAACTATTGGTCTAGTGTGATTGCACCACTGTGCAGTAAGCTGCCTTTAGCAGTTGGAGATGATTTTTAATGGGAATTTAATCTAAAGGACATACAGAGTGGCCCAGGATAGACAGGAGTGGTAGAACCTTGTTTGTGCTCTTAGTGATGGTTTGACTGGGGGGAGGATTCAGATTCTGTAAGGCACAGACTGTCTCCCTGTACTGCTTAAAACAAAAGGTCTAGGTCAGATCACTGCGATACTTTGTATTGATCAGTTTACATTTCTAAGGGAGTGGGCTAGAAATTCACCTCCTCCCCTTTAATCCCTTAATAGAAGCTAACATTTTCTTCATATTTAAGTTACACCAAATTAGAGGTACTCACCATGGGGGGTAGGGGAGAGGCTAACTCTTATAACTGAGATTGTGACCATTTGGTCTGCAACTTGTTCCTGTTTGCTCAGTGGTAGCTGGGGGAGGGGCGATTAGGTTTTTATTGTGTTGCCCTTTTTGAATCAGTAAAATGTGAATGGACCTTTTTTGATATTTTAACCTTTGCATTAGTGCTCAGAAGAAAGTGCCTTTCCCATATTTGAAGCTGTGTAGTTTAGACATTTTTAAAGTGAGTTATTGTGGATATTACTCTGATTTTATTAACATACCTGGTGTTTCAGCACATTGAATGCTGGTATAAAGTGGATAAAACCATAATAAATGTAGATGGGCCTTAAAGAACAGTGGTTGCTACTCTCCTTAACCTGCTAGTCCTCTTTAAGAGTTATATTCCAAAGTGTATAGGGCTAAATAATTGAATGTGTATTTGAATTCATGTGGGATTTGATAACAGCACTTCCTGTTACATCACCAAAAATGCTACAGGCAGCATCATGTGATTGTTTGAAATGAGTTTAGTTCTTACAAACCATACTGCTGATTTTCTTTGGATCTCTAGCCCCAACATTGCTGTATTGTTACCTTTTAAAAAAAATAAACCCTGGGGTGAGAGTGAGGTCAGAACTCCTCTTTGAATGCTGCGCCAGTAATGGACTTGAATACAACTGGCAAGCTTATGCCCCAGCAAATCCAGAAAAATGGGGCTGATTTGTCAATTGTTGTTCAGCTGACAAAGGACTTTCGTTGACTTGTACCAGCTGATGTGATTTCAAGGACACTCTCCTCCTGAAGATAGTTAACTTTGTATATAATGTATCCAATTCTGATTGTATTTCATAACTGAAGCCATTAAGAGGTATTTAACCTTGCAGCTGGCTACAGATTAAAGGCCTTATGCCCTGCCAATGCAATGTGGAGGGAAAGTTGTATTTCAGTTGATTGAGAGTGCTCCTTCAGTTCTTCACACCCCAGGCTTGCTTGATGGAAGAGATGGGGATTCAGGTAGTGCCTAGCAGAGGTCCTGCCTGCAGAGTACTTTTTTTTCCCCAGCAGCTCCTTGGCTAATGTTGGAAGGTATAGGGCTTGTTCACAAGTCTCTGAAATTTTTTCCAGCTAAATAGTATGTCCATGATTCATGCAACAGCTTATATGTTCACAGAGAACAATCAGTTTACTGCCTTTGTTCTACCCACCCAAAGATCAAGCATGGCTCCTTTTCTTTACAGGGAGGCATGAGGGAAATGTAAGGTATTCTCAGGCAGAACATCATGCTGGCTGTTCTTCCAAAAAATTGTAATGTTGATGCATAATGCTGAGTGTATGAGAGAGGCTCTGGTGTAGCTTGACAGGCAGGTACTCACCTGTGCAGAGTTAATATATTAACAATCATGGGGTAGTACTTGGTCACTAATTGTACTCAGGATATTGTTTAGTAGATAGAGCAGATGCTGTTTTTATAAGCTAGTGGTAAGATTTCAAAATGGACTTTTCTTACCTTCCAAGATTTCAAAATGGACTTTTCTTACCTTCCCCTTTTACAAAGTTTTTCAAATTGTCTAATGCATAAGCCATCCTTAAACTACTTGAATACACTTCTCAGTTGGAACATAGTGCCTGAAGACTCCCCTCCACTTTACTCATGTCTTCCTCTAGAGGCCACCCATTCATCTCCCAGGGCTTCACTTGGTCACCCACCATACTGTTACCACCTCCCACTTACCACTAGGTGATAGCATCAATCTCATCTTCACCCCTTAGTGAATCTGATCTGAACAGCTTCTAAAACTTATTCTTAGTCTCAGGCTATTCGATTGCAACTAAAGGCCCATTTATGCCTTCAATGAAGGCAAGAGTTTCATGATCCTTCCTCACTAATAGAGTCCTGAGAAGCTGCTATTACTCCTTCACAAAGTTTACACAAGACAGGTGTGGGGTTTTTAAGCCTTTTATTGTGTAAACTGTATTGAGGGACATTAGTTCTCCTTCTCCTGCACGGTCTTGGTTCCACGCAGTCTACCAGTACGACGGGCAGCAATGAGACCGACCTTGCGACCAGCTGGAGCATCTCTCCTGATGGTTGAAGGCTTACCAATATGCTGATGGTTACCACCACCAAAGGGATGTTCTACAGGCTATAAAGAAAGTCACCACGGTCAAAAATGTATACAAAAGTATGTTCCAAGTTAAATAAATTAAACTTAACACTCAAACCAAGGTAAGTGTGCAATAGAACTTATTTTATACCTTCTCTCATTACTTTATATAAAGGAATAATTTTACTTACCGCACTACAGCAGATGTTTACAACTGCAGAACAATACATGCATTTTCTAGGCAGTTTAGATGGTCTAAACTTAACAGTTCTTGCCAAAAGTACCACTGAATTGTGAATGAGACAATTAAGCCCTTACATGAACTATGGAAGGACAAAAAGGACAGGAGTACTTGTGGCACCTTAGAGACTAACATTTATTTCAGCATAAGCTTTCGTGAAATAAATCTGTTAGTCTCTAAGGTGCCACAAGTGCTCCTGTCCTTTTTGCGGATACAGACTAACACGACTGCTACTCTGAAACCTATGGAAGGACACACATTTGAAAGCTGAGACACTTACATTCATAGCCACACCACGGACACGTGGCCAGCAATTTCGCTTTGCCTTGTATTTGTGATAGGCACGACCTGCCTTTAGGATAGGCTTGTCAATACGACCTCCACCAGCAACAATACCTGAAATTCAATTAAAAATACAAAATAATTTATTGGGAGTTAAGCTTTTATGGTCATCACATATTTTGAAAGCTTTGACTCATGCAGTGAAGTCTGGCTAAAATGATTAGCAAATGGCTGTGTTAGTGATGGGATATTTAAATGGAAGTACCAATTCTTAAGGAGGAAAGGAAAAATGGACTATTCAGATTTTAAACTGTTTTAGAAATCTTGTCTAGCTAGTTAATCTATGAAAGTGAGTCACAAATGTACAATTGTCCACACAAGCATTTCACAGCCAGGACAAAAGTGAATATGAATTGCTTCATGAAGGTTAGATATTGTGAAACTACATTCTTGCAAACAGGTATTCTAGTATCTGTATACATTGAAGGTGGGGTGCAAAGGAAGAGTTCTTAATTTTAATCTCTATGTAATTGCTAACTCTTCTCCTTTTAATAGTGAGACTAGATCACATAAAATGGTCCAGAATACTAGATTATTAGGTATACTTCCCAGAATTGCTTGTACAATGCCGACACAGCTGAGTGGAGCAATGAGATGTGACCACCTTTCACTTAAAACACACATCATCACACTGAAAGATCAGGAGAAACAGATAGGGTCTACTGGGTTTTAGCTTCAACACTCTCATCATAACTTAGACTTGTCACTCTGGCAACAGCTTCTTCAGATATGTAATGAATTAACTATGAAAATTATAGTAGCCTGTATAATTTGCATATTCCATCTTTTTATATTGCTTCCCCCCTTATTCTGTACCACAAGTGTTTGTGTTAACAAATGCAGCAGTTGTCAAAGCTCCCTGTGCACCAGATGGAGGGTTACCAACACTCCAGGATTCTCCTGGAATCTCTAGAAATTAAAGATTATGTGATGAAGCCTCCAGGACTATGTCCAATCAAAATTAGCAACCCTACCCAGCTGTGGCAGAGAGGAAATGTACAGGGAAGTAACTAGTTTGCTACTGAAGTCCAAAAACTGGCTATTGGTAAGATGGCATCTGTCATTCTAAACCAAAGTTTTAAAAACAATTTTCTGCTAGTTTCACACAGCACCTGCCACTGAAGATGAGTAGCCCTATAATAGCTTAGGACAAGTAATACTGTATCCTCATGCAACTTCAAGAAAGCAGTTAGTACTGTTCCTCAACTTTCTTGTATGGGCAACTGCCTCTGGACTTTAAGCTGAAGCCAGAGCCCTGCCACCCAGGGCTAAAGCATGTAACTTAACTTTGCAGGGCCCAAACAGTGCTTGAACTCAATTCAGCTTTTAGACTGGACACCCCAGCAGTCATCCCAACTTCTGCAAGTAGTACACCTCTACCCTGGTATAACACCACCCGATATAACACAAATTCGGATATAATGCAGTAAAGCAGTGCTCCCAGGGGGGGGGGGGGGGGCTCCAGCAGATCAAATCAAGTTCAATATAACACCGTTTCACCTATAACATGGTAAGATTTTTGGCTCCTGAGGACAGCATTATATCAAGGTAGAGATGTACCACAAGATATAGTAATCATATTGTCAAATCTGCTGTGTATGTCATCTAATACAGAGCACCTGCAACAGCAGTGTCTCCACCCCCTGATGGGGCTCTGGCTTTAGACTGACTCAAAAGGAAGCATGCCACCTCTTGAACACAAATACTGTTTCCTACAGAACTGATGTTTTCCTTGTAAGTCTCCCAAGCAAGGGTAGCAGAATTGCATCCTTTCATCAACTGATCAGCTCTCTCCACACGTGTTATGATCTCTGTGGAACTGGAGTTTATCATCATCTACCTTTGAACTCTAATTCCAAGCCTACAGACATCAGTAAAACTACTTAAATCCAACACAATCAATTCCCACTACCTCACCATGTTATCCCATATCAGTAAGTTCCTTGGGGGCTGAGAATGTCTCTTGTATAATGTCTAACATGGTGGAGATTAAGCTTTATGATACTGTACAAGTTATTTGTAGTAAGACCCACATTAAAGTATGTTAAACTCCCACATACACACAATTTAGTCACATACACCTATATCACATTAGGTGATTTTGGGTCCAATGTGTAAAGTTAGCTTTCAAAGATGCAAAGCTCAAGTTGCAAGTCCACAAAGCACACCACAACCTAGATCACCAGTGTTTGAGGTATTAAGCACTGAGCCTATTTGCTACCACATCTTTCACTAGAGTTTGGACACCATTAAGATACAATACACAAATTGACCCGTCACTTGTGACTTACCAACAACAGCTCTGTTTGCAGAAGAGATCACCTTCTTAGAACCAGAAGGCAGCTTCACTCTGGTTTTCTTGGTTTCAGGATTGTGGGAGATAACGGTGGCATAGTTTCCAGAAGCACGGGCCAATTTACCACGGTCACCAGGCTTCTCTTCAAGGCAACAGACAATGGTTCCTTCTGGCATAGTGCCAACAGGTAGGACATTTCCAATGTTAAGCTGAGCTGAAAAAACAGATCAATTTAGTTATCTGTAGATGCACAACATAAGAATGGCCATAGTGGGTCAGACCAAAGGTCCATCAAGCCCAGTATCCTGTCTTCTGACAGTGGCCAATGCCAGGTGCCCCAGAGGGAATTTTTGAACCATAACTAATCTTCAAAAATCCAGAAATATGTCTAGCCATCTTCATGTACAATATACAGACTAAAACTGGAAATACAGATGATCTTAAACTATATCACTAGAAGCATTTATATGACAACTAATATGGTGCTATCTGGGTACACTTCCCCTCTCCCCCTCAACAGAGTGACTTTAGAGCAACTGGTCAGTCAAATGGAGTCTAAGGAATAGTTTGACAAAAGCCTGGACCCCAAAAAAAAAAATGCATCTTGTATTGTCTTATTATAAATTTGTAATTAGTTACACATTCCAAAATTTGTTAGATGGTGAAATGTTTCCAGCTCCATATAAAAACAGTAGTTTGCAAACAGCTAGTGAAGGCCAGTGCATTAAACATAACTTTTAGAAAACTTAAGGTTCATAAGGACATGCAGTAAAGTTCTCAAGACGTGCAGATCAGATTGCATCGTGAGTCTAATCCAGTGGTTCTAAACCTTTCCAGACTATTGTACCCTGTTCAGGAGTCTGATTTGTCTTGTATACCCCCAAGTTACCCCTCACTTAAACTACTCGCTTAGACAATCAGGCATAAAAATACAACTGTCACTGAAAAATTGCTTACTTTCTCATTTTTACTATATAATTATAAAACACCAATTGGAATATAAATATTGTACTTCTATTTCAGTGTATAGTACAGGGGTAGGCAACCTATGGCACGTGTGCCAAAGGCGGCACGCGAGCTGGTTTTCAGTGGCACTCACACTGCCCAGGTCCTGGCCACCGGTCCGGGGGGGCCCTGCATTTTAATTTAATTTTAAATGAAGCTTCTTAAACATTTTAAAAACCTTATTTACTTTACATACAGCAATAGTTTAATTATATATTATAGACTTACAGAAAGAGCCCTTCTAAAAACGTTAATGTATGACTGGCACGTGAAACCTTAAATTAGAGTGAATAAATGAAGACTTGGCACACCGCTTCTGAAAGGTTGCCGACCCCTGGTATAGTACATAGAGCAGTATTAAAAAAAAAAAATCATCATTGTCTATATGAAATGTTAGTACTGACTGCTGGTGCTTTTTATGTAGCCTGTTGTAAAACTAGGCAAATATCTAAATGAGTAGAGATGTACTCCTTGGAAGACCTCTGCATACCCCTGGTTGAGAACCACTGGTCTAAACTACACACCTCTGGAGGCCATTTAAACATGACTAGCTGCATTCTTAACTCACCTTTCTTGCCACAGTAAACAAATTGGCCAGTATGAATGCCTTCAGCTGCAATGAACAACTCTGTTCTTTTCTTAAACCTGTATGGATCACGAAATGCAACCTTGGCAAGGGGAGCACCTCGGCCAGGATCATGAATGATATCCTGATGTGATAAAAAGCATATTTAGAAACATCCATGTCATCATTTATTCAGATTAGTGATAAATGCATAAACTTGTAGCAAATACACCTCTACCCTGATTTAATGCGACCCGATATAACACAGTAAAGCAGCGCTCTGAGGGGGCGGGGCTGCACACTCCGGTGGATCATAGCGAGTTCGATATAACGTGGTTTCACCTATAACATGTAAGATTTTTTGGCTCCTGAGGACAGCGTTATATCAGGGTAGAGGTGTATTTATCAACCTAACAAGCTCTTAAGACAAATAGTTTAAACATTATTCAAACTCCTCCAAAAAGTTAGTATGGTACCCATCTTTACTCAAATGTACTCCCAGTCTTTCACTCGATCTTAACTTAGAGTGATGGTTAAGTTCACTTCTGCAAGATGGCCAGATCAAAAAAACTAGCTGTAACAGTTCTCAGTTAAATATACTACTACATGCTAATCGCACTTAGTGCCCTTATTTAATCCCTGCAGACCTTCCAAACTTAGGCATTTGGCTTTCACTAACACTAATTTAATAAGATGCTTATGCATATTAATTGCAACCTATCAAAAAGCTATTTTGAGAACCATTTAAAAAGAGAGGAACTTCTCCAACTGCTCTCCCAGTAACTCCTCACAACCCACGTCTATCAGGGTTTCAGAACTGCCAAATTTATTTAGCTGTTGTAGATGCATGTTTGGTAGTTAGACTGCCCCTCCTTTCCTCCAACTGTATCACACTGATTTGTTGCACCCATTCTGAAATTAGATTGTATGATGTTTAGACAGATCCTCTGAGCAGCAATCAATGTCACCTAACAAGTTCTATTCCTCTAAAAGGCTTTCAAATTGATTTCAGACCAACTCCCTTCTAGCCTGACAACCATCTGAAGTGTCAAACTAAAAGTGGTATTTTTTTCTAAGAAGCTTAAAGGAATTAATTGTTAAAAAAAAAATTCAGCTAATGTGTGGGAGGCAGCATGACTATGCTGGCATACACTAGAAAATTAGATTGACCCAGCTACATCACTCAGGTGTGAAAAAATCCATACCCCATGAGCAATGTTATTAAAGTAACCTAACTCCTTGTGTAGGCTGCACTAGGTCAATGGAAGTATTCTTTCATCCACCTACCTGCTCCCTTGAATCCTCCTATCACTGTAGTGTCTACGCTGAAGCACTACACCAGCGTAAGTGTAGACTTTCCCTTAGCCATCTGGGAGTCAGCTGTGGGGGTCTACTTCCAGCTCTGGCACCAGCTTATTGGGAGACACGGGGCCAGCATAGATTTAAAAAAATGTGCAAGTGTTGCATTGATTAACCCTCAAATTTGAGCAATAAAGGGTACTGCTTTAATTATACAGAATCAGGAACAAATTCATCTTTAACTTTGATATCAACTTCAGTTTTATAAGTAGGTCAACATCAGGTACCACATTAAATATCTCTCTATATATTCTTTTAAAAGGGAGCGGATGCTAGTATTTACATACATCCACCTGCAAGTACTTTGTTGTGCATTAAAGTTTTTCCCTTAATTGCTTTTGGTTTGCTCAGTGAGCAGATGAAGAAAATATTGTCTATTTGCCACTAGTTCAAAGTTGAGCCTGGCAATTGAAAAGGTATGAAAGCTTTATTTCCCTCCCCTAGTTTATCAAAAAACAGGCGTGAATGACACAATTGTGTCCTTAACAATTAGAGTGTGTGAAGCTGGAGTTTCAAAGCTTGGGAAAAGGCAGGTACCTCTCTAATGACATGCGAAGGGCTCCTAGGAAGGTTGGGCCTGCACTGCCATGGAAATCATCTCTACGGGAAAGGTGGTTTGGTGGCAAATCCTGTTTTAATGGTTCTCAGCCGACGTGACTCAAGGTCTTTACCAACAGAACAAGCCTAAAGTAACGGCAGGCGGTTGCCATTTGCTGACTTGAACAGCGATTAAAACCGAGTTTCAATCAATCCACCTCGAGCAATGCGGGGCCCCGACCCACCTTGACGATGCCTTTGATGTATCCGTGTCTCTCGGCGAAGTCGATCGCCCGCAGCTTGGCGGGGCCCTTCCGGTGCTTCACGTGGGCTCGGAACACAGACCCGGCGCCCTTCCGCTGGCCCCTGATCACGCGCCCCATGGTGCTGAGGGGAGAACGGACCCGGCTCGCGACCAACTAGAGACTCCGCGCGCGCGCCCGCGCCCCTGCCCGAACCCAACCGCCGCCGCCTCGCGCCCCGCTGCTCCTTCCCGCCATGGGGGCCGGGCCGAGGCGAGGAGGCCCCAGCCGCCGGCCGCGATTCGGACCGATGGGCCCCGCCCAGCCCCACCGCCCGAGACCCGCGCAAACCCCCCCCCCCCAAGGGCGCAGGGAATGGCCGAGTTAAGGCCGGGGTTCCCCGGATGGGGGCGGATGGACCCGGCTCCCGCGGCGTCACCCCGCTCCTACCTCCGCCGGTGCCTACTTCAGAAAGGAAGAAGGAAGGACGATGAGGGGGTCACGGCAGCACTAAACCCTTCCGGGGCAAGGAACGGGCTGTGCGCGGTGACGTCATGTCGCTTGGCTTCCCGGGTGACGTAGTCCCATCGCCTTCGCTTCTAGTAGAACACCAAGCCCGGGGGTGAGGGGCGGGGCGGGGCGGGGCGCGAGACGAGGCCGGGCTCGTGCTTGGGCCCAGTGACGCTGAGGGAAGGGGCGTGTCTGTGAGTGCCGCCCTCCCGGGAGCCAGGGCCCTGCGGCGTGGCGCGGCTCCGCAAATCAGCAACCGCCGCAGTGACGCTCTAGCGTGTAACCGCCCCGCCCACCTGCCTAGGCTCGACTCCAGTCGCGCGCCCCCTCCCGGGCCTGGCCGCGCGCCGGGTTGCGCCGGTTTAACTTCATTTCGAGACCTGCTGGTTGAATGGCCGCAGAAGGCCAGAGGCGCCCCCCGAATGTTTCGCATCGGCACCACGCTGGACCCACTCTTCACTGGTTAGCTCACAGCAAGGCCACCCGTTGTGTGGCTCCCTGGGGCCGCGCTTGCAGCTGGGCTGTTGCTGAGCACGTCCTGTAGGCTTAGGGTGACCAGACAGCAAGTGTGAAAAATCGGGACGGGGGGTGAGGGGTAATAGGAACCTATATAAGAAAAAGCCCCAAAAATCAGGACTGTCCCTATAAAATTGGGACATCTGGTCACCCTACGTAGGCTGCTGTAGGGGGCCCCATGGTGGCCAGCCCGCTGTCCACTCAAGTATGGACAGGGCTGGCTCCAGACCCCAGCGCGGCAAGCACGCGCGTGGGGCGGCCCTTTCCCGGGGGGGGCGGCAGGCTGGGCCGGCGGACCTGCTGCAGTCATGCCTGCGGGAGGTCCACAAGAGCCCCGGGACGACCAGACCTGCCGCAGGCATGACTGCGGAGGGGGCGCTCGTCCCGCGGCTCGGCTGGACCTCCCGCAGGCGTGACTGCGGACGGTTCGCTGGTCCCGCGGCTCGGCTGGACCTCCCGCAGGCATGCCTGCGGCAGCTCAAGCAGAGCCGCTGGACCTGCGAACCGTCCGTAGCTGCGGGAGGTCCAGCCGAGCCACGCGACCAGCGGACCCTCCGCAGTCATGCCTGCGGGAGGTCCGCTGCTCCCGCGGCTCCGGGGCGCCTCCCGCGCATGACTGCTTGGGGCGGCGAAAAAGGTAGAGCCGCCCCTGAGTATGGACCCCATGTCCCTCTGTCCTGATGGGGGAGGTCAAAATAGAGTGAGTGGCCTTGAGACCTGCTGCATGGATGTCACAGTGCGGCTGGGGTTGTTTGGCCCTGTGACCCCTTCATTGTGATGGGGATAGCTGGATCAAAATAGAGTGTCCTTGTGAGGTGGTTCACAGGATTTGCAGCGCTGCTCAAGTTTGGAAGCAGCTAGGGGCTGGGCCAATCAGAGGGTGCCCAGGAGGGCCATTTGGCCTGGGCCTTAAGCTCAAAGGGGGCCTCAAATTTAGACACTTGTTAATTTTTTGGCATTTCATAAGTTTCGCAACTTGTTTTTATGCGCATTCCTATCAGACCAAAATGTGACACACTCTCTCAGCTTAGAGCTGCAAATTTAAGCAAATCAGAGAGGTGATTTGGTAAAAGACGCTTTTTGTTGTTGTTGTTGTTCACTGATATAGATTTTGTCATATTAAAGCATTTAAAATGTACATAAATATTAACAAAAATATATTGGTTCTGATGGCACAAGATTAGACTGTGATGAACATGTCCTCTCAGATCAGCTGATTATATAAACAAACCACTACTCGTGGCTGGTGCTGGATCAAGTGCGTGTTGAAAGGTAGAGAATTCTTACATTTTAGTGTCTTTATAGTTTTACGTCTAGTTGACTAAGGAATTATTTATGTATGAGGCTTCCTCATTCTTATCTTCATATATTGTAGTAGCTAAAAGAAGTGACTGGTTGGTTGGTTGAGCCCTAGCTTGGTAGCTTGGCCACCATCATTGGCTTTTGTAGTCTATAGGCCCAGATCCAAGGTGAAAATTTGTGAGGACAACCTTGTACAGTGATTTTCGTGAGGACACACGTTTGAAATTTTTGGATATTATCCCTCTGTCTGTATCACTGTCTCTGTTTACTATATATATGTCATCCCTTTGTCTTCAGCTCAGCCTGTTATAGCTTGCATGCTTGAATTTTGATTCAGTGATAAGGATAATAACCTGACTGTTTCAATTTTTGTTCTTAATTAGTATTCCTTTGTTTTAAGTCTTTTCAGCATTTGTGTACCATTCAGCATTTGTGTATATGTTCACAGCAGAATATTTCAAGTGTGGATAGGCTACGTATTGACCAGATAGATCACTACAAAGAGGAGATTTGAATGTGGTGGAAGCAAGAGATGGCGAAAACAACTGAGTGAACCAGCAGCTAAGAGCTCAAAGCCAGTAACTTCATTTCTCAAACTACTGTGACTGGAAAACACCCCTTGCCCAACAAACACTGCTACAGATAATGAAAATTCCACAACTGCAACAGGTGATATTTCAATGCCAATACCTGAACATTAGGACAGTAGTCAAGAAGGAGATGTTCCAACAGTAACAGATGCAGCAGAAGATCCTGTGTACAATCAAGAAACTCAACAGCAACAGGAAGATGTAGATCTTACTCAGCAAGAGCAATTCATGAGTACTAGTTGTTTTGAAATTCCAAGTAACATTCCACGAGATGCTGATAATCATGCTTTCCCTATTCATCTGCTGACAAAAACTCTTTCAAATGGTGAGACCTACACAAGAGACTGGAGTACAGAAAAACAATCTCTGTACTGTGCACCCTGCTTCGTTTTGAACAAAAGTGCTGCAAATGCATCAGTTGTCTCTGCTCAATCAACAGATGTAGGAGGAAGTTGAAAGACCAAATACCATCACATGAGAGTTCAACGTCACACAAAGAAAACTATGTTTGCATGGAAATCAGCCAGTAGGGCAGCATCAGCTGAAAGTTCATTTGAGAATTTACTCTCAACTGAACTCTTTACAGAAACTAATAACTGGAAAAAAACTTCTTGAGCACATCCTGAATGTCATCCTTTTTCTTTCTGCGTGGGGATTGGCTTTCTTTGGTTCCAGTCAACATATTGATGATTGTGCAAATGGAAACTTTCTAGGCATAGTTGAGCTCCTCAGCAAATATGACAACCCACTTTTATCAGAGCATGTTAAACATGTTCAAGAATCGCAAGAGTGTCAAAAATGCAATTAATCTGGTACTTGAAGCACACAGTGCTACACTTGATGTTGAGAGGGATAACATTGAAAGTCGTATCAATGACATTCAACAGATTCGTGAACAATGGGATGCGATCCTAACTCAGTCCAAATTAGTAGCACAGAATATTGGCATTTCATCTGAGTTCTCCACCAATCCCAATTTACCTACTGAATCCAATGCCAAGCAGCATTATAAGGTCAATGTCTTCCTTGTCATCATTGACTCTATTCAATCAGATCTTACATGTTGATTTGAGTCACTGCGACTAATTTATACCCTTTTTGGATTTCTTTGGCAGGTCAACAATTTCAGCAACAGCACAACAAATAAATCTTAAAAGATCTAAGTGATGAGGTCATCTTCCTCAAATGAATATATTCCACAAACTTTTTAAATTTAAATTTAAGATTAATTTAAAATTAAGTTTAAATTTAAACTTTTTAAATTGGATTGCAAGCCAAAGGAATTGCTTCAAGAAATACTTGAACTTGGACTCTCTGGAGTGTTTCCTAATATCACAATTGCATTGCGTATTTTTGTCAGTGGCTTCAGGTGAATGCACCTTCAACATGTTCAAATTATGTATCACTCTTTTTTTGGTGCCTTATTTTGTTTTCATGTGTCGTTATTTTTATCATGGCTAGGGGCCTCAAAAGCTGGAAGTGTCCCAGGCCGCTCTGGACCTCTGAGAGGGCCTGGCTGAGGGGCAAACCAGAATGGACAGTGGCATGCTATATATGTGTGTAAGGCTGTAGGTGCCACTGCAAAAGTCTGTGTGGAGGCTGTTATGGTGGGGTAAGCCAGTGTTATTTCATAGGTCAGTTAGGAACAGAAACAAACCAAAATAAACCAGTTGTCAACTGAAATGAGAGTGTCTGCACAAGGTCTAGTTCAAATTTGTGTGTAGAAAACCCCACACTTTAAAAATATTTTGTGACCTAAAGCCCATGTTCACTGCTGACTCTCAGCTGTGCTGCTACAGTTTCCTTGTTTAATGATGGCTGTTGCTAGCAGGGCTCTGACATGGTGGATAGGGAGTGTTTTCTTAGAACTGTGTTACCTGAGCCTTGCTAAGGTTCCCTCTCTCTGTATATAGCACTATTTCAGAACACCATTCTAAAGGTTTAGGTTTGTTTGTCTTTTAAAAACTTTGTACACTTTGATCAAAGTAATAATAATCTATACCTCTATATCTCACTTTTTGAGCCAACTACCTTTTTAAATATCTAGGGGTTAATGTAATTTCTAACCTTGGAGACCCTGTATAAAGCCACTTTCCCTGAGCTAGCAGACTCATTCCAAAGGTAGACTACCACTTGGCAACCCCAGTTACTGGCCTGATAGACAATGCTGTTTGTAGGAAGTGGCTGCCTAGGCTGACTTTTTAAAAAAGACTTCTACATCATTTAGTTTAGGTTCAATAGTCTTTGTTTGGGCTGAGAAGTGAATCTGGATCTTGATGAAAACTCTTCTTCAGCCATTTTTAGGTGCCTTTGTCAGATTTTAATCTATATTAATTAGGAGCTAAACTGCAATTATTGCAAACTGGAGATAATCCCCTCTGTGGCTGTAATCAGCTGCTGCCCCTCTATGAAAAGGGGAAGTGAAGAGTGTCTAAACTGCTGTTACAGCCTGTGCTTTCAGCATGGAAGAGGTCCCGCTCCCTTCTTATGGAATCACCAGTACTATCACAACTTACCTTCTTTCGGCACAGTGAGTCTATTGTTATTTTCAGTTTGGGTCACTGGGAAATTAGAATGAACACAGCAGGTGTAGGCTCACATGTACAGTTGTTTGTAGGCGAGAGTTTTCCTCTCATTGAACTGAGCTAAATGTAAACATCCAGAATTTCCTTTGTGCTAAACTTTCTGCTTCATGGTTTGCCTAGGACAAAATGGGGTTAAAAACCTTCCCTCATTATGGGCAAACCATCCTGACACTAAGGCAATGTATGAATCTCCAGATGTTAGCTGTATAAACAGCACATTACACTGGTCACTCCTATTCTGTGTCCTCTACAGCAAATTAGCAATTAGGTAAGGATAACTATAGTTGTATAATGTTGTAGTATATTCTGTCACATTTTATTATTATTTATTTGTATTTCCATAGCAAAAATACAGACAGTCATTTTGGGCTCAAGTGGCAATACAAATTACAATGTAATAAATAACTGGGTAGGTCTTCCACCTGTCCTACGCGACATGGACAGAGGTTATATTTCTCTATGCCAGTATATTGGCCTTCTAAGTAAGCTAGCTGTATGGACTGAAGATGGAGTGCTGTAAAGGCCATTCGTAGTGTGTTATTACACAAACTGTCTAAATATCTAGCATACCCATGAGACCTTTTAACAAGGGGGGAACTAAGGTGACATATTTGAAATAGAAATAACTGCCATATCCAGTTGCTTATTAATATACTCTATTCTTGATTTAGGATTTCACATTTTTAAACTTAAATCTACTCATTTCTAATTCTGAGAAGCCTACAGAATTCAAAGAATGTTGAATATGCTCTAATCAGGGGGAATTTCTGTGAGAAAGGCCTGCTGAGTTGTTCCTCTGAGCATAACCTTGGCAAATGCTGTGGGTGAATACTATGAATATGAATAAAAAAAATTAGTATTATGCTGTTGCACTTTGAACAGAAGAGAATTGATACCTCAGCAGCTCTTAGAGCCAAGACAGGTATTATTTGGGAGACCAAGAATGTTCCTAAGAAATTTGTTTTGAATCATTTCCAATCGCTTGGGATCATTCCATCCTCACATTTCTGCATCATATAAAATTTGAGCGTATACCTTAGCCTCAAATACACTAAGGACTGGTGCAATTCACTTGCCCCCATATGTCCAGGTAAAAGGTAACAGAGCTTGCATTGAATTTGAGCCCTTCTCTTTTGTTACCTGAATATGCTTATCCCACAAACCATTTTGTGAGAATGAATTACCTCTGGGAGTGATGGTTTCTGTATCTCAAGCATGATGAAGATTAAGACCCAGTCCGACAAACCAATCCCAGTGGGTGCACTCTTACTGTTGTGCTGAGCCCCATTGGTTTCGGTAGAGCTTTGAATGGGATTAAGGGTCCAGCCGCAAGGATCAGATTGCAGGATCAAAGCCTGAGTATGTTTAAAAACAAAAACCATTCCCACTAATCTCCTATAAAAATGTCAAAGGAGAGATTTACGAATACATGGGGCAAAAACATGAATATGTGTTGCAGTTCACATAGGCAAGATACAAAAGATGGACGCAACCTCCTATCACCAGAGGAAGGGGGAGAAAAGCAAAAAGGCACATGAATTACAATGTTTCATGTAAAAGGAAAAATTTAATTGCTGAACAGACTGTAGAAGTGACATCTGTTCACTTACTGTAGAGTGTCCAAAAGAACCCTCAAGCCATTGCCAAAGCTGAGAAAATATTGGGGGGGGGGGGGGGGGACAAATTGTCCCCGGCCACACCAGGACACTACAGGGAAGGAAATTGCTCAGGATTCTCTCACAGAGTTTCTCCTGTTCTTCTACTGGGGTAGGGTTTGACCCTCCTGCAATAGGCTGCGGTTCTGCATTCAGATTCCATGGATCTCCAAGAATTCACAGAAGCCCAGTGCTTCCTCCCGCCATGGACCCCAACACACACATCTTTGCTCACAGGCAGCTACTACCTGGAATTTCCCTTAGAGGAGTTTTGTCACTATGAAGAGAGAATATCTTGTTTAATCCTTTGTGCAGGCAGGGATGATGCACATCCCTGCTGTAGCTATGCCCTGCTCACTCCTCACCCAGCCTGCTTACTCCCCAAACCATGAAGAGCCCTCCATGAGGAGCCTCTTTTGATTCTACATGGGGCAGGGAAGGTCTTGGGCAGATCTTATGGGCACAATTTAATCCATGGTTATCACTCTTAAATGTATTTACAGTGCAGCTGTATGTTGAACAGCGACTATAAATGTGGCATTGTCAGGCCCTATGTTTGAATCTCACTAGTTCCAGATCAAATGCAGTTAGTTTACAAGTAAAAGAATTTTTTTACTAATTGCCAGCCCAGCAAACTCAGCCTGGGCTCTAAGAGCCAACCTGGATTCTTTCCTTTCATGCATCATGACTAGCAAAACAACTTTGCATGCCAAATTATTCCCGTACTAACACTTACGTAACCCTCTTGCCTTCAGTGGGTCTGCAAAGGTGTGGTTGGAGCTTAGTGAAGAATGCTGTTGATAAATGAGTGGGAGCAGACTCAGCTGTGTTGACTGTGCACCGCTGTCAGGGATAGAAAGCAGTAAAAATATTTTTGTCACTGAAATCAGTGAAAGTGATTCTCAATATGCATATGGAGCAGCCTGTTTTGTCAGTAAGAAGGTGCCATTTTTAGTTACTTTTCAGAGCAACACTTTAAACAAAAGGGACTCAGATTTGCTACATTTTTAAGCCTTCCCAGGAATTATAGTATCAGGCATTTTATGTATCTCACAACTGAATAAAACCTGGATAATTTGGACGACGAGAGCTTCAGAGTTCCAACAGAGAGATGGAAATACAAACAAAACTGAGCTGCCTGCTGTTCCTTCCTAACTGCCTAGTACTTTCTCATTCATAAGGCTATGGGGACCTCTAGAGGCCTAACACAAAACTTATTTATAAAGATCAAACAAACACTTTCTCTCTCTCTCTGGCCTTTTACTGCCCCGGAACAATGGGAATCATATGATCCTTGGAGCTTTGAGGTATTTTAATTTCAAACCAATGTTTACTCAGGGCTGGTGCTACCATTAAGGCGAACAAGGCGGTTGCCTAGGGTGCCAAGATTTGGGGGTGCCAAAAAGCAGAGCCCCCAATTTTTTTTTACAGCGTTCCTCCCCGAGCGCGTGGTCGCTGCTCCACTTCTCCTGCCTCCCAGGCTTGCAGCGCCAATCAGCTGTTTGGCGCCGCAAGACTGGGAGGAGAATTAGAGCGGGGGCGGCGTGCTCGGGGAGGAGGTGGAGCAGAGGTGAGCTGGGGTGGGGAGGTGCCACACGGCTCCCCGAGGGGGAGAAAGCTCTGCGGGGGGGGGACACCTCAGGGCAGGGGGGGGAGCTGCCACGAGGGGGGGGTGCCTCAGGGCGGGGAGGGGCGGGGAGCTGCCGCAGGGCTGGGGGGGGGGGCGCGCAAGGTGGAAGTTTCGCCTAGGGCGCGAAACTTCCTTGCACCGGCCCTGTGTTTACTCCAGTCCTAAAAGCACATTTACTAGTGAAAAGTAGTTTATATCAACCCATCCCCTTCCACATGCCATAATAATAATATAATTATAATAAATTAATAATGATCTTTTTCTTATTCCACATGCCACTGCCACAAGCTTAACATGACAAACTCTGTTGATTTTCACATATTGCAGAAATCCACCTCATGCATTCAGGACCGTCCCTGGGGGGCGGGTGCGGCTCAGGGTAGAAGTGACGTCCACACAGGGGTTGGATACGGGAAGCTAGGGTGGGTGGTGCCTTCCCAAACAGCCAGGCATGGCCCTTCCCACACTCCTTTCCCCCCTCCCCAGGGTCCCGCTTCGGCTGTGCCACTGGGCTCCGGGGACTGGGGCCATGCCGCCCGCCTTCCCAGGGCTGGGGAGGCCACGTGCTCTCCCTTGGGTGAGAAGTACGCTCTCCTTCGGTGGAAGAGATGGGGCTAGGGGCAGCCTCACCCAGCCAGCGGTTCACCCACTGCCAATGCAGCGCCAGCCGTGGGGCCCCCCAAAGCGCAGGGCCTGGAGCGGTTGCCCCGATTCACCGTCCCCTAAGGAGGGCCCTGCATGCATTGTCTCACTGAAACCTGGTCTATGCTTAAATTAGATCAACCCAGCTATGTTGCTCAGAGCTGTGAAAAACTTGGCCCCCCTGAGAATCGTAGTTAGGTCGACCTAATCTCCGGCATAGAGGCAGCTAGGTCGACAGAAGAATTCTTCCATCGACCTAGGTACCATCTCTTGGGTGGATTAACTATACTGATTTAAAAACTGCTTCCGTCAGTGTAGGAGACATCTACACTGTGGTGCTACAGCATGTCTATACGACAGCCACTGAAGTGGCACAGTTATGGCACTGCAGTGCCATCGCATAGACGCTTCCTACATGAATGGAAGGGGTTTTCCCATCAATGTGGTTAATCCACCTTTCCAAAAGGCAGTAGCTAGGTCAACGGAAGAATTCTTCCATCAACCTAGCTGCATCTACCCTGGGGGGGTTGATTGACCTCATTGCTGTGCTCAAGGCACAAAATGTTTCACAGCCAGGACTTGCGACACAGCTAGATCCATCTAATTTTTAAGTGTAGACCAAACTTTAGTGTATATGTAGGGCCCATCATTTTCGATTTTTATTTTATTTATTTTTTCCAGGAATTTATTGGTGTTTATTACAAAAACAACAAAAACAGGTGAAAATCAGTGCAAAAATACTATTAATTTTTCTAGGTAAATATTAGGGTTTATTTTGAGGGATGGAAGGATGGGAAAAAGTATTCAGTAGATTAATGCTTTGATGAATGGAATTCAGTGTGGTTTGCTGCAGAACTAAAACAGAACTCAAAACACAATACCACCTCTGAGTTTAAGAAAACAATACATCTCTAATCCCCAAATAAAACTTTTCATTTGAATAAACAGTTTACTGTTGTGGACTTAGAACTATTCGCCGATAAATATTTACATTTAATAATTGGGCCACATCATTTGCAGCGCATACAGTCAACTTCATCCTTTTCTCCTGTTTTTGTTTTTTTAAACTTTTGAATACTTCCCTGTGTTCTGAAACGTATTCTGATACCGATTTTTGTTTTCTTGCCATTTTAGTGTGTCAAATCTTTAAACCATTATCTGCTGACAGTTTGAAGTGTGTATGTAGTGGGAGTGAGATTCATCAGTATGTTCAGATGTGCACGCACTTCAGAGCATGCGTATGTGCGTGCCCGTTTGTTTACTGTGTATATCTTCTAGACCAGGGGTGGGCAAACTTTTTGGGACGAGGGCCACATCTGGGTGAGGAAATTGTATGCAGGGCCGGGGCAGGGGGGGTGGAGTGCGGGATGTGGAGGAAGGGGCTCAGGACAAGGGATTGGGTCAGAGAAGGGGTGCAGAGTGTAAGAGGGGGCTCAGGGAAGGGGGTTGGGGTACAGGAGGGGTACGGAGTGCAGGATGGGGCTCAGGGCAGGGAGTTGGGGTGCACGGGGTGCAGGGTGCAGCAGGGAGCTCAGGGCAGGTGGTTGGAATGCACAGGAGTGCAGAAAGGGGCTCAGGGCAGGGAGTTGGGTGCAGGAGGGGTGCGAGGTACAGGCAGAGGGCTTAGGGCAGGAAGTTGGGGGGCGGGGAGCAGGAGGGGTTTGAGCTCCAGCCCGGTGCCGCTTACCTAAAGTGGCTCCGGGGTGGCAGTGGCGCACACCAGGGCCAGGGCAGGCTCCCTGCATGCCTGCCCTGTCCCCACGCCACTCCAGGAAGTGCTGCGGCCCCTGGGGGGGGGGGCAGAGGGCCCTGCGTGCGCACATGGAGCCCTTTGCCTCCCGGCCCGGGGGCTGCTTCTGAGAGCAGCGCCGGGCCCGCAGCACCACCAGGGGTAATCCCGCGGGCCGGATCCAAAGCCCTGAAGGGCCGAATCCGGCCCGCGGGCCATAGTTTGCCCATCCCTGTTCTAGACTAATACATAGCCTTACTTCAACAGGCAGGTTTGCATATACAGACAGACTTGTGTATTAGCATAATACATATATCTCATATATTGTATTTTCCTAATAAAACAAGGTTTTTTTTATATATATTTGAATGATATAAAAGTAGGGTGAAAATCAGAAAAAAACAAATAATACTTTTTGTAAAACCTGGGATTTTTTCGGTAAAAATCAGTTTAAACTGAAAATGAAGGAGCTTATGTATATGCAGAAACACTGGCAAAAAACTGCTTTTGCCTGTACGGCTTATTTCATTCATGGAAGCAGTATAAGCTATATCAGCGAAAGCACTACTGTCAGTATATTAATAAATAAGTGCAAGGGTAGCTCAGGGAGCAGAGAGAAAGTGTTTGGGTGATTGTTGCTGAGAAAGAAATCTTTGAGTGGACAGCTGAGCGAGAGACATTACGCTAATTTTCTTTTCTTTGGAGTAGCTGAGACATAGGATTGAAACGGCATTGGAGGGGCTGAGAAAATTGAAGCTGCAAGAGAAGAAAGAGTTGAGGGAGAGGCCTGGAGAGGCACAGGGGAGTTGGTTGACAAAGAGCTTTAGAGCCATGGAGAAGCTTAGCAAGACAAGCACAGAAAAGCTGGAAGAGAATACATAATGCTACAGTAACCTCACAGACACCTTTGCAAATGTGCCTAGTTTAATGTTGCTTGATTCTATCACTGAATTCATTTTTACTCGCCTTGTTTTTCCTTTCTGCATTTCCTACTGGACCGCCTAACAACCAATTAATGACAACGTTTGTTTGGTGACAGTATCCCTGGAGGTTAGTCAGGGCAGCCTAGTGGGCTTATTGACTCACAGGAGACTGAAACCTGAGCGGTTGAGAGGGGAATGGATTTTTAATCAAACCCTATAAAAGTCTTTGCTTTTGTTTGATTTTGTTAGCACCTAAACACCTGACAAACCCATAGGAGAAAAAAGCTCTGTTTATTAAAGATTCGGACTCCCCTATCCCTTTCAGCTGAGGGTCCAGAAACTCCCACTTTAGTTCTTTGGTCCTCTAAGGAGTCCTCCAGCAAACACAATGTAGACAAAACTTTATATTCCTGATATTTGAAATTGGTAAATTAATAAGAGGGGAAAGAGGCATTTCTTTTCAGGACACCTTTAAATGCTTAGCATATACACATTTTTAAAACATGCAGATTGGCTGGATATTTTTATCTGAAGTATAAGTTGGTTGGAAAATGGTAACTATATTTCATGAGAAAAATTGATAATTTTGAATTTTGTTGTGAAACCTTTTGAAATTTTCTTTCTTTCTTTTTTTCAAATTTGGTTCTACATGCTTCGACCTTGTTGAAAGCCTGTTTGCTCAATATTCAAGATGTTCTTCACCTCTGATGTTATTTGCGATAGTATTAAGCACTCTAGTACCTTAAGACACACAGAAAGCAGTGATATTGGGCTATAGCTTGATGCCTGGTTTGGGTCTTTACCAGGTTTTGGGAGGCCAATGAATTTTGACATGCACCAGGTTTTCGGCAGTCTTTCTTCATTGATGACCCTTGTGCACAACTGAACCAGCCAAGAGTGGGCACGTAGGCCAAGATGTTTCAGGAACTCTGGAAGGACATTGTCATAGCCAACAGCAGTGCCAGACTTGATCTTATATAACAGTACAATTCTGGAACTGTGAAAGGTTCAGGGCAAGCTCTGGATTACGGTAACTACATTAATCAAAAAATGGTTTTCAAAGAAACCTGAAAACAGGCACTATTTTGCTTGACCTCACTCAGCATACAGTACGGCACACGGGTCAACTTGTTAAAATATCAAGAATCCTCCCACCATGGGTTACTGATGCCATTGAACTGTTACTCTGAGACAGATGGTTCAGGGTGCATGTGGGTGAGAAAACAAGCGCTTAGAAAAAACAGATGAATGTGTTGCCCCAGGGGTCTGCTTTAGCCCCCACTCCTCAACCTTGTTAAATCTACACATCAGTGACCTGCCGTCAACTCAGTCATGGAAGTTCATCTATGCAGACAACATCTGCTGCGAGCTACAGGCTCCAACTTTCTCTGAGCTGAAGAAGACCCTGAGTGATGCCACTGCAAAGCTGGCTGACTGCTGCAAGACATGGCGCTTTCAGCCCAGCACCAGCAAGACATTCCACCTCCACCAAGCCAACACTAAGAGGCAACTAAGCATGATAATGAATGGCCAATGTCTGAAGCATGAAGCATACTCAGTTTACTTAGGCATGACCCTCGACTGAACGTTGACATGAGCATGATAGCAGTGAAGGTCAAGACATGCAACAACTTTCTCAGCAAACTGGCAGGTTCTTCATGGGGAGCGGATGCTCCAACCCTAAGGGCCTCAGCCCTTGCCACCTTGTACTCAATAGCAGAGTACTGTACGCCAGTACAGAGTCGGTCGGCACGCACCAAATTTGTTGATGTGCAACTCAACTCAACAATATGCATCATCATAAGAACTCTCCAACTGACTCATCTTTCATGGCTTCCAGTTTTGAGCCGCATTGCTCCCCCTTACATGAGGAGGGAGATTGCAGCTGGTAAGCTGTTTGAGTAGCTAGGTGCCAACCCAAGCTTGCCCTTGTTCAACGACCTTTTTAGCCCACCAGCTACAGGTCTTTCATCACGACACCCACTGTCGTCGAGACTGCCACACTAGGATGTTAGGATATAGATATTCAGGCCTGTCTGCAAAGGCCTATACTTTAAGAATTTAGGTGTATTCGTATCACTTAGCTAGTTACAGAGGTATAAAAGAAAGAATCAAAATCACTGTCTGCCGGTGTAAGGGCCTTCTCTTACTGTGACAGTCTGAGGCCTGGTTCTTAAGCTAAGGCCTTCAGCTAAGCAGCAGAGGCAGCCATAAACTGGGAAGTGTAGGGTCACATCCTCACATTCCAAACTAGTCACATTGAAATAAGGTGCTATTGGGCTGTTAGGAATACAATCCTGTCCTGATATTCCTATCACCTCCAGAGAAAGGGAGGAGCCTAGAAGATGTGAAAGGAAACTTAGTTTGATAGCATCCTGTCTGGCAAGAACTCACTTGTCAATAGCTGGGATGTGAAATCCTCATTTCTGTATTGTTCTATCCCTATAGTCTCCACTTCCCTATTGTTTGTCTGTATAATCTCTGTCTGGTTCTGTAATTGTTTCTGTCTGCTGTATAATTAATTTTGTTCGGTGTAAACCAATTAAGGTGGTGGGATATAATTGGTTAAATAACCATGTTACAGTATGTTAGGATTGGTTAGTTAAATTTCAGTAAAATGACTGTAGAAGCAGCAAAGAATCCTGTGGCACCTTATAGACTAACAGACGTTTTGCAGCATGAGCTTTCGTGGGTGAATACCCAAAAATGACTGGTTAAGGTATAGCTAAGCAGAACTCAAGTTTTACTATATAGTCTGCAATCAATCAGGAAGTAAGGGGGGGAATGGGAACAGGGACTGGGGTTGGGGAAATTGGGATCATGTCTTGCTAAGGGGGGGAATGGGAACAGGGGATTGGAACAGGAACAGGGACACAGGCAAGGCTCTGTGGTATCAGAGCTGGGAAGGGAGACACTAAGGAAGGAAACTGGAATCATGTTTGCTGGAAGTTCACCCCAATAAACATCGAATTGTTTGCGCCTTTGGACTTCGGGTATTGTTGCTCTCTGTTCATGCGAGAAGGACCAGGGAAGTAAGAGGGTGAAGGAATAAGCCCCCTAACATAGAACATGACAACAGAGTCCCTGTGGCGGGAAGACTGGTGCTTATCAGCAACCACCAATCAGTTCCTTGTCACAGACCCTACTACTTGCCCACCAGCTTCGACATGCCACGTCCGTGGGCTCTTCTTAACTGATTCTGAACTGGGCAAGGCCTCTGTGCAGCCAACCAACACCATTGGCGTCTTTGAGACAATCCACGCTGCACCTGGGCACAGATCAGACAATAATACACATTGTCGAGGAGTGCCCGCTAACCAAATTCTGCAGTGAGAGCTCCACTTTGGCCACTAAGAATGCTATTGCTTGGCTTGGCAAATATGCAAATGTTAAATAAATAAATAAAAGACCCTAAAATAAAAAAATATTTTTTATTTTTTCTTCCTTTTTCAGAGGCAAAATGGAAAAAGGGGAGAAGAGGAGGAGGAAAAGGAACAGGGGGAGAGAAAAGGGGGAAAATGACCCCCAAACAGTTTTTGTTTTGAAATTAAAAAAAAAATAAATTGTAGAAAAATTAAAAGTTAAATTAAAAAAAGTGTTGAACAAAAAAATGTGACCAGCTCTAAGTACAAGAACCATAAAAATCCCTGCTTGAGAATGGTGGGTCTAAAAGGAGCAATAAACCATAGCGGAAAAATTAGTACTTGGGAAACAGATAGTGATTAGAACAGAAATTATCTTATTTTCTTGTTCTACATACTGTATAAAATAAACACAGCTGCACAAAAAACCACCCTCAGGGCTGCTCTGTGATTACACAAGAGAGAAAGATTCTGATGTGAAGTTAGATTTAATTCCACCAATCCTGCTTCAGAATGTGTGTTCTGTAACTAGCTGCAGGATCAAAACATCTAAGAGCATCAGAGCAGAAGATGCAATTAAAGTTCAGGGCTCTATCCAGCAAGAAGCAGGCTTTGTGGCTGCTGGCCAATAAGAAGTTCTGCATACCAATCTCTACACACATAGAGTGCTTTCCCTTTGGCAGTCTTACACAGCAGCCCAAAATTGCTGCCATCTTTGTGGCAGAGTCAAAGCTCTGACAGATGCCCTAAAGTTGTGATGTTGCAGGGGAGTATAATTGCCAGAGAGCAGATCTTCCCCCAGTCCTGTCCTGGAACACACCCTGCTCCTAGGACTCCCGGGGAGGTGATGCAGAGGCTCCTTGCATGGGGGGAGTGAGTTTTGGTGGTGGGGTGTTGGCACACAAGGTTGCATTTTTCCCTTTGGTTGCCCTCTGCAACAGGCAAACTTATCTCCTGCATGAATCAAACTGCAGTGGAACTAGCAACCACAGGGTTTGCACTGCTTGAAGACGTGGGGCTTTTTTTTTTACTAGATCAGCTTCATGCCTAGCACCTAAAACAAATAGGGAGGATTGTCCCCTTGAAACCTCCATATGGATCTCTCCCTTCTTGCTCAGAAGGAAGGTCAGTCCTCTCTGTCCTACAATCCATCTCCAGGCGTCCACAGAGATCCATCTGTGGGGCTAGGGTCCACATGGGGCTGGGAATGGGCTATGTTGAATGACACACTTCATTCCCCTGCTGGTCCTGAGGCCTTTCCAAGTTAAAAATAATACAACCTGGAGTGGATCCCCTGGGATCTGCATGATTTCTGAGTGGGCCCCTTGGCCTGGTTTGCAGTGGGGCAAATTCACCCCCCTGACAGGGCAATGCAAGGAGAGACACATGGAATGTTTGTAGAGATTTCCTCCCTCAGCACCCCTCCTATGAGTTGTATCATGACAGAGATGATCTGGCCCAATAGTTTCCTATTTAAACCAGTTCAATCGCCACCTTCTTGATAGGGAGATCGTAGAGTTTAGGGCCAGAAGGAACCACTAGATCATCCAGTCTGACCTCCTGCATATCTTACACCACTAAACACTACCCAGCCATCTATATACCACCCCCAACAACTGAAATTAGACCACAGTATTACAACCCATGAGAATCTATGATATTGTGTGCCATAGCGAATAGGAGAGATTGAGGTGCACCAATGCCTGAGGCCCCTGCAATGGCAGGGAACTGATTAATTGAGATATACCCTGATGATCCTGGCAAGTGACCCGCACCACATGCTGCAGAGGAAGGTGAAAACCGCCCCCCCCCAAAGGTCACTGCCAATGTGACCTGGGGGGAAATTCCTTCCTGACCCCAATATGGTGATCAGTTAGACACTGTGCATATCAGCAAGAACCAGCCAAACCAAGTCCCCATGAGAGAGAGAATTCTTAGTATCATCTTAGAGCAAAGGCCAGGCCAGTGTTCCATCCCTAGTCATGGCCATTTCTGATGCTTCAAAGGAAGGAGACAAAAAACAAACAAACAAAAAAAACCAACCCAGCACCAGAATACATTAGGGGAGAGAAGGAAGCCCTTCCTGACCCCACAGGTGACTGGCTTAGGCCCTGAAGCATGAGATCTTAGGAACATAAGGCATAAATCAGAAGGGACCCCTGGGGCCACTAAGGAGGCAGTCAGGAACACATTTCATAAAAACTGTAAGGACTTGGATGAATAACTCTTAATGTACATTGCATTTTTTTTTTTTTTGGAATTCATTACCAGTGTGTACTGAGATCTAAATACACTACATCTCAGATCCAATAGATTAAAAAAAATTAACTGTGTAAAATATGATTTAATCTTCTACATGAAAACTATCCTATCCTGTTTTGACCATTGGTTAAATATATGCAGAATTTGTATTACCTCACTCTCTGGACTATTCTAAGCAGGGCATATATTTATGTACTATAGACACACAGCTTCAGTATTTCAATATTTTTTTTGTTTATTATTATGCAGCTGACATCCTGAAATAGAATTAATTGTAATTCTACTTTGCAAATATGACAGCAGGAGGAGGTTTACTCTTGCTTTTGTTTCTATTTCTTTAAATATTATAATAAAGCAGCAGGTCTGCTGCAGTTAAGGTTGAGTGTCACTATCTGTCTAAAGGTGGACTTTTCTAAGTGTTCTAAAATCTATATGCTGACTTGGATTGTCATGAAATTGGCTGTGCTTCATAGGGGTACTGGCTAGTGCTAGTGATCCAAGTTTGGAGTCATTTGAGCAAAGGATTACCAAGTTACAGCCCCACAAAAACAGCATTTAAAAATCATCTCCTTTTGTGCACATACCTAGGGGTCAAACTGTGGTTCTGATCTTCCCCAAACTGATCTCAGTCACTTGGGATTTATCTCAGCTAGTGCATGGCACCCACTGGCCCTTTGTGGAAGCAATATTGAAAAAGTTATGAAGGGTAAAGTTTGTAATTCCAGGTTGGTGTATGTCAGACTGATGCTCCTAACAGAATGAAATGCAGATATGCAACAAACCTGGGGCTTTGTTGAATCAAGAATGTTTCCAGGCAGTAAATCATCACTGGGTGGTTCATGGTTACACAGTGTGGTCACTGAACCTGAGCTGTATTGTGAGTTTGAGCTCTACCCATGGCAGTTTTCAGAGAATGTGTGTTGTGCATGTTCCCTGCTTTCTGCAGGGGCTCCCCTTGGAAGTTTTGCCCTGAGGCCAAAATTTCTGATTAAAATATCACTCTTTATGTTCTCTAACATCCACATGCAGACTCCAATTTAATTTAGAAGTACTCACAAGGAAATTGGCATTAATTAAATAGAGGGAATGTGAAAGATTCTAGGAAGCAGTTAGGATAATGTAGTCATGTTTCCTGAACATTGGGACTGAGTGTGATCAAAGGAAACAAGTTCCTTGGTCATTTGGTCCAGGTGTTCCTAATACACAGCACCCCCTAATGTGAGCTGTTCAGAACATTTTCAGATTACTATAACATTTTTGGTACAAACATAGGGAATATGGTGGGGGGGGTGTCAGAGCAATGAGGAGGCGTGTACGTGTGGGAGAGTTGGACCAATACATGAGTGTGAGGGAATGGTGCAGGTAAGGGAAGGGAGGGGAGAGGAAGGAGCAAAGGAGTGGGAAGAATATGGGAAGAGGTGTTTGGGGCTGTGGCAAAGGAAGGGAGGTTTCAGGGGAGGGGGATAAATGGGGATGGGTGGTAGGGGAGGGATTAGTAGAGGGGAGTAGGTTTGGGAGTTGGACCCAGGGGGATAGGAGTAGTGGGATGGGCAGTTGGGAGAGGGAGCATTGGGGTGGATGGCGGACAGAATGTGGAAGAGATTAGATGCAAGGGGGGCTGTCAGCCCCATCTTCTTCCCTTCTGTTTGAAGTCATTGCCCCCTCCTCTGCACCCTTTACCTGGCCAGATCATGCAGTGGGGGGCAATGTCTCCCATTCACAGCCCTGTCTCTCAGAGCAATGATCATTGGCCATTGTCTTTGAAAACTCATGGTGATCAGGGGAGGTCTCAGATGATTGGAAAAAGGCAAATATAGTGCCCATCTTTAAAGAAGGGAGGAAGGAGAATCCAGGGAACTACAGACTGGTCAGCCTCACCTCAGTCCCCAGAAAAATCATGGAGCAGGTCCTCAAGGAATCCATTTGGAAGCACTTGGAGGAGAGGAAGGTGATCAGGAACAGTCAACATGGATTCACCAAGGGCAAGTCATGCCTGACCAACCTGACTGTCTTCTATGATGAGATAACTGGCTCTGTGGATGAGGGAAGAGCAGTGGACATGATATACCTTGGCTTTAGCAAAACTTTTGATAAGGTATCCCACACTATTCTTGCCAGAAAGTTAAAGAAGTAAGGCTTGGATTAATGGACTATAAAATGGATAGAAAGCTGGCTAGATCGTTGGGCTCAACGGGTAGTGATGAATGGCTCGATGTCTAGTTGTCAGTCCAAATCAAGCGAAGTGCCCCAGGGGTTGGTCCTGGGGCCAGTTTTATTCAACATCTTCATTAATGATCTGGATGATGGGACGGATTGCCCCCTCAGCAAGTTCACAGTTGACATTAAGCAGGGGGCAGAGGTAGATATGCTGGAGGGTTAGGATAGGGTCCAGAGTGACCTTTTCAAATTGGAGGATTGGGCCAAAAGAAATCTGGTAAGGTTCAACAAGGACAAGTGCAGAGCCCTTCACTTAGGATGGAAGAATCCCATGCACTGCTACAGGCTGGAGCCAACTCAGTTTTGCAGAAAAGGACCTAGGGATTACAGTGGACAAGAAGCTGGATATGAGTCAGCAGTGTGCCTTTGTTGTTAAGAAGAATAATGGCATATTGGTCTGCATTTGTAGGAGTACTGCCAGCAGATTGAGGGAAGTGATTATTCCCCTCTATTTGACACTAGAGGCCACATCTGGAGTACTGCATCCAGTTTTGGGCCCCCCACTACAGAAAGGATGTGGATAAATTGGAGAGAGTCCAGCGCAGGGCAATGAAAATTATTAGGGGGCTGGGGCACATGACTTAGGAGGAGAGGTTGAGGGTACTGGGTTTGTTTAGTCTGCAGAAGAGTGAGGGAGGATTTAATAGCAGCCTTCAGCTGCCTAAAGGGGAGTTCCAAAGAGGATGGAGCTCGGCTGTTCTCAGTGGTGGCAGACGACAGAACAAGAAGCAATGGTCTCAAGTTTCAGTGGAGGAGGTTTAGGTTGGATATTAGGAAACACTATTTCACTAGGAGGGTGGTGAAGCACTAGAATGGGTTACCTCGGGAGGTGGTGGAATCTCCATCCTTAGAGGTTTTTAAGGCCCAGCTTGAAAAAGCCCTGGCTGGGATGACGTAGTTGGGATTGGTCCTGCTTTGAGCAGGGAGTTGGACTAAATGACCTCCTGATGTCTCTTCCAAACCTAATCTGTGATTCTATGACCAGGATTTGGAAGGGAATGCACATAAAAAGATAAGGGACAATGGGGCAGCAGAGAACCGCAGCCAGAGGGCAGAGACTCCCCACATGTAAGCCAGGATCTAGGTGCATTGCCCCTCTGATGGGTCCTAACACCCCCATATGGTGCCTGGGGACTCCTGCCCCACTATGGGCGCTTTTAAGCCCCTCTCCTTGCCCCCATATGTGTGCTGAAATCTGAGGAGCTCTGCCGCTCTGGAGGGTTCTTAGTCCTTCTTTTCACCCCCATCCCATGTGACTTGGGATCTGAGGGTCCCTGTTTGTCTAGGGGGCTCTAACCACTCTCCTTCTCATGTGTGAGCCTGGATATTATACACCCAAGGAAGAGATGACAACATGAATGAGTTGGATGGATCTATTTGATTTAAAGTTTAGTCATCTACAGGGGGGGTGCTCATTTAGCTGAGAACATCTCATTGAGATGAATGGTCCACGTCACACCTCTCTGAACCTCCTATGCTGCAGATGGATGTGTAGAGTCCCTTCTCCATACACTAGGCCCAGATCTGGGACGGGGACTGTGCATCTCCATTCTCCTTTCCCTTCGTGCCTCTAACTCGTACATACACTCCTCATAGTCCCACCACCATCGTGTCCCTTCCCCCAGTGGTTCCCCCCAAAGCTTATGAGGGGCATGAACTGGCAAGGAGTATGGTGCTGGTGTGCATGTGTGGTGCTTAGAGCAGGAAAGGCATGGGAGGTGGTCAGAGCATTGGGCATGATGGAGGACTTGGAACAGTAGTGGGAGAGTCTGATCAGTGAGGTGGAAATGTGTGTGGGGGTATCTGAACAGTGCAGGGAAGTGTGGGCTGGGAAGGAGGGGGTCAGAGATGTATAGTGGGGAATGTTGGCACAGCTTCATCTGGTCCCTCAAAACGCCCACATCCATGTCATCCCATGTCTGTCCCTCCATCTTCAAAACTGTCCCGATATAATCCTTCTAGTCTCTAAAGTGTTCCTGCGTCCTCTCCCCAGCTCTTCAATCTGTGGGCTCTGGGCTTACACCTATCTCTCTGTGAGAGGCTAAGAAGGGAGATTCAGGCTGTTCTGGACAGGCAGAAAGATGGGGGATGAGATGATGGGACAGGGTAATCATTGCCAAAGAGCCAGAGTCAGCGGAGGGAGAGTTGGACTGCGGTACATGGGGGTACTGAGAAAAAAAAATTTAAACCAAGGAAATTAAATTACCAAAAATGTTGTTAACACAAAGATAAGGTTACCCAGTGGTGCCTTGTGCCATTCAAGAATGTGTGTGTATCATCAGAGAAATGAGTTGCAGCTCCCTGATTCTGGGGCGTGTCCTATGCTGACCGTGGTTCACTTAAGTAGCCTGCGGGCTGCTCTATACTACATCAGTTGGATGCAAAGGAGCATCCACCAGTGGAGAATACCTGAAATGCAGGCATGCCTCTTCCCATTCCCAATATGCCCCTTATGCCAGAGATTGTGGGGCTGGAGGAGTGGCAAAGGAATTGGCTGTGTAGTCTCTATGGCCTTATCTAGACTAGAATAAAAGGTGTGATGTTAACACATGTTCGCTAACATGTTCTAGTTAATACACTTTAAAAGTCTAATGTAGACAAGGTACACTGCCTTTAATACATGCTAAACTGGTCTACTTAAAGCTTAGGGGAGAGCCTAGGGATTTAACTCAACCAGCTTGATGTGCTCTACACTGCCTTGTTTACCCTAGCCTTTTCAAATGTGTTAGTCTAACATCAAATATTTTTTCTGAGTGTAGACAAGGCCTGTGTCAGATGAGTGCGCTGCTCCACCAGGGGACCCCGATCTACAATAGCTCTCCTGCCCCTTTGCACTGCTAGAGCTGAGCTAAGAGACTGCAGCAGGGGAAAGAATCTGGGCTTGAATTTTTGTGCATGTTGTAAATGCTGATCTGAATGCACTTGCTACTCTGTTTCTCTACCTTGTTTATATATATAAAACTATTTGTATCTTTTCATAAATGGGGGTTATCGGCATGCCCAACAAATTTAGGCCATAGCCTCTAGCTGTGGAGTTACGTTGTGGATTTGGAGATCTTCTTTAGCTAATGAGTTGTCTTTATCCCTGCCAAATATCTAAACTGCCAGATTAACGTCAGTGCTATATCCAGTTTCACTCACACGAGGTTGTTGAGCAGAGTCCAGAAGATTTGTATCCAAGGAGAGCATGAACATTATTTTTACTAGTTGTTAATAGTAACCAAGTCTGATTTATTATTATTTAGTGAGTGTTGTCAGAGTGCTTAGTGTTCTACAAACATTCCCTGCCCTGAGTTAATACCACCGGACAGGAACAGGCACTGGATGGAAATACATTACATGAAATATTTCCAGATGAAAAACTTTAAGGCAGAGTTAAGGTTGAGATTACATGGCATAAATTTACAGAAAACTGTGTTACTGAAACGTCATAGTTAAAAATAACTAAATGATTAAAAGTGAAGTAATTCTCATTCGAAGTTATTCTATTTCTCCACCTATCTTCACCCAACCTCCACATACTAGCCAGAGAATATTATATTTTGCTATATTAAATTTAACTCTGCTTTTTTGAGTATATGAATGACACCATTATAGTCTTTTGTTGTATGATGCTAACTCACATCCTCCCTGCCAACTTCTATATGGAGTACGACCAGGTCTTCAGATCACATAGGTTGCATGGGATACTGGTTATCACAGCAAATGTGTTTAAGATTAACAAGTTACATGAAGTTCTCTGGTTCTTATCTGGAAGCTGGGCCTCTGACCCATACTGGAAATAGGAAAGCCATACCTGGGTCCCCCGCCCATATTGTGAGTGTGAAGAAAGTACAATGGGGTCTCCAGCCCATAGTGGGTTTGTGGGGAGTGTTAAAGAAGTGTTAATGCTGCTGTCTTTGGGCATGGCTATACTTGCGAATTAGAGCACATTAAAGCAGCCCCGGCTGCCCTAACTCATGACACGTCCACACTGGCAAGGCTCTTCGAGTGCCTGGACTCTGCAGCTGGAGCGCTCCTGGTAATCCACCTCCATGAGAAGATTAACGCTTGGTGCGCCTTGGCTGAAACACCCCGGCGTCAGTGTGAACGAGGTGTTGCATTACTGCGCTCTGATCAGCCTCCAGAAACGTCCCATAACCCCATTAAGTCAAGTGGCCACTCTTGCCATTGTTTTGGAATCACTGCAGGAATGCGCATATGCCCTTTTAAAGCTCCGTTTCTGATAGCCGGTATCTGCTCCAAGACAAAACAAGCCATTACTGCGGAATGCTGTGTGTGAGAGAGAGAGGCGGAGGGTAGAGAGGTCTGAATTTACAAGACAACATGCTGTTATGCTTTCAGCCCCCCAAAAACCCACTCTCTCCCCCCCACATACACACAACACACCCCCTGTCACACTCCACCCCACCTCCCCCATTTGAAAATTATGTTGCAGCCACTTGCATGCTGGGATAGCTACCACAATGCACTGCTCTCTATGGCCGTTGCAAGAGCTGCTAATGTGGCCATGCCAGTGTGCTTGCACCTGTCAATGTGGACCGACTGCAGCACTTTCCCTACTGTGCTCTCCGAAGGCTGGTTTAACTCAAAGCGCTCTACATCTGCAAGTATAGCCATGCCCTTTGGCTCCTACACGTAGAGTAAGAGCCAAGCTCTTTTGGACCATCTCCACAATAGGAAAATTAGGTGCTTTTTACAACGAAATAGCTAAATCTTGGTTTCAGAATAGTAGCCGTGTTAGTCTGTATCCGCAAAAAGAATAGGAGTACTTGTGGCACCTTAGAGACTAACACATTTATTGTAGCATAAGCTTTTGTGGGCTACAGCTCACTTCATCGGATCGAAAGCTTATGCTACAATAAATGTGTTAGTCTCTAAGGTGTCACAAGTACTCCTATTCTTTTTCTAAATCTTAATGTAGACAGGGTAAGTTGTAGTTTGTCCTCAATGTAGCTTATTGAAGTAAATCCTAAGGGAGCGAGGATTCTTTAATGAAGATCTTAATGAGTATAAAAATATGACAGCACAGCTAGGCCAGTGAAGATTATAACTTTTGAGACACATCTTAAAAGTCAGCGATCTCACAGAAATTACAATCTCTGCTGCCCTATTAATATATATATTTCATAGCTGTGTTGGTGGAACTTGTAATGTTTACAGTACTGTATTAAAAAGAGGCCTACAGAAGTTAAAAGCTCTACTGGCACAGACAACAATCATCATAGATCTAAACGAGGTGTCTAACAAAAATGGTAACCCCTGCCCGCATTTTATGCTAGTCTAGGACTTGCTGGAGAGTCCAATATTAGCTATTTTGTCTTTAAAATGTTTCCTATTTCAAAACAGAAATTTGTCAAACCAGTTCATGCTGTAGTTCTCAGCAAGGACTAGCCCATAGGACTAGTTGGAACTCTTTTATTGTAAGTTATTTTTAGAGGGGCATTGTCAACTTGAAACCCCTCGAATTTTTAAAATGAGTTAGGAGGAGGGAACACACCTGCCCCTTAGTTCCCTGGCCAATGGGTGTAGTTTTGTGATCACATTTTCCAGTTTTTTTCAGTGCTTTTCTTTCCCGTTACTGTGAGAAAGGATACACATAAACAATATGGAAACTGATTGTACTTGGGAAATGCTGAAACTGACTGTTCGAAAAATGCTGCCAAATGCTGAAAATAAACTAATTTTAAAAATCCAGAAAATATTTTTTCTCTAAATTCATTCAGTTCTAGTAATTCTAGGATGTGTTAACAAAAGTAGGTTAAAAATTCAGACTGAGGAATGATTTTACGGGTGATGTCCCCATAAATTAGTATTTAATTTGAACAAATTTAATAACTCACAAAAAGAAATCTTTTCTGACTTTAAAATAAGATAAGACATTTAAATCAAAAAGGAATTTTTACATAGTTAAAAGCAAAGTCAAAGCCAGGATTTAGCATGTTGTAGGAGGGTTGCATGATGTAATCTCTGTCCTCTTTGTGTGTTCATGATTAAGGGCCTGACCCAGAACCCTGAAATCTCTGGAGATAGTCCCATTGACTCCAGTAGGTATTGGATAACGGCTAAATGAGAAAAGGAGTTTTCACACCATTTCATACTAGAGATTATAATACATATTACACATGATATACTGTTTCACTGCACTTATTAGAGCTGCAGTATAAGGCTCTAAGTTTGCAATCACATAATCATTGAAGATTAGGGTTGGAAGAGACCTCAGGAGGTCATCTAGTCCAACCTCCTGCTCAAAGCAGAACCAATCCTCAACTAAATCATCCCAGCCAGGGCTTCGTCAAGCCTGACCTTAAAAATCTCTAAGGATGGAGATTCCACCACCTCCCTAGGTAACCCATTCCAGTGCTTCACCACCCTCCTAGCGAAAATGTTTCCTAATATCCAACCTAGATCTCCCCCATTGCAACTTGAGATCATTGCTTCTTGTTCTGTCATCTACCACCACTGAGAACAGCCTAGCTCCATCCTCTTTGGAACCCCCCTTCAGGTAGTTGAAGGCTGCTATCAAATCCCACCTCATTCTTCTCTTCTGAAGACTAAACAAGCCCAGTTCCCTCAACCGCTCCTCATAAGTCATGTGACACAGCCCCCTGATCATTTTCCTTGCCCTCCACTGGACTCTCTCCAATTTGTCCACATCCCTTCTGTAGTGGGGGGACCAAAACTGGATGCAATACTCCTAATGTGGCCTCACCAGTGCCAAACAGAGGAGAATAATCACTTCCCTCAATCTGCTGGCATTGCTCCTACTAATGCAGCCCAATATACCATTAGCCTTCTTGGCAACAAGGGCACACTGCTGACTCTCATCCAGTTTCTCATCCACTGTAACCCCTAGGTCCTTTTCTGCAGCACTGCTCCTTAGCCAGTTGATCCCCAGCCTGTAGCGCTGCATGGGATTCTTCCGTCCTAAGTGCAGGACTCTGCACTTGTCCTTGTTGAACCTCATCAGATTTCTTTTGGCCCAATCCTCCAATTTGTCTAGGTCACTCTGGACCCTAGCCCTACCCTCCAGTGTATCTACCTCTCCCCCCAGCTTAGTGTTATCTGTGAACTTGCTGGGGGTGCAATCCATCCCATCATCCAGATCATTAATGAAGATGTTGAACAAAACTATTCCCAGGACCAACCCCTGGGGTACTCCGCTTGATATCAGCTGCCAACTAGACACAGAGCTGTTGACCACTACCCATTGAGCCCAACAATCTAGCCAGCTTAGTCCACCCTCCTGGCTTTCCTGTCCTTGTTCTGACCCTTCATGCAGGCTCCCACAGCTGGCTGCTGCAGTCTGGTGACTCTTATTGGCGTAGCTGAAGTTGAAGTATCTTAGGCCTGGTCCACACTAGGACTTTAATTCGAATTTAGCAGCGTTAATTCAAATTAACCGTGCACCCGTCCACACCAGGAAGCCATTTAATTCGACCTAGAGGGCTCTTTAGTTCGAATTCGGTACTCCACCCCGACGAGGGGAGTAGCGCTAAATTCGACATGGCTATGTCGAATTAGGCTAGGTGTGGATGCAAATCGAACTTACTAGCTCCGGGAGCTATCCCACACTGCACCACTCTGTTGACGCTCTGGACAGCAGTCCGAGCTTGGATGCTCTGACCAGCCACACAGGAAAAGTCCCGGGAAAATTTGAATTCCTTTTCCTGTATGGACAGTTAGAATCTCATTTCGTGGTTGGACATCGGGGCGAGCTCAGCAGCACCGGCAGCGATGCAGAGCTCTCCAGCAGAGGAGTTCATGTAATCTCTGAATAGAAAGAGGGACCCAGCATAGACTGACCAGGAACTCTTGGATCTGATCGGTGTGTGGGGCGAGGAGTCTGTGCTTTCGGAGCTGCGCTCCAAAAAACGGAATGCAAAGACCTACGAGAAGGTCTCCAAAGCCATGAGAGACAGAGGATACAGCCGGGATGCAACGCAGTGCCGCGTGAAAATCAAGGACCCCAGACAAGGCTACCAAAAAATCAAAGCGGCAAACGGACGCTACGGAGCCTGCCACCACTGCCCCACCAGTGACCATGGACTCTGACGATGGGACAGTGTCGAGGGCCAGTTCCTCGGCGATGTTCGCGGACGGGGAAGATGAGGAAGGGTTTGTGGAGGACGAGGCAGGCGACAGCGCTTACAACGCTGGTTTCCCCGACAGCCAGGATCTCTTCATCACCGTCACGGAGATCCCCTACCAACCGTCCCCGGCCATTAACCCGGATCCTGAATCAGGGGAAGGAGCAGTCGGTAAGTGCTTTAACCATGTAAACTTTTATTCTTAATATAACAGGAATCTGAAGTATGTGAAAAGGAGGTCTCTCTATATACGGGGATAGAACAGAAATCCTCCTGGGAGATCTCCACGAAGCTCTCCTGGAGGTAATCGAAAAGCCTCTGCAGGAGGTTCCTGGGGAGAGCTGCCTTATTGGGTGCTCCGTGGTAGCACACTTTTCAGCGCGAGGCTTTCATGAGGTACTCAGGGAGCATTGCCTCCCCGAGCACGGCTGCATAGGGCCCTGGTTTGTGCTGGCTTTCACGCAGCATGCGCTCTCTATCTCCTTCAGTGACCGTCCTCAGGGTGATCTCGCTCGGAGACTCCTGCATCTAATTAGGGGAATTACTGTAATGTTACGCCTGGTCCAAAGTATTTTTAAAAAATCTCCAGACAGACGGCATAGCAGAGACTCAGCACGCTGCTGCGTGACGAGCGTAATGGAAACCCAAAGAATCAAATGGACGCTCATGGAGGAAGGGGGGACTGAGGACGCAAGGTATCCCACAGTTCCTGCTGTCTCCGAAAAGGATTTGCATTCTTGGCTGAGCTCCAAATGCTTCTAGGGTCAAAAACAGTGTCCGCGGTGGGTCAGGGCATAGCTCGGCAATTTACGCAGCCCCCCACCCACCCCCAGAAGTGAAAGGGAAAACAATCCTCTCGACTCTTTTACATGTCACCCTATCTTTACTGAATGCTGCAGATAGACGCGATGGTGCAGCACTCAACACCAACATCCTTGCTCCCCCCACGCTATGGATGGCTGATGGTACAATAAGACTGATATCCATCGTCATCATCAGCCTATTGGCACATGGGGCAGTGCAAAAGGACTGGTAACCATGCTGACTAGCATCTGTTAGGTCGATCAAGGGCGCCTGGCCCTAATTTTTCCTGGTAGATGGTACAGCATGGCTGATAACCATCGTCATCATAGCAACAGGGGGCTGAGCTTCATCAGCCCCCACCCTTCATGTGTAAAGAAAAGATTCAATTGCCCCTGGACTAGCAGCAGGATGCTGGGCTCCTCTCCTCCACACTCCTTAATGTCCTGTCTGGACTATCATAGCAACTGGAGGCTGCCTTCCACTCATTTCTCACTAACAAGTCACTGTGTCTTATTCCTGCATTCTTTATTACTTCATCACACAAGAGGGGGGACAATGCTATGGTAGCCCAGGAAGGCTGGGGGAAGAATGGAATGAACAGGTGGGGTTGTTGCAGGAGCACCCCCTGTGAATAGCATTCAGCTCATAATCTATGCAGGATCTGACACAGAGCAGCTGTGCTCTCTGGTTCTCTGATACAGTGGTTCTCTAGTACACTTGCCCATATTCTAGGCAGGACTGATTGTATTTTTAGATACCAAAAAGGAGGGATTGACTCAGGGAGTCATTCCCAATTTTGGCTTTTGCGCCCCTGGCTAAGAGCAGCCAGGGGCACTTATGACAGCAGCAAATGGTGCAGTGCAAAAGGACAGGTAACCATGCCCATCTTATTACCAATGTATGGTATGGTAGATGGTACAGTATGGCTGGTAACCATCTCTGCTGTCATGCAAAAGCAAAAGCATGCTGCTGTGTAGTGCTGCTGGACCGCCTCTGTCAGCGGCATCTAGTACACATACGGTGACAGGCACAAAAGGCAAAACAGGCTCCATGGTTTCCACGCTGTGGCGTCTGCCAGGGCAATCCAGGGAAAACGGGCTTGAAATGATTGTCGGCTGTAGCTTTCCCGGAGGAAGGGATGACTGACGACATTTAACCAGAACCACCCGCGAAAATGGTTTTTGCCCCATCAGGCACTGGGATCTCAACCCAGAATTCACAGAGACAGAGTAGACTGTGTTCATTGTTCGCAAAAATGTATCTTTGCAAGGAATTCACTCCCTTTTTCCCATCACACAGCTTCGACTGTGTCCAGACCTGCCACAGCATCCCCCTCACAGAGGCTGGCAAAGATTAGGCGGCGAAATAAAAAGACACGGGACGAGATGTTCGCTGAACTTATGGGGTGCTCCCGAGATGAGGCGGACCAGCAGAGCCAGTGGAGGGAGACCCTCTCTCTGTACCAGCGTTCACACAGCGAACGGGAGGAGAGGTGGCGTGAGGAAGACAAGCAGGCGACTCAAACGCTGCTTGGACTAATGAGGGAGCAAACGGACATGCTCCTGCGCCTTGTGCATGTTCTGCAGGACCTCAGGCAGGAGGACAGAGCCCCCCTGCAGTGTATCTGCAACCGCCCTCCCCCGCCACAAAGTCCCATACCCCCCTCACCCAAAATAACCAGAAGGAGGGGCGCCAGAGGCCGTGAAAACTGTCACTGCACCCCAGCAGAGTGCTCAAGTACCCAAAAGCTCTCCTACCCTAAATTTTGAGAAGTCCTTTCCTTCCCGCCTCACCCAAGCCCCCATCCCAGTTTCATCCCCTAACTGTCTAGTTGATAATAAAAAATACTTTTCTGTTAATTACTTTTTCCGTCATGTTCTTTTAGAGGAGACTGTGTTTGAAGGGGGGGAAGGGGGTTGGTAATTGGACAGGACACTCACCTTTACCAGGGTACAGACATGGGGGCAGGATCAGCAGCAGGTCACACACACACTGCAGTCAGTACGCACCCTGGTCGGTATGGGAGGTGGTTTGCAGGTTCTGTGTGGGTGGGGGGGTACGTGACTTTGTAGCGGGGGAGGGGGGTTACAGATCTCATGCAACAGTCCCTGTCCTGGACCACAGAGCCACGCAGCAGAGGAATCTGTATCCGTCCTCCCCCGCCAAAAGGCCACATAGCCCCCGCACACAGAGTCCCAAAAAGGAGGGATGGCAGGCTCCGTTGAAACATCCAGTCCGGCACTGCAGACCGCTCTGGGAGCAGGAGCCTGTCATTCCTCGAGTTTACAGGCGGTCTTTACATCACTGCACACCCTACCCAGCACAGTCCGTGTCCCAGTTTCAACCCTGTAACGCAAAGTCATCAATAAAGAAACCTTTGTAAAGTTACAGTGGAACATGTATTTTATTTTTAAACGTGTGTTGGAAGTTGGGGAAGCGGGGTGGGCGGGGTATGTAACTGCAGATGCTAGTCAACAGTCACTTGGTCAAGAAACAGGGGCAGGTTCAGCTTCTCTGTAAAGAAACTGAACAGTCTCAGGTCACGCTGCTCACTGCTCGCTGGTACTTGAAGAGTTCCTTGTCGCTGTGCAAGGCGCCTGCACAGAGCTTCACGAGCCAGGGCATTAGCGGGTAGGCTGGGTCCCCGACGATCACTATAGGCATCTGCACATCCCCAAGACTTATTTTGTGGTCCGGGAAGAAACTACCTTCCTGCAGGCGTCTAAACAGACCAGAGTTCCTGAAAACACGCACGTCATGAACTTTGCCTGGCCACCCGACGTTGATGTTGGTAAAACGTCCCCCATGGTCCACCAGTGCTCACAGCACCATTGAAAAGTAGCCCTATTTCTCAGCAGCTGACTGTGGATGAGGTGCGAGGAGTTGACAACGGCCATAACTGCAGCAGGATCCGTGCTCAAAGTGCTGTGGCGCCCGCGCTGTCACTGAGCAGAAAAGTGCACGAACAGATTGCCCGCAGGCGCTTTCAGGGAGGGAGGGAGGGAGGGAGGGCGTGATTGACGGTTCAATGATGACAGTTACCCAAAACCACCCTCGACACATTTTTCCCCCAGCAGGCATTGGGGGGAAATCCCAGAATTCCAATGGGCAGCGGGGAGTGCGGGAACTGTGGGATAGCTTCCCACAGTGCACCGCTTCCAAAGTCGACACTGGCCCCATTACTGTGGACTCACACAGTCGAACTAGTGTATTTAGTGTGGATACACAACTTCGACTTCATAAGGTCGATTCCACAAATTCGAATTAAGTTGATTCGAAATAGTCTTGTAGTGTAGACATACCCTTAGTTCGACTTACCTGGCCATCCTTATGGCAGCGAGTCGACTGCTGCGGCTCCTCTGTCGACTCCACTTACTCCTCCTGCCAAGGTGGAGTACGGGCGTCGATTTGGGGATCGATTTATCACGTCCAGATCAGACGCAATAAATCAATCCCCGATACGTCGAACACTACCCGCCAATCCAGGAGAGGGGGGGTAGTATAGATGTTACTCTGCAGGGGATCTCATAAGTTAAAAGTGAAAATGCCTCCAACCTGCCAACCCAATTAGCACAGCATTGAAACTGTTGAAGAGCCATTCAAGGAATAATGAAGCCATTCGCCAACCCCCAGTTGTCATCTGTCAGTTTCTGAATTTACTGACAAAAACAGTTGTGCATGACTGTAATATTTACTCAGAACTTGTTAGTCTACACAGGACCTTAGTTTAAAATTTGCTTTAAAAATATTTTAGTAGTGAGTTGGTGAAGATTATAAAATCACATCTCTAAAAAATCCCTGCACAGATTTTTAGATGAACAATCATCTTTAGCCTTAAATGCTTGGATCTTCTGACTATAGTTTTTTAAATAAATCCTTCAAAAGACCACCCTTATCTAAAATACACATTTTAATTTTAATTAGTATAGTAAAAAACACTTGCTTCCAAACAGGGCCGGCTCCAGGCACCAGCATTCCAAGCAGGTGCTAGGGGCAGCAATCTGCAAGGGGCGGCAGTCCGTGTGTTTTTGCCCCCAAGCAGCACGCTGAATTGCCGCTGTGGATGGCGGGGGCAGTCCGTGTGCTGTTAGGGCAGCACAGGCGTTTCCGCAGAGGCGGCAATTCGGCGGCAATTCGGCGGCAGCTTCTATGTTCAGCTGTCCGCGGTGGCGCAGCTTCCGTCTTCTGGCTGAAGACAAGCTGCGGCTGAATTGCCACCACCGCGGAAATGCGCATGCCTTTTATGTTCAGCTGTCTGTAGCGGCACAGCTTCTGTCTTCCGGTATCTTAGTAAGATATAAATCAGTATCTTAGTAAGATATAAAATCCTTTGTTATGCCTAAAATCTTTAGAAACATATTTTTTAAAGTTGGTGAAATGTCATAAACATGTCTAGTGTTATGGAGATCACACACAGTAAATTAGTGTTCCCTTTTTCTAAAAGCAATGAACATTGTTATGAACATACTAAACCTCTATGGCTGATTAATTTAAAATAATGTCTTTGTTTCAGTGAAGTAAATATGTAGTAATCTGGAATGATTACTTTATGAAGGCTTAAGAGTACATTTAAAATATAAAATCAGCTTAGAAATACTGATTAAGAAAATGTAAAACAGAGAAGAGCTGCATCATGTATTCCATAATATGTAATGTTGTATTCAGCAAGACAGCTGACTCGCCCTTACTCCAAAGTTTTTGCAAATCAATGTCTGACAAACTTCAGGGCATATATAAAACTCTGTGACTGACATTTTTTATTCCCAAGTTTAGTGCTTTTAATTAGGTACTTTCTGAATGTCCATTTTGCGTGTTGAAGAGGCTAGGGGGGTCTCTGTGGGGAACTGTGACTCTCCGCCACTGTGAGGCGGGCTGGGTGTCTCGCTATCCTTTGCTGCCACGCCCCTCCCCTCCGCACCCGGGCTGCCCGAGCATAGGGGCACCAATTTAATAATACTGCGTAGGGCCCCATAAATCCTAAGGATGGCCCTGTGTGGTGTAGTGCCCTCCCCCCTTTCTGACAAACTACTGGTTGGAATAGCAGAACCAGTGAGGGGGTGTCTTGAACACCAGATCTGCATGCACATGGTTCCTCTGTGGTTCTTCACCGGGCTGTCATCTTTCATGGCCTTCTGTGTCTACTGGAGCTGAACCAGCAGAGAGGTCCTCTCCACAGTAAATGGGGGAGTGCAACCACTCTGCTGCAGGCCCCCTGTACATCCTCTATGCAGGGCTTACACGGTGTGGAGGCCTTGCACTGGCCTCTGCACAACGGGTGAATTTCACACATAAGGCACATGAGCCCCTGAGCTTGCAGCTCACAACACATGAGTAGGCCCTACTCATGTATTGTAAATTGCAGGGTTGAGACTGAAGTTTGCACAAAAATGGTGTTCTCCACTGACTTTAGAAACACCCCCCCCTCCCCGCGGCTTCCCTGACACACGCTTTATAAATGAGACTGTTTCTTGAAAGGATATCCTAAGATCAAACCTGTGACACTGATCCTCTCCTGTCTCCTCTTTTCCCAGTTCCTCTCACTCCTGTCCAATTTTGGGGGGGGGGGTACTGAATAAAGCATTGACTACTGTGCCTAATGGTTTTTTAAAAAAAGAAGTCAAAAAACTTTCCCAGTATTTTGTAGTGGATTTATTCATGCAGAGTGAAGCTTTCCACCATGTATTTTGTAATGAATCTCTGAGCCTGTATAGTGTACTATTCTGCAGCAATAAAAATCAAATTAACAAACAGAGTTTAGAATGGAAACTATATTTCAACTTTGATGGTGCACTAGACTTTTTTTGCTTTCACATTTTATTGTTGTATTATGTATAAAGACCATGTAATTAAAAAAGAGACTGAGGGATTCTACTGATTTTTAACCTTAAAAATAGCAACAATATCAATGACGTCACTGTTTTTTGATGGAGAACTCTCTTGAGGACTAGAGAAAGAGAGTAGGAAAATGACATCACAATAGCCTGAAAATTGATCTGCAGCTTTTCCAGCTCTCTGCTGTGGGAGGGGATATTGACTTCTTCACAGAGACCCTGTCCACACTAAGATTTTCTAAAAATCTCCCAGCATTGTTAACAATGCTTCAGCTCCACTGGTGTTAGTAACGTTGAAAGCACTAGTGTGATGGGCTCTTGGCTGACACAAGCATTAACACCATGTCAATTAGTCCTGCTTAAAGCAGGACCAGATGGCACAGTGGTGAAAGCACCTGAGCTCTGTCTATACAAGGTCACACAGCATTGCTTTTATTAGTAGACCTGCATTGGTGGTAGGGCACTAGTGGGAGATAGCCTGGAAAAATGCAAGTGCAGGCAAAACCCAAGTGTGGCACTGAAGAGGAGTTTCATTCTTGTAGAGTTTAAAAGCTCTGCAAGGACTTAGCTTCAGACTCCAGCCCTCTACAGCTCCTAAGTGGAGCTATAAACATTCCTATTGTCCCTGCTCGGTTTCTTGCTATGTAATTCTGCAGTAGTGCAGACAGGTTCACAGATTGATAGTTGTAATGTGGTGGCAAAAGAAACTCTTGACCTGGTAGTTGCAACATCTCTTCCCGCAGGAAGAATCTTTAACAGAGCAGTGTGTAGTATTCTGTATAAAGAAGGGTTTATGTATAACTCCCTGATGACAAGGGTTCCAAATGGTCATATATCAGAGACCTTTAGGCTATTTAAAAATTATGAGACGAGGATAGGTTATTGTCAAATCTTCCCTTATGAAACCTTAACTATATCTCAAATCTGCAAAGGGACAAACCAACTATTATATCAATACAGATGCCTCCATTCACAGCGTAATGGGTCTAAAGAAGTTATAGATGTGTTGTGGTGTCAAAATAAGTTATTTTTTAAGTATCAACTGACATCAATTTTTTTTTGAGATGACTAAGCACCTCTTGATAAAAAGATTCAGACTATTAAGAGCGACATTTTCAAAAGATGGAAATTCTGTGAGCTGAAACCCATGGAGCCACAGGATTTCATTATCCTTAACTGTTAAAACAAATGGGTTTGAAATCGAGTTTTTGAAGACTGGTGACTTATGTGAAATAAATTATTTGTCTCAGTTCTGTTGCTACTGATCATCTGTTCACATCACAAAACACCATCCCAGCTGCCACCAACTAGAATCCTCCATGCCAGGAGTTCTGTGTGTTCCCCCGATTCCCAGGATTCTATATGCCACCCTTTCCCTTTGTAACAATATGCAAGTGCCAGCAGACACTTTCAGCAGCATGCTGTTTCCTGGGGGAAACTGTTTGGAAGCAACACCTCCTGGGAAACTGTCTGAGAAGCCATGAGGCAGAAGAAGCCATGATGTAAGCAGCCACAATAAATGTAAATGAACCTTGTGTCAGAGTGAGATCTTAAAATGCAAATGATTGAGACACAAAGCATAAAACATAGTGGCAGTGGTAATTAAATCTGAAACAGCAGAAGAGAACATTCAGTGCTTCACTGCAGAGGGCAGAATACTTCTGTGAGTACATGGTTTGTCTTACGAGAAAAGGCTAATAACAGAAAATGGAGGGTCCGAACACTCCAGGGACATTAAATCTGCAAGCTAAGAATTTAGCTCAGCCAGGGAAGATCTGAAAAGAGGAATTTAACTTCTATGTAGTTATAGCTCTGGCAGATAGAGGATGCTGTGATAATAAAACTGTTTTATCACCGTTATTAGAGAAAGAGGAAGAAAGATAAGTGAGACTTTGTGCATGGAAATTCCCGAACCTCAACGCACCTTAGAAGGAAAACAGGCTGTTTCGATATTCACTGAAACCCCAAGAAGCAGTTGCAGAGAGTATAGATGAGTACAGCATTGATTTAAAAGTGCTAGCAGCCAGTTCTAATTTTGGAATTCTTAAAGATTCATTGATAAGAGACTGGACAGCATGTGGGATGAAACTTGCAAGTCTGAGAGCAGTTGCTGAGGGAAGCTGACTTGATTTTGGGGATAAGCTTGGAAATATGTAGGGCTGCAGAGCTATACAAAAGAGGATTAGAAGCCTGGAAAGGCAGGCAGCAGAAACTGCCCACACAGTGCATAAGAGAAATAAAAAACAGATACAACATCAGTAGATGACAACGGTACAGACAGATGCAAATGCTGTGGGAGAAAACATGTGAGATAGAACAAAAAGTGTCTGACTTATGAGAAAAAATGCCACATCTATGACAAATTTAATCATTTTGCAGCCATGTGTATGTCCAGAGGGAAAAAAAACACAAATCCAAGGCACACAGAGTAACTGAAGAGAGCAACATGGAGTATGAAGACTGTAGTGGGGCAACTGCCCCACTGCAAAGTAAAAGGGATTCAGAGCAGCTGAGGGAGGCTGGCGAGGTAGTTGGCCACAGGTGTGGCTGGCTTAATCAGGCCACAGCTGGCCTGGATAAAAGGGCTGTGGAGACAGGAGACAGAAGAGTCTCATTCTAGTCCTGGAGTGGGAAGGGCTAGCTGCCTGAAAATGAGATAGCTGAAGCAGAGCAGTGTTGGGTATGGGCAAGAGGAGTTGGGGAGCTCCAGCCTGGTAAAACCCCAGGCTGCAGGCCTTGTTGAAGGCCTACAAAGGTACTGGGGCTGCAGAGATACACCCTGGGAATAGGCAAAGGCAGCAGGTCCTAACCCCCTTGCCGATGATGAGTGGCCATTACAGACTGCAGTCTGCCCCAGTGAGCAGGGGCTAGATAATGACTGGCAGTAGCCACTGAGACAAGATGGGTTTATAGGGTTGGGGGTTCCCCTGGGAGGGGAAACCCAGAGTAACGGGGTACTGCTGGGGGCAGAACCCTGAGTAAAGGGGCACCGGGGTCCGGGAAGGACATGGGGACCTGAGGCTGGTGAGCCACTGGCCTGCAGAGAGCGCTCTGAGCTGCAATCAAGCTAATTCCCAGGACAACCAGCAGGAGGTGCTGCACTAGTGGGTCTCGCTTCGCTACAAGGACATTATGTGGGTGACTGAACAGTGGGTAAATACCGTGAAAGGAGACCCTAGTAAGCACCAGACACAGTTGTATGCATCCATGTTACTTGGAAAGAAAGTGATATGATTTCAATTAGATTGTGGAGCAAATTGTAACATTATCCCAATCAATCTGGTGAATGCAGACATATGATTGGAAGAGACTAACCAGCTGTTAACAATGTACAATCATACCACATTAAAGCCCATGGGAAAATGTAAAATTTAATTAGGAAATCCAAGGAACAAAAAGAAATACAGACTGGATTTTGTGGTCATAGATGGTGAGACAGCAGTACCACTTCTGGGCAGCAAGGATGCGCAAGCCATGAACCTGATAAAAGTATAGTTCCAGAACATAATGAAAGTGGATAGCAGGGTGACTGAAGATTCCTTGGATGGTATTACCTGGGCCCAGAAGATGATATAGAGGGAGCAGACAAGTGTGTTTCAGGGAGATGGACAGTTAGCTGCTTGTTATAAAGTAGAGACTGACACCAGTGTGAAGCCATTTAAATTGCCCAAAAGAAAAAAGTACCCAGTGCATTACTACAGCCATTAAACGAGGAACTGCTGAGCCTATGAAATCATACAGCCTGTAGAGAAGAACACAGACTGGATTAGTCTCATGGTGGTAAGAAAACCATTTGGAAAACTGAAAATATGCATAGACCCAAAGCCTTTAAATGAAGCTTTGAAACGGAACCATTTCCCTCTGCTAACAATTGAGGACATATTACCAGATCTGTCTAAAGTGAGACTTTTTACAGTATGCAATATACTCAGGGATAGCTCAGTGGTTTGAGCATTGGCCTGCTAAACCCAGGGTTGTGAGTTCAATCCTTGAGGGGGCCACTTAGGGATCTGGGGCAAAAATTGGTCCTGCTAATGAAGGCAGGGGGCTGGACTCGATGACCTTTTGAGGTCCCTTCCAGTTCTAAGAGATTGGTATATCTCCAATTATTATAAAAAAGAGATTCTGGCATGTTGAACTGGATGAAGAATCACATTATTTACAACCAACTCCATTTGGGAGATACCAATCAATGGTTAAAGATGCTAGTGGGAATCAGTCTGAGAGAGGGGTATTCCAGAGCAGACTGACCCAAGCATTGGAGGACTTGATGGGAATCCAGACAATAGCAGACGATGTGCTGATAGTGGGAGAAGGTGACAATCCAAAACAAACGCAACAAGTTCATGACTACAAATTACTACAATTTTTACAGTGATACATAGAAAAGAATATTAAATTGAACTTAGCAAGCTCAGGTTGATCATAACCAAGATGCCACAGACTGGACATATGTTGACCTCCTAAGGCCTGAAAATAGACCCAGAGAAAGTGAGGGCAATAGAGAAATACCAAGACCCAGCAATGTTAGAGGAGTCAAAAAATTCCTGGCAATGCCAATTATTTAGTAAAGCTTTGCAACCATCTGTCTGAGGGCTGCAAAATCCTGAGACAGCTGACACATGAGGACACCTTATGGGAATGGACAGACCAACACAAGCAAGCATTCCAGAAAGTAAAAGAGATGAGTGGGAAGGCTCTCATTTTGAAATATTACAATACAGAGAAACCCCTGATGCTGCAATGTGATACATCTGAGTTTGGTGTCGGGCTACCATGTTACAAGGAGGACAAACTGTTGTGATTACAAGCACAGCATTGTCTGTGACAGAGAAGGGCTATGCTCAAATTGAAAAAGAGTTGTTAGCCATACTCTTAGGAATGGAAAAAAATCACCAATATACTTACAGTTGCACCGTGGATATATGATCTGACCATACACCTCTCAAAAGCATTTGGAGAAAGCCATTACTCAGTGTAGCAAAGTGCTTACACTAGATGATGATAGGACCGCAGATGTACAACATACAGATCAAGTATTGCTCAGGCAGAGACTTGGTTTTGGTGCACATCTGAGGCCCACACATACTTGCCAGAACCCAGTAAGGAAGGATCTGTAGAGACTGAGAAAATAAATATGGTACAGTACCTACCTATCTTGGAAGAACGGCTGAGAGATATACAGAGAGGTACAGAGCAAGAGAGAATGCTGCAGACATTGAAACTCATGATCCCACAAGGATGGCCAGGGACAAAAGACCAAGTACTTAAAGAGGTAACACCATTCTTTCAGTAGAGACAAAATGTATGTACAGATTATGTTATATTTCAGGGAAAAAGAGCAGTTATTTCAGCAGCTCTTAAGAATGAGATTACACACAAAGTTCATTCATCACAATCTGGGAATTGAAGGTTGCTTAAAGTGAGCCAGAGAGACTTTATACAGTAACTCCTCACTTAAAGTTGTCCCGGTTAATGTTGTTTCGTTGCTGATCTATTAGAGAACATGCTTGTTTAAAGTTGTGCAATGCTCCCTTCTAACGTCATTTGGCAGCCGCATGCTTTGTCCAATGTTTGCAGGAAGAGCAGCCCATTGCAGCTGCCTGGTAGGGGCTTGGAACCAGAGTGGACCGGCAGCCCCCCTATCAGCTCCCCTAAGTTCCCTGTGCAGCAGTTGCCCAGCAGGTTGGCAATTGCAGCTGTCCCTCCCCCCACTGCCATGTGCTGCTCCTGCCCTCTGCCTTGGAGCTGCTCCCCGAGACTCCTGCTTGCTGTGCAGGGGGGGAAGGGAGGAAAAGGGGGGGCTAATGTCAGGGTCTCCCCCTCCCCCTACTCCTGCACCCCGCTACTCCATCTTCCATAGAGCAGGGGGGATACACGACAGAGACAGCTTCCAGGCAGCAGCAGCTGCAGTCCGGGCTCAGCTTCCTGATCTAATTAACAAGTGTACTTCTGACCCCACTCTTCATACTTAGAGGGAAAATGTGAGTCTCTCTCTCACACACACACAAGGTGTGTGTCTCTGTCTCCCTTCCCTCCTTTCCTGCTGCCTTTTAGAGTGTGAGAGTTAAATCTCGAGGGTTCAGCCAATTGCTAGTTCATCATTTTAGCAGTAAGGCATTCCCTGGAAAATATCCCACCCTCTGACTCCTCTACCTCAACCAAGCTTCACAATCATCAGCACTGTGTACCAGTATGAAATTGTTTAAAAGAGAGAGAGTGTGTGTGTGTGTGTGAGAGAGAGAGAGAGAGTGTGTGTGTGTGTGTGTGTGTGAGAGAGAGAGAGAGGAAAAAAATTTCCCTGGAACCTAACCCTCTCGTTTACATTAATTCTTATGGGGAAATTGGATTCGCTTAACATCATTTTGCTTAAAGTCGCATTTTTCAGGAACATAACTACAACGTTAAGTGAGGAGTTACTGTACTGGCCAGGAATGAATGAGCAATTATGGATATTCGTGGAATAGTGTGATGTATACAGATCCTGGGAAGACTGTCAACCAAAAGAGACCCTGTGGCAACAAAAAGTTCCAGAAAGACCACTGGTGAAGATGGGAGTGGATTTGTTTTACTTTTGGGGACAAAGGACATGATCATTGTAGGCTATTTTTTTCAGTTTCTGGGAGATAGACTATTTACCAAACACAGGATCCAGAACAGTCATATGGAAAAGAAAAGCACACTTTGCATGGAATGGGATACCAGGTATCGTGTTTTCTGATAACAGACCACAATTTGTTTCAGAAGAGTTCCAGAAGTTCAGTAATGACTGGGATTTTGATCACATAACATCTTCACTGGGGTATCCTCAAAGCAACAGCAAAGTAGATTCAGCAGTAAAAACTGCTAAAGTAACTGTTGAGAAAAGCAAAAACTGCAGATGCTGACCCCTACTTCGCACTGCTAGATCAAAGGAATACTCCCTCACAAGGCCTAAATTGTAGCCGGCCCAAAGACTGATGAGCCAGAGAACGAAGATATTCTTGCTGACAAGCAGAAGGTTGTTAGAGCTTGGGTACTGCGGTGCTTCCCTTGGCGACTATGGAGAAACCAACAGAAAAAACAAGTGTTTTACTACAACAGATCTGCCAGATCTGGAGTCAGGTGACAAAGTGCATATACAACCATTAACAAAACAGGATAAGTTCTGGCACAAAGCTACAGTGGTGTAAGCAGGAAAACAGAGATTTCATCAAGTCCACATGGACAATGGAGAGATAGTGAGGTGAAACTGTGTAGGCACCTCAAGAAAACAAAAGAAACCTCTAAGGACAATACAGACAACACATGATAGTGTTCTACTGCAGGAGAATCCCGAGCCAGAGTTGTAGTAGAGAACAGTGTCAGTGGCCTACCAAAGGAAAAACAGGAAGAAGAGAGTGTTTTGATAGAGACTCCAGCAACACCAAGCCTAGAGACTGTGGTTGACCAGACAGGAGGAAGGCAGCACCAGGGCAGTACCAGTGAATCACACTGTACTAGAGGAGGGCAGATTGTTAAAAGACCTGCTCATCTGAGGGATTTTGTGTGATGGATTTCCAAGTTGTACAGGTATATAGATAGACAGACTTGTAAGGTGATGAATGCGGTAACTGCAAGAACAGTCAGCATCAGAAAGGAATATATTAGATTAGGTTATCAGTTATTGCTGGGGTGCTAGATGGTTTTCTTTTAAAGACAAGGGATGTAACAATATGAAACTGCTAGCAGCCCCTTTCAGGCAGCATATTGTTTTCTGTGGGAAAGCGTTTGGAAGCGACACCTCCTGGGGAACTGTCTGAGGGCTTGGCTATACTTGCAAGTTAGAGCGCATTAAAACAGCCCTGGGCGCCCTAACTCCCGAGGTGTCCACACTGGCAAGGCACGTAGAGTGCCTGGACACTGCAGCTGGAGCACTCCTGGTACTCCACCTCCACAAGAAGTATAAAGCTTGCTGCGCCCCGGCTGAAACACCCGGGCATGAGTGTGGACGATGTGTTGCATTACTGCGCTGTGACTGGCCTCTGGAAATGTCCCATAATCCCCTGAAATCAAGTGGCCACTCTTATTGTTTTGAAATTGCCTGCAGGCATGCAGCTATCCCCTTTCAAAGCTCCATTTCTGACAGCCGGCATGCTTATCTGCTTTGGGACGAAGCAAACCATTAGTGTGGAATGCTGCTTTTGTGGGTGTGTGTTGGGGGGTGCGACGGGGTCTGCTGCTGCCTGAACTTACAAAGCAGCATGCTGACACACTCTCTGCCCCCCCAAAACACACTGTCTCTCCCCCCACATACACACAACATGCTCCCTGTTACACTCCAACCCCCCCCCCCCCAGTTGAAAAGCACATTGCAGCCACTTGCACACTGGGATAGCTACCACAATGCACTGCTCTTTGTGGCATTGCAAGAGCTGCTAACGTGGCCATGCCCATGCGCTTATAGCTGACAGTGTAAACACACGGCAGCGTTTTCCCTGCTGTGATCTCCGAAGGCTGGTTTAACTCCCAGTGCTCTATGTCTGCAAGTGTAGCAAAGCTATGAGGCTGAAGAAGCCATGTTATAAGCAGCCACAATGAAGCTGGAGTTTGTTAATTAAATTTGTGTCAGAGTGAGATCTCATATGGCAGATGATCCAGACATAACAAAGCATAAAATCATATCAAGAACTCTGTATACTCCCTTCCATTGTTCCCCTCCCCCTACAGCAGAGGCTTTGTGTGTCCCTGTGAAGGGGTCCACTCACTCCTGGTGCTTCCTTTTGGCCAGGCATGACATAGCAGCTCTCTCTCCACTGCAGGTCTCCAGCTAGTGGCTGCTCCACTTCTGCAGCAACATGTCTCTTCCTGTGACCTGGCCCTCTGACCAGGTCACTTAAAAGTCTCTCCCCTTCCAGGGTTGTCTGTGAATAAAAAGCAGGGGGAATTAATGTAAATAAATTGAATTAATAAGAGACAGAGGGGAATTAATCCTGCTCAGGGTTGAGTCTGACCCTCACTTCCTCAGGGAGGGCTTCAGGCAGTGGTTGTCTGGGAAGTTCCTGCCTTCAGTCAGTCCTTTGCTCAGGGGCTGAGGGTTGACAGTCTGTCCTCTTCCCAGGTATGCCCACAAGTGGGCTCCTCTGCTCCCTTTTTAATCTTCTCCTTCAGTGTGTGCATGCCTTGCAGGTCTGGCAGGCTGAGCCCAGAGCAGCCCCTTAACCCCTGGTTGTCGGTGGGGAGTTTGTATACCTTATCACACGCCACCGTTATTTCTTGTTTCTGGCTCTGAGATAAGTCATTCAGGGTGTCAATATTTGAGATGGGGGTATTGTTACTGTGGAAGGTGGTAATGGCTGCCTCAGCTGGATTCTGTGATCACCCTGGTTTAGGCTGATGGCTCTAACCAGGTGTCAGGGGCTCCCTGTGCCCCCAGTTTTTCCCATTTTCCTGATTTTCACCTAAATCAATAAAATTCTGCCCAATGATGCCTTGAATATTCCCTGAAATTCTGCAGTTGATTGGACATGGCATTCAAATGTTATCATGATTCAGATAAACAGAGAAATGCCTTTGAATTTAGTTTAAGGCCCCATAAACTCAACCAATTATTCACACTGGAAGAACTTTAAAAAAAATGTTAATAATTTATGTTATTTATTTACTTTTTACATTGCACTTAAAACGATCAACTTTAAATCTAGTCAGTTAAAAACCAAAATCAAATGTAGCTTCATGAACTACCCCTTCTTCTGACCCCCCCCCACCCCCCGGCTACTTTTTGTGGTTGGAAAATCATATTTTCTTATTTTATTTTTTCCCTGTTGCTGTGTGAAAATCCCATAAAAATAACAGAGGAAACTGATACTTATAATGCTGTGGACAGTTCCACATGGGTAGAAGACCCCATGTACAGAGCAGCTTGCAGGACTGCAGCCTGAGTGACTGGCTATACATAAAGGGCTAGATTCACAAAGGTACTTAAGTGCTGCAATATCTAATCCCGTAGGTGCTCTGCTGCCTGGTGGAATTCTCAGCCCTGACTGAGGCACCCAGGTTCTCCTTGCATTGTATGGCCAGAGTTAGGCATCCAAGAAAGGAAGTCTCAGAAGCCAACAAACTTAGGCTAAGTTAACCAGGAATTAAATGCAGAAGACAGGGGCAGGGCATAGGACCAAATCCTCAAAGATATTTAGGTTCTTGACCAATAGACTGGAGGGAGGTGCCTTTTTCTGCTTGGGATTCTGAGCTGTGAATGCTCTCCTAGAGTAGAGAACCTAAACCAGCCCCTAAAACAGCAAGACCAATAACAGCCCAGTGGCTAGGGTGCTCACCTGGAATATGGGAGAGACAGATTGAAATCCCAGCACTGCTTGTTTGGAGCAGACACTTGAGCCCTGGTCTCTCTCAGCTCAGGTGAATGTCCAAACCAGCAGGCTACTAGGTATTCTGGGGTGGGCTTCTCTCACTCGCTCCTGTTGGAAATGTTCCATTTTTGTATTTAATAAAAAATGATTACCTACCTTTCTGTAACTGTTGCTCTTTGAGTTGTGTTGCATGTGTCCATACCACTGTAGTTGCATGCCTCGTGCTCAGTTGTCAGATAATTCTTTTCCTCAACCGTACCCATCAGGGTGGCTCAAACACCCTCTGTCACCACATACCACTGTGTGCGGGTATAAAAGGGCAGGGCTGACCAGAACCCTTCTCGCTTCCTTTGTACTGGATAGACTCCAACAGAGAGAGGAAAGAGGACGGATCATGGAATGGACATGTGCAACACATCTCAAAGAACAACAGTTATAGGAAGGTAGGTAACCAGTTTTTCTTGAGTCTTTGCACATGTCCATTCTACTGTTGGTGATCACAAGCCGACAAACATGGAGGTGGGCTCAGCGCTTACCTGAACAGTGATTATAGGACAACCTGCCTGAAATTGGCATCGTCTCTAGACTGATGGGAACTGGCATAATGAGAAGTAAAAGTGTGGACCGATGATCAAGTTGCTACTTCACAAATGTCTATGATCAGTACGTGCACTAAGAAAGCTGCTGAAGATACCTGGATGCAAGTAGAATTTGCCAGTACTCTAGCTGGCGGGGTTATATTAGCCAATTAGTAGCATAAACGAATGCATGAAGAGATCCAGATAATCCAGATGAGATTATCTGAGTGGAAACCGGATGGCCCTTAGCTCTGTCCACAACAAACAACTGCATGGAGGATCTAAATGACTTAGTATGCTCTAGGTAGAAAGTTAAAGCCCTTTTCACATCCAGTGAATGAAGTCTCTCCTCATCTCCATATGCATGGAACATCAGCAAATAGCCTGCCCAGTTAACATGAAGATTAGAGATTACCGTCATGTGAAATATTGTGTGAGGGCGAAGATAAACTTTATCCTTATGGAAAACTGTATAAGGAGATGCTAAGGCTCTCAACTCGCCACCCTTCTGATTGAGGTAATGGCAAATAAAAATGCTACCTTCTTAGAGGGGTGGAGCAGAGAACAAGTTGCAAGGGGTTCAAATGTGGTCCCATCAACTTTGCTAGAACCAAGTTCAGATTCCCAAGGAGGTATAGGATCTTGCACATGTGGGTACAATCTGACTAATCCATTTAGGAATCTGGTAATGACAGGTTTGGGAAAAAGGGACCTATTATCCACTGAGGTATGGCAGGCCGAACTAGCTGCCAGATGTATTCTTAGAGTTAATTGCCAAACTCTGATGTTTTACACATAGGAGATAGTCCAATATGAAGTTCAAGGGTACATGGTATAAGGATACACTTTTTGACAGGACCAAATGGAGAAGCACTTCCATTTAGCCAGGTAAGTGCCCCAGTTGAGGGTTTTCTACTATTCAGAAATACATTCTGAACATCCTTAGAACAGGATTTCTCCAAAGGTGTTAACCATGAAACATCCATACTGTCAGGTGGAGGGCTCACAGGTTGGGATGGAGCAGGCAGCCGTGATTCTCAGAAATCATGTCTGGCTCCAGTGAGAGAAACAGCAGAGGCTTGACTGAGATGGTCAGTAGGGTCAAGTGCCAGTGTTCTTGGGGCCACGTCAGTGCTGTAAGGATGAGACGCACATGGTTTTGTTTGACTTTGAACAACACTCTGAGCAGACAGGAAATCGGATGGAAGGCATACAGGAGTGGGTCGCTCCAGGGTAGCAGAAAAGGATTTATCAGTCAGCCTGGGATGATACCCGCCCGGGAACAAAACTGATGGCATTTTCGTTGGATTTTGTTGAAAACAGGTTCGCTTGGGAAGTTCCTCAGAGCTGGAAGATGGGTCTGGCAATGTCTGTGTATAAAGACCACTGGTGGTGTTCAGAGAAGGTCTTGGTCAGTTGATCCACCACCGTGTTCTGCTTCCTTGGAAGGTAAGCAGTAATGCAAATTGCCTCCTGGCATAACTGGGCCAACTGTGCTCCTCCCTGTCTATGTGAAACATCGTCGCAGAGTTGTCTGTTAGAATTAACAAGTTCTTTCCTACTGTATGTGGGAGGAAAGCTGAATAGGCTAGTCATAAACCATTAGATCCTGAGATGACCAGAGACCTTGAGTCTGCAGGGACCCCATATGAGCCCCCAGCCCAGGGCTGATGCATCTGTGACTAGAGTGAGGGTTGGCAGCAGGGGGATAAAGGGGATTCCCACACAGACTTTCAGAGGATGCATCCACCAATCCATAGATGACAAAACTGACAAGGGCACCTAAACCACTTTGTCAAAATGATGATGACTTAGAATCATAGACTTTAAGGTCAGAAGGGACCGACTTGGGACTAGGGGCGGCTCTACGAATTCCGCCACCCCAAGCAGGGCGGCGCACTGCGCCGCTCGCGCTGCCAGGCGCCGGTCCCGCGCCTTTGCGGGACCTCCCGCAGACGTGCCGCTGGTCCCGCGCCTACGGTGGAGCTTCCGCAGGCATACCTGCGGGAGGTCCACACGAGCCGCGGGACCAGCGCACCTGCCACAGTCATGCCTGCCGCCCTCCCGTTAAAATGCCGCCCCACGCGCGCGCTTGGCACACTGGGGTCTGGAGCCGGCCCTGCTTGGGACACACACCAACACTAGCCATGCATGCAGATTAATGAGATGCAGCCTGGTGTGTTAAATCACATAGGTACAATGCTGCCATGTGACCCAACAGACTGAAGCAGCTGCTTGCCATGTTGAGAGGATATGCTTTCAGTTGCAGCACCAAGCCCTGTAGTGGTTAGAATCTGGATTGTGGTAGCAAAGTCTTGGCCTTGGTGTTGGCCTTTGTGGAGTCTGAGACTGCTCCAGTGAACTCTGTCTTCTGTACCAGTTTTAGGATTGACTTGCTCCAATTTACTAGAAGATCCAGGATGTTGAATGTGGACAGGATGGTGGGTACACTAGATAACACCTGAGCCTCAGACCAGTCTCTCATCAACCAGTAGTCCAGGGACAGGAACACACAAACTCCTGATTTTTGTAGATGTGCTGCCACCACTGCCAGGCACTTTGTGAACACTCGAGGAGCAGCTGAGAGACCAAATGTGAACTGATAGTGGACTCATCTGCCACAAATCTGAGAAACTTTTGAAGGTTGTGTCAAATCGTGACATGGAAGTAAGCATCCTTTAAGTTGAGGGCAGCATACCAGTCCCCCTGTTCAAAAGAGGCAATAATGGAAGCTAGGGTAATCATGCGGAATTTTATTTTCTTCAGGAATTTGTTCAACTCTCTTAGATCTAAAATAGGCCTGAAACCTCCTTTTGCTTTGGGAATAAGGAATTAGTGAGAATAGAAGCCTTTCCCCCAAGGCCCAGTGGGACTTTCTCTATGGCTCCTGCCTGAAGAAGCAATTGAACCTATTGCTGAAGGATGATCTTGTGAGAGTGGTGAAGGGGGGTGTGAAGGAGGGGTAGAAATTAATTGAATGAAGGGCATATCCTAGTTCCACCATCCTTAAGACCCACCAATCCAATGTTATGTCGCTCCAAGCACATAGGAAGTGGGTAATTTGTAAACAAAAGGTGGGAAACAGATGGAACTAGAGTAACTGGTACACTGCCCTTGACCAATGAAACAAAATGTCTGTTTGAATGAGATTGCTGGATGGGATGAGCACACTGATGCTGAAAAAGAGGGTGGCGGATGTTATTTCCTATAACCCTTGCCCTTTCTTTTCAGCAGATCTTGAGACCGGGCCACATTTACATCATCCAAACTGTCCTGGATAGCAGTTGTGGCAACTAGCTTGCCCTCATCCACCAATACTGCAAATTTCAGAATGTTCTCCCAGTAGGTGAAATCATAGTGCTCAAGAGCAGGGCCGGCTTTAGGCCAATTCCCCCGATTCCTGTGAATCGGGCACCACAGCATCCGGAAGAGGGGCCCTGCAAGGTAAGGCCCTGGAAGACAACTGTTGCCGAGGAAGCACCCTCTGCCAAAGAGCTGCCAAAAACAGCAGCAACTGATTGAGCTGCCACCAAATTGCCGCTGCTTCGGCGGCAGCTCAATAGCTGCCGCTGTCTTCAGCAGCATTTCGGCGGCAGCTCTTTAGAATCGGGCCCCGCACGTCCTAAAGCCGGCCCTGCTCACCAGTCCCTGTTGGAAAGTGCCTGTTGGTTTGCAATTCTGAGTTGCAGACTACCTGTAGAATGAAGTTTGCATCGAAACAAGTCCAGCCTCTTCAAATCTTTGCCTTTCAGGATCAATGCTTGGTGTCCTTGTGTCTCCCATTTGTAGCAGCCACCACCACCAAGGAACCTGGGCGATAGTGAAAGTACAAATGCTCATTCCCCTTAGAGGGGATGTAGTACCTCCTTTCTGCTTGCTTGGCTGTGTGGGGGTAAGGAGGATCATAGGCATAATTTGACTTCTATATTTGGGGGGGCAAGGGGCTTAATAATATGAATCGGTCTAATTTCTGGATTCACTGATTGTTAGTGGTAGTTAAATTACAATGTATTTAAAATCAAAAATATAGTTTATGTTCATTATATAATCACCCTTTTTAAAATTTTAACTTAATTACTTGCCATGTTTACCAGCTACCACTTAAAAATCAACATTAACATAAAAACAAATTCTTAAATAAACAGAATCAAGCACTTTCATTTAACTATGAATCATATCTCCCTGGTTTTAGAGTTATATAAATATTGTCTTAATATAGAAATACTGTATTTATCTTAATGTAGAAGCAATCGTCTTTCCTTTCCATTAGCTTTTCTTGGTTTTAGATAGAGCAAAATAATGTGATGGACCTAATTTAAAACAGAGTAATATTTTACTTAAATTAAAACTTTTAAAGGTCACAGAGTCACTTTTCCATAGATGTTTTGCATCATCCTATAGAATGTAATAGAAAATTATATCCCTGCTATAGGTTTTTAGAGTCATTTCTCAAGGTGCTTGATCTAATTCCCGTTGAAGTCACAGGAGTCTCTGGGAAGGTCTACACTACTCACTTACTGAGGTATAAAAACATCACTCAAGGATGTGAAAAATCCACCCCCTGAGCGACATAGTTATATTGACGCTAACCCTCCCTGTGTAGACAGCGCTATGTTGGCAGGAGAGCTTCTCTCTCCCATCGGCTTAAAGCATCCTCCCGAAATGTGCTATAGGTACATCAGTGCTCCTGTTCTCCTGGGATAGGAGGGCTACTACCTTTTGTTGTTGTTCAATAAAATAAGTCTAAACTGTTTTCTCAGCACAAAACAGACCCTGTCCAGTAATTATAGTTTTCTTCAGCACATGCAATGCGCACATCAAACAAATCTACTGTTGAAGCCTGTCCCCTGCCCCTCCATGCCAGGTGCACCAAGATAGCGAGTGAGAGGGACAGAGTCTTGCACGCATGCCCAGCCCTGCCCCCCAATCCAGGTATGGGGCTAGCCTGGCAGGATCCAAGTATGGACAGGTTAGTGTATGGGGTGAGAGGGTTCTGTGTGGGGCAGTCTTGGTGTGGGCTGCTCAGTGGCGGGGTCCAGATATGGGAGTGGGGGGGAGATCTGGATGCACAGGGGGAATTGGAATCTGTGAGAGTGTCTAGGTGAAGGTGGCTGGGGCTTGGTGGGGATGTGGGTGCCAGGGGAGGCTACTGTGTCAGGGTGGCAAACATTGTAGGGGGATGTTTAAATCCAAACAAAATGTAGAAGAAAATGAATTAAAACATTTCTGTTAACAACAGGTTTTCTAGAACCCTTTCCCCTCTAAACACTAAATTTGAGTTTGAAAGTACCCAACGGTTTTCCTTTAAAATACAGAACCAGTGATTTTTATACTAATCTTAGGCATCATTGGTGATGGAGACACACCTACAAATATTTAAATTACATAAATAGACACATCTGGTGGAGGAAAACAGACATACTTTTTTTTTAAAAACTCTGTTGAGACACATTCAGCTAGGAGAGCTTTATGGAGGAATAAAGCAGAAGAATGGTAAATATGTTGCTTAAAAAACAGAGAATGCTCCTTAAATAGTTGGTTATATGTCTGTGAAAGGGACTATGTACAATTCATTTGGAGGGTTGTTTGCTTGTACCCAAATCTGCCAGAGTTTAATCCTAGGAGAGGACTTCAAACTGTAGGGTTTCAACTTTAGGGAAAATTGGGGGAAGCCTGTTTATGAATTTGGAGGTAGGAGGTGGCTGCAAATCACATCTGAATAGGAAAGGATTTTGATGCACAGATGTTATTGGAGAGTACAAATAACAGTAGTAAGTCAACCTATGTTTATGGATGATGTGGGAATCCTCTCCTGTGTTTGTAGAAGAGCCCCTGTGAAGTGGGTGATGTGGCGCTATGTGCCACTCCCACTCCTCACCCCAATGGCATCTGTGGCTAAGGGTATATCTACATTGTGAAAGAACCTAGGTCAAGTTAGAGCACTCACTTGAGATGGAGGAGACCCAGGTTCATTTTCCCCTCTGCTTACTGGGATGAAAGGATTTGAAGAGGAGATCTCCAGTCCCACCTCTCCGGAGTGTCCTAACCATACGGCTATGAGATATTCTGATAGATCTGTGTGTGTGTGTGTCTTTTTCAGTCTCTCCTGTTGAAGCTGTTATACTCTCAGGAGGTCAGAGACCCCTGCTCAAATTCCTTTTGTCCATCAGAGAGGGGCTTTGAACCCAGGTCTCTGAGGTTGAGAGCTATAACCACTAACTAGACAAAAGGTTACAAGAGAGGCTCCAAGTCCTCTGGAGTCTTATATGGTCTAATGATCCAGTACATGTGCTCAGAGCTCACCTACCAGATCAGGTCCTGCAGGCAAGATAGGGAGGGTAATACCTATTTTCACCTGGCTTGAGGTGCTTGCTGGGGTTTAAGTGTGAGATAGGTGTTGCACACATGCCCAGCAGCAGAAACATAGTTGCCATGGGGACCTCAACACAGTGGTTCTCAAACTTATTTGATCACCCACCCCCGCTTCTTTGTGTCTGTAGTAGAATATGCCCTCCTCCCCCCCGGGCACCCAGCCAGCAGTTGCCACTCTCTGGCCACCCAGCTCTAAAGGCAGAGCAGGGAGTGGTGGCTGCTGGCCAGATGTCTAGCTCTGAAGGTGCCGCCACCACTGCCAGCAGCAGTGCAGAAGTAAGGCTGGCAATCCCATCCCACCCTTATTTCTCTGCTGCTGCTAGTGGGGGTGCTACCTTCAGAGCTGGGTACCTGGCCAGCAGCCACTGCTCTCCAGCCACCTAGCTCTGAATGTGTGCAATTTTCCCCCCCGTAAAGCTTCTGATGCCTCCCCTCCCCCCATACATTCTGTGCCACCCAGTATGAGGACCTCTTCTTTACAGCAAAAAGCTAGGGGCCATGGGATGTTACGCAGCAGCTGAGCAGCTTTTGAGGAACTTGGTAGTGCCAAACTTTTGGACTTAAGTGCCTAATTCCTTTTGTGGATCTGGGCCCTAGAGGCCATGATCAGTGACCAGTTGTGTTAAGTCCTATACAAATATGTAGTAAAAGTGCAATTCCTGGTAGCTTATAACTGAGGGCTCTGGCCTACAAGTGAGTAGTCTAACTGACCTTGATGGGACTACTCAAGTGACTGACATTACTAATATCTACAGGACCAGATCCAAGGTTTGTAATGATACAGCAGGTGGATGAAACATAAGTTTATTTTACTGTTACTGCACTTTCTGCACACAATCATGCTCTTGCATAATAAACAAGAGCTAGTTGCCTGCCTGCCCAGCCAACAGTGTGTTGCAGACATCACAACACAGCTGAATCTTCAGAATAAGGTGGTGGCATTATGGATTTTGATGGGAACTGTGAGAACAGTGCTTATCATAGAATCTCAGGGTTGGAAGGAACCTCATGAGGTCATCTAGTCTAAACCCCTGCTCAAAGGAGGACCAATCCCCAGGCAGATTTTTACCCCTGTTCCCTAAATAGCCCTTCAAAGATTGAACTCACAACCCTGGGTTTAGCAGGCTGATGCTCGACCCACTGAGTTATCCCTTCTCCCCTTATGGCAGAAGCAGCGGTGAGACAAGGCTGCCATCACTGCCAAACCAAAATTCACAGCTGACATTGCTGCAAAATAATAGATCCGATGGGTAGCGTGCGTGTCTCAAAAAACAAATGGTGCATTTCAGTGTAGCCCATCACTCCTGGTACCTGCTGGCACAGGCTGGCTGGGGTAGGGGCGCCTGGAGGTGCAGCCGCTATGGGACGATAAAGGGGGAGATGGAGGCAACACGGGCTGCCAGGCTCCGCGCCATGTGCTGGGCAGACGATGGCAGCAGCAGCAACGAGGCAGGATGCGCAGCCCAGGCCGGAGCAACCCGGATCCCGCCGAGCCCAGGTGATGGGGGAGCGGGAGACCAAGGCTGGATCTTCCGGAACGGGAAGGAACAGCGACACCGGGGGCGGGAGGGGCAGGCCGGCCTCCGCGGATCTGCCACGGGGCACCAGCCCGCGGGGAGGGGTCACCCCCCCCGTTGCCCGGGCTCCCGCTCTAGGTCACACTCGGGCCGGGCGGGTCACGCCGCGCCCCGGTAACACGAGCAGTTTCTCGCCCGCACCCACCGCTGCTCGCCGCGCTCGGGCCGGGGCCGGGCCGCGCCCCATTAGACTCCGCGCAGCGCCGCCGGCGAAGCTCATAACATGGCGGCGGGTCCGCGCAGGGCCGCCCACGTGACCTAGATTCCGGCTCTTTCTGGAGCGAACGTTCCGTACCCGCGCGAGAGAAAGACGGACTGAGCGTTCTCGCGAGCTCTGAGTCCCGGGGAGGGGGGAGAGCAACAATATCTCGCGAGACTTCGGGAACTTTTTCTCCTAGAATCCGGAGGTGGGTGAGGGCAACCAGGAGGAGATCTCGCGGTATCCTCCAGGAAAGCCGAGCGGCTCCACTTGGGATCATAGAAGCCCATGGTAGGAGATCTCGCGCGACGTCTCTGGAGCCTCACCCGTCGAAAACCGAGGGGACAAGCCTGCGGAGATCTCGCGATACTCCTGGATTCCTCCCCTCCCTTAATACACAACTGCCGGTTCTCTCGCGAGATCCTTGCTGCAGGGGTGGGGGAAGGGATCGAGCGGAGAAGGGGCGTAGTTTGCGTGCTGAAGTCAGCGCGCTGGCAGGGAGGGGGCGGGGGTATATAAGGGCCGGGCCGAGCCGGGGGGGTTTCAGTTAGAGAAGCGAAACGATTCGACGCGAACAAGCGGCAGCAGCGGCGAGTTCGAGACCCGGCGAATCCGACTCTCTAGACGCGGAGCGCGACCTCCCGAGACGATCTCTCGTTATGAGTCATGTGGCGGTGGAAAATGCCCTCAGTCTAGACCAGCAGGTGAGGGGCCGCCGGGGCCGCGAGATAATCGATGATGGCGGCGGCTGGGGGGAGCAGCAGCAGCAGCATCGAGTCACGATTGTCGCGAACCTTGCGAGCTCGGCCTCGGCTCTCAATGAGGGCGTCGCGATTTTTTTCCCCCCGTTTAACCCCCTCGCCCGCCGGCTTCTTGCGCATTTAATTGTTGCGCAGTTTCCGTCGTGGGGCGACTAATCGCCGCGCTGGTCTCGATCCCGGGGCGAGGGGGTGGCTGTTTCTCCTGCCCGCCGGGCTGCGCGTGTCGCTGCGGCCTGGCGAGCAGGCCCCAAGCCCGGCTTTTGTGTGAGGCCCCGGACCCCTGGCGGCGGCTGCGAGGAACGGCTGCGGGGACAATGGCGGCCATTGTGCGTGTGACGGAGGCAGGCGGCGGGCTGGGCCGGGCCTTTGTCTCGCGCGCTCCGGGACGGGCGCGCGGGGGGGGGGGGAGAGACTCCTTTGTTCTCGCGCCCGCTGCTGCCTGCCTGGGCCGCGGTGACGCAGCTGGGCCAGGACGTAGCTCCCCCGCTGCCGGCGAGTGTCGCGGGCGGACCCGGCTTCGCGCTGCCGCCCCGCGGGCGGAGCTTCTGGCGGCCGCAGCTAACGAGGCGCTAGGGGGAAGCCCGGTGTAGCCGCGGGCCCGCCGGTCTCCCGTCTCCGTGCCGCGGGGTGGGGGGGGGAGGGGACTCTGGCCACGTGCCGGAGCGTGGAGAGGAAGCGGGGCAAGTAGCCCGGGGAGCCGAGTCCTGCCTCTGCGCGCCGCGCGCTCGCCCATTACCCCGAGTCTGGCCCTCGCTGGGCGGCGCTGTGACGGGGAACCCGCTCCCCTCCCCCCCGGCATTTACCGTTGCGGCAGCCATCTCAGTGCGGCGGTGCAGCAGGCGCTGCGGGCGGGGATTTCAGATGCTGCAGGGAGCAGCCGCTCCGCTAATCCGGCGACCGATCACGTGTTTCCTCGGAGCAGGGACCGGCTGTCTGACCTACTTCGAGAGGAAATGCCAGGACAGCGGCTGCAGCGACCACCACCCCCTCCCCCCGTCAATAATTATTAGCCTAAAATGGCAGGCTGTGTTAAGGCTACAATTGAAACTTCGAATCAGACAGAAATCTGCGCTTGGTTATTTTCTCCCCCCCCCCCCCCGACCCATTCCCCAGAATTGGAATGACACTTCCTTGTCACAACAGTGGTGTCAGTAGGCAGCAAGTCTAAACACCATGCCTCTGAAACTAACAGCGCATACGCTGTGTACTTTGTTTTCATAGGATTGCAAAAATTAGCAAATTTTATTTTTTAAGTGGGAGTTGAACATCTGTTACCTAAATGGAAGCATTCCCCTCAGCCCCTTATACAAGTTAGAGTTGACATCAAGAACAGTGTGCACACTGAAGGTTTCTTCCACTTAGCTTTTTTTATGTAAGTGGAGATGGCATGCTGCCAAAAACCATCATCTTACACAATCCTAGTTTCAGAGACCACTTGTAGACATGTTTGTTAGGTGCTTTCTGAGAAAATCTTAGCCCTATAATTCCCTGGAATTTTTTTATAAATGGTAGTTGGTTTGTACAACTAGTAGGCTACCTAACCCCACTCCAAGTTGAATCTGGAGTTGTGCCAACTATTGGCAAATGACAGCCTGCCTTATAATCATAACAAGGTTTTGTCATCTCTGTGTTAATATAGGTCATCTCTGTGTTAATATAGGTGAAATTGAAGCTACAAATACAGGCAGATTAATATCTAAATTAACATATGTAATAATGTACCAGTATCAAAAGCGGCATACTCACTGAATATATTTGAATCTTTCAAGTCAACTTACTGGCTTTTTATCGTAAAAAAAAAAACAAAAAAAAAACACCTTAAGGCCTAGATTTTACGCCATATAGTCATTTAGCAAGTGTTACTAAAGCAGTGCGTTCCTACCCCCATACTGCTTTTTTTAGTAAAAGGAAGACAGCTGTCTTATATGCTTACACAAAAATCAAACTTTATTTATTGTGTCTGAAAACTGTTGTTCTGTACTCTTTCCACTTCTGGAACAACCATGTTTTTTTAAAATTGTGTATTGGGAACCTTGATCATACTCCTTATAGAAAGCATCCTTGGACCATTTTTCTAGTGTGTTTGTATGGTCCTAACGAAAATTTAGTACCATAAGAGGGAAATGACTAGAGTTCTTGATTTGATTATCTTAACCGTTGAATTGCAAGTGCTGAGAGCTAGGTTCTGGTTACCAAGCAGCCATTGAATGTGGTGCACATTCATTTGTGAGCATAAAAGCATTCAAAAATTTAATTGTTACTGGGCTATGTCTTAATGCCATGATATGAATCGATGGCAGTGTGTTAATATAAACTACATGAATGCTATATATTTTTTTTTTGTAGTTTGCTGGTCTAGACCTGAATTCCTCAGACTCTCAGAGTGGTGGAAGCACAGCAAGTAAGTATATAACTTGATGTACCTTTTCTCTTTTGGCTATACCCTGATATATAGCTCTTGCTTGTTCTGTACAGCTTTGAAAAACACCACCCATTTCAGGGCCTTACATTAAAAATGACTTAATGTAAGGGGGGGAAACTAAAGGGGTTGACTATTGGAGGGGGTAGGGGGATGTATTAAATCAATGAGTAGTATGGGTTAATGCTCCTTCCCTGTTTAAAAGCAAAACCTATTCAGATCCTTCAGGATAATTTAACTTGATAGAAGCTGGTCTCCAAGTTTGAGACTAGTTCTGGTCTTCCCCACCAGGTAAGTCTTTGAAGCAGGCATTTAGTTAGAAGCTAAGCTGCATGAGGGGGCCCTTCAACTCAACTAAATCTGCCTATGCAAGACAAGAAACAGCCCCAGTAGGCATCTTTTCATAGTGGTTCTGGGATGCCAGTCTACTTCCACTCCAAGTCAGTTTAATGGAGTGTTGCTTTGAAGACATGAATTGCTGCTTCTGGCATATGGAAATCACATTTCTGGGAGGCTCTTTACTGCAGCACAGGACTGAGGCCCTCATATAGGTGGTGTCAGTAGGGGAATCTTCCTTTGGATTGTATGAATTTCACATTTGATTCTTGTATAAGAATTTCACTTGAAGCAAGGGTATCGTGGTGTTTTCTGCTGAGATAGTGAAATTTGGAACAAAGGAGTGATCATTTTGCTTCTAGTAGTGCTCTGAAAGGGGATGGTGGATTGTCTTCAGATATTTAGAGAGCTCAACATCTCCTGAAAGCATCTGTATGTGACCGATGTTGCTCTAGTGTTATAGCCAGTGTCTAAGCTATCTGGCATCAGTTTATTTGCTCCTTAAAACTAGGAGTGCTATAGAGAGAGAGCATCCTGGGGTGGTAAGTAGAACATCTTACTATACTATACTCAAGCCCACCAAATAAGCAATATTCTCTAGAGAGATGGAACAAGATGTCATTTCTGAAAGGTCGCTATTGGGGAGGCCCAGCAAGAAGCATTTCAGTGGATTTACTAGGGAAAGTCCTCTAAAATGGTATTGTGTAAGGTCAGTACTTCCTGAAGTGTCAACATGCTAAAACTGAGCTCTACCCTTTGTCTCAGAAGTTGAAAGTCAGAGGGTTTGGGTCAAATCTAGCTGGCCAAAATGCTGCTCATCTCCACTGATCAAGGAAAAGTGGAGAACTAGCCAATTCTCTGCTATGGAGGCATAAAGCACATAGTGGACAAATACATTCTTGTGAAACAGTGTACAGCGCGCAGGCCTGTGTCATAACTGCGCTGTCTTGGGCTGCTTTTGAAGCCTCTAGAATTGAGGCAGGTTCTATGGGCCTTAATTGGGATGGTGTATTTGCATGAAAAGTCCCCTAAGAAGCAGGTAGTTGAACCAGATCTTTCTCAGAATAAAGACACTTTTGGTGGTGAAGACAAATTTTTAACAGATGTTGCTACTTATACATTTGTATGTGGTTCTATAACAAAACTAACTAGTGTTTCTTCTTTTTAGAAGGTCGATACATTCCTCCTCATTTACGGAATAGAGAACCTTCAAAACAGGGTATGTTTTTTGTTTTGTTAATGTGTTGGCATTACTTAATGCTAATATACAGTAAAGGACAACTGCAAGCACCAATCATGCTTGAATTATCTCAATAGTAAGAGATGCATTTCAGATTTTTGACATTTTACACTACTCTTGATATTGTAAATGTGACTATACATACTGCTAGATTGTTCTTTACATAGTCATAAAAGTCCTTGGCTTTCATTGGCTGTATCACTAGCTTAAACACTAAATTTGACCTTGGCTGTAGTTGAACTGTCACTTGATTATATTGTGCAGGATGTGTCTACCAAGCCTCAGACTATATCAGCTTCCAAGTTGCATAGGTCATAATCAAATGACACTGTTGAAGCAAGATGGACTCTTAATCTTACAAATAAATGATTGTTTCGTTGTAGTGATCTGGGGTCAGCCATCTCTGTTCTAATCACTCATTGGTGCTAGTGTGAGGATCTCTTGAGTGCAGTGTGATATCTCCAAAAATTAGTTTAACTTCACTCCTGCTGTCACTTCTGAGGAAGTATACAGTCTGGATCCATTTTCCTATGGATAGGAGGCATGCCTCAATTCCCTACACTGGAGATTGATAAAATTCATGCTGTTGCTGGCTGGCATTGAGTAGTAAAAATGATTCTGGTACACTTCAGTTAAGATTCTGTGTAATGTCTCTCTTTATTTTATAAAAAGAATAATCCATGGGCAATAGCAGCAGTGCAGTATCAACAGTACCCGTGTCCTTTTCCTGTGGCCCAAAACTGCAAATGTGTTTCCTGCTGCCATAGGAAAACATGGACTATATGAGAAACTGTGGTTTACATATGGCTTATGAGTGGGCTGCTTACTATAGAATAAAATCATGAGACTTGCATCAGATAAAATGAAGCTGTCTGATCTTTACCTGGTCTATGGACAGCTCAGTTTGGGAGGGAGGGTAGAAATTACATCCCTGTCGATGTAATACATAAGAGGGGGAATCCTTAATTCTTTCCTTTCCTTTTTCCCCTCTTAGTGAGTCTGAAAGAGGTAAGTCCTTCAAACAGCTCAATGAGTGGTATTTGCACAGTACCGCAGTAGTGTGCCGACATGATATGCACGGAACGGGTGGAGCAAAAATGGCACAATTCCTTGTAAAAAATGACAGCCCAATAGTTAGAATTGGGCAGCTAAAACTACAGTACATGGCAATGGGTATTACTGAAAAGTGTCAATCAGCTATGTTACATTACTTCATGCAACTTGCTAGAGGAAAGAAGACTGACTAGCTTGAATCAAGTATTTTTCTAAATTTAGCAAAACCACCACTGTAATCCAAGAAACTACTACTGTATATTCTGTTACTCTTTAATTTTAAGAGTATGCCTTAAAATAGATTTTTATTGTCAAATCTTGATTAGTTAAAACGCACATAAAGCATCTTAAAAATAGAATTAATGTAACTATTTAGCAATCTACTTGGCAACTCAGCTTTTGATAACCTAGTGAACTCTTAATTGAGATCCCTGTATTAATTCACTTAACATAAGATCTAGTCTAAAACACTAGTATTCCTGGGATAATGGCACCAATTGATTTTTTGGAGATACTGAAATGAAAATTTGGCCTTTTCAGCCTAGTACTTCTGGAGCCATTTAGCACAAACCATAAACTTATTCTGCTTGCAAGCACTTCTAAAAAGTCAATGTTAAAACTGTTGAGCAAAGCACTTGCTTATCTCCAGGTTTGTGGCTGTTGAAGCATACCCCTCCATACTATAACTAGCCTTATCTTAACATTAAAATACCTACCTAAGGAAAAAAGGTGTATTGCCTAAAGCAGCACAATGTCGGCCTGTTTTAGTTGAACATGCTGGAATGTATAGAGCCTTTGCAGCTTAAGAGTGGTCTGGGAAATAATTTAGTTCATGTTTAAATTGAAAATATTGCATACAAATAATGGATTGATAAGTGATAGGATGGGCCAGACCTGGTAGAGAAGTTCCAAACCTCACTGACTGCTCATCTACAGGAAGGTGGAGCCAAAGTGCTGCTGATACGTCCCCCTTCAATGCATGGTAACTCATTCTAAATCCCATTGGCATTGTTTATGGATGTTTTTTTCCTTTAGCCCACAACTTTCCAAATTTACCCATGGCATAGCCCTGAGATTATGGGGATCCCACTGTTTCAGCTTACTACAGATGGAAGGAAATGCTCTAGTCTGCCTCCAAGATTATTATAAAAAAATATGTAGCGTCTATACCATATTTCTTTGGAGGAAGACTCTTCAGGATGCAGTTACTGATGGGAGAAGCCTGGTGCTGTGGATCCACGGCCATGTTGTGGGGTAGAAGAGAGCTGCTTCTCTATTTGCCTTATTTCTAATGTGGGTATATACTTAAAATCCTTTTCTGAACTGCCTACGGAGACCATCTTGCTTCACTTGCAGTAGAACCCTTTGCTTTACTAATTCCTTGAATGGTAGAGTAGGCAGAGTGTACAAGTAATTCTGAAGTGGAAGTGATTCAAATGCTTGCTGGCCCAAGATAATACTTAAAGACCAATGGTAAATCTTCCTTTAATAGGGTTTACATTTCACTAACTGGCTAAATCATTGTTCAATCTTACTGGATGAAATGAGATGCTGTACTGTTCAGCTGACTCATGAATGTGCCAACCACTTTCTATATGGCATGCATGGGAGAAAACAAAAGCCTTTAACTTGTGGAATTTTGTCTGTCCTCTAGGGAAATCTTTTTTTCCCCATTCTTTTGTAGCCATAACAGGCACTTAAATTTCATCTCTGTACATTTAGCTTCTCTGTAATGCCTCTTTGATCATCAGGTTGATGGAACTGTGCCTGATCAGAGAAAGTATAGAGTACATTCTGTCTTAAGCGTTCTTTAAGCCTTTTGGTTTTTTACTCTGCTATATCCCTGGAGTTTTCATGGCTCTCTTTACAACAGGAAATATCTGTAGCTACATGAAAAACTACTATTCCAATTCAGGGCCGCCACCAAGAAGCTGTAAGTCCATATCAGTGCGCTGATGTATAACTATGCTATTCTATAGCATGAGTTGAAACTGGCTATACAGCAGTGACTCAATGTACTAACAAGCGATGTTTGAGTTTGCAATTTTTTTCGTTTTAAATTGGCAGTTATCCTTTCTGACTGCATTTCAGCTGTTCTGGAGATATGTATACTAGCTGCTGCTTGGCTTAAAATGTTTTTATGTAACACTTTAAGGTAGTCAAATATAGCTTAGGTCTGTAGAATCTTATAGTGAGCTTATATTAAGAAAGTACATGTATCTGGTATCCAAGCAAGCTTCAAAACGAAGCATTTTGATGCTGGCCATTTGTTCATGGGCTGTAGTTGATAGTAAGTAACCTTTTATACCAGCTCTAAAGCAGTAGAAAGACATGAGTATGGATGAATTCTTGCTTTTCAGTAGTACCGTAGGGCTACATTAGTAAGAAATTGCACCCTTATAGACTTATCCTTAGGGTAGTTGTGCTCTTAGCCAAATCAGCTAAGCCAGTAGCATTCTGCATTTAATCACCATGGATGGTGTAATCACCCTGGATAGATGAAGAGTTCGTTTAAAAACGAGGTTGGTTGGGTTTTTATACCCTATTACAACTTCTAGCATGGCTTTCTCTAGAATTTTACTACCAGACCACATTGCCTCAGTAGACATGTGGGGGATGAAAGGTTGCCATTCCGCTTATGGTGAAAGCCTAGTAAAATGACTTTGGCAAAGATTACCAGTAAATGGCTATAAAGCCAAGGTCTCGACAAACACTTGCAGGATAAGTCAACTTGCATCAGACTTTTATTTCTAACAAACATTACAGTTCTATTTGCACTATGGTTTAAGAGTTCTCTGTATTTGGAAACAGATGAAAGTCATCATGCATAATGAGTCTCAAAGTTAAAATTGACTTCCACTGGCTTATTTGAGTTGCACTTGCTCATGCAGAGGAAAGTGTGTGCAGGCTAACTTGAACACTTGCATGGGTATAAATGACATTTGGTAAAATCCTGTATGTTGCTTGCCATGTTTTATTTCATCACTAGTGCAGTTCACCGTTAAAAATACTGTCTCCTAGTTGTTGCTAGTTAATGGCACAGTTCATTCCTTAAGCTTGTAATCTGTTCTGCTTGCCTTCACAAATTTAAGATTACAATTCACTCAGACTGAAGACTCACTCACTCATACTTTCTCTACTATGATGTTGACTGCCTTGGTATAGATGTTTGTCTTTGAGTGGCTGCATGCCTCCTTTACTAAGGCATGGTTGAAACAAAGCTGTGCTACTTTAACTGAAAGCTGGACTGACTTTTAAAACAGGCACACCTTTGTGTGGTGACACTAGGTCTAAACCTTGCTGAAACTAATTCACTGTGCCCATATCTTGCTGCCTCATTCCCTATATGAAATGAGGATATAAATCTTCACCTCCTGGGATCTGTTCTTTTCTGTACCAGTGAAATCTTAACATAGCAATTGAAACCTCTCCAGAAATGCAGCCATTAACTCTCTGGACCCAGTCATTGATTCATTGCTAACCACATCTATTCCCCTTTCTTAAAAACTAGTTCTTACTATGACCTGTCTTCCAATACTGCATTGCTAGTAAGGCTTGTCTGACTAACAGCTTTGCTTATGTGGCACAGTATACTACGCAATAGTCCAAAATTCTTAGGAGTTCATCCTGTGTAACTGTCTTCAAGTGGAAAAACATACTAAAATCTGGCTTTCCTGACTCTTAAAGGAATCCTGATGGTTGGTTTATTCTAACCTATCCTGATGGTTGGTTTATTCTAACCTGTTAACTAAGGAGCAGATAAAAGGTTGGCGGGGAGAATCTTAAATCTCCCTCAATTGCTATTTCAGTTACCTTCATATGAAGTACTAGAGCTATTCTCAACTACCCAGAGTTCTTGCAATAGGCTCTATCAACTTATAGTATGGCAATAACCATCGTGCACAGGATACTCTTAATGTTACTGAAACATCATCTGAGCTATCTAACTAAACTAGCTTTCAAAGGAGCCTTTTCAACGAACTCAGAGTTTGTTTTGGCTGAGTTTGGAATCTCTTCTCCATAAGAGTTAACAGTTTGTGAACAATGTTTAGTAAACAAGAGAAACTGTTCTTGCCATGGATCCTTCCCAATAAAGTGGTCTGTAGCTCCAATTAAGGATAGGGACCTAAAAGGATCCCCTGCCTTTGGAAGGATTCTGTATTGCTGCAGCTTTTTGCGTTCTGGCAGTAAAGGTTACACCACCTCTGGATTGGTGCTATGGAGCTTGCAAACTGCTCACTGGCATGAGTTACATTTTCCTTTAATTGTTTAACTTTTTATTCTCTGCCAAAGATTCCCCCAACTGGGACTCTGGTCGCGGAGGTAATGGCTATATGAATGGCTATGACCGAGACAGCCGGATGAATGGCTATGATCGTGATCGCAATGGGTTTGGATCTAGAGGAGGATCTGGACATGATGACAGAGGTGGGCGAGGGGATTGTTAAACTCTCACCTTTCAGCCAACAGCACTCCTGCAATTTGGTGTGGAGACAAGATACTCTACTCTAACTAGAGAATAGTTTTCCTCCCAAAAGTTTCAGTTTGGTTTAAATTTGTAGCATGTGAAACTGAGATCTCACATGAATGCTAGTGGCTTATGAAGTTGGACTTATTAGTGCACATGGTACTGGTTTAGTGCTGAGCTGCCTGTCTTCACCTACCAGGATACAAGAAATGGGGCTTACAGGCCTTAACTGAAATTGGGGTGCCATTGTTTGCTGCTATATTATACATGGATAGAAGGTCTGTTTTTGAAGAGTTTACACTGTAAACGGAGAATACGAAAGGTAGGAGTCTGCTACAGTCTAAAACAAGAGTAATGCAACCAAAGTGACTCGCCCAAGGTCATGCAGGAAGTCTGTACTTAAATAAGGAATAAAATGGATTTTCTGGTTCCCAGTCCAGTGCCATAACTACAAACAAGACTTCTAGCTCAAGTTGAGTAATCAAAACATCAGATTCCAAACTTTGCCCCTGGAAAGCACCCACAAAATGAGAGTACTCTACCACTTTTTTTTTAGTGTTGCTGGTGTGTAAGGGATGCCTTAAAACAGGCACTCCTCTATTCATTAAGCTGCCTTGCTAATAAAGGATTTTCATGTTTATTGATCTACATTTTGAGATGTTAGACTGCAGGTTGGCTGGCCAAAATGCAAATATGGTCCTAAAACTTTTCCCAAATCAAAACCAATTTAAGTGTCAGTAAGTGCTTTTAGTCACTCTAAATTACATATAACTATCACAAAACTTCAACTTTGTCCTTAATGACAGATTTACAGATGTATGGAGTCTTTAGCATTTGTGGTCCCATATTAGATATCTCACTTTGAACCCTCCTGGTGTGGTTACAGGAAAGGGGAGTTGTTTGGCTTAGTATTTCATTTCCCGTCTCAAAACAGGTAGGCAAAGAAAGAATTGGGATAGTCTATATTATGCAACATGTAGGCGCTCTTTTGAATGAGCCTTCAAGAGCGGATAATCTATTTCAAAACTTCTGGATGCAAAGATAAAATTTTACACAGATGTAGTGACCCCTTCACTTCTGGGTGGGAGTTGAGGAGTTTTGCCTGCTTTTCTTGTAGGGGTTGGAGAAATCTGTTCTTCTATTCAGCAGTCAAAGGAGGCTGGAGCTCAGATTTATGAACAAGGGGGCGGGGGGAACAGCTTGATGCTCCAGCTCCAAAGTTTTCATGTTTTCAAGGGTAGCAGTTTGCTATAGTTTCAGTTTTTGTTAACCATGTATGCTAACATAGCGATTGAGCCAGTCATTGGTGTCTTGTCATTATTTGGAGTACTATGAAATTCTAAGGAATGAGATACTATGGCTGGGGTATGGTGAAGAGTGGCTTCATTAAGTGCCCATGGACATTCCTTCCCAGAATGTGATTAGACTAGTAAATTAGAGCTCAGTGTGCTTTTAGATTGGGGTTTTTAACTGCAGCAGTTCGGGTGCAATTCAGGTTATGAGCACAACATGCTGAGACTATTTTATACTAAGTTGGGGTAGCCACGTTTACTGACCCTCCAAGCCACATTAGACAATCTCAGAAGTTCAAAAGCCGGGATGCACCTGACAGGGCTCAGGGCTTCAGCCCTGCTCCTGCTACAGCCCTAAGCCTTGGCAGGTGCACCCCACAGGGCTGAAGCTCCAAGACCCCTCCACCCTCTCCCCCCCCCTGCATTGGACAGAAGTCCCAACCCCCCACCCTGCTGCAAGGCAGAGGTCCCAAGCTTCCCCTCCCCCAGGACTGGTAGGTGGAGAATTTGGGGTGGGAAGAGAGAGAAGAGGAAGTGTTCAAAGCTGCACTTGAATGGTAAGAGTTACATGTGGCTCACAAGCCAGTTTGGCTATCCCTGTACTAAGTCCTTGTTTTATGTAGTTAAGTAGTGTAGATTTAAATAACTGCATAGTTGGACTCTAAAATGTGAATCTCTTGCTTGACCTGTCGTTTCATTAGTACTGTACAACTTTCCAATATTCTCTAACTACATGAGTATAGCTAGCCATGTGTCTGAAATCCATCTCCTGATCTAAATCACTCTAATAATAAAGTGTGGGGGTGGGGAGAATGCACTCTGTTGGAGTTTACCTTTTGGCTAGCTCCTAACCCATGTGCACCTTCATGGTGGCTTTAGATTGAACTGAGTCTTTTGCTTGTTAAAATTGGGTTGTTACCCTCAACAGAGACCTATTACTTTTCTAGTCATATAAAAGTCAACCCTTTTCTTTCCATATCTAGGATTTGACAGTGGGTGGAATTCTGGTAGAGACAAGGATGCATACAGCAGCTTTGGTGCTCGGAGTGACCGTGGGGGAAAATCGAGCTTCTTTAGTGAACGTGGGAATGGGTCAAGAGGAGGAAGGTTAGTATCTTCTTGCTCCATGCAGTGTAAAACTAACTTTTACATCAGCACTAATAAGTTTTATGGTAGAACTATCATCTTGCTTCACTCTAGCTTCAGGTCTCCATATGACATGTAAACAGGGCTATTTAGTAATTTGGGGCAGCAGAATGAGAACCCTGCTTGGAAAACTAGTCTTTCAGGATAGGCAGTATTGTAAATAACTTAAAGTAGTGTTTCTCAACCTAGGGGTCATAAGCAGGGCTGGCATTAGCAGGTAAGAAGCAGGGCAATTGCCTAGGGCCCACAAAACTCAAGTACATGGTTTCAGCCCCATGAGGCAGCTGATTCTGGGAGCCCCTTGCTGCAGGGCAGCTGAAACCCCAAGCTTAAAGTAAGGGGTTGCCAGCACAAAGGTTGAGAAACACTGACTTAAACTGAGTGAATTGATTTGAGTCTTTGGACTAGCTAATGACATTGGAGTTGTAACGATTTGCCACTTCTGTGGAATGGCAATAGGATGCTTGCATCACAGGTGAACACTTACTAGTTATTGGGAGCAAGTGCTTAATGTAAAATGACAAAATTGAAGTTAGAATGTTCTCAACATTTTTTTCCTCATTAAAAGTGTAGCTGAGAACAAAATCTGAGTGAATTTAATAAAACAATTGGGTAAGACTCTTGCAGGTTCTCTCCCTTTATTTGGTCAGTTCTAAACACCTCATGTTTGTATGCACAAGTGTGGTGAGAATGACCTTTTTCGCCTCGTTAGTCCTGTATCCTGTATTTTTCTCAAACATGGTTTACCAGGCCTAAAACTAAACGCAACCCAGGTAAGGACTTTTTTTTCCTACATTTTATCCAAAGCCCAGTTTACAAAAAGGGAGCATGCCTGTATAATGTAATCATTGACATGACAAAGGGCCAGGTGTACTTGAGTTGAGAATTTCCATTTGTATGAGCAATAAAATATAGGAGCAAGTAAAACTTGCCAGTTGTGAATTTTTACTATAAAGTAGTCAATGAATTAACACTGCTTAATGTGCCTCCCCTTTGTACAAAACTGTCACCTTTCTAGAATGGGTGTCCACTAAAACCTGTAATTCAAACACATGTAAAAGGGAGAATTCTGAATTACCATTCTACAGGTAAATATCAGTTTCTCTCAACTTAAAACTTCTTAAGTAACAGTATTTTTTTAAAAATAAACTCCTATAACTAGTTAGCTTCCTAGTTTGATTATTAAGCTTATCCATGCTCTGGTTTACAAACAATTGAGCAGTTAATGTAGGAAGCAGCACTGTTTTTTCCCCTAAAACATTAGTCACTAACTTTTACCGAACAAAGTATATGTAATGTACACCAGCTTGATGGGCAGGGTTCTGCTTTGTTGAATTTGATTCCAGATTTGGAATATAACATTTTATATTTTACCTAATGTGTGGAATTAATATGCAGCTAAACATAATGGGCCTCAGTTTGCATGTCAGACAACCACCCTTGTTGAGCTAGATTTTTAAGTAGGTTTTTTGTTTAGATTTGAGGACCGTGGAAGAGGTGGTGACTATGATGGTATTGGCAGTCGTGGTGATAGGGGTGGCTTTGGCAGATTTGACCGTGGTGGAAATAGTCGCTGGTCTGAAAAGTCAGATGAAGATGACTGGTCAAAACCACTTGCACCAAGTGATCGTCTGGAACAGTGAGTAACTTAACTTCATTTAGGTATCCACATGCCAATCAAATCTAGGTTAACTACTAGAATACTGATGTCTTCTATCGTCTCCTTTCAGAGAGCTCTTCTCCGGAGGCAATACAGGCATTAACTTTGAGAAATATGATGACATTCCCGTTGAGGCAACAGGCAGCAACTGTCCTCCACATATTGAAAGTGTAAGCTTATTAAATTTTTAATATTGAATCTAGATTTTCAGTTGCTATATACCAAGTAAACAACTGACAAGAGAAACCTGATGAATCTGAGAATTGGTGCTTCTAGTGCTTAAACTATGTCCAGCAACTTTTTCCTCCTGATATATAATGGATCCACCATACTTTAGTGAATCAGAAAGCATGACAGAACAGTTGGTAAGCAAACTATGAATGGTGAGATTCACTTGTTTGACAGCTTCCCTTATGTTGCTTTAATAGCTACATCATAGGTGTGCAGCTGAAAAGATTTCACCCAGAGAGAAGCATATGTGTTGAAGTGTCTTGTAAGTTTTCGGGTTTTTTGTGTTAAACCTGTTGCGATGTGCTTATAGTAGATAAGGTTAAAGAAATGCACCTTGCACTTGGAGTAGAAGGTGGTGAGGTTTATGGCCCTCAGTTCCTCGGAGACTTCATTCTAATGTCTCTTCACCCATGGAGAAGGCCTTGTTTCCTATGCAGACTTTTTTCTCATTGAGAATTCCATTGTGTACTCCTGACGGAAATCTGCACCCAAAAATTCTATTTTAAAATTCTGCCAATTTGTCAAATAAAATGTGGAGGCTCCAGCATGGCAGTAGGAGCACCCTGCAACTGTTCCTCCTTCCCCTCCCAACTCAGCGGTGAGGCTGCACCCAACCCTGACAACACAAGGGCCTGCCCCTCCACACCAGGTATGGGCAGACACTCAGCTCAGCAGGATCCTAGTGTGGGGTGAGAGGGTTCTGGGTGTAGGCAGCTCAGTGGGGGATATGGATGCACAGGCTTATTGGGGGAGGTTCTGGGTGCAGGGGCAATGGGATGCTGCACAGGGGGTGCCCAGGTGCTGGGGGTTGGTTGGGTGGGGATATGGGTTCAGCTGTTTGGGGATCTGGGTGTGGGATGCTTATTGGGGCAGTGCAGGGGGTGGTATGGTGGGTGTGGAGCAGTGCTTCCCGCTGCTGGGTTGGTTTCTGAGGGTGTCTGACCCAGCCCCAGTCACTCTCCCCCTGCAAGGGAAGTCTTGTCCTGGCCAGCTGGGACAGAGCCTGGTGTAGGGTAGGAGCCACTGGCTGGAGTGTGTCTTCTCCCTCACACACCCACCACCCCCAATTGGTGATTTACCTTTCTGCTGCTGCTCCAGGTGCCCAAAACAAATGCCTGTGCTGCTTTGGAGGAGCACATGACTGGTCTTGGGGCTTCCTAGTCAGTCACTTTTCTGTGAGGGTATGTGAATTCTGTCAGTGAGCAGTAGTGCAGTATTCCACTAGGAGTACATTGTTAACAACTTTGCTCCTCTGGCACAGTCTTAGTTGTAACTTTAGACTGTCTTGGTATCCTGGGCCTACACCAGGTGTTCTCAAACTTCATTGCACTGAAATCCCCTTCTGACAACAGTTACTACATTGCTGGGACTCAGGCTCTGCCCCCCCCCCCCCAGTCAAGTCTAATGCTGGCCCAGGTTACCCTATTAAAATGCAGTGCAGACATTTTGGGCTCTTGACCCCCACTTTTTGCGAACTGCTGGCCTAGACCAAGGAGTGCTTTGAGGATAAGGACAGACCTAGAACTTGATTCAAAATTTTATGGGAAGCCAACTTAGAGTGGACAGGTGTGATGTGCTCATAGTAGCTTGTGTTGCTGAGGTGATGAGCTGCTGTGTTTTTATACTAGCCAGAGTTTACAAAGTGAAGTGTTTTTATGCCCAGGTATGGTGTATTGCTGTAGTCCAGCTGAGAGGTGACAAAGACATGAATGACTGAGGCCAGGTCTTCACCGTGATGGGGTAGTCTCCTGGCCAGCTGGAGATGTTAAAAGCATTACTTGTGGCTATTGTGATGTGAAACAGTGTCCAAAGGAATCCAAGTGCACTCCTCAGTTACAGACTGAACTGACCAGTTGTGAATGTGAATGTGAAATCTGTACCATGGTTGTGAACTCAATAGTTCTCTGCCCACCAACATCACCTGTTTTACCAAGGTCCGCTTCATCCAAGCACTGGGCCATCTTGATGGTGCTTGTGTTGTGTGCTGAAGGATAGGTAGTTGAGTCCATGTGATCTTAGTTTGTATCTGAATCCAGATTGTGCTGGGTCTAGTGTCTACAGTTAGATGAGCTTGTAGTTGGCCTCTTGCTCATTTCTCTGAGCTTGCTCAGGAATGAGAGTTTTGACAGTAGGCAGTAGATGGCTAGGATTGAAATATCCAGGGTGGGTTACTTTGTTGGTCAGAATATTGTATGTTTTGAAGGAGGAACAAAAGGTGGTTCCTCTGAATCAGCTGTTCATGACCCATTCACAAGCCAGGAAGGGCATGGGTTGGCTTCATGAGTCTTTCCTTAGAACTCCTTTAGGGGGTGTCCAGAAGTTACTGCTTGGGAGTCTACTCCAGTGGAGTATAGCCATTGCGACACCTCAGGTTACTTATCTCTAGTAACTCCTGTTACTGTACAGGTGCCATCTTGAGCTTTGTGGCTGAGAAGGAATTGAAGTGGTGGCAGATCTGCTCCTCCCTAGATGCCTTTTTTGCATCAAGGCACAAGTATGTAAAGGTCACAGGTCTGGACCTGTGGGTACTGCTGACTGCACTCTCTGATCAAGAGTGCATGGGTGTAGGCATCCTATGATGGACCACCCATAGGGACAAAACATCTCAAACTTCAGTTAGAGCAGAATTTATCTGGACAGTATGGTGAAATAGGGCAGCAACAGGTGAACACTGCTTTCTGGATACTGCTTAAACACAGCTTTCTGGGTTTTTGTCAGGCAACCTGCAGTGTAAATAGTGCTTTGTCATAACAGATGACTTTGGTTGTTCTCAGCACATGTGATGGCCTGCCATATGCCAGTGATCAGGAGACCTGCTATGTAGTCAGTCCACAAGTGCTTTGAGACCACTAATAAATTTTTGCTATCTGATTAGTGACAGCCTTTCTGGCATCTTTATGATGAACTGAGAAACCTGCAAGTCATGATCAGTTCAACACACTGGTCTATTGTGCAAGATTAAACTCTGAATTAAGGACCACTGCAGTACTCTAATGACAGATTTCATGGGAAAGGGGCAGAGAAGGAACCTAGTGATGCTCTTCTGCTACTGGCTGGTGGTTTTTTGGCAACTTCAAAGCCTGAAAGGTTTTATTGGAGGATATCTTGGTCTATAGAAGTGGTGCAAGAGCTTGTTCTTGCTTCAGTTGTAGGGATGGTGGTTGGGTGTGTTTTTAGAATTTTTAGATGACATCCCATGAGGAGACCACTAGTTCTGTGGTTTTATGCATAAGTCTCATTTGCTTGGAAGCCTGACTTCTGATATGAGCATTCTACTTGGTATTAAACTTTTATGCTGCTTATACATAAAGAAAGAGGAACCAAATGGGTTTTTTAATATTCAGGTTTAAAATCTGTTAAATTATATTTTTGTGTACATGTACTGAGCAGATTAATCCTATGGATACATGTCATTTGGGCTGAGCTATATTTTTCAGTGAGAAGGTTCTGAAGTCAGTCCCCCACTAACTTCTCCCCTCCACCCCCCCCAAATGTCTTACAGTTCAGTGACCTTGACATGGGAGAAATTATCATGGGCAACATTGAGCTCACTCGCTACACCCGTCCTACTCCCGTTCAGAAACATGCTATACCTATCATCAAGGACAAGAGAGATTTGATGGCCTGTGCCCAGACAGGTAGGTTTTTGATCTTGCACCTATAACAATATTGACTTTCCAGTTCAGCTTGAAATGGGGGTGGGAATTCGATCAAATCTTGAAGCTGCAGATCACTAATAGGAAAGGAAGCAACTGCTCATGACAGACAAACTTAGTGCTCCTGCATTTCCTTCATACTGGGAACTGTAGCCTGTTATCCTTAGAGCAAGAACAACACACTAGCACAAAATCTGGATTGACCAGTTAGAGGTGAGGGTAACTTACTTGTCATGCCCTCCTCTGTGGATGCTAGGTGCCTCTTAGTACTTAGAATACAGCATTTTTAAGGTTTTAGTACATAACTTGATGGCAGAATACGGTTGCTTCTGCCAATTCAGACAATTGCTGTGTTTTTATACTGTTCCTTTGGCCAAAGTGAGATCAGTATTAACTCAATGTAGGGCAAGGTGTGGGGGGTAAAATTCTGCCTTGAGTTCCTGGTTCAAGTGTTTGCTCATGTCCATTCCATTGTAGGCGTGTGTGCTTGCCACATGCACTTGTGCCAGAAGTGATGTGTGTTCCCCCCCAGTGGTATCCATAGGGGACCCAGCTCTGATGCCCTTTGGAGTGGCATGCATATGCATCAGTATAAGGCACATCACCAGCTCCCCCACCCTCTGTTCCTTCTTACTGCCAGTGACAGTGCTGGAACATCTCCTTGCCTCTCTAAGCTGCTCACAACTAGGCACAGTTGAGAACTTTCTGTATAGGGTTAGAAATTTTAGGTTTTTTTTATAGTTCCCTTACTGTGGATTTAGTGTTTTAGTCCCAAATGATACTTAGCCTAAGGACAGAGCATGCCCTGGTCCCTGGGCTTCAAATGTGCCTGTTGCAAGAAACTCTTGCCAGTCAGTGATTACCATAGAAGCTGTTTGAAGTGCTTGTGGGAAACCCACATTAGTGATAAGTGTCACGTATGCAAGAGCTTCAGACCACAGAACAAAAAGGAGTGGGATATTTGTCTCGGCGCACTCATTAGAGTCAGCCCTTACTCCGGCCTCAGAGCCAGCCAGATTGGGTTCTGCTCCTAGCACTGCAGCCTCATTGCAGAGCACATTGCTGACACTGGGTTCAGACCAGTACCAAGCCCTATCCCCTGCTACTGGCTAAAAAGTAGAGGCTGGGAGGGGACGTTCTCCTGTGTCCCATAAAGGGAAGGAGAGGGCTGGAGAATAGCAAAGACCCATGAGGCCTGAGTTGTTAAGCCCACTTCAAGATCCACCTGCCACCCCGGGGAGTGGTGGAGGCACTCAGCACCTGACGCTGCTGTCCACACTGGAGGCCTTTCAGGCCATTAAGGCTATGGATGTGCCCTGTTTGAGGGGTAAACGGGCTTTGGGACCCTTCCAACAGTCCCCATCAGTGCTGCACCACTCCTTGCCACGGGCTATCCCATCAGCGTTTGCTTGAGTGGCACCATCAGCCCACGGACACAAGTTGGCTTGCCTGCCACAGTTCCTGGTCTGTCCCTGGGCTCAAGGCAATGATTGCCAGTGGGCTGGCATAGACCCACAAAGGCATGACACCAATCCCCAGAGCCCAGGTGCCAGGAGCACCCAAGACACTCTCCCAGCACATGGCACCGATCCAGAGGATTGAGACACTGGTCCCCAGAGTCCTGTCACTGGACCAACAGTACAGTTCATCACCAGCATGTCAGCAGTCTCCAGCATGTCAGTCTACTCGCTCACATTCCCACTCCTACTCGACAGAAAAGCATCGATTGCTAAACATCAAGCATCAATTGTCAGGGTACCAGCACCAAGATCGCATCACTGAGAGCCATTGCCCTCGTACAGATCCTCTGCAGAGTTTTGGGACTAGAACTGTCAGGATTGGGGTAGACAGGTGGCCATGGCACTGTCCTGGTCCCCCGGACATGTATCCCCCTCAGACTTCAACAGCCAAGAGATCCTGCCCACGGGCTTGGATCATCCATCAAGAGCACCTGCCTTCCCCTCTGGGGGCCATGCTGTCACTGGTGGCCAGGGCCAGTGGCAAGCCCCCTGGCAACTCTGGAACCCCTAAGGATTTCCCCAACCATTGCAGGGGCATAGGCCAGCCTTGGGTATCGGACAGACTGTCAGCGATAGCCTGTCACCTACCTCAGATTCAGGCGTGGTGTCAGAGCAGGCTCCCTGGGTTCAGCAGGGTTGGCAGACCTGTACCTGCCTCCTCATCTTCACCTGATGAGGCAATAGCAGAGCCCTTTCACCCACTTCCCCCAGGACCATGCCAAGGCTCACCAGGAGCTCTTGAAGAGGGTCACCTTGAACATGGGGCTGGAAGTCAAGGAGTTGGCAGAGCCCTTGGACTCCTTGTTTGATGTACTGAGTACAGCAGCTCCTGCCAGGGTGGCATTGCTGGTGCACAAGGGAGTGATGAAAATCACTAGGGCCCTGTGGTAGACATCTTCCTTCCTGCCCCCATCTCCAAGTGGGCAGAGTGAAAATACCCTTAACAGGGACATAATATCTTTATACCCACCTTGCCCCAAACTCACTGATTGTCAGCAGCTAATAGCGTAACAGACAGGGCCAACTGGGATCAGTGCCTAAGAACAAGGAGGCGAAGAGGCTCAGTCTCCTTGGTAGAAAAACTTTTATGCTACATAGACTCCAGCTGAGTGGCCAACCACCAGGCCTTGCTTGGCTGTTATGATCTAATAGCTGGCAATCCATGGCCAAGTTCTGACTCACTGCCAGAGGAACCCAGGAAGGGTTTCCTGGCTATCAGAGATGAGGGCAGTGGCCAGAGCAGCCCTACAAGTGGCCTCAGATGCAGCAGACTCTGCAGCCTAAACCATGTCCTCAGCTGTTTCAATGAGGTGGGTGTCCTAGTTGGTCATTGGGCCTTTTAACACAAGTTCAACAGTCAATCCAGGACTTCCCATTCAATGGTCTGGCACTGTTTTCAGAACAAACAGTAAATTGCACAGCCTGAAAGACTTGAGGGTTACTTTGTGCACCATGAGCCTATACATGCCAGTGCTGGTAAGGAAGTGGCTTAAGCAACAACTGACCAAGGTTGGCTCCCAAACCTATGGGTCTGAGCCCTTCTATAAAAAAGGCGTGAGCTATAAGCACCAGCAAGGCCACCAGTCAGCATCCTATACACACTTGAGCTCCATCCATAACCAACTGGGTGGTAAGCAGGCATTTTGAGGGTGTGCTCCAGGGTGACCTTCCAGCCTGTGATGTGGATCCTGCTCCTCTGTTTTTCAACTGTCTCATGGAACTGGTGGTGGCCTCCTGCCCAGCTGCCAGACCTACTGTCACAGGATCATTGGTGGCATGCAGGAGCCAGTCTTACCTCTCTCCACCTCAGCTTGGATGCCGCATGCACTCTAGTTAGGTACAGCAGGTTCTCTTGGAAAGCAGCCCTCCACCAGAGCAACTTAACTGGCAAAGTGGAAACACTTCTCCTGCTGGACATCTGAGTGCAACATCTCCCTGACCAAGATGAACTGTAAAGACAACTGGGATTTCTTGCTTCATTTAAAGCACGTGTGCCAGGCCTTATCTTCAGTCAAGGTGCACCTGGCAGCAATGTTGGCTTTCCATCCTCATGTCCAGGGTAAATCTGTAGTCTTGCATAAGATGTCAGTCAGGTTCCTGAAGGGCCCTTAATAGCTCTTTCCACCAATCCGGGACCCAGTCCCACCCCTTATGCTGGTGCATACGTGCACCACACCAGAGCCAGTCATCTTACAGATGCCATAGGGGGATTGGGGGGGACTTCCAGCACCAGTGCATATGGTAAGCGCACACACCTGGAATGGAATGGACATGAGCAACACATCTCGAACACGTAACGCTTATTTCTTGCTTTGTTAACATCAGGAGCACAGTCTAGTTCAGCTAGGTTGTTTGGAATACTGTGTACGGTGTTGCAGCTGATAGCATCAATACTTCCATCAAGTTTTTATTGTCACAATTAACCTTTGTATTTCTTAATAGGTTCTGGGAAAACTGCTGCATTTCTTCTACCAATATTGAGTCAGATCTATACAGATGGTCCCGGTGACGCTTTGAGGGCTATGAAGGCAAGTTCTTAAATGTGCAGTCCCAGAAATGTTAAAACCAGCGCAGTCCCCCTTCAGGATTCTTTTCTTGCCTGCAATTCTTCTGTTAATATTTATTCTTTCTAGAGATGTCTGGTTATAGTATTCCTAGTAACAAGCAGTCTATTTCAGAAAGGCCTGTGCCCAATTTCTTACCCCCAATAATTTAGAGGGCAGTTTCAGAGAGCTGCTCATTTGTTGCTTGTCTGCTCACTTACAGGCATCGTGGTCCTCTTGTGTGTGGTTTTTTTCTTTTGGCTCAAACAAAAAATATTACCATCTAACACATCTTGTCTTCAGACACTCATAACAAAAGAGGAAGACCTTAAAACAAAACTGTGTGAAGCCAAATTTCAATTCCATTTAGGCCAGTGGAGGACCACAGAGCCATTCTTGATGGTCTAGGGACTAAACTCTTCTTTAGGACTAGTCAGATAATAGAAGTATGAAAGGATCTCTTGTAGTGTGGCTTCCAGAATGAAGGCTGAAAAAACTATACTGGTAATAAGCATGTCTTGTAGCCACTGAAAAGTGGCTATTTCTAAGTAAAGTTGTTGCACCATGGAGTAAGACATTTTGTTTTTTCCTCCAATAAATGTCAGTATTGAATCCCTTTTGTAAGATTTAAAAATAAGTAATGTTTACAGGGAGTCTTGAAAATCTCTGTAGTTCTGTTCCCTAAAGACATATTAGCTTTGTGTCACCTAGCATACCTGATGATAGTGTAGCTGGGACACAAGTCTTCAGAACCAATGCCTAAAGCATGATTGAGACTTTCTGTAGTGGAAGACTTCCTGTACTTTTTAACAACTCATAGCAACAGGTCCTTTGGAATATAAATAGCCTTGATTGCAGGTAGTCATCCAATTTAGAGCAAAGAAAGCTGTAGATGCTCTACTTGGTCTGTGATCCATGCTCAGCCACGAGTGCTGTGCTGGTGGCAAGAAAGTTTCAGAATTGTGGGGGAAGGATGTGCCCGGGGTTTGAAATGGCTTTAGTTTCAACTCTTTAAATTAATATGTATGTATTTATTCTAAATGTTCTGTCCTTCAGGAAAATGGAAGGTATGGACGCCGTAAGCAATACCCAATCTCTCTAGTCCTGGCTCCAACTAGAGAACTGGCGGTGCAGATCTATGAAGAAGCCAGAAAGGTATCTTTGGCAACTTGTCTATATAATATCCTGAGCTTTTTAAAAAAACAGAAAATAACTAGTTCTGTTCTTACAGTTTGCATATCGTTCCAAAGTTCGTCCTTGTGTTGTCTACGGTGGTGCTGACATTGGTCAACAGATACGTGACTTGGAACGTGGATGTCACTTGCTTGTGGCAACTCCAGGACGTCTGGTTGACATGATGGAGAGGGGGAAGATTGGATTGGACTTCTGCAAGTATGTGAAATGATCTTGGAATGTGACAGTCTTACAAATGTCTATAGAATTTCTGACAAGGTCCTGGGACTTAGCTGTTGGTTTTTAAACTGGAAAAAACATAAATGTAAACAGTAGTGATCCATAGTATTTTTCTCATGGTTTTTGCTGGACAGTCATTTAGGAAAGGCTTACTAGTTGAACAGTACAAATCCCATATATGCTTCCCAGGTTCTAAAACATGACAGTATTTGCAGAACACCATTTCTCTTTCCCTCCCTCCTCCTCCTCCCCTCCCCCCCCATGTTCCTCTGGTCTCACATTCAGATAATGGCTCTCTAGCAGCCTGCACCTATTTAGCAGTCTCCTACAAACTTGCTGCTTGTACTAATCTCTCATGCTGTGGATGAGACATTCTAAGCCCGTGTTTCTCAAATGTGGCCACCAGGGCCTTCTCTTGGGTCCACCACCTCCTGGGTAGTGATTTGGGGGGATGGCTGCCAGAAAGAGTTGGGTCCTGCCCGTTTCTGGAGCCAGAAATGCTGTAGAAGCAGGCAACTGGTGAGTTCTCCACCTTCCTGGAGGCAGTGAGGCTTGGGCTTCTGACTCCCACCATGTGGTGGTGGGCAGCAGGCCCCAGGCTCACCACTCCCTTTCTTCCCTCTTCGCCCTGGCCTCTGCTGCCTCCTTCAGCCACAGGGCAGCAGGCTCTGGCCCCAGCTGTGCAGTAGCTGTGGGCGCTGGCTCCAGGCTCACCACCTGCTGCCTAGCCCCCGCTGCCTCCTCCATCCCTGGGCTCTGACCATGTAGCAGTGGAGACTATATCCCTGGGCCCCAGCCACGGGGCTCTGGCCCCAGGCTCACCATCACCCTTGGCCCCTGCTGCATCTTCTGGTCATGTGACAGTGGGCTTCAGGGGCTCCCCCTCTTTCCAAATTACAACTGGCCCCCGCTGCCTTCCTACCCACCTCCCTATCCACAGCTTAATTTTCCCCTAGCTTGCCACGGTTGAGTAAATCTGCTGTGAAAAGTGATAAGTGTAAGTTCAATACTGCTTTTCATTGCCTCCTAGCTAGCTAGCAAGTCTGCTGCTGTGAAATATTAACAAACTTACAAATACCACTTTTCACAGGAGCAGGCTTACTAACTAGCAAATTTTTATTAAAAAGAAAAAGCCGGCAAAAGAAACAAAAGATAAGAACATGCAAAGCACCTTATTCTTGGTTTTAGTCTCTTTAGGTCAGGTAAAAAATTGAGACCACTGTAATTATTACTGTTTGTACAAAAAAAACCCCAAACCCTTCATAAATTACAATGATTTGGACATTTATGTGCATGTTTTTCCTCCTAAAATTAATTAGTATTTTTAGGAAAAATTGTCAGAGCAAGCAAGAGTTGGTGGCCACACTCTGAGGCCACCAGAAAATTTGTTGAGAACCCCTGCTCTAAGCTGAGGTTCCTGTGGGAATGATCATACTGTGTGCTCTGAGAATTTTGTTGTCAGACATTTGTAAAAGCGTGCCTTCATGCTGTTAAATTGACTGACTAGTTCTGCCATCTAAAACTACATATAGCTCATAAATACTTCCCAACTAATGTCAGGTCATACAAGTGGTCATTGAATAATCTTGGCATACTGCATTAAATATTTAATTGACAATTGTTTTAAAAAAGCCTGGTTTGTGTGTGGGGATTAAAAAAACTACCATATGTACTTGTTCGTTTATAAGCCAACACCCCCCCCCCCCCCCCAAATGAATAGGTAAAAATAGCAAAAACTGCATGACCCTTTCATAAGTGGACCCTGTATTTCAGGGGTTGGAAATCTTTGGCTCCCGGCCTGTTGCTGCTGGCAGGTCGGGACGTTTTGTTTAGAGCATCTTCAGGCACAGAGCTCCTCAGCTCCCAGTGGCCGTGGTTTGCCACTCCAGGCCAATGGGAGGCAGCAAGAAGTGGTGGCCAGCACATACCTCGGCCCACGCCACTTCCTGCTGCCCCCGTTGACCTGGAGCTGTGAACTGTGGCCAGTGGGAGTTGCAATTGGCCAAACTTGCAGATGTGACAGGTAAACAAACAGGCCCTGCCTGCCAGGGTACTTACCCTGGCAGGCTGCATGCCAAAGGTTGCTGATCCTTGTATTAGATATTCAATTCAATGATTCTGTAGAGTTTAAAATCATCAAATTTTGGTGTAGACCTGTTTATAAGCTGACCCCTGACTTTTGATGCTGTTTTTTTACCAAAATTATTCAGCCTATGAATGAGTATATATGGTAATCGAAGAAAAAACATTTCCTCACTGTAAGCAATTTTGATCCTATTAATCTAATCCCAGATACCTGGTACTGGATGAAGCTGATCGCATGCTTGATATGGGGTTTGAGCCTCAAATTCGCCGTATTGTTGAACAAGATACTATGCCACCAAAGGGAGTTCGTCATACCATGATGTTCAGTGCTACTTTTCCCAAGGAAATCCAGGTATTGTCTGGCTTGAGGCTTTTTTGACCTACAAGCTTAATGTATGTACTTTTTGAACTCCCCCAGTCTTTGTGGGGGAAAACAGTGGGAATTTTTTTGTCTACCTCCTAGATGCTTGCCCGTGACTTCCTGGATGAATATATCTTTCTGGCTGTTGGCAGAGTTGGCTCTACATCTGAGAACATCACACAGAAAGTAGTGTGGGTGGAAGAGTCAGACAAACGGTCATTTCTGCTTGACCTGCTAAATGCCACAGGTAAAGACTGTTTGGGAGAATTTCAACACAGCTCTAATGGCTCAGGTAATGAGAATCTATGTTAGGTGGAGGAAAAGCTGTTAGTCTTTTCCTCCGTTTTTTCATATGTTGTGAATGTTTTGGCTTTGACTTAAAACAGTATGCATGCAAATAAACTACTTGGGTAATATTAATATCATGGGAGGGGGAATGGCCTTGGTACTCATCTCTCATTGAATGAAGTAATGTAATAAATACACAATTAAACTGGAGCAGAAGATAAGAAACTGCCTTTTACCACAGTGTGGGGGTGCTAAATATTTGCAGATGTAGCATTACTGGTGGCAAATCTGTGGTTTAACTTCTTGCATTAGGTAAAGATTCACTGACTCTGGTGTTCGTGGAGACTAAAAAGGGAGCTGACTCTCTGGAGGACTTTCTCTACCACGAAGGATACGCTTGTACAAGCATCCATGGAGATCGCTCTCAGAGAGACCGAGAGGAAGCTCTACACCAGTTCCGTTCAGGCAGAAGCCCAATTCTGGTTGCCACAGCAGTAAGTCCCTAACCTTTTTTTTTTCTTCCTATAAGATGTTTAGCTTATTTCACTTGATTCTTGTGAAACTTTGCTAAGAGCTGACAGTTGAACTTCTTCACCATTAGGTTGCAGCAAGAGGATTGGACATTTCAAATGTGAAACATGTCATAAACTTTGACTTGCCAAGTGACATAGAAGAATATGTACATCGCATTGGTCGTACAGGCCGTGTGGGAAACCTTGGTAAGACTCTTTAAGTGCATTGTCTACTAAAAGATGCTCTTCAAATGTAGTATTCCATTGGGTTATAAGTAACATTATATACATTCTCTAATAGAGTAAACTTGAACTACAAAACGAAGCTTACTTTTGAGCTACTACTTCAGACAAACCCACTTCTAGTCTTTGCAGCAGTAATCTTCATTTCAGTTTAATTGAGCAAAATTCCATGCAAGTCTTATTGCTCCAGTGTCTCTTCCGTTGGTACCTTCACTGCCTATTTGACAAAACGCAAAGAAAGTGTTCTTAAAATAAACGTGCTGGGTCATCATATATTTTGTTATAGCAGTCTCAGATGTGGCAGAATGTGGGTAAAATGGAGCAGGAGACCTACTAATCTCCCCCAAGGAGTTCAGTCACAAATTTAATTTTTTTTAACAAGCATCAGCATGGAAGTGCGTCCTCTGGAATGGTGGCCAAAGCCTGAAGGGGCATACAAATGTTTAGCATATCTGGCATGTAAATACTTTGCAGCGCTGGCTACAAAAGTGCCATGCAAATGCCTGTTCTCACTCTCTGACATTGTAAATAAGAGGGCAGCATTATCTCCTGTAAGTTTAAGCAAACTTGTTTCTCTTGGTGATTGGCTGAACAAGAAGTAGGACTGAGTGGACTTCTAGGCTCTAAAGTTTTACATTGTTGCACAACTGCACTCCAACAAGACAAAAAAATCTACATTTGTAAATTGCACTTTCACAACAAAAATTGCACTACAATACTTGTCTGTGGTGAATTGAAAAATACTTTTGTTGTTTTTACTGTGCAAATGTTTGTAATAAAAATATCGAGCACTGTACACTTATGCAGAATACAAATTGAAATCAATATATTTGAATGTTGAAAAACCAAATTTTTTAATAGTTAGATTGGTATTGTGTTAACAGTGTGACTAAAACTGATTAATTGCAATTACATTTTAGTTAATTGCATATGTTAACTGATAAATTGACAGCCCTAGAAACCAGTATAGCAGAGTTCCAGTTGGCTTTTTAGAAAAAAAGCTGCTAAATACTTGCATGCAAGTGCGCATGGACCAACTGCCATTTATGCATGTTCTGTTAAAACAGACTATTTGGAATGCAGTCAGGTTGTTGCTGCAAGGGCTGGTATAACACCATAATCTGGATTAAAAGTATACCAAATCCTGTAGGCTGGTTACCTAACATCAGGTTAATAAAGCAACTTGCCACAAGAGAAGGCTCATTGAGAGCACGCGCGCTCTCTCTCTCTCGCGCTCTCTCTCAATATGAAGCAGAAGTGTCAAAGTGAATTCCCAGGGAAGGAAATGGGAAACAAAAACATTTGGATGTTTGCTGACTTAAGTCTCGGAGTAAATTCAGCATCTGCTAGGTATCTTCCTACCTGATAACCCAATTACATAGTATTCTCAGGCAATACAGGAAAAAAAACCTTTAGCTGTCAAACCTCAGGTAAAGAGAAACTAGCAAGCTTGCATGCACTCCTTCAAGCCTAGTGGTGTCTGACAGATACTTACTTTTATTAGGCAGCTTCCTGTCCCAAGACCGATTTCAAGTATCTTTAAAGTTCAGTACAGGCCTAGCCTGTTCAATATAAAACCCACCAACTAACTTCGTTTGTTTGTTCTCCTGTTAAGACCCTTTCTGTGTAGCTTAGATGAACTTGGACTTGAAGCATCATACCAAGTTACCTAATGTTGAGAATCAATTTCTTTTTTTTTTTTTTAAGGCCTTGCCACCTCATTCTTCAATGAGAGGAACATAAACATCACCAAGGACTTGCTAGATCTCCTTGTTGAAGCTAAACAGGAAGTACCATCGTGGTTGGAAAACATGGCTTATGAGCAGATTCATAAGGGTGGCAGCAGTCGTGGGCGTTCAAAGAGGTAACTTGACTAATATTTATTATTAATTAAGGGCATAATCTATTTTATGCCAGTTCCATGGTTGCAGATTCAGGTTCCTATTGCCTAAACCTTTGCTTTAATTACACTTCAGATTGGAGAGTTAGCTAAAACTCATCCATGTTGATATATTTTAGTACTGCTGTCTCTGATTGCACTGTGGTGCCTCTAAACTGCTCCAAGTTGTTGGTCTTTACTATGAAGGAAGGCAAAATGTTGAGTTGGAAATACAAATGATCTTTGAGAATTTGCTTTTCCATTAGAAACAGAAGTTTTTCTTTAGTTGGCTTTAAACTGAGCCCCTCATAGGAAGCCACATCTTGTCGTGTGTAAGTCCCCTCTATGCTAAAATGTCCTATTCTGAAAGTCTCCAAAATCCAGTTAAAAGAGGAGTTGTTCCTAATCAGTTTAAGAGCTGGATGATAATTTTGGGATGAGGAACAAGTAAGACCAACTATAAACAGTTGGAAAACCAGACTTACAAGATTTACTGTAAAGTGGGTTCTGACATTAAGCTGCTAAGCAGCTGAATTTGTTTAGCAAGTTAGCCCCACTCACTAAATCAAAGTATATTGTACTGCATTTTTATTGTTCACCTATAAAGTGCTTTTGCTTTATTTACATGTTAAAGGGAGCAGGATTATTTGTTTTGGAAAGGCAACAAAAGTGTGCTTTTTCCACTTCGAATAGAATAGATGTTTTTTATCTTTTTTAAAGCTGCTGTTATGCAGTATAAAGCAAAGTCTCAATCATATTGCATCAGCTGAGACACTTTTTACTGCTGTATGTGATACTTATTCTGTCCTATTAACCAATAAATTGCTGCTATGTGGACAAGAATATTTCTCAGTGCAGTGCTATACTGTGGGTTCCAAGCCAGTAAACATGGGGCTGAAGATATCTTTGTAGATGGCTATAGATTAAGAGGGAGTGATCTCCTCCTTCATATAGGAAAAACAACTCTAAATGGTGCAGCAGAATACATCAGCAGTATAATTAGTTTTTTCATATTACTTTTTTAATACAAAAACAGTGACATTTCATAAGCAATGATATATAGGTATCAGTTTGTGGAGTGTATTAATGGTATGTGTCACTAGTTCCTTAAATAGCTAGTACTGCTCTTCAGCTGTTTCCTCTACCCCAGTTGTACAGGGTGGGTTGTACTGCATCAGACCTACAACTGAACTCGAGAAAAGCAACTCTTGTGAATGTAGAATCCTACATTAACTTGCAGTAGGTTATGGTTTATTCAACTGAAAAGTAAGCTACGTTAGACCTTTTCCTCAGCTTATTTCAAATGGAATGTTAACCGACTTATGCTGTCCAACTAGCAATGAGAGGCTTGCAAGCAACAAACACTGGTGCTGAAACTAAGCAATAAGGGCACTGCTATATTTGGCAAATATTCATTTCAAACAGCTTTACAAAACTCCACCTTAGCTTTCAAAGCTGCTATCTTAATTGCATTCTACCAGAATGCACTAACACACTGAATAATATTTCTTTCTGTATAGTCGGTTCAGTGGAGGATTTGGTGCCAGAGACTATCGAACAAGTAGCGGTGGCAGTAGTAGCAGCTTTAGCAGTAGTCGACCAGGCAGCAGCCGCAGCGGTGGTGGCAGTAGCAGCAGCAGCCATGGAGGCAGCAGAGGATTTGGAGGTAATTGTCTGTCTTGTAATCAAATACAAAGGAGGGAGCTGGTGGTGGCAGCTTCAAAACAAGCTCTGAATCTTTTTAAGGAAAACTAGGTCTTGTCTTAAAACAAATAAAGTAGTCAACTCTTAAATTGGTCTGTAAGGGCTATGAATTTACTATAGTCTGTTACACTGAACCTAACCTAACAATTCAAAGGAGGATTTAGCTGGCACAGTATATTGGTTGTGGTACCCAAAATTATGGTAAGCAGGATACACACCAAAGCTTTCCTAATGTCTTAATTTTAGCTTTACAATACCATGTATGGTCAGTGTCTCTTTTTTTCTCTCCTCCTCCAGATCTCTCCTCCCTCCCCTCCCCCCCCACTCACTGTCTTGGTCCACAGAAAGATTCTGTCCAGGAAGAAGCAAAAAAAGGGGGTAGACTAGTGATTCTCAAACTTTTTTGTACTGGTGACCCCTTTCACGTTGCAAGCCTCTTGACTGCAACCCCCCTATAAATTAAACTTTTTTTTTAATTTGATCCCATTACAAATGCTGGATGCAAAGCTGAGTCTGGGTTGGGGGCCAACAGCTTGCAACCCCCCCATGTAATAACTTAACCCCTTGAGGGGTCCCAAACCCCCAGATTGAGAACCCCCTGGGGTAGACTGTAAGGATGTAAAGGTTTTAGTAAGTTGATGTGGTTTTGTTTTTCCCTAATAGGTGGTGGCTATGGAGGCGGCTTCTACAACAGTGATGGATATGGAGGAAACTATAACTCCCAGGGGGTTGACTGGTGGGGCAACTGAATCTGCTTGCAGCAGATATCCTACCAAACAAGCTAATATGGAAACCACATGTAACTTAGCCAGACTATACCTTGTGTAGCTTCAAGAACTCGCAGTACATTACCAGCTGTGATTCTCCACTGAAATTTTTTTTAAGGGAGCTCAAGGTCACAGAAGAAACAAAAGAACAAGCAGCCCTATTTTGAAGGTGAAGAGTCCATTGCTGTAGTCAGGATTAACTCCCCTCCCAGCCATCCCCAACCCCGAACTGCATTTCTGATTTTGTGACTGAGGATCATTTGTTTGTTAATGTACTGTGCCTTTAACTTTAGACAACTTTTATTTTGATGTCCTGTTGGCTCAGTAATGCTCAAGATATCAATTGTTGACAAAATCAAAATTACTGAACTTGAGCTAAAATCAAACCTTGGCACACAGGTGTGACAACTTAAACAGGAATCATCGATTCATCCATAATATTACAAAAACTTATGCGGTAGCCTGCATTAGGGCTTTTGATACTTGCAGATTTGGAGAAAAAAAAAAACCAAACAAACATCTTGAAGCATATCAATGGAATTCGTTTCTAATGTGGCAAAACTGTACTAAGTTAAAGTTCTGATTTGCTCACTCTATCCTGGATAGGTACTTAGAACCTGATAGTCTTTAATAAGCCATTCCAGTCATGATGAGATGATGTATGGATACATGCATACATTAAAAGCACTGTTTTTGAAGTTAATGCAAGTAAATACAGCAATTCCTTTTTCAATGTTTAGGCAGATCATTAATGTGAGCTAGCCAAATGTGGGCAGAATATTACAGGGAATGTTTAAAGGTCTGATAACTTGAAATAGTTTTTAGGAGAATTCATCTATTTAGACTTTTTAAAAATGCCTGCCATATGAAATTGAAATGGTAGAATGGCTGACCACGACAGTGACCGGTCCTCCTTAAGGGCCTGACTGATTTTGGTCTAATAACGCATGCTAGTGTTGATGTTTTTTGGTCAAGAGGGTATGAACAGGAAGAATTATGCAGCAGGCTTTATTTTAATGCAGATTCACATTACTCTGTTCAAGCTGCGTTGAGATGTTAAACTGGCTTACTGTAGACTTTGTAAAATGGCTCCAGAAGAGTAACAAACAAATCTTGAGATCACAGAGGTTGGAAATGTACATAACTGCACAAGGTTTCAATTCTGCTATTAAAGTGCAGTTTTAGTCAGTTTTAGTTGCATAGGTTTCCATTGTATTTATAGTCTGTTTATGCTAAATCTGGCCAAAGATAAGTATTGTCCACCAGTAAAATGCCTCTGCCACTTGGAATTTCTGTGCTAACTTTTGTGGCCAGAGCCATTATCAACTCTTAATCTACAGTGGCATAGGAAAATGGCAAAAATCTCCTAAAGTGCAATAGATTTTTTCAAGTGTATTGTGCCTTGTTCTAAAACTTTTATTAAGTAGGTGCACTTGACAGTATTGAGGTCATTTGTTATGGTGCTATTTCAATTAGTCTAGGTTTAGGCCCTTGTACATTTTGCCCATAACTTTTTACAAAATACTTCTTTTATTGCACATTCAGAGAATTTTATATATGTCTTGTGTGCGTGTCCTTAACTTCCAATCTTATTTTGTCTCTTGGAGATTGAACGCAGCTTGTCTAAGGAGAAGGAACTAGATTCTAAAATTTATTTGGGACCATGGGAATGATAGCTGGGAAGAAAACTATTTGCACACGAGATTTCTAGATACTTTTTGCTGCTAGTTTTGTGTAATATTTATTGAACATTTTTGACAAATATTTATTTTTGTAAGCCTAAAAGTGATTCTTTGAAAGTTTAAAGAAACTTGACCAAAAGACAGTACAAAAACACTGGCACTTGAATGTTGAATGTCACCGTATGCGTGAAATTATATATTTCGGGGTAGTGTGAGCTTTTAATGTTTAAGTCATATTAAACTCTTAAGTCAAATTAAGCAGACCCGGCATTGGCAGTGTAGCCATAACTTTCTGATAGTAAAACAAAAATTGGCAACTTAAAATTAAACATGCCAAGGTTTTGATACACTTGTCTTAAGATATTAATGAAACACTTCTAAACACTGATGTGAAGTGTCCAGATTCTCAGATGTTTGTTTGCGTGAGTTTTGTTTAGTTGTGTGTGGTTTTGTTTTTGTTTTTTATTTTTCAGTGAATGTCTGGCACATTGCAATCCTCAAACATGTGGTTATCTTTGTTGTATTGGCATAATCAGTGACTTGTGCATTTTAGCAAGTTTTATCAGCCAGCAATATTTTCAGTTCAGAAATAAGGATTAAAAATCATATGCAAAGAATGCATTTAAACTTGCTGAATGTAAAAATTCAACTTCAAGTCACTGTAGGTTTAGTAATTGCTTATTGTATTAGTTTAGGTGCTAGCACTGCATGTGCTGTGCATTACTCTTGATTTTATTAAAATAAAAAGTTGAACTGCACAGAGTCCACTCATTTTAAGTGTCGCTGTTTCACGTATCATGCCTGTAAACTGAATAATTTGGTGCAATCTCTGATCTTGCAACTTCATAGCACATTAGAGGGCTGGCTGAGATAATGAACAGTCTGGCACCTGACACATTTATGCTAGTACATAATACAGTAACAGTTGTCCTGTATAGCATCCATTGAGATGGGCAGGTGTTGCCTCAGTTGTAATGAGAGATCTGTATTCTGCAGTAAGTAGACATAAAAGGTGAGGTGTGGGGTGTGGTTTTTCTCTTCTCCTCTCTCCCTTCCCCCCCCCCCCCCCCCAATCCCTTACAGTGGTTTAAGCATTGGCCTGCTAAACCCAAGGTTGTGAGTTCAATTCTTGAGGGGGCCATTTGGGGATTGGTCCTGCTTTGAGCAGGGGGTTGAACTAGATCTCCTGAGGTCCCTTCCAATCCTAATAATCTAAGATTCAGCCCCTGCATGCCAGGTGAAAGGGCTCTAAAAGTCTCTGATCTGGCATGGGGACACAGCTTACTGAAACTGAGGAAGATTGCCACAAGTTGTCTTTTGGGGACACAATCACAAACGGGTTTAGGGTATGCAGTGGGTAGGAGACAGTGGAACAGAGCTGCTAAACTTTTAGAGTAGCCTAGAATTGGGAGGGTGTGAAAATGTTAGTCACACTAGGCTTCACCTCCCTGGGACAGCAAATTCTAAGCCCTGATTCCCCCTGGAGAGACTAGAGCATAGGAAAAAGTTAAGCTATTTTTCATGGGATTAAAATGTTGATTAAAAAAAATATCCAGGGCCTGTGTTTTCTTGGTAAATGTTACAGCTGCAGATTGACTCATGGTGTACCTTTTTACTACAGAAAATTTGAAACAGCTTAAAGTCCGGTTAGCCTGAATTTTCATTTTCAGAATGATTACACTAGCCAGATCCTGATTTATGAAAATGTAAAGACCTCTTACACATGCAAAACTGGTTGGTTGAAAAGGAGAGATCCTGAAGTGCACAGCTACTGTTCCTGTAGTAGCAATTAAGTCATGCCTCCAAGTCCCACTTATGCTTAGTGGAATATACCAAATTGAAACAGTAAGGTGTCACTACATCACATTTGGGTATTTTGATGTGCATTGGCTAATGGAAAAACCCTCCACTGTGGAAAGGTTGCAAAAACTAAATATTGAACTGTTCCAACATTTGTTACTGTGAGATGTCAAATTCTAACAGGGTGGTACAGCTTTAGCTTTTGTTCAGCTAGAGCGATCATCTTTTTAGCAAGGGTTTGTTAAAATGAACATGGCCCTCTAACTATAGTTCCATCTCTGCAATGGAACAGGCCAGACTCAGTTTTATGAATAGGGTTTTTTGAGTGGCTCTAAACTTTGCAATTTTTAAATTCTAATTTGTGTGCAATAGTTCAGTTTTATAATGTTTGTTCCAACATTCCTTTGCTATTTCTGGCTTTAAAACTCCTTTCAACCAAGGGCATGTGCAATTGACAAAGGTTGGCCATATGTACACTAAAGCTGTTGAACTGAAATGGGGAGCTAAATGAAGGACAGATGTCTTCAGGCTTGGTGTAAATGACTTTTAAAAACTACTGCACCAGAGACTGAAACCTAATGCTTGGTGTGAAAATTCTAAATGTGGGGTTCTGAAAATACTGGCACTTTTTTAATGTGATTTGGGGAATGTGGGAATATTTGGCCTTTGCTAGAAGCTGGGACATATCACATGATAAAAACACTGTTCTGTTCATGGCCTCTGAAAAACATGGGGCTAGATGGGACTGTTGGAGAACAATAAAATGGCCATACTGGATCAGACCAAGTGGTGAACTGAAGCAATTATCTGCTATTCAGTGCATAAGGAAAATTAGAATTTTCCTTTCAGAAGTAGATCATTTTAAGATGGGAGTTTTTTCTGGGAAGAGGAGGGAACTGTTCAAACAATTCCATAGTGCAGCCCTGAGAGCATCAGTCATGTGTGGCCCTATTGTACAAGGTGCTCTGTACAATACTGAATTAAGTATGTAAAGGTAGATAATGGGGGAGTGAAACTGAGACAATATTGAACACTAGAAAGCACATCTGCTGCCTGGCTATTGTGGAGTCTTGTTCCACACAGGCACCAGGACAGGAGGGATTTGAAGGACAACAAGGCTGCTTTGTGGTTGTTTTATGGGGAGTGGTTCCTGGGCATGAAAGGTGGAATGGGCAGAGCATCCCTCTACATTCTCTTGAGTCGTAATTTAAAACAGACCAAATAGAAAAATTTAAGGAGGCTCAAAGTAACAAACTGTTACCAAAATGCATTACAAGGTCAATACATTTTTCTCTCCTAGATAAAGCAGGGCTTCAGCTACTGCCCACTGATTCAACTGGTCTTTCACTGCCCAGAGAAATGGGTTACTGGGGCGTGATTGTACTATACAGCTACAGGAGCTATGATAGTATCTCAGGAAAGTGAGTCTCATAGTAGAAGTGTCTCAGTGCATTGTGATAACAGCTGCCTTACCCCTGCTCCCAAGAAGTCAATGTGGCTTTTGCCTCTGACTTGAATGGGAGTGCAATCAGCTGCTAATTAGCCCACTCAAGTTTTGTAGTCATAATTTCTTAATGAACTTTAGGGGGCAAAGCTGGTAAAATAAGATTACTTTCCACTTTTAAGTATAAAATTCAAAGCTTACCAAAACTGTAAGAGGCAAATGTCTAAAGGGAATACTGGTATGATGTAGAGGTTATTTTCAAAAGACCTCTCAAGTATGTTTAAAGAATTAAGCACTAATCTCTATAAAAATTGGTCATGACAATTGATAGTGTCTGAGATGGATTCATGGCACTTGTGCCAGCAAACCTGGCACCACCACCTCAAACAATGAGTGGAACAAGTACTGACACGTTACACCATAAGCATAAGACTGAAAGGAGGAGCTGGTGTGTGGGGGAGAGAGAGATGGATGCATAGAGTAGCTGAAATGACAGCAAAGATTGATGCAAGAAACCTGGCTGGCAAAGCGCATTGGGCTCCCTCTGCTTCTGTTCTGAAAGCCTTTGTCATAGTCTACCTACCTACATGGTTATGAAAAGCACTGTGAGGTGTTTGGTGCACACACAAACATGTTTAAGTGTGTAGTTAAAAACGGGTAATACCTCAGGCATGTCTCGAGACACTCCTCCAGAAAGAGGGTGAGAGCCACTTATTGCCAGGGGAACCACTGTGTATGTATGTTCTACAATTGGGGGGAGGGGTGCCTGCCAACTGAATGAAAAGCTGGCAGAGACAGAACATGAACACACAGTGTTAAACATTGGGGCAGGACCCTATCTTGAGGTGCACAACAAGGGTCTGTGCTGGTATATTTAGGAGTGCAGAGAGAGACTGACATCCTTCATCTTGGGCAGTGGTCCTCAAACTATCAGACATCTCCCCCACCCCAGGTCAACATGGACAAATGGGCAGCCTCCCCCTGCATGGTGGGGGAGTGCTACCCAGTCCCGCTCTGCTCTTACTGTAGCTCAGCCCACCAGCCCTGACTCCACTCTTCCCTCCAGGGGGCCATGGCCAGAATCCATTAGTGGGGGTGGGGGTCCCAAGGAAAAATTAGTGTGCTACTGATCTAGGACATTAACAGCCAGCAGGTTTACTTCACTGAAAAGAAATCACAGCCATTTCAACTTTTTTGATTGAAAACAGTAATGAGAACTTTGGGTGAGATTAGACAAGAGCAGAACTAGTTTAGTGTCTGCTTTTATATGTAACTACTTGTTTCCGATATGCACTAGAACTTGAAGCTCTGTTCTTTTATAATAAACCATCACTATAAATACAAGCAGTGGGGGAGAGAGGACAAAGGGGGGCGTTCAACCAAGCTGCGTTCCAAAGCATAACTAATAAGCTGCAGTTACTCCTGGGGGAACCCAGACATCCAGAACCTGCTTAGTTCTCCATACCCAAACACCACCCTCTTGAGCCTCAACCCCTGCATCTGGAGCTCTCCCTTCCCCCCCATCCCTGTACTCAGAGCCCCCCAACTAGCTGCACCCAGACCCCTGCCCCACTGATATGCCCACACCCAGAGCCCTCTGCTGAGCCCCAATCACTTTCACCTAGAACCCCCCTGCAACAACCCTCTGTGCATCCAGATCCCCCCACCCCACTGAGCTCCCTGTACCCAGGTTGTCCCACACCTGGATCCCCCCTTCCAGTAAAAAATATCCTTCAAGTGCTTGCTCACTGCCAACCCACCGGGTGTTGCTAGGGTAAAAATTCTCCAAGGATCATGCACACCTAACTCGAGTGGATATGAGCAACACATCTCGAAGAACAACAGTTACAAAGGTGAGTAATGGTCTTTTACCTCACCCGTTCTGTCTCTCTCTCATATAACTAACCTGGCCAGAGAGGCAGAGAGCTGGAAGCCACTGCTTGTGTTGCCACAAGCTGGTGGTTTTGAGGGAGCTGATCCGCAGCTGGCATAGACAAGAATCCCATCCACACGCACTAAGGGCAGGTGGTGGTGAGGTGCCACGGGAACCCTGGATCCCCTGGGAAGTGGCACAGGGTGTGTCAACCATGGCTTGCTCCTGCCAGCCCACTCAGGCTTGTGGGGCTCTGCCTGTAGGACTTTTTCATTACTATGTAGACTTCTGGGCTTGGCCTGTTTGAAATGCATCCAGTGTAGGCTGCAATCCTTCCCCTTTGCTGGGGGGAGGCTTCAGATAGTGGCTGCCACTTTGACTTAAAGTAATGCCATGCCTCCTCCACATTCAGATCCTTGAGGTCTTCAGTCCAGTCAGTTTCTCTAACTAATTCCCTTAATTTTTTTAAAGTTTGCCTTTTTGAAATCAAGGCACATTTCAATAGTCACAGATCTATTTTTGTTTATCCTTCCATTTAGTTTAAACTGAATTAACTCATGATCACTTGAACCAAAGAGTTTTTCTATGAGGTCCTCGCTACTTACAAATACTAAATCCAAAATGGCATCCTCTCTTATTGGTTTGGTGGCTATTTGGTGAAGAAATTTGTTGGCTATCACATCCAGGAATATCTGGGCCCTATCATTATAAGTAGCATTTGTCCCCCAATCTAGATCTGGGAAATTAAAGTCTCCCCTAATCACGCAATTCCCAGTAGTAATTATTTCATTAAAAATATTAGAGGTCTTTAGCCATATTCCAATTGATCCTGGGGGTCTGTATCAGACCCCCAGCATTATCCCAGTGGAGCCTCTGCTGTCATTCTTCCCCAAAGTGATTTTGACCCCAAACAGATTCCATTTTATCCATTCTAATTTCTTTACCATCTACCTCATCATGAATATACAATGCTACTCCACCACCTTCACTATTATTTCTGTCTTTTCTGAACAGCACATACCCTTCATTACTTGTATTTCAGTCATCACAACTATTCTACTATGTTTCTGTTATCCCTATAATATCTGGTTACACTTCCTGCACCGGTAGTTCTAGTTCCTCCACTTCATTACCCAGACTCCTTGCATTGGTGTATAGACATCATAGTAGTTCCTGCTTGGCATCACTCAGATTCCTTGCCAGATTAGGTAAGGTCATTTTACAGCCAGTATTACCTACCTGGCTGTTACCGTCAGTGGTACTGGCACAATCTTTCCTCTTGCTGTCCTTTCTCCTACCCTCTGTTGTTTCTTTCTCCATTGCTGTATCCTCTTTCTTTTGATTTTTCTCCCACTCAGTGTTAGAATCAGGCAAGGAGCTTGCATGAACATCTGCCAACCATCTCCCCTAAATTCCTAGTGTAAAGCTCTTTTAATCAGTTCTGCCAATCTCCATCCCAGAAGTTTATTTCCCTCCCTGCTGAGGTGGAGTCCATCCCATGAGAACTGTCCTCTGTCCATAAATACCTCCCAGTGATCGAACATCCCCAAACCCTCCTTATAGCACCACTGCATAATCCTCATAATCCTGTCTCTTGTCTCACCTTCGTTCTCCTCCTCTAGGGACAAGTTGAATCCCACTGAAAAGCATATGGGCCTCCATTTCTTTAAGCATCATTCCCAGCCTGGCATAGTTTTCCTTGGTGCATCCCAGCAAGAATCTAGCAATATAATTTGTTCCCACATGAAGGACAAACAGGTCATCTTATCACATCTGGCTGATGGTTCAGGAACTGCTCCTTCTTTTCAATCTTTTTTAAATAGTTTTACAATAGAATTATATGTTTTAAAGTCTTAGTGTAAATAGTTAGGTATAAGTTCATCTTCAGTTCTGGGATGGGACAGCCTCAAACCAAGCAGCCAGGTTTTAATCACTGTGTCTCCTGCCTTTCGGTCTTCTCGGAGTCCAACAGGACTACAAGGCGGTAACATGTTGAAGGACACGGTCCATCGAGATGCTTGATTAGTTCAACCTTCATGCTGAAGGCTCCCAAAAAAAGGCAGAATAGGTTGCAAGCAATATTGTTGTGGGAAACATTGGCAGCCAAGCCAGCAAGGTCTGAGCCTCTTAGAGGAGCTGAAAGATTGCATAGACTCTCCTCTGCCCCTAATTCATCTAGCAATAAAAGCCAACATAATCTCTGAAAATCATGTCAACCATAGTTCTAGACTCCAAGAAAACACCAGTTCTGAAGGAAGATCCAAACCCAGCAGATCCCAAACACAGAAGGAGAGGTGTCAATCCATAAGGCAGACATTCAGCTCAAGAGAAAACTAAGGAACCAACCATAGGGCCAGAAAGCATTGCTTAGATATGTCAGATCCCATTACATTGGATCCAAGCCTGCTGGATCAAAAGCAGTGATTTCCCTACCCCCACCCCGAGTTTTGTGAACTAGTTACATGCCAAATCTGGTGGCTGAACTTTGCGACTTTGTCCTCACCCACAACTATTTCACATTTGGGGACAATATATACCTTCAAGTCAGCAGTACTGCTATGGGTACCCACATGGCCCCACAGTATGCCAACATTTTTATGGCTGACTTAGGGGACGAGAGCTAAGGAAGCGTTGTTCTAACGCCCCTACTCTACTTGCGCTACATTGATGACATCTTCATCATCTGGACCCATGGAAAAGAAGCCCTTGAGGAATTCGACCATTATTTCAACAATTTCTATCGCACCATCAGCCTCAGCCTAGACCAATCCACAGAAGCGGTCCATTTCCTTGACACTACTGTGCTAATAAGCGATGGTCACATAAACACCACCCTATACCGGAAACCTACTGACCGCTATACTTACCTACATGCCTCCAGCTTCCATCCAGGACACACCACACGCTCCATTTTCTACAGCCAAGCTTTAATATACAACTGCATTTGCTCCAATCCCTCACACAGAGACAAACACCTATAAGATCTCTATCAAGCATTCTTAAAACTACAGTACTCACCTGCTGAAATGAAGAAACAGATTGACAGAGCCAGAAAAGTACCCAGAAGTCACCTACTACAAGACAGGCCCAAAATAACAGAACACCACTAGCCGTTACCTTCAGCCCCCAACTAAAACCTCTCCAGCGCATCATCAAAGATCTACAACCTATCCTGAAAGATGATCCCTCACTCTTACAGATCTTGGGAGACAGACCTGTCCTCGCTTACAGACAGCCCCCCCAACCTGAAGCAAATACTCACCAGCAACCACAGACCACACAACAAAAACACTAACCCAGGAACCTATCCTTGCAACAAAGCCTGATGCCAACTCTGTCCACATATTTATTCAAGTGACACCATAATAGGACCTAATCACATCAGCCACGCCATCAGGGGCTCGTTCACCTGCACATCTACCAATGTGATATATGCCATTATGTGCCAGCAATGCTCCTCTGCCATGTACATTGGCCAAACCGGACAGTCTACGCAAAAAAATAAATGGACACAAATCTCACATCAGGAATCATAACATTCAAAAGCCCGTAGGAGAACACTGGTCATTCAGTAACAGATTTAAAGGTGGCAATTTTGCAACAGAAAAGCTTCAAAAACAGACGCCAACAATAAACTGCTGAACTTGAATTAATATGCAAACTAGATACAATCAATTTAGGCTTAAATAGAGCCTGGGAATGGCTGAGCCATTACACACAGCTAATTTATTTCCCCATGTTACGTATCCTCACACCTTGTAGTCAAACTGTCTGAAATTTTTCTCCTGCTGACAATAGCTCATCTTAATTAATTAGCCTCTTAGAGTTGGTTGGGCAACGCCCAGCTTTTCATGTTCTCTGTATGTGTATATATCTTCTCACTATATGTTCCATTCTATGCATCCCATGAAGTGGGCTGTAGCCCATGAAAGCTTATGCTCAAATAAATTTGTTAGTCTCTAAGGTGCCACAAGTACTCCTGTTCTTTTTGTGGCTACAGACTAACACAGCTGCTACTCTGAAACATGCCAATTTAATGACTGTTTGGAAATTTGAATTGAAATTGAAACATTAATACACACTTTAAAAGCATATACTGTGTATGATAAAATACGTGTATCTGAAGAAGTATAATAGATTTGAAAAGTATGAACATAGACTAGCTTCCTTATACAGCTGTTGTTTTTTATGACAATGTCAGTCTATTCATTTCGGTGTTGTTGGCCAACCTAATCATTTCAAATGATGATTTGTAAGCAAAGTCTAAATGGGCTCTCCCTGACAGCTAGTGATGAGCTGGGGCTGGGGGGAAAGGCTTCAGGACCAGATTGTATTTACATTCACACCTAAGCTACCTAGGTATCCAGCAAACAGTGGTATTGCCCCAGTGATAGATTTTGGCTGGGGTTGGGTTACAAATCACTTGAATGCGGGCGTGGGGGAGGGGAATGAAATGTTGTTCTTATTGTATGAGTAAAGGGCAGTAGAACTGTACTTAGCCTGTGCTGATTGAGGGCATCAAGAGAGAGGGTGGGGACCTGACCCTCTCCATTGTTTAAAGCCAGAGCTGATTAGGCTCCATAGACAGTCTTTCGGTCTGAAATCACTGATAATCAGGTCTAAGTGCTTAGTCCTACTGTGGGGACAGTGTTCCTGTGGGGACAGTGTTTTTGTGTAAGAGACGGCCCAGACTGCACTAGCAGTGACGTTCCCCCACTGAGAGCTTAGCTGAAATCACCGAGAGCTGGGTGGAACCTCAAGAGATCAACTCGCAGAGGTCACGGTGGCAGGTGGCAGCAGAAGGTGACTGCGCAGGGCCATTGGCAACAGAGTGGTGGAGTGAACGGTGGCACAACGAACAGCAGTGGCCAGAGCGAACGGTGAGCAGCTGGAGGAACGAGCAAGGTGCCTTCTTGCCCCCCACCTGGGAGGTGAACTCACGTGAAAGCACCTCTTACCAAGGACAACACCGGTGAGTGGTGTGCGGTGGAGGGAAAAGTGAGGGGCACGTTAAATAAACATTTGTTTGTTGGACTATATTTTAGCGACTTTGCTCCAGAATGCTAGATTTGTGACTGGGAATGGAAACTTATATAAATATGTTTCCTACTAGGCCAAGATTTTTAAAATGCAGTATTTGCCAAGGTTGTTATCTCACATCGTTGCTATCTTGAGAGGTCATTATGTTGGGGAGTTTCTGTACTAAATATTTCTTATGTAAAAATTAATTATAATAATAAAAATGGTCATACTGGGTCAGACTAATGGTCCATATAGCCCAGTATCCTGTCTTCCAACAGTGGTCAAGGCAAGGTGCTTCAGAGGGAATGAACAGAACAGGGTATCATCAAGTGATCCATTCCCTGTCGCTCATTCCCAGCTTCTGGCAAACAGGCTAGGGCCACTCAGAGCATGGTGTTGCATCCCGTCCCATCCTGGCTAATAGCCACTGATGGACCTATTCTCCAGGAATTTATCTAGTTCTTTTTTTAATGCTGTTATAGTTTTGGTCATCACAGCATCCCCTGACAAAGAGTTCCACGGGTTGACTTTATGTTGTGTGAAGAAGTACTTCCTTTTGTTTTTTAAAACCTGCTGCCTATTAATTTCATTGGGTGACTGCTAGTTCTTGTGTTATGTGAAGGATTAAATAACATTTCCTTATTCACTTTCTTCACACCAGTCAAGATTTTATAGACCTCTATCATATCCCCCTTAGTCATCTCTTTTCGAAGCTGAAAATTCCCAGTCATTTTAATTTCTCCTCCTGTTTCATACCCCTAATAATTTTAGTTGCCCATCTCTGTACCTTTTCCATTTCCAATCAATCAGCCCAACTTTCATGAGTCTAGTGCTCTTCCCATCCCAAAATTATTTATGATTTGTATTACCATAGCCTCTTGGTGCCCCAGTCATAGACCTTTGTGCTCGGCGCTGTACAGACACAAAATAAAAAGATGGTCCCTGCCTTAAAGAACTCACACCTACATTGCCATTGCAGCCTGTATCTGGCTAACAGCTGCGCTGGTTCATTTGCCATCCATAGGCCACCATTCTAAATCCTTCCCGAATCACCTTTTAGCTGCCTGTCTTGCCATGGCACCAGCCAACTGCCACATCCTTTTCTTATGCAAATGACATTTTCTATCTCCTCACTTTCATGATTCAGCATTTCAGATGTAAACAGTTCACAGCACTCAAATGGAAATAATGCCAGATTTGTGTGGGCTGCACTGCAGGTAAATTTAGGTCCAGAGAGAGGAATGTCCCTTGTAATACGGGCTTCTTGAGAAGGATGCCTAGAAGTGTTATGTTAGTCTGCTATTTCTTTTTATACAATGCCAGCTTCCTCTAAATATCCCCTAAATAACCCTGGTTGACAAGCTGTAGTCTGACACTCTAGCATTCAATTGCTGAATTTCATGGGTGGGGAAAAATAAATGAATGTTGCTTCATGATTTGCCTTGGCACTGCAGTATTGAGCTCCCTAAGGGAACCTGCACACTGGAAATTCAGAGATTAATTACATCTCCATTTTAATCCTTCCCTATAAATGGAATCATATCTGTGAGCTCCAGCTGGGACTGGACTTAGCTCTCTACCCTCTTACCCACAGCCACAACGTGCACCCAGACGTAAGGTTGCAAGATTGTTCACTGAGGGGGCTTTGCTTTGGATCCATCTCCTAGTTTCTGAATGTGTTTGGAATTGGAGAAAGCAACTCTAAAATATTCCAAGTGACAGCTGTGAAATTGCACTCAGATCTGGGGACCATGTGAAAGACTACACAATAATTGCTCTTTCTAGGATGATGGAGTCAACATTGGAAGGGGGGGGGGCAGAAACTCAAGTCCTGTCACCTCTACTGTAACTACATCACTTTGCATATTCATATCAGAGCAAGGAAAGTGCAGCCCTTCCTTAGTCAAAGAACTCTGTGCTGCACATGAAATAAAATGACAGCGTGACTAAAAAATGTTACCCTCTATGTGCAGGGCTAAAAGGGAACATTCTGGGTTTATGTAAAACAGCACAGTGATATTTCTAGGTTGTAAATGTTAGATTGGGTGGGATTCTCAATTCTCAAGAGCCAAACAGGGATAGGCCCCAAATATAACCTCCTTTTTATACCTGTTTGCAAAAAATCTATGCCATTCCCATGTATCTCAAAACAAATGTTTAATCATTCCTCTTAAAAATCAGTGCCAGCTGACCAAACATACTTAAGATAAACCCTACAAATGAGTGGCTGTGCATGTTGGAAAGAGATATGAAAGTTAAGAAGCAGATTCCAGTTTCTAAGAACTTCCAGGCAGTTATAAATAAAGAGATGCTAAGGTCAAAGCTGTGCTAAACTATTTAACCATTTATAGCCAAATAGATTTCATTCTAGGGTAGTTGAGACCTAATCTCCTTTTGAGATCTTTAATTGTAACTTTCAGTTATTCTATCAGATGGGCACTGTGCACCAATGAGAGTACAAAGTATTCCGGGCTTGCTGAGACATTAAAGATGACAAGGAAGGGGGAACATTTGGTTCTCGCCTTTTTGCTTTGTTTATGATGGATACAGAAGGCACAAAAAGTTTTCTTTCACCCCCACCTTCGGCAAGTCAAATCTGATCTCCCCTGACTTTGCTGAGCATAGATTTAGCATGGGAGAGGTCTCAGATGTGAGCATGAAATTTCTTGGCATTAATCAAAGAGACAGGAGTGTTGGATTCTTAAAGATGTATTTTCTTCTGTGTTTCTTAGACATTTGCGTTAAGTAGGTTTTAACAACAACAAAAGTGTTTTAAATGGCCTGAAGAAAAATAATTTATCTCCGTTAAGCAGGTTGCACACTCACAATATCCTTGATTGCCAGCAGCCTCATGGTTCTCCACAGATGCTTTCAGGAAAAACAGGGTCAAGAGGACCTGAATTTCTCAGGTAAAAATGAACAGGAAAAATGCTTTGAAAAAGGAAATTTTTCCGGCCATCACCTCATAAAGAAGCAAAAAGAGCACACATCCAATTTTTTTTCTTCATGCATCACCTTTAAATTACATTCAGTACAAGTCACCAATGGTAACTTAGAAAAACAAAGTGCAGATCTGCACTACAGTTTAAATCGAGCTAATTTGTGTCGCTCTGAGGTGTGAAACAGACACTCCATTTCCCCGAGCAACACAAGCTACAGCGACCTAAGTGCTGTCCACACTGGTGCTATGTCATCAGGAGATGCTCTCCTGCCAACGCAGGTTCTGCCTCTCACGGAAGTGGAGTAATTATGCCAATGGGCGAGCACCCTCCCATCGGCAGAGAGCATCTTCACCAGACGTGCTGCAACGGCGCAGATGCACCGAAGCAGTGCTTCTACTGTAGACCTGTCCAGAGACTCACTATGGTGAGGGGAAGGAGCAACAGTAAATGTGTCTGACAGGCATGTTATGAAGGTATCCATGAATTAGCTGAAGCTGCAATACAAGGAGGTGTGAATTAAAAGAATGGGCCAGGGCCCACCTTTCTCATGTGCGTGTACACACACAAAACCAATAAGGAGTCCGGTGGCACCTTAAAGACTAAGATTTATTTGGGCATAAGCTTTCATCGGTAAAAACCCCACTTCTTCAGATGCATGGAGTGAAAGTTACGGATGCAGGCATTATATAATGACACATGAAGAGAAGGGAGCACCTCACAAGTGGAGAACCAGTGTTCACAGGGCCAATTCAATCAGGGTGGATCAGACTGGATTCCTTGTCGTTTTTGTGGATACAGACTAACTCGGCTACCCCCTGATACTTGACACACACACACAAACCCAGCATAGGACAAGTCTTTGTTTTGTTATGTTATGTTAATGGCTCCAGCACCCTTACACTAATCATCAGGCAGTTTCAACATTTCCTTTTTGTTTGTTTGTTCAGTAAACGTGTTAATCAGACATGTAACTGGGTGCTGTACATAGTGCTGATTCACCTGACTGGGCTTTCCTTTCCAATGCCAGAGCTATTTCACAGGGACCTAGTTTCTGAACAAGGCCACAGGGATATGTGGCTGTTATTAATCAGCAAGGACACAAATAGCTCTTACTTGCTTTGCAGCTAAATCAAGCATATGCTACATTACCATGCACCTACAATCTTCATTTCCAGCATATTCACTTATCGTTGGGGCATTCCTAACTGATTTAGCCTCTGTCAATCAGGAAAAAGAAAAAAAAACAAGGAAACAAAGTAGCTGCAATAGAAAGCTCGTGCAGAATGCGGATGCAGCTTATTTAGTACATACCATAAAAACAAAACAAGCCCCCAACCTAATTAAAAGAACATTATTAAGATTACAAAGTCAAGCACTCAAAAATTATGTGCATGCGTTATGATGATGGGCCAGTTCTCAGCTGGTGTAAATTGCCATAGTGCTGTTGATGTAAATGGCACTACTCCAGTTCACATCCGTCAAAAATCTGGTGCAGACATTTTAATTACATGATCATATACTGTTGTTTCCCCAGACCCTCTGCCTAGTTAAGTGCACAAGCTGGAGGATACTCAGGGAATGAATGAGGGCTGTGCAATGAAACGAAAAATAAAGGAGTACTGGGCAGTTTTAACACAGAGATCGTTGAGATGTACTGCAGTTGTAAGATGACCATCTCTGCTGTAGCTGGGTGGCAGTGAAAACAAATGTACCCACAGCTTTCTTTTACAGCCTGGGGAGAGCTCTGCCAGTTTCCCCAGTAACCAGAGAAAAGATACTTTTTTTTTTTTTTTAATCCCAATTTTTGCTTTGAACCTAGTGCATTCTGGGACCGGACTCAGGCTGTTTACAGAAATGCCCCCTTCTAGGTTATGGGACTGAATGATGGGGCATAAAGCAGTTGAAAATTACAGCGAGGTTGGAGGTATAGTTTGGATAGGAAGATAACAATAATAATTCAGTTTAAGAAGCTGGGACTAGGGAACATCATGGGCTGAACTGTGGCCTTATTTGGCTTTAAAGAATTAAGAGTTGATCTTTCTCTGTGATTCAGCATTGTTGTTACTGCATGTGTGTCGACTAACAGAATTATATCTGCACACGACCCAGTGCATTCCAAGGGAGAAGAGCTTGATCTGTAACTGGAACTCTGCAACTCAAACTGACTTTCAGCTGTTTTCTAGTTACCGCTAAGTATAAGGTGCAGAGTTCCTTGTGGATCGTGGGTTTTGATAACAAAGCTTAGCTGAGCCTTGCCAGGAAAAATGATAAGCTCTGAAATAGGTTACAAATGAGCAGCAGTCAGTTTAATTAATTATAAAATTATTAAAGCTCTGTTCTTTTAGCTTGGCTTCCTTAGCGCCCATCCCAGTTTAAATAGAAGCAGTTTGCTCATTAACTTGGTACAGGTGTGACTGCACCATTCAGCCCCACCCATATCTGATGCACTTTAGTTCACTTTCAGAGCCACACCCAGTACAGGTGCAACAAATTAGTCACTACCCTGAAATGCAAATGCTTTTTGTTTGTGGTTTTCCATTCAAGGCTATTGCTTTGGGTGTTCTTTGCACTTGTAATGGCAAAAGAAAACATACCTGTATCAGAATTGCAGGAGGTCAGCTTAGGCTCCCATTCAGCTCAAATGGAACTGACAAACAGGCTTAAATGGAACTGGAATTCAAAGCTGAATAAGACTGTTGTCTGGTTCCAAAAACTAAATCCAAAGGCCTAATGTGGAGGGTGGATTATCCCACATCTAACTACCGTGGGGCCATCTGGTGCTAGCCATTGTCAGAGACTGCAGAGACCCTGGGTCTGAGCAAGTATGGTAACTCCTGTGTGCTACTAAACAAGGACAGAAGGAGGGCCTGTTAATTAGGCTGTGACACCATTCGTGCTTAGGAAACTTCTTTACACAGCTTGTTATTTCCTGCTCTACCAGATTTTTGTTGATTACATTTTATTGCAGCTCTATTTTTTTTTTTTTTTTTTTTTGGTCAGGGGTAACAAACATGCGGGAAGAGTGAAGTATGCAGATCTCAGACTACAGCCTCTGGGGAGAGAAACCACCACGATAAGCTACTATTAACTGGCTCTTCCTCTTTTGCTTCCAAAGGAGAAGAAAATAAATCAGCATGTCAATGTGGACAGAAGAAAATGTCTAGGATTTTCTTACTGAGAACACATGTGCCACCATTTCAGTAACAGCCTCTACTGATGCCTATCATTCTCCGATAGTTAATTGAACCAAATCCCATTGAAGTCAGTCACTTTTCCAAATTCTTGACAGTTTAATTTATCCCCTCTAATTACTGAAAGCGATTAGTGCACATTAGAGACTAATTGCTCACAATTTTCCATTTTGTAATAACCAATAACCACATTTTAAGTCTCTAGTTAAGCTTTATTGACTTAATCTCACTTTTGTAGAAATGTAAAAAACCCAACAACACAGCCATGACTGAGGATTTATTTTTGTATGGATAGCAGGGAGTTTAATGCTGCACTTCATGCACAGAGCTCAGAATGGAGTGATGAAGACAAGGAGTGGCATTCAGGAGAGCTGGGTTTAGTTCCTGGTTCTATCACATACTTCCTATGTGACCTCAATACCCTCACGCCTTTCAGGGAATTGTGGGAGTTTGGAGACAAATTCCCATAAATCCCTTGGTTCCTTCCCTTCCCTATTTTTCATGCCATTTTCGAGCTCACTGCCAAAAACATGGAAGCAGCACAGAGCAGCAATGCTCTCTTGTTCATTTGAAGGACAGGGCAGGTGAATCTTTTGTACAGATGAGCCTAGTGTTCAGACACAGGGTACCGAGGATCAGAGGCAGATTACCGATTTGTGGGGCCCTGGGCCAGAGCAAGTGGGTCCCCTCCCCACTCCTTCCACCTGCAGTCTCTTCCCACCCCTGCTCCTGCTAGGGAAATAGGGTCAGGGCACCGGGACTTGCCCCACTCTGCCCGCCTGGTGCTCCTGCCAGGGAGCAGGGAAGCCCCCGCACCCCAACCCTGCTACCCTCCAGGAACGCCAGGTGGGTGGAGCGGGTTGGGGCCCCTGGGCACAGGCCCTATTGGCCCTGTGGCTTATCTGCCACTGCTGAGGCTGAGCAGACAGTGAATAATGCTGATCAGGCAGCTACTGCAGGTATTCACTGACTGGTTGCATGTGGTCATTTTGGGTCCACACCCAACCAAGCACCAAGTGGTGGGACTAGATCATGATGCAAAGCTGGGATGGCCTAGCAGTGTCTTCAGAGCCCTCACTGGGAGGGCACGTTCCTCAAGTCTTGTGCTGAGCTCTCCACCCAGCCCTGCAGCACACAGGCCCCAGCATGATGAGAATTGCCCTCACAGGTGGTGACTGCCATCTGAAAGCTTGCAACCCCAGTTTGCTATTGCATGGCGGGCATTTAGTCTGGTGTGTTGGGAAATCTCCGGTGAGGGCAGTGTCAGCTCACCCCACTTACCACACACTGGGATGGTCCCGGTTTCCCACAGTGGCTTAAAGTATGCTAAAATCAAACAAGTTGAAACATGCTCGTTGCTAAAGCATAGCTGGTGCTAGTAGTTTTCCTAACTACTGTAGAGAGGGAGATTTTTCCCTCCAGACTGTGCTAACCAAACTGTTCAATAGAAAACCATGTAACAGATGTTGCAACAGCATGCACTATCTTTAGGGACCATTGTATTAAATTTATGAATGTTTTACGTAAGACTGTGTTTTACCCCATGGGAGAGGGTTACCATAGCTTCTCCAAGAACTGAAAACAGTAGGGGGGAGAGGTGATAAAGATGAGTCGCTAAGACTATAAACAACTCCAGAGATACATCACCCCTGGTGGTTTCAAACTAGGTTTTCCAGAGACCAAAAGACAAAGAAAGAACTTGGGGTAGATAAAGACTGCAGTAGTTAATGGTGTCTAGAATTTTAGCTGTGTATCCCTTCCTGAGGTGACATGTATCCAGTCAATATGAGGGTAGACCTGACTGGGCACTCCTGGAGTGGACCACAGAGGGGGAACACAGATGATAACTCCCACCACATAGACTAAAATATAGTTTATTAATATGGTTATAGCATGGTTTGCAAGGAACCAGACCAGAACCATGCTGCTGATAATGTGGTTTTAATCACAGGGCCTTACACTGAAACTAGCTGCTGCTAAGCTTGGGAACCAGCCCGGCTCTTATGCAAGAGGGTAAACATTAACTGTCATCAGGTGGAGGTCTTGTTTCTTCTGGGGGTTGTTAAATAAAATGGCACAAACAACTGTTGCTCCTGGACTAATATGGCCTCCCATGTGTGGCAGGAAATGTAAGGTCTTGTCTACATTCAAAAGTTGTACAACTTCAGCTGTACTAGCATAATTAAACCAGTACACTCCCCACTCATTATGGCAGCAGTTTAAATGGGCTTATGCCAGTATAGGTTATATACCCATATAAAGAGGAGAATAAGCTAGATCAGTGGTTCCCAAACTGGAGTTCGCAAAATGTTACAGGGGGTTCTTGAGAAAAAAATCCCTAATGGCAGACAGAGCTGTCCCTAGGGACTCTGGGCAGCACGGGACCAGCAGCACGGAGCTAGGATGACCAGATGTCCCAATTTTATAGGGACACACCCGATATTTGGGGCTTTGTCTTATATAGGTGCCTATTACCCCGCACCTCCTGTCCCGATTTTTCACACTTGCTGTCTGGTCACCCTACCTGGAGCCCCTGGACTTCCAAGAACTAAGCAGATCAAAGCAAACATATCTATCACACTGAGGAGATTTAAACTTCAAGGCCCCTTATAAGAAATGGAAAGGGAGGTCGATATTTTTTGCTGTTTTTAAAATTAAATAGGCAGCTAGTCTTGTTTTTAAAATTATTATGAAGAACAAATTTAAGCTTTGTTGTAACGTGCGTTGTTTGCCTGGACTGCTCAAGACCTGAATGCTTGTGTAGGCAAGAATCAGTCTGGCGATAACGAGGTTAGTTCAATCAGGGAGGATGAGGCCCCCTTCTAGCAGTTTCTCCTCCTTTGGTGTTCACACCTCAACTGCTAGAAGAGGGCCTCATCTTCCCTGATTGAACTAACCTTGTTATCTCCAGACTGATTCTTGCCTGCATATTTATACCTGCCTCTGGAAATTTCCATTACATGCATCCGACAAAGTGGGTATTCACCCTCAAAAGCTAATGCTTCAATACGTCTATTAGTCTATAAGGTGCCACAGGACTCTTTGTCGCTTGTTACAGATCCAGACTAACACAGCTACCCCTCTGATACTATTACTTAAAGAGCACTGTTTTATACCAGGAAATCTTATTTATTTTTTTATGCTCAATAGCGCACAGAAGTGCCAATCAAGATTGGAGCCCCCATGTACAGACATATGTGAACACGCGGCCCCAAACTGGCTTTCAAAGTGCTGTACACAGGTCAATGGGATAAGGATGGCATGATCCCCATTTTCTGGATGGACACAGGGGGACACCAAGAGGGTAAGGTCTAGTCTACAAATTAGATCTACCTATCTCCATTGCTCTTATCCTTCCTAATATAAGAGATAAGGATAAGAGAGATTATGTGGATGGACTGGCAGCAGAAGCAGAGCAGGCAGCATACAGCGGTAACATGAAACAGCTGTACGATACTACCAAGCAACTGTCTGGAAAGTTCAGCAAGCCAGAACGTCCCGTTAAAGACAAGCAGGGAAAGTCTATAACAGGAATAGAACAACAGATGAACAGATGGGCGGAGCACTTTGAGGAACTCCTGAACAGACCAGCACCACCAAATCCACCAGACATCGACCCAGCCAACGAGGACCTCCCAATCAATTGTGATAAACCAAGCAGAGCCGAGATCAGAAAAGCCATCACCATGATGAAGAACAGTAAGGTGGCTGGACCTGACGACATCCCAGCAGAGGCCCTGAAAGCAGACCTGGATACTTCAGTGGAAATGCTGTACCCCCTCTTTGAGAAGATATGGGAAGAAGAAGTGATTCCGGCTGACTGGAAAGAGGGATATCTCATCAAAATCCCCAAGAAAGGAGACCTCAGCAACTGTGCCAACTATAGAGGAATCACACTCCTGTCGGTGCCAGGGAAGGTCTTCAACCGAGTCCTCTTAGAGAGAATGAAGGATGCCGTCGATCCACAGCTACGAGATGAACAGGCAGGTTTCCGGCAAAACAGATCATGCACGGACCAGATAGCAACGCTCCGCATCATAGTCGAGCAGTCTATGGAGTGGAACTCCTCGTTGTACATCAACTTTGTTGACTATGAGAAAGCGTTCGATAGCGTGGATCGAGAGACCCTCTGGAAGCTCCTTCGGCACTATGGCATCCCAGCAAAGGTGGTCAACCTGATCAAGAACTCATATGACGGCATACACTGTAGAGTGATCCATGGAGGGCAGCTCACAAACAGCTTCCAGGTGCGAACCGGAGTCAGACAAGGATGCTTGTTGTCACCACTTCTCTTTCTTCTCGTCATCGATTGGATTATGAAGACATCCACTTACAAGCGTAGGAACGGAATCCAGTGGACGTTGTGGACCCAGCTTGATGACCTGGACTTTGCCGACGACCTTGCACTCCTTTCACACAGTAAACAGCAGATGCAAGAGAAGACCAACGTAGTGGCAGCCACATCATCACAGGTTGGCCTCAACATCCACAAGGACAAGACCAAGATCCTTAGGATCAATTCCATCAGCAACGACCCAGTCACACTGAATGGACGCCCCCTGGAAGAAGTACAGTCCTTCACCTACCTAGGTAGCATCATCGACCAGCAGGGTGGCACAGACGCAGACATCAAAGTAAGGATTGGTAAGGCAAGAGCAGCCTTCTTACAGCTCAAGAACATCTGGAGCTCCAGAGAGCTGTCTTTGGCAATAAAGATTCGACTGTTCAACTCCAACGTGAAATCAGTCCTACTGTATGGAGCTGAAACCTGGAGGACAACCAAAACAACCACCAGGAAGATCCAGACCTTCATTAATAGCTGCCTCAGAAGGATTCTCCAGATCCGCTGGCCAGACACCATCAGTAACATCCACCTCTTGGAGAGGACCCGTCAACTCCCAGCAGAGGAAGAAATTAGAAGGAGAAGGTGGGGCTGGATAGGACATACACTACGCAAGCAGCCAACCAACATCACCAGACAGGCACTGCGGTGGAACCCCCAAGGCAAGCGGAAAAGAGGCCGCCCAAGAAATACCTGGCGACGCGACCTTCAGGTTGATAGCAAAAAAATGGGCTATACCTGGAACCAGCTAGAGCGAATGGCCCAGGATAGAAGACTCTGGAGATCTGTGGTTGGCGGCCCATACCCCGGTTGGGGTGACGGGCATGAATGATGAATGAATGAATGATCTCCATTGCTCAGGGCTGTGAGAAAGTTTGCATCCTGAGTGCTGTAGTTAGGTTGAACTAACCCCCATGTAGATGCTGCCAGGTTGATAGAATTTTTTTTCCATCAACCTAGCTACCACCTTTTAGAGAGGAGGATTAACTACATCGACAGAACCCCCCCTCCATCTTTGTAGGAAGTATCTATACTCCGGCGCTACGGTACCATAGCTGTGCCACTCTAGTGTAAACTTACCCTTAGTATTTTGCCCACTGCAAAGGAGCAAGACAATGGCAGTGAAGGGAATAGAGCAAACGTCTCCTGATTACACACACGGTGCAGGCCAACCAGGAGCAGTGAAAGCTTCCTAAACGCGTGGGAGGGGGGCACCAGTGCTTGAACCGTGGCCCTGCCCCCACATCAACCCTTGTCCCCGAGTCCCTGCCCCCATGCCACACCTTTTTCCCAAGCCCCCATCCTCACACCACTCCGTCCCCTGAGCCCCTGTTCCCAGCTCACTCCTCTGTCCCCTCTTCCTCCCCCCCGTCTCTCAGCACTTTAAAAAGTGGTGGGATCATGGCCCCGACCCAGGGGTGAAAGAAACGCCAGACACTTACTGGTATGGGGCCGAGACAGGATCCGGTCCCGGCAGGGGAGGGGCCTCAGGCAGAAGGGGCGGGGCTTGCAGGGGGTCAGCATCCCCCAGGCAGTCCTTCCAGGCCACCTGGCCTGCGCCGCCCGGGGCTCCAGTGGGGCGCTTTTAAATCACTGGCCCCGGGGCAGCTGCTCCCTTTGCCCCCCTGCTCCCGTCAGTGGCCAGGGAGGGGGGCCAAAGGGGCAGGGATGTTAAAGTGCTGCAGGGTCCTTTGCCACGGCAGTGCTTTAACGTTGCTTCCCCCTCTGCCGGTATGGACCCTACCAGCAGGGCCACCGATGGGAGAGGCAAAAGGGGCAGGGACATTAAAGCGCTGCCGTGGCAGCTGTGGGCTGCGTACGGGCCGGTGCGGGTTCTTACCGGCATGCCGTACTGGCACGTACCGGCTCACTTTCACCCCTACCCCGACCCCTCCTGTTCCAGCACCCTTGAGGCCAACTTCTAGCAGAACCGTGCCTTGGAACATACACATTTAACACAGCAGGGATGTTTCCACAGGAGCTTCCCAGTGATTTGTCTGATTTCATTGTAACTTGCCTGTGTACAATTATTACAGCAGCTTTACAAGGATTAATAGCCTCAGTACCAACTAAGCTAGGAAACTCCTAGTGGGTGTGAAGTGTTGCTGAATGTGTTTGCATATTGCTAGATAATAAATTAAACATAACCATTTTGTCCCAAACAAGAAGGCCTCAGAATGCAGAATATGGAGAGTAAGTAGGCAAAAAGCCGCTCTGCCTATTACACAGGAATTTAAGAATGTCCCTGAAGACTCCAAAGGGGGCCTGCTCAAAGTAACTTTACCCAGCAAGCTGAGTATTGTTTCTAATAAAGCTTTCTTGAACTCACCAGGAATTGGGACCCTCAACACCAACGTTGCCTCTTTCTCAGAAGGCTCCAACATTTCCTCCACCCTGAAGATGGAGCCGTAGTGCTGAAGCACTGTGCCGCGAGCGGCGAGCATTCTAGGCTACCTCTTTCCCAGAGTGCTCGCTGCTTTCCTGAAAAGAATAGTTCAGAGACTAGTTCAGCCAGGGAACAGCTGTTTTAAAAATATGCCATAGGAAGTCTACATAGGGTGACCAGGTTGTTGCCGGTTGGGTTAGTGGCGCCGCGCAGCGGGGCTGGCAGGCTCCCTACTAGCCTCCACACCGTGTGGCTCCTGGGAAGCAGCAGCATGTTCCCCCTTTGGCGCCTATGCATAGGGGTAGTTAGGGGGCTCTGCACGCTAACCCCTCCCCAAGCGCCGCCCCTGCAGCTCCCATTGGCTGGGAGTCACGGCCAAAGGGAGCTGCGGGGGTGCCTGCAGACAGGGTAGCATGCAGAGTCGCCTGGCTGTGCCTCCATGTAGAAGCTAGAGGGGGGACATGCCGCTATTTCCTGAGACCTGCTTGAGGTAAGCATGACCCGGAGTTTGCACCCCAACCTCCTCCCTGGCCCCAAACCCAGCCCTAGCCCTGATCTCCCTCCCGCCCTCCAAACCCCTCGATCCCAGCCCAGAGCATCCTCCTGCACCCAAACCCCCTCATCCCCAGCCCTACCCTAGAGCCTGCACCCCCAGCTGGAGCCCTCACACCCCCTGCACCCAACCCCCTGTCCCAGCCTGGAGCCCTCTCCCACACTCTGAACCCCTCATTTCTGGCCCCACCCAGAGCCTGCACCCCCCCAGCTGGAGCCCTCACGGCCCCCCACACCCCAACCCCCTGCCCCCGCCTGGAGTCCCCTCCTGCACCCCAAACCCTTCATCCCCAGCCTCACCCCAGAGCCTGCACCCCCAGCTGGAGCCCTCATGCCCCCCTTTCACCCCAACCCCCTGCCCAGTGAAAGTGAGTGAGGGTGGGGGAGAGTGAGCGACAGAAGGAGAGGGGCTGGAGCGACCAGTGGGTGGGGCCTCAGAGAAGGGGCAGGACCGCAGGACAGGGGTGTTTGGTTTTGTGCTATTAGAAAGTTGGCAACCCTCAGACTACACTGGCTGGCTATCAAGTGGCTCTGAGGCTGGATGGAGATGCTGATTCTTTTAGCTCTGTCGGGTGCCTTTGACACAATGGAGGCTAAAGAGGTGGTGGCCAACTTGGCCAGCCTAGGGAGGTAGATGGAGTTGTTATGGAGTGAGCCCATTCCTTTCTTTCTCAGACATCCCAGAAGACAGCAACAGCTAATCACTCATTTGCAGGGTGCACCAGGGTTCCATTCTATGACTGTGGCTAGTGGGGCTGCTGGAGTGGGGGGGTTGCACTGCTTTCATTATACAGATAAACCCATCTCTATGGGTCAGATCTTCAACTGCATCATAGCAGCTTTAAGCTGCCTATACACCCTCCCTCAACCCCGTTGAGCCAAGTACACAAGCCCTGATCTCTGGCATAAAGTAAAACAGCTGCCCACTGTTCCTCAGGGGCTGGGCTGGCAGTCAAGGGTCACCCAAGCAAAGAGATGCTTTGGTAACATCCCCTTTCCCCAGCCACACACTTCTTTGCTGAGGCCACTGGGGGGTGTCAGGGGAGCCACTATGGTAATTCTGTGCTCCTATATGATTTCCTTATATAGAGGGAATCATTCCCTGGCCAGCTGAGTCAGGTTTTTGCATCTAGGGTGACCAGATGTCCTGATTTTATAGGGACAGTCCTGATTTTTGTGTCTTTTTCTTATATAGGCTCCTATTACCCCCCCACCCCCTGTCCCGATTTTTCACATTTGCTGTCTGGTCACCCTATTTGCATCACCAGAGCCTTGCAGCTGCCTTTACTGGGCTCAGGGTCCGGCCCTCTATTTCTAGCTCATCCAACATGGCCGGTGCAGGAAATGTTCTCTGACTAGTTACTTTCAATTTTACATTGATACAAAAACAATAGACTAAAGCTTGCCCAGTATCCAGCAGAGGCTGAGGCCTGCGTGAGAACTAGCCCATGGAGACTCGTTCCGAATAAGACTGAGGTGGGGCTTTGAAGCTGGGGGAGCTGATGTGAAGAAATGCCAGAGATGAGATCAGTTTCCTTGATGGGGGTTGGCTGAGTAACTTGTTACTCACATGAGGCCTGGTGTGTTCTCCAGCTGCTTCTGCATGTTCTGTTAGCAGCAGCTGCTAAGAGTCTGTTTGATCACTGTGGTTTTCTTTTGGGGGCACCCCGGGCCTTTTCCTCTTGGAGGTTAGATTAGTTGTGTGAACCGCAGAGGGCTACACCTTAAATCTCTTTGGAAATTGCAACTGAATGCACTTGCTTTTTGTACCAAGGGCAATTTCAAATTGTGAGCCTATTACCCCATGCAGCATGCCCTGCATTAGCTACAAATTGAGTTCCAGGTGAAATTTAAGGTTAGTTTGGCCTAAATGATTTGAGTCCTTACAACCTTGTGATACCAGCGCAGCTATAATCAGTTGAGACGCCAAGCTAACAGCTAATGGCTTTTAAATGGGAGGGGCTTGGTGTGACATTTTCCCCTCGCCCCCCTTCATCCGACAGAATTCGTGACCTCCAATGAAAGATGCAGGCCTCACCTATTTTCCCAGATTTTCCTGGGGGGGGAACCGGGTTGGGTGCTAAATTGGGGTTTGGAGGGCAGATGTTTATTTGGAGTGTATGTGTGGTGCATGTGCAGTACTGTACATAATGCCCCGCGTAGGTCATTTCCTGGATTTAAATAAATAGTTTAATAGCTCAACATGCCAAATAAACGTCACACATGCATTTTTGAAACATCTCCTTTAAGTTTGTAAAAACACTGCCCAAGGTTGCAGCCGCCATCTGTTCCGCTCATTTGAAACTTTGCAGTTCCCAAGCAAGAGCTCTCAAAGAGTGTGTCTTTCTCTCAACCCGAATTGCATACCAGCCTCTGTACAGCAGCGCTATTGTCCACATAAATGCAGGCGTGGACCCAGGCCACAATGCACTGAACCACATCCAGGAGCCCAGATAAGGGTTAGCAAGATGGCTGTGTTATACTTCCTTTGAACAGCACATTACAGGGGTTATATGCACAGCGACAAGTCAGATGAAGTTTGCAAAAATACCTCTCCAGGTACCTCTGTCTAATAGAAACTAAGAGTCAAAATATATTAGCTCTAGCTGCTGCTGACAGGAAGGGCTATGAAACCAAGCACTTTCCAAGTGGGCAGCAAGAGGCTTAGGCCTCATTTACACTTAAAAATTAGATTGACCTAGCTACATTGCTCAGGGCTGTGAAAAAATTCTGCACCTTGCATGCCGTAGTTAGGTCAACCTATCCCTGGTGTGGATGCAGATAGGCTGATGGAAGAATTCTTCCATCCACCTAGTGACTGCTTCTTGGAGAGGCGGATTAACTATATCTATGGGAACAAACCTTCTATCAACATTACAGTGCTACACAGGAACAGTGCCACTGCAGTAACTGTATTGCTGTAATGTAGACAGACTGTCAGATAATCTTAGTGCACAGCTGCATGGTCTCTGGGTATCACAAACCTTATGAATGCTATTACTTGTAAAGAGACAAGGTGGGTGAGGTAATAGCTTTATTGGACCTGCTACAGCTACACTGCATACAGTGCTTGTAAAGGGCAGCAGGGCCAAATTCTGCTCTCAGGAGTCTGGGTGTAAAATTTAAACCGACTGAAGTCAGTGGAGTTACTCAGCATTTTCACGGCTTTAACAGAGAACAGAATTTGGCTGAAGGTGTCTTAGGGTCTGTCCACACTACCTGCCGGATCGGCGGGTAGCGAGCGATCCCTGACAGATCGATCGCTACCCGCCGATCCGGCAGGTAGCGATCGATCTATCAGGGATCGATATAGTGCGTCTCATCTAGATGTGATAAATCGATCCCCACCGCGCTCCCCGTTGACTCCGGAACTCCACCAGGGCGAGAGGCGGAAGTGGAGTTGACAGGGGAGCCATGGCCGTCGATCCAGCGCCATGAGGACGGGAGGTAAGTCAAAATAAGATACGTTGACTTCAGCTATTTTATTCTCTTAGGGTATTAAATTCCGTTAAAGTAATTCCATTATTTTCAAAGGTAGGTTTAAAATAAATTGAAAGCGGTTTTTAACTGCAGCAATTAGTGCTGTCAAGTGACAACTTAAAATCCATTCTGCCCCTATTGACAGACATAATGATATGCAAAGAAACCCATAACTGTCATGGGACTCATTGCTAATCAAAACGCCCACACAAGAAAGATCCATATTTAGAAGCAATCTCGATGTGGATTCTGGTGGGGCTTGAGCTGGAATTATCACTTCTCCATTGTCAGCTTTTGAGCAATATCAATGGTTACCTCACCAGTGCAACACTGAAGGAGTTAAACGGATTCCTCACCCGATTGAGTAACCTACTAAATCCTCTAGATTCTTTCTGGGAGGATCACAAATACTGAAGTAAGCAGATTTTTTTGCAATAGAGAAACCAGGCCAAATTCTGACCTCAGCTGCACCCAGGCATCAGACTTCAGTGGAGTTTCAGGAGGTAAAACGAGGCAGCAGGATGATTGCTGGCAAAGGGCCCTGGTGGCCGAAAATACACTCACTCAGCACAGCAATAATTTGTGTAAGGCTAAGCACACGTTCAGCTCAACAGCAGCCACAATGGACCTTCCCACACCTACTCTAGCAATATTGCCAACCCCAGACATTACTAAATCGTGAGTCAGAACCCCCACCCCATCATGAGATTGCCTTAAAAATCATGAGCTTATACAAATAATTTTTTAAATTGCCTTCTGGTTTTGAACCTTTAGAGTTCACATTTTCCAGCTTTTCTTTTCTTTGCAGCCATGAGCGCTAAGCACTTCCACTAAAAAATAAAATAAAAAAATATATATCTGAGATTCTCACATAGTCACATGATTCCAGGAGCTGGGACAACCAGACAACCCCCAAATATCACAAGAGTTGGCAACCTGGTATGTGAACCACAAAACTACAGCAATTGGTTTGACCACAGAGCTTGATGCTCACAAATGGGCAGGCTGGCCCAGTAACATCACAGCTAGTGCCAGTGATGAGCTGCTAAAATCTTAATAACCGGTTCCCTATAAAAAGTTCTGACTTAAGGGATGTGCCACAGTATGGATTTTTTGTACCAATAGGATTACTGTACATCTGTATTTTCTGCCCGGACAACGATTTAAGAACCAAAAAGCCTGACATCTCTGGGAAAATACGGCTGAATGATAACCCTACCTAAAGTTCTTATTTAAAAAGATGGGGCTGAACTAGAAATGAGCTCCGTTTCACATGTGTGGGTCCCCGCCACTCCCTGGGGGTGTGCTAGGGTGACCAGATGTCCCAATTTTATAGGGACAGTCTTGATTTTTGGGTCTTTTTCTTATATAGGCTCCTATTACCTCCCCACCCTCTGTCCCGATTTTTCACACTTGCTGTCTGGTCAACCTAGGGTGTGCACGTGTGGGTCCCAGCTGCTCCCTGCCCCCCCTCATTGAAGCAGGTGTGCAGGGTTACTGCCTTAAGAACTGCAGGGCACCAGTGGACATGGGACTGGCTGCAGACAGGGGCATGAGGCAGGGCTAGCTGGAGGCAGGGAATGTGACATGGGCTGGCTGCGACAGGGGCTGCCTGTGGGCAGGGGGTGCAGACAGGGTCTGGCTGCGGGCAGGGGGTGCAGGAAGGGGCTGGCTGAGGGCAGGGGGTGCAGGCAGGGGCTGGCTGCGGGCAGCGGGTGCAGGAAGGGGCTGGGAGTGGGCAGGGTGTGCAGGCAGGGGGTGCGGGCAGGGGCTGGCTGAGGGCAGGTGGTGAAGGTAGGGGGTACAGGCAGGGGCTGGGAGTGGGCAGGGTGTGCAGGCAGGGGGTGCGGGCAGGGGCTGGCTGTGGGCAGGGGGTGCAGGAAGGGGCTGGGTGCAGGCAGGGTGTGCAAGTAGGGGTGCAGGAAGGGGCTGGCTGTGGGCAGGGGGTGCAGACAGGGGGTGCAGGCAGGGGCTGGCTGTGGGCAGCGGGTGCAGGCAGCGGGTGCAGGAAGGGGCTGGGAGTGGGCAGGAGGTGCGGGCAGGGGCTGGCTGAGGGCAGGTGGTGAAGGTAGGGGGTACAGGCAGGGGCTGGGAGTGGGCAGGGTGTGCAGGCAGGGGGTGCGGGCAGGGGGTGCAGGAAGGGGCTGGGTGCAGGCAGGGTGTGCAAGTAGGGGGTGCAGGAAGGGGGCTGGGTGTGGGCAAGGGGTGCAGCAGGGGCTGGCTGTGGGCAGGGGATGCAGACAGGGGCTGGCTGCGGGCAGGGGGTGCAGGAAGAGGCTGGCTGTGGGCAGGGGGTGCAGGCAGGGGCTGGCTGCGGGCAGGGGGTGCAGGAAGAGGCTGGCTGCGGGCAGGGGGTGCAGGAAGAGGCTGGCTGTGGGCAGGGGGTGCAGGCAGGGGCTGGCTGCGGGCAGGGGGTGCAGGAAGAGGCTGGCTGTGGGCAGGGGGTGCAGGCAGGTGCTTGCTTCGGGCAGGGGCTGTCTGTGGGTAGGGGGTGTGGGCAGAGGGTGTGGGCAGGGGCTGGCTGTGGGCAGGGGGTGCAGGCAGGGGCTGGGGAGAGCGGCTGGGAGCAGCCCAGGCCCAGCAGAGCAGCAGGAGCCCCAGGGCCAGGGTCCAAGGAGCAGCAGCAGCAACAGGGCCAGGAGGCAGCCCACATGGCTCCCGCAGCGCAGCGCCCCCCGGCAGCCGGGAGGAGGAATTACAGGCTTCCCGGCTTGAGCCCATCAAAGCTTCCCTCTCAGGGAAGCCAGTTAACAAGCGTTTCTAAAACCGCTTCTAAATTTAAGAACCGGTTTGTGGGAACCGGTGTGAACCGGCGGCAGCTCACCCCTGGCTAGCTCCATGCAGAGAAACGTGGCCTGGTCATTTGGAAGTTGCTCACTTCACAGTCAGTGCAGTGCACTCCAAAGGAACGTACTAAGCCACATGTGTTGCAATAGAGTCAGATGGGCTTCACAGTGTGAACTAATAACTTTGTGCTTAGCCAAACCGTCTAAACCAGGGGTGGCCAACCTGAGCCTGAGAAGGAGCCAGAATTTACCAATGTACATTGCCAAAGAGCCACAGTAATATGTCAGCAGCCCCATATTAGCTCCCCTACACCCAGTGCCTGCCACCCACCGGCAGCCCTGCCGATCAGCACCTCCCCCTCTCTCCCTGCACCTCCCAATCAGCTCTCGTGGCATGCAGGGGGCTCTGGGAGGGAGGAGGAGGAGCGAGGGCAAAGCAGGCTCAGGGGAGGGGGCAGGAAGGGGTGGAGTGGGGGCAGGGCCTGCGGCTGAGCCAGGAGTTGGGCAGAGAGCACCCCCCGGCACATTGGAAAGTTGGTGCCTGTAGCTCCAGCCCCGGAGTCGGAGCCACATATTAATTTCTGAAGAGCCGCATGTGGCTCCGGAGCCACAGGTTGGCCACCCTGATTGAAACAATATGTTTACTCTGAAGCCTAATGCCCCATTAGAGGTCAGCACTGTTAACTATGTCACTGCTGATTGTTTTAGTAGGCACATGCAGCTTAAATGCTCATCTAGTGTGGTTGGACGCTGGGGTGTATAATGGGAATATTCCCTACCAGTTTAAAGAATAACCTTCTGATGCCAGTAGTGGTGCTTCCAGTGCCAGTCTTTCTCTCTCTGACTCTCACTGCCTGAGCTGACTGAATTACTCACCCCCTGTCTAAGAAAGTGCAGGGAGGGGCAAGAAACCTGTGGCTGGCTGTCTACCCTATTCCTTCTAGAGGAAAAGGGAAGTGGGGCCAAATGTCACCTGAGTGCCTCCGCTAGCAGTGTATTACCAGCTTTCCTGATTTCACTCGACTTTTAGCCCTGAGTCACAGGCCTCACTGATTTGCCTTTGTCTGGGGGACCCGGAGCCGCTCTTTTGGCTTTTCTGCAGAACACAGAAGCTGCCCCTCCTCCTCCTCCCAGCTCTCACTGCCCCCTCCCTGTTCCCTTATCCTGTACTTCCTTACAGCAGCTGCAGCACACAGGGAACAGCAGCAAGTGAGACAGGCTGCAGGCCCCTACCAGCAACAGCAGCGGGCGCTGCCATGAAAGGAGGAGGGTGCAGGGAAGTCATAGCGCAGTGGCTCTCAGACTTTATTACTGGTGACCCCTTTCACATAGCAAGTCTCTGAATGCGACCCCTCCCCCTTATAAATTAAACCCACTTTTTAATATATTTAACACCATTATAAATGCTGGAGGCAAAGCGAGGTTTGGGGTGGAGGTTGACAGTTCGCAACCCCCCATGTAATAACCTCACAACCCCCTGAGGGGTCCCGACCCCCAGTTTGAGAACCCCTGTCGTAGCATCTGGAAGAGAGAGCAAACACAAAGGGCGGGCTTGGTGTAGATCAGGAATCTCAAACTCAAATGACCATGAGGGCCACATGAGGACTAGTAAATTGGCCCGAGGGCCGCATCACTGACACCCCCCGCCCGCTGCCTCCAGCCCCACTCCACTCCACTCCTTCCATGAGGCTTCACCCCTGCCCTGCCTCTTTCCACCCCTTCTCCTTCCTCAAATCCCTGCCCCTGCCCCACTTCTTCTCTGCCTCCTCCCCTGAGTGTGCGTCTCCCCGCTCCTCCCCCCTCCCTCCTGGAAAACACTAAGCACCACCAAACAGCTGTTTGGCAGTGGGGAGCACCTGGAGGTAGGCAGAGGTGCGGGGACGCGGCATGCTGGCAGGAGATGGGGCAGAGGGTGAGGGGAGCTTGGCAGGCAGCAGCAAATAACTCCGCAGACCACATGCAGCCCATGGGCCGCATGTTTGAGACCCCTGGTCTAGAGACAGAGGAAGGAAGTACAGTGCAGTGTGCAAGGAATTGAGACAGATGAAAGATATGGAGGGGTGGGCACATAAAGGAGAAAGTGGCGGGGAAGGTAGGCCAGGATCTCAGTGTAAGGAGGGTTGAGGAGAGAAGATGCCAACTGAAGATACCAGGGGACATGCTGGCTTTTCTCCCCCACCCCCACCCCCCGCCAACAATCGCTCGTGAACCACTGGGCCATTCTCCATGTTAAAAGGAAGTGGGAGACAGCATCTACAGGAGGAGGACTGATGGAAGCAGTGTTATGCTTAAGGTCAGATGAAACCTCATTGCATCTGGTAGGTGTAACAGCCACCCTTCATTCAGGATAAATGTAACAAGTAATAAGATAGCGGAAACAATAGGAGCCACCATCCAAAGCCCAGGCCACATGAAAGGCTGGTTAGGACTCTGAGCTATAGGTGCAGAGGGGTTTCCGTGTGGGCTGACGGCAAATGCAGGTGGGTGGTTATTATCTGATGGAGCTATTGTCTCTGTGTGAGAGAGAGGCAGCAGCAGACAGGGAAGCACTTGAGAGTGTGACCCTGAAAAAGCCAAGAGTGGGGGAGCTTCTGGGTAGAGTGTTGGCTGAAAAGGGGCTTGGATCTGTGAGCAAGGAACCTGTCTGCTGCTGTTTGATTTATCCGGCATTCAGGGGAGCAAGACTTTGTACCTTCTTTGTTAATACACAGGATTGCACCAAAGAAATATCTGACTCCATCGTCACCTTCTCCTCCTAACAGAAACAACCCACAAGTCCCTGAATGTTGGCTAACTGCTCAAGCCAAAAGGGATCATGGCAGCATAGGTATGTGCTGCTATATTGGGTAAGCAAAAGGATAGCAAGAATATTCTGACAACATGCTCTGCTCAGAGGCCCCTGAGTTTTGTTATTCATATAAATGTAACTGAATGTAAACCATTGTATACACACAGGCCTGTGGAGTTTGTGGGACTAGCAGCTCCCCAGTCCCAGTAAACCTGGGGATTTGTCCCATAGGGGGAAAAAATCAAACTTGGCAAGTGGGGATTTGTTACATGGGCTTCTGTGGTGGTGGCTGTGCCAGCTTATCAAATCTCACTGGGGCCGTCCGTCCATATAGTGCAAGACCAAGGCAGCTGCGGGACTTTCAGAGGTTCTTTTGGTGCCCCTTTCTGAGTGGCCAGGCCATTCAAACTCCTCTAAACCAGCTGAGTATCAGGAGCTCTTGTGACATCACCAACTCAGCTCTTAAGAGACTTCCCAGCCCCAGAAAAGGGGAAAAAACGTTCAAAACCAAGAGTAGAAAATACTTGTACATTTTGTTTTTAATTAAAACTTGAAAAAATTGGATTGTCTCTGAAAGTCTTGTAAAAAATTGGTTGTTTTGGTTCAAGACAGCATGTATTATTCTCCTTTGAGGCTGACATTTTCATACCAACCAATTTGCAAACCAAGCCACATCTACAACCTCTGCACACACCCTACACCTGAGTTGAATACAACCAGAGTTGTATTCCTGTGTGTTCAGACCAAGTTGCAGCTGGGCTGTTTCATTCTGTGCCTAATCTCTGGGGAGCAGAAGAACATGGTTATCACTTTTGGTGGAATCCTGGTTGGTTTCACCAGGACTTGATCCCTTTAATCATCTCACTCCTCTGTCCACGCAGCTGGCCAAAGGCTTCAGTAACTCACCCCACACCGCAGAAAGTCATATATCAAATTGTAACTGATCCCTCCACCCTCCAGGGATCTCAGTGTCATGAGACACAGCACCCTTATGGATCTCATATATGCCAGCTAGGAGACAAACAGGATAGCTGCTTCAGCGTTAGGCCCAATATACAGTATTGCCAACTCCAGGTGTTCAGACATCATGAGTGAGGCCCTAAAATATCATGAGATGGTCTTAGCAACCCCAAGGTTTTAAAAAATAATAAAATGTGGGTTCTTTTTACTTGCCTTCTGGTTTGGGGCTGTTAGTGGCCATGTTTTCAAGCTTTTCTCCAGACCCATGGGTGCAAGACCCTTCTCTTTAAAATGAAAGCTGAGAGTCTCCCATATTCATGTGACTTCAGGATCTCAGGCTTTAAGAAAAGCACCAACTATGGGGAGAGCTGGCAACACTGGTAGGCCCTGCCACAATGTGTACAGCAATTATGGATGCTGAACACCTGAAAATTTAGCTCTGTGCTCTTTTCAAAATCTGGACCCAAAAGGTTTTCACTCACCTAGTCTCACTGGCCAGGAGTGTATGTGGGTGTTTGTCTGCTCCCTGCCAACCCACAATGCTTAGGGTTGCCTCCTGCTCAGCAGATTCATCACAAGATGGATGATCACATCCTTTCCTTCTTCAGCATCACCCACAAGAGAGCTCCCTGCAGTACCCCGAGTTCAGACCGAGTTAGGCTAAGATCAGTTTGCTAGCTCTGTGTTGTGTGGATTAAAAATATCCAGCAATTTTTAATTAACTCTTTGACACAGGAATTTCCTACCATGATGTTCAAAATGCTACTGTGGGCTCCTCTAAGCTTGAGGGGGCCATCAAAATGAAAAAAAAATAATTACACATTGTTGCTTGAGTATGATTGACGCAACATGGGACAGGTTACCATTTCAATCTTTCAGTTGCCCTGATATATAGAAGAACCAAACTCAAATTAACTGGCTCCAGTTGCAGTTCATTTATTGAAAGAGTGAAATTAATTAACTGGAAAAGAAGGCAAAGGGTTTTTTCCCCCACCCCCAGGCATTGTTAGCGAGTGATTCCAGCCTCTCTCATTTTACTCTAACACACCCTAAAGAAACCATCATTATTCTGTCAAAAGAGGCTTTAAATCTTGCCTTACGTCCTGCACAAGACAGTATTGCCATGTACAAATCCTGCCCTGGCAATTCCACACACAAACATCAGCCTGGCAAGCAGAACACACTCTTAGATGAAATGGGCTGTTTTCTCCCAGGAGTAATATATACTGTGCATCTCCCCCAGTCCTCTTTCCCTCTCCTCCAGGTTTCATTGGAGCCTTTGTTATTAGTGCAAAATATACATGAGGCTTGAATGAGATTCTCATTCATGCCTATGTAATTTAGAGGCAACTTCCATTCAGGTCAGTGGAGCTGTACTTTTGAACAAGTGATGAGAAATCAGACTTGGGCCTGTGGTTCGGACTGGAGCATAATCATTGGGAGGCTTTTAAGCTGAGGGTGCTGTGTTGGTCCGGTTAGTTCAGCCATCGCTATTTCGATTAGTTGAAATCATAAGCCTGTGCTTGCCCAAAAATATAATTACATTTCCCTCCCTCCCTCTCCCGTTATGTAATAGGCACCGGCGTAATGGCTTTGTTTTAGATTCCTGGTAATGCTATTTTGATGGCAGAGAGCCAGTTCTTTTTTTGTGGGATGGTGGTGGTGGGGAGAATGCAGCAGATTGGTTTGTCAGCAATCCGTGTTTTGCTTTGGAGTTTTAAAGGACAGACACATTATTCCAGCTCCACTAATCCTCCTCTGATACAGAGGATTTTCCTGCCATTAAATGATCACTTTGGAGGGGAAAAAATGCCAACTCTTCAGAGATGGACCAGTAGAACTAATGGCAGGGTCCAGAGAAGGATGGAGGATGAAGCCATTGCTCCGTTAGGTAAGTGATGTAACTATGAATAAATGAGTTCTTTTATTACGGGTTCATTGTGGCAGTTCATTGCTGGTTCAATAACGCTGCTGTGTAAAAGCATCTGTAGATTTGATTACATGATCGTTCTCTAGCAGCCTAATGATTTCTCCTTATTCCCATCCATCTAGGCACATTTCAGTGGTTCACCTCATGTTAAAAACTTGGTCAAGCCCTTGCTGAAAAGCCCTGTGAAGAATAGTACAAAACTGAAATGTGCACTGAAAAGGTCAGTGGCAAAAATAAATACAAGAAATCAATGCGTTGGTTTGAAGCTTAGGGGAGAGAGTCAGTTTAGAAAAACCTCTCCCTATGGATTTCAATCTTCTTTTCTAGACACAGACACTATAATGGGATGATGATATGTGTAAATGACAATGGACTGAAACTATCTCGGATCCTTCCATCTACTTTTAGATCACAGAATTTTACTTGCCAGACCTGAAATGCCACAAGTGAATAATCAAGGTGATGTTTGTCGTCATTTTAAATGGTGAGTAGTATTTTTATTTTATGAAAGCCAATAGTAGTTTCTAAGATTAGACCAATCACATTGAATGTTTTAGGCTAACTCTATATCATTTCAAACATTGTCTGCTTGTGCTGCTGAAAATCCAATGCAGATATCTTGTAGGTCTTCTCATTCATTTGTGCAAATATTGAAGTCATTTAAAAAAAATGCAGCCGTTAAATTGAATTGAGAAAAAAAATACACCCCACCACCACCCCAGTCTCAATCACAGAGCCATTTTGCTGATATTCTGAAACTGGCAATATTTTTTCATTCTTTTATATTACACATATTTAATTAAACCAATATTACCACAAATTCTCTGTCTGAATTGACAGGTGGTAAAAGTTCCAGCCAGTATAGCTGCCTGAACTGTACTGAACGTAGCCCAAGGAGCAAATGTGTTTTTTTGGGGAAAAAAATGTTTTGAACTAACAGAGTTTTTCTGTTTCCAGCTGAGATTTTAAATGCATTCATCATTTTTTTTAATGATTTGTGTAATGGCAGCATAAATGTGTCAGTGCTGTGAATATGGATTTGCTGTCAAAAGATACTAGAAATGGGATCAAGGTGCAAATTCAGAATGGCAAGTAGGTTTGGATTTTGAACCCTCAGAATTTGGTGGTGTTCAGATGAAGGATTTTAGCAGGACCTTAACTCTAAAAAAATACTGCAAATCTTCTGATACTGAGGGGGTTCTGCGTTTTTTTGTTTGTTTGTTTTTTTGCTTGGAGGACATCGTTTTCTAAGGCTGGATTAATGGATTCAATATTTTATGCAGTCTAGAGAGATTTATTTGTAAATAGACAACCTAGGTGTTTGTGTTGTGAAAATCTGCTAGCGGTAGATCCATATTCAGCAGAGCAAAAAAAAAAAATTGCTCATTACTAGAATCTCATCAGACTAGGAAATGACTTGGCTTGACCTGAACTCAGATGTTTTCTTCAGCAAGTCAAGGGATTAGAAAGTAAATTGGGAGTCAGGAGAGCTGGGTTCTGTACTGAACTTGGCCACTGACTTATTGCATGATTTTGGACATGTCACAGTCTCTCTCTGCCTAAATTTACACATCTTTGTAAGGAAATCATTAATTTTAAATGGCTGCTGTGTAACTGTGACTGAAATTTGTAAATCTTCCATCAGCCTTTACAATGACTTGCATAGGAAAGTTTTCACTAGGGTTGGGCTTTTTTTCCTCTTCATAATTTACAAAGAATCTGAAAAGTGTTTTTTTTTAACAATATTATGCTTGTTTTTTACTTTGGAATTATCAGAAAAATCAAATCAGGTCTTGTCTTGTTTCACTGGAGGAGCTGTAATGGAAGGGATTTGGGTGCTGAATTAGGAAAGGACTTCCTTTATCTAAAATGTTAATTAGTTATTGCAGTTAAATGCATGTTAAGAAAAAACAAACACAATTTTTTTTAAACAATCTGAATAAAATCCCTCCCCCCTTTCAATGGTTCTACATTCATTGACTTGATTCTTGTAGTGTCACCATTTTGCTAGTTCTCCAATCACCACACAGCCTCCAGGGTAATTTCTAAAGTAAAAAACAATCAGATTTTGGGGATGGGGGCACCCTGCTCCCATGTTCAGGCCTTCTTTATTCAACATAAGGCTCCAGTCCTCCAGAGACCCATGTGGGCAGACCCCTATGCCTTCATGGAATCCCATTGACTTTAAAGGGTTCTGTCAGATAGTTTGCTTTGCAGGATCAGGCCTGCCTGAAGGAGGATAAAATAAGGCACAAACCCAATTTAAAAAAATTTCTGCGCAGGTCACCTTGAAAATGGGTGGAAATGCTCAGAACACCCAGAAAAGCTTCAAACAACAATTTGATTTGTATATGAAAGCCAAAGAGGCTAGTCACATAGAAGATGGAGAGCTGCTGAAGCTTAACCTTTTATAGCAAAATCACCACAAACAAGTGGTTGCACCATTAGTCCCTGTGGAGAGCAAATCTGGCCAGGCACCATTTAGTCTTGCAGCTTGCCTTTGAGGAACGGGCGGTCTCACCAGTGAATGCCCCTTCTACTACACAAGGGCCCAGCGTGAAACTCGTGAGGCTGGCAGTGTGGTGAGAGAGTTTGTTAGCAATGAGGAGGACACCTGGTTATTTTTTTTAAAAAGTAGCAGTGATATGAGAACTGATAAACTGCAACAGAAAAATCACTCAGCAGGTGATGCCCTGCCAATGACAATGTCAAGAGCTTGTGGATGCTCTTTTTCATTCCAGTTGAACAGGAGGTGGGACACACCTTAGGAGAGCAAGTACAAAATGAAATCTGTTTTCAGTTCTCTCCCTAAAGATCGTATTTCTCAGACTTCCAGCTGTGTAGGCTTTCCCTTCACACAGAGCCCCATGTGTCACTGCTTACACTGCCTCAGGTTCCTGCTCCTCTTGTTTGAGTGGAACCAGGGAGTTTTTATCTTCCTCATCACTGTACATCCATTTGCTTGATCCTAACTACACAGCCAGAAAGCCATGGCAGCCACACATTTGCAAGGCAGCCAGGGTGTTAGGAAATAGTAACCAATGGGTAGAGCAAAGCAGGTGCATTACTGGAGGCTCAGAGCATCACCTTTAATATGAAACATCCAGACTGAGGAAAAAAGTGTTACAAAGATATTCCTTGAACCTCCCTTTCCCTCATGCTTCTCCACCAAATCGAGAGCAGGAATGGCTTTTTAAATACTACACTTTACTTTTAACTGCTAATAGTTCTCCTTATTCTAAAGCACCTACCCGGGCCACTAGTGGAATAAATATAAAAACGAATGGGCTTATCACAGGAAAAAGAGGCAAAACCCATAGACACTGCAATGCCTCAGACAACTAAGCACTTCTTTCTCTAGCTGGCAAACCTGCTTGCAATGCTCCCAAACAAACAAGCAGGGGCGGCTCCAGGCCCCAGCACGCCATGCGCGTGCTTGGGGTGGCAAGCCGCGGGGGGCACTCTGCCGGTCGCTGGTGGAGCCGCGGGACCAGCAGACCCTCCGCAGGCATGCCTGCGGGAGGTCCAACGAAGCCGCAGGACCGGCGGACCCTCCGCAAGCACGCCTGCGGGAGGTTCACCGGAGCCGCGGGACCGGCGGACCCTCCGCAGGCATGCCTGCGGGAGGTCCACCGGAGCCGTGGGACCGGCGACCGGCAAAGCGCCCCCTGTGGCATGCCGCCATGCTTGGGGCGGTGAAATGTCTAGAGCTGCCCCTGCAAACAAGCCAATCCTCCGCCCAGCTGATAGACCTGCCAACCCCCAGAGCATCCCAGGCTCAGTCCCAGTGGGAGAACCTACACATTAATTATGGTGATACTGAGAAAGAAGTAACAGAAGGTGGAAACATTCCTAAAAGAATTTAGTAGAGATAAATTCAACAGGATTATATAGGAACTGACAGAATTTGAGAGAGATTAAATCCATTATAGAATTCCACAGGAGGGTTTCAAAACCCTAGGGTAAAATAACCCTTCTCGAGTAAATTCTGTAGGATTCTTCCATGAGAGTTCCTGGCTCCCCTTTAGTGAAACTGTATTTTAATGGGTTAATGTTAGTAATCTGGCTAGATCTGTGGCATAAATAAGTCTTTTGGTCATAACTAACATTTACTAACTGCTCCTGTTTTTCTCTCTCTCTTCCCCCTCGTTATCTGTGTGGCAATTGTACTGTTCCCACCACCAGTCATTCTTTGTATCCCCCACATCCATGCTGTGTGGGCCTGCGTACGTTCCTGCCCTGCCAACTGTGTGTGCACGCAGGAGCGGAGCTGTTCCGTCCTGTGTGACCGTGCTGGCCTTCTGCAGATCCCCAGTGACTTCCCCTGTGAAGCCTCTTCTATCAACCTGGATAAAAACAGTATTAAATTCGTTTCAGAGAGGGCCTTTGGGACCCTGCCTTCTCTCAAATCTCTCTCACTCCAGCACAACAACATCTCCTTCATCACTCCCGGGGCTTTCAAAGGGCTACCCAGGTTGACTGAGCTTAAAATGGCTCACAACGAATACATCCGCTACCTGCACACTCGCACTTTTACTGCCCTCAAAAGGCTTGTCAGACTAGACCTAGCTGACTGCAACCTTTTCAATATCCCAGACAGGATTTTCATAGAGCTCCCTGCCCTTCAGGAGCTCTTGTGCTTTCAGAACAATTTCCGAAGGATCCCTGGGGCCATACGAGGCATGGAGAATTTGACCCATGTTTACTTGGAGCGAAACAAGATAGAAGCTGTAGCCTATAATTCTCTGCAGGGCCTGACCAGGCTGAAGTATCTTAACCTCCAAGACAACAGAATAAATGTCATTCATGACCAAGCCTTTCAAGATTGTCAGAAAATGGAGTATCTCTACCTGAATGACAACTTACTCAATGACCTCCCAGAAAACTCCTTTGATGGGCTGAGGCACCTGAAAATGCTCAATCTTGGTGGGAACTTTCTCAGGAACGTGTCCAACACCTGGTTCCGGGACCTAGTTGAATTGGAGGTTCTGTACTTGGACCGAAACAGGGTCAACTACATTGAAGAAGGGGCGTTTGAAAACCTAACCAGCCTGGTCTCTTTGCATTTGAACAGTAACAACCTAACCACCCTACCTTTTTCTATCTTCCAGCCAGTCTATTTCCTGGGAAGGCTCTATCTTTTCCGGAACCCCTGGGAGTGTGACTGCAGGCTCGAATGGCTGAAAGAGTGGATGGAGAATTACAGACTTGTCAGGGATATTCCTTGTGTCTCCCCCTCCTCAGTAGCTGGTATTGACTTGGCGGATGTGCTGTTCGACAGATCACCTGAAGGTTATTGTCTTGACCCAGTGGAGTTAAACGTCACGTCCTACAGCCCAACCCCGACTGAAGAGCCTCACTCCACCACAGAGAGCAAGTTCAGCAGCCTTATCTCCAAGCTCCTGCTCCAAGAGGGCCTTCCCGAGGAGGTGGCAAACACCACTGAAGCATTAACCAACACCACCCTGTTGGACAGGCTAGGTGATGAGGTTTCCTCAGGGGTGGGGGAATATGCTATCTCCTGCTCTTTCCACCTTCTGGCACTCATTACAGCTCAAGCAGCGATGGTTCTGCAGAGTAAATAACCCAAGGGCTGCCTCAAGCACGTTGCTATGTAAGAATTGAGTTTCTGTAGAATGTAATCATTAGAGAGGAGCTGATGCTGCAGAGTTCAGATGCTGATCAGGCTCCTAATTTCCCAGCAATACAGGGGGTGTTTGGGTCCGGGAGTTTGGAATGGGCACATCTTTGGAAGTAACTAATTGCATGGAGGCAGGGATTTTATCTTTTTTGTGTTTGTGAAACCCCTTGTACATTGACAGAGCATTATGAGGCAGCAGCAATAATGAGTTTGAGCAAACAATTGTCTCTGGGACAGCAGCTTTCCTCTGCTAGATGTGAACTGAAAGGGCTCCTTATTGAAGACAGTGCTGCAGCATTTATGCATTTAGGGCCAATCCTGATTCCCTGGATGTCTCTGGAAAAACTCCCATTGATTTTCATGGGCGCAGGGATTGGGCTCTAAAAGATGAGCCTCACCCATAGATCCTGAGACACATAATGAACCTGAGCTTCTGCTCATGGTGTTTTATGCTGATATAACTCCATTTACTTCAGTGGAGTTACTTCTGATTTACACCAAGGCGGGAGGAGAATCAGATCTATTATATTCAACATGCACACCTGCTGCACTATGCAGTGTGCACAATGCCAAGAGGAGGGGAGAAAAATGAGCAGGTCGGTAGCCCTGTGCTAAGGTCTGTGGCTTATCAGTCACGTTGGAAATTGCATTTGGGAAGAGCAAGCCATTTTGACTGTGCCTACATTTTTCCTCATTCTCCCACTGCTGCTCTAACATATTGTTTCTCAATGACCGGTCTGTGGACTGGTGCCAGTCCCTGCGATCGCCCTGACACAGTTTAGGAAGGCAGCAATCTGGTTCCTGGTATCAAAAACGTTGAGAAATTGGTCAAGCACCTTCCTAGTGGTGCTAGGAAGAGTGAGCACGCTCATGTAGAGAGAGCAGTAATGTTTTTACTTGTTATCTAACCCTCCTCAGAGCAGATTTAGATGACACAGTGGCAAACCCACCAGTGGCCTGTCTATATTAGCCCTCCCACCTAGTATCAGTGGAGCTGTGCTGGTGATAGACCAACAGTGGGACACCTGAAGAAATGTGTGTTTAGAGCAGGCTTCCCTGACTTGGTAATTTCTTTGGGGCCTGTATGTGCGTATACAAACACAAAGCAACCCCCCCACTTGCTGGGGAAGAAAAAACTAAAAGGAAAATAGACAGAGACTTTGGGGAATAAATGGCTGAATGATGGTGGGTAATACAGGACTTCACCACACAAAGGCTAATTTTAGCAGTTTCTCTGTGCTTAAATCTGTGACTGGCTATTGCCGGGAAAAACTGGGGAAACAAAGTTTTAAAAAGGGCTTAAAAATATGACTGATTCTGCATGTAAGTCACACAGGCCAACCACAATAGCTTCCACTAGGCCATTATTTAACATGGCAGGAGTTGTTAGTGGTTGTGTCCTCAAGGAATGTGACCAGTCACCATTCCGAGTTAAACAATTCCACTCCTCGTTTCTGCCGAGCCCCTCACAACAGAAAGGAGGCAGCAATGGATGTGGTTTAATTAGGCCACAATTTTATTCACTTAAAATATCTGGCAGTAAATTGTACAGTGCAGGTCACCATCCTTTCCTTAATCATTTCAAAATAATCTCCCACCCGGTCCCAGCTATCCCAGTGCTGGACCCTGCTGCTATCTCCTTTATAAGGTAAAAGAGGACTCAGCGAAGTGGGGTTGGTTCCCTGCTGTTCCAGACACAGGAGCCCAGTACTGTCCTTCCTCAGCTCCCTTAGAGAGAGCTAGAGAAAAGAAGTGTGTGTTTGTGTGTGTGTGTGTGGGGGGGATAGGGTGGGTCAGCTCTCTGCTGTACCAGACATAGGAGCTCCAACCCCTCAGCCCCTTCCTCAGAATCCTTAAGGGGTCCTTTCTTTCAGATCTTTTTTCAATCTATTTTAGCAGGTGACTGTACCCTTCCATAACACATATGCGCACTGGACACCTGCGCATTTAATGCATTCATAAATAGCCTGGAAAGCCAAAGTCATTGAATTTAGTGCACCAAACAGGTCAAACAGGCATTTATGAAACCATCTGGCACGCTCACTGGGAAAAAAATTAATACAACTACAGACAGATCAGGAGTTTACCTCCACTAACATGATTTAATTTTACCTATTAAAGGTTGATATTATGACTTAACCCCCCTACCCCACCACACTGGGTCCCAGACCTGCTGTGGGAAAGGTGGAAAAAAACCCACCCTGCCTTGGCCACTCTGGCAGTGAGGGAAAGATTCCTGCCCAGCCCCTGGTGAAGAAAGGGGACTAGCATTATGCCCACAACAGGCCATGAGGAAATCCAGTCCTTTGCAAGTTTCATGGGAGGGGAGATGGGAGAAATCATGACCATTTAGCTCATGCAAAATGACTGTTCAGCTCATGAACTTCCAGGCCAGTTGGTTTCTAAAAGCAGAAGGATCCTCCTCCGTAAAGTATACCAGCCAAAACAGGGGTCTCTCATGGCTTAATCATAAACTCTATTGGGTTCTGGTATTATTTACCCCACCTTTTCAAAGAAAAACAACTGCATGACAATTAACAGCCAGCAATTTCTGGTGGAGTGGTAAATATTCCCAAATTAAATCATGTTAGTGGAGGTAAACTCCTGATCTGTCTGTAGTTGTATTAATTTTTTTCCCAGTGAGCGTGCCAGATGGTTTCATAAATGCCTGTTTGACCTGTTTGGTGCACTAAATTCAATGACTTTGGCTTTCCAGGCTATTTATGAATGCATTAATCTTCTTAAATGCTAAATTCATCTGTGGATTATAAATGGTTGTTTTTCAAAACCGTACCAGCCAAATGCTGTAGATTAAGTTGAAGATTTCTTTAGAGGAGCATTATTTCACCAAGTCACTGAAGGTTTATCAATAGAAATTTGTCACAAGTTGCTAGTGCACTGGGCACAGTGGTTATTTTTCATTTCCTATAGATAGATATTTGTTGTATGAACTGAATATTTTTATTTTTTGCTCCAAGATACACAAAAACTGAAGGGCATCTTATTGTGCAATTGTTACAGGGAAGCAGAATGTGGATTTCAAGTTAACTCTTGCTTCAAAGGTCTTTCTTTTTAATTCTGAAGAGGCCGGTTCAGCTCTGAAATTGAATCAACTCAAAGTTTATGATTCAGCTGCGACACCTGAGAGACAGTAATGCGGGATGAGGAACAAGCCACCACACACGACATTTTACAGCTTGATAACATCTAGAAATTCAGAGTGCTGGGGCAGTGGTCTTAGTTCCTTACAGATTAAATGTCTCATATAGCCAAATAGTCTTACCATTCCCAGAAAGCTTTTTTTCTGCAATATTATAATAAATCTGTGGCTGCCTAGGAACTTTACAGCTGTCAATATGCCAGACCACATAACCACCCAACTTCACTGCACCACAGGGGCCAGAGTTCATCTTCTCCTGATTGAAAAGCCTACCTGAGCTAAGAGGCAATTGGCATGTTATTACCAGTATAGAGCATCTGACAGTTGAGTAGTTCTAATTCTATTGAGAAGAGGCCATCGTATGTGTATGTACACACACAGGCAAATTCATTAACATGAAACAGTTTGATTCACATTGTTAATAGACTTCCTTAATTCTGGCTGACTGACTTGGTGACTCCTCCCCAGCGAAGAAGTCTGGAAAACAAAGGGCTATGTTTTATTAACCAATAGTTGCAACTGAAAGCCTGGAAGGAGATTTCTGTGCACCGGGGGAATTTTAAAGCATGTGTTGGGCTATACATGACCTGTCTGCCTGTCTATCTTTCACCAAACTTCTTTCTAAGGCCCTATGATCTTAAATACAGATTACACTGAGGCATCTAGTAACAATAAAACTGGTTTTCAGATGATAACTTCTGTTGAGTAGGAGGCAAATTAAAAATAGAGTCTTGTCTTTGGTTTGAATAGTTTGACTGTGTTCTAGGGATGGGCTCAAGCTGCAAAATTTGGCTCTAGATGCATAGGTGCTGACGCACCCACTGGCTTGAAGTGGTTTCCATCATAAACAGGGTTTGCAGTTCAGTTCAATGGCTCTCAGCACCCCCACTATACAAATTATTCCAGCACTCCTGCTTAGATGGCAAATGACCCCAGTGTTGGGTGTTGATGAGATCTGGGATGTTGGCTTGGGCCACTATAATGATAGATGCCATTTGCAAAATCAGAAATGTCCAACGTCAATATGGACGTTGGGATCAAGCCCAGCTCTACTTTATTCTATACATTTCTGGAGAAAACTTCTCCAAGGGGATCCTTTCAAGGCCTCCACTGAGCCCAGATGTTCCTCTTCCTTGGTGCACATAGTCAAGGTGTACTGCTATCCTTAAAGCTGGCTACAAGAGTTTACACTGATGTCAGCTGAAAAGCATCAGACTCTCACAGTGAGGTATGCAGGCTCCTGCAAGATTTTTGGCAGCACAAGCAGCAATTCAGTTTAATAAGTGAATAAATACTACTATATACTTCTTTGCTGATGTTCCTCTTTGTCTTTAATAGTAGCAGCCATTAAACTATGTGAGAGAAGGGGCCGAGTAGGGTAGAAAAGAGGAACTATGTTGATTATGGACACGAACCTTTGACCCCAGATTTCTATGGCATCTGGCCATGTCATTGTAACTTCCAGAAGCCTTCAGGAGACTTACACTAGAGAACCAGTTTGGCACATGTCAACCCCAGGATCAGGGGAGCACAAAAGCCACCTTGGCTTTTCACTTCCTAAGCTGTGTGGTGAACCTCTTGTTTATAAATGAGGACCCATGCTGCAATATTTAGCTAAATCTAATCAGCTAACTAACTGTAGTGAAGTATTTGGATCCAATCTAAATGGCTAACATCATTCAAATTCTCACTGAGGTAAACAATGCAGCAGCCTAATGCCTGTTCCTAGCCAGGGTTTTCTTCTTGTCTGTAGCAATTATATTTATTAGGTGCATGTAACTGTATGAAATACAGACTCTTATTAAAGAGTTGATACTAAGCTCCAACGCCAGCCGTAAAGACATTGCAATAACACAGACATTCCCAGGAAGAAAAGTTTTAAACAAATAATCATGAAATCAGACTTATATGCAAATTTTCAAGCCCCAGTCTGAGAAAGAAGGAAGAGAGACAAAACTTGTATTTACAGTCCAACGTCATATAGAGGAGATGTCAGAGGGCATTACTTAAACCCCTTCCACTGCTTAAAAAATCCTGTTTCAGGAAGAATTCAGCAAGTGCTTTGCACTAGTCAGTGGTGATGGCTGTAATTTGTTTTCATGGCCTATCACTGGGGACTGAAATTTCCCTCCGTGTAGCTCTTAAATCCCACTGAAACTTTATCTTGAATGCTTAATGCATATGTCTTGTGCAAGTCCTCTGGCAGAGGGGAGAATTTAACTCCAAACACCCAGGCCACAGGGTAAGGACCAAACAGCAAAAATATTCTTTACTAGGCTTTGCCTTACCTTTCAGGTTTACGGGGATTCTCCATGCTTATTATTCTTGGTGTACCTGATAGTTTAAAATACTAGGGTTTTCTTTTCTTTTGGTATTTTATTCATTCATTTCTCCTTTACCTTACACACTTCACTTCTTCTTCTCCTTAATAGCCTAAAAATGACCACTCCATTATGTCTGACCTGTTGGCTTACATCTGACTGATCACTAGACTGCTGAGAATATGCAGTAGGACACCACAGATACTTGCCCACGTAACAGTATGCTGCTCAGTACTGACGGCCATGTTATAGTCTAGATGAGTTGACATTTTCATTATAAACTACAATTTGGGGGGTTTAATAGGTGGGCCTTTTGAAAAAGGGTCTTACAGAAATTAGGTACTAATCTTACATGCTATCAACTCTTTTGGACAAAGACCACATCTACCATTGTGGTTGAACTGGTCAACATAGCTCTGATCCTGGATCAAGACCTCTGGGCACCATTAAATAAATAGCAATTAAGTGCTCAGTTCGGATATGATGCGACCAAAATGATTTCAGTAGATGCCCCCCTTCTATTTTTTTTCTGTTTTAAGCAGTAAAAACAGAGCTGATACAAGGCTTTAGATGCATTTACGCCCCACTAGCACTAGAGCACTAAGCTTTAAAAACAAATGTTGCAAGGATGTGATGTTAGAGCAGCAAGCATTTTCATATTCATGGACAAAAATCAAACAAGAGCCAATGGGATGTTTTCAAGACAGCAAGTGCAGAGCTTTGCTTTTTTGTGATGAAAAAATAATTTTCACAGGCACTAAAATGGGGCCTAGCCTTTGTCAGAAACGTCTCATGAGTAACCAATTGTGACAGACCCAGACCAGTGGGGTACAGGAGTCTGGTAGAAGGCAAATATACTGGTCACTGGATGAATAGTTTTTTGTTCCCTGAGTGACCAGAGCGGGGGCTGCACTAGAGCAATCAGGAACCTGCTAGAACCAATTAAGACAGGCAGGCTAATTAAGACACCTGGAGCCAATTAAGAACATACTAGAATCAATTATGGCAGGCAGACTAATCAGGAGCAGGTACAAGAGGTAACTATAACAGGACCGCTTGGAAATAGCAACCATAATATAACAACATTTAACATCCCTGTGGTGGGAAGAACATCTCAACAGCCCAACACTGTGGCATTTAATTTCAAAAAGGGGAACTATGCAAAAATGAGGGGGTTAGTTAAACAGAAATTAAAAGGTACAGTGACTAAATGACGAAAGTGAAATCCCTGCAAGCTGCATGGACGCTTTTCAAAGACACCATAATGGAGGCCCAACTTAAACGTATACCCCAAATTAAAAAACACAGTAAAAGAACTAAAAAAAAAGAGCCACCGTGGCTTAACAACCATGTAAAAGAAGCAGTGAGAGATAAAAAGGCATCTTTTAAAAAGTTCTGAAAGAACTCAAATGTGAAGTTGCGGAACTATTAACTATGGTTTGTAACCTGTCCTTTAAATCGGCTTCTATACCCAATGATTGGAAGATAGCTAATTTAACGCCAATATTTAAAAAGGGCTCTAGAGGTGATCCCGGCAATTACAGACCAGTAAGTCTAACGTCAGTACCAGATAACTTAGCTGAAACAATAGTAAAGAATAAAATTGTCATACACATAAAAGAACATAAATTGTTGGGCAAAAGTCAAATTGTGTCTTACTAATCTATTAGAGTTCTTTGAAGGGGTCAACAAACATGTGGACAAGGGGGATCCAGTGGGCATAGTGTACTTAGATTTCCAGAAAGCCTTTGACAAGGTCCCTCACCAAAGGCTCTTATGTAAATTAAGTTGTCATGGGATAAAAGGGAAGGTCCTTTCATGGATTGAGAACTGGTTAAAGGACAGGGAACAAAGGGTAGGAATTAATGGTAAATTCTCAGAATGGAGAGGGGTAACTAGTGGTGTTCCCCAAGGGTCAGTCCTAGGACCAATCCTATTCAATTTATTCATAAATGATCTGGAGAAAGGGGTAAAAAGTGAGGTGGCAAAGTTTGCAGATGATATTAAACTGCTCAAAATAGTTAAGACCAAAGCAGACTGTGAAGAACTTCAAAAAGATCTCACAAAACGAAGTGATTGGGCAACAAAATGGCAAATGAACTTGAATGTGGAAAAATGTAAAGTAATGCACATTGGGAAAAATAACCCCAATTATACATACAATATGATTGGGGCTAAATTAGTTACAATGAATCAGGAAAAAGATCTTGGAGTCATCGTGATAGTTCTCTGAAGATGTCCACGCAGTGTGCAGAGGCGATCAAAAAAGCAAACAGGATGTTAGGAATCATTAAAAAGGGGATAGAGAATAAGACGGCGAGTATCTTATTGCCCTTATATAAATCCATGGTACGCCCACATCTTGAATACTGCGTACAGATGTGGTCTCCTCATCTCAAAAAAGATACACTGGCATTAGAAAAGGTTCAGAGAAGGACAACTAAAATGATTAGGGGGTTGGAACGGGTCCCATATAAGGAGAGATTAAAGAGGCTAGGACTTTTCAGCTTGGACAAGAGGAGACTAAGGGAGTGGGTATGTTAGAGGTATATAAAATTATGAGTGATGTGGAGAAAGTAAACAAGGAAAAGTTATTTACTTGTTTCCATAATACAAGAACTAGGGGCCACCAAATGAAATTAATGGGCAGCAGGTTTATAACAAATAAAAGGAAGCTCTTCACACAGAGCACAGTCAACTTGTGGAACTCCTTGCCTGAGGAGGTTGTGAAGGCTAGGACTGTTTAAAAGAGAAATGGATAAAATCATGGCGGTTAAGTCCATTAATGGCTATTAGCCAGGATGGGTAAGGAATGGTGTCCCTAGCCTCTGTTTGTCAGAGGGTGGAGATGGATGGCAGGAGAGAGATCACTTGATCACTACCTGTTAGGTTCATTCCCTCTGGGGCACCTGGCATTGGCCACTGTCAGAAGACAGGATACTGCTAGATGGACCTTTGGTCTGACCCCGTACGGCCATTCTTATGTTCTTTTAACACCTGGTTTAAAAAGGATCTCCCATCAGTTAGCGGAGGGTGAGCAAGGAGCAGGGAGTGAGAAGGCATGCTGCTGGAGGACTGAGGAGTACAAGCATGATCAGGCTTCAGGGGGAAGATCCTGTGGTGAGGATAAAGAAGGTGCTGGGGGGAGGCCATGGGGAAGTAGCCCAGGGAGTTGTAGCTGTCACGCAGCTGATACAGGACACAGACAGCTGCTATCCACATGGCCCTGGGCTGGAACCCGGTGTAGAGGGCGGGCCCGGGTTCCTCCCATCCCAACTCCTGATCGGACACAGGAGGAGTTGACCTGGTCTGTGAGAAACACCAGAAGGGAAGGTCTAATTTGGAAATGGATCTGGCCTGTCCTCGACCCACTAGGTGGGACACAGAGACTGTGGGGATTGTTCTCTGTTTCCCCCATGCTGACCAGTGATGAGGTTAGCTGAGTGAATGGCAGGTTTGAGCCTCTAGCAGAAGTGGCCAAACTGAGGGCTGCCGTGAACCTCTGGGGTGAGCAAATCTGCCAAAAAGCACAGGACCCACCAAGGCAGAGGAGGAACTTTGTCACACAATGTATTGGAAGGAGGATTATGCAGTTAATATGAAGACAAGTCTGAAAAGAGAACACTAGCAATACTAGAAAGAAAAACTCTGAAGTCGTTGTTACAACACGAGGAAGGCAAAATTGTTTTAAAAACCCTCAAAATTTACATCAGTTCAAATTGAGACACACACCAATTATTGCAAGCAGACTGGTGTAGTGTTCCACACTTCCTTTAGATTGTTAGCTCTTCGGGGCAGGGACCATGCTTTCCTCTGTGTTTGTGCAGCACCTAATTCAATCCTGATCAGAGCCTCAAGATGTTACTGTTACAGAAATAATACATAATATTCCCTAAATCACCTCCCACCCTTCAGAATTTCACCCGGAGGCCAATTTTCAGGGTCATTCAGGCAATTTTAAGCATCAGAAGTATTATTTGTATTCCTGTAGCACTTAGTGGTCCCAACTGAGATCAGGGCCCCATTGTGCTAGGTGGTGTACAAACACATAGTGAGGGACAGACCCTGACCCAAATAGCTTAAATTTAAATAGACAAGACAGACAACAGATGGGAGAGGAAACAGCGGCACAGAGGGGTGACATGACTTACCCAGGTTCACCACAGCAGGTCAGTGGGAGAGCAAGAACAGAGCCCAGGTCTCCTGACCAGTGCCCTGTCAGCACAACCACTGCATACTTTCTGTTCTCCACAGGCAACCCACGTTTCTGTTGTTTGGATTAATACCAATGTATCAGACACACTTTATCAATCCAACTCTGGCGGAGAGTGAATGTGAGACATCTCCACCAGACGCTACAGACTGTTTACGTAAGGTTCAGGGACTGTCAAACCATTAAAGGCAAGGAAATTCAGAGTTAAAGCAGGAGCCTAAACACTGCCTGGCTCTCTGGGCTGAGTCACAGAACACAACTATAATCACTAAGGTTGTGCCTTACCTAGGCAGATGCTTAATTTTATTTTAACTAAGTTTTTTTTGTTGCAGTTATAGCTTCACTTTTTTGCCAGGCCATTACACAATATTCGACAGATTATTACATATTTAGGGCCAGATCCTGAAAATCCTCACCTGCGTTAATAGTCTTTACTTATGCAAGTAGTTCCTTCAATAGGGCTGCTCACATGAACCTGGATTTTCAGAAGTAGGCCATAAGATTGTAATTTCCTTGGGGCAGGGACTTAATTCTTCTGTGTCTTGAGCAGAGCTAAGCATGATTTCGACATATAACAAATCACAACTAGTACACTTAGCTTCATTTGCTGGGATTCTCAGCAGCAAGAATAGAATGCATGGTGGCATGTGGAATATCTTCATTTATTACCATGCAACATTCTAATAAGTAGTGACGCCATGCACTAAACCCTTCAGGCCTGACTCATATCTGGAGTCCCACTGCAGCTTGTGTGTATCTGGTGAGAAGGATTTGATCCACTTGACAATTCTGAAAGATCCCTATGAGGTAAATCTAAGTACGCAAATTCCATGCAATGTCAAGATTTGAACAGCACTCAAACTATGGCAAAAATGGGATGCACAGCTGGAATAAAAAACTATGAAAGGTGAATTACTGAACTTCTGCAGAAGCCATTTTTCAAACTAACAGACTGAACAATCAGAAAAATAAGTAAATAAAAATGTGAATAGGCACCAGTACAAACACAGGATTAAGGGCCTGATCGAAAGCCTATTGAAGACAATGGGAGTCTTTCCATTTGCTTCAACGGGTTAAGACCAGGCTGCCTTAGGTGCCTGCAAAAACAACATTAAAAAAAAAAAAAAGAGTCACTGAGTTCACTGTGTGGCATACAATAATGTACAGGAGAGTTGGAACACTTTGCTGTTGTCCTTCAGAAATCAGCATAATTAAGGCTACATTAGTTTACATATTGTAAAAATAAAATTGACTCCTCTAGAACAGAGGAACCCACAAATTGTCACATCAGGTTATGATTTGGAAGATGTATTAAAACCCTGCAGAAACGGAACTCAGCACTAAGAGGGTGACAGACACTCTTCTACAGCAGTGTTGTTCTAATGAACAACGAACTATGTTTTGTTGGCAGCAGGAGAGGTAATGAGGAAGATATCTCTCCTCTCTTCCTCCAGGTGAGTCCTAGGAAACACCCAGTGTGCTTGAATTGGACACCAGCTTACATCTGGAGTGGAAAGAGCAAAAAACAAAAAAACAAAACCAAACAAATCACAAAAACAACTTATTTACATACTATTTTAAGGATAATCTCATTACTGAATTATGTGAGCCAGCTGATTAGACAAATGTCCTTTCCATCTTTTATACACTGTATTTATGAATTTTCTCCAACTCTGAAATGACAAAAGCCCATTTCTAAGGTTTCCAACAGCACAGAATCCTATGTTCAGTCTATAAATAATATGGAGTTTCTCTAATCCCCTCCATGCAATGGATAACTTCACAGAGTGCTTCATTGACTCATTTACTTATGCTTCACACACTTAGTCCTTACATCAGTTTTATACTTATTCTGGCAAGCGGGCAGAGGAACAGCCACGAGCTCAGGTATTCCAAAGGCACATAAATAGATACACATTTAGAAGAAAAGGTTTACGAAGAATCTGAAGCTTTTAAAATCCTCTATCATTATCGTGGTAAAGGACAACCTCCACACACCAGTGTCATTGCACTCTATTACTTAAATTGGATATGGTGCAATTTACAATATCCCCAACTCTCCCTCTTATCATGGAGACAATACCTCCAAAACCCTTTTTTATAAAAAGGCAGTAATAGAGGGGGAAAAAGAATGGCAACATTTTATGAAAAACAAATCCTAGAATCAGGTTTGCAACTGTGATGTTTCCACACCACAATTAGACAAACAGGATGTTCTGGTATTAGCATCAGATAATTGTGCTACTTTAGTATACCAATTTTTCCCCTCCCACACCCAAAAAACAATCCACACCTGTCTTAGTCACAGGTGACCTTTTAGAAGATCATTTAAAACACAAATCCCTCAAATTGTGTATCTTTTTAAAAAGTGTGGGCACTTCCTGTGGTGGCACCCCTGGCTCTAAGGGTGCATCTTCACTGCAAAAAAAGGCGTGTTCTTAACTTGGGTTAACTAGCCTGTGGTGGCTAAAGTATTAAAATAGCAGTGAAGACACAGCAACTCAGCTTTTAGCTTGGGTTAACAGCTCAGGTTCAACACGTTTCCCCTGTAAGCTTTAACTTGATCTACAAACTAGAGTTAACAGCCAAGTTGCCGCAACTTCACTATTTTAACCTGAGTTAGTTAACACGGTTTAGCTCACTTAAGAACACACCTTTTTTTTTTTTTTTTCAGTGTAGACATACCCAATTAGCTCCTGCCGCACAGAGAACGTCTTCCCCTCCTGCTTAAGAGATTCTCACTTCACTATCCTGGACTATTTAATTAAAAGCCGTATAAGTGAAGGCTCCTTCAATCTGAAGTTAAAAGTGAGTTAGACTTAAACACAAACGAGCTCCTTCATTTCCTTTGGCTTATTTCCTCTGCACAGGTGAGAAAATGAGTAATGATTACTTGCCAGGGACATGTTAACTTTGCAAGTGCCATACTTTGCTAATACCGAACACAAACCATTATGACAATGTTCCATGAGACGATGCACCTAGATCAATCTCTTGAACAATACTAACCACTGGTTCAAGGTGAATACACCCTCTGGACTCAGCTAGCGTATCTGGTGGATCTCTTCTGACAAAAAACTTTTCATTCTATCTCATCTCCAAAAGAAACAGACAACTTTAAGGAAAGAGGACATCACATTTCAGGGGTGCTGAGCACCCACACTTCCAGTGACTGCAGTTGGAATTGTGGCAGCTGAGCACTCATGGGGGCTGGAACAGTTTGTATAGTGGGGATGCTGAGACCCACCGAACCAAACTGTAAACCCTCAATATGATGGAAACCACTTCAAGCCAGGGGGTGCGATAGCACCTATATCAGCACTGCCGAAATACAGACCCTTACTGCCATGGCATTGGTTTCCCTATATCAGTAGCCAGCAATAGATATGGACCGGGGAAAAAAAATCTTATTTCTGTCTACAACTAGAGGATTAAGAAAACTACATTTCATAAAACCAAGAAAAGGCTATTTACGATTAATGCTGGTAACTCCCCAGCATGCCTGGCTGAGGTTACTGCTAAAAGAAACATCTTTCCACAGTAAGAACTAAAATTCTCTGTAATGTACAGGCTTGGGAAATGAGCTAGAAAAGCCTTTAACACCAAAGCTAGGTCATCAGAATTTAAAAGCTTCTTTCCTTGTCTCAGCACTCAAACCCCTCTTACAAAGGATTGGAGTAGATGGCTGTATCCAATTCTTTTAAGAACAGAAAGCAAACATTGTTGCTAGGTGTACTAATAGTACTTAATTGAAGGCCAGAAGAAAAAATGGCAAGAATTATGTTTGTAACCCGCTTGGAATATTTCTATATAATATTGGGAAAAATATGCTCTCCCTTAGTTAATCTAATGTACCCACCACCCTGGTGTCCGGGTGCTATTATGTGAAGCAATACCTCAGGGTATGTCTACACTACACGTCCCCATATCCTGGCTCACGCTCACTCATTAGCCAAGCCCACTACCGACTCCACACTGCAGAACCACACACATACAAGACCCATTATACCTGCTTGACTGGACCTAAGAAAATACTTTGTGAGCAGCAGAGTTGCAGTAAATTTTACTTCTAATTCATCTAGAATTCATTAGAAAGGTTTTGTAGGTTTCCTGTGTTCTCTAGAAAAACTTGTATATCAGACATGTTACTACTTAGATCCAGGTTTTAACTGCCTTAAATAAGGGCATCTAGGCCTACTCTTAGTAGAGTAGAACAAGACCACAAAGTGCTTGGACTGGATATTTTTATCTACATTTTGAAAGGTCAACTTTATGTTCAGCAACTTTTCCAGTAAAGTGGTTTTCAGTTTTCTTTGAGCAAAGAATGAAAAATAAATAAGTTACAGCCTGCATATGTAAGTATTTTTCCTCTTGTGATTTTTAGCAGCCATATTTAAGGTGAAAGTTGAGGACACGCCTTTCATTTTTAATAATGACAAAATATATCTGAGAAGCATTAAAATGGAGCAAATATTTTAAATCACCTAGGTTAAAATATACTGCTAAATGTGCAAGGTCGCTACTGATCTCTGAAGTTAAGAGAATATGGCAATGCATAGTTCTTGACCAAAAAAACCACCCAATGTCCAAGGATTAAATCTAGAAGGGAAGGGAACAGGAGACGTCCTTCTGCTATTAAAAAGCTGCATGCGTATAGTTGCCACAACTTCCTAACTGGCTACTGCTACAATTCAACAATCTTTTCATCTTGAAACATAAAATAACAAGGGTTCTTTTTATGAAGGAAATGGAAACATGTTAAAAAACATTTAATAGAGAACCCTACAATTTCTAAGTCCACAGGCATGAGGCAGATGGAAGTTGCAGCATACTGGAAGGATCAAATTTACTTAATAAACTGTCTAATCCTAAGAGCACCAGTGCACAAGTGACTTATAAAGACTTGGAGCCAAAGGTAGACTGGTACAACTCTCTTATTCCAGGGCCATGTCTGAGTCAGTCCCAGCATAATTTAGAGCAGCCTTATGTCTGCTTTAAGTTATGGTGCCTGGCTACAGTCTCTAAGGGTACGTCTACATTGCGAAAAACCCGCGGGGCAGTGAGACTCAGAGCCCAGGTCTACAGATTCAGGCTCATGCTACAGCCCTAAAAATAGCCACGTAGACATTCCTGCTAGGGCTGGGGCTCTGAGACTGGGGGAAGGGGTGGATTTCTTTCTCTGAATCCACCGCCTTCCAGAGTTTCAGAGCTCAAGTGGGAACGTTTACTTGGCTATTTTTAGTGTCGTAGCAGGAGCCCAAGTCTGTACATATCAGGCTCTGAGACTCACTGCTGCAGTTCCCCCTCGCCAACTGCCAGTGTAGACATAATGTCAGGGGCCATCCTCCAGCTGGGGATAGCTGAAACACAATGAGCTGGATCCCCTCACCATTAGTTCTATACCTGTTAGTCTTCCCCATACCAGGGAAACCCTCAGCTGAGGAGCTATGGCAGCCTTCTGCTCTTTCTGCCATGGGAGTGGCATAAATGGAGCAGACAAGGCATCTAGATCTGGGCCTAGAATTCCTTAAAGGCAGGCTGATCTTGGTTAGACATATCGCATCAAGAAACAAATCTATCCAAAGATCTGTAGCATTGCCTAAATGAGGGACTCCACTTTCTTCCCTCCCCCAAGTCAATTACATTAAATCACCGCTTATTAATAATATGTAAGGTAGCAGACCTCTCTTTTTAGGAGGCTGGTTGTTCAGAATCTCCAAGTAATTCAAATTGACAGAATCAGAATGTCTTGCATAGTCAAATTTTCTTTCTGGTGGATTATGGACTAAATAGCATCCAAGTTACCTTGCAAATATCTGTTTAACTTTACAAACATTTAAGATAAAGAAGGTGTCAATGAAGTCAGAGATATAGATGCTTACTGGCTGATCTGTCTGTATCTCAAGTGTTGGTGGACCCTAAGATACTCTGTTGCTGTCTAAGGACTTTACAAGGAGAAAAGAGAGCAGAAAGAGCATGGTCTGTGCTGCAGGGGGCAGGAGGAAGGACAGTATCGACCTATGTGCTTTAAAAGTTTTTAGTCTCTTGAGAAGAGGTTTTACAGTAAGAACATACCTTGATTATATGCAGTGTTCCCAAGCAATTGAAACAATCTGCACGTCAATCACATTTTAACTTTGAGGATAACTCTTTCATTGCCATGTTATAATTTAACACACAAGCTGAAGTTCATGTTATACAATAAAACAGACAACTGAGTTCTGAAGAGAAATCAGACTCTGGATCATCATACGTCTGTCACCTGTGACCAGGGAGATTATTATGTTATGAATTGTGGTGATGATGCTCAATTTAGCTCAGCTGCATTAAGAGGAAATGTAAACCACCTGTGCCAAGGGGCATGCGATGAGGAAACAGAAACCAGAGAGCTCTGAAGTGAATACATGGCCAAATTTGCTTTCTTGGGCTTTGCTCTAGTTCAGGGGTTGGCAACCTTTCAGAAGTGGTGTGACGAGTCTTCATATATTCACTCTAATTTAAGGTTTTGCGTGCCGCTAATACAGTTTAACGTTTTTAGAAGGTCTCTATAAGTCTATAAACTATTGTTGTATGTAAACAAGTTTTTTAAAATGTTTAAGAAACTTCATTTAAAATTAAATTAAAATGCAGATCTTATCAGTTTACTGCAGTGGTTCTTAACCTGGGGTGCATGCACCCCCTGGGGCAGGGCCGGTGCAAGGATATTTTGCGCCCTAGGCGAACCTTCCACCTTGCGCCCCCCCCCCCGACCCTTGCACATAGGTTCATTGAGGGGAAAATCCCAATGAGCCTTTATAGATCCCAGGGGCCAGCCTGCCCAGGGGCTGTTCCCCAGACCAGGTTCCCCACTCCCCGCCCTCTGAACTCCCCTGGAGGGTGCACAGCCCCACTGCGAGTCCTCCCCTCCCCACCCCACCCCAGTGGCCCTCGCCCCGAGTCCACTCACTGGCTTTGCTGGGCTTGGGCTGCTGCAGCAGCTCGGCAGGGAGGAGCTGCCTTCCGGAGGCACCGGGGAGCCAGAGTGTCCCGCTTGCGGCAGCAGCAAGCCCCAGCCATGGAGGAGCCGGTGTGGTGCAGGGGGGAAGCAGCCCTGCAAAGGCGGCGGTGCCGCTAGCGGGGAGCAGCCACCTCCCCCCGCCCCTCCTGCCCAGGCTGCGGCCCAGCGCCCCCTGGGGGCTCCTGCAGGCTGCAGTGGATGTATGTGGGTGCCAGCCCCATGCGCCTCCTGGCTCCCCCCTTGCCTAGGGTTACCATATTTCAACAATCAAAATAGAGGGGAGAGCCCTGCCCTAGCCCTGCCCCCATCCACTCCCTCCCACTTCCCCCCAACCCCCCCCACTCCTTGTCCCCTGACTGCCCCCTCCTGAGACCCCCCCCACCCTAACTGCCCCCCTAGGACCCTACCCCCTACCTGTCCCCTGACTGCCCCAACCCTTATCCACACCCCCGCCTCCAGACAGACCCCCAAGACTCCCACACCCCATCCAACCACTCCCCGCCCCCTGACAGGACCCCCAGAACTCCCGACCCATCCAACCCTCCCCCTGGCTCCCCTTACCAGGCCCAGGCCGGTCAGACGCTGGCTCCACGTGGAGGCAAAACACGCTACTGGGCTGCTGCGCGCACAGCCCCTCCCCCGCAGAGTGCTGAGGCAGCGGGAGGGGGGGAGCTCCGGGAGGGGCAGCGGCGGCGGCTCACACTTCCAGGAGCCACAGAACCCGAGCGCGGTGAGGGAGGAGCCGGGGGGCGCGCCTGCCTCCGGTCTGGGGTCCCAGCTGCCGGCCCCACTCAGCCTCCTGCCGGCCTGGGGTGCTGTTCACTCAGCCGGCAGCAGGTTGAGCGGGGCTGGCGGCCGGGACCCCAGCTGGCAGCCGCGCGCTAGGCAAAATCGGCTCGCGTGTCACCTTTGGCACGTGTGCCGTAGGTTACCGACCCCTGCTCTAGTTCATAAGTTGGTCAAGCTGTGTTTATGTACTCAGCAGAACCCCATGACAGACTTGTATTCACATCAGAGCCTTTGATTAACAAACATGGTCCAGAAAGGTTTCTTAAAATCCAAGAGTGAGCTGACTGTTTTCAGAAGAAATCTATGATGAAATGAAGGACCCAAAGGCATTTAATTGTTGAACACATAAAAGGAAGTATATTTAAAATAAAAAAAATTGGTCAGACTGTAGAGTCAGTTACCATTTTTAAGGAATTTACAGGGCTGTTGTAGATGAGTCTTTTGGAATAGCCAGTTTATCGCCTTGCCTAAACTGGTTTCTTCATTGCACAGTATTTTCTCTTAAAATGTGTGCAGTTTTTAAACAATTACATACATATTAAAAATCAGCATTTCTTTGCTTAAACTTAATTAAAACGTTAATACTCTCAGACAACACAGATCTGAAATGGTGAAACCAGTAATTTCCCCCACCCACCTTACAACAAATTAAATTGAGACAAAATTACAAACACGTTTCACTACATGATTATTATTAATAAAAATCAGGTTTTTTTTTATAAAGTTGCCCAAAATGCAAGGGATGTGCATAGGTTTACAACTTAGTCATAATAATATTTTATTTTATTCCCTTGGGTATGTTTTCCCATGAACGGAATGTATTTTGCTGTAGATTACAGGTTTTTTTTCAACACAGATACACCAACGGCATGAACGCTTGCGACTGTCCACATGCATTAAGAGTCAAGACCCAATTTCAAATCTCTAAAAGGTTTACAGAGTTCTTCAAAGAGACAGTATCACATTATCTGGATGTTACATAAAAGTACTTAAAAATACTAGTCTAGGAAAAAAAAAAGCAAAGAAAGGCCTTTAAAATTCATGAATTTGTTTTGTAATCACTAGACTAATTATTTAAAATAAATAAAGGAAAGCAAGGTATCCCAATCCATAAAATCAGACTCTAAATAGAATGTAGTGTTCCACCCCCAAGTTAAGGTAACAGAATCATTTATTGTTATTATTAAAATAGATTATAGAAAGCAGCATCTATTTTGTGCAGTTTTTAGGGGCCTTTGAAATAATAAGCTATGATTTCCAAAAATATAACATTCCAAAGGATTGAATAATACATATATTGAAACATACATTTTATTAAAGTTTAGGAGAACTGATTAAAAAAAGATACTGTCTCTTTAAATTAGTGTTTAATTTTTTTTCTCCTCCTATCTATTAGGACATGACAATAATTATAAATTTAGGTCACACTACATCTAGGTAGTCTCTAGGGGCCGAGATCTGTTGACACAAGGTCAATAACAAAGAGGTTTTCCATGTATGAGGTGGTTCCCAATATTGATAAAATTCTTCAGTTATCTGGTGAAAGGCCTAATAGACCCAGGAGACTGGAACCCACTGTGATGCTGTACAAACAAGCTCAATGGCTTCCTCCAGATGCCTGATTGTTTCATCAATCTCATTGTTGATAATTGTTAGATCAAAGTAGTGTGCATATGTTCTCTGTAAGATTTCAGATTCCTTTTGCAGGCGCTGAAGAGATTCATCCTGCACAATGATTGGAAAAAAAAGCAAGAGAGATAAATTAGATTCTTTTGTTCAGTTTTCTGTTTGTTGGTTACAGAGAAGGAAACAGCAAAAATAAAACCTAATCTAAGGATTCATGAATGACTTATGCCCCGTACATAATGTCAAATTCCATGCATGTTACAAGGAAGAAACTGTAACTTGTTTCTCCCTTGTAACTTTACACAAAATCACAATTCTCAACAGAGGTTACTCAAGACACATCAAGACACTTATCTAACTTGTGGGAAGGGTTAAACAGACAGGGGATAAGCATGAGGATTAAAAAAAATAGAAGAAAGAACCAGTACAAACATGGAAAGAGTGCCAGTTCATGAATGAAAACATACCCAGTTCACAAATACAAGCTGTTTGGCATCTATCCAGACATCGATACTGGAAACATGAGAGGATGTGTTTTCAAGTATCATCTGTTTTTGGACAATCTCTGTAATATCTATTACTACTCAGCATCAATCTTCAAGTTTCACTTCCTTTTATTTTAATAAATACTTACTGTGGACAGTCTAAGGAAATTCTCACTCTATTGCTTTCTAATTCCTCTTTTACTATAACCCTCTTCTAACATCTTATGGTCTATCTGAGCCTATTCTAATTCCAAACTCTACTGGTGCAATTCAAGCCCACCAAAAATAGCTGCACCAGTTTTACCACCTCCACCTCTTCTGGGAGTTGTGTCGGGAACCTGCCCTAAATTGAGACCAGGTTATCATATATGGCCTTTGGAATCATATTTTGTGGGTGCTCCTGCCACGCTTGTCCAAGGCCAGCACTGCTCACATTCTGGATTTCACTGATTGAGTCTGGGCTTCCAAATGGAGCAGGGTTGCAGGAGGCTTGTAGTATGGATGACTCACGCCCCACCTCAACCTGGGGGCCTGCTGCCTCGGTTCTGTGGTGAGAATGAATGATGGGAGTTTAAACTCTCTTCTCACAATCCCCTCAGGATACCAGAAGATCACCTGAAATGTCCCACAAGCCACTGCTTCTAGGAACTGTGGGATAGGTACCCAGGAGGCAGTGCAAATGAAATGTCATTGCACAGTGCAATACAGAAATGGGGCAAAACTACTCCCAAAACACTATGGCCAGTGCGGGCACACTGCATTGTTAGTACCTACCCTGGTGTGATCCCACCAGTTCAGTTCTCTAGTGTACCAATAGATGCAGCCCAGCACTCCAGTGCTATAAAGCACAGAGCAGCATTGAGTGGTTTTATTACTTGAAATTATTTGGGCCACAAAATTTGATTTCCATAGTCTTCATATGAAGAGGTCAACTGGGTTCCCTTTCCTCAACTGACCAAGTGGGATTGCACTGAATAAAAAAAACAGATGTGGAAGCTGCACCTTTTGGGGCATGTGAAAATCAGCATTCACTGGGAGAAAACTGGGATGAGGCACTTTTCCTTTCCTATACCATGAAACTAACCATTTCCTTGAGTACGGTTCTGGATCCTGACTGAATCGCTTCAGAAAAGCAGCAGCTTCTAACAACTGTACAGTCCCCACTAGTCAATAGAAGGTGACTCTCTCTCTCCATATTTGAACACTACATTCAAACATAAATGTAGCCAAGTGCTCCACACACAGATGTGTACAGGGAATGTCCTTTTAAGGAGTATTATGCACCCAAACAAGCACATGTGAAAAACAATATGTGCAGATTTGTCCTATGCTATTCTCAAGTCAATTACTGATAAAGAGACTTTAGATTGTGCTAAATACACCACTGGGACATCTACAATAATGCAGCAACCATGGCAAACTCCTCAGCTATTGTAAATTATCATCGCTCAACTGACTTCAACAGAGCTACAATGATTTCTACCAGCTGAGGATTTGACCCCTTTGTGTTTAAATTAATCTACAAAGTGAAAAATTATATTTGTGTAAGTGCTACATTTTTAGCACTTTCAAGATATCTAATTAAGAAGGTACATTTTATGTCTGTAACCCCAATGTTTTAAAAATACACAGTACTGAAGACTGTATATTTCAAATGAGTATAAACCTGAAGCCATTGGACTAATACTGTATGTTATAATATAAAAGGTTTTAGAACTCGGGACATAAATGTAGGTTTTCACAATCAGTTTCATGCCTGTATCAGTAATACTCAGTAAATGTATGGATATAAACTTTTTAATCTACACTATCTATTTTATAATGGTAAATTAGCAGAGAAAATAGAAATCTGCAGGGAATCTGTAAAACATGTGGGTATTGCCGTTCAAAAAAGGAAGACAGGAAAAGAACGAGAAAAGCTGTTCTCAAATCTTTACTTCTACTTGGCTCTGGTCCTAGATTTTGCAAAAACAAAGAGGGTATTAAAAAATATCTGTTAGATTACAGCATTTAACTGTCACTGTTGCTCCTATATAATATTTTATAGACAACTAAGGAGATTGCATTTTGGGAGACCTACACTATTTACCCCCATGGAAATGCAAAATGTTACTTTTACCTACTCCTAGGGGAATTCTGCACTAAAAAAAAAAAAAAAAATTCTGCAGCAAAAAGTTAAAAATTCTACACGATATAAAATTCTGTAAAATTCTGCATATTTTATTTGTCAAAATAACGCAATATAATCACTCTGGTTTCAATTATTTTGGTAATTTATTTCAACTACAATATAATGGCTGGAGAATTGGAGTGGAGAGCATTGGAGGAAATCCCCAAACCCCCATGCCTAACAGTAATGTAACTAGGTTTGACTCTTTATTTCTAGTTATTAGTCAACAGTTACATCATAGGCAACTGAACAGCAAATGAAGGCTGGGGAATCAAACTCACAATTTATATTGACTACTGACCATCTCCAGAAAGGTCAGTAGCGAACAGTTCATGGAACACATTCTGAAAGGAATTTTTTTCAGTCCAAAAATTTAGACCAGTTTTAATCACTAAAGCACCAGAAGCATTTATAAGCCCATAATGTCCTTTACACCACTCTGACAATGTAAAGCAGCTTTAAAACATTTACACCTGTTTTATATTCCTGAGGGAATTCACAAAGAGAATGGGAATAATTCACTAAGTAGGCAGGCTGCTACATTCTGCTCTGCCTGAGGGGACAGAGCCTGTCCCACACTTATCTTCTCAGAAACACCCCAAAACTCTGCCCCTCCATGCCAAGCGTGCTGCAATAGCAAGTGAGAGGGACAGAATGTCTCTCTCCCTCTCACACACACGACTTTACAGCCCCCACTCTCCCTTGGGTGGTGATTTACATCTCTTACTGGCTGCTCCAGGTGCCTGAACCAACCTGCCTGCACTGCTGGGGAGGGGCGGATGACTGTTTTTGCGGCTTACCTTTGCTTCCCCATCAGAAGTAATTTTTCTGTGGGGAAGCAAAGAAATCTGCAGGGACATGAATTCTGCGCATGTGCAGTGATGCAGAATTGCCAGAGTAGTACTTTTACTATTGTCCTTAAGAATGTAGGGTAAGTTTTTTACTTTATTGAATTAAGGATTGGCCTGAGCTGCAAAGTTCTGAAGTGGGTCCAAACTTCCTCAAAGTTTGGGGAGGAGGAGCCAGATCAAGGTTTTTTGTTTGGTCCCACCTCTAATTTGAATATATGACAGAATTATCACCTATCTGCATATTCCAGATTTACAGCATTATTTGTGCACGTTCTTTTAAAAAAACTGAATATCAGAATGCAAGATATATATCTAGCCACACTGGATAACAGCTTTGGCTAAATGTTTCTGATAAGGTGATTAGCAGTTAAAGGATTTATGTCACTTAGCACGTAAATGGCCATAATCAGGCTTCAAAGCTAACATCCCATTAAGACCTCTCTTTACATTGTGAAGGTTAGCTTGGCAACCAGAAGGGATATCATTTTTTGTTTTAAAATTAAAATGTTAAAACTAGAGATCTGCTAGGACATTTGAAATCTCTAAAATTTGTATTTTCAATTGTGCCAGGCAGTAAGACATTTCAGGCCATCCATTTCTGGGGATTACTACATGTTTTTTGGTTGAAGATATCAAGCACAGGTACAAAACCACGAGAACCATGCAATATTTACCCAGAAAGGCACCGTATTTTGTGTCTTTACTCAGTTACAGTGGGATCCCTGTACACTGGAGATACTGTACATGCATTCTACAGTTGGTTAAAATGGCTCAACTGTGCATTGCAGGATAAGGCTGTTTGAAACGGGTCAGTCACAAAGTCATAATGTGCATTTCCTAGAGTAGGAATAAAAGTCTCTGGGCTCACTTGGTTTTGAAGCGATCCTTTTAACTTTTTTCTTTTTGCCAGTGAATGAGCTTCCGTTTGAATGAGCTTTAGCACATATGTCTGAGGTCTTTATTACTTTATACTTTTAGTCTAACGGCAAAAGTAATGTTGAGTGAGAACAAGGATGTCTACGTTCTAAATCTATTAAAATAATCAGGATTGCATCTTATCAGGTCCTAGCTGGTACTTACAGGCAATTTTCTGCACCATTTTGGCAGCTATATAAAATGAATACGAGTGCAGGAAAATGAAAAGAAAGGCAAAGATGATAATTCAAGAAAAAACATAAGGAAAAAAGACAGTCATTTACAGATGTTTGTGCGTCAGGTGTTTGTAAAAATGAAACAAAGCAGGATAGAAAGGGCTATTCTTTATGCAAATGAATCTTTTGTAAAAGAAAAAATGAATGGGAAATATGAAGTATGCACATGAAAACCTAGTCTGCTAAGACGACATACCACAGTTTCTGTATATATTCCATTCCCTCTCATGCAGCACAATACATCCAGGTGAGTAAGACCCTACATTGCATTAATGTCCACTGTTATTACTTGTTTTTTTAGAGAGTGAGTGTTAGTGGTTCACAGACAGTAACAGTTTTAGCAAGTATTCAAAACATTAACGCATGACTCTGACTTTGCAATGGAGTCCACCTGGATGAATTATGCCACACAGATCGAATTGCAGGATCTGAGCCATAAAAAGTAAACAAAACTTAAAAGGAAATACAGCACAAGAGCATAATAATGAGACTAAATATCTGAACCCTAACCTTTCTTGGTTTAACTCCCCTACGTCTTCCATCCCAATGAGGAAAAAAAAGCCCAATCTTGCACATGCCCACACTGTTGCTCAGTACATCCCAAACCAGCAATTTGCTTTCTCATATTAACCCTCCCAGTTCTCCCCCATCTCACATTCTACAACATGAACTTCTGAATGGTCAAAAGAAAAGTACCACTGGTATTTCAGAGTGGGAGATTTGAAACAACACACTAGAGCAATCAGATAATTCTGTAATAACTCTGGATTTTTTTTTTAAAGGCAAAAATAGTACTGAAGATCTTCAGGGGCTTTTGTGCATTTATAATGAGTTGTACCATAGCTCCAGCTAAAATAATCAGAAAAGTTGCATAACAATCCAGGACCGATTCTCACACACTTGAGCTTTTTTTTTAAACAGTTAGGCAATCTGCTGTGCAAAAGAATATCTACCATTACAGGCGATGCAGCATTTTAATACTTGCTCATATAAATTTACAGTAAATGTTAACATCAGCAATGTTTCAGAGGAATGATCACTACATCATTTTAACATAGCTAAAATCAGAATGTTCTGAGACATCTTCATTCTGTTTTTGGGAAACTTAACAGTTAAAACAAAGTATCAGAGGGGTAGCCATGTTAGTCTGTATCCACAAAAACAACGAGGAGTCCAGTGGCACCTTAAAGACTAACATTTATTTGGGCATAAATCTGTTAGTTTTTAAGGTGCCACCGGACTCCTCATTACTTAAAACAAAGCCATTTGTCTTTCACTTTTTCCCCATAATTTTCTTGCCATTTTATTAATTATTTATAGTATTTGTGTTTGAACATCTTTATCCTTTCTGGCCCATCATTTATCTGCAAGAATCTGTAGTGAAGTCCTAATGCTATATTTGTATTATCACACACATTATGTCTGGGGAAGCAGATGGTTGCTACAAACACAGAAGTATCACTTCCCTGCAGGATCAAAGAGATGGAAGAGGGATTTGCTAAGAGAGAGAGTTCTTATTAAGATACAAATACAATTAACACCTTACTAGAGCAAAAAAAAAGGAAGGAGCTGGTTATAAATGTTTTGTTTGTTCTGGTTTGAGCTAAACCCTGAGGTCTTTATTTACATAAGCTCTCTTTGAACATGAACACTTAATTTCTCACAAGCAGGTATCCCTTCCAGTTTCACAATTCCAAGTATCACAATATTATTTGAATGTAATAAGCCAGTTTCTGGTATATTGCTTTGGGATTTCTTTTCTCAAAGATGAAACTTAGCAGCTTCCTCCTTCTACTTGGGGAGGAAAGAGTAAAGTAGATTGAATGACTCAGAAACTGGAAATTCTTGGACAGCTGACCAATTAGCTGGCTCAATGGCCACAGCAAGGATTTTGGAAACAATTATTTTAGGTAGGGAGGAAATAAAACTGAACAATACATTTTAAAAGGATATCAAATGATCAATACTGATCTATATATCAGCTGATGTTAAAGTTGTCACGTGAAGAGCTAAGAGTACTATGAAGTGCTTCCCTAGTAGTGACAGTGCATGGATCCTTGTAGCCCAAGTTTATATTTAAACACAGGAAAAATCATCTGTTATTCAGTAAGATCATCTCAACCTCAACTTCTGTGTTGTTCTGACCCCACTATAAAATACAACTGGTCAGTTAAAATGTTGATCTTATTCACGTACTGAATCATCCATTTAATTGTCTCCTGATAAAAACATTTACCTGTAATAAGCCTTACCTCATTAATGCCTGGGGTAATCGTAGGTGCAGCAATAAAAACAACAAAAGGGGCAAACTCTGCAGTTCTCAGGACCTTCAGTGCCTATGTAAAAAACATTAAATACTTGAGAAGAGGAACAAATCAATCAACAGGATACAAGTTTAAATACACAAACAGAGGGAAGAACTAACAAGACTCTAGATCAGTTTTAAAATATAATCAAGAAATATTAAGAATTAACACCCTGACTTACAGATGTGCTTAAATCTACAGTCACATTTACTCCACTAAGTTTTTGCAAGATTGGGGCTTAACCTGTAAGTTCACCATCCTAAAGAACTGCCAGGTTAAGCAGCCAAGATTTCAGATGCAGGGTATTTTTCCAACAGAAAAAACTGAAAATCAGTTTATATTTAAGCTGAAGAATTTGCATGAGCCAGAAAAACTTTGGCTATGGTTATTCTCAATGGGTCAAAATGTAAATTGTACTTTATAGTAAATGCTGACTAAAATGTAAGAAAACATTTTCTGGTTGAGAATATTGTTCAACCTACAGATAAACTTATATTTATTTTTGCTGAAGCAAAAATGTTCTGATGTGGAAACTGTGACGCTTTCAAAGCGTGAGGATAATGAACATACTAATAATTCAATAATCATAAACTGAGACCAAAGGCCCTGCTAGAGAGGCCACAAGCTACCTCTATGCAGAAGAGTAAATGTAAAGACAATGGTTATGATTAACCTGACTCAAACAGTAATGATTTATAAGTGACATAGGTAGTTCCACACATGAGGCCCTACTGCAGGGAGTCCCTCCTCCTGGTCTCTTCCAGACTGAAACTTGGGGTAGGTAGCAAGCAAACATAACCTAACTGATCTCAATTGTCTGGGCAGAACGTAGAGTGAAAGACACTTCTATTCCACTCCAAAGCAGTACAAAGAGGCCCTTTGTTTTTTAAACCAGCCTGACAGCCAGCTGAGTTGATGTCTCTCTCTGCTGCTTGAAATCCACCTTCAGATACAATCAGTTATGCATTGTTTCTACAGAAAAAAAGAGGTCACCCTGCGAACATGGTTACATGAGTCAGGAAAGCTCACAGAACTGAGGATGTCTGAATTTGGAATACAGAAACAGGGTAATTAACTAGAATTGGGCTCATAGACAAGTACTACTATGACTCTAATGAATTAGGTGAGCTGCATTGTACAATGTAGTCAGATACAGGACCGGCTCCAGGCACCAGCGCAGGAAGCAAGTGCTTGGCACCGCCAACAGAAAGGGGCAGCACATCCGGGTCTTCGGCAGCAATTCGGCAGCGGGTCCCTCAGTCCCTCTCGGAGGGAAGGACTGGCCGCTGAATTGCCACCGAAGAATGAAGCGGCACGGTAGAGCTGCTGCCGATAGCAACTTTTTTGTTTGTTTGTTTTCGCCGCTTGGAGCAGCAAAAAAGATGGAGCAGACCCTAGTCAGATATCTTATTTCTGTTCTGAAAGTCTCCACTTAGGTGAAACTGAGGGCTTGGCTACACTTGAAAGTTGCAGCGCTGGGAGTTACAGCGCTGGTCATGTAGCTGTGCAGGAACAGCGCTGGTGTGTGGCCACACTCACAGCTACCAGCGCTGGTGTGTGGCCACATTTGCAGCGCTGTTGGGAGTGCTGCATTATGGGCAGCTATCCCAGCATTCAAGTGGCAACAACGTGCTTTTCAAAAGAGGGGGGTGGAGGGTGGTGTACTGTGACAGGGAGCGGGGAAGATAGAGAGAGTGGATTTTTGGAGCCAACACTGTGTGTTAGCTTCCTGGATTGAAAAATCACAAAATGTGCGGGAACCCTTAGTCTTAATTGCAAACAGCCTGCATCCAACGCTGTTTCTCTGTCAAGCAAACATTCACTCCCTGCCTCTCATTTGATCGTTCACAGCCAGGTACAGATAGCTCCTGTTTGCTGTGATCAGTGTTTGTTTTTTTAGATAAGCAGTTCAACGGAGCTCCGATTGGAGTTCACAACAAAACAAAGAGAAGCTGCATAACAAAACAAAGAGAGTAGTTTAGTTAAAAGCATTCTGGGATATCTTCTTATTCTCTGGAGGCCAATAAAAGCGCTGGTGTGTGTCCACACTTGATGAGCAGCGCTGGATCACTAGCGCTGCAATTGCTACACCCCAACCTGACCAGGTGTACAGCCAGCGCTGCAGCCAGGGAGTTGCAGCGCTGGATGTGCCTTGCAGGTGTGGACGGTTACTAATTGCAGCGCTGGAAAGCCTCTACCAGCGCTGCAACTTGCAAGTGTAGCCAAGCCCAAAGTCCATCAACTGCACTGTCCAGAACCAAATCTGTGATCTCCTGAATCCAGCCACAAAAGAAGAGAAGAGCCAGTGTAGAGAAAACAGATAATATTGGTCACAACTAGTTAATTTCGCTCACAGGGGGTGAGCCCTGCAAACCAAAGCAGTGAGTGGTGAAAAAGAATGCAGACAGTTCATAACCCAGGAAAAATAACTGTCAGGTTTGTTGTCTTCTGGGATCAGCTGCTCATATTTTTAATTGGTTTCTGCAAGTTATTTCAGGACTGGTCTCTTGTTTCCCCGTGTCCTTTAACCTGCTTGAATATGAATTCAAAGGCACCACAGCTAAAAATAAAACATATAAATACTTGGCCATCAACCAAAATTCATATCAATGTGGGGGATTCCAAAGGAAATTAGTCAAAATGTTCCACTTAGGATTTTATATCCAGATTGCAACACTGTGAATAAAGTACTCATATTCTTTGAGTTTGTGAATTTACCCACTCACTGATGCTATTATAACACACACAAAGACATTAATAAATATAGCTGTAGCCATTCTATAGGAAACACTTTCCTATGGTATCAGTGATTGACAGAGAATGCTATTTCTGGGATTGCTGACCCAGTAACAGCAGGGAAGTAGGGGGCAGTCAGGACAATGCAGAAAAAAATTCCCTCCTGTGTGTGGTATCAAAGCGAAATCTAGGGCTGAGCATATTAATACATTACAGCTGGACAGCATAGACAATCAGCTGCTTCAGTGGACAGCGAAGTGCAGTGAACAACCATGTAATAATGATTTCCCTTATTATATTAAAGTGTGCAGTAAGCAGATTTTCACAGCAGTACTGGTCCCTTGCCAAGCCAAATGGTGAGCTCATTTCTACTTCTTACTTTTACCCTAATAATCAGTAGAAGATGATTTCAGACACTGAAGTTCCTGTGTGGAACCATTGCTCCACATGCTAAAAACTTTTCACATTAAATGTATGATGAGTTATATGTCTTAAATTCTATGGTCAAAAAATGACTGGCGACAGAATGTAACAAAATAAAATTCAAGTGTCTCTGATAAGCTTTGCATTTTTATATATTTCCAATAAGTACCTGCGGCTCTACATCAAGTATTGCAATTAGTCCCTGCTCATGGATCTTCCGTATTGTTTCCAGTTTTGTCCCATACATTGCATCCTCATGGCTGCCATATTCCAAATATTCATTGTTGGATATATCCTGCATCATTTGGTCATGCGATACAAAGTAATAATTCTTTCCATTTTCTTCATCTTTCTTGGGAGGTCTGGTTGTGTCTGAAATGTCAACGAATGCAAAGGATACAATTTAAATGTGGATTTTTTGTTGGCCTATTGATAGTTATTCATGTAACAATCCATTTCCAAACTGTTCTAAATCTTGATTTTTTTTTTGCATATTTTCAAAGTTTTATTCACTTGCTCGACAAAGGCTGTTAACCATCAATTATTATTTTAAATGATTCTTTTAAACTTCAAAGGTGCAGGGAGAAGGGCATAAGGTAGGTGTGTGTGTGTAATTGCTAACACAGAATGGTGTTTAGTTTGGTGGAAGACACTAGTAACTCAACTGACTTTGGAGCTTGTATCACGACTATGCATAGGCTTCAACCACAGGGAAGAGAAAGGGGTTTTGAAATCCTCCAAGCCTTCCTTCTTCCTTGGTGAACAAGCCCTCCTGATAGACACTTGCATAGTCAACCCTCAGTGACTCTTGTCTGCCTTCAACACCCTCCTAAAACCTTGATAAATTCTGCAAGAGGTCTATAGCGCACTTCTTCCTGCCTCTCCTGTCTCAATCTAATCTTTGGCTTCAAGGCATCATTCCGACTCTTCACTTCTAAAGCCTTGGTCCCATTCTCCCAAAATTCCCTCACCACCTCTCATCCTCCCTCTCTTCCTCTCTCCTCTAATTCCCTTTCCTCAACCTTGTATCCTCTGGTACTATAGGTGGAGTTGATAGTACCAATGATAGTTACGGCTGCCCAACACTTCCCATTATAACACTGTTTTCAATTGCTTATAATTTTTGTTGTTGTTTTTAATTTTTTTTTTTAAACAAACAACCATTTAGATCAGAAGCTCTCATATCTCCATGCTTTGGAACAGGGACACGAAATTTGGTGGGGTGGGGTCACCCTAATGTCAGGGATGTGTCTTTTGGTGTATTCAAGACAATTGACCCAAATATGGTTAAGTTAAAAGCATCACAGTTAACACGTTTCTTCTGAGCCTGTGTGAAGAGTTTGGTAGCTAGATTCTCCAAACTAGCTTGCTCTAGCACAGGGCTGCAGAGTCTGTGCAGAACTCTCTCTCAGCTGCCAGGGGCTGGTGGGCAAAGGAATGTGGGAAGAGGAGAGTGATGCTGGTAAACTAGGTGCCAGCAATTGCAAAGGCTGTAGGTGTCAACTGAGCACTGAAATTCACAACTGGAAACCAGATCAGCTCACCCATATGTCAATATGGTTCAAAGTAGATGTTAGACTTGTAAAGATGTCCGTAAGTTGCTAAATACATTAATCTAACTTATAATGGCTGTATCCCATGCTATAAAGTAATATGGAAGTTTTGCTTTATAATTGTAAAAATGCCCGCTCTGAACTTGTGAACCTAGGCAGGAAGAGTGGTTCCTCTGCCCAACAGGAAGGACTATCAAAACTAAATGGGACAATGTAGGACAAAAACTTTGTTGATTGCCCAATCCACCCATGAAGTTACGTGCAGGAGCAATCATACTAATGGTCTGAGCTCTGGGGGAAGGGCACGTAAACACGCTTACAAGAAGAACTAGCCCTCTTTCTGCCGTTTGGACTCTCACAATGGCTGGAGCTAAGAAGTAAAAGCAGAGCTCCCCTGGGTCAACCTGGGTTAGCCCTAAAAGACATTCAGTGGAAAGATGACATCATCTCTGTCACCTTTCAGAACCACAGACTGTAGCTCATTTGTGCTTATATGTTGCCTGCTTTAACCTGTAAATAACTCTCATTTCTTTTTCCTAGTTACCGTATTGTCCCGAGTATAGGCTGCACTTTTTCCCCCTAATTTAAGTCTTTAAATTAGGGGTGCGGCCTATAATCGGGATCTTGAAAAAAAACAACAATAAAAATACTTCAAATCCCAGCCGCGGCCGGGAATCAGAGCGCTCTGGGCTCCCCGCCGCGGCGGGCAGCCCAGAGCGCTTTCAAACCCAGCCGCGGCCGGGAATCAGAGCGCTCTGGGCTGCCCGCCGCAGCGGGGAGCCCAGAGCGCTTTCAATCCCAGCCGCGGCCGGGAATCAGAGGGCTCTGGGCTGCCCGCCGCGGCGGGGAGACCAGAGCCCTTTCAATCCCAGCCGCGGCGGGGAATCAGAGGGCTCTGGGCTGCCCGCCGCGGCGGGGAGACCAGAGCCCTTTCAATCCCAGCCGCGGCGGGGAATCAGAGGGCTCTGGGCTGCCCGCCGCGGCGGGGAGCCCAGAGCGCTTTCAATCCCAGCCGCGGCGGGGAATCAGAGGGCTCTGGGCTGCCCGCCGCGGCAGGGAGCACAGAGCCCTTTAAATCCCAGCCGCGGCGGAGAATCAGAGCGCTCTGGGCTGCCCGCCGCGGCGGGGAGCCCAGAGCGCTTTCAATCCTAGCCGCGGCCGGGAATCAGAGGGCTCTGGGCTGCCCGCCGCGGCGGGGAGCCCAGGGCCCTTTAAATCCCAGCCCCGGCTGGGAATCAGAGGGCTCTGGGCTGCCCGCCGCGGCGGGGAGCCCAGAGCCCTTTAAATCCCAGCCGCAGCGGGGAATCAGAGGGCTCTGGGCTGCCCCCCGCGGCGGGGAGCCCAGAGCCCTTTAAATCTCAGCCGCGGCGGGGAATCAGAGGGCTCCGGGCTGCCCGCCGCGGCGGGGAGCCCAGAGTCCTTTAAATCCCAGCCGCGGCCGGGACTCAGAGGGCTCTGGGCTGCCCCAGCCGTGTCCCTGCCTCCCCCGCCGCCGGGCTCCGACCCCGGCCGCTCCCCCGCCGCCCGGCCCCGCGTACCCGCCTCCGCCGGCCCTGGCCTCGCGCCGCCCGGCTCCAGCCCCGGCCACGTCCCCGCCCCACCACGGCCCCAGCCCCGCGTACCTGCCTCCGCCGGCCATGTCCCCGCCTCCCCTGCCGCCCGGCTCCACCCCGTCCGCGTCCCCGCCTCCCCCGCCGCCCGGCTCCAGACCCGTGTACCCGCCTCCGCCGGCCCCGGCCTCAGGGCCACCCAGAGGGGGGGGCAAAGGGGGCAATTTGCCCCCGGCCCCACGAGAGTTTTTCGGGGCCTCCGGAGCGGTGTCCTTCACTCGCTCCCGGGGGCCCGGAAAACTCTTGCGGGGCCGGGCACAGGAGCTTCTTCTGCTCCTGGTCTTCGCGTGCGGGGGGGGGGGGGTGTGTCCTTCCGCTCCGGGGCGGAAGAACCCCCCACTGGCGAGTTACCGCCCAAGCGGGACCCGCTGCCGAAGTGCAGCCCGGTCTTCGGCGGTAGTTCGGCGGCGGGGGGCCCTTCCGTTCCAGGACCCGCCGCCGAAGTGCCCCGAAGACCCGTGGCGGGGCCTCCCGCCACCGAATTACCGCCGAAGACCGGGCTGCACTTCAGCGGCGGGTCCCGCTTTGGCGGTAATTCAGCGGTGGGGGCGCCCCGCGGCGGGTCTTCGGGACACTTCGGCGGCAGGTCCCAGAATGGAAGGGCCCCCCCCCGCCGAAGACCCCGGGCCCCCGGAATTCTCTGGCCAGCCCCGGGCGTCCCCCGCCGCCCGTCCCCGGCCGCGCGTCCCCCGCCGCCCGTCCCCGGCCGCGCGTCCCCCGCTGCCCGGCGCCGCATCGCCCGTCCCCATCCCTGCGTCCCCCGCTGCCCGGCGCCGCATCGCCCGTCCCCATCCCCGCGTCCCCCGCCGCCCGGCTCCGGCCCCGCATCCCGGGGCTCCTGGCTCCAGCCGCGGCCGGACTGTAGTGCCGCCAGCCACATCCAGGCAGCGCAGTAACGGGGCAGGGAGGGGGTGTTGGAGAGAGGGCAGGGGAGTTCGGGGTGGGGGGTGGATAGGAGTTGGGGGGGTCAGAGGGCAGGGAACAGGGGGATTGAATAGGGGCAAGGGTCCTGGTGGGGCAGTTAGAAAGGATCAGGGGATGGATAGGGCGGTGGGAGGCAGTCAGGGGCAAGGGTTCCAGGGGCTGTCAGGGGACAGAGAGAAGGGGTGGTTGGATGGGGCAGGGGTCCCTGGGGTGGGGGGAGGTGTCAAGGAACGCGGGGGGTTGGATGGGGCAGGAGTTCGGGGGGGGGGGCCATGATCCCTAACCCTAAGAACATTTGCTAATGTTGTTGATTGTTGTGCAGGGGAGAGGGTGAGAACTGTTCCCATCAGTCTCCTTGTTGTCCATTCCTTTTCCCTTCTTTATTTACAGTATAACTACAAAATAGTTTTCAATATTTCTGAGTATATAACATATGCCGTCAAAAGCAGGACTACCAAAAGTGTTAAAAATACTGGTACTTGTCTTCCTATTCATTAAATAAAATACTGTTTTACTGTTCTACTAATGTGTATATTTTCTTTAAGTTAAAAAAAGTTAAAAATTTATTTTTTTTAAAATAGCACCAAACTTTAAGGGTGCGGCTTATAATCAGGAGCGGCCTATACTTGGAACAATACGGTAATAAATCCTCAGTTAGTTTACTATAAGATTGGCTACCAGTGTTGTCTTTGGTGTGAGATCTAAGGTGCAAATTGATCTGGGGGTAAGTGACTGGTCTCTTGGGACTGGGAACAACCTGAATATGTTGTGATTTTTGATGTAAGTGACCATTTATCACTAACTTCAGTTTGCCTGGGTGGCAAGATAGACTGGAGTGTCCAAGAGTGACCCAATGGTAAGACTTTTACAGTGATCCACAAGCTCACATTTGTTACTGGGTGGTGAAATCTAATTACAGGACATACCAGCAGTTGGGGTGCATCCAAAGAAGTGGGCTGTAGCCCACGAAAGCTTATGCTGAAATAAATGTGTTAGTCTCTAAGGTGCCACAAGTACTCCTGTTCTTTTTGCGGATACAGACCAACACGGTTGCTACTCTGAAACCTGTCCCGCTTTTTGACAGTCTGCCCTGAAGCTGGCACTCATGGTTGTGAACCACTCCAGACAGCGTGAAAGAGGGATTTTCAGGAGTCATAAGCACATACATAGTAGTTTAAACCATGACCATAGATCAATTTGCCAGAGAGAGAGAGAGAGAGAGAGAGAGTGTTGTGTGTGTATATATATAGAAAAGGAGGGGACCTGGGATAGAGTCCTGAATGACATCAGGATGATTGCAGTGCAGAGAAAGAGGAGCTGCCCAGGGAGAGGCTTATTGAATAGTCAGAGAATTACAAGCACATAAACAGAATCCCAAAAGCCACAGGTGGAGAGTGAGTGGTGGGAGAGGAATTAATTGATTGCTGAAAACAGCAGGGAGAGAGAGAGAAGCCCTGTAAAACTGGCAATGAGAGGGTCAGTCATTGGTGACCTTAGTAAAAATGGCTTCAGTGCAAAGGAGAGGGGGGAAGCCATAAGGAAGGGGTTCTAAGAGGGAGTTTAGTGGGAAGCTGTTGAAGCAGTGGGAGTAACCAGCACAACCAAGGCGTTTGTGTGCAAAGAAGAACTCTTCTAGAACCGCTATGATTTTTCTGCATCCGCCAGCACAGACAGGTTCTAAAAATTAACACCCAGGGCTACATTAACTGTAAAAACAACAAACTCCCCATAACTACAACTCATCTAACCTTAATTATAAAACAAAAAGCTAACAAGGTATAAGTCTGTCTAGGTCAGGGATGGGCAAACTATGGCCCGCGGGCCGGATTCGGCCCTTCAGGGCTTTGGATCCGGCCCGCGGGATTACCCCTGGTGGTGCTGCGGGCCCGGCGCTGCTCTCAGAAGCAGCCCCCGGGCCGGGAGGCAAAGGGCTCCATGTGCGCACGCAGAGCCCTCTGCCCCCCCCCCCCACCCAGGGGCCGCAGCACTTCCTGGAGTGGCGTGGGGACAGGGCAGGCATGCAGGGAGCCTGCCCTGGCCCTGGTGTGCGCCACTGCCACCCCGGAGCCACTTTAGGTAAGCGGCACCGGGCTGGAGCTCAAACCCCTCCTGCTCCCCGCCCCCCAACTTCCTGCCCTAAGCCCTCTGCCTGTACCTCGCACCCCTCCTGCACCCAACTCCCTGCCCTGAGCCCCTTTCTGCACTCCTGTGCATTCCAACCACCTGCCCTGAGCTCCCTGCTGCACCCTGCACCCCGTGCACCCCAACTCCCTGCCCTGAGCCCCATCCTGCACTCCGTACCCCTCCTGTACCCCAACCCCCTTCCCTGAGCCCCCTCTTACACTCTGCACCCCTTCTCTGACCCAATCCCTTGCCCTGAGCCCCTTCCTCCACATCCCGCACTCCACCCCCCCTGCCCCGGCCCTGCATACAATTTCCTCACCCAGATGTGGCCCTCGTCCCAAAAAGTTTGCCCACCCCTGGTCTAGGTTCTTATGCCATAACCATCACTGTCTTGTCTGAGCACCCATGAAGGGGATCTGTTGGGTTCTGTGAGTGGAACTGGGGACAGCTAGCTGGTGGAGGTGTTTATGCCCCTGGTCTCAGAATGCTGAATTTGAGGAATAAATGTGTGCTCCCCAGTTGTTAACTACACTGCAGAGGGTTCTGTGGCTCCTGTGGCAAGGCATGCAAATCCTATAGTGGGGATCTGTGGCAGCAAGGTCATGAAGGAGAATCAGGGATTTTGGTAACAATTTATTTGCAAACAGTAAAATGAACTGCACTTCGCTCTTATCCTCATCTCTGCATAATTCTACGGGAACTTAAAGTAACAGTCATCAAGGCTGTATGTAGAGTAATGTGAAACAGTGAAATAAGGTAAATGTATAAAATGTTTAATCAAAATCCAATTTACATTTCTTTTCATGGGAATTTTGTGACCTTAAGACCTTCTTCTGTCTTGACTGATCCAGACACATAAAACTAAATACTTAAAAGATAATATATGTGACAGTTAGGTTTAAACCTTAAAATGCCAAACATTTGGGGGAAGGATGCCTCAATAAAATAGTATGAAAATGTTCCAAATGAAAGGGAAGCTGTATATATTTAGGTGCAAGAATTGATGGTATTTTTCCATACCACACCCTCCTTCTCCCCCACAGTATTATGATTCAACCACCCTTAACTTATGCTTAAGCTTTAGCAGAGTACAATTACACATGCAATAATGAACTGGGCATATCATCATATAGATAATGCATATAATTTTGTGCCACATTTAACATTGCTACTTACGTGGAATAGGGTATGCAAATCTGTCTGGGTGTTTTGTGATGAGTGTATTTTTTATGTGTCTTCTTCCAACACCATGTGCACCTAATTCACAACACAAAGAGGAAACTTATAGTCACCATCATTAAGAGATTCAAAACATACTGTTAAAATTACTGTTCTGTTTAGAATGATAAGGTATACTCAAAATTACCTAGTAAGACTAGTGTTTTTCTTTTGAATGCTGGCAGTTTTACTACTTCTTCATATGTGACGAGATCTAATTGATCAAATACTAAAACATAACACAAAATAGAGAGATAAGAGAAAAACGTGTATGAAGTGAGTTAAGAAATAGATTTTCATTTATGCCAAACTGTAATTTTAGTAACTATATTAAATGTGCATTCCAAATCCACATTTCTAAAAAAATGTAAACTGACAATACTGAAATATATTTTAATTAGACATTTTATGGTTGCAAGTTTAATAAAAACATTCATTTTTAAGTCCACAAAAATGGTTAAAAACATAACATTCAAAGCTATTGAAAGGCTCAGAACAGCTTGCATGTCATTTCATGCAGTATTCAGCAGATCATAAAAATTAGCTAAAATGGCATGCTATCACATTTTTTGCATGCCTAGGAACTTAGCAGTAGTAAATAAAGTATACAGACAGTGACCAACATGAATACAATATGAGAACATCTATTTACACTAAAGGTAGAGGCTACTTTTAGTAATCATGTTTTATCAGAGAATTATGAGCAATACATAAGCAAGTAGCTTGAATTCATGTTTTATGGTTTTCTCTTTAAACAACTACCATGTTAATTATAAGTAGAGTTCTCTTCAAACACGTGCTATTTTATTCACATGCTTTTAAAACTTTTGACACTGAATGAAGATTTGCAACAAAAAGTGATGACATTTCTGCACAAGAAAGAACCTCTACCATATTGAGGGCATATTTATTAAAAAAATAAAATCTCATTTTAGTAAAATCTTAATTTAACTGCAATATATATTTTCTGCAGTGCCTATCTGATCATTGTCAATTGCCAAGGTACAGTATGTGCATCAAATCAAGTTTTCTCCATTAAAATAAGCCTGTTCCTCCTTATGGCCAATAATAGAATATTTGTGGTAACACAATCATTTCAGTAAAATTCTAATGAAGGAATGAGGCAGGAGGCTGCTAATTATAAAGAATGCTTTAATTTAGAGATTACTGATTGGCACAATCTTTATCATGAAAAAGAAAGGGGATCCATTCTAACAAGAATTACCATTATTACAATCCTGGTCTAAAAAAGGAAGGAAGGAAAGAAGCCTACTTTATTATGGCTTTAATTAATCCCAGTAGTCATTGCAGTAATGTAGTTTGCAATTCAGATCCATTTAATGTACTTCGAAACCTTTGTATAACTACTTTAACACACTGTTGGTCACACTATAAACCGGTCAGTTTAGTTAGTTAAGACTTCTTAACTTAGAAAATATATGGATTTGCAAATTTGTTAGTCTGTCAGAAAACAGTCTGAACTCAATTTAAAGAAAAATATCTTCTCAATGTTTCTCCAAATATTAAAATGTTCTTTTAGAGAAAGATTCTGGCTATATTTTTCTTCACTCCAAGAACCTACAAAGATGGAGTATGCCTCTGCTGTAACGTGAATTCATTTAAATTAGCTAACGAGTTTATTCAAGATTAGAAAGAGCTGTGTGTCTATTTTGTGCTAACCAGCTCTGCCACTTTAACTATATAACCCTCAAATAACTCATCCCATTGGAAAAAATAATCTAGCCTTTATTCTTCCTGAACTGAAATACATATCAGCGACAAACACCACAAACAAACAACAAAAATGGTGCATATTATTGTCTTAACCACAAACTAGCAGCATGGAGAAGATATGCTTTGGTCTAAATGGGATTACCTAATGACTGTAGGGTTTCCATACACAAGTGGAAAATGATTTTTTGTACACAAGATATGAGGAATACAAGGACACATTTAAAAACAACTTTTAATGTTTCTGTGCAACTAGCTAATAAAGAAAAGGAGTTATTGAAAGGAAACAGTAAGAAGCAAATAAAGAGGCATTGTCACTTGACAGGTTACTTACATGCACAGAGGCCATTGGGAGTAAGACAGCATGAAAAATGTACAGGGGTCATTGAGATATGGCTTGTAATATATTAGTAAAATAAAAAGTATATGCACAAAATAAACTTTCCCATGCAATATTCTAAACACAAGGCAAATAAATAACATTAAGAAATGATAAACGCATTTTATAAAAGCTTGGCAGTATTCTAATAGTCATTATTTTATGCATACTGTGAAGCATAACTTAAATCTGAAGAATGATATTTTACAAAGTCCTGCAATAGAATTTCTTATAAAAAAAATTCAAATACATTTAAATATCACTACAACGGATCTTCCAACACACCTGAAAATGGTAAGTGAATCTAATAAAGACAAACTATTACGTAATGTTAACTTTGGTTAACTTAAAACAGACTTTTGAAAGATCTGGCATGTTACTGCACACTGTTTGAGGACTTGGTCCAAGACTTGAGAACTGATTAGGGACAAAAGTGAGTTGTGACAGCAATTATCTTTGCAGCAAAGGAGAAAATTCTGTCTTTTTGACTATAATAGGCAATTACACTATTTTCTCCATTGCTTCACAAATTGTTTGATCTGTAAAGCAATCTGGTGACAAGCACCACTGATATCCTGACAAATCACACCAAAATCTAAGCTATTTCCCTAAAATATTTAACAAACCACACATTTTTAATTGCATACAAGGCTGTTTTACCAACTACATTCCAGCACCTCCATAAAATAGTAGCACAGGAAAATACTCGGAATGGGTTGTTTAACTATTGCTTAAGACTTAAAAAAACGTGTATGTTAAAAATGTCCTGTGAATGCTCCTACAACAAAAAGAGTAGCAAATTCTACCTTTGGATGCTTTTGTGTGACTCCCTCTATGGAGTCTGAATTAGATTCCTCAGATTCAAACTAACTCTGCTGTTTTTTGTTCCTAGTAAGATCCAAAACAAGAAAGGGCCCATTTTCCAGTTCTGGGGCAGATGTTGCTAAAATCTTGTGAGAACAGCCAGTTTGTTACATCATGACTCAAAATGGTGGAAATCTCCAAACAACAGATGATCTTGTAAAATATCTACCTTTTGAGATGAGAAATCTCACAGGATCATGACTGCCATTTGGGGCCCAAACCTTATAAGAACTGCTCATAAGATTCTGGCAACCACACATCCAAACCCTAATTGTTCACACACTGTAACCTTATCTTGTTATGAAGATGAACAATGTATCCTTGGCCTATTGATACTCAGAGAATATGAGCAGGAACATAGGTTAAACACAAACTATTATAGCTCTACTAATTTTCACAAGGTTATATAAGCTCAGGAAATCAATCTAATTATGTACAAGAAAAAGAATACTGTAATATTTGAGAACAGCTCTATTCAGTACCACATTTACCAAACTTAATTATGTCTTATAGATGTAGTATTATTTTAACCTCTTGCTGCCCTGCAATCTCCTGCATTAGATAATTAATTCCTCTAAATCAAAGACACTAAGACTGAATTAAGATTTTCCAGACCCTAATTAGAACCCCTAGTCCAATTAGCCCGTTGCTTCTGAGCATACGTACCAAATGGTACTATGTCAAGGATACCATTTTTTTAACCTGTGTTTGTTATGATGATCTTCTATTTTTATTTATAAATTTTGTGAGAAATATAGTGCTCTTGGAGGTGAGAGGCTAACAACATTGGCCGTAGGTAAGGGTAATACAGGCAAGCAATATGCAAGCCAGCACACCTCAATCGTAACCTGAAATATCCCTGCTATATCAAGTCACCAGGAAAGTCTGGTATGTATTCCTCATTCTTTCTAGTTTTCTTATTAATTTCTGTAAGATGGTTGCAACACTATTTTAATTAAATACAAATATTAAAACAGTAAGAGTAACTCAAACCAATAAGACAGATGAAATTAAAAGATTTTCAACCTGTATTCCTCTTGTCTTTTAATGCTTAGATACAGTACAGCAAGGATTTTGGAGCAAGTGAGTGATTTTATATTTAGTACCATATGTTCTACTGGAGGGCCAGTAGGACATCAGCTGTACTGACATGGCAATTGATATTACACTGTTACTAATCTTTTGAGAAAACTGAAAGCTTCCACTGACACTATAATGGGCTTTTTCTGCTTTGGACACCAGAGGGTCATAACTGGAAAAGCTGCAGTTAATGCAATACATAAAGACACTTCATTATAAAAGGTTGGATATATGTATCCTGTGGTTCTGATAAAATCCTTATAGCTCAAGTGACAAGAGTATCATAATGAATTACCATCATAGTTTTCAACAAATAAAAATGCAGTAAAAACGGATTAAACATATTGACTATTTAAAATTATTTTTTAATAGCAAGATACGTCAAATCCACAAAGAACTATTGGCTCTATTCAACTCCCATTGAAGTTAATGAGAGATTTGCTGGATCAGGCCCTATGAGTCTGCCAAATTTCAGTTTTCAAATTTTTTCAGTCTACCAAAACACTTCATTCTTTTTAGCATTCTAGATAGAATACAGTCCTCAGAACTCAGCCAATTGCAGGCATTAGGGGGAATAACTTCAAAAGTTTGTCTAATTTCATCCAAATGCAATCAAGATTATATATGTTTAAAGCTGAATGTACAGTATAACTTGAGAACATAGCAGAAGTTATATGTTATTCTACTGGAAGTTCAAGTGTGAAACCACACTTTTAAACTTCATAGTGCCATTTATTCTTCTTTCAGCTGTAAAGCTTCAAGAAAACATCCTTTTGCAAATCATGTTTTAATTTACATAATCTATATTGACAAGAATGTCTGGATGCTGCTGCAGAGTCCTCTGTAGGCAGGAAGTATAGTATGGTATAAAACACTTTATACAGACTAATAAAGTTTATTCTTGTTGGCTTCCACAGTTCCTTGAAATACTGAAACCAGAGCAGTACAATACTACCGTGGGATATGTTATGGTGAATTTATCTTGTTGCAGATTGCTTGGATTCAATCTTATTGGTTGAACTATAAGTTTAAATCCTGGACAGAGAATCAGTATAGAACTGCTGGTATAGCTACAGCTTTACTTAAGTTTTCCTATATAACTCACTAGGTTCATGGCAGTGCCAGCTGGCCAACAAGAAATGAGGTTTGGCTGGCAAAGCAATTTTTAACCCAGTCTCAAAGACCCTTGCTTCTCATACCTGCATTGTGCTTTGCCAAGTATTTGTCTTTGTACTGCTTCTTTTTCTTTCCAAACCAAGTACAGCTGGCCTGCTGCTCCTGTTTGGTCTTCTCCATGGCAATACAAGCTACTCGCCTGGCATGTGAAGGGGAAGAAATAACTAATTAGCTTGTTGTTACGGACAACCTAGTACAGTATCCATCGTTCACTGAAGTATTAACTTTGCTATTATAAACATGTATTTAAAAGGACATGTGATACTTCAAAAAGAAGGCTGTTTTAATTTACGGGTGTACAACAAGACTTCTCAAAACTTTCTTTTATTAAATTGAAGATGTTCAGTTAGAGATATGAATATTAATACATGTATTTTACAGGTGCATTACTATAAGGACTGTTCTTAGAGCTCACAGCCCAGGAGAAAGAGTGGACTAAGATGGCTTTAAACCACATTTGTGTTCCCTGATGCTAGGCTGCTTTAGGGTCTGGAGAGGCCCCTGGCATAATTTAGATAGGAGTGAAGACCTGGGTAAGTTACAGCAGTGTCCTGGGGCTGCCCTATAGGCTGCAGTGCCAGCCAAAATCTCCACATTGATGCACGTTGCACCACCACTGAGACATACCCCTCCCCTCCCAACCCAACATCAACTCAGCTAGATATTTGCCTAGTTTTACACCAGGCTACATAAAAAGAGCTAGTGAGGTCAGTACAAACTAAAATTTCATACAGACAATGGCTTGTTTACACTGCTCTATATACCATCCACTGACATGTAAGTACAATATTTATATTCCAATTGATTTATTTTATAAGTATATGGTAAAAATATGAGAGTAAGCAATTTGTCAGTAACGGTGTGCTGTGACACTTTTATGTTTTATGTCTGATTTTGTAAGCACGTAGTTTTTAAGTGAAGTGATACTCGGGGTACGCAAGATAAGTCAGACTCCCGAAAGGGGAACAGTTGTCTGGAAAGGTTGAGAACACTGCTCTATACCAAGGTCAATATGACAAGGATAAATTCATTTTTATAGAAAACCAAAAAAATACCATTCTTGAAGTTCAGGAGAAGGAATGAGACCTGCAGTACCATTTTTGGAGTTCTCTAGTTTACCCTGCCACCAGTTGTGATCATCTTTGCTAATGATCTGGATAATGTCTCCAACTCTAAATCTGATGCCAGCTTCTTTGCAGGGGATGAGGTCGTCCTTTGCTGGATCATATTCAAATTGTGCTCTTACATATATCTATAAAACAGGAGTTTGTAAAAGACATTGCCATATTACCACTCACTGGTATTAAGTATAGTAGGTGAAAATTTGATCAGCACATCTAGCTACCACACACTGTATGCTTATAAGCAGAGGAAGAAACAATGATGAAAGCATAAGTGACAGTTGAAAACAATGGAGACAATGTGATGTTACCTGTAATACTTGCAACTTCTACATATTGTAAAGTCTAGGAGTAACATCAAATGTTCGCATTCTGTGTGGACTCTTATCTACAAATCTTTAATATAGATGTTGGAGTTGCTGAAAATTTAAAACTAAATCTGCATATTATTAGCAGTCATCTAAAATTACAGGCTGAAGGTTAATACCACATTTCATGGCTTGAACTGTACTTTACCTTCAACAAAAGCTACGTACCACATTTTCAAGTTGGATGATATTTTAATGATTTTGATGGTAAGAAGTATTACTATATAATTATCAGTACTCCTTTAGACTAAACCAAATTCTCACTAGACATAATAAAATACCCAGTATAGTACCTATTAAATATATTCGCTTGGGTGGAATCTAGGTAATCTCTGTATCGTTTAAATTAGTGCAAATCCATTCTCAGTTGTATATACACTCATAGGTGCCAATGATAGGCAATTGCAGTTCTTTCAATACCAGTTTCTTACTTTGTGTGTCATCTTAGAACAATGGTACACCTCTACCTCGATATAACACTGTCCTCGGGATCCAAAAAATCTTACTGTGTTAAAGGTGAAACCGCGTTATATTGAACTTGCTTTGATCCACCGAAGTGAGCAGTCCCCCCTCCCGGAGCACTGCTTTACCGCGTTATATCCGAATTCGTGTTATATCGGATCGCATTATATCGAGGTAGAGGTGTATTAAAATGAATAGTCTGAAAAGGATATGCTTTCAGGAGCACAAACAGCAGAAATTAAGTTTTTAAACTGTTCTACTTTAAATAATATAATAAGGCTTTTATTTAGTGCCATGAATCAGAGGATCTCAAAGGTGTTAAATGTCCTGACTAAGGTCACACAAAACATCTGTGACAGAACTGAGAATAGAAAACAGATATCCTAACTTCCAGAGTTACGTTAGTGTTACAAGATCAGATGTGATGGTTTGGGAAATCTGTCAACGTACTTTATGAATTCTGATTGATTTTATGAACGCTATGTATAACTAACCCTCAACATGTATTGAATCAGCTACTTGTTGACAGGGACCATGTCAAATACCATGCACCCTGACAAGAAGGACAATGAATATGCTAAAGAGACTGTCCAAGCAAAGGAAACTGGTGATCTCAGGTTGTCTGCAGTGGGGGGCTGAAGCAATGGAATCCCCAGGAGAAAGGCAGAACAAAGGAAGAGGTATTAGAAGCTGCTGTTAAAAAGACACGTGCTCTCTCAGCTAGGGAGAACCTTTTGACTGCCAGGAATAATTGTCATGAGACAAAGAGAAAAAACCTGAAGGCTGAGCAGGGGGAAAGGAGCATCTTAAGACCCTGAAAGGATTGACCAAAACCCGAAAGGGTTCTTGGAGTGGTGAGGAAACTGGAGAGAGTGCTTTTGCATGCAAGGTTTGCTGTGGTTTGAAAGAAGTGGATCCTCATATAGCAGCAGCCGCTGCTACATTCCAGGCCTTCCATAAGTGGTCTCTGTGGAGAAGCTGGGATATCAAGCTTATTATGAAGCTGTAGATCTACAGGATTATGATTATGCCAACTGTTCCGTATGGCAGTGAAACATGGGCACTGACGAAGGCTGAAGAGTGGTGATTGATGTTTTTACTTCTGGTCGTCTTCAACAGCTGGTCCATATTAAATGGCAGGACAGTTTTAGCAATGAGGATATTCGTGGCTGAACCCCGCAACCACCTACATGGCTGACAATTATGTGGTCATTAAACATCTGGATCCAGCTGGATCTTCTTGAGGACCTAGCTAGAGATCAGTCTGGTTGACACTCAATGTGTAAGGAGGCTATGTCCCTTTGGGATTTGTAATGGTGGTGATGATGATTTGTTATTTGTGTATGGATCTGTAAATCTCTATGCTTTCCTTTGGAATAAAGCATGTGTTTTTAAGAAGTTGCTCTGAAAAGCCTCTGGGTTGCTTGCTGAAACTGTCACATGTTTCTGAAGGGTTAAACTAAACCAGAGTACCCACGAGGGTAGGGCTCTGGAAAAGATAATAGGGAGACCTGGGTACAGAACTGGTCTAGCGACCTAGGGCAGTGGGGTCCCACTTCTGACAGTGGGTGCTAGACAGGGAGACTGTATCCCCAGAGAGAGCCTGAGAGGCTAAAGACAGTGCTTGGATTCTGCCTCAGAGGGCTTAGAAACATGCAGGATCCAGAATTTGGATCCAAACTCAGCAGCCTGGTGAACGCCCAACAGGGGACGCTCTACCAGGTCTGCGACACCATCCTTCTCCTCATTTAAAATGTGATTATAGTCAGAAAAGTGACTGTAAAAACAGCACTGTGGAATTTTATGTTTATTGGCATATGTTTAATGTGCTTGGTTTGCCAGTAGGGTGACCAGATGTCCAGATTTTATAGGGACAGTCCTGATTTTTGGGTTTTTTTCTTATATAGGCTCCTATTACCCCCCATCCACTGTCCCAATTTTTCACACTTGCTGTCTGGTCACCCTATTTGCCAGTAAGATATTTTCCCCTAACTGGCAGCCTTGAAGACTCAACCTGGGATCTTTATGGCTCTTGCAGACTCACTAATAAGAAAAATTCTGCATTTGGAACTTAGTTAACAATTCTGTTGGTGCTATAGAACCCAGAAAAGAATACAGCTCACTCTGCGAAAGCTCTATTGGCTTTGCAGTACAAAGTAATTAATAGGTGTTTTTGGTCAGAAAAGTAAGCAGATCTGTCTCAGAATACACACAGTAAGGAGGAGCTGTTTGTACAGACAGGGGCGGCTCCAGGCCCCAGCACGCCAAGCGCGTGCTTGGGGCGGTATGCCGCAGGGGGTGCTCTGCCGGTCGCCGGGAGGGCGGCAGGCGGCTCCGGTGGACCTCCCGCAGGCGTGCCTGCGGAGGGTCCGCTGGTCCCGCAGCTTCGGTGGAGCATCCGCAGGCACGCCTGCGGGAGGTCCACCGGAGCCGCGGGACCAGCGGACCCTCCGCAGGCATGTCTGCAGGAGGTCCACCGGAGCCGTGGGACCGGCGACCGGCAGAGTGCCCCCCCGTGGCGTGCCACCGTGCTTGGGGCGGCGAAATGGCTAGAGCCGCCCCTGTGTACAGAGACACTTTTCTGACCACAATTTGCTCTGTTTGCTTTAAATCATATGTATTTTAAATAAATGATTGTAATACAGAGCAATATACTTTACTTACAGTTATAAACATTTATCCACCTTACTTCCTTTCAAATTCAGCTCCAATAAAGCTCTAACAGTTTAGTATTCTTTTTCTCAACACTGTTCCTACCATATGCTTGGCTGCAATCTTAATATTGTCAGTCACTGGCCTTCATACCTGAAATATATTTTGTCTATTTAAAATGATAGACCCTGATGACAGGTGCCAGAGTAGAAGGCCTGATTTTCAATATTTTAAAATCTTATCCTCACTTTGCCATTGACTCTGTGTGACCATGGGCAAGTCTCCTACCCTCTTTCCTCAACAGACATCTGTAAAATGGGGATTTAAAAACACTTTCGTTGCTTTTACTAATTTGTTTTTTGTGATTTGATCATTATTGCAGTCACCTTTGCGTTTCCCTCTCTCTGGTACAAACAGGCTAGAATAGTGATCAATATTTTGTCCCACTAGAAGTTCCTCCTTTTTTCCCCCTCTTACTTCCAGTATGATTCTTCCCTATGCACTATTTCTCCATCCAGAGACTGCGGTGGGCCTTTATGGAAAAGTTTGGACTTCCTTAAATAGATCTTAGGAGTCCTACAAAAACCTGGAATGGGTCCAACTCCCTTCTGGGCCCACGGTGAAGGAAAGAGCTGGGCTGGGCAACATTCTGGTTCAGGTGAAAAGGAACCCTGGGAAGGAAACTGGAACAACTGCAGCTGGTAGAACAAGGTATGAGAGAAACCATGAAAGAATAGATGATTCTTCCACTATCCTGGCCAAATTGATGGACACTAAGAAAAATACTTTAAGGGAAGGAAAGCAAAAGTTAGCTGAATATAGAGTCTTAAGGGTGTTTCATAGAGTGTCTGTACGACTGGACTCAGGCTGCCTAGGACCTCTAGAGACAAAAGGAAACTGCAGGACTTCAAAAACAGGAAACAAAAGGAGAGTAACCCATTGCTCGAACAGGTCACCCTGCTGACTGAGCCTGATAAAAAAGACCTTTACAGAATCTGTTCATCCTGGAATTCCTTGAATTTCATGGTTGTAATGATATTCCCATATAAATTATTCCCAAGTCTTTGCATCGCTAGAGTGAGGGGTTGAATCTCTAGTTCAGATTCAGAGGAAGTTTTCCCTTCTTCAGAGGCAGACTGTGGAAAGGTTGGGCCTGCAAGAAGTCACTGATGAAGATGGATCTGGGGCCTCTTGTGCTAAATGGTGGTACAGCAGCTGAAACAAAGAAAAGTTCCTTGAAACCGCAGAGGAGAATCATTAGGAAGCATTTGCAGAACCCTTAAAGGGGTTTATTTGAATCTTCTTGAGAGGGAAAAGTCCTGCTTTGGCCTGTGAAACTATGCAAGACTGTTTTAGTTCAGGCCAAGATCATAAGGCTAAGAAGGGACTTGAGCTCCTTATGTTAAAAAAAATAATTAAATAATGGAGAGCCTCCTGGCTCTTCCGACCCAAGATGCACTTCTGAGGGAGAACCTGCACCAACGGGTGAGTGCCTTTTCCCTCTCTCCTGATGGTGAAGGATGGTTTCACATGTCACCTGGCTCCAATGCAGCCAGTGCCCTCTGCTCCTTCTACCTGCGCAAAAGCAAGGGCTGCTCTTAGTAGGCTAGATTCTGCCATACTTACTCACTCAGAGTACTGCCTTGATCCATAAATAGCCAAGAAAGGTCCTATCCAAAGAGCCCAAAAGCAGAATCTGGCCCAAAGAAGACACCTGTCACTGAGGACAAAGTGCTGCTGGAGCCAAGCAAACATTGCAGTGTGTATTTCAAATAGACGCATGCACATAATACACAAATTCAGGTATATATATAATTACCTGTGTTTGGATATTTACACACCCTCAAATATTTAATTAAACCAAGCTGCTCTGTAAGCACTACAGGAAAAATGAAGATGGACTGTAATTCAGTTTACAGAGATATGAGCTAAACATTATAAAAATCTTTGAAAAGAGATCAGAAACAAAGAATCTCTTTCCCTTAAACTTCTTGTGAAATTTGCTCAACATTTTCCAGAAGAAATCTGCACTCTGGAATGAAATGTGGTGCATGAAATTTGCAGTGTGTTGGTTTCGGTGAAGTATTGGGGTTGTAAATTAGCCTTATAAATGGGATGATAACTTCAGATTTAGTGGCTCTTCATAAAAGTAATCCTTAGCACATAGTAAACATTAATAACTAGTTATGAACTAATTAAAATACTAAACTTTTAAAGTTTTCTCAGAATAATGTTTTAAGTTATTTTAAGCTTCCTTTATTTGCCTCAGTTTGAACTAAATTCCTGGCACAGAATACAGTTGTACTTTATTCCAAAGTGAAAACCTGTGCAGGTTTTAAATTTGAACAGTGCTGTACATGTCTATTAATGTGTTCTTAATAATTAAAACAACCACACAGTCTGAAATTACAATGAACTTCCCAGTCTCTCACACACATATAAATGGATGGAAAAAACATTACTGTGAATTAGACATAAACAATGAGTTAAAAACAAAATGGGACGCATTCTTCAAGCTTAAATGTTATAGTCCAGCACATACAGAATACAGAATGGAAAAAGGTAAGAAGGGGTTGGCTACTAGCAGCTAAGTTTAGAAAAGCTCCCATGGAGGATATCTATTCACCTGTCGTCCTTTTGGTTGTGTTGTTGATGGCAAGTCCTGCAGAACAAAGCCAACCCAGGAGAAGAAATTTTCATTTTACTTTTTTAGAGTATACAACATAATTTGTTAGTATAATTTGTTACATTACAGCAAAATGTTACATTGTACATATGTATAAAACATTAACTCATTTCTAAGAAGTTCTTATTTCTTAAGGAATATCAAACCCAGGCTGTTTAGCAGCAAGCTGAAGAAAGCAGGTAAAAGTTTAAGCAGATAGAAAATGTGCTTTTTCTTAAATAAATGATTCAGCATCTTCAACACAAAAGCACCTGCAAGTGAAAGAGGCTTTCTATAAGAATGCCTTTTTCAACTTAATAAATACTTAAATTAGATGTGTTTCTAGAAAATGAGAAATAGTTACAATAATTACTAAATTTTATCTTAGAAAGATATTACATATTAAATGGTGACCAAGAATAAATTTATGAGTGTGTCTATTATGTTGCAAGTTCAGTATTTTTCACAGAAATGTATTGAAGTTCTCCAGCCACATAATTATCTTTCATTGTTATAATTAAAATACTTTACTTTGCAGCTAATCATTTCTAAACTGTAATTTACTTTTAATAGTTGATGGAATAGTTGCCCTGCTCTGGATTTTTCAGTTGATACACAATTCCATGAAGTGATGGCATTGTTGAAGTTATCAGAGTGCGCAGAACTGTGAGTGTCAGTAGCACTCTTACAGAAATCTTACAGAAGGAACTTGCAGATACAGATGCTTTGTAATGTTTTGCCATATAAATCACAACGATGACAAATAATAAACAATACAAATTTCAACATCTATTTAGAAATATCTGAAATCAAGAGCACCTTTCTACCTGAATACATGCTGAACTGGAAGTACTTTGTGTTAAAGATGTGATGATACTAGCTTGGTTTGTAGTGCAGTTTAAAGCCACTTCCTTTTGCTTTCCATACCCAGGCAAGGCTCATATTTCACAAAGTATGGCACGTACCACAACAGCAGAGGGCACACCAATTCCTTAACTCAGATAGCGGAAACGAATACACATTCCAGAGGTCTCTCAAAACTCCAAGGTCGGAAAAGCCCTGAAATACCTGCTGTGCAATTATTCTTCTTTGAAACACTGCTTCAAAAGTTTAGAATGGAAATAATGCTTCCACTTTAAATCCTTGCTTAGTTTTGAGGAAACTAGGACCAGGGGATTGCTAAGAACATTTTAAGGATGAGGGAACTGCCATGTTACACTTATTAATATTTAATTAATTTAATGTTAATGAGAAGAATATGTTGTTGAAAAAAAAAACACCTTAAAAGGAGAAAATGGGGAGTTATAATTGTAGTAGCCTTGATTATATCAGCAGAACACAATTTTTCCACTGAACACATGTAACTAGAACAGTAATGGTAGATGAGCACCAACAAAATTTGTACACTTTCTCTGTCTGGAACTGGAGGTCTTACCGAAACAGAATTGTTAGTGCTGCTATGACCATTAGCTGGGGACTGTCTGGATGTAGAGGGGGACTCTCTCTGAAATAAGACACAAGGTTCATTAACACACAACACTATTACAGGAACACAGATATATTTAAAAGAAGAGTTACATCCACAGCTTTATAATAATTTCTTCAGCTGTTTCTTTGGAGAAAGTTTCCACACTATAAACTGCACAAGTATCCCAAAATAATGAATAGTTTTTTTACAATTTGATATTTGGATTCATTTGCTTATTTATCCTATAAATTAAATATTACTACTATCTCAGGAGTCAGTTTTCTGAATTTCCCAATATTTGGGACCACTTCTTAAACGTTGCCTCATCTGGCAATCAAAATGGTCTGGCGCATCAGTAGCGATCTTTCACAAAAAAATTTAAGATTATACGCTGAACAACAGCAGTCTTCAGCATATAACTGATTTTGAACAAACTTTCTAGTCATTTAGGTGTGCTGATGCTGGGAATGATCTTTCCTGCTCCATGAAATGTCCTTATGCACACTGCCTCAACCATTTTGGAGGACCCCAGCTGGAGCCCAGAGCTGGCTGGTCGGGTGAGGTAACTGACTTTTTTTTTTTTTTTTTTTTTTAAACTTTTGCATTTTTTTCTGTTTTTCTTTGCATCTTATGTCATAGCTTTGTAAAGTTTCAAGTTATTTTTAATTTTATACTCTGGTATAAAAATAAAAAATTTCCAAAATAAATACATTTCTAATAAATAAATACATTCAGAATAAAATTCTGCCAAACTGCTGCTTTTCACACAGTCCCACATGACGTTCTCATAAGCAAACTAGGGAAATGTGGTCTAGATGAAATTACTATAAGGTGAGTGCATAACTAGTTGAAAGACCATATTCAAAGAGTAGTTATCAGTGGTTTGCTGATAAAATGGGAGGATGCATTCAGAGGAGCCCCACAGGGGTCAGTCGCGGGTCCAATACTATTCAATATTTTTATTAATGACTTGGATAATGGAGTGAGAGTATGCTTATAAAATTTGCAAATGACACCAAACTGGAAGACATTGCAAGTATTTTGGAGGGTGGAATTAGAATTCAAAACAAAACAACTTTGACAAATTGGAGAATTGGACTGAAATCAACAAGATGAATTTCAATAAAGACAAATGTGAAGTACTACATTTATGAAGGAAAAACCAAAAGCGCAACTAGAAAACGAGCAATAACTGGCTAGGTAGCAGTACTACTGAAAAGGATCTGGGAGCGACAGAGGATCACAAATTAAATATCAGTCAACAATGTGATGCCATTGAGAAAAAAGCTATTATTTTGAGATGCATTAAAAGGTGTGTCATACGTAAGATACAGAAGGTAACTGTCCTGCTCTACTCAGCACTGGGCAGGCCTCAGCTGGTGTAATGTGTCCAATTCTGAGTAGACATATTAAGAAAGATGTGGACAAATTGGAGGGAATCTAGAGGAGAGCAATAACAGTGATAAAAGATTTAGAAAACTTGACCATGGGCATATTTAGTCTTGGGGAAAAAAAAACAAAAGACTGAAGGGGAACTGACAATGTCTTCAAATATATTGAAGGATGTTATAAAGAGGACAGTGATCAACTGTTCTCCATGTCCACTGAAGGTAGGACAAGAAGTAATGGGCTTAATCTGAAGCAAGGGAGATTTAAATTAGATATTGGGAAAAACTTTCTAACTATAGGGATAGTTAAGCTCTGGAATAGGATTTCAAGGGATGTTGTGGAATCCCCATCACTGGAGGTTTTTAAAGAACAAGTTAGATAAATACTTGCCAGGGATAGTCTAGGTTTACTTGGTTCTGTCTCAGCACAGGGAGCTGGATTAGATGACCTCTCAAGGTCCCTTCCAGCCCTGCATTTCTATTATTCTGTGATTCTATATAACAAAAAAGCCACCACTTGCCTGAGCCTTGCAGGGTGGCTCTACGCTCCAGGGGAGTTCCATGGTGGTTGAGACATTATCTGCAAAGCGCATGTTGGGACATATTATGGAATGGGAAATGGGGATTTGTGATGATTTTGGGTCCTGAATGGGGGAAAAAAGGGATAATTGCCAAACCTCCTGTTTACCCTTGCTATTTGGAGCGCACAGTACTTTACAATATGAGCTCATCATCAAAGAAATCTCAAGTGCTAATTGGATACTTATTCAGTAAACAAAATAATTAATTTACACATTGTATAAAAACCAAGAGTGCTGAATTGTAATGTTCCATGTCTAAAATCCTTTTAGATATCTTCAGTTGTTAGCATCATAATGTTAGGGACAACAAAATGAGAAAAAACAGATTAAATATTTTTTTTGAAATCCTGTGTGTATAGCTTATCAAATGACAGTGCATTTAACAAGTATATTAGAAGCCAGGACCCCACCTACACTGCTCACGAGACAACATTTATCTGATTAGACTTCACCATTAACAATGTATTAACATATACAAGAAAGTTATATAACAGCACTCATAACTATCCCAAAATGCCAATGAATAGTTCAAATAACAGGCACTACTTATTGTTGTTGCCTGTACTATTTGATGTGCTGTATAAACTCAACATAGCATTCAAGACTTAGTTTTGACTCATTGGGTATGGTTTAAAATGAAATTCCATGAGTAGCCACCTAGAGGAGCTCCAGATCTGAAATAGCAGAGCCAAAAGTTTGCTAGTCTTATCACTTTTAAGATCTTTTTATCTCAATAAAATCCACCATAAAAACCAAACAGCTCTGTATATTTCCACTAGATGGGTTTAGAGAAAATACATAGTCATTTGGCTGCCTTAGTCATTTATAGTACTTAACAGATTGGCAGAAACACGTCTATTGTTTTTTGCAAAAAATCTTCAAGCGCAACAATTATCCAAGTGAGGCCAAATAAGCTACTTTGTCGATGCTTCAAGGAATTTTCTTCATTTTGCTTTATTTGGGCTTATTTTATTTATCTGCCTCTTTAAGTAACATTAGATGGCAGGTAAAAGATGCTTCTCCTTCCAAAAAGTTGCAATTTCCTTCCCCTACATACAGAGCTTCCTTCCACTTACAGCAGATTTTTTCAGGTAGCACTAGATTATGACAATCACATGGAGGAGTCATTCATCCCCTCAGATGTGATCATCTCCTGTTGGCTCTGCCCACCTCTCTGACTGTCTAGAATAGATGGAATATGGCTTAACTTGGGTACCTCTGATTTGGTTTGCTTGTCAAATGACAATTGGGCAAGGGGCAAACTTTTAGGAAGTGCTGGAAGCAGACAGAGCCTATTTGTTTAAACTGGGCAAGAAAAAGTCCAGATGGAGGCAGAAGGTACCACATAGCTGCACAGGCTCTTGACTACATCTCCTCCCCAAGGAAGATTTCTTGGCCTACTACAAAGGCCTGTGGACCTGAGGATATTCTAAGATCTGTCTCAGTGTAATGCTCCACTGACCAGCTTTTACTTCTGAGGAGCTTCAGAGGATCATGTCTTATCCTGACTTTCCTAGTAGCATTAGGCAGTCAACATTTCATGGGCTACGTGTGATTCCATGAAATCTATACAGTGCCCCCATAACAGCTTAATGGTTGGAAACTATCACAAACCCAAGCAAAATTTTAAAAAGAATGCCTTAAGTTTGGTACCCCTTTGAAAAGTGCCCTGCTCCCCAACATTGGGAACCAAGGATCACAATTAAGAACTAGTGTGATCTGCTTTTAGGCTCCTGATTGACAATTCCACAAATCAGAGAAGCCAAATAACAAAAATGCATCTGTAAACTCAGAGGTCATACCCTATGACTGGAGAATTGATAATATAGTTTCTATTTTTAAAAAAGGGAAAAAACATGATCTGGGAAACTACAGACCTGTTAGTTTGCACTCAATTGTATGCAAGGTCTTGGAACAAATTTTGGAAGATAAATTAGTTAAGGACATAGAAATAAATGGGTAATTGGGATAAAATCCAACATGGTTTTATAAAAGGTAGATTGTGCCAGACCAACCGGATCTCCTTCTTTGAGAAGGAAACCAATTTGTTAACAAAGGAAATACACTAGATCTAATCTACCTGGATTTCAGTAAGGCATTTGATTCAGTTCTACATGAGAAATTACTAGTTAAATTGGAGAAGTTGGGGATTAATATAAGAATTGAAAGGTGGATAAGGAATTGGTTAAGGGGGAGCCTGCAACGGGTCATACTGAAAGCTGAACTGTCAGGCTGGAGGGAGGTTACTAGCGGAGTTCCTCAGCGATCTGTCTTGGGACCAAAGTTATTTAACATTTTTATTACTGACTTTAGCACAAAAAGTTGGAGTGTGCTGATAAAACTTGCAGATGCCACAAAGTTGGGAGGAATTGCCAATACGGAGGAGAACAGGAATATCATACAAGAAGATCTGGATGATCTTGAAAACTGGAGAAATAGAAATGGAACGAAACTTAATAATGCAAAGTGCAAGGTCACACACTTAGGGACTAACAACAAGAATTTTTGCTATAAGCTGAGGATTTATCAATTGGAAGTGACAAAAGATGAGAAAGACCTGCATGTACAGGTTGATCACATGATGATTATTAGCTACCATGAAAAAGGCTAATGCAATCCCAGGATGGATGCATCAGGTGAGGTATTTCCAGTAGAGACGGGGAAGGGTTAGTACCATTATATAAGGCAATGGTGAGAATACTGTGTGCATTTCTGGTGCCTCATGTTTAAGAAAGATGAATTCAAACTGGAACAGATGCAGAGAAGGGCTACTAGGATGATCTGAGGAATGGAAAACCTACCTTTTGACAGGAGACTCAAAGAGGTTGGCTTGTTTAGCCTAACCAAAACAAGGCTGAGGGGAGATATGATTGCTTTCTATAAATACATCAGAGGGATAAATACCAGGGAGGTCGAGGAGTTATTTAAGGTATGTGTCAATGTGGACACAACAACAAACGGCTATAAAACTGGCCATCAACAAGTTTAGACTTGAAATTGGATAAAGGTTTCTAACCATCAGAGGAGTGAAGTTCTGGAACAGCCTCCCTAGGGGAGCAGTGGAGGCAAGAAAACTAACTGGCTTCAGCTGATAAGTTTGTAGAGGGGATGGTATGACAAAATTGCCTACAATGGCATGTAGCCAACCTGCAACTGTTAGCAGCAAATATCTCCAATGACTTGTGATAGGATGCTAGATGGGGAGGGCTCTGAGTTACTACAGATAATTCTTTCCCAAGTGTTTTACTGTTGGATCTTGCAGAAAGGCTCATAGTTGAAGAACCAACAAGAGGGGATGCCATTTTAGATTTGGTTTTGGTGAGTAGTGAGGACCTCATAGAAGACATGGTTGTATGGGACAACATTGGTTCGAGTGATCATGAGCTAATTCAGTTCAAACTAGATGGAAGGATAAACAAAAATAGATCTGGGACTAGGGTTTTTTTATTTCAAAAGGGCTAACTTTAAAGAATTAAGGAAATTAGTTAGGGAAGTGGATTGGACTGAAGAACTTGTGGATCTAAAGGCAGAGGAGGACTGGAAATACTTCAAGTCAAAGTTGCAGAAACTATCAGAAGCCTGCATCCCAAGAAAGGGGAAAAAATTCATAGGCAGGAGTTGTAGACCAAGCTGGATGAGCAAGCATCTCAGAGAGGTGATTAAGAAAAAGCACAAAGCCTACAAGGAGTGGAAGATGGGAGGGATTAGCAAGGAAAGCTACCTTATTGAGGTCAGAACATGTAGGGATAAAGTGAGAAAGGCCAAAAGCCGAGTAGAGTTGGACCTTGCAAAGGGAATTAAAACCAATAGTAAAAGGTTCTATAGCCATATAAATAAGAAGAAAACAAACAAAGAAGTGGGACCGCTAAACACTGAGGATGGAGTGGAGGTTAAGGATAATCTAGGCATGGTCCAATATCTAAACAAATACTTTGCCTCAGTCTTTAATGGGGAGCTTAGGGATAATGGTAGGATGACAAATGGGAATGAGGATATGGAGGTAGATATTAACACATCCGAGGTAGAAACTAAACTCAAACAGCTTAATGGGACCAAATCGGAGGGCCCAGATAATCTTCATCCAAGAATATTAAAAGAACTGGCACATGAAATTGCAAGCCCATTAGCAAGAATTTTTAATGAATCAGTAAACTCAGGAGCTGTACTGTACAACTGGAGAATTGCTAACATAGTTCCTATTTTTAAGAAAGGGAAAAAAAGTGATTCGAGTAACTATAGACCTGTTACTTTTAACATCTGTAGCATGCAAGGTCTTGGAAAAATTTTTGAGGGAGAAAGTAGTTAAGGACATTGAGGTCAATGGTAATTGGGACAAAATACAACATGGTTTTACAAAATATAGATCGTGCCAAACCAACATGATCTCCTTCTTTGAGAAGGTAACAGATTTTTTAGACAAAGGAAATGCAGTGGATCTAATTTACCTTGATTTCAGTAAGGCATTTGATACGGTTCCACATGGCGAATTATTAGTTAAATTGGAAAAGATGGGGATCAATATGAAAACTGAAAGGTGGATAAGGAACTGGTAAAAGGGGACACTACAACGGGTCGTACTGAAAGGTGAAAACTAGTGGAGTTCCTCAGGGATCAGTTTTGGGACCAATCTTATTTAATCTTTGTATTACTTCCCCTTCAAAAAGTGGAAATGTGGTAATAAAGTTTGCAGATGACACAAAGCTGCTAACACAGAGAAGGACTGGGATATCATACAGGATGATCTGGATGACCTTGTAAACTGGAGTAATAGTTAATAGGATGAAATTTAATAGTGAAAAGTGCAAAGTCATGCATTTAAGGATTAATAAGAATTTTGGTTATAAATTGGGGAAACATCAGTTGGAAGTAACATATGAGGAGAAGGACCTTGGAGTATTGGTTGATCAGAGGATGACTATGAGCCGCCAATGTGATATGGCTGTTAAAAAAGCTAATGCGGTTTTAGGATGCACTAGGAAGTTTAGATTTGAAATTAGACGAAGGTTTCTAAACATTAGAGGAGTGAAGTTCTGGAACAGCCTTCCAAGGGGAGTAGTGGGGACAAAACACATATCTGGCTTCAAGACTAAGCTTGATAAGTTTATGGAGGGAATGGTATGATGGGATAGCCTAATTTTGGCAATTAATTGATCTTTGATTATTAGCAGGTAAATAGGCCCAATGGTCTGTGATGGGATGTTAGATGGGGTGGGATTTGAGTTACTACAGAGAATTCTTTCCTGGGTGCTGGCTGGTGAGTCTTGCCCACATGCTCAGGGTTTAACTGATCGCCATATTTGGGGTCGGGAAGAAATTTTCCTCCAGGGAAGATTGGCAGAGGCCCTGGAGATTTTTCGTCTTCCTCTGCAGCATGGGGCACGGGTCACTTGCTGGAGAATTCTCTGCACCTTGAAGTCTTTAAACCACGATTTGAGGACTTCAATAACTCAGACATAGGTTAGGGGTTTGTTACAGGAGTGAGTGGGTGAGATTCTGTGGCCTGCGTTGTGCAGGAGGTCAGACTAGATGACCATAATGGTCCCTTCTGACCTTAAGTCTATGAATCTATGATTCATCTGGCCACCATATGTGGGGTCAGGAAGAAATTTCCTTACAATCAGATTGGCAGAGACCCTTGGGGTTTTTCGCCTTTCTCTGCTGCATGGGGCACAGGTCACTTGCAGATTTAAACTGGTGTAAATGGTAAAGCCTCTGTAACTTAAATCATGATTTGCGGACTCAGTAATTAAGGGTCTATTACAGGAGTGGGGGGAGGAGGTTCTGTAGCCTGCAATATGCAGGAGATCAGGCTAGATGATCATGTGGTCCCTTCTGGATTTAAAATCTATTAATCTAAGAAAAAGCTAAAGGGAATGGTGGAAACTATGAATTTAGGGCTATCTTGATTTGCCCAACTACAAGAGGCATTCATCCAATTTTTAATGTCTAGGAAGTTTCTTCTAAAAGAAAAGATTCCAAGCTAGGACAGCAAAATTGTGTATTGGATACAGCCTATTGGAAGATAGCAGACACAATGGACATCTTCTTAGAACACCAGGGCTGCTTAGAACTAGAAAAATTCAGATTCTGCCTGGAGATCAGCTCAAGGAAAGAATTATTTCTCATAGAAAGTGTCCAAGAATGTCAATCCTCTTGGGGGAGAGGAGGCAAACACAGGATGGACTAGGTGTTCAAGGAGGCCAGAATTAATGCAAGTTTGGACTAGGTGCTTTCCACAGCCAAGATTAAGGCAGTACTACCTGAACCCCAGGACTTCCCAAACTTGTCCTGCTTAGGCCACCTAAACAAACAATACATTAAGGAGAGAAAGAAGTGAAGTGACACTTCTATGTGACCCCTAAGCCAAGCAAGAACAAACAAAAGGGCACATTGCTCCTGGATTTTGACTGACTCTTCAGCTCTACCTTCATCATTAGCTGAGACAATCCCACCACTTCCAAGTGTTGGGAGAGTTAAGGTGCTGGTTAGTGACTTATAAGCGAAGTGATCCTTCGGAAGTCACTATTAGTGCTATTTAATTAATCTCTTGTCACACCAGACCCTAGCAACAGCAGCCAGGTGATGGTTCTATTTTCACATCTGATAAGACTAAACCCCACAATGTATGTTGAGATGAGTGTCAGAATCTACAAACATATTTCAATTCCAATCTGGTGCAAGGTGTCCTGTTTTCATGGATAAACCTAGAAAGATTTTTCTGTAACTGTAAAGGAAGGACTCCGGGAAGGCCTAGAGTTGCATGCATTAGAATGGCACCAAAAGGAAACACTTTTCAGGGGGAAGAAATGCTTCCTATTTAGTGTTTCTGAGTCCACTAAAAAGATTACCACTCAATTCAATTTTTTTTAACGATTGCCTGTGTCTCACATAGACAGTTTCAAAGACTTAGAAGTTGCTCTTTTCAGAGAAGATTTACTTGCAAATATATACTCTGTCAGCACTCTCTTGCATCTTAAACTGAAAATTATTCCTCAGGGTCTTGTATCAATGGAAAGTAAGAGTGTTTGACCGGGATATTGCTACAAATGTATAGTTCAAAGTAGTACTCTAGTCTAGGTGGCAAGTACAAGAAGTCTGACTAATAATTGTCTTCTCAATCCTTGTCCAGGTTGTTGTACTTCTAAAAATAATATTTGTTTGTTGATTTTTCAGGAGAAAATAAGAGATGTCTTTACTGAGGGAAGATTTGTGTAATGAAGTGAGTCTTGCACTGTGTCCTGAAAAAGGTATGACTCAAACTCAGACTGATCTTCTGTATTAAAAGTTCCACAACACAAGTACTACTACCAAAAATGTTTCAATCAGCTGTCAGTCATTGTCCTTCCTTGGGGATATGTGAGTGAAAGACCCCATTGAGAGGCTTAACGATTTGGACCAGGATCTTGAAGTAGATAAAGAATTAGACAGGGAGCCAAGACAGAAATGGAATGCCAATATGATATGCTCTCTTCATGTCTTATTTTGGATGGGATACTACATACTGCATGAGCTGAAACTTCTGCATGGTATTCACAATCAACCATCGGCAGAGTGTGTTGCAGTAATCACTGTGGCTAGAGTCTGTGACCCAGAGGGAAGGGTGCAATTTCTTGGCTAGTGAAAGGAGGAAAAAAAATGTTTCTGGACACTGCATTAAATGAGTATCTGGAGGAGTCAGACTGTGTACCCACCTTGATAATTGGACGGCAGATGCCCTCAATAGATGATCAACAATTTACACAACAGTGATTATAGGAACAGTATAATGTTAGCAAACTCTAAGCCAGGAAATAAAAATTCAATTTTTGAAGTTGTCTCTAATCCTCAAATACATGCCCAGCAAGATGGCAGACTGCCAGCCTACTGTTACTCTTGAAACCAATGTCTTTCCATTGGCTTCTATTTTCCCTAGAGTAATTAGAAGTAGGGAATTTGGCATGTTAGTCAGAGCTGCCTTGCTACCTAATCCAGTAACTTTAAATATGATTTCTCTGTCTTTGATTTTTCTTCAGTGTCTATTACCATAGTGAACGCATGGAAATGTCCTAAAATATCCTTCTGGGATATTAATGTCTCACTACATAGTTTAGCCTTAATTGGTAACTCCTGTTGTAGGCATCCGGGATTTGACTTGTCTGTTAGTCCTGTTTTGGTCCTTCTAGGGCATCTCAACTAGTTCTTCTAAAAATTAATGAACCCTGGGTGAAGAAAAATCTGAAGGAGTATGACAGCCTTCTGCCCAAGTAAAATAAAACCCAGATTCCAAACCTACTTCACTTTACCTTACCACAGATAAGCAAGATTCAGGAGCCTGTGTCCCTCATGCCATGAGAAATGCACGAAGAGATCTGCTAAGATCGGCGAAGCATATGCACTATGTGACACCCAGAGATCTGAACAAGCTTGGAATAGATCTCAGGTTGAGATTTTCAAAGCTGACCCACTGAAACTAACATGACTTGTGAAGCTAAATCCCCTACCTACCTTTGAAAATCTCAACCAAATATAACAGCCTGGATTAAATCTCATTATGAGTAACCACTGATTCAGAAGTGATTAACTATGGAGACTCTACACAATAAGAGGGTCAAACTTAATCTACAGCGGTCATGAAGGGATATATCTCTACAGATTGCTGATGGCTTAATGTTCAAGTAACAAGAACTCCATTAAACATTACTAAGGAGCCACAAATTAGGACAGATATAACTGGACAGCTGCAAGTCTCAGGTACTCAAAAGGTGGTACCTTCCAAATGTAGAAAAATAATGTGCCTTTATATCTAAAGTAATACTAGCATATTATGTTTGATTTTAAGAACAGTTAATTCTGTTTGAGGGTAATTAATGTGTAGAGAAAAATCTCACTCATATAATCAATGGTTTCGAGTTTTACAAAATTTCAGCAGCACTAATTTTGTATTCCTCTAGCTGTAAAGCTAGACTACAGTACTGTGATGACTTTAATTATCCATGCCTTGGAAGAAGAAAAACAACAAGTCTTAGAAACCGCCACAAAAATTACTAAAATAACTTTTCTGTATATGATGTTACTATTTTAAGACCAGATTGTGACCCAACGGACCCCTGTATACACACCCTGTACACCATTGTAATAATCTTTATACAGAATAGGCCTTGTGAGGTATTATTTAAAACTAATAGCTTGCTGGTCAATGACATCGTGGTGAAATATATGTAGTAACATTATATGTAAAGCGATGAACATAAATGGAGGTTACTTGCTGTAATTGGAGGTTCTTTGAGATATGTGGTCTCTATCTGTTTTCCACATGTGGGTACACCTGGTTGCCATGTGCCAGAGTTCAGAAATTCTTCCAAGCAGTGTCCGTTGACTTGCACACCTGCAGTATCTTCCCGCATGCTTCTGTCCAAAGGTATAAGGGGCAGTGCACGTTGACCCTCCTCCAGTTCCCCCTCTTACTGCAATGTAGTAGGGTCTCAAGCAGAAGTGAAGGAGGGCAGGTAGTGGAAAACAGATGGGGGACCATGCATCTCGAAGAACCTCCAGCTACAGTAAGGAACCTCCAGGTCTTCTTCATGTGGGTGACTCACAAGCAGTATTCAGTCTGGAGGAGGGTGTGAGGAAGTTGACAGCAGCTGTGCTTGCAATACTGCTGTTCCCATTGCTGCATCCACAGCTGCCACTTGAATCAGGGCGTAGTGTGCCATAAACGTGTGGACAGAATCTGATTCCTGATACATCAGTTCCATGGCCCAAATGCCTCCATGAAGAGAGGACAAGATCTCACTCCTCCCTGTTTGGTATGTAGACCACTGTGGTGATATTATCTGATAGTATCTGTACATGAAGTGAGTATATGAGGTGGAGGAAGCCCTTGCAGACTAGGCAGACTGATCTGAGCTCCAGCAGGTTTATATGGAGACAGGCCTCCTGTGGGGTCCATGTACCCTGGGCTGTATGGTAGTCTAAATGAACACCCCATCCTGTGAGGAAGGCATCCATCAAGATGGTGGCCCTTGTGGGAGGGCAGAAGGGAGTCCCCAACATGACTCTGTTTGGGTTGGACCACCAAGCAAGGGAGCTGAGAACTGCAGAGGGAACAGTGATTCTGTGGTCAAGTGGAGCCAGGCTTGTAGGCACCGCAAGTGGAGCCTGGTGAAGTGTGTCATGTAGGTACATGCAGCCATATGGTCTTAACAGCAAGAGGCACTAATGCACTGTAGTTTGAGGCTTGTGGATAATGCAAGAGAACAGGTGCTCATTGTGTAAAAGCTGTCTTCAGGGAGCAAAGCTCGTGCAGAGACAGAATCCAGCTGTGCCCCTATCAAATTTCTTGTCTTTGTGGGTGACAAAACAGACTAGTCTTCATTTACACACACACTTAAGGTTGCAAGGAGGTGCTGAAGAGATTGTATTGCTGAGACAGCTTCTTGGTGAGACTGTCCTACCGGAACCAGTTGACCAGGTATGGGAGCACCATAAATCTCTGGCATCTCATCTGGGCTGCTACTGCTGTGAATACTTTTGTAAACACACCGGGTGCCATCACAAGCCTAAAGGGGAGGACGTGGAACTGGTAGTGCTCCTGGCCAACTACGAACCGCAACAACTTCCTTTATGATATGTTAATATCCACATGGAAATACAAGTCCTTCATGTTGAAGGCTGTGAACCACACTCCCTCCTGCAGGGAGGAGATTATAGATGCCAGTGAAATCATCCTGAATTTCAATTTCCTGATAAAGATGTTGAGCTGTTGAAGGTCCAGGACAAGTCTTCACCTTCCCTGCCCTTTCTGGGGATTTAGAAGTATGGGGAGTAGAACCTGCTCCCTTGGCACTGAGATGGAATGCTCTCTATCGCACCTTGGTGTAATACTGAGTCTGCCTCCTGTTGAAGAATCAAGCATGCCCCATGGAAAGAACAGCTTTGCTTACACAGTGCTTATGCCAATCTGTAAGCCCAAATAGGAAGAATATACTTCCCTAATAGCCATTTTCAATGTTTTAATTCCTTTCAATTACACATGGAAAATAGCTTTGTGTGCAAGGAAGAGCTATATAAACTTGCAAAACCACAGCATCACTTTGCTAATTCAAAGAGTACTGAATTCCAAACTTGTTTTTTTTGAATAATGATACATTACCAATTCTGCATAGAAACATAATATTTAGCCACATGTTACTGTTACAGACATTTTATCACAAATTTACCTGAACAGATTTATACAGAAAGAGGATCTTCAATTAACCCTTAACAGCCCAAATCAATCAATCCATACATTTTTCATGTTAAAACAGCAGAAATATTTATTCAAGCTCCTTAACTTAGGAACTCAAATAGACTTAATGGAGAAAGTATTTTAAATCATGAATTTTAAAACAGGGGACCCCGTACTTCCATGTTAACTGAAGAGACACTCGAGAGGTTTTCCTTTTTCTTTTAACATCATAGGCTGTAAAGGGTTAGTTAAGGTGCTGATGAGATGAATATGAAGGCAGGGCTGAGTAGGTGGGTGGGACCTACTCCTGTTCCGTTATCTTTGTTGTAAAATTGGTGTGCGTGATCTAACAGCACAGGCAGAAACAATTTCCCAGAAAGCAATAACATTCAGCCATCAGCAGGCAGTTAGTTACAGGACTGAGAAAGGATGGGAATGGTTCATTAAATTCATTACCTCACAAGATGAAGACTGAGTCCGATAACTTGGCACAATCTTGAACGTGATGCTCCCCCGCATTTCCCTCTGGAGAAAGAAAATTATTTCTTTAAAAAACGAGACGTTGCAGCTAAAACACAAGAAACCACTCTAATATCTGTAGGGAAACCAGCACAACCTTTCTGAGAGCAGCAGCAGTTCTTCCTAAAATAAACATTCAGAAATAAACTGGAAAGCTTTTAAAATATGTGGTTTCACTTAGAAACCAACACATTCAGACTGTCTCTTATTAACATAAAACCAAACATACGCCATTAGTGAATTAGCATGACAGATCTTCAGAAGGCTAGAGATTACAGCTGTATTTTTAGATGAGAATTGAGTACACATCAGCAAGTTTTTTTTCATTTCCATTTCCCTCATCTATTTTTTTTGTGATTTACATTGTGCCTTTGTTGTAAAATAAATTAATTTTTCTTCCCATTCAATTTACATGCTATATACAAGAAAGGTTACTTACCTTTCAATAACTTGAGTTGTTCAAGATGTTTTGTCCCTATGGGTGCTCTATCGTAGGTGGAATGCATGCCTGTAAGCTCTTGTCCAGAGATTTGAATTATCAGTGTCCAAAGGTCTGCACATGCGCATTACATGACCTCCTGCTTGTAATGAGCAGGTGTAGACCTGTGGACCCACTGCAGCACCAGTCTAGGGGAACCATGAAGGGTCCAGACAGAAGGCTAGTGTCCTCCGAATGTCTAAGGTGAGAAGGCTTGCCTCTTCTCTTGAGGAGTGAGGTTTGGGGAAGAATAGTGGCAGATGAATATTCTGATATGGAAGTCTGACAAATCTGCATGACTCTGTCACAGAAGATAGTGTAAGATGGGTCAGCCGAAAGCACTCCAACTTCTTCAACGTTTCTAGCTAAGGTGATGGCTACCAGGAAGGGGGCCTTAAAGGAACAAACGTGTGCCCAGAGGTTTGAATGCAGAGTTCCTTCAGACACTGAGGACCAAGTTAAGGTTTCACGGAGGTGTGGGGTTCCAGATATGTGGGAACAGATTAGCTAAACCCTTGAGGAATGTAGCTGAGAGGCTCTGGATAGGTGAATTAATCAAGGATCCTTGCAGGAAGAGCTTCAGAAACAGATATAGAGTGACAAGAACACCAGAAAAGGAAATGTTTCCACTTCTGCAAGTAAGTTTTATGAGTGGAGGATTTCCTACTATTCAGGAGTACAGACCGTATCTCTGCTCTAAAGCCGAGAAACACAGAGGAGCCAGGCCATAAGGTTCAGGGACAGAAGGCTGGTGGTGTCTCATGGTGCCAGAGTTCTGCATCAGGTGGTCTGATCTGAGAGGGAGGCATCAGGGTCTCTATAGAAAGGTGATGTAGATCTGAATACCTCACTTGTCTGGACCAAGAAGGTGCAGTCAAGATGATTCTTGCCTGCTGCTGTTGTAGTTTGATCAATGTCTTGAGAATTAACAGCACTAGAGGTAAGAACAGAGGAGAGAGTGAGGCTCTGGGACTAGTAGGACACCTGTGAAGGATTGTGGGTCTCAAATGTGGGCCCACGGGTCCCCAAGCAGTTCATAGACCATGACAGTCACCGGACAGCTCTGCAGAACCAGCATGGGAGGGGTTTAGTGGAACTCTGGCCCACCATAGGCTCTGCCTAGGAAGCTACTCATTGGAGGAGACATCCAGCCCAGATGCATTATTTAAGCCAGAATAATTTAAAGGAAGTTGTCTGAGCAACTGAGTGAACTCCTGACTGTCTGTTGTTCTGAACTCTGACTCTGGCTTGACCCTTGGCATGGCTGTCTGATTCTGATTCCAGTCCTGACCCTCGAGATGACCCCTGACGCTGATTCTGGCTCAACCTTTGGCGTGACTCCTGACCCTGACACTATTCTGATTCTGGCTTTGGTTCCTGGCGTCTGACCCTAGCTCTAACCATTAGGCTTGACCACTCCTGTCCCAGTCCCTACAGCATCTACCAAAGAGTCACAGTTGAGTTTCTCCTTGCAAAGAGATCCACTAAGGGAAGGCCCCATACTTTCCAGATGTTCTGAAAGATCACACTGTTGAGCTCCCACTTGTGGTCCTGATGGAAATTTCTGCTTAGAGCCTTTGGTGCCATGTTCTGGAGGCCTGGTAGGAAAATCACAGAGATCTCTATGTGACAGGGAATGCACCAGTTCCACAATTTTAGGGATTCTGTGTATAAAGACTGGGATCTTGTCAATTTATATAGGACATTGCAGCTCTGTTATCTACCATTACTCTGATATGATGACCCTAAATGTGTGGAGAAAGATGTTGCAGGCATAACAAACTGCCCTTAGCTCTAAAGCAACATTGCTTGTGGACACCATTTGCCTTGTTTGTGGAACCTTGTAAGTAGCTCCCCAGCCTAGAAGGGAGATATCGATTGTGATGATTCATGTTGGCAGCAGGAATGAGAATGGGGTTCCCATACAGACCTTCATCGGGGGTCTTTTCACCATCTGTGGGAGTCCAGCACCCAGGTTGGGGGTACAGAAACCCATTTGGTAAGGCTATATTTGTTTGGTGTGTATGAGATTTTGAGCCAGGCCCAAAGGCATTGAAGATGTAGTCCTGCGTGTGGTGTAACGAATGACAGGGCCAACATATGAGCTAGGAGCTGAAGTTGGCCAGGGACTTAGCTGTAGGGTAGTGACTAGATGGGATATAATGGAGATAGGTAGATAGACCCTAGCAATTTGAGAGTCCAGTGAGACTCCAATTAATTCTATCCTCTGGATGGAAGACAGTGTGAATTTTTATAGGTTGATACAAAGACCCAGGGCCTAAAGCAAGGTTAGAATCTTGTTGGTTGCCAATTGGACATCCAGAGTGGAGCACCCCTAGAGAGCTGCACTTACTGAGAGGACCTTTGTAAAAATCCGTGAGGGCTGTGGAAAGTCAAAGGGAAAGACATGATACTGACAATGTTCTAAGCCAATGATGAAATGTAGAAAACGTCTGTGGAAAGGGTGCATTACAATGTGAAAAATGTGTGTCTTGAAGGTTGAGGGCAGTAAACTAAACCCGTTGACTCAAAGAAGGATTATGGTCACCATCCAGAAGTGTTGTGAGAGAATATGGGTGTTCTTGACCTCAGGAGCCTGAATTGGCCTCCAATGCCATTTATTTTGGGAACCAGAAAATATTTGGACTAGGATCCTCTTTCCACAAATTCTGGGGGGAGTGGCTCTATTGTTCTCATACTGAGGAGGGACTGGGCCTCCTGTTTTAAGAGATCCTCATGAGAGAGGTCCCTGAAGAGAGAGGAGGAAGGGGTAGAGTATCCCATAGCCATTACCTCTAAAGTCAATTTGTCTGTGGTGATAAGTTCCCAATTAGGTAGAAACCGTGATAGGCGGTCCCCAAAGTGGGGTGGAGTGGAAGATAGGCTTGCACAGTGGCTTCAGGGAAGGGCATTGTTCGTGTCCCATGACGAGGTTGCCATAATGGTCATTTGGAGGGTGGTGCAGGTAGGGAGATCGTCACCTTTTCTTGTGAGGCCCAGGCCTTCTTCTAGGAGATTCAGTACGTCTGGAACAGGCCTGGTACAGTTGATGTTGGAATAGCTGGGATTGTTGTGCAGTCTGATTTGCTGAAACGTCTCTTTGTTCCAGGTACATAGATCCCGAGACACTTCAGGGTTGCTCTCGCATCCTTGGGGGAATGCAATGAGGCGCTAGTATTGTTGCTGAACAGCTTCAGCCCTTTGAAAGGGAGGTCTTCCACTTCTGTTCTGGACAGGCCAGGTGATTGGAGCCAGGATCCTCATCACATAACAGCTAAAGATGGTGAAACTGTAACAGCAGCAGCAAAGGCAGCTTGTAAAGAGATCTTGGCTATCAGTTGTCTTTCAGAAGTGAGGGCCTAGAATTGCTTCCTCTTGTCCTGTGGCAAATTGTTAATAAAATTAGTGAATTTCGCATAGAATAGTAAAATCATATTTACCATCATGGCTTGATAATTTGCTTCTTGGAACTGAAGAGCAGCAGAAGAATAACTCTTCCTACCAAAGAGGCCTCTGTCAGAAGATGTGGATCTTGATCTACTCTGGCATTTTCTCTCATTAACTGCATCCACCACCAGGGAGTCAGGGTGGGAGAAGAAATATTCCAGCCCCTTGGCTGGTATACAATTTTTTTGGTCCGTCCACTTACACGTAGGTGCAAAAGTTGCAGGTATATGCCACAAATTGCGGGCTGGAGATAAGAGCGCCTCATGAACGGGCAGTGCTATTGTGTTCTGTGGGGTGGTTTGAAGAATAACCACCAGAGTGCTGGGACTCTTGTACCTCCTCTGTCGAGATCTGAAGAGCCCCTGTACATCATGTCCTGAAATGACCTAATATTATCCACATACAAGGGAGGTGTTGGCACCACTGCCTTGTCCGGGGCAGAGGAGGATTTATGAGAAGAAGGTATCTCCTCCTCTAGAGGTGGCTGTAGATCCTCCTCCTGATCTTCCTTCTGTACCAGAGAAGCACGCAGTATTGGTGACTGCAGATGTGGTGTTGGTGGTTGTTGAGGCCTGTGGAACTTCCAGTCGTTCTCTTGTGGGCAGGAACCTTATAGAATTTGTCCACATAGGCAGTACAGAGATTCCAGCAGGCGCACTGAGGTTGTGGGTATGGAAGGGTTATACATGTTTGGAGGGTCTGGGGTACCTTCTAGACTCTGGTGTGTCCTTGTCCAGGTACACCGCCTGAGGTGTCAAATAGTAAGCTGAGTAGCCCTGTACTGAGATTTCAGAGTTGGAGGTGTTGTCCCAGAATACAAGGGAGGGGCTCTGGGCACTGGTGCTGGAGACACCAAATGGTGAGGCATTACCAGAGGTGCTGGTGGACAGGTATTGGGTGACCTGCTGAGAGGGGAGGAGAGGAGAGGAGCCTGGCTGGCATGATAGTACTGGTATTAATGGGGAACTTCTCTTCGTACTTGCAAGAGGGGGGACTCCAGTTCCTCTGATGCAGATAAGCCCTTTTGTGACAAGAACCTTGAAGGTGACAGAAGGCTGTAGAAATGTACAAGGGTGGTACTGGGGCCCTTGTCGGAGATGCAAAATGAGGCACCTATGAGGAGGTGCTGAAGTGGTTGTTGAGGTGATGTCTCTATGCTCTGGGTGCACACTATCTGAAGACGGCACTGGAGAAGATGGTGCTGGTGCCTTGGATTTCCTCAAGTCTTTAGGCTTCTAGCAGTCTTGATGCCTAGATGGTGCTGGAATAATTGGCTCTCTGTGGTGCTTACTAGGAGGCTTATCTTTCTGAGTTATCTGGTTTTGATGGTACCAAAGCTCTGGTGCTGGTGCCTGTAGGATCCTTGGAGGTACTCATCCAGGAACACGGCGTCTCCTCAGGTTCAGTTCCAAGAGGTAATCTACCTCTTTTCCTGGAGGTTCTGTTAGGAGAAGGAAGCTTTCTTTTCTTCAATCCTTTGTCTCTGAAGCAACCTCGGTCGCCGCTGAAGTAATGGGGGAGGAGAGGGGACACTCAGACCCTGGTCTTCAAGAGTGTTTCATAAGGAGAAGCTTCAATCTCATCTCTCCTTTAAATCCTGTGCAAACTTTGCACTTCAATGGGATATGAAAGTCTCTGAGACACTGAAGACAGCTAAAAAGCCCGGTGCTCTGAGGGAAATACCTACTGCGGGTCTGGAAGGCTATGAATTCTGGGGCTTTTGTCATACTTCCACAGTAAGGGTGGTGGAAAAGCCAAGGAACTGGTTCTGAAATGGGAAAAGGGTATTGTCTTGAACCCTTCTAAAATGTAATAAATTTGTGGAAAGAAGGAGAAAATAAACAAAATTTAAACTAAATATTAGAGAAAAGAAAGAAGAAAAGAATAAAGCAAACAAGTAAAAGAACCGGTAATATCTGCTAGGAAGCAGCAGTCATGCAGTTGCTCCATTTCAAGTCGCAGCCGGTTGAGAAGGAACTGTAGTAGCAGCAGGTCCACTCCTTTCTATATACCTTTGCTCTAAAGCACAAGGCTCTGTAATGTGTAGGCATGGACTCACGGACACTTCTAATTCAAATCTTCTGTCAAAAGGGCACATGGGTGCGTGCATCCTATGGTGAAGTACCCATATGAACATATGCTCGCAAAAGAATAAATATTCCCAATTATTATAACAGATGCCTTTCACTCTGTTAAAGGTAGAAATAATAAGAAATATATCTTCAACAGGAACAAGATAAATGACATACTGAAAACTATGAAAAGCATAGTGAAAATCTGTCAATCCCTTTTCTTTACCTTGCCCAGTAATGAGACCAAAGGGTCACTTGATTAAATCACTGGGCAGGACAGATTAAAATATTATTTTATACTAATTAGCATCAAGCCTGTGAAGTTCACTATTGGAAAAGGTGTTGGGAGTCAAATACTGTGGTGGGATTTTAAAAAGTTTGGATAATTAATTACATCTGTACCTATGAAGTCAAAGATAACAATAAAGATGACGAAATCGTATGCTTTACTGTATGCTGCTTACAACAGGGTTTTGAAATGATCATAATATAAATAATAAAGTCACACAAAGGAAGATTGTCATTGTGTTTGGCACTGTACGGAGGTAGACATGATTCCTGCTCCTGAAGAATTTGTAATCTTAGCTGACAGGTAACATATACATGGTAGGCACTGAGAGAGATGGAGACAATCTAATAGACACAATTTTAAAATATGCCCTTTTCTTTGTGTTATACTGGATTGTCTCCAGTAAGTACGTATGGATCTATGCAGCCACTTGCACCAGGGCCTATTTATTCAAACACTTGGTGATTACTTGGAGGCATCACAAAAGAGGATTTGAAGGAGAGGATAGTGGTCTGATGGATTAGTTCAGGGAGAGGGTTCCATGCACAAAAGGACACAGTGGAAGAAACCCTGGAGAAGTCTGTGGTTTGCTAGAGCACTGCTTAATTGATTAGATGATTTTTTTGGGGGGAAGTTAGGATAGGGAAAGGGGTTGTGTTGGGGGATCAGGTAAGCTACCAAGAAAGGAAGGACAAAGAAGAACACTGTGATTTAGAGAGGCTTTGTTAAAAGAAAAAAGGATTAATTTTGCTGTTTATTTAAAAAATATTAAACAACCAATGTCAACAAACTTTTAGGAACTTACAAGCATTTTTTGTAGTTGTTCCACTGTTTGGTTTGCTACGCTGATTCCATTTATTTCTCGGATTTCATCCCCTACATGGAGTGTACCTGCAGAATTAACAAAACAAATAGTTTATGTGTACATTTATAATATAACTGTGAAACGATACCAAAATTCAAACAGAGATTGGCAGTACAAAGACATTAAAATAAAATGTTAAAATAAGAGTTTAGTGTCTAGCTGAAACCCACAAAGCAGTGGAACTCAGAGTGAACAATTCCACGCTAGAAACCGTGATTTTTTTAAAATTGTTATTAAATATATTTTTTCCTTTCTTTACAGAGCATAACTGTACACATTTTACACCATACAAAGTCTCATTGAAAACAATGGTGCGAATGTGCTGTCCATTCCAATGCAGCTTTGGATGCTAAGAAAAATGTGCATATTGTGAAAGATTATACAGTAAAATAATGTGGTTGCTAGTGGTTGTTATGTAGCAAGGCCATCATTCTACATGGGTAGTCCATTCACTATACATTTACTATATTACTTTTTGTTTTGTGAATTAACTACATTCATCTGCCAAATATCCTTTTCCAAATACTTTACCAAACACGATTAGTTTTACCTGAAGAACCAACAGCTGGCAATCTATTTTTCAAAATGAAGCCACTGTGGAAACAGATGTTGGCAATAAATCACCTAAGCTACGAATGGTGTTTTTGTGGATTGCTAAATCTAAAATGACCATATTGATTGAAGAAAAAAAATACATTCATGCTAATGATCTGAGTTTTAAATTTCAGCTTCATTTGAAATGGCAGAAATACTGAATTCCAAAACCATGTGCTTTATAACAGAAAGAGAGCCTGACTTAACTAGAGCTGTCCTAACAGGCACTATCATGAACTACAATGCCTGATTACCCTTTGGACTCTAGTCTGTGACATGGCTACACAGCCCTGTGGACCACTAAAGCTCCCAGAAGGCTACAGAACAGGATTACTCAAACTTTTAATCTGTTCAGGAGAAAGTCCTCCATCCCTCAGAAAATGTTTTAATCAATTCCACAGGAGCTTCCTATTGACAGCCAAAAAGGGGTAAGGACTCCAGTGCAATTCCTCTGTCCTGCCTTGTGGAACATTAATCAGGATTCATCACAGTTAGTAGTTTACAGTATGTGAATGCAGCAGCTCTGTATTTGAATTTCAAATGAAAACAGCTCACAGCTGGCGTATTGATGACCTAACCCTCTAACAAAAAGTTATACAAGTTCAGCATTGGCAAACTTTCTCAGCCCTTCACACCTTCTACAAAAATATATTTGATTCCAAAATAATTACAGCTCTGTACCACGCTGGAACTAAGCTCTGCATGCAGAGGCCTTCATTGTTATGGCACAATAAGGCACAATATCCCCTGGCATGCTATACTTTCTGCAACAGTGTAAAAACGTTGTTGGGAAACATCCAAACACAAATTATGATTGAATGAAAAATTGAAATAAATATAATAAATATGCTCATCAGGTTAGTTATTTTGAGAATACAGTTAAATACAATCCCTTCTTTTGAATGTTTTCCATTTATTTTACTCTGTGGCAGAAGCTAGTACTGACAATCTATAACTGGACGGTAGCAGCTGGTGTGTGTAGGAGGTGGGCAGCTGAGAGGGGATTTAAAGACTTCTGTCCTTTTGTCTTGGTGGAGAGTTGGGTTGGCTAATAGCTGGGAGAAAGGGGTCAGACCGGGTCACTGGAGTGAGATGGAGGTTTGAGGCTTTTATCATTTTGGGACAGCCTCTCCCCATTTTTCTGTTGGGAGGTGATGTTCTTTGCATCTCCATATGGTGCCTTCTCCCCAGCCTAATGACTCCCATACCATGGTGTACATCTGATCAGCACTCCCTGTTCTGACTCCTCGTCTATTATCTGTATTGTATTTATTCAGACTTTGGACTGTAGGCTCTTTTGGGTAGGGGCTTTTCTGTATTTTATATTTTTCTCTATCTATGGCAATATATAAATAAATCTATGATAATAAAGAACAGGGTGCCCATGGGTTGGCAATCTCCTTCCTCTGCCTTCACCTAGCCCAAATTAGCACAGCATCAGCCAGTATGCGCTCTTGCTATGTATAGAAGTCTGAGACACCCCTCACCCTGCTGGACAGAACAGGGAACAGTTTCCTCTGAGGCCTGGTCTACACTAGGACTTTAAATCGAATTTAGCAGCGTTAATTCGAACTAACCGCTCAACCGTCCACACCAGGAAGCCATTTAATTCGAACTAGAGGGCTCTTTAGTTCGAATTTGGTACTCCACTCCGACAGGTGGAGTAACGCTAAATTCGACATGGCTAGCTCGAATTAGGCTAGGTGTGGATGCAAATCGAACTTAGTAGCTCCGGGAGCTATCCCACAGTGCACCACTCTGTTGACGCTCTGGACAGCAGTCCGAGCTTCGATGCTCTGAGCAGCCACACAGGAAACGACCCAGGAAAATTTGAATTCCTTTTCCTTTCTGGACAGTTAGAATCTCATTTCGTGGTTGGACATCGGGGCGAGCTCAGCAGCACTGGCAGCAATGCAGAGCTCTCCAGCAGAGGAGTTCATGTAATCTCTGAATAGAAAGAGAGACCCAGGCATAGACTGACTGGGAACTCTTCGATCTGATCGGTGTGTGGGGCGAGGAGTCTGTGCTTTCGGAGCTGCGCTCCAACAAACGGAATGCAAAGACCTACGAGAAGGTCTCCAAAGCCATGATCCAGACAGAGGATACAGCCGTCATGCAACGCATCGCCGCGTGAAAACCAAGGACCCCAGACAAGGCTACCAAAAAATCAAAGCGGCAAACGGACACTACGGAGCCTGCCACCACTGCCCCACCAGTGACCATGGACTCTGATGATGGGACAGTGTCGACGGACAGTTCCTCGACGATGTTCGCGGACGGGGAAGATGAGGAAGTGTTTGTGGAGGACGAGGCAGGCGAGAGCGCTTACAACGCTGGTTTCCCTGACAGCCAGGATCTATTCATCACCGTCACGGAGATCCCCTACCAACCCTCCCCGGCCATGAACCCGGATCCTGAATCAGGGGAAGGAGCAGTCGGTAAGAGCTTTAACCATGTTAACTTTTATTCTTAATATAACAGGAATCTGAAGTGTGTGAGAAGGAGGTCTCTCTATATATGGTGATAGAACAGAAATCCTCCTGGGAGATCTCCACGAAGCTCTCCTTCCGTTAATCGATAAGCATCAGCAGGAGGTTCCTGGGGAGAGCTGCCTTATTGGGTGCTCCGTGATAGCACCCTTTTCCGCGCGAGGCTTTCATGCGGTATTCAGGGAGCATTGCCTCCCCGAGCACGGCTGCATCGGTCCGTGGTTCGTGATAGATTTCACGCAGCATGCGCTCTCTATCTCCTTCAGTGCCCGTCCTCACGGTGATCTCGCTAGGAGACTCATGCATCTAAGTAGTGGAATTACTGTTATGGTGCGCCTGGTCCAAAGTATTTTTAATAAATCCACGGACAGACGGCATAGCACAGACTCAGCACGCAGCTGCGTGACGAGCGTAACGGAAAGCCAAAGAATATAATGGACGCTCATGGAGGGAGGGGGGAATGAGGACGCAAGGTATCCCACAGTTCCTGCTGTCTCCGAAAAGTATTTGCATTCTTGGATGAGCTCCAAATGCTTCTAGGGTCAAACACAGTGTCTGCGGTGGGTCAGGGCATAGTTCGGCAATTTGCGCACACACCCCACCCACCACCAGAAGTGAAAGGGAAAACAATCCTCTCTTGACTCTTTTACATGTCACCCTATCTTTACTGAATGCTGCAGATAGACGCGATGGTGCAGCACTCAACACCAACATCCTTGCTCCCCCCACGCTATGGATGGCTGATGGTGCAATATGGCTGGTATCCGTCCTCATCATCAGCCTATTGGCACATGGGGCAGTGCAAAAGGACTGGTAACCATGCGTACTAGCATCTGTGAGGTCGATCAAGGGCGCCTGGCCCTAATTTTTCATGGTAGATGGTGCAGTATGGCTGGTAACCGTCCTCATCATTGCAACAGGGGGCTGAGCTCCATCAGCCCCCACCCTTCCTGTGTAAAGAAAAGATTGAATTGCCCCTGGACTAGCAGAGGGATGATGGGCTCTTTCATCCACAGTAATTAATGTCCTGCCTGGACTATCATTGCAGCTGGAGGCTTCCTTCCACTCATTTCTCACAAACAAGTCACTGTGTCTTATTCCTGCATTCTTTATTACTTCATCACACAAGTGGTGGGACAATGGTATGGTAGCCCAGGAAGGCTGTGGGAAGGCCGGAATGAATAGGTGGTGTTGTTGCAGGAGCACCCCCTGTGAATAGCATACAGCTCCAAATTTATGCAGGATCGGACACAGAGCAGCTGTGCTATCTGGTTCTCTGATACAGTGGTTCTCTAGTACACTTGCCCATAATCTAGGCAGGACTGATTCTATTTTTAGATACCAAAAAGGAGGGATTGACTCAGGGAGTCATTCCCAATTTTTGCTTTTGCGCCCCTGGCTGCTCGGCCAGGGGCACTTATGACAGCACCAAATGGTGCAGTGCAAAAGGACAGGTAACCATGCCCATCTTATTACCAATTTATGGTATGGTAGATGGTACAATATGGCTGGTAACCATCTCTGCTGTCATGCAAAAGCAAAAGCATGCTGCTGTGTAGCGCTGCTGGACCGCCTCTGTCAGCGGCATCTAGTACACATATGGTGACATACACAAAAGGCAAAACAGTGTCCATGGTTGCCACGCTATGGCGTATGCCAGGGCAATTCTGGGAAAACGGGCTTGAAATGATTGTCTGCCGTTGCTTTCCCGGAGGAAGGAATGACTGGCGACATTTACCCAGAATCCACCGCGAAAATTATTTGTGCCCCAGCAGGCACAGGGGTCTCAACCCAGAATTCACAGAGACAGCCTAGACTCAGTTAATTGTTCGCAAAACTGTATCTTTGGAAGGAATTCACTCCCTGTTTCCCATCTCACAGCTTCCACTGTCTCCAGACCTGTCACAGCATCCCCCTCGCAGAGGCTGGCAAAGATTAGGCGGAGAAAGAAAAAGACAAGGGACAAGATGTTCGAGGAACGTATGGGCTGCTACCTAGCTGAGGCGGACCAGCAGAGCCAGTGGAGGGAGACCGTCTCTCTGTACCAGCGCTCACACAGCGAACGGGAGGAGAGGTGGCATGAGGAAGACAAGCAGGCGACTCAAACAATGTTTGGACTAGTGAGGGAGCAAACGGACACGCTCAGGCGCCTTGTGGATGTTCTGCAGGACCGCAGGAGGACAGAGACACCCTGCAGTGTATCTGCAACCGCCCTCCCCCGCCACAAAGTCCCATACCCCCCTCACCCAAAATAACCAGAAGGAGGGGCGCCAGAGGCCGTGTAAACTGTCACTGCACCCCAGCAGAGTGCTCAAGTACCCAAAAGCTCTCATACCCTACATTTGCAGAAGTCGTTCCCTTCCGGACTCACACAAGTCCCAATCCCAGTTCCATCCCCTAAGTGTCTACTTAATTAATAAAAATACTTTGCTGTTAATTACTGTTTCCGTCATGTTTTTTCAAAGAAGACTGTGTTTGAATGGGGGGCGTGGGGAAGGGGGTTGTTAATTGCATAGGACAGTCACCTTTCCCAGGGTACAGACACGGGGGCAGGATCAGCAGCGGGTCACACACACAGTGCAGTCAGTAGGCACCATGGTCGGTATGGGAGGTGGTTTCCAGGTTCAGTGTGGGCGGGGGGGATGTGACTTTGTAGCGGGGGAGGGCGGTTACAGATCTTATACAGCGGTCCTTGTCCTGGACCGCTGAGTCACGCAGCAGAGGAATCTGTATCCGTACTCCTCCGCCACAAAGTCTCATATCCCCCCGCACACAGAATTCGAAAAAGAGGGATGGCAGGCTCCGTTGAAAGAAACATTCCGGCACTGCGGACCGCTCTAGGAGCAGGAGCCTGTCATTCGTTGAGTTTAGAGGCGGTCTTTACATCACCGCACACCCTACCCAGCACAGTCTGCCTCCCAGTTTCAACCCTTTAACGCAAAGTCATGAATAAAGAAACCTTTCTTCAGTAACAATGGGACATGTATTTTATTTTTACACGTGTGTTGGAAGTGGGGGAAACGGGGTGAACGGGGTATGTAACCGAAGAGGAGAGTCAACAGTCAGTGGGTAAAGAAACAGGGGCAGGTTCAGCTTCTCTGTAAAGAAAATGAACAGTCACAGGTCACGCTGCTCGCTGGTATTTGAAGAGTTCCTTGTCGCTGTCCCAGGCGCCTGTATAGGGCTTCATGAGCAAGTGCATTAGCGGGCAGGCTGGGTCCCCGAGGATGACTTTAGGAATCTGCTCATCCACAACAGTTATTTCGTGGTCCGGGAAGAAACTACCTTCCTGCAGGCGTCTGAGCAGCCCACAGTTCCTGAAAACACATGCATCATGAACCTTGCCCGGCCATCCGATGTTGATGTTTGCAAAACGTCCCCTATGGTCCCCCAGTGCTTGCAGCACCATTGAAAAGTAGCCCAATTTCTCATCAGCTGGCTGTGGAAGAGGTGGACGATAAAGTGCGAGGAGGAGAAAACGGCGATGATCGCAGCGGGCTCCATGCTTGCAGTGCTGTGGCGTCCGCGCTGTCACTGACCAGAAAAATGCACGAACAGATTGCCCGCAGGCGCTTTCAAGGAGGGAGGGAGGGAGGTTGTGATTGACGGTTCAATGACGACACTTACCCAAAACCACCCTCGACACATTTCTCCCCCCAGCAGGCATTGGGGGCTCTACCCAGCATTCCAATGGGCAGCGGGGACTGCGGGAACTGTGGGATAGCTTCCCACAGTGCACCGCTTCCAAAGTCGATGCTGGCCCCGTGAATGTGGACTCAGAAATTCGAATTAGTGTATTTAGTATGGATACACAAATTCGACTTCATAAGGTCGAATCCACAAATTCGAACTAAGTTGATTCGAAATAGTCTTGTAGTGTAGACAAGGCCTGAGGAAGCAAATTCTGCAGCTGGAGGAGAGTTCTGCAGCTGGCAAAGCTGGAGGCAGTCCATGTACACTACAGTAGTCTCTTTTCACCATGTAATCATATTCATGCTGTTAGAACAGCATCATCTTTGCTCACAAAATGCTTTGTTAGTTGTCCTAGGGCACAGATGTTTACAGATTCATGGTTTAACTATTTGTGGGAGCTCCAAATTAAGTCATTTTCTTACAGATATGAATAGGCAATCTGCAGTGACATGTCTTCTGCAGGAAGTCTGTGTCCTGGGTCAGCAGTAGCATAGGTGCCTAATCCCGATTTAAAATTAATACACTTGTTGACACAAATGTGCCAAAACAAAAACTTTAACAGCAGAAAACCTAGACATTTGGATTTTGGATGCTTGAAGCTGCCAGGAAGTCTAGCTGAAGTACAGCAGATGCAAGAAAAATGCAGTAACACCATTTGAAGTCTAAACATATTCTCCAGATGAGTAAAACCCACAAGTACTCGGTGCTAAAGCACTGATACGAGGGCAAAAGCTCAAACATAAATAAGCCTCTGTGGCAGAATTTAAAATACAATTTGTGCACTTATCCCCAAAGTGAACAATTCTTAAAGATTGAAACTGGGGTGTTACCACCAATTCACATGGAGCAAGGACGAAAGAGTCTTTGCACAGGTTGACTTTGCTTGGGAGAAACTGATTATGAAGGACCAAGAAAAAGGTGAGAGCACAAAAATTAGCTCACCTGCCACATTGCCAACTCATGAAGAACAGAAAAATGGCATGCAGCCATTGAGAGCTATAGCAGGGAAATTAAGAGTGTATTGAATATATAAATTATAGCATTTGGACGAATACTGAATATATGGAATGATATCTAGTTGAAGCTAATAAGCCACATAGGGGACAGAACATTAAGTGATACAATCACATGCATTATATTTGATCACTGATTGCAGGAGACTATTAGAAATAAAAACTACTTCGAATGTTTAGTCAGGCTCATAAAACAGAACAAGGAAGTTAGATTTTTTTTTGTTATATTTGGTTAATAATTTGCTATTACTGTAATACAAAATGAAAAATCTCCACTTTGAGATTACGTTTACTTTTGATTAAAAACAGTTCTATGGGAACTACAGAACCAAATACCTAAATATAAGTTGTTCCTGAGAGGACAAAAGACATTTTGGCAATTAAATTGTTTCTATAAAGAATTACACCTTCTATTTTAGAACAACCCATTAGTAAGCACTTGTATGATTTTTTTTTTGTTCAAAGCACTGTAGACATTGCAAATCCCTTTAGAGGTAGGTAAACATTGTTTCTAATCTCTTTGATGTCTAGTAATCTTATAAGTTTCTTGTAAGAATAGTAGGTAAGTAAAACTTCAAAGGTGCTGTTCTTTTAAGAGAATACTCAAGTCTATACAAATTCATATAGCATTTCAAAGATGCTATTTAACTTATTTATTCCCCTTGAATTTTTGGGATCTGAATCCAACATATTAATTATTTCAGTGATTAATTTATGATTAATTAAAATGCCTCACACCGAGAAACACGGAGTGTCAGGAAGTCTTGAGATCTAACTCCAGCTCTGCCACTTACTCATTTTGAGTAAGTCACTTCAGCTTCCAACCTCTGCTTCCCCATCTTTAAAATGGGGGTAATTATACTTTGCTATTTTTCCAGTTTGTTTACTCTGACTTTTTGACAATCCTCTGTGTATTGTCAGTTTCCCTGTTTAGTTAGGAAGCCCTCTTCTTCTATTAATGTGAGGAAGAACAAAGAAACAATTTTTAAAAATAAGAAAATGTGACGGTAAACCCACAAAAACTGGCAAGGGGATTCAGGTGCTGGTGTATCACCTGAAACTACTGCCAACTTACATTTTAGTTGCTAAACTGGACAACTCAAAGAAATTTTGAATAACTTAATAAAAAGTCAGCAGACTCCTGGAATACCAACTGAGGAAGCAACAAGCATCTAGAGTGGTAATCAGATTAAAACACCAATAGACAATTAAGAAAAATGAACGAGTAATGAAAATGCTAAAGCATTTGCTGCATTTTGCCTAAACTTATATGCAGAAGACTCAGAAAATAGTAATATAACATTTCAAGACTTCTGAATATACTCAGAAGCATTCTGAAGTTAAATAAAGCACGAACAGAAAAGCTTAAATACCTCCTAGAAATTCCAGATTCTGTACAATAATTTAAAAATATCAAGGCACCCTCCCCTCTGATGGGTAGAGTGGCAAATTCTATAACACATTAAAAAGGATCTATCCCTCTGATTTTGGAAGCAGCTGTGGCTATTATACAAAGTAATAACCATCTACTACATGGAGGATGACTACCATCTAAGTGATCCCAAAGGAAGTCAATGACAAAAAAGCAACTGTGACTCTTATATGCCAAATCTCCTTTTCTACTCATTTTAAAAAGCTGACTAGATTCAAGCTGATGGTGTCCCATTAAGCAAATATACAAGTTCACACAAATTCAAATATGCTACTTTTAAGAAAAGTTTGATCAATGTCACAAAATGACAGTTTTCAAATTGCAAACTTCCCTAGAGACACAACTCGTATCTGCAGGCTGCCAGAGTTAGTTCACTACTGAGTAGGTAACTCTTGGCTCAGCCATTAATTACTTTTGACATATATCTGGGCACACAGGATGGGAGTGGAACAGAGGAACAGGAACAGGTCAAAAGGTTTGGCAACAGCTCAGAGCAGTGAAAGCCAAACACAAAGGTACAAGCTGCACAGGTGAGAAAAGTTTTGGTTCCAGATTCACATTTCGGTACCTCAGCAGTCAAACCGCCAAGAGTCTCAGAAGTTCTGTGACAATACATGGAGAAATGTGGAATTTCTGCTGAACAGAGACTTTTGATATACACCTCTACCCCGATATAACGTGACCGTATGTAACACGAATTTGGATATAATGCGGTAAAGCAGCACTCGGGGGGAACACACACACTCTGGTGGATCAAAGCAAGTTTGCTATAACGCGGTTTCACCTAAAATGCGGTAAGATTTTTTGGCTCCCGAGGACAGCGTTATCTCGGGGTAGTGGTGTATGAAGAAAAAAATATTGTACTTTCTCTGAGAATTTTAGAAAAGAATTAGATAAATACACTTTCCAAAATTACATACACTTTAGAACTGATATTCTGTAGAAGCAATTTGAGATGACCTGCATCATTACCTATTAAAGCAAAAATTAAGCATTCAGGGCCCCTTCCTGAAACTTGTTCCAGGTGAGCAGACCCTTGCACCTGAGTGGTGACCCTGTGAAGTTAATGGGACTCCATGCATACACAGGGATCCATTGGTGTGGAACAGTAGGTTTTAGGATCAGGGTCTCACTTGTTACACAAAATATATTTGATTATGGGAGTAATCCAATTTGAGAATAAAACCATTTACGTCCTAAGATTACCTTGCCTGTGAATCATTCCTCCATGCATAATTCTTGCAACAATGCAATGGTTCAGCTCATTCATTTTTAAAGTGATTCCCTAGTAAAAGAAATTGTTAAATCATTAAGAAAAAACATTCAGCAACCTGCTTCTTCAACTACTAAGAATGGTGACTTCCGCTGCAAGCTTGAGATGAAGCTATGTTTTAGAGGGAAATCCTGGCCCTATTGAAATCAGTGGGAGTTTTGCCATTGACTTCAAAGAGGCTAGAATTTCACCTTTAGTTTTGAATTTATACACTGTTGCTCTTATGAGATCAAGTAACCACCATAAAACTTATTATGGAAACACTCCAGATGCTGAACATACACACTGTTTCTTCTTTTGCTATTTTTCAAACCCCATCAAAAATCAAAGTATACCAATTGTTTTCCAGAGATGTAATATTCTTTTTACGGGTCTTTCCATTTACTATTTGAACTAATTTCCCATTTTAAAAAACTGCTAAAATTTGGTTACAACACAGATGCATTTTTAGCTACCAGTAAAGACAATGATTCTTTATAAGATGAATACATAGTCATTTAGAATGCAGGCTATAGCATAAAATAATTTTACATATTTTATAGTCTATCTATACTAACCAATAAAAAATGTATACCGTATAACAGTGTTTTGGAGAAGTATATTCAAAATACATTTCTCCTTACGAAATCTTTAACAGGGCATATGTTTTTGGAGTTATGTAATTGGAGTGTCAAACTGTGCAACTCCACTAACATGGTTTCTTTTTATCATGTTTTTATAGTTCAAGACTGTAGTTGCTGTACAAACAATCCATAAGAACCATTAGTTTATTAAAATAAAGTAATTTATTAAACTGCAAACTATCCAGTACTATTTTACATTTTAAGGCCAGGTCTACACACTGTTTTTGTACTGGTATAACTGAGCATGGTCTGCTAAACCCAGGGTTGTGAGTTCAATCCTTGAGGAGGCCATTTACGGATCTGGGGCAAAAATCTGTCTGGGGATTGGTCCTGCCTTGAGCAGGGGGTTGGACTAGATGACCTCCTGAAGTCCCTTCCAACCCTGAGATTCTATGATTCTATGATTTCAGTTAGTGGTGTGATTTCTTTTTATCAGCATACGTATACCAGTACAGTGTCTAATGTTTATGTAACTACACCAATACAGTTTATTTCACTTTCCATATGGGAATAAGCTATACTGGTATAAGCACTTTTCAACTGGTTTTACTGTGTCCACATAATGTTGGTTGTACCACACTTCAACTATACTCATACAGTTAAAGCAGAACAACTTTTGTGTATAAAGGCTGTGGTTTGAAACTACTAAGATAGTTTGTCACCTCTTTCTCTTTACAGAGTTAAGAGAACAGTACTGTTGCCTACATACCATTGGTTCATCTGTGTTCTTCTGGAACTGTACCAGTCGGACTCGTGTTACATTCTCCATATCCATGTCACCGTTGGCGCTCTCTGGAGAATCTCCGTTTAAGTATGGAGAGGTGGGAGGAGGTGTAACTCTCAAAGCTTCGTCACTGTAAACTTCATGTGCCACTACATCATGAGTTTGAAGTAAGGCCTACAGGAGGTTACAGAAGTAGTCAGATTTCCATAATCTCTGGTGTGTTTTCTCATTCTTGACAGAAGGTTTAATATTTCCCCCAGAAGCTAGAGCATGCCCATGATATTACTTTCTTACATTTATATAAGGCCTTTTACCTTGAAGGATTCCTAAACACAATATTCATTTTATAAAACTACAGTATGTGTGTGTAAATTTGGGTGCTTAAATTAGGCTCTTCACTCATCTACCTAAAGGTAAATGACTTGATTTTCAGAAGTCCTCAGCATCCAAAAGTCTCACTGAAATCGGTAGGAAGTGCAGGAGTTCAGAAAATTTTGAAATCAGCCTACTTTTATTTGGGCTTTTAATTCCATGTGTGGGCACCTTACTTTAGGCACACAGTTCTGAAAAGCTTAGCCATACACATGTACAGGTATTACTTTTTCAAACACTGAAATGAAAGTGAGTTTTGGGATGGAAATAGGCAACCCTTGACTACCAACAGTAACACTACAAGACAATTACAATAGAAAGCGAATATGACCAATATATTAATTTGAAACTGAAAGAGAAAACTGAAAGGTATTTAGGATAATACTTCAAGATAGAATTTGGCCAAGACCCTTGAGTTTAGCACCCTTTCTCTTGAGGAAAAAAACCTTGACTCCAAGTTTTTTCCATCTCTGTTTTACATATATTCTGAGAACCACCCCTCCAACGTCTGGCACAGTGCCCTCTAACACTATGCTGAGGAACTAGTTCTATATTGATTCAGAGGGCAAGACACTTACTCAATTGCCAACATAACTACTTTCTTAAGCACCATGTTTTTTTATTCCTCTCCCATAGAGAACTGGTGCAGCACAATCTCATTTAGTTTGTGACAGCTGATAAAAATCACAGCCTGAGACCATAAGATCTTCAAGTACTAATTCATCAGTTTTTCCTCTACATTTCCTGATATATTGTACAGTATCACATATAGTTGATTAAACTTATCAAAATGTACTTGATAAGCGTATCAATTACCCTTCTAGTTACTTATAGAGGCAGCAAAGACAGTTAGAATATCTAACTGTGAAAAGTGTTATACGTTACCAGGAGATATAATCTAGATAAAATATAAAAATTTCTCAAGTACTTGAAGAACATTCAGTATCAGGTTTTTACACTGCATGACATCCCCCTTCTCCCTCTTTTTCCCGTGGGGATCTCTCAGGGCAGTGGTCCCCAACCTCTTCCGGGTGGCGGGCGCCGGACAATGAGCCGCTGAGGACCATGGCTGGCGGACAAGCATCCGCTGAAATGCCCCGAGAAGCGTCAACATCAAGAGGCATCACCGCTGAAAATCAGCGGCATTTCAGCAGCGACACCTCTTAGTGACATCACTTTTCAGCGGCATTTCGGCAGCGACGCCTCTTGATGACGCTGCTCATCAGAGGCATTTCGGCGGATGCTTGTCCGTGGGCCAGTACGCGGGCGCGCGCCATGGTGCCCACGGGCACCACGTTGGGGACCCCTGTTTCAGGGCCTCAAAGAGTCCCTCTATTTCACGTTTGCTTTTTTGACCTTACCATTCTTTAAGAACCTGTATTATAAACAACCTTCTGTCAAAAGCCTGGACAGGATTTACAACTGACCCAATCAATGCTGCTCCTATATCATCCCAAAGGTTGTCGAAGATTGGAGAGAAGGATTACTTTCCCACAGGGCTTGTGCCGCCGGAATCAGGGCTGAAAAAGCAAGCCTGCTCCTTACAGTGTCTGGTACTCTATAGAACTCTGCATCAGACTGGCCACACTACTCTGCATGTAGTGCTACCACTGTAAAAATGTAGAGACCCATGACTTGCATGCTGAAAGACCCATGAATCACACAGCTTGAGTTTAGCATGTCTGATTTATTTTGACAGATGAATGAGTCCCTGTGGCTGTTTAGTTTTCGATTACAAAAGTTTATTTGAATATTCTGCATTTAAATAGGTTTTAGAAATTGAAAATGACTTTTCAAGAGCATCCATGCAAAACTTGTTTCTCAGGAGTGACTCCAAGACTATGGATGGGATTTTATGGCTACCTACAAAATTCTGCACTTGTTTCTGAAAGGCCACACCACTTTTAACATGCACTATATACTATAAAAGAGGATTTATAAACTTTTAAGGCACCTTCCTTAATTTTAAAACTAATTTGGGGAATTTGGCTTTCTATGGAGCTGATGCTGTCCTGTTTAGAGTATCTCGAGAGATAGGGGCATGTAGCTACTATCGCTCAAGATACTCAAAACAGGAAGAACCTAATTCTCAGATTTTTCTAACATTTCAAACCTACGGCCAGTCCAAACACTATTTTTAATTAAATATTTAATGGCATCTGTTTCTGTTATTAACTTTTTAAACTTCAACAATGGGCTCATAGTTCCAGATATTTTGTCAATGCTCCATACCTTACATGACTGTTCATTTTATCTAGATTTACAGAGATCTTGGCTACACACAGAAGTTGAATCAATTTAACTAAAATTGGTTTTAAATTGATTTAGTTAAACTGGTGCAAAGAGGGGTGTGGTTACTCTTAAGCTGCCTTGTATGTGACATATCAATTTAGCTTAATTTGGTAACTGACAAGACCAGATTCTCTTTTTCATTTTTATCCCCACAAATTCCTGAAAACTGTCCATTTGACTGTGTGTCACAAGCAGCCCTGACTAGGAGACAAAAACATATCTTATGTGCAAGTTGGCATTTGTTTTGTCTGTCTTTCTAGTGTGTGTTTTTGGGTGTGTTCTTGACTTTGTGCATTGATGATCTTTAACAGAACAGTCTGCTATGGTTTCCTGAACCCAATTAGTAAAAGATTGCTTTCTATCCTCTGTTCTAAGGGTGAAATATTTGTTCAGGCATATCAGCAAGTAGAGTCATCTCTCATCACATCTGATTGTGTCCATTATATGCCCTGCCCCTAACAATGCCTTTTCTTAACAAGATTCCCAGTGATATATTTCTGTTTTATAAAGCAACATTAAACCAAAACATCATAACATAATTGTATTTGATTTGAACAATTAGCTTTTAATTACTGGATTAATACAACACTTGTGTGTAGGCAAAATAAATGATGATAAATATTTGCAAGGTTTGTTACTATATTTGATGATTTACATCTGTGCCTCCATAAACATACATAGATAATACAATTGTGAGAACACCTATTTCTGTATTGCACTAAACTGAATTTCACGGAAATATTGAATCTAAAGCATAGTTTCCCTTTAAACTACACAATTTCCTCTGTTATGGTTTATTGTTACAGTATGGTCATGTTTTCCTGGCTCTTTTCCCTTTGTGGACCATATGGGTCCTGAAAGAATTCTAAGTACTGTGGCAGAAGCTATAAATGCTGTTTCCCACTACATTTCTGTATCATTCACTGCAAGGAACAATGAAGGAAGATACATAGTGATGGATGCACTATAAATACCTAAATATATAAAATGCAAAATCCCCCTGTGCGGGAAAACATTTCAAATGTTGCCACATGAATAGATGCAAAAGAACAGTCCAGTTTGCAGATATCACCACTGTTCACATTTACTGTTATAGTGGTACAAAGAAAATAATCTCTTTGAAATGACTCTCCAGCAGGACAGACGCTTGCTAATCCCTGAAATGGTTCCTAAGCTAATCACTTCCTAGAAAGCATACATTTAAAACCAACATTTATCTGGTTATATTTTTAAAAATTTATATCCACATTTTAAGAAAATTCAAACATTGCTCCAATTATGCAGTAGCTGAATTATCTCATTTATAATCATTGGGCAGGCAACAGTTAAACAAACATTTTTAAAACTCCCAGAACGAGAAATATGAAAGGCTAACTTTGAGCTTGAACTTCCTGCAAGTAATAATGTACCATACTTAAAAACACACTAATGCATATATAGGCCCTGTAAAAAATACAACTAGATAAATGTAAGCATTCTAGGAAGTTATTAGTTTAAGAACCATTTCAGAGATTAGCAAGTGTCTGTCCTGCTGGAGAGCCATTTCAAAGAAATTATTTTTGAGCAGACCCACAAGAGTCCCTTGGCAATGAATGTGGAAATGTATTTTAATGAGTTTTAGACAATTTTTTTTGTTAACTTTTGACAAAAGCTGGATAGAGTAGCCATCTACAGCCAGCAGCCTCTGTATTAGGTACATGAAATGATTTTGCTTTCTTAGAAAAAACAAAGAGAAAGTGATGTTCTGAAGTGCAGCAACTTCTGCCTTGGGACTTTTACTCTGCTGCAGTGGCTCTTGGTTGAAATAAAAGATTCTTTAAAATGAATGACCCACACAGAATGCTCAGTGTTAATAGTTAAGCATGAACATAAGTCTTTTCAGGATTGGGCCTTATTGAGCATTAAGTAAAAAAACTTTACTGCATGACTGATTGCCAGAAGTTAGAAAAAAGTGTGGTTTAACCAGGGGCACTCATGTTCAACACCATCTATGCTGTTTTGACTTGCCTTTGCTATATTCATTTTTGGCCTCTGTTAAAAATTATTGATTCTGGTATCACATTCCTCAGATAATGAAGCTTACAAGTCCAAACCTTACAACCTAAGTACACACTAGCTTAAGACATGTGATCCTACTGACTATACCATGTATCCTAACTCTCAGTGCATTAGACTGCAATGATATAGCAACTAGAATATATTTTATTTTACTAGCTTTCTAACGGCATACTGAAAATAGGCTGTCAGTATAACACGCTGTACTGTTATTTCTACTTACATTGCTTGCATTCAGTGTTAATAATTAATATGTTTTCAAATATTTTGTTCTCTCACTCCACCATTACATAATGGGGTTTTCAAGAGTCAGTGAAGCATGGCAGAGTGCCAATTATACGTCAAATGATTTCCTTTATAAGGTCAGTAGCCCCAAAATGATTCACTGGATTGCATTTTTTAGGATTAATAACTTGTCTTTGTTAATGTGTTTTAATATGGTATACTCTCTGACTAATGATATTTGTTTACAGTAACTCTTTAAAATTCTCAGGAAATAGAGAATTATCTATAAATTAAAACCAAAAGGCAGGTACAAAAGCATAAAGCAGAGACTAAAATTACAGATTCTGGCTATCTAATTAATGAATTACATCTAGTTTAAACATAGTTTCTGCTCAGTCCCCTGTGAGGTCTACTGACTTATGTCCACTGGGACACAGATAAGGTGCCTAGAGGTTTAGCTCATCTATCTTGATGTCCTAAACTGCGGGAGAAGGATTCACATTTTTCACAAATAAAGAGTAAGCATTTCATTTTTGCAATGAAGATTTTTTACAGCTTCTTTTTACTTAGAAATAACCACCCATCAATATAATTTAAACACTTTAAAAGGGAAATCAGTCTTTTATTCCGCATCAAAAACATTTTAAAAAGAATTGTTACAAGAGTTTTCTGACAGCTGGTTTTAACAAACGTCTATGAGCACTTTAGCTTAATTATTTTTTATATAAAAGTAGTTTTCTGATGCATAACACTTTGCCTGTCATTTGACTCAATATGAAAATCTTTAATAGCTTATTATTATTTGGGGATTACTTTGAAAACAGTGTGCACATAAAAGCAGATCAGCTAGCCTTTCAAACTGCCATCTAATCACATACATTATTGACTTCTGTCTGCTTTTACTTCTGATGTCTTTGCAGTAAATCCAAGATACGTATTACATGGGGGGAAAAAAAAGTTGAATCAGGATAAGCCACTTAACAGAGAAGTTGGGCAATAGTCAGTACCATTTCTTATTTTTACTGCTTCCTTCCCTTCCCACAATAAGCATGGCAGTCATAATGTCTCATTTTTTCTATTGTAAACAACTGTCTCTACTAAAGCAGAGCTGGTTCTGCTACCATTATCAGAGTGGGTATCGCCATCAGGCAAATGGTACACCAAGCAGCTGAGGTACAGAACTACTCTGATCTTCAAAGAATCCAGCTGGAATGCTACATGCTGTAACCTGTAGCCTTTGCAGGCTTCATCTGCCTATTAAATTAAGGTGGTTGCAATTTGCTTTATTTTATGAAAATCTGGTACTGTTTTCTGGTTGGCTTTGTGGTGGTTTTTTTTTTTTTTTTTTGCAACTTGCCAATTCAGCCCTCAGCTGGGCAAAATCTTGGGAACGCCTTATATTCATTCTTTGGGTTAGAGACTCACATAGTGATTTCAGAGAGAGTTTTGGGTGCTCAGACCACTGAACGTAAGGCCATCACTGCCCCCAAAATAAAAACATGTGAAATATACCAGATAGTTTATCTTAGGTACAAAATTCCAAATTCACTGAACTGTACCACCCGTCTGACTCACCCCAATCTAGATTTAAATTTAGGAAAAATTCTAAAAGTGAACAAACACATTTTTGCCCAACACCGGTTTGAAAGAAAGGAGGATCCTCACCATGTCTTCCTGGGATCCACAGGTTCCTTTCTCCATTTTACATCCCTGTCAGCTCCCAAAACAAGTTCCTGGAACTGGGAATCTAACTTAGATTACTCATGCGGTAGTATGAAGGACAAACCACAGAGCTACTAGGCTGGGTGAAATAGTTTTAACAGGCTATTGAGCCAAAGAATGTAACTGTTAATAACATTAACTGATTTTGTTTAAAAAAGGATTCCATCCTACCCTATTTTTGTAAGATTTCGTAATGAACAGTTCCATTGCTTTGTGACTGTGTCACAAAAGGTTCACTCAGTGCTACTGATGTCTGTTAGATTTGAGTTACCTTTATTGTCAGTCTCTTTAGATTTTTCTTACTAGTTTCTCTTATTATTTTCTTTTAAAAAACAAACATTTTAAGGAATAACACCCTTATCTGATGAGCTCAAACCTGCAAAATAGCTGTGTGTGCAAGCTGCAATTCTCCTCATGACAAGCAGCAAACAAACAATGGTCCCTCAGTGTAGCAAGCATTATGCATCAGCCCCATAACAATATCAGCTGCTGTGCTAGCTTAGCACATTAGAAATGCTGATTAAATATATATCTGTGTGCAGTTAACTATACTTTTGTTTTGTTGCTTATAGGCTTTAGGTAGTACATTCTTGGCTGATGTTCCATGAGGAATGTGTTTAAGAACAGCCAAAGCAGTATTTGCTTACCATGAAATGAGGTTGTGTTAAAATACGTTTTAGCTCTTTTGCATCATTGTTCTCTGGGTAACATGAAATTTCTTCCAATACCTGCAAAACAAACAGCACAAATGTCAGTAAAGCTAACTGCTCTCTATTCTGTCACAGAAGTGTAAAAAGCATACTTTACTCAGGTTGGTCATAATCCCTGTAGCACCAACACGATCAATGGGTTGTGACAGTAAAGGGTCTTTGAGAATGGGAACTTTTTTAAAAAAGAATAAAATATCACATATTGATGTCTCTCTTTGCTAATGAAAGAACAGATTTCAAGAATGCAGAGCGTCTCTTCTCAAACTGAAAATATTCTTTAAAAGGTCATTATTGCAACTGCAAAAGTAAAGTGTTAACCAGCAACTATATAAGTCGCTCGTATCAACCTCTGTTTCCATGCCTGAATAGGGGCTAAGAAATATTAAAATAGAATTAAAAACATGTATAAAATCTTGAATTATCCAGATTAAAACACTGTTTCTGCAAATTAAATGGTTAAAAATATGAACCGTAGATGGTCCATCTGTTATACCACCACAAAACTCACAACTCTATAAAAAGAAAAGAGCATTTCATCTCATGACTGGGGCAAAAAAGGAAATGTATTTTAGCTCAGTCCCTTACAGTCTGATATTTTTAATTTTATTCTCAACAGTCAGCTGTTTGGATGGCGGAAACAGAGCACTCTGCTTCTGGCAGCGGCTCCAGAGATTAGTTGGCAGGAAATTCTGCAGAGCAATGTGGTTGGCACAAATACTCCCTCCCACCACTCAGGATAGGATCTCCTCCTCAAATCACTCTCTCTCATCTTTCCACAGAAAGGTAAACAGGGTGCATTTTTAAACTCCAGCATTCTGCTAAAGCTGCATTTTAGCTCTCATGGTTGAACGTGCAAGATATACAACTCAATTTTGTCACATGGGCATGAGTCACTATACTTATTGTGGGCTGAATAAGTTATTCTGAGTATTTGCACATATTTATATGTGGTTTCACTTACTGGTGGATTGTAGGTTGCAGGGCTGTCTGTAGGAAAATGGCGCCCTGGGTGAACTCGTATTTTGGCACCCTTTGTTTGAGTTTGAGACCAGCAGTGTGGGGTGCACGGTGCAGCCCCAGAACCCAGCCATGTGGGGTGCAGCTCCTGGCCCCAGAGCCCAGCCGGGCTGCACAGGGAGGAGTTTCTGAGCCCTGGGGCTACCCTGGCCATGCCCCCACAACCGTCTAACAGGAGGAGAGCCTGAGGGAAGGGGAGACCCAAGGGCTGGCCTGCTGGGTCTGCAGGGGCAAGCCCCGCTGCCTGCGCCTCCCTGCCAGGCTGGCAGCAACAGGTGGCCCTGCCCGCCCTCCTGGCCTGGCTGGCCAGGGGCTCCAGTCCTCTGGCTCGCCTGCACTCAGACCAGGCCTGCCAGCTTGTGGCACTTGGATGGCAGCCCTGACCAATCGATCACCCATGTCGCGTATCCATAAGGCCGGCCCTGGTAGGTTGTAGTTACATGTATAAAACACACAGGACTTAAAAGGAGAATAGATTCCATACTCTCTAGAAGCTTCTGAAATGCACATTTGAGTCTTATTTCTACACTCAAGTTGCTGCCTTGACTCTCTGAGTATGTTTATTTTTCTGTGCTAAAAACAGACGTGTGAACCATCCTGGAATTAACAATATTAAAGGAATTCAGATACTGACAAGCTTCCCATTCTTTTTTCTAAGTAAATTGCAAAATGATTAATTTGGTGCCTGCAAAGGTTCTTTTAGAGCCTGGTAAGGGATAATTTGCTTGTTTTTAAGGTATATAAAATCAAAATTGGTAAAACATATCATCTGGGAAAGAAATACTGGATTGTTTTCATGTGATATATTTTATATTGCACAGAAGCCTTCATCTTGTGGTAATTATCTATTTAAAACATTAATATTGGGCTAAACTTTCAGCCTCAACTTTACTGTGTCTGCAAAATTGCAAGCGCAAATAACTGCATGCAAAACTTTACTCCAATAGTTATCTGTGTATGCCAGGGTTTCTCAAACAGGGGTCGCCACTTGTGTAGGGAAAGCCCCTGGCGGGCCGGGCCGAGTGTGTTTACCTGCCCTGTCCGCAGGTCCAGCGGATCGCAGCTCCCACTGGCCGCGGATCGCTGCTCTGGGCCAATGGGAGCTGCTGGAAGCTGTGGCCAGTAAGTCCTTCGGCCCATGCCGCTTCCAGCAGCTCCCATTGGCCCGGAGCCGCGATCGGCCGGACCTGCGGACCGGGCAGGTAAACACACTGGCTTTCCCTACACAAGTGGCGACCCCGTTTGAGAAATCATGGTGTATGCAATTTAGAGTACTTGACCATCTAAGAACTTAATTACACTTGCAAGTCAGTTATTTAAATATCCAGCTGACTGCAATTCTGGGCCAAAAAATAATTCACATAAAACTGCACCAACAAACTGTACCGGAAAAAGGGAAGCCAACTTTTGAAAGTCTGTCCCTTTACAGTAAAATAGATCTGCCTTAATTCCTCCAATATCAATTATACTAACACTACAAAATCAGAAACCTAACACTTTATCCAGTATGGTATCTTATAAGCACAATAATTTTTATAGTACCCATGAGTTATTTGACAGTTTCAATACTTAATATCAGCTATCTTTACTACCTACCAGTTGATTCTTTAATCCTCATTCTAATCTAGACCTTGGTCAAGTCACTTCTACTTTTTGTGCCTCAATTTCAATAGTGGAAACCTGTTGTATTATTAATCTATCTATATTGAGGTATGTGTTTGGATCCCACCAACATAGAATCTGAGCACCTCACAAACACTAATGGATTCATTCTCACAATACCCCTGTGAGTTAGGGAAATTATTATCCCCATTTTATAGATGGGGAACTGAGGCACAGAAAGATTAATTGGTTTGTCCAAAGTCATACAGGAAGTCTATGGCAAAGCCAGGAACTGAATGCAGATCTCTTGAATCCCAGTCTAGCACCTTAACCTCAAGACTATTCTTCCTCCCTTAAGAAAGCGAGATGGGACACAGACCCTATGGGGAGTTGTCTGCTTCTTGGTATCTGAGAAAGCAAGAAAAGACCCTCTCTCCTTGCTCACAGAGGGACTGAAGAAGGGAAAAGGAAACCATCCTTCTCAGCAACTAGAAGGAAAGAGCACTCTTCCTCCCGGAAGCTGGTGAAAGGAAGAGATACGGTTTGGTAACAGAGAATGCAAGTAGACATTCTCCTACCCAGCAGATGGTGGATGGGGTGCAGTGGGCTGTAGGGGAGAGGGGATTCTCCTTGCTAGTAATCAGGAAAGATGATGATGGAAGACTTCCTCAGTCAAAAAAGCTAACAGAATGTTGGGAATCATTAGGAAAAGGATAGACAATAAGATAGAAAATATCATATTGCCTTTATATAAATCCATGGTATGCTCACATCTTGAATACTGGGGTGACTACATCTGCATACATCTCAAGAAAAAGATATACTAGAATTGGACAAGGTACAGAAAAGGACAACAAAATGATTAGGGGTGTGGAATAGCTTCCATATTAGGAGAGATTAATAAGACTGGGACTTTTCAGCTTGGAAAAGAGATGACTAAGGGGGGATATGATAGGGATTTATAAAATTATGACTGGTGTGGAGAAAATAAATAAGGAAGTGTTATTTACTCCTTCTCATAACACACGAACTAAGGGTCATCACATGAAATTAATAAGCAGCAAGTTTAAAACAAACAAAAGGAAGTATTTCTTCACACATATACCTTTGAGCAACTACTAGTAATTTCCCAACCCAGTCTGATTTTTGCAGCGCATACTTTATTTCCCTCATGTATTGGTTGTTTAGGGGCATTTTTGCCAAGCTGTAGGGAAATACTGAGAACCCAAAATAGGATCACTAAAGATATTTGAAAGCTGTGAGACATGGCCAGAAAGGGCTAAACAGCTTGCAGATTCCACTTTTAAAGACATATTAGAAAAGTATATAAATGGTAATTAGGACTATTCCTTAGAAATAGTTAACCTAGTTATGTTAAATAGACTAGAGTTTTGAAATGCAATCCTGTATTGTTAGAGAATTGGAGGCAATACTAATTATATGCGTTTACTTATATCTTGTTAGATGTTAACCATGTAAATAGACAGTTCCTGTGTATTATTTTAGCTATTGATTCAGAGGTCAAAAGGAAATATTAACATTTAGATGAAACGTAAGTGTGATAATATCATTGTCTACATTTCACTTTAAGGTTTGTGGTTAACTGTTTATAAACTGCTTAATTGATAATTACCTTATGCTGATGAATGCAACTACACCTCTACCCCAATATAACGCTGTCCTTGGGAGCCAAAAAATCATACTGTGTTATAGGTGAAACTGCGTTATACCGAACCTGCTTTGATCTGCCGGAGTGCGCAGCTCCCTCCCCCCCCCCACCCCCCCGAGCGCTGCTTTACTGCGTTTTATCCGAATTCATGTTATATTGGGTCGCGTTATATCGGGGTAGAGGTGTAGTTACTTGAGTATGCATAGAGACCAGGTAGTTCTACTTCAAAGCTATCATAACCTAGCAGAAAACTGTATAAACGACTCTTGGGACCTGATCCTTTCATCTTGGATCTGCCTGAGCTTTATTTCAGGGGAAGTTTGAGTTGTAAGACTGAGATCTCCAGTCCCATCTGGATCACCCTGGATATGAAACACTGGACTGAAACTATGGACTAATTCTAAGATCTCTTTGCAACTTCAAAGCTCACCATCTCTACTATGAAACTGATCTCAGAACTGTACTCATGTCTGTATGTATAATGATCTTTTGACCAATACTCACACACTCTTTTTTTCTTTAAATAAATTTTATTTTAGTTAATAAGAATTTGATGTAAGTCTGTATTTGGGTAAGATCTGACATATTTATTACCCTGGGAGATAATGTGTCCGATCCTTTGGGATTGGTAGAACTTTTACATTTGACTTGGCTGTCTGGGAGGAAGCTCAAAGGATGGGTTGCTTTTAAGGGAATTGTATTTTGGCTTCTCTGTAACCAGTAAGGTACTGTAGAAGCTGTTTAGTGCTGGCTTGGTAAATCTAAGTATTGGAACACCCACCAGTTTTGGGGATTGTCTTCCCCATTCTTTGCAGTTTTCCCTAATTGAGCAACCGCAGTGTGGCCCCCACCCCGGTCACAAAGGCATTCAGGTATAAAATGTGCTGCAGGGCTCATAGGCATTTGTCAGTGGACCTGTCTGCTCCCTCTAACACAGGGAGAACCCCTGTGCCTGCATTGTACTGTATGGCCAGCCCTCCTACACAGGCGCACTCTGTCTGAACCCCTGCAGGAAACAAGCTCACCACTTCTTCACTGCTGTAGGGTGGCTGAGTAATGCTCTCTACAGAGTTGGTAGGGGTGCCTCTTTGTGGGCCCTCTACCTCCTTTTCTCTACCTGTAGCTGCAAGCACAGTCTCCTCTGAGAGGCTCCTGGCCCGTAGTGGCTCTAGGAGCAGGTAACCTTCCAGACTTGGCTGTGCCACACTGATATTTCTTGGGGCCAGGAACCAGCAGCCCCCAATCTACTCCATAGGGTTCCAGAGAAGCACAAGTGTGGCTGGATAAGAGTGATTTGATGGAAGGTATATAATACAGATGTGGGGAAGTGGGAGAAGGGATAGATTTGGATGGACAAAGACATAAAAGACCGGTTAAAATTGTGAGGGCTGCTCAGAAGGTATGCTTGGGATGTGAAAGTCTGCCAATCTGGCACAAAGACATGTTTCAATAAAAAGTAGTTAGGGAATCAGGAGAGAAACTTTCCGGGGAAATGTCAGTGTGACTTCAGTTATTACATATTGTGAGTCAAAATGTCTTTTCTCATTTGAATTTTAGCCTTACTGTAAGCAATGGTTTTCAGCCATCATATGTGAAACAACTAAATGCTTATTTTTGACTGGCAATATAGATCACAATTCTGTATTTAGAGTTTGCCCTAAGTTTAACAGGCATAAAAGTGAAGTAACTCTGTTTTTATTGGTTTTGGCCATTTTGAATCATATGTCCTGCTGCTCTGCATCTGACTTCCCTCCTCCCCCCTTTTTGGCATTAAACTAACTTTCTCTTGCAGATGCAATAAAAAGCAAGCAAATCTGGATTAGATTAATAGACATTTCTAAAGAAAAGTGTTATTTGAGAAATTATACAAGCTTCAAACTTTTGCTGCATTCAAACCCACCAAATATAAAATATATGCAAATGATTACACTTGTCCAAGGACAAAGCGCCTCTTTTTTATATCCCTACTGACAAGTCAGAGATTATATGATGAGGCTTCATAATGAAAACATTCCTTACAGTCTGGGAAATGATACATTTACAAAGCATGCCATATAACCAAGGGTAAAAACATTTTCAGTCAGTCAAATTTAGGAGCCAGAGCAGAGCATCGGCACTGTATTATGATGAAAGAATTTCACATTAAACAAACAAAATAAAAGTCTGAAAGTCTCAAATGCATTTCAAAATCACTTACCTCTTTGGCTCTCTGTACAGCATCACTTGGAGGATTCCTGATTTGCGGTGAAGATTTTGTGTTAATTTTGTCATAAAGCTGAAATCAAAAGGAAATAGAACACTGTAATTGTGTGCTACTTTGTTAGTGTTCAACATAATTGAATCCAACAGCCTATATACAATAACATGGTTAAAATATCTGTGCTAAACTACAAGCTTCACGGTGTTTTATGTACAAGTTTAGCAAACAAACTATTTTTTTTTAAAAAACATTTCCTGAACACAGTGCCATCCATTCAAAATGTACAGGATATCATGGGAAAGTTTAGAGAGGTTGTGGGATTTTCTGTGCTTCCCATGCATTTTCAATAGGAGACTCTGGGAACCACAACACTTGTGCAAATATTTCTGTGAACTTTGAATAAGTGGCACTATAACTCATGATAAATCATACATTCTGTTAAATATTTTAAATTAATCCAGAATTCTCACTTTTTCCAACAAATCAAATGTCAAGTACTCCAAATATTATACAAATTTTAACTAAAGTTCATAGCATGAGACAATGCAACTTCAGACAGAAAAGCTTTTCAAATTAATTGCTACAGAAACCTAAGTCTTGGGAAAAGTGGAAAATTACTCCTTCCAGGAAGGAATGTTCACACAAAGGATTATCCTCTCTTTACCAGGATTTTCTATCAACAGCATCAATACCAGCATGTTTAAATATGAAATCAAAGGCCTTCACTTCTCATCTATTTTAGAAAATATTTTTGAAAAACCTAAATAAAAAAAATACAAAGACAAGAAAGAGTTGACTACCTATGTTCAGCCCTCTCAAAGTGTGCCTGGTTTAAGGGAATAATCATATATTTCAGAAATGAATAAGCTGTATATTTACTTCCTTCAACCTGAAGCATTCAGTGTATTGTATTTGCTTTAAACATAGGTCCAGAGATCTTTTTCTGAATAATCCCCAGCTCCATCAGATTACTAGTATAGAATGTGACTTTGTAAATAGAAACAATCCAGCATATTTTAAATAGATTTTTAACGAAAGGTGCCTTCTTATAAATATAAGAAAGTACTTTACATTTACAAACCTACAAAATACATGAAGTCGTGGTATTAGGCACAGGCGCTGGCTTCCTTCTTGCCCCAGGGGGTGTTCAACCACTGCTCCGCCCCAAGCCCTCACTCCACCCCACCTCTTCCCACCCCTGCTTTGCCCCCACCACCTCTCTTCCTGCCCAGTTCCACCCCTCCCCCAAGCGTGCCCTATTCCCACTCCTCTCCCTCCCCCACAGCACCTCCTGCATAGCTGATCTTATAGCCCTGGTATTTGGCTGCTCAAAATTAGCAGACAGTCTATCTGCCTCCCTCCTGTGGAAACTTTGCCTCACAGATATTACTGAGCACACAGCAAGCAGCTAGAACCATGGGGATATTATTTTCAATGAGGTCTAATGATCAAATTGTGCCAGCAACTCTTTAAAGGGCCAAAGACACATTCAACCACCATTCTGCACTTGTTGAGCCAATTGCTGAGCGATCCTTGCTGCTGTCCAGGTGTCTGGCTTCATGAGCCATGGGAGAAAGTGGTAGGCAGAGTCTCCCAGGATCACTATTGGCATTTCAACGTCACTAAGGGTTATTTTGTGTTCCAGAAAGAAAGTCCCTGCTTGCAGCTTTCTGAACAGACGTGTGTTCTTAAAGATGTGTGTGCATGCTCCTTCCCGGACCATCCCACCTTGATGTTGGTAAAACACCCCAGTGATCCACCAGTGCTTGCAGCACCATTGAAAAGTATCCCTTTTTGTTTATGTACTGGTTGGCAAGGTGGTCTGGTGCCAAGATAGAGATGTGTGTGCCATCTATCGCCCCACTGCAGTTAGGGAACCCCATTACAGCCAAACCATCCAGTATCTCCTGCACATTGCTCAGAGTCACTACCCTTCTGAGCAAAAGGCAATTAATGGCTCTGCTTGGATCACAACAAGCCCTACAGTGGATTGACCAACTCCACATTGATTCCCCCACTGATCAGTAGCAATCTGGCATTGCAGGCTTCTCCACAGTGTTCACCACTCGCTTTTCCAGTGTCAGAGCAGGTCTCCTTTTAGTGCAGGGCTGGGGAGAGCTCCACACACAGTTTCTGGCAAGCGGCCTTGTACATACAAAAGTTCTGCAGCCACTGGTCGTTGTCCCATAACTGGATAACAATGCGATCCCATCAGTCAGTGCCTGGTTCCCAGGACCGGAAATGGCACTCCACTGCATTCAGCTGCTGCGCGACTGCCAACAGCAACTGGGAATTGTTTTGTTCTATGGTTTCCAGCAGGGCTGCTTGAAGGACATTGCCATGTTCCGTGCAGCAGTTCCCCTCCTAGCTCTGGAAATACTGCAGGATAAGGCATGTGAAATTTGTAATGCTCACAATAGTGCACAGCAGAGCGGGGGCCAACCTTCTTGGGATATGGCATATGTGTGGCTATGCCAGCCTTTTGAAAAAAAGGCACAAAATATTATGGGTTCCAGTTGAAATCGGGGAGTGAGAGAGAAAACTGCACAATCGGACATTGAAGCCACGTTCCCAGTGCCCCCTGGTAGGCATTGCATGCCCTTCCCAAAAACCCCTGCGGCGAGTTGCACTGTGGTATAGCTGCTCACAGTGCACTGGCGTGGACAGGCACTACTGACTTAATTACTGCGGCGGCTGGATGTCAACTTAACTGATGTTGACTTAAGTTTGTAGTATAGACATGCCTCTAGTCTTTGCAGGCTAGATAACATTCTTTGATCATAGTTTGTGTAATTCTATGCCTGTCACATACTTAACTGAAAATACATTTGAGAAAAGTTTTTAGAGTGTTAAAAAAATGTCTGGGTGCTATTTTGCCCATACTTTTTCCCCTTTGCTTTTCAAGTGTGGCTCCCTTAATACAATGAGTTTGCTCTACAGACAGCTGAGTCAGAGAAAAAAGGTAAGCAATTTTTACAGGTTTTAAAACCTAATATAGCTTTTTTTATGAATAAAAATGTCATGACTTAAAATTCTATTATCGGAGGGTTTTCCAGGTCTAGAACCAAGTGCTGTGTGCTCCACTGAAAAGCTGTGAATATTCCCTTTGCCACACTAACTTGATCAATATCCTTCTTTGATAATGTAAATAATTCTCTAGACAAGGGAAATGTTGTGGACTGAATGACTTCAGTAAAGCATTTGATACAGTGCTACATGGGAAATTATTAGTAAGACTGGTTTCAGAGTAGCAGCCATGTTAGTCTGTATCCGCAAAAAGAACAGGAGTACTTGTGGCACCTTAGAGACTAACACATTTATTTGAGCATAAGCTTTCGTGGGCTGCAGCCCACTTCTTCAGTTGCATGGAATGGAACATATATTGAGGAGATATATATACACATACAGAGAGCATGAAAAGGTGGGAGTTGTCTTACCAACTCTGAGAGGCCAATTAAGTAAGGAAAAAAAAAACTTTTGAAGTGATAATCAAGATAGCCCAGTACAGACAGTTTGATAAGAAGTGTGAGATTAATTCCTGGATTACTGTGTCTTATTCTGGTCACTCATGTTCAAGAAAGATGAATTCAAATTTGGAACAGAGGCACAGAAGGGCGACTAAGATGATCAAGAGAATGGAGGGCCTAGCTTATGAGAGGAAAGTGAAAGAGATTGGTTTGTTTAGCCTAGCAAAATGAAAGCCGAGACCAGGTATGACTGCTTTCTATAAACACATCACAGGGGCAAACTTCAGGGAAGGAGAAGAGCTATTTAAGATAAAGGACAATGTTGAAACAAGAACAAATGGGTATACACTGGCCAGGAGTAAATTTAGATTAGAAATTAGAAGATTAAGTTTCTAACCATTAGAGGAGTGAGGTCTAATAGGAGTAGTGTGGGCAAGAAACTTAACTGGTTTTAAGATGGTGCTTGATAAGTTTATAAGAGATCATATGACCTGGTTGCCTGTGATAGCAAGGGACTGGATTCAGTGAACCAGGAAGTCCCTTTGAGTCTATAAAAGCAGCCAAGAGACCTGTGGCACCTTATAGACTAAGACGTTTTGGAGCACGAGCTTTCGTGGGTGAATACCCACTTCGTCGGATGCACTACATGCACGAAAGCTCATGCTCCAAAACGTCTGTTAGTTTATAAGGTGCCACAGGACTCTTTGCTGCTTTTACAGATCCAGACTAACACGGCTACCCCTTTGAGTCTATGTTCTTAGCTACAAAATTATAAAGATTTGCACAACTGTGTATATTTACATTTTGAGGGTAAAATAACTTGATAAGACCTGGCTGTTTTTCAGTTTTATTTAAATATACATTAACATATGGATAACATAATTTATATTTAACAGTGTAAGACAAACACCCACCCATCACCTAACTTCAGCTGTCCTTACTTATACATTTTAGATTTATCTCCAACAAAGATTAAACTAATGATTAGATATTTATGCAAGAGATTAGTAGTGGATGTGTTCCTGTTTTAGATGCACTAAACGATTTGATGATAAAGCCACAGCTAAACTAAGGGCATATAATGATATACATCTTTAAAAATATGAAATGAAGCAGCATTGGGAAAGGATGCTATTTTATTTCACAATAACCCTAACAGAAGAAGGCACCTGCTTCCTTTTTCTGCTTTTTAATTAGTAATCTGTTGGGGATGAAATCCACTCCATCTACATAAAGCGTGACCAATGAGGTGTTATAAGGGTGGAGTACAAGAGTGTATGAGATTTCTCAAATTCACACCAAAACCATGGCTAGGATGACAGGCTGCAACAAAGCCACAGCAACTAATATTCCATCCACCTTATCGTCTGGAACAAGATCTGCAGCACCTTCATGATATTTGCATGTGCTGTTGGATCAAGTGGATCAGTATGTACGATTTCATGGCTCTTGCTCTGGCCTACCCCTACCATGACCACTACAGCCTGGCCAATATCGGCTGGTGTGGCGATACATTCCATGGTGTGCAGTGTGCAATGATGCAGATAGCCTAGTGCTTTCACTCTGGATATACACAGACATTTAGATATGCTTCAATGCATTTCATTGTTACAGGTTTACTAATATCATTTTTGAAAATTAAAACTATAATAGTTTAATCAAAATGTAAGCATCACTGCTAGTTATTCTTATTCCTTAATTTTTAAATACCTTAATTTAAAAAAAATTTTTTTTTACATATGCTCTTCCTTTTTACATATTATATTACACACACAAACAAGGATATACATGTACACACTTCTACTTTCAGCTGTTATTTTTAGGACATGAAAAAAGTAACAGACTGGTTCTGAAGGTGGTCTCTAAATTTTCACATGGCAATGCACACTCAGATATTTGGAGGGTGGAATCAAATCCTTTATTTGTTTCAGATCTCTGACTTTCAACTCTAATAGCCAGACCACTAGATTTGGGCAGAAATTTGTTGCATTTATGAAATTACGTGTGGTCAGAAAAACACATTAAGCCCCATCAACAATAACTATTCCATACTGGACACAGAAATGGATGAGAAGCTTTCAACCAGATAAGAACACGAGTCTGCAAGAGACAGCAGGGTCTACAATATGCAGTAAAGCAGCAGGAGCCTGAGCCAGAGAGCATTAAAGTAGTGCCCCATCCATATCTGAAGATATTTTCCAAGAAGCTTACCACTACTGCATAAGGAAATGAGTAGACTAGCTACTTTTATGAAGAGCTAATCAGAGTAATGCATTGCAGTAGCTTCTGCTTTACAGTCCATTATTATCTAGCACTCACAAGTTTAGGAAGTATTTGCTGAAGTATCATTAACAGTTAACCTGCAATAATATTTCAGTAATGGTGAGCACCGAGTATTACAATGAAGATTAACTTCTAATGATACTTTGCAAATATGTTTACGGTGAATCAGTGTGTTCCAGCATCCACTTCAATTGTGGATGTTCCCTAACTAGCTCTTCACAGAAACATTAGCTTCCTGAAGCAGTGGCCACTTAGAACCCACCTTATACTTTAGAAATGTATGGTCCAATAATCTGCCTTCAAAAGGTAAGTGGGCTAATGGTCATGAACAAGGATATTGTTTCCTTGATTTAAATATAAAGAAATTACCCTCACATGAACAGTTTTATAATTTGCAAACTGTACAAGAAAATCTCTGTAGACTACTTTTGTAACTACTTATAGATGAACATTAAATAAACTACTTCTTGGTTTACTCACACTGGCACAGAAAAGACTGTTTGCAGCTGTGCTACAGGGGATTCATCCACAGGGGAAGGCAGGTGTTTGCACCACCACCTTCTCTTGGGGGTTCTGCAATGGTTCAAACTGTGCCACGGGCTCCAGAGAAATATCACCACTGGAGGCTCCCCAGGGAATGCATTGAACCAGTGTGTTCTTAGCTGCCTGATCATGCCCCCTTCTTCAGCCAATGCCACCCACGTTTTAGGTGTGCTAATCACAGGTCTGGGCTCCCAGCAAAGGAGGAGTTACGGGTGCCCTTCCAGTGTGCTTTCCATCAATGGAACCTTTTCCAAGAATCTGCCAGGGAGTTTTTATACTACGTTTCACTAATTTTACTTAGCAAAACCCATGCATTCTAAATACTTCAAGACCTAATTGCATACAACATTTCAGCATCAGGCTTTTAAAAACACGTTCAAGACTTAAAACCTAATGTTATTTAAAGAAGGTGGGTCAGGCACTGCATTTCTAGATTACTGCATGTCTCATGGACGACTTCTCAGTTTGTTGAAGCACCTTTTTGGCAATGTTCACTTTAACAAACTCTCTCTAGCCTTGATTCTTCCCTGTTAAGTTTCTGATTTAGGTAATTATCAATTATTGACTAACAAATGTTTTCTTTAAGAGTATCTATTCCTGCCCCCCCATCTACTATAAAACTGTTTTTCTTCCAAGTTTGTATTAAATGTGATTATATTAACTATCAGATTTTTAAAAAATATTTCTGTATATACACACATATATACACTTTCAAAACACATCCCACTCATTCAGAATGGTGTACTCATTTTATACACATTATTCAATTCCTGCTACACACAATCTTCTTGCCCCTATTCTATATATCATAAGCTGACAATAAAATACATCTTGAAGTTGCAAAGAACTCTGTTTTCTCTTGACAATAGAGTATCAACTCTCCCCACCTCTCAACTCTAGCTAACCTAAGTGGTCATGAATATGCAACTGAACCAGAGGTAGTTCTCTCTTATGGCAGCAACAGAGCTACCTTTCCTTGTGATGACAGTCCCATTTACCCAATTTTTAAAACTTAGCCAAAAATATACAGTATCTATTTTGTCTTATTTTTATTTGTCCTTGTATAAAAATCAGGATCACAGAAGACCATAAAACAAATTGCACTAAAAACTGTTAAATTCTGCTAAAGCAGTAGCAAACCCTCTTTCACTGGATCATATTAATGTCAGTTACTTAGTGATCATAGCCACAAATGCAAAGGACTAGTACTGTTCTCTAATAGAGTAAGATCTTAAAGTTAACATTCAAGTAAGTAGAGGGCACAGTAAATTTCAAAGTACAGGGTACCTGTTAATACCTGGAGCATGCTACAAATCCTGAACGTCCCAATTGGGATTAACATTTAATTCTGAGAAATCCTAAGAGAATACAAAGGCATAAATAAATCAAACTATTCTGTATGCAAAATGTGGTTGAAGTGATACTGTCTGATCAAATTTAGCCCCAAATTTAGGTTCTGTAAAAATTATTACTTATCATTTGTATTGTGTTGGTGGCCTAAAGGCTCCAAACAGGTTGTGGGCTCATTGTTCTAGGTCCTTTATAAAACATAACAGGCTTTCATAAAATTCAACACAACTAGAAAATGTTTCCATGAAATTATTGTTTATTAGAATTTGAATAGTTGAAAAATGTTTAAACTATTGTTTAAAATGGAATAAATAAATAACTGCACTATTTTAATAGTGCACGAGAACCTGACCATAAACAAAAGCCTTATTCATGATTACTGAGGGAAATTCAAAAAGCAAACATTGTAGTTGTATTATTATTATTTTAAACTAATTTTCATACAACCAGAGAGGGGAGATACACAGCATCATCCTATTTCTGCCCACATCCTCTCTCACTCTTGTTCCCCTGGATAGACCCGGACCACAAGGAGAGGCCTCTGCAGAGTGAAGGGGAAGAATGTGCCATGAAGGCATGCAAACCCTCTCCCCTCCGTTCCACACAAAAGTGGGGAGATTCACAGGCAGGTCCTTTTGAGGGTGGATCTTGGGGCATGATCTGGTCCATGATTTTGTTAATGTTCCTGAAACAAAATCTGATTGTGCACTTCCCCAATTTCCTTCAAAGGCCTTTGCAAGAGAAAAATCATATAAACCCAGAAGATTCCAGAAGAATAATAAGGCTGACACTTTTTTCTGAAAGGCTGAGTAAAACCCCTTCAGCTGTTTTGGAGTTTACTAAAGATGATTCTTCCCTGCCTGCCCGACACATACCAATGCCAATTTTGCTATTTTAAAAACTCAACTGCATGTTTATTTAAACAGGGCTACAGCAAAAATGACCAAAGACTGACATTTCATATAGGCACAGTCCCCACTGAGGAATTTTGCCTTTAATTGGTTTGAAAAAAATAATCTGTTTTAATTTAGCAATAGATACTGGTTTGACCATTTGAAAACTGCATACCGATCACAGGCAGTAGATGTTTTTATCACACATATGGGCACACAATTCACTAAGGGATGAAGTTTTGCCACTCTTTACATTTAGTACTTTACTGCATGTAAAGTAAGGGTGATGGAAGTTTATTCTTGGTTCAAAGGACTTACAAGCTCCACCGAAGTCAGTGGAGACTGAAAGGTGCACTAGTTGATTACCTTACTCTTTTCTCCATACAACCTATAATTTAACCCAGGGGTCAGCAACCTTTCAGAAGTGGTGTGCCGAGTCTTCATTTATTTACTCTAATTTAAGGTTTCGTGTGCCAGTCATACATTTTAATGTTTTTAGAAAGTCTCTTTCTATAAGTCTATAATGTATAACTAAACTATTGTTGTATGTAAAGTAAATAAGTTTTTTTTTAATGTTTAAGAAGCTTCATTTAAAATTAAACTAAAATGCAGAGGCTCCTGGACCGGTGGCCAGGACCTGGGCAGTGAGAGTGCCACTGAAAATTAGCTTGCGTGCCACCTTCGGCACCTGTGCCATAGGTTGCCTACCCCTGATTTAACCTATAATTAAAAGTCATAGGAAATTAAGTGAAAAAACCCTAGCAATAATGTAATATGACCAAGAATTAGTAAGTCAGGAAATTTCAAAAATAAAGGCAACGTTAACTCAACCAAGTTGCACTTTTCCTATTCTTTTTTCCCTGGTTAAATGTTAAGAATACATTACTCTGTTATAAAATGTTCTGTCTACAACATATAGCAGAGAATGCACAATATGGTTGTTTTAAAATGCCATGGCAATTGCAATCTTAGGAATTCCCTAGATTTGAGTTCCTGACCTTACAATCTTAACGTTTAATATTGGGCTTCTGTATTTACCATACAGAAAATCAAAATTTAAAGGATTAATGAGTAGCCCCCAAAAGGATAGCAGTTGCAATCCATGCATTAGCAAAAAGCAGATATTTAAGGTAAACACAAAATTGTCATTATAGCAAGTTAACTGAAGGGTGCAGTTTCTTAAAAACGCAAGAATTATTTTAACGAATTGTGCCTCTTGGTGCACACAAATACAGTGAAGAGGGTACCCACAACAAATTAATCTGTCCATGTCTGATGACTAACTGTCTCCCAGAAGTTAAAGCTTCTGACTGCTTGTCTACATAAAAGGAGCTTGCTTCTTTGGGAGAAGGACACAGTTCACTTTCCACTTTCAAGCTAACAGTCTGAAATGGGAAGTTTTAACCTATCACTTCAAATTTTCAAAGATTCCTTTTAACTAGTAAAAAAAATTCCTTGCTCTACACAAAAGTTGTCATGTCATCTGGAGAAAACAAACATGTTAGTATCTTGAAAAAATGAAGTCCACCACAGAATATATGAATTTAGATTCACTGGCTGATCTAATCTATAATGGAGTCATTAACAAGGGCAGAACCAGCTATCCCATCTCTAATCTGTCCAGTCTGGTTACTGGAGGGATAATTAATGAGAAATATGAAATGAGATTCTGACAGAACTGTGGTGGACAGTTCTCACAGGGGCAGTTTTGGACAATGAAATGCTATCACTTCTAGAACTAGAAGGCTACAGTTTGAAGTAGTAATCTTGGCACTTTTTTTTCCCTTGTGACATCATATAGCACATAAATCTGCAGAAACATATGACTGCAGAAGAATTACAGATATTGGACAAATTCTATTTTCTGTTATACCTGTGTAACTCTGCAGTTACATAGGTGAAATTAAGAGCATAATTTAACCATATGCTCATATAAAATTGGTTATGTTTGTCGTTTGATCCAGATCGGGTGCAGTGTCCCACCCATATCTGTGCATGCTCCAATAAGGTACATATTAACTACAGATAAAAACTAAATGTTTATAAATTATATGTAGCTACGGACTAAATATTAAAATAGTAATACACAATATACAATACTTGGAAGGCCATTTCATAGTTTAGGGTTGGACAACAAGGCTTCTGCCAATTCGGAAGAATTATTTTAATAAAAGGGTATGAAAAGGCCAACTCAAACCGAATCCATTCTTTAGGACATAAATATCCCTGTGAAAACAGTTTATAGTAGAAAAAAGCCATGAGAAAGTAATCAACTGGAGGAGAACTTCATAGCAAAGCCAATTCTCTAGGTAGCATTTAAATTAAGTAACCAAAATGGAGAACAGGCCATTTTCTTTTAAAATTATTAGGGCACTGAAATTACTTCCACATGAACAACTTGTTTTCTCATGTTTTTTCAGCTTCAAGCTAGTAAGGATAGTTTAATATATTGTTTACAAATTGCTAGAACTTTCATAACTATGCTAGTCCTACAGTACAACAATATTATAAGAACTTTAACTTCATTCATAGAAGCAGGATTTTTAATAGTATTCCTTTACAACTGTCTGTCTTCTTGTAAGTTCTTGTTCTTTATTCATTCTTCAAAATAATATGAAAAAGAAAAAGAAATTAAACCTATTTCTTTATGTAGGAATGAGGGAAAACTTTTTTCCCCCAAGGCCCAGTGAAAGTTTTTACCTCCCAGAGTTTGGTGTATCAAGATGACAGCAGACAGTATCTTTTAATCAACAGCATCACAAACTTCTCTCAAGATGATCCATCCAGGAAGAACTGTGAGAAATCTCTTTAAGCTGAACTTGGATCGCATTCTGAAATCAATATTACATTTCTGCAGCATCTTAAACTTATAAAAATCTTCCAGGACCTATTTCCTGATGCCAAAGATCTGAGATCACATGGGGCTACAAAAAATACTTATCTAATTTACTTAGGAAAAAGTAGAAAATGAACGATTCTACTTTCTTCGGCTGGAGAAGAAGTTAATGCAAAAGCAGAAAAATACACCTAAAGGCACATGTTATATATAACAGTGGAGACTGATTAAAACTACCCGCTACCCCCATACTGCCCGGCCACGCTGGAGGAAAGACAGGAGGCAGTGAATGCGGTTTAATTAGGCCACAATTTTATTAACTTAAAAAATGTGGGGAAATCTGCCAATAAATTGTACAATGGAGGTCATGATCATTTTCTTATTTCACATAATCCCCAACCTGATCCCAGCTATCCCGTTGCTGGGACCTTGCCACCCACCCCACCCATAAGGTTTAAGGAGATTTAAAAGGATGGGGGTTGGCTCTCCCTGTACCAGACGCAGAAGCTCTGAACCCTCTTCCCTTCTGAAGCTCCCTTAAGGGATGTTTTCCTTTAAATCCTTTTCTAGTACATTTTATCCAATGACTGTACCCTTCCATAACAAGTAGATACACTTCTTTTTTCATATTGCTGATGTAGAGAAGCAACTACAATTTCACCTGAAGTTGATAGAGCCAGATGGCTACATCAAGAGTAGCAGAATTTATTTTAGTGATGCCTCCTTCATATTTATAAATTGGGCAGTAGGTGGTGATATGTTTGATGGCCTCTCGTGAGGATCCACACTCGAATGCTGGGGAGTCATTGATCTTCCATTTGTGCATTAGATGTCCATATCTACCATGGTTGGTTTGGATTCAGTTCAGAGTTGACCAAGATGTCTGTGGAAGATTGAACCCAGGAACTTTCTGTGTGGGATCCGGCACAAGGTGCTTATTTTTAAAGTCTTGTTAAGCCCAGTCTGCTTTCCAAGCCTCCTTCTGGTCATTTAGCCTCATGCAATCAGGCTATGAATGTTCCCAGAAAGGCATGCGGGGCTTACGATGTTGGGGGAGTGTGTGTGTGGGGGAGTGTTGTCGAGGTCTTGGTGGAGAGGAAGACATCTGTTTGCCTGGATTCGCTGAGCTTCACAGAGTGTTGCAGCAGTTTGGTGAATCAGCGGGGGAATGATGTTAGAACAGGTAACCATGGTGTCGGAGCTGACTTAAGGGTTCCAGTGATGCACTGCATCACTGTATTCAGCTGGGGGAGGGCATAGCTCAGTGATTTGAGCATTGGCCTACTAAACCCAGGGTTGCGAGTTCAGTGCTTGAGGGGGCCATTTGGGGAACTGGGGTAAAGATCAGTCCTGCTTTGAGCGGGGGTTGGACTAGATGACCTCCTGAAGTCCCTTCCAACCCTGATATTCTATGACTCTAAGTTGTGTGTGGCTGCATCTGCTCCATACCAGTGCACAATATTCACACTCTAAAAATCTACTACTAATTTTACATACTAAGTTGTGACATTATAATTTAATCACTCTGTGGGGAAGGTGAAAAAACCCACATCATTTCAGCCAATCTTCCAGTGAAGGAAAAAAGGGACAACTAGAGTAATGTTCACAGTGGGCCATGAAGGAACCCAGTCTTTTTTTCAGATTTCATGGGTGGGCAGGGGGGTGCTGCCAGCTTGATACTGGTTAAAGAGGGCTTCTTCGGGAGCGCATGAGATATAAATACCCCACTTTTTCTTCCTGTCAGTGCGAGGGGCCAACCTGGTCCAGCCAACCATTTCCTACTCCGACCTGTTTTGTTCGGGTAAACTTTTCTCTTCCTCTCCCTCTACTAGTAGTTGCAAAGGGAGCCCTTAGAGAGGAGACAACCTCTCTTCTTCTGGCCAGCTGGACAATGACGAGCAGCATACAGTTGCGGTGAGCACACAGTAATGGAGTATGGTACATGGAAAGTTTCAGATATAATATGTTTGTGGGTGGATGGTGATTTCCATCAGTTCTATTTGTTCATCTCCACAACACAACCTGCCAGCTGAAGGCTATTTGTTGTTTTCAGATTAGCAGAATGCTGATATGAGACTGCTATCACAATATCTGACCCAGCTGCAGTACCTGTTCACCCACTGTAAGAGGAAGAAGGGGGGGGGGGGGGGGAAGAGGGATAGCTTAGTGGTTTGAGCATTGGCTTGCTAAACCCAGGGTTGTGAGTTCAATCCTTGAGGGGGCCACTTAGGGATCCAGGGCAAAAATCAGTACTTGGTCCTGCTAATGAAGGCAGGGGGCTGGACTCAATGACCTTTCAAGGTCCCTTCCAGTTCTAGGAGATACATAATCTCCCATTATTTAAAAAAATTAATTTAATTTATTTGATTCTGCCTGGCTGCATTAAAACTACCAAAATTTAAAAAAAAGAAAAGAAAAGGGAAATCTAGTGGGAAGTGCAAAAGATGAATTCTGTATCATGTTTTAATTAACCCAAACAAACTATTATGCTGAACTTAGGTTCTAAGCTACAGAACATGCTTCTGCAGTTTGAGACCTGGAATGAATTACTTATTATTTGACCATTTCCCTCTTTTGGTCAAGAACAGGGGCGGCTCTAGGATTTGCGCCACCCCAAGCAGGGCGGCATGCCGCGGGGGGCGCTCTGGTGGTCGCCGGTCCCGCGGCTCCCGTGGACCTCCTGCAGACGTGCCTGCGGAGGGTCCGCTGGTCCCGCGGCTCCGGTGGACCTCCCGCAGGCACGCCTGCGGATGCTGCACCGGAGCCGCGGGACCAGCGGACCCTCCGCAGGCACGTCTGCAGGAGGTCCACGTAAGCCGCGGGACCAGCGGACCCTCCGCAGGCATGCCTGCGGGAGGTCCACCAGAGCCGCCTGCCGCCCTCCCGTGGGACGCCGCCCCAAGCGCGGGCTTGGCGCGCTGGGGTCTGGAGCCGGCCCTGGTCAAGAATTCTGATCTTCAGCCCCCTGGCTGCTTCCTTGGAGATTGATGCGTTCACAGAAGTACCTTCTCCAGAGTAACTAATCCTGAGGTTGGACGCACTAATTGTGCGTCACAGTAACTGACAGCTGAGTCTTTATTCTCTTTATTCTTTATTTCTTTAAAAGGCAATTACTCCCTTCAAACCAGCCTTTTGTCTCACTGAGCAGTGCTCCTGCCTAGTCTATCATTTCAGCAGCCACGCTCTCACACTCCCATCCTGGTATGACTCTGCTGCATACTATAGCCGCACCATCGATTAGAGTCCCAGGCTTATTTTTTAGAACTCTACCTTCTGCTCCTCTACACAGATGGTAGGGGCCAATGCAGCTGATCAAAGGCTCCCAAGGAGTTTTGCACTTTTTCGCTATGGTACACATGTCAATTTGAGAGGGAGAGCATACCTTATATTCATCTCTCTTGCACAGTGAAGTACTGTGTTATTGCTACACCACAAAGCTGGTCATAAGCAAGGGATTTAATAGAAGATACTTTGACTGGAAATATTTCTCTTTAAGTGAAAACATACATTTTACCCAACATACGTGAAATTTTCTGCAAGAGACTCAACTCACAGTTAAAAAACATTGTTGGCTCTTGAAATAAGCTGAAGGTTATTAAGCCCTGCCCCAAAGCCTCACAGTCATCTCCCAGATGATCCATCCAGGACGAGTAGTGAGAAATCTCTTTTAGTTGCACTTGGATTACATTCTGAAATCTGTATGAATTTACAATGTAATACTAAGGCTTTTTCAACTGTGCGAGAGAAGGTAAACACAAGTTTCCATTTTCAAAACAGGTGGAAAAAGAATGGTTTAAAACAATTTATCAGACACCATATACATCAACAGTGGCAGTAGATTTACAAATAACGTGTGCAACTTAAAATGCATATGCAATTTGCAAATGTACTGCTTTTTCTGTACAAGAATTGGGAATCTAAATTTGATATACATTTTAAATATAATTAATTGTTAAAGTGTTTTACAATATATAGGAGAGTTGCAAAGAATAAAAGCCAACAAGTAATATGACCATCATAACACATTTTAAAAATTTCTATATCATTCCACCACAACGTGCCTCTAGTGATTTCATGCAACTGTTTACACATCTACATTCTCTCTTATGTAAGAAAAACTCCTCTGCTAGCATACACATTTCTACAAATTCATCATTAATCTTGTAAATTAGATGCTCATATGATGGAATTCTTGCTATTTCAAAATACTTATATTTTACAGCTGGAGTGCATATACTCTTATACTTTTTCAGGATTTTCTCTATGCACAGACAAGACCAGCTACAATTTATTTTTAGAAACCATTGGTACTCCCAAATATTTGAAATGTGTTATTTTTTAAACAGAATAATACATGTGTTAAATGAATTCTTGGTTCAGAAATAGCAGAGGCAGAGGTATTGTTTATGTATTCAACTACCACTGTTTGGGTAAGAGAAAATGGCACACTTAATTAAATGAACTCTAAGGAGTTTCAACTTCTATTCTACACCTCTCTCTTTTCAGTTGTTCATAACCTTTTCAAACACATTCCTTTGGAGCTGAAACCTGAAACGTTCCATAGGTTGGTCTCAGTCCAAAGGTGAACTTTTCTGGGGAGAGGAAGTTTAAGCAAACTGAACAAAAATTGATTTTCTTATTACAAACTACCCAAAACCAAATAAATAAAACAGAAACAGCTGCTCTGGCCTCTCTCTCGACCAGGTTACACACATGTAGTATTTTCTATTCCTCTTTCTCTCAAGTTTAATGTATTAATGTGTTGTCAGTGTACATCCTTGGATATATAGGATATGCAATTTAGCCAAGTTTCCAAAACTACCCTAACTTTTGAAACTTTCTGACTTGCAATCTTGCTCTTATATCCTTAACCTGTATTCATGCCATATTTGTACATCAAAACACCCCACAAATGCACCTATTTCTCTCAATTTCCTTCTATGTAGGTATGATGGGGTATCTGAGCCTCACACTGGTTCCCTAAAGGTTAAAAAACAGCTCTGGGCCCAGCTGGCCTCACCTAGCCGCACCTGCTAGGCATGCTCACATTGGAGGCTGGGCTCAAAAGGGAGAAGCTCACCTCAGTCTAGGAGAACACCTTAGAGAAACAGATGTGTGCTGCAAGCTCCTGCAGAGGAACTGACAGGACTCCATAAGGCTAAGACCAGGCCCCACTGGCAAATCACCATACAACCTTCACCCCTCAGATGCTAGGAATAATGGGCTGTGGCTGATAGATAGGGCTCTGACAAATTCATGGTTCATTTTGGTCAATTTCATGGTCAGAGGATTTAAAAAATTATAAATTTCATGATTTCAGCTATTTAAATCTGAAATTTCACGGTGCTGTAATTGTTGGAATCCTGATCCAAAAAGGAGCTGTGTATGTTTGTGTGTGGGGGTTGCAAGGTTATTGTAGTGGGGGTTGTGGTACTGCTACCCTTACTTCTGCGCTGCTGACGGTAGTGGCGGCGCTGGCTTCAGAGCTAGGCAGCTAGAGAGCGGTGGCTGCTGGCTGGGATCCCAGCTCTGAAGGCAGCGCCGCTGCCAGCAGCAGCAGTGCAGAAGGAAGGATGGCCTGGTATGGTATTGCCACCCTACTTTTGTAGGGCCCTACTGACAGAGGAAGATGCTCTGGAGCATGATCAGAAAGGACTCCTGGGGGAATGCAGAAGACCAGTGGTGCAGATGGAGGAACCGAAGCTGGGGTAAGAATTGGCCATGGAACAGGCGTAAGGGCACTGGCCCCTAGGCCACATATTTGAACTATTATACAAAGGCTACTGGGTTGGAACATAGCGGAGCAGAGAGGGCCCAGGTTCCCCTACACGCAGCCACTAAACTCTCACCACTACATGTTACAGACAAAATCACTGCCACTAGGCGATGCTGCCAGATTTGGACTTCAACTTCCCGAAAGTAGGACAAAAGTCACTGGTAGAGAGGAAGAGGTAGCAAGCCAGCTTATAAAATTCATTATTTTCTATTTCTTTTCTACTGTGAACTTACAACTTAATGAAAGGATAACTTAAAGAAAAAGATATGTGTGTGTGTGTGTATGCATGCATTCCAGATGGGGTTTAGCCATTAATACAAGTGCTCTTGTGCCTCAAATTACACAAAAAGAGTGTATTAATGACCCACTTAAAAATGCCCTGTTTATGACATCTAACACATAAACAACATTCAAAGTAGTGAAAACAAACGCTGAACTAATGACTTTGAACCACACAAAGTGATTACATGGAGAATAAGAGTGCAGTTCCAATACAGAACAGACAAGTTAATGTCAAGTTAATGAGAACAGGTTCAAACATTGCCATTCAAGGTTAATCAGAATATACCAGTTTCTATTTTCTGTATTGTTTAGGAAATCCATTAGTAAAATGGTATTGAGGGATAGTCTCTCTCTGTTTCTTTTAAACTCAGGGATGAACACTAAAAACTCCTCTCTGGAAACAGAACGGATTGCTGCCACTTTATTTTCCACCAAAATGCACAATTTGGTAATATAGTATGCTCTGTTCTGAAAACGTAATAATCTTGGTGATAAACGTAAACAGGGTTAAAAGCATTTTTAAATGCATAAATAAATTATAAAGTAGGAATGATGAAAGCTAAATGACTACTGTTTTTGGAAGAGACTTTCAAATTTATTAGTGCTAACATCAGGCTGTGATTAGGGAAAAATAAACAAACAAAAAAACCTAACAGTAGAAGACCAAACATAGTCTTCAAACGTATACATTTATCAGAGGAACTCCATAAATGTGCGGTGTTAGTTTTCCTTTGAAATATTACCATTAACTACACAGAAGAAGAGATACAGGAGCAAGAACCCTTAAAATCAATGTACTTTATGTATGTATTATTTATGCATATAAATGAAAAAACTCTGAAAGCAATAAAATGGCTACAACTTACAGACCAATGTCAAGTACACAGATACTCAGTAACGCTACAGTATATACATCAAGGCTATTCAATCTCTCAAACTAATTTTTTATGTGATATACTAGCAAACAGGTTAATAAAGTTCCACTGAAGTTTATAGCACTTTTTTCTATCACAGATATAAGTACAGAAACATAACACCACTTACCTTAAAGTTTGCAGATATAACACAAACTTCTTAGGTAGGTAAGTAATAAACTTGCCTAGAACTATCTGGCTTAGGACAGACAGAAAGACACACACACACACACACAAAGCTAGCAGCACAGACTGGCCCCAGACACACAAAAGCTGATATTGTTCTCTTGCTGAGTGAAAATTTCACTTGTAAATCGAAGGACATCTGTATTCAGAATCACCCACAAAAGCTGTCCCTGAGAGGTGACCAAACTGCTTGACTCAACAAGAGACAGATTTTACTGGTAGCCTTCAGTGCAGGCAGCTGTGTAATGGCAGCTTCTGGTTTTACCTTCTAGCAAACCTGCCTTCCTTTCAGCTAGCCATATAGATGGAACATGTTCTGCTAAGATCCTCCCCTAGGCAAAGCAATCATGCCCAAAGTATTCTTTAAAACAACTAATCATTAGGGTAAAATCTGTGTCACACTGATGTAAAAAATAGCCATTCACGGATGTCTCCAAAATCAGTAACGAAATTCATGCTGTGCCAATACTGCTGACATACATAATGTGCAATGCTTTGTGGTATCTACCTCATGAAAGTCAATAAAATACTTTAATCAAAGTATTTGATAAGGTATCTAAAATCTGCTGTTAGAAATAAAAACCTGTTCCACTACATTAAAATGTGCCATGCTTTTTCATTAAATAACTTGTATTCTTTACTTATCTGTGTTACTTTTTTATTAATAATGCTACTTTCATTATGACCTAAGCTGGACATCAGAATCAGTCCATAAAGCTTTATACAGGCATAAAAATAGGAATATCTGCTTGAATTGGACGCAGGAATGTGCTGCATGATTCATTAGAATTTTTAACATCACATTTCCAAAAGAGAGGAAGGGACATGTTTCCCCCTGTAATACAAGTGACACTGTCCAATCTAAAACCACTCTTATTCTTTAAAAAAAATAATCAAGTATTAAATTTGATTGTATTTTTGTATGTTTCCCAAAATGATTGTTTCCCTCTCTTTATTGTAAACACATCTAATACTTTTGTAATGAATCATTTGGATTTTTTGGAATTATCAATCTATTTCTGAAGAAATTAGTTTTGATTCTGTATGATTACTGACAACCATACAAGAGGAACTATTTTGAAAGACCCTTCCAGGAGATGCACTAGTGCTTTGCAGAACGGGGCCCAAAATGAGTGCAGGATCCTGATCTTTACATAAAGAGAACTGTTCCCTAGCAGGGACAAAAACCACATTAAAAAATACATCCGGTAGCTTTCCTGTTTTACACTTGTAATTTACTATCTGCAGGAAACAAGAGCTGAATTATACACTTTGTCACATGCATCTAAATTGGTCACTACCAAAAACACCAATTTAAGAATTTTTTCCCTCTGAACTGTACACAAAAGTTTAGACACAAAAACTTAACTGGAATAGATCTACGTTGCTGTGGCATAGCAAATGTTGCACATACTGTTTGTTTGAATTAGTATTTGATATTTTAGCTCACAAATGATATATACATGTCAGAGTTCCACAGATATTTACTTTGCAATGAAAAAAAGTTGGATTTCCACTCTCCACATTAGTGCTTCTGTTTATATCATAACATACTAGTCTATAGTTTATGTTCTGAACTTATAAAACTATTGGAGAAAAAGTAATATTAAAAACACACACAAATAAGCTACTGTAATTAGACTTGTTGGTGATCTTTAAAGAGTAGGTGATCCAACAAAGAGTAGGTACAGTATACAGTTTAGGTTCTAGGAAAAATATGACCATAATCAAAAGGCTACAGTTACAGTTCAGACATCTCAGTTCATAGATATATATTTTATGTTGCACAGATTATCCTGTAAATTAAAAGGAATAAAAAGGCATTTTTGTTTTTGAACTCCTTCACCACTGGAATAAGCCTAAACAGATGAGTTTCTTAACACTGCAAGAAAAGCTTTTTCTTAATATAGCTTTTAAAATAGACATATATAAATGAACTCAAACAGTGAAATAGCAGAACACACACTTTTTCGCTCTCCTGCCCATGAGTAACTTTATAAAGAAAGAATCCCCGCTTGATGTGTAAACTAAACTAGGGAAACTAAAAGGGAAGGGATAATTTTTATCCGTTTGTATAGAGATCCTTCCTCTCTTTTGCCTTTAGAGAAGATTTAGTTTAGAAGTCAGGGAAGCGATTCCAATAGATAAATCACATGCTTAGTCTAAAAATAAGAACAACTCTTGAGAAAGAGGAGAAACATGTGAACAAATTTAACATATGGAAAAAGGCCAAGAACTGGGAAGCACAGTTTTTCATGCAACTGACATTTTGATTTGACAGTAAAAACTCCAAAACAGATCCTAAAAATCTTACTCAGCAGAAGATAATGGGTCAGAGAGTTTGTTCTGGTAGTCTCACTGACCCAAACCATTTCAAGGAGAACAAACTCTTCCTCACAGACTGTCACTGAAACATAGAACATGACCTTCCCAGAGGCAAAATGACATCATATCAATGTGTACAAACTGCCTAACCCGCCTTACTGAAATAAAAATCTTACTTAAATTTTTTAAAAGAGATTTTGTTCTGTGTTGTTTCAAGATTTTAAACTTTTATTAAAATTTTGGTTTTGTATGTCACCATGTCTCCCCAAAGATTTAGTAATGGGCGGGGTCTTTTTCTCCTGTATTCAAGATATTCTAGTAAAATATTAAACATCCCTTGGCCCGCACTGCTTCCCGCAGCCCCCATTGGCCTGGGACGGCAAACCGCGGCCAGTGGGAGCCACGATCAGCTGAATCTGCTGACGCGGCAGGTAAACAAACTGGCCTGGCCCGCCAGGGAGCTTACCCTGGCGAGCTGCATGCCAGAGGTTGCCGAGTCCTGTTTTAATGTATCCTTTATACCTCAGAAAAAAGTGGTTTATGAAAAAGCATGTTTTCACCAGAAAAATCAAGAACCAGGGGGAAATGTTGAATGTTTTATAAGCGCTTTGCATACAATGGCTGAAAACTGTGATTATGGGAATGCAAAACATGAAAATATCAGAGATAGGGTGGTTATTGGGTTAACAGATAAAAGCCTTTCACAGCAACTACAAATGAAGAGAGATGTTACCCTAGCCGCCATAGCTTTACAGATAGCAAAGCTGTCAGAATTAGTCGAACCACAAAACAAAAAAGACAGGAGCAACTTGAAAAACCTGAAGCTAGCTTAGAAGCTATAAACAGACACTTGAGTATTAAAAGTTATCATAACACCCCTAAGGCAAGGAGTGAGAACTCCCAGGTTAAGGGGGACAAACTCTAGCCTACATGCACAAGTTGTGGAAAAAGTCACATCTACAGAGATGATGCACATCCAGCCAGAGGTGCATGGTGTAATAAATGCTTGAAATATGGATGTTTCGCGGCTGTTCACCACACAAAAGCAGTCAGGGAGTTGACTAATATTACAAACAATCCAGAACCATTGTTTCTCTGATCTATCACTTGCAATGACATAGAGCCTGTCTGGAGAGTGAAACTGAATATTCATGGCAAGACTATTGACTTTAAAATTGACTCAGGAGCTGACATTTCACAGTCATGCCAGAAGGGACTTTCAATCACTTTCAACCCCTCCTAGAGTTAAAGTCACCTGACACAGGTCAGACTAGCTCTGGAGGTATTCTGAACTGCACAGACCAGTTCACCACAGAAATAGCTTACAAAGACTAAAACTATGCATTCAGACTGCATGTGTTCAAAGGATCAAAGACCAACAATCTTTTCAGCCACAGTGTGGCAGCCATGATGGGCCTAATGAGAAAGGACTTGATGGAGGATTCGATTATACTGAACTTTTGAAAGGAGATCCAGTATAGATCAACTTAAGAGACAATGGTTGATCATGAAATGTACAAGCACTTCTATCAGAGACACACTGGAAAAGATTAGTTGGAAATGTATGTGAATCCAGAGGATATCACTACCTGGTCATTGTGGACTATTTTTCCAAGTATACAGAAACAACATACTTTAAAGACATAATATGTTGCCCACTTTGATATTCCAGAACATCTAATGATGGACAATGAACCACAATTCACTGCAGCAAAATTTAACTCATTCCGAACGTTACCCACTAGTGAATGGAGAGGCTGAGACAGCTGTACAGAAAGTCAAGGAAATCCTACAGCAGGAAGATCCATTCCTTGCTCTTCTGACCTAAAAATCAACACCAATAGCAGCTACTTGATATAGTTCAGCATAGTCCCTGATGGGAAGACAACTGAGAACTACCGTTTCAACTTTGAAACAGAATCTATCTCCAAAATGGCCCAATGTGAAGAGAGTAGTCAAATCAGATAAAAAGGAAAAGAGAGCCTACAACACTCAATCAGAGAACTGCCAGCTCTCAACACTGGTGACCATGTTCATGTCAAACTGGATGGAGAAAAACGAGGGACAACTTCAGCTGTTGTAAAGAAAAAGACTTTGCTGCTCAGATCATATGTGATCGAGACCAACAGTGGAGAGTTCAACAGAAACTGCTGACATTTACAATTTGTTCCTCAGAAAAAACCAATCAGCAGAAAAAAATCTACAGATGGTGGATGCAGAACAAGATGACAACTCAGAGATTCCAAACTGACCACAGCCAGTTGTTGCAACTAATGGACAGCCAGGTGACCCAAGTTGTTACATGTTAGAGTTGTGTAATTAGAAAACTAGTATGATTCAGTGACATTTGAGAGATTGATTCATACTGAACCTCAAAGACAGCGTGATAGCATAAATATTGTAAATGGTAGGGATGTAGAGCTTAAAGGAGGAGGTGTAATGGAATGCTAACTGTATTACCTTGTTCAGCCACTACATGGCACTGTATAAAATACCTTAGTTAAACGAACTTCAGCCGTACCAGACGGAGCATTAAAGGATCTTATGATGAACACACCTGGCATGTATAAGCAAGTCCATATCTGGTATAGAAGAACATGAGACCTGACATCCAATGACCTGCAGAAGTTTCATTTAAAGTATTGAGACTACCACCTGGCTTGTGCAAGCAAGTTTAATCTTCTTATGCATGAAAAGGCTTTGCTCCACTTCCTCATCTGTTAGGGAATCATTGTCCTAAGCAAACACTGAGACTTTGGTAAAAAGGTCTCAGAATACATCACTTTAAAAAGGAGTATAAATCTGCATAATTCAAATTTTGAATACAAAATAGAAGTCAGATATAAACAAAAGAGCCACATTCTGTGAATCAGAATATTTTTAACACTATACCCATTTATTCAATGTGTAAACTCACAAACCAAGTCATTAATCACGCATGCAAAAATTGCATTTTTAAAACTCATACTATGCAGTATGATAAACTATAATAGTTGTATTTTAATATCAAGTTTTCCTTGAGTAATTTCTTACATTTACCACTTACTAAATTCATATATTTTCTTGTTTGTAACAAAGTCAAAAGTAAGCAGGATACACAAAAAAGAAGCAAATACTACACAGTGAATTTAAAATTCTATCAAAAATGAAGAGAAATATTTAGCTATTAAAGAAGAAAATATATTCAAATTTCTACTGTAAAAATACTTACATCTAGTAGTGTGTGAAGATGCTGATCCTGAAAAACACTGTGTAGAAAATCTAAATCTTTTTCACTGCAGTCTGTAAGCGCATGAATTTCCTCCAGGCTGTCCAGCACCTGTGAGACTGCTCCTGCAGGCAAACAAGCAGAAAATAAACCAATAGAGCAAAGACTCATGGTAAACTGACCTTTGGAACAGGAATATTTCACTTTATTCACTGTGGCTATCTAAAACAGGGTTTTAAAAAGGCTAGAGCCTTTATTGAAGAACACACTGAATGAACTTAATGTTATTTAACAGTACAGTATACATCTTCATTTATTCACAAGCAACAGTTTAAGAGAGCTTTAAGAATGTCTTTGTATTTTTAAAAATCAGATAACAATAGGGATGGATGTTTAGGTGAATTACCAGAATGCTCACACTGCATTTGCTTCATCTTATAACCTACAGTTCGTCTTGAATTTTTCTATAATTAGCTGAAAATATCTGAAGATTTGACACTTTATCCAGCTGTTTATCTAGAAAATAAGTGTATGAACATAAACTGTGAACCAGGCAATGAGGAACAGCTGGATAATCACTGGTAAATTTCTAAATCCCAATAACTTGCATTCTCATTCTATATATGCTGCTTGCTTTTATAGACTTATTTGCCAACATACAGAACTGAACATATAGAATGTGTAAAAAGTCTGAATTTTTAAAATGTATATTCAATTAAAAAAGGGTTGTCTTAAAAATTTCTCTTCTTCAGTAATGTTAAAAATAAATTAGTCCAGCTTTTTTCTCCTAAAAATATCCTTGAAAAACTGGGATTGTTCATATTAGAACATGCAAAAGACTACTATAAGAATTTCTGGGCTCAATGGACAAAAAGTGGCAAAAGTAAAGGTATAAGGAACCTCATATCACAGTAAGTGCAATTCTTAAAATAAGATTTTTCCTTAGTGTTTTCCATGCAAGAGAATAGTGAGAGGATTACATTGTTCACTTTTTGAAACAAATGGAAGATATTACTTTGTAGGGTTTCCAGTAATGGCTTATCAACAATCCCTTGGATGTCTGAAAGTTCCAGACCTCCTTACCCTGTCCAACAATACTTGCATCTCCCATCCATCCATCTTTCTGAACAACTGTTTTTTTGTTTCTTGGTTTTTTTTAATTTTTATTTTGGGGGGGGGGAGGGGGAAGAGGGGAAATCCACAAGCCCCAAGGATTTCTCCCCCACCATAAATCTGGAAAGTGAGTGATTAAAGATGTGCAGATGGCTCCTCTGACACCCCAAATCACTGCATGTGTGTTCTATTCTACTTAGGCTTTTAAACTATGCCATCTTGCCATGCTACTGAATATGTGCTCCCCCCACACTTGCCTGCAAAAGAGTTGAGGCAGTAGAGCAGCATGGTCGCAGGCATCAGAAAACTATTTCTGCATCTTCTACATCAGAGAAAATGATCGGTTTACCACAAAAAGATGCATCTATAAACATGGCTAAATCTCTTTATAGTTTGGAAATTGGGTCAGAAGTCTTATGAGATTCAAGATCTCTCATTAGAATACCTGGTTTCCCAAGAGCCAGAAATACTGTGAAAGTAGCCCCTCTCATAATATTTCCACTTTTCCCCCAAAACTAGAAAATAGAGAGATGAACGAAAATTAGAAGCACACAATGTTAACTCGGCTTTATCAGACCCTAAAAATGGTTGAGCTTTGAGAGAGTTATTGAGGAACTGTAACAGGGTCTACAAATCCCATACTGAGCATAGACAGTCTCCTGTTTACAAGCAAGCAGCTTGATCACACCCCTACACAGCTGCTAGAGCTGCCAATCACAGAGCTGCAGCCAATAGAAGAAACAAGGCCTGCTATAAATGGGAGAGTACAGACAAGGAAAGGGAGACAGAAGGCCCTGGGATAGCAAGGTCGTGACAGCCTTATATGATGCTGCCTCCAGGACACCAAAGGGTGACTACAAGCCCAAAAAGTGAAGGGCTGACAGGATTAATTAGACATGAGTGTCCAGGAACTGACTTGACAGAGCAAACTAAGGAGGGCCAGTCAGGAGAAACTGAGGCCCATCGAAAGACCACCCCAAAAGGTGGTGACAGGAAGGTTCAGGTGGATTTTTATTTTATCTGAATTAGTTCACCCATCCCTAGAAAGAGTCAGTCTTTCGTTTTACCATATGGAACGCACCCTTAAACATTTTAAAACAATTGTTATCAAGGTGGTGAAGCAGGACCCAGCACATGTATCCCAAGGCCTATCTACACTAGGAAAATAAGGACTCTTACCACTCCAGCAGTGCAGCTCCACCGGTAGTAGAAACAGCACAGGGGTAGAGCAGACAGGGTTCAGGTATTTTCACCACCATTTTATCTAACCATTTATTTCTGGCTTTTTGGAGAAGGTTAAGATTATGCTCCTGGAGATAATGAGTGGAAAGGAACTTTCTGTACTTGATTCACTGGGAGCTCTGAGTTGAGTTAATTTTAGTTTGTGTTTGAATGTTTATTTTTTTTTAACGCTGCTGGCTTATTATGCTATTGTAAGATGTAATTATCAGGGGACCTAAATCTTTTTATAGATCTGTTTTTACTATTACTTAAATTTAAAGAAATAAATAAAACAGATAAATATCGCTAGAACCTGAATCCTATTTACAATACAATTTCCATAATTACTACATCCAGTGGAGTTACACTAGTGGAGAAGTACAGGGCCCAGTTTTCCTAGTGTACATGTAACCTGGGTGCTACAGCTATCCTCCATCAACAACCTTGGATCTACATTGTCACTAGAGCGCTGTAGGAACAGGAATTTCTGTCATGTGGAAAATTTCTCATGTCTGAAATTCTTGTCATTCAGAATTAGAACAAAAGTTGGACATGTGAAATTTTCCATGGAAGGGTCTGTAATGGGGCATACAAGCCTCTACGCAAGGCAGGATGGGGGTTAATGAGCTACAGAAGGCCAATTAGCTCCAATTAAAACACCCGTAGCAGGAAGTAGGCCTCCAGGGAGGGGCTTAAACAGAAAAGCCCTGCTCATTTGGAAGGGGCAAGCAGAGAGAGCAGATGGAAAGTGCTGTGGAAGAAAAGGCTAGGTAGGCTCAGGGACTGGGGAAGACTTATGCTAGTAGAGCTACCAAAGGAATTTACTTTATGTTGCTTTACACTCGTTTTGGACTTTGAACGCCCTGGAAAGGGTAGAACTGTCAGAGACCTAGCCTGAAGGCTTAGTCTTTGTAACCCAGAAGGCAGAGGGTAGGCAGAGCAAGACCAGCTGGGAAACTGAAGCAAGTGCTTGCTGTACCACACAATGCCAGAAGGGGGTGCTCTGGTAAAGACATGCAGTAACACACGGTGGAGAATGCAAGTAGTTCATCAGCTCCTGAAATTGAGGGGAAATGGAAGCTTGCGAGTACTGACTGACACTCCTCCCAACCTGGGTAACTGGGAAAGATATAGGAGGTGGTACCACTGGTAACTGCAGCAGCAGTAGACAGCCATGCTACAGTGGCAGCAGGAACAGTGCAAAAAGACGCAGATGCTGCTCCTGCAATTGATGGAGAGCCTGCAGGAACAGCAAGAGGTACAATTTACCACTCAACAGCCGTTGCAGGAGGCCCACTTCCAGCAACAAGAGTGGTTGCAGAAGCAGCTTGGCCAAGTTGCTCCGGGGGCTTTGGCTGATACTGGAGAGAGTAGCTTGTGCAAACTGGTCCCTCGCCTGTCAACAATGGTGGGGCCAGAGCCTGACCAGGAGGATCTTTCTCTGTACCTTTGAACAAGTGGCCAGTGCAGTGGGCTCGAAGAGTCTACCTGGAAGGCCCCCAGAGCACCATTCTGGATGTGTGAGATGCAAGCAGCCTGACTTGGTGACTGACAAACAGGCAGGCTCCTATCCTGTGGTAAAGGCTGTTCTCTTGGATAGGTGGGGACTGACAATGGAAGTGTACCAGCTTGTTTCTGGGTTGAACCATTCCCGCAGAGAGCACGACCAAGGGTGCTGGCTCAGAGGTTATGGGCATGATCATCATGCAGCGAAATCCCAGAGACCTGTTCCACAGGGAAAATTGTGGACCAAGTGGTCCTAGGACAGTTCTTGAAGGTTCTATCCACGGGAGCCCAAAACTGGGTAAGGCAATTCTAGCTTGCCTAGGCAGGTGTGGCCCCCAAGTGGGAAGAAATCTCTTCTGAGGCCAAAAGAACCAAGTGGCCCGAACGGTATGGCAGACTAGGAGTGGCCCCTAGGGGAAACCAGAAGAAGAGATATCCCAATCTGGGGAACTGCAGAGACGACCTCAATTAGAGAGGGTCCCTGAGTAGCCCAAAATGGGTGGATGCACAGAAGCTACCAAGGCCTCAGTCACTCCTACAATCTAGCAGAAGCACGTCTGGGTGCAGTCAAGGAAGTCAAGTGGTGTGCTTCAGATGCTCATGCATAGGAATATCAGACAAGAATGTGATTACCTGGGATGTTTTTACAAGCATGTTTGTGCCCTTAGGTCCTCTCAGAATGGCAATGGGATTCAGCGATATGTGGTACCAGTTTGGCTGCAGGCATGTCTGTGGAATATCTCATGAACTCAGGTTGTAGGCACACTTTTGTTTGCGGAAAATGGAGTTTTGGTAAAGAGGATGGACTGGCATCTGCCCATGCATGCTGCTTGTGGCACATGGTGAGACAAATGTTTACTACCACCCATGGCAGAGGTTGAGCTTGGAGTACAGGGCTGGAGAGGTTAGCTATGTATTGGGGTAGTAAAGGATCTTCCCTGGCTTGTGAGCTTTGGAAGTGACTGGCAAGGTTTCCCAACCCTGATGTAGAGAAAAGTAGCATCCAACCTGGCAGAAAGGAAAGGTGTCATAAATCCAGAGCAACAGCTTAGAAAATCAGTGGCCCATCAGAAGAGGAGTGAAGGAAGTGGGAGGTTCAAGTTGAGACAGCTGATGGGCCAGAGAGAAAACCCTTTATCATCTTAAAAATGTACAGAAACAGCTGAAAGATTATCAACATGAGCTGGAGTACATAAGCACCTCCCAGTAGAAGATCACTAAACAGATGACAAAACTGAAACAAGAGTTAGCACAATCTAGAGTCTAGACCGGGGTGGGCAAACTATCATGCGGCTCGGCCCCGCTCCAGCTGGGGTGCTGGATCGGGGCTGGCCACGAGGCTCGGCCCTGCTCCCGTTCTCCAAACCCCTCGATCCCAGCCCAAAGCACCCTCCTGCACCCCAAACCTCTCATCCCCAGCCCCACCTCAGAGCCCGCACCGCCAGCCGGAACCTGCACTCCCTCCCGCACACCTGCCCCAGCCCTGATCCCCCTCCCGCCCTCCGAACCCCTCAGTCCCAGGCTAGAGCACCCTCCTACACCCCAAACTCCTCATCCCCAGCCCCACCCCAGAGCCTACACCCGCAACCAGAGCCCTCACCCCCTCCTGCATCCCAACCCCAATTTTGTGAGCACTCATGGTCCTCCATACAATTTCTCTTCCCCGATGTAGCCCTCCGGCCAAAAAGTTTGCCCATCCCTGGTCTAGGCAGAGTATGGGAAACAGTACTGCTTGATGCTGGAGCAAGAATTAGCCAGGCTCCAGGCAGGGAAGAATGCCAAGGAGTGGAACCTTATGACAGAGACTGAACAGTGTACAGTAACTCATGCAGAAGCAGGAGCTATGTGGGTCACTACAGCCCATCATAAGCAGGCTAGGGCCTATGTGGGTGGCCAGGGTGAAAGTAGTGTTCCCTTGTGGAAGGGGAGTCAGGGGACAGCCCCTCTGCAAGAACAACTCATGGCCACAGAACACGCTCTACAAGCAACCCTGAGAGAAAAAGAACAGCTGACTGTGGAACATCAGACAACTCATGGAGTGGTCATCTGCCTATGATGGTTAATTAACCTGAAGGAGATTTGGAGACTGAGTGTGGAAATCTCAAAACCCCAGGGAAAGAAACCAATAGAGCCTGTTAGGTACACTCTTAAGAGGGTGGGTGTGTAACAGGGCACACAAGCCTCCAGGGAAGCAAGAAGGGGTTAATGGACTACTGAAGGCCCTATTAGCTCAAATTAAGGTATCTGGAACATGAGGTAAGCCTCCAGGAAGGAGCTTAAAAAGCAAAGCCCTGCTCAGTTGAAGAAAGCAGTAAGTGAGATTACATGTGGAGCTCTCATTGTGGGAGACATGGTTGGCTAGGGCCAGGCGCTGAGGAAGATTCGTGTCTAGCAGATCTTCCAGAAGACTTTATGTTGCTCGATACTTGTTTTGGACTTTGAGTGCCAGGGAAGGGGTAGAACTGTAAGAGACCTAGCCCTCAGGCCAAGTCTCTGTAACCCAGATGATGTTGGAGCGTGGGCAGAACAGCACAAGACCTTGTGGAAAATTAATGTAAGTGATTGCTGCACCAGACAGGGCATGAAGGGATGCTTTGGTAAGGACACGTAGCAACATGGACCTTTCCAAAAAACATCTGTTGGGAATTTTTTGAAAATTTCTGTCTCAGCTCCCTGGCAGCCTACAGGGGGTTGTCGAGGAGCCTAAGGAGACGGGTGGGCAAGCTGGCAGGAAAGGAGGCAAGCAGGCTAGGAATTAGGTCTCTAACAAGTGAGCAAGTATTCAGAAGGCCCTTGAGGAATCTCAATACTGACTAATGCTATTCTTGCCACAAGGGTGCCTGAGCCCTACTGGGAGGGCTGGTAGGCCTGTCAGTGATGTCAACCTTGGTCCTCAGAGGAAAGGTTTTTTGCTTGAAGGTGGTGAGAACTTACAGCCTGGCGATGGAGAGAACAGCTAGACCTCCCCATAGGCAGTGCTGAGGAACACCGTACTCTCGGTAGCAGGGTCTGTATCAGTACTGGCACCTGTCTTGTTATTGATGATGGTCATGTTTTCCTGGTGGCTTATCTTCTGTTATAGGTATCGATGCCAAGGGGTGCATCACTGGAGTCAATGCAGGCTCACCAGCCCTCAATATCATGTGGAGCTTGGTGGCTCGGTCCCCTGAGGCTTTAGGTGGTCTATCTTTATGGGGAGGATACTGAAGTGTGCCTGGTGTGCCTGCCTCTTTGTTTGGAGCAGCCCGTTTGGTGTCAGACTTCAATATCAGAGGTGTCTGTGGCATTGGTATGGTCTGATTTGGTGTTGGGGTATCAGTGCTGATGTTTGTGTTTGTGCCAGGTCTTTCCTTGGCATTATCTTCTCTGCACTCGTCTTCAGAGTTGCTTGTCTGTGAGATAGTGTGCTGGATGAGCCTGGCTTTTCTGCTACCTGGACCATGGAGCTCGTCTCCGCAGAATCTGAAGATATCTTTACAGATTTCTCCAAGAAATGAAGATTCCACTGTGTCTTGCAATTTGTGGGTTCTCATGGAGAATGAAAGGCACACTTAACATCTACTCAGTATGTGGGATTCTCCTAAGCAGAAGAGCTGCTGCTGTATCCATCTTTCAATGGAATTAACCCATTGCAGGACAGGCAGGGCTTGAAACCCAAAGGTTTTGAATCTGCCATTTTGAGAAATCCCGTGTGTGTGCGCGCGCGCGCTGTACTGGGGGTCTGAATATCAGTCTTCAGTCCAGATGCATTGATATTGTTCACGGTAGGTGCATGTCCAAGAATCAGAAGACTTCTGAGGGTTTAAAGAAATTTAGCCAAAGCTAAGACCTAGTGCGTCAGATGTGCCCTTTATGCCCTCGTACGGGAGCATGAGTTGGCACAGAGTTCATGAGTGGCCCCAACAGTCATGGCTATTAAAAAAAATTTGATCTCATGCACAAGATGCACATGCACCTAAATTAGGATCCACATTGATGCATACTTGAAGAAGAAAAAATAATTAACATTTATTTGAATTATTTGATTAACATTTATTTTACCAACTTTTCTGTTAAATAGCGAGCAGATAAACATTTTACTATAGAAAAGTGAATAGTGTTTTCTTCATTAACCCAATGATTTATTTCACCTTTTACATCCAGTTCAGCAATATATTTAAGCACATGCTTAAGTCAATCCCTACTTAATAAAACACTTAAACACATGCTTAACGGTAAACATGTGTTTAAGTTTAATTGAATTCCACATTCTTAAGTGATTTGCTGGATTTGGGCCTGAATGGGGTGCCATACTTGTACTTCTGCTGCTAGAAGAGGATATAAATATTTTAATAAAGAGGGTGATAAGGAGAACATTCATTTCTATTCATCCAGGTCAGGAACTCTACTTCCAACAATCTTATTTAAAAAAGTAGACCCTTCCAACTGTGCACTTGGGTGGTATTCTTATAACTGTGACACTCTGCCCCATATTCATCACAGTGGTATAATTATGATATGATTATGACATAATTATGATGCATCTTGTGCAAATGTGTCATGTGAAATGTCTATGGAAAAGTTATGATTTGTGATTATCCTATTTGTATGAATATATCATTTTGTATCTGGAGTTATGAATATTGACTACATATTTCTATATCTAATGCATTTACTCCTTGGTAACACTCAAAGGTTCATTTGCATTCAGGCTAGTCGGCACATCATGAATGGCCTACTCAAGTGGAATGACCCATCAGCAAAGACAGTGGGCCACCGAAGGCTTGTCCTCACTTGGCAACGCTTCAGCCAGCCTATGAATAATGGCTGCTATGACTCAGCGACGCATGCAAGGGCATGTGAAAAGACCACATGATACTGAACTTCCTTTTGGTACCTGTATTTTTCCACAAACTGGGCTGGGAACCCAGCTTAGAACAAAGGGGTTCCCGCCCTATGGAAAAACTATAAAAGAAGGAAGTGACATCACCAAGGGGCCTCACTTTCTCCACAACTCAATACCTGAAGATACCTTGGAGGAATAAAGACTTTGAACTGGGGAACTGCTGGTCCCAGGCAGGAAAGAAGGAAACCTTGCCTGTATATGAAACATCAACAAACTGCTTGCACTATCTAACTGGGTGCAACACTGATTCAAAAACTGTGTAGTATATTAGGCTTAGATTGCATTTTTGTTTATTTGCTAAGTAATCTACACTTCTACCCCGATATAACGCTGTCCTCGGGAGCCAAAAAATCTTACCGTGTTGTAGGTGAAACCGTGTTATATTGAACTTGCTTTGATCCACCGGAGTGTGCAGCCCTGCCTGCCCGGAGCACTGCGTTATATCCAAATTTGTGTTATATCCGGTCGCATTATATCGGGGTAGAGGTGTACTTTGTTCTGTTTGCTATCACTTAAAATCATTTAAATCTATCTTTCTGTAGTTAATAAACTTGTTTTATGTTTTATCTTAACCAGTGTGTTTTTGAGTGAAGTGTTAGGAAATCTTATCTCTGTTAACACAGGCGACTACATACTTCCCCGTATCGGGTGGGGGGAGGGAGGGAGTGGATTAATTGAGCTTGCCTTGTACAGATCCCTCTGCAGAGCAAGACAGTATAATTCTGGGTTTATACTCCAGTTGGGGTGCAAGGCTGGAGAGCTGGGAAATTGGCTGGTGCTTCCATTGTTGGTTCATGAGTAGCTTAGATAAAGCATTCAGATGACTCAGCTGGGTGTGTGGAGCCACCTGCTGTCGTATTGGGTGATAATAGCCAGCCCCTCTGGGCCCTATGTGTCACCAGCAGAGCAGAGGGAGAAGCCAATCCACCTGAATAGCTAGGGGGCACAGCAGTTCCAACAGCTTCCAGGCTTCATCCCGGGGTACAGCCTGTCACACTAATCTGTCCTGATCCTACCAATGGAACTTGATGGGCAAAACCTAGCACCTGTGTGGAGCACCACTGACTTCAAAATCTTCAGTGGGGTTCTGGGTGCAGGGGTAAGCCAATACGATTCCCTTGCAGGACTGGAGACACAAAATCTCTTTTGCAGTCAGAACGCTGCACGAATGTTCCACCTTAAAACAGCCTTCTATATTTGTTGGTCATCAAGTTTATTGTTTTACACTGTTCTATTAAAGTACTTTTCCCATTTATTAGTTTACACACTTAAAAGCATCTAAATTGAGTTGCAATTATTCTTTACTATTTGAAGAAATCCAAATTTGGTATTAGCAGAGGAAATTTGACATTTTCTGTTGTTCAAATAATTCACTTATTTCTGAATATAAGGGGTTTCAAAACCTAATGCTTGCACTAACCCACTGCTAATCGTTACTAGTTGGAATATTTTTTTCTTTGAAAAGAGTACTTTTTGCCTCTTTTGTTATAATTCTATCCTGATTCTACCTATGGATAATAAGTCTACAAAAACTTTACTTCCTATAAGTTTGATTTTTCAAAAGCTTTCAGCTATTTCTCCCATCACTTTCACAGCTTATTCACATGGTATCTTTTGTCCTTTACCCTACTTGTGAAAAGGAATTTCAATTGTAACTTGGTCATTGATTTCTTCATAGTTGTTTCTGTGTATTTCCTATATATTACATAATTATATACAAAAAGCTAATGGAATGAGAAATATTTTAAGTACAGAAACAATCACACACGGGTAACTTAGGCTCCCACAACCTTAACTCTGTCCCCTTGCATTACAATGGGTACTTTCATTATTTGGTTATGCAATATATATGAATACAGTGCTACAAAATAATATATATAAAAGCCTCGAATTACAGAAAAGAATGTAGTTTTCAAATATACACAAATACCTATATCCTAGACCCCAGCATGCAACCCGAGAGGCTGGGCTGTACATCATAGGCAGAAGAAAAAGTCCTTCAAAACTCAACAGTGCAGTCATAGTGGAAATACTGACCCTAACTCTGCCTCTAAAGAGTCACTTTTCTTAAAGCCAATACTTTTCTGTTGCTCTGGCAAGTCTCAACCCTTGTGTATTTCAGATTTAATGATACTGTGACCAAATAAAAGACCTGAAAGAAGCAATACAAATCCCAGAGGGAAGCTAATCCCAGAGTCCTCAGGTAGAGGAAGCAGAGGAGAAACTTGCTGGTGAACTGGGGTGGGGAGTAAAGAGGGAGGCAGATATAGGAGTCTAACCTAGAGTTCACACCAGAATTGGAGGAGAAGACTGTCCAAGTAACTTTTGGCCTAATAATCTTTTTGGCCATTTAAAAATACAAGCACTTCCAAGGGCTTAGAGGACCCTGGACCGCTGCTGAAAGTTGCTCCCCCTCCCACATGAAATCTGAAATAGCACCTCTGTGCTGCTGTGGAGTGAGCGCAGGGCAGGCTTTGCAAAAACCACACAGGGCCTCCCTCCTACCACTGGAGGGCCAGGCCCCGACTCCCCCACCCTTCTGGGTCTATTTACTGGATCACAACATGCCATCAAAGTTTAAAAATTGGTTCTGAGCCCAAAAGGTTTGGGACTTTTGGACTGGACTAGACGATCTATCTAATGGTCCCTTCTGGCCTTAAAATCGATGGAAAAAAACTCAGTTCTACTGATGCACAAGCAGGAACAGAATCCAGCTCGCTGTCTCTTACCTGTGCTGACTCTGCAGGGCTAACAAATAAAAAGCAGTATCAACATACTCTTCTCATTAAAGGCAGTCGATAGATTGGCAAGCGCTAAGAGGATCCATCCTCAATCCACTTACACTGCTACACCCCTTTGAACTAAGAGAAAGCTGGCTGGGGGACAGCTGAGTCCCCATCTGGATTTTCAGCATCACTATCTTCTCCTCTTCTTCATTGTAAGCCTGGCCCCTGAACTTCACAGGAGTTCAGAAAGACAGTGTGGAGCATCAGCTCACTATGTGGCACTATGAGGGATCTTCATTCTACAGCAGTTGTGTGTGTAAGTGCCAGGAGTGACTCTACGGTGAGCAAGTGGCAGGTGTAGGCACATTGTGACCATGGGATGAGGTATCATGAATGTGTATTACACAGCACATAGTTGTGTAGATGCTGTTGAGAAGGTGTCATAGAATGAAATGACAAGGTTCAGCGTGGGGAGAGACATAAAGGGGTAGATAAAGGGTGAGTGTATGTGAAGAATATTACATAGGGAGTGCAGACAAAAAGTTGAAAAGGTGGAGAGGTGAGAAATAAGGGGTGTTGAGAAGCAGCGTGGGGTTGAAATTAAATAAGGGGATGAAAAATAATGATGACAGGTGGAAACAAGGGGAGCAGCAGGCAGAGAGGAAAAAGTGAATGAGGAAGAGAAAACAGACATGTTGGGGAAGATGGAGAGAACTCAGGAAGGGAAAGAGATGAGCATGGACAATGTAAGGAAAGTGATGAGGGAGGAAATGAAGGAAAGGGAGAAGAAAATAGGTAGTGGTAGGAATACAGGAAGAGCTGAGTATAAAAATGGAAAGGAGGAGAAAAATTTAATGATCATAGGAACACAGAAATGAGAAAGAGGAGAAGGGATGAAAGAAATGGATAAAGAAACATAAGAAAGTAATTAAAGCAACAAAAAGAAAAATAATTTATCTTAAAGATATAAAAATATATTAATTTAAAAAAATCTTTGGCTCTTCTCCGCTCTGCGAGACCCATGCAGGGCCTCTCCACTAAGGGCTAGTCTACACTTACCGTCCGGATCGACGCGGTGAGTTTGACTTCTCGGAGTTCAAACTATCGCGTCTGATCTAGACGCGATAGTTCGAACTCCGGAAGCGCCGCGGTCGACTCCGGTACTCCACCACTGCAAACGGCGGTGGCGGAGTCGACCTTGGAGCCGCGGAGTTCGACCCCGCCGCGTCTGGACGGGTGAGTAGTTCGAATTAGGGTACTTCGAATTCAGCTACGCTATTCACGTAGCTGAATTTGCGTACCCTAATTCGAACCCCCTTTTTAGTGTAGACCAGGCCTAAGTCTTAATAGCTTTTTTTTTTTTTAAACTTAAATCTGCCCCTAGATGACTCACCCATGGATAGCATGAGACACAGAGGGAGTCGATATGTTGGATAAGAAGATGCAACATTTTACACAATTACTTTTCACAGCAGTGCCACACATTAACAAGCAGCACGGCCACAATCAGCAAAGTTATTTATAAAATGTTAATTTAACTATTCTAACCAAGTCCCTCTTACCACATCCCCTGAATGAAGCAATGCCTCTTTCTTCCTATTGCAACCACAAATGAGCTCCCCCATTCTGGCTGCTGCTAGGGCAGCCTCGCTCTCACTTCTGTTAGCTTGCTGCAGGGAAGGCCACTCTCCCAGCTGTTTGGCTGCTGGGGGAGGGATCTCTACCAGCCTTCCCACTCAAAATATGTGGTGATGGTGGGGTACCAAGAGATTTCTTCTCTTCCTTCCTGCATTGTGTGTGGGTGGTGCTTGGAAGCTAACAGAGGTCTGGGAACTCTAAAGTAGTGTGGCAGGTCAGTTCAGGGGGGAAAAAATCCACAATGAGAGAGTGGGCTTCGAGAAACTGGGACATAAGACCATGATCTAAATCTGGTTAGGTGGCAAAAATAATTAATGACCCCAAAATTTTAATACTGACACCAACATTTTTAACTGCAATTTGAGATTTGGAATGTGTTCCCTCTGAATTTGCTGTGGTTTGGGTTGGAACCACTCTCTCAGTGACTCAGAGGAACTAGAATTTCACTCCCTCATCCCTGCAAAAACTTATTTGTTCTGACCAATATCATCTATTTGCAGGTTCTGGAGGCACTTGGGTTTCAGCCTCTCTCAAAGCATGCAGTTAATTCCTCACACAAAAAACTCTCCCTGTTTGATATGATTTTTTAAATATATAAACATATATGGCATATAGGCAGATTAGTTTTATACATATACACAAATGTATCTACATACACTACATAACACACCAACATAAAACAAAACAAAAAATTCTATCATGCAAAGTCAGTAAAAAATGTCATTTAAAAATATATGTCCAGTACTATAATAAATAACTGCTATTCAGGGAAAAATCCAGTATTCCCTGATAATTTGGGAATCAAGCTACAAAAGTTAGACATTTTGTCCTTTTCTTAACAACACTTGACGGCATTTTTATTTGGGTTGTAAACTAGAGTTTAGATTTTATAATACTATAAATACTAAAAACAAAGAATATTAACAATTTTTAATACTGCCTCTAAATTAATATATCACATTTTACTGGAATAAATTTTAATATTGATTGCTCAGCTTTGAAAAGTTATGGACAGAGTTACTACCATATGCATGGACTGTTCCAATTTTCTTCTGCAAGCAGTATTAAAACTGAAGCATGACAAGCTAAGGAGAAAAAACCTGAGTTTTAAACATGCACAGCCACACACTTAAACAGAATGATAAGCCTTAGAGGAAAACAAAGGGATACCTACTTTCTGCTGCTAGAAGTCCTAGTAGGAAGGCAGCATTTGGACAAACAACAACAGTATGAAGATTTCAGAACAAGCAAGTTTAAAGCTGCAACTCGGCACACTAATTTAGCCACAAATAGTATGAACAAACTCAAGACTTTTTTTTTTATATAAACTTTGTATGTGAGACAAATGGCACTTAAAAAAAAAACATTTGGGATTGGGGCCAGTAGCACATTTGCACACTGTCAGGTATCTGAAACTCCTATATTCGGACACTGGCTGAAAATTAAAATCCTAACCAACATTTATACTGTACAGGACATCAGAAAAAAAGATCAAGTAAAATTCTCAATGAGTGGAGAACTGTTACACTTTCTCCTTCAATTTCTAAGATTTCCTTCCTCTTTCAAAACTTTTTATGGTACACAGAAGCAAGTAAGGCAAGAAAAGACAGTCAGACTTTGTAATCGTATTAATATTATATTTACTACTATCACTTGAATTTTTCAAACATTGATGATTAAAAAATTGTTAACTAAAGAATCTGAAAAAATTGGTTATGATGATTTAGCATTGCTAACTATATTATACTGTACCTGGTAATGATGGAGACCACTAGTATTTGAACTGCAGACTAAGACCTTAGCCTAGAAACACTTATGCAATGAATAGTTCCATAGAGTTCCATGAGACTACTCAAGTGCATAAAATTACTCACATGCATGTCTGCAGCACTGGAGCCTAAATCTAACCATTTATCCTTCTCTCCCACAGAGACAGGCTGGAAGGTTTGGCTTTCTTTTTTCCTTTCAGTTTTAATTATCAAGAACTTAATCATCAAGAGTTAATATTGCTAAATTTCTATAATTTACTATGACATAATAGATTCTAAAAGAACAAATATTTACCCACAATAATCTTGAGGCAAAAGTCATTTTCAAATTGCATTTATAAATAGAAGCCTATATGAAGCCATTGTCATGCCATTTACCCAAAGGATCCAAAAACACTGATGTGGTCTTAAAATGTCAGCTTTATGTTCTGTGAGAAACTGCTGCTTGCATTAAGTTAAACATTTACCACAGACCTCAGAAAGCAAATAGATACTCAGGAAATACTGCGAAAAGCTGTACAGTGCAAGCTGAACATGTACACTTGGTCAATCACCCTTTTAGATACATGCTGCTGTACCTTCTTTGTGGTTTAAAAGCAACATTTGTAAATTGTCTTGCAAGAAAATCCAGAACTATTTGAAATGGACAAAATAACTAATAATGAAATGTGAAGTAATTAGTGTCTCTCTCTCTCTCTCTCTCTCACCAACAGAAGTTAGTCCAATTAAAGATATTACCTCACCTGCCCTGTCTCTCTAATATCCTGGGGCCAACACAACTGCAAAGCATGAAGTCACTGTGAAATGACAAATGATCCTTACAATGCATGAGCACTACAACTGAATAGCTCAAATGTGTATTTATAAATCCTCCACAATAAAAGATAAAGTATGCTTTTCTTTAAAAATCAATTACCTGATTTTCAAAGTCGGTGAGCACCCATTGATTTCAGTGGGTTTTGCAGTTGCTCAACAGTTCTGAAAGTCAGGCTCAGGGCCGGCTCCAGACTCCAGCGCGCCAAGCAGGCGCGTGGGGGGGCATTGTCCTGGCAGGGCGGCATTTGGCTCCGGCGGACCTTCCACAGTCATGCCTGCGGGAGGTCCACCGGAGTCCCGGGACGAGCGGACCTGCCGCAGGCATGACTGCGGAGGGTCCCCTCTTCCCGCGGCTCCGCTTGAGCTCCCGCAGTCATGACTGCGGCGGGCGCGCTGGTCCCGGGACTCCGGTGGACCTCCCGCAGGCATGACTGCGGATGCTCCACCGGAGCCGTGGGACCACGGGACCGTTCGCAGCCACTTCTGCCCCGGCCGCGGGACCGGGGAAGAGCGGCGCAGCGCGCCGCCCTGCTTGGGGCGGCGGAATTTCTAGAGCCGCCCCTGGTCAGGCTACAAAAAGGTGTTTGGAAGTGAAAAAGTTACAGTTGATATTGTTATCTTTATGGGTTTTTCTATTTATTGGCTAAGCACATGGGCTTATTGTGGGGCATAAACCCTGAAATTTTGAATTCAGGTAAAAAACTTAAGTATCCAGCATCAGCAAAATCTCTTTCCAGTTCAGCTTCCAAAGCTAACAGCTATTCAAGCAATTCCGTGACCTTTCTATGGTCTGCCACCTAGTAGATGACCGAGGAAGTTAACTCAGCAGAAATGAACTGCTTCTTATTGCAGCAATATCATGTGAAAAGAAAAACAAGGTTTTAATGTTTGTTAGTGCAAGAGTCTTTTATTTTTGGAACACTGACTCTCACATAACATCTTGAAGGTGCTAAGTATTAGAAATATATGTGATCCTTAACTTTGAATAAGAAACAGTCATAAAATGTTTTATTTTAAAACTTGCTTTATTTCTAGTAGGACTTACTGAATGTAAATATTCACTGTTAATTTAACATGTATCACAGAAAAATCCGTAAACCACTATTTTATTATTCACCTTCAAATTCATCAAGACTCACTTCTGCAATTTAATCTACAGAACACTATCAGTTGATAACAGCTAGGCAAGTGGCAAGCTGCAGATAACCTACAAAGCTGCATGCCTTTTATATTGTTGTCTCATCCTCTCTCTTCTGCACCTCCTCCCTGTATGTTTGGTTCATCCACCTGTTGCATCTTGTCATTAGAGGAGACGTGCTGATGAAGGAGAGAACAAGTCATCCCAAACAGGACAGGACATTAGGGAAATGATTATGTATTGACCAGTGGGCTGGCTGGACCAAGATCCAGTGCAACTTCCAGTAAGCAGGAAAGAAAGGGAGATTTAAAGTGGGGGGAAATAAACCATATAAAATTATCAGCATCTCCCTTTTCATTTCTGTTTGATTCACTTATATGTTTTGCCGCTGATCACTGGACAGCACCCAGTGTATCTAGCATCTACTGGAGAATTGCCTATTTGCTGAATACAGTGCCCTAAACTTTGAGGCTGTTACTCCATCAGTATAGGCTGGAGGTTCAAAGTGCTCCCTCACCTGTGTAGTAGGGCCCACCTTCAAGGAAGGGAGAGCAATGGAAGGGGTGGTGGGGTGCCTGAGAGATGCCCCAAGCCCGTGTCCCCACCCCCAAGGGTGCACTGCCCCAGGCAGATGGAGGGACAGGAGCTCCCCATAGTGGCCCAGTCTCCCCAGAGAGCTCTTACTACTGCCGAGCTCCAGCCCCCCGCCCCTTCTGGCGGAACAGGCTGGCACTGCTCCTAAGCCTCGGGCAGGCGTGGAGTGGTACCACAGGGAATCCAGGACAAATGCCGTCCCAGAATCATTCAGCCTACTCCATCATTTATTTTTAATGACAAACTTCTCAAATCATGGGATTTTATCAAAGAGGTAAACAAACAGGCAAATGGCATTTTAAATACTAAATCTTCAACTTGGAGTTTCTTATCTGAAATCCCATTATTGCAAAATGCAAAGGCATAACCATTTAGGCTGGGAATTACAGAGGAGCCCCAGGGGAGTTAGATGTTCACCAGGGCCGGCTTTAGGCACTGCGGGGCCCGATTCGAATGAGCTGCCTCTGAAGACAGCGGCGGGACTTTGGCGGCAGCTCAATTGGCTGCTGGTGCCTTTGGCAGCATGTTGGCAGAGGGTCCTTAAGGACGTTGCGGGGCCCTCTTAGGGGCACAGGGCCCGATTCGGGGGAAATCGAGGGAATTGCCCTAAAGCCAGCCCTGATGTCCACCTCCCACTGAAATTCAATGGAAGTTGGGTGCTGTCATAGAGAAGCCCTGCCTGGAACACCCTCAGGATACACATGACAGACATGCCTGCTCAGTTTCCCTCCTTCAGAGTGCCCAGAAGTAGTTCAACTAGTTGTGGGGTTCATTTATTACAAGAGCCCCATGTACATAAAACAAAAGTCCCACAACCATAGTCCAGATTCCCCTCATCAGAGTCCAGAGAGTACATGCAACATACCACCCCAGCATCTATCACCAGGTCCTGGCTCTTCAGCACAGTCCTCTCTTGCCTTTGTACCAGGACAGCCTCCCCAGCACTTCCAAGTGGAATGCAGCCTTGCTGTTCCCAGCAGGAACCCCACAGCCTCTCTACTGGGAGCATCCTTGCCAGGGGAGCATCCCTTACTCCCCAAAGGCCCTCTCAGTTCCTGTGGGTCCAGCTCTTGGAACCCGGAGATGTCAGTGAGTAAAAGCTCCTCCACTGCTCCCGTGCCTTCAGAACTCTCCAGCCCTCAGCTCTGGCTCTCCAGGTTCGAGCTGGAAGGCAACTCCCTCTGCTTCTCCTGCCTTCAGCCCTGGCTCTCTGGCTTGGGGTTGACAGTGAGCAAATCGATCTTTGCTGCTCTCCTGCCTTCAAGTCTTCTCCTAGGAACCACTTTCTACTTCTTTCTGGGACTCTTCCAATACCCTGGTCTCAGGCAACTCTCACCTGCCCCTGACTAACCCAGTCTGCTCATCAGGTTGCTCACACCCTCTTAAAAACAGGAGCACCTGCTTTGGCTTTGGCTAGCCACCCTGTGACAGGTGCTTAATTCCTTCAGGATCTTTTGAAAAATCCCATCTTTAAGAACTGGTGTAGTCTTTACAAGTAGGCTTCAAACATTTGACAACACAGCAAATATGTAATCGAAGTACCTTTTTGAAGGGGGAGAGGGAGATCAAGTTCTTTATCTGGCCTAGTTATTTCAGAAAGCTGAAAGTTGCACTATGGTTCTTTTCCTGAAAGCCTCGGGATTTTTTTCTAAGTTAATTATCTGAGTGAGAAGCTCTCTGAACTAAACAATTTAAATTAGTCAGTCAGGCATCTATAAAAATATCCCCTGCGAGCAGTTTCTCAACCTTTCGGTTGCAACCTCCAAGGAGATCAACAACTGTTGTCTTGGAGCAGGAGCCTGTTCCAGCTTCCTCCCAGAGGAACTCAAACTACTGCATCAGTTACTCCAGAAATTAATAAGAGGTTCCAAAGGATCCAGCAAAAAAGGGCTGAGCACATATGTAAATATCTGGCTACATGGTTCCTGAAAGAAAAAAAGTTGAGAACCTGTGCTTATGACATTATTTGCAACCCCAAACCCAAATGAGGAAGACACACATCCTGTTGATGCAAGCCTGAATCTGAAATGAGGAACCTTGCTATTCCTGTAACAGAAAAACTGCAGACATGTATGTGGCCTACTTCTGTGACCATGACTGTGGAAGCAGCGGGAAACAAAAAGTATCTTTTAAAACACTCCAAATAATCCTAACTGATGTCCAATCAAACACACTGGAAAGATCTCTCTGTAAAACGATACATCAGATCCCCTTCTGTACAATACATAAAATGTTCAAATCTGAGTGCCTAGAGTGCCCACGTCCATATTTAGGCAGCTAAATGAGTGGTGTAAAGTTCCTATTGACTTCACTGAAAGTTGTGAGTGCTAAAAACATCTGACAATCAACCTTTTTATTTGGGCACGTACACTTGAATATTCCAACTCTATGTAAATAAAATTAAATAATATTTAAAAAATTTACTTTTCCACTATTTTTTCTCTGCCATAGTTAACATTTGCAAGCCCCTTCCACCTCCTTCCTTATAGAAATATTAGGACAGGGAATGAGAACTTACCCTTCCCCACCAATCCAAAATACATAATTAATTCCCTGAGACATTTTCTAGTATACTAAGCTTTCAGGCCGTCACATTGACACATGCTGCAACATTTGAATTGCAACCATTGTTTATTTGTTAAGAAATCTTGTTTAGATGATAATTTACAAAAAGCAGAAGTAATTCTATTGGTCTCGTGTTTTCTAAAAGCGTATTTATACAAAACCTAAATTCTGGAACATCTTTGACATGTCAATAACCCTGTAACAGGAGATTTAAAAAAAAAAATCCAGTTCCAGAAAAGGAGACCAACAAGCTCCTAATATACAAAGATACAATGAAAAACATTCGCAGGGAAGAACCACCCTAATCCCACTAAGGGTACAGAGCATAATTTGAAAAAGCTCTCAGATTCAAGTCATGTAAATAGATAGATATAGGTTATGCCAGCCTTTGTAATGAAACACTGTCAGGTTGAATACAAATCCAGGAGGCTCTATATCATTCTGAAGAAGCATTCACTGGACACTCCCTTGTAGAGCCACTATAAATGAATAGCACTGAAATGCTCACACAAACTCTAATGTACATGCTGCTCTATGACAGTATGGGAAATCAGCAAACAATATGGGACTAAAGCCCGTAAAGATTTAAAACTCAATGTGAAAGGTAAATATGCTTTCAATGAAATTACCTGAGGAGGTAGGGTCTTCAGAGAAGTCTGGCAGCTCTTCAGGGGGATCCCCATAGAAGGAATTGAATTTGTGGCTTGATACTGCTGCTAGTACTGCCCCCTGAATAAACAACACAAGTCTCAGTCATAAGCAGTAGGTCAACAAAACATGTTTACAAACACTGTGGATCAGTCAGGCCTGAAGGCCCCAAGCCCTCCCAGACTATTCTTCTTGTTGGAGTTACGAGAGAGATTTCATGGACTCCGTCAATGACCTGACTGCTGCAGTGAAACAAATCTCACAGCACAGCCAGCTATGTACTATTCCAAAGGATTGGATATGGCAACCTGCCTCTCTGTGATGGATATGGCAAAAGTGCAGCATTTATTTTTAAATTATTGGGCTGCTGCTGCTTCCCCATAGTCCTCAGATTAATGAAGAGCAGTGGAGAAAAAGACAAAATGCCCCAAAGCACAGCTTTCACTAGTGCACAAGTAGAGAACAATGGAAACCAAAGCCCCCTGATGTAACAAGAACTGCAAGCCCTACTTGACAAAGATAATGTCACCCTCCAATGGAGCTGGTTTAAATTTTTTTTTTTTTTTTTTTAAAAAGAGCCTGAATGGACAGATCTAGTCTTGAAGGCTCAGAAGAGAAGAAAGGATGTTCAGAAAAACGGTACATTGATGAGTTGATGAGGAAAGCAGGCAAACCTGCTGGCAAGGCAATGACAGTCACCCTCAGGAACTCATTCACTTTACATGGGCAAAAAGGAACTGGCAGCTAGAGCATTAAGAGTCAACTATATTCCACCACAGAAGAAGGTTTAGAACTTTGAGAAGTTTCTGCCTTCATCATAAGCAGGAGAACAAACCTCAAGAGTAGGCTCTTCCACAACTGTATCTTTGGAATGTGTTAAATGCTCTCTCTGAGTTTCATCTAATTCACCCCATACAATCAATAGTTATTTGGGTATGCTGCTGTCTAGCAATGGAGGACCTTTTTTCAGCCAACCCTACTTTTAATCTACAAATTAGCAGGCAAGGAGTATAGTCTAGCATACAGTGGGCTGCATCATTCCTTCTGATACTACATGTGTGTTCTTCACCAGGAAATTTTTTTTACTGACACTGACTAGCCTCCTCCCACAAACTTTAAAAAAGCTTATCACTTAAGTATTTCAGGACATTATACAGAAATACTGTACACACTGGCCTTAAAATAACAGTCAGAACCAGAGAGAATGAGCTATGATGATGATGATAAAATAGCCCTTGTTTATTTTCTACTCCCTAAAATGCCTTGCTGTGTTTAGACTGAAATAAATTAGGCACCTTACTGTCTTATTTGGAAAAAGAAAACATTTAATAGTTTTTGGAGTGTTCCACTCAAATCACATGGTAACCTACTGCTCATGTGTCACTGAGGTTACCAGTATGTTTCTTAATTATGTGAGCTCTCTCTCTCTCTCTCACACACACACAAATCATAATTTCAGTAAACAAATTACTTTAATATAATTGTGGTACAGATATATGTAGTTTACTGCTCAAAGTAGCAGTCATATTTAAATTTATAGGCATTTATTTTTTGGACTCCTTACACTACTTAGAAACGCTGGTACACATGAAATAAAAGTCAGGCTTTTAAAATAGGTTAACCTCATTATGTGGACATGTTAACAATTAACAGAATTATTAATATCAAGGGATGATCAATGAAGAATCAACGCATAACACATTATTAACACATAACATAGAACTGTGAAGATGTATACTGCGAGAAAGAGAAAAAGGATGCATTGCTGCTTCTTTTATCTTTTTGGTTTGCAATTGTGATTCACAGGTATTGCTCAAGAAAGCAAAGCCAGCTGACAGTTTTCTTAAATTGGTGGAATTTTGCATTATGCCTTTAGAAACCTTCCAGCAGCTTAAGAAAACATGAGGCCTTTTATGTAGTTATTACTTGAAATATTACTGATAAAAATATTGCTTCATCTAAGACAGTTATAGTGGAAAATTTAAAAATAGTTTAAAGTGAATTAAGCAGGAAACCTGTGGTTTGTAGTTCTGTATGTTTATGAAAGTTAAAGATCTGATCCTTAACTAAAATCAAGGAAGAAGGGCAGAGCTTGGCTGTGGAAATGAGAAACATTAGTTTATCTTATTTATTTTTGGAACGCCCATTGTGTCAAAGAAGAATTGCAATATTCTTGGACTTCAGCTCTAAAATGCCAAAAGGTAACATTAAAGATTCACAGTCAGCAAAGACTCATTTTTGTTTAAGTGGATCTCGTGTAGTAACAAGTATGAAAATAGCTGTTGTCCCAAAACCACATTGAGACCACAGTTTTTCACTTAATGTCAAGTGTAATAGTAATAATTGGAGATATACCAATCTCCTAGAACTGGAAGGGACCTCGAAAGGTCATTGAGTCCAGCCCCCTGGCCTTCACTAGCAGGACCAAGTACTGATTTTTGCCCCAGATCCCTAAGTGGCCCCCTCAAGGATTGAACTCACAACCGTGGGTTTAGCAGACCATTGCTCAAACCACTGAGCTATCCCCCATGAAGGACTATTTTTTGTTTTAAATCATGTTTTTAGTGTCTGATTGGTTTCAGTGGTGCTAAATGACCCTGATCAACTAACCTCTGATATAAAAAAAATCCCAGAAGCTCTCATAGAATGCAGAAGATATTAATTTATGCAATGAGGCCTAAAACTGTACAACCTAAGCTTGTAAAAAACTAAAATATAGTAATTTTCCCAGAAGAAGGGCCAGATACTGCCTTTAAAGCACAGGGTTGTGCTGAGGAAAGAGCTGAACTCCAGCATCCCAGGTAGCGCTCTGAGTGGCACTGTGCCTCAGGGAGCAATCTGGTGCATAAGAGGGAATTTGCTGCTGTTTTACCCATTAAGAGACTGTAGTGTACATTCCTCTTTGAGGCTAGTCAGCTATAGTGATCGCTACTCCCATTTGGAGTGGCTTGGAGGCCATAAAAGAGAGAAGTCTCTGTGCTCAGGAGAGCTTAGGGCCTGCAACTGTGACTGGCGTCTGCATGGGGGAAAGGGAAGGTATTTTTAAGCTTCCATAAATTCTTGTGCACCTGCACATAGGCAGCCACAGTATGACCCTATGTATAAAACATTAAAAAAAAAAAAAACAACACACCACACCTGGGGGGAATTAAGTAGGTGAAGGGAATTTGGCAGATTTTTTATTCAGATAGATGGTTAAGACAGGTAAACACTTCGGAGTATATACACATTTGGAACAATTATACCAGAACAATTTTATTTGAAATAAGTGCAGAGAAAGAGACACAAAGAATAAATTCCTGAGCTCTTTGGTTGGCAAGGTAGTTCTGATAAAAATGATAATTCTAAGATGCAAACATGCTCTATATGTTTGCGAGTCTCGCATAATGTCCCCAATAGTCTGGGCAAAAGATCAAATACCATGGTATATAAACCAGTATACAAGGAAAAAATAATCAGGGATAGACAGTGGTATTAAGCCACATCAATGATAGTATGGAAAAGTGCCACCCTAATACAGATCTCCCAAATGCATCAAGTTGAGACAGGTACAGTGGCTCTGTGAGCACAGAGTAAACAAAGCAGCTGCTATTATAGCCTCTTTTCTCCTTACTCTGTTTGGGCAGGCTAGCATCTCTAGAGATGGCAACCTGAAGCATTCTTTACATTGAGCACAAGGATTGCCACTGTGCTGCACTGTGCAGGGAGTGAGAAAGAAACCTCTGAATTCTCTCACTTGTGCAGGGTTGGGCACAATCTGGTCCCTAGAGAGAAAATTAACACTTTAATGGATCAATACAAGGAAGATAGTACAGCTGTCCCAGTTTTTTAACAACTCCTTGAATTCTGAAACAAGCAGTGGTTCCAATGATTGTTTCTGGTTACAAAGGTTACAGTACATTATATGGTAACCAAATAACTGTAAAACTAACATTTTCAGTTAGGAGATGTGCTGCAATTCTGGCGAAATTCAGAAAACAACACTCGAATCTCTCTGGTATTTAACTCAGACATATCAATATGAAGATATGATAATCTCAGACCCCCCAGTAGTCGTTATGTGAGGAATTTCAAAGTTAGAAAAAATAATGAAATACTAAGAGTATCTGATCCAGTGTTAAAAGGACAATTTGTTGTTTGCTCATTACAGGAAAATAAGGTCCAATGTACAAGTTTTACAGTGTTTCAGGTGTGGGGTGCATTGCAATGAACAATTAGTACTTTCAGAACACCTCCTGAAGAACAGTAGCATGGATAAAGTAAAGTGGCAGGGAAAAGGTTGGTATAGTATAATATGGTATTGAATGTATATAAACACAAGATGTTAAGAGTGGAGAATTGCCTATAAAGATTGAAGCCTTTGTGTAGACCAGAAAAATAGATTGTTTTAAAAAAAAAATCTTACCTAAATTCTTTAACTAATGCAATTTTAAATAGGACTTTGTACCTCATGTAGGCAAGTTGTATTTAATAATGTGTTATCCGATCATAGTTAAACATAGGGGGAAGCTGCTAACTTGTTCAGAAGCATGAGGATTATTCCAATCCTACATGCTAGACATGGTTAGAATTATGCAAAACTTCCATGAGGCAACTAGTTAAAATTAATCTGATTTTGCATTTTGTTACAAACCCTACAATTGGCACAGATTTGCCAAAAGCATGCCCGAGTCTTTTGAAGAACCTAGACCAAGTTTCAGGTAAAATCCCTCCAGAGAGGCCATGAATTTATGATTCTGAGTGGAAACCACACAATGTTTCAGCTGGATCTCAACATTCTTTTCCCTATAGTTGGAAACCGCTCCTATATATAACTAAAGGCTGAGGGAACATTCTTAAGAATACCCCTTTGCAAAGGGCTATAACCTACTCCACCCCCGAAAAGCAAATAAAATCATAATTGTCCTTTATGAACATCTTACGGTGGCCCTTCATATATGATGACTGGTGAAGCCAGTGGAATGTTTATCCTTTGTTGATATAACTGATTACAAAAAAACAGAACATAGATGAAACTAAGCACTAGGAATTAAATTATGCTGCAGCACAGGATTGACTCAAAAATGTACAAACTGGCTACTCTCTAAAGAAGCAAAAACAGGCTGCAAGAATATTTTTCACATTTTAGAAATTATATTTAGAACCTGTTAGGAAAAAAAACCCAGTAGTCTCCCTCCCACCAAGTCACACAAAAGACACACTTTCTCCAATTGCGAAGAATAAAGAACAGGTGGACAAGGGGGATCCGGTGGACATAGTGTACTTAGATTTCCAGAAAGTCTTTGACAAGGTCCCTCACCAAAGGCTCTTATGTAAATTAAGCTGTCATGGGATAAAAGGGAAGGTCCTTTCATGGATTGAGAACTGGTTAAAAGGACAGGGAACAAAGGGTAGGAATTAATGGTAAATTCTCAGAATGGAGAGGGGTAACTAGTAGTGTTCCCCAAGGGTCAGTCCTCGGACCAATCCTATTCAATTTATTCATAAATGATCTGGAGAAAGGGGTAAACAGTGAGGTGGCAAAGTTTGCAGATGATACTAAACTACTCAAGATAGTTAAGACCAAAGCAGATTGTGAAGAACTTAAAAAAGATCTCACAAAACTAAGTGATTGGGCAACAAAATGGCAAATGAAATTTAATGTGGATAAATGTAAAGTAATGCACGTTGGAAAAAATAACCCCAACTATACATACAATATGATGGGGGCTAATTTAGCTCCAACGAGTCAGGAAAAAGATCTTGGAGTCATCGTGGATAGTTCTCTGAAGATGTCCACGCAGTGTGCAGAGGCGGTCAAAAAAGCAAACAGGATGTTAGGAATCATTAAAAAGGGGATAGAGAATAAGACTGAGAATATATTATTGCCCATATATAAATCCATGGTACGCCCACATCTCGAATACTGTGTACAGATGTGGTCTCCTCACCTCAAAAAAGATATTCTAGCACTAGAAAAGGTTCAGAAAAGGGCAACTAAAATGATTAGGGGGTTAGAGAGGGTCCCATACGAGGAAAGATTAAAGAGGCTAGGACTCTTCAGCTTGGAAAAGAGAAGACTAAGGGGGGACATGATAGAGGTATATAAAATCATGAGTGATGTAGAGAAAGTGGATAAGGAAAAGTTATTTACTTATTCCCATAATACAAGAACTAGGGGTCACCAAATGAAATTAATAGGCAGCAGGTTAAAACAAATAAAAGGAAGTTCTTCTTTACGCAGCGCACAGTCAATTTGTGGAACTCCTTACCTGAGGAGGTTGTGAAGGCTAGGACTATAACAATGTTTAAAAGGGGACTGGATAAATTCATGGTGGCTAAGTCCATAAATGGCTATTAGCCAGGATGGGTAAGAATGGTGTCCCTAGCCTCTGTTCGGCAGAGGATGGAGATGGATGGCAGGAGAGAGAGATCACTTGATCATTGCCTGTTAGGTTCACTCCCTCTGGGGCACCTGGCATTGGCCACTGTCGGTAGACAGATACTGGGCTAGATGGACCTTTGGTCTGACCCGGTACGGCCTCTCTTATGTTCTTAAACAGATAGTTGTAGACTTTGGCTCAGTAAATAAGTGCTCCACCCCAAATGCTTATAGTCACAACCTCAAAGGATGTATTCTAGAAATGTCTGCAGTATGCTAATCTGGTGCCAAGTGCATGCACCACAGGAACAGCAATAATAGTGGGGATCTAATATAGACAGCAGTATTAGGAGCGATGGAGGGGGAATGTTGCTAGGCTACCATAACCATACAGAGTGGAAACAATGCAATCTTCTAGCAATGAAAAAAGACGGTTACTCACCGTAGTAACTGTTGTTCTTCGAGATGTGTTGCTCCTATCCATTCCAGTTAGGTGTGCGCGCTGCGCGTGCACGGCTCTTCGGAACATTTTTACCCTAGCAACTCCGGCGGGCCAGCTGGGCGCCCCCTGGAGGGGCGCCGCCATGGCGCTGGATATATACCCCAGCCGGCCCGTCCGCTCCTCAGTTCCTTCTTGCCGGCTACTCCGACAGTGGGGAAGGAGGGCGGGTCTGGAATGGATAGGAGCAACACATCTCGAAGAACAACAGTTACTACGGTGAGTAACCGTCTTTTCTCCTTCGAGTGATTGCTCCTATGCATTCCAGTTAGGTGATTCCCAAGCCTTACCTAGGCGGTGGGGTCGGAATGTGACGTGGCAGAGTGTAAGACTGCTGAGCCGAAGGCTGCATCGTCTCTGGATTGCTGCACCAACGCGTAGTGGGAAGCGAAGGTGTGGACAGAAGACCAGGTGGCCGCTCTACAAATGTCCTGGATGGGGACCTGGGCCAGGAAGGCGGCCGACGAGGCTTGTGTTCTCGTCGAGTGAGCGGTGAGGCGGCATGGTGGCACGCGAGCAAGCTCGTAGCATGTCCGAATACATGCCGTTACCCAGGAGGAAATCCGCTGCGAGGAGACCGGCTCGCCTTTCATGCGATCGGCAACCGCTACGAATAGCTGGGTCGAACGCCGGAAGGGCTTCGTCCGCTCGATATAAAAAGCGAGGGCCCTGTGGATGTCCAGGGTGTGAAGCTGTTGCTCACGAGGTGAGGCGTGCGGCTTCGGGAAGAAGACCGGGAGGAAGATCTCCTGATTAAGGTGAAAGGCCGACACCACCTTAGGGAGGAAGGCTGGGTGTGGTCGAAGCTGCACCTTGTCTCCGTGGAAGACGGTGTATGGTGGACTAACTGTTAGGGCACGGAGCTCAGAGACTCGCCTTGCCGATGTAATTGCGACGAGGAAGGCTGTCTTCCAGGAGAGATAGAGTAGAGAGCACGTGGCCAGGGGCTCAAAGGGCGGTCCCATCAGCTTGGCCAGAACGAGGTTTAAATCCCAGGTCAGAGTAGGACGCCGCACCGGCGGGTACAAGCGGTCCAGGCCTTTAAGGAAGCGGGAAACCATCTGGTTAGCGAAGATGGAACGACCTCCTATGGATGGCCGGAAGGCGGACACGGCTGCCAGGTGCACCTTCAAGGAGGAGACCGCAAGACCTTGCTCCTTAAGGTACCAGAGATAGTCCAGGATGGTAGGGACAGGGACTACGAAGGGATTGAGGCCTCGTTGATCACACCAGAGCGCGAAACGCTTCCATTTCGCAAGGTAGGTGGAGCGAGTGGAAGGCTTTCTGCTCTCTAGCAGGACTTGCTGCACTGCCTCCGAACAGTCCCTCTCTGCGTGGGTCAGCCACGCAGGTACCAAGCTGTAAGATGGAGGGACTGTAGGTTCGGGTGACAGAGCCTGCCGAAGTCCTGCGTGATGAGGTCCGGCCGTAATGGGAGGGGCATGGGATCCCGAACGGAGAGCTCGAGCAGCAGGGTGTACCAGTGCTGCCTCGGCCAGGCCGGAGCGACGAGTATGACATGGGCCCTGTCCCTCCGAAGCTTCAGTAGCACTCGGTGTACGAGCGGGAACGGAGGGAAGGCGTAGAGGAGGTGATCCGTCCAGGAGCAGAGGAATGCGTCCGACAGGGAGCCTGGGGAGCGACCCTGGTATGAGCAAAACCGATGGCACTTCCTGTTCTCCTTGGAGGCAAACAGGTCTATCTGGGGAAACCCCCACCTCCGGAAAATTGTGTGCACCACATCCGGACGAAGGGACCACTCGTGTGAGAGGAACGACCTGCTGAGATGGTGTTCTGCACTCCTGGAAGAAATGAAGCTTCCAGGTGAATGGAGTGGGTCACGCAGAAGTCCCACAGGAGCATCGCTTCCGTGCAGAGGAGGGAGGAGCGGGCTCCGCCCTGCTTGTTCACGTAGAACATCGCCGTCGTGTTGTCCGTGAAGACTGCCACGCAGCGGCCTTGCAGACGGGCGCGGAAGGTGTGACACGCTAGGCGGATCGCTCGCAGCTCCCGGACATTGATGTGGAGAGCGAGCTCTTGGGGGGACCAGAGACCCTGGGTGTGAAGGTCGCCCAGGTGAGCCCCCCATCCCAACGCCGAGGCATCCGTGGTCAAGGTGACGGATGGGCGAGGAGGATGGAACGGGACTCCTGCACACACGACCTCTGGGTTCAGCCACCAGCTGAGCGACGCGAGTGTCGGCTTTGTGACGGTGACTACCATGTCTACTGAGTCGCGGTGCGGGCGGTATACCGATGCCAGCCAAGATTGAAAGGGGCGAAGGCGGAGCCTCGCGTACGCCGTGACGAACGTACAGGACGCCATGTGGCCCAGGAGGCGCAGGCAGGACCGAACCGTTGTCGTGGGAAAGGTGAGAAGGTCCTGGATGATGGATACCATCGTCTGGTGCCGAGAGCGTGGGAGGCAGGCCCTGGCCAAAGTGGAGTCGAGGACCACTCCGATGAACTCCACCCGCTGTGATGGAGCTAGAGTGGACTTCTCGGCATTGATGAGAAGGCCGAGGGACCGAAACAGGGATAGTATCTCTGACATCTGGTCCTTTACCAGATGTCGGGATGTCCCGCAAACCAGCCAGTCGTCGAGATATGGGTATACATGAATGCGACGACGGCGGAAGGCTGCAGCAACTACTGCCATGCATTTGGTGAAGACCCTCGGCGCGGTGGACAGGCCGAAGGGTAGCACCGCAAACTGGTAGTGCGCACCGTTGACCACAAAACGCAGGTAGCGTCGATGGGGAGGGTAAATCGCGATATGGAAGTACGCGCCCTTCATATCGAGGGCGGCAAACCAGTCTCCCGGATCTTGAGCTTGAGCACATACGCGTTGAGCTCCCGGAGGTCCAATATGGGTCGAAGTCCTCCTTTCGCCTTGGGGATGAGAAAATATCGGGAATAGAATCCCCTGCCCCGCATGTCGTGAGGCACCTCCTCTATGGCACCCAAGCTCAACAGAGTCTCGACCCCTAGGCTGGAGGAATTGCTCGTGAGAGGGGTCCCTGAAGAGGGACAGGGAAGGCGGGTGGGAAGGAGGGGGCGAAACAAATTGAAGGCGGTAACCAGACTGGATTGTACGAAGCACCCAGCTGTCCGATGTTATTTGGGACCACGCCGGAAGAAAGTGGGAAAGGCGGTTGCAAAATAAACGGGAAGGATCCGGTACAGAGACTGATGGGCCGTCCTCGGGCGTCCCATCAAAAGGCCTGTTTGGGTCCTTGAGGGGCCTTGGAAGGCGCCTGGCTCTGGTTGCGCCTGTTGCCTGACGGTCTATGGCGACTCAGGCTGGGACGCCTGCTATTGTAGGGTCGCGACCTAGGCTGGTTAAATGGCCGGTAGGGTTGCTGCCGAAAGGACCTTCGCTGGGTAGCCGGTGTGTGCATACCCAGAGTGCGAATGGCTATGCGACTGTCCTTCAGGGTCTGAATTCTGGAATCCGTCTTTTCAGAAAACAGACCCTGAGTGTCGAAGGGTAGGTCCTGCAAGGTGTACTGCACCTCCGGTGGCAATGTGGAGGACTGCAACCAGGAGATGCGCCTCATGGTTACTCCTGAGGCCAGGGTTCTAGCACCTGAGTCCGCGGAGTCCAGAGCGGCCTGGATGGAGGACCTGGAGGACTTCTTGCCCTCTTCCAGGAGGGCCGTGAAACTTGGCGCGAGGCTGTTGGGATCAGCTCTGCGAATTTCGCCAGGAACACCAAGATGTCAAAGGTGTATCTGGCGAGGAGGGCCATTTGGTTGGCGATTCGGAGCTGGAGACCCCCTGCCGAATAGACCTTTCGGCCCAACAGATCCATGCGCCTCGCCTCCCTGGACTTCGGCGCTGGAACTGGCTGACCATGCCTCTCCCTGTCGTTGACCGACTGGACCACGAGCGAGTCTGGTGCAGGATGGGTGTATAAGTACTCGTACCCCGTGGGGGGGACGGAGTACTTCCTTTCGACACCGCTGGCGGTGGGAGGGACGGACGCCAGTGACTGCCAGATGGTAGTGGCGTTCTTGTGAATAGTGCGGATGAATGGCAAGGCCACCCGCACTGGAGCCTCAGCTCCAATTACATTTGTCACCGGGTCCTCGTCCTCAGTGACCTCCGCTACCGGGAGGTCGATAGCCTTCGCCACCCTGCGAAGAAGGTCCTGGTGGGCCCGCAAGTCAATAGGCGGAGGGTCTGCCGTAGAAGCCCCCGCCACCGCCTCCTCTGGTGAAGATGATGAGGATAGACCTTGGACCACCGCCTCCGCAAGTGGGTCCTCTATGGGGTGGGCAGCTGACTCGGACCATGGATGCTCCGCGGGATCAGGCGGTAACTGGGCCTCACCCGGTGATGGGGGCGGCCTGCTGACAGTGGCCTCTGGCACTCTGCGTTCGGAGGCTGGGGTCCGCTGAGGGCAAGGTAGCCCTTGAGCCTCGTATTGGGCCCAGGGGACCCAAAAACCCCACTGCTGTGCCCCGTGGACTTGTCCGTGCGGGGCCGCCTGGAGATGGCCATAGCTGTCTGCCCGCGAAGCAACCGATGAGCGACGGGATGGCCACGGAGGTGCGGAGGCGCTGACGGACTGCGCCGTCGAAACTGGCAACCTGTCCCCGGACGGTGCCGAGGGTCGGTGCCGGTCGTCGCGGTACCGAGATGGCGAGCGAGACCATCAACTGCCGCGGTGCCGGGAGCTCGACCAGGATCTCGACCGGCGGTGCCGGGAGCGGCTTCTGGAGTCACGGTGCCGGGAATCGGACTTCCTGCGGTGCCGATGGGACGGTGATCGGGACCAGGAGCGTCTCCGGGAGTGCGACCGGTACCGCGATGTTGAGTGGTACCGGGACTGCGACCGGCGTCGAGAACGTGAACGGTACCGCGATGTTGAGCGGTGCCGGGACCTGGAGCGGCGCAACGGTGACCGTCTTCGGAACTGGGAGCGAGACCGAGTCCTGGAGCGCCGTCCATCCCGTCCGTCAGGGGAAGGGGGCCGCATCATAGCCGGCTTGCCCGCTGACTTAACAGTCCACACCGGCGGTGCCGGGGGCCGGAGGCTCGGTGCCTCTGTGAGCTCTCTCGCCGTCGAGAATGTCTCGGGCGTGGACGGGAGCTGTAGCTCGACCGCGGTCGGCACCTGGGAGCAGGGGGGTACCGGACTCAATGGCCCTTGCGGCGCCGGAGTCAACGGTACGGTGCATGGTCTGTGCACCGCCACAGCCGGTACCGGAGGCGTCGGTGATGGCTGGACTACGGGTCCCGAAGGCTGTGGCTGCGAGGTCGCCTTCGCCGGCTTACGCTTTCTTGACGGGGAGAGGGAACGGTGCCGGGTCGCCAGTGCCGCTCGCGGAGTCCGAGGAGCCTCGGTACCGGATCGGCTCGGGGCCGCTGGTGCGCTGCGCGCCGATGATGACTTCAGCGCCGGCGGGGTCAGTGCCGGGGGCTGGAGCGTTGCCTCCATGAGGAGCTGTTTCAAGCGACTGTCCCGCTCCTTTCTTGTTCGAGGTTTAAAAGCCGTGCAGATAGGGCACTTATCTGGACGGTGAGTCTCCCCGAGGCAGCGCAGGCAGGAGTCGTGCGGATCCCCGACCGGCATGTGCTGCTGGCAAGTCGCACAGGGCTTAAACCCCGGTGCCTTGGGCATGAGCCAGCACCGGTTGCGGAAGAAGAGGGGTAAACCCCCCTTATTCCCTTATCCTAAACTATAACTAACTAACTTATTCAACTATCTAACAACTAAGTACTTAACAACTATATACATACAAAGGTAGAGAAACGCTAGGGCTGTGGAGGACAGAGAGCACTCCACTGTTCCAACTGGCCGTCACGGGCGGTAAGAAGAAACTGAGGAGCGGACGGGCCGGCTGGGGTATATATCCAGCGCCATAGCGGCGCCACTCCAGGGGGCGCCCAGCCGGCCCGCCGGAGTTGCTAGGGTAAAAATGTTCCGAAGAGCCGTGCACGCACGGCGCGCAGACCTAACTGGAATGCATAGGAGCAATCACTCGAAGAAGAAAAGACAGTTACCTGTTCCGTAACTGGTGTTCTTCGAGATGTGTTGCTTATGTCTATTCCACAGTAGGTGTGCTTGCTCGCCACATGCACCGGTGCCAGAAGTTTTTCCCTTAGCAGTACCCCTGGGGGGGAGCACCGCTGCAACCCTTGGTGTGGCACCTCTATATCGTGCTATAAGGGGGAGCCGCGTGCTTCCCCCACCCTTGGTTCCTTCTTGCTGGATAACTCTGACAGAGGGGAAGGAGGGCAGGATGTGGAATAGACATGAGCAACACATTTCGAAGAACATGAGTTATGGAAAAGGTAACTGTCTTTTCTTCTTGAGTGCTTGCTCATGTGTATTCCACAGTAGGTGATTCCAAGCAATATCTGTTGGAGGTGGGTAGGAGTTCACGAGTTCCTGGGACACAGTACTGCTCTGCCGAACCTGGCATCATCCCTAGTTTGGGAGATGATCACATAATGCGCAGTGAGCGTGTGAACTGAAGACCAGGTAGCAGCCCTACAGATGTCCTGGATAGGGACATGGGCTACATAGGCTGCCGACGAGGCCTGAGCTCTCGTTGAGTGCGCCCCGATGATCGGTGGTGGGGGAACCCCTGCCAGATCATAGCACGTGCGTATGCACGCAGTGATCCAGCAAGAAAGGCACTGGGTGGAAATAGGCTGCCCCTTCATACGATTGGCCAAGGCAATGAAGAGTTGTGAGGATTTCCGGAACGGTTTAGTCTGATCCAGGTAGAAGGCCAGAGCCCTGTGCACATCAAGTGTGTGAAGACAGCGTTCCTCATTGGAGGAATGGGGCTTGGGACGGAGAACAGGAAGAAAGATGTCCTGTTCCATATGGAAGGTGGAGACCACCTTCGGGAGGAATGCAGGGTGTCGGCGAAGTTGGACCGTATCCTTGTGGAAGACTGTATATGGAGGTTCCGAGGTCAAGGCCCTGAGCTCTGAGACACGTCGGGCCGACGTGATTGCTACAAGGAAGGCTACCTTCCACGAGAGGTGAGACAAGGAACATGTGGCCAAGGGTTCAAAGGGAGGCCCCGTGAGGCGGGACGACACCAGGTTTAGGTCCCATTGTGGTACAGGGGATCTAGCATACGGGAATGAACGGTCAAGGCCTCTCAGGAAGTGGGAGGTTATAGTATGGGAGAAGACAGAATGCCCTTGCACCGGTGGGTGGAAGATTGATATAACCGCCAAGTGTTCCCTGACAGAGGCGGGTGCCAGCCCTTGAGTCCTAAGGGACAGGAGGTACTCGAGGATAAGTTGGAGCGGTGCGGACAATGGGGAGACTCCCTGCTCACCTGGAAAATCAGGACCACTTCGCCAGGTACGTCCGGCGTGTGGAAGGCTTCCTACTTTCCAGGAGGACCTGCCTGACTTCCTCAGAACACCTCCTCATCTAGCCAGTGAGCAGCCATGCTGTCAGGTGCAGAGCGGACAGATTGGGATGGAGGAGGTGGCCCCCGTCCTGGGAGAGGAGGTCTGAGCATAGTGGCAACCTCCTCGGAGGGGCTGCCAGTAGGCCCAGTAGGATCCTGTACCAGTGTTGACGGGGCCAGGCTGGGGCGATAAGGATGATACGTGCTTTGTCTGTTTTCACTTTTTCTAGGACTTTGCCTATAAGGGGAAACAGTGGAAAAGCATAGAATAGCTGGTCCGACCACTACAGGAGGAAGGCATCTGAGATCGCATCCCTCCCACCCGGAACAAAACCAGGGGCAACGCTGGTTCTTCTTCGAGTGATTGCTCCTATCCATTCCAGTCAGGTGTGCGCGCCGCGCATGCACGGCATCTCGGAACTTTTTTACCCTAGCAACTCCCCACTCTACCCTAGATTCCCCACTCTTGGAAGAACCGTTGAGTGACCTCCGAGTGGAGCAACCACTCGTAATGGGGGGGGAGAAAACCCTGCTGAGGCAATTGGCCTGTGTATTGCGGGCTCACGGTAGGTGGAAAGCCCTTAGGGAGATATCGTGGGCTATTCAGAATTCCCACAGGCTCAGGGGTCCTGGCAGAGGGCCGAGGACCATGCCCCACCTTGCCTGTTGATGTAAAACATCACGGCGGTGTTGTCTGTAAGGACTCTGACCACCTTGCTGTGAAGCTGCATGATGAAATCTACGCACGCCAACTGTATCGCCCAGAGCTCCCTGACATTTATATGGAGGGACAGGTCCGAGGCTGACCACATCCCTTGGGTTTGCATGTTCCCTATGTGGGCTCCCCAGCCCAAGTTCGATGCATCAGACACCAGGTCTATTGATGGAGCCAGGTCCCGGAAAAGAACCCCTTGGAGCATATTGTCCGGGGAGGACCACCATTGTAGGGAGGCGATTACCAGGGTCAGTACCGTGAGGACCTTGTCCAGGCCGTCCCGGGCCTGGGAGAACTGGGAGTCTAGCCATAGCTGGCGGAGCCTCATTTGGAGCCTGGCATGGCGGACCACATACGTGCACGCCGCCATGTGTCCTAGAATCTGAAGGCACACATTTGCTGTTGTCACCGGAAAAGTGGTGACCGAGGCGATGAGACCTTTGAGGGTTTCAAACCTGCCCACACAGAGAGAGGCTGTGGCCCTTAAGGGAGTCCAGTAGTACCCCTATGAACTCTATGTGCTGCACGGAAACTAGCATTGATTTGGTCTCGTTTACCAACATGCGGAGATTGGCACATGTGGACAGGAGCAGGTCCACATGAGCCCTCACCTGAGACCGTGAGTTGCCCTTGATAAGCCAATAGTACAGATATGAGAACATCTGGACCCCTTCTTGTCTGAGCTAGGCCACCGCCACCACCACCACACACTTTGTGAATACCCTGGGCGCTGTGGATAGGCCAAACGGGAGAACCGTAAACTGGCAGTGGTCGGGCCCCATGAGGAAATGGAGGAAGTGCCTGTGCCCTTCGAAAATACGTATGTGGAAATACGCGTCCTGAAGGTCCAGGGCGGCATACCAGTCCCCAGGGTCCAGGGAGGGGATAATAGAAGCAAGTGACACCATGTGGAACTTGGAGCGGACCATAAACCGATTGAGATTCCACAGATGTAGGATGGGCCTGAAACCCCCTTTCGCTTTTGGGATCAGGAAATATCAGGAGTAGAAGCCCCTGCCCTGGAATTCTACTGGTACTCTCTCCACTGCACCCAGATGTAGTCGTCATTCCACCTCCTGACCTAGGAGGTGAACATACTCCGGGTCCCCCGAGCCCACAAGAGACGGGAGGTGGTTGGGCAGAGGTGAACTGAACTGCAACGTGTAGCCCTTGGAAATGGTGTTGAGGACCCAGCGGTCCGAGGTTATTTGCGACCATTTCCCACGGAAGGCAGACAAATGGTTGCCGAACACAAACTTTATTAGCAGGGGGGTTTCCATGGTAACTGCCTTGGTGCCCCTCTGCAAATAGTCAAAACTGCCTCTTTTCCTGCCTCTTGACCTTAGAGGGCCCAGGCTGTGGGGCAGAGTGGGACTGTCATTGAGGTCGGTGCTTTTGGTCTCTCGGCCTCTTGTAAGGGGGCTCATATCTGCTCTGCGCAGGGTGAGCTGACGTCTGTGGTTTGGCCTTGTCCTTGGCCAGAGGGACATAGAGGCCTAAGGTCTGCAGGGTGGTACAAGAGTCAGTCATCCCATGCAGCCTGGCGTCCATCTGTTCGGGGAACAGGGCCTTCCCGTTGAACGGCAGGTCCTGCATGAGGGAGTGGACCTCCACCGAAAGCCCTGACAGGAGGAGCCATGACGCCCGGAGATCATGGAAGCCATTGACCGAGCCGCTGTATCCGCCATGTCCAACGCTGCCTGCAGGGCTGCTTTGGCTGCCCTCATACACCAATGTCTTAAAGTCCTTCCTATCCAGCTCGGGGGGGGGGGGGGGGGAACCAGACCGAGGGCTGCCCAACATGGGACCAGCCTCTCCCACCCCCTTTTCTCGGTGCCGTTGCGAAGTTGAGCTCTTCCTTTGCTGTTTGGAAGGGGTGCAGTGCCGACTAGGGGAAGGGGGCTTTGCTGCGCACCGACGACGCAGTGCCTCGCACTGAGTCTGCTCAGCGTACCGGGGTTGGAGCCAACGACGATTCCATGAGGAGAGCGCTAAGTCTGATATCCCTCTCCTCCTTAGTTCACGGCTTAAAAAACCTGCAGATCTTGCAGCGTTCACTCACGTGAGTTTCGCCCAAGCAGCGGAGACAATCAGCATGCGGATCACTCCTGGGCATGGAATGGCGATAGGAGTCGCACAACTTGAAGCCTGGGGCCCAACTAGCTAAAGGTACCACTAAGATCAACTGGAAAGGCTGCAGCAGAGCTGGAGCAAGAAGTTCTGACGCACCTTCACTGGCGGCAAGAAGGAACTGAGGGTGGGGGGAGTGTGCGGCTCCCCTTATAGCGCAATATAGAGGTGCCACTCCAGGGGTCGCAGCGGTGTTTCCCCCCCCGCCCCATGGGTACTGCTAAGGGAAAAACTTCCGGCACCGGTGCACATGGTGCGCACGCACACCTACTGTGGAATACACATGAGCAAGCACTCGAAGAAGAAGAATACTTTCATAAAGAAACTATTTCTGAGGCTTGAGATATTTGCCTCATATTTCAACTAATAGTGCATTTGGTTTGAGTTTGTCCCAAAATCTCATTTAGGTCAATGCATGACAAGACAATCTAAATAAGACATCTTATATTCAAGATAATTAATCAATGATCATTAGATTAATTAAGATTCCTGACCTCATAATTCTAGCTATTTCAGACTATAAACACACAATTTTTAAATGAAACCAAGAGACTAAAATGGAGGGGACTAGTGTCTGCAGCATGACACAGCAGCAAACTAAACCATTCTAAATATCTATTTCAACTTTAAATCTTTAATATTTTAAAAAATACACAGAACTCTTGACTCGTATTAAAAGAAGTCTATATGGCAATGCAGACCAGAAGGGTGTAAATAGTATAGCACTCTATAGTGTGGTGCTCTAACTGCCCTGCGTAGATCCCACTGCTGTGCTCTCAAAGGTTCCTAGTGCACGTGTTTGGGACTAGGTACCTTGTAGACCACGTCAGCGGAGTCTATAAGTGGCAGTTAGTAGAGCGCTCTAAAGTGTTGCGCTCTATTTACACCTTCCTGGTGTGCCCTGTCGCACCATATAAAGAAGCCCTATGACACTTAATATGAAAGTTCTTTCACACAGAATTAGGTACTAAAGAAAACCATACAAAATTTAAGGTAATGCAGTTATATCTGTCTTAATGTCAGATTCCTTTTACCTTTAGTTTCCTTCTTGCATTGAATTTCCTCAGTTGCTCTACTGTTTCTGGAAGATGAATCTTGTATGCATAGCGATCCCTCTCCTACAAAAAAAACCCCACAAAAAACTCAAACTTTGCTCTGACAAAAAAACATTAAAAATTGGCCAAGATATGCATTAGATACTAAATTATCACACAGCAAGTTAGGATTTGATTACATTCATGTAAACCAGAGGTCGGCAACCTTCGGCACGCAGCCCATCAGGGTAATCCGCTGGTGGGCCGCGAGACATTTTGTTTACGTCTGTGCCGCTTCCCGCAGCTCCCACTGGCCGGAAACGGTGAAGTGCGGCCACTGGAAGCTGCACAGGGCCGTGCCTGCAAATGATCAACGTAAACAAAATGTCTCGCGGCCCGCCTGCGGATTACCCTGATGGGCCATGTGCCAAAGGTTGCCGACCCCTGATGTAAACATTAAGGAAATTTCTTATAGAAATCAAGATGGTTGGATTCCAGAATGGGAGAAAGACAGGTGATGTGTTATTACTTCCTATGGCTGAAATCTTTTGTCAGTTGGTAGACTATTAATGGAACTGATTCTGTAAATTGCTGGGTAAGAGTTTTTCCTAAATTGGCAAATTACAAAAGAATTCAAGTTAAATAACATGGAACCCCCAATGTGAGCTGCTTCCCTTAAGCTGGATTTTATTTTTACTTCCTGTACTTAGTAAGTTTTTGACAGCAACAAAAAGAAAACACACAATATGAAAAAAAATTATGCAATCTATTCAATACTGGAGATTATAACTCTTAAAAGGCAGTGTCTTAAAAAAAACATGTCTGATGCAAAGTCAGAAATAATGCAATTATTGCAGGTATGTTTGCTGCTCCCTGTTCTTGTTAACAACATATCACAGTTTGAATACTTGAGCATCTAGTCAATTTAAAGCCATTAAATTGTATGTATTACTGAAAGGAGTGGAGAGACAATCTTATTGATCTCTTTCAGTTTTAAGATTAATTGGTTAAAATTTTAGTACACTACAGTAGCTTTAAGATGTTGGTCATTTCAACATTTAAATACACAAATAATTATATCAGTATTAACTGATCATATTTAAAATGGCTTGTGTAACTGCAGACTCTTTTCTTCATTACTATTAAGTTATCAAAGAATATTTGAATATATCACCATATAATATTACACTTCAGCTTTAATATAAGGAAAACAGGTAGTGGCTCTGTAAAACATTAATTAAAAAATATACTCTGGAGAGCCATATGATAGACAGCATCATCTACCACAAATGACATTCACTACCACATTCATATTAATAATCTGCGTATATCGCATGCTGTCAATGACTCACGGCTGAGTGGGGTTAATGAAATTTTGACTCAGGAAAGGAAGGCTGAGTTTAGCTTAGTAAGGCAGATATATGAGAAGACTGAATTAGGGAATGCCAATAGCCACTTCAGGATTATGCTGGCAAGTATCTATTACAAACTCAATTTTGCTTCTTCTCGCCTGGCCAACCCTCTCACCCGACTTTAAGTTCACAAAATAAAGTTATCTCAGCCTCAAAATGCACAGGTTTAGCACTAGGTAGGGCCAAGGTTACATTATTCTGCCAAATTTGCAGGGATTGGACAATAAAGCTCCCCTGTTATGACACCCTAGTGACAGAGGCATTCACTGGAGTTAAAAAAAGTCTATCTTTCCTTTGGCCACACTACAGAAAACAAAACACAAAATAGAAAGCAAGAGAGAAATAAAACTTTGTTAACCAGATTCTAACTAATATCAATACCCAGAACCAAAATTTAGTAACTTCTGAATGTGGAATACTGCTATGGACCTCCAGCTCTGGCGAGTTTAGCATAGGACATCCTAGGGACTGCTGGACAGCTGTTTACGTTCTCCCCAAGCTCCTATCTTTCTTTGTAGAAATAGGCTTCAAAATGTAACTCCTATCACTAGCAAGGTTTCTCAGTGGAAAAACATCTATTTTTATACCAGAAGGTTGATAAAAAGCAGCTGCTGAGCCTTCTCAGGTCACCTGCAGGGGAAGGAGGAAGAGATGGAAGATAAAGCTTCTAAAATTCACATGGGATTCTATCATCTGGACTCCAGGAGGGCCATAGGAAGAAGTGGGAATGCTCCCCAAATCATCTTTTACACAGCACTACTCTACATTCTACAGTCCTCTTGAGGCACATATGGGGGCTCAATCCTGCAAGGTGTCGAGCACTCAGGTCCCAATCCAGTAAAGCACTTAAGCACATCTAAATATTTCTGTAACTTGATGGCTAATCTAAAGAACAAAAAAACAACTCCATGTTTTTAAGGATAAGAACTTTTGAGATGTTATGTTGTTGGCTTTATTTACCTTCAGCCAAGGATGATTCAGGGCCTCATAAACGGTTATCCTTTCAGCTGGGTCCAGCATAAGCATGCGGCGTACCAGATCTTTGGCACTTTCAGAGATATGGCTCCATTGCCTGGGATTCATCTGAGTGTAAGTGAAGAAAAAAATTAAAGGACGTGACAGAGAACAACAATTATAGGATAGTCATTCTGTACAATGAGCAACTAAGGTATAAGGATAGGTGACACTGGCACTACTGTCAATATTTTATTACTATGAATGTACACAAGACTTGTGCACCATTAAAAAATATAGATACATGCTAGTATGTGAAAACTAAAACATTACGTACAGTGCTTGATGATTATACAACTGGTAATATGGTACCCATTTTTCTACCTACTTTTTGCATGTATTGTTCCCTACGGATCAAATTTACCGTTCCCTGCACAAAGCAAAAGTAATCAGGCTTTGTCTGTGGAAATGAAATGGATGAAGGGACAAGTTTATGAGCTGCAGTGCAGCCACTCTACACCACAGTGAAGTGTTGAGCTGCTGGATCTGAATAAGAGGGAAATCAGTGGAGTTCCATGACCCCTCTCACACTGTGGATCTTAGGAATGCAGAGGACCTTGTGGACAACTGCTCCGTCCACAAGGCCAGTGTAAGGTTTAAAGATTTCAGGAAACCTTTCGCTATTTCCTTGCAAGGGTAGAATTTCATCCAGAATCACTGAGACAAGCAAATGTACACTTCAATGCCACTTTTAGAATCAGTTTCAGAGTAGAAACACACTAAGCAAGCAACAACATACAAGGCGATGTATAGTATAATCACACATTTCAAGTGTGATCAGCTTTGTGCCTTCAGCTGTTCAAGGAGATGATTACCAATAAAGGCACACTCAATTAAGCATCTTACTGTTGTTCTAAAGCACTTTTTTCCTCTGAGGCTCTCAGCTGCAGAGTAGACATACCAGGGTTAATTAATACAAAGAATACTACATATTATAGGACTATCAAACTTTAGCAAGATTTTGGGCAATATTCTTACAACTTTCCTAATGTACTAAAGGTGTGATTTTGATGTATGCAAAGAAGAAATGAAATGAAAGGGCTTTAGCTCCTTCCTCATAATGACTCCATGATATCGAAAAGTGTTATGAAACAAGTTTGTCCTCATACACTGTAGTTTGTTATCAATTACAAGTAGCTCCTTAGTAAGTAATCAGTTATTTCATAGCTTATTATACAGTGTAATACGACAAAAGTATGATATCATTTGTATACTAAGATAACCACAAATATTTTTACTAAATTAATGAGATCATTCTTTAGCTATCACATTTAGCATTTAGAACATGTGAGAAATTTTATAAAATGGAGGAATACATATAAGAGTTTATGTATATATCAGTCATACAGATAACACAGAACATCTAATACATACTGAGGCCCTAATCATAAAAACATTTATGCATGGAAGTGGTCTCCCTGAACTCATTGTAAGATCAGGGTCCAATTTTGATGTTACTTTAGCTGCTTAACCTAGATAAATGATATGGTAATCTAAATGCCAGAGACTGTTAAACACATACACCACGGAAAAATGGATCAATAATGATATAGGTATCTCTATTCGCACAGAGAGAGCTGTTTGTCTTGTGGAATTTTGCAAATTTCAGTCAGGCTAATTAGCAGCCAAAATATAGAAAGCAACTTCCAGAATTTTTTACAGCACTGTTTTACCTCAGTGAAAAAGTAATCATGCACACTGTCATTTACCTTATATTTTCCTTTAATAATGCCTTCAAATAATCTTTCCTTGGTTCCATAAAAAGGCAAACAACCACTTAGTAGAATAAAAAGGATCACTCCACAACCCCAAACATCTACAGGCTTCCCATAGGGTTCTCTTTTTACTACTTCTGGGGCCATAAAATGAGGTGTTCCTACACGTCCTAAATGGAAATACAAACAAAACTGAGTAAAGTGATGTGTTTCAAACATGAAAATAAAAGTGAATAGGAAAGAAATTAATCTGCATTAAACTGAAACAAACAGTTTTAATGGAAAGTTTTATTCACGGATTAAACTTTTTTTTTTTTTAAAGACAATATTTTCCTTTTCTATATTCAGTATCTGTGAAATGTGTCAGGATGGAGTAATCACTAATTTCTCCACTCCTTGGTTTACCCATCAATAAATTGGGTAAAATATTTACCTACCTTATTGTCATGTAATTAAAGGTTATTTAAAAAAGCTCTGAGATCCTTGGGTGAAATGTGCTGTATAACAAGTATTTGACAGCCATGGAGAGCAAGGCTCTTTATTTATCCACAGAACAGGTAAAACCTAATACTGTTCCCACCTAAATACTTTACCAAAGTTTCTTAACTTTGATTTGTAGGAGTCACCTCTAGAGCTGAGATGGCTGTTCAGGCTCCATGTCCTTGGCCTTTTCGCTGAAGGGTATCAAACAGTGACTACTGTTTTTGTCGTGTGAACACTGTCCTTGAAGAATTATATTGACAACACAAACTCACATCAGATGCTAATGTTTTGGGGGCAGATTTTGAACTAGTCATTAAACAGGACGACCATCCAAACAATTATTTTTATGATCAATGCCCTTGAACTTTCAAGGGAGTAAAAACAAGCTTTTTTTTTTTATTATTACTTTTGCTCAATTACTAACTGACATGTTAAACTGAACAAATATAATAAAATTCATTTTATCGCCCTCTATACATTCATCCCCAAATGGTCCCTGTTGCAAAGGAACTACAGAAGAATTGCAAATGTAATTTTCCAGCAATAGGAGCTTTGTCTGTACTACATGAGCAGCCTTAGGACTTCACAGCCACTGATGGTAACATCTGGGGAAAATCATGAGTCTGGCTAACAGCTGCTACCACCATCACTGGATCTATCATCATTTATGCGCCTAGACTCGACAATGGTACTGCCCAAAAGCCTGAGTCAGGCCCATAGTGCTGGGTACTGTACAAACTCAGATGAAAAGATGCTCTCTGCCCTACAGGGATTACAACCTAAAGGACTCAACTGCTATCACCATTTAATGCTACCACTATTCAAAGTTGCCTTGCAGAAAGACTTCTGCTGGACTGCTTTTTCCTGGGCACCACAAGACGACAAAATATCAGCAATATGCTTTAACTTGGTTGTATAAAGCAACTATACAACTATCTGGCAATAACTTATCCAGTGCAGGTCATCCTCCTTTGTAATCCGTCTATCTGGTGGTGGAGGGTTGCTCCTGCTCCCTGTAATCTGGTCCCAGCACCACTGGTGGGACTTCGCCACTCTCCCTTTGTATGAGGGCTAAAGGGGTGGGGAAGACGGGGTTGTTTCCTCACTGTCTCAGATGTTAGGAACCCCAACCCATTCCCCACCTTCTATAAATGCCTTCTTCTAATCCGTCTCCAATTCTGATTCATCAGGGAACTGAATGATTACCTGCACTGGGCATGTGCCAATTTGTAATGAAATTAATTTTACAATCTAACCTATCCACCAGGTCCCCAGGCTGCTGAGAGAAAGGTGAAAAAAACCTCACCTTGTCCAGGCCAATGTGGTACTGAGAGAAAAATTCAATTATGAATCCCAAAAAGGAGACTAGTGCTCACAACAAAGCCAGAAACGGAGTCCTACTCTAATCCCAATGGGAGGGAGAGGGGAAGCTTCACTCCCAGTGCAGACTGGTGCCTCAGGGCAGGAGGAAAAGGCTTTTAAACCCTCCTTTGAGGTACCTGGGAGCCAAAAGACTTATCCTGCACCCATCTGCCAAACCAATCAGCAACAGAACCCTCATCCTCTAGACCACAAGAAGGGGAGGGTTATGTGGAATCCTTCAAAGGGTCAAGGGTTTTCTTTACTCTGATGGCCCAGACTAAGCCACCCCACCTCTGAGGCGGGGCATTTATGGAGTCAAAGATTACCAAGTTGCTTAGGATCATATGTTTTTTTCACCCCCGAGTGCCTACAGATCCATGTAGAGGATATCAATGCTAGTAGTAACCTGCTTATAGGAGAGTCTTCTTCAGCTTAATGGTAGAGCTACTTGGATGAGGAGGTTACCTACCTGTAACTGGAGGTTCTTCGAGATTTGTGGTTCCTATCTATAGGCCACTGAGAGCTTTATGCATGCGCACCATATGTCTGGATCCAGAGAATCTGAAAGTAGTGTCCACTGAGCCGTGCATGCTCCCTGACTCATGGTTAATGGTAGAGCTACTTGGATGAGGAGGTTTCGTCCAAGGTGGTTTTGTCGAAGGTGATGAAGTGTGGGTCAGACTGACTGCACCTCCAATTCCTTCTCCACCACAAATCCAGAGGGAAAGGAGGGTGGGAAGTGGAAAACAGATAGAAGAACCTCTAGTTACATCTCAAAGAATCTCTAGTTACAGTAAGTAACCTCCTCCTCTTCTTCGAGCCTTCGACTTTGTGCCCCCGTTTGTTGATGTAGCCAACAGTCGTGGTGTTGTCTGACATGATGAGAATACGAAGCCCAGGAGGAATAAGGTAGTCCAGGCCATGACTAAAGGATTCTTGGCTACGTAAATTATGAGTTCTTGTGGAATCTGGAACCTGTCCCTTGGGTGGTAGGCTTGTGATCTGACTGAGTTGATGGTGGCCCCTATAAAGTCTAGGCATTGTCTGGGGTTTTTTGGTCCATTTTTGACATTGATACTGACTCTGAGGGGAGAAAGGAGGTCGAGCAACATGGAAGTTGAAAGATACAGCCTGACTTTTTGTCTCATTTTGGTTTAGGTTAAATAAAAAGTCAATTCATTTGTATATTCTCAATATCAAACCTCATCTTTTGCGTTTCTTTAATTATGACCTCAAAAATATTCAACAGTATCCTGCAATTACAAGAAAGTACTAGTATATATTCTTTCAGCATTTTTTCTACTTAACCAAACAATATATTTATTAGTGGTTAACACCCTAAACAAAAAATCCCAAAGTTATTTACACATTCTGATCAATACACTTAGCAATACAGAAAAAAAAAAAAGACCAACACCTGAAATTATAATCTGGAAACATTCTGAGTATGGACTTGAAACTGATGTACTAATCAGCTTCCTTATTTTTTCTAAAGAAAGTGTTACAAGGCTCGGGTAACAGTTTCTAAATGGCCCTCCTTCTCTTCCTAATTATAGTTAGTGTGTACAAAAAATACACAGCTACTGCATAACAAACAAGACAAATATAAAACTTTGCAGCTGCAGTTCTGACAACTATAACCATGATATGCAAGGGTTTTTTTAAGTGCAGAACCCACCCATTTTGCTAATATTAATTTCAGTATTAACAAGTGACTTCAAATGAAGTTATGAGCTTTCAGCATAGGCAGTAGTAGTCAAGTAGCAGACAAGTAGTCAAACTTGCTGGGTTTTATTCCCTACCCTGTTTTCTCTGACCTGCTATGTGGCCTTGTACAAAGCTCAATGTCTCAGTTTCCTCATCTTCACAATGGGCACATCAGTAATTCCTCATTATACAGGGATATTGTGAACTATTTTGTTCAGCACTTTAAGGTAACTGGATGAAAGATGTTAGGTGAGTACTATGTACTTACATAAAACAGAAAGAAAAAGGTTTTCATTGAAATGGGAGCTACATAAACTAATTTTAGAACTTTTGACAGAAAAGACTGCATCCTTGAGCAGATCATAAAATTGGCTATTGTAGCAGCTCATGTCATTGCTGACCTGAAAAGGAACCTGGCAAAGAGCAGCCAGGAGAAAGCCCCCAGTGCAAATAACAAATCTCTTTATTTGTCTCAGCAAACTGTTTTGGTTGAAGAGCCTTCAAGAATGTAGGGACCCTATACCTGTTTTAGGATTACATACTTCACCCTGTACTTAAGAACACACACAAAACAAATGGCAATCTGATTGACTGTGACATTTAAGCTGGAAGGCAGGAAAAAAACAACATGAATTTTAGCAACACTATGTAACAGAGTTAAAATTGTGTGTGGGGGACAACTTGCATTTCCCCTGTTCTTGTCCTCATCAGAAAAGGAAATGAAACTAATGAGGTTATGTTTCAAAAATTAGGTCTTCCACACTGCCTCACAGTGTTGCTGCTATGTCAGCAAAGCAGATTTAAAAAACTGTATACCATGCAAAACACCTTTTAAAGTTGAAACTTCAAAGGTTATGTGCTGAATGCCCTAAAAAGGGCAAAGGACACTTCAATACACTTATGATATTTGCTAACTTCTTTTTTTCAAGTCAGCAAGGTGCTACCCTCCCCCCATATTTAATGTGGTAAAATGCTGCAGCTCCTTTTCTGGTGATGTTTACATTTAATAGCTCTGGAGAAAGGTTGCCTAGGTAGTAAACAAGTTCCTTTCCAAATATCACATCTTTAAATAAAATAATTTCTGGTTTTATAGACTCCAATATAGAAGGATTTTTTCCCAATAAAACAATCTTCACAGTAGGGTCCCTCCTGTTTCCTCTCTAAATGAAAAGTCTCTTAGGCCCTCAGGAGTCCTTGTTCCTTTGTATACACCAGATAACTCTCTTTCTTCCTTCTGCTGCACAAGGAACTCTTTCATCCAATAACCAGGCTGAGCACTCCCTCCATTTTTCCCCCAATGAATTGATGTAAATGTACGAAAACACGGTATTTAATTTATTTTCTATTATTCCTTACATCCAGGAAATAAACATAAGAAAATGTTTTTTATTTTAATTTTTTAAAACAATTATAAAAAAGAAGAATGTAAGGAGTTCAGTGCCTCGATATATAAATAAGCTGGTAACCCTAAAGGTTAGTTGTGCTATACATAACTTAGTTGATATTTAATGTAAGCAAGTCTATGGAGACCCCTTTACTCAGACAAAAGGATGAAACTGCAATTTGGACTGCTATTAAAATGACACAACTAGCAAAACCACCACTTTAGAACATTAGTACTGAGATCAAAGTGAGGAAATTCAGAATTATGGCTTCCCTGTAAAGTCCATGATATTAGAGCACAGATGATATAATTTTTAATCAGAGTGTTCCATGACAGTTGGCAGCATTATATACCTTACCACTAAGAAAATATTTGGGGGCCTGGATGATCTGGAAGACTATAATTTGTGCTTCTAGGTCACACTCTAATTTGATCTAGATCAAATCAGATCAGTAACTGAAGGCTCTTCAGTGGCATGTGCTGAATATGATGGCAGTCTGTCCAATCTCCTGTTGACAAATATCCACATCACAAAATGATCTTATGTTGTCTGTTTCAGCAAAGAATGCGAAGTCTGAATAGATACGGAGACTTATGCCCTCTCACCATTAAAGGGGACCCTTCCAGATCAATCAGTTCTGAGGTACATTACAATGTAGTGTGAGGAAGCTTGCACAATTGATAATTTTGCTTTGTGCGTTCTGTGGATAAACAGAGAGCTTCAGTCTCCAGTGTTGCCAATCTTAAAACCATTCACAAGTGCTAAAGATAAATTTTGACTTACCTTTGATCATTTAGTTTCTATGACTCTTCCATATTATTCCAGACAATAGGGTTATGCTTTCCACAAGAAGAGTATATATAGAGACCCAATCAGATTTTGTCATCCCTAAGGCAGGGGACTGATGACCAAGATATCAGTAGGAGATTCTTTCAACACCAGTAGTGTCTGAACGATGTATAAGGGAACAACTGGAACAAATAATTTTTAGGGAAAAAAAATGTGAGGTACTAACAAACATCACCATCCGACCTCTCATAATAGAGTAAAATGTTTTTAAATTAAGGAATTCCAAAAAGAGTGGGATGTCTAGAATAATGTGAAAGGAATAAAGGAATCACAAACTAGATCAGATAGGTTAAATTTTACTACCTCTAATTCCTTTCCACATTATTCCAGACAATAGAAACTTTTAAAGCAGGTGTGAGGGAGATGACTAGATAATGAAAAAAAACTTTTCAATTTCAGTAAAGACTACTGCTTGAAGAAACCTTATTTTGAAAGATGCATCTCTAGACTAGATATCTAGATTGTAAGGTCCAGAAAATGTATAAAAGCAAAGACCACATGGTATCCAGATAAGTTACAACAATTGATGCATGGGCCTTCCTTGCCCACAAAACTGCTATAGAGGAAGTAGACTGATCCTTAATTAATTCATGAATAGACTTTTGTTTAGCCACACAGGTCTGCCAAATGCACTCTGAAATCCACCTAGATGCAGAAATGAGTTTTTGGCAACTTGTATCTTTTGAATAAAATGAAATCTGTCAGAGCCAAAGCACTGTCAAAGTAAATTTTTATTTTCCTCCTAAAATCTAGTTTATGTAGGCTTCTCACCATACAGTGGGTTAACGTACTATCTAAGTGAAAAGAAGAAAATTTGGGGGATAAATGAAGGAATTGTGTGTTTACAATACTAACGTGTCCTTAGAAAATGTAAGGAACAACGTGCCACATAATTTGAACATTATAATGTAGAGCAAATGGCTACTAAAAAATCTAGTCTGTATGGAAATAAAATAAAATATTCTGAAACGTCTAGCAAGTTAATGTAGAGCATTTAGCCCCACCAAGAATATAATTACATATGGATGGGAAGCCATCAATATTCAGGACTTCTCAGACTGTCCCAAAAGCCACAGTCTGATCTTCAGCAAACTATATGATAGTCTCTTACTCAGCCATTTTGGTCAGAATTCTAGAATGCTGGCTAGTGAAGCACCAAGAGAACTGACTTTTTGCATATTACCCTATGCAGAGAACACATCACATTCTCTAGTAAGATGAAGCTGATTTTTTTGATCTGTGAGGATATTACATGATCCTGGGGGAAGCTCTCTTAGGTAACTAATATTTAGCAGTTATGCCTTGAGCAAAATCAGTACTGGACTGGGATGACACAATTGGCCTTGAAGATTGTTTCCTAGTAACAAAGTGAATGGAATTGTTATCCAGATGAACACTGAGTTTTAAGACCTCTGTAGCCAGTGCAGAACTACCAATATGTTTACGTTCTTTGCACTTATCTATTTTTGTTAATGGTACTAGCTCAACCTCAGAGAAAATACATAAGCTAAGTGAAAAAAAAAATCACTGGTAGACTCAGTGCTCCTTTTCTGTCATACTTTTACCCCATACCCTCCTCAAAAGACCTGGGGACTTGACAGTCAAGATGCGTTTCTATCTGATCTACAGTTACTGCTTCTGAAAACATACATCACTGAAAGTATTTTGAGACACAACTCCAAAGAACTGACAATCATAATATTGTACACCTTTCCTAGAAAAGAAGCAGAGATCACAAGGATGTGAGTTTACATACATGTAACCACTAACTTGCTATGTTCCACCTGCCTCCCCTATCACATTGTAACCAAGCAGATACGTTGAACTGTTCCCAACATATTGACAGACATCTTCCTCTATCAGAGGAGTAGCCGTGTTAGTCTGGATCTGTAAAAGCAGCCAAGAGTCCTGTGGCTCCTTATAGACTAACAGACGTTTTGGAGCATGAGCTTTCGTGGGTGAATACCCACTTCGTCGGATGCATCCGACGAAGTGGGTATTCACCCACGAAAGCTCATGCTCCAAAACGTCTGTTAGTCTATAAGGTGCCACAGGACTCTTGGCTGCTTATCTTCCTCTATGAAAGTAGCCTGCTGTTCACAAAGTATGACAAGCCATATGTATTCTCTATACAGAGAAAATTCCATCTTGGTTTAATGTGAATTCAGAACACAATACACCTTGTTTCTTCCTAATGGCACTGAAGGAACACACTGGTATTTCCACACATTTCTTTTTGGTCCAGTGCGAAATGAACTATGACTTCCATGTCCAAAAGATTTTGTACTGTGTCCTTAATGGTCAGACTCTTAAAAATAATCTCTGGTGACTTGAGAGTTGAATAAATTGCATAGCTGTGTTTCTAAAAATTCTTGAGTGCATTTTTTTGTTAATTATCTCCAGTACGCACTTGTCCAGTGTTAACGTCCTCACAGGCTTTTATGTTAATGACGCTTTGTCAGCTTGAAAGGATGAACTAGCTGGATGAGGCTCCTCCAAACAAAGCAAAAGGGACTTAAGAAGTGGAAGAATTTTGAGTGTGAAAGCCTGGCCTGATCTCAAGTACCTGGAAACTGAATTTACTATCTTGACCAGTAGAATTACAGAATTGTTTTTAAAAAATCCTTTATAGTGGTACAAAGTTTCTTTTTGGTAACAGTATAGATTCAAGGCCTTACTAAAGTAAAAATGATTCCTTCGAAGGCAAGCTTAATAGATTTTTTGAGGAAGTAACTGCTCTCTCCAATTGTGTTCTTCTGGATTGTGTGCAATTTGGGCTTGTCAGATACAGACATGTCACTGTAAAAAATGTAGAGAAAACAGGCACTTTCCCATGAAAATAAAGAAAAAATAAAGCCGAAGAACTCAAATGTATGTATGTATGTATATATATATATTTTAGAGAAATCACTGCAAAAATACTGATCTACGTGTAAAATGAGGGGCTTTTGAACAACAGCTTGTCTACATGGGGAGATTTACTGGCAGAACTATACCAGTATAATTATACTGCTATACTTATTCTGGTATAGCGTAGTTTACACCACTGCAGCTACAGTGGTTTATCTTATACCACTTTCAAAGTGACAAAGTAAACTGGGGCTGTGTCTACATTGCCACTTTCAGCTCTAAAACTTTTGCCATTCAGGGGTGTGAAAAAATACCCCTCTGAGCGACAAAAGTTTTAGCGCTGAAAAGTGCCAGGACAAATAGCTCGTTCAGGGTATTTTTTTTTTTAAAATGACTAGGGGAGAGCTCTCCTGGCGATAAAACGTGTCGATACTGCCTAAGTCACAGCGCTGCCATGGCCGCGCTGTAATGTGGGCAGCGTAGACATACCCTGGAAAAAGGCACTCTTATCCCAGAATAAGAATGTCCACCTGGGGAGTTTTACTGGTATAATTATACCAGCATAGTTCTGTCAGTAAATTTCCCCATGTAGACAAGCATGCAGTATATATGGTACTGGTTTCTGCTGCTCCCCTATGGATCTGTGAATGTCAGTGAGCATCTAGCATCTGCAGCAATTCTGCTACTAAACATTTTTAAGATTTACTGAAGACCACTACAGGCCAGGAACACACAGACTTTCTAAAGTCAGCAGAAGCAAGAAAGTGTGGGGACTGTACTGCCTAAGTCAACAATTCTTAAAAAAAATTTGGCTGAAAAAAAATCAGCGCATACATAGCATTTTGCAGCTGAGGAGAAATATAATTTTTAACTGTTTATGTGAAACAGAGTTAGTTTTTTAACTCAAGAAACTGCAACTTTCTATTTCAAAATTACATCTGTGACTGCAAACAGTTGGAACTGATGATATGCTGCTGATAAATTCCCTGTTCTTCTATAAAGTCTCTAGCTCCCATATTTCATACAGGAGACTCCTGACAGATGAGGAGTGATGAAACTTTTTTTTAAAGTTACAAAACAAAACTTATTTACAGTACATAAAACCAGAAGAACAAATAGAGCTTATTGATGAGAGCTTATTGATGAGTTAGTAGTAGAGCATACTAAACTCTGAACAAATACGCATGTAGATAATCTGCTCCCAGGAGATTACAGACAGCACAGTTCTGACCCATATGATATACAGTGGATGACGTGAGGTTGAAGAGAATAATTCTTGCAGAAGTCATCTTTCCAAAATCTTGTGAAAAAAGTATGGTTTAAGGAAAGATTTCTGGAGGAGGAAGAGGATGTTTGCCAGACGTGAGGAATGCTGTTCAAAGAATAAGGAACAGGATGAAAGAGGGCATGAAGAGGAGAGGAGAAAGATAAGGAGTCTCTTAAGGAGGGAAACTTGGGAGGAGTAGTACAAAAAAGACTTGATACTATACATAGGTGTAGTGAAGTTTTGTAGGGTCTTGGAAGGTGAAGAAGAAGAAGAAGAGGAGGAAGAGAAGCAGATTTGAGTTTGAAGCTGGTGGTGAGGGGATGCCAGCAAAAAAGCTAGATGTGGCAAACTATGACCAAGACAGAGGAAGATTTTCACATTGGGGATTAAGGAGGCCAGATTTTAGAGAGGCTTCAAAACAGCCATGAACAGGATTTAAAAACAGTAGCAGCACAGGGAGAAGGAATGATAGGGGATGAAGATATCATGAGGCTGAGTGCCTCAGTCATGGGTGGATAATAGAATTGTATATGGTGACAGAAAAGGGAGGGGCAAAAGAACCTTTGGGAGAAATTCAGTTTTTGTCAGGTGGAGCTTGGGATAATGGTTGGACATCCAGGAGAAGATGTCTGAAGGAGTCAGGCATGTAAGACCAGCAGCACTGTAATGATAGCTGAAACAAAAGGAGTGGATAAAGTCACTTAGCGACAGAGGAGGAAAAGGAAAGAATCAAAACTAGGAACTCGAGAAATATCACTGAAAAAGGGAAGAAGCAGAGATGCAGAAGAAGCTGCTGGAAAAGGTGAAAACCCAAGAGAGCACAAAGACACAAAAAGCTCAGGAAAAAAGCAAATGGAGCAGAAGGAAATAATTATCTTATTCAATAACAATGGCTCAGAAGGACAAGTACAGAGAAGAGGATCTCAGACACATCCAGAAGAGACTGATGGTTGTTAGTATCAGTGGTGTGTACAGAAGTCAGATTGCAACAGATCCATTCAAGCATTAGAGGAGAGAAAGTTGAGGCAGCACTTCAAGAAGCGTGGAGGTGAAGTGCAACTGCTCCCCTGTTGTAGAAAGAAAACCTAATGAAATCCTTGGCACCAATCCCCTACCCTGGCAATGAAGTCATCAGAAAACTGATTGGGTCTTCATCTGTGCAGGCTGAATATCGCATAACCCTATTGTCTGGAACAATATGGAAGGTAGCTAGAGGAAATAAAATTCACAGAAAAATGTAAGCATTCTGTCAGTAAATATATATGTATCAAGAAATAGACTCGAATGCAATACCCATACTACAGCATTATAATTTATAAAGATCCACAGGTTATAACTCATGTGACCACAATACGTGACAGGAAACTGTAAGTGTTATTATACCTGGGCAGAACAGAGCAACATTAAGGGTGCTATAGTAATCCTTAATTCAATTTCCTTGGCCTTAATTTCAATCTTAATATCAGTTTTGTTTCTTTTTGTGCGTCAACTGTGATGAACGGACATACTGATATGGAAGAATTTCTGATTTTTTCAGTTGTAACTTGATCAAAACAATTACACTTGTAATTTTTAAGGGAATTTCTCTTTATATTTACACAATAAATATAGGTATACTATTAATGAATTAATAATTTAGACTGATCAAGTATGTGTGTTTATAAAGTTCATAAAACCTTTAGTGCATGAGTTGCATACTAAAATTTTTGCAGAATTTTTAATTTGTAGGGCATGTTCCTCTTGGAAATGTACATTTTTAATGCTATAGCACTATACACACACCACACACACTCAGCATAAGGTTTTGAAGGCAAAGCACAAAATAAAATTCTTACCTCCAGCTACTAGTCCAGACTCCCCTAACTGAATAGCTACCCCAAAACCACCAAGCTTTACGGGTGCTGAATTCTCCTTTGAAGCAAGTAGCACGCAGTGTGGCTGAAAAGAGAAAACCCAGCAGACATGATTATAGCAAAAAAAATCCAACCTGCTTGCTGAAAAGAGAAAACCCAGCAGACATGATTATACCAAAAAAAAAATCCAACCTGCTTGAAGAACTGAAAATATCTTTGTAATATATCAAAAAGAAGCTTAAGTTTTTGTCTGTTGAATGGAGTCCACTTTGGCATCTTTTTACTTCTTCATTTCAAACTTTTATTTTGGTACTGCATAAGCACCCTCACCCCTTGCTGGTTTCCCTCTGGTCTTGCCTTAACACAGCAAGGCCTCATCAGGGCTAGTCAGTACTCACAGAGAACACAGCCTGAAGTCACGACAATATGAGGAATAAGAACTTCATGAAAGTCTGCCAACTTTTTCAGCAGGATGTGGCTCCAGTTCTCCAGCAGAAACATCCCGTCTCTGTGAGACCTTATGTTTCACATAAACAAAATAACCTTCTTTTGGAGCTCTAGCCCATCCCAACATAACCAACACAAATTTCAACCTGCAAAAGGGAAGCAAGCTGCCTGTATGAGATATCTAGCAAATAGTGACCTTGGGGAAAAAATAAAAAAACAACTTGGGTGTTGACACGGATTCCATGTATGGCATTTGTGCTTCTACTCTTCCACAATTCATACCAACAGTAAAACTGAAATGGAAAATACAAGAATTAATACTATTATGCAACTATATTGGGGCAGGAGTTTAGGGAATCTTTGTGTATCAATGCAAAAAAATATATATATATAGGCTGTTGATTAAAAAATTAATCACAATTAATCTGTTTAATGACACAAACAATAGAATATCAATTGAAATTTATTCGTTTTGGATGTTTTTCTACATTTTCATATATATTATATTCTGTGTTACTGAAATCAAAGTGTGTATTATTTTTTATTATAAATATTTGCACTGTAAAAATGATAAACAAAATAGTATTTTTCAATTCACCTCACACAAGTACTGTAGTGCAATCTCTGTCATGAAAGTGCAAATTACAAATGTAGATTTTTTTTGTTACATAACTGCACTCAAAAATAAAACAATGTAAAACTTCAGAGCCTACAAGTCCACTCAGTCCTTCTTCTTGTTCAGCCAATTGCTAAGACAAACAAGTTTGTTTACATTTACAGGAGATAATGCTGCCCTGTTCTTATTTACAATATCACCAGAAAGTGAGAATAGGCATTTGCATGGCACTTTTGTAGCTAGCATTGCAAGGTATTTACGTGTCAGATATGCTGAATGTTTGTATGCCCCTTCATGCTTCAGTAATTCTACATTTGTAAGCTCAAGTTTAATGATAAAGAGATTGCACTACAATACTTGTATTAGGTGAATTGAAAAATACTATTTCTTTTGTTTTTTTACAGTGCAAATACTTGTAATAAAAAATATAAAGTGAGCATAAGAACTACAAAATTCTTATTTATAGTCTCTATTTTAATTGAAATTAATATATTTGAAAATGTAGAAAACCAAAAATATTTAAATAATTGGTATTCTATTATTGTTTAACAATGCAATGAATCGCAATTAATTTTTTTAATTGCTTGACAGCCCCCTCCCCCTGTCACACACATATATAACCTGCTATGGAACAGCAGCCAGTATTTAATACATCTAGCTAAGTTTATCCCTGGGGGAATTCTGTGTCATTGAGCAATGCAGAGTTTGCACAGAACTAATGTTCTGCGCAGAATTTTCTCCCCCGCCACAGAAATGGGCTGCAGAACTGCTGGCTGCCACTAGAGAGCCACTGGATCCATCAGAGCCCAGCTCCCCAACAGAAGAAACAGCCGGTGGGAGGGGAGGGAACTAGAGGGTTCCTAGAAACTGCAGTTCCCTGCCCTGCATGAAGGCGGTAGCATGCAGGAAACTCTATACAAGCCTGGAACCCAGCATTAGGCTGTTTCTCCCTCAGGATCCCTGGGCTTTGAGAGGGTAGTGGATGAGTGTCTGGGCTGGGGGGCAGCCCTGCAGCTGAGCTCTGGAGGGTAGGGGGTGCGGGTGTCTGGCCCCCTGCCTGGGCTCTGGGAGGGAGGGGGCAGAGAAACATGAAGTGGTTTGTCATGAGGGTTTCTTTAACTCTCTATTTCTGGGGGAACTTTTGTGTGTCTGTTTGTATTGTTACAAACATAGTTGCTGACAGGTATTTTGAAATAAATTACCTAAATAATTGAGTATCAGAGGGGTAGCCATGTTTGTTGCTTTTTACAGATCCAGACTAAGAGTCCTGTGGCACCTTATAGACACAGATGTATTGGAGCATAAGGTTTCGTGGCTGAATACTCACTTCGTCAGATGCATGTAATGGAAAGGAATTTCCATTACATGCGTCTGATGAAGTGGGTATTCACCCACAAAAGTTTATGCTCCAATACATCTGTTAGTCTATAAGGTGCCACAAGACTCTTTGTTGCTAAATAACTGAAACTGACATGATTATATGGTGTTATTTTGACAAATAAAATATGCAGAATTTTAAAATATTGTGTGCAGAATTTTTAATTGTTTGTTTCAGAATTCCCCCAGGAGTATAAATTGTTCCACATGCACAATGAACCCTTGGAGCATTTTTTGCATCTCCTCACAACTGTCAAATCAATCATATTAAGGTTAGCATGTTTAACTTGTTCAATGGCAAAACTACATATTGCTTTTTGGAGAATAATTTACAGTAGAAATTGAAAAACTGAAAGCTACTGATGAGCAACATCTGTAACCCTCCCCAGCCCCTTGGGTGATTTTGGGGTTTCCAGGAATGTATTGCCATATGTACTAGGACTTTCTCTCTAGTACCAAACTTCTGGAAAAGGTTGGAACTTATAGAAAAAATATCTGACAGGCTTAATTAACGTTAGTGCCACTGCCATTAACCTGCTTAAACCTCTGGCATACATGGATCAGATTTGTTGAATAAGAGGACAGTTTGTTACACAGTCATTTCTATTGCTCCAGATGTATTTTAATAAACTAACTATAGAGTATTTATCAGTCATCATATATGGTTACAAAGAACTTGACCTCTTGAATCTGGAAGAGTTGCTATACAACCTCCCAATATGCAAGGCTGAACACACTATGGACGAGTGCAACTATGGCCAGAAACACAAGGACTAATTACAACAATTTCTACTACAATAAAATATTCTGTTTAATTCAGGATCATATAAAAAGAAAAAACACATGGTAGAAAACACCTTCTTCCATATCCCAGTCAATAATACTTCTCCAAGAAGTATCACCCTACATTTCCCAATCCCTTATCCCTGTGATGTGTTTCTATATCAGTATATGGTTTAGTTCTGTTAAGAAATAGTATAAACTATATTACAGCTTATTCACAACAACCTTCCTGTGCGACCAAAAACTCATTAAACTAAATGAGGCTCTATGCTACCTTTGTGGTTTCCCAGTTCTGGAATCAATGAAGGGCAGAAAACATCTTAGAGCAGCTCCAGGGATGTTCTAAGTTGTGCCTGGCTGCCCATGGTCCCAAGAGGGCTGCTTTAACGCTGGGGATTGCTGGAGTGCAATGATACGGCAGACAGGCCCTCTTATCCCTGGCTACAAAAACCATGTGTTGGAAGAATCTCCAGATAGCTTGTTAAATGACCATTTCAGCTTTTTGGCATTGGAGCAGCAAAAAGGAGCCATATTGGCAGAGAACCTGAAGCACTCTCTCAGAAATCCTATGAATTGTTTTATATAAAACTCAAAGTCTTAAGAAAAAAATAGTAGCCCCTGATAAGAAGATATAGCTTCCTAATTAGCCTAATTGAAATCTGAAGAGTCCAGAGGCAGTTCGACTCCCACCCAAATCAAATTATGGATGTGGTATTGTAGTTTTTGATTATCAGAATTTTGGAGGCAGATGCATCCAAGCCAACAGCACCTTAATTCTTTTTCCAAAAGGAAACCATCAAAAGTTTCTAGACAAACGTCAAAATGTCCAATTACTCTTGTATTGCGCCTTGGACAAAACAATATATACAGAAAAACTGATTAAGATTCAGCAAAAAACAAAACTACTATTTTATACCAAGACTCAATTTTATAAACTGTAAAAACCTTAACAAACAAACAAAAAAATCTTTGCCAGAAACATCACCACAGCAACACAGGAAGTTTATCTAGCTGACTGGGCTGATTCTTATCACAGAGAAGCTTTTTCTATAGCTTTCTAATAAGACAGGCACATTATCTTCCTCTTTCCTTTCAAAGTGTTTTAGAAAACAGTCAGCAGAAGAGGTCCGTAACTAATCAGAATGTGAGTATTTCCCTTTTAATTAAAGATATGCTAAATCAAATTTTAGATGAATATAGATTATAAAGGTACTTGTGACCATTCAGAAACTTAGAACATTTAATTACAAGCCTCAAAATTTAAGTAAATTGTGTCTGATTTGATATCTGTGATAGCATTTGTCCTGGCAGATGAAAAGATTGCAACACTTATATAACTTAATATTCGCTTCTCTATTTTCCTTAAAAACTAATTATATAAATCATAGTATCAAGGTTCTCCCCACCACTAAGCGCACTTAAATTAGCAAAGTGCAAGATGGTCTTGAAAAGTACAATTACAATAAACATGCTCTCTATTAGATCAAACCTACTTCTTTTACAATAGTTTGTGGCCCAAGTAATGCAGTATGACAATATGGTAGACATAATAATAAGATTACAATCTGTATAAGATTATTTACATAGTGTGAAGTCATTTTCAGTATATTACTTACTATTGTCATAAGAACAGCCAACATGGTATACAAAAATATTTTAGATCCTCCATTCAATTATTCTGAATCTTTCAAGTGTACATCTTTATGCTTATTATTAGCTCTTAGCAATATTCAGATTTTCTCTTCTGTTTTATATTGTTGCCATCTGCACTGTTAAAATTGTATCTCATATTCAATTATACTCTATATTTTAAAAAGAGTTAATACATAGATGAAAGTTTACTGTAAGATAAAATTTGGGATACTCCCCCCCCCCGTTGCCCCCAAAATCTGTTGTTCTGTTAGAGTTATGAGTACAAACAAGTGTAAAACTGTGAGTTTATCAAAACCAAAGATCTTGCTTAAAAAAACAAACCCTAAACTCAATGAAGCTGTCATTTACTCTGTAACCCAGTATTTTAAATTTCCATATTTTGACAGATGTTCTTATGCAAAAAAACAAAAACAAAAGAACCCATTAGCACTCAAATAAATTAATGTCAGAAGAGGGACTTAGACTAAATAGTGTCATTAGCAAAATATGTAGAATATTGAAATACATATACAAATCAAGTACGAAAGTGAAGAAATCAGTCAATTACTTATTTGATCAAACGTACATCATTCTATTATTTTCATTGCTGTTTTGCCCCTTCAGAAAAACACTTATTTTAGACACTTCTATTAAAAATATCTTTTTTAACTCTAATGTGAAGCCAAGGCTGAGCCTCTGTCTTCTGGTGTTATTGTGGCTTCCAGCACCCCCACCCCAAACTCAAAGTTAGAGATGGTGTGAAAATAACTCAGCACTCAGCATTTATTGGAACAAATATAAATATACACAACAAAATAAAATATTGCAAGTATAATTTGTCTTGTCTCTCCCTCACAGAAAGTGTTTTTCAAACAAAATACAAAAGAGTTATATTACAACATAACTATAAATGATTTTTTGCATGAGTTTTGTATCAGCATCTGCTTTTGCACACTCAGTGGAAGTGTGAAAAGAAGAGGCTATAACACACAAGTGCCTCAATTTTGAAATCTGGTTGAAAGTTCTTCTACACAACTGATGGCACTTAATAAATTATAGGTAGTTGTATTTGCTACTATTATTGCTGCCTTTAAACATCTATAAATAATTTGATTTAAGTCTGTGCCTATGACAAATCAACTTAACATACTGTGGCAAGGCACCGTCTCAGTTTCCCCAGCCTCTGCTACTTTTAGCCCTGGTGAGACAGGCTTGGGTAACCTGGTCCCCTTTGGGACACTGGGGAAGTCTGCTCCCTGTATCTCCACCAGTCCTGTTTAGAGTCTTTTTACTCCCTTGTGGGAGAGAGAACTGCCTCTCCTCCTGGTGAGACTCGCTGTCTTGCTGCTCCAAGACTCCTTCTCTTTCCGCTCTGCCCCCCTTCCTTCCTTCCTTCCTTCCTTCCAGGGAGGGGTTTAAAAAGGTCTCAGGCAGCCCCAAGTTGGAATCAGCTGATCCTAATTAACCTCAGGTAGCTCCCCCTTAGCTGATTCTAATTTGCTACCTTGGTAACCCTTTCTCAGCTGAACCTGATTGACCTGTAGTTGCCTCCCAGTTGATAAGGAGGAGGGCCTTTTAACCCTCTGGGACTGATTCCTACCCCTCCCTTGCAGCTGTCTGTCCTGAGTTTATCACAATACAAAATTAATACCATAGTGAACAACTCTTATGTATTTCCCTTTGCATCCTTATAGGACAGTATAAGAAAGCTCGAAGAGACAATGGAGGCAACTTCACCTGAGATCCTGAACTCTTCTTTATACAAGGAAGTCTTCTGGAGTTACCAAACTGAGCTACCCATAAACTTCTCTTCGGAAACCCCAAATGCTACTGTCTGTCTCATGAATGAAGGCGCCTTGTCTCTTGTTTTCATCATTTTTTACTCTATTATTTTTGTTATTGGATTGGTTGGCAATATTATAGCCTTGTTTGCTTTTTTCTACATTAATCACAAAAGAAATTCTATCCAGATTTACCTGCTTAACGTAGCCATTGCAGACCTTCTACTGATCTTCTGCCTCCCCTTCCGTATACTGTATCATATTAACAAAAACACATGGATGTTGGGATTGATTTTCTGCAAGATTGTAGGAACCCTATTTTATATGAACATGTACATTAGCATCATACTGCTGGGATTAATTAGCGTGGATCGTTATGTAAAAATTAACAAGTCTATACGGCGTCCAAAAATGTTAACAGCTTCACGAAGCAGATATATCTGTTGCATATTGTGGGCAATTGCAGTAATAGGATTCATAATGACAGTTGCTCAGTCTGTTAAGAGGGAAGAATACAATTCGACTATGTGCTTCCATTACAGAGATAAACAGAATGCAAAAATGGAGGCAATTTTAAACTATATTCTTGCTACACTCTTTTGGATAGTTTTCTTTCTACTAATACTTTCGTATATTAAAATTGCAGAGAACCTTCTGAAAATTTCCAAGAAAAGAGCAAATTTTCCCAATGCTGGAAAGTACAGCACCACAGCAAGGAATTCCTTCATTGTACTTATTATTTTCACCCTGTGTTTTGTACCATTTCACATATTCCGATTTGTCTACATTACATCACAATTACAACACACATCTTGTCACTGGAAGGAGATAATTCACAAATGCAATGAGATAATGCTTTTATTTTCAGCTTTCAACAGCTGTTTAGATCCAGTTATGTATTTCCTAATGTCCAGCAGTGTTCGTAAGACTGTATTCCGACTCATTTGTAGAACACTTCATGGGGACTCAAGTGTGAGTGATAGTATTTCAGAAATGAAACCTGGGCAATCTCGTCATGATACTGCAACTACCATTACCCCCCATTCAAGCTTTTTGAAGAAAAATTCCCTCATCTGATTGCCTAAATATAATGGACAACCGCTTCCCAAAAAGACAAGCAGATAATCTACTAAATAATCGAAACTGGATGTATATGTGTACAGGAATATACAACAATACAGAGCTGGTAATACTGCCGCCCTCCTTTCCTTCCTTTTTTACAAGTATGGGAGGTCACACTTCAACTGCTTAAACAAATTAAAAATGATTTTTGGTGAGAAAGAGCTTAACTTTTTTTTTTATTACAAATCAATATGAAGTTTGAAACCTTCAATTAAAGAAGATTCATTTAAGACAGGATTAATCTAGAGCACTTTCTTTCAGGGGCAAATTTTCAAAATGTGACCTTGATGTGTGCGCAAGAAGCTTTACACACAAATACTTGGTATACATTTATTAGCGCTACTAGCTATGCACATATGATAGGATGAATTTTGCACAAGTAAATCTTTATCTGTATCTAATTCAAACCAACTATGAAACTGATGTATTACAGATTTTATAAATCCGTCTTTGAAAAAAATATATTTTAGCAGGCTTCAAAAATAAATCAGCATCTTAACTGCATTTATTAAACTAACCCTTTCAGCAAAATATATCATAATCTATTATGAATGTGACTTACACAGAAGGTAAAAGACAAGACAATTATTAGTTCATTTATTGGAAAAAATGTGCTTTTTGTTTATTAAGCAAAATTTGAATATTCAATTATTGATTTTGAAATCCTCTAACAAGCCTTCCAGAACCTTCATTATGTTAAACACCAATCTTAACTCAGGGGGGGAAAAGGTGAAAATACTGGAAAGTAGGCAATTCACATTTTGAGGCGGCAGCGGCAAGGGATGAGGGGGATTATCCAAGATTTGTTTCAAAATCCTATTGACAAATCTAATAATTTCAAAACGTACATGTATGCCAAAATCTCAACAAGGATAAGAAATTCATAATGAAAGACAGTTACAAAAACTGTAAACACAAAATTAAGCTATTGTGGATGTAGGAGGATTTGAAATGAGCAGTGTTTTGTCAGTTCTGGTCTCTGTTCAATCCCAATCACCTACGTTTTGAGGTTAATATCTACTTGTATATTTCCAAAAACATTTATTTCAAATATAATACACCTATGGCAGAGACCATGTCTTTTTACATGACTAAAGTATCACAATCAATGATGTTATGCAAATAATAATAAAATATTAAATGTGGACGGCATAGCCCAATTCAAAATTAAAACCAAGCACATTTATGCAGTTAATGCGTGCAGGCTGAGTAAAATTTTTAACAACGTTTAACTAGCCTTGATGACTTGGGAGTGGGTGAGGGAGAGAGCTAGACTAAGAGTGAGGGAACTGGACTGGAACTTGAATCTCTAATGTGATAGGCCACAATGCTGGCCAGGCCAGAATTTTGTTTTAAACTCTAAAATAAAGGGTCTAATCCTGTAAAATTTGAGTAACTTTATTCAAGTGAGTAGTTGTACTGAAGTTGATGAAAACACTCATGTGACTGCTCCCTACATCTTTGCAAGACTGGGTCCTAAGGCATCATGTTGCATGTCTAAACTTGCATGTTTTCAATACTGGGGAAAATCCTGGTTCCAGTCAATGGCAAAACTTCTATTGACCTCAATGGAACCAAGATTTCACACACTGTTTCTTTTACATTTTGGACATCATTTTAGTGTAGTTTTTCTGTGAATCTATTATTGTTCAGGTTTGGTGCTGCTGGATATAAATGTGTTCACTAAACCACAATTACTGGTAACTGTATATTATGTTTCAAAACTGTGGGTATCTTTCGTATCTTCTTTAGAAATACTGTGATTCTTATAATTTTATTTTAAGTTTTACTTACAGTCTCAACATTTGCATTTTTCTTCAATATTTTTATACAAATGATATTTAAGATTGATTTTTAGCGTAGTTCCTGAGTGATTCTTATAGCAATTTCTAATCTGCTTTTCAGAAATAATGTCAAAGCTGGCAGACAACCATACCTCTCAGTTATGTCTTTGTCCATAAACCAGCAGGTCATATGGTCTCCTTGCTCTGTTTCCACACTCTAGCCTATGAGCCCACAAGAAACTGCATCCTTCTCTCTAGAGCACTCACAAATCAAACTGCTTATACATTTCTATTTCTTTTCTGACCAGAACTAGCCAATAGAAACTACAAATGAAATGAAAAGCAAAAATAAAAATGTTCAGTTAAGTACAGGTTGAAAGTTGGTTGAATAGCCCTACTCACCAGGCATGGAGGGAACTGAACAAGGAAACAAGAAAAGCCATTCAATTTCATTATTATTATTTTTTTATGAATACATTAATTTAAATCCAGAAACCTCATTCAAAGGTTACCATCTATAGAAACAGTGTTATCATAATGGTACGTTCTGGGATATCTTCAGTGAACCAAATAGTAGCATGAGAATTCACAGTTTCAATTTGTTCTGAATGTCACCTTTGGGGAAAGCCAAAATCAAGTGGAAAAGTGCTCCTGATTATAGAAAAACCTGCTTTACATTTGTTTTTGTAAAGTCATCATTAATTTTGTTATTGTAATATTGTTTTGTAAATCACTCTGCAATCAGGACAACATGAAAAAAATTATTCAGTTTTGAAGCTATAAGAGCAAGATTTGAGCCTATCAGATGTAATGGTGGGCTTTTTGGTTTTAATAATTTGTGTGTGATTTACTTGTGAAAGATACTGCTCTGGAGACTGACATTGAGTATATATAAGACAGGTACAGGACAACAGAAATTAAACCTTTCCATAGTGTTCTACCAAATTTTAACACTAACCTGGAGTTATCACCTTTGTGAGGCGGAGGTGATTCAATCTTAACACAACCACCATGTTAAGATTGCCAAAAGTTCCAATAAGTGCTATTTTATTTGTGATGTACAAATTTGTATACTGGGATCTGATCTGAGACTATGAATGTATTTCAATCAGACCATTAAATATAGAACTATGTGAAAAGCTGATTTTTGGTTCACTGGAAGTTCCAAAAATTTTGAAAAAAAATTGTTTTAGATTCATCCAAAATCATTAAAAACAATTTTTCAGTGAACCAAAAGTCTAAAAAGAAAGTTTTTGGGGGTGTTGAATGCAATTTTTGTTCAACCCCAAACTAAGTGTTTTGTTTCTGAACTTTTAAAAATGTTTTTGTATTTTAATTTTTAAAACAAATAAATTTCAAAGTTATTTTGAATAAAAAAATCAAAATGTTTAGTTTAAAGAAAATGTCAAAATGATTTTTTTTTAAGTTTTGTCCCGACTAAAACAATTTGGCAAAGTAGACAACTTTGAAATGTTTCCCTAAACCCAAATCTGCATTTTTGATCAAAAAAAGTTTTGGCCAAAAAAGTCACCCTGTTCTAATTAAAAAGCCTTCTGATAATAATGATGTTGGCCGATGTTGACGTTGGTTGGATTTTAACCAGTGATCTTGTTTAAATTTTTTCTACTATGGTGTACTGATAAATCTTGGAAACTTGAAAGTAAAGGTAAAAACACAAATCTGTACTTATTTCTTGATGAATAATAGTGCTTGTTGGTATTGCTTTTAAATAAAATTCCAATTGTTTTGTTTCTTCATTTTAATTGTTAAAATCTTACATTTATACAACTTTTTCATTCTAGGGGACCCCAAAGTACTTTACATGCTAGTACATATACACACAGAGTATGAAATGGAAGGTAGCAACTTCTAAACAAAGAGAGACAAGTTGACATTTTTAGGCAGAAGTGTCTACCTTATCCCATTAAATCGAAAGAGAATTTCAGGTAGGCTATAGGCTTCAACTTTTTCTCTTCTGGAACTGAGTTATATCAGCTTAGATGGTACAATATCATGCCCTGCAAATCAACCTGGTGGAATAACAGATCCTGAAATAACATTGGACATCTGTGGAAAGTTACATCATGGTATCAAAATCACATTTCAAAATGTCTTTATATAATGATGTGTTCTGATGCACGTTTATTCTGCTGGACAGATTTCTATACATGACAATCCAAGCAGGCAGACTGTTAATTACTCGAACTGAAATTTGGCTAAGACACCAGGATTATTCCCTCTCGACCTGTGAAGTGTGTCACATGATAAGAGACTTGAATGACAAGTAGTTTGGACCTCTATTTTACATTTCATCCCAAAGATGGCAACCAATAATATGATTGGGCATTGTACAATACCCACTCCGCCACCCTTAATCATGCTGAGAAGTACATGGATTTCAATACAATTATTCTTGAAGCACTATTCCTCATAACCGCCAGATTGTTACACCCTCACCGATTTCAGTGGGATTCCTGCAGATGTCTCTATATACATTTTATGGGCCTCAGGCTGCTCTTCTATTGAAGTCAGTGGCAAATTTTACATTGACTTCAATGGGTGCAACATCATGACTATGTCTCTGTCTTTCTCTAAATTTTATAAATACACATGTACTCTCACACGATATACATTACACACACATGGAAGGTAAGTAAGGAAACATTTTTGTGTATTCCACTTTGGACCTGTCAAACTTGACAAATCCTTTAATAGCTTAGCTATTCTAAAACATTGAAAGACCAATCCTAAGCAAAGTATTTCAAAATTTAAGGAATAAAGACCAGGCTTGAGTTATCAGCATATAAAAATGTTTCTGGCTCTAGTAAATAACTTTTGTTTTCATACTCAATGTAATTACACTCCTAGTTTTAACTTGTAAATTGGTATGTTTTCTGGGGGAGAATATGGGAGAAGTGACATGTTAATTATTCTGGCGATTCAATAGTATATTTAAGAGCTGAAGTGAATAACTAACTTCCCCTAAACAACAGTGAATTTAGTCTTGATACCCCCAAAAGGAAGAGCAGTCTTGCAGCATTGTTTTCAGCAACAAATAGGGGCCAGATAACTCCCTGCATTGGGAAATTCCAGCAGGGACGTCCTAGCCTGAGACTACCTTCAAAAATATACACAGAAAGGATAGATGTGTTGCACAGTATGGAGAGGCTCCTCAGAGAAGACACTACAGTCTCACTAGGCCAAAATAAATTTATTGCATATTCCCTGCAGCGGTAGTGGGAACACTGTGCATCTGTTACCTGCCAGCCTTATCTCCACCCCTCACACAAATCCCTGGACCAACTGAGGGCTCACCATAGAGTCTGGGCAAGGGATGAAAGAACCAAAAATATAACAGGGCCCTCGCACCATATAGACAGGGATAGATCCTAGTTCAGAGGACATGCACAGATATCAGAGCACCCAGAGCACCGGAACCAGAGTGTCACCATCAGAAAATTAAGTACCTTCTCTGTCTCTCTCTCTCTCGGCTGAGTGTAGGGAGCAACTCTGCATGGGAGTAGGGACCAATACCACTTGAAACTGGAAGATGAAAAATACAGCTGAACTCATCTTTTCTAAAAAAAGTTTTATTAGGGCTGTCAAGAGACTAAAAAAAATAATCGCAATTAATCGCACTCTTAAATAACAGAATACAATTTATTTAAATATTTTTGGATTTTTTTACATTTTCAAATATATTGATTTCAATTACAACACAGAATACAAAGTGTACAGTGCTCACTTTATATTTATTTATGATTACAAGTATTTGCATCGTAAAAAACCAAAAGTAGTATTAGGTGAATTGAAAAATACAATTAATGTAGTGCAATCTCTTTATCATGAAAGCTGAACTTACAAATGTAGAATTATGTACAAAAAAAACTTGCATTCAAAAATAAAATTTAGAGCCTGCAAGTCCACTCAGTCCTACTTCTTGTTCAGGCAATCGCTCAAACAAGTTTGTTTACATTTGCAGGAGATAATGCTGCCTGCTTCTTGTTTACAATGTCACCCGAGAGTGAGAAAGGACAGGTTACCTGTTCCGTAACTGGCATTCTTCGAGATGTGTTGCTCAGGTGTATTCTACATCCCGCCCTCTTTCCCCTCTGTCCTTTCTTCTTCGAGTGATTGCTCGTGTGTTTCCACAGTAGGTGACTCCAAGCTATATCTGATGGAGGTGGATAGGAGTTTAAAGGTTAGTGGAACGGAGTTCTGCTCTACCAAACTCGGCGTCATCCCTTGCTTGGGAGATGCCTTGCTTCTTAGCGGGTGAGCGGTGCTGGCTGGTGGAGGGAGCCTCACTCTGCACCGAGGATGCGGTGCCCGGTGTCGTGTCTGGTCAGTGCACCATTGCTGGGGCCAGCACAGATTCCATTACTAGGGCCCGGAGCCGGATATCTCTCTCTTGTTTAGTTCGATGCTTGAACAATTTACAGATCTTACAGCGGTCAGTTACGTGGGTCTCGCCCAGCAGCAGAGACAGTGACTGTGCAGGTTGCTTCTTGGCACAACTTGAAGCCTGGGGCACAGGGCATGCCCTGAGACAGGCAACTAACTAAAGAAGTTATCCAACTACTGGAGAAGACGAGTACTACTAAGGCTACTAGAAGAGCTACAGCAAATCTGGAGCACAAAGTTCCGACTACCTTCACTGGCGGCAAGAAGGAACTGAGGGTCGGGGGAGTGTGCAGCTCCCCTTATAGTGCGATATAGAGGCGCCACTCCAGGGGTCACAGCAGTACTCCCCTCCTACGGGTACTGCTAAAGGAAAAACTTCCGACACTGGTGCACGTGTCAAGCACGCACACCTACTGTGGAATACACATGAGCAATCACTCGAAGAAGAACAGGCACTCTCATGGCACTTGTAGCCGGCGTCGCAAAATATTTGCGTTCCAGATGTGCTAAAGATTCATATGTCCCTTCATGCTTCAACCACCATTCCAGGAGACATGCGCCAATGCTGATGATGGGTTCTGCTCAAAAACAATCCAAAGCAGTGCAGACCGACACCTGTTCATTTTCATTATCTGAGTCAGATGCCACCAGCAGAAGGCTGATTTTCTGTTTTGGTGGTTTGAGTTCTGTAGTTTCCGCATCAGAGTGTTGCTCTTTTAAGACTTCTGAAAGCATGCTCCACGCCTCATCCCTCTCAGATTTTGGATGGCACTTCAGAGTCTTAAATCTTGGGTCAAGTACAGTAGCTATCTTTAGAAATTTCACATTGGTAAGTTCTTTGCGTTTTGTCAAATCTGCAGTGAAAGTGTTCTTAAAATGAACAACATGTGCTGGGTCATCATCCGAGACGGCTGTAACTTAAATATATGGCAGAATGCGAGTAAAACAGCAGGGGACATACAATTCTCCGCCAAGGAGTTCAGTCACAAATTTAATTAACACATTTTTTTTTTTACGAGCGTCCTCTGGAATGGTGGCCGAAGCATGAAGGGGCATACAAATGTTTAGCATGTAAATACCTTGCAATGCTGACTACAAAAGTGCCATGCAAATACCTGTTCTCACTTTCTGGTGACATTGTAAATAAGAAGAGGGCAGCATTATCTCCTGTTAAATGTAAACAAACTTGTTTGTCTCAGTGATTGGCTGAACAAGAAGTAGGACTGAGTGGACTTGTAAGCTCTGAAGTTTTACATTGTTTTGTTTTTGAGTACAGTTATGTAACAAAAAACATCTACATATGTTACACTTTCACGATAAAGAGATTGCACTAGAGCACTTGTTTATCATTTTTACAGTGGAAATATTTGTAATAAAAATATTCTTTGATTTCAACAACAACATATATACAATATACATGAAATACAATATATATGAAAATGTAGGAAAACATCCAATGTATTTAATAAATTTCAACTGGTATCCTGTTTAACAGTACTATTAAAACTGTGATTAATCGACACCACTAAGTTTTATTTTTAAACAAGAAGTCAAGAGGCGGTTATAATACTGAGCTTTAACAATCTTAATGAGAGTGATGTAAGCAATGCCACAACATATTACTGCCTGTGTTGTCTTTTGTAATCATTCTGCATCCTCTTCAAAATTCTATTGTGATATTGACATACTGTCATTTCTGACTCCAGTTAAAAATAAAGCTGGCACTTTATAGCATTATCTGGCAACAGAACTTTAATTTAAGTCTTCATATTTTAACAAAAGGAGAAAAATACACTGTGGCATGATACTCCATATTCTTCATAGAAATATTATGATGATATGAATATGGCCTAAGATATATTTTATGCAAGGTGGGTCTTGTAAGATATTATTGGAAAGGTTATAATTTACTGAATGAGATTATCCAATTTGTATGGATGCATCATTTCTGTGTCTGGAGTTAGGAATATTAACTATGTAACAATTACAACTGTGTGTATACGTGGGAAATGTCTGCCAGACAATAAGCAATCAGCCTTGATGGGTCAATAGAAAAAGAGTCTTTAAAGGTGTGGATCTCCCATCTTCCTTGAGTTCCTTCCTGTGGACACTGCAAATACAGTAACTCCTCACTTAAAGTTGTATCGGTTAATGTTGTTTTGTTGTTATGTTGATGATGAATTAGGGAACATGCTTGTTAAAAGTTGTGCAATGCTCCCTTCTAACGTCATTTGGCAGCTGTCTGCTTTGTCCACTGCTTGCAGGAAGAGCAGCCTGTTGCAGCTATCTGGTGGGGGCTTGGAACCAGGGTGGACCGGCAGCCCCCCATCAGCTCCCTGCTCCCCTAAGTTCCCTGTGCTGCAGCCACCCAGCAGGCTGTCAGTTGCTGGCAGTTCAGCTGTCCCTCTCCTCACTGCCATGTGCTGCTCCTGCCCTCTGCCTTGGAGCTGCTCACAGAGACTCCTGCTTGCTGTGCAGGGGGGAAGGAGTGGGGCCTATGTCAGGCTGTCCCCCTCCCCCCTGCTCCTGCACCCCACTTACCCCTTCTCCACATAGAGCAAGGAGGGAACACAGATGGAGGGAGAGAGAGAGCCTGGGGCAGCAGCTGCTGTCTCAACTTCCTGATCCACTTAAAAAGACAATGCACTTAAGAGTGGGTCAGCTTACTTAAAGGGGCAGTGTGCATCTCTCTCTCTCCCACACACAAGGTGTGCGTCTGTCTCTGTCTGCTATGCTGTCTCCCCTCCCTTGTGTTCATGCTGTCTTGTGTGAGAGGCTACATTAACAAAGTGTTAACCCTTGAGGGCTCAGCCGAGTGCTAGTTCATCGTTTAGCAGCAAGGCATTCCCTGGGAAATATCCCTCCCTCTTCCACCCTCTAACTTCACCACCTCAACCAAGCTTTACAATCATCATAGCTGTGAACAGTATTAAACTGTTTGTTTAAAATGTATACTGTGTGAATATCTATATAATATACAGTTTTTTGTCTATTGAAAAAATTTTCTCTGGACCCTAACCTCCCCTATTTACATTCATTCTTCTGGGGAAATTGGATCCGCTTAACATAGTTTCGCTTAAAGTCGCATGTTTCAGGCACATAACTACAACGTTAAGCGAGGGGTTACTGTAAACTTGGTTTCATGGTTGCTTCAACACTGCAAGGTTACCTAATGCAAAATACCACCTTGGACACTGCTGATACTTTCCCACTGGAAACAAAGGCTTCCCGCCTTATGTAAATTCTATTTAAGGCTGGGAAGCAAGGCAATCGGGATTCTCCCTTCACTGCGTTCCCACCCAAGAAGAAAGACTGCTAAAAGTACTTGAAGAGAGAACAGAAATCTAGTCTGTAAGAGAAATAATGAACTCTATGCTACAGAAATTCTGCATCCTACCTAAATCAACATTTAGGGCGAGAAATTACATTTTGTAACCTGTTTCTTTAATGAATCAAGCTTAGTTTGCATATTTTATTTGCCTAGCGATCTGCTTTGTTCTGTTTGCTATCCCTTATAATCACTTAAAATTTGCCTTTTGTAGTTAATAAACTTATTTGATTATAACATAACCCAACTTGTGCAATTCATATCTGGGGGAGGGGAGGAGAAGCTGTGCATGTCTCTTTCCACAATGAGGGAGAGGGCAATTTTTATGAGCTTGCGCTGCGCAGATCTTTCTATACAGCGCAAGACAGTATTATTTTGGGTTTACACCCCAAAAGGGGAGTGCTGAGCCATTTCCTAGCCTTCCCATAGAGAGCTGTTTGCAGCCTCTGTGTGATTCCACAGCTGGTGTGTGTGTGTGCTGCAAGAAGCCTAATTCAGCAAAACAGGGAGAGGGAGTCCAGGTGGTGGAGCAAGAGGGGCTCAGTGAAACCCCAGTACATCAGGCAGCAACCCAGAAGGGGTGGGGAGTCCAAACCCTCACATATAAAAACTATTCCTTCCACTAAAATTCATGGAAGGCAAAATCATCATGATATGCAAGATCAGACAATGAAAAGTCAGCAGAATTTACTCCTTTGATTATCAGCTTCATCTTCACTGTAATACTTACGTTTTATTTTTGCAAATGATTAAAGCAAGTCAAAAACCACATTAATTCTTGTTTTTCCACAAAATCTACAAAAAATTCTATATGTGGGAAAAAATTTCTGGCAACTCTACCAAAAATCCTACACAGATGCATATAAATTGAAGAAAACAAATTCTAATTAAATTGTAATGTAACAGAATATAGTGAAAATTCTCTTCTGTGACCACCACTTCCAAATGTAGTTTAAATCTAAAAGCTGAATTCTAAAGTCAACGTTTTCATAATCAATATAAACTTTTTCCCCCCTCCTGTTTTGCATGTATGATAAAATGAGACCTCTGGAGGCAGCATGAAGAATTTCACTAGAATAATTTTGAAACTATTTAGTGTTAATGACCTGAATCCTAAACAAGGCCAAGAACAAAATTTTAAAGCTAAGATAGACACAAAAGCATCTTTGAGGCAGATTTTTAAATGTCTGATCAAAGTTATTTTACCTGTATTGTGTAACCAGATACATGGACAGCACTGGACAGTGAACAAACTGCTTTATTTTCCTATTTGTAGTAACTAAATAGCAGGTTATGAAGATATGGCTACAATATATAACCCTGCCCATGCACTCCTGTGGACAGTAAAAATGCAACACACTTTTCTGGGATGTGCCCATCACTTTTGCATACAGTTATATTAATCAATTAATATATTAAGTATCACTTTTGAATTATACAAGTTAGCCAAAGCCACTGGAAATTGCAAAATTATTAATAGGCATCAATAGAACAATGTCTACACATTTCTGGTCCCAAATGAGCAAAATATTTACTCACAGACCTCACTCTATCCTGAGTCAACAAAGCACTTGATTTCAACAGGACTTAAAGAGGTATCTAAGTACTTTGCTGAAATGCCACTTCTAACAGCATTACATACTAGACCTAATCAGGAATTTTCTGATGTAAATTTTTTTTGGTCAGGAAATGAAAGTTTTGTCAAAATGACTAACGTCAGGAAGATTTTCTTGGGGGCAGGGAGCGGAGGGACACACACACACACACACACACACGTTCAAGGAATATTTTTTTGAAATTTCAGAAATCTTTGTGGTATAGCAAAACTGTTTCCTGCCCAGTTCAGATTCATATACATAATAAAACAAACCTGCAATTTTACTACAGAATTTTTATTTTTTTTTAAATTAAAGATCAATAGTCACAAGATACTACACTAACTCATATACATGCTATTCAACTGTTCTTTTGGAAGCATAATCAGAGTTGTAGCTCCACAGTAGTTAATCCATATTTGTGAGACAATAATATTAGTGGCCCTATATTTACAAAATATCCTAAACTATAACCAGTTTAAAACGTGTTAAAATTCTTTGCCCATTTTGCATATGTTATACCTCAGTGGTTCTCAAACTGGGGTCTGCAAGGGTATTCCAGGGGGTTTGCGAGTCATGTCCAGAGCCCCTGGCCCTACTGATCAGCTCCTCCCCTTCCCTCCCAGTGCCTTCTGCATGCCGCAGAACAACTGTTCAGTGGCCTGCAGGAGGTGCTGGGAGGGAGAAGGAGCAGGGACAGGGTGCACTCAGGGGTGGAAAGAGGTGGGCAAGAGGAGGGGTACGGATGGAGAGGGGGGAGAAGAGGTGGGTGGGCCTTGGGGGAAGAGGTGGTGTGGGGGCGGGGCTTGGGGCTGAGTGGGGTTTGAGCACCCCCAGGAAAATAAGAAGCCAGCTTGGGGGGTCTGCAAAAAAATTTTAAATCAAAATGGGGGTTGCTAAAGTTTGAGAACCACCGCTATACATAATAATATTGCATAATAGATAAGAATAGACTATCAAGCCAAAGGCTATCCCTTCCACTCTGAATTTCCCTGTTTTTGTGAATTTCGGTGAAGGTATTTACTGTTGGGAGTACTTTTAATTTTTTTTTAATTCTAATAATAAAATTATCCACAATATATGAACTCAGTTAAGTAACATCAGTATTACATGTAATATAATTTGTGATTGTCTCAAACATATAACTTGTATCCCAGAGTCCCACCTGACTGCTCTCCATGTGGAGAATCTTCCTTCTATGCCATTCCTGCTGCCATTAATGTTTCAGAAAAATCAATGAGACTGTGCTCTGATTTCAATTGCCATATTCAAAGCAATTCTGTAAATGTTTTGTTTTTTCACATTTTCCTTGTTTGAAAATGGAAGCCATACATACAAATACTTGTGTTTCTTGTCTACTTTTCCTTTTTCATCACCACTATTCATTTCCCAAATGTTACTGTACCTTGATTTTGGTGGCGGTGGTGGTAATAAAGCAGTAATCATTTTAACATAATAGTTACAGAAACATCTGTTGGAATGTTATGAGCCAACATGAATAAATCAGACCAATTCCTCTGCAACCTATATAAATGCATATTTTAAAAAATGTAGATGCATATTTTGCACTTGGTAGATAATATCATAACACACAGTAAGGAGCTTTTCTAATTATATACATACCCATCTATAGTATTAATAAATACCACACAGAATATCAATTCAGTTAATTTTTAAAATATCAACAGCAAGTAAAAAAATATTTGAAGGACTCAGTCTGTATTAAGGAATAAATATTTGAAACAAATGGACAAAAATACGTTTTTTCGTAAAAAAATGCCTTTACAGAAAGAAATCCATACGCTAAATTTCAGCGCAGAATTCATTTTATTACAGCAGACAAACCATCTAAAAAGATGTCTTGCTATGCTGACAAACCTATAGTACCACTACTGAGCACAGTTAGAATACATTAATCACAAAATCAGAATATTTTTTCCCCAATGAACACAATGTTTTTAATGGCTACCCAGCTGCAGAGAAGAAAAACATGATCAAAATTACAATTAATGCATTATTTAACAACTTGGTACCAGGAAAGTCTGGAGTATCTGTGCAAGTAGTACTACACATTGGTACTAGTACTACACATTAGAAGGTGGTATCAGGAAATGCTGATTCTTAGTTTTTGATTCTTAAAGATTTAAAGAATACTCAACTCCACTGCTCCCACTCATTCTCTCACAATGCGATTTCCAGTACTGTGAATTAATGATTGATTCACTAATTCCTTATTTGCTTAATTTGAGCTATCATCACTTTCTGCCAATAAAAAACCAAGAGTATGTTCATAGGCTCATTTACACTGTTGAAAGCTGTAGACCTGCCTCTGGCGCATTTGATATTTAATGGTACCGTGTTTAAACATGGCAAAAAGGAAGTTGAAACCGAAAACTGTTCATTTAAAGAAAAGTGGACTGACGCTTACTGCTATTTTGCCACAACATCCAAAGGCTTTACCGGTACGTTTAAATTGTACAAAGACTGTGGTGGTTGTTAAATGTGGGAACGTCAAACTGCACTATGAAACAAAGCACATGGATTTTAACTGCAAATATCCACTGGGCTCCCATTTAAGATCTGACAAGATCACTTAATTAAAAGATGAATATTTTCAGAGCACAAATATTTCAAAAGCTACTTGCATTCAGGAAAATTCAACTGAAGCTTCACTGAGGTGTGTGCGGCAAAACACAGGAAACCTTTTACAGATGTGGACATTATTAAACAACGTATGACTACTACAGCTGAAACTCTTTTTGCAGAGAAGAAAGATGTTGACACCTTCAGACTTTTTTTGATAGAGAGAAATTTATGGAGGATTTGTTGTCCCTTAAACTGCATAAGAATCCCATGACAGGTGAGGATTTGTTTAATTCTGTTCAAACTTTTTTGTCTAATGAAGGTTTAGACATGACTCAGATTGGGTCAATTACAACAGACAGTGCTCCTGCTCAGGAAGGATAGATGGGGGAAAAGGGAGGAGGTGTTGCCTTATATATTAAAAATGTACACATTTGGACTGAGGTGGAGATGGACATAGGAGACGGAAGTGTTGAGAGTCTCTGGGTTAGACTAAAAGGGATAAAAAACAAGAGTGATGTCATGCTAGGAGTCTACTACAGGCCACCTAACCAGGTGGAAGAGGTGGATGAGGCTTTTTTTAAACAACTAACAAAATCATCCAAAGCCCAAGATTTGGTGGTGATGGGGGACTTCAACTATCCAGATATATGTTGGGACAATAACACAGCGGGGCACAGACCATCCAATAAGTTCTTGGACTGCATTGCAGACAACTTTTTATTTCAGAAGACTGAAAAAGCTACTGGGGGAAGCTGTTCTAGATTTGATTTTAACAAATAGAGAGGAACTCGTTGAGAATTTGAAAGTGGAAGGCAGCTTGGGTGAAAGTGATCATGAAATCAGAGTTCACAATTCTAAGGAAGGGTAGAAGGGAGTACAGCAAAATAGAGACAATGGATTTCAGAAAGGCGGATTCTGGTAAGCTCAGGGAGCTGATAGGTAAGGTCCCATGGGAATCAAGACTGAGGGGAAAAACAACTGAGGAGAGTTGGCAGTTTTTCAAAGGGACACTATTAAGGGCCCAAAAGCAAGCTATTCCACTGTGTAGGAAAGACAGAAAATGTGGCAAAAGATCACCTTGGCTTAACCACAAGATCTTGCATAATCTAAAAAATAAAAAGGAGTCATATAAAAAATGGAAACTAGGACAGATTACAAAGGATGAATATAGGCAAACAACACAGGAATGCAGGGGCAAGATTAGAAAGGCAAAGGCACAAAATGAGCTCAAATTAGCTACGGGAATAAAGGGAAACAAGACGACTTTTTATCAATACATTAGAAGCAAGAGGAAGACCAAGGACAGGGTAGGCCCACTGCTCAGTGAGGCGGGAGAAACAGAAACAGGAAACTTGGAAATGGCAGAGATACTTAATGACTTCTTTGTTTCAGTCTTCACCAAGAAGTCTGAAGGAATGCCTAACATAGTGAATGCTAATGGGAAGGGGGTAGGTTTACAAGATAAAAATAAAAAAAGAACAAGTTAAAAATCACTTAGAAAAGTTAGATGCCTGCAAGTCACCAGGTCCTGATGAAATGCATCCTAGAATACTCAAGGAGCTAACAGAGGAGGTATCTGAGCCTCTAGCTATTATCTTTGGAAAATCATGGGAGACGGGAGAGATTCTGGAAGACTGGAAAAGGGCAAATATAGTGCCCATCTATAAAAAGGGAAATAAAAACAACCCAGGAAACTACAGACCAGTTAGTTTAACTTCTGTGCCAGGGAAGATAATGGAGCAAGTAGTTAAGGAAATCATCTGCAAACACTTGGAAGGTGGTAAGGTGATAGGGAATAGCCAGCATGGATTTGTAAAGAACAAATCATGTCAAACCAATCTGATAGCTTTCTTTGATAGGATAATGAGTCTTGTGGATAAGGGAGAAGCGGTGGATGTGGTATACCTAGACTTTAGTAAGGCATTTGATACGGTCTCGCATGATATTCTTATTGATAAACTAGGCAAATACAATTTAGATGGGGCTACTATAAGGTGGGTGCATAACTGGCTGGATAACTGTACTCAAAGAGTAGTTATTAATGGTTCCCAACCCTGCTGGAAAGGTATAACAAGTGGGGTTCCGCAGGGGTCTGTTTTGGGACCAGCTCTGTTCAATATCTTCATCAATGACTTAGATATTGGCATAGAAAGTACACTTACTAAATTTGCAGATGATACCAAACTGGGAGGGACTGCAACTGCTTTGGAGGACAGGGTCATAATTCAAAATGATCTGGACAAATTGGAGAAATGGTCTGAGGTAAACAGGATGAAGTTTAACAAAGACAAATGCAAAGTGCTCCACTTAGGAAGGAACAATCAGTTTCACACATACAAAATGGGAAGAGACTGTCTAGGAAGGAGTACGGCAGAAAGGGATCTAGGGGTTATGGTGGACAACAAGCGAAATATGAGTCAACAGTGTGATGCTGTTGCAAAAAAAGCAAACGTGATTCTCGGATGCATTAACAGGTGTGTTGTGAGCATGACACGAGAAGTCATTCTTCGGCTCTACTCTGCGCTGGTTAGGCCTCAACTGGAGTATTGTGTCCAGTTCTGGGCACCGCATTTCAAGAAAGATGTGGAGAAATTGGAGAGGGTCCAGAGAAGAGCAACAAGAATGATTAAAGGTCTTGAGAACATGACCTATGAAGGAAGGCTGAAAGAATTGGGTTTGTTTAGTTTGGAAAAGAGAAGACTGAGAGGGGACATAATAGCGGTTTTCAGGTATCTAAAAAGGTGTCATAAGGAGGAGGGAGAAAATTTGTTCACCTTAGCCTCTAAGAATAGAACAAGAAGAAATGGGCTTAAACTGCAGCAAGGGAGGTTTAGGTTGGACATTAGGAAAAAGTTCCTAACTGTCAGGGTGGTTAAACATTGGAATAAATTGCCTAGGGAGATTGTGGAATCTCCATCTCTGGAGATATTTAAGAGTAGGTTAGATAAATGTCTATCAGGGTTGGTCTAGACAGTATTTGGTTCTGCCATGAGGGCAGGGGACTGGACTCGATGACCTCTTGAGGTCCCTTCCAGTCCTAGAATCTATGAATGGTACTGAATCCCAATTTGATTTTCTGTCACTGTAATCCACCAAACCACACTTTGTGCGAAGCTTAGCTATGAGTAAGCTAATGTAATATCAATGGTGATAAAACCTCTCAACTTCCTTCAGTCCAAGTCAGCACTGCAACACAGCTCAAAAGCTTTCTTTCAGAAGTATCTGCCAATTACGATTACCTGTTGGTTCATAATGACATCCACTGTCTGAGCAGAGGGCAAGTACTAAGAAGGCTTTGGGAAATTTGAGTTCATGTGGAAGAATAGCTATATAGAACTCCAGGGAAACAGGTAGAAGAGCTACACACATTTTTGAGGGATGCCACAAGCATAAGCATCCTGGCCTCCCTTGTTGATTTGACAGGCCATTTAAATTATTTCAATTTAAAGCTACAGGGGCGAAATGAAAACATAGTGGATCTCTACCACGTCACTGCATTTCAAAACAGAGTCTCTTAAAAAAATTATTTGGAATCTGGGGAGATGCTGCATTTCCTGATGCTGCTAAGTTACTGGGACACTGCAGATGTGAATCAGATGGTGTACTCTCTGGACAGGCTTTTTCAAAACTTCCAGGAGAGGTTCCAAAAATTTAAAAGTGTTAAAGACACCACCTTATTTGTTAAGAATACATTCACAGTCCACGCAAATGGCACTTGGTGCAATCAAGAAAAAGTATCCTTTCCAGATGCTAAAAAAGCAAAACCACAACGTGAGCTTACTGATTTACAAGTGAACGACACAAACTACATTTGAAAAACTTTCTAGACAACCCTTGTGCTGGACTCCAAGTAACCACACTTGAGGAAGGTGGCATTTAACATCTTGACTATGTTTGGCTCGACATATGTGTGAGAGTCAGAATTCTTAACAATGAACAACAAAAAACTGCGTAATTGTGCCGTTTTCACTGATAATCATCTGTACAATTGCCTCAATCTTGCCTTGACTTAACTCACTCCAAACGTCAAGGCCCTGTCCCTTTTCCTACTGATGGTGAATATTATAATTCTATATTATCCATGTATATTTTATTTATAATTCATATTGCTGTACAAAATTACATTTTCAGTAGTGATCTGTAAAAACCTGTTAGTTTTAACAGGTATTTCACAGTAATTATTCCTATGTATATACATATATGCCTACAATAATTTTATTTGACAAAACCAACACAAATACTCTTTGTAAACTGAAAGTGTCTGAAAGTATTTTGACAGGTTTCAGAGTAGCAGCCGTGTTAGTCTGTATCCGCAAAAAGAACAGGAGTACTTGTGGCACTTTTGTTAGTCTTTAAGGTGCCACAAGTACTCCTGTTCTTTTTGAAAGTATTTTAATACTAACTGCATTTAACTGACATTTTAGCTACGTACTTTCTCAAAGTCTCAGATGTAATTTATTACATCTTTCTTGGAAGTTATTTTTAGGTTATACAGTGGTTTGATTTTATTTTTCATTTAATGCACTAAAAATATAAGCAAAGGGGTATATTATTAAGGTACAACATTGTATGAGTTTGTTGAACAGGAGCAGTTGCAGTGTGAAAAACGTTTCTTTGGATTCTGGCCCTTGACCAACCCATCCTATTCTTTCCCCTCCACTCCCTCTAATTCCTATCCCCTTCACTTGAGCCCTCATCGCTTTCTTCCCCCACCACCTATTGCCACTTATCTTCCTCCTCAGACCTCCATCTCTCATTGCATATCCAAACTCTCAACCCTATTCCCATGTACTCTTCTAGCCCTAGTCACCCCTTGCCTCCGAGCACACATTCATATGTGTAATTTGTTTTTCAAAATTAGTTTCAGTGCCTTCTGAATTATCTGCTGTGCTCAGATTATATTTCTCCAAAACATATATATAAAAGAACAAAAAAATTCTTAACCAAGGCAGATTTTCTCCAAATATTTACAGTTCATTTTCAGATTTCTGTTCAAGGTGGGTTTCAAACTTCAAAGTTGCTAGTATCTGAACTTTATGAAATCTGTTTTTTCCCCCAGTGGGTTGTATCTCAGGAACCCCTTGCTCAAATGACCCAATTTCGATCAGTAACCCTGCCCTATATTCTCATATAGGGAGAGCCAATCCAAAAATAAACATATTGGAAGATATAAAAGTTTGCATTCATGTAAGCATCTAGATTTTAGAGGACTTAGAAGAGTCATCCTTTAAGCAGGAAGGGCTCTGTTATACTATTGTATACTATACTGCTTTCCTATATCCAAATCCCCAGCACAGAATAATGCTGAAATGGGGACATTTTTGGAATGATGGAGGGAAGGGGCTCAAACATCCATTAGTAGCAAAAGAGGCTCAGATAGATGTTAAGTGGCCCATTCAGCTCAATGAGATGGCCTCAGATGAGAGAAAACCACCCATGGAGATGAACACAGCCTGAGACAATGGCTCTGAGACAAGTGAACTGCTCCATTCATGTCAGTGGGTGTTCTGATCCCCCTCCCCAGTGCTAGAGAGCCTGTGGTATGTGGCAGGCATGCACATTTTAATCTGCTTCTCAGCAGTATGCTTTTGGTACATACTCCCAGAACACCTGTTCTCAGCTCCTCCAACTCAGAGGGGCAAGGCTTCCCCAGATCCTAGCTCACATGAGGGGTAGGGAGAAGGGCTCAGACTTCCCGAGAAGGGCAAGCTCCCCACCTCAAACCTGGTCCATCTGATGGTTGGCAGATTACGGTTGAGGGGCAGAGACCCCCCAGATCCCAACACACATGAAGGTAGGGAGAGTGGTTCAGAACCCCCCCAAAAGAGGCAGACCCCTAGATACTGGCATATCTCTCTCTCTCTCTCTCACACACACACAGGGGAGAATGTTGGGTTGACAGTCACCCCCGCCCCTATTCTCCCCACAGCTCTCCTGCCACTCACCTCATCTCCTTTCAAGTGTCCCTGTCTTCCCATTCCACCTAGCCCCAACCCCCTTAAACCAGACCTTCTCCCCTCCCCCCATCCTCATTTATCCCCTCCCCTTGCTGCAACCCCCAAACCTCTCCTCCATTCTCCCCTTCCCTTCCCAGAAAGCATTTGGATATCTAATCTCCCCCCTTCAAAACACTGATTACATTCCCCCAAAATTAACCCCCACCCCTTGCAGAGACAGATTTTAGTAACATATTTTCAAACATTTTCCAGATTTCTTCCCTAGGTAGGACTTGACACTAGCTATGGTGTGGGGGGGGGTCAGGATCAAAAGCTTATTGCTTATCCCCTCGCATTATCCAGATTCAGTGAACTTTTTGAGGCTACAAACCCTCTTGGCTCCCCTGTCCATGCACGTTCACAGTTATCAGTTTACCTTGTGATTGCTAGGCACGAGCCTAAAATGACAACTAAACACTTTGGCAAACGTACTGAACCACCCAAAGGAGCAGTGCTTGCCATGCACTCTCTGGGTATAACCCTCAAGTGAGGGAGACTTTTGTGTCAGGATCAAAGCCATAGTTTGATCCTCAAGTCTGGGGAAAAAATATATGGTTAGAATATGTCAACCTTAAGAAAAGTTGCAATATGAGTCAAGCATGACCATTTCTCAACTGCTCACCCAACATGCTCCCAACATGCCTGTTCTCTGCTCCCCACTGGATGGTGAAAGGGAAGGACTATCTCAGGAATCCCTTGGTCAAATGACCCCAGATATGGATTACTAACTCTACTCCTTTCCCCCAGAGGCTCACCTAATTTCAAGGCAATCTGAATAACAATGGGTATTTTAAAGCACTTAGAAGTCTCAAGCTTTAAACAGAAAGCTGGTCTTAACCTCAACAAAGCAGACCTCTACAACAAATTCTGAGAACTGATGAGTAAGAAATGCACATAGATCCTCTTTTCTGAGTTTAAGAAACATCCCCTTCTCTTCACAAATAAGTAAATAAGTAGAAAGCAGTTTTCAGACAGTGGGTTGGACTGAAAAGGAAATGCTTCAAACAGAAACATCTGGTCTTTGAATTGGAAGGTGCTTGCAGTTTTCAGTGGTAAGTTTAATTGTTAATTCCTTATTTTTTTTCATCTGAACATACAAAAAAATATCAGAATTAGACATTAGACTGTGAGTTAATGACTTCAATCGTTACTCTGGATTTACTTCACTTTAACAGCAGAATTTAGCTCAATTTCCTTAAAAATCCAGATAGTAAATGGGAACAGTTATGTAAAAGTTACTTTCATTTGAGAGTTACCAGGGCTGTAAGGGGTTTTGCACGGCATCATTTTTAAACAAGCCTTTTGAACCTTTTTATTTTTCTGACATAGTACATCTGGCTTTCTCGATCTTCCTTTTGTACCTTTTCATGTTTATACAAAATCTTCTCCACACTGTAGTTAATAACTCTTTTGTATAACAGTTTTAAAATATAAATATATTTTATTTTATAACTTTGGAATGTGTATGAAGTTTTTCCATGAATTTATAAATTAAATAAAATCTCATTAGGGATCTAGTTCATTAACAAGTAAGATGTGCATGAAGAAGAATATAGCGATCTCCAACTCTTTCCCCTTCCCTCCACACTAGCAAGCTGAAACACCAGTTTAAATGGCAGAAAGACATGCTGTCACTGTTGAGTACTTTAACACTGCTCATATGCATTTGATTCCTTATCTACAGCCTGTAAACACAAAACAAAAACTAAATTAAACTGGCCAAAATTTAAACTTGTGGAATGATTGCTGAAAAATCTGATGAAGTTTGAAAATATTTCATAATCAGACCAGACTGAACGGGATAGCTATAGCAGCAATGACCAGGGCTCAGAAGAGAGTGGTAAAGAATACTGGAAGTTTTTCTTTCACCGTAAACTAAATCCTCGTGGCCAGCATTTTAGTGTCATAGTACATCTCCAGTACATATTTGAGTGGAGGCCAGGGAGTGCTACGCTGCATTTCTGCAATCAAAATACTACTTTACGTGTATTTAGCATCTTTGATTTGACAATATCAAAATGCTCTAGAAGCAAAGTACTGTCATGTTATAATTCAGGACACTGAGGTATGGAGAGATTGAAGTGCTAGTCCACAATCATGAATCACTGTCAGAATTTGGATGAATTCTCCAGGTTTCCTGAGTCTCTATGTGCTATGTTATTGGACTCAGGATTTATGATCTAAGACCATAGATATTTAGTGTTATACTACTTTTGTAGTATCCCTGAATCCGTGTGCAAAAAATTTTATGTCAACTCAAAAAGAAACTGCAATTCTACCATCTTGCAGTGTCAAGATGACAACTTCCAGGAGGCTAACTGCTGGGTATAAATATTCAAGCGCCTGAGGGAAGGAAAAGAAATTGTTAGCAAAATTATGAAATTAGTATGTATAACAGCCATTAAATACAGATTACAGAAGAAAATAACTCCTGCAATTGTTTTTCAGCTCAGTGTGCATTTATTCAAGAAAAACCTGAATGGGATTAATGAAAAATTCAACATGTTTTCTTCAACCATCATCGGCTTCTACAGTAGCTCTGCCAATCATCTATTCCTTCCTATTTACTACAGGCAGTTTTGGAAACATTCTTTCTGGGTGGATATTTTCAAAGCACATATCTACAAAAAGAACACAGAACATCTACCTGACAAATCTTGTTATTGCAAATTTATTTGTATGCATAACAATGCCTTTTCTCGCTGCCTACTTTGCAGATGGCTATCAGTGGGAGTATGATTCCATGCTATGTAAAATAGTAAACTACTTTGGAATTCTGGTTATACACACTAGTATGTATGTCAGCATTACAATTTTATGTTGGACTGCTTTAAGTCAGTATTCAACAGTGATGAAAAATAATGACCACACGCAATATTCTCCAACAGTTAACGAAAACTACTTCTATAAATGCCTACTGGAAAAGTTTCGTCAGCCAAAATTTGCTAAATACTTGTGCATCAGTATATGGATCATTGTACTGGGCGTAACTGTACCAGTGATAGTATATGATTTGTATCTAGAGCCTGATCAAGAACAAGTTGACCGATGCTACCACTGGAAAGCAGAAAATGGCGAACTCACTGCAAAGATCACAGTTCTTATTGCTACTGCATGGTTTTTTTTATTTTTTATTACAGTATTATTCTCATACTATTCCCTTGTCAATCACCTGAGTAAAATGCAGAAAAATACTTGCATTGGAAAGAAACATCTAATTTACAGTACAGTCAAAAGAAACATTTTTGTCATCCTGCTTATATTAACTGTCTGCTATCTTCCATATCATATTTTAAGGCCAGTTTTTTATGCGCTGCTTGGTAGTGAAGACTGCCAGATGATGAACTATTTAGTGGAAGCAAAAAACTTTCTTACTTGTCTTGCAGCTGCCAAAAGTAGTTTAGATCCTCTTGTAAATCTTTTATTAGATAAAACATTTAAGAAGAGTCTGTACAATCTCTTTAGAAAATCTTCATCACAAGATCACAATCATACAGCTGATATTGAAGAGACTACACAAATGTGAAGAAGGAATAAGTAAAAATCTTAACTGGACATACTTTAGGACAAAAACCTTTTTGCCAAACAGCTACCTATAACAGAAGAATTCTTTCTATCCACAGTGAAAATGAAATTTACAGATAAAAGATGAATTTATAGAATTAAAAAAAACCTGCTTATGAACATTTGAACTGTTAGCAAAGTTGGAAACATGAATTGTTGCTTGATGAACCTTTATACTTCTTACAATGAACTGAGCACTATGATTTTGCTTACACAAAATGAAAAAGGGATTACATTTTATGTTTGAACTATACACATTGATTAATTCCAGTCCTTGGAGAAACCAAAGATAAGGAAAGTGAAGAGAGCAGACAATAGATCAAAGGTAATAACTTGGCTCTCCAGTATCATCACATAAATATGCTAAGGTTTCAGACACAATCTCTCTTAGTTAAATTACAAGAACAAAAATTAAACAAAAGAAACCAAACTACACATGGGTAGTTTTTATGGTATAATTAAATCAAGTGTCTGAGAAATATAGATGTACTTGCAGAGAGCTAGCCAGGAATTTGGAATTAACAAGGTTGGTTTTTTTTGCTCAGAGGTACTGCGGGGAAGGTGGTTTCCTTGTCTTTTGGGATGAGTCCATTACATGGATTGAGCAATGAAACTGACAGGAAGTGTGAGGGGAGATTAGTCTGCTATTTGAGTTTTTAGAATAAAGAAACATTCTTCCTACTCTTTACTTAAACTTTGTCCATCACCCTAGGAATGGTATTGTCTGAACCATATGAGGCCTCATCCTAGCATCAGTGGGAGGAGGCTTATAATAGGGTTGTATAGAAAGGCTGGGAGTCTCATAGGGGTGATCAACGTCTGGTCTTATTCTTGCCTCAGACATGGACCATGGGATGAAATCACACAGTAACACCCGCAAGGTTGACAAGGGTTTGATGGTGGTTACTGACCTATGGAGGTAAGAGACCCAGAGAAATAGGAAGAAATCTGTAAGATGGAATGAGGGACATATTGTTTTAGATGTTTTCTATAGTTTGTTCTGGAAATCCTCATGTAGGAGCCCATCCATAGCAGTTGTGTTCCTTGAACGACCATTTGCAGCCATAGTTCTATTTTTGAGACAACGGATTTACTGTAAAATGCTGTGCACACCCACCTACTGTTAATAATGAATGTTATTTGTCTCACTTCAAAAGCTGGTCTTACCCCACAGATTAATCTAAAATATTTAATTTATACAAGAATGGTCATAACCAAAGAGATGATTTATACAAATATCTAATAAAAAACTGCATCAAATAAACATATGTACAATATTCTGACATATCTTAATATATATAAAAAACTAAGCTTATGCAAAATAGAGAACAGTAAAGTGCACACAAAATGTACCTGGTCTCAATACTAGCCCACAGATAATCCTCCACCACAGGTCTCTTTTTGTCCAGTCTAGTCTTAAATTAGGTAAATTGTGTGGTTTAATTAGGATGACACTGACTGTTCATCAAGGCTCATCATTTAAGGATGGACAAAATAAAGGCATTTAACAATGTGAATGAACAAGACAATTAATGGATAATCAACTGGTAATCACAGAGTACACTTCTAGCTGGAACACGGCTTGCCTATGAGGTTTCTCACTGAAGAAGCTTGAAGATCATGGAGAAAAAAACCCGATATTAAGTAGCAATTTTAAAGAAATTATAAACAGAGGATCTTTAGATTTCTTGTTGAAATTAAAAGTTTTTTCCCCCTGCACTTCCTCTACCATGCTAATTCACTGGAGGCAATACAAACCCACTGTAAATACAAAAACATAGCATCTAACATGTTCAGCATTAACTGAATGTATATTCATTGTTGATGTGTAAAAGAATAGCCACTTAACTGGAATACAATATCATCTCTTTCAAAAATAATATCCATGTAATGGACAATTTAGAAATGCTTCCATGCAAAAATCTATTTTTTTCAAGCATTATGATTGAAACTCATTTGCGCTCTAGCCCAGGGGTACATAAAAAACACTAACAAAGTCAGTACAAAATAAAATTTCATACAGACAATGACTTGTTTATACTACTCTATATACTATACACTGAAATGCAAGAACAATTTTTATATTCCAATTTATTTATTTTATAATATAGTTAAAAATGAGAAAGGACGCAATTTGTCAGTAACAGGGTGCTGTGACACTTCTGTATTTTTATGTCTGATTTTGTAACCAAGTAGTTTTTAAGGGAGGCGAAACTTGGGGTACGTAAGACAAATCAGACACCTGAAAGGGGCACAGTAGTCTGGAAAGGTTGAGAGCCACTACTCTAGCCTATTACATAAATTTTATTACCAACTTTATACAATATCACAAACAATGCAATAAAAATTATGCAACATCTGCTGTTAGTTCAGATAACTTGCAGAAAAAAAGGTCCAGATTTGAAATCCTGGTTAAACTGAAATCAATGGCAAAATTCCCATTGGCTTCAATGGGGTCAGGATTTCATTCAAGAGGCACCAGAACACAATTTAAGTGAAAGTTATGCAAATTTAAAATAATTAAATCAACAATGACCAAAATGACACACACAATGAAAATTTTGACACTTTCTTAAATGTGGTTATATTGCAAAAAGGGACTATTGTTAGGTTTGCTGAAGATAGTGGGTTTGCACATATACCAGAAAGAAGAATTTCTTCAGAGAACCTTTATAATCATCATCACCCTCACTCTCATAACTGCACTGGTTGTTGGGGCACCATCACTGATAAGCAATCAGTCAATTGTCTCCACCCCTGGTGATTGTGTGTCAGTGCTTGAGTCTCCGCAAAGTCCACTCCTGTCAACTCTTATGTTGTCAATCCATCTCTTCTTCTGTCTACCTCTTCTTCTCATCCCCTGTACTGTCCCTCGGAGGATGATCTTGGATAGGCCAGATGATCTTGTTACATGGCCGTAACACTTCAGCTTGCTCTTCTTCACGATCTTCAGGAGGTCTTCATATTACCCAGCGCATTGGGTGATGATGTTATGGACCTCTTCATTAGTGACGTGATCGAAGTAGGAGATACCCAGGATTTTACAAAAGTATCTTATCTCTACTACCTGTATTTTCCATTCAAGTTCCACTATAAGGGAACTTTTCCGTAAGTTCTGCCGTAATTTTGGCAAGAACTGTGCAAACAACAGCAACAGTGGCAAAGCTAAAGCCAATTTGGAAGAATAAGAACATCTCTCTGGAATCCAAACTGCAACTGCTGCACGTGCTGGTCATCTCCCTTTTTCTGTGTGTGCGAGAGACATGGACCCTTATGGCAGAACCTTCATAATAGTGGTGTATAAACCAGAAAAATATCAAGCTAGATTTCAAGTCCCAAGATCCCAGACTCAGATTGCAGGCCTGGCAGTACAAAAAATCCACAACACATTGATTACGCTTTAAATATGTGGTTTAAAAAAAATTACACACACATGCCCTTCCTCTGCTCCCTCCCTCATCTGCTGTCCCTTTCCCTTTGAGTTCCTGCTCACCATCAACCACTCAGTATCGCTTCCCTCGAAAACAGTCTTTATTGCTAATTTGACTACAAAATGCAGTTAAGATCTTAAAATAGAACATGTACAAATATATTGTGAGATTCCATGTTTGCTGCAATGGCTTCCAGATCTAGCTTGTGTGTGTAGACACACACACACACACACACACACACACACACAGAGGGGGGGGGGAGGGAGAGGGAGTGTTTGAATACACCAAAATTAAAGAAAACATTTGTGCACTTTTTAGAACAAGGAGAATATAGTGAAAACAGGATACAGAATCTATATGTACTGTTTTGTAAATAAGAAATTGCACTACTGTTTGGCTATTAATTCTAATCTTATTTATATTACAATTGATTACTGCTTGCATTTTTAACTGTAAACCATTAAAAGCTTTTGTATAAAGACAAGCAATTAACATTCTCTATTTCTTAAAGAGGTTAAAAATCAGTTAGTTTAAGAACAAATTTGCTTAGATATTGCAACCAGTATCTTAGATTTTAAAAATACTTTGTTTTAATAATTTAATATTAATTACACAATAATATTTTTTATTATTTATACTCTATGTTCACTTTTGCATTTCTCTCATTTTGGAAAATGAAAATATAAGAGTCTGCCAATTTCTTATATTCAGTGTTGTTGTATCTGAGTTGGTTCCAGGGTATTAAGAGAGACAAGGTGGGTGAGGTGGTATCTTTTAATGGACCAACTTCACTGGTGACAGGCAAGCTTTGGAGCTTACACAGAACTCTTCTTCTGATCCTTTGCGCATGAAGACTGAGAGGCCCAGGATATACACCGTAACACACTTAAAACTGTCTTAATCACACAAGGACCCTTCACAGATAAACAGATAGCATCATGGAACAAGCTACCCAAATACCCTGAGAAAACATGGTTCAATACAGGGGAAAAAAAACAACAAACCTCCAACCACACACCCCTAGTTGCTACCTACCACCCCATCCTGGAACCCATATGGGGCATCATTAAACAATTACAAACCATACTCAATGGGGACCACATCCTGAAAGAAGTCTTTCCTTACCCACCTTTTCTGGCCTTCAAAACACCCCGAGCCTTGCCAAACTCATCACCAGAAGCAAGCTTTACACGCACCAAGACCCACCAAGTCAAAGCTGCACCAGACACTGTCATAACCGATGCAAAACCTGCAGACATATCTCCACTGCTACAATGATCAATACCCCCAGTGCCCAATGCCTCCCTCTCCCCAACACACCTTTCAAGATCCACAGGTCTTACACTTGCCTATCAATGTGGTGTATTTCATTCAGTGCACTAAATGCCTCAACAACATGGGTGAAACCAGATAATCACTGTGCTCGTGAATGAACTCTCAGAGAAAAATGATAAAAGACAAAAACACCATATCACTCGTGAGTGAACACTTTTCACAAAACAATCACTCCGTATCTAGAGAGACAAAGTAGGTGAGGTAGTATCTTTTATTGGACTAACTTTTGGATTTAGACTGAGCTCTTCTTCTAAACGATATTACTTCACCCAACTTGTCTCTCTAAAATCCTAAGACCAACACTGCATATCACTCCATATCTGACCTATCAGTCCTCATTCTCAAAGGAAACCTGCATAACATCTGCAAAAGACACTAAAAATCATGGTCTTAATAAAGACACAGAATTTATGGCTTATTACAACAATCTGTAACCCACTAGCCCACCTTTTTTCTCCTATGACTGGAGAGGTGTTAATGGGCCACTTCAACTTGAATGGTCTCTTAGAATATAAATTAGCCATTCTAATATAAATTCTCTTAGAATATAAATTAGCTTATTCTAAACAATCTGTTCCACCTTATATTTAGTTATGATAATCCAAGTACCCGAAGAAGAGATTTGTGTAGCTTGAAAGCTTGTCTCTTCCACCAACATAGACTGGTCCAATAAAAAAAAGTACCTCACCAACCATGTCTCTGCAATATAATGGAATTTTAATAATTTTTTTTAAATGCAGTGGGTCCCTGCTGTATAATACATTATTAGAATAGTATATCTGACAGAAATGGACTTTTATTTTTTTTTTAAAGCAAAGTCAAGTACTGAAGGTTACTGGTTGGTGTGATAGACCATACAGTGCAAGACTTCTCCATTTGTCTATGACACCAGTCTTAATTGTATGTGAGAAGACGGACCAAATGATGAAAGGAGGGATTGGAAGGGAGAAGTGACAGGTTATGTGATTTCACAGCAGGGACCTATGTACTTCAAAGAACTTACCCTTCGAGAGAGGAAACAGTGGCTATGGCTACACTTGCACTTCAAAGCGCTGCCGCGGCAGCGCTTTGAAGCGCTAAGTGTAGTCAAAGCGCCAGCGTTGGGAGAGAGCTCTCCCAGCATTGTCCGTACTCCACCTCCCTGTGGGGAATAACGTACAGCGCTGGGAGCCGCGCTCCCAGCGCTGGGGCTTTGACCACACTGGCGCTTTGCAGCGGTGGAGAGGGTGTGTTTTCACACCCTGCTGCAGCGCTGCAAATTTGCAAATGTAGCCAAGGCCAGTGTCTGAATGGCAAATGATAGCAGTCAAACAAAATTACAGATACACAAAGCTGCCTGTGTGATCCTGGGCAAGTCACAAACTTTTCAGAGGTAGTCTATCTTCCTCATTTTATGGGTGCCCAACTTGAGACCATGGGGCTGTACGCTCACTGCGGCAACTGAAATCACTGGGAGGCTGTACTTTGAACATATAAAGTGCTATAAAATGCTAAGTACTCAGAAAACATTAGGTCCTAACCATCTAAAATTGGGCACCCAAAGTTAGTGGACACTTTTCCAATTTTGGCCTTAATCTCTGCCCATCTGCAAAATGGGAGAGTAATATCCCATCTCTTCACAAGGGTGTTGTGAGAATAAATTAGTCAGTCTTTATGAAGATACTACAGAAAAGCAGATGAGGAAATTATTAATTCTGTCTTTAGAGCAGGGTTTAAACAATGTGCAGGGTTTAAATAAGGCCCGTGACACTGAACAGTGAGAACAATACAAAACACGGTTTATACAGTGAGCTTTTATTCAGTGAGCTTTATCCAACCTGTGCACTGAATGAGGCAGGAGGCCTACGGAAAAAAATATTACATAATCATGTAATTAAATACTGCATCACCAAGCAAATGCACAAGGGGGCAAAATTGCAGTTGTATGAGGAACTTGAATTCTGGCATTTTCTACCTTTTCAGTGCTAGACTTTGCAACTTTAACATTCTTTTAACACAGTTTGCGTGTAAATTAATATATATGTACTCACACACACACACACATTTAGTGGACAGATTACATTCTTGATCTGGAAATCTAATAATATTTGCGAATAAAAGTCTCACATAGTAGCTGGTACCAGAACCACTCATCCCCAGATAAAACAAAAAGGTTCCTTTGAAGTCAGAATATTGGAGGTGAGAGACTGCTGATAGGATTCTCAGGAATTTAGAAGGAAAGACCTTATTAAAGAGCAAAAATGAATAACAACTCTGAGCAGGTCACAAGTTCACTTGTGCTGAAAAGGATAAGGTTTCTCCAGACCTTCTGCACAGATACAAATAAACCAGCATTACTGATACAGACAGGTCATTCAGTTATAAACAAAACTAATACTAAAAGATACTTTAATTTTCCTCTCTTCTTACCAAGAGTAAGAACCCAAAAGGAAACAAATCATCATGCTACATGTTATAAATAAAAATGAATAGGCAAAATAAAAATGAAGATGCAGAAGGAGTGGATGGGATTATTCATGGTGAAATATGGCTGGCATATCAGTTAGCTTGGACTAACATTTTAGCAGAATCAACATTACTTGTCAAAGTAGTGATGCCCTGTTATTTCAACACACACATACATGCAGAAGTCTAACTGTTTTCTTATAAACTTCACACTATTTTCCCTGAACACAACAAATATTCTGTAAAGTAGCAGTAAATCAAATATTCTCCTTTTGATTTTTATATTCATCTTTTTAGTTCAGGGCTGTAATTTTAAATTAGAATTTTGACAAATGATTAGAACATTTAAAAAACAATTATTTGCTGGATTAAATACTTTCCCCTAGTAATTTACTTTATAATGCTCACCGTAGAGACTAATGGTCTTTCTTTATAGAAATTTCCAAGAGAAACACCACCACACCATTGAAAATCCACAAGCACTGTTTCTTTGTGTCTTTTCTCAAAATTGTTCCCTCTGAAGCTCAGAAATTTGTTTGTTCTTTTGTTTTACGTCAGTCAAAAAAACAGGAGTAAAATCAAATCCTCTACAGCAAAATTATTAGTATCTCAGATATATTATGCCAGCATCCACTGTGAGAACGTAACAAAATCCTGTCTTTGAGAAGCGTCAAAACCATGGAGTTTAGAGCACAGCCCCTCATATGTTCATCTTGTTTCAACTCTGGTGATCAGTGAAACATCTAACTGCCTCCAAAGTACAGAAAACAAAAGTGAAATCTGCGAAAGACAATTATTTTTAAACTAAAGAGAGATTTTTATTTCTCTTAAGTATACTGTGTATATATTTACAGTGACCTCTATATTCGATTTAGACACCAAAAAAGCATCAGGACTTGTTCAACATAAAAAAAGTCTGGTTCTCTCGTCTTAAAATACTGTCCTGACAAGTTTAACACAAAAAACAATACTTCCAACCCACTGCCTCAAATACGGATTTTTGGAGGTGCCATGTAACAGTATAATATGTAGTTGTACTTTTTTGAAAAAACATTTTCTGTTCCATCAGTTTCAGAGCTACTGAGATGAATTTTTTGCTATCTGAAGAAGGCAGGAGCCTACACATTGTGAATTATACTTTAGCAGATTTATCTGTTTTACTGGCCACTCTTTGTATTTTTGCACAGCTTAAACAAACACAAACCTTCTCAACTCTAGGTTACATTAAATTTATTTTCATTACCAAAATCAAAACTTTGTATAAAGGTCAAATTCATCTGACAAAACATCAATCATTTGATGGTTTGGGTGTCACCCAAGACACTCAGATAATCTAACTGTACCCTATTATTTTATTCAACACATGTGCATGCCCCTATTCGCACCAGCCCCGCCCCCACACTCTATGTACCACATTAAATCTGAGCATTAATTGCAAAACAAGTGAACAAAAATCTGGAAATTTACTGTTAAGGTTCTTGCTATGACCTTAATCCATTCTTATATTTGAACTATTAAAAAGTATTTTCATTACATGAGCTTACAGAATATGCAGCAACACAAAATGTTATATGTTTATATCTTAGTTTGAGAAAAATACATAGGTTAAACAAATAAACAGTAAACTTGCATGTTTTACTGCAGAAATATTTAAAACTCCACCGGATAAGAAGCATAAGGTATGTCAATGGGAGAGTTTCTCCTGTCGACCCAGCGCGGTGTAGACACCACAGTAAGTCAACCTAAGCTATGTTGACTCCAGCTACATTATTCATGTAACTGCAGTTGCATAACTAAGGTCAACTTAACCCCACAGTGTAGACCTGCCCTTAGTAATATAAGTACTATTTTCAACATTGTAAATCCCAGCTGTTAATGAGAAGCACAAGACTGTGGAGGCAGATGAAGGAATAGTTATATTTTTTAAAAAATAGCTATATCTCTGACAGTTATGAATTGTAAACAAGTCACCTTGGTACTTCCTCCTTTTAGAGGAAGATTCCAGATTTATTTCAATTATGGAGAACATAGTGAAATCATTTTGGGGCTTGCGCCCAACCCTATTGCTAAATCTTGGGGTAAGCCTTAGTGCCTAGCATCCAGGACCTATGCTCAATTGCTTTGTAGACTTCATTGTGAAACATCTGGCAGTCTCAGATGCTGTCAGTGGATGGATTTCCTCCCATTATCCTTCCTGGGAAAGTCATCAAAAAAAGGCAATATTTATGGGGAACAAAAACTTGTACAGTACGCAGGCATATGATAGCAGCAGGCATATGAGTGCTTTATGCATATCAATATGGGGGGGAGGGATAGTTCAGTGGTTTGAGCATTGGCCTGCTAAACCCAGGGTTGTGAGTTCAATCCATTTAGGGATCTGGGGCAAAAATCTGTCTGGGGATTAGTCCTGCTTTGAGCAGGCGGTTGGACTAGATGACCTCCTGAGATCCCTTCCAACCCTGACATTCTATGATTAATACAACTGATGAAGGTTTTAACAGCTTGTTTATACCTTAAATGCCTGCAGCCTCCACTGACTGGTTCATGCTCAAGGTGATACCCCAGCATATACTCTCTTGATGTCATCTGCATTTGGTGATATCCCCTTTCTGCATGAAATGAGGAAGAGAGCCACAGTCTATCCTCTGAGGACCCACTCTTACCTCCTGGAATAAGGAATGTGCCTGGAGGCAGGAGGGATGCGTTGAGGTTGGGGTGTTGCACATAGCAGTGCAGAGATTCTGGGAGCACTGTTGCTTATAGGAAGCTGGAAACAAGCTGCCATAATGTAGACAGGCCCAGGAACTAAGTTATGGTAGGGGCACTTCAGCCCCCAGAAGAATGCCAGAATCAGGAGGGTACAAAAGTGTCTTGAAGTGACTTTAGCGCCATACTCCCTCTGGGCCACAAGTTCTCTGCTGTATCTATTAGAGGCACAACTCAGAATCTCACCTGGGATGCATGAGGGGCTTTGCAACTGTTAGGCCCTGTCTACACTAGAAAGCTGTATTGCTTTAACTATACCAATATACTTAAAGTGGTACCACTCAGTGTGGATACAGTGATAACAGTATAAAGCATGGGAGTAGTTTGGTGGGGCAAGGAAGCATTGTCCCCCCGCCAAACAGAAGTGAGGCACGAGGGGTGCATGTGGGGCGTGTGACTGCCCTTCCTCACCCCCCGATTTCCGTGAGCACTAAGCTGCTCTGCTCGCCCCACTGGGGGCTCTGCCCTTCCATGCTGTGCCTCCTGTCGGCATGTTTCCGGCTCACTCGGCCTCTCTCCCCAACAGCCAGGGCCGGGTGGGGAGCAGAGAGGGCAGGACAGAGCTGCTTCTCCTGCCGAGGGTGGCCACTCTGGGTCGCTGCCTCTGTAGCTAGACACCGCCTCCTGCCAAGTCCTAGTACCCATTGTCTTTGCCTTCTGTGGGCATCCTTCATGGCCACTATCTTGTTTTCTGTACAATGGTGAGTGCCTGTGTGTGTGTGTGTGTGTGCGCGCAGGGGGAGAGACAGGGCAAGGGGAGCAGGGGGAAGGGGGTTGGGTGGAGGAAGAGGCAGTGGAGAAGGGAGATCGGATAGGGCTGGGGGAAGAGAAGGGGATGGGGCAGGGAGAAGGTGGCTAGGGCAGGGACAGTGGGGAGAAGAAGGGAGGTGGGGTGGGAAGGGGGAGGAGCAGGAGCTCGGCATGCAGTCTCTCCTTGGCAGCAGCAGCAGCCCCAGCAGGAAGATGGCCACAGCAGCACCTGAAGGCACCAGTAAGGCAGCACCACTGAAACAGCCGGTGCCGGAGTGGCTGCAACTCCTGCACTCAGGTTGCCACAGCGGACATCAGCAGTTTGGGCTCTCCTATTAAGTTGCCCCGTGCCCTCCCGCAGGTACCATTCCAGGCAGGGGAAGAGAACCAGTGAGCAAGGGGAACTGGCTTCAGTGAGCGCGCATGCTGCCTGCCCTCTGAAATACAGCAGTCAAACTATGCCTATGGTATAAACTTTATACCAGCACAGGTATTTTCACACAGGAATAGGGAATAACTATACTGGTATAACTGCATCCACTCTAGGACTTGTACCAGTATGCCTATATGAGTTTTGTTTTTTTTAAATCATACCCTACCCAACAGTTATACCAGTATAACTTTCAAGTGTACACCATATTTTACTGAGTGAGTTGTAATGCAATAACTGCAAACTTTAAAAAGTGAAAAGTGGATAGAGCACTGGTAATCCTACATTATTTAATACTTTATTTACCAAAAATCACATGCGCCTCATTCCACTTTATAGACAACATTTACACAATCTATTCAGGTAAAATGGACATTGGTCATTTAGACTACTAGCTTCCTTTTAAAACATTATCTGTATAGTGATACCTAGAGCTCTATCCTGAGGTATTGCAGTTAACTAAGAACTCAGTATGCAAAATCAGTTTAAATTATTTATTGCAGTTAATTATACCTGCCTATGGTGAACTTTATCAGAAACAGTATTCCCAGTCACTCAAGTTTATTTGATCATTCTGCAGTTCCTTACTCTCTTCCATAGATTTTACTAATTAGATAATTGTGTGTTTCTGACAAATCTTGCCACTTAACTTTATTTTATAAATGTAGAAGATGGAGAATAGGTAACACACTGTACATGTTAGTAACAATCCTAGGAACACCTCACTTTTAACTACTCTGCATTGAAGAGAGTGGTTCATTTATTTTTATTTTCTTATATGTTTTAAATCTATGACAGGATTCTACCCCTGAACATGTAATTACTGTATTTCCCAAACAGCTTCTTGAAAAACTTTTTTTGGGGTAAAATGTAAATTACATTCACTGGCAGATTGGAACACTAGAAATGTTCAACTAACCATGCAATCTGATTGATATATTGTAACACACAGGACCAGATTCAATAAACACTGCTTGATTTTGATATTTTTAAAACTAGATGACATGGAAAATGGTTATTTTACTGAATCTGGCCCTCAGTGCTTCATAATTTTTTATGTCAAGATTTTCCTCCTGAATACTAAAAACTAACAGTTCTGCCATGGAAACAAACAGAGCAGATTACTATACTCGGGACACTTAAATGTGAGGTTAATGTTATACACAATGGCTATTCTTTCTTTTCTTTACTGACTTCAAACACCACCGCCACCCATTTATATGAATGACTTATTCTGGCTTTAAAAGGATATAGCCAGAGTCCCAGGAATTTCACAATTCTGTGGCTAGAGGTTGCATCTCTGCCCTTTCCTTTGCTGTTTCTAGATAACTAAAAACATGAATGGAGTCAGTGAAAACGGATCCAGTGTTGTTTTTCTGAGTCTGCATATCATATAAACAGCAGCTATGAGAGGTTTGAACTGCCCCATTCATTTCAATTAGTTTTTTTTAAACTCTGAAACCAAACAGCTACTATTTAGTTAGCAGCTATTTCAGTGTTCAGCATTTTAGTAAAGACATCCAGTTAACAGGTTTCTCTCACAATTCCAGTCTTCCAACCTAGGCCACTGAACAAATTATAGTGACACAGCTGTGGTGCTGAACTATACTTGCATAATCCTGCAGTAGTGTAGATTCAGTTTACAGCACTGGAAGGGGTTTTTCCAACGCTGCAGGAGCACCACCTCCCCAACTGACTGAAGCATTCTTCCGTCCATCTATCTGTGTCTACACCCGGAGTTGGGTCAGTACAGCTATCTCAGCCAGGGGTTTGCATTCTTTACACCCCTACGTAATGTAGTTATGTTGACCTAAATTTTAAATGTAGACCAGGCTTTAGACTTGCAAGAAATGGGAGTCAGTGATCACATCAGATACCAGTCTGCTAGCATGAAGTGTTCATCTAGAAAATTAGAGCATGCAAGGGGCCTGGTCCAATGAAGAAAGAACTCTACTGGAATTGTAAACTGTCAGGTTTAAAATATTTCATCATAAAATGTTCAGCCAGCTCTACTAATCAATACTCTGAACAGGAGGCTGTTCATTTGTTTCTAACAGTGTCATGGGATTCCATGACTGCTGCAATTAAAAAAAAAAAAAATCATAGCTTCACAATTGTTCTCTGCATTGCTCCTTCCTTCCTATTTATAGCCCCTTATGGTTGAAGATAGTATTCCAATATTAACTAAGGGCTGGTCTACACTAGAAAATTAGGTTGGTATAACTACATTGCTCAGGGGTGTGAAAAATCTACACCCCTGGGTGGCATAGCTAAGCCGACCTAAGTCCCCATGTAGACTTGTTTCCATTAAAAAAGTAAATGCTCTGGTTTACACATCCAAAGTGACTATACTCCTTTCTTTTTGCCCAAATCCTACACACCAGAAATAAAATAGGGCACAATTTAGCTTTAAGGAGAATAGCTTTAAAAAAATTTTTTTTTCTTTCTTTCAGTGTCACTCCTAGTGTATTTGTGTAAAACTACAAAAATCCTCACTGCCAAAATAAGATAACCTGGTGCAAAGCATTAAAGCCATCCTCACTGGAGAGATGAATTTACTGTTACCAGTGAAACCTAAAAAGCAACAGAGAAACTCCTTCCTAAAGCGCATCCAAGTTCATTCTATCCATTTTATTGCAGTTTCTTTGGCAGAAAGAGGATCAGCGTGAAGACGTCTGCATAGAATCATAGAATTAATAGAATCCAGTCCCCTGCACTCATGGCAGGACTAAGTATTATAACAAACTATGTTCTAATCCTTTGCAGATGAATCCTTCAGGAAAAAAAACAGGTGTTCCACATGGGGCTCCTTCAATAAGAAACAAACAGGTTTGGGTGATATTCCTTCACATTTTGCTCATTATTTCCTCTCCTTATCCTCCCTTCTTCCTTCACTCCTCAGTTCTCCTCACCAGCACAGAACAGGGGTGTTGATGAAGTCAGTCAAACATTTCTTACCTGAGATTTTTTTTTTTTTTTATGACTTACCACCACCACACCAAACCAAACCATGCTCAATATCTGAAGAGCTATGTAGTTCTACAAAGATGCAGCTATTTTTTTTTGTGATGACTCTCAAAGTTGCTTGCCTTAACAGTTTGTATGTTACACAAAGGGTAAAAAAGTGTCCAGTTCCTGAATTGTTGTGTTTTATCTACATAAGTTTGGAAAGAAGTTTCTGTCAGGAAGCAGAATGTGATGACTTACAGTTCTATGTTCACATCAAAGTGCTTAAACCGCCCCTTGTCTCAGTATGGATGGACACAACCTATTAGGGAAGACTGGTGGAAATATCTTAAAAAGGAAATCGTAAAAAAAGTCTTTCAGTCTTTCTCACTAACACAACCTTTTATGTGAATAGCACGCAATAAGCTATTATTTACCATTAATGACCAGAGTCCTTGATCAGAACCAGGGCCCTGTTTGGCTAGGCAATAGGAACCGACCAAAACTCACTCCAGAAGATTAGTTTAATGAACATGGAAAACATGGAATTTTGTTTATGTACATAAACTGTTTTTAAAATGAAAAATTCTACTTTTCCAAATATGGTGTGCACATGTAAAGAATCTATTGATAATTGGGGAAAAGTTTAGAAGAGTATTTTAAATTAGTTGACTACTTTAAAAAAAAGGTAATATAACAGACATTTCATTTAAGCACAAACATCTCTAGAGATTTAGTTTTTGCTGAACATGGTCTCTAAGCTGTCAAAATGATGAAGTAATTAAATCTTCTACCAATTTCAGTTTAATTTATACAATTTAGTAAATCTCAAATTTTCTTTAAAAGAAAATTCACAAGCGGAAATTATATGAATATTCAGCACTCGGAAGTCATATAATGACTTTCAAATTAAATTACAGTTACATACATATTTAACATGTGAATAAAGAATTATTAAATATTTTTATGCTGACAAAATCAAGAGATTTTCCTTAAAGTATCAACGTTGCTAGCACCAATTATGTTTCTCCTGCATACAAACTCCCATTTTACCCTAAATTAGAGAGCTTTCAAAGTAGGCAGGATGTTTATTGTGGAAATGAGAAAAGACTTACCTTCACATCCCTGTGAATTATGTTATTATCATGACAGTAACGTAGAGCTTCCAGTATCTGTCTCATGTAATGACTGTAAAAACAAAATATGTCTAAGACTATATAACAAACTTGTGAAAAAATACTATATAAATACGGTGCGCTCAGTTTTAAGCCTCCCACCTACAAAACTATCATTACAAAACTTACCTTTAAAGTCCACAATTATAAATATGCCAAGTGTTAGAGTGGGAATTATGTATTCATAAGAATGAATAATAAAAATAAATTGTGAACACTAATGTAATGGTTTCAAAATCTGAAGGGTATTTTGACCATTAATAAGTTTTTTTTTAAAAACCCACCCACACAGTTAAAAATGTAATTTATAATAAAATAAGCTTATGCTAACAAAAAAGTGTACAATATTATTACTATTAAAGTTCACTTTATTTTTTCCTAATATTCAATTATTTCTACTAATTTAATAAAGAAACAGAATCACTGTTATAGGAATGAACACACTGCGTATCAATACATGCAAATCACAAATACACAAAGAAAAGATCAAAATATTATGTAAAAGATTAACAGTTAAGGTACAGAGGAAAACTGAAAATCAACTAGTTAAGTAAAGGATCATTCAGCCAGTTACAACAATTACATTGTGAACAATTACATTTGATGAAGACAATACATATACACTTGAATTTGCCAAATCCATGAATACATTTAATAGGCATTATATTTGCTTATTTTACATTTAGTATACACTAAATTATAACCTCAAGCAGGATTCATTTCAGGCTGTGGGATTGTATTTTAGACTTGTAATCCTGATTCAATGTCATTTTTAAAAAAAATCCCTATGGAACAGTAATGAATGCTAATAATAGGGGCATAGGAATTCTAAAAACTTTTATTAAATTCTTCAGAATGTCCCTTCCTCAATTCTACAGATCTCTTTGAAAAATGTGCACTGATCTGGGCGCCAGGAGACCTGGATTCATGCTGAGCTCTCCCACTGGCTCACTGGAATGACTGAGGGCAAATAATAATGTCTCAAATTTTCAAATACATTAAGTTAATTTTTGAATCTCCACTTTGATATCCACAAGGTGCTAAGCACTCACAAATTCAACTGATGTCATTAGGGGCTGTAGGCTGTCAGCATATCTCAGTTTGGGAACCCAAAAATGAAGGAATCCTTCTTTAAATTTTGGCCTGAAACTCTCAACACCTTGGTTTCTCCATTTGTGAAATAAATATTTTGATATTTATTCACTTTTATAATGTGCTTTCAGATCTATCAATGAACAATACTATATAATGCTATATAAGCAATGAAAATTATACTGAATTGTATAGTGAATTATTAGTATTTTTAGGTAGTTTTAACTAAGTGATCATTTTGCTTCAGACAGTTGTTTCTAACTCATCCCCACTCTTTCCATCCCAAAAGCATGTATACCTGACTCTAGATCAGGGGTTGGCAACCTTTCAGAAGCGGTGTGCCGAGTCTTCATTTATTCACTCTAATTTAAGGTTTTGCGTGCCGGTAATATATTTTAACATTTTTAAAAGGTCTCTTTCTATAAGTCTATAATATATAACTAAACTATTGTATGTAAAGTAAACAAGGTTTTCAAAATGTTTAAGAAGCGTCATTTAAAATTAAATTAAAATGCTGATCTTACGCCGCCAGCCTGCTCAGCTCACTGCCAGCCTGGGGTTCTGTTCACCTAGGCCGGCAGCAGGCTGAGCAGGACCTGCGGCTGGGACCCCGGGATCCCAGACCTGGGGGGGGGTTCAGGGGTCAGGGCAGAGGGCTGGGTGTGTGTGGGGGTTCAGGGCAGAGGGATGGGACTGTGGGGATGCAGGGCAGAAGGCTGAGTGTGTGTTGGGGTGGGGGGGTTCAGGGCAGAGGGCTGGGGGTGCAGGGCAAAATGCTGAGTGTGTGGGGGGGTCAGGGCAGAGGACTGGGGGGTATGGGGGGGTGCAGGGCAGAAGGCTGAGTGTGGGGGGGGGTCAGGGCAGAGGGCTGGGGTGCTCAGCCTATAGGGATGTTCCCTGAGCGGCTCATGGCAGGGGGCTGGAAGGGATGTGCCCTGTTCCACCCCCTTCCCCCAGGCTCCGTCCCTACCTCTCTCTGTCTCCTCTACGCGCTGTGTACGCGCTGCCGCTCTTCCCTCTCCCACTCGCTAGGGCCATCAGCTGATTGGCGCAGGGAAGGAGAGGGGGCGGGGCAGGAAAGCACCACGCTGGGGGAAGAAGCGGGGGGGGGGGGGGGGAAGCAGAACCAAGCTTCTGCTTCCTGCCCCCGCAGGGGAGCGCAGTGAGCGCGGGGGCTGAGTTAGACTGGGGGCTGGGACCGCGGCAGGCAGCTGCGTGGCGCTCAAAATCGGCTCGCGTGCTGTGTTTGGCGCGTGTGCCGCAGGTTGCCGGCCCCTGCTCTAAATTTTATGGTCCTAGATTTTCACTCTACCTCTCCCTTCACTCAACTGCTTTGCAACATTATTCTGCAGAATGCCCCTTAAAATTAATCCAACCACAATGGACACAGCATGCTAGTGTGATTTTCGATTAGAATCGTCAATAGTAGAAGTCAAATTGATAAACGACTTGGCAGCATTTCTGAGGTAAAAATTCAAGTTCACACAATACATTAACTAAACTCTATTACTAGAGACAACATAGAGCATACAAGGGAAGTTGTGCATAATGAAACAATGAAAGTATATTGTGCTTCTTTTTCCAACTTAGAACATCTCAGATAAAGTCAAAACAGAGGCTTCACACCACTACCTAACCCAGGGGTGGGCAAACTTTTTGTCCTGAGGGCCACATCTGGGTATGGAAATTGTAAGGTGGGCCATGAATGCTCACAAAATTGGGACTGGAGTGCAGGTGGTGGTGAGGGCTCAGGCTGGGGGTGAGGAGTTTGGGGGTAGAAGGGTGTTCCAGGCTGGGACCGAGGGGTTCAGAGGAAGGGAGGGGGATCAGGGCTGGGGCAAAGGGTGTGTGTTTGTTGGGCTCTGGACGGGGGTGCAGGGTCTGGGGATGAGAGCTTTGTGGTGCAGGAGGGTGCTCCACGCTGGGACTGAGGGATTCGGGGGTGGGGGAGAGATCAAGGCTGGGGCAGGGGGTTGGCTCAAGGGTGCAGGCTCAGGGCGGCGCTTAACTCAAGCGGCACTGGGAAGCAGCGGCACGTCCCCTCTCTGGCTTCTACATGGAGGCATAGCCAGGTGAATCATAGAATCATAGAATATCAGGGTTGGAAGGGACCTCAGGAGGTCATCTAGTCCAACCCCCTGCTCAAAGCAGGACTAATCCCCAGACAGATTTTTGCCCTAGATCCAGTGATGAGCTGCCAAATTTTTAACAACGGGTTCCCTCCTCCCTCCAAAATTTTAACAACGGGTTCCCTCCTTCCCCCCCCCTCCGGGGAGGGCGTGCCCCATCCAACCCCTCATGTTCCTTGACACACACACTCCAAGACCCCTGACCCATCCCCCCCTTCCCTGTCCCCTGACTGCCCCTTGCCGCCCCACTCAACCCCTCCTCTCATTCTCAATGGCCCCCCAGAACCCCTACAACTACCCCTTCTCTCTGTCCCTGAGTGCCCCCACCACCTCATCCAACCCTGCTCTTTCCTGACTGCTCCCCCGGACCCTTGCCCCCATTCAATCCCCCTGTTCCCTGCCCTCTGACCCCCCCACCCCCAAACTCCCCTACCCTCTCTCCAACACCCCCTCCCTTCCCCCTTACCGCGCTGCCTGGACGTGGCTGGGCCAGGACAGGAGTCGCGCGGCCGGAGCCAGGTGGCTGGCCGGGTGGAGCCAGGGAGGGCTGCGGCCAGAGCTGGAGCCGGGCAGCCGGGGCCGCCGCCACGCCCAGACCCGCGCTGCCAGAGCCAGGCCCCCTGGCAAGACAGCAGGGGCGGCTGGAGCCACGGGGCCAGGCGGGGCTGGAGGTGGGGGGCCCTGTCCAGAGCCGAGCATCCCGGTAGGCGGGGGCACGGCAGGGCCGGGGGGGAGTTCCGGGACGCGGGGCCGTGCCGCAGCCGGTGAGGGTCGGGCGGGGACCCGGGGGGGGGGGGGGGGCGGGGCAGGGCCGCGAACGCGGGGCCGGGAACACGTGGGGGGGGGACCGGGGGCCGGGGGGGGGGGCGGGCAGGGTCCCGGCCGGGACCGCGCGGGGGGGGGACGTGGCCAGAGAGGGTCGGGCGGGGACCCGGGGACGGGGGGGGGACGCGGCCAGGGAGGGTCGGGCGGGGACCCGGGGACGGGGGGGGGGGACGCGGCCAGGGAGGGTCGGGCGGGGACCCGGGGAACACGGGCAGGGCCGCGGGGGGGGATGCGGCCAGGAAGGGTCGGGCGGGGACCCGGGGACGGGGGCCGGGCAGGGCCGGGAACGCGGGGGGGCGGACGCGGCCAGGGAGGGTCAGGCGGGGACCTGGGGACGGGGGGGGGGGCCGGGCAGGGCGGATGCAGCCAGGGAGGGTCGGGCAGGGACCCGGGGAGGGCGGGTGGCCGGGCAGGGTCGCGGCCGGGAACGCGGGGGGGGACGGGGACGCGGCCAGGGAGGCCGGTGAGGGTCGGGCTGGGACCCGGGGCGGGGGTGGGGGCGGGCAGGGTCACGTCCGGGAACGCGGGGGGGGGGAGGCGGCCAGGGAGGGTCGGGCGGGGACCCGGGGACAGTAGGTGGGGGCACGGCAGGGCCGGGGGGGGGGGTGCGGCCGGAGCCGGGCGGCCGGGGAGGAGTTCGGGGGGAGTCGGGGACGCAGGGCCGGGCAGGGTCGCGGCCGGGGAGGCAGGGACGGGCCGCGGCCAGGGACCGGCCGGGGCACACGCCCCCCCTAGTTTCCTACCTTAGGGTCGTCTTCCTGGGCCGGGGAAGCCTGCTTGCTTCTCAGCCCTCCCAGGCTTCCCGCGCGAACAGCTGATTCGCGGGAAGCGGTGGGGGAGGAGAAGCAAGGAGGAGCTTCATGGCAGGAGGTGGAGGCAGAATTCGCAACGGTTGGCGCGAACCGTTTGTTAAAATTAGACGCCGGACAGAGAACTTTAGCATCCGGTTCTCTGTCCGGCGTCTAATTTTAGCAAACGGTTCGCGCCAACCGTTGCGAACCATCTGCAGCTCACCCCTGCCTAGATCCCTAAGCGGCCCCCTCAAGGATTGAACTCACAACCCTGGGTTTAGCAGGCCAATGCTCAAACCACTGAGCTATCCGTCAGCTCCCATGGGAGCTGGTCCCAGCAGGTCCCCACCCTGAGCACCGACTCCACACTCCCATTGGCTGGGAACCATGGCCAATGGGAGCTGGGGGAGGAGGGGGGAGAAGGGCAGTGCCTGCGGGCGAGATCAGTGCCCGGAGACTCTTCCCCTCCTCCCCGGCAGGAGCCAGATCTGCTGGCCACTTCCGTGGTGCAGCGCAGAGCCAGGATAGGGAGGGAGTCTGCCTTAGCCCCACTGCACCACTGACTGGGAGCCACCCAGGGTAAGCCCACGCCCCAACCTCCTGCCCCAGCCTTGAGCCCCCCCAAACCCAGAGCCCCCTCCTGTACCCCAAACCCTTCACCCCCGGTCCCACCCCAGAGCCCGCACCCACAGTCCAGAGCCCATCCCCCTTCCTACACCCCAACCCCCTGCCTCAACCCACAGCCCCCTCCCATATTTCAAATCCCTTGCCCCTTCCCAGCCTGGAGCACCCTACTGTACCCCAAATCCATCATCCCCAGCCCCATCCCAGACCTGCAGTCCCAGCTGGAGCCCTAACCCCCTCCAACACCCCAACACCCTGCCCCAGCCCAGTGAAACGAGTGAGGGTGGAGGAGAGCGAGCCACCGAGGGAGGGGGAATGTAATGAGTGGGAAGCGGGGCTAGGGTGTTCGGTTCTATGTGATTAGAAAGTTGGCAACCCTATCTGCAATTTATCTTAAACTTGTATTTCTAAATTAGAAATTGAGTTAAGTGACTGCATGAAAAGCACTAAACAAGTGTAGAAACTTCTGGATCTTCCACTGTATTTGAGAGAGCAATATGGTAATAGGATCTTCTTGTAGACAAAGTGACAAATTATCAGCTTCCATGCATTTCACACGAGCAGAGATGCCCCGTATACAGAGGTAATAAATTCTAAAATCTACACCCACTTAGCAGTGATCTGTTTTTATTTAAAAGTTTCTCACACTTCTTTGCAAATTGCACATGGTATTTGTCTCAAGCAGGACAGATTTATCACATACTTATTTCACTGGAGTTTATACTCAGTGACAAAGTTAGGCAAGCACGCAAGTAAGGACAAATATTTTGAACGTTAGTCTCTGAAACTGAGTCAATTTAAAATTTAGGGTTGGATAGTTAAAACTGTAAAATAAGCTACATAAGCTATTACTTGACTGCATGACCATCACAACACAGAATATGCACTACTGTCAGAATCAATTTTACATAAAATTTGAAAACAAGTATTATGATAGAGATGAGGTTATATTAAAATGACTTAGTTGACAGCATTCCTACAAAATAGAGGAAGGGACAGTCACAGCCTCAAGAAGTCTATGTTAAGAAGTAAACAATACTTTTTATTTATAGAGATCCAATGGATGACCACAGGATTCATTTACAAGTTCTGATCTTGGTTCCACACATTCTGTGATTATCCCATGTTTAGCACTTTGACCACTCACAGAACCCAATATATCATGCACATTTAAAGGGCATATTAATGAAATGAGACCACAATATATTTTAGGGAAACAAGAAGTCTCTCCAATACTTGTCAATCAACATGGTGGGGATTTAGAGCCACCTTTTGGCAGACCTTATGTTCACATCAGTTCTCCAAAGGACAGTCTTCTAAAGCAGCAACAGCAAATAATTCACTGAGAAGTGTCAGATTACACAAGTACATAAAAGGTTGTTACAAGGAGGAGGGAGAAAAATTGTTGTTCTTAACCTCTTATAGGACAAGAAGCAATGGGCTTAAATTGCAGCAAGGGAGGTTTCGGTTGGACATTAGGAAAATCTTACTAACTGTCAGGATGGTTAAGCACTGGAATAAGTTGCCTAGAGAGGTTGAGGAATCTCCATCATTAGAGTTTTTTAAGAGCAGGTTAGACAAACAGCTGTCAGGGATGATCTAGATAGTACTTAGTCCTGCCATGAGTGCAGGGGACTGGACTAGATGACCTCTCGAGTCCCTTCCAGTCCTATGATTCTATGATTAGACAGAACTATATATAAATTCCAATCAACAGAGATCAGGGAGAATTTCACACACACTTCAGTACACATAATAGAATTTCTTTGGTGTCTACAGTTTGGTGTCTACAGACTCTGCTGTTAGGGTTCCTGCTCAATCTACGGAGGCTTTGGCTATTCAGTGAACTATGAAGTATGGGTTTTTTTATTTGTGTAATACTGTGTGTACATTTAAGAATCTAACAGACTGAACAAAGATTTTATGAAGCTACAAGGTCTAGAAAAATGAGCCCAGAACTAGAAGCCCAGAATTTTTGAGTTCCACTCCCAACTCCAACTGACTCACCCTATCACTCAAAAGGATTTTTACAAAAATCTATGCCCATGGTTTCAGTTACCACCTTTTGCTGACAACTCAGCTGTTCATCTCCCCTCCTGAACTTGGCCCCTCTGGTCCAATATCACTTCCTTTCTCACTTATATTTTTTTGGACATCACACCATTTTCTCAAGTTAAAAGGTCAAACTGAGCATCTTGTCCTCTTTTGAAACATCTCCTGTTCCTATTTTCACTTTCTCTTTTTTACAACTTCATCACCTTCCTGGTCAAGCTCTGGTCATTTTCAACTCTACTCACCTCCTTTGTTTCTCATATCTAGACTTGTGCCAAACACAAGTGCAGAAGTTTCTCCTCCTATATCTCCCAAATTGCTACTTTATCAGTCTCACTGCTAAAACTCTTGCATGCTATCATTTCTCACTTAGAAAACTATAAGCTTCTCCTTTCCAGCCTCCTTGTCTCTTATTTTACAGCTCAAATACATTCAATTTTAGAAGTTATTTTTCTTTTCCAACACTCTGATCATGTCAGCTTCCTTGGAGCCCCTCTGCTGGCTTCTTCTCTCATTCTACATAAAGTTTAAACTCCACTGCAGAGCATTCTATGATTCTAATCAGTTTCTTTCTGTAGCCCCTTCCAGGACATAAACCTTTACAGCCTTTACCTCAAAGTGAAATATCAATTTCTGCATGATTCAAAGGCCTTACTGGCAGAGCTGACTGCAAAAAGAAACTGACTAGAATTATTGCTTTGCCTTTGCAGTTAACTTTCAGTATAAAGAACTTGATATAGATAAAAACTGACTAATACTAGTCAGTGTAAATCTGCCTGAAGCTCTTTTCACAGAAAGTTGCAAACGGAAGCAACCTATGCTGCTTGTCATTTTGCCTACTTGGTGCCTCAGGCTAACTTGCCTATGTTACCTATGCTTAAAACAAGCTCTTTCCCTACAAGTTTGATTCATTAGGTGGCACTCTTGCCCCACACTGAACTAATGCCAAGCAGAGTGTTAAGTGCTGCTGATTTTGGAACAAAAAGTAAAATCAGTGTCCTTACCCACTATGGTCCTTAAAGATTCTAAGGGCTTGTCTACAATTAAAACACTACAGGGGCACAGCTGTGCCACTGTAACACGGGAGGGGTTCTCCCATCTGTGCAGCTAATCCACCTCCTCGAGAGGAGGTGGATTCTTCTACTGACCTACAGCTATGCACATGGGGACTTGGGTTGGCTTAATTACACAACTCGGGGGTGTAGATTTTTCATTCCCTGAGCGACGTAGTTATGCCAACCTAATTTTCTAGTGTAGACCAGGCCTAAGAAAGGAATTTAGGCCCAATAGCCTGGCTAAATTATAGTCTGAATAACTGCTTCCTTGTCTTCCAATTGCTATTGTTTCAACTGAATACAACATATTTTAAAATTTATTTCTTGTTCTAAACTGTTGCATAATGTTATTGTGCTGTTAAGTAGTTGCTGAGACCATCCCAGCAGCTCCATAGTTAAAACTATTATGTTTTTACACAAAGCACAGTTTAAATCCCTTAAAGTACTGTTAAACCTCACACAGATCATTGCCAAACTTGCATAAATTTTAAATGAGGATAAATATCAGTATTCTAGATAATTTTCATAGTATATTCAGTTGTAGTTTTTTCCTACTAGTCTAATGTTTTTGGGTCTGTATGGCTTAGTTTCAGCAATTACATATTTCTAATTTTCTGCATTAGTTAATCCTGTAAAACATACCAGCATTGTAGGATTTTTGGGAAAAAAAGTGTGAAGTCTAAACAAAGACATGACAGTATCTGACATACTTTTTTCAGATACCAAGGACGCAGATGGAGAACGTTTCTCTGCTATGGGCTTCCTAGCACAGAAGAAAGGAGCAGGAGTCAATGATCACTGAAGCCGACTAAGCTCAGCATGGGCTACAGGGAGCAGAGCGTGCCAGGATGAACACATTAGTAAATAAGTAGGCAGGGGACAGGAGCACTTTTCTTTACTTGACAGACCTACTGTGGCTTCTTCATGCTGAGAACCATAGCAGATCTACCAAGTGGAAAAGGCACTAAAGTGTTCAGTGCTACAGCAGGGAAAGACACTCAATGCTCTTTAGCCATCTCCAGGTGATCCTCTCTACTCTTTGCTGCTGCACATAGCCCTTGCCTGTGACTTGCTCCCTCACAGCTCCATACCGCTTCATTCTTACCTCCACTTCCTCCTAAGCCCTACTCCATCGCTTCTCCATGCATGGAACTGTTATGGTTTGCAAGAGAGGAATCCCGGTGCTGCAAGTTAATGCAGTTTAATTCAGTGGAGAAGCCAAAAAAGCATTAGGCTGAGGCAAGGAGTGAAGAAGCAGTCAGAGGTGTGCCTCATCTCCCGAACAGTGGCAGGAAACCAGGGTTTAAAGTGAAACCTCTGGCAGCTCAGGTTGTTCAGGACTGTTTTTTAAAATACTTGGCCAAAACGGGGCATCTGGCAGATGAGAGTTCTACAGGTACCCAAGAGGAGTCCGTGGAAGTAGGTAAATTTTAAAAAGAACGTTCAACGAATATTAGCAATATGGGATTTCTTTGTCCATTAACAGCTTTGAATTCACTTTCATTTTAGCCTACCATGCAACGGCAAAAGTTAAAAAATTAAATGGGTTAGAAACACAGGTACAGGGATAAGCTTGACACTACTAAAAGCTGCTGAGCATGCCAGCAGTCAAATGAAATATTTAGTCCCACCAGGCCCATTAGCCATCAAATCCCACCCAGTGTGGCACTCATAAAAAGGCAAAGACAAAAACTTAAATAATGACTTTGAAATAGCACGTCATCCAACAATCACATCAACCATTGAGAAGCACAGCTCATGTATGAGGGACCACTTTTATACATAGTTTCCTTTTAAACGCTCTACTATAGATCTCCCTATAACAGTAGTTCTCAAACTTTTGTACTGGTGACCCCTTTCACACAGCAAGCCTCTGATTGCATCCCCCCCTCTTACAAATTAAAAACACAATTTTTATATTTAACACTATTATAAATGTTGGAGGCAAAGTAGGGTTTGAAGGAAGAGGCTGACAGCTCGTGACCCCCACATCATAACCTTTAGCGACCACCTAGGGGGTCATGAGCACCAGTTTGAGAACCCCTGAGCTATAAGAATCTGTGCAAACCGACTTATTTATAGCATTTATATTTTTAACCACAAATTAGTGTAACTGAAATTACTTATTCTACCCCCTCCTCTTTACCCCAAGGGATTAGTTAGAAATCAGAGTACATACCTGGCTACGGCTTCACTGTACACAAAACCAGCATCTGCTCTCTTTACAATTTCAAAACACAGATCTGCTCCATCCATACTGTGGGTAGAAAGATATGAAAAATGTTCTTGTAAGAAAACAGATAATAGGCTGCCAAGTCAAACCACAGTAAAATATTTCAGAAATATGTTCCATTTGTATAATGCTCATATCAAAAGTGCTTTAGATGCATGTACAATTCACAATTAAACAAAACTCATTTAGCAACTATATCCAAACTGTCATGTCAACTAAAAATTCTCCAACCCAAAACATCTCAGATGTTCAACACTCTCACACTCCTACCCTGACCGCATTAAAAGTCTGGGAAAGTAGTGAGCCTTTACCGCAGTGGTACCCAAAGTTTTTGCACAGGAGGGCCACACAAACCTAAGCACACACTTGTGTGAGCCAAACAGATTCTACATATTTTAATAAGATTTAAAGTCACCTGCATTGATTTATATTTTAAGTTCAGCTTGTTTCGGACGTACTGTATTTAGATAGGTTGTTTCTATGTACAGTATTGTCTATTGATACACTTGTGTAAACTAAAATGATGTAAACATGATGACAAAACGCTAATGAATCAGCTGTTAGTATACAGTGTTGAAGAAGGCTGTGGGCTCTCGTGGGCAGTAGATTGCCCCGCGCCCCCGTGTGCTTTACAACATACCCTAACGTCAACAGATTCAAGCTCAGTCAGACCTAGGGGGGGGAACTAATTCTAGAACCAACATCTTGCCAACAAAAGCATCCAGCTGGTCCCTGAGGGCCAAAGGACTTGTCTGCTCAGACAATCCAGCTGATCTCATCTGCCACGGTTAGATGCAGTCTCTCCAACAGGCCCCAGACCACAGGAGGACTTTATAGGTTAGAAATAAATAACCTGAATAACACTGAGAAATGAACTAGAAAGCCAGCACAGTTTTGGAGCACTGATGATGTAATATTCAACATGTGGGAAGCTCCTTTAAAAGGGCAGGTGTCCACATTTTGTAGTAGCTTAAGCTAAGTGATCTTCAAAGGGTACCCCAATGTAGGGTGCTTTACAGTAATTCAGTTGGAAATAGAGGCATGGATGACTATGGCAAGATCCATGTCCAGGACAAATGGCTGCAATCCCCACTTCAGAGCAAATGGAAAAAGCCCTCTTGGCCCCTGATGCTATCTGGAGTTGGATAGATAGCTGGAGGGCCCAAGACTTTAAGATAAGAAGGGACCATCGTGATAATCTAAATCTGACCTCCTACACATTGCAGGCCACAGAACCTCACCCATTTACTCCTGAAATAAACCCCTAACCTCTGGCTGAATTACTGAAACATGGTTTAAAGGCTTCAAGTTATAGAAAATCCACCATTTACACTAGTTTAAACTTGCAAGTGACCTGTGGCCCATGCTGCAGAGGGCAGGGTCTCTGCCAACCTGACCCAATGGAAAATTCCTTTGCGACCCCAAATATGGCAATGAAATAGACCCTGAGCATGTAGCAAAACCCACCAGCCAGACACCTGGGAAAGAATTATCTGTAGTAACTCAGAGCTCTCCCCATCTAGTGTCCTATCACCAGCCACTGGAGATATTTACTGCTAGCAGTTGCAAATTGCCTACATGCTATTGTAGGCTGTCTCATCATACCATCCCCTCCAAAAACTTATCAAAGCGCAGTCTTGAAGCCAGTTAGGTTTTTTGCCACCACTGCTCCCCTTGGAAGGCTGCTCCAGAACTTCACTCCTCTGATGATTAGAAACCTTCACCTAATTTCAAGCCCAAACTTGTTGATGGCCAGTTTATAGCCATTTTTTTCTTGTGTCCTTATTGGCGCTTAACTTAAATAACTTCACCTTCTCTGGTATTTATCCCTCTGATGTATTTATAGAGCAATCATATCTCCCTCAGTGTTCTTTTGGTTAGGCTAAACAAACCACGCTCTTTGAGTATCCTCTCATAAGGAAGGTTTCTCATTCCTGGGATTATCTAGTAGCTCTTCTCTGCATCTGTTCCAGTTTGAATTAATCTTTCTTAAACATGGCAGACCAGAATTGCACACAGTATTCCAGCTGAGGTCTCACCAGTACCTTGTACAATGGTACTAACACTTCCCTGTCTTTACTGGAAATACCTCTATCCTAGGACTGCATTAGCCTTTTTCACATGTTAAATAAGATTGGTCCCAATACCGATCCTGGAGGAACTCCACTAATAACCTCCCTCCAGCCTGACAGTTCACCTTTCAGTATAACCAATTATAATTTCCCCTTTAACCAGTTCCTTATCCACCTTTCAATTCTCATATTAATTGCCATCTTCTCCAGTTTAACTGATAGTTTCCCGTGTGGAACTGTATCAAATGCCTTACTGAAATCCAGGTAAATTAGATCTACTTCATTTCCTTTGTCTAAAAAAATCAGTTATCTTCTCAAAGAAGGGGATCAGGATGGTCTGGCACGATCTACCTTTTGTAAAACCATGTTGGATTTTATCCCACTCACCACTAATGTCTATGTCGTTAACTACTTTCTTTTTCAAAATTTGTTCCAAGTCCTTGCATACAATTGAAGTCAAACTAACAGGCCTGTCGTTTCTGGATCACTTTTTTCCTTTCTTAAAAACAGAAACTATATTAGCAATTCTTCAGCCATAGGGTATGACCCCTGAGTTTACAGATTCATTAAACATCCTTGCTATTGGGCTGGAATAATTTTCGTAGTGTGGGTGCTGAGAACCATTCAATCAAACTGTGAACCATTTATATAATGGAAACTATTTCAAGCTAGGGGGTGCGGCAGCACCCGCAGCATTCCTAGTTCCAACACCTATGCTTGCAATTTCATGTGCTAGTTTCTTTAATATTCTTGGGTGGAGATTATCCACGGCCCCCTAGATTAGAAACTTTAACAACAAATTGCAGGCCCACATCCCAACTCTTAGTTGAAGGGGCAGATACCATATCAGCCAGTACTCCATCTTCTCCCCAAATCATCAACTTTATCTTATTCAGATTTAGGTTCAGCCATCTAGCTTTCATTCAATCCTCAATCTTGGCCAGACAGGGGAAGCAAAGCAACCAAAGCATGAGTCAAATTAAATGAAGACATACAGCAGTGCAACCCATACCAAATCTGCATCTCCCTTACTGCTCTTGTATATATGCTGAACAAGAGGTGTGAAAAAGACAGAATCTTACGGTACCATACACAACAGGACCTTCAAAGCAAACATCCAGTTACGTATTATTATTGTCGGAATATGAACAAGAGGCTGCCAGGCAGCTCTCTAACTCCACATTCTACAAGCCATTACCCTCTGATCCCACTGATGATTACCAAAAGAAACTACACCATCTGCTCAAAAAACTCCCTGAGAAAGCACAGGAACAGATCTGTACAGACACATGCCCAGAACCCCGACCAGGTGTATTCTATTTGCTACCCAAGATCCATAAACCTGGAAATCCTGGACGCCCCATCATCTTAAGCATTGGCACTTTAACAGCAGGATTGTCTGGCTATGTGGACTCTCTCCTCAGGCCCTATGCTACCAGCACTTCCAGCTATCTTTGAGACACCACTGACTTCCTAGAGTCTGTGGTCATTGGGGGTTCTCTCGGGGTCTGCTGTGTCAGCTATCTGCGCAGAGCTGGGGCAGTACGCAGAGGGAACACACACGCAGCCGACTGATATCAACATTTAACAGAGCAGAGCACCACACCAGTAGCATCTGACGACACTGCCCATCGAGAGACAAGGTGGGCTAGGTAATATTTTTTATTGAACCAACTTCTGTTGGAGAGAGAGACAAGTTTTTGAGTCACACAGAGCTCTTCTTCAGGTATTCAGATATTCTCTAATATCCTGTGACTGACATGGCTACAACTAATTGCCTACACTCTCTAGGTCCTGGTCGACACTATAAACTTACGTTGGTATAACTACGCTGCTTGGGGGGTGAGGAAAATCCTCACCCCGGACAGTTATACCGACCTAAACCCTGGTGTAGACAGAGTTATGTCGATGGGAAGGCTTCTCCTGTGGACATAGCTACCGCTTCTCAGTGAGGTGGAGTACCTATGCTGAAGGGAGAAGCTCTCCTGTTGGTCTAGATAGTGTCTTCATTAAGTGCTACAGCAGCGCCGCTGCAGCACGGTAAGTGTATACAAGCCGTAAGGTAATCTAATTTTCAATGAGAAGTAGTAAGGCACCTGTGGATTCATGGAAAATATTGCTTTTATAAACATCAGACTATAAATAAGCTTCCATCTGTCAGCAGTACAATGTTCTCCAGAACTAAGGAGACTGACTGAGATTTACAGCAAAATGTACATCCATTGCTTAACAGCATGTCTACAAAGTTTACACATCCAAGCTTTAGCAGACCAAGAGAGAAGCAAGCATCAGCATAGAAGACCCCGTATGGAAAGTGACCCGTAAGCAGTTTTCTAGAGCGTCGCTGTGATTTGAAAGTCTGCCTCTCCCCTGATGAGTGCCTCTGCAGTTGTGATCAGATGACGACTCTTTCTCAGGCCTTTGGAAAGGGAGGCTGAAGTGTTAGGGTGGTTGAAAGTGGAGGAGGTATGATTATTCAAGCACCCCCAACTGATCACAACTGCATCGGCACTGCATCACGGGAGAGGCAGACTTTCAGGCATCCGAATTTCAAATAATTTATAGTTTCAAACAACACCTTGCAAGCCAGCCAGAAACTAAAAGGCACCCAGTTCAGATCACAGTACCGTGCTTTCAACACAAAGCTCCACTCAAGTGCACAGATGTAACCTACACCAACTTCAGCTGAACCCATATGTAGAGTGTGCTGTAAGTGGACAAAAGTATAGATAACTGTAAAGAGTCTGCAACCAAACGAAACTTGCACTCATCTTACCAGGAAAAAATCCTGTTGGCCACAGCTGCTATTTGAGCATCCAGCAGCAATGTCAGATTTAACTAGCCCTACAAATTGCAAAACTATATTAGGGTATTTCTAGTTGTTTCCCCTATATTTGCAATATTACATCAGTCTTGTCGGTCTTAATTTGCCCTTATGCAAATCCCAATCTTTTACACAGAGTGTCACACATGGCACTCTGTACTGCAATGCCATGGCCAGATATAATGGAGATGACGTAAAGCTGGGTGTCAGCTCTCCTGAGACACTTCTGCCAGTGTCTCCTTCTAACCCTCGTACAGGTCTATGTTGAGCTAGACAAGTGACAAGGTAGAACCCTGAAGGATCTTTGGCATGACATTCTTCAGAATAACTACGTTCAGACCTCTCACGAAGGAGTATAGAAGCCACACAAGAGTGACTCTATCCAGACCTGCTAGGAATTGAAGATGAATCAAAATCCAGTGGTATCAAAGATAGATGTCAAAGAGCAATGGCATCAGAGCTAAAAGAATCACTAAGGACACTTTTCCCGCATCTATGATTAAGATGAGATAATAGACTAGTGCCCACAGTGTAGATAATTGAATACCACCACCAGTTTCCTTCCTACAGCCATCCCTAAAACCTTATTTACTGAGGTCAGGGAAATCTGAAAATTCCCTACACTACCAGAGTTGTCCAGTCACAACTATTTTAAAAACAAACTTTCCCCAAGAAGAGGGATCAGACACAGGGTGAAAGCAAAATTGACAGCATCAAGTAATAGCTTCTTTACAATAATATGTACATCTATAATACACTGTCTCCTCAAAAGCTCTTCTCCTATACACTCTACCTTTAAGATTGTACTACTCCAAATATAAACGTGTTCACTTTAATACTTTTCCTACAGATAAATGGTAGTTTTCAAAAGTGAGAAGAAAATCTCCCTTATTTTTGAAAATTAAAGTCAATTTGAAATTGTCTTGATATTGTTAAAATGGGCTACAGCATGTGAGCAGCAATGGTTTCTACATTTTATTCAATCAGTTCAACTACATCAATCTCACTAGCACGACCATACTGTGTCTGTATTTTTTCCTCACTGAGACTTTAACTGATAAGCTTTCCATGAAAAAAAGCTTGCTGTAAGAGTTGAATTTAAAGTTTAAAATTTATGATGAAAGTCTTTTATTACTGTGGAGTTTGCGAGATGGAATCTTGGTCTCTTCTATGGCAAACTGCAGAAAATTCAATGTGCTTAAACAATCATTATAGCAACATATACTTGTACTTTTGGCCAGGCTGTAAGCAATGGCTGCTATTCCACAGTCCATTGTCTTTGCTGATGGGCCATCAGGCCTGTCCGGCTTGTTCACTGTTGTACCTGAAAGGATGGCTGTACCTGAAAGCATAGGTGTTTTCCAGAGTAAGCCCAGTTAAAATACAGATCCCTAGTCAATATTTATAACTTCAGATACAAAAATGATACAGGCATATAAATAGGATAATCATTCGGCAAATCATAACTTTTCAAATGACCTCACATGACTCATCTTGTACAAAATATATCATAATTATGCCATAATTATATCAAAATAATATCACTGTGAAGAATATGGGGTGCAGTGTCACGCCAAACAGTAAACCCCCTTGTTTCCTCTACCACCGGCACATACCTTACCATTACCACAACTACCATATACTGCATACCACACACCACAATCCTAACTTGCTATGGATGCCAGCCTTCCATTACCCACTTTTAGCAAACTATCCCCTACCACCGCTCCCCAGCACAACACATTACATCCTAAACATCCACGAAAAATAGTGTTAGGAGTGGGTACTTTAGTAAAGAGTATATGGAAAAGGGAAGCTAGAGGGAAGGGAAGAGTTACAGCACATGCAGTGTACAATAGTTGTGTTGACAGTAAGGAATGTCTGTGGATGAACAACAGGGTATCTACTTTTTGGTGATTTCACTTTTCATTTCCTTCCATTCTGGATTTGAGTCAGCTATATTATGTGTGTAGCAAACCTAACTATTTCACAGTGAATATTTTTGTATATTAATATTAAATAGCAATAAGATTATGTAATTAAAAAGCCAATTAAGAGTGTTTGTACCATAATTCTGAGCTACTGGAATGGTAAAAATAGATGTAAACCCTTGTTTCCATTTCCAAATTTTTAAATCCTTGTTAATTACCACAATGAGTTTCCCTAAGGTGTACATAATCATTTTATAATAGTGTAATTAAGTCCCTTGGCCCATGCTTTGGGACTTTTACAGAATAAATAAAGCACCACAATCAGTACTGCGTGTAATTTATTGCTTAGAACGAAAAAATATTTTGCAGTCAACATACCATAATTTAACAGACATGGCTTTAAAAAAACCAAAATCTCAGGCCCCATCTTTACTGTCCTCCTACCATCTGATTCTCATCTTCAGTAATAACCCTACCATATGGAGAGGTGATTCCATTAGCACATATGTGAAGTCCAATTCTAGATATTGGTGGGGGTGTCAACACATTTTGAAATTATGTGGCTTGATCTATTGTAAGCAGGGTAGGCCAGTAGTGGCCTAAACCATAAACGTGGATCAACAGAATGCAGGGAGACAAAGCAAAGCAGCAGATGGCAAGAGCATATGTGCATGCATGGCATGTGTGTGCAGGGGAGTGGTAAGAGAGAAAATGAAATCCCCATTGTTGTAGGTATGCAGGATAGGGAGAAGAGTTGAACCTGGAAGGGGGGGGGGGGGAAAGGGGGAGAGAGAGAGTGTGTGTGTGTTTCCCCTCTTAAATATCATCCCAAAACCCATAACTCCTGTCCTCACCAGGTCCTTGGTCAGACTAGGAAGGGACACTAACATTTGGAACAGAGGACACCAACTACAGGCTTTGATAAATTTGTAGAAGATGCTCAGTTTAGCATTCTTCAGAGGTGATTTTTTCTACCATTTGTAACTGAGTCTCCCCCTCCAAATTAGCTATCAGACTTAACTCACGAGAACTAGTCATAACACAAATGTGTTGGGGAGTTCAGTCGTTTTTAAAAACTTATTGTTGAACAAGGAGATTGTAAACTGCTGAAAAATTATTTCTTAGCTCTCCCATAAGTCAATATGGGCAAACTGATTACCTTCAAACTAAAATAACCAAATACATATTTTCATATGAGGTGAAATGGTAGTACAATTTAACAGAAGTATCTAAACTGCCTCAGTAAACTTTTATTTCTTTTTTAAAACCAGTAACATAAAAACAAAGAAATGCTCACAAATGATTTGAAAATTTATAGCTTTAGAGTTATGAACAATGCCTCAAACTACAGTCAAAAAGGTGGTTTCCATATATTTATTTCCCCTTTTGTCATCCCTCCTGCCCTCCCATTACACAAAATGCAGACCCCACCCAATAAACAGATTCCTAATTGGGGTGACGCTTTTTCCCAGGTGCACTCTGCTAGGAACCTCACACCGAGCACTGAACAGTATTGCCACCCCTATTATAGGGGATTTAAAGAAATACTTCCATGTTTTTATTTTGTATCCAAGACCCCCATATAATATTTGTACTTAACAGACATGTATTTGTATATTTAAAAACTGAATACTCCTATACGACTCCAGACTCCTGAGTAACATCTCTTCTAACCAGTAGGTGGAGGTAGACACACATTAACGAATGAGGTGTAATTTTTGTCATCTTCATCTGATCCTGAACTTTCCCAGTCCGAAAAAGTGTTTCCCAGCATTAGGTAACAGCATTTTACAAACTTACCTTCATTATGTTAGCAAAACTTTCCCTCACATTTAAAAAAAACAGGCACAAAAAGGAGAGTCTCAAACAGTTACTGAAAGTTTGCAGGAATTCATTTTAGGTAAGTACACATTACAGTTTCTGCTTCATTTCTTTGCTTTTTGGGATTTTATATACATTAGTGACATTACACATTTAAATTAATAGTCTAATATGTGAAGACAAACCACAAAACCCAATTATTTTAATAATGGTGAAATTTGTGTGATGCTAATATCATGCCCAACATGTGTGTCTTGTTTCCTGTGGTCACTTGCAAGTTGGAGGCTAAGACCAGTCTTCTCTTCCCATTCAGCTCTACATTGAGAATACAAAGAAATGTAAAGCTACATTTTTATGTGTAGTAACTCCTTGCTTAACGTAGTTATGGTCTTGAAAAATGCGATTTTAAGTGAAACAATGTTAAGCGAATCCAATTTCCCCATAAAAATTAATGTAATAGGGGGGTTTAGGTTTCAGGGAATTTTTTTTCGCCAGACAAAAGACATTATATACATATACAGTATAAGTTTTAAACAAGTTCTAATCAGAGGATTGTCTGGGGCCCTGTTCATGAGCTCCCTGAGCTTCTACTAAAGCAACCGTGTCGATATCAGGTAGGATATTTCCTAGGGAATGCCTTGCTGCTAAATGATGAACTAGCACTCGGCTGAGCCCTCAAGGGTTAACATGTTGTTAATGTAGCCTCACACTCTACAAGGCAGCACCAAGGGAGGGAGGAGACACAGCACGGCAATGGCTGCAAACACTTCCCTGCGGAAACCGAACGTGATGAGGAATCCACGCTATCCCGATGAAGCACACCACTCCCTCCTCTGGACAGCGCATTCACGGATGCAGAGGTGCAGACTTTCCAAAGTGCCGGGGGTGGGGGGTATTCAACCCCCCAGCTCTGACCCCAATCCAGCCCCCTCACTCCGAGCGCGCCGCGTTCTCGCTCCTCCCCCGTCCCCCCAGAGGGAAACAGCCGATTGCTGTGGGCGGGCATGGGAAGGGAGGGGGGAGTTGCTGATCTGTGGGGCCTGCCCTGGCTCCAAGTCCCCACCCACTAGCAGGTGACGGCCAAAAGACATTATAAGCAAACATTGCACAACTGTAAATGAGCATGTTCTCTAATAGACTAACAATGGAACAATGAAACAACGTTAACCGGGATGACGTTCAGTGAGGAGTTACTGTACGTGTCTGTTTTGCTCTGAAGTCTGTTGATAGAAGTGTGAAGTCCTGAAAGTGTTTGAGCACAACTAATTCAAAGCCTCTAAAAAAAAAATGTTAAAATTTGCTATTTATATGGACTACAGCCATTATTTTGATAAGAAATGGCCCATATTTTAAAACCGGAGTGCCTAAAGTCAAACTCCTACATTCATACTCTGATACCTAAACACGTGGTCTAATTTTTCAAAGGTGCTGGAAAAGCTGATCTACTTGTGAAATCAATGGGAGCTATAGGTACTCAATGTCTTAGAAAATTAGCCCACTTTTATGCAGGTGCTATCTACGTATTGAAGAAACAAACCTTAGATATCTAGGTTTGAAAAATGTTGTCCAATTGCTTTTTTCCAGGTACAATTTTAAAAATAATTTAGAAACAGCCTGCTGTAAAGTGAATTTGGATCAATTTTTGGATGATCATTCAACAGAATAATTTTGTTGCACACCTCTCAAGGAAGCATTACAAACAAAATTAACTTCTACACTTAAAACATGCAGCTTTTAAAAGAAAGTGTCACCAAAAACTGAAGCACTTTAAACTATTTACTGAATTCTACATGAATTCACAAATAATTCCGGTTGCCCTGTAACTGCAATTTTGGCAAAGAAACTATCCACCTGAAAAATGTTGCCCAGCTCTAGTCATTACTCAAATAACCATAATAAAAACCAAGGAGGAAACTTACAATTCGAAAACCATATAAAGCATTCCATCTGAACTGTATGTCTCCAATAATTCAACAATATGAGGATGCTTCAGCATGTGACAGATACTGGCTTCCCTCTTCAGATCTGTGGAAGATAATGAAAAGTGTTATATTAGTTGCCTTGATCACAAACTGATAGCACACAACCAAGAAGTTAAAGATCAATTAGTAAAGAAAAAAGGACATATTCTTTGGGAAGGTTGACATCTGACATTATTTCCAAAATAGTCTTTAGCTTTTGTAACCAAAATTGGCAAGAGAGCAATGAGTCACTTTCTCTTCTTTGAGAGAGTGTTTTTCTGGAAAGAGATATTTTTTCTGAAACATTAGTAAAGGCACAAAATCAGATCTGTTAGTGGGAAAGTACAACAGCAGCTGTTATTTCTTTTTCTAAAGTATAGAATTAACTGATTATTTAAAAAGCTATACACCACATTTTGAAAAATTGATTTACTCTACTACATACTTTGGGTATGGCTACACTTACAAATCTGCAGCGCTGGTCATCCAGCTGTGCAGGGCCAGCGCTGGTGTGTGGCCACACTCACAGCTACCAGCGCTGGTGTGTGGCCACATTTGCAGCATTCGCAGCGCTGTTGGGAGTGATGCATTATGGGCAGCTATCCCAGCATTCAAGTGGCAGCAACATGCTTTTCAAAAGAGGGGGGTGGGGTGGGGCGTAGTGTGACAGGGAGCGGGCGAGAGAGAGAGAGTGGATTTTTGGAGCCAACACTGTGTGTTAGCTTCCTGCCTTGAAAAATCAGAACATGTTCCCGATCCCTTACCCTTAACTCTTAACTGCAAACAGCCTGCAGCCAACGGACTCCCTCTCTCCCCTCTGCCCCCGCTGTTTCTGTCAAGCAAACACTCACTCCCTGCCTGCCTCATTATCTCATTTGATTGTTCACAGATTGATCACAGCAAACAGGAGCTGTGTTTGTAGATAAGCAGCTCCGGGATCAACGGATCAACGGAGCTACGGAGCTCGGAGTTCAAAACAAAGAGAGGCTGCATAACAAAACAAAGAGAGTAATTTATAAAATCATTCTGGGATATCTGCTAATACCCTGGAGGCCAATAACAGCGCTGGTGTGTGGCCACACTTGATGACCAGCGCTGCAATCTTTATTCCCCATGCTGAGCCAGGTGTACGGCCAGCGCTGCAGCCAGGGAGTTGCAGCGCTGGATGTGCCCTGCACGTGTGGACACTTACTAATTGCAGCGCTGGAAAGCCTCTACCAGCGCTGCAACTCGCAAGTGTAGCCATACCCTAAGGTTCATTAGTTTTGTAATACCCAGCTATGCATGTGTAATCCACGCTTCTGTCACTCTTCCTTTAAATGGTAGTAGTCAGGTTTATTGCCAGAAGAATAAAGCAGCTGTCCACTGACTCCAGCCAGTCTGGGCTAGTGGGGGGTGAAGGGGTAGGGTGAGCAGACAGCAAGTGTGAAAAATCAGGTGCGGGGGGTGGGGGTAAAAGGCACCTATATAAGACAAAGCCCCAAATATCGGGACTGTCCCTATAAAATCAGGACATCTGGCCACCCTAGGTGGGAGTGCGGGAGGACGTAGGTAGTCAAACCCTTGGAGCATGCTCAGTAGGACATTTCCAAGGGTGGCGGCTAACTTCACTCCCAAGTTTATACAAAAAAAAAAAAAAAAAGGCATCAAACTTCAATTAGTTGAGACAGAGCCATACTTGAGGGGAGAAGGAGATTTCTGCCCTGAGGGCTGATGCTCACAGGCCTGCTTTTACTAATTGCAGCAAGAAGATAACCACAAGGAGAAAGATACCAGCCTATTAAAAGAACTGGGTGTTTGCTGCTTTTTCAGCTCAGGACAGTGTGGTGACATAAATGCCAAATCAGTGGTGCATGTTTTAAATGCTTAGGATTTGTGGCCTATGTACCTTTTGGTACTGAAGAAATCTGTACGTTTGATGCTATTTTTTTTCTTTGCATATTATTTGTTGTATTGCTGTAATGATAAGATCATGTTTAGATTTATGAGGAGTTAACTCTCAAATTGTCGTTTTATAAACAAAGTTTTTTTTGTTTTAGTCTGTGCAGCTTTACTACATTGTTGTTTTTATTCCAAACTGGGGCAACTCAGGGTACATGCACCCACGATGGTCCAACTTTGCATATTTATCTTGTGTATTATTATCCACAGGTGGGTGTTCTGCTGTCAAAACAGAGAGACTGACTATTCCTGCAGTAAAATGGAATTACAGTGGGTACTTATGTAATCAAAGTAGTACAGCAGAGGCCATTCAAAATCACTCTCTCCAATCATTCCCCCACTGTTAGCACAGATATACTCAAAAGATGCTTTGATGAATGATGCATTGGCAAGTGCTGACTTTTAATGGTCAGCACTCTAAGAACACAGTTTTGGCCACGGCAATTACTTTTAATTTAATTTAATTTAAATTTTAATTTAAATTCCCAGTTACGATCATTGAGTACATAGTGCCTCATTTTGATAGGTTTTGGAAATATACCCTGGAACACAAAAGCTATGTACCTTTATTATTCACTCAAATAACCTTCAGAACAAATAAGACCACTTGGAAGCTTAAACAATACATAAACACTTCAATTAGGAGAAAACCAAATTAAGTTTGTAATCATTACTATATCCTCTTGAAGAACAGCTCCATTTTAAAAACAACACAAGAGTGTGGATGAGATCCTCAGCTCTCCACTCTGGCCCATTTAAGACAGGTAAAAGGCTAGCACAGCTTAAAGGGCTCTAAGAATTCCAGATATTGCTAAGGAAGAATTCACCCTGAGCAGGAACAGAAGAAAGCAGCAGGCACAAGATGTCCCCTGAAAACCCCCTCACAAGCCCAGATGGGAGGGGTGTATTGGGGTGGAGCTGGAAACAGGCGGAGAATGTCAGGGGCAATACCCAGGACTGCAGAGATTCTGAGCAGTGCTACAGCCAATAGGGCAGCCCGGAATAACTGTAGTAATTTAGCCCCGGGAGTAGCCCAGGACTGGGAAGCACCCCTTCCCTCTGGTAGGCAAATTTGTGCTTCACCTCCCAAAGGCACAGCACAGAATCTTACCCACAATTTCTTGGGGTCAGTCAAAGATATTTAATCCAGCAATATCCAGAAACTGCATGCTACTCTGAAAAATTGACAGACATACATACAGATGCTCTAATACCACAGTGGTAACTGTAGTACAAAAACCTAGAGACACACCTCCAATTAAGGATGTACTCACTGTCTCTGCAAACAAACACACACATTTTTCAAGTCAACTTTAATGAAGCTGTAGATTGTATGCTAGTCAGAATTCTGTGAACGTTCACCTGAGTTTTAATAGCACAATGTTTTAGTTGAAAATAAATGAATTTTGGATTAGGGGCAAACGTGATTTTTTCACGCAAGTCATTAATGTCCAGTATCCTTAAGTGACCTTCCCATTACATGCAATCCTATCCAGTCCTTACAGAGGAAGTTGGGGAGGGGGGGTGAGCAGGCAGCAACAGCTGCAAGTGAGTGTAATAGAATAACAGAGAATGCTGCAGGGGCTGGCTGGCTTGTCTCAGCCTAGGAGTACAGATGCCTAGGCCAAGTGGAACTTACCCAAAATTTGCATGGGAAGAACTCGGTTTAAGTAAGATCTATGTGTGTAGGTCTTTTTTGTTACTTTAACCCATTCCTCTGACTACTGTGTTCCTGTTAATAACACTTTGTTTTGAAAATGCTGAACGGTATCACTGCATATATTTTCTGGTTATAAAGCTCCTAAGAGAGAAGGTTACTGCAAGAAGACAAACCAAACTGGTCTTCCTAAATGAACCATGGTGAGAAATCAGGGCGCTGAAACCTAAGGATCCAGTCTAAGAGTAGCAAAGTCATGGGACTCCTCCTTAAGTGGACTGGAGGCCCAGAGCCTGTCCCTGCAAAGGGTCACTCATGAGAGACTGCAGAGAGGTACAAGAAATAGCACACACCATGATCCAGGACAGACACATTCCTAGGATTTTACAAATATGTATGATTTATATTCTAGAACCTCATACAAAATCAATGAAAAAGGCACCATCTAGTTATGCTACATATGGTATGTGTGAGACACACCACCCTGGAACTAGTACTTAACTGATGTGCAAGACTAAATTGTAAAACCTGTGCTTACTTTAATAAATGAAGCCCCACCCTGCTATTTTGGGTCCTATGAAAATCAGCTTGCACAGGCATCAGCCCAGAAACAGCAACTGAGAAAAGTGACACAAAATAAAATGTTTGACAATTCTGAGCCAGGAGCCTATCAGGACTCTCCAGAAAGCAAAAGTACCCTCAGCACCCCAAAGGTCTGTCTAACCTGTATGCCTGAGAAGCAGCCAGCTGGTGACTGCCAGGCCAGAGACGAGAAGGAGGAATGACTGGGCTAGGAGCTATACTGGCAAACCATACCATAGAATGCACATGGCTAGAACAGTCCTGACATGCATGCTGAGCACAGCACATTGTTTGGGGTAAGGGAGTTGGCTGCATCAGGAGGAGTAAATCCAGCCTCTCAAGTTGCTTTTGGTCAGAAAGGTAAAGAAGGAACCCTAACTGTATTATATTCAGTTTGGAGGATTATTATTTGATAGAGGAAGCAACTGATTATTGCTTCGGGAGTTATTTCTTTGCATACACCAGATTACTCCCGACTCCCATGCTTTTTTCTTTTATTCCTGACTCTGCCTATATCCAGTCTTTTAATTTCATGCTTTCATTTCCCCTAAAAATGTGTTGTTTCTTCTTCCTTGATTTCTATAAAGGACAATAACTAACTGCCTTAAAGGGCATCTGGGCTGCATATTTATTTATTCACCTAGGCTCTCACAGGAGACACTGTACCTTATCCATAATTTAACGCAATCAGCAAGCTTAGAGCTGCTACCTGCACTCACACCAAGGAGCACAAATAACCCAGGGCCCACTGCTTCTAAAATGGGCCTTAGAGACACTTAGGAACAAATGGACTCTGCTAATCTTGGAGAAATGAGGCCAGAGATTTTTGGGAGTAGGGGAGGAAGAGGGGGAAGAGTTGTGGCTACAGAAAATTATTTTTTAAAATGACCATTTAGGACTGATCTCTCAGCATCAGATTTAAGTACAGCAAACTTTGCTAGTGTTCGTACGAGCTTAAAAATGTAGGATACTCCAGAGAAGGTTATACTCCTGAGAGTTACTTAGTAGTGCTAAACATGCTAAAGACTTCCTTTACAGAAAAAAAGAAAACAAAACAGGTACATGAACAGTTAGAAAAAGAGTGGCTTGTAAGATCAGAATGAGTCTCTGGGCACAGATGATGTTCTAGGACCAGTTCTAGTCCTTTAAAAAACATTAATGTCATTTCATTTATAAGATTCTATATTTTGGTTCTGAAATATCCTACAGGGAAGTCTTCAGAAAATCTTAAAGGCATATTAATTAGTCTTAAGGAAGAGATTAACAGTTGCCTATTGCAGATAATTGCCTTAAACCTTTTGCAGCTACTATGTTTGTTTGGTTTTTTTTAAATAGAGAGTAACAAATCTTAGGGTATGTCTACACTACAAGAGTAGTTCGAATCAACTTAAGTCGAATTTGTAGAATCGACCTTACAAAGTCGAATTTGTGTGTCCACAGTAAGGACACTAATTCGACTTTGTGAGTCCACACTAACGGGGCAAGCGTCGAAATTGGAAGCGGTGCACTGTGGGAAGCTATCCCACAGTTCCCGCACTCCCCGCTGCCCATTGGAATTCTGGGATTTCCCCCCAATGCATGCTGGGGGAAAAACTGTGTTGAGGGTGGTCTTGGGTAACTGTCAGCATTCAACCGTCACTCCCGCCGGCGGAAAATCAGTTTGCGCACTTTTCCTGTTAGTGACAGCGCGGACGCCACAGCACTCCACTGCGATCATGGAGCCCGCTGCGATCATCGCTGCACTTATGGCCGTTGTCAACTCCTCGCACCTTATCGTCCACCTCTTCAACAGTCAGATGCTGAGAAATCGGGCGAGGAGGCTCCGGCAGCGCGGTGAGGACATGAAGTCTCAGAGTGGCACAGACCTCTCAGAAAGCACGGTACGCCGCGCCGTGGAGATCATGGTGGCAATGGGTCAATGTTCATGCTATGGGACGGCGATTCTGGGCCCGGGAAACAAGCACGGACTGGTGGGACCGCATAGTGCTGCAGGTCTGGGATGAATCACAGTGGCTGCGAAACTTTCGCATGCGTAAGGGCACTTTCCTTGCACTGTGTGACTTGCTGTCCCCTGCCCTGAAGCGCAACGACACCCGGATGCGAGCAGCCCTGACTGTGCAAAAGTGAGTGGCCATAGCCCTCTGGAAACTTGCAACGCCAGACAGCTACCGGTCAGTAGCGAACCACTTTGGCGTGGGCAACTCTACCGTGGGGGTTGCTGTGATGTAAGTAGCCAACGCAATCGTTGAGCTACTGCTCTCAAAGGTAGTGACCCTGGGAAACATCCAGGTCATCATAGATGGCTTCGCCGCGATGGGATTCCCAAACTGCGGTGGGGCTATAGATGGGACTCACATCCCTATTCTGGGACCAGCCCACCAGGCCAGCCAGTATATTAACCGAAAGGGCTACTTTTCAATGGTGCTGCAAGCAGTGGTGGACCATAGGGGACGTTTTACTAACATCAACGTCGGGTGGCCGGGCAAGGTTCATGACGCGCGTGTTTTCAGGAACTCTGGTCTGTTTAGACGCCTGCAGGAAGGTAGTTTCTTCCCGGACCACAAAATAACTGTTGGGGATGTGGAGATGCCTATAGTGATCCTCGGGGACCCAGCCTACCCGCTAATGCCCTGGCTCATGAAGCCCTATACAGGCGCCTTGGACAGTGACAAGGAGCTCTTCAACTACCGGCTGAGCAAGTGCAGAATGGTGGTGGAGTGTGCTTTCGGACGTCTCAAGGGGAGATGGCGAAGCTTACTGACTCGCTCGGATCTCAGCGAAAGCAATATCCCCATTGTTATTGCTGCTTGCTGTGTGCTCCACAATCTCTGTGAGAGCAAGGGGGAGACCTTTATGGCGGGATGGGAGGTTGAGGCAAATCGCCTGGCTGCTGATTACGCTCAGCCAGACACCCGTGCAATTAGAAGAGCCCAGCGGGAAGCGCTGTGCATCCGGGAGGCTTTGAAAGCTAGGTTCCTCAGGGAGCGAGGTAACCTGTGACTGTTCAGTTTCTTTACAGAGAAGCTGAACCTGCCCCTGCTTCAGTTACTGTTGACTTTCTTCTGCGGTTACATACCCCGTTCACCACGTTTCCCCCCTTCCAACACATGTTTAAAAATAAACTTATTGGAATATTGTTAATTAGCAAAGTTTTCTTTACTAATGAATTCGCGTTAAAGGGTTGAAACAGGGACGCAGACTGTGGTGGGTAGGGTGTGCAGTGATGTGCAGTGATGTACAGACTGCTCCTGCCCCTAGAGCGGTCTGCACTGCCGGACTGGTTGTTTCAACGGAGCCTGCCATCCCTCCTTTTCGGGACTCTGTGTGCGGGGGCTATGTGGCCTTGTGGCGGGGGAGGACTGGGGGCAGGACGTTTACAGGTGGGTGTGAAGGAAGGGGTGAGGGGTGCAGGCTCTGGGCTGGGGGCGTAGGAAGGGGTGAGGGGTGTGTGGGAAGGGGGAGGAGGTGTAGGGGGATGAGGGCTCTGGCTGGGGCTGAGGGTTTGGGGCATTGGAGAGGCTCAGGGCTATGGTGGAAGGGCAGGGTAAGGGCAGCCTGCCTTGCCATTTGTGTATGGCAGGCGCTAGGACCCTGGGGCACCAGACAGTATTTATGCGGGAAGCCACTCTGCTTTCAGGCAGGTACGGAGCGCGGCGGGGCGGGGGGGAGACCCGTGGGGGCCAGGGCCCGATCCAGGCAGGAGCGGGGGAGAGACACAGCTCCAAATATAGCTAGAGCAGGACACCTGCCGCCTATGCACAGAACATGAAAAACACCTCCCAGACTGACCAGGGTGCCTAGTGACTGCACTATGTGTGTGTGACCTGCTGTAGATCCTGCCCCCGTGTATGTATCCAGGTAATGGTGACCGTTCTATGCAATTACCAAACCCCTCCCCCCGCTTCACACAAAGTCTTCTGTAAAGAAACATGACGGAAACAGTAATGAACAGCAAACTATTTTTAATAATCAACTACACAGTGAGGGAACGAAACTGGGATTTGGGCTTGTGTGATCCAGGAAGGGAAGGACTTCTCAAAATTTAGCGAATGAGAGCTTTTTGGTACTTGAGCACTCTGCTGGGGTGGAGTGACAGTTTTCACGGCCCCTGGCGCACCTCCTTGTTATTTTGGGTGAGGGGGGTATGGGACTTTGTGGCGGGAGAGGGCGGTTGCAGATACACTGCAGGGGGGCTCTGTCCTCCTGCCTGTGGTCCTGCCGAACATCCACAAGGCGCCTGAGCGTGTCCGTTTGCTCCCTCATTAGTCCAAGCAGCGTTTGAGTCGCCTGCTGGTCCTCCAGACGCCATCTGTCCTCCCGTTCGCTGTGTGAGCGCTGCTGCTGAAAGAGGTTCTCCCTCCACTGGTTCTGCTGGGCCGCCTCGGCTCGGGAGCAGCCCATAAGTTCTGCGAACATCTCGTCCCGTGTCTTTTTCTTGCGCCGCCTAATCTGCGCCAGCCTCTCTGAGGGGCATGCTGGAGCAGGTTGGGATACAGGTGCAGCTGTGTGATGGAAAAAAGGGATTGACTTCCTTATAAAGATACATTTCCGCAAAGAGGAAACATAGTCTAGTCAGTCTCTGTGAACAAGACCATGCCCAGCACTCACTCAGGGAAAGTTCGAATTTTCGGAATTTGCTTTCATTGCCTGGGGGATTGCACTGCAGACCAGACAAGCGGGGCGGGACAGCAGAATCCGTGGAGCAGCCAGGCATGGTAAGCCAAAAACTTTTGGCTGCTTAAAAGTCAATGTATACCACTGTCCTCTTGCTACAGGCAATCCTGAAAGCATAAACTCTGCCCCTATTGCACCCCCTCGCGTCTGTTCCCTGGGAAAGATCCCTGTATGATGCCACTCTGCAGCCTCCACTGTGGCTGTAAAGTGACGCTCATTGTTATGCAAAGGAACAGTGAAGCACTCCCAATACTAATAGTACACAAATTACTGTAATTAAATGCAGGAGTCTCCGAGCGAGATCACCCTGAGGAGGGTCACTGAGGCAGATAGAGCGCGCATGCTGCGTGAAAGCCAGCACAAACCAGGGGCCTATGCGGCCATGCTCGTGGAGGCAATGCTCCCGGAGTACCTGATGATAGCCTGGCGCGGAAAAGTGTGCTACCACGGAGCACCCAATAAGGCAGCTCTCCCCAGGAACCTCATGCGGAGGCTTTTCGATTACCTGCAGGAGAGCTTCTCGGAAATCTCCCAAGAGGATTTCTGTTCCATCCCCATATATATTGACCTTCTTTTCGCATAGTTAATATTCCTGTTCTGTTAGAAAAAAATGTTTACATGTTTAAAGCACTTACCGACTGATCCTTCCCCTGATTCAGGGTCCGGGGTAACGGCTGGGGAGGGTTGGTAGGGGATCTCAGTGAGGGTGATGAAGAGATCCTGGCTGTCGGGGAAATCAGCGTCGTAAGCGCTGTCGACTGCCTCGTCCTCCTCATCTTCCCCATCCGCGAACATCTCTGAGGAACAGTCCGTCGACAGTATCCCATCCTCAGAGTCCACGCACACTGGTGGGGCAGTGGTGGCAGACCCACCGAGAATGGCATGCAGTGCCTCGTAGAACCGGCATGTCTGGGGCTGGGCTCCGGAGCGTCCGTTTGCCGCTCTGATTTTTTGGTAGCCTTGTCTCAGCTCCTTGACTTTCATGCGGCACTGCGTTGTATCCCGGCTGTATCCTCTGAGTGCCATGGCTTTGGAGACCTTCTCGTAGGTCTTTGCATTCCGTTTGTTGGAGCGCAGCTCCGAAAGCACAGACTCCTCGCCCCACACAGCGATCAGATCCAAGACTTCCTGGTCAGTCCATGCTGGGGCCCTCTTTCTAGTCTGAGATTGCAAGGACACCTCTGCTGGAGAGCTCTGCATCACTGCCAGTGCTGCTGAGCTCGCCACGACGTCCACACAGGAAATGAGATTCAAACTGGCCAGACAGGAAAAGGAATTCAAATTTCCATGGGGCTTTTCCTATGTTGCTGGTCAGAGCATCCAAGCTTGGACTGCTGTCCAGAGCGTCAACAGAGTGGTGCACTGTGGGATAGCTCCCGGAGCTATTAAGGTTGATTTGCATCCACACCTAGCCTAATTCGACATAGCCATGTCGAATTTAGCGCTACTCCCCTCGTCGGGGAGGAGTACAGAAGTCGAACTAAAGAGCACTCTATGTCGAATTAAATAGCTTCGTGGTGTGGACGGGTGCACGGTTAATTCAAATTAACGCTCAACTTTTTACAATGCATCCACTCAGAACAAAAAGGGATGGGCAAACCACTCAAAAATAAGTACTTTTATTCCATTACTTGAAAATTAGATAAGTCTCTCTTTCCCCTGTAACTTTCCACCATTCCACTTACTCCTATCAGAAGTATTTATTGGGGAAGGTGACAGCCACTTTGGGGTCCCAACCCATAGTTTGAGAACTGCTGTTCTAGACAATATTGTTGGACTGTCACTGTTAAAGTAACTCAAACACTCACTGTTTTAATGAGCCCATTTTTCTTTTTGACTCCTTTAGTAGCAATATTCTTAAGACCCTTGAAATTAACATTTCTTTCTATAATGGTTTTGTCCTCCTCCGTCTTGCAAAAATACTGTTTTAGTAATACAAACATTAATAAAGCTCAACCTTGTTTATTTCATTGACATCAATGGCACAGCAGCTATAGAAATAGTGTTTAACGTTGTCTACATTGGCTGGTTGCTTGCCTGTGTAATAACCTTAGAATGATATAATTCTGCATTAGCAGGGGTGATTTTTTTCTGGGTGCATGTGCGCAAGGCAGACAAACAAGAATGATAGATTTAATACCTCCCCACCACAGACGGTGCAATCCACTTAATAGGGATGTCTTCCACAAGAGCAACTTAAATTCTGTGAATCTTAGGTGACTTGAAAAAGACTGATTTTTGTTTAATCATTCATGTAATTTTTAGTGTTCTTGTGATTTTTAAGGTAGGCTAGAGGGGCCAATTACCCTATTAGGTGGCAACCTGAGGGGGAATTAAGACTGGGAAAGAAGCCTTAATAAGAAGCAGGATATATATAAATATAAATATAAACCAAGAGGTTCACAACAGAGGAGGTCTGCTGGGAAAGGCTGCAGTCACTCCCCCTGGGAAGAGGGAGGAGTGTTTGGAGGCTGCAGAGATGCGTAGACTGCAGCTGCTCCCTCAGAGGAGGGAGTGGTGAAGTGGGCAGCCCCAAAGATGGAAGGGGGAGCCAGAAGGTTAGAACAGGGCCCAGGGAAATGCAGCAAGGTACAGGGCAGACTGCTGACTAGAGGGTCCCTGAGCTGGAACCCAGCAGAGAGGGTTTACCAGGATTCCCCAACCAGCCACTGGGGAAGTGGCATCGGCAGGGCAGTGAGTAAGAAGACTGCCTGAGCCTGTTTCTGACAAAAGACTTTCCTACCCCCGGAAGGGGGAACCACAATAGTGACCTAGATGGAGGGCTGAGACACAAGGAGGCTGCAGCAGCCCCTGGGGGGAGAGAGGGGTTTCAGACACAGATGCAGAGGGACAGTGTGCAACTGCAGGAATGGGTGCCATACCTTCAGTGAACAGAGCACCACATCACAGAGGGTGGAAGGGGATCTGCTTCTCAAGCTAGTCTGACAAATGTCATTTTGTGCATTTTAGAGCACTGCACAAAGTCCACTCTTAGGCCTGGTCTACACTAAGGGGGGGGGGGGGTCGAACTAAGGTACGCAACTTCAGCTACGTGAATAGCGTAGCTGAAGTCGAACTACCTTAGTTCGAACTACTTACCCGTCCTCACGGCGCGGGATCGACGTCCGCGGCTCCCCCGTCGACTCCGCCACCGCCGTTCGCGGTGGTGGAGTTCCGGGGTCGACGGGAGCGTGTTCGGAGTTCGATAGATCGCGTCTAGATGAGACGCGATCTATCGAACTGCGAGAAGTCAATTGCTACCCGCCGATCCGGGCGGGTAGTATGGACGTACCCTTAGGCATCCAAACGTCAGGTGGTGATTGGGGAAGGTAAGGAGGGGAATTGTTTTTTGGGGTATTGTCCTTTTGCTTTTGTCTTTGATATCAAGTCTATGCACAAGCGACGTGCACCTGAACTACATTGATTCGGTATATTTTATAAAAGTAAACCAAGTAGCAGCTAATAATTCACACCTTCAGCGCTAAAATACTTACTGCTTTGTAAAACCACAATGCTGAAAGGGAAACATAATTAGCTGACTTTTTGTTTTAAAAAGGATCTTAAACTACTCTCTCCAAGAGCTAAAAAAAAGATGGGTCTGTCTACGCTAACCATCACTATGTTGGAGGATGTCATTATAACATAATGGGGTCCCTTTACCCAGTGAAAATGAGGTTTAGACTTGCAGCGTAGACATGACAGAGCCACATCTCTAACTAAGGCTTTGGCTACACTTACACTTGAAGCGCTAAGTGTAGTCAAAGCGCCACAGCGCTGGGAGAAAGCTCTCCCAGCGCTGTCCGTACTCCACCTCCCTGTGGGGAATAACGTACAGCGCTGGGAGCCGCGCTCTCAGCGCTGGGGCTTTGACCACACTGGCGCTTTGCAGCGCCGCAATTTGCAGCGCTGGAGAGGGTGTGTTTTCACACCCTGTTGCAGCGCTGCAAATTTGTAAGTGTAGCCAAGCCCATAGTCTTGAACTATTCTACAGCCTTGCTGAAGTCCAGTGCTACAACATGGTTCTCTCCCTGTCTACGCTGCATAACCAACACTATGTTTTAACATATCAGAGTACTACCATACTGTAACTGGGTTTCCCAGCATGAAGGGAATTACTATGTAGGTGGGACTTTAAATCACCAGTTATCTGCAGCTCACCATTCTTTAGCAGAAAAAGTTTTATCTTGAAATACAGTTTATTTTGTCACTGCATTTTGTCTTCTGCTTTCTTCAACCCAAGTCAGGAAAAGAGTAACAATACCAGAATCTACTTAAAAACTTTCACTTTACCACAAACAATTCCACTCAAGTGGAACTCAGGCTGTCTTAGGACACCATAGGAATGTTGCAAAAAGTCATTTTTCAATAAATACAATACCCTACTCAGATTATGGCCATGAGCAAGAAAAAGAGGAGTATTTTCCAAAATAATTAATTTAAATGAAATTCTGCAAAAATAAATTTGCCACGTCTAAGAATCTACATGCCAAGTTTAAACTCAAAGACAATTAAAATGGCCTGTTATAAATCTTTCAAAGAGGCGGTTCACAATGAAAAAAACTGACTGAACCTCTACTGGTTGTGCTGCCAAATACATTTCTCTTATTGCTTGATTTCATTGCTGTTTGTAACTGCCAGCTCTCTATTAGCTTCCTATTCAGAGTAGTGATAACATTCATATACTAAAATTTTCACCACAAACAGAGGTCTATTAAAATCAATGAAATCACATCAACACTCTCTAGTTTGGAAATACGCTTTAAGTTGCTACAGAGCCAGCAGCCATGTGAGATAATTTACTTCAGATAAAGAATGAATTTTGTCAGTACAAAAAAACCCCCAAAAAACAAGTAAGAGACTTAATCTCACATGGTTATAAACTCAAAAGTCAGGAAATGCCAAATTAATGTTGCATTCCCCTCTCCCCCCGAAACCATATAACCTTAGAGATTATAGAACCCCAGCACTAACTAGCTGACCCCTGACTCAGATCTGGTTTCTTTGGTGCAAACAATGTTTACAGAAATAAGAGTGTTGAAAACTAAGGCACAGAGAGCTTTGATAATGAAGCAGAGCAACCCAACTGCTTCTCCGGTGCCGTCTCTACTGCAAATCATGAGAAAAAGATCCTAAAGCAGAAGGAAGGACAGAGGGTAATAAAATACTGATAGGGACCACCCATCTCCAAGAACTTTAGTTATTATAAGGTAAGCAACCTTTCTTTCTTCTTTGAGTGCTGATATACTGCACTGTGGGTGACTAACAAGCAGTTCTCATTGAGGAAGAAGGTGCAAGGACCAATGCAGTATTGATGACCAAAGGACTGCTGAGTCAAAGGATGCATCATTTATGGAAGCTTCTAGGGCATAATCTCTTGTGAAAGCATGCAGCAAACCCCATGTTTACACTTAATAGATGTCAACTAATGGAACTCTTTGAAGCGATGCTACCACAGCTATCTTGGCTCTGGTAGAGCGGGCCGTCACCATGTGGAGGAGGACTATCTGTTAACTGTTAGCACAGCAGAATACAGCCTGAAATCCACATAGAAAGCCTTTGAGAAGGCTTGCTTCTCCCTTCATCCATTCTGCCAAGGAAACGAACAGCCTAAGCAATATCCTAAATCATTTTGTTCTTTGTAGGTAGAATGGCAGGGTTTATTAGGGTTGTGCTGCCCATTAATAAGGCTATCCTGGAGCCAGCCAGATTCATGTGGCATACTCCTGCAACATGTGCACCTACTCCTAAGAAGGCAGAAAGTAGTTTTTGTCCCAGCCAGGGGAGCAGAGTTTTTGTTCACATATCCTGCCCTGAACTCTTTGGTTATTCAGGTTGCCACTGAAAGGAGGAGGCAACAGCATTGAAGGTCCGTTCTTTTGGATAAAGAGGCTACATTATTGGACCTCCTCAGAAGGCAAGTATTTACTTCAATTGTCAGGCATTACTTTCAAAGTATGATTGTTTTCATTTACTTAAAATTTTTTGAATTCAGAGACAAGCTTCATAAGGAGATAAGAGCACAATTTCAAGCCCTGATTGAGGAGTAGATTGATTGAAAGATCACCCCTACAAGCCTCAGTAGATGCAGCTGAAATAGCCTCATGATCCATGGTGACTGCTGTCATCATCCATCAGGGAGCCCTGGCTCCATTCCTCTGAACCTCTCTGGGGAATCCCATCTGCAGCGGACAATTTGCTCTTTGGCGGAAGCAACTTAGTGATAGACAGATGAGTCATTACTCCCATGGAGACTCAAAACCAACCCTCCACTCCAGGGGGATATACATGCCAGAATCAAAGAGGAAATATCATAGGCAACCTTACAATCCTATTGCAGCACCCCAACCCTTCTGCCACCAGAGGAGATATGAACAGCCACAAAAGCAACAGAGGATGAAACGGAACAAACAACACTCCTCCTTCCAGCCATAACCTCTTTCTAGTTCTTATGCTATACCAAAGCTATAATGTTTGGATTACAAACACTACTGGGGGAATGTCTGTCAAAAATATTTCCAACTCAATGGAAGAAAAATTCATGAAAACATTACAGCTGGACCCAGATTTTTGTAACATCATAAAACCCATTTATCTCTTTCACTCAGTAGCATGGCTCCCTGCATCCTTTCCTGATACTGCTAAACTGTAGTACATTGCTAACTGGGGCATTGTGGAGTAATATGTCTGAAATTAATTCTCTAGCCAGTACCCAGGACCAGTCTCTCTTAGGTGACATGGGACCACTAAGAGTATAAGGTTGCTAAGCTTCTTCCAACAGGAAGATCCCACAAAATTGATACTGGCTGAACAGTTAGTCATTCCACAATTTTTTCAAAAAACAGATTTGTTGCCACTTAGAATTAGGATTTAAGACTGTTTCTCCTAGAAAACATTACACTCTACATCTGAGAATACTGAATTGTATTAAATACAAATCTAGATAGTCTTCTTGGCTGGTGACTTTTATTTGCCTTTTCTTTAAGTTCTAAAAGTTTCTGTAAATCTTTTCCGGTGAAATGTCAAATGCCCGAGGATCACAGCGGTCCTTATAAATATACAACAAGAATCATAAAGATGATAAAGTTTTGTGTTCTCTCTAGTGATGGCAATTTTTCAAAGGCAGGATTGCCTGAAGGTCTTTGAACTACTGTGATTTTCGAGGTAGCTTGTCAAACTTTCGGAAGAGCACAAATGTTTTCGTAATGTGCAGTGATAGTCAAAATATTTTGCAAATCCCATATTGGTCTCAGAGTTGTGTTTAAAAACAAAAACACTAAAGGTATGGGAACTCTATGTGTAACTATTAAATACACTAATTTCGCCCACCAAAAAGACAGCTTTATATTCCTAAAGTTTATGCTTCATGCAGAGTATCAGCCAGCCACCTGTAAAGATCAAGAAGGGATTCTCACCTCCCCTGCAATGTATTCTGGGGATGTTTTTTGGTCTCCTTTCTCTGAAAAATTAGAAATGGCCATAGCTGGAGGTGGAACACTGGATCGGGTGGACAAGTGCTCTAACGTGGCGCCAAGCATTCTCTCTCCTGGGTACATAGCTGGTTTGTTCTTCCTCACATGTGCAGGGTCCGATAGCAAAATATGGGGTCATTAAGGAATTCTCTCCCAGGTCAGATTGTCAATGACTTGGGTTTTTTTTCACCTTCCTCCACAGTGTGTGGATGTGCGTCACTTGCCAGAATTATCTGGGTATTTCTCACAATGATTTCCCTGCCTTTGCAGGAGCTTTGGGCATTGGTGCACCTCAGTCCCTCCTATTCTCTCCCGACAGCACATAACAGTCTAGTCTCCTAAGGGCTGTAATAGTTTGGTCTAATTTCAGTTGTTGTTTAGTGTGCAGGTGTTGGTGGCCTGTAATAGGATGTCAGACTAGATGTGGTGATCCCTTCTAGCTTTAAATTCTATGATGATGACAAAAATTAGTGAAGATCAGATCCAGAGCAGATTATTGATTATGAAAGGTTGCAAGACTGTGTGGGTGATTTCATAGCTAAGGCCAGGTCTACATTTAAAACTTACACCAGCATAGCTATGTTGGTTAGGGGTGTGAAAAAAACCATACGCCCAGCAACACCGACAGAATAGAGCTTCTGTTAGCATAGCTAATGTCATTTGGGGAGGTAGTACTCATATACCAGCAGAAAAACTGTTAGTGTAGACTGCTTCTACAATGGGGGCTATGGAGTGTTGACATAACCTAAGGTTGTAACTCATTAAATCTGTTTATAACAGAAATAATCAGTCCTTCTCCCTCCTAACCATATCCTCTTCTTTTCTGCTTCAAATTTCTCACAAGGTCTCCTGCAAAAAGAGATTATTTCAGAGGGATCTGTTAGTGGCACCTATATTTAGGTTACCTAACACTTTCCTTTATAAAAGATTCTTGCAACCTTCTTTTTGGGAAGATCTAGCGCTTCCATTGTTTCTGGCAGAACTTTATTTATTAGGAAGAAATCCCTGGGGCCAGAGAATTGCCTTTTCTTTATTCCATACAGGTTTAGCAGAATTACAAACTTTTGAAAAGCCAATACCCATGTCATCTGTGATGGCAGCAAAATTTTGGCTGCATGCCAAAATAATGAAACAAGAACATTCTAATCTAGGCCAGGTCCACACTGCCACCAAACCAGCAGCAGCAGACGACACTGCACTCTCAACCCTGGAAGCATACAGCCTGGCTTTTGATGGAGCAGCTATAGTGGGAGAGAGATGGAGCAACAAGATGGGAAAGAACTGGACTACTCTCCAACAATCCCCCTAGGCCCAGCAAATTGCCCCAGTGGCCCATCTGTCACTGCCTCTGTTGAGAGAAAGGGAGGATGAGCCACGCTGGGCCAGGCTCTCCCCCCTGGAAACAGCATATGACCCAGTGGCCTGTCTCTCTTCTGGAATAGCAACATTCTTCCCCCATTAGCAAATATAGTTAGTTTTGTAGCTCAATTAGAAGAGGTCTGTGCAGTAAGTGTTGAAGGTTCAGGGTTCCACCCAGCTCATGATATAGGTTACAGTTGCATATGAAGGAATTTAAGGAGTATGCTGCAGCAGAGAGGATGGGGAAGGATATTTACAAGATGTTGGTGCCCAGTGAGTCAGACCTTCATTATTAATATCTGAAGCAGAAAGTGTTGCCAGCTTTACCTGAGCCCACCATTAAGAGTTTCTTTAGTATAGCAGGCACTGTAGTCTTCGGTGGGCACACGCACGTCTCCTGACATGGAATGTGGAAAGGATTTCCGTCCATCAGTTTTCATCAAAAGATCTCAAAATGCTTGACTGAGGAGGAGAGCAAATGGGGAAAAGGTGGCCGGGGGGGGGGGAGGGGGGGAGAATGACTTGCCCAGGATCACTCAGCAGGCCATTGGCAGAGCTAGGAATAGAATGCAGGTCTTCTGAGTTCAAGTCTAGTGGTTTTTTGCCTAGGCCACACTGCCTCTGACAGACACTGGCTTCTCCAGGAACACACCCTGAGCATGACAGAAGACACAAGCAGCTGCCTAGTGGAAGAACCCTGAAGCCATGGCTGGAGATGGGGAGGAGGATGAAGGCACTGCTGAAAGGATTTTCATGCATCATGCCTCGCTGGAGGCTGGGAGGGAGTTGGGAGAAGTTGTGTAAGGACATACTCCCCCACCCCCATCTTTAATTTGTTTTGTTTCAAACTAAATGTGGAAAGTACATCTTGTTTTGCTCTTTATTAGTTTTGTTTACCATTGTGTGTGGTGTTTACTGTTGAACGAATGAACAATTACTTACCCCACAGTAACCATGGTTCTTCGAGGTGCTGTAGTCAGTGTGGATTCCACTGTAGATGCACAACCGCCTCATGCACATAAGACTAACAGCAGTATTTGTCAGGCCCACACATGTGCTGTGTGCCTCTTCATACCCATGTGAGGACATAAAGGGCAGAACAGCTGCGACCCTCCCTCAGATCCCTCGTAATTCAAAACTGTGTTGATTGAGATTTCCAAAAAGTGGGGAGGGACGGTGGGTCGTGGGCTCAACACTGACTAAAACATCTTGAAAAACAGCAATTACTGTAGGGTAACCAACCATTCACTCTTCTTCCACATTAAATGGATTAAAAACTGGCTGACAGGTGTCAAAACGTAACTGTAAAAAACGAATAATCTTCAAGCAGGTATGTTTCTTGTGAGGTCCTGCAGGGATCAGTTCTTGTCCCTAAATTACATAACATTTTTAGCAATGACATAGTAGGAATAAAAATTTGCAGATAACATAAAAGTTGAGAGAGTGGTAAATAACGAAGAGGACACGGTACTAATAAAGAGTGATACGCATCAATTGGTAAACTGGGCTCAAGCAGACAATGTATATTTTAATCTGGAAAAATGTAAAGTAAACAAAGAAACAAGGAATGTAGGCCAGATTTACAGGACAGAGGATTCTATCCTGGGAAACAGTGACTCTGAAAAAGACTTGGGCATTCTGGTGGACAGTCGCTAACATGAGCTCCCAGTGCGATACTGTGAGCAAAAGATCTAATGTGATCCTTGGATACATAAAACTAGGGGAATCCTGAATAGGAGTAGAAAGGTTATATTACCTCTGTATTCAACACTGGTTCAATCACTGTTGGAATACTGTGTCCAATTCTGGTATCCATAATTCAAGATAAACTGACATTGACAAATTCAGAGAAGAACCACAAGAATGATTAAAAGGATTAGAAAATACAGAGGACAAAATGGGCTCTTTAATCTAGCAGATAAAGGTATAACAAAAAGCCAATGGCTGGAAGTTGAAGCTACACAAATTCAGACTGGAAATAAGGCTCAAGTTTTTAACAGAGAGGGTAATCAGCCACTGGAACAATTTACTAAGGGTTGCAGTGGTTTCTCCATCACCAGCAATTTTAAAATCAAGATTGGATGTTTTTCTAAAAAAATATGCTGTAGTTCAAACTGGAATTAAATTTGTTGAAGTTTTATGTACATGTTATGCGGAAGGCCGGACTAGAGGATCACCAGAGGTCCCTTCTGGCCTCAGAATCAGAGTATGTGTCAACACAGATCCTGTAGTAGGTGATCAGCAAGCAGTATTGCCTCAGAAGAGTGGGACTGAGGAGTTTCAGCTGTATCAAACAGTGATTCTAGTACCACTTTTCTGAACTTGGCATATGACCTAGCCACTAAGTCCAAGGCACAGTGTTTAAAAAAAACAAAATAATGGTTCCTCCATGTTACCACCTTACAGATTTCTGGTATGGTCACATTTCTTGAAGCAGGTGGAGAATGCTGCTTGTCCTCTGGAGGAGTGAGCCTTGATGTTCAGTGAGAGAGGACACCAGCCAACTGGTAACATAGTGAGATACATTGTGCTACCCATTTCAATACCTGTGAAGAGATGGCTTGACCTTTAGAACATATGGCTATGGATATGAAAAGACAAAAGCAACAATCTGAATGGTTTGATCCTGCCAACATAATAAAGCTGGGTCCTAGACATAACTAGTACAGTATATGCAATTCCTTTTCTGCTAGTATCAAGTGTGGTTTCAGGCTGATGACAGGTAGGTCATTTGACCAGTTCAGATGACAATATGAGAACACTTCAGGAATACACTTTGGGTGAGTCTTAGCGCTACCATGTCCCTATGGAACAGCATATGGGGGGGGGGGGGTTCAGCCATAAGTGCTTGAAGCTCATTCACTCTTCTGGCAGGACTGATAGTCACCAGGAAGACTGACTTTAGAATGAGGTGGTAAAGGGAGCATTTAAGAGAGGTTCAAACAGAGGCTCCCTGGGCCTCAGGAGGACTAACGGAGGTCCCAGGCAGTAATAGAGTTTCTGATTGCTGGATAAGTGCACAGTAGTCCCTTGAGAAACTTCTATATCATAGGGTGAGAAGACCAAGACTGACTGTACAGGTGGATGGCAAGCTGACATTGCCTGTAGGTGGGCCTTAACAGAGCTGAACAAAACTCTGGCCTGTTTTAAGTGCAATAAGTAGTTGAGGATTTTTGACATCAATGACCAGACCATGTTGGACCACCCATATCGAGAACCTCTTTCATTCAGTTGGGTACATCCTGCTGGTAAATATTCTCACTCTGAACCAAGATTTCCCAGACTCGTAAGGAGCAGTCCTATCTGTGGTACTTAACCAGCCAACAGTCACGCCATCAGGTGCAGTGACTCTAGGTCTGGATGGAGTATCTGAGCTATGGCGCTGTGAGATCAGGTCCGGATGGCCTGTGAGCTTGATAGGAGGTTGAATGGATATTTGTAACAGGTCTGTCAACCAAAACTACCTCGGCCAATATGGGGCAATGAGAAAGACCGTGGTTCTGTATCTCCTGATTTTGGAGATTCCCCAGGTTATCAGGGTAAATGGCAGGAAGCAGGCCTCTGCTCCACTGTAGAGGGAAGGAATCTAGTAGCAATCCTGAGATTAGTCCTCTCCTAGAGCAAAAGTTCTGACATTTGGCATTTGCCTTGGAGGCAAACAAATTTATGAGGAGGGATCCCCAGTGGCAGAGCGCTGATCTTATGACAGACCTCTACAAGGACCATTTGTGGCTGGTTACTGACTGACTGCCTGCTCAGGAAATCCATAGGGTTGCTGCTGACTCCCACAAGATTAAGGGCCATCGGGGTCACTGCATTCAGTTGGCATCATGATCAGAAGTTGAGGGCTGACAAACAGACTAGGAACGGGTGCCCTCCTATTTATGTAGTATGTGGTTGTCCTGTTGCCTGAAGATTCGCACTACAGAGTTTTAGAGAACAGACAGTAATGCCACCTAGGCTAGTCTGATAGCTTTAAGCTCAAGGACATCATCATCAGGACATCTGGACACCATATCCCTTGAAGCTGCAAGTGGCCCAAATGGGTCTCCTAGTCTGTCCCTAATTCATTCCCGGACAAAATCTTCAACAGGGAAGAGCCTGAAAAGCATACCTCTTTCCATGCATTTGTGGGATCCAAGCACCAAGCCAGCTCTGTAATTAAGTGCTGGGACACTCAAACTTTTCTGTCTATTCAATGACTCACTGGGCAATAGACCAAACCAAGCCAGAGCCACTTCACTGTGGATGAAGTCTGGCAAACAGCCTCAAGTACACGCATGCCAATGTGACCTAACACTGCAAGACAAGTTATTAAATTGGGGTCTGATTTTATACAAGTTGGAGAATGAATGATTTAAACAACTGGAACCTGTCCTCCAGCAGGTACACCTTTTCTGATCTGGAGTGAACCATGGTTCCTATGAACTCTATTGTTTATGATGGGGTGATCAATGATTTTTTGTAGTTCACAACGAGGGCCCACCTAACTGACTAGGAATAACAAGCATTCCAGCTTCATCACTGTCTACTGCTGTGATTTGCCTCTGATCAGCCAGACTTCCTTACACAGGTGGATGTGAATACCCTGCTTTCTCAGGTGGGCCAGTACCACCGTTGGGCATTCTGTAAATATCCTCGGTGCTGTGGAGAGCCCAAAAGGCTCCAAAAGAGTCCAAAAGTAGTAAGCATCTTGCAAGTTAAGCACCATGAACTAATCTTGAGCCTGAAGACATGGAATAATTGAGGCAAAAATTACCAGTGTGAATCTGAGGTGGCATATATATTTTGTTGTTCCAAATCAAAAGAACAAATTTAGAAACCCTCTGTGAACAGAATTATAATTTTCTAGCCAGCTCTACTTATCAGCATAAACTGTATGAGAAACAGAGCATACCCAAACCATCTTACTAAGAGTAGGAAACTGAAAAAAGCAAAAAGAACAAGACACTTTTCAAAAAAACAGCTCAGATACCATAATGAGCAGCACAGTCTAAAAATGTAGACAGATACATTACACAAGTGACCAACAGGAAGCTTCAGAAACATGCAAAATTAACACGCACTAATTTACAGCAGCGAGGAGTGAGCCATTTGTATGAAGCACTAATGCAGGGAAGAGAAATGGAAGTTATAAATTATGTTCAGCTCTTTGCAAAGTATACAAAAGGGCCAGAAATGAAAGGAGGTAGAAGGGGAGTGGAAAGTCTAGGAGGTCCCAGTTCCACAGTGAAAGAAGTCTTGAAGAATTGCAAGATCTACAATGTCTTCTCAGCATATCTAAGTGCTGCTTATCCTTCAAAAGCCAGCGGAATGCTATCGCTTAGTCCACATTCAGGTACTGACACTAAAATCAGGTAGATAAAGTGGGTGAGGTAATAATACCTTTTATTGGATCCATCTGCTGGGTTGGGATTCCTGCCTCTCCAATCTTTCACAGAAGTTGGCCCACTAAAAGATATTACCTCACCTACCTTGTCTCTCTAATATCCTGGGACCGACAAGGCTACAACTACACTGCATACTAAAATCTGGTGGTAGCTCTTAGGGAAACTGAACCCCGTTTTCTGCTATGAGCGCTCCATACTCACTCTCTCTAGATTGCTTTTTTAAACCGTTTTTTCTTTACTTAGGGTAGCCATCAAATGAAACTGAGTGCAGAATTAACAAGAGACTTAGCTCTCTTTAGCTGTTAACAAAGTATAGTCTTTTACAAGGACACTAATAAATTCTGAAAAAGAGGATGTAATGCTCTGATGAATCTATATGTAGCTTATGACTTGTTTGTGATTAGGAACTCTGTGTATATTCACTTTGATCATCTTTGCTTTCCGGCTTTGCACCTCCATCATAAACAAATTCCAGAGGTTGGTGACACAGGGCTAACAATAAGATCATTAAACTCTGATGATTGCCTATTTAAATGGAGTACCCTTGGGCAAAGAGATGGCTACCACCCAGGGCCAATCAATTTTTCAAATCTGAATTTTCGGAGGGGAGGTAACTAAGCAACAGATTCTCTGGATGAGGACTTGCTCACCAGATGAGGCTAATCAGGGAGTCAGCTGACAAAGGGTCGGAGGTTATAAGAGACAGGGTCTCACCAGCCATTTTAGAAGGAGAGGGAGAAAAGACCAGTTTTGTAAAGGACAGTTCAGTATGCAAGAAACATACCTGACTTACAGTCCTGCAAACTGGGAATGTGCTGCTTCATTCAACTACATAATTGAGTGCAAGAAAACACACTAAACAGGAGAAAGGGAGAAGTGGAGCACGGCTCCAATCCATGATTCCCTGAGAAATTTAGTTAACCCATTGGTGACCACTTTACTACATCTACAGAGACTCCATGTTTCAGAGCAGAAGCCAGGTGCAAGAGAGTGGGAGAGAGGAACGATCCTGGATTCTCTAGACTATGCTGACTTAAGTACAAAGAACACTTAAGAGCAGTGGTGAGCTGGAGCCGGTTCCCAAGAACTGGTTGTTAAATTTAGAAGCCGGTGGAGAACCAGCTGTTAAAGGGGCAGGCGGGTGGGCAAACAACTCCAGTCCGCGAGCCACATCCAGCCTGCGGGACTGTCCTGTCTCTGGCCCACATGAGCTCCCAGTGGGGGAAGCTCCCTCTGCCCCTCCCCCCTCGCAGAGCCTCAGCGTGCTGAGCTGCCGGCGCCAGCGCTCTTGCTGCTTTGAGTGGCAAAGTAAGGGGGGGAGGGCTGCAAGCTCCAGCGGGCCGCGCGGCATCCATACATGCTGCCCTGAGCAGCATGGTAAGGGGGCCGGGCCAGGGCTCGGAGGAGGGGGTGGATAAGGGGCAAGGAGCAGTTGGAGGGGGCGGATGTTTGGGGGGGGCGGTCAGCGGACGGGGGGTTGGGTAGGCATGGGAGTTCTAGGGGTCTGTCGGGGTGGTGGTGGATGGGGTCGGGGCAGTGAGGGGACAGGGAGCAGGGCGAGTTGGGTAGGGGGTGGGGTCCTGGGGGGCAGTTAGGGTGAGGGGGTCTCAGGAGGGGGTGGTCAGGGGACAAGGAGCAGGGGGGGTTGATGGGTTGCAGGTTCTGAGGGGGGCAGTCAGGGGCAGGACATGGGTGGGGGGAACAGGCTGTTTTGGGAGGCACAGCCTTCTCTACCCGGCCCCCGACACAATTTTGCAACCCTGATGCGCAGGGCCAGCTTTAGGAAGTGCGCGGCCCGATTTCGATGGGGCCCTGGCAGCGCTGACTTAAAAAAAAAAAAAACACGTAAAAAAACACGTGGGGCTTGTACTCATTGGGTGGCACTCTAAGTCTTCAGTGGCACTTCGGAAGCGGGTCCTTCACTCACTCCGGGTCTTCAGCGGCACTGAAGGACCACCGAAGACCCAGAGCGAGTGAAGGACCTGCTGCCGAAGTGTCGCCGAAGACCCAGTAGGGAACCGGTTGTTAAGATTTTGGCAGCTCATCACTGCTTAAGAGTGGTGAGGAAACAGATGCAGGGAAATGCATACATATATATTTATTATTTTGTATATTTCTTGTGCTAGCTCAAGTAGAGAGTAATTGTGTTCAGAAATCTTTGCAAAAGATGTGTGTCTATCTGCTTTCAACTATAATGTGGCCCTGAAGAGTGGAGATGTAAATCCAGAACACCGACAAAGTTGGCGCTCTGAAGAAACATGTGCTTAAACTATTGAGGAGTCTGGAGGTCAGCGCTGGTCCTGGGAGCCTAGTGCAGCTGGGTTGCATGGTCTTATTTCCCTGAAGGGGTAATAGGCAGCCTGTGCCTATGAAGTGTGCCAGAAAGGCCAAGGGAAGAGACAGTGTTACAGGCTACTCTCACCAATTTACGAGAACATGGGCCCAGCATGTAAGGCCCAAATACAACAGTCTGGTAATCATCCAGCCAGGAAGAGCTTTATCAGGGCTTTGTGTGACAGAGGCCTACACAGAAAAGGAAAGCCAACCCATATGCCCTATTACAGGCAAAAGGAATTACAATCAATGATTTTCTGGATAATAAAAGCAAAAATACAACTACACATTTCACATAAAAGTTAAGATGGTTATCAATTATTCCGAGAGCTAGCGTCTATATTTGAGGGATGCTGCTTTCTTTGAATGCTTTCCAAGTTCTACAGATTAACTTTTGGGAGGGGTGAAATGGTAGGGACCCTATCACTGAACACAATATTTAGCATCCCATTTTTTAAAAAAATATTACCATCGATGAATAACCTCTCTCTTTTTGATCACATCCACCTTTTATAAAACCTCATGCTAGAAGCACTCACCATGACCTACAACAGCATTTCAGGCCTCAAAGAGAGAGGCTTTTTGAAGACAAAGGAAAGATGACAGACTGATAATCATATTTACTTGGGCATCAGAATTTTTCTGGATAGAATCTGTTTATACATATTTTGTTATGGTAGGATTTCTGGCCCAAACCCCAAATACAAACACTTCTACCCAGATTTTTGATTTAGTCAATGGCTTCTTCCTGAGTTCCCCCTTTAAAAATTACCTAACAGGCTACACTTGTGTGTCAGATTTATATCACAAAATTATGGTGTCATACTGACACCTCACAATACTACTATTACTACATAAAAACCCAAATGAGAGGATATTTCACAAGCACCTACATTTTTAAAATGGTCACTATATAAGAGAGACATTAAAAATGAAGTTGGGGAACATACAAAAACTTGCTTCAAAGTAGTTGAAACAATGTAACCCTTTTTAAAAACACAAATGCTCTTCTATGACACCAGATGAGGTCAAGAGACTTGGGTCTTCTTATTCTGGCTCTGATAGTGACTTTCTGTGTTGCTTTGGATGCATTACTTAACCTCTCTGAACCACAATTTGTGTTTTATAGATGGAAATCATTGTGAAGTTCACTGAATATACAAGTGCTAAGTATTGACAACAAAAGCACTACTCTCCAGTTCAGCACCTGATTGCAACCTTTCTCACTTAGCTCTTTCCTATCAGAGGTTCAACAAATAAAACCAACCTACAACATTCAGCTGTCAAACTTCCCTCCAAAAAAATAAGTCTGGTCTCCTGACTACTAAGTGATTTTTAAAAAAAATTTCATTAAAAACATACAAACTAGATCTTAAATAGACTAATTATAAATATTTTACTTCTCACACTGACAATCTATTCATTGTCACATATTCATAAGCACAAATTCAGGCATCAGGAACCCAGGTACATGTATCCCACCTCTTACATAGTGCACTCAATGGATTAGAAGCACAGGTGCCAGCTTCCAATTGTTCCAGGGGGTACTCAACCCCTGCTCAGCTCCAGGCCCTGCCCCACTCTACCCCTCCCCCCAATGCCCCACCCCACCTCTTCCCGCCCTCTCCCCGAGTGCACCCCATCCCTGCTTCCCCCCCCCCATGCCTCCTGCATGCCACAGAACAGCTGATCACAGCGGCCGGGAGACGCTGGGAGGTAGGGGGAGGAGTTGATCAATGGGGCCACCAGTGGGCGAGAGGTGCTAGTGGGTGGGAGGGAGCTTGGCTGCTGGTGGGTGCTAAGGACCCGCTAATTTTTTTCCATGGGCTGGAAGTCCAGAGTTGGCACCTATGATTGGGATGCAGTTTTTCATATAATTTAAATTTTGGTAATAACTGAGTTGTAAAAAGTCAATTTTCCCTCTTGAAGTGGATTCATTTTTGCACTTAAAATGCTAGTCTATAACCCAGGGGTGGCCAAACTGTGGCTCATGAGCCACATGCAGCTCTTTTACAGTTAATGTGCGGTTTGCAGACACCCCCACCCCAATTCTCCGCTTACCAGACTGTGGTGGAGAGCTTGAGGCTTCTGCCTTGCGGTGGAGTGCTTGGGCTAGGGGCTTCTGCCTAGTGGGGACGGAAGCCCTGAGCCAGGCCTGGCTGGCGCCTCCCACAGGGAGGGAAGCCCTGAGACCCCTCCCCCCCCAGGGCAGAAGCCCCCAACCCCACCCCCTACATTGCAGCAGGCGTGCATCAGCTTTTGAACTTCTGAATATTGTTGTCTGCGGCTCAGGGAGTCAGTAAATTTGGTCACCCCTGAAGAAATCCTGACTATCTGGTGGTGTTTAGGTGAGATGTAACAATCAAATTAACACTTAAATTCTCTGTCTAGCATAGGCTTGTAAGTAAACATTTACCAGCTTGCTCTTTTGTTTGTTATTTTTAACATGTTTTAATATTCCTTTACTTCCTGTAAGGAAACAAAATGTGTCAATTCAATTCCCAAAAATGAAGTTTAATCATATGAGATTTGTATGATGTATACCATACATCATACAAATCTCATATGATTAAACTCCTTCATTTTCAGTTTAAATCAACTGTTACTGAAAAAATCCCGGGTTTTACAAAAAGTATTATTAGTTTTTTCCCCCGATTTTCACTATATATATATATAAAACTTGTTTTATTAGGAAAATACAATACATTTCATGAGATATCTGTGTTACGATAATACATTAATCTGTGTGCATATGCAAAGCTGCCTGCTGAAGTAAAGCTTATGTATTAGCCTAGAAGATACACAAAAACAAACAGGCAGGCACGCAAGTTCTGAAGTGCGTGTGTATCTGAACATACTGATGAATCTCACATGCATCATGTACACATTTCAAGCTGATAGCAGATATTGGTTTAAAGATCTGCCACACTAAAATGGGAAAAAAATGAAAATCTGTATCAAAATACATTTCAGAATACAACAAGGTATTTGAAAGTTTTAAAAAATAAAAACAGGAGAAAAGAATGAAGTTGAGTGTATGCGCTGCAAATGGTGTGGCCCAATTATTAAATGTAAATATTTATAGCCTAATAATTCTAAATCTACAATAGTAAACTGCTTCTTCAAATGAAAAGTTTTATTTGAGATTTAGTGATGTATTGTTTTCTTAACCTCAGAAGTGGTATTGTGTTTTGAGTTTTTTAGTTCTGCAGCAAACCGCATTGAATTCCACTAATCAAAGCATTAATCTACTGAATACTTTTTCCTGTCTTCCTGTTCACCAAAATATACCCGATATTTACCCAGAAAAATTATTAATATTTTTTTCCACTGACATTCATCTCTTTTTGTTGTAGTAAACACTGATAAATTCCTGGGAAGAATTAAATAAAGTAAAAACCGAAAATGAAGGGCCATACATATGATGTTAAAATGGATTTTAAACTTTATATTTAACTGCATAGATCACTTAGTAGGCATTTTTCATAATCCATTCTTTCTTTCTACTGATACTGTATTTTAATTTTCAATGCTGTATTACATGCACTTGACTGGTAGAGACCAATTTGAAGAGTTTAATATTTTGACAGGATGGTGTATTAGAACAGTGATTTCAACATGTGCTCCGCAGACCACTGGGGGTCCACAGATTATGAAGAATTCCAAAGGGGTCTGCACCTAGGGTGACCAGACGTCCCGATTTTATCGGGACTGTCCCGATATTTGCTTGTTTGTCCCGCGTCCCGACCGATGTTCGGTCGGGACACAGGACAAACAAGCAATTTTGCCCTCCGCTCCGGTGCATAGATGGAGCCCGGAGGGGCTTTCACCCCCCACTTCCCCCGACCATCCCCTTCTTCCCCCATTGGACCCCTCCCCAAATCCCTGCCCTGGACCCGCCCCAACCCTGCCCCTCACTGGGTTTGCATACGGGCCATGGCCAGGGCTGGGAGTGCAGCACGGAGGCTGCTCCAGCCCTGCAGCCTGCAGGGCAGCGCGGAGCAGGCAGGGGGCAGAGACATGTGTGGGGCAGACACGCTCCTGCCAGGAGGGGCCGGGCCCGGCTGCCTGGTTCGCCCCCTGCCCGGGGGGGGGGTCCCCGAGTTCCCTGCAGCCGGAGCGGGGCTGCCCGGGGCGAGTGTCCCAGGCGGGGCAGAGTGGAGCAGCCTCTGCTGTGGGGCTGGTGCAATGAAGCCCGGGAGCGGCTGGGCCGGGAGCTGCAAGAGGGGTCCGGAGCGTGGCTCGGCTGCACAGCTCGGGGCCCAGGAGCGAGGGGATGGGGGAGCTGGGAGTGTATTGGGGGTCAGAGCTGAGAGTTGGGTGGAGACGGGGCACTCTGGCTTTTTTTTTTTTTTGCTCCACCCCCCGCGTCCCGATATTTCATGTGTGTCATCTGGTCACCCTATCTGCACCTCCATTTGAAATTTTTTAGGGGCCCGCAAATGAAAAAAAGGTTGAAAAATCACTGCATTAGAGAGTTACTGCTAAAGAACAGTGAACAATCTTAAAACAAAGTGACAGAGCCTAGGGCATACAGCTCATTAGGACCCACAGAACCTCAAGGCATATGTCTTAGATTTGTTTATTTAATGCCAAGCCTCTTCCCAGCATCAGGATAAAAATACGGCCAACATTAATTTGCCCCTGGCATTAGTTTAGTCAAAACTATTTCTTAACCCATCTTGTAGGAATTCACTATGTGTAAACAGTACCTCCTTGTGACAGTCTGTATCTTGGGGGAACACCCTACACCCCCATGTTCATCCTTATAATATGATGGTATAGTATCCAATGCAAAGTTTGTCATGTCAGTTGTCTTTGGAAGGCTCATGATGAACTGAGTATTGTTGTTATAGTAATGTTATAGGTTGTAATTTCATGTATCTAGTGATGAGGCTGAAAATATGTCCTCACTGGCTTAAAACAAACCCAGGCAAAAACTCTCTAACAACAGAGGGACAGTTCACACCTCATCAGGGCATGTATGGGACAAACCCAGCCTAGCCCCACCTTCCTTTGGTCAGTTTGGAACTACGGTGAGGTAATGCTGACCTGACTCTGAAAGGGGGGGGAGGGGAAAAGCCAAGAGGGAAGAAAACATGATAAAGGGAAAGACATTTGCCATGCTCTTCCTCTCTCTTCCACCTCCATCTACAGGCATCATCATCAGCCTGTGATGAAAAGTATCTACATTTATAAGGGCACTGAAAGATCAGCTTAGAACAGAGGTGGGCAAACTACGGCCTGTGGGCCACATCCAGCCCACAGGACCGTCCTGCCAGGCCCTTGAGCTCCCAGCTGGGGAGGTTCGCCCACAGACCCTCCCCTGCTGCCCCCCTCCTCTCCTGCAGCCTCAGCGCGATGCGACACCAGCACAGGAGGGGGCTGCACTGTGGGGAGCAGGAGAGCAGGGAGGGAGGCTCTACTGCAGCCTCAGGGGAGCAGGCGGGAGGTGCGGGTGGCGGGAACGCTGCGAACGCGGGCAGAGGACTCAGGAGGGCAGATGGCCAGAGAAAAGCAGTGCTTTGAAGGGGAAACCACTGCTTCTCTCCAGCTGAGCGACTGCCCTTGCTCCTCCTGAGTCCTCCACCCATGTTCGCATGACCGCATTCTGAAAGGGGCTTTTGGGGGGGGGGGGGGTTGTGGATAGGGGTCAGGGCAGTCAGGGAGCAGGGGTCCCAAGGGGGTGGTTAGGGGCAGGGGGACCCAGGAGGGGGTAGTCAGGGGACAAGGAGTAGGGGGGTTGGATGGTTCAGGGAGTCTGAGGGGGCAGTCAGGGGGCAGGAAGTGGGACGGGGCGGATAGGGTTAGGGTTAGGGTTTGGGGAGGCACAGTCTTCCCGACCCGGCTCTCCATACAGTTTTGGAAACCCCGATGTGGTCCTCGGGCCAGAAAGTTTGCCCACCCCTGGCTTAGAATGTGTTTTGCTTTTATTTCATTTGACCAAATCTGACTACTTGTGTTTTGACTTATAATCACTTAAATCTATCTTTGTAGTTAATAAATGTGTTTGTTTATTCTACCTGAAGCAGTGCATTTGGTTTGCAGTGTGTCAGAGACTCCCCTTGGGATAACAAGCCTGGTACATATCAATTTATTTGTTAAATTGATGAATTCATATAAGCTTGCAGCACCCAGCAGGCATAACTGGACGCTGCAAGACGGAGGTTCTTGGGTTGTGTCTAGGGCCAGAGATATTGGCTAGTGTCATTCGGTTGCACAATCCAAGGAGCAGCTTACATGTCAGAGGCTGTGCGTGAACAGCCCAGCAGTGGGGGTTCTAACAGCAGAGCTGGCTCCCAGAGTTAAGGAATGGAGTGACCTAGCAGATCACCGGTTCAGATAACAGCAGGGGAACGTCACACACCTAAATATAATTTTTCCCTTGTGTACAAAGACTGTGCCTAGGTGTTGTTTCAGAAGAGTACACTAATGTGAAATTCATAAATAAAAGATATCTTAAGTCTTAGAAGGTGCAAGGTGGCAGCTTAAGGAAGTAGTCTTGCATGCCACAACAAATTGTCAGCAGTCACTCCAAAGTTCAGATAAAAATAATGAGCACAGTATTTACAATACCAAATGAAAGGGGTGAGAAGAACAGAATTGGAGTACAAAACAGTCATAAGATTATTATTTTTAAATAAACAAAGAAGCAATTGCTGTTTTATATGAGTATGTTAAAGATGGAACAGAGTTATCCCATAAAGCAGTTAAATGAATATGCAAAATCAAACAATTTCCCAGAGCCTGGATTAGTAGACCCTGACATGATGAGTTTGTGCCTGCATTCATTGTTCTGTGTACCTGCAAAAATGTGACATGCCACTCAGAGCAATACATAGTTCTTAAGCAAGTAAAATAGGACAAGTATACTACCTTTTAAACATGAAATAAGGACTTCCCCACTATCTAGTTCTTTCAGTGGATGAAACACTTAACTGAAAATCGCATGAGTATTTCTTCCTAATTCTTTTCCTGATATTTACCAACAGCTACAAAATGATTATACTATGTGATAAATAAAAACAGATACCTTTGCAAGCTTAACTATAAAATATTACCTGCCACTAAAAAAATTAGTGTTAAACTGAACAGCTGAAAATAATATTTTATTTTATTGTCTTTTATTTATATTTTTAAATTGGTCAGGCTATGTGGAAAGACTTAAAATCCATCTAATAGATTACATGAATGTAATTAAGAGTGTCCCCAAGGTCTGCAGTTAAACAGTTATTGGATTACTATATTTAATTAGATATCTTTACATTAGCTAATTGTGAGAAACCATCCCAAATATTCTTTACCAAATGTATCAGCTCTCCCCATATTGCCTGACGAAAGTGATGACAAATGAATCTTTGTTTGTGTATTATGCATTTTTAACTCATACTAGTGTAAATTTAAAACTTTAGTTAAATGTGAGAAAAAGGAATTTCATCCTAGCTATCACAACCAATGAATTTGTTTAGCGAACAAGAGCTGGCATACTACGTACTGTGTACAGATCTTGACTTTAGAAGCAAAAATCAAAGTGGTACTAAAATACACAGTATTTGGTTCTTTTTTGTTCTATCTATACTGAATCTGAAATGAAATTAAAATATTTCATGGGTTGTAGTCTACACCTTCTAAGACACATCAAATGAAGCTTCATTGACTATTCTACGAGACCTGTTTTGACACAGAGAGAAATGACAAATTCCTTCACCCATTACCTCATAGTACTAGCCATACCAATCATAAGAGGAGCCAGCTGTACTAAAAATGGATTAAATTAAACAATCCTTTTGGTATGGTCTTTTATTGAAGAGACATAGCAGCATTGCTGTATTAAAGTTGAATTCTGTTTTTCCACTCAAAGCAAGGATTCAATCTTATTTTTGTATGAAGAATACACTGTTTTTTCACCAACTTTACAGCATATAATTTCAGTAAATGTTGAACTTTCTGGGGATTTTCAAATAACCCTGCTGCTTAATTTAGAAGTAAAATTAAAAAAATGAGATTTAAGAATTCTCTCTCATGCTTCCCTCACAAACATCCAACACAGCACACTTAACTTGTGCATAAACTGTATATCAACTATGAATATTTACTAATGTTGCTGAGATTGCAGTGAAGGTTTTGCATTATACCGTGATAGAGTTTAATGTTTAGTTTGCTTTCTTATCTGATGAATGCACAAGGAAAAAATTCCTGGTCAAGGAATTCCTGACCATCAATGTTCTCCTTAAAGTTAAAAGGAGGAAGACGTCATAAGCACTCTAAAAGAAATCAGTTTCAATAAGAATATTTTTAGAATTCTTTGTCCGGGTTTAAATTAAGGGGATTCTTTGCAAAGGAGTAGTAAGAGACCCATTTTTATAACTTAAGGTCTATTATGAAAGCTATATATTAAGTATTACTACTTTTTGGAATTTTCGGAATAAAAACATCCCCACATTCTTTTACACAACCAGGGCTCTCTCAAACAAATATCTTACAAAGTCTGTTATCTTGAAATAAATATATTTATACCAAACTGGTGTCTTATAGAAAAGGGATGTTGTCTTATTCTCTGCTTAGACACACTGACTAGTTTGCCTGCCTTTTGGCAAATGGTTTCTAGTCTTAGAATTTACCATTTGCTGTATATTTCCAATTTGCAGTTAAAGACCCCATCACATATTTATACAAAGCACTGCACAGAAGTCATAAGTGGAGCAGCGATAAGGACAACTTGTTCATTAACTGGAGGTCTTCCAGATGTTTTGTCCTTAGGGTGCTTCACTATCTGTTTTCCTTCCCCTCTAGTTCTGAAACCTAGCTTCAAGCCCAGATTTTGTGGTTAAGCAGGAACTGGAACAGTGGTGAGTCTACCCTATATGCCTTTCCATCAGAGCATGAGAATGTAGAAGATGCAGGTGCAGACCCCACAGACAGTGCTACTAAAAGTCTCCATTTAAAAGCACATGAGCATACACACACCTAAAGTGAAACACCCAAAAGGACAAAACATCTTGAACTCCAGTTACTAAACAAGTAATCTCTCCTTTTGTTTTAATATTCTATACTGTTGTTTTATACTGTTTTAAGAGATGTGCTCCACTTGTGTGTCTTCTGAGCAGTGTCCCAACTATGAGAGGAGGTGCTGAGGAGACAGAACTAGTATTGACTGAAGAACAGCCACACCAAAGGCTGCATCTGCCCTGGAAGCATGAACAATAGCATAGTGCTGGGGAAAAGTGTCGCTTTACCAATGTCCATAACGGGTATGATTTCAAGCAGGCAATAGAGGTGGATTGTGCCCTAGTGGAATGGGCAGTCACCCTACCTGGAGGTTGGGGGTGCATTCTAGAGGCTTCATAATATTCAAAATGTACCAGGACAGACCCATTTCAATAGTCTCTGGATAGAGACAGGGGCTCCCTTCATCTTATCTACAAAAGAGACAAAAAAACTAGGAGATGCTATGAAGGGCTGAGTGCTTGCAAGGTAGAATGCAAGAGCTCTTGTCACGTCCAGAGTGTGAGGACTAGCTTCTTCCCTTGAAGTGAGAGTTTGGGAGAGAAGACTGACAACTGAATTTCTTGACTGATGAGGAAGTCCAATGAGACTTAGGGCAGGAAGCAAAGATTGGAATGTACAGTCACCTTGTTTCAGAAAAATACCATGTAGGGTGTATCTGCCACAAGGGCTCCCAACTCTCCTATGAATGAGGTTTTGAAGGATAAATGAAAACAAAATGAACTTGCTATTGGCGAAGGGTGATTTCATCAACATACTAAGAACTAGATGAGGGTGGCCAACCTGTGGCTCCAGAGCCACATGCGTCTCTTCAGGAGTTAATATGCGGCTCCTTGTATCGGCACCGACTCCGGGGCTGGAGCTACAGGCGCCAACTTTCCAATGTGCCGGGGGGTGCTCACTGCTCAACCCCTAGCTCTGCCACAGGCCCTGCCCCCACTCCACCCATTCCTGCCCCCTCCCCAGAGCTGCTGTGCCCTCACACTCCTCCCCCTTCCCCCCCCAGAGCCTCCTGCATGCCACAAAACAGCTGATTGGGAGGTGCGGGGAGAGAGGGGGAGGCGCTGATCAGCAGGGCTGTAGGTGGGTGGGAGGCGCTGGGAGTGGGGAGAGCTGATGGGGGGCTGCTGATGTATTACTATGGCTCTTTGGCAATGTACATTGATAAATTCTGGCTCCTTTTCAGGCTCAGGTTGGCCACCCCTGAACTAGATTAAGGGCCGAACGCACAGGCTCTCTGACATGAGGCAAAAGTTTGGTCAGACTCTTAATAAACCCTGAAGTTATAGAGAGTGCGATTACTGTTGTGAGTTCAATCCTTGAGGGGGCCACTTAGGGATCTGGGGCAAAAATCAGTACTTGGTCCTGCTAGTGAAGGCAGGGGGCTGGACTTGATGACCTTTCGAGGTCCCTTTCAGTTCTAGGAGATTGGTATATCTTCAATTATTATTATTATTATTAATTACTGAAACCCCCCAACAAAAAGCTGTAATAGCAATCAGATAGACTTTGATAAGAGTTCAGTGACAAACCCAGAGTTTTAAAACTCAGCGGGTACTCTAGTACAGGGGTTCTCAACAAATTTTTTGGTGACCTCAGAGTGTGGCCACCAACTCTTGCTGGTGGCCACTCTGACCATTTTTCCTAAAATACTTAATTAACTTTAGAAAAAACAAACAAATATGCACATATACATGCCCAAATCATTGTAATTTATTTATGTAGGACTTCTTTTTTTTCATACTCAATAATAAAAATAATGTACAATTATTTCTATTCTTTACTGGACCTAAACAGAATAGAAACACAAATAAGGTGCTTTGCACAGTCTTGTTTTTTTTTCTTGTTGTTCCTTTTGGTTTCTCTCTCTCTCTCTCTCTTTTTTTTTTTAAAAAGACTTGCTAGATATTTAGTCTGCTATAAAAAGTGATATTAACAAACACACAAATATCACTTTTCATAGCAGACTTACTCAGCCCTGCAATCTCTGGACAAACTGAGCCCTGGATGAGGAGGTGGGCATGGAAGCAGCAGGAGCCAGGTGCAATGGGGCACAAGGGAAGGCAGCGGGGGGGGAGGGGCGATGAGCTTGGGGAACGGAGCCCACTACCTGCCACCCCAATGCTGAAGCCCAACCCCACTGCGCCTGGGAAAGTGGGAAACTCACTGGCTGTCTGCTCTTCCAGCATTTTTTTCTCCAGAGAGGGGCCACCTCTTTGTCTACCTCCCCTCTGCCCCCACGAATAACTACCCAGAAGGCTGTGGCCGCAAGAAAAGCCGCTGGTGGCTGCATTTGAGAAACACTGCTCTAATATGTGAGTGAGGTGTGACTCAGAGGGAGATAATGCCCGCTGCGTGCACCAGGAATGGAATCGCTTTCACTTTTGCAGGCAAGTCTTGCTCATGGAGGGTTTCTTACCATTCAATAGCACATTCTGTACTCCAAAAAAACAATCCACTGATACGCTTGAGCTATTGAGGAGCCAGGCCTGGAGCTGTAACATGGAAAGACTGGGGTGAGTTATTGTCCCCAATTCTTGGGTTGATAGGTCTGCTGTCAGAGGCAGGTGAAGAGGTGGCCCCAGAGACAGGTGAATGAGGCCTGGGAGCCATGACAGGCTAGTGTTGAGGATGATTATTGCTTTCTCTTGCTTTACTTTGTTCAGGAACTTGAGGTGCAATGCAGTTGGAGGACAGGCACATAAAAGTTCGGGACCAAAGAGTGAAGGTGTCTTCTGAAGAGTTGCAGGCTGAATCCCTTCCCTCAAGCAGAACCACCAATATTTTGTGTTGGACAGTGTTGCGAAGAGATCTTTTCCCAGGAAGCCCAGGGTGAAAAACATCTTTTGTAGGATAGGATGCTCAGGTGCCCTGTAAATCTGGTAGACATGCTGGTGAAATGTAAATTTGGTGTATTATGCAACAGTTCCAAAGTTCTATTACTTCTGCACACAAGGATTGGGATATCACTCCTCCTTGATGGTTTATATAATACCTAGTCGCTCTGTTGTCTGTCATGACTATGACTGAGGTAGAAAGTTGTTGCATGTTTACCAAACTTCTCTGATTGACGTGAAGAGCAGACTCCTTAGGAGTCCATCTGCTTTGTACCATGTAGTCCCAGAGACGAGCTCCACATCTTACTAGGGAGGAATCTATGGTGACAGTCTTCGTGGAGGACGGATGCAAGAATTGGACTTCCATGCAAACCTTGCTCGGACCCTTCCACCAACTGAGAGAGTCAAGAACTCTGAGGGATACACACCCACTGGTAAAGTTTGTGGTTGTTGGGAGTGTAGACGATTCTGAGACAGACTTGGATGAATCAGGTATGCAGTCTGGCATGAGGTGTTATGAACATACAGGCTGCCAATGATTCAGAAACTGCAGACAGGCCTCTGTTGTGGTTTGAGGGCCCAACTGGAGTGTGGAGATGAGGCTGGACATAGCAACAACCTCGTTCATGGGTAAATAAGCCCTGGTGGCTGTGGAGTGCAAGGTGGCCCCTGTGAAGTTGATGGACAGGTGTTAAAGTAGATGTTTCTGCATTGAACTGCAGCTCCAGAGAGTGGAAGAGACTTGGGGGCTTGCTGGTTGCTGACCATATGTCAAGAAAGGAACAACACTTGAGAAGCCAGTCATCCAGAAAGGGGAAGAGGACTATTCCCATCCGCTGCAGACGGGCTAGGATGACTGAGAGGACCGTTGTTAAGACTTTTGGGGCAATCACAAGGCCAAAGGGAAGCACTTAAATACTGATAGAAATCTTTGCCAAAGAGGAACCACAGGAACTCTATGAGCTATGTGCTTTATTAGATGAAAATATTCATCCCAAAGGCCTTAAACCAGTCCCCTGGATCTACTGATGGTATTAGCTGGGACTAGCCTCCAATCTCCTTTCTTCTTGGGTACGAGCAAGTACATGGAGTAGAACCCTTTCCCAATGAAAGGGGTGGGGGCGGGGAAGAGAGAACTAGTTGACTTGTCCCAATGAACAGGATGGATTGTACCTAGTCCATTAGGAGACCTACATGAGAAGGGATCCTGAAAAGGGAAGGAGAGGAGGGATAAAGGAAGTGAATGGCATAGCCTGATGTAAGTGACTTCTAGTATCTGTCTGTCTGATGTGATGTGCACCCAAAAAAACAAAAAAGCGGGGACTCCCAAAAGCATAGAGCATGTGCCAGAAATTAATAAAAACAACAAAATAAAACAAAAATGGTAAGAATAAACAAGTTAGCTAGCTAAAACTTTGAAACTAACAGACACTGCCACACTCCGTCTCTAGCTGCAGGTGAGAAGGAACTGTAGTGGTGATGGGTCCGCCCTTCCCTATATGCCCTCAGATTGGAGCACAGGGATATGATGACACTGGTATGGACACTGTGAACACTGCTATAAAAAATGTCCTATCTAAAGTGCATGTGAGGTACACACGCCCAAAATGGAGCATCCACAGGGATAACTACTCAAAGAAGTTATAGAGTTGCATTCCACAGTCTGTGTATACACACTAGGAGGTAAACATGATTTTATGACTATCAGGATGCAATCCATAGCCAAATATCACAAATTATTGGATATTTATTATTCCCAAATGACCCTCCTTAGTCTTCCCAGTGGAAACAGTCACACAACAGGAAATGAAGAAATAATCTCTTTACTGCTAGTAGCTGCTCAGCTACTGATAGCCTCTCACTGGAAAAAGAAAAATAGTCCAGCCATAGAGGAATGGTTCAAAAAGATAAGGAAGGTGGTTGTTATGGAAAAATTAAAACACTGACTAAGTACCCAGCAATACAGACGGAGGACAAATAGATACTTGGATTTTTCGCTACCTTTTATTCAATACTCAAAGCATCTTCATCTGCAAAAACCAGAGCACACCTGTCCAATTTTTTTTTTTAAATAGGCACACTGAATAGACTTGCCTGGTCTGTTAAATGGGTAATTAGAGACTTCACTCAATTTAATAAAATCACTAGAAATGACATGTCATAGGTGTTAGAATGATGCTCACTCTGTGATGTGGTAATATGGTAACATTTTGTTAAACAGAGATCTGATGACTGTATTCCTGTATAATGTCTCTTTAAACAAAAGCTCACTGTTGTAATTATTATTGTCTTGTTTCTGATATTTACATGGCAAGGATTTCTAAACCTGTTAATACTTGCTAAATAATAAATCGTGAGGGGTAGGTGAGAAAGCTAAAAACAATCCCTTGTTTTATGACTAAGGAGATGTTATCTTCCTTGGCACTTGGTGTCTCTCCTTGGTTGATAAAGCAGAAATTTCCTAGGAATTTCCTTAACTGGAATATTTCATATAATTAAATAAGCAACTAAACATCAGCATGTAAGCTATCATCCTCCAAGCATGACCATGAAAATAATTCTAAGTATCTCATATAATTCAGTAAAGATGCAGGCACATATGCAATACTTTAACATTATAAGAATAATTTTATTAATACCCAGTTTTGCATCAATATTGAGGTCTACCCCTTACATCTCTTTCTTTGGAAGAGGACTCTGCAGCTTCCTGAAATGAGGAGAGCTTCTTAAGAGTCTGCCTGCTAGAATCCTTTCCGTCATAGATGGGGCAATATGGTTTGGGCAAGGTATCAAGTGCCGGAGCTAGAAGGGAAGTTCACAGAGGTAACAAAAGATGCGGTTCCAGCTGAAGCATCACATGTAAAAGATTCCAGCAACCTTCTCAGTCCCAAGGAGCCTCAGAGGGTAAGGTGGTGGATGCTAAGCAGGCTCTGGAAAAGAGACCTTTTAGGAACTTCAGGTAATGTACTCCAAGTACTGCTCAGTTATGTGCTTTTTCACACAGAAAGCCCTGATTTTACTGGCAACAGCCAAATCAGGAACCAACATCATCCAAGATGACAAGAACTCAATGGGCCTGAATCAAGCAGCCAAGGTACGCAGCAAAGGTTATACAAAGCAGGACAACAGTCTACCACATTAACTCTCCTAAAGAAGAAAGAGTAACAAATGTGGGGGGGGGGGGGGAGGAGAGAGAGAGAGAATAAAAGACGGCGGCAGCAGCAGTAGGATGGATAATCCAATTATTTTTTAAAAATAGAATAAAATAAAAACATGAGCTTACCAGCAGCAGAAAAAACTGGAACAGTTCCTGGCATGTTCCCTTACATGAAACATTTCATTTACGAGGGGACACGCCCAAAGCCCAAAAGATGGTAAGTTTTCACATAGTTCTGAATGTATGTCAGGGCATCCCATCTACGGGGGTCAGCGGAGGAAACTCTCAAAGGAGAACTATAAACAAAATGTTAAGGCATATTTTTCTCACCCCAATCTCTCCAAAATAGTAAACGCTTGGGAACTGATTCTGCAGTCAAACCCACGTTCTGATCTTCTGTAAACTCCCAGGTGAAGGGAAGAAACTAAAATTTTAAGTCAAGCCTCAACCCTTAAATCTACTCACCAGATAAAAAGGGACACTTCACTTTCACTTAAAGAAAAGCCTCCACAGACTGTAATAACTAAGGCCTTGTCTATACTGCCACTTACCAAGCTGAATCTTTCTTCGCTCAGGGGGTGTGAAAAAACACCCCCCTGAGTGATGCAAATTTCAGCGCTGTAAAGTGGCAATGTAGACAAAATGTGGCTCCCAGCGCTGATAGCTATTCCCTTCATCGAGATGGTTTTATTACAGTGCCAAGAGAGCTCTCTCCCAGTGCTGGAGCCGCGACTATACAGCCATGTCAAAGCGCTGCTGTGGCAGCGGTTAAACATCGGCTGTGTACAGGGGCAGCTCTACACATTTCGCCGCCCCAAGCACGGCATCATGCCGCGGGGGGCGCTCTGCCGCTCGCCAGTCCCGCGGCTCCGGTGGACCTTCCGCAGGCGTGCCTGCGGAGGGTCCGCTGGTCCTGTGGCTTCGGTGGAGCCGCGGGACCAGCGGACCCTCCGCAGGCACGCCTGCGGGAGGTCCACCGAAGCCGCGGGACCGAAGGCAACCTGCCTGCCGCTCTCCCGGCGACCGGCAGAGCGCCCCCCGTGGCATGCCGCCACAAGCACGCGCTTGGCGTGCTGGGGCCTGGAGCCGCCCCTGGCTGTGTAGATATACCTTAAGTTCCTTATCCCTCAGGAACATGCATCCAGTGAATTTCCTTGCCAAAAGCATGCACTCTACTCTGTATAACGTTCTATGCACTTTTCCATTAATTCACAGGTTTAATGGTACAGGTATTTCGGTAAATTGTTTAGTCACCATTAGAGTTAAGCTGTAATGCAAACTTGCAAAGAATGATGAATTTTTATAGCAAGTCAAACAATGGTAGTGGACTTCACGATTCAATTTGTAAGTTAACAAGTCATTTTTATGACACAAGCTTCTTTGCGTAGAAGATACCTTCTTGATCTGTGTATCATTATTGTGAATGAAGTAATGAATGAGAAGCTTATGACAATGTTCCTCCGTAATGTTATTTAGCATTTGTGAATTCATTAATGGCTATTTTATCAAGACCAATCGCACATTTAAACCTAAATTGTAACTGCTGTTTTTTAAGATAGGAAAATTCTCTGGAGTAGTAACTACATATATTTTATTATAATGTGTGGTTTAAGGAATACAAGGTATTGAATAGTAATTTTCTACATAGTACTTTACTACATTACTTTCAGAACGCACAATATTCTGGCATTCACAATTACTAGTTAAAGAAGATCATATAATTACATTATGAACTATAACTTCAGACAGCTGAAGTGTGCCATCTGAAGTTAGGAAATCTGCAAGAATGATTTGTTAATATTGCATGATGGAACTCCAGAGGCAGTTTCACCGATAGTTACACAATTTCACCACATATCTAGTTTAATTATGAATTTGGCTATGTGATTTTAGCCACTAAAGCAGATACTCTTATCCCATTCCTGCACCGATATAGAAACCAACATGAGGTATGTAAAGTCAAGGGCAGCAATAATCTTCTCAAAACATCTTTGCTTCATCTGGACAGACAGCTATTGGGATTAACAAAGCCTGGGTTAGGCATGCAGGCTCCCTATACAATGAATGGGGAGTGATAGGTGCCATGGAATGAGATTCACAGGGGCCAGCTTGGTAGGTGCCAGATACAGTAGGTGAGCTCTGATCACACTTTCTGGATTGGGCGCCACAGGCAAGTAAGGCAGAGGAACACTTATCTTCCCCTGGTTTGTGCAGGGACTTAGGCATCTGGAGACCTAGAGTGAGGCAGCAGTGCACAAGCTCAGAGACAGAAACATATATGCCATGGGAATTTTTACTGCAAAAACTCAGGTGCTGAGCAAGTTTAGGAGCCTACAGGATTCAGCAGCAAATGAGCAGGGGCTTGGGGAATCCCACTGGGGCCTGATTCTGGGATTTAAGCACCTGAAGGGGCAGCTAGGCACCTAAATCCTTTTGTGAATCTTGCCCATAGCCACCTCAAGCCAGATATCAATACCGCTCTAAATTAGCTAGCAACATTTTATGTTCTTTAACAAAGTATCAAAAATAAGTTGCTGTCCATTTTAACTTAATTTTTAATATATATTTAATAAGAACATAAAAACATAAGAATGGCCATACCGGGTCAGACCAAAGGTCCATCTAGCCCAGTATCTGTCTACCAACAGTGGCCAATGCCAGGTGCCCCAGAGGGAGTGAACCTAAGAGACAATGATCAAGTGATCTCTCTCCTGCCATCCATCTCCATCCTCTAATGAACAGAGGCTAGGGACACCATTCTTACCCATCCTAGTTAATAGCCATTTATGGACTTAGCCACCATGAATTTATCCAGTCCCCTTTTAAACATTGTTATAGTCCTAGCCTTCACAACCTCCTCAGGTAAGGAGTTCCACAAGTTGACTGTGTGCTGCGTGAAGAAGAACTTCCTTTTATTTGTTTTAAACCTGCTACCTATTAATTTAATTTGGTGACCCCTAGTTCTTGTATTATGGGAATAAGTAAATAACTTTTCCTTATCCACTTTCTCAACATCACTCATGATTTTATATACCTCTATCATATCCCCCCTTAGTGTTCTCTTTTCCAAGCTGAAGAGTCCTAGCCTCTTTAATCTTTCCTCGTATGGGACCCTCTCTAAACCCCTAATCATTTTAGTTGCACTTTTCTGAATCTTTTCTAGTGCTAGAATATCTTTTTTGAGGTGAGGAGACCACATCTGTACACAGTATTCGAGATGGGCAATAATATATTCTCAGTCTTATTCTCTATCCCCTTTTTAATGATTCCTAACATCCTGTTTGCTTTTTTGACCGCCTCTGCACACTGCGTGGACATCTTCAGAGAACTATCACGATGACTCCAAGATCTTTTTCCTGACTCGTTGGAGCTAAATTAGCCCCCATCATGTTGTATGTATAGTTGGGGTTATTTTTTCCAATGTGCATTACTTTACATTTATCCACATTAAATTTCATTTGCCATTATGTTGCCCAATCACTTAGTTTTGTGAGATCTTTTTTAAGTTCTTCACAATCTGCTTTGGTCTTAACTATCTTGAGTAGTTTAGTATCATCTGCAAACTTTGCCACCTCACTGTTTACCCCTTTCTCCAGATCATTTACGAATAAATTGAATAGGATTAGTCCTAGGACTGACCCTTGGGGAACACCACTAGTTACCCCTCTCCATTCTGAGAATTTACCATTAATTCCTACCCTTTGTTCCCTGTCCTTTAACCAGTTCTCAATCCATGAAAGGACCTTCCCTTTTATCCCATGACAGCTTAATTTACATAAGAGCCTTTGGTGAGGGACCTTGTCAAAGGCTTTCTGGAAATCTAAGTACACTATGTCCACCGGATCCCCCTTGTCCACATGTTTGTTGACCCCTTCAAAGAATTCTAATAGATTAGTAAGACACGATTTCCCTTTACAGAAACCATGTTGACTATTGCTCAACAGTTTATGTTTTTCTATGTGTCTGACAATTTTATTCTTAACTATTGTTTCAACTAATTTGCCCGGTACCGATGTTAGACTTACTGGTCTGTAATTGCCGGGATCACCCCTAGAGCCCTTTTTAAATATTGACGTTACATAAGCTAACTTCCAGTCATTGGGTACCGAAGCCGATTTAAAGGACAGGTTACAAACCTTCGTTTGTAAATCCGCAACTTCACATTTGAGTTCTTTCAGAACTCTTGGGTGAATGCCATCTGGTCCCGGTGACTTGTTAATGTTGAGTTTATCAATTAATTCCAAAATCTCACTTCAATCTGTGACAGTTCCTCAGATTTGTCACCTACAAAAGCCAGCTCAGGTTTGGGAATCTCCCTAACATCCTCAGCCGTGAAGACTGAAGCAAAGAATCCATTTAGTTTCTCCGCAATGACTTTATCGTCTTTAAGCGCTCCTTTTGTATTTTGATCATCAAGGGGCCCCACTGGTTGTTTAGCAGGCTTCCTGCTTTTGATGTACTTAAAAAACATTTTGTTATTACCTTTAGAGTTTTTGGCTAGCCGGTCTTCAAACTCCTCTTTGGCTTTTCTTATTACACTCTTGCACTTAAGTTGGCAGTGTTTGTGCTCCTTTCTATTTGCCTCACTAGGATCTGACTTCCACCTTTTAAAGGAAGTCTTTTTATCTCTCACTGCTTCTTTTACATGGTTGTTAAGCCACGGTGGCTCTTTTTTAGTTCTTTTACTGTTTTTCTTAATTTGGGGTATACATTGAAGTTGGGCCTCTATTATGGTGTCTTTAAAAAGGGCCCATGCAACTTGCAGGGATTTCACTTTAGTCACTGTACCTTTTAACTTTTGTCTAACAAACCCCCTCATTTTTGTATAGTTCCCCCTTTTGAAATTAAATGCCACAGTGTTGGGCAGTTGAGGTGTTCTTCCCACCACAGGGATGTTGAATGCTATTGTATTATGGTCACTATTTCCAAGCGGTCCTGCTATAGTTACCTCTTAGACCAGCTCCTGCGCTCCACTCAGGATTAAATCTAGAGTTGCCTCTCCCCTTGTGGGTTCCCGTACCAGCTGCTCCATGAAGCAGTCATTTAAAGTATCGAGAAATTTTATCTCTGCATTTCGTCCTGAAGTGAAATGTTCCCAGACAATATGGGGATAATTGAAATCCCCCACTATTACTGGGTTCTTAATATTGATAGCCTCTCTAACTTCCCTTAGCATTTCATCATCACTATTACTGTCCTGGTCAGGTGGTCGATAATAGATCCCTAATGTTATATTTTTACTAGAGCATGAAATTTCTATCCATAGAGATTCTATGGAACATGTGGATTCGCTTAAGATTTTTACTTCATTTGAATCTACACTTTCTTTCACATATAGTGCCACTCCTCCCCCTGCACGACCTGTTCTGTCCTTCCGCTTTATTACTATACTATAAAGAAGAATATTCACATCATGATGCTTCCTTTCTAGAAACTAAGCGCATAGCCTCCACAATATTATCTCCAACAACAGAGGGAATGGAATCCTTAAAAAAGCCCCCTACGGTTTCATGTGCTTCTGTGATGCTACAATAGTTCAAAACATTTAAGATTTAAATTAATTATTTTTTTTTTTGTACAGGGATTGTTTGATGTTAAGAGTTAAAAGGTTTTTGTTCCACAAAACAAAATACAGAGAGAAAAATTACAATTAAAGTACTCCTTGTATATCAGGGGTTCTCAAACTGGGGGTCGGGACCTCTCAGGAGGTTGCAAGGTTATTACTTGGGGGGAGTCACACTCAGAGGCTTGCTATTTGAAAGGGGTCACCAGTACAGAAGTTTGAGAACCACTGTTGAGCACATATTTAAAATGGTATACATCACTATTTCTTATGCATTGTGAGGAAAGCTGACTGGGCTTCTGACCAGAAAACTGCTCCCACCCCAACATATAGGTACTTTCTTGTTACTTGTTCAAACCAGGACTTAGTGAGGGTTTGTTTCTTTTTAAATAAAACCGCCTTATAGTGGCTAGGCATGAAGAATGAAAGACGGATTCACAATGGTTAGTCAACAAGGCTATTACAATATATGCAGAAAAACCACTGACAGTATGGCTAGGCTAAGAAAAAAGTGCCTTTTTAAATCAAGTTAGTTAATGCAATGGGACAGATCCTCGGTTCCTGATTGCTCCATGGGAGCCAAAGGGGATCTAAAGCTGCCATAATGGGACATCCGTAGAAGAAGGGGAAATCCCTGGCTAAAGCAGGTTTTACATCACACCCCCACACATTCGCAACAAAGAGAACATGTTAGCATGTGCTGAGGTAGACACGGTTGTAGTCCCTCGTGTTCAAACAATCCATAGTCAGCAGAAAGGACCCCAGGGGACTGCTGTATAAGGCACAGATCAGAACAACTCTCAGCTACTTCTAGGATTGGGGAAGCACAAGTAACTTTATGCTAACTTTGTCACCCTATCCCCACCCTCATATGCAGTGCTAGCCCAATTTAGTTCATCCAGACAAGAGTGATCTAGCTCAATATTCTTATGAAATTAACACCAAAACTGTGTCTGTTTAAGTTTTCTTTTGCCAAACATGTTTAGATATAAAATGTCAAAGACTCCACTCACCTGAACTCAAAACTGAAGAAACATAGGTATTTGATTATACTAAGTGTGTGTGTATGCTTTAACATCTGTGCAGCACTTTCAAACCCTGCATTCACAAAAGTGTTAGAATTTATACACATACATTCTAACACTAGCACACATGCAAGTAATAGACTACTGAAAGCATGCACCATGTAAGTATGAGAATTTTTAATACAAGAAGCTGTTAGCACTTCGATCAGGTGCTACACATTTTCTTTAGTTCAGGGAGCAGCACAAACCAACTCACCAGCCACACTGCTACCACCCTACTTTAGGTAATTCTTTTCCAACTCTGTTATGCAAATCATCAGCTTGATATTAATATCTTTACAAAACACAACTTACAGTATCACCAGATAATCTATTCACAGTACTACCTAGTACAGAGGTGTGAATGTTTAAAGAGTGGAGCAAGGTCCAGTAAAACTGCTTAAATTTCTACAGTGACAGGTTTAAACGTTAAAGTACTAAAATACCTAAGGGAAACTATTATAGGTGCTATTGCACACAAATGATGTAAGACATTTCAGATAATGCTGCTGATCTATAGACAAAATCCTTCGTATTTTTAAACAATTTAGAGGCTTTTATTTTAAAGGTGATGTGCACAGAGTTTTTTATTATATTATTATTATTATTATTATTAGATGAGGAAAAAAAGTTGTTCAGCTTTCAAAAACTGAAACACATGATTTTTTTTCAAGACCATCATCACTTCAAGGTAGCTGATGACTAGGGCCGTACCAAACTCACAGTCCATTTTGGTCAATTTCACAGTCATAGGATTCTAAAAATCGTAAATTTCATTATTTCAGCTATTTAAATCTGGTATTTCGTGGTGTAATTGTAAGGGTCCTGACCAAAAAAGGAATTAGTGGAGGTAAAGTTATTGTAGGGGGGGTTGTGGTACTGCTACCCTTATCTCTGAACTGCTGCTTGTACGGGGACACAAGGTTGTTTTAGGGGGATCGCCGTATTGCCACCCTTACTTCTGCACTGCCTTCAGAGCTGGGCAGCTGGAGAGTGGCGGCTGCTGGCCGGGGGCCCAGCTCTGAAGGCAGCGCCCCACCAGCAGCAGCGGAGAAGGATGGCATGGTATAGTATTGCCACCCTTACTTCTGTGCTGCTGCCTGCAGAGCTAGGCATCAGTCAGCAGCCGCCACTGTCCAGCCACCCAGCTCTGAAGGCAGCAGTGCAGAAGTAAGGGTGGCATGGAATGGTATTGACACCCTTACTTCTGTGCTGCTGCCTGCAGAGCTAGGCATCAGTCAGCAGCCGCCATTGTCCAGCCACCCAGCTCTGAAGGCAGCAGTGCAGAAGTAAGGGTGGCATGGAATGGTATTGACACCCTTACTTCTGTGCTGCTGCTGCTGGGGCGCTGCCTTCAGAGCTGGATGCCTGGCCAATAGCCACAGCTCTCTGGCCTCCCAGATCTGAAGGCAGTGCAGAAGTAAGGGTGGCAATACCGCAACCTCCCTAAAATAACCCTGTGATCCTCCTGCAACTCACTTTTGGGTCAGGACAAGGGCAGTCAATTAATTGCAGTTAACTCACATGATTGACTAAAAAAAAAATTAATCACCATTAAAAAAAATAATTGTGATTAATAGCAGTTTTAATTGCACTGTTAAACAATAGAATACCAGTTGAAATGTATCATGTATTTTGGATGTTTTTCTATATATTTTTTATATTATATTATATATACATATACACACACACACACACACTGTTGCAATTAAAATCAAAGTGTATATTATTTTTATTACAAATATTTGCACTGTAAAAATGATAAACAAAAGAAATAGTATTTTTCAATTCACCTCATACAAGTGCAATCTCTTTGTCGTGTTGTGCATTCTACAAATGTAGATTTTTTTGTTACATAACTGCACTCAAAAACAAAACAATGTACAACTTCAGAGCCTACAAGTCCACTCAGTCCTACTTCTTCTTCAGCCAATCGCGAAGACAGACAAGTTTGTTTACATTTACAGGAGATAATGCTACAAAAGTGCCATGAGAATGCCTGTTCACACTTTCAGGTGATGTAAAAAAGAAGCGGGCAGCATTATCTCCTGCAAATGTAACCAAACTTGTTTGTCTGAGCGATTGGCTGAAGGAGGATTGAGTGGACTTGCAGGCTCTAAAATTTTACACAGTGTTTTATTTCTGAATGCAGTATTTTTTGGTACATAAGTTCTACATTTGTAAGTTCAACTTTCATGATAAAGAGACTGCACTACAGCACTTCTTTAGGTGAACCGAAAAATAGTATTTCTTTTGTTTTTTTACAGTGCAAATACTTGTAATAAAAAATAAATATAAAGTGAGCACTGTACACTTTATAATGTGTTGTAATTGAAATCAATATATTTGAAAATGTAGAAAACATCCAAAAATATGCAAATCAATGGTATTCTATTATTGTTTAACAGTGTGATTAATCGCGATTAATTTTTTTAACCGTGCAATTAATTACACTTAATTTTTTAATTGCTAGACAGCCCTAGTCAGGACCTCCAATTTGAGAAACACTGGTCTCCCCCATGAAATCTGTATAGTATAGGGCAGGGGTGGCCAAACTTACTGACCCTCCGAGAGACATACAAAAATTTTCAGAAATTTGGAAGCTGGGGCATGGCTGATGGGGCTCCATCCCTGCTCCCGCAGAAGCCCCAAGACTCCCCTCCCCGCTGGACAGAAGCCCTAAGACCCCCCTCCCTCACTTGGCAGAAGCCCCTACCCCACCACCCTGCTGCAAGGCAGACGTCCAAGCTCCCTCTCAGTTTGGTAGGTGTAGAATGGAGGGCGATTCAGGCCCGTCCGCCTGCTGTTGTAAGGGCGGTACCGAGGCTGATGGAAAGGCCGTGAGGGTTGCTGCCTGAAGGACCTGCGCTGTGTTGCCGGCGTGTGCATCCCGAGGGTGCAGATGGCGACGCGACCGTCCTTCAGGGTCTGGATTCTGGCATCGGTTTTGTCCGAAAACAGTCCCTGGGTATCAAACGGCAGGTCCTGCAGCGTGTACTGCACCTCCGGTGGCAAGGTGGAGGATTGCAGCCAGGAGATGCGGCGCATCGTCACTCCTGAGGCTAGGGTCCGAGCTCCCGAGTCCGCGGAGTCAAGAGCGGCCTGGATGGAGGACCTGGAAGATTTTTTCCCGTCATCCAACAACGCCGAGAACTCTTGGCAGGAGGCTGTTGGGAGCAGCTCTGTAAACTTCGCCAGGGACACCATGATGTCATATGCGTACCTGGCGAGGAGAGCCATCTGATTGGCGATCGGCAGTTGCAGACCGCCGGCAGAGTAGACCTTGCGGCCTAACAAGTCCATCCGCCTTGCCTCTTTAGACTTCGGCGCAGGGGCGGGTTGACCATGCCGCTCCCTGTCGTTGACCGACTGCACGACCAACGAGTCTGGGGTCGGGTGAGTATACAGGTACTCATATCCCGTGGGCGGGACCGCGTACTTGCACTCGACCCCGCGGGCAGTAGGAGGGATGGACGCCGGCGACTGCCAGAGTGTGTTGGCGTTCTTTTGGATTGTCCTGATGAATGGCAAGGCCACCCGTACGGGAGCCTCCGTTCCAATGACGTTTGTCACTGGGTCCTCGTCCTCCTGGACCTCCGCCACGGGGAGATCTATTGCTTTCGCTACGCGGCAGAGCAGGTCTTGGTGGGCCCTCAGGTCTATTGGTGGAGGATCTTTAGCAGATGCTCCGGCCACCGCCTCGTCTGGTGACGACGACGAAGATAAGCCCTGGACCACAGCCTCCGTTGAGGGATCTTCTAAGGGTTGGTCAGCTGGCTCGGGCTGAGGATGCCTCTGGGGGTCAGGCGGTATCGAAACCGAAGCCGGTGGCGAAGGGGGCGGTCGACTGACGGTGGCCTCCGGTACCCTGCGCTCGGAGGCACGGGCTCTTGGAGGAAAAGGCACCCCCTGAGTCCCGTATTGGGCCCAGGGGACCCAACAGCCCCACTGTTGTGCACCCTGAGGTTGATCCTGCGGCGTAGGTCGCAGGTGCCCGTTGCTGTCTGCCCCGGAAGCGACCGACGCGGGGCGGGATGGCCATGGGGGTGCAGAGGCGCTAATGGACTGCGCCGCCGAAAGAGGCAGTCTGGCCCCAGACGGTGCCGAGGATCGGTGCCGGACATCACGGTACCGGAATGGTGACCGAGACCAACGTCCGCCGCGGTGCCGGGAGCTCGACTGGTGCCGGGAGCTCGACCGGGATCCGAACCTGCGGTGCCGGGAGCGGCTGCGCGAGTCACGGTGCCGGGAACGGTGCCGGGAAGCAGACCTCCGTCGGTGCCGTCGCGAAGGCGATCGGGACCTGGAGCGACGCCGGGAGTGCGACCGGTACCGCGATGTTGAACGGTACCGGGACTGCGAACGGCGTCGGGACGGCGACCGGTACCGCGATGGTGAGCGGTGCCGGGATCTTGAGCGGCGGGACGGTGACCTGTGACGGGACCAGGAACGAGACCGGGACCGGGAGCGCCGTCTGTGCCGTCCGTCCGGAGAAGGGGGCCGGATCATCATCGCCGGCTTTCCCGCCGATACAACAGCCCGCATCGGCGGTGCCGGGGACCGGAGGCTCGGTGCCTCTGTGAGCTCTATGAGCTCGCGTGCCGTAGAGAAAGTCTCAGGCGTGGATGGCAGCCGGAGCTCAACCGCGGTCGGCGCCAGGGAGCATGGCGGTGCTGGACTCGACGGCCCTTGCGGCGCCGGAGTCAACGGCACGGTGCACGTCCTGTGCACGGCCACCGCCGGTAGCGCAGGTGGCAGGATTGGCTTGGCTGCTGGGCCCTCAGCGTGGGACTTGGCAGCTGCCTTCGCCGGCTTGCGCTTCTTGGATGGTGATAGGGAGCAGTGCCGGGCCTTCGGCACCGCTGGTTGAGGTCGCGGAGCCTCGGTGCCGGAGCGGCTCGGGGCCGCCGGTGCGCTCCGCACCGATGCAGTCTTCGGTGCCGGCGCGGACAGTGCCGGGGGCTGGAGCGACGCCTCCATTAGGAGCTGCCTTAACCGAATGTCCCGCTCCTTACGCGTTCGGGGTTTAAAAGCGGAACAGATAGGGCACTTATCTGTCCTGTGACTCTCCCCCAGGCAACGGAGGCAGGAGTCGTGCGGATCCCCTACCGGCATAGACCGCTGGCAAGATGCGCAGGGCTTAAAGCCCGGTGCCTTGGGCATGAGCCCGCACCGGGAGAGGAAAGGGAGGGGAAACCCCCCTTATCCTTATCCTAAAACTAACTAACTAACTAACTAACTAAGAGAACTATCTACGCTAAGTAATGAAAGAACTATATACGGGAAAAAGTAGCGAGAGCTAGGGTGGTGGAGGACAGAGAGCACTCCACAGTTCCAACTGGCTGTCACGGGCGGTAAGAAGGAACTGAGGAGCGGACGGGCCGGCTGGGGTATATAACAAGCGCCATAGCGGCGCCACTCCAGGGGGCGCCCAGCCGGCCCGCCGGAGTTGCTAGGGTAAAAATGTTCCGGAGAGCCGTGCACGTGCGGCGCGCACACCTGACTGGAATGCATAGGAGCAATCACTCAAAGAAGAATAACTTTTTTTAAAATAAAAGTGATTAAAAATAACAAACGTAAGTACTGTGCACAGCTACTATACCAGATTCAAATTGCTTATATTTTGATTTGTGAAACAAATTCCTCAAACTATCAAAATCACTTATCCTCAGCAGTAAGGTGGTGGGGCAGAAACCAGGGGTGGAGGGGTTGTGTGTCACACCAGCAGGATGAGGTCACACTAGCAGGGGGCTAACAGGGATGGAGTACCTGCACTTAAAACTTCAGGACTACACCTCTGGTCCTCAGTAATGACTAATTCCATGGCAAATAAGTTTAAAAAATAACTCATTTGAGATATCCAAGCACAAAAAAAAGTATTAGTTTTGCAATGAACACATTCCCCCACTTCACATTTCAAATATGGTTACATGTTTTTGTCATATCTTGTTTTTTTTTTAAATCTCTTTTGGCTGAGAGACAGGATGAGAAGCATCTGCACTCGCACTCACGCTCTCATTCATATTATACATAGACAAGTGCCAAACTGACTAATCAAAATATGTCTTTACACAGCATCAACAGCCTTGCTATTAAGACATTTTGAACGAAAGCTGTTTCCCTCTTAAGAATTATACTGAATCAGTTATTTTTAAAGAGTTCAGAAAAAACATCTGCATCTTACCTTTAAAATTGGCTATATACAGCCCCTAGTAAACTACTGTCCATAAAATAAGGATCAAACATATGCCAATAGACCAGTGCAAAAAGTAGAAACCAAAAAACAGGAGCAAGGCCATTCCATCATGTGAGCCCATGCAATTACAATTCAAACCAAGATGATTCATAGAACGCTTTCAATAAAATTTTCAATAGGTGTACTTTAGACACTGTATCAAAACTGTTCCAATTAATAAAATAAGAGCAAATAATTATTTTTAAGAACAAAAACAAATTAACAGAAAATAAAGGGCTAGATCATCAGCTAGATCATCACCCCTATTACATAGGTTCATCAAGTCTGTTCTGATGTTGGACTCTCAGACCGTCAAGCCTTTGCGGTTGCGCAGGAACGGACCAAACAGTGAACGATCGGTACGGCCGACTGTCTGGCTAAGCATTGAAGAGAGAGATCATCAGCTTGCAATCTAGCCCAAGGCAAAGTGCTGCATGTTTTGCATGCAGCAGCCTGGGAAGGAGACAATGACTGAAGGTATTTCTACACTGCAGTGTAAACTCGGGGTTAGTAGGACTTGAGTCAGCTAATTCATGTTAGGGAACCCTGGGCTTGAATGTCTACACTGTATTTAAACCCTACATTAAGACTTTTCTAACCCGGGCTTGTATCTAGGGCTCTGGCATCCACACTGGAGTACACAGACTTGAGTCAAAGTAACCATAACCCAGAGCCCCTGGAGTTCCCCCTCACCCAAAATGTGGCGGCTATAGCTCTAAGATCATGGTGCACTGTGGGGAAACTCTACTGCTCACCCTGCACATTACCAGAAAGCAACTCACTTTTCAAAAGGCTTGGCTCTCTCTCCATTGCAACTCAGGAGGCTCTCTGATAGTGTGCTTGAAGATCAGTGATGAGAACAGAATGGGTTAACACTGACCTGAGCTCCTGCCATTTGCCATGAGGGGAGTGCGGCAGCTTCTGTTTTCAATAGAGCGGATTACAGATTGTTGGGATAGAGAGGACTAAGGAAGTTGTCCCATGGAACTGAGGTATACTTCCGACTGACTCTCAGGACCTGAGTCAAGCAGGGCTGCAGCTACACTGCAAAGCAACTGGGCTCCAACCCTGGGTCCTGGCTTGACTCAATTTGCTCTGGGTTAATGCAATTACAGTATACACGCAAGACGGGTTAGCCTTGAGCCCAGGCTCAAGCATGGGTGTACACTGCAGTGTAGATATACCCTGAGAGTCAATTTCTCACCTCCCATCCTCCTCAAAACTCTGGAATGCCCCTAAACTGTGATTGGCTGATGTGTTGTAGCACTTTATACGCCTCTCAGTGCACACAGAAGTGTAACTAGACCACCAAAAACATATGGGAGATGGGTAGTGAAATCTACACCCATTCACACTCCCTTGCGTGAGTTGGGGTCGTAGTAGCCTGTATAGCCTGCTTCCTCCACAGCATGCAGAAAGCAACAGTACAGTGCCCTAGCACAAGGCAATTATCTTACACTCCCTCAACTATTGTGTGACGGTGCCCAAATGAACACTGTGGAAATAGTTCAACAGAAAGACCACTATTATACCAATTATATAAATAAAAATTGGTTAGGTTGGATTATAGTCTACACTTATATACTGCACAGCTATGTGATGTTGAAAGAACAAATGAGTTTTTTTCTTTTAATTTAAATTTATTCAGAAAAACTTGGGTAGTGTTAACTGGAACAAAACAGGTTAATTTCTATGAAAGAATGGAATGAGTTAAAGTTAGGAATAATTTATTCTCTAGAAGTTGATTTCTACAAATCTGATGATTCAACCTTTGCTTCCAATTTTGCTGAAACATCAGAAATTGCACACCTAATATGGGCCACTTTCATTATGACATTGCCATTTAGACTCATCCTTTAAAAATGTTCTCGTTATACTGAATTTGTATCAACAGAGCTCCATGATAAAAATCTGAATATGATCCACCATTGCTATGGTAGAAACTGTGGGACAAGTTAGATAAGCGGAATAAATTCATGGAGAATAGGTCCATCAATGGCTATTAGTCGAAATGGTCAGGGATGGAACCCTATGCTCTGGGTGTCCCTAAGCTGCTGACTGACAGATACTGGAACTGGATGACAGGGGAATGGATCACTTGGTGATTGCCCAGTTCTGTTCATTCCCTCCAAAGTATTTGGCATTGGACACTGTCAGAAGACAGGATACTAGGCTATATGGGCCGTTGGTCTGACCCAATATGGGCATTCGTATGACCAGTATAAAACTACTAGCATTTTAAGCTGTATGCTTCAAAATGTTGCATAAAAGTGTATTCACATCAACTGCAGTCTGTAAATGGACCACTTATCTTTTCAGTGCCAGACTCTTGCACTGACGACATGCTCAAGAATGTTCTCACACAGTGGGCAGCTAGAGCCAGACCTATACTAACTCTTCCACTGGTAGCACTGAACTGGTGGCATCAACACTGAGAAATTTGGGTGGGTGTGTGTGTGGAATCTGATTGTAGACCCAACCTTAGATTAAGATCCTTTACTCCAGCGATAAGAAAATCAAGCGCATGTAGGCCTTTGTTTCTTACAAATTCCTTATGTATTTCTATTACAAAATGAAAAGAAAACCCTGACTAAGCAGCAGTAAAACTAATATGGCACAAACAGAAGTGATAACTATTGTGTCAAATTCCAGATATGTAGCTGTTACTGATACAGAGATAAAGGATTATTGTATAAAACTGTTCTGGTGCAATAAAACTTTTTTTTAATCAAATGCTACGAAAAGCAAAACACCAGTAAATCTGGCATGACTTTTTAATACAGCTTGTTCTCAAGAAAAGAATTGAATAATATTGTATTATATTATGAAAAATCCTTTCAAAAACAGAAGGAAAAGAATAGAAGAAATTTTTTCATAATTAGGCCTTCTTATACAAAAATACCTCTGCAAAGATAACTTCTGACTCACCACACCATACCAATAACAAAAGGCTAAATTACTAAGTGGTGAATCTTTAAGAACTAATCAACGCCTTTCACATAAGCTATATGGACAATTAAATAGCTTGATTTATTCAATTCCAACCAGAAAGGCAGCAAAAAAAGCTACTGTAAGGTAATTTATCTGAGGGAAAACAGAACAATAAGGCTATTAAGTAAAGAAAATCAGTTTCTGAATCGCTGTCTTGAAATCTGATCAAATGAGAGGAGGGAAATGAGAAATATGGGTGACCTTGGTGGAAAAAAACCCAAACAACTGAGGCCAACCTATATGTTTTCTTTTAATAAAATGGTTACTGGACTTTTTTGATCTAAATATCCAACCATCTCAGTATATTTAGTAAGATATAGCTCTCATTAAAGATTTCGGATACTGAAAGATCAACACTAGAGCTGGGTGGAAAATTCCAGCAATTGTTTTTGAAATGTGCAGATTCATCAAAATCAGAAAGTTTCAGAGACCGTTTGATTTCAACAAAGTTCTAACAGAACTCTGACAATTTGTTTGATTATTGTGTCTTAGGTGCTGACCTTTTAGTATAAGGAACTTCTATCAGAAATCATGGCATTTCATTACATATATTCAATTCAAAATGTAAAGTATCTATTTTATTAAAAGAAAACATTTGAGTTGGTTATCAGCCATTCTCCCTTTCACTTTATCTGATCCTTAATAATCAATTTACCTTCAAACTGGAGAACCTGCTGACAGTTCTAATGGCTAAGCTGTGATTGGAGATGTTGAGTAGGTAACCTGAATTATTGGTATTTTAATTATATGGTTTGGGTCTTCCTGGGCATCTTGCTCCCCCCACTTCCTTTTCCAGGACATCAGGATTTCAGCTACAATCATGAAGAGTAATAATTTGTACACATCATGCATTTTTGCACCTATTTTGGATTGTCACATGTGAAGGTTACATCACTACTTTATTTCCCTTTGAGAGGAATTGACAAATGAGAATATAAAATTTACACTGAACATTCCAAGAAAAAATTAAAGTGATCTGAGTATAGTTATTGGTACATAAATGTCTGGGAAAGTATGGCAACGTTTCCATTGCTTGACCCATTCCGTACATACAAAATAAACCTCTTTCTGCACGTGCTTTACATTATCTAAATTGACTCAGGAACAGTACAAGAAAATGAGAGACAAGTATCTAAACTGTTTCTAGCCTTCTGATTTAGACCATATCTACACATGCAGTGCAGCTGTACTAATACAGCTGGGCTGCTGCAGTGCATGTGGCAAAGACGTTCTATGCTGACAGGAGGGAGCAAGCGGCATAAGCTGTGTGACTAACACTTATTTTGGTGTAACTTATGTCGCTTGGGGGTGGAATGTTCATACCCCTGAGCAACATCAGTTTTGCTAACATATGCAGTAGTGTAGACATAGCTGATTTTAAAAGAATCTGGCCAATGACGGATGGTGTTTCTTACAAACAACTCCAAAGCTTACACGAGGACCACACTTTCTATCTTCTGGGTCATATTATAACCTTTTCCCCCATTCTTTTTATGTAGACCATTACATACACAATTCACCAGGAAAATGTTCTGATGCCACTTTAAGCAGCTTAGTTCATTTTACATCCTTTCTCCCTTCACACAAAATACAGGCACCTTTATAGCAGTTTTTTCCCTTTCATTTCAGCAAGGTTGGTTTCCCACTATTACTTTTTTCAGGGAACCATTTTTAGATAAAAATTCTTTCGATTAAATGGGAAAGCATACTTTAAATGAGAAAAAAATTTAGGGATAAGCACAAGGCAAAAAAACCTACACAAAAAAATTTGAACAAGGAGGTAGTGAAGGAAGCAAAAAGAAGCAAACGTTTTTCACTGGCTCCTTACTCATCCAAAACAAGAAAGCAATGAAAGAAAAGTGTAATTATATTACAATGGAAAGGAGGAAAAGAATGTTCTGTGAGGAGGTTTCACAGAAGCAGCAGCCCTACGCCGTATTATATATCATCATCATCATCCCATGATGCATTTTACTTCAATATCTCTAACAGTGTCAGTGGATTAATTTTAAACCTAATTACATCTCTATTTGTTTTGCATTTTAATCTATTCATGATATGGAAGCTGGTGGACACAGAAGGTAGGAAAAATAAGCTGGAAACTAGAGATCTTAAGACTATAGTTTAGTATGAGAACATTATGTAAAGTAAATTAGGCAGTTTCAGTGTAGTACTTTGGAGACGGCATTTCATATTCCAGGGTTACCAAAAGTTCCTCTCCCTAGTCAACTAAGAGTACAAACTATTTACAGCAAGCCTTCATCTTCACTGGAGTCGCCCTTCTAATTAGACTCATAGAACCATAGGGTTAGAAAGGACCATAAGCAGTGCATAATTTGTGCCAGGGCTTGCCAGGGCTGAGCCCTGTCACCGCTAGGCTTGGCAGTTCATAGCCCCAGCACCTCTGGGCTTGCTGTGTCAACTATGAAAGTAATAAAATGTCTTGTGCCCAAGCACCTTTTACATTAAAAATTAAGCATTGACCGCAAGGGTCATGTAGTCCAGTGGCTCTCAACCTTTCTAGACTATAGTACCACTTTCAGGCGTCTGATTTGTCTTGCATACCCCAAGTTTCACCACACAAAGACCACTTTGCTTACAAAATCAGACATAAAAACACAAGTGTCACAGCACACTACTAATGAAAAATTGCTTCCTTTCTCATTTTTACCACATAATTATAAAATAGATCAACTGGAACATAAATATTGCACTTACATTTCAGTGTATAGTATATAGAGCAGTATAAACAAGTCATTCTCTATATGAAGTTTTAATTTGTACTGACTTTGTTGGTGCATTTTATATAGCCTGTTGTAAAACTAGGCAAATATCTAGATGAGTCGACGTACTCCTGGAAGACCCTCTGCATACCCCTGGTTGAGAACCTCTGATCTAGTCAGCCCCTGCCAAGATTAGGGTTGCCAACTTTCTAAATGCTGAAAACCGGACACCCTGCTTCACCCTGTGACCTGCCCTTTCCCCCAGACAACACCCCCAGTCCCGCCCCAGCCCCACTTTCTCCTCCCTCCCGTCACTTACTTCCTCATGTCCCAGGATTCACCTGCTGCCTGCAGAGCCGGGCTGGGAAGAGCTGATACGGAGCCTGCCTGCCCAACTGGGGCAAGGTGGAGCAGAGGGAAAGGATGGTCCCTGGAATGAGGCAGGGGCAATCGAGGCACAGCAGGATGGGGGTGGAGTTGGTCCCCAGAGCAAAAGGCCAGGGAAATCGGGGCAAGATCACACACACACACACACACCCTCTGTCTGTTGGAGAGGCTGGAGCCAGCAACTTACCTGCGGGGGGCTGGAGTCTAAGGCAATCCCAACCAGATCAAATTGCCAAGATGGTGCCTGCTTCTTGTACAGCAGAGCTTACTTCTTCAATCCAGCCTGTGATAAACCTGACCAGAGTGGGCTGACAGGGAGAACTGCCTTCCACCCAGAACAGTCACAGATCCTTAACGAGATAGTCAGTAAGAGGGGAAAGAGAGAGACACAAGCCTTTCCTTTTGTCTCTGGCTTTTGTTCATCCCACTCTCTCTCAAGACTAAATGGGCAACAGCCACTGCAAACACCTCAAAAGGAGAAGAGCTGAGGGGACGATCTTGCCAAAAAAATAAAATACAATCCAGGAACAGGGCTGGGAATTAGCCAGACTGTTAGTCAGGCCTGGTCTACACAGGCAGCTTACATCAATCTAATTATGTCAGTGTACAAATTACAGCCTTGTCCCACTGATGTAAGTGCCCTACTACACCGACATCATAACTCCACCTCGAGAGGCACAGCGCTTATGTTGGTGTAGTTAGGGTGACAGTGTATGCGTAGACTCTGTGTTGCTTACATCGGCTGTTGGCTGTCTTGTCAATTTCAGTGCTCTATGATGAAGCCGTGAAATTGACAATAAAGCCATATAGATAGAGCCCAGCTGCCCTCGGCTGCCTGGCAGGCTGTGCCCATCCAGCTCCCGACTCCTGGCGAGGAGTGAGAAGGCGGGGAGCTGCATGCAGCTCAGAGCCCTGGTTCTCAGCCTCCCACATTGAAGAGAGGCAATCAGTGGAAGTGCTCTGCTGAGGATGTGCACCACCGATGGTGGTAGGGTAGTGTGGACATCAGCCACTGCAATAAACACTGTGGTGGCTGTAAGTCGACATAACATAGGTCAACCTAGGTCTGTAGTGTAGATGTGTCCTTAGAAATTTGAAATGGCATTTGGAGTTTTCTCCAGAAAAAGCTCTGCAGCAGAGGGGTCTGATTGACCATCATATGCTGTGGAGACAAAAATCTGGGAATTTCAGAGGAGAGGGCATTCCCCTCCTTCCTGTGACTGACAGGTCTGGTTCTGTTTAACACTTCAAGCAGGCTGACGTACCCATTATAATGGAACCGTGAATCTTGGCACAATGAAGAAAGTATAAAATAATCATATTCAGATTTTGATTTTTAAGTCCTTGGTTGGTTGAGGGCCATGTGATCTCCCTGGATCTTTGTGGCATTATTCAGTTGAAGCTTTGGAGTGGTTAAACTAAGACTAGAATAAAGATATTGGCAAGCTTGTCTATACTTTGTTACTAATTTATAAAATTTCACTGGTTAAAATGGAAAGAGCAATGTTTATGCTCCACAAATTTAATCTTCTGAGCTGGTATAAATCCATCAACTGAGCTATCTGAAAATAACTTCTGGATTGAAACCGCCATATTAACAGAATCTAAAACCAAAGCAAAAGAACATGCTAATAGACAGGTCAGGGACCTTAAATATCAAAGCAGCATTACAGTTTTGAAAGATATGCTTCTTGTAGAAAGCCAGAGTTCCTGCCAAGAAAAAAGGAAACAAAAGCAGAGGAATAGCAGAAACTTTGTAAAAATAACTGGTATGGTTTAGATTTGCAAGTGAAGTAGAAGTCAAACACAATTTGAAATCCTATGCATAAAATTTTGTCAGGGGTTGTGCAATCTCTGCTTTTTTCCCATCTTATGTAAGATGGGAAACTAATACTATTTACAGCATCAAATCAATAGTTGCTTTAAACTTTAAGGAAATTTTAAAAAGCCAGTCTCCACTATAGACAAACTTATCCTTGTTTCCTCATTTTCAGAGACACTTCTATGTCCCTCACTAAAGACGGTAATTTACAAAGCACAAGTCAAATATTTTTGTTTTAACTACTGAGATATCATCTAAATGCCTGTCTTACCTAAACCAACAATACTTTATTGTAGCAAAGAGGCACTTCTCCTAGAGTTAAGGTTAAGACCAGCTTTTTCTTTAAAGTTCAACTGTTTTAAGCGCACTAAAATGTATTTCAAAACAATCCATGTAACCAAATGTTATGTGCCTCGGGGCTCCAGATAGGGTAAGTGATCCAAATTTGGGGTCACTTAGCCAAGGGAGTTCCCAAGACACAACTGCTAGATAAAAAACAACTTTTTCTAACGTTGACACTTTCTGGTAACTTTTTTGCATACAGACAGAGCTCAACCAGGATTCAAATCATCGCATCAAGGTCATGATTAACAGCATAATCAAATTATTTTTGTAAGACAAATTTAAATCATGTGAATGCTTGTTGACACGGAAAGTGAGACGTGAAGAGAGACTGGAAAGGAGGTAGGGGGGCGAGTAGCAGGGGAACTAGAGGAAGATAGGGACAGGGCAGCTTGTTAGCGCCAGTCTCCTGTTCTGTATGTGTATGCCAGGATCTGGGGACCCCATCCCTTTAGGGAGCTCTGAGACCTTCTCCCTGCCCTCCCATGTGAGCTGGGATCTGGGGGGCCTTGCTCCCAATTGGTTTCTGAGTCCTTCTCCCTGTGTGGGTGCCAGGATCTGGGATGCTACTGGCCATCTATGGTCTGACCTCCCACATTCCACCTTGTCATGTTAGCTGGGTTCGGGGGAGAGGCACAGATTATCCAACAAGTTCTTGGAATGTATTAAGAGACCATTTTTTGTTTCAGAAGGTGGAGAAAACTACTAGGGGAGAGGCTGTTCTAGATCTGATTTTAATAAACAGAAAGGAACTAGTTTAGAATTTGAAAGCAGCTTGGGTGAAAGTGATCATGAAATGACAGAGTTCATGATTCTAAGGAATGGTAGAAGGGAAGACAGCACAAAAAAGAAAGTGGATTTGAAGAAAGCAGACTTCAGCAAACTCGGAGTTGGTACCTTGGGAAGCAAATCTAAGGGGAAAAACAGTTCAAGATAGTTGGCAATTTTTCAAAGAGACATTATCAAGGACACAAAAGCAAACTATCCCACTGCGTAGGAAAGATAGAGAGTATGGCAAGAGACCATCCTGGCTTAACCAGGAGATCTTCAGTGATCTGAAATTCAAAAAAGAATACTACAAAAAGTGGAAACTAGGTCAAATTACAAAGGATGAATATAAACAAACAACACAAGTATGTAGGGATAAAATCAGAAAGGCCAAGGCACAAAACAAGATTAAACTAGCTAGAGACATAAAAGGTAACAAGAAAAACGTCTACAAATACATTAGATTCAAGAGGAAAACCAAGGACAGAGTTGGAAGGGGAGAAAAACAACAGAAAATGTGGAAATGGCAGGAATGCTAAATGACTTTGTTTCAGTTTTCCCAAAAAATTTAGTAGCAATTGTACATCTACCTTAGTGAATGCCAGTGAAAATGTGGTAGGATCAGAGCTAAATAGGGAAAGAACAAGTTAAAAATTACTTAGACAAGTTAGATGTTTTCAAGTCACCAGGGCCTGATGAAATACATCCTAGAATACTCAAGGATCTGACTGAGGAGATACCTGAGCCATTAGTGATTATCTTTGAAAAATCATGGAAGACGGGCGAGATTCCAGAGGAGTGGGAAAGGGAAAATATAGTGCCAGTCTATAAAAAGGGGAATAAGGACAACATGGGGAATTACAGACAAAGCTTAACTTCAGTATCTGGAAAGATAATGGAGCAAATAATTAAGCAATCTATTTGCAGACACCTAGAAGATAATAAGGTGGTAAGTAACAGTCAGCATGGATTTGTCAAAAACAAATTGTTTCAAACCAACCTAATAGCTTTCTTTGACAGGGTAATGAGCCTGTGGATAAGGGGAAGTGGTAAATGTGATACACCTTGACTTTATTAAGGCTTTTGAAACTGTCTCGCATGACCCTCTCATAAACAAACTAGAGAAATACAACCTAGATGGAGCTACTATAAGATGGATGCATAACTGGTTGGAAAACCATTCTCAGAGAGTAGTTATCAGTGGTTCACAGAGAAACTTGAAAACAGGTGCTGTTTTCATTGCTCTAACAATGGCGTATGATACAATATGGCACACTGGCCTGCTCGTGAAGGCATCACGGGTCCTGCTACCTTGGGTCACAGCTGTCGAACTGTTCCTCCGTGATAGGCAGTTCAGAGTCCATATGGGAAGAAGACAAGTGCTTGGAGACAACAGAGCAATGGGTTACTCCAGGGCTCTGTGCTTTCTCCAATCCTTAGATCAACGACCTGCCAACAATGGAGTCACGAAAGTTCATTTACGCAGACGACATCTGTTGCGGTACCTAGGCCCAGATATTTCACGAGCTTGATGTCATCTTAAACTGGGACACAGTAAAGTTAGCTGACTACTGTAAGATTTGGTGCCTCCAGCTAAGCATCATGAAAACAGTCTCCAGTTTGTTCCATTTTCATCACACCAGCGCAAACCGAGAACTGAATGTTTATCTGAATGGTCAGGAGGTGAAGCATGAAGCAGAACCGGTCTATCTAGGTGTGACCTTAGACCGCACACTGAGTTACCATGCCCACCTGAAGAAGACAGCAGCTAAAGTTAAGACGCATAACAATCTTTAGCAAACTGGCAGGTTTGTGCCTGAGGTGCCTGTGCTCCAACTCTGCAGATGTCAGCTCTTGCCACCTCATATTCGGTGGCGGAGTACTGCGCACCAGTATGGAGTGGATTGTCACACACCAAACTGGTGGATACGCAGTTACATGGCGCCATGCGCATCATCTCCAGCACCCTGCGTCTGACTCCACTTCCAGGGCTTCCAGTTCTGAGCAATATTGCTCCTCCTTATATCAGACAAGAGGTTGCCACTGGCAAGCTACTGGAGAAAGTACGCGCCAAGCCAAGCCTGCTGCTGCATAATAACCTTTTAAAAAACTTTAAATAGATAATACTTAGTCCTGCCATGAATGAAGGGGCCTGGACTAGATGACCTCTCCCTTCCAGTTCTGTCAGGGATGGGCTAGATCAGAGGTTCTCAACCTTTTTCTTTCTGATGTAGTTCCAGAACTCTCCCCAACATGCTGTAAAACTTGAAAGCCCACCTGTGCCACAAAAGTTTCTCTGCATATCAAGTAGATTAAAAGCCAGGGCTGATGTCTGAGAATGAAATGTAAACATTTGGGACAAAATCTGCCCCTCCCAAATAATTTTATTTTATTAATTTACTAATGTAATCTTAGTACATCAAAATATCCAGAAGGCACTGAAACTATTTGTGGAAAAAAAGAATTACACATGCAAAGGCTCACAGGGAGGGGAGGGGTAATTGGGATGAAAGAGCAGGTGGGAATGGAAGGAGATGGGTTTGAATCTGTAGCACGGGATGGGGCATTATGGGAATGGACAGTAGTTATTAGATGGGAGAGGTTGAAGAATGTGAGGGGTAGCAGAGGAAGTTGGAGTTCTAGGGGCGGCAGGGACCTGCGAACCCTACCCCTCTGCAAGCGACTGAGCCACTCTCCCTGCCCCTCTGTGTGAGCTAGGGAAGTGGGGAGTCAGAGACTGAAGGTAATGCAAATTTAAAATAGTTAAGATACATATCACACCTGTGCAGGGCGGAGGGGCTGACCAGAGTGTATGGGGGAGGGACCTGGTATAGGGGAGAGACAGATTACTGCATGGACTTGCAGCATAGCTGGGTAAGCCTGGCTGAATCAAGCCCAGGAGTCAGAGGTGGGCATGGGTAATGGGAGTGAGGGCCCAGCTCAAGGTACATAACCAAGGAAATGAGTACACAGTAGCAGAGGATCTGACAGAGCAAGGAGCAACTTCTTATATGTTAACAGCTTCTAGGTGGCAACTAATAGCTTAATGGGAAGGAGGGGGCTGGAAATGTTGGCGGGGGAGCTACAGGTTGCAAGGAATTGTGTGGCAAGAAGTGGAGAAGACTGACACACATTTTCTCACACACTTAAGGTTACTGTAAGCGCCATGTGATGAAACTGTCAAGGTTTGGGGGGAGGGGGGGGACACCATGGATGGAACTTCTCTCGTCGGTCCTGTTAGCAACTACACATTGCAAACATTTCCAGGCATGACCATTATCCCCATTCCACTACAACAAAACATACAGGAGGGGGAAGAAGCTATTAGGAACCACATCACAACTGCATGAACTATTGGAAAGATCACTGGACTGACACTATTTCTTGCTCTGCCACTGGCCTGATGGGTGACCTTGGGCAAGTCACTTCACCTCTGCATACCTCAAATTTCCATCTGTAAAGTCTGTTGAGATCTACTGATGAAAAGTGCTGTATAAAAGCTGGGTCTTTTTGTTATTACCGAGCGACATTATCAACTACAAAGATACCTGAGAACTATAACTGTCTAAATGATCACTAACTCCTACAACACATTTCTTCCTGTTAAACACCCTCACACACCTCTAGGAAATTCCTTGATAAAAACCATTCATTAATGCAGAATTAAGGTTATCCAGAGATATCTCATGCCCTTCCAGAATGTCATGTTCAGCAAAACTCAAACCTCTAAAAACCAGGAAAGCTCGGGTACACATCAATGCAATATGTTGGAAACTGAGAGGCACCTGGTGAGCCTTATAGTCATTCCTCCCACTGATCAAAGCACAAGTCCCTACAGACAAGGCCATGCCCATTCCTTGAATCAGCTAGTAGCTACTTGATCAGTCTCAACTTCTTTGCAAAGAGACAAAAGCTATACAGCTTCTATACAGCCCTGCACTGAAGAAGAGAAACAGTCTTGTCACATCTGTAAAACGGGGAGAGTGAAGTTAAACGTTGAGACCTACTGATGTAAGGCGCTATATAAAAGCTAGGTCTTTTTGATCATTACCTAGCAACAGTAGTGTTATCAATTGCAAACCTATGTGAAAACTATAACTGCCTACATGACCATTAATGTCTACCAATAAACATTTCTCTTTCTGTTTAAAAAGAAAAAAATAGGAAATGGTATGGCAAAAATCTTTAACAACACACAATTAACATTGCCTGTTGATAGCTCGTGCCTTTTCAGAACACACGGTTCAGCAAAACTCAAACTTCTACAAACCAGGAAATACTAAGTTACGGCAAACATCCACCCAACCTTAACTGTGCCGTTTTTGAGTGACACCTCAAGCACCCATACCACACACACTTGCACTCTGCCTTTTCACCATAATAGGCAGGTGTTACCTGCACTTACCCAATGCTCAAACACTGAGCCTACTCCCCCAACATACCACATTTGTACAATATAATATAAAAATTCTGTACTGAAATTATGCAGACTGGAACCTCAAGATAAACATGCACCTCTTTCCTTTGAAAACTACACACATGGGGGGACACAGATGCAGATATTCTCACATCACAATCATATCTGTAATGCTCCTCAACCTAATCCCCAGATCTCCTCCCAACATAATCACAGTTCTTCCAAACAGTTCCAGTTTATTGCTCCACCAGTAAATACAGTACACCTAACACAATGAATGCAGCTACAGTGCATGCAGATAATTCCCAGTGGCTTAGGGTGACCAGATGTCCCGATTTTATAGGGACAATCCCAATATTCAGGGCTTTGTCTTATATCGGCACCTATTATCCCCCCACCCCACCCCGATTTTTCATACTTGCTATCTGGTCACCCTACAATGGCTAGTGCAAGTTCCATGCAGCCAGAGTTAAGGACATGTGGGCTTTTACCTTAACTCTGTATTTCCTAGTTTGCAGAAGTTTGAGTTTTGCTGAACTTGACATTCTGGAAGGACAAGAGCTATCACTAGGTAACCTTAAGTTTGCTTAAAAAAGGTTTTTTCCATTTAATAACATCCTAAATGGTACTTCGTCAATTTCCACTTAAAGCAATGGAGTAAAGCAGTGGATTCAAAATTATTTCACATCATTTTATCTCTAAAAACACACAATTTAGAAACACACAATTTCTAACAAATAATAATTAAATCTTACTTTATTTTAACACTATTTTCTGAAATAGTACATGTTCTGAAATTTTTTTCCTTTCTAAGCACTTGATCCAACTTCCGTTAAAAGACAGAAAATGGAAAAATTCCAATTGATTTCAACATAAAATGGATTAGGCTTAAGTTCCCCATAAGCTGCACAGTGGTGCAGCCACGCAAAAGCCTATTTAGTGCTGCCTAGGCACTTAGGGAACCTGCCCAGGGACCTGCCGCAACTGGCTTTCCTGCAGCCCCAGCCCCAGCGCTCCTGCAGAGGGGATAGGCGCCTCTCCCCCACAGCCCAGGTACTGCTGCGAGGAGAGAGCACTGGGGAGAGTCCTCTTTCCCCACCGCATCTCCAGAGCATCCTTCTGCACCCCAAACCCCTCATCCCCAGCCCCACCCCAAAGCCCACACCCCCAGCCGGAGCCCTCACCCCCTGCACCCAACCCTCCGCCCCAGCTCTGAGCCCTTCATTCCCAGCCCCACCCCAGAGCCCACACCCCGTGCACCCAACCCTCCGCCCCAGTCCTGAGCCCCCCGCACAAGAATTCCTTGACCCCACCCCCACCACATGAATTTTGTTGTGTATACCAATATGGAGGTGATGTGTCACACATCACCTCCATATTGGTACACATAACAGAATTCATTCTGTACATGGGTGGGAAAAATTAGAGGGAACACTGGATTAGGCCCTTGAAAAGAAAAAAAAAATCTATGCAAGACACACAAGCAGTGTGCAAAACTGCCTTTCAAATGTAGACAAATTTTGTAGACAGTGTGTGTTATGATGGTGTCAGTCACCATACAGGGTAAGGACACAAAATAATGTACATACATTGATTTCTCCTGCTAACTGGCTAAAGAAACTATTAGCCTAAGCTTTAAAATCCTTACTTGAATAAGCAAGATTTTGCATGCAACTGGAAAAGAAAAGAGAAGGAAGAATGCTACAGAAAGCGTGATGAAAGAAAGACAAGAAAAAGAAAGGTGTAGTAAAAGTTTCACAAGGCATAAAAGTATCAGAAATAAGGACAACACTGTTCACATTTCTCTTTAACAACAATTTAGAGCATTACTATTAACAATTATCATATGAAATGACATGGATTATTTTGGTATTCTTATTAGATTTTTAAAGACTTCACTAGCTTAATAAAGCATCGCTAATTTGTCACGTTTCCATGACAGAATGTTCTAGAAAGTACAGGATAACCTCATTTATACTGATATTTAAAAATATTCAAACTGTTTACATCTTCTCATATACATTTGTATATTGCAAAGGACAAAGAATACAAAGTGACAGCAATACTGCAGTAGTGTGTTATCATGCACAATACCCAGTGTTTATCCAGTAGATCATCCAGCCACTTGAACAGTGACAAGGTATCAATAGACTGTATTAGAGCTGATGAATTACAACATTACAGAGACTGATAAAACACAATATGCAAGACTGTGAACACTAATGTTTAGCTCCAATAGAATTCAATCTATATTATATTTATTAGGTGTCAGACACCATTACAAGGCATTAAATGAAATTCTTCTATTATAAAACCATTGCAAACATGTGCAGTGCCACCAAGTAATTTTTTATGTCCATGTATGTAAGTGCCACACATATGGAGTGTACTTTTGGAAAGAACATTGCTGTAAATAGGTTTTTCCTTACAAGCCAACAGTCACTCAGGCAATATGCCACAGCAATTTATACTAGTAACAACTGCTATTCAGAGACGACAGAATTTTTTCAAAGCTTGATTGTTTTTGTTAGAGCAAAGTCATTTGCACTGCTACAGAGAGAGAGGGAGAGAGAGAGAGAGAGATCTTTATTATTATAATTCTCCTGTAAAAATTCACTCCAGGCTGAAGCCTCTTATAGTAAGTACAACAGTAAGTTCACAATCTGGTTATCTGTACCATACAGGTACATTCATAGTTGAGGATAGTAATGGTGATTTAGGCTACGCAATCACAACAAGATCACTTGATATCAAATATAAGTTTGGTGCGAGAAAGTCAGTGCAAGGAGCATCTGTATCGTAGGGGTCAGCACTGGTGCCCTGAGTACCAGGGGCATTGGCACAGTATACACAAATATTGGTACCAAGAAGTCAGTACTGGGTGAAGTGCAGACCTCTGCCTGAGACAGTACCACACATGTTCAGAAATCAGGTTTTGCGAGGGTGTCAGAGGAACCTGATTTGGGCTCTCGACCTATCCTTTGCCTGAGTAGTCTGAAGAGAACAATGCCTTATTTTACTACATCCTAGGAAGGGTAACCTAGGCCTGTGCTTACTGTGAGCATGATGTTCCTTCCCACTCCTTTCAGAGACTGGGTGGACGAAGACAGCTACGTTGTCAGTCTCAGTATATGAAGGTTTCTTTGAAGAGTGAGCCCAGGAGCTGGGAACTGAGCTGTAGCTCACAGGAACAATGACAGAGGAAGCTGGGTCAGGCCTGGTAGGTCCCTTCCGCTGGTCCCTAGGAGGCTCTCACTGAGTGCTCCATGAGAAAAAGTTTAAGATTGGCCCCTCTCACCTTCTGCATCCTCTTGGAGAAAAAGCGACAGATTGAGCAACTATAAGGGACAGGCCCCATTCTGAAAGGAAAAAGGCACCTTGAGTGCCCTTCATTGAACAGAACAGCTACATTAAGGAGGGGGATGTTCTGAACTCCAGGTTTCAGCCAAGGCAGCAAAATCCCAGTACCTGGAAATCCCTAAAAATAACATCCCGTTATTAGTGTTATCCCCAAACTAGCGTAAAAAGGAGAACACTACCCTGACTATACAGTGCTGCCCAGAGGATTCAGGGGGCCTGGGGCAAAGCGGGGGAGCTGCGGCGCTTGTACACACCCGGCGGCAGTCCGGGTCTTCGGCGGCATTTCGGCGGCGGGGGGCCCTTCACTCGCTCTGCGTCTTCAGCAGCACTGAAGGGCCCCCCCGCCGCTGAAATGCCGTCGAAGACCCGGAGCAACTGAAGGGACCCCAGCCGCCGAAGACCTGGAGTGACTGAAGGGCCCCCTGCCGCCAAAGTCCCGGAGCAACTGAAGGGCCCCCCGCTGCCAAAATGCCACCGAAGACTCGGACTGCTGCCAGGCCAGGGCTCGCAGGACCCCTGTGGGGCCCAGGGCAAATTGCCTCTCCCCGGCGGCCCTGTGATTATATCACTACATACACACACAACAATCAGACAAGTTGCAGAGTGTGCAGAGAAGCAGACACTGCAGATGTTCCGTTTTACAGCCATAAGCAGTAAGAAGGAACGGAGGGATAGTTGGGCTTACTCCACCCTTTACGTCCTCGAATGTGTGTGGAGGGTAGGGTGGTGGTGCACAAGAGCATCCAGGGATGCTGCCATCCAATAGAATCCATTCTCATGCACATGAGCACCAGAAGTACAATACACATGGGCAATCATTCAAAGAACGCTATCGTCTTCCTTGGACATGTGAAGAAACTGAACTACTCATCCACCTAAAATAAAGTTATATCATTTTCAAATTTAATTCAGAAAAGGCTTAGTGGTTTGCCCTAAACCAGATTGGGTGAGGTAAGAATTTTGTTTTTAAAAATGTTGTATGGGTTGGTGGCAATCAGCTTGGTATAACTTTTGCCCCTTTTATGCTGAGGATTTTTCAGCACAGACAAGTTAAGGGCTCATAAGGAATTACTTCCTAAATCCAGACTGCTGAAAAGAATATACAGATGGACATGTTTTTATTAGTTTATTTCCTTTCTGTACATCTTCTCCTGCTAACCAAAAGTACTTCCTCTCCAAAAGGATTCTAGGCAGGACTGAAGAGGTTTGAGACAACTTCTTTCCTAGTACATAGTCCTATAACCAGACAACCATGAAAACTACTAAAACTTGAGCAGATTTAGCAGGATGCACTCATTTCCAAGTTTCAGATGCAGGAAGTCTTTGGTTCAGACTTATGTGGAACACTGAACAAACAGGATTTTCAAAGTTAGCAATTAGGTACTGGAAGTCCGTCATAGAAAAAACAACTGCTTTACAAATAAACAGCAAGAATTTACTTAAAAGTCCTCCCTTACCTTCTGTACTTAATCCAGGACTTGAGGTGAATTTTGCTACATCGACAATCTTGACAGCAAACTGTTGCCCAGTTTCTCTGTTGATACATCGCCGCACAACACTGAATGGACCCCTACAAATAAACAAACAACAAAAAAGGTCAGATTTTCTGCATTAAAAGAATTAAAAACTATTCCGTTCTCCTTTGTGTGTTTAGCTGTACAGTTCCATTATTTCCTAACACAGGTAAGGTTACATTTTTGGAGCTATACCACCATGCGGAAGGTGTGTACCTCTCACCCACATTGCCCACCACAAAATGTAATTGCTACTAGAGTTTAATGTAAACAGAATTTTACAAAATTGATATTTTCATTTTTAAAAGTTCATAAATAATTTATTTCGTACAGTTTACTTGTAAAGGATACAACTAATAGAACCCATACAAAATCATAATACTATTGCTAATGTAAATGTAATTTGTTTATGATACAAAATACAGTATGAAAAACACTGCAAAATACCTTTATATTTATATTACACAGATTTATTATGACCACATTTAATTCTAGAAAATTTTGTGAAATATATATTCTAATAGGCTCAAATTCTGCTCCCGTACTCATTCTATTGATTCCAGTGGGAATTTGCCTGATTAAAAAAAAAGTTAATACATTCTGACTGAGGAATCCAGGATATGGCTGACTAAAAGTACAGTTTAATGAGAAAGAGTAAAAAATGCATACAATTCCGTTATTTTTTAAATGACTATTAAGAAACACTTAGAAAGGATAGTTTAGAATAGTCAAGTCTACCAAAAATGTAAGTTAATCTTTCCACATACATCACCAGCCAATAAACCAATACAGGAGACATGGGAAATTTAAAACTCCAGGGTAATAGAAATATATCTCAAATTTTCTCTGATCTTCATTCCTTAAAGATCCATCATGGAACCAAAGAAGCTACATATAATAAAAGATTTATTAGATTATCTAGTTTATACACCTAACAATACTACATTTAATCCTGCAAAAAAAGTTTGCAGTTCAAAATAGCTGTATGTGCCTTAATTTTTTCCAAAATCTACATTCAGAATGATTGTATCCCTAAGAAATGCCACAATATAGGGATGAGAGACAAGGTGGATGAGGTAATATCTTTTATTGGAGCAACTTCTGTTGGTGAGAGACACAACCTTTTCAGCTATACAGAGCTCTGCGGCTCGAAAAGTTGTCTCTCTCACCAACAGAAGTTGCTCCAATAAAAGATATCGCACTCACCTTATCTGTCTAATATCCTGGAACTGACATGGCTACAAATAAACACAACAATATACGGTTTATAGTTACCTCGCTTCTACACAGATTTCTCTGAAAACTCATCCTTAAGTGTCATAACCCAACACACCCATTTTTGGAAGTCATCTGTTAATATAAGGATTTAACTTTAACATTCTTAGCGCTAACATGCTATGCAACAAAACTCAACTTTAATTTGTAATATTTTCATATAAATTGCATCTCACAATGCTTCAATGTTAAATAATGCAATTACCCACTACTGGGTAAGTTACTAGGTACAGACATCAGAGAAAATGTTTTCAGATAAGATTATGGGAACATAGGAAGGCAGTGGTCATAAAGAAGGTATATTTTACTTTATTTTTGTTGTTGCTGCTTCTTTAATAGTGATAACAAAGGGCAACTTGTAAAGTTAAATTGGCACACACTAGAAAAAATTAGGCTAACGTACCAGTTGACAAGGAAATTCACATTCTAGCAGTTTCTCTGAAAGATAAGAGAAGTAATTTAAAGAATATGGATGGAAGTTGTGCATGGAAGATTCATGTTTTTCTGTTGACTGGAATAAAAGGCAGTGCTTAGTTTAAAGGATGAGTTTTCCCTTCTAGACAGAAAACTGCAAGTCAGGTTATGGATCTCTGATTCCTGAGACTACAAAGTGACAGCCTTTCTAGTTCTCAATAGAGACTTTTTAGGGGCAAGGGTGGAGAAAATAAGAGGAAAAAAATTCAGTTTAAATATTTTTATTCACTACCAGTTTTAATTTTAGTTTGATGTTCCTGTACATACAGGGTGTTTTTTGGAATTTAATTATTTTTTTAATCCTGATTCCATTTTTGAATCCAGATTACTATTGTGAGAGTCTAAAACTTACATTTTACCCGCCCTTATAGTCTTTTATTTAAAACAGTAATAGCACCCTAAAAAAGGAAGAGGAGGGAGAGTATAGTCTAACTTGAAGCCTGCTAAATATTGTAACAGGAATCAGAGAGGATATTCTTGATCTTGGACAAATTAAACACATAAAAAGGATAACTAAACCCTAAATTATATTATCCTCTAGTGAAAAACCCCTCCAAATTGCACTGTCTGCCAGATGAATAGCTAGAGATAAAGACAGTCACACTGTTTTGTTTTTAAAAAAATTACATACTAAGGTCTCGATCCTGCAAACACATACGCATGCGTTTTACCTTATACATATAAGGCCCACTGTGTGCAATGTAAAGTTAAGCATGTGCAAAAGTGTTTGCATGACCAAAGATCAAACAGGTAATTTTTTTCTCACTAATATCCAAGCTGTGTGCATAGGTATCCATATTTGGAATGTCCTATTACTCTTCAATATTTATTAAGGGAATATTTTAGCCACAATCATCATGTATATTTTAAAAAATTATTAAATGAAAAAGCCTAAGTATACAGGGATAAAAATATTTCACTCATAGATCCTTAGACAGAAATTCTACCAATGCAGTTGACCAGCAAGACACATTCCTTAATTAATACATTATGGAACTTAAATTTAACAGTCCTGTACCCTTTAGTAGTGAAGCCTTCTTTAGTGACTAAATATGCTAGCCTGGAATTGTCTTTTTTTTTTTTCTTTCCCCCACACACACTTGACAACCAGAGCTAATTTATGCATCAGGGTACAGGAACTACTTTTACAACTGTGGTCAGCATTTTTCTAGAAGGCTAAATACACCTGTAGCATTATTCCAGAAGGGAAAGCACTTGGAGATTAATAATGTTTTAGTTTCATAATTAAACTGTCTTCAATGAAGAATGGAAATCTAGGTTTTAGAACTCGGCTTCTTTAGAAAAAAAGGATGTGTTGAGGAATTCCAAAATGGTTATTTATTATTCATACTACAGTAACACCTAGCGGTCCCTATCACAGATCAGGGACCATCATGTTAAGCATCGTATCAACTAACCTAAAAGACTGTCTCTGCAAAGCTTATGGTTTAATTAAATGGTTACCTAGTTTATTATATTCCAACACTGAAGGATGTACAGGAATTATATAGATTTTCTGTATTTTTCTACAGACGCCTTAGATTTGTCCGCATGTGCATATTCCATAGGAAGCCATTTCTTTTGACTACCTAATGCTCCAGCAGCACCAATGGAGAAATTAAGGGTAATTACCTTTAGAATACTGCAGGATATATTTTGAATATACCATTTTAAGGAAAATAGGTTGGATGATACTAAACATTCATTAGTATTTTTTTGTTTTATTTTAATTCAGTGGATGAAGTTCTACTCAGGAAAGTAAGTATAATGACATGAGCTTTAAAGCCGAGAACGAAGATATTGAGTGCATGCTTCCCCACAAGAGCTCTTCCAGTAAAACACTGATACGCAACAGCTACTCTTCCTATTGGAGGGCTCTGCTCTAAAAATATTTGGGGGCCTATTTTCTAAGTCTCATCCTACAATCCAATCAGCCAATTTCTTGCTAATAAATGTCATGCTTCGGGAAATGATGAGACAATTATTAGAAAAGTCAGGAAGTTTTCTATACATAGTATAGCACTGCCCAATTGTGCACATTATGTAGTTATTCCACTTTCATCTCAAGGCCTGTCAGAGAACACTCAATTAAAGAGGACCTTTACTTTATTCCACCTTGAGCGTTCACATATGAATTTGATGAGCCCAAACCCACAGCCTTGTGGGTAGCCCGGGAGGCTGTAAGACAGAGAGCACCCCTGACAGAAAAGCCCCTTGTGGGTGAATTTGGGAGAATGTAGGGCTATGAGAGTAAACTGAGAGAGAAAATGTGGAGTGGAGCCCAAAAGGTGGTCAGATACTAATATTTTAGTATCTTTCCGGCAACTCCTGCAGCAGAACGGGTACCAGATGTATTGGTTCTTCCTCTCCTCTGGATTTTACTGTTGATGCCGAGAGGGGGGGTCCTGATGCATGGGCAACTCAGGGCCTACATATCATCTGCCCAGGCTTGTGCCCTGGAGAGGTATTCCAGCTTCGCCTCAAGCATTGACACAACACAGGAGGCAGCAGTCACCGGTTCTAAGCTCTTATTCAATTGGCATAGAGTTGAGTGCTAGGGGCTGTCTCCAACAGTGGGAGAGATCATCTTATTTCACTGGACAATCACCGCCTGCCATAAAACTGGGCAGCCCCAGAGAACAAGGTGTTGTCCCGCCACAATCTGCCTGCTTCAATGGGTGCGTGGAGCTTAGAGTTTTAGAACCTGACAAGTGGACTACAACCAATGCACCAGACAAATCAAGCAAAAGAAAGAAAACATCCTTAAAGACAGGGTGCTGTAGCGTTCGCACCATGACAACTGGATTGTCTGAGGACCTTCAACAGATCAATGATGCACGTAAAACTGCCACGACCAATGACTAGCTGAAATGACAATATGGATATTGCATCCCTCCAGGAAACACAGCTAGCATCAAGCGGATCTCTCAGAGAAAAAGACTACACATTTTTCTGGCAGGGGAAAAGCACAGAAGAAACGTGAGAGCATGGAATGGGATTTGCCATCAAGAACTCACTACTGAGGATGACTGAGCCACCTACAAATGGAGAGAATTTTGGCACTACGCTTGTTCACATCTGAGGGCCCAGTCAATGTTGTGAGTGTGTATGCCCAAACACTCTCCTTGTCTTCTGACATCAAGGACCAGTTCTGTGACTGGTTGAACACCACCATCAGCAAGATTCCAAAACATGAATATGCTTTCCTGCTAGGAGACTTTAATGCAAGGGTGGGAACTGATCATGAAGCATTGCCCAACTGTCTATTAGTATTACTGTAGCACTTAAGAGCTCCAGTCATGGACCAGCACCGCTTTGTGATAGGCACTGTACAAACAAAGAACAAAAAGTCCCGGCCCAAAACAGATTACCGTCTAAATATAAGACAAGAGACAAGAGAAGAATACTGACAGACTGACGGGGAGTACAAGAAAACAAAGAATACTGGGGTAAGAATGATGTGTTGAGACCACAGCCTATCAAGTCTTGTGCACCCTAAGGGAAGCAAACAATTTGTATGCTGAAATATTTTGAAAAATCTGGGGCAAAACCAAGACAAATCAATTTGGAAGTTGGAAGAAATTCATGTTGCGAACCACGGAACTATAATAACCAGTACTCTGTAATGAAAGAAATGGAAAGAAGAATGTAAACAAGAGAAGTTCTGAAGCGCATTAACCCTAAACTCATTAGATAATCTTCAAAAAGGGACTTTGTAAGATAAAAATGGCTTCAATGGAATGAGAAACAAGTGGGTCACAAATGTTCCATCACATCAGTCACATGGTGTTCAGTTCTCATAATGAAAAAGAGTACCAAGAGCATCATTAAAATCTTGATGTTTACTGTACTGCTATTTTTAACATACTTATGGTATTTACAGTATTTCCTAAACTTAGGATAGGGAATACTACAGATGGCTCAGTAAATTTAACTACTGCATGAAAGAAATGTCAAGAATCTAATGGTGCCCACTATGCACTAACCCAGGGGTAGGCAACCTATGTCACGGGTGCCGAAGGCGGCACGTGAGCTGATTTTCAGTGGCACTCACACTGCCCGGGTTCTGGCCACCTGTCAGGGGGGCTCTGCATTTTAATTTAATTTTAAATGAAGCTTCTTAAACATTTTAAAAACCTTATTACTTTACATACAAGAATAGTTTAGTTATATATTATAGACTTGTAGAAAGAGACCTTCTAAAAACATTAAAATGTATTACTGGCAAGCAAAACCTTAAATCAGAGTGAATAAATGAAGACTTGGCATACCGCTTCTGAAAGGTTGCCGACCCCTGCACTAACCTAATGAAAGAACACAGAATGAGAGCATAAAAGTGTTTGTCTTTAATATATCCTGAGGCTAAAGCTACTATTAACAACGCAATTCTTTCAGAACTTGATCTTACACATACTGTGTGTGTATCCTCAAACAACTTGAATGTGCTGAGACAGCACAACAAATGCAAGTTTAATTTATTATGGAGGTGTTGGTCACGAAGTCTGAATCCGAAGTGTTCAGTTTAATGGGAGCTTTAAACTTTTATTTTTTTATAAAAGCCTAATTAAAATAGCAATAAAAACACAAAGTATTCTTTGAGTACTACTGAATTTTTCATTGTGATTTGATAATTAGACTGAGAGTTACAAGATTAACCTTTTTGAAGTTTTCCACTAGACTCTCTCACTTTTTGGCAGGTGGAGGTGGTGTGGGGGGGGAGAAGAGAGAGAGAGAGATACCATTTGCAAGACAATTAAGCACTCTGGAATCTGTCCTTCCCTTCACATCAGCTGAGTTATAAATAGGCAGTACTTGTCTGTGGCTTAATCTTTAACTTCCCCAAGTTGAACTGAAAGGAAATGCATCAATTCGAAGCTGCTGTATTTAGCAGTGACAGTGTAACACAGCCATTCAGGTAACTTCCCCACCAAATACCTCTGTAACTCTAGGGAAAGGAGACCATGACTCATGAGTTTAAATTTCACCTCCACTGACGGTGGTTTATACTCCCATGAAGCTCACCAACTTATTACTGACTACTAACATCAATCCCCAATCCTAGAACACAGTCAAGTATGAATTGTCACTTCATTTTACCAACAAGTTAACAAAGAGGTTATACAAAGTCACTGTAGGCAAAGTCAAGAACAGAACCCAGGACTAACATGATCGTAGTGCCTATGAGTCCCAGTCACGGACCAGCACCACTTTGTGGCAGGCACTGTACAAACAGAACAAAAACTCTCTGCCCCATCTAAGTATAAGATGAGAGACAACAAATGGATAGACAGACAGACCCATGAGGAATACAAAGAAAAAATCATAATACCAGTGAGAAGGACAGTCTGTGTTCTCAGCCCATCATTCTATCAAGTTTTGTGTATCTTGATCCCAAATCTTAGCTATTCAACCATACCACCTTTTGGGTTACTCGGTCTTTAACCACTAAACAACACTTGTCCTAGAGCCAAGGATAGAATCCCAAATTCCCGGCCTCCAGAATGCCATTGATGTCTAGCAAACAGTTATGTAACGCACGGGCGTGCTTGGGGCGGCAAGCCGCAGGGGGGCGCTCTGCCGGCGCCGCAAGGGCGGCAGGCAGGTTGCCTTCGGCGGCGTGCCTGCAGAGGGTCCGCTGGTCCCGCGGCTTCAGAGGACCTCCCGCAGGCACGCCGCCGAAGGCAACCTGCCTGCCGAGCTTGGGGTGACAAAATGCCTAGAGCCGCCCCTGGTAACGCATTCACAAAGTGTGCACTGAGTCCTCTTCTGAACTGGGGGTCTGAAAGTCCAAGGTTTAAACCAGGGGTTCTCACACTGGTGGTCAGGTCACTGATACAGAGCGATATGGATTGATTGGTAAACTGGGCACAAGCAAATAATGTGTTTCAGTACAGACTAATGTACATTTCTACATCTGGGAACAAAGAATGTAGGCCGTACATACAGGATGAGAAACTCCACCCTCAGAAGCATTGACTCTGGAAAAAAACCCAATTTCGGGGTCATGGTGGAGAATCAGCTGAATGTGAGCTCCTATGTGACATTATGGCCAAAAGGGCTAATCATGCAATCCTTGGATATATAAACAGGGGAATTTCAAGAAGTAGAAAGGTTACATTAGCTCTGTATTTGGCATTAATATGACCACTGTTGGAATACTGTGTCCAGTTCTCATGTCCACAATTCAAAGATGACATTGATGATAACTGGAGAGGGTCCAGAGAAGAGCCATGAGAACAATAAAAGAACAGAAAACATGCCTTATAGCGAGAGACTCAAAGAGCTCAATGTATTTAGCTTAAAGGAAGGTTAAGGGAGGACTTAAAAGCAGTCTGTAAATATCTATACGGGGAACAAATATTTGATAATGGGCTCTTTAATCTAGCAGACAAAGCTATAAACACAATCCAGTTGCTGGAAGCTGAAAACTAGACAAATTCGGACTGGAAGTAAGGCCTTTTTTTTTTTTTTTTTTTTTTTTTAAAAAAGTGAGGATAATTAACCACCTTAACAACTTACCAAGAATTGTGGTGGATTCTCCATCACTGGCAATTTTTAACCCAAACTGGATTTTGGGGAAATTTCTATGGCCTGGATTATGCAGGAGGTCAGACTAGATGACCACAGTGGTCCCTTATAATCTATAAACATGAAACTTAAGCATCAGTTATCTTCTCCTCAATAGAATAGTGTTTATACTGGCCCAGCCTTAATCTCTAGGATCTAGCCATTTTCTTCAATGTGAGTCCCTCCGCAGCCCCCCACCCAAAAAGAAGTTTGTTTCAGCTAATTTTTATATTGTCCTCTCAACTTGTTTTAGCATTTATTAAGATATTTAATATTGGAACCAATCTGGCACTGTTGGAAACCTGCTAACATTGCTCATATAAAAGAATCCTCTCTCAAAATGAATATATACAAAAATCAACTTCATTTTTGTTAATCAGTTTCAGTGGCTAACTTGGTAACTTTTGCTTTCTTTTAACAAAGGATTTTTTCTATAAAAAATGGTATAAATTGTGACAACTAAAAAATAAGTAGATGTTTCAATGGATCAACCTTCAAAAGAGAGGTCTCATTTATACGGAAAAGTTCCTCCCCTTATTTTAGTGGAGACTAAATTATGAAGAAGCTGAAACATCATGATGGAACATACCCTTGATGTGCTACCTTTGTTTATTTTTGTTTTTCATTTAAAATTGAAAATCCAGATTTCTGTTCCAAAACCATTTTTGCAAAGGATATTGTGTCACAGTTCATTAAACCAACATACTGGAAAAATGTGACAGTAAAATCATGGAAGACAAACAATTTGAATTCTGAATTTTTCCAGTTTTTCAATGCCTGCATTTCTCTCCAGTTTGCTCAGCATCAACCATGCATTTTTTAAAAATTTTAAACCACTTTGTACTGGTTTGGTCAAACCTTTGTAGTAGGCTGGGACTGAAAAAGAAAATATGTTTTTAAAATACATCTGTATTGACGGGCAGACACAAGTAGAGTGTCAGAAATCTGGGAACTCTATCATAGCTACTGGCAGGTGAGAGTGAGCCTTCTCCCTCTTTTCACTGCTGCCAAGACAGGTTGCCACAAGTCATTAGCCTGTTATAGAATAAATAAAGTTACAGCCATGGCTAAAAAATTCCAGATATCTGTATCTGTCCCCAGTGACCCGTCATGTGCAATGTAGTCTTGTGTTTTAATTACAGAACTGTTGTCCAAACTAAAAAGCTAACAAGCCCGTTTTTTTTTGTTTGTTTGCAGATTAAACAGGCTTACAAAGTGAATCACAGCGAGCGCCAGGCTTCAATGTAACGAAATCTTTGTGAGGATTTTTTTTCTCTCATAAAAACTGTTTCCTCCAGGGAAAAAAGTCCTTTTTTGGGCTAGGGAAAAATCTCAACTACGCTGGCCACACTTTGATTTTCTCTCGGAAAGAATAGCTTTGTCACTGTCCTTCTTCTAGTGCCTGCTTTAATGTTCATGAATCTCAGTTTTTTGGAAACAAACTTCATTCTCTGTCAAGAGATATTTCCCCTCACTGCACCAGTTTTCCACAACAACGAGGAAAACAAATGTATTCTTATGGAAGGAGTCACCTGATGGTGCCATTACACACAGTTTTACAAGATTTTTCTTGTTAGCATACAAGCACTGTTTAGTCTTTGAAGGAATGCTGCATTGTTAGTTTTGTGATGGGAACTGCTGCAAGGAAAAGTGCTCATGACCTTAATCTAACTAGAGTCAATTCTTGGGGAAGATTTACTCCCTGGGTACCTGGCACTGGCATTTGGGCTGAGATTCCTGGAAGTATGTTGTCTGCCTGCTGTTTGTGACCACCCCATTCAATGACTGATCAGTGTAAAAGCAAGTTACATTGGGGGGGGGGGGGGGAAACAAACCAGGGAGTCTGCATCACTGATTTCTCTTCCCAGGGGAAACCAGCTTGCAAGGCCTCAAAATCTACTACCACTTGGCAGAGGAATGACACTTTCTCTTACAACACAGTATGCCTGATAAGCACATCCAGAACACTTACGGTATGTCTTCACTACCGGGTGGATCGGAGCGCAGCGATCAATCCAGCAGGGATCAATTTATCACATCTAGTCTAGACACGATAAATTGACCCCCAAGCGCTCTCCCATCGACTCCTGTACTCCAGCTCGGTGAGAGGCGCAAGCGGAGTCGACGGGGGAGCGTCGGCAGTCGACTCCCCGTGGTGAAGACACCACAGTAAGTCGATCTAAGTATGTCGACTTCATCTATGTTATTCACATAGCTGAAGTTGCAAAACTTAGATCGACACCTCCACCACCACCCACCGCCCCCTCCAGTGTAGACCAGGCCTTATTTGAGCTCTCCAGCAGACACTACAGATTCTTTAATCTATCTACACTCACAGGGACACTAGCTCATCTAATGATTACAATTCCATACATTTTATTACAATTTTAAAACAGCAGTAATGTCTTGAAGCAATGCTTCTGTAATACTATCGTTATACCAACATACATACATTAGTTGTCCTTTTTACAGCTTCAAACCAATCTCTTTCTAAAGACACAATTCTCTCAAACCACAGTATGTCTGAGGAAGTGTGGTGTAAGACATCATCAACTACACACTTGCGAGGTCCTGTGTGATAATCTACTCCTCTCTGTCCAAAATGGAAATGTATAAAATGAACAGAAATAAATAACAAAAGCTATATCCCTGAAAAGCACTCAGAAATAAAAATGAGACAAGTGGATTCCATAATTACAATGCCACTGAGCGGTTTCAGCACAAAAAGCTTTTTATATTAGAAACAACAACTTATGGTGTCACAACAGTTTGTTATTTTACAAGATCACGTAACAGTAATGAAATTTACTTTAGTCCCTTTTAACAGGAGCATGTAGTAGGATAGGGACAAAATTTACCAATAGGCAGAATATCTACGAGAAATGCCAAACAATAAGCATCTCTCAAACAGGGAATTAACTAGTATTGCTCTATGTGCCTTAGGGAAATTAAATCTCTCAGAAACAAATCCGTCCTTGCTTTCCAATTGCACACACATAATACATCATACATACTCCTGCCTGCATTTACTGAGAACTCCTGGGGGTATTTATCAAACAGGTTTGACTCTTTCACTTGACAACTATGTGCACCTGAAGGTCAGCCCACTATTAGTTCCCAGTGGGAAACTGAGGAGGAGTGGCAAAAAGGTGGGGATCGATAGTGCAGAGATCAAACAGTAAAAAAAATTGTGCAACCCCTCCCGACGCTAGTTTCAACAAATATTTGGCAGAAGCTTTTGCTTACTTTTGACAGCATTTTGCCTATAAATATAAATTAAACCTGACAGGGCGCTGAAAACTTCTGACTGTTGATATTACAATGAACTGGCATATATCCTAGCTTCATGACTTGGAATTTCAATTGACCCAAATCATTTTATGCTGATTTTTTTCACACCCCAGCAGTCCTCAACTTGATATGAATTTATTTTTAGCCAGCCTATGGGATTTCACAATTAGAAGGGCCCCTCTAAAATCAGCAATATTCTTAAGGAGAGGTGCCCTACTCAGTCAGAAAAAAAAGAAGAGCAGATGCCGTTTAACTATGTACCATAAACTAGGACTTCACATTAACCTCAATCCACCGACATCAGTGGGAGGTTTGCACAGAAATCAGGGAGAATACAGTCACTATACAAAAACTAAACTTTCATTTATTAAGTACCTTGTCACCAAATTCAGTACTTTAAGAAAATATGGTCCCCCCTTTAGGCCACTGTTACTTCTACCCTTTATTTCTCTCTATTCCATATCTCCTCTCTCTACCTCTCCTGTTTTTGGGTGTTTCCTCTGTTGTTCTTTCTACATTTCCTACCCTAGAGACACTCCCAATTTCCACCCCAAAGGGCTTCATTCCCCCCACCCACCCTTCTTGTTCCATCTGTTAAAATAAACAAGTTAATGTTGAGACTGAAGTGCCATTGTTGGGCTTTAGAGCTGACATTTCAATTATATTAACAATGACAATAACAGCAATAGGGGAATTTATACCCTGAGTCTTTGTTTCAGGCTGTTTGCAAACTCAGGCAAAAACCATGGCATGGTTTACACACAGTTCATACTTTGGAAACACTGTGAACTACTTATAGATATGAACTACTGCCACTAAGACTGAAGAATATGGTAGCAGTTCATTAGATCTCTCTGCTCCACATGGCTATAGGAAATATCTTTTCAGACCAATATTAGTACAATAGGAGTAAAAGATATACAAGACATTTTTCAGACGGCTTGCAGCTTTGCTCCTAGCTGAGCTAATGAAAAAAAAGAGTAATAGAAATAAATAATTTTAAATGAGTCATGGGTGTCCAAATTCCTTAGGCAACTTTAAATCACTCAAATATAGAAAAAAGGCGATATCAAAGACTTATTTTTATAGGCTTGCTTTTAATTTTTAAAAAGATATTCTAGAGGCCACAACGTATGCATGTACTATCTTTGATTTCTCCTAAGTCTTAATGAGAAAAATGGCACTGGTGGCCATTTTGAGAAGGTCATCTTAACAGAGGGCAGCCTGTTGCCTCCGTTCAACTAAGAACAAGAGGGGTAGCGATTTTGAAATGTCAGTTTGTAAAAGTATCATAAAAATTCATAAGGCCCAGCTGATGAAGAAACCTTGAATAATAAAAACATTACAAAAAATGACCATTAGTCCTAAATATATATATATCTTCTAGTGTAGCATATTCTCAAGATTTCAGTGAGTTTCAACTACATAGGAAGTTTGAAGAGTTTGAATTTTATACTAGGATGGAATAAAAATTTCTGACACAAGGTGCTAAAATTTAAAAAAACACCTTTTAAACTAAATTGCCCATAAATTAATGGAAAATTCATTCTATAGTCAAAGAGTAGGTGCTGTAATCTTAAGGAGGATTCCCTGTGTTCGTCACACATAATAAAGAGCATGAATCACGACTTTAAATGCAAAACTCAACTCACCCATAATTATAGAGCCATGATCAGTACCTCCATATTATTTCCTCTGCACCACCACCAATAACCATATTTTGACCAGTTGAGAGAGGAATCATTTGCTCCAAAAGTAATAGAGCCTCATACCAGTATGGCAAGGTCTACATCAACTAGAGGAGAAGTCACAGGTTGCACTGAGCAGCATCTACTGACCTCACCTTGGTTCCTGCCTTCCTGCGAGTTTTGGATGCCACTTGCAAAGTGTTATTGTTCCTTCCTGTTACATTTCATGGTCTACTCCAAGTTGCCAAGTAGCCTGCATTCCCTTCTACAGCGTCTAGCTGGGGAAAAGATTTTATTCTACCTTTGTGATGACTCATGACTACTCTGTCACTTGACTTTCTGAAAAGTTTCCCAACCGGAGTTTCTAAGAGCTGTGAGCTGAACTGCCCGGGCATGCACTTTCAGCATCTAAAGCACCATACACAAGAGTTCAGACATGTAACTCTCGTCTTGCTCTCAAAGGTTATGCCTACACTATGAGCTAGCTGTGTGATTTCCCTCCTCACATACTCGAGCTACTGCTCATCAAGCTAGCACAAGTATAAACAGCAGTGTAGCCACAGTAATACAGGTAGCAGCAGGAGAGGCACAGCTGAGTTGCACCAAATACAAACCCAACTGAAATTAATGGGTATGTACTGAGCACAGCTCAGCCATATCTCCACTGCTACCACCCATTCTATCTCAGCTCCACTACTGTTTATACTCATGATAGCTCAATGAGAGCTAATGCAAGTATGTGTACACAAGCAGAGGAATCAGACCCCTACCTTGTAGTATAAACATAGCCAAAGATGCTGAACTTACTGTATCCCTGCCCATTTTAGGTCCCATTTCTGGGTCTCTCAAGGAGCAGCATAGGATTTGATAATGGCCTCTCTAAAAGCCTGACGCCCTGGTGTCTGATTCCCCACAACAAGAGATCCCATGGACTGCAGTGTCCATGCCACATGCAAGCCCTTCCAGGGGAAGTGAAGACAGATGAAACAGACATAGTCTTCTTTCCAGAATGCTGTCCTAGCATTGCTCCCTTCCTGGAGATGCCACTGGAGCCAGCTTTCTATGCTCCCTGCTTCTTTTTCATCCATGGAGGGCATGGACAGACGAGATACCTGCTGAAGACAAAACCGCATTTTGCCCACAGTGAAGGCCAAGCTCCTCAATGAGATATTTGATGGCAGACCAAAACAACAAATAAAAACAAATATATGCTGTTCTGGTCTTGCTTCATTCAGAGGCTAAAGGGGCACCTGCTACTGTAGTCCTTGTAAATGGGAAACAGAGCTCAGGGAGAAAACTCCTCAAACGATAAACACATCCCTGGGACATGGCTAAAAGAGACAGCCAACTTACTGAGCCAATTTTTAGTTACAAATTTGAAACATTTTAGGATTTTCTTCCAACAGCTTTGCAGCAGAAAGGTCTCCTTATACCTTCATATTGCTGCAGAGGCGGAACAAAACACCTGACTCAAGAGGTTGGGACACTCCCTTTCTGCCAGTAATTGACATGTCTATTTTTGCCTCAAAGCAGGCTGAAATACCCATTGCAGATATGTGGACCTGTAGCAGGGTGGGCCCCCGCTCCTGCCCTGAATGGGTTAAAAACATCCCTGGGAGGGGGCTGTGGCTGGAGAAAGCAGCCTTTAGGCTGGACTGATTGGGGGGAAGTGACTGCAGCTGGGGCCACGCCCCAACCTGAGCCACAGGGCCTTATAGGAAGGCCAGGGAAGCCAGAAGCCCAAGACAGTCTCTCTCTGCATTCAGAGGGAGATGGGCCTGGCTGCAGGGAGCTAGACCGGGTACCTGAGTGGAGCAGGGCTGGGGAAAGGCAAAGGAGCTGGGGAGCTCCAGCCTGGAAAGCCCTAGGCTGCCACCTAGCAGAGGGCTAACAGGTACTGGGGGTTGCAGAGGCAGCCCAGGGGTAGGCCAAAGCAGCAGGTCCAAACTCAACCTTGCCAGTGATGAGTAGGCTGATACTGCAGTCTGCCCCAGGATGGGGGGCTAGACAATGACTGGCAGTGGCCATACACTGAGGCAAGGTGGGGATAGAGGGTGGGGGTTCCCTGGGGAGGGGAGACCCAGAGAGAAAGGGGTTACTGCCAGGGGGCAGCACCCCATGTAAAAGGGCACCGGGGTCCAGGGAGGGACTCAGGGCCAGAGAAAAGGCGGATCACTGGCCTGCAGAGGGCGCTCCGTACTGGAAACCAAGCTAATTCCCCGGAGTCACCAGCAGGAGGCACCGCAAGGGTGAGTCGGCCCGTTTACATGACCATAGCACAATTTTTTTCAAAGAATACTAAGGTAAAATTGTCAAATACCATAAAAATGTATTAATCACACAGTTTACATGTACTTACGTGTGGATGCAAGCCTATACACACACACAAAATATGTAAAAACATACTCCTTTTATCTGTGGTAACATCAACTGTCATTTTAAATTGTCTGAAAGCAGAAAGAGAAGAGTTTGTTCAGATGACAGGCTTACCAGGTTTTTTGTTCTACTACCCTTGCAATTTAAGACTAAAATACCTCTTATTTCTGACAAAAAAACATATTGTACCTTTTCATTTAGAGCATGCTTGTGGATTTGAAGGCTCATGCAGGCAATGAGTTAAAATGTATTATCCACAAATACATTTGTGTGTGACGCCCAGAGTGCCTTCTCCCGCTACCCTGGATCAACCTAACAGAGGACCTGGAGCGAGATTTTTCCCCGCAGGAGGTGCTGGTGAGGCTGATGAGGACCAAAACCACCACCTCTGGAAAAGATGGCATCCGCTACCACCTGCTGAAGAAGCAAGACCCAGGCTGCTTGGTGCTGGCTGCCATATTCAACAAATGCAAGCAGTTCTGCCGCGCTCCCCATTCCTGGAAAAAGTCCATGACCATACTCATCCACAAAAAAGGCTAACGAGATGACCCCGGCAACTGGAGGCCATCTCCCTCTGCTCCACCATCTACAAGCTGTATGCCAGCTGCCTTGCAACAAGGATCACGGACTGGTCAGTGTGTGGGGGCACGGTCAGCTCAGTGCAGAAGGGCTTCATGTCCTGCAAGGGATGCTACGAGCACAACTTCCTTCTCCAGATGGCCATCCAGGAGGCCACGAGGTCCAGGAGGCAATGCGCCATAGCACGGCTTGACCTGACCAACACCTTCGGGTCCATACCCCACCATCACATCTTTGCCACCCTGGGAGAGTTCGGGATGCTAGAAACCTTCATCCAGATCCTCCAGGACCTCTACAAGGACTGCACCACCATCATCTGCGTCACGGATGTAGAGACGGACGCCATCCCCATCCACTACGGTGTGAAACAAGGATGCCCCCTCATCCCCATTATCTTCAACCTGGCCATGGAACCGCTCATCCGAGTCATTTCAACCTGCACAGCAAGAAAATCAACATTCTGGCCTACACGGACGATCTGGCCCTCGTCGCCGACAGCTCGGAAAGCCTCCAGCAAATGCTCGACATCACCAGCCGAGCCACTGAGTGCATGGGCCTCCGCTTCAACCCCAAAAAGTGCGCCTCCCTCCACCGGCCGTCACGGTTCCTGATCCAAGGCAAGCCCATGGCATCCCTCGAAGAGGGAGAGGTATACCAAGACCTAGTCACACCAACAGGAGTCTGCATCCGACAGACCCCCCGAAGACACCATCGCGGAGATCCTGCGAGACACGGCCCAAACTGACTCCTCCCTGCTCGCCCCCTGGCAAAAGATCAACGCCCACAGTACCTTCCTGATCCCCCACATCTCCTTTGTCCTCAGAGGATTGGCCATAGCCAAGGTGCCCCTGAACAAGGCCGACAACACCATCAGGCAGCTGGTGAGGAAATGGCTCTACCTTCCCCAGAGGGCCAGCACCGACATCATCTACATTTCCCACAGGCAGGGTGGCACCAACGTACCTCGGATGGGCGACCTGTGCAACGTGACGGTGATGACCCATGCCTTCCGTCTCCTGACATGCCCAGACCCGATGGTGAGGAGCATCGCACAGGAAGCTGTACAGGACGTGGTCAGGAAAAGCATCACGAGGGCCCCCTCCGAGCAGGATGTCGCCACTTACCTCAGCGGCTCCCTGGAGGCTGAGTTCAGGAGAGAAGGGGGAGACCTGTCCTCTCTCTGGTCCCACGCCTGCAACGCCTCAAGACACCTGGGAAAGAGGATCAGCTGCCGCTGGAAGTGGTGCGAAGAGCACTGGGAGCTGGGAGTACTGGTGCCATGCATAAAGATCCCGGACCACACCATCATCATCCCTACCGCCCAAACAACACTGGAAAGGACCCTGAAAGACGCCATCTGCTGCCACTATGCCAAGAACCTCAAGCAGAAGCTGGACCAGGGAAAGGTGTTCGAGGTGTCCAGCAAGTGGGAAGCCAGCAACCACTTCCTCCCCGGGGGCAGCTTCACCAGGATCGCCGACTGGTGTTTTGTCCACCGGGCCCAGCTCAACTGCGTCCCCCTCAACGGAGCCATTCGCCATGGCAACCGGGACAAGCACTGCAGGAAGTGCGGCTACACCAACGAGACCCTACCCCACATCCTGTCTGGATGCAAACAGCATTCCGGAGCCTGGCGGCACCGCCACAACGCCATCCAGAACCAGCTGGTGAAAGCCATCTCGCTGTCCCTGGGGAAGATCACCGTCGACTCCGCTATCCCCGGGACAGACAGCCGACTGCGATCCGACATCATCATGATGGACACAAAAAAGAAGAAGGTCCTCCTGGTAGACATCACAGTGCCATCTGAAAAGACGTCACCAGCCTTCCACGAGGCCCGAGCACGGAAGACGCTGAAGTACACCCCGCTGGCCGACACCCTGAGAGCCCAGGGTTATGAGGTCCAGAGACACGCCCTGATCGTGGGAGCCCTGGGCTCATGGGACCCCTACAAGCCACTACTGAGAGCATGTGGAGTTGGATGACGTTATGCCCGGCTCATGAGACAGTTCATGGTGTTCAACACCATCAGGTGGTCCAGAGACATCTATACGGAACACATCATGGGACACCGTCAATACTACATTGAGTAATCAAGACCACCAACCAGGGAAATAACTCACTTCCTTCCCTGACAAACCAAGGCACGCACCCCACCCTGTAATTATTTGCTTCACTGATACTGACTTGGACTCTTTATACATTCCAAGGGTGGTGTGTACCTGAGCCCACTTATCCACTGATGCTTTAAAAGCTCCCGCACCCCAATCTGGGTCTATGCTGGTTATGTGATATGTATGTATCTCGTGATCTTTGTAACTGATACCTGCAATCTCTCATAATTCAAGCTGGACCCCAGATGTATAGTACCTTCCTTCTTGTGTATATTTAATTTTAAACATTAATTTTAATAAAAATGTTATAACCACAAAGATGTACTCAAGAGCCAATCAATTTAGGAAATACTGTAATAACCTCATATGCTTTAGTGCTTTCTGTCAACATTCACTAGTTAATGCTTACAGCACCCCTGTGATGCATCTTTATTTTAATGCTGGGGAAACAGAGGGGTTAAGTTATACTCAGCAAGTCGGTGGCAGTTCCAGAATTTACAGCACAGAAGTGCCTCACTCCCAGTCTCAATCTCAGCCCAAACAACTACACATTGCCTTTGTTACCTCACATTTTCTAAGATCAATACTTGCCCAACAGCTTTCCAGGGGGATTTTTACTAATGTGATATGATCAAATCCAATTCCTGTGCTTTTTCCTACTTCTTTCTGCATTGTCCTGTCTATGATCTTTGTAAGTCTGTTCTTGTGCAGGCAAAAAGTGAAAATTTACTAGAATCCTGGGATGAAGTCTGGGCCTCTTCAAGTCAATCACAAAAATCTCTTTGACTTCAGTGGAGCCAGGATATCACCTCTGGTCTATAACACATTACCTGCCTGTTCTCCAGAGATCATCATTCTTGTATATTTTACTTTGCAGCATATAAAGTGCACAAAGCCCAAAAGAGTGTGTTTCAGGAGAGAACAGCAGAAAGGGGAAGAAAATACAGAAGTACTGGTAATGATAAAACAGTGGGATAATATGATTATCATATGCTAACCTGAGGGATAGGAATGAGAGAGTCCACAGGGATTTTTATAAAGACTAATGAAAAGAACTATTTAATTCCCTCCATCCTCCATAATAGAAGCTTTACTTGCTACTGGTAGCTAAATTAACCTCCACAGTTACTATTATCAGCTGCTAGTGTCCACATAATATATTATTTAAAAAATTCAAACATTGCCTTAATTTTATTTATAGTTAACATTTAAATCTGTGATCAGTAGAATAGGAATGGAGAAGCAATCGGTAAACTGTCTGTGAATATTCCATTTTTTAAACCCTAAGAATTATAGCTTTACAAATTATGATTCAAATCAAATCAAAGCATGCAAGACTCAGTATTATCACAGCAGACTACTTCCTTTTGTTCTACAACTATAATAAATTACTATACTATATGTAGGGCCATTTCATATCCTAGTATGTTACATTACATTTCAATATATATACAGATTTCATGAAATTTATTGTTAAACATATTAACGCTAATCACAATTCACATTTTATAACCAGCATAAAAGGTCCAGTGGCTAAGGCATAAACTACGAACACTGGATATCTGGGTTCTATTCAATTCCCTGTTCTACCACAGACTAAGTGACCTTGGGCATGTCAATTAATCCCTCAGTTCCCTATCTATAAATGGGGATAATTCAATTTACCTACCTCTCAGGAGTTTTGTGAGGATAGAAGATTGTGAGGCACCTAACCTGTACCGTAGCGTCAGCCTTCTGTCAAGCTAAGTTGTCATCTATTTGAATTTTAATATTTACAAAGCTAACAAAATCTTGTTAAGTGAAGTCAAAAGTTTTGGGTAGTAGGAAAGCTATACATAAGGGTAGGTTAGACCATGAAATAGCTTTTCCATAGTTAAATTTTTAAGCAGGTTCTGCTGTAAGTCCTTTTATTTAGGGCTTACCCCCATCCTTGTAACTCTGGTTAGCAGAAGGGACTTTGCCTGAAAATTGCCAGGCTTAGTCCAAAGGCTAAATATATTTTTTTCTGCAAAGCATGAAGAAAACTAATGAAACTGTAGTATATTACGAGAGGTCACTAATAAGTTAATCAAAAATTTAAATCAGGCTTCTAATCTCTATTGGGTGGCATTAGTTCATAAATTGCTCATTACTACCCATGTAAATTTTTGACAGGTATCTCATTAAAAACTACCTTTGAAGAAAGTAAAACAAAATTAAGTTAAGTTACTAAAGATTTTTTAACATAATGTTTACAATTGTGATAGTAAGTAGTTTGTCCTTTGATGGCTGGTTTTAGCTTAGAGAGGGCCCATCTATATTTCACAGTAATATATGTTTTTCCTTAGCTCAAGTGGTAGAAGCCTGTATTTCCAGAGGGTCTACATTATAGGTAGGCAATTGGTCAAATAATTTTACAGCTATGAATACTTGAGTGAGTATGTGGTTGCTGGTGAGTATTTGCCTGAAGCAACAAAAACACTAACCCAGGAAAATAACCTTGCAACAAAGCCCGTTGCCAACTCTGTCCACATATCTGTTCAGGGGGCACCATCACAGGACCTAATCACATCAGCAACACTATCAGAGGCTCATTCACCTGCACATCTACCAATGTGATATATGCCATCCATCATGTGCCAGCAACGGCCCTCTGCCATGTACACTGGCCAAAGCGGACAGTCTCTACGTAAAAGAATAAATAGACACAAATCAGACGTCAAGAATTATAACATTCAAAAACCAGTCGGAGAACACTTCAGTCTCCCTAGTCACTCAATTACAGACCTAAAAGTCGCAATATTACAACAAAAAAACTTCAAAAACAGACTCCAACAAGAGACAGCTGAATTGGAATTAATTTGCAAAATGGACACCATTAAATTAGGCTTGAATAAAGACTGGGAGTGGATGGGTCATTACACAAAATAAAACTATTTCCTCATGTTTATTTCCCCTGCCTACTGTTCCTCACACCTTCTTGTCAACGGCTGCAAATGGACCATTTTGATTACCACTACAAAAAGCTTCTCTCTCTCTCCTGCTGGTAATAGCTCACCTTAAGAGATCACTCTCATTATAGTGTGTATGGTAACACTCATTGTTTCATGGTGTGTGTGTGTGTGTGTGTGTGTGTGTGTGTGTGTGTGTGTGTGTGTGTGTGTGTGTGTGTGTGTGTGTGTGTGTGTGTGTGTGTACACACCCCTTCCTACTGTATTTTCCACTGCATGCATCCGATGAAGTGGGCTGTAGCCCACGAAACTTATGCTCAAATAAATTTGTTAGTCTCTAAGGTGCCACAAGTACTCCTGTTTAGAAACTAGCTTTTTAATTTGACTATTTCAAAGGCTAATAATGAATGCACAGGCAATTACAAATTAAAACCTTCTATCAGGCAGACTAGATGCTACATTGTATGTACAAATGCTTACAAATGGAGAAGCACTACACTAGGAACTCACATACATTTATATCTACAGCTCAAATTACAGGCACACAATCCTACTGCTACTGGTGCACAATCTTCAGTGAGAGACTGGTCAGAAAATTTCAATTAGAAGTACAGAAAACTATTAACTTGTGAGACACTTTGATAATTAAGAATATGCAATGTGAAAACATTTCATGTTAGTATACTGCAGGGATCGGCAACGTTTGGCACGCAGCCCACCAGGGTAAGCCCCTTGGCGAGCCAGGCTGGTTTGTTTACCTGCCGCGTCCACGGGTTTGGCTGATCGCGGCTCCCACTGGCCGCGGTTCCCCACTGCAGGCTAATGGGGCCTGTGGGAAGCTGCGGCCAGCACATCCTGCGGCCCGCGCCGCATCCCACAGCCCCATTGGCCTGGAGCGGCGAACTGCGGCCAGTTGGAGCCGCGATCGGACGAATCTGTTAAAATGTTGCTGATCCCTGGTATATTGCAAAATGTTCACAGTTGCCATTTTGCCACACGCTAAACAGCTTCATCATTTCTGAAAAAAATACTTGCCCATGCAAAACCAATAAACATCTTTTAATACACAGTCATTTGGAGCAATGAACAATGAACGACATTAAGGTTTTGAAATTATCTTAAACAGTAAAAATAGTCAATCAAGTTGCAATGTTTCTGAAACTGTGCAAAAAAATGACACTTTCATTTTGGGTACCTTTGTTTCACTTCATCTACAAGTTTATGGCACCACTTGACAGCTACACATCATACCATACATAAAATAAGCTTTCAAATGATATATGATATGCCCGTGTGTAGGGTGGGGTCTTTTTGAAGAAGTGCTGTACAGGCAGTCCTCGACTTTATGGCGTTCAACATAAGCCGAATGGCACTTACGACATTTCTGAATTGACACCCTGTTTCGACGTACGACCACTGGTTTCAACTTTACGATACTCAGTCCTGCAATGGAGTGGACTGCGGTTCCAAGTTACATTTTGACTTACAACGCAATTTTCAGGAACCAATAATATCGTAAGTCTGAGGACTGCCTGAACACCCACACTGTCCAATCTCTGGTCTTTTGCCAAATCCATTTTGCACAGGGGGCACAAAATAAAAGGAAATAACCATTTACAAACAATTACCCATTCAGTACTAGAGAAAAGCAAATGAGGTTTTCAATCATAATTCAGCTCTTAAGATTCATGGTCTTAAAGATACAAAGAAGTTGATCTGTAAAGCTGTGGATCTAGAAGGAATTAAAATCTAAAATGAATGGTTAACATTGACTCTGTTTTGCTAAGCAGTATCATCTTGTAGAACAATTAGGCATTCACTACAGAAAAGCCTTCAGAGAATAGCCACATGCTATAAAGTATAGAAGTCTGAATGCAGCAAAAGGGTTATAATATATTATTTCACGTTTGTGTTTTCAAGCTACTGAAGTATAAGTATCATTCTTTACTGATAGCTAGTCCAAGGACAAGTATGAGGGGAACTATTCTTTCACATTCTCCTTTATGTACTATTTTTCAGCACTCTGGAAGGTCATTGTTGGGTGGTAGAGTGTGACCTTTAATGAAAGTAACCCCCAAATAGCTCTCTGAATTCTCACTATGGGTTCACTTAACACGTGACCTTATTGCACAAGTTCAGGTTGTTAGCTGTTTCACGGACTTCATCCTCATCAAAAATAAGTGGAAAATGACAGCTTTTTGCTACAAATGCACGAGTTACTTCCTTTATTTACATGGTGGGATAGTAGTTTCACATTCCTAAATGAGTATATCCTGTTCTAACAGTCTCTCCGATACCGTATTGACATGGGTCAGATACTAGAAGTCTATGCGGCAAAATACATACCACTAGCAAGAGGGGAGGCAAGTCCCAACAGCTTTAAAACTACATCTTTAGGCCTTGTCTACACAGCCACTTTACAGCGCTGCAACTTTCTTGCTCATGGGTGTGAAAAAACACACCCCTGAGCGCTGCAAGTTTCACACCCCTGAGCAAAAAAAGTTGCAGCGCTGTAAAGTGACGGTGTAGACAGTGCACCAGCGCTGGTAGCTACACTCCCAGTGCTGGTAGCTACTCATTGGGATGGGTTTTTTTTTACAGCGCTAAGAGCTCTCTCCCAGTGCTGGAGCCGTGACCACTCAGCCAGGTTAGCGCTTTAATGTTGCTAGTGAAGACATACCCTAGGAGTCACTGCAGCTGCTGCCAATTTCTAAACCGTCCTAGAGAGGGAGACTGAAAGTTGGTCTGGTGATGCAGGAGGTGTTTTCATCACATGGGTAGAAGCCAGTGAAACTGGAAGGGACAAGTTATATTCTTCTCCAATCCCATTAAGTTAGTTCATGATGAATGGGGGTCCACCCCATACACTGAAAGCAATTCAAGGTGTGAGGAGTGACTACCTCAGAGCACAGAATCCAGTTTGGGGGTGAGGAGGAGAGACTTTGCTCACTTGAAGTGAGCTCACTTTAGTGTCCCACTAGTGCCTGACAATGACACATGGCGGGACAGACTTGTTTTTGTGCTACGATGCTCTGAATACGTCAAAGGTTCAGAAGACATTACTGTTGTGATTACTGGAGGAATAACCCTTTACTGGTCCCAGGCACCTTTTAACATTTGCTCAAGTAAGCTGTCCCTTGCCCTGAGGAGGCAGTGCCAGAAAGTGAGCAAGACAAAGGTGCAGTGGACAAGGATGGGAGAACTAAAAGTATCTTATATGCAAATCAGTGTAAAGATAGAACATGAAAGAATAAACCAGGGGTACGCAATCTATGGCACGCGTGCCAAAAGCAGCAAGCGAGCTGATTTTCAGCGGCACTCACACTGCCCGGGTCCTGGCCACCAGGGCTCTGCATTTTAATTTAATTTTAAATGAAGCTTCTTAAACATTTTAAAAACCTTATTTACTTTACATACAACAATAGTTTAGTTATATGTTATAGACTTATAGAAAGAGACCTTCTAAAAACATTTAAAAGTATTACTGGCACTCGAAACCTTAAATTAGAGTGAATAAATGAAGACTCGGCACACCACTTCTGAAAGGTTGCCGACCCCTGGAATAAACAATGTTAGAGGGAAAAGTACTAATTCAATTATTAAAATACTAAGGAAAAAGATACTTTTTTAAAAGTAAAGTTTACTCTGCACGAATAAATTAGGTATAAAGAAGAGCTCCACTCCAAGAGGCAGGAACTCCACCACTCTTCTCTCCCCTTGGAGACTGGTGGGGAAATTACTCTTAACCCACGGTTATGTCTTGGTCCCTTCAGAGTGCATTTCATTTCCCCCTGTGCATTTCAGTGCCATATGTATTGATTTTCTGCTACCTGCTTGCTGGAGTGCCTACCAACCAAAGCATATTGAGAATATAATGGGGCTTCTCGCAGATGGACAGTGACTTGCCAAGTCCTTTAAGGGACAGAAGACTTTCTGCACTGTCCTTGTCTGCATATTCTTTAGTTTAGAGCACTTCATTACACTATGTAGTCCTTATTACACAAAGCAGTTTGCAGGGTCAGGGCCTATGTGAGAGTATTCCTGTAAATAAATAGATCCCCATTACCTTCCATAGGGCTTAATACAGAAGCAGGGTTCAGCCTGTATCATTATCATTACAGGAGCAAGCTCTTTAGACTCTCACAGGGTGTGGATTACTGGAGCATTCTGTATTCTCCTAAAAACCTGGCTGTAATGGGATGGGAAATGGCACCAGGTATTAGCTACTTAAAAAATTAAGAGTTTTATTGAAAGTGGAACTTGTCTTACATTGGATTTCTGAAACCAGCTAACGTACATGATGAATTTTCTCCTGTCAAGATAGCAGATTTGTTTAATACTTCTCAACTGCAATATGAGAGCTTTTTTTTTAATGATTTACTCTACGTAGTGATTGCAGTTTCTTTATTATACAAATATTTATTTAGAAAAATCAGTCCAGTGGAAACCCAACATGCCAAGAGCATGGTAATGTATTAGAAGTCACCCTAACCATCAGCTGCTTTCACTTCCTGGAAGACAAAAAAGTTTAGATTTAAAGCATTAACTGATTAGTTCAATTAAGTTATCAATAGTATGGTGTTGCCAAAATAAGTTTCCTATATACTTCTGATGATGGGGAAAGAGTATGCCTGCTTGCTTGGGTCACTACAGAAATGCTGGAGAAAATGAGATGTTTTGAGAGGAATATTGTACAGTAACTCCTCACTTAACATTGTAGTTTTGTTCCTGAAGAATGCGATTTTAAGCGAAACAATGTTAAGCTAATCCAATTTCCCCATAAGAATTAATGTAAATGGGGGAGGTTAGGGGGGTGGTTCTAGGAAAAAAATTTCACCAGACAAAAGACTATATTTATTTATTTATTTATATACATATACACACACACACACATATACATACACACACACACACACACACAGAGTATAAGTTTTAAATAAACAATTTAATACTGTACACAGCAATGATGATTGTGAAGCTTGGTTGAGGTGGTGAAGTCAGAGGGTGGGATATTTCCCAGGGAATGCCTTACTGCTAATTGATGAACTAGCACTCGGCTGAGCACTCAAGGGTTAACACATTGTTAATGTAGTCTCACACTCCACAAGGCAGCACAAATGGAGGGAAGGGAGCCAGCATGGCAGACAGAGAGAGAGAGAGAGAGAGAGAGAGAGAGAGAGAGAGAGTGTGTGTGTGTGTGTGTGTGTGATGCACATTGCCCCTTTAAGTACGCTGACCCCACTCTAAGCCCATTGCCTTTTTAAGTAGATCAGCAACTTGAGACAGCAGCTACTGCCAGCAAGCTCCCTCCATCCTGAGCCCTGTCGTGCTCCCAGCTCAACAGAGATGGGGTAAGCAGGGGGAGAGAAGCAGAGGGGAGGGGGACACCCTGACATTAACCTCCTTGTCATTCCCCCCACCACCGCTATCCACACAGCAAGCCGGAGGCTCCCGGGAGAAGCTCCAAGACAGTGGGCAGGAGCAGCACATGGCAGTGGGGGAGAGGGACAGTGAGCTGCCAGCAACTGATAGCCTGCTGGGTGGCTGCTGCACAGGGAACTTAGGGGAGCAGGGAGCTGATGAGGGGCTGCCGGTCCACTCTGGTTACAAGCCCCCACCAGCCAGCTGCAACGGGCTGCTCTTTCTGCAAGCAGTGGACAAAGCAGGCAGCTGCCAAACAACATTATAAGGAAGCACTGGGCAACTTAAAATGAGCATGTTCTCTGATTGATCAGCAACATAACAAAACAACGTTAACCGGGATGACTTTAAGTGAGGAGTTACTGTACTCAAATCCAGAATACCAGCAGTATTTTAGTTCTGGGGAAGTTTCACCATTTTATTCCATAATAGGACCAAATGAAGTTTAAAATTCTTTGTGTAACTCCCTCTTTTACAATATTTGATGAGCAACATAACTATCCTCCCCTCCCATTTCCTGTAGGGATGTAGCTTTCCTTTGAAGAGGTCTTGGACCAAAATAGATCATCACTATTCTATATTCGAATATCATTCTTCAAAATAATACAAGTGTAAATCTTAGATTCTCAACCCCTTTATTATTGTGCTTTTACAGTACAAGATCAATGGTCATTGCTGTGCCTTGCCAATGTTTATAACTTGAAAGAGGTTTTAAGGATTTTTATGAACTCACAAGTGGTTTCTCCACTTTGATATTAAAATGTTATATCATTAGTGATATCCGTTGTGATAAAAACAACCACAAAATGCAGTAAATGTGTAAAGACCTCAAGGGTAATGGTCAAACTATGAGCTCTTTTTCGCTTGCATACTGGAAACTAGATATTGATGCTATTTTATAAGCAACATTAAATTGAGCAACCAATAGTAATATAGTTCAATTGGATTTAAGAAAAGACATCTATGTACAATTTAACATTAAATATTTTAACTTTATTTTTACAAATCTTAATTAATTTTCACCAGCTATTCAGAACACACTGTCTCGGTGATAGCTTTGTGTGCTTGTTGCTTCAGAAGGATCTTCAGGGATGATATCAAGAGTTATTCTGGAAACTCGAATGCCAGTTAGAGAGGCATGTCTTCCGTACAGGATAGATAACAAGGTTCCTTTGGGAGTCTGGCATCAAAACAGGTAGGTACTTACAACTCGCAGGATAATGGAAGGAGAATATTCTGGAAAGAGCTTGATCTTGTAAGCCTTGAAAACTGGAGTTTTAAGTTTCATAACTCCTTGATATCACATACCAAAGGAAGGGAAGATTGAATATTTGAGGTGTTCATGCAGACACAGTGGAAAACTAGCAAGATCTCAGAAACAGAGTCTATTAATGATTCATCAAATACTCGAGTTTTAAGCAATGACCAAGCCTTTCTTTACCGTTTTCCCCCCTATAAAATGTTTTGCTTTGTAATAAAAAGCATCTTCTCCAGGTATGCCCAGGTGCTGAGAAGGCGGATTTTAGAGATATGCTACTTATGCTACCTGGTTGCACTGGCAAGGCTTATAACTTAGAGGGAGAGAATGAGAAATGTCTCTCTTCTTCCATCTCCCCCTACTTCCACATCTTTGTTTCTCTGATTCCAAGCCTCTTTGTTCCTTCCAGTAGCAGCTTAGGGTACGTCTACAGTACGGGACTATTCCGAATTTGCATAAACCGGTTTTGTAAAACAGATTTTATTAAATCGAGTGCGCGCGGCCACACTAAACACATTAAATCGGTGGTGTGCGTCCACGGTTCGAGGCTAGTGTCGATTTCTGGAGCGTTGCACTGTGGGTAGCTATTCCGTAACTATCCCATAGTTCCCGCAGCCTCCCCCACCCCTTGGAACTTCCGGGTTGAGATCCCAGTGCCTGATGGGGCAAAAATCATTGTCGCGGGTGGTTCTGGGTAAATGTCGTCAGTCACTCCTTCCTCTGGGAAAGCAACGGCAGACAAGCATTTCGCGGCTTTTTTCCCTGGATTGCCCTGGCAGATGCCATATCATGGCAATCATTGAGCCTGTTTTGCCTTTTGTGACTGTCACCGTATGTGTAATAGATGCCGCTCACAGAGGCGATTCAGCAGCGCTACACAGAAGCATGCTTTTGCTTTTGCATGATAGCAGAGATGGTTACTAGCCATACTGCACCATCTACCATACCATAAATTGGTAATAAGATGGTCATGGTTACCAGTCCTTTTGCACTGTGCCATTTGCTGCTGTCATAAGTGCCCCTGGCCGATCAGCCAGGGGCGCAAAAGCCAAAACTGGGAATGACTCCCTGAGTCAATCCCTCCTTTTTGGTATCTAAAAATAGAATCAGTCCTGCCTAGAATATGGGCAAGTGTACTAGAGAACCACTGTATCATAGAGCCAGAGAGCACAGCTGCTCTGTGTCAGATCCCACAGAAATTATGAGCTGTATGCTATTCACAGGGGGTGCTCCTGCAACAACCCCACCTGTTGATTCCGTTCTTCCCCCAGCCTTCCTGGGCTACCATAGCATTGCACCCCCACTTGTGTGATGAATTAATAAAGAATGCAGGAATAAGACACAGTGACTTGTTAGTGAGAAATGAGTGGAAGGCAGCTTCCAGCTGCTATGATAGTCCAGACAGGACAGTAAGGAGTGTGGAGAAGAGGAGCCTAGCATCCCTCTGCTAGTCCAGGGGCAATTGAATCTTTTCTTTACACATGAAGGGTGGGGGCTGATGGAGCTCAGCCCCCTGTTGCTATTATGAGGATGGTTACCAGCCATACAGCACCATCTACAAGGAAAAATTAGGGCCAGGCGCCCTTGATTGACCTCACTGATGCTAGTCGGCATAGTTACCAGCCCTTTTGCACTGCCCCATGTGCCAATAGACTGATGACGAGGACGGGTATCAGTCGTATTGCACCATCAGCCACCCATGGCGGGGGGGGGGGGGAGTGAGGATGTTAGTGTTGACGGCTGCAGCATCGCGTCTATCTGCAGCATTCAGTAAAGATAGGGTGACATGTAAAAGAGTCAAGAGAGGATTGTTTTCCCTTTCACTTCTCGGGGTGGGGGTGGGGGGGTGCGTAAATTGTCGAGCTATGCCCTGACCCACCGCGGACACGGTGTTTGACCCTAGAAGCATTTGGAGCTCAGCCAAGAATGCAAATGCTTTTCGGAGACTGCAGGAACTGTGGGATAGCTTGAGTCCTCCAGTCCATGAGCGTCCATTTGATTCTTTGGCTTTCCGTTACGCTTGTCACGCAGCAGTGCGCTGAGCCCCTGCTATGGCGTCTGTCTGGAGATTTTAAAAAAATGATTTTGAATTTCGTCTTCTGTAACGGAGCGCTGATAGAACAGATTTGCCTGCCCTTACAGCGATCACGTCCGCATGGTCCGTGCGGGAGCTCCTTCTTTATTTTGATTTTTAACTGCATCGCCACACGTGCTGATCGGCGCTCCATGCTGGGCAAACAGGAAATATTCAAAAGTTCGCGGGGCTTTTCCTGTCTACCTGGCCACTGCATCCGAGTTCAGATTGCTTTCCAGAGCGGTCAGTGGTGCACTGCGGGATACCGCCCGGAGGCCAATACCGTCGATCAGCGGCCACACTAACCCTAATCCGATATGGTAATACCGATACTAGCGCTACTCCTCTCGTTAGGGAGGAGTACAGAAACCGGTTTAAAGAGCCATTAAAATCGATATAAGGTGCCTCCTAGTGTGGACGGTTGTGGCGTTAAATCGGTTTTACGCTCCTAAAACCGATTTAAACGCCTAGTGTAGACCAGGCTTTAGTCTCAGCTGGGCCCCCTCAGATGCAGAAAATTCTGCAGTGTTGCTCTTTGACCAGCAGAAGTCTTCATTCTCATCTCTCCCTCCTCCCTCCACTGCCACAAAACAAAATAGTTGGGATGCAGCAATGCCTCCCCTCCACTGACACACTGCCCATGTGAAGTGATAATACTTTTCATTGGGGGAAGCACATGAAGGAAAATCATAGAGCTCAAGGAAAGAGGCAGAAAATAAAATATGGAATCTGAGTTGCATTAAACAGCAGAGAAGTGATTTGTCCTGAAGCTCACAGAACACCAGGAAGCTTTGGGATTTAGAACATGCTCCCACTATCACAACTGGATAGGGGAAAGATGACAATACATCCATTACTGAAGAACAATGCATACAGATAGGCTCCAACTTCCTTTAAGGATGGTTGGGGCAAGAACGCCTGACTAACATCCTGGGCCTTTGGTCAAGACTACACTAATCGTAACTATTTGATATAAGACCTGGTTCGATTTTAGAATGTAGTTACAAATAAACCATATAAAAACTTAAGTTAGAAACATTGCTAGGGAAGTGTCTACCCAGGCTGCCCTGGGGAAGGGGTGACATTTACTTAATCACACTGAGTCACATACATCCCTACCTCAGTTCTAGATACACTATTTAGTGCAGAGTCAAATAACGGGCCTCACTGTTGGCTCTTATTGGGGGCCCAGACTTCTAAATCATGTGAAAAATGTCTCTAACCCCTGGATTCTGTCAAAATATGATAGGACCTGTGAGCACTCTATCAGCAAAATTTACAGTTGCCTTGAGCTCCATGGTTTATGCTAGTGAAGCTTATAATTTTCGTGAGGCTAAAAGGGCAGGACTCAAGGTGGTTGCACTAGCAAGGCTTATAACTTCCATTTTACGCTCTACCTCCATGGGAAAGGAGAGGGGAGATGGAGTATTTGTGTGTATTCCTCCTGTTTGGAAGTCTCCTTGCTCTTCAGGCAGTATGTAACTAGCAGATTTCATCTCTCCTCCCTTCCCTCATTTCAGGCACTGAGGGTATGTCTACACTACGGGATTATTCCAATTTTACAGAAATCGATTTTTGGAATCAGATTGTATAAAGTCGAGTGCACGCGGCCACTCTAAGCACATTAATTTGGCGGTGTGCGTCCTTATATCAAGGCTAGCGTCGACTTCCGGAGCGTTGCACTGTGGGTAGCTATCCCATAGTTTCCGCAGTCTCCCTCGCCCATTGGAATTCTGGGTTGAGATCCCAATGCCTGATGGGGCCAAAAATTTGTCACGGGTGGTTATTGATAAATGTCGTCAGTCAATCCTCCCTCCGTGAAAGCAACGGCAGACAATCATTTCACGCCCTTTTCCCTGGATTGCCCGGGCAGACACGATAGCACGTCAACCATGGAGCCCGTTCAGCCTTTTTTCACTGTCACCATATGTCTACAGGATGCTGCTGACAGATGCGGTACTACAGCGCTACACAGCAGCATCCCCTTGCCTTTGCAAGTTAGCAAAGATGGTTACCAGTCATACTGTACCATCTGCTGCTGTCATGGGTGCTCCTGGCCGGCCTCGGTGAGGTCGGTCGGGGGCGCCTGGACAAAAATGGGAATGATTCCCCAGGTCATTCTCTTCTTTAAGTTCTGTCTAAAGGAGAGTCAGTCCTGCCTAGAATATCAGGCAAGCCTATTAAAGAACCAGAGAAGCAAACGGCCACTCCGGGTCAGAGCCCCAGACATCCCGCAGAAATGATGAGCTGCATGCCATTCTAGGGGGTGCCCCTGCAACAACCCCACCCGTTGCTTCCCTCCTCCCCAACACCCCTTCTGGGCTACCGTGGCAGTTATCCCCCCATTTGTGTGATGAAGTAATAAAGAATGCATGAATAAGAAACACTGACTTTATTGCCTCTGCAAGCAGAGATAAAAGGGGGGAGGGGAGGCCGGTTGGCTTACAACGAAGTAGAGTGAACCACCATTCTTCACTTGCTTAGCGCCTATAGCTGAAAATGGGAATCTGTGATAAACACTAGGATAGAAGCACAGGCAGGACTGAATCGCCATTTGTGTGTGGGCCTTTGGTTGACACTGGTAAAATACAAAATGTCCCAGGATATGTATGTTAGGGGACAGTTCTAAACGGCAGATTAATTTTTTTATTTGCAGCAAAATGTAGAGATCTAAGTATCTGATTGTGAGCCCTGGTAGCAAGGAGTAGGCTAGGGTAGGCGCGACCGCACAGTGCTGCTGACTGGGAGAGCAGCCTGAGGCAGAAGCCTCCAGCTGCCATGATATTCCAGGCAGGACTGAATCTCCATTAGACAAAACTTAAAGAAGAGAATGACTTGGAGTCATTCCCATTTTTGCCCAGGCGCCCCCGGCCAACCTCACCGAGGCCAGCCAGGAGCACCCACAGGATGACGATGATGGATACCAGTCATACTGTACCATCTGCCATCCGCAAGGCAAGGCAAGGGGATGCTGCTGTGTAGCGCTGCAGCACCATGTCTGCCAGCAGCATCCAGCAGACATAAGGTGACATTGAAAAAAGGCGAGAAACAATTTTTTCCCCTTTGCTTTCACGGGGGGGGGGGGCAGGGGGGGCGCTGACAACACATACCCTGAACCACCCACGACAATGTTTTTGACCCTTGAGGCTTTGGGAGCTCAGCCCAGAATTCAAATGGTTTTTGGAGAGTGCAAGAACTGTGGGATAGCTACAGTCATCAGTCGCCCCTCCCTCCATGAGCGTCCATTTGACTCTTTGGCTTTCTGGTACGCTTGTCTCGGCTCCTTACGTTTCACACAGCACTGTGTTGAGTCCCTGTTGTGGCCTCTGTCCATCATAGCCTTGGAGATTTTTTCAAATGTTTTGGCATTTCGTCTTTTGGAACGGAGTTCTGATAGAACAGATTCATCTCCCCATACAGAGATCAGATTCAGTATCTCCCGTACGGTCCATGCTGGAGCTCTTTTTTAATTCTGGGACTGCATGGTCACCTGTGCTGATCAGCGCTCCACGCTGGGCAAACAGGAAATGAAATTCAAAAGTTCGCGGGGCTTTTCCTGTCTACCTGGCCAGTGCATCCGAGTTCAGATTGCTGTCCAGAGTGGTCACAATGGTGCACTGTGGGATAGCTCCCGGAGGCCAATACCATCGAATTGCAGCCACACTAACCCTAATGAGAAATGGCAATGTCGATTTCAGCGCTACTCCCCTCATCGGGGAGGAGTACAGAAATCGATTTTAAGAACCCTTTATATCGAAGTAAAGGGCTTCGTTGTGTGGATGGGTTCAGAGTTAATTCGATTTAATGCTGCTAAATTTGAGATAAACTCGTAGTGTAGACCAGGCCTGAGTCAAGTGATAATCTAAGGAAGTCTAGATCTAATCTAAGGGAGTCTAGATCCACTCAGTGCAATTTCTACTGCTTTGCCCTTCAAAGTCTGTCCTGCAAACTGCACCACCAGTACACAATTGTTCATGAACAATCAGTTGTTGACAAAACATGCTGGACATGCTGACAAAATTTAGTAGGAGTTTAACTACAGGAGAACTGGTGAGATGAAACTAGGAACAAATTTAGGCTGAATATCAGGAAAAGCTTCCTGCCAGTGACATGTACCAAGATGCTAAATTCCCTCCCTGTGGAAGTAGCAGAAACTCAATACCTTAGGGATTATGTGCAGTCTAAATCTGAAACCTTAGAAAATGTACAGTAATGAACAATCCTATACTGGTGGAAGCTCCAGATGAGAAAATAATAATAAAACCAGAGGAGTCCTGCAACAACATGTCCTAAAAATCATTATATCCAAGCTCTGGTTAACTGAAGTGGGATACTAGTTCCCGAGTGCCACAGCTCCAGATCATTTGCTGAAGACACCCTTCTGCCAGCCAGGGGTGGCTCCAGGCCCCAGCACGCCAAGCGCGTGCTTGGGGCGGCAAGCCGCGGGGGGCGCTCTGCCGGCTCTGCGAGGGCGGCAGGCAGGCTGCCTTCGGCGGCTTGCCTGCGGAGGGTCCGCTGGTCCCGCGGCTTCAGAGGAGCTCCCGCAGGCGTGCCTCCTCCGCAGGCAAGCTGGTGAAGGCAGCCTGCCTGCCGTGCTTGGGGCGGCAAAATGCCTAGAGCCGCTCCTGCTGCCAGCCTACTCACATTTAGTTTAAATTATCTCATCTGCCACAATAGCACATGTACAGAAGAGGCAGCCCTCAGACAGGAACCAAACCATTTAGGATGCTATACATCAAACCAAGAAGTAGTCAGAGCAGATTGCAGAGCACCAATGTAACTTGCTCCATACACAAACTAGCATTTAGCAAACAGACTGCTACTCTCTTCATTAGTTGCACCTTCTGAATGGCTTGAAGGTGTAGCATCACACACACACACACACACATACACACCACACTGCCATAACGTAACACTGTTGGCTATGCTGGATTATTTTCAATTCATACATAGAACTAATATTTTCAAGCAAATATACACTGAAACACCAAATAAAAGAAACAAAGGTTCCACTCTTTTGCAGTCACCTTTGTGTCTAAGCAGTGACTATATAAATATAAGAAAAAGTCACCAAATGAAAACGGAATGTGGAGCAAAGATATTGGACTTTGTCATCTGCTGGTCTCTATCCAATCAGCCAACTATGCAAAATGTGGTTCAGTTGATCATAAGAGGGTAAAAATTATTAGGTTTTCATTGCTACCAAATTAACCTTAATAGGATTTAGATCTATCACTGCCCAGTGTGTCATCCCAGAACATTTTAATATTGAACCCTATGCTATGAGACAGTCACATCAGCCTATTCCTTCTTTTTATATATTACAGTTGTGAGTTCAAAGAAAAACAGTCACAACCAGACAGGCAGAAAACCAAGAAAAAGATTAAAAAGTATCTAACAGTAGAAGAAAGTTAAACAAAATAATGGCAGGAAATGAACCAGGCTAGTAAGTTACTCACAATAATCAATACAGTACTTTGGTATATTAATTCAAAAACGTCAGATGAAAATTAAGGTTGAAAAGTTATGCATTCAAGAGTCAGGAAACTAAGTGTAAGCACACCCACACCCTTCATCTGTGGCCCTTGTATATGTACTTAACAATGCAATCTTGTAATAATATATATTTCCACAAAACCCCTGCCTTATTCTACAGACAGCCTGGACAGTGAAACAATGCATCTGAATAACATTTATTTTTATACTCGCTGTTTGAAGAGCAGACTGCTGTCTCATTCACTACAAACCAGTAAAATGACTGTGTTCAGTTACTCCAGTGTAAATTCAGACTAAGTACACTAACTTCAACTGAAGCAGTAACTGCCAATGGATTTGACCCTAACAAGGCACATGACCCTAATTCACTGCACAAGTCTGCATCATTCAGTGCACACTGATCAACCTCCACACTGAGAACATGATTCAAAATTCACTTAAGTCAATGGTAGTCTTTCCACCGATTGCTGTGGGCAATGGTTTTGTGAAAGTAATAGTAGGTGATCATCCAGGAAGAGATTTAGCACAATGTAAGTGTTGAGGGAGTAAGTGGTATGACTGTTCTGGCAAAACTTAATTTTGGCATTTATGCTGAATTATGAGCGCTTCACATTATTTTCAGAGTTTACAATTAGTGTCCTCTGCTTAAAAAACAGAGAGAAAAGAAATTCCATAATGTGAACCCATCTGATAAATCAACACACAGAAGGATGCATTTTATGCGCCCCTTCAAAAGATTGTATAAGAAAGAAAAGGGGGTTAATTTTTTTTAAGCATAAGCAGTATTTCAAGTTCAGTTATGCTTTCTTCTAAAAACAAACTTCTGAGGTTTTATATTTTGGCCTCTGCTAACTTAAATTTCATTGCTCTAAAATGTGAGTGCAAGTGCTCTACCCAACGCAGATACTGAAGGCAGCTAACTTAGCTTAAATTTGCAGATACACAGTAATTTTTACACCATTCTAATGGTACTGTGCATGTACATGTAATAAAGTTGTACAGAATTTTGTAGTATCATGTAGAGCAAATTTCATTCCAGAAATGTCTTCACGCAGGACAGCAGACATCTACCTCTAAATATTAAAGAGTCAAAACTACACCAGGGAGAACTAAGCAAATAGTACTCTAAGATGGAGAGGAATCAAAGGTGGAAGGAAATGATATTTTTATAGTAATGAACCATGAATACAAATAAAAAAGCAATAACTGAGCAAATAACCATCATAGCAAAATTGAAACTTCTAAACTGAAGTTAATCCCTTTCGATTTAGGGAAGTAAACTAGAAAGAAAATCATGGCTTACTTTAAGGAAGTCTGTGTACAAGATCATTTTAACTCCAACAAGCTAGTTCTACAAGTCCAGAATACTAATACAGGAATTAATTTCTATCCAATCAAGTGGCTTATAAATACAATAAAAAAAGAAGTATGCCATTCAAGTAAGAAAAATCTATAATAATTAAAATAGGGAAGTGTAAAGAATCCAGCTAATGAAGCAATTCTCAAATTAAGACCGCATCTTGCAAAGTGGTGAAAAATCCAGTCTCCAACCACAATGCTTTCTACTAACAGGAAATAAATCCAGGACTCATGGTTTCCAAATGATTTTTAGCCAAGTGGACACAAAAGAAACCTCTTACAATCCCCCTTCCATCTTACACAGCTGTTTGTTGAGTATTTTACTGTAACTTGAACTGTGACTACGGTTTTGGATAATAGTAAAATTGGAACTGTAGAAAAAGCTAGAAGACAAAACCAAACTGCAAAGAGACTTACACAGATTAATGTATATGAACTGCTACTTCCAGGGAGAAGAAATAAATACAAAGGAGGGGGGGGGGACGACAGAACCAGGCAGCCAGAGTGTTTTCCTCTTCTTTCACCATTGTGTTTTGCATGCAAAAAAGCATTTCAGTTGGCACAGAGAAGGTATAGGATTGGTAACTGAAACAGCACAAGAGGAGTTCTATTTTAAAAAGTGGTCCACAACGTTAAATAAATACTTCAACTGTACAGTTATAGTGGAAAGCAACTGCCCACTGGCAATCTATTTCCAGATAGTGGTCCAACAGTACCGGCAGATAACTAGGATCTTTGTCAAGTATTTGGACATCTAACATTTTTATGTCTCTTTGGGTGAAAAAGGAACACAAGTGAGGAACAAACAGTTGAATTTGCAACAAAAATTAACACAGATGCCTATCACTTTCCAATTCCTCAGGGAATTCTAAAGTCATAGCAATTTCATTTCCATTCACTTGATGGTCGCGATGCAATATCGGAATTAGAAAAAAACCCACATCTCAACTCATTCCCATAGTACAAAAATAATTCTCGGTTAACAAGACGACAGCTCACTATTAGATGTTCTAGTCTTTCGAATCATAAGTAAAGCCATTTTCTTCCATTTACGTGTGTTCTTAGAAAGCACTGTTCCCCTGCTGTAGACTTTCAATGTCCTTTCTATAAAATCGGGCAAATTAGTCAAAATGGATTAAATTAGATAGATGTCTTAAGTATGTAGGTATCATATTTAGGAGGGATTAGAGGGAAAGTAGTCCACATTTACACAAAAACATTTAAGGGTGAAATCTTGGCCCTACTGAAATCTGTGGAAAAACTCTGACTTCAATGGGGACAAAATTTCACCCTAAGACTGGAGCTGTTTTATATAAGCAACTGTGAAGAAATGTAATTTCAGTTTTAAAAACTACACTTGAGACTTGTGGTATCTTAACTGAAATATAGCATTTTCAACATCCTTCTTGGAGACTCCTCAAATACCTTTTGATGGCAATTCAAATCAGGAAAGAACGTAAATTTATGCCACAAATCATCAATGTCCACTCACCAAAACAAGATCACACAAAAGTATGGTCTTCCAGTATGACACCGTGGAAAGTGAAGAAAAAAATTTACAGGTAAGAACAAAATTGCTTTTCTGCAGCATATTCCTGCACTGATTTAAAAAAGCAATACAATACACCTTTCTAAAAAGAGGGATCTTCACTACAAATCTCTGAATTCACTCTGCTTGTTGAGTCCTGAAAACGCTACGCTAATATGGAGTTCTACCCTTCACTCAATAACAAGTTACTATCCCTATGAACATCTGCTTTCTCTGCAGAGTTGAAGAGAAATTAATTGCAGTTTCAATAAACCTGAGGTGTTCCATGTCTTATCATTAAGCTATGGTCAACATACAATAATTTTATTTCTTGCTTCAGATGAAAAAGTCAGTTCATGTTGAGCAACAAACTCCACCAAATCCTCAAGAAAACTGCATGGAACTGAAAGATGAGCCACAGACTATGCTTGCAACTTAAATGGCATTTTGCTGAGCATAAGGCCAAAGAGACCTCAATTGACAGAAAAAAACAAAGCAGCAAAATGGAAAACAAATCAAAGGGCTGGCCTTGTATTTTGCAATACACTAGATGCAAAAAGGAACTTCAACGCAGAAGAAATGAATATATATAATTATACTAACTTGTACAAAAAGATTCACTTGGTCCCCAGGTGGTTTTGTCTGAGAATTTTTGCTCATGATGCAGTTTCACTATTAATTTCCCAATTAGGACAGCCTTTTCCCATATAGGTCATTGAAACATAAATCAGCATTATTACCTCACTATATTACATGATCAGTGAGGCTGAAATAAGCCTGGTGGGAAAAAGTCCTCATTTTGATCGTATCTCCCAGCAATCAACAAATCTTACAATAAAAATGTATAACATGAGTTAAGGTACTGAAATGGAAATACTAGCCTTTAGTTAGATTGTAAAGCCTCTGGGGCATGGACTGTTGCCTAGCTCAGTAGAGCCTTGATCCCTGAGACTAGGCTGAAACCTCCATTCCAACTACACAGATTAGCTTTCTTGCCCATTTATCTCAAATGCAATCAGATGAAAGTGAATGGATGCCAATCCCAAAAAAATAGATAATCTAGCCCACAAATGCACATTCAAATGCTATGTTCCTGTCAAAATCATCTGCAAAGATTTCAGAAATCTAGATGTGTGTTCTCTAGAAGGAAAGAAAAAAATCTTGTCTCAAGAGTTCTATTGAGAATAAGATTATCTGCAAACTAGAATACTGAATTAGTCTTTTGTAGTCCAGATCTTCCCTCTAACAGTGAGGGACAAGGTTACTATATTGCATGGCCCAAGCAAGCCAGGTAGTTAGTTCTAGGTCACAATGCTATTAGAATCAGGAGATGAAGTTACACCAAACTGAGTTTTTGCAAAATGAGCGACTAATGGATACAGTATGAAGCAGACGACAACCAGAACAAGGCTATCATAGTGAGAGTTTATAGAGATACTTATTATCTAGCCACAGTATGGAGTACAGATGTCTGTGGGACACATTTTCCATATGCAGAAAATTACACATCTATTAGTATCATACAGGCACAAAAATGGCTAGCCTAAGAGCCTGAACATGAGACAAAGCCAGGAACTCAAATTCTAATCTCAAATTTGTTACTGATTTGGTATGCTGACTGAGTAGATTACTAAATCTCAGGTTTACTTGTCTGTTAAAACAAGTTATACTTGGCTACCACCTTTCATTCATAGATCTCAGTGTGTTCTAAGTGTAACCATCTTTGTCTCCCAAACAGAACGGTGTGGATTCACATCTGTAATGCACTTTGAAGATGTAGTGTTACATAAGTGCAATGTATGATCAGGCATCAGCAACAGAGCACTTACAATGCTGGAATTTTTTTACACTTTCTACTAGTCTGTAATTGACTAAACCTTTGTGGGGTTGCCCTTCTCATTTTTCCCCCTTTTTCTTTTCTCTCCATCTATTATCTAAAGCTTTAGGATCACTGACAACAACAAAAAATAATGCAACTATTTTTTGCTTCTTCAAGACAGTAAAAAGGAAAGTTTAAAAATCAAAGCAATACAAAACCTTACAGCATTACTGAACGTGTCCCTGCTTCTTGGTACTATCACTATATACTTCTCAATAATATTCTCTATCACCTCCAGATCACCAGGACACTATGCTCATCTCTCTCAGGTGAGGACCTTCCACTCCTGACATGATCCATTCATTTGGTACTCATGAATTATGAGGTAGGTAAGAATCTGACAAGCAAAATCTTCCATGTCTACTAGATATCATAGCCCATCCGTTGGTGCCATAGCTGGTTCTTGAACAGAGAGTTTGTCTTCAGAAACATTTCCTATGTAAAAACAGCTACATTACAATTTGTCTGAATTAATTTCTAGCAAAAGCCTTTACCAATTATCTACTACTTTGAGAGGCTGTTGCCCTTCAAAACAAACACACATAGCTGTGAATTTTTTTTAAGTGACCCAGTGATCTCCAGAGGTGGAATCAAAAACTGGTGATCTGATGATCACCTGTACTGTTCAAAGGGTGACTTCTTATTTCACAATCTTCCTCAATTTCCCACACTGGAGTAGAATAGGGAAAAAGGTGTCACAATTCCATTGCTAAGGAGAGAGGAAGCATAAAGGGATGATGTCTAATTCTCTTTGAGAAAAAAGGGGAGGATGCTGACTGGATCATTTACATCCAATATAATCCCATTTCTCCGCATTCGGAGACCATAAAAGGAAGGAGAATGAGCAGAGGAGTAACTCCAGTATCATGTTGCATCATCCCATGATGTGCTTTTCATAGAGAAGGTAAAGGATAAAAGAAAAGGTAAAGAAAAGAATAAAAATGGGATAAAGGAGATGGGAGGAGAGGGAGGCGGCACTGACATGCCAATCCTGGGATAGGCTATCTGCCAGTAACTGTTTAAACATGTAAACAGACCTGGAAGGTGCCAAAATCTACCATTTGACATGTGTACTGCTACTCAGAGTAAATCAGTACAACTCATCAGGCCTCCGATTAAATGGATCTAAGAACAGAAAACAGAAAAGAAATGTATTTTTGATGAGTTGCTGCTTTGTTCAGACTGAACTGACTATTGCCAAAACATTATAGAAAGATTTTTTTTCCTTTCAGACACAACAAGGTAGTTATTTACTATTCTTAATCCTTAAAAAACACCAGTCATTTTGAACAAATTGGATCACATATGTCAATTACAAACTTAAGAAAGCATCATCATGATACATTTCTGTAAGTGAGAGCTGTATTAAGAACTTCAACTGTTTATTCTGTCAACCATGGTAGCTCATGGAAAATCAATTTGCTTTGGACCTTCCTACTCAAAAAAGTCACCTCTCACCTCATATTGTCACAACTGCAATCACTAAATATACTGGAGCTGAATTCTTCTTGATTTAAATTGGGGGGAGGGGGCTGGCAGTACAGTTAGAGGCTCTCAGCTTTTGAACAAACTCTTCCCAATGTCAGCTAAAAACAGCACAGATTCGCTGACCTTCATGGCATGCTGCAAGGTGCATCATTCGTGTGGCCTGCTGAGGAAGTGGGCTTTTGGATGGGCACTTAGATTTGTTGGAGGAGATGAGTTATGTTCTGCTGGCTACTTAATTTAATTTGTTTTGTAATTTATGCATAGAGCCCTGGAAAGGTGTCCCCCCCCAACCTAAATAAACAGGTTAGAAATTACAGAGAATATGGATACCCATATGTAAATAAGTCAAAGACTTTGCCCTCATCTGTTAAAGTACTGATTTTATTTAGCATTGTATTCTTAAAATACCTCTCCTCAGCATGGTCCCAAGGTTTCTCATAGGTCTGACAATTGTTTCATTTTTTCACATCCTGAACGTCCTAAAACCACAGCCACCAATGCTTCTATCCAAGGACTTAACAGGGCTCCTTTAGTAAATCATTATGCAACCTTGAGGTGCTTTCTGATAAAAGCAGCTAAAATTGTTTCAAGATATCTTTGCAGTACATTTTACTGTTAGTTCACGATGTTACTGAAGTTCATTGGTCCACTGTTTAGGCTTAATTTTAGTGTACTGCACTACTGGTGAACTGAAAACTGCAGGGTACCAGCTATTGTTCCTGAAAACTTACCTCTTTGCCGGGAAATATATGTCATGACAGAGATGGTGCAATAATTAGCTTAAAGTAAATTTAGCAATTTTTATGTGTCTTTTAAAACGTGTTGAGACATGCCCAGGTGGCAAAGCATGGTCAAACAGTAAAAGCTCCAGTATTCGTAATTCACAGCAGACATAAAATAGTCACATTAGAATGAAATGGAAATGCAATATTTTACATAAGAACGGCTGTATTGGGTCAGAAAAATGGTTCATCTAGCCCAGCATCCTGTCTTCTGACAGTGGCCAATGCCAGGTGTTTCAGAGGGAATGAGCAGAACAGGTAATCATCAAGTGATCCATTCCCTCGTGTATGCCGTTTCTGGCAAACACTAATGGATCTATCCTCCATGAACTTATCTAGTTCTTTTTAAAACCCTGTTATAGTCTTGGTCTTCACAACATCCACTGGCAAAGAGTTCCACGGTTTGACTTGTGTACTGCATGAAGAAATACTTCCTTTTGTTCATCTTCTCCACATGACTACTAATTAGTATGAAAATGCAGGTAGATTAGTTCTCAATTAGTACTTGGAAGGCAAAACAAGCTTTGCAATTGACTATTAGTGCTGGATTTAAGCCTTACTCGATTTCTAACTAGGGATGTAAATATTAAACGGTTAAACAATAAGTATTAGTCTTACCATTAATATATTGCAGTTAACATTTAAAATAGATTGTCACAAAATTATTTTATCATTGTAATACCTAATGTGCACATTAAAAACGCCACAGCAATACCTGGGCGGCACTGGAGCTTGCAGCGCTCTCGCAGCTCAGGGCACAGTTGGATCAGCCCGGCGGAGAGGGCACCACTGGGGGCAGCCCGACAACCCCACTGGCTCTGCTTCTCTTGCGGTTGGCTGCCGCAGTAGGTCTTCCCAGGACCACTGGATCTGCCAGAATACTTGGATCTGCCCTGGCACCAGTGCTCTCCCGACAGCGATCCACCAAACTAGCTGCACTAGGTAGTGCCTAATAATGAAGAGAGTGAGGGGTCGGATCAGAGCAAGGCGTACAACGCCCAGCCATGCACACCCAAACGATCCCCCTGCCCACTGTACTTCTCTTCTGAGGAGAGACAGCAGGGTACACCCCCCTCCCCCAAGCGAGGGGCAGATTGTGAATTTGTTAACGATTAAACAGTTAACCAATATAATTTTAATAGTTTAAGTGGGTACTTTTAAAAATGATATTTACACATCCCTATTTCTAACATGAGCCAATACCAATAGTCTGGGAGGAACCCATAAGTCAGGACTTTGAAATTCAACACCTCCTTATAAACAGGGCCCTACTAAATTCAGGTCCATTTTGGTCAATTTCATTGTCATAGGATTTACAAAATCGTAAATTTCATGATTTCAGCTACACCTCTACCCCGATATAACGCTGTCCTCGGGAGCCAAAAAATCTTACCGCGTTATAGGTGAAACTGCGTTATATCAAACTTGCTTTGATCCATCGGAGTGCGCAGCCCCGCACCCCCTGGAATGCTGCTTTATCGCGTGTTATATCGGGTCACGTTATATCCGGGTAGACGTGTATTTAAATCTGAAATTTCAGTGTTGTAATTGTAGGGGTCCTGACCCAAAAAGGAGTTGTGAGGGGATTTTCACGAGGTTATTGGGGGGGGGTATTGCTACCCTTATTTCTGTGCTGCTGCTGGTGGCAGTGCTGCCTTCAGAGCTGGGCAGCTGGAGAGCGACAGCTGCTGGCCAGGAACCCAACTCTGAAGGCAGAGGCGCTGCCAGTAGCAGTGCAGATGTAAGGATGGCATGGTATGGTATTGCCACCCTTACTTCTGCACTGCTACTGGTGAGGCGCTGCCTTCAGAGCTGAGCGCCTGGCCAACAGCCACTGCTCTCTGGCCACCAAGCTCTGAAGGCAGTGCAGAAGTAAAGGTGGCAATACTGCGACCCTGCCGCAGCTCCCTTTTGGGTCAGGACCTCCAATTGGAGAAACGCTGGTCTCCCTGTGAAATCTATATAGTATAGGGGGAAAGCACACAAGACCAGATTTCACGGGGAGAGACCAGATTTCACAGTCCGTGACGCGTTTTTCCATGGTTGTGGAATTTGGTAGGGCCCTATATATAAACTACTTCATTCTTGCTGAAAATAATGTCTAAACACTGTCTTTGTTAAAGATTTTGTCCCTAACCATTTCCCTAAATATTTTCGGTTAGCATGTGGTACAATTTGTTTGTAGAAACCATTACTTAGCAAATGTAAAGTGGATTCCATGGCATGCCATGAGAGAATGCCATTAACAGGTAATCTGAAAAATTACCGGTAGTTTACATGATAAATTATGTTTTAGATAATCCTCCCTTTCCAATGAATATATCCATAGTCTGCCTCTGTAGCTCATGGCTTTCGCAAGCAGCAATCAAGTGAAAACACTGACATGAATCTTGTCAATATCACCGCTACCCAGAGGCTTCTTTATAGCCACACTTAAATTGAACAATGACTTAACTTCACTCTGCCACAGCTTAGGAAAGCTGTGAACAGCAGCAGAGGCAATGGAGCTAACTAACTGCAGGCCACAATATTGCACTGGTTTACATTAGAAAAGTTTATCTTCACACAGACTAGAAATTTTTTTTAAAAATGAAAACTTAAATTCTGCAATTGTCAGCAGCTTAGGTCATCCTACTTGCCAGAGAAAGCTTCCTTCCTACCACTGTTGAGTGGATTTTTCCAGCATCATTCTACAGTATTATTCAATACAGTCAGTACCATACTACAGTATATTATACTGTGCCATGATGGAACAGTGAGCAACAGTTTTCAGTACCAAAGTAATTTATAGTGGTTACATGTTTAACAGAATGTTTCATTTGGCATAGGAATTATAAACTGAAGTTCCTGAAGCTGCCACTGTCACATTTGTGGAAGAGTTGGTATTAAGATATTTATAATGTTCAGTGCTATATGTATGGCAACTCAATACAGAGTACACTATTTCTTATTGCACATGCCAGTGTTTGGACTGCATCTCAACATCAGAGCACTGACCATTAATGCTTTGTATTTTGTACAAAAGCACATTTGCTGTCCTCATTGCTTCAGAGAGAATGAACAGAGCATGAACCAACTATCACAATGTGGATTTACCCTTCTGTCAAGAATATTAGGAATAGTCATGTTTCTGATAACTCACCCAGCATAACCAAATGCATTAGTTTGGTCCTGATGGGGGTACCAAAAGTAAACTTAGAACCACTGAAAGAACGGTTACTTATCTTACAGTTACTGTGGTTCTTTGTGATGTTTTGTCCACAAGAATCCCACTCTAGCTGTGTATGTGCCCCATACATGCAAGATCTGATTCTTTTGGCAAGCAGTATCCATTGGGGCCACGCATACACTCTGCATGCCCTTGAGTCCTTCCCCCAATGATATAAAGGGCAGGCAGGCCCAACACAACTCAGTTCCTTAGTTAATACAGAATCCGCAAGGTCAAAGGACTCCATAATACTGGGGAAGGAGGGTGGACTGTGGCACCCATATGGACAAAACATCTTGAAGAACTAGTTACCATAAAAGCAGCAAAGAGTCCTGTGGCACCTTATAGACTAACAGACGTATTGGAGCATGAGCTTTCGTGGGTGCCACAGGACTCTTTGCTGCTCTTACAGATCCAGACTAACACGGCTACCCCTCTGATACTAGTTACCATAAGTAAGTTATTCAAACATCTATCCACATGGATCCCACTCTAGGCAACTGGCAAGTCCCTGCCTCTCCAAGGTGATAGGTGCCAGGAGTCCTATTTAAATAAGCAATATCAGAATGCCCTGCCAAACTGTGCTTCAGATCTAGAGGCTGACACCAGAGAATAATGGCTTGTAAAGGTATGTATAGAAATCCAAGTAGAAGCTCTACAGATTTCATAAGGCCGATGAGGGTGCCTGAGCTCTTGTAGATCATGGCTTGCCAAGACTATGGAGCTAGTTTAATTAATTCAAAATATATTCTATTGTACTCTGTCTCTCTTTTCGAATCTGTGTTGAAACAGCCTGGTACCTGGATTTACTACCCCAAAAAAAAAAAAAAGATACAAAAATAGTCTTGGTGATTTGTGGAATGTTTTTGCTAAATTGGGGTAATACACAGAAGCTCTTTACTCGCGCTCTGCAGAGGCTATGCTGCACACACCGGACAATTTAAGTCTCAGAAATAACACTGGTAAGTGAATAAATCAATTCAAGTGGAAGTCCAAGAACACTTTAGGAATATGACAAATAGTAACTCTAGCCTTACAGAGAGTGGTATAAGATAATTTTTTTATTTTGTTTACTCTGAGAACAGAGGAAATAGCCACCAAGAATGCAGTTTTGACAAATGTTACAAAGAACAGGAGGACACAGGTTTAAACAGAGACACCATCAGAGACAGGACTGCATTTAAGATCACATGGAGGGGGAAAAACTCTACAGTTGAAAAAACAAGCTTTAGCCCCTTCAAAAGTTTGATTACCATAGGATGGAGTGAGGGGGAAATTAAGTGACACTTGTGATGTTACACCCCATATTCTTCATAGAAATATTGTTATGATATGAATATGGCATAACTAAGATGTGTTTTATGCAAGATGGGTCATGTGAGATATCTTTGGAAAGGTTATAATTTACTGAATATGTTTATACAATTTGTACGCATATATCATTTCTATATCTAAAATTAGGAATATTGACTATGTAACCCACCAGACAACAGGCTATCAGCCTTGATGGGCCATTACAAAGAAACAATAAGACTTTAGAGATACTAATCTCTCTCCTTCCTGACAGATGTCCTGGGACATAGCTGTGACACTACAAGGTCTGTTGGTACTAAACACTACTTTGGATTTCTAGTAATTTTCAACTAAAAGAAGGGGGAGGTCAAGACTGGGAAACAAAAGAGTCCCACCTTATGTAAATCTTATTTAAGGCTGGAGAGTAAGGCAAACAGGACTCTTCTCCATTGCCTTCCTGCCCAAGAAGAAAGACTGCTGAAAGTACCTGAAGAGACAAAGAAACTGAGCTCGGGGAAAGGCAAGGGCTGAGTCCAGACTAAGGCCATGGCTACACTTGCAGATTTGCAGCGCTGCAGCAGGGTGTGAAAACACACCCTCTCCAGCGCTGCAAATTGAGGCGCTGCAAAGCGCCAGTGTGGTCAAAGCCCCAGGGCTGGGAGCGCGGCTCCCAGCGCTGTACGTTATTCCCCACAGGGAGGTGGAGTACGGAAAGCGCTGGGAGAGCTCTCTCCCAGCGCTGGCGCTTTGACTACACTTAGCGCTTCAAAGCGCTGCCGCGGCAGCGCTTTGAAGTGCAAGTGTAGCCATAGCCAAAGAGAGGAGTCTAGTCTTTAAAGAAAAATAACTGGAATTCTAACCTACAGACACTCAGCAACTTGCCTAAAACAACATTTAGGGTGAGAAATTATTTCTTGAAACCAGTTTCTTTAAGATCTTAAGCTTAATATGCGTGTTTTGTTTTATTTGCTTGGTAATCTGTTTTGTTCCGTTTGCTATCCCTTATTAATCACTTAAAATCTACCTTTTGTAGTTAATAAACTTATTTCTTGTTTATAACATAACCCAGATTGTATAATTCATATTTGTGGGAGTAGGGGGGTAAGAAGCTGTGCATCTCTCTCTCCACATTGAAGGAGAAGGTGAATTTTTAGGAGCTTGCCCTGTGCAGATCTTTCTACACAGCGCATGACAATATTATCTGGGGTTTCTCTCTCCACAGTGGGTGGACACGTGAGTGCTGAGTGAATCCTCTCACACAGATCTGATTGCAGTTGGGTGTGGTCTTGCCTGGGTGTGTGCTGGAAAGGGGCTCAAGAGCCTGGCACAGCAACCCAATGCAAGGGAAACCCAGGCTGGCTGGGCCAGAGAACTGAGTGGGACCCCAGCACATCAGGTGGCATCCCAGAAAGGGGGGAGCCAGATACTGGATGGCAGATATTGCTGCTAGGTGAAATTTAACAGAACTATTCAAGAGCCCTGAATGCTTCAGTGATAACAGATAATTCAGGGGCTGGATTAGATGACCTCCTGAGGTCCCTTCCAACCCTGATATTCTAGTATTAGATGACAGGAACAGATGACTCCACAGAGTGAAAATTATGGTGAGAAACCCATATTGAAAACCATTTCCACTTGTCCCCATAAGAGGGGTTTACTCACCTTTAACTGGAGTTTCTTCAAGATGCGTGGTCTCTATTTGTATTCCAAATACAAGCGTGCGTGCCATGCGCCGGAGATGGAAGTTTTCAGCAGCAGTATCTGTTGACCCGCATGGTCATCCTACGTCACCAGATGCTCCAGGCAAGGTTATAAAAGGCCATGAGGGGTGACGCACCCTCAGTCTCCCTCTTACCGCTGTATATAGAGAATCTGCAGCAGAGGGGGATGGTGGGCAGGTATTGGAATACAAATAGGGACCACACATCTCAAAGAACTTCCAGTTCTTCGATTAACCTCCTCCTCTTCTTTGAGTTATGGTCCCTATATGTATTCCAAACATGGATGAGTACAGGGTAGTAATCAGCTCGGCGGCGGGTGCCAGGACGCAATAGGTAAGGCCTGCTGCAGGATGGCTTGGCCCACAGTCAGAGCTGCAGCTGCCCACTGGTTGATGGCATAGTGTGCTGTGAAGGTGTGGATGGAGTGCCAGGTCGCTGCACAGCAGATCTCGTCCCAGAGATGTCTGCCACATCTGCGGAAGTGGTTGCATGCACCCTAGTGGAGTGGGCCATAATCCTGCCAGGCCGTGTGGCGTTGGTGTGCAACAGCATTCCATAATGCACTTAGAAATCCATTTGGCTATGCGCTGCGAGGACAGGGCCTGCCCCATTGACCATCTGCAATGGCCACAAAGAGACATGGGGAGGAATAGAATGCACAGGTCCTGCCCAAGTAGAATGCCGGTGCCGTGCAGACGTCCAGGGATAGGACACTTTAATGGCAAAGTAGTCCCAATGAGAGGTGCCCCAGGCACAGCAGAGGGAGCAGACAGTGAGGCTGTGGAGTTCCCTCTCGTGGCTGAGGTACCAGGTCCAGCTAGGTGCATCCACCGGGAGTTCTATGCCCCCAAAAGGTATACTGAGTGGAGTACAATGTTGTGGCGGATACACCATTTACAGAGAAGATGGCCTCTGTGAAGAGTGACTGGGATCTGCTGCCATCCTGTCTGTTTATGTATGCCACTGTGGTGGTGTTGTCAGAGAGGATCTGAGCATGTTGATCGTGAAGCAGAGTCAGGAACATGTGGCAAGTCAGGTTGACCACGTGCAGCTCCAGCATATTCATGTGTATGCACACTTCCCTGGAAGTGCGCTTCCTCTGCGTGGGACAGCCCCACCAGAGTGGCGTCCAAGGTAAGGGTGATTGTGGGGGTGGTGAACGGGGTGCCTCGGAGCACCTTGATAGGATCAGTCCACCAGGTGAGGGAGGCACAGACCCAACTCAGGACAGTCAAGAATGAGTCCAGGTGGGCAATGTGGGACCTGCAAACTGAGAGGAGCCATAGCTGTAGGCAGCGCATATGGAAGTAAGCATGCGGCATCACATAGTTGCAGGTCACCATGCGGTTGAGGAAGCAGAAATAACAGCATACCATCATGTGTGGGTTGCAGTGCAGGGTCATCACAAGAGTTGTGAAGGCAGCAAAGCGGTCTGCCAGGAGGAAGGTTCGCACTGGAACAGACTCCGGATGCGCTCCAATGAAGTGGATCGTTTGTATCAGGAGCATGGCTGTCTCCTCACTGACACAGACGCCCAGCAAGGCGAGAAGAAAGAGGACTGCAATGGTTGTCGTTGTCTCAGCAAGGGACAGCACCATCAGCAGTCAATCGTTCAGGTAAGGGAACACAAGTGTCCCAGCCAGCGAAGGTGGGCTGCTCTGACTGCAAAGACCTTGGTGAAGACCCTAGGGGCCTAGAGAAGAACCCTGAATTAATAGTAGTTGTCCCCAACATGGAAATGTTAGAATTTGCAGTGGGCCAGGTGACTGTCGATATGAAAGTATGCGTCTTTCTTGTCAAGGGCTGAGAACTGCACCCCCTCAGGGAAGGAAGGAATGATGCGTGATGAAGGTATTGAGTAAGCGGAGATTGAGGATAGGGCAGAGGCCCCCGCCCTTCTTTGTGAAAAGAAATTACAGGAAGTAGAAGCCCTTGCCGATGAAGGGGGTGGGCCCAGGTTTGAGTCTTAGGAAGTGGACAACAACTTTTCCTTGTCAAAGGGGAGGGTCCTGGTGATTGGACTGGACCTCCCTGGGAAAATCGGATGATTGGAGCCACGCTTCCCGCCTCATCACCACTCCCATGGCCAGGGAGCAGGAGGATGTGTCCACCACATCTACTGGGGCTTGGAGGCCAACCTTGGCCATCAGGCAGCCTTCCTCCCGCAGGATCTTGGAACCACTGATGTTAGTTTTGTGGGATGTCCTCCAAGACCTCTGCCAGCTTGGTATAATTATTAAAATCATACTTCGCCAGCAAAGCTTGGTAGTTCGACATGCGGAACTGCGGAAGAGTATAGTTTGCGGACCATGAGGTCCAGATGCTTCACCACCTTATCTGGAGGAGTGGAAGTAGAGGAGTACGTGGATGCATGCACTACCAGCAAGGCTGGGGAGAGGAGAGGAGAGGGTGGGAAAACAGAAAGTCGCCTCCTTAGCTGGCACGAAGTATCTATATTCCACCCTCTCAGGCACAAGGGCACAGGACGACGGTGTATGCCACACTGCTCAGGTGGGTTGCGTGATGGCATCAATAGGCAGAGCAACACGCGCCAGTCCCAGAGACAGAATGTCTATCAGCTGGTGAGGTAGGTCATGGGCCTCCTCTAAAAGGATGCCCAAGTCAAGGGCCACCAGGAACTCCTGGTACTGGTAGGGGTCATCAGGAGACAAGAGGATCAGGACCTCGTCCAGAAAGGAGGAAGCTATCATCGGGATCGGTGGTACCAGAGGTGCTGGGTTTAGCTCAGGGGCCTCTTCCAGGTCTGAGAAGATAGGTTCCGGTGGAGGGGCTGGGATAAGATGGTGTCAGGCTGCCGACGGTGGGTACAGCTGGTGATAAAGGGTTCCACGCAAGCCATTGCTGCTAAGAGGCTGGGGCTTGGTGGTACCTCTGTGGGCCCCAAGGATATCAGTATCACCCTGGCAGGATCAGAATGTAGCTCGTTTGGTGAAGTGGACATGCTCAGAAGTCCAAACTATAGCTCTTCCACTGAGAAACCCTCTGAGTTGGAAGAGGCCTCCAGAAGTGGCGGAGCCATCGGTGCAGGCGGTGCCACAACCAGCACAGGAGTCTTGGCTGAGGATTGGCAGATTTGCCGATGTAGGAGGCCAGGGAGCCAAGAGAAGTAGGAAGGGTGGGTACAGTAGGTCAAGGTGGGCGGTGGAGACCCGCAGTTCTGTCCATCCCAGTATCCAGGGCACATCCCGCTGGCCACAGAACCGATGGGGGCGGTACTCAGAGCAGAGCTCAGGAAATCCTGCTGTGGCTGAGAGGCACATGCTGGCGGACTGTTCAGATGCTCGACTGTCGCAGGGAACAGCGGTGCTGGTGCATCACTCTTCCACTTAGCCTCACCCGCTCCCTTAGGAGGTGGCACAGCACGGTCCTTACCCAACTGAGCCAAGCTCAGGGAGGGAATGCGATGTGTCGCAGCTACGGTGTTCGTGGGAGCACTTGCAGCCCTCCTTCTTGTGTCTCGGCAGTGCCAGCGGATCTGGGTGGGAGGTAGAGGATAGAGTGCTCACTGCCAGTGAAACGCGATGCACCACCGATACCAACAGTCCAGGATCAGCTCCTCCCCTTCATAAGGAACTGGTGGAGGTGCAGGAGGTGGGATTCACAGGTCCTCGACAGAAAGGACTTGCAGATGTCGCAACATGCTGCAATGGGTACCTCACACAGGCAGTAGAGACAATGAGCGTGCTTGTCGCTCACAGAGAAAGAGCGAGGGTACAATATGCAGTTTTTAAACCCTGGAACTTAGGGTGGCCCCGAACGGGGTTACTAGCTACACTATTTACAGGACTAAGAAGAAAGACGCAGAACTAATTATACACAAATGGACTGTCATTCTCATAGAGACTACAAGCATGCGAAGAGAGGATTCCAACTCCGACCATGCAGTAAGAATGAACTGAGAGTGCGTCACCCCACGCAGCCTCTTATAACCTTACCTGGAGCATCAGGCGAGTCGACGTAGGACAACCATGTGGGTCAACAGACAATGAAATTAAGTTTTTATTTATGTGGAATATCACTTCTGCTTTTTTATAAGGTCTGCTCTACTACCAAAGATAAAATTGTCTTTGCTTAAGATTTGGGTGCAACTAATTACCCAGTTCCTTATGTATTTTTAGTGACTGAAAACAGACTAAAAATGTGAAAATAAACAAACAATATCAAAACCTTTTAAACGCTTCTTTACTGTTTCCATAAATAGCTGTAAGAATAGCACATAAATGTAATGCCGCCTCTCGGATCCTTGAAAAGCAATTAGACAGTCATAATAAACAGAGCTCTGGGTAATTCTTACCTTCATATTTCATTCTTAACAATTAGCACTATAACAGTGATCTGTAGCTCAATAAACTGTGAACATAGACTATTTTACACCTACAGAATAAAATCTGGCTAATGATGTTGTCATTATGTCTCTCTTCCTTGACACAAAAGTAGCAGCCTCCCATGCTCCCAACAGCATTCATTTTTCACTTGTTTATGACAGGCGATTTGTAAAGCATTAAAATCATGGAGGGCACAAACTTAAACAGCTGGAATGTCACAAATCAATACAGGAGAGAGAATAGATTTTAAATTGCCTAGTAAACTATGCCCATCCTTGGTACAACTCATTCAGACACATGCCAATGTAGAATAGGGCACTTTTCCTGAAGAATTGGGATAAGCCCACTCAGTTTCTGCAGAGGTTAAGCTGTCATGTAAAAAAGTTACTAGCACTTACATATGCAAAGACATTTCAAAATATGATTAAAATGAAAACCAGCGGAGTATTCTCTTTCTAAATGTGCAAACAGACTAATAGTCGAAAGCAGTGAGCTGCTTAAGGCCCAAATCCTGGCCCAAGAAATTCTGGAGTTTGTGAAGGGAGGAGAAAGGAAACATGAAAGAATCCTCCTTCCTTCTAGTCAGCGGAAGCAGAGCAGCTCCACGGTGGCTATTTCAGCCAAAGAACTGGTGTGAACACAAGTGACAGTGGGTAATCTACATTAGGGAGGAAGAAAGGAGGCAAATAAAATGTAGAGAAAACCTGTGTAGTAGTACATCTACTACTCCTGCATAGCTTAGACTGCAGATATGCATCCCCTGAATGATGCCCTAAGATCCTGCCCTACCCTACCCATTGGATCCACTACAGTAGGCTCCTCCACAGCCACAGAAGATGGGGGCAGGATTGGTCTTCAAGCAATGTGTAACCTCTCTCGATTTATCTTAATGGGACATTAATGCTGAAACTTTGGTCTGGTCTACATTACAAACCTATATTGGTATAACTACGATGCTCACAGGTGTGAAAAACCCATACCCCTTAGTGACGCAGTCATACCAACCTAGCGCCCTGTATAGACAGCGCCACATCGATGGGAGAGCTTCTCCCATCAACATAGGTAGCACCTCTTGGGGAGAAGGATTAACTATGCTGGATGAGAGAACTCTCCCCCATTGGCTTAGAGCATTTTCATTAAAGCGTGACAGTGGTGCAGCTGTGCCGATGTAGTGCAGACCTGCCCTTCATCTCTGTTTTACCTTTCCAAACTCAATTAATGATTGAAACTGCTAAGAGGTTTAAATCATCTCCTCCTACCTAACTTAAATCACGTACTCACTGGTGGCAAGTAGGATATATCTTGTGGCTAGTTATCTGCAGAAAACTGGGTTTTCTCCCTTCCTGTCACAGCAGAAGAACATTTTCGAATGGTGGAATTTTGACATCAGAGGTAACTCAGACAATGCTCTCTTCTACTTCCTTTATACACATTTACCGCTATTCTATTAAAAGACCTAAAATGTTTAGCGAGTGACTACTTTTACAGAAAGAGTTTAATGGCAATGTATGTCTACCAAAAAAATGGGATTTGAGCAACAAGTTATATGATGGATTTCATGTTTTTTATTACCCCCAATTCCCAAGCTCCCCAGTAGCATGCTACTGTCACAGATCCACAAAGCTCTGATGGGTAGCCCAGTCTGCTGAAGAGAAGTCTAAGAGCTTGGGGAAAGCAAGCAAGCAGGAAACCAGACAGGTTTCTTCTGGAAATCTACTTCATTGCCATCCAAGGTTTCCCACGAACTGTTTCAATTTTGACAACTCGGCATTTTCTGGCAGAAAAATGTGTCATCAGAAAATTTTCGCTGGCTGAACAACTCACCTCAGATACTTTCACTTTTTATACACAATGTATTTTAATATAAGGAAGTTTGATTACTTCAGTTTATAAAGACAACCTGCACTGCAAAAGGACAAGGATTTACAATGCTTTGGGGACAGAATATGTAGAAAATACTGTAGAATTTTTCATACATCTATTCTCAAAGGAGAGGCTATGCATTTTCACTTGCCTCAGATCAGTGAATTTTGAAATGTTTTATAACCTTTCAACAAACCCCAGTAAAATGGCAGGGCTCATTGCAATGAAACACCGCAAAACTGTTGTTATTCCTCCTACTCCCAAGACAGACACCATTAGGAATTAGAAAGCCTTGCTAATATACAGACATTACCTGAAAAATTATTCTATTATGGACTAGGCATCTTACTAAGAAAATACACAGACAGAAGTAGAATCTTTCTATATCAAAGTATTATCCAGCAGGTGGCAATAGAAAGGCACTGATAGTAACATGAGACTGAATTTCCTATAATTGCTTTATCACTGTCCTTTGGTTCTGAATAGTGCTGGTGACAAATAAGCTGGACAGGTCTCTGGATATCGCCACTTCTCCACAAATAACTAATATTTTCACAAAGCAGACTTGCTCCCTATTTACTAATATGTGCTATAACAAGTTTGCTTAAAATGCTTATTTATTTTGTCACTTGCTTTTCTTGTTGACATAGATTTTATCTTGTAGGCTTAAACAGAGTTAACTTTGTTCCAAAAGCTCTTAAATATTCTTACATACAGACCCTGTTGCTGTCCATGGAGGGCTTGTTTACATGATCATTTAGCTTGCAGCAAGCTCGGGTGTGAATCTACCCCATGCTACAGACCAACTTTCTATGTATGTCAGTAAGGTGCAGCACACGAACAGCTTGTTAGTTTGCTCTGATCTAGTCCACTTTGAAATGGAACTAGATGAAAACAAACTAACAAACTGTAAATGAATTTCAGCAGAGTCCCATAGAAACAGTTTGCATTCACACCCCTGCTTGCCCTGAGCTAAATGACTGTGTAGATATGCCCTAAGACATGTACTATAGCGGGGTAGGCAACCTATGGCACGCGTGCCGAAGGCAGCACGCACGCTGATTTTCAGTGGTACTCACACTGCCCGGGTCCTGGCCACCAGTCCAGGGGCTCTGCATTTTAATTTAATTTTAAATGAAGCTTCTTAAATGTTTTTAAAATGTTATTTACTTTCCATACAACAATAGTTTAGTTATATATTATAGACTTATAGAAAAAGACGTTTAAAAACATTAAAATGTATTACTGGCAAGCGAAACCTTAAATTAGAATAAATAAATGAAGACTCGGCACACCACTTCTGAAAGGTCGCCAACCCCTATACTATAGTATTGGCTGAGTTCTCTTTTCTCCTTTTTTTGCTTTTGCTTCTCATTTTTGATTAATTCTCAGCTGGCTTTTTCCTTTCTGATCAGATGAATCTGCAGTTGGACAAAAACCCATTTCAAATGTCAGAAAATAGTGAAATGTATTCCAGTGCAAATTTGCCCTTGATTCCTCATTTGTTTTCTTCATCTCAAGCAGACTGAAATGATTCCCAGAATCCAATATAGGGCATACACAGAAACCCCAAAAGCCTGTTTTCACCTACTATCCCCACTTTCTTTCTCTCCAGTCTCAAAAGCTCAAAATTAGTGACTTTCCCTCCAGAGTCACTCACTACTGATACTTGAGGTAGTAGGTAGTATCCTTGGAAAGCAATGGGAAGTGCTCCTTTTCTCCTCACACAGAGTAGGAACAGTATTTAACTTGGCCCTGCACTTCTACTTCCATTGAATTACAATTTTTAGGTTTATTTTAATTATCCAGCATTTCCTGACAGACAGGAGAGAGAACCTCACAATAATCTCAACTAATAGCCCTGGTCTACACTACGAGTTTAGGTCAAATTTAGCAGCGTGGATCGATTTAACCCTGCACCTGTCCAAACGACGAAGCCATTTTTGTCAACTTAAAGAGCTCTTAAAATCGATTTCTGTACTCCTCCTCAACGAGGGGATGAACGCTGAAATCGACCCTGCTGGGTAGAATTTGGGGTAGTGTGGACGCAATTTGACGGTATTGGCCTCCGGGAGCTATCCCAGAGTGCTCCATTGTGACCGCTCTGGACAGCGCTCTCAACTCAGATGCACTGGACAGGTACACAGCAAAAGCCCCGCGAACTTTTGAATTTCCATTTCCTGTTTGGCTAGCGTAGCGAGCTGATCAGCACAGGTGACCATGGAGTCCCAGAATCACAAAAGAGCTCCAGCATGGACCGAATAGGAGGTACTGCATCTGATCGCTGTATAGGGAGATGAATCTGTGCTATCCAAACTCTGTTCCAAAAGACGAAATGCTGGAATATTTCAAAAAATCTCCAAGGGCATGAAGGACAGAGGTTATAATAGGGACCTGCAGCAGTGCCGCGTGAAGCCTACCAAAGAACCAGAGGCAAATGGCCGCTCCATGTCAGAGCCGCAGGCAGCCCACAGAAATGATGATCTGCATGCCATTCTAGGGGGTGCCTCTACAACTATCCCACCCCTGTGCTTCCCTCCTCCCCTACACCCCTCCCAGGCTACGCTGGCAGTTATCCCCCCATTTGTGTGACGAATTAATAAAGAATGCATGAATTTGAAACAACAATGACTTTATTGCCTCTGCAAGCAGAGATCAAAGGGGGGAGGGGACGGCGGTTGGCTTTCAGGGAAGTAGAGTGAACCAAGGGAGCAGGTTTTCATCAAGGAGAAACAAACAGAACTTTCACACTGTAGCCTGGCCAGTCATGAAACTGGTTTTCAAAGCTTCTCTGATGCACAGTGCATCCTGCTGTGCTCTTCGAACTGCCCTGGTGTCTGGCTGCGCGAAACCAGCAGCCAGGCGATTTGCCTCAACCTCCCACTCCACCATAAACGTTTCCCCCTTACTCTCACAGGTATTGTGGAGCGCACAGCAAGCAGTAATAACAATGGGAATATTGGTTTCGCTGAGGTCTAACTGAGTCAGTAAACTGCGCCAGCGAGCTTTTAAACATCCAAAGGCACATTCAATCACCATTATGCACTTGCTCAGTCTATAGTTGAACTGCTCCTTACTACTGTCCAGGCTTCATGAGCCATGGGAGCAAGGGGTAGGCTGGGGTAGGTGCGACCGCATGGTGCTGCCGACTGGGAGAGCAGCCAGAGGCAAAAGCCTCTAGCTGGCATGATATTCCAGGCAGGACTGAATCTCCATTAGACGAAACTTAAAGAAGAGAATGACCTGGAGTCATTCCCATTTTTGCCTAGGTGCCCCCGACCGACCTCACCGAGGCCGGCCAGGAGCACCCACGGGACAACGACAATGATGGCTAGCAATCGTATTGTACAGTCTGCTGTCTGCAAGGCAAGGCAAGGGAAGGCAAGGGGATGCTGCTGTGTAGCACTGCAGTACCGTGTCTGCCAGCAGCACCCAGGAGACATACGGTGACAGTGAGCTGAGCGGGCTCCATGCTTGCCGTGGTATGTCATCTGCACGGGTAACCCAGGAAAAAAGGCAAGAAACATTTTGCCGTTGTTTTCACAGAGGGATTGAGGGAGGAGGGGCCTGATGACATGTATCCAGAACCACCCGCGACAATGTTTTTGCCCCATAAGGCATTGGGAGCTCAACCCAGAATTCCAATCAGCGGTGGAGACTGCGGGGACTGGGATAGCTACCACAGTGCAACGCTCCGAAAGTCAACGCTAGCCTCAGTACTGTGGACGCACTCTGCCAACTTAATGAGCTTAGTGAGGACACACACAATCAACTGTATCAAATCGATTTCTAAAAAAATCGACTTCTATTAAAACAAGATAATTTCGTAGTGTAGACATACCCATAGAGGCTTATACTTCATCTTAAATATATTGTCTTCCTCAAACCTAAGGGCTGGAGTTCTCACTACTCCTGGACACAAAGGATGTTAGAAGACATTTCTTGCTATTGTCTCATCTTCAGCTGAGATTGCATTCTTTCCTCTCAAAGATCTAGCTACTGCAATCTGTGCATGTGTGACCTCTAGCTTCTAGTTATGTGTTATGCCATGGAATGAAAGTGACCCCAAAAAAACTCCGACAGGTTCAGAGTGCAGCACCCAACTTTGCCAGCAACATGGCTTATTGGGAAACATATCACTCTTCCTCAATAAGCCAGAAAGATCATGAACCTCATTCATTTTCAGTACAAAAAATGAAGAACTTGCTTCACCTTAGTGTTCTCACCTTAACAAAAATACTATCTAGAGGATGAGAGAGAGGAAGTAAAACAAAAAATCCTTAAGATACATGTTACAATTTACAAGTACCGTATATACTCGATCATAAGCCGGTTTGTATATAAGCCAACCCCCACCAAGATGGATAAGTAGTAATGGAAAATTTTTATAACCTGTTCACAAGTCGACCCTATAATTCAGGAGTTAGCAAACTTTGGCTCCTGGGCCATCAGGATAAGCTGCTGGTGGGGCAAGATGGTTTGTTTACCTTGAGTGTCCGCAGGTGCAGAGGTAAACCTAAGGAAACAAAGCATCCCGGCACACCAGCTGCTTACTGGTGGGGAAATTTGGGGAAGTGGGGGGGGAGGGGAGCTGGGAGTCAGGGGAGTAACCCCTGTAACCACACTCCACATGACCCTAGCCAGGGGCTCCCACACTCTCCCCATACCATCCCTTCAGGACCCCCACACTCTTCCCATCCCATCCCTTCCCACCTTATCTGGGGAGGGTCAGGGGAGGATGTCTCTGACCTGGCTGGAGCTGCTCCGGCAGGCTTGGCAGCGTGGCTGCAGCCTGCTTTGGTGGGCCAGACCGGGTGGCGCGGCCGCAGCGTGCTCTGGGGCATGGGACCGAGTGGCACAGCTGCAGCCTGACCACCCCGGAGCTACAGCTGCTTCGGAGGTTGGGGGGGGAGCAGCATGGCCAAAAGCGGAGAGACTCTGGCCCCGCCTCTTCCCTTCTGGCTGTGCTGCCTCTCCTTGCTCCCTCTGTTGGGCAGGAGGGACTGTGTCCCACCTCTACCTCTCTATACCCGTTCATAAGCCAACCCCCTTCTCTAGTGCTTCCCTTTTTTACTAAAAACTTCGGCTTATGAACAAGTATATACGGTACTCAGATACCATGGTAACAGATGTAGTATAAATACTTAGATGGTTGAAAGGAAGCAGACCTACATCTACAAGCAAGAGCTATTAAGGCCTAATTATCAAAGTTAGGTGCAGTTACTGAGACTGCATAAGTGAGTTTTCATTTACGCTTCTACACAATCTTCGATGTGGAAAAAAACAGTCTGAAAATGTACTCAGTTACCGCACATGTAAATAAAGCATGCAATTGAACCTGCATTTTGTACAAGCCAGTAAAACCTCTTTTAAAAAAAAAAACGGACTGAAAACCCACTATTTTAGAGTATCAATCTAATCAGGATCATCAATTGTGCTCAAGACATTGTTTTTAAACAGGACACTTAATTTTAGGTCTTGTGTCAATGCCTGAGCGATTTTGCTCAATTTGCTACCAAAACCAAAAGATGTAATTGTTTAAAAGTAACGTTACAGATTCAGGAAGAAAAGACAACATATAATACTTGTCTCCTGAAGCCCAACAACTCCAAACGGGAAGCTGGGATTCCATGACAACTCTGAAAATGAAAAATTGGTATATTTATATAGATCATTACAATTTACATAAGAACTTTACATAAATTAAGAGGGTGATCAGCAAAGTATATTTTAAAATTGGGCCTGTGCCCTTTGTTTCTTTAAGGTGTACAAAGGCAGCCTATGGGTTCACACAGCTTAACAGAGCAGGTAATAAGTAGTGTTCGGTGTTCTTTTAAAAGACTTCCTTTTCTCCAAAAAAGTTAGTCACTGATGTTTAATATGTGTTAATAAAACACATATTTTTTCATTTTTGTTCATTATATAAATATATATAATGTAGTATGGCATATTTTACTGAAAAATTTATGAAGCAAATAAAACAAAAAGTTAAGTTAGAGAAATACAAAGCTCTGTTTGGTACATGTCTAAAAAGCGGATTATGACAAATACAGCAAAAAAAAAATTCTGCTTATGAACCTGCAGGATTCTACATATTGTGATGGGGCAAGGCCAGATGGCTACAGTAAAGTGGTGAGGAACAGGTATGTTAGCCCCAGGCTAAACAAATCCCTGGTACCATGGTAACCAAATGGCAGTTGCTCCAGGTTAATAAAGACACCTGGGGCCAATTAAGATCCTTCTAGAAGGCAGTGGAGATAGCTACATTGATTGGGACACCTGAAGCCAAACAAGGGCTGGCTGGAACTAGTTAAAAGCCTCCCAGTTAGTCAGTGAGGTACACATGTGAGGAGCTGGGAGCAAGAGGCAGAAGGAGCTGAGAGTGAGAGGGTGTGCTGCTGGAGGACTGACGAGTACAAGCATTATCAGACACCAAGGTCCTGTGGTGAGGATAAAGAAGGTGTTTGGAGGAGGCCATGGGGAAGTAGCTCAGGGAATTGTAGCTGTCATGCAGCTGCTACAGGAGGCACTATAGACAGCTGCAATCCACAGGGCCCTGGGCTGGAACCCAGAGTAGAAGGCGGGCCTGGGTTCCCCCCAAACTCCTGATCAGACACAGGAGGAGCTGACCCAGACTGTGGGTTCCACCAGAGGGGAAGATCACTGAGGTGAGCAAATCCGCCAATAAGCGCAGGACCCACCAAGGTAGAGGAGGAACTTTGTCACAGTATATAATATAGAAAGCAAAATCCTGCCATAACTAAACTGCAAGTCAGAGTCAGTTTATGGCACCAATACAAAGGTCTCATATCAAGCAAAAGTCCAGAACGTATATTTCTGATTTCTCCAAAAATAATCCAGTAGCTCTTGCAGCAATTGTTTAACACATTGATACCAGGCTGGAGTTCTACCTTTAATCTTCTTACAAGATGATGCCCGGAAAACAACATGCAATGACATTTAGAGTTTAGTGATGATCAACTGACTTATGGGAGTTCTATAGCAAGCAATCCAAGTATGCATTTCCACTATGTAAATTAAACTAGTTTCATCCGCAAAAATTCTTTGGTCTAATGAGCTACAATAGTGCAATCATCAGAAGGCAAAGTTCTGGAAGGGGATATCAAAAGTATAAGCTGTAGATAAGCATTTACAAATGTAAGCCCAAAAGCAAGCAATACACAGGCATTTCCAATAATTTATAAACAAGGTACCCCTCACAAGAATTATATTTGGAACAAAGGTTAGCACTCATACAATCCATTTATATTTTCATTACAAATAAATATTTTGTACCTTCAAAGCACTCCTTTGTACTGTTTATTCCCCTTTTACAAAAGGAAAAATTGATGCACAGATGTATATAATGACGTGCCAAACTCATGCAGGAAATCTACAGCATTCCTGGAAACTGACTCCAGTTCTTTTGGTGTAGAATTTCTTTAATCTGAGATTTAAGATATTTTCATTTATATTGTAATAGACACCATATTTAAAACCAACATAGTACATTAGTAGTCAAGTTATCAAAAAAGGCACAACAAAAGTAAATCACATTAAATAATCAAACTACAAATGTCAATACATGTCCTCTGTGACAGGTTGGGTCGCCGAGACCCCTTTGGGACTGTCACCTGATGTGCTGAGACCACCTCTGAGCCCATTTTCTCTGCCAGTTTGGGCCTCCAGAACCCTGCTTTGTTAAGTCAGACACGCCAGTCTGTTCCAACACAGACCCAGGCTCTGAACCATGCGCCCCAAAGCTGCAGACTTAACTGAAAACAGTTTAGCAAGTGCTCCTGTCTCTAGCACCCAGATACCCAGCTCCCAATGGGATCCAAATCCCAAATCTGTTTTACTCCCTATAAAGGTTATACAGGGTAAACTCATAAATTTGTCCACCCTCTATAACACTGATAGAGAGACATGCAGTGCTGTTAGTTTCCCCACATATTAATCACTTACTCTAGGTTAATTAATAAGCAAAAGTGATTTTATTAAGTATAAAGAGTAGGATTTAAGTGGTTCCAAGTGATAACAGACAGAACAAAGCAAGTTACCAAGCAAAATCAAACAAAACACACAAGTCTAAGCCTAATACATTAAGAAACTGATTACAAATAAAATCTCACCCTCAGAGATGTTCCAATAAGCTTCTTTCACAGACCGGGCTCCTTCCTAGTCTGGGCCCAACCCTTTCCCCTGGTACAGTCCTTGTGAGCTCCAGCTCAGGTGGTAACTAGAGGATTTCTCATGACTGGCACCTTCTTTGTTCTGTTCCACCCTCCTCCCCCTTGTATAGCTTTGACACAAGGTGGGAATCCTTTGTCTCTCTGGGTCCCCACCCCTCCTTCTAAATGGAAAAACACCCGGTTTAAGATGGATTCCAGTACCAGATGACATGGTCACGTCCTGTGAGACACCCCCCCACCCCCAAAGCCTTCATTCTTCCTGGCCTGACTCACAGGAAGGCTTGCAAGTAAACAGAGCCATTTACACCAATTGTCCTAGTTGATGGGAGCCATCAAGATTCCAAACCACCATTAATGGCCCACACTTTGCATAATTGCAATAGGACCTCAGAGTTATATTTCATAGTTCTAGTTTCAGATACAAGAATGATACATTTGTACAAGTAGAATGATCACACTCAGTAGATTATAGGCTTTTGTAATGATACCTTACAAGAGACCTTTTGCATGAAGCATATTCCAGTTATATTATATTCACGCTCATTAGCATATTTCACAAAATCATATGGATTGCAATGTCACACCATCATCTTGGAAAGAACATACGCTTTGATATTCCCTGAACAGCACAATGAGTGGACCCAACCTTCAACCTCAAAATCTGTAATATTTTAAAAAAGTATATGAATCATGGTCATATATGAAAGAAGGTGTAACTAATGGGATAAGGTGTAACCTATCTCAGTGGCCTAATAGATAAGGCAATGTTTTTTTAAGTCAGAGACTGTGGGTTCAAGTCCCATCTGGGGTGAAAACTACTTTCAGGGGGGAGGGGATAGCTCAGTGGTTTGAGCATTGGCCTGCTAAACCCAGGGTTGTGAGTTCAGTCCTTGAGGAGGCCATTTTAGGGATCTGGGGCAAAAATCTGTCTGGGGATTGGTCTCCCTTTAAGCAGGGGGTTGAACTAGATGACCTTCTGAGGTTCCTTCCAACCTTGACATTCTATGAAAAGAAAAAAGTTATTGTATGATATTCCTATAGGAAATCAATAATGACAAGACTGCCTTCAAAGTATCTTGTTGTGCACTACATTAAAAAAAGCCTTAACTTGAGGCTAGCCATACCCGTAATAGCACTTAAAAGATGTAAACACTGAAGGAGATCGGATAGAAGATTTTGTGAATAAATACTAGAATGTAAAAGCAGCAAAGAATCCTGTGGTACCTTATATACTAACAGATGTTTTGGAGCATGAGCTTTCATGGGTGAATACCCACTTCATCAGATGCACTGACGAAGTGGGTATTCACCCACGAAAGCTCATGCTCCAAAACGTCTGTTAGTCTATAAGGTACCACAGGATTCTTTGCTGCTTTTACAGATCCAGACTAACACGGCTACCCCTCTGATACTTGATACTAGAATGTAGGCTTTCACATGTTCAGGGTTTATCTGATCGCCATATTTGGGGTCGGGAAGGAATTTTCCTCCAGGGAAGATTGGCAGAGGCCCGGGAGGTTTTTCGCCTTCCTCTGCAGCATGGGGCACGGGTCACTTGCTGGAGGATTCTCTGCACCTTGAGGTCTTTGAACCACGATTTAAGGACTTCAATAACTCAGACACAGGTTAGGGGTTTGTTACAGGAGTGGGTGGGTGAGATTCTGTGGCCTGTGTTGTGCAGGAGGTCAGACTAGATGACCATAATGGTCCCTTCTGACCTTAAGTCTGTGAATCTGTGAAAGTGCTTATCATCCATACCCAAGGCCTGTTACATTAAATCCATTTTTTAACTTATAATTAAACTTAATTTATAGGTTAGTTTATAAAAACATACCTTTCTTTATAAGTTAGCCTATAAAGTTACTAAGCATTTTGACTCTGTAGGAACCTACAGCTTAGCAAATTGCAATAGAGGGATTCTCTTTTGACAGGTGAGGGATAGCTCAGTGGTTTGAGCATTGGCTTGCTATACCCAGGGTTGTGCGTTCAATCCTTGAGGGGGCCACCTTGGGATCTGGGGCAAAATATCTCCATTTTTTTTCCTCTCTCTAATTTATACTACTGGGACATGAATTTACTGAAATTGATGCTACTTGACCATTTAACGTATTAGATTTTCTTCTTTTACAGTAAAATTGAGAGCAACTGAGTTGTTACTTGAGAGTTGTTTCTATTAACATACTATTGGCATTAAAGAATTGACAAAATAAGGTCACTACCATGCTTGTACTCTCACTCTATTAGACTTATAAAGTAAATTCCCATGGAGCAGGTGGTCAGAACCTGACAGAACCATCTGTGGAGATCCCCCTGAGGAAACCTTGATAGAACTGCACATAACGACATTTTAAAATCTGGCAGCAGTAGCTTTGCACTCAAAGTGAATGATGATGCATTTTTGGTAAGAAATACGGTAGCAGTGGAATGAAATTTCCACAGCGCATTGTAACATCAATTGTTAGGGGACTTCACTTAAACAATGCGCCAAGGAAATTTAAGACAAGAAATGAAATGTTTACGTAAAGTGGACACTCCAGACATCACCATTCATTTTACAGAACTATCTGCCTTCCCCCCCACCCCGCCCCCCAAATTCTCAGAAGGCACTGAAAGAAGTTGATTACTATAGATCAGATTCTTTATCTTCTAACTAGTTAAATAAAGGGAGAAAAGTAGCACAGAACTTTTAATGTTTTCAAATATCAGAGCAACAAACTGGGAAAGCGAACAAAGGCAATGCATACTTTTCCCCAGTTTAAAATGATGTTAGTGAATCCATGTCAAAATCAGCAGTGTACTACTGCTAACAATTCTTAGAACAGGAGAGAAACAAGTCAGTACAAACAAATTTAATGCTGCGCAGCATTAAATTTCGTGTAACATGAACTTCAAAACCAGCGGTTCTGAAACTGAACAGAGTATGTACTGAAAATGCAATTATAGGGCAGTTATGACATCTTAAGCAGCTTAATCAATCATTAGTTTATTAATAAAACATATTTGAAGTATCTTTAGTAAAACTAAGGTGAATCACATTAAGAGAAGTTTTATACTGAAAACATCAACATTAGCTGGACTGAGAAAACCTTGAAACATATTCTATTTTAAAGTGTCTCAGTTAAAATGCATTTCACCTAATTAAGTGCAAAACCAGAAATAAACCACAAACTAAAGTGGTAAAACCCAGTCAAACATTTGTATACCTGTATGATAACCCTATCAGTTCCAGCACTAGAGAAGTGATCAGCACAGATGATGTCTTTAATACAAAAGTAGAATTTAATGCAAATCCTAAATCTATAATTATATTAAAATGTACTTTGGTAAAAAGTTATGAACTGTAACTGACTGCATGACTTAACTAAAAACTGATCAATACAGTTTGCACGAATGCACCATTCCGGGGAGTACAGAGCACCATTTAAAGTGATGGGGAGGGGGGGCGCATAGATTTGTTCCCCTCCCACCTTGACCTGATCCTTCTCTTCTCCTCTTAGGAGCACAGCACCACAACCTCCACTAGCCAGACTCCCTGGTCCATGAGCCCCTATATACCCACCCCCTTCAAATATGAGTGACATTAAAACATGGCATATGGGGTCACAGCACCACTCATATTTGGTCTGACCATCCTTTTCTCATAATGGAAGGGTGGCCAGGCCAAATCTGATTGAGCGGCACAGCGACTTTGCATCCACCCACCTCCAGCCTATGATACAGTTCGTAACACTGTATCCACAGTGCTATTTAATATTTATGCAGATTTGTTCTTTGACTTTGGATTTTATGATCCCCCACTGGATTGCCCCCAACTTGTTTGTGCTCCATTTCACTTAAGTGAACACACAATGGATTTGATCTTTGGTGTAGAACTAAGTTATAGAGTATGGTGATCTCATCTGTCATTGTTAGAGCTGTACTTCAAAAACATCATACAGACCACACAGAGAACCTATCCTCACTCCCACTGTAGCTGTGGACCTGTTTTAACAGACCACTCTTGGCTACTAATAGACAATGAGTTTTGGAACTCAGACAGAAAATGCGGTCCATATACTGGCCCTGTGTCTCAAATGCCTGTAGACCACTACAGCCTTTTTGTTTGTTTATTTACAACCATCATATCACTGGGTCTACACGCCCCAAACCCATCATCCATGTAGTATCATGGTATTAGCTTGAGACAATGCAATAGGGCAAGTGGCTAGAATCCTGTTGATTGAAGACAGGCTCTAAATTGCGTGGGATTCAAATTTCTATGCCATGACAGGTTAAAATAAGAAATTATTTTTTCCACTATAACAGTATCGGTTAACTACAGACTAAAAGAATTATTCCAAGTAGTGAACAGAGTGGGAAATCCCAATAGTTGTGTCTTGGAAACAGAATCAAGTATCTGTCTTAGTGAAAAATCTTCACAATCTACAGAACTTAACAGGTACAACTGACCAGATCCAAAATAGTCTACTTGCTAACAGAGACAGAGTACCCAAACAAATGGGGTAAATGTACCCTTACCTTCGGTTCACCAAGAACCTCTGTCAGTGACACAGATATGTTGGGAAGGCTTTGCTCAGTCCCAAGAGATGAATCAGACTTGAGATCAAATTTAGACTTTGGTTATTCAACACTGAAGAATAAACAGTCCTTCACAGCCATGACAAAATAATACATCTTGCAGATTTTGCTCTGTAATTAACTAGTTAATTTTTAGATGCCATTTAATCATCAATAAAAGCATACAAATCTGTGGACATATTCCTTATGGTCATCATGTCCATTCTATATTATCTCATAATCTCTTGAACTCTTGCAGGACTGGATGCAGTTTGGTCCATTCTTGGAGTAGAGACATTCAGGGCAACATTTCGGCATAGTCTACAGGTGAAAATCTGTTCAACAAATATTTAGCTCATGTTTAATATAAGCAAGGTAACGTTACAAGGAACGATATAAAATTCCATGCTGCTTGAGTGCATGCCAATAAAAAGCATTTCAATTTTATTTTGTGGTGTGAGCATTTTAGATTGGTATTTGAGTAATTATGCATGGGCCACTGAAAGATACACTTATATTCTAAGATTGCAGCCAGATCACAACAATAAGTACAGCATGTAAGAAGAACTATTTGGGTAGCTTTTCACAGCATGTGCACTATGATTATTAGATGTTTGGCTGTGTAGTTATAACCACTTTTACATTTTTAAATTGGATTGGTAGATCCATAAGGAATACAAAATTGTAATTTAAAAATTACAGTTACAAACAAGAAAAAAAAAGGAACTTTAGCATTAAAGTTGTCACTGTGTCTTTAACTTACACCATTGTGCTTGTAACCAAACAGTAGTATTGTTGTTTTGCATTAAAGAATTACTGTTCACTGGTGACTGGATGGGAAAACATTTCATTTCTGTTTCCATTTAAGTGAAAATGTTCTGGTCAATCATTAGGAGCATCTGTCCAGGCCACAACACTGGCTTTAGAGATCCTTAAACAAAAGAAATGAAACTGCTAAAGTTACAGTAAATACTATACTATAAAATGTTGATATATTCAGGATAAAAGACATCTTTTCAGAACATTAGCTTGCTAATAAAGCTTTTTTATTTTGTTTACTACCATTTAAAAACAAAATAACTAGATAACTGTAATGTCTATTTACTTCTGCTCGTAATCTGTATTACTAAAGTATGGTATGTTAGCATAATAAAACCCTAGGTAGCACTGTAGCATCAACGTGTGTTACTTGTCCTTCAAATTATTGCAGTGAGGAAAAAGTCAAGCTCTCAAACTAATCACCAGAAACCCTTAATGGATTTCTTCCTACACTACCCCTGGTGTAGGTTGGTAAACATATATATTATACCCTATGATACATGACTTAAAATGCATTCACCCCATTTAATACATATTATCACAGTTTCAGTCTACTACATTTTAATATATGGTACAATAATTGACAATGGTATACATTTATATTGCAATGAATCTCAGATATAAAAGTGTAGCCAACATGGCTCACTTAAACACAAACAGATGAATTTAAGGCTAGTATAAGTAGATGCAATTCCACTGACAACGAGACTGCACCCACTTATATCAACAGTGAATTTTATTAATCTTCTGTGGTGTTCTGAGACAAATGCAAAAGTTAAACTTACATGTATTCAATATAACAGCATATTCTCCAAGGGACAAAATGATGCACCCCACAAATTACATTTGTACTCTCAATTACAAAAACTATAGCTACACTGTCTACATTCACTCCAAATTAGATTTGAGCCTTTATGACTTGTAACTCACAAATATTAGCTGTCAGAATTTTGAATCAATTAAAAAAAATTAAAGTTAGTGAATGCCCTATTAACAAAATATGTTCTCAATTAAAAAATGTAATTTCTATAAACCTATAATGTATTTAAGTTTGCAAATGCAATGCTTTCTTAAATTTAGAACTGATTATACATAAGATGCTTTGTAAACAGTCTTCAGAAGTTCATAATCTCCCAGGCATTAAATATTTGTACTGTTGAAACAGACTATAATAGCTTCTAGTGCAAGCAAAGAACTGGGAGCTGTAACCACTTCCATTCACACCTAATCAAAACAGGTTCAAAACAGAGTCTCATATTTCCTATGCTCACTACAGATAGATAACTGGAATGAAAAGCAGTCATTGCTTCCCAAATTGTCACATGCTGCCATACAAGCAGTAACGTGGTTAAAAACTGATTGCTTCTATTTTCCCACTGAAATCTAGTATTCTTGATTTTTTTTTTTTAAAAAAAACCTAGTAATTTGTGTGAAGGGATTTAAGGGAATTAAAATTCTGAAGTAGAAAAGTTGCCTTATTTCTCTGATAGAAAGAGCTTCTAAAATAAAATCCTCAGCCATTAGTAGCTATGACTAATTTCAGTAAAAACTGTAACTATAGTAAATGCAACTTGTAGATAGTTTTCAATACTACTAACTGTCAGGTATGACACGTGAATAATATTTTAACATTTTAGGTCAATTAAAGTGACAAAAAGGTCAATTTTCACACAAGTTATTTCATCTTTTGTAGCTCTTTGCATGGCACAATGGATGAATGAAGCAGAAAACTGGGGCCACACTGCTCTGTAAGACAAAGCATGCAAAACAAATATATGTAGACTCAGCTATGCTGTGCAATGTATGAAAGATTATCCTTTAATATATATTGTTCCTTCTACATTTAAAGCATAGCAGTAGAGCAATTGTGCTGGGACTGAACCTCTTTCCCACACAGAGTTCCTTATTTTAATACAGAATAAATCCATCTAAAGCTAAATATTCCATTGGACTTTTAAACAAAACCAGTCATTTATGAGACGTCCACAAGATCATTTAACATATTATAGAGGTACAAAAGGGACCCTATGCCGCATCGCATGTTCCTCTGAAATAGTAATTTTAAATTCTGACTTCTTAGAAAGAGAAAATGCTTTCCCTTCTTTGGTTAATATATTAATGTTTCTCTATTTAGATATTTAGGAGTAAACTTTCAGTCAGGCTGATGCCTGGCTTCCCATTTTACAGTAAAAAATTTGAGGACTTGTACCTTTAACTACCCGATCTGTGCCCTCAATAAGGCAAGGTAGGGAGGGGAACAAGTATTAAAATTTGCATCCACAAATAGATTGCGTAAAACCCAGGCATGAAGAGGGTTAATGTTTTGTTTGATCTGCCTCAGTGGCTAATTTAGGGCATGTTACCCTTTATGCTGCGTAAACATCCCATTTCCCCCCCTCTACATCTCTTTGTATTTTCAAGAAAATTACAATAAATGTTTAATTACAATGCACAAATGTGTTACAGTTGGTATACGAAAACATGTTCTTGGGACATTTGATGATAGATTTATATAGCTAAATCATTAGAAAGAGAAGAGAGAAGCAGCTTTAGTATGTGTTTTTTCTTTTGAAGGAATTAGATCTAAAGTTTGGAATTATGCTCTAGGACTGATCTACCCCCTCACCTCCCAACATGACTTTATTTCTGTTCCTATAAATTTTCACTATTTAAAAATCTCCATTTAAAAAGTGAGCTTACTCACCAAGTGGGGTTCTCCCAGGCACTCTCAGCTCTAGTTATAAAGCCACCCAAAAGCCTGTTAAAGCATCCTGTGCCAAGAACTGGCTTTAGATATATTTATAGCAGAAAACGTGGCAAGGACCAGATAAGTCGTATTAGCCTATTTAATGGTTATTTGGGGATTTGTTTATTAAACCTTTAATAACTTAAAAATAACTTCGCTTCAGTTTATCACTGGACCTTTGAAATGCCTCTAACATACTGTTAGTTTGTTGGCAATTCAGCTCTTGAAGGCCTCTGGTGCTTTAAGAGAAAATAACTAAAAAGTATTAATTTAAAACATTAACATGCCTCATATAAAAGCCACTCAATCATGGCAAACAAACCATAACCATTTTAAAATAAAAGCCAATATACACATTCCATAGCACTATTACAAATTCAGGAGTTAATAACTTCTGAAATTAGACTTTAATAAACTAAATTTTGGTCTAGATTTCAGCTAGGGGATGCTCAAAAGAAGCAGGCTCTCACATGGGTTGTGAAGGATAGTAAAGATTCTTGGTGCACAGAAGTGACTTTTCCTGTTGTTATGCATACTTCCACCTTTTCATGTTCTCTGTATGTATAAATATCTCCTGTCTGTGTGTTCCATTCTATGCATCCGAAGAAGTGAGCTGTAGCTCACGAAAGCTCATGCTACAATAAATTTGTTAGTCTTTAAGGTGCCACAAGTACTCCTGTTCTTTTTGCGGATACAGACTAACACGGCTGCTACTCTGAAAGAAGTGAAGTGTCATTCTAAGCAAAGGAAACAACATGGGAAAAAGGCATGAAAGCAAGAGTGGGAGCAGGAGATGGCAAAGGGAACAGTAGGAAGAATGGACTGAGCTTGGGGACAAGGCGGGAAACAATGGGAGATAAACTATATTATGTAAGAAACAACTCCGCAGCACACAGGCAGCTAGTGAATAGTGCTTTGTCAGTTTCAAGGACAGCCTTGGTAATATCCACAGGTAGACAACAGTCTGCTAGGAAACTAGTTCCTTTCAGGAACTACAAAATCTAGATTCACTTACAACTATTTGAGTCCCAGATACCTGCATAAACTTCATAAAGATTAAAAAAGTGACATACTTAATTCACAAGAAAAGCTTACCTTCAGAAAAGAAACAGATTTCAACTAAGTGTCCCAGAGGCTTTTGGAACCTATATAGGAATTTCAATCATATGGTTGTTTTCTCATTTAAAGTTACTCAGCGAATTAAAGTTTCCCACAAGCAACATACAGCAAAGTGGAGAACTGAATATCCCAGGAATGCTAACCTTTACCTGATAAAGAGTAACACCTGTGACTGACATTCATTTTCGCATCCATTTTCAGGGCAGAGCGGGGAGTGGCATGTACAACCACAAGACAGGTATGCACTTAAGTTTACTAGCACATAACTGCTAGTGAGTCATGTGACATCAACTAGCTTTTGTAGGTATTTAAATGTGCCACAATTCCAATAAAAGATGGTTAACTTTACTCCTGGGGGAATTCTGCTTCAAAAAATTTAAAATTCTGCACAGTATTTTAAAATTCTGCATATTTTGTCAAAATAACACAATATAATCACACCAGTTTCCGTTATTTTGTTAATTTATTTCAAAATGGCTGTCAGCAAGTATGTCTCTAACAATACAGACAAAATTGATTCAAGAAATGTTTTTTGACATTATAATCATGCCAGTTTCAATTATTCTGGTAATTTATTTAAAAATATCTGTCAGCAAGTGTGCCTGTTACAGACCAAAAAAACCCCAACAGATTCTGGTAATTTTTTTGACAAATAGATTCCTTACTAGGCATATTATGCAGAACTTCAAGTAATTCATTTAAATTACCATACAGAACTGTATTTCCTTCACCTGTCAGGAGTAGTGCAAAGGCTTGGGGGAGTCAGGGGTAACAGAGGAGCTGAGGGAGAGGGAAGGAGCCTAGGAGTGAATCTGGAGGATGTTGAGTGTGAGTGGAAGGTTTTTGGTTGTTGTTTTTGTTGTTGTTTTTGGGGGGGAGGGATTGTTAGGGAGTTGTGCCTGACTGAATGGGAGAGGCTTCTCATCTGCCCTTGCCCTTGTCCCCGCACTCTCCATCCCTATTGGTCTCTGCAGCCCCTCACCCCCGGCCCCCAGGCTCAACATAGTCACCCTACTAGCTCCTAAGCCCATGCCCCAGAGTCTGATCCCCCCAGACATTCTGAACCCTAGTCTGTGACCCCAAAGCAGCCCTGTGTGCCATACTCTGTCCAAACCTAGCTCCGCGGGCAAGGTACTATGATGAACTTCTACTCCTTGCAGAATTCTGCAGCACTCTGCATAGAACTCCCCCCAAAAATACATTCTGCCCCAGAAGTGCTGTATTTCTGCCTTTTGCCCAACAGAGGCCGCTGTGGCACTAGGACAGCCAGCTGCATTCAACTGCATACTACTAGCACATAAGAATCCTGTGGCACCTTATAGACTAACAGACGTTTTGCAGCATGAGCTTTCGTGGGTGAATACCCACTTCTTCGGATGCAAGACACCCACGAAAGCTCATGCTGCAAAACGTCTGTTAGTCTATAAGGTGCCACAGGATTCTTTGCTGCTTTTACAGAACCAGACTAACATGGCTACCCCTCTGATACTAGCACATAAGATCTCATAACTGAAAAACTGGAGCGTTATATTCAACTCTGATTTTCAGCTGATTTCTGGGCAAAGGAACCCAGTCAACTAGAGCGGAGCATCCCATTTCCAACATTTTAACTAGAGAGATCAACAAGAATGACTTTTTTTTTTTGATGGATCCTTCCACTCAAATAGGAGAAGCCCTACCACCTTACTGAATTGGTTTATCCACTGGAGAAGTTTAAGCTTGGGACATGTGAGAAATCAAGATTATATTTCGGAAGAAACTTGCAGAGCGGCTTTCAAAGACATGGGAAGAAGAACCATTTCTTCTTACAGCTCGTGATTAAGAAATAGGTAAGTGTGGGAAGGGCCCAGTTGCAGTAGTGACCAAATGATTCTGGAAGGGAGGTGGGAAAGTTGGAGACCAAGGGCAGCTGCAGCACATTTATACTTTTTTGTTGCTGATGGTGAACTAGAAGAGCCTCTGAAAAGAAGAGGAGCAATGCTGCACAGGCCCTCCTTGGTGGGATAGCTGTCCCTGGATTGACAGACTCCATGTGGGAAACTGCCAGTGATAGGCCAGGAAGATAGTTTAAAGGGATCCATTATAGCAACGTTCAGAAAAAAGGACAGAAGGAAGGGTGAAGACTTCGGCTTTAAAACTGAAATGACATAGATCTGAAGTCACTATGATAATAAAAAAACACCAGTTTTCCATCCTGACAATGCAAACACCTGAATACATGCTTAACTTTAAGAGCACGAGTAGTTCCAATTAAGTCAATGGAACTACTCATAGAGGTTCAGATATGTACCTGCTTAAGTATCTTGCTGAATCAGGCTGTTAATTTTCAACATTTTGGGTTTTCTTAAAGAAAAAAAATCCAGGGGAAAAAAAAATCAAGAAAAATACCCTAATGGCATTTTTTAAATAATCTAGTTCATCATAACTTGCTATAGCACAAACTTTAAAAAAAAAAAATTATAAAGCATCAACCTAATTAAATCTATTACCGGTACTTTTTTTAAAAAACGGGAGACTTGAAATAGCTCCATACGGACTTCAACTATAAGTACAGACGTCCCCCGACTTACGCAATTGTTCCGTTCTGAAAAGCCTTGCGTAACTCTAATTCTGCGTAAGTCGGAAACGTATACCCATATGTTACGCAAAAAATTCCTGGCTTATGGACCTTTAAGTGTGAATTTGCATAAGTCAGGTATTGCGTAAACCAGGGAGCATCTGTACCAGTATACAAAGCAGGGGAATGTAATGTAATGTAATGGACCACCATTTGAAGCATGATACTCAGAATTATAAAGGGATCGACAGACTTTTAGGCCTGGCAAATATAATCACACACACAAAAAAAGGGTTCACTTAGGACCACTGGATTGCATGATGTCTCCAAATGTTGCACCACTTTTGAAACAGAAATGCCTAAGAACTGCAGAAGTTTATACAGACATACCAATCAATGCTGAATTATAAATAACAAGATCCTATAAAAAATTATGGAGTATCGCTTACCTGTATCCCCACCCTCAAGAACTACATATTATCCCTCTGTCACCTCATTTGTCAAAACCACAGCCTAATCTGCTAAACACACCCTAGGAAGGGCAACTGATTCTTCAAATTAAGACCGACGCATCTCTCTCATAGCATTCCTTCACTCCTACCCCAGCTCTGGCAACAATACAAACCTTTATTCCCCATTTGTTCATTTTCCTACATTGGTCTCCCTACCTTTTTTATGTTATCCTTACAGACGTGAAAAGCACTTACAAGGCAGCTTCCTCTCTCTCCTCATTCAAATCCCTTCAGAAGACACATTTGCAAGAAGAGAATTGAAGATTTTTTTATATATAAAAATTAGGGCTGTCAAGGGTTAAATCGCGATTAATCAAGCGATTAAAAAAATAAATCACGATTAATCACGCTGTTGAACATTTATTTAACCATAATTTATTTTAATATTTTTGGATGTTTTCTACATTTTCGAATATATTGATTTCAATTACAACACAGAATACAAGGTGTACAGTGCTCACTTTATATTTATTTTTATTACAAATATTTGCACTATAAAAAACAAAATAGTATTTTTCAATTTACTTAATACAAGTAATGTAGTGCAATCTCTTTATCATGAAAGTTAATTCTACATTTGTAAGTTCATGTACAAAAGAAACTGCATTCAAAAATAAAACAACGTAAAACTTTAGAACCTACACGTCCACTCAGTCCTACTTCAGCCAATCGCTCAGACAAACAAGTTTGGTTAAAATTTGCAGGAGATGCTGCTGCCCGCTTCTTGCTTACAGTGTCACCTGAAATTGAGAAGAGGCGTTCATATGGCACTGTTGTAGTCGGCATCGCAAGATATTTACGTGCCAGATGCTCTAAAGATGTCCCTTCATGCTTCAACCACCATTCCAGGGCACATGCGTCCATGCTGATGATGATGGGTTCTGCTCAATAACGATCCATAGCAGAGCGAAATACCACATGTACATTTTCATCATCTAAGTCAGATTCCACCAGCAGAAGGTTGATTTTCTTTTTTGGTAGTTTGGGTTCTGTAGTTTCCACATTGGAATGCTGCTCTTTTAAGACTTCTGAAAGCATGCTCCACACCTCATCCCTCTCAGATTTGAGACAGCACTTCAGATTCTTAAACCTTGGGTCCAGTGCTGTAGCTATTTTTAGAAATCTCACATTGGTACCTTCTTTGTATTTTGTCAAATCTGCTGTTAAAATGTTCTTAAAATGAACAACATGCTGGGTCATCATCTGAGATGTCTATAATATGAAATATATGGCAGGATGCAGATAAAACAGAACAGGAAACATACGATTCTCCCCCAAGGAGTTAAGTCATAAATTTAATTAATGCATTATTTTTTAAACGAGCATCATAAGTATGGAAGCATGTCCTCTGGAAGGGTAGCCAAAGCATGAAGGGGCATACGAATGTTTAGCATATCTGGCATGTAAATACCTTGCAATGCCAGCTACATCAGTGCCATACAAATGCCTGTTCTCACTTTCAGGTAATATTGTAAATAAGAAGTGGGCAGCATTATCTCCCGTAAATGTGAACAAACTTGTTTCTCTTAGCGACTGGCTGAATAAGGAGGAGGACTGAGGGGACTTGTAGGCTCTAAAGTTTTATATTGTTTTGGTTTTGAGTGCAGTTATGGAACAAAAAAAATCTATGTTTGTAAGTTACACTGTCAGGATAAAGATATTGCACTATAGTACTTGTATGAGATGAACTGAAAAATACTATCATTTTTACAGTGCAAATATTTGTAATAAAAATAATATAACATACACTTTGTATTCTATGTTTGTAATAATCAATACATTTGAAAATGTAGAAAAACATCCAAAAATATTTAATAAATTTCAGTTGGTATTCTATTGTTTAACATGCATCCGACGAAGTGGGTATTCACTCACGAAAGCTCATGCTCCAATATGTCTGTTAGTCTATAAGGAGCCACAGGAGTCTCTGCTAATTTTTTTGAGTTAATCACGTGAGTTAACTGCAATTAATCAACAGCCCTAATAAAAAAAATTAAAAAACTTGCTCCACCATGCTGTGTATAGATCTTCACTGTATATACATATAATTATATTGTATTGTATTGTGTATTGTATATTATATTAACAACACACACTCAATCTTTCTATCTACTGAGCAGACAAGCCTATGACTTTGGTTGCATAACTCATTTAGCCTGGAAAGAGACTAAGGAACTGATTTTTACCCTTCAGGAAAACTCTAGTTTGCATCACCAGTTTCCTTGTCAACTGGCATGTGGTCAGCATAACAGAACATTCTTTTGCAAATGTTCTCTCTCTCTCTCTCTCACACACACACACACACCCTCTCCCAAAAATAGTCTTACTCAAGGGTAGCTTTCCTGGATAGTCATAAAAAGTGCTACTCTGACATCCCTATCAACTGGCACTCCCTATCTTCCTCTCCCCCTTTCACATAAAAGAATTTATGGTTCAGAGGCTGGACAATGACCTCAGAAGTAATAATAATAATAATAATAATAATAAAACATCCTTCTCTTTCCTCTGTCCTTTCCAGTGAGACTCTGACGGACTTGACACTGCTAACCTCCTCTTTTCTATTTGCATACTGCAACTATGATTCAGGAAGACTTGATTTAATCATAGCTTTCTACATAAAAGTGCATTCTTGTGAAGAATATGTATTAAAGTAATAACAACCAACAACTCAAGAGATAGATGTGTGTACCTTCTAAAAATGAAACTTACAATACATTAAGTGATTTCTTTTGAAAACTTTTCAGATTAATTTTACAGCTATATCAGAAGATGAATGATTATTTGGTTATTTCATTTACCAAAGGAAACTGAAGCAGATATTTATGAAGTCATTGGGAGGTGAACTATCTCCAATTCAACATATTAAACATTAATATTTGGAGGATTTTCTTGCCATGCTGTACTAGGATAACATCAGACAGACAGACATTTAAATTGTTATATTTAACTAAAACAACATTATCTATTCTGGATTTTTTTCTTCAACAGTAAACATATAATATTTTAACAAAACAAGCATATACATTTTTGAATTTAGTTAAACATTCAAGTTTTTTAAAATCAAGTTTGTTTTTTTAACTAAAATAGTTAAATGAAATATTTAAAAAAAATAAATAAACCAACTGGGTCAGCCAGGTCTACATGAGTAACTTAAAATATTGGCTTCTGCAGCTAACTCAGTCATCTTCATCTTCATTTTCCTGTTTGTTCATAATCTGAAAAAGAAAAACAAGCTTCCTGCTTTTTCAGGTCCCAAATGATTTCTCAATTTGGAATAAATTAGTCCAAAGGCAGAAAATAGTCTTTCTACACCGGCAGAAGAAGAGTTACTGCTGTTAAAAGTGAGATTATCACTTCGACAGTCTCTGAATCCAAGTGCTTAAGTGACTTCCACCAGTTCACTGGTGTGACTTTCTTTAAAACACCATCAGCAAACATATTTCTTGAATGGTTCTTATTCCCAAACTGGGTCTCTTTTACAGCCTGCTGCCATCATAGGTTTTTCCCTTGTAGTGAGAGAATGGTATGGTAGATCTCAAATCAATGTAGGCTACACTCAGAAAGACCTCAAGACTTCTGGAATATGCTGCTCAAACAATTTCACTTTTGTTTCTACTGCCTGTCCCTCCCTTCTCACATTTATCTCCAGGCTTCTTCTCCTTGTCCAGATCTATTCCGCCCCCAACAATCTTCTATTCACTGAACTTTTTGCAACTTTGCACTTTTAGAGAGAGGTAAGGGATTGACTGTACACAAATCAATAAGGCTGAGGTCTGTTATTTCTCACCTCTATATATTATTTTTGCTGTTAACAAGCATGTTATCTCTAGAGACAAATCCACAGTTTGAGAACTGCAAAACTAAGCATCTCTGATGGTATCGTGACTGAGCACTGAGTCCCACTGGGTAGATAGAAAGATTAGCCTAAACAATACAGAAGCCCCTGGAACTCCATAAAATTGGGTCCCTAATCCATGAACTATTGGAACTCATTTACAAAACTTTTCTTAGACATTACATGAATATATTGTCTCATACTATACAATTAGAATTTATAATTCCTATTCCATGATGAAATATCTTTGAGCTATAATGTATCTTAATTAAAACTATCAAATCCAATTTAATCCTTTTTTTTAAAATAATCATTGATTTTTATCCACCCTGACTGCAAGCCAGACTAATAAATATAAATTTCAAGATATTTAAAAAAAGTCCAGAAAATCTGAATCAAAGATTTAATAGCATGCATATCTACAGGAATCCTACTGTAGTTGACAGTAGTCCATCTGGATACCTAGATGGGTCCAATAATGTTACAACTGTAGCGTGGTTGATATTCTGCAACCTATTCTACTACTCACTCTATTCCGGTGGTGAGCTGGAGCCAGTTCGCACCGGTTCACGTGAACCGGTTGTTAAATTTAGAAGTCAGATTAGAACCGGTTGTTAAAGGGGTGGGCAAACTCCGGCACACAGGACCCCGTCTGGCCGGCCTGAACTCCCGGCTGGGGAGACTCCCCCACCTTCCACCCTCTCGCAGAGCCTCAGTGTGCCACGCTGCTGGCGCCAGCGCTCTGGACCGCTCCTGGGCAGCTCGGCAGCTCCTGCCGGCATGGTAAGGGGTTGGGGCTGCGAGCTGCACGGCATCCATACACGCTGCCCTGAGCAGCATGGTAAGGGGGCCAGACCTGGGAGGAGGGGTTGGATAAGGGGCAGGGAGCGGTTGGAGGGGGTGGAGGTTCTGGGGGGCAGTCAGGGGACGGGGAATGGGGGGGAGGTTGGGTAGGTGTGGGAGGTCCCGGGGGTCTGTCGGGATGGTGGTGGATGGGGTCGGGGCAGTCAAGGGACAGGGAGCGGGGCGAGTTGGGTAGGGGGTGGGATCCTGGGGGGCAGTTAGGGTGGGGGGGGCTCGGGAGGGGGTGGTCGATGGGTTTCGGGTTCTGAGGGGGGAAGTCGGGGGCAGGATGTGGGTAGGGGTCGGATGGTGGGGGAATAGGCTGTTTTGGGAGGCACGTAGGGCTTGTACTTACCGGCCTTCGGCGGCACTTCGGCAGTGGGTCCTTCACTCGCTCCAGGACTCGCTGCCGAAGCACCGCCGAAGAACCAGTAGGGAACCAATTCCTAAGATTTTGGCAGCTCATCACTGCTCTATTCTATTTTCAGAAGCTACAGTACTACTAGCTGCCACTAGGGTCTTCTGGTCCTGCAGCACATACACTACAGACAGAGATCCAAAGGCACAAAGAAGGGAACATGGGCTTCTGCAAGGCCATTTCCGATTATATGTGCTCTCTTGTGCTTCTGCTCCTGGATTTTCCACACTCAGGAACAAGCAAGGAGATTTCTGAACTGAAGGAAGACTTTTGAGCCTGTGGATGGGTTTCCTGAGCTTGGAGGGTTACATGTGCATATATGAGACTGGGATCCTCAAACAGGAGAGATTTCTTTGCTGTGGATACATTAAGTATAGTAAGGAAGGGCTCTGAGCTGGTGAGATTTGAGTTGGAGGGAACTGATGGGTTTTTAGGAAAGGGTTCTGCCCTGGGACAGGGAATGGAGTCAATGGATAAATCAAGTCATGGGGTAATTGGTGGGGTGAAGTGTGGGGCAGGGGAAATGGTAGGGCAACAGCCAGCTACATATAGGTATGAGCTAACATAGTAGGAGAGAATAAGGGAGTCAGAGGGGTAAATCCTTGTCTCTCACTATAATGTACATTGTACCTGTATGCTAGCATATAAAAAGCAGGGTAGCAGACAGCTGAGTAGCATGTAAGGGCCACTGAGCCATTTGATTACTGTAATCTCCATGGGTTGTTCTGCACACAAAGATACAGGAGAAGACTGCTGACCCATGTTCTGCCCCAGCCCATAAATGTACACAGTGCCCAGTTCTGCCAGAGTTCACCAATGAATAACTTTTTTATGTAGCAAGGGATGTTTCTTTCCACATTTTAACTAAACAACAAATCAAAACAGGGTATTAAACTCAAAGAAACAAAAAGTTTGCCAGCTTTTTTTTTTTTTAAAGTGACATGACTAAACTCTGTAGGAAAGGGACTGTACCACGTCTGAACAGACAGTACTATGCCCACTGTGTATGCTGCCAGAAACAAAGTTAGCTTCATTGACCATCTCACTACAAATCGGACATGTCTGCAAAAAAAAACCTTTTGAAACCATTTCACAGAAGCAAGGGGAAATAAATTTCAAACACTGTTCTAAAAGGAAGAATGCCAGTAGAGACCCTAACCAACAATCAGGTTGTCAAATCTATCCTTGTTTACTTGTATGACTTCCAAAAACAGTAATATCTAAGAACCTCAAAATTTTTAATGGATTCAGCTTTACGGCACCCTTGCGAGACAGGGAATTATTATTATTCCAACATCAGCAGTACAGAAGCACAGGTCATGAAATACCAACTCCGTTGGGCTGGCCACTGTGTACTTATACCTGACACGTGCCTCCTGAAGCAAGTACTCTCTGTTAAGTCAGGGAAGACGAGCTCACGGAGGGCAGCGGAAGCGTTTCAAAGACAAGTACATCTTAAAAAGGGAGGCATCAAACTGGGAGGACTTGGCATGGAACAGAACAGAGGTGCCACACCATACACCAGGGGTCTCAAACTCAAATGACCATGAGGGCCACATGAGGACTAGTACATTGGCCCGAGGGCTGCATTACTGACACCTCCCCCCTGCCCCCCTCGGCCCCGCCCCCACTCCACCCCTTCCATGAGGCCCCACCCCTTCCCTGCCCCCATTCCTACCCCTTCCCCAAAATCCCCGCCCCAACTCCACCCCCTCCCTGCCCCCAGGGTGCAGGAGGGGTGTGGCAAGGGCTCAGGGCAGGAGATCGGGATGCAGGAGGGGTGCGGCAAGGGCTCAGGGCAGGAGATCGGGATGCAGGAGGGGTGCGGCAGGGGGCTCAGGGCAGTGGGTTGGGATGTGGGGTGCAGGAGGGGTGAGGAGTAAGGCAGGGGGTGAGGGCAGGGGATCGGGGTGGATGAGGGGTGCAGCAGGCGGTTCAGGGAAGGGGGTCGGGGTGCAGCAGGGGGCTCAGGGCAGGGGGTCAGAGTGCAGGGTATGGCAGGGGTCGGGGTGCAGCAGGGAGCTCAGGGCAGTGGTTTGGGGTACAGGAAGGGTATGGCAGGGGGTCGGGGTGCAGGGTGCGGCAAGGGGCTCGGGGCAGGGGGTCTGACTGCAGGACGGGTTCGGGAGGCAGGCTCTGGCCCGGCACGCAGGCCCTGCCTGCCTGCCCTGCCCCCGCGCCGGGAAGTGGCTGGAACGTGGGGGAGCAAGGGCCCAGGCGGGTGTGTTGCTGTTGCTTCAGACACCGCCCCCAGCATCTCCCATTGGCCGGGAACGGGGAACCGCGGCCAATGGGAGCTGCTGGGGGCGGTGCCTGAAGCAACAGCAACCCCCCCCCCCCCCGCGCCTCTCTTCCCCCACATTCTTTCCACTTCCCGGAGCGGCACGGGGTCAGGGCAAGCAGACAGGCAGGGAGCCTGCCCTGCCCCCGGTGCGCGCCAGGCCAGAACCACTCTAGGTAAACGTTGCGGGAGGGCAAGGGGGCCGCGAGGAGCTTGCAGGCAGCAGAAAATAACCTCACAGGCCGCATGTGGCCCGCGTGTTTGAGACCCCTGCCCATACACCAAGCCACAGCTCACTTTGAGGAGAACAGACGTGCTCACGAGACAGAGAAGCAACAAAGGAGGAAAGAAAGAGCACAACACTCCAGCCAATAGCTGTCTCCTCCAAGATTACACCTGTCACTTCTGTGGGAAAACCTGCAGGGCAAGAATTGGGCTCCTCAGCCACTTAAAAAGTCACCAATGAACCCCTTTGGCAGACATCATCCTCGCATCGAGGGATAGCCGAAGATTATTCCAATTTTACTGATGGGAACTGAAGCAGAGAGACTAGAGACAAAATCCCCGAAGGCATTTAGGTACTTAAGTACACCTCTACCCCAATATAACGCTGTCCTCGGGAGCCAAAAAAATCTTACCATGTTATAGGTGAAACCGCGTTATATTGAACTTGCTTTGATCTGCCGGAGTGCGCAGTCCCTCCCATCCACCCCAGCGCTGCTTTACCGCGTTATATCCGAATTCATGTTATAACAGGATGCATTACATTGGGGTAGAGGTGTATGTTAGAGGATCTGGGTTTAAAGTAGCTTATTCAAGGTCACACAGGAATTCAGTGGCAGGGCACGGAACTGAATTCAGGTCTCCCAAGTCCAAGGATGGCACCCTAACTAAATGGACCATCGTTCCTCTCTAGTTGCCTCTAAGCTGGCACGTGCGACCTTAATTTGGACCACTTGTGCATATGCATTATGATACAATTACATGATCACATACTATTTTTCTCCATACAAACCCAGCCTTATTCGGTGCACAGGCTAGACCTGGTCTAGGAGTAAATCAGGGTCATGTAGTCAAGGAGGCTGTTTGTAGGATCCTTGCCTCATTTGTTGCAGAAGTTGGAAGGTATTGAGTGAATGAGACAAGGGATGGCAGGAACAGAATAAAGGTTTCATGGTTAAGGCAGCTGAATACTGCCCTGGAGAACTGGATTCTATCCCTGCCTATGCCACAGAGTGCCTATGTGATACTAGTTAAATGACTAAAACCAAGTTTTTGTGCGTTCTTCATTTTCTGGGTATGGGGCCTGAGACCCGGGAGTCTGATTTGCAGCAACAATGAGCCCTCACAGCTGCAAAATTGAAGTCAATGGTAACTATGCTTGAATATATTAAGCAGGGCTTTGGAGCAGAGCCGGAGCACAAACCAGTAGGTTTTTGCCTGGAGCTGGAGCGCAGCAATTCAAAAATTTGATTGCTCCCAATCCCTGATATTAAGTGCTAACTTAGTGCTCTGAAAAAGTCAGGTTCTAGACATCTCAAGTTGGGGGAGCCAAAATGAGTGGATACTTTTGACTAATATCTCTGTCCCTCAGTTCCCCAACTATAAAATGGAAATACCCCCTCCTTTCATAGAGGTGTTTTGAAAATTAATGTTTGTGAAGCTCTCCAAAGATAAGCAGAGAAAACATCAATACATTAATAATTCTGTCTTCAGCACAAGGTTTGATTAGTAGTGCAATAAATAAAGCATGGGGCCACATATTGCGCAACAAAGAGCAACACCCTTCTGTGCACTGAACGAGTTAGGGTTCCTGTGGAGAAAACAAAGTATGTGATCAGGAAAAAAGACTGGCATAATGTATACACACAAACAGACAATCAGTTGACCTGCTTGCCAAGACTATTATTTGACCACAGTCAAATACACCAGCAAGAATCCCAATACAGACAGTAGTCTACACTTTTGACTGCATCCTGGTGCCATCTGTTAGCAGCCTACATAAATGTCTTGATTACTCAGCTTAGCTACATGCTAATGCCACCTGTTGGGATTCAGGCAAAAAGTGAACTGAACCTTGAGCTTGTTATTTGGCTGCAATCTTCTAGAACACTGTATATTATATATCATGATGAGATTTTATATATGTTTATTTACATACCACGCCATCAGTAAACATGGCAGTTTACATATCACATTAACAAATTAAAAGACCGCCTCCACACCAAACTGACAAGACATACAGAGATTAACTCAGAACAGAGTGGAAGATGGAGAGTAGGGTTCACAGCCATTAAGCCTCCTCCCCCAACACAGAGAAAACATGTACAGTCATTAAGCTTCTCTCTTAACAAAAGTAGCACAGCTTGAATATGGTTGACATTTACAAATTAACCTAACATTGCTTAAAAAGGGTAATAATTCCATTTTCAGTAACTTCATCTTGTTGTGTTTTGCATTTTTCTGAGTAAGAATAACTCAGTTAAGTAATTTGTTTTTTTTGTAGTTAGGCATATGTATCTAAGGGTATGGCTACACTTGAGAGTTGCAGCGCTGGTGGAGGCTTTCCAGCGCTGCAATCAGTAACTGTCCACACCTGCAGGGCACATTCAGCACTGCAACTCCCTGGCTGCAGCGCTGGCTGTACACCTGGGTCTGCTTGGGGTATAACCATTGCAGCGCTGGTGCTACAGCGCTGCTCATAAAGTGTGGCCACACACCAGCGCTGTTATTGGCCTCCAGGGTATTAGGAGATATCCCAGAATGCTTTTAACTACCGTATTTATCGGCGTATAACACGCACTTTTTTCCCCTGAAAATAGGGGGCAAATGATGTGTGCGTGTTATACGCCGATATAACCTTAACAGGGCCGGCTCTAGGATTTCTGCCCCAGGCAGAAAAGAAAAGCGCCGCCCCCCCCCCAGCGGCGCGGAGCGGCGCCCTAGCCCCTGCCCCACTCCCGAGCAGCGCGGCCCTAGCCCCCCCCCCAGCGGCCCGAGCCCCCGCCCTCTCCCCCCCCCAGCGGCGGGGCCTGAGCCCCGAGCCCCGGCCTGCGCGAGTCCCCACCTCCCGAGCGGCGCGGCCCGGCCCTAGCCCCCTCCCGAGCGGCCCGGCCCGAGCTGCCTTAGCCCCCGCGCCCCTCCAGAGCGGCCCGAGACCCCGTCCTCCCTCCCTCCCCCGAGCGGCCCTGGCCCTAGCCCCCGCCCCCCTCCCGAGCGGCCCGGCCAGAGCCGCCTTAGCCCCCGCGCCCCTCCAGAGCGGCCCGAGACCCCGTCCTCCCTCCCTCCCCCGAGCGGCCCTGGCCCTAGCCCCCGCCCCCCTCCCGAGCGGCCCGGCCAGAGCCGCCTTAGCCCCCGCCCCCCTCCCGAGCGGCCCGAGACCCCGTCCCCGTCCCCCCCCCCGAGCGGCCCTAACCCGCGGAGCACCGCCCTAGCCCCCGCCCCCCTCCCGAGCGGCGCGGCCCGGCCCGAGCCCCCGAGCGGCCTTTTTTACTGTCCTTTTACATTATTTACCTTATAAGTGGTAATAATATTAATAAAACAAGTTCTGAGCTACCCTTATTTTGCTTCAAAGTCCTTTATTTGAAATTTAAGTTTTTTTCCTGAAATTTCCCCCTTAAAATGAAGGTGCGTGTTATACACCTGTGCGTGTTATACGCCGATAAATACGGTAAATTACTCCCTTTGTTTAGTTATGCTGCCTCTGTTTTGTTGTGAACTTGGGGCTCCGGGAGCTGCTTATCTAAAAAACAAACACAGGTCCTGTTTGTCGTGATCAATCTGTAACTGATTGAACAATCAAATGAGATAAACCCACTACCTTGCTGTGAATGAGGCAGGCAGGGGGTTGAGTGTTTGCTTGACGAGAGAAACAGTGGGGGCAGGGATGAGAAAGGGAGTAAGTTGGAGCAGCTGCTTATCTGGTCTGCAGGCTGTTTGCAGTTAAGAGTAAGGGGTCGGGAAAAATTTTCTGATTTTGCAAGGCAGGGAGCTGATGCACAGTGTCGGCTCCAAAAATCCACACTCTCTCTCTCCCCCGGTCCCTGTCACACTGCACTCCACCCCCCTCTTTTGAAAAGCACGTTGCTGCCACTTGAACGCTGGGATAGCTGCCCATAATGCATCACTCCCAACAGCGCTGCAAATGCTGCAAATGTGGCCACACTGCAGCGCTGGTAGCTGTGAGTGTGGCCACATACCAGCGCTTTCCCTACACGGCTGTACGACCAGCGCTGTAACTCCCAGCGCTGCAACTCTCAAGTGTAGCCATACCTTAAGGCTAAGCCTACTGCCTACACTGTCAAGCTGGGAGCATGCCTCCCAACCTGTGCTAGCTCTCCTTGAGCAAACACACATGGCGAACTCTAGTTTGAGTACAGGAGACTGTCTCCCTGCTCTCAGTTTAGGTGCCTGGACTGAGATCCAGCCCAGAACTGCCATTGCAAGGGAAGTTACACTTCAGCCTGGGGCTGAGCAGAACCAGGGCAGACAGAATTTAGTTGCTAAAAATCTAAAGTCTGAGCGTGTATGAATTGAGATATTTCAAAAGTTTATAACTTTGGCAAATTTGAGTGGACTTTTCCGAGGATGGCAAAAGGCACATTCATGATATAAAGGTCACTACCTTGACAAATTTCAAGCCCTAGCTCAAGCATGGGGTACTAGAGCATTCCAAAGAAAAGGGTGCCAAAACTTAACACGGGCAAAGCAATGTATTTTCCTCTAGCCTCATTCTCAGAGACAGCTGAACAATTTTGGCTGAAATTTAAAAAATATATACGTGCCCAAAAAGTAAAAATTTCAAATGTCCCCATTCTGGAATTATTATTATTATTATTTTAAATCTAATGACCAAAACGTTTAATTTGTTAAAGGCTTAAGATTTCAACCACAAATCATGGAACTTTCAGAGACAGATTATCTTACATAATTAGGCAGGCCAAAAAAAAGTTTTTTAAAAGCAACTAGCAAAAAGATAAAAATTAACAGCAAAAGGTGGTGGTTGTTTTTTTAAAAGTATCAGAAGTAGGAAGCCTGCCAAACAATCAGTATGGCCACTTGATAACCAAGGTGCTAAAGGAGCACTCAAGGAAGAAAAGGCTGTGGCACAGAAGCTAAATGAATGCTTTGCATCAGGCTTCACTGAAGATGATGTGAGGAAGATTCCCATGAGCCATTCTTTTTAAGTGACAAATGTGGTTGACATTTAAAAATTAACCTAACATTGGAATTATTACCCTTTTTAAGCATTTTCAGTAACTTCATCTTGTTGTGTTTTGCATTTTTCTGAGTAAGAATAACTCCCAGATTGAGCAGTCCATAGAAGAGCTTTTTGAACAAACTGATCAATTAAAACAGTAATAAGTCACCAGGACCAGATAGTATTCACCCAAAAGTTTTGAAGGAACTCAAGTATGAAATTGCAGAACTAATAACTGTGGTATGTACCTTAAATCATGTACCAGATAGCTGGAGGACTGCTAACGTAATGCCAATTATTAAAAAAGGTTCCAGAGGTAATCCTGCCAATTACAGGCCAGTAAACCTAACTTCAATACAAGGCAAACCAGTTGAAACTTTTGGATAATTCTGTTATTTTCTATTTAGATTAACACAATATGTTGGAGAAGAGTCAACACAGCATTTTGCAGAGGGAACTCATGCCTCACTAATCTACTGGAATTCTTGAAAGTGATCCAATTGACAGAGTATTGGAATTTCAGAAAGCGTTTGACAAGGTCCCACACCAAAGACTCTTAAGCAAACTAAGTAGTCATTGGATAGGAGGGAAGTTCCTCTCATGGATCAGTAACTGGTTAAAAGACAGGAAACAAAGGGTAGGAATAAATGGTCAGATTTCACAATGGAAAGAGCTAAATTGCAGGGTCCCCCAAGGATCTGACTAGGACCTATACTATTCAGCATATTCATAAATGATCTCGAAAAGGGGGGTGAACAGTGAAATGGCAACATTTGCAGATTATACAAATTACTCAAAATTGTAACTAAGTTCAAAGCTGACTACAAAGGGATCTCACAAAACTGAGTGGCTGGAAAACAAAATGGCAAATAAAATTCAATGCTGATAAGTGCAAAGTAATGCACACTGGAAAAAAATAATTACAATTACACATACAAAATGATGGGAGTCATTGTGGACAGTTCTCTGAAAACATCTGCTCAATGTGCAGTGGCAGTCAAAAAAAAGCTAACAATGTTAGGAACATTAGGAATGGATAACAGAAAATATATGTAAATCCATGATATGCGTGCAATTCTGGTCACCTCATCTCAAAAAAGATATATTAGAAATGGAAAAGGTACAGAGAAGGGCAACAGAAATGACTGGGGGTATGGAACAGCTTCCATAGGAGAAGAGATTAAAAAGACTGGGACTGTTCACAGTTTAGAAAAGCGGCAATTAAGGAGAAATTCAATAAAGAAGAGTTATTTACTCTTCACATAACACAAGAACCAGGGATCACTCAATGAAATTAATAGGCAGCTGGTTTAAAACAAAGCATCAAGTATTTTTTTCACCCAGCGCACAGTCAACGTGTGGAACTCATTGCCAGGGAATGTAGTGAATGCAAAGAATAACTGCGTTAAAGAAAGAATTAGATAGATACATGGAGGACAAGTCCATCAACAGCTATTAGTCAAGATGGTTAGGGACGCAACTCCATGCCATGGGTGACCCTAAACCTCTGCCTGCCAGAAGCTGAGACTTGATAATTGCCCTGTTCTGTTCATTCCCTCTGAAAAGATACTGGGCTACAAATACCATTGGTCTCAACCAGTATGGCCATTCTTCTTTTGTTTTTATGCACAGAAACAAAAAAATCCCTCAACACCCAAGCAGCAACATTTTTTGTATTTAAAAAGAAAGGGGGAAAATATATTGTTGAGGTTGACAGACTTGTGCAGAACACCTGCCACTTTGTAATTTGTAATCAGAACAATCAGAGCAAAGAGATTCACATTAAGAAGATCCACATAAAATCAATTAAGAAACTAAAGGAGACAACTAGCAAACTGATCAGGTAGAAACAAAGGAACAGGAAACTGGCCATGAGATTTGATTTGAAGTCAGTGTCCAACAAGAGAGGCACAGCATATAGTCCAGAAAACTAATAATTCATGCCTAATTGTTTAAAACCTTTGGGAAGGTCATTAAAATTAGCAAATACATTTTTTTAAATTTCTTCTGTATCATTTAAAGTGGCTTCTTAACCTTTTCCATACCTTGACCTCACATTACAGCAGAGTTTCAGAACTTTCTACTTGTATCTAGACAAAGAAAAAAGGATGGTTACACCCCCAGGATGAGAACTTGAGATTTATTTAAAGTTACCATACACTTGCTAAACACAGCCGCAAACTTTAGCAATAAAAAAAATATAAATATAAATTTATTTATATTTATATATTTTTTTATTGCTAAAGTTTACAGCTGTGTTTACTGAAATGTATTAGATGCAAAGACTGGTGTCAGTCAAGCTTTTCCACTACAGCGTTTCCAGGGTACACTCTCTTTAAATTCTTTGTATTCAGGCACTATCAGATACAATCATATCTTTTGTGGTAGTTCTAATGGAGTGTTATATAGTCCCTTGATTATGCCTTCCACTGGGATGCCAGGAATAGTTGTCTTATGTGAAAGGATGCCTAGAAGACTGCGGCCATCAAACCGAGGAACTGCAGGCAGCTCCATACTGAGACCTTATAGTTGTAGAACAAGAATTAACTTGGATTTATAGCTTGGTTATCCTCTCTTATATTAGGAAAACTCCAGCTATCCTTCACTGTTGCCAGATACAGTAGATCAGGCAAGAAAGGAAGAAGTCTTTTCTCTATTTATTATTCACACATGCTTTTGAGAACAGGCCTCTTGCTTGACTGCCTCTTTCAAAAAAGACCTCCATCCGTGCCAGTCCGCTGCCGGACCGCCGCCCTGCGCGCCTTCCTCACCCACCGTGTGTGTATCCGAGCCGCCTCCGCCCCATCCACTGAGGCGCTGCCCGCCCGTGCGGTCTGCTTTCTCCCCCTCCCACCCCGGTCGCTGGGACCGCCCTCCCCGCCGCTTCGGCGCGCAGGGAAGGGCAGGGACAGGGAGCTCTCGACGCGGGGCGCGCAGCCGGGATGGCGCAGGGAGGGCCCGGGCGTTGTGCGCGCGAGCTGAGGGCGGTGGCCCCAGTCACGTCCACCTCCCAGGCACACCGGGTCGGAGGGAAACCTCGGATCCCTGGGAGCGAGCGAGGCCGTGGCAGCGGTTTCTCGGTGCGCCTTCTGGAACGATGCCCCCCAAGGTACCGCGGAGCCGGCTGGCGGGTGCCGGGCACCACTGCGCTTGTGCTGTCCATCGCTTGCCCGCCTGCCTGCCCGGGCAGGTAGGCTGGAAGCGGCGGCGGGGGGGGTACGCCCCAACGGGATTGGAACCGTTTCCCTCAACCCAGGAGCCAGGTACCTAGCGCTCTCCGCGAGCCTCCCGGCCTCTCAACTGGAGAACCTCTGCGGACGGGGGGCTGAACCCCCAGATCTCCAGCTAGGGGCTGAACCCCAAGTTCTCCTCCCATGATGCAGTGCTTCCCTGCTTTTTCTGGTCCCAGAATTCAGTGTGGTTCTCTGCTCTCCATTCTGTATGCTAATGGAGATGTCTTAATCTTGTCACCCTTGTCAGGAGGGGTCTAGGTGTGTCTCCCAACGCCCTTCACTGCTCTCTGCAAGTTTTTTTCCTCTGATGGGTTTTGGTTTAAGTAGAGGCTGGGGGGGGCGGGGTGTCTTTCATGAGTCAGGCTGGATACTGCACCCTGGTTCCCCAAGAACACAGAGGTGTCTGGTATCAAGTCCCACCGTTGATGGGGTGCTTGCGGTGAGCGAGTATCCCCATCACATCCTTCCTCCGTGGTACTGGGTCTGATCTTCCATCCATTGCAGCCGCCGCATCAGTTGTTGTATCCAACAAACCAGCAGAACCAGACCAATTGCTAGTATAATTTGGAAACCAATGATCACCACAATGGGGTGAAGTATGATATTTAAAAGACCTGTTGCACTGAGGCTCCACCCAAGCAAAGTCTCCCACCAAGAGTGATGGCCTGTGTTTTTACCTTAATGGGAATGAGACCCATTCCCAGTGAAATGGGGGAAACCTTCCTGTATAGCTCAGGATAGGCATTTAAATGTGGTACAGTCCACAGAGGCACAGTAAACTTAATATCACAATGTCCTCGTCCGTCCCTCCACGAATGCACACCATTCTATTTTGTTGCGAGCACATTCTTCCCATTTCTGGCCAAAGAGTTTTGTCATGGGATCTGCCCAGCATGTTTTCGGTCTGCCCAGCGGTTGCTCGGGGTCTCTGGGGATCCAGTCACTGACGCGGGTTGTCCACCTATTGTCTTGCCTGCAGAATACATGACCCGTCCATTTTCACTTTGTGTCGTACATTGTCTACACTACATCGGTCAACTCTGTATGCCTTCTGATGTATTCATTCGTACATGACCATGGAGCAATATCTTACACATTCGCCTTTCCATTGCTCTCTGGGTGACACCAAGTTTTTCTTCCTCTGCTTTCATCGTTGACCAGCTTTCTGCTCCGTATATCATTACTGGCAGAACAGTGGAGTTAAACAGTTCTTTACTTTTCTTCATGGGAAGTTCATCATCTGTTAGAGATGTCTTTATTTTACTGAAACTTGCCCACCCTACCTTCCTCCTCCTACTGCATTCCCCTTCGAATGCATTGTCTCTGCCCAGCTGCTGATCCAGGTAAATATATTTGTCGACCTCCTCTATTTCTTTCCCGTTTACAGTGATGATTCCTCTGCACAATGCTCATTCTGCATCCACTTCATCTTCGACATGTTCACTTCCAACCTGATATCATCCAAAAGTGTTTGCAGTTGCTGCAATTTGTTCTCCAGTTCTGCTGTGTCCTTTGCCATTATTACACAGTCGTCAGCAAAGAGAAGATGCATTAACTGTTCTCTGTCACTTCTGATTCCTTCTTCCCAGTTCAATTTCTTGAACAGCAACTCCAGTACTGCTGTATACAGCTTCGGTGAGATTGTATCGCCTTGTTTGACTCCTCTACATATAGTAATAATGCAGAGGACATCGAATAATATTATCTCTGTCAAGCAATTGTGATTAATTTCTTCTGGCAGGTGGATATACCTCGGGTTGATTCCGATTGCATTGAGTGCATTGAGTACAGAGTTAATCTCCACCAAGTCAAATGTCTTTTTGTAGTTGACAAATGCAATACACAATGGTACTTTATATTCCTTGCATTTTTAGATGAGCTACCGAACTGAGTGGATATGATCAATTTTTGAACACCCTGAGTGGAAACCAGCTTGAAATGCATGAAAGAAGAGAACAAGATCCTTCTTAATCCCATTGAGTATGACGCAGATGAAGACTTTATACACTTGTGAAAGGAGTGTGATTGGATGGTAGTTGCTCAGCTCTTCTGGATCACCTTTCTTCATCAATAGTATTGTTTTCAATTCCTTCCATGCATCTGGAACACGCTTGCTATTGATGTAGATGGTGAACCGTTGCACCAATGCTTTGAAGAGAGTATCTTCCCCTGCTTTGAGATAATCCGGACAAACATCGTCCACTCCCGGACTCTTCCCTCTCTTTATGTAACAAACTGCATTTTCAATTTCTTCCCACATAATGTCAGGAATTTCTTCTGTAACCTGCTAGCTTGACAATGTATGCTGGACATTGACATGCGAGGAGTAGAGATCATTGTAGAATTTTGTACATCTTGATCAACATTTTCATTTGGGGTTTGCCTCAAGATGACTGTACAATTTACAGTTACCTATCACTTCCTGTTGTGTAGACATTTATCCATCTTACAGCTGTCCTCTCTAGACTTCACTTTTTTAGTTTCTCTTTGAATACTGGCAAAGAGTTATGTGGCACCTTATAGACTAACAAACGTATTGGAGCATGAGCTTTCCCATGCTCCAATATGTGTGTTAGTCTATACGGTGCCACAGAACTCTTTGCCACTTTTACAGATCCAGACTACCACAGCTACTCCTCTAATCTTTGAATACTGTGACAATATCAAATGCCATTCCAAAAAAATCAATATCCACTGTATTACCTCTCTCTATTAAACCAATTATTGTGTAATAACTTGGCAGTCTTAAAAGTCAATGATGACTTGACACTTTCTTCAAATACTCATTTAGTTTTTCCAAATGTTTAGTTGGAAATGTACTAAACTAATAGGTTTATAATTCTTTGCATCATCCTTTGTCACTACTGTTACTCTATTAGCTCTGTACCAAACTTTGGGGACCTTTCTTGTCCTCCAACAGCATCTGAATAGAATTGATAATGGTTCCAATTCTGAAGCCAATTCCTTTAATACTCAAGTGGATTCCATCTGGCTCTGCTGATTTAAATATGTTCCATCTCCTCCAGATATTTCTTCACTTGTTCATTAACAATTTGATCAGCAACTGCTTCTTATATTTGATACTTTATTGAATTATTTAGTAAAACCCAAAGCAAGATACAGCTGTAGATCAGCCATTTCCCTGTCCCCTGTAATTTGTTTCCTTTCCCTACTCAGTCACCCTACAATTTTTCCTCCTACAAATTTAAAACTAAATTTTGTAATTTGCCTCCTTTATAATGTATTTGCTTGACTGTTTCCTTTACTCAACCTGATATAGTTTCTTCTTTTTTATTCCAGTACTACTATTCTATTTCTTTTTATTCTAGTACTAATTTTTTCAGAATAAGGGTCTAAAATAGGACCATAATCAGCTCTCTACATTGGGGTTTGTAGTTTGTGTGCTTTCAGATGTTCCACCTAGTCTACACCTTCTGCTCTTAAAATAACTCATTTCCTTTTAGCTTCTCAAACTCTGCCTTCTTGAAGTCCATCATTTTTTTATCTTGTGTACTGCATTATTATGAAGAACATAATAGCAGCTTACATTGCAGAGTCAGCAACACTTTTCAGCTGAGAAGCTCTAAACACTTTACCAACATTAAGCAACCCTCCCTAAAAAAATCATCTGTGAACTAAGTGATGCAGATATAGAGGGGTCATACTTCACTGATATGCAGCAAATCTACACTGCTGTCACATTCTCTGTGGGGCTGTATCTTGGGACAATCTGGAGCTGAAACTAGTGCAGAATTCCACAGCCTACTTAAGTTATCTCAGGAGTATTTTACACTATTGTTTCAGGAACCATGCTAGCATCTAATAAGCTTCCAGATTTAAAATCATCACACTGAATTCACTTATAAAATTCTACATGGTTCGGGACCTGCATAGCCTCAAATTTCCTCTCCACCCCTGAAACTATGGCAATTTGTTAAATCAGTACAGATGTGCAAGCTCCTTCAATATAAAAAAGGGGACTCCTTGCAGGGAATTCTGTATAAAGAAGTCCTCTACTTTGGAACTTGCTCTCCCATCTTCACAGTCCCCCAAAACCTAAGTTTATTATCCTTGTGGGCATGCTACAAAGCCTCTTTTCCACCAATCCCCAGTACCCCATCAGGTATTTGGGAAGGGGGAAGGCTGGAAGAGTACCGAGGATATTTATTTATGTATGGACAGTCCATCACATTAAACTATAACAGTGGTTCTCAAACTTTTGTAGTGGTGACCTTTTTCACAGAGCAAGCCTCTAAGTGCGACCCACCTTATAAATTAAAAATATTTTTTATATATTTAACACCATTATAAATGCTGGAGGCTGACAGCTCCTGACCCCCACCTGGAATAACCTCGCAATCCCCTGAGGGGTCCCAACCCCCAGTTTGAGAACCCCTGAACTATAATGTTTATTTGATTTATATGATAGGCATCCAGAGCCTATAATATGCCTATTGATATTTTTATTTATTAGAATCACAACACTGTACATCAGTTTTTCTCCCCCTTACCCAGGACTGCAATCAGTCTTGGGTTCTTTTTATCTGAAGTAGATGAGAGTCTCTAACTCACCAATTCTGTTTCTCGCATCATCTTAGATAGACTTATCCAGAAAAAAAAAATCTAAATAATGACCAGAGCTGAGCCGGTTTATCTTGAGATCTTACCAGATTGCAGTAATGGAGCCAGACAGCATTGATGCTGAACATCAGTGGAGAAGGGGGAACAAGAGACACTAATGACATGTCTATACTAGAACTTAAGTCAACCTATGTTGGGTCGACTTACAACCACCCCAGTCCGACTCAGAGCTGGAAGCCCAGGCTCGCCTTCCTCCCCTAAGGACAAGACATTTCCTTCGTGTGTGCACAAACATGTCAGGAGGAGGAGAGAGAGTCAGCATATGTCTATGGCTTGGTCTTTTCTGCTTTATTCTGAAGATGAACAGGGGACACAGCATTGCTTAATCATTTCCCCCTTTGGAATAACCTTGCTTCCAAGGGGGCAGCGAAAACGGGTTCAGATTGCTCTGAAAATATTTCCAGTAGTGAGTACACTCCCTTGTCCCCAAAAAATCTGGACTTCTTTGTCTCTCTTCCCTCACATGGAACCTTACTAGGCCTCTCAAAGAAGGTACTAGCCTGAGACACAAGGACAGGCTTCACAGAAGCTCTACTACTCTCCACTGCATGGGATTTACATGGGCCAGATAGGTCTATTTTTCTGGGAGCTCTCAGTCTGGGATAAGGGTAGTGATCCATGTGCGCACTACAGAGGTGGCAGCAGGGGGAAGGAGCTGGGGCCTAAAGTCCCTTACTGCACTCAGATATTGGCAGCATCCACGGCGTGGTCAGTGCCCTCCATTCGCAATCTAGAGGGAAGCAGAGGGAGAGGATGCAGCTGAGCTCCGCACTCAGATGTGGCTGTTAGTGCTGGCTATATGAACTCAGGTGCGATCTTCCATTTGAGATGAAGGGGGGGCTGTTTGTCCTGGAACCAATTTTTTTCCAATGCTACCAGCCTCCCTTCCTGACTAGGAAGGTGGAAGAGAATGGAGGGGCAGCGAAAAGGAGATTCCCCACCCAGCCCGGGCTGCATCTTGCCCAGCAGAGCCAACATCTCCAATCCTACTGGGATATTCCTAATGTGTTTCAGCAGGTTTTTACTGTTCTCAAATTACAATCTCTCTTACAAACTATGTGTATAGATTCACATATGGTACTATATGAACATTGTATAAGAGCTACACATTATAGGCTGTGATAGAACGATTTAAGTATACTGCAACCGTAAAGTTTTAAAATTCACATTTTTAATTGCCATATAATATATGGATACCCCATTGCAAATGAGCTACACAAATACTTTACATTTTAAATTTTGAAAAAACACTTTAACTTAATTTAATCTAAGAGCATATGTTGCTCATTTGAAAATTAAAAGTAGCTTTTAAACTGAGTACACCAAGTAAACACTGAAAAGCAATGTGTAAGAAGTTTAGTCCTCAACCCACTGTGAAAAGAACGGCACAGTCAAATGCACACTGGATTCCCAGTTTTGGACAGTGGACTTCTGCATATCTTCCTACATGCCTGTTCATATGCTTGATATCTGAGATGACAGATCAGTGACTGCTTGCTTGTCAATAGTGCATAATATCTCATGCAACACATCTATGAGAAGGGAGGACATGATATTAATATTAGTACTCCTGATGTAACAAAGGAAAATTTCTCACCAGCAGGATTGGCTTGAGTCACTACATTTTCATGAAGTAGTTACAAAAGTTTCTAGTATAGCAGGTGCATCATATTTGTGCTCAATAGTCTCTGCTTTTTGAACAGGTAGGGGAGAACAGTAAATGCCTACTGCTTTTCCACACTGTAAGCAGAACAGGTTGCAAATACCTGTGCAAAGCTGTCGGCTAGCTGTGGACTTTGTTTTCTGATCTCCTCTATGCTAGATACATACAAACCAGCCTGTGAGAGGCTTGGACAGAGGTTAAAAACATGTAGGAGGTAGAGAACACACCCTGTCTATAGCAATAGGAGAGCAGATAGAATGTAATTTTCAGAAAAATCTCTCAAAGAAATAAGTTAAAACTGGCAAAGTAAGGGAACTTTCAAATTGGATCAAAACTGACCCATCTCTTCTCTCCTCTTGAAGGTTTATCTTTATAAAAAAAAGTTTAAGCAATTGACAGACTCAGACAACTCAATTTAGTGAGGTGTAAAGAATTTTCTAGATATTCTCCAATACAGCCCAGAAGACTGACATTGGGCTACAATATGGAAATGTACAAAATAAAAAGGTATAACAGAATTTGGAATATTTACCTGTGGGGGTGTTCATCACACTACCCAGCTTATCATATTCCTTTGTTGGTGGGCCAGGCAACTGGGAAGAGTAACTTATGCAGGTGATGTGATTAACAGTAGAATGGAAAGGGGAAAAAAAAGTGTATTTTAGCATTTTTTGGCATCTGTGTTACACTGTTGACTCATATTTAGCTAGTGGTCATAGTTGACCACCAGACCCTTTTCTGCGGTCCTTCTTCCTAGGCAGTCCTTTCCGATTTAGTATGTGTGCAACTGATTGTTCCTTCCTAAGTGGAGTACTTTGCATTTGTCCTTATTGAATTTCATCCTATTTACTTCAGAACATTTTTCTCCAGTTTGTCCAGATAATTTTTAATTTTAATCCTATCCTCCAAATCACTTGCCACCCCTCCCAGCTTGGTATCATTCTCAAACTTTAACAGTGTACTCTCTATGCCATTATCTAAATCAGGGGTCTCAAACTCAAATGACCAGGAGGGCCACAGGAGGACTATTACATTGGCCCATGGGCCGCATTACTGACACCTCCCGTCGGCCGCCCTCGGCCCCGCCCCTGCCCTGCCTCTTTCCACCCTTGCCCCCATTCCAACCCCTTCCCCGAAATCCCCACCCCACTCCGCCCCCTCTCTGCCCCCAGGGAGTGCAGGAGTGGTGTGGGGTGGGGCAAGGGCTCAGGGCAGGGAGTTGGGGTGTGGGGTGCAGGAGGGCTGAGAGGTGTGGCAGGGGGTCAGGGCAGGGGATCAGGGTGCAGGAGGGGGCTCAGGGGAGTGGGTTGGGGTGTGGGGTGCAGGAGGGATGAGAGGTGTGGCAGGAGGTCAGGGCAGGGGATCGGGGTGCAGGAGGAGTGTGGCAGGGGGCTCAGGGCAGTGTGCTGGGGTGTAGAAGGGGTGTGGGGTGTGGCAGGTGGCTCAGGAAAGGGGGTTGGGGTGCAGGAGGGGTGCAGCAAGGGGTCAGGGTGCAGGGTGCGGCAGGGGGCTCAGGGCAGTGGTTTGGGGTGCAGGAGGGGTGTGGCAGGGGATCAGGGTGCAGGGTACGGCAAGGGGCTCAGAGCAGGGGGTTCGACTGCAGGAGGGGCTCGGGGGGCGGGCTCTGGCCCGGCGCATACTGGGGGCAGGGCAGGCTCCCTGCCTGCCTGCCCTGCCCCGCCCCCGCGCCACTCTGCTCCGGGAAGCGGCTGGAACATGGGGGAGCAAGGGCACGGGGGGGGGGGGTTTGCTGTTGCTTCAGCCACTGTCCCCAGCACCTCCCATTGGCCGGGAACGGGGAACCGCAGCCAGTGGGAGCTGCTGGGGGGTGGTGCCTGAAGAAACAGCAACACACACCCCTGCGCCTCTCTTCCCCCACGTTCTTTCCGCTTCTCGAGCGGCACGGGGGCAGAGCAGGCAGGGAGCCTGCCCTGCCCCGGTGCACGCCAGGCCAGAGCCGCTCTAGGTAAATGCTGGGGGAGAGCGAGGGGGCCGCAAGGAGCTCGCGGGCCGCGTGTTTGAGACCCCTGATCTAAATCATTGATGAAGATTTGCTATAATACTAATGTAGAGGGACTAAAAAAAGTCTATTCCAATGCAATAAAAGTGAACTTGGATCTTCCCAGATTCTGGCATGATTCAACTAAGAGGACCTCCAGGAGCCACCCCAGCAAAGTTTTCACAAACCAAGATCATAGTATCATCCAGTGTAGAGCAACAGGTAGGGAGAAGGAGGAAAGGTTTTCCCCAAGACCAAAGGAAGTGTTACAAGGAAGAGATAAAGCAGGCTGATATGAGAAACTTGGAGCACTTACCTGTGTGGACTGCCTGCTAGCAGCAGCACATAGGGAGAACAGGCTGAAGCACATTTGCTCTTGGGTCTACAACATGTCACCATGCTGAAAACCCCTTAGAATCATAGAATATCAGGGTTGGAAGGGACCTCGGGAGGTCATCTATTCCAACCTCCGCTCAAAGCAGGACCAATCTCCAGGCCCCTAAATGGCCCCCTCAAGGATTAATTTACAACCCTGGGTTTAGCAGGCCAATGCTCAAACCACTGAGCTATCCCCTTAAAAGTAGGAAAGGCACGGAAAGAGCCATATAACGCTAAAAAAATATTTGTTTTTGTTTTTTTGTTTAAGTTTCTGGGCATCCTACTGAAAGGATATATTACCAGAAAACTGACTCAAGTTAGCCAATTGCTAACTGAAATTTGATAGCATCATTTAAGTAATTTATCCCAAAACATCTTTATGTTTCTATTTAAAAGTTAAGTTAAAAAAAATCTAATTACTATCTCCATTTGAAGACACTAATTGCATGCAGCACTTCTTCCAAAAACCAACGTCCAGCAAGGCTTGCATAACTAACTTGGTGGACTTTATGAAAGCAGGTCAATCATGTGGTTACCTTACAAACCTCTTCAGAGAAAACATGCAACCTTTCTGCTCAGGACAGTGCTTTCACATGAAAAGCAGAATAACTATGCCCCTTGCTTTGTATGCCTCCAATGTGCATGATTTCATCCATCATGTCATATGATAAATTTTTCAAATGCACCTAAGTGATTTTGATGCCTTTGAAATTTTTTCCCATAGACCCCTGGTTCTCAACCGGGGGTCTGTGGTGCAGGTTCAGGGAGTCTACTACTTCCTTGGGCCTATGAAAAATTAATTCACTTTAGGGATGACAGACAGGTTGCCACCTTATCCATTGTGACCTATTGTGACCAGGGTCCCAATGAGGAGCCAGCCGAAGTCACTCAATTAGGGTGAGCTGCAAAGAATGAGGCAGAGAAACCCCAAAGTTGGTGGATAATTCAATACTTAGATTTACCAAGCCAGCACTAAACAGTTTCTGTTATACCTTACTGGCTATTCAGAAGTCCAAACAACACAGTCCCCTTGAAGTAACCCAGCCTCAGGCCTCCATCCAGGTACCCAAGTCAAATATGAAGAAGATTTCTGAAAATCTTATTTCATCATATAAAAGAAAAGGTTCTACCAATCCCAAAGAAGCGGACACATTACCTCCCAGGTTAATGAATATTCCAGATCTTACCTGAATACACGCATACAACCAATTCTTATTAACTAAACTAAAATTTATTAAAAAACAAAGAAGAGAGAGTATGGGTAAAAGATCAATATACATACAGACATGAGTTCAATTCTTGAGGTTCAGATACATAGCAGTGTTGAGTCTGAACTTTTGATGATCTTAAACTTAACCCAGACTTGATGTCTCTGTCTGAAACTTTTAATCAAAGCTCTGACCTGCGAACTACTCATGACACCCCCCCTCCCCTTAAGTAGCCATCTCCCCTTTTGTCTTTTTAAATTTACATTTTAACCTGTTTTATCCTGTAGAATCTTGATTGATTATGCATGACCATTATGATCTGTTAATCACTTTGTTTACTTCTGTGTATAAATATTGATGCTCACCCCTAATAAACTTGCCACACTTACTCCGAAGCCTTTTAAACTAAGGATAGTGTGAGCCCGTTGATCAACGAATTGGTGTCTGGTCTCTGACAGATTGTGAGCCCCATACCAACTCCGCACGAACTCGGGTGCTGGAGAGGTGAGTAAGGACTTGCTTTTTACCTAACAGCAGAGATGGTGAGCTTTGTAGTTGCAAAGGAGTTCCTTTAAAATTTAGTTCCTAAGTTATTGTCCAGTGTCCAATATTATTTCAGGATGGGCGAGTCAGAACTGGGATCTAAATTCCTTGTGGCTTAGGCTTCCCCTGCATGAAACCTCAAGCAGATCTGAGATAAACAGGACCAGGACCCAAAGGTCTTTTACACAGTTTTCTAGCCCCCACTTGACCATACATCACTGGGTAAATAGAAAACAGAAGATTACATCAAAAGCCTAACCACCACCAGTAATTAATTTATCCATTAAGCAGTTTATCACAAACTTTAAAGAGACATAGAGACAATGACATTATTTCACACAAAATTCATCTAAATGTTAATATTCCCTTTTGATCTCTAAATCATTAGCTATGGTAACAGACAGGAACTGTCTGATTAATTGTGTGTATCTTAGATGCTACCTATGTAATATCACTTCAAACAATAAAGGTTTGCATTTCAAAGTTCTAGCCTACCTAGCCATAGAATAGCCCTAATTACCATTTCTAACATGTCTTTAAAGGTCTGCTTTGGGTTAGGCAAGCTGTTTAACCCTTTCTGGCCATGAGTTATATTATGTATAAGATTCATTGCAATTATATAACAGTGGTAGCAATAACGATTTGCAAGGTTACATTTTAATTAGACAATGTTACACCTATGATTTAGGGTCTATCAGTAATTTATGTTTATGGTAAGAAATTAAAATGTTTTAAAAAGATCCACATTCAAGCTGCATTCAGACGAGATTGAGACTATGATTGATCTACACACAGTTTTTGTACTGCTATATCAATTTAGAACAAACAAATTAAAAGTGGCAAAACCCCAAATATGGGCAGTTATATGGGTACAAGCCCTTGAAGTAGTCAGCCAGAAGGCTTGAGATAGCTCCTACATAAATGAACAAATGGCACAGAGCAAAAAAGTTAATCATTGTACTTATCTCAAGGAAATGGAAGTCACCGGGGCTTTGGGTTTACCAGTCTGGAGAGACAGTAAAACAGAGGGAAACATCCAGATATAATGGAGAATAGTCATGTGGCCTTCCTCCCAAGCAGTATTCCTAATCAAAAATTTGCTTTGTGCTAATATTAATGAAACCTTACAGCCATATTTTTCCCCTCTCTGTAACTTATCTAAGAATGCCTTATTTAGCTAGTTTATGAGAAGTCTAACTCTAGTTACGTCAACCAAACTGTTCCTTTTAATTCCACTTTTTTTTTGTTGTTGTTAAAATTACTGCTTTAGGGATAATTTCATGCCGATGTACCCAAAGGATAAAGCCCCATAATTCTACAGGTGCTTAAGAGTAAAGAATTTCTGGAACCTGTGCCACCTGCACTCTCAGTCATGGGCAAAAGTATCCTATCCCAGTGATTTGTATTACCGTCAGACTGTGCAAGCGAGGACAAAATCTGGAAGACCAAGGACAAGACAAGTGGATGAGGGAACTGGTCACATCTGTGTAAAAATGCAATACTGTGGATCAGTACAGTTGACCTTTAGAAAAAACTTCACAGCATTACCCAGAGTCCCTCATTTTTAACTCTTATTTCTCCTCACTTCCCCTGCCCCTTTGTTTTCTTAGGGATTGTACACGTCAACATTGTGACACAAACACAGGTAAAGCTGTTACACCCTAAAGCAGTGGTTCTCAACCTTTTTTTACCCAGTGATCCCTAAACTTAAATAGACAAACCAGCGGACCCCAATCAATGGTGATGTCAGGGGGGGCACGTGACCTCACAAAACCTCCACCCACCCCCCCAGATTTCTGCTTTCCAGTTGGCCCTGCTCCGTGAAGTGCTGATGTAGCAGAGCAGAGCAGTGGTGTCTCTCCTTGGCTAGCTGCTGCCGGCTTATGGAGTCAATGGCAGTGATGTTACAATTTTTGGTTGCACCCCGCAACCCAGAGAGGCTAGGTGACCCACTTAATGTGAGTCGGGGGTGGAGGTGGAGCTCCTTCCCCAACCCCCGTCTCCTGGGGCTGAACCCTGAGCTCCGACACGCAGAGTTGAAGCTCTGAAACCTTCTCGCAGACCTCCAGGTGGCCGCGGACCTCTGGTTGAGAACCAGTGCCCTAAGAGTCAGTTTGTATAATTTCCTGAAATTTGTAGCATGGTTTGGAAATATAGAAGGTTGTGATAATTATATATTTACTAGTAGTAGTACTGTATCAGGTAAGAGGTTTTTTTAAGAAGCTGTAGCAGCAGCATTCTGAGCTCACATCTCATTACTTCATTACCATTAGCCTGTCTATGGTATTTAGGCACAGCCACCTCTTTCAAAGTTTACATGATGGTTCAAGCCAACTACTTTCTGGTTCCACTAACTGCATAAACATGCAATAAGTTTAATACTTTTAGGAGCAACAGAACAAGTGTCTTCAAAACCTGGGAGTGCAATTTTGAACAAAAGATTTTTCTGAGTTAAAACAATGATTTGTGAGCTAGTGTAAAATAATGTCTGCAAGTAAAGATGTAAAGGGCTAATAAAACTTCTAAATCATTCTTCCCCCAACTACCTCCACTCTCCCTCACAATATTCACCTCCCCCCTTACTCAGCAATGTTCATTACCGGTCATTAACTGTATTGTGCACAAGTTTAACAGACACTTACTAGCCAGAGGCAGGTGTAAGAGAAGAAGCCCTCCTTCTCTCCCCCTCCACCCAATCTTGTAAGATCTCACTCAGGTAAGAAGCCAGGCACATCTCATCCCTATGCACTAAAAAGGGCAGGGTAAAGCTTCCTACTTCCACACACAAGCCTAGAAGCATCATCATTAGGGGAAGAATCCTATCTTTCAATTCTGGGCAGAAGCAATGAAGTTGACCAGTTTCCTGTTAAGTTTACTCTGCTGTAGAAGCAGAATGAGAGAATCTGAGAGAGAAGATAAATTCCACTGTACATTGGTTAGTGGGCAATTGCAGTTTTTAGAGTTATACACAAAGGCATAATACTGTAAAATTATCCTAAACAACAAAAAAGTTAAACATTGAAATTCTCTTGTTTACCCCCCACTGACCTATCTGATAGAAAAACTGCACACAGTGTGACCAATTCCTTGGGAGGGAGCAGTTTGTATCTCAGTGCTGTTTCAGGCTGGCCGCAGACAAAGTTGACACTGTCTATAATGTTGACATTTTCAAGGGGTTTGTTTCCTGCAGCCATGAGGGCTAGTTTTGTTTTGTTTTTTAAATGTATTCGAGTTTTGATTTTGAAGTACAATACTGCAGAAAACCACAGATTCCATGGGAGAATTCCTGTTGCATGGCAATAGGAAGAAAAGATGCTGAATCTGAACGTATCTCCTTGAATGGAGAACAGCCTAGAACTTGTCTGAACAGCAGTGAGTGGAAAGCCTAAGCAGAAGAGCTCTCTCAAGATACTCCAGATAATGTTACTGGTATATGTTCACATGAATGAATACACAAAAAGTGATGCTATGAAAAAAAAACCTGGAGGCCAACGTGAAGAAAGCTAGAGATTGCTGTGACAAAGCAGATTCAAGACATCAAGCAACTGCAGACTAAAAAAAGGAAGCGCCTGAAATGAAAGTTGGCACAGGAACAAATCTATGGCTTTACAAGGGAGAATAAAAAGGTATTAAAATACACTGAGACCCAGAGTGAACATGAAGTTCTGATGGCAAAGACAAGAGGAAAATAAAACTGCTGTGGGAGAAACTCTAGATGTGCACTGATAGATTCGTCTTCCTGATTCCGTGTGTTTTCTTTTTGAATTATCTCTTGCTTTCCACTGCAGGTCATTCAAAGACAAGAAAAAAAATGGAGGGTTTTGGGGGGTTTTTTTAAATGGAGGAAAGACATGCACAAAAATACAATCTTCTTGGATCACCTTGTATGTAAATTACTATGATCTGGAGACATTTTAGTAATGTTTCAAAAATAGTCCTTAAAACCATTGGGAATAAGTGGACCAGAAGCCTTTAGAATGTGACCTCAGCAAGACCAACAACCATTGAAGGTAGTCTGCAGGACTGTAATAGTTAGAACAATCTCACCATGACAACAAAGTAATAGGAGTTTATTAGCCCTAGTTGGATTTGTAAAGTAGTTGGGAAGGAACCCAATGTGTGTCACTTTAAAGCTCCATTCATCTTTTCTGATAGAAGTGGACATAAAGGAGCCAGTGTAATACTGTTTACCCACTTCATTTTATGATACATACTCTCTCAAATCCTGCTACCAGAAAATGTCTGGGCAAGGCAAAAGTCGCTTCTCTTTGTACAAGTACAGAAGAACAGAACGTGGAGGAAAGCCTCAGTTCAAGCTGCCTTTCCTCTACAGATCTGCTCAAGACTTTTCTGCCACCACTAACCACTGAAGAAGGATAGAAGGAAACAACATTAGGAAATGAAAGAAAGTGAAATCTTAAAAAAAAGATTTGAAGTTCACCTCAAAACCTTTTATTATTACAGATATGCACAAAGAGCTCATTTTTTATTACAGGCGTCAAACATTCCTTCTACTTAAAATGGGCAATACCACTGGAAGTGATAACTATAACCAGAGTGAATTTTTAAAATGCATCCACTGTGTGCCTTTTATGGAACATTTTCTTAGGCAGATTAGGAATAAAATGGTTTAAAATAGCCTTCAACAAAACACATTTAGATATACAACATTCCATCAACCAGCATATGCAGATGTCCCTTGTATCACTGCACATTCCAGCACTACATCTACGTTAATTAAGAGAATCCAAGCACTTTTCGGAGACAGGCATTTCTCTTCCCTCTGCCCCATAGCTGGGTAAAAAAAGGATGCGTAAGTGATTTTCCCAGGGTCACAAAGTAAGTTCATGGCAGAACCAGGAAAACAGGAGTTTAGACTCACAGCTTTCTGATCTAGGGCAAAATTTTCAAAAGCACCTTAGTGATTTAGGAGCCTAAGTCCCATTTTCAAAAGTGACTTTGGAGTTCGACTTAATTGAAGCTTTGGCTCCTGAGTACTTAAGTATCCAGGAGCTTTTGAATGCCTAATTTTTAGGCAACTTCCATATTAAGCCTTAAGATGGTGTACTTCATATGAACTAAGTATGCTAAAGAAAAAACAGAGAAGCAGGTAGTGATCCCTAAGTTGTTGGTTTCTTCACTCTAACCCCAAACAACTGAACTGTGCTCAGTTCTCACACAATAAAATTCAGCAGGGAGACACCAAGCATGGAAAGTTTTTGCTCAGTCATAGGTGCCGACTCTGAGAGTGCTCCGGGGCTGGAGCACCTATGGGGAAAAATTAGTGAGTGCTCTGCACCCACTGGCAGCCAAGCTCCCCTCAACTCCCACCCCAGCTCCTCCTCCTACCCTGAGTGTGCCACGTCCCCGCTTCTCCACCTACCTCCCAGCTTTTCCTGCCCGGCTGCTGCCAAACAGCTGTTTGGCAGCATTAACACACTCCAGGAGGAAGGGGAGGAGCAGGAACGTGGCACGCTCAGGGGAAGAGGCAGGGAAGAGGCGGGCAGGGATTCGGGGAAGGAGTTGGAATAGGGGCAGGGAGGGGGATGAGTTGAGACAGAGACTTTGGGGAAGGGATTGGAATGGGGGTGATGGGGGGGAAGAGGCGGGGCGGGGCCTCATGGAAGGATGGGGGGGGTCGAGCACCCACGGGAAAGAGGGGAAGTCAGCGACTATGTGCTGAGTAGGAGGAAGTTTAAAAAACTATAACTGAAAATGGGAGGCTAGAATAAAAACCATATACAATCTTAACTTCCTTCATTAGACAAAAATCCATGCAATTTTTTAAAAAAAGAGCTCTACAGCTCTACAAAGATTGATATTTGGCAGTTTTTTCTCATTGAGGAAAAGGATCTGTGTGTGCTCCAGTGAAACACTGACCTACAGAGAGAATCTGATGTTTAAAGAAAGTGAGAGGAATCTACAGTATTAATAGATCTTTCAGCCTCTGCTGGAGGTGGCAGCTTAGCATTTTAATCAGGACTGGCCAGATCTTCATCCTCAGAAGCAGCAGAGTGGCCTGAAGTTTATCATGTGGATTTTTATATCAGACCGTAAAAACTCAGGTTCTGTGTATGCACTGAAGAACTCGCAATACATTTGACATCAGGTAGGGCTGTGTCCATGTCATTGTGCCCAACCTCCGTCATCTCTGTTTGTGTGTACCAAAATTTAAGGTGCCCTGCTGCCATGAAGAGGCTGGTGAAATTCCATGGTATACAAAGGACTGAAGTGTTCTATAAATGTAATAAATGCATATACTAGCTCATTGGGACAGCTGCTTCCCATGAAAGTAATTTAACCTATTAACATGAATATAACTGTTGCTTAATAGAAGAACTATTAGCATAAATTTAGCTGGTACCAAATAATTTGAGATTAACTAGATGCTAACTTGGTGTCAAATTCTAAGATGATTTTTTAAATAAACAGAAGGCCAAATAAAGTTAATGGGGTATAATTTACTTAAAGCTTCAGTCAAGGAAGGCAGGGTTCCACACAGATCTTCCCAAATACTTCCTGATTATGGTACATACACATTCTATTTGCAGTATTTTGTAAGCTAGTTCCGAACAATGGAAACTGTAACTGTAAGCTCCTACTATCCACTTTTAAAAAGATATTACTGGAAAAAAATAGGTATTCAAAACTAATAGCGGACCATATGCAGGAGTCCAAGTAGGATGGCAGCTCCAGTACACAGTACCAGCAAGAGATTTTTAGCAGGTGCAGTGTACTGGAAAAACTTGGGAGGCTAGCCTCCCCACTCCCCCAGCCCACTTTGGAGGAGAGGTGGACCTGCACTGTGCTCTAAAGCAGAACAGGGGTAGGGAGGGCATTCATTTTTATATGGGTTTAACAGCATAATACATATGCTAACAAACTTTATTTAAGTTTTGTTAGCATATGTATTGTCTGGGCTGGCCTTACCATGAGGTGAAATGAGGTGGCCCCTTCAGGTGCCAGACTGGGGGTGGGGGGGCACTAGGACCCAGAGTGTAGAAAATTGTGTCTGCTGCTGGTGCATATGTATTCTCTCTGCTCTAGATGCACGGAGATGGAGGAGTGCTGTGCTGGAGGAAGGAGGACACAAGAGACATAATAGGCAGGCAGGAGAAAAGGTCAGAGGGAACAACAAAAAGCAGCAGGAGCTGCAGGGAGAGACAGGAGATGGAGCTCTTATGTACCTTTCTAGCACCCCCAAGAGCATGGACTGATTAACACCAGCTTCTCAGGGAGCTTCCTGTTTCCTGCGGCTTCCCTGAACACACTTGAGGAGAGAAGACAGTCAACTGAAGTAGTAGGAGTCAGGCCCTTAAAACGCTGAAAGCTTCCCTCACTCAGGCCCTGCTACCAGCCTACTTATTTGTCCCCTTCAACTGAGTGTTGAGAGCCAGTATAGCTGGCACAGAACAGCAGTCATGAGTGAAAGAAGAGAACACCCCTCTACGGCAGCATTCAGAAAAAGAAAGCAAGCAAAGGAAGCTTTTCTATCTACGCAGGAAGGAGCTCTCCTGAGATACAGAGACAAATGTTCATGGTGAACCTTTCGGCCCCAGTGAGGATATGAGTGGTGAGGAAATGCCTGATCTTCCAGTTAGTCAGAGTGCAGGTGACCTGGCAGCTACTGCAGCATCCATATCTCCATCTCAAATGGATATAACCAGGCACACTCCTGAAGAAGAGTGTGGTAGAGGCGCAAGAAACAGCTGCTGCTGAGTTTAGTTCCTTAAGTCTAGATGATCCAGGACTGTGGATCCACTTGAGCAGTAGCCTGAGGGACTTCCTTGTACTACATGGGCCACAGCGAGTGAAAAACTTCATGTTCCCCAAAGACAATGAAAATAGAAGTTTCCATCCAACACATTACCGGCGTGAAATCCCCAATGGTGACAAAGTGAAGAGGCCATGGCTTATGTACTCAAAAACCCAGAATGCTGCATACTGTTTTTATTGCAAACTCTTCCAGTCTAATGCTCCAGCCACATTGGGTTTTACAGGAACAAAGGACTGGAAACATCTGGCTAGAAATCTGGCATGCCAGGAGAAGGCATCAGAGTAACAAAAACAGAACCTAGTGAAAATGTCCCTGCAATGATGACTGTCAGAGAGCATCTAGAATTTATTGGCATTGATGATACTACAGGAGCTGGGATGACAAATGTGCTTCTTAAAAAGCTGGAAGATACGGGAGTTGCGATAGCTGACATGTGAGGTCAGGGCTACGATAATGGTGGCAACATGAGAGGAAAGAACAGAGGAGCACAGTCACAGATCCAAGAGTTAAACCCTTGAGCTTTTTTTGTCCCATGCAGTTCTCATTCATTGAACTTGGTGATCAGTGATGCAGCATCAGCTTCTAGTGAGGCTGCTGAATTTTTAATGCAATTCAAAGCATCTCTGTATTTTTCTCTGCATCAACTCATCGATGGCAAATTTGGAAGCAACATCTGGGAACATCCTCTCTGACACTGAAACGACTGAGTGCCACACCATGGGAAAGTCGAGTGGAGGCGATAAAGCCTATCAAACACCAAATTGGGAAGATAAATGATGCCATAGTTGCCATTATGGAGGATAATGCTAAGACAGGAACTGTTCGTGGGAGAACAATGGCAGAGGGAAATGGAATCACCAGAAACATACATAACTTCAAATTTCCTTTTGGCTTAGTGTTGTAGCATGACATACTGTTTGAAATAAATGTTGTAAGCAAGAGACTCCAAGGCATTAACCTTGATATATCTGGAGCAATGGAACAACTGGACAAAGCAAAGTCATACCTACAGTCTTACCGGTCAGATGAGGGATTTCAAAACGTTCTGAAGAGTGCACAGAAATTGGCAGAGGAACTTCACACTGAAGCTATTTTCCCACTCATTCAAGAATACAAGAATCACTGAAGAAGACGACATTTTGATTACGAGGCAAGAGATAATCCCATAAGAGACCCCAAACAACAATTCAAAGTTGAATTCTTTAATCAGGTGCTAGATTGTGCAATACAGTCAGTTGAAGAACGTTTCATGCAGCTCAAGGAACACAGCAGTATATTTGGGATGTTGTATGATATTCCAAAACTCCTCACTATACCTGAAGACGACCTACACCAGCAATGACATGCGTGATATTGATGCGAGTGATTTAGGTGATGAACTGAAAGCGCTTTCAAGATACATTTCAGCAGGATCAACTCCAAAGGCTGTTCTGGAATATTGGTGCACAAATAAGATGACCACCCTCTTTCCAAATGCTTTTGTTGTTCTGCAAATACTTCTAACACTTCCCAGTAAAAAACGCAGCTTGTCCAAGGTGAAATTAATAAAAACACATCTACACTCCATAATCACAGGGGAGGCTGGTCAGCATGAGCTGGCCCAGACTGTGGACCTTCAGGAAACAGTTCCAATCTTTGCAACCATGAAGGCATAGAAAGCACCACTTTGAATATTCAAACAGATAAAAATGCCAGTGTTTACTATGCAGACAAAAAAAGTTAACTTTCAAACGCCTGAACAGCAAATGTAAGTGTTACTTAAAATTTTTGAACAAGGCATTTTAAATTGTTAGTTCTCCTTTATTGGGGTAGGTAGCAAAGCAGTACCGTGAGGGGAGTGTAACAGGAAGAAGGCAGAATTAAGACCTTTCAAAGTTTTGGCCCAAGCAAGGGGCCATGGGGGCATCATTTGAGCTCCTGGCCTCAGGTGCCAAAATGTTGTGGGCTGGCCATGTATACTGTGCTGTTAAGTTGGTCAGGAGTCCTCAAGAGGGGAGGGACAGAAGGTGTTTAAACAGTGTTTTTGATTCCTGCTCCAGCCTCTGGATTATGAACATATACTGGATGGGAGCATTCTAACCAAGGGACTGAGGACGTTAAGGTAATCTGGAGCCTTCGTAGTTCCTTGATCCTTTGCAGATGGACTTATGAGTTGGATATGGTACAAAGACTGTTCTAGCCTTATTGATTGCTGATTTCTCCCTTGCAATGGACAAAGATCAGATGTCTGCTGACTTTCTCACATGAGTCAGCAACCTTTGATACTGTTGGTATAAGCAACATAGCCCTTGCTTGAGTGGTTTTGTTCTTTCCTCTCCAAATGTCAAAACCTGTTCCCATTGAACTCAATAGCAAAACTTCTTTTGGGGCCAAATCCTGTTCCTACTGAAATCAAGAGATCAGAGAATGTGGTTTTGATCAATTGCTTATCTGTCCAGAGACAGGTCTCATGCACATTCTACCAGGCTGATTTTGATTGCCCCTCCTGTATGGCATGCTGCGGAAAATAATAAAACAATCTGGGCTGTAGTTCTATCAAGATGCACATGGCACACACAGTTCTATGCCTCTTTTCCATCAAACCCAGATGGCACAGCAATCTTTGCTTTCTTAGTGCCTGGCGGAGAACCATACTTAGGCCTTGTCTACAATGTTACAGCGCTGAAACTTTCTCACTTGGGTGTGAAAGAAACACACCCGAGTGATGCAATTTTCAGTGCTGTGAAGTCACCGTGTAGACCAGGCCTGCACAACATACGACCCGCATGTGGCCCGCGTGGGCTCACTGTGCAGCCCGCGGGGGGTGAGTAGGCACACGGCAGGGTGGGGCAAGCCAACGGCTGGCTGGCTAGCCGGCCGGTGGGCGGGGTGGTGAAGAGGCCAGTGGCAGACTGGGGAGTGAGGGTGAGCCAGCGGCAGGGGCAGCGGCAGAAGGTAAGAGGCCAGCGGCGGACAAGCAGGTGAGCTGGTGGTGGAGGGAGCAGGCAAGCTGGTGGTGGACAGGCAGGTGAACTGGTGGCGGCGGCAGGGGGGGGGGCTGAGGAGGTGAGCAGGCGAGCCGGGCGGCAGGAGGGGGGGAGGGATGACAAACCAAGCGGTCGGGCAGTGGCGGGGGGGCAGCGGCTGAGGAGGCGAGCGGGCAGCGAGGGGTGGGTAGGTGAGCCTGGAGGAGGGTGGGGGATAACGAGCCGAGCGGACAGACAGTGGCGGGGGGGCTTTATACTGGGGGGGTGAAGAGGCGAGCGGTGAGTCGGTGGTTGACCTGTTCTACTGATCTTTTCTCTCATAAAAATTGGTCCTTTTTGCTGCTTTTCTCTGGGCTGGGGGTTGTCCCAATGCTGCAAAGAGAGTGTTCCTAAAGGAAGGTCCTTGCTTCTAATCCCCGAGGTCATCAGTATGTCTGCTCTTCTCCAGTCAGCCCACTTGACAAGTCTGATTGTCCTTGGTCTGGCTCCCATCCCCTCTCCAAGGGTTGCAGCTGTCTGGAGGTGCTGCTTTCCACGCCTTCCTCATTCATTCAACAGGGCAATTGATTACAAAGTGGGGGGGGGGGGGAAGATCTTATTCTACTTCAAGCAAAAAGATATTTTTCTTTTACCTTAACTATACTACCTTAGGGGCCCGCTATAACATATTACCGAGGTTCAATACTGCTGTTTCGGCGTGGCGGCACTGGGGGGGCGGGGTGTTTCCACAGGGCCGGGCGGCACTGGGGTGTATTTATGTTTCGGGGGGGGGGGGTCGGCCCTCAGCTGTTTTCTTTGGAGTAATATGGCCCTTGCTGCTTTACGAGTCGTGCAGGCCTGGTATAGACAGTGCACCAGCTACTCCTCTCGTGGAGGTGGGTTTTTTACAGCGCTGGGAGAGCTCTCGCCCAGCACTGGTGCCGAGACTACACAGCCACGTTAAAGTGCTGCCGTGGTAGTGCTTTAACATTAGTAGTGATAACATACCCTTAGATAAAGGTAAGCTGGCAGCAGCTTAGTTTGGACATAAGGGAAACAATGATAGTGTGTTAAGGAAAAGTGGGATGATTGTCCTTACTATCTTTTCATTTAAGAAGTTTTCAATTTGGGGTGCTGCTGGATCCTCAATGACACCTGGAAGTACAGGTGGCACCAGGGACCCAAAGCATCATTTTAACAGATGCAGTTGTAAAATTTTAGACAGGTAAGGGGGGTGTCGGAGGGGATGGGGAGAGGGTAGGGGCCCCGGGCTGGGGAGGAGTCATATGGAGGGTTATGTGGGGAAGTCACGTGCCCATCCCCCTTGTGTCCCTCCCATGAGTGCAGTACTGGCAAGAAATTATTTCTACTTGCACCACTGACCACATGGTAGAAGCTATTTCATGAATCACCTTCCCCCTCTCATTTAGGATGATACAGACCACCTCCCTTCCCATACAGCTATGTTGCAACTCTGACTTTATATCACAAACACATTTGGAAATTATTTTTTATGTTGTCTTTAATACAATTAACATTTTCTTTTCTCCTTTTTGAAAGCAGTCAGTCATACTGGCCAACATATCCACACATAGTAGCCAAAATTAAGCACCTACTTTCCTAATTAGATACCTTACAGATTGACCTGATTTTTTTTAGAGGTGCTGAAGTCAGCAGAATCTGTGAAAAAGGTTTTCAGGTCTCACACTAAACTGAAAGGCAACTGAAAACACTGAGGAATTATGGCAAATTGTTCGAATCTGATGAGAAAGCACAATGAAAACCTGCAGGAGCACATCCTGCAAACTAACTGAATCAAGGAAATATCCTGGGCTAAACAGCAGCTACAAAGCACTGACTACTTTCCAATTTGAAGTGCTTGTAAACTGATAAAGGAATTGAGGCACTTAAAATCTAAGATTACAAGTGCACCTTCTGATAGTCTGAGGAACATGAACAGCAAAAGAATAAACTCCTAAATATGGCTAACCCTCTAGAACTGGGGGTCCAAGGAACCCTGCCAACAGGTTCTCCAGAGTCCACATCATGGCTTCACTTTCTCCCAGACAGGAAGTGAAGGGAAGACACGAAACTGTCTACTGCAGGTGGCAGAATGAATTCCCAAGAATACTCAGACAAGATGCCTGATAACACATATCTGTTCACTGATTAACGCAATAAGTCTGCCATTCCCGAAGAACAGAGAAGGGCAGAAGGTACTCTGGCAACAGGAAGAATCTTTGGCTTTGGAAGAACCATTGGTTTATCACTGGCGTCCTGGCGTAGTGGATTTTCTGGAACCAAGATGTGAACTTGGACCCATCAGGGGAAAGATAAAACAACACTCCCTAAGTGAGTAGCAAAAAGACAGAAAATGCCTTTGTGACTAAAAAGCTGTTCTTTTCAATAGGGCCGCCCAGGGGGGGAGGGGCAAGTGGGGCAATTTGCCCCAGGCCCCCGGGCTCTGCAGGGGCCCCCACGAGAATGGCTGAGGCTCCCTCCCCGGCCCCAACCCGACCCGACCCCGCCTCCACCCCTCTCCCAGAGCCTTAGCGCATCCAGGAGCGTCCCTGGACAGCTGCAGCGTGGCTCCGGCGGGGCCTGAGCCCCTCCCCGCTCAGAGCCGCGTGGTAAGGGGGCGGGGCTGTGAGCTCCAGGCTGAGCAGAGGGATCTTACACCCCGCTGGAGCTCGCAGCCCCGCCCCCTTACCACGCGGCTCTGAGCAGGGAGGGGCTCAGGCCCCACCGGAGCCACGCTGCAGCTGTCCAGGGACGCTCCTGGATGCGCTGAGGCTCTGGGTGACGGGGGAGCCAGGGGTAAGGGGCTGGGGGGGTTGGATAAGGGGCAGGGAGTCCCAGGGACAGTCAGGGGACAGAGGTTGGGGGGGCGGTCAGGGGACAGGGAACGGGGGGGTTGGATCGTGGGCGTTCCGGGGGTCTGTCAGGACTCAGAGGGGCAGTTAGGGGACAGGGAGCGGGGTGGGGTCCTGGGGTGGTGGTTGGGGGTGGGGTCTCTGGGGGACTGTGAGGGGACAAGGAGCAGGATGGGTCGGGGAATCTGGGGGGGGGGGCGCGCAGTCGGGGGGCAAGAAGTGGTTGGGGGTCGGATAGGGGGCAGGGCCAGGCTGTTTGGGAGGCACAGCCTTCCCTACCCTAAAGCTCATTCAGCAGTTTGAGGCTTGCAGAAGAGCCAAGCTGTTAGCTTTTCCATTAGGGATACCATCCCTTTCACTTCTCAAATGCCAAATTATAGTCTATATTTAATTTCAGTGCCATAGGGAGATACATGTCAGGGGAGGGTAGCTTCATTTAAAATTAGCCACTGGGGGAGGGATCATATGAGAAGAGCAATATCCTTCCCAACCCTACCAAGGGAGACCCCCCTCCCCTGCATTCCCTGAGGCTTCAGAAGGGTTAATTCAGTGGTTCTCAAACTTTTGTACTGGTGACCCCTTTCACATAGCAAACCTCTGAGTGTGACACCCCCCCTATAAATTAAAAACACTTTTTTATATATTTAACACTATTATAAATGCTGGAGGCAAAGCAGGGTTTGAGGTGGAGGCTGACAGCTCGGGACCCCCAGTAATAACCTCGTGACCCCCTGAGGAGTCCCGACCCCCAGTTTGAGAACCCCTGGGTTAATTTAATTTTAGCACCCTGTGTCCATTCACATGCATGTGCTATTTTGAGCAGTTCAGTTTTCACAACATAGGCTCATCCCAGATTCTGGAACAAGCTCAAATGCTCAGTTCATGGAATATGTACATAAGCTATACTAAAGACAAACCCACAGTAACCGTCTCCAGTTTGTGAGGGACCCCATGGAGCCAGTCTCTAGGAAACAGATACATTCATGGAGGTTAAAGTCCATTAATGGCTATTAGCCAGGATGGATAAGGAATGGTGTCCCTAGCCTCTGTTTGTCAGAGGGTGGAGATGGATGGCAGGCGAGAGATCACTTGATCATTACCTGTTAGGTTTACTCCCTCTGGGGCACTTGTCATTGGCCTAGGGGCGACTCTAGCTTTTTTGCCGCTCCAAGCATGGCAGTCAGGCTGCTTTTGGCGGTGCGCCTGCAGGAGGGCCGCCGAATCCGCAGATTCGGCGTACCCGCTGCCGAATTGCCACCAAATCCGCGGGACTGGTGGACCTCCCGCAGGCAAGCCACCGAAGGCAGCCTGACTGCCGCCCTTGCAGGGACCAGCAGGCCGCCCTCCGCGGCTTGCCGCCCCGGGCACACGCTTGGTGCGCTCGTGCCTGGAGCCGCCGCTGCATTGGCCTTTGTCAGTAGACAGGATACTGGGCTGGATGGACCTTTGGTTTGACCCAGTATGGTTGTTCTTATGTTCTAACCTAAATGAACCCAAAGTTATGGAGACAGATATGAGTCAAGGAAGCCAACAGAGTATCAGAAACCTGGAAAAATCTCTGACTGGATGGGCCCAGGCGTTTGGTCACAAGCTGAGGTGGGGAGTTTCCAGAGGTCAATCAGTGCGTACTAATGTTACTCCCCGTTTACACTGGAGCAGCAGCGTCTCAGCCAATACGCAACAGCTGTTATTCCTTTCGGGGAGGTGGAGTACCAGCAGCGCTGTAGCTGCGGAGACACAGCACTGTACATGCCTTGACAGTGTGGACAGGGAGTGAGGAACAGCGCTCTGGGAGGCTTTATTGCACTGTAACTGGCAAGTGTAGCCTTTGACTAAACTAAGCACAGTTAGAGTGCAGATCAGTGCCCTAAGCCTGAAGATCTAGCTCAATGCCTCTCTCCTCAGGGAGAAAAGAAAGTGACCTTTCTACAGCAGCCCCTTCTCTCATAGAGACAAGAAATACTCTCTTTCCCCAGCATCAGAAAGATATCCCCAAGAGTGTGAATAGATGCCTTTTATAGGCCTGAGGGACCGTGTGTGTGTGTGTGGAAGTGAGTGTGAACGGATGCGAGTTTGAGGAAGCAGTGAGTGGGAAAATAAGAAAAAGGAGGAAGATATGATACACCAAAATATACAATCAACTGAAGGGAAAAAAGGAGTGAAGGAAAAGGGAAGGAAGTATAAACACAAACAATACTTAATAAAATAGCTTTATTTTAATATTATTGTAATGTATTAATATTGGTTTATTGCTTTAGGTTCTCATTAACAAAAGGTTTCAGATCCCATTAGTTTCCTGAACCATCCAGTCCACTATTATATATCACACACACACACAAATAGTTAATGGAGGAGGAGTAATAAAACTACTAATAATTTGCACCTCTTCCTTCTGAGGCCATCAGATAAGTTCATACATTTGAATTAATTTAGCCACACAATAACTATTTTGAAGCAGGTAAATATCATCAGTTCCTTTCTACAAATGGAGAAATTGTACCAATACTATTCTCTCTCTAAAAGTAGCTTTATGACAAACTAGTCTGGTCTCCAAGTGCATAGGGTAAGAGCATGGAGGTCAGGTAATTTTTCTCAAAGAAACGATGTATTTCTTTAAATGCTATTTTTAAAAGTTATTTTACATTTCAACTCAATTGTACTAGAGTAAGAAAAACCATGCGTCATTTTCTATCGTCCGGTTGTGGGAGCAGCAGCAGCTTTCAAAGCTGATAAATAATGTAAGCTCCAAGATCAGATCTTAATATAAATTGCAATGTTTAATAAATTGTGTACAGTGATGCTGAGGGAGCCCTCTCTCCCCACCACAGCCCTGGGCTGGGAGAGAGGCATCTCTACCCCCCATAGCCCTGCACACCTCCATCACCCCCCCACTTCACCCCACTGCCCCCACCCCCCTACACATCCTCCTCGCTCACCTGTGTGAGCACCTGCATGGCTCATGTGTGGCCCTTGATGGCCTCCTGTACAACCACACAGGTGCACACCTTAGAGGGAATACAGGTTACAGATGCCTGGCTTGACTCTCCCTCCCACCCCACTGGAGGTTGGGGGAGCTCCTGTCCTATGTCAGGCCCATGGGAAGGTGGAATACTGGAGTCACATGCTAGGTCAGGGTAACGGAAAGGGTTGTTGGTAGAATCCCAGACTGGCTCTCCTCAATCCCCAGCTACAGGTATTCTGGCATCTTCCTGGCATTCCCAGCAAAATGTCTGCTGGTGCTTTGGGCGGTGTCATGGGCCTGGCCTTGGAAATCTTTATGCATGTTTGTTGTTGGGACAGACTGCCAAAATTTTCCTGAGGAACACAAGTGAAAGAAGGACAATGATGATTTTTAACACTTTGAACCTGTCTATGTGGGAACTTCTTCCAGTTATAAACCACTTTAACAGTTTAATGATACGGCTATAGTTAGTTATAGTGATATAACTCTGTGGACACACTTACTCTGGAATAAGAGCAGCTTTTTTTCAGTTTAGTTTACCCCACTTCCAAAGTGACATAAGTTAAATTGGAAAAATTACATCTTCTACTGCTATAATTTTACTGGTTTCAGAGTAGCAGCCGTGTTAGTCTGTATCCGCAAAAAGAACAGGGGTACTTGTGGCACCTTAGACACTAACAAATTTATTTCAGCATAAGCTTTTGTGGGCTACAGCCCACTTCTTTGGATGCATAGAATGTATATAGTTTTACTGTTAGCTTCCGATGTGGATACTCTTACTCTAGTATAACTTTTCATGTAGCCAAGCCTCTCAAAACTTTCTTAATCCAAAAGCCTTAGAAAAATATTATGTGTTAAACCGAATGAATTTATAACAAATGCTAAGATTCAGCAAAGCATTTAACAACCAATTATCTCTGCCATGGAGTCTGCCATGGCAAGCATGCACCGGGCAGCTGGAGGATCATGCAAATGGGACACACCAGTAGAATTCCTCTGTTGAACACTACAAGAGAAAACTTATGGGATTTAACAACATAAAGGACATGTAAAGGGCAGCCTAGGACAGAGAGGGATGGCAAAGCCTTGTTCATGCCTTAAGTGATGTCTAACAGCACAGGAAAGATTTCAATTCAGATTAATCCAAATGGAATTTCATGGGACAAATAAGGCACTTCTATAGTTGGAAGGGTTCCTCATTGCTGAATATAAAGGTTTGCTGCAAATAATGGAGATGTTAATGCCTCTCAAAGAAAAGGTCACAGGAACCCTTTTAATAGAAAGCATTAAACAACCTAAATTAGGGGGTCACTACCAGCTCTTCCCAAATCATATATATCCTAAGGTCCAGCCTCCATATAGTTGTTGTATAAACTAGTTGTACCAGTGCAGTCCCTAGTGTGGACAAAATTATACCAGTATAAAGGTGCCTTATGCCAGTATCACTTATTCATCTTCACTTACAAGATGAAGTTGTACTTATCAAAGGCTCTTTTATATCAGCAATCGTGTCCACACTAGTTGTACTGCTTTAACTATATCACTTTAGAAACAGCTACTAGTGATATATAGGTATCTTACAACAGCAGCATACCGTAACTGCTGTCATAGTAAGGACATCTCTCTCACCTGAGGACATACCAACTTGCCCCTGAAGGCTAAATGAGAAAACAGAGGTCCCCTTCTGCCTTTATTTCTTAGGGCATGTCTACACAAGTAATACCAGTTTAAGATGTAGTGTGAATTTAAACCATTATAGTTATAATGGTATTACTACATGCATTTAACTGCACCAAGTATAGTGCTTACCAGGTATACCAGGCCTGCACAACTCGTAAAGCGGCGAGGGCCATATTACTCCAAAGAAAACAGCTGAGGGCCAAAACCCCTCCGGCCCTGCTGAACCCCCCAGTGCCACCAAAACACAACCCCCCCCCCCAGCACCGCCCAGCCCCCACTGAAACAACCCCCTTACCCCCCAGCGCCACCTGCCCCGCAGAAAAAAAATCCTCCTTCCCCAGCGCTGCCCCGCCAAAACAGCAGTATTGAACCTTGGTAATATGTTATAGCGAGCCCCTAAGGTAGTATAATTAAGGTAAAAGAAAAATGTCTTTTTGCTAGAAGTAGAATAAGATCTTCCCCTCACTTTGTAATCAATTGCCCTGTTGAATAAATGAGGTGTGACTGAGGAAGGCATGGAAGGAAGCACCTCCAGACAGCTGCAACCCTTGGAGAGGGGATGAGAGCCAGACCAGATCAGTAGAACAGGTCAGCCACCCACTCGTAGCTCGTCTCCTCAGCCCGCCTCCCCTGCTGCTGGCTCGTCTGCCCACTCGCTTCCTGAGCCCCCCCAGGGCTCACCTGCCCCCCCCGCCACTGACCGCCCACTCACCTCCTCAGACTCCCACTCCCACAGCTCACCTGCCCCCCCACTCGCCTTCTCAGCGCCCCCTTTCCCGGCTCGCATACTCACCCCTCGCCACTGCCCGCCCGCTCACCTCCTCAGCCTCCCACGCGCCTGGCCAGTGTTGAGCTGCCAAAATCTTAACAATCGGTTCCCTCCTCACCCCACAAGGGGGTCGTGGCCCACCCCCGCCCCCCAGGACTCCTGCTCCATCCAACCCCCTTCCCTGTCCCCTGACTACCTCCCGCCACCCCATCCAACCGCTCCTCTCATTCCTGATGGCCCCCCTGGGACCCGTGCCCCTTCCAAACACCCCTTCTCCCTGTCCCCTGACCACCCCTGGAACCTCTGCCCCTGACTGCCTCTTGCTGCCCCATCCAACCCCCCCACTCCTTCCTGACGGCTCCCCCGGGACCCTTGCCCCCATTCAACCCCCCTGTTCCCTGCCCTCTGACCGCCCCGACCCCTATCCACCCCCCCCACCCCCTCTTCCTATCCAACCCCTCCCCACTCCCTGCCCCCTTACCGTGCTGCCTGGAAGTTGCTGGGAGTGCTACAGCCGCGCTGCTCGGCTGGAGCCGGGCCGCACCTGGACAGGCCGAGCTCGCAGTCCCCCCCCCCACCCCCCACGAATCAGCTGTTCATGTGGGAAGCCTGGGAGGGCTGAGAAGCAACAGTGGCTTCACGCTCAGGCCCAGGGAGGCGGAGGCGGAGCGGTGGTGAGCTGGGGCCACCCGCCGGCTCACCTTCTCCCCCCCCCCGCTCGCCTCCGCAGCCCGCTCCCTCACCCGCCGCTTGCCTACTCACCCCCGCCCCCCCCCGGGCCGCACAGTGAGCCCACGCGGGCCGCATGTTCTGCAGGCCTGTTCTAGACTAAAGAAAAGTTGTACTTGCGGTATATACTATATGACCTTAATATAAATACATCACAAGATATATATTTCTATTACTAAGCTAATATCACACTATCAACATAGTAAAATGTCACTTATCTAATGGGAGAAATCTCAGTACTGTATTTAAGATAGTGAAAAGTGGATTTTAACTGTTATAAAACAGTTTTCTTAACACTGACCTGCATGCTCTGCCACCAACAGATTCTCTCTGAGAAAATGTTTGTTAAAGTAAAACTATATATCAGTAATAACTTAAAGATAAAATTCTACAGGAAAGTTGCAGGTGGTAAAATATACAAAGAGTTGAAAAGCAGGAAATTCAGAGTTCATGTTTAACTTTCTAGAATCTTACTGTATGGTTATGGGGAAGATTCTATTTTTGTGGTCACTAGCAAAATCAAACATGATAAAAATTTGAGTTTCTGATGTTCTCAAGGTATACAAGAAGACTGAGTATACCTTGGCTATTTCAACTGAACTTCTATATTTTAAGATGTAAAATTAACCTTAACACTAAGGAAAAAATAAAGCAAATAAATTCAGCTACCTACAAAATCCAGTAAGGATTTTCCCTTAAATTCTTATGTGGAATTGAGTGAACCTTAGATTTTTCTGGGTTTCCTATTTTAAACTAATCCTAACATGGCATCTGTGAGAAGGTGTATTCATCTCCTCTTTCTTGTAGGCTTTCAACAATCACAGGAGTGGAACCCCACTGTGGCAAGCCTTAGGAAACATGTAAAAATGGGGAGCTCTTCCTGGGAAGGATGAGGTCTACAAGGGGAGAAGGAGGAAGCAATGAATGGTGGATGACCTTTGGAGACAGCCTCCTCGCATTAGGACTAAATCTTTCCAGGGTGGCAGCAATAATATTTAGACTCGATGATTTTCCTAATCTCATGTGGTTCCTAACAAACGCTGCAAGGGTCTCCACATGAGCTTAAGGCTTGGAGAGCAAGGCCCTGCTGAACCTCTTAGGATATGTTTCAGAGTGGTAGCTGTGTTAGTCTTAGGACAGTAATTCTGAAGGTTTGCAGGTAGGACCAGATGTCCTAATTTTATAGGGACAGTCCCGATATTTGGGGATTTTTCTTATACAGGTGCCTATTACTCCCTCCCCCCCACCCCCGTCCCAATTTTTCATACTTGCTATGTGGTCACCCTATTTGCAGGTGAGGTAAAAATTCCTACCACCACTACCAGACTTCCTTTCTCCTCTGCCCTCAGATTCACCCCAACCAACCTCTCCTGTAAACACCTTTACAGTCCACAGGAAATGCACACTAGGAGTTATGCAGGAAGGTATATCAAGATTAACAGAGGACTTTGTGGAGCAGCAGAGCAAAGTTCAAATCCAGAGAAACAGCTACACAACCAACCCACAGGAGAGAGAGACTTTCTATTCCAGGTGCCCACAATACAAAATAGTGAAAATCTTGCCACTATCAAATGGAAATTTTAATCCTGGGAAAGAGAAAAAGAGAACCATGCTACATCATAATCTACTACTGAATAAAAAACAGACAATAATGGCAAATTGAAACAGGGGAGCCCAACATGAAGGTCTTATCTGGTCATTATAACTTCCAGAATTACACCAAGCTCTGGGCAAAAGTTCTAGCTTGGGTGGAGGAGTTTTGGTTTTGTTTCTCTGTCTCTCTCACACACACATATATATACACATTTGGATTACACTTTTATAGTTGTCTCACCATCAAAATATTTTGAATTTGAGTTTCAGAGCAGGAAAGCATTCCTTTCTGTCATATGAATAAATCCAAATGCATCATCGTAATCCATTCTCAAACTTGCAAAAGAGTTTTAGAAGAATTTTAACTTTGATGACTGTCACTCTTGAAAGTGTGACATGATTTACTGATCAATTTTAAGTTTACATTAAGATTTTCTGGAATTTCCATTCCCTTTCCTGAGTGACAAGCTTCCTTTGGGATCTGTTCACAGGTGGACATTTATATTTGCAAGGAAAAATATTTTATTTTTATTTATTTTAAACTGTAGGTTTCCAACAATCTTCTGATGTCTTAACTTAATGCCTTCAGGGTCTACAAGCCATATTCATGTTACTGTTCTAAAATCAAATCAACTAATCTTTGACCTTGTGGAATAACTCATGCAGTTGAGTGGGGAAGAGAAGAGAGGTTTTTGCTACAAATTGACAATGTTAGACCACTAACTCTGGCGATTACCTCTATTTTTAGTGTCAAGACTAAGGAAATTCTTTAAAGGAATTGAACATTTGGCACAAAATACCTACTTTCACCTCAATCCTAGCCAATCTTTGAGGATAAAATCAGTTTGTGGATTTTAGATAAGGTACCAAAATTAATCTTAAAATGGAAATTGAGCTGTAATCTTAATTGGATTAACAGTTACCTACACGTACAATGTACATACTACAACATTAAACAGTCTGAGAATATTAATCAGCAGCAGAGATCCATATATTCAAGCATTACAATTTGTAAGTTGTTAAATGAAAAACATTTCCTTTTTAATGTTGTCTTTCGGGCAAAATTTACACTTGGCATGCCTACTGGATATTAAGAACTGACCTTTGCTAACACCTTATTAGGATGAATATGGCTTTATTACTTTTAACTTGTACCTTGATAGCTACATGAAATATTACAGGACTATAAAAAGTCATCAACAACTTTTGGGGATTTTGTTTAAAGGACAAAATGCAATGCACCTTTTTTATAATACTATCTTGTCTTTTGCTGTAACAAGGAGAAAGTCTGAAAAAGGAATGCTTTATAAGGATTTAAGTCAAATGCAGTATCTTGTTAAAAATGCATTGAAAGGAGCCTGATGACTGAGAAGAGATGCTAATAAGTAACATTTCAAATATGTAGATTCCTAGGTTCCAAGGCCAGAAGGAACTTCTGATCATCTAGTCCAGGGATCGGCAACCTTTGGCACACAGCCCACTAGGGTAAGTACCCTAGTGGGCCAGGCCGTTTTGTTTGCCTGCCATGTCCGCAGGTTTGGGCAATCGCGGCTCCCACTGGCCGCGGTTCGCCGTTCCAGGCCAACGGGGGCGGCGGGAAGCGGCGTGGGCCGAGGATGTGCTGGCCGCCGCTTCCCGCCGCCCCCATTGGCCTAGAGCGGCGAACTGCAGCCAGTGGGAGCCACAATTGGCCAAACCTGTGGACGCGGCAGGTGAACAAACTGGCCCAGCCCGCCAGGGTGCTTACTCAGACGGGCCGCGGGCCAAAGGTTGCCAATCCCTGATCTAGTCTGACCTCCTGCATAACACAGGCCATAGAACTTCCCCAACACAATTCCTATAGCATCTCTTTTTAAAAGCATCTAATTTTGATTGAAGAATTGCCAATGATAGAGAATCCACCAAGATGCTTGGTAAATGGTTCCAATGGTTAATTACTCTCACTTAGGAAATAAGGCATAAATTGTTTTCTGAATTTGTCTAACTTCAGCTTCTAGCCATTGGATCCTCTTATACTTTTCTCTGCTAGATTGAAGAGCCCATCATCAAATAATCTTTCTCCATGTAAATATTTATAGACTAATCAAGTCACTCCTTAACCTTCTCTTTATCTTTTCTCAGACAGTGTTAAAAACACCACACACTAAAATGTGGTTCTCTAAACTAAACATTCTCCAATTATAATTGAAATATAGATTTGAATTGTAAGGTGTAAGAAAATCAAACTAAGTAGAAAAAGGTTTACTGTGAAGTTTTAAATTAAAACCACCATTATGACAACTTAATTGAATGCTTGTATCTGCCAAATGGAATCTTCAGCTAACTGGATTCTGTTGAAGGAAAATATGCTATTATGACCTCATGCTTAAACCAACTATTCATTAAAAACAGTTCACCCATTCATCTTAAACATCTTCTCTGTTGCACAAGATTTGTTTCTGCAAAGTGTTACCTAAGTATAAAAATAATATAAAAATCCTACAATCATGGCAGAACTGTTTTCTCCAAACTACTACAGGACAAAGTGAGAAAGTGATGAAGCCATCCACACTCCCTACAAAAATCCCAACCACCTTATCCAATGCCTCAAAAACAGACTGGGACCTAGATTTTACCAGTTCTGAGATGGCATCTGCCAAGAAAGGACTTACAGAGATCACTGTTAATGCTTTACCTGATATCAGCCCACAAGGGATGGTACTTGGTACCTGTGCCAAAACATCAACTATCTTACCATTGCTCAGAGCTAGTATTAAGGCGCACCTTCTTTTACCAACCCTTCCATATCAGTGCCAGTCAGTATAATTAAATATCCCCATAGTTCTCAGAATTAGCACAGTAATATTTTAGACAGAAAGATGCAATTGCTAATTGCTTTTTTCACACCTGAAATTTCTTTGGGGAGAGGGGAGTTGAATATCTTTGTTTATTGTTTGTTAAAAAGTGTCATTACAGTTTATTGTTTTCTTTCACATTTCACACACAAAAGGATGGTAAAGTAAACTAGTATAAGTAGCAGAAAGCATATTGAGAGCCAGTAGTATTCTCAACCTTGTGCAAGTAAAAACAAATGAGAAATTGAAAAAAGGGGTTAAACTGCATTATTTAAAGATTCTCCAATCTGAATAGTTAAAGCCATTAGTAACATGAGGACTTCTTTAAAAATACAATTTTAATCTTGACAATGTCCATTTGAACTGCAGTGTAAGGCATTAGACTGCAATATTTACAATTAAGACATTCTGATAGATAGCAGTGTAAGTAACTGCAATGAAAGCAACCTGTAGTCTATGTTGTTGGGAACATCACAGACAGTCTCCATATTAGCATTAGATGAGTACCATAAATCAATGTGAATCTTAGAGGCTCAGAAAATCAAAGCTGAAACAAAATCCTTACACAGCAAGGATTGAAAACAAAACTATACTGAACATAAAATACATGTTTTGGTCTTGTATGTTCTGTACCCATGGTCTCTCTTCTGCATTAAAAGGAAACTAGGCATTATTTTCAGCCTAAGGAAAACTGCTGCATATAGTACAGAATGAGCTCAATGATTTTCATGGCAACACCTCGTGCGGTAAACCTCTTCACCCACTTTAAGTTTCATACAGATTACTATTTGCTGTGGTCAGAATTAAGGTTTTAAGTTAAAAAAATGCACTTAGTGTGATTACTTATGAATTATGAATCTAATTCACTGACTCGCCATTAGAATGAAAAACACTTAAATATTTTAGCATATATCCCTCTCATCAGCAAAGGGGAGTTGCTTCCAAGTAAAGCTTTACATAGGAAGTCTTAAAGATTTGTCTATAACTCATCTCACTGCCAGTTAACTTGAGGTAGATTAACATACCTGTGAAGGCTCATATGGAAATTTCCTAATTCTTTACTCTAAGCCAAGCCCTAATCAGAGTATATCTGGATGCGTGAAAGTTTGTCAACAATCCAAGACTTAACCTAGGACTGGCACAGTAACATGACCAATGCTAGTATCCTAAATCAGTGCTTCTCAAAGTCGGGCCGCTGCTTGTTCTGGGAAAGCCCCTGGCGGTCCGGGCAGGTTTGTTTACCTGACGCATCCGTAGGTTTGGCTGATCGCGGCTCCCATTGGCAGCAGTTCGCCGCTCCAAGCCAATGGGGGCTGTGGGAAGGGCAGCCAGCACATCCCTTGGCCTGCACCGCTTCCCGCAGCCCCCATTGGCCTGGAGCGGTGAACTGCAGCCAGTGGGAGCCATGATCGGCCAAACCTGCGGACGCAGCAGGTTAACAAACCGGCCCAGACGACCAGGGGCTTTCCCTGAACAAGTGGCGGACAGGTTTTGAGAAGCACTGTCCTAAAGGACACCACTGAATTTTAAGTTAAAGGCAACAAAGTTTAAACAAGGTACAGTATAAAAGTTTCATGGTTCTGAGAGTCTATGTAATACTTGTTTTATTTTTAGGGATAAAGTAGTACATTATATGGTGTATACAAGTGAAAATCTCCCCTCAAGTGTTTTCTAGAAGACACATTCATTAAAGTGTATTCCTCCACCATCCTTACACTCCTTTCCTCCAACATCCATCCAACGTGAACAATGCCTACTAACAGAATTAAAGCATGGGAAACACTACGTAAACTGTTTATTATCACAACCTTAATTTCAACCAATTAATTAGCATGAAATTACAATGAAAATATATTCCAATAGGCTAAAAGCAACTAAAAATATTTGTCTGTTCAGATAAAATAAACTACTCTTACCAGTGTACTTGTTCATTAAAATTTTGTTAACCCAGAATTTAAAAGAAGTCTAGCAGCAAACTACATTTTTGTGTGTTAGCTAGGTTTGCAGATCAACAGAACAGAAATATAAGGATATACTTCTAAGATTTGTTCAACCCCTGAGATGTGTAAAACACTATCATTCTCCTTTCCATAGAAAGACATGTTTTCAGGGAAACTATTTAAGATGGCAGTGGTAACTATCTATCTGGAAAAAGAAATTATACACATTTAAATATTTCATGTGTCTAAAATGCAAATCAAAGGCCAGGTGTGCAGTTTTGCAAGAGCTAAACTACTGTATCAATCAGTAATAAGTCACAGGAACATGCAGACACTTAGTTGATATTTTACTGAGAGATGTTTAGCAAGATGCATATGCAGCAATACAAATCAGTTTTACACTAGCCTTCTTCGGACGGCTCAAAGATTAATAAGCTTCAAAGATCTGAGGTGGTACAAAGTAAGAACTCCAACTATAGCCCCCAACAGATATCTTTGGGATACTATTCAAGTGGCAATAATACCAATTATATAAATAATGGAGCTATTCATTAAAATGGTCTTTAAGAGAAACTACATCTTTCTGATCTCTACAAAAGAAGGCAACTAAGGGTATACCTATCTCATAGAACTGGAAGGAACCCCAAAAAGTCATCCAGTCCAGCCCCCTGCCTTCACTAGCAGGACCAAGTACTGATTTTGCCCCAGATCTCACAATCCTGGGTTTAGCAGGCCACTGAACTCACAATCCTGGGTTTAGCAGGCCAATGCTCAAACCACTGAGCTATCCCTCCCCAACATGTCTACACTGTGTAGGGTGTGTCTACACTGCCCATGTTACAGCGCAGGAATGCTGTACCGTGGGCAGTGTAGCCACACTTTATTGCCGGCGGAGAGCTCTCCCGGAAATAAAAAATACTCCCCTCAAACAAGGGGTGGTAGCTTTATCCGGTGATAAAGCACTGTTTTAGCGCTGAAAAGCACCAGTATAGACTTTTGTCACTCCAGGGGGGGTGTTTTTTCACACCCCTGAACGACTAAAGTTTTAGCACTGAAAGTGGCAGTGTAGATACAGCCTAAGCAAGCATAACTAGTTAGCAGCGCTGGCAGCACGTAGACCCAACACCCAACCTATTTTTTGCTACAGTGCTGTGTCACCTTAACACTACTCTGACACCATTAACCTATTTACATCACAAGGAACAATTTAACAGACCACGTGATTCTGAAACATTGAATGGTTCACTTTAAAGTTCTATAAATAATTTACAGCTTATTGTGCTATCTTTTCAGAAGCATTTGCACACAAAATAAGAGAGTCATTTTATACTTCAAAATATTTACAACAGCCCCCTTTGAAAAGGTGTTCATAAACATAGGCACATACATTATGCCCTTTTTACTAACCATAACCACATCTGAGTAAAATACACTAGGCACTATAATTCACACACAATACTATATCACCTGAAGAAATCACACAAACATCAGAAATTGTTCTTCCTACTGGTAGTGCCAGTTTTGTCCAATTTCTTAACCACAGAAGCTTTTCTCCATTTGACAAGCATTAAGTAACATCAGTTAAACCATTTCTTGTGCTAACCAACAAGCCTCTTTAAAGCTTTATAGTTGACAAGGTGTTTTATAAAAGCACAAGATGTTAAGACAGTTGTGCCCTATGATAAACAATAAAAAGAAAAGTGTCCCAATATTGTATTTAATTAAGAACAAAGCAATCTGATCTTAAGAATGACATGTTGGTGTAATTCTGAGGAAACACAGTCATTGAAGAAAGATGACTATTTTATCCCTGGTTTTCAAGTCAAACAATTACTTATATTTAAGCTAACAGTCGTGTTGTGCAAAATAAGTTAAAAAAATAAAATTCCACTGTGCTTAAAATCAAGAGAATATTGTAACTAGTCATCCTTACACCAGGCTTCCACAAGCCGATGTCAGCAACAAACTGAAAAACAGTTTCACTGCTGAAACACCTACAACATCAATTTTTGGATGAGAAATACGCATAAAATGAGGAAGTTATACGTCTCTTCAAATATGGTGCATCTCCCTTTCATGTTCATTTTGCAGCCAAAACATCTAAGCCCCGAAGATATGAAATGTGAGAGAAGGCTAATAAAATGGGTTTCAATACTGGACAGTCACAGAAGAGGGGGAACTTCAGCTTCAATTCCCCATCAACGTACTGATCAGACTGATTCTCTGCATTTTTCCTAGTATAATTGCACAACACAGATAAAGAAGGTGGGGGACGCGGAGTGTCAGTTTCATACACCCTACCACACTGGTGAGCCAAAACAGCGGTGCCACGTTAACAGCTATCCCAACTTGGGTGTGATGCAAGCCTTGAACATCGGTGTAACAGCAGTTGCATAATAAATAAGCCTCAAAAAGGCCAAGTTCTCCTCCTGCGCGGTTATTCCGAGCGGATGGTGGGCAACGCCAGGGATTCACGCGGGAACTGAGCTAATATTACCTGAGACGGAGTATCACCGGCATTGCCACTAACGAGCTGGTTACTATGCAGCAAAACACAGGAAGGCACCTGGCGACCCAAGGCGCAGATACCGCCACGGAGAGGCGGCTCTACAGAGGAGCCTTTCCCTGCCCCTGGCCAGCCGGCAGCCACAGACCCGGGCTGGGCACAGCGGCGGCGGCGGCGGCGGCCGGGCTGGCTGCAGGGGAGCTGGCGGAGCACGGGGGCCGGAGGAGATCCCGGGCAGCTTCCCCCCTCCGCGCCCATGCTCCGGGAGGCGGGCGCCGCCGTGGAGTCACCGCGGCCGCCGCCGCACGCAGCGGAGGGCGCGGGTGACACACGGGCACGGCGGCTCAGGTGGGCGCCGAGCGGAGCATCCCTGTCCCCGCGCGCAGGGGCCGGGCCGGGCCGGGCCGGGCCGCGGAACTTACTTGCCGATCACCTCGCAGAGCTCGTACACGTCCTCGAACAGCACGTCGTCGTCGGCCATGGTCCAGGCGGGGGGGGGCCCGCCGGAGAGGCGGCCCGGGGGAGGGGGGCCCGCGGGCACGATCCCCTCCGCGCTCCCCGCCGGGCACCACCTCCAATCCCAGCCGCCGCCCGGGGGCTCCCGCGGCCACGCCGGGAATCCCCGCTGCTCCTGCGGGCCGCGGCCGCCCCGCGCGGCTCACGCTGGCTTCGGGCTCCGCGACCCCGCCCGCCTCGCTCGCTCGCTCCCTGCCTGCCTCCGGCCGCGGCTCCGGCTAGCGGGGCGGAGCGGGCACCATGCAGGGGCCGGTGTCGCGGCAGGAGGCAGCGCCGCCTCGTTCCTCGCGGTGCGCGCGCGCGGGGGGGGGGGAGGCAGGCGCGACCCCGACCCGCACTCCGGGGGTAACGGCGGCGATACGCGCTTCCCCGGCGCCGGGCGGGCGCGTGCACCACCACCGACACTTTCCCAGCCCGTCACGCAAGCGAGCAGGCGCGCGCCCCCCGCCAAGCACGCACGCGGGCTCCTCGCGCCCCCACCCCCCTCGCCACAACCGCGCGCAGAGCCACGCCCACTACTCCTCCGGGAGACAGGGATTGGCCCCTGTGCGCAGGCGCGCCGCGGTCCCACATAACGTCATGGGAAGCGAAGGGCCGGGTGGAGGGAGCAGGCTCCCACGTGAAGCGCGGGAGGGGGCGGGGTCGTTCCCTGCCTGGGTTCCGAGGCACGCGCCCCGCTCCCTGCCTCGCCCCAGGGCGAAGGCGATTGTCGGAGGCCAGCGGCCGTGTGCGGTCAGTGTCCCGCGCAGCGCACCGGAGAGCGGCTGCTCCCTCGGCCCGGCGCTGGGCTTGGACAGGCGCCTCCAGGAAGCAGGGCAGGGAAGCCGGACCGTGCAGCAGCGGCCCGAGGGGACAAACGGGGGAAAGAGGAAACCCTCCTGATCTCTCTCTAGCCGGGACCGCTGCCAGGCGGCAAGGCAAAGGCGCTGCAGAGAGCCGTGGGGTCGCTATTAAGGTGGCAGCCCCACCCCGGATTATCAAGTGCTTTGCCGTTAGTCCAGGGAAATGGCCATTTAAAGCGCCATTTATTGCCCACTCCACAGGATGGTCAAAATCGTTTCCTGTAACAGTCACGCGAGCAGTTTCAGAAGGAATGTAATAGAGCCTCCTTCCCCTAAAACGGCACAGTTGAGCTCCTCCAGTTATAAAAGGAGGAAAGATAACCGCCTTACTAGTCCTCAGTCAGAGCCTTGATTTTTCTTTTTAAATCGTGCACTGAAGATGATCATTCTTGATGGGGGAGCCTAAATGCTAGTTCTTGCTGTACCATTTCACTTAGGAGGCATTATAAGGTAGTAAGGTGTTGGATATCTAGTGAGCTTCAAACTTAAAAAAGCAAATGGCTGGTATGTTCTGTTCCATAAAACCTTTTGGAATTATACAGAACCCTATGCAGAAGCATATTCTTAATTGCTTAACAGATATTTTTTAGCCAGAGTTTGAAAAGGTAGTTTTCAGAAGGGAGCTAAAGCATTGATCAGGGAGTTCTGAGATTTTTCCCTAGGGAAAATATTAGTTATAAAAAAAAGTTTATTAAAAAAGCTCTTAGACACATGTGCAGTTATTAAAACTTATTAACATTAAGTAAGATGAACTTCAAACAGTCATCCCACATGGTATTCTAAAAATCAGATTTCGCAGTTGCTGTAGGTTGCAGAACTGAGGACCCTTCACCAAGAACACCCAGTTTGCTGTCCCCAGACAGTTAAAAGAAAAGAAACAGTGAAAGCAACTACATTGTATCGCCGGCATTGTGGTAATACACAAGGTGAGACACCTCCATGTATTTAGGGCCCAAACTATAGATGAAAATCAGCATCTTGACTTATATCTGGAAGCAAAGACAAAGCCAGTAAAGCCTTTAATGAACAGGTGTTATGATCCCTAAAGTTTACACTGCTAAGCAGGTGAGCCTCCAAATTCTGCCCTAGTTGAAGCAGCTGCATGGTCTGCAAAAATGGCCTCAGGCAGAGCTTATTGCAATAATATGGTCAAGAGGTTGTAAATGTTGAATTACTGGTTACATACACACTGGGCAGAATTTGTCAGTCATTCTAGATAAGCAGATGAAGTAATAATGAAAAGTGACTCAAAACAGTTGATGATCTAGAAGTACCTCAGACAGAAAATCTTTACAAAAAGTGGATATGTTCCTTAACATATTCTACAAATGCTTCCCCAAGCTACCAGCATCACCTCAGTCTTGTATGGATTGAGCTTCAGTAATCTCATATTCATCTGAGTGCCAGTCTCTACCATGCACTAGAAGAGACCACATCACCTGGGTTTAACCAAAGAAAATTCTGTGAATGAGAGAGAAAGCACGCACTGTGCATAATCTTCATACTAGTGAAATTGTAGATCTAAGGTATCCGTCTCCACTAGTAGCCTAAACATGCATGTTCAACACAGGAGATGGCAAAACAAGCCACTCCCTTTGGGATTATCTCAAAAGAAAGAATCTGTTCTAAGCAGGGCCCATGCATCTAGGGTATCAAAAGCTGAAGACAGAGCTAACAGAGAATCAATATGGACATTTGTCCTCTGTCACTAGGGTGACCAGACAGCAAATGTGAAAAATCGGGACAGGGGGTGGGGGAGTAATAGGAGCCTATATAAGAAAAAGACCCAAAAGTGGGTACTGTCCCTATAAAATTGGGACATCTGGTCACCCTACTAGGTCACCTACTACCATGTGGTATGTGCTATACTTAAACCTAAAGTCTGATTGCAAGCGGTTAAAAAAAAAAAAAGACAATTCCCACAACTTTGTCAATAATTGTTACACAGACTGTGAGAGTGATAATTAGACAGCATTAAAAAGATGAGTACTTGTGGCACCTTAGAGACTAACAAATTTATTTGGGCATAAGCTTTCGTGGGCTAAAACCCACTTCATCGGATGCACCGAATGGAAAATACAGTGGGAAGAGATATATACAGAGTACATTAAAAGATGGGGGTTGCATGTACTCTGTACTCTGTATATATCTCTTCCCACTGTATTTTCCACTCAGTGCATCCGATGAAGTGGGTTTTAGCCCACGAAAGCTTATGCCCAAATAAATTTGTTAGTCTCTAAGGTGCCACAAGTACTCCTCGTTGTTTTTGCTGATACAGACTAACACTCTGAAACCATTAAAAAGATTTTTCCTTGGTAATGGACTTCATCCCTGCCTGAGGGAAGCCATTTTCTTGACTTTTCAGAGACAGACATTACCAAAGCAACCAACACTTCCCTACTAGCTTTTACCAGCGAAGAAAGGCCTGGTCTAACTTAAAAGTTGCTGGTTGAATCTTGACAGCAGAACCCAATAAAGTTTGTTTAATAAAACTGGTTGAAATACAAGCAGAGAAGAGTTTACATTTGTCCCCTTCTGGAATGGCTAACCTACAAGGAAGGGGCCAATCTTATCTGAATCCAACTGACCTTATAGTAGAAAATGTCTCACAGCATAAATAGCCAACTGTTTTGGGGAAAAAGATGCTTGGATTACTAGGTGATCCACTTCCCCAAGCATTCTGCTGATTGCAGATGCTATGGTGGAGAACCAACATCCCCAGAATTTTCTTCTCTCCAGCATATGTATGGTATGCAGACTCAGTCTGAGCACAACAGTGCCACTGTTACTTTGCTCTCCAACTCATACATTTCATCTGTATATGAATTGTTGATAAGAAATAACCTTAATGGCCTATTAGGTCATTGATAGGGAGCCATAAACTGCACAGTATAGTGTCAGGGTGCAAATTCCATGAGCAGACAAAATTTATGGGTCCCTGTACACTCATGGCATCAGAAGTGTGTCCTGACTTAAATGCAAAGGGGAGGCAGAGGTCAGAATGTGGCAGAGGTGTACATCGGAAAGTAATTAGGGCTATTAGCACACAGGCTGGCTGGTACAGCATATTCCCAGCTTCTATCATCAGTTAAAGGAGGAGCTCTCAGTCCCAGATGAGATTTTGTTTAAAGGCATCAGGATGATGATTCCTAAGATGTCAAAGAAAAATACGTTAAAAAAAGATACATGGAGGTCATTTGAGAAACAAATCTACAAGAAGGACCTGAGACATAATATATGGGCTTCAAATAAACAGTGATATATTGAGAATGCTGTTAAGACTTGTCACATATGCCAAAAATAATGGCCAAGTCAAGCAAAAGAGCCCATGTCGATGGCATAGGAAATATTGAAGCAGCAAAGAATCCTGTGGCACCTTATAGACTAACAGACGTCTTGCAGCATGAGCTTTCGTGGGTGAATACCCACTTCTTCGGATGCAAGCGGACCCACTGCTTGCATCCGAAGAAGTGGGTTTTCACCCACGAAAGCTCATGCTGCAAGACGTCTGTTAGTCTATAAGGTGCCACAGGATTCTTTGCTGCTTCTATAGAACCAGACTAACACGGCTACCCCTCTGATACTTGATAGGAAATATTGACACCCAGGAACAAAGAAGGCAGACATTTGTTTATGTTGGGTGAAAAAAAGCTATGTTCTTGTCCTAGGCTTTTTTTCCTCACTTCCCTGAGGTAACCTTACTAGACGAAACTACAGTTAGGTGATTGTACATATAAAATCTATTTTTACTAGACTCGGTATACCTGACATGGTAATGTTTGACAATGGGCCACAGTTTAGTGGGCATGAATTTAAGCATATTTCAGAGACGTATGGGTTTAAACAGGTAATGACCCAGTCCCTATTCTTTCCAATTCAATGCATTGGTGTAAAACTGTCAAAATAATAAAGCCTACTGAAAAGGGCTGTGGAGTTGGACTCTGATCTTTATTTAGCACTGTTAAATTACAGAATGGCACCAGGGAAACATGGGTTGTCACCTGCTGACATTTTGTTCAACAGAAAACTTAAAACAAGAATGCCTGCAGTGTTAGAAACTGATATCAGAGTCACAGGGGATTTGCAGATGTATAAAGAGACAGATGAGGCAAAAGAAACTCAATATGATTTGGGGTTCTGGGAGCTGCTTAATGAAAATTACACTGTGCATATCTATGATGGGAAATAATGATTGCAGCGGTGTCACAAGAGGTTGAAGTTGTCTGCTGATACATACTGCAGGTGAATAGGTGACATCTACAAATTGCAGAAGAGATGGAGATAACAGGCACTGAGTTGGCCATCTCGCCTGAGAAGAACTCAGAGAGACAATAACCATATCAGGTTGAGAGGGCTGAGTCCCATCATATGACACAAGCACAACTAACTGACTTACCACCTCCTGCCAACAGTGATACTGATGTCTCAGGAGAGATCTGCAGGTTCATGCAACAGTGCAGGACATCTCAGAGACCAATTGTTTAGTTAGTAGGTTGGTAATACATAATTTCAAATACATATAATGTTAATATTGATTGTTAATTGTTATATTGGGCTAGGGAAGAAAGGTGTGGAGAACTGTACCTTTAAGAGGCTTTTGCCAGCATTATTTGGAATCAGTTATGTTATGCAGAGTCTTGTGTTGCACAATGCTGATGAGTTGGAAATCAGACACTGAGTGAAGCAAACAGGTGTGGTGATGTAGGGTTGGAATTACTGAGGCTAGAGTTACTATCCTGAGCCTGCACAGGTGACTGAAGATATTCAGTTATCCAGAACAGAGCACAAGCCCCCTTTATGGGGGAGGGAAGATTAGAAAGTAAAGAGAGTAGAAACCCTTCCCCATGTTCTTGAGTTACTACTTCCACTGCTCCAATATTTAGAAGTGATTGCAACTCCTGATGTAATGTGTTTTCGTCAGAGGGGTCCCTGAAAAGGGATGGGGAAGGTGGGTAGGTATTAGGGAGAGTGTGGATTTGGATGGAATAGCCCACCTCTGTGATTTCCCACATCTCCATAGTGTTGGTGTTCCAAATCCCATAGAAATGAAATAAATGATTTCCTAATGGAAGGGGTATAACAGGAAGATCAACAGAATCAGAAGGTGTTGAATCTTCTACCTGCTACCTTGATGATGAGGCTGCTGTGAAGACATGGTGTAAAGCCAAATTATTTCCTCCTCTGAGATTTCTGGTGCTTCCTGAGTGGTTCCGGTTGTTTACATGGGACTGCCTCTGCTGTGGTTGAGGCATAAAGTGTTTCTGCTTTTTATGTAGGGGCAAAGATCCCTATGGACCTCTGGCTTGTCCAAGAGTCTTTCAGAGAGTGTAAAGCCTCCTTCTGTTTTTACAATAAAAAGTTCAGATCTTTCAGATGAAAAACCTCAACTGTAACTTGTAGCTCCTGATCACTGGAGCCACGAGGGTCTCCTTATGGCAATTGAGGTTGCTGTGGATCTAGAAACTGTGTCAACAATATCCAGGGCCACATGGAGGGATATATGCACCTCAAGATGACCTTCAAAAATCAAGGCCTTAAGCTCCTCTCTGATATATTGAGGAAGTCTTTCAGTGAATTTACAGGTGAAGTCCCAATTTAAATTGTACTCCATCAATAAAGCCTAGTAATTGGTGACTTGATGTAGATAGTTTTCCAGTCATATAAATCTAGCTTCTTGAGCTCCTTGTCTTGAGGTGTAGCTTTCTGTTGACTATGTGTACGCCTCTTGTTAGCAACTGTGACAACCAGTGACTCAGTCATGTGAAAAAATTGCTCAAAGTCCTGGAAAAGCACTTTGTAGCAATTATCTTCAATTTCTGATGTTTGTGTCAGAGAAACAGACATCTGCCAGAGCAACTTAGGTGGTCTAAAACCCCCTCATTGATAGGCACTGCAAGATATACAGGCACAGAGGTGTGAAAGATATCCAGAAGCTTTTGCAATTTTTCCTGGTCCACTTCCACTGGAATTGCCAGTGGATCAGTCTTCCTATGCAGCAAGTCCAGAATGTCTCGTACTCAGCTGGATTGAGATAGATGACATGGGTTCCACAGCCTCTCCAGGAAATAAAGAGATAGGTACTGAGTCAGGATAATTCTCTGCCTAGGACTCCTCATCAGAGCCATGACTAGTCTGTTCAGTTGGCAGTGGAGCAGATTCTCTGGCTATAATGCCCTTTTGTGAACAATCTAGCCCTGGTGGGAAGCAGATGTTCGCTTTCTAGTCTGACTTTCATAGGACTGGATATGACCACCTGGGTCATCAAATCCAGTCCCCTGGCATTCCAGGCAACCCAATCATATAATTCCTTTCATAAATAGATCAATTTATCATTAATTTTCATTTAAAATAAAACTTTTCATGGGAAAGTGTTGGGTTTTTTGAAGTTGTCAACACTTTTAATTTCAACATTTTGTAAACAAAAAATTTGGGTTCTCCTATGCAAAAAGACTTTTTGTTTAAGAATGTACGATAACTGTAGTTGGGAATAAATGGTTTAAATAAGTGGTCATAACCAAAAATGAAATGTTTCAATTGACTCAAACCAAAATCCCTCAGATTTTTGATTCATGAAAACTTGAGATAGACTAGTTGTATCAGTTCAGGATGCGAAAGTTTTTCAATATAGTGAAAATTTTCATGGGATGGAAAAACCATTTCCCACCTAGCTCTACTCTACACTTTCACTGGTGTGTAATGCCCTGAATGTCTAGACCCCAAGGATTGAATCATTGAAGCTGAAGAAAGAGAAGGAGTACTCATCTTGGAGAGGAGGAGCAGTTCCATCTGGAGTACTGGGAGAACCAATAGACTGTGCTCTGATTGGTATTGCTGATATGCTTGGTACTAGTGTAGGAACAGCAGTCCATACCAGAGGTAACTTCACTACTGCCAACAGTGGGGAGCCCACTACTGAAGAAACTATAGGATAGGTCCTTTGAAGCCATGTAGGAGTTTGGTATCAAATAAGTCAAGTGATTAGATGGTGTTAATACTGGGGTAGTCTCCACCACTTATCTCTGGTACTACGGCTATTGGTACCAGGGGATTTCCACCATCCTCACCATGGGTTGGAGGCATGAGGACAGTCAGGGCACAGGCACAGATCCTAAACAGACACTGTTGGCCAAAAGAATCCAAACTCAAGTGTCTGGGGCACATGTGCACAAACAGTGGCATATTACATATATGGACAAGCACTCAGAGAAGAACACAATTCTATTCTGCCACAGACTTCTATGTGATGCTCAACAAGTCATTTAAATCCAGATTTTTACAGGTGGCTAGTAATTCTGTGTTCCTCATTCTGAGTGCCTAATTTGCCCAAGTGCTATAATTAAAGTCAATGGGATGAATGGATGTTTAGCCCCTCTGGCACTAATGTAGTTTGGTTTAGTGGAATGAGCACAGATTTGGGAGTCAGGAGTCAGTCTAAATTCTAATCCTGGGTCTGCCCGTAATTCATTTCATAGCCTCAGCCAAGTTTCTCAGTTTTCCCATTAGTAAAACAGGGAGAATAACACTCTGATGTCATAGGGGAGATGTGGAAACACTACCCAACATTTGAGGCCCTCATGCTATGGTGATGAGCACCCTAGAGGAGATCATGAGAAAATGAATAATTTATTATTTGGTACAGTGCGTGGATGATGTGCAGTGAATAAGGCATGGGAGCACACACTGAATGATGAAGATAAAGAGAAATATTGGAACAGCTGCCTTGTTCCCTGAGTTCCACCCATCCTGTGAAGAGTAAGGCAGAGGAAAAAACCCAATATGTGATCATGTAATGAAAGGCATAGATTCATTTGCATGTAATTAAACATACAGTATTCAAGAGAATGGTCTTCCTGTTAAGTCATATCAGATTTTTTCACTTAAGAAAAAGTTTCTGTTTTTCCTAGACTTGCTTCCACCTCTTGTTTGCACCTCTCCTGCAAGTAGGAAGGGTGTATTCAGAATGGCCAGCTTCACTGTTGTCTTAAGGACATATTAGGGAAAAGAAAGTGGCCTCAAACCTTTTACCTACAAGTCTGAAATCTATGAATAATTACAATCACATAGCTACCATTAATATTCAAAGCTGAAGTTCATTCTCCAAAATGAATTTTTAAACAAATAATTTGTTGCAGGTGTAATGGGTAAATAATTAGTACTGCCATTTACATTCTGACTTAAAAAGAATAAAAATATTTGCCTCATAAGTTTAACACTCAGGGGGTTCCAGACCTAAATGTGAAAATGTAACTCATTTCACTAGAGAACTTATACTCTTGTTCTAATAGAGTGAAACTGAGACTTTTTATATTTAATGCCTCGGGTCTAATTTGCTAAAATTTTGTAGTAAGTCCAGAATTTTCTCTATGATAAGGACTGTATCAAAAGACCTTCTGCCTTTTTTTCTTCAGGTTTAACCTCAAGTTACAAATAATAGAAAACTGGTAGCTTCTTTTGCTCTGCTTACTAGAGATAATGCTACAACTCAGTCTGATTTTTCCCTCACCTTTTTCTCTTTGCGCGTTGATTTTTCTTGTCACAATTGACCCAGTAGCCCTAAGTACAGCATAAGATTAATTTAAGAAATAGTCTCATGAGCAATCATATGAAAAAGAGGGATTTAAATTAGTTCTTGACTAAAAATTAAATATTCCCCTTTGGTCTTTATTTGATGCAAGGTCAATTTTAAGCACTTCTACTATTCTTTGAGAGGTAAGGAACATTTCTGGGAAGTGGCTGTAAAAGTGCCAAGTAACAAGTGGGGTCCCAATCCTACATACATTTAAATACATACGGTGAAATCCTGAAACATGCTAAGCATGCTGGCCCCAGTCCACCAAAGTGCTTAACTTGAAGCACGTGAGTAGTCATTGGGACTATTAATGTACTTAAAGTATGTGCTTTGTCGGCTTGGGGCCAACATACTCACCACCTTGAAGGATCAAGCCCATAAGTAGCCCTGTGGAACTCCCTGTGACTATGCTCATATGTAAAATTAAGCATGTGCTTAAGTGTCTGCAGGACTGAGGCCTTCATCTGGTGTATCCAACTGAATCTGCATTTTTATGATGCTGCCTAATTTCTACTACTCCATGCCAGCATGACCTGCACCTATTGGGCTCGTCTTCTGGCCACATAATACTATGGCCCATCTCCTAAGGGAGGCACAGGTAGAAGCAACATTAAATCTTGCACTAATAGCCACTATGTTCTGTGGTGAGTATGCCAAGGACAGTTGTTGCTTCCCCTCCTTCTCCATGCTACAGAGTCCCAAACCTTAAAATGGGATGAGAGAGGCTGCTGCAAGGTCCCACAGACAGCATAGGAACATGCAAAGGAGGTGCCACTCCCCAACTTCTTGGTTCCCTGACCCACTTTCGTCTGCTTTTGCTCCCCTCTATGCCATGTTTATGGAAGAGTTGCTAAGTGAACTCGTGAAATGGGACCCAAAAGGGATGCATTTTATACTGCCAAGGCCTTTTGCCATTGGTTCTGCATGAAGGACCAAGCCTTTTAATTCTTCAATCTTTGGCACAGTATATTGGACTTGTGAGAAAAGGATAAGTGCTGGCAGTGGCCCATAAAGAGAGATTGAACAAAAAAGCATACCATTCTTATCTTTTCTGACTTGAGTCTCAGTCTGTGGAAACAGAGATTTTCACCCTTAAATCATTTACTGTGTCTCTTCTGGCAGGCAGGAAATATAAATGGCTCTTCTAATACACAGGAGTCAAGAAATATGGTGTTGGACCATTCCAAGTTGGAAGAGGACTGATGGGTATTAACTGGCATAGGCTGATGTCTGTATTAAGCAGCCACAAGCTTGCGTTTCTACAGTTATTTACTTCTCTTTATTTTGCATACTGCTCTTGTTGGAGTAATTCAGATTGATTCAAAAGGGAGTGAATTTCTCTATTAATGTTGATGTTAGCTGCTAGTGTTTTAAGAAAAGCTACTAAAAGTTATAAAAAACTGTAATTCACACTACAGTATTATACACCTTTGAACTCTGCAACAGCAGTGACTACAGACTGCTGATTGAGAAATTAAGTTCAGAGTGGTAGAACTGTATGATGGCATGCCCCAGTCCTGAAGACTTTCCTCTGGTAAAGCTTCCATTTGCTTCAGATTGAAGTTTTGCTTGAGTAAGGACTTCAGTCCTTGTCTATGTTTATTTGTGTATTACAGTAGCACCTAGGTGCCCCATGGTGGTAGGTCCTGTATATACACACAGTAGAGTCTGTCCTAGAGAGCTTACAATCTAAAAAGATAAGATGGACAAAGGAAGTATTGTTATACAGCCCTATAACATGGGTAACAGAAGCAGAGAAAGAACATGGCCAAGATCTTCAGAAATGGTTTGTCATTTTGTGGGTCTACTTTTTGGATGCCCAACTTGCGCTAATGGGAAGCTGGAGGGAGCCTGATCGTCAGAAAGTGACGAGTATTCATCCTATGAAAAATCTGGCCCCTTTAAGACATCTCAAATTGCTCGTTCGAAAGCTGAGCACCCCCCACCCCCAATTATGTCACCTTTGAAAATCATAACCTTAAGTGACTTGTTGGGAGGTCACAAAGAAAGTCTGTGGCAGTGGCTGGAACTGACTCCAGGTCTCCTAAGTATCATTGTAATAAGAACACCTGTGTTCTGTTTACCCTAGAGCTTCCACTGCTGGCAGTACTGACGCAGAAAAGCAATTCCCTTCACTGAGCAGAAGAGATGGCCTTAATGCCAAGTCACTGAAATCTGGGGCATAATTTGCCATGGGCTGTTGCCCCCTCCCCACCACTTTTCACAGACCTATGTGCTCCATTATGTCTTCTATGTCCCCGACACCAACTTTGTACGCAGTCATTAGGAAAACAATAATTGCCTAGATTTTTATTACTCATGATGTTATTCGGGACAGAGAATGTTCTATGTGTGACACAACTTTGCCCCACTCATAATTTTTCTGAAATGGTGCCCCTGTTTACCACGTTCTTGGGAGCTCCACTAGACTAAGATCCTCAGCCTCTTACAGATTGGGGCCCATAGCTTGTAAAGTCCTATTGCCGTGAAAGATGTTTCATAGGCATTATAAGCCGGGTCTTGGGTTCACTGATAGTAAACAGATCATGGTTAACAACTACAAAATGTGCAAGATAACTGTGGTTCAAAAGGGTAAGCATAAACAATTCCACTACGCTTTGCTTACTTCTCCCTGCAAAAGGAGAATTATGTGGAAGCTATTTTCTTGACATGTGGCACCTTTAGCATCTTTACAAATGGTCATACATCTCATGTTGTATTTCTAAGGTTATTTCTTGTCAAAATATTGACTTGCGTTTTCCTGTGCAGTAAGCCTCAATGTGAAGATTTGTAATGTTGATGAAGACATAGGACATATTCAATGCTGCTTGTGTAGGGAGGTACCAATAATTTCTGTTCCACAGGTTAAATTCACCCCTAACACAGGGCAGCCTGTTTTCCCACTGCCTTCTTTTCTTGGGAGATCTACCAAAGGGAACAGTTTTAGTTTCTATCCAGGATTTCACTGGAGTTCAATCAGCGGAGGCTTCAGAGTCAGTGCACCAATTCAACAAATCCACTGGCTGCTCTGCCCACACCCTTTCTCTAGATATGGTCACACTTTCGGGCTGTTCTTCCCCCAGATGAGAGAACCGCTGTTAACCCATTGGGGGCCCTAAGCATAAATATTCCCTCCCCCCCAACAGATACTAAGAATTAATAGGGGATCCCCTCAAGCTGCTGCTGGGCCTAACCAATTGCTTAGTCTGCTTATGCCTAATGCCGGCTCAAGAAGGCTGAAGTTTCCTTATATGAATTAAACCTCCTTTAGCAGATTTAAACCTCCTTTCTGCCTCCAGGGCTGTGTGCACTGGTTTATGCCTGTGGAAGCCCAAAACCAATATAAAAAAAGTCTGGGCCAAAGCCTAGAGAGAAAAAAAGTGTTCAAGTGACACAACATGTTTCAACAAGTTATTCAGATTCTTCTGAATAGTCTATAAATAAGTTGTCTGCAGTTTTATTGTAGCCATGTTGGTCCCAGGATATTGGAGAGACAAAGTGCATGATGCAAGATCTTTTATCGACCAAGTTCTGTTGGTGAGAAAGCTTGACTCTCTCACCCATAGGTGCTGGAACTAGGAGTGCTGTGGGTGCTGTTGCACTCCCTCGCTTGAAGTGATTTCCATTATATGCAGGGTTTACAGTTTGAGTCAGTGGCTCTCAGCAACCCTTCTATAAAAATTGTTCCAGCGCACCTGCTCTCACCAACAGAAGTTGGTCCAATAAAAGATATTACCTCACCCACCTTGTCTCTCTATAAATATGTTAAAATTTTAAACTGTCAACACAGCAGGATATTCATGCTAGGACTAGCACTCTGGATTTGACAAGTGGATAAGTTCCTAACAAAACAGATGCATGTTTGACAAACCTTTTTGTACCTGTGTTTATAAAGCCCCTACAGAGGAACAGATCAGAGCAAGAAAAGATGAAGGCAGTTGAGGCAGAAAGCAGTAATGTGGTAAATATGAGGGATTCTTTGACAAAATTGGTTCTGCATGGGAATTTCCCCCCAGAATTAGGACAGTCCAACTGAAACTGAGAAACTATGCTATTAATGGAAATATTTATAAAAACTGACATTTGGCATTTGTGGCATTTTCTCAATGAGGATCTCAAGGCATTTTATAAAACATTAATAAATTAAGCTTCACAATACCCTTATGAGGTAATTATGTATTATTCACATTTTACAGGTAGGGAGGTGCAGAAAAGCTAAATGATTTACTCCAGGTTACACTGCAAGTAAATGGTGGAACTGGGACTAGAATCCAGTACTGACTCCAAATTCTGCGCTTTCGTCACGAGGCCCTGCCCATCCTAGCACAGGTTAATGCAAATGTAAAATGAGAGACATTGCAAAGGTATTAGACAGCCAAGCAGATGCAAGTGCTCAGGGCAACCTTGTGATTACAGACCTCTAAGCCTTACTTCATGATGAGGTAAACTGGATGAAACAATCAGAAAGATAAAAGACACCATGACATAGGGGAATATGATTGATAAGGACAAAGAAGTGTGGTTTCTGTAAAAGAAAACTTGAGTCTTTCCAAATAGGAGATAAAAGTCCAACTAACTTTGATTCTCCTTTAGAACCTTGAAAGGTTTTGAGCGGCTATGAAAGAATCTCAGTCGTCAGGGGGGCAAGAGGTAAAGTTTTGTTATGGATCAGAAATTAAATAAGAAAAATGAAATGTAGAAATGTGACTAGTTTTTAACTGGGCAAAAGATCCGCAGTGGGATGGCCCAAGGTTGAGTACTAGGACAAGTGATTAATATAATTAAGAAGCTGGAGAAGGGGATGAGAAGGGAAGTATCAATGTTTGCAGATGAGAAAATTATTTAGGATAATTAAGACTAGAAGACTGAGGAGATTCAGAGGGATAACAATGCTAGGTGATGGGGCAGTACAGTGGCAGATGAAATTCCATGTATTGCATATTGGACAGAATTGTTTGAACTACTCATGCACCTCTCTGGGCTCAAAGTTGACTGTAATCACTGAGGCTTGGTCTACACTAGGACTTTAATTCGAATTTAGCAGCGTTAATTCGAACTAACCGCTCAACCGTCCACACCAGGAAGCCATTTAATTCGAACTAGAGGGCTCTTTAGTTCGAATTCGGTACTCCACCCCGACAGGTGGAGTAACGCTAAATTCGACATGGCTAGCTCGAATTAGGCTAGGTGTGGATGCAAATCGAACTTAGTAGCTCCGGGAGCTATCCCACAGTGCACCACTCTGTTGACGCTCTGGACAGCAGTCGGAGCTTGGATTCTCTGACCAGCCACACAGGAAATGACCCGGGAAAATTTGAATTCATTTTCCTGTCTGGGCACTTTGAATCTGACGTCCTGGCTGGACATCGGGGCGAGCTCCGCAGCACCTGCAACGATGCAGAGCTCTCCAGCAGAGGAGTCCGGCCAATCCAAGAATAGAAAGAGGTCCCCAGCATGGACAGACTGGGAAGTCCTGGATCTGATCGGTGTGTGGGGCGAGGAGTCTGTGCTGTCGGAGCTGCGCTCCAGCAAGCGGAATGCAAAGACCTTCGAGAAGGTCTCCAAAGCAATGATAGAGAAAGGATACAGCCGGGATGCAATGCAGTGCCGCGTGAAAATCAATGACCTGAGACAAGGCTACCAAAAAGTCAGAGCGGCAAACGGACGCTCCGGAGCCCTGCCCCAGACATGCCGCTTCTACGAGGCACTGCATGCCATTCTAGGTGGGTCTGCCACCACTGCGCCACCAGTGACCGTGGACTCAGTGGATGGCATAGTGAACCTGGACAGTTCCTCCTCGATGTTCGCCGATGGGGAAGATGAGGAAGGGTCTGTGGAGGACGGCGCAGGCGACAGCGAACACAATACCGCTTTCCCTGACAGCCAGGATCTCTTTATCACCCTCACAGAGATCCCCTACCAACCCTCCCCGGCCGTTAACCCGGACTCTGAATCAGGGGAAGGATCAGGCGGTAAGTGCTATAAACATGTAAACATTTATTTTTTATAAAACAGGTATAAAAAATAGAAATACTATATATAAAATTTTCAATGAAAAACTATATGTAAAGTAGGTCCACACATATAGGGATTGAACAATAATCCTCCAGGGACAATTCAAGAAAGGTCTCATTTAGGTCCTCGAAAAGCCTCCGCAGGAGGTTCCTGGGGAGAGGTGCCTTGTTGGGTGCTCCGTGGAAGCACACTCTTCCGCGCCAGGACATCCTTATGTAGATGGGAATCATCGCCTCCACAAGCATGGTCGCATATGGTCCTGGTCTCTGCAGGGCTTCCCTTAGCATCCGCTCTTTGTGACTCCGAGGGACCTGCAGCAGGGTGATCTCGTTCATGAAATGCTGCATCTAATTAGGGCAATTAGTGTATTGTTACTGTTGTGAATGGTTGACTTTTACTTTGCATAACAATGACCCTCGCTTAACAGCCACGTCTTGTAGGCCACATAGGAAAAGCATACATTGATCTTTCCCGTGCACTGGCGGGAGTGGCTGGAAAAGGGTCAGAGTATATGATTTCCAGATTGCCTTTAGCGGGAGGGCACAGCTATCCATTAACTGATAAGCAGAATGTACTGTAAGGCTTACCAGGACTGTCTGCTAGACGGATTCAGCTGTCTCTCCCCACTTGTCTGCTCTCCTGTGCAATGCCGCAGCCAATGAGAGCGTATTCCGAAATCTCGAACTTGTCCTGAGATCTCGTGAGACTTGTTGCCCTGTATGGTCTTGTTCAGAGAAACTGACTAGACTGTGTTCACTGTTCGCAAACATGTATCTGTTCAAGGAAATCAGTTACTTTTCCCATCACACAGCTTCGGCTCTTTCCCGGACTGCCCCGGCATCCCCCTCGCAGAGGCTGGCGCAGATTAGGCGGCGAAAGAAAAAGACTAGGGACGAGATGTTCGCGGAACTGATGGCCTGCTCCAGAGCCGAGGCGGCAGAGCAGAGACAGTGGAGGGAGACCCTATGTCAACAGCATCGCACACACATCGAACGGGAGGACAGGTGGCGGCAGGAAGACCAGCAGGCAACTCAAACGCTGCTTGGGCTAATGAGGGAGCAAACGGACACGCTCCGGCGCCTTGTTGATGTTCTGCAGGACCGCAGGCAGGAGGACAGAGCCCCCCTGCAGTGTATCTGCAACCGCCCTCCCCCGCCAAGAAGTCCTGCCCCCCCCTCACCCAAAAGTACAAGACAGAGGGGCGGTAGGGGCCGTGAGAACTGTCACTGCACCACTGCATAGCGCTAATGTACCACACACCTCTCACGCTATAAATTTGTAGAAGTGCTTCCCTTACAGGCTCACCCAGTCCCAAATCCAAGTTTCATCCCCCCACTGTGTATTAGATTATTAAAAGCTGTTTGCTGTTATTCACTGTTTCGGTCACGTCTTTCGTGTCAGAGGATTTTTGTGTGTATGGGGGGGGGGGAGGGGATTTATAATTGCACGGTATAGCCTACATTACCAGGGTACAGACTTGGGGGCATGATCAACTGCAGGGCACACACACACTGCAGTCAGTAGGCACCAGGGTCACTCTGTGTGGTGTATGCTGCCCCAGGTCATTCTGTGATGTGTATGCTTGTCCAGGGTCCTAGCGCCTGCCATCCCCTTAATGTTAAGGCACGCTGCCCTTACCATGCACTTCCACCGTAGCAATGAGCCTCTCCGCTGCCCTGAGCCCCAACAAGAGCCCTCATCCACGGACAGATACTCACCCTTCCCCCACACCCCTCACCCCTTCCTACGCCCAAACCCGCAGCCCACTGCCGTCATCCAAACCCCTATCCAAAGAAGGCACCACTCGCCCCTTCCTGCAAACCCACCCCTTCCTGCAATCCCTCCCCTTCATGCACAACCACTTGCAACCGTCCCCCACCCCAGAGACCTATGTAGGAGCAGGAGGATGTCATTCCTCTATGGAACAAGCGGTCTGTACATCAGTGCACACCGTGCCCAGCACAGTATGCGTCCATGTTTCAACACCTGAACAGAAATGCAAAGTAAAACAAAGATTTATTAATAATGAGTGTAACAATTAATTTGCTTTAAAACGTGCTTTGGAAGTGGGGGAAACTTGGAGAACGGGGTATGTAACCGCAGATCGAAATCGACACATACAGACACAGGCCCAGGGTCAGTTTCTCTTGAAAGCAAGTGGAGAGTCATAGGTTACCCTGCTCTCCGAGGAAACTTGCTTTCAAAGCCTCCCGGATACACAGCGCTTCCCGCTGGGATATTCTCTCGGCACGGGTGTCTGGCTGAGCGTAAACTGCAGCCAGGCGATTTGCCTCAACCTCCCATCCGGACAAAAAGGTCTCGCCCTTGCTCTCACAGAGATTGTGTAGCACACAGCAAGCAGCAATAACTACGGGGATATTCTTTTCGCTGATGTCCGAGCGAGTCAGTAAGCTCCGCCATCTCCCCTTGAGACGTCCGAAAGCACACTCCACCACCATTCTGCACTTGCTCAGCCGGTAGTTGAAGAGTTCCTTTTCTCTGTCCAAGGTGCCTGTATAGGGCTTCATGAGCCAAGGCATTAGCGGGTAGGCTGGGTCCCCGAGCATCACTGTAGGCATCTCCACATCCCCAACACTTACTTTGTGGTCCGGGAAGAAACTACCTGCCTGGAGGCGTTTAAACAGACCAGAGTTCCTGAACACACGCGCGTCATGAACCTTGCCCGCCCACCCAACGAAGATGTTGGTAAAACGTCCCCTATGGTCTACCAGTGCTTGCAGCACCATTGAAAAGTAGCCCTTTCGGTTAATGTACTCGCTGGCCTGGTGGGCTGGTGCCAGGATAGGGATGTGAGTCCCATCTATAGCCCCACCACAATTTGGGAATCCCATCGCGGCGAAGCCATCTATGATGTCCTGGACGTTTCCGAGAGTCACTACCTTTGAGAGAAATTGCTCAACGATTGCGTGGGCTACTTCAATCACAGCAACCCCCACGGTAGATTTGCCCACGCCAAAGTGGTTCGCTACTGACCGGTAGCTGTCTGGCGTTGCAAGTTTCCAGAGGGCTATGGCCACTCGCTTCTGCACACTCAGGGCTGCTCGCATCCGGGTGTCCTGGCGCTTCAGGGCAGGGGACAGCAAGTCACAGAGTTCAAGGAAAGTGCCCTTACGCATCCTGAAGTTTCGTAGCCACTGTGATTCATCCCAGACCTGCAGCACTATGCGGTCCCACCAGTCCGTGCTTGTTTCCCGGGCCCAGAATCGCCGTTCCACACCATGAACTTGACCCATTGCCACCATGATCTCCACGGCGCGGCGTACCCTCCTTTGTGAGAGGTCTGCGCCACTCTGTGAATTCCTGTCCTCACCGCGCTGCCGGAGCCTCCTCGCCCGATTTCTCAGCAGCTGACTGTGGAAGAGGTGGACGATAAGGTGCGAGGAGTTGACAACGGCCATAAGTGCAGCGATGATCGCAGCGGGCTCCATGCTCGCAGTGCTGTGGCGTCCGCGCTGTAACCGACCAGAGAAGGGCGCGAACAGATTTCCCGCCGGAGCTTTCAGGGAGGGAGGGCGTGATTGACGGTTCAATGACAACAGTTACCCAAAAGCATCCTCGACACATTTTTCCCCCAGGAGGCATTGGGAGCTCTACCCAGCATTCCAATGGGCAGCGGGGACTGCGGGAACTGTGGGATAGCTTCCCACAGTGCACCGCTTCCAAAGTCGACGCCAGCCCCGTTACTGTGGACTCAGAAATTCGAATTAGTGTATTTACTGTGGATACACAAATTCGACTTCATAAGGTCGAATCCACAAATTCGACTTAAGTAGATTCGAAATAGTCTTGTAGTGTAGACAAGGCCTGAGAAAAAAAACTGAGTATAAACCTCTGTTCAATGTGCAGGAATGGTAAAATGAAACCATGTTAGGATGTACAAAGAATGAGACAGAAATACTGAAAGTATAAAGTTATTAAATAAAGCAATGATATGGTCTCATCTGGAATAGTGTATTTCTTTTGGGTTACCATATCTGAAGAAAGATAGAGCAGAGAAAGGAGATCAGAGACAGGTGATGAAAATGACATAGAAAGGCTCCCATTTGAGGTGGAAGGTTAGGATTGTTTACAGAGGAGATGAATAAAAAAGGACATAAGGGCATATAAAACAATAAATAATATAGAGAAGGTGTATCAAGTGCTTCTATTTATCCTGTTTATTAAATAAAACAACAAGGTGACATCCAATGAAACTGAAAGGCAAAAAATTTAAAATTGATAGATTTTTTTTTAAACCCACAATGCATAATTTACCTTTGGGATACATTGTTACAATATAATGTTGAGGCTAAACATAGCCAGATACAGGTAAGGATCAGAATTTTATGTCTTTAATGAGAATGTGTGCTGTTACATATTAAAAGAAGAGGGATATACAAATCCTCATGTTTCAGGCATAAACCAAAAACATTAACTAACAGTAATTAGGAAGAAGCTTCTCCAATTTCAGAACTGCACAGTTCTGAAGATTCTATTTTATTACTTTGAAGCATTTGGTACTGACTACTCTTGGTGCCAGCTAGGGTGACCAGATGTCCCGATTTTATAGAGACAGTCCCCGATATTCTGGGCTTTGTCTTATATAGACGCCTTTTACTCCCCAACCCCATCCCAATTTTTCACACTTGCTATCTGGTCACCCCCTAGTGCCAGGATCCTGGACTAGATTGTCTAATCCTGTATAATAGTTTGGAAGGCAATCATGCTGATTACAGGAGTCAAGATTCTGAGCATAAGAATAAACAAAACCTATGTCAGTTTTTCACTGCTTCATATTTTGTTTAATCAAGTTAACATTGGATGTTAACTTGATTAAACAAAATGTTTCTTCTACAGAGGTTTATAAAACTGAACTTGCTAATTAGCTTTGTTTTAAAATTTAAACAATACTCCTCCCCCACTTTGAGTGTTTTAGTTAATAATAAGCACTTGTGAAGCAATTTTCAAAGTAGAGATGAAAAGTAGGTAGGCATTATCATCTTTATTTTATCAAGAGCCAGAGAGCCCAAAGTGAATCAATAGTAGAGCCAGGGTCAGAACAAAGGCTGCCGGCGCCCTATCAATGCCCTATCTACTGGGCAAACCAGTGACAAGAAACCTGTCTTTATGTTAAAAATCCCAATAAAACGTTACAAATTAACATGTTTTCCAGTGGAAACACTCAGGCTCCTGTCTCCAACTTTTTAAGTTTTCCTGTACTCATTTGCCTCAATGAATTGCTGCTCCATCCTGAGGGAAGGACGAGGGGGAGAGAGATCTGCCCTGGGATCTGTGCGAGCTCATACCACATTCAGAGAAGACTCGTGATGTTTATAGTCTATTCATTCTACACTCTGATGAATTCAGAGCAATGTCAGATAGGGAGCATAAGTCCCCTAGGAGAAGACATTCACTTTCTGATGTTATTGGAGTAAAGGCAGTGATTATTTAGAAATTTAGACAGGAAGTTCAAGTTGCATGCTTATTTTAGAAACTTTATAGCCTATACTGGACCAAACATCCTCAAGACTGCAAGGATGTTGCGGACCTAAGGAAGAGGCTAGGAGTGCTTTTACTGGAGGGCTAGGATTGTACCCAGACATCTTAACTAGACACAGATGACCTACTGTTTCTTATTCTAGTTTTTGCAGTTGTAACTCCGAATCCCCATGTTACCCAAATATCTCAGTATAAATACAGACATTGCCCTCTATGAAACCATTTACACCAGTGCTTCTCAAAGCCGATCTACTGCTTGTTCAGGGAAAGCCCCTGGTGGCTGTTCAGGGAAAGCCCCTGGTGGTCCAGGCCAGTTTCTTTACCTGCCGCGTCCACAGGTTCAGCCAATTGCAGCTCCCACTGGCCGCGGTTCGCTGCTCCAGGCCAATGGGGGCTGCAGGAAGGGCAGCCAGCACATCCCTTGGACTGCGCCGCTTCCCGCAGCCCCCATTGGTCTGGAGCAGCAAACCGTGGCCAGTGGGAGCCGCAGTCGGCCAAACCTGCGGACGCGGCAGGTAAACAAACCGGCCCGGATCACCAGTGTTGTTCCCAGGAGTTTCCCTGAACAACCAGTGGCCCGACTTTGAGAAGCACTGATTTACACCTCAGCAGCATTGTCTTAGACCTTGATCCTTCAATCTGATCCATCCAGGCATACCCCTGAGCTCATGCAGAACTTCACTGAGTTTACAAGAGCCCACGTGGTTGACAGGGATTTGCCTGCATGGATCAGGTTGCATAATCAGGGCTTTAGATTATTTTCTCTAGTGAGAAAAAGTCTTGATTTTGATGTTTAAACAAGGAGGATGGGTCAGGCAGCATTTCAAGCCCTTGCATCCATTCAAATCAGGAAGATAGACTCTTTCTGATCTTTCCAGGAGGATTTCACAGTCTGTTTCTTTCGGTCTCTCTCCCCCTGCCCCACCCCCCGGTTCTGTTATTTTTTCTTTTGTTCTCGCTCTTTTTTCCTTCTGCCTTCACTTTTTCTTCCCTGACATAGCTCTGTTTACACGCCCCCCCAACTTCCCCTCACTTGCTGTCTCCTCCCGCCTCCTCATCACTGCTGTTGTCATTGCTCTCATTTCAGTTTTCTCCTCCTCTCCACCATCTTTGTCCTGCCAATGGGACATGACTTTTGGTAGCTAAGCCCTGACAGCTTATAAAATACAGACTTCAAAGAAACTTTCTGCCGACTATTTAACAGTAGAGAGAAAAAGAATATCACTCCATCTGAAACTCATTACATTCAGCAGGATGATCCCTATACCTTTTAAGAGGGGATATTTTGTCCTGCTAGCATCTCAGCTTGGATAGTTCTACCTATGAGATACAAAGTGCAGGAGAAAGCTGCAAACATGGTTTTATGAAGGTAGGAAAGAGTAGGAGGAAGGTTAAAAATATTTTCTCCTTGTTGGTATATTAAAAATAAAATTATTACCCCCGACAAATGAGCTCCTCAGTTATCCAACTCTTACCAAGCCAAATAAAACAAAACACGAAGGCTAACTTTTTAGTACACTAAGGATCTAGTTACAAATACTAACTTCTCACCCTAGATGTTATCTCAGGTACAATCCTTTTCAGACCAACATTGTAGTTTATGGCCTGGGTCCAGCAATCACTCACACCCCCGTTGTTACAGTTCTTTGTTCCAGTTTCTTTCAGGCATCTCTTGGGGGAGGAGAGGCTTCCAGGGCCATTTATATTCTCTTTCTTGTGGGCAGAAACCCCTTTGTTCTTCTGTGCAAAATCACAGCAACAAGGTGGAGTATGTAGCCACCTGGGCAAGTCACATGTCCATGAATGATTCAGCTTTTTGCAGGCCTACGCCATTGTTTACATGTTAGTTTGAACGTTCCCAGGAAAGCTCAGATGTGGATTGGCATCTCCCAAAGTCCATTGTTAGTTAAGTACTCCCAGTTACTTGACTAGTTCCTTCACAATATGTTAGCCAAACCTTCCTTGTGTGTTTCCTACAGCAAACACTTCAAATACAAGCATAGAGCCAACACTCATAACTTCAGATATAAAAATGATGCATGCATACAAATAGGATGAATATATTCAGTAGATCATAACCTTTGCAAAGATATGTTACATGGCATATCTAGCATAAAGCATATTCCAGTTATCTTATATTTACACGTATAAGCATATTTTCATAAACATGTAGAGTGCGACATCACATATGGTAATAAGAATTTTTGTTGAGAATTTGAATTTGTTGAGAAATAAGAATTTGAAGAGTCCGTTGGATATAGACAGAGAGGCAGCACAGGAGGCATGTATGTTACCTAATATGGAAACATATGAAGGGATACTGGATTTGAGTAGTCAGTATTCCTTTGTGAGACAACTCTTACATTCCTGTGTCTTTTCTTTGTTTCACTTTTAAATATACAAACATCCTCAATTGTTATTTTCAGTTTTATGGTGTCCCTAAGACCATAGGGTCTAAAGATTTGCATCCTCTTTTTACTCACACCTATAAATGAGAACATTCCACCCTTATCCACAAGTTGTAACTGGCTTTTTGTCTATTTCAGAGGCCAGTTCAAGCGTCTCCCTCTAAACTTTAATACTCTTCATGCATTTCCCTGTATTTTCCAGTCTGTCTTTTTCTGACCTGCAGTCCATTCCTCACACTCCTCTGTTACAAGTTTTCTGTCCACCCTTCATATGTTTCCATATTAGGTAACATACATGCCTTCTGTGCTGCCTCTCTGTCTATATCCAACTGACTCTTCAAATTCCAACTTCTTTATACAAGCCTCCAAGTATAAACCCTCTCTTTAATAAAGAATTTATTTTTCCAGAATCACATGGGGTATGTCTATACAGCACACTAAGTTTGGGTCTAGGTGGCCTGCCCTTGCAGAATCGGTGTTTCCAACTCTGTGCTTGAGAGTCCAGTTTTTCGAAACCCTGCACCTTGCACCTGAGCTGGCACATCCATATGGCAGACTTAAGTCAGAACTTCAGTTTCTGTTGGTGTATACCATCAGATCACATGCCCATGTACTTCAACTCACAATTCATGGATTATAGTGATGGCACTTTTAAAATTTTTATTATCAAATGTATTGAGAATGAGCATGTGATGTCATGTATTAATGTTTGTGCCACTTTTAACATTAAATATAATAAAACTTGCTAGTGTTGCTTTGTGTTTACCCTGTAGAGGTGGATGAGGCTTGAAAGGATAAAAAGCAACAGCACATTGTCTGGCCATGATAAAACAAATTACACTTTCCACTCTCTCAAAGGGGCTTTTTAAATTCAAGGTCAAAAGAAGCTAAAAAGTATCTATGGGCTTTATTTTATTCATACAGAAACCACTGTCCACCTCAGACATCCTTTGGGGCAGCATTGAAGGCCATCACACATCATGGTAAGAAACATACAAAATTCAATTGAAATGACTTCTATGTGTCTTTCATTGTGTGTGGGGGGGGGCGAGGGGAGGGTTATGAGGGGTCTAGTCAGACAGCCATCCATCTATGCTAAGGAGATATTTAGTTTCTTGTGACTGACCAGCACATCTTAGAATGGAGGGGGCTCATTAGTGAGAGAGGTGACCCTAAGAAGTATGCATTGTCCAAGAATATAACAGACTGTCTGGAGCTGCTACTCTGTAAGTCGTTTGCTTTCATCATGACTGAGCAATGGGTAAAAATTCATGGTAAAAAAAAAAATCAACAAGATGCTGATTTATCGTGGAGAGACAGTACAGCAGGGATTGGCAACCTATGGCACGCATGCAAAAGGTGGCACACGAGCCGATTTTTCATGGCACGCGGGGCAGGCTGAACTGCTCAGCCTGCCGCCGCTCTGGGGGTTCCCACTGCTGGCCTCTTACCAGCCGGGGTCCCCCACCGCAGCCCCACTCAGCACCTGCTGCTGGCCTGGGGGAAGGAACCCCAGGCTGGTGGCAGGCTGAGACCCCAGCTGGCAGGAGCCAGCAGCCGAAACCCCAGAGCGAGGGAGGGCTGAGCTGCCCAGCCCGCCCCAGCTCTGGGACTTTCCACCGCCGGCTCCTGCCAGCCGGGGTCCTGCCGCCAGTCCCACTCGGCGCCAACTGCTGGCCTGGGGGAAGGAACCACGGGCTGGCAGCGGGCTGAGACCCCAGATGGCAAGGAGCTGGTGGTGGAAACCCCAGAGCGGTGGCAGACAGCCCACCGCTGCTCTGGGGTTCTGGCTGCTGGTCCCTTGCCAGCCGGGGTCCCCGCAGCCCCACTCACTTTGCTTCCAGCGCAGGCCCCCTGCCAGACAGGGTCCAGGCTTCCGGCCCTGCTCAGCCCTCCCAGCCACCAGCTCCACTCACCTCAGCTGCCGATCTGGGGTTCCAGCCGCTGACCTCCTGCCAGCCAGTTATCAACTTATAACTCAGAAGCCTGTGTGCAGCTTAAAGTATCCAAATACGTGCCACCAGATATTGGAAAACTCAGCAAGGAAAAGCAAGGGCAAGGATCACACTAAACTAATAAGATCTGCATTTTAATTTAATTTTAAATAAAGCTTCTGAAACATTTTGAAAACCTTGTTTACTTTACATATAACAGTAGTTTGGTTATATATTATAGACTTAAAGAGAGACCTTCTAAAAATGTTCAAATGTATTACTGGCACGCAAAGCCTTAAATTAGAGTGTATACATGAAGACTCGGCACACCACTTCTGAAAGGTTGCCGACCCCTGCAGTACAGCCTCCTAACACAGACAGACAACCACCCTCTGCTGTAATTTGGACTCATATTTAAGCCAAATACACAAACCAATTTTGTTTGGACTTGTAACAACTAGGTTTGTTTGGGACTCTTTTTACATGTGGTCTGGCACAGTGCAGGCATGGCCGATGTATAAGATGTACTCTATTAGACTATTAGATGGCTTGGGTACACAAGCCTGTTAATTGTGGTGCCTGGACCCATACTTATAACGATCAATGAGTAACTAGTAAAAATTTCATGACAGTTGCTTGTGTAACATTTTTCCTCATTTTATGGTGTCCATTTTGAATCCCACAAGGTGTTAAGCGGGTATGTGGGGAAGAACAGGGGGGTGGGGAAGTGACACTGGGGAATGGCATGGGTTTTGCCCTCAATAGAAGTCCACCAAAACCCCAGCTTGTATTAAGAACTTACTAAGGCCATAAGATGTAAATCTCTCCCGTCCATATATTAACAACAAACATGGTGGCAGAAGTTTCCCAGGGTTCAGCTCTGGCTCCAGTGCTTGCTCTGATACTGGTTCTGCAGTGGGCTGCTCCCCAGGGCCATTCCCAAACAGCTTCTCCAAGTACAGACCCAGGATGGGTTGTACCTGCTCCCGCAGCATAGACTTTTTGGTTTCTTGCCTCAGCACCAGGGTCTCTTCTTGCCCTTCATCAAGCAGCTGGCTCTCCCCTGGTGATGTCTGTGACTGGGGAGTTACAAGGGTGCCATTGTTGCCCAGCAAATTGTCATGCATCACTGTGGGCTTAGTCTCACTACAATTCCCATTCCTTGTGAAAAAGGCAGGAAGATGGGCAGTTCCATGGATTAGCCGCTTGATTCGCTCTCTCCGTTGTTCAGCTGTCTGGTCACTCCCCAAAGCCACCTGCTGCTTGGATATAGCTTTGTAGACACATTTACTTCTTGTACTCTTGCTGAAGTGGAATGTCTTCCTTGCCTCACACAAGAGCTTAACCAGAATCCTGTTGTGTTCCTCTGGCCAGAGAGCAGTGTGCTCGAGGCAGGGCAACTTCTTAGTCCTGGTCCACACTAGGACTTTAATTCGAATTTAGCAGCGTTAATTCGAATTAACCGTGCACCCGTCCACACCAGGAAGCCATTTAATTCGACCTAGAGGGCTCTTTAGTTTGAATTCGGTACTCCACCCCGACGAGGGGAGTAGCGCTAAATTCGACATGACTATGTCGAATTAGGCTAGGTGTGGATGCAAATCGAACTTACTAGCTCCAGGAGCTATCCCACACTGCACCACTCTGTTGACGCTCTGGACAGCAGTCCGAGCTCAGATGTTCTGATCAGCCATACAGGAAAAGCACCGGGAAAATTTGAATTCCTTTTCCTGTCTGGCCATTTTGAATCTCATTTCCTGTGTGGACGTCGTGGCGAGCTCAGCAGCACTGGCAGCGATGCAGAGCTCTCCAGCAGAGGAGTCCATGCAATCTCAGAGTAGAAAGAGGGCCCCAGCATGGACTGACCGCGAAGTCTTGGATCTGATCGCTGTGTGGGGTGATGAGTCTGTGCTTTCGGAGCTGCGCTCCAAAAAACGGAATGCAAAGACCTACAAGAAGGTCTCCAAAGCCATGGCACTCAGAGGATACAGCCGGGATGCAACGCAGTGCCGCGTGAAAATCAAGGACCTGCGACAAGGCTACCAAAAAATCAAAGCGGCAAACGGACGCTCTGGAGCCCAGCCCCAGACATGCCGCTTCTATGAGGCACTGCATGCCATTCTCGGTGGGTCTGCCACCACTGCCCCACCAGTGACCGTGGACTCTGAGGATGGGATAGTGTCGAGGGGCAGTTTCTTGGCGATGTTCGCCGATGGGGAAGATGAGGAAGGGTTTGTGGAGGACGAGGCAGGCGACCGCGGTTACAATACTGCTTTCCCCGACAGCCAGATCTCTTCATCACCCTCACAGAGATCCCCTACCAACCCTCCCCGGCCGTTAACCCGGACTCCGAATCAGGGGAAGGATCAGTCGGTAAGTGCTATAAACATGTAAACATTTATTTCTTAACAAAACAGGAATAAAAACTATATAAAAAGAAGGTCAATGCATATAGGGATCGAACAAAAATCCTCTTGGGACAGTTCAACGAAGCTCTCTGAGAGGTACTCGAAAAGCCTCCGCAGGAGGTTCCTGGAGAGAGGTGCCTTGTTGGGTGCTCCGTGGAAGCACAGTCTTCCGCGCCAGGCCATCAGGAGGTATAATGGGAGCATCGCCTCGACCAGCATGGCAGCATAGGGCCCTGGTCTGTGCAGGGATTCACGCAGCATGCGCTCTCTGTTTCTCCTGGAGACCCACCTCAGGGTGATCTCGCTCGGCGACTGCTGCATCTAATTAGGGGAATTACTTTAATGTTACTATTGTGAATGCTTGACTTTTCCTTTGCATAACAATGACCGTCGTTTAACAGCCACGTGTTGTAGGCTGCAGAGGAAAAGCATACAGGGATCTTTCCCGGGGACAGCCGCGAGGGGCTGGAACAGGGTCAGACTTTATGCTTTCCAGATTGCCTGCAGCAGGAGGGCACTGCTATCCATTAACTGTTAAGCAGCCTAAAGTTTACGGCTTACCAGGCCTGGCTGCTACACGGATTCTGCTGTCCTGCCCCGCTTGTCCGATCTCCAGTGCAAGACCCCAGGCAATGAAAGCGAATGCCGAAAATTCGAACTTGTCCTGAGAGCACATGAGATTAGGTGCCCTGTATGGTCTTGTTCACAGAAACTCAGTAGACTGTGTTCAGTGTTCGCAAACATGTATCTTTGGAAGGAAATCACTTCCTTTTTCCCATCACACAGCTGCGGCTCTTTCCCGAACTGCCCCGGCATCCCCCTCACAGAGGCTGGCGCAGATTAGGCGGCGAAAGAAAAAGACTCGGGACGAGATGTTCGCTGAACTGATGGCCTGCTCCAGAGCCGAGGCGGCCCAGCAGAGCCAGTGGAGGGAGACCCTCTCTCAGCAGCAGCGCTCACACAGCGAACGGTAGGACAGGTGGCGGCAGGAAGACCAGCAGGCGACTCAAACGCTGCTTGGACTAATGAGGGAGCAAACGGACACGCTCCGGCGCCTTGTGGATGTTCTGCAGGACCGCAGGCAGGAGCAGAGAGCCCCCCTGAACTGTATCTGCAACCGCCCTCCCCCGCCACAAAGTCCTGTCCCCCCATCACCCAAAATCACAAGAAGGAGGGGCGCTAGGGGCCATGAAAACTGTCACTCCACCCCAGCAGAGCGCTCATGTACCAAACAGCTCTCATTCCCTAAAGTATGAGAATTGCTTGCCTTCCTGCCTCACCCGATCCCAAATCCCAGTTTCATCCCCCAACTGTGTAGTTGAGTATTAAAAATAGTTTGCTGTTCATTACTGTTTCCGTCATGTTTCTTTGCAGAAGACTTTGTGTGAAGCGGGGGGAGGGGTTTGTTAATTGCATAGGACAGCCACCATTAACAGGGTACAGACATGGGGGCAGGATCAACAGCAGGTCACACACAGAGTGCAGTCACTAGGCACCCGGGTCACTCTGCGAGGTGTCTGCTGCCCCGGGTCAGTCTGGGAGGTGTATGTTGCCCCAGGGTCCGAGCACCTGGCATCCACAAATGGCAAGGCAGGCTGCCCTTACCATGCCCTTCCACCCTAGCCATGAACCTCTCCGATGCCCTGAGCCCCAGCCAGAGCCATCATCCCCCCACACCTACTCACCCTTCCCACACACCCCTCATCCCTTCCTGCAAACCCACCCCTTCCTGCACACCCTCCGGTAACCGTCCTCCCCGCAGAGACCGCTGTAGGAGCAGGAGCCTGTCAGTCCTCGAGTGTAGAAGCGGTCTGTACATCACTGCACACCGTACCCACCACAGTCTGCGTCCCTGTTGGAACCCTTGAACGAGAATTCGTTAGTAAAGAAAACTTTGTTAATTAAAAATGTTCCAATAACTTTATTTTTAAACGTCTGTTGGAAGGGGGGAAACCTGGTGAATGGGGTATGTAACCGCTGAAAAAAGTGAATAGTAACTGAAACAGGGGCAGGTTCAGCTTCTCTGTAAAGAGACTGGACAGTCATAGGTTACCCTGCTCTCTGAGGAACCTAGCTTTCAAAGCCTCCCGGATGCACAGCGCTTCCCGCTGGGCTCTTCTAATCGCACGGGTGTCTGGCTGAGCGTAATCAGCAGCCATGCGATTTGCCTCAACCTCCCATCCCGCCATAAAGGTCTCCCCCTTGCTCTCACAGAGATTGTGGAGCACACAGCAAGCTGCAATAACAATGGGGATATTGGTTTCGCTGAGATCCGAGCGAGTGAGTAAGCTCCTCCATCTCCCCTTGAGACATCCGAAAGCACGCTCCACCACCATTCTGCACTTGCTCAGCCGGTAGTTGAAGAGCTCCTTGTCACTGTCCAGGGCGCCTGTATAGGGCTTCATGAGCCAGGGCATTAGCGGGTAGGCTGGGTCCCCGAGGATCACTGTAGGCATCTCCACATCCCCAACACTTACTTTGTGGTCCGGGAAGAAACTACCTTCCTGCAGGCGTCTAAACAGACCAGAGTTCCTGAACACACGCGCATCATGAACCTTGCCCGGCCACCCGACGTAGATGTTGGTAAAACGTCCCCTATGGTCCACCAGTGCTTGCAGCACCATTGAAAAGTAGCCCTTTCGGTTAATATACTGGCTGGCCTGGTGGGCTGGTCCCAGGATAGGGATGTGAGTGCCATCTATAGCCCCACCGCAGTTTGGGAATCCCATCGCGGCGAAGCCATCTATGACGACCTGGACGTTTCCCAGGGTCACTACCTTTGAGAGCAGTAGCTCAACGATTGCGTGGGCTACTTGCATCACAGCAACCCCCACAGTAGATTTGCCCACGCCAAAGTGGTTCGCTACTGACCGGTAGCTGTGTGGCATTGCAAGTTTCCAGAGGGCTATGGCCACTCGCTTCTGCACACTCAGGGCTGCTCGCATCCGGGTGTCCTGGCGCTTCAGGGCAGGGGCCAGCAAGTCACACAGTTCAAGGAAAGTGCCCTTACGCATCCTGAAGTTTCGCAGCCACTGTGATTCATCCCAGACCTGCAGCACTATGTGGTCCCACCAGTCCGTGCTTGTTTCCCGGGCCCAGAATCGCCGTCCCATAGCATGAACGTGACCCATTGCCACCATAATCTCCACGGCGCGGCGTACCGTGCTTTGTGAGAGGTCTGTGCCACTCTCACACTTCACGTCCTCACCGTGCTGCCGGAGCCTCCTCGCCCGATTTCTCAGCAGCTGACTGTGGAAGAGGTGTTCGATAAGGTGCGAGGAGTTGACAACGGCCATAAGTGCAGCGATGATCACAGCGGGCTCCATGCTCGCAGTGCTGTGGCGTCCGAGCTGTAACCGACCAGAAAAGTGCGCGAACAGATTTCCCGCCGGCGCTTTCAAGGAGAGAGGGCGGGAGTGACGGTTGAATGATGACAGTTACCCAAAACCACCCTCGACACATTTTTCCCCCAGAAGGCATTGGGGGCTCTACCCAGCATTCCAATGGGCAGCAGGGACTGCGGGAACTGTGGGATAGCTTCCCACAGTGCACCACTTCCAATGTCGACGCTTGCCCTGTTAGTGTGGACTCACAAAGTCGAATTAGTGTCCTTAGTGTGGATACACAAATTCGAATTCATCAGGTCGAATCCACAAATTCGACCTAAGTTAAATCGAACTACTCTTGTAGTGTAGACATACCCTTAGTGAGTGTTGACTGTTTTTCCAGTTTAACTCTTCATTTCTACATTAACAGCTCAATGCCCAGCAGCTGTTCTTGAACCAGGATATTTCTTGAAGTGAATGGGAAGATTTGGGATGGAAGTGCTGGGAAACACAACCCCAGTGGATTGTGGGATAGCATTGGTGTACTCTCCAGACCAGTGGTTCTCAACCTATTTACCATTGTGGGCCACATATGCAGCTCTCTATGTGAATACTACCTGCATGGCCCTGAGGATGTCACATGTGCACCAGCTGTGTGCTGTTAGGGCCACAAGCGGCCTATGGGCCGAGAACCACTGCTCCAGACCCAAGTCTGCTTCCACACTGCAGAATGCTTTGGCTTGGAGCTGCATCTTAGCAGGACTTGGGCTTTGATACACCCTCTAGTAGGATTTGTTGGCCTGAATCTGATAACTTTCTATGTGGATGGAAATGGGACTTGGGCTTAAGCATGACACAGAGCCCAGGTTTAGTGAGCCATGTAGCCATAGCTCTAGTTTCTCTGTGAGCAGTCATTTCTAAGAACCATTATACCCCATACTATGGTAGGAGTTTTAAAAAACAAATACAACCCCACTACAGCATTTATTTACATCTATAGGTTTTAACAGCTGAAGTAATACAAAATACAAATACATATTATGAAAACTATAACAGTAGTATATATTTTTTCCCCTTTACTATTAAGCTGATTGATTTCTAAACATAAGAACTATCTTGGGTTACAAGCTGCCTACAGCCCTGGAAACTATCCAGCATACTGCGTAAGAGATTTTGTCAAGGTGGCAGCAGGGGGTGGCACAGGGTGGGGCGTCTGTATCTGTAATCAATCTTATATATTTGTTGCAGTTTAACTCAGATGGTTAGCAAGGCCTCACAAAGATACTACAAACAAAAAGGATTACATAATTCTCTGGCCTAGGGATTTACCAGGAACATACCAACTTCTTTTGAGCCACAGAGATTTTCTTCTTGAAGGCTTTTCATACTGAGGTTTTCGTCCTACAGAAATCTTTTTTTTTATGAGCTCCTGATTAGGTAATGAGTTTCACTTGTTCTGATTAAATCAGGTTTAGCAAGGCACTTACCTGCTTTTCCACAGCTTGGAGGACTCCTGTTTGTCTGCCCACCCCCACTAAGGAGCTTCACTCCCATGAACCCACCTGACTTGATAAGGAGATGAGATTTGGAAATTTAACTCTTAATTCTATAGGTTCTGCTGGATTGGCAGTTGCTTTGCTAGCCCCATTTTAGTGACCTGAATCTGATGGACACCACCAACTCTGATTGTTGGGGTCCACCTGTGTGGGAAAACTTTGGGCCCCAAAGGACCTGGAGATCCCGTCAGTGTCACTTTATGTTCTAATCTGAAACGTGACTGTAAAAATGTCACTGGGGTTCCATGTTGATTGTCCCTCAGAGGTTTCCAGATCCAATGTGTTCAATTTATCAGATGTCACCCCTGCAAGATCAGCTTGAGATCTGAAAGTCAGGCTCTTTTTCTGGCTTTTGTATAAGCAATAGAGCTGGGTAAAAAAAATTTGGTGAATAATAAATTTGTCAAAAAATATATTTCTAGGGCACTGAAACTATTTGTGAATTTGGGTTTAATTCAATTAACAGTTTTGGCTGAAAAAATATGAAAACAAAAATGCTGGAAATGACAAAATGGTTTGTTTTGAAAAAAATCAAGCTTTTCTAAACAAAATGTCATTTCAAATTGACATTTTAAATAAAAAATGTCAAGAATATCATTAAAAACAATGAGGAGTCCTTGAGGCACCTTAGAGACTAACAAATTTATTTGGGCATAAGCTTTCGTGGGCTAGAACCCACTTAATCAGATGCATGGAGTGAAAAATACAGGAGCAGGTAAAAATACATGAAAGGATGGGAGTTGCTTTACCAAGTGTGAGGTCAGTCTAACAAGATAAATCAATTAACAGCAGGATACCAAGGGAGGAAAAATAACTTCTGAAGTGGTAAGAGAGTGGGCCATTAAAGACAGTTGACAAGAAGGTGTGAGTAACAGTAGGGAGAAATTAGTATTGGGGAAATTAAATTTAGGTTTTGTAATGACTCAACCACTCCCAGTCTTTATTCAGGCCTAATCTGATGGTATCCAGTTGGCAAATTAATTCCAGTTCTGCAGCTTCACGTTGGAGCCTGTTTTTGAAGTTTTTTTGTTGAAGAATTGCCACTTTTAGGTCTCTTATTGAGTGACCAGAGAGATTGAAGTGTTCTCTTACTGGTTTTTAAATGTTATGATTCCTGATGTCAGATTTGTATCCATTTATTCTTTTGAGTAGAGACTGTTCAGTTTGGCCAATGTACATGACAGAGGGGCATTGCTGGCACATGATGGCATATATCACATTGGTAGATGTGCAGGTGAATGAACCCCGGATGGTATGGCTGATGTAATGGTGTCCGTTGAATAGATATGTGGACGGAGTTGGCACCGGGGTTTGTAGCAGGGTTTGGTTCCTGGGTTGGTGTTTTTGTTGTGTGGTGTGTAGTTGCTGCTATTTGCTTCAGGTTGGGGGGCTGTCTGTAGGCGAGGACTGGCCTGTCTCAATATCACTGTGATTCAACATTCGGTTTTGATAATATTATTTCAATTCAACATTTAATTTTGAAATGTCACTTCAAATTGACATTTGGAATGTTTAGTTTTGACCCATAGAACATTTTTTTGTTTTTGTTTTGTTTTGGTTAAAAAATTCAATTTTGGTTCAGAACTAGCCCACTCTTTTTTCCAGATTCTTCAGTTCACTTATTTGCTCAGCTCTAATAATCAGTAATAAGGATTCTGCAACTGGAATTCAGTTGTTAATACTCATGATTCATGAAGAGAAATAGACCTTCACTCACTCTCCCAAAACTGTGTGGGCTATGTAGTAGGAGTAAAAAATTGTCAGTATTCACATTTGTCAGTACAGTTAGACTATATGACCAAAATACATAAAACAATCAGATCTCTTGAGTAAGGAGTTGCCATTTTTACAGTCATTTCTTTCCATAACTGCACTTTAAGTAAAGGGAGTTGTGTTCCAATTTACTTTAGTGGGAAATCCTGTTTATATAACAACAAAAGCATTTCATTTAAAATTTCATATCAGAATATCCCCTATGCATTTCCTACTTAAAAATATAAGTTACTAAATATGTAAAACAACCTTTTACATTAAAGTGTGCTGATTAGTTTACATGCATTTAATTGCCAAATACCAAAACTGAAAAAAGTCTAGAAAAATCCTTATGGGCCAAATCCTGTGTTTAAAAAAATGTGGATATTTATTCGTGAGCATGGGAAAAATTCTACTCCCTCCTCCAGCTAAAAATACAGACAGATATATGTTTATCTCTGCTTGCTAAGAAGACTACCCACAGGCCTCAGTAGCCCAAATAATGGGAGGTATGTACATTCCCACCATGTTACTTCCTGTACCAGTCACCAGCTCCATTTCTGTCAAAGTAGGCATGCCAGCCCTCCCAGATTGGCCAAGAGTCTCCTGGAATTGGAATCGATCTCCCAGTGGCTACTGAAACCAATCCAGGAGATTTTAATAGGCCACTAAAAGTCCAGTTGGTGGTGCAGCGGAGCTAAGGCAGGCTCCCTACCTGCTCTGGCTCCGCACAGCTCCCGGAAGTGACTGGCACATCCCTCTGGCTCCTAGGCGCGGGGGTGGCCATGGGGTCTCTGTGCGCTGCCCCCACCCCGAGCGTCTACTCTGCAGCTCCCATTGGCCGGGAACCACAGTCAATGGGAGGTGTGGGGGTGGTACCTGCAGGAAGGGGCAGACTGCAGAGCCACCTGGCTGCCCATGAGCCTAAGAGCTGGACATACCGTATGCTTTCTGGGAGCTGCCCAAGCTAAGCACTGCCTGGCCGGAGCCTGCACTTTTCACCCCCTCCCACACCCCAACCCTTTACCCCAGCCCTGAGCCCCCACCTATACCCAAACTCCCTCCCAGAGTCCACACCCCACATGCCCTCCCACACTCCAAACCCCTCAGTCTCACCCCCCAGCCCACACTTCCTCCCGCACCCCAACCCCCTGCCCCAGGCTGGTGAAAGTGAGTGAGGGCGGGGGAGAGCGAGTGACAGAGGGAGGGGGGATGGAGTGAGCAGAGGCGGGGCCTCTGAGAATGAGCAGGGCAGGGGGTGGGGTAAGGGTGTTTGGGTTTGTGCAATTAGACAGTTGGCAACCTTATTTCTGTGGCCAGCAGGAAGAGGCAGATGCACAAGTAGAGGGGTTTGTGTTCATATTACTTTTTTTTATTTATCTACTAAATTTGGAGAGTTTCCTGTCTAGCACCAGTAGAGAATTATTACCAACTGCCAGAATGGCAACTTTACAAATTAGCAGGTAAGCCAATAAATCTTAAAATAATAGGAACAGTTAAAAATCCCCACTGCTTGAAGCGGACATCTCCCTGCATCATGAGGTACCCTTTGGCAGCAGACTTGTTAGCCTGTCCCAACCCCCTCTTAGAGCTCATTCTAGTGGATATGTGTATTCAGGAGCTGTACATTCTCTGACTTTGGACCCCCACCAGAAGTAATTATGTACAGAAGTTTTCTGTATGTCTCTACCTCCTGTATGCCCCCTTTTCTCTCTTTGCAGATAGTGGCAGGTCAGAGAGTTGTGAAGGGGTTTGGCAGGGAATATGCAGGCTCTGTGTAATCCAGTACAACACAGAGTAGCCTGGTGGGGGTGGTGTACATGCAGGCTGCTACAGGGGATATGCAAGGAATATCCCTGCACATCCTCATGTGGGACTCAATCCTGTATGTATACATGTGCTCAAAAATAAGCTACTTTTTCATTAAATACTACAGTACTTTAAAAAATGCCTGAGCCATGCTCTTAAACAATGTTAATTTCTTTTGGGAATAGAAATTGCAATTGGGGCAAAAGAATTATTTACAGAGTTGCAATTATAAATCTGAGATATAAATTTCTACAAAGGAATATTTATTATTACTATAAAATAGTAATGGTGCATCTTAGGTCTTATACCAATATAGCAACACCTGTTTCTATATATATTCAATATAAGCCTGACCTTAAAAATCTCTAAGGATGGAGATTCCACCACCTCCCTAGGTAACCCATTCCAGTACTTCACCACCCTCCTAGTGAAACAGTGTTTCCTAATATCCCCCCTAGACCTCCCCCACTGCAACTTGAGACCATTACTCCTTGTTCTGTCATCTGCCACCACTGAGAACAGGTGAGTTCCATCCTCTTTGGAACCCCCCTTCAGGTAGTTGAAGGCTGCTATCAAATCCCACCTCACTCTTCTATTCTGCAGACTAAACAATCCCAGTTCCCTCAGCCTCTCCTTGTAAATCATGTGCCCCAGCCCCCTGATCATTTTCATTGCTCTCCGCTGGACTCTCTCCAATTTGTTCACATCCTTTCTGTAGTGGGGGCCCCAAAACTGAACTCAATACCCAGGTGTGGCCTCACCAGTGCTGAATAGAAGGGAATAATCACTTCCCTCGATCTGCTGGCAATGCTCCTACTAATGCAGCCCAATATGCTGTTAGCCTTCTTGGCAACAAGGGTGCTCCAGCCTCCTGGACTAGAGCTCAGTGCAGCTCTGCTGAAGCAGGGCCCTGGGGGTGGAGTGTGGCCGGGCCACACCTGGCTGTTTGGGGAGGCACTGCTTCCCCCAGCCTCCCCTACCCACCGCCCAGGGTTCTTATTTGAGTCCCTAGGGACAGCCCAACAGAGAATTAGGCTCTTCAGGTCTAGTGCCTGTGTGCCCTCTGCTATCCAGTCTTCTATTAAAGCAAATAGGAGCTTGCAGGCTTCTAGGGCAGATTCAGTTAGAGGTGTGTCTTTGTTCCTGCCCAGTCTCTACTGCTTCCCCGCAAATTCCACACAGACCTGAACCTGCCTACAATGCCCGGCAGTCATACCCTGTTCGGGCAGGGTTCCCTGGGTTCTGCTGCAGCTTGCTTGGTGCACAGATCCTTGGCAGTTCCCCCCTACATCCAGCTTCTCTGCTGCTTCTAGCTTGCCATGCTGCCACAGCTTCCTCAAAGTCCAGATTCCTTCCTGGGCAGGAGCGCCGCCAGCTTTTTTGCTGCCCTAGGCGCTGGAAGGTCCTGCCCCCGAAATGCCGCCCCCAACAGAGGCGGCGGAAGGTCCGGCCGCTGTGGTCACCCCCCCCCCAAATGTTAGCACCACAGGCGACCACCTAGGTTGCCTAATGGGTTGCGCCGGCCCTGTTCCTGGGGCAAGGTCTTTCCATGGCATTTCTGCCCCCTCCCTCTGCTTTGCCAGTGGAAGAGGATGTGGCTGCATGCCACAGATTAGTGAAGAGAGAGATTGATGGGGAATGATAGTTTCCTGCTTAGCAGATTCATCACATAATAAAAATATTAGTTAGAAAATAGAGCTCCTAAATATTTATGGCCAGGTTTTGGCTGCCCTTACAGATTTGTGCAGGGCTGAGGAGACAGGGCACAGGCACAGACTGGATCTTTCTACTTGCTCTTTGTGAATATGTGCAGGGGTGTGTTTTAGCGCCACTATAGCCCTACATTTCCTTCTGCACTGGCTGGTGGTATTGGGGCTGGAGCATACTCTGCAACCTTTCAAGAGATGTAGCAGTTGGTGCTCCTGCATGCTTTACCCACCCTGTGACCCCAGAAGCATTCTAGCAGTCTGGGTCTTCAGGCAAAATTGACTCCAGGAATTGCTGCTGGAGCTGTCTCCTTATCCCTTATATCAGGAGTGCTGGAACAATTTTTATAGTGGGGATGCTGAGAGCCATTGAACCAAACTGTAATCTCTCTATGATGGAAATCTCTTCAAACCAGGGGGTCCAGTAGCACTCCCAGCACTTGTAGGTCCAGCACCTATTCATTGTATCCTACTAATGTGGCAATGGATTTAAATCAAAAGCTACCACATACCCTCTTAATTAAAAAAAACCCCAAAAACCCCAACCTTTCAGAGCTATAGACCCCATTCACCATTATCCTACATCTAGGTAGTTATTTACACCAGCAGGAAGTGGGTATAAAATGCTACTGCTTTGATAGCCTTTTGTATTCACTTTGTAGTGGTATATATGACTATTCCAAGTGTGGGAGATAAAGGACCAGCGGAAAACATTTTGCTAGCCCAACTCCAGAAGATTACCACAAGGTTTCTTGAAATGCACAAAAACTACTGTTGGAGCAATCTCATTTTTCTCCTCTTCTCTTTAATATCTAATTAAGTTAAATGTATTCCATATTGTATTGTGTGGTATTCAATGTTTAAGTTAAAGATTGAGCTCTACTCCAACTTTGTAAATATCAGTTTGTTATTTGGAGACAATACAGTTATAGCTAAGCTGGATAGAAATAGTCTTCTTACTGTTTAATTCATTTTCTTTTTCATTGCTCTAGGTTGCGTATCTTTAATGCTTTTTCCCTATTTGGTGCAGATAATTATTCATTCTAATGAAGATGTGCAAGGATATAGATTTTTCTAAGAAGGCAGACTATTGTTCCCAACTGCAGCTAACAGCAGTGGTAGCCACAAGCACAAAATTATGAAGCCGAAGTGCATGTAGGAGTTTAATCTGAATGTTTCTGAGGGGTACAAAGCCATCTCATCCATCAGTAACAAGTAAATGAGAGATAAAATGGATAGATCTTACAATGATTTGCAACAGAGATATGTTTGGTAACCATAATACTAGGAAACTATGGTGATCTTTTTAGGTTTCCATAAAAACTAAAGTTCCTCGATTATTATGTGTGTGTATACGTGTAGTCTGAGCAAGAAAAAGAATACTGTGATTATTACTGTTAATTAACCTAGCTACATATTAAAGGAACAGTCTATTAAGCAGAGACAAATTTAAATGTTTTTAAAATTGATTTAGCATTTTTGGACTGTATCAGTTCACTGGAAACTAGTTAAAATTTGAGAAAACAACTTTACGAAGCAAATTCCTGTGTCTGACTAAGGCAGATAAAGATATCCAGTGTGGCTAAGGTTAGTTCCGATAGCGCCATAATAGACCAGAGGAATAAACTTTGATGGACCTTATCCATTAACATTATAACAGTTCAGTTACTGGGATTCTTTTCTTGCAATTGTCTTTCCTGAATTTAATCATCTTGCCACAGTTAGTTCATATTTGCCCTTTGGTCTGAGATCAACCCTTGTGGAAACAGTGTGGTTATGCTGCAAGATTTTATTTTGTCTAGATTAAAAAAGCAGAAAGCTTTGGGGGCCATTATATACAGTTGCGACAAAATTCACTCAGGTCACCTTTGTGGAAAGGAATTCTGAAATATGCAATGGCTGTCACTATTTTCAAATGTAAATATCTCACAAGTTATCCATTGTATTTACAGTGAGAGTGTATGTGTGAATCCCTAAACGGAAGTGCCCTTCATGTCCCAAGATGAAACATTTTAATAGATTCTCCCCCTATTATTTTGTGGCTAAGTATCAGATGAAATATATTTTCATATTCCATTTGTACACTTCACTTATGTGATTATCAGTTTATATATTTTATATAAATTTGCCAGATTAAATTTTGTATTTATATACTATAAAAACATCAAACAAACCTCAGAAGTCTGGTAAGCTCTTACTGCCTGATACTCAGACTTACAGTAGGTCACTATCACATGATCATTCTCCTAATGTGGAAGGAGAGATAATCACGTCCTAGTCTTTGTAAAACTTAAAACCTGGGGAATTCACTCAAGCTGCTTTACAGTTCTCTCCAGCTGGCAGCACCTTCACTGGAACCATAGACGACAGCAGGTAATTGTAACAGAGCAGTCCCAGTCTAAAGAAGAAAGATTTACTGTACTAACAGATAGTGAAATTGAACAACTCATGCAAGCAACAAAGGAAAAACACATCCAGACCTTTAAAGACTATGTAAATAATATAGTAAAAGAGTACAATATTGAAAATATCACTCCTGAACAACTACATAAGGCCAAAAGAAAAGCTCTGTTCACAGTAAGGGGTCATCTCTAGATATTTCCAGCAACATACATATGCTTCATGTCTTGTGTCTCCTCATGGGGTGATTATGGTGACTATCCATGATCACAGGAATTGCTTTACTGAATCAGACCAGTAGCTCATCTGATCCAGTATCCTGTTTCTGACAGTGGTTAGCACGAGATGCCTCAGAGGAAAGTAGAAGAAACTCTACAGCAATGGTGCTGGAACAATTTTTATAGTGAGGCGCTGAAAGCCATTGAACCAAACTGCAAACCCTGTGTTTAATGGAAACTACTTGAAGCCAGGAGGTACAGAACCCCTAGTTCCAGCACCTATGCTCTGCAGCAGGGCCAGCTTTCGGCCTATTTCACCAATTCCCCCAAATCGGGCCCCGCGCCTAAGAGGGCCCCGGGCCCAGTGAGAATCCCTTCCCTGGCTAGAGGTGCCTTTTTAAGTTTTACTCACCTGGTGGCGCTCCGGGTCTTCAGCAGCACTTTGGCGGCGGGTCCTTCAGTGCTGCCGAAGACCTGGAGTGAGTGAAGGACCCGCCGCTGAAGTGCCACCGAAAACTCAGAGCACCGCCCGGTGAGTACAAGCCCCACATTTTTTTTTTAAAGTCATCCCTGCCGGGGCCCCTCCAAAACTGTTTGAATTGGGCCCCGCAGTTCCTAAAGCCGGCCCTGCTCTGCGGTGAACAATTATGGACTAACTTGACCATACAGTAAATTTCTTCCTAAACCCTATCAGTTAGTATAGTGATTGGCTTATGCCTTTAAGCATTAAGACTCAATTTACTATCACTGAGGCTGCTCTCATTGTCCATTTAAGTGCCTAATCTTTTCAAACTCCTACTAATTTCTTGGCCTTAGTATGTTGTGGCAATGTCACACATTAATTGTACATTATGTTGAAAAGAATTTTCTTTTATCAGTTTTAAATGTGTTGTCTTTGAATTTCATTGAAAGTTTCCTTGTTCTTGTATTATGAGAAATGGTAAATAGGGAGTGCCTGATCCACCTTTTCTCTTCATTATTTTATGCCTCTCTCGCATGTTATCTTGTTCGTCTCTTCTCTAACCTAAACAGTCTTAATTTTTTCAGTCTTGCCTCATATAGAAATCGTTCCATGTTGTTAACTATTTTGTCACCCATTTCTGAACCCTCTATTTCTGCTATATCTTTTTTGAGGTAAAGTGACCATTACAAAGTTTCCAATGTGTTCATGGACATTTCCTTTCTTATGGCAATAAAAAAAAGGTTAAATTCTTATCTGCAGAATTTACATGACACGTAACATATGGGGAAATATACATGGGAAGCATGGAATATCTTTCCACTTCATTATCCCTTGTATCGTTCCCACTGGTGTTTGTTTCAAACTGTGCAGTGTCAAGGACTATACACTGGCACTCAACATAAGTTTAGGATAACAGCAGTAACTGATTATTATATCATTGCAAAGGAGATAGACAGACTACTTCCTCAGCCTCCTGGCTCTCTTATTCCTAGTCCTCCTAGAATTTCAATTTTTATCACTTCCCTCTGGGACAGAGAGGGTAAAACCAAAGGCTGTATTTCTCTCCCTGTAACTGCACAATACCACATCCAACAGGATGCTACCATACAGATTCTTATGTGAGAAGTGGTGTCAGAAGTATACAGGGGTGAAAGTAACTTACAGGACTTACCGGTACTGCTGGAGTCTCAAGGGGGCGGGCCCTCAACTGGAAGAGGTGGGGCCTCAACCAGAAAAGGCGGGGCCTCTCAAGATTTAAAGGCCCAGGGGCACCGGCTGTGGCTGGGAACCCCAGGGCCTTTAAATCAAGCCAGGGCTCCCAGCTGCAGAGGTGGCTGGGAGCCCCCGGGGCTCATGGGCAAATTAAAGGGCCCTTTAAATCGCCACCGCAGCTCCAGCTGGGATTTAAAGGGCTCGGGGCTCCCGCAGCTGTGGGAAGCTCTGAGCCCTTTAAATCCCAGCCCCAGCCCCGCCGCCGGAGCTGCGGGCAGGATTTAAAGGGCTCTGGGCTCTCCACAGCGGCAGGGAGCTCTGAGTCCTTTAAATCCCAGCCCCAGCCCGGCCGCCGAAGCTGCGGGCGGGATTTAAACGGCTCTGGGCTCTCCACAGCAGCAGGGAGCTCCGAGCCCTTTAAATCCAGGCCCCAGCCTGGCCGCCGGAGCTGCAGGCAGGATTTAAAGGGCTCGTCAGGGCTGCCCAGAGGATTCAGGGGGCCTGGGTCAAAGCAATTTCAGGGGCCTCATCCATAAAAAAAAGTTGCAATACTATAGAATACTGTATTCTTGTGGGGGCCCCTGCAGGGCCGGGGGGAAATTGCCCCAGTTTCCCCCCCCCCGGGCAGCCCTGGGGATCGAAGCTCCCCGCTGCTGCGGGGAGCCCAGAGCCCTTTTAATCCCGGCCATGGAAGCCGGTATGGTCCGGCATGGTGTACTGGCTCCTGCCAGTATGCCGTACCGGACCGTACCAGCTTACTTTTACCTCTGGAAGTATAGCTGATATAATGAATGTTCTGCATATCATATGCTAGTGATATTTGTGTTAATTAGTATTTCTATTTCATATCATCCAGGAATTAGAAGGGGGAAAAGTGCAAGAGTATCAGGGGAACCTAAACATCTTGTGCCTCTGTGGGCAATAAGTTAACCTGTATTTAAAAGTTCATGCCTTCTCCTGCATCTGTAAATCTCCTCCTTTTGTGTAAAGCAAGATGGCCTGTGGACAGTCTTCCACAAGTTCAGTTGCCTTGATACGTTTGTCAACATTATTAAATCTTTTCGTGTAGGAAAAGAGTTACCTTTTCCATAACTGGTGTTCTTCGAGATGTGTTGCTCATGTCTATTCCACAATAGGTGTGCGTGCTCGCTACGTGCACCACTGCCGGAATTTTTTTCCCCTAGCAGTACCCGTAGGGGAGTGCCCCATCCCAGCGCCCCCCACCGGAGCAGAACCAGGGACAGCGGCAGTTCTGCTGAGTTGCGAACAGGTCCACCTGGGGATTCCCCACACTTGGAAAAGTCTGTGCACCACCTCTGGGTGGAGAGACCACTCATGTTGAGAGGAGAAGACCTTGCTCAAGTGATCCGCCTGCGCGTTCTGGGTACCTGTTAGATGGAAGGCCTATAGGCAGGTGTCGTGGACTATGCAAAAGTCCCACAGCCTGAGGGCTTAGCAGCAGAGGATCGGGCCCCACCTTGCCTGTCGATATAGAACTTCGAGGCCGTGTTGTCCGTGAGGACCCTGACCACCTGTCCCTCCAGGCGCAAGTGGAAGGCCATGCATGCCAGCCGTACCGCCCTGAGCTCCTTGATGTTTATGTGGAGGGTCAGATCCTGAGCCGACCACAGACTTTGGGTCTGAACGTTCCCCACATGGGCTCCCCCTCCCAGGACTGACACATCAGACACTAGTTCCAGCGACGGGGCCCTGCCCCTGAACAGAACTCCTTGGAGCATGTTTCTCATGGAGGACCACCACCGTAGGGAGATGATCACTGGCTCGGGCACCATGAGGACTTTGTCCATCCTGTCCCTGGCCTGGGAGAACTGCAAGACCAACCAGAGCTGGAGGGGCCTCATCCTGAGTCTGGCGTGACGGACCACATATGTGCACGCCGACATGTGACCCAAGAGCTGGAGGCATGCTCTGACTGTTGTCACTGGAAATCTTATGACCGTGTCAATGAGCCCCTTCAGGGTCTCAAACCTGTCCAGTGGGAGGGAGGCTTTGGTGGACGAGGCATCCAGGACCGCCCCGATAAACTCTATGCATTGTACTGGGACTAACATGGACCCCCCAGTGCCTGAGGGAGGCTGCCACCACCGACATACATTTCGTGAATACCCTGGGAGCAGTGGACAGGCCAAATGGGAGGACCGTAAATTGGTAGTGTTCCTGCCCCACCATGAAACGGAGGAAGTGTCTGTGCCACTCAGATATATGAATGTGGAAGTACGCGTCCTGCAGATCGAGGGCGGTGTACCAGCCCCGGGATCCAGGAAGGGGATGGAGGCCAGGGAGACCATGCGGAACTTGAGCTTCACCATGTATTGGTTCAGGCTTCGCAGGTCCAAGATGGGCCTGAGCCTCTCTTTTGCCTTCAGGCTCAGGAAATAGCGGGAGTAGTACCCCTTGCCTTTGAACTCCCCTGGTACCACTTCCACTGCTTCTAGGCCCAGGAGACACCCTACCTCCTGCTTGAGAAGAGCCTTGTGCGAGGGGTCCCCCAGGAGGGACAGAGGCAGGGGGTGGTTGGATGGGGAGGAAGTAAACTGGAGGGTGTAGCCCTGGGAGATGGTGTTGAGGACCCACTGCTCTGAGGGCAGCCGTGACCACTCTGGAGGAAAGCACACAAACGATTGGAGAAGGGAAGCTTTACTGAGGATCCCTGATGAGAACTGGCAGGGCGCCCCCAGGCATCCCATCAAAACTGCCTTTTCCCCACTAGCTTGCCCTTGGAGGACCCAGGCTGGGGGGCAGCCCGAGACTGCCTCCGTGGGCACCTCTTATAGTCCCGCGACTTCTTATAACCAGTCTCATATTTTGACTGGGTGGCCTGAGCGGGAGTCTGCTGCAGCTTGAATTTAGGTTTAGCTGGAGCCAGAACATAGAGACCCAGAATCTGGATTGTCGTGCAGGAGTCTTTCAGGCCATGTAGCTTTGTATCTGTTTGTTCCATGAACAAAGCTTTGCTGTCAAACGGGAGGTCCTGCAGGGAGGTCTGTGCCTTGCTGGACAGCCCAGAAAGCAGGAGCCATGATGTCTGTCTCATGGACACCATGGAGGCCATGGACTGTGCAGCCGTGTCCGCTGCATCTGAAGCTGCCTGCAGGGTTACCCTGGCAGCCACTGTGCCCTCCTCCACCAGCGCTTTGAACTCCTTCCTGTTGTGCTCCTGGAGGGAGTCCTCAAACTTGGGCAGGGAGCCCCACAAACTGAACTCATACCAGCCCAGGAGAGCCTGGTGGTTCGCCACCCATAACTGGAAGCTCGAGGAGGAATACATTTTTCTTCCAAATGAGTCCAGCCTCCTTGAATCTTTATTTTTCGGGGTAGGGGCTGGTTGGCCCTGCCATTCCCTGTGGTTGACCGACTTGACCACCAGGGAGTTAGGAGCAGGGTGGGTATATAAGTATTCATGCCCCTTGGCGGGTACAAATACTTGCATTCTGCTCTCAGAGTTGGGGGCCAATGAGGCCGGGGTTTGCCACAGGGCATTTGAAATTTTCACCACACCTTTGTGGAGAGGCAAGGCCACCCTGCCCAGTGCTGAGGAGGACAATACATTAAACAGGGAGTCTGAGGACTCCTCCATCTCCTCTGCTTGGAAGTGGAGGCTTGATGCCACCCTTTTTAAGAGTTCTTGATGGTCCTTCTGAGGCTCTGGCCACCGAGCGAGCCCCCACCGGGGGCTGGGTCAGTGGCCACGGTGCCCACTGGTACCATTGGGCTGGCCACGGGACCCGGTGCCACTCCAGGGGTCGCTGGGGTGCTCCCCTACGGGTACTGCTAGGGGAAAAAACTTCCGGCACTTGTGCACGTGGCAAGCATGCACACCTACTGTGGAATACACATGAGCAATCACTCGAAGAAGAAGAATGCGGGTTTGTGTCCTTGACTACAGTTGCTTCTCAGCTCCCTTTGTTGTCACTAGTGGAGTAAAACAAAGCTGTGTTCCTGCTCTGACATTATTTAGCATCATGTTTGCAGCTGTTCTAATACATGCATTCAGACATTGTGGCATTTATATGCAGTACTGTATGGATGGAGGTGTCTTGAATCTGCATTGCTTGTGTGAGAAGACAAAAGTTAAAGATTATTCATGAATTATTGTTTGCTGATGATTTTCCTTTATTGGCCCATAAACTCAGGGGTGTTTAGGTGCTCAATGACTGCTTTGCATGTGCAGCAAAGCACTTTGGCTTAATGATCAGCCTAAAGAAGACAGAAGTCATGGTCCAGCCTTTACAAGGATGTACTGCAACTACTCCAGTTGTGTCCATTGATGATGTACCACTCAAGGTTGTTGCCAAATTTTGCTGCCTAGGCAGTGTGGTTTCATGATGTGCAATGATTGAAGATAACATTACGAAGCACATTGGTGCAGCCAGCGATGCCTTAAGAAAAATCAGCATAATCTCTGGAACGAACATGGTGTCAGACTGCAAACAAAAATTGATGTTTACTGTGCCATTGTCATCACCACACTCCTCTATAGCTGTGATACATGGATTACTTATTAACACCACATAAAACACATGGACCAATTTCACCTACAGTATCTACAGAAGATAATGGGCTTTAAATTGCAAGATTTGGTACCAAACACCAATGCCCCGATTGTTGTAACATCACAGGAATTGAAACTTTTATAGTGAGAGTGCACCTGAGATGGTGCGGCCATGCATCTGTATATTTGATAGAGAATACTGAAGGCCATCTTTGAGAGAGAATTGCAGTCTGAAACTCGTTTTAGGTGCAGACCAAGAAAATATTACAAAGACACTTTCAAGGCCAATGTCCACTCTTGCAATGTTGACCTCAACAGCTGTTTTACTACAAGCCACGAGAAATTGTTCAACTACAGTCTGAAAAATGACATCATGTGGAGAAGATATTGACGTTGAAGACTCCAGTATGCCTTGGAGTGACCTTGGATACAGAACTAAGGTTTGGACCAGCAGCCAAAACAAAGAAGAGCCTGAATCTTCTATGATATATCACAGGCACTAATTAGGGTTCATGTGTTAGGACATTGAAAACAGCATACTGCTTGACAGTTTGCCCAGTACATGAATATGCCTCACCTGTCTAGTAACATAGTGCTCACAGTAATTTTGCTGAGATCAATGTTTTGTAGTCGTACTCAATTCACACGATAACTGGAGCTGTAAAATCTACTCCAACAGCAAATTGTTAACAGAAGTCTGATGTTAAACCTCTTGAAAGTGTAACGGTAAACAGGGAATCTTTATCAAGTGGGCCTGTTTCCAGTGGGCTCTCACAGGTATTGGTGCTTGGCCTGATGCTATTTAACATCTTTATCAACAACCTGGAAGAAAACACAAAATCACCCATAAAGTTTGCAGATGACACAAAAATTGGGGGAGTGGTAAATAGTGAAAAAGACAGAACAATCTAGATTGCTTGGCAAATTGGGTGTAAGAAACCAATACGTGTTTAATATGGCTAAATGTAAATATCAGATCATTAGACTCTTACATCTGGGAACAAAAAATGCAGGCCATATTTACAAGGTGGGGGACTCTATCGCAGGGAGCAGTGACTCTGAAAAAAGATCTGCGGGTCGTGGTGGATAATCAGCTGAACATGCGTGCCCCATGTGGCCAAAAGTGCTAATACGATCCTGGGATGTATAACAGGGGAATCTTCAGTAGGAGTAGAGATGTTATTTTACTTCAGCTGGTTTGGCACTGGTGGGACTGCTGCTAGAATACTGTATACGGTTCTGATGCTCACAATTCAAGGAAGATACTGATAAATTGGAGAGGGTTCAGAGAAGACCCACAAGAATGATTAAAGGATTAGAAAACATGCCTTATAGTGATAGACTCAAGGAGCTCAATTTCTTCAGCTTAACAAACAGAAAGTTAAGGGTGAATTGATTAGTCTGTAAATACCTACATAGGGAACAAATATTTAATAATGGGCTATTCAATCTAGCAGAAAAAGGTAAAGCAGAATCCAATGTCTGGAAGTTGAAACTAGAAAAATTCAGACTCGATATAAGGAGTAAATTGTTAATGGTGAGAATAATTAACCATTGGAACAATTTATCAAGATTTGTGGAGGATTGTCCGTCTCTGACAATTTTTAAATCAAAAGATTGGCTGTTTTTCTAAAAGATCTTCTCTAGAAATTATTTGGGGGAAGTTCTATGACCTCCTCTAAAACGCATGCCAGGTCAGATGATCACAATGGTCTCTTCTGGCCTTAGAATCTAGGAGACAAAGAAAAGAACAGCTAATTTGGTATGAAAATCATCTGAATTGACACCTGAATGTCATCATTGTTCTGATCTATTCAGGAAATGGAAAATCAAATCAAGGCTGAAATTATCATCTCGTTTCAAAAGGTGTGTAAATACTACTGAATAAATGGAAGCATTTGATGATATTAAGAGTGCATGAAGAACCTTGTATGCCCAGTAATTCTTCCACATTAACCTATTTACTTTAGTAAATGTTTCTCCCTTTTAGAACTTTGCTCACAGGAATATTTGGACTTGGCTACACCAAAGAAAATTGCAGAAAAGAACATCTAACAGTATCAGTCACAAGGCAAATAGAGTCTGTGTACACTGATAGTTCCTTAGACAAATCCTTCAAGAATGGTGGTTGTGGTGTCTTCATCCAGAGGCCTTAGAGACAGAACTAGAAAGAGTGTTAGTCAGAGATATAGCAGCTTGAGTTACATGACTGAAATGAAAGCAATTCTCATTGCACTACAAGAAATAAACAGAGCAGAAATAGGGGCAGATGTTGTGATGTTTGTTGTCTCACAGGCCATGATCCTTGGTTCCTTTAGAAGAAACCAGAATGCTATCAACAATGCAGTTCATCAGGAGGTTCAGAGGACTGGAAAGTGAGGAAATACATTGAGTTTTCAGTGGATTCCATCACACATTGGTATATATGGAATTGAGGCAACTGATGGTCTGGACAAAACTGGAAAGTCATAAACTCAGGTAGGAATGACAACAATTGATGATATTGACACTCTATTAAGGAATATATTAGCTGAAATAAATGGTTGAAAGGTTAAAGATCCTCTGATCAATATCAAGCATCTTGGAAAATAACATTTGTGAGGTTGCAGACAGGGCACACTGAAGAAATGAAAAGCAATGGAGATGGGACCAATAGAGTGGGATCCACTCTGCAAGTTTAGTCAGGATCAGGCTTTAACAGCTACCCATGCTTTTGACTGTCATATTGTAAGGAACGAGAAGCTCTTTGGATTCTACAACTTGGATCAAGCCCTGACACAAGACCCTGTAAGAGTTGCCAAATTCAGTCTCAAGCTTTATGGCTTGATAGGATTATCATGAGACAAGACAACAACAAGTGACACCTATACTGTCTACATATGACTAATTGGGATTTTGCATTTTTTTTTTTTTTAGAAAGAGGACTGGACATATAATCAATAATATTTTACTGTTCAAATCATGTTTTCATAAAATAATCATTGTTAATGTATTATTTGTGTGTAGTCTCTCACTTAGCTAGATACCAAACCATTTAGGACTTTATATGTCAAAAACAACACTTTCAGAACCAACTGGAAGATTGCTGGAAGCCACTGGTGATAACCAGAGAACATTTACATTGTCCATTTGAGCTTCCACAGAGCCTATCATTTCAGGGTTTTCAGCTGGAACTCAAATGACCTTAGCACTCATAGATGATGTAACTAAAAGGCCTCAAGATTGCTGTCGTATAATCAAGGAGACTGACATGGAACTTGGCCTTATAAAACACCTATATAACATATATTTACTTTATCATAATTATTTCGGACCCTCTATTTGCTATGTAGAATAAAGATGGTTGCCAAAGCAGCCATTTCTTGTCACGTGACCCTTACACAGTTTATTAGCAGTCATTTTAATGTAGATTTAAATATAGAAGTTGCATGAACTCATAGCCATCTGTTAGGATGGCATAATGCCTACTCAAAAATTACTACAACCTTTGTGAAATGGGTATAAATTCCAGGCAACGATGAGTTTAGATGAGCAGCATTCATATTATTTTGGGTGCAATTTCTTCTGCATGAAATTTCTTCTATATCAGTATTAGAGGACTGGCATCATGTAACCTCTCACTTGGGTTGTAACTTTCAATACTGGTATTCCAGGGCCAAGAATACCTGAGCAGCGAAGAAAAGGAAGGCATAAAGTGCACTGGAACTTCTGGCTGCTGAAAAAGGTTATAAAGGACTGAGCTCATAGGAAAGGAATAGAACAGAACAGTAATGTTTGTAATATAGCTTGACATAGCCAGCCCCAAGTCAGGGAGTGGCAATAAGGAACAAACGAATGCACAAAGTAGTGCTTGTAACAGCTGTCACTGTAGTTAATGGTTACAGACTCCTGCCATGCGATTAGTGTGTAATCTTTTGTTTTCCTGACTGAAGCCCACATCATATAACTGAACCCGAGAAATAAAGATCAGTCTCTTACCAGCACTCCTGCGTGTCAAGTTCTACTATGACTGCAACAGAGTTTTACACATGGCTTATACACATTCCCTAAGAAATAGGCCACCAGCCCAGGGGGATTTACAGTACTTTCACACAAAGACAAAGTTAATTTATGTTCTTGGGATGGGCATGTATTCATGTTTGCAGCCCTTCTGTTGAACTGCCAGTTCAATATGCTCCTGTTGAAAATTTCTCCAAGCTACTTAAAATGCTGAACTTGATAAAAAATTTCAAACAAGACCAAAAAAACCCCAGAGTTAAACTGAAAAAGTCAGAACAGCAAACTAAGGGATACATGGGATTACCAAATATTAGGATCAGTGGTCTGGCACAGATGGCTCCTATTTAGTTTCACCTCGATGTTGTAGGAAAAGCCATCTTCTTTATTCGAACCAGCCCCAGAAAGTTAAAGAATCAATTTAAAAAAAATGAAAATTCAAAATATAATAGTGAATTTGGGATACAGATCCACAGAATTGGGGACGTGACAGCAGAACTATATTCTCAATGCCCTACATGGAATAATACTGTGTTGTCTTCTATTTGCTGTTCTATTTCTAATGTCTGAGTGGTCATCTAAATCCCATGGTATTGTTTCTGTTCCCTAAGTATATGACTGGATCTCTTATAAACAGTAGGAAATCAGAGATTTCAAGATGACCTCACAAACACATTGGCTTTTTCAAACATTTGTGCAAAGAATAATATATTTACAACGAATGAACCAAAAAGGCTGTGACTATAAAAGAAACTCATGATTTTCAATCCAACTGTTTGGGAGCACTATTTTGTAGTATTCACTCAGCTCAAGTTATCATTTTTAGTTCTTTTATATATATAAAATCTTGGCATATAGCTGGACTGCCAGAAAGAACATGTGTGTGTTTTGAGGAGGAAAGTGTTGTATGCGGAGGTGAAATTACTGTCGTTTCCTCTCCCCCGCACTCTCCCCCCCGGTCAGCCCACAGATAGAAATGGACTGACATAGTCAGTCAGGATATTTCAAAAGAAAAAAGGGTTACAAGTTTCTCTCAGGTACTCTGGTGCAATGCAACTCAAGTCAATGGGATTTCACCTTTGCAACTGAGGGTCCATCTGCACATGGAAAATGCTCCGTTGTGACAATTCAACTGGTATTAAAATTACTTATTTGCTAGTATGGGTTGAACGAAAATCACCCATAAAAAGCATGATAAACATTATATTCCATCAGGTCTCAATTATACTTTCTATAATGGAGCTGAATTTTTTTTTGGCCATTCTACACTAGGGCTTAACTAATTTAAAGCATCAGTGAAAGGGGCCCTGGAGGATTCCATTGTTGACAACCATTGTCAAGAAATGCATCAATTTCCTTACATAACTGGACCTTAGGAGTAAAATTTGGCCCTTTTAGAGCACAGATAAGAATAAGAGAACCATGTATATTTGGTTTAACACAAGGATCCAAATTATTGAAGCCAGTGGAATTACATCAGGAAAAGATGTAACTCTAGGAAATCAATCCTTAATCTCAGGGGGCCATCTCCTCTCCATTTATGCGTATATGCTATTCTATCATAATTCTCTGTGAATACGCTCAACTGAGCTATTCATTACTACATCATGTTAATGGGACAACTTCCAGATATGAAAGACGTGGCATTTTTCTCTGTGCTAGACAGAGGTGCTAATAGCTCAGAATCTGGGTTCCACGGGGCAGTGCTAAGCAACTTTTGAATGCTGAATTAGAATGAGATGTCGTGGGAACAGAGCCTGAGAACTCTACTGATACAACAGAAACAGAATATTATATTTTATGGAACACTGCAACCAGTTCATAAACAGAGTAAACATCAAAGACACTGAAGTGTAAGGTCTCGCCAACACATTTTTAAAAGCAAAATCATATCTTAGCCAGTAATGCTAGGTGCTAAGTTTTGCAAAGTACCTCAGTTATTTACTGTACAATAAAACAGGAGCTGAAATTACAAGGCAAAGGATCTCATGACCAAGAGACATGTACATACAGAAGTTATAACCCTGTGGTTGCAATGTATATATTTTGGAATTTGGAGCTATGCTCATTAAAATTGAAGACATCGAGCTCAGAACTTACAGTACTCAAGTAGCACCTAAAACACTGTAATGTCTCTCCTGATAGAGAAGAGACAGCTTTCCAGTATCTCAGTGCTGAAGGTGGAAACCATGCATTTGAGTTGTTATTTTTACTTCTAGCCAGGGGGTACGGCAGCACCCACAGCAGCTTGCAGACTGCTTTAGCCCCAGCTCAGATGCACCAATAATGAAGTGGATACCTCCCACACTGAAACTAATCCTAGCAACAAAATATTCACACTGTTTAACTGTGTCCCAACAATAGCATAATATTTATTATGTATTATTTCTATTGCAATAGCACCTAGAGGCCTCAACCAGGCTGGGAGCCCACTGTGCTAGGCAGGGTATAAACACATAGTAAATGACAGTTCCTGCCCCCTAAACTTACAACCTAAAAGGAAATAAGCCATAAAGTCCATGTCACTGTCTCTGTGGAGTCACTGATCAGTCATTACAGAGACCTACAGTTTATCTTCTGGGACAATGCTTCAGAGGAGATGTCAATGTTACAGTCTTGGGAGTTGCTTAAATCTCCTCCTCCTCCTCTCCTCAACTGTCAAGGGTCTGTGTCTGACTTTGAAGTGTGATATATTCCTTATTACAAAACGTTCATTTCCCGGTCAGTGATTAAAGTGCCTTTCTCATGGACCACCAATTTGTATCTTGTACACCTAGTCACCCTTCCAGTAGTTACCCACTCCTTGAAATCAATATCAGTGATTCTTTCTTCTGGAGTGCATGAGTCCCACCCACCACATCATGGTTAATTTCTACTGGGCTAGTGAGACTCACTGCAGACTCCTGTCAGGATTGTGAGACTCTTTCATAAAAGACTGACTTTCAGTACCAGACTGACTTAGAGAATACTGTTAAGAACTGCAAATTATCAAATAATATTTTGAATAAGGCAAAACTGATTACTTACTGCCAGGGGTGGCTCTAGACATTTTGCCACCCCAAGCACGGCGTCACGCCGCAGGGGGTGCTCTGCCGATCGCTGGTCCCGTGGCTCCGGTGGACCTCCCGCAGGCGTGCCTGCGGAGGGTCCGCTGGTCCCGTGGCTTCGGTGGAGCCGCGGGACCAGCGGACCCTCCGCAGGCATGCCGCTGAAAGCACCCTGCCTGCCGCCCTCCCGGCGGCCGGCATAGGGCCCACCGCGGCATGCCACCCCAAGCACGTGCTTGGCGTGCTGGGGCCTGGATCCGCCCCTGCTTACTACCTACAAACATTAATCTTACAATTTAATTGCTCTATAACTATATTATATTACAGTAAATCTGCTTGCTGGTGTTATGGCATAAGTGCTAGATGATTTAGTTTCCTCTTGTGATTTTCATAGCTAAAATCTTTTAAGCCTGGAACAAGACTGCAATATACTAATTAATGAAACCACTTAATCAAGGTATGGTAGGTCTTTCATCGATACTTTACTCTCAGCATATATTTTGTTCTTGGAGTATCTTAGTTCCTTACTAGCAACAGAATCTTCCAACTCATGTTATTGTTAAACTGACATAAATAAAGGATATTTAGCCTCTTTCATTCAGTATATATGAGATGTACAGGGCACGCATGGAAGAGTTAGTCTGGAAGTGCTAGCTTTCAGAAGCTGCTGGAAGCAATGTCATGTCCTGAGGGTATGACCAGTTAATGTGAGTTTGTTCTGGTGATGTAATGCTTCTAACTTGTTTTGCTGGCTATGTGTGTTACTACTTGCCAGAGAGCATTGGGATGGGAGGTTGAGGGGTGGATTATATCTATTGCTAGGTAAATGGAGTGGGACAGAATAAACACAATACAGTCCTGAAAACACTAGTGGGAATTTACATGCAAGGAGTTTGGAGAAGGGAAACAAGATGGCAATGGTCACTGCATTTTTTGCATGATTTTGCTTGAATAAAATAATCCACTTTAATAACTAACTCTTATATAGCATTTTTCATCACTAGATCTTTCATCACATAACAATTTTTAATGTATTTATCCTCTCAACATCCCTATGGCATAGGAAAATATTATTATCCTCATTTCACAGATGAAGAACTGAGCCACAGAAAGGCTAAGTGGTTTCCACTGGACATCTCCCAGGGCTAGTCTACACTATCACGCTACATTGGTGCAGCTGCACCAATGCAACTACTCAGTTGTAGCACGTCTGTTGAAGACACACTATGCTGACAGGAGAGCTCTCTCCTGTCGGCATAGTTACTCCACCTCAATGAGAGGCAGAAGCTATGTTGGCAAGAAAGCATCTCCCACCGACGTAGTGTGGTGTGGACACCGCTTTAAGTTGTGTGGCAAAGTACCTTCTCAGTCTCCCCAGCCTCTGCTGTTTTTAGCCCTGGGGAGACAGGCTTGGGCAATTGCAGTCCTCCTTAGGACTCAGGGGAAGTCTTTTCCCTGTCTTCCCACCAGCCTTATTTAAAGTAAGTCTTTTTCCTGCCTTGTGGGAGAGCGTACTGCCACTCCTCCTGGGGAGGCTTGCTGCTCCAACACTCCTGGCAGCCAGGCTCCTTCTCTCTCTGCTTCCCCCCCTCCTTTCTCCCAGGAAGGGGTTTAAAAAGGTCTCAGGCAGCCCCCAAGTTGAAATCACCTGGTCCTAATTACCTTCAGGTAGCTCCCCCTCAGCTGATTCTAATTTGGTACCTTGGTAACCCTTTCTCAGCTGAACCTGATTGACCTGTAGTTGTCTCTCAGTTGATAAGGAGGAGGGCCTTTTAACCCTCTGGGACTGACTCCCCCCCCCCCCCCCCCCCCCCCCCCCCCCCCGCTTGCAACTGTCTGTCCTGAGTTTATCACAGTTGATATAACTTGCATCGCTCGCGGAAAGGGGGGGGAGGGGCTTTTTCACACCCCTGTTTGACATAAGTTACATTGACTTAAGTGGTAGTGTAGACAAACCCTTAGATTAGTGCTCTAAGCACTGCTCCATTCTTCCTCCTACACTCATTTTTTTGAGTCAAAATACAAAGGGGGTAGAATTCTGTGGGTGCCCAGAGAAATTTTTTTCCCAACCATGCATAGTTCAGTTTAGCATTTTATTAAATGCAATAATTATTTTACTAACTAATCTTTGTGTTCTTAATTATTATTGCTTCACATACAACAGGATGGTATTTTCAGATTAAGACTAGAAGTGAGCTTAGGTAGGAGAAAACAAAAAGTGGCTCTTTTTAAAAAAGAGATACTCATCTAAACATCCAGAACTGACTGTGAGTCAAATCCTGCTCTCATTAGTCATGGTAAACAGTCCCACTGAAAGCAAAATCAGTATCTAGATGAGCAAGGTAGGCAAGACTTGGCTCTGTGGGAGTGACTCAGAAGAATCAGAGGCTTATTAGCAGAATACAGTATTTGAAGGCTTTAATGTACCTTTCTGGGATTTCTCATTTCCCACCCCGAGCCACAAAATGTACATCTCCTTTTAACAAACTCAAATTGTTGAAAGTGCCACATGGCTCATTTCTTAGAAGGTATCAGGTACCTTTAATATATCTTTAAAAAGTGATGGCTATTGTCAGAGAGCTATATTCTGTCCTCACATACATTTGTACAACCTTATTCAGCACACACTTGTGTTAGGGCAGAATTTGGCTGAGATCACTTAAATACATGTGCCAGTCCAGCCTAAACAGGGATAGGGTAAACACCATGCAAAAACATCTGTATAAAAAACAAGTGTGTTTCCTCTGCATTCATGACCTATTTCATTCACTTCTGAGACTGTAAACTCTTCTAGACATGGATTGTCTTTCTACATATGTTTGTACAGCACCTCGCACAGTGGGGCCTTCATCCTGATAGGGCCCTGGGTGCTACTGCAATGCGAATGATTAATAAATAATAATCTTAAATGCTGTAGAAGCACAATACCAGTTGCAAAAATCTCCCTGGAATGGGAAGATGTCATGAATTCTCTTGAAAATGTGTGTAAAGGAGATATCCCAGCCAACATACTTTAAGTTTAAAAAAAAAACCAGTTTGTTAATATTTTCCTTTATAGATTTTTTTCTTCTGATGTGCTTTTAAAATACATTTATAAGTTCTTAGGAGACCTGTTTATTAGAAAACTAGGGTGAGTCACTCCACTCCCATTTACTAAATACTTTCGTTTGCTTTATTGTAAATATTAAGGCAGTCCGTGAAAATATTAAATTAGATCTGATCACTAATTGGTAAGAAAGAACTCCACAGAACATAAAAAAAACAGTCTCTTCCAGTATGTTTCCCTGAGTAAATCATTTGCTCATATTGTAACCATCTCCTTCTCCTCTTTAGAGTCCTTGGTAATAGCATTGCCATTCCCGCAAGATGAACCAAAGTGCTGCCACTAAAATGTCTTCCTAGCTTGTTGTTCAAAGTCAAACCATGTCAGTCTCCTCTTTGGATCACTCTACTGATGTTCTTTTGCTCAGCATATCAAGTTTAAGCGTCTCTATCCTCACATTCAAGTCCTTGCACAAATCTGCCCTGATCTACATCTCAGACCTTGTCTATCACATTGCCCTCTCCACTTTACAGCAGTGCAGGAAGATACCTTGTTTTTACGTAGTAAATAAAGAATTTCTCTGATGCATGAGGCCATTGAAAAACTGTTTGCTAAACACTTGTATGAAGCTGAACCAAAATGGAACGTGCCTAAATTACAAAGAATTCTGACAGTAAAGAATGTCAATAGAGTTCAGAAAACTGAATGTATTTTGCTCAGACTACCCTTTAAAGTTCACTTCTTGAAAACATTTCACTGGGTGTAAGCTGTCAGAGACAATGTTAAAGTTTTTGACTTGAACTGGCATTTCAGAATCTTCTGGCAGACACTCTACTGCTGAAAAGTGACATCACTTATGAGAATGGAGCTCAATATCAGAATCATTTTCTTCTTACTTGAATGCTACCGTACTCTAAAAATCAGAAGAGTAAAAGATAAAAAAAAAAACCCCAAACAAAAAAACATTTTCTGATAGTGCCCTGTAAGACATAGGTCCTTAAAAATAAATAAATAAATAAATAAATAAATCTTTAAATGTTTTTAAGGGTCTTTCTGCTTCCCTGTTAATGTTTATAAGGGTCCTTTTCATTAGCTAGTTTCTCCCTGGATAGCTGTGTGTACAGGGAATCTGACTACACACAAAATGCTATCATATGTACAAAGCAAACAAATGGAAAAAAAAATAAAGATTTTTTTTCTCTGCTAACTATTCAATTTTAATAACCTGACCTGTTAATAATTTAAAAATCTTACCTGTTCCCACAGGTGCCGACTTTTCAAACTGCCGGGGGGGGCACCCGCCTTTTCATGCCCCCACTTCACCCTGTCCCTTCATGCCCAGTTCTGCCCCCTCCCCTGAATCCCCCACATCCCCGCTCCTCTCCTCTCCCTCTCAGCACGCCACAAAACAGCTGTTCATGTCACTTGGGAGGCACATGGAGGTAGGGGAAGGCGCTGATCCATGGGGCTGCCAATGGGTGGGAGGCGCTGGGGTGTGTGTGCAGGAGCTGATAGGGGGGCTGCCAGTGGGTGCTCCACACCCATGATTTTTCCCCGGGGCACCCACAAGTCAGCACCTATTCCTGTTCCTCATTCTAGAATACTAGGTAAAACATTTTCAGAAGCAATGCAATTTCTACATTGATGGTGCACCTTTAACTTTAATGTACAATATTTAAACCACCAAATTATTTTAACTGGCAAAACTTTCACACACCAGAACAGAAAGTGGCTTACCACTGCTGACAACAGTCTTCCATGGTACTGCTGTGTAACGGGGTTGCAATCACCTCTCGGAAGTGCTCCCTTGGCCAAGTGCATGTGCCTGCACTCTCTTTCTGTGGGGTGTTTTTGCTGAATTAGCCTTCTGGCCAACTCACACATAGTCTGTCTGTGAGATAAAAGCAAAGTAAAACCCTTTCCAGGATATAAGTCCATCAGGGGGTCTCTCTCAGTGCCCTCTGAAACATCTCCCTCAACTTGTCCATGCTCCAGGATAGACCAGTGCCCCAGTGAAGACTTTGGTGACAAAGTCTTCACCATCTTAGGGCCTTTCTGCAGTTCAGTCCCCCCTCTGGGGTGCCTCAATGTCCATGTCACTTCCCTCAGTGGCTAGTGGGAGGTGGGGAGGACCTGGGCCAATCCACTACTCCAGCTCCCAGCCCAGGGACCCTGTAGATAGCAGCCATCCACTGTGTTCCTTTATCTAAGTCGCACAGTTGCTCTAATTCCCTGGGCCACTTCCCTGCGCTGTCTTCATCCTTACCTCAGGGCCTTGTTCTGATGGAGTCCCTGCAACAAGCTCAGGGCTCCTTCTTGCTTTCACCAGCTTCTGGAAACACCACCCTGTCTGAAGCCTTGCAGTTCCCTCAGTCAGCCACACATCATCCACTCTCCTCCAGCTCTAGCAAGGAACTGGACTTACTCTGGCCCTGCAGCTCTTCTTATATTGACTGACCTGCTAGGTCGTGATTGGCTGTGTCCCACGCAGCCTTTTTGGGGGCAGGGTGCGGCAGGGCCATAAGGCCTCCAGCAGAGGGCCTCAGAGGGTCTGATATACCCTGTCACATGCTGTCATAAATTAGGTTATGTCGTATGATGGCAGCCCCTGGGAGATAAATGCAGATTAGTTTGACTATTTTAGTATTCCTCTAAATATTACAAACTATATAACAAGTGGTTACAGCTGCAGTATTCTAATTGCAAATAAATTAGTTCAGATTTATATTCAAGGTTGTAAAGCAGGTGATAAATTAATTTATATGAAAATAGCTGTATCATTCTCTTTGCATATTTTTTGTTCAGGGAATTCCAAAAGGGCCAACCAGCCAATTTTCTCTAAAGTTCTCTTTTGTCACTTCTCCTCCGAATTAAAGCATCTCCTAATTTCAGGCACATTACCTTGCTCAGTTAAAAGACAAGTGATCAAAGTTCACATTTTCAAATAATAAATCCCCTGAAAAGGAAGCCTCATTGCATAATGAATAAATCAAATGGCAATTTGTTATACACAATTAACCTTAATTTATCGAAGTGGGTACAGTCACAAAATACAGTAGAGTGATTGTTTGGCAGAAGTGATATTTGTGGGACAAGGAATACGTTTTGAAGAACTAGCCAAAACAATCACATCTCTCATGCTTGATTGTATCTACACCCCGATCATTGAGGTGGTTCAGAGTATTGGGGTCCTTCCAGACTCTCTGCTGTTCCTGGATACACAAATATCAGTAGCCAGAAAATCCTCTTACAGTTTTCATATGTTCAGAAACCTGTGACCATTCCTGTTGAACGTGGAACTAGTCGGATTGTTCTTGGGTCTAACTGGCCAGCCTGCAGTGGCTCACCTCACTGGTACTTTCCCCTTGATGGCTGCATCTTGTGCTCCAGTCTCCAATTTACTCTCATTTATTTATTTTTTTTAAAGTAAGCCTTCAGCTTGAGAAGAAAATCTCCAGAATGTGAACCACATGTGAATCAGTGCAGAGATTTCTGCCTGAGTATGATGTTAGCCTGAATCACTAGCTCCAAGATCTACAAACTGTTCCTCTTTATTTCAAGAGGCATTGACTCCGAAGCCTAGTGGTGCCAATTTAAAATCAACATCGTTAACTGTTTCACTGCTGACAGAAGAAGCATGCAGGAAAGAAGGATGATATCCTGAAGATCTGCATAGTCTACACTATGTGACACCTCATTTCAGCATCACAAATATAATAAATAATAATAATAATACCTAGTTCTTACATAATGCTTGATCAGAGGATCACAGAGCATCTTACATGATGGTCAGTATCAGCATCTCCATTTTATAGGTGGGGAAACTGAGGTGCAGAAAGGGGCAGTGACTTGCCCAAGGTCAATCTCAGCTTCAGTTTACTGGGTTTTTGGCTCTCCCACAACGGGAAGCCTCCTTGTGGAGGTTTGGTATACAGATGCCTTCCGGAACGCCTTGCGTAAGTTGGAGACGTATGGCCAACCATTACACACAAAAAACCCCCCAAAAACCCAAACCACAACTCCTATTTCTAGCTTACAGAACTTTTTCCGTAAGCTTGGATTTGTGTACGTTGGGTTTACGTAACTCGGGGAGCATCTGTATTATTACATTGTGATAAGGGGCCAAGGGGGAAACCAGGGCGTTATGGCTTCAGGGAGGATGGCACCAAGAAATGTCTGTTCTTAGACCCAGAATCCCTTTGACTGAGCCCTTGGATTTTTTTTAAAAACACTTTCCCTGCCTCCTCCACCTAATCTATTATAGTAGTGTGAGGATTTGGGGGCAACTGGTTCAGTCACAGAAATTCCAGAAAATGGAGCCAGAAACAGAAAGATTCCCTGTTTTTGCCAGCACTGGAGACAGGTGTAAGGAGAAGATATTTTATGTACATTTTCACTATTGATTTTGCTCTCCTTTTCATAGCTACCTTATTTTACTACTAGCTTTATGAGCTCACTGCTAGAGCTGCCCTGTTTCTTTTTCCCTCATGTGTGTGAGAGAGGGGGATTAGTTTTGTTGTTGGGGAACTCTGCTGTGTATTTTTATTAGAAGTGTATAGCAGTAAGGTGTTTGTTTTTTTTAAACTTGCATTGTCAGTTGGTGCTGGAGTTCATTTTTAGGTACTGTATATTCACTACTGTTACCTCTATAGAAGGCAATAAAATACTAATGAAAAAATGGGCCAACGCTGAAATGCTGCAATCAATATGCAATTGATAGGATCTTACATGCTGACCCTAGCCATATGGATTTAATATCACATCTGATTTACACCTAGTACCAAAAAGATTCTTGGCTGTAATATTGTTCTCTAATATTTTAAGATTTAGTATTATCCACTTCAGATTTTAATGTCTCTTGCACTTTACTCACGGGGCAATACTATGTCATCCATTACACTTATGCAACCAATTGGATTTCAGTGACTAACTCCTGCCTTTAAGGGTCTTGCATGGATGCAACAAAGGGCAAAAATGGGACCTACTGGGCCAGATCCTAACTTCTGTTACAATGGTATAAATCTAGAGTAACTTGATTGACTTGAAAAAAGTACACTGGGTTTATATAAATGTGACTGAGATCAACGCTTGTTACGTTATTTCTAGATTTATGTCTGACATTTCAGCTAAACTCTTAAGCATTCATGGGCAACATATCAGGATTCACTCTAAATCTTTGATAGATGGAAGCAGTGGGTCCAACGCTGTCCTGACTTATACTTTGTTCATCCCCTCTAGTTTCACTTGGGTTGCACAAGGTGTAAATCCAGGCCATCGGTGGCCTGCTGTTTTCAGTGCTATCTAGCAACTGCTGTAATGGAATGCTAAATTGCATGCTACTTTTCAACCTGTATGTGGCGCTCTGTATAAGATACCCAATTTAAATGAACCTCAGCTGTAACTGGCAGAGCATGAAAGAATCTTATGATGAACACATCTAGTGAGTATGAACAAGTTCTGTAGCCAGTCCATATCTGGTACAGAAGTACGTTACAAGGTGTCAGGCAGGTGTAAACAAAGAATAGAAACAGAAGGAAAACAGCAACACAGGTTGCAGCCACAAGGAACAAAGCAACAAAGGTTGCAGGCTCTCATGAACATGCCTCTCTTCAATGCCCTAGAGAAATTCAGCTTTGGCAAATCTTCACAACGGACAGACTGGAAGCAACATTCTGCAAGATTTTGAATTGCAAATGAATTGCTCAAAGAAACTGGATATACACAGGTATCTTTAATTTATGCTGTGGACAAGCTGGCAGAGCGTGTCTTTAAATTCTTTAACTTAACTAAAGATAGATTTTCCTGGCTTACTGAGGAGGGGGGCATATCCTGTAGCTGTTTCCTTTGTGAGGCACCCTCAGCAAATGATGGAGTACATTTACAAGCAGTGTTTTCTATCCCTTCTAAAGGTAGCGTTCATTTTTGCTTTTTAGGGTTTTTTTAATAATAATTATTTACAATTTATTTTTGTTTCAAATGTTTATTAATTTTGAAATAGTTAGAAAATTTGTTTGATATTTTGATTATATTTTAACTTTTTATCCACTTCCCCCAGCTACACCATTGAAGGGTTGGGGGAAGATCACTTTACAATGATTATTATTTTTATCAGAGCCAGCCCTGTTTTTGTATCATCTTGTGCAAAGTCATTTGTGTGGGGCCCAGCTCAGTAACTCACATAGCACATTTTGGGGAAGGTTTCACAATTGGTTACGAGATCAGGGTGCTTGACATGGGGGAACCTGGAAGGGAAGGTATTAGCAGGGGCGGGGGGTGCAGGAGTAAGTCTTTGCAGTTTTTCAGAGCTTCTGTTGTCTGCCAGCCTATTGGTTTTCCAGATCTTCATGTCTCCATCCTGCCAGCCAACTGGTGGAAAGAGAAGATGGTCAAAGACTGCCTGCATCGGTACTAGCAAGCGCTTGGGTATGGTGTAGGGAGATAAGGAAAGAAGCCAGCTGATGGAGAAGAGCTTCTGCTTTGCTGCGGCAGACTGGATGGTTCATGAGGAGGACATGCTCTGCCACTACGTTCTCTGTTTCACAGGTCATAGGAGTCAAGAACAAGCCAAAGATATTCCATCTCTGCATACTGATACTCCATCCACTTACCTGCCAGAATACAGGCACAAGTGTGCAGCTGCGTTTTAGCAGAGGGTACCAGCATTTTTGCTCTGTAAACATATATAATAGTTTTTTCATCCAGAGTGTACCTTAAAACAGTGACTGTGCTTGGATTGGGTCCGCAATACTTGTCTCCTGCCACACACAGAGCCCTTTGTTATACTGGTGTTAGCAGGACCCTCCAGAACAGTGGGTCTTGTATTTAACAGCCGATTGAGATGGATGAGGCAGTTCCTCAATCTCACAGACCATATTTCAGGCCGTCTCCAGGCTGTGGCAGACATCACTGCATTGTTACCCTCCGGTCATCTTCTCAAGGTTTTCTTTGCAACCAAGAGGGCTAGAACCATTAAAAAATACAAAAGGAAAACTGTGACTTGACATAAGCTCATGATTCCAGGAGCTGGACCTAGACTCATGGATCTATAGAGCCTTAATCCATCCTGGCCAGAGGGAGCAGATGCTAGAGACATTGGCCCAGATTCACAAAGATACTTAGGTTCCTATGTACTTTTGTGAATGAGGGCCATGGCACATTCCCTGAGGAAAACTATCTACTAAAGTCTGGAGCAGGGGTAGGCAACCTATGGCATGCGTGCCGAAGGCGGCACGCGAGCTGATTTTCAGTGGCACTCACACTGCCAGGGTCCTGGCCACCGGTCCAGGGGGCTCTGCATTTTAATGTAATTGTAAATGAAGTTTCTTAAACATTTTAAAAACCTTATCTACTTTACATACAACAATAGTTTAGTTATATATTATAGACTTATAGAAAGAGACCTTCTAAAAACGTTAAAATGTATGACTGGCACGCGAAACCTTAAATTAGAGTGAATAAATGAAGACGGCACAGCACTTCTGAAAGGTTGCTGACCCCTGGTCTGGAGGTTCAGTCCTAGGAAATTACAGCAAGAGTGAGCCAATATACTGCAACCACTGCAATAGGACTTGGAGAGAAAAAGTGAGATTTTGAAGATAACTGGGTTCCACACCACATAGGGATTTAAGATGATAACCATACCTTGAATGATACATAGAAGCACACAGGAAGCAAAGGCAGAGTACAGAGTAGTTCATTGCACCCTGCTTCCTGCACCAGCTGAGGTTTCAGTGTGTGTATTTCAAGGGGTAGTCCTGAGTCAAGTGTTTTGCAGTAGTCAAATCTTGAAGTTAAAAATATGTCAAAATCACGTAGTAGTCGCCATTAAAACTCTACATGTACCAGCTATTATCACACTGCAATCCTGAGCTACTGTGTTATTTCTCTATACTTGGAATAGAATGGTGGCATTACAGGATCTCTGGTGTGCTAAGACTTCAGTATTTCAGTTGCACCAAAACCAGTTGTTTTCAATAACATCTGCTGGTGCTTTGACCTTGGATTCAAGGATATGACATCGTTACTTTTTTGACTTGTATTTGCAAGGGCTGAAACCTTGGGACTGGCTGCCCTGGCTCTAATAGTTTTATTATGCAGCTGCTTTACTGTCCTTCATATTTTTCAGACTATTTCCCTGTAGTTTTAAAATTTTTATTCTGCAGCTGCTTATTTTAATTTTTTTCTAAGGATTGATTTCATTTGTGGTAACTAATTTACTAGTGCTGAAGTTTGTCTGTTTTATTGACATTGAAGAGATGCTGTGTGTGAGACTCTTTAAGGTTTTTAAAATTTCTTCCAGTGCAGATCATGTTTAATTATACGTTTTAAAGAAATTATCCTTGTGAAGATTATTGAAACACTGTTTTGACAGTTTTGATAAAATTAGTATGAGATTTTTCTATGATTGTCACAATAATAATATTTAAATTGGATTCTGTTTGAATTTATATTTTGTTAAAGTTGTTTGTTGCCTGTTTGATTCCTAAGGATTTTTTAGTATAATCCTTTCATTTATAATAAAGAAAATATTATCTAAAACAAAAAAAAAAGGTCATTGTTTCCAATTGCGTAAAACATTGCAAGCTTTAATGCAAAGTTTAACAACTATATCTGAGTCAAACACACCTAGGTCCCGCTCTTGCAATGGAATGTATGCAGACTGACAGCTGCACCTTCCCAGATCCTCATTACAGACATAGTTCTATCCATATTGCCACATAATTCTAGTCTTCCAAATGCAAGAGTTCTAGATAGAGGAACCGTCTCATCCTGTGATGGACTGTTTATCTAAGGCTATGTCTATCCTGTCCTATAGTTTAGACTACAGGAGTGTGAACAGCAGCGCACACCAAAGTGTTGCACTCTCCTGTGTAGATGCTGCTGGTGCAAACTAAAAGGTTCTTGGTTTGCATTAATGTAAGCCTGTTTGAAGATGATTACATTAGCGTGAACTCGGAACTTTTTAGTTTGTACCCACAGCATCCGCGTGGAGGAGTTGCAGCGCAGCACTTTGGTGTGCACTGCTATTTACACCTCCATAGTCTGAACTGCCTGGCAGTGAAGACAAGCCTCAAAATAAACCCGTGTGTGTACAAAAGGACATTTCAGTAAAAGAATCCATACAGTAGAAGAATAGTTTTTTAAATGGCAGTTCATTTTTGTTGAAAGTTCCTTATATTCCCGATGTTGCCTTATAATTCTAGCCTTCCAAATTCAAGTGTTTCATAAGTTTTATTAGCTGCCCTTTTAGCATGTGTGTCATATTCACTAATTGTAAATAGTCAACTCAAAGTTTTAATACTTTATTTCTTGGCAATCTGTGAAATAGTATTAGCATCAGCCTTCCCTTTTATATGCCACATCACATGTTTATGCTTAACAGAAATATTGGAGAGATTAAAAGTAGAAAGTCTCTGGTTATGTCTGAATAAAACATGTCACTCTGAGCACAAAGCGATATATCAAGACGCTACCCCCAGCAGTGATAAAATGTATCCTTAGGAATAAATATTTAGGGCTAGTGGAAGGAACTTTGGCTACTTTATTAACAATTGTAAGAGTTATAATAATCTATGGGCAATAAAATATTGAATCCAAGCATATCAGTTGAAAATTGATTTTATGTAATGTGCATAGAACTTTTTCCCAGTCAGCTTTTAAAACTAATCTATCCAAATGTCTGTTCCCTACTTTTGAAGACACTTGGGTTGAAATCCTGGGTGGATTATGTCAAGGGCAATTTTGTCAGTGACTTCAATAGGGCCAGGATTTCACCCTTTATATTTTTCATCTAATGAAGCTATTATGATTGCCTACAATTTGAATATACATTGATCTCTGTTGTTAACATTAAGAGTTATTCTATGTTTGTCAGTTGCGGAGCTTAAAGACCTCAATAATGTTTAACAATGAAGTCTCTGATCTGATGATATGACAGAAAAGATTTTCTATATGTATGTTGTGACATAAGAGACAAATTGATCAAGTCCAGGACTACACTATAAACTCTTGCTGGTATCACTGTGTCAGTCAGTGATAAGTTGTGATGTGATCAACACAGCTGTGCCAGGAAGAGCCCCTAGGGTAGACACAGTAATACAGACATCACTGTGCGTTTAAGGATATAAGCTTATTTTGTTCAGGGAGGAGCTGCTATAAAGCACAATTTTGCCGACCAACTGTTCACACTGGGAGCACTTTGCTGATATAGTCTGCCAGCAAACCCTTCCAAATGTAGACCTGGCCTAAGAAATTATTGGAAACTAAACAAAAATCCTTTGAATTTTCTTTAAGAAAATTGACTGGGCTCTATCTACCATTCTGGGAAATCAAGGGCAGATTGGTGGGTTGTAGTTCAAAATCCAAGGCTTTTAAGAACTGGTAGTGTTCTTCACAAATGTTCCCTGTTAAAATATAGCAACATGAGCTGAACAGAAGACAGTAGGTAAATTGTATTCCTTCACTTAATTATACCTTCTCTCTCAAGCTCAAAATAAAATGGATTATTTTCTAATTAAATGTTTAACAGCTTGATGGTATTCCTGATTTTCAACCTAGGGTCTATTTCATTTATGACTGTGGTATAACAAAAATAGAACGTATGTACTGTGTTATTTTTGAATTCATGTGCCTCAGATATGCTCTGAAATTTTTAGGCAGCATTATAAAACAAATTGAGGTCAATCACATAACCCCACAGGCTTAAATTTGTTCACATTTTTAATGAAGTGACCTAGTGGAATGCTATCATAGCTTAAGTCTACCTAATGTGACCAAGCGCGTGCTTGGGACGGCATGCCGCGGGGGGCGCTCTGCTGGTTGCTGGGAGGTCCACCGGAGCCGCAGGACCAGCAGACCCTCCACAGGCACGTCTGCGGGAGGTCCACCGGAGCCGCAGGACTGGCGACCGGCAGAGCGCCCCCCGTGGCGTGCCGCCATGCTTGGGGCGGCAAAATGGCTAGAGCCACCCCGAGTGTGACACCTGCCATCTTGTTTCTATCAATGTTGGTGTAAGAGGCTATTGTAGTTTTATTTCACTTTCTCCCTCAGTGTTTCATAACTTTGCAATGAACCAATTCCAGTAATTCAGCAGAGGGAAAGAGGGCAGAAGTCCTTTGACACTAGTAATGGCTATTTTTAAAGCAGCCAAAACATCATAAGCAAAAAGTAGTACTAATGTTCTTTCCCAAGGTGCCTTCTTAGCAAAATCATACTTATTTAAATGTTGTGACTCAGAGACCTCCAATTAATTCTGTTGTAACCTGTTCAGAGTTTCCAAAGACAGAGAATCTATACTGCTATAGATCATTCAGGGTCATGTTTTGCCATTGTTACTGACATGAAGTAGTACCTGATAGACTGATCCTGCATCATGGAAATCAATGGGACTTTTTCCATTGCCTTCAATGGGAACAAGGCCAAGCCTTTACTACATGCATTGAAATCTATAGGACTGTGTTCATAGTAAGGAACTATTCAGCTGAGTGTAGCAGAACTGTGCACTAAGCAAAGAAACTTCCTTTCTTGTTGAAGTCTGGGCGACCATGAATGTACAATGGCTTTATGCTATTTTTTCTGACTACAAGTTCTATCCAGAGAAAGATTGTGTTCCCAATTCCCCACTATGGGGAACAGCAATCACTACAGGAACCCAGCTATGACTCCCTGATCCTTGTCTAGCCTCTGCTGGGTCAGGAGTAGGAGGTTTCCTGCTGCTCTTACTTCTGTTGCTGCCATAAACTCTGGATCAAGGGTCAGGTGTGGTGGAACTCAGACCCACCAAGCCCCTGACACATTCCTTCCTCCTGCTTACACTGTGGGGAAGGGAGCAGCTGGAGTAGGAGGTGGCTAGGCTGCTTTCAGCAGCATTACGGTTTCCCCTTCATGGGGGAAATTCACCAGGAGGGCATTGGATTGGTTTACATCACTTATATAATGGGAAATGAATTTCGTGGACTGGAGAATCTGGCTATATATTGAACTATGATGATTATAATATGTGCCAAACACTAATTTAAGAAGGAAGAAACAGTAATTTAGTCTCTCAGCAGAATAAAGATGCTAAGGGACAGATGACATAATATCATAATGACATTTGCAAGACTAGGATCACCAGCAGCCACTGAAATTTACAAGATACCACCTTTTGCTCTTTGCTAGCACTACGAATGAGTGCTAGTGCAATGTAGTTTTATGATATCTGATGTAAAGTATACAGCGACCTAGTGAGTATGTTCCTGTTTTCTTTTCTTTGGGTTATCAATGTGGTGCTAGAATAATGTCAAATTAACAGATATCTAAATGCAATAAAAAATGAGCTGTCTGATAAGGCTTTCAACATTTATTGAAAACTCACATTTATTTGCACATACATCACTGAACATAATTTCACCTTGCAGGTAACAGTGATTTCTCAATCAGTTCAATCTTGGGCAGGGAGGGTGTGGAAGGGAGGGAGAAGAGGAAGTTGTAGCCCACAAAGAAATTCTCAGACAAAATGCTTTAAAACAGAATTGAGAGTGAGAATGTTCTGCTCTTTAAAACAATGTTATTAGAAAGTGATAGTTTAAGAAAAGTGAACCAAACAGTAAAAATGCAGCTGAAGACTCTAACCACATGAAACTTAAGTCTGCCCTGTTGAGCACAGACATCCCATTGTTTTCTTTGTATGACAGCATAAGACACCCTGAGCCTTACAGTCCATTATGTATCAAGTAGAAGCCCCTTGGGGCAGGGACTGTCTTTTTGATATGTGTTTGTACAGTGCCCTAGGACAATGGGTTGCTGGTCCATGACTAGGTCTCCTAGGCCCTATGGTAATTAATTAATTAAGAAAAGGAAGGAAGGTCTGGACTGATAGAAAGCTCTGAGCCAGCAAAACTTTTAAACACATACTTAAATGCTTTTCTATATTGGGGCCAAAGAGTGGAGCCTTGAATCTTTGGGATCCAGGACTTATGTTCCAGAGACCACCAAATTTTTCAGGCAGTGAACAGCTGATCGGTGATGACCAACTGTCTCTGTATGTGCAACACGTAGTGCCTAAAAATAAGTAGGCAAAGGAACAGAAGATGCATTGGGTGTATCTTGGTTAGCGCAGGCTGAAAATTTTCCAGTGGAATTTTTTCCAATTGGAAAATATTATTTAATCAGAATCAAAACCTTCTATGGGAACATGCAGATTTTGATTAAATTTCCTTTTAGGAAAAAAACATGGAATGAAGCATTTCAATGCTATAGAATCATTCTGTTTTGACATTGTCAGAATAGAATGTTTTACATTTTTCATTAGAAAATAACTTTGTTTTGAATTAAAAAAAAAATCAAAAGCAGGATGAAATATTTCAATTTTATTAAAACAGAACTTTCTGATCAACCCGTCTTGATTTTTTTTTACGTCCATGTAACTGAAAAAGTTAAAAAAAACTTTGTTCCAATTCAGAACAAAAACAAATTTTGAAGTCTCAAATATTTCATGGGAATTCTAGGTCCTGCCAGCTCTAGAAGTGATCCTTTCAGGACCGGACTTGAATAAACTCGAGGTAACAGACAGAAAATGGCAGCTGAGGGACACTAAGGGTATGTCTACACTACCCGCCGGATTGGCGGGTAGTGATCGATCTACCGGGGATCGATTTATCATGTGTAGTGTAGACGCGATAAATCGATCCCCGATCACTCTCCCGTTGACTGCTGAACTCCAGCAGTGTGAGAGGCGGAAGCAAAGTCAATGGAGGAGCCACGGCCATCGATCCAGCGCCGCGAGGATGCGAAGCAAATAATTTGAATTTGATCTAAGATATGTTGACTTCAGCTACGCTATTCTCATAGCTGAAGTTGTGTATCTTAGATCGATCCCCCCCTGTGTAGACCAGGCCTGAATTAGATTGGAAGCTGCCAAGTACAGGTTAAATCACATTCCCTCCATAAAGCGAGGGGCAGATGTAAAATCCCTTTTGGGTGTATTTATTGAGTGCTAGTGTCTGCAAACAACGTGTGAAGTGGACAGGTTAAAGGTGGATTTCTGAACTCCCTCTAGAGAGTGAGACTTTACTCTTTATTTGAGAGATAAAAAGAGCAAGGAAGGAGGATTAATTTAATTGAAGTCTCCAGCCACAGTGGATGACTGAAAGCTTAAATTAGGTGGAGATGAGTTTATAACATTTCCCAGAACTCTCAAGGAAGCGATAATAAAAGTAGGGATCACTGCTAGTAGTGAAACTTTTCATAGTCTGCTTGGCACATAGGGACTACATTTACTCATTAGAGTTCCTCTGGGCTGTGTCCATGGGCTCCCTGGACACCTTTGAGGAGCAGCGGGCACTGTCTGGGGTTCTCTGCTCGGTGTCCTCTTCTGGCTCTCTGCTTTTGACCCTGTGACCCTCATTCCCATCCTTCTTTTAATATTTGTTGCTCCCAGGAATTGCTTGAAGTCTGGGTCCAGTAGGTTTCCCACAATGGAGCTGAGGTGAGTCACCACTCAGGCATGCAGGAACTACCCTGCTATACTGACTTACCCTTCCAACAGAGCCTGCAGTGACACAGCCCTCAGGCATGCGGCAGCAGCCTATCCCTGAGCTGAGCCTGGGTCAGATGACCTCCAGGCTCAGGTATTTCCCCAATCTTGTCAGAGCTGCAGATTAGTCTGTGCAACAACGCTACTTGCCCAGGAACCTTCCTGCTGCGTCACAGTGCATCAGACTTGTCTTGAGACTCCCAGCCTGCTCCTGCCTCAGCCTGGCCCAAGCCTTGTTCCACTCTTGTCCTTGTCCTACTCTGGCCTCGCTCCAGCCTTGCCTCCACTTCCTGACCCTCAGACGCTGACCACTTGGCTTCAATCTTTGGCCTGTATTGACCCTGGCTATGATACTGACTTGGCTTGTCTCTGGACTCTGACCACCTGGCTTTGACCCCAGTTTGCATCAGGACTTCAGCCATGGTACTAAGTCTTGCTTATCTACGGATCTTGATTCCGGCACCACCCTTGGCCCAGTCCTGATCCTACATCTGGCTTAGACGTTTGCGCCAATCAATAGGCAGCATCTGATGGGCTAAAAGAGTTAGAACAACTTTCAAAAAGTGAAAAACCACCACTTTCCCCCAGCCTTGCACTACTCAAAAGTGGCTCATCTAATAAACCTCAAACTTTGAAATTATTTTCTGGTTAGGAACTACACCTTGATAAATTTTAATAGAAAGGTGCTTCCTGGACAGGTGAGGAATGCTGATGAAATCAGGCTTATAACAGAAACTACCTTAAAACCTCAATTGAGGGTTCAGTCTCATTATCCCATAAATTATGTTTTATTATAGGACAAGATTTTGCCTTGGCTTAGTGTGTTTACTTTTTCCCTTAGCAGCAAAATCGGAATATTGATGAGTCAGATGAACAGGATGTTTTGCAGAATATTAGATACTTCACATAGTGGCACTGCTAATTCCAAGCACTGACTTTTCTGTCGAACAATGCCATAAAATTACATCTTATTAGAAAACAGTTACCTAATCTCTGGTAGAGAAACATACACAGCTATAGAGTACTCCTCTCTCCTCAGTTTCAGTTTGGCATAATTCATTGGTTAATTTGTATATATTAGGTTTTCTGACTATAAGCATATTTACTAGTAGCATGTATGGTGTATATTTGGGTGAACTCCTGATTTTTCAATCACACTGGAAACTAAACTTGAACCCTCCCATTCTTTGGCAGTTAAAAAGATCATTCAGCTTTTCCCCGTGCTTCTTATTTTTGCACATTGCTGCACTTCAGGCAGGATCTTGAAATGAAGTGGCTGAAATACCCGACTGAAATGTGCTCTTCTAGTATTTTTGGCTCAACTGGAAGCAGAGGGAGCTGGAAAATTCACCAAAAAGAGTCCATCCTCATGGAATCCCTGTCCAGTTTTGTAACTCTACCATGCTGAGATAGAGTTCAGATGGTCCTTGGACCTGAGTGTTCATCTGCTCATTATGAATACATACACATAAGACAACAGTCTTCATTAGCTCACCCTTGGCTTTGTTCTCAAATTTGTGAGTTAACAGATAGGAGCCCATGTTTGAAAACAAACAAACAAACCCCACTGCCCATTGAAGAAAGTTAATGTTCTATCAACTAAAATTCACCTGAATGAAACCTGGCCTTTTTTCAGTGATGTTTTGCACATGGACAGTGTGTTTCAGCCTAGGAAGCCAATGCGAAGTAGCTGGCAAGTCTGCGAAACAGTCCACTAAGAATATTCACCTTTGGAATCCAAGCCAGCTACGTTATCTCTGCACTTGTCTCTGACCTCCAGGAAGGAGGAATCCTGTGTTTATTCTCACAGTGCACAGCAGCATAGCCAGCCACAAAAGCCTGAGACATTTTTAGTGACATCTTGCTGATACTATAGCACCACTGAAAGTGTTTTTGTACTAAAAACCTAGGCAGGCACTTTCACTGAAAATGTCTTGAGTCATGAAAAGCTCTATTATGCTTATTCTCATCTTTCTATTATGATGTAGGTTTTCAAGCCTGTTTTCCAAACAGCCTTCTAGAAACAAGACAGTTTTCAAGGCGGTATATCCTGTAAGTAAAAAGCTGACAGCAAAAGCTGATAGTTCTGACACAAAGCTGCTTTGTGTTTGGACATGACCAAGGTCATTAAAGCACAAACAGAAGAATGGCAAAGAAATACAAAAACATGCAACAGCATACAGTAAAGTGGAAAGTGTTCTAAAGATACCCTTAGCTTGAATAGTCATTAGATTTTCCAAGGTTGGACCCATTCCCAATAAAATAAATGAAAGAAAAAGATAGGGCCAAAGAATCGCAGAATGCAGTGTTACTGGTTGCCACACACTTGCGATTATATTGTGATGCCATGAGTTTATCTTAGTCCTGTATTCCTTCCTATTCATGTACTGGCTTTTTGCTATATCAAGACTTGATTCCTCTGTTGCTGTTAAAAAGTTTGTATGTCAAATTTATACTAATTTCCTGGGATGTTTTTTTTTTAAATTTTTTTTTAAAGATGTGGTCATACATAGTTTATTTCCTCCCAGATCAATGAAAATTTATATTCTTTCATTTTTTTGCTCTTTTCGCCTTCTAAGAGTTATTTAAAAAATAAATCCAAAGATCTTCAATAATAGCTCTTTATATGTTCAAAACACTGTACTGAAATTAACTAATTAATCCTCCCCACACTTCTATCTTCTAGCTTGCAAGATACTCTTTTGTCACCTGGACTCCAACACATTATACATAATCTAAAAACACAATTAAAGCATATGAAGAGAGTCAGTGTAGTCCAGTGCATACTGCACTGGAGTTAGGGGCCCAGGGCTCTCATCCTGACTCTGACACTGACCTGTTGTGTGATCTTGGGCAAGTCACTTCACCTTTCTGTGCCCTTGTTTCCTCACCCATTTTGTCAAGTCTATTTAGACTGTAAGCTCTTTAGGGTAGGGACTCTCTCTCTCTCTGTTTGTACAGTGCCTACAGAAATGGGGCTTCATGCTCAGTTGGAGCCTCTAGGCCCTACAGCAATGCAAATAATAATAATAATTAGCGACATAATGAGTTTATCATGCAGGGGCAGCTCTAGCCATTTCGCCGCCCCAAGCACGGCATGCCGTGGGGGGCGCTCTGCCGGTCACCAGTCCCGCGGCTCTGGTGGACCTCCCGCAGACGTGCCTGCGGAGGGTCTGCTGGTCCCGCGGCTCCGGTGGACCTCCCGCAGGCGACCGGCAGAGCGCCCCCCGCAGCATGCCGCCCCAAGCATGCACTTGGCGTGCTGGGGCCTGGAGCCGCCCCTGTTATCATGGCTTCATTTCCCACTGTAGCAAAGCCACAAGTGACTCGGTAAGTCATCTTAAACAAGGACCAATACATTTTACACCACACAGCACCATTACATGTTCTGTGTATACCACATATGCTACATTTTAGAAATATTTTAAATAAAAACATAGTGCCATTTTCCTGTGTACATCAACATGTAAAGCCAGGTGTTTTAGCTACCGCATGGCCTTCAACAGCACAGGTCTTGGAAGGTGAGAAAAGTTATAACTAATAAACAGGACTGAAATATTAGCACAAGTCCCAGGGAGGTGGATTTTAAAAGTGCAAATTACTGAATGTGCCATCAGATATATTGTTGTCCATTTGCTGAGTGGAGCCTGGTCTACACTAGGCGTTTAAATCGGTTTTAGGAGCGTAAAACCGATTTAACGCCACAACCGTCCACACTAGGAGGCACCTTATATCGATTTTAATGGCTCTTTAAATCGGTTTCTGTACTCCTCCCCGACAAGAGGAGTAGCGCTAATATCGGGATTAACATATCGGAATAGGGTTAGTGTGGCCGCAAATCGACGGTATTGGCCTCCGGGAGGTATCCCACAGTGCACCACTGACCGCTCTGGACAGCATTCTGAACTCGGATGCACTGGCCAGGTAGACAGGAAAAGCCCCGCGAACTTTTGAAATTCATTTCCTGCTTCCCCAGCGTGGAGAGCTCATCAGCACAGGTGACCACGCACAGCTCATCAGCACAGGTAACAATGCAGTCTCCTGAGAATCGAAAAAGAGCCCCAGCATGGACTGCACGGGAGGTACTGGATCTGATCGCTATATGGGGAGAGGATTCAGTGCTAACAGAACTGTGTTCCAAAAGACGAAATGAAAAAGTATTTGAAAGAATTTCTAAGGCTATGACGGATAAAGGCCACAGTAGGGACTCAGTGCAGTGCAGAGTGAAAGTTAAGGAGCTCAGACAAGCCTACCAGAAAACCAAAGAAGCAAACGGAAGGTCCGGGGCAGGTCGAAAAACATGCCGCTTCTATGCTGAGCTGCATGCAATTTTAGGGGGCTGCGCCACAAGTACCCCACCCCTGATCGTGGATTCCGAGGTGGGGGTTGTAATCTCTGCCATGGCTGAGGATTATGCAGACGGGGAAGATGAAGATGAAGAAGAGGAGGAAGACCTAGCAGAGAGCACACAGCACTCCGTGAGCCCCAGCAGCCAGGAGCTTTTTATCACCCTGACGGAATTACCCTCCTCCCAGCCCTCCCAAGCAAGTATCCCAGACAATGACGCCATAGAAGGGAGCTCTGGTGAGTGTACCTTTGTAAATAGCAAACATTGTTTTTTAAGCAAGTGTTTTTTAATGATTGATTTGCCCTGAGGACTTGGGATGCATTCGCAGACAGTATAGTTACTTAGAAAAGTTTGTTAACATGTCCGGGGATTGAGAGGAAACCCTCCAGGGACATCTCGATGAAGCACTCCTGTAGGTACTCCAGAAGCCTTTGCAGAAGGTTTCTGGGCAAGGCAGCCTTGTTCCGCCCACCATGGTAGGACACTTTACCATGCCATGCATGTAGCAAGTAATCAGGTATCATTGCGTGGCAAAGCATAGCAGCGTATGGTCCCGGTGACTGCTGGCATTCAAGAAGCATCCGTTCTTTATCTTGTTGTGTTATCCTCAGCAAAGTGATATCGTTCAGGATAACCTGGTTAAAAATCAGGAATTTAATTAAGGGGGATGGCCATTTTCCTACTGGGTTCGTGGACTGCAGCAGCTTAAAAAAAAATCCTTTCCTCCACGTAGCCAAGCGGGGGGAGGGGAGGAATGAAATGCCGGTGATCTTTTTTGTGTTTGGTCAGCGGGGCTTCCCCAAGCTACCAGCCACGCAGTGGGTGGGGGGGTGGGAATGGTGTTGATTAGCAGGGAGCTAGCGTGGTATTAGCCATGCATTGGGGGGAGGGGTAAATCACTGCAGAAGCCGAAAGACAGTGGCTTACCATGGCCGCATGCAAGCTGAATTCTGATGCCTGGACCTGTATCTGTGAGATCTGTAACTCCAGAGCTGCAGGCACTCACTATTAAGATGAAAAATGCGACCTTGTAGGGCAATCACATGTGCTATGTAAGGTGAATAGAGCTGTTCACTGTGAAAGAGTATAACCATTGTTCTGTAAAATGTATCTTTCTAAATATTTATCTCCCTCATGCAGCTGCAAATTTTTCAACCATCCCTCCTCCATCCCAAAGGCTAGCACAGATAAGGCGGAGGAAAAAGAAGACGCGAGATGAAATGTTCTCGGATATTATGGAAGTTACACACAAGGAAAGAGCTCATCTGAATGAGTGGAAGGACGTGGTATCAAATTACAGGAAAGAGGCCAGTGAACGTGAGGACAGGAGGGACACCCGAGATGAGAGGTGGCGGCAGGAAGACCGGCAGGAAAATCAGCGGTGGCGGGATGCAACTCTGGGGCTGCTGCGTGATCAAACTGACATGCTCCGGCGTCTGGTGGAGCTTCAGGAACGGCAGCAGGATCACAGAGTGCCGCTGCAGCCCCTGTATAACCACCCTCAACCCTCACCATGTTCCTTATCCTCCTCACCCAGACGTGTAAGAACGCGTGGGGGGAGGCTCCGTGCACCCGCCCACTCCACCCCCATGGACAGCCCAACCAGAAGGCTGTCGTTAATGTGAAATTTTTTTAATGGCCTTCTCCATCCTTCCTATCCTCCTCCCAAACCACACCCTTACTTCTCTCCCTCTTTTTATAATAAATAAATAAAGAATTCATGATTTTTAGACGAGAGTGACTTTATTTGCATAAGTAAGCTGTACTCGAAGGGGGAGGGTGAGTTGCTTACAGGGAATGAGTCAATCAAGGGGGGTTGGGTGTTCATCAACAAACACAGCAGTCACACTGTACCCTGGCCATTGATGAAGCTCGTTTTCAAAGCTTCTCTGATGCGCACCGCTTCCTGGTGTGCTCTTCTAATCTCTCTGGTGTCTGGCTGCGCGTAATCAGCAGCCAGGTGATTTGCCTCAGCCTCCCACCCCGCCATAAAGGTCTCCCCCTTACTCTCACAGAGATTGTGGAGAATACAGCAAGCAGCAATAACATAGGGGACATTGGTTTGGCTGAGGTCTGAGCGAGTCAGTAATGTCCGCCAGCGTGCCTTTAAACGGCCAAATGCACATTCCACCACCATTCTGCATTTGCTCAGCCTGTAATTGAACAGATCCTGACCACTGTCCAGGCTGCCTGTGTATGGCTTCATGAGCCATGGCATCAAGGGGTAGGCTGGGTCCCCCAGGATAACGACAGGCATTTCAACATCCCCAACTGTTATTTTCTGGTCTGGGAAGTAATTCCCTTGCTGCAGCCGTTTAAACAGAGTAGTGCTTGTGAATACGTGAGCGTCATGAACCCTCCCTGGCCATCCCACGTGGATGTTTGTGAAACGTCCCTTGTGATCCACCAGTGCTTGCAGCACCATTGAAAAGTACCCCTTGCGGTTTACGTACTGGGTGCCCTGGCGCTGCGGTGCCAAGATAGGGATATGGGTTCCATCTATCGCCCCCCCACAGTTAGGGAATCCCAGTGCAGCAAAGCCATCCACTATGGCCTGCACGTTTCCCAGAGTCACAACCTTTCGTAGCAGCAGCTTAGTGATTGCTTTGGCTACTTGCATCACAGCAGCCCCCACAGTAGATTTTCCAACTCCAAATTGATTCCCGACTGACCGGTAGCTGTCTGGCGTTGCAAGCTTCCACAGGGCTATCGCCACTCGCTTCTCTACTGTGAGGGCTGCTCTCATCTTGGTATTATGGCGTTTCAGGGCAGGGGCAAGCAAGTCACAAAGTTCCATGAAAGTGCCCTTACGCATGCGAAAGTTTCGCAGCCACTGGGAATCGTCCCACACCTGCAACACAATGCAGTCCCACCAGTCAGTGCTTGTTTCCCGGGCCCAAAATCGGCGTTCAATGGATAGAATCTGCCCCATTACCATCAGGATCTCCAAAGCGCAGGGGCCCACGGTTTGAGAGAATTCTGTGTCTACGTCCTCATCACTGTCATCGCCGCGTTGCCGTATCCGCCTCCTCCTCGCCTCGGCGTGAAGGTCCTGGTTCACCATATACTGCACGAGAGTGCGCGAGGTGTTTAAAACATGCACGATTGCGGTATTGAGCTGAGCAGGGTCCATGCTTGCTGTGCTATAGCGTCTGCACAGTTCACCAAGCAAAAAAGGTGCGAAACGCTTGTCTGTTGCTTTCAGGGAGGGAGGGGTGAGGCTGTACCCAGAACCACCCGCGACAATGATTTTTGCCCCATCAGGTACTGGGATCACAACCCGGAAATTCCAAGGGGCGGGGGAGGCTGCGGGAACTATGGGATAGCTACGGGATAGCTACCCACAGTGCAACGCTCCAGAAATCGACGCTAGCCTTGGACCGTGGACGCACACCACCGATTTAATGTGTTTAGTGTGGCCGTGCGCAATCGATTTTATACAATCTGTTTTGCTAAACCGGTTTATGTAAAATCGGAATAATCCCGTAGTGTAGACGTACCCTGGGAATAGATTCAGGGGCCTTTTGTAAGTCAATTTCCCATTGGAGGAGATGGTGGTGATGCAAAGTTAAGGTATTTTCTTCCTGTAATTTATTTACAAAATTTACACAAGCAACTTCCTCCTTCTCTCTCAGAGGCAGCTGTCTTGGGTCACTGTCCCTCTTGGCCTCTCCTGGAATGTCTCCACTTAAACACATTGTCCCTTGTTCCTCCCTTAACCTCTCACTTTTCACCTGGGTATCCCTGTCCCTAAATTGGTCACCTTTTAAACCACTAATTGGAATGGGAAGCCTGGGCCTTGACTCTCCTTTTGTGCAGCTGCTTTAGCAACACAAATGAAGCTCAGGAAAGGTTTGGTTGCCCAACAAAGAAAGGGTGCACTACCCAATGCAATTTCCTTAGCAACAGTCTGGGTATGGTACATGTTTTACCCTGAGTGTTTATACATCAGGGATTCATAACATGCATGACATTATCCTAAAAATATGATTATTTCACCCTAAAAATATGATTATTTTTGTTTCCTCCAAATCAGAATCTGGGAAGGAGAGAGATGATTATTTGAGGGGATGAGATAGGGGACTGGACGATTTCTATGAGAGATTAGAATCTTTCCTTCCTCCCTTACAGAAGGGAGTTTCTTTCTTCACCTTCCCACTCCCCAAATAAATGACTACAAAGAGGTAAATAATTTGCTAATCAACTGCATGTATGTTCTGAGAGAATTCACTTGTATTCCCATGGATTTAAAAAATATCTTTAGAATTGTGGGGAAAATTCTGTGGAAATTTGTAACATTTCATAGATTTCCAGTGACCCTAGAAATGAGTTAATAGTCTCAGGTAGACCATAGGTTATATCTGTCCCTGTACCTCCAGCCTCTCTCCTTCACACTCTAATACAAATAGCAGTTTCTGCTCCGGTGTGGTAGAACAGGACTAAAATGCATTCATAGTATTATAAAGAAAAGTTTGCATAGTACTTACATGTACTCAGGGCCAGCCCACAACATTTTGGGACCTGGGACAGAAAGCTCAAATGATGCCCCCATGGCCCCTCGCTTGGGCCAAAACTTTGAAAGGTCTCAATTCTGCCTTCCTCCTGTTCTACTCCTCTCATAGTACTGCTCTGCTACCTACCCCAATAAAGGAGAACTAACAACTTAAAATGCCTTGTTCAAAAATTTTAAGTAACACTTAACTTTCAAACACCTGAACAGCAAATGTAACTTCTCTTGTCTGCATAGTAAACACTGGCATTTTTATCTGTTTGAATAATCAAAGCGGTGCTTTCCATGCTTTCTTGGCTGCAAAGATTTGAACTGCCTCCTGAAGGTCCATAGTCTGGGTAAGCTCATGCTCTATCAAAATGGTTGCAAGGCCGACCAGCCTCTCCTGTATCATTGTGGAGTGTAGATGTGTTTTTATTAACTTCAGCTTGGAGAAGCTGTGTTCTCCACTGGCAACTGTTATAGTAAGTGTTAGAAGTATGCGCAGAGCAATAAAATCATTTGGAAAGAGGGTGGTCATCTTATCTGTGCACCTATATTCCAGAACAGCCTTTGGAGTTGATCCTGCTGAAATGTATCTTGAAAGGGCTTTCAGTTCATCACCTAAATCACTCGCATCAATATCGCACATGTCATCATGTGTCAATACCATCTCTAGTGCCCTGCATTGCTGGTGTAGGTCGTCTTCAGGTATAGTGAGGAGTTTTGGAATATCATACAACATCCCAAATATACTGCTGTGTTCCTTGAGCTGCATGAAACGTTCAACTGACTGTATTGCACAATCTAGCACCTGATTAAAGAATTCAACTTTGAATTGTTGTTTGGGGTCTCTTATGGGATTATCCCTTGCCTCGTAATCAAAATGTCTTCATCTTCAGTGACTCTTGTATTCTTGAATGAGTGGGAAAATAGCTTCAGTGTGAAGTTCCTCTGCCAATTTCTGTGCACTCTTCAGAACATTTTGAAATCCCTCATCTGACTGGTAAGACTGTAGGTATGACTTTGCTTTGTCCAGTTGTTCCATTGCTCCAGATATATCAAGGTTAATGCCTTGGAGTCTCTTGCTTACAACATTTATTTCAAACAGTATGTCATGCCACAACACTAAGCCAAATGGAAATTTGAAGTTATGTATGTTTCTGGTGATTCCATTTCCCTCTGCCACTGTTCTCCTACGAACAGTTCCTGGTCATAGCATTATCATCCATAAGGGCAACTATGGCATCATCTATCTTCTCAATTTGGTGTTTGATAGGTTTTATCACCTCCACTCGACTTTCCCATTGTGTGGCACTCAGTAGTTTCAGTGTCAGAGAGGATGTTTCCAGATGTTGCTTCAAAATTTGCCATCGATGAGTTGATGCAGAGAAAAATAGAGAGATGCTTTGAATTACATTAAAAATTCAGCAGCCTCACTAGAAACTGATGCTGCATCACTAACCACCAAGTTCAATGAATGAGAACTTCATGAGACAAAAAAAAACCCTTGAGAGTTTAACTCTTGGATCCGTGTCTGCATTCCTCTGTTCTTTCCTCTCATGTTGGCACCATTATGGTAGCCCTGACCTCACATGTCAGCTATCACAATTCCCATATCTTCCAGCTTTTTAAGAAGCACATTTGTCATACCAGCTCCTGTAGTATCATCAATGTCAATAAATTCTAGATGCTCTGACAGTCACCATTGCAGGGACATTTTCACTAGGTTCTGTTTTTGTTACAAAATGCCCCATTAAAGTCATTTATTCCATATGGCTGATGTCAGGTGTGCAGTCCAGAATAACAGAGTAATATCTTGCTGACTTCAGATCTGCCACAATCTTCTGTTTGACTTTTGTTGCCAGTAACTATATGATCTCATTTTGAATTGTTTTGCCAAGGTAGTGGTGTGTGTACATTTCTTGGGTGGTGACTCCCTTAGACGCTCCTGGAGTACAGCATCAAACTCAGCCATCAGGTCCACAATTTTGAGGAAGTTTCCATTGTTTGGCACATAGAGTTGATCTGAAGTGCCACACAGTGCTAGGTTTTGGGTAGCAAGCATTCTCACAATGGCAATGAGCCTTTTCAGAACATTTTGCCAGTAAAGAGACTCTGATGCAATCTTCTCTTGATGCTGATCATCTATGGTGGCCTTTAACCTTAGTCTCATCTCAAGCTCTTTCCACCTATGGAATGCTCTCTGGTGACTTGCTGCCTTCTCCTGGCATGCCAGATTTCTAGCCAGATTTTTCCAGTCCTTTGTTCCTGTAAAACCCAATGTGGCTGGAGCATTAGACTGGAAGAGTTTGCAATAAAAACAGTATGCAGCATTCTGGGTTTTTGAGTACATAAGCCATGGCCTCTCCACTTTGTCACCATTGGGGATTTCACACCAGTAATGTGTTGACTGGAAATTTCTATTTTCATTGTCTTTGGAGAACATGCAGTTTTTCACTTGCTGTGGCCCATACAGTACAAGGAAGTCCCTCAGGCTACTGCTCAAGTGGGACCACAGTCCTGGATCATCTAGACTTAAGGAACTAAACTCAGCAGCAGCTGTTTCTTGCACCTCCACCACACTCTTCTCTGATCTACACTTCAGGAATGTGCATGGTTACATCCATCTGAGATGGAGATATGGATGTTGCAGTAGCTGCCAGGTCCCCTGCACTCTGACTAACTGGAAGATCAGGCATCTCCTCACCATTCACATCCTCACTGGAGCCGGAAGGCTCACCATGAACATTTGTGTCTATGTATCTCAGCAGAGCTTCTTCCTGCTTAGATAGAAAAGCTTCCTTTGCCTTCTTCCATTTTCTGAATGCTGCCCCAGAGGGACATTTTCTTCTTTCACTCATGACTGCTGTTCTGTGCCAGCTCTAGTGGCTCTCAACACTCAGTTGAAGGGGACAAATAAGTAGGCTGGTAGCAGGGCCTGAGTGATGGAAGATATCAGTGTCTTAAGGGCCTAACTGGCTCCCACTACTTCAGTTGACTGCCTGTTCTCCTCAAGTGGGTTCAGGGAAGCAGCAGGAAACAGGAAGCTCCCTGAGAAGCTGGTGTTAATCAGTCCAGGCTCCTGGAGGTGCTAGAAAGGTACATAAGAGGCTCCTCCTCTCTCTCCCTGCAGCTCCTGCTGCTTTCTGTTATTCCCTCTCAACTTTTCACTTGCCTGCCTGTTATGTCTCTTGTGTCCTCCTTCCTCCAGCACAGCACTCCAGCATCTCTGTGCATCTAGAGCAGAGAGCATACATATGCACCAGCAGCAGACACAATTTTCTACACTCTGGGTCCTAGTGGTGCCCCTCCGTCCCAGTCTGGCACCTGAGGCAGCCGCCTCAGTTCACCTCATGGTAAGGCCAGCCCTATGTACTGTGTTTGTCTCTAGGCAGGACTCTTGGCCTCCCATTCATGAGCATTAAGATCTTCCATTTTAATGAAAAAGAACATCTAACTTGCATGTAGGTTGTAAACAAAGTCCTCAGACAGCTAGACAGGGAAGAAAAGAATCTGCATTTCAGCATACACAGGTGAAAAGAAACAGCATGAAGCCTCCTTTTTACAATAGGCTCCCAGTCTCCTGGTTCTCAACTGGAAAGAACTTTAATGAGGGGTCATGCTCAAGAAAATGCTTTTCAAAGGTTGAACGAACTAGAAAAGTGAGGGGGCAAAACTGCCCCTGCCCATCTCTCTCTTTTCACCTAAGAGGACAAAATAAATAGCTATTGGACCTTGAGAGTAGATCCTGAACTGGAACTCGGTCAGCAATGCTTATCACAGGTTTTCAGTAGAATTTCACCTTGAACCAACTCTAGTTTGTTAAGTTTAGTACTAGAAAGTGTTTGATCTTGCAACCATTTCTGATTTTAATGCCTTAATACTTGTACTCAGGGCCGGCGCTTCCATTAGGCGACCCTAGGCAGTTGCCTAGGGCGCCAGGATGCAGGGGGCGGCATTTTGTGCGCTCCCCACGGGGCGCATGGGAGCTTCTGGTTCCGCTTCTGTTGCGCCACCGAAGAAGGACCTTCTGCCGATGTGCCGCGGAAAACAGCGGCAGGCAATTGAGCAGCTCAATGACTGCTGCTGTCGCCTGCGGCATTTTGGCGGAGGGTCCTTCTTCGGCGGCGCGATGGGAGTGTAACCGGAAGCTCCCGTGTGCCCTGTGGGGAGTGCACAAAATGCCGCCTCCCGAATTCTGCCTAGGGCGCCAGAAACTCTGGCACCGCTCCTGCTTGTACTCACTTAAAACCTCTCTTTGTAGTTAGGTAAACTTATTTTATTCTTTAATCAAAACTAATCCAGTGTTGTGAATTGTTTGGGTAACTCCACTTAAGGTGGCAAGCTGTTGTATCTTGATCCCCTTAGAGTGGCGATGGACCTAATACATCTGGACTGTCCAGGAAAGGGCTGGACAGTGCAGAACACATAGTTTTGGGGAAAAGTCCAGGACAATGCATTGGGGTCACCCTGCAGGTAGTAATCAAGGCTGCTGGATGCCAGAGTGTGGTTGGTGTTTGCTGACAGGCTGCTGGGGTCAGAATTGTTGGACCAAGGCTGTGGCTATACATAGAAATGCAGGGTGCGATCTACATGCTCTCTGGCTGTTTGTGAAGTGCCCAGGTTGGAAGCCACTGGAGCAAAGCTTTGTGAGCAGCCCCAGGTTGCAGGGCAGGTGGTGACACAGCCTATCACTGGTCTGGATTGGTCTCCCTCTGCTCTATTCCTACTATCAAATCTATTCAATTGTTATTTGCATTTGCTATTTTTGTTTTGTAATGATATCTCTATCAGCTTTCCTCTACCATCCGTCTGCCTCCCTCATATTGCCTGGTGTCTTTTGTGTGTGATGGCAAAAATGACCAGCTATTTAGCTATTAATCAGTGTGAAGAAGAGCAAAAAAATACACTTCAGAAAAAATATGACTTTTGAAAGAAACAGGTCAACGCAGATCTACGTGTGGGAGGGTTCAATCATATGCTCAGACTACAATATAAAAAAACAGTCATTTACAAGAATTGTATTTAAAATATGCCTATGAGACCAGTTCATCCTTTTTCCTTCTGAGAGTGAAGGGACTCTGACTTGAGGAGGGGGGAGTAGTATGAATGCTGCCTCCTCAAAATTGTTTCCCACCCCTTCCCTGCACAAGCCTCAGAATTTGCTATAGACTTCAGTGGATCAGAGCCTTAGTGTGTAAGATACTGCTGGCTATCTCTGCATTAGACTACCACCCCACTGGGGCTGCTGTTAGGAGAGACAGTTCCAGCAAGGGGGTCCATGGAAACTGGAAAGCAGTATGGATATCTAGAGCCTACATGTAGATGGTGTTGGACTCAGCTAGATCTCCTGAGATCTAATGACTTCGGGAACTGAACCTCCTTTTTTTCCATGGGGAGGGAGAGGCAAACCATGCAGCCAGCCTATTGGAACCAGTAAATGGAAAGTCTATGCGTATTTTTATGGACCATCCAGTTTTCTCTATGAGAAAATTCTGCAAAGGAAATTATCTTGCCTTCGGTGGGTTTTTTTTTCCTTGTCAAAAAGCTGGCTGATTACACATAAAAAGCACTTCTGAAAACAGAAGAGGGAAGAAAAAAAGTCTTAAAAATCAATAGAAAAATTTCTAACAACAAAAGAGTATTGTACACATCAATTAAATTACTCTACTATCAGAAATGTCTACGGTGGTTCCAAAATACAAGAAATTTTGGAAGAAATGGGAAGCCTACAGAAGTTAAAATGCTATCAGTGAACACCATTGTATAATTTGTCCTGTATTAGCTACACTTAAACCTTCAAGAAGTCTGGCCAGATATCTTGGAAATCATCTAATCCATCATTACTCTGAAAAATAATCTTTTGAGACTGACAGCCTTACTTAAAACCACAGAATCAGAGGATTATCTTCCCTGTTATGTGGAGGAATTTCCACTTGTGGAGGATCAGTCTTGAAGTAAGTAGCACCTTTAAAAGGAGAGGTTTGTTCAGTTTTATTTGAGATGGGTGTGATGTTGCACTCTATATGATTTTATAAAAATATGCTAATGAGTGTGAATATAATATAACTGGAATATGCTTCATGCAAAAGGTCTCTTGTAAGGTATCATTACAAAGCTTATAATTTACAGAGTGTGGTCATCCTATTTGTATAAATGTATCACTCTTGTATCAGAAACTAGAAATATGAAATATAACTCTGAGGGCCTATTATAATTTTGCAAAGTGTGGGCCATTAATGGTGGTTTGGAATCTTGATGGCTTCCATTAACCAGGACAATTGACTGTAGATGGCTCTGTTTTACTTGTAAGTCTTCCTGTATACTGGCAAGTGGGCAATGAAGTCTTACAGTGATATACCTATCTCACAGAGCTGGAAGGGACCCCAGAAGGTCATTGAATCCAGCCCCCTTCCTTCACTAAGCAGGACCAAGTACTGATTTTGCCCCAGATCCCTAAGTGGCCCCATCAAGGATTGAACTCACAATCCTAGGTTTAGCAGGCAGTGCTCAAATGACTGAGCTATACCTTCCCTGAACTAGAATCCATCTTTAACCTGGTAGTTTTCCATTTAGAAGGTGGGTGTAACAGGTGGGTCCGGGGCTCAACCCTCTGAGGGGAGGAGGGGAGCCACACCGGCCCGCTGGTCTCACAGGGGTTCTGTCCTGTCTCTTTAAGGCTAGGACAGGCCCAGGCCCCCTGGTGCAGGGGCTGGGCGACAAACAGTCTAAATAGGTCTCAGGCCTTGGGTAGCAGGCTGAGCCAGTAACAAACAGTACAGGGGCTCAGGCCTTGGGTAGCAGGCTGAGCCAGTAACAAACAGTACAGGGGCTCAGGCCTTTTGTGGCAGGCTGAGCCAGTAACAACAGTACAGGGGCTCAGGCCTCTTGTGGCAGGCTGAGCCAGTAACAAACAGTACAGGGGCTCAGGCCTTGGGTAGCAGGCTGAGCCAGTAACAACAGTACAGGGGCTCAGGCCTCTTGTGGCAGGCTGAGCCAGTAGCAAGCAGTACAGGGGCTCAGGCCTCTTGTGGCAGGCTGGGTCAGTAACAAACAGTACAGGGGCTCAGGCCTCTTGTGGCAGGCTGAGCCAGTAGCAAGCAGTACAGGGGCTCAGGCCTCTTGTGGCAGGCTGAGCCAGTAGCAAGCAGTACAGGGGCTCAGGCCTCTTGTGGCAGGCTGAGCCAGTAGCAAGCAGTACAGGGGCTCAGGCCTCTTGTGGCAGGCTGAGCCAGTAGCAAGCAGTACAGGGGCTCAGGCCTTTTGCGGCAGGCTGAGCCAGTAGGTAGAGGGGGACGACTGCCACCCGTGAGTGGGGTGGCAGGGGGGGACACAGGCCCACCCACTCCACTGTGTCCCGGCCCGGGGCCCTAGGCAGCGGTCCTCACCGCTGCCGGTCAGTGGGGATCCTGACCGCAACACACTGACATGGGTTCAGTCTGGTCAGCAGCCTGACTGAGGTCAGCTGCCCCCGGGCCACTTCCACTATCCCCCTCTTGGCCTACCTGGTCCACGGCGTCTCGCCCCGGGAAGTCCCACTGCATGGGCTCGTCCCAACCTGGGCTGGGGGGTAGGTCTGGTAGGTCCTTAGGGAAGTCCAGCCAATCCTGCCCCGGGGGCTCCTCGGGGTAACAGCATGGCAGCTGGGGCGTTCCCCCGGGCTCCTCGTCGTAGGTGGCGCGGGGGAGTTCCGGCTGGTCTTCCCAGGAGCGAGGTAGGGTGCTCTCCGTCCAGTCCAGGCAGTCGCTCGGGGCTCCAGTGGTTCCTCCGGTAGGAGCTCCCTCAGGCAGGTCTGCTCTCCCCGGTGGCTGAGAGCTGACTGAGCTGGGAGGCCCGGCTTTTATTCTTCCGGGTCGCCGCCTGACCCTCTGAGGGGCGGGCTCACCCTGCTGTAGCCCCGCCCCTTCCTGTGTCTGGGGCTCAACCCTCTCCGGGGAGGAGGGGAGCCACACCGGCCCGCTACATTCCCCCCCCCTCAAGCCTGGCTCCCATACCTTGGGGCCAGGTCCTTCCATCTCCTCAAGGCGGGACAGGAAGTCGGCATTCGCGTGGTCCTTGCCCGCCCGATGCCGGATGGTAAAGGCATAGGGCTGTAGGGCTAGGTACCACCGCATGATCCGGGGGTTGTTATCCTTCATCCTCATTAACCATTGGAGGGGTGCATGGTCCGTGACGAGGGTGAAGGGGGCACCTAGGAGGAAGAATCGGAGGGCGTCACAGGCCCACTTCACCGCTAGGGCTTCTTTCTCGATCACGGAATAGTTGCGCTCGCGGGGGAATAGCTTCCGGCTGAGGTATATTACTGGATGGTCCCCCCCATCCGCTTCTTGCGACAGGACCGCCCCGACGCCGGTCTTAGACGCGTCTGTCTGTAGAACAAACGGCTTGTCGAAGTCCGGGCTATACAGGACTGGTTCCTGGCAAAGGCGGTCCTTCAGGGTCTGGAAGGCCACCTCGCACTCAGCCGTCCAGCGCACCTGTCGGGGGCTATTTTTCGTGAGGAGCTCAGTTAGGGGTGCGGCAATTGATGCGAATTGCGGAATAAACCGCCGATAATACCCGGCGAGCCCCAGGAACTGCCGCACTTGGCGTTTCGTCGTGGGTGTGGGACAGTCCGCAAGGGCCTGTACCTTGCCTACCAGGGGTCTGATTCGTCCTCCTCCCACCGTGTAGCCCAGATAGGTGGTCTCCTGCCATGCGATCCTACATTTCTTAGGGTTGGCGGTCAACCCTGCCTCTCGCAAGGTTCGTAGGACCGTGGCGACCCGGTTGAGGTGATCTTCCCAGTGGCGGCTGTAGATTACCACGTCATCCAAGTAGGCGGCCGCATACTCCTGATGGGGCCGCAAGAGGTGGTCCATCAACCGCTGGAAGGTCGCAGGGGCCCCATGGAGGCCGAACGGCATTCGATTAAATTGATAAAGGCCTGAGGGGGTAGCAAAGGCCGTTTTCTCTTTGGATGCTTCGTCGAGTGGGATCTGCCAATATCCTTTGCTCAGGTCCAGGGTGGTAATAAATTGGGCTTCCCCCAGGCGGCCCAGGAGTTCGTCCACCCTGGGCATTGGATAGGCGTCAAACCGCGAGATGGCGTTCACCCGACGGAAGTCTATACAAAATCGGCGCGTACCGTCCGGTTTGGGGACCAGCACCACCGGACTGCGCCATTCACTGCAGGAAGGCTCGATGACCCCCAAGGCCAACATGGTTCGGACCTCTTCTTCTACCTCCTGCCGCATCCGGTATGGCAAAGGCCGGGTGGTTTCCCTGATCGTTTTCCCTGGCTCGGTCAGAATCGTGTGACAGGCCTGGGTTGTATACCCCGGGACTGCCGTGAAGGTTTTTTGGAAAGCCTGCAGGAGACAGGTAGCCTGCTTACGCTGCTCTGCCGTGAGCGAGGGGCCTATCGGGGGTTCCTCCACACCCCTTGTCTCGGCCGTGTCCGGGCCCAGTTCGGGCTCAGGCGGGCAAGGGTCGATCAGTAGGCCCTCTCGGTCACACCATGGCTTTAGCAGGTTGATGTGGTAGACCTGGAGCTTCTTCCGTCGGTCGGGTTGGCGGATTTCGTATGTCACGGGTCCCACTTGCCGCACTACCTCATAGGGCCCCTGCCAACGGGCCAACAGCTTCGACTCGCTGGAGGGTAGAAGCAGTAGGACCCGGTCCCCAGGAGCAAACCTCCGGGCCCGTGCCTCCTGGTTATAGTTCCGCTCCTGCTTCGCCTGGGCTGCCCGCAAATTCTCCCGGGCTACTGTCCCGGCCTGAGTTAGGTATTCCCGTAACTGGTGGACGTACTGGAGGAGGCCCTGGGTTGGGGAGACCGACTCCTCCCATGTTTCCCGCATCAAATCTAGAAGTCCGCGGGGTCTCCGCCCGTACAACAGTTCAAAGGGGGAGAACTTGGTCGAGGCTTGCGGAACCTCCCGGATGGCCAGCAGCAGGGGCGGTAGGAACTGGTCCCAGTGCCGCAATTCCTCGGGGGGGAAATTTTTTTAGCATGTCCTTAAGGGTGCGGTTAAACCGCTCTACCAACCCGTCGGTCTGCGGGTGGTATACCGACGTATGCAGCTGTTTCACCCCCAGGAGCTTGCAGACCTGTTGGAGCAGCCGGGACGTGAAGTTAGTGCCCTGATCCGTTAGGATCTCCCTAGGCAACCCTACTCGGGCAAAAATCTTCATCAGTTCCCCCGCAATGGTCCGGGCGGTGATGCTCCGCAGGGGAACGGCCTCGGGGAAGCGGGAGGCGTAGTCCACGAGGACGAGAACATACTGGAAGCCGGCCGCGCTTCGGGGAAGCGGACCTATCAGGTCCATGGCGACCCGCTCAAAGGGGGTCTCGATGACTGGCATAGGGACTAAGGGGGCCTTGGATACCCGAGGCGGTGCGGCCAGCTGGCACTCGGGACAGGAGGTACAATATTGCTTCACCTCTTGATGGATACCGGGCCAAAAGAACCGCGCCAGGATTCGGGCGAGGGTCTTTTCTTGCCCCAGATGCCCGGCGGCAGGCACATCGTGGGCCAACTGCATCACAGCCCTGCGGTGACAACGGGGTACCAGCAACTGCGTCAAGGGTTCCCGGGTGCGTGGGTCTCGATCGATGCGGTAGAGCCGATCTCGCCGCAGCTCGAAATGAGGCCACTGCGTGGCCCGATGAGAATCCACTACGGAGCCGTCGACGGCCGCAAGTTGTTGGTAGGCCCGGCTAAGCGTTGGGTCCGACCGCTGGTCGCGGCAAAAGTCCGTATCGAAGCGAGGTGCTGAGGGAGTTGGTCCCGGCGGCCCCTGACCTTCTTGGTCTCCTCCCTCACTCTCCTCACCCGCCTGCCCCGCCTCTGGTGGAGGTCCCCGGGGTTCAGCAGCCAACCCCGGCGTTGCCCTGAGGACCTCTTCAAATGAGGGCCAATCTCGCCCCAGAATCACAGGATAGGCCAGGCCGGGCGCCAGACCGACGACTACCCGCCGGGTAATGCCTCCCACCGTTAGCTGGGCCCAGGCACTCGGGTAAGGTCGGACATCTCCATGGATGCACTGTAATTGTATCGGCGTCAGACGGGGGTCGGCCGGTGGTCCCAGAGTTTGGCGGACCAGGGTCTGGCCGCACCCTGAATCGATCAGGGCCTGTGTGGTCTGGTTCTCAACCGTCACCGGGATTATCAGCTTGGGGGCCTCCGCCCGGCGGGCCCGGCCGGCCCCTACGTAAACCTGCCCGAAACTGCAATCCATCTCAGGACAGTCTCGTTGTACATGTCCTGCTTTCCCACATCTAAAGCAGGGACCGAGCTCAGGGCGTCCACTCCGGGGAAGGCTTGTTCTGGTACTTCGGGGGGGGCTCCGCCGGACCTTGGGCGCTCCCTGGGTGAAGGCCGGGGTAGTCAGCCGGGGGGATGCTTCCCAGCGTGGAGTCAGGATTCCCTGTCGGGGTCCCGGCCCGTGATCTGGGCCTCGTGGGTGGGGCATGTTCGACGCCCTCTTCTCGTCCCGGGGTCGTTCGGGCCCCGAGGTAGGTGGCCGGAAGGTGGGCCCTATCGAGGCTTCAGCCGCCAGGAAGCCCTCCATGAGCGCGACGGCGTCCGCTAAGGTCTTCGGTCGGTGGCGGAGTACCCAGGCCCTGCCTTTGGCCGGCAGGGTGTGAACAAACTGCTCCAACACCACCTGCTCGGTGACCTCCTCCGCCGTCCTGACGTCTGGCTGCAGCCACCTACGGCAGGCCTCCTTCAGGGTCTGGGCCACCATCCGGGGACGGGCTCCCGCCGGGTAGGTATGTCGCCTGAATCGCTGCCTAAACGTCTCCGGGCTAATGTCCAAAGCGTCTAGGACTGCAGCCTTCACGCGGTCGTAGTCGCGGGCTTCTTCGGTCGCCAGCCCCCGGTAGGCTGCTTGGGCCGTCCCGGTCAAATAGGGGGCCAGCAAGGTGGCCCACTGGTCTCTTGCCCATCCCGCCACGAGGGCCACCCGCTCAAAAGTGACCAAGAAGGCTTCCGGGTCGTCATCTGGGCCCATCTTGGTCAGACGCAGGGGGGTCGCCAGACGCGGACCCCCCCCCGTGCCCTCCCCCGCGGGCCATTCAGCGGGGTGGGGGGCGGGCCCGAGGAGGTGCTGCAGCTGGGTCCCAAGCTGCTGCACCAGCTGCTGTTGCTGCTCTAGTTGAGCTACCTGCTGCTGTTGCTGCTGCTGGAGCTGGGCTGCGTCTCGCTGCCGCTGCTGTTCCAGCTGGGCGACATGCTGTTGCTGCTGTTGTAGGAGCTGAGCCGTCTGTTGCCGCTCCTGGCTTTCCACCAGCAGCTGGAACAGCCGGTCAGTCTCCATCTTCCTGGCTAAGAGGGGCGGTCCGCCTCCCTCTCACCGGCCCCTTCTCACAGGGGCAAGGGATCACAGTCCCTGGTCAGGTACCACTTGTAACAGGTGGGTCCGGGGCTCAACCCTCTGAGGGGAGGAGGGGAGCCACACCGGCCCGCTGGTCTCACAGGGGTTCTGTCCTGTCTCTTTAAGGCTAGGACAGGCCCAGGCCCCCTGGTGCAGGGGCTGGGCGACAAACAGTCTAAATAGGTCTCAGGCCTTGGGTAGCAGGCTGAGCCAGTAACAAACAGTACAGGGGCTCAGGCCTTGGGTAGCAGGCTGAGCCAGTAACAAACAGTACAGGGGCTCAGGCCTTGGGTAGCAGGCTGAGCCAGTAACAAACAGTACAGGGGCTCAGGCCTTTTGTGGCAGGCTGAGCCAGTAACAACAGTACAGGGGCTCAGGCCTCTTGTGGCAGGCTGAGCCAGTAACAAACAGTACAGGGGCTCAGGCCTTGGGTAGCAGGCTGAGCCAGTAACAACAGTACAGGGGCTCAGGCCTCTTGTGGCAGGCTGAGCCAGTAGCAAGCAGTACAGGGGCTCAGGCCTCTTGTGGCAGGCTGAGCCAGTAGCAAGCAGTACAGGGGCTCAGGCCTCTTGTGGCAGGCTGAGCCAGTAGCAAGCAGTACAAGGGCTCAGGCCTCTTGTGGCAGGCTGAGCCAGTAGCAAGCAGTACAAAGGCTCAGGCCTCTTGTGGCAAGCTGAGCCAGTAGCAAACAGTACAGGGGCTCAGGCCTCTTGTGGCAGGCTGAGCCAGTAGCAAGCAGTACAGGGGCTCAGGCCTCTTGTGGCAGGCTGAGCCAGTAGCAAGCAGTACAGGGGCTCAGGCCTCTTGTGGCAGGCTGAGCCAGTAGGTAGAGGGGGACGACTGCCACCCGTGAGTGGGGTGGCAGGGGGGGACACAGGCCCACCCACTCCACTGTGTCCCGGCCCGGGGCCCTAGGCAGCGGTCCTCACCGCTGCCGGTCAGTGGGGATCCTGACCGCAACACACTGACATGGGTTCAGTCTGGTCAGCAGCCTGACTGAGGTCAGCTGCCCCCGGGCCACTTCCACTATCCCCCTCTTGGCCTACCTGGTCCACGGCGTCTCGCCCCGGGAAGTCCCACTGCATGGGCTCGTCCCAACCTGGGCTGGGGGGTAGGTCTGGTAGGTCCTTAGGGAAGTCCAGCCAATCCTGCCCCGGGGGCTCCTCGGGGTAACAGCATGGCAGCTGGGGCGTTCCCCCGGGCTCCTCGTCGTAGGTGGCGCGGGGGAGTTCCGGCTGGTCTTCCCAGGAGCGAGGTAGGGTGCTCTCCGTCCAGTCCAGGCAGTCGCTCGGGGCTCCAGTGGTTCCTCCGGTAGGAGCTCCCTCAGGCAGGTCTGCTCTCCCCGGTGGCTGAGAGCTGACTGAGCTGGGAGGCCCGGCTTTTATTCTTCCGGGTCGCCGCCTGACCCTCTGAGGGGCGGGCTCACCCTGCTGTAGCCCCGCCCCTTCCTGTGTCTGGGGCTCAACCCTCTCCGGGGAGGAGGGGAGCCACACCGGCCCGCTACAGTGGGGTTGAGGACCCAGAGAGACACAGGATTCCTGCCTTATGCAAAAGATATACAAGTGGGTGGAACAGAACAAAGGAGGTGGCCACCATGAGAAATCCCTTAGCTACCACCTGAGCTGGAACAAGGGCTGTACCAGGGGAAAGGATTGTGCCCAGACTAGGAAGGCATCCAGTCTGTGAAAGAAACATCTCTGAGGGTAAGATTTTATCTGTATTCAGTTTTATTACTGTACGAAGCTTAGACTTGCATGTTTTATTTTATTTTACTTGATAATTCACTTTGTTCTGTCTGCTATTACTTGGAACCACTTAAATCCTACTTTCTGTATTTAATAAAAATCACTTTTTACTTATTAATTAACCCAGAGTGTGCCTTAATACCGGGGGGTGGGGGGGGCGGGCACACAGCTGTGCATCTCTTTCAGTGTTATAGAGGGTGAACAATTTATGAGTTTACCCCCATAAGCTTTATACAGGATAAAACGGATTTATTTGGGGTTTGGACGCCATTGGGAGCTGGACATCTGAGTGATAAAGACAGGAACACTTCTGTTAGCTGCTTTCAGTTAAACCTACAGCTGTTAGGGGATGTGGTTCAGACCCTGGGTCAGGGTTTTCAGCAAGCTAGCGGGTCTGGCTCAAACCAGGCAGGGCACTGAAGTCCTAAGCTGCCAGGCAGGAAAGCAGGGACAGAAGTAGTCTTGGCACATCAGTTGGCAGCCCCAAGGGGGTTTCCATGATCCAACCCGTCACAATCCCCCAACAGAAAGTGTTTAATTGCTCATAGTTGGGCCTGCTGTCTTTTTCATGCTGCCACAACATCAGTGACCAGGGTGCTACTAGTAAGTGCCCGGTCACAGGGACCTGTCTCTACTACAAAGAAATTAATCCTATTTTTGACTGGCTGCCATTGATCTGAATAAATGCTGCACGTGATGACTCTTGAATACTTTCCTCTTATCTTTCCATATAGGGCCCCATTTTGCCGTGCTTTCGTGTGCCCTTACAAATCAAAGGACGATGCAAGGACTGTGGAGCAGCAATGGACTACACTGAACACAGGGTTTTCAAACTCTTGGCTCTGTAGCAACAAGGTCCAGGTGAGACATGCTGTGGGTGACGTGGGTTTGACCTGCTCCACATCCCAAGACTGGGCACCATCCAGCTGGGAGATTTGACAGATTGCTTACATCTTCTGGAAAATGTTTTTGTTGAAGAGTGTCCTACTCCACAGTGCTTTATACAAATCAATTTATTATTATCATCATCAACATTTCTATTGTGGCAGCAGTTAAAGGCCACAATCAGTTTTGCCCTTGTTTCTGGGTAAGAAATACAAACTGGTCCCCTGGTTTCAGAATAATAAAGCAAAACAGAACCACTTCCTTCAGAGTAGTGAAAATAAACAGATCTGGTTCGTTGGTCCAAGGAATGCAAGTAGAACAGTTCCTTGTCTGCAGGGAAAAATAAACTCGGCTGATCCCGGAGATCTGCACTGCAAGTATAAACAGCCATCCTTTTTCTCCCCAGGAAGTGCCTGGTTTGGTCAGATTCAAAATAAACAGTGCATCAACCTTTCTGACCTAATTAGGTCATGTTCTGTCCTTTGGCTTCAGGCCCCCAAACTGCTTTCTCCACATCAGTATAGAGAGGGGTTCAGCTTCGCCCCACTGTAAAAAAGCTGGCCAGACACTGCCTCCTTTTTCATATTTGATCCCCAAGGAACTTGGCTAGAGGATCTCCCCTACATGCTTGGCAGATCCAGGGGAAGATCTGAAAATCTGCAAGATGAATTTCAAACTAAAGCACCACGCTTAGGAAGGAAAATCAAATGCAGGATACAAAATGGGGAATAACTGGCTAGGTGGTAGTACTGCTGGAAAGGATCTGTGAGTGGATCACAAATGGAACGAGAGTGATATAGTTGTGAAAAAGGCAAATATCCTTCTGGGGTTACTATCAGGGTGCGGTATAAAAATGGGGGATAACTGTCTTGCCCTGCTAGGATTCCAGCTGAGGCCTCAGCTGGAATCCTATGTCCTATTCTCAGTGCCACACTAGGAAAATATGGACAAATTGGAAAGAGTCCAGCAGAGAGCATAAAAAATGGAGAAAGGTTTAGAAAACCTGACCAAAGAGGAAATGTTAAAAAAACTGGGTATGATTAGGCATGAGAAGAGAAGACTGAGCGAGGGTCTGATAACAGTAAATACATGAAGGGCTGTTACAAGCAGGATGTCCATTGAAGGTAGAGCAAGAAGTAATGCACTTAATCTGCAGCAAGGGAGATTTAGAAAGATTTTCCTACTATCTAACCTAACTATAAAGATAGTTAAGCATTGAAATAGGCTTCTGAGGGAGGTTGTGGAATCCTCCTCATTGAAGGCTTTTAACAGGTTAGACAAGCACCTGTCAAGAATGGTCTAGATTTATTTGGTCCTGCCTCAGAATAGGGAGCTGGAGTAGATAAACCCTTTAGGTCTCTTACAGCCCTGCCTTTCTATGATCCTATGAAGCACAGTGCTTGTCCCTTCCTACAGAGAAGGAGTTTTAACCCATCCTTGACTTGCTGGGTGCGGGGGCACTTATACCCCATCATCTGTAGAGCAGGATCAGTTTTCTAGTTTGTTCTCCAGAGCTTAGTTACCTAGTGAGCATACATGGAAATATGCCATACAAGTTACAACTTACTTATTTTTAACACGGACATTTATTCACCTCTTTCAGTAAAAATAATTTAACAGTATTACAAGTGATTAACATTAACTAATTAATCCTCTGTCACATTGTGTATATTGTGGCAGGGCGCCAACCTTGTCCCCATGGGTCCCACACTTCGAGGCGGTTTATGCTAGCCTCAGAGGCTCACTGCAACCCTCCACGTAGCCCTTCTCTCTCTGGGACCAGGATTACAGTCTACTGAGCCCTTTTCATCATAAGCCTGCAAGGAGGTTGGTGAGAGAACGCCCACAGTCTCTGTTATCCCTACAGGCTTATTCAAGAACAGTTTAGCCTCCTGTCCTGACAGGGGCCTGACTTCCCCTCCCAGGAGGTGTTTCTGTAGTGGCAGGTTGAGGGGAAACCCAGACCCGCCCTCTACTCCAGGTTCCAGCACAGGGACCGTAGTGGCAGCAGCTGTTGGCAGCCCACCTTTCACTGACAGAGCTGCTACACTTCCCTGGGCCACTTCCCTACAGCTCTCTCACTTCTCTCTCTTAATGCCTTCTTCACTCTTACCTTAAGGCTCCTTTCCAGTGGCTTGAGGGTGTCACCATTACCCAGCCCTTCAGCAACACTTCCTCTTCTCTGGCTCCCTGACTCCCCTTGGCTTGTCTGGAGTGAGCCCTTTTATACTATCAGAGGGACCTTAATTAGAGTCAGGTGTTTGCATTAGCTTAACAGCCTCAGCTGACTCTTTGCAGGTTAATTGGAGTCAGGTGACCACCTTAGCCTGGAGTAGCCCCTGCTCTGGTCAGTCATGGAACAGAAATCTGCTTATCCAGTGGCCAGTATATCTGCCCTCTACTACTCTGCTGTATCCGTTCATGCATCCAGGCAGAGGTCCTCTGGGCGGCGTCCACTGGCTCCCTTGACGCCTTCGAGGAGCAGTGGGCGTTGTCCGGGGTTCTCTGCTCGGTGTCCCCATCTGGTTCCCTTCGTTTAGCCCTATGACCTCACTCCCGCTCCTGTTTTTTTCATTAGTTGTCCCACGTACTTAGTTAGTGTCCCGGACCTGTGGATCCTCTCCTTAGGCTGGGGGGAGGTCCTTTAGCAGTGGGCGGGCTTCGCCCGCCCACTTCCTGGATACTAATAGGACTACTCTGCTGTATCCGTTCATGCATCCAGGCAGAGGTCCTCTGGGCGGCGTCCACTGGCTCCCTTGACGCCTTCGAGGAGCAGTGGGCGTTGTCCGGGGTTCTCTGCTCGGTGTCCCCATCTGGTTCCCTTCGTTTAGCCCTATGACCTCACTCCCGCTCCTGTTTTTTTTTTCATTGGTTGTCCCACGTAATTAGTTAGTGTCCCGGACCTGTGGATCCTCCCCTTAGGCTGGGGGGAGGTCCTTTAGCAGTGGGCGGGCTTCGCCCGCCCACTTCCTGGATACTAATAGGACTACTCTGCTGTATCCGTTCATGCATCCAGGCAGAGGTCCTCTGGGTGGCATCCGCTGGCTCCCTTGACGCCTTCGAGGAGCAGTGGGTGCTGTCTGGGGTTCTCTGCTCGGTGTCCCCATCAGGTTCCCTTCGTTTAGCCCTGTGACCTCACCCCCGTTCCTGTTATCTCATTAGTTGTCCCCTGCAATTATTTGGTATCATGGACCTGTGGCTCCTCCTCTTAGGCTGGGGGGAGGTCCTTTAGTAGTGGGTAGGCTCTGCTCACCCTCTTCTTGGATACCAAGAGGACTACTCTGCTGTACCCAACTGGCCTGGGTCTATCACAATAGGTATTAGTCCCAGATTGCAGATGGGGAAACTGAGACACAGGCGGGTTAAGTGATTTGCCCAAAATAAATAGCAAAATAAATTATTCGAAATCAGAAATTCCTTTCCAAGCACAAGGGCCAAATTCTGCATTGCTTTGTACCCCATTCAATCTCCATGAGTTTATATGCATGCAAGTCACTGTAGCATTTAGTTCTAGCAAATAAAATTAAACCAAAGGAAGAAACAGGGTAGCAAAGGCCCAGACTAACATTAATCTATATTGTTAAATCCCTAGTTTACACCTGTTTTAATGGCTGTTGTGTAGTGTCTTTCAGAGATGGATATGACTGGGTGCTTAAACTGAATATTTTTTTATTTGCAGATATATAGATTTTGTTTACATTTCTTAATTCTAAATGATTAAATAACTATGTCACTGTAAAAAATGTAACCTTTAATTCACTGAAATGGGCTCTCAATCCTTAAGTTCAGTTTAGTTTTTGTCTGGGAATTTATCTTTATTAAGACTCTCTAGCTGTCTCATTATTTTTACAAGAATTGAGCTCCTGGCCTCTTCTTTCTCAACTGCCAACGCAGTGTCCCTGCACTGGTGGGCCAGGTTGAGCTTGGCCCACAGATCCAGGAACGTGGCTTTTTGCATCTGCTCATTGTCCCAAACCTGCATTACAATGCAATCCAACCAATCAGTGCTCGTTTCTTAGACCCAGAAGCAGCACTCCACCATCTGCAGCTGCTCCGTGACCACCACCAACAAGCTTGAATTTTTTGCTATGTCCCTCAGCAACTGGTCCTCGAAGAAATCGCCAGGTCCTCCACTGTTGCAGTTCTTCCTGAAGCTCTGATAATACTGGACCATCATAAGTGGCAACATTTGTGAGATTAGTACAGAGCTGCGAAGGCTCCATGCTTCTGTCAGAGATGGCAGACACTGAGTGTCACACGAGTTTGCAGGATATTAAAAAAAAAAAAGCATGGAAATTGCAGAATAGGGATGGCGTTAGAGGATGGAGGAATCTGCATGATGGGAACTTGACTGCTAGCTCTCAGAGGTCCCTGCTCAGCTCATATCTACCCCACAACACATTGCCAAAACTTCCCAGAAGGTATTGCTCTGGGTGGTGGTTTGTGGCACACTGGGATACCTACCTAGGGTACATTGCACTTTGCATCGACACGAGCATGTCTGGTAAACTTGTGAAGCAAACAGCCAATGTGCACAAGCAATATACTAATTGCAGCAGCTGTATGCTGACATAGATTGTGCAGACCAAAGTTTGTAGTGGAGACATGGCCCTAGGGACAGATTTTCACAGGTATTTAGGTGCCTAAAGATGCAGATAGGCACCAAGTGGGATTTACAGAAGTGCCTAAGCAGCACTGATTGCAATAGGAGTTAGATGTCTAATGTGCTTATGCACTTTTGAAAAGTTCCCCATGGCACATATCTAGGGCCCCAGCTCTGAGTCCTAGAGGTGATAACATCAAGATTTCAGCTGGCACCTTTTAGAAGCACAAAATTCACTAGGACGATCTCATCCGGTAGAGGCAGATGGTTGCTTACACAACAATCTGCTGCTCCTCAAACTGAAGCCAGGAACAAGCTTCATATTAGGTTTGAGGGAAGTTAGGCAAGGTGTGGAGCAAATATGTCAAGTAGTGGCGTTCTGGTGCACAACAAGAAAGTCAAGCTCAGTAAAGGCTAGCTGTCTTTCTAGCATGCTTTAAAGCAGAAGAGTGTCAAACACTTCTGGGACCACTAATGAAGGCAGACAGGATGTTTCCTAGGCAATGAGGCAAGGCTAATTAAAATGTCAGATAACACAAGTTGCAGTGTTTGAAGAGATCTTCATGCAAGAGCACCCCTTTATTTATTAGCTATGAACTTAGCTTCTCTCTAAATAAAATCCTTAACATTTTAAGATCATAGCTGACCTGACCTCAGCTCCCTTCCCACCTAGACTGACAAATCAAAATTTATACTACATATTAAATGCTCCCAAACAAACACACATTCTGATGCATTGAGCTAAGCGATTAGTAAGGGACTGTCTCCTACCTGAGGGCAAATGTGCCTGGAGGTTTAACTGGTATAAAAATGTGGAATTTTTCAGTGATTAATAGTATGTTCTTTTAGAATTTCCTGGCAGTGTCTGCTTGGAAATAAAACTGGGGATAGAAACATAGGTCAAGACATTGCCTAGAACGCCTATGTTACAGACACTCATCTATGTCGCTTATTGGCATGAAGAGAGCATATGCATAATGTAAAACTCCTGAAAATATCCTTTAATGATCCTATAATAAAAAATACCCATGTTTGTTGTCACTTGACTGTTTTCCCTTCCTTCCTCGATCCTCATCCTGCAAAGAGCCCTGCATGGACAGCCCCAGTGTCTGCCCAGAGCCGCATTTACTTCTATGAGGCTTCACAGGGGTGCAGGAGTCTATTGCAGATCAGTAATTCTCAGCTTGCATAGTGAGAGGAGAGATCAGTCGGTCCTTTGTTGTCCTATTAAAATAAATGAGACTGTACATTGTTAAAAAAAATGGCCTTTTATTAATGCCAGGCCCCAGCCCACTGAATCATTGCTAATCTTTCTCAGTTGCCAAGCTGTGGAACTCATTTCAGGACCTGGCATCTGGGCCTTTGGCACATCCCTCTGACAGTTGTGGTGTGTTATGTGCAGTTGCCTCTGGGTTGCTAATGGCAACAATGACGATTGGCTGCCTTGTGCTCCTGAATCTATTTATTTTGGAACTTTATTTTATTATTTATTTCCTAAAAACGTGCCTCAGGAGTGTCCAAGGAGACATGCACAATGCCCAACACCACATACACATTAGTCTGTTTGGTCAGAGTGAAAAGCTTGCCTCCTCTTTGGAAAATACCTGAAGGGGGAATTCCCTTAAAGTTATTGGGCCACAGCATGTGTGCGTGCAACTCTATGGAAGTCAAAGGAGTTGTACCTGCTTACACCAAGGCTGAATTTGACTCAATAGCTTTCATCTTACTACCCAAACCACTGTATTTTTACAGTTCTATAACAGCATAAAGATGCCATTTCCTCTGCATCCCCCTGCGTGCAGCGATAGAGCCAATATTGGCCTTTGCTAATACCTTTGTAGCACGGGGTTGTACCTGTGTAACTAAGGAGGATTTGTGGGTTACACTCAATATGATGTATTCTCTTTCATCAAGTTCTCTCCCTTGCCTGCAACATTCACCTCTTCTCTGCACCCTGCCAGGTCTCCATATTTTGCAGGGGGAGAGATTTAGTGGAAGGAAGGGAAACAGCCTCTCACCCTTTCCTTACTGGTCGGAAGATAGGGTGTGGGTGGGATGGGGGAGAGCATTCTCTCTCTCTCCCCCCTCTTCCTGAGAGATATGAAGTCATTCTTGGAATGGCTCTTGCTTGGAAGTGAGGAGCAGCTAAGGGGTTCCCTTCCCCCCCCATCACAGGCTCTATTCTTGCAGTTCTCTCCCCTCTGACTTCCTGAGCACAACAGGACCCACTAGTGATGCAGCCAGTGTAAGGAAGGCTTGGGCTGGCTCTGCATAGAAATGCCCTGAGCCAAGGAATGCACCTTTGCTGCTTGTCTGCCTCTCTCATTAGACAGTGGACAAAGCCCCACCATTTTCATGACAGCCACTTGCAGCTTCTGGGCTGGAGCTTGCCTACTCCTGTGGTATGAAAATGTTTAGCATTTTAATCTCTCTTCCCATTTTTAGAAATAATTTATGTATGAACACACACTCTGCTTACTAATCATTTCTGAAATGAATGTGGAATTTTTCTAATATTAAACGATCATTCTTGCCTCTTCACACTTGCCTGTCATATCTTTCTTAATGCAAATCAGTCATTGACTGGAGACACCTACTGTAAGAAGCTATTTTAGCTGTCTCATCGGTAATAAGGTGATTTTAAAAGTGAAGACAGCTTTGGTGGGATAAACTCAGTTGGTGGAAAAAGGGGAAAAAATGAAAAAAAGGAAGCTCTCTGTTTGAACATCAATGAATGCCTACCGCCTCCCAAAGCCAGAAATAACGGTGTCCCATCTCCTTGTCCCCCCTGCACTAACCATTAGATCCCACTCCTTTCCCAGAGCATATATAACTCAAGAGTGCTGATTCCCAGTATTCGGCTGCTGTCTAGCAAACACCTGTTACCACTAGCCAAATGGGTCATGCCCCGTTCCAGTCCAAATAAAGGATAAGAGTAATTCCAGTAACTGGAGCAGTATTCTGGGGAGAGGAGATGAAGAGCCACTTTTCATACTCTGGTGAGGACCTAGGTGTGTATGTGAGGGGGAATGGGGGCTTGGAGGGGCACACGACAGAGTTCCCATTTTTTTACATTTTCTAAAAACAAAGAACCCCCCCCCCACAAAACAAATTAATTTGTTTAGTCATAGGGTAAGAAAATATCCTTTACAAAGGGGGTTTATTGTGATAAAAGATTCTAATCTGTCAATTATGGCATGATGCTCAACAAAGCACCGATGGCCTAGTCTTTTGTCATGGGTTACACATTTCAATTGCTTCTGTCACACACACTGTTTGAAGGTTGAGAGGTATGATAGCCTCCAGTGCACTAAAGTCAGTGCTATCGGCCTTGAGAGGAGCCTCTGTGTGACACTCTGTACCTTGGGGGAACACCCTACACTCCCATGTTCATCCTTGTAAAATGATTATATGGTATCCAATGCAAAGTTTGTCATGTCAGGTGTCTTTGGAAAGCTCATGATGCACTGAGAATTGTTGTTGCATGAAATTATAACCTATAACCTTAGTGTATGTAGTTATGAGGCTGAAAATTGATCCTCATGGCTTTAAATAAGCCCAGGCAAAAACTCTCCAGGAGCAGAGAGGCAGTTCACACCTCATCAGGGCAGGTATGGGACAAACCTAGCCCAGCCTCACAGGAACAAAGGACACTGGCCTAGGCAGCAACAAAAGAATCTATTAGACTCTCGAGTGAGTCACCCCCCTTCGTTTGGTCAGTTTGGGACTACGATGAGGTAATGCTCACCTGACTCTGAAGGGGGAGGGGGGCAAAGCCAAGAAAGAAGAAAGAACATGATAAAAGGGAGGACATTTGCCATGATCTCTCTCTCCCACCTACATCTACACACACCGCAACAAGCGACTGAAGCACTGATCAAAGGGGAGAGCCTGGCTGAAAAGCAAGCAGCCAGTCTGCAATGAGACACATCTAAGTTTGTAAGGGACTGAGAGTGTTAAGAGCAGCTTAGAATGCGTTTTGCTTTTATTTCATTTGACCAAATCTGACCTGTTATGCTTTGACTTATAATCACTTAAAATCTATCTTTATAGTTAATACATCTGTTTGTTTATTCTACCTGAAGCAGTGTGTTTGGTATGAAATGTGTCAGAGACTTCCCTTGGGAGAACAAGCCTGGTACATATCAATTTCTTTGTTAAATTGATGAGCTCATATAAGCTTGCAGCGTCCAGTGGGCATAACTGGACACTGCAAGATGGAGGATCCCAGGGTTGTGTCTGGGATCGGAGATATTGGCTAGTGTCATTCAGTTGTAAGTAGCTAGGAGCCGCTTACTTGCCAGAGGCTGTGCGTGAACAGCCCAGGAATGGGGGTTCTCACAGCAGAGCAGGGTAAGGGTGGCTCCTAGAGTTACGGATTAGAGTGACCTAGCAGATCACCGGTCCAGATAACACCAGAGGGGAATGTTACACTGTAACATCAGTCTCTTTGGTGCAATGTCCGTGGGTACCCCCAACCAGTTAAAGTAGTGGAGATATTTACTGAGGGCGTGAACAGTTTCAATCCCATTAGGCAGCTTCAGTTTCTTCGCAAGTTTGGGAAATAGTGGCCATTCTGAGTAAGGGAAAACTGTACCTATAATGGGAACAGGGCCGGCTCCAGGTATTCTGCTGCCCCAAGCGGCGGGAAAAAAAGTGCCGATCGGCGGCACTTCCATGGCAGCTCAATCACGCCGCCCCATTCTTTGGCAGCAGGTCCTTCATTCCCTCTCTTCCTCTTCAGTGGCACTTCGGCGGCAGCTCAAAGAGAGAGTGGGACTGAGGGACTTGTTGCCAAATTCCCGCCGAAGACCTGGAGGGGCCGCCCCAACAGCGGACAGAGTGCCATTCTTTTGTATTGGCCGTCCCAAGCACCTGCTTCCTTAGCTGGTGCCTGGAGCAGGCCCTGATGGGGAAGCTAGGAAAAAGTATTGGTTATAACTAAGCAAAGTTATTAACAAATTGCTTCAAATATTGGCTCAAATTCACTGGCAGTGCATGTTAACCATATGAAAAGTTTGAAGGACAACAAAAATCCATTTGTTAGTCAAAGGGGTCTGAAAAAGCTAAGATGCTGAAAATGTCTTGAAGGTCCTATTTTAAAATTATTTTTAATTTTCACAGTCATAATGCATAACACCACCTCCCCAAGCAGCATCAAGCTATCGTTGATGTACAGTAGAACCTCAAAAGATATGAACACCAGAGTTATGGATTTACTGGTCAACCGGACACCCTGTGGAAACAGAAGTCATCAATCAGGCAGCAGTACAGACAAAAAACAAAAAGAAAATCAGATACTGTACTGCCTTCTGGCTTCAGCCACAGGGGAGTTGGGGCTGTGGCCGCCAGGGCGGGGGAAGAGGGGAGCAGTCAGGCTTCTGCCCTGTGGGAGCACCAGGGCTTAGGGCTTTAGACCTCAGGGGAGTGCTGGGGCTTGGGGCTTCAGCCCTGCAGTAGGGGGAAAAAATTAGCATGGGGAAATAGGTTTTACTTTGTGTAATAACCCATCCACTCCCAGTCTTTATTCAAGCCTAATTTAAGGGTGTCCAGTTTGCAAATTAATTCCAATTCTGCAGTTTCTCGTTGGAGTCTGTTTTTGAAGTTTTTTGTTGGAGTATTGTGACTGAGGTCTGTAATTCGAATTATAACATTCAAAAACCAGTCAGAGAACACTTCAACCTCCCTAGTCACTCAATTACAGACCTCAAAGTCACAATACTCCAATAAAAAAAACAAACTTCAAAAACAGACTCCAACCTATTTCCCCATGCTAATTTCCCCCTACTGTTACTCACACCTTCTTGTCAACTATTGGAAATGGGCCATCCTGATTATCACTACAGAAGTTTTTTTTCCCTCCTGCTGGTAATAGCCCACCTTAATTGATTACTCTTATTGTAGTTAGTATGACAATACCCATTTTGTCATGTCCTCTGTGTATATATGTCTTCCTACTGTATTTTCTACTGCATGCATCCAATGAAGTGGGTTTTAGCCCAAGAAAGATTATGCTCAAATAAATTTGTTAGTCTCTAAGGTGCCAAAAGTACTCCAGTTCTTTTTGCAGATCCAGGAAAGTTCTGCAGCCACTGCTCATCATCCCAAACCTGCATTATGACCAGAGGTGCACGAACCGGGGGTGAAGCAGCATCTTCGGCCTGAAGTGGTTTCCATCATACACAGGGCTTACAGTTTTGTTCGATGGCTCTCAGCACCTCCACTATAAAAATTGTTCCAACGCCACTGATTATGATGCAATCCCATCAGTCAGTGTTCTTTTCTTGGGCCCAGAAGCATCCCACCATCTGCCGTTGCTCCATGAACACCACCACCACCACCGAATTGGTGCTCGCTATGTCCCACAGCAATCTAGCCAAGAAATCGTCATATTCCATGCTGATTTGGTGGTTCTTGTGGTGTAGCAAATAACCAAGGATTGTGTGTCCTGTGTTTGCAGTGCTCATAACAATAGCGCATGCGCCATGCTTCTGTCAGAGATTGCGGACAGCGAGAAGTGCTGTGCAGGCTAACGGGATTTTTTTTTAAAGGCACAAAAATTATGGGATATAGATGACATTATGGGATGGCAAAGGTTGCATACTGGGAAGTTGACCCCTTGGCTCCCAGTCACTCCTGCATGACTCATTTCTGCTCCACCAGGCATTACTGAAACTTCCCAAAAGACAGTGCACTAGACAATGGCAAGTTGCAAGCTGGGATGCATACCCATGGCATACCGCACTGTGCATCAGCACAAGCACTCCTGGTGAGGACACGCAGCACTGATGCAAGAAGCCAAGTATGCACGCGCACAAGCGAGGTACTAACTGCAAGAGCTTTACATCGATGTAACATGTGTTGACCAAAGTTTCTTATATGGAGATATCCCAAGTCACTAACAGAAGAAGGCTATTTTACAAGGGACGGGGTGGACGGGTTGCTGGATCCAGAAGGTGGTTGGAGTGGGAGCCCAGACCTCTTCCCACCCAGAAACTGGGAGAGTCTCCTAGCACATGTGTGTCCCCCACAGAGGGGATTGTTAATGCAACATGCAGGCTCTGGCAGGAGGTTGTGGGGAGCCCAGCCCAATTTCCCCCTACCCCGAGCTGCTCTGGCAGCTTCCTGGTGTTCCTAGGGTGACCAGATAGCAAGTGTGAAAAATTGGGACAGGGTGTGCTGCAGCAGCTGCTGCTTTGGCAGCTGTGTGAGCCCAGCCTCAAAATGGGGGAATTTTTTCCTGAGGAATACAACTGAGAGAAGGAAAAGTATTTCTAATCATTTCATAGCTCAGCCAAATATTATTGGCTTTTCATGAGACTAATCAAAGGCATTTCTATAGCCTGAGGGGATTCCCTCCCCCCTCCATCGAATATCAAAGGCCTGGTGCAAACAATGGAGGTGTGAAAGCTTGTCAAAGGCAAGGTTGCAAGGATCCTTTGTAATGGAAAGTGTTAGGCTACCTAACTGCAGGGGTCCCTTCCAGCTGTCCCTGTAACACACTCACACTATGCACCAACACTGGATGCCAATGAGCATGTAAAGGAAGATTTTTATTCTCAGGTGGAAACTATTTTATCGGAGATCCCTACAGAAGACAAGTATCAGAGGGGTAGCCGTGTTAGTCTGGTTCTGTAGAAGCAGCAAAGAATCCTGTGGCACCTTATAGACTAACAGACGTTTTGCAGCATGAGCTTTCGTGGGTGAATACCCACTTCTTCGGATGCAAGTAGTGGAAATTTCTAGGGGCAGGTTTATATATGCAAGCAAGAAGCAAGCTAGAGATAACGAGGTTAGTTCAATCAGGGAGGATGAGGCCCTGTTCTAGCAGTTGAGTGAAAACCAAGGGAGGAGAAACTGGTTCTGTAGTTGGCAAGCCATTCACAGTCTTTGTTTAATCCTGAGCTGATGGTGTCAAATTTGCAGATGAACTGGAGCTCAGCAGTTTCTCTTTGAAGTCTGGTCCTGAAGTTTTTTTGCTGCAGGATGGCCACCTTAAGATCTGCTATTGTGTGGCCAGGGAGGTTGAAGTGTTCTCCTACAGGTTTTTGTATATTGCCATTCCTAATATCTGATTTGTGTCCATTTATCCTTTTCCTTAGAGACTGTCCAGTTTGGCTGATATACATAGCAGAGGGGCATTGCTGGCATATGATGGCATATATTACATTGGTGGATGTGCAGGTGAATGAACCGGTGATGGTGTGGCTGATCTGGTTAGGTCCTGTGATGGTGTCGCTGGTGTAGATATGTGGGCAGAGTTGGCATCGAGGTTTGTTGCATGGATTGGTTCCTGAGCTAGAGTTACTATGGTGCGGTGTGTAGTTACTGGTGAGAATATGCGTCAGGTTGGCAGGTTGTCTGTGGGCGAGGACTGGCCTGCCACCCAAGGCCTGTGAAAGTGTGGGATCATTGTCCAGGATGGGTTGTAGTTCCCTGATGATGCGCTGGAGGGGTTTTAGCTGGGGACTGTATGTGATGGCCAGTGGAGTCCTGTTGGTTTCTTTCTTGGGTTTGTCTTGCAGTAGGAGGCTTCTGGGTACACGTCTGGCTCTGTTGATCTGTTTCCTTATTTCCTCGTGCGGGTACTGTAGTTTTGAGAATGCTTGGTGGAGATTTTGTAGGTGTTGGTCACTGTCTGTGGGGTTAGAGCAGATGCGGTTGTACCTCAGTGCTTGGCTGTAGACAATGGATCTTGTGGTGTGCCCGGGATGGAAGCTGGAGGCATGAAGGTAGGCATAGCGGTCGGTAGGTTTTCGGTATAGGGTGGTGTTAATGTGACCATCAATTATTTGCACTGTAGTGTCTAGGAAGTGGACCTCCCGTGTAGATTGGTCCAGGCTGAGGTTGATGGTGGGGTGGAAGCTGTTGAAATCGTGGTGGAATTTTTCCACAGTCTCCTTCCCATGGGTCCAGATGATGAAGATGTCATCAATGTAGCGTAGGTAGAGAAGGGGCGTGAGTGGACGGGAGCTGAGGAAGCGTTGTTCCAGGTCAGCCATAAAAATATTGGCATATTGTGGGGCCATGCGGGTGCCCATAGCGGTGCCACTGATCTGGAGATATATATTGTCATCAAATTTGAAATAGTTGTGTGTGAGGATAAAGGCACAGAGCTCAGCAACCAGTTGTGCTGTGGCATCATCAGGGATACTGTTCCTGACAGCTTGTATTCCATCAGCGTGTGGGATGTTGGTGTAGAGAGCCTCTACATCTATGGTGGCCAGGATGGTGTTTTCTGGAAGGTCACCAATGCATTGTAGTTTCCTCAGGAAATCAGTGGTGTCACGGAGATAGCTGGGAGTGCTGGTGGCATAGGGTCTGAGTAGAGAGTCCACATATCCAGACAGTCCTTCAGTGAGAGTTCCAATGCCCGAGATGATGGGGCGTCCAGGATTTCCAGGTTTGTGGATTTTGGGCAGTAGATAGAATAGCCCTGGTCAGGGCTCTAAGGGTATGTTGATTTGTTCCGGTGTTGGTGTAGGGAGTGTCCTGAGTAGATGGTGCAGTTTCTTAGTGTATTCCTCAGTGGGATCTGAGGGAAGTGGCCTGTAGAATTTGGTGTTGGAGAGTTGTCTGGCGGCCTCCTTTTGTAGTCAGACCTGTTCATGATGACAACAGCACCTCCTTTATCAGCCTCTTTGATTATAATGTCAGGATGATTTCTGAGGCTGTGGATGGCATTTCGTTCTGCACGACTTAGGTTATGAGGCAAGCGATGTTGTTTTTCCACAATTTCTGCCTGTGCACGTCGGCGGAAGCATTCAATGTATAGGTCCAGACTGTCATTTCGACCCTCAGGAGGAGTCCATGTGGAGTTCTTCTTTTTGTGCTGTTGGTGGGAGGGTAAATGTGTATCAGTGCGCTGTTCAGTGTTGTCCTGAAAGTATTCTTTGAGTCGGAGACGGCGAAAGTAGGCTTCCAGATCGCCGCAGAACTGTATCATGTTGGTGGGGGTGGCAGGGCAGAAAGAGAGTCCCCGAGATAGGACAGACGTTTCTTCTGGGCTGAGTGTGTGGTTGGATAGATTGACGATATTGCTGGGTGGGTTAGGGGTACCACGGTTGTGGCCCCATGTAGCAGGTAGGAGTTTAGACAGCTTACAGTCTTTTTTCCTTTGTAGAGAGGTGAAGTGAGTAATGTAGATCTCCTGTCTTATTTTAGTGAAGTCCGTTTGTATGGAAGTTTGGTTATTGATGATCTTGTCAGAAGACAAGATCATCCTCCTGGGGGATTTCAATGCACGTGTTGGATGAGACGACTCAGACCTATGGAAAGGAACAATCGGGAAAGAAGGAGCTGGCAAAAGCAATTCAAATGGAATTCTGCTCCTGACCAAGTGTTCTGAACATGAACTTATTATTATGAACACTCTTTTCCAACAAAAAGAAAAGTTCAAAACATCTTGGAGACACCCACAGTCAAAGCACTGGCATCTCCTCAACTACGTCATAGTCCATGCCCGAGATCAGAGTGACGTACTTCTCACAAGAGCAATGACAAGTGCTGATGACAGTTGGACTGATCATCGCCTTATTCAATCCACAATGAAAATTAAGATCACTCCCAAATGGAGGCTGCAAAAGAAGCAGGTCAGGCACAAGTTGAAGGTTCAAGATTTGAAGGACCCCATTAAGCGTGACCACTTCCAAGCAGTTTTAGAAGAAAAGCTCCCATCAGAGTTTCCGGAAGAAATTGAGGAACATTGGAGCCAGTTGAAAGCAGTAATCATCAATGCCCGTGAGGAACCCATAGGCTACTAAACCAGAAAACATCAGGACTGGTTTGATGAAAATGGCATTTCGTGCTTGGCAGAATGACATAAATTATAATATAAAGAGAGAAGCTCATGCCAAGGCGAGGATGGAAGTACAATGTAAAACCAGAGAACTTTAAGAACAAATGGTGGACTGAGAAAGTGCAAGAACTCCAATATCTCAGACATCTACAATACATGTGGTTACTTTAGTGCCACCAAGGCTGTTTATGGGCCAATTTGTCATGGTATGAATCCTCTTCCCTCTAAGGATGGAAGCACACTTCTGAAGGACAACACTGCCATCAATTCTCAATGGAAGAACATTTTGAAGATCTCCTTAACCATAATTCTATGGTTGCAGATGAAGTCCTTGAGCAAAAATCCCTCTCAATTTGTATGAGGTACACAATGCCACCAAGCAGAACAACAACAACAACAACAAGGCAGTGGGTCTAGATGGGATCCCCACTGAAATCTTTAAAGACGGTGGACCAGAGCTAATTTGGCAGCTTTACCTGATTATCCTTAAAATCTGGAGAAAGGAGGAGATATCCAGTGAAATGAGGGATGCCCTGATTATCCCCTTTCTTGAAGAGGGTGACAAAGTGGATTGTGGAAGTTATTGTGGTATCTCCCTCCTAGCCATTGCAGGCAAAGTTCTGGTGTGGATCCTTGCAACCCGCCTTCTGCCCCTGTCAGTGAATCACTGTGCCCTCTGGACTGTACTTTCTAAGATTGATGGATGTCCTGATAAACACAATGTCCTAAAATTGCTTCATGATAACATGAAAGCGGCTGTTCTGAGCAGCACTGGCTCCCAGAGTGAACCTTTCAAAGTACAAGCAGGAGTCAAACAGGGCTGTCTCATTGCTCCAACCATGTTTGCGTTTTTTATTGCCATCATTCTTTACCTAATTGCTAGGAAGTTTACAGCTGGCACTGAAATCATTTACAGAATGGATGGAAAGCTGTTCAGGCTTAGCAGGATGAAAGCCAAGAGTAAGATTTCCACAACAACTATTGTGGAACTTCAGTATGCTAATGACAACACAATCTTTGACCACTCTGAGAAAGATCTTCAAACTATCTTGAATGTGTTTGCCAATGCTTACGCATGTCTTGGTAAAGTGCTCGATCAGCCCTCTCCAAATGAGGTATTACATGCCCCGTCTATCAAAATCAATGGAGTGGCACTGAAGAATGTTGATCACTTCCTCTACATCAGAAGTCATCTTTTATCCAAGGCAGATATTGATGCAGAAATTCAACATCTCCTGAGCTGTGCCAGTGTAGCTTTTTCTTGTTTATGGCATTCAAACAGATTATGACATTTGAACAGAAAGCAAGTTTCTCATTTATCAAACTGTTATTCTCCCAACACTGTTGTATAGGCCCGAAACTTGGACAACCTATAGACACCACTTGAAAGTCCTTGAGAGACACCATCAACTCTGCCTTCGTAAGATTCTGAAGATCAAACAAGAAGACAGGCGCACCAATATTAGCGTTCTGGAAGAGGGCAAGACCACCAGTATCGAGGCAATGATCATCCAGCAGCCATTCTGCTGGACTGGTCGCGTCCGGATGCCAAACCATCGCCTCCCAAAACAGGTCCTTTTCTCTCCATTGAAAGAAGGGTACCGTAATGTGGGTGGACAATGGAAGTGTTATAAGGACTTGCTGAAGGACAACCTAAAAAAGTGTAATATTGACTTTGACACTTGGGAGACACTTGCCCAGGATCGCTTAAAATGGAGTGAAGTTTTATGTAATGGTCCCCTGCATTTTGAACTTGCTCGCCGACAAGCTGAAGAGGACAAGAGGTGCAGGAGGAAGGAGAGACTGTCTTGCAGTCATGGTCAACAGTCTCCTGTTGAGCTTGAAATCATCTGCCCTCATTATAATAGAACTTGTGGTTCAAGGATTGTCATTAGCCACCTGAGGACCCATAACTCCCATGGAAGATGATCATACTTGGTAACATCATCAGTGTGTGACCCTATATCTCAGGCATAGCACAATTTGACCCAGTATACATGGTGAATTGTTATAGGAACCTGGTCAGACCCCCCTCCCACCCTGGAGGTAATGGGGCTGATGGAACACCACTTTCCACTCTTAAATTATCTTGCTAAAGGCACAGTTTTATAGATGGCAAAGAGAAAAGAGGGCATTATTTCTCATTCTCAATAAGTTTAGTTACTATATTTTTCTGATGCAAGCCCCCGACAGGAAAAAAATAAAAAAACCAAACAAAAAAAAGGAGAATCGGTTGTGTTTAGTTTCCGAGAAAAAGCCCACCACAGCAACATTTCCCCCTGCCAAGCTTTGAGTGCTTTACAGAGAGAATACACATTTTCTGGGATAAAATGGCATTGGTAGCACAGTAGTGGCCTGCACAAAGGAAGAACGATGCAATGAGGATTCACTGGGTGAAAACTTGTAAGATAGGAAACTACACAACAGTTCTCATTAGTCTTTCTTGCACTTTGGCAGGTCTGACTGTAAGTGATTCTGCTGGGTCTTGAACTAAACTTTTAACTTTTGAAGCATGGCGGATATCACCATTCAGATTTTGTCAGGCTATGTGGTCTGTTGAGCTAGGCAAATATTTTAAAATTTGCAATTATTTGCTGATCTTTTAAAATGAATTCACTTCAAAACTGCTTGCAAGATTTTATGGTCCATTTCCTTGAATACTTGAACCATAGTTTTTTACTGGCACAACAATTCATGGAAAGTGTGACAGTGTACCCCATAAGGCTTTATGGGGGTGTGTACTTATAAATGTATGTATGATATAACTGGAATAGGGTTTTGCTACATATGCCATGTAACATATCTATGTAAAGGTTATGATCTATTGGTTATGTTCAGCCTAGTTGTATGCAGGCATCATTTGTATATTCAAAGTTATGAACATGGGCTGTATACTTGCTTGATTTCTAAGTAGCTTTAGTTAGAACATTTGGTCACTTCTTGGGAAAGGAATGTGCAAGTTAAGTGCTCAATCAGGAAGCACTTAATAGACAAAAGAGCTGAGGACGTTCAAAGTAGCATGTAGGTAATGGCTGCTACCTGCAAGTCCTGAGTCACGCTTGGGCATGTGACTTGCCCATGGGCAGGGGCGGCTCCAGGCCCCAGCACGCCAAGCGCGTGCTTGGGGCGCCATGCCGCGGGGGGCGCTCTGCCGGTCGCCAGGAGGGTGGCAGGTGGCTCCAGTGGACCTCCCGCAGGTGTGCCTGTGGAGGGTCCATTGGTCCCGCGGCTTCAGTGGAGGTCTGCGGGAGGTCCACCGGAGCCGCAGGACCGGCGACCGGCAGAGCTCCCCCCGCGGCGTGCCGCCGTGCTTGGGGCGGCGAAATGGCTAGAGCCGCCCCTGCCCATGGGATTCCGAATCTCCATTTTGTGACTGGATTCTACACAGGGGGGAAGGGAGGGATGTCTACCTAAAAGAGAAAAAGTCTATTTAAACCCTTGGGAGACCCCTTTATTTGGTCTTGAGCTGGCTAAAGAGGGAGCCGCTCCACCCCCGAGGTTATTTGAAAGAAACTGGAACAAAGGACAGTAACTACAGGGGGTGTGAGTGATTACTGGACCCAGGCTAAAAGGAGTTTAGTCTGTAAAAGGGAGCATTCTGGAACTGGTGAGGATCTTATCTGTATTCAGTTTGATTAGACATAGATTTGCGCATTTTATTTTATTTTGCTTGGTGACTTACTTTGTTCTGTCTGTTACTACTTGGAACCATTTAAATCCTACTTTATGTATTTAATAAAATCACTTTTTACTTATTAATTAATTCAGAGTATGTATTAATACCTGGAGGAGCAAACAACTGTGCATCTCTCTCTATCAGTTTTATAGAGGGCGAACAATTTATGAATTTACCCTGTGTAAGCTTTATACAGGGCAAAACGGATTTATTTGGGTTTAGACACCATTAGGAGTTGGGCATCTGGGTGTTACAAGCACACTTCTGTTAGCTGCTTTCAGGTAAACCTGCAGTTTTGGGGCAAGTAATTCAGACCCTGGGTCTTTGCTGGAGCAGACGGGAGTGTCTGGCTCAGCAAGACAGGGTGCTGGAGCCCTGAGCTGGCAGGGAAAACAGGAGCAGAGGTAGTCTTGGCACATCAGTTGACAGCTCCCAGGGGGGTTTCTGTGATCCAACCCGTCACAGAAAGTATATGTGAAAGCCACATGTATGAGTATTTGTAGAAACCAACTCTTCAATTCATTGATGCAAGCAATGACACTGAAAGTGTTTGCGTGGTCTCTCAGTCCATGGACAGAAATAAAGCATTTTTCTTCTACCAGTTACAACCACTAAGCACAAAAGTTCAATTTCTGATCTGTCCATAAAGTCAAAAATTCTGAATGGAATTAGTCAAATAAATCCAAAGAACAAATACATACAAGGAAGGTGCAATCTTCTTGTGGATATTCATTGAGCAGGAAAAGAAACCAAAATAATTAAATTAATTATAAATTCTATATTGTTCATATAGTTCTGATGTCCACAAAGTAATCAGAGTAGTTAATTCAAAGTCTGAGAGTATTTGGACCTACTGTAAGTTAAAAAGAACACGGTCTTGCAATTTCTTAAATATTTACAGGATCTTATCTGCCTCACTTAATTCAAAATCCAGGACTGCTATTATCCTTATCATGACTTGGGTTACGAACAGAGCCCTGAGATCAGATTGAAGTTGCCAAATGAGGATTGCTTATTAAAGAAAAGAAGAAGAAGAAAAAAAGTCAAGAGAGTCCCCCCACTTTTGTCCAAAGATAAAAACAAAAACAAAACAAACAAACCCACCTCACTCAGCTTTTCCACAAGCGCTCTGGGAGCTCCACACAGTAAGCTACATCAGAATGAAAATACAATGCCTTTGGCAAGGCTAGATTTTATAACCTGGAGCTATCACAGCAGGCCACACTGTTAAAGTGAAAGAATTTCCTTATGAATGCACTTCATGTCAGAGGCCTGGTCTACACTAGGCGTTTATACCGAATTTAGCAGCGTTAAACCGATTTAACCCTGCACCTGTCCACACAACGAAGCCCTTTATATCGATATAAAGGGCTCTTAAAACGATTTCTGTACTCCTCCCCGACGAGGGGAGTAGTGCTGAAATCGGTATTGCCATGTCGGATTAGGGTTAGTGTGGCCGCAATTTGATGGTATTGGCCTCTGGGAGCTATCCCACAGTGCAACATTGTGACCGCTCTGGACAGCAATCTGGAGTCGGATGCACTGGCCAGGTAGACAGGAAAAGCCCTGCGAACTTTTGAATTTCATTTCCTGTTTGCACAGCATGGAGAGCTGATCAGCACAGGTGACCACGCAGAGCTCATCAGCACAGGTAACTATGCAGTCTGAGAATCGAAAAAGAGCTCCAGCATGGACTGCTCGGGAGGTACTGGATCTGATCGCTATATGGGGAGAGGATTCCGTGCTAACAGAACTCCGTTCCAAAAGACGAAATGAAAAAACATTTGAAAAAATTTCCAAGGCCATGATGGAAAGAGGCCACAGCAGGGACTCAGTACAGTGCCGTGTGAAAGTTAAGGAGCTCAGACAAGCCTACCAGAAAACCAAAGAAGCAAACGGAAGGTCCGGGGCAGGGCCGCAAACATGCCGCTTCTATGCTGAACTGCATGCAATTCTAGGGGGGGGTCCGCCCAGGGGTGGCTCTAGCCATTTCGCCACCCCGAGCACAGCGGCACGCCGCAGGGGGCACTCTGCCGGTTGCCAGTCCCGCAGCTCCGGTGGACCTCCCGCAGATGTGCCTGCAGATGCTCCACTGTAGCTGCGCGACCAGCGGACCCTCCACAGGCATGCCTGCGGGAGGTCCACCAGAGCCGCCTGCCGCCCTACTGGCGACAGGCAGAGCGCCCCCCGCGGCATGCCGCCCCAAGCACGCACTTGGTGTGCTGGGGCCTGGAGCCGCCCCTGGGTCCGCCACCACTACCCCACCCCTGTCCGTGGATTCCGAGGTAGGGGTAATCTTAGCCTTGCCTGAGGATTCTGCGGATGGGGAAGATGAGGAGAAAGAAGAGGAGGACGAGCTTGCAGAGAGCACACAGCACTCCGTTCTCCCCAACAGCCAGGAGCTTTTTCTCAGCTTGACAGAAGTACCCTCCCAGCCCTCCCAAGCCATTATCCCAGACAATGAAGCCATGGAAGGGACCTCTGGTGAGTGTACCTTTGTAAATATAAAACATGGTTTAAAAGCAAGTGTTTTTTAATGATTAATTTGCCCTGAGGACTTGGGATGGATGCATTCGCGGCCAGTAAAGTTACTGGAAAAGTATGTTAACATGTCTGGGGATGGAGCGGAAATCCTCCAGGGACATCTCCATGAAGCTGTCCTGGAGGTACTCCAAAAGCCTTTGGAGAAGGTTTCTGGACAGGGCAGCCTTATTCTGTCCTCCATGGTAGGACACTTGACCACACCATGCATGTAGCAAGTAATCTGGTATCATTGCATGACAAAGCTTAGCTGCCCGGTGTTTGCTGCCATTCAAGCAACATCCGTTCTTTATCTTGCTGTGTTATCCTCAGGAGAGTGATATCGTTCATGGTAACCTGGTTGAAATACAGGAATTTAATTAAGGGGACAGAGATGGTTGGGCTGTTTGCCTGTGGCTTAAAATAAATCCTTCCCTGCATTTAGCCAAGCAGGGGGAGGTGTGGGGGGATTGGCGCTGAGCTTTTTCGTGTTTGGTTAGCTGGGATCTTCCCTGCTACCAGCCACGCGATGGGGGGGAGGGTGGCTAGCAGCGATCTTCCATGATACCAGCCACACGGTGGGGGGAGGGGTAAAGCGATCATCCCAGAGAATTGGATGGGGGCGGTTCTGGTGCTGCACGTTAACAGCAAAGAAGCAGCACTCAACAGGCTTTACTTGCTATTTGGGAAAGGAGGGCGCTGGATATATGAAGGCTGAAGAAACCGAAAGACAATGGCTTACCATGGCCGCATGCAAGCTGAATTCTGATGCCCGGACCTGCGTCTGTGATCTCTAACACCAAAGCCGCAGGCACTCAATATTAAGATGCAAAATGCGACCTTGTAGTGAGATCACATGTGCTATGTAAGGTGAATAGTGTTGTTCACCGTGAAAGAGTATAACCATTGTTCTGTAAAATGTATCTTTTAAAATACTTCTCTCCCTTTTTTCCCCCCTCACTCCTGCAGCTGCAAATTTTTCCAGTCTCTCTCCTCCATCCCAAAGGCTATCTCAGATAAGGCGGCGGAAAAAAAAGATGCGAGACAAAATGTTCTCGGAAATCATGGAAGTGACCCACAATGAGAGAGCTCATCTGAATGAGTGGAAGGACGTGATATCAAAGTACAGGGAAGATGCCAGTGACCATGAGGACAGGAGGGACCAACGTGAGGATTGGAGAGACGCTCGAGATGAGAGGTGGTGGCAGGAAGTTCTGAGGTGTCGGGATGCAACTCTGGGGCTATTGCGTGATCAAACGGACATGCTCCAGCGTCTGGTGGAGCTTCAGGAATGGCAGCAGGATCACAGAGTGCCGCTGCAGCCCCTGTATAACCGCCCTCCCCCCTCACCATGTTCCTTAGCCTCCTCACCCACCAGACGACTAAGAACGCGTGGGGGGAGGACAGGTGCACCTGCCCATTCCACCCCAGTGGACAGCCCAACCAAAAGGCTGTCATTATTTTGAAATTTTTTTAGTGGCCTTTTCCTTCCCTCCCATCCTCCTCCCAAACCCCACCCAGGCTACCTTGTCAGTTCTTGCCCTCTTTTTATAATTAATTAATAAAGAATACATGATTTTTAAACAAGAGTGATTTTATTTCCTTAGGAAGCAAGAGGTAATCGAAGGGGGAGGGTGGGTGGCTTACAGGGAATGAGTCAATCAAGGAGGGGGGTGGTTCATCAAGGAGAAACAAACACAACAGTCACACCGTACCCTGGCCAGTGATGAAACTGGTTTTCAAAGCTTCTCTGATGCGCACCGCTTCTAATCGCCCTGGTGTCTGGCTGCGCGTAATCAGCGGCCAGGTGATTTGCCTCAGCCTCCCATCCCGCCATAAAGGTCTCCCCCTTACTCTCACAGAGATTGTGGAGCACACAGCAAGCAGCAATAACAATGGGGAAATTGGTTTGGCTGAGGTCTGAGCGAGTCAGTAATGTGCGCCAGCGTGCCTTTAAACGGCACATTCTACCACCATTCCGCACTTGCTCAGCCTGTGGTTGAACAACTCCTGACTACTGTCCAGGCTGCCTGTGTATGGCTTCATGAGCCATGGCATCAAGGGGTAGGCTGGGTCCCCCAGGATAACGACAGGCATTTCAACATCCCCAACTGTTAATTTCTGGTCTGGGAAGTAATTCCCTTGCTGCAGCCGTTTAAACGGAACGCGAGCGTCATGAACCCTTCCCGGCCATCCCACGTGGATGTTGGTGAAACGTCCCTTGTGATCCACCAGTGCTTGCAGCACCATTGAAAAGTACCCCTTTCGGTTTATGTACTGGGTGCCCTGGTGCTCCAGTGTCAAGATAGGGATATAGGTTTCATCTATCGCCCCACCACAGTTAGGGAATCTCATTGCAGCAAAGCCATCCACTATGACCTGCACATTTCCCAGAGTCACTACCTTTCGTAGCAGCAGCTTAGTGATTGCTTTGGCTACTTGCATCACAGCAGCCCCCACAGTAGATTTGCCCACTCCAAATTGATTCCCGACTGACTGGTAGCTGTCTGGTGTTGCAAGCTTCCAGAGGGCTATTGCCACCTGCTTCTCAACTGTGAGGGCTGCTCTCATCTTGGTATTCTGGCGTTTCAGGGCAGGGGAAAGCAAGTCACAAAGTTCCATGAAAGTGCCCTTCGCAGCCACTGGAAATCATCCCACACCTGCAACACAATGCGGTCCCACCAGTCTGTGCTTGTTTCTCAGGCCCAAAATCGGCGTTCAATGGCTAGAACCTGCCCCATTACCAGCAGTATCTCCAAAGCGCAGGGGCACGCGGTTTGAGAGAATTCTGTGTCCATGTCCTCATCACTCTCGTTGCCGCGCTGCCGTAGCTGCCTCCTCCTCGACTGGTTTTGCAGGTCCTGGTTCAGCATTGACTGCACAAGAATGCGTGAGGTGTTTACAACGTCCATGATAGCTCAAGACAGCACAGCAGGGTACATGCTTGCTGTGCTATGGCGTCTGCACAGTTCACCCAGAGAAAAAGGCGCGAAACGGTTGTCTGCTACTTGCACGGAGGGAGGGGTGAGGCTGTACCCAGAACCACCTGCGACAATGTTTTTTTGACCCATCAGGCACTGGGATCTCAACCCAAAATTCCAATGGGCGGAGGAGACTGCAGGAACTATGGGATAGCTATGGAATAGCTACCCACAGTGCAACGCTCCGGAAATCGACACTAGCCTCGGTACATGGACGCACACTGCCGAATTAATGTGCTTAGTGTGGCCACGTGCAATTTATACAATCTGTTTTAAAAAAACAGTTTCTGTAAAATCTGAATAATCCCGTAGTGTAGACATACCCAGACACACTGCAATCCTTATGCCATCTATTTGCATTGTGGCTCCAAAACTACAAAATTCCTTTTTATTAAAAACACCAGACCGGATGCTGAGCTGGAGTAAATTGGTGGAGCTCCATGGACTTCAGAGATACTTCAATTTACACCAGCTCAGGATTTGGCTTCTCCATATCAATGATATAGATGTAACCAAATTTAATAAAAATTATGCTAATTAGGGTCAACCATTAGGCTGCTGGCAGGTTGCCCAAGCAACCCTTGATGTTATAAAGTTTGTGTACCCCCAAAGTAGCATATCGTAGTCCTAAACAACAAAACAAAGCCCATTGCTCTTTTCTGTGCGCATGACTACATTAGGAATTTTAAGGATTTCTGACTCTTTCTGTAAAATTGTTCCTATACATGTCTGTTATATGAACTATGCAAATCTCTGTCAGGGTAATGCGCACATTATACACAGGTTTGTGTTTGTTTATTTTCACCTTACCAAATAATTAGTTTAAGTGATATGGGAACAACTTCTGTGCTCTGCCTTTCCTTCCACAAGAGAGTCTTGAATTCTCAGCTGCTTCTGGATGTGCCCATAACAATGAGCGGCAGCCAGGGGTGGATTTGAAGATTCACATTTAGCAAGGAAGTTGAAATCTTGATTTATGGATGTGGACCTCCTCGCTGCTACCCATGCCTTTGATGCCTCCGAGATTGAGTGGTGCAGATTTGTTTGCTCCAGACTGATGACATTTCTGACTGGTAATCAATGGGTAAGTTGTACTGATCATAGCTGCCCGTTTACAAAGTGATGCTTCTGGCAGGCAGTACTTACACCATACACTGCCAAGGCTTCTAATTCATCTCTGGATGCAATTCAAGTTATCGGTTTTAATATACAAAGCCCTTTAGGACTTGCGTCATGCACATATTGGAGACTGAGGGCCTAATTTTCCTCACAGTTGATTTTACACTACTGAAACTCCACTGACTTCACTAGAGTTACTCCTGATTTACTCCATTGTAAATGGGGACTTGCTCCCTGTGATGAGTTCAGCTGGGATGTAAAAGTAAACACTCCCTAGACGGTCTGTCTAGGAAGTGGTGGGAAGGCACTCTTAATGAGAGCCCTCCACTCTGAACTCACTGGGTACCATTACTCCATCCACTCTGTGGCCTGAAAGAACCTGACTTTGTTGCCCTTACGCAAGCACTCAAAGAGAGAGGTCTTAATCCAGGCTTTTTCTGAGGGGTTTCTTTAAAGGGTTTTGATGCTTTTTGGTTGATTGAGTTACAGTATTTTGTTTCCTTAGCATTTGTTTTGCTGCTGCTGATTTTACTGTCGGTGGTTGTAAATGTACTTGGAGTATGCTTGATAGGTAGGTACACCTGAAATAAATGGACAGTTTATGTGGTACCTAGTAATAATAATGGTAGTTTAAAATGACAGTTACAGCTAATTTATGCTGTTAGAAATCATTTCCACACGTGGCTATTCAAGTAAGGTTAGTTTACATTCAGAACGTATTTTAAAAATATTCAAGATTTGCATCTAATCTTCAACCAGGGAATTATGTTTTGCTTGCACTGATTATTGACCAGCCATATTCCTCCATTTCTAGCCCAGTTAGCAATTGAACTTTCACAGCATCTTAAGTTTATTAAAATTCTTCTGTATTACAGAACCTTGAGGTTAAGCCAATTGAATTGTTACATCCCATCTTCTTGAATGAACATGACATCAAGTAAGAGAACATACAGATATTTTCCTTTATCTAATTTTAGGAAGTAGATGTGAAGATAACACCAAACCAGTTAGCGGTAACTGGTTATTTATTCTACAACAGGGTTATATTGATATGCTGTCTTGGAACACTGAATTAAAGAAGAATTGGAACATTAAGTATTCCTAACCCTCATGCATTGGAAAATCATCCTTAGTTCCAACTAAATAATGTATATAGCCTGACATATAATGTCCAAACTGTATATGGATTAATTTAAAACTCTGAGGTAGAAGAATTCATGTTTGTTTTCAGTGAACTTGCCACTTTCCCTTGGTAACTAAGCATCTTACATATGAAAAGTATGGCCCTGCAAAAGGACTTCGCTTAAATCCAAAAGATGACTGACCTTGCAAACCTCACTTTTGGGCTCCTAATGGCCTTTAAATTACCAGATTCTTTTTTGATGAGTAGAAGCCCTTTCTCTGATATTTAATTACTTGTCTGCATTGTGGTAGTGATAATTTAACAGATTCCTTTCCTACATATGAGGATGGTGTTATATTGCTGAAAAAGAGGAAGTAGGAAAAAACCAAACCCTCAAGAACTACCAAGCCCTTTTGCTTGTGCTATTTCAACATTTCCAAGGCAGTTCAGATACTAGTATGCAAGCACCTCAGGGAAGGGAAGTTTACTTCTTTTATATTTGTAATAGGTTATTCACCCCGATGGGACTGTATAATTGAGAAATAATAATTGAGCTAGAATTCATTTGTGTTTGCAGTACAAGTCAGAAAGTGAGTTTTGCAGTGCTGAGAATGACAATCCAGTTTTCTAGGAAATGGATACACATGTTTTTAAAGGGCAACAAATGTTACTATAGGAGTTTAATATAATCCCATGCCAGGCAAAATATCCTCAGTCAACTTTTGACAAATGTCACAGACGACCCTACATGTTTCACTTGTAAATCTAAGTGTTGCTGGTTTATTCTGACAAAAAATACTATTCAACCTATCAATTCAGTTACCAAAAATATATGGCTGTATATAAATTCTGATACAAAAGAATAGAAGCCTGCTAGCATGCATCCACACATATGTCTAGCATCAAGACAATGTCTTTTTATTGCAAACAGAAGGCATGGTTGTGTGACAGTGATTTTATCATTTCTCATACTGCTGGAAGATAAAGGGATAATGGAACTCTGAAGTTGAAGATGGCAATAAGATTTATGGAAGCTCAGAATGTTGGAACTTCAGCACTGAAAGATGAGCAGTACCTTTTTACTGGACAGGTATGTTATAGGATGTCTCTTTTAAAATGAAGCCAAATAAAACCATATCTTAAACTTTATTATTGCTTTGCATCCTGCTTTCTTATCATGGCAACATATATCGGTGGGTATGGTACATGAGTTCTCACCTTTTGTTCTTCAAAGTGGTGTTTGGGTTGATCTTTTTAAAAATTAAAGAAAAATCCTTACAGAACATTCAATAATTGGAAATTTTAAAAAACTCTACTATACAAGGATTTTGTTTCCTTTTTTTAATTAAAAGAATTTTTGAAATTTTTCTAGATGAAGGAAGACATCCACCTGCCTCTCTCTCTCATTCTCCCCCCACATGATCTCATGGGTACTTTTTGAGCAAAGATTGCTAGATATGAGTAAGTGGTAGATAAGTACACACATTTTCTAGCTTACTCAAAAAAATTATAATCCAAGCACCTCCAAGAATAGTATTGAGATATGAGTTACATTCTACTAGAAGTTGTCATTAGTACTAGATAAACTAAAACATTGATTGGAGAAATCCACAGAAGAGCATGATTTGGTTTGGTACCATCGTTGTAGCTCCAACTCCATAAACAGATGTAAGAGAGGATGTCCATCTAATGTTCATATTCAAAATGGGGCTAAAATTTGTAGGTAAAATTTTCTATCGTCCATCTATAAAGCCTATGTAACTTAGACACTAAGTCCCATTTTCAATGAGGTTTAGACTCCTACGTTCTTAAGTACTTATAAAAATAGGATTTAGGCTTCTAATTCACGTAGATGCTTCTGCAGTTTGACACTGCATCTCAGAGCAATTAGCTGAGCTGACCAAGTTTCTTTATGCAGTGGTGCTGAAGTGTCTAAGGCGGATACTTCTGGAAGACTTCAGTGTCAAAGAGGTGATGAGTGTGCAAGATGAGCAACTTAGCCAAATCAGTCTCTTTCCAGCCCTTGCCAGACACTGGATAAGACTTAGCCTAAGTGGTTATATATGCAGCTTATCAGATGCAAACCGGGTGGGTGGGAACAACACAACCCCCCCCCCCCCCCAAAAAACCTCAGAAATTATTTCACATACCTTGATTAGGAAAGTATATCCATTGTTTGTTCCTCAGATTTATGACCATGAGCAAGACCCTTTATGGCATCTCAAGTTGGGCAGCCAAAAATCACTTCTGAAAGTTCTGGCCAAATTGTCAAATAGCTGAGCCTAGCAAAACAAAGGCTGAGAGGGGATACTATTGCTCTCTAAAAATATAGCAAGAAGCTAGAAGAATTGTATGCTAAAGGACAATGTTGGCACACAAACTGGTATAAACTGGCCATAAATAAGTTTAGTCTGAAAACTGGAAGGTTTCTAACCATCAGAGGAGTGAGATTCTGGAACAGCCTTCCAATAGGGGTTGTGGGGGCAAACAACTTCATTAGTTTTAAGTTACATCTTGATAAATTTATGAGTCGGATGACAGGGATGCTTGTGATGGGGAGGGGAGTGGAACAGGGCTCAGCAGCCCTGGGAGTCCCTTCTGTGACGTTATTGACATGAACTGTGACTGTATAGATCAATGTTTCAACTGGGGTCCTATGGTTGCACCAGGTCTTGTACAGAGGACGTCAAGTGGGTGTCTATGGAAAGGTTGTAGTTTGCTGGTTATGATTATGCTGTCTGTATGTATCATTTTTGTATCTGAAGTTATGAATATTGGCTATGTATCTGTATCTCAATGTGTTTGATTCTAAGTAGCCTCAGTGAAGCATTTGGTCAGCTTCTTGAGAAAGGATTATTCTCAGTAAGTGCCCAATCAAGAAACACTTAATGGACAATGAGCTTTGGGAGACACCAATCCACATCTGAGCTTTCCTGGGAACGTTCAAACTAACATGTAAACAATGGTGTTGGCCTGCAAAAAGACGAATCATTCATGGACATGTGACTTTCCCAGGTGGCTACAAACTCCATCTTGTTGCTGTGACTGTTCTTCTGTGCAAAAAGGGGTTTCCACCCACAAAAGAGAATATAAAAGACCCTGGAAGCCTCTCCCTTTTGTCTTCAGCTGGCTCAAGAGATGGCCTATCCACCCCCAACAGATGTCTGAAAGAAACTGGAACAAAGGACAGTAACTATGGGTCTGTGAGTGATTGCTGGACCCAGACTAGGAAGGAGTCTAGACTGTGAAAGAAGCTTATTGGAACATCTCTGGGGGTGAGATTTCATCTGTAATCAGTTTCTTAATGTATTAGGCTTAGATTTGCATGTTTTGTCTTGCTTGGTAACTTACTTTGTTCTGTCTGTTATTACTTGGAACCACTTAAATCCTACTTTTTATATTTAATAAAATCACTTTTGCTTATTAATTAACCCAGAGTAAGTAATTAATACCTGGGGGAGCAAACAACTGTGCATCTCTATCAGTGTTATAGAGGGTGGAAAATTTATGAGTTTTACTCTGCATAAAGCATATACAGGGTAAAACAGATCGCACTGGGAGTTGGGTGTCTGGGTGCTGGAGACAGGAGCACTTCTTAAGCTGTATTCAGTTAAGTCTGAAGCTTTGGGGCACGTGATTCAGACCCTGGGTCTGTGTTGTTGAGCCAGACATGCCAGTCTGCTCCAAGACAGGGTGCTGGATTCCCAGGCTGGCATGGAAAGCAGGGACAGAGGTAGTCTCAGTACATCAGGTGATAGTCCCAAGGGGGTCTCTGTGACTCAACCTGTCACACCCTCCAGTTCATTTCTTGTGTTCCTAAAATCTCATGCCTCAGGACTTTAGGCAGTCACCTGCAGGGATTAGGAAGGGATTCCCCCCACCATCCCAGGTAATTTTTTTTGTCTCCTACCTCTGAAGCATCAGCTATGGCCATTGCTGAAGATGGGACACTAGATGTGCCCAGGGTCTAACTGATCACCATATTCGGAGTTTCCCTCAAGTCAGATTGGCAGCGACCTTATGGGAGTTTTCACCTCTCTCTGAAGTGTGGACCACAGGTCACTTGCTAGGATCATTTGAGTAACTCTCACTAAATCAATTCCTACCATTGCAGGGAACCTGGACCTAGGAAATAGGTGTTATTCACCATTACTTCTGCTGCGCCATCTGGTGAAAGATATTTAAAAAAAAAAAAAAAAAAAAGCTTTCCCACACTTTATCCATGGAGAGAGAACTGATCAGCTAGTATTATGCTATTATGCCTTAATTCACGGTAACAGGCAACATTCACAGCTGCTGAACTCACATTTGAAAGTCAGAAAGCTGTTAAAGAATGTCTCAATCTCACAGAAAAAAAGTCACCAGATATCAAGTTTGAAGATATACCGTTAAGACACACAGGGTTTGTAAATTGTTAGTGCCCTTGTATACTGAGAAAAGGACTTGCTGATCAGAAGCACAAGCTGAGAGATTTCTGTAGCACAGTAAATAAATCAAACATACTTGGCACCACCCCATATCACTTTTTAGACAGACAATTAGATGAAATATTCTACCAGCAGTTGTATTTGCATCAGTTGAGTAATTGACACTTGGATCTGCAATAGTTTAGCTGATGCTGGTTCCAATAAGCCCCTCCTGTGACCCAAGAACCTATTAATGCCAACTGGCAAGAGGGTTACAGGAACATCCTGATTCTGGTATATGTGGTCTCAAATGAAAGCTAGTGTCACACTGGTCATTAAAATTGCTGTGAACGCTATCTACAGCTATGTAAGGAATTATGTATACATAAACACATGAAATATATTTTTAAAGTCTCACTGAAGGCATTAGTCAGCAGCAAATGCAAAAAAAAGAGAGCTTTTTTAACTCCTAGCTAGAAGAAAACCTCTGTTGGGATGCAAATTAACGTGGTAGGCTAACCAATGAATGTATATTTACATATGAAGACAAATGTTAATGAAGAGATGGGAAGCAGCACACAGGGAAAAAACAAAACAAAAACAAGGATGAGCCATGGGTTGATATCCTGTCTAAGAGCAGCAACAATGAACTTTGGGGATATTTCTAGAAGGCAGTCATGCACCGAAGAAGCAAATGGGCCATGTGTTTGCATTTATGAAAATGGGATCTCAGCAAACATTGGTTGAAACACAGCAGAGGACTTTGGATGAGATAAAGCTTCTTTAGACAGGAGGTTAACCAGTTAGTTAAGTTTAGTCTCTAGAAAGTGTGTTATGATTTAGGTTTTATATGTAACCATTTGTTTCTTATATCCGTATTCACTATATTCTGAATCTATAGTCTTTGATAATAGGTATATTTTTAGTGAAAACAAAAACAAGTTTAAGTTCCGTGGTGTTAAGCAAAGCACTGATCCTTTGGGAACAGCAGGCCTGGTATTTATGAGAGTAGCCAGTGTCAGGGGCTGGATATCTCCGGGGAATGCTTCAAAGGACTTGGGTGCATCTATTGTTAAGCTGAAAGGTAAAATAAGGCCTGGCATAGCCCTGAGGAGAATGCTTGAGTGGCTAAGAGACTGGTGGTGTCAGGGAGTGGATACCCAGCTAAGCACAGGCAAGACTGACTCATGCTGGAAGCAGGGAGTAACAAGGTGACTCACAGTCCTGGGTACCTCGAGAACCATCACCCCTCCCGCTCCCAATAGAATTTAAGCCTTTTGGAATCCACAGATCAATAAACTTTTTTCCATCCCTGATATTTTGCAAGTTTATGCAGCAACTTATTCTCTCTACATGATACACAGGCATGAACATGATCTATAAATGGAGGTGGTCACAGAGCAAGCACAACGAGGTGGACTGGCCTGCCTGATAGATCTTTGCCACCTGTAATGGATGTGATGGCTCCACAAAGGTACTTAGGCTTGCAACACCTAACCCCTAGGCACTGTGCCACCTAGGGGAATCCTCAGCTCAAGTTAGGTGCTCAGGATCACCATATAATGCACAGGAAGAATTAGGCACCTAAGGAAGGGGTCCTTAACAGCCAGGAAACTGAGCAGGGAGCCACCTAAACTAGCCAGGTGTAAAGTCCAGGGGAATGAAGTGGTGTTTTGGCCGCACCCTTGAGGTTACTTAGGCACCTAATTCCTATTTATTTAGGCCTCTGGGCACCTGACTGATGGGTCAGAGGGATATACCTCACCTTGTTCAGGATTCCTAGTGGTGAGGACTTGAACCCCACTCTTCTCGCCTGGGTGAGGGCCTAACCACCATGTTATTGGGTATCTGGTGGGGGTCCCTCATAAGCATTCCTGTTGGAACTGCTTCATATTGAACAAACATACATTTATTGGTGCAAGGACTTGCACGTAGGTCTCCCACATGCCAGGTAAGTGCCCTAACTACTGGGCTGTATAGCTACTCTGACTGGGCCAATGAATCTTTAAATACAAAATGGAACAGCTTCATCAGGAGAGATTGAGAGCGATCTACCCCACAGGGTTAGGGAATTCACCTAATATGTAGGAGAGCTGGGTTGAAGCCCCTGCTCCAAGTCAGGCAGAGCAGCAATTCAAACCTGGGCCTCCTACACCCCAGATGAGTGCTCTAATCACTAGGTACATACAAAAAATCCCTGCTTTGTTTGCACCTGGCTATCTTCTGTAGCAGCTATTAGGCATGGCCCAAGAGCTCCTACAGGATCAGCCCAACAGGTGAAATAGGCCAGTGCTTAAAATGGTCTGGGAAGGAAAAAAAGAGTGTGTATGTGGTGGTGGGGCCTATCATAATCTGGAAGCAGCAGTTTTAGTAAGACAGTGCTTAAAGCAGATTCCTCAGTGAGTCTACTTGATTTTTATTGAATTATTATTTTTGCCAGTCTGCAGCCCCTTGTGAAAGTCCCCTTCTTTCTTTAAGCCCTGAGATAGGCAGGGGAAAGTCTAGTTTGAGAAATCCGCTTTGGGGCTGCAGCGAGGGCTCAAAGCAGCTTGTTAGCTGTGGGGTGGCAGCTGTTCTTAGGTGGCTTTGCACCTCTTGGTCAGCAGAAACTAAGGTGCATAGGGGACTTGAAACCTGTCAGGCTGAGTGGCAGCTGAGTGGTGGTTTTGAGAATATCAGTGACACTTAAATGGTGGACCCAGGTGCCCAAAGAGGCAGGTAGGCACCTAAATACCTCTGTGGATCTGTCCTTAACTTCTCTGTGAAGCAGGGCCAGCTCCAGCTTTTTTGCCACCCCAAGCGGCAAAGTGAACAACAACAACAACAACAAAGCCGTGATCGGCGGCACTTCGGCAGCAGCCCTACCACGCCACTTCAATTCTTTGGTGGCAATTCGGCGATGGGTCCTTTGCTCCGAGAGGGACTGAGGCACCCACCGCCGAATTGCCGCTGAAGACCCGAATGTGCTGCCCCTTTCCATTGGCCACCCCAAGCACCTGTTTCCTTTGCTGGTGCCTGGAGCCGGCCCTGCTGTGAAGGCTCATATAGATCAAATGCTCATCATGGAGAGGTAGGGCCAACATACCACAGTAGACATTCCTGGAGTAAAAATTAGAATCTGGCACCTTTGTTCTGATACCCTTTAAAGGGAGTCAGTGCTTGCCAGAAAAACTACTAATATGCTAAGGAAAAAGGAAGCAAGTAATAAAACATATTTTGGATCAAACACTGACATTCTGTTGCACACATGTGAAACACCGGAAAGAACACAGTGCTGCTTTAAAAGAACGAAGACCAAAATGAGCCACCATATTAGCTCAATATTTGTCTAAAAAAATATAAACCCACAAGATACAGACAGCTACACTCAGCCCATAATGTTCTGGGAAAGAATATGGTAATTTGGCTGCCGGTCTTCGTGAGGGCGGCAGTCAGGGAGCCTTCGGCGGCGTTTCTGCAGGTGGTCTGCTGGTCCCATGGCTTCGGCGGCAATTCAGCAGCAGGTACGCTGAAGATGCGTGACTGGAAGATCACTCGCAGAAACGCCGCCGAATCCACGTGACCAGCAGACCTCCTGCAGAAATGCCTGACTGTCGTGCTTGGGATGGCAAAAAACATAGAGCTGCCCCTGCTTGGCAATTTTAGAATGTGGTTGGATTCACCTTATAGCTATGGAAAGTGGATCTACTACATATTACCCTATATTGGAGGCGATAAAGAACTCAATGAATTTGCAATGGGAGGTTATATATGGGGAGAGAAGGAAATCAAGTGAAGTGACAGAGGGGGAAGAGAAATAAATACATAAGTACATCCCCTATTATGTATATGTCAACAGAAAATAAAATATAATCAAATGCATTTGAAGATTTAATATTGGTTTAAAAAATAATCTCTATTTAGAGACTGGCATTGAGTAACCAACCATCCACTGAGGAGTCATCGACTACAGTAGTCATTTGACAGGTTGAGTTTGTGATGGTACCATACTGGATTGCACCCTCTCATCCCCTTGGCCTGCAAGTTTAGTTTGTAACAATTCTTCTGGGAGAAAATCCTGGTCTTGTGAAAGTTGGTCCTATAGAAGTCAATGGTAAAATTCACACTAGGAGGTAGCCCACTGAAGTCCGTGGGAGTCTTTCCATGGTCTTCAATGACCCTTGGATCTAGCTCCTAGTGCCTAGAGCCATGCGTACCAAAGGAGCTAGGTAAGTGCTAATGGTAACCTTTCAAAAACATATTTTTACTAGGTAAATACATTGTGCATGGATGCTAGGTGCATACTATAGCTGCCACGTTAAAGGTAAATTGAAAAACTGAAATTGAGTTAAATACACAGGTAGGTGCTGAGTGTTTGCATCAATCATGCTGAGCACAGAAGTATGTTTTAAAAATGTATTTTCTTCTCCAAAATTCACTCAGACTATCCCAGAATGTATCCGTCTCTGACATCATTAATGGGGGAGGGCACCATGGGTGGCAAGGAGATTCTAGTACTGGAAAGCTTCCTCATTTCACTAATTTGTAGTTACCATGGATACATAGGGACCATTAATTGCTTCAAACTTATTAGAAAAGTCTGGTATAAAAATCTTTTGTTTATGTATTCCTTTAATTTTACATTAAGATAAAGTGAGGCTCAGCTTGCAACATCTGTGAAAAACTGAATGATGTGTCAAGTTATAGTTCCCTACAGCAGGGTTTAGCGTGGGGGGAAAAAAAAAATAAGTGATGGTGCTCGCCTATGCTCTGCCTATTCACAATACCAGAATGAAATTCCACTCCATGGAGACTGTGCAGGTATTCCTAACATGATCATACTTGCTGTGCTTTGGTCAACAGTCAGGGCCGGCTCCAGGCACCAGCTTATCAAGCAGGTGCTTGGGGCAGCAACTCCGGAGCGGGGCGGCACTTTCAGGTATTCGGCGGCAATTCAGCGGAGGATCCTTCACTCCCGCTGCAGATCGCGATCGATTGTGATCGTGGCTTTTTTTTTTTTTTTGGCTGCTTGGGGCGGCAAAATCCCTGGAGCCGGCCCTGTCAACAGTAATAGAATATTAATATTTAAATGATCATATTTAGGTTTCAGGGTTAACAGCCCATTCAGAAATTAGGGTAGCTCACACCTCGGGACCAGCTATGTTTCTGCAGACTCAGGCAGATATCACTTCATTGGCTTACATTAATTTTGCCATTTGAAAGTCACCTTTGGAAGCATGAAGACTAAATACTTCGTTGTTTTAAAAAGAAGTCTTGGATCACAAGATGGCAGCTGCAGTAGTAAAATACCAGCTCAATTAGGCCTCTGCCCTCGGTGATGTCACACATGTTCCATTACTCTGGAATGTTGTGAGATAATAGAATAGTTGTTTATTATAGAGGCAAACTGCTACGTGAATACATGGATGGCCAGATTTTTAGAAGGTATTTAGGCATTGCTCCTCTCTGCATTGCAAGACCTAAGAACCATTTTCAGAAGTGACTTTGGCACTGAGGAGCCTAAATTCAATTGACTTTAATTGAAACTTGGACTCCTAGAGGCTAAACCCACAAAGGAACTTGCATTGCAACACCTAACGTTTAGGTGCTCTGCCACCCAGTGTAATCTACAGCCTTGAGTTGGGTGCCCAGGCTACCTTTACAATCAATGGGGAGAGTTAGGCACCTAAGAAAGGGATTTACAGAACCAGCAAGCTGAGTGGGAAACTGCCTAAACTAGCCAAAGCGGGAATGCCAGGGACAGGACCTAAGTCCAGCCCCTTAAAAAGGTAGCTAGGTACCTAACTCTGGGTCATAGGGAGATGCCTATCTTCACTCAGGATTCACAGCAATGAATCATTTCCTAGAGTTAAGTGCCTAAGGGTCTAGGCATTATGTAACTGGCTCTAGCCCTATGTAAGTTTTGAAAATGGAATTGAAGCCTTGCAATGTTGAATGGAGCAACTCTTAAATACCTCTAAAAACCTAGGCCTCAGAGCCTAATCCAAGCCTGTCAAAGTCAAGTTTCGGATCAGTCCCTTAGATTCCGGAATCTCAGAAAATAGCTTGACTTTCAGATAACCTACCTTCTCAAAACAATATTTCTGGATGCATTGATCATCCTTCAAAAAGCATTTCCTTTGTGGTTTGAGTGAGGACTAATTTAAACTGTATGCTTTAAAAAAAATTAAGTTCTACTCCTTGCCTTGCTCAGCACAGTCTGTGAGCTTAAAGACCCTGCCTTAACTTCCGGTGACAGGTATCTGAACCATGTATGGTGCATATGGAAGGTGGACGTGGCATGCATTTCTATTTTAGCTAGCCACGTTGTTCAAGTGAAGTGCTGGTGAAGAGAAGAGTGTGAACTCCTAAAATCCCACTTCCCATGCTGACTAAAATCAGGATGGGATAGACAGGTGACAGACTACATATCTGTGGAAGAGACTGCCAACCACATGGTCCTTACAGCACTCCTGCCAACAGAGCTACTTGCCAGTAGCTTTAGGAGAAGCTGTGAAACTCTTCCACGCAGAGAGGGGAACTCGGCCACCACAGCAATCTGCTAATATGTCTAAATGTGGGGGAGGACAGTAGAGGGACATGGAGGAAAAATCCTCTCCAACATTTTAGCTGTGGAATGAAGGCATAAAAATGTGTCTGCTCTTCAATGATTGAGCTTGGCAGTAATAACCAAAAAACTAAAATAAAGCATTTGTGACTGTCTCGTGGTGCTCTGTATCTATCCATTTGCCTTTATATGAATGTTTCCAGCCTTATTTCTTCTTGTACTCTTTTCTGTTTGCCACTATACATTTCACACGTTTTATTGTGTGTATATGTACATACACTGACATTTCCAAAAGTTGCTAGTGATTTTGGGTGCCCAACGTGAAAGACTTAAGGGGGGGCTGAGTTTGCACAGCATTGGTGATAATCAGATCCCTTTTAAAGGGTGGCAAGTTAGTCACACAAAAATGGAGGCACCCAGAATCAGTCACTTGTAAATAGGCAGATCATAATCTCTATCAGGTGTCTCCTTGCAAAAATCTCTTCAGTAACAAACCTCCTGACTCGGCAAGAGTTCTTTCTGCCCAAGTCCTGCAGTACTGAAAAATGCACACCGCAGGGTTAAGTTGAGCTTTATAGAAGATGCGCTGATGGGATTTTGGAATTAATCTGCGGATTTTACTCAAATAAAAATAGATTTTTCTTAATTAATGGCTAGTCAACTATTTGTTCCATGTTTCCCAGAGCACTGCTGTCCTTCTTACAGGGGCGGCTCCAGGCCCCAGCACGCCAAGTGCGTGCTTGGGGTGGCATGCCGCGGGGGGCGCTCTGCCGGTCGCCGGGAGGGCGGCAGGCGGCTCCGGTGGACCTCTCACAGGCACGCCTGCGGGAGGTCCACTGAAGCCACGGGACCAGTGGACCGCAGGACCAGTGGACCCTCTGCAGGCATGCCTGCGAGAGGTCCATCGAAGCCACAGGACCGGCGACCGGCAGAGCGCCCCCCGCAGCATGCTGCTGTGCTTGGGGCGGCGAAATGTCTAGAGCCGCCCCTGCCTTCTTATTGGTATTACAACTGCACCTAGGTGTCCAGCCAACATCCAGGACCCACTGTGCCAGTGACCGTACAGCCGTACACATAAGTGTCCATGCGCTACTATTTTAGACAATTTCCCTCATTTTGGCAATTACTGTCATAATAAAAAAAAAACACACCTAAAATTGCATGAAGGTGTTGGTTAAACTTAAATGACAACAGAAAAAGCAGTCAGCAGCAAAACAGACAATTCTGTAGATAACGTGGTTAAAGTGTAAACTCTTGGATTCAGGGACTGTCTACTACTTTGGGTTTGCCTAGCACACTGGGTCCCCATTCTTATTTGGTCCTCAGGCACTACTGTAACAAACATGATTAATAATAACAACTAAAATAATAAGTTAATGTGCATTAGCCTTTTGATATACATAGACTGCTGCATAAAAAGTATGGTAGTTACAGTGGCAAGCCCTAAGTCAAGAGAAATTGACAGGACCCAATTCTAGAGGAAAGCATTAATGCTTTTCTTAGAGATCCTGTGCCTTTTCTGCCATTTCAGCTGAACCCTTCTTATACTAGGATCTTTTGGATTAACATTTCACATTCCACAGAGTGGCATGGACCACATAGGTTAGAGATGACACATAGAAAGAAAGATCTTATGTTTACATGCCACAAACTCATTGGAAGTATATGAGGATTTTTTTTCTTGCTATTATGAGTCAAGTTTTAAGCTCTGTCTGTTCTGGCACAAAACAGCCATAGTGCAGGTTTAAGGCAAAGCCATATTAAAGATAAACAGCATCACAGAGAGGAAAAAATAGAATACAGTAAGAGAGGACCCCTGTAGTACAAAGCCCATATAAACTGGGTTTTAGGGTGGAAATTCTGTGGGCAGGAGCGCCACCAGCTTTTTTGCCGCCCTAGGTGGTGGAAGGTCCCGCCCCCGAAATGCTACCGCCGACTGGGGCTGCCGAAGATCCGGCCTCCACCCCCCAAACGTTAGCGCCCTAGGCGACCGCTTAGGTCGCCTAATGGGTTGAGCCGGCCCTGTCTTTGGCACCTAGGGTGAATGGAAGTTACTCTTCCATCTATAGGCAGGCCACAGAGCTATGATGCAGTCCTCCCCATCTATGTCCCTGGCTATTCTCATCTTCTGGTCAGGAATACCAGCTGCTGCCCTTCTGTGCCTATGACATTATGCATGTCCAATGGCCAGAAAAATAATCAGAGCTAGCTCCTCTGCTCTGGCCTACTTAGGACTTCGAAAAAGCTTTAAAACACCTTGTGCTGACTTACAAAAGAAAAACAAGTTAAAATGAAAAGCAAGAATGCAAAATCATAGCTGAAATGCTGACCCTTCTCCATGCACAGCAGAGTGAGTAGGATACAAATAATTGTTAAGAGCTTTAGAAGAGCAGGATTCTCAGAGCACATACTGTTGAGCAGCAATAGAGAACCTACAGTTGTTGCCATAAGAGAGTCAACTTTTACCAAAAGTTACTAATTTTTAAATTTAATCTAGGAAACAGCTGATAGATCCAACTCCCCCCCAAGCCTCCATGTTTGACATGCAACCGTCATTCTTTTGCCTGAGGAAGGCTGGATGTAGCTGCCTCTGGTTCTCCCTATTTGCACTGAACTGGAAGGAGAAGTTGCTGTAGAACAGTCTGAAATGCTCTCTTCCCTCACGGTGGGTTGCTTTACCTGCATAGAGCTCCTAGCCCAGCCCTACCCACCTGAAATCAAAAGGAGCTAGTGTCAAGCTCAGTTCTGCACATGGTGGCACATTGTTACTGCTAGGCCACCCCTAAAGCCTGCCTCTCTCAATGTACTTTTACAGAAAGCTTCACTTTCTTCTTCCAATCAGTTAAATGTGAGCATTGGAAGTAGGGTGACCAGACGTCCCAATTTTATCAGGACTGTCCCGATATTTGCTTGTTTGTCCCGCGTCCCAACCGATGTTCGATCGGGACACTGGACAAACAAGCAATTTTGCCCTCCGCTCAGGCACAGGTAGATCCCGGAGGGGCACTCGCCCCCCTTCCCCCAGCCCCGCCCCCTCATTCCTCCATTGGATCCCTCCCCAAATCCCCGCCCTGGCCCCACCCCCTCACTGCCCCATTGGATCCCTCCCCAAATCCTTGCCATGGCCCTGCCTCTTCCCCAAGCACGCCAGATTCCTCCTCCCTCCCAGGCTTCTGCTGATCAGCTGTATGGTGGCGCAAGCCTGAAGGGTGGGGGGTGGTCCCCAGCACTCACCCTGCGAACTGCTCCAGTGCAGCTTCTGGTGGCGAGGGCACTCCGGCACTTATTTATTTATTTATTTTTCTGCGGCCGGCAGAAAATTTGTTTTCCCCTCTGCCTCCCCCCGTGTTCCGATATTTCATTCTTGGCATCTGGTCATCCTAATTGGAAGCGCTCAGACAGCCAAAGAATCTCTCTGAGATGGAAGTTTAGCAGTATTTCATGATTCAACACTCCAATGAAAATAAACCTTAAGTAACAAATGAATGAAAACTAGAACAAAACAAAACTATTCTGAATCAGAGCTACCAGAGTAGTGCATGAGTATGTTAGAACCTTCTCCTGGCCTCTGCTGTTGCCATCTGAAGCAAAAGAAATAGTTAGAGCTGGCTGAAAAATGGGGGGGCAGGGGAAGTCTTGTGAAACAATGCAAAACTCTGACATTTTGTTTTCAAAAATTGTTCCATTTCAAAGCTTGCAAAACACACAGTTTTGTGAAATGGTCTCAATTTTTCTAGAAAAATATAGACTTTGGTAAATTAGAGTTTGAATTTCTAATTTTCATTTTTGCCCCTTTTTACCTCTCCCCTCTATTTTTGGCTTCTGAGTGCAATAAAATGAATGTTAAACAGGGTTCCCCCACCCCCCATTTTCTCTCATTTTTCAGTTTCCTTTTTCTCTTTGCTCCTCTGTAAAATTTCAAGATCTTTCCAACCTTTTCAAAAGTTACAGAACAGTGGAGATACTGGGCTTCATTTTTAATTTTACCAGTCTGTAATTTTCAGAGAGTTTAGGAAATTTTGAAAAGTTAGAGTGGCAAAAGGAAAAAGGGGTTAACCCGCAAACCCTCCCCCTCCTCATTCAGTGGGAAAAGGAAGAGTCAAGAAAAGGGAATTGTTTTTTAAATTTTTAGTTTAGACAAATACTGGACATTTTAAAAGCTTTTTGAGCTTTTTTCCTCTGAAAATTTTTTTTAAAGAAAAATTTTAAACATCTCTATGAATATACCTAGTGAGGTCTGAGCATAAGGAATCTTTCCCAGGTTTGATTTCACATTTCTCCTGTTGTCTGGGAAAAGCCTTTGGTCATATATTTTGGTTGGCTCTTTTAAGACTGAAATCTGAGTAGAATAAATTATTTTTCTTTAGTTTGTTACTGATCAGTGCTCTGTATTTATTTTCACAAGCCAAGGTCTTGACCCTGCAAAGATTTAAACAGCAGTTAACTTTGTACACTGTCAATAGTCCCATTGACATTCACAGCAAGTAAAATTAAGCATGTGCATAAGTGTTTGCAGAACTGGGGGATACTTTCCCCCAAATATGGTAATCTGATATATGGCTGAAAACGAGCATCCAACAGCAGTTTAATAATTTTTGCAGCATTTTCCTTCTAAACAGTTGTTCTTGGCAGAGAGCCAATTTATATAATATATAAATTCTGTATTTTCAGCAGGCTTGGGATCCTCCTCACCTAACTCATAAGGTATGTCTTCTGCTCCTTCCTGGGCCAGTCATGATACTGCTGTGATGACAGTATAGAAAATTCATTACTCAGAGGGATTGTGGAAAAAAGTAGGGTACATGCCTAGTGCTGCAAGGCACAGGAAATTAAAAGCAAACAACAAAGCAGGTGGAATGAGCTGACAAGGTGAAAAACCACAACTGGTGTCTTTGTGACATCATTTACCTTCTGCATATCATTGTTTGGGAACGAACTATTGTTAAGCAACAATTTTATGGAATTCAATCACAGTTCCAAAGCCTTTCCTGGTATATTCAAAAGGGATTTGAGAAATGATTATTTTATGACATGTATAGAATTGAACATGAAGTTAAAGATTTCAAAGAAAGTTACAGTATAGATCAAGAAAATAGAGATAATGAATTTTAAAAATGCTATGGAATGAGAATCAGAAAATGACTTAATAATTTACTTTGTAAATTGGAGTGATTCAGAGGCCATCTGTTTCATTTTCCCCACCCCAGAATCATATGCACTCTGTTTATGGTGGGCAATTGAGATTTCAGATCATTCAAAACAAACATAACTACACATGCCTAAGAGCCGGATTTTAAAAAGCTATTTAGTAGGGGTAATTGGAAAACTTTTGATGTACTTTTGCTGGAATATGCCATTCTGTTGAAGTCAAAATGTTTAATGAAATAGTGTCAATTTCACTGACATTTAATTTGGAGAATAAAAGAGAGGGAAAAAAAAAAAGAGTTCCAACCATGTTGAATGTTCCATTTCACTTCCTTTCAAAATGATGGTTCATTTCATTTTTTTTTTTAAATTGTGTTATAATACATGCAAAAATAAAAAGGCCATTGTCAAAATGAAATGCCTCACTGAAAGTCAGTGGCATTAAAGTGCCCAAATCACTTCTGAAAATAAGATTTAGGCTTGTAAGTTACATAGAGAAACACTTAAATACCTTTAGAAATCCGGGCCTGAGTGACTGGAGCTTGTGCAAGCCATAATTTCACTATAGCATAGATCCTACTCCATGCTCTTCCTCCTTAGCAGACTACATAGTGCAGGTTTAAGGCAAAGAGTGCATCCAGCATAAAGGAAATGCCCTCCCTTGCCTCCCTGGCTTAGAGGGGTATGCTAGGGAGCATGGCTGGGTACATTGTACTCCACCAATTCTTTGGGCATGTTCTAAATCAGTTATACTCAGGCTGAGGCTTGCGAGCTGCAAATGGCTCTTTAATGTGAATCCAGCACAGGATATTAAAACACTGATTATTAACCAGTCAGGATGCTTTTACTATGTTATTAACCAATTGTAGTTGATAAAATAATAATACTGGATCATTTTGTTGCAGGAATAATAGTAAATGAAACAATGTCTTCACACTACTGTGGCTCTTTTGAGTAATGTTGATCACTGATTTGGCTCACAAACCACCGAGATCCGAATATCATTGGTCTAAATCATCAGCAAATCTGAATCTTGCCATAGCAGATTTTAACAGTGGGAAATTCATGGGTGACCCAATTGGACATAAATAGACAACAGCTTATACTGGACTAAAATAATCCTGTACACGGAACAGGTATAAAATGCAACTATACAAATTGCACCACGGTAGGGGAAAGAATACATTGGGTCAGTCAGCAACAACAGAACAGAGCCTGTACAGGATGTGATCTTGTAGCAGCTTTTCCTGAGAGCAACCCCCCAGTTAGTTGACTTGGGCTGAACGTTGCATGGTCTCTAAAGGTCTCACGCAATAGAATCCCCCGTGAGACTTGCTATTTTTACCTTGTCTTCTCCACTGTATTCAAATAAGCAAAGCTATCGGTATTATATATTTCTCATTAGGCCTGTGAGCTTAGATTAAATGATTAGGTGTATTAAACAGCTATGGTACTGTACTGAGGGTAATTCAGGGAGTGATTTAGATACTCCAATGTAAAACCAGGATAGGGTATATTTATTCAACACCATGTGAGCTTTTGTTTTGCTATCACCAGATTGTAAATTATTTCTCCCAGGTTTTAAGATTTGGATTATATACATTTTATAGTAGCCCAAGGGGTGATAGATGCTGGACAAACATATCAAAATTTATCCTTGCTTTGAAGTTCTTACAGTTTAAGGCTCCTCTGAACAGACCAGCTACCCTCTTGTGGCCTGAGGTCACTCTTCAGCAGTGCTGCCTCAGTTTCCCTATTTTCAGGACACTCAAACTACCAAAACAAACTATTTTCTGGTCCAGCAACATCTTTCCTTGGGACTGGATTTATTAAAATGACAAAAATCATTCCCAAAACAAGCTTCTTAATTATCCATTAAGTCCATACTCCCATGTTTCTCTCTAGGGTGTGTGTATCTCCCAGGACCTCCCCACCAGGAGCCTTTTCAGGAAGACTCAGGGTCCCCTGCTAGCACCTACTTGCTCCCAGCAGTCTCTCAATTTCTATCTGATACCTCAGGGTTCTCTGGTAGTCTGCTCACTCCAGAAGCCATTCCCTTCTTAGCAATCCCCTGCTGACATTTCTTATTCCAGCTTCACATCACATGGTTGGTTGGTTGGTTGGTTCATTGCTGTTGATGAGTTTTTCTCTCCCCTTTTCCCCCTGTCTTTTCCCCTAGCTTCCTGCTGTTCTTTACATCAGAATCAGCTCCTCCATACCCAGCTGCTTCTACTAATTAAGCCCCACACCAATGCCAGGTGTGGTGGGCAGGACTAATTGGACAGGGCTGACTAGCTTCAGGCCTATTGTTGTACCAATATAATAAAAACCAGCAGGATCTTATTAAGAGGGATAAGGCAAAGATGCCACATTTATTGTAAATACCATAACAAAACAAAAGACAATGTTTTCCTACTTGTTTCCATTACTACTTATTCCTTATACACACACACACACACATATTCATCCACACAATCATTCATTCAGGTTCTGTATAGATGTTATAGTTACCAGCCTAGATGTTGCTCATGCCAAGTTACTGGCCAGGTACCTTGGTCATGAGGATGGAGCCGAGTCTGTGTCAGATGCATCTGATGCTCCTGGAGGTTGGTATCAGAACCATAGACTCAAAGTCCTCAGTCTTTAGAGTCCAGTTTTATAGGGATTTTTCCCTATGTTAGTTCATAGGAGTTGCCTCATTCTGCTGTTGCTAAATCAATCAGCAGATGGCTGGCTCCATTCTGTCAGATGCTTGTTTTTCCTTCCTTTGAGGTGTGGTGGGTCATCTGGTTGATCCCACTTGACACCTTCTTCAGCCAACACTGAATTCTTCAGACTGGTAACTCCCTAACCATTCAGTCACATACATTCTCTATCTTAATCACATCTATTTCACTGTTTCTTTACTTTTTGGGGTGTTACCAATTTATGTGAGACTCCCTGTCTTTTAACAATTAAAGATAAAGTGAGATGAAAACTTACAGAGGGTGGGGGTCTCTATTTATACACTATAACAGCTACTGTTTTGGCTTACTTAGAGTTAATTAATGTTTAACAAGTTTTATACAAAGTATTTCTTTGAGCAGGCTTCACACAGACACAGCTGGTGGCTTGCAGGTTAGAATCACAAATTTACTTTTAACATAAACCTTTAGTTATGAGGCATCAATTAACAATAAGTCATTTTTCATATAAACCATGTCTAATATAAACCTTCTTTAATATCCCTACACTATGGCCCTTACAGGGGCAAGCCACCCTTTCGCCGCTCTGAACTGGCTGATCTCATCCAATCAGGGAGAACCCTGCATCCATGTGTAGCACATCCAGAATCAATGGGCTCAGAGGTCTGGCTTTGCACAGTACCCTATTTACAATGGCACCGGCCCACACTTAGGAAGGGGCCCATAGTACATCCCCTTACTACTGGTGGCTCCCTTGGGTTGGGGGATATGAGGGGAAGGTCAGGTCAGATGTGTGGTGAGGGCAGCAGGAGAGAGACTGTATGTCTGTCCCTCAGCTGAAGGCACAGCATGTCAGTGCCTTGTGCCAGCTGAAGGGCTCAGGGGAGCACAGTGGCCCCACCATGCCAGGCCTGAGCTGCGCAGAGACAGCAAGCGGGAGGCAGTGCTGTGTGTCTGGCCTCCCTGCCCCCCAGCTGCTAGTATCACTTGGTGGAGCGGGAGACCTCAATTTGGGTTTTCTGGCCGCTGCACAGATGGCTGGGCTCCCCCGTGGCACCCGAGCGCAGATTGTACAGCCCCTGCCTTGTCTTTGGGGTCTTGGGCCCTGGCCTGGCCTGGGGCAGTGCTGGCGGGAGGGCACTGCACATGCAGCTCCCCCACTCTGTGCACTCACCCTGGCCCTGCTGTTATTTGAATGCAGAGGCCAAACCGCAGTCATGGGAGTCTCGGACCATGCTGGGCAGGAGGTGGTGCCCGGTGGAAGTGCACCCCAACCAGTGGGTGCTCGTTGCACCAGGTGACCCCCCCCTTGGCCTAGGCCCCACAGAGCAGCTGGAGCCCCAAGCGCCCCATCCCCCCACAAGCACCCTTGGGGGATACTTGAGCCTTCCCGCCCCCCAAGCTTCCCTGGCCCACCTGTGCTCTGGGCCCAGCGTGGAGCTGCATCCGGCCAAACTGCAGTGAGGTGAGACCTGGCCTGGTTCGGTTCAGTTCAGTTCGGCAGAGAACAGGGGCGGATTGACAGCAGGGGGTGGCTCTGGAGTAGGGTGCCTGAGAGCGGTCTGGCTGGGAATTCCGAGGGGTCCAGTTTGGGAATATAGGTTCAGGAGGAGCCCTGTTCTGGTAGGCAGAGGGGAGGTTTTGGGTTATGAGTGGAGTCAGTTCATAGAGGAGTCTGATGTGGTTCAGGCTAGAAGGGGGTCTGCGCCAGTTTGGGGGCTTTGGACTGGAGAGGGATGCAGAGCTGATCCAGTCCCAGGGGGGTCGTTTTGGGGAGGGATGTGTGTCTGGTCTGATTTGGAGGGTTGGCCCAGTCTTTTGGGGGCACAGCTGGTCTTAATCCGAGTCTCTCTGCCTGACTAGTATGAATAATGATGATGTAAATAGAATGTATTAAAGTTTTTCATATTTTTTATTTTTAATATGTTTTAAACAGTTTTAAATCTGCCCCAATTTCATACAAAAGTTGAATTCAAGCCCTGGTAGTTCACATGAGAAATGTGAAAGGTGAGATAGTGTGATGGTTCCCTTTCAGTGGGAGCAGCACATGGCTGGTGTTTTGGCCAGCTTTGTTAGCTGTTTTTACCCATTGTGTTTTATTTTGTATTTTTTCTTTTATAATTCATGTTATGTATACGTGTGTGTATTCTTTTTGCTCTATACCATTGCTGGTACTGTAGGGGCAGCCAACTCCATCTGTCACTTAAACTTGTAAATCAAACCTGTGCAGCTGTGTGCTGTGTCAAAGACAACTTCTGTGTCAATCTCCTGTCTTTGACAATTGTTCCTCAGGGTGGGGGCGAGAATGAAATTAAATAAAAGAGAAACTTTTGTGCAGATCCTTGACAAATTTCCCTCCAAAACCGTTTTCAAACACATGCATTAGGTTGTGAAAGGGTAATTAAATCTTCATGCCCCCTTAATCCTTGGCATCCATTAAGATGGCTAATAAAGGTGCCAGTTGTGATACCAGCTTTGTGCTGGAGCATCTCACCCACTTGGAATGTGAATGAAACCACCATCTTCATATAGGCTGCTGCCATCAGATAAATAATGATGCTACTTTTATTTTGTAAAGTGCTTTGAGATCTACATAAAAATGCTATATAAGTGCTAATGATTACTTTCCAGCTTGGTCGTGTGTGTGTAAATAAAGAGCCTTGGTTCAATGTCATTCTTGAATCTGTAAAAATCATGGAAAGTTGGCAGTCCCTCTTTTGGAAAATTACAGTCATCCGGATACATGGCTGGCTGTTTGGCATGAAAATAAATTGAGACCAATTTTGCTGCTCTCAATGAGTAGGGGAAATTGCCCTTTATACAACTCACAGCTGTCCCAAGTCACCTTCTTCCAACATATATTTATAGATACTATCCACTAGACATGCAGACTTCAAAAGTAATCCATACTAAAAAGAACTCAATATTGCCAGTAAGGATATGTGCACTGTTTTTTACGTCTATCCTAGGAAGCTAGTTGGAAAGGGCTGTAGAAATTCTTGGCAGAAGCTCTACCATGAAGCAGTGAGACAGACACAGAGTGGCTTGAGAAAGAATACTTTTTCCTTCTTTCTAATAAAGTCCCTTTCTCCATGTTAGAAAAAAAAGTGGTTATTTCTGTGATTCTTTACCATTGTCACATTAAATTGCCCCTAACTCCACTCCTGGAGAATTCACATTTCTTATCTTTTCGGGTCCTAGAAGGTAAAATAAATCTCATGACAAATTAGCATCAACAAGCTCAAACATAATTATTTGTTGTCAAGCATGGTTTTATTTCACTGAAATCTTCTAAAACCTTTTCATTTAATTGCTATCTCAATGTTTGGCAACCAAAAGATCAAACATATCTTTCAGGACCATGGCTTTGATGATATATTGGAACTTGTTCCCTGACCCCAGTGGATATAGCTTTCTCTCCCTAAATATGCTTATTTCCTGTAATCTAATTTCCACCAGTAACTAAAGGATGAGAGTTGGAGGGAATCTTGGTTTTACACACAGTCCTGGAAGAGCTCCCATGGCTGGGCACTCACCAGGCTTCTGCATCTGGGCCTCTCACATGCGTCCTCTGTGCTCTATAGTTTCCTTTGGTCTGAATAGGCTGCAGCACAGCACTGTCTCTCCTCCGAGCCTCTCAAGCCCATTTCCTGGGAAAAGACTCCATCTGTTACCCCTTTATGGAAATGTGTCCCCATCGTCCAGCTGCCTTTGGCCCTCAGGACTCAGTGCTGTTCCCCCAGATTCCCCAGTACCTTAAGAATATCCTTTCACAGAGCTCCAACTTTGTGGGCACTCTAGTTTTACATGTATCAGAGGGGTAGCCATGTTAGTCTGGATCTGTAAAAAGCAACAATGAGTCCTGTGGCACCTTAAAGACTAACAGATGTATTGGAGCATGAGCTTTCATGGGTGAATACTCACTTCACACCCACGAAAGCTTATTCTCCAATACATCTGTTAGTCTCTAGTTTTACAGTTACATTTTCGGGGACACATGATAGTGAAAGCAAACAGATGCACTGACTTTGTAAGGGTTGTAAAAAAAATCACTCTTTCCTTTAGCTAGTACAAGAAATATACAGCTCTAGACATAAACACATCTATATGCATTTCCCTGCCTCTGTTTCCTCACCATTGCAGAATGTTCTTCAGTCATAGGTCAGAGTTCCCTAAGGAGTGCAGGATCCTTCCTCTCCCCCGGCCATCTTGCGCACGTCTTTTCTTCTAGAACACGGGCTTGCTCTGTTCTCTTCTCCCTCTCTCTAAAGTGGCTGCTACAAGAACCTTTCTTTTATAACCTCCAGCCCCCTTTTTCAGGTGACTCACTGATCAACCTCATCAGGTGGTTCAAAATCCATTAGCAGGTTATTTAGTGATTAGTTACCACCCCTGTAGAGTTCAAGCTTGAAAAACTGGCTTACCCTGGGTGACAGCCATTTTTTTGTCTATTTAAATGGATGATCATCAAAGCTTAACAACTTTCCATTGTTAGACCTGTGTCACCAGCTCTTGGACTTTTAGTCCAAGATGGAAATAAAGGACAACAGGAAGGCAAAGACCAGCCTTACAATCAAATTGGAGTTTGTTGTTTGGTAAAATATATAGAGAGAGTTCATAATCTCAGACAGAAGTAATAAATTGTGTGTAACCAGCACCCCCAAATTGTCACACCTGGATAGAGTCTAATGTGAATATTTTAGATGTTCTGGCGCTACCTTGGGGGAATCTGTTTTCCATGTCTCCATTTACACCACAGTGCATGGCGTACAATTTAGCATTATGTAACAATCACAATTCACACTAGTGTTTCTTCAGAGTAGGAAGCTTTGGAAAGGGCCACAGTACCTGAGCAGAAGTAGGGAAAAAGGTTCTAATGGTCACATATTGAAATAATCAATGGTACAAACGTTTTGGCAATAAATCTACCACTACACTGTCCTCTGCTTTGAATTGTTTCATCTCAGTGGAGCTTATACTCCTTGGCTGCAGAGCAGAAAGCTGTATCATCAGTACCTTTCATGTTGTGTAGAGTTTGTGACCAGAGGCTCTGTACTGCTTATAGCTGGACAAAAGGAGGGGCCACTGAAGTTTGACAAAAGACTTCCATGGAGCTACAGCTCTGTGAAATAGCACATACAGTACTACAAAAGAACCCAAGAAGCAAAGGCAACTCAGATATGCTCTATTTTATTATGCATACAATTTTGATTGTATCAGTGTTCGAGTTTCCTGATAGAAGACTGAATTAGATTAGTTTTTAGTCTACTTTTCTGTTCCCTACTACATTCATTGGTGTTTGATTATCACGTTGTGTACCTGACTTGTATTTATACTGATTTCCTATATTGAATAAGCTCTCCTTTATATTGTATTTTGGAACATTTTAAGGAAAAATATTGGGGCAAAAAAGTATCAGTATTAAAGCTCTCTATTCAGTGTGTCAGTGGCCTATAGTTAGCATCCAGATTTTCATTTGTAAAAGAATTTCAGATTTAAATCTTTTATTATTGCAAATTTGTCCTACCATATTTATTTTTCTTCTGCTTCATCTCACCTTATTCATCTATTTTCTTGTGTTCTTTCAACAGTTCTGCTTATGTAACATTTCTGTTTGAATTTATTCCACTAGAATAAGAGCTGCTCAAGCTCAATTTTGTCCTAACCCCAAACTATATATTTTGTGAAAGATGGGAATTGGTGGCTGAGTGAGTTAGTCACTATCTTTTGCCAGCTGGAATTGCTATTTGAATCCAATTGTTATTAAAATCATAGAAGACAAAGTTTTTGGTGGTCAAACTAAATATTTTTGAATCACATCCTGTAGCATAAGGCACATTCAGGCCCTCTTCATATTATCTAGAGTTTGTGGATTTTATCCGATTTATTTCCAAATTTTTAATAAAGGAAGGGACTCTGGATACATGTTGATTGTTACATGGCAGTGGTCTGTTTGTCATTGTGTTTGAGAGGATGTTATATCTGTACTTCAAAAGCTAAGAATGAATAGGAGTTCTGCAGGTTGTGCTATCTTTGGCCCTCAGGATCATATTCAGACAGCTCAGCATCAGAAAGAGGAAGACGGAAGCAGATCAGCCACCTTGTTTTATCAGTCTGTTTAACATACGGTATTTTAACTGACATCCCAGCCATCCATTACATTACTATTCTTCCACATCCTCTTCCTCTCCTCACGGATATGTTCCTAGTAGCCTAGGTACAGGAAATAGATACACCAGCAGGACTGATCTCAAGCACTACCATAAACGGTTGTATTGAGGAGATAGTAATTGGAAGAAAGTACTGTAAGCCTCTGGCAAACAAACCCACAGTCCAGGTCAGAAATAGGTTAATTAAAAGGAGATAAGCAAAGCTGCTGAGTTTTGAAATAGATAACATTAGTTGTGATTAACTTAGCTTTGAAACGTACTTAGCAGTTTTTCTTCTCATACAATCTATCTTCCCTCAATCTTAGTCTTTCGCATTCATTCTGAAAAAATATCATAATTAAGTGGTATTGAATTTACATTATTTTTCCTTTTTGACTATGAGCTGGCTACAGCTCTTATTGAAGTCAGTGAGAGTTTTGCACTTGACTTCAACGGGAGCAGAATCTGGCCCTATGTCTTTTTTTAATGCAGTATAGTAAGTAGACTTAGCAAAAAATGCATCACATACAGTTTAAGAGTTGTGATGATTTTGGATGCAGCAAACTCACATTTATCATGGATAAAAGATGGCAGGTCCCTAGGCCACAGGTACACTGAGGGCTCAGTTAAAGCTCCTAGAGCCAGTCATGTTAGGGAGCGGGATGTAGTGCCTGAGTGATAGTGATGGGACACCTTTTACCCGAGGAGGGCAGGAACAGGCACACAACCTCTAGCAGCCCTTGCTATACAAACTGCACAGGGAAAACCCCACATATGTTGACTAACAACAAAATGAGTCATATAGATTGCGGGTAACTGGGCAAGTAGTTACCTCTTTGCATATGCATACATCCCATTTGTGCATGCAGATGTGGGCTCTTGCTCACCTAATGCACATGTGCACCTTTTACTGGACACATCTGTTATGCAGAAGGGGACCTATAAAAATGTGGCCCATGCTTTCCTAGTGCTATTATATAATAAATGTTACATGGAGTCAAGCGCCGTGGAGAGTGATGACGAGTTCCTCTATCTAGGCTGCAAGAAGAGTTCAAAGGATCACAGCAGTGGGTCGATGAATAGATCTCACTGCGTTCGGCATGGAGTCCAGATCTCACTTTTGGAAGCAAAAAAGGTCTTTGCAGTGAGACAAAGTTCAGGATCTATCAAATCACTGTACACCTTGTATTGCTATAGGGGTCAGAAACCTGGGCCCTCTGACAGGCAGACTTGGAGCGGCTAGAGGCATTCTATGTGCACTGTCAGGGCCAAATCCTGAGCACAGAGTGGTTTGGTTGTGTGCAAAATGTCACAATATTACAAAGATCTGGCCTCCCTTCACTTGCTCACCATATTCTAAAGCAGCGTGCATGCTTTTTGGCCATGTTGCCAGGATGGATAAAAACACCCCAGCACACCATCCACTCAAATGCTCCATCAATTGGGCACAGGGATGCATGCCCTCATCTGAGCTGGGGCTGCCCCAGAGATTTGTGGAGTTGTAGGATTGAAACAGATCGGGACATTACATGATTCCTGCTGAAAAGCTGTCAGCCATGATCAATCTGACTGGCACAACAGCCTCTAGTGATGGTTATGTTCATGCCATCCACACAGAGAGGTTAGATAAAAACATAAATACTCTTGCTGGAAGGTTGCAACGTAACACTACTTTATTTCTTAGAATTCAAAATAACAACACATAAAACCCCCAAAACAGATACACACAAAACAGCCTACTCCCTAGAACTGCAAGGCACAACTCACCCCACCTTACTTTGCTGGCTGATTCTGATGGCACACATTCCTACAGATCCCTCTAACCTACAAGCAGGATCAGGAAGCCTCTTATACATGTAAGTGACAACCTAAAATTCCAACACAGTTTTCAAATACGCCACGGTAAAGATTGCCTGAACATCTAAATTCAGCTTATTCCATTGGTGGTCTATATCAATCCACTGGTAAAGTGAATATTTTACTGTCTGCCATCAACTACCTGCAGATAAATGGTTGGGTGATTTGGTCTGCCTAGGAGCTAGCTCTGGAGGAATTCTATGTATATCAGTAATAAAAATAATTGATATCTTACATTTATATACCACCTTTCCAGTCAAGAAATCCAGAGACATTTTACAAACACCACTGTAACACAGCCACTTACGGAGTGGAGGGATGTAACCAACCATACAATCTACAACAGTCAGAACAGGAGAAACTTTGGCAACTACACCAGAGCAAACTCATATTCTTAATAAATAAATAAAAGCACCCTAGGAACTTTAAAGTCCACTCTGGAGCCCCCAGTTTTTAAATCCTATCCCAAAGACCTACACACTCAAAGCTGCACCGAGCTCAGCTTAGCTGCCTGAGAAAATAAAGAGATGTATTGCCCATACTGAGATTTGAACCTGTGCTTCCAGGGAGTCTAGGTATCTCACATGTGAAGTTTGGATCGCAAAACTCCATCTCCTCCAGCCAAATTAAGCTGAAATAAAGAGTTTTTCTTCCCTCAGAAGCAAGCTCCTCTGTGAGGTGAACTTTCTATGACTTTTTGGCATTCATAGTGTGTTTCTGGCTGATTCATATTATCCGCATATTGGCTGTGTTTTTCATGAAATGCATTACAAATGTATGTAACATGAAATTGGTCAATTTTCACTATTTTTATAATATATGATACATTTTAAAACATGTATTTATAGGTTTTTCTTCAGCATTTATCAGCATAGTATCTGAGCCACTTACAAATATTGATTGATTTATCCTCATAACTGCCCTATGAGGTAGGGAAGTATCATTATCCCCAATTCAATAAAACACTCAAGTGCCTGTCCTATTAGTGTATGCCTAAACTGCATCTGGGAACAAGCCTCTTCGTCTGGGTAGACAGATATGGGGTAACGGAGCTCGAGTTAGCATGCTAAAAATAGCAGTGTGGATGTTGCGTCATGGGCAACGGGCATGGGCTGCTAACTCAATACAAGCCCGCACAACACCTTGGGTCCAAACTTGTGTGGCTAGTCCATGCTGCCACCCTGTGCAACATTCATACTGCTATTTCTAGTGTGTGTCTGTCTACCCAGGCTAGGAGGCGTGCTCCCAGCTGCAGTGCAGCCATACCCTTAAAGTCAGTGCCGAATCAAGTCCTAAATGACTTGCCCAAAGTCACACTGGAAGTCTGTGGTAGACCTGGGAGCAGAAGCTAGATCTTGAGACCCAGTCCTATTAGGTTTCCTCTTGGATAATAACCTGTATTTGTAGTCTCAATCTATCATATGTTTCATAGATTCCAAGGCCAGGATGGATCATTGTGATCCTCTAGTCTGACCTCCTGTATAACACAAGCCATAGAACTTCCCCAAAATAATTCCTAGAGCAGATCTTTTTTAAAAAATCCATTCTTAATTTAAAAATTGTCAGTGATGGAGAATCCCTTGCTAAATTGCTCCAATGGGCTAATTACTCTCACTATTAATAACGTAGGCCATATTTCCAGTCTGAATTTGTCTAGCTCCAACTTCCAGCCACTGGATCATGTTATACCTTTCCGTGCTAGATAGAAGAACCCATTATTAAATATTTGTTCCCCATGTAGATACTTACAGACTGTAATGAAATCACGCCTTAACCTTCTGTTTGATTAGCTTGATAGATTGAGGTCCTTGAGTCTATCTCTATAAAGCACATTTTCTAATCCTTTAATCGTTCTCCTAAATCTTCTCTGAACTGAAGGATCAAAAATGGACACCATGTAGAGTCAAGCACAGGAGTTTATTGCACACAGCACGGGCGGAGTGTCACTTTGCTTATTAGGCTCAGAGACACTGCAAAACAATTAATTACAATAGATTATATAGGGTGCTCACTGGTCGGAGAGAAGCGATGGGGATGGGTTTTCCCAAGCCCTTGGATAGGTTCTAGCAGCAAGACAAGATAAGCACAATATGCCAATGGTCTAAAAGATTACATAATGGCTCCGCCCAATGCTCAGATTAACATATTGCTGACACACAGGTAATTACCCCCAAACTATGTCTATTAAAATATATAGGTTAAATCCTAATTTTGGGGTCCAGGGGAATGAGGTAGCAGCTTTCCCAGTTGACCAACAGGTACATTTCTGGAGATTTAAAGCAAAACAAAGCAGTAATTAGTACTTAACAATGGGCTAGGATTGGCATACATCTGTGAGGGGAGGGTGTCAATTATATTAGGCCTCTCCCTGAACTCTGTCTGGGATCTGAGGGGTATTGTACCACTATCTCCTCCCTGCATTAGGGAGTAACCATCAGGACTTTCTCAGTGCTTCATGTGTCTATAACTCGCGATAAGGACGCCCAATTACATTCGGAGTTATGCTGACTTCGCTCATTGACTTGAAACACACAAGGTTATCTGTTTACCCCAGCTTTCTCTTTGTTCTCTGTTAGCCAGCCCCCATGGCCCAGGCCAAGCTGTGGACTCCGGGCCTATATTAAAAGTTCTTAGCAAAAACTGCAGTTAAGATCTTACATCCACAGCAAATGGATTTTGGCCCTTCAGAACCCTCTCCAATTTATCAGTATCCATCTTGCATTGTGGGCACCAGAACTGGACACAGTATTGCAGCAGTGGTTGCACCAAGATCAAATACAGCGGTAAACTAATCTCTCTACTCCTACTCAAGAGTCCCCTGTTTATGCATCTCTAGGGTCTCATTAGCTCTTTTGGCCTCAGAATTACCCTGGGAGCTCATGTTCAGCTGATTATCCACCACAACCTCCAAGCCTTTTTCAGAGTCACTGCTTCCCAGGATAGTGCCCCCCCCCCCATTCTATAAGTATGACCTACTGTCTTTGTTCCTAGATGTATGTATTTAGCTGTATTAAAAGGTATATTGTTTGCCTGCACCCAGTTTACAAAGTGATCAAGATCACTCTGAATCAGTGACCCGTTCTCTTCATTATTTACCACTCCCCCAATTTTTGTGTTATCCGCAAACTTTATCAGTGATCATTTTATATTTTCTTCCAGGTCATTGATAAAAATGTTGAATAGCACAGGGGCAAGAAAATGGCCACAATTCTTGCAGGAATCTCCAGAAACAGACCCTCTTGATGTTGATTCCCCATTTACAGTTACATTTTGAGACCTGTCAGTTAGCCAGTTTTTAGTCCCTTCAATGTGTTCTATGTTAATTTTATATACACCTGTATCCTGATATAACGCTGTCCTCGGGAGTCAAAAAATCTTACTGTCTTATAGGTGAAACCGTGTTATATTGAACTTGCTTTGATCCGCCAGAGTGCACAGCCCCGCGCCCCCAGAACACTGCTTTACCACGTTATATCCGAATTCATGTTATTTTGGGTCACGTTATATAGGGGTAGAGGTGTAGTTCTATTTTTTTAATCTAGTTACAGTACTTATAACTTTTTTCCTATATTCAGTGTGCTGCCAATTGGGTTTTCCCTTTATAAAAGTTAACTGCTCACAATAATCTCTGACCACAAATACTTTTGAGTGGAACATCTGGTTCTAATGTAGACTCTAGAAATGTTACTTTTTACAGTATATTCATTTGCTCCTAAATGATGATATTTTTCCCTTATGTTTGCCGAGAACAGCTTGTACGCTGATCAATATCTGAATCAGCAAAGGAACAATGTTAGACCACAGCCTTCAAAAGCCACATAAATGGCTTCCCAGAACCTTAAGTGAGCTTAGAAGATTTTATAGTCTGGCAGTGTAGAGAAGAAGGAAACCAGTTGCAGCTGTTTTTTTAATATTGGCCTGCTCTGCTCCTCCTACTGGTACTATACCTGTGGCTACTCCAATCTCTTCTTTTTCCCTTCTGGTTTGATCAGAACTACATACTATTCCTGTTTACAATTCCTCATTCACTTCTAGCAGCACACCTATTCAAATGTTTAAAAGGGGCATACTCTTGCTCAGATCCTCTGTGGTGATGAATCCCTTCAGCTATTTTCCTGTAACTTTTCAGATAGCTAGCCTTTCAGTGCTATCCATTACTATAATGTTCCTAACTATAGTGTCAAATAAAGGGTCTATATAAAAGAGGCTCCTGGTTAGTGTGACTAGAGGTCCCGATTTTATAGGGACAGTGCCGATATTCAGGGCTTTTTCTTATATAGGCGCCTATTACCTCCCACCCTGTCCTGATTTTTCACACTTACTATCTGGTCACCCTTCTCCTGGTAAGGTACGGTGTCCATTAACAGAGAGCGTGGAGTCAGTGAATTGGGGAGGGAAGATGAGGCAGGAATGTTTAATGTATTTTCAGGCATGGGAAAGCATGCAAAGACTGATGAAGTCTGAATTCCAGTGAAAGCTTCGGTATATGTCTGGTATCTCTGCAATGAATAGGATATAAAAAACGCATGAATGTGCTCATTGGAATGAGTGTGAAGATATTTTAAGATTTACTTAGGGAAACATTGCAAACAAGTGAGAGATTCTTATGTATTTAAGAGATCAGAGGCCTGCTGCTGTGGCAGTGTAAAGGGCGCTGAGTGTAAGCGGGAATCAGGTTTCAAGGATTGTTTATAAACAGAAAATCTTGAAATGAGAGGTTAAATTATGCATCACTAAAATCCATCATTCTATGTAGTTTTAGAAAACAGACACAAAGATTTTTCTTTAGTGGGGAAGGAGGCTGTATTACTTATCTGGGATTTCAAAACAAAAACAAAAACAAAAAACAACCCCCGCCCCCAACACTATATACTAGTATCTGTGGGGATTACAGACAGAAGGTAAAGCCAGTGTGAAATTCTCAGAGACTAAAGTTGTCATGGTAAGGTCAATATTTAGTATCATTATTGTGAAAACACCATTAAAAGTTTTAAAACATGTTCATATTGATGAAATTAATATCCCAGAGATGCATGGGAAAACATTGTAGAGAGGGTGTTTGGTGATAACTGCTTCAGAGTCAAGTGGGATTTTTGGGAAACCACTTGGAAATGGGAAGTTACATTATTGCATCTCTAATAGCCTCACCTTGAGCATATATTTTCAATGTTTTTGTAAAAGCACGCATAAGCAGGCCTGTCTCATTGGTCAGCCACTGCCTTGTCATTGAAAAGTGAGGGTAAATGACACACAATGTACAGTACATTCAGACTGTAACATTTAGATTAATGATGCAGCTGAAGTGTTAAGTTCTCTAGGGTACTTGGCTTTGCAGAAGTACGTGAAACCACAAATGCTGCCAGAAGACTGTTATCTGCATGAATTATCTTTGGCAGTTCTGTTGTGCACGGACAACACACAACTTCACACAGGAGATGTGTATACTTTCCGTGGCTTTGCGGAAATGGGGATGGTTGGTGAGGGAGGTTCTTCATGAATCTACCCACAAAGAGCAGGCTACAGTCAAGAGACAAGCAAACTCACAGAAAGAAGAAAAATATAAATTCCAGTTGTCTAAATCAGATGAATTTATGCTTCAGAAGACAAAGATAGTGGATAGAGTGGACAGTGGATAGAGCTGGGCAAATTTTTTAAAACAAAATGTTTTTAGCTGAAAAATGCAGATTTGTATCAACCAAAACATTTTGCAAATTCATGTCAAATTGGCCAAAAAAACCCCCCCAAAACCCTGAAGAAGTCAAAATGCTTTCTTTTGGCATTTTTGAAATGGAAAATTTTGACTTTTCAGTTTGAAACAACTTTTCATTTTAAATTTTACTTCACTCATTAAAAATCTGTTAAAAAAAGGTAAAAACCTTGAAAATGAAACAGAATGTTTCAGTGCAGCTTGAAGAAAACATTTTGTTTAACCCAAATTAAATGTTTTCAACTGTTTTGGTTTATTGAGATTTTTAAAAAAAAATTCATTTCAGGTTGACCCAAAAATGCCCACCCCTCCAATATTTTGGTTTGGCACCGAACCAAACAATTGGTTATTCTCACAGCTCTAATAGTTAATGATGGTTAAGCAGCAGAAACTGGATACTTTCAGCTCCTTAGTGGCTGAAATAGTCCACCATGGTTTTCTATGCGCTTATAGTGCAAAGGCCACTTTTGGGGTGGGATGTGGGAGCACTCAGATTTCTCCTCCTTACAGCACAAGTGGGATCTGACATATCTTTCCCATAAGCTTCAGCTCCTTTTCCTTGATACATCCCACCCTGAGCAGTGCTCCATTTCCACTTGCAGCAGATTTCATTGCTTCTTACATAAGAACACAAGAATGGCAATACTGGGTCAGACCAAAGGTCCATCCAGCCCAGTATCCTGTCTACCAACAGTCCCTGGTGTCCCAGAGGGAGTGACAGGTAATGATCAAGTGATCTCTCTCCTGCCATCCATCTCCACCCTCTGACAAACAGAGGCTAAGGACACCATTCCTTACCTATCCTGCCTAATAGCCATTAATGGACTTAACCTCCATGAATTTATCTAGTTCTCTTTTAAACCCTGTTACAGTCCTAGCCTTCACAACCTCCTCAGGTAAGGAGTTCCACAGGTTGACTACCTCCGAAGCATGGGGCAGGGGTCGCTTGCTAAAAGAGTGGGTAGATCGGCTAATGTGGCCTGCATCTTGCAGGAGGTCAGACTAGATGATCATAATGGTCCCTTCTGATCTTGAATTCTATGATTCTATGATTCTATGACTATGCACTGTGTGAAGAACTTCCTTTTATTTGTTTTAAACCTGCTGCCCATTAATTTCATTTGGTAGCCCCTAGTTCTTATATTATGGGAACAAGTAAATAACTTTTCCTTATTCACTTTCTCCACACCACTCATGATTTTATATACCTCTATCATATCTCCCCTTAGTCTCCTCTTCTCCAAGTTGAAAAGTCCTAGCCTCTTTAATCTTTCCTCATATGGGACCCTCTCCAAACCCCTAATCATTTTAGTTGTCCTTCTCTGAACCTTTTCTAATGCCAGTATAGCTTTTTTGAGATGAGGAGACCACATCTGTACGCAGTATTCAAGATGTGGGTGTACCATGGATTTATATAGGGCAATAAGATATTCTCCGTCTTATTCTCTATCCCTTTTTTAATGATTCCTGACATCCTGTTTGCTTTTTTGACTGCTGATGTGAACTGATTCTTTTTCTACCTCAAAGAGATCCCAGTTGAGTATCTCACCTCCACTCCCAGCTTTGGCACTCCTGCATCCTTTCACCCTCCTCCGGATCATGCGCAGGCCCCAATCCCTCTTGTAGCATCAGCACCTCGCATATCCCCACTTCACCACCTCTTTTACTTGGAGTTAAGCACAAATACAGGTGTTTGCCATGCTTTTTACTTTATAGAGAACGGTATGGCAATGCTGAAAATGGAGTTAAAATACAGACACGGGACACAGTTAGAGTCATGTATAGGAATCTCCCCTCAGAGAGTTGTGAGTTTGGATAAAAATGAATCCTGGTTTCAAACACCCACCCTATTTAGACAGTGCAAAACTAGAATCTGAGCAGCCCAGTTTTACATCCCCCAACCCCCGTATTGCTCATTTTTTCAAAGAAAGTCTTAAGAAGCAAAAGAATTACCAGTAACCACTCAGGTACAAGCTAAATGGCAGAGTAACTTTGTAAGGGGCATGCAGCCAAGTTAATACCCTGCCTCTCTTTAACAACCACACCCACAACAGAAGGAGACAAAGAAACTCATGGGCAGAGCTCTGAACATGGCAGGAGGCAGGGCCGGCTCTAGGTTTTTTGTTGCCCCAAGCTCCGTGAGCACAACTGCTGAAGCAAAAAAAAAAAAAAAAGTGTGTGTGTGGCTGGAATGCCGCCCTGGAATTGTGTTGCCCCAAGCATGTGCTTGGTTTGCTGGTGCCTAGAGCCGGTCCTGGCAGGAGGGAAGGAATCTGTAGGGGGCCTGGGACTCAGACAGGGAGGACATGTGGATCCTGTTCCCCTAAAAATTAGAAAGAAGAGGTCTAGAAACAGGGACAGAGTAGCCACCAGGCTGGGTGTCAGCTCCTTTATAATGTGCTTTGAGCTCTACTGGTGAAAAGTGCTATTTCAGACCTAAGTATTATTATTAATATAAGGCCTGACTGAATATTCAAATGTCTTGGGTTTATTCCGAGTTTGAGAAAATCAAGAATAAGCCTCAGAAAGGAGTAGAGCTGAGATGTGCCATAAACTCCTTAACTTAAGAAACAGCAACAGCATTGGATGAGAATTTTCCCTGAACTAATCTGTTTCTTGAAGTTTGGCATGAATTTTGGGCCTTCTACAGAGCAATAAGGGTAATGAAAAGAAGGTGGTTATATCCAAAAAAAGTAGAAAGATCATTACTTATGTTCTTCCAAAGCAAGATTCTTAATAGATTTTATTGGAAACTCGAGAAAATGCTTAACTCAGGATTTTAGTCTGATTGAGCTAAACAAAGGCCAATATGGTAGCCGTCTTAGTAGAGCTGGATGCATCTCTGACCCTAGGATCTCTCCTGGTTTGTAAGTAAAATAAAATGAAATATACAGTATGGTTTTATTGACATATATTAATACAAATTTCAGTAATTTACAAAATGTTGCATGGAAAATATCTGCCTTATACAGTCCTCGCAGACAGACCTTTAGACCATCATTTTTAGGTATTTTCAGCCTTTTTGATACTGCCTCTAAACTCTCTTCCCCAGAACGTCTGCACACTGGAATGAAGCCTGGCCTTGGGCAGCTGCAGGACTGGCATTGCATGCAGCTTCCATCTCTGCCGCAAAGTTTCTGACACTGCTGTGCTTGACTGGTACCGTTACCCAACAACTCTTGAAAACCAAAGGGGGTGCTCCTGGAATGAGTTCTGTTCTGACAGGGGAAACCAAATGAAACAGCTGGGGTTTTTCCCTGAGTCCCTGACCTTCTGTTCCATTAGGTTAGCCAGGGAGATTGGCACGTAGCAGCCATTTATTTTATCTTCTGCCTTCCCAAGAGTTCAAGGGAAACAATCTTTTGTGGCTTCCATAGTACAACCTTATGGAAGTCTGGGGGATGTATAGGTGTAACCGAGGGAAGAAGAGGGTCCTATTTGTTTACAGGTACAAATAACACAGGTGGCAATTATTTTTGTGCCAAGGCTAAGCTAAGCAATGTATTGTCAGAAGAGGAGAGGATATAATTAGAACCCGAAGAGTTTAATTGCCCTTTTCTAAGAAACGCTGTGACAGACAAATTTGCCTTCATTTATCAAAGCTGCACTTTGATGTGTGTGTGAAAACCTCAGCTTATAAGAACAGCATTATGGAAAGGGTATTTTGAACTCATTGAGACATAGCCGAAAAAACTTAATTATACATGAGTTCTTACTTTAGCTTTTTTTAGCCGTATTTTACTCCGGTGACTTAAGACTCTAAAGGGTTGAGTCAGCAAAAATATGTTTGGCTTTAGTAGACTGAAAATCAGCACAACACTGGGCAGAGGCTGAAAAACTGACTTCTGCAAGATGCAGATGGTTGATGAGCATTAGTTTCTATGCAATACCCTATTGAAGAAATTAGGCAATGTTTTTAAGGGGGTGCTAAGAAAATCAAATGACTTCTGAAGCAACTATAGGTTTTAATGCTCTGATGCAGGGAAGCATTCCTATTGAGGAAAATACATGAGACATACTTACAGTTAAACACATGCTTAACACCAATTAAAATCAATGGGACTTAATCAATGGGACTTATGGGCTTTCCTGAATCAGAGAAAACTCACTTATTATAGGTAACAATGTGTGATTTGGATGTAAGATTTCTGTTAAAAGAGTAGGAGCTTGGTAGTTTGGATATGTTCTTGGAAAACAGATACCGGTACCGTGTAAGGAAGTCTGCTTACCCAAACAGTTTTTTGTCATGGTGTGATGGAGCAATGCTGTGCAATCACAGATGTACAAGAGGTTTAAAAGTAATTCATCTCTCTTGACGCCCTCCCCCAAAAAAACCACAGACACTGTATTTGTGGGGAATCAACATATTGTGAAACACCTGATGGGCTTTTAGTTTTGACAACAAAGCAGTCTTTCTAATTCATGCTTCTTAGAATACATTAGACTGCAGCTGAAAAACTAAAGATCCCATATGGCAGATTATTGTCAAACAAACAAACTATCTAGATGCCAAAAAAAAAAAAATTAGGAAACTTACTTTGTGCAAAAGACCCACCCTTCCTTTGATTCAGCTAAATGCTTATCTAAAGGTAAGTATATTGGATTGTTTCTCTTTAATCCTTTAGGTTGGAAGTGTTCTGGCTATTAGAATGTGCATAAAATGTTGTAGGTATTTTCCAGCTCATTCTGGTTTTAGTGATCTTCCAGGTTTCAGAGATAATCCTTACACCTCAGATGAGGAGCTGGTAATATCTTTAGACTTGAAATTCATTCCTTAAGTGTGTTTAGTGTATTGTAATGGGTGTAATACTGTGAGCTGGAAAGCTGGTGACTGGGTACGCACAGCCATACATCTCAAATGCCCCTGTTCAACCTAGATTAAAAATGACCTCTTGCCCACACAACACCTGCTGTTAGCTCACTTTTATGATCACAAATTACAGTGCAGACCCAGCCCTGCAATGAAGCCTCACAAATGTGAATTTGGTTTTAGTGAGACTATTGGTGCAGGAAGGTTTGCAGGATCAGGCTCCCTATGAAGCTGAGATAACAGTAAATGTTATTTATTCAAAGAAAATGAATGTCACACCATTTTAGGAGTCCTGCAGGAATAAGCTCTGAACTGTTCCCTGCTAGCCTGGGCAGCTTTTTGTAGAAAAATCAGCAGAATTCTCTCTCTTCTTCTTTTTATTTTAAGAGAAAAAACCAATTCTGCCACTTGTAAAGCTTTTCAATTTGTTACAGGCTGCTGAGCTGCACTTCATTTTAATTCATATACACTGAAAAAAGAGTGGGTTTGAAATAGCAGCATACACACCCATGTTATAGGGAACACAGGTAGTGCGGGGGGAGGGGGGGGGCGAGAGCTGATACTGGAATCAGCTTAGGAGCCTGGGGTGGGAGAGCCTGGGACTGCCTAGGCAAGGAGACTGAGGCAGCCTGGAGTGGAAAATGGGATGAGGGGAGGGAACCTGAGATTAGGAGTGGGGTGGTAGGAAGGTTGGGACTCAGATGGGAAGCCTGGAGGCAGGGTGGGACTGGCTGGGCAGGGAGACGGGGACTGAGATGAGACGCCTGAGGGGGTGAAGAGTGGGATCAGCCAGGGGAGGAGGTTGAGACTGGTCTGAGGAGCTGGATGGCAGCAGGAAGAGACAGGAGTGGGACAATGACAAGCTGGATGGGACAGGAGGCAGAAAAGTACCTTCTTCTAATAACCTGGGACAGAACACAGAATTCCCAAGTCTCACCATTGCTCTGCTGGCAGCAAATATCTGTGATGTCCAAAGGAAAATTGTGAGTCTCATCCCTTTCTAGTGGTGGTCCACATAAAGGATGACGACCTACCAGTTACTCCATTAGTTCAAGTGGCCTAAGTGGCCTAAGTGGATCTAAAGATTACAATCCTGTTGATGACTCATGTGGGTGTCAATATGATTCCACATGATGGAATGCCTGAATTTTCAATTTGCTTTTAAAAAAAACAAACAAACTAGGAAATTACCCACAAACAATTATGTTAAAGAACATTAAGGTTGCAAAGTCAAACATTTAAAAGTTAGGAAATGTCAGAATTAAGGTTGTCTGAGCAAACTTAATTTGGCCCCCTCATGTATATGCATTACGAGACAATCTTTAATTACGTGATCACATATTATTTCTTTGAAAGGACACCCGCCTCATTTACTGCATAGGTTGGATAGTGCTCTCTATGAGCAAGCTACCTGGAATTTCCCAGAATGCAGTGGCACAAAAATGGTTGTGCTACACAGGTGCTGTGGACAGATCAACATGACTGAGGGAGGAATAATGCTGCTGTGCGGAGGCACAGAACTGTCTTGGCTGTAACAGTGTTAGAGCCTGGTTACACCTAATATAGTTCTATCTGTATTGTAGCCAGAGCTCTTCTCTACAAAAGGATTGCTTCCAAAGAATGCCTCTAGCCTAATCTATTATAAAGTGAATGGCTGAGTGAGAACTGACCATGTATTTGGCAGATGGTTTTGCATATAATGATTTTTTTTCCTGGAGGAGAACCTGTGTAAATTGGTCGCGTTAACTTCTTTCTCTCTATTTGTCTTAATCTCCACATTTTATCTGGGTTGCACAACTCCCTTGAGAAAATGGGCACAAGCTGGTTGCAAGTTTCATTCTACATGAAATGCGGTAGAATGATGCTCTGAGGATATCGCTTAAACCAAAGAAAAAGGAAGGAAGGAAAAACATTCAGAGTTAAAACTGAAACATTGGCCCAGGATGTAACGCTTGTGCCTAAGTACCGAACGGGTCTCAAATCTGTGGAGGATGATGTTACATAACTTTACAGTATGCTGAACCAGTGCTCAACAGGATGCATTCAGGATCGGTTGTCAGAATGGATTTTCAGATTCACTTCTGAATTTCTTCACTTTTGTGTCTTTAACTCAAACCCTTAACATTATGTTAATATAGCTTTTTGTGACTTAATTTACTTTAGTATCAAATTAGGCCTGAGGGATATCACATAGCCAAGTAGAAGGGGGAAAATAAGGCTGGTCTTTTTATTTAGCAAGGCAATTAGCAAGGATTTTGGGTAGATAATTTTACCCTTGATAATAAATCAGCCAATCTTTTATAGTGAGGCAAATAGCAATTCAAGCAGGAAAGCTGGACAAGGAATATCTGAAGTAGAGCTTCAAGAGATTATGAAAGAAGTCTGCTGATGTGCAAGTTTTTGACGTTTCAGCATCAGCATCAAATGACACAATTCAGTTTAAAGAAAACACCTCTGTGTGGAATATAGTATTACTTTCAAACACTATTTTTCATAACTGATGAGCAAGAAATTATGTTAGACACAAGGCCACTTTACTAATCAGCACATTTAAGTATTAAAAAAAATATTTGGGTTGGTAGAGTAGCTAGTCAAGTTACAGTACAGTACCAATGTGCAAGATACAGATCACACAGAAAATGTTCTATGCTGTATAAAAGAGGGAGAAAAGAAAAGCAGCAAGTTAATCATGCTTTCACTAAGACTGCCCCAATGAGATTCTGTATCTGAATATTAGGTCACAGGCACTAATGTTACATTTCCACAGCATGTGTTCTGGTGCATGCTCTCAAAAAGTTCAAGCATTTGGTGGCTGTCTTGGTTCCCATAAATTAAGTGTAGGAAACTTTAAACTAAAAACTATAAGTCATCCCCTGAAAAATGTAGGCTTAGATATATTATTATTTTATGGCATTCCCAAAATGGGATAATCCCAGCACAAGGAGAAAGACGTAGTCCCTGCCCCCAGAGCTCTTCTAATCTCATATTAGACATGACTCAACTAGTGAGACCAAGGAACTAACAGCAAAAGAAATATGGTGAAGAAGGATGAGAGTTACAGCCATAGGGTCCTATGGTTACTCAGGGGAGTCAGGTTCGGGTGCTAGGTTTTTGTTAATGTTATAGTAGTAGGGACCCGTGTATGGTGGGCAGTGCAAAAGAGGATAAAATGCTCTTTGAATTGGGAGAGGCTCAGAGTGGACCGGGCATTCCAAGAGCAGAAGTACGGAGATCTCCCTTTGCAGCACAGGCATTTTCTATTAAGCAGTCACAATTTACCATTCTGGGGTAGTCTGTCAGCTCTCTCCGCCCCAGTCGAATGGTGTGATGCATAGAGAATACACTGCTTCTCCAGTGCAGAGGTGGATAGAATCCCAGCTGGATAGAGTCATAGCCTTGCTGCCTCCACATCACCTTAGGTATCCTGAGGCTGCCGGTCTGGTGTTCCCTCAAGCTCAGGGACTGCAATTGTAATGGGCCTTTGTCTGGCAGCTCCTTGTACTATTTCTCCCCACACCCCAGGGGTGGCTATAGCTTTTTTGCCACCCCAAGCACGGCAGTCAGGCAGCCTTCGGCGGCACGTGTGCGGGAGGTCCGCCGGTCCTGCAGCTTCGGCGTACCTGCCGCTGAATTGCCACCGAATCCGTGGGACCGGCGGACCTCCTGCAGGCGCGCCGCCGAAGGCTGTCTGACTGACGCCCTCACAGGGACAGGCAGGGCACCCCCCACGGCTTGCCGCCCCAGGCACGCGCTTGGAGCGTTGGCTCATAGAGCCGCCGCTTCCACCCCCACCTCATATACTCACATATCTGTCTAGGTCCCCATCACCACAATATTGGAGCACCTCACAGTCTTTAATATATCTATTCTCACAGCACCCTGGGAGATAGGCAAGGGGCTATTATCCCCATTTTACACATGTAGGCACAGAGAGGCTAAGTGACTTGCTCAAGGTCATGCAGAGAGTCTGCAGCAGACCAGGGACTTGAACTCCAGTCTCCCATGGCCCAGGCTAGGGCCTTAACCACTGGACCATATTTTAAACGGTAAAAAGAGTATATTGAATACTCTGTTGTATGTAATTTTTGTGCTAACAATTCTGCTCACACTCACACTGTCCAAAGTTGAGTTACAATCTATGCCTGAGTTTGGTAGTGGGCTAGAACATGACCTGTGAGGAAAGATTGAAAAAATTGAGTTTGTTTAGTCTGGAGAAGAGAAGACTGAGGGGGGACATGATAACAGTTTTTAAGTACATAAAAAGTTGTTACAAGGAGGAGGGTGAAAAATTGTTCTTCTCAACCTCTGAGGATAGGACAAGAACCAATTGGCTTAAATTGCAGCAAGGGAGGTTTAGGTTGGACATTAGGAAAAACTTCCTAACTGTCAGAGTAGTTAAGCACTGGAACAAATTCGAATCTCCGTCATTGTAGATTTTTAAGAATAAGCTAGATAAACACCTGTCATGAATTGTCTTGTTATTACGTAGTCCTGCCTTGAGTGCAGGGGCCTGGACTAGATGACCTACTGAGGTCCCTTCCAGTGCTCTGATTCTCTGAAAATATCAGAAAAGGGGAAGGACAATAAGGAGACCTACAGTGGTTGGAAAAGGATCAGGAGATGTATACTCATTCTTATTATTTTCTGCTAACCCCTTTAGCAAAAATATACCTGAAGCATCTATTCAGAGTGCAGGGCCTGATCTGGCAGTCTTTGCTCAGGCAAAATTCCCATTTATTTGAGAAGTAGTTTTGCCTTATTAAGGGCTGCAGAATTGGGTCATCATTCAGCAACCCTACTGTTATTAAGAAATAATGTTAATAAAAATGTCTTTAGTAAAAGTGAACTTTCCCTTTCAATCTGCTGCACTTTCTCTAAGCACGGTATATTTTCATAGCTATAGCTCAGGACTTAATAGCAGCAGCAGGGTAAGCGTGAAGACCCCATTCTTGAAATATCATTTGCTATTGTATCAGTCCAAAGATTTAGCAGGCTGCTGCTTACTGTTATTACATTGTGTTTAGCTAATTTCAAACTCTTGACTTGCACACATGTTCTGAGTAGGATACCCATAACTTGACTCTGGATTGGTGTCTGTCTGTCTCTCAGTTCTTAAAAGTGAGGAATCTGACAGCACCTCTTGTAAGAAAAACAAAGTTATCTGCTTTCCTTTCAGCTTTTCTTCAGGAATATTTTCCCCACCTCTTTATTGCATGGAAATCTAGAAAATTGTTGGTAAAGACATAATTGCAATTTTTGGCTTGATTCACATCATCTGGGAATCAAATGTTAAATGCAATAGAATCTACATGGCAGGTCTTTAGAGTCTGAGCAGTTCCATTGTTTCTAAATGGTAGATGATTTAAAAAACTCCTTAGGTATGAGAACTAAATGGCAATATGGGCTGCCTGCCTCTAACCTCGACCCTGAAGTGAGAGGTAATTCACTCTGCTAGCAAGCTCCGTCCTAGGCTACCTCTCTGTGTAGTCTGCCAATTCTTGGTGATTTATTTAGAGGAGCTATGAAGTATATTTTATTAAGTATAACTTCATCTATTTAAATCAGGGTTCTTAAAGGAAAATGCCAGCATTTTAATTTCTACTAGCTCCCCAGAATCTCTCAGGCAGATTTTTAAACCTGATATACTCTAGTGAGCACAGGCCTTCATCACTGCTGGTGGCTTTCAGCACTAGTCATTGTGGGGTTTAGCTGCATCTTCATATATATCACTGAGTACGTTGAAGCAAATTCATTACCAAAAGGCTGGCCTGCACCCTAGGCTGCATTTTCCCAGCACATGTTCTAACTGAATTTCAGAAATGGTTAAACAGCATGCAATTGAAATTGGAAGTCCAAAGTAACAAATTGCACTCCAGCCATTAAGCGGGTGAGGAGGCATTTATGATTCACTGCCCAACAAATCCCCAGCAGAGATCACAATCCCATTAGTGTGCTTGCCAAAAAAGAATTTGATATTAAACATTTGTCTTCAGGCAAGGGAGATGAGAACCAGGGAATAATGAGCAATTTTTATGACATATTACACCGAATAGCACATGTGAGTTTACTGACTTGGGGTCTGATGTAATGTCCACTGATTTTATTTGGCATTTGGAGCAGGCCCTTGTATAGCAAGCTCAACAAGCAAATGATACAACATTTTAATCCTAGTTAGCCAAGACTCAAGAAGCCCATACAACAGTAAGAAAAGAATGTCAAAGGTGTGGCAAGAAAAGCCCCTTCATGAAACATCTTCCAGATGAGAAAGCAGCAAAGACTAACACGGCTACCTCTCTGATACTTCCGGATGAGAATGTTCAAACCCCAGTCAGGGAATGGGTAGGCCAAATTTTATGGGCAAGGCAATCATACAGTCAAGGTGTGAGAATCCCAAATTGGTCAGGCAATGACTACAGGACAAAAGGACACTGAATCTGAACACAATCTTTATGACTGGCGGACCTTACAGCATGTCAGAACTGCAGTGCCCTGAATGCAGAATTGGAAGAGAAACGTTAAATCTCTAGGTATATCGGCATCATTGTCTGAAGTACGCTCTAGCTAGTGAAAGAATACACAAAATACTATACTGTGATGGGGGAATTGGAGGCCATAGTGAAGAAAGCTGGAGATTGCTGTGACAAAGCAGAATCAAGACATCAAGCAGTTGTAGACTGAAAAGAAAGCGTTTGAAAAAGAATGCAAATTAGCTCAGGAACAATCTTTGGCTTTATACAAGAGAAGAGTACAAAGGTATTAAAATACGCTGAGATTCCAAGTGCAAGTGCAGTTCTGATGGCAAACATAGACAGGGGAAAACAAAACTGCTGTGGGAGGAACTCTAGATGAGCATTGACACTTCAATAGTGAAAACATAGAACTAGGAAGACAAATATATCCCTGTCTTCCATTACAGGTCATTCAGGTCCTGATTTTCAGATGGGCTGAGCACTACAATTTCCAAGTGAAGTCAATGGGAGATATAAGTCCTCAGCATCTGTGACAATCAGGCCTTCAGAGACTTTGGGTCTGGTCCTGCAAGCTGCGGAGTGCCTCCAGAGAGGTTTTGAAAGCCCACAGCGCCCATTAAACGTCAATAAGATTGAAGGAACTAGGCACTCCTCCAAAAATGCTCAGCACCTTTGCCAGGATCAGGCCCAAGTAAGATTAAGACAGTCTAAGTTTGGTGGTCACTGGTAAAATGAAATTGTTATGGATGGATTTTTTCAGTGTGTCAATTAAGGGGAAGAGTTAATGTAGTTTGGAAGGCTTGCCTGAGAAGTGCAAACTTAACTCTGCAATTCCTGGGATTTTGGAGGGCAAAGGGTAGAGAGAAGGGGGCTTGTCCATATGAGAAAGTTGTACCAGTTCAACTGAAATCAGTTTAAAACCAATTTATTTAAACTGGTGCAAATCCCTGTGTAGACACTCTTATTTCAGTGTAAATGTGGTTTATTGCAGTTTAGCTTAAATCAGTAAGGAGTTGAATAAAGCTAAATCAAAATGAAACACTCAAACCAAATTTAAAATGTCTAACAGGATTTTGCACTGGTTTAACTAGATTGGCTTAAAACTCTCTAAGTTAAACTGGCACAAGTTTGTGTGCAGCCCAGGCCTATAACTGTAATGTTCTCAGAAGGTAATATGGACTCAAATTGTAGATGAAACAATGAGGGGGACAGGGGGGAAGCATCAGGGCCCTGATTCTGATCTCACATCAATTTTATACCAATCTGATGCCCCCATTGTGAGTGGTGTTTTTCCTGATTTACAAATGTGTAAAGCTGATCAGGATCAGGCCACTAATTTTCTAATATTTGAGGCTTTTATAATATTACTTGTTTATTAATAGGTAGAACTGAAAATTTACATTAGTGTGAGAGACGTGGAGGAGAAGCAGAGTGAAGAATGGAAGATATGATTTGCCCAAGGCAGCTGATTAAAGAGCAATCTTCTTTAATGGTGTCACCTACATAATTTCTTCTGTGTCTATCTGCCACTGCTAGTGTTTTCCTCACCTCAGAGGCTGAGCTGGCATTCTTTAATAGAACTCTCCAGAGGTTTGTTGTTACAGTTAGATAGTCTTATTAGTTTAACCGTTTTCTGTTCAGGAAACAAAGAGTGAAGTCATTTAATGCAAAGAAATTAGCCTCTCCTTGAGTGTTAAAGGAGAAAGACAAGAGTGTATATTACAGTCGAACCCATTTATGTCGACCTCGGTTAACTTGCCAATCCTGTTAAGTCGACGGTTTACAAGTGGAACCGCCAGACTCCCTCTTTGGCTTATGAGTTTCTCATCCGTTATGTCGATTTGCCGAACCCTAATATCTCGAGCCCGTCCCCGACCCACCGTGTCCCCAGCCGCCGGCTCCCCGGCTCTCCAGCCGCGCGGTTCCCCAGCCGCCCGCTTCCCGCGTCCCCAGCCGCCGGCTCCCCGGCTCTCCAGCCGCGCGGTTCCCCAGCCGCCCGCTTCCCGCGTCCCCAGCCGCCCGGCTCCCCGCGTCCCCGACCCACCGTGTCCCCAGCCGCCCGCTCCCCGGCTCCCCAGCCCCGCGGTTCCCCGCTTCTCCGCCCGCCCGTCCGCCCGGCTCCGCTTCCCCGCCCGCCCCCGTATACCGGTCCCTGCCTGTCCCCGCCCGCCTGGCCCCGCATACCTGGTCCCTGCCCGTCCCCGCCCCACATACCTGGTCCCGGCTTCTCCTGCCGCCCGCCCGCCGGCTCCGCTTCCCCGCCCGCCGGTCCCCGCTTCCCCGCCCCCGCATACCCGGTCCCTGCCTGTCTCCGCCCGCCCGCCAGGCCCGCATACCTGGTCCCTGCCCGTCCCCGCCCGTCCCCGCCCCACATACCTGGTCCTGGCTTCTCCTGCCGCCCGCCCGCCGGCTCCGCTTCCCCGCCCGCCGGTCCCCGCTTCCCCGCCCCCGCATACCCGGTCCCTGCCTGTCCCCGCCCGCCCGCCCGGCCCGCATACCTGGTCCCTGCCCGTCCCCGCCCGTCCCCGCCCCACATACCTGGTCCCGGCTTCTCCTGCCGCCCGCCTGCCGGCTCCGCTTCCCCGCCCGCCGGTCCCCGCTTCCCCGCCCCCGCATACCCGGTCCCTGCCTGTCCCCGCCCGCCCGCCCGGCCCGCATACCTGGTCCCTGCCCGTCCCCGCCCGTCCCCGCCCCACATACCTGGTCCCGGCTTCTCCTGCCGCCCGCCCGCCGGCTCCGCTTCCCCGCCCGCCGGTCCCCGCTTCCCCGCCCCCGCATACCCGGTCCCTGCCTGTCCCCGCCCGCGAGCCCGGCCCGCATACCTGGTCCCTGCCCGTCCCCGCCCGTCCCCGCCCCACATACCTGGTCCCGGCTTCTCCTGCCGCCCGCCCGCCGGCTCCGCTTCCCCGCCCGCCGGTCCCCGCTTCCCCGCCCCCGCATACCCGGTCCCTGCCTGTCCCCGCCCGCCGCCCGGCCCGCATACCTGGTCCCTGCCCGTCCCCGCCCCACATACCTGGTCCCGGCTTCTCCTGCCGCCCGCCCCGCCGGCTCCGCTTCCCCGCCCGCCGGTCCCCGCTTCCCCGCCCCCGCATACCCGGTCCCTGCCTGTCCCCGCCCGCCCGCCCGGCCCGCATACCTGGTCCCTGCCCGTCCCCGCCCCACATACCTGGTCCCGGCTTCTCCTGCCGCCCGCCCGCCGGCTCCGCTTCCCCGCCCGCCGGTCCCCGCTTCCCCGCCCCCGCATACCCGGTCCCTGCCTGTCCCCGCCCGCCCGCCCGGCCCGCATACCTGGTCCCTGCCCGTCCCCGCCCCACATACCTGGTCCCGGCTTCTCCTGCCGCCCGCCCGCCGGCTCCGCTTCCCCGCCCGCCGGTCCCCGCTTCCCCGCCCCGCATACCCGGTCCCTGCCTGTCCCCGCCCGGCCCGCATACCTGGTCCCTGCCCGTCCCCGCCCCACATACCTGGTCTCGGCTTCGCCTGCCGCCCGCCCGCCGGCTCCGCTTCCCCGCCCGCCTGTCCGTCCGTCCGTCCGCCCGGCTCCGCTTTGCCGGATCCAGCCACGTGCAGGGAGCGCGGTAAGGGGGCAGGGAGGGGGTGGGGGGGTGGATAGGGGTTTATCTCGATCATTGGTTATCTCGATGGCTTTTGGCAAACCCCTAGGCCGTCGAGATAACAGGGTTTAACTGTATATATGAATCCCTGCTTCTCTTGGTTTTCTTCTTTTTGGATTCAGCAAAGTGCTTGCATAGCTTTGGCAAAACAACGGCTATTGCTTTAGTTTGGACATGTGTATTAATATACTACATGGGATTTCTTAAAGATTGCCCTAGCTTCTCTTTGCTGCTATTTTAGGCAACTCTCTATGCTGCATAGACAGGGGAGAGACTTTTAATCTTCAAAAATGTGTATACTTTAATTGAATGCCTATTTAAATACTGGCTTATGATTAAAAAGTCTGAGATCCTCACAGCCATTTATAGAAACACATTCTACCAGAAAAAGGGTGAAATTCTATTTTCTCTTTGAATAAATTGGAAGTTTCTATATTTGCATTTTAATTCCATATTTCAATACCAACAGTTTTTAGTGCTAGCAACTTTGCTGTTGAAATTAAAATGCAATTGCATCAGCCTGCCATGGTCCTATGTTTTGAAACATGACAGAAAACCTTTTAGTATTCATTTTTATACCAATAGATATAATGACATTAAATTATTTGATGCAGTCAGTCAAGACACCTGGTTGATTTGACTCATGACATATTTACTCTGGTAACTCTCTATAATATCTTTCTAGTAAGGAAGCCTACTCTCATAGGCTCTGACCGGCTCTCATTGAAGTCAGTTGCAAAACGCCCATTGAATTCAATGGTGCAAGGTCAACCCATAGTTTTTAGCAACAAGTGTAAGGCTAAGAGAAGTTATTTTAACGAAGAAGGCACTCATATTACTTATAAAGCAGAGATACTACACTTATTCCTGTGCTGTAAGGCTGGGTTTATTTGGGAAGGGAATTTTGGGAAGAGAAATATCAATCTAACATGTTTTGGATTTTTTTTAGGTTTCTGGTTTATACTTCTTTTGGCATATATTTATATAATATATTATTTTAATGAATTCAACAAGAAATTCATGTGATACATATAAGGGATATGAAAACTTATTTTAAATATTATTTCTCATACTATAAAAATATACCCATCATTGAAGGTTTGACTTTTCCAAAGTGCCCACTAATTTTGTGTGCTTTCCTTTTTTGGGTGCTCAACTTGAGACAGGTAGAAGCCTGATTTTCAGACGTGCTCAGCTCCTACAGTTCCAGTTGACTTAATCTGGTGTTTTGGGTAGAGATGGGTGAAATTTTTCAGCCAACATTTTTTATTTGGTGAAAAATGCAGATTCGGCAACTCCAGAACATTTAGCATATTCACACAGATTTCGCTGACTGGTTTGTTCCGACCTCTCCCCCGCTCCCCCCCCCCCCGCCCCAAAATTAAATCATTTCCTTTTGATGTTTCTCAACAAAATGTTTTGATTTTATTTGTTTGAAAGGACTTTTCATTTAAAAATTCCTTTAATTTTAAAAACAATTCACAAGCATTTAAAAATGATCAGAATCAAAGCAAAATGCTTTGTTCAAGCTGAAGCTATTCCTCCCCTCCCCACACCGCCGCCTTTTCAAAATTGCCAATAGACTGAAAAATCCATTATTTTCTCAGTTCTTTTTTGGATACCCAGGGTCAGATTTTTAAAGGGATTTAGGTGTTGCTCAGCCGAGCAGAACAATGCCTCATTCCTTGATGGCCTGCTGCCTAGTGGAATTTTCAGCCCTGAGTTAGGTGGCTCCAAGCCTAGATAATACTTAGTCCTGCTGTGAGTGCATAAGACTGGACTAAGATGACCTATCGAGGTTCCTTCCAGTTCTTATTTCTATGATTCTGTGCTACTTAGCGTCCCTACAGCATACATGAGGATAATTAGATGTCTAAGAAATGTTCAGAAGCTGGCCAACTAAGCTAAAAAGCTGCCTAAGCTATCCAGGAGTGAAATGCCAAGGAGTGGGCAAGGAGAGAAGATAGGTGTAGACACCTAATGGTATATCTACAATGCACATTAAGCCAGAGGTCTGACTCAGATTTTAGCCTAAACCCCACCTACATGTCCACACACCAATCAGTCTGTTAGCATTCAGCACCAAGGTCCTATGACCCTGCTAGCCCAAGTCCCACTGTGACACGGTTTCAAACCCTAACATTTTGCAGTTTGGTTGCAGGTAAGCCACAGATCCGAGTCAGAAGGTCTGGATAGTTCAGAATGGCGGTGTTAGCACAGCTGTAAATCCTGGGTCCAGCAACTGTAAAGCCAGGTTTACAATGCAGTGTGGACATTCCAGCATGCGCTTGGAAACACCAAGTCCCCATGTACGGGTCTCACAGACCCAGACCCAGACCCAGTGTGCAGTGTAGATATCTCCTAAGAGGCTGACCTAGTGCACTGGGCTGGTGGATCAGAGATAGGCACTTTCCTCCACTTGGGATCCTCAGCCCCAAACTTGCTCCTGAAGTTAGGCACCTAAGCCAGGTTAGTCGCTTAGATAGCCCATGGCCTAGCCACTGAAAGCATTTGTCTGTCTGTCTCTTTCTCATGCTCATTCTCTCTCTCCCACTCACCCTCTGTGTCCCTCTTGCCTTGGCTATCTTTTGTGTGGGTACTATGTTGCCTCACCATTATTAGTGGCCTGCATCAAGCCTTCCTTCTGCAGAGTCTGACAGGTATCAGGTCTTAGGCTTCCTCAGAGCACGCCTAGCAGATTGGGCCCTGCTGGTGAGATAGATGTCTTCCCCACATAGTTTAAAAATCCTGCTTTGGGAGTCGGGACCTCTGGGCTTTGGTTTGATCTAGAGCTCTAACCTGCTCATTAGCTGCGGGGTGGTAGCTATGCTTAGGTTTCCTTGAAAATCAGGGTCCGTGCAACCACTAGGCGAACTAGGCAGTCCCTAGGGTGGCAAGTGGTTGGGGGCAGCCAGGGCCATCCTCAGGCATAGGCAGCTGGGTAGGGCACCTGAAAATTTGGGGTACCACTGGGTTCTTAGTGTTCACCCTACTAGTTTTTCTATCCCTGTTCTGACCCTTCCTGCAGGCTCTGAGTCTTCCTGGGAAGGGGATCTAGTAGTTAAAAGAGAAAAAGTCTCCAGCCTGCCAGACCTATTAGCACAACACTGAAACTGTTAAAGAGCCATTCAAGGGGTAATGAAGACATTTAACAGGCATTTGCCAGCCCCAGGTATCTACTGTCAGTTTCTGAATGTACTGACAAAAACAGTTGTGCATGACTGTAATAGTTACTCAGAACATGTTAGTCTACAGGACCTTAGTTTAAAATTTGCTTTAAAAATATTTCATTAGTGAATTGGTGAAGATTATAAAATCACATCTCTAAAAAATCCCTGCATAGATTTTTAGATGCGCAATCATCTTTAGCCTTAAATGCTTGGATCTTCAGACATATGTTTTTTAAAATAAATTATTCAAAAGACCACCCTTATCTAACATACACATTTTAATTATGATTGTAAAAAACTTACTTCCAAAGTCTTCCTGTCCTTTCTGTCCATCCATTTCTCCCTTCACCCCCTCTTTCCCTCCCTCCCCCCATTGAAGGACGCAACAGCCCTTTGTTTCCAGATAGCTGGACAAAGAGTTTCCCTTTCTTTACTTCTGACTATCTGATGAACTAGTTTTAAGCAAAATCAGTACCTTAGTAGGATATAAAATCCTTTGTTATGCCTAAAATCTTTGGAAACATATTTTTTAAAGTTGGTGAAATTTCATAAACATGTATCGTTATGGAGATCACACACAGTAAATTAGTGTTCCCTTTTTCTAAAAGCAATGAACATTGTTATGAACATACTAAACCTCTATGGCTGATTAATTTAAAATAATGTCTGTTTCAGTGAGTTAAATATGTAGTAATCTGGAATGATTACTTTATGAAGGCTTAAGAGTACATTTAAAATATAAAATCGGATTAGAAATACTGATTAAGAAAATGTAAAACAGAGAAGAGCTGCATCATGTATTCCATAATATGTAATGCTGTATTCAGCAAGACAGCTGACTCGCCCTTACTCCAAAGTTTTTGCAAAGAAATGTCTGACAAACTTCAGGCATATCAAAAAACCTGTGATTGACATTTTTTATTCCCAAGTTTAGTGCTTTTAATTAGGTACCTTCTGCATGTCCATTCTGCGTGAGGGAGAGGGTACAGGGGTCTCTGTGGGGAACTGTGACTCTTCGCCGCTGTGAGGCGGGCCTGGCGTCTTGTTATTCTTTCTGCCTTGTTTCTCTGCCCCCACCGGGCTGCAAGCTTAGGCTGTCGTCGGGCATAGAGGCACCAGTTTAATAATACTGCATAGGGCCCCATAAATCCTAAGGACGGCCCTGGGGGTGCCAAAAAGCGGTGGCCTGGCTCAGCAGGGAGGAGCCGCCTTCTGGAGGCACTGGAGAACCAGAGCGTCGGCTTGCGGGGGTGGCGAGCCCCAGCCATGGAGGAGCCGGAGCGGTGCAAGGGGGCAGGAGCCCTGCAAAGGCGGTGGTGCCACTAGTGGGGAGCAGCCACACCCCCCCCTGCCCGGGCTGTGGCCTGGCGCCCTCCCAGGGGGTTCCTGTAGGCTGTAGCAGATGCATGAGGGCAGAGGACCCGTGCACCCCCCCAGCTCCCCTCTCGCCATGCTCGGGCTCTGCAGCTCCCGGGCACGTGAGCCGCCACTGGGCACAGGGCCCTGAGCCTGCTCTGGGAGGGGCAGCGGCGGTGGTGGTGGCGGCTCACACTCCTGGGAGCTGCAGAGCCCAAGCGCGGCGAGGGAGCGCCTGGGGGCCTCTGCCCGCATGCATCTGCTGCAGTAGCCTCCAGAAGGCGGCTCCTCCTCCCTGCCGAGCTGCTGCAGCGGCCCAAGCCCGACAAAGTCAGTGAGTGGACTCGGGCTGGGGGCTGTGCACCCTCCAGGGGAGTTCAGGGGGGCGGGGAGGGGAAAATCTGGTCTGGGGAGCAGCCCCTGGGCAGGCTGGCCCCTGGGGTCTATAAAGGCTCATTGGGATTTGCCCCTCAATGAACCAATGTTACGGGGGGCCGGGGGGAGAGGCGCAAGGTGGAAGTTTCGCCTAGGGCGCAAAATATCCTTGCACCAGCCCTGCTGAAAATGCTGATGGGTAGTAAGGAACTATGTTGACAGGGTTTTATTTTTTAGTTTCTGCTTCTCCTTTGGCTGCCTGGGATTTTTATAAGGTTGTCCATCACCATGGTACCCAAGTGCTTTATACAGTTTACCATCCTACCTGGCCTCTGGCATTAGCTATGGGTTCGGAGTTCCATCCATTGATACATACAGGGCTAGTAAATACAGGGCTCTGCTAGGCAACTATATAATGTTTCTGTGCTCTTCTCCTTCATAGCCTTAAATAAGTACTGTTCATACAACCTCTTTAAACAGTGTTTCAGGAAATTCAGCAGTTGATTAGCCCATTTCTTGCTGTTACATCATTTGAAATGTTGAATTGATAAATCATAGCATTTATTTGGTTTACATGAAACTGCATGCTAGTGTATTTTATCTACTTTAACTCAGATATTTCATAATTGTTCTGAATTCTAATGCTTGGCTGAATTTTTATAAACTAAGCTCTTGTATGAAATTCAGAATCAAGACTTAATTTTTAAATTGGATTGCATTTCATTGTGCTTCAGTAATGCAAGGATGTCCTGGTACCTATAGGGTTCCACAGGGTCTGTCCTGGGTCTGGTACTATTCAATATTTTCATTAATGACTTATATAATAGAGTGGAGAGTTGCTTATAAAATTTTCAAATAACACCAAACTAGGAAGAGTTGTTAGCAGTTTGGAGGACAGGATTATAATTCAAAATGACCTGAATGAATTGGAGAATTAGTCTGAAGTCAACAAGATGAAATTCAATAAAGACAAACACCAAGAATGATACTTAGGATTGGAAGAAAAAAAAATCAAATGCACAATTAGAAAATGGGGAATAACTGGCTTCGTGGTAGTACTGCTGAAAAGTATCTCAGAGTTATAGTGGATCACAAATTGAGTGAGTGTCAACAATGTATGCGGTTGTGAAAAAGGCTAAATATCAGGCTGGGGTGTATAAAGTCTTCAAATATATTAGGGCTCCTAACTGTCAGGGTGGTTAAATACTGGAATAAACTGCCTAGGAAGGTTGTGGAATCTCCATCTCTGGAGATATTTAAGAGTAGGTTAGATAAATGTCTATCAGGGATGGTCTAGACAGTATTTGGTCCTGCCATGAGGGCAGGGGACTGGACTCAGTGACCTCTTGAGGTCCCTTCCAGTCCTAGAGTCTATGAAGAGGATGATGATCAATTGTTCACCATGTCCACTGAAGGTAGGACAAGAAGTAATGGGCTTAATCTGCCACAAGGGAGATTTAGGTTAGATATTAGGAAAAACTTTCTAGCTATAAGCATAGGTGGTGCGTGAATCTTTCATTTGGGGATACTACTCCTAGGAGCACCAGAAGTTCTCTACAAGTGGGGGGGGGCCACCAGTGCTGCCCCCTGGCACCCCGCTCTCCTATGGCCTGCGTGTGCTCTGCCCTGAGGCTCCCTCCCTGCCCTGCTGCTTCCCAAGGCCCATCCCATCCCTTGCTTCCCTCCATCTGTCTCGCACCCTTAAGGGGAAGGGGGCGGAGCATGGTTGGGGCATGGTCCTGGTGCTGGTGCCACGCCCACTTCTAGTGAGCTTCTGCTGCTCCGGCTCCCAGGGCACAGAGGTGGTGGGCTGGTATGCCTCCAAAGGGAGGTGACCCGCATCCAGCATTTGCCCCCTGAATAGCCAGCCTTTTTTATTTTAATTTAATTTAATTTAATTTTTAAAGAACCTCCCCAAACCTCTTCTACGCATTGCCCATGGCTATCAGGATAGTTAAGCACTGGAATTCGCTTCCAAGGAAGGCTGTGTCATTGGAGGTTTTTAAGAACAGGTTAAACAAGTGCCTGTCAGGAATGGTCTAGGTGTATTTTGTCCTACCTCAGCGCAGGCAACTGGACTAGATGACCTCTGGAGGTCCATTCCCACCCTACATATCTAGGATTCTATGACTTTACATATCACAGTAAACATAGGAAAATAGCTAGGTATGAAAAAGTGGATTAATGATTGAGTTTTACCTTTCTCTCTCTATGCTGTTTTGGGGATCACCCAAACCAGTGAGGGTTTTTTTCACTGCCTGCCTCCTAACTTTGGCTACCTTAATGCTATTCTGCCATGGCTCAGAGCTCTGACATTAGTACCCAGTACCTACAAGCATAAAGGTCTCAACCCTGGCTTCCACCAGCCTAGTTACTCTTTGCAAGGTGACCCCATTTGCCCTTCTGGTCCCAATCCCCTCAAATCTGTCTCCCTGAGTTCTTAACTACCAGACACTTGGACTTCCCCCCTCTGGTTCATCGCCCCCAAAGGAGTGAAACCTGTCCCCAATTATCAGTTAACTCTGGCGCACACACTCCACACAGCTTGCACACCAGAGACCTGCTTGGGTAAAAATAAAGAAAAAGTGTATTTAATAGAAAAATCATAAATTCAAAGAGGAAACAGTAAGGAAAAGCAAACTATGCAGGAAATAAACATAAAGATGCAATCTCAGGCTATACACGTCTATATTAGCTAAATTCCCTTTTCTAATACAAGTTACCTATTGCCGCTGAACAGTTTCCCAGCATGCCCTCTGTCCAAGAAGGGATCATGTTTATCACTGCTTAGATTAGGGGTCGGCAATCTTTCAGAAGTGGTGTGCCGAGTCTTCATTTATTCACTCTAATTTGAGGTTTCACGTGCCAGTCATACATTTTAATGTTTTTAGAAGGTCTCTTTCTATAAGTCTATAATATATAACTAAACTATTGTTGTATGTAAAGCAAATAAGGTTTTTAAAATGTTTAAGAAGCTTCATTTAAAATTAAATTAAAATGCAGAGCCCTCCGGACCGGTGGCCAGGACCCGGGCAGTGTGAGTGCCACTGAAAATCAGCTTGTGTGCCCCCTTCGGCACGCATGCCATAGGTTGCCTACCCCGGCTTAGATGCTGGCCCTCAGTTTCTGGATAGCTTTCACTTCAAACCCACTTCCCTTTTAACAGGGTTTGTAGGTTTTCCCCCTTTTCTCTCAGGGCAAGCCTACAGAGCAAAGTTACTCTGTAAGCTACTACAGAGCTTACAGAGGCTCAGCTGCATTGAGCTGTACACTCTAACTAACTACTCTAAGATGATGTAACTACTCTAAGCTGATGTGAGAGAACCCTGCAGTCGGCTCATCTGTTCCAGCCCCTGCGAGTGGCAGAAGCTGTGTCAGCGACAGAAGCTCTCCTGCTGACGTAGTGCTGTCCACATCAGTGCTTATGTCGGTGTAACTTATGTCACTCAGAGAGGTGATTTATTCACACCCCCAAGTGACATAAGTTGTGCCAACATAAGCCGTAGTATCGACATAGCTTCAGACTGTGTAATTCATGGTTACATAAGGGGGGGAAATTCCCTCCTTCCTTAGCCTATGTCCACACTTAAACCGCTGCAGCTGCAGCCATTCAGTGTAGACACTCACTACAGCGATAGGAAGCATTTTCCCATGGCTGTAGTTAATCCAGCTCCCCAAGAGGCAGTAGCTAAGCTGAGAGAAGAATTCTTCTGGTGGCCTCGCACTGTTTACATGGCGGTTAGGTCATCCTAGCTATGTTGCTCAGAAGTGTGGATTTTTCACACCCCTGAGCAATGTAGCTGGATTGACCTAACGTTTTAGTGTAGACCTGGCTTTAGTTTTCCAAAACTGGGATTTTCTTTTCAGTTTCAGTGTCTTTCCATTCATTTTTATGGTGCACCAGTGTCTCTCTCTAGGGTGTACAATGCTAGATGCTTTCAGTGAGTTTTGGGTAAACAACTAGTCTGGAAGGTGACCCTCCCTGCCTCAGTATTTTACCCCCTTGTTGTGAGGTGATGCTTGTAGTTGCATTGTAGTAACATTTGCAGTATTTTACAGTAGGGTGGCCAGATTTCCTGATTTTATAGGGACAGTCCCAATATTTGGGATTTTTTCTTATATAGATGCCTATTACCCCCTACCCCATCCCGATTTTTCACACTTGCTATCTGGTCACCCTATTTTACAGATATACATATGCATACATTCATAACCTGCGTACATATCTCCTAAAGACCATCAAGTTCAGACCATTACAAGCTTTCATAAAAGACCTTACTTGGCGTATATTTATATGCAATAACAGTGTATACACCCAGTTGATTCAACTGCTTATTCTTTGGAGTTCAGACCCCTTGTTCTCCTCTTGGGATGTCTGGACCCAGATTGTCACACTCTCCATGTTTTATGGGATTGGTAATGGAAGATGGAGTCTTTTACTGCTAAGTCATTGCTTCAAATCCAGTCCTGCATGGTAGTGACCAAAAGTTATTACTGCCTGATGGCTCTATGATACTCTCTACAAATTAATGTGGTGGAAAGCTCAACTTTAGTTCTTAGTTGCTCCTTGCACAGGTAGGGTAGAGTTTTGATTGTGAACATGTGAGCAACCTCCTCTGTTGGGGTTCAGCCTCTTCAAAGGGATGCAACTTGCATTTAGCTCTGACAGATGAGTCAATAAGAACTGACTCCAGTGGATGTGGGAGAGGACACTGCATAATGAATAGTTTATGAAAGACAAATTTCTTGTGGCTCATCTGAAATGGGGGAAAATGAACTGTTTCATCAGTGTAACCAGGCCGGACTCACCCCTGCAGCATCTCCTGCTGGTGACTCTGGGGAATTAGCTCTTTCCAGCGTTCGGAGCGCCCTCTGCAGGCCCACGATCCCCCCTGTCTTCTCCTGGCTCCCGTGTCCCTCCCAGGACCCTGGTGCCCCTTTAACCTTTAATTGGGTTTCCCCTTCCCAGGGGAACCCCCACCCTACTATCCCCACTTTGCCTCAGTAGTGGCTACTGCCCAGTCTCTATCTAGCCCCCATTCGCTGGGGCAGACTGCAGTAGCCAGCACTCATCATCGGCAAAGGGGGTTTGGACCTGCTGCCTTGGCCTACCCCTAGGTTGCCCCCTGCAACCCCCAGTACCTTTTGCCCTATGCTAGGCCGCAGCCTGGGGTTTTCTAGGCTGGAGCGTCCCCAGCTCCTCAGCCTTTCCCCAGCCCTGCTTCACCCTAGGTACCTTGTCTCAGTTCCCTGCAGCCAGGCCCATCTCCCTCTAGAAACAGAGAGAGTGACTGGGCTCCTAGCTCATAGCCTTTTATAGGGGCCAGCTGTGGCCTGATGGGGTGTGGCCCAGCTGCGGCTACTTCCCCAATCAGGCCAGCTTTGAGAGCAGCAGCTCTCAAGCCCTGCCAAGCCGCTTTTAAACCCCTTAAAACCAGGAGCAGGGATCCACCCTGATACAATCAGCCATTACTAAAAAGTTCTACAGGTATTTTAAATATTGTCTCTCTAAGGATTTGAGGGAATGAAATATTCAGGCGCATTACTACACAGACTATTGTATTGAAATGAGCTTTTAATGTAATTAGAATTATAGTAGAGTAGCCTAATGATTTACATTATATTAGAACAGAGAGCCCATCCCAGGGAGATACTCTGCCTATCCAGTTCTCAGGGTTATTTATCACATACAAAACTTGAACCTGATCAATGTGATGACACAATGCACATAGTGAGATTTTAAATTCAGTCTTTGGGAAATTGTAACCTGGAAGGATTGCCTTACATAGAAAGAAAATGAACAAGTGGCATAAAAGATTTGGAAGTCTGATACCAAGACAGAGGAATGGATTATAAGCACAACAAAGGTTTAATCTTTTCATGCTTTATAGATCCTGGTTCTCTCTTTATCTGAAGAATAAAATGGGGCTTTTATTTTATATTTTGTTTAAGTCATTACAGTACAAGGTGATTCACTGGGAATAACTTGTGTTAAGAAAATTTAGAAAAGTGATACCAGAAGGGTTTAATTAGCTCCTATGCCGGAACATTCTTTTTCATGTATTAGACATCTAAAATGAGTTTTCTAAATTAAAATTCTCTTAACAGTGAAGAGTGCAACCTGCTGAGTAAAAAGCCTTTTCTCTCATGCCCAGAACCTCTGAAGATTTTTTATCCTGCTCTCTTAGCATATTTGGACCTTTCACAAACAGGTAGCTTTGTTACTATAGGAGGCTGTATGAGGTTTATTGCAAATGGTACAAGTACCAAGTTTCACTTAACAGGCTGGATGGGGTTTGTCCTGCAGCAGTGAGAAGTTCACCAGCTGAGAGAAAAGCAGCAAGGTGCCTGTAACTTCTGGTGGCATCATTTTTGTGTGTGTTTGTTTTTAAGACTGTACACCATGTTTGATCTTTTCCCTTTGGAACGGTTCTCTCTCATATTTGCCTCTTGAAAAGATAGTAAAAAAAAACCAAAATATGATCTTTCCTCCCAAATATTGTAGGCCCTTCTGACATATAAAATACCAGTGAAAAACTAACCCTTTCACTGACACATGTGGTTTGGGGACTAGTTGAGAACAAACTAAGTTTGATTTTTCAGATATGCTAAACAGCATCAGCTCCTCCTGATGTCAGAAGAAGCTGAAAGTCCCACCTTTCCCAACATTTCTATTGTATATATGTGTAGGCTGATGAAGGAACCCCACACAAAACCCCACAAAGTCAGCCAGTTCCATCTCTTCTCTCTGGTAGAACTTTATAGCTCACCCATAGAACAATCATTAACAAAACATCATCAATCTAACAAGTGTTCCCCAGCTCGTGGTTTCTAACCCAGACACATAGCCCTGGTTTCAGACACCAGCCCTTTCCCAGAACGTGTCTCTCCTCCTGTCCCTGGAGTCCTAGCAGCTGTTTTATGGTCTCCTTGGATCACCTGCATAAACCTGAGTTAACTTCTCATTTGCCAGAGACAGGATAGTGCCTCTTCAATCAGACATGGTCTAATGTTGGTAGATTAATGGCAGGAATGTGCCAATCCCTGCACCGATACAGAGATGGGGCAGGGCAGATGGTGGGAGGAGTCTTCCTCCCACACCCTACTTGAGCAGGCACAGATCTTGTTCTGCCCTGAGCCAAAGGGGTGCAGCGCTCCCACAGTGCTCCTTGTGCTTGCTGGCTTGCAGCAAAGTGCCCAGTATTTCTGGGTGGGTGTTGTGCATCCACCTCATGCCCTACCACAGGCTGTGCCTAAAAGATAGCCCTCTGCATGTTTGTTAAGTGGGAACTGCAGAGATTTTCATAAATGGTGGCAACAGCAAGGACTTAAAATATTACTCTACCACAGTCAATATGCATAGTTTCCATAGGATCTCCTTTCTGATGCTGTTAAGGAAGGGTATTTAGATGTTGGGACTTATTTTCCACTCCATTGCATCAAGCACTGGGTTTGGAATGACTGTAGTATAAGATCAATATAGCATAGTGGAGAGGGAGACCCCCTGTACATTAGTTTACTGAATGCCTTGCTTGAAATTTAGTTTCTTTCCAAGCAATTGGAGAGACTGATACTTGAAACAAAAGGAAGGCTAATTTAATCCAGCTCTTTGGGGACATGCCAGTGTCTGCACACTAGTCAGCTGTCAGGCTTTATGTTTGCTAAGTTTCAGTGAAATAAGGGAATGGGCATTTAAAGTTATAATGGGAGTGATGCAAGTCTCTTGTTTTTAGAATGAAGGTTTTGGTTTTTGAGGTATGTCGTGAACACACATTGATAATTTTATGCCAATGATAATTTCCACAACAATCTCAATCATCAAGATACATTTCTGAGTGCAACAAGCTGAATAACATCACCAGTTACATCTTCAAGGCCTGCTCCATTGTGTTCCTTTATTCATGATCTATTCTCATTTCTGAACCATTATGTACAATGCAGAGGGCTGCAGCTGAAGCTCAAGCACCTCCTTTATTGTTGCAATGGGGGTTAGGGGAAGGTTCCATCAGTGGCACCAGAAACTCAAGGAGCAGAAGTGAGGGGTTAAGTATTGCTACACTGATAAAGGACTGATGCAAATTACCGTGCTCCTAAGAACAAAGGGGGAGGTGTTCCTCTTGGCACAGTGCCATTATGTTCCTTTGCTCAACACCCTGTATGTGAGACTCACTATGGATGAACTTCACCTTCAGCCTCAGGTTTAAAAATAGACTCATATCTGAGTTATCTAAGTACAGAAAGAGCATCCTATTTTTTGGATGTATTTGTTATGCTTGTGTAACCTGTCCTAAGGTAGTGTGGCTCTTTGTCCCCCTCTAGTGGGAAGCTGGTAGCATTACATAGAAAAATCGCTCAACTCATTTTATTGACATTTTTAAAAAAAGCCTTTCGGTTGAGAAATAAGAATGAGAAAATGGCAGCTTCAAAAAGAAAAGTTGGGACTAAAATCATGAGGAAGTAAAACTGTAGGTAGAAAAGAAGGGCTTTTTTGGCTTTACTGTATGACTGTAATAGCTGCAACTCACTTTAGCAAAGAAACCAGCACCTCTGCAGTTCAGACTTCTCAGGTTCATTGGGATGAACTCTGCAAGATCCTGAGCAAATCCTGGAGGTGGAAGTTGAGGATACTCAGCACCTTCAGATGCTGGGCAAGCCCTTGCAGAATGGAACCTTTAAGGAGGTAGTAACTGTCTCTAACTTTGCTAATGTCCCTATATTTTTTGGAAAAAGAACAGGAGTACTTGTGGCACCTTAGAGACTAACAAATTTATTTCAGCATAAGCTTTCGTGGGCTACAGCCCACTTCTTTGGATGCATAGAATGGAACACACAGACAGGAGATATTTATACATACAGAGAACATGAAAAGGTGGAAGTATGCATACCAACTGTAAGAGGCCAATCAATTGAGATGAGCTATCATCATCAGGAGAAAAAAAACCTTTGAAGTGATAATTGAGATGACCCATAGAAGGTGTGAGGAGAACTTAACATAGAGAAGTAGATTAAATTAGTGTAATGACCCAACCATTCCCAGTCTCTGTTTAAACTCTCTAAGGTGCCACAAGTACTCCTGTTCTTTTTGCAGATACAGACTAACATGGCTGCTACTCTGAAACCTATATTTTTTGGGAAACTTACAGAGTGTATTTTTTTTTAAGTCTGTGCCTTTCACCCCTAAGAAACAATGTTTTTCCCATATAGGATCTGCTGTTGCTCTAACTGTAGTCAATGACAAAAATTCCATTGACTTCAGTGGGAGCTAAACTGTGCTTTTAATCAGAAAACTGGAGAAAAAGAATGACCTAGCATAATGGTTCAACAGGATACTATATTGGTCTCCCTCTAAAGATGAGTGTGAATGCTATTTGCTTTAATCACTCCTTTTTATGTTTTGGTGATCACTGACAAGTTTACAGGTCTCCAAAGCACGTACAGTTCAGCATCACTGGTGATGTATGGGTCAATTGCGTCTGAAGAGTTGTGTAAAAAATGATTACTTCCTCTTGAATTTTTAAACTAAATAATCTAGAGTCTGTGCAAATTTGCTGGCTGCAGTTGGAGTAGCTGCATGCTATGCCAAGTCTACATGTGACGTTTTACAGTTTGCATCTGAAGTGATGACTTGCTACCCCATAGTCTCACTAGTTAAAAAAACAAGTTATCAGTGTTTGCTACTCTAGGCATTAGAGAACAAGCCAATAATCTGTATTAATGACACATTGGGCCAGATTCTCAGCTGCTGCAAACCAATGGAGCTAGGCAGATTTACAGCAAATAGAACCTGAACTGCTAATTTGAAAGATTTCAAGGGAGGGGGGAGGGAGATAAGTGGAAGTGCAAAGACTGCATTTTAGGACCTACTGCAGATTAAAGGAATTGCTTTGAACCCCAAAAATCTGATCCGCACACTCAGAAGGAAATGCTAGGTAGGGTACTAGTGAGAACACAGCGGATTGCAGCCTGCCAGGGTGGGCTGAGCTGCCTTACTGAGGAGGAAGATCAATGACTCATGACTGGGAGGAAGATAAAGATCCATCTTTGTGGGGTGAATGGAGCTCCAATAACTCTTCTGAAGGTCCTTTTTCAGATGGGTGGATCAGGATCCCATTTACCATAATCAGTTCCAGACACTGAAAATACTGGAAGAAAACTCATCACCACTTAAAAAAAAAAGGAATTCTGCAGTTTCTAAAGCATACAAACACAATTAGGCTATGTCCCAGACTTCATTATTACCTCGGTTCTTCAAGTCCTTTTTTTTTTTAACCATAGTCATTGGGCTGAGTATTGGGGAGATCATCTGGGCTGGGATGGAATGGGAGGCTCCTTCCCAAGATCTGCATAGCCATGGTTCCTTTAACTCTGTCATAGGTCTCACCCCCACTTAGAGCTGTTGGGTTCCAATGTGGGGACCTGCACTGGTTTCCCTCTAAACTAAAATCCTAGTTTAGATCTAGTAAAAGCTGCCACCACTCAATCAGGAAATGTGGATTGAGACACAGTCCTTCCCCAAAATCCTAGGGGATTCCAAGAGCCCCAAATCCATGGAGTTCTTACACCCAGGAGAAATAAACCATTCCCCCGTGCTTCCTCCCCCCTCCCTTTTCCTAGGAGAGACACCGGGATTTAACTACAGAGGGATGCCTCCCCCGCCCCTTTCCCTGAGAATCCACCCAAAGAAAGATCAACCAAGTCCTTAATAGAAAAGAATTTATTAAAGAATAAAAAGAAAAGTCACTGTCTCTGTAACCAAATTGGAACAATATACAGGGTCTAAACTTATCAATCTCTGGAGAGAATCCCCCCTCCCCCTTTCTTTCTCAGTGAAAGCCAAGTAACAGCAAACAGGAATAAAGAATTTCCTTTAGCAAAACACACAATTGCAAATGTAGAAATCAAATTATAAGACTAATTCGCCTTTCTAATTAATACTCACTATTAAATAGTAGAAACTACTTCAGGAGAACTTGGAGACATGACTGTCCTCTCTTAGATCCAAAGAGAGCTCTGAGCAAACAAGGAACACAGACAAAGGCTTCCCTCCACAGAGATTTGAAAATAATCCTGTTCCTTGATTGGTCCTCTGGTCAGGTGTTTCTCAGGTTACTGAGCTTGTTAACCCTTTCCAGGGAAAAGAGACCTTAACCCTGATCTGTTTATTTATGACAAACTCTGATCCCATACTGCCTTGCCCTGCCCATTGCATCCTGCCATGCAGAGGACCTTCATGGAACTGACCTATACAATATGCTGCTCCAGCGGTACAGCAGAACTGCACTGTGTTGCTAGTCATGGGATCGCTGAAGCCCTGGAGATGAGGTGAATTCTGTAAAAAGGGAGCATGCACTCCCTCGCGTGGCTCACCTAAATCCTGCTGCCTCCAATGGTACATCAGAACTGCACTAGTTCTGCTGTGAAGGGAACCTCTGCGGCCTTTGAGGCAGAGCCAGGACTTGCCCTGTTTGCATGGTTATGTGTGGCTATTAAGCCTCCTCCATGTAAAAGGAAAAAATATTCAAGTACCTCTCCAAGGCTGGTTGTCATGCACTGGTAAATTGCGGTAATGCAACTGCTTCCACCGCTATGCTTAGCTTTTGACACTGGGGGAAAGTGGGGCAAGAAAAATGACTTGGAATAAGCTAGATTTAAAGCAGAAGGCCAAACAGTTCATATCAAAACAAATAATCATTCAAGGGCTGCAAAACGGTCACTTATGCCATCCCAGTACAAGCAGAAATAGTTGCAGAGTATAACATAGGGCTGGTTGAACATTTTCCATTAACAACTTTTTTTGGGGGGGGAAGGAGAATTGGTTTTTTCACTAAACAAAAATGTTTACAGAACGCATCTGCTTACCTCACTTTTTTTTTATTTTTCGTTGGAAAAACTGAAAATGTGGGGCTAACCCCCCATATCTTTCAGCAGTTTTCAGCTGCTGAAATAAATATTGGTTTTCCATTTTTCAATGAAAAGTAAAAAAATTTCCACAAAATATTTTTTCCCCATTTTCATTGAAATTTTCCATAGACCCTCCCCGCTGCCTATGATCTGATCAGTTCCAATAATGTGTAATAATGTGTATTACATTACACTGACAGCTATTGCACACATTTCTTTCCAAACTGGATACCCACTACCTTTTGCATCCTGTCCTGTCCTTTATTCAACAGTGCCGTCCCTTTGGATTGATTTAATCGATGTTAAATGAAAAAGAAAGGTCACCAAGGTTACATAAACTGCATTCAGATTTTAATTGTCAAGATTTATTATAATTCAGTTAGCTGTCAGAAAGCAACATTACTTAAATGGAGATGGTTACATGATTGTCATAAATTGGAGTCAGTCATACAGACCAAATTGTCTTTTATGTTAATCTGTTAGGCATCGTTTTTTCTTTTTTTAACCCATGGATGAAATTCCTCCTTCCTTCTTAGTACTTTGGGTTTTGGATGGGGAATAATATGAAGTTGGAATTCACCCCCAAACTCCTGTGCAGCTGGACTATTGGCCACGACTTCTCAGAACCCCTACAATGGGGTCTTAGGCCACTAAGCCGTCATAATCAAGGATCCCACAACCTATTCTTCACCAGCCCCCCATCTATGATGGCTTATTAAGGCCTAGTGTTTATCCCACCCCTCTCTAGCATGCACCTGTGCACTTACCTAACTACCAGGTATGACCGGGCCCTTAATATTTCAGGGCTGGAGCTGTGTTATTATTTCTGTTTCTGCCAACAGAATCAAAATGAAGCACAATTCAGCTAAAAACAAAAAAAACCATGCCACCAGCCCAGATTGTCTGGTCCGACCAATCTGAGCTCTGCTCTACGACTGGGGAGTGGAAGGCAAAGGTGACTTACCCAACCATTGCACCTCCCCATGTTGTCGGCCCAGCCCAGTCTCCAGCACAAACCTGAGTAGACTCAGAGTAGCTCTGATGGGTTCTTGGCTGCTATGGCTGCCTAGGGAGTCTCTCTAACAGCAAAGAATACCCAGCATGCTGTATGCTCCAGCTATGCCCCATCCCCTGGCCACACTCCTAGGATGCTTCTTACACCAGGGACTGTGTGGAAGGTTCTGAGCCTACCCCATTCAGAGATGGTCTGATGCGAAGGCTATTTCCCAGCAGGCAGATCCCTGCCTTTTTGGCCCCTTTGTGCTGTAGGGCTATGGAAGATCAACCCCAACATCTCTAAGTGTCTACTCCGCTGCTGCTGGACTCTTTAAAGGAAATGAATGAAGGGGAAACTTCAACTTTTCCTTACACCCTCCCCCTCCCCCCAAATCCTTCCTCCACTGCTAACCGAAGTGACATGCTCTTCGGACATTGAAACTAAGGCACCTTGCCACATGCCAAGAACCCCTGCACCCATGGCAGGGCATGAGGGAGCACAGGTCCCTTTTTCTGCTAGAAGTAGATGGAGAGCTTCCTTGCCTATCCCTTACTTAGGAAAGCATAGTTCTCCCAAAGCTCCCCCTGTGTTTGATTAGTAAATCCTCTCTTTACCAGGCAGAAGAGTGAAGAGGGAGCAGCAGAAGGAGCTGGTGCTTGCCTGGCAGTTACTGGGTCTTCTTCCCTTCCCAGCAGTAGGCGGAAAAGCTAAAGCAGCTGTCGGGGGGGGGGGGAGGTGGGGGGATGGTGTCCCATCGGGGAGCCCTTTATTTCTCTTCTCTAAAAACACCTCTTTCCTCTTTGCCGCCAACTCCATCTCCTCTACAGGTGGAATAGGGAAGCAGGATACCTCTCCTCCACCTATCTCCCCCCTCTGCAGGAAGAAGACATAGCCAACCTCCAGCTCCCCATCTTCTCTGGGAAATAAGACAGCTAAATAATACAGAGATGTTGCATACACTTCTTTTGAAACATCTTAACTTTCTGAAGTGCAGGGGACACTATTTGTGGGAGGAGGAAGAGGAGAAATCACCCTGCTCTCCACTATGCCACCTGACACAGAGGGGCAGGGTCCTAGGCTGTTTCTGGGGCAGGCCCGGTCCTTGTGCTGTGTCAGGGTTGGGTGCAGCCTCACCGCTGAGTCCATGTCTTGGGGGGGAAGTGGGGGAAAGCTGCACAGTGATCTCCCACCTCTGGGCAGCCAGTGGCCTGTGCTCCCCACTGCCATGCTGGAGCCTCCACATTTATTTGACACATAGAATTTGCAGAATTTTTAATTTTTTGGCACAGAATGTCCCCGGGAGTAAAATGTCAGGTTAGGTCAACCTGTGCTGCTTCTAACTAGAGCTTGGAAGGACATTGTGGAATTTCAGTCACGGCGTATGAATTAACATAGTATTAAGTGTGTTTCACTTGTTTACCTTATGTCTGAGAGTTCAGAGGAAAGTTATATTACTAAATTTGAGAGATCAGATGTAACAACTTCTACAAGCTTCCTTGGCACAAAGAGAGAGAATTCAAAGGGTATTTTAAATTTTTGACAATAATGCTGTTAGACAAGTTTGGAGGTAAAGCTGAAAAGACAGCTGTGCTAATTTTTAAACAAATATTTTAGATTGGTGGACGAGTCAGAAACCCGAGCCACTGGTGGGCTGCATACAAAGTTCTTCTTGTTTAGTCTGAGAGAATTAAAAGTTTCAGAAGATATTTAAAAACAGAATTGAAGTGATAGTTACATACAAGTGCACAAGATGTGGCTGCTTTAAAAAAGTACCACTCAAGCTAATATTATACATAACAGTAGCCTTCAGTTTTTATTAGTTATATGTTTGAAAATCTGTGTTAAAAAACCAAACAAATGAATATGTCAACACACCATTGTAAGACTCAAAGGACAATGGCATAGTTACTCTTAAAAGCAGGACACCAGTCCTATGTTTAAGTGATACAAGAGCTTTAATAGCATGAAGCATGTTTAATTAATAGGACTTCTAGTTGATCATTAAACTTTTAACAAGTGCCCTTGGTATTGTGAAATTGCTGGAGTATACATCTTGTGTACTACAAAGTGTCAGATCTCTGCAGGCCATGCATAATGTTATTAACTCTCAACACAGAAGATTCTACTGTAAAAGCCTGAAGTGCAGCAAGGGGGGTTTCCTTCTAGTTCTGAATGCTGCCTTTCAGTGTCCTTCCCATGTGAGCCTACTGTCTTGAACTTTCACATGAGGGTTCCTGCTCACTTTACCCACCCAAACAAGCCTACAGAAGACATTGTCAACAATGTCAGTGGGACTGCTTGGATGACTAAAATAAGTGGAAAAAAAAAAACAGGAGTACTTGTGGCACCTTAAAGACTAACAAATTTATTGTAGCATGAGCTTTCGTGAGCTAAAGCTCACTTCTTCGGATGCATAGGGTTTAGCCCAGAGAAAGCAAATAAATATTTGTGCTAAGACCAAATCTGCATGTCCTCTGCTAGTATGAGAAACCATTATTAAAATCTTTGCTGATGGTTTGTCTCACAATGGAGTGAGCACTGGGTCTGTCTGAGGAGTGATAAGTGGAAGACAGCGGTGAATGGTGCTTTCCGTTCTCAATGCAGTTTTGAATATCACATTTGAGCTTCCTGATTACCTCCCCAAATTCATCTCTAATGGTAAAGTTACAGGACATGGTCATCACATCATTAGCGGGGGATTAACAGCCTTAAACAAAGAGATTATGCTGCCAAATACAGGAAGAGGAGTTCGACCTTATATTCTGTTAAATGTTTGAAATTACCTCGAGTCTTTGCTTTTCATTAGCAGGAGTCACAGGAGTTAGGCAGGATATGAAAACTCTGAATTCTTGGGGTGAAGGGATTTAAATACAGTTAAGATGCAGCATATGGGTTCTGCTATCTCCATCTCCTGTTCTTTATCCCTGATTCTAATGGACACTCATCAACTTTTCTATAGAAGGTGCTCTGTCAACATTTTATGACCTCTCCAGAAGGGAGCCTTCTATATTAAAGGAACAGTCAACCAGTTTATGATTGATATCCATTTGGATAAATTCATCATCTTACCCTGTTAAAGGAGTTAATCTGAGTTTGAACTTAAATTCATATAATAAAATTATTTTGAATATAAAAACGGATGAACAAAATTAATGAGGGCAGTTTAAACTAATCAGCGTGAAAAGCCATAAAATTCAAGAAAATAATGCCAGCAACATATTCCAGTTTGTTGTCCTAGGACAAAAACCTATTCACGCATATTCACTTGCTTTCTTCCTGTATAAAATTCCATGAAATATTGTTAAATCAAAAGGTATTTTGATATTTTGGTAATTTTTAGTAGGTATTAGAGAAAAAAATTGAGATATTTCTGACTATTTGCATAATTTCTAGTCTCTTTCTTAAAATTCCTATAGTAGGAGGTAAATTGCACTGCATAGATGAGGAGGGTTGCATGTACAAGCAGGATTAAACAAAGACTGTGAATGGCTTGCCAACTACAGAACCAGTTTCTCCTCTCTTGGTTTTCACTCAACTGCTAGAACAGGGCCTCATCCTCCCTGATTGAACTAACCTCGTTATCTCTAGCTTGCTTCTTGCTTGCATATATAAACCTGCCCCTGGAAATTTCCACCACTTGCATCCGAAGAAGTGGGTATTCACCCACGAAAGCTCATGCTGCAAAACGTCTGTTAGTCTATAAGGTGCCACAGGATTCTTTGCTGCTTTTACAGATCCAGACTAACACGGCTACCCCTCTGATAGGTAAAAAGGTACAAGCCTAACTGGGGGAAAAACTGGAGCTGCTTTAATTTGCTGCTATTTGGCCACCCAATTACACCTGCCTATGAGCAAGAATAAGGCCTAAACTGGGAACACATAGCACGTTAGGATAATGAAGATCATATCTAAGTTTAACCCCTTAGAAACTCCCATTCTGCTTTCATTTCTCTACACACTTTCAGGGTGGAGGAGAGCAAATCATAGACTTGAGGGGTGTATCATAAACTATGCCTGGTACTTAACCTTACCCATAATAATAAATAATAATAATAATTGGAGATATGCCAATCTCCTAGAACTGGAAGGGACCTTGAAAGGTCATCGAGTCCAGCCCCCTGCCTCCGCTAGCAGGACCAATTTTTGCCCCAGATCCCTAAGTGGCCCCCTCAAGGATTGAACTCATCCATAACCTCCCCTTGCACTTGCTCAGGGGCACAGTAACCACATGCACCCTTGCAAGATCAAGACCTACATATCACAGGCTTCTTTCCCAGACGCCGTAACCCCATGCCCATACTATACTTACCCTGTGATACAGCTGGATACTTTGTGTCACAGCAGTTCATAAACTTTAAACAAGAGGAACCCTTAGGTGCTAGGACCTTAGCTCAATGAAACTATTGTCCTTTCCTCCTAGTTTTACATAGCAATTTCCTGTCTTATAAAGAGTAATGGAGTGCAAAAAAGAATAATAATTGTAAAGAAATACAGAGAAATCTTAAGCCCCAATCTTTCAGTTACCCATGTGTTTACTTTGCACAGGGTTAGTGCCACAGACCTCACGTGGGAAGTGAAACAGGTGGGTAACTGTGCAGGACCAGGACCAATAATCTGTTAACTGGCAGTGACAGAGAATAATGTAATGTGCAAAAGTGACATTTGTCAGTTTATCACTACAAGCTGAGGTAAGGAAATACAACTCCGAACACTTACAAAGTTACAACTACCAATCAATCACACAAAAGCAAGATTTCCCATTAAAAGGTAGGTAGCCCTCTGAATGCAATATGGTTTTGTGTGTATGGTTTTCTGTTCAAGGCCATTTTTCTATAAGTTTAGTCAGTCTTCCCCCTCTTACGTGATAGAGATGAAGAGTCATAAGTCTGTGTGTTCTGTGAAAAATAATTCTTCATCATGAGGTGTACAGAAAAGAGTCCTCAAGGGACAACATCTGGTCATCAATAATGCTAACATTTGCCAGTTCAGGTGTAGTAGAATGTTTCATATGGTGATCAGGGGGTGTTAAGTAGGACAATAGATTCTTAGAGGAGATTAAATTTGAAACTGTTGAGATAATTGGGAGTGCTGAAAGAAAGTCTCCTCAACGTGGGAATTATTGTATTCCATATATCATGTAAGAGTATATTACTAACGTGAAAAATTCCTATATCTTGACCAGAAAGTAATTTAATACGTAATTAAGATAAAGTGGAAAAAAACCCATTTTGTTCTACAGTACAAGGACTCAAAAATACAGGGGCCAGTTTTATCATCACACCACCTGAAAGCAGCATTTTATCTATGGTACATCTTTATTTTTACCAGCTAATTGATCTGAAAGGTAGTGTTGCTACCATATTTACTGTAGTGGAACTTTTGGTTCTTGTGCCTATGATCAAAGCTAATGCAGGTATGGTTGGGTGTAGTAACCAATTCTTTTCCCTAGTGAGATAAGGTGCTGGGATTTGTTTGCAATCAGTTAAAAGGACAGAATCAAACAGAAGCATGGCCACAGAGCAAATAAGCAGACAGGTCTATCTGTGCATGAGATACAACAAATAGGACAAAAGCTATCTGAGGAATTAGTAGATCTCATTTGTTGTTTATTTTCTACGTTGGCTTTAATGGCTGCTTCTGCTGTTCTGTTAATGCATTCAGTGTGATTATTTCCTAAGCTTCTGGTCTGTTGCTAAGATTTGCAGAAACATATTTACAGATTCATGGTTGAAAGGAGCATGTTACACGCTGACTGATGCTGTGCTAGACACTTTGGAGCACCAAGTTAAGCCAAAGTTTCCTGTACAGTTGAGTGTAAGAGGATGGCCGGAGGCATGGATAGGCCAGAGATGCTGTCTGGATATCACAGCCATATACCAGTTCACAACTCAAACAGACTATTTTCCTCCACTTCTGATGTTAAATGTCTGGGGGTGCAAAAACAAAAAAATATTTTCCTTTTCTTAAAACAAACCCACTTCAACTTCGGTTTTATTTAAATCATTTAAAAAAAAAATCTAATGGGTGGTAGCTACGAAAGCAGACAAGCTTGTAACCAGTCCTTCCCTGCCTATGCCCCTCTCCTTCTGCTTCTCTCTCCACAGCTGCTTTTCTTCCTCTCCCCCTCTCACCACCCAGCTGCCTCAGGGACCTAAGTGTCACAGAATCCTTACATGGACTTTTTAGGGGGCAGAGAGAGAGGGGGAAAATGGAGGTTAAATAAAACATTTATTATAATAACAGGATTCTCTGGTCTGCTACAGTCACTTTGGGCAATGGCTGACAAATAGCCAGTGGAGAGTCCTCTCCTTGTAGGGGATCTCTCTGCTGGCAGAAGTCCGGTGGAAGCAGCCCTGGGCTAACTGCATATCTCCCCATGTCAGGGAGAGGGGAGGCAAGGTGGAGGTATTCTAGAGGTAGAGCTTGGACAAGTTGGGGAGCAGAATTCCACCATGACCGAACTTTCACTGGTGGAAGTTTCCTGAAGTTAGAGCTTCATTTGTACATCTCTAACTTGTGTCAGGGCCCGGTAGCTCTGAACCAGAGAACCAAAAGCAACTCCCTGCAGCCTCCTTTCTCTGTTCAGAGTGAGGATCCAGCTGTAGGAGCTTAAATGGCACGTCAGTTCCTTTTCAATGCATTCACCCACCAGAACTGAAAAACAGCCATTGTCTCAAACTTTGTCAAACAGCTGTTGACATGTATTGGCCCCCAATCACAACTAGTAATGCAGGGATATGGAGGTCACCGGGGTTAGGTACACTGAAGTGTGATGCTATTGGGGTTTTCTGTTAACATTACTACTGGGTGACAATGTAATTAATTGTTTTTCTTAAATCCCTGATCCTGCACGCACCTTTGGGCACGCATAATTTTACAAACATATTTAAAGTGTTTGGTTCAGTCCCATGACACTGATCCTGCAATTTGAGTCCCTCTTAAAAATACCTCCCAAGCTATCAATTATTGCAGCAAGTAGAGGGGGTGCTTATGCTGGCAGGTAGAGAGGTTGTGTAATAGGCTTGGGGAAAGCACTATGCTGATGTATACTATTTCTTTCCCATTTCCTGTGCCTCAGCTTACCTCTCTGCTGTGGTACAGACAAGAGTTTAGTTTTTTCAGGACTTTGCTAGATATTGTATGGAGTTAAATTCCTGTTAGAAGGAAAGTGAAAAAATCTGTAAAGGAAAATTCTGTTACTATCAAGCTCAAATGCAAGATATAATTATGAATGCTTAGACCTATATATAAACTCCTTTAGGGCTTTTCTCTGTGGAATGGTGTCCAAACCCCCTGTTGGCCAAGCCAGCTCCTTAAAATTGGAAAATGAGTAACAGGCCCACAGTCTCCTTTACAACATCAATCTGCAGTTTGCATAGCCTACAGCAACTCTAGTCTTCTCCTGCTCCAGCGGGTCAAGGGAGCCTGCAGGCTAATCCAGCAAAGTCCCTGGAACACAGTTCTTACAGAATATCCTGCTACTCCCATGTGACGGTGCTGCCCGTGGGAGCCAGCTGAGGTCACTCAATCAGGGTGAACTGCAAACAGAACAGGGCAGACAAACCCCAAATGCTGGTGGTTATTTCAATACTTAGATTTACCAACCAGCACAAAACAGCTTCTACAGCACCTCACTGGTCACTTAGAAGTCCAAACCACGCAGTTCCCTTAAAGTGCCCAGCCTCAGGCCTCCGTCCAGACACACCTGTCAGATATGATGATGATTCCTAAGGATCTTACTTCATCATATAAAAGAAAGGGTTCTTCCAATCCCAAAGGATTAGCCACATACCCAGGTTCAATTATAACTTAGATCTTACCCAAAATACACGCTATAGTTAATTCTTATTAACTAAGCTAAAATTTATTAAAAAAGAAAAGAGAGAGAGTGTTGGTTAAAGGATTAATTTACAGACAGACTTGAATTCAATTCTTGAGGTTCAGATACACAGTAGAGATGAGCTTGTAGTTGCCAAAAGTCCTTTTAGAAATAGTCCATAGGTTATAGTCCAATTTCCATATTCAGGGTGGCTCCAGTCAATGACTGGGGATCTCAATCCTTATGGCTTAAGGTTTCCCCCTCTTGAAACCCAAAGCAGATCTGAGATGAAGAAGGATCGTGTCCCAGGTTCTTATACATTTCCAGCAGCCTTTCGGCCTGAGAAAACAATAGGCTCAACTCCTTCTCCCAAACATCCTGGCAATTAGCACAGAGTAATTTACCCATTAAACAGTTCAGATACAGGTTAGCACAACCTTCAAAGAGACACAGAGACAATAATACTATTTTACTCAAGTATCATTATAAATGTTAATATTCCTTTTTTTTTTGATCTTTGAATTAAAACTATAGCAATAGACAAGACTTGTTTGCTGTCATCACAAGACCTGAGCAAACATCTCCCCTACTACCTCTAACAATGCAGACTTGCATTTCAAAGCTCTAGTCATTTACATATCTTCCTAACCAGTCCTTAAGGTTCACCCATGGGTCAGGTCAGTCTGTGAGTTAATTAACTCTTTCTGGCCCTTTCCCCTTTCAATGAGATATTATATCACAGTCATAACGTCACACCCCCAACGCAAAATTGATGCAGGAAGGGATGACACAAACATCACTGACTGCATCCCAAAAGCTCCCCATCCTGGGTTTTGTCTTATTACAGCTTGTATTGGGTTAGAAACCCTGTCACTGCATAACAGAAATGGTTTACCCAGCTCATGTTCAATAACATGATTGAATATTTTTATGAACTCAAGGTAAAACTCGCTTAGAACAATAGTGGATTGGATCCGCTCTGACACACCAGTAACCAAATCTGTCCTCAGCCCCTGAAGCACAGACTGCTCACTCACAGAATCAGCATGGAGACATTCCTGTTCCAACACCATTGTCTTCACAACACGCTGGCCACATACAGCCACTTGGTTATGGGGCTGCTCAACTTTCTTAACAGCTCTTACTCCATCTGAGACCTTTTTAAAGCTACCCACACTGGATCTTTCACAAGGAAAGTCAGTGGATCCATTCACAACAGAAAATTTCTGGCTGTTAGGAACTGAAACTTTCTTAATTAAATCACTTTCACACCCTTCAGTCTCAGTAAACTGCTTGCACAGAATACCATGAGGATTTCTTTCCTTAGCAGCTTCTCTAAGCAACAATTTACCTTTCACAGAAATTTTGCTCTTACCCTTTTCACCCAGGGCTTGCTCTAAAGGAACACTTTCCTGAGCCACAACAGACTCTTTCTGGGTTGTACTTACATCTATGATCACCTTTGGCCCATCAGGCAGATTTCTACACAATTCCCTTTCAGGCCAACTTATAGACTTTCTGGATAACAGGTTAGAAGCATTCTCCTTCCCTTGGCCATGAACAAGTTCAGGAATCTTTTCCTTCTTGCTATAAGTTGTTAAACTGTTAGTAGGTAACACCATTAAATCACCTTCATGCTCTCCTTGTGCCCTGGCTAGGGTATTACCCTGATCAGACAGAGCTGCTACACCCTTTTCCAACCACACATCAGCAACTGGCAAACTACAAGCACCAGAATTGTCTGTTCTCTGGGATTTTGCTAAGACACTAACTGGATGCAACCTAGTTACAGTGCCATTCTCCCCAGCAGACCCAAACTCAGGACCATTCCCTTCCTGGGCTTTAGCTGTATCTACAACCGACTCCGAGACAACTGAATCACCCTCAACCATCACAGGCTGGAAGGCCCCTTCTGTCTGCTTCACAGACACAGAAGAGCCGGAGACACATTCTCCTTTACCAGACACACAGCTTGGGATTTCACTTCCCTTGTCCCAGCACACAGGGCTGTTCACAGACAACTGCTTGGAGACTGGGGTAGCTTCCTTCATAGGCAAGTCAATACCCCCGACCGACATAGGCACATTCCCTCCACTGTCACATTTCTCCACACAGGAAACAGGTAAGGGACAGGGACACTCATCTTCCACTATCCCTCCCTTCCCAAACTGCTGACTAGACAAAGCCATCGGCTCACACGGCTGCCTAGGCTCCTCCAAACTTTTCCTACCAGGCACATTGCCACTCCCAACAGATAAGCTGCTGCTCTTTTCACTACACTGAGCTACTTCCAGCAAATCACAGTTACCCATTTTAGGTTTACTTTTACAAGCTGTACTAGCCACCAATCCATCACCCATCACAGATCTACCCTTTCCTTCCTCAGTTAGGGCTTTCACCTGACCATCTACTTTAATCTGCTTCTGAGAAATATTCTCCTCACCAATGAGATTTTTTTGCTCCTGATCTAATTCCAGATTCACTTCTGAGACATTAGACAGACATTCAGAAACTTCATTCACAGACAAACAGCTATTTCCCACCAGGTTAGAATCCCCCTCTGCATAGCCATAGCAAAACTGGTTAAACGCAGTAAACTGCCCAGAGTAATACCACCTATCAACACAGTTATAAACTGGATTTTCAAGAGGATACAGTTTCTGCTGTTCTTCCCTTGCTTTTTTGACTTGGAGCTGAAGTCTGGCAGTTTCTTGTTGCATCTTCCGGGTCTCCTGTTCCAGCTCCTGTTGCCTCTGTCGAGCTTTTTCCTCAGCAGCCAGCAGCTCCAGACGCCCCTTACGAGCTCTTTCTTCTCTCTCAGCAGCCTCTTTCTTTCTCTTAGCAGCTTCTTTCTTTCTTTCAGCAGCCTCTTCCTCCAGCTGGGCCAAGGCTTGCTTCTCTTTCATTCGAATTTCTGCCAGTTTTTGCTCATGTTCAAACTGCAGGCTGTCCATCAGGGCTTGCAGATTCATTGCTTCTGCTGTTACTTTCTGCCTCACGGTCACTGCTCTTTAACCAACCAAACTCTCAATCCCAAATTTCGAATTTGGATAGCGTGGGGTTCTGACCCAAAGCTTAATTGACCTGGTTCTGTGGATCCTAGCACGACTACGCCACTGTGACAGTGCTGCCCGTGGGAGCCAGCTGAGGTCACTCAATCAGGGTGAACTGCAAACAGAACAGGGCAGACAAACCCCAAATGCTGGTGGTTATTTCAATACTTAGATTTACCAACCAGCACAAAACAGCTTCTACAGCACCTCACTGGTCACTTAGAAGTCCAAACCACGCAGTTCCCTTAAAGTGCCCAGCCTCAGGCCTCCGTCCAGACACACCTGTCAGATATGATGATGATTCCTAAGGATCTTACTTCATCATATAAAAGAAAGGGTTCTTCCAATCCCAAAGGATTAGCCACATACCCAGGTTCAATTATAACTTAGATCTTACCCAAAATACACGCTATAGTTAATTCTTATTAACTAAGCTAAAATTTATTAAAAAAAAAGAGAGAGAGTGTTGGTTAAAGGATTAATTTACAGACAGACTTGAATTCAATTCTTGAGGTTCAGATACACAGTAGAGATGAGCTTGTAGTTGCCAAAAGTCCTTTTAGAAATAGTCCATAGGTTATAGTCCAATTTCCATATTCAGGGTGGCTCCAGTCAATGACTGGGGATCTCAATCCTTATGGCTTAAGGTTTCCCCCTCTTGAAACCCAAAGCAGATCTGAGATGAAGAAGGATCGTGTCCCAGGTTCTTATACATTTCCAGCAGCCTTTCGGCCTGAGAAAACAATAGGCTCAACTCCTTCTCCCAAACATCCTGGCAATTAGCACAGAGTAATTTACCCATTAAACAGTTCAGATACAGGTTAGCACAACCTTCAAAGAGACACAGAGACAATAATACTATTTTACTCAAGTATCATTATAAATGTTAATATTCCTTTTTTTTTTGATCTTTGAATTAAAACTATAGCAATAGACAAGACTTGTTTGCTGTCATCACAAGACCTGAGCAAACATCTCCCCTACTACCTCTAACAATGCAGACTTGCATTTCAAAGCTCTAGTCATTTACATATCTTCCTAACCAGTCCTTAAGGTTCACCCATGGGTCAGGTCAGTCTGTGAGTTAATTAACTCTTTCTGGCCCTTTCCCCTTTCAATGAGATATTATATCACAGTCATAACGTCACATCCCATTGCACTGCTGAACCCCTCAGTCCATCAGTCAGCTGGGCTCCCATTCCTCCTATTTATAAACTCCTCCCTTCTCCCTTGAATTCCCATTGGTTCCACTCTCAGAGTGTGATTCTGGGTGTGTCCTACCAGGCTGCTTGTCCACAACAGAAGTCACCAAACAGCCAAAACATGTTTAGTGCCTACCACACCCAGGTACGCACAGGGCCAGATCCAAAAAGGACTTCGGTACCATGACACTCAGCACTGCAACATCTAACTTTTGGGTGCCTAGAAAAAAAAAATCAACCACCACTGTGATCCACAAAGCCGTGTTAAGTGTTGAGGCTCCCTGTATAACCAATGGGGAGGGGCACCTTAGGCTGCGATTCACAAAGCCAGTATGCTAGGTGGGGAGCTGCCTAAGATAGCCAATGGGAAACATCAAGGAGAGAGGTGTGTGCCAAGCTCCTAGTCTCCCCATGGAGCCCAGCACCTAAGTCCAGGTTCCAGGGAGGTGCCTATCTTTGCTAGCGATCCACATACCAGTGGAAAATAGGCATTCAGCTGCCTAAATTGAGTGGTGTGTGTGTGTGTGTGTGTGGTGGGGGGGTGATCTGGTAGACATGCTCAGAGGCTGCCTACTAGAGCAGGTCTTCAAGTTTACACAAAACAAGGAGGAAGATAGGCTCTCAAGTCCCTTTGTGGATCCCACCCATAGAGTCCCCAAAATAAAACCAAGAAGCTGTATCGTCCCCATTTGTTCTCCCCTTATTTATAGCACTCGATGCAGTGGTGCAAGCATGTGGGTTATATCTGCATCCCACATGCCCTAATTTTTCTTTTTAAATTAATTCATTTTCATTAGCTTATTTGATAAACTGACTAATTTAAAAAAATGTTTTTAGAGAGGGGAATGGCAGAAAATATAGCAGGAGAGAGACCAGATGCCAAGTAGGTGAGGATGGACAAGGCTTCCCCCAGATGAACCCATTATAGAGACTGATGAGCAGAGGCAGTATCAGGGAGGTGTGCATGGGAAGGGCTGTCTCCTACAAGGAGACCCAGTTTTTGGAAGAGTAGGAGCAGAGAAAGGTGGGAGGGGGTTGAACAAGTTCTAATTCTGCTCCGCTAAGTAGTGCTGTAGTTCACCTCAGGCAAACGAGATGGGATCATGGGCTTAGCGCTGATTGCTGGTGTCATGGTCCTCCTTTGATAAATTAATTTATGGGCAGCTCCTAAGTTCTGGAGGAAGAACTGCCTGCTGGAGAGGTGGCCACTGCTGACAGAACTGCATGTCTCTGCTTCTGATCCTTCTCCTAACCGGCTATGGAAGCATGAAACCAGGCTTTTTTGGAGAAATACTTTGAGTGAAATCCTGGCTCCACTGAAGTCAATGGCAAAACTCCCATTGACTTCAATAGGGCCAGGAATTTATCTTTTGTTATTCTGCACATCTATAGAGGCTGCTGCTCCCAGCCATCTTCATTTTGGAGGAAATGTCTGATAAAGAAACCAACATGTGTGACATAACATAATCCAAAATACAAAATGATCAGAAAGATCCCAGTAACTAGGGTGTTCCAGAAGACATTAGGGGAATGAATTGGCCTCTCCCCAGAACACAACCGTTAGTCCCAAAACACAGGCTAGTTGCAAAATTTACATATAATAGGCAGCAACAAGAAAAAGCTTCTCCAAACCCAGGGGAAATTCCAGAATGCAATATAGTAAGTAGGGCTGTCAAGTGATTATAAAAAAACAACAACAAAAACCACACAATAAAACCCCCAAACAATCTCAATTGTGCAATTAAAAAAGTCTCAATTATCACACTGTTAAACAATAGAATACCATTTATTTAAATAAATTTGGAGGTATTGTACATTTTCAAATATATTGATTTCAATTATAACAGAATACAAAGTGTACAGTGCTCACTTAATATTTATTTTTATTACAAATATTTGCACTGTAAAAAACAAAAGATAGTATTTTTCAATTCACTTCATACAAGTATTGTAGTGCAATCTATCATGAAAGATAAATTTACAAATGTAGAATTATGTACAAAAATAAAACTTCAGAGCCTACAAGTCCACTCAGGTCTGCTTCTTGTTCAGCCAATCGCTAAGAGAAACAAGTTTGTTTACATTTACAGGCAATACTGCTGCCTGATTCTTATTTACAATATCACCTGAAAGTGAGATTAGGCATTTGCATGGCACTTCTGTAGCTGGCCTTGCAAGGTATTTACAGGCCAGATATGCTAAACATTCGTATGCCCCTTCATGCTTCAACCACCATTCCAGAGGACATGCATCCATGCTGATGATGGGTTCTACTCAGTAATGATCCAAAGCAGAGTGGACCAACACATGTTCAATTTCATCATCTAAGTCAGATGCCACCAGCAGAAGGTTGATTTTCTTTTTTTGGTGGTTCGGGTTCTGTAGTTTCCGCATTGGAGCGTTGCTCTTTTAAGACTTCTGAAAGCATGCTCCACACCTCATCACTCTAAGGTTTTGGACGGCACTTCAGATTCTTATACCTTGGGTTAAGTGCTGTAACTATGTTTAGAAAGCTCACATTGGTACCTTCTTTGCATTTTGTCAAATTTGCAGTGAAAGTGTTCTTAAAACAAATGCGTGCTGGCTCATCATCCGAGATTGCTATAACATGAAATATATGGCAGAATGCAGGTAAAACAGAACAGGAGACATGCAGTCCTCTCACAAGGAGTTCAGTCACAAGTTTAATGAACACATTCCGCCCCCCCCCCCCCCATGAACATCATCAGCATGGAAGCACGTCCTTTGGAATGGTGGCTGAAGCATGAAGGGGCATACAAATGTTTAGTATATCTGGCACGTAAATACCTTGCAACACCGGCTACAAAAGTGCCATGCAAATGCCTGTTCTCACTTTCAGGTGACATTGTAAATAAGAAGCAGGCAGCAGTATCTCCTATAAATGTAAACAAACTTGTTTGTCTTAGCGATTGGCTGAACAAGAAGTAAGACTGAGTGGACTTGTAGGGTTCATTGTTTTGTTTTTGAGTGCAGTAATGTAACAAAAAAATCTACATTTGTAAGTTGCACTTTCATGATAAAGAGATTACACTACAGTGCTTGTATGAGGGGTGAATTGAAAAATGCTATTTCTTTTGTTTATCATTTTTACAGTGCAAATATTTGTAATAAAATAGCATACAGTGCTCACTTTATATTTTGCATTCCATGTTGTAATAGAAATTAAATACATTTTTTCTACATTTTCAAATATATTGATGAATTTAAATTGGTATTCTATTGTTTAACAGTGCAATTAATCGTGATTAATTTTTTTAAAGCTAATCGCGTGAATTAACTGATCAATTGACAGCCCTAGTAGTAAGTCACTGCCTGCCAGAATCAGAATGATAGAAGCTAGGAGAAAATGTGGTGGTAGGTTTTCTTGCGCTGATTTTTCTAGCTAGCTTGTTCAGCTTGAAATTGAATCAAGTCTGACCGAGTACATTTCAAGTGTTAGTGGAATATTTCCACAGATACCTCTCTGAAATAGGCAGCTATGAAGGCACCAGTTACTATGCAACCTGTACTATTCCTTCCTCTCATAATGAAAATCTAAACTCTAAGGTTGCATCATATACAATTAAATATAGTGGCCCAGATGCCAGCTCCACAAAGGAATAAAGGCTGTGTAGTGCTCAGTTTTGTGTTATCTAACTTTTAGGAGCCTAGAAAAAACAAACAAAAAACCCACAACCAACAAATCACAGGAACACTGAGCCACAAAGCCTGAATTAGGCACCTCAGCTCCTACACAAAGAATGGGGAGAGACAGGTGCTTAAACTGCAATCCAGAAAGCCAGCACGCTAGGCAGGGAGCAGCCTATGCTAGTCAATGGGAGAGGCTGAGGAGAAGGCAGTATGCTCAGCCCCATGCCTCTCTCAGAGTAAGCTGCGCAAGTCAGAGTTGCACAGAGGCGCCTAGCTCTGCTAGTGATCCATGAGCTGTGGGGGAAGACAGGCGTTTAGCACCTGTAGAAAGAGACCCTGTGGGGATTTTTTGGTCCACAGTATGAAAAATGGAATTTTTAGCCATTAGTTAAGAGGCATGCATCGACAAAGACAGAAGCACAAGTGTGTTGCAAAGATGTTTTAACCACCACTTCAGATTATTTCCGTGTTGCATTTTACGAGTATCAGTCACTCCCTCCTTCCCCGCCCCCCACCAGGAAAATAGAACACTATTGTTCAAAAGAGTGACTCCTGATTTTTTCAAGGGCTGGTTTTCAAAAAATTCAAACGGGATGTTGAGAACACTATGTAGAGCTACAAGCACACTGACAAACAAAATAGTTACAGCTGAGCTTGAGTGGTTGTTGACTGGCTAGACAGATAATTTGGGGATTGATCGACACGGGCAACAAGCGTGGTTCCATCTCTGTGTCATGTGGCAAATAAATCTTCATCTTGATTTTGTGCCATAAATGCCGATACGTACTTCACATTGCTAGCATAAGTTGCATCTAAAGTGGCTCTAAGCTATTTTATTAATGAGAATTTGCTTTCCTTCTCCTTGAGCATAGATAACCACAAATACTACGGCACACATGCTAACAGATAAGAGGGGAAGCTATGGAGATTTTTAGCTGTGCACACAACTGTTTAACATGATTTATTCCATTTCCTAGGTCCTTTTGGATGAATGTGAATCAACCAATCCTAGCTTCTTCAATGGCTCGCTGGCAAAAGGGTGCCACTGTAAGATTTCTAGTTGCACAGTGTTTGAGTAGTTGGAGTGGTAGACTGTATTCTAGGGACGGTATCAATAATCCACATTTGGGTAGGGTTTCCTCCCCCCACTCCCATTTTCAGAAGCAACCATAACCTATTATATGCATTATTTTTAAAAAGTTAAATCTACTCATGGGCAAGCTGAATCTCCATGTAAAGTCAACTGTGTTCTAATTTTTCATTCTTAAAACATTTTATTCAGGTTTGCTGAATTTTGTGTACTAGCAAAAGAACGTTAAAAGTCATTGCAGTAAAAACAAACAATCCAAAAACCATAATGTAATGTATACAAACAAAACTGTGGCTATCATAAGGCAAGTGGAATCCTCTGGATGTAGAAAGCTCCATCTCCTTGGTTCCCTGCAGTCTGCTGTTTCCCTGTCTAGCATATTAGGGAAAATTTACAAATGCAGTACATCTGCCCTTAGTAACAACTGGTGGACTTTTAAAGTCAAGCATAGCTAGATTTTCAGGACTACTAAGAAGTGTTGGGAAAGGTATTTCACGGGACGTCTCATTCACTGGTCATGCAAAGACTGTCATTATATTGAATCTCATACCTTCAAGAAATACAATTGGCCAGGGTCATTCTAGAGTAGCAAAGTCTGGACAATTCACATAAATCTGACCCCATGTTTACAAAGAAGCAATTAAGAGCCAGATTCCATGCTTCTTGCTCACACTGAGTTGACATTTCACACTAAAAATCCTGATGACTTCTTTGGTACTACTCACATGAGTACTGCTCAACATCAGTGGAGACACAGAATCTAGCCCAGGGGTTCTCACACTGGGGGTCGGGACTCCTCAGAGGGTCACGAGGTTTTTACATGGGGGGGGGGGTCACGAGCTGTCAGCCTCCACTCCAAACCCCGCTTTGCCGCCAGCATTTATAATGGTATTCAATATATTTAAAAGTGTTTTTAATTTATAAGGGGGGTAGGGGGCTGCACTCAGAGGCTTGCTATGTGAAAGGGGTCAACAGTACAAAACTTTGAGAACCACTCATCTAGCCCTTAATGAATGTATATACTCCACTTATCACAAGGCTGTCTGATACAAGGCTTGTAGATCTCTGAGCTATAGAACAGTAAGTTTTAAAAGCACATTTTAGATACATTTGTCAAATTTTAGTGCCCTTGAGCAAATACTGATTGCAAGGTCTACTGCCATACAAAGGCTGATATGGCTCTGAACCAGATTTGCCATATAAAACCCCCATAGCCCCTGTGCACTCTCTCCTGGACGGAGACTGAAGTATATTGAATTGCTTGCTGTTTTTTACTATTAGACAAGATTCTCAGAGTTGAGACCACTGAATTCACTTCACTCATGGCTGTTGCATATGAATACTCTAAACATGTTTTGTCCTTAAATTCTGAGGAAATAAATATTGCGACCAATTCACATTCAGATCTAAATATCACTATCCTCACACTGAGAAAAACCCAAGCTTGATTGTGCCACTTAAGCCTGGTCTACACTAGGCGTTTAAACCGGTTTTAGGAGCGTAAAACCGATTTAACGCCACAACCGTCCACACTAGGAGGCACCATATATCGATTTTAATGGCTCTTTAAACCGGTTTCTGTACTCCTCCCTAACGAGAGGGGTAACGCTAGTATCGGTATTAACATATCGGATTAGGGTTAGTGTGGACGCTGATCGACGGTATTGGCCTCCGGGAGGTATCCCACAGTGCAGCAGTGACCGCTCTGGACCGCAATCTGAACTCGGATGCAGTGCTCAGGTAGACAGGAAAAGCCCCGCGAACTTTTGAATATTTCCTGTTTGCCCAGCGTGGAGCTCTGATCAGCACGGGTGGCGATGCAGTCCGAAATCAAAATAAAAAAAGAACTCCAGCACGGACCATGCGGATGTGATCGCTGTAAGGGCAGGCAAATCCGTTCTATCAGCGCTCCGTTACAGAAGATGAAATTCAGAACCCTTTTAAAAAAATCTCCAGACAGACGCCATAGCAGGGACTCAGCGCACTGCAGCGTGACAAGCGTAACGGAAAGCCAAAGAATCAAATGGACGCTCATGGACTGGAGGACTGAAGCTATCCCACAGTTCCTGCAGCCTCCGAAAAGTATTTGCATTCTTGGCTGAGCTCCAAATGCTTCTAGGGTCAAACACAGTGTCCGCGGTGGGTCAGGGCATAGCTTGGCAATCTACTCACCCCCCCCACCCACCCCCAGAAGCGAAAGGGAAAACAATCCTCTGACTCTTTTACATGTCACCCTATCTTTACTGAATGCTGCAGATAGACATGATGCTGCAGCCGTCAACACCAACATCCTCACTCCCCCCCTGCCATGGGTGGCTGATGGTACAAAAGGACTGGTAACCGTCCTCGTCATCAGCCTATTGGCACATGGGGCAGTAACCATGCTGACTAGCATCCGTCAGGTCGATCAAGGGCTCCTGGCTCTAATTTTTTATGGTGGATGGTGGATGGTGCAGTATGGCTGGTAACCATCGTCATCATAGCAACAGGGGGCTGAGCGCCATCAGCCCCCACCCTTCATGTGTAAAGAACAGATTCAGTTGCCCCTGGACTAGCAGAGGGATGCTGGGCTTCTCTCCTACACACTGCTTAATGTCCTGTCTGGACTATCATAGCAGCTGGAGGCTGCCTTCCACTCATTTCTCACTAACAAGTCACCATGTCTTTTTATTCCTGCATTCTTTATTACTTCATCACACAAGTGGGGGGACAATGCTACGGTAGCCCAGAAAGGCTGGGGGAAGAACGGAATCAACAGGTGGGGTTGTTACAGGAGCACCCCCTGTGAATAGCATACATATCAAGTTTCTGCAGGATCTGACACAGAGCAGCTGTGCTCTCTGGTTCTATGATACAGTGGTTATCTAGTACACTTACCTATATTCTAGGCAGGACTGATTCTATTTTTAGATACCAAAAAGGAGGGATTGACTCAGGGAGTCATTCCCAATTTTGGCTTTTGCGCCCCTGGCTAAGAGCAGCCAGGGGCACTTATGACAGCAGCAAATGGTACAAAAGGACTGGTAGCCGTAATCATCCTCACCAGTTCCAATTTATGGAAGGGGTTGGATGGTGCAGTATGACTGGTAACCATCTCTGCTGTCATGCAAAAGCATGCTTCTGTGTAGCGCTGCTGAATCGCCTCTGTGAGCGGCATCTAGTACACATACGGTGAGAGTCACAAAAGGCAAAACAGGCTCCATGATTGCCATGCTATGGCATCTGCCAGGGCAATCCAGGGGAAAAAGGCACGAAATGCTTGTCTGCCGTTGCTTTCCCAGAGGAAGGAGTGACTAACGACATTTACCCAGAACCACCCGCGACAATGATTTTTGCCCCATCAGGCACTGGGATCTCAACCCGGAAGTTCCAAGGGGCGGGGGAGGCTGCGGGAACTATGGGATAGCTAGGGAATAGCTACCCACAGTGCAACGCTCCAGAATCCGACGCTAGCCTCGGACCGCGGACGCACACCACCGAATTAATGTGTTTAGTGTGGCCGCGCGCACTCGATTTTATAAAATCTGTTTTACAAAACCGGTTTATGCAAATTCGGAATAGTCCCGTAGTGTAGACGTACCCTTAGACTTGCCCACAATAAGGAGCAGTGCAGAGTACGTCTTGGAGCGCCCAAGCCATGCTTGTTAGTTGCCACTTACTTTCCCTTGCATGACCGGCTAGTTTGAGTGGCCAATGCACAGGGGGCACAGAGCAATAGCCCTGCCTCTTCGTGCCCGAGCTCCTGGGGGAGGAGAGAAATACACCCACCTCATAGAGTGCAGAAGTTGTAATTCTGTCTGATTCTTAGGCAGGCTGCACAATGGGACGGGAAAGGTCTCTTACTCAGTCTATCACTGCTGCCATCTTGGCCAACACACCGAGATTTAAACCCAGGACCTTCAGAGATTAAAACATGAGCTTCTTAGCCTGAGGTAAAAAAGCCAAGGCTGTGTAGCTGGGGCTGTTCGGATTCATCTCTTTTGCAGATCAGGCACAGAAGGGGAACATGTAACCTATGCTTTTCAGTGGGTTATACAAACAGGCTCTGGCCCTAAATGAGTCTGGCCCTAGTAGACCTCACCAGCCTAAGCCAGAAAAGTTAAAAAAAAAAATCTACTATTCTTCTGAGGAGTCTTATTACTACCAATTTCCTCCTTTCTACCACTAATCCCACAACATCCCTTGCCTCAATATTCGCTCCTGAGAGATTTTACCACATATCCCATTTACATACAGACATCAGTATTAATATAACATTGTATCTATACAGAACAGTTGCTATAGAACTGGAGGTGCAAGGGAGGAATTGGAGAAGAGAGAGGCAGAGCCCTCACACCATGGAATTAAAACCAAAATTTGATGTCTGCCTGGGAGGTTCAGGATTTCACAACCCTCTGGAGACTAATGACTTGAGGTTAAGGAAAATGGAGTAAAAACAATGCAAATATTCCATGTGGACTGGAGTAAAGTGTGTCAGGTTCTTGCTTGTGAAGCCTACAAGATAATATCCCAGACCAAGCCAGGGGGTGCAGCAGCACCCCAGCATTCCTAGTTCCAGCACCTATGTCTGCCCCCATTGGAGTAGCTAGAAATAGCATAGGATCTAACTATGGGGTAGTGCCTAGCCTCCTCTATCCACCCTGAAAATTAGTACTCAGGAAACCTCTCCATCTTTGCCTACAATGTAATTAAGGATATGAAAATTAGAGGTCTGTAGACCTTGCTTGTGTCATGGACCGATTTAAAAACAACCACCAAAAACATCATTTATCAATAGGGAGGGAGCGAAGGAGGGATGACCCTCTTTTCTATAGGCTCTCCTCCTGCCATGTACTGGGAATCAGGAGATGTCTGTGCAATTGGGGTGGTCCCCTTGGTAGTTTCTGCACATGACCAAAAAGGCCTAATCAGCCAATCGAAACATAGTTTTGGACATTCAGGATTGCCTGATTTTCAATGGTGCTGTGCATTCACAATTACCTTTCAAGCTAGTGAGACTTGTGAGATCTTGGCATCTTTGAAAATTGGGCAATTATAGTCTAGTGCCAGACTCTAACACACATTAAAAATGGATTGGGGGGGGGGGGGAACAAACCAAAACACCCAGCCCCCATGCCCACTCCACAAATCCAGGCACTGAACTATTTTAATACAACAAACTAAAAAACCCAATATGTTGTAACTAGCTTTCAGTATATAGTGAAAATAGAGATATTTCTGACCTAAACCAGTCTTCCAGTACTTAGGCGTTTGTTGGATTTTGATGTATGCTCTATTCTGTCTACATCCCTCACATTAATAGCACTCTTTGAAGAGAATTTAGTGGCAAAAGCACCTGGGTGGGCAGCACTAGAAAACAAAGTCCTCTTTTCACCCACAGAACAGGGAGAGGATAAGCAGTGACAGCACAAGCTTTTCCACGCTGCCAATGAGCATCAGCCCTGTTATGCTGGGAACATGTAGCCTGACAGATGCTCAGACTTCTACTCCTCTGGCTGCTCCCCATGAGTCTCTAATAAGGATATGAACAATGAGCAATTTAAATTCAACTGATGTATTGACAAGACACCAAACCCTAGGGTTAGCTGACCCCTCAAAGTTAGCATACATTCTCCACACAGTTATGAGCAGAGAGTCCTGGTTATTCATGTGAATACAATGACTGACCAATCAATAGTTAAATATCCCTGCAGGTCCGTCCATGCTGCATTGCAGCATGTCTGATTGAGACTCTCACAAGGCTACCCTAGTTTTAAAGAGCAGTAATCGGTCAAATCCTGGTTGGTACAATTTACTGCCTTAAATTCAGGCTGCACTATTGCCTGTTTGCCTTCCCATGACACCTATAGGACAGCCAAGCTGTTTCCTATACTCCCTCAATGAATCTCATTTTCTCGGCCTCCTTGGTCATCATGTACCTCCCTCACCACCTTCCACTCCTGCAAACATTTCTCCCACATTTAAAGCCACAAAGAATGAACTCCTGTCCTCACTGAAGCTAATTAGGGGTTTATCATTGACTTCAATGGGGCCAGGACTTCACTCAGAGTTATGTTTTCTGCTTTGTACTATGTGTCTGTGGTGCCTAGAGTTTATGCTCTTTGGAAGTTCCCACATCCAATCAGGATGCTACTCTTGGCTGCATCACCACTGCAGTGAGTGGGTGGATGGTAAATCATCAGTGGGGAGGAGGGCAAGAAGGTATTTCCATCTCAACACCCATTCTGTGGCCTTTCTTCTGAGATTGCCAAAGAAAGTACCAATTATGAGGGCAATATGGACATATTTCTACTGTGAACTAATTGTTTCACAGCTGGTTGTGTCAATTTCAGACCCAGGGTCGGTGCAACCACTAGGCAAACTAGGCAGCCGCCTAGAGCGCCAAGATTTGAGAGCGCCAAAAAGCGGTTCCCAAAATGTCTGGGATGCTCACGTGGCCCTGGCTAAACGTGAAACCCTCTTCCCGCCGCTGTGCAAGGGGGCGCTGTGGCTTTGATCAGCTCCGGCTGCCCGGGAAGTGATGTCATTCCTCCCCCGGCCGCTGGGGGCGCTGCGCTGCTCCCTGCTGCTCTGGCTCTGCCTCTGCCCCAGGGCCCCGACCAGCCCCGCCCTCACTCCCCCGAGCTCTGCAGCAGGGCTGGGCCTGCATGCACAGAGACCTGACCCCAGCTGTGCTGCCGGTGAGTGCTGGGGGGTGGTTCCCCCTGCCCTCCAAGCCACTCCCTCAGAGGCCTGGGGTCCCCCCCCACAAGAGGCCTGGAGCACCCCCTCCCCCATGGGGCAGCTGCGTAGGGCCCCAGAATATCTAGGGACGGCCCTGGTACCCACCATCCTGCCCGCAGCCAGCCCCACACTCCTTGCCCTGCCCGCAGCGAGCCCCTGCTGTGTCCCCTGCCCTGCCCACAGCGAGCCCCACACCCCCTGTCTCCAGCCAACCCCTACCGCACCCCCCTGCCTGAAGCCAGCCAGCCCCACACCCTGTCAGGTTATTCATTTATTTTCATTAAATATGTAGACTAAATAATGAAATTAATAATTTTTCAAGCTGAATGTTTATTAATTCTAATGAACAATAACATATTATGCAGTATTCATTTTTGAAAGTTTATAATCGATGCTCTGGGGGGAGGGGAGGGGAGGGATGGGGGTGGGGGGCGCAAGGTGGAAGTTTCCCCTAGGGTGCAAAATATCCTTGAACTAGCCCTGTCCAAACCCCATCTTTACACCAAAGACCTTAGAGAAGATCAGTGAAATAATCCTTTGGGATACAACCCAAGCTGGACTCATTTTGTGTAAAGTGCAGGTAAGAGAGGAGCTTTAGGTTCCTCCCATACTCTTGCTGAGCCCAATTGTTTGTTCCTTTCAGCCCTAGTGACTGGTTTACATTGACCAATGTTTTTAAGGGCATCCTTGAGAGTACAGGGCTGAGAAATTTACTTTTTTAAAGAAATGAAATGAGAGGTTCTCCTGTAAGTTTCTACTTCCCCCACAGTGGGCTCCCCCGCCCCCCGAGCTGAAGGGCAGTTCTTCTGTGTTGTGATCTAGACATGAGATGGTAATGAACTTCCATCACTTGTAACCCAAGCTACATTTGTCCTTAATTTAATGAGTGTCATGAGTGATCCAAATGTTATACTAAAACTTATTTTGTGAAGAGTGCTAAGAGCTTCATAATGGTACATCCCCCCCCCCCCCAAAACAACCAAACAAAAAAACCCCTCAAACAAAATAAAACCTTGCTGCACTACAGCTGAGGATTTCCTTGCTCTGACTAATGGAATCAGTGCAAACCCCAAGGAGCAACGATGGTCTGGCATTTCCCCCCCTCCTTCATTTGTATTTGGCCAGTTTCAGTCCCATGGGGCTATCCTCCTGAGAGTCCACTGAACAGGCAAAAAGGTGCCAACTAACAAACGCTTTCCCTTTATAGAATGTTTGTGATGAAAACGGCGTGCCTGGAAGCATGCTACTAATAGGGGTAGCCAAGCATTGTGGAAGTCAAGGTTTTGTGAACCTGGCAAAATATTGCTGAAGTTCGCAGAGTTCCAAAATTATTTTCAGTTTGTGACTCTTCTTTGCCAACAATTAAAATCCATGGTTTGTTCCCCCTGAAGGCAATCCGCATTTTTCCTAGCTAAGGAAATATTTGAGTTATTTCATGGAGAGAGCAGACACCGCCCTCTCCCCTCCCCCCCAAAAGCTAGAATAGTACAATTCACCATCTGCATAAGGCCTGTGCTAAATGGCTAATAATCCCTAGCTACATCACAGCAGTGTTGTGAGGTCCAGTTAGTTGACATCTCTAAAGCACTTTGCATATGCAAAGATCTCTACCAGTGCTACATAGTATAGAATAGAATAGAATACCAGGGTTGGAAGGGACCTCAGGAGGCCATCTAGTCCAACCCCCTGCTTAAAGCAGGGCCAATCCCCAACTAAATCATCCCAGCTGGGCTTTGTTAAGCTGGGCCTTAAAAACTTCTAAGGAAGGAGATTCCAGGTCCCTAGGTAACCCATTCCAGTGTATATAGCCATGTATCAATTTCCCCCCCCCCCAATTGAATTTTTTCACCACTCTTCTATGCTACAGTCTAAACATATGGACAAAATACAAAGGAGGGTATTAAATAGAGAATCTTTGTTTACAGGTGGTTTACAATATCTATTTCAGATGGATGGGTATTAGACCTTTCAGGTAACATAGACTTTCAAGTTATAATGACAAAGGGACAGTCCTCTGTGGTGTAGGGTATGAAAGCAACAGATAAAGACATTTAGTCCATGTGGTGATATAAATTTAGTAAGGATACATGGAGCAAAAAGATATATACATTTTTTTTTTTAAAAAGGGGTTGGGGATATTAATTACATTGGGCCAGATTTTCATGTTCTTACTCACGTTGGATAACACCATACTGGACAAGTAGTCTAATCGATTTCTATGGGGCTACTGGTGGCCTAAGATACTACTCAAAAGGAGTATGGGTGTTTGGCAAAATGGCCACCCTGATGCTCCTTCTCCTGGCTGGTTGTGATACTGAGGCAACTTCTACTTCAGTTTCCCCCACTTTCTTTTCATCTACTTCAGCCATAGACGTGTCCTGGCCCTCTGGCCAGACCACTTCACAGAGTCCAGCTCCTTCCAGCCCCACAGAGTCCTTTATCAAAGGCCAACAAAAATTGTATACAAACCAAGTCTTCAGTCCCATTGGGCTCAGCAGGCAGTCACCTCAGTGCAAACATGCCTCTATTTCTGTGGCTGCTGCTACTCCCTGGTTCAATCCCTCCCCTAATCCAGGGGCTGGGACACTCCTCCCCTTACACAGGATTTCTGGCAGGCTCTCAGTCAGATCACCAGCCCACCCCAGGGAAGCCTAGCTGGTTTCCCCACAGCTTCTTTTCAGGCAGCTTTTCTCCTCTCCCCAGCTGAGCTCACTCAGTTCTTTATGGAGACAAACCCTTCTCTCCCCCACATAGGCTTTATTTCTATTAGTCCTGCCTCCTGGGGCATCCAGGCTGGTTAATTGGCCTCTCAGGCCCATATTAACTCTTTCCCAACCTGTGTGATGTAAATGCCCCATCACAGGGTGACAGAATCTGGTTGTTACTAAATCAATAGGGAAATGTAAAGAGCCTTTTAAAGAAGCATTTTTGCTGTTAGACTCTTCTGTCGGGTTTTAAAAACATTCCAATGTAATGGAGTAGGGTTCAAGACAAAATGATTGTTTTCTGATGGGTCAAAAAATGAAACAGAGTTGAAATGTACTGCTTCTGTGTGCTAAGCGAGAGGGGCTCTAAAGTACAGAAATGATGAACTACAGCATAATGCCATCAGTCCTGGATTTGCGTACACACATATAAACTCATTCCCAGAAAGCCATAAGGTGCCATTCAAATAATTATTTTAGTAGTGTAGCATTCTATAGTGAGCTGCTCAGCATATGGCAAACTCACCAGATGTCTATAGCCAGTGTTCAGATGGTAGAGAAAGAGAAAGAAAAGCCATTACATTTTTCGGCTGAGCACACTCAAGGGGGCTAAAGTGGAGCCTGGTATCTTGTTTGTCAACCTGCTGATTAGCTAATGTGAAACACAGGCCAGTAAGGTGTAGGAAAAGTAAGATTTTTGTGGCACACTGGAGCCTGAACACCAATTCCAAAGAAATTACACACACCCACCGTCACTAAATATTTAGCTGAGGATCTGTCCTGGTCGCACAGCAGCCTGACTGCCCACTGCCACGTGGGGGCTTTGGGTTGGGACCGAAGCTCAGGATTCCACTGGGCAATTAGAAACTGCCGGACTGTGTCATGGACGTGATGGCCTTGATGTCCTGGAGGAAGTGTGTCGGCAGCACAGCTGCCAGCTGATTCATGGGCAGCAGCTGCAGATGGAGGGCTGCTTCCTGCCCTCCCAGCTGGAGGGAAACAATCATGAGAGGGTCCCCAGCAGGGAGGGCTGGGCTTCAGAATGAAAAGCTGGATTCTAGCCTATAATCAGACACTGGTAGAGATACTGTGAGAAAACTTCCTTCCCCAGATGGGAAAAAAACTCAAAAAAGCCCTGCTCATGGGATTAAAAGCAAATACTGCTCCTGTAACAAGTGCACAGTACAAAGAGGAGCATTTGAGAATCAGGCCTGCTGGTCTCCTGGAGTGTAATTTGATACCTAGAAGTACTGAGTAAAATCACAATGAAATTTCCCCCCCCCCCCTTAATGTGAAGGATTCCTCCTGCTCCAAAGGCGGGGAGGGAGAAAGCCACGGGAGGGAGAAAGCGACAGGAGGGAACACAAAGCAGAGAGTGAAGAATCACACCCTTGAGCAATCACATCAAACCCTGGAACAGTGGTTTGTACTGGCAGGGTGCCGGCTGAGAAATACAACAGGTTTTGCTGCTTGCCAACACCAGTGGGCAGTACCGTAAGACAAACAGAGACAATGTTTTACAGGGGAAACCTCTCTCTTCTCTATAAAAACAAAGCGGCAATGTATGACAATTTGCAGCACAGCCATCTATTGTGGGGATCTGCTTTGATTCCCAAACTACAAAAAGAGAAGAAAGGGGAACAGAGTGAATTTTCTTGTCCCCCTGAGTACTGCTTGAACAAATCATGGTGCTTGAAACACTACCTTCTGTTTCATAGGAATTCTGGGTGGGCTACAAAATATTTGGTGGAAGGTACACGTATGGTTAGAGATGGGATGGTAAGACAAGGATTTGGTTTTGTAAAATGTGTGGTTTTTATGGACTTGTTTGGAGTTTGGTTATATAAAATCAAAAGCAAGGATGGCTGTGTTCTGAATCCTCTTTTATCTCAACCACCGAGTTTGCATGGGTAAGAATGAACAGAGGTATGTCTGTTTGAGAGAAAAGATTTCAGTTATGGCCCTGTCTAGTGATAAAAAGAGCTTTCTAAAACTTATATCCAGCCGCTATGTGATTGTTTTTGTTTATCTTCCCAGAAAGCAGCCCTTTGATTATAAAACTATAGGTCAAATTGGATGAGTGGGAAAGATATTTTGGAGATTGATGAACATGTAGAAAACATTGTGCAGTTCCTCAAGTTTGATATTCTATACTAGGTATGCTTTAAAGATACACACTAAATAATTATGAAAGGCCTACTTTGCAAAAATGCAGAATATGCTGAGTTTGAATCCCCCAGCTGCCCAGACACCAAATTTCAATACAATACAAAAATATAACATGTTTACTCATGCATCTGAAGAAGTGGGTATTCACCCACGAAAGCTCATGCTGCAAAACGTCTGTTAGTCTATAAGGTGCCACAGGATTCTTTGCTGCTTCTACAGAACCAGACTAACACGGCTACCCCTCTGATGTTTACTCACAAATCTCAGATACCAAATCTTAGCCACATTCCCATGACTGCTGACCTTGTGATAAACCCCTCCCTCTTCCTTTAATATTAAGTATTTCTCCAAGAATTTGTAATGCCACATGAAATAATGTCAGCTGGTGACTCCCAATAATGCATGATTTCTTGTGTGTCTTAAGATTTCCCCTAGACAGTATTCAATTAGGCATCTTCTATTCTGCTGTTCATCAGGCCTATCAAGATTTCTGGTGATGTATGAGGAGTTTTAACTTTTTCTCTTTGTGCCACTGAAAGAATTTGAATTTTATTTGTAAAGAGCTCTCTGCCTATCTACCTACATACATGACCCTCATTGCCATATTTTATGAGCGGCACCATTCTTACAATGTCAGATGCTGGGTTTGTTCCTATGCCTGCTGCTGTCTGATGGTAAATCTACACTGTAATTAGACACCTGCAGCTGGCCTGCGGCTGTTTAGTTGCAGTGTAGATGTTTTGGCTGCAGCCTGAGCTGTGGGATTCTCCCACGTCGCAGGGTCCTAGAGCCCGGTCTCCAGTGCAAGCCTGGACATCTACACTGCAGTTAAACTGCTCCATTGCCCGAGCCCCAAGAAATTATCAGCTGGCATGGGCCAGCCACACGTTTTCAATCGCAGTGTAGACATACCCCTAAAACAGCATTTTTTCTGCTCCCATATTCTTATGTTGGAGTCTGCAGCCCAGTGAATAGAAAACAGACTCAAACAACATTTTTGCCAAGAGAGGTTCATATAAACTAGAGCTGGGCAAACCTTCTTGAAAAAAGAACTGTCTGTACCAGGCCTTTCTCTCTAACCTGAATCAAACCCAGATTAAACTTTCCTTTGTCAGTCTTCATTTTCTTGCATCTCTGCAGTGCTGGGTGGTGGCTGCACTTTGTAACACACGTGCTGAAACACTGACATTTTCTAGGAAGATGTGGAAAAATCATAAGATTTCAAGCCAGGTTTTTTTTTCGGAATCTGGATGTCTGAATAGTTTTGGATGAGTTTCAGATAAGCAGCCAAACAAACACAAATGTTTAGATTTACTCATCACTAATTTTAACTTGTTCAAGGGCAAGGCTCAGCAAACAGGAGCTGATAAAGTTGATTGATATCTTACTATTATCTTTAAATTAAGGGCCTTCTTCCACTTTAAAGAAGTGGAATTTTGCTGCCATTGATTTGTTAAAGGAGCTGCATAACTGTCCTCTGAGATAAAGGCACAGACATTCAGTTTGCATTAGAGAGGCAGTAATGAAAATTTAGGCCATTGCAGAAAAAAAATAATACAACTTCCTCTGGGACAGGGATCAGACCCACAAGATACAAGGCAGTCTAAGGCAGATTTTCAAAAGCTGGTCTCAAATCTTGCACCTGCAAATCCGGTATTTAGAAGTTAATTTTACTTTAATTGCACCTGCAAATAATTGCTGGTGTAAAAATAGAGGTTAAGGCAAGTAGGAAATTTACCTCTGAAAAAGAAAAGTTTGAGAGCTCTGGGATTTCCTAAAGTGACCAAGGAGACAGAGCTCTGATCCTTATCTCACTTACACATGTGAATCAGGAGCAATTCCAATGGAGTTAATGGAATTTTACTGATGTAAAGCCAGCATAAATGAGAGCGAATCAGGCCCTAGCTCTTTCTGGTCAGTTGATTCTAAAATTAACACTACACTAATTCAATGTGTACATTCTTTGTGGCTTTGATAGATAGCATGGCAGTTACAGCGGAATGATCCTTGGCCCATTCGCTTGATGTATACGCCTTTTCCGAGAGTTTCCAAATATTCTTCCTTTCAAAGGAATGGTTTTACAGAGAGAAAATCTCCATAGTGTTAGTGATTTGTCCTTTCCTTGTTCTACCTAAAAACAGGTCTTAAAAGAGGTCACTTACTGCTCAAGGAATAGTAGGAGAAAATTCAGATGGCTTGACCCAAGAAAAAGCATAGACCAAAATTCCACAAAATACAAATGGTATGTGATGGTACCACAATGTTTACAGAATTAGTAAAGCCACAGCTGGCTTCAGCAAGAAGAAATGGACAATGTTTCTTAACTTCTTTTGTCTAATACTATAGACATGAGGCTGTCAGTGGAGCTACCCTGATTAACACTATTTGAGAAGCTAGCCTATGGAGTTTCACCTAGTTGATTGTGAATTAAATCCCAGCCTCACTAGCTGGGCTGAAAGACACCAACGACCAGGGACAGCCTCCTCCTATCATTGTTTTTTAAATCTCAGAAATACTAGATCAGGTGCAGTCATGACTTTCTGCCTCTTTAGTTTGGACCATTCTGGCTTGTTACAGTTGCCAGGCGGTTGCTTTTTACATTGTACCAGGAACTCTTAATGGACAACCCTCTTTCCTCTTGACTTGGTGTGTGAGAGGACTATGAAAAAAGCCCCACTGCTGCCTTTTTCTCCGGACTGTGTTCAATTCTAGTGGATCTAATTAGCATGGTTGTACAGGACAGGGGGCCTTAAACCTTGGGCTCAGTTAAATTGTGCTTGACCCAGGGCCAGAGGAGGATATAAAGGTACATGCACATCCCCTTTGCATTCCCCTCACTCCAGGGACCCCAGAGGTCTGTTCAGCTCCCAGTATACGTTGCAGTAGTCTCTGGGCAGCCATCCTAGTTTATGTCAGCTGTTTATAGTGGCAGATCACTTCCAAAGCATAGCAATACTCCCCCCATGCCACATTTCCCTGGATCACGCCAAAGACACGCCCCTCAGGGAGCCATACAACATCTGGCTGTACAAGCGGTATTGCAGCTGGGGCTTCCCTAACAGTGCCGGAAACCTCAGCTGCCCTCTGGAGGCAACTTTCCAGCCCTTTTTTTGCCCCAAAGGAGCAGATGACATGATCTGGCCTAATTTTGTTTCCTCTGTTTCAGGTACAGACAGTCCTAGCTTAACAAAATGGCCCCAGCAAGAAGCTGAAGGCCCTAAATTCTTATTCCACCTATCAAGAACTTGATTTACTTTCTATTTGACTATCCAAATTAGTGGAAGTATCATTCAGAACATGCTCTCGCTGCCTTTGTCAGTATTTGCTTTGAGGAGTTTCACTGTCCTAAAGGAAGAAGGCGATTTGGTGTGCAGTATAGGATATTTACCATTATTATTCATTTATAGAGCACATAGGTGTGAGAAAACAAGTTCTTCTAAATTACCATGACTGGAGGGACAAACAGGGATATGATTTGCACATGCAATCCTAACAAGGGATGGAGGATAATAGAGAGCAGTCTTTGGTCTTCTCTGTTGTCAAGAGTGTTATGGAGACTTGGATCCCTTTGTGGCCGAGAGCCCAGATGATGAATATGGAGACCTACACTGTCCCAGGCCTCAGGAATCTGTTTTTGTTATGTCTCTGGCAGCTCACAATTAATTGCTTTTCTGATCATGACCAAATATTGAGACTAGATGTGGACTCCCTGTGCCAGCATGAGGAGACATTAGCAGTTCATATCCAAATATCTGAAGGGAAGCATCAAGAGGATGGGGGAGGGATAGCTCAGTGGTTTGAGTATTGGCCTACTGAACCCACAGTTGTGAGTTCAACTCTTGAGGGGGCCACTTAGGGATTTGGGGCAAAATCAGTACTTGGTCCTGCTAGTGAAGGCAGGGGGCTGGACTCAATGACCCCAGGGTCCCTTCCAGTTCTAGGAGATAGGCTATCTCTATTATTAAAGGATGCTACTAACACCAAGGGACGCACTAAGATGGATGCTGCAGACATATTTATCCTCCTAGGTACTGAAGAATCATGTTACTTAGATAGTAAACTCTTTGGGGGCGGGGAGAGTTTTTTGGTTCTGTTCTTGTTCAGTGTCTAGCACAATGGGGTCTTGGTTCATGACTAAGGCTCCAAGTTGTTACAGTAATACAAATAATAATGTGCATTTTATTTTATTTTATTTTCTATCAGCATTCATTTCCTCTGTGTATTTGTTTAGTTGTAAAATAATGGTCATCGTAAATGCCATAGAAACCTAGTTAGACATTCTGCATACCTGTCAGTAGGCTGGGAGAGTGAATGCACTTTAAAATCTCATGAGCAAGCATTGTGTCCTAGATCTGAGGCAAGTAATGCAAGTGCATGTCCATGGGATTTCCTGTGACCCTCTTGAAAAACTGAAAGTGACAAAGAGTTTCATGTCTTGTCAATGACACTGAGAGCATGACCATCCTCCTCTTCTTCATATAGCTGAGCCCTCAAGGTTGTAGAGGTTGAGAATGGTGCACTTGTCCAGGTGATGTTTAAATGGATGTCAGCCATTCTGGCTAAGTAAGCTTGGCATTGTCATCCAACGGCACATCTCTTTCTGTATTTTCCCTCAAGGGTGAAAGCACTCTCAGGGTAGCCTGGAAGACAACAGTAGGTTGGTGAAGTTTGAGCAGTTTGTGACTTAGGAGGGAGGCTGTCAGGCAATCATTAATAAACAAACAAATGGCCCTCCTGGGCACCCCCTTATGGTCTTCCTGCAAGTGACCCCTTCCCTCAGTGTTCCTTTTGAGTATATCTACATGGCAATTAAACAGCCACAGCTGAACTGGGCCAGATGACTTGGGCTCAGGCTGCAAAATTTCTGTGTAAATGTTTGGGCTCGTTCTGGAGCCTGGGTTCTGGGACCCCATGAGGAGGAGGGTCCTAGAGCCTGGTCTCCAGAAAATGTCTGCACAGCAATTTTTAGCCCCGCAGCCTGAGCCTTGAGACCCAAGTCAACTGACCCAGGTCAGCCACAGCCGTGCCATCGGCCTTTTATTCCAGTGTAGTTGTATCCGTTGAGTCCCCAGTAACTTCATACATGCTTAGGAGGGGCAGAGCCTCCTAAAATGCCCTAGTTCTCAACACTTAAAACATTTTGGCTGGCCTTTCCACCACCCTAGGAGCACCTCTTCCCCAAGTCCACTCTGAGCGCTCCCACTGCCAACCAGGACACCCCACTTCCTTTTGTCTAAGCTTCCCACATTAAAACACTGTAAGTCCTTCCTCACCTGCTGGCGTCAGTGATCTCTCTGCCAATGCTGCTGGGCCCACTGTGCCTGCCACCTGCTGCTGCTCCTGCAGAAGGATTGTCTGCAGCCACTGTAGCTGCTCAGCCAATACACAAACAGCCTCCTCCACTCTCTGCATCCCAGGCATCCACTTTCTCTTCTTGACATGAGGGGGTCTGCGGGGTCCTGCCAATTACACCAATTGTCATGGGGTGGCCACCACCTAATCATGCCTTTATGGCGGGGGTGCTTCTGCAGTGCCTCATCCCTGCTTTACCCTTCTTCAGAGCTCCTTAAACAAACCCTGCATGGTCTCTCTCATTCAATCACAGTCCTTCTTGGGGTCAGGTTTCTTTATTTATAACGTTCCAAAAGAACCCCCAAGCCCAAATTAATCTGCCACCCAGCCGTAACCTGGGCACAGCCTCTTCTCCCTGGGGCACTCTTGCAGCTGAGTTTTCTTCCCTAGCTCCAACACCCTTCTTCAGGGTCCACTGCAGGAGACTCTCGTTCCCTACAGCTTCACTCTACAGTTCCCCTTCTAGCTCTGCTCTGACTGAGCTCCCCCTGACACTTTATAGCCCAGGTGCAGCCCTGACCCCTTAACTGGCTCAACTGGGAGCACTTGCTCTGACACAGGGGTGCTGGGCCTATTTCAACTCTGTGACACTAATAGTAGGACAGTGACTGTCCCTGGTTAACAATGTTCACATTCCTTCACCATATGAAGATCATGTACACTTACGTGCATGGATCATAGGCACTTATATGGGTATTGAAGTGAGGGAATCCAATGCCACTGGAAAGTCTGTCGTTGACTTCCATGTGCATTGGATCAGGTCCTGAATTTGTAACGCTCACATACGTCTACAGATGTGGTCCTATGCCGTATAGCAGAAGTTTTCCAACTCTGGTTCATGGACCACAGGAGGTCCATGAGAACTTGCTGGAGGCTAGAGGCAAGCTGCCTTGTCTCATAGTGCTGGTTGCCTCTTATTTCTAGCTGCTAAATTACATTAAACACTTTTCTAATGTCACTTTTCCACATACGCAATTTCTGTACTTGTCTTAGGGATGTAATTTGTCCATGAATTTGAGAGGAAGTGGCAATAGGAGCAGTTTTCATTAGACAATCTCTCTATTAAAATGTAATACACACCATGGACAAATCCGAGAACCCCAGTAATACTGCATGCACTCCTAAGGGAATGAGTACAATCACCTGCTAAAGGATTTTATTTGCTCAAACGATGTGTTCTGCAAGACAGGACTTTTGAACCAGTTTTTGGGTTGCAGCTTGTTGAAAGTGACTTGATACCTTAGTGCACACAATGTCAACCTAAAGGCTTGTCTACATGAACAGTTCGCTAATGCGCCGAGCTAGTCCTGTTTCAAAGAGGAATAGATCCAAGTGCTCTACCACAGTGTTAACGCACGGTGGTGGGTGCATACAGAGAATTAATCCACAGGAGGGTAGATTCATACTCAGCTTGCCATGAACTAATTGTTCATGTAGACAAGCCCTAAGTGATGAACACATATAGAGGCATTCAGGAGCACCAGCGTGTGCATATTATGGAGAAGATTCATACCCAGGAATGCCAAAATGGTTGTCTATGTGCAGCTCCTTTGCCTGGGAATAAGAGCGCATGCCATCACTACTTTTGATCAGAGCTGGACTGACTTTGAAAATCAGTTGAAATGAAGAAGAAAGTAGGAACTCTGCTGTTTGTTACCAAAATCAAACTGACCCCAGTATGATTATTCCTGCTTAATCTTCCCTAGCAATATAGAAAAGGTAAATCTACCTACTTAGCTAGATATTTTAGAGTTTGGTACTGCTGCCCATCATATAGCATCTGAGCACCTTCCATGTAAAATTGATAACAATTGCAGGGTCCCTAGTGGATTTCATGGAATCTGCAGCACTTCCTATTTGGGGGTAAAGCCTCTGTTTTGGGTAGGGATTTTAATTTTGATTTTTTTTAGATTTCATTAACTTACTTCTGAAAAATATCTATGAACTGCAGGTGTTGTGTCCAGGCAGTATTCTGCGTTTCCCAAAGAAACTTTTTTTTTTTTTTTAAAGTTGATTTTTCTGAAAAAAACCCAGTGCTCAAACAAAAGACAAAGCAATAGGAACAAAGAAGATCTAATGGCATTAGATAATTATTGCCTCAACTCAAAATGCATATTAACTACTTCAGAGAAGATTGCTGCTATTGGGCCTCACTCTTCCTTGTCTCCCTAGGGCCCCTGAATCACTTAGGACATAGCTCTTTAGGGGCCATGACGTTGTGGCAGCCCATTATTTCTTAAGTGGCAACACTATGAAGCCTTTCCACCCGCCCCCACAATTCATCCCCTCCTGGTGGTGGTTCTGATCAGATTGCACTACGATGGTTTAGTCTGTACTCGGGGAATGAGTCAAGCAAGCCTAAATGAAAAGATCCACTGCACATCCAGGAAGATACTGTTTCCTGTGTTACACGGGCTTGGGGGATAGAACAAGGATGCAGGGAGCCCCATAGTCACACCTGAGTAGCAAAAGATCAATGATTCTAGCCTAGCATTCACCTGAGTGTCTGGGGCAATGGTCTACTGGTAGAAGTGGTCTTCTGGCTTGGGGGAATGCTTAGGTATTGGCCCTCCTGCACATATGCTGCCTTCTTCAGCAACAGATTCCTAGGGGCTGGGCAGCACACACTCTTCCTTTTTAAAGGAACAGTGAGGTGTGCTGGAAAGCACATTTCTCCACATTTGCCTGACTTCCCTGTGCAGCAGGGTGGCTACAGAGGCTTCCATGTGGCATCCCCCCTCCTCCATTTTGCCTGGCTCAGTCCACTGTAGTAAGGACAGAGTTTTGGCCTAAACCACTTGGGCTAATAGCTTTGTTTATTGCTGTTGTAAATGTTTAATCTAGATTTTCTCTCCCAACTAGAGATGTAATACTTAATTTGAAGGGGGTCATTCAGGACAGAGGTGAGAACAAGAAATTAAGAACTTGTTTAATTAGCACCTTGCAGTTCTATTTACATTGGTGAAAGGATACTGAGCTCCTCCTGGGCTACAGTTGTTTAGTCTGTAATGCAAGCAATATATTTAATAATAAACGCTTTGGCCCAGATCCTGCGCTGAGGAGTGCTCAGTTTAGCTCAAGGAAGGAGGTACAAAGACAGTTTTAAGCCATCTTTGGTCTCCATCCAGGTACCAGGGCCAGAGCCAGCTAAGGGAAGAAGCTGTGAGGGAGGAGTAGGGCCAAGAAACACTTGTGTGGTGGTGCTCTTAGTCCCCTGCCATGCTTCACAATGCCCAGGGCAGCTATTGCTTCAGGCTGTCAGCAGACTCAGGTTGGTGATACTGCATAAATTGGTTCACATTTTCAAGCTTCTCTTCACAAGCATGAGTGCTAAAACATACTTTTTAGAATGAAAGCCAATCGTCTGAGCCCAGGTGCTGGAGGCCGAGGCATAGTTATATAATGCCTCTGCCTTAATCTGGCCCTAATCCTGCCATAAACCATCCCTTGTGTCCTAAATCCTAGTGACCCCTAAATCCTAGTGACCTCATGTGATTAAAAGTTGTAAGATCTGGCCCCAAATGATGTACCTGAGTACAACCTGCCATGCTTCATGAAATGGGCACAGTGAGCACCTCTCTTTCTTGGTTAAAGTGACCAATAATAAGCAGATTTTTAGTTCTGCAATTCTAAGAAGGTACTTTGAGCATGGAGGATCAGATGCCAATCTGAAAGTGGGAGAGGCCAAAGGGTAGCCCTGCAGAACAGATAAGGACTATGGATGACATAGGCCAGCCCTTATCACCATTTTCTTTAATATGTGTGGCACTAGGTACTGCACATCTCCACATGCAATAATGTCTTCTGTTCGGATTAAGTCAGAGTACTGCACGTTGGGACCTCTAGCCGCAGTGTGTCATGCTTTCAAATTAAAATGAGAGTGGCTGTAATCTGCTCCATTTCTTGCAAATTAGGTATTGTCCCTGCGTCCTCACATGTTGTCAATGTGGCTTCAGTGGAGTAACCCTTGGGAACCCCTATCTTACCCCCTCTTTTTGTTTGTGTCGATAATACACATCACCTAATGCAGTTTGGTCCAAGTTTACTACCCTCAGAGTAGTTCAGCTGTACAGAACTCTTCTGGGCTGCTTATGAATTAGAGTCAATCCACTGATTTCAGTGGGACTTTTTGTATGGGTTTGTAAAGCAAGGAGGACGTGACCCTAGAGCTTGGGTTGCATCTTATATTCATTACTCATATGGGTCCAGATCCTGCTACTATAAATGAATGGGAAATTGTAAATACTGTAATAAGCTCAAACAAGCCTTTTCCTCCCACATGCAGTTGTTTTCAGAATGTCCCTTTTTATTATTTCCTGTCTTCCAAGCACAAGTAAAGATGAGTCAAAATAAAAACACTCCTGGAAGCACTCAGAACGTCTGATGAGCTAAAAAGTCTAGCTTAGCAATTTTGTTACTTCTGGTACCTCAGAGACTCTACGCTTAATGCTGACTGTAAAGAGATTATTCTGAGTAATAATGTAAGGCTTAGAATAATTTCTCATTACATTGTTTGTGGCTATTGCTGCAGCCCTGCTGTTTAACACTGTTCTAAATACATTTTTGTTTGTTGCGGCTGTGTGTGTTATGCTTTGCCATAGACTTAGCCACAGAACAAGAACACACCTTAAGTTTGGAAGACTCGTACATTTTAGATGAATAGAAACAAAGAATGAGAGAGGAAAGGTAAAATAAAGTCCTGATCCTGCATTCTGAACCATGTGGGTGGACCCCTCTTCCTATGAGGGGACCCACTGACTTCAGTGGGACTCTACCTGGTTATAAAGGTGCTTCCTCTGCAAATCGAATTGCAGGATCAGGGTTAAAGTTTCCAGTCTTGTGAATGCTTACAACTGGACAGAGTACTTATTAGCAGAATTAGCTGCATGAGGGCATAGACATTGAAATCGGTGTGATTACTCATGGTAGTAAGCACTTGGTCCAGCAGTAAGCATTTACAGGATCCAGCTGATAATGACTCCATGACTGGAGCACAGTGTGTATATGACTCATGCTACAACTGCTGCCATATTGAACTAACCCACAGGGAGTACCTCTGCAGACAGGGTTACAGCTGTAGTTTTCTCTTATCTGTGCAGTACATAGAAAATAGCCTTACAGTTAGTTATATGCCAGTAACTTCGTAAGTGCTATGATCTGCATTTGAACAAGTTAATACCCCTGAGTCTTTGTTCAAATATGTTTTAGTTTCCTCATGTAAGTGCTTTAGACATAAGTAAAAATTAAATATGCTAATTCTTTCCCAATCATTTGTTTAAAAACATACTTTCACTTAAGGTGGGTCATAGCTCCAAAATGTTAATAAGTCTATTGGGCTTGATTCTGCACTGACAAAAAACCCAGTGTAACTGCATATGAATTGGCTGAGTTACTTTGGTGCAAAGCTGGAATGATAACATGGTGAATCGATATGATCCGAGTATGTAAATAAATCATATGAATATATATGATTAAACTCTGAATAAAGTCACTATCTTGTTTTTGAGGTGACAAGAATTAAAAAAAAATCAGTTTTTCTACAAATTCTTCTTAAAATTCCTGAGCTAGACTGTGCCTGCTGTGTGCAGCATTATGGTTGCCTTCCTCTGCAGCTAATTGGTGACTGTGCTTTAGGAGTGAGATTCACTTTCATGGTAGGGAAAAAACCCCAAATGCAGCATAAGCATTGTGATTCCAAAGCACAAATGGACTCCATAGTTACTCCACGTGACTCCACATAGGCCAGGATGCGTTGGGGTAGGCTGAGGGAATGATAGGGTGGGGTCAGGGAGTTATGTGGTTTGGTGAATCTAGTGATCAAAGACCACATGTAGGGTGGTATACAGGAGTCCTGCTCCCTAGTCTAGCCAATGGGCTGGAGAAACAATGGTGGAGAGGCAGAGGAGTTACTCTTCACTCTGTTTGTGGGTTGGCAGATGGTTTCCATCCCCTAACTCATGTAGTTTCCACGCACTAAGCCTGTTTACGTGGTCTTTGTACAGAGAGAGGTAGTGTATTTCACACTCAGTATCGTTTGTTCTGGCTCTGAACAGCCTGGTGCACACCTTCATTTCAGATTACACAAGAATATTTAAGGCCAGGAGATGACCATATGGACTACCAAAGGCTGTTCTAACAAAGTCTTAAAAACAATCAGCCACTTTTCCATCATCCAAATCTAATTAACCACAGCACTTCTCTGCCCAATCTGGCTTGAAAAAATGTGTCCAGCTCTCCCTTGACTTGGTTTGTGTACACTCCTTATCTACTGCTAACTTTAAACATTTGTTCTGTAGTACAACCAGGTTTTGTAAATAGATATTCTGTCTGCATAACTTACCGTGTATGCTATTAAGGCAGTGGGCGTCAGGTTATGACCTCGTTTACATATTAGTTGCTGTCTTAAACAGCTTACTGGCACCAATCTGTTCCCTTCCCCCCACCCCAGGACTTGTTTACCTCTTACAATCCCTGATTTAGTCTCTTTTTCTCTAAACCGCAGAGGACACCTTGAGCTAATCTTATTTCAGAATTGACACCAGCAGCCTGCTTCCAGCACAATGGCCTCACTCTGGCTTCCACTAGCCTGGGTACTCCTTGCAGGGTGACCCAAAACCATCTCCCCTGCAGTGTCCAGTCCCTCTCATTGAACCCTCACAGACATTCAGTTCACTGTCTCCAAAGAGACAGTATGCACATTAGCCTGATAGTTTAGCTCAAGTCCCTGACTTTAATCTCATGCACAGCAATGAGATGACTTTGTAATAAAACAAGAGTAGGTTTATTAACAAAGAACAGATATTTAAGTGATAATAAGAACAGAAGACACAGATATGGTTACAACTTCAAGTAAAACAAAACAAATACCCTTCCTAGTAACCCAAACTTAATTTTAGCAAGTTACAGTCTTGTTCTAAGCAGGTTTCTCACCTATAGTCAGTTTCCAGAGACTTAACTCCCTTGGTTGTAAGGATCGACTTTTCTCAGAGTTCAAGAGCTCTGGCCCCTTGTTTCTGACAGTGATGGATAACAAAATGGCTTTTTGACGGTTCTTATATCTTGACTCTGTCTCGAGAGGCAGGAAGACTTCCTAGGGATGCAGTCTCCATCTCCCATTGAGATTAAGTGGTCATCTTGCCTGATGGCTCTGTTTACCTTACATGTAAATGTGCTTTTCATGGTCTTTAGTCTCACCTTGTTTAATTTACACTGGCGACACAGTCAAACTGGTGAAACAACATTCCTTTGTCTAGGACAGGCTGGGCTTAGGCAATGCCTGCCAAACACATTTGAGGAACATATTGCCAGTACACAGCTATAATTCTTTATACACTGCTTGTACATACATCACACAAGAATATTAACAACCAGTGTGTTACCAGTTTGCATATGACACCTTAAACAATACCTTTTAAATACAAATTGTGACATGAGCAAGTTGGGACAATGAATGTGTGAGACCAGATGAGAATTATGGAATGGTGTGCCTGTGACAGGGGCCCTGCATGCTGAGCTGGGTGATCCCCAGTTGGCATTGAGGGACTCCCTGGGTCACACAAACCACTCCCAGGCCATAGTCACTCATACGAAGAGCTATTGAACATTTTCCCTCCCTATGTCACTGCCTGTTCTACCTGTATGGGATGACTGGTCCCATAGGCATCTTTAGTCAGCAAGCTGTCACTGGTAGCATTTCACCAAGAACAAAGGTAGGTAAAGATAACACCTAAGCATCATGTTTCTAAATTTCTAAAAAGAGTTTGAATGCTGTACCACAGAGAGAGCCGATGTGTAAAGTCAGGGACCAGAGGAAAAGGGGATGAACTGCTGAAATGGGTTACAAATGTCTTAGGAATAAGAAAGTATCAGTAAAAATAAATACAGTATCTGAAGGCCCGATAACAAGTCAGGTGCCACATATTGATATTTGGACCACTTTGTTTACCTTGAGTATGAGTAACCTGGTGAGGCAAGACACTAAGGGGAAAATCCTGGTCTGCCTTGGGCAGTGTAGGCGCATAAGGCGAAAGAGAGCTTCTCTCACCTTCCTCCTATCTGCTCCAGTCCATCCACACGGGATATAGATCTAGCATGCCAATGAATGTTATAGTGTGGACCTGGCTAATGCTACCAATCTCATTCCATGGAACTCAAGAAGTGTAGGGGGTTGGCCATGCCCTGGTCCCCCTGGGGTGCATGCCACCATCAACTGCAGGGACTGGGAGGCCAAGGAAGCCTCAGTGGAGCAGCATTAAGGAGTCTTGTGGGCCTATTGCCTCCAACCCATCATGGTCTGTGCAGTAGAGGCCAAATGGCTCAGGGATCTTTTGCTCCATCTCCAGCTCCTAGCTTGCCTCAGACTCTTAGGGTATGTCTATACCAGGGGTCGGCAACCTGCGGCTCCCGGCTCGCCAGGGTAAGCACCCTGGCGGGCCGGCCCGGTTTGTTTATCTGCCGCGTCGGCAACTTTGGCCGATCGCGGCTCCCACTGGCCGCGGTTCGCGGTCCCAGGCCAATGCGGGAGGCAGGAAGCGGCGCGAGCCGAGGGATGTTCTGGCCGCGGCTTCCTGCCTCCCGCATTGGCCTGGGACCGCGAACCGCGGCCAGTGGGAGCTGCGATTGGCCGAAGTTGCCGACGCGGCAGATAAACGAGCCGGGAGCCGCAGGTTGCCGACCCCTGGTCTATACCATAATAACCCTTCCCCCCCACCTCCCGAACTGAGTCTCAGCGCCCAGGTCAGCTGGCTCGAGCGTGCAGGGCTCAGGCAATGGGGCTATACAATTGTGTGGTAGATGTTCAGACTCAGGCTGAAGCCTAGGCTCTGAGACCCTCCCGCCACTTGTGGGGTTTCACTGCCCGGGCTCCAGCCCAAGCCCGAACATCTGCACTGCTGTTTTATAGCCCTGCAGCCCGAGCTCCATGAGCCAGAATCAGCTGACCCAGGCCCACCGCAGCCAAGCCACAGGTCTTTTATTGCAGGGTAGACATACCCATTAGGACTGAATTTTGCCCAATAATTTCAAAAGTAGCTAACCTGGCTGATGATTCTAACGCACAATCTGTCAATAGCTCTGAAGGACAGAGCAGAATGTGTTTCAAATTATTTGATGAAATTAAATGTATGTTAGAAAATGTCTAATATAATTTATCGTATAAAAGTGTTCTATGAGAAAGCCCAGGCACCCAAAATAATCAGAAGCTATAGGCGATGAAGAACTCAGAATCCCAGTACAGAACAGAGATCAGCAAAAAGACTTAGGGGTGACGGTGGTTAATACACTTAAGCCATCTGCTCAGTGTTTATAAGCAGTAAAAGACAAACAAGATCTTGGAATGCATTATCCCCCAGCAATAAATACAAGTGCAATTCTAGTTAAGGGTCTACCAGGATAGCATCTCCATCACAGACCTTGGTTTGAAAGGGTATAATTTCTTTGAGAAGGGCTATTTAAAAGGGTGAATTTGGTTCATGATAAAACCTGGCATTTAATAAATTTTTTTTAAAATGTACATTCATTTAAAAGTGCATTTTAGGGATTTTTCAAGTACAAAACAGGAAAAATACAGAGTTATATGGGCATGGATTTGGGGTAGCAGGTGCCTGGGGTGGCCAATAGAAAGGGGCGGCAGTCCGTCCGTTGTTGGGGTGGCACATCCGGGTCTGCAGTGGCAATTTGGCTGCGGGTCTTTCACTCCCTGTCTTCCTCTTTGGCGGCACTTTGGTGGCAGCTCAATCGGATTTTTCTTTTTCTTTTCTTTTTTTTTTTTGGGCCACTTGGGGAGGCAAAAAAGCTAGAGCGGCCCTGTGGGGTAGATATCAATGCTTACTGATGGAGTTAAATGTTAACCAGGAGAATCCATCCAACATTATAGTGATGCAGAAAGCTACGTAGAGGGATTAATATCTATCATGTATTATGAAAGTATTATAAGACTTACATTTATCTGGTTTGGGGATGCCCCATAGATATTAGAGTCTTCATTTGCCATGAATGGATGCCAGACAGATCAGTTTGGTGTAAGTTACAGCGGGACAAACACTATTAATACCAGTACTTCTATTACGGTAGTAGCTAGAGGCCCCAGCTGAGATCAGGACCTTATTGTGCTCAGCACTATACAGATACACGGTCAGAGACGGCTCGTGTTCTGCAGAGGTTACATTCTAAACAGAGAACATAGACAAAGGATGTATTATCCCAAATTTACAGATAAGGAACTGAGGCACAGATAGATAAATTGACTTGCACAAGGCAGCACAGCAGATATATGCCAGAAACTGGGAACTGACCCTAAGTATCATGAGTTCTAAACCACCAGATATTCCTTCCTCTCAAACCAAAGTTCAGCTGGATTCAGGTTTGTTCTGCATTGTCTATTTGCTTGCTTTTTTTCCATTCCGGTGACAAAATCAGGTTGGAAATTTTCAGTATAAACTAATTGCTCATGGTATTTTGAAATACAAGCAAGACAACGTTGATACTGAGATTTTAAAATTAGTGTCTGCAGATGCACATTTGTTCATTTTCAACAAGTTTTTTCTTAGTTGTTTGGTATTATGGACCCATAATACCCCTTCACAGCAGATACCTCCTCAGCCTTTGAAAATGCAGAAGTGAGTTACAGAGTTTTGTCATTGATTTCAGTAGTACCCAGGATTTCACCCTTCATTTGCATAGATATTACAGGTTGCAGCAGCTTCCAATTTTAAGTATAGTTAGAGAATAATGCTCAACCCAATAGAATATTTCACATGCAGTAAACTTGAATCAATTTGACTACCTCTTTTGACTAATGACATTAAAGCACCCAAATCTACGTTAAATAATATTGTGGGTCTAACTTAAACATGATAAAATACATTTCAGCATTAAAGCTGAAAAAACTCATTTTCAAACATTAGGGCCAGTCATGGTTTTGTGGTGAAGACCCTGGACTGGGATACATGAGATTAGGGTTCTGTGCCAAGATTTGCCACAGATTTACTCTATGTTCTGGGGCAACTCAATGTATCGCTCTGTGCCTCAGTTTACCCATCTGTAAAATGGGAATAGCAGTATTTCCTTACATCACTGAGGTATTCTGTGGAGAAATTAATTAATATTTGTGAGGTGCTTAAATATAGCCATGAGCAGAACCATAGAAAGGTCAATAAAATAAATAAGCATACTGATCACTAGATGATAGAGACAGCCACTTGTTGGTTAGCAGAGAAGTGGGAGCTGGGACTCTTGATTCATTGAAGTCAATGGGAGTTTCTTCATTGACTTAACTAGGGCAAGGATTTCACCCCTGGAGTTCTATTCATAATTCTTCCCGATTTACTGTGTAACCTTGGTCAAATAGCATGAATCTGAGTTTGAAGCCTCTATTCATGTGAGTAGTTATATTATCTTGAATGGGTTTATTGAGATGAGTATACACTGTGGAATCAGGACCTTAATTTCTCTGTGCTTCAGTTTACCCATCTATAAAATGGGGATACTACTACTTAGCTCTCTTGAAGGGGCCCCACTTCTGAGGCTTAACTAAATGTTTGTAAAGTGCTTTGAGATGCTTGTGTGACAGGTACAAGTGCAAAATATTATTATAGAACAAAGGAAGATTTAAATTTTATAAGCTAACTTTTATAACTCTTAGGACGGTGAGGAGTTTATGATTATGCTCTTTTGTATTTAATAATTGTCACAGGTGCTTGGTCTGTCTAGCAGGGGGTGCCCCCGTTTGCCCAGTGTGGGGTTGATACACCCCATCAAGATTCCCTGAGGAGTCAAGCAATCACAGTCAGGAATTCCAGACCCCTGGGTGGAGCAGGGCAAACAAGCAATCTCCTGAGCCATGGGTTTGAACCCAGTGAAGTAGGATGGGCCCAGGTTCCTTTACCCTGAGCTCCCGTCCCTGTACTGGCCATTAGGCATGGCTGCCAGGGATTCTTGATATAAATTGCTCTGCCCTACCCAAAGGGTCAGAGCCCCCAAACTGCTATTGTTTGCCCCAGGCAGGACCCTGTGAAACCAATAAACTCCCTATGGAGGGTTAAAGCCTCGGTCCTAACACATTCTCTGGGCCACTTCTTACCATAAAGTCTATCTCGGGCATCCCCTTGGCTGTCAGAGGCCAAGTCTCCCCATCAATCTCCATGGTCAGCTGGTGCTCTGCAGCATAGTCCAGGTCCATGACCACAACAGTCTGAAGAGTCAATAGTTCCTCTGCAGGAGTCTGCAGCACACATCCTTCTTCCTCCTCCTCAGCCAGCCCCAACTGAGCAGGGCTCACAACACCTCCTTTTATCTCTCCCCTCCACCTAGAGCATGTGCAACAAGGGTAAGGGGGTGTGGCCTCCTGGGCCCCTCAGTGATTGGTCAGCCCCCATTGGCCCAGAGTGGGGTTGATACACCCCATGACACTAACAAACCCCGTGAAGAACTGTAAATATTCTTTGTATTTACTATCCCTGTGAAGAACTGTAACTAAAATAAATTATAAATGATTTCTTGGAAGTATAAGTTTGACAATTAGATGGACTCTGATAATATCTTAAAACGAAGTATGGTTTTTTTGCTCTATCAAATTAGTTTTGTAGATTTAATGAAGCTTTCATGATGTAAATACAGATAGCATTTCAAGTTGGTTGTGGAATATATAAACACACGAACTTTAAATTACTTTGAGAGTATCAGGAAGGATTAGGAGCACAGTTAGTCAGGAAGTAATTATGGATACTAGCACCTGAGCTACTTGGAGAATTGTGCAGGCCTAAACACTACAGAAATGTTGGTATTTCCTAGATGGTGCAGCACATTAGTTAGCTCTATGTTCTGCTACTACCCCTGCCTTTGTTAAGGAAAACTCTTCATAGACTTTTGTACTATATGTCCTTTTTATAATGAGCTATATACACCAATCTTACCATTAAGATTAATGAATTTTAGTATTTGTGGTCCTAGATTAGATTAAACTGATTTTTAAAGACACGTGCTTCTCTTTTTCATATTATTGTCACTACAGGGCTGAATTAAGGTTATTTGAGCACTTTAACTGTGCATTTCCCTATCTTAATATTTGTATTTCTTTTAAGTTTAACTTTACCTTTGAATTTCCTGATTTGATAATGCTTGGTTGGGAGATCATTACAACACCCTGACATGTCTTTTACCCTTCTGTTACTGATATGTACTTACAATCTTAACTCCATTTTAGTGTTTTTTTGTCTAGGAACATAGGTAAAATTTTCAAAAGCACTTTAAATAATTTAGGAGCCTCTTCCCATTTGAGACTTAAGCTCTAAAGGCTTAAATTCCTTTTGAAAAATGGAATGTAGGTTCCTAAATCACTTGGGCACTTATGAGATTTTTACCAACAGACTCTAGGCAGGGTTGGGACATCAGCTATGATCGCTGTTAACTGGAACCAAAGTATTGTGAAATTTAACATAGCAACCATTTTCAATATGCTCCTGCTCTCTCTCTTGCCCCATCATTTTGGTATCTAGGTGCAGGTACAAATATAGGACCAGATCAGTCTTTAGTTACACTGGTGAGTACTTGCTCATTCAAGGAGACCTGTTAAAACAAATGGGATGACTTGGGTAATTGTTTGTAGTATTATGTAATGCCGACAGGCCAGAACTGAAATCTGGGCTCTGCTGTGCTAGGTGCTGTACAAATGTAGTGATAGACAGTCCCTGCACCAAAGGCTATACAATCTAAATAGACAAGACAGAGAAAATGTGGGAGTAGAAACAGAGGTAAATTATCTTGCCCAAAGTCACACAGCAGAGCTAAGAATAGGGCACCAGATTCCTGATTCCTACTCTATTGCCCTCTCTACTCTTTCCAAATAATTACCCATGTGAGTAACGTCTCCACACTATAGTCCTTAAGGATTGCAAGTAGTGTGACTATGATGTTCTCTGTTATCTTCTGATATGTTCAGCTGCTGTTACTTAGATTATGCGGGTTGGGTTTATTTGTTTCTACTCTTCTCTTTCTTCCTTCCCTCTGCAAGCCTAATGGTTTATATTCTTTGGCCCTTTCCTTTTGGGGAAGCCTTTACAAAGTGTCTGATTATGCACTGTGCTCTGAACAGGTCTGGAATCATTCTGATCCTCACAGTAGCAAGATCCATAGCTTACAGCCTTTTACTGAGGACGCTTTACCACTGATTCCTAAAAGTTCTACTCTGGATACAATCTGTGCCAGCATCTCTGAGCTATATAGCTTTGTGTTTTACTGCTGGCTGTTCTCATACAAGGCCTGATCCTGCACCACTGAAGTCAGTGGGACTTTTGCCAGTGACTTCAATTGGGTCAGAATGGGGCCCTAAAATAACCTGGCTCCAGCCCATTCAGGATTTTATGATTAGGACCAGAACCCTGATCTGGAACTAGAATCTGATGAGGACCCAGTAGAGGATGTACAGCACTGGTGAAATGTATTCTTGCCAGTTTTCCTTGCTTAGAAGGCATACTGCTACATATTGCACAAGCTGAAGTCCTTGTGTGCAATAGATGCTGATGTCAGAAATGCTGGATTATGCTTTCATTGCAGGATCAAACAGGAGAAGCTTGGCTGTGATGGATCAAATCCTTATTAAAATATGAATATTGAACAATAGAAGAGGAAATCTGGAGACATTTCTGTACGCCTCATTCTGTCGTCATTTTGGTAAAAATGTTTTCCTTCTTCTCCCTATCCCCCTCCTAAGACCGGATCTAGTGTGAAAGTCCATTTTCAAACAGAAGGGCATTAGACCATTTGAAAACAAAAACCATAAAAAACATGCACCCACTAAAACATTTTCAGTAGCTTCATTTCACCCAATTTAGGACTAAGCCCTGCAGATAAAGGGACTTACCATATTTCAACTGTAAATCTGTTGCAATAAATCAGCATGGAAAAAAGACAAAGATGGTCCATAGGGCAGGCAGTGCTGATGGTGAAGTCACATCAGATCAATAACACGCAAAAAGAAAGTCCCTCCAATCCTTTAATTTTTATAGTCTGATACGAGATGTATTCAGTTCAGAAGATACAGTGCTGTAACTACAGTTTTTGTTCTGTGATCTCGTGGTTTCCTTTCTGGTGGATTAGCATAAGCCGGCAGAGTCCCTGGAATGGTGACACAGGCATGAGCTCAGTAAACATTAGGAGAACATACATTTATTACTGGAACAGGCTTCACAGCAGCTCCCCTCCTGCTGCTGGTACAAAACAGTCTCACTTTCTCTCCCAGCAGGAAGCACAACAAACCCTTAACTCTTTCTCATAGTTACTTTCCCAGTCAACAGTCCCTTCCCCTCTAGGCCTGAGACTGGCCCTAGTTCTGCTCACCATTATGACTCTACGTATCATGCATTTGGGCGCAGGATAGGGAGTAGCTGCTGTATGCCCAGTACTCACCCCTGCTCCTGTAAGCAGGTGGGCAAGCAAGGCTGGGTAGCAGCAGGAGCATTGGGTGCACCCCTAAAGCTGACTCAGCAAGGACAGGGAAGTAAATTGCTTCCCCCAAAGAGCAAATGGGGAGTAGGGAAGAAATGGCAAGGCAACTCCGTCTCAATTCCTTTCTGTGGTTTCTCCTGCACCATTCCTTTCACAGGGCTCAGCCTAAGGGCTCAGTCTAACTCCAAATAATTAGCGCTCAGTACCAATAACTTCACTTTCCACTGGTCTACCCAGTGTTGGCTAATATGTAAAGAAACTCAGAACAGGCAATATGCATTTAGATACCAGAGAAAAATACTGTACAGTTAGCATGGGTAATGTGCTTTACCGCCATTTTGAAAGGGTTTTGTTTTTAAATAGGAAAGAGGAACTCACTCTTGAACTTGAAATATTTTATTTTTTATTGCTTTAGCTGTCAAATCTGGATTGAAACAAGGTTGGTTTTTTTTGTTAAATGAATATTTGGTCTGGCAACTTTCACTATGATTCAGCTGGAAATTACCAAGATCATATACATATATTAAACTTGATTATGAATATATAATTTTAAAAAGTTATATTGCAGAATACAGGGTTGCACAGGAAACTTTTTTTTTCAGTGCAACAGCTTGCATGTTCATTATTTTTGCAATATAATTATCATGGCCACTATTAAAATACTAGAAAGGCATCAATCCACATAAAGGTTAGTTACAATGGAACACTCTTAATCAGCTCCCTGATAAATGCCACATTCATTTTACAGGGACAATAGCTGGGGAAGAGATTCACTGCAATGCATTTTAGCTTACGCAAAGCACTGGGTACGTGGCACATCTAGTGTGTTTAAATGCCACTGCTGTTTATCTGTAGCTAATAAGCTGTTTGCTCATTTAAACTGTCCACTGCACAGATGCTGATGTTTATCTATCAACAAACATTTAACTTGGGACACGCACTTACGTCTCAAATGCACAAATGTCTGTCAACATGTTAGTTGGGACATGCCCTTCTGTCCCAAATAGCTGCACATGCACTTATTTAAATAAGGGCAAGTCTGAATGTGTGTGGCTGCTGGATATGAAGACTGGCTGCTCCTTCTTTGGAGCCCTCTGCTGGAATCTACACTGTAGTTTGAGGCACCAGAATGGCTTCTTCTGCATGGATTCTTCATTTGCAGAACTACACTGTTAAGTCCACAACTGCATGTTACACAAACTTTTATTCTTCTCTGATTTAATTATTGTGATTGTTGTTTTTCAGGTAGGGTAGCAGAGTAGTATAACAGGTGCTTCACTGGAAGAACTTACTGTTTCTCCCTTGCTCTTATGAACAAAGAAGTGTATCTAAACCAAATAAATAAAAGTGATCCTATGTTACCCTGCCCTTTCCCCCATTCTTCGTTTGTGTTTTGTCTCTAGATTGTAAGCTGTTTGGGGCAGGGGCCCTGCCATCTTACGTATATGCAAAGCTCATTTGGGGCACTATTAATAATACATAAATCCCACAACACACATACCTTGGTACAGCACAGTTTTAAAAGACTTCAGTGATTTTTAGTATGCTTATTTTTAAAGTAACTGAGTACATGAGAGTGACTATCTCCCAGCAAAATGTATTCCTATAAATGGCTAAGCTTAATTACCATGTTTCTCTTTTGATTGGGATGGGCCAATTAAGAGAATTTTATAGTGCCTGGAAAATATCCTTCCTAAAATTAAATCTCATTCAGGTAATAAAAAGTCCCTTAACTTCAGAAACAACTTTAATAGTCTTTCATTTTGGGTGGAAATTACATCAGTGCTGGCAAATTTGTATATTACATTTTAGGTTGGTGTGATTTCAGCCAGCTGAGTTAAAATCCCTTGGAACATGTAGTTTTCATTAGAAATACAGACAGACATTTAAGTATTTGTGTCTCACTGGTTCCCACTATTGTGCTCTTTTGCTCTATAAAAAACATACATCACTAACATGCTGTTTGACATTTAAAAATAGATTTAGTGTTGCCAATTAGTCAGTCATGCCTGTGGTAACCTTATTCAATATTATGGTGGTAATCGCTTCTGGAAGGCCTTGACATATTTTATAATTGAACTGCCAGGTTTGCACTTAGCTGCAATTCATTCACACGTAAGTGTGACTTGTTAACCAAATTATTATGTTGACTTCCTTTGAAGGCTGGATAGAGAGGTGTAGCTCTACCTTCTGTCTTCATATGAGAGTACAGTTCTATGACAGAATATTAGCATGACAAAAAACTTTGTATGGTTTTGTGAGTTATAGAGTAATTTGACAACAGGCTGCTGGTGTGGAGAAATAGTTGCCTATCATCCTGACTAATACTGTCTCATTGATTCCTTGTACTCCTCCATCTCTCTGCCTGCATCCACCTGTCATCTCTCATCTTGTATTTAGATAGTAAACATTTGGGGCAGGGACTCACTTTTTGTTCTGTGTTTGTAGTGCCTAGCAAAACACCGTCCTGGTCTATGACGAGGGTTCCTGGGTGCTATGATAATGCAAATAATAATTTCCCTCAATTTTCCCTTTTCAATAAACTCAGGAAATTTGGCCACTGCTAGAAAGCTCATCTAGGATTCAGCTCTATTACAAGTTACTGTTTACCATTAGGCACTTAACTTCTTGTTTGATAGGCACATCATGATGCAGATCCTAATGCAGCAACCTTTTGACACAGAATGGCGTGTGATGTCATCGGGGGTAGACTTTAACCAAGACTCCAGAACCCATTATCCTAAACTCTGGGCCATTCACATCTGGATCGGACTGAGCTATCTTTCTAAAATGGGACCAACTAAATACCTCCAATACGAACACTCGAGATATGGGAATGCAGTTCTTAGACCCAGATCCAAACTTAGCAGCTTGGAGTGATCTCTAGATGTCGTGTGTGATTGGATCACAGTGTTCACAAGCAGGGGTCACATGTGTTGATGAGGCAATTGAAGTAGTGTTGAACAATTCAAAGGCTGTTTTTTTCCCCTATGGGGCCTTCCGTGGCTCTGATGAAGAGACATGATAGTTCATTTTTAATGCCTGTCTTAATACCCCCACGTACCAGCCATCATCATTTAAGCTGAAGAGGACTGTATAACACTCCCACCAGAGTTCATGTAGAAGGGCAGAATCACCGCTGCTGCCCCAGCTGGGTGTGTCATAGCATCTCTTTCCTCTAGCACCCCTTGCTGATGGTCTCTCCAGTCCTGTGGTGGTCAGCCTCTTTCAGTGACTTGATCTGGCCAGGCCGTGGTTGAATTCCATCCCTTCTGGGGTTACATAAAGTCCAACACAAGAATGCCAGTGTCCTTGCATCAGGTCACCAGCCCCAACTCTGAACCCCAAGGCCCTCCCACTGTACTGGATTCAAGTCCAGGGACCCTATAACCAGCAACCAATGTCAGCTCTGTCAGATTCCTTGAAGCTGCCTGCCTGGACTTCTTACCACAGCCTCTTTAAGTTCACCCTTCTTTCAGGGCCACCACAGGCTCTCCCTTGAAATCCCCCAATAAGTCTGAAACCAAACGTTCAAATTAAAACCAATTTCCACCCCACATGGGCTCGACTAGGGTGACCACACAGCAAGTGTGAAAAATTGGGACAGGAATGGGGGTAATAGGTGCCTATAGAAGAAAAAACCCCAAATATCGGGACTGTCCCTATAAAATAGGGACATCTGGTCACCCTGGGCTCAACCTTTCCTCCCTTGCTCAGTTCCTCAGCTGACAGCCTCCCTGAGCTCTCTCACTGGAAGTCCAGATCCTGCCCTTTTACTCTGGCTCACCACCACAACCTGCTTCCCAGTGGCTGCTTCTGCCAGACATCTCTACTTGGGAGAAGATCCCAGGACCAACTTTCCCATTGGGATTCCTCCTGGACCTTCCTGGTCTCTCTCCCCTCTCTAGTGCCAAGAAAGGGATTGCACGGTTCTTTCTTCTCTCCCTGCAGCCTCCCGCTCCTACCGCCCCACCCCCGCTGCCCTCTGCTACTTCCTTTGTGAAGACTCATCGCCTCCCCAGCTGGGTTTGATCACCAGTTATGCCTCACAGTCCTCTACCCAGTAGCCTGGTTGAGCTCAGGCTCCTGTTAACACATAGACAACCAGTGTGGGGTTTATACATACATCACGTCCATCAACACTGCTCTCTTTACTGGTCAGAGCTACAGGTGTAAGGGATGTAAAAATGGTGTGTTGACCCCCTAGGGAAAAGCAGTACAACTAGTCATTACTGAGAGACGCTCTCTGGAGGAAGCACAGGAAAAGGCTGTCAGGGTAGGCTGCTGCTGCACTGTGGAGCATGTTAAGTGATGATGGGTAACTCCCTCGCTCCTGTGACGTTATTGATATAAAGGGGAACCATATAGAACATGGGTTGCAACCAAGGTCCGGTGGTGGCACCAAATCCTAAGTAAAGGGGGTCATATAAGGTGTCTAAGACCAGGTTCTGGGTTGCTGGTTATGATTATGCTGTCTGTATGCCTGTGTATCATTTTGTAGTTTAAGTATAAGTATTGGCTCTATACTGTCTATATTTTGTATTATGCTCTGCCTCTGGGAAGTGTCCCAGACAAAGCTGATGTTAGCCCGGCATAGCTGGCTTGATGGCCCATTAAAGGGCCATCAGCTACACAATTGACCCATGGAGAGAAGGCAGACACGCCTTGTGACTCAGCAAAGTATGCAGGGACTGGCCCATGTGACTCCAGACTCCATATTTTTGCTGTAAGTTTCCACCGTGAGGACAAAGGGATTCTTACACCTGGAAAAGTCTATATAAGGCTGATGCATCATCTCCATCTTGTCTTCAATCCTGCTTCTGACCTCTGGAAGGACTTTGCTACAAACTGAAGCTCTGCACGAAGGACTGTTGACCCATCCCAGCGGGGGATGTTCCAGAGACTTAATCTGAACCTGCAGTTTACTCCAGCACTGCTGCAAGCCTGAACTAAGAACTTTACCATTACTGTATGCAATTGATTCCATTTAACCAATTCTACCTCTCATCTCTACCTTTTTCCTTTTGTAAATAAACCTTTAGATTTTAGATTCTGAAGGATTGGCAACAGCGTGATTTGTGGGTAAGATCTGATGTGTATATTGACCTGGGTCTGGGGCTTGGTCCTCTGGGATCGAGGGAACCTTTTTCTTTTATTGGGGTGTTGGTTTTCATAACCATTCATCCCCAGGACGAGTGCACTGGTGGTGATACTGGGAGACTGGAGTGTCTAAGGAAATTGCTTGTGTGACTTGTGGTTAGCTAGTGGGGTGAGACCAAAGTCCTTTTTGTCTGGCTGGTTTGGTTTGCCTTAGAGGTGGAATAACCCCAGCCTAGGGCTGTGACTGCCCAGTTTAAGCAATTGGTCCTGATTTGGCACTCTCAGTTGGGTCCCGCCAGAATCGCTCCGTCACAGCTCCCAAAACTTGATCATGCTGTTTCAGTAGCACTGTGAGAAGTACAGCTGCTTTTAAGGGTTTCACAGTTTAGTGCAGGCATAGTAACTCTCCAAACTGGGTAAGAGACAAGGTCTCCCATCCACGCAAGCAGGAAAATGTAAGATCACCAACAGAGAAAGGCCTAAATAGGGGTGCCCAACTATTGTTATCCTACAGAAAATATCCTACCTACCTGTGGATGTTTAGAAATAATAGGATCAGCAGCATCTTTTTCCATCACTGCCTCTAGGATGGATCACTTCTGGGAATGAGATCACAATAGCAGCCACTGAACACTGCCCAGCGTTCAAAGAATGATATTAGGAACACTGCTTTTGTGAGACTCGGCTTTCAGGAATAGTAGAACCCAAAATAGCAGTGCCTATAAGTTTGGCTCTTTTCCCCTCTCTGTCTTAACTCCAGTTTACCTGTGTGTCCCTAAATATCGCCATCAGGTTTGGAGGTACCTGCTCCTGGTTGGACCTGAGCAACTCAGTTCCAACTCACAGTCAATTTTATTGGGCTCAGTCTTTGGATTATTGTTTGCAGTGTAGTAGTAGCCTGCTGGTCCCACGCTATTAGAGTGACAAGATGGGTGAGGTAATGAGTGGGTCCAATAAAAGATATTGCCTCACCCACCTTGTCTCTTTGGATTATTATCAGTTCAGGGATTCAGTATGTTTGAAGTCTTGATGCTCTGCATTTCAACAAATCCAGGTAGCATTAACTGCCTCCATTTTTCTTTACAGTGAGATGAAATGTCTGAGATCCATGAATAAACAGAAAACCCTGCAGCCTGCTTCAGGCTGATCACTTTAACCTTAAATGCATTGACTTGAATTCATCCTAACTCCACTGGCTTCAACAGGGTTAGACAAGGGATGAATTTGACCCATTCTGCTGTTGTACTGTTTTGAAATAGCCACTGTCTGTGGCCTTTGAAATGGTTTGCTCTTGTTGGCCTATTTAAATGTAAACTGCAGTGCTTAGCAGGTGGTCTAATGAGGATGGCTAGCAGCTCTGTGGTACTTACAGCTCCATGGAAATCAGGGAAAACTGTACTAAACCAGTTATGTAGAGAAGGCTGAATAAGCTGCGTTAGAGCTTTAAAATGTAATTTAACAATTTGACATAATAGGTCACTGGGAGAAGAGAGAAATTCCTTGTAGTCCAAAATAAATAATCGAAGTTCTGAGCTGATAGGACAAAATACATTTAAAGAGTCTATAAGGATAAATCTTGCTCCTGATGCAAATTAAGTGAGTTAATTATTATGGGAGAGACAAGGTGGGTGAGGTAATATCTTTTATTGGACCAACTTCTCTCACCAATAGTGTTCCAATCAAAGATATTACCTCACCCATCTTATCTCGCTAATATCCTGGGACCAACATAGCTACAATAACACAGCATACAGTAGTTTAGTATTGGTCAGGAGTCTGCCTTTCAAAAGTGCAACACAACCAGTATGGTTGGTAATCAGATGCTAGTTACATCCCAATATATTTGAGCACCTGTCATAGAAAGCTATTCCTTAATAGAAATCTTTGTTCAATACAAGATGCCAGTGAGGTTGCCACGCATTAAAAACATGGGGCTAGCCTGTAATTTTTAGAATCTGTCCTTCATTCCATTCATTGCTTTTTCAGGATGAAATAAAAAAAGGTATAGCTATTAAAAATGTGAAAGCTATTCCAGTAAATCCGTTAGTTTACAATTACTGAAGTTTTGTATGTGGTGAGTTTGATGATTGTTGTCAGGATGTGATTTTGTAATAAATATTAAAAATAAATAAATAAATATGGGCTTCTTAAAGAGATTTTGTAAATAGTTTTCACCAATAAATGATTGAATGGGTTAGGTGAAGGCCAATGGAATTGCCCTGACTGGATCTCAGTGCCTCTAAAACCAAGATGTTTATGGAGTCCCTGATGGACCTCAGCCTCTTAAAACATTTTTGTAGTAGCTGATTTTATTCTATTCTGTTTCTGAAAAGGTGGCAATCTGGACTTCTGGGAGTCATAAAGGGTGCAGGAGAATGAATTAGCTTTCCCTGCTGGAAGCTACAGTACCATCAGGTATGAAACACTGTGCTCAGCAAAGGTGTTTGGCTAAGTGTTACATACAAGGTTGCTACTTGTTGGAAATGATTTGGAACTGGAAAAGGCAGAGGTCCTGTGGAAATTGAAGTTTTCAAAGATAATTTCCCTCTATTGAACAGGAGCATTACTTGCAAGAAAAATGGAAGGGCACAGAAGAAAGGATATCTCAGGCTTAGTCTACATTATAAACTTATGTAGGTATAACTATATCACTCAAGAGTTGGATTTTCCACACCCGTAAGCAACATAGTTATGCTGACCAAACCTCTGGTGCAAACAGTGCTATGTTGATGGCAGGGCTTCTCTGTTGACATAGCTACCACCTCTTGGGGAAGTGGAATACCTATGCCAATGGGAGAGCTTGCATCTTCACTCAGTGCTACAGTGGCTCAGCTGCACCAGTGCAGCACTGTAAGTGTAGACAAGCCCTCAGACTTAAATGGGCTGTAAAAACCAGAGCCTGTTTATGCAGGTCACTGGTTCTCTTCAGTGCAGAGCAAGGGTGGAAGCCAAAACACAGTAATGGTGCAGAAAAGGGGTAGCATGGAATGCTACACCTATACCCTGTGGCCATATTATTAAGCAGAGATCTAACAGATTTGGCTGTGTGTTTTCCTGAGATGCTCGGCCTATGTATTTCACAGGTACTAATTTTGTTGAGGAGAGGGAAACATGACATATCTTCTGCAGAAGACAAACCATGGATTTCTTCAGGTCAATGAATCCTTTCTGCATCCTGTTTAAATAGGAACAGTCAGAGTTCTCACTCAACTCAGCATACTCCTCCTTAATAAGTCTTCAGCACTCACCCCTTGTCTGGGGTTTTCCTTTGTTAACGTAAGAACAGAGATTGAGTTGGAATGAAGAAAAAGTAGCAGTACTCTCCCAAGCTCCACCCTCAAGCCAGGTTCCACCTACTCGAGCCATCAGAATGAAATGGCACTCAGAGCAGGTTGTCCATTTGTTCAAAGGTTCTGTTAGGCTCTGCTGATCATAATGGGTTTGGCTCTCCCTCAGTGAGGTTTGGATACAGCTATGGGCAAGGCTGGATTAAAGTAGAGTCAGCGTTTCAATAGCAGAGGTCTATGAGTCTGGCTCCCAGAGTCATGTGGTGATGTCACAATCTAGAGAACAAGATAGCAGCACCGAAATAAATGATCAGATTGCTCAGTAGTTTGAGCAGATCTTTATAAGATGATTCTTCCAATTCATTCTGGCAGGCTGTGGTCAGCAATAAAGTAGTTAAATTTAACATGTTAGTTGTTGTTATTGAACATCTGCACTAATTCCCTGAAGAGATAAATTCACACAGTTTCAAGCTCTCTGCAGGCTTAATCAGGCATCAGTGCATTGGTTATCCTAGGGCACGGTTAGTCAAAAGGTGAACTGTGGGCCAAATCCAGACCATCAGATGCTTTTGAATGGTCCCCTAAATCTTTTTATTTGACTTATTATCATTATTGTTGTTGTTGTTTTCCCTGGAGTTTGGACCTTGACCAAGAAATCTGGACCCTGACAAAAAATAATTGACTACCCCTGTCCGAGGGTCATCTATTAAAGATTTTTCTCTACAAACAGTAGGGCAAGAGACTTTTTAAAAGGGAAGCCAGAATTCTAGAGAACAAGACAGCAGCCCCAAAATAAAGTATCAGATTGCTGACTGGGCATGCCCCAAACCAATTTGATCATTGCTTAAGAAAAATAAATATAACCCTTAACCGTAGCCGCCTTCTGAGTTGGCCATTTCTACATTTTTCCTGTAAGGGTTTCTGCCTGAACTCCAACTCTCTTATTTTGCCTAAGAGACAGTCCCCTCTTATCCCATTGCTCACCTGAGACCCACAGGTTATGGCTGCCTGAATGAGTCAGCAGAATAGCCTCTCAGGATCCCAGGCATGGTTTTAGACCCTGACATCCTACATGAGAGAGTTTGCAATATGGCCCAGTGTGGATGAATGAAAGAACTGATGAACAGACATCAAATTATAACAAACGGGAGACCTTGAAAATAACACCATTGAAGGGTTTACTCAGACAGCAAGAGAATGTGCAGGAGGGGAAAGGAACAGTGTGAAGATCTAGAAAATACTAAGAGAAGTCCCAGGTGCCCAGTCTGCCCCTGAATAGTCAGAGTATTAGCAAATATTTGCTGCAGTTTTAGCTACTTATTACCGATGCTTTGCCAAGTCAAATTGGAGAAGGGTGATTATTTGCTTTTTATTATTTCTTTGCCTGTTACAGATGGCTAATTTTATTGTGGCAAAAAAAAAATAAATAGAAAAATAGTTTGACTATTTAATTGCTTATTTAGAACAAAGAGTAAACCACTATATTGTGGTAAATTCTTTGCAGCAAGATTCTAACCAAGATTACACCATTTAGAAATGAACATTATATCAGACTTTCCAAACTATTCATAAAATTAAGCCAACTAAATATACACTGTGCTTTCTTTTAGAGATCTGAGAGCAGCATAGAAACGGAGACATTTGTTTTGGACATTTTTCAAGACACAGCTATTGTTTATACTCTGCAGTGGCCCAGGGCTGTAGAAGAGGAAATTGTAACTTGTAATAAGTAAGTTAGAGGGTGTATGTTATGTGCTCTTGGAATACTCAGCTCTCCACCTGAAGTACCAAAGGCTAAATAGATGAAGCAAACCTTTAAAATGTAATTTGAAAGTCCACAATAAGAGAGACAAAAATAAAAAATATTAACAGCTGAATCTGATTCTGATTCACTCCCACTGGTATAAATTAAACATTGTTTCGCTGAAGACAGTGGTGAAAAACTCATGTAAGTGAGATCAAAATAAGATTTAGAATTTGTGGGTTTTGGTTTGTATACACTATTTTGTGTTCTAGAAATTTACAATCTTGGATTAGGTAAAATTAGGCATCATGAAGTAAGGAAGACATTATGGGACGAGGTTAGTTTTACATTCAGAATATGGATTATTTAGAATTATTATTTTTATTTGCATTACAATAGTGCATAGAGATCCAACAAAATCAAGGCCTCATTATGCTAGGCACTGTACAAACCTAAAGTAAAAAGACAGTCCCTGCACCCAGGATCTTATAATCTAAATAACTAGGAAGGAAATACTATTATCCCCATTTTACTGATGGGGAACTGAGGCATAGAGAAGTTAAATGGCTTGCTCAAGAACACAGGATATCTATGGCACAGCTGGAATCTGAATCCAGATCCCTCCTGAGTGCCAGTTCAGTGCCTTAACCATAAGACTATCTGCCCTGTCTGAGAAGTCTGGTTATTAAGTGGAGAGCAGGAGAGGACTTCAAAAGCCCATTGAAAATGTTTTCATTCATCTCTGAAGTACATCTGTAGAAAAGTATCAGAATTTTTGGAAGATCCATAATGAGTGTGTGTGTGTGTGTGTGTGTGTGGGTGGGTGGGTGTATTAGAAGCACTTTGAAAAAGGTTAGCATGTGACGAGTTAGGAGGCAGCTGTTCAGAATCAGTTAAAAAAAAAAAGAGCTGCTAAATGCTAAAGAGAAGCTAGAAGGAAAAAAAAATACATGCTCCGTGGCAGACATGAGTAAAATCCTTAGGAAAAGTGCAGTGTACTAAGCAAAATGAGGTAATGTATAAAACAAATGGAGGTGCCATGTCAACAGGGACTTGACAGGGTAAATAAATCTGTACGGCTTGGTAATTTTAAAGCCTACTGCTACAAGCACAGCCTGTTGCCACAGTTACAGTGACCTCTCTTGAATGTCTAACATTAAACGTGGGCCTGAGATGAAGGTGAATGAAAACAGAGATTCTGAGCTCTTCTGCCTCCTTAAATGCTTTAAAAAGATATTTTTCTTTCCTTTATTAAAAAATGTGGGCGTGTTTTAGTTTGCATGCTTGGTAAGAGTCAGATGTCACTCACTCGAGCCAAGCATAGTGTGGGCAGCTGTATTATAAACTCACCAACCTAGCTCTGCCAGTAGATCTCAAGCCAGGTCTACATTACAGACCTATATTGATACAACTACGTCGCCCCGGGGGTGTGAAAAATTGACACCCCTGAGTGATGTAGTTATACCAACCTAACTCCCTGTGTAGACAGGGATGCTACCCCACCCCGTGCAGTGTAGTTAAGGCGGGGTCTCCAACACGTGGCCCATGAGCCGCATGCGGTCTGCGGAGTTATTTCCTGCGACCGCCATGCTCCCCTCACCCGCTGACCCCCTCCTCCCGGCAGCGCGCCGAGTCTCCGCTCCTCTGCCTATCTCCAGGCGCTTAGCGCTTTCCAGGAGGGAAGGGGAGGGGCAGTGAGCCGCACACTTAGGGGAGGAGGCAGAGAAGAGGCAGGGCAAGGGCCGGGATTTAGGGAAGGGGTTGGAATAGGGGCAGGAAGGGGGCAGAGTTGTGGTGGGGGCTTTGGGGAAGGGATTGGAATGGGGACAGGGAAGGGGTGGGAGGAGGAGGGGCAGGGGCGGGGCCTCACGGAAGAGGTGAAGTGGGGGTGGGGCTGGGGACGGGGGGAGCAGGCTTTATATGAAAATATAAATGTACCTTTATATGAAAAGGTGTCAGTGATGAGGCCCTCGGCCAATGTACTAGTCCTCATGTGGCCCTCGTGGTAATTTGAGTTTGATATCCCTGAGTTAAGGTGACCTAAATCCCAGCGTAGACAGTGCTAAATTGATGAAAAAATTCTTCCATTGACCCAGCTTCCACCTCTCAGGGAAGTGGATTACCTGTGCTGACAGGAGATCCCTCCTTTTGGTGTGGTTAGTGTCAGAACTTCAGCGGATGTAACTCAGCATAGCTTCATTGACTTTAAAGGTTTATGCCTATATGCACAAGCATCTGGCCCTTATATCTTCATGAGTTTGGAGAGTAGGGAGAACTTGTATGGAAATGCTGACCTTCGTCTCTCCTTGTGTTCCCAAATATTACTGAAGAGAAATATTATAAATGTTATTAGTGATTGTTTGTTAAACATAGCTTGACAACTATATAGAGACACGGTACAATTACAGAATACACACACACACACACGTTGCTTGTGATTAGAAAGTGACCATTTGCTAACAGACACACACTACTACAATTTTTCTTTAAGGAAATGCCTGTGAGTATCATATTCCATAATACTGTAGGCCAATGCTGCCTTGTTTAATGGTGACCAGTTTACACTGATAGAGTGAAGGTGCCAATTTGAAGAATAACAATAAAAATGCTGAAGTTGTGACACCAAGGGAGGACTGGTTGAAAATTTTTAGTTCAAACTATTTTTCAATGGAAAATTGCTTTTTGACAAATGAATTTTTGCAAAAAGTATCTGCTTTCTGCACCAAATTTAGCTTTATTATAGGAGGAAAAAAGAACACGTGAAAACAATTATTTTATCCAAAAACTGAAATATTTTGACTGAATACCAAAGTATTTTTGTTTAGATTAATGCCTTGTGGGAGTTGTAGGTTGGGTACCTCATATTCCCAGTAGCCACTATAGGCCAGGATCCCTGGCCAGATTGCATCCTTTATGATGCAACATAGCCAGGGGCTCCAGTGATGCACTGCCTCTTCTCTACCAGAGGGGAGACCATAGTGCATGATGAGAAGTGTAGGGAGCCCAACCTAGAGCAGAGAATGGGAGCCTGAGGCACTCAAATTACAACTTACTTGAGGCACCAAACCACCATTTCTGAATAGAAATATTTCATTTATTTAGACAGAGTCAGTTTGAAGCCAAAATATTTTGGTATTTGAATTTTTACTGACAAAAAAAAAAGAATCAAAGTTTCTTGTGAAAAATGTAGATGAAAATTATTTTTCATTTTTGTTGGAAATTTGTTTTTCAACAGAAAGTTTCAATTTTCCAACTAGCTCTACATTGAGGTAATAGGTTAGATCCTAACTATACTGCAAACATTGGGAAAAATTACATTCAGAGACATATGACTCCATTTCCAAATCCCAAAGGTCCAGGACATGTTCAAGATTCATCACCCATGATTTCAGAATCCCTGAGTTATACAGCATATGAGATTTCCTTTGTTTTCTATCCTGTAGTCTTCTTCTGGAAATTGGAACTGTTTTTGAAGACATTTTTTTAAATATTGAAAGTTTTTGTGCTGTTTGCGTTCAAGCTTTGATGCTACTGTTAAACTTCTATTATGAAAGGGCTATATGAAATCTGCTTTGAATGGCTAATTTAATTTCTTACTGAACAAGAATCCAGTATATTTAGCTGAACTGTTCAGAACTCATTTGTGACAAAAATAATTTATGTCTATGAAAATACTGTTATCTTTACAAACAATAACTTCAAATCAGAAACACAATAGAGAGTTAAGAGGGCCAGCTAGATTCTAAAATCTGCAAATGATTTTGGAAAAGCAGCCCATGCATCTCTGAGCTGGTAGTCACTGAAACTTTAATTAGACCTCGTTCGGAATTTTCGATGGAGAATGAAGTTTCCAAAAAAATTGAAATTTTGCATAGAAAAAATTCAGTTTTGCCAAAACGTTTTGATTTTCCATTGGAAATATTGAAACAAAATAAGTTTGAGCTAGTTCAAAATATTTCAGTTTGTTGAACTGAACCAAAACATATTGTTCTGTCACTTAAACATTAAAAGGGAAGAAGGAAGATCCAGGGAACTACAGGCCAGTCAGTCTCACCTCAGTCCCTGGAAAAATCATGGAACAGGTCCTCAAGGAATCAATTCTGAACCACTTAAAGGAGGGGAAAGTGATCAGGAGCAGTCAGCATGGATTCACCAAGGGCAAGTCATGCCTGACTAACCTAATTGCCTTCTATGATGAGATAACCGGCTCTGTGGATGAGGGGAAAGTGGTGGATGCGCTATTTCTGGACTTTAGCAAAGCTTTTGATACAGTCTCCCACAGTATTCTTGCCAGCAAGTTAAAGAAGTATGGGCTGGATGAATGGACAGTAAGGTGGTTAGAAAACTGGCTAGATGGTCGGGCTCAACGGGTAGTGATCAATGGTTCCATGTCTAGTTGGAAGCCGGTATCAAGTGGAGTGCCCCAAGGGTCGGTGCTGGGGCCAGTTTTGTTCAATATCTTCATTAACGATCTGGAGGATGGTGTGGACTGCACCCTTAGCAAGTTTGCAGATGACACTAAACTGGGAGGAGTGGTTGATACGCTGGAGGGTAGGGATAGGATACAGAGGGACCTAGACAAATTAGAGGATTGGGCCAAAAGAAATATGATGAGGTTCAACAAGGACAAGTGCAGAGTCCTGCACTTAGGACAGAAGAATCCCATGCACTGCTACAGACTAGGGACCGAATGGCTGGGCAGCAGTTCTGCAGAAAAGGACCTAGGGGTTATGGTGGACGAAAAGCTGAATATGAGTCAACAGTGTGCCTTGTTGCCAAGAAGGCTAATGGCATTTTGGGTTGTATAAGTAGGGGCATTTCCAGCAGATCGAGGGATGTGATCATTCCCCTCTATTCAGCACTGGTGAGGCCTCATTTGGAGTACTGTGTCCAGTTTTGGGCCCCACACTACAAGAAGGATGTGGATAAATTGGAGAGAGTCCAGCGGAGGGCAACAAAAATGATTAGGGGGCTGGAGCACATGACTTATGAGGAGAGGCTGAGGGAACTGGGATTGTTTAGTCTGCAGAAGAGAAGAATGAGGCGGGATTTGATAGCTGCTTTCAACTACCTGAAAGGGGGTCCCAAAGAGGATGGATCTAGACTGTTCTCAGTGGTAGAAGATGACAGAACAAGGAGTAATGGTCTCAAGTTGCAGAGGGGGAGGTTTAGGTTGGACATTAGGAAAAACATTTTCACTAGTAGGGTGGTGAAGAACTGGAATGGGTTACCTAGGGAGGTGGTGGAATCTCCTTCCTTAGAGGTTTTTAAGGTCAGGCTTGACAAAGCCCTGGCTGGGATGATTTAGTTGGGTTTGGTCCTGCTTTGAGCAGGGGGTTGGACTAGATGACCTCCTGAGGTCCCTTCCAACCCTGAGATTCTATGATTCTATGATTCTGTGCGCTGGCCTATGGTGCCTCATGACAATTACAGTTCACACACTTATGCCCTCACCATCTCCCCCTGTTGGCTGAGACCATTGGCTGGACCACAACTTGCCACCATGGTCTCCCCTGTGACTGAGCTGAGTGATGCATCATAGGAGTTTCACAGACTGAAATGAAACATTTTTGTTATGCAAAAAATTGATAATTCAGGTTTTCATCTTGATTTGGGACAAAAACAAGTGAAGAAATATCAGAATTTTCCCATGAGAGAGAAAGTCCTATTTTTGCTCAGATTTACTTATAAGAGATTTCTGGCCACTTTGCAGCTCAATTCCGAGCCCATTCCCATGGAAATGGCCATCAGATTGCTACAAAGGTGCTTTAGCAAAATCACTATTTGAATGTAATTTCACTGAGAGTAAACCCCTGAGACAACTTGGCAGGTACATAATACATTAAAATTACACAAAATATAAATGATCTGACAGGCATTAAATGAAAAGCAGTGGTGTACAACAAAAAGGAGCACTCCGAAGAAACGCATGTTCCTGAGATATCAGAGGGTGAGTGCCAGGAAGATAGAGCATGTCCCTTTAATATCTTTCGCAGTTCAGCGCTGGTGCTAATAATAAAAATGCTTATCAATTTATACTGGCAAAGTGCTTTATTAACATAATTATTTAAACTTTACAAGCCGTTTGTGAAGTAGCTGATTATTGTCCCCCCAGTTAGATATATGGAACAGAAAGGTTCAAGTTCACTAATTTTGGATGCCTCCATTTTTGAGGGTCCAACTTGAGACAAAGGGCTTGATTTTTTAAAGTTTTGAATGCTTGTAGCTCCCATGCACTTCAAGCAGAGTTGTGGGTACTCAGAACCTGTGCAAACCAGGCCCAAGATGTCTCATTGCAAGTTCCCCCAAACCAAGGCCGCTCAGGATTAAGTGTAGCAGTCTTCCGCTCTGCCATGCCCCTTTCCTGTCCCACCCATGCCATTTCCCCAACACACTCCCCCATATCACCTTACTCCAGGGGAAAGTGGGCTGGCAGGTGCTGGAGGTAGTGGATCTGCTAGTACCAGCTTTCTATTGGTGGCGATTTCCCCCACACAGGGGGAATGCTCTGTTGCCTTCTCAGGCCGGTTTAAGGCCACACACACACCAAGTGGTCCCACAGGACCAGAGAAACAGGCTCCCCAATGCCTGCAAATGCTATTGGAAAAGCAGCCGGTGCATCTCTGAGCTGGTAGTCACTGGAACTTTATCCTAAAACGGACTCTTAGAGAAGGATTGAGAAAAATGCTTTCAGGGGTGCTGAAGGGAGCCCATATGCTGGCAATGCTCGCTACACCTTTTAGAAAGATGTAGCATGTGCTTCTTCAGAGCAGCTGCTTACCTGTATAGTAGGGGCTGTCTTGGCTGCCAGGAGAGAGGTCATGGCCATGCTACCCAGACATGTTGCATGTGGGGCAATATGCAATGCTGTCTGTGCTAGAGACTGGTGCTTGCTTTCAAGAAGCACAAGCATTTTAGCTGCCTCCCGTGTGGAAATGCTAGGGACTGGGACTGGGCCTCATGCATTCTCTTCCCTGTACATAGTGTGCACATGCTGGGGTAGCCATAATCTGGCCCAAAAATAGGATGCAAAGAAAAAAAAAAGAGGCCAAATTTGGAATTAGTGTGATGGGATTGACTATGAAGTTTACAGGTATGTAGGGAAAGCCAACAAGGGGCAGGGCATGGGGAGAAGCAGCAGAGATAGTCGGTGTGTGCAGATTACTGAGAGAAGGAACATTTTTTAAGTCAGTAGGCAAAGAACTTGCAAGTCTGGAAACTAGATGTTGAGTTCTGAAGGGAGAACAAGGCTTTAGTCAAAACTTGATGTTCATTTATTAGATAGACAAAGGAATTGTTAATACAGGAACTGCCATACTAGATCAGGCTCATAGTCCAGCTTATCCAGTGTTCAGTCCCTGATAGTGGCCAGCACAGATGCCTCAGGGGAAGGTGAAGAAATTCCACAGTAACCAATTATAAGGTAACCTGGAAGACCAGTTTCTTCCTAACCCTCATTTGTCAGAGGTTGGCTTTTACTTAGAAGCATAAGAGTTTATATCTTTTCGATAATGTTGCTGGCTCTCATGATTTTATTATGACTGTGACAATATTTGGCTGATATTTTTCTTGGGTATTTTCTTCATGCTTGTGGAGTTGTGATTACACGAGATCCCAGCTTTTTTTCCTTGTTATTTTTTTTAACGTAAGCTTATCCCCTCCTGTTATGAAGGAAAAGGTGAAATCTACTGGCTCAAATAAAAAAAAAAACCTCACAAATATAAACAACCTAAAATTATTTTAAAGAAGTCTCATGATTTTCTAAGCCAATTGTGTGATTTTGGGGGGCAACTTGTGATTTTTGAATGCTTATGTGGGCAGTACTGCTTCTAAAACGCATGGATGCTCTAAAACGTAACAGTGTAATGCTGAATATTCTTGTTAGAATTCTATAATTTAGTCAGGTTTTGGTTAACATTAAATATCAGCACAAATTGAGATAATACATTTTAACAACTGTAGCATGTTATCAGAAAAAAGTCAATGATGTGAGTTAGTTGGTTAAAATAAGAAATGATTGGGACAAACTTTTTGCAGTGATTCTATATCATCTATTTTTAACAAAAGAAAAATAAACGTACAGGGAATGTCAGGGCTGCCCAGAGGATTCCGGGGGCCCGGGGTCTTCGGTGGCGGGGGGCCCTTCCGTTCCGGGACCCGCCGCCGAAGTGCCCTGAAGACCCGCGGCGGGGACCCCCCGCCGCCGAATTACTGCCAAAGCGGGATCCGCCGCCGAAGTGCAGCCCGGTCTTCGGCGGTAATTCGGTGGCGGGGGTCTCCCGCCGCGGGTCTTCGGGGCACTTTGGCGGCGGGTCCCGGAACGGAAGGGCCCCCTGCCGCCGAATTACCGCCGAAGACCGAGCTGAACTTCGGCGGCGGGTCCCGCTCCGTCTTCGGCAGTAATTCGCCAGTGGGGGGTCCGTCCGCCCCGGAGCGGAAGGACCCCCCGCTGGCGAAGGCCGGGAGCGAAGAAGCTCCTGCGCCCAGCCCCGCAAGAGTTTTCCGGGCCCCCCGGAGCGAGTGAGGGACCCCGCTCCAGGGGCCCCGAAAAACTCTCGTGGGGGCCCCTGCGGGCCTCGGGGCCTGGGGCAAATTGCCCCTCTTGCCCCCCCTTCTGGGCGGCCCTGGGGAATGTTGACAATCAAGGTGAGAATGAACTGATACAGCGGACATGACAGCAGAGACTTAGGGCATGTTTACACTTACAATGCTGCAGCAGCGTGTGGTGAAAACCCTCTCGATATAAAAACCCCCACCCCCTGTGAGCAGCAGAAGCTATGTTGGCAGGAGAGCTTCTGCCGACATAGCACTGTGCATACTACTACTTATGCCAGCATAATTTATGTCGCTCAGGCGGTGAATTATTCATAACCCCGCACAACATACATTTTGCTGACATAAGCAGTAGTGTAGACATAGCCTTTGGCTGTGATTTAGCAAAATACTTTAGCACATGACTTCAGTGGGACTAGTTTACTTGCTTGAAGATAGGAATGTATTTAAATTCCCTTGTGGAATCGGGGCCTTAATTGGGAAAAACCATGATATGCTGAACTGGCTGTGTAATGAAAGGGCCCGTGGAATCCCAGCCACAGTAAAGCCTGGAACAAGGAAGATTCTGAACAGATGAGGAAGAAAAAGGCAAGGCTCTGCTAAAATGATGTTAGAGGGAATGATCTTGCTGGCTACAGATAAAAGAAAAAAAAGGATAAGAAAAAAATAAATTGTTGCTCATACACAGCAGCAGAGAATATATTTTAACACCACAGATAAAATCTTAAAGAACATTTTATTTTTAGATTTAAAACTTTATTATTGCTAATTAACTTCAGTGGGGTTGAGCAGCACAAACAGGCAGACACCTGCTGGTGAGATTAATTATTCACTATGGGAAGGGACAAGATGTGCATGAAGATGCTGAAAAATGGGAACAGGGTCTGGAGATCACTACTGAAGAAGGGATAAACACAAAGAACAACTTGAGTTCTGCACAGAAAGTGAAATAGGTAAGTTCCTCTGAGGATTGCAGAAATTAAAATTAAGAAAAAAACCATAAATGCAGTTAGGTATGTCTATAAGAGTTTCTATTTATAGAATTTCTGAATAGTATCATGGCCGTTGCAATAAACCTGATCTGAGAAGTTAGCAAATAAATGAGGCTGTATTAGGTAAAGATGTTTGCCCGTGACGTGATCTGGGTTACAAACCACAGCTGATATATAGCCTGGGGGTGTTTTGCAACAGCAGATGTGAGAGGATAAAATGTTAAATAGAAAAGGTTGGGCAGATTCTATAAAGGCCTTCCTAGGAGCACCTGATTGGCTAAACACTGCACTTTGCTACCATGAGGGAGACATAACAGTAAATTGATTCTGGTTGACACAATGGTAATTCTCCTTGGCTGGAAGTTAAACAAAAAAAGAAGCTTAACTGATGAAAACTAAAAGTCTCTTTCCTTCCCGGCTGTGAATAGGTGTCTGCTAGGTAAAGCAGTGGGAAATCAGAAAGGAGAAAATGGTAACCTTCAGAACTCGGTACAGTCTAATTGCTACAAAGCGCTCATGTGTAGAATTATGGAAATCAGATTCACAGCCCCGCAGATAGCTATCTTATGCAGTGTTGTTGTAGCCGTGCTGATCCCAGGATATTACAGCAACAAGGTGGTTGAGGTAATATCTTTTGTTGGTCCATCTTCTGCTGGTGAGTGAGACAAGCTTTTTGAACAACACAGAGCTTTTTTTCACATCTGGGAAATGTACTCAGAGTATCACAGCTAAATATAAGGTGGAATAGATTGTTAACACATTTTTCAAGGGACCATTCACGATGAACAGGTCAAACACCTCTCATATGGGGGGAGGGGGGAGGGAACATTTATCTGACAGTTATCAGCTGGATCAATGAGCCTTGGTGAATAGTGCAATACAGGTGTGATAAAGTCAGGCTGGAGGGCTGCAAGAGGGTGGTGGAAGGCAGGTGGCAGGTATATTAGCCCTAGAATGATAAAGACCCTTTTTCCTACAGGCTGAGAAGGGGTTACCTCAGGTTAATTAGGGACACCTGAGTCCAATTAAGGGCTGCCTGAGACCTTTTACCTCCCCCGCCCCCTCTGGTGAGAGAGAGGCTTCTCCAGGGTGAGAGGCTGCTCACCTCCCCCTAGGGGAAAGAACAGGAACAGAGTGTGCCAGTTTAGGGGAAGGACTAGTTGGTCTTTCTGATTGGTGGAAGAGCACTCCTTAGGCCTACTTTGAAAATATTGATAAGTATTGACAAACACTGTCCAGAGTGGGGCTGATTTACCCCAGGCCCTGCCACCGCCAGAGAGGGAAGTGCTAAGTCTGAGGAGAAGGAGGAGGTGCTTTGGTACACACGGGAAGTGGGGGGTTGGTTTACAGTCACCCCATTGTTGGTTTTCATTGAATCGTAGGACTGGAAGGAACCTCGAGAGGTCATCTAATCCAGTCCCCTGCACTCAAAGCAGGACTAAGTATTATCTAGATCTACTCTCCTTAGCACTTCCATTAAGACTAGGTTTTCTGCCCTTTTCATTTGGGGGTTGGTGGAGGTATCACTATTTCTCTGTATACCTGAACAGTTTCACTCTAGGAAGGCTATTGCCACCCTTCCAAAAATCCTTACACCACAAAGATTAGGCTCCTCTGAGACAGATGTGATTGCCACCCCATAGCATGGCTAGGAGAAGGCAGATGGGGTAAAACTGTTGGGAGGGGAGTGGTATTTTAAGCTCCACCCACTCAGGATGCCACTCAGACTGTGCAGGTGTTCACAATTCAACCACATATTTTGCTAGGGGAATCTAAATCCAGGGCACTTAAGTGGGGTTCAGGTACACCACCATAGACTCTGCAGGGCTCCTTGGACTTGGCTCCTCGACAGGGGAAAAAATGCATGGTGTTTTCCCAAATGCCACCACTGGTAGAACCCAACTGATTTATCGTGCTCAGTAAATTAATGTTGATATTTAAATTATCATCTTCGAGCTTCTGTGTTAAAACCTTGATGAGATGATCAGGACAGTCCACACCTCACAACCTTTTGTCTGCATGCTCTCTTGGGCAGATATCGCTGCATCCCTTACACTCAATTCACATTGGGCAGAGTCTATCTACCAGAGACTTAGGGCACGTCTACATGTACAGAGCTGCAGCGCATGTGGTGAAGATGCTCTATGCCGATGGAAGAGAGCTCTCCCGTCAGCATAAAAAATCACCTCTGTGAGCAGCAGAAGCTATGTTGGCGGGAGAAGCTCTCCCACCTACATACCACTAGCGCTTATGCTGGCAAAATTTATGTCACTCAGGGTGTGTGTGTGGAATATTCACACCCCTGAGCGACATAAGTTTTGTCGACATAAGTGGTAGTGTAGATGTAGCCTTATTTTTTTTTTAAAAATTAAAGCTGAGATTCTGGAGTATGAGATGGCTGCTTGGTGGTTAACCATACTGCCCTTCCCCCAGAGCTCAGATGCATCACTTTTGAGAGATTGTTGTGGGTCTGAGAATGCACTATGCTCCTTCTGAATCCGGGTCTTTCATAAGGCACCTCACCTTTATGATTTGAATGTTTGTTTTCACTTGTTCTGTTGTAATGTCTTTTAGACAAATGCGTCGGGAGGAAGGGGTGTATTCATTAGAATGACTGACTAAGGGCCTGCTTTGAGCATTATCCTGCTTAGCCAAAAACATTTGAGAGAGCAGCTATGAGGAAATTTTTTTTTAATACTGAAAATGAATGCTGAGTTGCAGCAGCCAGTAGTACAGGTGCATAAACTAAGGATGGAGGCCTTCTTGGACACTTCTTGCTGAGAATGTCATCTTAGGAAACACTCAATGTATGGTCTGTTCATGGGCTGGGCCTTTTACTACCATCTATATGGATGCTATTGTCTCTGTTCACTTGCTGGTCCCACCCTCACCTTAGCGACTCTTATTGGACTCGGTGACACTTGCTAATATTTATATGGCAAAAAGCAAATATTTGAACAAACAGCTGCAGTTTACTTTGTTTTGCACTATTTTACTAAGTTAAGCTGACAATAAGAGGAAATCCTGTTCAGAACATACTTGGGATAACTGGTTTTTTTTGTCACTTAATTTGACTCATTAAAATGTATTGAGTCCAGGCTTTTAAAATTCTGAATGTGGATTCAAACCATAAAACTACCCAAACACTTAAAGCTAAAAGGTAAATCTGCAGTATGAAGTGCAGGGATTTATTCCATATGTGAATCCTCAATGAGAGTTTCACAGCTAAACTCTTGTGCCACTTATTATGAATATATGCACATTTTTTCTATATTGTATCACACAAACTAGTGTTGGTATAGTGCTGGGGTTTTCCAACCTTTATTATGGCTCTCTACCCTGGACAAGCAAATGTGGAGATCTAAAAACATTCTGAAAATGGGGTTTAACGTGCCAAAGCACAGTATTTGCATCTAGCTGCATATCAGTAATTGGCTGGCTGCTTTTTTGGCATGATAATGAACATCACTCGTATCTTGGCGTATAATACAACAAAGCACTCAATAGAGTTTTTTCCTTGCCCTGGGAGGATTTGAAAGTACTTGATTCATGCTTTATCCCTCTGTCCAGTAGCATCATATTTGGAGTGAGGCTTAAGTGAATAATTGCCTGACAGTAGATCTGAAAAGTGGATGGTTGAAGGGAATAGCCTGGCTGGAAAAGAAGTGATATGACTAGACACATCCCATCAATAGAAAGGTTTTAGTAGTGTTAGTGAGGGATTATGTTCAATTTTCTTCGACGCTGCAACTGACTTTACTTTCTCTTTTGTCCTGTGAGAGGGTAAATGCTCCGTATTATACAGGGTGATCCATATGAATGGAAAGAGCATGGCTGCATCCTCCTAACCCACCATGCTGAAAATTTAGCTATAAGAAGTGACAGTATGCAGCCGCTTTAATCCCCAGCCATCTCTGTTCTGTATCATTGCACAGTACTCTGATCAAATGCTGTTTCAGTCAGGCTGAACAGTGGGACAAGAAGGCTATGCAGATGTTGTATAATAATATCAGAACTCTAGACTATACAACTCTAAGACAGACAGATGGAACGCTGTTCCGACACTTATACCCACTGCAGAGAGAACAACTCACAAGTGACATGCAGCCCTTACTCATGGAGACAATACCATAACTGGTAGTTACTTATGAATATATGTGCATAGGGTTTGCATTGCTTTGGGGGATTTTTGATGGTGGTATTCTTTTTATTCCTTGGGGGAGATTATGCTAATGGTATTCTGCAATTAATACCTTGTGACTAAATTAGCCTAATATTCAACACTGTATATGATGAACAGCTGGGTTTAGTTAGTATAGCATACTACAGTATTCACAACCAATCTAGTGAGCAGTCTTGGCCTATGGACCTTTGAGGGTCACTAGTCTTACAGTAGAAAAGATCAGAAGAATCTCAGATATTTTTCTTATGGTTGGATAGCTGTTCTTTGGCTTATGTGAAATGAGGGGGTAGTTTCAATCCAGCTCTTAGTGGACAGCAGTTCACATGACCAAACAAAAATCCCCACAGCAGCACAGTTGTCTGTCACCTTTGTTCAGGAGCTCAGACTAGACCCAGCATTGAATGAGTACAGACACTGAGTTGAGGCCCTTTAAGGCCATAGTTGAGGCAGACTCCTGGCTCAGTCTGGAGAAGCCTGTATGACTGCTGCTCTTGCTGTATTTGTTCCATGCACTTTCGTTTCTGCTTCTGTCAGTTTAGCTCTGTTAATCAACACTAGAACTGCTTTTCAAAGGAAAAAAGTAAGTCCTCTGCAGAGGTGCACAGGGAACATCTGTTATGGTTGCTTTCACTTCAACAGACAGCAGGGAGTTAAATGTAGCAAGGTTAGTTATGGCGAAGTTGTGGTCACCATGACATAGTCCCAAAGACCACATTTCCTCAAGCACATATGCCAGATACATTTCTGGCTTTAAAGAATAAAAGTTGTCCAGTAAAATCAACCCCACCATTAGTGAGATGCAGCCTTCATACCAACACAACTTTAATTATTTTTCAAAGACACAAGCCTAAGATGTTCCTCTTAAACGCATGGCGGGGAGGTTAAGTTTTACTTCCAACTTTTTTTTGAAAATCCTTCTAGCTTTCAGGCTACTGAATGATTTTATTTTTATTTGAGAATAAAATAAATCTAAGGCCTTGTCTACACTATACAGTTTTGTCAACAAAAGTCAGCTTTCGTCAACAACACAATGGAGGTGTACACATTGAAATGTTCCTCCCGCCTCTGTAACTCCCATGCTACGTTGACATAATAAAACCACCTAGATGAGCAGTCTAGCACTTTTTGCAACGTAGTTAGAGTGAGGCAACGCCAGTGTAGACACTGCGCTTGGTTATGTCATCCTAATTGGCCTCTAGGAGGTGTCCAACAATGCCCATCTTGACTGCACTGGTCAGCAGTTAGAACTCTGCTGCCCTGAAGTACATAGGCATGTGTCCTTCCCCCATTTAAATGCCTGGGAATTTTTGAAATTCCTCTTCCTGTTTGTTCAGCATGCACAGTTCACACAGTATCTTCCCAGCTGATCATGCCGGCTTTCTGCAGCAGACGCACTCCTGCGTAGAATACACTAAAGCTGTTGGATCTGCTGGGCCTATGGGGAGAGGTGGTTGTACAGTACTAGCTTCATCACCAGGACTAGAATCCATGACCCCAAGCACTTGAGCAAAAGGAAAAATTCCATTAATTTGTAGCAGTAGTAGGTTCTTATTCTTCATGTGAGGCAGCTATTAGAGGGGGATCTGACACTCTAAGACCATTTAAATTAGAGAAGTTTCTGTTGGCATAATTATGTATACATTGTGAAAAAAAGCGTATCATTTATTTAGGTTAAAATAGCAGTGACAACATGGCAACACTGCTTTTAGCTTGTATTAGCTGCTCAAGTTAAATCCTATAAGAGAGCTGGGGTTGAACTTGAGTAGCTAACCCAAGGTAAAACCTGAGTTGCCATGTCTTCTCTGCTATTTTAACATGAGTTAGCAAACACACGCTAGTTAACCTGACTTAAGAACACATCCCTCCCCCCACCACATCAGTGCAGACATACCCTACATCAGGGCAGCTACATTGGTGCACATCCCTACTGTAGGCATTGTAATACACCTTCACGGGAAAGATAGAAAATGCATTAGAGTTTAGTCTATTAAGAAATGACTGATTAAAAAAAAAAAAGACTCGTGTAGGAAAGTGTGCAAGCTATCTTTGTCACTTTGCAGAAGAAAGTGACAGCAAAGTCTGAAAGTGCTGATTTTAAATGCAAATTGAAAATAAATCCCACATGAATCATGACCTTTTCTGTGTTGCTGACAGTGGAATCTTTGGTAGATATTTCTTCTGCTACTAAATGTGGCAGAAGAACTAAACAGTATTAATTGGCAAATTACTAACTAAAAATACTTTTGTGCTGGAAAAATATTTTTGCTGCAAAGGCGTAGGCATGAAAATACGTATATCAAACATTGAATACCACAGTACCTGCAAGTGTGAATAAATTGCACTTCAGTATTCAGCACTAGACCAGTGATATTTTGTTGGTGAAAAAAGTTACTACTACTACTGTATGTTAAGAACACAAGAATGGCCATACTGGGTTAGACCAAAGGCCCATCCAGCCCAGTATCCTGTCTTCCAACAGTGGCCAACGCCAGCTGCCCCAGAGGGAATGAACAGAACAGGTAATCATCAAGTGATCCATCCTCTGTTGCTCATTCCCAGCTTCTGGCAAAAAGAGGCTAGAGACACCATCCCTGCCCATCCTGGCTAATAGCCACTGATGGACCTTTGTAACCTGGGCATAAACATCTAAATAATGAAATCAAGTTCCATGACACCTTGAGATAAACTGCAGGCATAATAGTCAGGCAAACAAACATAGCTATCCAGTGTGTAACTCTACGTGAAAGAAAGAGCGCCATATTTTCTTGGTGTGAGCGATAAAAATCCAGCTACTTGTACCATACATGTTTGCAGTTATATCACCCGGGTATTTTCTTCATGCCTATTTGGTATGGGAACTTCTCCAGATTTCTATCAATTTAATAAAAATATTAAGAGATCAAAAGCAATACAGCAGTGCTTAAAGGCTTTGAGTAGGCACTTTTAATGCACATCTTCACAGCTCTTTATGGCAAGTACCTCCTGAGAAAATAGTATTAATGTTTATGCAGTAGGGAATCTTTCTATTGATCTATAATCTCTGCTGATGAAACTCCCTTGAAGTCAAAGAAGTTAAAACAGCAGAGATATGGAAACAAGTGGAAACAAGTCAATATGTATATTTGATCACTTCAGACAAGCATGAAGGAGGAATCACAAACACGTTTGCCATGTTTAGACACATGCTTCCATCTTCCGTCCTCAAATAGCTCCTGTGTGGTACACAGCACCAGTTAACACCTACAGTGATGTTTATTGTAGGCAATTCTTTATTCATATTATATGCCCAAACCTCGACACCACATCATTTTATAAGACATGGATATCATTCTATAGTGCCTAGAACGGATAGATTATCATCACGCCATGTGGAATTCTGGCAGGGCTTGCTCTTGAAGCTATAGATCAAAAGGACAATTTATATTGTGACTGGCTATATTAAGAACAGTGTCTCTAAAGTGAAGAAACCTCTTAGAAAATTCTATAAAATCTCATTTCCCTACCCCCCCCCCCACCGCTTCCCCCACACTACAGGAAATGTGTCTGAACTCAGCAGTGGGATCTTGCCTCCAGAACCTTGTGAGGGGCCCTTCTTCTGATAATCCAAACCACTAGAAGCATTTTAGGAACTATCATGGATGGACTGAGTCATTTCTACCACAGTTTGTAATTTTTAAGGGACCTGATTTTTTTCTTAGTCTGTGATTTCATGCTCATTCATGTTTTCTTTAAATATTTAATTTGCATGCAGAGAATTACAGCTTCACCCACTCCCCCCTTATGAAAGGTGCCAGGTAGAGAGCTGTGCAGCCAGAAGTGCTGTTTATTCCACAAAGGACAGGCAATAGCAGTGCAAGCTGTCCCATTCCACCCCCACCTTGAAGATGAGTGATAATTCAGTGTCCGGCCTCACCTAGTCCTTGGCCACTCTGCTAAGGATAAATAGCATGGATGTTAATTGGTGCCCATTCGTGCCAGCAGTTTTTCTGAGGTGGACACTTAGACCAACTTTTTCAAAAGTGCCCACTGATTTTCGGTGCCCAATTTGGGGCATAGAGTTCTTGGTTTTCAGACATACCGAAAACTATGACTCCAAGTGGAGACTGTGACATGGGAGGGCTTCTCCTCAGCTTTCAAGCACACACTGTCACCCCCCAGTCTCCTTTAAGTAGGTTTATTATCCAAACATAACCAAATAAGCAAAAAGAGTCTCTCAGCTAACCTTTTGTCCTAGGGTTTCACAACCTCCCCTTCCAGGGATCTCAGGTGATCCTGCTTCTTGCAGCTTCCCAGCTCCAGCCAGCCCCCTTCTCCTTCTGGAACAGTGGCCTCTGGGTTATCTCCCTGAGTACCTGCCCCCTTGTTCCAGGAATCTACCACCAGAGTTAGCACCATTCCCCTACCACTTTTCTCCCCAGACACAGCCTGTCGCAATCACTCCTCCTCTTCCTGTCCTCTAACAGGCCTTTATAACCCCAGGTGTAGCCTTGCCCCTTTCATTGACTCACCTAGGCCCATTTGCTCTGACAAAGGGACACTGGGGACTGATCTACTCACTGGGGACTGCCCTGTGATAGAGACAAAGGGAGTGTTGACAGCTCAAGTCAGGCTCAAGGTATCCCAAGATGAGCTAAACTGGTTGTCAGCTTCCAGCACATCTGTGACTTGACATTCCATCATCCTGCATATAACCACAGTACTTCCTCTTCTCTTTCAGCAGCCTCATGCCTGCGCCAAGCCATTCATTCCCATCCCTAGTATCTGAACTCTGCTGACACTCACTCCACTTGAGAGGCTGATCTCTCTTGCTCCTCCAGTGATATTGATACCAGCCTCTTCTTTCCTTTTCACTGTCTTACCAACACTACTAGATGACCTGTAATCCTTGCGCCAGGCTCAAGCCCCAGCACACCCAGAATAGAAGAAATAGGAAACAGGGGCAAGCTTTGGATCCCACACTCTGATTGGAAAATCAGAGGAGGAGGAAGATGTGGAGCTACTCACATCTATATATGGTCAGGCAAATCTGACGCACAGTGAATGGGTATGATCTATTCATTTCAATGGTTAAACTAGTTTTTTCTACAGGTGTTCAGGAACACTGTCTTGCAAAAATATGCTTGTGTGTGTATATGCTATAGGTAATGCGGTGCTATGGCTTACTGGCCACATCAGCACAATTCAAGTCCTGTTGAAAGTCCTGTAACTATTACAGAGGAGATGGAAGTTTAAAAATCACGTATACTTCCATGTGCAAAAAAGATGCCTATTACACTCAATTCCAAGATTTTTTTGGATGCTGAAAACAACAATATAGATTAGAATCTGATTATAAAATGTTGTCCCTTTTCTATGTGTAGCTGTAAACTAATTAAAAAAAACCCAAACTGAACTTGCACTCTGGATGTGATGAGTCATAGATCTTCCCTAAAGAAAAAGTTTAAACTTTAAATGATATTGCCCAGTTAACTAAATTGCTAGACACATTAACTGTAATTTCTATTACAGTCACAACTTTGGTGAGCCAATAAAAGTGAACCAGTTCATTGAACTGAACAACAAAAACCTAAGTAAAAGCCTGCCTGAGGCAAAGGTAATTTACTTTCTAAACTTTGGCTATGGTATGTTATCACTGCCAAAATTACCCATCTGTATTTTTTTCCTCAGCCTCCTCCTCTACCTCATTCATTTTGGAACCTCCTCCAAGGCATGGTATGAAAGTCAAAGATTTCTTCATTAAAGAAGAAATGTTAGGGTTCAGTGATAGATATCTAGAAAAATCCTTTGGTCAGTAATACCAACTATGGGCAGTTATCATACTTCATAGGAAGTGTACATCATGTAGATTATAATTTCAATTAAAATGCAGACAGTTTTTATGGTGTTCCATGTCAGATTCAGTTAGTAAGAATAAAATGAGCATAGTCTATTGAAAAAATACTTATGATTGCATGAAACTCTTGAAAAGAGGTTCTTCCGTAAAGCAGTCCACCAAATACAATCATCACCATTGTTTGCTTCAAAAAATTTCTGCACACATGTTGTGTATTTGGTTGTCATGGTTTTTGTTGCTATGGCAACTGAGTTAGATTATTATGGGTTAGCTCAGCCAGTTTCCAACCAGCTGAGTGAGCTCTCTGTATATCTGTAAATAAAATGGAGGTTTTGGTTAGCTGCCTGCTCTCTGGCCTCAAGTGATTGCTTCCTACACCGGCTGCCCCAAGGATATAACAACACACTACATTTTTTTCTCTACTTGAGGCCATCATCACTTCTTACTATTGGTGTGGCCTCCTCAAAAAGCCTGAAGAGAGTTCACAAGTTTTGTGAAGGACTCCACTGTGCACATGACAGATACATAGTTCTCCATCACCATTCTGTCCTCTCCATAATGGGTCCCTATTGCTCAAAAAATTAGGAATGTAAAATTCTTCCCTTGGATGCGAATGTGTGATTCTAGCAGACTTAAGTGGGAGTTGGGTGGGCACCTGTGATTGTAGAATCTGGTGTGTACTTATAATTCCACCTATTAAGTATCTGTCTATGCTTGTAGAGGACTAGCACTTTTTTTATCTATCCTCTCAAAAAGTGAGATGGGCTGTGAAAGAGAAATTGAAGTAACTAAAGGGCTGTCACTTATATTCTTGTGATTGCTTAAGAAATCATAGACAATCAAATTAAAGCAATTGGCAAAACCTGCCAGATGAATCAATTATCTATCATTAATGGCATGTACCACATTTACTATGGTATCTGAGACGAAAACCCCGGAAGGGATGAAAGGATAAGTCATATGATTTTATCATACAGGTTCTGCAGCACGTTCACTGAATTATGCGTTGTTTTTTTAAAGCTGCACACACAGAATGCCATTTGCCCGCATGCAAATGAGAAACCTGGTGGCTTCTTGTGATGAGGATTGAAAACAAGGTGATTGGGCCCAACCTCCTTGATCCTGCAAGTCTGTGCATGGTGTGCAACGGGGAGCTCAGAATAGTGCTCCAGCGCAAGTGTGAGCAAAGCCTACACATGGGGATAAAGCTCAGAACTAGAGCCCTGGTCCAGCATTTGGATCAGCTAATGTAGACCCATGTGGGATTATGCACAGACCCAAGGGTCTGGGTAGTGGATTTCAGTGCAGGACTGGGTTTCAGGCGTAGTAAGTAGAAGTAAGCCTCAAGCCTCTTATACACCTGGGGTGAAATCCTGCCCCCCCCCCAAAGTCAATGGCAAAACTCCCATTGACTTCAGGATTTCACCCCTGGTTTCATAAGTGTGATCTTCATGCTAACTATGCTCCCCTCTCTGACATAATTTTCGCTGCTCAGCAGGAGAAACCACTTGGATGTATGGCATAACTGCAGAATCAGGACTCCTGTACTCCTTCTCATCATTTTTTATCTTGCATATACCTGAGCAACACTCAGCAGATTTTCTGTGATGAAGGCCAAAGAAATCAGACCACTTTTAATTTGTGTTTAAATATGGTATTAGATGCCTAACTTTTGGCCACCAAGTGTGAAAATTTTGGCCATCCTTTCTGGTTAGTAGACTATATCCAAGTGGTCCAGTATACAATATCTATTTTAACATACATTATTTTTCACACCTTGCTCAAAGAATCTTATGCTTCTCTGGAGAGGTTGCCTGGCTAGAAAAGTTGGTCCCATTTCATATTAACTATTTCTGAGCTCCCATGTAGAGTAGAGGTGCAGCCATGTTGCAATACGCAGATCTGGATCCATATCCTTCTTTGAATTTCAGACATCCTAAAGCTTGGAGGTGTTCAGATCCAAAGATCTGGAACATGGCTTTGGGACCATTTATGACATTCCAATTCAGATAATTTTTTTTAAAAAGTCCTAAATGTGGATGTTTTTGCATGTTTGGACCTGGTGTTTTAGTTCAGCATACAGCCTACTTGGTCCCCTCTGCAACCAAGAAGACTGCAGCTTCAGGACAGGCAGTTTGGTGCATTTTACCTCTAGGTGACGATTTTTAAGAAACAATTTCCTTGTGTGTTTGGAGTTTTACTGCTTTGAATGTTGGTTCAGTAATACTGAAAGCTGTAGCATCTATTTCTGTGTCGTACTATCTGGAGCATCTGCCCCATCGCACTACTTCCCTTCCTACACTTATTTTAGAAAAGTGTTAATTAGATGTCTGTTTAAGCCCAACTCAGAATTTTCTTTGTATCTTCCTCCTTCTCCCCTTACTTCTCCTGTTCTGCAATCCCAGTGGTCTGCTTCATAGACACAGATATTTCTTTTGGATATTTTTTGTGTGGCATTCTACAGCTGCTGTTCCCCACTGGCTCATCTCCTATGTTCAGTGACACTTTTTCTATACAAATAACAGGCTTCATTGATGAGGTAGGTCACTTACATCTATAAAGGAAAAAAGTCTCAGACCAGTGAGATTGCGCTTTCAAAAAAATTGGCTATGGTGGATGTGGATTTAGACTACTCCATTTTCACCCCCTGCGCTGCATTCAGATAACCTATAATCCCTACATCTGTGTCTTGTTCCTGTTCTTTACAAATATTGATTCCCCTGCATGCCATCCTGGGATCCATTTGATGATTCTCTTTGCCTTTCAGTACACGTGGGATGGAGATTTTCATCACTTCTCTTTTTACTCTGCTTGGCTTCTTCCAATACAGTATGTGTTGAAAGGAATGGGGAATCTCAAGAATAATATCAGTCGCTTGGGAGTATTACTGCTCATACTCTCTGCCCCTTTGTTTTTTCCTCTGTTGTCTGGTTAGACCCTGGATTACTGACAATATTGATAGGCAATCTTCTCATTCACTTCTGAGCCTACCATGCTTACTGCTGTCACATCTGCCTGTTGTCTCTAGCTCTTTTCATTTAGTGGAAGAACATGGGGAGTCTCTGTTACTAGAGATTTTTCTTCCTTGTTTTATGAGCTCCTCTTTTCTTTCTCTCCTCCTTTTGTTCTTTATTCCTTTGTGGAATATCCTCCCTTTTTTACACCTTCCCTACCACATTTGCCCCACCACTTTTCCTTCTACAACAGCCAGTTCATTGATCCCGCCCCTCCCTCCACCCCCGCACCCACTTCTCCCAAAAGAAACCAGGTGAAATCACGTTTCAGCAGTCACATTAAGTGCAAACATTTTCTCAGAGATTATACGCCAGATAAATCTTTCAGTTTTCAGCACACAGTTTATAACTAAGTGCATTGTCTGCCCACACATGTAGAAACAGATAACCAGTGATTTATATTTTCATAATGAATACTGCAGTGATTCATTTTGTAGCGCTATATTCCTATCAGTGGCAGCGGTGACAATGAAGACCCATATATTCACAACCATCAGGGCACAGTATCTATCTGAGAGTAAAGATAAATCAAGGACTGGATTGCAGTATAAAACTGCCTAACTGGGAGAGGGGCTAAGACACACAGGATGATAGTAGCTGACTGCCTGCAATGGGCTAAGGTGTGTTATGTCACAAGAAGAGTCCTGCAGGCCCCTTTTGGGTCCTTTCCAGCAGTTTTGCTCTCTGGCCTCCCTCATCCCTCAGGGCCATTGGAGTATGAGGAATGTCCCACGTGCTGAGAGGAGCTAGCTGTAGCTCTCCGGAAACAGTCAATACTATTGGCTTTACACAGCATCCTTGGGATGTATCGTGCTCCCTTTCCACAGAGGCTGAGCACACTAATTGCCCTCACACTGCTCTGTGGTGCTGCTGACTTGTGAGCAAGAGATTAAACTCGTCTCTTCCCCCGCCCCCGATTCAGCAAGGTACGTAAGTACATGAATAGTCCCACTGGCTGTCGTTCAAAGCTGCAGTAAAGATCACTTCAGGATGGTGCTTTGTACTATTTCCAGGCTACTTCACCTCCCGGACTATCCTACTGTGAGCCAACAGCTCCAAATTTTAACCGTATGAGAAAACTTTTCCTCAGGGTTGAAGTATTTGTATACAGTTTAAACAAGTGCTTTCATGGCTTTGAATGGTTCTCAAAGCCAGGTGGACCAAATAGCTTGATTTTCTCATTTTTAAGTATGAGTATCTTTTATAAAGCATGCTTTTGGTTTTAGTGGTGATCTCCTTCCACACTGTGTTAAGAAAAAGGTCTGGAAGAAGTTGTGACTATTTTAGTCTCTTCAGATATTTGATTTCTATGTAAACCAGGGGCCAGATTTAAACAAAGCTTTTTTGAAAAACATGGCCCCAGAAATGCACTACTAGAGTAAAGAAATACACTAGACTATATGAAAGTCAGGCAGATTGCAGCCATCTCAAGCACAGAAGTTTTAACTAGAACTGGGCAAATAGGAATAAAAAAAGTATATGGAAGTATTTTGTTTAATAGAAACCACAGATTAGCATCAGGAATATTTGTGGCTTTGTGGGAATGCTCATACACAGGGATAAAGGTTTGTCACAGCAGGAAAACTATCATGGATACTGTGATTTTTCCTATTTGCCCATGATTTGTCTTTGTGTCTGTGAATCACCCTGCAGTGGTGTCTCCTGTCCTGCGGGGTTGGGCCCGGCTCCCAGCTCTGCAGGCTGTGACCTGGCACACAGATTTGCAGCGCTGGTCAGATGTGGCCCAGCCAACCCTCCGTCATGACGAGGGGGTGACCTGGCCAAACCTGAGTGGCGCTGCAACCCCAGGCCTCAGGTCACAATGCCAGAACTGGAACTGGGCCCAACTCCACAAGACAGGAGCCACCAGTGTGCGGTGAGCACAAGGTGGGCTTGCTTTCTGGCCCTCCTCATTTGTCACAACTTTTTTAAAAACATCAAAAATCACAAAAAATGCATGACTTTTTCTAAATTTATTGTGGCTGCTCTGTGATTTTTGATAAAAGAAATAATGCTGTGACAAATCAGCAGCCCTCCTCATCTGTGTGAATCTCTGTTTGCAAGAACATTGGTGAAAATCACAAATACCAGTGTATGTCTATATTCAGACAGGTGTTTGTGCTAGAAGCGATCACTTGGGCAACTGGAAAGTGCTCTGTGGTGCTGCAAGTTTTCCAGTCAGGGAGTAGAAACAATCTTCTGCACAGATCATGAATAACATATAGCTAAGGCCCTACTTGAATCACGGGATGATTGTCAAAAAATTATGGCTGAGTTGCATACAAGCCATGGAAAATTGCAGAAAAGTAATAGTGGACCTTATTATTTGTGGTAATAAAGTTCATTATTATTTTTCTGCAATTTTCTGCTGTTGGTAGCCTGGGCCTGACAGCAGGAACCTGGGGCCAACATCAGGGGCTCCCACAGGTGACTGCCCAGAGCTCCCACTATCAGAATTGCAGTGGACGCCTAATATTGCGGGATCTGCAATTTCTGCAATATTGCAAATTAAGTAGAGCCTTACATATAGAGAATGCTCAAAGTAACAGCTACAGCAAAGATTTGGTGAGAGGCCTATGAGCTGAGATTGTCAATGACTCATTCATGTGGATACAATACCTAACGAGCACATTTGCCAAAAAGAGAGCAAAGTTTGTTGAACAAATTGTTCACAGCTCTGCTTTTAACACTGGAATAATTGCCGACAGCGTAGCAGAAATCAGAATGGGAGTTCATGGGATAATACTGAAGGTATTAAAGAAAAGATATCAGCACCCCAAATATTCAGCCTAAACAGCATCTATTCTAGACAAACTGGTATCCACTGGGACTCCTTTCAGCACTGTCTTTCAACAGTGCCAACTGAATCAATTTTGTCATTTGTCTTCAGTTATAATCTGGAGGTGGAGGGACATGACTTGCTATTCTCCTGACCTGGGCACATTTGTTGTTGGACATGTTACAGACGTCCCAAACCAACTTTCATTCCCCTTTTATATTACCGGGCTTGATTGATGCCTGTCTGGTGATGTGGTGGTGTGGGGGGGTGTGCTTTGCATTTTACAAGCCCCCATGTCAGACAGGGGCAGAGTGGGGGATTCCTTCCCTGGGAAGGCAGGGAGTGTTTGCACCTTTGCCTTTCCCTGGAGGTTATGCTGGGGCAGAGCAGTTTTTAGTCCCTGTCAGCAGAGGTTGTCCTAGTGGATACACTCAATCAACATTGACTAGTGTCATGTTGCACATGGGGCTGGGCTGGTTAGCTCCAGGCCCCTGGTAGAACAGGGTTTGTAGATACCTTGTGCACTGTCTCCACCTCTTTTCCAAGCAGATTTTCACTGCTGAGCCCTGAACTCTCGCCAGTGTATCCTGGGGCCTGATCAAACCCATTCTGTTGGTTAATGCAACTATCCATTAAAGCATGTGTACACTTAATGCTGGGAGCAGCAGCAATGACACTTTTTCCACTGCTTCTGGCCAGCTGCCTCCCTCTTTCCCTGTGCTAAAATTGAAAGTTAACTCTGCCTTCCTTCCATTTGATGAGCGGTAAGATACAGGATATGGCAGGTCCAGGAGATCCTGTGTGCATGATTTGTAAATAAACAGTCAGAACTGGGAGGCATGGCGAGCAGCTAAGCAGCTACACATTTCAACCTTACAGAAAAAACTCTTTTGGACATAGGTCTAATATCTTAAAAAATGGATTGTCTTTGCACGCACATCTTCAGAAGCATATGTTATTTGTACACAATCATCCCTGTACAAGATCGTTTCTGTCAGAAACTGGATTAAACATGGTGTGGCAAATTGCCGGTACTGTTATGCTGGGTCTCGCACTTTCTCTTCTTTGGGGAAGGTTCAGGGCACCATTGCTTGCATCTGAACCAGTATTTTTAATTACCCCATTAGTGTCCTTGAGGAGTGGAGAGGGAGGGACCTGGGCCCGCCCTCTTCTCCAGGTCCCAACCCAGGGGCCCTGAGGTTAGTGGTGAACCACTTGTACTGGTGGCTCCTTCCCCTGGGTTACTTCCTTCTCCTGCCCTTCAGCTTGTGGAGGGGCTTCTTGCCTTCCTTCTACACAAGCCAGGTGCCCCTTACCTAGAGTTTTTTGACTTCTCAGCCCACCGCAGCACTCTTCCAAACTTTCCTTTTGTCTCTCTTCAAAACTGTTCTCTCCTTCAAACCGCTCTCTGCTCCACCCAAACCTTCCTACTCCAACCCCCACACTGTCTGACTGAAGCAGGGGGTTTATATCATGTGACTGACTGCTGGTACTCTAATTGGCTTCAGGTGCTCTAATTGGCTTCAGGTGCTCTAGTTAATCTATAGCAAACCTTCCACCCCTTGCAGGGAATAAGGCTCCCTGCTAACACTCTCCTGCTGCCCTCTGGCCATGCTGTATCATAATGGTTTAAGTGACTCTATTAAAAGCATCTAAGTAAAAAACAAAAACAAACAAACCACATCTCCTCTCTCCCTGGATGATCACACAACAGTCACTCCCCAAGAAGACGTAAGGGTCCCTTTGCTCACAGGGAATAGTACCTCACTCCACAAGGAACAGTGGCAGAATGGTCCCTAAATGAGCAAAAGGGGATTAATTGGTAAAGTACTTAAAACTGATGCTGAAAGCAAGTCCACACCCCAAACATAAAACTGATTAATCTAATATGATTGTTTCTTGTAAGTTAATGCCTTCTCCCCTCTGCTCATAATGAAAGCTAGCAAAAGGCTGGTGCTGGTAACAGGCCAACAAATGGTACAGTTTCAGGCATGACACTGTTATTTAGAAATGGCATGACTCAGTAGCAACTGAGACAATAATCGTAACCATTCCAAAGGGAATTCTCCCCTCTCCAGAAGGAAACAAATCCCATGTTGCATACAGAAAGTGGCAACTGTAAGTAATGCACTGGAGAGGTAGGCCAAAATCTCTGTGTTATAAATCAACTTATTTTTACAACCCTCCCCTCCACTGAACCAAACACAAAGACAGAAGAAACTGTTCCTATTGACTGCTGACAGAGATTATATAAATCTCTCCTCATACATCATTCTTATTTTTATTAAATCTCATGGAACTAGCTCGAGGCAGGCAGTTAGGAACAGGATCCATCATGCTGCTATTTTGATTTGGAGATATGTTAATTCTGTGATATTTCTTAGTGGGAGCCTTCAAGCTTAATTTGAAGCCTTTAGGCCATTACTAATCAACTTCCTTGCACTCCAGACCCAACTCTTAATAAGTGCAAGCTATAACTCCTATAGCAATAATTATTTTAATGCACTGACACAGGAAACATCAGGCTCATCTCTTAACATCTGAAGTACACTGTCAATGTCAGATGCCATTAAAGTATGGGTGGTTCTGAAGAGAACCCCTAAGAGTAGATAACTGGTAGATTGAATTAAAATTAATCAACCTCTGTATTTCAAGGCAGACATTGTTTATTTCTCATATAATAGTAATTTCCCTGCTAGAGTCCATGTTAAAATCAGTAAAGAAATGCCTAGGAAGCCCATTCAGAATTGGGCACTGTGGAGGGGTCACTCACCAGGCAGTGCACCCCCTCATAGCCAGGCATAGTGCAGCAGTCTCTTCAATTCTGCCATCCCCAGCCACTGCCCCTGACAGGATAGCAAGTGTGAAAAATTAGGACGTGGTGTAATAGGTGCCTCTATTAGACAAAGTCCCAAACATTGGGACTGCCCCTATAAAATTGGTATGTGTGGTCTCTCTAAAGCCTGCAATGGTTTGCCCCTTCTCACAATTCAGCCCTGGCACGCCCAGTACTATCAGATATGATGGGGAGGCCAGTGGTCATGGACTGGATGGTTTATATCTGCCCTGCCCCAACAGGTCCTGGAGCCAGTGACACTCCCTCCCCAACCCTGGACCTCCCCACTGCAGTATGGTCCCCATTGGTTCCAGGCAGAGCTGAGTTTGGCAGTACACTGGGGGTGGGTGCCTCTTGCTCACTCACTCTGCCCTGGGCCTCTGGAAGGGGGATCCACTGCTGAGATGCACCAGGGACTTGGCCAGAGATCGATGCCACTGATGGATCGACCAGCGCTTGCGGGGAGCCTGTAGGGGTGCTGGAGTATGGTGTAGTCCCTCATGGGCAGTACCAATACACATGGAATAAGGGGGTGCATCATGGAAGCTACTTCCATGGAGCATCTAGAGCTCCCTGGACCCAATGAGTTTGCATCACTGCGACTCAAGAGTGATAATACTGGAAGTATACTCTGGCGCTGCTTTTTTTTTTTTTTAAAGGATTGAAATACTGTAATCACTCCCTTCTGCCTCATCTGCAGGCTTCTCTATCCCATCTGTTGACTGCCAATTAGTCACAACTGTGGTGTTATCTACTTTGTCTCTTAACCCCTTGGCAGCTGTGGCAGGATGGGGTTTATACACCAGGATCTGGCTACTCTGGTGTAAGTGAGATGCAGTGGGATCTTTATCTTACTGCTGCCAGTGAGCTTTGAATGTACCTTTACTTGCTAGTATCGCATCTTCACTTTCACATGACACCAGCTTGCAATTTCGGACAATCATAATGAGGCATATCTGTATCAACAGATGCCCAAATATGGTCATAAGTTTCAAATAGTTTAAACACCAATCAGATTTGACACGGATCTTCTAAAACAAACAGAACAATATAGTATTTAAATTTGGCTGTCTTTATATGGCATGAACTCATTAAAGTCATTTACAAACTCCCAGTGACTTCACTGGGAGTGTAATGGGGCCCACTGTATGTGGAGACATTCCTGTTCTTCCCGCATTCATTTATATCAATGCTCTCCATTTCACATATAAGCCAGGCATTTTATCCTCTAGACTACAAATTCTTTAATTATGATGTGTGTGAATTCATCACAGTTAAATTAACTACATAAGAGTTCTTTTATGTAGTTCTATTATGCCTCAGTTTCCCCATCTGTAAAAGAGGAATAATGATACTGACCTTTTGTCACATGCTTTAAGGTCTACTGTTGAAAAGCACTACATAAGAGTTAGGCATTATCATCGTTTCTTTAATGCAATAGAAACATAATGGGAATGACAAGGAAAAAAACCAACTCAATCCAACCTATCTCAACACCATGAACCAGACAAAGCCTCTTCCACAGCCCACACTTGCCACTGCAGTGCACACATGCAAAAAAGTATTCAAGTTATACTTGACTTACTGTGCATTTTATGAAAAAAGAACAGGAGTACTTGTGGCACCTTTGAGACTAACAAATTTATTTCAGCATAAGCTTTCATGGGCTACAGCTCACTTCTTCAGATGCTTAGAATGGAAAACACAAACAGGAGATATTTATTCCTGATGTCAGATTTGTGTCCATTTATTCTTTTGCGTAGAGACTGTCCGGTTTGGCCAATGGACACAAATCTGACATCAGGAATCATAACATTCAAAAACCAGTGGGAGAACACTTCAACCTCTCTAACCACTCAGTGACAGACTTGAAGGTGGCAATTTTGCAACAAAAAAACTTCAAAAACAGACTCCAAAGAGAGACTGCTGAACTCGAATTAATATGCAAATTAGATACAATTAACTTAGGTTTAAACCGAGACTGGGAATGGTTGGGTCTTCCCTATAGTAAGTTCTCCTCACACCTTCTATAGGTCATCTCAATTATCACTTCAAAAGTTTTTTTTCTCCTCCTGACGATAGCTCATCTCAATTGATTGGACTCTTCCAGTTGGTATGCATACTTCCACCTTTTCATGTTCTCTGTATGTATAAATATCTCCTGTCTGTGTGTTCCATTCTATGCAACTGAAGAAGTAGGCTGTAGCCCACGAAAGCTCATGCTGAAATAAATGTGTTAGTCTCTGAGGTATCACAAGTACTCCTGTTCTTTTTGCGGATACAGACTAACACGGCTGCTACTCTGAAACCTGTGCATTTTATGTCTTCAGAATAAAGCTGAATATAGAATGAATCCTATTACTTTTCTGGCCTCATGTAAATAGAGGGTTGAAGTGACAGAGCTGTGAGTCTGTCTCTCTCTCTCTCACACACATAAATATTGAAACTGAAAAACAATAATGTTGTTTTAGAAGTTTTGTAGAACTTCCAAGCCTGCATCGAGTTTTGGCTTGGAAGTAACTGTGGTCATGAATCAATAAACAGCCCAGCTTGCAACCTTGCTGCTTATCGATTCAGTTGTTTATCTTCTTGTATATTCCCAGCAAAACCAATTATCACTGAGTTAGCCAAACTAGTTTAGTCACTGTTAAGTATTAGCACTGTCTTTAACACTCGCTGAATAATTGCTTTGATCTATACATAAAAACCAGTTAGTTAAAGATCAGTCTAGAACAATTTTTATATAACTTTTTTCCCATCAGGTTTCAAGCAAATTTGGGATAGACTATCTGGGATTATGTTATGAGTGCAAAAAAGGCCTTGAAAGAAAGGAGGTAAGATAGATATTTTTATTAAGTATGTGAGATAAATACTTCAATAAGTATATTACAATGATGGTAATACTTTTTCATAAGGACACTGGACATAAACTGGACATAAACCTCCCTGTGGAAATTACTGTGATGAAAATGAGGAATCATGATAAGGTTTCTTTTTCTAATATTGGTATGGCTGTTCGGTAAATTCTAAGGAACAGAAATGAATGGCTAAAAAAAGGAGCAGAAAGATGTATTATGTAGAAACAGAAGACAAGGATCAATGTCCTAGCTACCAATGCCCTGACCTCTGTAACCAGAAACAGATCACTTGGTCTTCACAGATCATCCTTGCTGAATGTTCCAAAGAAGGCAAAGCATTCCTCCCCCACAAATTCCCTGCCAATGAGCTCTGGGGGGAAAATGTCTCCTGGCCCCTTCAATTTCATAGTCACTTCAATAGCACAAAGAGGCCCAATCGTGTTCTGACTGAAGTCAATGGCAAAACTCCCATAGGCTTAGGTTAAGCAAGGTTAAGCATTGTGTCTTGAATCATTAGCTATTTCTATGCTGGCCCGACACCTGGGGAAGAGGTTTCTTTGACTTCACTATTACCACAGTACATTAAAGCTTATGTAAAACTCTAAAGGGTTACTAGTCAAATGAATTATCCATAGACACAGCACCGTGCACTTTGCAAACCACTCTAGCCAGCAGGAAAGCTAGTCTGACTACAGAGATCTCCTCCTCTCCATCTGACACAAACTATAGAGTAGCTTTCCTACACTTAATAGAGCAGAACTCATTCATGTTTATTTGGATTTCAGGCTTCTGCATAGTATACTTAACCCCTTACCCTATATGGAAGAAGGAAACCTATGCTCAGAAGCATCAAATCTCTTCTGCAATGGCAGCAGAAAGGGAACCTGGCATGATCGATGTTTTCAGAGCCCAAAGGCAGGAGCGGCCAATCTGAGCCTGAGAAGGAGCCAGAATTTACCAATGTACATTGCCAAAGAGCCACAGAAATATGGCAATAGCCCCCCATCAGCTCCCCCACCCCCGCTCCCAGTGCCTCCCCCTCCCTCCCTGCACCTCCCGATCAGCTGTTTTGTGGTGTGCGGGAGGCTCTGGGGGAGAGGGGGAGGAGCGAGGGCACAGCAGGCTCAGGGGAGGGGACGGGAAGGGGTGCAGTGGGGGCAAGGCCTGTGGCAGAGCCAGGAGTTGAGCAGTGAGCACCCCCAGCACATTGGAAAGTTGGCACCTGTAGCTCCAGCCCCGGAGTCAGTGCCTATACAAGGAGCCGCATATTAACTTCTGCAAAAGCCGCATGTGGCTCCGGAGCCACTGGTTGGCCACCCCTGCCCAAAGGGGCTGAGGAAATGGGAAATTACATATTTCCAAAATAACAAAACTAAACATGATTCCCTCACCTATAGTTACAGAGGAGATACCCAAGACCAGGGCTGAAGTAACTCCCCATGATGAAATATTTACTGGACTGACACAGATGAGTGTTAAAAAAAAATGTGTGTAATCCAATACTTTGGTTTATTGCACAAGGAAATATTTGCAGGAGCTCTCCACGTTGCTCCATTCCACACATCTCTGCTGTTTGGTGCCACATTAAAGAAAGTGCATTTTAAGACAATCACCTGACATGCCAGCTTGTTTCATTCCAAGCCTATCTGAAGGATACAGAGGTAATTTTTTCTTTTTCCCAGCCAGTTAGACTATGGACAGTGAGAATAAACAGCATTTTTGGTAGCATGTGGACAACAGAATTCCCTCTGCAGTCCTACAACATTGCATCATTTAGCCTTAACCAATCAGAATGCATAAAGATAAGAGTTTATTTATGGTTTGGAAATTATAGCTCATATAGGTGGGTTGAGCTTCTAAACTTTGAATAACATATAAATGTCATAAATGGCAGATCCAGCTGTGCAGTTACAATACTTACAAGAAAAACAGGAGTACTTGTGGCACCTTAGAGACTAACAAATTTATTTGAGCATAAGCTTTTGTGGGCTACAGCCCACTTCATCAGATGCATAGACTGGAACATATAGTAAGAAATATATATATATATATACAGAGAACATGAAAAGGTGGAAGTAGCCATACCAACTGTAAGAGGCTAATTAATTAATATGAGGTATTATCAGCAGGAGAAAAAAACCCCTTTTGTAGTGATAATCAAGATGGCCCATTTTAGACAGTTAACAAGAAGGTGTGAGGATACTTAACATGGGGAAATAGATTGAGTGTGTGTAATGACAAGCCTTTTCTTCTTTAGTATACTGCAATGATTGCTTTTTTGTTGTTGAGGAGTAAACTCAGAGATAAGTGGCTTGTGAATCAATAAACTTCTCTGCCTGAGCTCTACAATCTGCTGTTTGCCACCCATTGTCTCCTCGTCACTTCCTCCAAATACTTATTGCTTTAATATTTTACAGGAGAAATAAGTGATCATCAGGCCATAGAATATTGCTACTTTTACTAAACAAATATCACTGGGGAGAAAAAATGATGAACTGATGGCATTTTAGTTGACATAAATAAATGTGTCCCTGCAAAAACCTTTCAGCTCCTTTGATTTCATAGCAATAACCCAGTCAAAGATTCAGTTTGAATTTGACTGCTTAGGTAGATATGAAGATAGAGAAGAGTGGTTACTTTTCAGCTATTAATACTGAAGGACACTGTCAAGCTGTCCTGCAGTGGTTCAGTGCCAGCCTTAGGGTAGACTGCTAAGAATCAGGGCACAAACCCCAAATTGGTTGAGAGTCCTATACTTAGATGTCACCAACCAGTTATCCAGTGTGAAATCCTCAAGCACAAGAACATCCTTAACATGGAATCATAGAAGTCCCCTTGGATACTCTGATCTATCTTGCCACCCAGGTAAGCTTACTGTTATGATAGATGGTCCCTTATACCAAGAATCCCAGCAATATTCAGGTTACTCCCAATCCCAAGGGATCAGTCACTTTCCCCTAGATCAGTTGCACCCTAGATCTCACACCAAAGACAATGCTTGTAGCCAATCCTATAATAAACTATCAAAAGATTTATTAACTAGGAAGAGGAAATCAGAGAGTTTTTTTTTACAAGATTAAAGCAGGGAAGTGGGTATACACACAGATGAGTTCCAGGCTGAGTTTCAAAAGGTAATAGAAGCTTCTAGGATAGCAAGCTGTATATGTCCTTTAGGGCTAACCCAGGCCAAGCACTGGGGATCTTTTGCTTATGCTTAGTAATCCTTGCCCCTCAGAGTCCAAACAGCATAAAAGACAGTTTCTCCTTATTAGGGCTTTTTATTCTTTCGCCCCTTCTTCTTTGAGTTGCAAGTTCAGCTGTTGGGAGGAATTTAGTTGCACATCCCTTCTTTGTGGGAGTGGGGAGCAATCAACAATGCTTTTGTCATCTGATGTTCCACAACGGTTCAGCTGGTGTTGATGGGCCTTCTTTTGTTGGGCAGAAAATACATCTCTTGGGGCAAAATAGTATTTCACGCTTGCTAATGTTTTTCTCTTGTCTGGTGATTTACAGTTACAGACCAAACATTTATAACATGGGATACAGATATTATAAGTGCGATTAATGCATCCAGCAGCTGAAAAGCATTCCATAAAGTCTAAACACTAAACACATTTTTATAACTCTAATACCTATTTTAACAATACTAGCACACAGGTGAGCCAGACTGGTTCCATCTATGTATTTGTCAGTATTCAATGAGACCTAGGGGCCTTGGCATGAGCTGGTACCTTGTTTGCCAGTGTTACAGGTGCAATTTCTGTAATCGCCAAACTATTTTTATTTGATCTATAGCTTTTTAATATATTATACTTCCAAAGGGTTGTCTGGCAAGAGGTAAATGCAATCGCTCTGCACATCAGACTAATACAAAGAGATTTTCAGGACTTTTGGCTTATTCCTATCACTCATAATAACAATTTTTCATGAAGCAGTAAGTACATCAGTAGTCAGTTATTTTATTTGAATGCTAATTATGGTCTCAATGTTTGAATTAATTATATCTCCTATTGACTATGGCGATACTGTTTAGAGAAATTATCTCTCAGGTCAGATGAAAAGCTTTGACTTTGTATGACAGACTGGAGTGATTTGTTCTCCAAAGTGGGATTAATATTCCTTAGTGTGAGCTTCATGAAGTATTAAAACCAAATTAAACCAAGAAAGGGTCCCTTCTGAGCTGACTTCTTCATTTGAAATGTTATACAGCTTCTCTCCTGTCTACCATACACTGCTGAACAAAGAAACAAACAGACTTTTTCTTCTATTTAGAATGTCTTCCAAGGAATGTCATTGCACCCACAATAAAATAAATTCCATTCATAAAACTTCATTTTCCATTGTCTGGTTACACCTGGGACAAATTCAGTTTCCAGTGCAGGTGAAAGCAACAGAGTTGCAGTAGCTTCATCTGGTCTGAATTTGTCTTCTGATGTTTATGTGAAATGCCCCCTCTATGTGTGTGTGTGTGTGTGTGTTTGGATGAAAAGAATAGTGTTTCCTTGTCTGTTTTTTTGTGGAGATTGGACAGTCCACAGAAAAGAGCCTGAAAAATCAAAGTAGAATTAACTATTTCATTGCAACTTCAGAAGAAAGGGTTCAGACCTCTCAGCACATGGACGGACACTGCCCCAGCTCTTGAATAGGATGTCAGGGAAAGGAGGATAGAGGGGGTTCCTTGTGCCTTTCTACCTTGTTCACCTGTGAAAGGGCTAGGGGCAAGCTGCCCTGTATTTATTTTTATTGAGCACCATAAAGATACATGACACCTTAAACCACAAAGAAAAGAACCTACAGTCTAAGCTCTATTTGGACTTTGAACCAAACTAACATATTCTCTGTGTAACCCTTCTGCCCATCTGAGTTGGCAGCAACAAGGGCTGGGTTCAGTATCTAGGGGTTTCGTTTCATTACACAAAGCAAAACAGCTCAAGCCCCCACCCAGTGACCTGGGACAATTACATACCACCCCTGGGTGCCTCTAGGAGGCAATACTTCCCCTCCCGCAAGCACGGAATCTGAGTGTAGCAAAATCCTTTTAATAAAGGAAGGAAACAATGCAACATTATGTTGGGGAAACACCACAAACAGGATTCATAACACTGCAGTGTCCTTCTCCCAAAGTCCCAAGAGTCCAACAACCCAAAAGTCTTTGTCCCTGGTCAGTGCATGGAAATGGGGGGCGGGGATATTAAGGGGAACATTACGTGGTCCAAGGCTGACTGCCTCACCTCTCCATGGGGTTCTGCTGCAGCCTTCACCATGAGCCATTCTGCCAGCCGCTCCGCTCCACCAGCCATCCCGTGAGCTGCTTCAGCCATCCTGCGAACTGCTCCGCTCCGCCAGCTGCTCCGCTCCACTCCACTCCACTAGCCATCCTGTGAGCCACTCCAATTGTCCTGCAAACTGCTCTGCTCTGCCAGCTGCTCCGCAATATATCTTCAGCTCACCCACTACTTAACACAGCACTCAGTGATTTCAGCTCTTAGTAATTTTAGCTCTTTAGTGATTTCAGCTTGTAGTAGGGGAGCCCCAGTGCTGGTGCACTATTGGCCCATAGTGAATTCAGCTCAGCAGCCTGTAACTAGACTCCTGATGGAATCAAAATTAGCTCTGATATTCCACAGTGGAGAGAGGAGAAGGTGCAGTTGGTGTTTCAGGCCCTCAAAAGGGGCCCATACCACCAGGCACAAATGCCTGTCCCCAGCCTCTCTCCATTCACTGGGTTTTGGAACCCATGTCCCTTGTCTAGAGAGTGCTGCTTAGTTGATTGTGAGTCCTTCTGTCATAAAACAGTTCCACTGTCCTTGATTCACATAATCAGGGTAACAACACTTTATTCTTCCTGCCCCAATAACAGAGAAACTGGGATCCCACAGCTCATCCTGACTCTGCTTACATCTGCATTGGCCTCCCATGGAACATAAAATCAAATCCAAGGTGTTGCTCCTGATGTTCAAAGCCCTTCATGTAAGTGGCTAATATCACCTGAGAAACCACTTCCTTCTATGCAGCCATGACTGCCCAGAGTAACTACATTCCTCTGAAATGATGGAACTGTCAGCCATGAGACTAAGGCTCTGTCTACACTACACGATTTTGCAGACAAAAGTCAGCTTTCATCAATAAAACAGTATAGGTGTACACAGAACAATGCTCCCCCCTGCTGATTTAATGCTCCTGCTACACTGACATAATAAAATTACCTTGACAAATGATGTAGAGCTTTTTTGCAACAAAGTTAGAGTGCTGCAGTGTCAGCGTAGACACTGTGCTTGCTTATGTCAGCCTAAGTGGCCTCCAGGAGGTGTCCCACAATACCCGTCATGACTGCTCTGGAAAGCAGTTTCTACTCCACTACCCTGCAGTCAGGTACACAGGCATCCACCCCTCCTCCTTTAAAGCCCTGGGAATTTTTGAAATTTCACTTCCTATTTGCTCGGTGTGGACAGCTCACATCACATCTTCCCAGCAGACCATGCCGGCTTTCTGCAGTAGACACGCTTCCACCTGGAGCATAATGGAGTTGCTGGATCTGTTGGGTCTGTGGGGAGAGGAAGCTGTGCAGGTGCAGCTCTGATCCAGCTGTAGGAATTTTGCTCGTGGCATGGATGAGAAGGGGCATGAAAGGGACATGCAGCTGTGCCATGCTAAGAAAAAGGAGCTGAGGTAGGTGTACCAAAAGGCAAGGGAGGTCAACCATCGGTCTGGTGCAGCACTGCAAACATACCACTTCTACAAAGAGCTGCATGCCATCCTCAGCGGCAGCCCCACCTCCAATGCCAAGAGCCCCGTGGATACTTCAGGGGGACTGGAGGCAGTGGCCAGTGGAGTTAACCTTGAGGATGAAGTGGTGGAGGAGGATGTGGGATAGGTGACAGGCTTGTCTGGTGGTGTGGTGAGCCAGGACCTCTTTTTGACTCTGGAGGGGTCTAGCCAGTCCCAGCAGTCTGGCTGTGGCATGCCTGAAGTAGGAGAGTGGAACTCCAGGAAGTACTCATTTTGCTTTGATACTGCACAGTTACATGAGGTAGAGGTGTCCTTTATTTTGTTACATGGTGCTCACAGGAGAAGGGATTGAAATTAACAACACTGGGTATTGTTTGCATCTGCTTCTCATTCCCCTTGGCAGCTACACAGTGGTGGCCCTGCAGAAAAGTTTTTTAATGCACACCGAGATCTCCCAGGAATCCTCCATAGAGATCTCTAGGAAACTTTCCTGCAGATATTTGCAATTCTCTGCTGAAGGTTCCTTGGCAGAGCTGCTTTGTTTCTTCCTCTGTTGTAGGAAGCTTTGTGCCAATCGGCAATTACTTCTGCAGGGACCAGAATGGCACACAGGTCGAGCTGCATATGGACCCAGTCTGAAGCCGCACACATGCAGGTGATGCATCCTTCCATCTTAGGTTACCCTCAGTAATGTGATTTCAGCTTCATTCACCCCTGCCTGTGGAAAACAGTGCCAGTATTCAGAATAGTGTCCCCAGGCACTTGTACTGATCCCCTTCTGAAACCACCCAGGCCCTTTGTCCCATCTTGTACCACCCCCACAAGGCTGCACTCACCATGTTTAGTGCTCTGGCTGTGCTGCATGCTTGCCAAGGGAAAGTGAGAAAGAGGTGTATGTAACTTTTATGATTCAAGACTGAGTGCACACCCATTACTGACTCTGAGAATCACCTTCTACATATGTACCCTTGAGAATGCCTGCATCAGATAAGGAGGCAAATGAGGAGGAGTAAGGAGGACATTTCATGAAGTGCTGCAGTCATCAGATCAGGCCAATACAAGCACAGAGTGTGGAGAGAGACAATAAAGAAGAAACTACAAATGGATAGCCAGGAGGAGACCGGGGCAGGATAATAGAGGGTCAAGAGTGGATGATAAAACTCATGGAGGACCAAACAGAGATGCTCAGGTCCCTGATTGTGCAGCAGGTGGAACACATGTGTGCTCAACTCCCTCTGTAGCCCATAGAGAACTGCCTTCCTTGCCCTCTCCAAACTCTCCCCCCAGTCCTCTCACATTCCTGGCCTGTCGCAGTCCCCTTGCACTCCACTGCTAGCCACATTTTCCATAATGAAAGCTGGACATACACAAAGCTGTGAGATCCTCACTTCAGAGAGTGCTGCTCACTGTCATGTCCCTTGTAAGAAAAGTTAATCCGTGTGTTGCTGTTTAATAAAAATTTAGACTTACAACACAATGATTCTTCATTTGTGACCTACAGTGAGTGGTTGCAGCAGAAATTCATACACAGTGGCAATTGGCACATTTGCAGACTACAATTAACAGGCAGGAATCATTACAAGGGTCATTCAAGGTGGCAAGTAAACAAAGCCTGGCTGAATGCATTACAGAAAGATACATTACTGGGGCTCATTGTCAAAATGCTGCTTCAAAGCCTCCCTGATTTAAATAGCCCCTGCAGAGCCCTTCTAATAGCCCTGGCCAGCTACTCATAATCAGTCGCCAGGTGATCCGCCTCAATGCTCCACACCTGGGGAAACTTTTCCCCCTTGGCTTCACAAATATTATGCAGAGCACAGCAGGCTGCTATGACCATGGGAATAGTTTCCTCACTGAGGTCTAACCTTCCAAAAAGGCAGTGCCAGCAAGCCTTTAATCTGCCAAACACACATTCAATGGTCATTCTGCACCTGCTGAGCCTGTTGTTGAAGCGCTCCTTGCTGCTGTCAAGGTTTCCCGTGTATGGCTTCATGAGCCACAGGTGTAAGGGGTAAGCTGGGTATCCCAGCATCACCATGAGCATTCCCAAATCACCCAATGGAATCTTCTTCTTTGGAAAGAAAGTCCCTGCAGGCAGCTTTCTGTAGAGGCCAGTGTTCCTGAAGATGCGTGCATCATGCACCTTCCCTGACCACCGTGCTTTGATGTCAGTGAAATGAGCCCGGTGAGCCACCAACACCTGAAAAACCATAGCAAAGTAGCTCTTTCTGTTGATGTACTCTGTCACAAGATGGTCTGGGGCCAAAATTGGGATATGTCGTGTGCCATCTATCACACCACAACAGTTAGGGAATCCCATTGCCGTAAAGCCATTCACTATTTCCCGCATACTGTCCAGAGTCACAGTCCTTCATAGCAGGAGGTGATTAATGGCCCTGCACACTTGCATCACCACAACCCCCACAGTGGGCTTCCCAACTCCAAACTGATTTGCGACTGATCGGTAGCAGTCTTGAGTTGCCAGGTTTCACATAGTGATCGCCACAAGCTTTTCCACTGTTAGGGCAGCTCTCATGTTGGTGGTCTTTTTACCGCAGGGTGGGGTGAGTTCTGCATTCAGTTCAAGGAAGGTGGCTTTGTGCATCTGAAAGTTTTGCAGCCACTGCTTGTCATCCCATGCCTGCATCACAGTCCGATCTCACCGCTCAGTGCTTGTTTCCTGAGCCCAATAGCGAAGGTCCACTATGTGCAGCTGTTCTGTGAATGCCAACATCAATCTTGAATTGTTTCTTTCCATGGTGCACAGCAGGGCAGGCACCATGAATTCCCGCAGGATCAGTTACATTGTGTTCATACTGCTTATCACAAGACTGGATGGCAGTGCAGGATCCATGCTTTCAGGCAGTGCTGGTAGGTGCAAAGTTTACAGTGGAAGTTGAAAAACTGCACAAAACGTAGTTGGAAGCCCTTGCAATTATGGGCTGGAGAAAACTGCATCCTGGGGCACTGATCCCATCCCCCATGATGCACTGTGATCCATTCCCAGAACTCCTAGTGGGAGAAGGTGGCAATTTGCACAGTGGGATAGCTACCCACGGATCACTGCTCTCTCTGTCAGAGCTAGAGCACCAACAGTGGATGCGCTCTGCCGACACCAGGAGGGTTGTGTGAACATACACAAGCGATTTAATTACAGCAGTTTATTATCATCGACATAACTTAAGTCGACTTAACTCTGTAGTGTAGACCTGGCCTAAGACTTGGGAGAGGACTGCAAGGTCCAAGGGGAATGTTCAGGCGGCTTGGTGATGAGTGCCATGTAAAAAAATAGACACATATATACTTACATAGGCTCATGAAGCAGTTTAGGAGATGGAAGCACATCCCTAGAACTAAAAGCTAAGTGCATCTGGCAGGCAGGATACTAAAAGAGCATTTGTGAATGTATACTGAGCTTGGTGGAACTGGTACATTTTATTTATACTTCAGGTTACAACAAAGAATAGTGAGGAGAAAAAGTGATGATGCTGTGGCATCCATTTATTGTAGGTGTCTCTTGCTATCTCATTTGGGACTGAGATAAATGTCTCCTTTATTCTGTTTCAGGTACAATATTCGAGCAAATGCATGCACAGCTGTTCCTCAGCATGCTTGAATACTTGATTTTGTATATTTACTTCCTCCTCTGGGAGGCGGAAGAGCAGAAGATTGGCACACTACACCACAGTTACTGTGCTCTTCCACTTGTTTGCCAAGCAATAAGTTAAGTGTTCATCAAAACCTAGGAAAGTGAGGCTAAGACTGTTCATTGTCCCATACCAACCATCATTACAGACATACAGTGTCTAGCTGCCAATCAGTATCTCTGTTCAGGAAAAAAATGTGCTGATTAAAATATTGTACTCTCTCCTCCTTTCTTGCTGGTGCCAAAAGAGCTGGATGTTCTTCACAGTCTGACTCCTTAGATCTCTTGGTTTTGCTCATTTCAATGGTTCAATTTTAGTTCCACCTTCTAATTTGTATTCCTGATATCAGCTGTTAGGAAGTGAGTTAAATTACTTGAATTCAGACAGATTTAACATTATTAATTGCTCTGCCAATTCCTTTCCAGCCATGTATTTTTTTAAGAGACACCAAAACCTGTGATGGATTTAAGATCCTTGATGCTTAAAAAAGAGAGCTAGAGATAGAATGGAGCAATGAACCTGAATGGAGCAAATTATCTATTACAGTCAGTTAGCTGAATTATCTAACATTGTGCCTGCCAGAAAAAGGGAAGATCAGCCTTTTTATTCTCTGCATGTGGCAATATGTGTATTGCAGAAAAAGTGTAGGACACTTCCTCAGTCAGTTAAAGAAATGACATGATGTGGCATCACACTGAAAGCTGTTAAAGATAAAACAGGAAAAAAAGGCCTGTTTCTATAGCAACCCAATGAGCAGCTAGGACTATATATCTATCCAGAAGCTGAATGTTTAACGTTACAGCTAAAAAACAAATTAACCACCTTGTGATGTGTGTGGAACTGTAATAAAGTGGTTTCAACTCAACATGTATTAATTTAATTTCAACCATTTTTTCTCAGTGTTGTAACTGTGTGACTTAAGTTGACTTTTGTTAGAACTTCATAGTATTATCCTTCAAAAGCTACCACAGAGGAGCAAAGTTTCAGCTAAATCCCTAAGTAAAGATCTTAAGCACTAGTATGAAGAGACCTCTCCATCAATACTTTGCGAATGAAGTGCAAAAATTCTGTGGTAGTGTAAAGGAGGGTCTCAGAAGGGATGGAGTTTCAACAGGGCTGGCTTCAAGCACCAGCCAAGGAAGCAGGTGCTTGGGTCGGCCAATGGAAAGGGGTGGCACGTCCGAGTCTTCGGCGGCAATTTGGCGGTGGGTCCCTCACTCCCTCTCGGAGGGAAGGACCCGCCACCCAATTGCCGCCGAAGAATGAAGCGGCGCGGTGGAGCTGCCGCCGAAGTGCCGCCGATCGTGGCTTTCTCTCTCTTTTTTTGACTTTGCCACTTGGGGCGGCAAAAAAGCTGGAGCCGGCCCTGAGTCTCAAAAGAACCCTGACACCTAGTCAATGTGAAAAAATGAGTCAAGCCTGCTCTACTCACAGTATTTGTACTAGTCTACCTAGGTCAGTTAGAGGTATGATTTTTTTAACCCCAAAATAGTTATGTTGGTACAACTGCTAGTGTGGATGCAGTTGTACCTTATACTAGGTGCAATTTATTCCTCTTCCTGTATGGAAATAAAATATACCAGCATAAGCACCTTTATACTGGCATAACTTTATCCACACTAGGAGGGGTTGTACCACTTTAACTTTACTGGTATCAATACTAGTTTGGGTATAGACGATGCCCTTGAAATCCCCTGCCATTGTTTTGTTTTTTTATAACTGCATATGACTATGTTTTAAAATGTTTTTTCTCCGTTGCTGTGTGAAATACCCACACAAACCAAAAGGAAAAACTGATGACAGAGCGGAAAGCAATGAAATTAACTATTGACTCGAAACTAGCTTTGGATCAGGCCCCAAGTCCTGTCAAATATACAAGGTAACCTGGAGACAATGAAAATGCCCCTCTGCTATGTACATCGGCCAAACTGGACAGTCTCTAAGGAAAAGGATAAATGGACACAAATCAGACATTAGGAATGGCAATATACAAAAACCTGTAGGAGAACACTTCAACCTCCCTGGCCACACAATAGCAGATCTTAAGGTGGCCATCCTACAGCAAAAAAACCTTAGGATCAGACTTCAAAGAGAAACTGCTGAGCTCCAGTTCATCTGCAAATTTGACACCATCAGCTCAGGACTAAACAAAGACTGTGAATGGCTTGCCAATTACAGAACCAGTTTCTCCTCCCTTGGTTTTCACACTTCAACTGCTAGAACAGGGCCTCATCCTCCCTGATTGATCTAACCTCGTTATCTCCAGCTTGTTTCTTGCTTGCTTATATATACCTGCCTCAGGAAATTTCCACCACTTGCATCCGAAGAAGTGGGTATTCACCCACGAAAGCTCATGCTGCAAAACGTCTGTTAGTCTATAAGGTGCCACAGGATTCTTTGCTGTTTTTACAGAACCAGACTAACACGGCTACCCCTCTGATACTTGACACCATGCAAGGCACTGCATTTAGCCGTATGGAGTGGAAATCCATCAACCTCATGAAGAAACTTGCACAAATACAGACAGATATCATCTTCCTTTCCAAATGCAAACGGATTGACATCATACCTAATGGACTAAAGGTAAAAAATCCACTACTATCTACATACTACACAGACCACAGTGAGAGATTATGCCATACTCTATCAAAGAAACTGAGGAACCACCTGATCAGCATCCTATACAGCAAACAGGAAAACATAAAAAAAGAGCTCTCCAACCTGGAGACTCTCATCAATAACCAAACTTCCATACAAACGGACTTCACTAAAATAAGACAGGAGATCTACATTACTCACTTCACCTAAAAAGGACTGTAAGCTGTCTAAACTCCTACCTGCCACATGGGGCCACAACCGTGGTACCCCTAACCCACCCAGCAATATCGTCCCAGAAGAACAGTCTGTCCTATCTCGGAGACTCTCTTTCTGCCCTGCCACCCCCACTAACATGATACAGTTCTGCGGTGATCTGGAAGCCTACTTTCGCCGTCTCCGACTCAAAGAATTCTTTCAGGACAACACTGAACAGCGCACGGATACACAGTTACCCTCCCACCAACAGCACAAGAAGAAGAACTCCACATGGACTCCTCCTGAGGGTCGAAATGACAGTCTGGATCTATACATTGAATGCTTCCACCGACGTGCACAGGCAGAAATTGTGGAAAAACAACATCGCTTGCCTCACAACCTAAGTCGTGCAGAACGCAATGCCATCCAAAGCCTCAGAAACCATGCTGACATTATAATCAAAGAGGCTGATAAAGGAGGTGCTGTTGTCATCATGAACAGGTCTGACTACCAAAAGGAGGCCGCCAGACAACTCTCCAATACTAAATTTTACAGGCTACTTCCCTCAGATCCCACTGAGGAATACACTAAGAAACTGCACCATCTACTCAGGACACTCCCTACACTAACACCAGAACTAATCAACATACCCTTAGAGCCCCGACCAGGGTTATTCTATCTACAACCCAAGATCCACAAACCCAGAAATCCTGGATGCCCCATCATCTCGGGCATTGGAACTCTCACTGAAGGACTGTCTGGATATGTAGACTCTCTACTCAGACCCTATGCTACCAGCACTCCCAGCTATCTCCGTGACACCACTGATTTCCTGAGGAAACTACAATGCATTAGTGACCTTCCAGAAAACACCATCCTGGCCACCATGGATGTAGAGGCTCTCTACACAAACATCCCACACACTGATGGAATACAAGCTGTCAGGAACAGTATCCCTGATGATGCCACAGCACAACTGGTTGCTGAGCTCTGTGGCTTTGTCCTCACACACAACTATTTCAAATTTGCTGACAATATATATCTCCAGATCAGTGGCACCGCTATGGGCACCCGTATGGCCCCACAATATGCCAATATTTTTATGGCCGACCTGGAACAACGCTTCCTCAGCTCCCGTCCACTCACGCCCCTTCTCTACCTACGCTACATCGATGACATCTTCATCATCTGGACCCATGGGAAGGAGACTCTGGAAAAATTCCACCACGATTTCAACAGCTTCCACCCCTCCATCAACCTCAGCCTGGACCAATCTACACGGGAGGTCCACTTCCTAGACACCACGGTGCAAATAAGTGATGGTCACATCACCACCACCCTATACTGAAAACCTACCGACCGCTATGCCTACCTTCATGCCTCCAGCTGCCATCCCAGACACACCACAAGATCCATTGTCTACAGCCAAGCTCTGAGGTACAACCGTATCTGCTCTAACCCCGCAGACAGAGACCAACACCTAGAAAATCTCCACCAAGCATTCTCAAGACTACAGTACCCACACAAGGAAATAAGGAAACAGATCAACAGAGCCAGACGTGTACCAAGAAGCCTCCTACTGGAAGACAAACCCAAGAAAGAAACCAACAGGACTCCACTGGCCATCACATACAGTCCCCAGCTAAAACCCCTACAACGCATCATCAGGGATCTACAACCCATCCTGGACAATGATCCCACACTTTCACAGGCCTTGGGTGGCAGACCAGTCCTCGCCCACAGACAACCTGCCAACCTGAAGCATATTCTCACCAGCAACTGCACACCGCACCATAGTAACTCTAGCTCAGGAACCAATCCATGCAACAAACCTCGATGCCAACTCTGCCCACATATCTACACCAGCAACACCATCACAGGACCTAACCAGATCAGCCACAACATCACCGGTTCATTCACCTGCACTTCCACCAATGTAATATATGCCATCATATGCCAGCAATGCCCCTCTGCTATGTACATCGGCCAAACTGGACAGTCTCTAAGGAAAAGGATAAATGGACACAAATCAGACATTAGGAATGGCAATATACAAAAACCTGTAGGAGAACACTTCAACCTCCCTGGCCACACAATAGCAGATCTTAAGGTGGCCATCCTACAGCAAAAAAACTTTAGGACCAGACTTCAAAGAGAAACTGCTGAGCTCCAGTTCATCTGCAAATTTGACACCATCAGCTCAGGACTAAACAAAGACTGTGAATGGCTTGCCAATTACAGAACCAGTTTCTCCTCCCTTGGTTTTCACACTTCAACTGCTAGAACAGGGCCTCATCCTCCCTGATTGATCTAACCTCGTTATCTCCAGCTTGCTTCTTGCTTGCTTATATATACCTGCCTCAGGAAATTTCCACCACTTGCATCCGAAGAAGTGGGTATTCACCCACGAAAGCTCATGCTGCAAAACGTCTGTTAGTCTATAAGGTGCCACAGGATTCTTTGCTGCTTTTACAGAACCAGACTAACACGGCTACCCCTCTGATAATGAAAAAATGTTTTTTGTAATTTCTTTCAGTTCTAGTAGTCTTAGATGTTTGCTTGCAAAAACAGTAAGTAAAAAGATGTAGACAGAGTGTTATAGGTTGACCATGTTTCTTTAAACATTGATGCAAGCAGATTTCCTGTCGGCTAAGTCACTTTAAACCTGGACCGTAACACTTATAAGGTAACATACTGTTTGCATTAAATTTAATCACAAAATATTCCTCCCAAATTTTCCCATTCTCTTTTGCTGTTGACAACACTACCATCTCTCCTGTCACTCAGGCTGCTGCTGCCTGAGTGACCATCTTTTAGTATTATCTATTATTTCTAATACAGTAGCACCTACAGATCCCAACTGAGATCAGGGCCCCAGTGTGGAAGATGCAGTACACACACGTCTATACGAGACCGTGGATGCCCCAAAGAGTTTACAATCTACATAGACAAAATGGAGAAAGAGTGGGAGAAAAGAAATACTATAGTCCATTTTATAAATGGGGAACTGAGAGAAAGAGAAATTAAGTGGCTTGCCCAAGGTCACATAGGAGGTCTGTGGCAAAGCTGGGAAAGGAACCATCAACTGACTCCTAGTCCAGTACCTTAACCACAAGACCATCCTTCATCTTTGACCCCCACTATCTCCTTTGTGCCACAGATCAACTGTGCATTCAAATCCTGTCACTTTTCCTTTATGACATCTCTGAGATATGACCTTTTCTATTTGTACATACACCTAAACCTTCTCATCCAGAATGCCATTATCTCACACCTTGACTACTGTACCCTCCTCATCTCAGCCTTCCTCACACCGGGATTACTTCCCTCCTGTCCAGACAGCAGACAACTGCTAAAATAAGCTTACTTGCCCCTTGCTCTGACTGTACCCTCCTCTTACTTGAATCCCTTCACAGGGATTCAAAAAGCCTCATTATCACCTTCAAGGCCCGTTACAACTCTGTCCTTACATACTTACTCATTTTGTCTCATCACCTTGTGCCCTGCTAACAATGCTAGTCTTGCTACCCTTCACTGACAATTGATTTTGTGCTTTCTTCCCCTCTACACGTATGCATAAGACCACTTTCCTCTTTCAAACTCCTCCTCAAGATCCATTTCTACTAGAATGCCTCCAAGAAATTAGCCAACTAACAATGGCACAGCAGAGGGGCCAGTGGGGACAGCTTAATTTAAAAAGAATATATAATGTCTACATTATGTATTTTGACTGTCTCTCTGATCCCTATACTTCATACCCTGTTTGCCTTCCTAGACTGTGGTCTCTTTGAGGAGTGCATTGTTTTTGGAAAGCACCTAAAATGTAATGGGTGCTACCAGAATACAAGTAATAATAATAATTACAGTAATGGGTGGGGCTACATTTTCAAAAGATGCATCTGAATGAGACATGTACAATGGGCTATGTGCCTGCAACCCTGTGCCTCTAGGTCTATACCTGTGCACTTAACATACATGCTCTGATAATGCAACCTATTGTGTTAACTAGATCCAGGGCAGCCCACAGGTTGTGAAGGCCCTTTTATAGTCTCTAGACTCAGCCAGACACCAGCAGTGGGTTGAGTGTGTTGAAGGTCTGAACTTCACACATTTTAATCACCAAGCCTGGGCCTTACTACGACATCTCAGAGCTGCTAATCTGATGGAATACTGGACCTCAGAATTCCAGCCCAACTCCATAACCTCCAAATTGGTGGAGAGCACAAAAGGACCACTCAGCAAAAACACCAAGTGAGAGATCCATTGTCAACTACATTGGACAATGACCTCAATCCCGCCTCAATGAAGAAAGGGGAGGAGGCTGGGGGAGATGGTATCCCCCTGCAATTTCTTCATCAACTTGGCCCCAGGCCACTCCAATGGCTGGCAAAACTGTACACCAAAACCATGGAATCCCAAAAGCCTGGCAGGAGGCGATTGTAATTGCCATACTCAAACCGGTCAAGCCAACTGACCACCCGGAAAGTTATAGGCTGATATCACTCCTGTGTACTACCTACAAACTCCTTGGACATATCATTCTCTGGAGAATCAGTCCTCTTGTCGAGTCAATGATCCCCAAAGAACAAGTGGACTTACAGCCGAAACACAGTTGTTGCAACCAAGTTTTGGCCCTTGTAACACACATCAAGGCTGGATTCCAGAGGAAATGTAAGACTGGTGCAGCATTTGTAGACCTGGATTAAAGGTCTGATGCTGAAGCTTGCAAGGATCAATCTCTGCTGCAAAACACTATGCCTGCTATGGATGATGCTGAGCAACAGGGGGCTACACGTTCACATGGGCAACAAAGTCAGTTCACTCTGGTTCCTCAACAATGGACTGCCACAAGGCTCAGTACTCGCGCTGGTGCTTTTCAGTCTTTACAGAGCAACATGCCTCCAATGAAGTCAAGCAAATTTGCATATGTGGATAACCTTGCCCTGGCAATGCAAGCAGCCACCTTCGGCAACATCAAGCCCACCTTGAACAGGGACCTAACCACCATGGAGGAACATTTCCAGAAATGGTGGCTCAAGCCAAATCCTCACAAAACAACAATCACTGCATTCCATCTTGATAACAGGAATGGAAGTGCACCCTGAAACTGACCTTCTGCGGCAACACTGTGCGACATGACCCCACTCCAACCTATCTTGGTGTGAAGCTGGATTGCATGCTAACCTTCCCTGGCTTCAATCTCCCACAAAGTTTATGGGCAACCCTAAACTGCATCCACACAAACTGTGGCAGATGTGGATACTTTCTGCACAAATGGAAAATTAAAGACTCTCCAGTGAGCGACTGTGGTCATCCAGAACAGACCATCGAACATATAACAACTCAATGCCCGATTCACAAATACGAAGGAGGCATCACACTCTGCTACTTCAAACACAAGTATCTGGCTTAACCATCTAAATGTAAAATTATAGTTGTTGCTCTACATTTACATCAGCCATACGAAGAAGAAGACAACTAGATCTGTGAGCAAATTCACTTATAATATTGATTAGACTAGGCTTTTCTACATCAATATTGTAGCATTTCATCTTCTTTAGGCCTTGTATCTCTACCGTGGGTGATATCTTCAATAGGTGTAAATCAACATGGCTCTGCTGAAGTCAATGAAGATTTGACTTCAGCCAAGGATCTGGCTTTAAAAGAAAAACCATCATTTTTAAAAATGAAAAGAAAAAGGCAAATTCTTGTTATTTCCTAGAGCATGAAGATACCACATGTGGAAAGTAAGCATAGGCAGAGACAAACCAGTCAGTTTAAGCAAACAGTGTCACAGGGGAGAGAATTCCATCTTGGAATTGAAATGGATTCCTGCATTTTTCTCTCTGTTCCTTCCTAGCAGGGAATATTGAGCTGTGGAATAGTTCTGGAGACACTGGAAGTATCACAGATAAAAATAAGTCGTATTATTTTACACCAAAACTGTTAAACACAAATCAATCTGAGTGAGAGTTTCTTTAATATGTTTAAAATCCTTGGCTGTGATTCTTCCCTCGATCCCACTAGCATGAGTCACACACCCTGCCCTCACCCTGTTGGTAATGGAACTATACTAGTGTCAAACAGGTGTGAGAGGAGAACCAAGTCCTCTAATTTTTGGGGGGTCAGGTATGTCTTCTTTTTCTTTAACTCTTAGATAGCATATACCCCTTTGAACATTCTCTTTTGGAAATGTGCCTTTTCTAAAATTCTTACTTTCTCTGCTCACCCTCCCGCACACAACTCTTTCACTTGCTCAGTGCTTAGACTGATAATAGCCTATGGTAATGATAATGTTGCTGTACACTGCTACAGTCATCCTACATTATTAAAGCCACATCAGTGTACCATAGCCATTACCCTTGGTTTTTGCTATCATGTTTCCCGTCCTAACACTGAGTTTTTGTGCATTGATTCCAAATGGATTTTGGGGAGTCAAAATAGCTATTCCCCTCCCACCTGCATGATGCACTAATGGGGCTACAATGAGGATTCTGCTATCAGATCAAAGAAATGGCGTGAATAACTGAGTAGTAACCAGCCCCTTCATTGTGGAAACTTAAGCAGGATGAGAACAGAATGTGCAGCTCACCCTTTTTCTAGTCAGGCCATGTTGCCTAGTGGCTAGATGACTAGACCTGCAGGAAACAGGCTCTATCACTGTCCTACTGAATGACCATAAGCAAGTCACTTCACCTTGGGTGACTCAGTTTCCTCATCTGTAAAATGGTGATAATGATACTGAGCTCTTTTGCAAAGTGCTTTGAGATCTGCTGATAAAAACTGCTTGGTGTTGAAGAGCTAGGCATTTAAGCTACATAGATGTAAAGTAACATCTGCTGCCCTAGCTGTGGCATGACATGGGTATGTGTATGAGTCAGAGTGAGAGAGAGAACTGCTTTCTCATCCTTATAGCTGCAGGCAAAGAACCTGGTAATATTTAGTGTGTGTATGAGTGTATGGAAGTTAAGGAGACTCTTGCTACAAATTTAGACTGTGATAATGCCTCTTTGTGCTCCTGTCGATATGCTGATCTGAATGGATTTCCTGACTGCATCTTTAAGTCCCTGCTTTCTTGTTAGCATCCTCATTCACCCATTTCCCCTTCTGTGTGAGGCAGCTGTCCTGAAAATAGCCTGCTTTTGCTGGGAGAGTGAATAGCTCCCTTCATCATCAGCACTCAGTCTATTTTAACTGAGTTAACACTAAAATATTCTAAAATTAGATGAGTACGACTGAAGAGCAGAATTCATTGAAAAAAGTTCTAAGCTTGCCAAATGAATAAGTTGTCAATTGCATAGGTTAAAACATTTTAAAAGCTTAAAAGAAAAGTCTCAAAATATTTTGGGCTAAAATTTGGTATAGGCCCAACTACAGTATTTTTAATTGCAAATAAGAAAAACAATCCCACAAATATTTCCAGCCGTAGACTTATGAAATCATTGGGTACCACTAACACATTTGCTTGAGTGTTTGCCACAGCCTCTTTTTACAGGATTTCATCCAGTGTACAGAACCTATCATGTGTGGTCATACAAACCTACATGCCTCTCAAGTTGTTAAGATCCAAGGAATATCACTGCAGCTCTTAGCTAGAATTTCCCAGGTGGCATGAGACTGTCAACTTTGAGTCAGCAATGCTTATTTAAAGCATCTTCATTTGTAGTTTGACTGACACGGATAATGTGTTAGTATGTACTTGTGCTTCTACTGGGGTTGGTAGCTCTGGGAATACCGCTCTTATTTTAATGAAAAATGTTTCATCCTTATTCTATCTTAGGGTACTTCATTAAGCAAATAATACCAACTTACTGTGTAGCAATATTGCTTCTTAATGTGCTCACAAAAATGCACTGTAAGTAGAAAATGTATTTACTCTTTACAGTGCAAAGGCAGATTGTTTGTTTCAAACAACTTTCTGGCATAATTTGTTTGGATTGTTTTTGCACACACAGTATTAAGTCCTATTTTAAGAGGATATATACCTCAAGAGGTACCTAGTCATAGTCTTCATCCATAGCTTATCTTTTATAGTCTGGGAAATATTTCCTTCAAGCTCTGAAGACAGAAGATCAGATTCTCCATTGCTTACATCTTGGGTAGTCATTCAGACCTGTGCAAAGTGAGTGCAAACGAGGTGTCGAACCAGAGCAGAACCAGATTAAAATGACAGCATTTTCCTCCTAGATATAAATGGTTGCTACAAGGGGCCTGCCCATGGAGAATCAGGCTCCAAACCTTTCAATTTTTTTGAAAGCTTCCTGCACACTAATTGCACTGTCAAACAAATAATTATGCTGATGTTGCTACTTTTGATGTCCACTGCCCTGTGCCTTGAGCAGTTACACAGATCGCAATGCCAGCATTTTTAATCTTCACTTTGCTACACGTATAAATGATTACACAAGGCACAAAGGAGTGGCTAGCCAGGGCCACAGTCTATGCCCTGAAAAGCTAGAGCTCACAATATGTTAATACCCTCTTCATTTGTTACTCCCCTCCTCCCTGGGGTAAGGTTAGGTGGGTGGTGGGGTGGACGCTGACCAGGGAAGTTCTGCGTTCGATGACTTGAACTGGAATTGGAGAAATTGGTCCTGAGGGGATCACTTACAGGAAGAAAAACAAATGAGCTTTTATTGTTTTCAGCTGCAACCAGAGTCAGATAAAAGAAAAGAGGCTGCTAAATCAACTGCAGCCTGACTCCATCAAATTGTCATCAGCCTCCCACAGAGCCTCTGTTATCCCATGGCCTTTCTCTCACAGTTACCACCACTCATGGCCACAGTCACCCTTCTGTTCTGCCAATCAGGGCCAAGGTCTCTGTGGGGGAAATCACTCCCACTCAGACTGAAGCAGAAACAGCCATTCCCTGTGTCAGCTCTAGGCCTTTCTACGTACAAGTTGGATGACTTCCTGCAGACACTGTCTCCATGCCCCAGGGTTGGCTTGTTATAGTGTCTCCCCTGCTACCTTGAAATAACTCATTGTCCCCAGCAGGGCTGGCATCAAATCTAACACATTCACGGAAGTTCAAAGCAACACAAACATCTTCTCTGTACACACAAAGGCCTTTGTTCTCAATCCCAACTCCACAGGGCAGAGCATGTCCTTTGCTCAAAGACCTCCTTGTAGGAGCTGGAGATTGTCCCTCCTGAAGTGAGTCATCTTCCATAGACACAAATGTTCCATCCTCACTAAGCAAGTCTACTGGAGTATCAACTTGAGACACAACATCTTCAGCCTCAGCCTCCACATTTGTCCCCTCAGTCCCAGGATGTAACCAGCCCAAAACCTTATCCTGCTGATAACACCTCAAGTAGTCTTTGTGTATAACCTTAGGCTTGGTTCTGGGACCCAACTGAATCCTATACACTACCTCATCAATTCAGGCCACAATTACATAGGGGCCCCCACAGTGCCTATCTGTCTTATGGTTCTTATCCTTCTTTCTTCTCTAGAGTTATAAAACCAAACAGATGTCCCCTCTTGTTGGCCTCCCCATAAGACCGTACATCATATAACTTTTTCATTCAATTAACTGTCAGTTTTAACTGGTCTCTAGTGAAGGAATGTACCTTTTCAGTTTTGCACTGGAGAGTCTCTGTATGGTCCAGGTAGTTCAGGTCCCTCTGTTCCTCTTCTGGGACTCCATATAGGAGAGTTTCTGGGGTGTCCTGCTCATGCCCAAACATGAGAAAAACTGCACTGCAGTTTATAATTTCATCCACTGCAATTCCATATGTCATCAGGAGGAATTGAATACACTGGTTCCAGTCCCCTTGATGTTGCTGTACGAAGGTAGCCAGCTGCGGTCCTAAAGTCCAATTGAACTGTTCTACCATTCCATTGGATTGTGGGCACGGTGGGGTTGTGCAAGTCTTGTGTCTGAGTCCAAAACATGTAAGGTATTAAAAATGATTCAGTTCTATCATATGGCCGAGAGAGTGAAATTACTTTTCACACATATGAAATCTGTACTCAACTACATGGTTTTATATATATATATATATATATATATATATATATATATATATATATATATATATAATTTCACCAGAACCAAAGGGGTAATTTAGAGAGAACTGATTAGGCTCCTTGGTAGGCTGGCTGGTACCCACAAAAATTATCAATGGTTCTGGCCATGTTGTTTATTGAAATAAATATGACAATATCCTTTTATATAAATTTTATTAAAATTAATAAACAAAAATAAGATCAACGTGTCACTAAAGCTAAATTACTATACACAGTACTAAATTTAGGGTTAAAACACAATTATCAAACTAGTGCATTATCAGTAAGTCAGTGAGTTTATGATATTGGATGGGAATCAAGTACTCAATGTAGTCAAATCATCAGATTAATACAGTTGATAGTCAATGATTAATAAGTCCTAATACAGGAGTCCAGGGAGGAAGATGTCCATACAATTATAAACCCCCGTTAGAGAACTTTACCCACAGCAGTGGAATCAGCTTAGCTTGTTGAATATTTATGTATTGAAACCATATTACTGTTTATGTCCAAGTCTTAGCTTCAAAGTCAGTTAAAGCTTCCTCCTTGCATTTCACTATTATGTGTGGTAGCTAATCTTTTTTTCCTTTCCCCCAACACAAATATAGACTTAAAAAAAAATCTCTGATATGTGGAAGTTTAACAAATTCTACTTAACAATTCACAGCTGACAGTTAAAATTTCTCTGGACACTTTCACCAAAATAAGAAACACATTCCATAATTTTATGAGACAACATTTAGGGTTATTTAGATTTCGGGCACGTTCCTTCTGGCACTTTTTCCGTGTGGACTTTACACGTGCTCACAACATGTGCATGTATCAAACCATACCTTCACACCCTAACATATTAAAATGACTGGGACATCTTGGAGTTAAATAAAAACAAAAGCCTAAAATAGAAGACAGAAAAAATAAGATACTTAGGATAAAAGCTCTTGTGGTCTTCAGTCTCATGTGGAATAGCTGCAGTCAAGGAATCAGGTGGTGATGTTGCTGCCATGCCACCTAATGCTAGCAGGGCCTTTGGGTACTGGGAGACTGCTCAGTGACTGGCACAACCTCTTTGGTATTGTCTTCACCTCCTTTTCCCATAGGTGGTCTGCCTCAAGAAGTAGGTATATCAGTCTCCCTTGGATAGCATGTTGACCTGAAGGAACCAAGGCCTTCCCCTTTTACCTTGATCTTCATGGTTGCAGTTCCAGCTTGCTCCACATTACAGCACCTCCCCCGAGCTCTCCAGGCAAATGAGGTGTGAAGTACATATTGGATTCCAGTAATGTTGAAGTGAAGCAAACTTTGGGCTAAATGTCAATTTGTAAAGTTATGCTTAAGCCACCAGTTTTCTGAAAATATCCAGTGTGGCAAACCCCCAAAATATAAAAAATGAGAGCTACATAAGGCAATTTTTGAGAAATTTGCCCTTGCTTCTTACCTCATGATTGACATCTGTATTTGCTTTCAAGAAAGAAGCCTCGAAAGATCCATAAAACTAACTCATTGCAAAAGCTTCTAGCAGAAAACCCAAACACTCCTTTATGAATCCATCAACATTCTTAAAAATGAATGTGGACATCTGAATATGGATAAAAAGGACAGATGCCATGTCTTTCCTTTGCAAACAAGAGAACTGGGGAACTCAGTGACTGCCTGTTATAATCCAACTGGGTAAAAAGTTACACAGTTTGTTAGTAACTTTTCTTCTCAAAACAGAAAATTACTACATCCTATGTAAATTCTATTTGAAATAAAAAAACCTTAAAAGTTTACACTAGGTCTCTATTCTTTTATATTCTATTTCTTTCACAAACCACACACAGAATAGTCAATTACTTGCAGTTACCCAGAGCACTGCAGCAGTACATGAGGACATATATTGAATTACATTGGGATTACAACACAGAGCTACACATTTTCAAAGTAAAGATGAATGGTTACCAAGTCCTACACTCCTGTTGGAGTATGGTATTTTGAGGTTCTCTAACTGTAACGCTTAAATCAACATACTAACACTTCCTACTATGGAGGAGGACTGTGCTGAAAACAAAATACATGCACATACATGAAATGCTAAAAAATAATGTAAGGCTCTCAGTGCTCTCAGTGCAGGGACTTGGTTTAAATAGCAAAGAGAGAGAGAGAGCGAGAGAGAGCCCAGCTGACGTGGGATATTCAATTTCTATTTCTTTCATTATTGCTCAAGATACACTGCTCATTATGGAATAGATCAAGTACTTGCTGGTTTTACACTTCTCCTCACAGACACATCTACATGTTTACAAGATTTCTACTTTGAGAAGTGAATGCAGCACATGGCAGTTTTGCATAGGGGATTTAATAAACTAGTTGCCAATGTATATGCCAAAAAACTCAGTGCAGAAAAAAAAAAAAGCAACGGCAGGGGGAAAGTGGTTCTAAGCTACTTTCCTCCTCTCCTAACGCTGAGTTACTTGAAACAGCTCTGGGACTAACTTAGAGAAGCCTAACAGACAGCTTTGAATTGCATCTGTTGTAGCAGTCCCCATCCTCTCCTGCCCTGTAATGCACCATTTTCTGCCCCTCCTTGACTCCTTAACGGAGTGGGGAAAGGATGATACAGAGGACCTTCACCACTTCTACACATCATTCTGTTGCGTCAGGGGAGCCTTGGTGGGAGAAGCTCTGATCTCCCTGTGTTAATGTAATGTTATGGTGGAGAGTTTAAAAAAATACATTGGACTAGATTCTCATATATTCATAGATTCTAAGGCCAGGAGAGACCATTGAAATCATTTAGACTGATCTCTTATATAGCACAGGTCATAGAACTTCCCAAAAATAATTCCTAGACCATATATTTTTGAAAAATATCCATTCTTGATTTAAAAATTGTCAGTGATGGAGTATCCATCACAACTCTTGATAAATTGTTCCAGTTTTTAATTACTCTCACCACTAAAAATATATGCCTTATTTCTACATTTGTAAATTGCACTAAGATTGCACTACAGTACTTGTATGAGGTGAATTGAAAAATACTATCTTTTTAAAAATCTTTTTTACAATGCAAATATTTGTAATAACAATTATAATGCAAGGTGAGCACTGTACACTTTGTATTCTGTGTTGTAATTCAAATCAATATATTGGAAAATGTAGAAAAACATCCAAAATATTTATAATAAATTTCAATTGGTATTCTATTCTTGTTTAACAGTGCGATTAAAACTGCCATTAAACACTATTAATTTTTTAATCGAGTTAATTTGTTTTGAGTTAATCGCTTGAGTTAACTGCGATTAATTGACAGCCCTAATTAACATCCTTCTTAAATTGTGGGCTTCTGAACTGGACACTGTATTCCAGCAGCAGTCACCCTAGTGCCAAATACAGAGATATAATGACTACTACTTGAGATTCCCCTGTTTATGCATCCCAGGATCGTATTAAGTCTTTTGGCCACAGTGTCACACTGGGAGCTTATATTCAGCTGATTATCCCTACAACCTCCAAATCATTTTCAGAGTCACTGCTTCCCAGGATAGAATCCCCAATCATGTACATTCTTTGTTTCCAGATTTATACATTTACACTTAGTCATATTAAAAGGCATATGCTTTGCTTGCACCCTGTTTACTAAACAATTAGATCTCTCTGGATCAGTGACCTGTCTTCTTCATTCTTTACCACTCTCCCAATTTTTGCCATCTGCAAACTTTATCAATGATGATGTTGTGTTTTCTTCCAGACCATAGGTAGAGATGTTAAATAGCGTAGGGCCAAGAACGAATCCCCGTGGCACCCCATTGGAAACATACCCACTTGATGATCATTCCCAATTTACAGTTTATAGTTTACAGTTAGCCAGTTTTTAATCCATTTAATATGTGTCATGTTAATTTTATATCATTCTAGTTTTTCAGTCAAAATGTTGTGTGGGTACCAAGTCAAATGCCTTACTGAAGTCTAAGTATATTGCATCAATACTATTACTTTTATCAACCAAACTTGTAATCTCACCAAAAAAGATACCAGGATAGATTGACAGGTTCTATTTTTCAATAACACACGTTGATTTGCATTAATTATATTACTCTCCTTTATTTCTTTATTAATCATGCCTGGTATCAGCTACTCCATTATCTTGCCCAGGATTGAAGTTAGACTGACAGGTCTGTAATTAACTGGGTCATCCTATTTACCCTTTTTACAAACTAGCACAATATTAGCTTTCTTCCAGTCTTCTGGAACTTCCTCAGTTAGCCAAGATTTATTGAAAATCAACATTAATGGTCCAGCGAGCTCAGTGGTGGGCAGCCTGTGGCCATGCGGGCCATCAGGGTAATCCGCTGGCAGGCTGCAAGACAGTTTGTTTACATTGACCATCCTCAGGTCGCAGGCTGCCCACCACTGAGTGAGCGCCTCAGCCAGCTCTTTTGAAACTCTAAGGATGCAAATTATCTGGACTTGCTGATTTACAACTGCCTGACTTTAGTAGCTTGTGTTTAACATCCTCCAGAGATACTAGTGGAATAGAAAGAGTGTCAATATTACCATATGATGAGACTGCATCATCTGGTTTTTTCCATAAATGCAGAAAATAAATATTTATTGAACACTTCTGCCTTTGCTGCATTATTATTGTTAATTCTATCATTTCCAACTACACCTCTACCTCGATATAACGCTGTCCTTGGGAGCCAAAAAATCTTACTGCATTAGAGGTGAAACCGCGTTATACTGAACTTGCTTTGATCCACTGGAGTGCACAGCCCCGCCTCCCCGGAGCACTGCTTTACCGCGTTATATCCAAATTCGTGTTATATCGGGTGGCGTTATATCGAGGTAGTGGTGTAGTAATGGAGCAATACCATTGTCAGGATTCTTTTTGTTTCCAATATACTGTATTTTAAAAAAATCCTTTTTATTCTTAACTCTGCTGGCCATATATCTCTTCTTGTGTCCCTTGGCTTCCCTAATCAATTTGCTATAATTCCTAATGTCCAGTTTGTATTCGTTACTATCAACTTCTCCTTTCTTCTATTTGATCTATCTATCTATCTATCTATCCTTATTTTTTACAGCTGCTTTTACTTCTCCTCTAAATCAGGTCAGTTTTTTTTAACCAGCACAGCCTTCTTCCTCAGTTGTGAGATTGCAGCTTTTTGGACATCTGGTAAGATGTTCTTAAATGATTCCCAATTATTGTTCACATTTTTCTGATTAAATTCTTCCATCCAGCTGATTTGACTCAGAATTGATTTCAGCTTTGTGAAATTGGCCCTATTTAAGCACCAAGTATTTATATTAATGATCTGGACTTTATTCTGCTTGCACAATATAAATGTGATCAAATCATGATAACTTGTACCTAAGCAATCATTACCTTTTGGTTCTTTGATCAGTTCTTTATCTGTTAGGACAAGATCTAATATAGAATTCCCCGATGTTGGCAGCAACACTTTTTGAGTTAGTAAATAGTCATCTATAATGTTTAGAAATTCCAAGGATGTTTTAGTACTGGTAGCATGAGACCTCCAGCATATATCACTCCAATTGAAGTCCTCCCATGATTACACACATTTTTCCCCCTACACATACTAAGCAGGATCCCATGCCTGCTGGATGCAGGTGATGTCAATGGGAGCAACTAGGAGCTCAAGAATTTTGAAAATCAATCCTTGTCCACCTACTGTGGTGGGCAAGTAAGCAAGCCCGCAGTACCTCTCTTTACCTCTTCATATATTGACCCAAACTCCATGGAGGCCATAATAGTATAGAGGAGTTCATGATTTCCATCACTGTCCTATGTGAGAGACTCGCAGTACAGTTTTATGTGATCACACAAAATAGAGGCAGTGATAGTAAATGCTTCCTATGTGTCGCTAAGGTATTTGGAATTTGTTTTGATTTTTTCATCTGAAATGGCAATGCTCTTTCCTATTTTAAGAGATCAAAATATAATTAAACTATCAGTAAGACACACTGTTAACTAAGTACTTTTCTGTGAGAAAAGAGGATTATTGAACGTAAACAGTGAGTGTTTAGTGAAAAAAAGAAAATCGTATTTTTTTCGATGTTCTGACCATGCTCTACCAATTTTCCTGTCCTTCTGAGAAGCTTATTTCAAAACATTAGTACTCTATTATTTAACAGCCTGCAACTTCCCAAAGTCTGAATTTCTGGTGAGCTGCAGTGTTCAGTTAATGTATGTGTGTTCAGAAAATACTGTATCTGAATTCAGATGCCCATAACTCTTAAATTACACTGTCAAGTATTGACATTTATGGTCGATAGCTTTAATATTACTATTTATGTCTCAATAAATTATACTTGCAGAAGTAAAAAAAAGAAAATCCAAGTTGTATTAATAGCTATGCTAAGCATAGCACTCAAAATATAATTGATATGAATATCAATAGAGTCATTTTAATAACATCAAACACGTCTGTGTCCTATGATAGCATCTTCTAAATGCAGCATATGAGTGCTGCAGTGAAGCAGGTGGAAACTCTCTTTGTAAAATACCTGACTTGAATGAATGAAATCTAGATTTTCCAGGTTTCAAATCTTGTTTTCCAAAGAGTTTCAGGCACGGATTTAAGTGAGAAATGTAAAGACTCTATTAAATACGGCAACATCAGAAGCAGGGCCACCCAAAGGATTCAGGGGGCCTGGAGCAAAGCAATTTTGGGGGGCCCCTTCCATAAAAAAAAGTTACAATACTATAGAATACTGTATTCTCTGGGGCCCTTGCAGGGCCCGGGGCTTGGGCAGGGCCGCCCAGAGGATTCAGGGGGCCTGGGGTCTTTGGTGGCGGGGGCTCCCGCTGCTGAAGACCTGGCACTTCGGCGGCGGGTCCTGGGGTGGAAGGACCCTCTGCCGCCGAATTGCCGATGACGACCTGGAGCAGAAGAAGCTCCGGGGGCCTGGGCCCCGTGAGAGTTTTCCGGGGCCCCCAGAGCGAGTGAAGGACCCCGCTCCAGGGCCCCCGAAAAACTCTCGTGGGGGCCCCTGCGGGGCCCTGGGCCTGGGACAAATTGCCCCACTTGCCCCCCCCCCCTCTGGGCGGCCCTGATCAGAAGTACCTTGTTTTAGGTTTTACACGGCCATGCATCTTTTGTTGTGGTTTGCAAACAATCCGTGCAAGGTCCATTATCAAACACACCGGTGTCAATATCTAGAAGCACAGGTTAATTTCTTACTTGCTAATCATTCTACTGAACCTGCTCAACAAGAATGGGAGGCTCTGGCCACCCACGACAGAGTGAAAATGGATACATGAAAGATTCCAAAATGAACACAGTAGAACAGGAGACGCAGGGTAAGTCAGTCATAAACTGAAGATCCGAGTGAACACTTTCTGCATAGCGTGCTAAGTATGTGAGGGATTCTGTACCTTCTGAAGGGTTCTGAGTGCCCTCAGACCTCCCCGCCACTAGACTTTCTCAGCAGCGTGCAGGATTGGACCCTCAATTTGGCTTGATGGAGACCATATTTTTAGATGTTGTTTCCCTACAAAAACTGCTCATGGTCTTAAGATCTATTTCTGAGCCAGCCAGGTAGCAGAACCCACCAGGGAGATGTCGATATTTTTATAAAAATAAATCTCTCTTTGGTTCCTTCTAATGATCCAACATCCAAGCCTATATATTGCACATACTATATGTTTGTGCTTCACATTGGATGGAGGAAGGAATTCAGCAAGGCTGAAAAGCTCATAAAATTGTTGGGGGGTTTTTGTTTCAACCAGGAGTTCCAAACATCGTGTGGCTATCCAGATGTGAAATTACATGCCAAAAGGTATCAATTTCACTCCAGTCCATAAGTGAATTTTCTAGCCTCTGTGCTTACAGTGTGGTTTTAATCCTAGGTACGGCATCTGAGGAGCAGGGGATAATTATCCTTTGAAACAATACAAGGCCAGACCACCCCCTTCTGTGGACAAGCCTATGGGAAAGGTCCAGAGAAGTGGGAAAAAATTGCAAGGTTGAACATGCTGAGTTTTTTGCAGTGTCCCCCCTCCAGGAGAAAAGGTTTTAGGGAGCAGTGGAATTTGCAGAGAGTGAGGCATCCCAATGGGGGATCTGTGGGGAAGGGACCTCCTAGATCCACAGAGGCAGGAACCATCCACACAGATATAGATGGCTGCCCCTCTGTACAGCTCCACTGCACCCTTTCCCCTCCACCAACCCCAGTAGCACAGCTTTTGCTGGGTGATTAGAGACAGGGGACATTAGGACCAGGGTGTGAATTATAACTTAATTACGATTCTATTCAGCCTAAACATTCCTTTACAAATTTTGTACCATTATCCCTAGAAACCTGTAAGGGTCCAAAACAATTGCTCTCCTTCCATGGTATCTACACCCTTCAAACACTTGTACACAGTTTTCGTGTCCTTCCTTAGTGGCCATGTAGCAAAATTCCATCCTTATTTGAAAAGCTAAATGAGCTGGAATGAACGTTCTGCTACCCATTCTGCTCAGTGTGTATGCTAGGCAGCTAGGAGGGTTAGCAAGGAGATGGGGGCTACGTATCTTCAGTGTGAGAATGATAGCCAATTCTATATCACCACTATGGCAGATCCCACTGGTACAGGGGCATGGGTGACCCAGCGTGGTTAGGAGAGTGGAACTTACATGAAGGCTAACTGGCTGAGGTACAATCTGAGCATGACAGAAATAATGGTAGGAGCGGTGGGCATGGATGTAAGCACCACTGATTGACAGTGTGTGGCCAGTATTTGTAATTTGGGGTCACAGTGTAGGATTTTTATTAAACCCTAGGCTGCTACGATGCAGAAGAGTATGTTTTTCCATTTGGGCTTGTTAAGACGAGCGTGACCTTTTGTTTTGGAAGCAGACTTTGCTACCTGTATCCCTGTCTTTAGTGCCTGGAAATTAGACTGTTTTTGTGTTCTACATGGATTATACCTTGAGGAGCTAGCCTAGAATGCATCAGGCTGCATGTTAATGGAGCGTTATGATGGAAGCATACAACTCCAGTGCTCTGCAAGCTGCACTGGTTGCCAACGGACTTCTACGTGGAATTTAAATGTTGGTACTTATCTTCAAGGGCCTGCTCCAAAGCCCTGCAAGGTCTCTAGAAAGACTCCCATTGACTTAAATCAGTTTTGGATTAGATTTTAAAGCCCCATATGGTCTGGCTTACCTGAGAGACACCCTCTCTCTTCACGCCATACTGCCTCAGTTGCGGTCATCAGAGACACTTGAGATGGTGCTCTCTTCGTGTAGAGGAGCGGGGCTGTGAGCAGGGATTGGCTGTGAAACCTCCTTTAGACTGGAAGGCTCTTTCTCCCACCATGATCTTCTAGAGCCTGGATTTGTTAACCTTCCTGATATGCATGCTGCAAAGCTTGTTTCTTTTCTCAGGCATTTGAGTGGTGGTTAGGGTGAGATTTGAATGGGGTGCTTACTAATGAAGTATAATTGAGTTATGGAGCTGGATTAGGTTATGATTATATGGGCAGTTGGCACTGGATTTAGGTGATTTAATATAATTTTTACTTATTTTGAGCTGTAAGTATTATAAGGAGTACCCAGCATTTGGCAGATGCATGTCTAGATGCACATTATGCCAAAGTAAGTCAATATGCAATGTAGTAGTAGATAAATCTCAAAGGAAAGAAGGCCTTAATAAATCTCTGTTCCAGGATTCAGCTCAAGTTCCCTCTTTCTCCTTCTTGCATCTTGGATGCTCTGGGGGGAAATACACTGGATAGAACAATTTTGGGGCTCAAGCCATGATCTTCCCCCTTGAATCTCTGATTTTTTAACTTTTCCTTCCCCCCTTTCTCAGGCTGTGTCCCAGTAACTTGTCAGGCTTTCAGCTCATATTATCCCCTACCTCTTCCCATCAGAGTCTGCATGAAATCATAATGCAGGAAATAGTTCTTGATCCCTTACAGGTCTGTTGGCTCCCATGCATGGAAAAGTCTGCATTTCCCAGTGGCTTAGCCCTGTTATTTTTCACATTTGTCTTTTAGGCTTGCTCTTCATCTCAAGTATAATGGGCCTAGTCAGTCTTGTGGGGAAGGGCAAGCCCACCAGGAGATGAGCAGTAAGCCTGTGAGATTTAAGAGAAGCTCATTCTCCAGGCCTCCTGGCTCTGGTGAGTAGTATTCCAAAACTCCAGAGTGAATAATTTTTAACGTGCTGCTAGCTCCTTGGTCTCCCTACCAGTAAGGCAACGGTTGGATGGCAGTGGTTTGTTTATCGGATACAAGGAAAGAAAAAGCAATTGCTTTGTAACGACTAGGCATTCACAAGACATTAATTTAAAAATAAAAGGCCACGGGGAAAGATTTCTGCCACATCAATCTGATCTACTCCCCGCCACTTCCCTAATTTTGTTTCACCAAGATATAACTTCTGGAAGATACTGCAATGTGATGATGCAATGATATTTTTAAGGACATCTCCCTTTGGAACATTTCTGTGTGTGGTTTCTTTGTTCAATGGATAGGATTTGCCTGCCAGCAAGACAGAATCTCATTTAGTTACAAAGTCCATTGGCTCTGTTAATGAAGTCTTAGCTACGTTCTGCAGGGAAAGCATAGATGAGACTTCCTTCAATTTTCTTTGCAGGGTCATTACTGTTAATTTTAAAAGCACAAAGCTTCTCTTAGGAACCCAGCTCTTTCAGTTTTTTGCAGCTTTGGTTGAATTACACATGACGAAGGTCACGCTAATTTGCATTGCCATCTAGCCATCAAGTTCTTGGAGAATTCATACTTTTTTTAGCCTTCATTTATCACATTAATACTTTGTCGAGGGGAGTCTAACATGCTGTGGTGCTTGAGCAATAAGTATTGAGTGATGTAACTTCAGCAGGTGTTCTGGATTAAATTGGGATCACTATTTTCTGCATTTGACAGAATAATTACACTGTTAGGAACAATACAAGAAGAACAAAGGGATTCGCAAAATCAAGCAAAATACTGAAATTAAGGCTCTGCACAACTTTATTATTGGGGATTTGACTTCTTAGGTCTCTCTGATGTTGTTAGCTGGATATTCTCAAACTTTCTAGTGATGGATAATGGACAAAATTAAAGTGTGCTGTTAGGCAGGTACTCGGACATCTCTTCTCTGTTTTACACCCCATTGGTTAATTCTTTCTGCATTATGCCTTTTCCCAGAATAAAGGAGCTGAAATCCTTTCACAGCTACATTTATCCTGAGTTGCTCATATTAGCTCCGTTTCTACATCCTGTAGTTTGAATTTAACAAACATGTTTAACTACTTGACTACTACTACTACTAGTTCTAGCTTGCATGTGGGCAATTTCTTATCTCTGCTTGCTATAGGTATCTTTGCTGCTGTCCCTGCTTCCTTTGTCCAATATTTACTTTCTGTTCAAAATAAAGCTGTTTATTTAATTTATCATAGTCCTTGACATCTCTACATTACCATCATGGTTTGTACAGTTGCACTGGTTGCCACTGAAACTGAGAATCAGCTTTAAAATCTCTTTGTAGTAGTACAAGGGTCTCACAACCTCTATGTCAAATTTTGTGGGGACCTAATTCAAGTTTACAGTCAATTTCATGTGCTACCTTCATGAGCCAATTTATCTCCACTTTTGTTTTTGCCCTTTGCTTTTTCTAAGCCTCAAATATTTGCTTTGCTAAAGTTGCTCCATAGGGGTTCAATTCTCTGCCTAGTAACTTGTGTGTTGCGTATTCATTCTGATAGTTTTAAAACTGAACTGATCGCCTTTTCTGCCCATTTTTAATGTATGAATAGTAATATTATTATAATGTATTTGTATTACAGGAGGGCCCATAGGCCCTGTGGGAGATTGGGGTCCCATCGAGCGAGGCACTGTCCATACGCACTGTCAGAGACAGTCTGTGCCCTAGAGAAGACAAAGTGTAGGAGGGCAAACAGAGAAGTGAAGTGGCTTGCTCAAGGTCACAGGATGGGTCAGTGGACTAGAAACCAGGTCTCTCGTCTCCCAGTCCACTCCCCTTTTGCACCAGGCAATTCCAATTTTCCAGGGGAAGAACCCTGAGCCCCTCACCATTTATGTTTTTGTTGCCTCCTCTCACTTCTACCACCCCCAAACCCCCCGCATTTCTATGTGACTGGCTACAGGCCTGACTCTAGCTCTTGCCAGAATAATAACTAGAGTCCTCTATCCCCACTGAAAGGAAAGCAACTGACGTAATTTGGCTCCTTTTCACTCCTGTCGGCTGCAAGGACATTATTTCTATGTCAGTGCACATGGCCATTTGGCATCCAATGAGACCCCTCTCTTTGTGTAAGCGAAGACAGGACGTTAATTCTTTTTGATGTACCAGGAACGTTAGAGAAGCCTTTCTTTCAGGAGACAACTGATTCCCAATGTTCCTTGACAAAAAGGGAGTGTGTGGCACTGTAATTGCGCATGGAGCAGATGAGGTAGTAACTGGGCTCCTCCTTTAGTGCAGCCCTGCTAACTGCAAGTCAGTTTTGTTGTGTGCTTGCAATATCGATGGGCTGGCAAGGCTATTTATTTTACTCATAGCACTAGCTCTGCCTCAGGAACCTTTGCATTTGATTCATTCAACTTGTTTAGTCTACAACCTTTAAAATTGAATTCTTCCCATTTTAAGGGCTAGTAGACAGCTTCAGAAGCTTTATGCTGTGTGTATAAAATCATATGGCACCTGTACTGCTGTATCTCTGGCCAGCCTCCCTCCCTCCTTCTCCTGACCATTTCAAAATATTCTCCTTCAGTGGCTTTCCATCAGATCATTAACTTTAGTTTATTGCCTGTAAAGAAAATTCTATGTCTTTCCTTGAGGCCTCTAGTGAACAGGCATAATTTGGAAGTGAAATGGGAGGGAAAACAGAGGAGGTATCTCCTTCCAATGCTGACACTGATTTGTGTGTTTACCTGACTAACCATGGGCACTGGAGTTACTGTACCTCTTCCCTGAATTCTTGCGTCCCTCATCACTCATGAGGTGATGCCACCAGTGAATTAGTTTATTTTTTATTTTTTTGTGCTGGTTGGGGGTGGGGGACAAATGAGAGGCCCCCCGGGAACAATATTAATGCTAGCAAAGGTGCTAGCATAGTAAGTCAGATGAATGTCAGCTATTTCTGACATGACAGCCCATGACTCTGGATCCTATGTCTGCCCTTTATCAGAAAATGGGATGGGCTGCTGTTGTTCCACTAGAATGGAACTGTTACGTCTGTGGTAACTGTGGGTTCAGGTTAATGAAGGATACACAGTATTGCAGCTCGTCATTTGAATAAGCCATGTATAGCCTGCATAGTGTTCTACCACTCACTATTTGGCAAGGTAGAGAGAGTGTGTATGACATTAGACAGTGAGATGACTATTTGCTTCAGTCTCCTTTCAGGTCTGAGTCCTCCAGCTGGGACAGTTTCAAATAGGCATAACTATTTGACTGCACATTCACTTGCCAACTCAACAGTTCGTCGTCATTTTTACAGTCCTTTCAACTCAGCTTACCTGAGTCAGGTTCACGCACTTGTTCATTTGGCGCATTGGTGAGGGAGGATTCAGAGTTTTCATTGCTTTCTGTGACTATACACAGGGGCTCTCTCTCGCCTTTGCTATGTACCAATCAAAGCTAAGGTGTCAACTTTGGCATGTGTGTGTATAGTGTTCAAAGGGCACAATATTTATGCTTGTCATTTCATGCAAGGACAAATCCAGATAGCAGTATCCTGGTTCAATAGTGGGTGGGGCCCTGGCTCAGGGGAGACAAGCCATGGCAGGGAGCAGGGATGAATCCTAGCCTCGCAAGTTGTGAAATGGTTGTGGTCAAAACTTTTTCCACTGAAAGGTTTTTGATGGAAAGTTTGCTTTTTTGACCAAAGAAACATTTTTGTGGAAAGGGTCTGCTTTCCTTGAAAGTTTCCAATTTATCACTAGAAAGCTGAAAATTTGGAACCAAAAACTGGAAAAAAAATATTTTTTCAATGAAATTGGTTGAAAATTTTTAGAATTGTTTTAGTCTTTGTCAAATTTTCATGGAAGAGTCCTCCATTGTCTGACTAGCTGCAATTGCAGAGCTGCTATCTGGAGTCTGGACACATCAACCCAAGAGCTGAAGTAGCCTCCAGTCTGCCAGGAGTATGTGTATAGCATTGGTTCCTCAGCTCTCCCCACCACACTCTCTACATGGAAGCAGACCCCATACTACACAGGGACTGGGTGTTTCTAATGCAGGTGTACCACATCCAGCCCACCTTTGCACAGCCAAACCTCACCCATTCCTTTGTATGGGGACCCAACCTGGCCAGGGAGCAGGCTGTTCTTGCAGCCAGTGGGGTAGAATGTTCAGGGGGATAAAAGGACACTGGAGTTTGCAATAAGCATCCAGCGTACTCACCAAGGTCAGACTTCAACATGCCTCTTGAGGGCAGTCCAAGGAAAAGGAAGGTTCCCACAATGTGACAATGCTCAGGCAGCCACAGTTGTCGGTGTACTCTTTTCCCACATGCTCCAGAGAGGGCCCTGTCATCTTTGCCAGGCTCAGACCATACAATTCTCATTCAAATACCCAACAGGCTCCTCCAATCAGCACTCCCAGGACAGGGAGTTGAGGCTGTGACTCATTGTCCAGCCCCTAGGTCTGACATAATTCGGTATCCAAATACTGTGTCTTACTCTAAAAAGGAATTGAAAGAACACATATCTCCAGGTTACTAATCTCCCCCTGAGGCTGCCCCAGGATGTCCTTGGCCTGCAAGTTTCAGAGAATCCTGTCTTCTCCAAAATCAGCCCTCTTCCCCATCCACCTGCCTGCCCTTGGGCCAGGCTTTTCCTGATATCTTCTTCCTTAGATAGCTCCCCATCTCCTCCCATGCATAGTTGGAGTCAGTCAGCAAAAACAAGTCACATCTGTTCATCCTCATCTCAGCACATTTCAAAATGGACCACATTCCAAATACCACAAGGCTAACTGAGGAATCATCCCCATGTCCACATAATTCATGTCCTTACCCGGAAGGATCCTTGGCAGAAGAAGGCGAAATCTCAACATCCCTCTCAGATTATTTGCGCCTAAATCAGTTAGGTATGTTTGAAAATCACACCCTCATTGGCTTAATTCACACCATTAAAGATAGTGCAGCAAACTTCAGCAAATGTAAAGATTGTACTGGCATTCACCGTAAATATGCGCTTGTAAACACTGGTTTGTGTATACACAAATACATATTGCATGTGTAATTACCTGTCTATGATTTCATGATTTTATTTTGCTGGTGCCATTTAGGAGGCTGTGCTTAAAAATTTTAATATGGCCTATTACATTCAGAATAAATTCATCCTCAGTTAAGATGTTTAATGTAAAGCATTACCAAAAGGCTTTCTCTACTCCCAGAACCGCGACCTATACCCTCCCCAAAGTTAGCAGTCCAGCATACAATCCAGCATACTGCTGATACTAAATATCCCCATGTGGCCTCAGATTTATGGCACTTTTCACTGTGTTTTAGTGTATTTTAAAAATAAATTGAAAGTAATTTCAAACGTTTGCCATCATCTAAAAATGTCAAGGGTGCAAGGATAAGGGCTGGATACAAGCTGTTAAACCAACCACAGCAATCCTGGCCATGCAGTCTTGAAAAATGCAGGCTGGGTGGTATTTATTTCTAAACTGACTGTTTATAACAAAGATCTCCTAAAAGCATTGCTGCAGAAATGCCAAGTGCTATAAAACTGTCATCTAGCTTTATTCTGCTTATGAAGAGAAAAGGCTAAAGAGTCTCTTCTGTAAGATCTTAAATACATTTACAGGCCAGATGAGCCACCCTGATCAAAACTCTGTATTTTGCAGCACACTATTTCAGTTCACACACTTACAGACGGGCAAGATTCAGCCTTGACTCCCTGCCAGGCACAATAAGAAGAATTTTATAATTATCAGTCTAGTGTTGGCATTTAAAAGCAAATGCATTCTCATGCATATAAATCATCTCATGTCCCCGACAGCGAGATCCACAACAAGGACTGTCACTTCATCTCACTATAACTCTGATTTTATTACATTTAAATCTCCTCCATCAACATCCTCCCACACCAATAGATTTATTTTGTTCATCAACTAGCATGTAGTCTGGAGTGACTGCCAACATATCTAAAGGTCATATAATGTCAGTTATTATTTTCAAATCACCTCCACTCATGAGCCCTACTTTGCAAAACTTGGATATCAAAACAATAATAAATGCTGACCATGTGCGGTCCTGCATGAACATTTGTACCCTATCCTGTAAAGAGAGTGGGAAATAAGAGGAAGAGAAGCAAAGAAATTATTTCCCAGTCTTTCTTCTATTGTTACTGTAAAATGTTGCAGGGCAAGTACACCCCATCTCCCTTTGGGGGCAGGGAAAAGGGCATTATAGCCCTGTGGCTGAGTCCACCTGATCACCCTCAGCCTCAGGGCAGTCTGGCCCAGGGATCAGAGTCAATAGAGTTGTCCTCCCTTGTAGGGCTATGTGGCCTAGTGGCCAGAGTCAGACTGGCTGCCCTCTCTTGCAGGGCTATGTGGCTTGATGGCCAGAGTCAATAAGGCTGCCCTCCTTAGCCAGGCTGCATGGCCAGGGGTGAATGGGCCACCACCTAGCTGAAGCGCGGTGGTGGTGGCCAAAGTAGGCCCTTCCTATTCCACCAGGTCCCAGCCCAGGGCCCTGTCAGCAGTGAGTATACTCTGGGCCAGCGGGAATATAACCGAAACACGCTGACTTTGTTCCCAGTCCTACAACTGGATCAATGGCTAGTTCCCCTGGGATACTTCCTACCCTGACCTCCAGTGGCATGGTCCACAGATCTCCTGGGTCCCAGAGTTTTTTGGCCTGTGGAGTTCCCGACAGTTCCAATGTCTCCTGGGTGTCCTCAGGTAGCCGAGTATCCGCCTGGGTCTCAGTGGGCTTGGCCTCCACAATCTCAGGCTCCAGCAACTCCCAGGCAAGAGCCTGCAATGGACATCCTCTTTCCTCAGCGGTCAACCCTGCCTGAGCTGGGCTGCTCCCTTTCATACTGGCGCTCCAGTTGGAGCATGCCCAGCAGGGATGAGGGGGCGTGGCTTCCTCTGCCTAGAGTATGGGGTTAGCCCCTCCTTGTCCAGTGTGGGGCAAGTACACCCCATCACACACAAGTCCTGTATTCTGTAAAGCAGTATGAAGCATTATTAATTTCATTAAATAGCATGAATCCCTTTTTGCTGATAGCAGTACTTCCTTTTGATTCACCGTATAACCCAGGACTATGCACTTGCAAGCCTGTTTACCCATTACAGAACTGCCTGCTCTGTCACATCCTGATATTTTACCCTGTCATGCATCAAGAAGATTAAAAACAATTTTCAAATGCACACGTTAGGATATTGAGTCTACTAACTCCATCCTATCTGCTTCAGCACAAACTTATAAATTGAGGCCAACATAAATACCGTGAATGGAGCCTAAACCAAATATTCTTTCAACTAGAAATTTTTCAGTTTTCATAATCCAGGTAGGTTTCATTTGCTGTTTGCATTGTCATGAGGACTGGGCTGAATCTGCAGTGTGGTGCACTTTTATAACTGGTGTTTCCAAGCTCAGTAATGCTGGGTGCCAGAGTTCATTCATTCAACAGATTAATGTGCCCAACAAGGATCTAAGTAACTCAAAGGTCAATTACATTTACTCAGTGGCCTGGGTCTTTCTGTAGATTAAGGACATACTCCTTTCTTCACCCCCCACTCTTTCACTGCCTTAAAAAAGTAGTTAAAAGCTCAGGCATCTGGGAAGTCTTCAGCTGTCACTTTTCAGTCAATTTTATTTCAGTGGCAACGGTGGCTGAAAAGAAAAACAAGTAGAGAAAGGGTTTGATGAGAAGTTTAGCTGTACTGTTTGCTACTGCAACCTGCGTCAGATTTGGGCCCCATGACAAATTACCCTGCTACATTTCTGTGCCTGGCACCAGTGTTAATATGTTCTTCATAATATCAGCCCAGAAGTAAAACAAGAAAAAGACAAAGACACACACTCATTTGTATATCCAAAGTGAGCCATTCCAGCTCTGCATTGTCTCTAACCAATGTGGAAACAACAACATGCCATTCCTCCTCACATCATTCTGAATTATTTACTACAGCATTTTGAACTGACATCCAGACTCCCCCCACCCCCATTCAGAATTTTATTGGATTGAAATGAGGTAAATAAATAGCAGGAGAGAGGAACTAAATCCCATGGAAATGTACTGGCTGATAAAATAAGAATCTTTGAAATGGGTGCCTGATGTGAGGATAATTGTATCATTTGTTAGAGTGCAATACTGATGTATTCAGAACTGTCTCTGATACGGCAAGACCATGCTTGGGATCCTGGGACTTTGTTTATAAAGATTTTTAGCAGAGATGCGCCCAAGTGACAAACATCCAGATTTTTTTTCTCCTGCTGAAAAAAGTTTTTTTTCTCCTGCTATGATAGCTCATCTTGATTGATTGGCCTCTTACAGATGGTATGGCTACTTCCACCTTTTCATGTTCTCTGTATGTATAAATATCTTCTTGATGTATATTCTAGTCTATGCATCTGATGAAGTGGGCTGTAACCCAGGAAAGCTTATGCTCAAATAAATTTGTTAGTCTCTAAAGTGCCACAAGTACTCCTGTTCTTTATCCAGATTTTTAATTCCCTCCTGCAAAGTTTGGAGTGTTTTGGAGCTGAGGTCTTGGCCAAGTGCCCTGGTTCCACACAACCACACAGGGAAGCAAGCCCCCCACCCACTGAGCAGCTCTGTAGAGACTGTTCAGATCATATCTCCAGTTCAGGGCACAGAGCAGATGCTGCACACATGAGACTCTGCCCCATGAGCAAGTTGACAGGAAGGGCAGAGAGCAAGTGGAGCTGTGGCTCTTTCCCTCCCTCCGTCTCTCACACACACCGGTTAGCAGAGGCGGAATGTCATAAGTTACTCTCTCGGAACTAAAAAGGGAGCCGAAGCCGGACATGTGGCTCTGAAGTACAGTTCCTCCCTGCACCTCCTTCTGGGGCAGCACATCTAAATACTCAATCTTGCCCTACAGACACAGGGGCTAGGTTTGGATTCTGAATCTGCATTCCCAGCCTCCAGAGTTCCAGGGTTTGCAGATCTGTGTCTGGGTCATCCCTAATTGTAAATACTAAAGAATGAATTTCAAAACCGTAGGCAGTTCCATCAGGGTGGAGTGAGGCAGGGCCGGCTCCAGGCACCAGCATTCCAAGCAGGTGCTTGGGGCGGCATTCTGCAAGGGGCGGCAGTCCCTGTTGTTTTGCCCCCAAGTAGCGCGTGGAATTGCCGCCGCAGGCAGCGGGGGCAGTCCGTGCGCCCTTAGGGCGGCAGGCGCGTTTCCGCGGCAGCTTCTATGTTTAGCTGTCCGGGGCGGCTTCAGCTAAACATAGAAGCTGCCACCAAATTGCCGCCGCCGCGGAAACGTGCCTGCTGCCCTAAGGTCGCACGGACTGCCCCCGCCATCTGTGGCGGCAATTCCGCGCGCTGCTTGGGGTGGCGAAAACTGTAGAGCCAGCCCTGGAGTGAGGGCCAGGCTAGGTTTACCTGAACCCGCGTCCATCCCTAGTTCTAAGCTCAGTTTACTGTACAAGCAGAATTTGATTTTAATTTTAACGTCCTTTGCAATAACATCCGCCTTATATTGCAGTTGATGTCTGTGCTGATAGTAATGTGAGCATCTGTTGAATCTCACCTTCATTTCTAAGCAAGACATCTTTTCGATCCACCTCTGTCACTCCCTGGGTTTCATTTTACTGCCTAAGTCAGAAGGAAGTTAAGTAAAACGGCTGTTACTAATGTTGCTGCCAAGGATTCTGCCTCAGTGAATTATTAAATGGACAGAGCATCCATAAATCTCTGGCAGGATGAAAACATATTTGGACAAGTCGGCAGAAAGGTTGGCTGTAAGATTACCTCAGGCAACCCTGTAAGTAAGGGTGCCATCCAAGACACAAAATAGAGCAGGCAGATAGGCAGTGCTACATGGCCAATGAGGCCTTGGAATGCAGGGCTGTGCACAACTTTTTGTACACTGGACTGGAGATAGGGATTTATCGAGTTGGGGCCACCATATGTGCCAACAACCGCTCTGATGGAAGCAGAGAGAAAGTTTTGTGACAAACTTTCTAAAGTCATTTTGTTCATCTTAGTGCAATAAGGTGCTCTCTGAAGATGGAGCCTGATGCAAAAAACAGGATAAACAAGTGTAACGCTTGTCCTTCATCTGTCAGATATTCCCTCAATTATTGTAATGCTTTCTTTATGGGAAAGGCTCCCGTACATGCTTTTCACTCAACTGCACAGCGCTTCTTCTGTGATCATTCCTTAACAAAAGGTTTTCCCAGCTGAAGAAGAGGAGGTGGAAACAAATCACCCAAGAAGCAGAAAAATACGAGGAAGGGCACGAAGGATAAATTTAGAGGGGTCAAGAAACCAAATCCAGAATTTTAAAAATAGGAGGACAAAGATGGCGGCTTCTGTGATATCCCACTGGAGCTCCTGAGAACTATTGATGCTAAGAAAACTCCCAGACCCTCATTTCCAAGCACAAAAGCAAATCCCCAAGACAAATCAGAACAGGGAAGCCGAACTCTGGCAGCAAAACTTTGAAAAAAGTGAGAAAAAGGCTGAGCCAAAAGGCTCCCTTACATAGAGAACAGAAGAGAAACTGCTGCCCTGATCAGAGGCGATAGTGGACTTGCATTCACGCAGCCATTTGTAACCATGTGTCCATAGGTGACCTGGAATTCAATGTTAAAAAGAGGTAGCTTGAAAATGCCTGTGAGGATCAATGGGGAAAGCAAGATAGTCTGATAGTCATGGCTGGAGCCCTGGATGCCAGGTATGAGGAAAAATTAATACAATATGGTTTTTGAGGTGTGACAACTAGAGTGAGAAATGTCTGTCCATAAAACATTTCCTGATCTGTAGGGTAGATTTCGTGGAATAACACTCCATTTGTGCAGGGCAGGAGGACTTTTACTGCATTTAGAAAGGACTGTAGTTCTACAGAGGGTGTCAGTGTGAACCGCTTTGTAAAAAACGGGGTTGGGAATTTAAAAGCAAGGGTGCAATATGTACATGTTTAATTTATACTATGCTAACCAATGCATACAAATATATACTCTTTGTACTTGCAAACTGAGAAGACATAATTCTTACATCAAAGAGTTTAAATAACATGCTGTTAGTCGGTGTGCATCCTCATTCAGCTCCTGGTTAAACTTAAAGTTCAAAATCCTCTTGACAGGCAGATTCATCCATACTGCTCAGTTGTTTGGAGATGGATGTGTATTAAGTGACAAGGGCATCATCTCATTTTAGTTACTGAGACCCGAAGCTAGGCTCCTAACTCCATAAGGAGGCACCTAAATAAATGGCCTGATTTTTAAAACTGCTGAGCACCCACCAACTCTCAATAAAGTGATTGAGAGCTGCTGGGTGCTTACTTCTGAAAGCCAGCCTACTTACTGAGGTGCCTAAAAATGGATTTAGGAGTATCACTTTAGATTTCTACTTTGGGCATTTTTATTAAAGATGAGCACATTATTTTATTTCATAAGCAGTAAAAGAGAGGTTGTCAGGTACACATAATGAGGGAATACTGCAAGTCAGGGCAATGTAAGGTTTTAGTTACAGTAAGTATACTTACTGTCATCATAAAATTATATCAGTCATTTACTTTTAACTAGTTCATCCCACACGGTTCATTTCCCCTCAGATGGATCAGTTATTATTCTAATATAGACAGTAAGTTGTTCAATTTCCCATGATTCTTTTATTCTTTTCAGCTACATCTCTGTAGTGGTGGTTTGGTTCTGCAGCCAGAGTTATATTTTCACACACCAGTTTTACAAAGCAAATTATGAAACCATTTTTCTCCACACGTTTTTTTTTTTAATTGATGAGGGTCTTCTAGATTCTTTACATCCTTCCAGGTGCTTGGACTGCCAACTGAGGGAGAAGTAGAGCCTGACACTGAGCTCTGGGCACAGTTATCGACATTTGAAAAACATTTTCAAGTGTCAATTCTCTAAGATACCAGTTTAGGGAGCTGCTTAGCTGCCCTTCATCTGAGATTTGAGCATATTCTGTTGTGTCTTTTGCTCTTTACACACAAACGTAATATGAAGGAACCACATGGGCACATTGGGGTCCAAATAACTATGTTTACTAACGATATACAACATGCAAGGCCTACATACATAGATACACTATTGCTCCACTAGCGTTCAGGTGACTTCTGAAATACAGAAGACACTGAGGGCTGCTACAGGGCTCACAACTATTTAAAGTGATACTACCTAATTCCTCTTTGCAACAGAGTTATTTTCTGTCTTTTTTCTCCAATTATTTAACTGTAAAAACCAGAAGGCCTGATTGTTTATATAGACGAGGGCTCCTATTCACTTTGGCGATGAAAAGGGGCCTTAAAGTGAGTGCAACTACAATTTATGTCCTCCTCAAATGTCCCAGCACACTGTCAGAGAGAGGGAAAGGGCCATTAGTGTAAACGAGAATCAGGCCCGATGTGTCCAGCATACACAGATATCACATTTGCCAGGGAAGCACAATTAAATAAAGGAAGACAAAGAAATTACATTTGATCCCCTAAACTAAATGTTGTGTTTTTTCTTGCTTATTCCTTCCTTTCATTTCTTTGCCCTTTTCCGTCTTCTTCCATTCTCTAACTCAGGGGTTGACAACCTCTGGCACGCGGCTTGCCAGGGTAAGCACCCGCGGGCTGAGGGATGTGCTGGCCGCAGCTTCCCACCGCCCCCATTGGCCTGGGATGGCGAACCGTGGTCAGTGGGAGCCGCAATCGGCCGAACCTGCTGATGCGGCAGGTAAACAAACTGGCCCGGCCCGCCAGGGTTCTTACCCTGGCGAGCTGAGTGCCAGAGGTTGCCGACCCCTGCTCTAACTCATTCTATCTCCCTCCAAACCACTTCCTTTATCTTCTCATTGCTGTGCACTGTTTTAGCCAATTTTATTTTCTCTCCTTCCTCTCCTTTTTTGAAAAGCAGTGTCTCCTTCATTCTCATTCTCACTTTCTTATTCATGCCCATTCTTCATTGTCGCTCTCCCACAACACGCTGTCTTTCCCCTCATGCGCCTTCCTCTGTTCTCAGTCTCTCTTGCTTCCGTCATATTGGGTTCTATCTGTCATATGGGGTTCCATATTACCTCTGTCATACTGGGTTCCGTCTGTATTCCACAGGTTAACTGAAGTCCTCCACCCATCTATAAATACCCAGTATTAGAAAGAGATAGAGCATTCTACAGACATTAACTAATTAATAGTTACATTACCACCGTGATGTAGATAAATATTTCTAGCCTCATTTTTCAGATGGACACACTGAAACAGAGGGGTGAAATGATTGGTCCAACAGCCCAGAGGGAGTCATTGTCAGACCTGGGATTTGAATGCAGTAGTCCCTCCTTCACTAGATAGGTTGGGTCGGGGCTACTAAAAGTTTTCCTTGTGCCTTCTTCTGGATATTCAGTAAGTAAGTTAGACCACCTTAGACTCTTTTACACATGGGTAGATTTGCAGTTAGTTAGTCCAGGGAAGTCTACGTGAATGTGCGGGAGTTTGACTTTAAGGAGATATAAATTAGCATAAGGGGATAAGATCTAAGTTACCCAATCTTATGCATCACCTCTGAATTTGGGCCATTGTCTCTGAAGCCTTTTCATAGGCCAATATCAAGCAGCTGGTGGGTCATTGGCAGCTTCATGCTCCTCTTCATGCCCCATGGAAGACTGGAAACTATTTTCTCTACACCAACTTGCCAAGGAGTTCCAATGGAGTCTAATGCTCCAAGGATTTCAAAGGTAGACGCAATAATTGACATTCTGCAGAAAATGATCACACTATGAATGCTGTTCAGGGAGGATTTTCAAATGAGATAATATCAACCACAGCTGTAATAAAAAGCTTACTAAAAAGAAACTGTGCCCTTATCAAGAACATTATCGTCTCTGGGGAATCAAAGCAAAGCCTGAAATGAATGAATCTTGAGATTGAAAGAAGATTTTAGTCAATGGGTTTGTACCAGTGTAAATGAAGAACAAATGTGGCCTCCAGAGTGTAATGAGGGCACCTCTAAGGTTGTAGAGTTATAATTATATCCTAACTATGTTTCTCCATTGGATAATGAAAATGCTTTTAGAATTCCTAGCCTCCCTTCTGGTGCTTCCATTAGTTCTGGGAGATTTGGTGAAGGTACTGAAGGGTAAGATAGATATTGTATGTTAATTATTTTATACTCTCTTGATATACGGCAGATTCTAACAAAATAATTACAATCAAAGGGCTGCACAGAATACAAACCAAGACAGATTTTGTCCCAAAATGAAAACTCCCATTTTACACCATCCAGCTAACCGAAGGCTTATGGAGCAGTGGGTCGGGGAGAGATTACATTTAATGGCACGACAGCTAATTAAAAAACAAGTTGCTGCCACTTTGTCTGCCTCTCATTTGCTAGAGGGCTGCTATTCTCACTCCCCAAAGGAAAAATCAACCAAAGAGAAAATAGTGATGTCAGGTGCGAGTGAAGGAGAGAAAGAGAAAAGAAAAGAAAATCTTGTGATTAATATACTGGACTGAGAGTCAGGAGATCTGGAATTAATGCCCTGCACTTCCACAGCTTTCCCATGTGACCTTGGGAGTGACACTTCTGGCTTGATTTCAAAGGTGCTAAGCACTTTCAGTGGGACTTGTGGGGGCCAGTCATTTTGAATAGTAGTCAATTAATGTCTCTCTGCCTCAGTTCCTTATATGTAAAACAGGGACAATAGTAATTCTTCTCTCACACATAGGACAATTGTGAGGCTAAATCTATTAATGTTTGAGATACTTTTACATTGATAGGGACAATGTAAAGTACCTGGGGGGACAGGGGAACAAAAAAACAAGAGGGACATAACTCAGACTTTATGGCACTTCCTCAGTTCTCCCAGAAAATGATGGCAGGGCTTGGAGACAAAGAGTAGGTGAACAGGAAGCATCATCAGTCAAACGTTTCTTTTCTAAAAAGGTTTTGCAGAACTACGGCCTACATATAAACATTGTATTGTTTATATGTATGATCCATGATCATAGCATTAACACTTTGTGTTTGCATGACCTACAACAGCTGATTTTAATTATACAGTGCTGGAGTAACTAATGCTTTGAAGAGTAGCAGCCGTGTTAGTCTGTATCCGCAAAAAGAACAGGAGTACTTGTGGCACCTTAGAGACTAATACATTTATTTGAGCATAAGCTTTCGTGGGCTACAGCCCACTTCATCGGATGCATGCAGTGGAAAATACAGTAGGAAGATATATATATATACACAGAGAACATGAAACAATGGGTGTTACCATACACACTCTAATGAGAGTGATCAGTTAAGGTGAGCTATTACCAGCAGGAGAGACAAAAAATTTTTGTAGTGGTAATCAAAATGGTCCATTTGCAGCAGTTGACAAGAAGTTGTGAGGAACAGTAGGCAGGGGAAATAAACATGGGGAAATAGTTTTACTTTGTGTAATGACCCATCCACTCCCAGTCTTTATTCAAGCCTAATTTGATGGTGTCCATTTTGCAAATTAATTCCAATTCAGCAGTCTCTCAGTGGAGTCTGTTTTTGAAGTTTTTTTGTTGCAATATTGCGACTTTTAGGTCTGTAATCGAGTGGCCAGGGAGGTTGAAGTGTTCTCTGACTGGTTTTTTAATGTTATAATTCTTGACGTCTGATTTGTGTCCATTTATTCTTTTACATAGGGCAGGTCTACACTAAGGGCGGGGGTCGAACTAGGGTACGCAAGTTCAGCTACGTGAATAGCGTAGCTGAACTCGAAGTACCCTAGTTCGAACTACTTACCCGTCCAGACGCCGCGGGATCGAAGTCCGTGGCTCCAAGGTCGACTCCGCCACCGCCATTTGCAGTGGTGGAGTACCGGAGTTGACCGGAGCGCGCGGGGAGTTCGAACTATCACGTCCAGATTAGACGCGATAGTTCGAACTCCGAGAAGTCGAACTCACCGCGTCGACCTGGCAGGTAAGTGTAGACTAGCCCATAGAGACTGTTTGGTTTGGCCAAGGTACATGGCAGAGGGACATTGCTGGCACATGATGGCATATATCACATTGGTAGATGTGCAAGTGAATGATGAGCCTTTGATAGTGTGGCTGATGTGATTAGGTTCTATGATGATGTCCCCTGAATAGATATGTGGACAGAGTTGGCAACAGGCTTTGTTGCAAGGCTAGGCTCCTTGGATAGTTGTGTGGTCTGTGGTTGCTGGTTTTGTTGTGTGGTCTGTGGTTGCTGATGAGTATTTGCTTCAGGTTTGGGGGGGTATCTGTAAGCAAGGACTGGTCTGTCTCCCAAGATCTGAGAGAGTGATGGATCGTCCTTCAGGATAGGTTGTAGATCCTTGATGATGCACTGGAGAGGTTTTAGTTGGGGGCTGAAAGTGACGGCTACTGGCGTTCTGTTACTTTCTTTGTTGGGCCTGTCTTGTAGTAGGTGACTTCAGGGTACTCTTCTGGCTCTGTCAATCTGTTTCTTCACTTCAGCAGGTGGGTATTGTAGTTGTAAGAACGCTTGATAGAGATCTTGTAGGTGTTTGTCTCTGTCTTTTAAACAGACTTAACCAGTTGCAACATCTTTCATGAGAACTACATTCACTTGAATTTATGTTTACATCACTAAAATAAATAATAATAGTAATAATTAAAATAATAAAAAGCCCTTAGAAAAGTTATTGGATGAGGCCTTTGTTGCCACATGATATTTATAATGAAGTTATAGGTGGGGCTAGTGGCACTGCCTATTATTAATGTTGTCTGACACTTTCCATTATAAGGTATTGTTTTCAGTTGCTTATAACTTTGCCAAACCTTATGTGTTTGGGCTGACATTTTACATGTGGGGCATCTGCATCAGGTTGAATATTTTTGGAAAATTTCAGACAAAATGGTTCAGCCATTTTCAAGAATGAGATTAGAGGAAAATATGTTATTTTGTCCCTGTTAAAAAATGTGGGTGCCCTTTTCTTTGAAAAGTTCTAGTGCCCACATGCTATGTCAGGGATGTGCCTTTTGCCACCCTCATGGAAATCTGCCCAAATGCAGTCGAGCTATAAGCCTTTGAAAAATCACAGTTCATACATATTAAGTAGAGACTTGCTAGAGCTTTTCAGCTAAAAACTCAAAAGATTCCATCCACACTGAGCAGGACTTCCATGCAATTGCAGCTCTGATTGCTGTAGTCCAGGCTGGGACCACCAGAGCTGAGGGCAGGGGCAGGTAGCCTGACTCTCCTGTGCTCCTGATGCTTCCCTCTGTTGATGCCCGAGCAGTGGAATGCCTGATTCTAATGCAGATGGGACAAAAGCCAGAGTTGGGAAAGACAGGGTCATGAGGAAAGTAGATTAGGATGGAGGCCTGAGGTGACGGTAAGGCTGGGACTGCTGGGGGAATAGGTTGGAGGGGACAGGGCAGGAGGGGTTGAGAGACAGGCAACAGGGTCAAGCTTGGGGGAAATGGGCAGAAGAATCTGTGTCCAATAGATTACACTCCCCTCCAGAGGCTGGAATGGAATACCTGATTTCTGAATTTCACCCTTTCTCTGCTGTCAGCAAATATCTGTGAAACCCACTGGCAAAGTGTCCCATTCCTTTCTAGTAGTGGTCCACATAGAGGATGACAACCTACTAGTGCTATAAGTTACTCCGTTAGTTCAAGTAGCAGAGATCTATGCAGTGGGTCTAAAAGTTCCAATCCTGCTGATGGCCCATGTGGGTGGCCACATGATGGAATTGCTTTTCTAAAACCCTAGAAAATTCTATGCACAAAAACTATGTTATAAAAAGTTTATTAAGGTTGCAAAGTGAAACACGGAAAAATGAGGAAATACCACATCGTTTTTGCCTATGTAAAATGTGTGCATGTGTGTGTATGTGTAGGTGCGCACATGCACATTGCTGATGTGGAGCCGCATCTGGACAAATTGATTTCAGTGGTACTGAATCTTTAGGAGTTGTAGGTGTTAGTTATCAAATAAGATTTGTCCCACTGCAGAACATGTAAAAATTATGAGGCAGATCCTGCAATCTTGATTTCAGGTCCTAAACTTGTATAGATTAATTGGAACACCCTTAAAAAATTGTAGTTTATAATGAAAAAACAAACAGAAGGACCTTAAGTGTAATTGTGCAAATGCTCTATCACTGTATTTTCAAGTGGCCTCATGGCACAAGACATCCTTTCTTGTCTGCTTGCAAAAGAAAACCTATGCACGTAAATCTTCAGCTGCACTGTGGGTACAAAGAGGCTGTAAAGTTGATGCAGTCAGCCATGGGGAGATCACCCCTGTGGCATAGATCCTCCCAGTGGCAAAGAACTGATATAACAGCCCCTATAATCCTACATTCCAGCTGCCTACATTGGTGGTATGGCTGAGGGTAGGAATCATGGGTGGAGCATCTCCCCTCGCACCCCCCAATCATCCCTGGTTGCTGTTGGCAGCTGGCACAAATTTCTCTAATTATTATGCTGTGGGACTGGATTACCACACAGTTAGCCCAGGTCAGGGCCCTCCTGTGCTGTACCCTCCTCTGCTGCAGCTGAGGATCTGGGTCATGGTATCTTGATCAGACACATTCAAGTACTGTGCTCGTTGATGAAAAGTTAATCTCTGTATATGACTACCCTGGAAATCATGTCAACAGTTCACATCTAATATTAATCTATTCTAACAGATGTTTCCAGGAAATAATCAGCCAAAAATGACTGGTTGTTATTGTATTTCTTTAAGTATAAATGAAATAACATGTCAGCCTAGCTAGTTCAGACAAGGCAGCTGGGCAATAATAATTCTGTTGAGAGGAGATGGATAAGGGCAGAATTCCTGTTCAACAAGGAATAAAGTTATTCATATCACCGGGAAACAAAGTGACCTATTCATTTCCCATGGCACGACCTGCCAGTGTAAAATTGTCAGAGGCACTAAACCATATAGAAACATACAAATCAGGGATGAGAAAGACCTATTAAATCACCTAATCCATACTTCTGCCAGTGCAGAATTGTTCCCTGCAGCACATTTCTTAGAATTTTGTCCAGTCTAGACTTACATTTGTGTTTATTTTGATGTGTATCTCTATTTAGATTGATACCAAATAGATAAAAAGGCATCTGTCCCAATCTCTAGTTTTTTGACAATTGTCTAAAAGCACAAGTAAACATGACCAAAATCAACAGCAACCACAGCCATCAATCAGGCCATCTAGTAAAAGACAAATGAGCAAAAACATCAAACTGACCAAAAAATTGTCCCTCCAAAATAGGGTGACCAGATGTCCCGATTTTATAGGGACAGTTCCAATATTTGGGGCTTTTTTTTACATGGGCTCCTACTATCCCCCACCTCCTGTCCTGATTTTTCACACTTGCTATCTGGTCACCCTACTCCAAAACATGTCCACTCCCTCCCCACAAACCTCCCTAAAATGATTAGTCTGTCAGCACACTCTGAAGGTCAACAATTTGGGCCATTGGGTTAAGGGAGGGAAGGAATTCAAAAACCAAGGGGGTGTCATGGAGAAGGCCCTTATCAGCAATCGCCTCTTTCATACCAAGCGTGAGAATTTTCACTGAGCTACATCCTGGCAATATGGCTCATGGGTGGGTTCTACCACTTCCCTTTGGAGACAGCATTTAATAGCTCTACAGTCTTAGACTTCTCTGGCTCAGAAAGCCTTGACCAGTCTAAGTTTTCTTTGTCTTAGTTTCATGGCATGAATCACAGGTATAATTTAACTATGCCAGTTCTACAGATGGTCAGTCAGAGGCCCTGTCTATGGCCACACGGTAAGTCAGTGACAGAGCCGAGAATAATGCCCAGAAATTCTAACTCCCAGTCCACTGCTCTAACTACTAAACAACAGTGCCACCCCCTAAAATAAGAAGGGTTATGCTTTGCCATATATTGAGTCTCTGGCATGCTGTATCCAACCTCATAGAATGTATCGATAATTTTGCCAACTACTAAGTAGCAACTTTTCTGTGATTGGTATTTGTCCATTATTCCTGGCAGGAAATCATCAGTGTTGCCCTTGAGTCTCATTCTCACAGAACGGGAATTACGTAGACCATTCACAATGTCATGTCATCATTTGGTTCTCTACAATCATCCTCAAGCGATGTATCAGAAGAGCCCAGCATCTTTATAACTGTTCACTGCACAATCCCCAACTTACAACTTGTTGTGACACTTTTGATGTATTGCTCGCGAACAGATCGGTGATAAAGATGGATTGTAGAAGGTAGTAAAAGAGAAGCCCAAAGGGCCTCACTGCCTAGTTAATACTGAAGACAAAGGTCATTCACAAGAAGTTCTCTTTGCACTGTTTCACAGAGTCTCGCTAGCAGTAGCATGATGCCATATGAATGGGAATCTGAGTCTCTCTGAGTCTGATCTTTGGTAAATCTTAATGAAAAATGCCTGGTGAGGCTCCTCCTTTGCCAGGGTATATAATATATTACATTCTTAAAAAAATATAAAAAGTTAATTACTTTCCAGATGCATTATGAGAATGGCTATGAGTGCTTTCCAGTTCATCATTTATTTAGTATATATTACCTGTTTAAAAATTTAGTGTTGTGATGCATATAATTGAGAAGGTTACAACAAACCGTGCTCACTGTATGTTTCATTTCTCCAAGGCTTTGCCCCTGTATATTGCACAATAGGAAATTGGCAGTCTGCATGCCATTGCACAACCAAGAAAAATGCTTCCACTCTGCCCAAGCCAACATTTATGGCTGAATGAATTCCTTGAGAAAACTACATTTATGTATTACCATGTTATGAGCTTTTGGATGAAACACTTAAGGGGCCTGATTGCAGAGCCAGAGGAATCAATATTTTCCTGTAAACAGGCAAACTGGCACATAAACAAACCTACTAAAGACCTGCATTTAGCACTTCAGCCAAATACAAGCTAGGAAAATGTACTTAAACTGAGTTACTTTACTATACTTCAACCTGTTAAGATGCACAAATTAAAATGTAGCCTGGATCCTATTCAATTTTTTTAAAGGTTTATAGTTCACCTAATGTTACATAATCCTAAAGCCAGATTATGCCACTCCTAGGGTATGTCTACACTGCACACTCACATAGAGTTGCCAACATTGTATTTTAGAAACAAGGGACTGTTTTCTTAGCACCTCCGCCCTACATTATTATAACCATTATTAATAATAATAAGCAGTACTCACCTACATTCACCAGGGATATTTCTTGCTGCTTTTTGCAGCACTCACCAACTCCCGATCTTCTTGTACAGAGATGAATAAATAAGGGACATCTCTTGTAATAAGGGACTGTTGGACGGCAGAATGTAGAGTACATATACTGCATGCCCCCCTAGCACAGGTATAAAGAGTGTAAACAATGAAGCACTGCTTAGGTGAGTAAAGAACTGCCAGAATATTAGGGTATGTACCCTACATGGTGCTCCCCAAACAGTGCTTCCCCTCTCTATGGTGCTATTTTTAGTAGTGTAGGGTGACCAGATAGTAAGTGTGAAAAATCGGGATGGGGGTTGGGGGTAATAGGCACTTATATAAGACAAAGACCCAAATATTGGGACTGTCCCTATAAAATTGGGACATCTGGTCTCCCTAGTGTAGTGTCCCACTGCCTCCCCATTGCCAGAGTCTTTCCCTGCCACAGTGGAAGATTCTGGCAGTGGGGAAAGGCTCTTGCAGGGGCAATGCAGCAGGGAAGGCTCTGGCAGCTCCCCTCTGCTGGCTCCCCCTGCCAGAACCTTTCACTGCCACAAGAAATTATATATTGTGTGGACACAGCCTGCTTTTCACTGTGACATATAGTTACACTTACCCCACATGCTGCCACCAGTGCAGACAAGGAAATCAATGGGAGTTGATACCGAAATGCTTTTGAGGATCTGTGCCTTAGTTTCATGTCTGAGTGAAAGGATGGCAGAATCCACCTAATATATATATTTATTCTATTGTTTTTAAAACCCTAATCTAATTCCTATTTTTATTGTTTGCAAAAGTATTTTTCGGATCTCATTTTGGTCCCATTTGCTGCTCTGCCTTATTCTTTTGTACTTCTGCTTTTCGCTCTCTTCATTTTAATTCCCCTTTAAAGCACGCCCATTCTGCAAAGCCCAGAAACTTCAAATGGAAAAAAAAATCTTTAAAATAAAATCTGCAGTTTCATCTAACCATCATCTTGTCATCTGGTGCATGTTTGAGTATTTCTATTCATTCTTGAACTATACTGGTTGTTTTTTAGGCTCCAAGACAAAGAATGTATCTTCGTCCATGCTTTGTACAGCACCATGCACACTGATTATTAATTATTATTATTATAGTCCCCAGAGGCCCCAGCTGAGAAGAGGGCCCCGTCATGCTAGGTGCTGTACAGACATAGTAAGAGACAATCCCTGTTCTAGACAGCTTACAAATTAAATAGAGAAGATAGGCAAAGGGTGGAGGTAAAAACAGAGAGGTGAAATGACCTGCCCAAGTTCACAAAACAGGTTGGAAATAGAACCCAGGGGAATACTAAATTCAAGTCTAGTGACCTGTCCACTAGATGACAACACTACCTTAGACAGAGCTCAATACATTTAGCGATAGTAATAATGATGAATATTAACAGTGTTTCTGAGACTTTGAGATTACTTCCGGCCTTCCCAGGTGGTTGTGCTTGAATTTCTGCCCTAATTCTAAAAGTAAAAGGATTTTTAAAATGTTAATATGGGTATATTTATGCATATTTTGTCTTGGAGTGTGACACAGTTATACAATGAGGAGTCTAATGCAGTTACACAAGTAACTTAGGATGCCTCCGGGAGCTCTCATATGTTTTCCAGGAAGATATCATAATGTACCAAAACACATTCTTTCAATTGGATGTTATTACCAACGTGATATGTGATAACTCATGGTAACAGACAGTAACTAAAGCCACATTAATATTTCACTTTCCCCCCCTTATTCTTAAAATAAGAAATAATTGTGTTAATGTTTTAATGGTGACTGCTGCAGAACCAGTGATGAGCTGCCAAAATCTTAACAACTGGTTCCCTATAAAAAGTTCTGATTTAAAGGGGGGGAGCGGGGGAGGGGCCAGGACAGGGGGAGACATACTCGTGGGGCCGGGGGCCCCTGCAGGACCTGGGGCAAATTGTCCCACTTGCCCCCCTGGCAGCCCTAGAGCTTGCAGCCTCCTCCACCCTTACCTTGCCTGCAGCTCAAAGCAGCAGGACGACTCCGGAGCTCAGCTGAGCTGCCCAGCTGATGTCGGCTGCTGGCCACGCTGCAGCTGGGGGGAAGCAGGGGAAGGGCCGGGGAAGCCTCAGCCTCCCCAGCTGGGAATCCTGGGAGCAACAGGATGGTGCGGCCCGCGGACCCAAGTTCTTTGCCCACCCCCTGACCCTTTAACAACCGGTTCTCCACGGAGGTCTAATTTTAGCAACCGGTTCTTGGAAACCTGTGGGAACTGGCTCCAGCTCACCACTGTGCAGAACTATTTTTCAGTTGAGTCCTACATGTGAATGAGGAGAAATCAAGCCAGAGGAGTAAAGCAGAGTTCTGTCAAATTTCTTTTATTATAACAGAAAGATTACCACCACCACCCCCCAAAAAAAATAATCTGTTTTTTAGCAATTTCTGTTCTTTGGGTCATGGTAAAATTTCTCAGAATGTCTGTTGTATTTTCATCCACATGCATGATACTGAAAATAAATCCCAGTTCCAAGCTCTTTGTTCTCCACTTCACATTATTTCTCCCTCTTCCGCTCCCCCCCCATATAAGCAGCATGCCTTTGTGAGGTGGTTGTGAAGCAAAGGATTATGTCTACCCACCTTTCCATTAAGTGAAGTAATGATGGATTTCTTAGGGTCTGTTACTATTATAAGCTGTGTCCCAAGGTTTATAGTGGAAGGCGTAGTGTATGTTTGAAAAGATGATGGTTGCAACAAGCTGTGAAGATAGGTGTATCAAGAACGCAGTGGTTTCTTAGCTGCTTTTTCATCATATCAACAGCCAACCCCTCACTTAAGCGGCATATAATAGTTTCACTCCTGAGAGTGACTAGACTTGAAAAACTTGTGACTTCTCATCTTCAACTGAGATTCCAAACTGGAAGAGGAAGAAATGTAGCAAGCTGTCTAGTATGCTCTAAGCAGAGTCATGGCAGCCCTGGCTGATGGCTTTATTTCAATGAGAGAAAATTTATTCTTGAAGGGCATTGGGTTTAAAATGATGCAGGGCAAGTCTGGGAAGAACTCAACTGAACTTCTATGTCAGCTAGTGAATCAGAGTGAGTTTTCCATCCTGCAAGAGAGCAAGGCAAAGGGATTATTTTTTCTAAGAATTTCCTCTCTGGATGGGAAGGAATGGGAATTATGGTCATTTGTTGCATTTAGAAAACTTAAATCAGTGGACTGGTGAGACAGAGAGAGGCACTAGCAGGCTTCTGCTGGGTCTTTAGGTGAGTTTCACAGCCAAAAGATGCCAGGCAGAAAGAAGGAAACAAGGGCATTAAACAAATAGCTGCAATTCATGAATTAACACAATGTACCGTGTCTCCTCTGACATCTGAATTCATCTTCCATATGTCTTAGAAATAAATTATTCTGCTGAGCTCTGTTTTTGTGATAGCTCATTGTAATGCCTTCCCAAAACACTTCTTTTCCTCTTTGTATGGCTGATGTAGAGCAAAAACTTGAATTTTACATTTAGAGGGTTAAGCCAGATAATTGTGTCAGGCGTAGCGGGAGTGCATCGCTGTGATGTCTCCTTCGTATTTGTGAATTGGGCTGTAACGGGGTGCATGCCGTGCCCCTCTGGATTTGGCCCTTCTCCTCCTCTTCTCAGAGACTCAGGGACACTTCAGGCTGGTGCAACACCCTTGCTCTTTATTTGTGATCAAGTCCCCACCACCAGTTTCCAGCTATATACAGGCTTTTTCTAATGAATTGGCCTACCATAGGCCTGGCCAGCAACAGACTAGGAGACTCCCACCTCTGTCTGAACCTGACCTCCCCTCCTAGTCTCCACCCCTCTTTGCTCTCACTTCCTCACAGCCTTATAGCTCCTGCTAACGAGGCTGGCAGGTGGTCTGTTACCAGGCAAACATCAGGCTATCTACCCAGCCCCAACCCAATCCCCCTGACTGGGGCTGGCGTGGCAGGAGCTGATTAAGGCCTCTCTAGCAGCACCCTGCCACACACCTCTGCCCTTAAGCCACTGCGAGGGGGTCCTTGTCCAGCCCCTTCTCCCCCTGCCTGGGATGCTGCTCCGGGGAGGCCCACTGCTGCCCATGGGGTGGTCCCCGGGGTCCTCTGAGCAGGGTTGGTCCGTCCCCTAGTCACAAAAGGCACACTGGGTCGGGGGTGGACCATCCCACAGGTCTACTGCTACCCACAGGTCCTCAGACCAGTCACAGCCTTGCGGTTGCCCTCCTGGCTGCTCCCCATTTTTAGTCAGCAGGGGAGCCAGGTGGGTCTGTACCTTGTCCTGGCTGCCCGGGGCAACAGGTGCAGTTACCCTGCCCAGGGGGGTCTGGCTCTCCCTGCCTGGAAGCTCCACCTTCAGGCATTCTTTGGGGCCCTCCATCCTCTTGGCCTTGGGAACCTTCCCCTGGGGTTCTCTAATGGGACGCTCCTTCAGTCCCTTGCCCCCTACTGCTCTCCCGTCTTCACTCTGGCTCTGTTGTCTAGGTTCTTTCCCTCCTGTCCTCTGGGGACCTGGGTCCTCCCCCTCCCTGGGGCCGCTGGGCATAGGGGTCTCCTCTCTCGTCATAGGGGTCTCCCCTCCCTTCTTGCCAGGGGGTCTCCTCCCATGGCCTCCTTTCCCCTTTGGGATGGGGCCCCAATCTGTTCCCAGTACCACGGGGTATGGTAACCCCTCTAGCATACCCACCTGTTGCCAGGCAAACTGGCCCCCAACCTCCAGGGCCAGTGAAAACTGTGCTTCCCAAATGAACTGAATCTAAACAAACATGAATATCAAGTTATAAAGAAAGAATATAAAAAATAAACAAATAGCAGAGGTCAGATTTAGTTGCGTTGAATGCAAAGGTATCCAACACAAACTGTGCAGTGTAAGGCCTGCAATAAAAGCAACCAGTTTGTGAAAAAAGTGTTGCGCTCAGCAGAAATGACAAAGGAATAAAAAAAATGAAATTCATTCATGAGCACAGAATTCATTGTTGGGTCCCTGAATACATTTCCAAAGCTGATCATTACAACAGATTGGCTTGTGACAGCATCCAGAGTACTTTCACAGAACCCTTTACTAGAACCACCTTCCTGTTGCCTGGAACTAAGGAATGCTAATGCTGTCACGGGAAGATAGTAGTCCTACAGTCCCAGTGCAATAAACAATGAAATAATACAATATGTAATCAAGATCATATAATTGAAGAAAGTGATTGGTAGCAGGTCTCATTAATACAGCTTGAGGGACTTTCATAGGCCAATTTATAATTGTGTATTTTGGAATATACTAAGGGTTCTCTCTAAATATGAAACACACTTTATAAGATTTTGGTTATAAAAGAATGGAGCTGTTAATAAATAAAATTAAAAGGAAAACAATATTAAATGGATAGGAAACAAGGCCTACCTATGCAGTATTGGGAAAGGCTAGGAGAATGGAGTATAACTTCACTTATTGACAGGAGGGATACGTTGGTCCAGAAAAGGGAGGTGGTGAGGGAGCATCACTTCTGAAACCCTGCAATCCCATACGAGCCACAGAAGCAGGAGTGAAAGTCAGGGCAACTCTAAGGGCTGCCATAGGCCAATGTCTCAGTGGCCTCCAAGATGCTGAATGGGGAGACAAGCTGCTTCCCATCTGTTCCTGTGCTGGTCTCAGAGCTAGCATAGAAGTGGCTGTATAACAATCTATGAATTCTTAAGGGATGTTATCAAGAGGACAAGAGCCAATTATTCTCATTTGCTATTGAGGACACAATAAAAAACAATGAGTTTAAACTGCAGCTGGAAAATTCAGGTTAAATAACAGAAAAAGCTGTAAAAAAAAGAACATTTAGTTAGACGTACAAGCTGTTTTGGGATGACAGAGAATTGCCTTCATTGGAGATATTTAAAATGCAGTTTTGCGATGTAAAGTGATTCTTAAAAATGGCATCAAGAGGGTTCCATGTTTATGGTGTGACTTCACTTACATGTTAGTTTTGCTTGGTTTATAATTGCTTCCTCTAATTTGCGGCGCTGCAAACTCAGCCTTCTGTTCCTCCTGAATGAAGACAGGATTTGGCTTGTAGTATCACTATTACTAGTTATCATCCCAGCGTGGTTTTCAGATTCCTGGGTGAGTGGGCAGGTCTGGCAGTTAGAAAAAACACCTTTTCACTTGTCAGCTGAACAAATTTGACATGGAACCATTGAAACACAATAAATGTGGAATTTCCATGAGGATGTCACAAAGGTGACAGAGATCATCATCTGGAAGAAGCTGAGCATTGTGGGTAAGGTTAGCATTCCATCCTGCCAGAATAGTCTCCAGCATAGCAAAGCTGTTTAAGGAGAGATTAGACTACAGTAAATGGGGAGATTTAAAAAATAATAAAATCAGTCCTGACTCCTGTCATCATACAGGACATGACGGGTTTTCTCTAGTGCACATCCTATATTTGTTGCCCCATCTCCACTGTGATCTCTTTTCTTTAGACTGTACAATCTTTGGGGCATGTTTTCACCTAACAGAGCAGGGCGTTGGCCTGGTTGGCCCTATATGCCACTGCAGTATAAATATTAAATAACAACCTTTTATTTGGATGTATTTATTGGAAAATACATGTAAGAATACAAAAAAGGGAAGGGGATTGGAAGATATCAATCAGGAAAAAATACCCAATGAAATAATTCAAGCCCTGCTCCAGAACTATATATCTTCTTTCACTCAGCAGCGCTTTAAGTGTGACACCTGTACATGATGTACTAGACCAGTGGTCCTCACACTTTTTACCTCATGCCCCACCTTGCCCTGCCCACCTGCTCCTCCAGCTGCGGTTGGGAGCTGGGGCTGGGAGTGGGACAGCGGTCAGGGCTGCAGCTACTAGACCCTCTTCTCCAAAAGACAACTGCAGCCTATTGGAATCTTATACTCTTTCCTCATCTAATTCTGCAGGAAAATAATTGTGTGGGGGAAAAGTTAAACTGTGTTGATCCCCCTGAGAATGGTTCCTGTTCAGGTTTAGTTTGAATTTGGGGAAAGAAGTTGGCTGGTTGGCTATTTTGTCCAATCTTGTGCCCATATTCCTAGCAGACTTTTGTCCATTTAGTTTTAAAAAGTAATTGAATGGAAATGTTTAAAGAGGAAGTGAATGATACCAGGAAGGAAGAGTAATAAAGAGAAGGGATCTAAAATGATAAGAGGAGTAGAGAGTTGAGAAGAATTTTTCTTTCCATTTCATTCCAAGAAACCTTCTCTCTATCTTGGCTTCATATGTTCCAAGGTTGACATGAACAGCGTAAAAGTAATTATAATACTTGGTGCTCTTATAGCCCCTTTCATCTGGGGATCTCAAAGCACTTTATAAAGCAGATGTGTATTATTAGCCTTACTCCATAATACAACATTGCAGCTATTTGAGGAACTAAAAATGATCATAGCCTGCTTGTAAATGTTAACAATCTCACAGCATCACTTTTTCTTAAACTCTGCCTTAAAGCAATATTGAACTATCTGCCTCTCTTCTCAATGAAGAGTGTTGGCCTGCCTACAGATTACTGCATATTTTATATACTTCTCTTATAAAATACATTTGGTATCCTGTAAGTATTCTTATTTGTACTATAGGATATCTCAGTTCTGGTTCCAGGCCACATAATTATAAAGGTATAATGATGAGAATTAATCTGGGAGGCAACTAGATGGCACTAGAACATGTTTGTGTGTTATTTTACTAATATGACTTTGCAGTACAAGCCTTATTGTTGATTAGAAGTTCCTGGAATAAAGACGATTGACAGTCGTATAATGCTGTTGGCCTCTCCAAATTACAATATATGAAAAAGAAAGATGAATAATTCTGTGTGGGATACACTGATACAACACCATTGTCTGTAATATAAATAGAGGTTTTCACCATATTTTACAACAAGGCATTGGAATAAAAATAATAAAATAATAAAGTGTATTAAATTAATATAACATTCTCTTTCTTGTCCAATAGTTAAAATGATCAATGTAGAAAAAAGGGTTCTCCACATCAAGAGCTGCTAGTTAGACGCAAAATTATCTATGGGTAGGAATTTCCCAAGTCAAACAATCTGAACAGGTAGATATTCCTAAAGGCTTTATACCAGGGGAAAGCTAAAATGCAGCAGCCACATTAATATATTAATCTACTTTAGTGCAGTGTCTGACAGAGGAGAACAAATGACTTCCCTGGGCTTGAAAACATGTACATGTGTAATGGACAGAGGGGAGCAACAGAAAGGCAAAATCACTTAAACAGGAAGGAAGGTGTCACATATTGTATGATCACCTGAATCAAGACCTGAGGTAATTTCTTAGGACAAAATGCTCCCTTCCACTTATGCAAGAGGAAGGGAGCCTAAACCCAGCCCAGCCCAGGTCGAAGAGAGAAATACCAAATCTGTGACATATTACTCCATGATTATTACTATTTATAGTAGCATCTAGATGCCCCTACGACGCAGTCCCAGTGTGCTAAGAAATGTACATACCCAGAATAAAAGACAGTCCCTCTCCCAAAGACCTTACAATCTGGGGACAGGCAAAGGGAGGGCGGAAGGAAATATCAACCTCATTTTCCAGATGGGAAGATGAGCATAGAGATGCTAAGTGTCTCACCCAACATCACATAGGAAGTCTATGGCAGAACCAATAGTTGAATTCAAACTTTCTGAGTCTGAGTACTTAGATGTTAAATCCAGTGCCTTACTCACAAAACCATCCTTCCTCTCTCACCCACTAGGAGCTGCTCTTCAAGGCTCAGGTGCTGGATGAATGGAGTTGGGGACCTGACAGAGTGAGAGCACTGGCTGTATCACATTCTCCTCCTCAAACTTTCTACCTATGGGACAGGTTAGCACATGTTAGTCATCAATAAATTGTGTGGGTTCCCCTATGAGTGGTGAACCTAAGGCTAAACACTTCAGACCAGGGGGAGTCACACTCAAGTGTGGGAGGGAAAATCCTATATCTGGAATGTGTCAGTCTCCCTCTTGTGCCCTTACAATCTAGCTACCCCCTTGGGAAGGATGGGTAAGTCTTGGGTTTGAACTGAAATGAAACAGAAGTGATGTCAGAGGCAATTTTCAGACGACTGGAGGCTTCAACAATTAAAGCAATTACTGTATTTGCATTTTGAACACATTTTGGTAACAAACTCCAGATAGCTGAAGGAAGGTCTTGTAGTTAAAGGACAGCAGACCCAGATTCTATTCTTGACTTTGTCATAAGCTGGCTGTGAAACCTTGAACTAGACAATCTCTCTATGCCTCAAGTTCCTCATACATAAGGAAAAGATAACTCCTACCTCTCAGGCATATAGTGAGCTCCAGTTAAAGCATGCAAAGCACACTGAGATCTTTGTCTGAAAGGTACTATATAGTGTAAAGTAACCTTCTGATATGGGAATATAGTGTTTTAGAAACAGTCCTTTAGATGGGTTCAGATCTCTTCTGGTTTAATTCAAAGTTGTGAGATCAGGTTATTATTATGACCTCATATATCACTAATTGAGAGTTATTTTATGGCACTCATTAACAGGGTTGCATGCATATTACAACCTAGAAGCTCTGGGTTATCACTGATGCTTGCAGTTGCTATGACAACAGAGTTTGTATGCATCTCTCAAAGAGCCTTTTTTTTTTTAAGGGCTCCTTGAAAGAGTGAGTTATTTAGCATCCAGCATGCACAGGCAGGTTTAGCCATCAAAATGTTCTGCTTACAAAATGACAGGCAATGTCTTCCTTTCGTTTCCCCATAGCTAATATATTGTAGTCCTGCATTCATGCTGCTGTATTTAAGAATCTGTCAGGGTTTTTATTAAGCTCCCCCATTTTTCAGGGAAATATAACTGGACTGGATTTCAGTGTGCCAGGCTTTAGCTATGTGATTTTCTCTGACATTAATGGGAGTTGCCCAGATCAACTTTCTTTTAAGACTTTTAAACATTTATACTATAACATCATTGGTCAGAAACAACAACAATAATAAAATATTTAGCTAAATGGGAAACAACATCACTTTTGCCATTTTCAAATGAAAGTGAAATGACTAGGAGTCTATATATGTTGGGGGCTTAGAACCAGCTGCGTTATATTTTGGTACTACACTTTTCTGGGTAGTCCCACTAGCTACCTCTGTAATAACTACTACATTTCTTAACCTTTTCCAAGTAATCATACTTCTAGGGATACACTTACAGAGCAGACTTTGGGAACTGCTTTGAATTTCAGTAGATATAATAATTAAGAAGAAGAACAATAAATATTGTGCTTTGTACTTCTCTAGCACTTTCCATCTGAGACTATCAAATGGATTAAGCCACTCAGCACTCATGAGATAATTAAGTATTATTATCCCAATGTTATTGATATGGGAACTGAAGCACAAAGAGGTTAAGTGACTTGTTGGAAATCACATAGAAAAACTGTGACAGAATTGAAAACTGAATTAAGATCACCTAACTCCCATTCCTTGGGATTTAATCACTAGCTTATCCTTCTTTCCTTCCTAGATAGGCATGTAAAGGGCCAGAGCTACACCAGCTGATGATCTGGCTCGATTTTTAAAAAATACTGTATATTTGTTTTAATATAAAAAAGACTTAAGAAGAATACATTTATTATTATTTACTTGTATTGTGGTAGTGCCACAAGGTCCCATTCAGTATTGGCTTCCCACTGTGCTAGATGAGGCACAAACGCAAGAAGAAATGGTTCCTGCCCTGAAAAGTTTACAGACTAGTTTCAAACTTAGCTTCAGTTTGATTTGCAATTTCTTGTAGGTGGAGAAGTAGAAGTGAATCTGGAGGAAGGTGCTGAAGGGTGAGAGGCTAGTGGCTTTTTAGATCACTTTCAGAGACTATTGTGGGTGAAGAAGCTAAATGGATGCTCAAGGCAGGCATCATTTATGGAGAAATGGAGGTGGGAAGTCGTGTTTCTGCAGAAACTTCAGATGGTGTTAAACCCACATCCATTTGGAGTGAGTGGTAGCTCTGAAAGTCAGCGGAGTAAATGGGGACAGAAGGGAGGTTTAATGGCTGCATTGCTTTAGCAGTGGTGGAGGGAAGCATTATGCTGGTGTACATCAGAAGCCCTGCTGAGATACTTATACCAGGAATATAGCACTGGGTGGTACCCCGGGGGCTTGTAGTCTTCCTTGGTCATGCCACCAACTCATCCCCAAACATTCCATCTGAGTGGTATTACACTGACAGCCGAGTTAGTGCCCAGTCTTTATGGCACCCTCTCTCCTCAATGCACCCTCGGTATGACAACCTCATGTGGCTCACGTGCCCAGCCTATATTACATTTAAAGGGATGATTTTTATTTAAAAATATTATTTTGAGCTTCCTGTGGGCAGACACAGCATCATATTGAAAGGAAAAGTATCATTTGCAGATGCTGCATCCAGTGTCAGAAATGATAAACCAGTTTCTGTACTACTTTGAAAGGTAATAATCTAACATTTACCTAGCGCCTTTCATCCTGAGGGATCCCCCAGCAACATGCAGGGACCACTTCACTGTACCTCAGGGATAAAAGGGGGGGAGGGATAGCTCAGTGGTTTGAGCATTGGCCTGCTAAACCCAGGGTTGTGAGCTCAATCCTTGAGGGGGCCACTTAGGGATCTAGGGCAAAATCAGTACTTGATCCTACTAGTGGAAGCAGGGGGCTGGACTTGATGACCTTTCAAGGTCCTTTCCAGTTCTAGGAGATGGGTATATCTCCATTGTATAAAAATAAAAAAAAAGACAGTTCTTCCAATAATGCACAACAATAATATGTGAACAGGAAATGCAGAATAGCATACCCAGTTGGACCTAGAGGATGGTGGGGTTGATAAGTCATTTTTTAAAATAGAAATACTGCCCTGTCTTGAAAACCCATTCATAGGAAAAATCAAGACAATTAGAATAAAATGACCACCAACCTCCTGCAACATGTGACATCTACCATCATCCTCGCTGCTTTGCAATGGGGGTGCAGCACAGAGACAGCTCCAGTGGCTCTAAAAATGCCATCCTGATGGTAATGGATAGAGGCCATATCTCAATATTCATACCACTTGCATTTTTAGTAGCTATTAGTAAGGTCATACTAACTCACCTACATAATATATATGGAGTAGATGATACAGCACTAAACTGGCTACAGTCATTCCACAGATGCAACAAACACCATAAAAAAGGATGTCACAATGCCTAGAACAGCTCTCTCAAACTGACCTCAAGTAAGATCAAGATACATTACTCCTGTGATCTGATCCTTCCACTGTCTTCCAGTCCAGTTCTATCATCAATTCAAAGCCTTGGTCCTGATCTTCAAAGGCAGTAACAGGTCAGGACCCAGCTAAATCAGTGACTGTGTTCTGCATTCGCGATCAATCGCCTTGACAATTCTGCATGTCTGGGACTGTACAGCTCACAAAGCCCAGGATAAAGCACGTGAGAGCTATAGACAAAGTATTTCCAGTCAAGAGGGTTCAATGAGGAAACCAGCTTGTAGAGGAGATCAGACTAATCTGGAGTCTGACAATGTTTAGGACACACTGCAAGACCTTCCTTTTTCACAAAGCTTTTCTATCACCGTGATAATAGAAGAAAAAATTATTCCCCTAGAAGAGCCTTGTGTGACCAGGAAGGAGAGAAGAGCAGAAAACCCCTTAACATCCATTGGCGATCTCACCACCATGTAGGGCAGCGTTCCCTATATATGTTTATTCATACTTACTTATGCTTGTTTCACTGTTCACATTTGAATTTATTGTATTTGCATTAAAATAATTAGTTATAAGGCATTTTAGATAATGGAATCCATCTTTTAAAATGGAGTCCAGTATTGGTTGTTTACAACTCACTTTCATACCTTTTCGTTTGGCAGGAAACAGGGTTTGCCACAGAAACTGCCTCTGAGGAGACTGGATCAAACTGGTCTGGACTAGAACTTTCACGATGGCATAAAAGGGCTGCACATCCTGTCAGCGGGGCTGTCCGTCTGAAAGGCAGCCAGCTACTCATGTTTTTGCAGGCATTGAGGACTTCCTTCACCATCTGGGGCATTGATTTATTACTGACTCAGAGGTGAGCATGCTACATACTGAACTGACCACACCACATCTGTGTCGCATCCATGTACTGCCACAGAATGATTCTGCTTGGCTTTGAGAGATGATGGGATCACAGCCCAAAGTAATATGGCTGCAGGCCATGCTTTGAAACTAGTTTAACTGTCTGGAGAAGAATGTAGTTGTTTAAACATTTTGTTTAAATATTAAACAATAAAGTCCTTCCCTAAACTGCTAAAACAATGGCACCAGGTTAGAAAGCAGCTTAGCCTCCCGAACACTGGAGTGTCACACTGGAAGTATCCCAAATGTACTCTGGAGATAACCATTAACACCAGACAGCTCAGACATGCTGATGTTCATTACAATCTATGGGCTGGATTCTCAGCTGGTGGGAAATTGGCTTAGCTCCATTGACTTCAAAAAGGCTTCACTGATTTACAACTGATGAGGAACTAACCCTTCATCTTCACATCGTACTTTCTTTATAGTGACTTGTTTTTTTTCACACAGTTAAATTTCATAATGCTGCCCTAAGAAAACAGGTGTTTGTCCAACATGCTCTTAAAAAATTTCCAGTGATGGAGATTCTACAAAATCCCTAGGCAGTTTATTCCAGTATTTAACCACCCTGACAGGAATTTTTTCCCAATGTCCAACCTAAACTGCCGTTGCTGCAATTTAACCCCATTGCTTCTTGTCCTATCCTCAGAGGTTAAGAAGAACATTTTTTCTCCCTCCTCCTTGTAAAAACCTTTTATGTACTTGAAAACTGTTATGTCCCTTCTCAGTCTTCTCTTCTCCAGACTAAACAACAATTTTTTTCAATCTTCCTTCATAGGTCATGTTTTCTAGACCTTTAATCATTTTTGTTGCTCTTCTCTGGACTTTCTCCAATTTCTCCTCATCTTTCCTGAAATGTGGCACCCAGAACTGGACACAATACTCCAGCTGAGGCCTAATCAGCGTGGAGTAGAGCAGAAGAATTACTTCTCATGTCTTGCTTACAACACTCCTGCTAATACATCCCAGAATGATGTTTGCTTTTTTTGCAACAGTATTACACTGTTAACTCATATTTAGCTTGTGGTCCGCTATGACCTCCAGATCCCTTTCCACAGTACTCCTTCCTAGGCAGTCATTTCCCATTTTATATGTGTGTAACTGATTGTTCCTTCCAAAGTGGAGTACTTTGCATTTCTCCTTATTGAATTTCATCCTATTTACTTCAGACTATTTCTCTAGTTTGTCCAGATCATTTTGAATTATAATCCTCTCCTCCAAAGCACTTGCAACCCCTCCCAGTTTGCTATCATCTGCAAACTTTATAAGTAGGGCTGTCAAGCAATTAAAAATTTAATCACGATTAAAAAAATTAATTGTGATTAATCACGCTATTAAACAATAATAGAATGCCATTTATTTAAATATTTTTGGATGTTTTCTAAATTTTCAAATATATTGATTTCAATTACAACACAGAATACAAAGTATACAGTGCTCACTTTATATTTATTTTTTATTACAAATATTTGCACTGTAAAAAACAAAATAAATAGTATTTTTCAATTCACCTAATACAAGTACTGTAGTGCATTCTCTCTATCATGAAAGTTGAACTTACAAATGTAGAATTATGTACAAAAAATACCTGCATTCAAAAATAAAACATTGGAAAGCTTTAGCGCCTACAAGTCCACTCAGTCCTACTTCTTGTTCAGCCAATCGCTCAGACAAGTTTGTTTACATTTGCAGAAGATAATGCTGCCCGCTTCTTGTTTACAATGTCACCTGAAAGTGAGAACAGGTATTTTTCATGGCACCACTGTAGCCATCATCGCAAGATATTTATGTGCCACAAGCGCTAAAGATTCATATGTCCCTTCAGGATTCAACCACCATTCCAGAGGACATACATCCATGCTGATGGGTTCTGCTCGATAACAATCTAAAGCAGTGCGCACCAACGCATGTTCATTTTTATCATCTGAATCAGATGCCACCAGCAGAAGGTTGATTTTCTTTTTTGGTGATTTGGGTTCTGTAGTTTCCACATGAGAGTGTTGCTCTTTTAGGACTCCGAAAGCATGCTCCACACTTCATCCTTCTCAGATTTTGGAAGGCACTTCAGATTCTTAAATCTTGGTTCGAGTCCTGTAGCTATCTTAGAAATTTCACATTGGTATCTTCTTTGCATTTTGTCAAATTTGCAGTGAAAGTGTTCTTAAAATGAACAACATGTGCTGGGTCATCATCCGAGACAGCTATAACATGAAATATATGGCAGAATGTGGGTAAAACAGAGCAGGAGACATACAATTCTCCCCCAAAGAGTTCAGTCACAAATTTAATTAACACATTATTTTTTTAACAAGCGTCATCAGCATGGAAGCATGTCCTCTGGAACGATGGCCAAAGCATGAAGAGGCATATGAATCTTTAGCACATCTGGAATGTAAATATCTTGTGATGCCAGCTACAACAGTGCCATGCAAATGCCTGTTCTCAGTTTCAGGTGACATTGTAAATAAGAAGCAGGCAGCAGTATCTCCTGTAAATGTAAACAAACTTTCCAGGTACAGAAGTTAAGCTGACTGGTCTGTAATTTCCCAGGTTGTCCTTTTCCCCCTTTTTATAGGTTGGCACTATATTTGCCCTGTTCCAGTCTTCTGGAATCTCTCGCATCTTCCATGACATTTCAAAGATAATCGCTAATGGCTCAGATATCTCCTCAGTCAGCTCTTCGAGTATTCTAGGATGCATTTCATCAGGCCCTGGTGACTCGAAGACATCTAACTTGTCTAAGTAATTTTTAACTTGTTCTTTCCTATTTTAGCCTCTGATCCTACCTCATTTTCACTGGCATTCACTATGCTAGACATCCAATCACTACCAACCTTCTTGGTGAAAACCAAGAACAAAGAAGTCATTAAGCACCTCTGCTAGTTCCACATTTTATGCTATTGTTTCACCCCCCTTCCCTGCCCCCCCCCAGCATTGAGTAATAGGCCTACCCTGTCCTTGGTCTTTCTCTTGCTTCTAATATATTTGTAGAATGTTTTCTTGTTACCCTTTATGTCTCTAGCAAGTTTGATCTTGTTTTGTGCCTTGGCCTTTCTAATTTTGTCCCTACATCTGCATGGTGGGATAGTTTAAAATGTTCCCTCCAGCCCTATCCCCTCTTCTGAGGAATCCCGTATGACAAGGAAAAAATATTACTTGTATAATACAGAGTTTGAGTGAGTGAGTTCTCAGTGATCCCTCCATTATCTGCCTCTATTGCTCATTCCCTAAAGCCTTGCATCTGGCCAGTTTGCCTTCCAGCCAAAGATGTTTGGACACCTCTAAAGTTGTGGTTCTCAAACTAGGGTCTGTGGAGCATTAGTAGTTGGGGAGCCATTTCTGGTGTACTGCAAGGCATCCAAAACAGAGAATGCAGAGAGAAGGAAAGAGAGGTATTGGTCTAACAGCTGATTTCTCTCTTATGAAACGGTACACAGAATACAAAGTGAGAGACTCGCTGTGTCTAGAGCCCATCAGTGTTGCTTTATGGTAACAACAGAATGGGTCATTGCAGAGTCGCTCCAGATATTTCCTCCCACAGAGGTGCTTTCCATCCCATAGACAGCTTTAATACCCAAACCGTACCTGCTTTCTTAAGCACTAAAAGTGAAAAGTGGCATAGCTGCAGGTAGTGAAGCTATTACAAGTCACAGCTCTGCCATTTTCAAACTCATTCAAATGAGTTCAGCTGATTATAAATAGTCTACCCTTTTACCGTATCATGACATGGCAAAACTGGTAGTCTCCACTTCAGGGAAGCCAAGGACTGGAATTGCTGCTGTCTACAGGTGAGGATTAAAGTGAATTTGCAGAAGTGTGAGGGGAAACTTGCTTAGTGCCTTCCCCACACTAAATCCCCAATTCTGAAGTAAACTCCATGTGAACAGGCCCTTATACCTGTGCAGATCTCCACTGAAATCAATGGGGTCTGCCCACATGAAGCATGTTGAGGACCAGAGCCTGTGATACAAGCCAACAAAATCAGCCCCACATTTTCAAAGACAACAAATTCATCTCAAAAGATTCTAAAAAGCTCAAATTCTTTCCTTTCTTTGCTAGTGTCTCTGGTGCTCAGCCACATGCATCAGTCCTCACTCCTTGCCAGTGTTTATTTAGAAAGCAGAGGTATTAGCAATCTCTGAGATTTAGCTTCCTAAAACATGATAAAGTCAGTAAATAAATGTTATAAAGGACCTGTTTTCAGCTAAAGTGCTATTGGAGGCACAAGCTCTGCCTCAATGAAGGACCTGTGCAGTATTACTGCTTTACACTTATACCAAGCATTTCCTCCAGAGATTTCAACTGGCTTTACAAAAGTGGGTACAACATTATCCCATTTTGCAGATGGAGTAACAGAGATTGAGTGACTTGCCTACTATAGAAGAAATGTCAGAGCTGGGAGCAGAATGCAGAGCTCCCTATTCCTTGTCCTGTGCTCAGTCCAGTTGAGCACAGCTATCAGTTTCCAGTTCCTAGCTGGGATGTCACACCTATTATATCCAAGGCTAATTTTAACATGGGACATCGCAGAGATGAAGCAAACCCAAGTCTTGTTATACTGAACATAGCATTTATGCTTATATGACATTGTGTGTGTGTGTGTGTGTGTGTGTGTGTGTGTGTGTGTGTGTGTGTGTGTGTAGTGGTGGTGTGGGTGTTTTGTACTTACACAAAATCAAAATGCCAATGCAATGAAACTGCTATTTCCCTTCATACAATGACATTCTGTTTACAGTTAAATATATACGTTTCTTTCTTATGCTTGTCATTCAGGGTAATAAATGTGTGGCTTTTTTTTTTAAAACACAGAAATTCCTTTTGTTATGTTGTTTTAAAGGGGCGGTGTGGATATTTCAGTAATGAAAGGCTTTAACAACAGCACTTGAAGCGTGGCCTATATCCTGGAACATCAGTTTGTAAATGTCTAAAACACTGACAATAAAGTATAACTCTGTTTTGTACAGCATCTTTCATGAGAACTATATCCCATAACTCTTCACTGAGGTGAATAACACAGACATTGAATTAAACAGCACCACGACAGAAACATTGAGAGCTATAAGTAAATGTGAAAATAATCTAGATTCTCATCTGTGGTTTCAGTGCAGCTGTGCTTGGTGCTGAACTTGAAGGTGGGAGTGAGAAGGGGTGTCATGGTGGTTTTATATCATTGCTCTATCCTTTCCCCAATCCTCGGGCTAGCCAAGGTCTGGTTTGGACCCTGGCACGAGTTAGAGTGGCCTCAGAACTTCTTTAATTTTCTCTGGGTACTAACAGCCCCACAAGAGGCTAGGGATCATCAGAGAGCAGCAGTTCTCTAGCACACCCCTCCCCGCTGGCCATGCCACCTACCACAGAGGCTGCAAAGTTGGGTGGGGGGAGATATAGAGTTGGCATAGCTGGTTATATGAAGCCCAGGGATCCCCTCCTGCTAGTAGTATCTTCAGCCAGTTGGTCAAGTCAGTTGTGTGGTCACTTTGCATAAAGGAGTCCATACGCTGGGATTTAAAGAGGGATTAATTTGCTTGTTGATTTTCCTCCTTCTGTGAAGCTGAGAGAGAGGGAGAGAGATCTGGAGATCCAAGAATGGCCAAGTCAGCATTATGAAGCTTGAAAAAACAATCAGGCCTGCACTTACCCACAAAAATTCCTAAAATTGTAATACATGGATTGTGAACATCCTAATGAAGCAGCACTGATGTGTTGCTTGGGAGAAGGGAAGGAGGGAGGAAGAAGCTGTCACAATTTCCCATCTTGTGATTTACAGTGTCTTTGACTGTCACATGTGACAAGTGTCAGATAGTGAATTATTCCAGCTGGCTTAACTGACAGAAGGAGTTTTCTTTCTCTCCGCCACTATGTTTCACCCAAGCCAGTCACAGGTAAATCCAGGACTGGAGTTATATGCCTCTCCGCTGATGGGACATTTCTAATGTTCCTGACCACACATGCTGCCCATTTGTAGCAGACATTGCAACACCCACCAGTGCCTCAGGCATTGATTCATCTCAGTTTCTATTATTCTCTGCCAGTGGCACACAGTAGTTTAGTCTTCTGAGGGCTGTATACTTGAGTCTAATCCAGATTATTGGGTCAATATGGGGTAAATGGGTGTTGTTTAGTGTCCTGTGATATCTAGGAGGTCAGACACAATTGATCTGGGGGTCCATTCTGGCCTTAGACTCTATGGCCTGGTCTACACTAGGGGTGTGTGTCGAACTAAGGTACGCAAGTAGCTGAACTCGAACTACCTTAGTTCGAACTACTCACCCGTCCAGACGCCGCGGGATCGAAGTCCGCGGCTCCCCCATCGACTCCGCCACCGCTGTTCGCGGTGGTGGAGTTCCGGAGTCGACGGGAGCGCGTTCAGAGTTCGAACTATGGCGTCTAGATTAGACACCATAGTTCGAACTCCGAGAAGTTGAACTCTACGCGTCGACCCGGCAGGTAAGTGTAGACCTACCCTATGACTCTGTTTTGAGTTATGAGTGACTGAAAATACGGAGCCAAATTCTCTGCTCTACTGAAGTCAATAGAACTGCAGCAATTTACACACACAAAGAATCTGGCCCAAGAACTATTCCTAGGGGTTCTTTGCTTGGCAGCTGTATGTGAGGTCTTGGTGAACAACAGGGGTAGTGATAGTGAAGGTGCACCATAGAGACTTATAAGCATAGGAATGGCCATACCACATCTGACCAGACGTTCATCTAGTCCAGTATCTTGTCTCTATCAATGACCAGTACTGGATGCTTCAGAGGAAGATACACACAAATCCTTGTAATGGACAATTATAGAATAACCTGCCCACAGGGGAAATTTCATCAATGTTTTATGCATTGAAATATGAGGGTTTGTAGCCCTTATGTTTTTCTTCCTGGCTAGTGTCGCTGATGCATATAAATACCTAATTTAAGAAATAAAATTCTGCTATGTTTTTGGACTCAAAGATATCTTGTGGCAATGAGTTCTATAGGTTAATTATGTGTTGTGCAAACCAGTATAGTGATGCAACAAACACTATGGGCAAGCAATGGAGAAGAGCAGCATGACACTGACAAATAAGTTACCCTCTGTACCCATTTCCTCCAGAAAGAAGCTTGTACTTGATAAAAATGTAGTTGACAGGAAACAAACGTTTGAAAATACATTTTCAAAAGCAATACGTCACTTCCCTTCAGTCAATGGGACTTAGGCTTCTAAGTGTCTTAGGCCTGGTCTACACTAGGGTGGGGGGTCGAATAGCATAGCTGAAGTCGAACTACCTTAGTTCGAAGTACCACCCGTCCAGATGCCGCGGGATCGAAGTCCGCGGCTCCCCCGTCGACTCCGCCACCGCCGTTCGCGGTGGTGGAGTTCTGGAGTCGGAGGGAGCGCGTTCGGAGTTCGAACTATCGCGTCTAGATTAGACGCGATAGTTCGAACTCCAAGAAGTCGAATGCTACGCGTAGACCCGGCAGGTAAGTATAGACCTGCCCTTAGGTTCATCTGAAAATTTTATCTGTAAACTTCTACAACCATTAAGAGAAACCAAGGAAGCAAACCTAGATGAATCAGAAAGGTAGTTACTATCAAAGACATTGTAAGTTGAAACAATGATTAAAGATCTGAGAAGCAAAACTCCATGTTTGTTTGGGAAGAGGGGTAGAACTGCTTTTTCTGTGCTTGTCAACACCTCTGATTGGGTGAAAATACAACATAGAGGAAGAAAAGTTGTCATGTGCATAGTAAACATAAAATAACACTAAGAAACAGATAAAAACCACCAGCCTCCCAGGAAGACAGCACCACTAGGAGAGGCGAGGAAAATAGTTATTGAAGCACTAGCTTAACTTCTAAACTTCAGCATAATGGTAAAAAGTCTGCTTAGTCTCTTTTGCTCATAGATGTTGTCCTGTATAATACGTATGTATGGTGGTGCTCTCTGAGTGGCTAGTGGGTAAGACTCACTGTGGCTGTAGTATGTAGTATCTGGCTGAGTTGTTTGATGGCTGTACACAGAGATTTCCCTCAGAGTGGGATCCTGCATATACTGTGAGGAGAAGTGGGGCGGGAAAGGAAAGGAGGAGAAACGAGCAGTGCCAGCAGTACCAGAGCTATGCTGTCAGTGCATAGCGGTTCCTTAGATCAGGCAGCTACAAACGCATGATTTGTCACTCAGTGCTATACCTTTGAAAAGGAGCAGCATGCATCCGCAACTGTCATCTGCTGCAGATGGTCAGGTACTCAGACAGCTGGCATGGCTGGCCACACTCTCTGCTCAATACATCAGACATCTTCCCCCACCACTCTCCAGAATGGCTAGGGTGCAACAGCTTGCATAGTTTCTTGTCTCCCTCCCTATTAGTCTTGAATGTTAGCTTGGAATCATGCCCACCTGCTGCACAGGAAGGAAAATCAAGATAGCATTTGGGCCCTCTAAACCCTCAGTCATGGGACCTCTGGTTTAGGGGAAACTAGAAATATAAAGGAGAGTTTCAGCTTTCTTCAGAGAAACACCTCTATTTTCTAGCCATTTTCCTTGCAAGGAGAGCCTTGGAAATCTAAACCAATGTGAATCAGCGATTTGGTCTGAAAGCCACAGCCACTGGCCTCCACATCATCAGGGGAATGGGCTGGGGAGTTAGTGGGGCTAAAGATTCCCCCCCCCCACACATGCTTTTAATGTAAAATGAGTTAGTTAAGTGTATCTCCAAGAAATTCTCCTCCTCAGGCTACTCCTGTGCCCAGGGATGTGATGATAGTGGATAGGATATGGAGGTGCTGGGAGAGGAGCAGAGTTGGAACATGGTGGCAAAATATTGGTTCATCGGTCAGCCCCCAAACACTAAGGCTGGCTCTGAGGAACAGGCTACTTACAGTCTTTCACCAGCCCAGGGCCTGCCCCTTCAAACCTTCTCTTTGCCCAATTTTAACATTATGAGGAACACATTACTAGGAGATTGTTCAGTCCCTCATCTTATCAAGGAGTCTATTTCCAAGGAAACAGAACTAACATATAATTAGGCTTGGAAGAATTGGATTTTTATCAGTAAATGTCAGTAACCATCAATTTCACTGCACACACACACAAACCAATGAAAAAATGTTTCCATCAATGATAAAAATTTATCGATAGGCAAAGTAAGAAAAATGCCACTTGAGAACTTCAAATTAGAGTTTGATTTAAGGATATTAACTTTGTATATTTTGATGTGATGTTAACAATTTGTGTTTTTTACAGTTTATAAACTTTTAACTTTTTGAATCTAAACATCTACAGTCATTAAATAATTGCCCGACAGCTCCCCAATTTTTTTCCACAACAGTAAAAATATAAATAGATAAAAATAAATAAAAAATACTTTAAGCCCATATTTTATGCAAATCTGAACATTTTAATTGATAAAAATCTAAAAATTGCTTACAAATAAACATTAATTATTGGAGCATTAAGGATGTATGTTAATGTTTTGTTGTAACTTTCCCTCAATAAATATTTTTTTGAAAATAAACATGTTATCCATTCTACCATGCCTCCATACCTTTTTTTTTTCCCTTTTAAAGAACTACAAACATTAGTTAGCAGATTCTGTGCCTCTCTGAGGTGAAATGGCTCTGGCGCTCCTCCTGGGGTGGCACAGGCATCACCCTTCAGTTTGGACTCTGCATAGCACACAGTTTAGCCCCATGTGATCACTTCTGATGTTACAGAAATAAATACTACTACAGTTAAATAAAATAAGAATAGGAATAAATCACCAGGTAAAAAAGTAGTATTAAGCAGCCCTGATTGTCTACTGCTGGCCGTGTCTCTTTTAGAACCCCCCTCATGAATAGTAAGCAGCATGAGCAAGTAGGGTGGGGATCAGATTTCTAGTGAAATCCAAATACTAGAGATATTAAGGATTCCATGGAAAGGACAAAATAAATAAAATAGGGGAAGGAGAGAATTATACATGAAACGGCAGGAATAATTGAGCCAAAAATGCCACAACAGGAAATGCTGAAGTGTTTGTATGTGCAAAGAAAGGGAGATCAATTTTACTCATGTAAATGCGAACTCTCCAGAAAGAGTAATTCATGTAAAGAGAAAGATAAAAGAAAACAGTGGAATTAGAAGGCTGAATTTTAATATGCTGCTGAGTGAAGACTAAGGAAACTCTTAGAGATGAATGTATTTTGGAGATCAAAGTTTAGCCAGAGATAAAAGACAGAACAACAGACTAACATTTTGTATCTGCCCCCTCTCCCATAAGGAATTCTAGCTTTATTTATGAGACCACCAGGCCTGTTTTACTAAGGAGAACATGTTAGATGCATCAGTGATTCTTAACTTTCCTATTTTGACCCATCCTGCTTCCACTGGCAGGATTGGGCCTCTGGTAAACTTAAGAAAGAAAATAAACTAGACACTTTAAGTTGTTTGTTTTAGGTATCCTGATTATCATATAAAATCCAAATACATCCTTAGTCACTAAGGATTAACAGGGCTGTCAGTATGCCAAGCAGGATACTAAATGTGAACCAAAGTGAGTTCTGGGTAGTAAAATGAATGAATGTGGCAATATAGTATTAAGGAAGTACTGTCTGGAAACATGAAAAGACAAAAGTGGTTGTCAAAGTAATGTTTAGGGGCTGGTTTACTATAGAACTGGCCTTGGGAGAAGGTGACTGGCTTGGGTGCTGCACCTATCACACTGGTGCCATGGTACTGTATCTTAGTGGCATCTAATGCCGCTCTTAAGGGAAAGTCCTGGGCTTGGTGCTCACTGTGAGTGTTTGGATTAGATGCTGTGTGGATGGTCAGAAGCTGAGTTGAGGAATCTTCTTCCACAGACCACAAAGTGGAGTCGCATCTGCAAAGCCCGGGGAAAGTTAGGAAGATCCAATTTCTAATTTTGCCCTGGGCCTCCCCCTATGCTGACTACTTCATCCCCTGCCTCCTTATGGAACTGCACAAGGAGCACCTGCAGAGGTAGGCAGCGTGTCCACCCTCTGTGTGCTCCTCCTGTATCCTGCCTTCCCCTGAGACAGATGAGGGTTAAAAAAAAAAAAAGACCTATACTGAAATATGTGAATAGAAATAGCAAATCCCTCCTTCTTCCTGGGCTAGCCTTGATTTCCTCCCAAAACCAGGAAATTCAGTTAACATGGAAGATTCTGAGCCCTTTGCTACTTCAGAATGTGTGACTAAACAGCAGCTTTAATAGACATATACATGTATACAGCTGTTAATAATCAAACTATTTAACCCATCGGTCATAATGATCCTTAGGTCTCTGTTCCAGTACTTCAAATTCATTTAATATTTATCTGGACACTATCTCACAGGTGGTGGATCAATGTAAGAAAGCTAATACACTCAACAATATCACGGAGGGGACATTTACTCTCAAATTCGCTGATAAAGTGAATGTGGAGATAAATCTGGTTATGATTAGCATGTCCTTGCTAACCAGCAGTAGCCAAGAAAGTGAGCATCAAGCCGAGAGCATTGCAGAAAAGACCTTCACTCTAAGGAGGGGCTGTGCATAGCTGACATGGATTGATTTAACTAATATTCTATTAAAACCCTTTCTGAATCACTGCAGGCTATTGTATAGCTCAATACTTAAGTACTTTTTAAATGCATATTATTTAATTGACAGACCATTACCGCTCCTTTATAACCATTACCGTCCATCATATTGTGGTAACCCGAGTATGTAGCTGTCATTAAGTTAATACCACTGTAGGTACTAGGAATGGATCGGAGGAAAAGTTACTGCACATGGATTTATAATGGAAACTGCAACTCAACCTTAACTATAGCAGTGCAAATGTGCTACTGTAACACATGGCATTTTAATGCATAATTTAGTGATTTCAGGGATGCCTCTTCCTAGAATAATGTTAATAGCTGTTCTTATTACTTTCCAAAAATGCATTAGTCCCACAGTACTGCATATTTCAAAGCAATGGTTTCAGAGTCTTGTGTTATACTTCCCACCCATTTTCTACAGTCTTTTAAGCTGAATCCCTGCACCAGCTGTAAAAGTAAAGGACATCAGAGGGCATACTGCTACATTATGATCCAGTGAAGAGAAGAAGGTACTGCTATATCTAAATCAATGTTCCATAGCATGTATTCTGAGTTGGCAAATAAGTTCTTATACATTTACCTGTCATAAGATTGCCATATATTGCTGTGGTAATGGTGATACATTTCAGCAATTTCTTCTTCCTTTGCTGATCAAATACTCCTAATTCCTTTTTACCCCAACTATCCTTAGTGTGCAAACACTAATTTGCAAGTTTAAATAGAAATGCTGTTTGGGAAGATAAGATTTTGTAAATAAATACAGTATCTTCCCCGGAAGGGGAGGAAATTATTTCACATTATATTAAACAATTATTTAGATAATATTAAATCTGCTCCAGTTTACAATTTTTAGAAATAAACAAATTTTACCACCCACATTTCTTATAAGTGGTATAGTCTAATATTTTATGCTATTTTAGAAGTTGATATGGTTATATAATACTGACAGTGACAGCCATTGTCACATATTGTACCTACAAAATCAGTACCATTTACTGGATCAAAATAAAAAATTAAGTAAAATCAAAGTTAATCAGCTCTTGTAACTGTAACCCTTCTGCCGGGCCGAAACGATAGCAGCAAGGGCCGGGTTCAATACCTAGGGGTCCCTTCCCCACAACATAATGCAAACCAGCTCGAGCCCCCACCCAGTGACCTGGGAAAATCTTACACACACCCCTGGGCGCCTCGAGGAGGCAATACTTCCCCTCTCGCAAGCACAGAGTCTTGGTGTAGCAGAAAAGGTTTAATTACGAGAGATAAACAACAAGCATTAAACTGGGAAAATACCTCAACTAGAGTTCATAGGTCAAACCGTGAGCAAAGACCCACCCCAGCAAATTGGGCCGTGTCCTTCTCTTGGGGCCCTTGAGTCCAGCAACCCCCAAATCACCCACAGTCCCAAAAGTCCCACAATCCAAAAGTCTCTGTCCCGGGTCAGTGCAGCCCCAGAGTTCAAGAGTCTCTCTGCAGAGGTCCCCCTCCCCAGCCTGGGTAGAAAGGGGCACCTTACGTGGGTTCGGGGCCAACTGCCCTGCCTCTTCATGGGGTTCTGCTTCCACTAGTCGTTCCCGCAAACAGCTCAGCTCCGCTTGCTCTGTGGGCTGCTCCGCTCTGCCAGCTGCTCTGGTCCACCAGCTGTCCTGTGAGCCACTCCAGCCGTCCTCACTAGCTGCTTGGCTCCACTCACCCAGGGCTGCACAAACTGCTCCACTCCGCTCTGCCAGCTGCTCTGCTCCACGGTATTGCTTCAGGCTCCCCCACTCATAAGCACAGTACTCAGTGCTCTCAGCTCAGCAAGTCCAGCTCTTCAGTGATTTCAGCTCTTAGTGATTCCAGCTCATAGTAGGGGAGCCCCAGTGCCAGTGAGTTCAGCTCAGTAACCTGTATCTAGATTCTTAAGGGAATCAAAAATTAACTCTGACATTCCACAGTGGAGAGAGGCACCAGTGGGACTGGTGCTTCTGGCTCACACAAGAAGCCTGCACCACCCAGTACAGATCTCTGTCCCCAGCCTCTCTCTTTTCAATGGGTTTTGGAACCCATGTGCCCCATCTAGCAAGCGCTATCCAGCTGACAATGAAACCCCCCATCACAAGACAATTTTGTAGTTCCCCATTTACCCAATCAGGGTGACAACATTTCATTCCTCCTGCCCCAATAACAACGAAATTGGGGCTCTCACAGCTGTGAAAATAACCATCCCATGCTGCTTTGCGGTATGCTAAGTGGGGTGGGAGTGCCCATGCAAATAACCGAAATACCAATGCAACACTTTAAACTTCGTTCTGCACTCCCCATAATTTACCACCAGATGTCAGGGTGGGGCTCATCCTGACTCTGCTTACATAACTATATGGCCATCCTATTAAATGGTACCAACAAAGTATATTTTATAATAACCATATTTTGGACTAGTCAGCTCCTTGCACCCATATAATCTAAGAAATTTACTACACTAAAGACTTAAGCCTCACAATACTGGGAGGTAAGTACTATTATTCCCTTTACCAGGAAGCTGAGGCAGAGAGGTTAAGTGATTTCCACAAGATCACACAGAAAGTCAGTGGCAGAGCTAGTAGAACTCAGAGGCTTTGTGGCCCAAGGCCAGTGCTTCAGCTGCTAGTTAATGCTGCCTTTTAATGAGGCTGAAGAGGGCAAAAGTGAGTTAACATACAATTATACTAAGGCAATGTGTACACTACCACTTATATCAGCAAAACATACATTGCTCAGGGGTGTGAAAAAAAACCACACCCCTGAGCAACATACATTTTGCTGGCATAAGTGGAAGTGTGAACAGCGCTATGTCAGAGGGAGAGCTTCTCCAGCTGACACAACTACTGCTGCTCGTTGAGGTGGTTTTATGTCAATGGGAGAGCTCTCCCCCGTTGGCATAGAGCGGCTACACAAGTGATCGTACAGTGGCACAGATGCATCGGTACAGTTATGCCACTGTAAGCTTGCTAGTGTAAACATTGCCTTAGTGTCACCATTGTGATGTGGCAAAGGAGAGGAAGGGTATTATCTTTGGCCCAACAAGCTCTTTCATGCTCCTTCTTTTTAGGGACAAACAAGTGACACAGGAAGTTGTTTTTGTCTTCAGAGCTTGTGATCCCTTTAGAAACCTTCAGTGACTGGCCAAGCGCCAGTCACCCAATGCTAGATTATAACCCTTAGACCTGTGCATGGAAGGTCACCTGTAAGTTTGGATGGGCCCCTAGTTATGTGATGGTGTCCTCATTTTTGGATATGTGGAGGGTTCTCTCTGCGGCTTGGGACTCCATAAGTCAAGGGGTGGGGACAATATTGTTTTACCTCCAATACCCCATTGGGAATGCACAGGAAAGTTACTGCTGCCTGAGGGTGTATTAGTTTTCTTATAGAGTCCCTCTATGCTTTGGGATTCCCCTAAAGAAGGATCTACTAGAGTAAACCTTGGCAACACTACTCCAATGTAATAGATGCCCCTTTTAGACCTGGGCCACTAGTCAAAGTTCAGATGTTCCAGCTGGGAGTACAAATTGATGGTGGAGTCTGGTGTGCTTTTTGATACAATTGGGTTTATTTACACAGAAAGTACAAAGTCATGCTTCTCTGAACAAAGGAAGAACCAGGAACAAAGGGAGCAGTTTCTTAGCTTACGGCTGCAAGCCTCTTTAGCCAAGACACCCAGAAATGCGCTCTCTGGCTTTTTCCAGGATCACACTGTGCTCCCAGGCTACTGCTTGGCTTTCTTGCTTTTTGTTCCTGGCTCACTTTCTGTTTTGTATGTTCTCAGTCCTTGTGTGTTCTGCCTTCTCTCTCTCTCACACACCCCCCCACACAGTAAAACCCTACACTCACATGGTGCTAGTTTCTGGGCAGCCTCTATTAGGCCTTGTTTTAGGTGTGGTCCCCTTAACTGTTTCTTATGACTACCATCAATGAAGAATGTGTTTTTAACTCAACCCATAAAAAGTTTCATCCAGCTCATAATATAGTGATGCTGCAAGACACCCGAAGGGTGACCAGGAGGCCTCAGAGCCAGTGTGGAGCATAGAACCTCACTGCAGGTAGCCTTATGCCTCCAGCTGATTACAGGGGAATCCATGAGGTATGGAGGCCGGGTCTCCTATATCTATTTTTGGGGAAGGAGGCAAACTCTTCCTCTCCAACCCCCATTGAAGAATTCAGAGACTCAGAAGTGTGTGTGGGTGAAGGGGGGTGGGAAGGGAGAGTTTGAAAAAAATACACAGTATTAACTAGCTTGGTTAAAAACACATTGGGCCGGAGCCTCCACAGCTGTAAATCAGTGTAACTCCAATCACCATTGATTTCAGTGGATCTGTGGTGAGCTCTGCTGGCTGGGGATTTGACCCATAATCAGCAAACTAAACATGCTGGTGCTCTTGACACAACAGCCCATAAAGGCTGCTGCAGGAGGAGCTGTGATGTATCTTGTCAAGAGACAAACATAATTTTTAGTCCATCCAGAAAATCCATCACCTTCAGTGTGGCTGCTATGGCAATGCTCTAGGCCTGTGTGCTACCAATCCTTCAGAAGCTTTTGCTGAAAGCTAACTATACATGTGAAGTAAGCTAAGGTTTTAAAGTGGTAAAGAGCAGTGGTTCCCAAACTGTGGGTCCTGGTCCAAAATGGGGCTACACCATCAGGAGATGGGTCTCAATGATCCCTACTGTGCAGAGGATGCCATTTTGCTCAGTGCAGTGTGACCTCACATGTATGGTGCACGTGAGATCATGATGCATGGAGCATGCCATTTTGCTTTACAAATGACATCCTCCTCACAGCATGACTTCACATGCACCATACATATGAGGTCACGCTGCACAGAGGATGCCATTTTGTAGAGCAAAAATGGCATCCTCTGTGCAGCAAGATCTCATATGTATGGTGTGTGTGAGGTCACGCTGTGCAGAGGACACCATTTTGTGCTTCAAAATGGCATCCTCTGTGCTGTCTGGGGTCCTGGCAGGAAATATGTCATTAAAATGGGTTTGTGCCTGTTTGGGACCCTGGTATAAAATAATAAAGGCAACTAGTAAGCTTTATGAACTAATCATCTGTCAAAAGGCCTTGAATGCCAAGTTTAACGCAGGCTGAATTTTTATGGCCATGTTATTATAAACCTTGAAAACAGAGGTTTATATCCTGGAAACGCTGACAAGCCCTGAGCTACAGTGCTATGAACAGCTAATTGAATCCCATATTCCCCAGTGTTCAAGGAATCAATAGCTATTAGAAACAAAGGGCACTGCCTTAAAAGCCCAATATGCATCTCATATGTATGGGGATTTTCTTAAGGCAAAAGCCCAGCTATGAGACTCTAATATGGGAATATGCACCAGATGTCAGAGGGAGAACTGAGCTCTGAATATTTAGTTTGAAGCCTCACGCTAAAGCAAAATTCATAGACTAGCCCTAAGCAAACACCATCATTCTTTCTTTCCTTCTGAGTTAGTAGGATACAAGGTCTTGCATGCCAGTGTCAAAAATTGCCAGCCCCATGGAATCTTGAGCAGGGCAAAGGCACTGATAGGAAAGGCAAATTTTCAATCAGGTTATGAACATTCCAGAAAGAAAGGAAGAAAAGCTATTTATAGAAGCAAAGTGCTGCAGCTACACCATGGTCTCACAAGACCGACTAGTGACATTTACTTACTCATGCATAAAAATGACACCTTATGGTACACAGACTGCTGCTCAGCAATAACCTGCGGCTAAAAGGGCTGGTGGCAAAGGAACCCCAGCACCTCCTTGTGGCAGCAATACCTACCCAAAAATCGTGTGGAGACATACGTGGTGGCTGCTCCAGCCTGTGAAACAGCACGGAGCTCCCTCATTGGCATGCAGGTGCCCTTCACTAGAGCAGTCTGCAGTGAGACAGTGCGAGATGTGCTGCCGGAGAAGACTGTGCTTAAACACAGCTAACCAGTTATTTGCTCTTCTCCTTCTTAACAGAAAACCCACCAAGGCTGTTTTCGGATGGCTTTCGCTTTTCTCATAGCTAAGCTGTATCCCATATTGCTTCGAATAGACACTTGGTAGCAGGGTCAGATCAGGACAGCGTTAGATCCTTTGTACGTGCGTGTGTGAATTTTTCATGCTGGCAGGGGGAGGGAGGGGAAGAAAGAAATAAGAGAACCATCAGTTAAATATTGTGCATTCTCCAGGAATCGAATGGAAAGGATTTTGTATCCACTGCTCATCATTATTTTTTTTGCAGTTGCTTGCTTTTAAGATACTGCAGTATTGTTTCCTAAAGCATGTTCAAAATTAGTCCCTGATTCAGCAAAGCACTTAAGCACATGCACATGAGTGGTCCCACGGAAATCTATTGAACTAGTCACATATTTAAATTAACCATGTGCTTACATTCTTTGCTGGATTGTGGCCCTTCTATGGGAAGCTTTAAACACTTGAAGTCTGGTACTGTAGTTGCTCAAACTATTCCTTTCAAATAATATCTGCAGTCAATTTAGCTTTTTTATTTTTGTTAGCCCCTTGTTTGTGAGCCATCCTGATTTCTGTGATTATCCATTATTCGTGACTGTTAGTTGAATAGCCTCATTGAATAATTTTCGGGCTCTGGGTTGTTTGTTTTGATTATTTGTTTGCTTTGAGTATACATTTGTTTTATGTTATTGGAAAGTTAAGTCACATGGTATTGTTTGTGCTCCATGACTGGAGAACCGAAACTGGAGACTAATGAAAAACAAACTGTCAGCCATGAATTTTCAAATGAATAAACCGTCATGATTAAAACATGTAACTTTTGGGATTAACAAACATTTTTGCTAGTACCTGGTAGTTCAGGAAATGTTTGGGAATGAGAAATATACTGACCCCACAAATCAATGAGCTAAATTTGGTGGTTTTTTAGTGAAAATATGCACAAATCAGGTAGTTTATTTTATAGCATTTGACCACCTCTACTGTGTTCAATTAAAAAGGAGAGCCTGAATAAAGAATGATCAGAGTGCCAATTTAATAGCAAGGCTTTTACTTCCATTAAAACAAACAGGGGCATAATATGATCCCCAACTGGCAATCACAACCAGGCCTAACATTTCCTAGAAAGCAGGAAGTGATATTTGCCATAGCCAGGAAAAGATGACAGGACAGTGAACTGAAGGCTGGATCCTAAATCCATATTAACATTAGGCAGCTATGGTGCCAAACTATCTTCTGTACACCCCACTACCAATGCTCATTGCTGTTTCCTGCTTCTTTCCCCTACTGGATAACTTGCTAATTTCTAACAACATTAACATATTTTGGGACAGATTCTGAGTTGTGACGTACTCATTGTACACCAGTTTCATATAAGAAAGTTAGTGTAAAAAGTTCCCCAACAGGCACTGTGGAGCACCATTTAAAGTGAGGGGCATAGATTTAACCCCTGCCGTCTGACCCACCTCTTCCTATCTCAGCCCACCCCAGCAGTTTGATCCCCCATGCCCATGAGCCCCTACACCCACCCTCTCCAAACCTGAGTGAGAGACACTGTGACCAGGCACAAATTCTAACCCGAGTATTGTTGCGACTATACTTGCCAGGTCGCACAGCCCTCACTCAAATTTGGCCCAGCCACCCCTCCATTATGACAAAGGGGCATCCACACCAAATTTGAGTGAGTGGCGTTGCGAACTGGTACACAGGGTCACAGTGGCACTCAGGTACCCGCAGCCTATGCCCCCAACAAGTTTGTATCAAAAGTAGGCAACAGCCAAATCAGATAGCTGTGGGGTTACAATGGAGGGGTATGGACCCCACAGCACAGGGAAGGAAACAGCAAAAGAGACACATCCAGCAAGAAAAAGAGGGTGTGTACAGTCTAGTGCTATGCTACATCAGTTCTTAACCATGCAGAAGTGGATTAGACTCCTGATGTAACTTAAAGAAGCCCTGATGTAGTTCTAATATGTGCCAGAAAGGAGCCACCATGCTATCCCTGGCTTCTTAACCCAACAGCTAGGCAACAGGTCACATGCACCTCCTATATTCAGTGCTATTTCACTAGTTTGGTGGGGCTACTCCTACCATGCAGCAATTATACAGTTATTCCTGAGATAAGGTGATCATGAGTGAAATAGTCACAATCACTATTATATTGCATTCCTTAACATTTATGTTTGACCTCTATGTAATTCTATTCTATATAGGTTTTTACACATTTATATAAATGACTGCGGTGAGGAACGTAAATGTTTGCCCGGGTGTACTGGGGAGACATATGAGTGACAGGGAGCCAAATGGCTGCAGCAGGTGGGATCTGGCTATTTGAAAAGTCTGGACCACGGGAGGAGTGGCTGTGACTATAAGCACTGGCCGTGTAGGAGATGTGTTGGGGGAGAAGTCTGGGCACCACACAGATGAACACTCATTTTGTCCTAGAGTAACTAGGGCTTTCCATACTGCAGAATCCCTGCAGTTTAAGGGGAGATTTTACGTTGTCTTTAGAGAGCCATTATGCCCATCACCGGCTCTACTGTGGACTTTACCTACACTTGGGTCCTTTGATTTTGGAAACCTTGTATTTCTTGTATCTATGGCTGGTCCTTGCCAGCCTATCTTGCCAGAAAAAGGATCAGCTTGGGAGTAGGGATCCTTACTCCTAATAGGAAATTGGGAGTAAATCCATATGGAAAACCTCACTGTAGTGAATGTTTTCACCAACATTTCCTCAGGCAGAGGGGAAAGAGCTGGGCCTAAAAGAGTGGAAGGAGGCAGAGGAAAGGAGAGTTCATCCATGCTATTTTGCCAAAAGGTGCAGTACAGATGGAGCGTTTTTACTGATAGATCAAGTAATCAAACATGCACACAGTAACCCAGAGTTGCAGCAGCTTCTTGTACCCCTGTCTCACTAGGCACTGTAGCAGCAGCGCTTAAAGAAACATGTCATGCCGCCTGTTATGCGTTGAGTCTCTGCCCACTCTAACACAGTCACTCAAAACATCCGGCACAGTACCTCTTGCCTGGCACACTGAGCAGACACACTTTGCTTCAGCTATCGTTATGATTATAAGTGCAGGCCCATCCCGGAGCACATTAAACCTTGCTCTTTAACTTAGAGAGCTAAACTAGCCTGTACCACTGTTTAATATAACAAAAGATATATTAAACTAGATCAATCTTCCTCCTGTCAGCTGCAGCAGCAGTTTGAAGAATAGAAGAAATATTGCATATACTATTGAGATTGCCACACAGGCCAGTAGGAAGGGGACCCAGTGACATGCCATAAAAATCAAAGGTCCGGTATGTTAACTCTTCTCTCCTCAGGAGTACTGAATTATTTGAGCAGCCCTGGCAGCACCACTGCTGTGAGGTCCTGTCAAGGTTTCCAGTATAAACATACAAGTGGTAGAAGGAGACCTTAATACATCCTCTGCATATGACTGCAGAGGGGACCCTCCATAATCAGCTATCCCTTGCCCATGTGAAGGCGGGGACCCATGGATTCCATTCCTCCAAGGTTCTATGGGATCAGTGACCATACAGTTTTGGGTTTGGGGCTGGAGACAGAAGGGGTTGGAACAAAGGACTGGCTGTGCTCCATGACAATATCCCTCGCTTTTCCACTGGGTGCCTGGGTGGACATTCTAGAGGGAATTAATGCTGCTTCAGATAGTTTTATCTATACTGCAACTGAGCAAAGGGACCCAGCTAATGGCAAAAAAAGCGCCTCCTGCAGGAACCCCAAACCACACCCCCTCAAGTGGATGCTTAACAGGAATCTATGGAAGGTGAGACTCATGGAAATTGTCCTGTACTTTTTTTTCTCTTCTGTGGGAGATTGTGATCTGGCTCAAGACTATTAAAATCTTCTGAGGTTAAGCTTGTCACACAAGTTCTACCTATATGTCTGTCTGTTCACCTGTGATATTTATAGATCACCTGTCACCGTGGTATTTAACCAATGAAAAGACTTTTTAAAACAAAGTTTTCTCAATTAAACTCTTAGATTTTGAGAGACAACACTGGCATTTTCCCAGGTTTCAGATGATGATTTTTTGTCATGCTGTAGCAAGAAAATGAATATTTTAGAAGGCAGATAATGGCTTATTTAGAACAGTAAGACAGAGAGAGACAGATTACTAGGATGAACACTTGTGAGCCCGGAACTCCTGTATTCTAAATTCTGGTTCTGCCACTGACTTCTGCTGTGACAAGTCCCTTCCACTCTCTGTGGAATCAAATTTCACCCTTCGTAAAATGAGGAATTATAATACTTACTTACCCATCTTACAGGATTAATCACTTAATATTTATAACATGCTTTGAAGAGGCAATGTGCTAATAAATATAATAGTACCTCGCTTATATATAGCACTTGTCATCAGTAGATCTGAAAGGGTTTTGTCATCTTTAATGTATTTGTATCCTCACAATGCCCCTGTGAGGTAGAAAGTATTATTATCCCCATTTTACAGATGGGGAACTGAGAAACACAGCAGCTAAGTGACTTGCCCAAGGTCACAATGGAAGTCTGTGGCAGAGCAGGTCCCCACAAGACCTATGCTGGAGCTATAACCACTGGCATTCCATTCGCCAATTTAAAATATTTTTTTAGTTGAAACTTTATTTTTCAGGTGAGAGTATTTTAAAAACCCTGTTATTTACAGTACTGTATCATAACTCCAACAGGGGAGGGGTAGCTCAGTGGCTTGAGCATTGGCCTGCTAAACCCAGCATTGTGAGCTCAATCCTTGAGGGGGCCATTTGGAGATTTAGTTGGGGATTGGTCCTGCTTTGAGCAGGGGGTTGGACTAGATGATCTCCTGAGATCCCTTCCAATCCTGGTATTCTATGATCCTAAATTAAGGTTGCATAGACAACAACATTCTAGAAGGCACATTAGTTTGACACTTAGAGGCTCAACAGCATAATTAATTAGTGATCCCATATTAAGATATTACTAGCATTGTCTCTCAGTGGAGTTACTGAGATGGAAGGGGTTCTAATGATTCTTAGTTTCTTCAAACAACATTATTTGGTCATATCTGGGAGTATCTGAAATTGAAATGCAAAGTAGCAGATATTAAAAAAAAAAACACCAAAAGAATATTTCTCATCAAACCAAAATTGAAATTTTTCAAAATTTTCAGTGAATCAAAAGTTGAAAAAATTATTTCAAGTCAAAACAAAATGTTTTGGTTAGACAAAATTGAAATGTCCCATTTTGGCTTTGACCACTTTAACTGTTTTTGGTTGTTTTATTACTAAAATTAATGGAAATTTTGAATAAAAAAAGTCATCTTGAATAGAAAAAAGTCAAAATGTTTTGTTAATGTCAAAATAAAATGTTTTCATTTGTTGGTTTTTTTGCAAGGGGAAAATGGGGGGTTTGACTGAATCAAAATTCAGCAACACTGACCTGAATTCACAAAATGTTTTAGTGTTGCCTAATTTGCATTTTCTGCCAAAAAGAAACTTCAGCAAAAATTTTTCACTTAGTTCTAATCTGAAAAACTGAATCTTCATGGCCGTTTAGATTTTCATTTCTTTAGAAAGTCAATGGATCCTTATTTTTGCAATGCAAAGCAGTTGTGAAGGGGAATGCGAATCAGAAAATCTTATGCTGATAAGAGGTCCCTTTCCCCTTCTCAATAAATTTCTTCCAAGTAGGCTTTTCTATAGTTGTCAAGCACAGGAAAAACTCTATCCAAAAAAACCCCAAAGGCTCAAAACATCAATTATCACTTTACAGTTGCAGCTGCAATCCCTTATCAGATGTATCTCCATCTGAGATTAATCTATAAAAATCAAACTGGAAGTATGACCCACCATTTTGATTTTCAAGTGAGTTATATAGGATTTCCTGCTCAAAATAGAGAGGCCTGGTGACCAGATGAATGCAGTTAATCTCCATACAGAAAAAAGCCATTCAATCAAATGCAATGAAGATAAAACACTTATGGATATCATTATCATTTGACAGGTTTCAGAGTAGCAGCCGTGTTAGTCTGTATCCGCAAAAAGAACAGGAGTACTTGTGGCACCTTAAAGACTAACAAATTTATTTTAGCATGAGCTTTCGTGAGCTGCATCCGAAGAAGTGAGCTGCAGCTCACGAAAGCTCATGCTAAAATAAATTTGTTAGTCTTTAAGGTGCCACAAGTACTCCCATTATCATTTGAGATCACTTACAACAAACCCTGGGAGGTGGTGATTCTTGGCCTTACTTCAAACAAATTCTGAGGGATACTGAGTGACCATAGTGCTAACATAAACACTTCCTTTTTTATTTTAAATACTGTCAGAAGTTGGTATTTATGAAAGCGAGAGACTGACAGCGTAGCTAGAGCCAGGCATAGCCTGGGCAGGCACTGGGTAAGCTGCCCCATACCGCTCTTCCAGTGTGCCTTGTTTCTGACCTTCCTCCTATTTCAGTCTGCAGCTTGTCTGGAAGAAAGACAGCTAATCATGCCAGATATTGACAAACTGTGTGGCAGTTTTCTGATAGGCTGAGCCTTCTAAAATTCTGCTTCCCTTGTGACCCAAGGACTCTTTGGACCCAGAGTGAAGGGTACTCATTAAGCCAGTGCAAACATAGCAGGGAAAATTAAAAATAAGTTCTGCTTCTTCACTATTCCCAGCTCTTACTGAATTATCATTTTGGGTCAGTTGGTTGCATTTCCCAAGGCCTCCATTGTCAGGACAGGATGGGGAAGCAGATGCTCACAGGTTAGTGTTATGGGGTGCTAGGCTGAGGACTGTGTCAGATGCACCAGACTTTAGATGAGATGTTGAACCTTCATATGTCTTTTGCTGACTGTCTGGGTAGAAGATGGAGACCCTATGTCACTTACTGAAAAGAGAGATACCCCATGTTCTTGTAAATATTACCTCTCTTGTTAAAACAGGTACTAATGTTCAAGTCTGCATGAGACAGACTATGAAGTACCTCACTTGTATAGCCATATGGGTTAGTACGTGTTTGACATAGTTTTAGGGGACAAGAGAAATCACAGGACCAGGGATTAATCTCTCTCTTCCATGTTGTGGACTGCTGTCCAGTTCATTAACACACTTGACCTCCTGGCAGAGTTAGGATATCACCCCACAAAGAAAGGCTGATTGATCAAGGACATCAGGGATGAGGATATTGGTTGCTTCAGAAGCAAGGCCAATGGTCCTTGCTATCTGGCATGGTGCTAGGTAGAATGATGGTAGAGGTGGACCCTAGCAGTAATTGTGCCAAGAGAGTGGCAGAGGAGTAGGTAAATGCTCTCACGCCAGAAGAGACCATTATGACAATCTAGATAGACTTATCTCCTGCATAACACAGACCCATAGGATTTTGCCAACTGATTCCTGTATCCAGCCCATAATTTATCCTTGTACATCTAGAATCCGATCATGGGTGGAAACAATGACAAAGCAATTGAGATCACCTGACATCTGAAGGGAGAGGTGCTGCACTGAGATATTATAAATTCCTGCTTCAAATCACAGTCCAAAGTCACAGTGACAAAAGGAGCATTCTTGAGTGAGATTTTACTCTAGGTGTTCATTTGCAATCTGATCAGGTTATATGTATGCATGTCTAGGAAAAATTGTTACCAGCTTACCTTCTGAACCACAGAGTGATGAGACTAGCTAGAGTGCTGCGGGGTTTTGTCCATGGTTTGATTCATGCCTATTATAATTTTTATAAGATGTTGAGGAGTCATTTATATGTAATGCTGTAGTAGAGAATTACTTGTTTTGACTAATTAGCTGGTGCTGTGATCACTGACATGTTCATCATTTTAAATTCTCTGTTTCAGATCCTGCATTCCAAACTATCATAACTCAGCTAAGCAGATAAGTGACAGATATCTATAACAAGCATGAAAGTGAATAAAATAGGCAAAACCAGATAAATTAGGAGTCTAGGGATATGAACAGCAGCTCTTCAGGAAGGTTTCCTATGCAAGTAGTTTGCTTTATTGCAATTTATTTCTGTTTTGTCTCTCCCCCACCATTCATTATCTATTAGCTGCTATTAGCCTTTTCTGTGGTGGGTCAGTAAGCATATTAGGCCAAGATATACTGAAGACAGCTTCTCTTCTGCGCTGTTGCACTCTTTGTAGGAGCAGCCAATTTAGACCCTTAGGGATGGAATCCTCAGACACTTCTTTAAACTTGGGTTTCACTATATACTGGTATTGTACCATCACTAGCCCATGGGACTGACTATTAGTTGTAAAGGACTTATTTTAACTAATTTGATATGTAGACCTGATGGTACAGGAATAGCATATATTAGTTACTTAATGCACTTCTAAAAAGTGGTAAGGATGGTATAAGAAAATGAACAGAATAGAACCTTGACTTCTAGGGCAACCTTCCCAAAATCCCGTTGTCTAAGTTGTCAAATATATGAAGAGCAGCTGTTAAAAACTGTCAGGAAAATTTGCCCAGGCACAAAACCTTTTTGCCTGCCCTTCCTGGAGGTGCTTTGGCAAATAGATCATTTCATGGTTACATACTGTACAGCAGAGCAACACAAACATATTAAGACCAAACACATCTTGGGGTTCTGTGAGGATCACCGATCCCTCAGCTTTTGCTCCTATGGTAACCCTAATACTATCAGATCCATCTGGGGGAAAGAATGGCAATCTGGACTATGGCCTTTAGCTACATGTTCAAACTACAGTATTACTAAAATAATACATCATAATATTTTCCCAATTTGAGATATAATTATACAGCATCCTGCAGTGTTGTGTACTGTTGCGTGTGTTCTAGGGAGAGTCCATTAAAGCCACTGATATGAAAACTACCTAGTCAGAATACACAACACACTCCAGAAGATGAGTGCCTTATAGAATAACAGTGAACATTAGCTGGTGCTCATAGGTCATCTGGGAGTGCAACAAAGTTACCCTCATAATTAACTGCCTCTAGACGTGCAGACTCACCCCTGCGGCACCTCCTGCTGGTGTCTTCCAGGAATTAGCTTGATTCAGCTCTGGAGAACCCTCTGCAGGCTGGTGATCCGCCTGTCCTCTGGCCCCGTGTCCCTCCCAGGACCCAGTGCCCTTTTACCTGGGGTGCTGCTCCCTAGCAGTAATCCCCTCAGTCTTAGGGTCTCCCCTCCCTGGGGAACCCCCACCCACTATCCCCATCTTGCCTCAGTATATGACTACTGCCAGTCATTGTCTAGCTCCATGCCCTGGGGCAGACTGCAGTATTAGCCTACTCATCACAGGCAAGGAGGGTTTGTACCTGCTGCCTTTGCCTACCCCTGGGCTGCCCCCTGCAACCTTCCAGTACCTATTAGCTCAATGCTAGGCCACAGCCTGGGGCTTTCCAGGCTAGAGCTCCCCAGCTCCTCTGCCTTCCCCCAGCCCTGCTTCACTCAGTTACCCTGTGTCCAGCTCCCTGCAGCCAGGCCCATCTCCCTCTACAGCTAGAGAGAGACTGCACCTGGCTTCCTGGCCTCTTTATACAGGCCAGCTGTGGTGGTGGCCTGATTGGGGCGTGGCCCAGCTGCAGCCACTTCCCAATCAGCCCAGCTTAGTAGCTCCCAGCCACAACCTTCCCCCAGGGCTGTTTTAAGCCCTTTAGGGGCAGGAGCAGGGTAAGCATCCTGCTACACTGCCTCATGGGAGAGGAGGTTGGCCAATGGAGACTCCTGTGACTGTGGGGCTTGTTTCCGCTCCTTAGTCTGTTCACGTCTCCGGGCAGAGTTCCTCTGGGTGGCGTCCACTGGCTCCCTTGATGCCTTCGAGGAGCAGTGGGCGCTGTCCGGGGTTCTCTGCTCGGTGTCACCGTCAGGCTCCCTTCTTATGACCCTTTGACCGCACTCCTGTCCCTGTTCTTTTATTAGTTGTCCCCCGCAATTAGTGGGTTTCTGAGGCTCTGTGGCACCTCCCCTTAGGCTGGGGGGGGTTCCGTTAGCATGGGGCGGGCTCGCCCGCCCCATTTCCTGGAAACCCAATAGATACACTGCCTCATGGGAGAGGAGGTTGGCCAATGGAGACTCCTGTGACTGTGGGGCTTGTTTCCGCTCCTTAGTCTGTTCACGTCTCCGGGCAGAGTTCCTCTGGGTGGCGTCCACTGGCTCCCTTGATGCCTTCGAGGAGCAGTGGGCGCTGTCCGGGGTTCTCTGCTCGGTGTCCCCATCAGGCTCCCTTCTTATGACCCTTTGACCGCACTCCTGTCCCTGTTCTTTTATTAGTTGTCCCCCGAAATCAGTTGGGTTTTTGAGATCCTGTAGATCCTCCCCTTAGGCTGGGGGGGGGAATCCTTTAGCAGTGGGCAGGCTTCCGCCCACCCAGTTCCCAGAAACCCAATAGGTACACTGCCTCATCTGAGTTACAGCTAAGGGTGTACAGTATGTGTATGTGCATGCATGGTATATTAGCTTCATAGAGTTAACTGTCTCATCCCCTTACACTACACTTAAGGAAAGCTATGCTGTTGGTTGAAAAAAAATGTAGAAACTAGACTGATAATGTTGTTGTAAGCTCTGTTAAATCTTGTTGAAACTGGTGAGTGTAACCACCCCTCTTCATTCAGGTCAATGTAAGAAACAATAGAAGGCCTCAAAGCAAAACACAGGCACATGTCACTCATCCAAAAATATGCAAGTCCATTCAGGAATTAGCACTATGTGAGTGGAGGGCTTAACAGATCATAGGGTGACCAGATGTCCCAATTTTATATGGACAGTCCCGATTTTTGGGTCTTTTTCTTACATAGGCTCCTATTCCCCTCCACCCGCTGTCTCAATTTTTCACATTTGCTGTCTGGTCACCCTAGCTGGGCACTGTTTTGGGAAGGGGGTGAGTGTGTCTGTGTGTGTGTGGCTGCATAGCAACAGAGACACAGAAGGAGCAAGAAGCCAGACATAGCAACAGAAGCACTGGCCGCATGACCCTGAGAAAATGCCTAGATAGAGAAAGCTCTTGGATAGAATGCTGGCTGAAAGAGGCTTCGAGCAAAGAAAATATCTTCTGTTGTTTGATTCCTCCTCTGTCCAGGGAAACAGGACTTTGTAAATTCTTCGTAAATAAACAGGATTGCACCAAAGATTCTTAGTTCCATAATCAATTTCTCCTCCTAACCAGAACAACATGCAAGAGCTCACATTTTTTGCTAGCTACTTAGGTCAAAAGAGGTAACAATATAAAAACCTAGGACAACAGAGATACTGGACATATATATATAGAACTCAATGTGTACTTACACACACACACACACACGCTATTCTGTCACCCCATGCAATCCTATTCATACAAATGGGATATGTGTGTATTGTAAGTATGACTATGTAGAGTACACTGTATATTATCTACCCACAGAGCACACATCTCCATATATCTGCTTATGCTAAATTAATTCTTCCACAACACCTTAAGAAACTTCGCTGCCCTTCATACAGCAAACCACCCCAAAGCATTTTGCAACTGTATGATATCTTAGGAGACCAGGGAGATTGTATGAAAATTCAGAGATCAATTAAAAACATGGCTACTATTCATAGCCCTTTCATAATGTTATACCATGGATTTATAATTTTCCCTAAGGAAACTAAATTAATTTTCAGAGATTTGTTTTTCTTTTTTTTTTAAACTGAGTGAAACAAGTATAATAAATAACCCTTTCTAGTACCTTTGGAGATAATTGGCTGGAAAACTATAGGGTGATAATTGTTAACCAACTTGAGGTCACCTCAGCTGTACATTAGCATCATTGAGACATGCTTCTGAGTAACAAGAACATGACCTTCAGACAAACATTAATTAAATGAAAAAGTTAAAAGAGGAGTTGAATTCACAGCCCAGTATACCTTGCCACACATTTTAACGGCTGAGCTGGTTTCTTAGATTTTTCTCAGACTTTACAGAGCTTTCCTCTTTTACATGCATATTTTGTAGCCAAAAGATTCATTTGATAGTGGAAGTTTTCAATGAAAGAAAGCCTGGTTACATGGTCTAGCTTACCGAAAACTGAAAAGAGTCAGTTGCTTGTAAGGAAAGTTCTTTCACCAACCCGCATTTGCACCTGTTCCAACCTGACGTGTGAGCTGGATAATACTCCAAATTATTCAAGTACTGTTAATTCAGTTTTTTGCTCATCTCCTTCTACCTAGGAACAGACACAGCTTCGGAGTCTGCTAGTGTGGATGTAAAATTCCAGCATATACTGCCGCCATTGAATGGAACAGGACTATCATTACTGCTTCAATAAGAACAGGATTGTGCCCTCTGTCAGTGTGCTCTTAAAAAGTAGATATTTAATGTATTGTAGTGCTTGCCAAACAAGATGCTGTATGTAGTTCATTATAATGGCCATGCTGGTAGTTGCCAACCAGATTTAGTCTTATAAATCTCTTATAGTAGAGCTACACTCTGCAGTTCCTGATCCTTACAAGTCCTGGTTGGTCTCTTCAGATTCTGATTAAGGCCGTCCAGGGGCACTTTCAGTATAGTGCTGTGCACTGTGCAAAAGGACTATACTCAAAGAAAGCCATTAGTGATTTTTGTAATCCAGAACAAAAGAAATGACTCTTCCCTTTAAATTCACACTGTAGTCAATAATTTAAAAAATAGTAAAATTCACTCATCCCAAGGAGGTTACTGACATTTTGAGAAGCTCTTTCCTATTACTGCAAATAAAAAAGGATGAAAGCACTCTGGTTTTAGCTGATTTTAAGAAAGTTTCAACACTTATGTATGTTTTTGGGTATCTATTGCTTTCCTTTAACTTGTTTTGGGTTACTTTAAAGTCAGATAGGATTCAGGATTTGTAGGCAAAGAGAGAGAAATCACACCCTTTGCTCTCGTCAAAAGATATTTCCTCTTTAATTGCATTCTCTTCCTTCGGCTCTTAAGAGAGGGGCGATTAGGGGAGGAGAAGCACTTCCAGACCAATAGCTCAATCCTCTCTGCTCTCTTCATTTTGATTCAGAAGTCTCATTGGACCAAATTCCCAATGCTGTTCTTCATAGGATGAAGATGGATTAATATTCATAGGATAGGATAATCTGAGAGAAACTCCCCTCAGATATTAAAAGAATGTGGTCTGGATGTCAGTCATTATTCTCTGTCACTGCTGAATGCATGTACTCATATTCTACACAGGAGAACTGAGTTGTTTGGAGGAAGAGAATAAGGCAGTATCCAAGAGCTGCCCCTTAGGTAAAAGAAACTTCATCACTCCCTTCAAAAGCAAATAGAACCACTATATTATTTTCTTTTAATTGGAACCTTCTTCCTTGTCTTGCATAAAATCTACCTGTTGTTTTAAGAGACTCTGCCCTTGAATTATGGAGCTGATCACAGGCCAACACAAATCCATTTCCAGAAGAAAAAGGCAACAGAATGGAGCCAACATTAAAACATATATTTAAAATCAAAAGACCAAGATTGGTCTTGAATTCAATGTGAGCATCATATGTCAACATGTGAAATAAAAAAGTAAAGTCTGAGAGCCATATTTTTAAAATGCCAGTGTGTGGTAAGACCTCCCAGATGTGGATTTGATTAGGGCCAAAGTTAGGCTGGTTACAAATTGCAGCTAGGAAGATTTTTTTTCTCCTCAACAAGCTCTGATGATTGAAATATTGCAAGGAGAGGGGGAGAGGGAATGAGTTGAACTTCCTCAAATTGAAATTGTACTCCTGCTAATGATGTGCATTTATGATGAGAACCAGCTGAATACAGAAAAGGTTGCTGTTATTGTTGATTTGTTATTTCTTACTTAGGTTGGCAGAATTTCTCACAAAAGGGATAGGGCCCAAAAGGTGGCTGCTTACAACCCTCCTCATTATATCTCGAGTGAGCTGCTGTTTACAAGCAAAGTGCACTCTGGAGGCATTCAATGAGCAGACACATTTCCACCTGACAAACTATGGCTGAATCATTCTAGCCAACCAAATACAGTGGTAGTTTTCATCAAACTCTGGCTTGAGCATCTAGGAGATGATTCAGAGTGAAATTCTGGAATCCTGGATAAAGACCAAATAATCAGGCTTTTATGTGGCTGCCATTTGTGGGAGAGACCTAAGTCTACCTTCTCCTAGCCCAGGGATAAGCAGAGAGGCTGCAGCATAGCACCTCCACAGCCTTCTTGGCTGCTGTACCAGTTTATGAGTTGGCATAGGGGCCACTGTCCTTCTATGTAAGAGTACTGAGCAGATCCAATGGCCCTTTTCTAGACAACCTTCAACATTCCCCATTGCACAGGCCTAGTTGGAGTCCAGGTCAGAAGAATGCAGGGGGAGTGCAGGCCCTACTGCATAAGCAGGGCCGGCTCTAGGTTTTTTGCCACCCCAAGCAGAAAAATTTTGGCTGCCCTCCGTCCCAGCCCTGGGCTCCCCACCGCACCCCCCTGCTGCCACAGCCCTGGGCTTTCCCACCCACACCCCCTGCCGCCCCAGCGCTGGGCTTCAGCCTTTCCCCCCCACCAGTACCCCACACACACACCTCCTGCTGCCCCAGCCCTGGGTCTCACCCCCAACACCTGCACCCTCCTTCCGCCACAGCCCTGGGTCACTGGTAACTCGCTCCCAGGGCGGGTCATTCAGCAGGAATTTTGGATGTGCACAAAACACAGACAGGATTGGTTCCCATATGGTTACAGAGCTGCAGTAAAGTGGAACAATTCTCAGCTTGAGTGATTGGAGGATATCTGGATGCATATTATAGACTGTCCTCCATAAATGAGGAAAAGTTGAGGTGCCTTTATTATTCTTTTGTTCCACTCTTTCTTTCTATGGGGAATTTGCCAACGCAATATCACTGTCTTCCTTTTAAACAAACAAACAAACAAACAAACAGGCTGTTGAAAATAGCAATTCCAGTCCTGATAACCACTGGGAAGCATTTCTTGCTCAACTTTATCCTACTTTTTCTACAGCAAGTTACAGTGGATCAGTATATTTGATTTGGGAGAAATGAAGTAACAGCTCCCCAAACTGAGCTTGAGCACTCCTGAATTTTGAGGTGTTCAAATCTGGAAGGCAGGTGCTGGCTCTGTGTGTGGGGGGAGGGGCTGTGGGCTCCACGGGGGAGCACGGCAGCATGTATGCAGCAGCGTGTCTGGAGCTGTGCGGAGCCAGACACGCTGGTCTGAGTGGCACGGTAAGGGGGCTGGGGGGTTGGAGAAGGGGTAGGGGGTTCTGGGGGGGCAGTCAAGGGACAGGGAGCAGGGGGGGTTGGATGGGTCAGAGGTTTGGGGGGGCAGTCAGGGGCAGGGAGGAGGGGGGGTTAGATAGGTCAGAGGTTCGGGGGGGCAGTCAGGGGACAGGCAGCGGTTGGATAGGCATGGGAGTCCCAGGGGTTTCTCAGGGGACAGGTAGGGGGTGGGTTCCTGGGTGGAAGTTGGGGGGGGGTCTCAGGAGGGGGCAATCAGGGGACAAGGAAAAGGGAGGTTTAGATAGGGGGTGGGGTCCTGGGGGGCAGTTAGGGGCAGGGGTCCCGGGAGGGGGTGATCATGGGACAAGGAGCGGGGGGAGGGTTGGATGGGTTGGGGTTTCGGGGGGGGCAGTCAGAGGGAGTGGATGGTGGCAGAGGGGGCTTCCCTCCACGTGGAGTGTCCTGTTTTTTGAATGTTAAAATATGGATCCCACCACTCACAGCAAGCTGCCGCATGAGGTCCCCCTCCTTCCTTTCCAGTTGGTAGTTGCCAAGGGAATGCTGGGAAATGTTGTTCTTTCCCAGCTCCAGGGTTGGCTTTATAGGCAGGGAGCCAACCAAGGAACTACATCTCCCAGAGCCCCCTGTTGGTTCTCAGCTCCCATGCCACCCCTGCAAATGGGCTGCCCCAAGCAGGTGCTTGCTTTGCTGTGCCTAGAGCCGCCTCTGTGCATAAGCACTCCATCCACACACCACCCCTCTGCAGGAGCTTATGACTCATGTTACTGAGAACTCCTTAAATCAAAACACTAATCAAGGTTTTTTTGGATACACAGCCTTGCACAGTGTGTGTATTCATACAGAACTGACTAAACTCCCAAAGTCTTGTCCCAATATGCATGGGGCACATTTTAAAACTGGGAATGGATTGTCCAATGGCAGACTATTCCTTGGTTGTTCCAAAGTCCTCGTCAAGAATCTGGAGAGGACATCCTCTGGCTTTTTCACAGAGCACCTGCAATGCTGAGAGCCTCCTGCGTACCATCTACAAGGGGGGCAATTTTAGTTCTAGTGACTATTATTGTCCTTAAGGTGGACAAAAAGGTAATTCAGACTCCACACTTGCTTAGTGCTGGATACTTGGAATTTCTTGAACATCTGTTTGAATTAAAATGGGACATTAGCCACTAGAAACTGTGCTGAACAAGCAAACTCACCCGTTTACACAAACCCCTCTGTTAAAGGCCATGCCAGCCACAATCTACTATAGCTGCGCAGAATTTTTAGGCACAGAAGTATGTTTCTGAATATTCAGTAGCAGCTTAGGAAAGTTACCTATATTTGGAATACTTAATGTGGCATCCTTTCAATACCGCTGTGCAAAACAAATAGATGCATTATCATTCACTCTGACCATATTTTGAATGCAAATAAAGTCTTCCTTACTAACGATTAAAATGCTAACTGATTTGAAAGGCTGCGTGGCACCTTCCTGAGACAGCAGATTTTTAATAGAAATGAATTTTAGAAATGCATTTATCACAGCACAGGATCTGATGACATTGGCAGCTAGTAAACAGTCAGAGGCATATAGCTTTCTATTGAATGCTTTACCAAAGGACCAGCTTGCTCTTTTAGGGTTCTCTAGGCTAATAGGGTTTGAAATTTTTCAGCAAATCTTTAGCATCTCTAGAACACACAGGAATTTAGATAGCTTGCAGGGACAGATCATCAGCTGCGTTAATGAGGTGCAGCCACATTGGCTTTAAATAGAATTGTGCCCACTTACATCAGCTGAGAACCTGGGCCTATATTTGTGATTTTGTTTTTCTATTTGCTCTTGGAATTTAGCTTAGAGACTCAAATACAAGTAGCTAAATAAACAAACTGGAATTAAATCCAGAACTTCAGTAAACTGTGATTGGTCAAGCACAGAGGGAACAATATCGTTTGTCTAATACACAGCTTATTTTTAGGAGGTGATAGCAACTTTACGTTAGATCTGTATCTCTTAGGATCTTTCCCACTAAACTGGATTCAATCACTAGTTGCTTCTTGCACTGGAAAAACAATTGAGATTGAAGAAAATGGCAAATGATTTGGAGTCAGAAAAGCCAGTCTGAGAGAGGTGTCTTTCTGGGAGCTGAAGAAAACCAGAAGCCACTTAACTTCCCTGTCCTCCCAGCTCAGGCCAGCAGCAGAGAAACTGCAGCAGTGGAGAAAAAGAATAAGGTCTGAATAGTGTAGAAAGAAAAAAAGAGGGCCAAGGTGAATAACTGTTGCACTATGGCTAGTGAAATACTACAGTGTGAATACATCCACAGTGTAGAGAGAGGGGGATTGTCGATGGGAACTGCCAGGCTGAATGCCAGAATTAGACGATTCCAAGGCATTTGGGAGGGGTGGTTTGGCCATTCAGCTGAGACAGGAGGAAGCAGGTGCAGAAGCAGCATCTCACATCCTGCTTTCCTCTCCCAGGTTTCCTGGGGCCCCCTAGGCCCCAAGAACCAGAAAAAGTAATGTTAAAAAAAATCTGAAGTTCTCAAACTGTGCTCCACAGAGCAGTGGCTGGTGATCTGTGGAGCCAGGGCAAGTCGCCTGGTGTTGGCTGTCCTCATAGCCAACTGCTAAACTGTATTAAAAGAAGACAAAAATACCTAAATGCATTCCTTAATGTCACCATTTCCTGAGTGCATAAATGTCATCACAGTTGTTTATGGGCTATCTGCTAAATATTTGAACTAGCATCTGTCATCTGAGGTTCACAAAATACTTTATAAACAAACAAACACTCCCCATTTTCTAGAAAGGGAAGAAATGGAGGCACAGAGAGCTTGTGTGACTTGCCCAGGGTCTGTGGCAGAGTCACGAATGGAACTCTATTTTCCTAATTCCTAAGAGATTTTTGATCTAACCATTAGACCACACTGTCTCCTGCATACTAACCCTGCTCCCTTGCCTGAAAAGCCTGTCCTGAGAATTTAATGGCCAGAGGGAGGCTTTGGAGTTCTGTTCCATAGGTTAGCTGGATGATGACAGAATAATCCAATAAGGACCCTAATGAAACTGCAGAAAAACCTGAGAGTCTCTGGATTAAGTTTAGAAGTGTGAACAACAAGGGTGATGTCATGGTGGGAGTCTGCTGATGAAGTGGATGAGGCTTTCCTCAGGCAACTAACAGAAATTACTAGACCACAGACCCTGGTTCTCATGGGGGACTTTAATCACCACGATATCTGCTGGGAGAGCAATACAGCGGTGCACAGACAATCCAGGAAGTTTTTAGAAAGTGTAGGGGACAATTTCCTGATGTAAGTGCTGGAGGAACCAACTAGGGGCAGAGCTCTTCTTGACCTGCTGCTCACAAACAGGGAAGAATTAGTAGGGGCAGGGGCGGCAGCTTATATGGGCTCAAGGTGCTCAAGCACCAGGAATATTCAAGGCTGCGGGCTGTGCTCCACCAATATTTGGAGCTGGGTTTCTGCCCTGCCCTCACCTCGGAGCTTCCCTGCCTGAAAGAAAACAGCCAGTGCCTCTCTCCTTTGTTTGTGCTGCTTTTGCCTAAGGCTATAGAGATCAGTGGCAGGCACAAACCTGCCGCCTATGAGTAGGGGAAGCAAAAGTGGATGGGAACCTGGGAGGCAGTGACCATGAGATTGTCGAGTTCAGAATCCTAACAAAAGGAAGAAAGGAAAACAGCAGAATACGGACCCTGGACTTCAGAAAAGCAGACTTTGACTCCCTCAGGGAACCTGGGGGAAAAACATGAGGGGGAAAGGAGCCCAGGAGAGCTGGCTGTATTTTAAAGAATCCTGATTGAGGTTGCAGGAACAAACCATCAGGTAGAAAGAATAGTAAATATGGCAGGCGACCAGCTTAGCTTAACAGTGAAATCCTTGCTGATATTAAACACAAAAAAGAAGCTTACAAGAAATGGAAGCTTGGACAAATGAGTGTAAAAATATTGTTCAGGCATGCAGGAGTGAAATCAGGAAGGCCAAATCACAATTGGAGTTGCAGCTAGCAAAGGATGTTAAGAGTAACAAGAAGGGTTTCTACAGGTATGTTAGCAACAAGAAGAAGGTAAGGGAAAGTGTGGGCCCCTTACTGAATGGGGAAGGCAACCTAGTGACAGAGGATGTGGAAAAAGCTAATGTACTCAATGATTTTTTTGCCTCTGTCTTCACGAACAAGGTCAGCTCCCAGACTGCTGCACTGTGCAGCACAGTTTGGGGAGGAGGTGACCAGCCCTCCGTGGAGAAAGAAGTGGTTCAGGACTATTTAGAAAAGATGGATGAGAACAAGTCCATGGGGTCAGATGCATTGCACGAGGGTGCTAAAGGAGTTGGCTGATGTGATTGCACAGCCATTGGCCATTATCTTTGAAAACTCATGGCGATTGGGGGAGGTCCCGGATGACTTGAAAAAGGCAAATGTAGTACCCATCTTTAAAAAAGGGAAGGAGGAGGATCTGGGAAACTACAGGCCAGTCAGCCTCACCTCAGTCCCTGGAAAAATCATGGAGCAGGTCCTCAAGGAATCAATTCTGAAGCACTTCGAGGAGAGGAAAGTGATCAGGAACAGTCAGCATGGATTCACCAAGGGCAAGTCACGCCTGACTAACTTAATTGCCTTCTATGATGAGATAACTGGCTCTGTGAATGAGGAGAGAGCAGTGGACATGTTATTCCTTGACTTTAGCAAAGCTTTTGATACAGCCTCCCACAGTATTCTTGCTGGCAAGTTAAAGAAGTATGGGCTGGATGAATGGACTATAAGGTGGATAGAAATCTGGCTAGATCATCGGGCTCAACGGGTAGCGATCAATGGCTCCATGTCTAATTGGCAGCCGGTATCAAGCGGAGTGCCCCAGGGGTCGGTCCTGGGGCCAGTTTTGTTCAATATCTTCATTAATGATCTGGAGGATGGCATGGATTGTACCCTCAGCAAGTTTGCAGATGACACTAAACTGGGAGGAATGGTAGATACACTGGAGGGTAGGGATATGATACAGAGGGACCTAGACAAATTAGAGGATTGGGCCAAAAGAAATCTGATGAGGTTCAATAAGGACAAGTGCAGAGCCTTGCACTTAGGACTGAAGAATCCCATGCACTGCTACAGACTAGGGACCAAGTGGCTAAGCAGCAGTTCTGCAGAAAAGGACCTAGGGGTTACAGTGGACGAGAAGCTGGATGAGTCAACAGTATCCCCTTGTTGCCAAGACGACTAACAGCATTTGGGGCTGTATAAGTAGGAGCATTGCCAGCAGACCGAGGGACGTGATCATTCTCCCCTATTTGGCATTAGTGAGGCCTCATCAGGAGTATTGTGTCCAGTTTTGGGCCCCACACTACAAGAAGGATGTAGAAAAATTGGAAAGAGTCCAGCGGAGGGCAATAAAAATTATTAGGGGCCTGGAGCACATGACTTATGAGGAGAGGCTGAGGGAACTGGGATTATTTAGTCTGCAGAAGAGAAGAATGAGGTTCCAAAGAGGATGGAGCTAGACTGTTTTTAGTGGTAGCAGATGACAACAAGAAGTAATAGTTTCAAGTTTAGTGGGGGAGGTTTAGGTTGGATATTAGGAAAAACTTTTTCACTAGGAGGGTGGTGAAGCACTGGAATGGGTTACCTAGGGAGGTGGTGGACTCTCCTTCCTTAGAGGTTTTTAAGGTCAGGCTTGACAAAGCCCTGGCTGGGATGATTTAGTTGGGGATTGGTCCTGCTTTGAGCAGCGGTTTGGACTAGATGACCTCCTGAGGTCCCTTCCAACCCTGATATTGTATGATTCTATGGTGTTAAAAGGTAATGACAGTTTCCAGAAATTCGGGATGAACGAAGTGAATAAATTTAAGTGTGAAATGTGGGAAACCAAGACGTCTTTTGCGCCCCCCTGGGTAGCTGTTACTGATATGGAAAATTTTGAGCTGATGTATTCTGTTTCCTAGGGACCGCACTGAAAACGTTGCATTTGCCATCATTAACTGAAAATAGGGGTGTCGCAATCTGTTGCACAGTTATGGCTATGTATGGCCACTTGTTGGTCCATGGCCATCTTGTCCTGTTAAAAGGACAAGGCAGCCTCCATCTTGGACCAAGTTCTTGTTGTATAGGAGAGGGCAGAGACTCAATCCTGCCCAGCAACACTGGCTGTGTATGCTCTCCTGGGTTTTTGTTTTTTCTCTCTCTCCTGCTGGGCCATCTAAAGGTCAGGCTAGTTCTGTGTGTGAAGGCCTGATTCTGCCCAGCAACCTGTTTTTTTTGGGTCGGTCGTCTGGAGGTCAGGTTAATTCTGCCCAGAGACTCACTTTCCCGCTCTTTTTGGACCCAGTCATCTAAGGGTCAAGTTTGTTTACTTGTCAACTCCAGTGTGCCGTGTGCAAATCCTTCCGACGTGGGGTGGCAACAGCTCGAAGCCTGAAGGGAGGAGGGACCAGGGAGCCAATCAGATGCTGACACGAGGGAGTGAGACCCTTCTATAAAACTAGGTTTCCCCCCAAAAATTTGTGTGGAGCATCCGCGTGTTAGCTGAAGGACCTGATCACTCGTTCGGCCAGGGTCTCCTCCCGGTAAAGCGCGCTCGTGTCGTATCGTTTGGATTCGTTGTCGTTTGGACCCGATCCCTGTCAGCTCGTCATGCTTCTGGTGTCTGTTCTGCTGGTCAGCTGCGCCTGGAGTGTGGTATTTGCTTTTTGATATCTGACAGTTAGCTTAGCTAGCCTCTTATTTTTTCCCCTCCCTAACTTGGTACCAAATATCTACTCAGGATATCAGGATTGTATTAGTGAGCTCAGAATTGCACAATTGTTTAGCTAGCTTGTATAATTGTTCTATTAGTTATTGAATTGTTAATTGCAAACTGTTTATGTGAATGAATCACTGCTCTGTCTGTGTCCAGTGTGTGTGTTTAAACTTGGGAGCTGCCTCTACTTAGAGGGTAGCTGACCAAGGGGGTCCAGTCCCCGCGGTCTGAGTGAGTGGAATCTGCCCAGCTGCAGCCGCACCACACTCTGGATTTATCCTCTGTGTGAACGCAAGGGTGGCTGAGGCAGTGGCCCGTGGGTCTCTTTTCTGTGTTGCACCGGGCATCGCCCTGACGAACCCGATTCCTACCTTGAGAGATTGGTGTGCCTGTCTATTTGGTGGTGTGGCGAGCAGTATACAGTACAGTGTTATTGGTTTGAATTTGCTTGCATTGTTTATCTGAGTCCCAGTTGGAAATTGCCTCCTCCCCCGGCCCAAGGTGTAAAGAAATCCCTAAATAAACGCAGCCACTTGGCTTTTCAGTGTTACCCTGGTCCTGCCTGTCTTTTCCTCACTCAATACCAAGCTTGAACGAACCCCCAGCTAATTCAGACAAGGGGAAGGACTGTGTAACAGGCGGGTCCGGGGCTCAACCCTCTGAGGGGAGGAGGGGAGCCACACCGGCCCGCTTGTCTCACGGGGGTTCTGTCCTGTCTCTTTAAGGCTAGGACAGGCCCAGGCCCCCTGGTGCAGGGGCTGGGCGACAAACAGTCTAGATAGGTCTCAGGCCTTTGGTAGCAGGCTGAGCCAGTAGCAAGCAGTACAGGGGCTCAGGCCTCTTGTGGCAGGCTGAGCCAGTAGCAAGCAGTACAGGGGCTCAGGCCTCTTGTGGCAGGCTGAGCCAGTAGCAAGCAGTACAGGGGCTCAGGCCTCTTGTGGCAGGCTGAGCCAGTAGCAAACAGTACAGGGGCTCAGGCCTTTGGTAGCAGGCTGAGCCAGTAGCAAACAGTACAGGGGCTCAGGCCTCTTGTGGCAGGCGGAGCCAGTAGGTAGAGGGGGACGACTGCCACCCGTGAGTGGGGTGGCAGGGGGGGACACAGGCCCACCCACTCCACTGTGTCCCGGCCCGGGGCCCTAGGCAGCGGTCCTCGCCGCTGCCGGTCAGTGGGGATCCTGACCGCAACACACTGACATGGGTTCAGTCTGGTCAGCAGCCTGACTGAGGTCAGCTGCCCCCGGGCCACTTCCACTATCCCCCTCTTGTCCTACCTGGTCCACGGCGTCTCACCCCGGGAAGTCCCACTGCATGGGCTCGTCCCAACCCGGGCTGGGGGGTAGGTCTGGTAGGTCCTTAGGGAAGTCCGGCCAATCCTGCCCTGGGGGCTCCTCGGGGTAACAGCACGGCAGCTGGGGCGCTCCCCCGGGCTCCTCGTCATAGGTGGTGCGGGGGAGTTCCGGCTGGTCTTCCCAGGAGCGAGGTAGGGTGCTCTCCGTCCAGTCCAGGCAGTCGCTCGGGGCTCCAGTGGTTCCTCCGGTAGGAGCTCCCTCAGGCAGGTCTGCTCTCCCCGGTGGCTGAGAGCTGACTGAGCTGGGAGGCCCGGCTTTTATTCTTCCGGGTCGCCGCCTGACCCTCTGAGGGGCGGGCTCACCATGCTGTAGCCCCGCCCCTTCCTGTGTCCGGGGCTCAACCCTCTCCGGGGAGGAGGGGAGCCACACCGGCCCGCTACAGACTGAAATAAAATTAACTAAATTGGTAAGAAATAGGGTGGCAACAGCAGAAGTTAACATTAAGATGCATAAATTAACAATTGAATACATACTAAAAGAGATGAGATAACTGTGTACAGTTTAATAGTTTTGGTAATCTGGTATATGTAAAATGTTGGCACTCAGCCAAGATGAATGCGTTAGTAGTTTCAGTTTTAGCCTATGGCTAGTATGCTGGTAGGCAGAGAAGTGTGGACTGATGTCAGGTAAAGGTCACTCCAACACTGCAGGGAGGGGCTGGTCAGGCATGCTCAGTGCAAAACTAGGTTAAGGTTACCAGACCAAAATAGTAACAGACTAAAATACTAAGACTTGTTTGACAGTTAAATTTAGCAGTTGTGATTGGTCTATAAGGATGGCCCCGTCAGAGAGGGTTTAAAGATAACTGGAGGATAGAGTATGAGAACTGGGAAACAAGCCAATCAGAACAGGTCAAAAACTGTATAAAAGGACAGAAGGCAGCAGGTAAAAGTCAGTAGGTCAATCGGATGGTCGGGAGCAGGAGAAGAAGACTGAAGGATCAGAAGAAGAGAAGATCGGGGCTAGAACTCCGTGTTGGGTTTTTGTGGTGGAACAAGCAGCCACCACAAGCAGCAGCTGTAACAGCAGTTACAGGATAGCAGCAGCAGTGTTGCTGTGACAGAGCAGAAGGTCCCCGATAGAACAGAAGGAAAGAAGCCTACGGGATCAGCGTGCCAGCTATAGTATAGAAATAGGGTTAATGAATGTGTATGCTTGGGATAATAAAGAGGGATGTCTGTGCTGTGTATGTCTGTTACTATGTATAAAGTTTGACATTTATTAAGCTTCCCGTCAGTGTCCTGCATATGACTGATCACCATGTGTAGAACTTAATCACTTAAGCCATTCCAACTGTATGACATTATGGTCTTGGGAACTTTAACTTGTATACCTGTGCTAAGGGATTTGTTTATGTTTTAATTTAGGATTAGATTAATTGTATTAGGAAAGATTGATTACACTAAATAAAGAAAATTCTTTTGTTTTGGACAGAGCTGTCCCTTGGGTAGGGCAGATCAGGGTGATTGCTCTGGGTCCTGCGCTTTGAGGGGCCCCGTGGGCTGGTGCGATTGGCTGTCACAGTCGGTCCTGGAAGAGATGAATCTGTCACTTCCACACTGTGCCCCCCCCACCCCCCCCCGCTCTGGGCCCCGGGCTTTGGGGGGCCCTGTGGGCTGGTGTGATTGGCCGGTGCGGTCGGTCCCAGAAGAGATGAATCCGTCACTTCTGCCCCGGGCCCTGCACCCTCCTAGGGATGGCCTTGATTTTGGAAAAGTACTGCCTGGGTGTCAATCCTTTGAGCAGACGACTGTATCTGTGTCCTCCCTAGGGTGACAGGTCTAAGCTATACTGGTAAGTTTTTCCTAAATGTGTTTCCTGTAAAACCCTGACAATTTCTCTGGTGTGGCCCCCTTTAACCTTGCAAAAACAGATCAATGAGTAAAGTAAAGGGAACCTCTGGTAAGCCCAGGAAGGCGCAATAGATGGGTCTCTTTTTAGGGGTAACATTACAGCTTGTCAAGGAGCTGTTCAGGAACATCTGCCTAGAGGATGCAGAAAGTAACAAAATAATTTCAAGGGAGAAGCATCCAACCACATTAACACAGTCCCAGCAGAAACTTCTTGTACAGAACTGTGCCATAATAAGAAAACTCCATTTATTATGATTACATTTATTGAATGCTGACAATAAGTGTAGCTCTTAAGAATGTAAGTAATCCCATCCCCATTCAACAAAATGCTTAAGCAATATTACTCATGTGCTTCCATCCATCCAAGTACTTCAGCCCTCATCACCGTAGTATATGTTCCCCTCTCACTCCTTAATGGATAAGCACGTGCTTAAGTACCTTGCTGAATCACAGCATTAGAGAAGAGAGGAGCTGTAGCGATCAGCTGACCAGGATCACTTAAACCTTAGTTCTCTAAGAATATTATTACTTTTACATTTGTTGTACTACAGAGCAAAATGTTCACAAAGTGCATATTTGATATTAAGTGTATGTGTACAAACACACACATCCACACACCATAATACACCCATTAGGGTCTTTTTGTTATATAGGCTCCTATTACCCCCCACCCCCATCCCGATTTTTCACACTTGCTGTCTGGACACCCTAACACCCATATATATACACAAAACCTAATTAACATAGAATAATCATCCTAATGTTTTCACAGCCTTTATCCGAAGATAAAGCACTGCAAATCTAAAACACTGATAGGTTGGTGAAGGATAACACTAAAAAGAGTTATTTCTTTTTTGTTTAGGGAAAAAAGAGGAGGGCAGTGCCTGTCACAATTTATCTTGTGAGCCCTGGGTATTTGTGGAGCTTCTTTCCTCAAAATTCAGTTTCATGTGACATGGGACTTTTACTGCTGAACTAGCTGGAATTGAAAAACAACCACATTCATTCCAAATATTGTTCTGATATCTATGTAACTGAGGTCCTACAGCAATAGGATGTGCATGTGTGGCTGCAGAATTGCTCTCAATTCATTACAGAGTAATTGAATTTATAAGTGAGAATGCCAGCTAGTAATTCAATTTGGCAATAATTCAGATTGTGGTAAAGAAGCTGAAAAATACAAATAAAATTGCTATTTATATTTTTAAACTACATAATGGATGTTGCATTCAGTGCTACTTATAGTGAATAAGCTACTTATTTAGAACATGTATTGGACTTTGTATTCATTTTAAGGTTGCAGTCTTTTCTCTTTACTATTACTATTTATACCAAAGTCTTTTCAGAATATCTCCCCCCTAAAAATAGGGTATTTTTAGCATGGGTTACAAGTTACAAACAAAAGAAGTTGCTATAGAAACAGAGAAGGCAGTTTTTAGAATGAAAATGCTGGAAAAAATGTTGTTCGCCATTTATCAGTTGCAGTCCGGAAAATAAGGTCACTATGTATGGTGTGCTCTGCTTTTCTTACTGTGGTTGTGGCTTCTTCAATGTTTGTCTTTATATACTAATGTTTAGGTGAATATTAGGACTTATACAAATGAAGGCTATTAGCATTGGTTAGAGACAGATAGATGGGTGTTCTGCAAGCTTCCTCATACAGCTCAGCCAAAACAGTTCAACTAAGCCTATGTCTCTACACTAGAAACACTACGGCTGTACAGCTGCAGCGCTGCCGCTGTGGGCTAGTCTACACTGGCAATGCTAAAGCGCTGCCACGGCAATGCTTTAATGTGGCTTGTGTGGTCTCGGCAGAGCGCTGGGAGAGAGCTCTAAATAAACCACCTCCACGAGGGGCGTCGCTACCAGCGCTGGTGCACTGTCTACCCTGGCGCTTTGCAGCACTGAAACTTACTGCACTCAGGGGTGTGTTTTTTCACACCCCTGAGCAAGAAAGTTGCAGCGCTGTAAATTGCCAGTGTAGAAAGCCCTATACAGCCATAGAAGGGATTCGCCCATTTCTGTAGTAAATCCACCTCTCTAAGAGGCAGTAGCTAGGCTGATGGAAGAATTCTTCTGTCAACCTAGTGCTGTCTACACTGGGGGTTATGGTTTAACTAAGTCTGTAAAGGGTGTGAAAAATCCCTGAACAATGTAGCTCGGTCAATCTAACTTTCTAGTGTCGACCTGCCCTAATTATGTCTATACTGCAATCAGAGGTGTGATTGCAGCTTGGGTGGGCACACTCACACTAGCTGCCATCTAGGTAGCATAGAGGTACCCTTAGGCTAATATTATAATGTGGATCTATTCTAATTTTTTAAAAAGCACTTAATTTTGTTATCTTCACTATAAAAACAAAATTCGTACTCTATCACACTGAAACCGAATACAGGTGATTTCCAGTCATATGGTCCCTGTTTTTTCTGAACTGTGTCTTTTAAATGCTGTGTAAACTATGAGTATTATCTATAGAGTCTAATATGGATAAAGTGTTATATAATTTTAAGCCACTGGAAAGCAGACTCAAAGCCTAATGTAAGAGCATGGATTACAGAAACAGATTCATAGGAAAGAATAATATATAGATACCATTTAATGCAAGCATTAGATGGTATCAAAGACTGATGGGAGTTTCATATGCAGGGCATCTGCAAGATCAGCTTTAAATATGTCTTTTTTTTTTTTTACTTCTTCTGCTCTTGTTCTAAGTTCATTTCCCTTCATAATCACTGTGCAGTGTACTTTTACACTGACAATACATTCAAACAAACAACAAAACAAAATTGCTCTCTAATTCTAACAGTTGCGCTCATATTTCTAGAGAGTTTCAGCTCTGGTGGAGTTTTTAACGGTTCCATTCTTCCATTCAGAGTATTGTTTTCAGTTGTTTTACTCCTGGCACCATGTGGTGTTCACTAATCACTCAGTACTTAAGATACTGCCAGAGCTCTGCCTTATTCTAAGTCCAGTTCCAACTAGCTATATGTAACAAGAGCTTCACAGTGCCATGCCCAGACTGTATGGGCAGCGCTGCCCATAGAGACATAGCCCTCAGTAACACAATGGCGAAGTTTCTCATTCTTTTCACCCATCTTAAAACCTGACAAATTTTCCCCAGGAGTTCAGTATTGTCATCACAAGGGACTCCTCTAGATTTGTATGTGGTTTTGATGGGGTTACTCTCATCAATCTGACCTATATTAAAATTATAGTGGGAGACATCTGACAGGGCCACGGGGCCCAATTCAGGACAGCAATTAAACTTGTGGCTAATTTTAAATAAGTGCTTAAGTCCCATGACTTCATTTGGGACTTAAGCACATGCTTAGTGCTGTCCTGTATAGTGATACTTCAATGAACTAGGGCCATAATCTGTCTTGCTGCTGTTCTTGAAACTCTAATTACATGGTCAAATATTTCCTTTACTATATGCACAAATAGATTTAAAAGAGCTTGTGAAGAACAATAGATCAAGAAGGGTCAAGCTAGTTATTTGATCATAGGAAAGTTTGAAGCTGAAACAGAGCAAGATTTACTAGATACTCCTGGCCAAATTCTGTTCTGAGAAGCACTGAGTGCATCACTATCTCACTCTACAGGACTGCGCCACTGTAAATGGAAGCAGAATCTGGGTCATAGACTTTTTAGGAATTGGTTGTATTTTCTGATGTCACAATTCCAATAGAGAGGAAGGAAGGGCAGGAGAAGAGGGAGAAAAAAACAAGAAAGGGATTAGCAAGATTGGCCGACTTTTAGAGAGACAGGTTGGCTGAGGTAATATCTTTTAATGGACCAACTTCTGTTGGTGAGAGAGACAAACTTTTGAGCCACACAGACAGGGCCGCCCGGGGCGGGGGGGGGGGGGGGGGCAAGTGGGGCAATTTGCCCCAGGCCCCTAGGGGCCCCCATGAGAATACAGTATTCTATAGTATTGCAACTTTTTTTAATGGAAGGGGCCCCCGAAATTGCTTTGCCCCAGGCCCCCTGAAGCCTCTGGGCAGCCCTGCACACAGAGCTCTTCTTCAAGTTTGGGAAAAGGTACGACTATTCTGGGACTGATCTGGCTACAACTACATACAACAATGGCCGACTTTTAATTGGACAAGACAACAAAAGAGGGAGAATGGACCAAGCCCCTTCCCCTCATGCTTAACAAATGTAGCATTCACTCTGACACTAAAAGCAACATTTTTAAAAGGATAGCTAGGTGAACTGAAGCAGGTTTTACAAACCCGATGAGGTCTTTGAAGTGGGAAGCCTGCATTGTAGGCTGGGTAGATAGCAAATGTGTATGAATGAGTTTTACAAGCTGCAAGTGCTGTAGCTTGTAAGCAATGTCAGAGTGGAGCAGTCAAACCCTACTGGACACATTAGATTTCTTTTTTTTCCCTCCTTCTTTTCTGTCTTGAAGTATTTCAGTGACAACTATATTAAAAACACTGCAGTTCACCTCTCAGTAGAATAAGCTTTCATGAGGATTTTCTTAAAATGACCCAATATCTGATCTGAAAGACAGCTCCTCCACTAACACGGTGCCTTCTAGCACCATGCTGAAACATTCATTCAAATCTGACTAACAGGGAATAGTGCTCGCTACCGAATCAGCAACACCACTTCCTCCAGCACATTGGATTTTTTTAAAAAAGAGGCCACAGAGCCAAGTATAGAGCAGGTTTGTTAGATGCAGTTTAACTCATAAAATCAGATGAGATCACATCATTTGGTGCTATGACTGCAGCTCCTACTCATAAACAACATGCATTTGTCTCTGTGGTGACGTATTATGCATCCTCTTTGGTGGGAAAATGGTCAGGGCTAATGTACTCAACATTTTATCCATGCTACTCATGTGGGGCAGTGCTAACTGCCTGTTTGTCAGCTTTCTCTGAGCTGGTCTTGCTGATTGGCTATTGTCTGAAAATCAGGCAGCAGTTAGCGTTCTGATTAACACAAAGATTTATAATTGCCACTTCCCTTGAAATTGTTAGGAGGTAAGAACACAGATGGAGGTTTTACAACAACCTCCTTTTCAGGGGCTAATTGGAATACTAAATGGAGAAAAAACAGATTAATGCATTGGATTTTGACCCTTGAAGTACTTGTGGGCCCACACAGGAAGGCAGACCCACTCATAAGTGAGTCCAAGTTCCCACTCTCCTGGATAGACAGGAGCTGAAAAGGGACTTGATGTTGGTCTTTTCTGGTTGCATTAAGAATGAGTCAGCTTGCAACATTTAGGGAGCTTTTCACTCATTTTAAGTTGAAGCTGATGTCTGGTGAGATTGTGTTTGTGTTTTTGAGATGGGCAAGTTGCAATTATTACATGTTCATATAGCCCTAGGCCAGATGCTGTATAACAGTGGATGGGAGGCTAAATCTGTGCTTTCTGTAAAATATCACTACTGCTCTTTCTCTCTCTGTTTTTTCTTTAATGAGGCATGCACATAGCACTGGGCTGCACACTGCACGCCAGAGAACAGACTGCAGAGCTTTGAAACATAAATGTAGTTTCTTCCTTCTCTCCCTGGAATTTTCTCATTTCTATTTGTTTTCGTTAGCAGAAATGAAAACAAATGAAGGCATGCAATCCTCAATGGGGAAGAACTGCTGCAAGCCCAATGGTTAATATCTTGAGCATTTTATTACTTCTATAGTACTAGCTGTCTGAGCAAAGTTTGACTAGCTCTAGACTTGCAGGGAGCCCAGAGGGGCATTGTTTTAAATTATGCCACAATGGGAAGCTCCTGGGCAATCAAATCCAGAGAAAATGTCAGATTATTTTCAATCACATGGCTGTATTGCTGAGTGAAAGCTATCACAGCTCTCCTCCCCTTCAGTTGCCTTTTTTGTCCCAACCAACTCACTACCCAACCTCGTTTTAGAGTCCAGATGTCTGTTTACGTGAACTCATTGGGTCAGAAGCTCAGCTAATAAAAAGTGGCATAGCTCCATTGTCGTTAAGGCATTATGACAATTGACATCATCTGAGAATCTGGTGCCATATTTTGTATTAGTTCTATTGCAGCAAGAACTGGAGTCTCTCCAACAGTCTCTAAATTCATTTATGTTCTTTGTCCAATCCTGTTGAATACACTAAATTTGATCCCTTCTTCTGTTAACCCAACTGCCTTTTTCAGTGATCCCATTTACCGAATGCCACTTATCCTCCAAATTACAGTAAGATAGAGAAGAGCACCTCAATACGTTGGACATCACTTATTTCACATGCAAAGGGTTCTGATTTTTGTGCATGTCACTGCAATTGTATTTGTATTTCTTACACATAACTATATTTATTGCTCATATTTTTGTGGGCCTGTCTAAATGTCTTGGGTGAGCAATTTATGGGGCTGAAATAACAAGAGACTTATTTTTATGCTATTTCAGTTCCTGGTTGGTGAAAGAAGCATGAGAAGAGCAGCTCTTGCATTATTTCAGCACCGTAAATGACTCTCTGAGGCATTAAAAAAAGCCCAGGAAGAACAAATCCAAAGAGTAAGGTAGGTAGGTTTATTGGAGTTTACCCTAATACACAGATTGTTTTGAAAGTAAACACAACAAGGATCTCTCTCTCTCTCCCCCTTCCTCTTCCCATCTCCAGTAAGGAAAGAAAAGAAAACAGGCAACTCAATGACTGGGGAGAGGAGATGGAATGTAAAGGTCCAGATTGGAGCTGGTCATCCTTTTTCATTCAAAAAAGATTTTTTTAAAATGGCCTCTTTTCAAAACTGGAAAATTTCACAAAAAGCTTCCGGTTTTTCAAAATCTTCTGGTTTTCCACTGAAAATGGAAATGTCAATAGTTTGAAATTTTGGGGATTTGAAATGTAAAAAAATCTCTTGCAAAAAATGTAAAAAAAAAATCAGTATTGAAATAAAGTGATGTTAACATTTCATTTTTTTTCCTTCACAAAACCTATTTTCTTTGTTTGCCAACCAACTCCATTTCAGCTCCTCAGCATGCATAAACTGGTATACTTCTCCCCCTGCACCAGCTGAAAGCCTGGCACATCATTTTTTGTTCTGAAGCGATACCTTGTAAGGAATAAAACATGCAGAAAAAATTGTAGCAACTCCTTTACTTTTTCTCAGCTCTTGCTCTTTGAGGCATAATTACAAAGGGCAACAGTTCCTTTTTTGCAGAAACGGTCAGAAATACACTAACAATTATAAGAAGTTGGCATAATATGTTGCCAGTAGATCCACAGAAAACCAAGCTGTGGCAACTCCAAGGGTGGGTTGGGGAGTAGGTGGTGGCTACATTAAACCCATTGTAGAGGATGAAACTTGCTGACCCTGTCAGAGACCATGTAGTTTTACATTTCTTTGCACGTTCCCACAGAGTAGGGGCCAGAGTGTACAACAGTATTTAGTGACAGTTTTTCAATACCCTTGCTTCTTGAAATGTAGCTAGGGTGACCAGACAGCGAGTTTGAAAAATTGGGACAGGGGGTGAGGGGTAATAGGAGCCTATATTAGAAAAAGATCCCAAAATCGGGACTGTCCCTATAAGATCGGGACATCTGGTCACCCTAAATGTAGCCCCTCCACCCCCGCAATTGTTTGCTAATGACCCTTATATACCTGGACATCCATTGACATATTTATGTTATGCCATACCCAAATGCAGATGTTTTTCTGTTGTACATTAAATTTTGATTCCAGGGCATCATCATTATCACTTTGTCTCTTTCCTGACTATTCCCACACTTGCACAGACTCCCATTTTTGTACGGTATTTTGTAGGTCTTCTGCATGGTACTTTTTCCTTAGTAAACAGTGAGGCATCATGCAAAGATAGAGGTTTCGGCTATTGCTTGAGCTCAGAGGTTTTGTATTAAGATACCATTTCCTGCACCCCATGGCCCTAAAACTAGATTTGAATCTCTGTGCCCCTGGATCAATTGGGCCAGTATCTTCCTTGAATCATTTCCCTGCTTGTAACACTAGGTCACAGTGCACAAAGAAGATTCACATACAGTAAAGACCTGATTCTGTGCAGACCTGGCTGTGTCTGGTTCCAGCCAGCCAGCTCGAAGTAGTTCCCCTTTCTTTGACCTCTTGTAAAGCAGCAAGCAATTCAGTGCTCCAATTGTAAGAGCTTTCTTTTGTGGTGGTGGTATTTTTGCAGCCAGGAGTTAAAAATTACAACACCTACCAGTACATTTTAGCTATCTCCAGGATAACAATAGGTTATCTGAATGACATTTATCTCTGAAAAGAATTTCCATTGATCCAACATGTAAGCTTTAAATAACAGAACACTGAAAAGAACAGGGTTCAGACACAAAATTGTTCCTATTACGGAAAAGGCTGGAGTAGAAAAATGTTAGAAAAAGGGCATGATATTCTAATATTACCAATTTACTTACAATGCCTTGTCAAACAACTATAAGCCATTGTCAGAGGGACAGGAATGCAAAAGGAAGAGCTATGTACTGCTGAGTTTGTGGCAGACAGGGGAGTAGAGCTGGGTGGGAACCAGCTTTTTTGTTTCAAAATCTGCATCCATCATGATGTTGAATTGATGGGGAGAAAATAAAATTCCTGTTGAATAGATGCAGAAGTAGACTTCTCTGTGAAAGAACTAGTCATTTCCCTTTGAGACCTTCTTTGTTTCAAAAGGCAGTTTCATTTATGTCCTTCTTCAACAACTGGTTGATGTCCCACCCAGCAACATCCTTTACAAGAAACTGTAAAACCTTTCATAAAGCGTCATGAGGCTCTTGTGTAAATTCAATGAAAAAAATAAAAATAAACCTATGTTAGTTTTTTGACTCTTGAATTTTATGCACTTAAATTCTCCCCCTTAAGTTTCCCAAAACAACCTTCACCAGCCACATTTGCATATACATAGTAATTTTGGATGACTATTTTTGTAAAAGGTTGCAGCAGCAGGATTGAGTCTGACCTGATTCTTACTCTAAGGGTATGTCTACACTGTAGTGTAAGCCCAGGGTTAGTAGCACTCAAGTTAGCACACCCTGGGTTTGTTAACCTAGGGCTTGAGCATCTACACTCATTTGTAACCCAGGATAGGAACTGTTGAACCCTGGGTCACAACCTGGAACTCCCGGGTTCCTTCTGCATTATGCAGGCCCAAATCCAACCACCCATATCCCAGACTTCCTAGCACCATCCCAACATGTGGCTGCTCTAGCCCTTTGTTTGTGGTGCAATGTGGGAAAACTTGACTGTCCAAACAACTTGACTGTCCAGAGGACAAAGGAAGTCAGTCTGTGGGATTGTGGGATACTTTTGGTGGACTTCCAGAGCATGAGTCCAGTGGGACTGGGTCTACACTGCAAAGCCATAGGGCTTAAAGCTTGGGTCCTGGCTTGATTCAGGCTTGGACACTTCACCCCTGTGCGGTCCTGGGATCCTGGATCCAAGCCCTGGTTAGAGCAATTTGTCTGTAGACAGAAGAGGGATTAGGGTTGAGCCTGAGTTCAAACTCTGGGCTTCTATTGCAATGTAGATACTCTAAAGGATCTGGGTATTAATAAAGGTGAAAAGAGAAAAACTTCATTCCAGTCTAATTCCAGTTTTAGAGTCCTAACGAGAATCAAAACACTGGGGGGCTCTGAAGAATGTTATGGTTCCCAGAAGATTTAGAGGGTTTGGTGATGTCGGAGGCATCTATATAGCATATCAGTGTTGGGGTCATTTTCAAAGGCAACAAGGGGCTCTGATCCTAGCTTTGAATGTATTTCTGTTCCTGGTCAACACAAGCTGTATCATGATCTGGTGATCATGGCCTGAAAGTGACTAAAGTATCATACAACACTCTACCCTAGCAATGACATCCGATGAAGTGGGCTGTAGCCCACGAAAGCTTATGCTCAAATAAATTTTTTAGTCTCTAAGGTGCCACAAGTACTCCTGTTCTTTTTGCAGATACAGACTAACACGGCTGCTACTCTGAAACCTGACATTAATAGAGTATCACTAAAATAAGCGGATATAAGTTTTTGCCCAGTTACTTCCTCACTTTATGACTCTCAAAGTCGCAAGCTGTTTAATGCCTTTTGGAATGAAATAGCTCACTACAACTGATGAACTAAGGAGTATCCTGATCCATTCATTTTCTTTGGAGCAATTATGTGAGGGTACTGCACTTCATAAGAAAGAAAAGGCACTGCGTGAAAGATAGGTTAAATAGGGAAATCTAGGGTAAATAGAAAGAGACCCCGCTCTCTTATTACAGATATATTTTCTTCTTTTACACGAGGACTCATTTGCAAATATCTATTGATGCCTGTCCATTGTTCGGGAACTTGGGCAGATTTAAAGTCTTAGTCCCGAACTGCAACAGTGCAGATGTACCCATTTCCCTACATACCAATATCCCAATCACATGCAGCCTGATGAACACACAAAATCTTATCACAATAAAATCTCAGCAGAATATTGCATTCTATGAATGGGAAAATATCACAATTCATTACAATACAGACAAGATAAAGATTTCCTCTTTCATGTCTGCCACTATATGTGGGTATAAAATATTCTCTCCAGTATTAAAGAATTCTTCCTGGCTCACTTGATTCTGATAAAGCAGGTAGCATCATCTGCAAACGTTCAACCACTGATATTCATTCGTCCTTGCGTTTATTATATACACTGATTATCAAAGCAACACTTATATCCTCTTGGATGCTAAAAAGATGTGCCTTTGAGCTGAATGGTTTTCAACAGTTTTGTATGCTTTTAGGCAATATTTGGATGAACAGAAAAATTATGTTTATTCTTTCCTTAGGTTCCAGTGCAGGAAAATACTTAAGCATGTGCTTACATTTAATCATGTACTTAAATACCATTCACTTAATTTTGTGTGCTTAAGTTTAGCCATAGGCTTAAGCACCCTTCCTGAATAGGGATGCGTTCCTGTATCCTGGCCTTGGAGATAGGTGTCTAATTCTCATTTCACTCACACTGATGTAAATCAGGAACAAATCCAGTAAAGTCAATGGAGTTATACAAGCGAAATACCAGTATGAGATTTGATACGGGCCTATAATGGGTGCTAACTAGAGAACCCATATTCATATTCTTTTCTTTTATAAAGGAGGCACAAACATGGACGGCAGTTGAACAAGCCATTGGGGGAGGCTGGCCCCCAGGCCCGCGCCCTCTGCCCCTTCCCTTCCCTTCCATGGCTGCCAAAGCCCAGAGCACACCCCCTGCGTGCCCCCGACCCCAACACTCTGGGCAGGCAGCGCAGCTGGAACATCCCCAACTCTAGCGCCAGGCACACAGGTGACATGGCGTGGCCCCAGCCCCAACAATCCCAGCCCCGGGCCTTGTGAGCACTGGCCCTAGCCTGCCTGCCCCAGCCTCTTGGCCACAGAAGAGCACCAGGAAGGGAACTGGAAGCAGACAGCAGAGGGTCTGGGGATGGAGTGTGGGCAGGGCCATGTCAAGCTGTTTGGGGAGGCACAGCCTTCCCCAGCCCATGCTACTCACTGCCCCTGGGCACAAAGCAAGGACTCCACTCTGTCCCTTTATTTTTCATACTTTTTCTCAAACCTCTCCTTGGAATTGGCGAGAATCATCATAACAGTAATAAAGAAGGTAGCAGGTATGGGCATAGGCTGACTGTATATATTGACATTTTATTATTTATATCTGTATCCAAAACTTCAGCCCTAGCAATTACAGTAAATCAGGAGCCATATATACAGATAATGCACCAAGGGACATAGTTACACATCAGTGACCTGTTAAACTAGCACAAGGCAGTTTTCTTTACTTGGTGTGGTATCTCCCTACAGTGCTAAGTCATTACATTAAACCTCTTTCAGTCATTAGTGAGTATAGAAAGGGAGAGCACCGCTGGAGCCAATCCCCTTGTCCTTCATTGGAAGACAAAAATGTAATCAAAATGACAACTTTATTATGTATCCCATATCTCTATTACACCATCTCCTCTCCTGGAGGGACATTAAGGAATAAGAAAGAAATTAACCCATTTTATATGTGTAAAAAAGTCTGAATTTTAAACGGAATAAATTAAAATTAAGAAAATAGAAAGGGATAACTGTGACTATCAATCTTTCAGATATGAACTACGATGGTCAAGGGTCCTTAGGGGATAGTTTTCAGGGACAGCAGTTGCCAAAGTATTAAGATCCAGAAAACATATGCTCCATTATCCAATTAGCTTTGAAAAATATACCATTAATTGTATCAGAGACAATTCTGTAATTATTTATACATGGCCATATTGAAGGTGTGCACAGTGCTTTACTGACAAACTAAAGAACTAGTCCATGGCTTAAATTTACAATCTAAGTGTAGTCATAACATGACAAGTACTAACTACAAACAATGGGAGCTAGGAAGACAAGCATCACAACAATAAAATCATGCAACCGCCACTTTGTTTTGTTCTGCTGGAACCTTTAAAGTTCTGCATCTTTTAAAGGTGGATTTTTTTATAGGAGTAAATTCATTCTGGCAATATTTGTGTGTGTGCGTGTGTGTGTGACAGAGAGAGAGAGAGACCCCCAAAGTGAAAGAGGTCAGGCGGTGGGAGGTATGGGCCACAAGAGAATGCAGGGGAAGAGAGATAGGGATGGGGAAGAGAAGTAGTGTAAAGGCTAGAGGTGAGAAACAGGAAACATGATGAGAGAAGATAGCTAAATCTAAGTGACCTAGAAGTGGAGAGTAAGAGAGATCTTGGCCCAAACAGGTATGTAATAGTTGTGACACTAAGCACCCCTGTACTCACACCCTACATACTACAGCAATAATCTTTGTACAAAACATGACTTGTGAGGTGTAATTTGAAAAATAATAACTCACTGATCATTCATGGGAGTATGAGTGGGAGTTCTGTTGGAGGAGAAGCTATTTGTATTTGTATCTGTGGAGGCTGGTAGGGGCAGTGTGTTGGGACAGAAGCTGAGCCCTACGTAGTGGGTGGGGCTTCTCTGACTCGGGGTCCTATAAAGGTAGCCAGCCAGTCAGACAGAGGCATAGACAGCTGCAGCGGCACCAGAGCCAGCAAACAGAGCTGTAAACAAAGAAGTTTGAGTGGGAGTTTGAGGGAAGACTGAGAGGCGGGCAGACAGGCTACTGAAGGGAGTGTGCAGTGTTCTAGCAGTGTCTTGGTGCTTGTTGGGGGTTTGTTTTGCTGTGAGTGGTGGTATTTTGGTTTGGTTTGTGCTTCCCAGACTTACAGGAATTAGGTGGGAAGGCTGTGACAGATACAGAGGCAGCAGTGGTAGTGACCCAAGCAGTGGAAGACATAATGAAGATGACTGGATGTGGAAGCTGCGGCATGTACACGATCCTGCAGATGGTACCTGGAAAGAGTTTTGTCTGCATGAAATGCTGCCTGATAGAGCTGATGGAAGAAAAGATCCAAGGATTGGAGATGCAGGTGGAAACTCTGGTTGAGTTTAGAAGGGGGTTCAAGCAGATGATGGAGCAAAGACATGAGGAGGCTGAAGGGAAAAGCTCTGCCTTGCAGATGGAAGCAGGACTAAAGAACTCTGAGGGGAGACTGCTGGGTGAGGAAAGTGGACAGTGGAGGCATGTGACTAAGAGAACCAGGCAGAGGAAAAGACAAGCTACTGAAGGAGAAATAGAGCTCAGGAACAGGTTTGCGGAGTTGGAAAATGAAGAAGGGGCACAGCAGGTGGTCACTGAAGGTGAGAGGGCCAGAAAGAAGAGAAGAGAAGCTAGTCCTATAGAAAGAGGGGAAGAGTCAATGGAGATAACAACACTAAATATGAGCCCCAGGAGGATAAAGGATGGGTTGCAGAGGATTGCAAGGGAGAATAGGAATTGAGAGGAGTTGCAGCCAAAGGGAACAGGGGATAGACTGGAAATTTGCACCATCACTAGGAAAAGGCAGGTCTACATGATTGGGGACTCCTTACTGAGAAGAATAGACAGACCTGCAACCAGACCTGATCCAGAGAACAGAAGGGTGTGCTGTCTGCTGGGTGCTAAGATATGAGATGTGGACCTGAGGCTGAAGAGGATCCTAATGGGAGCGTGAAAGAATACACTAATTGTCCTGCATGTGGGAACAAATGAACATATCAAGGGAGACTATGCCATGCTGGGGAAGATGTTAAGGAAATCGAGGCTTAGGTGATCTTCAGTGGGATTCTCCCTGTTCCTAGAGAAGGGCAACAAAGGTCTGACAAGATTATGACGATCAACAGATGGCTCAGGCAGTGGTGCTATAAGGAGGGCTTTGGGATGTATGACCACTGGGAGGCATTCATGGACAGAGGACTGTTCTCTCAGGATGGACTTCACCTGAGTAGGGAGGGAAATAGACTTCTATGATGGAGGCTGGCACAACTGATTAAGAGCTTTAAACTAGGAATTGGGGGGAGATGGTTGGGAGATGTCCAGGTAATCTCCATGCCAGATTTAAACACTGAAAGGGAAGAAAACGAAGTAAGAAAGGATACTGTCGTGCATAGGAGAATGGACATACGGAGGAGGGGTACTGTAGATACAATTCTAATAGGTGATATTGGCAGTAGAATGTCTGTGTCTAATCGGGTAAAGAATGTGAGGGAAGCCAAACAGCAAGAATTAAGATGTTTGTACACCAATGTGAGTAGCCTAGGTAACAAAACGGAGGAACTAGAGGTACTGGTGCAGGAAGTGAAACCGGATATTATAGGGATAACAGAAACATGGTGGAATAGTAGTCATGACTGGAGTACAGGTATTGAAGGCTATGTGCTGTTTAGATAAGACATTAATAAAGGCAAAGGTGGTGGAGTAGCATTGTATCTCAATGATGAGGTAGACTGTAAAGAAATAAGAAGTGATGGAAAGGATAAGACAGAGTCTGTCTGGGTAAAAATCACATTGGGGACGAAAGCTACTAGAGCCTCCCCTGGGATAGTGCTTGGGGTGTGCTATAGACCACCGGGATCTGATTTGGATATGGATAGAGACCTCTTTAATGTTTTAAATGAAGTAAATACTAATGGGAATTGTGTGATCATGGGAGATTTTAACTTCCCAGATATAGACTGGAGAACAAGTGCTAGTAATAATAATAGGGCTCAGATTTTCCTGGATGCGATAGCTGATGGATTCCTTCACCAAGTAGTTGAAGAACCAACAAGAGGGGATGCCATTTTAGATTTGGTTTTGGTGAGTAGTGAGGACCTCATAGAAGAAATGTTTGTAGATTGGTTCAAGCGATCATGAGCTAATTCAGTTCAAACTAAATGGAAGGATAAACAAAAATAGATCTGTGACTAGGGTTTTTTATTTCAAAAGGGCTAATTAAAAAAAATTAGAAAATTAGTTAGGGAAGTGGATTGGACTGAAGAACTTGTGGCTCTAAAGGCCTGGAATTACTTCAAGTCAAAGTTTCAGAAACCATCAGAAGCCTGCATCCCAAGAAAGGGGAAAAAATTCATAGGCAGGAATTGTAGACCAAGCTGGATGAGCAAGCATCTCAGAGAGGTGATTAAGAAAAAGCATCAGGCCTACAAGGAGTGGAAGATGGGAGTGATCAGCAAGGAAAGCTACCTTATTGAGGTCAGAACATGTAGAGCTAAAGTGAGAAAGACCAAAAGCCATGTAGAGTTGGACCTTGCAAAGGGAATTAAAACCAATAGTAAAAGGTTCTATAGCCATATAAATAAGAAGAAAACAAAGAAAGAAGAAGTGGGACCGCTAAACACCGAGGATGGAGTAGAGGTTAAGGATAATGTAGGCATGGCCCAATATCTAAACAAATACTTTGCCTCAGTCTTTAACGAGGCTAATGAGGAGCTTAGGGATAATGGTAGGATGACAAATGGGAATGAGGCTATGGAGGTAGATATTACCATATCCGAGGTAGAAGCCAAACTCAAAAAGCTTAATGGGACTAAATCAGGGGGCCCAGATAATCTTCATCCAAGAATATTAAAGGAACTGGCACATGAAATTGCAAGCCCATTAGCAAGAATTTTTAATGAATCACTAAACTCAGGGGGTTGTACCGTATGACTGGAGAATTGCTAACATAATTCCTATTTTTAAAAAAGGGGGAAAAAAGTGATCCGGGTAACTACAGGCCTGTTAGTTTGACATCTGTAGTATGCAAGGTCTTGGAAAAAATTTTGAAGAAGAAAGTAGTTAAGGACATTGAGGTCAATGGTAATTGAGACAAAATACAACATGGTTTTACAAAAGGTATATCATGCCAAACCAACTTGATCTCCTTCTTTGAGAAGGTAACAGATTTCTTAGACAAAGGAAACGCAGTGGATCTAATTTACCTCAATTTCAGTAAGGGATTTGATATGGTTCCACATGGGGAATTATTAGCTAAATTGGAAAAGATGGGGATCAATATGAAAATTGAAAGATGGATAAGGAACTGGTTAAAGGGGAGACTACAATGGGTCATACTGAAAGATGAACTATCAGGTTGGAGGGAGGTTACTAGTGGAGTTCCTCAGGGATCGGTTTTAAGACCAATCTTATATAATCTTTTTATTATTGACCTTGGCACAAAAAGTGGGAATGTGCTAATAAAGTTTGCAGATGACACAACGCTGGGAGGTATTGCCAATACAGAGAAGGACTGGGATATCATACAGGAAGATCTGGATGACCTTCTAAACTGGAGTAATAGTAATGGGATGAAATTTAATAGTGAAAAGTGCAAGGTTAGGGTTAGGGATTAATAACAAGATTTTTTTGTTACAAACTGGGGACACATCAATTGGAAGTAACAGAGGAGGAGAAGGACCTCAGAGTATTGGTTGATCACAGGATGACTATGAGCCGCCAATGTGATATGGCTGTGATAAAAGCTAATGCGGTCTTGGGATGCATCAGGCAAGGTATTTCCAGTAGAGATAAGGAGGTGTTAGTACCATTATACAAGGCATTGGTGACACCTCATCTGGAACACTGTGTGCAGTTCTGGTCTCTCATGTTTAAGAAGGATGAATTCAAACTGGAACAGGTACAGAGAAGGGCTACTAGGATGATGCGAGGAATGGAGAACCTGTCTTATGAAAGGAGACTCAAAGAGCTTGGCTTGTTTAGCCTAACCAAAAGAAGGCTGAGGGGAGATATGATTGTTCTCTATAAATATATCAGAGGAATAAATACCAGGGAGGGAGAGGAATTATTTAAGCTCAGTATCAATGTGGACACAAGAACAAATGGATATAAACTGTCCATCAGGAAGTTTAGACTTGAAATTAGATGAAGGTTTCATCAGAGGAGTGAAGTTCTGGAACAGCCTTCCAAGGGGAGTAGTGGGGGCAAAAGATATATCTGGCTTCAAGACTAAGCTTGGTAAATTTATGGAGGGGATGGTATGATGGGATAGCCTAATTTTGGCAATTAATTGATCTTTGACTACTGGTGGTAAATATGCCCAATGGCCTGTGATGGGATGTTAAATGGGGTGGGATCTGAGTTACCACAGATAATTCTTTCCTGGGTGTCTGGCTGGTGAGTTTTGCCCACATGCTCAGGGTTTAGCTGATCGCCATATTTGGGGTTGGGAAGGAATTTTCCTCCAAGGAAGATTGGCAGAGGCCCTGGGGGTTTTTCGCTTTCCTCTGCAGCGTGGGGCACAGGTCACAGGTCATTCTCTGCACCTTGAAGTCTTTAAAATATGATTTTAGGACTTCAATAACTCAGACACAGGTTAGGGGTTTGTTACAGGAGTGGGTGGGTGAGATTCTGTGGCCTGCGTTGTGCAGGAGGTCAGACTAGATAACCATAATGGTCCCTTAAGTCTATGATTCTATGTTCTGGCATGATGTATGTTGAAGGTGGGTTTTAAGAGTTATGGATATATACTAGAATTATGACTAAAGTGTGTTTAAACCAGGCATGCCAGGGGGTTGGTAAACAGGTCTGCACTAGACGAGAGAATACGTTTTCCCCACCCAGGGGTTACTTCCGATGCACTTTGAAAGACAATGAAAATGTATTTACATATTTTATAAACAGACCCATCAAGCCACAAGGGGTGGATATAAACCTCACACTAGCAAGTTGGGAAGGAGATAGCATGGCATCTATGCCCCAGCAGGAGAAAGAAGCTTGGCCTGGGTTTTACTTTTCAGAAGAATCCATTTCAAAAGTTTAATGGTCTATAAAGACAGCAGGGCTCAGCTTCAAGTGATAAACAATAGAATCAACTGATTGTATAAAAGATTGTTATAAAAATGTATATAGAGTGAGGTCTCGGAAAGCTAATGACACACTGGTGACGAATATCATTGTGAAATAGCTGCATTGACATTATACGAGGAAATATGGATCCTTGATATTATGTTTTACAATCTGTGTCCCAGTGAAGGGAGAAACAGGTCCCTCCCAGACCTGTCTCCTCCCAGACCTTTTCATAAAGCAAGTTATGACCAGAGAAAATGGAAGCCTCATTTACACAGAAATAATACAGGTGGATGGGAAGCCCGTATAAAGGAAAGAACAGCAAGAGGTCATCCTGCCTCTTGAAACCAGTTCATTGGACTTTGGAAGATATAAGCAAGGACAGAAACTGTCTTTGGCATCCATCTCTAGACAGACACAAGGGACCAGTGCTCTTGCAAACTGAGAAAGATGAGTCCTTCACCCCAGGGATACTGAAGTCTCTGGAATTGTATATAGGTGAGAAACCTTCTTAGGCAAAGATCTTTAATCTAAGAAAACAAGGGAAGCCAACACCTTGTACTTTTGTGGAAGGTCCTACATGAGGGAAAGTCAGCCATGGCTGGGGAGAAGAATGTCTGGTGAGAGAAACCATCTTGAACATAGCCTGTATGTTGCTAGATTAAGTTTTAGACTTTAGATGCGTGTTTTCACTTTAATTTGTTTGTAACCCTTTCTAACTTTATTTCTTTTATTTGGCATCACTTAAGCTATGTATGTACTGTTGTTAATAAATTTGTTTGATTTTTGTACTATATACCAACGCTGTGTGGTGTTTAAATAAAAGGTTTTGTTTAGCCCCATTAAGTTAATGAGCTGTGATGTGCTTTTTGTCTCATTTGTTCCTCTAAAGAAAGACATTATTTCTCTGAACTCTCCAGGAGCGAGGTGAACATTGCAGAGCGAATGGTTTTGGGGAAATTCAGGACTGGAAGTATGTTGGGGTCACCTTACTGGTTGTAACTAACACTGGTGGAAGCCAGAGTAGGGCTGTAGACAGGCAGCTGGGGTCAGAGGTGCTGAACCAGAGCTGTCTAGCACATAGACACTCAGGGTGTGACCTGAATGCTTGTAGGCTGGTTGTGAGCAACCCAGGCTGGGATCTACAACATCAAAGCATTGAGAGGCACTCAGGTTCCAGGGCAAATGGTGACACAGCCCCTCACTGGTCTGGATTGCACCCCAAACCTCAAGAACCCTGTCATGGTAGTGACATTGCATGGTAAGTGTCTGCAATCCCTTGCAATGAAGTGGAGAAGCGCTGATGACATCAGGAGGATCAAGAGTTAAAAGATAGGAAACAAAGGATAGGAATAAGTGGTCAGTTTTCACAGTGGAGAGAGGTATATAGCATGATTCCCCAAGGCTATGTACTGGGACCTGTGTTGTTCAACATATTCTTAAATGATCTGGAAAAGGGGGGTAAACAGTAAGGTGGCAAAGGTTGCAGATGATACAAAATGACTGAAGATAGTTAAGTACTAAGCTGACTGTAAAGAGTTACAAAGGGATCTCACAAGACTGTGTGACAAAATGGCCAGTGAAATTCAATATCGATAAATGCAAAGTAATGCACATTGGAAATCATTATCCCAACTATACATACAAAATAATGGGGTCTAAATTAGCTGTTAGCACTCAAGAAAGATCTTGGAGTAACTGTGGGTCTGAAAACATCTGCTCAGTGTACAGTGGCTATCAAAAGAAACTAACAATGTTAGAAACCATTAAAAAAGTGATAAATATCACAAAATATGATGATGCCACCATATAAATCCATGGTACGCCCACATCTTGAATGGTGTGTGCGGTTCTCGTCGCCCCATCTCAAAAAAGATATATTAGAATTGGAAAAGTACAGAGAAGGGCAACAAAAATGATGAGGGGTATGGAATAGCTTCCATATGAGGAGAGATTAAAAAGACTGTGACCCTTTAGCTTAGAAAAGAGACAGCTAATGTGGGGAGGGAGAAGCTATGACAGAGGTCAATAAAATCATGGATTCTGTGGAGAATAAATGTTATTTACCCCTTCATATAACATATGACATTAATAGGCAGCAGGTTTAAAACAAACATAAGGATGTGTGTTGTGTGAAGAAGTACTGTCAACCTGTGGAATATGTTGTCATGGGATGTTATGAAGACCAAAAGAATAACTGTGTTTAAAAAAAATTAGGTAACCTCATGGAGGATAGGTCTATCAATAGCTGTTAGCCATGATGGTCAGGGATGCAACCCCGTGCTTCAGATGACCCTAAGTCTCTGACTGCAGGAAGCTGGAACTGGACGACAGAGAATGGATCACTCAATAATTGCCCTGTTCTGTTCATTACCTCTGAAGCATCTGGGACAGGCCACTGCTGGAAGACAATATACTGGGCTAATTGGGCCATTGGTTTGAACCAGGGCTGGTCTACAATACAAGGTTAGGTTGAATTTAGCTGCATTAGGGTGATTTTATAAGCAATGTAGCTACACAACCAACCCCATTCCGTTGACCTAAAGGGCTCTTAAAATTGACTGCTGTACTCCTCCCTGACGAGGGGAGTAGCGCTAAAATCAACCTTCTTGGTTCGAATTCGGGGTAGTGCAGATGCAGCATTGTGCAATTCGAAGGTATTGGCCTCCGGGAGCTAGCCCAGAGTGTGCCAATGTGACCACTCTGAACAGCATTTTCAACTCCAATGCACTAGCCAGGTACACGGGAAAAGCATTGGGAACTTTTGAATTTCATTTCCTGTTTGGTCAGTGTGGCGAGCTCAGAAGCACAAGTGACCATGCTGTCCCAGAATCGCAAATGAGCTCCAGCATGGAGCAAACGGGAGACACTGGATCTCATTGCTGTATGGGGAGAAGAATCTGTGCAGGCAGAACTCCGATCAAAGAGAAGAAATGCTAATATATATGCCAGAATCGCACAGAGCATGGTGGAGAGATGCTACACCAGGGACATATAGCAGTGCTGTGTGAAAGTTAAGGAGCTCAGGCAAGCCTACTACAAGACAAAGGAGGCAAATGGTCGCTCTGGGTCAGACCCCCATACATGCTGCTTCTATGATCAGCTGTGTGCCATTCTAGGGGGCAACCCTACCAGTACCCCACCACTGTCCGTGGACACCTGCAAGGGGGGAGTCTCACGCAACATGGAGGAGGATTTTGTGGAGGAGGAGGAGGAGGAGGAGAATGTGCATTAGGCAAGTGGAGAATCCATTTTCCCTGGTAGCCAGGACCTTTTCCTAACCCTGGAGCCAACACCTTCCCAAAGCGGGTTCCTGGACCCTGAAGGTGGAGAGGACACCTCTGGTGAGTGCACATTTGTAACTACGCTACAGGGGTTAAAAGCAATTGTGTTTAATGTTTCATTTGCCCTGAACAATTGGGATGCATTCACGGCCAGTACAGCTACTGGAAAAGTCTATTAATGTGTCTGGGGATGGAGCTGAGTGGGCTCCATGCTTGCCGTGCTATGGCGTCTGCACGGGTAACTCAGGAAAAAAGGTGTGAAATGATTATTTGCCATTGCTTTCAAGGAGAGAGGGAGGAAGGGAGGGACGGGAGTCTGATGACATATACCCAAAGCCACCCGCGACAATGTTTTTGCCCCATCAGGCATTGGGAGCTTAACCCAGAATTCCAGTGGGCAGCGGCGACTGTGGGATAGCTACCACAGTGCACCACTCCGTGAGTCGATGCTAGCCAAGGTATTGAGAACGCACTCTGCCGACCTACTGCGCTTAGTGGAGACATACCTGATCGACTGTATAAAATCGCTTTTTAAAGATCGACTTCTATAAAATCGACCTAATTTTGTAGTGTAGACATACCCCCAGTAAGGACATTCTTATGTTATTAAGAACACTGAAGATGAGGTCAGGCTATGGTTGGAGGTTATGAAGGGGTGCCCTTGCTGTTATTGGTCTGTTCTAGGAACAATGAAAGGCCACCTCAAGAACAGAGCTGCAGGTGGTAGCCACAGTGGGAGGGCTGTGCAGTGATGAAGAGAACACTGGAATCTTGGTACCTGGGATGCTCTGTATCCTGATGACTCCTGGGAGCAGCTGGCAGCCCTGGCTTTCTCCCCATGTTTGCAAAATCATTTCCATGATATCTTAATCTCCTGGGAAAAGGTAGGGCCATACTCATTTGGGAGCCTAACATTACTGTATTGAATATAATATGGGTATGGGTAAGACTGTGTGTCTGTCACGGAGGTCATGGAAGTCGCAGATTACGGATTTCCGTGACCTCCATGACTTTTGCAGTGGCCAGTGCGGCTGGCTCAGGGGCTGCCCAAACACTTGGGCAGCCCCTTGACCAGCAGCAGTTTGGGTGTTGGAGGGGGCTCAGGGCTGGGTCAGGGGGTTGAGGTGTGGGGCGGCACTTAGCTGCGAGGGGTCTCCACGGAGGTGGCCAGCATCTCCTGACATAGGCAGAGGGGTCAGGAGTCTCTGAGCACTGCCCCTGCTTGGAGGCACTACTCCCACTGCTGTCAGTGGCTGTGGTCCTTGGCCAATGGGAGCTGGAGCTCGTGGCGGGGGCAGCCTGTGGAGCCCCCCGGCCTTCTCTCCCCCTAGGAGCTGCAGGGATACATGGAGCCAGGTAGGGAGCCTGCCAGCCCCACCAACCTCCTACACCCGCACCAGCGGGGGTCCTGGGCCGTGCACCACCGTCTCCCCACCACAGAGCCAGCAGGGGTCCAGCATCTGCCCTGCCTCCCCCCCACAGTTACTAAAATGTAGCCTTAATTATGGGCCAAATTTGAAAAAAAGGCCTCTAATTTTGCACCTACACTTACGTGCCTGCCATGAACTGTGTTATGAAAGGTTAACATAATTATTTGATTGCACCCACAAATCATATAATTATAGGTCTGCATTTGATCATTATGCTCATAATTGACTGTGCTCACAGCTGACTGTGAGCATAGGTGCTGGAACTAGGGGTGTTTGAAGTGGTTTCCATCATATAAAGGGTTTACAGTTTTGTTCAATGGCTCTGTGCACCCTGTGACTAAGTGGGAATGTTCATAATGTTTTCACTGAATACTGTGTGGGTGCATCAGTTTCCCCTATGCAGTTCTTAAGTATCTAGGTGGTGGGATAAGGGTGAGTGGTTGTTGCAGAGCCCTAGAGGACCAGTGCGATGGTGTCTGCACAGAGAATGGCCGATGCTCTGTCTCCTGGCATCTGATGGCCTGGGACCCTCCTCTGCAAAGATGCCAACTGAAGGTGTTGGAGAACAAAGAGTTCCTGGCCTGGGAAAGAGACAAAGGCCAGAGGAGGGGCTGGAGGGGTTTTCAGTTTGGAGCTGGCTGGAGAAACAGAGGGAGCCCTAGGGCTGGGGTCTAAGCTCTCTGCCCCCCCAAGATGGACCTGACTGAGGGGGTCCTGTTGTCTGTACCTATAAGCTCTGTGTTGGACTGGTTTCTGCCATCTAATAAACTTTCTGTTTTACTGACTGGCTGAGAGTCACGATGAATCACAGGAAGTGGGGGTGCAGGGACCTGACTCCCCCACACTCCATGACACACCCCTGCTATAAAACTTATTCCAGCAGCTTTGCTTGTTTGGCCATATCCCTTTTTGCAATCCCCAGTTTTCCTGCCTTCTATTTAGAATAATGGAAGTTCTTTACTTGTTCTTTTAGAACAAGTTCTTTCAACAAACATATTTCACTTTTATGCTCTGTTGAAACTCATGATGGAGTAAGTCCAATGAACAACCTCATTAGGTAGGGCAGTGTTTCCCAAACTTGGGATGATGCTTGTGTAGGGCAAGCCCCTGGCGGGCTGGGCCGATTTGTTTACCTGCCACATCCACAGGTCTGGCCAATCGCAGCTCCCCCTGGCCGCGGTTCACCATTCCAGGCCAATGAGAGCTGCTGGAAGCAGCGGCCAGAGCATCCCTCGGCCCACGCTGCTTCCCGCAACTCCCATTGGCCGGGAGCAGCAAACTGAGGCCAGTGGAAGCCACGATCCGCTAGACCTGCGGACGCGGCCGGTAAACAAACCAGCCTGGCCCGCCAGGGGCTTTCCCTATACAAGTGGCGTCCCAAGTTTGGAAAACACTGAGGTAGGGGATAATATCAGACAGGCATACTCAGAGCACAGTTCCTCTAATTTCACACACTAACACCATTTGATAAAGACTGCAGCTAGTCAGAAAAAAATTTGAACCTTTCAATTTTCCTTTTAAAAATGACTTTTCATTTCACATATTTTAGGTTTAGTTTTAACATAATATAAAACATCAAAATTGGAATGAAATGTTTAGATTTTATTAACATGAAAATTTCAATTAATCCAAAACATTTTTTCAAATTTTGTTTTGCAGGAAATTTTGAAATGATTTTGTTTTGTTTTGTTTCCTAATGCAATTGTTTTTGTTTTTTAAAAAAAAAACAGTTTCCCATGAAACATAAAATCTGGTTCTTGCACAGCTGTAATCAAAGGAGAAAATGCATCATGTCTAGGCTTGGCAGAATTCAATTTTAATTTTTTAAATAATTTTAGCAAATAATATTGATTTTTATTTAAAGCTTTTTTTCTATTTTTATTGATTTACATTTTCATAGTTTCAGGAAATTGGGGGTGAGGGGAGTCAGACGACAAGGAATGGAGGTTTAGACAATTATTTAATGATAGTAGATATCGAGATTCAAAAAATTAAAGTATTATAACCATTAACACAAAAAATTTGTCAACATCACCTCAGAAAACATCCTGAAATCATACTCTGAAAGTTCTCAAGCAGCACTTTTCTTACTATGCCTATCTGTAATTTCTGATTATCATCGATGGAATTATTTTTTCATCAGTTTGATTATGCACAGTGAAATCGATGTATACCAACATTTACTGATAAAAATCTAATCCTTCCACATTTAATTTTGCCACAATGGTGCATAATGTACCATCTGCACTTTGGGCCATTTCCCCCCCTCAATTACAGTACTGCAAATCCAGAGAAACTCCATTGACTTCAGTGGAGCTACTTTGGCTTTACACCAATGTAAATAAGAGCAAAATTTCGCTCGGAGTCCTGGTCTCACTGTTTTAACACCTTAATATGTAGTGTCATATGGATTATCTTCACAGGAAAAAAGCATGGCTGATTAATGTTCTGTTCCCAAATGATGAAGATCCCCAAAAACAAAAACACAATAATGTAGGAAGCATGTGATTTTTATGCTTAGGGATTATACTGCCCCCGATATGTGATTCCAAGAGGATTCAGCAATACAAAGTTACATTTTCTTCCCTCTAATACAAAAAGGCCACCTGTAGCTGCTTAATGTTAGGTTAATATACTCCAAGGCATGCTACTACTGCTTTCTATTGAAATCCTTGCAGTGCCACATTAATCAGATCAAAGTTGTTGTTATAATGCTAAACGGCTATCTGGGAACACCACGCAGGCATAAGAGAGCATTATTGCATTTACTGTTAGCAGCTGCTAGCAAGACACAGGAATCATCCCTATGGAGCCTCTTGCACATACGACTGATTTACCAACCTCCATCTGACCTTGTTTAACTGATCATTGAGGTCACACCCAGCCTGTATATTTCTGGCATTCATATGCTGACTGTGTCTGGCTTTGTGGATGATGTTTTTCTATAGAATGGTGTGGGAAATCATTAAAAACAATTATGATATCAGGGGGAGAGAAAGGAAACTGATACACCCAGGAACAAGAACAGTTTTACACTTCCTAGGCAGACAGTTTGAGGATATGATGGTAGATCTTAATCTTGACCATTTTTACACCTTGAATAATTCAGTGAATGGATTTATCATCAGAATCTCTGGCTATAGATCAATATTGGATTACATCATGGACAAAAATAATTAAGTGTGTCTTCATTCTGTGCAAGATAAAAAGTCCATCTGTTTCCATTCTTTATTCATTTTGTCTGTAAGTAGATTACAGTGCTATCCATTAATTAAATGCATAAGACTGGCTAATAAATTTGTTACAAACCACTCTCATTATGATAGCTGCCTATTCATTAAATAAAGATTGGAAACATACAAACAAATGACTTTTTGCTATAAATCCTAAATGTGTGAAATCTAAGGAGTCTGGAGTTTTCTGTACCTCTTTTGCATTGCAATTTCTGCATCAGTGTAGTTGATATAAGAATGCATGGAGAAACTGCATTCATTCTTTTATTTTCTCTTATTTGCCGTGGGGATCCATGTGGGCCCAACACAAGAGAACAAATATCCTACCTGTTTTCATTTTGGGAACACCATCAATAACAATGTTCTTCCTTTCACTCCCATGCATGGGGAGATAGAGCCATTCAGGACTGCTGCAAATATCATCCTGTGAATCAGTGGGCAAAGGAATGCTGAGAGAACAGAATAGCTAACACACTTACCATATCCCTCTGCCCCAAGTGTCTGAACATTTCACCGATGGCCAAGCTCCACTGATCTAGGAACTAAGAATGACATAAAAACCTGAATAGTAGACCCTCCACATGAACTGTGCCAGCACAGCATGCTAAGCACACAGGGTTTTTGACACTCTTTGGATGTTATGGTTTATACTATTATTCAGATGCATTAATTTGGAATGGAAGGTGAAAGAATCATTTAGGAGACTAAGAATGACTTAACAAAAGAAAAAAGAGAGAAGACCCATTATATTCAATGAGAGTATTAAACAGTTTTTTTAAACACATGATGATTTGAATGAGATCTGATGCCTGCAAGAATTTCATAAGCCCCTTTCTAAACAGGTACAGAAAAAAAACCAACTGTCTTTTATTAGTGTTCTCTAAAGTCATTATTATATGTCAGCATCTAGATTGTAAGGACTGAAGACAAAATAAAAAGAGAAGTTTCTGTTGGCTTTGCAGGTCCCACCGATATCTTCTCTTTGCTAATAGCATAATACATTTTAACTGACAGTAATGAACTACCACAGGCTCCACTGAGTGTGACAAACAGGTTGAAGACATATATCTCACTGCAAACATGCACAAGTAAGCAAGGTAAAAATCTTAGGAATGGGAAACAAAAGTAATCTACAGAGAGAGGGTACCATGATGTTTTACGCAATGATACATCTGTGCATAACATTTTTGGTTTAAATTTGAGTGAAAAAATTTTCTGATGAAATATGGGAGTCATCAAAATTGAATATATTCACAGGAAAATGTTAGATTTAAAATTTCAATTAAATTTTTCAACGAGAAAATTAAAAAATGAAACTTTTTGAAAGGTGAATATTTTGCTTTGAAAAAAATCAACAATATCAACATTTTTATTTTCAAGATTTTTAATAAAAAATTCTCTGAACTTTCAATCCACTTTTTAAAAAGATACATAGTTTGACTTTTTGTCCCATTTTGAGATGAAAACAAAAAGCTGAAATAGCAGTACTTCGGGTAAAACAGATTTATATTTTCTGAAAAGCTTCTCTTTTAAGTCTCAGCCACGTCAGCCAGAAAGCCCAAATGATCTAAGAAGTGCTAGACTGGTAGTGCAAGCGCTGAGCAGAAAAATCAAAGTGATTAAGGAAATTACAAATTTTCTAGAAGAAGGGGCGGGGGGAGGAAGAATAACCTAATAGCACCGTATCTAAGAGCTAATACTTAGAGAGCAGGAGCTGTGAAAATATGCCAAAATAAGCAGGGAATGGGTAAGTAAAATACAAAACACAATACCCTGCAGTAGTTTGAAAATCCCTTACAAACCCTTTAACAGGTGAAATTCATTAAAGCGGTCTCAACAGCATATTAATGGTAATTTTTAATGATGCTGATGTTTTTTTGTGGGGGGCATGTGGGAATTTGGAAAGCAGGGGAAATACACTTCACTATGAAAAGTAGGAATGAGGAAAATGTCTTGAAGGGGAAAGGACAGCACATAGAAATAGCACATACAGCAACAATAGCATAAGATGGTGAGCAATAGCTCATACCACCAGAACTTTTTTAAATTAGTTTTTACTTTCTTAAGAGTGGTTTCAGAGTAGCAGCCGTGTTAGTCTGTATCCGCAAAAAGAACAGGAGTACTTGTGGCACCTTAGAGACTAACACATTTATGCTGAAATAAATTTGTTAGTCTCTAAGGTGCCACATGTACTCCTGTTCTTTCTTAAGAGTGTTTCAGTGTTTGTGATAGATGCCAAAGTGGCAGCCCTGAAGACTGAAGCTGTGTGTCTATACATAGCAGAGGCTTCAGCAATACAAGCTTCCCCAGCAATGTGCCTTAACCCACATCTTTGGAGAAGGGGTACTTTGGTCTCTGTGCCTAGACACCTATTGTCTACTCTATTCAGACTGCTATCAGGACACTGTCCTGGCTTCCAACTAGTCATAAAGGGTTTCGGCTCCTGAACAGGGTTGTTATTTCTTCCTGGAGAGAAAAATGAATGGAGACAGACTCGGGACATTCTCTCTCCTATTTTACTTTTACATAAAGGGTAAATATAGTTCTTCTTATTACCTTTATCAAGGATGAATGAAACAAACAACCCAGCCAAAAGCTTACACACGATGTGTCATCAGTTTCACAACTCCAGCCAAGGAGGAACGCATTCAGGTTTTCTTGCCAGAATGCTTTCAACTTGCTGTGTGACTGAAACAAATTAATCCCTGCCGTAGTTCTCCAGAGGCCCATGGAGTAGATTTGACTCTTTCTGTTTTAATCCCCCCCCCCAAATATTATAATCCTTTTCTGGGTGGCCATTCTATATCACTACCCACACAAAACACTTATCACAAGACTGTAGAGCAGTGCAGGATCCATGATTTCAGGTGAGATGACAGGTGCACAGTTTATAGGGGCTGTTGAAAAATGGCATGAAACGTAGTCTGAAGCCCATGGAATGATGAGACAGAAAAAACTGCATCATGGGATGGTGAGCCCGCCACCATGGTGCACTGCGATCCATTCCCCATTCCCACAAATCCTAGTGGCAGAAGGTGGTGAGTTGCACAGTGAGATAGCTACCCATGGTGCACTGCTCTCTCTTTTGATGCTAGAGAACCAACTATGGACATGCTCCGATGACACAGGGAGCACTGTGTGAACATGCACAAGCGATTTTATTATTGGGGTTTATGATCATCAGCGTAACTTGCATTGACATAGGCTACAGCCACACTACAGAGTTAAGTCACTGGACAGGAGAGAAGCATTATTAAGTGTGAAATACTGGTTTGCCATAGGAGATGTTATCTCCTGCCCAACAAAAGAAGGTCCACCAACAGATGAACTACTGTGGAACATCAGAGGACAAAAGATTTTGCTGATTGCTCCTGCCTGCCCTTCCACCATGAAGAGATGATGTGCAACTGAATTCCTCCCAAAAGCTGAACTTGCAATTTAAAGCAGAAGGGGTGGGAGGAAGAGAATGAAAGGCCCCATCATGGAGAAACTGCATCTTTTATGCCTCTTGGACTCTGGGACTATTATGTTTTGAAGCTTAAGACTGGAATTCATTTGTGTGTTTATATGTTAACTGTTTTAATTTGTAAATAAGTTGTATTTCCTTTTCCTAGTTAATAAATCTTTAGATAATTTATTATAGGATTGCCTACAAGCGTTGTCTTTGGTGTGAGATCTAAGGTGCAATTGACCTGGGGTAAATGGCTGGTCCTTTGGGTCTGGGAGTAACCTAAATATTACTGTGTATAAGAGATCATCTATCATAAAAGTAAGCTTACCTGGGTGGCAAGATAGAGTACCCAAGGGGACTGCCTGTGACTCCACGTTATGGCTGTTATAGTGCTTCAGGAGTTCACACCGGATAATTGGTTCTTGAAATCTAAGTATAGGACTTGCAACCAGTTTGGTGTTTCTACCCTCATTCTTAACAGTCTGCCCTGAGGATGGTGCTCATGCTCGTGAGCCACTCATAGAATCATAGAAGTTTAAGGTTGGAAGAGATGTCAGGAGGCCATCTTGTCCGACCCCCTGATCAAAGCAGGACCAACCTTAACTAAATCATCCCAGCCAGGGCTTTGTTAAGCTGGGCCTTAAAAACCTCTAAGGATGGAGATTCCACCACCTCCCTAGGTATTCCAGTGCTTCACCACCCTCCTAGTGAAATAGTTTTTCCTAATATCCACTCTAGACTGAAACTTGAGACCATTGCTACTTGTTCTGCCATCTGCCAACACTGAGACCAGCCGAACTCCACCCTCTTTGGAACCCCCCCTTCAGGTAGTTGAAGGCTGCTATTAAATCTCTCCTCACTCTTCTCTTCTGCAGACTAAACAAGCCCAGTTCCCTCAGCCTCTCCTCGTAAGACATGTGCCCCAGCCCCCTAATCATTTTTGTTGCTCTCCACTGGACTCTCTCCAATTTGTCCACAATCTTTCTGTAGTAGGGGCCCAAAATTGGATGCAATTCTCCAGATTTGGCCTCACCAGTGTCAAATAGAGGCGAACCATGGCCACTAGGGCAGCTAGGCTTGCGGACAGTCAATGTAAACAAACGATCTTGCGGCCTGCCAGCGGATTATCCTGATAGGCTGTGTGCGACCCATGGGTTGCAGATTGCCCACCACTGCTCTGGACCCTATCCCTACCCTCCAACATATCTACCTCTCCCTCCAGCTTAATGTCATTCACGAACTTGCTGAGGGTGCAGTCCAGCCCATCATCCAGATAATTAATGAAGATGTTGAACAAAACTGGCCCCAGGGCCAACCCCTGGGTCATTCCACTTGATACTGGCTGCCAACTAGACATCAAGCCATTGATCACTACCCATTGAGCCCAACGATCTAGCCAGCTTTCTATCCACATTACAGCCCATTCATCCAGACCATACTTCTTTGGATACTTTCACTGCAGGAAAGCTTCACAGCAGTCTCCACTGCCCTCTATGAACTGGAATAAGACCAGTACTAGGCAACCATTAGAGTTCAGGTTTTGTTGGCATGCCCACCCAAACGTTTGAATACACAGTAAGCGGTTTGGGGGTTGGAGAAGAGGTAGGGGGTTCCAGGGGGCAGTCAAGGGACAAGGAGCAGGGGGGGTTGGATGGGGCAGAGGTTCGGAGGGGCAGTCAGGGGACAGGCAGCAATTGGATAGGCATGGGAGTCCAGGAGGTTTATCAGGGGACAGGTAGGAGGGTCCTGGGGGGAAGTTGGGTGGGGTCTCAGGAGGGGGCAGTTGGGGACAAGGAGAAGGGAGGCTTAGATAGGGGCTGAGGTCCCAAGGGGCAGTTAGGGGCAGGGGTCTCGGGAGGGGGTAATCGGGGGACAAGGACCAGTGGTGCTTAGATAGGGGGTGGGGGTCCTGGGGGGCAGTTGGGGCAGGGGTCTGGGGAGGGGAGGGGGCAATCAGCGGCCAGGGGCTGGGATTTAAAGAGCTCTGGGCTCCCCGCCGCAGCGGGCAGCCCGGAGCCCTCTGATCCCCGGCCGCGGCTGGGATTTAAAAGGCTCTGGGCTCCCCGCTGCAGCAGGCAGCCCGGAGCCCTCTGATCCCCGGCCGCGGCTGGGATTTAAAAGGCTCTGGGCTCCCCGCCGCAGCGGGCAGCGCAGAGCCCTCTGACTCCCGGCTGCGGCTGGGATTTAAAAGGCTCTGGGCTCCCCGCGGTTGCAGGCAGCCCAGAGCCCTCTGACTCCCCGCCGCGGCTGGGATTTAAAAGGCTCTGGGCTCCCCGCGGCTGCTGGCAGCCCAGAGCAGGGGAGAAACCTACCTCCAAATATTGCTGGAGCAGAGCCCCTGACTGTGAAGCCCATATAAGTTGGCGCCCATGGAGGGTTATTGCACATGGAAATGTACTGAGAGGGTTAGGCCGTGTCTACACTACCTCTTATGTCAGCAAAATTTATATTGCTCAATGGTGTGAATAAAACCACACCCCTGAGCAACATAAATTTAGCCAGCATAAGCACTTGTGTGCACAGTGCTATATCAGCACTGGAAACTTTTAAAAGTTTGAAAGTCTTTTTAAAGACACCATAATAGAGGCTCAACTTAAATGCATACCCCAAATTAAAAAAAACAGCATAGTAAGAGAATCAAAAAGAATGCCACTGTGGCTAAGCAACAAAGTAAAAAGAAGCAGTGAGAGGCAAAAAGGCATCTTTTAAGGAGTGGAAGTTAAATCCTAATAAGGAAAATAGAAAGGAGTGTAAACTCTGGGAAATGAAGTGTACAAATATAATTAGGAAGGCCAAAAAAAGAATGTGAAGAACAGCTAGCCAAAAGTCTCAAAAAGAAATAGCAAAAAATGTTTTAAGTATATCAGAAGCAAGAAGCCTGCTAAACAACCAGTGGGGCCTCTGGATGATTGAGATGCTAAAGGAGCACTCAAGGATGATAAGGCCATTGCGGAGAAACTACATGAATTCTTTGCATTGGTCTTCATGGCTGAGGATGTGAGGGAGATTCCCAGACCTGAGCTGTTCTTTTTAGGTGACAAATCTGAGGAATTGACCCAAATTGAGGTGTCATTAGATGAGGTTTTGGAACAAATTGATGAATGAAACAGTAATAAATAATAAGTCAGCAGGACCAGATGGTGTTCTGGTATTCAGAACCCAAGAGTTTTGAAAGAACTCAAATATGAAATTGCAAAACTACTAACTGTGGTAGGTAGCCTATCATATAAATCAGGTTCTGTACCAAATGATTGGAGGATAGCTAATGTGACACCAGTTTTTAAAAAGGGCTTCAAAGGTGATCCTGGCAATTACAGGCCAGCAAGCCTGACTTCAGTACCAGGCAAACCGGTTGAAACTATAGTGAAGAACAGAATTGTGAGACACATAGATGAACATACATTTGTTGGGGAAGAGTCAACATGGTTTTTCTAAAGGGAAATCATGCCTCACCAATCTACTAGAATTCTTTGAAGGGGTCAATAAGCACGTGGACAAGGTGGGTCCAGTGGATGTAGTGTACTTAGGTTTTCGGAAAGCCTTTGACAAGGTTCCTCATCAAAGTCTTTAAGCAAAGTAAGCAGTTATGGGATAAGAGAGAAGGTCCTCTTCTGTATAAGTAATTGGTTAAAAGATAGGAAATAAAGGGTAGGAATAAATGGTCAGTTTTCAGAACAGAGAGAGGAAAATAGTGGTGTCCCCCAGAGGTCTGTACATATTGTCAACAATATTCATAAATGATCTGGAAAAAGGGATAAACAATGAGGTGGCAAAATTTACAGATTATATAGAACTACTCAAGATAGTGAAGTCCAAACCAGACTGGGAAGAGCTACAAAGGGATCTCACAAAACTGGGTGGATGGGCAACAAAATGGCAGATGAAATTGAATGTTGATAAATGCAAAGTAATGCACATTGGAAAACATAATCCCAACTATACCTATAAAATGATGGGGTCTAAATTAGCTGTTACCACTCAAGAAAGAGATCTCGGAGTCATTGTGGATAGTTCTCTGAAATCATCCACTAATTGAATAACAGCAGACAAAAAAGCTAACAGAGTGTTGGGAATCATTAGGAAAGGGATAGATAATAAGATAGAAAATATCATATTTCCTCCATATAAATTCATGGTATGTCCACATCTTGAATCCTGCGTGCAGATGTTGTTGCCCCATCTCAAAAAAGTTATATTGGAATTGGAAAAGGTTCAGAAAAGGGCAACAAAAATATTAGGGGTATGTACAGCTTCTGTATGAGGAGAAATTAATAAGGTTAGGACTTTTCAGCTTGGAAAAGAGACAACTAAGGGTGGAATATGATAGAGGTCTATAAAATCATGACCGGTGTGGAGAAAGTAAATAAGGAAGTGTTATTTACTCCTCATAACACAAGCACTATGGGGCACCAAATGAAATTAATAGGCAGCAGGTTTAAAACAAACAAAAGGAAGTATTTCTTCACACAATGCACAGTCAACCTGTGGAACTCTTTGCCAAAGAATGGTGCGAAGGCCAAGATTATAACAGGGTTAAAAAAAGAACTAGATAAATTAATGGAGTATAGGTCCATCAATGGCTATTATCCAGGATGGGCAGGGATGGTGTCCCTAGCCTGTTTGCCAGAAGCTGAGAATGGGCAACAGTGGAAGGATCACTTGATGATTATCTGTTCTGGGGCACCTGGCATTGGCCACTGTTGGAAGACAGGACACTGGGCTAGATGGATCTTTGGTCTGACCCAGTATGTTTCATGCTTCTTTATTATGAGTCCTATTCTCTGGAATCACCTGAGTGAAGAGAACAACTATTCAGCCTGTTTGATAACTGTGTGTCTCTGCCTAAACGGGGGTGGGGGGAAAGGCGGGGCAAAAATACAAGGGTCAACTAAGTACTGGCAACAGAAGTGAGGTCAAATGTTCAAAACGGGGATCCAGAAGAGGACACTTAGCAGGAATCCCAAACAATTCTTGCAGCTCCAAAAAGGTGTCAAGAGAATCAGGGGACATTTTGTACAGGAACTCTGCCTGGATAAGTGCTCTGATGGATGTAAGAAAACTGGTTCACAGTAGCAGACAGCCTCCCTGTCCAGCTTCCTCCTCTCAGATTTATGAGTGGCCATTTTGTTCAGGTGGAGGTTGACACAGTGGTCTCTAAACTTTGTAAGACCAAGAACAGCCGTTCAGTAAAAGATTTCAAGGACTACCCCATCATCTCTCTTCCTCAGACTCTATGCTCTCTGACATTGAAATAGGCTGTACACAGGAAAATGTGGCAACGTATCTTTCTGTACAATTAATGGCACAAACCTCTCATTATTAACAGTGCCAGGGTTATTTCTGTGGAGGAGATCTGCTGTATACTCTATTATCACCTCTTTAGTTTTAGGACTGCTCTACATGGTGCATTAGTTTGCACCAAAGGGGTGTAAATTCACATCGGCACTAGCATGTCATGCACTAACTGGCCCAAACAGTAATGTAGTCTTGTTTGAAACAATCACTCACACTAAGGAACTTTGAGTGAACACCAGTAAGGGCCAGTTAGCATGTGACACCCAAGTGCGGTCTAGAATCTTCACCCCTCTGATGCAGACAAATACATTATGTAGCCAAACCCTTAGATTTAGGACCAGACTTTCCTCTAGTTTACAGACTGGTCTAAAGCCATTATCTTCCAGGAAGATATTCCTCCTAATCACTGATGTGAGATTAGAATCAGGTCATTCAGATGCAATCAGTCTATTTCCTCTTGATGCTAGAGAGCTTTGAACAAAGGATAAAAAGAACACTTTAACTAAATTTAAACAGCAGATCTGTTTACTCCCCGCTCCCCCCACACCCTTTATTTAATCAAGCATTCCCATCGATCCATCCTAAAGCCAGGAACCCTGCAGTACAACCTGCAGCCATATATAAGCTTCTGTCTATCACTCTTTCTGGGTCTTGGTCAGTGCCTGTCTTTCTGTACATGCCTCTCTGAGCTGGAACACTGTTTTTCCCTTGAATCCCCGGAAAAATTAGTTGTTTTCTCCTTTCTTAAACAAATGTGTCAATGCCAAATAGGGTGACCAGACAGCAAATGTGAAAAATCGGGACGGGGGTGGGGGGTAATAGGAGCCTATATAAGAAAAAGACCCAAAAATCGGGACTGTCCCTAAAAAATCGGGACATCTGGTCACCCTAATGCCAAAGCAGTGTCAGCAGCCCTGTGCCACAGCCTGCAGCCATACAGTGGTCTCCGTCTACCACTCTCTCTGTCTGTGCAGCTGCTGGGTTCGTTTTTTAGATTAGAAAATAATCATGTTTTTAAAAGCACAAGTATTAGCTGCCATATTGTGTGCTTTTGGATAAGAGACTGTGCTAAATGTCATGTTCCCATTTCCCTCTGTACTCTGTTCTTTTTCCATCTCCAGTTTATTTGTTAAAATAAATTGTTCAGCACTGGTAATGTGCAAGTATTAACATTGTCTCTTGCTTGGTCATTTTCAATGTAAAGTTTGTGTCTTTTCCTCAATCTCTGACACAAGCCTCCTACATCCTTCCACTTTTAGAAGCAATATAAAACTGACATGAGAGAGCAGTCTGGCCATGCGCATACTGTAATTGACCCAAGCTCCTGTGATGCAGAGCATGAAATACTTGGCTTTCCAAGTGCCCACTTTAAAAGATGTACTTATATTGTTATACTACATAAGTTTTTATTTCAAATGTGACAAGGAGAAGAATGGTAGAAAACAAACGTAGGGGAGATCAAACAAACCTGTGGGCTGATGCTTTCCCACACAGGACTTCGGGTTAGAACTCCTGGGTGTCATCTTCCAATGACTGGGCAAGTTTAACCTTGTTGTGCCTCAGTTTACCAATCTGTAAACTCGTGATCAAATGAACAGAGGCACATCCCGTAACACAAACCCAAGGGGCCTGATCCTCTGGTCTGACCAAGCTGTGCTTGGTGCAGGACCCTAGAGTTGGGTAAGGTGGCTGAAAGCCTTCCTGACACATATTTCACTCCTCAGGCTGGCCAAAGCCAATTTGGCCCCAACATAACACGGAGAGCTGCCTCACCAGAACTTTACATCACCCAGGGATTCCCTTATGCAAGGAGAATCCTTAGCTGACAAATTAATCAGATCTCTAACAGCTTTGTGCTTTGCAAAATAAAAAAAGGGTTACAGATTTATCCCAAGGTAGGATCTTATCCCATTCACCCCCTTTCTGGAGGTTGGCTTTTATTCAGCTGCCTCAATGACTTTATTAAGAACCAAACCTTGAGACTGGACAATGTTTTCACACAGTTCAACAGAAACCTTAATTTCTAATTTATTCCTAAAAAAGCTACTCCCAGAGGTTTTCCCTATATAATATCCTGTGCCTGCTCATGTAGCAATCAGCCTTTTATCTTGATGAGTTGGAGTTAATGTGACCCACCTGGTCTACAGGCTTGTGTGAGCCAGCAGAATAGTTTTACACTTCCTCACAGGGTCTGAAATCCACAAACTTGTCATAAAGATAAGAATACCTGACAGGTGCTCTGGAGATTCATAAACATTTCTAAAGCATTTAGGCCTGGATCCACATAGAGACTTAGACGCTGCAACACTGAGCACCATGGTGCTTAAATTCTAGGTGCATAGAAAACCACAGCAACAACAAAACCGCAATCCACAAAGCCTGAGTTAGGTGCCTAGGCTCCCTATACAATAAATGGGGAACAACAAGCACCTTTGAATGGGATCCACACAGTCAGCACAGTAGGCAGAGGGCTATCTAAGCAAGCTAATGGGAGACGCTGATGGGAGGGATATGTCCTAAGCCCCACCCCTCTGTCAAAGGTAGACACCTAAGACCAGGCTTCAGGGAGGCGCCTATCTCTGATTAGTGATCTACGAAAGGGCAGGGCTGCCCAGAGGATTCAGGGGGCCTGGGGTCCTCGGCGGCGGGGCGGCCCCCGCTTCGGCGGCAATTCGGTGGGGGGGGGTCCTTCCGCTCCGGGACCCGCCGCCAAAGTGCCCCGAAGACCCGCAGCAGGGGGCCCCCGCCACCGAAAACCCAGCTCTTCAGCAGTGGGTCCCGGGGCGGAAGGACCCCCCACAGTGGGTCTTCAGGGAACTTCGGCAGCGGGTCCTGGAGCGGAAGGACCCCCCGCTGCTGAATTGTCGACGATGACCCGGAGCGGAAGAAGCTCTGAGGGCCCGGACCCCGCGAGAGTTTTCCGGGGCCCCCGAAGTGAGTGAAGGACCCTGCTCCAGGGGCCCCGAAAAACTCTCATGGGGGCCCCTGCGGGGCCCAGGGCCTGGGGCAAATTGTCCCACTTGCCCCCCCACCCCCCTCTGGGCAGCCCTGCGAATGGGAACCCCTTTCTGGGAGTCAAGCAGCTTAGGCACCTAGCCTGCCTTACACTACACAAAACAGCCAGAGGAGGAGGTGGTGGTGCTGCTACCACCTATCTTCTGACTGTTAGCCCAGTGGTTAGAGCAGTGGCTCTTAAACTTTTTAACTGGTGACCCCTTTCACATAGCAAGCCACTTTTTAATATATTGAACACCATTATAAATGTTGGCGGCAAAGCAGGAGGTTGACAGCTCATGACCCTCCATGTAGTAACCTCGAGACCCCCTGAGGGGTCCCGACCCCCAGTTTGAGAACCCCTGGGTTAGAGCATTCCCTTAGACGGTGGGTGATCCATGTTCAATTCCCTGCTGGAGAAGGGGGACCCTTGTTCAAATCTCAGGAGAGCTACTCGAACCACTGAGCTGTGGGATGTACTGATGTGGGGTTCCCTCCATCTCTCCTGTTGAAGCTGTTCCATTGCAGATAAAGAGAGTGATTGGAGCAGGGGGCTGAACTGAAGTCTCCCACCTCCCCGGTTGGGTGATCTAACCTCCAGAGTCATTCTCTCTCTTTCTGGCCAATGGCTGTTCCATTGTGGATAAATGTTAGTTAGTCATTGGGCGAAGGGATGAGTGGGAATGATTCTATAGCTTGGTGATTCGGTCACCCACTTGGGAGATAGGAAACCCTGGGGTCTGTCCCCCTGGTTCAATCACCTGTTCTTTATATAGCCACCATGGAATAGTTTCAACAGGAGAGATGGAGGAGAGCCTCCCCTCCCCCCAACAGCAAAATATCTCATCGTTTAGGTGATTAGAGCACTCTCCGGAGGGGTAGGATTTGAATATGGGTTTCTCTTCTTCCCAGCAGGCTAAATGGAGAATTGAATCTGGATCTTCCCCATCCCAGGCGAGTGCTCTATCCACTGGGGTTAAAATTATAAGGTGGGCAGCAACACCTTCTCCTCAGCCAGATTTTCAATGGGACCTGATCCAGCAGGCAGCTTCTGAGAATGCCTACTGGAACATAAGAACATAAGAATGACCATACTGGGTCAGACCAAAGGTCCATCCCGCTCAGTATCCTGTCTACCGACAGTGGCCAATGCCAGGTGCCCCAGAGGGAGTGAACTTAACAGGTAATGATCAAGTGATCTCTCCTGCCATCCATCGAGCCTATGGAGCTGGATTGAGCCCACATGCAAGATAGGCAGACAAATGCCTCTCACCCTCTCACTTCATGGGTCACACTGGGGCTTAGGTAGGCGACAGCTGTCTGAACACCTATAGCAAGGCAGCAGTACACATACCCAGATGCAAAAATTTAGGAGCCGAGTGTAGGTGCCTACAGGGTTTGGTAGGAGTTTTTGGATAGCAGCAGAGCCTAAAACTGGAATTTAGACACCTAAGTGCCTTTGTGGATGGGGGCCTTTGAGATCCTCGTGGAAAGAGAAGTGGCTAGGATTATTCTTATAATCCATAAACCTATGTTAGTTAAAGTCAGCGAGCAAGCTGTCCACAGAATGTGTCAGTGAGAAGATAAGTTACAGCCAGTGACAGTTCTAGGACAGAAAGAATGAATTTCGTAAACAATCAGAATATGCTGCATAGAGAGAATAATTTGTAATGAATAATTTATCCAGCTAATTTAGCGTTCTTGAAGAATGTCCAGGAGCAAATGAAGCAAAAGAAAGAAAGAAAGAAAGAAAACATATATAGTCTATGGATTTAGTGTGAACAATTCTCTGTGGGCCCGATTCTCCAGTCTGCCTGGGACATACTGACGTTCTGGGAACGGGATGGTTGGTAAAAAGGAATAGTAAATCACCTCTGTGCCACCCATATTCTGGGCTCTGCAGGGGGCATATTCAATTCCTGGTATAAGTCAGAGCAGCCCCAATACTCTAATTTACATTCAGGCTGCACATAACCTTATGGCAGAGGGCTGTTCCTGTCATGAAAAATGCTGTATAGTAGTCACGCACCCGAGTGTGATACCATATACATTCTTGTAGCAATGGTATTTGGGTAGCACTACAATATCTAAAACAGCTTAGCATATCTACTTACTAAGCAAAATCAAAGCATGAAAACAGAGTCACTTTCAGATGAACTTTTGCTTTGAACAAATATTGCTAGATTATTTCTTAGTAGGTCCTGTGGCCTGCTGGTCTCTCTGTTACTCTTGGCCTGTGCTTGCAAATGTAGAGTAGATCTATGGGGTGCCTGCTAACTAATGTAACATCACAGGATATTTTGTAGAATAGGGGACGTGGTGGCTTCTTATCATTGAAGACTAAACCCTGTATGTCAAGTGTAGACCCCTGTGTTTGTGCTAATGAGCTTGCCATAGGTAAATTAAGGCTGTTGATAAATTGTATAATCCATTGCTTGACCACACTTCGGTTTGTCATGAAATATACTCAAGAGAGCAAATGACCAATATCCGACAGGTTTATTAATCTGCTACAGGAAAAAGATTCTGTATGGTACTAGTCTCTGAGGAGCTGTCCCGTGCAACAAGGTTACATTCACCTTACACAATATGTGCACTCCCCAAGTTACACATTTCAGCTGGTATCATTTATATGATGATTTTACAAGTTACACCTCTCTTCACATATCACTAAAATCCAACCCATCAGCTTGTCCCAGTTCCCTAACTTGTTCTTCTGTTCCTTCCTTATCTTTGTTTTGGATATTAGCATTCCAGGTACTGGTCCATGAAGGTACTTCCCTAGCTTCTGCTAAGGCATAGAACAAATGTAGCTGCTTATGCCAAATGCTTATTTGCATTTGCTCAAGGAGTTATGGGATACTTAGCAGAAGTGAACAGGATTATAGTATAGGTTACTTTAGGATATACCACTGTTACAATATTTGTGCTTTATGTTATTGGTGTTTAATGCACACTAATTATATATATGCTGTGGATAATACATATTAATATGACATATATATATATATATATATATATATATATATATATATATATATATATATATATATATATATGCTAGTCGTCATGTATTAGTCAACATGTTTGAGATTCAGCAGCTTGGGAAGCTTTCCCTGGCCTGAAAATAACCCATCATTTACCCCAAGCAAGAGGGAAAAAAATGTTTCTTTGTTTTCTGTGATTTTGTGCTATATTTAAAACCAGTCTGCCTCCGGATCCAAATAAATCTTAAACAATGGAGCAGCAGCTGTGGGGCCTAGTACTCATATATAAACCCCAATCCTCTCATATGCTTCACATTGTTCACTCAGTGACCTGAAGAGCTGTCACCCTTTACAGTTCACAGCCCTTCATCTGAATGAAGAATGGCAGCAGTAGGCTACATACCATAAGTTAGCCCTTATGTTTCTATTGGTACACTGTTCCAGCAACAATTCGTCAAAGGGAGACTGGGGTAGCTGGCTGCTCTCACTGATGCTGGGGATGGTGTTTCAGGTAGCCTTGTGGGCAAAACAAAGATTGAAGCAGTCAAAGACAATTCCAGTCTCTAATTTGTATTTAGGATCAATTTGACTTTTGGGATTAAAATATATGGAGCATGAATATGAGGCAATAAAGATGCAAAAGCATCAGCTCATGCCATTCTTTAAAAGCCTGCCTTGCGGTGTCTGGAATGTTAATGTTTCAGGTGGTGCAGGACAGCTGCTCCGGTCAGCGGGGCTCTGATTTACAACTCATGTCCTTCTGTCCCGACAGAGTTTAAAAAAAATATTTATTTATAGCAAAACTAAAAAGGATGGATGTGCAGGCACAACAAGGCCAGGCCCTTGAAGGTATTTAAAGGGAGAAAATTAAATCACCACTGTAGACAATATGAGTTTCATCAGGTACTGGGAAGAAAGGAGAGGATTAAAAAAATTAGATGACAAAGTGTGGACTTTGGAGGTCACCCAAAGAAGGAGATCAGTAGAAAATGAAAGGTGTGTATTTGTGAACCAAATTAGTGTATGAATCTGTAAAGCATGCAAATCTGACAGAGATGAATGTGTATCCTTTTCTGAAATTACAGCTTATCACTTCATCCTGCAGGCCCATGGACAGAGCTCTGATTCATGAGAAGTCTGTGGCATGGGTGGGCAGGGCCGCCCGGGGGGGGGGGGGGCAAGTGGGGCAATTTGCTCCAGGCCCCGGGCTCCGCAGGGGCCCCCACGAGCATGGCTGAGGCTCCCTCCCCGGCCCCGTCTCCTCCTCTCCCCTCTCCCAGAGCCTCAGCCCATCCAGCAGTGTCCCGTACAGCTGCAGCGTGGCTCCGGTGGGGCCCCTGAGCCCCGCCCCGCTCAGAGAGGCGTGGTGAGGGGGTGGGGCTGCAAGCTCCAGGCTGAGTGGAGGGAGCTGAGCTCAGCGTGGAGCTCCCAGCCCCGCCCCCTGACCACATGGCTCTGAGTGGGGCAGAGCTCAGGCCCCGCCGGAGACACGCTGCCTCTGTCGAGGGAAGGTCCTGGATGCGCTGAGGCTCCGGGTGAGAGGGGAGCCAGGGGTAAGAGGCCAGGGCTGGGGGGGGGGGGTTGGCTAAGGGGCAGGGAGTCCCGGGGACAGGGAGGGGGCAGAGGTTGGGGGGGCGATCAGGGGACAGGGAATGGAAGGGTTGGATTGTGGGCGTTCCAGGGGTCTGTCAGGACTCAGTGAGGAGGTGATAGGGGTTGGGGCAGTCAGGGGACAGGGAGCAGGGGTGGGGTCCTGGGGTGGTAGTGGACGGTCTCTGGGGGACGGTGAGGGGGCAAGAAGCAGGATGGGTCAGGGATTCTGAGGGGGGCGGGCAGTCAGGGGGCAGGAAGTCGGTGGGGGTCGGATAGGGAGCGGGGCAGGGCCAGGCTGTTTGGGAGGCACAGCCTTCCCTACCCTAAAGCTCATTCAGCAGTTTGAGGCTTGCAGAAGAGCCAAGCTGTTAGCTTTTCCATTAGGGCTACCATCCCTTTCTCTTCTCAAATGCCAAATTATAGTCTATATTTAATTTCAGTGCCATAGGGGGATTCATGTCAGGGGAGGGTAGCTTCATTTTAAATTAGTCACTGGGGGCGGGATCACATGAGAAGAGCAATATCCTACACCACCTACCTCCTTCCCAACCCTACCAAGGGAGACCCCCACCCCTACATTTCCTGCAGCTCCAGAGGGGTTAATTCAGTGGTTCTCAAACTTTTGTACTGGTGACCCTTTCACATAGCAAACCTGTGAGTGTGACCCCCCCCCTTATAAATTAAAAACACTTTTTTGTATAATTAACACTATTGTAAATGCTGGTGGCAAAGTAGGGTTTGAGGTGAAGGCTGACAGCTCGCGGCCCCCAGTAATAACCTTGTGACCCCCTGAGGGGTCCCGACCCCCAGTTTGAGAACCCCTGGGGTAATTTAATTTTAACACCCTATGTCCATTCACATGCATGTGCTATTTTGAGCACAGTTTTCACAACATAGGCTCATCCCAGATTTGGAACAAGCTCAAATGCTCAGTTCGTGGATTATGTACATAAGCTATACTAAAGACAAACCCACAGTAACCGTCTCCAGTTTGTGAGGGACCCCATGGAGCCAGTCTCTAGGAAACAGATAAATGCATGGAGGTTAAGTCCATTAATGGCTATTAGCCAGGATGGGTAAGGAATGGTGTCCCTAGCCTCTGTTTGTCAGAGGGTGGAGATGGATGGCAGGACAGAGATCACTTGATCATTACCTGTTAGGTTTGCTCCCTCTGGGGCACTTGGCATTGGCCATTGTCGGTAGACAGGATACTGGGCTGGATGGACCTTTGGTTTGACCCAGTATGGCTATTCTTATATTCTAACCTAAATGAACCCAAAGTTATGGAGACAGATATGAGTCAAGGAAGCCAGCAGAGTATCAGAAACCTGGAAAAATCTCTGACTGGATGGGCTCAGGCGTTTGGTCACAAGCTTAGGTGGTTCAAAAAGTTTTGGATTTTTTTTTAAGCAGAATGTTTTTATTGTTTCTTTAAACAATCAAATACAGCAAGCAGCAGATATTTGGCCACACGCTTCTGAAACCCCAAATCATATTCAGGTTATGGCAGACTAATTTCAGCTTTTCAATTAAAAAAACCACAACAAATTTTGAAGGAAAGCAGACATTGTCCGTGATTTTTTTCTGCTTTTTAAAAACCCCTAGTTTTCGATCCAGAAACGGTTTTGACGGCACATATTTGTCCAACCCTTTTTATGAGCTTTAGTGCCCTTTAGCACTAGCTGATGCTGAGAACCAGTGATACCTTGTAAAGAAGTTTTCTCAAAACTGGATTTGTGCCGAGATGCAGAAGGTTTATTTTTCCCAGAGCCGCCCATGGGGTGGGGGGAGCAAGTGGGGCAATTTGCGCCGGGCCCCACAGGGGCCCCCACGAGAATATAGTATTGTAATTTTTTTTTAAGGAAGGGGCCCCCAAAATTGCTTTGCCCCAGGCCCCCTGAATCCTCTGGGCGGCCCTGTGGGTGGGTTCTTCCTGACAAGTACAAATGCGACTCCTTGTGAACTATTGTCAGCACAGGACAAAAGGAACTAATTAAGCATAATTTTAAGCATGTTAGTCATAGCCCCCTACCTTGGCAAGACTTGGAGGATGGATCTCGGCCAGCTCTTTAGTGGATTGGACAGCACTCTTGCAAACCCATAAGTTTGACGCTAATACAGAAACAATCTGATAAAGAATAATGGAGAACAATATTTTTCATTCCAAGAGAACAAGTTTCAGCGCAAAGGAGTAGAATAACTATCAACACTCACCCCTATTGTAAATCTCCGAAAGTCTATTCATGTTTCCTTTCTGAAAAGCCATGTATAGTTGCTTTTAATAATCTCAACTAAGTACTCTGCCATTACACATCGAGCCAAATTAGAAGCTGAGATGCCAAGGAAATGCTTTTAAAAAAACCTTGCAGGTTGGGGACACTGCTCATCATTCTGCAGTGTGACACTAACAGAGGTGATTTGCTTACACTCATATTTTCTGACAATTTATTTCCCTTTGCAGGTGCTCCAATAATTTCTTTAGTATTTTTAGTCAGTGTTCCAAGATGGCTTCTTGTCAGCCAAGATACAAATATTTCTGTTGTCCATGCAACTGAGTGGTAATTCCCCACCCCCTATGACTCCACACTGCCATTATGGAGAAATTCATTTGCTAAACACTTAACTGGAAATGCGTAGTTTACTTCAATTCATTCTGGAAATAGAGGAAAAACCACAAGGATAGGGAATCCTGCTGCATTTTGGGCCTTTAGCGTTATTGTTTCAGAGGGGTAGCTGTGTTAGTTTGTATCAGTAAAATCAACAAGGACTCCTCGTTGTTTTAGCTTTACTGTGTGGACCTGATGGCTAGTTATTATGCTTGGGGCAAGGACCAAGTGTATGTGGGGAAGGCAGTTTTAAGGTACCCTTGTATTCCCTGTATCATGGGGCTGTGCAAGAGCCTGCCCAGCCCAAGGTGTAAATCACAACAGTCTCAGGGCTGCTGACACTTTGCTTTCAGTAGCTCCCGATGGCCCTTGGGAAGCAGAAAATACCATATTACCTCTATATAAATCCACAGCTTGAATACTGCGTGCAGATGTGGTCACCCGATCTCAAAAAAAGATATATTGGAATTGGAAAAGGTACAGAAAAGGGCAACAAAAATGATTAAGGGTATGGAACAGCTTCCATATGAGGAGAGATTAATAAGACTGCGACTTTTCAGCTTGGAAAAGAGACGACTAAGGGGGGATATGATAGAGGTCTATAAAATCATGACTGGTGTGGAGAAAGTGAATAAGGAAGAGTTATTTACTCCCCCTCATAACACAGGAAATAGAGGTCACCAAATGAAATTAATAGGCAGCAGGTTTAAAACAAACAAAAGGAAATATTCCTTCACACAACACATAGTCAACCTGTGGAACTCTTTGCCAGAGAATGGTGTGAAGGCCAAAGTTCAAAAAAGAACTAGATAAGTTCATGAAGGATAGGTCCATCAATGGCTATTAGCCAGGATGGGCAAGGATGGTGTCTGGAGCCTCTATTTGCCAGAAGCTGGGAATGGGCGACAGGGAGTGGCTCACTCAATGATTACCTGTTCTGTTCATTCCCTCTGGGTCACCTGGCATTGGCCACTGTCAGAGAACAGGATACTGAGCTAGATGGACCTTTGGTCTGCCCCAGTATGGACGTTCTTATATAGACAATAGCTGTAGTATGGTACATTTTGGCCACACCTCCAATCTGCCCACTACACAAGGAGCTGGGAATAGGGCCAGCACACATACCTTACATCAATTCTCAGATGCCACTCTAGGCAGAGGCAACTTAGGCAGCTGCCTCCAATGGCAGATTTCAAGACCTCCACTGGTTCCTTCCACAAGATGAGCATAGCAGGGCTGCCTTTGGGAGGGTATCTGATGAGCAGGCAGTGGCCCCCAGACAGGCTGCAGGGACAGCACTCCCACTCCCGACCCAGCTGCTCCCTGCTTCCGGAGTGGGTATGTTCACAGTTGTGGCCCAGGCTGCTCCTGGTGGTCCATCAGCACTACCAGGGCTTCAGCTGTAAGCAGAATGATCTGCCTGGCTCCATGTGGGTGCCCAGTCCATGCCTATGACTCTGCACCTTGTCCCCATGGGCTCTGCTGTCTGGGCAGCTCCCAGCACCTGCTGCAGCCTTGGACTCATCCTGTGCCATAAGCCTGACAGCACGGAGCTCATCCAGATAGGTGCTGGGCTGCGGAGAGCCTGGGTTCCACTGTGGTTGAGCTGAGTTGCTCCAGGGGAACGGTTGCAGGGGGAAAGGGAGTAGAAAGAGGCAGCTAGAGGAGGGTTGCCAGAGCAGATTGGGTGTGGGTCCCTGTCATGAACTAGTAGGGGTGGGGACAGCACACTGAAGTGTTGCCTAGGGTGACAGATTGGCTTGAGCAGCTTCTGCCAGTTCTACACCAACGGGGGCGTTTCCCTGGAAAAGGAATATTTAATCTCAGGCAGTGCTTACACCCTGTCCTAGGCACCTTTGCACTTCCACAGCAGCCAAAGGGGCCTGAGGGTGGGATCCACAAAGGGACTTGAGCATTGCTACACTGAGCATCACAGTGCCTCACGTTTAGGCATCTAGCCAAAAAGAAAAAAAAATCACAGAAGCACCACTGTGATCCACAAAGCTGAGTTAGGCACCTTGGTTCCTGTACAATGAGAGAGAGATGTGCCTTACAATGGGATCCCCCAAAGCCAGCATGCCAGGCAGAGCCACCTAAGCTAGCCAATGGGAGATGCCACCAGAGGGGTGTGAGCTAAGCCCTGCCCCCTCTCAGAGATTGGTGCTCTCTCTGCTTCAGGATCCACAAACAGGAACCAGCTGCCTGAAGTTAGATGGTTTAGGAACCCCTTGCTGAATGAGAAAGGTGCGTCATCACTCCACACAAAGCAGGGTGAGGGCGGGTGTGGTGCCCACCTTATAACTTTTAGCCCAGTGGCTAGAGCACATCTGCTTCGGTTCGGTCAAAGCTGTCAATACACTTTGAGTCTTTTCTCCCCAGTCACAGTAAAAGAGAGGGAGCGTGGCTTTTTATCCATAACTTAGCTGAACAGGAAGAACATTTCCTGCTTCAGTGTCCAGTCCAGCTCCCAGTGAAATCAATGGAAAGGCACCCAATGACTTCAGTGGATCATTGACATTCATTGGATCAGACCTACCATGAAGTTTGCACACCTTATTAGCCAATTAATTCAGGAAACTGGCCCAAAGTAGTTTACAGGCTGCTTTTCCGACTTTGATCTTTAACATGTATTGTAGGTGTAAAAATCTGCATTCTGATTTCTTGGTAAACTGGCCGATTACTCCTCAGATAATGAGTTCAATCAAAGGGCACTATAGACGCCTGAGAGTTACTGTAATTAATCATATCTACCCCTCCCCCATTATATTTTAGTGCCATTCGTTTGTTTTAGTTTGTATTAACCAGAAACATACTAGTCTCCTTTTACAAACTAGTGAGGGAGTACAAGAACACTCATGAAAGTAGGGGCTCACTGGCTTAAGCCAAGCATTGCAGGGGCTTGGCCTGCCTAGTTTTTTCACACTGTTCTGTCCAGTCCCCTGAATCCTAACCTGTAGAGATGACTGAATTCAGAAAGACCTGATGAGACTGAGCTCTATTATCCAGTGGGCTTGGGTATCTCTTTAAAGTGATGTGTTGCTTGGGCCAAAGCCTCAACATTTCTATCCCTGCTGCTGGCATATCGAAGTAGATCTGATAGCTCTAGCTAGAGGAGAGACAGAGGGTGCAAGAGATAGGTAATGGAAATTATTAGAGGCCTGGGGAGATTGCTGTCTGAGGACAGACTGAAGAGATCAGGATTGTTCAGTTTAGAGAGAAGACAAAGATAAAGAGATGTGATGGAGATAAAATAATGAATGGTGCAGAGAAGGTAAATCTGGCATTCCTAACACAAGAGGTCATAAAATGAAATTGAAAGGCAACAAATTTAAAATTGATAAAAACAATTTTTTTTATGCAATGCATAATTCACCTGTAGTACTCATTGCCACAAGATATCAAGGGACAAAAAATAAGTAGGCTTTAAAAGAAACTGGACTTTTATGTGGACAATAGGAACAGCCACAGTTGTATTTGATAAACTTTTTATCTTAGCAGCCATCTTGCTTCCTGATTGGTGAAGAGAAGAAGAGAAAGGGAGGCAGCAGCAAACTCAGTCCCCTCCATGTGTGCTGAGAGGGTGACAAAAGGGACAGTAGGGGCAGCATTCAGCTCTCTGCTCCAGCCAGCAATGTGAAGGGGAGGAGATAGCAATTCTCCTATGTTTGTCTTGAAGCTGCAATTTAAAAGTGTTAAAATACAGAGCTAACCAGCCTCAAAAAGGACCTCAAACCACAGTCCTCAAGCCGGCAGTGTCAACTTTGACAGTGGTCATGGAAGGGAGCATGGGGGAGCCTCAGGGTAGGACAATTTGTCAGTAGGTAGCATGTTTGAGCAAATACTTGCACAGCAAGACAAAATGCAGCTGGCAATAGCTTTGCTTGATGGAAAAATTGAATCTATGAGCATGAGCAAACTGCAGGAGAGAATGTACTCCTTGGCTCACAACAACCAAAAATCACAATCAAGATATCTTCACTACATCGAGGGAATCTATTTTGTCTTTGCTGAATAAGGACCTGATTTTCAGAGGTGTTGAGCCCCTTCAGCTCCCATTGACGTAAAGTGGAGCTGGGAACGCTCAGTCAACCTCTCTGAAAATCAGGGCCTAAAGTGTTATTTGAAGGTAATACCCTGGAATGGAGTCTGGAGTTACACAGAATCAAGTGAATTCCCAAAACATTTAAGTGATTGGCATACTGCCTGCTTCCCCATCATGTGCCTGCCTTGGGTCCCTGGTGACTGGGAGAGGTGTATTTTGCATCTCACTCACCCCAAAGGTGAATGTAGCCCCTTATCTTTTGTAAACTCCAATTTTGCTCTGGTAAATTGTCAGTTGAATTTACATACTGTCTTTCTTTGACCTTTGCTCTTTCAGCTATACGGGCTTCCTGTTGTCTAGTGAATGCACTTGAAAATTTTATTGTTATCATTCAAAGTCTTAAATAGTACAGGACCAGACTACCACAGAGACCATTTGCTGCCCTCTGTCCCAACACAGCTACTGAGATAAGGAGGGATGGAACTGCTCACCATCCCATGGTACACATATTGTGAGAATATGGGCAACAGAGTCTTGTTCACTGAAGACATGCTACTCTGGAAGGTACTCCCCATCAATGTATGGCTGTGTACATCTGTGGCATTTTTAACATTGAAACTCAAACCCTTTTGTTATCTTTTAGTTTCATATTGCTGGTTTTTGTTTTTTAATTATGGAATGAACGGAGATGGATTACTGGGGATTTTTCTGCCAGCTGTAGAATTTATTGGACTATATTGCGTTTCTTATTATATTTTAGTTTGTTTCCCTCAGGCACTCAGTGGCCTTTGGCATGCATGTCTGATAAAACTTAAAACCACTAATAATTATTATTAATTTTATTAGTATTACTAGACATTAATTAAGTTAGTCCCCTGATATGGGTCTTATCTAGTGGCCTCAGACAAACATCACAATTATGCAATTCACAGTGTGGTTTTGATATGCATCCTGTAAGCTTTCCAGACCGTAATTGTCAAGTTTCTGTCCACTCACAAGTAGTCCAGCCAATTTCATCCCCTACTAATTAATTCAAAAGGAGATATTTAAGAGTCATTAGGGCTAACAGCTCCCACCCTGGTTTTCCTCCAGGGAAGGGTGTCAGGAAAACATGACATTACATTTTTACAGTAATTGTGATTTCTACATTAAAAACATGAATCATTGTCACTTTCAACAATTTAGGACTAAAAAGCCACTAAAGGGAGAAAAAAGGTACAACTCTGAGAGATTCAGCTGTGTAATATGAGGCATCATCTTCTTATGAGGGAGCAGTGTGTGGAGAGGGGTGAGCCTGAAACTGCTCAGATGCACAAGACTGGAGGAGAAATCCAGTCCCATCTCTATGGATCTTGTGGTATCTGCATAGGGAGCCAGCTTCTTCATGCTGCTCTTAAGCTTCTCCTCCCCAGCAGCTGGAGTGCACAGGTCACGCAGGACTGGAGCCATGTAGCCATGCTGGAGTATTCCCCTTTCTGGAGGGAAAGAGTTAATGCTACAGAATGAAATGCTGGGCAGAACATGGGTAAAGCTGGAATTTATGCAGCAATACTTCTGGTGGTTTGCCAGGGCTAGGGTGACCAGATGTCCCGATTTTATAGAGACAGTCCCAATTTTAGGGTCTTTTTCTTATATAGGCTCCTATTAGCCCCCTCCCCCTGTCCCGATTTTTCATATTTGCTGTCTGCTCATCCTAGCCAGGGCTCAGCATTGCCTGGAGCACCTGTCTCTATGCCCTGCCTCCCACCATCCGTACGTGCTGACACAAATGGTACGGAGCACCCTGTGAAGCGTTCAGTGAGTGGGTGACTGGCTAGAATCAGACAGTAATTTATTTGCTTTCATATAATTCTCTCCTCACCATACAATGGAGGGAGAGATATGGCCTCTAGATAGTAATTTTCCATTATTCTTTTCTTCATTGTGCAACACAAACATATGAGTTATTGCAGAATTCCATAACAAAATGTGATTAGTGCCTCCTATGAAGGCCTTTGGCAAAACAAAGAGGAGTATACCGAGGGAAAGGCAGAGTACACGCAACGTGTTTCAGGAAGTAATTTCAAATAAAAAAATGTGTCTGGTAGACCAAAAAAAAAAATCACATAGGAGAAAGGAGAAAAGGTCTTATGGATCTTAACTGGTAAATTACCATATTACAGTCCCAGTCCAATAATCAGTCACCAGGACCAGATGGTATTCACCCAAGAGTTCTGAAGGAACTCAAATATGAAATTGCAGAATAAATAACTCTTGTATGTAGCCTATTGATGAAACAAGTCTCTGTACCAGATGACTGGAAGATAGCTAATGTAATGCTGATTATAAAAAAAAAAAAAGGTGATCCTTGCAGTTACAGGCTGGTAAGCCTAACCTCAATACCAGGCAAATTGGTTGAAACTGTAGTGAAGAACAGAATTATCAGTTACATGATGAACATGGTTCATTGGGGAAGAGTCAACATGGCTTCTGTAAAGGGAAATCATGCCTCACCAAACTATTAGAATTCTTTGAGGGGGTCAACAAGCATGTGGATAAGGGGGATCCTGTTGATACAGTGTACATGGATTTTCAGAAATCCATTGACAAGGTCCTTCGCCAAAAGCTCCTGGGTAGTCATACAATAACAGGGAAGGTCCTCTCTTGGATCAGCAATTGGTTAAAAGATAGGAAACGAAGGGTAGGAATAAATGGTCAGTTTTCACAATGGAGAGAGCTAAACAGCAGGGTCCCACAAGGACCTGTAACATGCTCAGGACAACTTGCAGAGTTGTCTATGTTAAAACGTTTTTAAAGTTTAGGGGGTCTAAGTGCTCAGGAATAAGCAGATTCCTAGGTGTAGTTTCCAAATGTTGGTAGCTTCGGCATTATTGAACCTGTCCCAATCCTGCTATTGGCCTTTAAAAGGTGAGAAGCAGAAGAGAATCATTAAGAGACTGAATTTAATATCCTGTCTTTTGTTATACAACATGGGCAGGAGGACAAGAAGTTATACGCCTTACTACTGAGTTCTGCCATGTGACCTACCAGCTTTCAAGGCCATGCATTGTGCAACTGAGCAGCTGGCAATAAAGGTGAATGCTGCTGTTAAGAGAACAATCAATCTAGTTCAGTTTTGGGAGGATGAGTGGAAAAGGCAGTTGTGGACTGTGTACTTTATACAGTACCAACTGTAGAATTTTGGAAGAACCACTGAGGTCTTGGGGTTTGTTTGTTTTTTGGCACGTTCTCCACTCCTAAAATTCTTTTTACCTTCCAGCTAGTGGATAAATATGAACAATGTTATTTAGGGCTCAATGAGAGAGCTGGAATTCCTAGTCTGTTACCAGTTTCAATAAGCTGGTTTCTATCACTGCCACCCACAAGTGGGTCTGCACATTTCACTTGTCTTAAATTGCTATGGATCCTTGTGCAACTCCCAGCTCAACAGGCCAGCAGGCAATGCTTACCTCCAAGCCAAGAGAAAAGCTGAATGCAGAGAGACCAAGAACCCTTAGCACTCATAGCCATTGCTGCAAGCACTTAAGGGGTGGGACGGGTCAACAAAATGTCAGCACTTTACAAATGTCAGTAACTCCTGCGAGTGCAGAGGGGTGAGTAAGAATGCTAGCCAGCAGATTTCTGCCTACTTCTCCCTTTTTCAGACAGACTCTGATAATGATTATATTCTTTCCCTTCCAACCCCTCCATCCACTGTAGGAGAGAAAGAGGTTGTCCACCAAATATCCTGTTGGCCACTCTATTCCACAACTCATAGAAGTTCACTTTTTCCAATTTCTGTTCTTAGAATGTTGTGATACGATGTGGGTAAACTATGAGTGTGACATACTGACAATATCCTGAATGAACTTTATTGAATTATGTTTAATACCTTTGGGCTATCTCGTATTAGAAATGCAAGTGTTTATGCACTATTGCAAGATTGTATGGGACTTCTTTGGCAGGAAGACAAGATTAATGCAAGTTCTAGAAGGTATTGGGAAGTTCAAAAATCTTTTGGGAACAACATACATGAAGTGGATTTCTTAGGGAATGCCTTGGGGTGAAGGGGATGCAAATTCTCCTCTCTGAAGCCAACCTTTTGAAGATATGCCCTGGAGAGAGACCTCTTGTGTACTAATTACCTGCTTCTGGAAACTGCAGATCAAAGACCCCGATCTGTGTAAAGAGCACACTGAACATGGTATGGGGGTGCTTGTTCTGAACTGAACCTGTGATGAACTTGTAACCACAAGGATGTCCCCAGGGTCGGGGTTTGAAGGACTGTTCCTGCCAGAGCCCATTTTAGGATTGGTGAAACCTGGTAAGCTTCTTAGCCTGGGTTCTTTTATTGTTTCTAATAGGTTATCTTTGTAGTACCTTTTACCTTAAGAGTAACGTAAGCTTGCTTAGAGAGCTGTGTGTTACTTGCCTGTTGATAGTCCCTCTGGAGAGAAAGCAAGCAGGTGTTCTTGGGCAACCTGTCTGTGCTGGGAAATACATTGTGAAGGCAGTGAACTGTGCAGCTTGGGAATACCCTGGTCAGAAGGGAGGGAAACGTGGGTCTCCACCCACAAAGGCAACGCCTGAGGAGCTGGAAGCTGAGATCAAGTGACATTGATGAATCATTAAAGGGAAATATTGGTGCAGTTGCCCTGAACTGTTACCTATACAGTGGCAGCATGTGTGGGATCTGTAACAGTGTGAATTGCATAGGTGCCAACAGCAGTAAGAGCACATACTATAGAAGGAAAAACAAGAGGAGAAAAGGCGTAGTCATTTTTTCAGGAAAAGGAATAGCAAAAAGAGAGACAGGGGAAATTAATTATGAACAGAGAAGAAAAAAATCAGCTGATTGAGTTATGCAAAGAAAGGGGATCAGCCCTGAGCATAGAACCAAAATCACAGCTACTAAGAGTGCTGTGTTAATCAAGGAGTGATGGTCTATATTCGTGGAGAACCTCCAGCCTGCTGACAGAGTGTCCAGCTGACGGGAAGAATCTTGGAGCCAATATCCTGGAGAGAAACAGGGAAATGGGGGACAGAGGCAGCAACTATGTTCTGTGCAGACCAAGAAGTGGTGGACAGCTGAACTGCTAGAGCAGGAGAAGCTGCAGCTGGAAAGGAACAATGAATCTGGAAACCCAGCAGCTTGTGGACAGGGAGCAAGAAAAAGCAGATTCACAGCAGCAGTGTCAGTATGAGAGAGACAAGGAGCGGCAGTATCAGCTTGAGATGGAGAGACTGAAGCTGCAGAATCGTAGTCCGGTAGGTGGAGCCAGTCCCCAGGTACCTGGCCTGGTGAGTGGCATAGAATCCAAATTACTTCCTTGCTTTAGAGAGGGGGATGACATGGATGTGTTCCCATATGCTTTTGAAATGGGGCATGAATGAATAAGGTGGGAAACAGGGACATGGTAAGGTACCTGGGACAAAGGCCTTGGACATTTTTACCCTTCTGGGAAGGGAAGACTATAAATTTGATGATTGCTGTATACAAGCTTTCTTACAAAAGTTTAACCTGACCCCTTCAGCACACAGGAGAAGGCTTAAGGAAGTTCAGAAAAGGGGGACATGTCCTATGGTGAGATTTCAACCCAGATTAGGGGTTATGTAAAGAAATGGGGAACTGATTGTGGCGTTACCATGGTCAATGAAGCCTATGAGTAAATGTGTATCAAACAATTCTATAAACTCTGCCTGCCCCTCCCCACCCCCAACCTGAAATATGGTTAATAGACAAGAGTCCTAGACATGTAACCATAGCTGGGAAATGGGCCGATCAAAATGCAGCTAGCCAGCTTGGGTTTGAAAGAAAGGTCAAGGGAGATTGGCACAGAGCTGACCCCTCCCCCAGAAGGGAGATAGCGGGGACCTTTCCAAAAAGGAGAATGGGCTAACCCCAGACCTGGGTGGGAGGTAAACCCTCACTGCCTGGTAGTGGATGCCTTGCTGAACCACTGAGGGGAAATAAAGATGCAGTTGCCCTTGCTGAACCATTGAGGGGAAATACAAGCGTACTGTTTGCTATCTAGTCTTTGTACTGAATCAGGTCCAAGACCAGACAATACCAACAAGTTGGAAGGGGCAGAGTGAAAAGCTATATCTGTCCTAGATATAGAGGAAGCTCTTGGTGCTGAAGGACAGAGCTAAGCTCCATAGTTACACTCTGGTGAAACTAACTGAACAAAGAGGCTCAACTTTCCAGAAGGAGGGTAAGTAGTAACACACATGAACTGCGAGTAAAAATGATTTTAAAAAAAAAAGCGTTCTGTTGCTGTTTCCAAAATCATAAAACTCAGGGATGGAGAAAGCCTCTCTTAGGTCATCTACTCCATCCCCGTGTTGGTATGGAATGGCTCCTAAATATGTATTTTCTAGTGCTTTGTCCAGTCTAGTTTTAAATGTTCCAAGTGAAAGGACTCCCACCATTTCCCTTTCTGCACTCTTTTACTTAGCATATAACTGTCTAAATAACCTAGGGCTGGAGCGTATGTGGCTCCTGGATGGCTGTGCAGGGATGAGCAACAAGCTTATTGCAAGGGCCATAGGCGGTAGAGAAGTAGACCTTTGAAAAGTAGTGGGACCGAAGAGAGAGAGCAGCATTAGAAAAGCACACATTCATGCTGGGTCCTTGGCCAGGCCCAGCATCAAAGGGTGTCTTAGAGCTACCTTTGCCTCTCCATTCCTCAATTGTGTGTACTGCTGGGGATTTACCCTCTGGGATCAAGGGCTGTTACTGTTTGGGCCCTCCTGCAGGGAAACAAGCAGGGCTGAAAATAAAGTTTCCATCTGCCACAAGGATGTGATCCAGCCTGTAGAGTCTTAGAAGATTCAAGAGGGGAAGTACGTTAGGCCATCATTTTCACATGATTCAGTTTTCCAGGGGTATAAACTGCCAGAAATCCATAAAAACTCTCAGTGCAGCAGATTGCTTTAATTTTCCATCAGATTTCTGCCCACTACTCAAAACGAGTTTTGTATTCCTTTTATAAACTATTTTTACGTATTTTAACATGCCTATTGCGATATAACAAAGTCTCTGGATAAATCTTGATGTTCTCTTACCAGCAACATTCACCTTTGTTGCCAGCTGTTCAGCTGCACAATGCGTGGCCTTGAAATCTGTTATGCAACTGACTTCTTTGGCTCGTGATGTAGCTCTGCTATTGTGATCGCATATTGACTTGTAGGAACTGCAACTACTGGCACTGTTGCTTATTTAACCAGATTCCAACGTGTTCAGTTTCCCTTCAGTACTTCATAGAGGTCATCTCCCTTATTTTGCTGCGCCATTTTATTGTACAAGTGTAACTGCTTTAAACTCAAAGTACAACATGTCTGATTGTTTTTGGCAGAGCTTTGTCCCTCAGTACATGTTCTATTGGACTTTCACGTTGTAAAACAATTACCTACAATGTTATTAAAACTTATGGAGCCATGATGGATAACTAGCTCTTTGTTCATATTTCCCCCCAAAATGTAGCTCTTCCAGCAGTATAATGAAAACCACTTCAAGAGAACATACTCCAAACCACCAACTTCTGGTTGGATTTCCTCAGTGTTAGACACACTTATTAACTTTTCCTAACACAAAATATAGTGCTAAATATAAGAGCAATGGTTTAAGTGGCCATAAAATGTATTGGGGGCAGACTACTGAACACTGGATACGATCAATTTGATAGAGCTCAGGTTTAGGGAAAATTTAGTTATGGGATTTATTCCCCTCCCCCGCATAAGCTTGGTTTTAGTTATTTAATATTGATCTTAAGAGTATTAGAAAATATAGTTCTATTGATTTCTGTAAGAAAAAATCCTTCATATACATAAAAAAAGTCAAGTTTAAAAGAATTCTGGGTTATATCAGTTCTGTTTGTGCAGAACATGCTTCCAGATCTTTCAAGTGTGGATTTGTCTGTCAGACACTGCAGTTATTTAATACTGCACAAGGCAATTCAAGGAAGTCATTGGACACGTGCTTTCATGCTGCAATACATGAAAGCGGTCAATGAAAAAAAAAGGTAGAGACCATAGTTGCATAGCTCATTGAGATTTTGTTTAAAACATTTGGAGAAACAACCTCATTTACAGAGGTTTATAACTGAGCTATAATTCTGGCTTAAATTCTATCTCATAGGAAGATTTAAAAATTCTGTGGAAGAAATACTGTGTTCTATTAAATTCCATTGGACCAGATTCTGATACTCTTAACTTTGAGTATTACTTTATTCTATGAATGGTCTTACTGAAGTCAAGCTACTACTCTACGTGAATAAGAATATCAGAACTTGTTCCCTACATTTATAGAGATACGGTTCTAAAATCCTAATTCAGTCAGATTCTACCACTCTTCTTATTGGGGAACATTTTTGCCATGCAAGTAGTCCCATTTAACAAGACTACCCAACATAAGCAAGGGTGGCAGAATTGAGCCTTTAGTTTTTGATCTGGAAATAAAAATTGTGTTAAACTGAAGGTAAAGAAGAGTACAGATCAGTAATTTGGGGTAAAATACATCACAGGTATGTTATAATTATCCCAGAACTCAATGTGTCAACTTAGAATACAGGTTAAACTTAACTGGTTTGGATTTCTTTTAAGGTATGGAAATGCACAGTTGAGACAGCCAGACAACCTTTTATCTGCCCTGAGTGAACTATGGAGAAAAATATGAACAAACCTAATTTATCATATAATCTAGGAGCACAAAGTAACTTAATATTAAACACATCACTACTGTATGGGATCATTTTTGTCTACTTATTCCTTATAGAAAAGGCTTATAGAGCAAGAATCACTGGAACTGATATAAAGAAGCTGTGAACCCAGTCTAACTGGCTAGTTAATCTGAATTTAGAAACTTTGGATTTATGGCTGCTTTATATAATCAGCTTGAATGTGATACAAAACAACTGGAAGAGCCGCCGCTTCCTGCAGCTCCCCTTGGCTGGGAACGGCAAACTGCGGCCACTAGGAGCTGTGAGCAGCAGTTGCCTGTGGATGGTCAATGTAAACAAACTGTCTCGGAGCCCGCCAGCGGATTACTCTGATGGGCCACATGCGGCCCACGGGCTGCAGGTTGCCCACCACTGTACTAGAGCATCTACCCTTGTAATTCTTTTCCATAAGGACAGAGTGGGCTAAAATGCATGTTTGTTACCATGCACATTACATTCAGGCATCATCTTCAAAAACTGCAGTTACAGCACTACTTCCTGTTATATCTGTAGGCTGGAAAATAAAACCAAGGAATCACCTGGTGATACATTGCCATGGGTGTAGGCTTACCATCATATTTTTCTGCATGAAATAGATCAGGCCTGCTCAGGTATATTAGCAATTCCCTCCACCACCAAACTAATGAAATTGCTTCTTTATCGTATAAAGATATAAGGCCTAGGGGCTATGTTTCTGGAACCAAAGAGCTTCATTTCTCTTCCATATGGCTGGCCAACCACAGTGATGTATATGCACATATGGTATGTGACCACACAGCAATACTATCTATGTGTAGAGGATCTCAAAATATTTATGCTTAAAATTAGCTACTGTATAAAATGAAGTTGAGGAAGGCACTTAAACTTATTTATGTTGGACTCTAAATATTTTAAAAACTGCAGACTTTGACTTCTGAAGATATGAATATTAAACTTTATGCCTCAACCTAAAACTCAATACCAGCTAGTAGGAGAGAGAGCAGAATGAATTAAGAATCAGGGACTCCTTAACCAAACACTGTGGAAGGAAGACTTCAAGGGCACACAACCCTGGAGGGAGACAAAGATTAAAGCAGCGCTATTCTTTGACAACTGTAATTCATTTTAAAAGGGTGTTTTGGTTTTTTTGGTAACTGTAGAACAAAATAATCCAACAGTGCCAAGAAAAATCTTAAAGCCCGACTAGTTTTTCATCCTTACATACAGCCTTATTTATCGGCCTGATCCAAAGCTCACTGCAGTCAAGGAACTACTCCCATTGACTTCAGGGAAGGCTGGATCATGTCCAAAATGAGCCAGAGCCACAGGAATATTAACGGCCAGGAAAAAACAATATGCTCTGTTAAAGCCTGTCCTCACAAACTCAGAAAATACAGCCAATCTCATCACAGCCCTAAAAATCCAATTAGTGACTACAACCCTTAATTCTATCCGTGTCCAAAAACCATGTTCATTTCCCTCTACAGTTGGTTTACACTCTGCTCCATATTTCAGATGCTGACTTTTTCAATCTATGCCAAATTATAAATTGTTTTCTGTGAAGTAATTTTGTCTGAATTGCTTTTGCACCCACCCATCCCATCCCATCCCATCCCAATTTCAGGCCACGGCCTCTTGTTTTAAAATTAGTTGCTATCTTAAACAGCTACTGGCTTCAATCTGTTCTTCTCAGGATCTTGTTTACTTCTCTGATAATCTCCCATTTTGCCTCTCCCCTCACCCACCCAAGCTACAGAGGCCAGCACAGGCTAATCCTGCCTCATCATACACAGTCCAAACATCTAGGTTATTTAGGAGTTTTTTTTATAGCAGCTTTTCAATATCAGAACACTAAGCAATGTTACCAGTGGCCACAATAGCACATAACCTTAGTGATGTTTTTAGTTGCCAGTTACATTATAACGGAGTAACTTTTGCCTGTGTATCTGCTTTAATATACTTACATATACAACCAGAGCAGCACTGGCCATGAAGTTTGAGGGTGGGTTTCCTTCTTAACCCCATTTTCATAACCTCATTCAGAAAACACACAGCTGCCCCTACACTAGGTTATAGTTCAACAATGGACCTATTTATTTACGTTGCAATGGCAAAAAAATATTTAACTGTAAAACCCCTTAGCCCTCCTTCTCCCTGCAATAGATTACATTATAGTTCCTTCATAGCCTACCCAGGCATGTCTGCTTCTGCCTTTGCAAAATGCCCAAGACAGTAAGGCACTGATTAATCTATGTGAACTATTGTAAATTAATCATTCATTTTACTCAGTTAGTCCCTCTTTCTGTTTAGGTGAAAAATCAAAGTCTTCTCACAGATAATTCACAAAGGGTAAACTTCATCCATGTGCAGAGGGCCAGTCCAAAGGCTACATATCACTTAATTCCCAGCAAAGCCCTGTTTTGAGAGCTGAAGGAAGATTAAAGAGGTGCTTTGGCCCTGTGCTTGCCCTCTGCCTAGGGATGAATTTTGCCCTTTGTGATTTATCTGTGAGAAGACTTTGATTTTTCACCTAAACAGAAAGAGGGACTAGCTGAGTAAAATGAATGATTAATTTACAAATGGTTCATGTAAGTGTATATCACATGACAGATTATTCAGACTGCTGCTGTGATTATTGCTGGGAGTTTTCACTATTCATAATTTGCTTTGTGTGCTGTGTGATTGGTCACCTAAACGACATGTTATTGTTTCTGTTCCCTGATTGGATGATTTCCAAACCCACAAAGACAGTCACATGAATCCTTCCAGAAAGAATGATGGTTTGAAAACATAAGGATGCATAACACTTTCTCCTTCTGCTAACATTTTTGTAGACAAAAATGTGGATGAAGTTTTATTGTCAGAGCCCTTGGACCCTTAGTCCTGGATCAAGCCCCCATTGTGTTAGGCACTGTACAAACACAGAACAAGAGATATTCCCTGCCCCAAAGAACTTATAGTCAGAATGTAAGACAAGAAACAACAGATGGATACAGACCAACAGGGGAGTACAGTGAAACAATGAAAATATTGGTCAGCATGATAGGCAGGGATCTCCAGCAATCTAACCCTTGTCAAGCTTTTCGTAGGCACCATGGCAAAGGAGAGTTTTAAGGAGGGATTTGAAGGATAACAGTGAAATAGCTTTGAGGCCATTTTGGGGCATTTTCCCCCAGATTGCCCCTTGCACTTGAGAAGAAGTGGTAGGTGCTTGTCTGAAAATCTGGTAAGTGGGCAATGGCAGCTGGCATCAAGGGCCAATCAGTAGTGGGGGTCAACCTTTCAATACTGATTGAGAGATAAGCAGGGCAGGGGTAGGCTGTGAAGGCTTGATGCAATGGAGAAGAGAGGGCCAGAAGAGAGATGCAAAGAGAGGGGTGACCTGGTCAAAGCAACAGGATATAAAATGGGGCATTGAAGCAAATGGATGGTGTTTATTCAAACAAGTGTTGATGAACACATTTTGCCCAGCTCCATCTCTGACCATGTGTGCAGGATCCACAGGCAAAGGGACTATGCACAGATCTTCCTGTGAGTGAGGAAGGAGGATTCCTCGGCACTGTCTGTCTCCCATCCCAGGGCCAAGTCAGAAGTGGGCTGGGGAAGAGGGCAGGTGAAGAGAGATGTACTCTTCACACTGTTCCCTTCCACCTTCCACCAATTCCATGGTTGCTAAGATATAAGGCTGTGTGAATTTTTCAGGGTCACCCTGTGTCCTTGGGAATCCTCCTTACAGAATGAGGGAGGGCGCTTTCCAGGAACAGCACGGGGAAGGGGAGTTCCTCACAGCATGGCTGCTTTGGACTTTATAGCTGGAACTGTATAGGCAGGATGTTAGGGTGGGGCAGAGGGTCCTGGAGCTAAATGTGGATGGCCTTGGCCCCCGTAAAAAATGGGGATTCTGTGGGTCTAAAGTTTTGCTTGTTCTGCATGTGTGCACGTGCATGCAAGTACAAAAACAAACATTGGTTCCCAGGATAGAACAATATGGTGAATAAATATATACAGAGACAACCTTGCAGAGTTTTCCTTTGCTCCTGGCCCCTCCTTTCAGTTTTGCTAGTGCTGTCAATTTATAATAGAATCATAGGACTGGAAGGGACCTCGAGAGGTCATCTAGTCCAATCCCCTGCACTCGTGGCAGGACTAAGTATTATCTAGACCATCCCTGACATTTGTTTGTATAACCTGCTCTTAAAAATCTCCAACGATGATTTATTACCTCCCTAGGCAATTTATTCCAGTGCTTAGCTACCCTGACAGTTAGGAAGTTTTTCCTAATGTCCAACCGAAACCTCCCTTGCTGCAATTTAAGCCCATTGCTTCTTGTCCTATCCTTGTAGGTTAAGAATACATTTTCTCCCTCCTCCTTGTAACAACCTTTTATGTACTTGAAAACTGTTATCTCCCCTCTGTTTTCTCTTTTTCAGACTAGATCATGTTTCCTAGACCTTTAATGATTTTTGTTGCTCTTCTCTGGAGTTTCTCCAATTTGTTCACATCTTTCCTGAAATGTGGCACCCAGAACTGGACACATTACTCCAGTTGAGGCCTAATCAGCATGGAGTAGAGTGGAAGAATTACTTCTCATGTCTTGCTTACAACACTCTTGCTAATACATCCGCTTTTTTTGAAACAGTGTTACACTGTTGATCCATATTTAGCTTGTGGTCCACTATGACGCCCAGATCCCTTTCCACAGTACTCCTTCCTAGGCAGTCATTTCCCATTTTCTTTGTGTGCAGCTGATTGTTCCTTCCTAAGTGGAGTACTTTGCATTTGTCCTTATTGAATTTCATCCTATTTACTTCAGACATTTCTCCCCAAAGTGTGGGGCCTGGGGTGACCACCCCGATTCACTGTACCCTAGGGATGGCTCTGCCTGCGAGACCCCACTCATTATTCCCTTCCAGCATGACTGTGAGCCACTGATAACTACTCTCTGGGAACGGTTTTCCAACCACTTAAGCACCCACCTTATAGTAGCTCCATCTAGGTGGCATTTTTTTAGTTTGCTTATGAGAAGGCCATCCAAGACAGTACCAAAAGCTTTACTAAAGTCAAGATATACCAGGTCTACCACTTCCCCCCTATTCACAAGGCTTGTTACCCTGTCAAAGAACAGAGGGACCTAGACAAATTAGAGGACTGGGCCAAAAGAAACCTGATGAGGTTCAACAAGGACAAGTATGGAGTCCCGCACTTAGCACGGAAGAATCCCATTCACTATTACAGACTAGGGACCGAATGGCTAGAAAGAAGCTCTGCAGAAAAGGACCTAGGGGTTACAGTGGACGAGAAGCTGGATATGAGTCAACAGTGTGCTCTTGTTGCCAAGAAGGCTAATGACATTTTGGGCTGTATAAACAGGGGCATTGCCAGCAGATCGAGGGACGTGATCATTCCCCTCTATTCGACATTGGTGAGGCCTCATCTGGAGCACTGTGTCCAGTTTTGGGCCCCACACTACAAGAAGGATGTGGAAAAATTGGAAAGAGTCCAGCAGAAGGCAACAAAAATGATTAGGGGGCTGGAGCACATGACTTATGAGGAGAGGCTGAGGGAACTGGGATTGTTTAGTCTGCAGAAGAGAAGAATGAGGGGGGGTTTGATAGCTGCTTTCAACTACCTGAAAGGGGGTTCCAAAGAGGATGGATCTAGACTGTTCTCAGTGGTACCAGATGACAGAACAAGGAGTAATGGTCTCAAGTTGCAGTGAGGGAGGTTTAGGTTGGATATTAGGAAAAACTTTTTCACTAGGAGGGTGGTGAAGCACTGGAATGGGTTACCTAGGGAGGTGGTGGAATCTCCTTCCTTAGAATTTTTTAAGGTCAGGCTTGACAAAGCCCTGGCTGGGATGATTTAGTTGGGAATTGGTCCTGCTTTGAGCAGGGGGTTGGACTAGATGACCTCTTGATTTCCCTTCCAACCCTGATATTCTATGATTCTATCAGGTTGGTTTGACAAAATTTGTTCTTGAGAAATCCATGTTGACTATTACTTATCACCTTTCTGTCTTGCAAATTGATTGCTTAATTGTTTGCTCCATTATCTTTTCAGGTACAGAAGTTAAACTGACTGGTCTGTAATTCCCCGGGTTGTCCTTATTTTCCTTTTTATAGATCGGCACTACATTTGCCCTTTTCCAGTCTTCTGGAATCTCTCGTGTCTTCCATGACTTTTCAAAGATAATCACTAATGGCTCAGCAGCATTCATAAATTAAATGAGTCATCAGCATTCATAAATTAAGACACATCAGAATTGCCCAGTATCCATTTAATATAGTACAAGGTGCTCCGCGGAAAACAAAACTAAATATTTTTTTCTCTCCATGATCTCCAAAATGCAGGTTTTTATTTATTACCCTTTTTCATTCTCTCTCTGAGTATTTCTCTCATTCACCTAGTTCACTATCCCTCTTCTGCTATGGTTGGTCTCTTGCTAGGCCTGGTCTACACTGGGGGTGGGGTGTCGATGTAAGATACGCAACTTCAGCTACGGGAATAGTGTAGCTGAAGTCGACGTATCTTATTTCGACTTACCTCCCGTCCTCACAGCGTGGGATTGACGGCCGCTGCTCCCCCATCGACTCCACTTCCGCCGCTCGCCCTGGTGGAGTTCTGGAGTTGACAGGAGCGCATTCAGGGATCGATATATCGCGTCTAGACGAGTCGTAATATATCGATCCCCGATAGATCGATTGCTACCTGCCGATCCGGCGGGTAGTCTGGACATACTCCTAGACACTTTCTGGGGGGGTCTTCTAGCCACCTTTTATTTGTTAGCCAGTTGGTTGCCTATGTTCTTTCAGGAAGAATGCAGTTAGGTTCTCTCTTTCTCATAGGCTACTGAAAGTCTGGGATTATGATATTCTGAATGACTGACTCCTAACAGAAGTTATCTGCTATTGAGGGAAGCAGAGAGAATTTAAAAGAGGCAGGTACCCCATTACTTTTTATTTAGATGCACTTTTATGCAACTGTGAGATGGTATCAGCTCTCCTGAAAAAGAAAAATAAAGAAACTATAGCATTTATTTGCAACAGCTAGTTGCTAAGAAACCCATTCTTGTGAATTTGGCAGGCTGTGGTTGATCCCAAGAGCTTTTACTTCTCTGCTAAATACTGTAGCTGTAGTGTGTACTGTAGTTTGTATTTCTGGGCACCATGTACACTCACCCCAAGTCTTGTGAAGTGGCCAGTCACCTGAGGCCTTGTTGTTGGGTCTGAATCTGCACCAGGTTTCCTGGTAGGCTCTAGTCTGCTTTTATTGCTGCACATAGTCCAGCAGTGAAGTGTGCAAGCCTTTCCATCAGTAATTCTTCCAAGTTGTTTTGATTTTACTTTCTATCAACAAATGCAGTTGCTTTTGAATTTAGACCCTCCTCCCAGACATTTATAGTCTGCTTAAGATAAAGTGTCCTTAATTCTGAACCATGTGGCAGCTCACTTGCTAACTTCCTCCACTGACTGACCCCCACCCCAGTCCCCAAAGATGCTCTTTCTTTGTGTCAGTCCTCTATATTTTAATCCATTTCAATTCCTCTTCACCTTTACCTGATGTCTAACTTCATAAATCGCTAGTGTGTGATATAGTGTCAAGCCCCTTACCATATAGGACATGTTGCTTATACAGCATTACATTCTTTCATCCTTATCTCCAAATTCATAAGAACATAAGAACATAAGAACATAAGAAAGGCCATACCGGGTCAGACCAAAGGTCCATCTAGCCCAGTATCTGTCTACCGACAGTGGCCAATGCCAGGTGCCCCAGAGGGAGTGAACCTAACAGGCAATGATCAAGTGATCTTTCTCCTGCCATCCATCTCCATCCTCTGATGAACAGAGGCTAGGGACACCAGTCTTACCCATCCTGGCTAATAGCCATTTATGGACTTAGCCACCATGAATTTATCCAGTCCCCTTTTAAACATTGTTATAGTCCTAGCCTTCACAACCTCCTCAGGTAAGGTGTTCCACAAGTTGACTGTGCGCTGCGTGAAGAAGAACTTCCTTTTATTTGTTTTAAACCTGCTGCCTATTAATTTCATTTGGTGACCCCTAGTTCTTGTATTATGGGAATAAGTAAATAACTTTTCCTTATCCACTTTCTCTACATCACTCATGATTTTATATACCTCTATCATATCCCCCCTTAGTCTTCTCTTTTCCAAGCTGAAGAGTCCTAGCCTCTTTAATCTTTCCTCGTATGGGACCCTCTCTAAACCCCTAATCATTTTAGTTGCCCTTTTCTGAACCTTTTCTAGTGCTAGAATATCTTTTTTGAGGTGAGGAAACCATATCTGTACACAGTATTCGAGATGTGGGTGTACCATGGATTTATATAAGGGCAATAATATATTCTCAGTCTTATTTTTTATCCCCTTTTTAATGATTCCTAACATCCTGTTTGCTTTTTTGACCGCCTCTGCACACTGCGTGGACATCTTCAGAGAACTATCCACGATGACTCCAAGATCTTTTTCTTGACTCGTTGTAGCTAAATTAGCCCCCATCATGTTGTATGTATAGTTGGGGTTATTTTTTCCAACGTGCATTACTTTACATTTATCCACATTAAATTTCATTTGCCATTTTGTTGCCCAATCACTTAGTTTTGTGAGATCTTTTTGAAGTTCTTCACAATCTGCTTTGGTCTTAACTATCTTGAGTAGTTTAGTATCATCTGCAAACTTTGCCACCTCACTGTTTACTCCTTTCTCCAGATCATTTATGAATAAATTGAATAGGATTGGTCCGAGGACTGACCCTTGGGGAACACCACTAGTTACCCCTCTCCATTCTGAGAATTTACCATTAATTCCTACCCTTTGTTCCCTGTCCTTTAACCAGTTCTCAATCCATGAAAGGACCTTCCCTTTTATCCCATGACAGCTTAATTTACGTAAGAGCCTTTGGTGAGGGACCTTGTCAAAGGCTTTATGTCCACCGGATCCCCCTTGTCCACATGTTTGTTGACCCCTTCAAAGAACTCTAATAGATTAGTAAGACACGATTTCCCTTTACAGAAACCATGTTGACTATTGCACAAGAGTTTATGTTTTTCTATGTGTCTGACAATTTTATTCTTTACTATTGTTTCAATTAATTTGCCCGGTACCGACGTTAGACTTACCGGTCTGTAATTGCCGGGATCACCCCAGAGCCCTTTTTAAATATTGGCGTTACATTAGCTAACTTCCAGTCATTGGGTACCGAAGCCAATTTAAAGGACAGGTTACAAACCTTAGTTAATAGTTCCGTAACTTCACATTTGAGTTCTTTCAGAACTCTTGGGTGAATGCCATCTGGTCCCGGTGACTTGTTAATGTTGAGTTTATCAATTAATTCCAAAACCTCCTCTAGTGACACTTCAATCTGTGACAGTTCCTCAGATTTGTCACCTACAAAAGCCAGCTCAGGTTTGGGAATCTCCCTAACATCCTCAGCCGTGAAGACTGAAGCAAAGAATCCATTTAGTTTCTCCGCAATGACTTTATTGTCTTTAAGCGCTCCTTTTGTATTTTGATCATCAAGGGGCCCCGCTGGTTGTTTAGCAGGCTTCCTGCTTCTGATGTACTTAAAAAACATTTTGTTATTACCTTTAGAGTTTTTGGCTAGCCGTTCTTCAAACTCCTCTTTGGCTTTTCTTATTACACACTTGCACTTAAGTTGGCAGTGTTTGTGCTCCTTTCTATTTGCCTCACTAGGATTTGACTTCCACTTTTTAAAGGAAGTCTTTTTATCTCTCACTGCTTCTTTTACGTGGTTGTTAAGCACGGTGGCTCTTTTTTAGTTCTTTTACTGTTTTTCTTAATTTGGGGTATACTTTGAAGTTGGGCCTCTATTATGGTGTCTTTAAAAAGGGCCCATGCAACTTGCAGGGATTTCACTTTAGTCACTGTACCTTTTAACTTTTGTCTAACTAACCCCCTCATTTTTGTATAGTTCCCCCTTTTGAAATTAAATGCCACAGTGTTGGGGAGTTGAGGTGTTCTTCCCACCACAGGGATGTTGAATGCTATTGTATTATGGTCACTATTTCCAAGCGGTCCTGCTATAGTTACCTCTTGGACCAGCTCCTGTGCTCCACTCAGGATTAAATCTAGAGTTGCCTCTCCCCTTGTGGGTTCCCATACCAGCTGCTCCATGAAGCAGTCATTTAAAGTATCGAGAAATTTTATCTCTGCATTTCGTCCTGAAGTGAAATGTTCCCAGTCAATATGGGGATAATTGAAATCCCCCACTATTATTGGGTTCTTAATTTTGATAGCCTCTCTAATTTCCCTTAGCATTTCATCATCACTATTACTGTCCTGGTCAGGTGGTCGATAATAGATCCCTAATGTTATATTTTTACTAGAGCATGAAATTTCTATCCATAGAGACTCTATGGAACATGTGGATTCGCTTAAGATTTTTACTTCATTTGAATCTACACTTTCTTTCACATATAGTGCCACTCCTCCCCCTGCACGAACTGTTCTGTCCTTCCGATATATTTTGTACCCCGGAATGATTGTGTCCCATTGATTGCTCTCAGTCCACCAGGTTTCTGTGATGCCTATTATATCTATATCCTCCTTTATCACAAGGCACTCTAGTTCACCCATCTTATTATTTAGACTTCTGGCATTTGTGTACAAGCACTTTAAAAACTTGTCCCTGTTTATTAGCCTGCCTTTTTCTGATGTGCCAGATTCTTTTTTATGTGACTGTTTATCATCTGATCTGGCCCTTACATTATACTTTTCAGTCCTGTGCTCCTGACTATAACCTGGAGATTCTCTATCATCAGACTCTCCCCTAAGAAAAGTCTGTGTCTGATCCACACGCTCCTCTGCAGCGGTCGGCTTTCCCCCATCTCCTAGTTTAAAAACTGCTCTACAACCTTTTTAATGTTTAGTGCCAGCAGTCTGGTTCCACTTTGGTTTAGGTGGAGCCCATCTCTCCTGTATAGGCTCCTCCCATCCCAGAAGTTTCCCCAGTTCCTAATGAACGTGAACCCCTCCTCTTTACACCATCGTCTCATCCACGCATTGAGACTCTGAAACTCCACCTGCCTACCTGGCCCTGCGCGTGGAACTGGGAGCATTTCTGAGAATGCCACCTTAGAGGTCCTGGATTTCAGTCTCTTCCCTAGCAGCCTAAATTTGGCTTCCAGGACATCTCTCCTACCCTTCCCTATGTCATTGGTACCTACATGTACCACGACCACCGGCTCCTCCCCAGCACTACACACAAGTCTATCTAGATGCCTCGAGAGATCCGCAACCTTCGCACCAGGCAGGCAAGTCACGATACGGTTCTCCCGGTCATCACAGACCCAGCTATGTTTCTAATAATCGAATCTCCCATTACTAACACCTGCCTTTTCCTAGAAACTGGAGTTCCCTCCCCCAGAGAGGCAACCTCAGTGCGAGAGGCAACCCCAGCACCATCTGGAAGGAGGGTCCCAACTACGGGAAGTTTTCCCTCTGCTCCCATTGACTGCTCTGCTTCCCTGGGCCATTCTTCCTCCTCAACAGCACAGGAGCTGTCTGAGCGGAGGTGGGACAATTCTACAGTGTCCCGGAAAGCCTCATCAACATACCTCTCTGCCTCTCTTAGCTCCTCCAGTTCCACCACCCTCGCCTCCAAAGTCCGTACATGGTCTCTGAGGGCCAGGAGCTCCTTGCACCGACTGCATACATACGCCACCCGTCCACAGGGCAGGTAATCATACATGCAACACTCAGCGCAATAAACTGGATAGCCCCCACTCTGCTGCTGGGCTTCTGCCTGCATTGTCTCCTAGTTAATGGAAGGGTGGTTTACAGAAAGGAGTTTTGAAATGTGGTTCGGTTTATAGGTTTTTAGGGGGACCACAGGGAAGGGGTTAGGGCTGGCGAGGGACTCCCACTCCCTTCCCGCTCCCCTTCTAAACTCCCTTGCGAAACTCCCTGTTAGCAGCCCCTGCTTTTTTTTTGTCCTCAGAAAAAGTCCAGCAAGCGTGTTATGCTAAAGGGAGAAGATGGGGAGATACGATTCCCCTTGGGGAATCAAATTCAGCAACTCTGAACCCCAAAAAGTGGAATCCCTTCCAGCCCCTGGAAACCAAACTGTAACATTGTTTGCAAACTCCACTGAGAACAAAATCTTACATTCACACTCCTTTAGTTGTAGTTCTGTGCACTGCCAGGTCACAGATCAGTCAGTTTGTCACTTCCTGGGGCACAGGGGTAGCTTTAGACAAGGAGGATTGGCAGCTGGCTCGTGTCATCTTTCAGAGGGTACCAAAGCTAGGTTCAGCTAAGTTATTTTCACAAGAGTACTCTTCCCACCCCTTTTTCACCCATCTGTACTTCTGCTGCAAGAACTCATCAACAAAATACAGGCTATAAAAGGAAGCCAGCTGACTAGAAGACAAGTCCTCCACTCCAGAGAGGGAGAGATGAAGTCAGATTGGCAGGCTAGGGGGAAGGATAGGAATGACCAAAGAAGAAGGGCTAGGATTCCCAGCATATAGGAAGGAAATGGAGAGGAAGAAGTTTCTTAACCTGGAGTCAACCTTCTAGAGTTAATGGGGTCTCGGGGTGTTGCAGAGCCAACTCTGCCCTTGGAGAGGAAGAAAGTCAGCCTGGGAGATACTTTTGGTGGATTCCCAGAGCATGAGATCAGTGGGTTGCATCTACACTGCAAAACAATAGGTCTTGAACCGAGGGTCCCAGCTTGACTCAGGCTTGGATCCTCTACCCCCATGGGGTCCTGGGATGCTGGGTCTGAGCCTTGGGTTAGCAATGATTTGTGTGGAGATCGATGGGGGGTTAGGCTTGTGCGTAAATTTGACTCCTGGTCTTACATTGCAGCGTAGACATACCCCTAAAGGTAATTGTTTTCTCATAATGGAAAAAGTGATTAGCCCTCAGTGTTAACTACTTAACCTGGCAATATAGATATAATACACTTTTTAAATAAAAAAAACATATTGAGAAGACATGAATAGAAAAGTGTCTCAACCATAATTTTTCTTTTTTCCAGCTCAGCTCGACTTATCCAATGAACATATCTTTAAGTTTGAAATTGTGTGTGACAATAATATTCAATGAAAACTGAACTGTGTACCTTTCACCTCAGAGTGACTGAGAATCTGTGGCATCTACTGCCTCACCAAGTCACTGAACAATTCAAATATAGCGTTAACATTACAGGACTAATAATTTAATCACCACCGTGTACCAGGGAGAAATCCCATCTCTACCATGGACTACTATAGTATTAGATAATTTGGGACATAACTGGGAGTTTATTCCCTGTTATGAGGCTTCAGGTAATGTTCACTGAGAGACATGGGATACTGGACTAAATTGCTGATTGGTCTGCTCTGGTATGATAGTTCTTATATTCCTATACAGTAGCTCTAAAGAGTTGTTAAGCAAAATGCTTATTTTTTTATTTTTTTTTTAAATTTAGGACCTGATCCAACTCCCTCTAAATCAAAGGAAGTTTTTTCATTGACTTCGGTGGATCAAGGCCTTAGCGTGGATTTCACATTTGGCTTAATAATAAAGATTTCACATTTTATACCATTGGGCATGTTGATCTAAGGTTCTACGTGTATTGGTGTATGGAAATTTTTTTACAACATAAATTAAAATATTTCTTGAGGGTTTGTACAGCAATTGGAAAGTTGTGGGAATGATTTGAAGAATATTGAAAATATTTTTCATTCTGTGTATTGATTTCTGGAATAAATGAGGTGATAAAAGCAGATGTAGGAATTAATACATCTCACATGAATTATAGATATTTCTAAGACTTTCGAATACACGCCTGAATAGCATTATAGAGAAAATACATTCTGTCAATTCTGTTAGCCCTTTGCCTTTCTCCTTACAGAAATGTGAAGAAGAAACTGACTTTACCAAATTAAAAATATAATCTAAAACCTTGGCCATAGAATTGATCTAGATTTTTTTTTTAAATGAATTGCTTTTCTAAGTATACGGGCTCAGAACCTATACCTCATAGGCAAGTATTTTTAAATGATCTATTGACATGGTTTTTATTTCCACAAGAATCTAAAGTTTGGGTAACTCAGTATAAGGATATGGGGCCAGGAATCTGGGTTGGCAGAGCTTGGGATGGCTGACATTCCCACAGTGCCACCAGGAGGCCATGTGGAGCCACAGTCAGGAGCACTGTGGAGAATAGGCACTGCAGGAAGTACCGTCCAAGGGCGCCAGAGTGAGAGTACCCTACAGACCTCTGATTGGCCAACCACCGTATTTAACCTTGGACGGTGTCCCAGGAAGTTGTCTGAGCAACAACACAGACTTTGGGCCTGCTGTGACTCTAGGCATCATCTTGTCTTCTGATCTCTGGCCTCTGATCCCAGCCTGATTCTGACCCTGATTCCCGCCTCCTGATTCCAGTAGGGTTGCCAACTTTCTAATCACCCAAAACCAAACACCCTATCCCCGCCCCTGCCCCAAGGCCCCTCCCTTTCCCCCACGGCTCCACCCCCGCTCACTACATTCCCCCTCCCTCGGTGGCTTGCTCTCTCCCACCCTCACTCACTTTCATTGGGCTGGAGGATGGGGTTGGGGTGTGTGGGAGGGGTGAGGGCTCTGGGGTGGGGCCAGAAATGAGAGGTTCAGGGTGTGGGAGGGGGCACTGGGATGGGGCAGGGAGTTGGGGTGTGGGAGGGGATGAGGACTCCAGCTGGGGGTGTGGGCTCTGGGGTAGGGCTGGGGATGAGAGGTTTGGGGTGCAGGAGGGGGGGTCCAGGCTGGAGCCGAGGAATTTGGAGTGTGAGAGGGGGCTGTGACTTGAGAAAGGGGGGTTGGGTGCATGAGGGGATATGGGCTCTGGGCTGGGGCCAGGGTTGAGGGATTAGGAGTGCAGGAGGGGGCTCCAGGTTTGGGGGGAGCTCAGGGCTGGGGCAGGAGGTTGAGGTGCAGGTTTACCTTGGTCAGCACCCAGTTGGTGGTGCTGCACATCTAAGGCAGCCTCCCTGCCTGTCCTGGCTCCACACTGCGCTCCGGAAGCGGGCGACAGGTCTGGCTCCTAGGCAGGGGGTAAAGGGAGGAGCAGGAGGCTCCGCGCACTGCTCTCACCTGCAGGAACCTCCCCCCACCCAGCTCCCATTGGCCGCAGTTCCTGGCCAATAGGAGCGTGGAGCCGGTGCTCGGGGTGGGGACAGTGCGTGCAGCCCCATGCCCCCCCTGCCTAGGAGCCGGACCTGCTAGCTGCTTCAGGGGTGCAGCGCAGTGCCAGGACAGGTAGGGATTAGCCTGCTTTAGCACCGCAGCATCACCAAAGGGACTTTTAATGGCCCCAGTCGGCGGTACTGACCGGAGCCACCAGTGTCCCATTTTGACCGGGCATTCTGGTCGAAAACCAGACACCAGGCAGCCCTAGATTCCAGCCTGGTACTGCCTCTGATATCTTGTCTCCAATCATGACCTGACTTTGACCCCAACTCTTGCTTATTGAGCCCAGCTCTAGTGAGTTCTCTGACCACTGCTCACTGTCTGCTGTGCCTAATGTGTGGGCTGTAGGCCAGACCGCCTATGGCCCGGTCCCTTTATTTTTTCACTGGTTGTGCATTAATTCTGTACTTCTGATGCTCACTGTTAAGAGGGCAGTTTGTTTTCTGGCAGCAAATAATGAAAGTAAACACATGCAATCTAAAATGGAATCAAATAGGAGTACCATGAGTCCACAAATTCAATTTGGATTTAATATTACTGCCTAATCCTGAAAACTGAACTCTCCATTAGAAAGACGCTTTGGCAGGTTGTGGTATTATTTTCATGCCAAAAAGTTAAAAGAGAAACCTCAAGAAAAAAAATTAGACACATAAAACCAGGCTGGATTAAGTTATTTCAGGCTCAGCACTGATTGTAAAAGAGTAGTTCTGTTTTAGCAGCAGCTATGGTTTTTTTGGGGAAAAAAATCTATAATTCTATATCTTTAACTTGGATGGTTAGACAGTATCCAGAATGTGCCAGCTGCTTCACAGATCCGCGGGGGAAAAACAACCACCACCATCACCCATTATGCTCTAATTGTAGCCATATAGTAAGTGAGAGTACAATGGTTTTAGATCTAGTTGTTGCTCAGATTTGGTCTGTGCACATCTTAATGGTTCGATTATATTTGGAGTAGGATAACTCCGTTCTTGTGGGTGACAGAAGTGGGGTTTTAGAAGAGATTTGAATGAGGAAATGGTGTGGGCTTGGCAAACAAAGATTGAGGATAATTTATGCTTAGAGCATAAGTGCTAGAACTAGGGGTGATGGGGTGGTGGGGTGGTGGGTGCTGCCATACCCCCTGGCTTGAAGTGGTTTCCATCATATACAGGGTTTACAGTTTGGTTCAATGGCTCTCAGCACTCCCACTATACAAATTGTTCCAGCACCCCTGGTTTAGATGGCAGTATGGAAAAAGAGAGGAAGAAGGAACAGGCTGTGGGTAAGAGGGGTTAAGACTTGCATCATTGTGGTTGGGGGAAACACACAGGAGACAAGTTTTGAGACATAGACCAGGACAGAGCTGCAAAGAGCCTTGAATGCGGCGAGGACAAGAAGTTTTAACTGGATCTGCAGAGCAACGTGGCACCAGTGAAGAGAGATGAAAGGGAATATATGGTCCAGCAACATGCAGAAGAGATAAGTATGACATGCATCCGACGAAGTGGGTATTCACCCACGAAAGCTCATGCTCCAATACATCTGTTAGTCTATAAGGTGCCACAGGACTCTTTGCTGCTTTTACAGATCCAGACTAACACGGCTACCCCTCTGATACTTGAAGTATGACACCATCATTTTGGAAATGGCCAGTGGGAGGGGATGGTAGGGGTAGTATTGCATTTAGTCATGTTCATTTTCAATCCTCATCTCTGTTTTGCAGCTATGGGAAACAACAGCAAATCTTAGCATGATACTTCAGATACATCAGAGGTGGCAGCAACAGTAATGGAACATGAGGGATGAAATCTTGCACTATTGAAATAAATGGCAAAACTCCCATTAACCAACAGGGCCTAGATTTCATTCTAAAACTTCATAAATATTATGGCAGATAAAAGAACCCATGCATCGTAATCATTGTATGACTGCTATTTACACATTGTTATGCAAAATATAGTCCTGGAGTATTAAAATTCCACTTTTCCAGCAGGAATCTTGTTTGTAGGAATGGAATGTTTTTCAGTGAAATTCACCCTTTAGAACAGGTGGCATTTTAAGGCTCCTCCAGGAGGTAAGGATTAAAGGTTTTACTATACACATAACATGTTGGAGGAAATCCTTTAGATTATTAGCAGCATCTAAGGACATGAGAATTAACACAGATCATTGCTTACTACTACAGTGATTGGCACTATAGGAAAAAACAACTCAATCAGATTAGATTGTATAATATAGCTAGCCAGCCAACAATGGCGCTTTTTTCTCTAACAAAATTAGTTACACATGGAACATTTCAGAATTGCCACACTAGAAAAATATGCCACCTATTTGCCCAGGGCTAGATACTACAGCCCAGACACTGGCAGTGCAAGCTTCCTTATTCTGCCCCACTAACATGCCTCACTCATGATTTAGAGCAGGGGTCCCCAACCCCCGGTCCGCGGCCTGGTACCGGTCCGTGGCCTCTTACAAACCGGGCCGCGAACTGACCCAGTGGACCTCCCGCAGGCGTGCCTGCGGGAGGTCTACCCGAGCCGCGGGACGAGCGCTCCCTCCGCAGTCATGCCTGCGGGAGGTCCGCTGCTCCCGGGGCTCCGGTGGACCTCCCGCAGGCATGACTGCGGACGGTTCGCTGGTCGCGCGGCTCAGCTGGACCGCCCGCAGGCATGCCTGCGGGAGGTCCACCGGCTCCGGTTGAGCTACCGCAGGCATGCCTGCGGGCGGTCCAGCTGAGCCGCGCGACCAGCGAACCGTCCGCAGTCATGCCTGCGGCAGCTCACCCGGAGCTGGTGAACCTCCCGCAGGCACGCCTGCGGGCGGTCCAGCTGAGCCGCGGGACGAGCGCTCCCTCCGCAGGCATGACCGGTCCCTGGTCCTGAAAAGGTTGGGGACCCCTGATTTAGAGGATCCATACTAAACTCCTGAACCATCCGAGGCTGTGTCTACACTTAGGGCGGTGTGTAGAGGACATACATGGCACTCCCCCTAGCAGGGCATAAAGATGTCAAGGCACTGCTTAGGCAAGTGGCACTGTGGTGAGCTAGGCAGAAGTGGAGCTGAGTTAAATGATCATTTGACATTACTTATCTAGACCAGAGACTTTAATTAATGTATCGTAATCTTCAACCGCTTTGTGATTGACACTTGATTGTCACAAACGTAGTCCCCATATGGATGGGTTAGAGTAGGCTGGAGGCAGTATTTCAGTGATCCTGAGGATTGTCAGAGAGTTTAGTTAAGTCTCACTGTGATCAAAGGCCTGATCCATAGTCCAGTTTTTCAAATGGAAAGACTGACTTTCACTTCAGTGAGCGTTGGATCAGGTCCTAACTGAAGATCTACAGGCCTAGGACATTCTAAAAGATGACACTATGGGATTGTCAAGGTAATCCATGAGGATGCAGGTCTGGCATTCTCAAGGTTAGTACAAGCAAATCTACATCACATTGTGTGTGGGGGGATGGGAGGGGGGGCACGACGACAATACACTATTTGACTGGGTTCCTGAGCTACAAGACTCAAGGGCCAGTATGTGACCTTGTTGTCACCCTCCCATTGTCTCAAACTATGCCATGCCAGTTGGTGGAGGCAGGGAATTCTGCTCAGGTGGGGTTGGGAAGAATAATACGTCTGTATTTCTGAAGGGCTCTCAGGAAGAAGGGATAGATGTTGCCTATTAAACAGAAGAGGGAAGAAACATGCAGCATTCCCCAGCCAGGCCCTGGGGGTTAGGGTTATCACTCCTAGAATTTTCAATAATCATAAGTAGCTTATACTTCATACTACAGTGCCACACAGTGTGGACAGTACACATCACACTAGCCTTTCAGCCTGCTTGTGGTGGAGTGCATAGGGCATCCTGCACACACAGGTTTGGTAGACTTGTCTGAACCAGCCATAAGGATTGGATACTGTGGAGTTTACAGTGACGTTACCATAGAACTCTGAAAACCCACTGTGTCAAAACAGCACCCCCTTGGTCAGTGGACCCGCTCCCTGGGTGTATTCAGAGTCACACTAGCTGATTTTACAAACTAAAACGTTTTTACTGTGTTTTATTGCCATTTGCACTGCAGAGAGAACAGAACTCTGGAAAACTGAGTTGATTCTATTCAGGCTCACATTAACAGAAATCTTAACTAAGGTCTAACTGCAGAAGCCAGAAAGAACCCAATTTAACATTCAGGGCCATGTATTTCCACTTCTGCATTAGTCCAGTTTTACCCCTTGATTTCAGTTGAGTGAGACTGGCATGAAACTGGAGTAACATAATGATGAAACAGGTCCTCAGACTCTAAAGTGAGTTTGCAGGAGTTTTTTTAAAAAGAGTTGCACTCTTTTTACTTGTGTACTGAGTAAATCTGGTGTGGAAGTCATTGAGACAATTACTATGAAACGCCAATATGTCATTTTTGCAATGTCACTTTTCAGAGTTATATCACTTGTCAATTTCATTTTTCACTTTCAGCTCTACCCTCTCATCACCTGACCTCCCCTTGTGAGTGTAAAGAAGCTGCATTTGCCTGCAGCTTAAAGAGGTCATGGTAGATCTAAGTTCTGGGACCATGTGACTTTGGAGGACCTGATCCTCAACTCCTATTAAAACCAACAGCTCTTCATTACTTATAACACTTCAAATATTGAAATGTGGAAATCTGACTTGACATTATCATAAGGAATCATGTAGATGGCACCATACATTTACCTGCTGCTTTAGAGAACACATAAGATCTTTAGGACAAGGAATGTAATCTAATTGATGTAGTAGCACCACAACTGACACCTGATTTATTGAATAAACCCTATCATACAATGGACCCTCACCTACCTTAATATGAGGGGTATGTCCCCTAATTCTCACTGTGCAGTACTGTGTTAGTATTAGATATTCAGTACTGAGTTAAAGAAAAGAGATTCACCTATCAATTTGCTATTACCTCTGTTTTCCTTTGAAGTCTTCTTTTAATCCAGCTACTGACTAGATTTTACAGAATTTAACTTGAGAGATTTGATGAGATCACATCCCCAGGCTCCCAGCCAACTGGAAATGAGATTTTAATCCATACTGTGAATTGTCAGAAGTGGCGAATTAACTCACTGTGCCACCTAATTGCCTAAATCCATCAATTAGAATTGTCTTTCTTTTCATTAAAGTAGTTTCTGAGGAAAGCAGCCCTATTACTAAGTGTCATATACCGTATGTGACACTCAGATTCCACAGTGCTGGGAATGGCGGACGATCCTGAACAGAATAGATTAGGGATGAGCTGTAACTCCAACTGGCTGGATTTGAGAGAGAATGAAGGGAAATGTTAGATGAGCTTTGGATTTACTTTAAAAAAAATACACACTCAGAAGCCTTTCCAACGTTTTCTTGTTTGGTTCCAAAAAATTGTCAAAGAACCAACTACAATTTTCTCTTCCACAGTGCTCATGAATCAAGTAGATGTATATAAAAAAAGTGAGTCAAAACATTAGAATTATTTCCAAGGAAAGATGTTTGTGGTTTTGCTACATCTGCCAGAAACCAGAGAACAACTTCCTCCTGATTTCTTCTGTGCTCTTATCCATGAATGGCAAAATATTTTGTCTTTTCTAAGAAGCACAACAGAGGCCCCCCCCCCATCCCAATCTGTCCCCTCCCCTCACCCAAGTTCCAACCCCTCCTGCCTTTTTCTGGGGAAGAACATCCAGCTCTGTTGCTGATGCAGACACTACCTTTAGGAGAGGAAATAATGCTGTCCACGTTAACCGCTTGATTGATTCCGAATTGCTGGAACATACTGCTACTTGGGTTCCTGTGCAGATCCATTAAAAATATAATTATTTCTTTTAAGAGTGAGGTAATTAGAGCTGAAATTAAAGCCCTAAACTTAACTTTCCTTAAGAAAGGAAGCTCCGTTTTTTATTACTATTATTAAATTTGCCCAGTGGGAGCAAGCTTATTCTGCTGAACATGCTAGAGCCAGTGCTACTTGCTGCTGGGCAGGGCAGCAGCCTACCTCTTTGCATCAAACCGCTTGATTTAAATTGATCAAACTGCTCAAGTCTGTCAGTGCCCTTTCATTCATCTGCTGAACTTCTCCCGAAAGAAGATTCAGAATGATTTTGCTTTGCAGCACCAAGGCCTCCTCAGACTAGGCTTCAAGCCTGAAGCAGTCAAATTATAGGACATCACTTACTCATCATAATTGGCTTATTAATTCAGCAGAACAGACAGTATAGTTTTTCAGCTGCTATCCAGACATCTGTGACCCCCTCTCCCCTTTTCTTGAGTAAAAGAAAGAAAGAGTTAAGACTGCTCATAGATGGGGATGGGGGAAGAGTATGGATGCCAAATTCTGAATTGCACAAAACCAAACACCCTTGCCCCGCCCCTGCCCCGAGGCCCCACCCACTGCCTCCCCCTCCCTCCCTCACTCTCCCCCACCATCACTCACTTTCCCTGGGCTGGGACAGGGGGTTGGGGTGCGGAAGGGGGTGAGGGCTCCAGCTGGGGGTGTGGGCTCTGGGGTGGGATAAGAGATGAGGGGTTTGGGGTACAGGAAGGGGTTCCAGGCTGGGTCTGAGGGGTTTGGAGTGTGGGAGGGGGCTCAGCATGCAGGATCCAGCCAGCATTTACCTCAGATGGCTCCTGGAAGCGGCCGGTATGTCCCTCTGGCTCCTAGGGGGAGGGGCTAGGGAGCTCCATGCACTGCCCGCGCCCACAGGCGCCACCTCCTCAGCTCCCATTGGCCATGGTTCCCAGCCAATGGGAACTGCAAAGCTGGCACCTGGGGTAAGGGCAGCACATGGAGACCCTGCGCTTAGGAGGCGCAGGGGCATGCTGGAGACTTCTGGGAGCCACACAGAGCAAGGGCAGGCAGGGAGCCTGCATTAGCTGCGCTGCACCACCGACCGGACTTTTAGTGGCCCGGTCAGCAGAGCCACCAGAGTCCCTTTTCAACCTGGCATTCTGGTAAAAAAACGGACGCATGGCAGCCCAGAGGGATAGGGGAGAGAGTGAGAGGAGAGAGAACAAATGAAGACTTTGAAGTGCAGTCACCTGGTACCTTCATAGTTTATCTGACATTTATAGGAGGTAAAGTAGCTAGCCCCCTCTGAAGAGATTGTTGCATAAAAAAGTTACCCAAAATGACTCATAGACTCATAGACTTTAAGGTCAGAAGGGACCATTATGATCATCTAGTCCGACCTCCTGCACAATGCAGGCCACAGAATCTCACCCATCTACTTCTATAACAAACCCCTAACCTATGTCTGAGTTATTGAAGTCCTCAAATTGTGGTTTGAAGACCTCAAGCTGCAGAGAATCCTCCAGCAAGTGACCCGTGGCCCATGCTGCAGAGGAAGACTCAGCCAATCTTTCCTTTCTCCTCTGTCTTCATCCCATGCCCCAGAGAATAGACCAGGGCAGTGGTTCTTAACCAGGGGTATGGGTACCTGTGGAGGTACAGGGAGATCTTCCAGTGGGTACATCAACTCAGCTAGATATTTGCCTAGTTTTACAACAGGCTGCATAAAAAGCAAGGGTGAAGCCAATACAAACTAAAATTTCATACAATGAAATGTTTATACTGTACTATATATGATACACTAAAATGTAAGTACAATATTTATATTCAAATTGATTTATTTTATAATTATATGGTAAAAAGGAGCAAGTAAGCAATTTTTTGTCAGAGTATGCTGTGACACTTTTGTGTTTTTATGACTGATTTTGAAAGCAAGTAGTTGTTAAGTGAGGTGAAACTTGGGGTACGCAAGACAAATCAAACTCCTGAAAGGGGTACAGCAGTCTGGAAAGGTTGAAAGCCACTGGACCAGGGAATACAGCAATTTTCACTGGCTACTTAAAGACTGCATTGTCATCATTTTGTTATCTTTTCCTCATGGTTACTCCCAGCATAATGTTCAAAACTGGTGGCAATGTACCATAGTGAAGATTTCTATGTTGCTGGAACCTGGTTTTTCATAGCTATTGTCATGGTACCAATAGAGTACAAAAGAGTGTCCCCTTGATGGTGGAGGTGATGTTTGTCTCCTCTTTGTCCCCCCTAGTATTTCATGATTTACCAACACAAATCAATAACATGTAACCCATAAACAGACATTTATGATACCTGGCACTGACCGGCAGTGCTATAAATCAAATAAATTTGTTTCTGCCTCAATGGGCATGAAGGTGAGAGGAGATGCCAAGTGAAAACCTCTTCAGTACATATACAGTTCCCAGGGTGGGGTGCGTAAAACAGAGCCTCTGATGCTAGTTTAACTACTGTCTCCCCGCTCTCCATCTTCAAAAGCACAGAAGACCAGTAGAAGTGCACTAGCAGTGTCAGAGTAGCCCCTTCCTACGCCAGCCTTGGGAAAGCATCAGATTACAGCAGTCTGTCAATAATGCTTGCCAAACTCTTCGGTATTTACGCAGTCATGACTTTGTCCTCAACTGCATGGATTAAATATGGATGTGTATATTAATTATGTAAATATGAACCTGCAGATCTCAATCAAGTCGATCCAAGGATAAACTAACCTTTGCAAGAGCTGATTGATGCTGCATCAGACAGAGACCATTCACATTTACTGCTAGGTATAGGGGAGAGGAGGAAGGAAAATCTGAAAGTAAACAGTGGTATTAGTTTTACAGACTGAAAAAAAGTGACTTTGAAAAAACATTCTGTAACCACTAACAATCCCTACTCAACAAAAACACAGTCTGTGCTTGACAAGAGCCATCCCTAAAAAAACAGGGGAAACTGCATCCTACAGCAAGATGGGTCCTATCAGAGATAATCCAGACATTTATAATATTTTTAATCACAGCTAGGAACTGGGTTTGGCAATATCATGACTGGAGAGTCTGATTCTTCTCTCACTTATACTGGTGTAAATCAGGAGTAACTACATGGAATTGGATGGGGATACAGCTGTGTAAAATTGGTATGTGTGAGAGGAGAATAAACTCAATCTATTTAGCCTTGTGAATGGACTGTAATGGAAACTTTTCCCTGAAAATCTGTTTTGGTGCCTTGCCTTGAGTAAGATGACTGAGATGGAAGCCTACATAAAGAGTGACTATGACTGTAGTGAAATTGCCCAATTCTCTGGACATTTTCATCACACAATGGAGTATTAATGCAGGATAATGCTCCTTTATTAAAGTGTTTAGCTTTCCATTTGGTTTTTGCTCCCTTCCCTCACGGCAGCAACCAGACATGGTTTATGTTAGAATTGTGTTCTTGCTATTAATGGATATTTCCAATGCCAATAAGCAGGCTTCAATATCACCCTGTGTTAGGTACTGATAGTCAGCATTTATTTTATCAACCATGTCCTGTTCCTGATAGCTACATCAATTTTAGCTTTCAATAACTTCTTCAGGCCCAAAATTAATGCGTCAGCAGTAGAAAGACATACATTTCACCGAAGTGCACCGAAAGTGGGTGAATCTATTGATGAACATTGTCACTATACAGGAACAATATGGGGATTTGTCCAAGATGATTCAAGACCAGGTCGTGGAGATAATAGCCATACTACATATATGAGACTGATTATTGCTTGATCCAGGACTAACTTTACCAAAAGCTATTGTTATTGCGAGTCAGATTGAGCCTACTATGGGAGAGGCGAAAATAATTTTATAGGGACTAGAAATAATGTAATTAATTTATTATCAGTTCAATCTTTTGACTAAAATAGCACGGTTACAGAAATATAGTAGTATATGAGTATAGTTCATATGCCTAGTAAGCATCATGTATTTCAGCACCCTCCCCCCCCCACATTATATTCAGCTGAGTCCTGCACTGCTGTACATAGCCAACTACACAAGGGGTCCCGCAAAAGATTGCCCACTTCTACCATAATGACATTGGGTATTTTTTGAAAGTATGACAGATTCCTCTCCTCTAGACCAGATAAGTGAAGTCACTATCTTTGATATAAGTCCCTTGAGTGCAGGTCATTGGAGTTCAGCCACACTCCACTCAACTGATGCTAGATACTGGCTCAGCTGTTAAAATTCTGCCTGCATCTACTCACACGCAATGTTTTCAGACTACAGTGCTTTCAGAACCCAACCTATATTTGATGACTGAAAACAAGCAATCTCTGTGCTTGGTTTCTTTGATAGATTGTTGAGGCATGACACCTGTCATTTACCTGGAAAGGTCAACACTGTGAAAACTAGCAGTTCTTGGACTGTACTCTTTATTGGCTTATATCTACCTACCTGTCGCTAATTGATATGTCTCTTTCATACCAACACAGATGATCCTCGATATTTATCTTCCATCTTTACTGTGACAGATTGTATACACATACATTTCCCCATATAATAAAATTCAGAAGAGGTGTTACCCTCCTACAACAGAAACTCAGATGTTTGATTTGGCTGTAAAAGAAACTGCCTTTACAAATAAGATACAACTAAGTGTTATATGGAGCTACGGCTTAATGCGAAGGATCCACAGCTCTAATGTGGTTTGTTGTAAGAGTTCATAAACCTGGATAGGTTTTTTAAAAAGTTAGTAGTTGAGTACAATGGCCCTTGTACATTAGTTTACCATATTCTGTATCTAACCTCATAAATCACCACCTGTTCTCACCCCATCAGATTTAGATGACACACCTAAACGTAACTGTTCCTTTTAACATTTGCAGAAAGTGCATGCAAAGGTCAGTATAACAAATTATTAGGAAACTAAAAAAAAATTATCTTATTCAAGGGATCCAAGGGATTATCTTATTCAAGGGATTATTCAATAATCCCCTAATAATGTCATTATGGCCTTTGCATATGTGTTTGCAAAATCAAGGGGGAGGTTTAAATCTTCTGGGGTGATATTAATGAGTGATGAAAGATTATATGACAAACTGGATCCCTTAGCTGTTCATTTGTAACAGATGGGTTTAAAAAAACAAACACAAACAAAAACAAACAAACAAACAAAAGAATGTGCATAAAACACATACTGATGTTTGGGTGTTAGCTGGATTCCAAAGAAACGCATTTCCAGCCTTAGCTCTTGTGTAATTCATAGATATCAGATTTCATAGATTCCAAGCCCAAAAGAGACTGTTGTGATCATCTAGTCTGACCTCTTGTAAAACACAGGCCATAGAACTTCCCCCAAATTACTCCTAGAGTGTATCTTTTAGAAAGCCATCCAATCTTGATTTAAAAATTGCTAGTGATGAAGAATCTACTAGGACCCTTGTTAAATTGTCTCAATGATTAGCTACCCTCATTGTTTAAAATGTACAGCTTATTTCCTGTCCAACTTTGTCTAGATTCAGTTTCCAGCCCTTGGATCATGTTATACCTTTCTCTGCTAGGCTGAAGAGTCCATTAACAAATTTTTCTTCCCCACGTAGGCCTTTACAGACTGTAATCAGGTCACCCTTTAACCTTATCTTTGTTTAGTTCGATAGATTGACTACAGGAGGTCAGCCTCCAAGGCATGTTTTCCAATCTTCGTATTATTCTCATGACTTTTCTTTGAACCCTCTCCATTTTATTAACATCCTTCTTGAATTGTGGACACCTGAACTGGACACACTATTCCAGCAGCAGTCGCACCAGTGCCAAATACAGAAATAATATACTCTCTCTCCTGCTAGACTGTTTTTATGCATCCAATGATTGCATTAGCCCTTTTGGCCAGGCCATCACACAGGGAGCTGACTATGACCCTCAAATCTTTTTCAGAGTCACTGCTTCCCAGGATAGAATCCCCTATCCTTTAAGTATGGCCTATATTCTTTGTTCCTATAAGTATATATTTAGCTGCATAAAAACACATATTGTTTGCTTGTGCTCATTTTACCAAGTGACCCGGATTGCTCCGAATCAGTGACATGTCATGTTCATTATTTACCACTCCTTCAGTGTCATCAGCACATTTTAATGAAGTTGTTTGATTGTGGATGGGTTAGAAGTAGACTGGTCACCTCTAAGGTGTGTTATCTCAGTCCATTTTACACAATGTAACACTTTTCTTCCCAGTGCCTGGCTGCTGGTTGGCAGATGCAGTCCCTAATACTATGCTATGAATAGAAAGTAAAGGAGAAAAATCTGAATAAGGGAGAGAAAACTAATTTTTAACAAGTTCCACACTCATGTTGTCCGGGCAGGTCACAGGTTTTATAATGGTGAGTGCCTTTCATCTTTGGGTCACTGTTCTGAAGCCAGGGCTGCTCGGGGGGGAGGGGGGGGGCAAGTGGGGCAATTTGCCCCAGGCCCCGGGCTCCGCAGGGGCCCCCACGAGCATGGCTGAGGCTCCCTCCCCGGCCCCATCTCCTCCTCTCCCCTCTCCCGGAGCCTCAGCCCATCCAGCAGTGTCCCGGACAGCTGCAGCGTGGCTCCGGCGGGGCCCCTGAGCCCCGCCCCGCTCAGAGAGGCGTAGTGAGGGGGCGGGGCTGCGAGCTCCAGGCTGAGTGGAGGGAGCTGAGCTCAGCGTGGAGCTCCCAGCCCTGCCCCCTCACCATGTGGCTCTGAGCGGGGCAGAGCTCAGGCCCCGCCGGAGACACGCTGCCTCTGTCGAGGGAAGGTCCTGGATGCGCTGAGGCTCCGGGTGAGAGGGGAGCCAGGGGTAAGAGGCCAGGGCTGGGGGGGGGGGGTTGGCTAAGGGGCAGGGAGTTCCGGGGACAGGGAGGGGGCAGAGGTTGGGGGGGCGATCAGGGGACAGGGAATGGGAGGGTTGGATTGTGGGCGTTCCAGGGGTCTGTCAGGACTCAGTGAGGAGGTGATAGGGGTTGGGGCAGTCAGGGGACAGGGAGCAGGGGTGGGGTCCTGGGGTGGTAGTGGACGGTCTCTGGGGGACGGTGAGGGGGCAAGAAGCAGGATGGGTCAGGGATTCTGAGGGGGGCGGGCAGTCAGGGGGCAGGAAGTCGGTGGGGGTCGGATAGGGAGCGGGGCAGGGCCAGGCTGTTTGGGAGGCACAGCCTTCCCTACCCTAAAGCTCATTCAGCAGTTTGAGGCTTGCAAAAGAGCCAAGCTGTTAGCTTTTCCATTAGGGCTACCATCCCTTTCTCTTCTCAAATGCCAAATTATAGTCTATATTTAATTTCAGTGCTATAGGGGGATTCATGTCAGGGGAGGGTAGCTTCATTTTAAATTAGTCACTGGGGGCGGGATCACATGAGAAGAGCAATATCCTATACCACCTACCTCCTTCCCAACCCTACCAAGGGAGACCCCCCCCCTACATTTCCTGAGGCTCCAGAGGGGTTAATTCAGTGGTTCTCAAACTTTTTTACTGGTGACCCCTTTCACATAGCAAACCTGTGAGTGTGACCTCCGCTTATTAATTAAAAACACTTTTGTATAATTAACACTATTATAAATGCTGGTGGCAAAGCAGGGTTTGAGGTGGAGGCTGACAGCTCGCGGCCCCCAGTAATAACCTCGTGACCCCCTGAGGGGTCCCGACCCCCAGTTTGAGAACCCCTGAGGTAATTTAATTTTAACACCCTATGTCCATTCACATGCATGTGCTATTTTGAGCATTTCAGTTTTCATAACATAGGCTCATCCCAGATTTGGAACAAGTTCAAATGCTCAGTTCGTGGAGTATGTACATAAGATATACTAAAGAGAAACCCACAGTAACCGTCAGGGGCGGCTCCCGGCCCCAGCACGCCAAGCATGTGGTTGGGGCGGCATGCTGCAGGGGGCGCTCTGCCGGTCGCCGGGAGGGTGGCAGGCAGCTCCAGTGGACCTCCCGCAGGCGTGCCTGCGGAGGGTCTGCTGGTCCCGCTGCTCCAAAGCCACGGGACCAGTGGACCCTCCGCAGGCACGCCTGCGGGAGGTCCACCGGAGCCGCCTGCCGCCCTCCCAGCGACCGGCAGAGTGCCCCCACGGCATGCCGCCCTGCTTGGGGCGGCAAAATATCTAGAGCCGCCCCTGGTAACCGTCTCCAGTTTGTGAAGGACCCCATGGAGCCAGTCTCTAGGAAACAGATAAATGCATGGAGGTTAAGTCCATTAATGGCTATTAGCCAGGATGGGTAAGGAATGGTGTTCCTAGCCTCTGTTTGTCAGAGGGTGGAGATGGATGTCAGGAGAGAGATCACTTGATCAATACCTGTTAGGTTTACTCCCTCTGGGGCACTTGGCATTGGCCATTGTCGGTAGACAGGATACTGGGCTGGATGGACCTTTGGTTTGACCCAGTATGGCTGTTCTTGTATTCTAACCTAAATGAACCCAAAGTTATGGAGACAGATATGAGTCAAGGAAGCCAGCAGAGTATCAGAAACCTGGAAAAACCTCTGACTGGATGGGCTCAGGCGTTTGGTCACAAGCTTAGGTGGTTCAAAAAGTTTTGGATTTTTTTTTAAGCAGAATTTTTTTATTGTTTCTTTAAACAATCAAATACAGCAAGCAGCAGATATTTGGCCACACACTTCTGAAACCCCAAACTATATTCAGGTTATGGCAGACTAATTTCAGCTTTTCAATTAAAAAAACCACAACAAATTTTGAAGGAAAGCAGATGTTGTCCGTGATTTTTTTCTGCTTTTTAAAAACCCCTAGTTTTCGATCCAGAAACGGTTTTGACAGCACATATTTGTCCAACCCTTTTAATGAGCTTTTGTGCCCTTTAGCACTAGCTGATGCTGAGAACCAGTGATACCTTGTAAAGAAGTTTTCTCAAAACTGGATTTGTGCCGAGATGCAGAAGGTTTATTTTTCCCAGGGCCGCCCATGGGCGGGGGGGAGCAAGTGGGGCAATTTGCGCTGGGCCCCACAGGGGCCCCCACGAGAATATAGTATTGTAATTTTTTTTATGGAAGGGGCCTCGGAAATTGCTTTGCCCCAGGCCCCATGAATCCTCTGGGCGGCCCTGTCTGAATCCAGCTGGGTGAGTACACAATATATACTTTGTACACAAAGTATACTTTGCTCTCCTTTTTATGGCTTCAACCGAGTTGCCAATGGGTGGGTGTCCATCTAGACAGGGCCGGCTCCAGACCCCAGCGCGCCAAGCAGGCGCGTGGGGAGGCATTGTTGTGGCAGGGCGGCATTTCGCTCCGGTGGACCTTCCGCAGTCATGCCTGCGGGAGGTCCACCGGAGCCCCGGGACGAGCGGACCTGCCGCAGGCATGACTGCGGAGGGTCCCCTTTTCCCACGGCTCCGCTTGAGCTCCCGCAGGCATGACTGCGGAGGGTGCGCTGGTCCCGCGGCTCGGACGGAGCTCCCGCAGGCATGACTGCTGATGCTCCACCGGAGCCGCGGGACCGCTGGACCGTCCGCAGCCACCTCTGCCCCAGCCGTGGGACTGGGAAAGGGTGGCGCGAGCGGCGCGGCGTGCCGCCCTGCTTGGGGCGGCGGAATTTCTAGAGCCGCCCCTGCATGTAGAAAACAAACAACAACAACCCCTCAAATTATGTTAACTGGCATCCTTGAACATGAACAAGGGAACTGAAAAAGCTTCTCATCTCTACAAGTAGTTCCTTCCATGTCAGGACTCGTGTACATGGCAGACTGGCATGGAGAAAGTGACACTGCCGCTACTCGTACTCTACCTGTCCTCTAAATAAGCAGGGCATTGTAGATTAAAGTGCTGTCAGTCCAGAAACTTTAAACTGTACATTCCTTTTTTAAGTTTTGGGGGAAATACACACACCCTGAATGTCTGGTTCCTCTATGTATAAAAAGAGTGAAGGGGGAAAAATTCCATTGAAATCCACATACTAGAATGAACTGGAAAACCTGCACTTCTCCAAGTCAGCCTAGGAGGGCAATAGGGATAGTGGAACGTAAGTGGTATGTAAGTGAACATTATGAATGAGCCTGTGTCATTAGCTCTGTTGAGTTTTGATTTTTTTAAAGCTTTTTTATTTTAAGGCCATGAGAACAGCCACACTGGGTCAGACCAGTGCCCATCTAGCCTAGTATCCTGTTGCTGACAGTGACCAGCACCTGATACCTCAGGGGGAATGAACAGAAAATAGAAATTTCAGATGATCCATCTGCTGTTGTCCAGGCCCAACTTCTAGCAGTTGGCGGTTTAGGGACACCCAGAGCATGGAAGGAGAATCCAGGGAACTACAGACCTTGAGGACCCACTCAGTCCCTGGAAAAATCATGGAGCGGGTCCTCAAGGAAACCATTTTGAAGCACTTGGAGGAGAGAAAGGTGATCAGGAACAGTCAACATGGATTCACCAAGGGAAAGTCATGCCTGACCAACCTGATTGCCTTCTATGATGAGATAACTGGCTCTGTGGATGAGGGGAAAGCAGTGGACATGATATATCTTGACTTTAGCAAAGCTTTTGATACGGTCTCCCATAGTATTCTTGCCAGAAAGTTAAAAAAGTATGGATTGGATGAATGGACTATAAGGTAGATAGAAAGCTGGCTAGATTGTCGGGCTCAACGGTTAGTTATCAATGACTCGATGTCTAGTTGTCAGTCAGTATCAAGCAGAGTACCCCAGGGGTCGGTCCTGGGGCTGGTTTTGTTCAACATCTTTATTAATGATCTGGATGATCAGATGGATTGCACCCTCAGCAAGGTCGCAGATGACACTAAGCTGGGGGGAGAGGTAGATATGCTGCAGGGTAGGGATAGGGTCCAGAGTGACCTAGACAAATTGGAGGATTGGGCCACAAGAAATCTGATGAGGTTCAACAAGGACAAGTGCAGAGTCCTGCACTTAGGACAGAAGAATCCCATGAACCGCTACAGGCTGGGGACCAACTGGCTAAGCAGCAGTTCTGCAGAAAAGGACCTGGGGATTATAGTAGATGAGAAGCTGGATATGAGTCAGCAGTGTGCCCTTGTTTCCAAGAAGGGCAATGGCATATTGAGCTGCATTAGTAGGAGCATTGCCAGCAGATCGAGGGACGTGATCATTCCCCTCTATTCGACATTGGTGAGGACTCATCTGGAGTACTGTGTCCAGTTTTGGGCCCCACACTACAAGAAGGATGTGGACAAATTGGAGAGAGTCCAGCAGAGAGCAACAAAAATGATCAGGGGGCTGGAGCACATGACTTACAAGGAGAGGCTGAGGGAACTGGGGTTGTTTAGTCTGCAGAAGAGAAGAATGTGGGGAGATTTGATAGCAGCCTTCAACTACCTGAAGGGAGGTTCCAAAGAGGATGGATCTCACCTGTTCTCAGTGGTGTCAGATGACAGAACAAGGAACAATGGTCTCAAGCTGTGGTGGGGGAGATGTAGGCTGGATATTAGGAAACACTATTTCACTAGGAGGGTGGCAAAGCACTGGAATAGGTTACCTAGAGAGGTGGTGGAATCTCCATCCTTAGAGGTTTTTAAGGCTCAGCTTGACAAAGCCCAGGCTGGGATGATTTAGTTGGGGTTGGTCCTGCCTTGAGCTGGGGGTTTGACTAGATGACCTCCTGAGGTCTCTTCCATTCCTAATCGTCTATGATTCTATGGAGCGTCCCTGACCATCTTGGCTAATAGCCATTGATGGACCTATCCTCCATGAACTTATCTAATTCTTTTTTGAACCCAGCTATACTTTTAGTCTTCACAACATCCCCTGGCAACAAGTTCCACGGTAGACTGTGCATTGTATAGAGAAGTACTTCCTTTTGTTTGTTTTAAACCTGCTGCCTATTAATTTCATTGGTTGACCTTGTTTCTTGTGTTTTGTGAAGGGATAAACAACACTCCCCTATTCATTATCTTCACACCATTCATGATTTTATAGTCCTCAAACATATTCCTTCTTAGTCACCTTTTCTCTAAGCTGACCAGTTCCTGACTTTTTGATCTCTCCTTATATGGAAGCTATTCCATACACATAATCATTTGATGCCTTTCTCTGAACCTTTTAAAATTCCAATATATATATTTTGAGATAGGACAATCAGAACTGCATGCAGTATTCAAGATGTAGGAGTACCATGGATTTACAATAGTACCATTATGATATTTTTTATTTTATTAGATATCTCTTTCCTAATGGTTCCAACCATTGTTAGCTTTTTTGACTGGCAGTGCATATTGAGTAGATGTTTTCAGAGAACCATCCCCAATGACTCCAAGATGTTTCTTGAGACATAACATCTAATTTAGACCATTGTTTTGTATGTATAGTTTGGATTCTTTTTTCTAGTGTGCATTATTTTGCACTTATCAAGACTGAATATCATCTGCCATTTTGTCACCCACTGACCCAGTTTAGTGAGATCCCTTTGTAACTCTTCACAGTCAGCTTTGGACTTCACTATCTTTGGTAATTTTGTATCATCTCCAAATGTTGCCATCTCACTGTTCACCCGTTTCCAGATCATTTATAAATATGTTGAACAGCACAGGTCCCAGTACAGATCCTTGGGGAGACCCTGCTATTTGTCTCTCTCTACTGTGAAAACTGATGATTTATTCACTGTTTCCTATCTTTTAACCAATGAGAGGATCAATTGAGAGGATCTTCACTCTTGTCCCAGGAATGCTTAGTTTGCTTAAGAGCCTCTGGTGAGGGACCTTGTCAAAGGTTTTCTAAAAGTCCATGTACTGTACCAACTGGATCACCCTTGTCCACATGCTTATTGGCACCCTCAAAGAATTCTAATAGATTAGTGAGCGATGATTTCCCATTAGAAAAGCCATGTTGACTTTTCCCCCAACATACAGTGTTTATCTAGGTGTCTGATGATTCTGTTCTTTACTATAGTTTCAACCAATTTGCCTGGCACTGAAGTTAGATTTACTGGCCAGTAATTGCCAGAATTGCCTCTGGAGACTTAAAAAAATACACATTACATTAGCTCTTCTCCAGTCATCTGGTACAGAGGCTGATTTAAGCGATAAGTTACATACCACTATTAGTAGTTCTGTAATTTCATATTTGAGTTTCTCCAGTACTCTTCAATGAATGCCATTTGGTCGGGTGACTTATTACATTTCAGTTCATCTGTTTGTTACCAAATATCCTCTATTGACCCCTCAATCTGGGCCAATTCATCAGTTGTGTCACCTAAAAAGAATATTTTGGGTGTGAGAATCTCCCCCACATCCTATGCAGTGAGGACCAAATGCAAAGAATTCATTTAGCGTCTCCCCAGGGCCTTGTCTGCCTTCAGTGCTCCTTTCACACCTCAATCATTCAGTGGCCCTCTGACTGTTTGGTAGGCTCCCTGCTTTTCATGTACTTAAAAAAAAATTGCTGTTAGTGTGCGTTTTTTGCTAGTCACTTTTCAAAATTCTTTCTTCTTATACGTTTAAACTTGGCTTGCCAGAGTTTATTCTCCTTTCTATTTTCCTCAGTGGGATTTGACTTCCAATTTCTATTACCTCTAATTGCTTTTTACACTCTGCTGTTTAGCCATAGTGGCATTTTTTTTTGTCCCCTTACTGTTTATTTTGGGAGAGGAATATACATTTACTCTGAGCCTCTACTATTGTGTTTTTAAGTGGTTTCCATGAAGTTTGCAGGTATTTCACCCTTCTGACTGTTCCTTTTAATTTCCATTTAACGAGCTTTCTCATTTTTGTGCTGCTCCCCTTTTTGAAGTTAAATGCTGCTGTGGTGGGTTTCTTTAGCATTCCCCCTTCCCCCCCCCCCAGATGTTTAAATGCAGTTACATTATGGTCACTATTACTGAGCCATTCAACTATATTCACTTCTTGGACTAGATCCTACGCTCTACTTAGGACTGATCTAGAATTGCCTCCCCACTTTGTGTGCTCCAAGACAAGCTGCTCCAAGAAGAGTCATTTATGGTGTCTAGAAATTTTCTCTCTCCATCCTATCCTGAGCTGCTACATACCCAGGAAGTGGGAGGATAATTAATAATGGGTAATTTCAACTATTATTGTTTTTTCTGACTTTGGAGCCTCTCTAAACTCCCTGAACATTTCCCAGTCACCCTCACCATTCTGGTCCGTAGTATATTCCTACTGCTATACTCGTATTGTTCAAACATGGAATTTCTCTCTATAAAGATTCTGTAGTGCAGTGTGATTCATTCAATATTTTTCCTTTGACTCTGCTTTCTTTCACACATAATGCCATTCCCCCCACCAGCATAAACTACTCTATCATTGCTATATATTTTGTACCCTATTATTATGTCCCATCAATTATCTTCATTCCACCAAGTTTCCATGATGCCTATTATAACAATATCCTCATTTAATGCCAGGCAGACCAGTTCACTTATCTTAGTATTCCGACATATACAAATGCTAGACATTTTATAGCATTTGTGTATTTTGCTCTGTATATACACTGAATCTGAGGTATGTCAGTGAGAAAGAAAAATAAAGTGTGTGTGTGGGGGGAGGGGAGGTAGTGGATTAAGCCATAAATAACTTGGATTGTGTCCCCCACCATTTATTACACATTAAAGAGGAGAGGGGGACAGGTAGCACATATGGAGACCCCAAACCTCACTTTTTAATATTCTGAACAGCATCCAGAGTCTTCCCCCACTTGAAGATTAATTTAAAAAAATATTTATCTGACACTAGCCAGAGAAAGTGAAAAGCTGTTGAGAGCCTAAGATACAACTAAATTATTTATTTTTTAAAAATGTATAAACAATTCAGCCAGAGGAGAACAAACTACATACCACAACTGCGCAAGTGACAGTATTCTGTAAGTGTTTTCTAATCTATCCCTGCTGCTACTTCAGACAAACATAGCCATAAAAACATTTCAGTATTAAAGGGAGATAATGCTACTGATGTTTGTGTCCATCACCAAGGTACTGGTTGCAGAAAATAAAACTGAGCACAGTTCATGATTACATCAAAATCATGCAAATAAGTAAGACTGAAATGTTGTCTGTAATGAGCATATTTCACCACAGTGATAATGGACATGTTGGTTGTGGTCCAACATACAATGCTAAAATAATGGAAGCCTGACATTGCTCAGTTTGTGAGAATTATTTCCTATATTACCAACTCAGAATGACATTTTTCTCTCTCATTTACACACATATGGTGTGTTCTTCTCTCCAAGGCAGGCAACTTGTATTTAACAAAGCTATTTCATTTAAACATGAGATCCTGCTAGAAACTTCAGCAAACACAGACTGTTCTGCCCCCTCTAGTCCAGAGCACCACCTACCATAACAGCGGTGGACCTTTGATTTCTGCAAGCCACCCCCACCTCCATAAACAGTGACAGCTGCTTTGCAAAGCATAGGGACCCACAGAAGAGTTTTAGTCTCGGTAGAACAGTAACTGCTCCACTGCACGGAGCTGGATAGCAGCAGATCAGACACAGAGGTGACAGCCTCTGATTGCAGTAGAGGCCATAGCTCTGCTTCAACGGTAGAAATTTCAATGGTACTGCATGTCTTAAGAGCCCAAGTCCCATTGACTTTCAGTGAGGGTAAGGCTTCTAAATCACTTAGAAAACTTTAGAAAAGTTTTACCCTGTCGTTTATTGAGGACTGTGTTCAAATTCTTGCATCCGAAGAAGTGGGTATTCACCCACGAAAGCTCATGCTGCAAAACGTCTGTTAGTCTAGAAGGTGCCACAGGATTCTTTGCTGCTTCTGTGTTCAAATTGCAAGCTATCACCTTTAGAGCAGTGGATGGAGGTTTCTGGTCCTGCTTACGGGCTACAGGCTCAAAGGAGCCAATTTAAAGCAAGGGGTGGGGTGGGTAACTTGTGCCTTGCTGCCTTAAGAGACAGCCTGTTCTTGCATGGTACTGTTCTGTATTCCAAGAAATAAATAGGGTTATGTTGCAACCTTTCCGCAAGAGTATGTTTTTATCTAACTTCCCTGCATTTATGCAGCAAACACAACACCCTGGGCCTGCAATTAGAGATTCTGTAACTGCAGACTCCACATGGGTTGAGCTGAGTTTGTGGCTGGACTAGCAGCTGCAGAGGTGGCCAGCATCCTGCCAATGGGTTAGCAGATAAATTCTGTCCCCTCAGCCTCCACGTAGTTCCTCCCACAAATCCCATTTAGCCAGGCTTTGTGAAGGATTGTGGGGAGGAGGAGGAGAGTGTATTTCACCTTTATGGAATGTAGGGAGTTGAAAACAAAGTTAACTTGAAAATTCTTAAAGAGCTAGTATAGTGTGTCTATTTCACCCTAACTAGCAGAATGATCATCTGTCTCTCTTTAATAACAAGAGGGCAAAAGAAAAAGGGCCAAGAAGAAAGAAGACCTGTACCCAAAAGGAGGAGTAGAACTGCCAGTATCTGTTAACACAAACAATGTCCCGACTATATACACTGTACGATCAAATTGTTTTGTCACTTTCCAATGTACACATTCCTGTGTTTACTATTACTGTCTCATACAAAGCTGTTACAGATACTCTTGTCTGTTCATTTGTGCCAAGTTTTGAATATGATTTCCAGTGTCAACATTGTATTTTTGTAGTAATAACACTTATGTTCAATGTGACCAATATTCTCTGGTATAGATTCCATATATTTTTTGCACCATCAAGCATCTCTGAAACATATGTTTGCAGTTCCACTGAATAAGAGAGTCTCCAAGATAACATAGTACTGAATTTTTCCAGCTAAACCTATGTAGGGTAAGCAGTATTCTCTAATGTTGAGTTTCATTTTAGTGTCTTTTAGGGTTTTAGTGAACGCAGCCATATATTGAACAAATGGGATCTCAGTACACTTTTTATAGGTCAATTTCTTATTGATTTGTAGATATTTAAGTCATACTTCATTTTTGTAAGCAGATAATTAGTGAATCTGCCTTTTAAAAAAAGAAGCTATTTTTACATCAAGAAATGCTGATTCATTAAAATTTTTCACAAAAACTCTTTGGTCCAGGATGGAACTTCTGGTTGGAAGAGACCCCAAAATAGCTAATAGCCCAGTGGTTAGGACACTCACCTGGGAGACTTCGGTTCAAGTTCCTCCAAAGTAGGCACAGTACTTGAATCTGGGGCTCTCACATACCAGGCAAGTGCCTGGGCCACTGGGTTAAAGGCCATCTCTCACTCCCTCGTCTTGGAGCTGTTCCACTTTGTATAAATAATTAAATATTCATTGGGCCAGAGAGAAAGAGACTGACTTAATAGCCTGGTGGTTAGGGGGTTCAAGTCCCTGCTCCAAATCAAGGAGGCTGGAGACTATTTGGGTCTCTCATATTTTACATGAGTGCCAGGAGCAGATTTACCATGAAATAAACGGTGTGGTGGCACATGGCCCCCAACAACAGGGGGGTCCCCAAAATGCAGGGCAAATCTCATCTGACAACTTGCCCCCGAGTCCCAGCCAGCAGTGCAGCAGGGCTCCTGCATGCCGTGGCTGGTGGCCCCATGCCACTCCCGGAAGCAGATGGCTGCTGGCACATCTCTGCACGCCCCTGGTGGGGCTGAGGGAGCTCTGCATGCTGCTCCTGCCCCAGGCAGTGCATGGAGACCCGCTGTCTCCCTCCCCTGAAAGGGCATGCAGAGATGTGCCAGCAGCAGGGCTAAGGTGGCTCCCTGCCTGCTCTGCCTCCCTCCCTCCGTGCCCGGAAGCAGCTGGCATGTCCCTGCAGCCCCTGGGGGGGGGAGGAGGGGGTGTCTCCACGTGCTGCCCCCACCTTGAACGCTGACTCCGCAGCTCTCATTGGCTGGGAACTGTAGCCAATGGGAGCTGCAGGGGCGATGCCTGAGGGCAGTGACGTGCAGAGACCCTCTGGCTCCACCCCAACCTAGAAGCAGCTGCCAGAGAGGTGTGTGCCCCTGTCACTTTGGGAGCTGCGCTGCCTAAGGTAAGTGCCGGCCACCTGCCCCCCTACCCCAACCCCTGCCCCAGTCCAGGGCCTGCACCCAAACTTCCTCCCAGAGCCTGACCCCTCACCCCTCCTGCACCCAACTCCCCTGCCCCAGCCTAGAGCCTGCACCTCTCATCCCCACCCATACCCCAACCCTCTGCCCCAACCCAGAGCCCGCATCCAGCATCTAAACTCCCTCCCAGAGCCGACCCCTGCACACCCTCCTGCACCCCAACCTCCTGCCCCAATCAAGGTATCTCACTTTATTTGCATTTACTTCCCATTACTTGTAATAGAAGGAGGAAGAAAAAAGAATGACAAATGGGGGGAGATAAGGGAATGTTCTTTTTCTTGGCTGGGTCCCCAGGGGGGCCCCCTGGAAATGAAGCTGTGCACAGGGCCCCACTAACTCTAAATCTGCCACTGGTGAGTGCCCAGGTAATTGGTTATTCTGGGGGAAAGTGGGTCTCATTCCCCTTGCCCTCTGCAAACATTAAAAGGTCTCAGTTCCATTTCAATGCAGACCAAAACAAATTTCATTTTTGCAAAACCGAATTCTTGTTTACTGGCCAGCTCCAATAAAAATACCCTTGCGGTTGTCACTCTGAAGTAAAATGTTTTTTCAGTGATTACATGTTTTCCTGAATTGTGCAGAGGCACTGTGGTTTGGGGAGAAGCCTACATACCTTTAGGATCTTGTGTTAATTCACATCAGTTATTCTTAGAATTTGCTTCCTATCGCTGGAGAGTGTCAACAATAATGCATTTCAGCCATCTCCTCTTTCCTGAGTCTCCTTAATGGTGGTATTAGTCACTTCACTCTACTACTAATTAAACCAAGGATGATAATAAGCACCAGTCTTGCTACTTAAGCTATAGGATAGCTACAGTTGTAGAATTGGATCCTCTGTGTACATCTCCAGCTGCTAGAGAATGAGACCATTTCCTTGTGGAATATTTTCATAACATAGAATGAAAAGGAAATTTCCACTGCTTTGGCAGTATGTAAAACATCCCCCCTTCACCAACTACTATTTTCCTGGCAATTATTTTTGTTTTTTCATATAGTAATCCCAAAGGTTCTGCAGATTCTTCCTTAGAACCAAGCCTGAGTATTGCAAACACCTCCTGAACTCCATCTGCTCTCTTTGTGAGTGTCTGCACCTGCCCATATTGGTGCAGTCATAGTCCTCTTTAGAAACTCAGTAACTGAGGCAGGAAGCGTAGTATATTACCATTTTATCTTAAAATTGTAGTGGTTTGTACTGTCCCCTATCATAGTAATATCTGAGCTCTTAGGACTAGGACTTCAAGAGACATCAGATGTCTTTTCAACCATCAGATAAACTGATTACTAAGCTAAGAAGACATAGTTAATTACTCTGATAACTTCAGCCAATTTATCATGTGTACAAATAGATCTCCAAACGACACCAGCCACTTTCTGTATTACATATTAACAGTAAGATCTGTCACACTGTAAATATAGTAGCAAAGTACCTTGTGTCAGATGCTGCCTCTGTCTCAATTTCCCCTCAGTTTTAGCTTTTCACTGGCGCCTAGCACTACTAGCACTGTGAAGTTGCTGCAGTGACCTAGCCCTCCTGCTAAGTCCAAAAAGTCCACCCCTTCCAGGATAATCAATAGTTTTCCCATCCTCCCTGTAATAGCAGGGGTCACAGCACCATTCCCAGAGTAACACTACAGGGGAAAACCAAGTCCATGATCTGACGGACATGGGGCTACTCTATATTTATTTATTAATACTATACGTAACGAGTCATAGGAACCATTTAACATCTGACTGGGTAGAAGGGTTGACTCACCGCTGGTGCTGGGTGTCACAGCTCTTTCCCCTAGTGCCCCCCTGCCAACAGCTGTTCCAGCCCTGCCTCTTCTTGTGATTCAGCCTTCTGGTATGGTCAAATGTAGTCCCACCCTTTCCAGGATAAGTACGAAGTCCAGTAAACAAAAATCAAATAGTCATAATTCATTGCCTTTAGCCAGGCTTGCACCTCTGTAGACTCTTCACCCTTTCCCAGGCTCTGCTGGGTTGTCCTGCTCTTGTGGGGAGCAATGACTCCCAGGGCTCTCTCCCTGGGGCCCCAGTTCAAAACTCAATAGTCCTTCTTCCCTTTGTGTCAGGGTGTTTCTTCACCACATCTTCTGGTGAAAGGTAGGGGAACACAGACCCTCTCTCTCTTCTACGTTCCACTCCAAAGACCCTGTAGAAAGCATCCAAAGTCTGCTCCATCAGACTCCTCACCGGACTTCTACCTAATAGCTTTCCTTCAGGCCTTTTCCCATAGCCCTTCCCTGGGATTACAGTACATCTTGCTCTAGAACCTAGGGTCCATGCCTTTCTTCCCCTCTCTAACAACCAGAGAAACTATAAAGTTTCTTCCCTCCCTCCCTGAAGCCTCCTTCTCATCTGGGACATCTTCTCCTTATGCTCACCACCCAGCTCCTCCCCCACCTGGGCTTCATTTTTAATTAGGTGTGGCATGCTTTCCAGGTGCAACCAGGTAGGTTATGTGATGCTAGCAGACCAGCTGCCAACTCATGCCAAAATCCCCATGTCTCAACTGACTACTGACAAGTACATAGCTGGACTCGGTCTGGCTCATCTGTGTTAGTAAAATAGCTATTAGGATTATAAGAATGTGTTTAGACTTTATTGAATGCTTGTGAGTTGCTGCAATAATTAATCTCACTTACAATATCTGTATCCCATATTGTAAAGTAATATTTGAGCGGATGTATAGTGAGCCTCTGTAAATCACCAGAGAAAAGAGACACATTATCTAGTGTGAAGTGCTGATTTCTAACAGAAGGTTTTATGTCTTACCCACCAGCATTGGTCTATTGACACCAGACAGACTATTGTGGAATGTTAAAGAGGACAAAAGACACTGGTTGTTAGCATCTATTATACATACCTGTTATTTAAAGTTTGTGACGGGTGCCTAGACCCTAGGATGAGAGCTGTTTATGTAGAAGACACAAATTTCCATACATAGATAGATTTTAAAAAATGAGAGTGTATGGGTCTGTTGAGTATCAGAGGGGTAGCTGTGTTAGTCTGGATCTGTAAAAAGCAACAAAGAGTCCTGTGGCACCTTAAAGACTAACAGATGTATTGGAGCATAAGCTTTCATGGGTGAATGCCCACCTCGTCAGATGCATGTAATGGAAATTTCTAGAGGTAGGTATAAATATGCAGGCAAGAATCAGTCTGGAGATAATGAGGTTAGTTCATTCAGGGAGAGTGAGGCCCTCTTCTAGCAGTTGAAGTGTGAACACCAAGGGAGGAGAAACTGCTTTTATAATTGGCCAGCCATTCACAGTCTTTGTTTAATCCTGAGTTGATGGTATCAAATTTGCAGATGAATTGAAGCTCAGCAGTTTCTCTTTGAAGTCTGGTCCTGAAGTTTTTTTGCTGTAAGATGAGTACCTTTACATCTGCTATTGTGTGGCCAGGGAGGCTGAAGTGTTCTCCTACAGGTTTTTGTATATTGCCATTCCTAATATCTGACTTGTGTCCATTTATCCTTTTACGTAGGGACTGTCCAGTTTGGCCGATGTACATAGCAGAGGGGCATTGCTGGCACATGATGGCGTATATAACATTGGTGGACGTGCAGGTGAATGAACCAGTGATGTTGTAGCTGATCTGGTTAGGTCCTGTGATGGTGTCGCTGGTGTAGATATGTGGGCAGAGTTGGCATCGAGGTTTGTTGCATGGATTGGTTCCTGAGTAAGAATTGTTATGGTGCGGTATGTGGTTGCTGGTGAGAATATGCTTCAGGTTGGCAGGTTGTCTGTGGGCAAGGACTGGCCTGCCACCCAAGGCCTGTGAAAGTGTGGGGTCATTGTCCAGGATGGGTTGTAGATCACTGATGATGCGTTGGAGAGGTTTTAGCTGAGGATTGTAGGTGATGGCCAATGGAGTTCTCTTGGTTTCTTTCTTGGGCTTGTCTTGTAGCAGGAGGCTTCTGGGTATACGTCTGGCTCTGTTGATTTGTTTCCTTATTTCCTCGTGCAGGTATCGTAGTTTTGAGAATGCTTGGTGAAGATCTTGTAGGTGTTGGTCTCTGTCTGAGGGGTTGGAGCAAATGCGGTTGTACCTCTTTTGTGATTTCAAAATCTGACAACCCAGTATTACTCCAGCTAGAGCATTTCCAGTGTTCCACAGGGTTAAAAATAAACAATTAAACAAATATAGGGAAGGGAAGAGGAGTCCTTCTTATTAAATATTGGCCACTGGGGCAATGCTGACCTGAGTGAAAGGCTAATCTCCTATCCCTCAGAAGCGGAAGGGGTTGGATGCTTGGCAGTGGTATGTGTATTCCATGATAGTGGTGTTACCTGTTAAAATGCACCATGGAAAGTTGAATAGCTGAAAAACACTGGATTTGCCAGCATACAATAAGGGGTGAAACACTAAGCAATGAATACTCAAAGGCTACACCTCAGTTACACCTTTGGTCTCTCATTGATGAATTCATTAGATTCCAGGAGCTCTTTGTAAAGCCACTTGACTGGCACCTATACAATCTGTAACCCATAGATAAGCTTTAAAGTGAGTTTCTGAGGCAACTGAGCTTTTTTCTCAGAGTTTAAAAATCATTTTTAGTTTTACATCGAAAGATGTATTATACAAATTTAAAAAAAATATATTGATGCAGTGCTCCAAGCACCCAGACACACTAACATAATCACAGATATATTTTCATTGTGTTGTGAAACAAATGGTTACCCAGAAATTATTAAGTCATTAATCTTTTAAATCAAATTTAGATTTGAGTCATATAAGTGAAAGGAGAAAAACAAAATCTGAAATCAACCACTTGTTTTTTTTTCCAAACTCCTTTAAGTCAGACATTTCACTCCTCAAGTTTTATGCCAAGCTTCACTTTGGCTGCATGTTTATAGCCCATTTATTAACCCCTACAGAATAGAGGTTGATAGTCAGAAGATTAACATGACCTTACCTACAGCATCACAGTTTACAACCCTTTATCATATGGTGCCATTTCTCTCTGACAGTAAATCACCAACCCACCAGGAGAGCACCTTTGCAATGACAAACAGGAAAAGTGTGTGAGGTTACAAGATGGCTTTGTTCTTAGAGAGCCTACAGGATAGAGACCCCAATACCACCAGCCACACCATGAATGCTGATTGACTTTCATGCCCTAGGAAGGAAGAGATTGGAGCACTGACCCATAGCACATAAACATCTGTCTGGGTAAATGATTCTACTCTATTATTACAGTAAAAATAGAACGTGACCGGTGACTTGCAATCAATTTTCAATCATAGCCACAAAAATGGATATCTATCATGGAGATGTAATGCTGAGGACAAAGATCATTCTATCAAGACCTCTCTTTGTGGGAATGCTACAAACCAGAAACTCACCACGGTAAAGTGGTGTTCTCATTCAGTGGCGCTGGAACACTTTTAATAGTGGAGGTGCTGAAAGCCAGCCCCTTTACCCCTGTCCATCCCCACCCCCCAGAGCTGGGAGCAGGGCCGTGTCTCCGGGCAGGGGGGACTCAGACAGACATAAGGGGGCCAGGCTGGGGCCACAGCTGGGGGCAGGTGCGGGGCTGGCACCTGGGACCCCAGGCATGGGGCCGGCTGCTGCGACCCCACATAAAACCTGGGGGTGCTGCACTGCACCTATGCTCTCATTTCTCACTGACTGAAAGACAGTGATAGAGTGAGCATCTGTCCTGTATTTCAAGTGGGATCCCTTGTTTAGGGCCAGATATAGCTTCTGTTGATTTGCATGTGTTTAAGTCCCAGTGAAGTCAGTGTGACTTAAAGGACATGTTAAATACATTATGTGTTTGAAGTAGTCTGTCTAAGCAAGATTCTGTCGACTCTCTGCCATTTTTATGCATCCCTGCCACAGTTACACTGGGTCTTTAAGAGAGGGGTAGGGGTGCGGGGAAGGCACAATAGACACTGTGCTATTTGCCTTTCTAGGCTGCTTTCTGGAACTGAGGTGGGGCGAGTCTTTTCACCTTTCTGTTCCATCCGATAGTTTGGTATAGTTTACTCCTTTACCATTCTCTGGCAGAGCTACCAGGAAGATGTTCTCCTTTGGTGCGGGTACTTGTTTCCAAACATGGAGATAGTTTGTCCAGCCTTCAAATTACTTTCTGGGTGGGAGTGAACACAATGGGCTCTAAAGGAATGCTGGGAATGCTGTTTTGGCCCTTTGATTAGCTGCTGGACCTAACTGTGCTCTTATTCAAATACCCAGTGCTGCTGAGGGCATCTCAGAGAGGTTTAATAATGTGCTGCAAGTGTGGGAGAAGGAAGGAACTCTTGAGAATGCTGCCAGGGACAGTAACTTGTTTCCTGCTTTCATGATTTTGTGATTTTTCTTTTAGACATTTTTCATGGGTGTATTTCATAAAAGCTGTTTCTATTTAGTGCTGAGAGAGGCACAAAACTAAAACCAAAGCTGTTCTGAGATTTTCTCCCTCAAAAACTCTTCCACCACCCCTTTTTCCTCCTCCTCCTCCTGTCTGCACTGGCTGTTTACTTCTTTTCTGTAACGCTTCTGCTTACTTCGCTCCCACCCCAGCTATCTCCCTCTCCTAGTGAAAACCAAACCCAGGCCCCATTCAAAACCCTTCCCCCACTTTTGAGTAAAACACACCAGGGTCTAATCCTGCAAGGTGCTGAGAACCGTCCACTCCCATCTACACTCTGGCACTACTCCCACCAGAAGTCCTTAGCTCTGTAAAGGAGCAGGCCCAAAATGAAAACTAGGAAATCAAATGTATTGTATTAACCAGAAGAGAAAATATTTAGCATCATGCCAATTATGCTCCAAGGCCTGTCCTCCTTCCCCAAGGCTGGAGAGTGGGAGCACTGCAGATCAGTGGGGTGATAGTCACACTGACACTATGGCATCGTTTATGGCAGTTAACTTTTGAACTTCAGCTCCCCATAATTAGACATACATAAAACTCTGTCCATCCATTTTCTCTGGCCTTTTTGTTCTGTGTTTGTCCAGAGCCTAGCACAATGGGACCCTGCTTCATGACTAGGGCTGCTTGGTGGAATAGTAATACAAATAATAATTCTAATATATCCATCCACACCCTGATCCAGCTCACACTGAAGTCAATGAGGATGTTTGCACTGATTTCAATGGGAGCTGGAAAAGACTCCAGGTGAATTCAGAAGAGAAGTCTGACCTGCACTACAGTGCAGTAAACCCCCTAGAAGGTTGAAAATGTCTACAGCTGCCTAGCTGATTAATTGCAGTTTGTGGAAACACTTGTATGTTGGCATGTACACATTCTTGAAAAGACACAGCCCAAACCAGGGGCTGGGGGCGGTGGAAAGTTACAGACTGAATGCAATTCCCTTAGTATAATTAGCTGACATTTTAAATAGAAATCCTTTGATTGAGAAAGGACATAAATTAATACACCCACCCTGAGGCAAAGAGATAAAGAGAATACTAGGCAAAGACTGATTAAGCAGAGAAAAGTGTGTAAAAGCTCAGGGCTCAGCTGCGCTTTGTAGGCACAGCACTCTCCTGTGGACTGATGCAGAGCAATCCTGCCCCAGGGTGGTACCAGGGCTTATTCAGTCTGAGGGAGGTATACTACTTCGCTGTGCTTGCCAGCTTTGACACTGCTTTAGAGAGTGCACCTTATTCCCACGCACAAGGCTGGTCAGTGCAAGGGGGGTGGATTCAGAGCCATGACCCCACCTCTTTGGGTCACCTTGTTTTGCAAGGGATGCATGTGTGTGTGGAGGGAGGGAGAGAGAATAGGGAAGGATCAGCTTCTCTGCTTCCTTGTGTATAGGAACTACCATTTTATGTGGCCATTACAGAACCTCAACAAGGGGAGGGAGTGTTCCTCACACCCTCCATCCCACTGTGCACACACATAGGTACCAGGCAGAATTTGGACCTACATTACAGAAGTCAGGGATTAGCAGTACTGTATGTCTACGTGTTCAAAACCCAGGAATCAGGCCTGCTGAAAAATCAGGAGATTTAAAAATAAAAGATGAGGTGGCTTTTGGACCATTAAGGGTCACGTTTTCAAACGCCTCAGCACCCCCAAGGACTAAAAGTATATTTAAAATAAATGAATGCTGAACTTCCCACAAAATGACCTGGCTCCAACTGGTGCTTTAAGAAAGCCACCAAATATTATGAGATGCATGATTTAAAACAAAGCAAAACCACACCCCAAGGATGATGGCAATACTGGTGTACCCTAGCAAAAAGTCAGGGGCCTAATTCTCTTCTCACTTGCACTGATGTAAATCAGGAACAAATTCACCGTAGTCAATGGAGTTACATCAGTGTAAAGCTGGTGCAAGAGAAAAGAGAAGTAGGTGCTCTGTGCTTAACCTACTTCCAGTCAAACTGTGGTTGTCAAAGTCCTAGGGCCAAATCCTGCCCTCACTTGGAATGCTGTAAATCCAGAATAACTCTACTGAAATCAGTGACCATGGTCCTATATAAGGTAACACGTGCCCCCAGAATTGTAGTATCTGAGCCCCTCACACTCTTGCATGCATTATCCTCACAACACCCCTCTGGGGTAAGGAAATAGCACCTTCCCCATTTTACAGATGGGGAATGGAGGCACAAAGACACTGTGACAGGCTGTATCCCTGTATTCACACCTTGTACAAGGATTATTACAATAGTGTGTAAAGTACACATTGTAAGGTATTATTAGTTTTCAAATGATTTACTGATCGGTATTGTCCTGATAAAGTGTGTGTGGCAACATTGTATGTGAAGTTACAAGATTCCACTGTGTGGTGTTAATACAGCATTCCAAACTGAGGTCGTCAAGCAGGTCTGTCTCAAACAAAGGAATGTGTGTTCTGCTTAATTTGCATTCAAGCAGTAAACAGATCCATCAAGCGGGAAGGGAACTCAAACAGGTAAGAAAAAAGCAGCAAGGAACCTCCTTCCCCATCGACTTTGTCTCCTGCTACCCAGCTGGAAATATATTTTTATTCAAAATGGGACAAACTACAAAAAGGAGGGACAAACATCCATCTCTCTCTCACTGCCTATCACATTATCTGTGCCAAAAGCAACAAAGAAAAACCTTCGTTTGACTGTGGGAAAATGAGTCCTGATCCAAGAGGTTTTGTCAGTAAGACTGCTGAAAGCACATGGTGAGAAAAAACATGTTAAATTCGAAGCAAAGTTAAGTTAGGCACCAGTAGTATTTTATCTTTATTTTTCTTGTCACCATTTCTGACTTATGCCTCATTACTTGTATTCACTTAAAATCACTCTGTAGTTAATAAACTTGTTTTATCTAATCCAGTGTGTTTAAATTGAAGTCGCTAGGAAACTCATTTGGGGTGGCAAGTTGTGTGTATATTATTTCTGTCAAAGAAAACAGACTTTATATAACTTAACTTGTCCAGGAGAGGGCTGGTCAGTACAGGACATAGATTTTCCCAAAAAAACATAAGACTGGTGTGTGTTGGGCTCACCCTGTGGTCAGGGGCGGCTCTAGACATTTCGCCGCCCCAAGCACGGCAGCATGCCGCGGGGAGCGCTCTGCCGGTCGCCGGTCCCGCGGCTCCGGTGGACCTCCCGCAGGCGTGGCTGCGGAGGGTCGACTGGTCCCGCGGCTTCAGAGGAGCTGCGGGACCAGTGGACCCTCCGCAGGCACACCTGCGGGAGGTCCACCAGAGCCCTGACTGCTGCCCTTCCGGCGACCGGCAGAACGCCCCCCTGCGGCATGCTGCCCCAAGCACGCACCTGGAGCTGCCCCTGCCTGTGGTATAACCATGGCTGGTGAGAGCCAGAGTGTAACCCAAGTGTGGCTGGCTGGCTGTAGCTACACACAAACACTCAGGGTGTTGCTTGCATGCTGAAAGCATTGTAAGGCAACCAAGTTTGTTGGGCAGGGTGACACAGCTGGTCTATAGTTTGGATTGTAACCTGGTATGTCACAGACACTAGGTGACTTGCCCAAGCTTACAAAGTGATGGCAAAGCAGGGAATTGAATCTGGGTGTCCCAAGCTTTAGGCTAGTGCCCTAGCCACTGGATCATCCTTCTTTTCCCCACCATTTCATTGTGCCCTGCCTCCGTCTCCACCAGCCTATCCAGAGCAAGGTCACATTCCCACTGCACTCTCAAAAAGGTAGTCTCCCTCTGCAGGAGAATGCCTCCTCTTGTGCCCCGGAGAGTGGCGTAACTTTATTATTAATCACTGGTGCAACATGGCCTGAGATTCTTTTGTTGAGGGTGGGAGGAACTCACAACAATCCTGCAGTTTAAAAGAATCTCATGAGCTGGAAAAAAACCTTTGTCTCAGTTGTGTAACTGTCATCAACATGATCCTTGTTTTAACTGGGTGTAGCTCATGTGAATCAGTGCATTTCCACTGAAGTCAGTGTTGCTTATACCAATCAATAGCTAAGGAACTGGCCCAATGTTATTGTTGCTACAAAGTCAGCAAAAACGTTTTAATTGCATTTTTGTAGGTCCTGTAAAAATAGTGACAAAAATTCCAAATACTACATATTCACTTTTTCACTATTTATAATCACCATCATCACACCACCACCACATTTTTTTAAGTTTCAATTGAATTGTCTAGAAATCAAGTAGAAGTAAATTGAATAGCCATATTATCTTATTGCTGAAAAGCAAGTCTTTTGTCATCCTACCCCTGTACTATTTGTTACATCAAAACTAAAGTTCGATTGTACATTTTTCAGGGTAGAATGTCTGTATATTTGTCCTGTAAAGTACCTTTTTAAACACTAAGCAGAAAGTGTTACTATTTAAAGGGGGAGATTTTCAAAGGCATAAGTGTGTGAGAATTGGGAACCTAACTCCCATGTGTGCCTTTGAAAATCTACCCATAAAGTTAGAAAGTAGATTCAATATATGGAATCTTGGCATGCTCCTTTCAATTATAGGAAGGAAAAAAGTATGTTAATAGCTTCAGAAATCTATTGTGCGCCTATGATTTTAAAAAGGATTAGGGTTTGTTTCATTTTTTCATTTGTCCATGGAAAAGTGCATTTGAAAAAAAAATCAGATAAACCCCACATATATAGAATTTTGTTTTACACCAAAAATGGTGTAAGATTTGTCAAAGGCAGAATATCAAAAAACAAAACCTTACCAAAACAACACAATTTTCCCCTAGAGAGAAGAAAAAAGAACAGCCAACATGTGACAGATGCTGAGCAATAGGACTAATGCTCTACTGTACTGAGCTTGGGTACCACAGTGGTGAGCATGGTATAAAAACCTACATAGAATTTAGCGTTTGATCAAATGAGGAATCACAATGCAGATTTACTGGTCCAGTGGACCATAACTGCTCACATGGAGCCATTAGGGGCCATAATATCAATAATCTGCCTGCTAATGAGTCAGAAATCTTCAGATTAAAGATTTCCCAACTGAGCTCTGAGACAATGGACCTTGACTGCTCTATTACAGACAAATTTGTCAACTGAGTATTCTTTGATAGGTTGTCTGTGCATCCGTCACTGTCACTGAGAATGAGGGGGCGCCTTAGAAATCCCCTATAATTTCAGGAGTGGAAAAAACAAACAGTCTCATGCACTTATTTGTTTTATGATAAAGTCTACAGGTAGAAATAAAGATTGTGTCTAGGGCTGGCCATAGGACAAAATTTCACAAGTTTTGGGGTGTGAAATTTGTTTGTTTCACATTAGAATAAAATGACCATTTTACAAAACATGTGTGTCAAAAAATTGTTTTCTACTCATAATGCTCAGATTTTTGATTCTGCTGTCTTTCATCAGAAGTAACGAGCAAGTCCTTCTGGAGGAAAGCTTAATTGACACCGTATTGGTGAAACCATTTGGATTCAATGAAACAGCATATTTCAGCGAAATACATTGAGTTTGAAAAGTGTTCCAACCAACTCAAATTGTGGCCCCCATTGTGCTAGGTGCTGTACATACACAGTAAAAACTCCTGCTCCAAAAAGATTAAAATCTAAATCGACCGAGAAAGGAAGTGTTGTTATCTGTTTTACAGAGGGAGAACTGAGAGAGAGATTAAGTGACTTGCCCAAAGTCACACAGGAAGTCTAAGGTTCATTTCCCAGCTCTGCCAGAGTCGCTGCCCAATGCTTTAACCACAAGAGCATTTCTCTTCTCTTCAGTCTTCTATTTGCTTTGCAAACCAAACCAAATCTAATGTCAAATTATAATAATGGTGGCACTGCATTCCAGGGAAGCGAGACAATTTAAGATTAAGGCCGCAATTTTTTCCCCTCCTCCCCCATGTGTGCTCAAACTTTGCAGATGTCTCTAAACACTTAGCGACTCCCTATGGTATACAGACTGCATATCAGCACCCCAAGGGGAACCTAATTCTGACTGTTGCTGTGTTGTTATGGGCTTAAGTCAGATCTTTATTCCAACATTTGTAAAACAGTATGTGGGATTTTCACTGCTACTTCCAATAAAAATCAACGGGAATCATGCAACTCTGAGAATTGAGAGAATAAGGTTTTCTGAACGACTTCAACATGGTACTTATTACCAATCTATAGTACTTTTGGGCTCAAGTAACAGATTTCCTCCTTCCCGGCAGAAATCTGTTGAAACTGCAAAATGATCTCCCACATTTTAGCTAAACAGCTGGTTAAATAACTCAGAGTCAGGCTGGAGAAACCTGTATTTTGCCATTTAAGCAACAGATGTCACGGAGAGAGGAACTTTTCAATGGTTTAATTCACGAAGGCCAAAATTTGTTTGTGCAGGCAATTTTGGAAGACAAAATTATTCTAACCCTAGGAGGAAGTTATACGAGATTAGTTTATATTGTGTTCTGTTTGTTCATAAGTAGCTGTTATCCTGTTATTCAAAGATAGCATTGCCCAGTTCTGCTGAGGACTTTGTGACTTTGACCAGTGTTTTGTGGTTTGCTGCCATTTTCAAAATAAAGTTTCCGTGATGCATATGCTATGGGACTGTCCAACAGACAGGCAGCCATGGAAAGAGGTGGACACGAAAGTTACAACAGTGATCAACTTCAACAGCCAAACTTTTGCTGGAAGTTATATCCCAGTATATTTACTTGCTAAGCTAGGTTGATTTCTGTCACAAAGACTTGGGTTCTTGAGGGCTGCAGTGATCATCAAGTGCATGATTTTACGAAAGTGGAAGAGTAGGGTTATGCCCAGATTAAAGTAACAGTATTCACCCTTGCCTGAGTCAGCAGCCACAGAAAGAATAGCTTATACCTGTGGAGACTGAGTCAATGAGTTTGACGAAATTTGGAGCCCCTTTTTAGATATATTTGCATAAAAGATGTTGAGACTTCTCAAAGAACGCCAGACCTGTGTTCCACCTAACCCCATCTCCTTTCCCTCCCATCCCTAGTCATCTCCTTCCCCTATATACATATGTGTCTATTTTACTGCTGTAAACCCCAACCTAATGATGTAGTTTGCTGGCGTTTGTATTCTCTGGTTTTGCAGTTTTGAGGAGTTGCATAGTTCTATTGGTGAGCCTGTAAAGCGTGCAGTATTTGGAAACATATATGAGCTGTAAGTCATTTACCTTTTTGTATTTTTTATTGTTTTTATAAAAATCAAATCACACACAAATAAGAATCTCCCGAGATAACCAAATAGGAAATCCAAGCAAATGTTTGTGGGGAAAATGTTCCGACCATTAGCACAAAAAAAGGTCTCAACTGAGCACATCATAGGAAAAGGCTCTATTGTCATACATAGCAATAGAGCTTATTCACCAAAAAAACAACAAAACAAAAAAACCCAAGGCCCTACTGCTAGGCCACTCGTGTGAAGGCAGTTGTAGGATCAGGGCACAAAGCTATCATTCAGAATTGGACAATAGAATGAGTTTTAACCACACATCTTCTGTTGTGAACAAGGAAACGTGGGCTTCAGGGAGGAAATGTCTGTTCTCTGAGACAATTCTCTCCTTGCTGGTTGGTGTGGGCCCCACTTATCATCCACTTCAATTTCCAAGACCTTAGTAAACTAGTTGGGTCATCATCTCTCCTACCAGTTCTGGCTGCCTCTTCAAGGAAATAAAATAAGATGAACGAGAAAGTAAAGATCTTAACATTTACAGCTGCGAGGTATAAACCAAGGGGTGATTCTTGGGTTATATTTTGAATAAAGATGCAGGCCAATGCTGTGTACTTGCTCTCTGTGAGCACTCTACACTAAACGCTAAGTCTCAGTAAGCAAGGGAGTTACAGTACTGTGTCACCTGAACATCCTTCAGTTGTCCACTGGCTTCCTATCAGTTTCTGCAAGGAAGGTAAGGGCTTGGTTTTGAAGCATAGAGCCCACAATAGCTTGTGACTTGCCTCTGTGTGATTCTCTCCTGACTCCTTGTCTGATACTGCTGCAACTGCTGTCAACAGTAGCACCTGTATTGGAGCAGTGACAGGTTGGACCCCTCCCCCTGTCTGGGATGCCACTTGATGTGCTGGGGTTTCACTGAGTCCACCTGCTCCACTAGCCTGGGCTCCCTCTCCCTGTTTTGCTGAATCCGGCTTTCTGGCAGAGCGCACACACACTCACACACACTCACACACACACACACACACACACACACACACACACACACACACACACACACACACACACACACACACACAGAGGTAGGGATGCACCAGCTGTAGAATCACAGAGTCTGCAAGCAACTCTTTATGGGGAGATTCAGCTAGGAAATTTCCCAGCACTCCAGTGCACACCCCCTTTGGGGCATAAGCCCAAAATAATATTGTCTTGCACTGTACAGAAAGATCTGCACAGCACAAGCTCATAAAAATTCACCCTCTCCCTCACTGTGAAGAGAGAGATGCACAGCTTCTCCCCTCCCCACCCCAGATATTAATTACACACACTGGGTTATGTTATTGAAAAAGGAATAATTGTATTAACTATAAAAGGTAATTTAAGTGATTATAAGGAGTAGCAAACAAAACAAAGCAGGTTACCAAGCAAAACAAAACATGCATACTAAGCTTAGGATCTTAAAGAAACTGATTTCAAGAAGTAATTTCTTGCCCTAAATGTTCCTTTTGGGGCAGGTTGCAGAAATTCTTGAAGGTTAGCTACCCTGCTTGCAGCTTAAAACTTCAGGTGTCTTATTCACAGACTAGATCCCTTTTCCAGGCTGGGTTTAGTACTAAGTCCTCCTTTCCCTTTGTCCTTGTTCCTTAGGTGTTTCCAGCAGTCATCCTTGCCCTTATTGCCAAGAAGGCTAATGGCATTTTGGGCTGTATAAGTAGGAGCACTGCCAGCAGATTGAGGGATATGATCATTCCCCTCTATTCGACATTGGTGAGGCCTCATCTGGAGTACTGTGTCCAGTTTTGGGCCCCCCACTACAAGAAGGATGTGGAAAAATTGGAAAGAGTCCAGCGGAGGGCAACAAAAATGATTAGGGGGCTGGAGAGGCTTATAAGGAGAGGCTGAGGGAACTGGGATTGTTTAGTCTGCAGAAAAGAAGAATGAGGAGGGATTTGATAGCTCCTTTCAACTACCTGAAAGGAGGTTCCAAAGAGGATGGATCTAGACTGTTCTCAAAATGATGACAGAACAAGGAGTAATGGTCTCAAGTTGCAGTGGGGGAGGTTTAGGTTGGATATTAGGAAAAACTTTTTCACTAGAAGGGTGGTGAAGCACTGGAGTGAGTTACCTAGGGAGGCGGTGGAATCTCCTTCCTTAGAGGTTTTTAAGGTCAGGTTTGACAAAGCCCTGGCTGGGATGATTTAGTTGGGAATTGGTCCTGCTTTGAGCAGGGGGTTGGACTAGATGACCTCTTGAGGTCCCTTCCAACCCTGATATTCTATGATTAACTCTGCCAAAGAAATAAATTAAGATGGTTTGGCATGATTTTGTTCTTGATAAATCCATGATGACAAGCCCATGATGACTATATCACCTATCATCTAGATGATTACAAATTGATTGTTTAATAATGTGTTCCTGTATTTTTCCAGCTACTGAAGTTAAGATGACTGTCCTCTTAGCACCCACCTTGAAAAAGGGGAACAATGTTTGCCCTTCTCCAGTCCTTGGGACTGCACCCATCCTCCATGAATTCTTGGAGACAATTTGCTTCAGCTAGTTCCTTAAGTATGCTAGGATCAATTTCATCAGGCCCTGCCAACTTGAATGCATCTCATCTATCTAAATATTCTTTAATCTGTTTTTTCCTACTTTGGCTTGCATTCCAGTCTCCTGAATCCCACTTTAGTGCTCCATCTACTAGGTAACATTGCCTCATTTCATATGAATAATATTTACTATGAGGTTTCAGCACCTACCTTCATCATTCTAGCAAGCAAGACATGATGCAAAATATACCACATTTAGAGAGAAAACACTGGCAAATAATTTCAAGCCAAATTGGTGTACTCTTCCATTAAAAATACTTGATAAATTATTTTCTTACTTTTATGCGTAATTCCAGGACACAGCCCTCAATGTCAAGGACATGGTGAACTAAAATGGTTACTGCATATATTGTTATTCTTCACTTTACTAATAAAACAATGGCTCAGTTTTGAGAGAAGCCACTTTGCTGTCATCTATTGCAGTGATTCTCAACCAGGGGTACATGTACCCTGGGGGATATGCAGAGGTCTTCTGGAGTACATCAGATCATCTAGATATTTGCCTAGTTTTACAACACACAACATAAAAAGCACTAGTGAAGTCAGTACAAACTAAAATTTCATACAGGTAATGACTTCTTTATACCTGCAGCTACCTAATAAACTACTCATATACAGCAATTCATAAAGGGTTAAATTCACCCTTCTGTATAGAGGGGCCTATGCACTGCTTAAGTTCCACTGAAATCTTCAGAATAGAACTTAATAGGGACTGAAGTGTAGCATAGGCCTTGTGCTGCCCCTCTGCATGGAGGGGAGTGGTGAAAAATCAATGGACGCAAATCATTTAGTTTTGACCCAATTTTAACACAATCCACCACTTCTTCACTTGATATCGCAGTAATTTAAAAAAAGCCAACAAAATTTTACTTCACAGCCAGCCGTTACAGTATTTTCTATTAAATTCTTTGGGTTTTTTATTCATTCAGTAATATCTTCCAAAGACAAATGCATTCATTATTCAAATCATGCTGTACTATTTCTTTAAGAGCCATGGCAAAGCCATGTATAAAGAAAATCCAGCATCAACATATAGAAGTCTCAGAAACAGAACAAGGTTCAGATGATCATTAATATATGAAAAAAATAGCATGTCAAGACCAGTATTTTAGGAGCTCCAGCAATAGGCAAACATTGCAATTTACAGTAAATTCTAAGCAATTCAACCCACCAATAATGACTTTATATGATGAAAAGCACCGAACCCCTTCCTCATTAAAACCAAAACTATAAAGTTCAGTAGACAAACAGCTCACAACATCAAAGGCCTTTTGAAGATTAATACTTTGACTAAAATTACCAGATATTTGTTTGGAAGCAAATGACATAGAAATTCATTACATCTGTAGCCATTTTCACTTATCAGAAATATGTTCTTCATTTACAACAGTCTCTGGATAACTAGTTGCTGCCTTATTACTGCAAATAATACAGGTTTTTGCTTGCTAAAATTTTTGGGGTCAGGGCCAGTTTCTTTTAGGGGAAATCTTCTGAATCTCAAATGAGTTGTTTCAAAGATATTCTGCTACCAAGAGTCATCTGAGTGGAGGCATTTGTAGGAAAAGCCATAGAGAACTGTTGCAGCTGTGTTATATAAAAGGAAGAGAATTTAAATGGAAAATTTCATACTTTGCAGAAATTTGATTGCCTATTTTCTCTATGTAGATTTCTCATTAAAGTAGCTACAGCTGCTACACTGAAGGTATGTTTTTGCTGTTGATGATTGTGGTGATAGTGCCGGTGCTATATGTTGAATTTAATATTTCATTTTGATGCAGAATAGCAGAAAACATTTACAGATCTATTATTCTCCATTTATTAGGAAGAAGTAAACACTTGCCCCTCAAGGCTGTGCCTTTTGTTCAGACAATATAAACTATCTCTTGGAGTCAAGAGGTTAGTTGGTTGGATTCAATGACAAGGGATTCAGTATAGTTGATTAGAGCTGTCCTCACCAAGAGGCGTTATTGTATGCAGGATAAATTATTGCAGATAATTCGTCTGGGGCCATAAAAATAATTTATACTACACACCAAAAAAAAAAAAAAAGAAAAAGAAAAGAAAAAGACTTTAGGGAAAAAATGTAAAGTGTTTTTATTAAGTTGTGTTAGAACTCTACAACCTGATACTTCTGGGATCTTTTCTTTTATAATTAGTGTTGGGAGGTGAATAGGTTATAAATTCTCCATCATAAAATCTCATGGCTTTAGAGCTATAATAGTTACATTTCTTCACTGAAGCCAAAATAATCCCAGAACTGTTGTCAAATGCTTTATGTTTTGAAATTTGGGGCTTATTAGTGCTAACAGGATAATCCTATATACTATTTGTGGTATACAGAGTGCCACAGGCAAAACATTCCTGGACTACAATAATTTAACAGCCAAAAATAATTTTAAAATCTCAGCTGTCTACATATTTTATGCTCTTTACTTCTTTATGATTTTCACCACAAGGCCAGGATCATTGTTGGAGACAGGTGTCCCTAAAAGAAATCCCTAACAGAAGACCCTCTCTTTCCATAAGTATAGAATAAATATGAGAGTTATGGGTTGGACTAAATGTTATGGGTCAGATATAGTTGTTGCCTTCCTTTCAGGATAAACATAAAGAACCCATTGTAAATAAGTGGTTGAAACACAGCAGCAGCACCCAAAATGCAGGACCATGAAAAAACTTGAGTTGAAGCTGAGCCATGTGGTCTAAGGGCACGCCTATGCTACAATATAAGATCGATTTTATGGAAGTCGATCTTTAGTAACTGATTTTATATAGTTGATCATGCGTGTCCCCACTAAGCACATTAAGTCGGTGGAGTGCATCCTCAGTACCATGGCTAGCATCGACTCACGGAGTGGTGCACTGTGGGTAGCTATCCCACAGTCCTTGCTGCCCATTGGAATTCTGGGTTAAGCTCCCAATGCCTGATGGGGCAAAAACATTGTTGCGGGTGGTTTTGGGTACAAGTCGTCAGTCTCCCTTCCCTCCCTCCTTGAAAGCAACGGCAAACAATCATTTCACACCTTTTTTCCTGGGTTATCCGTGCAGACGCCATACCACAGCGAGCATGGAGCCTGCTCAGCTGGACACTGCTTTTATGAGCAAGCACCTTGTGCATTATCCTAAAGTATGTGCAGAGCCTAGCTAGGAGCCACCAGCACGAGGAAGATTGTGATGAGAACATGGACATAGACGTTCCTGAAAGCACGGGGATGTGGCAATTGGGACAGCATGGCAGCAGTGGGGCTGGTTGATACAGTGGAATGCCAATTCTGGACCCGGCAAACAAGCACAGACTGGTGGGACTGCATAGTGTTGCGGGTATGGGATGATTCCCATTGGCTGTGAAACTTTCGCATGTTTAAGACCACTTTCATGGAACTTTGTGGGTTGCTTTCCCATGCCCTGAAGCGCAGGAATACCAAGATGAGACCTGCCCTGACAGTTGAGAAGAGAGTGGCGATAGCCCTGTGGAAGCTTGCAACACCTGACAGCTATCGGTCAGTCGGTAATCAATTCAGAGTGGGCAAATCTACCGTGGGGGCTGCTGTGATCCAAGTAGCTTGGGCAATCAATACCCTTCTGCTAAAAAGGGTAGTGACTCTGGGAAATGTGCAGGTAATAGTGGATGGCTTTGCTGCAATGGGGTTCCCTAACTATGGTGGGGTGATAGAACGCATATCCCTATCTTGGCACTGGACCACTTTACCAAAGAGTACATAAACTCAATGGCGTTGCAAGCACTAGTGGATCACAAGGGCCATTTCACCGACATCAACGTGGGATGGTTGGGAAAGGTGAATGACGCTCGCATCTTTTGGAACTCTGGGCTGTTCAGAAATCTGCAAGAAGGGACTTTCTTCCCAGACCAGAAAATTACCATTGGGGATGTTGAAATGCCTATAGTTATCCTTGGGGACCCAGCCTATCCCTTGCTCCCGTGGCTCATGAAGCCGTTCACAGGCAGCCTGGACAGCAGTAAGGAGCAGTTCAACTATAGGCTGAGCAAGTGCAGAATGGTGGTAGAATGTGCCTTTGGATGTTTAAAAGGGTGCTGGCGCAGTTTGCTGAGTAGTTTAGATCTCAGCGAAAGCAATATTGCCATCATTATTGCTGCTTGCTCCATAATATCTGTAAAAGTAGGGAGGAGACATTTATGGCGGGGTGGGAGGTTGAGGCAGATCATCTGGCAGCCAATTTTGAACAGCCAGACAACAGGGCAATTAGAAGAGCATACCGAGGACACTGCACATCAGAGAGGCTTTGAAAAACAGTTTCATGACTGACCAGGCTATGGTGTGACAGTTGTGTGTTTGTCCTTGATGCAAAGCCACCCCCTTTGGTGAATGTACTTCCCTGTAAGCCAATCCCCCAGCCCCCCTTTGACCACAGCTGGCACAGGAAATAAAGTCTCTATTGTTCTGAATCCATTCATTCTTTCTTTATTAAAAATACTTGATCACTGACAACACTGAGTAGTAAAAGGAAGCTGGGGTGTACAAAGGGTTTATTAACAGGGTGGGGTGGGGGAGAAGGGAAGGACAAGGCCACATTGCTTATTGTAGCCACACTACAAATCATAGCTGTTTGAATGACAGCCTTCTGTTGCTTGGGCCATCCCCTGGAGTTGAGTGGCAGGGTGCCCGGAGCCTCCCCGCCCTGATCCCCTCACCCCGCCACATTCTTGGGCATCTGGGTGAGGAGGATATGGAACTTGTCAAGGAGGGCAGGAAGTTACACAATGGCTGTAGCAGTGGTCTGTACTCTAGTTGCTTTTCCTACAGCTCCACCAGACGCCTCATTGTTTGTTTGCTCCATTAGCTTCAGCATCAACTCCTGCCTGTTCTGATCACGCTCACTGAAGGCTTTCCTGGCCTCTGTCACTGAATGCCTCCATGCATTCAGCTGTGCCCTATCAGTGCGGGAGGATTGCATGAGCTCTGAAAACATGTAATCACGAGTGCATTTTTTTCGCCTTCTAATCTGTGATAACCTCAGGGACGGAGATGATGCAGGGAGCATAGAAACATTTGCAGCAGCAGGGGGAAGAAAGGGAGAGTAGACTTTTAAGAAGATACATTTCTGAGAACAAAAGGGAGACTCTTTCACAGTGAATCAAGCAATTCACAGCACATGTGTTTTAGGTACAAGGTCACATTTTGCCTTTTATATTGAGCACCTGCCGGTATGGTGACACATCACACATGGCTGGGCAACAGAATTCAGTTTGCAGGCAGCCATGGTAAGCCAAAGGGTACGTGGGATTGGCTTCTTCCGTGTTCATAACATGTGTGAAAGGTTTCAAACTACAGCGCCCTCCTTTCCCATAGCAACCAATGCTGGTTGTGTTTGCCGTTTAAAAGGAGGAGCTGCGTTTTTGGGGTGGATGTGCAGCACACCCCTCCCTCCTCACATGGCTATTCTCTGGAATGATCCCTTTTAGCCAAGTGCAAACAGCCAAGCATACCCAGAGTCTAATGTGTTGGGGATCACCAAACAGAGGGGATTACTGTTGTCTTACAAAATTTCCCCTATTTCAACCAGGTGACCATGAACGATCTCTCTCCTGAGGCTGACACAGAAAGATAAAGACTGAATGTTGCATGAATGCTTCCAAAACCCAGGACCATTTGCCACCATGCTTTATGCTGGAATGATTCCAGAGAACTTGCTACTGGCTTGGCGTGGTAAAGTGTCCTACCATGAAGGACGAAATAAGGCAGCCCTCCCCAGAAACCTTCTTCAAAGGCTTTCTGAGTACCTCCAGGACAGCTTCATGGAGATGTCCCTGGCAGATTCCCTCTCCATCCCCAGACACGCTAACAGACTTTTCCGTTAGCTATACTGGCCGTCAATGCATCCCAATTGCTCAGGGCAAATCAAACATTAAACACAATTGCTTTTAACCCCTGTAGTGTAGTTACAAATGTGCACTCACCAGAGGTGCCTTCTCTGCCTCCAGCGTCCAGAAACAATAGGCCCTGGGAGGTTATTCGCTCCAGGGTGAGGAAAAGGTCCTGGCTGCTGGGGAGAACATATTTTCAGCTTGCTTGCTGCGCATTCTCTTCCTCCTCCTCCTCTTCCTCGTCCACAAAATCCTCATCCATGTTGCATGAGGCTGCCACCATGCAGGTGTCCACAGAGAGTATTGGAGTACTGGTAGGGTCCCCCCCTAGAATGGCATAGAAGCGGCATGTCTGGGGCTCTGACCCAGAGTAACTGTTTGCCTCCTTTATCTTTTGGTAGGCTTGCCTGAGCCCCTTAATTTTCATGTGGCACTGCTGTGCAACCGTGGTGTAGCCTCTCTCCACTATGCCCTGGTCGATTTTGGCATATATATATCAACATTTCTTCTTTTTGATTGGAGTTCTGCCTGCACAGATTCTTCTCTCCATACTGCAATCAAATCCAGTGACTCCCAGTCACTCCATGCTGGAGCTCGTTTGCAATTCTGAGACTGCATGGTCACTTGTGCTGCTGAGCTCGCCATGCTGACCAAACAGGAAATGAAATTCAAAAGTTCCCAGTGCTTTTCTGTGTACCTGGCTAGTGCATCAGAGTTGAAAGTGCTGTCCAGAGTGGTCACATTGGAGCACTCTGGGATAGCTCCCAGAGGCCAATACCATCGAATTTCACAGTGCTGCATCTACACTACCCCAAATTAGACCCGGGAAGGTCGATTTTAGCACTACTCCCCTCATCAGGGAGGAGTACAGCAGTCAATTTTAAGACCCCTTTAGGTCAGCGGAACGGGGTTGGTTGCATAGACGCATTCATTATAAAATTGACCTAATGGGGCTAAATTTGACCTAACCTCTTAGTGTACACCAGGCCTAAGGGGTTTCAAATGGAGTAGCTAGGGTTTGGATTGGCAGAACTGCTTTTGTCTAGGTGTGTTTGAGAGAGAGAACCCACAATGCCTGCATGGTTTTCTCTTGCTGCTTCTGTCCCTGTGGTCCATTAGTCACAGAAGGCTGGTAACAGGGACCCGAGAAAAAGCTTTTTGGGTACAGAGTGCTGGCTGGCAAGGGGCTTGGAACAGCGAACACAGGAAGTTTCTCCTGCAGTTTGTCTTGTATGTTGTTCAGGGAATTGGGATTTTGATGACATTGTTTATTTACAGAGAAAATATCTGACTATCACCAATTTCTTCTACTCCCCCTCCCTGCCCACAGGTGACTAGCCCTTTTGAAATGGCCACCCACTGAAGAAGCTGCTTGCAGCCTGTAGATGAGATGGTAGGATATGCAGAGCAGCCATGGAAGATTTCCCATTAATCTTTTTCTTTTGTTGAGGTGGGGTCCAGAGAATAGCAATTTTCAGCCATCTCTCTGAAAATCTACATGCCGCATCACCTGCTAATGGCTGTCCACGTGGAGAGAAAATCCTGTCTTCTCTCCTTCAGCTACAGCTTAGGATGTTTATGCCAACATTCAGACTCTTGATTTTCATAATGATTAGAGCAGCTTTATCATACTCACAACCAATGGCTCCCAGGAATCTGGGTATAAGCAGTCCCTCAGCTGGCCTGAGCCTGGCCATGAAGTACACCAAAGAGTTCTCCCTTCCCTATTCAAGGTATTTCAGGATTGTAGCCAGTCCAAAGAGGTGTCACAGCGTGACATTCTAGCCCAATGACAAGACTCCTGTTGACTTCAATAGGGCCATCCCTTTGTTCTGGGCCACTGCCATGATGTTTGCCATCTCCCTATATGCAGACCATCACTATGGCTGTATCTCACAGGTTCATGGACAGAAGGACCCATCAACAAGTAGAGTAACACGTCCCCAAACGATGTGCTAGGCAAATGCATGAGTGAGGCATCCTCTCTCTCCCCATCAGTGGAAACTAGAATCACCCTACTTTTGATATTTAGGTCCCTCCGAGGGCCAGAGATTACTTTCAGACCGGGTTCCCCACACTATGCTATCCACTGAGCTTTTGGCCAGCAGAGCAGCAGTGGTTGTGGCAAACAGGCTATACTAGTACAACCGGACAAAGCTAAGAAGCAGATGGCTGTCCTGGAAGTAACTTAAGGCAATTTCTCTACAACAAAAAACGTTATGGCCTTGTGCCAGCACTGCCCCACTAATTGTGTTCCTATGCGTCTGGAATCACAGCTGGACAGTCTGAGAGAAGATTTTAAAACCAGCATCCTATCTGTAAGATCAGGGAGGCAGTTAGTGATAAGGACGGCAGTATGACTAACAAAGATTAGTGCAAAACAAATTCTTTTCCTATGAGGAAACACCAAGCGATAGACAAAATGATCAGAAGATAATAAGATAAAGGAAGACATGTCCTTAAATTATTTAAGTTACATATAGTATGAGGATTTAGTCCTATTAACATCACTGTGAGTTGGGCAGCTACATCTTCAAAAAACTCTTTGAGAAGTACTTCTTGGTATCTGCACATTGCATTTTGCTCATCTTCTCAAGCACAGAAGGATTATTTCAAGGAAGAAGGGCTCAAAATTGACAAGGACTGTCCTCCAGAAGAGGACAGCATTCAACACCTGGTGCTCACTCCAGCACACAACAGGAGAGCCTGCCTCAGTGTCCATTCTTCAGAGTCTCCATTAATTCTACACCAAGTTTCTTGACTCACTAATACCCCTCCTTGGGGCCAATTTATTATGGACTACTTGAATTATGATTTTTGTAATAACCACCCCAAGACTATCTATTTATTCCATTTATGTGTCTGTAGTCCTAAAATCCAAAGACATCTCATCTCTCAGTACCCCATATATCATTCTCTGGCATTTTCTACCTCACATTTTCAGTCTTCTCCTGTCTTATTGCCAGGACAGTCGCCCCAGCCCTTCCAGCTAGAGTGCAACCCAGTGCTTCCTAGTTGGAACCCCCCACCCCCTATTCTGGGAGTGCATCCTCACCAGAGGAGCAGCCATATTTCCCCCTGTCCTGTTAACCTTTTCCAGCTCTCCTCCATGGATACCTCAGCAGGTATGCCTCCCTGTCATCAGCCCTCAGCTTTACCTTAGAAGTCAGCAAGCAACTCCCTCTGCTGCTCTTCTGCCATCAGCTCTCTCCAGCCCTGGCTCAGGGAGCTCAGCCGCCAACTTCTCTACCATGGTCCTGCCTTCAGTCTTCCCCAGGAACCACCTTCATCTTCCTTCAGACACCTCTTACAGTCTCCTGATCTCACTGCTATGAAGGTTCTTACATGCCCTTTTCATGACTGACCCCTTGGTCTCCATCTCTCTCCATTTTATGGGCCCACTTAAACCCTATCGGGGGGCAGCTGATGAGTCACAGGTGCGCTGGCCTCTCTTAAAGCGCCAGTGCCACCTTTCTTGTGGAATTGAGTGGAACGTTGTCCTCCTTGTGTAAATAAAGAAAAGGTGACAGAAAATTCTTGACTCAAATTCCAGCAGGTGCCAATGTTGAAAAGGGAGGCAGGAAATATTTGTTTGTGCATCTGAGAACTGATGCAAAGCTCACTGAATTCAACTGACTTCATTAGTCCATTCAACTATGTTTGAATCAGGCCCTTGTTTGAGAAAATTGTTGTTGTTGTTTTTTTTAAAAAGTATATAATTTCTGCTAGTGACAAGTGACTTCAAAACTATTGGACAGTAGACCTGAGGGTGTACAAGGATGTGTATTGACAGGTCAGCAAAAGGCCTATGCATCACTTAAATTATGTTAGTTATATTTCTCAGCTCCCAGGATTTAGGTGAGGCTTAAGTGGTGCATAAGCCTTGTGCTGGTCTCTGCATAGGGTGAATATCAGCCTCAGTAAACAATTTGTAATGAATAACTTACTGGATGAATTTGATCTTTTTCTGTTTGCAAGTCATTGGGGAGGAGATCACTATTTTCTTAGCTGTATTTATCATTCAGAATTATTTGTTGAATAAATTCCTCAAACACTTCATGGTCTAAAGTTTATTTGTGGCCAGTTTGTTCCAAGTATCTGGTCAAATTTGAGTTGTGTTGTGAACACACTCACCAAATTTCCAACTTCAGTGCCTAGAATTAGGTAGCAAGATCCACACTTAGGCATGTGAACAAATGATACCTCATGTAAGAGCTACAGTTGCTCAGCTTCCCAGAAAAAAACAGGCCAATTATCAAGCAGAGGTGCCTAACTTTATCAATCAGATATTGCTGTTTAGGCACTCAGTTTTGAAACATTTGGCTACTGGTTACCTGGTATGTTTCTAATCCCTGACTGGTTTTCTGCTAATATTCTCCAGTATTGCTTACCCCAGGGGTAGGAAAATTTTGGCCCAAGGGCCACATCTGGGTATGGAAATTGTATGGCGGGCCATGAATGCTCACAAAATTTGGTTTGGGGTGCGGGAGGGGGTGAGGGCTCCGGGATGGGGCTAAGGGGTTGCCATGGCACGCACAGAGTGAGGCAAAGCCCTGACTCCACTCCCCGGCTGGAGCGCTGGAGCAGGGCAAGCCCCGGACCCTGCTCCCCGGTGAGAGATTAAGGGCCGGATTAAAATGTCTGGAGGACTGGATGCGGCTCCCCCGGGCCATAGTTTGCTGACCTCTGGCTTACACTTTATGTTTTGTACCAATATCCCTGTGAGTAAACTCCTCTTGCAGAATATTCACAGAAAACAAATGAGGTGGTGCAGACAAAAGTAATTTCTCTTGAATATGCAAACAAATATTTACTGACATTTTTGCAGCACTCCTCCAGATCTGATAATGGAAAGTTTCCTTTAATTCAGGTTGTTTTGAATCTTAGATCTTAGTTCATGTCCCAGCAGGAAATGGATTTCCTCATGACAGTAAGAATTAGGCAACTGAAAAAGATTGTCAGCTAATGTTCGGCAAACTGAACTACTGTAAGGTTAATGGCACTATGCAGGTTCCTACTGTTTCTTCTTCTAAATTAAATCAGCTAAATGAGTAAAGTTCCAGTCTTTCTATGTCTTTCCTCAGAAAGGGTTTAATCCTGCTCTCAGTGAAATCAATAGCTAAACTCCCTTTGATGTCAATGGTACAGGATCAGGCTCCAAATAAGCTTCAAATTACAAAAACAAAAATGCAAGTGAAAGTGTTACCACTCTCACAGGTAGACCAGCAAACTGCAGATACATGTTGGACGGAGTCCTTGATGGAAGCCAACATAATTCAGAAAGGCCCCTCCAATACAGAGGGGGGTGTAAAAGTCAGTAAGTAGGCAGGGGAGGCTCTAGACATTTCGCTGCCCCAAGCACGGTGTCATGCCGCGGGGGGCGCTCTGCCGGTTGCCGGCTCCGGTGGACCTCCCGCAGGCATGCCTGTGGAGGGTCCTCTGGTCCCGCGGCTCCGGTGGACCTTCCGCAGGTGTGCCGCCAAAGGCCGCAGGTGTGCTGCCCTCCCGGCGACCGGCAGAGCGCCCCCCGCAGCATGCTGCCCCAAGCACGCGCTTGGCGTGCTGGGGCCTGGAGCCACCCCTGTAAGTAGGTTAGGTTTGTGTTTTGGTTTGCTACTCTTCCTTAGTGACTCTTAAATGCATCTTTAAGTCCCATCTACACTGAACTTTTAAACCATGCTAGGAGATTGCATTGAAACTGAATTTAAACATACTTCTAGCTAAACAGGTGTGTTCTTGGAAATGATAGAAACTATTTTTATACATCGCTTTTAAATGGCCTTGGCCCCCTCACAGGTTAAAACCAAGACCAAGGTTTTTAAAAAAGGTACTGATGATTTTAGGTTGCCTCCATTTTTGGGTGCTTAACTTGACACACCTTAAAGAGGCCTGACTGATGGAGAATCAAGAACTTAGAGCTTTCTCAAACTCAGGTTCCCTTAAGCGGTCTCAAGTTGGGCACCCAAAAATTGAAGAATGCTGAATCACTAGTCACTTGGTCTCAGTTTAGACAAGGCACTACCAAGGTTACCGCAGGGAGTATCATTCCTGAAAGTGGCAATAACAGCTAAAGAACAATACAGTGTAACCTAGGGAAAGGTTTACATGCTTTGTCTATTTCAACTGTCAGCTCTTTGGGGTGGGGAATGTCTTGCTGTGTATTTGTACAAGGCAAAGCACCAAGGGGCTCATCTCTCAGTTGGGAATGCTAGATGCTCCTTTAATGCATATTATACTAAATAGAAAATAAGCTAATGACGTCATTAGAAAAATGGAAGAATGTGGTTGTATATTATGTATCACTATCTAATAACTGAAATTCCAAATTGTCTGTCAAATTTACTAGCATGAGTGGTTAACAGTTATGACCATTGATCAAGACAACATTGTTACAGCTCTGCTAGAGCAGAAATGCAGACCAAAAAGCTTTCAAAGATTCAGCTTCCACTGCTTGTAACAACCTTCCTGATTCATTGGTGTAATGAGAAGTTAACCTTTTCAGCCTTCACATGTCTGCAGTCATACATATATGTCATGATGATCTTGAAGTCTGTGCTTCATGTGTAGTTATAGATACAGCACTGCATGCAAACATTGGCGGCTCGTTCTAGTCCTGACTGATTTCCCTCAGGACTCTCTCGGAAATAATGATTTTCACCTCTGAGGTCATTTCCTGATGGGTGCAAAACTTAAACAAAATAATAGCCGTACATTCTTCATCATGCTCAGGGTGCCATGTGATCTTTTTAAACCTAATCCTTATTGACTTGCTCAGGGAGAGCAGTAATGAAAAAATGTATCTGCTGAATTTTAATCTTTTTTTCTGTGTGCAAGTTATCCAGAAACAGCTTTGATTTTTATGAATGTACCCGTTGGTTTGTAGTTGTCTGATGAATTCCGAGTGTGTGGGCAAGCCAGAGACTCTCAGATTTTTGTTGTGAGAAAGTTTCTCCCTCCCTTGCATAGCTGCTCCCTGCTGTGCTCCCTGTATTCTGGGATGTCCTAGGGCTGCTTGTGATGGAGCAGGACTCTGAACATTAGTATGGAAAGGCGGAGGGGTCATGGCCTCATCCTCTGCTGGACACTGGTACATGGAGTAAGGCTGAAGCACAAGGGTAGAGCAGCCTGCTCCACCTTAATTGATCTTTTCTGCTGATCTCCCTGCTTTGTTATTGACAAACACCACCATGTACGTTAAGGGGAGAAGGAGAATTCTCCATGCAAAATCAGGGACACTTGAAAGGGATCCAAGATACCGGAAAGAAAGAGAAATAAAAATGGTCAAACTCAAACCCATCTGCGTTTTCTGAGTCACTCAGTAATTTCATTTGTTCTTGAAGCTATAATTCATGCATGATTGTTTATAGATGTTCCTGTAGCTTTTATCAGCTTACATACTATTATCTTCCTCTCCCTTCCTCCCAGTCTCAGACAGTAATCAGTTCCATAAGCTCCTTGAGCAGTAGGAAGACAATGTTTTTGCAGAAAGCAAAGATGGAAAAGGGAAATGTTTTCAAAAGCTGCAGCCAGAGATAAAACCGCTAATCAGAGAACTGAATGCTAGTTCCAGAAATCCAGAGTTTTGTCTGACCTACTAAAAACAGATTAAGAAGGGGTTAACTATCTCTTATTTTCCTCTTTTCCTCCTTCCAGAGCCACAATATTTTTTTTCCATTCAGCAAAACAGCTTGAAGCCACCCTCATGTCTGTCCTCAACAAAGGCTTTATATACATGAAAGAGATGCACCACTTGAACTATACCAGTATAGTTCGAGCAGTACAGCTCCCCTGATGTGGGGCCAGTTATAACCATATAGACATTCCCATACAAGAAGGTGAATAAGCTATACCAGTAAATGGCACCTTTATACCAGTATCATATGGTGACCAGACAGCAAGTGTGAAAAATCGGGACGGGGGTGGGGGGTATTAGGAGCCTATATAAGAAAAAGACCCAAAAATCAGGACTCTCCCCATAAAATCAGGACATCTGGTCACCCTACAGTATCATAAAGGTGCCTTATACTGAGTCCACAACGGGGGTTTTACCAATATAATTATTTTGGTTTAAACAAAACAAAACAAAAAAAAACCTCACACCCCTAACCACCATAAGTATGTGGGTAGAAATAACTGCATATGGACCAGGCCTCAGGGATGGAGCCACTACAATGCTCCAGCTGCTTTCTGCTGCTCCAGTGATGCGCAAGATCCAGGCATCTAGCTTAACAGCTCAGTTAATCAGCGTTACGGCTACTTTGCCTCACCGGAGGCATTCAGCCAGAATACACTAATGGATCTGGCACACTGAACTGGATTGTGCCCTCATGAACGCTATCTGTACACTGGTGTAGCTCCACTGACATTAATGGAGATTACGCTCCATTCACTTATGTTGGTGTGAGAGAGAGAATAAGCCCTGGTCTACGCTATGAGTTTAGGTCAAATTTAGCAGCATTAGATTGATTTAACCCCTCACCTGTCCACACGATGAAGCCATTTTTGTCGACTTAAAGGGGGTCTTAAAATCGATTTCTGTACTCCTCCCTGACAAGGGGATTAGCATTGAAATCGACATTGCCGGGTCGAATTTGGGGCAGTCTGGATGCAATTCGACGGTATCGGTGTCCGGGAGCTATCCCAGAGTGCTCCATTGTTACTGCTCTGGACAGCACTCTCAACTCAGATGCACTGGCCAGGTAGACAGGAAAAGCCCCACGAACTTTTGAATTTCATTTCCTGTTTGGCCAGCGTGGCAAGCTGATCAGCACAGGTGACCATGCAGAGCTCATCAGCAGAGGTGACCATGGAGTCCCAGAATTGCAACAGAGCTCCAGCATGGACTGAATGGGAGGTACTGGATCTGATCGCTGTGTGGGGAGATGAATCTGTGCTATCAGAACTCCATTCCAAAAGATGAAATGCCAAAATATTTGAAAAAAATCTCCAAGGGCATGAAGGACAGAGGTTATAACAGGGACCCACAGCAGTGCCACGTCAAACTTAAGGAGCTCAGGCAAGCCTACCAAAAAACCAAAGAGGCAAACTGCCGCTCTGGGTCAGACCCCCAGACATGCCACTTCTATCATGAGCTGCATGCAATTCTAGGGGGTGCCCCTACAACTACCCCACCCCTGTATGTGGACTCCTGCAAGGGAGTCTCACGCAACAGGGATGAGGATTTTGGGGATGAGGAAGATGATAATGAGGAGGATGCTGAAGATAGTGCACAGCAGGCAAGCGGAGAAACTATTCTCCCCAACAGCCATTAACTGTTTATCACCCTGGAGACATTACCCTCCCAACCTGGGCTCCTGGACCTTGAAGGCAGAGAAGGCCCCTCTGGTGAGTGTACCTTTGTAAATATAATACATGGTTTAAAAGCAAGAGTGTTTAATAATTAATTTTCCCTGAAGTCTTGGGATGTATTCACAGCCAGTAAAGCTACTGGAATGCATTCAAGCAACATCCATTCTTTCTCTCTCTGTGTTATCCTCAGGAGAGTGATATCATTCATGGTCACCTGGTCAAAATAGGGGACTTTTATTAAGGGGACATTCAGAGGTGGCCATTCCTGCTGGGCTGTGTGCCTATGGCTGAAAAGAAATCATCCCCGCTGTTAGCCATGTGGTGGGGGCAGGGGTGAAGCGATCATCCCAGAGAATTGCGCATGAGGGAGAATTCAGTTGGGTTTGTGCTGCACATTAACCCGAAAACCTTAGCCCCTCCTTTTAAATGGCCAACCCATTTTAAATGGTCAACCCAACTCTCCCTTTTTTCCTCCCATAGCTGCAAATGTTTCAATGCTACCACGATTATCTCCATCCTAGAGGCTAGCACAGATAAGAAGGCAAAAAAAATGCACTCACGATGAAATGTTCTCTGAGCTCCTGCAGTCCTCCTGCTCTGAAAGAGCCCAGCAGAATACATGGAGGCAAACAGAGTCCAGGAAAGCACAAAGTGAACACGAGGACAGGAGGGATGTGTGAGATGAGAAGTGGTGGGATCAAGAAGAGAGGTGGCAGGAGTGTGATGAGAGGAGGCAATGCTGAAGCTACTGGAGGATCAAACTGATATGCTCTGGTGTATGGTTGAGGTGCAGGAAAGGCAGCAGGAGTACAGACCGCTGCTGCAGCCCCTGCGTAACCAACCGCCCTCCTCCCTAAGTTCCATAGCCTCCTCACCCAGATGCCCAAGAACGCAGGGGCGGGGGGGAAGGGGCCTCCGGGCACCCAACCACTCCACCCCAGAGAACTGCCCAAGCAACAGAAGGCTGGCATTCAATATGTTTTGAAGTGCAGTGTGGCCTTGTCCTTCCCTCCTCCCCTACCTCACCCGGTGCTTCCCTCCTCCACCACCCCAGGCTACCTTGGCAGTTATCCCCCTATTCCTGTGACTAATTAATAAAGAATTCATGAATTTGAAACAACAATGACTTTATTGACTCTGCAAGCGGTGATCGAATGTGGGAGGAGAGGGTGGTTAGCTTACAGGGAAGTAGAGTGAACCAAGGGGGTGGGTTTTCATCAGGAGAAACAAACAGAACTTTCACACCGTAGCCTGGCCAGTCATGAAACTGGTTTTCAAAGCTTCTCTGATGCACAGTGTGCCCTGCTGTGCTCTTCTAACTGCCCTGGTGTCTGGCTGTGCATAATCAGCCACCAGGAGATTTGCCTCAACCTCCCACCCCACCATAAATATCTCCCCCTTACTCTCACAGATATTGTGGAGCACACAGCAAGTAGTAATAACGATGGGAATATTGGTTTTGCGGAGGTCTAACCGAGTCAGTAAACTGCACCAGTGCATTTTAAACATCCAAATGCACATTCTACCACTATTCTGCACTTGCTCAGCCTATAGTTGAACAGCTCCTGACTACTGTCCAGGGTGCCTGTGTATGGCTTCATGAGCCATGGCATTAAGGAGTAGGCTGGGTCCCCAAGGATAACTATAGGCATTTCAACATCCCCAACAGTTATTTTCTGGTCTGGAAAGGAAGTCCCTTGCTTCAGCCGTTCAGACAGACCAGAGTTCCTGAAGATGCGAGTGTCATGTACCTTTCCCGGCCATCCCACATTGATGTTGGTGAAACGTCTCTTGTGATCCACCAGTGCTTGCAGCACCATTGAAAAGTACCCCTTTTGGTTTATGTACTGGCTGCCTTGGTGCTCTGGTCCCGTCTATAGGAAATAGGTTCCGTCTATCGCCCCACCACAGTTAGGGAATCCCATTTCAGCAAAGCCATCCACTATGACCTGCACATTTCCTAGAGTCACTACCCTTGATAGCAGCAGCTCAGTGATTGTATTGGCTACTTGGATCACAGCAGCCCCCACAGTAGATTTGCCCACTCCAAATTGATTCCCGACTGACCGGTAGCTGTCTGGCATTGCAAGCTTCCACAGGGTTATCGCCATTTACTTGTAAATTGTGAGGGCTGGTCTCATCGTGGTATTCTTGCACTTCAGGGCAGGTGAAAGCAAGTCACAAAGTTTCACAAAAGTGCCCTTACGCATGCAAAAGTTTCGCAGCCACTGGGAATCATCCCAGACCCGCAACACTATGCAGTCCCACCAGTCTGTGCTTGTTTCCCGGGCCCAGAATTGGCGTTCCACAGCATGAACCTGCCCTATTACCAAATTGCCATGATTTGAGAGAAGTCTGTGTCCATGTCCTCATCACTCTCGTCACTGCGCTGCCATCGCCTCCTCGCCTGCTTTTGCAGGTTCTGGTGCTGCATATACTGCAGGATAATGCGCGAGGTGTTTACAGTGCTCATAACTGCTGCGGTGATCTGAGCGGGCTCCATGCTTGCCATGGTATGGCGTCTGCAGGAGAGCAGAGTGACAGCAGAAGCGTGATGATGGTTTGCAGCCCTATCGTACTGTCTGCTGCCAGCAGCACCCCGGACACAACAGCAGCGGCTGAGCTGAGCGGGCTGTACGATTGCTGTGGTATGGCGTCTGCATGGAAAAAAGGCGCGAAATGGTTGTCTGCCATTGCTCTCACGGAGGGAGGGGCAACTGATGACATGTACCCAAAACCACCTACGAGAATGTTTTTGCCCCACCAGGCAGTGGGAACTCAACCCTGAATTCCAATGGGTGGCAGAGACTGTGGGGACTGTCGGATAGCTACCCACAGTGCAACGCTCTGAAAGTTGACACTAGCCTCAGTACTGTGGACGCACTCCACCGACTTAATGTGCTTAGTGGGGACACACACAATCAACTGTATAAAATCACTTCCTAAAAAAAAAAATCAGCTTCTATAAATTTGACCTATGTTCATAGTGTAGACATACCCTAAAACCCAATGCCCCAGGTCCTCAAAAAGTAGATAGGTGCCTAAATGCCTTTGAGGATCTGAGCTAACATTGAATTTCTCAGCTCACTGCTTCCCTACCTAGGTGGCTCTTGTCAATGTACTTTCGCTCTACAGGTCCAAAGCAAAATTAACCAAAGCTTTCCAAGTAGGCAGCCAGGGCATTTTTCATCAGAATACTTCTCCAACAAAAATTCCCAACCAACTCTAGTATTTAGACCAAGACTGGGTGGAGCAAAGGGGATAAGGAAGAAAATTCTAAGTTGATTTAACCCTTAGGGCCACTCAAAAAGGGAACTGAACTTCTGACTTTAAGGGAGCTGAGTGTTTCAAAGCAATTAACAGATTAAGCCCCAGCTACACTGAAGACTGAATTTTGAGTTGTGAAGCACCCCTGTAGTTGTATTCCTCTGGGGCAACGCAGAGCGCAAAGTCCAGAACTATAGACATGAAAGGTGAGGACAAAGCATTCTCAGTCAAGGGGACCAGGCTATCTAGAGGAAATGTTGCAAATCCTTCCTCTTTAAAGAAGCCTCACAACACTGACACCCCCTTTCACTCAATACACCCCTACCAACCAATAATTAGAAGAGGGAAAGTTCATAAAAATCTAAAAAAAAAAAATTCCCTACCAGGGGCAGCTTGCAGCACCTTGCCTCAGTTTCCCCTTCTATTCAGCCCTAAAGAACTCCACATAATCCAAAAGCTATGAAACAAAAGTCCCCTATTCAGAGTCTACTTTGAGTTCAAATCAACTCATAAATAAAGTCTTTTCCACCCTGACTCCAGCTGGGCCCAGCCCCGTTCCCTGAGAGACTATTTCAGGGATGACCAACCTGAGCCTGAGAAGGAGCCAGAATTTACCAATGTGCATTGCCAAAGAGCCACAGTAACACATCAGCAGCCCCCGGTCAGCTCTCTCCCCCCCCCCACTCCCCAGTGTTTCCCACCCACCAGCAGCACCACTGATCAGCACCTAACCCTCCATCCCTGCACCTCCCACCCACCATGATCAGCTGTTTTATGCTGTGCAGGGGGCTCGGGGGCAGGAGGAGCAAGGGCACAGCAGACTCAGGGGAAGGGGCAGGGACCTCGGGGGAAGGAATGGACTGGGGCCAGGACCTAGGCTGAGCAGTGAGCACCCTGTAGCACATTGGAAAGTTGGTGCCTGTAGCTCCAGCCCTGTAGTTGGCGCCTATGCAAGGAGCCACATATGAACCCCTAAAGAGCCGCATGTGGCTCCGGAGCCACAGGTTGGCCACCCCTGGACTATTTCTTTCTGCTCTCTGAGCAGCTGGAGACAACACCTGTCCTGCCTTCTTTAGCTTCTCTTTGCCCCAGCATCTGCCTGTCACTCAAGCGCTTCACTCTCCTGGAATCAGGAGCCCCAAGCTCTCCTTCCTGTAGCTGGATTCTGTTCAAACTGGCCCTTATTCCCTACAGCACTCACCTATAGATGCTTTCTCCACCCAGCTGCAGCTATCCAGGCTTCTAGCATTCCCAGACTGCCTAGCTAGTGTGTTAAGCTCCCACTCACTCTCCTTTCCTCAAGGACTAACCCAGGAATCTGTCCCTCCCTCCCTTGTATCCCCAGGCCTGGCCTGAGTTAATCAGATCACTTCATTACTTCATTCATTATTTCCCAGGTGGGAAGGTGAGTTGATCTTGTCAAAGGTGAGGCTAAAGCCCCATTTCTCCTTAATAGAGATCAGCCACTCTAAAATATTACCCCAAGCAGAGTTTTTACCCTGAAGAGAGAGAAGTGCTAGAGATGCCATGAATTCTACTAGGGTCTTCTCTGATTATGCTGATATTGACTGATTTTATGTGGCAGGTGCTCAGATACTAACAGAGATAATATCTCTTGCAGACTCTAGGCAGACAGAAAGCAACAGGAGCCAAAAGCAAGGGAACTGTGATTCCTCTCCCCAAATAAGCTCACATAGGCAGGGAGGTGGAGTGCTAGGTTCAGCTACACCCATCTCTAGTGATAACACAGGCATTTTAATAAAATAGAGGCCCCAATCGTGAGCTACACTAGGTCTGTACAGTGCAGCCACAGAGGGGGGAACAGAAGCGTCTTTGAGACACTTGGCGCTTCCATGATGCCTTTGAAGTATGCTGGGGTCGAGTTTGGCTTCAGCACTGCTCTATGTTATGCTAGTTGTAGATACTTCCTTCCCCTCCCCCCGGGGCTGTTATGCAAACTGAGGTTCTCTGGAGCACAACACGTTCCACTCACACTCCCAAAGAACCCCCTACATGGCCCTAACACCAGAGGTTCAAGAAAGCCAGCACTACACCAGCCTATGCTGCACCTCTCCGACCTGGGGATTGCCCAGTGCTAGGGGAATCCTTGGGTAACTGGCTCTGTTGTTACTATGCTTTGGCAGAGTGGCACAAAACAAATGCAGTGGGGGCCAGGTTTGGCCTTGCATTTACTCTCTGTTTGTCTCTGACTTATATCTGCTTATCTTAGTGACTAAAACTTAATGTTTTCAATAGTTAACTAGAGATCCCTTGGAGGTATAAAAGGCTCTCTTCTGTGTCATTGGCAAAACTGTCAGCTAAATTCTGGTTACAGAATCTTTGATTCCTTTTTTATAATGCAAGAGGCAGAAAGAGCAAAGATTGATTTTTCAGATCAGAGGTTGAGTTTATGGGAATGACAGAAAAATAGTCTCATTGGTACACAGAACAAACTGGAAGGCTACAGAAATCACCCAAGAGGCAATAAAAATGGGACCAGGACTACACACTATCATTTTTAAGTCACTTCTCTGGCTAGAACCTCACTGATACTTAGCTCTGGTTCCAATGTGCATTACAAATGGGTATTTGAGACTCAGCAAGAAATCAGTTGGTGGAGAAGGAGAGACTTGTTGACCTCTGCCATTTGAGACACAGCACATTGCATGATACATGCACTGAAATTCATTTTCCTGGGGAATAAGGGAGCAGGCAAGAGTGGTTTACAAGCTGTTTGGGTGAGTGAGCTCCCCAAGCCTGACAAAGCCACTGATGGCTATATCCATAAACAATGGAGTCACAGAGAAACAGCACAAACCTGCTAGGCAGATAACCTTTGCTCCACCAAAATGCTATTCTTCTAGCAGGTCTTTGTTTAAATGGTGGGTTCCACTGTGTTACAGTACTTCGGATAAGAGGCACACTGGTAACTTCAGATCTGTATCCAGGATCTGCTGAATCCATAAAGGCACAATACCTAAGCACTATCTGAGTCTCCAGATTTCACATAAAGAGTGTAAGTTTGGTCAGTGCCCTTTCTCCATTTTTTCTCCAGAAGAGAAGTTTTGATCTGTGATATATTTTAACTACATAGGTCAGTACTGTTAATTTTCCATTGAGCCTGCTCAGGGAAGAAAGGTTTCTGATTGTTCCCCTGTGTGAACTACCTGAAGTTTCACTCCCTCTTCTTCCCCAATGCAATGGCCAGCAGAGTTAAGTCACCTTAGGGTACGCCTACACTACGGGATTATTCCGATTTTACATAAACCGGTTTAGTAAAACAGATTGTATAAAATCGAGTGCGCGTGGCCACACTAAACACATTAAATCGGTGGTGTGCGTCCACGGTCCGAGGCTAGCGTCGATTTCTGGAGCGTTGCACTGTGGGTAGCTATCCCGTAGCTATCCCATAGTTCCCGCAGCCTCCCCCGCCCCTTGGAATTTCCGGGTTGAGATCCCAGTGCCTGATGGGGCAAAAATCATTGTCGCGGGTGGTTCTGGGTACAGCCTCACCCCTCCCTCCCTGAAAGCAGCAGACAACCGTTTCGCGCCTTTTTTGCTTGGTGAACTGTGCAGACGCCATAACACAGCAAGCATGGACCCTGCTCAGCTCAATACCGCAATCGTGGATGTTTTAAACACCTCGCACACTCTCATGCAGTATATGGTGAACCAGGACCTTCAAACCGAGGCGAGGAGGAGGCGGATACGGCAGCGCGGCGATGACAGTGATGAGGACGTAGACACAGAATTCTCTCAAACCGCGGGCCCCTGCGCTTTGGAGATCCTGATGGTAATGGGGCAGATTCTATCCATTGAACGCTGATTTTGGGCCCGGGAAACAAGCACTGACTGGTGGGACTGCATTGTGTTGCCGGTGTGGGACGATTCCCAGTGGCTGCGAAACTTTCGCATGCATAAGGGCACTTTCATGGAACTTTGTGACTTGCTTGCCCCTGCCCTGAAACGCCATAATACCAAGATGAGAGCAGCCCTCACAGTAGAGAAGCGAGTGGCGATAGCCCTGTGAAAGCTTGCAACGCCAGACAGCTACCAGTCAGTCGGTAATCAATTTGGAGTTGGAAAATCTACTGTGCGGGCTGCTGTGATGCAAGTAGCCAAAGCAATCACTAAGCTGCTGCTACGAAAGGTTGTGACTCTGGGAAACGTGCAGGCCATAGTGGATGGCTTTGCTGCACTGGGATTCCCTAACTGTGGGGGGGCGATAGATGGAACCTATATCCCTATCTTGGCACCGGAGCACCAGGGCACCCAGTACGTAAACCGGAAGGGGTACTTTTCAATGGTGCTGCAAGCACTGGTGGATCACAAGGGACGTTTCACCAACATCAACGTGGGATGGCCAGGGAGGGTTCATGACGCTCGCATATTCAGAAGCACTACTCTGTTTAAATGGCTGCAGCAAGGGAATTACTTCCCAGACCAGAAATTAACAGTTGGGGATGTTGAAATGCCTGTAGTTATCCTGGGGGACCCAGCCTACCCCTTGATGACATGGCTCATGAAGCCATACACAGGCAGCCTGGACAGTGGTCAGGATCTTTTCAATTACAGGCTGAGCAAGTGCAGAATGGTGGTGGAATGTGCATTTGGCCGTTTAAAGGCGCGCTGGCGGACATTACTGACTCGCTCAGACCTCAGCCAAACCAATGTCCCCTATGTTATTACTGCTTGCTGTATTCTCCACAATCTCTGTGAGAGTAAGGGTGAGACCTTTATGGCGGGGTGGGAGGCTGAGGCAAATCACCTGGCCACTGATTACGCGCAGCAAGACACCAGGGAGATTAGAAGAGCACACCAGGAAGCGGTGCGCATCAGAGAAGCTTTGAAAACGAGCTTCATCAATGGCCAGGGTACAGTGTGACTGCTGTGTTTGTTGATGAACACCCACCCCCTTAGATTGACTCATTCCCTGTAAGCAACTCACCCTCCCCCTTCGAGTACAGCTTACTTATGCAAATAAAGGCACTCTCGTTTAAAAATCATGAATTCTTTATTAATTCATTATAAAAAGAGGGAGAGAAGTAAGGGTGTGGTTTGGGAGGAAGATAGGAGGGATGGAGAAGGGCAGTAAAAAATTTCACATTAATGACAGCCTTCTGGTTGGGCTGTCCATGGGTGTGGAGTGGGCGGGTGCACGGAGCCTCCCCCCACGCGTTCTTACACGTCTGGGTGAGGAGGATGTGGAACATGGTGAGGGTTGAGGGTGGTTATACAGGGGCTGCAGCGGCACTCTGTGATCCTGCTGCCGTTCCTGAAGCTCCACCAGACGCCGGAGCATGTCAGTTTGATCACGCAGCAGCCCCAGAGTTGCATCCCACCACCGCTGATCTTCCTGCCACCACCTCTGATTTTCCTGCCGGTCTTCTTGCCGCCACCTCTCATCTCGGGTGTCTCTCCTGTCCTCACGTTCACTGGCATCTTTCCTGTAATTTGATACCATGTCCTTCCACTCATTCAGATGAGCTCTTTCCTTGTGTGTAACTTCCATAATATCCGAGAACATTTCATCTTGCTTCTTCTTTTTCCTCCGCCTTATCTGGGCTAGCCTTTGGGATGGAGTAGGGAGGCTTGAAAAATTTGCAGCTGCATGAGGGAGAGAAGTATTTAAAAAGATACATTTTACAGAACAATGGTTATACTCTTTCACAGTGAACAGCTCTATTCACCTTACATAGCACATGTGATTTCCCTACAAGGTTGCATTTTTCATCTTAATACTGAGTGCCTGCAGCTCTGGGGTTACAGATCTCACAGACACAGGTCCGGGCATCAGAATTCAGCTTGCATGCGGCCATGGTAAGCCACTGTCTTTCGACTTCTGCAGTGATTTACCCCTCCCCCTAACGCATGGCTAATACCATGCTAGCTCCCTGCTAATCAACACCCTTCCCCCCCCCCCCCCCACTGCCAGTCTGGTAGCTTGGGGAAGATCCCCGCTGACCAAACACGAAAAAGATCATCGGCATTTCACTCCTCCCTTCCCCCCGCTTGGCTACGTGCAGGAAAGGGTTTTCTTTTAAGCTGCTGCAGTCCACGAACCCAGTAGGAAAATGGCCATCCCCCTTACTTAAATTCCTGATTTTCAACCAGGTTACCCTGAACGATATCACTTTGCTGAGGATAACACAGCGAGATAAAGAACGGATGCTTCTTGAATGCCAGCAATCACCGGGACCATACGCAGCTATGCTTTGCCATGCAATGATACCTGATTACTTGCTACATGCATGGCATGGTAAAGTGTCCTACCATGGTGGACGGAACAAGGCTGCCTTGCCCAGAAACCTTCTGCAAAGGCTTCTGGAGTACCTCCAGGAGTGCTTCATCGAGATGTCCCTGGAGGATTTCCGCTCAATCCCCAGACATGTTAACAAACTTTTCTAATTAACTATACTGTCAGCGAATGCATCCCAAGTCCTCAGGGCAAATCAATCATTAAAAAACGCTTGCTTAAAAAACAATCTTTGATATTTGCAAAGGTACACTCACCAGAGGTCCCTTCCATGGCTTCATTGTCTGGGGTAGTGGCTTGGGAGGGTAATTCCGTGGGAGGGTGAGAAAAAGCTCCTGGTTGTTGGGGCTCACAGAGTGCTGTGTGCTCTCTGCAAGGTTGTCCTCCTCACCTTCTTCATCGCCATCTTCCCCGTCCGCATAATCCTCAGCCATGGCAGAGATTACAACCCCCACCTCGGAATCCACGGACAGGGGTGGGGTACTTGTGGCGCAGCCCCCTAAAATTGCATGCAGCTCAGCGTAGAAGTGGCATGTTTTTGGCCCTGCCCCGGACCTTCCGTTTGCTTCTTTGGTTTTCTGGTAGGCTTGTCTGAGCTCCTTGACTTTCACTCTGCACTGCAGTGAGTCCCTGGTGTGGCCTTTATCCGTCATAGACCTTGCAATTCTTTCAAATACTTTTTTATTTCGTCTTTTTGAACACAGTTCTGTTAGCACTGAATCCTCTCCCCAGATAGCGATCAGATCCAGTACCTCCTGTGCAGTCCATGTTGGGGCTCTTTTTCGATTCTCAGGAGACTGCATTGTTACCTGTGCAGATGAGCTGTGCGTGGTCACCTGTGCTGATGAGCTCTCCACGCTGGGGAAGCAGGAAATGAATTTCAAAACTTCGCGGGGCTTTTCCTGTTTATCTGGCCAGTGCATCAGAGTTCAGAATGCTGTCCAGAGCGGTCACAGTGGTGCACTGTGGCATACCGCCGGAGGCCAATACCGTCGATTTGCGGCCACACTAACCCTATTCCGATATGTTAGTCCCGATATTAGCGCTACTCCTCTCGTCGGGGAGGAGTACAGAAACTGATTTAAAGAGCCATTAAAATCGATATAAGGGGCCTCTTAGTGTGGACGGGTGTGGCGTTAAATTGGTTTAACGCTCCTAAAACCGGTTTAAACGCGTAGTGTAGACCAGGCCTTAGTAAGTCACCTCTGAAGGGAAGCAATCTTCTGTTGGCCATGGGCAACAGTGAGTTACTTTTCCCAGGAACAAGGGGAGAACAAATTGTGACTGTCAGAGGCAGTCCCTAGCATGCTTTTGGGGCAGCACAGTTTGCAAGGTTACAACATTCTAGCCCCTAACTAGCTGAGAAATGATATTGCTAAAAAACAGTGGGGTATTCCTTGTCAGGACTATCTGTCTGTTTGGACAATTACCTGTTTATTGTTCATTAGGAGCAGTGTTCCTAACATAGAACATGGCTTAACCCATCTGTTATTAGGAAGGGGCTTTGCACTATAAAGCACTTGATATGATTGGATGGTTTGATAATTTGTAATCATGTTTACAGTTTGTAAGCACTGCTTTGTTTTTCTTTCTTGGGAATGGGGCAAGGGGAGTCTTCCATTCCACTGAGGAGTCTTCCACTTTCTCATCTTTATGCTCTTCCTCCTTAAAGCCCACATAACAGCAATATCCATCTGCCCAAGAACAACTGGACAGCATTCCCAAAACACCGCTCCTTACGAGTCAAAAATGTTTCTAGTACATGATGCACAATATTCCCTTCCACTTGGGGGATAATCATGAACTCAATTGAAGTTAGGTGCCTAAATATCTTTGAGAATCTGGGCCATTGCCTCAGCAGCCTTCCTGGCTAGGCTAGGGATCAAGAGACCAGAACGGGGAACTGAGCTAAGTCTTCTGCATGGCAGTTCGTGACCTCATGGCCTTGAATTTTGAAGAGACAGGGAAGTTCTTGTCATGGACCACAGTAACATATAGCACAGGCAGTTGCAGTGCAAATCCTTTCACCAACTTGTCAGCTTCTTTTTCTGCTGAACTGAAATACCTTTGGCACCTCTTTGGCACTGACAACTTTCCAGGGGCAGCAGTTCTATTGGAAACAAATTGTGTGTCAATTTTTGATGGGGACTTATGTCAACCAGAGACTAAGTCAAGATTATAATACTCATTTCACTTGTGAACTCTAATCCAAGTCTGAAACAGGTCAAGGCCTCTAGAGGTGAAAGACAAGCATATAAATTCACCACTTCACCCTATTCTACTCTTTCTCCTCAATGACAGCACTACAGGTCTTCAGTCATTTGAGGATGTGCACATCTCTAGAGCACTGAATGGTGAGTGGCTGTGACAGCTTTCTTGAACACCAGCAATGTATCTTACCTTAATCCTCACAGACATACCCTTCAACCTGGCAAGGCCCAACTTGGAGACAACATGCGTCAAAGACACAAAATAAGGGGCACAAAACATTCATGTAGGAAACTTGCTGAGGAATTTGCCCCTTGAGTGTAAACTTGGTTGTATGGCTACTGATAACATCAATAAATCTCAACAATAAAAGTGAAGGGAGCATGCAATCTGTTTGGAATGTAGTTAACTTTGGGACTAAAATGAGTGACATTCCTCAAAATGACAGACAATTGACAGGCATGCTCACAGCTATTGGGAGGGAGGAGGAAGTAATAGGGTGAAAGGATGAAGAGAGAGCTAAATTTCCCCTCCAGTATTCCACTAGGTTTCCTGGTGCAGAGGACCTCAAAAGACAGAGCTTTCCTGGGGAGAGTGAGCAGGCAGGAAATAGCCATAATTTCAGTCTCTCTTTCCACATGGTACATTTTTAATACATAGCCACAGGTAACTAACTGCAATAAACCTTGACCAAAGTTGGCATTTACCTCAAAGTAAATATCCTGTTAACAGACCCAGAATTCTCTTGGCTGGATGAAGCTTATTGAAAAACTTTCCACGTGAAAGCTATTTTCAAATTGCAAAGCCAGAGAAGAAAAAGAAAAAAAAATCAGTGTGCACGAACAGAGACTGTTTTCGCCTTTGGAGATATGTACTTCATCTCAACTGAAGTGCCACATATATTACCTATAGTATTTCGAAGTCCTGAGTGAGGGGAGATTTCCTGACTGCAGCACATATATTATACATTAGACCAGGGGTAGGCAACCTATGGCACACATGCCGAAGGCGGCACATGAGCTGATTTTCAATGGCACTCTCACTGCCCTGGTCCTGGCCACCGGTCCGGGGCCTCTGCATTTTAATTTAATTTTAAATGAAGCTTCTTAAACATTTTAAAAACCTTATTTACTTTACATATAACAATAGTTTAGTTATATATTATAGACTTATAGAAAGAGACCTTCTAAAAACATTAAAATGTATTACTGGCACACAAAAGCTTAAATTAGTGTGAATAAATGAAGAATCGGCACACCACTTCTGAAACATTGCCGACCCCTGTATTAGACCATATTTGTGTATGTTGGTTGCTCTGTTTCCATTATACTTTCTTTTCTTTCCATCTCCCCAGCAAAAAATAAAGCAGTATCTAGTACTTTCCCTTCACACACACAAGTGTATACATCCATAGATGGAGTCAAATTCAGCCCTCTGTGAATGGGTGCAACTCCATTAACTTAATTGAATTAGACCCACATTGTGTATATATAACTACAGTGTGCATTTGCCAGTGCATAGACCCGTGGGATCTTTCTCAAGATAGGTACAGTTGTTTTCCCATTTCCAGTCTGCAACATAGAATCCTGCCCAAGATGTAATTAACTTAGCCTTTTCACATTAAGGGAATACTTTTGATTTATTAAAGATAATATCAAACCCAGCTTCCATTTCCCCTTAATTCTTCCCTCCTCCCCACTCCAAAACCAAAAAAACCCATCAACTATTACCATGTACTATACTGCTGACCTAATGTTTCAATTGAATTCTTGTTTTATCGCATCTCACTCTTTCAGATATTTACACTACCTGAGCACACATCTGTTATATCCTTGGGGCAGCTGGTGTAGGAAGCAATCACTTGAGGCCAGAGAGCAGGCAGCTAACCAAAACCTCCATTTTATTTACAGATATACAGAGAGCTCACTCAGCTGGTTGAAACCGGCTGAGCTAACCCATAATAATCTAACTCAGTTGCCATAGCAACAAAAACCATGACAACCAAATACACAACATATTCCTCCCCCCCTAATAAGAACATCCCCTAAATAAAACACACACTAGACTAGAGAAGGAGGGTAGACTGCCTCCATTCCCGGCTAAACCCTGGGGATTATTTTGCCCCATAACCGTGGGTTTGCCCTAGCTAAAGATCCAGCCGATGAGGAGGCCTTCTGTCTCTAGGTGGATTACGGCGAACTTCTGGTGTTATTGCACCCGAAAGCACTAGGGGCTCAGGGTCCGCAGCACGAACAGGTGAGGAGGTGGTATCAGCTCGTGCTGGGCAAAGGGGTATCTCAGCCGCCGGCAGTAATGGAGGAGAACAGTCAGAAACAGGTGACTCGTGATTCGGTCCCTCACCAGAAGAGGTGAAGTCAGACCCCTCAACTGCAGATGGGTCCTGAGGACTGGCATGACCTGGCAACAGCTGATCTACATGTCGCCGCCAGGTAAGATTCTCTGCAGTCCGGACTGTGTAGGAAACAGGTCCTGTTTGAGTGATGACTGTGGCCGGAACCCATTTAGCTCTGGAAGTATAATTCCGAGCCAAAACTGGCTGTCCCGGGCTAAAGGTTCGATCTTTTGCTCTGGGTGCCCGTCTGATGACTTGATATTGCTGCTGATGTTGCACAATTTGTCGGGGTTCAGAAGGTTTCAGCAGATCAAAGCAAGTGTGCAGCTGTCGTCCCATCATTAGAAAGGCCGGAGATGCGTGGGTCGTAGCATGAGGTGTGTTTCTGTAGGAAAGTAAAAAGGTATCCAGACGCTTTTGAATGGAGTGTTGTCCCCTTGCTGATTTCAAAGCGTTTTTCATTGTCTGCACAAATCTTTCAGCTAATCCGTTGGTGGACGGATGATATGGTGCTGACGTGATGTGGTGTATCCCATTTGCTTTCATAAAATTTTGAAACTCCTGAGAGACGAACTGCGGTCCGTTGTTGCTCACAAGTTGTTCTGGCAGACCAAAACGACTAAAGAGTCCTCGTAGTTTTTGGATAGTACTCTCTGCAGTAGTGGACTGCATTATAGAGACTTCTGGCCATTTAGAATGGGCATCTACTGCCACCAAGAACATGCTTCCTTCAAGGGGGCCAGCAAAGTCAACGTGAATACGTTGCCACGGGTTTTCAGGCCAGTCCCAGGGGTGTAGGGGTGCCCACTGGGGTGCATTTCTTACACCCTGACATGACATACAAGCTTTTGCCTTCTCTTCAATAGCACCGTCCAATCTAGGCCACCAAAAATAGCTTCGTGCAATTTCCTTCATGCGCACTATTCCACAGTGACCGGAATGTAGCTGTTCTAACATCTGTGATCTCAGTGGTGGTGGAATAATGACACGTCTCCCCCACAACAAACAACCAGATTGGACCGATAACTCCGTCCGCTTGGACATGTAGGGAACAAGGTCGGATGAGACCGGAGAGGTTTGTCGAGATTTTCCATGCATCACCAGGTCCATAACGTGGGACAATACTGGGTCAACCCGAGTTGCCTTCTTTATCTGAGTAGCAGTGATGGGTGTATTCTCTACCTGTTCAAAGTAGAAGATTTCCTTTTGGGCACTATCTTGATGTTTGACCGGTAAAGGCAACCTTGAGAGGCCATCTGCATTGCCGTGCAGAGTGGATTTCCGATATTTGATTTCATATGTGTGTGCTGAAAGTAACAATGCCCAACGTTGCATACGACTAGCAGCTAATGGGGGAATGCCTGTGTAGGGTCCAAAAATTGATGTCAGAGGTCGATGGTCTGTGAGAAGAGTAAATTTTCGCCCAAACAGGTACTGATGAAACTTCCGAATTCCAAAAACCATTCCTAATGCCTCACGTTCGATTTGGGCGTAGTTAGTTTCTGCTTTGCTTAGAGTGCGTGAAGCAAAAGCAATAGGTCTCTCTTCTCCTGAAGGCATAATATGTGACACGACTGCTCCCACTCCATAAGGGGAGGCATCGCAGGCCAATTGCAGTGGTAAGGATGGATCAAAGTGCGTTAGAACTTCAGAATTTAGCAATGCATCCTTAGCTTTGTTAAACGCAACATCACAGGCTTCAGTCCACTTCCAGGCCTTGTTCTGCCCAAGGAGCTCATGAAGTGGTTTTAGCAGTGTGGCTAACTGTGAGATGAACTTTCCATAATAGTTCAGGAGTCCTAGAAACGAGCGCAGCTGGCTTACATTTCGAGGTGGGGGAGCCTCCACAATAGCTTTAACTTTTGCAGGGGCCTTATGAAGACCTGCAGAATCAATGATGTGTCCCAAATATTCAACAGAGGGCTTGAAGAATTCACACTTGTCTTTGCGAACTCGTAGGCCATACTCTTCCAGTCTTTGTAGGGTAGCCTCTAAATTCTTTAAGTGATCCTCTTCATTTCTTCCAGTGACCAGGATATCATCCAGATAGCACTGAACTCCTGACAAGCCACACAAGATCTGGTCCATAGCCCTCTGGAACAGGGCGGGAGCAGATGTTATTCCGAAGGGTAGGCGACAGTATCGATAAAGCCCCTTATGAGTCACAATAGTCAACAGCTCTTGGGACTTTTCATCGACGTGCATCTGTAAATATGTTTGACTCAGATCAATCTTACTGAACTTTTGTCCCCCAGCCAGGCCTGCGAAGAGGTCATCGATGCGGGGAAGCGGGTATTGCTCTGCACACAACACTGGGTTGACAGTGACTTTAAAATCACCGCAAATCCGGAGGGAGCCATCTTTCTTCACGATTGGAACGATAGGAGTGGCCCATGAGCTATGGGTAACTGGTATTAGGACTCCATTGGTGACCAGGCGCTCCAGGTCTGCTTCAACTTTTGGCCTGATGGCATATGGCACAGTTCGGGCTTTCAGATATTTTGGTGGACTGTCAGGTTTAATGTTCAATGTCACAGTGATTCCCTTCATACTTCCCAAATCATCTCCAAAAACAGCAGCATGTTTCCTTAGAATAGGGGTTAGACTGGTTTCTTCTTTAGTCATCCGGTGCACTTCTGCCCAGTTCAGTTGAATCTTCCCAAGCCAAGACCTACCCATTAAGGCTGGGTAGTCACCTCTCACCACAAACAGTGGCAATTTAGCCGCCAGTCCATTGAGCTCCACCTTAACATCAATAGTGCCCAACATGGGCACAGCTTCACCTGTATACGTCTTCAGAACAGTTTTTGTTGCCTTAAGCGGAAGATGCTGTAGCTTTTCCTTATACACAGTCTCAGGAACCAGCGAGACAGCTGCACCGGTGTCTAGTTCCATGCGTATAGGTTTGCCCTCCAATAAAGGGGTTACCCAGTATTCATGTGAGCCCGCTGCCAAAGACAAAACATGCAGTGGCACTTCCTCTTGTGAGGAGGTGTCACCTTGATCATCCTGGGTCTGCTCTAGGGTATGCAAGGTTCCTCTTTTTGTCGGCCAGACCACAGGCCTCTTTTTCTTTTGTTTACAGGCATACTCAATGTGTCCCTTTTTGCCACAGTGTCGACACACCAGGTCCTTACACCAGCATTCTGATGCCTGGTGACCCAGCTTACCACAGCGGTAACATTCTTGACTCTGCACCGTTTTGTGGGTCAGTTCTTGTGACACTTTTTGCACCCTAGGGGATGCACCGATGTATTGTGCCTCCCTTGTAGCCAGTTCCATGGAGACAGCAATATCAACAGCCTTCTGTAATGTAAGCTGAGCCTCTGTCAGTAGGCACTTACGTATAGCTTCACTGCAGAGGCCACACACTAACCTGTCACGCAGGGCATCATTTAACATCTCTTTAAATTCACAGTGTTCTGCTAGCTTTTTTAAAATGGCTACAAATTGTACAACTGTTTCATCTTCCTTTTGGTCTCTTTTGTGGAACCTATATCTTTCAGCAATTACCAGTGGTTTTGGGGAGAAATGAGACCCCAGGATTTCCACAATGTCACTGTAAGATTTAGTCTCAGGCTTAACAGGGTGTAGTAAGCTGCGTAGCAGAGAGTAGGTTTTAGCCCCTACAACAGTTAAGAATATTGGCACCTTCTTCGCTTCTGTAATGTCATTTGCAATACCAAAAAGCTCAAAACGCTCAGTATACACATGCCACTGCTCTGTATTCTCATCAAAAGGCTCCAGGGGCCTGGTCAGAGTAGCCATGATTTTTAGTTTCACTTTCACAGTCAGTGCAAACAAGCAGCTTTTTTTGTTTGTTTGTTCTTTACCTTAACTTCTACTTCCTTCTGTTACTGGAGCAGCACCGAGTCTCACCCTCGTCGCCAGTGTTATATCCTTGGGGCAGCCGGTGTAGGAAGCAATCACTTGAGGCCAGAGAGCAGGCAGCTAACCAAAACCTCCATTTTATTTACAGATATACAGAGAGCTCACTCAGCTGGTTGAAACCGGCGGAGCTAACCCATAATAATCTAACTCAGTTGCCATAGCAACAAAAACCATGATAACCAAATACACAACAACATCAAAGTAAAGGGGCTCTGGAATGGATGCTTTTCATTCTCTGGACAGGGATCCCATCATGCTTCACCATTAAAGGGATCCTGCTTGATTTCCTTTGGGAGAAAAAAGAAAAGAACAAAGTGAAGTCATTTCTAGTATAAACACACACTTATACAACCATTCTCACCCCTTTTTCTTTCAACACCTTTCTAGGGTCAACAGTGTAAAAAGATTTGAAGTACAGGTTCAGTTAAGTAAATAGACTGAGTGAAACAAAACCCAAAACATTTCACGTACACCTGTACCAACATATATTATGAATTGGCACTCATGACCACTCCCCCTTCATTCTTTGTGGTGCTGCTGCATCAATATCTGCACTTTAATTCTGAAAAAAGTGCAGTAAGTGAGGGTAACACACAGCTGGAGGGCAAGGGGGAAGGAGAGAAAGGATACAGATAATATCATGCAGCTGCACAGCTAACCTACGAGCACAGCTTGATGGTTCCAGATCATTTAAGGTAAAATATTCAAAATGACTAAGTGACTTAGGAATCTAGGGTCATATTTTTAGTTATTTAGGGACCTCAAAATGCAGATAGACATCTAGTAGGAGTTTCAAAGGCGCCTAGTTGCCTAACTGATTTTGAAAATCACAGTAGGTGCCTTACTGCATGTTTAGGCACTTGAATACTTTTAAAAATCTGCCCCCTAAATCCTATTTTCACAACCACCTAAATCACTAGGGAGCCTAAGTCCCAGTGACTTTTAATGGGATTTAGGGGCTTTTGAAAATGTTATCCTTCATTTTTTCTCGCTTTTATAAATTAAGGGTTTGACTTTCACAACTGCCTGGAAGAGATGGACTCCCAATCCCTATTAATTCTAGTCCAAATTCCTTAAGCAGCTTGGAAAATCTCAGTCTGAATAAATAAATTAAAAACATTCCAATCTCTTCCCAACTGTCACTCAGCCTTGCCATCATTAGTTGGCTGATAGGTGACAAGCAACAGACATGCTGTGGAGAGGTATAGGGCCTTGTTCTGTTTGGCTTCCCACCTAGGTTTTTTTGCCATCCATAGGAAAAGTTTCCTTCAAAATAACTGAGCAGGGTTTTGATACCTTGCCCAGCCAGGTAGCTTTATTTAGCCAGCTGCATGTGATTTTTCTCCTTCTGGTGGCATCTGCTTCCTTGAGCACACAGCAGACCACAGGCTCTGACCTTTTAGGTGATAGCAGTAATCTCCTTAATGTATAAAAGGTTTGGTTTTAACATAGCCACCCCACTGTGTCTTTTTCTTCCTGGCAGGTTATCCCTACACTACTCAGCCATTGTCTGTAATTGGTGCTATTTCACCTGAGACCACATTGCTATAACCCTCACTGGTCTTCATCTTTGTCCCCCCTTGGACCTAGCTCCCAAATGAAGTACCAATGTGGGAAATGAAAGAGAACCATCGAGGCGTGTTGGCCAATACTGACCAGAGTACGTATAAAGAGAAAAGCCGTGGTCATTCCTGCACTTGTGACAAAAGTACATCTGCTGCATCACCAGAACTAGCATTAACAGGGAAAGGCTGCTTATCATCTTTGCTCTCCCTACATACTGGCAAGAAGCAGCTGCTTCAGCTATAGCACAGTTACTCCCAGCAGGGTGGATACCTTCAGGATCCACCCTGCTGCACAGTGCACTTATAGTGAATGGATATAGGCTAGCTATATCCTGTAGCAGGACATAGCTGTAATGCTTTTTAAAACCCTGGCCAGAGCCTTGGATAGGGAGTTTATTAGAGGGGTCTGAATCTAACTCCGACCCTGTGTGTTCACACACATAATAACGACATGCCAATCACTGTGGTGGGACTGTTTCTGTAGGCAGAAAATGATGGACCACTCCATAGAATAAATGTTGCATATCTTATATGGTATGGGACCCGTCACTTTATAGAGGCCTTATTCTCCTAAGAGTGATGCTTCAGGCCAAGGCCACGATGGTAAAGAAAGGAAAAAGTTTTAAATCTCCTAAATTTCCCTCTGCCTGCTTATCTCCAGCTCCCACCTTCATCGTGAGAAAAGCAAAGCCCCGGGGTTTACTCAGGCCTGCCGCCCGTGAACAGCTATGGCCTCCAAACAGGGAGCAGAAACAATTCAATAAGAAATAGGTGACCAGTCACGCTTCTCAAGTTTTGACTATGTAATACTTATTATGATTTTATTTATTTGTACTGTGGTAGCACCTACAGGTCCCAGCCCCATTGGGTGAGGTGCTGCACAAATATATAACAAAAAGATAATACCTGTCCCAAAGAACATGCCACCTAAGGGCCCAGTCCTGGAAACACACACACACACACACACACACACACACACACAGAGCTTTATTCATGTGAGTTGTTCCATGGGCTTCAGTGGGACTATTCAGATGCATTATAGTTAAGCATGTGCATATAAGTATTTGCAGAATCAGGACCCAGGCACTTGCAGTGAACTGTCCAGGACCAAACCATAGGCTCTGTTTATATATGTGAGTGACAATCACATTTAAGAAAAATTGCAATCTGCTTTAATACGTTCTGGGAGCACAAAACATGCTGAATTCACCACATTTCTGGTTATTTGTCAATGCCAATGGATCCCTTGTTTAAAAAGACACAACGTCCATATGGCTCTTACACCCATTCCTTTAAAAAAGCAATATGCATGAACAGAGTTGCTCTGATCATGTGTGTCAAATGCACATCAGCGCATAACCCTACCTAAACAATACCATTCTTTCAGTGTCACCATGGGGCTGTGAGTGTTTTTATATGAAGAAGAAAATCTATCTCCTGTGGTTATAGAATTTTCTTAAATTCTTGGTTTTTTTGGATGAAAGAGCCATAAAGGTGAGTGGAAATAACACCCAGAGGACGCACGAAACAGTATAGTAATAATAATCAGGCAGCACAGGTTCTCCATGCATAATTTTTTTCTCTTTCTGTTTTAGTACGGGTATTATAGCTCTCTATATTCCCCCTTCTAGATGGAAACAGACAAAGCTATTATCATATACAATTTTTAATATATCCCAGGATTTTATCTGTGAAGACGTCATCCTCCTTTAAAAAACCAATATATATGGTCATTAATGGTCAACATTAATGATGTGTTTCAAAAATATATTCGGACTATTATTTAAAAATATTTAGAAATTACTGGTATGACACTTGGTGTTTTTTATTTAAAACCCCATGTCTGGAACAACATGAGGACATTTATTTTCAGTGCAATTTTATTAAACATTACAGCTGGAATTCTTTTTCTCCATAGAAAATGTCAATTTGACATTAAAAAAACAACAGTAAGAAACTAAAAACTGCCAGAAATAGTAAAAAATTATTTTCAGCTACAAATGTTTCATTTGCCATTGAAAAACTGAAAATTCCGAAGAAATCAAATGCTTGTTTAACTGAAGGCCCAATTTTCCATAGTAAGAAGTTTAGATGGAACATTTTTGACCAAATCTATATGAGACAGCTGGAATGAATATTCTTTTCACAGTGGCAGATTTTCAAGAGTTCAGCACTCTTAACTAGGGTAAGATTTCCCAAAGAGCCCAGCTCCTGGCTAGGCAATAGTTAAAAGTCAGATTTTCAAAAAACCTCAGCACCCAACATGCATCCAACATGAGCTCTTTTGAAAAGCAGGCCAGGATTGTGAGTTCTGACTTCTTTTGAAATTTAAGGGAGAGAAAGTCCAGTTACCATCACTGGTAACTATAGATTGCTACCGAATATCATTTTGACCGAATGACTGAAAGCCCATCACAGGTTTTGAATTGGCTGTGACTGCCTTGATGAAGCCCATTAGGACCTTGACATTGCAAGAGATTATGTATGAAAACCTTTACACATGTGAGTAATCTTAATATTAGGCCCCTCTCCTGCAAACAATTATACACGTAACATTACACGTGAGCAATCGTACGACAGATTTGCAATCACAGGAGTACTCATGTGTGTAAATTCATTGTGTGCATAAATGTTAGCAGGATCAGGCCTAATCCTATAACTTCCTGGCTAAATGAAGTGGGTGGACAAGAGAATCAGAGAAAGCATATAACAGGAGCAGAAGAAATCAATACAGTGGTTTAGACAGAAGAGATCAGTGCAATGGTACAGCAGAAACATTGAATCCAGTGGTGTGGATGGAAGTAATCAATAAATACTCATTTGCTTTTGTGATAAGGGATGAGCAAACATCCAAATAAAATAAAACTAACCTGGACCTTTATCTGAATCAACTCTAAGCTGTATCTTGTTGGATGCTTGCTATAGCTAGTTATATACGTATCTGTACCTTTTCTACTTTGTTTTTCAATTTCCATCCTCTGCTTTCAGGCTCCAGCTAGAACTGGAGGCACAAGAGACAAAATACTATTATAGAGTGAACGAAACATCTCATGAGAGAACATGGTCATGTGAGATTTCCAGCATAATTTGGTAGACTCGGTAGCTTTGGATAGTTTGTATGGTGTTCAAATAAACATTCATACTGCTGGGTGATAATCCAAACTGAAACTTCCAACTGCCCTTTGCTGCATATGGATGCTTAAAATATGCCTTTTTCTATGTTCTTTCAACACAAAACATTTCTTCACCCTGCTCCCAAAAACAGTCTGTGAAACCTAGTCAGTTCTGTGCCTAGTTTTCTGTTTCTCTTCCCTTGTGTCTTGAAGGAACTTGGAAAGAAGGTAATCCCCACAGTTACATAAAAGGGGAAACCTCTCCCTTAATCTGGCTATGACGCAAATCCATTTCACTGGCTGCTTTTGATGCAGTATATATTTTCTGGGAACATCTTGCCCAGCCTTACCCCCTAGCTTGGACTGACTTTCTATAATGCCTCGCTCCTTTTACCTCCTTTCTCCTGGGAACAGCTAAAATAGGTATAACTTCAAAATTGATTTCTCCATGAAGGAACAATCTCTCTTTTTTGCCATACTAGGGCATATTTTTTATCTCTCACATAAAAATCCTGACTTTGTCCTGTAGTAGTTGAAAATATTATTTTCTGCTTTGAAACTGGATATAGGATATTTACTTTCCAACTCCAGTGTGTGGGTTTCTGAAATGATAAGATACCATGCCCATAAGCTATGCATCTGACCCCAATTCTACTGTACCATTTATTACATTTAGCTCATTGCTGTTTAGGTGGCTGTCTGCAGCTTAAATTGCTGTGGACTTTATGGTGCCAGAAAAGCTTTTATTTAACCATTACCACACTGGAAATGTGCAGTGTGTCTTCAGAGGTTTCTGTCTTGGAAAATAGCTGGTTTTGTCCATCAATATAGCCCATCCCAAATCCTTTCTTAATAATATGATTAGTGCTCCCCTCAAGCCATCAGAACATCTTTAGCCAGAAGGCTCTGAATATTGCATTATATACATTCAGACTATGACTCCCACATCCTGCTTGTTTCTTTTCCTCCTCAGGGTTTTCTGGCTGTTCCACAGAAAACACAGCCAGATCATCTCTTACTACGGTAAGTTAAGGCAATTGAAGCCTCCAGCAGATCTTTGTATGATACGAGTAGTCTCAGCAAAATAATGCCTGGAGTCTTTCTGTGTCAGTTGCATGGTTTGCTATAGAACAGATAGTTACTGAATCTTGACAGATCTGATGACGGAGGGCATTTTTTCTGCAGAGTGCTATTCTTGTTAGGAAGGTTTAATGTTAATGTGGAGAGTAAAGGAGAAATGTAGTGCTGCTGTGGTTGTAGCTGGTGCTCGTTGTTGTATTGCTTAAGTGGACAGTATAAAGGCTAGAGAAAGGTTGTGCCAACTCCCGGGGGAAGACTCAGGAGAAGGCAAAGTACTGGAATTGATTTTTCAATAATGCAAACTTTCTCATTCCTCAAATTTCTATTCAAAGTTATGGCCACTATTTTTTGTGGCTTAATCTCCTCATAAACTGCTTTGCTGTGTTGACATTTACATCTCTAGAGAACAATCACACTCCACCTGAACTGATGCTATGTACTGTTTTAGCTGTATAAATTCTGCATGAATCAATTTACCTAAAATGTTTCCTAATCACACAGCTTACAACTCCGAAGCTATGTTTGATGACTTACTAGAAGGAAGAAATCTCTGTGCTTGGCTGCCCTGAAGTACTGGTTAGTAGAGCTGGATGGGAATTTTTCAAGAAAGCTTTTTTTGTCGAGAAATTCATTGAAACCGAAACTTTTTGCAGAAATGATTCAGTTTTGATGAAACGTTCATCAGGAAGGTTTCTTGGGTCCTGGATGGAATTACTTGCCAGATCAGAGAGATACAGCTCCAGCTACCCTAGAATAGCCAATACACAAATGGGTTTGTTAGGGCTCTCACCTGGTATGTGGGAAACCCAGGCTCTGCTTTGAATCAGGCAGATCAGGGACATGAACCTGGGTCATTTCCCACATCCCAGGTGAATGCCCTAAATGCTAGGTTATTGGCTATTCTGGGGTAAGTCTCTCTTCTGGTATGTGTACATTGCAATTAGATACCTGTGGCTGGCCCATGCCAGCTGCCTCAGGCTCACGGGGCTCAGGCGAAGGAGCTGTTTAATTGCAGTGTAGATGTTTGGGCTTAGACTGGAACCCAAGCTCTGAGACCCTCCCACCTTGCAGGGTCCTAGAGCCGAGGCTCCAGCCTGAGCCTGAACGTCTATTCTGAAATTAAAGAGCCCCTTAGCCTGAGCCCTGTGAGTCCAAGTCACCTGGCACAGGCCAGCTGTGGGTGTCCAATTACAGTGTAGACCCTTCCTCTCCCTCAGATGCAGAGTGAAACAGAATGCTGAAACCTCAACATTTTCTGCGAAATGGAATCCTCGTTTTCTGGCCAACCCTACTACTTATGCACGACAGTCGTGTGTCTGAAGTGTTCTCTACTGTACAGAATGGCTCAATTTTCAAAGGAGCCTGAGGGAGTTAGGTGTTCAACTCCCACTGAAAATTGAAGCCCACACTCTGGTCCTTAGAACTGAACATTTTAGTGCTCCAGACCTATAAGGAGTCAAAGGAAATTTCTCCTGCAAAAAATGACTGTAAAAATCATGGAGTTCCATACTTATTCTCTCTCCAGATCAGTTCTGCACAGTTTACATGGAACAGGATGAGGGTTTTAATCCGCAAACTCAACCTGGCACCTGAAGATCAAACTGGTTTCTTTCTGTCTCAGCCATCACTACAATAAATATCCTGACATCAGAACTTAACCAATGTTCTGCAGCAAGAAGAGCAGCTCATTTGTGTTAGCTCAGAAGAGCAAACAGTAGTGAGGTGTAAGAAAAATGTATTTCAGTCAATAAAGTCAGCAGATATTACCCTGAATACTCAGAAGTAACAGATTAGTTGAGTAAAGAGGCCCATTACTGCATTTTAGCATAAACTAAAAGGTGGAGGAAGAAGTGAGGGAGCCACAAGTGATGAGCAGAACAGATTTGTAACAAATCCATCTAATGTTACCAGACCAAACTAGTGTCTTCTGACAGAATTACAAAATTAGTAGCTGGATGAAGAGATCGTGGTAGATGCACTATATTTGGGTTTCAATAAAGCATTGGATATCTGTGTCTCACAAAATTTTACTTGACAAATTATTTCAAATTGCCTGGGATGTGAAGACTTTTATATAGCTTGACAACTCTCTAAAATACCACAAACAACAGTTTTTTAACATTAGTGATGCAGCTCAGATTAGGTAAGAGAAAGGTCATTTGAGGCATGCATGAGCAGAAAGGAAATGATATGCAGCTTGCATCAGCAGATTCTCAGCCCTGATTCTCTTGCTGAACTGGAATATGATGTTCTGTTACAACCTACAGGTTCCCCCAGCAAGGTAAAGCTGTGACAAGTTACCATAGTAGCTACTGAGAGTTAGAACATGACGAGCACCTCCATGGACCAGAGATTGTTATGACAGGAGACGGTGACTAATGCACATGAATCATCTGCTTGCTTTGCAGTATTCATACTGTGTTTCCTGAATTATAATGCTAATATTATGACACCATGCCTTAATATGAGAAACCATCACTTCAGCTAATTTGTACTTACACTGTCAGCTTTTACATTGGTGAACCAGACAATACCATCAATATAGAACTCTGTTTCTGATAACTGATGGTGCCATTGCTCTCTTTTCATTTCAGTGTATAATCATTTTCTATTACAATATTTTCCACCTTCCCAAGCACACATGGATGCTCTGGTGTGGGGGGGGGGGGAAGGGGGAGGAGGAGGACACAAGGAGCTGGTTGTGGCTCCCTGATCCTGTATAACCCAGTCCCAGAGTACGTTAGAGCTGCTGAAGAGCACAGCATTCCCTCAGGGACTGCTGTGAAGTGGACATAGGACCAGATTCTTTGATCTGCTAGATGGCCAGCTCTGTATTGGGGGCACTGCAGAAATACAGTACCCTAAGGAGACTTCTTGGAGGCATCATGCTATTTCAGAGCAAGGATTCCTATTGTGCCCAGGCCCTGGGCCAGAAGTTCCTGGTGGGAAAGAGTTCCTGGTACTTATTTTCTCTCTCCTTTGGACACACTCGAATGGGTCAGACACAATCTAGCTCCTAAGCATTCCATTTTGCAATCTAATGGTCCAACAAGTCTGAAATCCACTGATAGGTTTGCTTACCATCTCTCCCACTGAGCTCTCATTGTGGCAATGGTAAAATTATACCACTTTTCAGCCAGATGAATGCCCTCACCAGGCGGAAATGCCAATTATAACTCAAAACAAACTCCTTTATTTTCAAATACACAACACAGTTTATTAGGAAGACTCCACAGTGCTTCCTGATATTTGAGCTTCTAGATTTCCAGGCAGATGGGTGGAGTTTTTCTTTATATGACAGCGACATTCGGTCTGAAAAGGGTATAACCGTAAACATAAAAAAAGCGGGGCAGTGATTCAGTGAGCAGTGGTGTTAGAGCTTCAAGGATCAGGGGCCATAGTCTGATCTCATTTGCACCACAGTAAATCCCAGGAAATGCCACTGAAGTCTATCTAATTCCTTCCTTGAAATTAAAGATTTACACCCCTGCAAGCAAGAGGAGAATTTTGTCCTAAAGCTTTAAATCACAGCATTGGCATTAATACTAAAGGCCCAATCCCGAGGCTGTCAGGAAAGAATGTCAGGGATCTATTCACTGACTAAGAAAGAAGGTTGCCCTCTCAGCGAAAATCAGACTGACTGTTTATCCATTTTCATCTTCCTTGGTCTTCTGTGAAACTGGAGGAGATTTTAAAAGCGGTTATTTGTCAATCTTTTACGTATTGGGAACCATTCCAAAGTGATAATCAGCTGCAAGCAACTTCTGTGCTGGAAATGAAATATTTACAGACAAACAGGCACAGTAAAAGATGAGAAATAATCCATGAGAAAAAAGAACATAATTCTTTAAAAATCGGAAGTAATATGTGAATAGTGGAGGAGTCTGGGAAGAGCTTGGTAAACTATTTGTTTGATTTACCTCCTTTTTATCTTTACAAATCATCAATGAGAATACTCAGAAAAATGTCTGTTGTTCAGAACTATTCAATGAATGGTTTTTGTGAACCTGTTTCAGGCTATGGATGCCTCCTGATCTACCTGCCACAGAACTTGAGATATGCTAGTCACAATTCTCTATGAACCTATGCATTTTTTTCACTTAAGTATTTTCCTGTTTCCTGATTGGATGACTCCCAAGTGCACAAATACTTTCAAGACAGCAAGGCAAAGTTTTCTGGGTTGAATATTCATCACATTTTCATTAGTACAACTTTTTCTCTTCACACAAACATTTTCGTGTGACTGCTCCAGGAAAATGAAGCGGGTGCAGATGCTCTTATTCTAACAGAGATTTGTGACTTCTACCTTAGACAGTATTCAGCCAACCCTAGTCCTAGGAGTAAGGGGCAGGAGGTGAACATCATATCACCCTGTAGTGACCTCTACATGCTAATTAAAGAAAAGAGTTTCAAAGAAAGTTTTGCCCAGCTTTTACTTAAAAATAGCAGTGGCAACAGGATCATTATGGAGAAAGGGGGAAATGGAAGAAACCAGAGTAGAAGTGGGACCATCTGTTACCCTCTTGATTGCAGTGTAACCATAATGTCCTCAGGTGGACATGACACACAATATGATCACTAATATGCTGTAGTAGTACCATTAGATATAGGCTCCTAGCAGTGTGTTAATAAAAGGCCTTATGGGGAACTAAAAATGCCAGACCAGCTACTCTCAGGCCAACTGAGCAGCATAAAATCCTTAAAGATCTTAGAGCAGTGTTTCCCAAACTTGGGACGCTGCTTGTTTAGGGAAAGTCCCTGGCGGGCCGGGCCGGTTCGTTTACCTGCCCCCTCAGCAGGTCCGGCCGATTGCAGCTCCCACTGGCCGCGGTTTGCTGCTCCAGGCCAATGGGGGCTGCGGGAAGCAGCTGCCAGCACGTCCCTCGGCCTGCGCTGCTCCCATTGGCCTAGAGCAGCGATCTGTGGCCAGTGGGAGCTGCGATCGGCCAGACCTGAGGATGCGGCAGGTAAACAAACCAGCCTGGCCCGCCAGGGGCTTTCCCTAAACAAGCGGCGTCCCAAGTTTGGGAAACACTGCCTTAGAGTAACTGGTCTGGCATTTTTACTTTTTCTTAAAAGTCCCATCATGCACCTCTGAGGAAGCACCACAATACATAGCAAATGCAGAAGGGCAGGGTAACAGGCCTCCTCACTTTGCCCATGGCTGGGGTGTGGGACCATCACATGGGAGGTGTATGGTAGGAATTATGGTTCCCTTGTGTGCCATAGAATTCTGGGAACCCCCGGGGTGGTACAGCTCCACACCACCCCAATATGGACCAGTGCCGAATAGGCATGATAGAACAACTATGAACAAGGAGAGCCCAAAAACTAATTTGAAAAGTGATCTTTGTCTAGGTGCTAATTTTGTGTGCTGTGTCCCCAGATTTGTTTAATGTTGCTTGATATTATGTAGCTCCTCCTTATCATAATTGTACTGTGACTGAAAGTGAAAGGTCAACTAGTGTTTCAAAGCAAATCTGGGTTCAAAGAAACAGCCAAAGTCGAAAATTATTAAGATACGTTTGAGAAGGGTATAATGGATATTTTTAAATGCCTCTTGAAACAGAGCCTACAATAAGCCTCCAAAGGCACAGTACTGCTTTAAAATGTGAGTTGGTTTTATTCCCAATTACAGCTGGATCACCAAATGAGCTGCATTGCTAGAGGATATCAACTGCCTACATGACTTTGCTGTGACCAAGTCACAGCCATTTATTACTGTCTTATATTCATTCCTCATTTCCTTTAATCAATAAGTGATCTCAAATCCCTCGTTTCTTACTTTTTAAACAAATTTATGAACATCATTTGTTTCCCAACAAGGCATCAATGCTACTTTACTTTTAACTGTTTTGACAAAGTAGGACTTTTGAGGTATTAGTTATTCCCTTTACTTGCTTTGACTACTTTGATTCGAAACTGGAGAAAGAAGAAGCATGATTAGTGATATAAATACAATTTCCCTATATGTAAATGTACTGCATTCTGGCTCTTTTTTTTTTTTTACACATTCACTTTTCTATTAAACTAAAAATATCATTTTATTCTGTGTAACTCCGATTGATTTCAATGGAAGTTAGGTGCCTAAATACCTTTGAGGATCTGTGGCTCCATGGGTAAATCTGCCTTGATATGCATGGTGGCTGCAGCAGTCGCCATAAAGTATTACTGCTTCTTTTCTCCCAGACATACTGTGGAATCTTCATATTTCCCTCTCCTTTTTTTACTCTGCTCTTTCATGGCTATCCCCAGGCCTCATCAATGGTACTGCAGCTGGGGTAGGTGAGAGCAGTATGAAGTGCCTGTCTTCTAACCCTTGTCCCCAGAGCGAAACATACTCTTTTTGCAGCGATCCCAGGGTTCAAGAACTGAACTCCCAAGGGGTAACATGTTATCCTGCTGCTACACCACCAAGCCAGACCTTGGTGGTTATTTCCAAAGCTTTCCCACTAAATGTTGCTGTTCATTTCAGAAATTCCACTTTTACAGATAACTGGCATGTAACAAATATGGAATTGTGCTGTTACAGATTATCCAGTTTTCTATACATTCTGAAAGGTGATTACTAATTATTATCATATAATTATTCTTAATTTTCTCCTTTTGAATATTAGCAAGTAGAAAGAAATGAATTTCTGAACATTCAATCTATCCAGAATAGTTAACCCTTTGATGAACAATGAAGAACATAAGAATGTAGGAATGGCCATACTGGGTCAGACCAAAGGTCCATCCAGCCCAGTATCCTGTCTTCCGACAGCAACCTATACCAGGTGCCCCAGAGGGAATGAACAGAACAGGTAATCATCAAGTGATCCATTCCCTGTTGCCCATTCCCAACTTCTGGCAAACAAAGGCTAGGGACACCATCCCTGCCCATCCTGGCTAATAGCCATTGATGGACTTATCCTCCATTAATTTATCTAGTTCTTTTTTGCACTGTGTTATAGTCTTGGCCTTCACAACATCCTCTGGCAAAGAGTTCCACAGGTTGACTGTGCATTGTGTGAAGAAATATTTCCTTTTGTTTGTTTTAAACCTGCTGCCTATTAACTTCATTTATTGATCCCTAGTTCATGTGTTATGAGGAGTAAATAACACTTCCTATTTACTTTCTCCACAGCAGTCATGATATTATAGACCTCTATCATATCCCCCTTTAGTTGTCTCTTTTCCAAGCTGAAAAGTCCCAGTCTTATTAATCTCTCCTCATATGGAAGCCATTCCATACCACTAATCATTTTTGTTGCCCTTTTCTCAACCTTTTCTAATTCCAATATACCTTTTTTGAGATGAGACAACCACATCTACAGGCAGTATTCAAGATGTGGGTGTACCATGGATTTATATAGAGGCAATATGATATTTTCTGTCTTATTATCTATCCCTTTCTTAATGATCCCCAACACTGAGTTCGCTTTTTTGACTGCCACTGCACATTCAGTGGATGTCCACAATGACTCCAAGATCTCTTTCTTGAGTGGTAACAGCTAACTTAGATCCTATCATTTTATTTGTATAGTTGGGATTATGCTTTCCAATGTGCATTACTTTGCATTTATCAATAGTGAATTTCATTTGACATTTTGTTGCCAAGTCACCCAGTTTTGAGAGATCCTTTTGTAGCTCTTCACAGTCTGCCTGGGATTTAACTATCTTGAGTAGTTTTGTATCATCTGCAGATTTTGCCACCTCACTGTTTACCCCTTTTTCCAGATCATTTATGAATATGTTGAATAGGACTGGTCCCAGAACAGACCCCTGGGGGACACCACTATTTACCTCTCTCCATTCTGAAAACTGACCATTTATTCCTACCTTTTGTTTCCTATCTTTTAACCAGTTACCAATGCATGAGAGGACTTTCCCTCTTATCGCATGACAGTTTACTTTGCTTAAGAGCTTTTGGCGAGGGACCTTGTCAAAGGCTTTCTGAAAATCTAAGTAAACTATATCCACTGGATCCGCGGTGTCCACATGCTTGTTGACCCCCTCAAAGAATTCTAGTAGATTGGTGAGGCATGATTTCCCTTTATAAAAACCGTGTTGATTCTTTCCCAACAAGTTATGTTCATCTATGTGTCTGACAATTTTGTTCTTTGTTATAGTTTCAACCAGTTTGCTCGGTATTGAAATCAAGCTTACTGGCCTGTAATTGCCAGGGTCACCTTTGAAGCCCTTTTTAAAAACTGGCATCACATTAGCTATCCTCCAGTCATTTGGTACAGAAGCTGATGTAAATGATAGGCTACAGACTACAGTTACTAGTTCTGTAATTTCACATTTGAGTTCCTTCAGAACTCTTGGGTGAACAATGGTCCTGGTGACTTATTACTCTTTAGTTTACCAATTTGTTCCAAAACTTCCTCTAATGACACCTCAATCTGGGACAGTTCCTCAGATCTGTCACCTAAAAAGATTGGCTCTGGTTTGGGAATCTCCCTCAGATCCTCAACCATGAAGACTGATGCAAAGAATTCATGTAGTTTCTCCGCTATGGCCTTATCATCCTTAAGTGCTCCTTTATCATCCCAATCGTCCAGTGGCCCCACTGGTTGTTTAGCAGGATTGCTGCTTCTGATGTACTTAAAAAAAAATTGCTATTACTTTTTGAGTCTTTCGGCTAGCTGTTCTTCAAATTCTTTTTCGGCCTTCCTAATTATATTTTTACACTTCATTTGCCAGAGTTTATGCCCTTTTCTATTTTCCTCACTAGGATTTAACTTCCACTTATTAAAGGATGCCTTTCTGCCTCTCACTGCTTCTTTTACTTTGTTATTTAGCCATGGTGGCTCTTTTTTTGTTCTCTTACTATTTTTTTTATTTGGGGTATACATTTAAGTTGAGCCTCTAAACTTTAAAAAGTTTCCATGCAGCTTGCAGAGATTTTACTTTTGGTGCTGTTCCTTTTAATTTTTGTTTAACTAATCTCCTCATTTTTGTGTAGTTCCCCTTTCTGAAATTAAATGCTACCATGTTGGGCTGCTGTGATGTTTTCCCTACCACAGGGATGTTAAATTTAATTATATTATGGTTATTATTACCAAGTGGTCCAACTTTTGGACCTGATCCTGTGCTCCAGTTAGGACTAAATCAAGAATTTCCTCTCCTCTTATGGGTTCCAGAACTAGCTGCTCCAAGAAGCAGTCTCTGCATCCTGTCCTGAGGTGACATGTACCCAGTCAATATGGGGGTAGTGGAAATTCCCCATTATTATTGAGTTTTTTATTTTAATACCCTCTCTAATCTTCCTGAGCATTTCACAGTCACTATCACCATCCTGGTCAGGTGGTCAGTAATATATCCCTACTGCTATTTTCTTATTATTCAAGCATGGAATTATTATCCATAGAGGTAATATATTATATCAATATCCTCATTTAATCCTCATTTAAAACAAGGCATTCTAGTTCACCCATCTTATTATTTAGACTTCTAGCATTGGTCTATAAGCACTTTAAAAGTTGTCACGTTTTAGCTGTCTGCCATTACATGATGTAACTGAATGAGACTTTTTTTCATTTGACTGTTTCTCATCAGATCCTACCTGTATTTTATCATCTTCCAGCTTCTCCTCCTTATTAGGACATAGGGAATCTCCATTTATAGATCCTCCCTTAAAATTATGCTATGAATACTGCAAACTCACTGAAATCCTATATTTGTGTGAATTGTGAGAGCTACCAGTCCATGAATGCAAATTATATAATTGATCACCATTTTGTGGTAGAGGATGCTGCTGTAATTTGAATATAAATCTATATTAGCCAATGGTAATTGATTCTCTAACAAAATCCATATATGTAGGATCATGCCTGGTTATATGAAACTCCAATATTTAAACAAAACATTTTTTAACCGAGTGTCATCCTGGGAGCTCCTGAGAGGTGCTAGTTGAAAAGAACATAAAATACTTAAGAAAAAAAATTCTTTCTTTTCAAAATTCCATATTCAAGATGCCTCGAGTCTCCAGTTTTTATCACCCAGAATCACAATGAGGTTGGAATAATATAAAAGTAACTCCACACTGGTAAACTGGAGTAAAGAGGTTTAGCTTAAGGGTTATAAAGGATATATCATTATAGTGGTTCTGATTTTCCTTTCTATAGGTTTGATCTTAAAGGATGCTCAGGAATGAATTGAACTATTTTTCAAAAGGAATTCTCTTCTAGAACTCTATGAGCTCTTCAGATTTGAACTTTCTATTTAAATGGGTATTAATTTACGTGTCCCAAGTGAATATAAAACAAAATTATTGGGAAAGGATGAAATGAAGACTGCAGCCAACAAAATGTAAGTTATGTTGAAAGTGAATCTACTTCGCTTTGATTATTTTATAGAAATTGCTCAGGAATCTGTCTAGAATCATGATCATACTTTATCAAATGCCTCAAAGACTTAATTGTTTATTCTCCAAATGCCAAATGAAATGGTCATTTCACCAAACAATTAATTTAATACAGTGACTGTGACAAAAATAACGGTAAAAGTGACAACCAGGAACATAAATATGGAAGTCTTTTAACTGCTGAGGATTAGGAAGCTGTTAAAAGAGCGGAAAGAGAGGTAAAGGAGAAAATGGCCAGGGAGCCATAATTACAATTTTATTAAGTTTGGAAATTAAATAAAAATGAAAAGCAAAGAAAAAAGTCAAAAGAATTGAATTTGAAGGGTCACTTTGATCAGATTAACGGAGATGGAAATGGCTCAAGGGACAGAACAATAAGCAGCTTTTTGAGACACCCTGGCTTCCAAGTTACCTCACTGTCTTTGTCTTTAGGCCGACAAGGACATAGATTGTTACAAAGTGGTGGAGTCTGCACTGCAGTTTTTCACCTGTTAATGGGTGGCAAAGGTAATGTGCAGTCTTGGTGCAGGGTATTGTATTTCCAGCTGCCAGAGTCTCTGACAAACAGAACTCATAGTTGTCTCTTTTATGAGGGAGGATGCAGAATATAGGCAAAAAGGTGGGTCTAGAATGCATGTGATTCTCACTCAGACTGATAAAACATCCTGTCTCTAACTCGAAGGGCGAAATCCCTTAAAATCTACTTTAGCTAAGGTAGATAGGATAAGGGAAAATGCAAGTCCCTTCGACAATCAGCACTGGGAAGAGGGAGTATAAACTGATGGACAGATACCCAAGCTGGGGAGGGTAAAATAAAGCCCTAAACTACAGTTCGGTCTAAGGCCCTTATCTCAGGTGTGGCTTTATTAACACAAAATGATCCAAATCAAGAGCCAAGCAGCTCAGAACATTTGGTTACAGCTACCAGAAGCCTTCACAACTTTCAGCAAGATTTCCCCTAACTGGCTGCCCCAGCAGCATCTTTCTGTGTGTTGGTGTAACCTCACACCAGATCACCCATGCAATAAGCAGGGAGCCTGGGTTCTCCTTGTAACCCTTTACGTGCTAGGGCTAAGGAATGCCTTTATACCATGTCACAGGAGGATAAATGAAGTGTCCCCTCCACGAATGTACGTGTGTGCAAAGTCTGCACGTGCCAGTGACTGTTCAAGCAGTGGGAACGGAGGGAATTAATGTAAATGAATAAAGAGTATCAGGATTATTTATGATAGGAACAGGGCTTGCTGGGACATCAAAAACAGTGGAGGAGGATAAAAGATAATGAAAAAATTAGGTTGATAAGGGCTGTTAAATTAATAAACAGAATAGAAATAGCCAAAGAAATAAAGATAAACAGCAAGAAGTTCTTTAAATACATAAGAAGCCACAAGCAAGTAGTGAGTCAGTAAGTGATGACAGTTGGAAAGTACAGATGAAGCTGATATTGCTAAGAGCCTGAATATGCTTTTTGTCTCTGCGTTCACAATAGAAGCTGAAGGTCATATTGCAGAGATTGAGATATATTTTCCTGAGGGAGAAAGTAAAATGTTAAAAGGCTTTATGATTACACTAGAACAGATAATTAGGCAATAAGGACTATTAAAGGTTGAAAAGGCACTGGGCCCAAGAAGGATTCCAGAGCACAGCAAAAAAAAAAAAAAAGGCTAATGTCTTAAAACAAATACAAGAGGTCATGGCTTGGCAATAAGGGCGAGGATTTGCTTATGGCCTATAAGCAATTCATGTGGACTGAGCCTCTTTTATACAAGAAGTCATTTAACTTTGCGGAAGAAGCAAGTCGTGTAAATCAGTTATAGATGGAATGGGGCACAGTTTTGTAGGTCAAAGTTAAAATGTATAGTCACTATTTAGATTGGACTGGGGGTTAAGTTATGCAGGTAAGGTATGGCTTTATCTGTATTTTCCATTGTAAATGCTAGTTAATCCTCTTGTGCTCTAGCTCTGAACCTTAAGTAATCCTATAGTAGGGACATTCATTAATTATTGACTTATCCATTGGCAGGAAAGGCATCATCTAATGGCCTGAATACCAAACAGAGAGCAAAGAACTGCAGAATTTAAACCCTGACTCTAACATTAAGTCCTCCTGTGGCCTTAGGCAAGCTGCTTAGTCCCCTATAAGACCTATCAATTCTTGACTTAAGAGAACTCCTAATGGCTTTTGATACATGTCCTACCATACCAATTTATCTCCAGCTACACTTGTATTATTTTACCAAGTCTGGCAAGAACATCTGTTCAGTTCAGGACTTAATGTTAGAGTCAGGGTTTAAATTGAGGGGGGAGGGATAGCTCGGTGGTTTGAGCACTGGCCTGCTAAACCCAGGGTTGTGAGTTCAATCCTTGAGGAGGCCATTAAGGATCTGGGGCAAAAAATTGGTCCTGCTAGTGAAGGCAGGGGGCTGGACTCGATGACCTTTCAAGGTCCCTTCCAGTTCTAGGAGATTGGTATATCTCCAATTTAAAAAAAAAAAAAAAAAAGTTCCAAGCCAAAAATGAATTTCTCCTGTACACTGTTAGCAGCCACTGTCATCAGTCACTCTCACCCTCAACCCTACCTTGATGTCAATAAGCAAAGACCTGCAGGCATTGATGATCTCTGTTATCATTAGAAGAAGCATAGGAAACTGTGTATGAAGATTCAGATGTATGACTTCATGACCCTACTCTTGAATAGCAGTCCACTGTCTTGGAAAGATGTCATATTTGTAGTATCCTGGACCTACAGGATACTACAAATATGAAGGCCTCCTAAGTCAGCTTTGCTCTCCATCCTGTCAGTATAGGATTGTTCTCTACACTGTACTCTCAGATGCTTTGTATAGTCTAGTTCAAAATGACTCAAGCAATGAAGGCTCCTTTGATATTTTCAGCCTTCAAACACTTGTAAAAGGCCCTCTTTGGAAATGGCCCTTGTTGTGTCCCAGGTTTATGGAAGCGCCTCAGATCAAAACACTATCACTGACACTCCAAAATGAATTACATACCTATGAGCTTTTGTGATCATGTCTACAGTGACTGAGGGTACGTCTACACTACAAGACTATTTCGAATCTACTTAATTCGAATTTGTGGAATCGACCTTATGAAGTCGAATTTGTGTATCCACACTAAATACACTAATTCGACTGTCTGAGTCCACAGTAACGGGGCCAGCGTCGACTTTGGAAGCGGTGCACTGTGGGAAGCTATCCCACAGTTCCCGCAGTCCCCGCTGCCCATTGGAATGCTGGGTAGAGCCCCCAATGCCTGCTGGGGGAAAAAATGTGTTGAGGGTGGTTTTGGGTAACTGTCATCATTCAACTGTCACTCCCACCCTCTCTCCTTGAAAGCGCCGGCGGGAAATCTGTTCGCGCCCTTCTCTGGTCGGTTACAGCTCGGACGCCACAGCACTGCGAGCATGGAGCCCGCTGCGATTATCGCTGCACTTATGGCCGTTGTCAACTCCTCGCACCTTATCGTCCACCTCTTCCACAGTCAGCTGCTGAGAAATCGGGCGAGGAGGCTCCGTCAGCACGGTGAGGACAGGAAGTCACAGAGTGGCGCAGACCTCTCACAAAGCAGGGTACGCCGCGCAGTGGAGATCATGGTGGCAATGGGTCAAGTTCATGGTGTGGAACGGCGATTCTGGGCCCGGGAAACAAGCACGGACTGGTGGGACCGCATAGTGCTGCAGGTCTGGGATGAATCACAGTGGCTGCGAAACTTCAGGATGCGTAAGGGCACTTTCCTTGAACTGTGTGACTTGCTGTCCCCTGCCCTGAAGCGCCAGGACACCCGGATGCGAGCAGCCCTGACTGTGCAGAAGCGAGTGGCCATAGCCCTCTGGAAACTTGCAATGCCAGACAGCTACCGGTCAGTAGCGAACCACTTTGGCGTGGGCAAATCTACCGTAGGGCTTGCTGTGATTCAAGTAGCCCGCACAATCGTTGAGCAACTGCTCTCAAAGGTAGTGACCCTGGGAAACGTCCAGGTCATCAGAGATGGCTTCGGAGCGATGGGATTCCCAAACTGCGGTGGGGCTATAGATGGGACTCACATCCCTATCCTGGGACCGGCCCACCAGGCCAGCGAGTACATTAACCGAAAGGGCTACTTTTCTATGGTGCTGCAAGCACTGGTGGACCATAGGGGACGTTTTACCAACATCTACGTCGGGTGGCCGGGCAAGGTTCATGACGCGCGTGTGTTCAGGAACTCTGGTCTGTTTAAACGCCTCCAGGCAGGTAGTTTCTTCCCGGACCACAAAATGACGGTTGGGGATGTGCAGATGCCTACAGTGACCCTCGGGGACCCAGCCTACACGCTAATGCCCTGGCTCATGAAGCCCTATACAGGCGCCTTGGACAGTGAGAAGGAACTCTTCAACTACCGGCTGAGCAAGTGCAGAATGGTGGTGGAGTGTGCTTTCGGACGTCTCAAGGGGAGATGGAGGAGCTTACTGACTCGCTCGGACCTCAGCGAAAAAAATATCCCCGTTGTTATTGCTGCTTGCTGTGTGCTCCACAATCTCTGTGAGAGCAAGGGGGAGACCTTTATGGCGGGATGGGAGGTTGAGGCAAATCGCCTGGCTGCTGATTACACTCAGCCAGACAGCCGTGCCGTTAGAAGATCCCAGCGGGAAGCGCTGTGCATCCGGGAGGCTTTGAAAGCTAGGTTCCTCGGAGAGCAGGGTAACCTATGACTCTCCAGTTGATTTACAGAGAAGCTGAACCTGAGCCTGTTTCAGTGATTGTTGACTTCGATCTGCGGTTACATACCCCGTTCTCCAGGTTTCCCCCCTTCCAACACACGTTTTAAAATAAATTTAATGGAACACTGATTATTAACAAAGTTTTCTTTAATTATGAATTCCTGTTCAAGGGTTGAAACATGGACGCAGACTGTGGTGGGTACGGTGTGCACTGATGTACAGACCGCTTCTACACTAGAGGAATGACAGGCTCCTGCTCCTACAGCGGTCTCTGGGGGGAGGACGGTTGCAGATGGGTGTGCAGGAAGGGGTGGGTTTGCAGGAAGGGGTGAGGGGTGCCGTCTTTGGGACGGAGTTTGGATGCAGGCTCTGGGCTGGGGGTTGGGGCGTAGGAAGGGGTGAGGGGTGTGTGGGAAGGGTGAGTATGTGTCCGTGGATGAGGGCTCTTGCTGGGGCTCAGGGCATCGGAGAGGCTTGTGGCTAGGGTGGAAGGGCATGGTAAGGGCAGCCTGCCTTGCCATTTGTGGATGGCAGGCACTAGGACCCTGGGGCAGCATACACCTCACAGACTGACCCGGGGCAGCATACACCTCACAGACTGACCCTGGTGCCTAGTGACTGCAGTCTGTGTATGTCCTGCTGTTGATCCTGCCCCCAAGTCTGTACCCTGGTAATGGAGGCTGTCCTATGCAATTAAAAAAACCCTCCCCCCCTTCACACAAAGTCTTCTGACAAGGAAAACGTGACGGAAACAGTGAATAACAACAAACTACTCTTAATACTCAACTACACAGTGGGGGGATGAAACTTGGATTTGGGACTGGGTGATCCAGGAAGGGAAGCACTTCTCAAAATTTATGGCATGAAAGCTGTGTGGTACATGAGCGCTCTGCTGGGGTGGAGTGACAGTTTTCACGGCCCCTAGCGCCCCTCCTTCTTGTGATTTTGGGTGAGGGGGGGACAGGACTTTGTGGCGGGGGAGGGCGGTTGCAGATACAGTTCAGGGGGGCTCTCTGCTCCTGCCTGCGGTCCTGCAGAACATCTACAAGGTGCCGGAGCGTGTCCGTTTGCTCCCTCATTAGCCCAAGCAGCGTTTGAGTCGCCTGCTGGTCTTCCTGCCGCCACCTGTCCTCCTGTTCGCTGTGTGAGCGCTGGTGCTGACATAGGGTCTCCCTCCACTGTCTCTGCTCGGCCGCCTCGGCTCTGGAGCAGGCCATCAGTTCCGAGAACATGTCGTCCCTAGTCTTTTTCTTTCGCCGCCTAATCTGCGCCAGCCTCTGTGAGGGGGAAGCCGGGGCAGTTCGTGAAAGAGCCGCAGCTGTGTGATGGGAAAAAGGAAGTGATTTCCTTGAAAAGATACATGTTTGCGAACACTGAACACAGTCTAGTCAGTTTCTGTGAACAAGACCATACAGGGCACCTAGTCTCACGAACTCTCAGGACAAGTTCAAGATTTCGGAATACGCTTTCATTGGCTGCGGTCGTGCACAGGAGATCGGACAAGCGGGGCGGTACAGCTGAATCCGTGTAGCAGCCAGGCCTGGTAAGCACTACACTATAGGCTGCTTAACAGTTAATGGATAGCTGTGCCCTCCCGCTGAAGGCAATCTGGAAAGCATAAAGTCTGACCCTGCTCCAGCCCCTCGCGGCTGTGCCCGGGAAAGATCACTGTATGCTTTTCCTCTGCGGCCTCCAAGACGTGGCTTTTAAATGAAGGTCATTGCTATGCAAAGTAAAAGTCAAGCATTCACAATAGTAACAGTACACTAATTGCCCTAATTAGATGCAGCAGTCACCGAACGAGATTACCCTGAGGCGGGTCACTCGGAGAGAGAGAGAGAGGATACTGCGAGAATCCCTGCACAGACCAGGACCGTATGCTGCCATGCTGGTGGAGGCAATGATTCTGCTGTACATTAGGATGGCCTGGCGCGGAAGAGTGTGCTTCCATGGAGCACCAAATAAGGCACCTCTCCCCAGGAACCTCCTGCGGAGACTTTTCGAGCTGCTCTACGAGAGCTTCGTGGAAGTGTCCCAGGAGGATTTCTGTTCCATCCCTATATGTGTGGACCTTCTTTTTATATAGTTTTATATGGAAAAGTTTTTATATATTTTTTATTCCTGTTTTTAAAAAAATAAATGTTTCCATGTTTATAGCACTTATCGACTGATCCTTCCCCTGATTCTGAGTCCGGGTTAACGGCCGGGGAGGGTTGGTAGGGGATCTCTGTGAGGGTGATGAAGAGATCCTGGCTGTCGGGGAAAGCGGTATTGTAAGCGCTGTCGCCTGCGTCGTCCTCCACAAACCCTTCCTCATCTTCCCCATCGGCGAACATCGGCGAGGAACTGCCCGTCGACACTATGCCATCCTCAGAGTCCACGGTCACTGGTGGGGCAGTGGTGGCAGATCCACCTAGAATGGCATGCAGTGCCTCGTAGAAGCGGCATGTCTGGGGCTGGGCTCCGGAGCGTCCGTTTGCCGCTCTGACTTTTTGGTAGCCTTGTCTCAGGTCCTTGATTTTCACGTGGCACTGCGTTGTATCCCGGCTGTATCCTCTGAGTGCCATGGCTTTGGAGACCTTCTCGTAGGTCTTTGCATTCCGTTTGTTGGAGCGCAGCTCCGAAAGCACAGACTCATCGCCCCACACAGTGATCAGATCCAGGACTTCCCGGTCTGTCCATGCTGGGGACCTCTTTCTATTCTGGGATTGCCTGGACTCCTCTGCTGGAGAGCTCTGCATCGTTGCAGGTGCTGCTGAGCTCGCCCCGATGTCCAACCAGGACATCAGATTCAAAGTGCCCAGACAGGAAAAGGAATTCAAATTATCCCGGGTCGTTTCCTGTGTGGCTGGTCAGAGAATCCAAGCTTGGACTGCTATCCAGAGCGTCAACAGAGTGGTGCACTGTGGGATAGCTCCCGGAGCTACTAAGTTCGATTTGCATCCACACATAGCCTAATTCGAGATAGCCATGTCGAATTTAGCGCTACTCCCCTCGTCGGGGTGGAGTACCGAATTCGAACTAAAGAGCCCTCTAGGTCGAATTAAACGGCTTCCTGGTGTGGACGGTTGAGCGGTTAATTCGAATTAACACTGCTAAATTCGATTTAAAGTCCTAGTGTAGACCAGGCCTGAGTGTTCACCAGCACTGTAGAGGAGCTAGCAAACAGATGTACCAAACGGGAGTTTTGTGAGGGAGTTCTCTGGGTGAAGGAGGAGTGACTAAATGACCCTTGGGATAAGTTTGTTGTCTGTTAGTTTGTTGTGTGCTTTCTGCTTGCTGTGTACCTGCTTGACAGAAGTTTATGGAGTGATCTGTTTGTGGGGGCGTGGCTGAACCTAGTAGCCTACTAGGCAAAGCTGAGACCTTCTTAATGAGGCTTTGATCCCTAATTCTTTTAGCAGCCCTTAACCAGAGGGTGGAGCTATTCAGGGAGAACAGGGATTTTAAAAGCCATCTCCTAAGTGACCAAAGGAGCTAGCAAACAGGAGCAGCAAACAGGGAGCGAGAAAACCAGATACACCTAACATGGTGACAGATTTCAGAGTGGTAACCGTGTTAGTCTCTATCAGCAAACACAACGAGGAGTCCTTGTGGCTCCTTAGAGACTAACAAATGTATTTGGGCATAAGCTTTCGTGGGCTATAACCCACTTCATCAAATGTATGGAGTGAAAAATACAGTAGGCGGGTATAAATATACACCACATGAAAAGATGGGAGGTGCCTTACCAAGTTGGGGTGGGAGGTCAGTGCTAACGAGGCCAATTCAGTCAGGGTGGATGTGGCCCATTCCCAACAGTTGATTCTGTTTATAAAGGGTTAATAAATTATTAATAGCTGTTATAAGCACTTTACAGACATGAGTAGTATATGATATGTATGGAAATAAACTCATCAGTAGACGGTGTTTCAAATGGCTCTAAGCCATGGATGTAAACTGCCTGTTGATCTTTTGGTCTCTATAAAAATTGACAAACTATCTATTAAAACATCTATTAACACTTTATGAACCATTTATAAATGGAACCTTAATATAAAGTGTGCCCACTACATCACCTAAAACACAAATTTTAGGGGGGTTAAAATTGAGATGATTATTCTAAGTTTTCTTAAATTACGTTTTCCACCAAGGGGTTTAAACAATTTAAAAATGGTATTATGGCTAACTATTTCCTGATTGCTAGACTTGCTAAGTTATGACTAATCAACCTGATTCTGAGGAAGAGAATTTGAGGTCAGAGTTTCAAGAGTGCCTACCTGGATTTATCATACATATCAGTAGGGTGTTGTACACCTCTTCATGATCTCTGTTTAATTCACATGATATTTTAACCTTGATTCTCTTTTGCTAGATTATATCAGGATTTGTTTGCACTGATACCTTTTGCACCAAGAATTTTTTTTTTGGCACACAGATTTCTCTATGTGTGTGCCCATACCAATGTATTCTTTGTCTCAAATATTGCATAGATACTGGGAGACATTTACAGATTGCAAATTAATAACATCTCAGGGATAGTTTAAGATCAGAGCTGTGCATCTGGTAAGAAACTTTTTTACATACATGTTCACTACATCCAATTTGTGATTAGATCTAACTATATATTTTCCTTTTTGTTGTTGTTATTGTTTGCTTTTCCATGAACATTCATATAAACTGGCTTCTGGCTTCTGCTCACACAAATGTTTGGAGAAGAGCTGCACATCAGCAGAATGTTAGACCCTTGTCAGGGGTGGGCAAACTACAACCCGGGGCCGCATCAAGCCCTCCAAACATTTTAATTTGGCCCTCGAGCTCCCACCAGGGAGTGGGGTCCAGGTTTTGCCCCGCTCTGGCGCTCCTACACGTAGGGGCAGCCAGGGGGCTCCACACAGTGCCCCTGCCCAAGCACTGCCCCTGCAGCTCCCATTGACTAGGAATCCCAGCCAATGGGAGCTGTGGGGTGGCACCTGTGGACAGGGAAGCACGCAGAGCTGCCTGGTCGCGCCTCTGTGTAGGAGCCAGAGGAGGCACATGCCTCTGTTTCTGGGAGCTGCTTGAGGTAAACGCCACCCAGAGCATGCATCCCTCAGCCCCTCCTGCGCCCCAACCCCCTGCCCCAGCCCTGATCCCCCTCCCACCCTCTGAACCCCTCAGTCCCAGCCTGGAGCACCATCCTGCACCCCCAACCCCTCATCCCCAGCTCCACCCCAGAGCCTGCACCCTGCCTCACCCCCTCCCACATTTAAAAATTAAATTAAATTACAATAGAATATTTCAACTATATTATGTCCTGTTGTGCATGACTCATATATCATGTAATGAGGTAGAAAAAATCAAAGTAGTATAGAAATGGGAGAGGGGACATAAAATCAAAATTGAAACAAAATGTTGAAAATAATCTTAAATTGTTAATTTTTCCAAAACAAAACATTTTGGAAATTTTGTTTCATGGGAAATTTGGAAAATATTTGTTTTCACTTTGGAATTGAATCAAAAACAGATTTTGGAATGTCAAAACGTCACGTAAAATGGACATTCCCAGTTGTGACTCATTGTATTGGCAGCTGCAGAGGACTTTCCGAAATACAGTGCCTCTCCCACCAGACAAACTGCCATTGCTTCCTAGCCCAATGCAGAGATCTGGAGCGAAGAAAGGGTCCCTAGGCCTGATAAAGTTTCACTTGAACCCAGGGGTGCTGGAATAATTTTCGTAGTGGGGGTGCTGAGAGTCATTGAACCAAACTGTAAACCCTGTATATAATGGAAACCACTTCAAGTCAGGGGGTGCGGTAGTACCCCCAGCACCTCTAGTTCCAGCACCTATGCTTGCACCTGTACAGGGGTCTGGAGAGTAAAGGGGACTCTGTGGCTCCTATTGCTCCCCAGCACTATGAATGGATTTGGGGAGTGAAGATGGAGAAGTTCCTCCCGCCACCTCCCTTCAGCTCCTGTTGTTCTATGCAGGAAAAGGAGACAACTTCCTAGCCCATGCTCAACAACAGCCATATAGAGAGAGAGAGAGAGAGAGAACATATAGATACAGATATAGATTTTCCCTTTTTTCAGTGTCTGTATGCATTTGCCAGCACTCTGTGCATAGTAAATTTTACATTATTATTGATGGTCGGTTGCACTTCCTGTTTCATGCACCTTCATACACTGATCTGGAGTAAGCTTATGTACATGATGTTCCTCAGGCCCTGCAAGAGGGTGTTTACCAATAACAGCGCAACAGAATTGCTGCTGCTGTTGCTCAACACGGGATTAGGAGGGTGTCTCCTTTACATATAGACACCCTATATACATATATATAGTATCTTCTTTCAGTTATGGGGGTTACTTGTGACAACAGTAGCTAAACCTTTTGAGACAGAAATGTGGTTTTCGGGTTGATGGTGTTCTTTTCAATCTGTAAACTCAGGACAGGGATTATGTTCTTTGTCTGACACATTGACCTAATGTAAAGCATTGTGAACACCTTCTGGCACTATATAAATGATAAACAACAGTACTCAGTCTGTGAAATGTGCATCTTGGTATTACAAAGCCAAGCTCACAGATTTACTGATAAACAAGCTCACAATAAATATTCTGTTTATAGGTGGAAACAGATTTGTAATCGTGTGATGGAGAGGGAGAATGAGAAGGAAATATGCAAGCTAAAAAGCAATGGCATGATTTGCATTTTTCTTTAAAGTTTTCTTTAAAAGCGTCTGCAAAACGCAACCATCTGGTTTTCAAGAATGTCCTGTGGGAGTAGTGGGGACAACTCATTCTTCTCCTTTTTACATTGTGAATCAATAAGTCTCCTCTTTAACACTGTGAAATATTTTCACCCTTCAGCAGGGAAATGCGTGTGTTTGTAAACCATTAGAGACATCTGCATATTAACCTGTACTCCTCTGTTCAATTAAAGCAGTTAGTGTGTGCCAATTTACCCTGATAAAAATGCTTGTCAGAACAATATACTCTATTCCAAGCACTTGCTAATAAATACTGGGGAGTGGGTGAATGGAGGAGGGAGGAAATGTGTGACTGAAGTTCAAACACAAGCTGTAAATGCAGTTCAGGAAAATGACAAACTGGTAAAGCTGGAGACTAGATGTTTTTAATCTATCTGTAAGCCAGACCCAGAACAATGAGCTGATTCACATCAGTCCAGACCTACAGGAACTGCCATTACCCAGGCTAGTTCATCCTTCGCTCTGCTTCTTTTAGGAGCTAAGTGGAAGGGATGTTAATTTTGCATTTAACTGATCTCTTAGATGTGTGCTGGAACTGGAACTTCCATTCTGCAGAAAAAAATTGCAAAAAACCTTAGTGGACAGTTGGGGATCCCAGGGATCTGAGGAGCCTGCCAGGTGTACAGTTGGGGAGCCAAGCAGCCAGGGGACCCTTTATTTCACTTAAAGCTTTGTGTGAGTAGCCCCTTCCTGGGGTAGCCATGATCCCCTAGGATGATTAGGGCCTCGTATTCCTCCCTCCTCAGGAGCTCAGTGTCCTATCTTAGGAACAATGGGCCGTGGGCTCTTGGTGCTCAGTGACTCCACCTAGCACATACATCGATAACAACTGTAAGCAGACTCAGGATGAGCTCTACCCTGACATCTGGTGGTGAATTATGGCGAGTGTGGAAAAGAATTTCAGAGGCTGATCGTGTTTGCTTAGGCACACCCACCCCGCCTCGCATAGGCCACGGCAGCCTAAAATGGTTACTTTCACAGCTATGGGATCCCCAATTTCTTTGTTATTGGGGCAGGAGGAATAAAGTGTTGTCACCCTGATTATGTGAATGAGGGACTATGAACCTGTTTTAAGACAGAGGATCTCACCATTAACTAAGTAGCACTCGCTAGACAAGAGACATGGGTGCCAAAACCCAGTGAATTGAGAGAGATTGAGGACTGGTGTGTACTTGATGGTATGGGCCCCTTCTTAGGGCCTGGAACACCAATGGCACCTCCTCCTCTCTCCACTGTTGAAGAGCAGAGCTAATTTTGATTGCATTAGGAGTCCATCTAGAGGTTGCTGGGCTGAATTCACTTTGGGCTAGTGGTGCACCAGCACTGGGGCTCCCCTACTAAGAGCTGAAATCACTAAAAGAGCTAAACTTACTGAGCTGAGCTCACTGAGTGCTGTGTTAACTAGTGGGGGAGCCTGAAGATCTATCGCTAAGTGGCTGGCAGAGCGGAGCAGTTTGCAGCACGGTCGGAGCAGCCCATGGAACAGTGAGCGGAGCCGAGCTGAGCAGTTTGCGGGACGGTTGGAGTGGCCCACGGAACAGTGAGTGGAGCAGAGTGGAGCGGTTTGTGGGATGGTTGGAGCGGCTCACGGGTCGGCTGGAGGAGCGGCACAGCTGGTGGAGTCGAGCCGGTCGTGGTGAAGGCTGCAGCAGAACTCCACGGAGAGGCAGGGCAGTCGGCCCCGTCCCACGTAAGGTGCCCCTTAACACCCTGTGTGCCCCCCCCCCATTTCCACCCAGGCTGGGGGGCGTAAAACTCTGCAGATAAACTTTTGAACTCTGGGGCGGCACTGAACAGGGACAGAGACTTTTGGGTTGTTGGACTTTGGGGTGATTGGACTTAAGACCCTAAGGGGAAAAGGACATTGCCAAAACTTACTTGGTGGGTCTTTTGCTCATGGTTTATGTTATGAATCCTGTTTGTGGTGTTTCTCCAATATGATGCCACATTGTTTCCCTCCTTTATTAAAAGGATTTTGCTACACTCAGACTCTGTGCTTGTGAGAGGGGAAGTATTGCCTCCTAGAGGTGCCCAGGGTGGTGGTATGTAATTGTCCCAGGTCACTGGGTGGGGGCTCGAGCCGGTTTTGCATTGTGTTATTGAAATGGAACCCCTGGATACTGAACCCGGCCCTTGTTGCTGCCAACTCAGAGGGGCAGAAGGGTTACACAACTCCTATGAGTTACAGGACATTACAGATCAGAATGACAGGGGACTAACAGATTTTACAGCTAAACAAATATTTATTCCAGGAAAAGAAAGGGGTAAAATAAAGGGGGAAGGGCAGGAACTAGGGACAAAAGGAAACGGTAGCAAAGTTAGCAATAAGAAATGAGTGACTATCCAGTCACATAGCTATAACCAAACACTCCCTCCCTTACATACTCAAAAGCAAACAATGAGGTAATAATAACAAGAATGGCCCTCCATAGGCATTAGCTGGTGGGTGGAGTTCCAGGTTGATGAGAGGGAAGCCAATAACTCTCCGTATAGGCTGAGTGGGTCCCCGGGTGTCTCAAGTCTGGACTGAACCCTCAATCCCAGTGCAGGAGAAGCCTCCTGGACTCAGCTGACAGGCAGCCCTTTCAGGTCAAGAAAAACAAAATGGAATGTCTGGTTCTCTGTGGCAGACAGCAACTCAGCAGCTGCGTCCTCACCTGCTGCAGTAACCCAACTCCTTGCAGCCAACACTTTCTCTCCGAACACCTGTCCCTTCTGCCGATCACTCAGACCTATCGGTCATGGTCTGGCTTGGTAACTCCTTCTCTTCCTCCCAAATATAGGATCTGTCCAGGCTCAGGTCACAAGTTCAGGTGGTGTCTGCCACATGAACTTCAAGCATTCAAAAACCATGAGCCAGGCCTCAAAAAATCATGAGATTGGCTTAACAATCATGATTTTATTTAAAAAATTAATATGTTTGGGGATTCCCCCCCCCAATCTAGTTTCTGAGCCTTTAGGGTAAACTCGCCTCACATTTTCAAGCTTTTCACTGCAATCATGAGGGCTAAAAAATTGTTTTCTCACGCAATCCCTTAATTCCAAATATCGGAAGACTCATGGTAAAATATACAAGAGATGACAAAACTGAGGCTCTCTGGGGCCTGCAGTTGGTTTCCCTGCTTGTCAGATGCAGGGGCGGCTCCAGGCCCCAGCACGCCAGGCGCGTGCTTGGGGCGGCATTCCGCAGGGGGCACTCTGCCGGTCGCCGAGAGGGCGGCAGGCAGGGTGCCTTCGGCAGCATGCCTGCGGGAGGTCCGCGGGACCGGCGAGTGGCAGAGCGCCCCCCGCGGCATAACGCCGTGCTTGGGGCAGCGAAATGTCTAGAGCCGCCCCTGGTCAGATGAGCTCTTTTTTCAGCCCCCTCAGGCAGTTTTTGTGGATCAAGCAAAAACTAGGGAGGCAGTTTCATGTTCAGTTCTCCCAGCCTCTGTGCTGCTGTCTGTGGGAACTGCTGGAAGCTGTTTTACTCAAACCCCCAAATGGCAAGGAGGCTATAGGCAGGTAATCTTTCCTGTATAGTGTAATTTTAGGAATATGATAAAGAGTTTTTTAAAATAACATTTTGGGACTGTTTTTGTATGGCAGTACTATCAAACCCAGGTATCTTGGTCACCAAGAGTCCAAATGTACATAGCTCAGAAGGAAAGAAATTATAACTAATGCATTTAAAACATCTCTAAGTCAGAGACCTAAAATATCTTCTCTATGCATAAAAATGTTATGGCTTTAAAGTTCAACATCTTGGGACATTCCATGTTGAGAAGTAAGAGCTACAAATCTCCTCCTCCCAAGGGCATGGATCTCCCATATCTAGTTCTGCAGGATTGTGAGATATTGGCCTTTAAACCTGTCACTGGTTCAGGACTGAAAACTGACCATACTGCACCTCTGGCCAGAGCAATTGTTGGCATGATTACCACCTTTAGGGTAAAAGAGAAAACATTTATCAAACAGGTTGATTTTTTAAAACTGCCCAGAGTTTCTGAGTGTTAGGGTGAGACATAGAATCATAGACTTGTAGAACCCACTCATAACATATGAACTTATAAAGTGGGCCTATGAAACTCCCTTCTCCCTGCCTTATCCATAACAGCCTGAGTTTGGTAGGCTTGAGAAAGGATTGCAAGGCATCTCTTTTCTCCCTGAGGAGTCAGGTCTTGGGTCAGGGCTGCATAGCAGTGCTGTGGGATTTTTGTGAAGATTGTGTGAGGAGGCTGATTAATTGTTGTTATATTCATGTTGTCATTGGGTTATTTAATTTGATCTTGGGTAACTGATGAATAGAGTTAGTTGGAAATTTGGCATCAAACAATTAATTACCCCCCAATGCAATGCAAACCTGAAAAAATTCCAAGAAAAGAGTCACAGAAAGCAACCCCCACTCCCCCACTTCATCTAAATTTTTCATGGGAAAAAAATTTCCTGACCAGCTTCCAACAGATCTCTATTTATTGGTATGTTGTAAAAGATTTTCAGGGACACCCAGAATATTGGATGGGTGCTGTTTTATTGTAGTTTAGCACACACAAAAAACCTACCAACAAAACCAATAATATAGCCACAAATGGAAGCACTTGAATAGATCATCTGATGGAAGAATGATTACAAAGAGAAGAAACAAACCAGCAAAGGAGCTGTACACACTCATTTTTTCTGTAATTGGCCCACTAACACAAGGGAGAAACAAGTTTAAGTACTCATTTAAAATTATTTCATGGAGCAGATAAAAGCCCATTGTAAGCCAAGAGGTGCAGATACCCTTATAATAAGAAACAGGAGTTCATACAAATAAAATGGAGCTGAGCAAGGTAAATCCTTGTAAATTAACATTAAGGATTGTAAAATGAATTTGCTACTTTCCCAGTAGGATAAAAAAAATAAATAACCTCCATTATATTATGAGTGAGTGGTTCAATATCTCAGCTCCTGTCAGAAATCTAACTGAACTATAACAAGCGATGTTAGTGATAAATGGCTAGACATCTTACTTAGAAAGATGAAAGATAATAACTACATCAAACCATGGAATAGGTTTCCAGCAGCATCTCTAGAAATGTTTGACTCTGGTAAATTTGCGGAAGAGATATAAAGATAGAATGGATGACTAGACCAATCTATGTTTTTATAAAGGTGTCCATTCTTGTAGATTTGAGTGCCTCCTGAAAGAACTGAAAACCAAATTCAGGAGTGGCCCAAGATCTAATTTTCCTCCCTTCTTTTCCCGAGGGCAATTGTGTGATATTTTTGCCTTTCCTTATCCTGTTTCTCCTATTTTCTCTCTCTTCAGTTCTTTTTTCCCTTCTCTTCATCTTTCCCTCTTTTGATATTTGTTGGTGGGGCTGGAGGAAAGCCATGCCAAAGATGTGGGTTTTCACTTCATGCTGAGAGCAGTGAGATTTGTGGTGTGTCTGATCTCCTTCGGTAATGAGTCTTGGTCTTACTTTTGAGAAAGCTGTGTTGCTTGCTTTCATGCGCTTCACCCCTGAGACTGACTACTTCAGATAGTTTCTGAAAAAAAACATAGCTGTCAAGGGAGGTCATTACCACAGAGAGGGAAGTATCCTCTAAGAAAGAGGTGGCCAACTTTTTGGCCCGAGGGCCACATCTGGGTATGGAAATTGTATGGCGGGCCATGAATGCTCACAAAATTGGGGGTTGGGGTGCAGGAGTAGGTGAGGGCTCCAGCTGGGGGTGCAGTCTCTGGGGTGGGGCTGAGAATGAGGGGTTGGGGGGTGCAGGAGGGTGCTCCAGGCTGGGACTGAGGGGTTCGGAGGGTGGGAGGGGGATCAGGACTGGGGCAGGGGGTTGGGGCATGGGAGGGGATCAGGGGTGCAGGCTCCGGGTGGCACTTACTTCAAGCAGCTCCCAGAAGCAGCGGCATGTCCCCACTCCAGCTCATACGCAGAGGCGCGGCCAGGTGGCTCTGTGTGTTGCCCTGGCTGCAGGCGCCACCCCACAGCTCCCATTGGCTGTGGTTCCTGGCCAATGGGAGCTGCGGGAGAAGTGCTTGGGGCAGGGGCAATGTGCAGAGCCCCCTGGCTGCCCCTACATGGGAGCTCAAGGACCCGATTAAAATGTTTGGAGGGCTGGATGCGGCCCCTGGGCCCACCCATGCTCTAAGATATATAGGGCCAGTTTCATGGAGGGACTTGAAAAGCAGGACAGCAACTTGGAACTTGACCCAGTAATATATGGGGAGCCAGCATGCAGGGGTGCTGGAACAATTTGTATAGTGGGGGTGCTGAGAGCCATTGAACCAAATTGTAAACCCTGTATATGATGGAAACCACTTCAAGCCAGGGGGCATTGCAGCACCCCCAGCACTCCTAGTTCCAGCACCTATGCCAGCCTGGCACCCCTGTGACTGGTGCCCGTGAGGAGATGGAATGCTGCAAGTGCTGACCGATCTGTCACAGACAGCTAAGAAAGGAACCCAAAACTTAGTAATATGGCCAAAGGATGTCAACTCTACCCGCACCACTCACTTCACCCTACTATCTACTCCAGCTCATTTCAGAGTTCTATAGGAAGTGTAACATCCTTTATCTGAAAATTCCTGTTATCCATAAAAGGGTCGTGTTCCCTGAGGGCTACAGATAAGTGAGTTCAGATAATTGTGGCAGCACCCACTCATCCTCAAAGTCATCCCAGCTAGCTGCTTCCAGCAGAAAGAGCAGCAGGGTTCCTTCCATTACAGAGAGCTGGCTGGCTTCCCCTAGGCCAGCTGGCTCAGCAGCGCATTGGTCTTTATGCACTGAAGTCTGCCTGCAGTGCCCAAAGGCCAGTGCACTAAAGGGCGGCTGAACTGACCAGCCTAGAGGAAGTTGTCTGGCTCCTCAGAATGAAGGAAACTTGAATAGCAGCCTTTGAAGTCTGTGCTTAGGATTGGAAGAACATGAGCACTCGTGGACTTCAGTGGCTGCTGAGCTGGCTGCCCTTATATGAATATTTGGGAGGTCCCACCAGCATTTGGGATAACTGATGTTGTCCTGTATTTGTTTATTGTGTCAAAGACATGAATTGTTATGTGGGGAAGAGAGGCCAGTACTCTGCAAGCCTGGGTGGTAGGCACTGCCTGTTTTTCTTTCTTAGTGAGTGAATTGCCTCTGTTCTGGTAGGGAAGGTTATCATCTGCCAGATCCAGATTTTAAAGTCCAGTCCAGTGGTTTACCGCTTTATTATTAACCTCACCTTCCCCATGGTACCAGAGCTGCCACACCACAAGGTCTGAGCATGCTGACTGGTGCCTTGCTCATTCTGCATGGGCTCAGGCAGAGAAAGGAGAACCCAGTCAAAGCAACACTTCCTTCTTCTGCTTGATCCCCAGCAAAATGGAAGGAAGAGATAAAGGTGCCCCTCTTTTGCTGGAGCCGAGCAGTGGATCAGTTCATAGACTTAAGGTCAGAAGGGACCATTATGATCATCTAGTCTGACCTCCTACACAACGCAGGCCACAGAATCTCACCCACCCACTCCTGTAACAAACCCCTAACCTATGTCTGAGTTACTGCAGTCCTCAAATCGTGGTTTAAAGACCTCAAGGTGCAGAGAATCCTCCAGCAAGTGACCCGTGCCCCACGCTGCAGAGGAAGGCGAAAAACCTCCAGGGCCTCTGCCAATCTGCCCTGGAGGAAAATTCCTTCCCAACCCCAAATATGGCGATCAGTTAAACCCTGAGCATGTGGGCAAGACTCACCAGCCAGCACCCAGGAAAGAATTCTCTGTAGTAACTCAGATCCCACCCCATCTAACATCCCATTACAGACCATTGGGCATATTTACCTGCTAATAATCAAAGATCAATTAATTGCCAAAATTAGGTTATCCCATCATACCATCCCCTCCATAAATTTATCAAGCTTAGTCTTGAAGCCAGATATTTCTTTTGCCCCCACTACTCCCCTTGGAAGGCTGTTCCAAAACTTCACTCCTCTAATGGCTAGAAACCTTTGTCTAATTTCAAGTCTAAACTTCTTAGTGTTCAGTTTATATCTATTTGTTCTTGTGTCCACATTGGTACTAAGCTTAAATAATTCCTCTCCCTCCCTGATATTTATTCCTCTGATATATTTATAAAGAGCAATCATATCACCCCTCAGCCTTCTTTTGGTTAGGCTAAACAAGCCAAGTTCTTTGAGTCTCCTTTCATAAGACAAGTATCAGAGGGGTAGCCATGTTAGTCTGGATCTGTAAAAGCAGCAAAGAGTCCTGTGGCACCTTATAGACTAACAGAAGTTTTGGAGCATGAGCTTTCACGAAAGCTCATGCTCCAAAACTTCTGTTAGTCTATAAGGTGCCACAGGACTCTTTGCTGCTTTCATAAGACAGGTTTTCCATTCCACCTGGCACAAGGGAAAGGATATGGCTTGGCAGGAGCTCGAGATGGACTGAAGAGTAAATTTAGTTCATTTTTTGCCCTCTATCTGGGAGCAATGCTACTTGGGAATTGGCAACAGTCCCTGTAAATTGGTGGAATGATGCAGCATGGGGAGGGGAAGGTTTACAAAGAGTGAATCCAATAATTTCATGGCAACAGACTAATTCCTCAGTTGGCAATTCAGCCCGGTCCCACAAGCCCCACTTTCTCAAAGCAGTATGTAGCCTTTCCCCTGAGTACCTGTGCAAGGGAACAGGGGAAGCTGAGCACATTAACCCTTTGTTTACCAGGAGCCAGGGAATGCTCATCCCATTTTCCCACTCTGTTTCCTCTGACCTTTACTCCACATTAGCTCATTTTGGAAGTGAAATGAAATGTGACATTCTACACTCCTAGTGACCTGGAGCAGAGCAACCCTTGCTCCATGCATGAGGGATGAAAGGACATGGAGAGGTAAATCTGGATTGAATGATGACATAAAAGTGAGCTGTGCTTCCTTTTGAAACTGAATTGGGATAGGTGAGTCCCACTATTATCCCACAGCTGCAAGTCACTAATTGAGTGACCACCCAGACATCTGCAGCTGGTTCTTGCAGAGAGGCAGGTGCAGATGAATGCTTTGGGGCTAGGAGAGAATGCTTTCTGATAGAAACTGACACTCCTACAGAGCCTGGGGAAAACCTGGTATTATCACTGCATAGACAGTCAAACTGAAAAGCGAACTTTCCCTCCCCCTCCCACCCCCCCACCACACACACCCTCTTTTTTTGTATCAGAAATATTTTAACTACACTTAAAAAAGGATTAGTAGCATTTCATTAGATTGGAGTCCTCGCTGTGATGTTGAATCCTCTTGCTGGCGTCATTCTGGTTGTCATGGTTACCGACGAACAAGCTGCTCAGTGCGCCGCATCAGCTATAGGGGGGATTTTATGGAGAAATCAGACAAAAATAGAGAGCAGAAGCAGCTGACATCACCAGGGGAGTGAGAGAAAAAGCAATACTTAGCAAACAAAAGCATTAAGGGATTATGGTATTACATTCACACTCTTCAAAACACGCTCTGAAGGGATGCTACCCTTGGATATTGAAGAAACAAAAAGCTTAGACAATTAACAAGAGAAGAGCCGCTGCAGACACACACAGGAAGCATTTAGAAGACAAATAGTCTCTTTCTCTCAGTTAGGACAGTCCATTTTAAGGACAAAGAGGGTGGGATAGGAGGAGAGGAACTGAGGGGGGAATGCAGCCATATATACATGTGTGCGTATGAGGTGTATACGTAAAGACCCTATATACAATATTTTGAAAATAATAAAAATGAATCCCTCCCAAACAAGCTCCGGAAGGAGCGAACTGACAATTACCCATGTCATTTCTCTTGCAAATCTTTTTCTTTTACAGGGAAAAATAGTAAAATGCAACTTTTCATACAATGTCTCTAGCATTCTCTCTTATGTAATAATCCTACTTCTCTGGAAGAGACAGGTCAGCAACAGCTGCAGGGTCCTGTACAATCAGTGCTCATCTCATAAAAATCGCTAGCTTTCCCTGGGATTTTCCAGCCACAACCTATTAAGCATTTGTCTGTGATGAGTCAGGCTGGGGCAAGAGGCTCCTCCAGAAAGTGCTCAGGCAGATTTGTGATTATTTATGCAGTGCTCCTGTGGATTTTCCAGGCTGAAGAAACTAGAACTTTTTTTTTCATGATTCTATCTTTTTATACAGAAATATATTTTTAGTGGGCTGCCAGTTACAGCTTAATACATTCATTGGCTTTTAGTCTAAACAACTACATTTTTAAAATCAGCCTTAGTTTGAAGTGGCAGGGGCTAAGCACAATGGTTGCCCCCTCCCCCTCCACATTATTTCCTTCTGCTAATGAATTGCCTCTTGCCACCAAGGTAAGGCTGTCATCTATCTGGATTTAGATCTGGAGAGTCATGGCAGTTCAGTTTGGACTAAATTCTTCCCCCCCAAAGTCAATGAACTTGAATAGGATGGGAGGGCAGAAACAGTATGTGGTCTATTTGTGTTAAATTCCGAGCTATAATGTCTTGCAGAAGACCCAACCCAGGGCCAGATTAATGCACAGGCAAACTAGGCACATACCTAGGTCCCAAATTAGTGTGGGGCCCAACCTGATTGGCACAGCAATTCTGTGTGCCAGGTCACAATGTCACTCACTCAGATTTGGCCTGGCCACCTCCTCCATCATGACGGAGGGGCAGCCGGGCCAAACTCAAGTGGAAAGTGCATCAGCCGGCACAGCTCCTCCTCACCACTGCTGTGAGTGAGGAGGAGCTCCTTTACCAGCACTCCTTGGCCCTGCAGGGGCCTGGCCAGCCTCGCTCCACTTCCATCAGCCCATGTCTGCTCTGCTCTGCCTTCAGGACTCACTCAGTGACAGCCTCAAGACCTGCTACAAGTATGTGGCACTGCAGTGAGTGCCTGCATGGAGAAATCGGCCAGAAAGAGGAATGGTGGAGAGCCCAGCTAAGAGCAGACATGAGAAGGCTACTAGTTCAGCAGGAACCAGTCTCTGACTGAGCTGGATAGGAGAGGGTTAACTAAGCAACAGCCATGCAGCAGGAGCCAGATCTGCTTGGATGAGTAGATCATTAGTGCAATTATGCTGGCCAGGACAGGATCAATATAAATGCATCCATACCATGATAGCATCTAGTTACTTGGCCAGTAGGGAAGCCCAGAAGTTTATGTTTGTCTAGGGACAAGTGATGGCATAATCTGGTGCTCGGGCCAATTTGTATTAATCTTTTAGAACAACCACCAGACATTAGATTCTGATCTAAGATCTCCCTTCATTTGTATGCAATGGTCAAGTTCTGCCTTGAGTTACTCTTTTACTATCCCACTGATTTCCCTGGGGTTGTGTGAGTGTTCCTTAGGACAAAATATGGCCCACATTTTTAAGCATCCACTCAATGTTGATGCCCCCTTTTTGGGTGTGCAACCTGCTAGCCTTCAGGTCTGAATTTATAGAGCTAATGAATACCCAGATCTCCAGTTGGCGGGTTACTGGAAACTGCTGGTGCTTAGGCCCAACCTGTCTACAGATGGACACTCAAAAACTGTCTCTGATCTATATCTGCACCGATACACATCACAGGCAAACACACAGCAGGGTAAATAATCCGTGTTAGGTTTTAATGTGTTTAGAGCTGAGCCAGAATTGAATTCTAAGGGGGGAGAGGAGGTAATCTCCAATTACACCAACTAAATAAATGTTTTTTCAGTTCTTCCTTCATGCATTCTGCACGGGCAGGGAAACTTTCACCAGACACAGACAGTATAAAATTGCTTAATACCTCTAATCTTTTACTTATATTACTCCCCATTTTTTGTCCTCCTCGGCCTTAAGGGACTGATTCAGTCACCCTTCCTCAGGTTGAGTAGTGCTTTACTTAATGGAGTCAAGTATCAGAGGGGTAGCCGTGTTAGTCTGGTTCTGTAGAAGCAGCAAAGAATCCTGTGGCACCTTATAGACTAACAGACGTTTTGCAGCATGAGCTTTTAATGGAGTCAATGAGACGACTTCAGAAGAAAGATACCACTCAGCCTAGATACCACCCAACTTGGAAAGAAGAAAGAGCTTGTGGTTAATGTTGTGAACTGGGCTTCTGGGCAGGGGCGGCTCTAGACATTTCGCCGCCCCAAGCATGGCATCATGCCGCGGGGGGCGCTCTGCCGCTCGACGGTCCCGCGGCTCCAGTGGACCTCCCGCAGGCATACCTGCGGAGGGTCCGCTGGTCCCGTGACTTCGGTGGAGCCGCGGGACCAGCGGACCCTCTGCAGGCACGCCTGCGGGAGGCCCACCGGAGCCACGGGACCAGCGGACCCTCCGCAGGCATGCCGCCGAAGGCACCCTTCCTGCTGCCCTCCCGGCGACCGGCAGAGAGCCCCCCGCAGCATGCCGCCCCAAGCACGCGCTTGGCATGCTGGGGCCTGGAGCCGCCCCTGCTTCTGGGGACCTGGATTCAATTCCGGCTCTCACACAGACATCTTGTGTGACCTGGGGCAAGTTACTGAAGAGCCCATCCCCCAAACAAGAATAGTTATACTTCCTACCTCAGGTGCTGTAAGGATAAAAATCAATTAATGATTGTGAAGTGCTCAGATACTACAGCAAGGAGGGCCATGTACATTTCACAGATAGTTCTCCTGAATAAGGATAATAGAACCTGGCCCTGTATCAGTTATTATACCTTAATTTTCTGAAACAAATCCGGTAACTTCCCTTTGAGTAATGCTATATGTAATACATAAGCCTGCTTTTCTTCCCCCTTACAATTTAAGCTTAGTACCAATGTGGACACAAGAACAAATGGATATAAACTGAACACTAGGAAGTTTAGACTTGAAATTAGACAAAGGTTTCTAGCCATTAGAGGAGTGAAGTTTTGGAACAGCCTTCCAAGGGGAGTAGTGGGGGCAAAAGAAATATCTGGCTTCAAGACTATGCTTGATAAATTTATGGAGGGGATGGTATGATGGGATAGCCTAATTTTGGCAATTAATTGATCTTTGATTATCAGCAGGTAAATATGCCCAATGGTCTGTAATGGGATGTTAGATGGGGTGGGATCTGAGTTACTACAGAGAATTCTTTCCTGGGTGCTGGCTGGTGAGTCTTGCCCACATGCTCAGGGTTTATCTGATCGCCATATTTGAGGTCGGAAAGGAATTTTCCTCCAGGGCAGATTGGCAGAGGCCCTGGAGGTTTTTCGCCTTCCTCTGCAGCATGGGGTAAGGGTCTCTTGCTGGAGGATTCTCTGCACCTTGAGGTCTTTAAACCACGATTTGAGGACTTCAGTAACTCAGACATAGGTTAGGGGTTTGTTACAGGAGTGGGTGGGTGAGATTCTGTGGCCTGCGTTGTGTAGGAGGTCAGACTAGATGATCATAATGGTCCCTTCTGACCTTAAGTCTATGAGTCTATGAGATGATCTTGAAGAAGGCCTCCTACTGAAATTGTTGCTAGTTGATATTTCATCATAGATTTAACATTACATAACCCTCATTATATTTGCAAGGCATAAGACCATTATTCATCATTTGTTTACATTGGGATTGATTATGTCAGCCTTACTCAAACTGAGTAGTGCCTTACTGTGTGAGTAATCCCACTGAAGTGAGAGGGATTACCTTTGGAATAAGGTACTATTCCAACAAGGCCCAGATCCTTCAATCATTTAAATGGAAATAATCCCATTGACTTCAATGGAACTACTCATATGGGTAAAACATATGGGTAAATCTTTGCAGGATCAAAGTCCAAGTAAGTAAAGGTAACAGGATCTGGCCAATGTAACTAAAGCCTGTCCCAGGATGCAAACATCAGTTTTGTTTTGTTTTTCCTTTCCAAAAATAACACATAGGAGGTCAGAGTCATATTTTTCTATAGGATAAAAAATGGGGAGTTTGGGTTCTCCCCACTCCTCCCTGAGCTTGTGCCACTCTTCTAGTGTATAAAACACAAACTGTGAACAATGTTATCCACAAAGCACATATTAAAGTGACACTATCAATTTAAATCATGCTTGTGTCCGAAAATGTTTTTCATCCTATTACAAACAACAGCTAGAATCTGCTAGAACTGGATAAGATTAGAGAGGGAAGATCCTTTTCTCTATTTTTCTCAGTTAGTTTACTTTGTGCATTTAACAGGCCTATTATGTATAGTCAGTTTCAGTACTTCCCCTATGGTCCATTTATTAGACCGTTGGTCCTGTTTATTTGGGTCTTTCACACAACAACAAAGGAAAGAAGAACATTTTGAAACTGAAAAATGTGATAGTAAAACCACACACTTCTTCCGAGGGGATTCAGGGGCAGGTATAGTACCTAAAACTTTTAACTTGTTTTAAAAAACTGACTAGTGTTGAAGTTGATAGTGTTCCTTTAAGAGATCACAAACTACCCAAGCTTTGTTTTTCAGTTTACCAGGATGTCGGAAGTACCCCCAGAAGCGTGTTATAGCCTTGCAGCTCAGTGACCTGTGTAGTGCTCTCTCTAAAATATTTATATAAAATATACACTTGAGCACTATAACGGGCCAACTTCTACTTTCCAGTTCACCAGGGTACATTTATTCTTTTCAGTGTTGTAACTCCAGCTTTTCAATTACATACATGTCAATCTGGAGTTTCTTCTTCTGCAAGTGATGTCTCTGATGTGGAGATGGTCAACAGCCAACTTCCATCTTTCACAATCGCAACAATGTTGTAAAATGTCCACTCTCTTTTGGATACCAGTCCCTCTGATGATATTTCTGATGTAACTGTCTCTCTTTCTTCCTCTTCCTGGTTTGCCGGCAATCTTGCCTGATAGTAAGAGTGCTGGAAGCAAGTCCCTCTGCGATCGTTGAGCTATGTGTCCATAAGAATATGTTATTCTCTTATCTAGGGTCTCACGTAATTAGGCTCTTTTTAAATTCATTCTTCTCATCACCTCTTTATTTGTAGGTTTTATGATCCAGCTAATTTTCAACATTCTTCTGTAACACCAAAACTCGAATGCTCTGACCCTGCTCTCAGAGTCCAGCTCTCACATCTATACAGGAGAGTCCATGATGTGTAGCAGTTCAGCAGTCTAACATGGATATGCAGTTTTAACTTTTGACAAGTTGTTGGAAGTCTTTGGAAGCTGTTGAATACATTTTTTGCAAGCGTATTCTTCTCTTGATTGCTTCATCACATCTTCCAACTCATGTTATTAGACTCCTTAAATAGGGGAACCCATTCACTTGTTACACCATTCAACCATCAAGGTATTGGTGTCGCTTACCTTGTTCATCACTACGCTTACTTATATTTTTTGTCTTCCTAATGTTGATTGTCTTTCCATATTTCTTATGCACATTGTTCACAGCAATAAACACGTTCTGAAGTTCTTCCCTAGTTGAAGTGATGCTGTCATAGGTCTCACCCCCACTTAGAGCTGTTGGGTTCCAAAATGGGGACCTGCATTTGGTTTCCCTCTAAACTAAAATCCTAGTTTAGATCTGGTAAAAGCTGCCACCACCCAATAAGGTACGTGTATTGGGACACAGTCCTTCCCCAAAATCCTTGGGGATCCCAAGAGCCCCAAATCCATGGAGTTCTTACACCTAGGAGAAATAAACCATTCCCCCCTGCTTCCTTCCCCCTCCCTTTTCCTAGGAGAGATACCGGAATCCAACTACAGAGGGATGCCTCCCTCCCCCCCTTTCCCTGAGAATCCACCCAAGGAAAGATCAACCAAGTCCAAAGAAAAGAATTTATTAAAGAATAAAAAGAAAGTAACTGTCTCTGTAACCAAGATGGAACAATACACAGGGTCTAAACTTATCAATCTCTGGAGAGAATTCCCCCTCCTTTCTTTCTCAGTAAAAGCAATAACAGTACAGGATTAAAGAAATTCTATAGCAAAACACAGAATTGCAAATACAGAAATAAAAGTATAAGAATACTAGTTCCTTGCTAATACTCACTAGCTTGAATAGAAGAATTTATTGCAGAAACCTGGGAGGACTTGATTAAGATGTCTGGACTCCCTCAACTCCCAAGAGAGACTCTCTAAAAACAAAGAACAGGAAAAAAACACTTCCCTCCACAGGGATTTGAAAATATCTTGTCCCTCATTGGTCCTCTGGTCAGGTGTCCACAGGTACTGCTTGTTAACCCTTTACAGGTAGAAAAAAAACCTTAACCCTTAACTAACTGTTTATGACAGATGCAAACTAGGTCATCGGTGTATCTTATGTTATTGATGTATATGCCCTTGACCTGTATGCCCTGGTTGGTGTCTTCTAAACTTTGCCTTATCATACCTTCTATATATGTGTTGGATAGTTGTGGAGATAGAATGCAAACTTGATGTACACACCTTTTTGATGATGTAATACTCAGATAGTTCATAGTTCGTTCAGATTGCTGCTTTCTGTCCCCAATACAGGCTTTTAATTAATTGCATATCTTGAGAGTCAATATTTTTCAAGACTATGTACCATTTTGTCCTGTTGGATTTTATCAAATCCCTTCTCATAATCCATAGAGCATATTTAAATTTTTCTTCGTATTTCTATCTCACACTCACCTAACATCATCAGGGAAAAGATTGCCTCCCTTGGGCGTATTCCTAGGTAGAAACCAAACTGACTTCTGCTCATTCTTGTCTCAAGATGTTGATGTATTCAACAAAACTTTAAGTGTGTGGCTTATCTGGCTTATGGGTTGTTGTTGTTCACATTCTCTAGCATTATTAATCATTGATATAGGAATAAAGACTGATCTCTTAAAGCAGGGATCGGCAACCTTTGGCATGTGGCCCGCCAGGATAAGCCCCCTAGTGGGCCGGGCTGGTTTGTTTACCTGCCGCGTCTGCAATTTCAGCCGATCACAGATCCCACTGGCCACGGTTCACCGCTCCAGGCCAATGGGGGCTGCAGGAAGCGGTGAGGGCCGAGGAATGTGCTGGTCGCTGCTTCCCACCGCCCGCCAGGGTGCTTACCCTGGCGGGCCGCGGGCCAAAGGTTGCTGATCCCTGTCTTAAAGTCTTCCAGAAGTTCTCCTTGTATGTATCTCCAGGCACTCAGTGGCAGATGTGGAGTAATCTGGAGTTTCACTACTGAAAAGAAAAAATTTACACTGGTGTAACTGAACGCAGAATTTGGCCCATATCTAATTAATTAAATCACCCAAGAAAAGAGGAGATTAGAGAATACAGCACCGATCCTACATCCACAGAGAGTGGTCTTTCCACTTGGTATGGGAAGTTAGTCCACATTTAGCCTTTGTTATAATCAGATGCAACTCTGTTGAAGTTAATGGAGTTGCTCCCACTTGAATTTATTGAATTAGCTCTAATGATTAACTTCATCTCTACCCCTGCCTAGTTCCCCATCCTCTGTGAAATAAATAATTTTCAGCTTAGCTTCTCACTGATAGCAATATGAGTCATGAAGTCATCATACACCACACACTCTGCTTAACCACATGTGTTAGAAGCCTGATAGCAGAGCCTCTGCTATGGAGAAGCTCAAGGATAAGTTAATATAGTCTGAATTGCATCCTTCCCTAGAGATGAGAGTGCTTAGAGGTCAGTGCTAAGATAATCGACAGGGCAGAAAGCAGGAAAGCATCTACTGTGTGTAGATCTTCTGTCCCTGCTGTTATTCTTCCTCCCTTAACGTCAGTGAGCACAAAAAAATAAAATAAAAACCATGTACTCCAAAACTAGAAAAAATAAAACCCCTAAGATTAAGGAAATCTCCCATCTATGTTTTTAAATCAATAGTTGTCACAGCAGGTAACAGCAGCTGTAGGTTTGTAATTGTTCAGTTTTCAAGGGGAAAAAATCTTTTACTTTCACCTGCTTTCTCTCTCTTTAAATACTACTTTGAGTGTGAACTTTTGTTGCCTAGTCCTTATCAGCTCTGCAAGAGACCGTGATTGCCTTGTAGCTGAAAGCCACAGTGACTTTACAACTTAATTGGTTGTTTTAAAGGGGTATGGTATGGATCTTGAAGGATTTAATATATATTAAGAATTGTTTTCCAGTTCAGTGTGAGGACATAAGCACTTCAGACCTTGAATGATTAAAAGAAAAATACACCACACTATTTCTGGAAAAGCCTAATCATTTGAAGTGATGTTGTTATAGAAATTACAGTGAGAAAAAGCAGTGAACAGATTCCTTGCACTTTGTCTCTCTCTCTTCCTCCCTCCAGGGTGACAGATCATAGCTTGTTTACTCATCACAGTAACTCCAAAAAAAGCAAAAGCAAAGAGCCAAAATAAACAGATGAAAAGTGGCAACGCAGCATTTACTCCTCTCATGCAAACGTTCCTAGGGGGAAATCTTAAACCTTTGCAAAATGTTAATAAAATGGGGCAGGAGAAGAGAGGAAAACAAATGAGAGCAAGTGCCCTATGGCATCACTGATGGATTTGTAAGTTATATGATAGGTGAAATTGTGCCTTCAGATGTGTAGGATATTCAGTTCTCTTCAGTGAGTGGTATGAGCATGCTCAGCCCAGGGTAGAACTCAGCCCTAAGTGTTCACTTCCTGAAGAATTACACCCCACCCAATTTAAGCAATTGAAACATCCCATATTGCCCCCAAGACCAACTGTTAGCTGAGACAAGCTTAACAGCACTCCGAATCACCTGGTCTGCAGAAGCTGCCTTACGACTCACCTAGCAGAACTGCTACATTTGTACCATGAGCTTCTCATATGAATCTCAGCTGCAGTAATGTGTCCTGCACATACCAGGGAGTTGTGGTGCTGGCTGTAGTGGGGCAGTTGTCCCACTCCAGGAAGAGGAAGGGTTAAAGCAGTCTGCACAGAACCCTCCAATTAGACGAGGGCTCACTAAGCGAGCCAATCAGGAGATGGCTTGTTGCAGCAGCCAATCAGGGCTAGCAGGGGCCATATATAAAGGGCTGATCAACAGAGCAGAGGGCAGTCTCTCCCTGGCCTGCTAGGGAGAAGGATTGGTTATCTAGGAGCACTATGACTAGAGCAGTGCTGGGCAGGGTAGCAAGCAGAAGGAGTTTCTAGCTGACCACTGCCAGACTGAGGCCCTGGAGGAAGGGCAAATATGGTGCTAGGGCTGTCCCCACTGGCCCCAAAAGAGGTGGCCAGCACAAACTGCGGTTTGCTCCTAGGGCAAGGGACTACACTAGTGACTGCAGCAGGCCATTGAGGCGAGTGTCTGGACTATAGACTGCCGGTTCCCCTGAAGAGGGGGGTGGGGAAGACAGCGGAATGGGGCCCAGAAGAGGATACCACGGTCCAGGGAGCGAGCCAGGTCACAGAGTGGTGGAGGATAGCAAAGCAGGGGTAACGACGAGCGAGACACCACTGGAGGAAGGTGCCCTGAAGTAGGACATGAGTTAATTCCAGAACAGCCAGCAGGAGGCGCCATGATGGTGAGTCTTGCTCTGTCACAGTGGCACTCTATCTGGTTTGCCCCTGACTGCTAAAAGCAGTGTGGTCCCCAGCACTATCAGACAGGTGGTATGCAGCACCAAATATGCCCTTCAGTTCTATTTCATTCAATGGCAACATAAGAAGGGAGAAATAGCAGAAAGTGGTGCAAGGCAGCACTGAGCATAGCTTTAGCAAGATCAGCAACAAACTTCTTTTGAAATAAATGTCTGTTTAGGAAGACAGCTGGTGCTTGTTTTGTGCTAGCTTGGTCCCAATAGGAGGCGCTCTGTGGGGAAGCCTTTCAGAGGAGTGTCTTATATCATTATGTTATGTATTGTTTGTATTGCTGTAGCACCTAGGAGCTCCAGGTATGCACCACTGGACACCAGGTAGTGAACAGGTTCATTTTAGAAATCCCTTTGAAGTATATTTCTTCTTTAAATAGTAAATGGGATGAGAATCCTAACTTCTTAAATCAATTAATTTCACTTATCTGAAGGGGGTGAGAGCCATATAAATAGATTGAATTTTAAACACACACACAGGCACGCACACATGTTAGCAGTGTACAGTTTTTAATAGACCAGCTCAGAGTCTGGATAATACATAACAGAGCAAAAAAAATCTAGAGTTAAAACTTTTCATGGAAGACATAAGGACTCTTCTGTGTAATACAAGAACCACCAGCTGAACTATAATCTATAGAAGAACAAGTGCTTCCACTCAGAATCAGACATTGAATTATTTGACTCCTTTTCTGGCACATTACTGCAGGATATAGAACTGTAATTTTAGGAGGTGGAGATCTGGATTTTTACAAGAGAGAGACCGATTTTACTTGAGTCAAAAGCATCCTCTTGATGCTACATTGCCAAACTAAAACCAGAGAATGAATTTTACAACCTCAGCCAGAGAAGAAATGAAATGGGAGAAGAGATGAGACTTGAAGTTTCAAGCAGAATACTATTAAAACTCAAAGAGCTTTCATCAGATCTGAAAGGATCCTCTAATTTGTCCACCTTCCCCTGGGCTGCATAAAGGCAACAATAAAACTTAAGAAGAGCCAGATCCTACTTTCCTGTGGATATTTGCAGGATCTGCAACTACAGCCAGGGCTATTTGTCCTTAAAACGGAACTACAAAATTATTTACGATGGTGTATTCAAATGTTTAGTTGTTCAGCTTGTAAAAATGTTAAGTTACAATTTCAACACTAGATGGCTGCATTTCTTATTACACACTCATCCTCTGCTAAAGCTGGGTAAATACCGGGGGAGGGGGGAGTATTTGCGAATACTCTGAATAAAGTTTTCTGTGGTGGGGGCTGGGCTTACTGGTGGTGACGCCCAGTGGTTTGGTTGCTGGGTCTCCACTTCCCCTATCTTCCGTGTCTCTCACCAGCAACCACTCCAACACTGTGATGGCCCTCCTCTTGGTAAGCCGTGACTTGGCCCACAGGTCAGGTCACAAATTTAGTTCACCCTCTTCTGGGAAAATAGAGTCCAAAGAAATAAAGAAAGTTCAATGTCCTCACAACAGGGAGGGCCTTAAATCTACCTCCTGGTCCCTGTAGGTGGCTCACCCTTGACTCAAGTCTTTCAGCATTTCTACCCTTCTTCCATGGCTGGGCAGCCTAGTAGCTAGATCAGTCTGTAAGGCCACAGGGCCCTCCCTGTCTAACAGGTTCCCAGCCCAGGGCCCTGTGTAGATCAACCCTAAACAAAGGAGATGGGGTCTCCCTCCCAATGGGGAGGTAAGATCCACTTCCCTGGGCTAATTCCTACACTTCTCTTCACTTTGGCGCGTGGCCCTACTAGTTCAGTTGCCCTGAGTGCTGGGGCTTATTTGCAACCTCCCCTTGGAAGGGGTCCCCTTCCTTGCCTCAAGTGGCTGCGCTGGCTGGCCGGTCACTGATCTGTCCCTTCAGGCAGACAGGGTGCTCCTGCGTCCTTGACAGTCAGCTCCCAACTGAGCCAAGCTCCCTTCTTTTCTCGCCTGTCCAGGACTGGCATTTGCTTCAGGTATAGTGGGATGGGGCTGGTGGAACCCAAAGGTTTTCTTTGACCCCTGCGGTGCCAGGTGGCAGTTTTTCTGTTTTGTCACAACCCTCTTTTTACTTCTTTTCATGGAATAGACTCAAGTAATTATGACTATTCTCAAACAATTTACAAATACAAAAAAGGACTTTTGTTTATAGACTCATAGAAATATAGGGCTGGAAGGGACCTAGAGAGGTCATCTAGTCTAGCACCCAGCACTGTCACAGGACCAAATAAACCTAGGCCATCCCTCACAGGTATCTGTCCAACCTTTAAAACTCCAGTGATAGGGATTCCACAATCTCCCTAGAAGCATATTCCAAGGCTTAAATATTCTTATAGTTGGAAAGTTTTTCCTAATATCTAATTAAGTCTTCCTTGCTGAAGATTAAGTGCATTTTTAGTAAAAGTCACGGACTGGTCATGGGCAATAAACAAAAATTCACAGAAACAGTGACCTGTCCCTAACTTTTACTAAAAATGTCCATGACAAATGGGGAAGGAGGAGAGTCCAGCACCCTGCTCTGCTGTGGCTGGGAGCTCCAGGGGATTCCCCCTCCCTTCCTGCAGGGACTGGGGAGTTCCAAGGGATTCCCTCCACTCGTGGGGACTGGGATGCTGCGGTGGGGGAACTTCAGGGGATTCTCCCCCACACCCGCAGGAAATTCTGTGCCAAAAAATAAAAAATTCTGTGCACAATATTTTAAAATTCTGCAAATGTTATTTGTTAATAAATAAATGTTGGCTCCACCATGGCAGTGGGGACCACAGGCTACTGGCTGCATTGAGATGGGAGATCACCCTGAAGCCCCCACGTGCCCGGTACAGGGACTTGGCAGTGAGGCTGCATCTGACCCTGACACAGTGCAAGGGCTGGGCCTGCCCCAGAAACACCCCGGGCCCCTGCCCCTCTGTGCCAGGTGCATCAGGTATGGGTGAGCAAGCTCAGCCAAGCAGGATACACGTGTGGAGGGGCTTAGTGTGGGGGGATCCAGGTATGGGGTGCGATGTTTCTGTGTGGGGCAATCTGGGTGCAGGCAGCTCAGTGGGAGATCTGGATGCACAAGGGCTCATTGGGGGGGGTTACGGGCTCAGGGGCAATGGGACTCTGCACGGGATCCAGGTGAAGGTGGTTGGGGCTCAGCAGAGTGGGTCTGGGTGTGGGGAGATGGGACTTAGTGGGGGGGTCTGGGTGCCACAGGAGTGGAGCCTGATGGGGTGGGGGTCCAAGTGCAGCTGGTTGGGGATCAGTGGGAGGGAAATCTAGGTGTGGGGGGGCTCAGAGGGGTCCAGATGTAGGGGGGTAGGGCACGTCAGGGTGAGGGTTCAGTGGGCCTGCTTAACAGGGGAGCCCCAGCTGCTGCTGAGGGGACACTGAGTGCCGGTCTCCCACTTCTCCCTGCGATTCCTCTATCCCCTTTTCTTCTCCATCCCCCTCCTTCATTCCCATTCCACTCCCCCTGCCCTATTCCAACCCCTTCCTTCCCCACTAACTCTTCCCCTCACTCCCTTCCCTCATTTCCACCACTCCCCCTTACCTAGCCCCACCACAGGCACTCACTGTTGCACAGAAAACAGGAAGGCTCCCAGCACACAGAAGGGGAGCACAACAGGCACTAGGACCCAGGAGGTGGTATTTAGCTGCAGAGTCAGCTGAGCCAAGATGCAGCCTCCTTCAGCTGGCCAGCTCTGCTCTTGCAGAAATGAGGGGGGGGGGCAGTGACACATAACCCCATGTGTCCCCCTATGACTTGCCTCTGTTTGGAGGGGGCAATCCCCTCCAAAACTGCACCCTTGGTTGCCCCCCACCCCACATGGCTTCCCTGACGTTTTCTGCAGAGAAACACCAAAAATTTGGGGTGGGGGCATTTTCTGCCAAGGCGCACTCATGCAGAATCCCCTCCCTCCCCCCGAAGTATCTAGGTGCTTACAAATTGATTGTTTCATAATTTGTTCCAGTATCTCTTCAGCTATCAAAGTTGGGCTGACTGCTTTGTAATTGTTGGGGTCCCCTTTTTAAAGATAGGTGCTATGTTTGCCTTTCTCCAGTCCTCTAGGACCTCACCCATCCTCCATGAGTTCTCGAAGATAATTGCCAGGGGTTCCAAGAATGATTCCTTAAGTATTCTAGGATGAATTTCATCAGGTCCTGGAATACAGCTATCTTGTCCAAATATTCTTTAACCTGCAATCTTTCCCTCCGGTTGTTAATATTGTGTTAAATATCTGGTCATAATTTACCTTTTTAGTGAAGACTTAAGTGAAGTAGGCATTAATCACCTTAGCTTTCTAGATGCCATCCATTATCGGGTCTCCTTCCCCGTTAAGTAGAGGACCTACACTTTCCTTCATCTTTCTCTTGCTCCTAATGTATTTATAGAACCTTTTATGTTCCTTGCTAGCTGTAACTCATTTTGTGGCTCATTGTTTCTGATTTCATCCCTACATGCTTGTGCTACTCTTTTATACTCACCCTTAGCCATTTTTCCACTTTTCTATTTTTTGTATAATTCCTTTTTGATTTTCACATCATTAAACATCTCCTGATTGACCCATATTGGCCTTTTACTATTCTTTCTGATGCTTAGGTCATCCAGTAAAGACTACAAGTGACTCAGGGCTAATTTCTTCTGTCCCCCTCCATGTTGTGAGCAGTGTCACCCATGAGGATCAGCTCCACATCAGCAGAGCTCCTTCTCCTCAGCAGCCAGTATTAGCTACAACCAATGGCAACTCCGGTTAGTGTTTGCAGGAGGTTGGATACCTCTCACCCAGCTAAGGCACAACTATGAGGCCAAGAATGAATATGGCAGGGAGGGGGAGGGGGGAAGAGGTGTAGAAATCTTAAATGATGCTAGATTATTCTAGATAACATTTTCCTACAGCCAAGTTTTTATGATTTGGCGCTTTGAATGTTCAGTATATTACTGAAATAAAAATGTGATAACACCAGGTTTGGGCACATTAAGATGAATTTGGGTCTACATTGAAGGACACTCCTCCTAATGAGAGATAGCTGAGAAGTACTGGGGAGGCCATTAGTGAATCCCAGAAACAAGTCAGACAGAAAAATCCACTGCTGAGTGAAGATGAGCAATTTTTATAGATTCCGAACTCTAGGTGCATTTCTGTGGTGACAGATAGACAAGCAGGTAGATGTTTCAGTGACTCCAGGGCTCTCTTCTCACATTTCCATCTAGTCTCTCTCAAGGTGGTGATTTTGTATGTTTTCTACAGCTTTCTCTTTTTGTTATTGCATTCAGTCTTTTACCAGGTAATATCAACAGTGAATGCACGTACACTCTCCACAAAAGCACCAATAAATCCTACTTTGAAAATGCACTGGCAATAGTCTGAAAGCAGAGGATTTAACTTACATGCACTGCAATGAGGATTCATTGCTAATGGGGGAAGGGAAGAAACATATGTCTGAAAAAGTTTTAGAAATGGCTACCCAGTGTTCTGTCTCTGGTGTATGCTTAGGCAACATAAGCCACCTGGGGTTTATAAATGTCATACTTATAAATTTGACACTGGCAATACATATACCCTTGGCATCCAGGTGAAAACCGTTAACACAGAGAGCACCGAAACACCTTTTTCTCCTGGTGTGCATTTTTTAAAAAACAAATTGTTAGTCAATATTACTATTTTAACATGTTAAACTCTCATAATTCTTTGCATATTAGCTCTTCTCCCAGAATCCTTGCAATATTAGCAAAAAGTGTGTCTGAATTCTAAGGCCTCAGCGTATTTGTTCTTAGCCTGAACCTTGTGGGGTCAGTGTTCAAGAATGTATATACTTAAGTATTGGGCTGTACATAATTATCCTCAGCCCCTCTCAGTCTGTGGGAGTTCACATGTCCAGGAAAAAGACCCCTTGAAACTAACGAAAGAGGTCAATAGAAGTATGTTATAATAAACAAGATTGGATAATTGATAAGAGGTGCTTATGTTCCAATTATGTTCAGTGATTGATAAGAGGTATCTGTTCTTGCACATGGTTTCTGTAATGAATGAAATAGTGACTGTAGAGGGGCTGGCCGGGGCTCGACCCTCTCCGGGGTGGCGAGGAGCCACACCGGCTCACTACACACAGCTGAGCTGTGGGGAATTAGTCTGGCCACAGGAGTCTTTCCTGGCGGCCCTTGCGGAGGCAGAAATAAGTACAGTTATGCTGGTGCCCTAGGTCAGGGCGGGCACCAATGACTCAGGCCCTCAGGCAAGGACTAAGCAATAATGCTATAGCAATAGTAAGCCCCGGCCCTAGATCAGGGCGGGGCAATAATAAGTCAGGAGCTCAGGCCCTCAGGCAGGGCTGAGCAATAACAGTAGGCCCAAGCTCCAAAAGGCCTGGGAGAGGAGGAGACGGCCACCCACGAGCTGGGTGGCAGGGGGGACGCAGGCCCTCCCACTCCCCTGCGTCCCAGCCGGGGGCTCTAGCAGCGGCAAAGGCTCACTGCTGTGTCAGTGGGGATCCTGGCTGCAACACACTGACATGGGTTCTGGCAGTGCTGCAGCCAGACTAGGGTCGGCTGCCCCCGGGCTACTTCCTGACTCCCCCTCTTGTGGTACCTGAGTCACGGGGGTGTCCTCTGTGGTGGTCCAGCACCATGGGTTCCTCAGAGTAGTGGTCAAGCGGCTGGCCCAGCAGCTCCTCCGGGTAGCAGGTCCAGGGCAAGTCGGGCCAGTCCTAGCGGACACTTTGGGCCATGGAGGTTTCCCAGTCGTGGGCTAGGCTGGAGGCATCTGGCCCCCCCAGTGGCTGGCCTTCTAGTGAGCTCAGAGGTGAGTCTTTATACTTCCAGGTCGCCACCTGACCCTCTGAGGGGCGGGCTCAGAGCTCCCTAGCTCCGCCCACCCTGGCCTCCAGATGGGCTCCTCCCTCTCCAGGGCGGCGGGGAGCCACCCCGCCTCACTACAGTGACCCACTGAAAGATGTTTTTAACTCATTAGCAACTGCCTGTTATCACAGATGGCAATAATAAAAACTGGATTAGAAATCCTGTTATTTTATCACTCAAGTAAACTGAAATAACCTTAAAAGAAAATCCATAAATAAAATTAGATATTGCAAACAGTACACATCCTGGAAAAGGAATTTTTCCCTCCAAAAAGGAATTTTTGTCACTGAGAATGAACTCTGCCAACATTCCACCAGTTACAGAGAGAGGAAATGGGGGCCAGCTCTGTATTACACAGAGTGGTATAGTATGTTTTCTTTCTGTATTCTGAATAGTGCTGTATTTGTCTTTGATTGATAATCTTTAATTAAATAATTCCATCTGATCCTGTCATTTTGACAATCTCGCGTTGTTATTGTTATTAAATTCAAACATGCAACAAGATGCATTCAACACAAATAATCACTCATTCCAGACAAGAAATGTCTTCGGAGTCATCCACCAAAACAGCAAAATATTTATTTGGCTTTGCTTCATTTGTTGTGCATCAGTAATACACTGTGTTCTGGACTGCATGCACCCTCTTTTGTAATTCTATAGAAATACATAGCACTATACAGCACAGAATTCATTCCAAACAAGAGTACTATCAACCCATTTAATCAAATCGAATATCTTTCTAAAATTGCCTGTGCTCTGATTTGCCTAACTGTTGCTCTACATTAGCTTGAGGCTTTTCTTTCAATGCATCCAATTGCCCAATTGATTCTAAACATGGTACCAAAAATAGCAAATCTGGGAGTGGGGGTTAAAAGTGCATAATATAAGAACATAAGAGGGTTTAACAGCTTCCATGTTATATTATCTTGAGCTGCCCAGGGCTCTGACCAGGGTCAGGGCAGCCTCAATCACAGGTGTGAAAAACTACTGAACTCCCTCACTTGATCTTGCTTATAATGCAGCAATAGGCTGTGTCCCTTTTTAAACTCAAATCTATAGAGCTTCGGTGCCAGTAATGTAGTACTGACAGCTAGGTTAGATAACTCACTGCTCCAGAAATAATAATTGTAAAGAGTCAGACCGTAGACTCTCATGAGAGGTGGAATCCTGAAGGAGAGGAAAATGTAAAAGTTACAAGTCTTCTGTGGATTATAACTGGAGATAGGGGGAACCTCTGTGGATGAATCAGGGGAATTAGCCCCAAACTCCATGGATTCCTCAAGATCTGCTGGAGGCACAAATCTGTCCACATAAGAGATCCAGGGCTCCTATATCGGTCCTCAGGCTCCCTACTGCTCACCCCATCTTTTTGAAAGACTGGCTCCATCATAGCCATGCTGTCAGGACTCCACAACCTTCAGCTCCCTCTGGAATCATAAGGTAAGTGGGGAAAGAGGCCCTATGGCAGTGAGTTTCTCCAGGAAAGTTAATGTATTGTTATGGCAAGGGGGCAACAGCTGGTGCTGTTACTGTCTCATAAGTTCTTTTTCTTAGGGTATGTCTACACTACAAGAGTAGTTTGAATCAACTTAAGTCGAATTTGTAGAATCGACCTTACAAAGTCGAATTTGTGTGTCCACAGTAAGGACACTAATTCGACTTTGTGAGTCCACACTAACGGGGCAAGCGTCGAAATTGGAAGCGGTGCACTGTGGGAAGCTATCCCACAGTTCCCGCACTCCCCGCTGCCCATTGGAATTCTGGGATTTCCCCCCAATGCATGCTGGGGGGAAAACTGTGTCGAGGGTGGTCTTGGGTAACTGTCAGCATTCCACCGTCACTCCCGCCGGCGGGAAATCAGTTCGTGCACTTTTCCTGTTAGTGACAGCGCGGACGCCACAGCACTCCACTGCGATCATGGAGCCCGCTGCGATCATCGCTGCACTTATGGCCGTTGTCAACTCCTCGCACCTTATCGTACACCTCTTCAACAGTCAGATGCTGAGAAATCGGGCGAGGAGGCTCCGGCAGCGCGGTGAGGACATGAAGTCTCAGAGTGGCACAGACCTCTCAGAAAACACGGTACGCCGCGCCGTGGAGATCATGGTGGCAATGGGTCATGTTCATGCTATGGGATGGTGATTTTGGTCCCGGGAAACAAGCACGGACTGGTGGGACCGCATAGTGCTGCAGGTCTGGGATGAATCACAGTGGCTGCGAAACGTCCGCATGCGTAAGGGCACTTTCCTTGAACTGTGTGACTTGCTGTCCCCTGCCCTGAAGCGCAAGGACACCCGCATGCGATCAGCCCTGAGTGTGCAGAAGCGAGTGGCCATAGCCCTCTGGAAACTTGCCACGCCAGACAGCTATCGGTCAGTAGCGAACCACTTTGGCATGGGCAAATCTACCGTGGGGGTTGCTGTGATGCAAGTAGCCAACGCAATCGTTGAGCTCCTGCTCTCGAAGGTAGTGACCCTGGGAAACGTCCAGGTCGTCACAGATGGCTTCGCCGCGATGGGATTCCCAAACTGCGGTGGGGCTATAGATGGGACTCACATCCCTATCCTGGGACCAGCCCACCAGGCCAGCCAGTATATTAACCGAAAGGGCTACTTTTCAATGGTGCTGCAAGCACTGGTGGACCATAGGGGACGCTTTACCAACATCAACGTCGGGTGGCCGTGCAAGGTTCATGGCGCGCGTGTTTTCAGGAACTCTGGTCTGTTTAGACGCCTGCAGGAAGGTAGTTTCTTCCCGGACCACAAAATAACTGTTGGGGATATGGAGATGCCTATAGTGATCCTCGGGGACCCAGCCTACCCGCTAATGCCCTGGCTCATGAAGCCCTATACAGGCGCCTTGAACAGCGACAAGGAACTCTTCAACTACCGGCTGAGCAAGTGCAGAATGGTGGTGGAGTGTGCTTTCGGACGTCTCAAGGGGAGATGGTGAAGCTTACTGACTCGCTCGGATCTCAGCGAAACCAATATCCCCATTGTTATTGCTGCTTGCTGTGTGCTCCACAATCTCTGTGAGAGCAAGGGGGAGACCTTTATGGCGGGATGGGAGGTTGAGGCAAATCACCTGGCTGCTGATTACGCTCAGCCAGACACCCGTGCAATTAGAAGAGCCCAGCAGGAAGCGCTGTGCATCCGGGAGGCTTTGAAAGATAGATTCCTCAGGTTGCAGGGTAACCTGTGACTGTTCAGGTTCTTTACAGAGAAGCTGAACCTGCCCCTCTTTCAGTTAATGTTGACTTTCTTTTGCGGTTACATAGCCCGTTCACATTTCCCCCCTTCCAACACATGTTTAAAAATAAAGTTAATGGAATATTGTTAATTAACAACGTTTTCTTTACTAATGAATTCGCGTTAAAGGGTTGAAACAGGGATGCAGACTGTGGTGGGTAGGGTGTGCAGTGATGTGCAGTGATGTACAGACCGCTCCTGCCCCTAGAGCGGTTTGCACTGCCGGACTGGTTGTTTCAACGAAGCCTGCCATCCCTCCTTTTCGGGACTCTGTGTGCGGGGGCTATGTGGCCTTGTGGTGGGGGAGGACTGGGGGGAGGACGTTTACAGGTGGGTGTGAAGGAAGGGGTGAGGGGTGCAGGCTCTGGGCTGGGGGTGGGGGCGTAGGAAGGGGTGAGGGGTGTGTGGGAAGGGGGAGGAGGTTAGGGGGATGAGGGCTCTGGCTGGGGCTGAGGGTTTGGGGCATTGGAGAGGCTCAGTGCTATGGTGGAAGGGCAGGGTAAGGGCAGCCTGCCTTGCCATTTGTGTATGGCAGGCGCTAGGACTCTGGGGCACCAGACAGCATTTCTGCGGGGAGCCGCTCTACTGTCAGGCAGGTACGCAGCGCGGCGGGGCGGGGGGAGACCTGTGGGGGCCAGGGCCCAATCCAGGCAGGGCCGGGGGAGAGACCCAGCTCCAAATATAGCTGGAGCAGGGCACCTGCCGCCTATGCACAGAATATGAAAAACACCTCCCAGACTGACCAGGGTGCCTAGTGACTGCACTATGTGTGTGTGACCTGCTGTAGATCCTGCCCCCGTGTCTGTTCCCAGGTAATGGTGACCGTCCTATGCAATTACCAAACCCCTCCCCCCCTTCACACAAAGTCTTCTGTAAAGAAACATGACGGAAACAGTAATGAACAGCAAACTATTTTTAATAATCAACTACACAGTGAGGGGACGAAACTGGGATTTGGGCTTGGGTGATCCAGGAAGGGAAGGACTTCTCAAAATTTAGCGAATGAGAGCTTTTTGGTACTTGAGCACTCTGCTGGGGTGGAGTGACAGTTTTCACGGCCCCTGGCGCACCTCCTTCCTGTTATTTTGGGTGAGGGGGGTATGGGACTTTGTGGCGGGAGAGGGCGGTTGCAGATACAGTTCAGGGGGGCTCTCTGCTCCTGCCTGCGGTCCTGCAGAACATCCACAAGGGCCTGAGCGTGTCCGTTTGCTCCCTCATTAGTCCAAGCAGCGTTTGAGTCGCCTGCTGGTCCTCCAGACGTCATCTGTCCTCCCGTTCGCTGTGTGAGCGCTGCTGCTGAGAGAGGGTCTCCCTCCACTGGCTCTGCTGGGCCGCCTCGGCTCTGGAGCAGGCCATCAGTTCAGCGAACATCTCGTCCCGAGTCTTTTTCTTGCGCCGCCTGATCTGCGCCAGCCTCTGTGAGGGGCATGCTGGAGCAGGTTGGGATACAGTTGCAGCTGTGTGATGGGAAAAAGGGATTGACTTCCTTATAAAGATACAGTTTTGCAAAGAAGAAACATAGTCTAGTCAGTCTCTGTGAACAAGACCATGCACAGCACTCACTCAGGGAAAGTTCGAATTTTCAGAATTCGCTTTCATTGCCTGGGGGATTGCACTGCAGATCAGACAAGCGGGGCAGGACAGCAGAATCCGTGGAGCAGCCAGGCATGGTAAGCCAAAAACTTTTGGCTGCTTAAAAGTCAATGTATACCACTGTCTTCTTGCTACAGGCAATCCTGAAAGCATAAACTCTGCCCCTGTTGCACCCCCTCGCGTCTGTTCCCTGGGAAAGATCCCTATATGCTGCCACTCTGCAGCCTCCACCGTGGCTGTAAAGTGACGCTCATTGTTATGCAAAGGAACAGTGAAGCACTCCCAATACTAATAGTACACAAATTACTGTAATTAAATGCAGGAGTCTCCGAGCGAGATCACCCTGAGGAGGATCACTGAGGCAGATAGAGAGCGCATGCTGCGTGAAAGCCAGCACAAACCAGGGGCCTATGCTGCCATGCTCGTGGAGGCAATGCTCCCGGAGTACCTGATGATAGCCTGGCGCGGAAAAGTGTGCTACCACGGAGCACCCAATAAGGCAGCTCTCCCCAGGAACCTCATGCGGAGGCTTTTCGATTACCTGCAGGAGAGCTTCTCGGAAATCTCCCAAGAGGATTTCTGTTCCATCCCCATATATATTGACCTTCTTTTCAACTAGTAACTATTCCTGCTCCATTAAAAATAAATATTAACATGTTTAAAGCACTTACAGACTGATCCTTCCCTTGATTCAGGGTCCGGGGTAACGGCTGGGGAGGGTTGGTAGGGGATCTCAGTGAGGGTGATGAAGAGATCCTGGCTGTCGGGGAAATCAGCGTTGTAAGTGCTGTCGACTGCCTCGTCCTCCTCATCTTCCCCGTCCGCGAACATCTCCGAGGAACAGTCCGTCGACAGTATCCCATCCTCAGAGTCCACAGTCACTGGTGGGGCAGAGGTGGCAGACCCACCGAGAATGGCATGCAGTGCCTCGTAGAACCGGCATGTCTGGGGCTGGGCTCCAGAGCGTCCGTTTGCCGCTCTGATTTTTTGGTAGCCTTGTCTCAGCTCCTTGACTTTCACGCGGCACTGCCTTGTATCCCAGCTGTATCCTCTGAGTGCCATGGCTTTGGAGACCTTCTCGTAGGTCTTTGCATTCCGTTTCTTGGAGCGCAGCTCCGAAAACACAGACTCATCGCCCCACACAGCAATGAGATCCAAGACTTCCTGGTCAGTCCATGCTGGGGCCCTCTTTCTAGTCTGAGATTCCCTGGACTCCTCTGCTGGAGAGCTCTGCATCGTTGCCAGTGCTGCTGAGCTTGCCATGACGTCCACACAGGAAATGAGATTCAAACTGGCCAGACAGGAAAAGGAATTCAAATTTCCCCGGGACTTTTCCTGTGTGGCTGGTCAGAGCATCCAAGCTCGGACTGCTGTCCAGAGCGTCAACAGAATGGTGCTCTGTGGGATAGCTCCCGGAGCTACTAAGGTCGATTTGCATCCACACCTAGCCTAATTCGACATAGCCATGTCGAATTTAGCGCTACTCCCATCGTCAGGGAGGAGTACAGAAGTCGAACTAAAGAGCCCTCTATGTCGAATTAAATAGCTTCGTGGTGTGGACGGGTGCACGGTTAATTCAAATTAACGCTGCTAAATTCGAATTAAAGTCCTAGTGTGGACCAGGCCTTAGTGTGCAAGCACAATTTAATTTTTGAAGAAATGCTGCATTGTTCTTTGTCTTCTGAGGCACTGGCCTTTGGGGGGAGCTGTTGCAAGCAGCGGTAGAGTTTACTCTTGCCTTCTCTCTAACTAGAGTCAATCAACCTGCCAGGCACTGAAATCTACTCCTGCTCAGCAAAGGATTGACAATATGTCTTGGCTGCATGTCTGAGGCCTTGTTTACATTACCAGGGTAAGTCGACCTAAGTTACGCTACTTACTCCAGCTATGTGAATAACGTAGCTGGAGTCGACATAGCTGAGGTAGACTTACTGTGGTGTTTAAACAATGCTGCATCGATGGGAGACGCTCTCCTATCAACTTACCTTAATGTTGTCGTTCTGATGGAGTACCGGAGTCGACTGGAGAGTGCTCTGTGGTCGATTTAGCGAGTCTTCACTAGACCTGCTAAATTGACCCATGCTGCATCGATCGCAGCAGCATAGCTCCCTGGTAAGTGTAGACATGGCCTGAATGTTCACTTTAGTAGGAGGGGGATGTGACCTCAGGTCCATCTTTAATCCTGACCTGCTGGCACCCCATGTACAAGTCTCTGTTGTTCCATGGACAGTGCTATGCAAATAGCCCAGACCTCCTTCAGCTCAAGAAAGGGAAGGTCCAATTGCTGAGTCCCCTCTGTGCAGATCTAGTTGGTGCATGTCACGGAGTCACCGGGCGATGCTCTGGAACTGCTCCCCACAAAGCCAGGCAGGACTTTTGGGAGCCTCCTCTCCCTTGGAGCAGACTACCTTTAGGGCAGGAAGCTCACACGTAGCATTCAGCATGTGCCCCTCTGTGTGCTTCCCACAGGGAGTCCACCCCGGCGGGGTCCTGGGGAAGCCAGAGGGTCCTGCACCCCCACCTTGCAGTCAGATGTGACTCTCAGCCAGCCAGTAAAACAGAGGTTTATTTAGATGACAGGAACACAGTCCACAACAGGTCTTGCCGGTACGGACAACAAGACCCCCCTTAGTTAGGTCGATCTGGGGCCCCAGAGAGGCCACTGCCCCGCTGGGAGGCCCGAGCCTCCTCGGGGCTCCCCTCCATCTTCCAGCCAGCTTCCAAAACTCCCCAATCTCCTCCAGCCCCTCCTCTCTGGGCTGTCTCTTTCCTGGGCCAGGAGGTCACCTGATCTCTTTGTTCTCTAACACCTTTAGCATCCCCTTGCAGGCGGGGAAGGGCCTGACCATTAGTTGCTAGGCGACAGAGGGTTGGCCAGAGCTGAGGCCCCCCCACAGTATTCAGAGGGAACATTAAAACCAGTCCCAGTTCGTCACAGTGCAAACAGGCCCCAACTTCTGCAACACTACCAGTTTGTGGTAGTTTAACTATTGAATGGAGTAGCCCTCTCCAATAAAGAGGTGTTTGTGTAGTCTCTTATTTTAATAATTTCCTGGTCTGTAGCCCTATCCCATCTGTTGAATAACACAACTCTTATTTTTAGATGATTTGATACACACTGAAGCGGCACTAGGGTGAGCTTCTAAAGAACAGTAAGAATGAAACCTTTCCTGTGTTTTTTATACAGTATGTAAAATTCAACCTTGTGGCAGTTTTATCATCACTTCCGTACCCAGGCATGAAAAATCAACATAGAGAACAGTAAATGCTCTGTTTCTCACAGCTATCTTCAAGTCAATGAACCCTTTTTTCCAGAAGGGATTAAACACACACTTTTGGTGACCGATAAAACATAGAAATTGGATGTAATAAATTTAGAACTTTATTTTCTGTATTACTCAACAGGGAAGGGCAGCAAGAGGCACCTCACACTTTGTATTCTGGTGGAATCTTTCAAATGGGGAAGGCCGATTACTTTACAAACATTACAAAATTAAACCCCACAACCCCCCTTTGGGGTACATAAGTGTTATGAAACTATCCCTACAACGCCTTTCTGCCATAGGTAAGTGTAATGTAACATTCATCCTTCTTGGAAGAATATTGGCACTGGCACTGTCATTGCTGGGATATCTCAAAGAAAGAGAGCCTGATTCTAGAAAACATTGTTAGTGGCACTGATGATGATATGTATATGAAATTGCTTTGACATACTTAACAGCTTTGTACAATTTCATTCAGAAAAAAAGTAGAAGTAACATTGCTACCTTCTTCCTCATTGAAGGAGGCAATTTCACCTCTAGCTTTATTAACTGAGGATGCAGATGTAGAAACCTAAGGAAATAGCAAAAGTCTGGCATTCATAATATTCCTGGCTCCTTTTTTAATACTAATCCCCTAGTGTTAATTATTCCATTGGGAGGATTCTGATTAGAACTGAAGAAACAGTTATGAGCATGACACTGAGAAAAGTAAATTTCACAATTCAACAAGTAAGGCCCAGATCCCCAAATGGTATTTAGGAACTCCAGGGGAATTAGGCACCTAAATAACTTTTGAGAATCTGAGACTAAATCAGCAACTCATGACACTGCAGAACAATGCTATGAGGAAGCTCAGATATCAGCTGCTGTTTTTGCAAGATGGTATTACAGATTATTAATTATTCATTGCATATTTATTTTCCTTTAGCAACAGAACAAAATTGCTTAGGAATCTCTTTTCTCTTCCCCTCCCCCGGAGCTTTATTTCAAAATAGCGATGAATGATTCCGAGTACAGACAGCCTGCTTGTGCCCTTTTAGTCACTTTCTGGCTCTGCTCTGAAACCAGCCATAGAACTGTAGGCCCATCTCTGCGCCCATCAAAGTTAAATTCCCACTGACTTCAGCATGAGCCAGAGCTGGCCCTGGAACTGCTCCTCTCTGATAAGGAGAGGGTGAGAGAGAGAGAGCTAACCAGCGAGGGTGACAAATATACATTTTAAAATAATTTCCTGAAAAATGTAAAAAGCATCAAATAAAAGTGCAAAGATGTACAGAGACTTATCAAAGCACATACACCAAATTGCTGTTTTAACCTGGCCCAAAGCCCACTGAAGTCAATGGAAAGATTTATGTTGACTTCAGTGGACTTTGAAGGACCAGACCCTTTATTATTTATCAGTCCTCCAGAGCTGATCACCAACATCAGAATACTGTTCAACTAGGGCCAGATCCTGCGGTCCAAACTTATGTGATAAAACTTTACTAATATGTATAGGCTCATTGCCTTGAGGCAGTGTTGCCTAGTGAACAGATCACTGGACCTGAACTCAGGAGACTTGGATTCCATTCCTAGCTTTGCCACTGGCCTGCTGGATGACCCTGGGCAAGTCACATCCCCTCTCTGTGCCTCAGTTTCCCCATCTGTAAAATAAGGGCTATGACACTCACCTCCTTTGTAAAGCACCTTGATATCTACTGCTGAAAAGAGCCACATAAGAGCTGGGCATTATTAACACTTGCCCTCTAAGCACTCTACCATTAGTCTTCTGCCAAGATAGCAAAATAAAGATGCCTGTGAGTAATTATATCCACAAGGCACCCCCAGAATCCTTGGCTGTATATGAACTGGGCTCTAAGGGATTCTCTATAAAACACAGGTTGCTCTATGATGTGGTTAACCGCCAAGATGGCCAGTAATTGAAACACTTCAAAACCTAATTATGCATAAAATCTGTAGCCATGATTTGTATATAAAATATTGCAGGTTTAACACAACCTGACCAACGAATGTTGATTTTTGGTTTTACATTAATAGGCCTCATTAACTCCTTATGTAATTACAAAAAAAAAAAAGACAGATCTTAGAAGAAGCTGATGAAGCAGCTATTGCATAATCTCCACATTTTAAATTCTAACTTCTGTTTTCTTTACTGTGCTCTGGTTCTATGGTTATTCTTTCTTTTATGGCTGACTGTGTCACATACTTAGGGTCAGATGTGGTAGAATGGAATAAAAACAGATCATGTAAAACAGAGCAGAATACCTCCCCCCTCCACTCCCAGTTGTTTCCATTGCTCAAGCATTAACTTTAATCACCGAAGTACGAAGCTGTTTATTTTATTGCCATGTCTGGCTGTGTATATTCCTATCTGCTGGTTTTTGTTTTAGGTCTCGCTCCCCTCCCCCTTTGTTCTGCTTTTCAACAGCAGAATTTAACCTATAAACCACTCTGTGACTGAGTCTAAAATCTTCACTGTTCTTTTTTTTTAAATTGCTAACTGGTTATGTGTAATCCCCTACTATTACAGGGATGGTAGTGTGGAAGACAGCATGAGGACATAAAAGACATGCTTTAAGCAGCAATGACAGAACTCCCTAACCAGGAAAGTTCCTACATTAATTAAGCTCCCCGTTGCAACACATCCCTTTCCTCTCTAGTAAATATGGAGGACCAGGAACTCTAATCACTCCAGCTCTCCCTTTCTTTAAAATAAGAAAATAAAACTTAGGTTATAAATCAATACACACGCACTTTGAAATAAATGTCAGATTCCTTAAAAACTATTTATACTATCAACTGCATTTAAATAGTGCTGGGCCATATTCTAACCATCAAGATATTGAGGGGGGCGGTCTGATCAGTCTTCCAGACCATGTTCTCACTTCTGTTGAGTTTGTGCATGGAGTGCCCTATGGAAGGGGCTCACTTCCTGACAGAGTACCTGTAGGTCTCAAATCCTCTCTTCATTGCATTGGGAAATATTTAAGATGACCTCAATACCTCTGGAGAAGGCCTTTTGGAACTGCCATTAGTTAGGGTCTAGGAATTTCTGCCAAGTTCCAAACAGTGCTAAAAGCTTCTGATCCAAACTTTCTTCCCTGGTCTCAATTCAGATAGTGCTTTTGTTCTGTGCCAAACATTGAAGGAAGTTTTTATTTCAGCATCCCATTTCTGAAATTCCTTCAGGTCAGGCCACTTAGGTTTAAGCTGTATCAGTGCCACAGGTAAAGATGTCCTTAGTCATCTTCCCATCAGAAATTCTGCTGGAGATAATCCAGATGCAAGCAGTGTTGACTGATATGCCACAAGTGACTTATATGGGTCCACTGATTTTTGCAGAAGTCTTTTTAAAGTCTGCCCTGCTTTCTATCTATCTCCCCATTGCTCGGGGGAGAAGGGAGTAATATGGACTACTAACATGATGTTCAAAATCAAAGTCCTCTGCAAATGTTTCAGAGGTATTGTCAGATATGAGGATTTCAAGAACTCCATATCTTGCAAATAATTACTAGTTTCTATGACTTTAAGTCTGTGTAAGTATAACCAAGTCAATATATCTGGAGAAATAGTTGACTGCAATAATGTATTTATGTATGTGTGTCCTTTGCAGCAAAGGAATCTGCGGCTATCCATTGATAGTGTCTGTCAGGTAGCTTTTTAGAGAGTAACGATCACCAGAACCATATTTTCTTTCCCTGGTTACATATCTCACAGCCCTCTACTAAGGTCTGAATTTGCCTTCTCAGACTGAGCCACCATACATATTTCAGGGCACTAGCAACAACATTCGTTTATACCCTGGTGTCCCTTATGGATTCTGGGGAGCATCTCTTTCTGAAGTACGATAGGAATAAGCATCACTGTCTGTTCAGAAGCAGGCCATCAGCCACATGAAGGTCATTTAGGTCCTGCCAATATGGCAGCAGGTCTGTTAGAAATTGACTCCTTCAACCCCACCCTCTTTGGCAAAGTTGAGTGAATTTCTGGCAGTCTCATCCTTTTGTTGTTCATCTCACATTTGCTGAAATTGGCTGGCAGATGCTGGAATTGCTGCCAGAACAAAGTCAATGTGGACTTTGACATCTTTCTCTAAAGCCTTTTCTTCTTCCATTGGTGGCTGCTCAACTGGGGCACTAGATAGAGTGTCTGCTGCTATGAGACTGCTTTCCCTGGTATGTTTGAAATGTTGAAGGGAAAAAATATCACATTAGTCGTAATCAAAATATTTTAATCCATTGTGGAAGGTCATCCAGTGGTTTTGAACCCAATAATACCACTATGGGCTTGTGGTCTGTTCAAATTCAAACCAAACAGATCTACACTTAGCTATTCACAGGCTCAAGTGACTGCTAGAACTTCATTGTCCACTTGAATGTATTGCTGCTCAGTTTCTGAGAGACTTTGTTTATATGAATGCAACAGGTCTCTGGTCTCCTTCTTCGTGTGAGCACTGCTTCTAAACCATATGAAGATATGTTCGCTGCTACAGTTATTGGATAGTTTACCAAATATTGTGGAGATGTCAGTAGTTTTTATTTTATTAAATGCATTTTGTTGTGGACTACCTCAAATCCACATATTGTGATCATTAAGGAGTCTCTTGAGGGTTTTGTTCAATGAGCTAATCTGGTAAGAATTTCCCCATATAGCTTGTCATGCCAGGAATCTTCTGACAGCAGAAACGTCTTTGGGTTCAGGTGAGGCAAGTAATGCCTTGTTGGAATTGTCTCAAAACTGCATATAGTTGCTCATCATGTTCATTTTAATCTCTGCCATATACCAACACATCATCTGCATGGCAAAGAACGCCAGGAAAACCTGACACACTCTGAGAGATTCTTTTGAAAATGTTCTGGTACTGAAGATATGACAGATGAAAGGTGACTGAAACAGTACTTTCCAAAGAGTGTAATGAACATACTTAATTATATAGATTATTTAGCAATGGGTATTTGCCAGATGCCTGCTGTATCATCTAACTTCAAGAAGACTTTGCCTTCTGATAACTGAGCTAACATCTGGACATCTGTGGGAAGCATATGTCTTTCTCTGTGCATATAAATCTGGATTTTGCCACTGGGCTTTGGTACCACAGCCATTCCTGCTCACCAATCTTCCATTTTCTTTAATTCTCTTTTGACTTTCCTAAGTAGGTCTTTGTAGCTCTCCATCCTGAGATCAATATATATTTTTTTTAACTTGCAGTGACCTTTTAGATTCATACGTATATACCAAGCTGTTGTCTGTGCTCTTGAGAATTACTTCTGGAAGGATGGACTCATTATCATCTGACAACACTCCTTCTTGGATTGTTTGTAATACTCTTTGGGAACTGCCTACTCTTGCAAAGTGTCCCTTCTGTGGCACCTTGTACATTCTGCCGCTTTTGCTGGATATTGTTGCCAGCTCTGGCCTGGTATCTTGCCACATCTTCCACAGTTTTTCCAAGCTTTCCTCTGATTAAGGTTCTTTGGGCTCCCACTGTCTAGTTGTGCACTGGTCTTATGTTGTAAATTTGGTCTGACTGCTCCTTTCACATTTACATCTTTTCTTTTTCCTGTGTCAATATTTTCTGATGTAAGCTCTTACTGTTTCGCTCATTCTCATTTTTGTTAGTGAGTGATCTACACCTAACTGATGCCATGTTGATAAAAAGGTGTCTCTTATACCAACTACTCTTAGCTCTTTGTTTAACATTGGATATTTGCCATGTTAGTAAGACTATGAACTGCAGTAATAAGTCTTCCCTTGTTCCTGGCACCTCTGAATTTGGCCATGGCACATACAATATTCTATCTGCTTATGAAATTGGCTTCAAAAGTTTCTTTTCACTTTGGAATATTCTCGCTTTTCCTCATCAGAGAATGATAGGGCATATAGGATGTCATCAGCAACACCACTGATGGCAAATAACAGAGCATTTACCCAGTATCCTTGTGCTTTCTCATTTAAACCAGAAGGCATCCAGAACAGGGCCGCCCGGGGGGGGGGGCAAGTGGGGAAATTTGCCCCAGGCCCCACAGGGGCCCCGTGAGCCCTGGCCTGGCGGTGGTCCGGGTCTTCGGTGGCATTTCAGCGGCGGGAGGCCCTTTGGTGCTGCCAAAGATGCGGAGCTACTGAAGGGCCCCCCGCCGTCGAAATGCCGCTGAACACCCGAACTGCCGCTGGGTGAGTACAAGCGCCGCAGCTCCCCTGCTTTGCCCCAGGCCTCCTGAATGCTCTGGGCGGCCCTGATCCAGAATTGCTTAAGTCTGCTGATCCAGCAAAGCCAGCTGCCTGAGTTGCCAAAAATCAAACTTCTCTAACAGAGACTTCTGTGCTATGGGCTCCATTGTTGCATTGAGACAGGGTTCCGCCTCCTCCTTGATTTCCCACTTTTCCCACTCATTCATCATACTGGCCATGGGGAGGGTTGTGGGAGAGAAGCGGGAAGGGGTCTCTTTGCTTTACTCCTTCTTTAGACAAAGAAATTCACTCACCTCTGATACCATGTAGTGTGAGGCCAATCACAAGGAACCATGCTTTAAGCAGCAGCTGGAGAACTCCCTACACAGGAAGTCTGTGCATTAAGCTCCCTGCTGAAATGCATCCTGGTTCTCTCTGGTAACTGTGAAGGACCAGGAACTCTATAACAGAGGAGACTTCTACCCACTCCTCTCTTGGACTCCCTAACAGTGTGACTCAATTGAATCGCTGCCCACTGCTGTCCTGGAGCCCATTCAAAGAGCAGAGAGGAACAGTAGCTTTTGGCTACGTTCACTTTTTGGCAAATTGACTTCTGATTGCCTGAGAGGGATGATGCAGGTTTCCCCCTCCCATCCCTTCTACACCAGCAGATCTCTCGGCCTACTAAAACCCCCAAAACCTAACAATCCATTTGTTAATAAAAATGCCAGCATTTCTATTCTGAGGGACTCCTTCCTAGAAGGAAAAATATGCCACAGTCTTCTTCTTGGCATTTACTGTTCTGAAGTACAAATGAGAGCTCAAAGTGACACTAGGTGATTTAAAAATTTTTTAAATAAGATGTAGAACTGGAACACCCAATCCAACATCCTTTGAACTCTGGTGACCTTTAGATCCAGATCCTCAATAAACCTCACTGCTCTGGGTAATCTCAGATTAGGCCTCACTTCTGGTTTTATAAAGCGCCATACAGATCAGTGGCATAGTGTAAGTCAGTGGTTCTCAAACTTTTTTTTTTTCACGGACCACTTGAAAATTGCTGAGGATCTTGGTGGACCACTTAATGATTTTTTTCCAAATGTTGTTTGTACCATTAGCTAACTATTGTAAAGAGCTTTGGATAAAAGCGCTATATGAAAAAACTTTAATAATAATTAACGTTTTTTTGTTCTACAAATAAAAGCACACAACTCATATTTTAATATCAGTAGTCTTACCTTTCTAATCCAATGGATGTGCCCTCTCTCCCCAGCCGCAGCAGCCCCCGAGGAGGGACTGGGAAGGAGGGGGGTCTCTCTCTCTCTTCCCCCCGACAGTAGCCCCTGAGCTGGGCTGGAAAGGAGGGCCATCTCTCCCTGGCAGCCACAGCCCTGGAGCTGGGGAAAGTCACCTCTCTCTTTGGTCACCGCAGCCCTGCACATCCCAAATTCCCCCCACCTCCTCTTCTCACCCCACTGCCCCCTCCCACCTATCCCCTATTCCCCCCAAGGCCACCACCTCACCTTACACATGCATCTTCCCGTGGACCACCTGAATGGAGCTCGCGGACCACTGTTTGAGAACCTCTGGTATAAGTAATCAATAATGGTCCAGATCCTGAGGTCCTTACCCAATTTTCACTCAGTCCTTTCTCCCCAGGCAACATCTTGGTCTTGGGAGTTTTGCCTCAGTAATAAGGAATGGGTTAAAACTGGGACAGGCCCATGTTAGTTATTATTAGTTTATTGTAGCACCCACACTATGCTAGGTGCATTCTGAACAAAAACAAGGGTATGGTCCTTGTCTTACAACCAGACAAGCAACCACTGCCCCCAAATGCCCAAATAGAGATACATTTGAAGCATTTTTGAAAACAGGGGTTCACAAACATGTTCAGTAATGTGGCACACCACTGAGGCCATTTCAAGGCCTGCTTCCCTCTCAACCTCCCAGTCATACTCAGGTTGGCAATCATAAACATCAACCATGGCAACTACTGTAGCTGATTCCAAGGAAGAGCCTCTCAAATACACTCCCAACTGCAAAGCCACGTCCTCCCAATGAATTCCCTCAAAAGCCAAAACTCACCCTGCACCACGCAATCAAATCAGTCCCCTGCCCAAATCAATTGTCACCCCCCCCAACATTTCTAGTTTTCCCAATAGTGAAAGTCACTTTCCCTCTCCCCTAAATTCAAAACAATCATAATCAATTCTCCACTGATCAGTTCCCCTCACCCATAGACAAATCAAACTAATCTGCCCCGTGCCACCAGTCAGAATCAGTTCCAGCCCTCAGGCTCCCACGGACTACTCCCCCAGTCAAAACAGATTCCCCCATCTCTGACGCTCACGCTTCTCTTTGCCAAGTTTGTTGCCCTTCAGATTCCTTGACAACCTCCTATCAGCAGCTCATTCCAGGGCTCTGTCTTTCTTAGACTTGCTGCTTTCTTCATCCCATCCTCTTCAGAGTCCCAGCTCCAACTTCTTCTTCATCCCACTGCCCTATCTAAAGTCCTAACTCCAATATCTTGCATCCTCCTCCCCTTTTCCCATGCAGTGTCCACAATCTTGTCTTCATCTTCCCCTACCCCATCCATTATCCTGCTCTGTTCTCCTCCTTCCTCACCCTTTTAATGAGGGGTCTCTGTTGCCTGATCCAGCAGCCTTGCTGTAGCCTTCCCCTTCCACTCTATCACCCTGGCTCCTTCCTGCCCTGGCTTGGCTTCTCTGGAAGCATCTCTTTGGCATGAGTCTTCACATGGTTCTCTGGCAGCAGCTTCCTCATTGGCTCCTTCTGGTTCTTCAGTGTTGACTCCACAGGTAGTGGCAGCAGCACCAGATGGCACCCTGTTACAAGGCAAACTCACTGACAAAGCAACTCCTCATGGCCTAACACAGCATTGTAGGGGTTCCTCAACTCTAGGACCTCCTTGTCTGTCATTCTGGTTCTGCAGATTCTGTGGCCTAGCCCTCTGGCTAGGTCATCTTTCAGTTCAGTCCCTTTCCAGAGGTAACAAGAGTCCAAACAGAAAACCCAAAGTCTAATGGCCTTTATGTCAGGCCATCAGCCCCCATTTGGTACTCATCTGTCTTTGCCTCTTTCAGTCCCAAGGCTTGTGCCTCCCCTCTTGCTGTGGGAGTGGTATGGGAACCTAGGCCTACCCTTTCCTCTGGGTTTCAGCCCAAAGATGCTGTGTTAGGCAGCTAAGGACTGATCCTTACAATCCCATACTGATGTTCTAACTTTTCCTTGTTTGTGCACGTCTCTCACAGGGCAACAGACTCCACTGCTTATGCTCTGAAGTTCTGTCTCCTCATGCAGCTTCTTTCCAGCCCACTGCTAAGGAGCTCCTTCAAGGGTGGTCCCAGCCCCATTGATAGCAGCTAGGGTATGCTTCACACAGCCACTCTCGCTCCTGAAGGCAGAAGTCCCTACACCCCTCCTCCTTGGAGCTGGATTTGTAACTCCTGCCAGCTGGAGGGCCTTAGCCAGGTTCAGCTGAAGCCTTTCCTCCAATTAGTTCTGAGGTTCACCACGCCAACCTCCCCCTACTGCTATTGCCACTGCTGTGAGGGATGAGGCAGCATATAAGCTGGTGTCCCTCCTAAAGCTCATCCCAATTGGCTGGGAGGGAGGGGAGCTTTCCCCACCCACTCTGCATGCTCTTGGTCCTGGTCCTTAAACAGAGCCCCGGTCTACACTACACTATGAGTTTAGGTTGAATTTAGCAGCATTAGATCGATTTAACCCTACACCCATCCACACGACGAAGCCATTTTTGTCAATTTAAAGGGCTCTTAAAATCGATTTCTGTACTCCTCCCCGATGAGGGGATTAGTGCTGAAATCAACCCTGCTGGGTCGAATTTGGGGTACTGTGGATGCAATTCGATGGTATTGGCCTTCAGGAGCTATCCCAGAGTGCTCCATTGTGACTGCTCTGGACAGCGCTCTCAACTCAGATGCACTGGCCAGGTAGACAGGAAAAGCCCCGCGAACTTTTGAATTTCATTTCCTGTTTGGCCAGTGTGGCAAGCTGATCAGCACAGGTGACCATGCAGAGCTCATCAGCATAGGTGACCATGGAGTCCCAGAATCATAAAAGAGCTCCAGCAAGGACCGAACGGGAGGTACTGGATCTGATCGCTGCATGAGGAGACAAATCCGTGCTATCCAAACTCTGTTCCAAAAGACAAAATGCCAAAATATTTGAAAAAATCTCCAAGGGCATGAAGGACCGAGGTTATAACAGGGACCCACAGCAGTGCCGCATGAAGCCTACCAAAGAACCAGAGAGGCAAATTGCCGCTCCGGGTCAGAGTCCCAGACATGCCGCTTCTATGATGAGCTGCCTGCCATTCTAGGGGGTGCCACTACAACTACCCCACCTCTGTGCTTCCCTCCTCCCACACCCCTCCCAGGCTACGCTGGCAGTTATCCCCCCATTTGTGTGATGAATTAATAAAGAATGCATGAATTTGAAACAACAATGACTTTATTGCCTCTGCAAGCAGAGATCAGAGGCAGGAGGGGAGGGCGGTTGGCTTACAGAGAAGTAGAGTGAACCAAGGGGGCGGGTTTTCATCAAGGAGAAACAAACAGAACTTTCACACCGTAGCCTGGCCAGTCATGAAACTGGTTTTCAAAGCTTCTCTGATGCACAGTGCGCCCTGCTATGCTCTTCTAACTGCCCTTGTGTCTGGCTGCGCGTAATCAGCGGCCAGGCCATTTGCCTCAACCTCCCATCCTGCCATAAACGTCTCCCCCTTACTCTCACAGGTATTGTGGAGCGCACAGCAAGCAGTAATAACAATGGGAGTATTGGTTTCGCTGAGGTCTAACCGAGTCAGTAAACTGTGCCAGTGAGCTTTTAAACATCCAAATGCACATTCTACCACCATTCTGCACTTGCTCAGCCTATAGTTGAACTGTTCCTTACTACTGTCCAGGCTTCATGAACCATGGGATCAAGGGGTAGGCTGGGGTAGGTGCGACCACGCGGTGCTGCCGACTGGGAGAGCAGCCTGAGGCAGAAGCCTCCAGCTGGCATGATATTCCAGGCAGGACTGAATCTCCATTAGACGAAACCCAAATAAGAGAATGACCTGGAGTCATTCCCATTTTTGTCCAGGCTCCCCCGACCGACCTCACCGAGGTTGGCCAGGAGCACCCAGGGGATGATGATTCATAGATTCATAGACTCTAGGACTGGAAGGGACCTCGAGAGGTCATCCAGTCCAGTCCCCTGCCCTCATGGCAGGACCAAATACTGTCTAGACCAACCCTGATAGACATTTATCTAACCTACTCTTAAATATCTCCAGAGATGGAGATTCCACAACCTCCCTAGGCAATTTATTCCAGTGTTTAACCACCCTGACAGTTAGGAAGTTTTTCCTAATGTCCAACCTAAACCTCCCTTGCTGCAGTTTAAGCCCATTGCTTCTTGTTCTATCCTTAGAGGCTAAGGTGAACAAGTTTTCTCCCTCCTCCTGATGACACCCTTTTAGATACCTGAAAACTGCTATCATGTCCCCTCTCAGTCTTCTCTTTTCCAAACTAAACAAACCCAATTCTTTCAGCCTTCCTTCATAGGTCATGTTCTCAAGACCTTTAATCATTCTTATTGCTCTTCTCTGGACCCTCTCCAATTTCTCCACATCTTTCTTGAAATGAGGTGCCCAGAACTGGACACAATACTCCAGTTGAGGCCTAACCAGCGCAGAGTAGAGCGGAAAAATGACTTCTCGTGTCTTGCTCACAATGCTCCTGTTAATGCATCCCAGAATCACATTTGCTTTTTTTGCAACAGCATCACACTGTTGACTCATATGTAGCTTGTGGTCCACTATAACCCCTAGATCCCTTTCTGCCGTACTCCTTCCTAGACAGTCTCTTCCCATTCTGTATGTGTGAAACTGATTGTTCCTTCCTAAGTGGAGCACTTTACATTTGTCTTTATTAAACTTCATCCTGTTTACCTCAGACCATTTCTCCAATTTATTCAGATCATTTTGAATTATGACCCTGTCCTCCAAAGCAGTTGCAATCCCTCCCAGTTTGGTATCATTTGCAAACTTAATAAGCGTACTTTCTATGCCAACATCTAAGTCATTGATGAAGATATTGAACAAAGCCGGTCCCAAAACAGACTCCTGCGGAACCCCACTTGTTTTACCTTAGCAGCAGGATTGGGAACCATTAATAACTACTCTCTGAGTATGGTTATCCAGCCAGTTATGCACCCACCTTATAGTAGCCCCATCTAAATTGTATTTGCCTAGTTTATCGATAAGAATATCATGCGAGACCGTATCAAATGCCTTATAAAGTCTAGGTATACCACATCCACCGCTTCTCCCTTATCCACAAGACTCGTTATCCTATCAAAGAAAGCTATCAGATTGGTTTGACACAATTTGTTCTTTACAAATCCATGCTGGCTATTCCCTATCACCTTACCACCTTCTAAGTGTTTGCAGATGATTTCCTTAACTACTTGCTCCATTATGTTCCCTGGCACAGAAGTTAAACTAATGATGACGGCTAGCAGTCGTATTGTACCGTCTGCCGTGCACAAAGCAAGGCAAAGGGATGCTGCTGTGTAGCACTGCAGTACCACGTCTGCCAGCAGCACGCAGGAGACATATGGTGACAGTGAGCTGAGCGGGCTTCATGTTTGCCGTGGTATGTCATCTGCACGGGTAACCCAGGAAAAAAGGCGAGAAATGATTTTTTTGCCGTTGCTTTCACAGAGGGAGGGAGGGAGGGAGGAGGCCTGACAACATGTACCCAGAACCACCTGCGACAATGTTTTTGCCCCATCAGGCACTGGGAGCTTAACCCAGAATTCCAATGGGCGGCAGAGACTGTGGGATAGCTACCACAGTGCAACACTCTGAAAGTCTACGCTAGCCTCGGTACTGTGGACGCACACCGCCAACTTAATGCGTTTAGTGGGGACACACACAATCGACTGTATCAAATTGATTTCTAAAAGATCAACTTCTATTAAATCGACTTAATTTCGTAGTGTAGACATACCCAGAGGGTGACAGGATTTCCTCCCAAACACTATTTATTCCCAGGACTGATTCCTCTCTACCACTATCTCCTACATTATTGTATATAACAAACCTCCCAAAATCTTCAAGGGCCAGGCCACATGATGAGAGTGGACTGACCCCTAGGCATCACTCCCCTTAAAGGGACAGACTAGGTAATCCCACACTCACTTGATAGTGGTTCCTGGGTGGCTGTCCACAGTGGGGGCAGGTCCAGAAAAAAAAACCTCTTCCAGGGGGATCAGGTTCCTCAGTGGCTCTTGTTTGCTCCCTGCATGGTGGTTCCCCTGTATCCAGGATACTCTATCTGGCAGTTCTGGGTTCAGGGGAGGTGAAGAAAGCAACTAAGTGTTTTCAAGCATCCTGACTAGAGCTGCACACAAGGGAGAAAAGCCAGCAGCAGCATGTGGCTGCCCCGCTCTCCTCAGCTCACCAGGAAGGGCTCCACAGACCACACAGTTTTGGAACGTCTCTTTTAAACTACGTTTCTCTCTGCCAATAGCTTCTTCACCCTCAGCCATGGATACTTTAAAAGTCGGAGACTTATAGCTAGGCCTGATCTTCATGACTTCAGATCCTATTAATTAGTTTGGTATTGATCTGGGCAGCTTGCTATATGGCCACGAATGAGCGGTCCTGACCTGTGAGTCTCTTGTTCTTTTGTTACCAATTCAGGTGGCTCCTTACCCCTTAATAGACAGTGTTATCAAAGGGCTTCTGAATTCTGAGGCTGGACACAACTGAAACTGCCAGTGATGTCATTCCCAAAGTCCATAATGGTGCCCATTGTTGAGCATTTCTTAGTTTTCTGAATTTCATTGTGTAGTATTGATAAGATATGACACTGAGTGCACTTGAGGGTGATGACTGTGCTTCTCACGTGGTTAAAAATCCTTCTGCCCCAGGCAAGTTATAATCGCTGAGAAATGCACTGCCTGTCATGTGTTATCGCTTAATTCCAACCGATTAAAGGCAATAAAACAAGCATCCATTTAGAGCACATAATGCTTGTTTTGTATTAAAGATAACTGTGTGTATGTGAGCTGACAGTTATTAAAGCTCAGGCATCAAGGATTATAAGTTAATAAAACAGGCCATGAATAAACACAACAATAATATTTTATCTAAATGAAGGAGGGAGAAAAAGAATAAAGTCTGAAATAATACCTTCAAGCCTCATTAGGTTTGGTATGTGTGTTACTGTCAAGTTAACAATCTCCTAGCAGGGTTGATGTGTCCATCAAAGAATTCTTCCTGAAAACCCAAGGAAAAATTATGTATCAGTAAACTAAAAGCCATTTTCCTCTATGATACACAGGGCCCAATTCTGACTTCTTTACACTGCAGTAAATTTAGAGTAACTGCTATAATATCAGAATCTGGCTTGTAATATTGATTGATTGATTTTGTGTGTGTGTGTGTGTGTGTGTGTGTGTGTGTGTGTGTGTGTGTGTGTGTGTGTGTGTGTGTGTGTGTGTGTGTCAGAGGGAGAAATGGCTTTCTGTTTAATTTTTCCCTTTGTTTTTGGACAGAATTTTGTTGATGGACACATCAAAATGCTTAGTGATCTCTTTAATCAGGCCAGTGCATGATTCAGCAGTGGCTGAATCTTTCTCCCACACATATACAAGCAGTTTCAGAAACCCTGCTGATGAGCTAAGCGCGGGGGGGGAGAGGAGGGGGAGTCTTGTTTTGTTAATATAATACTTTGCAATCAGGTCAGCAACACTTCCGAGGCTGTTCTACCTGCAGCTCCCTGGTGGGATCATGGCTTTACAAAGCCTGTCTGGAAGCATGCATAATTTCTAGCAGGTAATGGAGGGATTGCTTTTTTTTTTTTTTAAATGTATAAATCAGGTACCTACCAATTCAGCACCCACCCACGTTGTATGGCCCCAAGAGATAAGTGGTACCTTAATACTTTGGAACCTGCAGTGCTTCGTGAAGAAATGGAGAACTAAGCGGATGAATTCATGCTGCAGTGCAGCTCAGAGCAGTGCACTAGGGTTTTGTTAGTGAGTGCTACAGAATGGATCCAGTACGTCTAATTGTTCTCTTTACATCCTTCTTTCATTTACTTCTTTTCAAATTTCACATTTTACTTCTCTTAACCTTTTCATTTCGAATTAAAAAAGAACAATCTCAGTCACCATTTTTGCTACGCTGAATCAACCCAGAGACGAACCCAAGAAGTTCAGATCCAGATCTACTTCCATAACCTCCCATAAAGTACGCAGCTGGGATACCTTCAGTGTGCATAGTGCAACTTTAAATTCTAAGAATTCTGGTCTCAGGCAGTGGCCACTTTGTTCTCAGCGATGCTGCACCCAACCAAGGGAAGATTGAGCTCAGTGTGTTTGTGTGTCTCATGGCACAGATGCCAAGTTTTTCAACTGTTTCATATGAACTCTCTCCAGTTTCATTGTATCCTTCAGTTCAGTTTAGTACGGTTGCAGGACTAATTAAAGCCAATGCATCATCACAGCTTTGTTCAAACTGAAGGCTCACAAACCTTGGCAATCTTTACGCCATTTTCCAGTTTGTACCCGGACCTGAAAACAGGCAAATTTTTCCTGGGATAGGGTTTCATTGTGACATTTTTGCACATCTGCACTAAGGTACCAGTGAGCCCTCTGACCTACCAGCCTGGGCTCCCTCTCTCACTGTGCTGCTGTGTCAAGCTGCAGACATGCTCCCAGCCCTACACCTTCACTAGCATTCACACAGGTAGGGACACACCCAGCTGCAGTTACATGCAGGCTCTATGACTAGCCATTGCACGAACCAACAGTAGAAAGGCTAAAGCCTAGGTAACTATCAGCTCCCCAGGCATGCTCTGGAGCATAAACACAAAATTATACTGTCTTGTGCTGCACAGGGAACTGTACAGCGTACGCTCATAGAGTTCACCCTCCCGTCAATGTGGAGAGGACTACACAACAGCCTTTGATCTTTGAGCTTCAGTGTCCCATGAACTTCATTCCAACTCGCTGGTTTAGATAAAGAAAAAACAAGTTTATTAACTACAAAAGATAAATTTTAAGTGATTATAAGTGATAGCAAACAGATCCCACAGGAAGGTTAAGCTATTCCACAGTGTACTGTCTTTGCTTATGGGCCATTAGGCCCATCTCGCTTCTTTAGTGTTCTTCCTGAGTGGCTGGCTGTGGGTATTTTCCAGAGTAAGCCCATTTGAAATACAGATCCCTAGTCAATATTCATAATTTCAGATACAAAAATGATACATGCATATAACGAGGATATTCAGCAAATCATAACTTTTCCAATGACACCTTACATGCCCCATCTTGTACAAAATTCATCATAATTATGTCATAATTATAATCATACAACTGTGACATTGTACTCCATATGATTTTATGAAAATATGCTAATGAGTGTGAATATAATGTAACTGGAATATGCTTCATGCAAAAGGTTTCTTGTAAGGTATCATTACAAAGCTTATAATCTATGGAGTGTGGTCATTCTACTTGTACAAATGTATCATTCTTGTATCTGAAACTAGAACTATGAAATATAACGCTGAGGGCCTATTGTAATTATGCAAAGTGTGGGCCATTGATGGTGGTTTGGAGTCTTGATGGCTCCCATCAACTAGGACTATTGGTTGTAAATGGCTCTGTTTACTTGCAAGCCTTCCTGTGAGTCAGGCCAGGAAGAATGAAGGCTTGGGGGTGGGGGGTCTCACAGGACATGTGACCATGTCACCTGGTACTGGAATGCATCTTAAACTAGGTGCTTTTCCATTTAGAAGGGGGGTGGGGACCCAGAGACACAAAGGATTCCCGCCTTGTGCCAAAGCTATACAAGGGGGTGGAACAGAACAAAGGAGGTGCCAGTCATGAGAAATCCTCTAGTTACCACCTGAGCTGGAGCTCACAAGGACTGTACCAGGGGAAAGGGTTGGGCCCAGACTAGGAAGGAGCCCAGTCTGTGAAAGCAGCTTATTGGAACATCTCTGAGGGTGAGATTTTATCTGTAATCAGTTTCTTAATGTATTAGGCTTAGACTTGTGTGTTTTGTTTGATTTTGCTTGGTAACTTGCTTTGTTCTGTCTGTTATCACTTGGAACCACTTAAATCCTACTCTTTATACTTAATAAAATTGCTTTTGCCTATTAATTAACCTAGAGTAAGTGATTAATATCTGGGGGAGAAAACAGCTCTGCATCTCTCTCTCCATCAGTGTTATAGAGGGCGGACAATTTATGGGTTTACCCTGTATATGCTTTATACAGGGTAAAAGCGATTTATTTGGAGTTTGGATCCGATTGGGAACTGGGTATCTGGGTGCTAGAGACAGGAGCATTTTCAAAACTGTTTTCAGTTAGTCTGCAGTTTTTGGGGGACGTGGTTCAGACCTCGGTTTGTGTTTGCAGCAGGCTAGCATATCTGGCTCAACAAGACAGGGTTCTGAAATCCCAAGCTGGCAGGGAAAATGGGCTCAGAGGTAGTCTTGGCACATCAGGTGACAGTCCCAAGGGGGTCTCTGTGACCAAACCCGTCACAACAACTATGAAGAATATGGGGTGCAATGTCACAGGGAGTGTTGGGAGCCTGTGGGGTGAGGAGTTGTGGGTAAGAGGGAGATGTTGGGGGTGAGTTGTGAGGCTATGAAGGGAATGGAGGAAGTTGGGAGAGAGTGGGGTAGGTTGGGGGCCAAGATGTTAAAGGCAAGAGGAGGATGTTGGGGGCTGTGGTAGGTGGGCTTGAGGCATTAGAGGCTGCCATGAACAAGACATGTGTGGGGGCTGTCAAGAGAAGTGGCAGCTGGTGGATGGTTGTTGGGGTATATGTGGGGTGAAAGGGCCATTTAGGGGTCTGTTTGTGGGGTGGGGTAGGTGTGGAGAGGGATATGTATGGGGTGAGGACATTTGGCTCAGTGGCCCCTGGTGAGAATGAATCTCTTTACTCTGTTAGACTGTGTTTCCCCTAACTAGGCTAGATGTACTGGCACATTCTGGCTCCTGTGCTATGTTTTGACACTGGAAAGTCATTGTCAACCTGATCTTATCAGCCAGTTAAACTGGATTTATGAAGTGGCTCAGAAGTAGCTGGAGCATACCAGTCAGTCTTGCCCCATATGGGGTAGCATCAAATCCTATTGAAATAGTTTGTGTATCTTAGAGGTATTTTGAAGATATTACAGATGACGGTGAGGCCTGGCCTTTTATCTATGTCAGGGTTCCCTCTCCACTCTGAACTCTGGGGTACAGATGTGTGGACCTACATGAAAGACCCCTAAGCTTATTTCTACCAGCTTAGGTTAAAAACTTCCCCAAGGCACAAATCCTTTCCTTGTCTTTGGGTGGTATTGCTGCCACCACCAAGTGATTTAGACAAAAATTCAGGAAAAGGATCACTTGGAGTCCCTATTTCCCCCCAAGCCAAAATATCCCCCCAAGCCACTTCACCCCCTTTCCTGGGGAGGCTTGAGAATAATATACCAACCAATTGCCTTTAATATAAGTACAGACCAGACCCTTTATCTTTAGGACACTAAAATCAATCAGGTTCTTAAAAGAAGGACTTTATTATAAAGAAAAAAATAAAAGCAGCACCTCTGTAAAATCAGGATGGAAGGTAACTTTACAGGGTAATAAAAAGATTTAAAACACAGAGGACTCCCCTCTGGATTTAGCTTCACAGTTCTAAAAACAGGAATAAACTACCTCTTAGCATAGGGAAAATTCACAAGCTAAAACAAAAAATAATCTAATAATCTAATGCCTTTACTTACAATTTCTGTAATTTTAGATGTATCATTTCAGGTATGTTTTTATGAGATGTTTTAATTGCTTGGTCTCTCTCTCTGTCCAGAGAGGGAACAAACAAAGAGACCACAAACAAAACCTCCCCCTCCCCCACAATTTGAAAGTATCTTCTTTCCCCATTGGTCCTTCTGGTCAGGTGCCAACTAGGTTAATTGAACTGATTAACCCCTTACAGATAAGGCAATTCAGTGCAGCTGCCCTGTGTATATTTATGACAGTCTAGATCAGGAAAAAGTTCTCTGACATGGAAACAGACATATCATGAGTGCCTCACTTAGTAATGTAAAATAGATGATGTATTGTGATCTTTGAAAAGTGCTGAGAATGTAGTAGCTTTAAAAGATTTGTTTACTTGTTTCTATTGCATAGCAGTACGGATCTTTTTGACAGAGACTACATTTTCAAGAATGCTCTGTATAATTTTGTCAACACTTGTTTGCTTTTAGTGCATGCAGTTTGATTGGTGAATGCAAAACAAATGCTATCTGTGCTCAAATTGCAAAGTGTTCCCATGGGCAAAATTGTGGGTTCAGCTATAAAGATTTGGGGCTTTGCATTACCCATTACATTACACCCTTTTACAGCGGTGCAACTCCATTCATTTAGTTCAAATAGAGTTATACCAACTTGAAATTGGAGTAACCCTTGGGCTTTTTGATTAACTACACGTATGCTTTGGATATGCCTTGCTGTTAAGTTTAAAGTTACACATATAAAAGACACATTTTGTGTGTTTCAAGTGGATATGATAGGTGTATTTATTACTTCTGTGTGAAGTCTTGTTAATGTTGTTGCACAGATTTTCAGTTAGAAAAAATTTACTGGTAAATTGTTAGTTGATTTTGAGTATGGTTGCTTTGTCTTATGGTGATATCACAAGATTGATTTTTTTTTTAGACTATCAGAATTAGCAACTTGTGACAGAATTAGCACTTGAGATAATTTCTGCAAGGCTCTTTGCACTATTAAAATTAAGCACTACATTATTGCCATTGAGAAATGAATTTGTTTGTATTGCTAGAAATTTATGTACTGTTTAAAAACGTTGATGCCAGAGCTGCTAAACATGGAAACAAAAGGAGACTAGTGAGAAAATTGTCAAGTTGCCAAAAATTGATTAAAAAAACCACCTGTCACTACACTGATGTGCCCACAATACGGTCAGTCACCAATGACAAAATCACCAAATATTTTGGCAGTGACTGTGTTGAAAATTATTTTAATCCTGATAGCCCCAAGACATTCAAACTTGATAGTGCTCAAAGAGTGCTGCATGAAAATATTAATGTTCAGCACGAAAATATTAATAACCACACAGCAACCAGTGATATATTAATGATTGATTCCAGTGGAGTTCAAACTGAGTTATTTAAAGAAAATTCCACTGACAAGTCAAAATTTAGTGCAGAAACTTTAAGTTCAGAACAGAAATGTTTTATTGTAAAACACAGCTCATGTCAGGCTAAGGAGCATTCCCTTGTCACTCTAAGACAAATTGATACTTTTCAGCATCTTATTATGAAACTACGTCAAAGGCTGAAATCAAACTTCAGCTAACCTGGTTATGCTATTCTCCTGTGCTAGACAAAAGTTACTGCCAATGCTTTTGGCTTTTTGGGAGTTGGAAAAAAAAAGAAGATGACTCAGCATGGATAAGTGGAACAAGAGACTGGCAGCATTTATCTCGAAATAGAGCAATACACAAACCTCTGATTGTCATGTCAGTGCTTGCTTAGTACATGATTAGTTGTGCTAGCATTGACAAACATCTCAAATTAAAAATAAGGAAACAAGCCATTTACTGACGGCAGGTCCTTGATCATATCGTTAATATCAGCCTTACTTTAGCTATGTCTAATCTTCCATTTGCAGGTTATAGAGAGATTATTGGTAAAGGAAACAGTGGCAGCTTCTTGTCTATTGTAGAACTGTTGGCCAAACATGATCCTGTTCTTGAAGAACTCAAAAGGAAGCTAAAGGCTCGCGAATGTATCTCAGCCGGGAAATTCAAAATTAGGTCATATAGTTACTGTCAGACCAAGTTATAGAAAATATTGTTAGTGACACCCATGAATGCTCTGTTTTACTCATGGATAATAGACAGAACCCAGGACTTATCTAAAATTGACCAGCTAAATCAGTTTTTCAGTATGTTACTATAGAAAAAATGAAAATGCAATCCTGCCAAAATAAATATGAATGAGCGTTTTCTAGGATTTCATGAAGTAAGTGGTCAATTAGGTGCTAATCTTGAAAGTGATATCATCAAGCATATTGAAGACAACAAAGTCTAGAATTATCGGAACTACAAGGACAGGGATACGATGCTGCTGCAAATATGAGTGGAATCTATTCTGGTGCATAAGAAAGAATTGCTGCTAAAGAACCAAATGCAAGTTATGTGCACTGTGCTGCACACAATTTGAATCCGGTGTTAAACAATCCAGTATGGACAATCACAGAAATTCAAACTTTTATGATTTAGTTGTGTCATTAGATACATTTTTTACTCTAGTTTTAACCAAGGGGCTTTGCTCTCTTCTTTTGTAAGCAAATCTGACCTAACTCTGAACAGAATTTGGCTACATGTTGGTCTTATTATGATTCTTTGGTTTCTTTGTGATATTGATACAGAGATATACTTAAAGTCCCCTTATCTCAAGTTATTGTTAAGACACTTATCACTGTTTTTCAGACTGAAGTTCTGGAAGCAATAAATGTTGTGTGGAACATGTTGCAGTCAGAAACTCAGGAACTGGGCAAAGCTGCAGAAATGCTAAAAAATGCATATAATGTAATGGAAGGTCTCAGAAATAGTTTTTCTTATATCAATCAGCCATAAAACTTGCACGTACAAGGGGAGTACAAAGTAAGTTCAAATCTAAGCACACACCAAAAGCCAAGCATCATTTTGATGAACTATCAGCTAACTGGAGATTAACAGATCCAGAAAGTCAGTTCAAAGGAAATGTTTTTTACTAAAGTATAAACATAGTAATGGCACAGCTCAACCATTAGTTCCAAAGCCTGAAATTAATTGTGCATGACTTTCCCTCTATTCAGCCCCAGTTTCTTGTTTCAAATCTTCTGAAGACAATGTCCATGCAGCTGAAGTGGCTTTGGCTTTGAAGGGGCGTACAGAACTGCCTCCACATTTCACAGCTCAAGTTATCACTTAGATTGTCTTTGAAATCCAAAAAAAAAAAAAAAGAGAGAGAGAGAGAGAGGAAAAAAATTGCCAGCAGTGAAAGAGCCAACACCAATGCTGAGAGTCAGAAAAACAAACAAAAAACATTTGTATCCATTTTTCCTGATGTTTGCACTGCATGCATGCTGTTTCTAACCATTCCTGTTATTCTATCCACTAGCGAATGATCTCTTCTGTTTTTAAAGCTAAAATTGATTTAAAACTTTATTCATTCTACAAGGAAACAAGAACAGCTAGAGCTAATCATTCTCTCAGTAGAAAATAAATGAGCAAGAAAAGTGAAATTTTGTATAAATGTGTACATAGCTTTTCTGTGTGTAGATAGCCTGTATATCGTGTTTGTGTATTTATGGATAAGATGGATATGTTCTGATTTTCCAAGAGGATAAAGCTAAGCAAAAATTTAGATTTCTCTGAAGTGGGACGGAGGCCCCTAGCTTATTCTTGCACCAGTGCCCTCTGGTGACAAGTTATGCCACTGGACTTCAGTTCAAGTACTCATCATGGGGGATACCTTATAACCCCATCATGCTAGAGTACTTATGTAATTCATAGTGATGACACTAGAAAAAGGACAATTCTGAAGCATCAGAGATATGACACCACTGCAAGAGCTCAAGAGAAATGAAAGCCATGGAAAAGTACTTTTCTAACAGAGATCCTTCAAGGGGCTGGTGAAACAATGAAAAGTATGTCAAATGCTAGGACAGTCAAGGCATATTATGCTGTATAAGCAAGTCTGACTGACTGTGCCTAGTTTAAGAGATGCCCTAACCTAGAACTGCCAGGTGTTGTTATTTCCAGTAGTCTGAGTCCCTTGGTTATCCATTTAGGGTTCACACACGTCTTTGCTTCCTTAACAGGCAGATCTATTTGCAGGCAGACCAATTATAGTTAAATATGTAACCTGGCAAAGAAACAGATTCATAGTTTACACATCCCTGAGGAGATAATTGTAAACACTTAAGCATTCAGCATTAACTTTTGGCTTGACTTTTGTTACATGACAGTAAAATTGTTAGAACAAATTAGACTGAAATTCACCTTTGTTTTGCAATACCTTGTCTGTCTGACAGCATTAAAGAATGTGTTGCCTATGCAGCAGCTCACTGTAGCAAATTGACTTGCTAATGCCTTTAGCAATAAGGGGCTAAAAAGGGACCACTTATGATACAGTTAAAGAATATGCACTGTCAAAATACGGATGCCTATTGCCCACTCAATAGATAACATCTCTCTCTAGTCTGCAATGACTGCAGCTACCACCAGGAGTTTTTCATATAACAGATAGATAGCAACAAGTGCATTCGCAAACAAGACTTTCTGTTCTGACAATCAAATAAAATTGAATGTTCATTATCTGAAGCTCTCTATTACTGAAAACAGGGTCATGTCCCTCAATGTACATCATATTGAAAATTTCCTTGACTCATTCACCTTTGTCACCCATGCTATTCTGATCATGGTGGCATTGTAGTTTAAAATAAGGAGGAGAGATCCCAATTCCCCCCCGATCACCAAAGTATCTAGGGACACATCCTTCTCCTTCCCACATCCTACTTTCCTGTGTGGATATGGCAATTAAATCATTGTGTTTCTCTGCTGCCCTCCTGCATCATACTTATTGGCAGCTAACATTAGACTTACTGTTGCAATGCTGCTAAGTCCGTTTGTGGATCTAGTCCATAGAAATTTTCCAATATGGCTACTCAACTCATGTCCCTTGCTGACAAACCAACAAAGCCTTGCAAATACGCAGTGTGTGAACCCGAATCTTGCCTAAGTTTGCAATTATATCTGACTATGGGGAAACCAGATTCATTCAATCTGGAGCCTAATTTGAAACTGAGGGCCTGCACTTCCACTCCAATTGATTCTGATACAAAAAAAAAATGAACCGAACACAGAATACATTAAGCTCTAAGACCTTGGCTAGACAAATAGCTCTGGTTTAATTAAACCACTTTTTTTTAAACTGGTACAAGTGGTTGCATAGACACTCTTGTTTCCATGGTTTATTCCAGTGGATTAAGCATAATTTATTTCATTTTTTCTTAAAACTTTTCCTAATTGACTTAAGTGAGACTGAAATAAGTTTGGTTTTAGCCAAAATAATGGAACTAAATTGGTTTGACTAAAGCACTGATTTAAATTATGGTATAATTTTAAACTGAAACTCCTAGAGTAGACAAGATCAAAGTCTGGGACTACTTTGAGACTCTGCTCCCTTAGACTATTTATAACAGCAGAGAGAAAGTGATTTGATACCTTTAAGGCCCAGATTGTCAAAAGGTATTTAGGTACCTACATACCTTTTGAGGATCTGGGCCCTACTGACAAAAGTGCATAGTGCGCTTGTCTACATACGAAAACTACATTAGTTCAACTAAAGGTGTTATTTTAAATCAATTTAGTTAAACCACTGCAAACCCTTGTGTCCCCACTCTTATTTCATCTTAAGAGTGGCGTCTTTCCAGTTACTTTAAGTTGATTAGAAATTGACTTGAGCTGAAATGAGAGAGTAGTGTACACTGGTTTAACTAAATGGCTTTTAAAGAAGTGAAACCTGTGCAATTTGTGTGTATGATAGTGCTTGTGTGTTAGAGGTGTGTTAGAGATGCGTTCTGGTCCATGACAAGGCCTCCTTGGTGCTAGGGTAATACAAATAATAAACAGAGATGAATCACATTCATTCTGCTGCTGGCACGTTAAGAGCACAATGACAAAGGAGTACAAAACAAACAAACAAACAAAAACACTGGGGCTGGGACTTCCAGGCTAATAAAAGACACTTGCCTAAATTGGTTACCTATTCACCACAGTTTTATTAATAAAACACACTTACGTAACAACACGCAACTGTCTAGACACAGGCACACAAAGCTTTTGCCAGAATTGATACATTCATATAAAATTGGAACAGGAATAGAAAAACAAATGGGAAAAGAGATAGTCTAAAGCAGGAATCTGCTTCCATAGTACAGAAAAACAATCAATAAAAATCAGTGCAAAAGTTATTAAAAAAGAAAACATACATGATGGAGAGATGAATGTAATAGTTGATGATTTGGGATATTTTCACATCTAATTTGGTAGGTGAGGACATTTTGTTTATATTTTTCAGTCTTCTGTGGGTGGAAATCAAATATTTCAAGGAAATATTCCTGGGCTGAGAGAATGAAGGATTATGATATCTATCCATATGAAACCAAGATGAGTCAGTAGAAGGGAATAGCTAATTGGTGTAAGCATCCAGTGCGTAATGCCTAGTAGGCCCAGTTCTGTGGCCTTTTGTTACACATGAGATCAGAATCACAATAGTCCCTTCTGGCCTTATAATCTGTGAAATCCTGGCATTGACGCAGATATAAAGTGCGGTGTAAATTTAGAAACTGAATACCTTCCTGAATCAGGGCCTTAAACATGTGAGTTGTCCTAATGAGTGATTTATGTCCTGATGCTTTGTGAATCATTAGGGGCAGAAGCAGAGAGGTTCATCTCGTTTGACAGCTGTAAATGTAAGCATTCCAGTGATGACCACTATTCACTTCCAGCCCTCAATAGACCAGGGGTGGCCAAATTTACCGAACCTCCGAGCCGCATATGACAATCTTCAGAAATTCAAGAGCCGAGGTGCTCCTGCTGGGGCTTGGGGCTTCAGTTGCGCAGGACGTGCCTGCTGGGGTTCGCGGGGGGGGGGGAAGGGTCATGTGCCCTCCAGATTTTTGCCAGGGTTTGCTGGCTCCACTCAGTCACATGGTGTGGCTGGGCACCCTTCCCTGCACAGCAACTGCTGGAGCCAGATGTGGCTGTGGGGAGAGGCAGCAGCAAACAGCTGGGAGCTGCAGGGAGGGGCCGCTGACGATAATCAGCATCTCTATCTTACACTGGCATTAGGTGGTGCAGAATCAGGAGGACACAACTAGTTTCTCCCTAATGTATCTCTCTCTAGCGCCTTCCCCCACCCACAAAACCCCCCACCAACTATGTCTGATCAGATGAGAATTTAGCTCCCAGCCTTTGGGCCTCATTTTAATTTGGACCTCAAGACTTTCAAGTCATGAAATGTATTTCCTCATTTTCCTATCCAAGTTTTATGGTTTCTGTAACCATTTTATTCATTGTCAGATTCTCTTATTTGTCAGAACAACAACCTTTTCAGTGTCCATCCCCTCCCTAGAAATTCCACATGGGTATTGCTGCTTCCAGTTAGTTAGAAGGGACCCTTTGGAAGTGGAACTCATGTTAGCCATGGTGTGTATGAAAGAGAATATCTAGGCACCACAGTCTCCTTGGATGAGCAGTGCAGGTAGCAGTGGAGGAATGTGTATCAAGTTGGTACTGGAGAATTCTCTCTACCTACTGCTGCTTTGGAAATAAATAGAGGTGTGTGACATTACACCCCATATTCTTCATAGAAATATGGTTATGATATGAATATGGTCTAATAACATATATTTTATGCAAGATGGGTCCTTAAGGTATCATTGGAAAGGTTATGATTTACTAAATGTGATTATCCAATTTGTATGCATGAATCATATCTGTATCTGATGTTAGGAATATTGACTAAGTAACAATTACAACTGTGGTTACACTTGGGGAAGCCCACCAGACAATAAGCAATCAGCCTTGATGGGTCATTAGAAAAAGACGATGAGTCTTTAAAGATGTGGATCTCCGGTCTTCTTGGAGCTCCTTCTTGTGGACATTGCAAATAAACCTGGTTTTATGGTTGCTTCAACACTGCAAGGTCAGGTGATAATATCACCTGATGGAAAGTGACATCTTGGACACTGCTGGAATTTTCCCTGGAAACAAAGGGTTCCCACTTTATGTAAATTCTATTTAAGGCTGGAGATTAAGGCAAACAGGACTCTTCTCCATTGCCTTCCTGCCCAGAAGAAAGACTGCTGAAAATACCCGAAGAGACAAAGGAACTGAGCTGAGGGAAAGGCAAGGGCTGAGTCCAGACTAAGACAGAGGTGTCTAGTCTGTAAAGAGAAATCACTGGAATTTAAGCCACAGAAACTCTGCAACTTGCCTAAAAACAACATTTAGGGTGAGAAATTACATTTTGTAACCTGTTTCTTTAGTGAATCAAGCTTAGTTTGCGTGTTTTGTTTCATTTGCTTACTGATCTGCTTTGTTCTGTTTACTATCCCTTATGATCACTTAAAATTTACCTTTGATACTTAATAGACTTATTTCTTGTTTATAACATAACCCAGATTGTTCAATTTATAACTGGAGGGTCAAGAAGCTGTGCATCTTTCGCTTCACATTGAGGGAGAGGGTGATTTTTTATGAGCTTGTGCTGTGCAATTCTTTCTAGGAGGAGGGATAGCTCAGTGGTTTGAGTATTGACCTGCTAAACCCAGGGTTGTGAGTTCAATCCTTAAGGGAGCCACTTAAGGATCTGGGGCAAAAATTGGTCCTGCTAGTGAAGGCAGGGGGCTGGACTTGATGACCTTTCAAGGTCCCTTCCAGCTCTAGGAGATTGGTATATCTCCAATTATTACCTTTATTACCTAGACAGCACAAGACAATATTATCTGGGGTTTATCTCTCCACAGTGGGTGTGCACCTGAGTTCTGAGTGAATCCTCTCACACAGATTTGACTGCAGTCTGTGTCTGCAGCTGCATGTGGTCTTGCCTGGGTGCATGCTGGAAAGGGGCTTGAGAGCCTGGCACAGCAGTATAAGAGAAACCCAGGCTGGCAGGGCCAGAGGGCTGAGTGGGACCTCAGCACATCAGGTGGTATCCCAGAAGGGGTCCAATCTGTCACAAGGTGATTACAGAGATGGGGGTGGGGGGAATCCATCAAACCCAAAACAAATGGCATTGGAACAGCACAGTTCAGGTTGTGTTTTCTTTGCTTTTTTCTTAGCTTGTTTACCTCTTGCTTGTCTTCCACTTCCACTACACACTTCCACTTACATACAGCATTCTTTCCCAAGGTAGCATTTCCCTTAATAACCCAATCTGAACAAACTGCAGCCTCACAAACTGCAGATCCATCAGAGTGGCAGGTGCAGAATACAACTAGGTATATTCCCCTTGTAATCCGTTACCTACAAAGAAGTCAGTAAGCAGAAAATCTTCATTTCCATGAGACACTCTATGGCAAGGTAGATCAAGCTGCTCTGTTCTTCAGTTATCACTGTTGTCCCCTCTCTTCAAGATTAATAAGCATTACTGTGACTTGAGATTTCTGTCCAAGTGGGAGATTACCATGCTCCTATGCTTTTCTGTATGGTTAGCAACAGCTGCAAGCAGTTATTATTATTATTATTATGGTAAAGTTACAGCAATGATCTGTGTTTCTCAATCACCATTAAGAACATCAGTATTGGGCCACGAATGGGATTGTGTCAATGCACATAGCCTGATTTGTGCATGCATTCTTCCCTAATTCCAGGGAACAACTTTTCCCCCTTCAGGGCAGGCAAGATTATGTGCTGAGATAAAAGGAGAGTTTACAAGACAACATTGATTTAATGATGTTAATAAACCATAGTTATTAGTTCAATTATATAAAAGCAGGTTTCCCTGCCAAACTTGATAGCAGGGGATGATTAATACAAATGAAACTCATGCTCTTTAACTTATTCAGTTCTCCAGGCAGGGAGCAAAATATCTGAGTTTATCTTCTTGTAAATGGCTCTGAAGGATTGGTTCTGACTTGTAAATGGCCTTCTGGTCAACAATGGAAGTCTCTCTGTCTGCTTGTAAATTGGAAGGAAATTGCCCTGAACCTGTAGTTACTGTATGGCTGGCTGAGGAGTGAGAGCACTTCCATTTTTGTATTGAAAAGCTTGACCAGAAGATGAAAAACATAAAAACATAAAAACATTAAAAAAAAAACATATTGAAACAAATAGACTGGCAAATCATAATGCTCCAAAATGTAGGGGTGAGACTGGATACCCCAAGTGGCCTTTTATTGTCATGCCATGTTAGTATGTAAGAATGTCAAAGCGGGCAGATTGCTCAATTGGCAGAAAAATTCCATGCTTCTTTCTAGGGAAAAAATGCAAAAACCCCGCCAATTCAAGGTCCATTTTTTTCTATTATTATTTACTTGTAGTGCTGCAGGGTCAGAGCCCCGCATTGTGCTGAGTGCTATATAAACACACAGCTAATAGCTTCCTACCTACATTAAGATGAGAACAATAGGAGTCACAACATAGTTGAAGTCTGTCTGCTTTCTACTTAGTATTTTATTGAATTTGATTCAGTCGTGTGATTCTGTCTGAGCAGGTCTGAGCTGCTTTTGAATATGTGTCCGACACCTAGATGCTTGCACAGAAGGGGTTTTTTTTTATGTCCACATCTAATTATTGTTGAATCCCATACATGGAATAACTAGCTCTTTTAGTGTACAAATATCCAAACCAGCTTTTAAAAAACAATTTTAAAAGTCTCACTCCTAGTCCTAGATCTTTCTTACCAAGTTTTACATCAAAGTGAGTTTTTAGTTGAAAAAAATAAAAATATACTGTTAATTATCTTGGTAGTAATGGGCACCTCTATAATCAGTCTGATGTGTTTGACAGTACATTTTTCACACAAAAACCGACCACAAAAATACTCGTTGGCTGACCTAACAACCTTTTTGTTTGAAAGCCCATATGTGAATGAGAGAGAGAGAGACCATCTTGTATCTAGTGGCTGGATATGATTTGGCAAGACATAGTAGTTTGAAATTAATTTATTGGTAGTGTAGATCAAAGAGCTGATTAAAAGATTTTAGATTTTGAACTGGGGTAAGAAAGTTAGCCCCACAAGTTCTGCTTGTACATCATTTTCAAAACAGGATTCCAGGCTTCCTTCATCTGCCCAGGATCAATCTTCCCATAGTGACTTGCTCTGCTCTGGTATGTCACATCTCTGATTCTCTCTCAGCAGCTAGCTCAGCACTCAGCAAATCTCTGATTCTTAACATCCAGAGCACCTGCCATTGCAGCTTTTGGATCTCCTTCGGTTAACCATACTTGAGTCTCTCCATTAGATCACCATCAATTGCAAATACTTTTACCTGTATCTGTGGCATACTTACGGGGGAAAACAAAGGTCCTGACCCAAAAGGAACTTCTGTTGCCTGCATTGTATAGCAGGTCAGAACAGATGAACACATGCTTTCTTCCCAGCTGTTTGTACCATCCCCCCACTCCTACCTCCTTGTTCTCCCTCACAAGGTATGTCTATACTATATACTAAGCCCAGGATCTGACTCAGGTTTTAGCCCAAGCCCCTCATTAGCCACACACAAATCAGTCTGACTTAGGTCCGCAAGCCCTCAGGACCCACAACCCTGCTAGAGCAGTAGATCAAAGCCCAATTCCCACTGAGTCTTTATTTAAATGACATTGAGCCCTGAGATTTAGGGATCAGGTCAACAGTGAGGAACAGCCCCTACATTAGGTGTGATGCAAAGCTACACTGCCTTGGGTGGAGCTCCAGTAGCCTATGTGACAAGGTCCCCAGAATGTAACATGGACTGTGGGACCACTGAGCCCTAGAAATATACCTACCTCATAGAACTGGAAGGGACCTTGAAAGGTCATCAAGTCCAGTCCCCTACCTTCACAGCAGGACCAAGTACTGTCCCTGACAGATTTTTGCCCCGGCTCCCTAAATAGATCCTCTCAAGGATTGAACTCCCAACCCTGGGTTTAGCAGGCCAATGCTCAAACCACTGAGTTATCCCTCTCTCTAAACCCACCAACCTGATCTGCCTCTCACATTGTGGTGCTGATGTCATGCTCCAAGCTTCTGACAGGTACTGCACTCACACAGCCATCTTCAGGCAGTGATATACCCAACCGAATTACACAAATGATCTCCCAGCCACTCATGAACCATCAATAGGGAGGCTCCAGCCAATTCCCCACAGTTCCCCAATCTTGCACCCCAGAACTGTACCAGTGTAAGCTCATTACCTAGTTTGCCATTTCTTCATAGGAAAGTGGACATGCACCAGCCTTTGTAATTTAAACTGAGATTTCCCAAGCACTTCCACCAAAACATATCATTTTAGGTAAAATATAAAACAGCTATATTCATTACAGAAAGATAGATTTTTTAAGTGATTATAAGTGGTAAACATAAAGGTCAGAGCTAGTTACCTTAAGAAAATAAAAAGTAAACACGCATTCTAAATCCCAAACTTTTAGTCTAAGCAAGAGTTGAATCTAACAGCTTTTCTCCCCCTGTCAGATGTTAGAAGCAGGTTACACTTCCTCAGTACATAGACTGGACCTTTTCCCGCCTGGGACCAAGTTCCCCATTTCAAAGTCTTTGTCTTCCACACCTTCTTCCAGGTATTGAGATGGGGAGGGGAGCACGGGGGAGAGGCCAAATGCTGATGTCAGTCTCTCTTTTATACTTACGTCCAGCTTGCTGGAAAGATCTTTGCTGTGACATGGGTTAGTTTGCCCCCATGGTGTACGTGCCTTCTCCGAGAAATCTCTTGGATAGTGGATTGGACACTGATGAGCCATTAATGACATCTGGCTATTGATGGATATTCCTTTGTTGTAACTGAAAGGTTGGTTGTGGGGATTTCCAACCTCACAACATATTTCAGTAACACATAGAAAAACTTCATAACTTCCCATACAATGATAGCACATACAATCCAACATGATATTAGTGTTCAGCAGATCAAGACATTTAAAATGATACCTCATAAGGCATACTTTGTACAAAACATATCATAATTATATGGCAGTGGTGAATATGGGGGTTCCAGGGTGCTGCTTTGAGATACAGAGTGTCACAGGCTACTACACCCTTTTGTGGGTTACAGCATATCCCCCACTGTGCACTGGTCTCATTCTGTGGGAGAATGTGGCAGTGCAGCAGAGAAGACCATGGCCCCCACCCTTTTGGGGTTTTTTTGTATCCCAGCAAGAGCTAGGAGGAAGCAATTGCTTCCCTTCCCTGAGCCCAAAAACTGCAATTGTGACTGGCATTTATGCAGGCCATACACAGTAGGGAAACAGTACCTGCAATCTCCCCCATATATACTGTCATGTAAGGGCCAGGAGCAACCTGGCTTTCACGTGACAGTGTTTGTAGAACGTTATTAAGCACCTTCAGTTTCTACTATGCCATTCAGCCAAGTCCTCTCACACTCCTTTTCAGGAGTCTTTGTTGCAGATCCTGCAAACTCTCTCATCAGTCCTGTTATGTGACCCCAGGTCCAGAAAAGCACGTAAGCACATGTGTTGCTTTAAACCCCTGAATAATCCCATGACTTCAATGGGTCTACCTATTGTTACGCTGTGCATATCCTTAAGTGCATTGCTGGATTTGGGCTCTAGTCTGGCTAAACTGTTACAGTTGACCAAAGACCTAAGAGCCATTAAACAAGAATATACAGTTCAGGACTATATAGGAAAGGCAAAGAGAAAACAGAGATATGGGCTAACAGAGGAGAATTATTCCAGTAACTGTTTTAATTTTAATATCATTGGAAAATAGAACAAACTAAAGAAAACGTAGTGATAATAAGTTGCAGTTTACTAAATAAGGGGTAAAATTGAGACAGCAAGCCTAGGAGCTGGAGAGAGAGAAAACATAAAGGGTAAAGCCTGTTTCATGAACAAGACTTCTTTATATACTCGAGTTGTACCCTACCTATACTGAAAGAGTAGAGAAGATTTGAACAATAGAGATCAGTTAAAAAAAATACAGCCTTTTCTCCCCCTTTACTGAAGACAGAGTGAAGCTCAACTGATATTCCTTAAAGCATTGATTGCTGACAGATTACATAATATTTTCTTTTGGATTTAATTTTCTATTACTCAGCTCTTGGTCAATAAGGCTACTGCTTGAAAGACCTCCATGCCAGTGCCTATTATTGCTGAGGAGACGCCAACACCTGAAATATAGTAAATATGAATTCCTTGGCCGGATTCTGAACTGATATAAATTGATGGCTCTCCACTGAAGTCACTAGAACTTTGCTTATTTACACCAGCTGAGGGTCTGGACGCTAATGCTCGGTGCCTTAGAGGTAAATTTGTTCAATTCCCTTCCCAACTGGCAAACCAAAATACTGTGCCAACACAGAAGGAAGAAAGGATTGAGTCATTCAATCCAACTGAATGTTCCCATGACCTGGAAGGCTCAGAAGTGTCACCTGCAAACCAGCTGTGGAGTCAGTAGACTGGAAGGACTGTTTCACTGCATCATCATAAAAAAATGGCTTTCAGAGCTTTCCCAAGTGACAATATTTTATGTGACCAGTTCAGTCAATGAGTTGCGGATGATTAAAACACTAGCCTAGACCCAGCTGCTCAACAGCTAACACTCATTTCATTTTTGTAGATTTGTAGGCAGATAGTTACAGGAAGGATTTTGCAACAAAACAGTCTCCCAATTCCCCAAATTCAAAAAAAAATTTTTTTTTTAAATCACTATTTATGTGGAACACTGTTTAGCAAAGAGGTTTCAGATACAATGAGCCTAGTAGGAGCTTTAAGACCTTTATTGGCAAGTTGGACTGTTATTGTGTATTTGTTCTAGTGGGGTGAGAGAAAATGTTCAAATGCTACAAATTACGAAAGGAGTATCACCACAAGGACCACCAACCTCAGCCATTTACTGAGTTAGAGCATTAGTTCGAATATAAACAGATCTGTGCATCCCTGCCCCCCACCAAAACCAAACTATAGAAATGCTGTGGGAGTGAGATTTTACTATCTATTAATTCTATGTGAAATAACTTGTATCCATGTCACGTTTTGTGAAGCTTAGCTTAGAAAATAGTAAACAAGAGGCACAGTCCAATGAGGCACTGGGTACCCCCACACGGTGCTGAGCACCCGCAGCTCTCATTGCTTGTAGAGTGCCAGGGGCGCTCGGCACCTCACTAGCTCTCGCCCAGATTAGATACACACACCGACAAAAGCCTCTTAACTCAAAACCACATATTTGACAGGTTTTCAGGGAATTAGCATTATTTGCTGAAATGCTCACCAGCTAGGGTTTGCCTTCCAATTACAGCCTGAAGTATTTGAAATTAAAATGAATGCTGGAGGCCAAGCTTAGACCTGGCATAAAAGCATAAGATACCGTTTAAGTCAAAGGAGTTGTACTGTGTTCCACCTGGTCCAAGTTTAGCCCAGAGTAGGCCTCTTCCGTTAGGCCCCAACTCAGCAGAGCACTTAAGCACAGAAGTAACATTAGACACATGCCTAAATCCATCCCTGTTTTCAGGGCCTGTGTAGTCTCATCAGTGTGAAGGACCATTTCATATATGGATGTTTAAATAGAAGGTATATTTTAGAGTAATACAATATAAAAAAATAGTATATGACATAAGGTATTTTGGTTGGAAAGATCTAATAGCTTTTATTTTCCACAAGATTATATCCACTCTAACCCCGACATTACATGAGGGTCAGACTAGGTGACCTCTTGAGCCCTGTCTTTCTATGATTAGAGTTACTATACATGAAAAATCCTACAAATATTTAAAAAACATGACATACAAGAATAAATTAGATCATTGAAGTGCAAAAAATGCTTTAGAATCATGCTCTGACTCCACAAAGCCCTTGCGTGCAGAAGTTTGCCATTTGTGCTGAGGTTCCCTATCCCTGTCTGATGGCAATTTTTTTTTTAATTTAGGACAAATTCTGCAACCCTTCCTCAGACTGTAATGTCCTGCCCACAGTAGTTCCACAGTGTCCAGCATGAGTAAGTTTTGCTGAATTATGTGTGGATTCATTTGAAATGCATTAGCTCAAAAAAATGTAATACATTCTAATTCGTATAGCATCTTTCATCTCGGGATCTGAATATGCAACATAAACATTCATGTCTTTGCTTCAGTAAGGAGATAATACTTCTCTCCAGTTTACAGACAGGGAAACTAAGGCAGAACAATCACTCTAAATGACTTGGCTAAGGTATTAGCACATATTAGAAGATGTGACAGAGCCAGGAATAGAACCTAGTTCTCCTGACACCCAGTCATGCTTCTTCACCACATCATCTTTCCCCCATGCAAATAAACAAATAACTTATATTTCCTTGTGCACTGAAGAGAAATGGGAACTTTTGATAAAGCAGCTCTTATGAAGCCCCAGTGTTCCAGTTAATGATCCAACTCTTAGACGTGCCAGTAACATTTTCAAGAAGTGAATAGGGTCCAAGCTGGCAGGGGAGACAGTAGTTTATTTTGGAAACAATGTTGCTTTAGTCTAAATGGCTCTCAGATTGTGGAGTTGAAATGGGTGTCAGTTGTGAATGAATACTCGGACATGGGCATTTAAAGTCTGAGTGTGGCAGAGCTCTCCAGCCCCCATATTTGTGTGTGCACTCTATAAGGTGCCACAGGATTCTTTGCTGCTTCTACAGAACCAGACTAACACGGCTACCCCTCTGATCTTTGACCACTAACACCCCTGTGTACAGCTAACAGTCAGAGGCCAACCTTATATATCCAAATTGGTTTTGCATATGAAAATCAACACTCCTGTAGAAGTGAAAGAATTCTGGAAAAGTATGCAGGTATTTGCATTCACAACATTGTCTATTTCCCAGGTGAGGCATCTATTTGAAAATCTGACTTTTTGTTCATTTAGATACATTTCTTTTATAAAATCATAAAGAAAAAAGTGTGTGAAAGTAACATGTTGGTGTTACTTATCTGTGTATCTCCTATTTTCCTACAGTCCAGAGGCACATACATACTCACTTGCTCTCCTCCGCCTGATAAGGTCAAGGTAATGAAATCCGAATCCGCTGTACACATCATTGCTATTCACTGTTAACATTGGCATTTGAACTTCCATCTATCTGTTTTATACATTAGGACAGCAGAGCTGAGAGAAGAAAGCTTACAAGCTAGGATGAAAAAAAAGCATTCTTCACCATTAATAAGCTGATCCAAGTAATTTTTCTTGAGGTGGAAAAACAGAAGTGACTGTGCTCCCAGTCCTAGAGACAGTCCTCATAGAATGTCTTTGAGCCCGATGGAGGCAGGAGTTCTGAGCCTTCCTCATTTGGGGAACTACACACTTGAAGGGCAGTCTCACTTTCCCTGTTTAACACACAAAAGGGCCAGACTCTGGGCTTGTCTTCACTACTGGGGTAAGCCGACCTACACTACGTCAACTCCAACTATGTTATTCACGTAGCATGAGTCAACATAGGCTAGTTCGACTTACCCCGGTGTCTTCACTGCACTGCATCAATGGGAGATCCTCTCCCGTTGACTTACCTTACTCTTCTTGGTGAGCTGGAGTACTGGAGTCGACTGGAGAGCACTCTGCTGTCGATTTAGCGGGTCTTCATTAGACCCGCTAAATCAACACCCACCGCATTGATTGCAGCAGCGTCAATCTCCCCGGTAGTGAAGACAAGCCCTCTGTCTCCTTCATTCACATTGTGTAGTATCTTACTCCATGTGTAGTGTCACCAAGAGGAATGGAACTACTCAAGGCATCAGGTACTACTCAGTGTGAGCACGGATGGCAGCATCTAGTCCTAATTTTCTAGCCCAGGGTTTCCCAAACTTGGGATGCTGCTTGTTCAGGGAAAGCCCCTGGTGGGCTAGGCCGGTTTGTTTACCTGCTGCGTCCACAGGTCCAGCCAATCACGGCTCCCACTGGCCATGGGTTGCTGCTCCAGGCCAATGGGAGCTGCTGGAAGCAGCATGGTCCGAGGGACGTACTGGCCGCCCCTTCCAGCAGCCCCCATTGGCCTGGAGCAGCGAACCGCGGCCAATGGGAGTTGCGATCGACCAAACCTGCGGACGAGGCAGGTAAACAAACTGGTCCAGCCCGCCAGGGGCTTTCCCTGAACAAACAGACACATGGCTTCACAGATCCATGTCAGGCACAAGATGGGAAGCAAGTTGCACCCATTACTACTCGTTACTACTCGTGAAAAGCATGCGAGGGAAGTCACAATTCCATCCTGGAGCAACGCAGCCACACACCACCCTATAGGAAGTGCTAAGCCTAGAGGCTCAATCTAGACCACAGTGATTTGCAAATGAAATCGCCACCAGAAACCCATGAAATACTTGAATACTTCAAGAATGAGAGAATCACTTAAAAGTACACAAACACAAGCCCTCTTTGATTTTCAGACCAGCATCATTCATCTCATTTGTATAATCCATCATTTGAAGCATTGGGATCTGAAGACAATGAGAAGCACAATTTTGCAGGGAAATGAAAGCTCTCTGTAAGATCATTTGGCTTAACACATATCTGCAGACTGTAAGTTCTTTTATGTTAAAAGCAGTTACCAAACTGACCAAAATTCACAAGATAGCAATTAGAGGCATACACCAAGGAAAGCAGATATTCAAAGAGATGAAAGGAAATGTCGCTGTAGTACCTGGGTAAAGTGGTTTCCATTATTTCTTTGTCTAAATAGTCAATTAGTTTCTCTAAAAAGAGTTTAGACCCTTTGTCCCCCAAGTTTACTTATAGGATTATTTCTTCCCTCCACAGCTAGTGAAGTAGGTGCAGAATTTTATAATCTAACCTCCACAAAAGCGTCAGAGGGCGGACAGGAAACATTTAGAGAATTGTATCCAGAGAGAAGCTTCTATATGTTCAAATTAGAATTTAGTTATTTATAATGACTTTCATACTGGAGTTATGTTATTCAGTGATCTCAAAGTATTTTATAACAAGAATTTGAAATTGGTAGTGAATGACTGATTAGCCCAACAAAATGATTTGTGTGCTTAGAAATAGGCTTGGCATTAGAGAACCTGTTTAATTGAGACAAAATGTTTTAAGTTATGTATGTATCATTTTTCTTTCTATCTCTTCATCTGTAATGCCAGCCTATTTTAGTATTATGAATCCAGCTGCACAGGACTCAGAGGGAGAAGAAAAACAACTATTACATTTAAATATGTCTAAAAGATGACATAAAATGGCTTTTCCATACACAATATCATATTTTAAACATCTGATATCTCATCTGTTTTGTTTAGTAAAAAATGCTAAAGAAGAAGGGGACTCCTGGCTTTCTAATGCTAGAGAGCTTTCCATGGGTCCTGAGATATCACAATTTAAACTTGTCATTTGCACTGGACTAAATATTGCCAATCCAGAGCCTTGAACCAGTCAGTGCAAGTTTAGTGGAGAATATCCAAACTTTGAGGAGAAAGAAGAGAACATTTTTTCTGCCAGGTTGTTTAAATGTCTCTGAGAAGCTGCTTAGAAGTTGGAAATGCTAGAAGTTTTCTCCACAAGAATGAATTGGAAGGTAACAAGCATGTGAGGGGGTTAAAGGTGCACTGTAAGTTCTCATGATGTGCCTGCGGTTTATTACATGAGATCAGCACCAAATATGGGATATGTAGCAATATAACGTCATTTTAAAATGTCAGAGATTCTTTAATCTTACCTGCATGTCTTCACTGCTAGTTATACACTGCTCTCAGTTACACTCGCACAAGTCTGAATTAATTGTATTGACTCCTGAGGAATTACACTGGGTTACACTAGCGTAAGCAAGACCAGAGTTTGGCACTGTATGCCAGTTCTGCATTGCTGGTGTTGGCTTTATATTTTTTCTTTAGCATCACTAAATGTGATAATCTTCACTAAAAAAATTACAGAAATGACGTAGGAATTCAGATGACCTCCAAAATACAAGAGTGTAATGATCTCTGTTTGGTGGTATCCCAAAAGATTTGGATAGACGGTTTACACTACAACTTTCATTGCACTGCAGAATTAGTTCAATTAAGATCAGTATCAGTACTAGCAATTATCTATGTAATTTCAGTACATTTCATTGCAGGCATTTCAGTGTGGCAATGTTTTGGTGCAACTGCACTTCATCCTCATTATCATCTGTGAGATACAGTTTGGAGATAAGAGAAACTAAATCATTCAAAGGGCTGTTTTGGGGCCCAATCCTAAACTATTAAAGTCAATGAGAATTTTACCATTAGCTACCATGGGAACAAGATCAGGGCTTTAGTTGCTTTTATACTTGAAAATGTTCAGATGAAATAGAACTTTAAAGCAGTCTGTAGTGAGGCAGAGTGGCCTCCCTCTGGACTGGAGAGTGAGGGAACACTACACTCCCCTTGGTGGGTGGAGCCAAACTCATCCGGCCCAAAGTATAAAAGGAAGGCTCTGCAGCTCAGTCAGGCAGAGCCAGCAGAGGAGATGGATGCCTCTGCTGTGCAGCGGCACCCAGAAGCAGACAAAACTTTGCTGATGAAATGTCACTTGATAATTCAGACAGTACAAAATTATGTGATCTGCGTACTAGCACACTGGGCCAATGGCAAACACTATTGGTCTGTAAAAAGGATAGGACCTCTTACTCAGGCAAATGCTGCTTATGTATCATACATGATATATCAAGTGTAGAACTACTGGAAGATTAGACACAGAGGTTAAGGCCAGAAGGGACCACTCTAGATCATCTAGTCTGACCCCCTGTATGCCACAGGCCAACTGCACCACCCAGCACCTGCACACTAAAACCAGCAACCAAAATTAGGCCAAAGTATTACAGCCCACAAGAGCCTAGACTATTGTGTGTCACAGGCACAGACTAGGAGGGACCGAGTTGTACCAGTGCTTGAGGCCCCTGTTATGGCAGGGAAGTTAAACGGGATATTCCCAGATAACCCTGGCAAGCGACCCACAGCCAATGCTGCAGAGGAAGGTGAAAAAAACCCATGGTCACTGCCAATCTGCCCAGGGGGGAAGAGGGGAAGGGAAATTCCTTCCCAACCCCACATTGGATGATCAGTTAGACCCTGAGCATGTGAGCAAGAACCAGCCAGCCAAGCACCTGAGAGCGAGAGAGAAAGTCCAATGCCACCTCAGATCTCTCACCTATCCCACCTAATGCCCCATTTCCAGACATGGCCATCCCTCATGCCTCAGAGCAGTGGTTCTCAAAGCTGGTCTGCTGCTTGCCCAGAAAAAGCCCTGGCGGGCCAGGCCAGTTTGTTTCCCTGCCACATCCTCGGGTTCAGCTGCTTGTGGCTCCCAGTGCTGTGGGAAGGGCAGCCAGCACATCCCTCGGCCTGCGCCACTTCCCGCAGCCCCCATTAGCCTAGAGTGGCGAACCATGGCCACTGGGAGCCGCAATCAGCCAAACCTGAGGACGCGGCAGGTAAACAAATCTGCCCGGCCCGCCAGGGGCTTTCCCTGGACAAGCAGTGGACTGGCTTTGAGAACCACTGCTTCAGAGGACAGAAATTAAAAAAATAAACCTCCCAGAATACACTAGGAAGAAAAAAAAATCCCTTCTTGACCCCTGCAGGTGGGCAGCTGAAACCCTGAAGCTTGAGCTTTAGGAACACAAGACAAACCATAAGTGTTTGTTGAGTCCTGCCCCCCACCATCACAAGCAACCCTGTCATACAACTGCACTCATAAGTTTGTTCAGCTCTCTCTTAAAACTAATTACATTGTTTGCCCCCACAACTCCTATTAGGAGGTTGTTAGAAACCTTCTTTTAATTTCCAGCCTGTTATTGGCCATGTTATATTGGTCTGATACTAGACAAGAATGGTTCTTGTTAGCATATGTGCAACATGCCTCAGGCGGCACATGACCAGGATTCATCACCGAATTTGGTCCACTGGTTGGCTCATTAGCTTCTCCAGCTTGGACCAGGTATTGATGGGGAGTGTGACATGAAAACTGATCCATGCCCCCCCACCCCACCAGAATGGTGAAGTTATCAATCATGATGCAGAAAAGGCAGAAATATATTCAATAGATATATTTGTTCTGCATTTTGAAAGCAACAAGATGATGTATTCATATTTCACAGTTATAATGAAATACTTTCTATTTCATCAGTAGCTCGAGAGGAAGCTAAACATTTTTAAGCCTGCAGGAGCAGATAACTTGCACTCAAGAGTATTAAAAGAAATGACCAAGGAGCATTCTGAATCATTCATGTTGATTTGTAATAAATGTTGAAACATTGAGGAAGTTTAGGACTCCAAAAAAGCTAGTGTGCTAATGTTGTGCCAGTATTTAAAGAGTGCATCTATCGGATGACCTGGGAAGATATAAGCTAGTTGGCCTGACATGAATCCTGAGCAAGATAATGGAAAAAGCTGATATGGTGATGCAATCAGTAAAGATTAAAAGATAGTAGCATAATTAATGCCAATCAACATGGTTTACAGACAATAGGTCTGGTCAAATAAATTCTTTTTCTGCTAACTCAGGTTTGGTTGTCAGGCATTTGACCTAGTTTGCATGACATTCTGATAAAAAAACGTTAGTAATTACATTATAGAAAAATCAATATAGCCCAAATTAAATGGATTAAAAACTGGTTAACTGGTAGATTGGAAAAAGTAATTGTAAATGGGGACTCATCCTCCAGTGGGGGCCAAAGTTATTAAATATCCTTTTCGATGGCCAAGAATTAAATATAAAGCCATCACTAGACTTTATATAGACTCATCTGGATCACTTGATAAACTGGGATAATTTGAACATGTGTTTTAATAAAACCAAATGCAAGGTCATACATGTAGGGATAAAGAATGTCACACTTATAAGATGGCTGGCTATATTATGGAAAGCAGTGACTCTAAAAAAAAGAATTAGGGATCATGGCAGATAAACAATTGACCATAAGTTTCCAATGCAATGCTGCAGTTAAAAAGGGTGAGCACAATTTTTGGATATACATGCAGGGAAATATCAAGCAGGACTAGTATTACGTCTGTATGCAGATTTAAAGCACCGTATCTACTTCTGTTGACTACACCAAACAAAGGATATTGAAAAACTGAAAGGATTTAGAAAAGAGCTAAAGGAATTATTAGCGGTCTAGAAAAAATGACATAGTGAAAGACTAAGGAGTTCAGCTTTCTCTTGAATAAATTAACAAGTGAATTGATTACTGTCTACAAGTGTTCGCATGGGGAAGAGATTTTTGATAGTAGATGGCTCTTTTAATCTAGTGGGAAAAGTATATTGAGACCCAATTGTGCCTTCCAAGATATTCGGGGCACTGCATGCATATTTAAAATAGAATACTATTTAAATAATAAAGATATAAACATTGAAAAAGCATTAAAAATCTCAATATATTGGTAACATTAAAAATGTGTGGGAATCTTACATAGGGCCTGACAAGGTTTTAAACTGAAGATACCTCTGGAAGAGTACATTATTTCAGATTTTTTTTTTTAAGTGGGGATGCTTGGCCTGAGACAGGTATCCAGGAGGAGTGAGTTCTATCCTAGGGGTCCCCACAGCAAAACCTCAGTCACCTGTTGATCAGAGAGCATGCTGGTCGGGCATTTAAAAGATGGTGACCATGGAGATGGCCTGAAATTCCCATAATGGCCTCCGAAACAAACCCCAACAAACAGTTTTCCCAATGCACAGCATGCTCAATATCACTTATATAAAATGCAACATCCAATAAGTTTGTCCTGCTTTTTGATCTTCCTTCAAAGGACAATCCAGCATGCTTCACATGAACTCAGTTATTCCACTGAGGGATCTGATTCCAACACCACACAGTCAGGCCAGGTCTACACTACAGACTATATCAATATAACTACGTTGCTGGCAATTTTTAAAGTGATTTTGGATTTTTTTTTTAAAGACATGTTTTATTTAGGGGAAATCCTATGGCCTGTGGTATACTAGATGGTCACAATGGTCCCTTCTGGCCTTGGAATCTATGAATCTTCCCACTTGTGACACTTTTTAATGTTGACACTTTAGCTATGGTGGTGACATCCATGTTCTTCTACAATACACATACCTCCAAGTCAATGCCTAAGGTAACAAGTCCTAACAACAACATGGAAAGCCTACAGAGCCCAGTGCTTGGATCATCTGCAATGCTTGCCTCCAAGCTCATGATGCACAGAACACAATATCAGGTATCTAAAGGAGACAGCAACACCTTGCAGCAGGATCACACATGTTTTTTTGTCTGAAACTGGAAGTCAGTTATTTTCATATTTGGCTGGGACATGGTTTGGGCCAAAAGGAGAATGGAAGGAAAAAAACAGGGGCTTTATATACTTTACAGACTTTAAGGAGTACCTCAGCATTGACTCTTATGTGTCAGAGGAGGTAGTGTCAGAAGCCAGGCTACCTAGTTCCAGGAGTTTGGGGCCCAAAGAATGACAGAGATGAAGTGGTCAAAGGGTAGCAGCTGGTGTCTGCAAAAACTCCAGCCTATTGTTCTCTATAGAGCTCAAGATCAGGAGCCTTGTAGTGTAAATTGGGGCAGGGTTCCCCTCTCTGTCAGCCAGCTAGTGGTGGTGCGGGGAAGGAGGGCAGCTAATAATCTGTCTCTTTCCCCATTGGTCTTGACTTCAGCTCCGGGTGGAAGGGATTTGGGGGGGGGCATGGAGTGTGATCTTTACTAGCATTAACTAACTTGAGTTAAAATCGTAATAAAGACAAGGCAGTTTGGGTTGCAGACTGGGCTCCCCCACCGGTTTTAACTCACACAGATAGCTCATGACAACTACAAACGGCCTTGTCTTCACTAGGATTTTAACTCAAGTTATTAGGGAATTCAAGTTAAGAGCACACCTTTTTGCCTAGTGAAGACAAGCCATAAAGGGCGAGATAATTGTAGGAAGAGGACTGGCTGTTTTTCTCTTCCAGGGAAAGAGAGAATTAGATTGGACTTCTTTGGATGCTACTTCCCTGCCAAAAAGGAGAGTCAAAACACACCCACCCAGCAGGGGAAGGGGTTCCAGCAACATTTGAGTTTATTCAGTTTTAGTGCAAGTTTTGTTTCTATTAGACTTCACCACTAGCCTGGGGTGCAGCTGGGTGAAGATGCATAAAAAGGTCCTGCTGGGTCGGGCCAGCTCTCAGCTGCAGCCTATTACAAACCAGAATATGGGTATTTGCATAAAAGCATATATCGTATTGCTTTATACGTTGTGATTATGCAATAAGAGACTTTACAGTATATCTCAATAAGAAAACTGAGGTTGCCATGGAAGCCTGATGCCCTGGCTTGGGCAGGTTTACAGTCTCTCAACTCTAATGTTGCACTTAGCAGTTTGACCTTCTCTCCACAAAAGTGTGGAACTCTTATAGACATTAATAGGAGTTCTGCATGCATGTCACGAGGAGATTAGACTCTTTAGTCCTGAAATTATTTCTTTCTACAGAAACCTTCAGTGTTCTGTGTAAATTAGATCAATATGGCTCATTTGTCATTTAAATACATTCCTTATACAATCATTTGCTTTTTACATAATTGTTTATTCATGTATGCTAGTGACAGATTTAAAAAAAATCTGTCAGTCTGATCATTGGGCACGTGCCATGTGGAATTAGAGATTCTGTAGATCTCCATTATAGCTGGTTTAAAAATGCTAACTCAATCTTTTTCCCCCCTTGAACTTTCATTGTGTGAGAAGCTGCAGTCAATCTTTTATAAACCTTTACTGCCCTCTGGTGGAATTTACTGTATGCACATCTGAAAAGCACGCATTAATAATTAATTTCACAATGTATAAATAGGTTGCTGTAGACAAGCTTATATTTACATTGTACTGTTGTCTATCTTTACCAAAGAACAACAGCCTAACATACACTACACTTACTGAAAAAAATATGAAGGGCTAGTGCTTGAAGATTTGGTGTAATCTTGCTCCCTTCCTTTTTATGCACTTATTCATATATTTACAAGCATATTTGTATGCACCTCCCCTGACCTGGTATGTCAGAACCACAGCTACAGCAGATTAAAAAGTCTGTCAGACACAAGCAGTGTACAGGTGTTTGGGTTTTTATTTTCATTTAGTTTGCCATGAAGTTTAATTAAAGGCCTGCATGAACAAACACCTTTTCCATTGTCACCAAATGGTTACCAGGCACAGGCTGCATGAAACTGAGTGAGAGAGAGGTCCACATGTGGGAGCATTCCAATGAGAAGGCTTTGCTACTTCAAGAAGCATGAGCAAGAGCAACCCAACAAACCTTAGCTGACATGATAGGCTGAGGTAATCTCTCAGGTGGCTCAGCCCTAGAGGAAGGACAGTCCAATGGTAAGGGGACTGGTCTGGAACTTGGAAGACCTGGATGTATTCTTTGCTCTGCCACAGACTTTTTATATGACTGTAGTGGGGTAGACCCTCCACCCCACTCCACTCCACTCCTGCCCTGAAGGGGTAAAAACAGCCCTGGGAGAGGGCTGTGGCTGGAGAAAGCAGCTTTTAGGCTGGGCTGATTGGAGGAAGTGGCTGCAGCTGGGGCCATGCCCCAAACAGACACAGCTGGCCCTATAAAGGCAGAGAAGCCAGGGGCAGATAGAAGTCTCTCTCTAGCTGCAGAGTGAGATGGGCCTGGCTGTAGGGAGCTGGAGACAAGGTACCTAGCGTGGAGCAGGGCTGGGGAACTCTAGTCTGGAAAGCCCCAGGCTGCAGCCTAGCAGAAGGCCAAGGGGTACTGGCGGTTGCAGAGGGCAGCCCAGGGGTAGGCCAAGGCAGCAGGTCCAAACCCAACCTTGCCGGTGATGAGTAGGCTAATACTGCAGTCTGCCCCAGGGTGTGGGGGTTAGACAATGACTGGCAGTAGCCATATACTGAGGTGAGGTGGGGATAGAGGGTGGGGGTTTCCCTGGGGAGGGGAGACCCTGAGAGAAAAGGGTTACTGCCAGGGGGCAGCACCCCATGTAAAAGGGCACTGGGTCCAGGGAGGGACATGGGGGCCAGAGGACAGGCGGATCACCAGCCTGCAGAGGGTGCTCTGGAGCTGAATTGAGCTAATTCCCAGAAGTCACCAGCAGGAGGCACCGCAGGGATGAGTCTGCTCGTCTACAATGACCCTGAGCAAGTCAATTTATTTTTGCATTCCTCCATTGCCCATCTGTAAAATGGGAATAATAGCACTTCCCTACCTCCTGGGGACATTGCATTATGTTAAAGATTGTGAGGTATTCAGATACCATGTAATGGGGGCTATATAGATGTTAATGATAGATAGATCTTTAAAGGTCACAAACAGCACTTTCAATTGAATCCAGAAACAAATACACAGCCTGTATGGTAGCCTATGGTATGAGAGCCTTGATGGTACTCACAATTATTCATCCCATCTGGGAGGTAATTCACTGCTTTCAGCACTAGCTGTAACTTAAGGGTCTTCTTCATGCCCCGTTTCAATACTACAGCTTTGATGTGAGTATGTGACTTCCCAGGAGCACCTAGGGTTATGAAGCATCTCATTGCCACCTGCCTTGTCTTTGCCTGTAGCGTATGAGCTCCCTTACTCCACCAGCCACAGGCAACACAAGCATTCCCCTCCTAGCTTACACAGGCTCTGCTGTCCCTCTGCAGCTTAGCAAAAGGCATGCTCCAACCCTTGAACATTCCCCTGGAGTGTCCAGTCCCTGGTCCATTGGACACTTAGAATTCTCAGATTTGCTGCTCCCAAAGGAACAGTACCCTCCAGCTTACTAGTTATACCTTAGATCACAGCCGCATGTAAACAGAACTTACTTATTTTCACTGTAAAATATCTAAAACCCTAACTAAGAGAACAGAATAAAAAAGTAGCAAAGACTGCTTAAATTAGCCACTGTACCAGATGACTGACGGTAGCTAATATAATGACGATTTTTTGAAAAGGCTCTGGAAGTGATCCTGGCAACTAGAGGCCACTAAACCTACAGTCAGTATCAGGCAAATTGGTTGAAACTGTAGTAAAAAATAGAATTATCACACAGGTAGATGAACAAAACTTTTGTTCTGGGAAATCATGCCTCAGCAATCTACTAGAATTCTTCAAGTGTGTCGGACAAGGGTGATCCAGTTAATGTAGTAAATTTTGACTCTCAGAAGGCCTTTGACAAGGTCCCACACCAAAGGCTCTTAAGAAAAGTAAGTAGTCATGGGATAAGAGGGAATGTCTTCTCATGTTTCAGTAACTGGTTAAAAGACAAGAAACAAAAGGTCAGCTTTCACAGGGGAAAGAGGTAAACAACAGGGTCCCCCAAGGATCTCTACTGGCACCTATGCTGTTCAACATATTCATAAGTCATCTGGAAAAGGGGATGAACAGTGAGATGGCAAAGTTTTCTAATGATATTAAATTATTCACGATAGGTAAATCCAAAGCTGATTGCAAAGAGTTACAAAGGGATCTTATAAAACTGTGTGACTGGACAACAAAATAGCAGATAAAATGTGATGTTGATAAATGCAAAGTAATGCACATTGGAAAACATGATCCCAACAACATATACAAAATTATGGAGTCTAAATTAGCTCTTAGCACTTGGATAGGGTGTACTTACCCGACACTGGCCCTGCAGGGATTAACATCCCGTGGGCCAAAGAGGCCACGTCCCTTGCCCTTGCTGGGAATGCTCCAACTGGAGGCAGATTATAAAAGAGGGTAGCCCAGCTCACTCTGGTCTGACTCTGGAGGAGAGCGGATGTGAGTTGCAGGCACCTGCCCAGAAGCTGCCAGAGCCCCAGGCCACAGAGACCTGCCATGCCAAGACCCCAGTGAGTACCCGGATGTCCAATGAGGCCCACAGTGGGAAGGAGTCCCTGGAAACCTTGCCTGCCGAGTACCCCAAGGAGATGGAGGACCTGCAGACTACAGAACGGGGAGATAGGGTAGGAAGTAGCTGTGTGGAACCAGACATTGATCCGGTTGTGGTACTGGGAACAGAGTCAGTGTGTTTCGGTAGGATCCCTGCTGACCTAGTGGTAGGACCACTTGCCATTGATAGGGCCTTAGGCTGGGACCCAGTGAAATAAGGAGGGCCCCACCACTGGGTGGCAGCCTGATCCCCTCTGGACACAAAGCCCAAGCTTTTTGCTGACTCATCCAGGAAGCTGTGGGACCCTAGATAGTGAGGGCTGCCTGCCCCACCCTATTGGCTCTGGCCACCAGGCTTCATGGCCCGGACACCGAATGGCCACCCTCTTGGCTCTGGACACTAGACAATGTTGCCCTGTATCAGAGGGTAGTCACTTCGATGTCATCTTGACACCCTGTGATGGGTTATACTTACCCCATGACAGCATTCTTGAAAGAGATTGTGAAGTCACTGGGGATAGTTCTCTGAAAATATTTCAGTGTGCAGGGACAGTCAAAAAAAGGAAACAGAATGTTAGGAACCATTAGGAAAGGGATAGATAAGGCAGGGAATATCTTGATGCCACTATATTAAATTCATGGTATGACCTTTAATACTGAGTGCAGTTCTGGTCAGCCCATCTCAAAACAGATATATTTGAATTAGAAAAGGTACAGAGAAGAGCAACAAAGGTGATTTGGGATATGAAACAGCTTCCATTTGAGGAGAGATTAAAAAGACTGGGACTGTTCAGCTTAGAAAAGAGAAGACTAAGCGGGGATATGAGAGAGGTCTATAAAATCATGAATGGTGTGGAGAAAGTGGACAGGGAAGTGTTATTTACCCCTTCATATAGCACAAGAAAACAGGATCATGCAATGAAATTAACAGGCAGCTGGTTTAAAACTAAAATAAGCAAGTATTTCTTCACATAATGCGTAGTTAACCTATGGAACTTGTTGCCGGGGGATGTTGTGAAGGCCAAAAGTGTAGCTGGGTTCAAAAAATAATTAGATAAGTTCCTGGAGGATAGGTCCACCAATGGCTATTAGCCAAGATAGTCAGGGATGCAACCTCATGCTGTAGGTGTCCGTAAGCCTGTGACTGCCAGAAGCTGGGACTGGATGACAGGGGATGGATCACTTGATAATTGCCCTTTTCTGTTCATTCTCTTGGAAGCATCTGGCACTGGCTACTGTCGGAAGACAGGATACTGGGCTAGACAGACCATTGGTCAGACCCAGTATGGCCATTCTTAAGTAATAGCATTGGAAACAAATGGTTACATGTAAAATAAAATCATAGCACACATACTAGACCCTAGACTTAACTAACAAGATATGTCCTTATCTAATGAAATTTAGCTCACCCAATGTTTTTGCAGCATTTTCCAGACAAGTTGTCTGTGACTCTTGTTTCATAGGGTAGAACAAGATAACAGTTCATCTCCCCCCGGTAATACGCCCAGAATCTGTGTTTTTACTTGTAAACGGGATCCTCTCCCTCCCCGCTGTTTGTTTTTTCCTGCAGAGCTCCTCTCTTGTGATTTTTGCAATCTCTCAATCAGCATCAGGCTCAGTAATGCAAACAGGCCTCCACTGTGATGCATACAATATACACATGACCAGACAGAAGGAGAGAAATGTCTGATACCCTCTGCCTGGATGAAACCTGTCCAAAGCATGTCACCTCCTCGTGACATGCCTTTAATGGCAAGGCTTTAAGAACAATTTCAGTATAGATATATAACTCCTTAAATATTACCTGTACATACACTTCACAATGATTATGATGACCAGTGGGCTACTGGTTTTTGTAGAGATCTCACCTTCCACCCTTTGGTGAATTATCCTGCATATACCTGACCCAGAGGATCCCTGTAAAACTCCATGCATCCTCTCTGTCAGTTTGCATCAAAAGGCATAGATCACTGTGGCCAGGTCAGGTCTGCCCTAGAGAATGTGTGTGTGGGGGGGTGTTTACATTTTCCTGGTCAGCCTTAAACGGACTGTGACACAAAAACCATTATCACTGTCTGAGATTGCAGACTGAGTATGAAATCCTGGACTGCTTACTATTTTGGCATGAGATGGACATAAATTTCCCCCCGCAAAAAAAAAAAAAATCTTACAGCAGACACAGCTTCTGCCCTTTCCTTCCTGTGCTTCCAATTTACCCCTTTCTCAGCCACTTCACTTCCATTTATATCCTCAGCTGATAGACACTAGGAAATCAATATGAGCATTGACAAGAAATACATGAGCAGGTAGAATTATCTCCATGTTTGTGAAACATCTTGGGCAGCAATATTGCTCTCTCTCTTAATAGCCATTTTCAGACCCATCCTGTGGTCACATCTATGGAAAGTGTGCATAATCATATAGGCTGAGCCACTGATCCTAAAACTACCAGCTTATAAAAGTTATTTCCTGCTGCTCCCCATCCAATCCCTATGAATATCATCTTTTAGGCTTGCCCAAGAGGCACATTGTATAAGTCTTGGACTCCAAGAAAACACAAGCACCTGATTTTCTACTCACCCTGGTATAGTCCAGGAGTAAGTCCATTGGAGTCAAAAGAGCAACACTGATGTCAAACTGGTTTAAATAAGTAGAGAATTGGACCCATTGTGAGGAAGTTTGAGCTTCTTAAAAGCCACATAGGCTCCCTCCAGCATACAGGTCACATTTAATAAAGTCTCATACCATGGCATGGACAGCCACATCTATACTATTATGGTAAAGAGATTTAATTATACATTGGTAGAGGAATAGACTCGCCACTGGCTTTCATGGCTGTGCATGGCATAGAAAGCTCTCCTCATGTAGAGCCCTCTACCAACCACCAAACCAGCCTTGTGGTGGTCTGTTTCTCCCATGACTCAGCCCTCTGGCTAGGTCACTTTAAAGTCAAACCCCTTCCAGGGTAACCAGAAGGCCAACAAACAATAGTCCAGTGGCCTCAAGCCAAGATTTTGACCCAATCTTGACTCACTAGTCCTTCCACCCCTGCTCTCCAGGATCTTTGCACCATTTTTTCCAGTGGCTGGCAGAGGAACCCAGGCCCTCCTTCTTCTCTGGGTTCCAGCCCAGGAACTGTGTAGTGAGCACACCAAGTCTGTCTATTCAGGGTTCCCTGCTACCTCAGCCTGTCCACAGGTCTTTCACACAGCCCCTTTCTGGGTTCAGTGTGTACCTGTATTTCTCTCAAGGTCTCCAGGACCTGTATTCCTTCAGGGTCATCATGGCTTGCAGAATTACCCCTGCATTTCTCCAACAAATCCCAAACCAAAAGTACAAATTTAAACCCCTTCTACCTTTTTGAGGGTTGAACTTTAGTGCTTCATGACTGCACCCCAATATTTGTTCCTCAGCTGAATATTGACCCCGCAGGGCTACCTCTCTGGAGTCTTGTCCTGTTTCAAGACCCACAACAGGAGCTAACTCCCCTTCTGTGGCTTTTCCCAGCTCTCTCTTCAGATTTCTATCAGACCATTCTCAGAGAGCAAAAACTCCCAGTTTCCTCTCTCCTGGGCCTCTAAGCTTTCTCAGTCCTGGTAAGGACACCTGACTCCTTTCCAGGTGGACCTAACACCCCTCCAGATGCCACCAGGTGGGTTAATTGAGCTCTCAGGTTCCTGTCAGCCATGTCAGCACCAGTCCGGGGTTTGCTCCCCATCACAACATTCTAACGGTTCTACTCTTTTCTTCTTTGTAGGGCTGATCCTATAATTGCTCAGGGCATTCTTGGCCAGCAGGTCCACCCCATCATATCTTCACACCCTCAGCCAGCTTCCTCCCTACTGCAGCTGCTTCTCTATACAGATCCTCCACTGGAGAGGCCAGGATGCTTTTAGTATCCCAGTCTTTCTGGGCCCAGGCAGTATAAAATTGCAACATTTCTCTGTAAATTAAATTTGTGAATTTTTCCCACGATGCATGTAAAGCTACATTCTATAATCTGCAGTAGGCTCCAAAGACAGTGCTACTAGAGTGGCTCAGCCATGAGAAGGGTTCTCCCACTACACCATGGAGCACAGGTTTGCAATGGCTCACTCACTACTGGCAAACAGAGGAGTCGGCAACAGTTCTGCCTCCACCTGAATCCAAACCCTTTGTGGCGGAGAAGTGCAGGAACTACAGATGCTCATGTTCCATCTTGAGATCCCCATGACAAACCCTGTTTATTTCCTCCATCATTTACCTTTCCACTATCATATGCTCAAAACTTCCTGGAACAATGGCACCTGGTTTCCTGTCTGATCCCCAATCTGCCTGATGGCTTACCTGGGCTCTGCACAAAGGTCAGGGTTTGGCCAATGGTGTAGTTTTTCAAAGCTACAGAAAGAAGTGTGGGCTCTTGGTGATAGGTGGGGCTCTTTGGGTACAATGGGAGAAAGAAGATGATGACTTGGAGCAATAGACTGGGGCTCTCAGGAAAGAGAGGAAGGGACTTGAGTGGAGAGCCAAGGAATTGCACAAGTGTTGTTTTTTGTGTTCAAGTTGCACTGTGCTGTTTTTTCCCCTTTGAGTTAATTTGGCACAGGCAAAAGGCTAAGAAAAGGCAGCTGTAGCAACTCCAGTACAAGCTCACTTGCTAGTGTTGAAAACTCCCTACAAATATCAATGTTTGACACTGAGGTTGAAGCTTAATGCTTTTTCTAGTCTTTATATAACCAGCTACCACTGAATAATGATTCATCAATGCTGCTATACACTGTGCATTTCCATAAATAGATCATTTACAGTGTTGACGTTTAGCAGGGTTTTCATGTGGCTTCCCCGACAGCTCTGCCAGGGCCTAGAAATGTTGCTTCTCAAATTCTAAGATCCTTGACAACAGCAGTAATTTCACTTTTTCAACTTTATGAATCTTTAGCCTTTATTTTGTTCAGTCCAACAAATGCCACAGGGAACTAAAACCACATAGGGTGGGATCCACAAAGGGACTTAGGTTTTGCAATGCTGAGCATCACACTGCCTAAATTTTGGGTGCTGAGAAAATCATAGGAATAATACTGCGATCCACAAAGCTGACTTAGGCCCCAGGCTTCCTGTACAATGAATGGGCAGAGATGGGCACCTCAGAATGTGATCCACAAAAGCAAGCAGGGTAGGCACATAACCTCCTCTGGCTGCATTTTGAATGGGACCCAGGCTGGTAGGCATGCTCAGGGGTTACTTACTACGCCAGGCCCCTCCCACAACTTAGGAAGTCGAACGTCTATGTTCACCCAGTTGGTGAATTGCTCTGAGGCTTATGTGGGAGACAGGCATCTGGATCCCTAGAGTGGGGCAGCAGTGCACATGCCCTTAAGGCCGTGCTAGCCCTTTGGGGGCCCTATGCAGGGATATTTGGTGGGCCCTCACATACAACAATAATAAAAAGTGAATGGAGCCCCCCTTACACTGCTCGGGTCCTTAAGCAATTGCTTAGTCTGCTTATGCCTAGCACTGGCTCTGCCCCATGGTCTAAAACTCAGGTGTCCAGGGAAACTTTACAACAGAAAGTTAGGTCCTGAGTGAGTTTAGGCACTGACAAGGTTAGGTGGCAGCCAAGCAGGGGTTTTGTGGATCACAGAGGTGCTGAGGACGAGGACTTAGACACCTAACTCTGGAGTTTAGGTGCCTAAATTGCTTTGTGAATTGCTCCCTTACCGATGTTTGTTCTGCTTAAGAGCAATATCCATTTTTTGAAAAAGGGTCTGAACCAAGCTGAAGAGGATGCATTTTGAATGAGATCTAAAACCAAGCTTCTAGATGTTTGTGGCCATTAAAAAACCCATGGCCTTTTATTTTTATTTTTACAAGTGTAGGCATATTAGCTCTAGTGTCCTAGGCAATGTCCAATGTGGATAAGTCTGCAAACCTATTCTACATTTCCCCTGCCACTTCATTGCTGTGTGTATTTACACAATTCCTGCATTTCACCCCACAGGCAGCCACGATTTGTAGTGGGGGAAATGGTTCCTGTGTATGCTACTTTGTCAAGCACTTTGGTATACATGGGGGATGAAAAGCAGGATCTAATTATTATTCACAGCTTTTTTATTTTCTGGATGACTGAGGAAGCAGCAGGCTACTAACTAACAATTTCTTATTTGAATCCTTATATTCTGCTTACTCTGTGTCAGCCCCTTCTGATATGTGCTTTCTTTTCCTGTCTGCTGTTGCTCGAAATACTGAATAAGCACTAAACACTCTTGCTGGCCCCAGTTCAACAAATCACTTTAACACAGTGTAACTTTAAGCACATCAGTAGTTCAGTTGACTTCAACCCCATCAAGAAGATATTCCAGAGGCTAATGGAAGATATGATGAAGATAAAGAAGTTCCCAGAGAATGACTGGTTTCAGAGTAGCAGCCGTGTTAGTCTGTGTCTGCAAAAAGAACAGGAGTACTTGTGGCACCTTAGAGACTAACACATTTATGACTGTTTCCTAACTGAATTCTACCAATTTTGCTCTCAATACCTGCCCACATTTCTATTGCAAATGTCTAGTGAGGCCCTTGACCCTCCTTCTCACTCTTGAACTGGCCCTCTGGGCTAGCCGAACCCAAAAGAAGGCATCTTTGATTAACACTGAGTGAAAGGACCTTGGAAAGATTTTAGCTCAGAGGATAGTAGAACAGATTCAGGCTGATGAAATTCCTTCAGTCATGAGCTCTCTGGTGGCAGGGACCGACTTTTTAAATGTATTATTTGTTTGTACAGCACCTACGATAGTACAGTGGGACCATGTTAGGTTCTACTGCAATGCAACTAATAAATAATATTTGACCATAGACACTGTTGCTATGCAAATCATCAACACCACTAATATCATTCCAACCAATTGGTTTAATTAAGTAATGGTATAAATCAACGCTTGTCAGTTATTAGATCTGATAATCCTTGTGCAGGATTTTAATGATCCCTGGCCAGTCTGTCCTTGGATGGAGGAGTAAACATGTGACAGACGCCTCATATTAAGTAATGTGACTTTGATCTTAGATTTTGTTCCTGGATGAACAATTACATGGCAGTCCCAACCTTCATTTCCATAAAATAATTTATATCTAACGTGAACTTTAGGTAGGGAAAATTACCAGGTCTTTAGTAGAACCATCTCGGGGTATGAACCCATATATATACATTTCACTCATTTATCCAGTTTTATGGTGAATTATTCTAAGCCAGAGATTCCAAGGCCAGAAGGGACCACTGGGATTATCTAGTCTGACCTCCTGCATAACACAGCCCATAGAACATTACCAAATTAATTCCTAGAGCACATCTTTTAGAAATACATCCAATCTTGATTTAAAAATTGTCAGTAGTGGAGAATCTACCATGACCCTTGGTAAACTGTTCTAATGGTTAATTATTCTTACTGTTAAAAAATGTAGGCCTTATTTCCATTCTGAATTTGTCTAGCTTCAAATTCCAGCCATTGGATCTCCTTATACGTTTCTCTGCCTATTATTAAATATTTTTTCCCTGAATAGATACTTATAGGCTGTAATCAAGTTACCCCTTAAGCTTCTCTTTGTTAAGGTAAATAAACTGAGCCCTCTAAGTCTATCACTATAAGGCAATCTAAGGCATGTTCTCGAATCCTTTAATCATTCTTGTGGCTCTTCTCTGCACTCTCTCTCTAAATTTATCAGCATCCTTCTTGAATTGTGGGCACCAGAACTGGACACAGTATTCCAGCAGCAGACACAGCAGTGCCAAATACAGAGGTAAAAGAGCTGTAGCCAACGATTTTAGTTCATTGTTCATTTATTGTGTGATGTTATGATTAACTTTATTATTATTATTTATTATTATTCAAGAAGGATGCTGATAAATTTAGAGAATATATATATTAATTGTATGTTAAATAGAGTTAAGTTGTAGGATTGTAGAAATATAAGATTGCTGTGTATGTAGAGGGAATAATCATGAATTAGGTACTAAGTAAGAAGGGTTGAAACGCAAGGCCTACAGGCTGAGGCCTGCAAGATTTGCCCTAATCTGGTGCCCTAAAATTACAGGAAAAGATGCATCAATGAGTAATATTGTGAAAGTTTAAAAGAAATTTTTGGCTTACAAGATACCCAGTAATCACATTTTTCTAACACATTTCCTAACCGCAGGATGCACGATGTGCAGAAATGCTGAGGTATAGTCAGAATCACATTATAAAAGAGGGTGCCTAGATTAGGAAAATTGAGCTCCCTATGGGAAATTCCAGCATCCCTATATTGATGATCAATCCATGAGAGACCCATCAGACTCTAATATTATTAAGGATGTGAGTATAACTATATCTGTTACTTGTGCTTGGGTAATGATAACTTTAATTGTAACTTTAATAACATGTGTAAAATAGACTAGACCTTGTCCATGTGAATATATGCGTGGTCACTACAGAACATCTCTATTCCTACTTGCGATTCCCCTGTTTATGCATCCCAAGATCACATTTGCTCTTTTGGAGACAGCACCCCAGTGGGAGCTCATGTTCAGCAGATTATCCACCACGTCCCCCAAGTCTTTTTCAGAGAAACTGCTTCCCAGGATACAGTCCCCCATCCTCTAAGAATGGCCTAAATTCTTTGGTCCTAGATTAATACATTTACATTTAGCTGATTTTACCAACAGTTAGTTTAGGAAATATTATAAATATCAGTTTAACTCATGCAAGTTTCACTGAGCAGCACTAGATGAATGCCTACCTTAGAGATGTTTAGGTATTCATAGCAACATTTCAAAGGATGGCAGACAGAACTTGGGAGACCTTACCTGACCCAATAATGGGACTCTTAAACAAACAGCAGATTTTTTTTACCTGCATAAAATGCCAAACATGAATGTTACAACTATTATTATTGTTGCTGTTATAATTTACCATTTGTATTACAGGGGCACCTAAAAGACACCAATCAAGGATCAGGGCTTCTCTGTGCTTGACAATGTACAAACATGTAACAGGAAGCTATTCGCTGCTTCCATGAGCTCCAATCTAAGTTGCAAAATGTGGGATAAAACAGAAAAACAAAGCCTTTACCTGTTTATCAAAGGACTTCACTAGGATATGTCTGCTCCCTAAACATTTTGTCAGGACAGCAATGGAATGTTAAAAAGTCCATTGTTCACTTGATACGGTGGTTTTATCCACTTCAAAGAGGGTAGATTAAGCTCAGAAGGACAGGGACTGGGCCATGTTTGGTGCTTGTACAGTGCCTAGCCCATTGTGAGCACCGTCACAGCTCAGGGCAGTTGTACTTGTATTTCCCCTTAGCGGTTCAGCCAGGACACCCACTCTCAGGCATCTGCCCCCCCGACCTCCAGCCATTGCCTTTCTTGGGCCTGGAAGCCACATCTCTCTCCCTCCTGACCGCGATATTTCCAGGCTGTACAGTTCCCTGCCTTCACTGTTATTCCCAGCAAAAGGCAGTCTGCCCAAACAGGCCTGCTTGCATTCTCTTCAGAGACTAATGACAGTGTGATTGACAACAGCTGTAAGTTACCACACAGCACATCCTATGCAAGCCTATTTTATTCTTAAAATAAAAAGCACTACAGAGAAAACATATTATAATAATGAAAGAACCTACACCAATGATAATAAGCTTAGCAGAGATCCCCCCCCCTCAAGTGTCTCCAACATGGGCTTTGGCAGGTAAGTCCTCAAAGGAGTCTCTTTTGTGGCCACAAATTCACAAAAGCCTCAGCTCAGAATTAGCACACTCATGTCAAGTTTAGTCCCTCCTTTATGCAGTTTGGGGGTCTTTGAACTGTAGTTTTCAGAAACAAGTAATCAGTAAATACTCAGTTTCCTCTCCCCAAGGTGTAGCTTCAAAAGGATGGATTCGAAGTGGGTCATTTGCATTCCCCCCCACCCCTCAGGTATTCCCTAGGAAATCCATTTCACACGTATTGTCCCAAAAAGACCTCTGAAGTTCCTAATATCTCCCAGAAATGTCATTAATCCTGTCTTCCTGCTCAAGAAGTTCCATACAACCCCACAATAGCCCACACACATTTGCATTTTCAATACAATGGACCCCAAAGGTATTAAATGTAATTCAATAAGGTTTAACTTAATTCCATAGTTTGCCCAGGATATTGAAGGACACTGTCACATCTGCCACAAGCACTATCGGAAGCAAATAAATAAAATTCTGATGAATAATTAAAAATCTCCACCCACGGGAAATGAAATAAGGACTTCCTACTTCAGAAGGCAAGGGTTAGCAAATTCAGGGCCTGATTCTCAGCTAGCATCAATCAGCATAGAGCCATTGAAGCCAATGAAGCTATGCAACTTTACACCAGTTGAGGATCTAGCCCAGTGGCTCTACTATGACAGCTACCCCACCATTCCTGCTCTTTTTTGATCCATACAAAAAGCCAATACATTATTTTAAAACAAAAGCGTTAATTGAGACAGGGTAGCGTGGGAGTGGGATGTAAGGTGTTCTTCAATCCCTGCTGAGTATCCATACTCCTTCAATTCAGGTCACGAAGGCAAACTTAAATAAGGACCATTAAGGTAAAAACTATTATCTGGGTTTGGAAACCTCATTGATCTCTGCATTAATTTGTCACAAGGATTCTTGAACTTTTTGCTGAGAGATGGTGCCCACTCTTCACTACTCCCTTTTTGTGCAGTCAAAGACATTCATGAGAAATAAGGGTTACCAGTGCAATTTCATGCCTAATCAAGCTTCCAATCATCAACAATGTCCACTGATGAATTAATAGTTCCATTGAGCCAATTTGTGGACTTAAACCTTTTTTAGTTCTGCAGTTCGTTAGCTGCAGTTAGGATATAGCACAAGGTACATTAGGTATTCTTCATTAAAGCAATCAGTTAACTTCTTGTGGAGGTGGTAAAATTAATTCGGTCAGGGTTTTATTTTGCACAGGTGTGGTGGGTTTCATATATAAGCACAAAGTAAAAGTGCTGAGCAGAGCAAAAAGTGTAAGACGAACCTGATCCTGCATTAATAAGAACATTACTCAGCCAGTGTCATGTTACTCCCTGATGCAGATTGTATTTAATCCAGGTCTTCTTAGACATGCTCATACTCCACCTTCTCTACACTGTGGACTTTTAAGTAAAAAAAATTGGAGACTTACTGTATTGCTGCTCAGTGCAAAGGATTGAGTGCACTACACTCCCCTTCCCCAAGGGACTGCACACACGCTAAAAGTTAGGCACATTGTTTCATGCACCTAGGGTGACCAGATGTCCCGATTTTATAGGGACAGTCCTGATTTTGGGGTCTTTTTCATATGTACACTCCTATTACCCCCCACCCCCGTCCTGATTTTTCACACTTGCTCTCTGGTCACCCTACATGCACCACTTGCTGGGTAATAACATGAGAGAACTCGGTTCTTATTTAAACTGGTTCTTTATTAAAAAACTATTTTATAGAGCTGCTCCAACTGCCCCTAGCATTTCAACTATGTGTACACAGACTAATTTCTGCTGACTTCAGCAAACACATCCTTCTGCAACCTGTGCTTCTCCCTCCAAGCAGATCACTACACACATGCTTTGATACCTCTCTCAATCAAAGCCCTAGCATCAAACTTTACTTCTCCATTACCAATTGTACTGAAGAACAATAACCTGGCATGCCTTGCTGATCACCATGTAATGCAAAAAACTTTTTTGTAATGCAAATGTAATGCATATAAAGATGGCAGGGTCAGGAGTACCCACAGGGACAGTCACACTTCTGTTTCATTCAGCTGCTTCACTGTTATGTGAAATAAGAACTTGCAAGATTGGAAGAGCAAGCATTTCCAATGCTTCCTATAAATTAAAACAGGAGGCTCCTATTCCCTTAAAACCCCTTTCATTAAATCTAATCTTCACTGAATACAAGGTCATACCTCCTTCCTAAATAAAGGAACCTGGAAAAAATATTTTTGTCCTCCCTCCAATTAATATCCCACAATACCCAGGTGCAGACAGGTACCTGGAAACAATGGTAAAACCACCTGCCAACTGAATGCCTGTTACTGATTCTCCTCTGCTACAACAGCAGCTCTTGGAAAAACAATGCAGTTTGATTGGAGTGTATATTCAGAGTGCATAGACACAGAGGACAATTTTCAGACCAGTGTTAAATATGCTCCGACTGTATATTCTTAATACGCATCAAAATAACACTGTGCACACATCCAAAATAATGTCCAGTGTACAAAAACATTTTTTTCTACTGAAAATAATTTTTTATTAGTATGAAGTAGAGTTGAGTCAGTGCATTAAGGAGCTACAGAAGCTGATTCTTTGCAGCCAAATTAGTACTAGTGATGCTGCAGGTTAAGCCACAATCCAAATGGGGAACTATACTACCCCATGCTAGTAGCTAATGTCTTGTGCAGTCTTGACTATCTTGAAGTGGCACCATATTCTCTAGGAGCTAAACACAGCGGCAGCTCTAGGCACCAGTGCTCCAAGCGTGTGCCTGGGGTAGCAAGCCGCGGGGGGGCGCCCTGCCGGTCCCTGCGAGGGCGGCAGTCAGGCAGCCTTCGGCAGCTGGCTTGCGGGAGGACCGCCGTTCCCACGGATTCAGCGGCAATTCGGCGGCAGGTACGCTGAATCCCCAGGACCGGTGGACCTCTTGCAGGCAAGCCGCCGAAGGCTGCCTGACTGCCATGCTTGGGGTGGCAAAATATATAGAGCCGCCCTTGGCTACACACTGCAGTTTCCTGGAGACTTGCGCCATGAGGAAGTATTTCAGTCTTTGGATGTTAGTATTGTTTTCCAGAGATCTGTTGATCTTTTGTGTTTCTCGTTGTGTCTCTGGTGTGGTGGATGGGAGAGCCTCTGTAGGCATTAAGATGCTTCAGTGAATTAACAGAGGATATCATTTAAAAAATGACCCAAGGAAGAAATTTAAAAAATTGCTTTTATTTTATGTTTGCTAATGATAAAAATATCACTCAGAGAATCAAGATAATCACTATCGTTAAAGATCCTGAACATTTGTAAAGTCCTGCTTTTCTGGCCGTCATTCAACCACAAAAAGACACGATAACTCTCTTATGAACCACATCAGAAGCTTTTGGCAGATCATAGTTTACCTCCTGGAAACTTGAGGTAAAAGACTATGTAGCTAAGAGTGTGCTGGCAGCCGTGTCAGGCTCCTTAAATGTCTTACTATGAAGACTTTTTCTTTATCCATCAACCAAGGTGCTGTGTGCTCTACTGCCAGAACGAACCTTTTACAGCTGAGAAGTGAATCATCAGGAAAGCAAACATCTCCATTCTTCCCCTTGGCTAGTAGCACTAGTCAATAGGAGAACTGAGCTTAGTAGCATTCTGCTCTATAGAAGCTAGTTAAAATACTGAATCTTTACTTTTTCTGCAAAAAGGCCACTCCATCCCACATGTAGTCAGAACCTACAGAACATCATGGAAGCTGCCTTCCTCTTTAAGGAACAGACTGTGCCATCTTTGCTCACATGAGTGGTACCTTACTCCTCCAATAATCCCATTGAATTCAAAGGGGCTACATGCAGAGTAAACTACTATTCAGCCTAAATAGGGGAGGCACAGTCTGGCCTCAAAGTATCTGCTGCAAGGACCAAACTTAGGATGTCTTGGAGGATATTATATATCTGTATTTGTATAAAGGGAACAACATATGGACATGCTTCTACCAGGATGCAGATGCTCCCCTTTGTAAAAATTTGTGGCCTGTTTTTTTCTTTTCTTTTTTTCTTTTTGTCCTTGAGGACTCCCCATGTGTCCTTGAATTTAAAAAAAATGATTACTGGTAGGTTCAGTAGGTTTATTAATAAATTCCCTTAAAATCTGTTGAATGCATTATTGCCAGGACCTGTTGGTTTGTACATATTCAATTTTGCCTCAGCTATCCCTTTACCCGCTTTTAGCTACTGACTATTATTGAGGTTTTCACTATTTCCTAGGGGCATAGAAAGTAACAAATCTTTACTTAGACTATCATGAGAACTGTATTTTTATTAGTTTGTGAGAAATAAATATAACCCACTGATGTCCCCCCACTTTGCCAATCCATGGAAGATATAAGTTGTTATGGCTCCCAGCTGTCGCTGTCACATAAACACATGTTCCTTTGTCTCTCTTTATGTTTTGTGTTTGTGTCATTTAGGCTGTCAGTTCTTCAGAGCAACGACTGTGTCTTCTTTAAATCTCTGTAATGACAATCCCTTTCCAGCATATTTGAGTACCCAGTGTGCCATATTCTTGTTCATCCCCTTGTTTTCAAAAAGTTTCAATTATACACCATTGAGCAGGAGTAGATTAAGAATGTAATTCTGATTAAGGAGGCATAGGAACGACCCGGTAACTGCAGTTAGCAGTGCTACTCCGCCACTGAAAAAAGAACGAGTTCCAAAAGCTCAGAAATTGTGTTGCTCAGGTTCCACCTTCATGATCCAGTCCATCGTGGCAACTTCAAGCATCCCATCTCTTGGCCCTCTTTCCCAAAGGCATTTCTCCTGGTTCCCCTCCCCAGCCCACCTCCAAAACACAAGAGCACAATGAAAAAGGGAACCCCACTGCTGTGAGGGTCTGTCCCTGAATTCTAAGCAGGACTGATGAGGCCATGGCACAGGGACCCTGAGAGCGAGGGGCTGCTGCAACCCCTTGTAATACTGTTTTAACATATAGTTCACATGAGACATTACATTGTAACATTTAGGGTATCCCTAAATCTTGGCCCCAGAGACCACTATTCCCACAGGGACAAATCCTGCCTCAGCATCCACAGCTGTGGAGGAAGGGCTACTGGTAGTGGAAAAGGTCTGATTCCAGGGGGTTCTAGGGTGAGCAAGATTTGGGGGAGCCACACACGTGGTCTATCTTCCTAGCACTGTGCAAGGGGCAGGACAAGAGAACGGAGGGCCAGGATTCACTGCCATATTAATCGCCATTGCCCTGCTACTCACACCAGTCACTGGCATGACGACTTGCCCCTTACTGTGACCACAGTATTTTGTCTGTTTATTTCAGCAATTTGGATGTGTCTTTCTCTTGGAGACAAAGAGCATTTTATAGTACCCTGCTCATAATGCCAATACAGAACAGTACATAATGTGGGTCTTCAAATGTTTTGTGTGTAACTCAAGCTGTGTTTGCTGTTTGGAAAGAAAGAAAGAATGAAAGCATTTATTAGGGATGACTATTATGACCCTGAGCTCTGTATACTAGTGCTGATGAAGATCCATTTTGAAAATTATTCTAAAATGTTATGTCTTATGAAAACTGTTCCTTGAGGGGCTGTGCATTTTTATTTAAACAATTATTCGTAGGGGTGTATGGGAGGGAACCATTATTGCAGCAACAAAGAAATGGAATTTCTGCACATTCTGGCTCAGTTTATATGCCAACCACAGTGAAAATCAGAGTGATTAAGCAGCAATGAGAGAAACCTCAGAAAGTTCAGAGGTTCCTGTCCAATGAGCATGCAAATGTTTGAGTGCTTTTCTGAAAGTTATTGGAACTATCTATCTGAATCTCCAGAGTGGCATAAAGCTGAGCTATAAAGCCAGTGTTGCCAGCTCTCATGATTTTACCATGAGTTGTGTGATAGTCAGCTGCATTTTAAAGCTCTAGATCCCAGTTACATTGTGATTATGCAAAAAAACTCAGCTATCATTTTTAAAAGTAAGTTTCTAGTCCTCGTGGTTGCAGAGAAAAGGTTGAAAATGTCCCATTTTAAAGGCTCAAAAAACCGGGAAGATAAATAAAAATACCCCAAATTCATCATTATAAATAAATATTGATTTTTAAGCCAGTTTCAGGATTTTGGGGGAGCCTGACTCATGATTTGTGAATATTTATGTTTGGCACTACTATAGACCTCACCTCATAAAAATAAACCTCTCTCCTGAGAACTCCTGTACTTCCTGATTCTGGGACAAATGCTGTCCATGTACCTCCACTCCCTCCCCTATACAAAGCTCAAGTGAATTGTGATTTACAAGTAAATGGTCTTTGTGGTAGGGATCTTATAAGGGTTTTCAGGGGAGAGAATCCTTGCCCTTGCCCTAATGGATAGGATTGAAGATCCGTGCATACCCATTTGGAGGCTGTTCCTGTTGGCCCCTGAGATTAGCAGAGGCTGGAGCCCCTGTGTACAAATTCCATGGCAAGGGGTGTCTGCATAGTCAGATTTATGGCAGTTCTGCTTCCCCACCTCAGACTCACTCTCTATACCCCATCCTTGCTACCACAAAAAGAGATATAGAATCGCTCTCTGTGGTCTCCCAGCAGCATGGGACTGTGGTTCCATGAAGCATCTAAGCCTGCGGAGGTAGGGACAGCGTACTGTGAGAACAGCCTTTCTTGTGGTATTCCAGGACTTTCTGTCCTGTCTTAAACAGAAGTGGCGTGGGCAGTTTGACTAGGTGAACATTCAAAGTGATTCCTATTTTATCAGAACCGTTTCACCCGGCTTACTACTTAAATTCCTAACTCCAGCATAGTATCTGTTAGCAAGGATCCTTATAACTCCATACAGCTACAATGTGGCATAAGGAGCTAGAAGATCCCACTTCAGGATCAGGGCCTTGGTCTATGTTTATACTGTAAATAAAGCCCCATAATGTGCACTGAGTATTGTAAGTTGCATGAGAAAATGTCAAAATACCATGAGAAGAACGTCTGTTTTTATGATATTTTCAGCAAGATTTCTTGATCTTACTGTCCTTACTCAGGAAACATTTCCATTGAACCCAATACTAGTTTTGCCCGAGAAAGGACTACAGGATCAGAGTCTAGTTTTGCAGACCTGAGAGATTTGGATGGGTTCAGATAACCATCCAGACTTTTGGATACATACCTGACCTTCACTTTTACACTCTCACTCATCACAGGATGTATAGCTGCCTCAGCACAGCTGCCTTTCAGATAAGGTATCAGTCCTATAAGACTCTTAACAGTGATGTCTGCTCCTAAATCTCTTCAGAGCAATCTTGTTAATTCCCAGGTTACTTTGCAGCAGAAGCGCTACATGCACATAAAAAAGCCTTGCAGCAGGCTACACACACACGTACCTACACACACTAGTTTTCAACCCCACATTAAAAAAAAACTGTACAGATTCAATAGAATCTATTTAACCAAAATCCACGTGCCAAAAACTCATTTGCCATGCCCCAAACCTGAACCTTGGATGTCCTTCCCAGTGAATACATTCTAATGGGAAAGGAGGAGAAAATCTATTAAAATAAACTAGTGCATCAAGAGGAAAATATTCACCCAATTAACAACTGTATTTTCTGGGTATCTAGTGGAGATATATAGTATAAAGCAGCAGAATTCTTGAAGTACCTGTAATATTATATATAGATATAAAGATTTCTTTTCTCTTGTCTGAGATTGCAGCAATGGTGGTGTTAAAAAAATAAAAAGTACAAGACAGAGAAATACTTGAGCAATTGCTCAGCATTCCATTAAAAGGTGATTTTATTTTTCAAAAGTCACTGATTTCTGAATTTTTATTAACATCTATGGCACCTCTTAATACAGAAACCTGCAGCAGTTAGCTGTGACAGAGACTTCAGAAGAAATGTACCCATACCTGAAATTCTGCCTCATTTCCATGAATAGCAGCTATGTGCCTGATTCATTAAAACACTTATTATAAATGCAGGCAAGTAACAAAAAATGTATCTTTCCTAATCATTTCCAGTTTCCAAAGCAAACACAAATAGCTTAATCACTTGGACCCTGAGAAATACGTAGGGGTAAATCTGGTAATTAGATTGAGGCTGAAAATCTGTCTTTGAAATGGTGCACTTTTGCCATCCAGCACAGTACATTTCTCCTTCTAATTTCAACCATAACTAGGAAGCACAGAAGTACACACACTCACAAAAGGGTCTAACGCTGGATTATCTTAACTGGCTGCATTTTACCACCCCACCTGCCAAAAGTGGCCCTAAACCTGGCAGATCTATCCTCCAAAGATCACCCCTGGGTAGGGGATCATCAATTGGCATAAAGCCACCCTAGCATCTCCAATGCCACACCCCTCCAGACTGCTGATACGAGGATGTGACTGGATGAAGAAGGAGTGACCAGGGCTCTCCTCTTCCCTAAGGATTCCCAGCTACTGTAACAGTTCCTCAGGCTGCTCTGACCTTCACTAGTCCAGCCCAATGCAAAACAGCCCCAGCATCAAGGAAGATCAAAGGACAGCTTTGCTTACCCACCCATCCCCTCTTCATCTGCATCAGACGATCCTCAGCGGCTGGTGGGGCTCTAGCCTGATACATTTAGTTTTGGTTTGGTCTGAGTTTTCAACTAAGGCTCCAGCAGATTCTTACTTTATACAAATGAAGTCACCCTCCTCTAGTTAGAACAGGACAATAAACTACAATACATGTTTATTTGGCTTGGGTTGTGGATGTCCTACTTAAAAACTAACAGCATCTGTTTGTATATAGGATCTATTGTTCTTGGAATACCATCTGTCTAATCCGTAGATGTGATTATATGATGGCAGGAGGCCTGTTTTCATTTTTGTACTGATGTCAGATAAACTTGACAGTTAACACACCCTGAGGTCAGCAGTTTATCTGTGAGCCAGTCTCTTCATTTTACTAGTCTGGAGCATATTTTGGTTGTCCTTGGCTACTGGACAATTGCATTTTCCCCAACCTCATTGGAAGTAACATGCTATTCTTGAGTTAGAGGGTCAATAGGATTACTTGCAGAGTAAACAAGGTGAGTAAACAAGGCATAATCTAGCACTAAAATGGGATGAAGTCCACAGGGAGGTGCTAGTGACACAGGAAACTAGATTCTCATCTCAGTTACTCCAGATTTACTGCGGTGTATCTTTAATGCCTTTTGTCATTGGAGTTATTCCAGATTTATAGGAATGTAACTGAGATCAGAATCTAGCCCAGAGACTTTGTTGTCAATTGCCTTTTCTCCCTGGAACTATAAACATTAGTTTGAGCGCTTCTCTCTTATATTATATCATGCAGATCCAGTGAATGATAGAACAAAAATATAAGGCAAACTAAATACTTCTGTGTAAATGTATACATTTATTAGCATTTCTCAGTGTATTAAGGATTTGTACAACAATTTTGGAGAAAGGATGCTTCTTTTTAGGAAGTAGGATACCTAATTCATATATCATTTGTATTTTGGACTACTGCAGTGCACTAAGATGTTCCTCAAAGCCACAGCCTCTCAATCCTCATTACTGTACATTCTGGGGATTGATTATTCTGTCATCTATGTATGTGCAGTGACCACTGATTTCAACTGTTAGGATAGACAGGCACTTTGTGTCTAGAAAGATTATCTAGTTTATAATATATGTGAGTATGTAGGTGGAGGGAGAAACACACACACACTGTACATTTAAAACTCAGTGTATATATGAAATCACCTTCAGATCAGGGAAGAGCACATGTGTTTTAAGCCTCCAAAGTCTGAACAAAGCCCAGGCACTGACCCAGTCTGGGGATCTCTAGGCACACTCTCAAAGTGCTGTCACTCTATCTAGCAACCCTGTCCTGAGAGCTTAGAGCATGCTACTCCTTTGCCCAGACTCTGGAACCTGTGCTGACTCCTCAGAGCCCCCCGGCTTAAACACATCCTTTTGTATAACTCTACCCATAGGTTATCTGGTTTACCAATTGAAGGGGCCATGTGGTACATGTAGGATATAACAGAGAGACACTTTGCAAGAAATTCTAACACATTATTGCCCTTTATTTAATCACATGAGAAATATACAGATCTATGCAAAATAATAAACTCTACATGCATTTCCCTACATGTAGATAGTGTTCTCAGAAAAGAGCAAGCTGGTTTTTGGAAAGGGCGTGGATGCACAGACCAGATCTTCACTTTACGAAACATAATAGAACAATGTTTAGAATGGCAATGGCAACTCTACATAAACTTGATGAACTTTGAGAAAGCTTTTGACAGCATTCACAGGACCAGCCTATGGCACATTTTGTGGGCATATGGAATCCCTCTCTGCATAATCAACATCAAAAGCTTCTATTCCAACTTTACATGCAGCGTTGACCACAGACAGCTCAGTTTTGAAGTCAAAACAGGAGTATGTCAGGAGTGTGTCATATCTGCAATCCTCTTCGACATTGCCATTGACTGGGTAATGCAGCGTACAACAGAACACATGCCAAGAGGCATTAGATGGACACTCTTCTCATCCCTTAAAGACCTGGACTTCGCAGATAATGTCGCTCTCCTATCACATGCCCAACACCATATGCAAGAAAAAAAAACCCGACTCAACACATTCAGCCAGCAAATTGGACTGAAAAACCAGCCACAATAAGACAGATATTATGACTTTTAATATTGCCTCACCATCATCAGTATGGATAGAGGATCATGTTCTCACCAATGTAAAAACATTCACATACTTGGCCAGCACCATCAGCCAGGATGGTGGAACATGCCAGGACTTCTGGAACAGAATCAGTAAAGCCAGGACCACCTTCAGGAGCTTAAATACAGTCTGGAAATCATCAAAATACAACACCAAAACCAAACTCAAGATTTATCAAAGCTGCATACTTTCACACTACTTTAGAGTGCAGAATGCTGGGGAATGACAAAGTATGACATGTCCAAACTGTCTATTCCATACAACCTGCCTCAGAAAAATCCCAGAACAACCTCAAACCAAGACTTATTTGCACAGTGCAGCCAAGAAAATATGAGCACCATCATTGCCAGGAGGCACTGAAGATGGATTGGCCATGTGGTTTGGACAGAAACTGATTCCATCACCAGAGTGGCAATAAGATGGACACCTGAATGCAAGTGAAAATGAAGCCGCCTGATAACAACATGTCGAGGAGCTGTGGAAGCTGAGCTGATAAATCGGGGCACAGCTGGGGAACCATTGAAAGACTTGCCAGAAACAGAGAGGAGTGGAAGAGCTTCATCACTGTCCTAAGTACCAGAGGCATAATGGGTACTAACTAAGCTAACTAACTAACTAACTAGCATTTCCCTGCCTCAGTTTCTTCACCACTCCACAGCATTCTTTGGGCTTGCATTGGTATGCTCTGTGGGATCCAGGATACTTCCCGCACAACTGCATAACTTCTCTTTGAAACATGGACATGGAATCTTTCCTTCCAAAACTCCTTGTGTGTATCTCCATGCATCTTCCAATGTGAGTCCTTTTATAACTTTTTACTTTGGACACCTGTCACTTTATCTTGCTTGGTAACTTTCTACCTCTCTCCACTTCCCCCCCTCCCTTCAGCCAGGAGGAGAAGTATCTTCTCTCAGTTCAAGCAAACCCATTGGCTCCTGGCCTTTACCTTGAATCAGTGGTCATTGAGTTCTAAGGACCAGCCCTTGTCCCTAGTCTGGCAGAGACAGGACACAGCCCTGCCTGCTTATGGTGAATATACATATAGAGAAGTATTCAAAATAAAGCAATTTTCATAGTAACAGCTCCTTAATATCAACCAGAATTCATAAATTGTACATAAGCTCCCCAGATCACCACAATAATTAATTGGGTCCAATACAGAAAATTGAAATTTTTGTTTTAAAAAATTATTCCTTAGGAAGGTGGATGGGAGAGAGGGGAAAGGGTATTGCTAGGATAGTTCTGCTGGAAGGATATAGAGTAAATGGGATTATTTCTAATCAGATTACTCACTAAAGGATCAGAATATGAACTACACACCCCAGAGAGACAAAAGGTCTCTTCTGGAGACACAAACATGAGCTAGACAAGAATGTTTACTAAGGTGAAACCAAACTTGCTTCCATAACAACGTTGCAGTTGGCATAAAAACATTCAGGCAAGGCGGGATAGTGATAACTAAACATTGTGAGAAAGATACATGGAAAAGCCCATACCTCTGATTGTGAGTACTTAAAGACAAAGATATTAACCATAAAAGAAAGCTAGAAGTACTGTATCTGCCTTTATCTTTAGTGCTTTCATGTAATCCGATTTATTTACTCCCTTCTGCAGGGACAGACAGCTGCCTCCATCAGAGAAATGTATTCCCAGGAATCATTTTCTAACTGGAGACTAACTTCATACAGACCTTTGCAAACCCATTCCTTTGTATTTTAGAGAAAATTCTCCTTTTAGAACAGGATGGATGATTTAATGCTGCCTGTCTTGTAACCTCTATGAGCACAAGAGCTAGTTTTTTGGGTAAAAGATCCCCAGTTAAGTGTAATATCTCACATTCATGGGGATTCCCAGGGTTCTGAGAACAGAACTTACATATTAAACCACACACATGGTCATTTATTGTGACAAACTCCTGTTTATATCCATGCTATACACTCTACTTTAATAAGGTATTTTAGACAATAAGAGTAAAAAGTACAATCAACATGATGATTTGTAACACCTAGAGGCCCCAGCTGAGATTAGGGTACCATTGTACTAAGCACTCTATCAACTTGTGGTTAGAAGCAGGGTAAAGAGGGAAAAGGCACAGAGAAATGAAATGATTGTCCAAGTGGCAGGGCGAGGAATAGAGCCCAGATCTTTAGACACCCAGTACAGTGTCTTATCCACACTGGCTCTCGCATTAACCGTTTTTTATTTAGTTTTATGGGCTGCTGCTATAGCCAGTCAAACCAGTCCTATTGCTGTCCCAAAGGCTAGATTTATGACTCTTTGTTTACAATTGCAAGCAAAAGTGAACTTGCGTTGCCATGGCAGTTTTCGTCTAATCCTCCTTACATATGCATGGGATTTCATTAGGGTCATTAAGGGTTTTATGTCATAATACAGAGTGTGAGTGCTGAAATAATTTTTAAGAATAATTTGAAAATCACAGTATACAAACCGAGATTGTCCCGTTTCTTGCATGCTGCATAAAGCAGAAGAAACTGTGTACAAAGCTCTCTTTTAGGGACAAACAGGTACAAGTTAACCTGCAAAACCCTGTGCTGCTATGCCTCTCATTTCCAAGGCAACAGGGCACTGTTGCACACCAACTGCATGCTTTGGTCATGCAGAAATGCCAAAGGGGCATAGCCCCACTGAAAGAGCCAATGCCAGACCACATAGCCACACTCAAAGGGCACATGGCCAGACCACATTCCTTTGTGCTCAAAAGGCCCAAGAAAACTGCCTCCTCCTGATGTACATTATGTTTAGTTCTGGGCATGGCACTGTGGCTATAGGTTAAATAGCACCAAAGAGAGACAAACAGAATTTCACAATTTACAGCAATGTTCTGGGCCTTACCCTCTGTTTCCCTGGTGCTGTGGATTGAATTTACGGTAATTACCTTGATCTGCACCCCAATCCCTGCACCCCTAACCGTGCACTGTGCTTTCTTCACCCCAACACCTGCCCCTCCTGTGCCCCACCCCTGCTCCCTTCCTGCACCCCAACCTTGCACTGTGCCCCCTTTGCCCTTAACCCCTGAACCCTCCACCCCTAACCCCCCTCCCCAGGAGGCTGTGAGGGAGAGAGCAAAGAGCAACCTCAGGGCTCCGTGCATCCAGGTCACTTTCCTCACCTGGGCTGCGTAAGGGAAGGGCAGAGAGCAGCAGCTCCTGATGCTCCCCTCGCAGCACAGCACAGGTGAGGAAAATGACCTGGATACACGGAGCACTTCATGTTGCTCCTCGCTCCCCCCCTCCCCACCCCCGCAGCTCCCTTGGTGGGTGTGGAGGAACATTGATGGGGATGTGAGCAGTATCTGTGTGTCACTGGTTCACTACCACCCCCATGTTCCTCTGCCAGGGGGAAGCAAGGAGAAATCTGGGCACCTGCCCACATGGTGCTCCCTAGGGAGCAGTTTCTGACACTACACACGCAGCATGGACTTCTGCATTGCCACACTGCACCCCCTGGACTACCGGGTATCCTGGGCGGCCACCCAGGTGGCCCACCTCTAAAGCCAGCCCTGACAGTATTCCCACAGCGGTCGCACCAATACAGAGGTAAAATAAGCTCTCTGTTCCAGCTAGGGTGACCAGATGTCCCGATTTTATAAGGACAGTCCCAATATTTTGGATTTTATCTTATATAGTCGTCTATTACTCCCCACCCCCATCCTGATTTTTCACACTTGCTGTCTGGTCACTCTAGTTCCAGCTCGAGAGTCCCCTGTTTATGCATCCCAGGATCACATTAGCTCTTTAGGCCATAATGTTCCACTGGGAGTTTGTGTTCAGTGGATTATCCACCCCCAACCCCAAATCTTTTTCAGAGTCACTGCTTCCCAGAATAGAGTCCATCCTCCCACAAACCTGTAAGTATGGCCTACGTTCTTTGTAAAATCAATAGCAATAGAAAAGTCCCAGTTAAGTCCTTTCCCTATGCACTTACATCACTAGAAAGGACAGGCTAACCAACTGATTTATATAAAATATTACAGAAAACAAAAAAGTTAGCTAAATAAAAAGGCTAATAAAGCTTGGTCTGTATTTTTACTATCACGGATACCATGATACAGAAAGTTACTATGCAACAGTGCAAATGTCAACACAATTAACTTTTTTTTTGTTTTCAAATTAAGGCATAAATCCTTTTTCTGCCCTGCATCTGCATTACAGTGTATTTCAAAAACAAACTAACAAAACAAAAACAGATGCTGAATCATAAGAAAATAAAACCAAAGGTCCATCAAGCCCAGTATCCTGTCTTCCAACAGTGGCCAATGCGAGGTGCCCCAGAGGGAGTGAACAAAACAGGTAATCATCAAGTGATCTATCCCGTCGCTCACTCCCAGCTTCTGGCAAACAGAGGCTAGGGACAACAGCCCTGCCCATCCTGGCTAATAGCCATTGATGGACCTATCCTCCAAACTTATCTAATTCCTTTTTGAGCCCTGTTATAGTCTTGGCCTTCACAACATCCTCTGGCAAGGAGTTCCACATGTTGACTGTGCGTTGTGTGAAAAAATACTTCCTATTGTTTGTTTTAAACCTGCTGCCTATTAATTTCATTTGATGACCCCTAGTTCGTGTGTTATGAGGAGTCAATAACACTTCCTTATTTACTTTCTCCACACCAGTCATGATTTTATAGACCTCTATCATATCCCGTCTTAAGTCTCTTTTCCAAGCTGAAAATCATTTTTGTTGTCTTTTTCTGAACCTTTTCCAATTCCAATATATGGGGCAACCACACCTGCACACGGTTTTTATAGAGAGGCAATATGATATTTTCTGTCTTATCTATCCCATTTTTAATGATGCCCAACATTCAGTTTGCTTTTTTGACTGCTGCTGCACATTGGGTGGACTTTTTCAGAGAACTTTCCACAATGACTCCAAGATCTCTTTCTTGAGTGGTAGGTATAGTTGGGATTATGTTTTCCAATGTCCATTACATTGCATTTATCAACACTGAGTTTCATCTGCCATTTTGTTGCCCAGTCACTCCGTTTTGTGAGATCCTTTTGTAGCTGTTTGCAGTCTGCCTGGGACTTAACTGTCTTGAGTAGTTTTGTATCATCTGCAGATTTTGCCACTTTGCTGTTTACCCCTTTTTCCAGATTATTTATGAATATGCTGAATAGGACTGGTCCCAGTACAGAGCCCTAGGGGACACCCTATTTACCTCTCTCCATTCTGAAAACTGATCATTTATTCCTTCACTTTGTTTCCTATCTTTTAACCAGTTACCAATCCATGAGGGGCCTTTCTCTCTTATACCATGAGATAATCCAGGTTTTTCTGGTGATTTTGCACTGGAATCTTGATTTTTTGTTTCTGTTGTGAGATTCAGAGTAGCCGTATTGGTTTTCCCTTTAGACAGTGGAATTTGGAGGATCAGAGCCAAAATCTGGATGAGTAGGTTCCCAGTACTGGAACCAGATTTCTGTGATGCTGTAGGAGGACATGTCAGGGACTATTTAAAAAAAAAACTGGACTATTTTGATAGGCCATTCAAATCACAAAGTTTTTTTAGAGCAGGGGGAGGGAGGGGGAAGGTGTGGGAAGGAAAGTGTGAGCAGGATCCAGGCAGAGCCATCTTTATCTCCAAACTGTAGATTATTAGCAGCGGGATCCCAGTTACTATCAGCATGGGCAGCGAGTTCTATGCTCCTGTGGTGTCTGGGCACCAGGAATATTCCTGGTGCTCAGGCACCACAGGCCCGGCTCCAGAACTGGTCTCTCCTTTGGCCCTGCCTTCTGCCCTAGGCACCCCCATGTCCACCGGGCCATTTAAAACAGCCTGGGGCCCCCACTCACCACCGGCAGCGCAGCAGAGCTGAGTGGCTTCCTGCCTGCTCATTCCACATAGCTGCCGGCCCCTCCCTGTGGCCCCTGGGCAGAGTGGGTCTGTGTCCCTGCCCAAGTGCTCCTGCGGCCAATGGGAAGCTGCAGGGGCAGTGCCTGGGGGTAGCAGCACACAGAGGCCCCCTGGTCCAAACTCCCTCCCAGAGCCTGCACCCCTCACCCCCTCCTGCACCCCCACCCTTTGCCCCAACCCAGAGCCTGCACCCCTCAACCCCTGCCCCAGCACCCAAACTCCATCCCAGAGCCAGCACCCCAGACCCCCTCCCCCACCCCAACTCCTCCCAGAGCCCAGTCTCTCACCCATCCTGCACCCCAATCCCCTGCCCCAGCCCAGGGGCCTGCACCCCAGACCTCTTCCCCCCACCCAAACTCCCTCCCAGAGCCTTAGGCGCAGGGGCGGAGTTTAAGGGGGGTGGGCTCTGGGCACCACCAAAATTTCTACAAACCTGCCACCCCTGCATCAGGGAAAAGATATCAAAGTATCTGTCTCTCTTAGTCTAGGTCAGGGGTGGCCAAACTGCAGCTTGTGAGCCGCATGTGGCTCTTGTACAGTTTAAGTGCACCTCACAGAACACCTTCCCTTAGCAAATTAGGGGGTAGAGCGGAAGCTTGGGGCGTCTACCCTGTGGCAGGAATACTGGCTTCTGCCAGATACAACTGGTACCTGCTATGGGGGGAGGGGGCACAATTTAAAGGTTTGCTCCCCCCCCCCCAACAACTTGCATCACACCCCCTAGGCATGTCCCCCTTACCCTCAGCAGCCCCTCCCTCCAGCTCCCAGGTGTTAGCACTGCATGGAGAGGCAGTGGCAAGCTGCAGGGAGGAGCAGCTGCATTAGTTCCCTGGGGAGAGGCAGCAGCAAAAGCAGGGGCTCTCCCTGCAGCTTCCAGCTGTTTGCCACTGTCTCTCCCCACGGCCGCAGCGCCCAACGTGCCGGCTCCCGCAGCTGCCGTGCGGGGAGGGGGCTCGGGGGCACCCTGTAACCAAGCAGGGCCAGCAAACCCTGGCACAAATCCGGGGCGGGGCACGTGAGCCCTGAGCCCTGGCAGGTGCCTCCCGGCTCTGGCACTTCTGCAGCTTGTCACATGTGGCGGGGAGGGTCAGTGGCTAGTCTAGGGGCTTCGGCTGGGCCGCGTGCGGGGCTCACCCGAGGGGCTGCTCAGCTCCCCGGCACCGCTGCTCTGAGGGCAGGGAGGGCCCTGGCCTGGCTCCTGGGGGCGCGCTGCCCCGGCACGTGCAGGAAGGGACTTTTCCTCCCCAGCCGACCTGGGCCGCGCCCGGCCGCGAGCGAAGCCCGCAGGGAGGAAGAGGAAGCGCGGCTGGCCGCCGGGTGGCGCTTCAGCGGGCGGGGGAGGCTCGCCCCGCTTTTCCCAGTGACACGCCGAGCTGCGCGCTCCCCCCCCCCCGCCACCCCCCAGCGGGCGGAACTCCGCGGCGCCCCCCCCCCCCCCGGGAGCCGTGATTGGCGGGGCGGCGGGCGGAGCCGGGGGCGCCGCTGTCAGACGCGGCCGGGCAGCGAGGGAGGCGCGAGCGGCAGCTGCTCCGGGAGCCCCAGAGCCCGAGCGCGGGAGCCGAGGCAGCGCCATGAGCCAGAAATGCGACGTGCTGGTGGTCGGGGCCGGCATCTCAGGTCAGTGCAGCCCCGCTCCGGGCGCGTCCTGGCGGGGGAGGGGTCGCTGCCTTTGTAACTCCTCATTTACAGAGGCTGGGGCTGGTATTTACCGCCCCCCCCCCCCCGCGCCTCTGTTCCACGCCCTGGGATGGCGGGGCGGGTAACGGGGTGGGTGCCTGGTGGGTGCCCTTGTTTAGCACCCGAGAAAGCGCAAGCCCGGCGCAGAAGCATAGGCCCCTTGACCCTGATTCAGACCTGGCCCAGCGGAGGAGCAAAGGTGCAGCTGCACTGTGGGTGGGCTTGAGTTTTGGATGCCGCCTGAAATAGGCAGTGGGTGAAAGCCTTGCCCCATTGCAGTCCGGTGGGTCGGGTAGCAAGGGAACTGTGACTGCCTCTATCGTGCTGCAACTTGCATGCTGCCTCACTTTAGCTATAACGGTTGCAATGTCCGGAGTTATGTTTTCCCGACCGAACTGTATTGATACTGATCTATACCACAGGTGTCTGTTCTTGCAATAATCAGCCCTGGTTAGGTTTCCCTTTACTTAACTGATCTTATAAGGAGCGTAGGGTAAAGCACCCTTGTGACCTATTTTGAATAAGTATCTCAGATAATAGGTTGTCTGAGTAGGATGCTTTCTACATTTTCTTTCCATTTTGCAATCTCAACTAGTCCCCTCTCAGCAGCAATAATCTTGTTGTCCCCTTTCTTCGGAAGCGGAACAGTCTCTATTGGCACTATCACGCTGCTGTTTGGAAGATTGCCACAGTGCATGTGAAAATCTTTGATACTGGTTTGAGGAAAGAGGTCATTTTCAGTGCAGCAACTCAGTGAGCCAATGATCAAATGTCCCAACAGGCTGACCACCGCCATCGGTTGATTTTAAGTGGGGAATCTTTTTCATAGACTTGTAAAGTTACAGCAGTGTCAATATTCGTAAACAATGTAGCACCCTGGTTACGTACAATGTAATGAAAGGAAGTGTAAACCCCACTGTACAATGAAATCGAATGGGGCCAGGAGATAAAAGTTTTGGCTTCGTTTTCTTGTTTTTGAAACAGACTAGAATCATAGGCATGGGGAGAGTTTGTCTTTCCCATCTGAGAAGTTAGAAGAGAAGTAGAAGATGCCCTTACTGTCATTTCAGATGTTTCTTAATGCATATCTCACTCTTGCACTTTGTTACTCCTGTCTTGTCAGTAAGAAAACAGTGTGTGTGTGGTCTAGATGGCTCTTGTTTAATGTTATTGTTTTCACATGTGTAGGCCAAGGTTTAGGATGGGGTTCAATTCAATCTGTCATTCAACCATGACACAAACACTATTTTTAAATGGTTGTGGCACAGATGTAGTTTATATTTTCTTGATTAACATTGATCTTTCCAAATTACAGTGCGACAGTTAAAACAGGGTTTTTTTTCTTTGAGAAAAGATGTCCTTGCCAGAAGCCTGGGTCCCTCAGAAATTCTGGGCTTTTCACATTTCACCTGCTACAATATTCTGAACACATATTTTTATATGATAAAGCAAATTCTTGCTCCATGTACCTGTGCATGACTCCCATTTACTTTAGTGAGAGCTGCACAGGAATACCAGTGATCATAATTAAACACTGTTTTAGAATGTTTGGATTTGCTTTGTATAAATCCTTTAAGCCTGACTAATATGCCTAATACAGTACCTCGGGTTTTCAGATATCTGTTATGAAAATATTTGAGAATTCTGGAAATTATGTGAAGGGGTGACAGCAGTATTAGTACAAATACAGTAACAATTTCAACCAGAATTGAGAAACGTTTATGAAAATTAAATTTTTGTTTGTAGTAAAATAATCCCGCTTCCTTCAAGTACCCCAGATATGGTGTATGAATACACAGATACAGGAATATTCAGTTGTTATATGAAATTACACACAGTGTCCTCCAATAGGGAAAAAAGTGCATATTTCTTAAACAAAAATACTTGTCGCAAAAAAACAAGGGCTGACCTACGCAATGTCTGATTGTTGTTCTGGTAACATGGGCCATTCAAGTATCATTCTAAAGGTTTAGCTCATCTCCAGAATCCTTTGATGGAACTAAAAACCTTATTATGTACGGTTGGAGGTATGACATTCTTTATAAAGTTGATATAGTTCTAAGCACTAGTTCCCTATAGGAAATGAGTCTCAGCTTGTACGCGGTTGTTCTGATTTCTCCATTTATAAAGATGTTTTGAAATGTGTGGTGAACGTTTTTAATTATTCCTTGTAATTTTAATTACAACAAGCCACCATAAATTGCTTCAAGATCCTTATTCATAGGATTCAAGCCTAACAGAACCAATCAGGAAAGATCAAGATGTTAACAATCTTTGAAAACATGTCAGTAACATGAAAAAATGATGAATAAACATAAGACTATGACACTCTGTGGGTACAAGAACACTTTCATTGACCATGAAAACTGTTCTTCAGGCAGTGCCAATTTCATAAGAATTGGTGTTTACTTTCTCATTGACTTTCTTATTACTTTCATTTTGAACTGACATCAAAATAAGAAAGTGGTGTTAGAAGAGCTAATAATGTACATCCCATTCACTGAAACTGTATTTTAATTGCAAGACCATTCACAGCTGTTGTCCTATTTTCTTATCAGCTCTTGAGGTTTTTTGCATGATGATCCTCTCCTCACCCCCTGTGCTCCATTATTGGTTCTGTACCATGTTATGAAGGTCAGGCTAGATGATCATAACGATCCATTGTGTCGTTAGAGCCTCTGAGTGACTTCAGTGGGGTCAGGATTTCACTCTATGAATCTGATGCAAGCCTTCACTGCCTGTTCTGACTGCTTCTCTCACACGGTCTTTGTACCTTCTTCCGTGCTTCTGTTATGCATGGAACACCCTCCTCAAACTGATCCACAAGGCCACTACTCTCTCTTCCTTCACATATCTCCCAAATACTCATTATATACATTTCATACATCTTCTTAAATGGCAAGTTTCTAGGCACAGACTGTGTCTTCTTAAATGTTTGTTTAGCAACTAGCAGAATGGGGCTCTGATCCTGACTGGGGCTTCTGAGTGCAATTCAAATGGTATTGTAGTAATTATTGTAAATTTCAAGTTACAATTTTAAATGAGCAGAAATGAGAGAGAGAGAAAGAAATGTGATTTTTCTCTTCTGACGGAGGAAACTGTGTGCATCAAACCTGGCTCCTATCCATGGTGCATTGGGTTTTCCAATATATTGCACTGATTGAAGCTCTGCCTTAGTTATGGATGTTGACTTTCTAGTCCGTCTTTGCTGGGAAGATGAGCAGGGCTTAGGTTTCATTCTGTCCTTTGTTAATTCTCCTAAGAAGCTGAAGGTTTATTTTCTCTTTGTGGGATGATTTTGTGAGTGTCACAAAAAACAGTCAAATTACCCAGGATATTAATTAAAACAAAGTTTATCAGAAAAGTGAGAGAAGATCAGGTATAAAATGATATGTAGCCTTAATTGGGTAATAGCTATTCTAGATATGGCTCAATTGAGCAATTAAACACTGGAGAAATCAGAAAAAGAAGATGCCCAGATCTCTTGACTTTGGACATTAGCCCAGCTTGTCAGACCTCTCCTAGTGTCAGAGTCTGTCTCTCTGTCAATTATCACGTATCCCAGTATCTCAGAAACCCAGTCCCTGAGTTCTTCCCTACATGTGTGTTATATTCTGGGTTGCAATCCAGACTAGCAAGATGTTGTCACCCCCTGCCCTGCAACCATGGGTGTCTCACAATGCTTTGCCTCTGTAGTTCCCAACCCGGGCCCCTCACAGACAACAGGCAGGTCACACCCTGAGTGTCTGTTTGTGTAAAGCTGCAGCCTGCCAGCAACACTCCAGTCAACACTCTGGCTTCCACCAGCCTCTTGGTGACTCCAACACTCTCCCTGCCAGTCCCGGATTTCCCGAAAAGCGCCTCCTGGACAGTTCAGATACTAGAGGTCCGTTGCTCCTGTAAGGGATCAATATACAAAAGTTTGCTACTTTAATTGGAGTTACCAAACAATTCAGTATAAACACCAGGCTGGACTCGTTATGATTAAAGAACAAAACAACCTTATTTAACTACATGCTTCAGTGAAAATTTCCGCTTATGTTCATAACTTTACATATAGTGTTGCTATATACATTTCACCATGATATTAGCGATCAGCAAGTTATTGGTTTTCAAATGATACCTCACAAGGCATATTTTGTACAAAGATTATTATAGTGGTGAGTAGGGTGTGAATATACAGGTGCATTTGGTCACAAGGTGACAGTCTTTATATTCTTGAGTCTTTTGAAGTAAAGGTAATACTGTGCTTGTTTGCATGCCAAGCAGGTAAGCATCTCTGCCAAACTCATTGCCACCACCATACATAAGATTATTGTGGCCCTCTTGTTGTGGACTAATACTATTTTCAATAAATTTCTAACACAGAATAAATATCTGATGTCCTGGACAAACAGACTTAACCCTGCCTCCTATTATTTCAAGAGGGTCTTTGAACTTGTGAAGGTACCCTCTAATCATTCACTGCCTTTGCTAGCCTACCTACGTCAGACTAAAGATAGTTTGCATAGTTATGGTCCTTTTCTCTAGGGGTCTGTGCTTTCCTTTGCTTAAGGGTTAGACCATAAGTTAGTTTCTCTCTTGATCAGTACTTAAAAGTATCACACTTCAGTAATTTCATATTTCTCCAGAAATTCAAATATATCTAACATATGAATCCCAGTCTATCACAAGAACATATGCAGAATTATGAAAAGGCTGATTTTCATGCTGCACAGAGGACATGGGTCAGAGATGGACAAATACAGGCAGAAGTTGTAGAAGGAATATGAAAAATCAGTGAGATTAATCCACATGCAAGGATATTTTAAGTTAATATTCAACACAATGTGCTACAGAAAAGAAAAAACGTAACTGTGCTTCCACTCCAGTATATATGATCACCAGACTTTCCAATGGAACCACATATTTAAGAGCGTTGATCTCTGGGTGAAATATTGAATAGTTGTGAAATGTATGTGTACCTCTGCATGCTATCATGGCAGCACAACTAATGCTGTATATGTGTCTGTCTGTTTTAACAGATCTTTCTTTGTATGCAGACCTGCCTGTGGGTGGGAATTTTATGTCAATGCTAATGTCAAATGCACAGTTACTGGTTGAAATTCTTCTCTTGGTTACACCTGCACAACTGTGGATTAATTTCACTGACTTCTTTGGAGTTACTTCTGGATTTACACAGAATTTGGCCCATAATATTTAACTCATATTACCAAATGCATGCTACTCCTGTGGGTTTTTTCCATCTAACATGTGCTTTGCTGTAGCTATCCAATTCAGCTCATGCTCCTAGAATGTTCTTTACTAAACATAATATAGATCCTTATAGTCATTGGTGAAAATTTTCAAATTTGGGTACTTAAAGTTAGGCACTTAAATCTGTGTTTAGACACCCAAATAAGTGACCATAGTTCAGAGGTGATAATCACCCTAAATTAGTTCTGATGGTGTTCAGTTAGCAATATGATTATCATTATGGGAAAAATAAAAACAGTGCAGAAACTGCAGAATCAAATGGATATATCCAACGTATTGCACATGTTCAGTATGGGCAGAAGCGCTAATAATATTTGCTTCCATTTTTCATATCTTACTCAGAACTGCTGTAGTCACAAATTACGTAAAGCCCAGTAATATTTAATTAGTGCATATTGGTTATGTGGCATGCTTCTCAGTTAGGAAAAATACACTCCTTGGTGAACATGTCATTGATATGGTTTTCCCTAAAAGAGACAAAGAAATGTCCCAAATGTTCTTCATACAGCAGTTTTCATGCAATTGCATTCTCTAACGTGTGGTGTTCTAAAACAGTGGCTCTCAACTAGGGGTATGTATATCCCTGGGTGATGCAGAGGTCTTCCAGGGGGTACTGAACTCATCTAGATCAGTATTTCACAGATTGCGGGTTGTAGCCTCCAGGGTGGTCATGGGATGGGTTTAGGGGGGATCGCAAGTGCAGGGCCAGCATTAGGGGGTGGAAACAGGACAGTTGCTTGGGGCCGCAAACGGCTTCATGAGGCCACCTAAGTTAAATGCTTCAGCCCCACCACCTGGGGCTTGGGCTTCAGACAAGGTTCACAAGTGAAAAACAAGTTCAAGTAGCAGACTGACATGTACGTACAATATTTATATTCCAATCGATTTATTTTATAATTATATGGTAAAAATAAGAAAGGAAGCAATTTGTCAGTAATAGTGTGCTGTGACCCTTGTATTTTTATGTCTGATTTTGTAAGCAAGTAGTCTTTAAGTGAGGTGAAACTTGGGGGTACTCAAAGCAAATCAGCCTCCTGAAAGGTTGAGAACCACTGTTTTAAAACAATTACATAAAAAAGAGAATACATCTGACCTGCATTCATAATTTGAAATATCTTGGATTACTTATTAAATGAAGATTATTGCACCCATTAGATTAGTCATATGATTGATGAAAGTTATGCATATGGGTGAGTTAGATTTATTGGTTAATGGACTCAAAGTCCCTAACAGAATTTCACAAACCTATGTAATGTCCCTGAGTTCTGGATTTTGGACTGTACCTTTGTATTAGCTGGAAGTTTGTTTAAATTCCCACATAGGAAGATATATTCCTGTTAACTATCTATCTGAGGAATCCTCTGTGTATTATTTATCCCAGTCAGTACATTAAGTATCCAGTGCTTTTGAAATATTCCCCATATACCATAGAATAATCCATACAGTCAAAGGCACATTATTTTGGGTGCTTGGATTCTGACTTACATGATTGTTGTGCAACTAAGATCTCAACCATTAATGTTACAATAGTAGTTTTTTGGATAAATACTCATCTGAAGGGTATCATTTAATATGCAGGACTGACTCTGTGTGTTCAATAAGACATTTAGCAAGTGTCTGTAGAAAATCCCACAAGCCACATTGTGTAGATCCAATATCTTTATTTTAACTCTGTCACCATACTAAGTTTCATATTAGTTTATTCATTTCTGTTTATTTTGTGCCGAGGGGAACATACTGTATGTAGTGTAGGGTGATTTGAACTTTAAATGTCAGTGGATGACCACGTGAGAAAGAAGGCATCGTAGGAATAGAAATCTCCTTTTCCTTTGCCCATTGAGATTTTTCTAATGATGCCCATAGGGAAACTGTCTTTGCCCAACTCAAAGAAGGGTCTTCCTCTATTTAAATGGTTCAGACAGTAGTGCTATTGAAACTTATTAGAGTGCCTCCAGTTAAAGTGCATCCTGAAATGGAGATCATTTATTCTGCATTGTTCTGAAAAGTATGTTGTGAACCAATTAGAGAGTGAGGGGTTTTAATTGAGAGACATGAGTTGGTCAAGAAAACGAACACTGGCAAACATAGAAACCAGTGATCTTAAAATTACCGAATAACTGAATGAACCCTCGTCCTTAATATTGCCTAGACCGGAACAAAGACTGTCACTGCTTCTAAGGAAGAACAAGTAAAGTTTTAGACAAATAGAAAGCTAGTAGCATTCTGGGTGAAGGGAGATTGAAAAGAGGAAATGAATCTAGCCTAGTTACGGTAGTTAGCATTATTTTCTTTCGCTACTAAATTTCTTTGCTGTCTTGCGAAAAAGGTAGTGATTGAAATGAATGTATTTATTCATTTCATTCTTGTTTCAGTTATTTTTCTCCAGTGACCTCAAATGGATCCTTTTACAGTCTGAAAAGAAAACCGAGCCTGATTCTCCTCTCATTTGCAATCCTTTATACCCTATGTAACCTCACTGGTGTGAAGTAGCTCTCAAATTACACCAGTGTAACTGAGAAGCTCATCAGGCCCAACACACTTAAACTCAGTGGCAGGTTTAGAGTTAGTGGGGCCCTGTGCTCAGCTTCATTTTTGGGGCCCCTCCTTGGGACGCAGCCAAGAAAAAGAACACTTTCTCTTATCCCCCCCCCATTTTTCATTCTTTTTTCTTCATCCTCTTTCTATAAGTAATAGGAAGTAAATGAAAATAAAGTGAGGTACCTTAATTGTTTTTGTAGTCTAACTTGTTTTTCCACAGACCACTTGAAAATCACTAAGGGTCTTGGCGGGCCACTTAATGATCTTTCCAAATATTATTTTACCATTAGCTAACTATTGTAAAGTGTTTTGGATAAGAGCGCTTTATAAAAAAAAAAAGTGAAAAAACATTGGGGTGCGGGGTCTGGCCACGGCTCAGGGTCAGGAGAGGGATCAAGGCTGTGGGTGCATGGTCTGGGAGGAAGTTAGGGTGCAGGAGCAGGCTGGGGGTTATGGAGGGGTGCAGGGGTCAGGGCATAGTGTGGGGGGGCTGGGTATGTGTGGGGGGTGCAGGAGGGAGGGCAGGGGGATGGATGTGGGGGGGGTGCAGGAGGCAGGGAGGGCAGGGGGATGGGGGGTGTGAGGGGGTACAGGAGTCAGGGAGGGCAGGGAGCTAGGGGTGCAGGAGCAGGTTGGGGTGCAGGGTCTGGCCAGGAGTTAGGGTGCAGGAGGGGGCTCAAGGCTGGGACAGGGGGTTGGGTGTGGAGTGCTTACCTGGGATGGCTCCCTTTTGCTGCGAGGGGTGCGGGTGGGAATGTGGGGAGGGTGCAGGAATCCAGGCATGGAGTGTTGGATATGTGTGTGGGGTGCAGGAATCAGGGAGGGCAGGGGATTAGGGGTGTGAGAAGGGGTTGCAGGAGGGAGGGCAGGGGGTTGGTGGTGTGAGAGGGGGGTGCAGGAGTCACAGCTGGGGTCATGGGGGTGCTCCCAGCCCCCTGCCCTGAGCAGCTCATGGCAGGGGGCTGGGGTGGGGTATGGGGCTCTGCCTTTACTCCGCCCTGCCCCGATTCCATCCCCTTCCCCAAGGGCCTGCCCCCGCCTCTTCTCCGCCTCCTCCCCTAAGCGCGCTGTGGTGGGGCAAGCTCTGGGGGCGGGGGGGGAAGGGCAGGAGCGCCGCATGTTCTGAGGAGGTGGGGGGGAGCTTGACTGCCGGTGGGGGCGGAGTCTGCAGCAGGAGCCCCAGGAGCCCTCAGGACCAAGCTTCTGCCCCCGCAGCTGCCCAGCCCTGGGGCCCCTTATTGATGGGGTGGGGGGCGTGCCAGGGCACCCTGTGTTTTACCGTAAATCTGCCTCTGCTTAAACTTATATTTGTGGTACCTAACAAATCTCCATTAAAAGGGAAACAGGGGTGGGGAGAGAGGAAGAGAGAGTTTCTCCCTGAGGATATGGTGGAGATGTGTTCCAGCTCATATTGGCACATCCACATTTACTTGGCAAAGATTTCTGTTAGACTAATGAGAGATGAGTTTAAGGTGACCATTGCCAGATTTAATTTCTCAATTGTGTGTGGAAATAATTAGATTCCCCCTCATTGAAGCAGTAAAAGTAATCACAGCAATAGCATATTGTTATAGTAGAACTTTAATGTAATAAAGATTTATTGATAATTGCCTTACTTTACTACTAACTGATGTGTCTTAGAAGAATAAAAAATAAAGAAAAATATGCACACCTTAAGGTCAGAAAAAACTGCAGAGACAACTCCCTAAAGAGTTTTTTTTCTTTTTTTATTCATTCAGACTCATCCAGGCTACTGCTATAATGGGTTAGTAGCTAATTTTAAGTAGAATACGTGAATTGCCATAGTACTTTAAGAAGTAATAGCCTGCAGTGCTTGTTTTTAGCTGGTCTCTTTGTTGCCTATAGTAAACAGGTGAACAGACAAAGAGGTTGACAGGTGAAATAATTTATCTTTGTTTATTTAAAAAAACAAAACCAGCCTTAATTTTCAAAAGTAACTATTGATTTTGAGTGTCTTAATTTTTAGGTGCCCAGTTTGGGAAACCTTAAAGGGGCCTGATTTGGGAGGGTGGGTGCTCAGAATTTTCTGAAAACCTCGCTTGTTTAAAGTTCCTCAAGTTTGGCACCTAAAATCATTAGTACTCTGAAAATTTACATCCATAACCATATGCCCCTTCCCCCCCTCCAAATACAGTAGTTTAACTTCTTGCCTTGCCTTAACATTTAAAAAATGATTTCCAATGATGTAAGCTCACAGTGGTTGCAGAGAAGCTAGGCTGAGAATAGTCTGACATGGGGACGTACAGCAATAGGCCATTGCACTGCCATTAGAAAGAAAGAGATTCGTGACTGAGACAAGACTTTGCTTCTCAGCCTGTTACAGGGGTGGCCAAACTGTGGCTCGCGAGCCACATGCGACTCTTTTACCATTAAAGTGCAGCTTCCAAGCCCCCCACGTGCCCACCCTTCTCGACCTACCAGACTGGGTGGGGAAGGGCTCAGGACCTCTACCTTGCAGCAGGGTAGGGGCTTCTTTCCAGCAGGAGGGAGTCTCGGGGCTCCAGCCCTGCAGGGGCACACTTGCTGGGGCTCAAGGCTCCAGCAGGAGCGGGGCTGAAGCCCCGAGCCCCGGCTCCTGGCCGGTGTGCCCGAGCTCTCGAACGTCCGGAGATTGTCATATGCGGCTCGGAAGCCCAGTAAGTTTGGCCACCCCTGGCACATTAGCCATGAAGTAAGGCACTTGCAATGCCTGCTCTTTCAGGTTAAAGGTCTTTAACTTCAGATAGCTGGTCGCCAGGCTTACGGGTGTCCCTGATGTAAGTAACCTTGAAAACACCGGGTGAAATTCTGGCCCCATTCATGTCAGTGGGAAAACTCCTATTGATTTCAATAGGGTCAGGATTTCCTCCAATAATTCTGGATCTGATCATATGGTTTCAGACATATTCTTTGCCTGGTGCTGTGATATCAGAGCTTGAAATATAGTTACCTCTGCCCCCCACTGTTGCTCAAACTTTTGCAGTGTGCTACCTGCTAATAGTCCACCTGGATGCTGCTGTCTGTTCTTGCTGTGGCTGCATTCTCGTGGTCCTCTCTGTATATCATTTGGGATGTGCTTTGGGTCTCTCGGGGTGAAAAGTGCTGTCTGTATGTAAAATAATAATTATTCCTTCTGGTTATGGCATAACTCTTGATGCTTTGATGCACCAGCAACTCTGAAGGTCAGGTATTAAAGGAATGTCCACAACATATTCTGATTTTACAGTCTAATACAAATTTCAGATAAAATGAATACTTCCGTATAGAGCTACACTGAATAGTCTACTTACATGGACCTCATCACAATAGCATCTGAGTACTTTGCAATCACTAATGAATTTTTATCATCACAACTGGCCTGTGAGGTAGGAAAGTATTACCTCCATTTTACAGACAGGGAGCAGAAGCACAAAGGGCACTAAGCAATTTGCCCAAACTCTCACAGGGAGTCTGTGGCTAAGCCAGGATTGAACTCAGATCTCGAGTCTGAGTCTTATGCCTATCTACTAGATCATTCTTCCTACCCTATGAGCTAAAAGGCCTGGTTAATTTTATTGTGCTTGCAAATAGCTTTTTCTGGACTTCTATCTGCAAGCCAAATACAGTGTTACTTGACAGCTGTATACTTTCTAAGCAGCTGTATTTTTCAGCAATTAGACTTGGTTTGTGTTCTGCAGTCTGATGTTAATTTCTCTTCTTCTTATCTAGTTTTACTGTTTAGTGCACAATATACTCCACTGTACATCTTGTGGTTTACATATGATGTCTGCTTTGGCTGATATTATTGCTATTTCTTCTGAAATGAAGGCAATGACAGGAGTCATTTAAGGCCTCCAGTAGCACTACAAAAATCAACTGGAATATAGTTGTCTTGTAGTGTCTTCAAATGGATGGAGCTTGATTTCAGGTTGCCATGGAAACCCTTGTGGAGGCTGTACAAATTGTCTTCACTTGTTATTAAATCAGGATAAACAAGGCGACTTCTACAGCTTGAGACAATAAACAAGGCATGTTCTTGGCAGGCTCATTAAAGCAGCTAATGCACTGCTAATTTCTAAACTTGGCACCCCCCAAAAAGTGGCATATAGAAAAATATGGTCCAAATTGTGGTCTCTGTTGCGGCTTTTATACTCTCAGCTATGTTTAGTGGGGGTAGAGGATGCAGTGGCGCGCTGCTCCAGCACCAGCCGCTGAAAGCGTTCTGTTTGTGGCGGAGAGAAGTAGAGAGAATCCCTGCAAGGGTGGTGGGGGAAACACACTGATGCAGCAACTACTATCCTCCTGGAAAAGGTGCAGCATGTGCTCCCCACAGTGCTGGCCACCAGCCACTACAGGGTGCAAAAGGAAGCAAGCCTACTACCTTAGTCACGGGAGTGCTTCCACTGAAGTCTATGAGGCTGTTTGTGTGCAGGGAAGATGCTACTCAGCATGAGTAAGGCTTGGAGAATCAGACTCTGAAACAGTGTGTTCCATTGCCCTATTCTGCACCCTGTCTTGTTGGGTTTTCATAATGGGCCAGATTACACAGAATTTACATACAGAGCCAAGCACAGCACCCCAAAGGTCTCTAGTGCAGAGTGTGCTATGCCAAGTTAAGGGGTATTAGCAGCAGGCTGCTCAAGGAGACATACTCCAGGCTGCTCAAGGAGACATCTGTGTCTTTGAGATCCCTTTCTTAGTGTTCCCTGTGAGGCAGTGTCTCTGTGCTGCCCCCATTGCAGAGCTGTGCATTAAAGGCACAGTTTAGCTCTATGATACCTTTTATTCAGCTAAAACAACGAGGAGTCCTTGTCGCACCTTACAGACTAACAAATTTAGTTGGGCATAAGCTTTCGTGGGCTAGAACCCACTTCATCGGATGCATGGAGTGGAAAATACAGGAGCAGGTATAAATACATGAAAGGATGGGAGTTGCCTTACCAGGTGTGAGGTCAGTCTAATGAGACAATTCAATTGACAGCAGGATACCAAGGGAGGAAAAATAACTTTTGAAATGGTAATGAGAGTGGCCCATTTCAGACAGTTGACAAGAAGGTGTGAGTAACAGTAGGAGGAAATTAGTCCCCAATACTGTTACTCACACCTTCTTGTCAACTGTCTGAAATGGGCCACTCTCATTACCTGTACAACTCTAACACAATGTGTGTGATGCTGCACCACTCAAAGCTATATCCCTGGCAAGCTCAGGAAAGCATATGAGACATAAGGCTAAAAATATACATGGGGCCAATTTCACAGTTTTCTCCAAAATGGGTGCTCTCAAGTGTGAACCACACAGTTAAGTGGGGAGTTGGAGGCAAGGCACAAAAGTTGTTCCCTATCCCTCAGGTGGTTTCTCATGCATGCACCTATGCACAGCCCCTGGCTTGAATTTGGCCCTTGAGAAATAGATGAGTGAAGGTAAGAGAGAGAGAGCGGGATGAGCACTGACTCAGTGAATGGTTTGAGAAATAGAACAATTTAAGGTGAAGTGAGAAACACTGGAAGAAAAAGATGTCATCTTATGACATCTATCTCTCATTCTCAGCGTGCAGAGTAATAAAATAGAAATAAATGAGCTCTCCAATTTTCAGTGCAGGATATTAGGAAAAAAATGAGAAATTCAAGTTACAGAAAAGATAGAGGGAAATTTTTCAATCCCTTTTTATCCCCATAAATAGAAAAAAGCATGCTTCCTAATATTGTAGAGTGTTTAAGGCAGAATTACATAATGCTCTTGTCTAATGCATCCCAGATTTGCACCGGGAGCTGACCTAAGGAGCTGGGCTTAACATTTTGCTGTCTTCTCCCTGACTTATATTTTAAAAGGGGATTGCTTTTCTTTTCTTTACAGGTCCATTGCACATTGTGAAAAGAAACCATGTCTCTTTAAACTGTCTGAAATTAACACTGAGGCTGTATTCACTTTTGCCGCTTTCCCCTGCATGTTGGGGAAAAGCTAGAGAAGCCCAGCTGGTTTCTAACTATACTGTGGGCGGTGGGGCTGCTATAGAGTAGAGTGTGGGAAGAGAGGGGCAGGCTGCAGAGGGAGAATTCATTTCCCCTCCATGCGCAGACATGGGGCCCTAAGCTGAGAACGTACAGCTCTATAGCAGTGGTCCCCAACCTTTCAGTGTGGGCGGGCGCTGGACGACTAGCCGCCGAAGTGCCACCGAGGAGCACAGCCACTGGACAAGGAGCCCCCAAAATGCCGTCAAGTGGCAATGCCAAGAAGCGTCGCCGCCAAAATGCTGCTGAGAAGCAGTGTCATCAAGAGGTGTCGCCACTGAGAAGCAGCAGCATTTCGGCGGCAACGCTTCTCAATGGCGTTTTGGCAGCTGCTTGTCCGTCGGCTGTGCTCCTCGGTGGCGGGGCGCAGTAGGTGGGCGCACATAGGTGCTCTGGCAGGCACCATGGCGCCCACGGGCTCTGCGTTGGGGACCACTGCTCTATAGTATATGTCAATGGAGAGGGGAAGAGAAAGAAATGGGCAGAAGAGGAGAAGAAGTGCAAATGCGGGGTGGGGGGGTGTCTATTTTTGATCCATTCAGGAAGGCAATCATCCACCAATCTGCTGCTTGAAGTTGTAGGATATTCCTCTTTATTTCCCATGCTGTGGTTATATGCAAAGGCACAATGAAGGGGGAGGGGAAGGCAGAGTGCCCAGATCCCCCAACCTTGGCCATAGACACTATGTATTCCTGTGCACTCTGTGCCCTGAGCTCTGCAGCTGGGGGTGCCCTTTGCTCCCTGAGCTTCTGAGGCACAAGCCCAGAGAGGGGCAAACATGGGACTATAAAGGGATGGGGCCAGGGCAACCTCCTTCCCAATAGGCCGCTGCCTGGGAGTCCCAGTGCCAGTGCCCGTGCCCAATAGTAGTGCTAGGCCTGAACAGAGAGGGGGCGCTTCCTCTGAGTTGGCAAGTGCCAGGCCTGGGTGGGAGTGCTCGACAGTGGATCAGTGCAGTGGGGAGTTCAGGGCTTGGAGCCACCAGGAGCCAGGGCAGAGCCAGAGCCAGGTGATGCTGGGAGCTAGACAGCAGGTCCTCCTGAATAGCGGCACCCCCCACAGGCAGCAGGAGCTGGGCACAAGTAGTGGAGAGGTGAGAATGGCGCAGCCTCTATGGGGATTCACCACCTGCTCCCCTGGGACTCCTCCCACTGCCCCTAATGTCTCCCAGTTTTCCCCCACTGCACTCCAGCACCCTATCCCCCACCCTTGCCTCCCCATGTCTCTCTCTGCCCCCTCCCCCGCAGCCTTCTCTTTCTTCTGGGATTCAGCTCCCCTGGGGCACTGCTCACCCCTGTACACCTTTTTGTGTTGACTTCTGCTACTTGGCAGGTAACCTGAATTCCCTCCTTAGGAAACCTTGGGTTGCACCCTTGTTTACATGACATGAATGATCTTCACCCCAACTTCAAGAGGGAGCTTAAACCAGTCGTCTCTGCTCACTCTCTCATTAGGTGTTAAATATTTGTAAACTTGAAATTCTTGGCATTGTCTCTGTTCCACCGGTGGGCCCTCTGCCCATCATCAGTGAGCCAGCCCTGACCCAGAGGGTCTTTGGCCCTTGCCCAGTTTCTGCCAGCTGTCTGACTGAGGCATGCTGCAGGACTGGGGAGTGGAAGGAGAAGGTGGGATGGGATTGTCTCCGACTAACTTGAAAAAGAGAACATGCAAGCAGTATGGAACTCCTTAGAGGTGTTTGGCTCACCTCTAGGTGACAACGGCAGGGCTACCCAAACCCAAAAGGAAAGGATGCAACCTAGTAGTCCAGCACCAATAATATAAAGGACTCTTGGCAACCGCTGCTACTTGAATGTCCAGAAACTGCTGGGCATCCAAAAATCCCTCGTTTGTGAATCTCAGTAACCAAAGATGGGCATAGCCCCATGCAATCATGTCTGCTACCAGGGGTGCCACCAGAATTTTCTTAAGTAGGAAGCCCAAAGCTCTCTATCCTCTGTCCTGCACTCAGCCACAAGCTCTCTCCCCTGCACTCAGCCACAAGCTCCTAGCCTCAAACATTCCCTCCCCTGCTTTCCCCACACTCAGCCCTGAGCTCTCCACCTACTACTCCCCATATCCAGTCCTGAGCGCTCACACTACCTTTGCACCCAGACCCACACTCTCCTCTGCACCCAGCTGCGCGCACACTTTCCCTCCCCCCGCTGCCACTTACCCAGCTCCAAGCTTTCCCCATTGCATCCAGCCCCAGGATCTCCCCACCCCACACCCAACCCCATGCTCTTCCCCCACATCACGTCTGAGCTCTCCTCTCTGTCCCCACTCCACAACTAGTCCTGAGCTGTTACCCAGAGTGGTGGTCAGGCTGAAGAGCACCAAGATTGGATGTTTTTCTGAAAGATCTGCTCTAGGAATTATTTTGGTGACATTCTGTGGCCTGTGCTATACAGGAGATAAAACTAGATGATCCAAATGGTACCTTCTGGCCTTTGAATCTAGGAATAACCAGGGGCCAGGCAGTTCTGGGAGCCCCAGACCCCATCCTATTTCTGCTTCCCCATGAAGCACCAAAAGCTCATATCTAGTCACCCCACCCTCCTGTTACTGGGGGTTCCCAGTGTCACATGCTCAGCTTGTCCCTGGGGACTGGGGATGCCCAGTGCCCATGGGCACCAGAAGAACTGCAAAGATTTTTTTGGTGGGGGGAGGGAAGCAGGTGCATGGGGTCACAGTGTCACCCAAATTTCACCCAGCTACTCCCCTTCTCCCTGTCCTGTTGGAGGGGCAGCCAGGTCAAATCTGAATGGTGTTGTGACCTTGCGCACGGGGTTGTAGCGCCGTCTGGCTACCCCTCTGTCATGATGAAGGGACAGCCAGGCCAAATCTCTAGCTCTGGTCAGGGGCCAAGCGGGGGCCTCCTCCACTCTCGGGGAACCCCTGGCTGCTGTTATAAACTCTGCTGTTTATCCAGCTTCTTCCCATGCCCTATTGGCATTGCCTTTGCTTTATCTGAATTTTGTCTCAGCCAGCTAGCTCTCATCTTTGTCACTGTTTCCATGAAACATGGATGCAGGGCAGCCCAAACTGCCTCATGAAACCATCTAATGGACTCAAATATACATTGACACATGCTTTAAAAATAGTGAAACTTACATATGTAACTTGTAAGACTGTAGCACAAAGGCGTAACATTAAACGAGATTAAATGAGTTACAGTTCCTCAGCCACACTTACCCATCTTCTCTGCTGAACAGAGGGTTAATATTTGTTCCCCCATATTGATTTGATGCTGTCACACAATTAGCCCACAAAATTATAGCAGCCAACCCACTCTAACTATAATTCTTCCTAACTAGCCATTGCTTTTATCCTGCACATACCACGTAACCACATAGAAAGTCCTAATATTTCAAGTCTTTGTAGGCATAAATGTGTAACTATTACAACTTTTAGGTACATGATGGGTGCACAGAACTTCAAATACCAAGGCCAAAGTGTTTGAGTACTATTATGTCATAGAGTAACATAAGAACACAGCACACATTTTTTTTTTCTTCTCAGAATATGACTACAGGTCAAATCTCCAAAAAAAGAATTATTGATACTTTTTTTTTATTTTTTTAATGTCATCGTGTGTAGGTTAATTCCCTCTTCCTTTCATGAATGTAAAACATCCACCTCTGATAACCCAGAAGCCATTATCAATTTAACTGAACAGCTCTCCCTTGATACAAAAAATATTTACACAGAGGAAGATTCAGTTTATGTTTCCAACACTACACTGTATTTTCTGTATCTCTGTTGGGGAGGAAGAAAGCATTTGGCACTTAAAATATGGAGCTCCTAATAAAATGAAAATGTTCTTTGGAATCTCTGACATGCAGAAAAGCTGTGCGTGGTTTATAAAAAAAAAATCAAATGTTGAGAGAAAGAGAGAGGTCTGGAAGATGTTTGTTGCTCTGGCATATGTCTTACTTTGAAAATTTTTAAGTATTGAATAGAAAGAGAATGGAAGAATTAACTGCAACCTGTGATCTGCTTGTAATCCAACAATTCTTATGAAAGAAAGAAATTGTAGTAATCTCATATTTCATATATACAACAACAGGGCATTTTAACTTTCTCAGTTTCTGAGAATGATTGATTTTTTTTTCCTTATGAATATTTTTCCTACCTATGTAATAAAGGATCATCTGCACAAGGGCTATAGGGATTACTCCATTTTGTCTTCAGAACAAATGCAAACACACAGTTATGCTGTCCACAGCCTGAATGATGTATGATCTGGCCTTCTGAGGTGTGTGTGTGTGTGTGTGTGTGTGTGTGTGTGTAAAAGCAGTGTTTTTTTAATCACATCTCTAAGGAGTATGATCAGCATGAATATTAAATTACTGTTCCTTACTGCAGGGTATCTTATTGGAAAGCTAAGACTGTCTTTCTGATACAAAGCTGTATGCCAAATTGGCCTAAGGAACAATGGGATAATCTGGTTTGACAAACTTGTGATTGTTTTTTACCATCTTGGTTCATGTTCATAAAAGAAAGAGGATTGCTATCCTATTGGTTTTTCTGTGTCTCTGATCTCCATCATGTGCTCTCATAATTAGATCATCTGGAAGAGAAAATAATTGATCTTGCAAAGCATCCACATTCAGCCAATTCGATTGCCATGGCCAAAACCTGCTGCATTAAAATAAATCCCTACATCAAATATACTGTTTACTTCTGACTGTGGACGGGAGGTAGTGGCCGGGAGTGAGACAGAGAGTTGATGGGAGAGAGAAGAAATAGGAAAGGCTGCTTTCCTGAGATGTCATTCTATATATATCATTATCATATATTATTTGTAGCACCTAGTGGCTACAACCAACACTGGGGGCCTGTCTCTTTAGGCACTGCACAAACACATAGAAGGAAACAGTACCTGCACTGAATAGCTGATATTTTGTTGTCTAAACTCTTAATAAGTTTTTAAAACCTTGGAGAATGAAGCTTGAGTCTTTGGGATTTTCTCTCTCCCAGTGTTTTTTACACAGAGCACTCAAAGTTAATGTTAAGCAGATGATTCTGTAGTGAAAATGCATTTCACATTTAATAGGGTCCTAAAGCTTGCGGGCCTTTTCAAGGCTTCTAGAGACAGTATGGAAAGTTCTGACCACACAGTTTTGTTATTTTTAAAAAGCTCTTCTTGTTCTGTATAGGTCTTATACTTTAAAATGATAGTGTCTCTTTTTCCTGTAGGTCTGTCAGCAGCAAAACTGCTGGCTGAATCTGGGCTTACTGTTGTGGTTCTAGAGGCCCGTAACAGAGTTGGAGGAAGGACTTACACAGTTAGGGTAAGTGCTTTTTGACAGCAGTAACACTTAGTGCCACTTCTGCCATTGCCAAGAAATGGGCTAAGGATGGGAAGAGGTTCTGAATAATGTGGATCTTTAAAATGGGTATAAATGTAGAGGTTGCTTATTTAAAAACTACATCCCATTTTGATTACGTGGCATGTACAGTGGTTGCCAATGTGCTTAACATATATCAGACACCTGAATTTGAAAATATTCCCTTCCTCCTTCACATACAAGTTAGACTTCTGTCCATTGCAGAGGAGAGTCCAAATCATTATTCCTTTATATACATGTGTCAGTGGAAGGAAGTTGCCAGGCCAATACAATAATAGCTAGTTCTCATTGGGTATTGTTATGATGTCAGAAAATACAGGGTTCCTATAGATGCCGTACGCAGCCAGGATCATATTGTAGAAAGATGTATGTTTGGAAGAATCAAAGGTATTGTTTTAGGACAAATGGGCACTCTTTCTACATGGGTACAATCCACTAGAAGATGTAAACTTTCACAGATCTGTGACAAGAATCAATCAAGGCTCTTGAATATTAATGTGACATAAGGCTCTTCATTAAAGCTCAGAGCTTTCTTTTAATGCCATTTCCCTGTAAGGCTGTCTGGAACATAACTATTACAGAAACGTACTGTACTTTGTTTCCCAACTACACTGGTTGCCATTAACAAAATAAGCATTTACCTGAGATACCACACTGCGATGTACAAAAATTGCAGCTATTTCTCAATCTAAATATAGAGAGATGCTTAAGTATGTCAGCCACTGCTGTGTGGTAACTGGGGATAAATATTAGTATTCAATAGCAACCATTGTACTAGAAACCCCAGCACATAAACTACATCCTTCTATGACATTAAAAATACTTGATTTAAAACACTTGCTATAAACAAAATCGAGCAGAATTATTGTCTTGGGAAATTGCCTGCTAACAATAGTATGTGTCTCTTACACTTGGGAAGAAAGCAAAAAGTATCTGATGATGTGCAAAGTTCTGCCTGGAGCTCCTTCACTGCCAGGCACTAATGCAGCAGTGTTACATGTTCACACTGTATTATAGTCCAGTCAGGGGTGAAAGTAACTTAATGGACTTGCTGGTACTCCAGAGTCCTGCAGAGGGGGAGAGGCCTCAACTGGAAGAGGCGTGGCCTCTATCAGAAGAGGTGGGGCCTTTAAATCCCTGGACTTTTAAATCAGGATTTAAAGGGCTCAGGGATTCAGCTGAAGCTAGGGGCTGGGCCCTTTAAATCACCCCCAGAGCTACCAGCTGCAGAGGCAGCTGGGAGTCCTGGGGTTTGGGCAAAGGTGAAAGTAATTTACATTTCTTACCCATATGGTCCAATCGCAAGCAACCCGCCTCTCCTACGTATTTCATGGATCCCTCCCATTGCATCACATAGAGAAAATAAAGTTACTATTACTACTACCAATACTGTCTGTAATAAAACTTTACTATTGGAATAAGCCTGAAAAAGTGAAAACTCACTGTCACATTTTTCTCTGTGTCTTCCCTCCTCCTCCAGCCAGGCTGCCGACACTAGGCTCCGTGCTTTCTCCCTGCCTGGCACTGAGCAGCAGCTACAGGGGCTTCCCTCTAGCTTGCAGCAGGGAGCAGGGAGACTGGCTGAGGGAGGGAGAAGCCTGCCTCCTGCATAAGAACAGTTTAAACTCAGGTGTTCCCTGCAGGTTCAGTAACAACATTTCAAAGAGGGATTTGCAAGCAGTTTGGACATCACAACCATGATCCTCTGCTGGGGAGGGAATGGGATAGATTTGAACTTGGAAATGGTTCCTGATTTTGATTGTGGTTTTTTTGTACAGGAGATCCCCTCATCCTGGGGGCAGAAAAGAACTGTCCCTGCCATGGTCACACACACCCTCTCCCCCCCCCACCCCAACAACAACAACTGGGAGTGAAATTAACAAGGGTGCCAGAAACGGCTTCTAACCCTGAGGGCTGAACTGCGCAGGGAACAGCTGAGTTTAAACTGTTCCTATGCAGGCAGCAGCAGCAGGCATCTCAGCCAGTGTCCCTACTGCAAGCTAAAGCCTAGAGGAGAACCCCTGCTTAGGGGAGGGGGGGGAATGCAAAGCCTTGTCTGCAGCCTGGCTGGAGGAGGGGGAGGGAGGAGATAAGAAACCAATGTAACAGTGAGTTTTCCCCTTCCACCTGCTTTTATTAGCTCTGGATTTAAGATGTGCAGCCAAATGCTTGTATTTGTTGTGTATATTATTATTGGAGAGAGATCCCCTCATCCCCGGGGCAGACAAGGACTGCCCCTGTCATGGTCAAACACACCCTCCCCACTCCCCCCAGCTACTGTGAGTGAAATTAACAAGGATGCCCGAAACCACTCCTAACCCCGAGGGCTGAACCACTCAGGGAACAGCTGAGTTTAAACTATTCTTATGCAGGGGGCAGGCTTCTCCCTCCCTCAGCCAGTCACCTTTTCCTACTGGTCCTCCGTACCGGCCTGTACCAGCTTACTTTCACCTCTGAGCCCAGTCCTATGGTGCTGGAGAAGGGATTATTGTTTTCAGATACTCCCGGTGAGGTGCTCAGATGCAACAGAGCTAGGGGCCGTGTAAGTATCTAGAGAGAGACGGCAAGCTTTGCTAACAGATCGATTTTCAGATTGTAAGTATTAATAGAGGAAACCTTCTGCAAGGATTGGGGGAGCCTCTTTTTCAGTACAGAAACACAGTACAAAATGGATTCTGAAAAGGTAGGGATAGGTTATTTTTTTTAATGGCCATTTATTTAGATTTTAACATTGCATCTCGTATGCTAAGAACCTCAAATGATTAAAAAGACAATAGGGAAAACTATATTGAAATACTGAAAATAATAATAATCAAACTGTCATGACAGCATTACCATGAGCTCACAGTTCATCACTGTGTAATAGTCCTCTATGTCTCTCATAACCCTCCTAATCAGTGCTTGGTTCTACTCCTTGACATTTGGGCATGACTGTGTTAAGGCATGGAGAATTCTAATTTGCAGTGTTTGACACTCACTTTGCACCAGTTTTGCACAAGTGTAAATAACTACATAATGTGGACCGCAGTGGAGAATCAGGCACTAACTTTCTTTGCTGTGGCAGGAAATGAACAGTGAGACAATAGGGCCTCTTGAATTCTGTTGTTAAAGGACTCGATCCTGCACCTGCTTGAGTCATTGGAGTTTTGTCTTTGACCACAATGGGTATAGGACAGAAGTCATTGTAGAGATTTTGAAATATCTAAGACCACCTTCCAGTTCCTAGAGCTTTCTGTTGCAGGCCATCCTCTAGCCTTTCTAATTCTTGCAATTTTTCTTTTGACAGAACAAGCAAGTTAACTATGTAGACGTTGGTGGAGCATATATAGGACCTACACAAAACCGAATCCTCCGATTGGCCAAGGAACTGGGTATTGAGACGTATAAAGTCAATGTAGCAGAGCGTCTTATCCATTATGTGAAGGTAAGATTTAAATCTTCTTTTCTGCACACAGCTAATGTGAATGTTAAACTTTGAAAAGTACTGGCATTTGTGAAAAGAGTCCTGTCTAAAGGGCCTCTTTGGTAGTTCAGTATGCATTTATCTGTAGTAGATATTGCTTTTCCATTTTGAGTTATTGGCAATTGAAACAAAGATTTTCTCTTTAAGTGTAAAAATGTAATAAGAAAAGCCAAAAAGGAGTTTGAAGAACAGCTAGCCAAAAACTCAAAAGGTAATAACAAAATGTTTTTTAAGTACATCAGAAGCAGGAAGCCTGCTAAGCAACCAGTGGGGCCCCTGGACAATCCAGATACAAAAGGAGCACTTAAAGACAATAAAGTCATTGTGGAGAAACTAAATGAATTCTTTGCTTCAGTCTTCACAGCTGAGGATGTTAGGGAGATTCCCAAACCTGAGCCATCCTTTGTAGGTGACAAATCTGAGGAATTGTCACAGATTGAGGTGTCACTAGAGGAGGTTTTGGAATTAATTAATAAACTTAACTATAACAAGTCACTGGGACCAGATGGCATTCACCCAAAAGTTCTGAAAGAACTCAAATGTGAAATTGTGGAACTACTAACTATGGTACTTTAAGTCAGCTTTGGTACCCAGTGACTGGAAGATAGCTAATGTAACGCCAATATTTAAAAAGGGCTCTAGAGGTGATCCCGGCAATTACAGACCGGTAAGTCTAACGTCAGTACTGGGCAAATTAGTTGAAATAATAGTAAAGAATAAAATTGTCAGACACATAGAAGAAAATACATTGTTGGGCAAAAGTCAACATGGTTTCTGTAAAGGGAAATCATGTCTTACTAATCTATTAGAGTTCTTTGAAGGGGTCAACAAACATGGACAGAGGGGATCCAGTGGACAAAGTGTACTTAGATTTCCAGAAAGCCTTTGGCAATGTCCCTCACCAAAGGCTCTTACGTAAATTAAGTTGTCATGGGATAAGAGGGAAGATTCTTTCACAGATTGAGAACTGGTTAAAAGACAGGGAACAAAGGGTAGGAATTAATGGTAAATTCTCAGAATGGAGAGGGGTAACTAGTGGTGTTCCCCAAAGGTCAGTCCTAGGACCAATCCTATTCAACTTATTCATAAATGATCTGGAGAAAGGGGTAAACAGTGAAGTGGCAAAGTTTGCAGATGATACTAAACTGCTCAAGATAGTTAAGACCAAAGCAGATTGTGAAGAACTTCACAAAGATCTCACAAAACTAAGTGATTGGGCAACAAAATGGCAAATGAAATTTAATGTGGATAAATGTAAAGTAATGCACATTGGAAAAAATAACCCCAACTATACATACAATATGATGGGGGCTAATTTAGCTACAACGAGTCAGGAAAAAGATCTTGGAGTCATCGTGGATAGTTCTCTGAGGATGTCCACGCAGTGTGCAGCGGCAGTCAAAAAAGCAAACAGAATGTTAGGAATCATTAAAAAGGGGATAGAGAATAAGACTGAGAATATAGTATTGCCCTTATATAAATCCATGGTACGCCCACATCTCGAATACTGTGTACAGATGTGGTCTCCTCATCTCAAAAAAGATATTCTAGCACTAGAAAAGGTTCAGAAAAGGGCAACTAAAATGATTAGGGGTTTGGAGAGGGTCCCATACGAGGAAAGATTAAAGAGGCTAGGACTCTTCAGCTTGGAAAAGAGAAGACTAAGGGGGGATATGATAGAGGTATATAAAATCATGAGTGGTGTGGAGAAGTGAATAAGGAAAAGTTATTTACTTATTCCCATAATATAAGAATTAGGGGGCACAAAATGAAATTAATGGGCAGCAGGTTTAAAACAAATAAAAGGAAGTTCTTCTTCACACGGTGCATAGTTAACCTGTGGAACTCCTTGCCTGAGGAGATTGTGAAGGCTAGGACTATAACAGGGTTTAAAAGAGAACTAGATAAATTCATGGAGGTCAAGTCTATTAATGGCTGTTAGCCAGGATGGGTAAGGAATGGTGTCCCTAGTCTCTGTCAGAAGGTGGAGATGGATGGCAAGAGAGAGATCACTTATGTTCTTAATTTATGTAAAATATATTCAGTCCACAGGTGCTATTACCATCCTCCCCCTTTAAACAAGGGGTACCATGCTCCCCCTCACACACACTTTAGAGAACCTGACCTCAGCAAGGGCTCAGGGGCTCCACCAACCCCTTTTGTCTCCTGACTGGAGATGGGTGCAGTAATGGCGGCATCCCCTCCTCTGTTATCATGATAGAGGGATGGCCATGCCAAATTTGAGTGGCATTTCTACCCCATGTTTCCTCCTCACTTTTTCAGTCCTTCCAGCACCCATGGTTCAGTCAGACTTGCAATTTTAAGACAGGACACATTCGGTACTTAATTATTTTTGAAAATATGCTTTGTAGAGCTTCAATATTTCTGGATGGCTGTCCAATCTTTTGCATCCTGCTTTCAGAAACTCTTGTGAACCTAATCAGAAGCATTTATAGCATCTGTAAGCAGCATTATGTGAAAGTTCTTTACTCTTTAATTTTTTTATTTTCTGATATAACCTTGTAAAGTGAGGGGGAGGGGAAACACCCATATAGGTTTTGAGCCCCAAAGAGCCCCACAAAGAGTAAATGCCAAACAGATACTTCTCTGGCAACAATTTACATTTTTAGCTATGTCCACATCTAAACAAAATGACAGTTCCCATGCCTGCTTGGCCACGCTACTTACTTTTTTTATTTCCTTGAAATTCTGCATAAATTCTTCCCTTTAAATGAAGTGACACCAAGATAATGGCTGATCAGTTCTGCAAGTTGTCTGCTGCTTGGGCAAGTGGCCATTTTCATTGAACAAACAGCAGTTTTATGCAATGTTATTTCTTCCTCGCTGAAGAAAAACACAGAACAGCTGAATATTGGAAGTGGGCCTTGAGAAACAGAGTTTCTGATATGAAATGCCTGGAAGACCCAGTCATGGAAGCACAAAAACAGTTTTGTGTTTTAAATTATTTAAATTATTTTTAAAACACATTTTTATTTTTCTAATGACACTCAAAATATGCCATGTAAGTATTTTCAGAAATGTAAATGATTTGACTAACACTGTTTATATAAATAAAATCCTATAAAGAACATGTAGGATAATACCAGATATAACATACTTGTCACAGTAACAAGGCTAACTGCACTTCTGACTCCTTCTGATCTCTTTGAGCTCACCTCCTCTCAGGTCTCAAGCCTCTAGCCATCACCTCTCTTGGGGGTGGAATCATGTGATTCATTCATTCTCAGATCAGGCCTTTGCTGCAGTCCCTAGTGATCCACCATAATTAATTCAGCAGGCCTGACTTAGCTTCACATCCTGCAGTTCTGTTCCCCCGAGGAGCAGTGACAGTAGTAAACAATGACCAGATAGCTTCCTTAAAGCAAAATATTATCTATTTAGAACCAAAGCATTTAAGAGAAAACAGATCTTAAAAACTATAAAACATACTACATGTATGTCTAGCCTACAAGGCATTTACTATCTTTCACAAGGGGATGCTGGTGGTTCTAAGCTTCCTAAAGGTCTCCTGAGACTTCTAGGGTTAGCATAATTTATTCCCTTAACTCTCAATCCATTTCTTTCCCCCTGCTACATGAAGAGTCTCCTTTAAAAGCTGCTTAGTCATTGTGATCACCCCGCGTCCCAGAGATCAAGTCAGCTTTTAAATGTTTGTAGCTCTTTGATCTAATAATTCCTAGTCTTGGCAGAAAAAGGCTTGAAACTTTGTTGGAGGCAGGATTCAAAGTCCTTGAAGTAGATAGCTTTGCCCATTGCCTTGCAAGTGTGTGCTGGGGTGTCCATATCTGGGCCATTGTCTTCTTCCTATTTGTTTTTCCCCCAATCCCCACTTAAGCTAGCTCAGTACATTCATACAGGAAAGTCTTAACCCAATTGCACAATAACTTCCCCTCACTGAGCAGGTCACATACTGTGTTCCTAAAACTGACATCTCAGTATTCTTAGATTAAATACTGTAGGAACGGATATGTAATATAGCATAATTACATCTCAGTATTCCTAGGTTATTACATAGCAGCTCCACTTCTGTTACAATGCTTACATAATAAATTGACCAGATTTTCAGCCTCTGTAAATTGGTGTAGCTCCACTGACTTCACTCAAGCTATGCTGATTGCGCTACTTGAGCATCTAGCCTACTGTATTTAATTTAAACTCAAATGTAGGCTCCTTCGCTTCTTAAATGGCTCTGCCTGTCCTCTGTGTGCTAAGAGCCTCTAATCGGATACATGAATTCAGACCTTAAATCCATTTTGACACTGTAGATCCAGATTTCTTTGTCCCAGGTTTCATTATCCGTGCTTTAGCTGATGACCATGCTTCTCCCATAAGCTTCCTTTGTTGTAGAAGTGTGTTCCTGAATAAGAAGCAGAATTACAAGCTTGTCAACTATCCTACATGCTGTGGGCTAGTCCTGGAGTTGGCCTTGCAGTCCTGCTGAGCTACCTTTCTTCTATATGTGGGGCTCCTGAAATCTCAGAACAAAGCAACAGAAAGCAGATTAAGCTCTTAACATACCAACTGCCTTAGGTGCTAAATAAATAAAGCCTCCCTTTCTCCAGTAAGATTGCTATTCCAGGGGCTGGAAAGAAGAACAATCAGAAGCTGCTTCCTTTCTCTATCAGCGGTTCCCCTTCCTCTTCGTCCTCCCTTAGTGTATCATCATTAGGTGTTGCACTGTAGCACAAAGATCCCACCCATCACTGGTTGTCTCATGTAACCTTGGGTTCATCTACACTGGGAGCTGGGAGTGTGATTCCCAGCTCAAGGAGACATACTTGTGCTAGCTGTCATCGAGCTAGTGTGCTAACAATAGACCGTAGCTGTGGCTGTGAGAGTGGCAAGATCGGCTAGTTACCCCAAGTACATACCATGAATTTCTGACAGGCATGTAATCAGGGTGGCTAGCCCCTCCTGCCACTTGCACTGTGGTGGTTACATTCTTTTTTTTTAGTGCACTAGCTCAGTGACTGCTAGTGAAGGTATGTCTCCTCGAGCTGGGAATTGTACCCCAAGCTCCAAGAGCAGACATATCAATCTCAGATATCCCCCTTGTCTTTGTGGGAGGCACATAAACACTAGGACAGAACCTGACAGCATGGTCTATTTCTCTCTCCCTCCCCATAATTCCAGCCCTCAACTGCTTGCTTTTTCCCCCTGGGATCTCCATTACTCTGTTTCTTCATTCCCTTGGGATTTTGTGTTATATCACATTCTCAGATGGCAACTACACTCTCTCCCTTTGAATCCATTCTCAAGATCCATTTCTACTGTGATGCATACAAGAAGTTAGCTACCTAATATTGACTAGGTTGAGGGGCATTCAAGGCAAAATATATATAGCTTGTATGTTTTATCTCTCTTCCTCCCATTCATATGTTTCTTGGCTTCTTAAATTATGAGCTCTTCAGGGTAGGGGTTGAGTCTTCATGAGTGTAGAGTTGGTCAGCAGACTATTTGATACATGGAATTATGGGCATGAAATTCCTTTATTCATCTAGAAAATATTTGCTATGTAAATTACCAGGTTAATTAATTGTCTGTTGTGGGTTTGCTACCAAGTTCCACGTTTGAACGGAAAGCACTCAGAGGAAAGATGGAAAACATTTCTCTTTAACTATAATATAGTAGCTCTCTCAGCTAAGGGTTATCATACTGTTTGTTTAGCTGTGGTTAAACAGAGAGGTCCATTCCCAAGTGCTTGTCTCTGAAGTTCACATTCCAACTGTGCTGAGATCAGAGAGGGGAACGGACAGATTGTTCAAGAAGCCCAAGCCAGCTTTAGACTTTGCTGTGACAGTTTCAACCATTCATGCCCACCACAGATTCACAGAGATTTTTTATTCAGCAGTTTCCCACATGAGTCAGGAGGCTTTGCTCTAGGATAACGCTTGGAATCATTTAATTTAGAAGCAAGGGAATTTAGCTAGGAAGCAACTAAAGGGATTTAAAGTACTCCAAGACATTCTGTGAACTTCTCACTGGGGGAGGAATTTTTCAAGTGTATTATACTAATTGCACTTTTAAAGAACCATGAGCTTTCACTGGTAGATGGATTTCCTTTGCAGCCATGGTGTACCTGAAAAATCCAAATCCAAACCTGCTGTCTGTCTTTTCCCATTTTTTTGTTCTCCCTTTTTCTATAGGAAGAACGCCACTTGTTACCATGTCAACCAACATGAGTCAAAAGCTAGTTCATATCCTGAAACACTATATATTTGGTTTTGGCATGTAGATTTTGCTTAGCTGCTAGGCTATCTTTCCAGCAAGACTGTTCTTTATTTATCGTCCCCCATGGCCATTAAGAGTATTTTAGGAATGAGGGGGAATAAGGGAACTTCTTCCTTCACAGATTTGGTTGACAGTGTTCGGGTTTTTTTTCATCTGATATGTTACTTTCCTCGAAAGTCCCATTATCCTCTATTTTCACTTTCAGGTCAGTTGAACAGGAGCCTCTAGAAATCATAGCTGTTGGTGCCTTGCTGTAGTGTTAAATGAAGCTCCTCTTACAAAATGTGCAACCTATTTGTGTCTCTGCAGCATTCACACTGATATACAAAATCAGGGATTTTTTTTTTTTTAATTTTGGTTGTGCTGCATTTACTCAGCATTTTCAAGGCATATGAACTTCTGGCAAATGGCAATCATTTGTATGTAAAGCGTGGTGTCTTATATAGAGCTTCTTCCTCCACACTAAGGATACGTCTATACTGCAGCTGGGAGCATGCTAGTACGCAGACACACACTAGCTCTGCTCAAGCGGTGTAGCTGGGGGTAGCATGGGTGGCAGGTCAGGCTAGCTGCCTGAATACAAACCCTCCCAGACCTTTTGGGTACATACTTTGGTAGCTAGCCCAAACTGCCCCTAGCTACTTTTTAGTGCAGTAGCTCAAGCAGAACTAGCATGTCTGTTTCCATACACGGGGACGCATGCTACCAGTGTGGATGTACCCTAAGAATAAAAGATAAAAGTGCAGCCAGCGAGGGTGTGAGCAAGTCAGTGTAGAGATTTGTGAACTGCAGAATCAGCTCCAATAAGGGGAGCAACAGACATTCTAAATCTGAATGTCCTTGTCCTTTATGCACGAGCATTTGGGAAGAAGGGCATGATGGCATAAGGAGCTTCCTCTCAATCCCCATCTGTTTGCATTGTGCAAGGCCCAAGGACAGTCTCAGTCCCTGCATTCAGGGGAGCACAGGGGCTGCTCCTTCTAGGTATCACCGGGGTATACATTGCCCCAAAGGAGGTGTGTGGAAGGAGACAGGTTTCAAAACAAACACACACACACATACCTCTGCCCCCGCCAAGATCAGCAGACAGGAGTAGGCCGTGCCATCCTCAAGATGGGTGCAGCTGTGCACTTCCCTTGCACGTTTTGAAACTCAGGGTGGGATTGCATCTCCCTGAACTTTGCTTGGGGTGGGATGGCTCCAAAGTGCATCCTTCTAGGACTAAATGCCACCGTTTAGCCCTGTATGTGCACAGTGCAGCTCTAATCGAGACCTTCTCTCCAAATTGCTTTTGCTAAGCACTGAGCTGTGGAGCATCAGATTGTTTTCTTTTGTTTGGTGTGAGGTAACGAAGTCAGGCAGGCAGCAGGATTAAAAGTCAGTAGGAAAGTGCTCAACACCCTAGGGAAAGAAAAATTAAATAAACTGTGTGGGTTAGTCAGGCAGCCAGGCTGTTAGCACAGGAGCGAAGCCAGAAGGTTATTTGCTTTTCAGTTAAGGAATCAGTAGTTCAAGGTAATCCACCCAGAACATTATAACTAGTATAAAAATGAGATAATTTCAACCCTTGCTCACTGCAATTAACCCCTCTGTAAAGAACAAAGACTCCACTGATGTCCTGCTTGGGATGTGGAAAATTTTAAAAGCAGTTATGTAAACTCTTGGGCCAATAACCACTTGGCCTGGATTCCCCCCTTCCCTGGAAACACCCATGCAAGAAGGTGGCATGGGGATGGAAGATGTTCAGAAACTACAGTGATGGGCACCAGGATAAGCATCTGCATAGATAGATCAATGATTTCCCCCTTGGAGCTTTCCTAGTACACCTCTACCCCGATATAACGTGACCTGATATAACACAAATTCGGATATAACGCGGTAAAGCAGTGCTCCGGGGGGTGGGGCTGCACGCTCAGGCGGATCAAAGCAAGTTTGATATAATACGATTTCACCTATAATGCAGTAAGATTTTTTTGGCTCCCAAGGACAGCATTATATCGGGGTAGGGGTGTATCAGTCCTTTGGGTTGAAGTAGCAGCTTCCCTCCCCCATCCCGCATGCTCCACAGATCTCCTGAGGTCTCCAGTAGGCCCAGGCCATCTGCATGGAGGTCCTGTGTCTACATGCCAGATTTAGGGACCTCTAATCCCAGCCCCACCGTCTCCCTGGCAGTGTGGCTCCATTGAAGCCATGTAGTCAAGGACTTCCCCAGCTGCTGCTTCTTCCAGGATCCCACTCCTCCTGAAGTTACTTTCCCTGGCACAGAAGAACTACATAGAAGTTAACGCTGCCTCATGCTGTATTAATTGTCCACTGTTCTAATTCATTGGTTTGACGGGAGTAAAAGTTGCATCCCGCTTGATTCTTCCCCGCTCCTGAACACAGCACATCATTTCACCATCTACAGATCCCAGACTTCACTGAGGTCTCTCCACAGGGTCCAGGCCGGCCAGGAAGGTTATTGCTGTAGAAGTCACCAGCACCACACATACCCCCCCACACCTCTACCTTTCTTTGTGGGGGACAAGGGAGTAATTCTGAGGGAAAGGTCCAGCCCCTGTGATTAGAATCTCTAGAGTTTCGCAGGTGAAAGGAAGTAAATAAAGGACCCCAGTGATCCTTTCTGCTACTTTCTTTAGAGAGCCAGTTTGTCACATCCGGGGTAGGGCATGGAAGCATTCCTTGTGTGCCAGAGCTCTGTCTGGATTCAAAGACAAGTCTCACACACCGTATGTGTTAGTTGGGCTGGTGCAGCTGGTCCTCCTTGCTCAGGCTCTCAATGCTGTTGGTCAGCAGAAGAAGTTAGTCTTCAGAGCTGCTGATCAAACACCTCAGCCAAAGTCTAATCCTCGGCCCACCAGTGTCAATAGAAATGTTGTCATTGACTTCGTAAGGCCCAGGATTTGGCCTCCTAAATACCATTAAAATTCCAATCAGTTACCAAAAGCTGTTAAATATCAAGCCAGTGCTATTGCCTCAGATTAGCTACAGAAAATAAATAAATAAAAAGCCCAGTAATTTCAGTATTTGGATTGTGAGTTCTTTGAGGCAGGGACTGCCCTTTTGTTCTGTGTTTGAATAGTACCTAGCACAGTGGAGTCCTGGTCTGAGACGGGGGCTCCTAGGTGCTATGCTGCAATACCAAGAATAGTAAATAAAAGAAGAAATGAGTGTCAGAAATAACGCCAAACATTTCTAGACTTGCTCTGAGTAGGCTTACATTACATGGTGGCTAAAATACTAGCAGCCGGTCTGCACTAGCTCTAGCACCAGTGTGCCTACCCGTGGAGCTGAACCGGGGCTAGTGCAGCAGTGGGAAACATGAGGAGAACACTAGTGTGTAGACAGCCTAGAGAGCGTGCTGATTCTGTCTGTCACATTCAGCGTTAACTGTAGTAAATCAGAGCAGAGTTTTTGGAGTATCTGAGCATTTTGCTGCCTAATTCAATTAAATCAACAGCTAACATTGGCAGAGCTGCTTTGGGAAAAGGCCTATACTAGAGTTACTGTGAGCTAGTATTATCTGGCTCTTGCAGTGGACACTGATAAAGGAGTGCCTCGGTTTAAATAAGCGATGGGAGGGATTTATTTTGAAAATAAATTATCACTTTCATAAAAGTGATTCTACCACTTAAAAAAAATAAACACTTTCTGGGATTGAGTAAAATAGGCTTAAAATGTGAAGTGTTGTATGTTAGCTAGTCCATTCCCAATGGAAGTTCAGTACCCATATTGCCAGGTTGTGTGAAGGAAGGTCTTTATTACACAGTAAACAGAAATCGAGCTTCTTTCAAAGAGAAAGTACCTCCTTCTTGTCTCTATCTTGGCTTTCTGTAGCTAAGAGTTGGGTAAGGTTTGTTCCACCTTTTATTTGTGCAGCAGATAGAGCTGTGGGAAGTTTTCATATTGTCATTCATTCTGAAGGGAGAGTTTACTTCTGCTCGTTCCCGCGCTGTGACCTCTGCGTTGCAATACCTAGCTTTGTAGCCTCAGTAATAATTAATCTTTAAGGCAATGAGATGGTGAACTTAAACCTTGCCCTTTGCCTTTCAGTGGCATTCACTTTGTTTTATGGTGAGAGTGTGTGTGTGAGAGGCAACTAGAGTCCTGATTGATAATAATTAAGCTTCACAAATACAGTATATGATAACTTTTTTTAAAACAAAGCAGTAAGAAAGATTTAAAAAAACCAAATAATTTGCTACTTCCTATAGCTTTTATCCATTATGAATAGTATCAGTTTACCAAGCTAGGACTTCTGCTGTACTAGCCAATACATCATGATTCAGCTTCCATCCATTTGTATCTGCTCCACCCTACAGCACAGCTTGTTCTCTTCCAAATTCCACTTTAGAGCTGCTGCCCAAAGAGAAGGAGGAAGCAGTTTGTCTTGATCCAGATAACTACCTTGCAGCTGGTTCATGGGAGCCAGGGGCGGCTCCAGGCCCCAGCACGCCAAGTGCATGCTTGGGGCGGCAAGCCGCGGGGGGCGCTCTGCCGGTGCCACAAGGGCGGCAGGCAGGCTGCCTTCGGCGGCTTGCCTGTGGAGGGTCCGCTGGTCCCGCGGCTTTGGTGGACCTCCCGCAGGCGTGCCGCCAAAGCCGCAGGACCAGCGGACCCTCCACAGGCAAGCTGCCAAAGGCAGCCTGCCTGCCGTGCTTGGGGCGGCAAAATGCCTAGAGCCGCCCCGATGGGATCATTCATTCTATTCTAGTAGCAGCAAGTGCACATAGTGCAGCCACACTGGAGGGATGTGGAGAAGAGATTATGGGCAGCAATTCCCACCTCATCCTCCCCTAAAAAAAGATGGGGGAGAAATTGTGGCCCGGATGGTTGAGAATATGTACAAAACAACGCTGAGCTAAACAAGCTTCAAATCAGTACCCAGAGGGAGTGAGCCCTGTTTCAACTGCTCAACATAAATTGGAGGAAAAAAAAAAAACCCTTAAGGACCTTTGGAGCCTGAGCAGGACTGAGAGTGGGAGGAGGTGACAGTGGCTCCAGGCATTATACCTAGCTGGGCCAGGAGCTGGCACGGTACCTCCTAGATTTGCTGTGAGTGCACATTCACTAACCAGCTCTTGCTACAGTTGGGACAAAGGTATAGCCCACATTCCCCATCCCATCCCAGAGCAGCCCTTTGGCCTCAAGTCATTGTGTGGAGATAGAAGGATCATGACTACACCTTACTGAGGGATCAAATGGTACTGGCTATGCCAAAAGAGCCCACCCCACCCTCCCTGTGCAGTACTATGACTGCCTCCTGTACCTTCCCATCTCAGCACATCTACACTAGGAAAGCCATAATTTGACCCTGAATCTTGAGGTTTGGCTTCTTGACTAGTCTCACCAACTCGGATGGTGAAATGCCTTTTTGTAGGGTTTTGGTGTTAGGATCTTTGTAGAAAGCCAGTCAGAAAAGACTTAATAGGGCACACCCATACAACACAAAGTCAGTGGGAATTTGGCCATTGATTTCAATAGGAGCAGGAGCAGGTTCTAAATGGTTTGGTGAGGAAAAAATGTTGACTGTTGATCCAGCTCCAGCTAAGAGCTGTCAAGAGAACCAACTGTTCAAATGTATGTCATTTCTTGTATGTACTTCTTTTTAATTATTTCCCAGGGTCATCTGAAGTAGCCTGTATAGCTGCAGCAGTTTCCTGGCGTATTCATAACAAGAATTATTTTCTGAAGCCAAAAACATCTGGAGGGGGTTTTTTTGTATTGGTTTGTTTTTAGTATAGAATTTTTTTGAGGCTAATGTTCTCAGGATGCATCATATCACAAAGGAATATGGCCAAGTTTCTACATCTAGTGACTGATGATTGGTGACTGCAGTCAAAAATATTCAGATAGTTCTGAAGCCAATTTAGAGTTTATCCAAACTTTTGGTTGCTTGCTCAGTGTGAACCACCAAATCATCTCAGTTCCAACCATCAGTAACAGGCTTAGCAGCAAGGAATACTTAACATTTAGGACTTGTCTTCCTGAGGAGTTATTCCAGAATAGCTATTTCCTGTGTGTGGATATTTTGTGCATTAAGACATTTCTTATTCTGGAATAAGAGCATCCATACATGGAGTTAATCAGGAATCGATAATCTATTTTAAAGTCACACCCTATCTTATTCCAGATTATTTTTATGTGTAGACAAGCCCTCGGGCATGGCGGAAATCTGCTCTATTATCTGAAACCAGATGCTACAAAAACTGAATTTCGGGATCCAATTAAGACAACTTGGTTTTCTTGTTTGTCACCTGGCCTACTTGTTGATCAGCATTTCGCACAGCAGAAATTTGTCCAGGATTCATTTACAAAGAATTTTTGGGTTGAAAGTTAATTATAATATTGCTTTGGTAATTGCAATTTCTGTTTAATTTGTGCTGCCGTGAAGCCTTGGTCCATTTTGTGTGTTGTATCTCAGTTGGTTACCTTTATTTGTGCATTTCAGGGGAAGTCCTACCCATTCCGGGGTGCATTCCCTCCAGTATGGAATCCCATAGTTTACCTGGATTATAACAATCTGTGGAGGACAATGGATGAAATGGGGAAAGAGGTATGATATAAATGCAGACTGCATATATATCTATTATGAGATTACCATTGATCTTGGTATCATAGGGAGTAGGCTTTTTAATATGAAGGTTCAGAAAAACCATTTCAGAATTCCCATATGGAGTGTCAGACAACAACCACAAACACTGAACGATATCAGGGCACGTACACTGAAAAGGTAGAAGTGATTTTATGGCTAAAGATTGGAGGCTGAAATGTGCTATTTTACTAAAGGACTTTTAAAAATGTCAAACCCTGGACCACGGAGGAGTAGACTGTGTTTAGACAGTCTACCCTTTATAAAGAGTATAGCTGCAGGGCCCCAGGAAAAGCACTGTATGTCACAGAGGTAAGATTCCTGCCTGGCTTGAGGAGAATAGCAATATGTTACTAATCCAGACCAGTAGGGGCGTACTACCTCCTGTGGTGGCATAGCTGTGCTGTCCAATGTATTGGGAAAGAGGCAAAGTCTAGACTCTGCCCACGTGCTCAAGGATGGGGCAAAGCAGCGGATGTGCTTAGCACTTGCTTACCCCTACTGAAGGTCCAGGAAGGCCATGCCAGGAGTTGGGGGGGAGGGCGAAGTGGGGGCTTACTATCTCTCCCTAGAAATACCTGTTATGATGATATTGATGTTCATGGGCAGCTGTGTAAGATGGACTACAGGCTAGTTCACAGTGATGTTATTTTTAAAATAAAAATTTGTAAATGCTTCAGAAATGGAACTTTAAAAATTCTTGACCATCCACTGTGCAAAAAAATCCCTGCAGAGGATTCCAAACTTTCAAATATCTGTCAACTGTTCCATAACCCTGCTACTGAACTGGGGACCAATCTGGCAAAGACTTACACACATTAATAACTTTCCTCACACTAGGACAAGTTACTCACATGTGTAAGGTTTTTCAGGATCAGGTACTGCATTATGATATACCTATACTGAATGCTTTCTCCCAGAAATCTCTGATGATACCTTTTTTTTTTTTTTTTTTTGGACAAGATTCAAATAAACAGTAGTGCATTCCTGTGTTGAGACTTGTAGGCAGCAGATCGTCGTTAAATGTGTAGTTCAGTTTTACAGTGTACATAAAAGGCCAGTTTGTGCAAGTGTATCTATTGATGAAACAGAGAGGCCAGATTTACACCAGTGTACCAGTAGGTGGGAGCAGATTTGACCCACTATATTAGCAGGCCTGGGACTGCAAACTACATATGACTAGGTAGTAATATACTATGCACTAAGTTTAATATTTTGACTTCATTTGTAGATCCCTGCTGATGCACCCTGGGCGGCCCCACATGCTGCAGAATGGGACAAAATGACAATGAAAGAGTTGACTGACAAAATATGCTGGACCAAGTAGATAACATTTTATTAACTTTAAAATCCTCTAGCTTCCTTGGCACATTATATGATGGGATGTAAAGTGCACTTACGGAGGTCTTGATCATGCTCCTATTGACTTCAAGTGGGTCAGGTCAGACTTCAGTTTTGCAGATGACGCAAAGGGAAAAGGGATTGTAATCTCTTAAGAGGAGAGAGTTAAAAATATAGAATGAGCCTGACAAATTAGAAGTTTCTGAAATCACTGAAATGAGATTCAGTAAGGACAAATGCAAGGTGGCTAATGTATGAAGAAATAATTGAATGCTCAAGCAAAGAATAGAGGATAATTGGGTAGACAGTAGGAAGAGGGAAGGTTATAAAGGTATAGTGGATGATAAATTGAATGCATTAACAGTGCTATGCTGTCACAAAGGCAGCAAATGTGATACTAGATTGTCTCAACAGAAGTCCCCATGTAAAACAAGTTAAATGATTGTTTCTTTTTGTTCAGCACTAGTGAGGCCACAACGAGGGTAGTTTTTGGCAGTGTGGTATATAAAAAAAAAAAAAGACAAATTAGAGCAAGCCCAAACATCATAAATAAAAATGATATATGGGTTTTACAGCAGATGGTCTATGAGGGCAGGTTAAGAGAGTTGAACATGCAAGGAGCTGAGCGTCTCCTATGAGAACTGAGCAGTTCGGCACCTGGCAGCACCAGGGTCTTAGATTGTATGCTTCTGTGGGAATGGGCATTGTCTTTTCCTTGTCTATAAAGTGCTATGCACATTCCAGGTGCTATGTGAATTAAAACACCACTGCATGGATGTGGAGTCAATACCTCCAGTTGTGGTCTGCTCTTCCTTCCCCATCTCATAGAATCCTCACTATAATAAGGCAAACAGAACTAGGTAGACTGTATTAAACATATCCTACCTGGCTGTGCCATTCCCTTACACTGTACTAGAATAGCTTCCTCCTCTATATTTAATACAGTACCTTTTATTTAGGCAGCTCAGCATTGTTTGCCTTTTCTTTCTTACTACTTTTTAGCACTATATCAAAGATTTCAGACTATTTCTCCCTCAAGGTATTTTGCTTCTCCGAATTCTTCTCCTGCTCGAAGTCTTACAGAATATGGCCACTAGGTTTCTGTCCTGATCATTATTGCACAATATTTTCCATACAGTTAATTTTATAAGCCACTTGTCTGCCCATGCATGTAGTCCAATGGTTCTCAACCCCCAGCCCAATCAGCACACAGCTGTGGCCCATGTGACATCCTCAGAGCCATACAGGTAGCATATATACCCATGTGGATGCAGCCCACATAACACACAGAGAGCTGCTTATGCGGCCCACAATGGTAATAGGTTGCGAACCACTGTTGTAGTCTATGCAAGTAATTCTGAGCAACCCTTTCTACACCAAATGGACTTGCTTCTAAGTCAATAACTCACAGATGTATAAGCAGTACTAGATTTATAATAATCTGTATGCTACGGTGCTTCTGTGCAATGTGAACAAAACTGATTCTAGTGCTGAGTCTTGTAATCTTAATAGGGATGCTGAGCTGAGATATGCTGAAAAACTCAAAACTCTGTTTTATTCCCTTCAAACCAATCAAAGTTTCCTAGCTGCTGCTCAGAATGGTAGTATTACAAGTAGGAAACTGATCTTTCTGCATGCTGGGTGCTTTTAGATCCACACCAATAACTTGTAAAGGCAAGTAAAGTGCATGGCTAAGAAAATAAATCTACCTTCAGAACCAAAGTAAGAAAAAGCTGTAAAAGTTCACAAGTTACATATTCCATCAGAGAGAGCTTGCTAAGTTGGCTACCTCAGCAAATCAATAGAGATTCTCTCTGCAGATTATTATAAATCTAGTACTGCTTAAACTTTATCTGGAAGCACTTTGACTCTTTTTCATAAATGATCGAACTTAGTATATACTAATTAACAAATCACAAGTGAAATACAGGTGAATGCTCTAATTCTCTGGTGGTGTAACACTGTTGTGTTCAGTGGTATTACACCAGCAGGGAATTTGGCCCTGTGTGTATATATATATTTACTATGATTGCTGCCGTTGCTGTACATTGTAGAACTTAAATTTGACTAGGCAATAAAATGTATTGCAGTGACAGGTGGGAGAGTAAGGAGTGGCCTTGGAAATGTACTCCTTAAGCTACCAGGGATGCATCAAACCATGGGAGTGGTGTACTTGATGAGCTCCCCATGGAGGAGAAAGGAAGAAGACCTCCGCTAACTGACTATCAAATGCATCTCCTGTTGAGAAAATATTTGTTTTGTGGCAGTAATGGCAACTGGGAAACTAGTTAAGAAGCAGGATAAATAAGAATGGGTAAATGGTAGGGAGGTTCATATAAACATATTCAAATTGTCCTTTCTACATGCCAAAAATTGAATTGAGCAAAAAATGATCTGTGTGCATTTGGGTAATAACCTTGTTCAAAGATGATAATGAAAAACAAATAATAGCCAACAGCAAAGTAATATTTATTAGAGCTTAGTGAATAATTGAATTTAAACAAAACCTGTTCTGAACCAAAACAGAATTGTTATGGTTTTTCTCACCAAAACAAAACAAAAAACAGACATTTTGTTCAGGTGCAATGAAATATTTTAAATATTGTTTTGAAATCATATTTCATTTTGAAAGTGTAGTTTCAAAACAAAATGTCAAAGCCAAAACATTTTGACATTTGCAAAAAAAATTCCCTTTTATTTCAGCTGAAACTATTAAGTTCAACCTGAATTTGTGATTTGGTTCAGGGTCCTGAAAAATGCATTTTTGGTGAATGTACTAATTATCCAAAAACTTTTACCCAGCTCTAATATCTACTTCCTAACCCTGTTGTCTGTGCTTTTATTTTACATACAGAGCTGCCAGAGAGTTTGCTACTCTCTTTGTGAACATCAATGTCACCTCTGAGCCACATGAGGTCTCTGCTCTCTGGTTCCTGTGGTACGTGAAGCTGTGTGGGGGGACAACCAGGATATTTTCCGTAACCAATGGGGGACAGGTACAGAATGTCATATGTTTCCTTTCTTGAGACCATAATGAACAAGTGTGGTGTTCTTTTCCACAAACTTAACACATTCTCTGCAGTTAATGAAAAGATGAATAATCAGTTTACACAGTGCAAGCGTTCAATATGTGTTTGAAGGTGTCAAATTATCATCTATGGGAGCTCTGTACAATGTGACATCTAATCAATCTAGGCCTCAAGTTAAATCAGGACAATTTATTTAATTTCCCTCCCCAGTCTCTTCAACATATAGGTTTTTTTTTTGTTTGTTTTGTTTGTTTTTCTGCTGTTGTAATATCTGCCACTTTGGTTTCCATGGTCACTTATCATGGAATGTATGAGTGCCCTTCAAGCATACAAAGCAAGTGTACTTCAAACTAAAGTGTAGTAAAAGTGTACTTGGATAACTTGATTAGTTAACTTAAAACAACTCTTGAAAATCTGGCCTTTTTTGTGGGCTCTGTGCACTTGAAAATCTGACCCTGATCTTCTCATGTGTTAACAGAATTTATTATAGACTCTACTCTCATGATGATTTCTTGGTGGGGTTTTTTGTTTCCAGGAACGGAAGTTTGTTGGGGGTTCTGGTCAGATTACAGAAAGGATAAAGGAACGCCTCGAAGGCAGCGTTAAACTGGAGAGGCCTGTAGTTCGCATTGATCAGTCAGGTGATAATGTCATTGTGGAGACTCTAAACCATGAGATATATGAGGTAATTCAATAAAAATATAGTAATTTGCATTTAGTGTGGTGGGGGGGGAGGAGAGAATGTCTGCGGCAGCTTTTAGCCAAATGTAATCAGCACCACGCATTTGCTTCTCAGACTCCCCTGAAAGTCTTTGAAATCTACTTTACTGATTTATTTATGATGGGCTCTCATATTAGTGTATTGTTAGTTGGCTCCTGACATTAGTCTACCTTCTCTCTGCTTTATTTTATTGTGTTATTTTATATTATAGCGCCCACAAAGGTCATCTTAAATAAAGGAAAATAATATTTCTGTTCCTATCTAAGACTGCAGTTGTGTGTGTGTGTTATATATCAGTGCCTTATGTTTCAGGGCAGTTATGTGATTAGTGCCATCCCCCCAGGCCTGACTACAAAGATCCATTTCAACCCAGAACTACCATCAGAGAGAAACCAGTTAATTCACCGTCTTCCGATGGGTTCTGTCATTAAATGTATGATGTACTATAAAGAGGCCTTCTGGAAGAAGATGGGTACGTGGGTATCAACTACGGGGGAAAATGAAGAACTTGGGAGTTTAGTGCTACACTAACTTCAAAGTCATGGGTTTATCATCTTTAAGTGTTGGAGAATGTGCAAAAAAAAATTGTTTCCAAAACTGTGTGTGAGGATGCTTCATTTCCAACATCAGAACAGGCACCATTGCATTAAACAGGTGGAATTTTCTTTTCATGTTATGAGGATTTCTCTCCCTTCAGCTAGCCACTAAGTCATTCCACTTTTGTCCACTACAGGGTTTCTTGCACCTACCTCTGAAGCATCTGGTCACTGTTAGAGGCAAGATACTAGACTGGGTGGACCAGGGGTCCGATCCACTATGGCAATTCCTATGTTATGTCCTACCCCTTCTGTTTCTACCCTATTTCTGTGTAATGCCCGTTGAGAATTCCACAAGGAGTACAAGATTGAGTCTCCCCTGATTAGACTTGCCAAGAATAGGGTTCTGGTGTTTTAGGCAAGGTACTTGAGGAACAAATATACTATATTTCTACTAGAGTCTGCATTTTTTTGTAGTTCCTGTTATTTGGTAAGAGTAAGTCTCCATAACTTTCTGTGAGTCACAAATAAATTAATACAAAGCAACAAAGTCCCCATTTAAAAACAAATTAGTATGTGTGTATACACACAGTTTGGGAAACTACTGACAGGGAGAGAGAGAATGCTAGAAGAAGGTTCCAGATTTCTAGGTACTATCAGTGAATGAAGAACAGCTATGCATTTACTTTTCAGTGAAGTTTTTTCATTACTACCAGTACATAGTACTCAGCAGTTATTATATCTGTTTCCTTTCTCCTGTCAGATTACTGTGCCAGCATGCTTATTGAGGACGAAGAAGCTCCAATTTCAATAACCTTAGATGATTCCAAACCCGATGAATCGGTGCCTGCCATTATAGGGTAAGGCACCCCTAGTCCGTGTTCCTAGATTTATAGATGCTTGTGAAAGGATTTGCGGAGGGGATTGGAAAGCATGCAAATCACTATACGGGATATTCACCCATTATGAGGATGCATGCAAGGCACTCTAGGCCAACTGCAATCTTTTGGCATCCTCTTGTGTGGGATAAAGTAGCTATGCAGCCCCTTCAAGCCTCTGCATTCCTTAGAGCGAGGCTTTGTACCAGCTGTAAGTAGGCCAGCGCAGAGGAGGCTGGTGGGAAGGGAGGTACATTGTCCAATGTGCCTATTCCCATGGTTGAAGTTAAGCACACATTTAAGGGTTTTGCTGACTTGGGCCCATAGAAATTAAACCCCTTACTCAGATTTACCAAGCATCTTGCTCCAGCTACACGGGAGCTTCTCTTTTGGCCATACTGAATACTGAACATGCAGTTGACAGAGGCCATTGTTTGTCTTGAATCTGCAATGCACTGAAGAGATGAAGGACTGTTCCTCACAGCATCTTGTAATTCCGTCAAAGCACAGCTGTTCGATGACCGATTTAGAATTCTGGAGAAACTGCCAAGTAGTTAGCATTTCATTTTGGAAGGGGAGCTGGAAAATGTGTAACAGCATTTAGTGGCTTTTGAAAAGAGTGAATTAAGTGAATATAAATTAAAAAAAGAATCTTTACAGAATGTTTCCATTTTAAATCCACGGTGAACCTTCCAAACCAGCTGAAAAAACACTTGTATGTGTATATATACACCAAATAATTGCATGTACAGTACCATACAGAGAGAGCCAAACACTCCTATTGAATTGTGTAACATTATGGACGCACAGTTCTAAAATATCCTTGTTCTGGACACCATGAAACCCCCTAACATTCCTCTCAAGTTACTGCCAACAACAGGAATGTAAATGTAATTTCTTGCTTCTAAAATCAAGTTGGGATCATCTCTTTGCTAGTATGCATAGCTTTATAAAGGATTCCAGGAGCCAATTTTACCTGAGGTGCAATCCCATTGAAGTCAATGGAATTATTCCAGCAATCAATTTGACTCTAGCAGTTACTGATAGGAATGTGACTGTAGCCGTCTAAACTGCTTGTCATAAAATATATGTTGTGTCTACTGTAGCCTCACTCTCCTGCAATTGCCCTGTAGCTGTCCTAATCATGGATCTTTTAATAAAATAAATTGTATTGGCTTTGTGGGAGGGGCAGCTACCTGGGAACTTAGAGGGACAAGAAAACTCAAGCCCAGTTCAAGGAAACTCAGGTCTTGATCTTAGCCAATTTGGATTTAGATCTCGATATGGAAAGAGAGGCTGCATGTGTTGTGTTGGTTGATTCTCTCCTCACACTGGATGAAGATCAGGGTGTTGCCTAATTCTGTTCCCACTGAAGTCAGTGGGCATTGTTCCACTCACTTTAGTGGGAGGAGAATTAGGCCAATGCAAAGCAATTTTGAAAATTCCACCACACGGGTGTCTATTGATTCTTCTAGAACTGGGAGCTCTCTTTGATACCAGTTATCATAGGGTACTATTGACCCCTGTGCAGACCTTAACAGGGGTAGATGAAGTTGCTTTCAAAGAGCTTGGCCCCTTTCTGAGATCTCCCCAGACTCTCCCTTGTCAGTAGTCCATGCCTCCCTCACCTTAAGACTGAATTGCTGTAATATGCTGTACCTGGGGCTACACCTACAACTCCCTAGGCAGCCTCAGCTAGCACAGCACGTGGTAATCAGTTTTGTTAGCTTCCTGCTCTCATTGTACAAGCTGATCATTTCCAGATATAATGCAAGAAGCTATTGAATATGGATCAATGTATTCTGTGATCATTCAGCTTTTTATATGATAAAAGAATTACTTACCAGTAGTGGGTTTGTCTCACTCATTGTAAAGTCTTTTTAAGCAAAGACTTTATACCCATGCTTTGTAAACCAGTCTGTATTGACACTGCACAATACTTGTGTCCTCTTTTTCTTTAGTTTTATCCTTACAAGAAAGGCCTATAGACTTGCACGTGCCAGCAAAGAAGAGAGGTAAGAACTTACAAATTTCAAAGAGTTGTTCTTTAAGATGCTTCACCGAGTAATTTTATATACACATAGAGCAACTACAGATAATAGTATTCCCCAAACTCTGAGGTCTAAACTCAGCTTGCGTAAGCAGACACAGCCCCCAGTGATTCCAGTTTAAGGGTATTTTAAAGTGTCCACATGTTATCTGTTTTTTCATGTTATCACTAGCACATTATCTTTCACAGATAGTCTTAGGGCACTGTTTTTGTCTTTGACAACTGCTGGTTACTGCAAAGATTCCAAAATGCTTCCTACCTTCCTGACCATTTTTACATAGCTGGTCCATTAGTGAAATGAAGGGAGTGCTGAGGTACATAACCTTTGGTGTCTTTCCCCTACATGCCAGACAGAAATATTCCAACATTTATTATTTACATAAATGTATAAACATCTGTGTCTACAACAGTACTATTTCCACAACCATATATGAAAGAAGAGTCCAGTTTGAAGCCTGTTCTGTTATTCATAATAAATAAAATACCATTGAGTATTTTACAGGTCAAAATCTGCTCTCAGCTACCCTGTTGTAAATCTGGAGTGATTCCATTGACTTCATTGGAAATATTCCAGACTTAAACCAGTGAACCTGAGTATAAATTTGACTCTGCATCCTCAGATAACTGTACAAACATTCATTTAATGGTATGCAGTCCAACATGAGCCTCCCAAATGTGATATCAGGATTTTACACTTGGGCCAAATTTTCAAACACCAATGCCTAAGAGTATGAACTTGGAAACTGTTGCACATACAAAAATAACTTTAACATGTATTGAAACAGATTTTAATGTTAAGAACAGCAGCAAAGAATGAGGTTCTTTCATTTGTTTTCTGATCAGTTTATATTTGTGTTTAGGAAGAGAAAAATCTGTGAACTGTATGCCAAAGTGATGGGCTCAGAAGAGGCTTTACATGTGAGAAACCACTGCCTGTTCTTTTATTTACATTGTGGTAGTGCTACTTGTTTCTTCTGAATGGTGAAGCAAGGACAACGTTTACATTTTAGTTCTCAAAAGCAATGCATGTTATGCCATATGATACCCACTTCCCCAGCTGCTGGTGAACCCTAAACACAAGAGGGAGACAAGAACTGTCTCTATACCAGAAAAGAGGATAAGAATTGTCAAAAGTTGTCTCTATTATATGGGAGAGTAATGCTCCAGAGAAGTAGAAACCTGCTCATTTTGTGCTGTTGGATAGTATTAACAGAATGCAGTGGCAGTCCTGTATCAGCTTTGTAAAATATATATTATCCTAGTTTTGTTTCCTAAAAGCCAAATATTTACTTATTTTATTTCCAATATACTAGCCAAGGGCTTGTTCTTTCTTTCATGTCTCATTAACTATTACAGCCAGTGCATTATGAAGAAAAGAACTGGAGTGAAGAACAGTATTCGGGGGGATGTTATACAGCCTACTTCCCACCAGGCATCATGTCTCAATATGGAAGGTAAACTAGATAACATTGTGCTTTTTTTTTTTTTTGTAACATCTTTGTCATTGTTACAATATTCTTTCCATACAAAACACATTGAACATACAGCATATGGGTGAAATCCTGGCCCCACTGAAGTCAACGTCAGTTTTGCAGTTGACTACAGTGGAAGCAGGATTTCACCCACAATCTTCAGTGAAACAGAACACCCAGGCTAATGGACCTATGTCAGCAATACAAGACCTCTTCTCACTAGGTCACTGCCCGGTTTTTGCTGCTTAAAATGTTTAATATGTTCCTTCAGTGCTTTCTAAAAAAGTGATGCTGTGACCACTGAAGTCAATGGGAAAGTTGCCATTAACTCAATACCTGCAAGGTCAGGCTCAGGCAGCGCTAATTCAGTTATAGTCACAGGGAAGGAATAAATAGGGATATAAGTAAAATTCTTATATATAAACCCACAAACAATGACATGCAGTTCTTACACCTAACTAGCAGCACAGGAAAATTGCTTTGTTCCATATGGTCCACTTCAGCTATTAGTGATTAAAAGTGTAGCTCTGTTACTGAAGTACTTGCGGCGAACATGAGTCCTTCCTGCACATAATGGGAACAACCCAACCCATACATCCGTGTCAGGGGCACACTGTGGCCCTTTTAAGATTTTTCTCAAGCTGGCTGCCAGTCGTCTGGGGAATACCCTGGCCATGTTTCAGGATGCTGGGGAATCCCTGATTCTGCTGAATCTCAAAATATAAGAGCAACCCATCCCTGCAAAGGCATTATTCATATCCAGTTGTAATGGAAGAATAAAAGCAAAGCAGCCATACAAGGGAAATAAGTTCATTTAACCACAGTGCATTTCTGGAGCCTCTTAGGATTGTTCCCTATTCAAGCACTAAAAGGAGACATCTTCTGAGAGATCAGTTTATGTCTTGGATTTTCTCTGATTTTCTGTCTTGACTAATGTTAACATGTTGCACATAGCAGCAGGTAAGCTGCTAACCTAAAGGAAAACCTAATGTATTTCTTTCCCTCTCCATACCAGCCCTTTAGGAATTTTGAGAAACTTAACAAGCTCTAGTGTCAAGGGCAATAATTGCTTTTAAAATGATTGTCAGCCTTCAGTTAGTGGCCTCTGACATTTTACATTTGTTTTAAAGGACCATTCGCCAGCCCCTCGGCAGGATCTACTTTGCTGGCACGGAGACCGCTACCCAATGGAGCGGGTACATGGAGGGGGCTGTGCAGGCGGGAGAGAGAGCAGCAAGAGAGGTACGGATAACCACTTTTTTCCTTGATCATGGCTATTGAAGACCAAAAGAGGCCAGATGTTTCATGGAAGTTTCAATCTTAATATCTGACTTGGGGTATGTCTGCATTTGGAGCTGGGGCTGAGATTCCCAGCTGGAGGAGACACATCCACGCTAGCCATCATGAGGCTAATACACTAAAAATAGAGTGTAGCTGTCCTGGCGTGAGTGACAGGGCCACCCCAAGAACATGCCCATCAGAGACCCTAGGTACGTACTCAGGGCTAGCAGCCCCTCCCACCACTCACATGGCTGCAGCTACTTTTCATTTTTAGCCTACTCCCTCACTGAGAGCTAGCACAAGTGGGTCTCCTTGAGCTGGGAATCATAGGCCCAGCTCAAAGTGTAGACATACCCTGGGAGCGTAAGCGACGGTAACTGTACTAATGAAAGAGAGCGCCTAGAATGAACAGATTCCAAAACACCACAAGCCAAAGTTTAACTGTATTCTGTATATTATGAAATCCTTTGAAGTATTACAGGTTAAAGTCTCAGACAAATCAGAACGTTACCAAATTCATCACTGAAGTATTAAATCCAAGCCTGTGCAATCTGTCTTCTGCCTAAAAATAAACACCTCAAACCCAACTCTGCCCTCAGATATACCCATATAACTTCCAGCAGAGTCCATTATTTGGTTTAGCTCACTATGTTTGTTGCACTAGCTATTATTTCCAGTTATAGACCCTTAAAATCTGAGCTTTTTAGTACAAGTGATCACTCCCTTCTGCTTCTCTCTGACAGAGAACACTTAGCTAAGTTCTGTCGATCCATCATGGGCAACAAACAGTCTGTTTGCTTGGTGGGGTTTTTTTTTTGTTTGTTTTGGTTTTTTTAAACAAATAGCACATCCTGGACTTGCTTCTCAGTCAGACTGGCACGGCAGCTGGGAGCGAGCCTCCCAGCCCAGATAGACGGACTCCCGCTAACTCTGCTTGAGCTAACGCACTAACAGTAGCAGTGTGCACCCTGCAGCATGAGTGGCAGCACGGACTAGCCACTCAAGTCCCAATCCGCCTGACCCCCTGGGTCTGGGCTCAGCTAACGAGCCCAGGCCGCCATCCCTGACATCAACATCCTCACTGCTATTTTTAGTGTGATAGCTAGAGCAGAGCTAGCATGAGTCTGTCTCCCTAGACTGGAAGGCTGGCTTACAACAGCAGTGTGGACATACCCAGGATAAAAGGACCTGAAAGTGGGCACAGATTATATTTTACCCCCACTGTTCCTTTACTCTGGCAGAACAGTGTAAAGGAGGCTTAGTGGGACTGAGAATTGGGTCCATGGCTTCCATTTGATGTGATAGTATAATATTTTAATAATCATAAGTGTTTCAGATCACCCCTCCTTCTCTTTCCCTCTACACACCTTAACAGTGGTGGCTACAAAGACACTTACCTATTTGTGCTGCAGACACTTTATGCCCTTGCAAACCTCTGCCCTTGTTACAGCACTTTCATTTTTTGTTGTTTTAAAAACACTGATTTTTATATTCCCCAAAAAGCCAAGGGATAACTCCACAACTAAGAACCTTCAGAGGTACAAATTTACCGCCACCACCCCCCGTCCCTGTGATCGGCAATCCAACCAGCATCACTGCCAATAGATTTTCAATCTCATGAGCGACGCAAGATTAAATTTACTTTAATATTTCTCAGGCTGGGTAATAGATTGTCTGGGAACCTTTTCGCCTGTGCCTGGTGGGATGAAACCTGTGACAACTGTCTCAAGTGGGAAAGCCGCACAAGTCTCTCTCTGACGTTTAGCTTATGGGGAAAAAAAAAGTTTTTCATTTTCTTCATGTTACTTAATGTTACCAGCCTGTGCTTATTAACTAAAACATGAATGTTCATGTGGTGTCATTTTTCTTCCAGATACTGTTTGAGATGGGAAAGATCTCAAAGGGTGAAATCTGGATGCCTGAACCAGAGTCAGAGGCAAGCTTTATCTCCTGTGTATCTGTAGAGCAATAGCTAAGCACACTATTCTGGTTGCTAGCCCTAGCTAAGTTCTTATAGCCATATGAGTGCTTCGGATCACTTAACATTATGCATGAATTCATCTTCCCAACACCCCTGTGAGGGAGGAGATTATTGTTCGCTGTTTTGCACATGGGTAACTAAGGCCCACAGAGAATGATTTAATTGCCCAGGGCACTGCTGGGAGTTTTGGAATCGCCAGGAAATGAACCTGATTCTGCTGATGCCCAGTCCAGGTCCTTAACCACAAGACCACCCTTCTTGCCTAGCCTGTTGTCTGATTTACATCAGTGGTTCTCAGCCTTTTCCATACTGTGACCAAATTACAACAGAAGGTATATTGGGACCCTCCATTTAGTTAGAAAGAAAGAGAAGCCTATGATTTATATAATACATCAGTGAGCTCTGTACTCCCCTCTCATGGCAGAGGTGACCTAATACTGAATGTTTGCTTCTCCAGGATGTCCCAGCCCAGCCAATCACTACCACCTTTTGGGAGAGAAACTTGCCGTCTGTACCAGGTCTGCTGAGGCTGGTTGGATTTTCCACTTTCTTCACTTCAGTGGCTGCCATTGGGCTGTTTGCCTACAAAAAGGGGCTGCTAGCTCAAAACTAAAGAGTGTCCATGGGAAATTGCACACTTGCTGCTTTCCCCTTCCCAATCCAAGGGTTATCTTTGGAGAGGAGTCACACGGAAGGCTGGAAAGGGCAAGAGACCTTCTTTAGACGTTCCTTTGAACACCTGCATTAACACACCAAACCCATTCAAACCAGGGTCAGTTCAACAACAAAAAGATCAATTGTGGTGAAAGAAGTGGCGTTTCTAATTTCCTTCTACGTTAATTTGTCTTGATTGGCAGCATAAAATCAATTGCATATATTTCCTAACATCTGGAGGGGACAATCCAGAGCAGAAACTTTGCAAAGGGCAAGATGCCTTTTCGATAATATGTTTTCTTCCATTTGCTGTTTATTAATTTCACTTAAAAAATAAAATAATATATCTTTGTTTTAAATCCATCTCTGTGGAGAGGCTGAGTAGGTTAGAGGGCTCTTCTGTAAAATTCCTGCTGCACGGAAGACTGACAAGCCAATCTGATTTACAACTGCAAAAAATTAATTAAAAACATGTTTGATTAATTATAGCTAGAGATACAGAACTTAGCCATGAGCTGAATGAATAAAGATAATTAGCATCCCAGCCCCACTAGTTCAATACATCCAGAAAAAAGGAATGCAGGTGAACTTTTTGACTATGTTATTGAACAAATGGCCACACTTGTCTAACAGTGGAGATCTGTATCTCAGTTGTCCATTTTCTGTGGATTATGTGGACACATTATGGATCTGTCCCATACACATGTAATGCTGCTTGGCCTACTATTAAAATTGACAGACGTGAATTAGCGAAGTTATAGACCAACTGACCTAGGATACTAAAGACATTATTTTCAGAGTGGTAGCAGTTTCCTGGCTCCCTATTAATTTGCTGTTTCCCTTCACGTATAATCTGTACTGCCTTCTTACTTTCAGGGGAAATACGTGTGGGGCTGGAATTACTGCCTTGTAAATGCCATTAATGGATGCTTCTGCCTGTCCCACTGTTGTACAGGAGGTATTTATTGCTACATTCCAAGAATGCTGCTTGTACTTGGAACTTGAGTGTTTATTTTCCAAATAAACACTTTTTTCCACATGTTAGTTTAGAGTACAAACAGAATGATTTTAATAGTGGCCTGATCCTGACATCACGGAAGCCACTGATATCCAGGAGAGCAGATGCAGGCCCTGAATGAACATGAATCTGCACCTCTCGGCAAAACTGAATCAAGGCTGTCGTCTTATATCCTGGGATGCATAAAACCACTCAGCTGCATTCTGCAGTTCTCTCATGCTAATGATGAGCTCAGAGAAGCCGGAGTGCGTCCACTGATTAAATTAATTTGGTGTTTACAACTTGTTTTCTGCTGGTGCTGGGCTATAGTTGGTGTGGTGTGTTCTCCAAAAGTATTAACCAAATAATCACTGTTATTAACTGAAATGGAATATATGCATTTCAAAATGTGCCATTGTTATGAACTGCTTTTAAGAATGTGGATATTGTATGTATGTCCAGGAATTCCATTGTAATTCAACAGTAGTGAAACGTGCCTTTCAATATTCCTCAAATCTTGATAAAAGGATCCATTTTGTAAAGCTTTCTTCAGATTCTTTTACTTGCATCATTTTTGTGAGTTTGCCCAGTGGTTCTACATATTTTGAACTTCACCATCTGCACCTATGTTAAAGCTCTCGGTACATCACATACAATAAAGCCAAAAAGCCTCCAATTGATCTTAATCACCAGACAAAGAAAGATAAATCTTCTCAACCCATGTGACTTCTCTCCCAACCCTTAGAGAACACATGAATGTAGTTCATCCTGGAGTAAACTCAGTGTAGGCTCTGGTGAACCAAGGCAGGAAGCTACTTCCAAACCAAAGGACTTTTCACTGAGACAGCTTGTCACCAGTCCCCTTCCAATAAAAAGTGGGCACTGTTAGTGCCAGCACTCAGATGATCACAGCTACCACAGTCAGAAAGGTACTTTCTCCACTAGAGAGCACCAAACTATTTACCTCTTCACTCAAACCCATTGCATGCGAATCATCCAGGCTGCACTATTTTTTTTCAGAAACCAGCCAATTATTTATAAGATGATCTGGAGAGTTTTCATCTTCAACTTCCCTATCCATTTGGCGCGTGCACACATTCTCTCTCTCTCTCTTGAATTTAGTTGTTGGGGAAGGACACAATAATACCAGCAAGGAAGCCCCTTGGAAATGTTGGATTTTTAATACACTCAGAATAATTAGATAAGTTCATGTAGGATAGGTCTATCAGTGGCTGTTAGCCAGGATGGGCAGGGATGGTGGCCCTAGCTCCTGTTTACCAGAAGCTGGGAATGGGTGATGGGATGGATCACTTGATTACCTGTTCAGTCCCCCTGGGGCACTTGACATTGGCCACTGTCAATAGACAGGATATTGAGCTAGATGGATCTTTGGTCTGACTCAGTATGGCTGTTCTTATGTTCTCAGCGGCTGTACCAAACTCTTATTCAAAGGGAGTTTGTGGCAGTCTCCCTGCAGAAAGTATTTTAAAATGGAGCATTTGGGAATTCAGTTCTGCTTAGTTCGACAAAGGAAGAAGAGCAGCTACCCATGTTATTTGCCAGACATGGGTAAGTTGCCTTAAACCACTCCAGCAGTGGCCAGCTGAGGATTCCCATGCACTGGGGAATCCTCCAGCAATGCAGAGCTAGTACAGAAGCAGCAAAGAAATCCTATGCCACCATGCCTCATGGGCAACATGTCAGGGGCATGGCCAGGGGAAAGGAATATGGGCAGAGTAGTGCCACACTTCGGCAATCCCTGGCTGCAGGAATGGCCCTGTGGGCCGCTGCAGACAGGCATAACCTAAGGCACCCCTGAGCTGCTCTAAGTTGCACCAGCGGTTGAATATTTCCCTGACTTAATACATTATATCACCGGTTGGAAGTGAAGGGAAATAAACCAATGATACCCATAGCTAAAGTGGGACTAAAGCAAAGAGACACCAGTATTATTAGTGGTGGACATATTTCTTTTCTAGTTTTTCCAGCTAAACACAGGCAATGCTTGCAACGTACTTCACTGCTACCGTGATGGAATAATTCAGCAGAACGTGTCCTGAATAATTTAACATCGCCCAGTGAATGCTTCAAAACAGCACAGAGAAAAGTGCTCCTCACTCCCATGGAGACTGTAAATGGTATTTGAAATAAAAGTGTTTGATTAAAATTGGCATTTTAGAATCTCCTGCTGCCTGAGGCACCATGCTGCTGCTGAAAAAGGACAGCAGTTGCAGTTGGGGCAGAGATTATGAAGCAGAAGGGAAACCGGTAAAGTACCCTTTTGACAATCAGTACAACTTTAATATTAAAACCAAACGTTTAAACAGTAAACAGCCAAGTTCTTTCTGAAACCAATTTTAAGATAGAATAGGATGGAGTTTATCATCTCTGCCTGGGCTCAAATTGAGCCATTCCCATCATTACAAGCGCTACTGTTGAAACAAAAGTGGAAGCACTTCCTTCCACTGAGAGCCTATCATCAGAAGTTGGCCGGGCCCATTTAGTTATGTCTTCTTGCTATTTTGACACATGACTTTAGCGCTCATGAAAGATGTGTCAAAAGAGGCCTTCACGCGTCAGGGCTGTCAGTTTGCCAAGAGGGGCAGATAAGCACAGGCAAGCAGTAGTAACACAGGCTTCCTTGCACTGACCCACCTGTGCAACTATCCCCTCACCAGCAGCTCTCGCTGAGCATCCTGGCCCATTTCAGTAATGCACCTAGTCATTGCTTGACTTTAAGGCTAGGAAGTCAATGGATGCTTAAAGTGAAGCATGTGCTTAAGGTCTGCACTGGATTTAGCTGGAGTGCTCGGCATCTTGCAGGCCCAAACCCCTGAACGGATTGAGCCAGATTCATCCCTGCTCTAATGCAAGCATCAGTGCTACAACAGAAGGGAAATGGATTGTGCCTCCTCTAGTCAGGGACTGCCAGGTACTAATGTGGTCCCCTGCCACAGACTACAGCAGCCTCAGAGCTGCCCTACTTTGCACCCTGTTACCAGTGCAGAACCTCAGAACAGCCATGCTCCCTCCAATGCCTTTTCCCTCAGGCCACCCCAGAACACTCCCTGGCCCAGGAGTGCTGCAACAAGGAGGGGTGGAATGAGTTTATTGTACTGAATTAGGGAATGCACGGGTAACAGGAGTGACCTGTAGTTCTCCAGGGATATCATCTCCTGATTAAAAGAAAGGAGACAATGTTCTAACCCGCTGGGAAAGCCCAAGGAAACACTCAACAAGTTATCCTCACAGCTGGTTCCATAGTGTGCTGTCTTTAAGGACAAATACAGTATCAAGTTACCAGCATGGAGTGACTGCACTAAGCCTGACGCTAGGCCCCTCAGAATGGCCGGCATGAGGCTTGTCTTTGTAGAAGACTGAGCTGACTCAGTCGGCAAGGCCAAGTGTCTCTGCATCATCACTTAGCTCGGACTACATACCACACGGTCCAGCCCCCTGTGGAAGATGATGGAACAAGCCCCTGGACTCTTGTAAAGGCGGGGAATGCTATGGGCTCACCACAGGAAAATAAGAGCTAGTGAAGGAGAGACTAAGAGAAAAGGGGGAAATAAAATCTCTAAAGAGGGAGCAGTTAAGGTTAAAATCCAATTTAAAAGTATGGGGGAGGGAAATCAAGGGGAAAGACTGATATGTGACGTGTTGAAGTAAAACAGATCAGAGCAAACACGGATTCAGGGAACAAATGCGAGAAGAAAAAGCTACATATCAATGAAATAAAATAAGAAAGTAGTCAAAATGTCCAGACAGTATTAAGAGAAGAATGTGCTGCAGACCCTTAACATCTCTTTTATTGTCTATCTCAGATACCATAACCATAGGACCTGAAAGCCTCACAATCTTTAATGTATTTATCCACACAACACCCCTGTGGGGTAGGAAAGGGCTCTTAGCCCCATTTTACAGGAGGGGAACTGAGGCCCCCAAGGGATGAAGTGACTTTCCTGAAGTCTCACAGGCAGTCTGTGGCACAGCCTGGGATCTATGGCTTCCAAGTTCCAAGCTATTGCTCTATCCATCCTTCACTTTTAGTTTGCATAAAGGGTTCAGAGATTACAAGATAACCAGTGCTCAGAGGTCTGAACCTGTGTTGGGTTGCACCTGACAGAGGTTAATTCAAATTCAGTCCTAATTAAAGCCTGGAGGGGCAAACAGCGCCTTTGTACAAGGGATAGCCACCTATCACACACAGTCCTCTGCTTGACACTCACCAGGCTGCTGTGTTTGGGTCCCAGTTCACTAGACCCACGTGCTCATTAGCTTCCATGAGTCTGAGCAGGCTGCAGCATTGTGTCTCTCTCCTTGAGCTCTCTGCCACATTTCCTAAGCATGGACTGTCTGTAACCCCTTCACAGAAGCAGAGCCCCACAATCCCCTGGACCTGTGCTGACCCCTCAGATTCCCCAGTGGCCTAAGCACACCCTGTCCCACAGCTCCAACCTTATGGATATTCTGGGTTTACAGTTTAACTCTTCAGGGACACATGATATGTGAAGCAAGCAGACACCGATAGGCTTTACAAAGGTTTCTAAACACATTACTCTTTCCTCGGATAGCACAGAAGATACACGGAGCCAGACAAACATCATAAAAACATCTACTTGCATTTCCCTGCCTCAGTTTTCTCACCATTCTAATATATTCTTTGGGCTTCAGTCTGAGTCCTCTAAAGAGTTCAGGAGCCTTCCTGCTCCCCAACACGTCATCTCTTCCAGAATATGGCATCTCTCTAGTCTTTCCTCCATCTCTTGCCTGTTCAAGCTTTTTGTAAAAAGTAAAATGGCTGGTTATAACTACCAGCCCCCTTGTCAGCTGACTCCTTGATCAGCCTCATCAGGTGATCAAAATACCTTATCAGGGGACCTGTTGCTTAGTCACCACCCCCTAGAGTTAACTTGAGACTTGAAAAATTGCTTTTCCTTGCATGGCAGCCAGCTCTTTTTGTCCAAAGGTACTCCTTTTAATGGATGATCAAAGTTCCACTGTTAGCCCTGTGCCATCAACCCTTGGTATTTTAGTCCAATATGGAGGTAAAGGATGCAGGAAAGCAAAGACAAGCCTTACAATCAAATTGGAGTTTGCAGCTTCATAAAGACATATACAGAGCATTCATAATCTCAGACAGAAGTCATAAACTGTAGATTCATAGATTCTAGGACTGGAAGGGACCTCGAGAGGTCATCCAGTCCAGTCCCCTGCCCTCATGGCAGGACCAAATACTGTCTAGACCAACCCTGATAGACATTTATCTAACCTACTCTTAAATATCTCCAGAGATGGAGATTCCACAACCTCCCTAGGCCATTTATTCCAGTGTTTAACCACCCTGACAGTTAGGAACTTTTTCCTAATGTCCAACCTAAACCTCCCTTGCTGCAGTTTAAGCCCATTGCTTCTTGTTCTACATTGATCCCCCAAATTATCACATCCATCTTATATTGTTTAATTTCCATTGCACAATAAAGAAATATGGCCAAGTTCACCCCAAATACTATAGACTGAAACATAAACTTATTGACTTGCTTATTAGCATCTTAACTATTTGTGTTTAAATATTTTTATCCATTATTCTTTTATTAATGTTTTCCAGGCTGTGCTCTCTAACTTTTGATTTCACTTTACTAGTCACTTCCCAAAGGGTCTGTGATGGGTTGGATCACAGAAACCCCCTTTGGGACTGCTACCTGATGTGCTTAGACTACCTCTGAACCTGTTTCCCCTGCCAGCTTGGGACTTCAGTGCCCTGCCTGGTTTGAGCCAGACACACTTGCCTGCTACAAACACAGACCCAGCTCAGAACTACGTCCCCCAAAAGCTGCAGGCTTAACTGGAAACAGTTTATGAAATGTTCCTGTCTCCAACACTCAGATTTCCAGTTCCCAATGGGGTCCAAACCCCAAATAAATCCATTTTACCCTGTATAAAACTTATACAGGATAAACTCATAAATTGTTTGCCCTCTATAACACTGAGAGAGAGATATGCACAGCTGTTTGCCCCCACCCCCCAGGTATTAATACATACTCTGGGTTCATTGATAAGTAAAAAGTGATTTTATTAATTACAAAAAGTAGGATTTAAATGGTTCCAAGTAATAACAGACAGAACAAAGTGAATTACCAACCAAAATAAAATAAAACACACAAGTCTACATCTAATACAATAAGAAGCTGAATACAGATAAAATCTCATCCTCAGAGATGTTCCAGTAAGTCTCTTTTACAGACTAACCTCCTTCTAGTCTAGCTCCAGCAATCACTCACACCCCTGTAGTCACTGTCCTTTGTTCCAGTTTCTTTCAGGTATCCTTGGGGTGGAGAGCCAGCTGAAGACAAAGTGGAGGGGTCTCCCAGGACTTCATATAGTTCCTCACTTGTGAGTGGACACTCCTCCCTCCCCCCTGTGTAGAAACCCAGCTACAAGATGGAGTTTTGGAGTCACATGGGCAAGTCACATGTCCATGCATTTACAGGTGGCAGCCATTGTTCACATGCTACCTTGAACATCCCCAGGTAGACTTCTTATGTGGACTGGAGTCTTCCAAGGTTCCATTGTCCGTTAAGTGTTTCTTGATTGGGCACTTAATATGCAAATTCCTTTCTTAAGAAGGTGACCAAATGCCTTACTAAGGCTACTTAAAAATCAAACATGTACACAGCCAATATTCATAACTTCGAATACAAAAATGATACATGCATACAAATAGGATGAATATATTCAGTAGATCATAAGCTTTGCAGAGATATGTTACATGGCATATGTAGCATATAACATATTCCAATTATGTCATATATACATTCATAAGCATATTTCCATAGAGCATTATGGGGTGCAACGTCACAGGGTCAAATTCATCCTTATCATAAACCTATTGACTTCAGAGCCCCATTAACCTCAGCACTGTATGAACACATTGTGAGAAACAGTTCCTGCCCTGCACAGTTTTCAATTTAAATAGGCAAGACAGTCAATGGGCAGGTCTGTACTTCAGAGGTGTGATTGCAACACATGCAGACACACCTGAACTAGGTTTAATCTAGGTAGCACGAGTACCAATAGCAGAGAAGCTACTTCAGCATGGGCTTCAGTGCGGATCATACAAACCCACCCATGACCCTGGATACTTATGCGGGTGGCTATCCCACACTGAAGTCCATGCTACTCCAGCTTCACTGCTATGGGTACTTGCGCTAGCTAGATCACCGCTAGCTCACATAGGGCCACACATGCTGCAATCAGCCCTCTGACTGCAGTGTAGACATACCCAAATTTAGAAAGAAGAAACAAAGGGCAGAGAGAGATGGAGTGATTTGAGCTAAGTCACCCAGCCAGTCCGTGGCAGACCAAAGGCTAGAGTTCAAGGCTCCTGATTCCTATGCTCGACCCACTACCATGCAAGTGTTGTTCTGTAGCCAGGAAACCATGCCAAAAATAAAGTGTGTGGGGGTTGGAGTATTTCTGTTGCTGCTGTCATTTTCCATTACCTGGATCCTGGGGGAGAGGACAAAATAAATAAAGCTCTAAAACAGCAGCAAAAATATACAAGTGAGGGAAACAGGAATCAACTTTGGTTTTGTGGTGGCATTTTCCCCCCCACGTTTCTCCTCTGTTCAGCTGTACAGAATAACTGGCTTTGGCTTTGTAAAAACTTGATGCAAAAATTATTGTCTTCTGCCTGCAAAAGCCAAGTTTCAATGTAGTGGAAAATAGGAAGGGCACATAAATGTGACCCCTGTAATTTTTTTTTCCACACAGTTCCTCTACTTTGCACTAGTTATCTTGGCTTTCCTGCCGTTGGTTGTATTCGCCATTCTGCTCTGTTACTCAGACCACTTCACTCTTTTAGTTTCTGTTCTACTTCATGTTTTCCTACCCCGCATCTAACACAGGCAGAGTAAGAGAAAAAGGTCATCAAAAGTTGGAGTTTTTTATTAATGAGTAAGAGAACATGACAATACTGACAGGTAGTTTCAAGCAGGGTACACCTGCAATTTACTGAGTCATTGAAAAAGTCAGCCATATCTTAAAATGACTACCCAGCCTCTGTTTTAATAGGATGCCCTTATTTGGTGCGATGGGATGCACTCTGTCTAGTATTCCAGCAGTAAGTATGCAAATGCCACAACACTGGCACGCAGATGTATAATTTTGCATTTTATATTATTTTTATCGAGCATAAAGCATGTGGGATGCTCTCCCTTAAATATAAGCTTTGGCCTGTAGTTTTCATACAGGTGTCCTTTATTTTCTTAAAATACGGACGGTGACCCCAGCTGATTCACTCAGAATGTGTTCCGGTGGCTTCCATTCAAAATAGTATTGAAAGTGAAGCAAAGGATTTGATTATTGCTGTGGCTAGGGCTTGGACCTGGATGGCCAGACCCTCATCTTGGGATCTATTTCCTTGGATTATAGCTCAGGCATAGTCAGCTTGGTCAAAAATATTGCCTAAACGTGTGCTGTCCAGCTGAATAATAAAAGGCAGCACCTAGAATTCAAAAGAGCCTGTTCTTTATATGCTAGTCACAGCTACAGCAGCTGTGACTAAACAGTTCTTGCAGACCCACTTCTTTCTAAAAGCACAGCACAGCTGAGTCTACCACAGAAATAAAAGTACCGTGTCCTGGCTAATTGACAATATCATCTCGCCAGCTCACTGACAAAACCCCAGCAAGGCTGAGAGCTCAGATGACCACAACAGTGACCCCCCTCCCTGCTGACTCCTGGGGAGCTAGTTCTCACAGCCTTCCTGTGTATCCAAACTATCTACCTATAAAAGTAGAACAAACAGAAACTGTAGGTGCAAAGCAGCAAATGGTTGGAAGCAGGAGAGCTAGACTGGCATCTCAGGCCCTAAATCAGAGCTGGGTCCAAGGTACACCCAGTACAGCCTGGGTAAATCGAGGGGGGAAAGGGTAGCTGTACACCACTTTTGCAACCATTGAGTTCTGGGACCAGCTGGTCTCTGGTGCAAGCTAGAGCAGCTCAAAAGCTGCTGTGCCATCTCTGTGCCACTCAAGGATTCCCCTTACATCAGAGGAATCCACCTGCAGACAATTACACCACCTTTCTAGCTGCTGTACACCACTGGAGCAATATAAAACAGAATGGAAATGAGCATCAGGCCCTTCATGTGTATTAACTGCACCCTCTTGTGGGAGAGGAGTTCTTCTGATGTCATGTTTGAGTTACAGGAACAGAAAGACATTTCTGCTTGAGTACACCACCCCTTACAAAACTGGGATTTGCCCAGCTTCCGCTCTCTGCTACTTATTAAAGAAATGTGTGGGAAATAACACGCTTTCTATTTTAGTTTAATATTTTCATTATCCCCTGGACTGAACTGGGAAGCCTAAGCCAGAGTAGCTGTCACACTTGGTTTTGTTTAAGCATGATCATGCATTTCAAGTGTTTAGAATAACGACTGTACAATCCATTGGGACATTTGAATGCTTCAGCTCTGCAATGTTAACTTCCACATCCAAAATTATCATGTCATTTCTGCTAAGTGCACCACTGCTGTGAAAAGTGTTTTCTTACAATTTAGAGCCATGCAAATTGAAAGCCAGCAGCATGACAGCTGACAGGACTGCCTTAGTGCATTATGAATATGCTTAGATTTTTTCTCCCCCTCTTACCATTAAACTACATCCAAGTTGCAGCGACTAATGGTATCAGAACACAGGACTTGCAGATCCACTTGACAAACCTGATCACCTGAAAGTTGTGTGTCCTGCTGCATAGCCACTCCCTGGCTCCATTATTTCTTTAACAGCTTTTCATTTGCTGTGTGGAAATTGTGTTTACCAGCCCACACACAGAGTTAATATTAAAGTTCAATGAAATAAAGTTTCTAAGCAAATGAAGTTGACATTTATTCACTCAAACTCTTTCTTGGCATAGGTCAGACAAATGCGTCACTCTTTGTGAAAACAAGGGTCTACTCATCTAAAAGGAAATGACATTGATGACCAAAGGGATTTAGAGCCTAAATCTCAGTGAAATTCAATGGGAATTGCGCAGCTATCTTCCTCGGGTCCCTTTGAAAATCCTAGTAGTTGTTATTAAAATATTTGAGGAAAAGAAGTTAATAAAACACAGTGTGTGAAAATCTTCCCAGGGTCTTTACCAAATAATGAAAGAAAGAATGAAAGATTTTAAGAATGGCTAAAGCTTCCAGCATGACAGCTCTGGAGACTGAAGGGCTCAGAGACAGCTACATATCCTCACAGCAGGTGTACTACATAGCACAGACACCGCCGCCCATAGGTAAGCGATGTAGCATAGACATATCCTCCACCAGAGCCCTCCCACAGAGCAGATACGCTATATAGTCCAGAGATATCCTCCTACCGAGCAGGTACACTATCTAGCTAGGGCCCTACCAAATTCATGGCCATAAAAAAAAACATGTCACGGACCGTAAAATCTGGTCTCAGCCCTGTGAAATCTGGTCTTTTGTGTGCTTTTCCCCAGATTTCATGGGGGGAGACCAGAGTTTCTCAAATTGGGGGTCCTGATCCAAAAGGGAGTTGCAGGGGTGTCGGAAATTTATTTTAGCGGGGGTTGCGGTATTGTCACCCTTACTTCTGCATTGCTGCCTTCAGAGCTGGGCAGCCGGAGAGTGGCGGCTGCTGACTAATGACCTAGCTCTGCAGGCAGCAGCGCAGAAGTAAGGGTGGCAATACCATACCATGCCATCCTCACTTCTGCGCTGCTGCTGGCAGTGGTTCTGCCTTCAGAGCTGGGCTCCCGACCAGCAGCCACCGCTCCCCAACTGCCCAGCTCTGAAGGCAGCACCACCACCACCAGCAGCGCAGCAGTAAGGGTAGCAGTACCGCAACCCCCTAAAATAACCTTGCGACCCCCACCCCACAACTCCTATAACTACAACGCTGTGAAATTTCATATTTAAATAGTTGAAATCATGAAAGTTACGATTTTTAAAATCCTATGACCAAGAAATTGACCAAAATGGACCGTGAATTTGGTAGGTCCCTATGTTTAGCACAGAAATGTCTTCCATCAGAGAAGGTACACTGTACAACACCAGCATAGCCTCACGGAAGGCACACTACATAACACAACTGAAAGGTCAATTATTGGAATTATTCTACTATTAATTTTGTGGCACTTATAGAAGCATTTGAAGGTATTTTTAAAGGGCCATTATCAAGTAAAAAATCATAAATTTAAAATAAGCCACTGCCACCTTAATAAGCTGTTCACAAACCAAGATCTGCTGAGTACTTATTAGTGGTCCACAGGAGCCTAGTTCTCCTCCTCGTCCCAGTTCGAAACTGGACGTCTCATATATTTAACATTAAGCAGAAGAATAAGAGTTTGTAGGATTGGGTGCCAGGTTCTTACAGGGCTCTCTCTCTTTAAGTGGCTGATTCAAAGGCAATTGAAATGCATGGAAAGTCACCCATTGACTTCAGTGGACTTTTACTTATGCCTTTGTTCTGTCTCTGGCCAATGTTTTGGTTTACGCTGCTTTCTCTAAAACTATGGGCCAGTTTCTCTTCTCATTTACCCAGCGTTTATACTGGTCTAACTCTGCTTGCTTCAGGGAAATTAATCCTAAGAACAGAATCAGCCCCCTACATGTTGTAGGAATTTGTTTTAAAGGTGTAACTTTGGCAGCTTGGGATAATTATGACCGACAAGGTGGAGAATGGCCTTCATTCTCACTCTCCAGATAGGTTTACAGGTGTCTTTACTAGCATAATTTACAAAACATGCAGATGTTCCAGCTTCCCCTCAACCTTGAGAAGGCTCGTTAATTGGTTTCTCAGGAAATGGATTGTTATTAATTAGTTATCCTTCTACTGATGCTATACAAAATAGAGTTCTACTGTACAGCCCTGCAGCGGGACTGGGATCCCTGGGAACCCGCAGGACCCACTGCCATGACAGCGAGAGCTGGTAAAATGTATTTTGCTGCAGGTGGGATAGGGCAAAAAAAACCCAGACTCTGATAATTTGCGGGAAAACACTAAAGCTCTCGTCAGTTTCTCATAAATAGAATTTCATCAAGATAAAGCAAATGTTTCTTTTTTTATAAATAAAGTTTTTAATACTTAAATTTAAGCAGGGGATAGAAAGAGAATTGATGTTTATTATGATGAGTTAAAGTATTTTTACATGGTTAAAGCAAGATTTGTTTTATTCTTTAAGTGATAAAAATTGTCTCTGAATTCATTCATATATGTATATATATATACTTACTGACTGGGGTTTGTTTTTAAGTGGCATGGAGGAATGTGTCTCTCTTGCGGGATTTGCAGGATCTAAGGTTTTGCGTGTGAGAGCGGGATAAAAATGCAAGAAACAATGTGGGAGTGGGTGGGAATTGCGAGGCAGGTTGGGAGCGTGATTAACAAAATAGTTCCGTGCAGGCCTCTATTCTACTGTATTATAGCATCCAGGGCAATTTTTCCTACATTTCATTGTTTTCAGCAGCTCTTTCTATTGAAGACTATTCAGTGACATGCCCACTGACAGTGTCTCCTTGACTTACATGTTGATGTTTAAATAAAAATGAAATATTTAAGTAACACTTTGGTAGCAGGACAGGCTGCCTCTGGGGTTTGATACTGGGTTAAAGAGCTGGCTGTAATCCAACCCAAGAATATAATGCTTGAAAGTCAGAACCATTTCTTAACTATTTTGGGGCCTGTGTGAAATGTGTTGATGGGCTCAGTTGTGTTCTTGGTGGACATAAAATTTTATGGCATTCATTGGCTCAGTTGAGCACAGGGCTGGCCTTACCATGAGGCGAACTGAGGCGGCTGCCTCAGGTACCAGAGTGTGGGGCCGGGGGGCTCCACTAGACCCAGAGTGTAGAAAATTGTGTCTGCTGCTGGTGCATATGTATTTCTCTCTGCTCTAGATGCACAGAGATGGTGGAGTGCTGTGCTGGAGGAAGGAGGGCACAAGAGACATAACAGGCAGGCAAAAGAAAAGGTGAGAGGGAATAACAAAGCAGCAGGAGCCGCAGGGAGAGAGAGGAGGAGGAGCCTTTTATGTACCTCTCTAGCATCCCAGGAGCCAGGACTGATTAACACCAGCTTCTCAGGGAGCTTCCTGTTTCCTGCTGCTTCCCTGAACCCACTTGAGGAGAACAGGCAGTCAAGTGAAGTAGTAGGAGCCAATTAGGCCCTTAAGACGCTGATATCTTCCCTCACTCAGGCCCTGCTACCAGCCTGCTTATTTGTCCCCTTCAATTGAGTCTTGAGAGCCATTAGAGCTGGCACAGAACAGCAGTCATGAGTGAAAAAAGAAAACACCCCTCTGGGGCAGCATTCAGAAAAAAAAAGAAAGCAAAGGAAGCTTTTCTATCTAAGCAGGAAGGAGCCTTCCTGAGATACATAGACACAAATGTTCACGGTGAGCCTTACGGCCCCAGTGAGTAAGTGAGTGGTGAGAAGATGCCTGATCTTCCAGTTAGTCAGAGTGCAGGTGACCTGGCAGCTACTGCAGCATCCATATCTCCATCTCAAATGGATATAACCAGGCACATTCCACAAGAAAAGTGTGGATCAGAGAAGAGTGTGGTGGAGGCACCAGAAACAGCTGCTGCTGAGTTTAGTTCCTTAAGTCTAGATGATCCAGGACTGTGATCCCACTTGAGCAGTAGCCTGAGGGACTTCCTTGTACTGTATGGGCCACAGCAAGTGAAAAACTTCATGTTCTCCAAAGACAATGAAAATAGAAGTTTCCAGTCAACACATTACTGCTGTGAAATCCCCAATGGTGACAAAGTGGAGAGGCCATGGCTTATGTACTCAAAAACCCAGAATGCTGCATACTGTTTTTATTGCAAACTCTTCCAGTCTAATGCTCCAGCCACATTGGGTTTTACAGGAACAAAGGACTGGAAAAATCTGGCTAGAAATCTGGTATGGCAGGAGAAGGCAGCAAATCACCAGAGAACATTCCATAGGTGGAAAGAGCTTAAGATGAGACTAAGGTTAAAGACCACCATAGATGATCAGCATCAAAAGAAGATTGGATCAGAGTCTCTTTACTGGCAAAATGTTCTGAAAAGCCTCATTGCCATTGTGAGAATGCTTGCTACCCAAAACCTAGCACTGCGTGGCATTTCAGATCAGCTGTACGTGCCAAACAATGGAAACTTCCTTAAAATTGTGGAGCTGATGGCTGAGTTTGATGCTATACTCCAAGAGCATCTAAGAAGAGTCACCACCCAAGAAATGTACACACACCACTACCTTGGCAAAACAATTCAAAATGAGATCAAACAGTTACTGGCAACAAAAGTCAAACAGAAGATTGTGGCAGATCTGAAGTCAGCAAGATATTACTCTGTTATTCTGGACTGCACACCTGACATCAGCCATATGGAACAAATGATTTTAATGGTGCGTTTTGTAACAACAACAAGACAACCTAGTGAAAATGTCCCTGCAATGGTGACGGTCAGAGAGCATTTTCTAGAATTTATTGACATTGATGATACTACAGGAGCTGGTATGACAAATGTGCTTCTTAAAAAGCTGGAAGATACGGGAATTGCGATAGCTGACATGAGAGGTCAGGGCTATGATAATGGTGCCAACATGAGAGGAAAGAACAGAGGAGTGCAGACACGGATCCGAGATTTAAACCCTTGAGCTTTTTTTGTCCCATGCAGTTCTCATTCATTGAACTTGGTAGTCAGTGATGTAGCATCAGCTTCTAGTGAGGCTGCTGAATTTTTTAATGTAATTCAAAGCATCTATGTATTTTTCTCTGCATCAACTCATCGATGGCAAATTTTGAAGCAACATCTGGGAACATCCTCTCTGACACTGAAACCGCTGAGTGCCACAAGATGAGAAAGTCAAGTGGAAGCGATAAAGCCTATCAAACACCAAATTGGGAAGATAGATGATGCCATAGTTGCCATTATGGAGGATAATGCTATGACAGGAACTGTTCGTGGGAGACCAGTGGCAGAGGGAAACATACATAACTTCAAATTTTTGTGTGGCTTAGTGTTGTGCCATGACATACTGTTTGAAATAAATATTCTAAGCAAGAAACTCCAAGGCATTCACCTTGATATATCTGGAGCAATGGAACAACTGGACAAAGCAAAGTCATACCTACAGTCTTACCGGTCAGATGAGGGATTTCAAAACGTTCTGAAGAGTGCACAGAAATTGGCAGAGGAACTTCACACTGAAGCAATTTTCCCACCCATTCAAGAATACAAGAGTCACCGAAGATGAAGACATTTTGATTATGAGGCACGGGATAATCCCATAAGAGACCCCAAACAACAATTCAAAGTTGAATTCTTTAACCACGTGCTAGATTGCGCAATACAGTCAGCTGAAGAATGTTTCATGCAGCTCAAGGAACACAGCAGTATATTTGGGATGTTGTACGATATTCCAAAACACCTCACTATACCTGAAGACGACCTACACCAGCAATGCAGGGCACTAGAGACAATGTTGACACATGATGACATGCACGATATTGATGTGAGTGATTTAGGTGATGAACTGAAAGCCCTTTCAAGATACATTTCAGCAGGATCAGCTCCAAAGGCTGTTCTGGAATATATGTGAACAAATAAGATGACCACCCTCTTTCCAAATGCTTTTGTTGCGCAGCTCATACTTCTAACGCTTCCTGTAACAGTTACCAGTGGAGAACGCAGCTTCTCCAAGCTGAAGTTAATAAAAACACATCTGTGCTCCACAATGACACAGGAGAGGCTGGTCAGCCTTGCAACCATCTCAATAGAGCATGAGCTGGCCCAGACTGTGGACCTTCAGGAAGCAGTTCAAATCTTTGCAACCAAGAAGGCATGGAAAGCACCACTTTGATTATTCAAACAGATAAAAATGCCAGTGTTTACTATGCAGACAAGAAAAGTTACATTTGCTGTTCGGGCGTTTGAAAGTTAAGTGTTACTTAAAATTTTTGAACAAGGCATTTTAAGTTGTTAGTTCTCCGTTATTGGGGTATGTAGCAAAGCAGTACCATGAGAGGAGTAGAACAGGAAGAAGGCAGAATTGAGACCTTTCAAAGTTTTGGCCCAAGTGAGAGAGCATGGGGGCAACATTTGAGCTCCCCGCCTCAGGTGGCAAAATGTTGTGGGCCAGCCCTGGTTGAGCATATCATCCTCATTCATGGCACATGTGTTTCTTTTCAAACTATATGAAACATTGAACTACTGAATGGTATGTATGTAAAAGCAGTATTGTATCCATGTGGTGCATTTCCATATGCAGCTTTATAACAACTCAAATGTTAATAGGTTGTATTTACGTGAAACAAATGTTTCTTCTGACCCCATTCTGCCTTCACTCGTACCCAAGCAGCTCCATTGCTTCTGACCTATGTAAGAGAAGAAAATAATTTGGTCCGTTAATCATAGTCTGGTAAATCCAACATGATGGAGACTCACGAGACCTTCTCCAGCTTTGCCACCGACCTGCTCTGTGACCTTGTGCAAGTCATTTCACCTCTCTGTGCCTCGCTTTCTCCTGAGCCCCTTGTGTGTCTTGTCTATTTATACTGTAAGCATTTTGGGGCAAGCAATCTCTCTTACCACATGCAAAATAGAGCCCTGATATCAATAGGACCCTCTAAACACAGCCATAATAAAAAACCATATTAATAAATAAGAAAAGTAATAATAAAATAATGAATACAAATAGTTGAAATATTCCTAGGAATTTTTGACCATTTCTTACATTTTAAACAATAGGTCACCTCCTTTTTCAGAGCAATTTTCTGCTCTACACAGCTGCATTTTGTTAGAAATCATAGAATCATAGGGATCTCGAGAGGTCATCTAGTCCAGTCCCCTGCAATCAAGACAGGACTATGTATTATCTAGACCAGGGGTAGGCAACCTATGGCACATGTGCCGAAGGCAGCACGTGAGCTGATTTTCAGTGGCACTCACTGTCTGGGTCCTGGCCACCGGTCTGGGGGGCTCTGCATTTAATTTTAAATGAAGCTTCTTAAACATTTTAAAAACCTTATTTACTTTACATACAACAATAGTTTAGTTATATATTATAGACTCATAGAAAGAGACCTTCTAAAAACGTTAAAATGTGTAACTGTCACGCGAAACCTTAAATTAGAGTGAATAAATGAAGACTCGGCAGACCACTTCTGAAAGGTTGCTGACCCCTGATCTAGACCATCCCTGGCAGGTGTTTGTCCAATCTGCTTAAAAATCCCCAATGATGGAGATTCCACAACCTCCCTGGGCAATTTATTCCAGTGCTTAACCACCCTGACAGTTAGGAAGTTTTTCCTAATGTCCAACCTAAACTGCCCTTGCTGCAATTTAAGCCCATTGCTTCTTGTCCTATCCTCAGAGGTTAAGAACAACAATTTTTCCCCCTCTTCCTTCTAACAACCTTTTATATACTTGAAAACTGTTATGTCCCCTCTCGGTCTTCTCTTCTCCAGACTAAACAACCCCAGTCTTTTCAATCTTCCCTCATAGGACATGTTTTCTGGACCTTTAATCATTTTTATTGCTCTTCTCTGGACCTTCTCCAATATGTCCACATCTTTCCTGAAATGTGGCGCCCAGAACTGGACACAACACTCCAGCTGAGGCCTAATCAATGTGGAGTAGAGTGCAAGAATTACTTTTCGTGTCTTGCTTACAATATTCCTGCTAATACATCCCAGAATGATGTTTGCTTTTTTTGCAACAGCATTACAAAGTTCTCAAATGTCAAAGTTCTCACAAATGTTAGTATAAAATATTGTGTTACCACAAAATAATAATCAAGATCACACAGAGATCAAAACACGTTTCTGGATTCACAAAAGAAATGCACACACACAAGTTTGACATGAACAATATTTATTGAGTCTAGATTATGTTTAAAAAAAAAAGGTCCACAGCTGATAGATAAAAATATCTGATGAGCCAATTGAAAGGGGAACGTAAGAAGGGAACCAAGTGAGACAGCCAACACAGAGGCACTTTAGAAAATGCTACCATTAGTTAAGGCACAAATGAATCATGCGCACAGAATCCATATTCCTGCAAAGGGATGTCATTTTTATTTTCAAACCACAGAGACAGACACAACTGACACTGTCCTGCATGTGACCACAGGAGACAAACTATAAGCTGTGAAAACTATTTGACTGTGGGGATACTCTGAAAACAAAATTACTTTGGCTATTTTACTTTTAGCTTCATCAGAGGGAGGGTTGCAGAATCAACACGGTCTCGAGGTGGAGATGCTAGAGGGAATGCTACTCTCTTTAACCACAGGCCTAGTCTATTTTGTGGGCACTCTAATCTGCATTTGAACTGCACTGTTGGTTGTTGCCTAGAGGTACTGGCACTTCTGCTGTGATTTCTTTCCAATTTCCTTTTGAGCATAAATGTTCGGTGGAGGTATACAGTACTTTCTTCCTCAGATGTAAACATTTGCTTTCATCTGAGAAAATAAAATGGTAAGAATTTTGGACCTCTATAATTTCTGCCTTAATTAACATCACTGTCCCATCTAGGAAATACCATGATTCGTGTAATAAAAGTCACTAGCTTGTTCTCCAGCTTTTAGGCCCTAAATCAGGAAAACACTTGCTTAACCTTAAGTACCTGCTTAAATGCTATCCGTAATAGGGTGCTTTCTTGAATTTCGGTCTGTGTTGAGAAGTAATGAACCAGTTAAAGAACTGACATCTTGTGCTTTCTCTCACTGTTCACTTTACTGTACTGTTGAGTAACATGTATAATTGGCTTTTAATTTTATCACTACCAAATACTGTGGTTGCCATGAACAGATTTACATATCATGTTTTGAAACCAGTCACATTAATAGTTATAGATACAGTATACAAACAAGTACACTGCCTTTAAAAACAGACCTTAAGATCATCAAAAATATATGTGAGAATACAAATTATGAACATCAAAATTTATACAATACATTTGAATAGATCGGTACAGTGAAGGATTTTTCATGGGGGCATATTTCCCATTAGACATCAATCAGTTAAGAATACTACACTGATAATCCCATTTCAAACCTGATTTTCAAATTTCTTTCCTTTAACAGTCTGTTAGAATGAGTGTAAAGAGGTAAATTAGTGCTAAGTTCCTTCATTGTGTGCAAAGGGGCATGGATTGTGTAACCACGTGATCAATTTATTGATGACATCATGATGTACATACATACACAATGTCACTTTTAATTTATTCAAAAAATATTTAATAAACAAAAGGACAACTGACTGCACTTATCTTTAATCACACAGTGTTCTTAGGATACACGACTTATTTGTAACAAGAATCATTTGTAGCGGCAATTAGTATATTTCAAAAGCCTGAGAGGTTTGAGAATGAAAAAAAAAACACACTAAAAAACTTTAAGTGTTTATACAAACATTTCATTCTAAACACCGTAAGTCTGCAAAATGAGGCCGGAAATCTCATGGAATCCAGTTTTATCATGAGATATCAAGTGCTTTCTACTTCTGTTTGGGCCAGAAGGATCAGGAGAGTTGCCTTTCTTTTAGTATTTCAATTTCCACCCTCCATGGAAACCAAGAATTTAAGAGCAGTGAAAAATAATTCTGTGTAAAAAGTTAATCATGCTCATGAAAAGTCAGAGCTGGGTTGAAGTATTGGTGATGGTTCAGACCAGTTCTAATTTTATCCAAATCAGTTCTCCCTCACTTGACTGCTCTGCTTCTATGAGACACAACACATGCTGGTTTGACTGGGAAATTTCTAGCCAGCGCATGAGAAAAAGCTGGATAACTTTTGGACATGAAGAAAAGCTATTTGCCTGTATGAACCTCACTAGTAGTTCCCCTATCCAGTCCTTCCAAATGTTTCTAGGATAGCACCAACACTCATACCCCAAACACCTTTGTCAGCAAAATCATTCAGCCCTACTGAGACTGACATTTGTAAAGCACTTTGAGATCTACTGATGGAAAGAATGGGGCACTGTTATTATTATTCCACAAATGTAGCAGTACACTGTGTGTTACGTATGTTTTCACGGTCAAACTTATAAGTATCAGGCCAAGATTTTTATAAATGGGTGACTAAAGTAAAGCTTGTCTGTCTGTATTTAGGCCCCTACGTAAGAGGTCTGATTTTCACAAATGCTGAGCATCCCACTACTCCTTTCGGAAAAAAAAATCTGAGCCATCAGTTACTAACAAAGTACAACTGGGTTTAGCCTCTTTCAGACTGTATAACTCTGAAGAGAAGCTATTTACATCAAACTGCTCTCATTGATGTAAATTTCTCTTCTGCTTGCTGTGTCTGCATGGCTCACATTGTTCAGCTCCTCTTACAGTCCTGTCCTTTTTAGGGAAAAAAATCTTCCAGTGAGCTTCCTGTGAGCCTGAGAGGACTGCCAACTTTAGGGTGGGGAGAAAGAGAAAGACTGTGATATGAGTAAATGAGTAAGAGATACTGAAAGGTCACTGGGTGCCAGGATGGACTTGTGAATAGCTAACTGTTAAAAGCCAAGAAGAAAAACCAAACTTGCTTTCTGCTGTGCTTTCCAGGGAGTCTGACTGTCAAGAATGAAAAGCCAGGCCAGTGTGCCCAGGTAAAGCAGATTAGAATCTAAAGCAGGAGGAGCCAGCAAAAGCTATCAAGCCAAAGGCCAACATAATTTCATTTTGGTAGACCGACAGCCCCATCAATTCCTGGAGACATGAAATCGGTCAAAGAAGGGGAGTCATGGGATAGATTACAAATCAATCTACAAGAATGGGTCTTAGAAGTACCCTATCCAACTGCTTCTCTGTGTGACAAAGTGAGAAAGGTCACATCTACTACTGTACCCCGTTCCTCTGACTTCAAGAACTTGGCATCTGAAGAATTCTCCTATTTAGTTTAAAGGCTGATGTGAGAACACATACTTGTACCAGCATCTTGGATTTTATCACAAGAGGCTTTCTGTCTGGTGCATCCAATTCAAAGACACAGAATGAAATCTAAGAGCCAGATTCTGATACCCTTATTCACAATGACAACAACTCCATGAGTAGTTCAATGGGACCACGAGCAGAATAAAGTACTACTAAGCGTGAGCCCAGGGCATCAGACTCTGGCCTTGAAGATCTACATGAAGCTAACTATACAATTTCTCTGCCTTATGTATGCCCCAGCTGCTGATTGAGATCATTGTTTGCTTGCCTCACTCCACGTTTTACTGCAGTGCAATTGCAGTTAGTTTAAATCATCGTCAACTGGAGCAAAAAGTGCAAATAGGCTCAAAATAGTTCCAGCTGGCTGACCAGTTTAGATCTCTTAGAATTCTATGTGCACTGGCCTAAATTGTGCTCACAATTACACCTATGGCTTTCCATTGAAAGGAGGAGGAGAGAAGAATTTGGTGCAATGTACTCTGTGTGACACTTATGGCAATGTCCTGGACAAACATAACTGAATTAAGCTAAGCCCTACTGAATTAAGCTCAACACTTCTGGAGTTCATTCTATTAAAAATGCAAATGTTTGTGTACTATTGTGGGTTGTATGGAACTCCTTTAGCAGGAAAACAGGATTAAGGTAATCTCTTAGCTAGATTAGGAACTTCAAAGGATTTCGGGGACAATACGTGTTAAATGGATTTCCTAGGAAATACCTGGGGGGCGAGGAGAATGCAAGGACCCACCTCAAATCCATCCTTTTGAAACTATGCCCTGGGGAGAGAAACAAATTGTATACTGATTACCTGCTTCTGAAAACTCCAATTCAAAGACCTCCAACCACATGAGTGTGCTAGTTCTGAGCTGAGGCTGTTGTGAACTTGTGCCCAAAAAAGAGACTCATTTGAGGGGTGTAAAGGACTCACTTGCTAGAAATCATGCTGGAGACAATTGGAGGAGGGGATCTCTGGTAAGATCATATAGTATGCATGGAGATTTGTATTGTTTTAATGTGTTTTTTCTGAAGTGCTTTTACCTTAAGAGTAAAAGAGGCTTGCATAGGATGTGCTGTGTAGTAACTTCTAGCTGTTGGCAACCACTGTATTACTAGTCTCTGAAGAGAAAGCAAGCAGGCCTGTCTGGGCAGCCTGCTGTTTGCTGGGAATATCACAGTGAAGGCAGGGAACTGTTCAACCTGGAAATACCCAAGTCAGGAGGGAGAGAGACACAGCTATCCACCCAAGAAAGGCAATGGCTAGGGGAAAGGAAGCCTAAGAGTGGGTACACTTGCTGAACCAATAAGGGGAAACAGAGGTGCAGTTGACCCGAACTGTGACACTCTGCGTATAGCAGACAGCAATTTTTTTTTCATTCTTGTGTACATTGTTTCAAAGGCCCCAAAACAGGGAGGACAGAAGCACCGGTACATGCTTAAGCTTAAGGGCTCCACTTGATCTCTTTGTGATTCAACCCCCTGAATAGTTACTAAGATCTTGGGAACATCCGTTGGACTTGTACTGCATTTCTACTGATGTGGAAGAGCTTATTGCATTTTGCATAGCTTAGCAATTGACCCTTTTACAGTTAACACCCTGCTGCTGAGCTTCCTCCTAATCTTGATTAAAGATCCTACAAAATCTTGACTAGCTAGATCATGAAGTCTCTCACCAGACATATGGATTTGGAGGTGATAGCACAGGACTAGGTTGTTGCTTAGCAGTCTACCATGCACAAGCTGCACTGCCCCAGGGGCAGACGTTGAAAGTCACAATTCAGTCTCCTGCTTCTCTCTTACTCCAGTGGGAAGTAATCTGCCCCAGTCTTTAACCACACACAGATTACTTCCCTCTCTTCATGTTGCCTCAGCTATGCTGACTGGTTTGCTGTGGGGCTTAGTCAAGGCTCCAACTTTCCCATCCCCATTCTGCACACCTGAGCGGGAGGATGAGTAGTGACTCCTCAGAAGCCGCTCTCCTTTCTGCACTGAGAGCTGCAATGCCGATAGCCTGTGCAAGACATTTGATGCCCCCTCATTCCTTTGTGCAAGCATGTAGGGCAAGCAACGATCTTGTGCTTAATCATTCACACCTTCTCCTCATAAAACTGCGAGCCAAGCAGTGTGAAATGTCACCAAGAGAAGACTTTATGGAGCATAGTTAGAATGGCATTCAATGTAGCATGGAATAATAGCTTCATATTAACTAGTGTAATGCCAGAAAGTCTTTGACTGAAGGTTGAATAGAAAAGGACAATTGAAAATATTGTAATGTTGGTATCTCAGTGTTTCACTTATGTCAGTAGTGCTGTGTCCGTTTACATCAGCAGAGAATTTGCTCCTAGGACTTCCAAAACTCCCACTGCAGGATTGTACATTTCTTAATAATATAGTTTTCAAAGGTACACAAAAGGTGAAAACTAGATCTGACTAGAGATGTAGTAGAAAAAAATTGTACTCCATTTTGCTAGCAGGCTGAAACTCAGGCCTGAAAGCTTAAGACAAGATCTTGTCAAAGAATGGCTGACTAACAAGCACAGTTCGGCTGCTCTCACTCTCAGGAAGTAGAAACTACTTCTCCTTGGAAGCAATTACAGTCCAGAAAAGAAGTGAGGGGCAGGAAGATGATTCTACCGCCCTGGAAACCATGCTGCTGTCACTCACACTGAGCTCCATTGTCCTGGGCCTTTGGTACCTACAAGGGTTGGATACTTTTCACTAACACAGAGCTTTATAGTGATCTGGAAGGATTTTCAAGCTCTTCTCTTGCCTTGTCTTGCTTTGTTACAAAAAATAACGAAACCTGATGGTGCTAAGGGAAAGTAGTAAGATCCCCTTCTTCTGGAGATTATATTCAAAAGAGCAGAACCGCAATAACCTTTCCTCCTAAGTGAAATACAGAGGACTGAGAGGCAGGTCACATCTTGGATGACTATAGGTATGTTGGAGAAAACTCTATTAATTGTGCATATAAAAGAGTCCAATTTAGAGTGATATGAATCAAGAAGCAAAGCTGAGCAGGGGCTTTTTTTAATTTTTGTAGAGCAGAAGAACATAAAGGAAATCACCCTCGCAATTCCAGGTGCATTCCTCAACACAACATCAATTCCAAGGAATACAAATTGAAATGTTATTTAGAGATTTCCATTTATATTTCAAGGACTAATTGTTGGGAAAATGTGTAGACATTAGCTCAGATTCTCTGGCCCAGATAAGCTGTTTTCAACACTGGACAAAGTTATTACTTATTATGGTAGTGCCTGTAAGCTCCAGCTGAGACCTAGGGCCCACTGTACCCTACAAACACAAGGTGAGAGAGCCCCTACCCCAAAAAGGGTGCAGAAAAGTAAGTGCTGTAAAAGTTACTTCACGGCTCCCTGGGGCCAGCAGGGGGGTTAATTTGATCCCTGGCACTACCTATAGCAGCCTGGTGGAACCCAGCTGGGATAAGGGTGCTGCAGAGCCGCTAGACAGGGGGAATCCTCAGGAGGCCACTTAAGCCAGCTTTATAGCCTCTTTTGTGCCACTGGGTCCATCGTCCATAACATGCGATTGGAAATGTCACGTGAGGAATTATACTCTTGCCAAACTCATGAGCACTTGCACAGTTTGGAACAAACTTTCTAAATTTAGCCATACATTTTTTTTGTAAGTGCTGTTTGGGCTCGAGGCATTTTGGGAAAAAATACATCAAAAGACCCTCACCTGCAATTTGCATTTATTCAAAAGTTATTTTAAGCTACAACTGAAGTCCTTTAGATCTCCAGAAGTCGAGTGTGGCAATATTCCACTTATAACTAGGGACGGGCGTGCCTTTAAATGTTCAGAGTTCAGGCTGGGTCAGATACAAGTGTACAAAAGGCTGAAAATCTCATAAAGAACAGCTTTCTCATGGTATTTTGGCATTTTCATTTGCAGACCTGGATAGAAACTCAAAGTGAAGTAACACATAGTGGCACATCTCAGAACAGTGGTGGGTAACCTGCAGTCCGTCCGGGTAATCCGCTGGTGGGCCGCCAGACAGTTTGTTTAAATTTGCACAGCTGCCTGCAGCTCCCAGGGGCTGCAGTTCACCCTTCCCAGTCAATGGCAGCTGCGGGAAGCAGCAGCCAGCACATCTGTGTGGCCCACGCCGCTTCCTGCAGCTCCCATTGGCCGGGAACAGTGAACCACGGCCACTGGGAGCTGCGGGCAGCTGTGCAAATGTAAGCAAACTGTCTGGTGGTCCACTAGCGGATTACCCTGATCGGCCATGTGCGGCCTGTGGGCTGCAGGTTGCTCACCACTGTCTCAGAACCTCAAATAATGGTGCTAAAAATAGGTCAACGTTCAGGGGGACCTTACCTTCTCCGAACCCCTCCACTCATCCTCACTCTAAAGTTGCATCTCTACTTTCCCCCACCCCCGTTACCAGTCCTGATCTGCTTTTGAAGATAGGTAAGTGCCCGTCAAAACAAACTTTGGAAAAAGAACACAACAAGTATGCAGCTTTGTGCTGGCACCTTTCTCAGTTTCGAACCAGCAGCCCCTTTTTGTAGGCAAACAGCCCAACAGCAGCCACGGAAGTGAAGAAAGTGGAAAATCCAACCAGCCTCAGCAGTCCTGGTACAGACGGCAAGTTTCTCTCCCAAAAGGTGGTAGTGATTGGCCGGGCTGGGACATCCTGGATGGGAGAACATTCAGTATTAGTGCAGGATCACCTCCGCTATGAAAGGAGAATATAAATATCAACAAAAACAACAAGGAGTCCGGTGGCATCTTAAAGACTAACAGATTTATTTGGGCATCAGCTTTCGTGGGTAAAAAACCCACTTCTTCACATGCATATTTTCTCTTTTAAACAGAAGTATAGTATATTCAGGCAAGGTCTGGCACTCTGTTGCTATTAATGCCCTGTTGATGAATCAGGAAACAACCAGAACAGGGTAGATTGCTTCTACTTGAGAAAACAAATTAAACAGGACATGTTTGATGAGGGTCCCTAAAACCTGAAATTAACATATTTTAAAGAAAGAGACCAAGATGGCCATTTGCATTCCCTTGTACTCACTTCAATAAAAAGAAGAGCTGTTTAAAAGGCAGGAAACATTTTTTGCCAAAATTGTTCCTTATTTTTCTCATAAAAATTTCAGCAATTTTTTTAATCCAAATTAAAAAAAAAAAAATTCAACCAGCACAATTAAAGGTGGCTGTGAGCAATGAATATACCTGACCTTGAAAAGCTTCCAAAACTACAATAGGTTGTGAAAAAATACGAGGCCCAAAGCGTTCCCATCAATTTAAGGTAAGCATTGTAAAAGATACTTGTACGGATTTTTAGCCTTATTAAAAGTTGAATACTCTTTTTCCTTTTCCACGTTTACAGAGTATTTAGACACCCTCACCCCTCTCTGGGTACCCGTCATGTTCCCAGTTATCCATGGACAGTTTTGGCAGGCAGTCAAATAGTAATTGTAGCTGTAGTTTATGAACGTAAATGCAACACATATTTTATCTCATCATTAATATCAAAGGAAAGTTCACAGGAACTGAAGGAAAACTTACAACTGATTCTGGTTCTGACTTCCAAATTTCACCTTCTGAGATTTTCCCCATAGAACACAGTATCTGAAAATAAAGAACTGATCAGTTCTATTCATTCTTTTAAAGGGCAAAACATTTGGCTTTCAGTTTTTGGTCTAAGCTGATGCTGCTATAATCAAGATAAAGGCTTAGCAAATAAGATTGTGTGTATTCAGATTTAACAGAAAATCTGATATTTGCACATCAGTTTGCTGGGGGGGGGGCTGTTATTTACTGACATACTCCCAGAGAAGCACCTCTTTCCTAGCTGTGTAACTCCAGTGTGAGTGATGTTGGTTTTTCTATGAAAGAAAGATAATGGTTCATGATGAAGGAGCGGAAGAAGCCTCCTTAACTCATTCAGACCCTAACTCAGCAAGGTACTTCAGCAGATCCCTAATTTCATATGTGAGTAGTGCCACTGAAGTCAGTCAGGCTGCAAATTAAGCACAGGATTAAAGATCTTGTTGAACTAGGGCCTCATATTAACCACAAATCTGTGGGTTATAGCCTATAAAATTGACATCAAAGTAGTGCACACAAGACGTGTAGATGTAAAACAGGTACATGCAAAATGTATCAGAAGCTAATTTTGAAAAATGTTGCCCCAACACAGGAATAGGATTGAGGTCATGTGAGGGAGGGAGAGCCTAGGGTTCAGTGCCAGAAATGCAAAATATATTTTTAAAAAATTAGTTGGTGTCTATTGGGAACATGAGAAAGTGCTAGGACTACATGAAACAAGGAGGAGAGTATGACAGTTAGGTGAACATTATTCTTTTAATGCACATGTTTCCGAAATATGATGTGGATATTTTAATTTCTTGTTATTCTATCCCAGTCCTTTGCAGAGTTAACAACATCTGATGTCTCCTGAGATGTGGTCCCATTTCAGACAGATCTAAGATGACTGGCAGGTCTATCTATGAGTTAGCACAATTAACAGTGTTATGGGGATTAGTTCTTAAGTATACATCACTCCCAGGATACAACTCTTTCCTGTTGCCCAACATCTAAGCTCTTCAACTTTGTCCTGAGCAGAGGTCTCTAGAGGTTCTGCTTTAATGCTTGCATCACTTGACACATGACGATACTTTATTGATTACCTCCCTCATATGAAATCCCAAATCTGACCCCTTAACCCAGTGGTCCCCAACCTTTTCGTCTGGCGGGCGCCAGATGAAGGACTGTTGCGGTGGTCGAGCATCTGCCGAAATGCTGCCGAATTTCCGCAGCATTTCGGCGGTGACACCTCTCGATGATGCGCTTGTCGGCGGCAAGCGGCGTCATCTAGAGGCGTCGCTGCAGAAATGCTGCAGAAATTCGGCAGCATTTCGGCGGATGCTTGACCACTGGCCAGGACGCGGGTGCATTTAGATGCCCCCGTGGGCGCCATGGCGCCCGTGGGCACTGCGTTGGGGACCCCTGCTTTAACCTCTTATGAAACAAATATGAGATTTATTTTGTTGAAGTGTATCTGCCCATAAACCACAATGCTTATAAAAATAGCTAGGAAAATGGCATTTTTACAGACAATGAAGTGTGTATGTTCCTATGAATCATCTTTATTCAGAATCAACTGAGCACGAGGCCTAACTTGTTCTCCAGGCCCGCAGCACAACTATCATTCTTGAAAATAAACTTTGGGGCTGAGCTTTTCAAAGCTATCTATGGGATTTGGACACCATTGTTGCCAATTCCTGTCCTTTTATTGCAGGTCTGACAGTATTTGATGTTTAGCTCACAGCTCCAGTTCCTAGAGACACATGATTAGGTAAGAATCTCAGCTTTAAAAAATTAAATGTCTAGCCCTCACGGTTGCAGAGGAAAGCTTGAAAGCATGACCTGGGTGCTCCGAAAGGCTCAAAAATGGAATTGCAAATAAAAAGAACCCAATTTTAATTTTTTTTTCCAAATCTCATTTTTAATCCAATCTTGGCAATACTGAATTTTCCTTAAAATTAATTCCCACTGGGTATCTAAATCCCTTACATGGCTTTGAGAATCTCAGCCTTGATTTTGCAAAACACACTTAAATGTTCTCCCCATGCAGCATGCCATAAGTGTGGGGCTGTACCTCTCTAGCTGCTCTCTCTCCAGCCTGCACAGCCCCCTCCATGTACCCGCTCCATTCTGTAGCTGTCTCTGTGCCAGCAAAGTAGATCCTACCAACTGGCTGGCGAATGATCCTTTAAAATGGACAAAAATAGGTCATATCAGCCAGATCAGGAAAACATGACAAAATTACTTGGGTAAAAAACAGGAGAAGGGTGCTTTAAATATCAATCAACACTTAAGAGTTAGCAATGCAGCAGGCTATTAGGATAGTCAGCCTTTCATTACATTTCTTACCTTAGACACTTCCTGGTGCTCCTTATGTTTTCTAAAGGCTCAGAAAGTATTACTGCAATCCTGCTAATGCTATTTCTGAGAGTGATTCTGGGGCTCATGGATATCTAAATGAGAACTAGACTGAGACAAGGCTTGTTCTCACTTGTTATCATAGCCAAGACTCTAGATGAAAGATGGAGTCGCTAGCACTCTGAATGGCATGCTGTAGCCCTCATAACACTTTCCTGGCTCATATAGCTTTGCTGGGATCTGCAATCATCTACTTTAAGATAAGTTCTGTCTACTTTAAAAATTGAAGGCACTATATGGTCATAAATCAGGATTTCTTTAGTGCTCTTAGCTATTTTAGAATTGCAGAAATTTACATTTCAAAAAGGATCCAGAGCGCTTAACTGAACATAACTGAACAGCAACAGCCAGGTTGGCCACTGCTGCTTTTTGGGGTCACTCTTGTTTTCATTCAAAAACCTGAATCGGGGAGGACATACATGGTGGCACAGTAGTTACTGCATTAGGCCTGTCTGCTAATAGGAACAGTCCATTGAAGTTACTCATGTTCATAAATATTTATAGGATCAGGCCTTTTTACTTTATTTTTAAAATACCAATAAAATATATTAAAAAACACAAAGGAAATGGTAATGCCAATCCCAAATCTGAAAAGTAAAATTGTCATGAAAATGTACCAGTTTGGGCACACAAAATAAAACAACCAACCCACCGCCTTCCCCAACAATCAAGCAATCTACTCACCTACTCTTCCCTGTAGTCAATGATTAAAGTGAAAATACTAATAATGAGACTCATCCATCAAAAATATCTAAACCAGGCAAGTGGGGAAGTAAAATTTCACAAGGCTGTTTGAAGTATTCCCTAAGCAATACTCCAGGTGTAAAGAAAATTTGTTCACAGAGGACTTACAGCCCTTACAAAGGATATTTATCTGGTCATTCTTATCTTTCTGGTGTTGAGTCCCTTCGTGAGATACTGTACCTTCCGAACTGTGTCATTATCCCTGGTGGGAAGTAAGCTGTGTAGCACCCGCCAGAATACTGCTCCTCACACCAGTTCTTCTCTTCATAATGCACTGGCTGTAAAACAGAGTTAATGAAACCTCAGAAGGGGGAAAAACCCCTAAGGATGAATCTATTACAAGAACTGAGAAAACAGCAATGAATAATAGCTTATGATTTACTGTATCACTTTACAATGCCTGACTAGAGATTAGTACATTTAACAAGTCTCTTAATGCAACGTGGATGAGACATAAGCCTTAACTTTAGACACTGCTGGCTTTTTTTACTGGTTAATTTGGACACTGTAGAACTGGATCCTCCTAATTCTCTTGTTTATGTAGACTTGTGCTTCAGGCAGCAGAGACAACATGGAGTCAAATTCAGCCCCGGTGCAAGCAGGTGTAATTTCCCATTGTGTTCAGTATAAATTGCACCTGCTTATTCCCAGGCTGCCTAAAGCGCCAAAATCACAACTGGAAAGGACCCCCATAACCCATCCTTACTTATATACATTACTCAATAATTGCTCTGTTCTGTTCATTCCCTCTGGGACACCTGGTGTTGGCCACTGTTGGAAGACAGGATACTGGGCTAGATGGGCCACTGGTCAGACCCAGTATGGCTGTTCTTATGTTCTTATACAATGAGTCTGCAAAGTATGCCACTTTTGTAGCAATACAGTATGTGGGAGCCATGTGTAAAATGGCATGCTATTGTGATTCATGTCTAAACATTTCAACCGCCTAAAATTGCCTCCAATAAAATAAAGGATGTTTATAATATAAAGCAGACGAGTTTTCAGAAACTGGGAGAGCATACAAATCCTAACAGTCATTTTCCTTTACTAGGAAGGGAAAAACAGAAAGAAACAAAAGCAGATGTTGCTATGGGAGGGAGCAATCATGAGACAAAACGGAACACTATGCCAGGCCTAGGCTGGATGGGGAGGCAAGCCGTGGCGCAGCAGCTGAAAATGGCCGAGATTTAGCATATACTAATAATGAAGGTAACACTCCGCACTGAGGCTTTAGTGGCTCATTTTAAAATGAGCTCCTGTATTTTTAACTGCTTCACACAAACACGTGTTAATCACTCTCAAATGGGATGTAAAGCATGTCAGTATTTTTCATCACTCTTCTGTACGAACTAATAAGCATGGTGAAGACACTAATCCCAATTAAACGTGGGACACAGTGCCAAGAACACTGATTTTACTGCTATTTTCCAACTTCACCCTGTGCCTCCCAACTACAATAATGAGATCGGCAGGATGTGCTATGTTGTAAGTTATGTTCTTACGTGTAAGGCTTCCTCTGATCCCAAAACCTTTGCATAGAGCTCGCAGATCCTCTTCTTCCTATGGGAGAAATGCAGCAAAGATTTAAAGACAAGAAAGAAAATAATCCACTGCTGATATGTTCTTATTTTGAAAGAACAAAGGTTATTCTGTGTCTAAGTTGGAGGTTTCAGCTCTTTTGGTTTTATTCTGATTACTGAGTTTGGAGGCCGGGAGTTGTACTTCAGAAATGAGTCAATAAACTTGATCTATGTACAGACATGCTCTGTTTTATATGAGCTAACTTTACGAGCAGTTTTGCAAATCACTCCCTAAGACACTGATCTCTATCATCTCAAATTTGTATATTATCCAAAAGTCATTTAATCTGCCAGAGAAAGAGAGAAGTGAGGTTTTGTACTTTTGTCTCCTGGCAGACAGCCTGTGCTGAATTTTGATGAGGGAAACAGACACTGCTGCTTGTGATCTCAGGGAACCAGTATGAATTTTCAAAGTCCCTCTTCCTTTTTCACTTCTTTATTTGTATGGGCCTGTACTTCCTTTGGTAACAAAGCAATAGTAATGGAGTCTGTTCCCACTTCCCAGTGATTTGCTGGCCCTTGTTGTCTAGTACTAGACATATCCCACCATTTCCCAAAAGGAAAACGATCAGAATGAGACAAGTGCACCAGTTAAGAACCAAAAAAGAAAAACAGACCCATGCTCAATCCATTTGGGATGCAAATCCTGTCCCAATCATAGAAGAAATGTAGGGCCCCAGACACAGCAAAAATACAGGAGTGCAGGGTATATAGGGAATCTACACAAGTGGACCACATCCCCCAGGTATTAGGGAGCCCAGATTTGTGGCGGTTCAGCTACTTCCCTGTGCAGCAGGTTTCAGGGGTGCTGCAGCAGTGGGCTGGGGAAAAGTGGAGACAGAGGATGCCCCACTATGCAGCTCCAAACCCTATTCCATGCTGCATAATGTGGAAACAGTAAGAGTGGAGGCTACTACACATCCAGAGTTACAGTAGTGGCCATGGAGTGACTGGGCTGTTGGTCTGTGCCCAGAGGAGGATTTCTTTCCCGCTCCACCTTGCAGGACCCCGCCATGCCAGGCCTAGCTACCTGGGCTTCTGACAGGGAGGAAAGATTTGGTCCTTTGTTATATTTCCTCTCCTTTCTGCCCTTTGAGGAATCACCTGTTCTGGGAGCAGAAATGCTTAATGTGACAGACTGCAAGATTCACTGTTCTCACAGGATTTTCAGAGTTGGGTTCAGGTAAGTGCCTGGGGCTTCTGGAGACTTGCTGGATCTGTGCCCATTATGGTGTGTGTGTGTGTATCACACACTGACTGTGCTAATTCAGTTTAATATTGTGCTGTCACATACCGTGAGCCAAAACACAAGCTCTTCCAAACCCTTGTCAATTCAATTCCACAGACATGCCAAGCAGCCCTAAGTAACACTAGGGGGAGCTCAGAGAGCTGCAAAAACTCAATGTGGGAGTCACACTGCAGTCGACAGGGAAAGGGAGCCAGTGACAATGATTAGAAGGAGACCTCTTTGCTAGCTCTTTCTTTATCCGCCCTAAAGAAAGTCCCTTCTATCCATCTCAGACAAAGGCCCAGCTCGGGTGCTCTAGCAAGGCAATTCACAGAAAAGTGCCAGAGGACGCTGCATTATTCCACTGGAGGCTGGGTTTCCAACCTTGCAAAAACAACAGGGGGTCAGCCCTGAAAGCCCGGGGTTCTCAGGAATCTCCAAAAGTCACAGGCCACTGGACTATACATAGGACACTCTGCTCCCTCCCCCCGCAGCTCTCTAACACTGCAGTCCATTGGAGCCATAAGGCCATTGACAGCTCACCCTACAGATGTTTCTGGACTCATCCTGGGTGGCTCCATCACACAGAGGAGCTCCACAGAAAAGTTAATACAACCTCAGGCTGTATTAACTGTCCTGACTGTTCCTCACAGAATTGTGGTAGGAATAATTAGCGTCCCTCCAAACCCGGGTCTGCTCTGCCCTCTTCCCCGATGTGGATCACAGAACCTCCAGAGAGCCCATTGCAGGGTCCTAGGAAGGCAAATTGTGTAGCAGAGGTAACCAACTTCGCTGCGGGAAGGTGGAGGTCCTTGCGGGAAGAGAGCAATTTGGTTCCGAGAAGCTGTAAGCACCACTATTTGATAACTAAATTGCAAAGACAAAATGACTTTGCAAAAGCAAAAGTAAATACACCTGTACCCCGATATAACGCGGGTTCACATACAACATGGTAAAGCTCTGACACACTGCTCTGAGCAGCGTGTTAAGGGTGCCAGACCAGGCCGGGGCCGAGGGGTTCGATAAGGGGCAGAGGGTCTCGGGGGCAGTCAGAGGCTCCCCCCACCAGGGTTCGGGAGGCAGGAGCTGTAGGAGGGCACTTTTGGAGGCCCCGCAGTCCCAGAGTGGCCCGGGGGATTAGCGGGGGGCCGGGAGCAGCCCGCTCTGCTTCCCTCACCCCGGCCCCAGCCATGTCACTCGGGGGAGGGTCTTTGGGGGAAGGGATCCCCCCCGCACTCACCAGCAGTGGCGGAAGCGGAGCAGCCCGGCCCCAGCCCACTCCACTCTGCCAGCTCCCAGCTGCAGCGCTCCGCTTCCCGCCGCAGGTGAGAACGGGAGGCATCCTTTCCCCAACCTCCCCGCACTCACCTGCGGAGGGAAGCGGAGTGCTGCGGCTGGGAGCTGGCGGAGTGGAGCAGGAAGGGGCCGCGTCGCTCCACTTCCCACCACCGGTCAGTGCAGAGGGCGGCCTTTCTCCAACCTCCCCACACTCACCGGCGGCGGGAAGCAGAGCAGCCCAGCCCCAGCCAGCTCCACTCCGCCAGCTCCCAGCCGTGGTGCTCCACTTCCTGCTGCAGGTGAATGCAGGACCTTTCCCCAGCCACCCCCCAGCGACACGGCTGGGGCTGGGGCTGGGGCAAGGAAAGCGGAGTGGGCTGGGGCTGTGTCGCTCCGCTTCCCGCCGCAGGTGAGTGCGGGGGGCATCCTTTCCCCAACCTCCCCACACTCAGCGGCGGCAGGAAGTGGAGCGCTGTGGCTGAGAGCCGGCGGAGTGGAGCAGACTGGGGCCGGGCTGCTCCGCTTCCCGCCGCTGCCGGTGAGTGCCTGTCAGGGGGTGAGGGGGTGGATAGGGGTCAGAGCAGTCAGGAGACAGGGGGGTTGAGTAGGGGGTGAGCTCCTGGGGGTGATGGGGGGGTCTCTGGAGGGGGCGATCAGGGAACATGGTCTCACCTATAACGCGGTGAGATTTTTTGTCTCCCGAGGACCACGTTATATCGCGGTAGAGGTGTATTAACCTGAAAATGGCATTTTCAGACAGCCAAGCAAATAAATGCATAGGAGGGCATTATATAGCTTTAATTCTCAATAACAAATATGCCATTTCAAAAGGGTTGAATGGGGTCGGTGACAACATTTTACTGAAGAGATTTATCTGAGTGGTCCCCACAACAAGGGTGAATCTTTGCAGATGTGCCTGCTGCTCACACAGCTGTGCCTTTTGCCCTGGAACAGTTTAGTATTTTATTTAAATGACCTATTGCTAATATTCTGTCCAGAGCATACCATACATCTACATGCGCTGTGGGCAAAATCTCATCTCCAGGCCCTGTGCTCAATCATGGTTTCCCACAAGCCTTGAGCAAAGGGAACGTGTTGCTGCGTTGCTTCAGAAGCAGCCAAGGAAGCATATTGTGACTCTAAGCATCCTCCTGGATTCCCTCTGCTCTGTGGAGGAAGTACCTGGTGCAGGATACTTCCCCAGTGCATAGTGTAGCTCTGCTAGCCAGCAGGTATTGTATTGCCCCTGTTGCACTGCACAGGAGATGGGGGTGGCACTGTCACAGTCAATGGAGGCTGTTCTCCTCCCTGCACTAATACTCAGTCTGGGCAGCTGGCACAAGGGAGCACAAGATGCCCCACTGAGTGGCTGTGCAAACTGGGCCACAATCTAACCCATTGTCATTAGTGATTAGTCTTTGTCTAGGGGAATCTCAGGTAGTAGGTGGAGATGGGTTTCACTCGCACAACAGGTGGGCAGGCTGCAGCACTGTTGCACTGTGACTCCTGTTCCAGCCAATGGGGTAGTGTAGTGGCCATAGCCCCTACATGCAACCAGGGCCGGCTTTAGGCCGATTCAACCGATTCCTCTGAATTGGGCCCCGCAGCTGTCCACCCCGCCCCCAGTCCCAGCTCACTTCCCTCTCCTCCCCTGAACGCTCCGCCCCCTTCTCCTCCCCCTCCCCTCCTTCCCGCGAATCAGGTGTTCGCAGGAAGCCTGGAAACAAGCAGGGGCAGGTAAGCTGGGGCGGGGGGCGCGAGGAGGGCTCCAGGGAGGCGCGGCGCAGCCCAGTCCGGCCCCGGCCGAGCGGCTCCCTCCGGCCCGGCTCCAGCCCCGGTCCCTCTGGCCTGGCCCCCAGGCCCCAGCCTGGCCCCGGCCGAACGCCCCCAGCCCCAGCCCGGCCCTGGCCCCGGGCGAGGGGCGCTGGCTCGGGCCTCGCAGCACTGGCCCTGATTCTGGCCGAGTGGCTCCGGCCCGGCCCCAGCCCCGGCTGAGCGGCTCCAGGCAGCGCGGTAAGGGGGCAGGGAGCAGGGAGGGGGTGTTGGAAGAGGGCAGGGGCGTTTGGGGGGGTGTGGGGGGGGTGGATAAGGGTCGGGGTGGTCAGAGGGCAGGGAACAGGGGGGTTGAATGGGGGCAAGGGTCCCGGGGGGCAGTCAGGAAGGAGCAGGGGTTCCAGGGGCAGTCAGGGACAGAGAGAAGGGGTGGTTGGATGGGGCGGCAGGGGACAGGGAAGGGGGGTGGATGGGGCAGGGGTCCCTGGAGGGGCGTCAAGAACTTTAGGTGGGGTTAACATGCATCCGCATACATTGCGCAATGTACGTAATATATAATTTTGTTATTATTTATATAGTTATGGAAAGTAAATAATACATGGAAGAAATGAAAGGGTTTTTTTACGTGTTTTTTTTTTTAAGTCATCCCTGCTGAGGCCCTGCCGAAAATGTTTGAATTGGGCCCCGCACTTCCTAAAGCCAGCCCTGCATGCAACCCCTGGAACACAATTTCTGGATCCTTGGAAACCCAGTCCCAACATCAGTGACTCGGTGTATCTGCCCCACTAGCTTACAGTTGGGTGTGGAGATGCCTCCTGGCCAGCCACTTAGTCTGCCCCTTTTCCCTGTGTAGAACTAAAGTGAGGCTTAAATTGTGTGCATGGGATGGATTTCTCCTTGTACGTAATGTACCACATTAAGCACAGTGTATGTCAGAACCATTCTTTACCACTGAGAGTCATCAATAGTGTAATGTTCATTCAGTAAATATTCCAAGTCCCATTGTATAAAAATTAATCTCAGCGTCAGATAAACATGTTAATGCTTTTGACACTGATTGATAAATTGGTCTGTCTTTTATGGCACCCTTATAAATAACAAAGGTGTCCTTTTATTGCACAGAAACATAAGCTGTTTTCAAGTGCTGCAAATGTTCGATTGCACTTAATATGCTGACACACGGTGAAACGGGGCATTTGGTGTTAATGAGAGCCTGAAATGTTGAACACAATGGACTTCAAGTTCGTCCAGCTTTTGTTGTGACAATCACCTCTTGTAGTTCCAGCCCAAAGCTTAAATGCAGATGGAGAATATCTGGTCTATTCCTGAAAAACGAAAGAGGCTCGGTGGAACAGTGCTGCTGCTCTAAGAGCTGGTGGAGCAATGCTCCACATGATCCCACTTTACAAAAGCTGCGAGAGCTCACATATCGCTGATTTGAGGACACCAACATCATCTCTAATTGGGCTGACCATCACTGTTAAAATGTGTACCTGAACATGGAGCATCCCACGATTTTAATTTTGAAAATACCGTGTCTCCATTTAAATAAAGGTCTCCCCCCTCCCACAACCCTGCCATATAAATTTAGCTTTGTTGATTAGTTCAGTGAAATGCTGGGAATATATTTTTGAGGGCAAATCCCTTTAAAACCGATTTTTATTTATGTTTAAACAATAGCAGGGAGGAGACTGCTATAACAAAATAGTGGACTAGATCTTCAAGTGTGTTGAGCTCTGAGCACAGGGTCAAAGGTAGCTTTCTGTCACCTTTCTACCCCCTAATCCTTAGGGCTGGTTCATCCCGTGACAAACTGAAGCAGCTTTAAGGCTGTGCTAACTTACAAAGGCTGAAATAGCTCTCTAGGGTCTGATCCAAGACCACTAGGGTGCTGAGCACTCCGGCTCAGCCGCTCCCACTTCTGGCACTCTCTGAACACACCCACTCCACTGTGTGGGGACAGAGGAGCAGCAGTGGGGAGCATGGAGCTGGCTATTCTGGCTTTATGCTACCCAGGCACTCCCGAATACAAGAGGAATCCCCAGTTGCCCACTAAGTGAAGCTTAGTCCGAACAGCTCAAAGCAGTCAAATGGGAGCTTGAGGACTTGGCTTTACAAAGGACAGGTAGACGCTGCCATGATTACTGCCATTTTGGATAAAGACTTCACATGGCTCCTAAGGAAACACAATTTAAGTGTTGCACTTTTGACGTGACAGCACTGCGAACCGTGCTTAGTTAATAGCCAACATCCCTGTAATTATTGCATGCAGGAAATGTTTTGTCTGATACATAAAGAGAGAGAGAGAGAGAGAGAGAGAGAGAGACTCTGAGAATTTAAAACAAAAACTTAAATTAGATCCTGTGTAAAACTATGGCACTTTGTTTTTACCTTTCTTCCTTTGTGAGATGTGTCAGTCTTCTACACTTTCGAGCGAGAATAAAACTGAAAAAAGAAAACCACACACACACAAAAGGAATGATGGCATCCATTATATATATAGTGCCCTTTAAAATGCTCTCAGCTGGTGGCTTGATGATGCCAGCTTCTAACATTTGTCTCTTATATTTAGGTCTTTAAGTCTTTACCTGGTGGCCACTTTCCAACTCTTTCAATTCTTACTGAGAAATGTGGCTATACACTTTTATTCAGTTCTGCAGAATTTAAGCTCAGCTTTCAGAAAGTTTCTAAAGGTCAAATCTTTATCTGAGGCTGTCTGCTGGAGACATTTACTAGGGTTACACTAATGGAAAAAGAGGAAACATCCTTCCCCATGCAGCAGAGGGGAAAATAGCCACAGGGCAACAGTAGCCACTGCATCTGGTGCACTCTTTCTCCTGTGGGGAGGGCGTGGGGGGGCAGACTGGCTGGTGGATCTATGAAGTCACTTTTCTCTAGGCCAAGGCTTAATTTGTGCCAGGGCTTGCCAGGGCAGAGCCCTGGCACCTGTAGCTTGGCAGTTCATAGCCCAAGCACCTCTGGGCTTTCTGCAAAGTTATGAATGTAAAAAAATTGCTTAAGCCTCCAGCACCTAATTGTTTGAGCCCTGGCACCTCTTTCATTATAAATTAAGCACAGCTCCAGGCTCATCCCCAAACACCTCCTCCACAGGTGTGTGCCATGGCATTGGCGATGTACAGACCTCTTGCTTTGGTCCCTGCATGCAGGGACCCACACTCTGGCCAGGGTCAGAAGAGCCATAGCAGCTGTTTTCATGGCATAGTAAACCCGCTCATGACAGCTGTAGGATTTGGTATAGTAATAGCAAATTACCAAGACTAGAGTGGAATTAGGTGGTATGGCTCAATAGCCTTATATAAGGAAATGTTGCATTTCATTTTTGATTATTGGGGGCAGGGAGGAAAAACACATTTATTGGAAGGAAATCCCTTTTAATAGAGTTGACTGAAAATTTTCATTCAAAAAAATGGGAGGGAGGGATTGTAGAAAATTTTTGATTTTTTTTTTAAAAAATGTTTGATTTTGGAGGATTTCCCCTGGCCACCACCAACTCACTTTACATTTTTTCCTCCTCTCTCTCCCCTTTTCCTTTTCTTATTTTGACGTTGGGGAGGCCAGGGACAAAAGGGACAGGGGCAGGGAGGGAAACAGAAATAAAACAAACATCTTTTTCCAGTTTTTTCCACACCAAAACAATTGAAAATTTCAAAAAAAAAAAAAAGTTGAAAAATTTTTAAAGACAAAATTTGGGGAGAAAAATATTGAATATATTATATGAAATAAAATAATTCATCACTTTTCGACCAGCTCTACTTTTTTGTTAATATTTTCAGATTTTTCCCCCAATGGTAGGTTTCCATGTCTCCTCAAACCCCAGGCCCACAAAAATTAATGGGCAATCGTCCCTCTTCTCTTTTACCCCATTATGGCAGGAACACTGCAATTGGGTTTGGTATCATCAAGTGTCATTCCAATCACAGCTTCCTCATCTTCAATGAGCATGGTACCACAGTAGTCTAGAAACCAAAGAGGAGAAAAAAAACGGATTTTATTAATCCAGGTAATTTGGGGAACTACGACAGAGAAAGAGGTGAAACCACCAGCGTGGTGTGACAAAGAATATGACACCACTCTCTTGCTCCAGGGAATTATTCTGCCAGAGATTGTGTGCCCTGTTCCTCGGGCTCTGGGAAGTACCATTTTCTACCTAGGTGAGATATTTTAGATACGGGCTCCTGAGACTCTTAGCAACCTGTTCTGGGCATCTTTAAAAAGCAGGGACAACATAAGGATATTCATATAATTGAATTTATGACCAAAAAAATGGTGTTATAACCAACATGACTGGGGTACCAGTTAATTGCACAGAAACACACTGTTCTTGAGTATTGCCAGTGTATAACATTTTGGCAAGCACACTAGGTTTTTATGACAGGCATATGCCGGATACAAAAGATTTCAGGATGCTTGTACTAAATGTTCTGGAAACACAGAGTACAATTGTTATTAAAAACATGGCTCTCAAAGCACCAGTTTTTCCAGAACACTCTGGATAGCTTTACAGTCACCCTGTTGCAAATCTACCCAAAAGCTTAAAGGCAAACAAAGACTGTATGGTGTACTCCTGCAAGAATTAAAGAGGCACTGTGCTCAGTGCTGTCACTTTAAATGGTTTGGGCAATATTTCAACTTCCGCACTCTTAGTATCTCTAGCTGGCCAAGACATATGGCTATATGTTTTTAGCTACAAACTATTCTCAAGAAAAAATTGTCGCAGTCATGCAGTATATGGCATAAAATCTCTCCCCATTATGCCCCAACTCCACCGTTATGTTTAGGTAACTAATGGCAGAAATAAGTCTCATTCCAAGATGCCACTGAAGAAAAATGGTGGACGGGGGTAAGGAGAACAACAAGGAACAAGAGTTAGTGTATCCCAACTTCTTCCCTCATGTCCTATATACTCTCGAGACTCTCTCTCTTTCTCTCCCCCGTCTCTTTTTAGGACTCTCAGAGAAGTAGCTGAAAAGAGATGACATCCCCTTCTAATGTGGACTCTTGTATTAGCATAATACAATACAAAAGAAAACTCCCGATTAAAATGTAATACCCTTTTTCCTCCAGAAAGGTTCTTTGTAGTATACCATGCACTTGATGACTGAGCCCATGGGAACCCGGCTGATCAGCTGGTTTCTCATTGGTGGTAATGGTGGGTTGAAATGAATCTTCAAATCAAGAACTGGTGGAATGGCACTAATAACATACTTGGTCTGGAAAAGAAATAATACGTAAACGAAATACATTGTCCAGTATTTGAGCCTCTCTCTATTACAGCTGGGGAAGCTTTACAGTATGTGTGCTGACAGTAAAATCTTCCAAAGCAAAGAAAGTTTGTCCCATAGCATGCAAGTTACAAAGTAGACCTCTCAGGATGTCTTGGTTGTGGAAACTGTAAAATGACAACAAGTACTGTATAAATGACCATCCAATTGGGAAACTATTCTCTTCTAACTGGTCAGAAGACCATTCCTCTTACGCTTGGCTCCTTTTTGATTGACCTTCCATTTTGTGGCTTGGAAGCTATCTCTGAAATGTTTCTGGAGAATGTTTCGCTTGCACTGAATTTCTATCATCATCCCTGGAGATATTCTTTTATTCTGAAGCTAACTGAATGCAAAGAAGTAGAAATAGTAAAGGAATGACACAAATACACATTCTAGAATTCTCTGCTTCTCCAGTGCCCGTCCCAAGCTGTGTCATTGGTATTACTTAGGGAATAGCAGAAAATGTGATTCCTGGTTATTGTGGCTCACTTCTTTGTTACATTGTGCCTCTGTGTTACAGGCTTATTGAGAAGACGAGTGGAGCAATTAAAGATTTAAAAACAGACCTCTACAAATATTTGCTCTAATGTAAGGTATTGAATTACCTCGTATGATTCATGGTCTAAGGTCTCCACAATGACATTTTCACCTGACTGATCAATGCGGACTACAGGTTTCTCTAGCTTCACTCGGCCTCCCAAGCGTTCCATTAACTTCTCACTAATCTGACCAGAACCTCCAACAAACTTCCTCTCCTGGAAGAGAAAAAGAGACAGTTCAACAATGTGAGATGGACAAACTTGGTTTGGATAAAATAAGAATTATATAGAACTTTTGCTCTCAACACTCAAAATAAACCCAACTCCTTTTTGACCTTTTGGAAAGTTAGGTGACTTAATTTGGAGACCGTATTCCTAGTATTTTTTTCCCTTTTGAGAGCAGAGACCTCTGAGCTTGCTGGGTCTGTTCACCAATGGGACCAAAAGTGCCAGAAATCTCATGAGAAAGCGGTTCTCATGTGACTTCCAAACCAATCCTGGAGATCCCAGAGGTTCAGCTAAGGTTTGGGTAAGCATTCGAACTTGCGAATGCTCAGCTGAAGTCAGTCTCATCCTTTTTGGAGGTCTGCCCACCAGTAATAGTAACGATTGCCATAATTATACATAAACAAGCTATAAAAAGCAAGTAGCATGGGCCTGAAATCTGCCTGTAGTATTAATTATAACTAGAAATTTTTAAAAAACCCTGTCTCACATATATCAGAGGTGAGCCAAATAGGTTCATTTCAATATAGCGGAGTGCAATTAAATGTACATTCATTTTGTGCAAGAACATTAGCTGATTCTTCCTTTTCTTCATGTGTGTTACTTGCATTAAATACATCACTTTGCACACATTTTAGGATTATATAACACATAAATACAAGCATTTATCTTCATCAGAGTGCTCTGACAGTCTTATCAACTACAAACATTGGAAATATTTGATTTTAGTCACCCAGCTATTGGTAGGGTTGTGTTTCAGATATTAGTCTGTATCTATCTAGGCACTTTTGCAGTTCCCATCACCTTGCACTACTTAAGTACCTCTCATATATTTAGCCTATGAGGACAGGAAGTATTACTAATATTCTCATTTTTCATAGGATGAACTAAGTGAAAGGGGGTGATCTGCCCAAAGTTAGAGTCAGGAATTGAACCCAAATCTCCTGATCCCCAGTGCAGTGCCTGAACCACAAGAATGGCCTTCCACATTGATACAACCTGAACCCTATTAATACTGAAATCAATGGCACCTATTGTTTCTATGTAAAGTAAAAACTATGAGAGTTTGGCTGCCCTGTTAATGCAGCAGTGAACAGTGTCTACATGATTCTTGTCCTTCCTTTTAAAAACAAACAAAATAAACAAGTTTAAAGGGCTTCTGCCAAGAAGCATGCTATGTTCTTCCAAAGATAAGAGCTGACGGCTTACTGTACCTGCCCACCGTTGGTGGTGGAGAATATCCTGCCTGTTCCCCCGCACTGCTTCACGTACCACAGGAACCAGAGAGCAGAGACCTCGTGAGGCTCAGAGGTGACATCCACATTCACAAACAGTGTTGCAAACCTCTTACTAGCACTGCACATGGGATCAAAGTAAAGATAGTATGTTACTATAAAAGCAGTAAGATGATATCCATCGCCTAGTCCTGTTCTCTAGCAACAGCGAAAGAAAGGAGCCTCGCAATCCTCCTCTGACAGTGATGTTAACAGGTATTTTGCCCTCAACTTCAGTGGGACCAGGAATGGCCCGTGGTAATTAAAATAATTGCTCTTATACAGTGCTTTACACAGGAGAATTTCAAAAGAGCTTGCCAAAAATTAATTAAGCCCTACAACATCCCAGTGAGGTTAGTATTATCCCTGTTTTAAAGTGGCTAAGTGACCTTTTCTGGGTGACACACTCCACGGGAGATTATATTTTCTTCTGCTAACATTTGGAGACAATTATCAGTCATTCAAGGTTCTGGGAACAATGGAGCAAGGCCGGACAGCTCTAATGGGCTTTGAAGCTCTGCATGTCAGCTACCTAGTCCTCCAATCCTACCCCCTCCCCCGCCCCCCTGTGTCACCCATGAGACCTGCAGTCCTTTCTGCTGCAGACTGTACCTGTCTCCCCGCTCCTTCAGCCAGCCACAGTCTCCTCCACTGTATAAGCTTCGAACCCTTCAGGAATAGGGGAGTTTATGAGGACAGTAAAGCTCAGCAGAGACTGTGAGAGAAGGTCCAGGTGGGTGGTGATCATTCTCATTCTCTTGTTCTGTCCACATTTTGGATGGATTGCCATCCAGCTGCCTCCTCCTCTGCCCTTTTAAGAGTAGCAGCATGCAGGAAATCAGTCAGAATTCCGCTTTATGGGGACACACAGAACAAAGAAACGGCCTGGGGGGAGTTGGGAAAAAAGCAGAATGGCGAGCAGGCCTTGAGCAGAATCGGTACAGATTTATGAGGCAGATTGACAATAAAGGAGAAATCGTGATGCTATTTGCACAGCCATGTAACTATGTTGTGCAACGGACCCTGGCATGTGCAATGGCCTCTGCTGATGAGCATACATGTAGAAAAGTGTCACAACTAAAAGTGGGCTGTGTCTGATGTTTGATAGTTGTTTTCTCTCTTACTCTTTGTGCTTTGATTTAAGAGATGTCAAATCTACTGAGAATTATTACAGATGAAAGATCTGTACAAGGTTTCAGGATGGGTTAAAAGATGTGTGAATACAGGCAGGAGTAAACATTCTCTCACTGAATTTCAGTTACTCCCTCTATCCTCACATTGCACATCTGTATAGGTGTATTAAAGCCATGGGAAGGAAGTCCCATGTCTTCCAAGCAGAAGATACTCATTTTAGCTGTGTAACCCCAAATGGGTCTCCGCGGTTACTGCTTTTGTCAACTGCCTCCCAGCAAATAACCTCCAAAGCCAGTAAAAAATCCTGGTTTTAAACTATTTTCTCTTTTGTTTAGTCAAACATTTTTAAAGCAAAAAAGGCTTTTAAAAAATAAAAGCATTTAAGCAAGTTTAAATTCAATTCTTCACAGTTTTAATTCTTCACAAAAACAGCATCTTCTTTATCTGCTTAATGAACAGACATTTCCACAGAAGCAAAAGGCTAAGAACAGAGTTGCCCTCTAGGGAGGCTTGACCTTTGATCTGCTTTTATGAATGTCCTTGACAGCCCGGGAATATTTGTATATGGGCAACCACGGCAATAGCAACACTACAATTTGATATGCAGGATCATTTGCATGTTTTGACCACCATATTTCAGTTATTTATCAGCATCTTAACTGGGTGCCCAGTGCTCGCCAATAAAGGAAGCAATAAAAGAAGTAATCCTGTAGAGACGAGTGGGGGATTTTTTTAGTGCTATGTGATACTTTAAGCTATTGATTAGATACTTGTCCATGATATAGCCATGTCATTGAAAAGAAAGCCTTTCTGGAGGCAGCAATTCAACAAAGATGAAACCCGGCATTTCAGTTTAGTAGAAAGATTCCTTGTGCCAGTATTGTTATAATCCTTTATTATAATAAGTTACTATATAGCTTTGAGAAGATTAGATGTGTGGGAGTGTTGGGCTCTGAAGCTTTTTGAAGTAGTGATTGATCACCCCTGCTAATGTGATACTACCACATGTGTGCATGTTTAGCGTCTTCATACTATTTCCTCTCTGTTAGCCACTGAGAAATTGCATGCAATCTGTGCCTATAAAGATTATACCTCTCTTCCTTTAGAGCCATAAAAAGGTTATGATGAAACAGGCGTTTATTCAGTTCTTATTTACATATATTGTAAATATGATCAGCTCTGAAAGCTGATTATTCCTCCATTATATTTAATGGAGGAATAAATACATGTATATTAATATTTTACAGACATATAATACTTTTAGGCAATGATCTAATTTTTCCATAATATTTTGCCATTTTCCTATTATTTTTGCTATTTTAGCGCCACAATGTCATCTATTATTTCATATGGAAATGGCTATTTGGTTTCAATCATTAGCACACAATGCTATTTCAGCATGACATGCCAAACTAAAGCAAATCTGCACAATCTGTCAGACAAAAGGAAAGAATGGAGGATTACCCTTCTGGACCATTGCATTCTAGGGATAGGAAAACTGCTATGGCATGTAACCTAACTTTTGATTGCACATGGCAGATCAAGTTTAGATGCACATATGAAATCTGAAAAGCATCTTGGAATTAAGACAGGCTGACAACTACGTCAAAATTCAGATAAAATGTCAAGTCATATTCCATCACAGATTAGAAAGATGTGACTCTCCTTGCCTGGCGCTGTACGATATTGTGCAAGATTGTACAGGGTCTCATTTCCAATTTAAGAGGCTGGATCACCTATAACTATGTATATCAAAGATGTCTGAGCTACACCATGCATTAACAAACACTATGCTGAAGTTACCTACCAAAGATTTTGAAAATGCACATTGCCCAGTTCAAGTAACATTTCATTCATTCTTATTCTGTTTCAGTTGTCATGGATGATGCTACCAATGAGAAACTCTTTGAAGGCCTTTATGCCATAGTATACGCTACTGGATACCTGAATGCTTTTCTTACAGACAGTACAAACACAATTAAGTCAGTAGCATTTACTGTTGTTGCTCAAACTTGTTCTCCATAGAATCTATCTATAATGGTTTATTCCCTTCAGGACTTCCTTCGGCAAGGTCTATGGATAACCGATTGCAGTACGGTTCGATGCCTTAGGATTTTGTTATTTATGTTACATTTCCAAAGGCACAAATAAAGGCAAAAACCATAGGAAGGTTTTGGACAACAGCCTGTTGCAACTGTATTGGGTGGAAGACTAGGGTAGGAATTTCACCCATTCACAGTGAGCATGTGGCCACCAGTGCCTGGTTGAAGCTTAGAAAGAACATTAAGTGTCCATTTTATAAGTGAAAGGTAGCAAATCACTTCCTTTAGCTTAAGCAGGCACAGGTCTGTGTTTCTAGAGCTGTAGGCTCATCCTGGTTCTAGCTCCTGAGTGTAGTTTATTAGTAATTCTGATAGTGTACTTGTAGAAATGGCAGCTCCACGCTATAATTTTCTTATGTATGACAAAATCTAGTCAAACTGTTCTTGAGTTACAGGTGAAATAAAAATTCATGTGCTGTATGCATAACAACAAGCAGTATTATCAGTACCTCCATGCTATATACGGTACAGTGGTAACAAAAGGGGCCACTTGGGTGTTCAGGTAATTCAGTCGCAGTCTCAGGACTGTATACTGAATTCTTACATGCGTCTGATGAAGTGGGTATTCACCCATGAAACCTTATGCTCCAATACATCTGTTAGTCTTAAAGGTGCCACAGGACTCTTTGTTGCTTTTTACAGATCCAGACTGTAATGGCTACCCCTCTGATACTTGAATTCTTATAGTGATTGTAGAAAATCAGCTACCTAACACTAAATAATTATCTCATCAAAAGTTCAGTACAGGAACCTGGCTACACCAGAGTATATCTGTTTTATTGTCAAACATTCAGAACTTCTGAGTAAACCAATTACAAAATCAGAGTCTTGTTAAATCTTCTGTCATCTGACTGGAAGCATTACACTAGACTAACCAAAAAGCAAATAATCTTTTTGTCCACAAAAACTATTTACAAGAACAACAGAAAAGCTACAAATTTGCCACCATGAAGCAATACCACTATGAAGATTCAAGTCTGTAATTGCTTTGTGCTGTTTATTTGCTCTTAAAACTACGGTATCCCTAGCTGCTATGCTGCCAGATTAAATTCCAGAATTTAAGGGTGCTGCTAGCTATCAATAGATATCGAAGAACTACGTATCTGAGAACTTAACTATCTCTGATTTCTGGAATGCCCAAGATACATACAACATAATTTCCAAGTTTAGTGCATGAGGCAAGCAGATATTTTTCAAGTTCCAGAGTAGTAGTCGTGTTAGTCTGTATCCACAAAAAGAATCGGAGTACTTGTGGCACCTTAGAGACTAATACATTTATTGTAGCATAAGCTTTCAGAAGTGAGCTGTAGCCCACGAAAGCTTATGCTACAATAAATTTGTTAGTCTCTAAGGTGCCACAAGTACTCCTGTTCTTTTTTGCAGATATTTTTCAGTTCGTCCAAACAGGCCTGATACAGAGACAGCTGAATCCAGTTATAAGCAGGTCATCAGCAAATGAAATAAATTAGTATATAACAAGCAGAGATGTTACCCATGGTTCCAATGCTAGCAAACATTATGTTTTCATCTGACCTTTATTTGAGTTAAAATAACATATGGAAAATAATGGGATGCACTGTGTATTTGCTCAGTTATTATAGTTATCAAACCTGATCACTATTTAGAACCCTCTGCTTTTCTTCCCAGTGAAGTGAACTTTGAAGGTCATATTGATGAGGATGAGCCATGGACGTTCAAGCGTAAGTGTCACGCCAAGGCAGTATTTGGATGGAATGCCTCCAGAGGGAAACATCAAGTGCTGCAAGACGTGCTACTGGTGATTTGGTTGGTGTGTGTCTCTCTCTCTCTCTCTCTCTCTCTCTCACTCTCACTCTCTCTCTCTCTCTCTCTCTCAGAGTTAGCACTGATTCAATGCCCCATCATAATGTCAGTGAACACTGTATTGCTGGAAGTTTTGTCTTTCAGATTAAGATGTAAAACCAATATCCTGTTCATCTGTGGTCATTAAACCTCTTGGCGTATTTTGCAAAAGTAGTGTTAGCTGTGGTCAAATTTCTCCTGGCACTTTCAATGGGACATTGTATTCCTCACTTCCTGTACTTAGCTTTGCTCTGCACAGTTTTGCCTGCAGCACTATCCAACTATAACCTCTTATACACTTTAATATTAAAGTGATTCTTACTTTGTCCAACAAACTTTGTCGATGAAATCTTGCATAGACATTTTGTCCCATTCTTCTGCATGTGGTGCCTTCCATGGGGCTTCATTAGGAATCTATGACAAAATAAGAACAGTGAATGTTCAGTAACAAAATTGCACACTGTGACTATGTCTTCACTACATACACTAGACTGGCACAGCTACATTGTGCAGCTATGCTGGCACAACCCCATAGCGTAGACGCAGCACACACGGACAGAAAGGATTTTTCTGTTTGTGCAGGAACACCACCTCCCTGAATGGATGCATTCTTCCATCAACACACTATGATTTTTTTTCAGGAATTGTCTTAATGATATAAAGGACGGGACTAGAAAAATGATCCAGAAATTATGCTTTCCCAGATTTATACCAATCATTTTTATTGGGACAAAAGGTTTCTTCTCAGCACTTACCTGAGCTTTCTATTCCAGATAAGATTATTTCTATTTTAACTTTATAGGCAGAATTCTTACATACATTTTCAGTGAGAACACTTAGCACAAAATTCTGCTTTTCTGAAAAACACCAGCCTTTCTCCCATTTACAATAGTAAACTTGTCTCTTAACACAGACTAATTTTTAACTGTCAATTGATTTCACATTAAAATTAGAAGATACTGACTGTGATTTAAGACTCATTTTTAAAACAAACCGTTTAAAGAAAAGACATATTTGAATAATTTTCTCTGATCAGTACAAATTTTTGCTATTATTTTTAGTATTATTTATTCTATAAACATTGAGGGGCTTTTTAAAGGCAAGAGAGCAACTCTTATGGGTAGAAAAAAATATCTGAGAAGAGAGTCAGTCTTAGAAACCGAGTAATAAAACATGTATTATTTTGGGGGCACTAATTCAGTTTCAATCATAACAATGCAAGACCACAGTTACAAGCTCACCTGCACTACAGAATGCTGTTAAATGTTCTTGCTGGAAATTTACACAAGTTCTAAACAGAAATAAAGTGGATTTAGCAGAAGATTTAAAAAAAAATAGACTAAAATGTTGCCTAGTGAGGTAAAATGTTGTGCTGGAGCGAAGTGTGCAATTCTATAGCTCCCCTGTTTATGTTTTGAAGAACTGGCACTTTCCTTTTTAAACACTCCTAGCTCAACAGTATAGTGAGAACTAGTGTACATCACCTTTAACACATACTTAGCTGGTCAAGTTAGTTAAAGCCTCTGGGGAAGGAGTTTAGTATATGTTAAAGGCACTGTGCCTTGCCTACACAAGGCTATTAAGACATGTTAGTTAGTATGTGTCATTTAATATGTGCTAACATCACACCTTTGAATCTCATACAAGGGCTAACTGAATTGGAGACTCTACACACCTCCTTTCCCATTTCATCCATCGTCCTCCACAGATTGTTGAAATCTAAGATGACAAAAGGGTTCCACATAGCAGGAAATGCACCCTTAAAGGGATAACTTTTACCCTAAAAGAAAAAAAAAAGCATAATCAGAATACAATTTTTAAAACTACTAATTCACTTGAATGACCACAACCTCAATGTACATAAGTTAGTACCCAAGACTTAAACAGTCACCAGACAGCTCCAACCAGTACACATAATAGTAATCATGTGACAGATTAGTTAATCTGCTGCACAGGAGAGTAGAATTAATAGGAAGAACAAATAATAAGAATGCTATAGCCTTGTATCTTTAAAAGCTGAGTAAGTAGGTTTTAGACTGACACCTCCAACCAAGACAAAAAGTAAGGTGGTAAAGGCCAGCACAAAAAGCAGGCAGCTTTGGAGTGTTGGCATTTATTTGGGGTGATCAGTTTTGTACTGAATATTTACGTTTTATTACATTTTCTTTCCTGAATGAGATTGAAAAAAATACTATATTGTTATTCATTTTAAAATCAAAGCAAAGTGACTGTGATAGGAAGACTATCTTGGCCATAGCTCAGAGGTTTTCCTGAAACAAACACAACAATTTATAGTTTCAAAAAGACTAATTAGAAAGGTAGCATTTGTGAATCATTAATCTTTATTAGCCATCCATATTTTCCACAATATTTTTGGTATATATACGTATCATGGAGATAGGCTAACCAGTATGGAAGTCATTATTTCTTGGGCTGTATAAATATTAGATTTTGCATGTAGTTATTACTATGAATTAAGGAAGGCTGGCTTCATGGAAGGAGTGAGAAGATGGCTAATTTGTAGGTACTATTTTGTTTGCAGGGGATTTCCCTGGTTGTTTTTGTGGCTGGCAGACTTGATAGCTTTGTGAAGCTACTAAAAGTCACTGACCTTTCTTACTCCTTTCCCAAAAAACACATTCCAGGGCCTACTGAGAATATTCTCTGGTAAGAACACTACAGGTTATTTAATGTTGCAGGAATATACAGCCTTGGTGGGGAAAAAAATCACTCTCATGAATTTAAGATGGTATTGCAGCAACAGGAATGCAATGGATATAATATTAAATTGTAATAAACATTTCATACAGTGTCTCACAAAATGATTACTGGAAACAAATTCAAATTGACTTATATATAAGCATTATAAAACAATTAAAATGTTAAGAAATGGATAACAATAAACAACAATGTATCATGTTGAGAAGAATCTATTGGATTGTTGTATGCAGCAGTCTTAGGCCTGGTTTTATTTAACCTCTTTATCAGCAGTCCGGAAGAGGGGATAAGATGCAAATTAGTTAAATCTGCAGCTGTTGCAGACACCAGAGGGTGCAGCAACACAACACAACACAAAGGGATCCTGAGAGATTAGAAAAGTGGGATGGAAATAAAGTGAAATACAACCTTGAAAAAACACAAGCTAACAACCTTTGAGGGAAATCTAATTCAAAGGGAGGGAGCTACTTAGAAAGCAGTAATGTCAAAAACAAACCAAAGGGTGATACTAATAGCAAATTGCAAATCAATTTGTAATGAGATAGAGCAATAAAAGACACAATGCCATTTTGGATAAGATGAAAGAGAGACTGTTTTCGGTACAGTGTTTGTCAGGACACAGAGAGCCTAGTGGAAGACAGCTGGGAAGGCTTGTAAGCAAAACCAAAGCAATACAGATAGGAGGAAAACAGTGGAAGGAGTTTTGGTTTTTTTTATTTTATTTTACATATGGACATAACAGTTATTACTAGGGATGCCTGAGAACATCATGTCCTTTCACAGTAACTTGCCATGTGAGGAATTTGTTGTCAAAAAATGCTGTTTCATCAAAGCCAAAATGTTTTGCAAAGACATGTCAGTTTTGATGAAGTTTGTGTTAAAAAGGTTGCTGAGCTCCAGGGTGGATTGTCCAGTCACTTCCAGAGAAAAAGAGAGAGACTCTGATGGAAAACTTGACCTTTTCAACCTGAAAACTGTTGTTTCAATGCCGGTTTATTTCATGAAAACATTTATAAGGTTTTGATTTTATTCCAAAGGGAAACAAAATAAAAAATTTTGGTGGTGACTGGAGGACAACAATTCCATTTTGTGGTAATCTTTGAGGTTTCAACATTTGTTTTCTTTCTGCACCGTAATTGGCTGAAGTTGAACCTGGGCAAGAATGAGATGATGCTCAAGAGGGAAACACTTGGAAGATCTAACTCCCACTACCACCTTGCCCTTCATTGAAGGAGTCTGTCCTTAGATTATCAAATCTTTCCACGATTTAGGGAGGCTCCTATCCCATTGTAAAATGTTGCAGTTGCAATCAGTCCTCCTGCAAGTTTAGCAAAGAGGAGACTGCTGAGTAGAGTGTTCTCCATAAAGAGTTGTTGTTTTTTGCACGGGCTTGCTTTAAGCCATGAGGATACATTTTCAGACTCCTAACTATATACATGAAATTATAATCTATAACCTTACTACAACATTACTGTAACAATTACTATAACAATGATGCTCAGTGCATTACGAGCCTTCCGAAGACACCCAACATGACAAACTTTGCATTGGATACCAAACAATCATTTTATAAAGATGAACATGGGTGTGTAGGGTGTTCCCCTGAGGTACAGAGCATCACAGTAAGTTTATGCATTTTTTTTAAAAATCCACCATTGGCCAGACACAAGATCCTGGATTAGATGGACCTTTGGTTTATACTGCTACAATTGTTAATTGTTCCTTTGAGGTGGGATACATCTTTGAGTTTTGCAGGAAAATTAGCGTAGCTACAAGAAAGTTGCACTATTACATAAACTAGGTGTCACAGGGTGGCTGGCCCCTGTAAATGAAGTAGGTCCAGTTCCCTTGTGCCAGAACAAGTATTCCCTGTTTGGCCAGTTGAGAGGGTGGGGCAGATGCTGTGGGCTATGAAGGATGAGGAAGAGAAGCAACGAGAGGATGTCCCAGTGACTCTGAGCAGACTGGCTCGGTCAGGGGCAGGTGAGAGTTGCCAGAGAGCAGGGGACTGGAGGAGTCCCAGAAAGAAACAGAAGGTGGTTCCTGCGAGAAGGCTGAAGGCAGCAAGAGGGGTTTGCTGGCTGGCGTCCCCAAACCAGAGAGCCAGGGCTGGGGAACTGAAGGCAGGAAGAGCGAAGGGAACGGCCTGCTGGCTCTAAGCCAGAGCCAAGGGCAAGAGAGTTCTGAAGGCAGGGGAGCAGCAGAGGCGCTTACACGCTGACATTGCCAGATTTGGAGAGCAGGATCCATAGGAACGGTAAGAGGACCTGGGGGAGTAATGGATGCTCCCCAGGCAAGTTCCCGCTGGAAAGAGCAGGGTTGCCCTCCAGCTGGATGGCTGGGGTGGTTGTCATGGGACAAGGACAGGAGAGGACTGCACTGAAGAGCCAGGGTGTGGTGAGAGATGCCAAGGCGGTGTGTTGCATGTATTGTTTGGCTTATGCTGGAGGAATTCTGGACTATGGGACTTTCGTTATGACTTGTGTGCACAGGACTCTTGTAATAAATGAACCCAACAAGGACTATATTTATACTTGGGAAGATGCTTTGGACTATTTTTGGGGAATCTGAAGGAGGGAAAATGAGGCAGGCGTACTTATGCCGCAGCCTGAAGCAGGAGGGCGTTCCAGGAGAGGTGCCCAGTGACACTAGACAACGCTTTTCGTCCAAAGAAGCTGCATTTGAAACATGTTGACAATTTCTTTTAGCCTCTCAGGAAAGGCTAATGCCAAGCATTATGGCTATTAATAAATAATTTTTACAGCAGTGAAGACAAACTTGACTGTGAGCCTAAACGATTTTGGAATGGTGGGGCTACATTTCACAAGTGTAAATCTTGTACCCGTCTTCCCTAAGAAAGTGTAAAACTGTTCTGTTTCAAGTACCTTACATTTTCCAGGCCTACAAGCATGAAACACACATGCATGCCGTGCTTGAAAAGAAAACCAAGACAGAAGCAGACAGCATTCTCTTTATTCTAATTATTGATTTTGTTCTGTGCTTCCTTCTCCACCTGAGGCACTTCTGTGTGAGTTATCCCCTCTGAATTAACTCAAGTCTCATGAGTTCCCTATAATACTTCTGCTGACTAACAATACACTTAAAATATTCTTGTTTTGGTATTCTTCTTACTCTTTTATTGCATTTGAACTGCAGAAAGGGAGAACTCAGACGTGTCTCCTGTGCAGAAAACTGTGATGCCTGATTTCTTATATAGCACCAGGGTCTTCCAGTCTGGATAAAGAACAACAATTCTAGAACTAAAGATGCCTTGGATGCAAGCTATGTAAACATATGTGTAAGCCATGCCTGCTCAGTATGGCACTCTGCCCCTGTCTAGTAGTGGCTAGGCCAGATAGAACAATCACTGAGACTGTTACAGCCCTAGCTAAGAGAAATGTATCTTCTAGCTCTGCCAGTAGGGGCTTATGCATTAAGATCAAGAGGTCCTAGGTTTGAACCCTACTGCCAACAACCCACCCAAGGGTGTTAGCATTACATGTACACTGCTATAGTCATTCTAGTTTTACTTTACCATGTAGGGCCATGACTACTGATGCCAAAGGCTTTCCAAAGAAAGGCCAGGCCCACTAATGAAAATCATGTGCCAGAATGTGCAAACTTTTTACCTCTTTCCATTTCTTTATATATAACCATATGATCAAGTCAGACTGGCATCGGAAATATAACTTTAAATGTTACTCCAGCTGCGTATTTAATTTCACTTCTCAACATCAGTACCAAAATGCCCAAAGGCATGGATTTTCAAAGGCATTTTATTCGTAACTTCACTTGTGATTTTGCCAAAAACAGAGCCCCAGAGAGAATAGCAGAAGCTGGACCTGCTTCAGGATAGGACTCTTGGCTGCTTTGAAAGGTTGATGCCATGTTATACAATACCAGAGGATGTTGAAGAGACTGACTGCACAAAGGGCAAATTGATGTAACAAAACCAGGCAAACCATCAAACTTAGACACAAACAAAAAGAGCACCAAAGAGCTTAAGGTAAAGTCTCACCAGATATTACAACCCCAACCAGGGCTCTAAAAGGAAATTATTCCATGCATCTGCTTTGGAAAATACCATTACAAATAATGCCTTGCTTAGCTAATATAAGGGCTATCGGTGTCAGCCTCCCGTGCACACCCATTCTTAGATTATATTAAACCCATGGCACAAAAAGAGAAAATTGTAGTCATGATAGAACCATAGAAATGTAGCACAGCCACAGTAGGGATTGCCTGAACTGCGGGTGCAGAGGTTGTGTTCCAGGTGCTTTCTCCTGGGATCAAACAGAGAGAGAGAGAAAGAGAGAGCATGGAGCCATAAGTCTGCCCTTCCCCCACATGCCAAACAGCAGAGCTTGCAGGTTACAAGGGAGAGTAATGGGAGGGTTTTCTATTGCACCCCACAAAGCGGTGTTGCCTACTACTGTCCCCTTCCAGCAGCTAGGGGACCCCGAATGAAACTATGCATCTCTGAGGCACAATGCCTCCTGGTGCTTATGCACCACCCCTACCAAGAGTAGAGTGTTAAAGAATGATGAAGCAGCCCTTTGTCTGTAAGATATTAGAAGTGGAAGCCGTGTCCCCCATTCGTCTGTAAAACACCATAACCATTTATCTTAACTAAAAATAATCTGTTCTTATTTTAAGACAGTGGTTTTCAACCTGTGGTCTGCGGACTCGGGGGGTTCACAGACTATATCTAAGATTTCCAAAAGGGGTCTGTATCCCCATTTGGAATGTTTTAGCGGTCCACAAATGAAAAAAGGTTGAAAACCACTGCTCTAAGAAATTGCATGTAATGTGCAAAGCATTCTCTGCATCATGCTACCAGAGTTATTCCTTTAGCTAAACCGTCTCAACCCTGGAGACATAGGTTCTAATCCCACCACAAATGTCACCCTATAAATTGATTCATTGCTATGTATGTTTGTAAGTATGTGGTGCCCTGTACTGATTTACAGCATGTGCACAATTATACCAGTTCTCTTCCCTACTTAAAAATGAGTGATGTCTGATACAGCAAGGAACAAAGCAGGGGCAGCTCTAGGTATTTTGCCGCCCCAAGCACGGCAAGCAGGCTGCCTTCAGCGGCTTGCCTGCGGGAGGTCCTCGGTCCCGCAGATTCGGCGGCATGCCTGCGGGAGGTCCGGACCAGCAAATCCTTCGCAGGCATGCCACCGAAGGCAGCCTGCCTGCCGCCCTCGCGGCGACCAGCAGAGCGCCCCCCGTGGCTTGCCGCCCCAGGCATGTGCTTGGCGTGCTGGTGCCTGGAGCTGCCCCTGGAACAAGGTGCAAGAGAGACATAGTAAAGAGCTTTGTCAGTACGAAATTTAATAATATATATATATAAACCACACTGTTTCTCAGCTGCAGCTCTACAGAATATATCTGGAAATTTGCACTCGCTTACACAATGAGTAAGACACCTAAAATTGTGCAGAATTTGTCACTTAATTCCTTTGCAAACATAACTCTTATTAAAGCATGCTGGCTAGCAAACCAAGCCATCTAGTGCTGTGATGAACAACTAGACCTACACATACAATTGTATTAGAGTTGTCAAAGAAATTTATTTCTTATTAGAAAAAGGCCAGTTTGATCTACAAGCTCCATTCTCTCTCTCTTCTTGTTCTGGACTCCATATGTTGAGATAATTAGTTACCATATTCATCTGTACGCTATAAATATACAGCTGGAGTAATCAATCTAATTTTCAGAGGGGTAGCCGTGTTAGTCTGGTTCTGTAAAAGCAGCAAAGAATCCTGTGGCACCTTATAGACTAACAGACGTTTTGCAGCACGAGCTTTCGTGGTCACCCATAGACATAGACAACCTTATTTCCTACCTGAATGCTTGACTTTGCAACTTCAGTGGTCTCTTTGGTTCATATTTTTATATGGAATTAATATATATATAAAATTAGATTGTAAAAGCAGCAAAGAATCCTGTGGCACCTTATAGACTAACAGACGTTTTGCAGCATGAGCTTTCCCACAAAACGTCTGTTAGTCTATAAGGTGCCACAGGATTCTTTGCTGCTTTTACAATCTAATTTTATATATATATTAATTCCATATAAAAATATGAACCAAAGAGACCACTGAAGTTGCAAAGTCAAGCATTCAGGTAGGAAATAAGGTTGTCTATGCAAACTTAATTTGGCCCTCTTGCACCTATGCATTAGAACAGCTTTTAATTACTTGATCAAATGATATTAATTCTAGTCCACTATGATTGTCAGTGTTTTGTAAATGGTGATATGCAGGAGTATCTCCATTTTACATGCAACATAACCAAGCACACACACTTGGAACAATCATTCTGAAAGGCAGTGGAGTTAAGTGGCTAAAACTGGGGTCTGTCATATTATAGACCTGAGTTCCATTCCCTGTTCTGCCAACAAGTAACCTGGTACAATCTCTTAGATCCTTGGCTATCTCATCTGCAAAAGGTGGAGTAGGGGAAAGGATACTTGCCTCCCTCCTACATTAGGATTATAGGGCCTTGCTTTATAATAAGCTTTTTGAAGTGCACAGAATTAATACCAATCAGTGGAAGAAGTGTTACTATAAATCATTGCATCTGGAATTGCAAGCCTTTCTTTTTGCACCTTTCTGTGCTTGAATAAAAATGCTTACAAAATTAAACCCATTGAAAATGTTTGCTATTTCATTCCATAAAAACCTTTGTGGGTATTTTTGGATTTTTTTCTCTTTTCTGTTCTTTTAAAGAAAAAAAATGTGGGGGAGAGGAGTTTCAGCTTGGGGAAAAAATCACCCTGGGTTGACTTGCTGGTAAAGAGATGGGGCCACTGTGCAAAACCATAAAATATATTTTATTTAAAACAGAAGAGAATGTTGGGATCACTCGAATTTTTATGATGCTCCAGGCTCTGAAATTTGTTGTTTAAAAGTGATGCATGACACCAGATCAGCTCCAACAGGCATGTGTGAAACCCACGGAAATCAAGCAGCTGTGCCTGTATGAAATACGCATTTGTCTAGTTTCCATTTCTATGATGATGCTCAATCAGCAATATAAGGAAAAAAAAACAGTTATTACAATCGAGTGCAATTTAGGCTTTGCTCCAAGCAGCCTGGATTAAACAAGCTGAGTGGGTACTATGGCTGCTTATCCTTATCTCCTAGGAAACAGAAGGAAAGGACTCGGAAAGGTTCCTTCCATTCATCTGCCAATTCTAATTAATCAAAAAACCTTGTTTGATCATGTAATTTTTTCTTATTCCTTCCATCCACACACAAACCATAAGGGCACAGTTGCCAGAGTTCAAGTGAACTTCACTGATATTTAGCATCTCTGAGCAGACCTGCTCTACAGACAGCGCTGGGAGAAGTGACCACGTACTGTACAACTTTGCTTTTGCAATTTTGTCTGTACATCACGTAGCATCTTTTACCTCTGCTATAATACTTTCATTTGTTAAAAAAAATCTAACTGTGAATTCACCCTTTGCAATCATTGCCAGATGGCCGGCTCTGGGAAGTGAAGATGTCCATTTATCCGCAGGGCAAGGCCAAAGCAGACAGCACAAGAGCAAGCTTTCTACACAGGCCCATCACTGATTGCTACCTCAACTACAACATGGAGAGAATCAAGCCTGGAGGTCAGACCATATTTTCGTCTCTCTCCCCATTCAATCTTTGGCCTCTCTTTTGAGAGCGTCAATGAGGCTGACTGTAAAAGGATATTTTTCATGATGTGGACTGCTACCTCTCCCCACTCTTGAGACCATTTTATAGCTGGGAAAAATATGAGCTGATGACCTAGAAGTCAAAAAGTTCGATACCCCATTACCAACACATTCAACCACCAAGTCCTTCTGTGATCATGTAATTTAAAAAGTGACTTTAAATTTATTTGACTTCATTTCCAAACCATGAGAGACTCAACTTCAGAAAAGATGCAAATTGATTCTATTCAGTGGTCTAATTCCCACTTGCACACAGCTATCAGTTTTTCAATTAAATAATCCCCAATAAATAAGGCCTGGGGAAGGAGGGATGATGACATTTTGAGTCACCTATCACCAACAGCAACTAAGATTCTCACACACTTTAATTACAATGCATTCAGAGAAAGAAGATATGCACTAAGAAAAATTGCTTCAATTTCATCTAGTCATTTAAAATCCATTTAAGCCATTATACTCTAAGCTATGCTAACAGAAACTGCCATTAATTTTTGTAAAGCAGGTCACAGACTTAAATAAATCATATTGCTTAACTCTAATGTATGTACATATCACTGATACCACAGAAATACACAAACACCACTGAACTATGTACCTAGGGATACAGTAATCATTTATCCCATTGCCAATTAAATCCCCTGTACAACAGTGGTATCACATCTATAATTCATAAACAAGACCATAGCAAACTGCATTTTAATAACACCGTCAGTTCCACGATAATATAAAAAATGAATGACACCCAGGAGGACTGCAAAGATTTTCTACACAGATACAGATGAGCATTCTCATTAACGCACATTGGTGGTTTCAGTGAAAGGTTTTATGTAGACAAGAGTAAATATTCACCATCTAGTGATTTCAGTGACATTCCAGACAATTTGGCTCACCTGGAATTCCTCCTAGGAGTTCCCAGGCTGTGCACACCAGTGTTACTGCTGGCTCAGTCTTGAATAGGGTGCAACACACTACCTGACCCACAACCGGCCAGCATTGTTGACTAACACATAGGTGGGGTCAGAGCTCCACCCCCCCTCTCTGTCAGGCACATAGCTCCTGTGAGGGTGCTAGGGGGGAAACAGGAACTGTACTTGCTCTCAAGAATCTGTCCCAACCCTGTGATGGGGATGCTCCTTGTTGCATTGATGGCCTTCCATGAACTTGTGTAGGACATGGCCTGTCCAGCCTTTAGTGTTTTGGAAACATCCAATGGGATTTTGGCAATTGTCACTGCATGAGGAAAGTTCCAGGTATAGTATATTTCAGAACAGATAGACAGATATCATTTTCAGTGGTTACTGCTTGGTATTTTCAGTACACCAAAATAAGACAGTAGGAAGTTTAAAAGGAATAGATGTGTTGTTCCACTTATATTGATGACGTCCAGGTCTGGGGCAACATGAGAAACATGATATTATGAAAAGTTCTGATTGTGGTAAGGAACATGAGTTTGAAATATAAAAATAGCACTAGTGAGTCCACCCCAGCCTCATGGATGGACTTAGAGAAGTGAGATCTGTCAGGCTGCTGAAACACAGGTGTAAATGGTATGTTGTGATGCTGGTGAGTACATCAGGAAATTTTCTGCAGGTGAGAATGGGAAAGACAAGGCCACAGACATGAGCAAGTGCAGCTGCTGTGAGATGCATTGGTGCAAGGGTATACTGTTCTCTTTCTACATGAACGAAGCACATTTTTAAATTCAAAGTTGGAGGATCATTACTTTCAAACACATAGAATGTTTACATGGATTTTATGTAGCACAGCCTCCTAATTCCAGACATTACACTTGACAAATCAATTTCTATTTTGTACACAATAAAAATTGCAGAACTGTGTTTTAAACACCAAATCTTCATGATCATATGGGCATCGATAATGGGATTAGACCAAGTCTGGAATGCAATAATAGTTAAATAAATAGGCAGATCTGTTGATAATTTGATCCTGACAAATGGTAAACCCACACCCATATTTAATTATGTTACTATAAAGGGATACTTAAATGGTTTAGGTCCCATATTTGATATAAATTAACAGTGATGTAATCAGGTGGTAAATATTATCTAGATTATAAGTATCTTTTCTGTTTTTTTTTTTAAATCCAACATTTGACCAACAGTAGAACACAACAGCCAACATTTTGGTAAGGCAAATAAAACATCTGGACAACATTTTCTTAAATCCATATTTAGGCTCCTAAATAAAAATGGTTTGATTTTAAGAAGTGCTTAACTCCCACAGCTCAAGTCAATGGGATCTGCATGTGCTTAGAACCTCTGAAAATCCAGTTATTTAAACAGCTAAATAAAAAGCATGTATTTAGGCATGCATGTATTAGGCATGCATGTTTGAAAATTTTGGCCTACAAGTACACATTGCTTGTTCTGGCTTTTTGCAGCAGTTAAACTAACAAACACTAGTCCCAGAGCTGTGATTATTTTTCTCAGTAAGGCTGACACAACAGCAAGCAAAAACAAATATGTTGATATAATCTCCTTTAGAAGACTAGCGAAGAGAGAGGTCACTTTTCACTAAAACAAAATATGCAGGGCAAGAATTATTATTTTCAAACTTCTAGGAAGGTATCATAAGCAATGCAAAAGCAAGGAGGAAAAAAAATCCTGCAGTAGATCTGGGCACTTAAAAAAGATTAAAGAGAAATAAACATAGAAGCCAATCTAGATGGCAAAGCCTAATGAGGAGGGACTCACTCAGAGATAAACAAGACCCAGTCTTTTCGTTTTGTAGTACAAAGGAAGACCCATACATTATTTGAATTTAAAAAGCCTCTGAAATGAATTAAATTGACTTTAAAAGGCTTGATTTTGCTCTTGGGTATATGTAAAGGCAGTAGTTGATTTTAAAAGATGCACAGGGATCCTTGCTAGAATACTGGAAAGGGAATCGAAAAAATTAGATGTCTTCCATTTCTCAAGGGACACATCTTCCAGAATTTGAGTAGATTTGGCCTGCACTACAAAGTCTGGGTTAGTATTTGGATCTGAACCTACTTAGAGCTGACAGACTTTTGGACACTTTCAACTTTTGGAGTTGAGCTTACAGGATAGAACTCCAGTCAAAAGTTTTAATATCATCACCTAGATTCCAGGGTGCAGACAAGTATATTCTCCATTTGTCACCATCTAGACTGGCCTCCAATGCTTGCATTGCTTCTGGAATAATGCGGGGAAAAGCTTTGGGAGGTTGTATGGTAAAAGACAAGAGATCTGTAAGGAGTATACTTAGGCACTGTATAAATAAGAACCAAGAAATCCGGTTGCAGGAAGCCAAGATTCTGAAATAGATTTAGCTGCACCAGAGAAGCTCCTGGCCAGTGTATGTGCTTTCTGTCTCATGTAAAGGATCCAGCCTAACTATTTAATTGTAATTAAGGTTTCTATTTATGATACACTGTTACAAATGGTATTATTTTTATGAGTATGATGCATGCCTCTGTGTGTGTTTATGATGGGTTACTTACTATGGACTTAGATCAAGAGGAACTGTTAGAGAAACTGAGCAGAAGATGTAAAACAATGGTCTAAATAAGGAACATCCCAGTAAAAATTCAAACACAACAGCCAGGTTCAAAGCTTTGAAGAGGCAACTCCTCTGCCAAATCCCGGAAACACAGCTGTTATGCCAAGGCTGAGAACAGAGAAATCAAAGGGAACACTACAACATTAGAAAACCTCAAAGACCTTAGAAAAAGGAGGGGGTCTGGGTGAGCTGCAAGGGACTTCCCAGGGTGTCAGTGAAAAAATGACAGGTTGGCAATCACAGAGACAGAGGAAGGTTAGCTGCAAGGGCAAAGAGGGACTCTCCTAACTAAACAAGGATCAACGATCAAGTCAGGCGAGAGTTATACATTTTGGCTTTGATATACTTTCTTGACCCAGCGTTCCTAAATACCATACTCCTGTTTTCTAATTAATAATGGCTTATTTTGAAAAGGTTGTCCTGTGTCACCGAAAACATCTGCTGGTTGCATACCTCACAAGAGGGGAAGTCTCCCACCGAGTTCCAAGCTACTTTGGATCTGCTGAAAAAGCCACAGTGAGACACAGCGGTGCTGAAGCCACAGACCCAGTCTCAAAGTAGCAGAATCATGGCCCTTCCTTGAGAGAGAGACACTTCCAGAATCACCAAGAGAGAGACACTTCCAGAATCACCAAGAGAGAGACACTTCCAGAAAAACTGTTTAAAGACCAGAAGCAGATCCTGCCCTGTTGATCTGTGACAATAATATTATAACAATATTCTCCCATTGTTGGATAAATATAGAGGTGAATGGAAAAAATAATCATGGTGAAATCAAAACATTTACTTATAAAGAAAGAAATATTTAACCCATGACAGCATTTAATATCTCATCAATTTTATTCTTATTATAATATAAAAGATACATTATATACATTCTGTCCTACGGTCTCACGGATTATAGTTCAGTAGTAACAACTGTTCAATGTCAGCATAAAAAGCTGCATCATTGGTTTGAGAAGAGGCTTATTTTTCATAAGAATCAAGCAGGAAAAACAGTTGAGAAAAATCTATGAGAGTGCAGACCTGTTGTTGCAGTTACTGTTTTAAGTCCCTTGAATTTTTGTTTAAATTTTGATTAAGCATCAGAAATCCTGAAACTTGACTGGCTGACACATTTCACCTGTCACAAGACCGTATAACGATAGCTTTTCACTCATGTGTGTAACATTAAATTTGAAGCTCATTTCCACAGGAGCAGCTGCAAAACTTGGAAATTCTCTCCTCTGGGAAGATGCACTATTGTTCCATGTTTAACAGGTGGAAGGATGCTCTTTTGGGTCAGAGCATAGGACAAGGACTCAGAAAATCTGGGCTTTTACCAGATCTGCCACACAGATGTCTTGTTTTAGATCTTGGACAAGTCATTTGGGACGCGTTTGCACAAGCTTCTGAGCACCCTCAAGTCCCAGGGCACTCGGCACCTCGTGAGATCAGAGCATTATTTACTCTGTATTTTAGTTCCCCATTGGTAAAATCGGCCTAATATTTGACTTGTAAAGTTTAATTCTTAGTCCAAAATTTTCAAAAGTAGTCACTGTCTTAGCTGTGCCCAACTTGAGATACCTTAGGCCTGATTTTCAAGAGTGCTGAGCATCCACAGCTTCTGCTAACTTCAGCTGCAGTTGTGAGTTTCCAGCACTTCTGAAAGTCAGGCCCCAGGCAGCCCAAGCAGTGCACCAAAAAAAGGGTCACCTAGAGTCAGTGATCACTGTCAAAAACATTGACCTTAGAGTTTGACACATTTATCTTTTAACTGAAGGCACAATATATAAGCACAAATTGTTACATTAAAACTTCATAAATGGATTAATTAGCAGGACATGTTTATGGTACTTTGCTACCAATTTTTTTAAGAGGCAATACAAGAGATAGTACTTCTAAACTGGTGACATCCCCACAGAAATAAAAAAAAGCAACTAACAACAATCTACACTCATCTACATCGCTGTGTTTTAGAGATGCATTCTATCTTACCTTGACATGGTGAATAAGATGTTCTACTTCATTCACTTTATACGTCTCTATTCCTAGCTCCTTAGACAACCGCAGGATGCGATTTTGTGTCGGCCCCACATATGCTCCTCCAAGGTCCACATACTGGACTTGCTTATTCTGGTTTCCCAAAAGACAAAAGAAGAAAGATAAGCCCTTTGCAATCAATCATGAGATAAACAATGTAACCCAAAGAAACTATTTATGTTAATTGAGTATTTGAGGCCAGATTCCCTGCTCCCCATCCCGGAGAAAACCTGCAAGAGGAAGCCACAGAAGCGAAAATTCTGCATTAGTTTTCTTTAGAGATATTTCTCCAGAGCATCTCTCCAAGGGCAGTTTTCACTACATACATAATCATCTTTTCCTTCCATGTGGAACAAGTGGGAAGGGAGGTGTGATAACCCTAGAACCTGCAAATATCCTGGAAAATGTTGTGTTGCCACAGACACGTCATACTTTTTCTCGCCCCTGGTTCAGCACCATCAAGGACTTCCCTATGTGCCACCGCCCTGGAATTCTACCCTCATGAGGGGTTCTTCAGTATGCAGGCGGCTCTGCTCAAAAAATCAGTGCAATAATTTAGATAATTACCCTTGCAGTGAAAGTTCTTCCTCCAACTCTGTCACGGGCTTCCAACACCACAACACTCAGCCCTGACTCAGTCAGCAACTTGGCTGCCGACAGACCTAAAGGACAAATGAGAAACAACACTGAACAACTCCATACAGTGGATTCTGTAGCCTGCGTGGCTTCTAGACAGTCAGTAGTCAGCGCTCCCAGATATTTAGTAAGAGGTGTCATGAATTTTGACTATAAAGAGCTTGTAAGGTGGGGCGGGGGCAGGAATCCCCAAAGGCAACTAAAGGTAAATATAAAACAAGATAGTGGTCACATTTTCACATGTGCCAAGCACCTTCAGCTCCCAGTGGCTTCAACCGGGGCAGAGTGAGCTTAGCCCCTCTGTAAGGCAGCCCTAGCTGGGTAACAATGAGAGAAAGTGTCATTTTGTTGTACACGGAACACACATACACGTGCAGTTCTCTGGGGGGGGAGGGGGAGGAAGTATTTTATTCTCTAATTCTGTTCTCTAATTTCTGCAAGTGTTGTCTTTTCTTTAACTTCCCCACCCCCCCCCCCCCAGGTAAAATGGATGGAGTCAAGTTTATATTAGGCCTCTCCTCGTTTTGAATGATTCAGTCAAGCCTGCTCTAAACTGCCTCCTTTCCAAGCTAAATCATTTTAGAGTCCATTAATGTTTAGAAGAAGTCAGAGGGCAGGTTCCCTGCCCTTAAGAGCTTATACTTTAACCAAAAACTAAACAGAACTAGTGAGTGTGGCAAATAGTAGGAGGGAAATGGAGGGTGAGTAACCAAGAGAACATGGTTCCCTTCCTTGCCTCTCTGCATTATATACAACCACTTCATTCTCTTCCTTCCTGCCTGGACACCAGCAGGGACAGCATTGAGAGCACAGGAGAGACTAGCCTGGTCTACACTACGCGTTTAAACCAGTTTTAGGAGCGTAAAACCGATTTAACGCCACACCCGTCCACACTAAGAGGCCCTTTATATCGGTATAAAGGGCTCTTTAAACCGGTTTCTGTACTCCTCCCTAACGAGAGGAGTAGCACTAATATCGGTATTACCATATCGGATTGGGGTTAGTGTGGCCGCAGATCGACGGTATTGGCCTCCGGGCGGTATCCCAAAGTGCACCACTGACCGCTCTGGACAGCAATCTGAACTCGGATGCAGTGGCCAGGTAGACAGGAAAAGCCCCGCGAACTTTTGAATATTTCCTGTTTGCCCAGCGTGGAGCTCCGATCAGCACGTGTGGTGATGCAGTTAAAAATCAAAATAAAGAAAGAGCTCCCGCATGGACGATGCGGACGTGATCGCTGTAAGGGCAGGCAAATCTGTTCTATCAGCGCTCCATTACAGAAGACGAAATTCAAAATCATTTTTTAAATATCTCCAGACAGATGCCATAGCAGGGACTCAGCGCACTGCTGCGTGACAAGCGTAATGGAAAGCCAAAGAATCAAATGGACGCTCATGGACTGGAGGACTCAAGCTATCCCACAGTTCCTGCAGTCTCTGAAAAGCATTTGCATTCTTGGCTGAGCTCCAAATGCTTCTAGGGTCAAAAACAGTGTCCGCGGTGGGTCAGGGCATAGCTAGGCAATTTACGCACCCCCCCCCACCCACCCCCAGAAGTGAAAGGGAAAACAATCCTCTCTTGACTCTTTTACATGTCACCCTATCTTTACTGAATGCTGCAGATAGACGCTATGGTGCAGCACTCAACACCAACATCCTTGCTCCCCCCACGCTATGGATGGCTGATGGTACAATACGACTGGTATCCGTACTCATCATCAGCCTATTGGCACATGGGGCAGTGCAAAAGGACTGGTAACCATGCTGACTAGCATCTGTTAGGTCGATCAAGGGCGCCTGGCCCTAATTTTTCCTGGTAGATGGTACAGTATGGCTGATAACCATCGTCATCATAGCAACAGGGGGCTGAGCTCCATCAGCCCCCACCCTTCATGTGTAAAGAAAAGATTCAATTGCCCCTGAACTAGCAGAGGGATGCTGGGCTCCTCTCCTACACACTCCTTACTGTCCTGTCTGGACTATCATAGCAGCTGGAGGCTGCCTTCCACTCATATCTCACTAACAAGTCACTGTGTCTTATTCCTGCATTCTTTATTACTTCATCACACAAGTGGGGGGACAATGCTATGGTAGCCCAGGAAGGCTGAGGGAAGAACGGAATCAACAGGTGGGGTTGTTGCAGGAGCACCCCCTGTGAATAACATACAGCTCAGAATTTCTGCAGGATCTGACACAGAGCAGCTGTGCTCTCTGGTTCTCTGATACAGTTGTTCTCTAGTACACTTGCCCATATTCTAGGCAGGACTGATTCTATTTTTAGATACCAAAAAGGAGGGATTGACTCAGGGAGTCATTCCCAATTTTTGCTTTTGCGCCTCTGGCTAAGAGCAGCCAGGGGCACTTATGACAGCAGCAAATGGCACAGTGCAAAAGGACTGGTAGCCACGATCATCTTATTACCAATTTATGGTATGGTAGATGGTACAATATGGCTGATAACCATCTCTGCTATCATGCAAAAGCAAAAGCATGCTGCTGTGTAGCGCTGCTGAATCGCCTCTGTGAGCGGCATCTAGTACACATACGGTGACAGTCACAAAAGGCGAAACAGGCTCCATGATTGCCATGCTATGGCATCTTCCAGGGCAATCCAGGGAAAAAAGGCATGAAATGCTTGTCTGCCGTTGCTTTCCCAGTGGAAGGAGTGACTGACGACATTTACCCAGAACCACCCGCGACAATGATTTTTGCCGCATCAGGCACTGGGATCTCAACCCGGAAATTCAAAGGGGCGGGGGAGGCTGCGGGAACTATGGGATAGCTACGGAATAGCTACCCACAGTGCAATGCTCCAGAAATCGACGCTAGCCTCGGACCGTGGACGCACACCACCGATTTAATGTGTTTAGTGTGGCCGCGCACACTCAATTTTATACAATCTGTTTTGTTAAACCGGTTTATGTAAATTCGGAATAATCCCGTAGTGTAGACGTACCCACTGTCTCCTTGTACTCAGATTTGGTGCCCTGCAGCCAGGAGGAGAAACTGCAGGGAAAGCCAGATTCAGTCTCCACAGCCCTGGGTTGCAGCATGCCCAGTCTCCCTGTGGCAATGGCATATGCACAGTCCGGCTGGCATACAGGAGTAGCTGTGAGGGAGGGGGAAGCATGCTCAGTGCAAACAGAATCTTCAGAGAATTTAGTTGCCAAACTTTAACAAGTCTCTGCTCACCACGTACAAACAGATTTTTCAGAGGCTCGTCACTTGGCCATATATGGGTAAATTTTCATGGGAGCAGCAAAAGGCACATCCCTAACAGGGTAACTCCCCTGCCAATAAGAAGTGTCAAGCAACTTTAAGTATAGGTGATGTTGGTAGCTGAAGCTGATGACAATTCATTCTCTCTTATTATCAGCTGGTAATTTCCCATAGGTGCCGTTACAGCTTTCAGCGTTAACTGCACCTTTGACTCCCACCCATCTGGTATTTCTTGAGGGCACTGATTTAAAATTTCAGGGTCCAAGCCATCGCTTCTCTCAGATGGACACCTGCATCTCTCTCCCTCAAGACCAGGGGTTTAGGCTTGCAGTCCCTCTTCAACTCATTGTGAATTCCCCAGAGGGCCTGACAGAGAACCAGCACATGTGGTTAACCTATCTCCAGGGATTCAACAGTGAATACCTTTACACAGTAACATCAAAAGAGTGTTACTGGAACTCTGGAGACCTGGGTCCTACTCGCAGCTCAGCCATTGGCCTGTGGTGTAACCTTGGGCAAGTCACTTGCCCTTTGTGTCTCAGTTTCCTCATCTGTAAAATGGCAATAATAATACTGAGTTCCTCTGTGAAGCACTTTGAGACCTACTGATGAAAAGTGTGATGGAAGATCTCAGAATTATTGTTACACAACAGTGTTTACTTCCAGCCACAGTGGAGTAGCTTCTGAAGCAGGGGTGAGCAAACTACAGCCTGGGGGCTGCATCTGACCCTTCAGACATTTTAGTCCTGCCCTTGGGCATCCATTGGGGAGCAGGGTCCGGGGCTTGCCCTGCTCCTTGCGTACCATGGCTCAGTGCAGCTCCTGGAAGCAGCGGCATGTCCTACCTACAGCTCCTACATGTAGAGGCAGCCAAGGGGCTCTGCACACTACCCCCGCCTCAAGTACCGCCCCCACAGCGCCCACTGGCCAGGAACCACGGCCAATGGGAGCTGCAGGGGCATAGCCTGTGGACAGGGCAGCATGCAGATTTGCCTGGCCATGCCTCCATGTAGGAGCTGGAGGGGGGACATGCCGCTGCTTCTGCCCTGCCCGGAGCCTGCAACCCACTCTCCTCCCACGCCCCAACCCCCTGCGCCAGCCCTGATCCCCCTCTTGCCTGCCGAACTCCTTGGTCCCAGCCCGGAGCACCCTCCTACACCCCAAAACCCCTTCCCAGAGCCTGCACCCCCAGCCAGAACCCTCACTCCCCCTCTCACCCCAACACCGTGCCCCAACCCATAGCTCCTTCCCACACACTGAACTCCTCATTTCTGAACCCACCACAAAGCCCTCACCCCCTCCCGCATCCCAACACCCAATTTCATGAGCATTCATGGCCCGCCATACAATTTCCATTCCCAGATGTGGCCCTCGGGCCAAAAAGTTTGCTCACCCTGTTCTGAAGGTTACCTCAACTTTTCACTTCAGCATACCAATAAGTACAGCAAGCTTTCAAACAACCCTGATACAATGCGCTCTTCGTACCCCATAACAGAGCAAATGAGAGTCTGTGAAATGCCGTTAAACCTGACCTTTCCCATAAAAGGAGCAGACTATAAGGCAGGAACAGCATATTTTGAGAGTAAAAAATATTCAGTATGTTCAAATGCTTGCCAGAGCATCAAACACTTTCCATTCAGAGATTGTTTTACTGTCTAAAGAATTGGAGCTCTGAAAAATGCAGTGTCCATCATAACAGACCATTATTAAATTTGCCAAAGCAAGAGTCAATGATATTATTAATCATTTATATTACAATAGCACCCAAAAGCGCCAATTAGGAATGGGGCTTAATCCACTTATCATGCTGATGTACTGTCAGTATTGTCTGTTGTTGCCTTCTTCTCTCTCCCCATCTACTTGTTGCATCCACCCTGTTGTCTCTCATCTCATAAATAGATTCTAAGCAATCTGGGGCAGGAATCATCTTTTTGTCCTGTGTTTGTACCACACATAGCACAACATGACCCAAACCCATGATGGGGGCCTCTAGATGCCCCTATAATAATTAATAATTATACCCAGCTCTTATAGATCACTTTTCATTAACAGATTTCAAAGCACTTTACAAAAGGTGGTAAATATAATTACCCAGATTTTATTAATAATGATAATGCTGAATGAAGAGGCAATTCCGTGCCCAGAGAACTTAGAACCAAAGGATTGGGGACAATGATATAAATTAACATAGTGATGACTGGCACCATTTTGTTAGCTACATTTTGCAGGGGATGGGAGAAAGCTGTTTAAAAATGTAGTAAGAGTTGCAATGGGAAAAGCATACAAATGGTAACCCTGGACCAAATTCAGAATTATACCTTTTGTGGGGACTCAGAGGTTATTTTTTAAACTCCTATGAACAGAATAAGCAAGTATTGACCCCATAAAGCAAAGTCCAGGAAAAAAAGCTCTTACGTGGTGTGAAATCTTGTCAGCTGTTCAGAACTGTACACATTTCAGCACAGCTGCTGGTTTGCCTGTCAATTTTTCTTGAATTGCAAACAGAATGCAATCCCTCTAACGTTGCCTAAGATTTTAGAGTTTAGGCAAACAGATCAACATAAAGGAATGTGTCCACAAATATGATTACTGCCCTTATCATTCAGATTTCTTCTGCAGGATATTTTTTATCAAAATGGTATTCTTTCCAGAGAGATTTCTACACACACTCATTGCTATGTAAGGAACAGTGCAGATTTCACCTATGGAAAAAAGAAGCACCAGCTATCTTTTGTCACCAGTTCAGAGGACAATAATTTAGTACAGCTTCCATTACAGACTTGCTTACTTCAAAAGAAAAGAGAGAGTTATATCTACATTCAATTCATATAATGAAAAAGACATGCTGATTGCTGTCATAGCAGTGCAGTAGCCTTAACTCTGATTCCTCCATGAGACTCAATACCTAGAAAATTAATACAAACAATACAGAAGCAAAGAGGACAGGTCTTACCTGAAGCCTCAGACTGAGGATACAGTTGTGCTTAGAACAGGTTAAACAAGGGAAAAGCAGCAAGCCTTCAGAAGTTACTATGGCAACCTGATATCAAAATGCATCCACTTGAAGATACTGGGATGAGATTGTCTTCTAAGGGCTTTAATACTGTGAGTTCAAGCTATGGAAATTGTTTCTCCATCAGACAGTAATTTGCATTCAAATGACTGTTTTACTGAAGCATCTTCAATCATAACAATTATTTCATATAAAATCCAAGCTTATTTCAGTTGTTGTTGTTTGTGTACCTGCTGAATATCCTGGAATAGAGCTTTAAATAACAGAACTTCCCCACCAACATCCTCCTCCCAGCTTCCTTAAAATAAGACAAAGAAGAATGATAAGTGAGACAACAAAAGCTGTGATCTTTTGTCAGTTGTTCAAAGCATAGAGATAGGCTCAGACTTTGTCCAAGTGCAGAATCCAAACTCAGATCTGATCCAAATTTTTCCACTGCCCCCCACTCTGTATTCTGAGATAAAAAGAAGCCCCAGAGCCAAGCTGAAATTTGGGGTGTTCTAAAGTGGATCCAAATTTTAGAGCTCAGACCCAACTCTATCCAGAGCCAGTATACATTTCATTAGGATTGTAAAACTCTTTCAATTTTAAACTTTAGTATTTCTATGACAAATGTATTGCAAAACACAGGATAAGTTGAACCTCCAGTACTTTCTGAATGATACTTACGGCATTTCCATATAGTTTCTGCATATTGAGAAAAGCCTATTGTTGTTCCTAGGGGTACGTCTACACTACAAGACTATTTTGATTCATCTTAATTCGAATTTCTGGAATCGACCTAATGAAGTCGAAGTTGTGTATCCACAATAAATACACTAATTCGACTGTGTGAGTCCACAGTAACGGACGAAGCGTCGACTTTGGAAGCGGTGCACTGTGGGAAGCTATCCCACAGTTCCCGCACTCCCCGCCGCCCATCGGAATGCTGGGATTTCCCACCAATGCATGCTGGGGGGGGGGGGAAACTGTGTCGAGGGTGGTTTTGGGTAACTGTCATCATTCAACCGTCACTCCCGCCGGCAGGAAATCAGTTCGCGCACTTTTCCTGCTATAAGTGACAGCGCGGACGCCACAGCACTCCACTGCGACCATGGAGCCCGCTGCGATCATCGCTGCACTTATGGCCGTTGTCAACTCCTCGCACCTTATCCAACACCTCTTCCACAGTGAGATGTTGAGAACTCGGTCGAGAAGGCAACGGCAGCATGGTGAGGACATGAAGTCTCAGAGTGGCACAGACCTCTCAGAAAGCACGGTACGCCGCGCCGTGGAGATCATGGTGGCAATGGGTCATGTTCATGCTATGGGACGTCGATTCTGGGCCCGGGAAACAAGCACGGACTGGAGGGACCGCATAGTGCTGCAGGTCTGGGATGAATCACAGTGGCTGCGAAACTTCAGGATGCGTAAGGGCACTTTCCTTGAACTGTGTGACTTGCTGTCCCCTGCTCTGACACGCAAGGACACCCGGATGTGAGCAGCCCTGACTGTGCAGAAGCGAGTGGCCATAGCGCTCTGGAAACTTGCAACGCCAGACAGCTACCGGTCAGTAGCGAACCACTTTGGTGTGGGCAAATCTACCGTGTGGCTTGCTGTGATGCAAGTAGCCAACGCAATCGTTGATCTCCTGCTCTCGAAGGTGGTGACCCTGGGAAACGTACAGGTTGTCATAGATGGCTTCGCCGCGATGGGATTCCCAAACTGCGGAGGGGCTATAGATGGGACTCACATTCCTATCCTGGGACCGGCCCACCAGGCCAGCCAGTATATAAACCGCAAGGGCTACTTTTCCATGGTGCTGCAAGCACTCGTGGACCATAGGGGACGGTTTACCAACATCAACGTCGGGTGGCCGGGCAAGGTTCATGACGCGCGTGTGTTCAAGAACTCTGGTCTGTTTAGACGCCTGCATGAAGGTAGTTTCTTCCCAGACTACAAAATAAATGTTGGGGATGTGCAGATGCCTACAGTGATCCTCGGGGACCCAGCCTACCCGCTAATGCCCTGGCTCATGAAGCCCTATACAGGCGCCTTGGACACTGACAAGGAACTCTTCAACTACCGGCTGAGCAAGTGCAGAATGGTGGTGGAGTGTGCTTTCGGACGTCTGAAGGGGAGATGGAGGAGCTTACTGACTCGCTCGGATCTCAGTGAAAACAATATCCCCATTGTCATTGCAGCTTGCTGTGTGCTCCACAATCTGTGTGAGAGCAAGGGGGAGACGTTTATGGCGGGATGGGAGCTTGAGGCACATCGTCTGGCTGCTGATTATGCTCAGCCAGACACCCGTGCGATTAGAAGAGCACAGCGGGAAGCCGTGTGCATCAGGGAGGCTTTGAAAGCCAGGTTCCTCAGTGAGCAGGGTAACCTGTGACTATTAACTTTGTGTATAGAGAAGCAGAACCTGCCCTGTTTCTTTACCCAGTTTCTGTTGACTCTCCTCTACAGTTTCATATCCCGTTCACCCCGTTTGCCCCCTTCCAACACACGTGTACAAATAAAATTAATAGAGCATTGTTCAGCAACAACCTTCTCTGGACTACTGACTTCGCGTGAAAGGGTTGACACAGGGACGGTGACTGTGGTGGGTTGGGTGTGCAGTGATGTAGAGACCGCTTCTAGACTATAGGACTGATAGGTTCCTGCTCGTACAGCGGTCTCTGTGGTGAGGACTGGTACAGGTGCGTGTGCAGGAATGGGTGAGGGGTGCAGGCTTTGCAACAGAGTTTGGGTGCAGGCTCTGGGCTGGGGGTTGGGGGCGTAGGAAGGTGAGTGGTGTGTGATAATGGGGAGGAGGTGTAGGGGGTTTCGGGCTGGGGGCTGATGGTTTGATGCATTGTAGAGGCTCAGGGCTACGATAGAAGGGCAGGGTGAGGGCAACCTGCCTTGCCACTTGTGGATGGCATGCTCAATGACCCTGGGGCAGCAGACAGCATTTCTGCGGGTAGCCTCTCTACTGTGAGACAGGGACGTGGCGCGGCGGGGGGGGGGGGGTGAGACGACACGCCGGGGGAGGGGTGGCAGGTGGGGGCTGGTACCTGCTCCAGGCAGGGAATTGACGGGGCTGGGGGAGACCCGCGTGGGACAGGGCACGATCCAGGCATGGCCGGTGGAGAGACCCACCTGCAAATATACCTGGCGCAGGGCCAGGGCAGGGCCAGGGCACCTTCCGCCTATGAGCAGAACATGAAAATCACCCCACAGACTGACCAGGGTGACTAGAGGCTGCACTCTGTGAGTGACCAGCTGTTGATCTTGCCCCCATATCTGTACCACTATTAACGGTGAAAGTCCTATGCAATTCCCAAACCATTCTCCCCCCTTCACGGAATGTATTCTGCAAAGAAACCTGACGGGAAAAGAAATTACCAAAAAATAAAAACTTTTTATAATGAACAGCACATTAAGGGAAGGACTTCTCAAAAGTAAGGTACTGAGAGCGTTTTGTAAGTTTAGCACTCTGCTGTGGTGCATTAACATTTTTCACGGCCCCTGGTGCCCCTTCCTCTTGTCATTTTGGGTGATGGTGGGATTGGACTTTGCGGCGGGGGGCGGCGGTCGCAAATGCAGTGAAGGGGAGCTCCGTCCTCCTTCCTGCGGTGCTGCAGAACATCGACCAGGCGCCTGGATCAGGTAGGGATACAGTTGCACCTGTGTGACGGGAAAAAGTGAGTGAATTTCATAGAGAGATATTTTTGGTCAAAAAATAAACAAAGTCTACTCAGTGTGTGTGAACAAGAGCAAGCACAGCACCTCTCTCATGAGCACTCACTCGGGGACAGTTCGATTTCTCTGGGTTCGCTTTCATTGCCTGTGGTATTGCACTGCAGACCAGAGAAGCGGGGCAGGAAAGAAGAATCCGTGGAGCGGCCAGGCATGGTAAGCCTAGTTTTTTTTGCAGCTTTAAGTTGCATCTACAGCACTGTCCTCCTGCTGCAGGCAAACAGGAAAGCAGAATCGGTGCCCCTGTTGCAGCCCCTCGCAGCCGTTCCCTGTTAGAGATCCCTGTATTCTCCCACTCTGCAGCCTCCTACACGGGCTGTACAGTGACGCTTCTTGTTATGCAAAGGAACAGTTAAGCACAACCATTACTAATGGTACACAAATTACTCTAATTACATGCAGGAGTCTGCGCGCGACATCACACTGAGGAGAGTGTCACGGAGAGAGAGAGCGCGCATGCTGGAGGAAAGCCAACACAACCCTGGGGCCTATGCTGCCATGCTCGTGAAGGCGCTGGTCCCCGAGTTCCAGCTGAGAGCGTTGCGTGGAAAAGTGTGCTTCCTCGGGGCACCCAATAAGCAAGCCCTGCCCAGGAACCTCATGCAGAGGCTTGGCGATTACCTCCTGGAGAGCTTCCTGGAGATGTCAGAGGAAGATGACAGTTCCATCCACCTGTACCTAGACCTTGTGTTCGCCTAGTTGTTTTCCCAGTTTATTTAAAAAATAAATGTTAACATGTTTGAAGCAGTTACCGATTGATCCTTCTCCTGATTCAGGGTCCGTGGTAACGGGTGGGGAGTGTTGGTAGGGGATCTCATTGACGGTGACGAAGAGATCCTGCGTGTCAGGGAAATCTGTGCTGTAAGCGCTGTCGACTGCCTCGTCCTCTTAAACTTTCCCGTACGCGAACATCTCCGAGGAACAGTCCGTCGACAGTATCCCATCCTCTCACTCCACGGTCACTGGTGGGGCAGTGGTGGCAGAGCCACCGAGAATGGCATGCAGTGCCTCGTAGAAGCGGCATGTCTGGGGCTGGGCTCCGGAGCGTCCGTTTGCCGCTCTGAGTTTCTGGTAGCCTTCTCTCAGCTCCTTGACTTTCACGCGGCACTGCGTTGTATCCCGGCTGTATCCTCTGTCTCTCATGGCTTTGGAGACCTTCTCGAAGGTCTTTGCATTCCGTTTGCTGGAGCGCAGCTCCGAAAGCACAGACTCATCGCCCCACACAGCAATCAGATCCGAGACTTCCCAGTCAGTCCATGCTGGGGACCTCTTTGTAGTGTGAGATTGCCTGGACTCCTCTGGTGGAGAACTCTGCATCGTTGCCGGTGCTGCTGAGCTCGCCCCGATGAGCAACCAGGACATGGGATTCAAACTGTCCAGACAGGAAAAGGAATTCAAATTTTCCAGGGGCATTGACTGTGTGGCTGGTCAGAGCATCCAAGCTCGGACTGGCGTCCAGAGCGTCAGCAGAGTGTTGCACTCTGGGATAGCTCCCGGAGCTACTAAGATCGATTCGCATCCACACCTAGCCTAATTCAACATAGCCATGTCGAATTTAGCGCTACTCCCCTTGTCGAGGTGGAGTACCGAAGTCGAACTAAAGAGCCCTCTATGTCGAATTAAATGGCTTCCTAGTGTGGACGGGTGCACGCTTAATTCGATTTAACACTGCTAAATTCGATTTAAAGTGCTAGTGTGGACCAGCCCTAGGATTGTTAAAGCTGCATACAAGAAGTCAGTCATGACTTTCCTTCTCCCTCAAACTAAGCACAACTCTGCAGCATACTAAGTCTCCAGTACCACCATTGTCTATGAAGGAGTAAATGGATCATTTAAAAAAAAATCTCTCTTCAGGTTCATTTACCTCTTTCTGCAGAAAATCCCATGGAAATGGGTTCCTGGGGGAAGCAAACAAAAAAGATCTTCCTACACGGACATTTTGACAAACAATTTGAAGAGGGGTCAACATGCACACATTCTTCCCCCACAGACCAAACAGTGGATTATCTCTTCAGAACCTGAGGATTATCAGGGCATCCACATGAAAACAAGGCCACTTGCATGGAGCCCTTGTATCCATCAACATCAGCTCTTGGGTTACCAAGATTTACATAAGAACATAAGAAAGGCCGTACCGGGTCAGACCAAAGGTCCATCTAGCCCACTATCTGTCTACCGACAGTGGCCAATGCCAGGTGCCCCTGAGGGAGTGAACCTAACAGGCAATGATCAAGTGATCTCTCTCCTGCCATCCATCTCCATCCTTTCATTTGCCGCAGCAGCCCACAAGATGGGTGAGTTCTGCAACATGGAGGAGGATCATGGATTCTATTTTAAGCACTTTGATGGCCCCCATTGTCATATTATCTGAGCATGGCACAAGCTGTAATGTATTTATCCTCACAAATCCCTTGCGAGGTAAGGAAGTGTTAGTATCTCCATCTGTAAGATGGGGAACTGAGGCACACAGAGCCTAAGTGACTAGCCCACAGTCACAGGGCAGAAACTTGAATTCCTGTCTCCAGAGTCCCAAACTACTGCCTTAACCACTCACCCATCCTTTACTTTCTCTTTTCAAACGAAAGCTGACATTCCCACAAAATCAACCGACTTCAAGTGCTGAAACTTTAAGGAAAAACACCAAATATGAGACTTACTATAAAATTAGGAGTTGTCAACATTGCTGGGGAGAGGGAGGACAGCACATGGGGAAAGAAACTGCAATGAGGAATACACTTCTTCACCACAATAGTCATTATCTATTATCTATAATCTCTGATGCTCTATTTCTCAGTCAGGAGCTAACAGCAGACAACAGAGTGAATATATGCAATATGAATAAATTAATTTGATTAAAGTTGAAGTTAAAGAGCAAGAGGTGAGGTGGGGGTGGTGGGGAAAACAGTCATGGCTTCATGAATCAGAGGAACCAACCCTCTGTGCCAATTTCACAGGCTACAAAATCTAGCTCTGCTAATGGAAAAAATGGTAGCTTTTGTTCAGACCACATTACTCTAAAATTAAAATACAAAGCCTGTCTGGTTACACTTTTGGCTCCCTGACCTACTTTTTAGCACTTGCTTTAAAACACCCTCCAAGTTTAGCCTCAGCAGCATGATATATGGTGCAGCTCACTACAATATTGAAAGCAACGGACCCTAGGGCAGAGAAGTGGAGAGGACACACATCTTTTGTTCACAGCTAAGCAGCAATTTCCCATGTTTTGTTTTTCTTTGCAATCCCCTACATCATCTTTATTGCATTACTGTGCTAGAAACTGGTATTTAATAACATTGTTTTTATGTTGCTGACTGCTCTAATGAACACAATCTGATTACCACTCAGCGACTGAGAGATTAAACCTGGCACTGATCACCTTTACCTCTGTGCTCGCTCATTGTTAGTCAACAGAAATGTTTTCATGGCAATAATGGCTTGTGACACCATCACGGGCAAGACATTATATATTAGTTTTAAAGCCCTAACCTTGGCCCAGTTTCAATTTGATGGGAGAGGTGGGTTATGCAGGGACTTTTTAATTTTTATTGACTTTACTGAAAGGTTGAGGTTTTTTGCTCTTTCAAAGATTACAAGTGTGCGTTATATTTTCAGTAGACACACTGTGATCTGTACGCAAGCAACAGCGATGAAGGAGAGTTAACTGGCCGAAAATCAGTTCGCATGACAGTGATGTTGCTAAGGCAAATGAGGACAAAATAGATAGACCCACTTTTATCACTGAAGAGAGAGGCTTGCATCTTGGGGACGTTTCAACATCCAAGTTGCTCCTGCATTTCTAGATGACAGTATTGCTTAAAAGTGCAATCCCAAGGTACAGTCTCAGCCAGGATGCTATTCAGAACTTCTGTGATGTGCCACAGCATGGCCTGGATACTATGAGGCTGAGAAGCCATGCCCTATCTGATGCCATTTATTGAACTAACACATACATAATACATATGCTTTCAGGAAGAGGACAATCCTTTCACCATACACCATATGATGGTTCAATCAAATAAAAGAGGGCCATGTTAGCTAGTTTGTTAGCCTTAATTCTTCAGGAAATCTGCATTATATTAAATATCTTAGAGGTTAGCGGTTAGATACTGCAGTCAGAGTCACCTGAGAAAATGTTAAGGCAGACAAACTTTTCTGCAGGAAATAGCTCTGTAGAAGTAGAGCAATACTTTTGGTCACTATAGTACATGCACTGAACGCAGTTTTGAATGCCATTAAAATGAATATCATTCTGTAACAGCGTGAGAGCTTCCAAGAAGTGACAATTTCTGAAACACTAAGGTGCGTAAACTGTCAATATGCTTGTTTGTTTAAAATATTTGTACAGGGATAAAGAATTTCTGCCTGGAATATGCAAGCACAATTTGTTTTTTGCTGACATTTCACAGACTAGTGCATATACTGAGTCTGCTCCATAGCAGGCCTGATTCTATAATTTTCCCATTGACCTCAATGGGAGTACTTCTGTGAGTTAATATTGCTTAACATGAGACAGGTTTATCGAATCTGGCCCATAGTTATCAATGACCCTTCTCCTAGTACAATACTTTTATGCAATTCATGTACTGCACAGATAGCAGTATTGGAAAAAAAAAAGGTAACAATTGTCATTGAAATCATTCCAGCTGGATTTGTTCCAAGCAGAGTATCTGCTAGGTATTATGGAATCTGGACAGTTTTAAGCACAGCTATGGTATCGTAGGCCCCAATCCTGCAAATTGTGGCATGCAAGCAGTTCACTGCACCTGTGTGGAGCTCCATTAACTTCAGTGAGTCTCTACTTGATGCAACTGTGTGCACATATGCAGATCAAGGCCTTAGGGTGCAGTTTCATTCCAGTTACATGGGTACAATTCCCTTCAAAATCAAGGCGGTGGTAGCTGAGGGCAGAACTGGACCATCTAGTTACTCTGGGAGTGCTCAACAGTGGAGTAAAGGCTTCCTATTGGTTCCATTGTGTTTTCTATTTTCAGGTGCAAATTTTCAGTTGCTAAAACTGGGCCTTCAAGGCTTCAGGAGAATATTTTTATTTTCAATTTTTTCAAACACAAACAGTTGTAGGTTCTACTGAGGTAAAAAAAAATCAACACCAATGGGGTTTAAATGCTCTCTATTTTGTTCTTATGAATAGAGCCCCAAGGATCTATTGGGAAAAGAAGATACATTTGTACTAGTAGTAGTAGTGCCTGAGGGCTCCAACCAGGACCCTGTTTTGCTAGGCACCCTACCAGCACCTATTTTAAAAAGAGAGACAATCCCTGTGCCTAATAACTCACAATCTAGGTTGCATCAGAACAGAACAGGTGGATGAAACAAACAAATGAGAGGGTGGAGGGAAGAGAAGTGGCAGATGAGGTGTCAGTAAAGCACAAGCATATTTTAGCACAATGAGCATTACATAAGAACAGCCATACTGGGTCAGACCAAAGGTCCATCTAGCTCAGTATCCCGTCTGCTGACAGTGGCCAATGCCAGGTGCTTCAGAGGGAATGAACAGAACAGGCAATCATCAAGTGATCCATTCCCTGTCGCTCATTCCCAGCTTCTTTCAAAAAGAGGCTAGGGACACCATCCCTGCCCATCCTGGCTAATAGCCATTGATGGACCTATCCTCCATGAACTTATCTAGTTCTTTTTTGAACCCTGTTATAGTCTGCGCCTTCACAATATCCTCTGCCAAGGAGTTCCACAGGCATGTGCTAGCATTAGTCCTAGCTCGCCATCTGCTGTCTCATTGTCAGGTGGTAGTTTTCTGAAGACATCACCTCAGAGATTAATTTTAAAGAGGGATTTAAAGGAAGATAAAGTTATGGTTTGATTAATTTTGTCGGTGATTTTTTCCCACTCTCACACAGTATCATGGGGAAAAGCACAGAGGTGTTTGGCGGGAGAGGGGGAGGAAATGTATTTACACACTTAAAGAGTAATTGCTTCAGAAGAGGAGTGTTTTTGATGTACAAGTGGGGATGGGTTGCTCCCTAGCTGAGATAGGGCTGTGTGGCTTAAAACTGATCATTCCAAACACAGACCTGTCAGCCAGCAAAGCTCAGGTGGAGCTCCCTGGATACAAGATTGAATCAAAACTGTTACAGCATAGTTTGCACCAATTTGGTAGTGGTGTGCAAAAGCAAGGGAGTAGACAGGATGTAACAGGAGAAGCAACTAACAGACAGGTGTAAACCAACATGACTTATACCCCTTTCCTGCTTCATTTACATCCCATAGGTACCTTCCCCACTGATTAAGTCACCAGTTAAATTGGACTCATTTTGTAAAGCAGAATAAACTAATAGTGTACAAAAGAGGTATCTTGCTTCAATATTTAATGTGTTCCAACCAGCTACCTACTCCAAACCAAACATAACATACGGTTTATATGCAAGCTATGTAATCAGAAAGTACAGCATGAACTGGCTGTTTGATCAGCTGTCACAGTGCGTAATGGACTAAACAGACTGCATTCAATATTTGATCTCAATGGTCTAAACAGCATATAAAGACCATCTGGCTGACAAGCAGGAGGTTGCAAAGACATCTTTTTTATCTCTTCCAACTGAATTACAAGGTAGGAGCTAAACAACATAACGGAAGAAGTTTGTCTAGCAGAGGAATAAATAGATTATTTGTACGATGAGCAAAAGGGTTCGAGTTGGTTAAAACTTATCAGAACTTTTTGCCCAATTATAACATGAATCATCAAATAGTAATAATCATTCTCACAACCAACAACAGTGGAGAGATACCAAGAGCCTCTACAGGGCCAGATTCTCCACTCTATTGCCTTGCACCTCATGGAATTGTTATACTGTGCAAAGTGGGTGTAAAGCAGGGGTTCCCAAACTTGGTTTGCGGCTTGTTCCGGGTAAGCCCTTGGCGGGCCACGAGACGCTTTGTTTACCTGAGCATCCGCAGGTACAGCTGCTCACAGCTCCCAGGGCTGCGGTTCACCGTTCCCGGCCAATGGGAGCTGCGGGAAGCGGCGCGGGCCAGGCCACCACTTCCCACAGCTCCCATTTGCCGGGAACAGCAAACCTCGCCCACTGGGAACTGCGAGCAGCCGCACCTGCAGATGTTCAGGTAAACGAAGTGTCTCATGGCCCACCAGGGGCTTACCCTGAACAAGCTGCGAACCAAGTTTGGGAACCCCTGGCATAGAGTCTGTCCGGTTTGGCCAATGTACAATGTAACATTAAAAAAAAACAGTAGGAGAGCACTTCAATCTCCCTGGACACTCAATAACAGACTTAAAAGTGGTCATTCTTCAACAAAAAAACTTCAAAAACAGACTTCAACGAGAAACTGCAGAATTGGAATTAATTTGCAAACTTGACACCATCAAATTAGGCCTGAATAAAGACTGGGAATGGCTGGGTCACTACAAAAAAATAAGTTTCCCTCAGTTGATACTCACCCCTTCTTGTCAACTGTTGGAAATGGGCCACATCCATTTTAATTGAATTGGCCTCGTTAGCACTGACCGCCCACTTGGTAAGGCAACTCCTATCTTTTCATGTGCTGTATTTTTATACCTGCCTGCTGTATTTTCCACTCCACACATCTGATGAAGTGGGTTATAGCCCATGAAAGCTTATGAATTTGTTAATCTCTAAGGTGCCACAAGGATTCCTCGTTGTTTTAGCTTGATTTCAGGTTCTGGACAACCAAGTACTATTGAGGCCATATCTTTTTTTTCTGCCCTTCAATGCATTCTGTGCCAAACAAACAATCATGATACAATTTTGTTGAGCAAACACAATTTTTAGAGGGACTACACACTAACATTATTATCAAGCAAGTTGTCTGAACTGACATCACAAAAAAGGCTTGTACTGCCTTTGTGAAGATATATGGGACGACCTGAGATGTCTTGCCAAGTGTTTTCAATTTGTCAAAAGAGCCACATCCTATGTCTACACTGCAGCCTTCTGCAAGCATAGCTATGTTAGTCAGGGATGTGAAGAGATGTGATTCCCCAACTGATATAGCTGTGCCCCTAGAGCAGCAGAAGCACACGCAGTTAAATTGGCAAAGCTGTTCTTTTACCGGTGTACCTTGTCTCACTCGTGGGGGGTAGTTTTACTATACCATTACAAAGCACAGTTTTGCCAGTATAGCTGTGTCCACACTAGGAGCGCTGTGCTGGTATTGTATAATGGCATTCTTATACCAGTAAAGCACCCCTAATCTAGACATGGGCTAAGAGATTAAGGCATCAAAATTCCAGTGAATGAGATTTGGGTCCTAACTCCCTTAGGGTTCTTTAAAAATCCCAACCATAACTTCTAGACATTAAAACGGCTTTACAAGTGGCCCAGCTAAATCTCCAACATTCCATTGAGCCACATGCAGAATTCCCACACAAACGCTTCAAATCTTGGGCAACATGATCTGTGACCATTAAAGTACAAAAAAGTGGAAAATGTATTTAAAAGAATCCTAAATGTCCACAGTTTAAATCACAAAGGTCTAAATCTTTCAGTCCTTACACAGGTAACAATCCCATTGGCCTCAGTGTTATTTGGCTTTTTATCGGTTTTGCACAAGAGTCTACACCACATGAAAACCCACTTTACGCCACAGGAAGCACAATACACTGTATGATCAGTTTAGCAGCATGGCTAGATCATTATCAGCACACACTGCACATCCTCACTGGCCATACACTGACAATACAGATAGCTTAACTGTGTGCTTGTGAGTGCACCAGGATACATTCTGTGCAAAGTAAAATTAAAGGAAGTTTTTCACACAAGTTCTGTCAACAGTTCTGGGGTTAACTACACCTCTGCCCCTTCCATGGTCTGCTCAAAGGTGCCCCTTTAGGGCTCAGGCCTCCAGACATCACCTCTCTATGGGCAGGTACCTGCATTCTTCTCCCTCCATACCAGAATTTTAGGGTTGCAGTCCCTGTGCAATTCACTGTGCGTATCCCACTGAGATCTGACCTGAGTCCAGTGCCTGCAGTTCTGCCCCCACCTCCAACACCCAGGGGCTACGACAGGGTTACCAGTGACCAGCCAGCTTTTACAAAGCACAAATCATATTTCAGACAAAAACATTACAATAACATAATAATAAGTCTACACGAATGCTAAGCCTATCAGGTGTCACCTATCTTCTACAGGGAGCTCCTGGCAAGTTTCCAAAGTCCTTCAACCCGCTCCAGCAGGATTTTACCCTTTGGTTAAAGTTTCATGTCAGTTTATGGATCAAATGAAGACCCATCTTGGGTAGCGTGACCAGATGTCCTGATTTTATAGGGACAGTCCTGATATTTGGGGCTTTTTCTTATATAGTCGCCAATTACCCCTACCCCCTGTCCCGATTTTTCACACTTGCTATCTGGTCATCCTAATCTTGGAGTCAGTTGGGACTGACACTTTATACACTTGGGGCCTTTGTTCCCCAGGCTATTAGAACAGGTAAAACCAGTCAATGCCCCTTTCCCCTCGGGGTAAAACTTCAAAGTCTGGGTAGCTGCATAATTGGCAATGGGACTTTCAATTAATCACTCCCTATTTATTCCAGATTCCACAGGAAACCCACCTGGTGAGCCAGGAAAACAAAGATATGTATAATGCTTACTGATACAAGACTCTACGAATACTGCATGTGCCTCTAGTGTCTGGTACATCTCAAAATAATAGTCTTTGAAGTTTCCATGCTTCCAATGCCTCACATCCGTCATGCCCACTTTTAAGTTCTGTAACACTACTGAGTAATGGTTTTGTAGGCAACATGGAATTTTGCCATTAAAATCAAAGTTCAGTGAGTTCAGTACAGTAACTACTATAAAACTATGATGAAATACTAGAACAAATGTATTCTTACAACTCAGGGAACCGGCAGAAAGGACAATACCACGATCTTATCTTTAAGTGATAGAAATATTAAACTACAGCTAGCAGCTTTACTACAACAGAACCAAACCATGACAATGGGAATTTGACCAATACCACCCAGCTTAAACAAACTCTGGTAGTTTTATAAGAAGAAACATTGACCTTATGATGAAACCACTTGCAAATCCTAAGCCAGATATGACGAACACAGTTATAGCTTTGAGACTAATGTAAAAACTTTGTAAATATTATCTCTACCTCTGTTTGTCAGGGGCTATATGCTGTCTGGTTGGGGAAGGTTACCAAGCTCGTTCCAGAAACTAAAATCAGTGGGGGAGAGGGGTGTCATAAACAGATAGTTAAGGGTTAAGGTCTCTTTTACCTGTAAAGGGTTAACAAGCTCAGTGGACCTGGCTAACACCTGACCAGAGGACCAATCAGGGGACAAGATACTTTCAAACCTCGGTGGAGGGAACTCTTTGTTTGTGTTCTTTGTTTTGGGGGGTGTTCTCTCTTTGGATCTAAGAGGGGCCAGACGTATATCCAGGCTCTCCAAGCTTCCTGAAGTATTCTCTTCTATTCAGTATAGTGAGTATTAGAAAGGCGGATTAGTCTTTTTGATTGATTTCTGTATTTGCAAATGTGTGTTTTGCTGGAGAAATATTTTATTTTTGTTTGCTGTTACTGGCGCTTATACTAGAAGAGGAGGGGTGGAGTCCCTCTAGTTTTTATAAGCTGTATACCCTGTAAACATTTCCATCCTGATTTTACAGAGTTATTTTTACTTTTCTTTCTTTAATTAAAAGCTTTTCTTTTTAAGAACCTGATTGATTTTTTTCCCTTGTTTGAGACCTCAGGGGATTAGTCTGACTCACCAGGTATGGGGGGGAGAAGAAAGAAGGGGGGGAAGGTAAATCCCTCTTTGTTTTAGATTCAAGGAGTTTGAATCAAAGAAGTTTTCCCTGACGACCAAGGGAGGGAAAGTCTGGGAGGGGGAATGGTTTATTTCCCTTTGTGTTAAGATCCCAGGAGTTTGGATCTGTGTTCCCCAGGGAAAGGTCTGGGGGTACAGAGAGTGTGCCAGACACTGAAACCTGGCTGGTGCCAGTGGTACCAGATCTAAGCTAGGATTTAAGCTTAGAAGGATCCAGGCAGGTCCCCATCTTTTGGACGCTAAAGTTCAAAGTGGGGAACAAACCTATGACAAGGGGTAATTACTGCAGACCATAGGAGAGGTAGCCAACTCCAAAGAAATACCAGCCCCTGGGATGAATTGCATATGCTACCTCAGACTGGTTCAAGAGACACCGGGATCAAAGAAAGATTTTTGGTATAACGTGTCAGCTTAAACTCACCAAGAGGCCCTCATTTTCATTCAACAACTGACATTCCCCTTTGACCAAAGGGGAGAGGAAGCAAACCCTGCTGAAGGACGTGAAGGACTGACTTTACTAGCATTTCCAGGCAAAAGAGGGGGGACTTCTGGTAAGCTTAGCATGCGATTAGACCTTTTATTGTTATCATATGTTTTTCTGCATAATGCTTTTATCCTAAAATAAATGTACTGTGCCCCGTGTCAGGATATTTGGTCTCTGGTAAACCACTGTCTTAACCTTTGAGAGAATGATACTGCAAGTACTGAGCTAGCTCAGATCTGTTCGGATGATCACAGTGAATAAAAGGGAGACTGCAAATCCCCCATTTGGAAGTAGAGTCATGGGACTCTGCCTATAGAGTGATGATGATGGCTGGAGGCTTGAGACCTAAGGGGGTGTCATGGAATGAGGAAGAGGTGGCCCTGCTAGTGAAGGCAGGGGGCTGGACTCAATGACCTTTCAAGGTCCCTTCCAGTTCTAGGAAATTGGTATATCTCCAATTAATACCTATTAGCTATTCATGTAATAAACTCCTGAATAGTTTATTGTACCATAAAAGTATTGGCAGTTTATTTCTGCTGAGACATCATTGCAGCATGAACCTGCAGTGCTCAGGTTTTCTTTTCTGTATGTGCACAACAAACAAGCCACCTCAGCTTCTGGCCACAATTCCACTCTTTCGACTTTTTGGACTGCATCCTATCCACTTACCAGCTTTATCTTGGGGACTATCAAACGAACAAGATCTGTTTTGGCAATCCTAGCAAGGGTGTTTGTACAGCACCTAGCAAAATGGAGTCCTTACCTTGACTAGGAACTCTAGACTTTAGATAATGCTTCGCAATCCAGATATAAAATAAATAAATAAATAATAATAATAAAATATGGCACTTGGTGTCTGCAGCTGTCATAATAACATGCATTACAACTGCACACAAAGAGAAGACATCATAGAGAACCACAGTGCTTAAGCATCTGGGAGTTAAGAGCGGGGTCAATAGCTGCATGTTAAAAAGCATGTCCCTAGAATTATTGTTGCTAACCAGAAATTAAAGAGAGATCAGTGTTCCCAGAGGCACAGAACTGGATCTGTTGGTGACCTCTTGACTCCTGCGGTTTTGATAAAAACTAAAGAGAAGAGAAAAAGAGAAAACAGAGAGGAGAGAGAAAGCTGAAAGGGAGACAGGACAATGTTGCAACTCATTTGTGCCCAAGATGGTAAAGTAAATTGCCTTTACATGTACCTCACTGGAAACATAGCATTCAGATTAGTTACTACAGCAGGGGTAGGCAACCTATGGCATGTGTGCCGAAGGCAGCACACAAGCTGATTTTCAGTGGCACTCACACTGCCCGGGTCCTGGTCACCAGTCCGGGGGGCTCTGCATTTTAATTTAACTTTAAATGAAGCTTCTTAAACATTTTAAAAACCTTATTTACTTTACATACAACAATAGTTTAGTTATATAATATAGACTTATAGAAAGAGCCCTTCTAAAAACGTGAAAATGTATTACTAGCACGCGAAACCTTAAATTAGAGTGAATAAATGAAGACTCGGCACACCGCTTCTGAAAGGTTGCCGACCCCTGTACTACAGTATTTACCTATGACTATTTCTGAGACCCCTCAAAAAAATCCCCAAAACGTTTAGCATAGTGTCAGCCCTGATACAATTAGAATTTCTAAAGACTGCAAATATGCAAGATGTGTGTGCCATAATAAAGGCAGTTTTACTGAGAATCCAAACTTGCTGACCACTTGATCAAATGGAGACCTTTAATATCAAAGCCCAGAATTAGAGCTGAATCAGAGAGTCTGGAAAATCTACTCAAATAAAATTAGGGTTGCAATTTGTGTCTTAAATAAATAACGAGCTGAACTTTGAGACAAAGTTGAGACAGTATTTCCTCTGCCTACCCCTATTTTCTAAGAAAACTCAGCTCTAGAATTTGGAAAGCATCTTGCTTACCACCTTTGCTCTTTTATAGTCTGAAGGCTGACTGATAACTTTCCCAATATGTGGGTTTTAGCTTTCCCCAGTTTTGCAACACATGCTCAGTGTATATGTACGCACACATTTTTTGTACATAGTTGCCTACTGCAGAGCAGAGACCCAGTTAAAAGTGTTATTTAAAATAGTGTAGGTCATTAGAAAGATGCAGACTTTTATGCTTCTACACCGGGGTTGGCAACCTTTTAGAAGCGGTGTGCCAAGTCTTCATTTATTCACTCTAATTTAAGGTTTCGCGTGCCAGGAATACATTTTAACGTTTTTAGAAGGTCTCTTTCTATAAGTCTATATTATATAACTAAACTATTGTTGTATGTAAAGTAAATAAGGTTTTTAAAATGTTTAAGAAGCTTCATTTAAAATTAAATTAAAATGCAGATCTCATCAGTTTAGTGTGATCCTTGCTCTTGCTTTTCCTTGCTGAGTTTTCCAATGTCTGGCACGTATTTGGATACTTTAAGCTGCACACAGGCTTCTGGGTGATAAGTTGTTAACTGGCTCCAACAGGGACAAAGGACAGATTTCATGTGTGAAAATACCTGTTCACACAGGGATGTGGATCCAAATGCTGAAAGCATTGCAAACACAATTTTCTTCAAACAGTTAAATTTCTCTAGCAGGGACGTCCAGCAGGTCAGAATAGAGGCCCCATGATCTCTCTCGGGAGCTTCAAGTGCACTCTGCAGATTTCCAAACTTTGATGCCCACAATTCTGAACTTTTTAACTGAATGACCTGCATTTCAAAATCTTCAACACCCATCCACTGAAATACAGACAAATCCAAGTCTCTTTCATTAAACTTTTCAGGTTTAATTAGAAAAGAAAGCATTGGGCCAAATCGCTGGAAGTCTTGAAATCTGTTAGAAATTCTGATTCCAGTTCTTGCATGTACATTCCAATCTCATCCACATTGACAGTGCAACGTGTCGATATCTCTTTTATGTGTTGGAAGTAGCAGAAAGTAGAAGTTTGAATATCCTGAGAAAAAACTGCTAGTTTTACAACAAATGCCTTCAGGGCTTCATACAGATCCAGAACCATTTGACCTGCACCCTGGAGACAGAGATTGAGTTCATTTAGGTGAGTGGTGATGTCAGTTAGAAACATGAGCTTACACAGCCATTTGTCATCATCCAGTTCGGGGTAGTTTTGTTCTTTTTCTGACAAAAAGGCCTTGATTCCATCAAAACAGTTTACAAAGTGCACCAAAACCTTGCCATGACTTAGCCACCGAATGTTGCTGTGAAGTGGAATGGCGTTATAAGCACTGTCCATCTCTTCTAGCAGTGCTTGAAATTGTCTGTGAGTCAAAGCAGATCGAGCAACAAGGAAATTCACAATTCGCACCACAGTAGTCATCACATTATTAAGCTCTGAATTAGAAATTTTAGCACAAGTTCCTTGATATATGATACAGTGAAATTTGACTGTCAGGTGGCCAATTTGATCTTCAAGTAACTTTATAAATCCCTTCTGTTTTCCAACCATGGCAGGAGCACCGTCTGTTGTCACACAAAATATTTTTCTGATGTCAACTCCTCATTCTTCAAAATGGTTTACAAAACTTTCCACTATATTGTCCCCCTTTGTTGTGCCATGCAGGGGTCAACAAAGTTCCTCTTGGATTTCATCGGAAGCACAGTATCTTGCAACAACTGCCAATTGTGGAATGTCATTTATATCCACGCTTTCATCAACTGCAACGCTAAACACTGTTGTGTCTTTTAATGCAGTCATCTGCTTTTTGTTAATGTTTTCTGCCATTTTGCTTATGCATCTCTCAACTGTTCTGGCAGACAGGCAGTTCTTTTATTCTAGATATGATAGTATCTTTATTTGGTAAATCATTGAACAAAACCTCTGAACTGCTGAGAAAAACTTCTTTTATATATTCCCCATCTGTAAACAGCTTTCCATTTTTTGAAATGCACTGTGCAATTGCATCCGAAGAAGTGGGTATTCACCCACGAAAGCTCATGCTGCAAAACTTCTGTTAGTCTATAAGGTGCCACAGGATTCTTTGCTGTCTGTGCAATCTTGTAAGTTCCTTATGTAGCTTGATTTTTACTCACACTTAAGCATTTAAAAACACTGCTTTGCTTCTCATATCCTACTACTGCCTTTTTGATCGATTCAGTCTTGTCTGCTTCATCAAGAAAGGTTTTCTCATGCTTCGTTTCAAAATGTCGTTGAACACTTGATGTGCAAAAACCAACATTTTCACAACAGAAAGCACACACAGCACGGTCCTTCTTTTGAATAAATCCAAATGTGTCTGTCCAGAAGGCTGAAATGAACGGACATCTAACTTTGCTTTCTTAGGAGCTGACCTGGAACAATTTTTAAGATGGGAGTGCTGAGCTGCACCCCTCACTGCCCCAGGCCGAGGCCAGTGGGCCACAGCTGGGGGCGGCTGCAGAGTGCCGGGCCGAGGCCAGGAGAAGAGCCCCAGGCTGGCAGCCAATACGCCAGGCCAGCACCAGGCTGAGAGGGGCCGGCAGCCGGGACCCTGGCTGGCAGGGGGCCAGTGGCCAGAACCCCAAACCGGCAGCGAGCTGAGCGGGACTGGTGGCTGGTATCCTAGGCTGGCAGCGGGCTGAGCGGGACCGACGGCCAGGTCCCAGCTGGCAAGGGGCAGGCAGCTGGAACCCCAGACCGCAGCAGAACCCCTGGGACCAGTGGTCGGCGGCCAGGACCCCAGGCCGGCAGCAGAGTGCCACTGAAAATCAGCTTGCGTGCCGCCTTTGACACACGTGCCATAGGTTGCTGACTCCTGTTCTACACTGTGGGTGAAATCCTCTTCCATTGAAGCTAATGGCAAAGCTCCCATTGACTTCAATATGGCAAGGATTTCACCCTGTGTCTTTAATATTATACTAAAGTATCGTGTTGCAAGCTATTTTGCTGTTTAAGGAAAATGTCCTTTCAAAAAATATTAAAACTAAACTCCGTCTAGTGATCAGTGTCCTTATAACCGCGGGAATAAATATTACTGGTTAGTTCTTGGCTTGATTTGAATGAGACTGTTGTCCAAGGGTGTCAGAAACAGATAGTTAAGGGTTAACAAGCTCAGTGAACCTGCCAAACACCTGACCAGAGGACCAATTAGGGGACAAGATACTTTCAAATCTCAGTGAAGGGAAGTCTTTGTTTGGGTTCTTTGTTTTGGAGGGTTGTTCTCTCTTGGGATTAAGAGAGGCCAGACGTACATCCAGGCTCTCCAAGCTTCCTGAAATATTCTCTTCTATTCAATATAGTGAGTATTAGAAAAGGCGGATTAGTCTTTTGATTAATTTCTGTATTTGCAAATGTGTGTTTGCTGGAACAATATTTTACCTCTTTGCTGTACTTGTACTTATGCTAGAGTCCCTCTAGTTTTTATAAGCTGTATACCCTGTAAGCATTTCCCCATCCTGATTTTACAGAGATAGTTTTTACTTTTTCTTTCTTTAATTAAAAGCTTTTTTTTTTTAAGAACCTGTTTGATTTTTCCCTTGTTTGAGACCCCAGGGGATTAGTCTGACTCACCAGGGATAGGTGGGGGGAAGAGAGGAGGTGGGAAGGTGAATCCCTCTTTGCTTTAGATTCAAGGAGTTTGAATCAGTGTGGAGCCTCTGAAGGCAACCCAGGGAGGGGAAAGTCAGGGAGGGGAAAGGAGGGGGGGAATGGTTAATTTCTCCTTGTGTTAAGATCCAAGGAGTTTGGATCTGTGTTCCCCAAGGAAAGTTTTGGGGGAACAGAAAGTGTACCAAAACACTATATTTTTTGGTTGGTGGCAGCAGTACCAGATCTAAACTAGGATTTAAGTTTAGAAGGATCCATGCAGGTCCCCATCTTTTGGACGCTAAAGTTCAAAGTGGGGAACAAACCTATGACAAAGGGGTAACAAGTTGAGTATGTGGTATAAAATACATATGTACACTGATACTGAAGCCTGGTCTACACTAGGCGTTTAAATCGGTTTTAGGAGCGTAAAACCGATTTAACGCCACAACCGTCCACACTAGGAGGCACCTTATATCGATTTTAATGGCTCTTTAAACCGGTTTCTGTACTCCTCCCTAACGAGAGGAGTAGCGCTAGTATCGGTATTACCATATCAGATTAGGGTTAGTGTGGCCGCTGATCGACGGTATTGGCCTCCGGGCGGTATCCCACAGTGCACCACTGACCGCTCTGGACAGCAATCTGAACTCGGATGCAGTGGCCAGGTAGACAGGAAAAGCCCCGCAAACTTTTGAATATTTCCTGTTTGCCCAGCATGGAGCTCCGATCAGCACGTGTGGCGATGCAGTTAAAAATCAAAATAAAGAAAGAGCTTCCGCATGGACCATGCGGACGTGATCGCTGTAAGGGCAGGCAAATCTGTTCTATCAGCGCTCCGTTACAGAAGACGAAATTCAAAATCATTTTTTTTAAATCTCCAGACAGAGCTCCAAATGCTTCTAGGGTCAAACACCGTGTCCGCGGTGGGTCAGGGCATAGCTCGGCAATTTTTGCCCCATCAGGCACTGGGATCTCAACCCGGAAGTTCCAAGGGGCGGGGGAGGCTGCGGGAACTATGGGATAGCTACGGAATAGCTACCCACAGTGCAACGCTCCAGAAATCGACACTAGCCTCGAACCGTGGACGCACACCACCGATTTAATGTGTTTAGTGTGGCCGCGCGCACTCGATTTTATAAAATCTGTTTTACAAAACCGGTTTATGCAAATTCGGAATAGTCCCGTAGTGTAGACGTACCCTAACTTTGTAGTGGTGAGTAGATATTGTGATGAAGGAAAAGGAGAAATTGGATAGAAAGACCACATGGGCCCACCAGAGGTCTTATTGAACCCACATGACCTCTGTTCAATGTGGATACAGATCAGTTACTCCCATTGAAATCAATGAGAATTAGGCACCTAACCTGCTTAGGTGTTTTTAAAACTCCCACTAGGCATCTACATCTTTAGGCACTCAAAAACCTCTGCAAATCTGGCCCATGGTGACCAGAAACAATCCATCGATTCACCAACTACAATTAATACTTCCTTTGTTTAATAAATCAGTTAGTTTTAAATGCAAAATTTATTGTGATAAACTTTTTTCTCAATGATCCAACACATTTAAGCTAGCTTTATTTAACTACTGTAATAGAAAAAAATTTTAAAATGCCGTTTTTCTCCATTTTTAGTTGAATGCCAATTTCCATCCAAATGCGGCTTGACAAAAATCCAAAGTAATTAAAAATAAAATCTAATAAATAAGAAATGCAACAGTCACCATTTTCTAACTTAATAAGAAATGTAAAAATTCAGACTCTGAATAAAATGTATATTGGATAATATAATTCCTTAAATAAATGTATATAAATATAATGTAACTTCTTGGTAAGCAAAAAGAAGAGCCAAATATAGCGAAAAGGCTAAACTGAGTTGCAAATAAACATGTTTTAATGATTATACCAACCAAAGAGAATGAACCTTTCTTTAGGAACATTATTAAAAAGTACAGATGCAAAACACCATTAAAATCAACTGTTTATATCAATGTTTCCTGCTTGCTTATTTAAATCACAATTAAAATTATTGACTGGCTTTGATTTAAATCAATCCATCCTGTTCTGTTAGCAAATCTGGATCAGATTAGTAATGTTGACTTGGCTAGTCAAGCATATGTAAGAATGCAGAAAGGTGCTTTAAACCTGATAAATGCAAGGTCTTTCTCCCATGCAGTAGCATAAAAACACAGAGATTTAAAAATTATTATGTCAGCTAATCTATCCCACTGTCAGTGAAGGATTATTCCACATAGTGCTTCATCCGCTATTTCATAAAATGTTAGACACCACTGATGAGTTGTCTATTCTTAATAAAATGTTCTATTATCTGATCCTTGAAAGTGAAGTGAGACTGATTAATAGCTTTTAGCCTAAGCAGATTGATGATGTGAAGCCTCCTTGTATAATTCACGTGTTATCTCTCTACCTTTATGCACTTTTGCAGTCCATAACATTGGCATCAGTCATTGCAAACAAAAGATGTGGATTCTTCCAGTATGTGTATCCAAAAGAGTCACCAGTGAATTCTTCATACAAAGAGTAGGTCTTCTACCTTATTCTTTTTTTTTTAAAGTGCCAATCACCATAGCATGTAGATGCCAAATATATCATAAGTGAAGTAATTTCTATTTTTTATGTGCAGAGTCAATTAACATTGTTTGTCTAATAATGTCGTATATTCTGAATGTTTTCTCATGATGATGATGATAATATAAAAGCTTTTCCTGCTGATGCATCTAGCTGGGTCTCCAGACATTACATCTTTTGCAATTATAGTGGAAAACTTTTTCAAAATCCACTACCAGGCCCATTGATTGAAACAGGCCCACACATTTTGCCTATTTGACATGTGAATGATTACCAAGTCATTCTGATACTACATAATAGTCCTGTTTCCTGTCAAGGTTTATTGCTGGTTACTACATCGTATTTGTGAATATACAAGGAACCATTGAGAGGTCAAACGTCAGGTTCCAGATATTTAGTCTCATTTCACTTTGTAGTGAAAATGAAGGTAACTGAGGACAAAAGGAAGAACCTTTGATGAAAGAGAGCAGTGGGAATGTGGATGTAGGGAGGACCATTAAATCTAAGATGCTAGAAATTCCCTGGATCAATGGGTATCAGAGCAGACATAATTGGCATTCTGAAGGACTACACTCACAGGGACTGCTTCACCCATTTAAGGTTGTTTCATCCACCCTAATGTTTTTAAACAGTGAAATATCTGACATAAATATCTTATAATTTATACTTTGGAGATATTTACATTAATACTGCTCTCATCAAAGATATTTAATGATGACAAAAAATGTCATCGTCCTGCCTCCCACCCCCCACTAAGTGGGATATCAGGAAAGTCTAAATTACTTTCCAGGACAAAAGAGGTAAATAAGCCTAGATCATCTATAGTCCTGCTGCAACATACACCAGTTTATCCTTCAACAGTGACAGGTTGTCCTCTACTGAAGTCTTCTGAGAAATGAGATGTACTAGAGGTAATATATGATGATGATCATCTGACCTGCTTTCATAAAGTACATTTTTATTGGATCACAGATATAGTGAGAGCTACAGCAAGTAGGCAATGACTTCAAGCATCATATAAACAGTAAACAAGTCTCAGGAGAAAGAGGAGGATAGTCTCATGGTACCATCATGCTCTAAATATCTAGAATTATCTTACAGATCCAAAATTTTGGTTGGATTTTTTTCTTCCAGTAGTTTTTGGTTTAAACAAAGTGGACATGTCAGGTTTCTCATGCTGAGAAAGAAAAGATGCCTCTGCCATGATGTTAGCTGAAAGATTTATAATCTCTTTTAACCCAGCCTCTTTTAAAGCCAAGAAACCACCTAAATTTCATTCTTAAAGCAATCTGAACAGCGAGAAATGGCAAAGGAAGGCTGTTCTGAAAACACTACTGGGAAATTTAGAGAAACTGTTACACTCTGAAGAGATAAAAAAAACATGCAAAGTAGTTATTGCCACTGGTATCACATAAATTAAGGCTCTCGGCAGATATGATGGGAGCCCAATTGCTTTTCTCATAGTTGTGCCCATCCTTCCGTCTAGGAGTCTCTTCAGGAGCAAAGAGCTGAGTCTAAAGTAAGAGACAAATCTATCCGCAAAAGAGTTTAAGCTTTCATACACCTCCTGTGCAAAATTTTTGTTTCATATCAAACGGCATTATATAATGTACTGCCTGGTGCTTTCACAAATACATTTTTAATTCAGGAGAGTTTCTTCCCGAATAGAGCCCATTTCTTTAGTCACTCCATGCACAGAAACTCCAGTGACTTCAGCAGAAGTTCTACCCTCAGAATAGAATCTGACCCTTAAAAACTGCAAGATGAACAGACATAGCATTTTGGATGTTACCTCTTCCCACAGGCAGAGAGCTAATGCCTCCTGTTCCTCTGCTTCCTTAGTTGGCTTAATAGTCGCATTAAGAGATGACCTGAAATCTTCAAACAAGCCACAACAATAGGTTCTTTAGCCTCTAAGGGTATGTCCACACTCCAGCTGGGAACGAGCCTCCCAGCTAGGTAGGCAGACTCAGGCTAGTTTCACCCAAACTAACACACTAAAAACAGCCGTGTGGACGCTGTGACACAGGTGGTGGCTCAGGCTAGCCACCCAAACTCAGACCTAAGGTGTCAGGCAGGCTAGGATTGGGCATCTAGCCCAAGCCACCACCTATGCCACCACCTCTGTGCTATTCTTTGTAATGTGGTAGCTCAGGCAGAGCGAGCGCATGCCTGTGTACCCTGGCTGGGAGGTTTGCTTCTCACTGCACTGTAGTTACACCTGAAGAATATGGAGAAGAGCAGATTTTCATTACTGAGTTAGGAGCTGAATCATCCAGCTGTTTAGTTTTATTGTTTGCTTTTTAACAAACTTCTATACTAAAAGAGCCTAAAAATGATTAAACTGGGCGAGTAGGATCTTGGGTTAGAATCTCCTCACCTTACTAAGAGGACACTGACTGTGATGGCTCTGAATTATAAGGAACTGGCAAAGTCGTGGACTAAAATCTAATAGATCCTTTCCATCCCTAAAGGTTGAGAATCTCCTATCTAAATCTGGATGTGCAGAAGCCACGACGAATGGAGCTGCTTGTCAAGGGTGGCTAGAGCATTACGGATACACATTCTTTTAAACATTTGCATGCATCTAAATAACAAACATCGTTGGAAGGAATCTGTTTTGTATGTTCGCTCACATTGCTAGATCAGCACTGCAAATGATGCATTTCCACCTGTATTTTGCCTTCTTTTTTGCTGGTTTCTGTAACTGCTAAATCAAGGATTGTTCAAACTTTTACTGACGATTTCCTGAGCATTTTGCCTCAGTGGGTCTAACGATGCCTGTCTCACCAGAAGACATGAAAAAAATGAAGAATAAGAGACTTGGCTGCTATTCCTGTAGTGTGAAGGCAATGCTTTTGTGGAGGAATAACCCATCCAATCTGGATTGGGGACAAATCTGGACTCAGTAACGTGACTTGCTTTAAAGTTGATCTGTTCCATTTCCCAATGGAACCAACACAACCACACAGCAACTGGCACTAAGTGACACACTATTTGGTGTTCTCTACAGGAGCATGGAGATATAACTATTATTTTATCATTAAAATAAAAATGATAATGATAATGTGCTTCTCAAACAAGTATAAATACAAGGTCACTGCCCCAAGAATTTTAAAAACTAGATAGAAAACTCATAGGTGGAGGATGGCTGGTAGGAAATAACTGAAGATAAATGAGTGAGTGGAAGTGTTTAATATCTTGCTTGGTTCCACTTTCTTTGTGGATGTGCACATGTGTGTTATTTTGCTAACATCTCTTGGAGTGCAGGACTAGCATTATTAGGCCAAGAGAAGGTAGAGTGTTTTGGAGAGGGACTGACTTTATCCTTATAATGACAAAGCAAAGTGGTTCCTTGCAACCCCCGTTATTTATTTCTGTCTGCAGGTAGCAAAGAAGGAAGCTATTGTTTGAACAGCATAAACCACCTCGTCTCTGCCTGGTTTTTGACCGTTCTTTCAGAATTTATGACAGACGCTGTACCGGAATTACACACAAATGTTCCCATGGCAACAATGAAAAACAAGATTATATTAAAAACAACCTATTTATGTTGTGCTGAACTCTCAAACTCCACTCATTAAGCAGAAGGGACCCATAGCACTGATGCTGTCTAAAAACTTGCTACTGAAATCTGTTTCATTTGGAAACTACAGTAAAATGTACTATAATAGCCTTACAGTGTGAAATAAGGTATCAGTTAAAAATTAGCCAAATTCTCAGAATAATTCTTAGTTTACAAAATATTAGTGATTTCTTTTTTCTGACAGTTTAAAAAAATCAGCTAACAGAAAACTGCAGACATATCAAGTATTTGGAACTTTTAATAATTAATAAAATATAGTCATCACGGAACTGGTTTTGGATAATTTTGTCAATGAATCTAGTGCCAAGTGCCATAAAAAGTAGTCTGTACAAATAGATAACTTTTAAGTTAATTGAACACTACTTAGGAAGGCCTCTGAAAGTGACACTACATATGGAAGAAGCCCAATTTGTAAATTACACCCCTTAAATATGATGGTTAAAAAATATCCTAAGTGGGTAAGATATAAAAAGCAAATAGTTGCAATAAAAATGTCATGCAAAAAGTTAGATTTTGTCATTTGCTTTGTAACAAGTGCAGATTTATTTATTTATTCCTAGTTATGGAATAAGTTCCTGGATGATTTGAGGGCTTAAGCCTGTGCTTCACTTTCAACACATGAGCAATCCCATTGATTTTAATGGGACTACTGAGGAGTTTTTCTGGACAAATGCTTAGAATATCTTAAAATAATTTATCCCATTTTCAGGGCTTTCAATTCACATTTTCACTTTCCCTTTCACTCCTCCTACCCCTCTTCCTCCTCCAAACAGGTAAAATCCCAGAAGTTTCAAAATTAGCTCTGTCTGACTTGCACCCCTTCACAGCAATACTGAAATCAGCGGATGAGAGACAAATCCTGCATTCCTTATGTAGGTAAAACTTCTGTCGACAACATGGGAGTTTTGCATGTGCAACAAATGCATGATTGGGTAGTAAAACAAACAAAGAAGGCAGGAATTGTCTATGTTGTAGCATTTAGTAAAAACTAAGAAGTCAAGCTGTTTGGAGACAGCACAGCAATTTTATTAATTGTATGAGCACTCGGCTCATGCTGAGTCTGCTCAGGCTTCTGAAGAAAGCTAGTTCACATGGGTCATGCTTGAAGATTTAACACCGGCATTAGTCTAGTCACTCCCATACTAATAACAATGATAAATACTCTTTCAGCTGTATGTTTCACTCTGCTGCTGTAGGAAAGCTTTACTCCTCATGTTCAGAACTCCTTGCAGGGTACAGCATGGCATTCACTTAGCTGGCCCCTGGGCACCACTGCAGTTACATTTTTGCATGTTCAGGGCTTCCCTTGACAGACACATCCCAGAGTGCACAAAAGGTGAGTGCAACATTGCTTGGGGTCTATTAACAACTGTCAAACAAGCTGGACCCCACAGCAGGTCTCTACTAGATGGTATGAGCACTGGAGGTTGACCAGAGGGTCCCCTTTGCCAATCCTGAAATGTCTGACTGAGAAAACAAGAGAAGCCTTAAGCCAACTCTGTATTTCATAAGAGCTAGTTCGTCCATCTTTACTTTCAACTTTGTTTTTCATTAATCCATAAGATCCATGCCAACAGCTCTCCAATCGCCTTCAATCAACATGATAACAGGGGCATCCATCAGCTGCTTGTAGAAAAATACCTAGATAATGTCTGAAGTAAAATGTATGTAGCACATTAGAGATCCATGAGGAAGCACTAGCATGGAATCCTGGAAGGGGTGGGAAGGTAGAGGGTAGAGTAGTTGATGGTCACCCTCCCTAGACAGCTTGTAGAAATAAGTGCTATGTGGTTTTCAGGGCAGCTCTCAATTCTTTATTGAGTTCTATAGAGTCCTGCCACAGGAGAGTGCTATTTTGATTCAAAATGTAACTAGAACTTGATAACAATGTTAAGAAACAATTTGATTATTAAATCTGTGGCAAAGCAGACCTCTCAATCCTGCTAGCCTTGCAGTAATTGCAGTGAGAGTGTGCTTGACTAAAAGCTGCATAAATACCAGATTAGCCCTCGTGTTAGACATCATCATCTCACTCATGGGTGCTCCATTTCCTTTGTAATGCAATATTTACTGAAATTCAGTAACAAAGCAAACCTACAGGTTTCAGAGTAGCAGCCGTGTTAGTCTGTATCTGCAAAAAGAACAGGAGTACTTGTGGCACCTTAAAGACTAACAAATTTATTTTAGCATGAGCTTTCGTGAGCTGCAGCTCAAGAAGTGAGCTGCAGCTCACGAAAGCTCATGCTAAAATAAATTTGTTAGTCTTTAAGGTGCCACAAGTACTCCTGTTCTTAAAGCAAACCTAGAAGCAATCCCCTCCCTTCACCTATGCTCCACCCTCAACCGCAGCCACATTTCAGGGGTAGTGAATCTTCTAATTATATTTCTTTCTTGAAGAAAGTGAGCATACTCTTTGTTACCCACATGTATTAATTCTTGCAAAAAGTATTATTTACATTAACATAGCTCTAGTGAGCTAATAACTGATAAACTGTGTAAGTATTCTAGGTTTGCTGATAGGGTGACCAGACAGCAAATGTGAAAAATCGGGACGGGGGTGGGGCTAATAGGAGCCTATGTAAGAAAAAGACCCAAAAATCGGGACTGTCCCTATAAAATCGGAACATCTGATCACCCTATTTGCTGTGACAAGAAAACATTTGGTGCCAGATTTCCCCTCTTGGTTTTTTTCCTAGCCTACCTGAATAATAAGCCTTTCCAGTTTCAGAAATGCAATTCCTACACAACAGGTTGGTTTCTGTGCAAAGTGCACAATTTAGTCCATCGCAAGAGCTGAGCTATGAAGAAAGGGCTTGTAGCTGGTTTGGGTGCTCAGATGATATGCATATCATGAGCTAAAATCTAGTACATTAGTTTGGGTAATGAGCTCGTGTGTTGGGCCATTAAACAAGGTGCCCTCCTACCAAGCACTGACCCCCCCCCCCCCTTGCACTTGTGCCGCGGAGCGAGGCCAGCCGGGGACGAGCGGTGGGGATGAAGGCAGCGGCTCCTCCGGCGGACAAATGTCAGCTCTGCCCAGAGGAGCGGCGGAGGGAGGCAGTGTCCAGCCCCACGCCGCGCAATGACACCGACAGAAGCAGAGTTTCCAGCTCTCCCTGCAGCGCTGACCCCGGAGAGAGCAGAGTCCCGGCCACAGGCACCTGCCTCGCCCCCGGCCAGGGCACCAGTGTCTCCGCCCTCGCCCCGCTCCCAGCCCCATCCGCGCGCAAAGGGAGCGGGCTGGGACCCCCCCCCCGCCAGGACGCGCCCGGAGCGGGGCTGCACTGACCTGAGATGCCGGCCCCGACCACCAGCACGTCGCATTTCTGGCTCATGGCGCTGCCTCGGCTCCCGCGCTCGGGCTCTGGGGCTCCCGGAGCAGCTGCCGCTCGCGCCTCCCTCGCTGCCCGGCCGCGTCTGACAGCGGCGCCCCCGGCTCCGCCCGCCGCCCCGCCAATCACGGCTCCCGGGGGGGCGAGACGGGGCTGGGGAGCAGAGAGCGCGACCGGCTCAGGTTGCAAAGGGCAGGTGGGAGCCCACCCGCTGCTCCCTGCCCCCCCCCCCCCCAGCAACCCCCTCTCTAACCAGGGGCTCTAACCTCTAAAGCGGGGGGGGGGGGGAGTTTATGGTCAAGCGACTGAAACATGCTGCTGTCCTGTCCCTTGGCTGGGGCACCTCATCTGCTGTAGCTGGGATCAGGGATTTCCCTACACACACACACACACACACACACACCCCTACGGGGTGTATACCCCCCTGAATTGTTCCAACAACCGCCCCCCCCGCAGTTTTGTGAACTAGTGACATCACAGTGTTGCCAATTTAGTGACTGTTTGGAAATTTGAATTGAAATTGAAACATTAATATACTTTATATGCTTTTAAAGTGTGTATGATAAAATACATGCATCTGAAAAAGTATAATAGATTTGAAAAGTAAGAACATAGACTAGCTTCCTTATACAGCTGTTGTTTTTTATGACAATGTCAGTGCATTCATTTCGGTGATGTTGGCCAACCTAATCATTTCAAATGATGATGTGTAAGCAAAGTCTAAATGAGCTCTCCCTGACAGCTAGTGATGAGCTGGGGGCTGGGGGGAAAGGCTTCAGGACCAGATTGTATTTACATTCACACCTAATCTACCTAGGTATCCAGCAAACCGAGCTGTGTTTCCCAAGTGATAGATTTTGGCTGGGGTTGGGTTACAAATCACTTGAATGCAGGGGGAGGGGCGGGGAATGAAATGTTGTTCTTATTGTAAGAATCAAGGGCAGTAGAACTGTACTTAGCCTGTGCTGATTGAGGGCATCACGAGAGAGCGTGGGGACAGGTGTTTTGCTTGATGGTACTATTTGACCTGCCCCTCTCCACTGTTTAAAGATAGAGATGATTAAGCTCCATAGATAGTCTTATGTTTTATTAAGTGACCACTGCAGCTGAAATCACTGATAATCAGGTCTAAGTTCTTAGACCTGCTGTGGGACAGTGTTTCTATGGTAGAGATGGCCCAGTCTGCACCAGCAGTGAGGTTCCCCCACTGAGAGCTCAGCTGAAATCACTGAGAGCTGGTGGAACCTCAAGAGACCAACTCGCAGAGGTCACAGTGGCAGGTGGCCGCAGAAGGTGACTGCACAGGGCCATGGCAACAGAGCAATGAAGTGAACAGTGGCACAACGAACAACAGTGGCCAGAGCGAACAGCTGGAGGAAAGAGCAAGGTGCCTTCTTGCCCCCCACCTGGGAGGTGAACTCATGTGAAAGCACCTCTGAGTCTCCACTGACCAAGAACAACACCTGTGAGTGTTAATGAGGCTGTTAACAACGCTGGAGACACAATACAGTCCATGTGAACAAACATGGCTGTGGCATCATACTTTCTATTTAAGCAAGGGATACCACACACTACAAACTGGAGGCCAATGTTAAGTGTACTGTCACTTATTCGTCCTGAAATTGAACACTGGTTCCAAACAAGACCAGCAAATGCTCACTATCTTTCTGCAAGAAACTCAACTGACTGGCTAGAAGAATGTGGTGCAACAGTGAAAGTCTCAACAGTTGAAAAAGTGAAGAACTCTTTCACAACATTAAAAAAAATTGCATACATGGCTGATGAATGCACCGATGCAAATGAGCATCAAGTATTAAGTCATTGTGTACATTATCTTCATGTCAGTGGTAGGCCAGTAGATGCATTTCTAGATGTTCAAGTTATAGAAGACACATCCGCTGCATCTGTGACAACCCACATCTTAGAAGAGTTAAATGCTTGTCAGTTGGACCCCAAACAGATGGCTGCTAGTGCATTTCATAGAGCTGTAAACTTCTCTGGAAAACATGGTGGAGTACAAGCTTTGCTCGGAGAAAAGTGTAACCCTAATCTCTCCTATACACACCGCAGAGGCCATCTACTCCAACTAGCACTAATACAAGCTGCAGACTCTTCAAAAGACATTAAAAAAAGCTATAAATGTAATGTCTTCATTATATTTTTTCAGCAAGAGTCCAAAAAGACTGAATATCTTGGAAAATATAGATGATACACTGGGACTGAAGTTCAAATTAGTCCAACCTGGGAAAACCCTTTGGCTTTCTCATGAGCAATCCTTGTCTATTGTCTTAAAATTACTCCAGCCGTTATTACTGACATTGGTAAGTATCTACCAAGATGCGATGGATCTAAGTAGTGAAGCTGGTGGATTACTTTTGCTACTATGTTCAGAGAAGACTATTGCCATTCTCTCTCTTGTAAGTCTACTGTTGAAACCACTTGGGTCATTACACAATGCAATCCAGGCATCTGCTAAAACAGTAGTAGATCTTTTTCCAGCAATAGAAGCTACATGCAGCTCAATCAGAGAGCTATCCATTGAAAAAGCACTGGAAGAAGCAAAGACTTCCGTCAAGAAGTTGACTAATAAAGGCATTTATATTGAATCCTTAAGTGAAGAGGACAAGAAGTGTTTGTTAAAACAACTGAAAAAGTACAGAGACTTGATCCTTAAAGATCTACAACAGTGACCTCTAAATTCTACTCAACCTCTACGTAGCTTTTACAGATCCCTGTCCTAAAAACACTGACAGTTGAGTGTAGTGAGGCAGTACCAGTAATGGGGCTGCTTTGTGCTCAGGACAGAACAGAGAATTTGAACACTAGTGGAATATCATATGACAAATTAATGAAGATTTGACTTCAACTTCTTTTTTATCATCCCTAGTGGCTTGACCCAATCTTTATGCTATGATTCCCGGGATGGAAGAGGTAGGAATTCATCTCATGCTACTCCCAGTCACAACAGCTACAGTTGAGCGTTGTTTTTCATCACTGAATAGAATTTTCTGTTCTGAAAGAAGTCGCCTTCTGCCTGATCATGTGAATGAACTAATGAGCATATCAATTGAAGGAATGGAAGTACCAGACACACGAGAAGCCACCAAAGATGAATGCATTGCATTCAATAAGTTTATTAACAGAGTTGTGCAAAATTATAACAAGAAACAAAGAAGGATGTAGATGTAGTGCTTCATAGAAGGCTTGAGTAGCCAACTTTAATTTGTGTGATGATTTTAAAACATGAGTTAAATTTAATAAAATGGTCATGAAACATTTTTCAGTTTTTACTATGGTGTCATACAGCCCACCTTCACCCTTACAATCTCACTCCTCATTGGCCCTGACACCCCCCCCCCCGTAAATTCGAACACCCCCCCCCCAATTTCAATTCCTGGGGAAAACACTAGCTGGGATGGATATGCAAGGCCCTTTACAGTCTAGCCACAAATAAAGCCTAATCAATGATAATCCTTGGCCCTTACAGCCTTCTGCCCTGGTCCAAGGGTGTCCCGTTCCGGTCTCAGGTTGCAAAGGGCAGGTGGGAGCCCATCCGCAGACCCCACTGCTTCACCCTCCCACCCAGCAAAGACTCCTGGATACTTTGGCACTCACATACCATGATAAGGTCCCTTAGAAATACTTAAGGTGGATAGATGGGCAGATTGTCTTTGGTTTGGCCCTTTCCTTGGATTTTTCTATGTAAGAAATTCAAATGGCATAAGTATTACCTTCCCCTTGCAATTAAACTTAACCAAGTTTTCTCTTAGCCCTCCTACAAAGTCACATACCTCCCCCATGGGCCCAAGGACTGTATTAATTAACTCAGAAGTCAAGTTGTGCTACTGACTTGTCTATTTTTGGTTGGTTGTCTTCACTTTCCCTGGTGTACCATCTTGCTGTCCTCTTTTCTCCTTTACCTGTGTATTTCTCCTATTCCTCACCTCACCTTTCCCTCCATGTCTGCTTGGTCTGTCATTCCCTAGACATTCTCTGTATCTGTCCTTTCCTCTTTTTACCCTTCTCTAGTCCCCTCCATACCACACACTACATCTTTCCTTCTCTTGCCCTGTAAAATATTGGCATCAGATGCCTGTTTTACCTATCAGAGAAATGCACCATAAATGAATGCTTCCAGAAACTGAAGGAGCAGATTAGAAAGCAGCGAACTAAAATAACTGGCTCTCCCAATAGAAACCCAAGCAGGTGGCAAACTCTGAAACTTTTGATTTCAGGATAAGGGAAGAGGTTGGGTTATTTAATATTAACTAGAGATTCTATAAATCTATAGCGAGCAACCTCCAGCTCAAACTAGTTTAGCACAGCTCTTATGGGCTCAGATAGGAGGAGGTTTTCTTTTGGCTCACCTGATAGATTTGTTACTTTTTAACCAAGAGGTTAGTGGTTAGTACTCATACTGTAGATAGATACTTATAGTGTATCCTAACCACAAGATGAAGTTAATTGAACAGTATATGTCTTTTTATAGATCAGAGATTCACTTTGTAGCCATATCTTTCTATAAGATGCTTGACACTAAGAATACCCTATTTCGTATAAAAATTTGATCTAATTTACTGTCCTTGAAAATGCTGCAGCAGCACCATTTGGGGAAAAAGGCAAATTTTCAGAGCAAGTTACTAACCATTTATGGCTTTCTTGGAGGCTGGATCATGACTATCTAACTACCTCCTATCAGAGACCAAAATAACTGAACTAACACAAGCTATAAAAGGAGAAATGTGGGAAAGAGAAAGCAGAAACATGTGGAAGAAGAAAAAAGGGAGGGTGGATGATGGAGAAGAGATAAGGAAACCAGAGTAAAAAAAAGCTTTCAACATTTGAATAGGGCTTACCGGGATGGGAGAGGTGTTTGTTTTTGCCAGGCACTGTGATATTGTGGTTATGAGTGTGACCTAAATAACTGTAGACACTGGATAAGCATACTGAACTGACATTGTGGACTAGATATTCAAAAGTTGGTGGGTAGGTAATTTATTTAGACTAATCAATTTCAAACAACTATTCTATCGGCCAAATTTGCAGAGGTTCTTTGGAAGATTTCAGTCACTTGATTCATGAATATCATTCACATTTGTGTAAATACTCAAATTTCTTGCCTGACTAGTTATGGAAACATTCAAATGTTTTTAAACCAAGCAATTTAAAAATCACATATCCACTCAGCTTCTGCTTTTTATGGGGCAGACCCTTGCGCAGCAAACTTCATCTTTTGTTGTGTGTTGATTGTATGCAGAGAGCAAGTTTCAGCTACAGAAGAAGCAAATTTTCACTGCTGAGAAATAAATCCCTTTGAGCAGTGGTTTTTTAACCTTTTTTCATTTGCAGACCCCTGAAAAATATCAAATGGAAGTGCAAACCCCTTTGGACATCTTAGACATAGTCTGCAGATCCCAAGGAATCTGTGGACCACAGGTTGAAAACCACCGCCTTTGAGAAAGCAGCATGTAGTGGAAATATTGGCATAGCTTTTAATCATAGCAATAGAAAGGAATTCTCCTTCATCAGTTAGCTGTATACATAGTACCAATCACACACACACAAGGAAACTTTTAAAAGAGAATGCTAGCCAAGGGGGCAGACACGGACATCTAAAGGTACTCCATCTTCCAGAAACACAATTGCATTCTAAGATTTTAACAGTTTCAGGCAACCAGGGGCGGCTCTATGTATCTTGCCACCCCAAGTACGGCAGTCAGGCAGTCTTTGTTGGCATGCCTGCAGGAGGTCCGCTGGTCACGCGGATTCGGCGGCATGCCTGCAGGAGGTCCGTCGGTCCTGTGCCTTTGGCATACCCACCGCCAAATTGCCACCGAAACCGCAGGATCAGCGGACCTCCCACAGGCAAGCCGCGGAAGGCAGCCTGATTGCTGCCCTCATGGTGACCGGCAGGCCGTCCCCGCGGCTTGCCGCCCCAGGCACATGCTTGGTGTGCTGGTGCCTGCAGGCAACAGGTTATTTTTATGCTTAAATTTCATCATCAGATCAAGACTAACAGTCCCAGGACAAATCTCTGTGAGGGCATAGTAACTATCCTTGTCTTTCTATAGACTGAAACCAAGGGAGTCTAGTTTTGTCAGTCGCAGCTTTGCTTCAGGTAGACAGATGTGCTATGGAAAAGATGCTTTATTATATTACAAAATATATATGAATATTATGTATAATTTCAAAAGGCAGATCAATAAAACAATCACAGCAAAAATTGACAAGCACATTCCAGCACCAAGGCAATATTGTGCAATAAAATTAATGTAACCTCATTGCCAAGTCCTCAGTATACCTTGAACAAAAGAGAATCTAATATACAAATGCTAGGTGCTTATACTAAACAATTTTATTCCAGTATATGATAATTTAACATATAATCTAGAACTAATAAGCCAAAACTGAATATTTCATCAACCATATATCAGTTAAATTTGACTGGTTTTTAATTAAATGCAAAAATCCAACAGGATTAAAATTAAGCCCATTAAGTGGTGAGTGAATGCAAACATATGACTCTTGAGAACACAGAACTTTAATACAAGAATAATACAAGGATCTGTGTCACAAACTGGTTTGCATATTTATCAGGTATCAGAGGGGTAGCCGTGTCAGTCTGGATCTGTAAAAACAGCAAAGAGTCCTGTGGCACCTTATAGACTAACAGACGAATTGGAACATGAGCTTTCGTGGGTGAATACTCACTTTGTACATGCATCCGACATTATTCATCCACGAAAGCTTGTGCTCCAATACGTCTGTTAGTCTATAAGGTGCCACAGGACTCTTTGTCCATATTTATCAGATTAATTATTAGAAAAGTCAACAAAATAAGGATCCTGTTAACATTATATGAAATAAATACAAGTGTGTAACTTCCAGGTTACAAAAGCTGTTTCTATTCTCACCCTTTATTTGTCTGTCTATTTTGATTGCTAGCTCTTCAGGGCAGGGACTGTCTCATATTATGTGTTTGTAGTGTGCCCAGAACAATGGGCCCAAATCTCAGTTGAATCTATAAGTACTACTGTCATACAAATAATAATCAAATTATTTTTAATATTAGTTAGATCCCAGTTACATTAGACCAGATTCAACAAGACAGCCTACAAAATGAAACAGATGGATTGGTGAGTAAATGCAAATATGTTACACGCTGAATCATTCAGTTTTTCATCAGCAGACTCATTTCCTCCTCATTTCGCCAATTTGATTATTTAAAACTTCCACCAGTTGCTATATCTATCTATATGGCAGTGCCAGAATCCCTCTGCAGTAGGTGATTGCATGGACCAATGGCAGATACCACATTTCAGGAAACTTCCCCAAATGTGACTCTGGGGCTAATTTGGAGAAAAATCTAGGCAAAAGAGATAGAAGTAGTAGGAAACGAAATGATTGTGGCTGTGGCCAGTAATCAGAAAGGAGTACATGGGGCCTTGGCTGGTTTGGTGTTGTGAGAATAATTTTCTTTGCTTGGGTTTAGGATTTCAGTTCTTCCTTTGTCAGGGATACTACAGATACGTGTGCCCCCTTTCTGCCTACTGGCCACGGTCACTGCTGTTTCCAAGTTCCTATTATTTCTCTCTCTTTTGCATGTTTCCCTCCAGAGTATCCCCACAATCACATTGGGAGAAGTTACCTGAGATGTGCTGTGTGCCACGGGACCCTGCTTTCACCCAGCAGCAGAGGTTCCTGGCACTGCCACCCTTTGCCTTCAACTAGTTTCAAAATAAATGCTCAGTTGACCCAGGGTCTATGCCAGCTTCTACCAGCAGAGACTCCAACAGAGGTGTCTCCATCAAGAGAGGGAGGCTGCAGCCACAGAAGGCCCAGGAAGTAAACAGCAATGCCGAAAAAGTTGGCAGCACTGGCTGGGCAACTGGGGAAGATACTGAGAGTGCTGCTTTCAGAAGGCTTCCTAGCTGGTCCTCTCTCTAACAGCCTGCAGCTCTTCCTACCTTCTCATCTCTCTGTCATATGAGAGGGAGCTGGGGAGTGCTGTATGTGATAGGCCACAGGTGGAGAGAGACATGGAGATTAAAAAAAAATGAGTAATGTAAAATAACTCTGAGTGCTGCAGAAGGGAATGCTAGTTTATGGACAAGCCAGAGTGGGAGAAAGCAGGCCAAATGGAAATCAAAAAGGTTCAGATAGAGCAGGGATCAGCAACCTTTGGCACACAGCCTGCCAGGATAAGCCCCCTGGCAGGCTGGGCCAGTTTGCTTACCTGCTGTGTCCGCAGGTTTGGCCAATCGCAGCTCCCACTGGCCGCGGTTCGCTGCTCCAGGCCAATAGGGGCTGCAGGAAGCAGTGCGGGCTGACGGATGTGCTGGCCGCCACTTCCTGCAGCCCCCATTGGCTGGAGCGGCAAACCGCGGTCAGTGGAAGTTGCGATTGGCCAAACCTGCAGGTAAACAAACCGGCCTGGCCCACCAGTGGCTTTCCCTGACGGGCTGCGTGCCAAAGGTTGCCAATCCCTGAGACAGAGCCATGTCTAATTTTTCAGTCCGGAGTTACTATTTTTGTTCTGTGAGCAATGGCCGGAAGAGAGGTCTCAGGGTTCTTATTGCTATGTAATGCCATTTTCATTTCCCACCCTCCCACTAGAGCCTTGGTGATCTCAGTCTTAGCCTTGAATTTAAGGAGTAAAGCTTAAAGATGCAGAACAAACTGTAGCAGTGACAGAGAAATTGCTGCCTGCCACCGCTACCAAGCTGAAATTGTCCTGAATAAAATGTATTCTATGCTCCTGATGAAACAATACATTTGCATCCAATTAACAAAATAAACTCTTCTCCCTCTGCCTCACAAAGTTCCCACAGAGAAACAGTTTTCACCCCTCAGTTATGTCTAATGCTTTCACAGTGTGCGACCTTTCATTTTTATCATACTGGTGCTGCTGCTTAGCAACTACCAACACCACATCTTCCACTTTATACCCATGTCTTGAAGGATAGCTCTTTTTTTAGACAAGCCATTGCCACCTATTATTAGTTTGTTGCTAAATTATTTCTCTTGAACTGGAATCAGAAGCATTTCCACTTTGGCATTCGTCTCACTTCTCAGCATGTTAGATTGTCGTCTCTCCAATGATTATTCTAATGTCTCACTCTCTCATTGCCAGTCACTAGACAAAAAAATTCCACCAGCAACTAAACTCTGGTCCCAGTTTCCCACTCTTACAGAGAAATCCACCGGGAGGAACTCCGGAGGCAAGAACATGCGCTCCCTTTGGGATGGGGTACCCAAAAGGGCCAATGCAGTCCTTGGATAAATAAACATGGGAATATTGAGTAGATGCGGGTACTGGTGCGACTGTTGCTGGAATAGTGTCCAGTTCTGGTGTCCACAATTCAAGAAGGATATTGACAAATTGGAGAGGGTTCACAGATGAGCCAGAAGGATGATTTAAATGCTAGGCAACCATACCTTATAGTGGCTGAGTTCCTTGAATCTATCTATTTAGTGCGAAAGAGAACATTAAGGGATGATTTGATCACAATCTATAAATACCTCACAGAGGACAGAAATTTGATAATAGAAGGCTCTTTTGTCTAATAGACAAAGATATAACATGCTCCAATGGCTGGAAGTTGAAGCTAGGCAAATTCATACTAAAACTAAGTTGCACATTTTTTATGGCTAGGGTAACTAGTCATGGAACAATTTAATTCTCCATTGCTGTAATTTTTAAATTGAGATTGGTTGTTTTTACAAAAGACATGCTCCATTTCAAACAGGAATTAATTCAGGGAAGTCCTATGGCCTGTGCTGTACAGAAGGTCAGACTAGATGATCACAATAGTCCCTTCTGTCTTTAAAATCTATTAATCTATTAAAGCAACTCTGGGAGGATCTCTTCAGTGAATTAACCTTCCAAATTCTTCTGTATAGTGGGAGCGTTTTTGTTCCCTCTCTCCTCAGAAGCAGCAAGCAGTTGTGCCTCAAAGCCCTGCTGATCCTCAGTGATAAGGTGGAGACCAGAGACAACTTTGCAAAGGACCTGTGCCTTTCCACACACTTCCCATCTCCCTGTTCAGTGTGTTCTAGCTCTCTGGAACCATGCAGATAGGGACTCCTGCACTGGCATGCATGGTCCCCACTACACACTAATCTCAGAAGGATGATTAGGCTTTTACTTATTAAGTATTAGTGCCCCTGCAAGGATTTTAAGCTCTCACACACAGAGATAGCCAACCTCTGCCACATGCTGGATCTGAACTAATTTCCTACATTATAGTTGCATTCTACACACTGTATTTTCTAAATATTCGGAACAATGCCACCTCATGTACTCAATCTAATCCAAAGCTTTCTATACTAAACACAGAGGGGTCAGGACCTTGGAATTATACTCAGGTTTCTCAGTCAGTTATCAGTGAGATTTTCCATATTCATTTTAGGGTTTTTCTTTCCATTGAATACTCTGTTTCATTCCTTTTAAGCACTAGTCTTTCTTTAAAATCTTTAATTACCCTATCAATTCACAAATTAATCTTCTTGTGGACATTTCTTTGTTCCCTCCCTTAAACAGAGCTTTAATAAAGCGAAACTTCATCTGAAAAGTAATCTTAAACCAAATTAGCATGTTTTTATTTATTAGCTGTACTGTAGTTTAAAAAATTCAGAACCAGGATTTCAAAATCCATTAGGGCCTTTTGTTGTTCTTATCTTTATGATGATATCTGGTGTTTCTAAATATATAACTATGCCTTCACATTACTGTCCTTAATTTTTAAATCCTGCTTTTCTTGAAACAATATAACCCTAACTTGCAAAGTGTTTTTGTTTGTTTTTTCTTAATATTTTTCTACAGTGCAGACAGGATCAGCCATCAGTCTCCTTGCTCACTGAAAAATTATGTTGAGGAGTTTACTTTTCATTTATAATCAGATCTTCTCCCTATCTTCAATAAAAATCAACATATTTAACTTATTTCAGAGTGGTACCCGTGTTAGTCTGTATCAGTAAAAACCACGAGGAGTCCTTGTGGCACCTTAGAGACTAACAAACTTATTTGGTCCTAAGCTTTCATGGGCTAGAACCCACTTCATCGGATGCATGAAGTGAAAAATACAGGTGCTGGTATAAATACATGAAAGAATGGGGGTTGCTTTATCAAATGTGAGGTCAGTCTAATGAGATAAAATGGTTAACAGCAAGATACCAAGGGAGGAAAAATAACTTTTGAAGTGGTAAGAGAGTGGCCCATTTTTCCTAAATTTATTAGTCTCTAAGGTGCCACAAGGTCTCCTCATTATATTTAACTTAGGTGTTGCTAGAGGACCAATTGCTATTGCATACAGACATTGACCAATAACACTCAAGTGAAAGTATGTTCTGTTCCTGACATTCCTCATAAGATTAATTCAAGATGTCAGGGGCACGGGTGCGATTGGGGGGTAGGGTGCAAGGGACACAGGTCACCGTCTGGCAAGTTTTACACTAGATCCAGGGTGAAGTAGGGATGCATCCTTCCCCTAGGCTTATTCTGCCCTGCAAAGGATTGGCTTCTTGAACATATTTCCATAAATACTGGTGTAAGTATCAGTTCAATTTCATTTACTTGACCTGCATTATGTGGATGATGTTGTCCTCTTCAGTGATGACACAAACGACCTTGAAGACACACGAGAAGCACATGGCAGCTGCCCTTGGGCTAAGGGTTTCTTGGGCAAGAACAAAAATCCAGAGTGTTGGCACAAAAGTTGTGATAGAAGACATCTGTTTTGCCAGACAAATGGTGGAAGTAGTGGGTGATTTCATCTATCCAATAGGTACAGCCAGACAGACATCCTAAGGAGAATCATTTAGCAGCATCAGCTATGAAGGATCTGCATAGGGTCTGGAGTTAAAAAAAAAAGGAAATGATATATAAAAGTACGGATTTATCAAACCTGTGTACTTCTGATCCTCTTATATGGATCTGAAATATAAATGTTGCTTGAACAAGACATCAGGAGACTGGAGGCATTTCATATGCATTGGTAGTAGTGACTACTGGGCATAAATTGGTTTGATTTTATCAGTAATACAGATTGCTGGCACTTTTTGGTCAGATAGCCCACCTCAGAGACAAAGCCCTTGCACGTGGAGCCCTGAAGATCGGACTTGTTGTCAGGAGGGGACATTGCCCAGCTATGGACTGGCAACAGCAACACGATCATGCATGATTAATCTAGCTGCACCTGACCTGTAGTAAACCTGGGGAGCTTTTGATACTGTGAATAAAGCCGTACAACGTGCCAAGGATATTCGGCGTTCTGGACCCTCACTGTCTAAGTGTGGTGTTTTTGCTGTTGTCCCTTTAGTCTCCCATTACAACCAAAGTTACCCTTACAATATGGAGTATTCAGTGGACCAATTTTGTCACATTGCTAGTTGATTGGTCCAATAATTCTGCTCATACTGTGCAGTGTAACTTTGGTTGTCAGGTTCAGACTGTGTGTTCTTAATTGTTGTTTTGAAATCACTGTTGTGATAAGCTGATTTGTTAGGTCACAACATGTGTAATGCAGTGTTTACTGGACTCCATTTCATTTTCTTTTGGGCAAAAAACTGCAGGAGTCCAGAACTGGACGGGTAGTTAAGTATTACAGGCTAGAACAAACATGCCTGTGACTAAGCTGAGCCATCTGGGTTTCTAGCAAAGAAATATTGTAACTCTTGCTATATTTCCACTATATACCTTGTGACAAAGTTTCTCCTCTACCTTGGTGGGTCCTGCACATATTGGCGGATTTGCTCGCCTCACAGATTTACCCTGTGGGTCGGGAAACAACCCAGAGACCTTCCCCTCTGGTAGAAGCCACAGTCCAGATCAATTCCTCCTGTGTTTGATCAGAAGTTGGGAGGTTTGGGGGGAACCCAGGCCTGCCCTCTACTCCAGGTTCCAGCCCAGGGCCCTGTGGACTGCAGCTGTCTATAGTGCCTCCTGTAACAGCTGCATGACAGCTACAACTCCCTGGGCTACTTCCCCATGGCCTCCTCCAAACACCTTCTTTGTCCTCACCACCAGACCTTCCTACTGATGTCTGATAACACTTGTACTTCTCAGTCCTCCAGCAGTATGCCTACTCACTCTCAGCTTCTTGCACACCTCTTGCTCCCAATTCCTCACACGCCTTTCCTTTCCTTTCCTTTGGCTCCCTTTTGCCTGACTGGAGTGAGCCCTTTTATAGCATCAGAGGGGCCTTAATTAGAGTCAGGTGCTTAACAACCTCACCTTAGCAGGTTAATTGGAGTCAGGTGTTCTCATTATCCTGGAGGAGCCCCATCTCTGGTCACTCAGGGAACAGAAAACTTATCCAGTGGCCAGTATATCTGCCTTCGACTACTCTGCTGTTCCCAACTGGCCTGGGTCTATCACAACATTTCACATGAGCAGTCAAGTCTTCTGAATTCACAACTATACAAGCTTTAGCATTTATCTAAGTTTTTACAGTATTTTTAAAAAAACCTATATTTGTGCACTTTCATGTTTTGGAAGCTTTTTTTTTTTCTCCTTATGGTATGTGAAGTTTTGTGCTCAAAAGTAGCTCTGCAAAGTTATTTAAATTATAGACCATGCCAGGAAGAAATGGCCTTTTGAATATTGTCTAGTGATTTCAAATACCCTGAACTCATTAGAACAGTAATTATTGTTTGCCTCTGATATATCTGAGATTGATTGCCCAGTAAAAGTAATGTACTGTAGGTAAAGAAAAGTAAATCTAATATGATAAATTGGCAAAATCATGCAGTGTAGTGACCTGCTCTCCCGGTGTATCATCTCCTGCTACTCCATTCTCCTATCACTGTAGTAATCCCTAATAATATTGTGGCTTGCTATGTCTAAAAACAACGACTGGCTTACTGTTATGAGAGATGATATCAGTAAAACCCCACACAGTGAGGTGGAAGAGAAGACCTAGACATATGGGAGACGAGGGTCTGTGATGCCTCAGGAGAGCTAGTGGAAGAATACTACGTTGATCTGGACGTAGAATGTTGTCGTGGTAGCTGTTTGATGTTGTATGATGAATGTGTTTTCAGTCATGTTCATGTCTACGCCCACTTCTAACAAGTATTAATGGTCAGTGGCCTATACAGGGATCTCCCGAGCTGCAAACAAACTGGGGTTGACTTATAATCATAGAAACAGGTTATGTATCATGTTATGCTACCCCATTTGCTAGCTAGTGTAGCATATGATTCGGGAAGATCCTGGCAACGACAAGTGTGCAACTCTGTGCATAATCCTTTGGAATGGTCTCTGCCTCTAGACATGAGAGTTGGATAGTAAGGCTCCATGGGAAGCAGCGTAATAATCTTTGTAAAACAATGTCTACACTGCAGCTCTGAGGGAGCCTCCCAGTCCAGACAAACAGACTCACACTAGTTCATCTCAAACGAGCACACTAAAAATAGCACCGTGGACATTGTAGTTAGGGTGGAAGCTTGGGCTCTCAAGCTCACCTGACCCCCTGGGTCTGACCTAGGGCAGCTAGCCGGAGTCTCTGCCAGAGCTGCAACGTCTACACTGCTATTTTTCATGCTAGCTCAAGCCCTGCCAGGCTGAGAGCTCTCTCCCAGCTGCAGTGCAGCCAGCCATTTTCACCATCTGCCTGATTGTGCCAGGAAGTACATCCTAAACAAGCACCTGTACCATGGTCATTGTAGGTACTTATTAAACACCCAATAACATCATTTTGAGTAGGAAAATGTCCCTGAGTATCTTGTAAATGTTTGCAATGCCAAAGGATACATGGGATCATATTATGTCCTTTTGTAGGGTTTGGAGGAGTAAGGATTAATATTAGTGTTTGTGTAATGTATCATGGTAGATGGTACAATTATCCTTCTATCTGATGCCATAATTTTTAGGGCTCAGAGTAACATTCTTTATTAGGCTGATTATTTTGATTATGGGCTGTCATAAGACAGCCCTGCCTGGGGCAACCACAGTAATGGATCAGGTCCTCCATCAGTGTCCCCCCTAATTCCACACATGTGTTCTTGACTCACTAATACGCTCCTTAGGGCCAATTTATTACCATAATATAGTTCAAATAACCCATAACAGGAGTCCCAGTCAGAGTCCATTTCTCACATGTAATGTCCTTAAAATCCTACCTCCCCATCTAACCAATTGACATAGCATGTACCACACTCCAGCAACTTCTTCCACACTTGGGTAGTTCTTCAGTCCCCTCCTGCCCTATTGCCAGGACAGTCACCATAACCCTTCCAGCTGGAGTGTAACCCCGTCTTCCCAGCAGAAATCCCTACAGCTCCTCTGCTGGGAGGGCATCACCACCAGGGGAGCGGTCATCTCTCTGTTAGCCTCTCCAGGCCTCTGGCTCCTGCTCAGAGAGCCAGCAGACATCTTCCTCTACTGCTCCAAGCCTTCAGCCCTCTCCAGCCCTGGCTCTCTGCTGGGGAAGGTCAAGCTTGGGGAGCAGCAAACTGCTCCTGGTGCAGTCTTGCCTTCAGCCTTCTCCCAGGAACCACCTACAGCTTCCAGCAGGGACCTCCCACATACTTTGACAGCACTCACCTGCCAAAATCTTGTCTCTCTCAGGCAGCTCTCACCTGATCTTTCCCTGACTGGCCACCAGGGCTCCCTCCCTTCTAGGGCCCAGATGCCCTCTTTTAAGACCACTTGGAGTGAGCTGATGAGTCACAAGTGCACTAGCCTCTGCCCTCTTAATGGGCCAGTGCCACTCTGTGATATGGTCAGGCATGTATAAAGGTGAGAGAGGATTTTCTGGCCACAAATGCTTGTTTCTAGTTGACAGTTTTATCTCAGCATTTCTCAGTTTTATCTCAGTAGAGAGACAGCACAAGGTTTGTGCCTCAGATCCTTAACCGAATGTAGGTACATCACTCCCACTGATTTTAAGACGATCTGAGCCTGCATGTCTTGCTATGAGATCTTACCAACACATCTGGATGGGAGTTTGCTTTCATTGTCTTTCCACAGATTGTTACCCACATGCCCTCACACCATGTTAATGGGTTTATTTCAAAGGGTCACAGATGTAATTATGCATATACCTATATAAAATTGTGTAATATTACTAACAGTATTTGTTATTAATTAATGGCATTATTTAGTTATGTTTTAATTAATAGCATTAGGGCTATAAAATGGATTTTTCTATTTAGAATTACCTAACAGTTAACGAAAAACTAGAATTTTAAAAGATTTAGAAACACAGCAAAATGTTTTATGATAGCTTTTATTATTTGATTGCCTGATCTGGTTATCTTATTGTGTTATCAAATTATTTTAATCTGCATTCATTGTAAGACATAGTATTTTAATTTTGTTTTCTGGCACAATGGTAAAAAGTGGATTAATCTCATCTGTATTATCAAACACCTGTTCTTTTTTCTCATTCTGACTGGGGCAGTCTTCTATTATATTCTCTTGACTTTAGTTATAAGTAATCAAGACTTCTGTTCCTCTGTCTAATCCAGGGGTAGGCAACCTATGGCATGCGTGCCAGAGGCAGCTGCGAGCTGATTTTCAGTGACACTCTCACTGCCCTGGTCCTCGCCACCAGTCCGGGGCCTCTGCATTTTAATTTAATTTTAAATGAAGCTTCTTAAACATTTTTAAAACCCTTATTTACTTTACATACAACAATAGTTTAGTTATATATTATATATTTATAGAAAGAGACCTTCTAAAAACATTAAAATGTATTATTGGCACGTGAAACCTTAAATTAGAGTGAATAAATGAAGACTTGGCACACCACTTCTGAAAGGTTGCCAACCCCTGGTCTAATCCTTCTTCCATTGAAGTAAAATTCCCCTGGTGAGATGCACTAGTTATAATTGCTGACAAACTGATAATTACTTATAATGAAACTGATGCAACCACCTGGATTAAGTGAATTGTTCACCCTATTTCAAAAAGCAACAATAGGGTAAATCTCAGCAGCTTTGCCCAACAAGAGATATTTTTTCCACGCAATTCTAGTTGTAGTAGTTTTGTCTGATAACATTATTCAACAATAATTCTCACCTGAGTGAAATCAGAAACCTAAGACTGTAATCAAAACTGAAGCTTTGATTGTAATTGTAGGCCCAAGAGGCTACAGTGTTTATACAGGTGTCCAACAGTTAGCTCTCAGTACACAGTAATCTTCAGTACGGGAGTTAAAAGGTACAACATAGAAATTAAAAGAAATAAGCCAAAGGTATTTCATTGCCTGGTGCATCTTTTTAAAGAAAACTACATACATAACAAAGTTGGCAGGTTCAAATCCTAACTTAGGTTGCAAGCGAAAGTGACTTTGTGATCTCATCCTAACCCCTTGTCATGATTTGTTCTGATCCCAATATCGTATTAATAATTGTAAAAACACTTCTCCCATTGACATAGCTGCCGCCTCTCGCAGAGGTGTATTAACTATGCCGACAGGAAAAGCTCTCCCATCGGTGTAGTAGCATCTTCACTAAAGCGCTACAGCGGTGCAGCTACACCTGTGCAGCGCTGTACATGTGGCCAAGCCCTTAGGATGGTATTTGTGTTCCTCAGAGGAGTATGCAACCACAATCTCATAGCTATAATATTTTTGTAAACATGTACTTACACCAAAATTCCACTAGGGGCCTAGTCTTGAAGGAGGTAATGCTCCACAATACTGTTTCATTTATGCAAGACTCTTTTTCATTATGTAGCCTCCCAGAAAACAAGTAACCTCACTTTGCGTTTAATTCTGTTTATCTATCCTCCACTGAACCAGCATTCCCTCTTCTTTGAATTGTGTGATTACGAGTCACAGGCCTGGCCTGTGCCTTACAACCTCAAAACATTTTTGTCCTGTTTCTGAGGGTTCCAAGTATTTTCCCCCTATGTGTTATTCAGCTATTTGCATGGATACCTTTGTATCTTTCTTCAGGAGCACAGTTATCTGTCTTATTTTTTCCCTCCTGCATGTTACCGTATTAAACAGATGGCCTACTGTTCTACTTAGGCCCTGTTGTAAAAAAAGTGCTATCATTGTTACTGATTGCAGCAAGAACATTTTGGGCAATTGGAAACCATTAAGTCAAGCCTTCAGAGACTCCTAAGCCTGCTCAGCATGTGATGGGGGTGTTGTAGACCTTAGAAAAATACGCAGGGCACAGCCAAAGACCTGAAGAAGGAAATGTAGGTCAGCTGGAACAGAATTAAGCGTCTGTCAGAGGGTAGAAGGAAAATCAGGTAAGAGCAGGTGCAAGAAGGCATGATTAAAGATCCTGAAAGAATGTACATTAAGCATATTGTAGGATAGGCAACCCACTATCTATCTACAGCAGAAACTGAGGGCTCATGCTCACTACCCAGCAGCTTCAGGCTCAAACCAGACCTTCTGTGGCCAAAATATAATACCCAATAGACAGCTTCTCACAGTCCATTCACTAGCAAAGCAAACAAGCAAAAGGTGCAAGGTATCTACATAGCAAGTCTCCTGAGGTTAAATAAGTCTGTGGTAGAAGCACTTTTTAATGTTATCATGTCTCTACCATCCTTTTAGCTCAGCTTCCTCAGAAACTGATTCACTACTGGATCTCCCTTCTTATACATATTCCTGCTTCCTGATACAGGAATCATCATCACCTGAGCTCATGCCCATTCAATAGTAGTTTCTCTGCAATCCCTGCAGTGAGACAAGACACCTGTAACTCCCTTGCTCAGGGACCTCTCCTCACCAAAGCTGAGCCATGGTCTATATACCCTATAACAAAGCATCCTTCTGTCTGAATGTTTATCTGACCCTTTCGCTGCTCAGCCTGCACTACTTGTGATACAGCTTAAGAAACCATCATGATGTGATGTTATGCATATGACTCCAGACCCTCAAAGATATTGAAGCTGCTAACTCTCATGGCACCTACATACCTCAGAGGATCTGGGCCATGTTATATTATGATTGTAAGCTCTTTGGGGCAAACACTGTCTTTTCGACCTGTGTTTGTACAGCACCTAGCACAATGAGGTTCTGGTCCAGGACTGGGGGTGCTAGGTGCTACTGCAATACAAATAATAATTACTAATGTAATATCTCATTATACTCAATGTACAGTGACAGATCACAAGCCAATGGCAAGGTTAATGTGCTGTGTTCACTATTTTATTCATGCTTGACACATGTTTTTAGAGGTTGGGGGAAAGCAGCTGAAAGCAATAAATATGATTTAATGCAAATAGGAATAATATGGTAACAACAGAGTCTATCATTATTTACTGTAATGATAAACATTGTCAGTGACCCCTCTCATGTGAAAGGGTATTAACCTTTGTAGCCCTGACCCGTGTACGGTGACTGGAGCCAGGAAATGAAGTTTAGCCTTTTGCCAACATTCCTGTGACATCTTTATTTAATATTGCTCCTTATTTGTATAATTACTGAGTTTTACTCAAATTAAGGGGAAAATGTGGAAAGGAAAATAAGAAAAAAATGGCATGAAAAAGCATGCTCTTCAATTATGGGCCAGCAACAGATGTACCACAGTTAAGTTTGCAGGATAGTTTTTATTTAAATATGAATTTTGCACCCTCTTTAAAATCAATGTGTGTGGGCAGGTAGGCTTGGAAATAAGTGTGTCATTTCAGGGATTGGAGTAGAATTTGTGATGCGTATTTTATTCCATTTGATCAAGGTTTATCTGAGCTACAACTCTTCAAAGTATGTCCTAATTTTAAAAAATCAATATTCTTACAATGCTTTTTTGACCACAGGCAGAGAAAAAGCAAGGTCCAGGATCCCCCTGAAAACAGTTGAATGAGGAGGGCACTATAAACGGAAAACAAAGAATAGTCACATGATTAATACAAAGAACTAGGAGCAAGGAGAACTGGGTTCCATCCGTGGTCTCTGTTGCAGCCCTCCTGTGTGATCTTGGACAAGTCTCTTTAACTAGAACTTTTGGAGGTGGCTGCTATCTTTGGCTTTCACCTCTGTGCCTCAATTTCCTCTCTGTAAAATGGCGATAACACTAGTTCCTTATCTCTCAGAGGTGTTGTATAGATAAATTCACTTGTATTTGGGAAATTTAAAAAAATTGGAGTTGGTGTGTGTGTGGAAGGGATATGGGGGCCCCAGAGCTTTCTCAAATAGGGGAGAAGAGCAACAAAGCTAGAGCTGTGTTGGGGCATATGGAAAATAGTGGGATGATAAGAACAGTGCCAGGATGGGGCTAAAGGCTTGGAGCTCTTTTATGTACGGGGGGAGTGTGGGACCCAGAGGGACCAAGTAGCTATGGATAAAGTGGGCTAGGGAGTCAGGGGAAAAACCTAGGTCCTTCCTTCTGAGGTCTATGTGGCCTTTCTGAGGAAAGAAGTTCTACAATGATAGAAGCCATTGGGAGGAGGGTTCTGTCTGATACAGAAACTTGCAAAGAATCTTTTGGTATCATTTCCAAAGCACCTTAAGGCTTGACTACACAACACTGCAGGTTACTCTACAGCAGTGGTTCCCAAACTAGGGGCGCCGCTTGTTCAGGATAAGCACCCTAGCGGGCCGGGCCAATTTGTTTACCTGCTGCGTCCGCAGGTTTGGCCGATCGCAGCTCCCAGTGGCCATGGTTCACCGCTCCAGGCCAATGGAGGCTGCGGGAAGGGCGGCCAGCACATCCCTCGGCCCACACTGCTTCCTGCAGCCCCCATTGGCCAAGAATGGCGAACTGCGGCCACTGGGAGCTGTGATCGGCCGAACCTGAGGACGTGGCAGGTAAACATACCAGCCCGGCCCGCCAGGGGCTTTCCCTGAACAAGCGGCGCCCCTAGTTTGGAAACTACTGCTCTACAGGGATGTAACTGTAGAGTGCTCTAACATGTTGCACTCTAACTGCCCCGTTTAGACTCTGCTGGCACAAACCAAGAGGCACTTAGTGCATGTTACTGTAGTCCTGCTTGAAAAGGGACTACATCAGTGCAAACTAGGTACCTGTCCATTCATTCCAGCAGGGTCTCCACAGGGCAGTTAGAGTGCAACACATACAATTAACACCCCTGTAGAGAACACTGTGGCACCATGTTGACAAGCCCTTATGATTTAGAAGCCTAAGGTCATTTTCAAACCACCTTTTCGGTGTCTATACCGCACACTCACTGCTGGTGGGGTGTGGAGTACATGCATGGTGCGCGCACACCCAAGCACAGGTATAAATAGCAATGTAGGTGGTGAGGCATGGCTTAGGTGAGTAGAGTAAAGACACGCCAGAATATTAGGGCATCTTAGCTCCCTACTGCTGTAGCCTTTCCCCCCACAGGGCATGACTGGAGACTTTCCCTGCCACAGGGAAAGACTCCAGCAGTGGGGAAAGGCGCTGGCAGAGGGGAGGCAGTGGGGAAAGGCTCCGGTAGTGGGGAGCTCTCAGAGCCTTTCACTAACACTTTTAGCTACACACTGCAGCACTGAGGCAGCCTGTGGTGTTCGGCTACACCTACCCTACATGCCACACCCAGTGTAGACAATGTCTTAGGCACCTTTGAAAATGTTTCCCTTGACTCCATATGCATATTTCTGTGAATGAAACATCCCATCTTGCACAAAGCTATGTGTGCTTTCACCATATACCCCTATTGTTCCGAGTATAGGCCACTCCTGATTATAAGCCGCACCCTTAAAGTTTGGTGCTATTTAAAAAAAATTAAATTTTTAATTTTTTTAACTTAAAGAAAATCTCAGCCGCGGCCGGGACTCAGAGGGCTCTGGGCTGTCTGCCGCGGCGGGGAGCCCAGAGCCCTTTAAATCCCAGCCGCGTCCGGGACTCAGAGGGCTCTAGGCTGCCCGCCGCGGCGGGGAGCCCAGAGCGCTTTCAATCCCAGCCACGGCGGGGAATCAGAGCGCTCTGGGCTGCCCGCCGCGGCGGGGAGCCCAGAGCTCTTTAAATCCCAGCCGCGGCAGGGAATCAGAGGGCTCCGGGCTGCCCGCCGCGGCGGGGAGCCCAGAGCCCTTTAAATCCCAGCCGCGGCCGGGACTCAGAGGGCTCTAGGCTGCCCGCTGCGGTGGGGAGCCCAGAGCTCTTTAAATCCCAGCCGCGGCCGGGACTCAGAGGGCTCCGGGCTGCCCGCCGCGGCGCGCAGCCCAGAGCGCTCTGATTCCCCGCCGCGGCTGGGATTGAAAGTATTTTTATTGGGTTTTTTTTAGCAAGATCCCGCTTATAGGCCGCACCCCTAGTTTAAAAACTTAAATTAGGGGAAAAAAGTGCGGCCTATACTCGGGACAATACGGTATATAGACATTGTAGAAACTGTGTTGCATCGTGACTGTTCTGGAAAGGAACATGCAAAATGCATCATAAAGACAATCCATCCTGGGTAAGCTAAGAGGATACATTTTACATATGAAAATGGGAAAATAATAGACCTCATAGTCTGGGAGCCATGGAGCACTGAGATGATCACAATTAACTCTGATGTTTGTATAAGAAATAATAATATGAATAAGAAAACCCTTCTTATGGTATTTTGTGGCAGAGAAAGCATTTACTTTACACAGAGGCATGCAAAAGTTGGCACAAGCAGGGGCACCCTCCCCCCCAAATAATGGTGGAGGGCACAGAACTCATCCAGCCTAGGGCTTGTCTACACAACACTGCAGGTTCCTCTTCAGCTGTGGTTCCCAAACTAGGGGCGCCGCTTGTTTAGGGAAAGCCCGTGGCGGGCCGGGCCAATTTGTTTACCTGCCGCGTTCACAAGTTTGGTCGATCGCAGCTCCCAGTGGCCATGGTTCACCGCTCCAGGCCAATGGGGGCTGCGGGAAGGGCGGCCAGCACATCCCTCGGCCTGCGCCGCTTCCTGCAGCCCCCATTGCTCCTCCATCCCATGGCCACAAAACATGCCCTTCCAAAAGCTGGGGAATGTAAATTCCTGTGCATGCCCCTGACTTTACAGGTGTGGGTGGTGTACCATTCCAAAATTCTGCGAGTAATAGCTAATTTTCAGGAAGCACATATGAGTTTCTGCAACTCCATTCCCAAAGGGGTCAATGTTGAATTAGATTGCGAATTTTTTTTTAATTTTATTTTTTATTTAGTAATAATAAATGTGTAGGGTCTGAATAGCATGTTTCTAGTTATATAACGTAGCCCTGTCTTAGTTCTTTAAAATTCCTCTTGCCCTGCAAAGCATTTCCTGCCCTGTTGGATAAACTCCATGGAACAATACTGAGTTCCTGTTGAAAAAAAACTACACTTCCTTCCATCAGGTCAGGAGGAATGTTAAAGAACTAGGACAGTATTTTGTAAAATGGCAGCTCTCTCCCTCAGAAGCTACGTAGCTGTGACTAGCCATGAATAAAGTAAACAGTGTCTAGTATCGGGGGTAGCCGTGTTAGTCTGTATCCACAAAAACAACAAGGAGTCCAGTGGCACCTTAAAGACTAACAGATTTATTTGGGCATCTGCTTTCATGGGTAAAAAACCTCACTTCTTCAGATGCATGGATGCATGCATCCATGCATCTGAAGAAGTGAGGTTTTTTACCCACAAAAGCTGATGCCCAAATAAATCTGTTAGTCTTTAAGGTGCCACCGGACTCCTTGTTGTTTTGAACAGTGTCTAGGAACTATGTAATACTGTTGTAATTCCTCCTTTAGGCTTCCATATTTGTAAGTGAAGACTTACAATATCAATACAACGCTCAAGTGAAAGCCCTTTTCCAGTCCCCTTCCTCCCCCTTATGAAAACAGCTGGTGGTTCAAAATCCCTGTTATTATTCTGCACTCCTCTGGTGTATTTTTATTATTTCTCTGTCCTCACTGGGGTACACAAAACTTCCTTGTTTACAATCATTTGTGAATCTTTAGCCCTTTTCCAGGTCAGTCATGGAGTTATTACACAAGAGCAGGCTAAACATCCCATTAATCCCCCCCCCCACACACACACACCCAAAAAACTCAATCCATTGCTCTAGATTGTAACTTTTTATCTTTGGTCTTTCCACACATTATCAGTTCAGAAGGCAGTGTTCATTTCCAAGCCATTTTGATTTATTTTCCCAAGTCAGATTTCATGAGACACTCCGTCAAATTCTTGACTACAAACTGGGTCTATTACATCTGTTCCATTGCCATCTGCCACTAATTTTCTAATTCCATCATAAAAAGCAATCAAATCTGTCCGGCGAGATTTGTTCTTTATAAATCTTTGCAGCCAATTGCTTTTTTGAATTCCACTCCCAGCTAGGGTTGTCCGGTTATGTAAATAAGGCTGTTGTGAATAGAAGTCTCCTTGAATGACAGGTATCACAATCACAGTGTCATTTAGCCCATAACAAGATTTCATATCAGGTTACAGTAAGTGCGATAGCTTAAAGGCATGATAGTTTATATATTATATTAATTATATTAAATTATAGTATATTAATTATATTATAACACCAGCATTATGGCAATCTCTCCATTGACACATGTCACCACTATGGAAGCAGATTGTGGTGGAGTGTGACGAAGTGGGGATTTTCCCTTGTTATGTTGTATGCGAGCCTACGTTAGTCCTACTGTTTTGCATGAATGCTGTGTGTGCCTCAGTTTCCCTGTGTATTCCACCAATGTCATGGGAAGGATCAGAGTCCTGGCTCTGGGCTCCCCTCCCTGCAAGATGGACTTTGCTGAAAGTCACTGATTTCTGTGCTAACAAGTTCTGTTCTACGCTGTGTTCCTGTCGACTAATAAACCTTCTCCTTTACCAGCTGGCTGAGAGTCACTGCTAACTGCGGAGTTGGGGTTCAGGGCCCTCTGGCTTACCCAGGAGCCCCACCCGGGTGGACTCGCTGTGGGAAAGCATGGTGTTGAAGGGGATGCTGAATGCTCTGAGGTCAGACCCAGGAAGGTCGAAGCTGTGTAAGCTTCTTGCCCTGGAGACAGTATGCTCAGAGAGAGAAGGCTCCCCCAGAGACCTGACTGGCTTCATAGGGAGTAGTTCCAGAGCATCGCCCTGGTGACTTTGTGCCATGGAGTATTCCAGAAAATAACTTCAGTGCTATGGTGTCTTGTATGACTGGCTGCTCAGTTCAGGTACATGTCCAATCACTAATGCCCTACATGCTCTTCTTTCTCAGCATCCTGCCATGCTGTCTGACATCTGCTAAGACATCTCTGCTGTAGTTTCATGGATCTCAACTGTCCACGGCTGGTAGCAGGGTATTTTCAGTGTAAGGCTCCTGCTTTTGAAACTTGCTCTCCCTGACTGTTCAGCTGAGCCAGAGAATGACAAGTGTCAGACCATGCTCAGGCTTTTCCCTGGACACTGCTGAATTAATGGCTGTTTTAAATCAGTTGGCGTAAGAGGATGGGACACTATTGATTTTTCTCATTGACAGTTGGATTCTACAGGTTTGAATACCATAGTACAACTCTTGGCTACGTCTTATTATAGGCGCTTGTCATAAATAAACAGATCAGGGTTAAGGTCTCTTTTCCCTGGAAAGGGTTAACAAGTTCAGTAACCTGAGAAACACCTGACCAGAGGACCAATCAAGGGACAGGGGAATTTCAAATCTCTGTGGAGGGAAGCCTTTGTCTGTGTTCCCTGTTTTGCTCAGAGAACTCTTTTTGGATCTAAGAGAGGACAGTCATGTCTCCAAGTTCTCCTGGAGTAGTTTCTACTAATTAATAGTGAGTATTAATTAGAAAGGCAAATTAGTCTTATGATTTGATTTCTATATTTGCAATTGTGTGTTTGCTAAAGGAAATGCTTTATTCCTGTTTGCTGATATTGCTTTTACTGAGAAAGGGGGAGGGGGAATTCTCTCCAGAGATTGATAAGGTTATACCCTATGAGTGTCCAGCTTGGGCTCATAGAGATTCTGTACTTTCTTTTTGTTCTCTTAATAAATTCTTTTCTTTTCTTTGGACTTGGTTAATTCCTTCTCTTGTGGAAATTCAGGGGAAGGGGAGGGGGGAAGAGACAGTTCCTCCTGGGTTTGATTCAAGCAGTTTGAATCAGGTATCTCTTTCCAGGACTAGGGAAGGGGAGGGGGGAAGTGAGTCCCTCTTTGTGTTGAGTCAAGGATTTGACTCAGTGTATATCTCTCCAAAGTGGCTAGGGGAGAGAGAGAGGGGGGAAGTGGGCTGCTTCCCTGTGTGTAGAGATTCAAGGGGTTTGAATCTGGGTTCCCCAGGGGAAGCTTGGGGGACAGGCAGTGTGTCAGACACTTTAACCTGACTGGTGGCAGGGAAGGAGGCCTACCCTAGGATTTTAGGGTGGGGGAATACATGCTGGTCCTCACTTTGAAACCCCCCAGTTTCAAGTGAGGGTGTAGACCATGACAGCGCTATGTAGGAATAAAATATAACAATAACATTCTTAATTCTTGTCAAAATCCATTGAGATTCCAGTCTCAAAGAGGTCAGTGCTGACTTAGACTGGTATTTTTTTACAGGCTGTTTTACTGAGTAACAACAACATGCCGGGGTTTGAACAGTGAGTTTCTACTTGTAGACTGTAGTCCCCACCCCTCCCCTCCCCTCATAGAGCATTTCCTGCCCAGTTAAGTTTATCCTCCCAATAGAATTTAAAATGGTGGGTAACATGGGAAAGGGGGGCATACAGAGCCCCTGGCATGAGAAGAAAAATGGGGGACCCTGGCATGGAGGCAATAAGCACCCCTGGTATGGGGGGAAAATAGGGGGGAACACAGATCCCCTGAGGGGAAGATTGGGAGACTCTGGTTTGGGATGTGTGAAGCAGGAATAGGAGGGCACATAGCGCCCCTGGCAGAGAGGGAGAAGGGACAGCCTGCTATGGGTGGTAGTGGGTATGGGGCAGCTCTGGTATGAAGTGGAAGGAGGAAACAGGGAGCACACAGAGCTCTTGGCAAGGGAGGGAGATGGTGATGGGCTTGTAGGGAGTCCCTGAAATAGAGGGGGATGAGAGGGTGGCACATAGGGAGCTTGTGGGAGGATTGGATGGATGCAAGGAGTCCTGGGTATGTCCTATAAGCTCTGCCTACAGAAGCTACAAAATATGTATCACCCTTTAGGAGCAATAAAGCCTAATCAGGATGAATTCACTAGCAAATTTATGCCACAAACCCCACACAGTCAATGCTACAACTCAGAACAAAAGTCTCATTAAAACAGCCTTCCACAGAGACAATATTTCAGTTTATGAGGAGTGCTCCAGTTAATGCAAACTGTGAAAATAAGGACAGCGGTTCTATATTCCCAGATGTCTCTATGTGCAGAGGATAAGAAAGTGAGCTGTGTGCAGCATGAACTGAAGCATTGCTATTCCCAGAATGCAGTGATACAGGAGCACCACCTACAGGCTACATAGTTAACTCCAGTTCTCTTCAGTTCTCATCAGAAATGGATGAACAAACAGGAGGAATGTCATTGTCTGTGGCTGTGATTATGCGCCGATTCCCTGGAGAAGGGCATATTACATGCAGACAGAAATAAGCAGATGTGGAATTTCTGTACTCCATCATCCCAGAAAGCATCTTAGATCAAAAGGATTTTTATGTTTGCCCAACTGCTTTCTTTTTTAAAACCTCTGAACTGCTCAAGGTCAGGCTGTCATTCATGCACCTATTTTATCTGTAAGCAATAGCAATATTAAAGTTTAAAACCCATCTGTAAATTTTTAACCTCTTGCTGAAAGGTTGCAAACCATTTCCTCCAAGCTGCTGTTACTCAAGTCATGGCTGGAAACCAGCATTTGACAATAAACAGGATATTTTTCTGTTGCTCTAAAATTTAAAATCCAAGCCTAGCCTTAAGAGGGGAAAAACAGAGAGTGTTTTCTAAATGTTTCAGCAGAAGTCAGATTATCCAGAGGATCCAAAACTCTATAGTACCTGTGAATATAAGGTCTGAATTACAGAATTATCATTCAGTGCTTGAAAGTATTGTCAAGAATAAATTAAGAGTCTCCAAGTCTTTTTTTCTCTTGTATCTTTCTTGAAACTGCCAGGGTTATAATGAATCACAGAATCATAGAAATACAGGGCTGGAAGGGACATGAAGTGATCATTTCATCCAGCCACCTGCAGGGGTCCTGGAACAATTTGTATAGTGGGGGTGCTGGGAGCCATTGAACCAAACTGTAAATCTTGTATACGATGGAAACCACTTCAACCCAGGGCCCCCAGCACCCATAGTTCCAGCACCTCTGGCCCCCTGTGCTGAGGCAGGACCAAACATACCTATGCCATCCCTGACAGGTGTTTGTCTAATCTGCTCTTAAAAATCACCAGTGATGGGAATTCTATAACGTCCGTTGGTGACTTATTCCAATACTTACCTATCTTAGAGCTAGGAAGTTGTTCCTGATATCTAACCTAAATCTCCAATAACTTCTTGTCCTAACTTCAGCAGTCAGGGAGAACAAATTATCATTGTCCTCTTTTTAATAGCCCTTAATGTATTTGGAAACTATTATTAGCCCCCCCACCCCCAAGTCATCTTTTCTCAAGCCAAAATATACTCACTTTTTTCTAAATTTTCTATCATTTTTGTTTCTCTCCCTTGGACACTGTCCAATTTGTTCATATTTTTCTTAAAGGGTGGCACCCAAAACTGAATCAAATACTCCAGCTGAGTTCTCACCAGTGCCGTGGGACAATTACTGTCCTTGTCTTACAAATGATAGTCCTGTTAACACATCTCAAAATGATATTAGCTTTTTTGCAACTGCATTACATTGTTGGCCTCATATTTTCTGCAGAATTACTGCCTAGCCAGTTATTCCCCATTTTGTAGCTGTGTGTTTGATTTTTTTCCCCTTCTTAAGTGACATCCTTTGCACTTGTCTTTATTGAATTTCATCTTGTCAATTTCAGACTAATTCTCCACTTTGTCAAAATCATTTTGAATTTTAATCCTGTCCTCTGAAGTACTTGCAACTCCTCCCAGCTTCGTGTCATCTGCACATTTTATAAGCAGAAGGCTGGGCAGCAATTTCCCCAACACAGGACAGGAGAGCAAGAAAGAAGGGAATCTCAAATAAAGAAACAGCATTTCGACTTCCCCTAGGGTGATCTTCTGGTCAGGGAAGAAAGTCCTGGCTTGCAGCTTCTTGAACAGGCCAGTGTTCCGAAAGATGTGTGCATCATACACCTTTCCAGACCAGCCTGCGTTAATGTCTGTGAAATGCCCATGGTGATCCACAAGTGCCTGGAGAACCATAGAGAAATATCACTTCCGATTAACATACTCGGTGGCTAGATGGGTTGGTGCCGGAATTGGAATATGCGTGCCAGCTATCGCACCTCTGTAGTTAGGGAAGCCCATTTCTGCAAAGCCATCCACAATGTCATGCACATTGCCTAAAGTCACAGTCTTTCAGAGCAGGATGCAATTAATGTCCCTACACACTTCCGTCAACACGAGTCCACCGGTTGACTTTCCCATTCTGAACTGGTTAGCGACCGATTGGTAGCAGTCTGCAGTAGCCAGCTTCCACAGTGCAATCGCCACATGCTTCTCCAATGGCAGCTCTCATTCTCGTGTCCTTGTGCTGCAGGGCTGGGGATGAGCTCATCACACCGTCTCATAAATGTGGCTTTCCTCATCCAAAAGTTCTGCAGCCACTGCTTATCATCCCAGACGTGCATCACAATGTGATCCCACCACTCAGTGCTTGTTTCCTGAGCCCAAAAGCGACGTTCTACTGTGGTCAGCACCTTCATGAATGCCACAAGCAATCTTGTGTTGTAGCTACTACACGTGGCAAGATCAATGTTGAACTCCTATTGCCTCTGTAGTTTAAGGAATAACTCCACTGCCACTTGTGACGTGTTAGTCAGAGCAAGCAACATACTGGTCAACAGCTTGGGATCCATTCCTACAGACTGAAGAGGCAGAGCGCACAGTACATAAACCATTGAAAGCTGGCACCAAATGCAGACGGAAGCACAGAGGTTGCTGGGATGTGAAGCAATGCATCATGGGGCCTTGGGACAGGACCCAGGATGCAGGGGCGGCTCCAGGCACCAGCGCAGCAAGCGTGTGCCTGGGGCAGTAAGATGCGGGGGGCGGCCTGCCGGTCCCTGCGAGGGCGGCAGTCAGGCAGCCTTCAGCGGCATTTCTGTGGGAGGTCCGCTGGTCCCGCGGTTTCGACAGCAATTTGGCGGTGGGTACGCCGAAGGTGCGGGACCGGCAGATCACCCACAGAGCTGCCGCCGAATCTGCGTGACCAGTGGACCTCCCACAAAAACGCCACTGAAGGCTGCCTGACTGCCGTGCTTGAGGCAGCAAAAAACAGAGAGCCGCCCCTGCCAGGATGGCCCACGAGCCCTTCCACCTTCCCACAACTCTTAGCATCAGAAAAGGAAGAGATGCTCTGTGGGCTAGCTGCCCAGAATGCACTGCTCTGAATGCTGCTGCAAGTGCCACAAGTGTGAACACGCTATTGCGCAGGCAGCTGACAGCATGAACACACAACAGTGCTTTCCCTTCAGTGCTCTCTGAGCGGTGCTGTAACTGCCGGCACTGTAACTCTGCCAGTGTAGACATACCCTAAGATAAACCGAGTTAAAGCCACTTTAAATCTAAATAAAAGTGTCCACACAGAGTTCCAAGGTGAATTAAGCTAAATCAAATTAAGAGCACTTTAATTCTGAATAGGATCTTCCATAAAGGGGTTTAATGTGGTTTCACTAATCCACTTTGAAAGTTAATTCAGATTAGCTTCCCTGAATGCCTCCATGTAGCCAAGCCCTTAATGTTAATTGAGTTAGGGCTTGTCTAGGTTTACAGTTAGTGGAGGACAGGCTGGAGTATAAATTTACACCACATAATAACTATCCATGTGTAACCGGCTGCCCCACACTAAAAGCTGCCTAGTGCACTTTGATCTACCCTGCTTTGAAATGGGTACTGTTAGTGTGGGGCAGCCACATCCACATGGGCAGTTGGTATGCAGCACACTAGTGTAAGGTAGATTTAAACCCCAGTCTGCAACACAGGAACTGTTCCTCTTGATAAGCCCTTAGTGTTAATTAAGGAATCTTCTTGGGACAAGTCCCATACTCTATGCTCAATAGAACACACTCTCATTGTCCCCAAATACACAACCATTAATAATAAATAAAAGGAATTAGAGATCACTGCGACTCTTGTGCCATGTTTTCCTTCCTATGGTTATAGTCAATGGGGAAAGAGCTGCACTTTTTAATATCATACAAGAGTTTACATGAGGCACGGTTTCCAAATGGCCAGAGAAATAATTTTATTAAAGAGACAATAAACCAGGCAAACATCCTGAAGTTATTAAAACAAAAATATCTGTGTATTGACTATAAGGAAGAGGACTAGAGAAAATACAGATTGCAAGTGTTCCCACTTGAGACATGAGACTTGCTACAGGTAAAAGTCTAACTCCTTTTCTCACAATAAGTAATGCCTTGCTTCTTGAATAACTCACCTGCTTTCAGTGAGAATGGTCAATAAGTTAGGTACTAGTGAAAGTGAGCAAGGATGCCCGGATTTGGACCCTACTGAAATTAGATTGATCAGAAGAATGGCTTCTACACTGATGGCTTCTACACTGATGGGCACAAAAAGAGCTTGAATCTCATCTAAAACGAGTGTACATCAGAAGTAACTGGATTCAATTCAGTGGAGTTATGTGATGTAAAACCAATATGAGTGAGACCAGAATCCAGACCCAATGAGCCACCAAATAAAAAACTGCAGCTGCTGGTCTTCTGTAGCCACAGGAGACGGTGAGAAACTAAAATAACAACATATTTGAAAAATAATTGGAGGCCTTCCTTTGTCTATAACAACATACCAACATCTTCTGTCACAAAAAAAATCACAAAACAGGTTTTCTACTTTTACAAATGGTCAACAGAGCACACAAAACATTTACTGGTTTATTGAAATAAATACTATCGTATCAGTCACTGCGTGCTCAGGCCTGCCCTCCTGCACCCCAGTATATGTACATTATGCTGCAGCCATCTTGCTACGGCAACTCTGAAATTCAAACTTTATAGCCCGTGAGCTTTCCCATATTTGAAACCTCAGTGCCAAACACTGATGCTCCTGACCAGATAGTATTATGCACAAAGCCAACTCCAAGTGACCCAAATCTGGCAAGTGGTTTTGGTCATGGCAAGTCATTTTGTTCATGCAGCATTTATAACTCACAAAAGTGTAGTTATTCTTTTTGCAAAAGCTGCTTAATTGTCACATGTTGTAGCTGTGCAACATATCTGGCAGATAGCAATACAGTATATACATATAAATGTGTTATGCACATAGATTCATTAACATTATTGGCGTATGTAAACATCCCTCTTTCCATAGCATTTAGAGCATTGTGTTTATTTGGATCTAAGTATTTTACAAATGAGCATCAACATTAACCTCTTGCTCCCTAAACCAAAAGGGTTTGAGCTGCCTGCGGCTGCATTGCTCCCAGATCAGAGAAGCTGAGCCTCATCTTGCTCAACAGGGACACCCGCTGGTCATTGAAGTGAAACATTGATAGAGCTCAGAGGGAGTGACAGTTGTGAGGCTGCAGGGAGATGCCTCAAAAAAAAAAAAGACTCAACCATCTAATAAATACAATATTATATATATTAAGTCTCATTTTTAATGTTACCAAATTGCTTCTAAATAAAGCAGCAAACTGAGGCTAATTGTTCTTAAGAATCTTACTACCCCTGCAAAATTACAATATTGAAAACCTCATATTGCTTTCATATGAAAGGAATGGATGCTTTTATGTTTTCAGATGCTTTTTTCTATTTGAAAGTAGAGTGCAGAGAAAAGAGCCTAGTCCTGATGGAAAATTAGAAAATCATAAAATCCATGTAGCGCTCGTGGTTACAGTTAAAGGCAAACTGATCTATCTATAGACTAGCGCTTTAACTCTTCCTAGAAGAAGAATATTTGTAAACAGGGGCATCATTTCAGAAAAATTCTAGTGGGAGGCAAAGTTGTGTCAGCATATAGAACATTCTATGTGATTATGTTATACCCTGCAAAGCTGGGGCTGGAGGGAAACGGAAGACATAAGGAAGCAAATAGACCTATGAAAGTTGAGGGGGCAACTGCCCCCTGAATCCCCTAACAAATGATGCCCTGGTTAGTAAATTACTCAGAGAGTTTTATATTTTTTTAAAATGAGCAATGTTGTTATTGGTTAATTTTGGTCAGCTGGCTAAAGGAGGGATTGATTTTTGTCACAGGTAAAAAATTCATGGTGTTTCTTTGATATCCCTTTTAGATTCCTCACAATGTTCCAGAATGGTCTGTTTATCAACGTTGGTATTTCTGGAAGATGGATTTCTCTGTGAAGCCCCAATAGGAATGCTTATTCCCACCAACAAGACCCTTGAACTCTGGAGTACTGTCTTCAGAGCTCTCTTTTCTTTAGGGCCTAATCCCATTCCTCTCAAACGCCATTGCAAACCTTCCATTGACTTTAGTAGCATAGGAAAACGGCACTGAAGTACACCTCACCTCCCAGAAAAGGACACACCACCATTCTAAATAGCTCTTCTTCCCAAATCAGATGCTAAAAAGCAGAAGCAGCACTGAAGAAAGACACACAGAAGAGCAGGAGATCAGAATATTCCACTGCTGCAGTAACTTTTATTTTGTATTCTTCTTGCCTGTTCACAAAAACACATTTAACTGCAAATTATACAGCTTGGTCTGTGTGTCAGTGCAAATCTGCTAGAGTTGCCCTGTCGCACACTTGTCTCTGAGATTATAAAATGTTTTAATTTGTTATTTAATGGATAGTAAAAAGCGCTCATTTAGGACTTGATCTGAAGCCCCTCAAAGACAATGGATTCCCCTTAATGTCAATGAACTTCATATCAGGCCCCTTTATTGTACTTAGCATTGTACAAACAGCTGACTAAAGCACTTGATTATGCCAAGCAGAGACAGCCAGGCTCAGGGTCTCTTATCTATAAAAGTTCTCCATGCTCACAAGCCAAGGGAAAGCGTAATTAATGTCCCTGTGGACATCTTCAGGAAAACAGTGAGCTCTTAAGCTAATTGTTATTATTTATATAGGGACTGACCCAGCAAAAGCACTTACACATGCATGTGACTTTAAGCACACGAGTGGTCCCACTGAAGTGGGACCTTAGTACTCAATGTATGCTAGATTATGGTCTTTTTATTCTGGCACATCACAACTTCTTCCTAATGAGGTCTCCGATATACAACATTAGCTTATAACATACTTCTTACACATAAACAATCCCGATGAAGCTCTTCATTATAGTTCTTTTCTATGCGCCGAGTTTGTGTCTTTCTCTGTCTGGGCTCCATTAGTAAATCATTTTAATGCAATTAACCCAATTCAAATTGAACTATAGCACTGCTGATGCGATAGTATATGGTTTTAAAAAGTAAACTAATTGGGTAGCATGATGCTGTAGGAGATGGGAGATGTGGATACAGAAGAGATTATTGGGGGTCTGATTTTGTGGCCCACACATTAGGAACATGATGAAGAGAAAGGAAGAAAGGGGAGGATGAGACAGGAAAGCAGGGAGAGGTGATGGTGGCCTTTGGTTGTAGGAGCATCACCTGTTGGGCAAACCACAGAATGTTCTTGGCGGAAGCTGCCCATTCTGCAAGTGTGGTGGATCCTTCTTCAGGAAGGGTAAACCTCAGTGGAAAAAGAAAAACCACACAGACACACAAATTCAGATGCTGAGGAGAGGACACTATGGCAAAGAACCCGCTCCTCAGCATTATCTAGACAATTATCCCTTTCTGTTCTCAAGGAACAACATTATTACAGAGGTACTTAGAATGTAGTCAGACCTTCAGAACATATCAGATATGTATCAAGTACAATCTCAGGCTAAAGGAAACAAAGTCATTTAATTTTCATATTTTCTCGCACAATGAGTAAAATCCTGTGGTCCTGTGTTGTTCTACATGGGGCACTTGAATCCATATTGTTGCACATAACTGATAATGTATGTACTTTGTTTAGTTGCCTAAAATGGATATATAGGTGTCAAAATATGGATTTAGGTGCTAAATTTTAGACACTCATTTAGTGACAGCTACAGTCTGGCTGTAGTGATAACCCCCAGGGATGTTAGAGGAGGAAAAATGAACTGCATGAGCTTTTTCTTTCTAAACATCATTCAGCCACTGAGCTGTCATGAAGTCCACTACTAATAATCATGTCAACTGTCTAGGGCTGGACAATTCCCATGCTACATGAAAACTGGGCCTTCGGTCCTTATCTTCTGAAGTCAATACGAGTTTTACCTGAGGAAGGGCTAAGCAAAAACCAAGTAAGAACTTAAAGATTTGGCTCAGAGTTTGTTATTTACCAATTCAACTTGTTTGCAAATAGGGTTGACACCTTCATGTCCCAACTCTATTATATTTATTTGACCCTATAATTAAGTAAAAACAAGTTGAATTGACATCACATATATTTGCCTGGCAACAGATTTTGAGGTTACAAGGAGATGACGTCACTATAGTATCAAGAGAAGGGGAAGGAATCTTGGGTGTGAGAGAAAGCTTTTGTTAAAACACAAATATCTTCTAGGAGACCTATTGTCACAATAATAGCTCTTGCATTGTGATGGAAAAGGGACACAGGAATAAATGTATCCCAAGTTTTTCTCTCACTATAAATATTCTCTTTTTTCTAAGTTGGCTCTGGTGTGAAAGTCTTTCTTTAAATCCCCCCTCTCTTCTTATCAAAGAGAGGGAGAGCAACAGCACAACCAATGAGTTGTTCAGTTTGGTATTATTCATCAATTGAGTACTGTCTAGCTTGAGACATTGGCTACTGTACAGTAAAAGCTTCAAGCAGCAGATCCTTAGCCTATGTAAATTGTCAGCGCTCTAGTGACTTCAGTGGAGCTAAGGCTCTGCCCCTTGATGTCATGTGGTGGGGAAAAGGGGAGAGACACTGAATACCAGCAGTTACCCTTAAAATGTTTCCAATACCTTTGATAACTAAATATGACTTCAGCTCATGCAGAATTCTCTATCCTAAGTACAGGATACTTTGTATATTTTGAGGTAATAGTATGTAGTTATCAAAGATAAAACTGAAAATGTATTAGGGCAACCACTATAATTTTAGATTATTAATGGTTCAGATAATCAGGGGAATTTTCTATATAATTAATATGGAGACACGATCCTGTTGTGGATAATGAAGAATTTTAGATAATGAAGCTTGGACAGACAAAAAGACACACAAAAATGTTCCTTTGGGTGGGGGTGGGGGTGGTGGTCTTGTACAAACTAGTTAAGTGATAATGCTCAGTACACACACTTATGTCATGTTCAAACCATTCAACAGATATGAAAAGAATCACCATCAGAATGAAATAATGAATCCATCTAATCCAATGATCTCATCGTGGTCCTTCAGTCGTGGTCCTGGCATTTGACTATGAGCTACATAGCTCATAACAATTTGATTCACTCTTCATCCACAGCTTTATGAGTTCTTATTTAAAACTGGCCATCAATGACAAGATACTCTCCAGCAGACAGGGGCTACCCTTTTCAGTCTATACCACCTATCTATCACTAATATCTACAAGTGTCTGTGTACATTTGGCCCCAGTCATTTTCTACTTTTACTGATTTATATCCTGCTCCATAATTCAGCTGAGTATATGCCTGCTACTTGTCGCTACTTCCCATAGTACTCCTGGGGCAGTAATGGTCAAGGACATTGGCTCTGCCTGGTCGACCACAGTAATGCATATATAAGCCATGGAAATGCTCACTTCCCAATTTCAGGCCACTTAATCTGTTTCTTTATATTAGAGAAAGTCGTTGGGGACTCCTTGAGCATGCTCAAGGGATTCCCTGTGATGTAACTGTCAAAAGCCTGGTTGCTTTATATGGCAATTGTTCAAGACAGATTAGATGGCATACAACAGATGGGCTGCATTCTGGATTTGACTACCCACTCCCAACCCCATCCTCTGCCCCTCCTATACATCATTGTGCAATGACGTTCAGATTACTGCTGGAGTAACTATTGGACTTTAGCCAGATTCCAGGTGGGTGTCAGTGCTGATTTGAAGCTGGACTGAATCTGGCATTATGAGCCATGGAAGAAGCTTCCATGAGCTCTCTACTTCTTTGGCTTTGACTATCTCACATGGAACACCTGTTTAGGTTGATCTGGGTGCAGGGAAGAGATTCTGTAGCAGGTTGACTATCCTACTCAGTATATCGCCATTAATAGGATCCAAGATCCAAATAAATTTACATAGTTTCCATGTTGTGGAAGGCTATAGGTATTTATTGTTCAACTGACCCTCCCAAAAGCTAACTGTTTAAGAGTAGAGCCAGCTTTAACTACAAATAAAGTAATCTGCCACTTAGGGGCACCGTTTTTTGAAACTTTGCAGAGACAACGGACTTCCAATAGTGGGGGGAGGGGGGACGGGGGTGTACATTGAGGGCAGTGGCTTCAGCGTATGTTACTGAGCATGCTCAGTCCATGTAAGCATGCTCAGTACAAGCCAAGCAGCAAATTGGGGGGCCATGTGACCCGACCCCTCCCTGCCCCCCACATCACCTCTGTTTGCATGCCAGGCAACCTCTGTAACTCATGGGCTAGGCCTATTTCCTTGTACAATAGTGGTCCTAGAGGGGAAGGCAACTGGTGGTCAGAACCTCCCTTGCAGAGAAGCAGCATGATCCAAGAATTAGTACACAACTGGGATTCAGGCTCTGCCATGGCCTTGTTGTAGGCAGATCAATTAACTCCCTTGTGCCTCAGATTTTTTATCTTTAAAACGGGGATATGATACTCACTTTGGATGAAGTACTTTGAGATCTATGGATAAAAAGTATTCCTACATATTGTTATTATTCTGGCAGCTCTGGGATCTGTTCCTCCTGAGGCCAGCCCAGTTTAAGAAGAGATTCAGTTTAAGAGGCTCCATTTTTAAATTGTAAACTGGTGCTTAGTTTCTAGTTTTTAATTAGTGCATTTTGTGACAGCTACAGTCTGCCTGTAATGATCACCCCCAGGATATTAAAGGAGAAAGAATGAACTGCATGACCTTTTTCTTTCTAAATGTCACTCAGACACCAAGTTGTGATGCAATCGACTACAAATAATCATTTGAACCATTTAGAGCTGGACAATTCCCATGCTTCGTTCGCTATCCAGTTCACTTTTCAATTATTTATTTGTAATTTCAGCTAAACCACAGTTAAAATTCTCCAGAACTTGTCTGCCAGATCAAGTAACATATATCCCCTACCATCAACGCAGTTCATTTTGAAAGGCAATATAATAAAATGACACAATAAGCAGTCGTATGCAGGAATGGAGCCATCCTGCTTCCCAATGTCAACTCTTGTAGAATATAGTATCTCCAGCTGATGGACCCCCGTTGTTCTCTCTGTGTGTCTTTATTGTTCATCGGCAAAAAAAATAAAACGCCCATCAGTCCTTATTCAGAGCAGAAGAAAGGCTGAGCCTGAAAATATACCCCCCAAAGTATCCTTTCAGGGGGAAAAAAGGGTTCATGTCTCCAGGGTTTTGTCTTCAGCACAGACCAGCAGATGGATGTCTTTGTTTTCACAATCAGCACAATCCAGGGTCTCAGTGTCTTTCGTTTTCTACCTCTCAGATCCAACCCAGCTTGATGAGCCCTGGTAGTAGGAATACTTTAATAGCGTGCTGGTGAGTTCTCAGTGGCTGGGGTTGCTTTCTGGGAGCAGTGTCCCGCCTCTCCTCATTGCAACTGGTGTCCCCCCTAGGAGTTGCACTCTTCACAATGGCAGGATAGGATGTAGCGGTAGGTAGCAGTGAGCCTCATGCCACCTGAGCAGCGCAACCTCATTGCTTTTAGCTTGGAGGTCTGGGGCCGGCAACAGTGGCAGGTAGAACGGAATGGTTGTTTTAGGACTGTGCTGAAGGAGACCATCGGCTCAGAGCGTGATATCTGACTGCAGCGTCCCTCGCAACGAGCCAGCAGCACCATCTGCAAGATAGAACAGAGAAGGGTTAAGAAACATACGCACACCCCATCTATGTAAGTGGGTGGCCAAGGAATACAGACATGGAGTTCATTCAAATGTAATTGAATTTAAGTGTCTCAGGATTAACTGGGAAACACATGGTAGTGGCTCTTGACTGTCTAGTATGATGCATAACAGTAATAATGGATTGTGCCCAGTCCAGATTGTTCAATGTTAAGTTGTATAAAGAAGAATCTCAACTTTCTTATTTTTTAAAGTAAGTTTCTAGACCTTTTCTTTGCAAGGATCACCTTAAAGAGGTAAATCAATATAATGTAATGAAGATATAATGTAATGAAAATATAAACCAATATAAACTCTTTGCTGGGTTTGAAAGCTTATCACTGACTTTTTCTAACAATATTAAAGGCCCACTGGTCTGTCTCTTCTTCCACTGAATGAACTGTGAATAGATGAAGACGTATTACAGACCTGGAAAGAACTAAAGAGCTTCCATGGTGATTACCCATTTATTTCCCTTCCAAACAATCTGCTGTCCAGCTGTGGAGAAGAGTAGAAACTGTGTTAGGCCCTGTCTAAAGGACAAAAAAAAGGGTGCTTTTTAAAACCGTGTTAGCTAACTCGAGTTAAGGGTTATTTTAAACCACAGTGGCTAACAGTTCATTTAGACACAGTCAGTATTTAACAACTTTAAAGCTACACCATGGCCAACCAGCATGATTTTACTGCTGGTAATTTGCTATGCCTACATGAGGTGTTTCAAACTAGATCAGCAAACTTTAGTTAGCCAAGACAGATTCATAGATTCCAAGTCCAGAAGGGACCACTGTGATCATCTAGTCTGATCACCTGTGTAACACAAGCCATTGAACTTCCCCAAAATTCCTACCTTTGTCTAGCTCCAACTTCCAGCCACCAGACTGTGTTATACCTTTCTCTGCTAGACTGAAGAGCCTTCTGTTATCAAATATCTGTTTCCCACGTAGGTTTTTATAGATTGCAATAAAATCACTCCCTAACATTCTCTTTGATACTAAATAGATTGAGTTCCCTGAGGCATATTTTCCAATTACTTATTCATTCTTGTTGCTCTTTTTCTGAACCTTCTTCAATTAACATTTTAACTTTAATTTTTCCCACAGAATCCTGAGAATGCCACTATGTCTTTTATCTGATTGCAAGAATTCTTTTTCAAAGATTAATAGAAAAGCATCTCAACTGAAATGTTACATGATCCGTCATGGGATACATTACCATGCGGTGAAGAATACCTGCAAATGATGGTGTTCTTAGCACTGGAATGTTTATACATTTTTGGCTCCACTGTGCTAAAAAAAACCCCTTTAATCTCACTACTCTCTGCCTAAACCTGCAGGTGTCGCCAGAAGCAGCAGAAAACAATGGAACTGGGAAACTTAACTGGGGACAGGATAAATATTACACAACTGCAAAGCAGAATTTTTTATGTGCCAGCAAGAAATCTATTCAGAGCTGACACTAATACTAGTCTTCCACAAAAAAGACACTTTTTTGCAATAAAACTGCATTGTAATTGTTTAGTTAGTCTAATAAATTTAACATAGTGATTTTAAAACAAAGCATCACATTCTTTGAAGATCATATAATTGCAAAATTTTGCTCAGGTATCAATGGGAAGATAGGCTTTCTAGTGCATGGTAATTTTTAAAACTATGTTTTTTCCTTACAGCCCCTATTTATAGGTTACAATGTAAACTTTAAGAGTGGCACTGCATCATGGGAATCATAAACTTTGTAGGGAAAAAAAGTAGTCAGAATTCACATTTAGATGGCCTTTTAAACTCCTGGACTAACCTGTAATTTAACCTCCTCCTCATAAATCCCAAACATCACCAGTATATTTTGGCAGGTGTGCAAATGAGCTGGAAATAGCATGTACTTTAAAAGCTTTGCTTTGCCATGTAATCAATTGCCGCAGCTGTTTATTGCAATGTATACAATAGTGAAATAGAGATTACTCCATTAAATAATTAGTAATGCTATGATGGCATAGTGCACTAATAGAGTAAGTGTGTATATATAGTAGAAATGTATGGGTATTTTATAACCCAATATCCAAGTGTGAGTTCTCCTCCTCCCCTACAAAACCATGTACATGTCATATTGTCATGCTATTCCAGAAGTATAGGGTGACCATATTTTTCTATGCTGAACATGGGACACCAGGTAAAATTACTCATATTCAAGTGAGTTCAATGGCAATCAATCAGAACTATACAGTACAAACATTCAAATTAACATCAAGTTGACTGAGCCTGTTAAAAAGAAATACTGTGTAGTTGTATTTTTATTTACCTTCTTATCTTTAAGGTTTTAGGGTTCACATGGGGAGGGGTGACTGACACACACACACACACCTACCCCCACACGTACACAAGGGGAGAGGAGACACACACACACTCCCATACACCTCTCTTACCCAGGGGAAGGGGGCGGTGATCGACCAACTTGACCCTCCCTGCCTGATGCTCTCCGCCGTCCATACATGGCTGGGCCCCCTGGATGGACCCGCCTCTCCTGGTACCTGGTGCCATGTCTTCCTGAGGCAACACGTGGTGGGCATGCAGGGTCATATGCCCCCCGCCCCCTCCAGATTTCTGCCAGGGTTCATACCTGAGCGTGGCCAGCAGCAGCCTTTCAGCACTGTGCAGGAGGGAAGGGATGGGAGCTGCTTCCAGCTGCAGGGGAGGAAGGCCGGGGGAAGGGATGACCTAGCATGTATCTTTGCAGAGCTCATCTCTTCCCCCTCCCCCCACCCCCACTCCCACCCTCTGTGTGTCTGGAAGCAGCTTGTCCCGTCCTGCCTTCACAGTGTCAAAAGGCAGCTAACACCTCCAGGCTGCTGCTGGCCACAACATAACCCAGCCGCCTCCAGCGGCAGTGTGGGCAGGAAGGGGTTAAGCCCTAAGGATGAATTGTGCACCAGGACCCAGGGAATCTGACTGCAGGGGCTTTAAGGAACCCGGCCAGAGAAGTGGCTCAGCAGGGGAGGGGGCCTAGGGAATGGCACAGCCCTGCGCTCCCTGGGGGCAGGACCCAGGGTGGGGGTGGGGGGGTGAGGTGCTAAACTCCTGCCCCAGGGGCTGGTGTGGAGCCTGCAGGTTTGGGACATGAACAGGCTGGAAATCGCTCCCCCCCCCCACCACCACCACTCCAGAGCTTAGCTGAGGGGTGCAGAGGCTTCCCCATGCCAGCACTGTGCGGGGCTTTGGTCCATGCAGGGCTCGGCTCCTCCTGGCCAGAGCCCTGGGCCAGAGGGTCTTGGGCTTTCCTGGGGCACCAGCCCAGCCAGAGGCAGTGGGGGAAGGAAGGAGCCTGCCGGCCAGGGTGGCAGCAAGCTGAGCGCTCTAACCGGGGGCTGGGAGTGGGATGTGCCCTGCCGCGGTGGGGGTGGGGGGATATGGAGGAGCAGCAGGGCTGGGTGGGGGGTGAAGGGGCAAAGCAGGGAGAGGACAGCGAGAAGGGAAGCACATAAAGGGCCAATGGGTGGGCAGCAGAGGCAACCCGTAAATGGCTGCTACCTGGTGCCTGCCTGCACTCACCAACCAGCACAGCTCGCAGCGCGCAGCCAGTGCCAGCCAGAAACGGGATGAGGGAGGGCCCAGCTGGCCAAAAACTGCCACACAGAGGTACTGCACTGATGGACCAGCAGGGGGAGTGGCCATCCTGCTGCATCTTTGCCCCACCACCAGCCTTGCATACCCACCCTCATCGATGTCCACTGGACCCCTCCCCCATACTCCGCTGGTGGACAGGCAGTTGGTGAGACGGGAGTACTGACTGGGGGTGGGAGACAGAAAATACGGGACAATTTGCCACTTTTTCAGAAAAAGTCAGGACACCTGCAGGAGGGCTTAAATACGGGACTGTCCCTTTAAAAACAGGACGTCTGGTCACCCTAGGAAGTACGGTACCACCTTCCTAATGCAATACAGGAATGACAGGGAGGATCATGATTGCCCCTCTGTACTGGGATTGAATCAGCTAAGCAAAAACTCCACCCTAATTTACAGTCAGCAGGACTCAACTATTCTGAAGGTTGGGTAAAGGAGCGGGAGTAGTTCTTATAACACGTTCAGAGATAATTACAAATGGGCCTAGAGCGTTTCCCTAACTCAAACCATATCCTTTTGGGAATTCAAGCTTTTATTAGTGGTAGTATTTCTCATTTGCACATTTCCCGTGACTGGCTGGGTCTGAAAGTGGACATGCTGAAAGTGGACATGCTGTCCTAATTTTATATCTGTAGTACTTCTGGCCTGGCATCGAGCTGGAATTACTGCAAATCTCATGGGATCTTTTTCCACTACCACTATTATCTTAAACATATACTAAAAACTCCTCTTACAGTATGCCTCTATCCAGCCTGGCCTCATCATTCTCAGATGTCTTTTGTAGCACTCTTTTGGCACATCCAGAAAGAGTGCCTTATGACAGTAATGTAATTCAGGAGGTACTGATTCATGAGGCATTGGGGATTCAGTGCCTTAGGGTCCAATGAGTCTTGGTGGCAGAGGAAAGATGGAATCTAAGACTGGTCAGGGAATTCAATTCATTATGAGCTGAAACAAATGTTTTGCTTTAGGTCAAGGTAGAAGAACATTGTCTTTTAGGGTTGAATTACCTTCTAGTGTCTCTTCTTGGTGTGTCTTCTACATACTGTATATAGTGTATTACTATGTTAGTTTCTCAGTCCTGAGGCCTGTGTTCAACATCCAGTTGAGGTCACAAGTGAATGGGATTTGATCAACCGAATTGCATTCAATGGACATATTAAATGTCACAGAAACACCTTCCAAGTGGACCCAATTGGCAGCCTCGAAGGCGAAAACAAAGCACTTGATATATTTTAGGGCATAATCCTTCATTAGCCCAGAATGGACAAGAAAACCTAATAGGGATTTTCCATCTCTAATTTTGATGATTTTATGATGCAGTAGCAGGAACAACACAGATCAGGAAATAGGCCCATTAGCAGAACTGTGTAGAAAAGTGGGTGTGCAGTGGAACAAACCCATCACAGAAAAAAGGACACAAATCTATGGTTGAAATAGATTATCAGTCTGTGTTCTACACAGAAACAGTACAAGGGGTAACAACACACAAAAAACACATAGATAATACAACAGAAACTCAGTGTTTCTACACTATATATAAAGAACATACCATGCCTATATATTTCAAATTAATATTTTATCAGACCATATTTTAAGACAGATTCTGAGGCCAAACTGCATAAGGGAATCTAATATTGTGCTAGTAGTGTATGGTAGCTTCAGAATAGTCACTCTCACAGAAGCAATGTCCTGGATCTACAAGATCTTAACAATATGAGCTGGTTGAAAAACTGTTCCATAGGAAATTTTCAATTTTTTTCCATTTTGCAGGGTTTGAAATGGACCCACTTTCCAGTTTATATGAAAGTTCCCACAAGATTTTTATAGAAACTTTTACATTCAAATGTTTAACAAAACCATTTTCAAAATTATTATGGAACTTACAGATTTCAAACAAAATTTTGATTAAAAATAGATTAAGATGTCACGGAAGCTTTTGCAAAATGAAAAATTTCAAAGATGTCACCAATTGTTCCACAAGAAGTTCTGTTTTTGAAGACTCATTTTTCATCAGAAAACCTTTTTATACCAAAATAGTCCCCGCAACTCTATTAATAGTTAAATAATAAATCTATTAATGAGGCCAGAAGAAAGCAGCACTACATCATCCCAATGACCATAAACCCAATTAAAAGGGATGGTATACCTAAGGATTTAGCGTGAACACATTCCATTTACAATCACAGAAATAAGAGAAATTTTGCAAGATCTTGGACTGAAATCAGTATTGCCAACCTCAAAAATTGAAAAATCATGAGTCACAGCCCCACCTCCTCCCAAAGAAATCATGCCATTGGCTTAAAAATCATGATTATTTTTTAATTTGCCTTTTGATTTCTGAGTCTTTACAGTATACTCACTTCACATTGGCTTTTCTCTGCCACCTGGAAGACTAGAAATTTTTGCTTTTAAGTGAAAGCAGAGATTTTCATGCAGTCTCTCATCTTCAAGATTGGGGATTAAGAAAAACATCAAATATTGCAAGACTCGTGATAAAATTGCAAAAGTTGGCAACATTATGAAACTCATACATTCCAATCCAGGATACCTACAGGGTAAGGGCACAGCAGGGGGGGAGGGATAGCTCAGTGGTTTGAGCATTGGCCTGCTAAACCAGGGTTGTGAGTTCAATCCGTGAGGGGGGCCACTTAAGGATCTGGGGCAAAAATTGGTCCTGCTAGTGAAGGCAGGGGGCTGGACTCAATGACCTTTCAAGGTCCCTTCCAGTTCTAGGAGATTGGTATATCTCCAATTATTACTAGAGAGAGACACCCAAACAATAATATAATGAAAACTGCTGGCTCCTTACTGGCAATTGTGTTAATTCCCAGCAGGCTCCAAAATCCCTGCAGCACAGGAAAGGGAAGTACTGCCAGAAGGGACATGGCTCAGGAGGGAACTAAAGGCTGTGAGTGAGCAGGACCAGTAGGCAGTCAGGAGCAGCAGCCTAGGAGCTATGGCTAAGGCTGGGCATTTTAGGTGCTGAAGGGCTGACAGCCTGGCTATGAGGGACCGAAGCTGTGGCTGGTGGATAGGAGACACAGGGACAGGCCTGATGAAAGGACTAGACTCTGTCTGGGGGATCTGCAGGCCAGCATGTGATTGCCTCCAGGAGAAGGATAGCCTGATCTGAATATCCCCAGCACTAGACCTGGGGAGCCCCACCTTTGTATTCCTGTGCTGACTTGCCGTACAGGCTGAGTTGGGACCTGTTGTGTTTATCATCTTTTGTTTGTAACTTGAATTGCACTTTGTATTTCTGGCAGCCCTAATAGAGCAACCCTTTGTTATTCATTAGCAACTGTGGGCGTTTATGGGAACTCACTGAGAGGAGAGCTTGAAGGGCACCTACTCAGCGCTGGCATTCATTGTTCTCTTTTGTTGATCTGGGAGCGGAGGAGGCCATTCCAGCAGCCAACAGAGAGCGGGGTGGTCAGCAGAGCTGGGTGAAAATTTTTGGACAATTTTTTTGCCAAAAATTGTAGATCTGGGTCAATCTAAACATTTTGTGAGTTTGTGTGGAATTCGCTAACTTGTTTCAGCTGAAAAATGAACAACAATTCTGAAAAAAATTAAACACTGACATTTTCAACATGATGTTTCAGTTGTTTTATTCAAAATGACTTCTTGTTTTGAATTTTACGGCTATTTTATTTTTTTAAAAAAGGTTTAAAAGCCTCAAAAACACAATGAAACATTTCTTTTGACACAATTATTCCCCTCCCCCTACTCCCAATGTTTTGGTTCAGTCAGTGAATCAAAAAAATCAGTTATTCACACAGTTCTAATGGCCAGACCATTGACCACATGTTTGAATGCACACTGGTCTAACTTTTTCAAAGGAAAAGAAAGGGATCAGTAATGGGTCTCTCACTCTATGTCTTCCTTCTTGCCTCATTTATAATTCATGTCAGAAGCTACTGTAGACTATTTACAGAGGCTAATATAACACTTTGGCTCAAAGTTTTCCAAGCTTGAAATTTCAAATGAAAGATAGAAACATGAGCAAATGCAAAACAGCCCAAGCCAAAAGTAAAAAAAAAAAAAAGGTGATATACCTATCTCCTAGAACTGGAAGGGACCTTGAAAGGTCATCAAGTCCATCCCCCTGCCTTCACTAGGAGGACCAACTACTGATTTTTGCCCCAGATCCCTACATGGCCCCCTCAAGGATTGAACTCACAACCGTGGGTTTAGCAGACCAATGCTCAAACCACTGAACTATCCCTCCCCCGTGATCCAGCTGAAATTTGGTGGAAAAGCAATATTGACAGGTGAAAAATCACTAGAAACTAAATAGTAAAAAATGTTGAGAAGTTTTTCAGACTCTTTTTCATTACTTTTGTATAGCTTAATTCTTTACCTCAAGCATAGCCAGTCAAAGTGCATGTCTTATGCGACCCATATTAACTGAGCTTGGCCCAAACCAAAACTGGATCCGAGTTTATAGGAAGTTTGGATTGTGATGATTTGACCTTCACAGCTAGACCCCTCCCTTTAATGGGTTGTATCAAAATCCTGAGAAGTGTTAGCTAGTGGTCAGTGTACTGGACATGGACTCAAGAGACCTGGATTCTATTCCTGGCTCTGCTAGCAGCCTGCTGTATGACTTTGGGCAAGTCACATCACTGCTCCGTGCCTCAGTTTCCCGATCTATAAAATGGGGATAATGATACTGCCTTCCATGATAAAGCACTTTGAGATCTCCCAAGGAAGTTTCCAGGTACAGTCCCAACACCACAGGACAATTCAGATCTGGATGTGAAATCTGTGGCTCAGGTACCTGTCTACATATCACCATTTCTTCTCATTTCTTTGGAATCAAATATTCACTCTGAGTAAGCCTAAACACTGAGGGAGAAAGTTGAAAGGTGATCTGAGATTCCAACCTTAGGAGCATTGTACAAGCAACTCAGCTTTAATCTTGCTCCTTTTAAAAATGAATCTGATAACTATTGTTCACAAATTCACATACTATGCTGTTGAGAAAGCACAAAACCTCTGATCTAAGCATTCAGCTTCCTGCTCTGTTTTTTGGTACTAATATTTCACATCAGAATAATTATTATTATTAGTTGGTTTCAGAAATATTCTTGATAACAAAGTCCTGGTATCATTTTTTTAAATAGGTACTTACCTTTGAGTTACACTTGTACAATGGATGACTGATGGAATCAACATAATGATGCCTCATACAGCGACCTGGGTCTGAGTCAATCATGAACGAACTGTCCGTTTTACTGTCTGTGTCTCCCATTATTGCAAGAAGGGAGAGCATGGAAATCGAAGCTGCTAGTACATGATTTCCCATTGCTGAAGAACTTCTCAGTAATAACAGCAGAGGGAGGTAGAGTATTAAAAAAACTCTAAATACTGGGACTCAGTTCCTTTCAAGGAAGATGAAAAACCTGGTTTAAGTCTCTTGGTTGTCATTGTTCTTTTTAAGTTGGCGTTTTGTTGAGGTTGTAATCCATCAAAGAATCTTCTCCATGGCTGGAACAAAAACAACATAAATTACAGTCCTGACCCCCCAAAAAAGCCTGCAAGATAAAAACAGACATAAATAAGGCTCAGGGGATTTCTGTTAACCAAAATATTTGTCACTGAGTGAACATCATTTTCACTGTAGGTACAGTATACAAGATTATGAAGAAAAAGGTCAAGGCCTTGTTACTTTAAGCACTTCTCTATCATTTTAATAATGATGATATTAACTTCCATGATCACAAGTGCTGTAATGCCAGCGCTTTTTACTTTATAATGGGTTCACTTTAGTACTGATGATTTGTAACACAATTTAGGATTTCTGCAAATGAAAGAGCCTGCCTTCACTTAAAATGCTGAAGGGCATATTTCAAGGAACTAAAATAAACTATCTTCTGCATTAAAAGATGGAAATTCTGGCTCAGGTAGCGTGTGAAAATGTATTTGGCGGTCTCATCCCAGTCTCTAGTGGTCATACATCCACATCAACAAGCCATCACACAATTTGGCATAACTGTCAGTCTTTATTCAAGAGAGGCCTGGGACTGGAATGGAAGGGATATTGCAGGTCAAAGCTGAGGTATATTAGCGGTGTGCCCTAAGGGTGTGTCTACACTGCAATTAAAACCCCTGACTGGCCCATGCCAGCTGGCTCTGGCTCACAGGGCTCGGGCTAAGGGCTGTTTAATTGTGGTGTAGATGTTCAGGGTCAGGGTGGATCCCAGACCCTGGGACCCTCCCCTGCTGAGGGCTCTAAGAAGGGAGGGTCCCAGAGCCCATGCTCCAGCCTGAGCCCAAGCATCTACACCACAATTAAACAGTCCCTTAGCCCAAGCCAGCTGGCATGGGCCAGACACAGGTTTTTAATTGCAGTGTAGACATACCCAATAGGGAAGGTTGCAGAGCCCCTACCTACATATCTGGCTCCAGTTAGTGGTCTTAGACCTTCACTTTCATGAGCACCAAATTCACCCACAGAAAGGTTTAAAATGTTTTACTTGCTTGCTCATCAGGTTGCACTTCCTGAGTTTCACTCTCTCCCCACCATTATTAAGGAACAAGATCTGAAAAATACATTAAACTGCATAACCTCCAAGTACATCCCAGCGATGCTTTGGAAATACATATCTGCAGATGAAGTCACAGATACAGCCACATGGTCATCTGGATTTCTGGTCCATATTGGAAAATGGGAGAAACCCCCTGGACAACAGCACACAGAACCCCCATCAAATCTGTCTGGAGCTCCGTTCTTACAAGGTAAGTATGACACTTTCCTAAATTTCTCCATCACAATCCCTTGAAAGATCTGTTACGGAGCCAATAGTCTTGAGCTGGCCATTTAATTTTATATTGACTACAGATATAACCTGATGGAACTGTAAATTATTGGACTAAACCAGGAGTGGGCAAACTTTTTGGCCTGAGGGCCGCATCAGGTTTCGTAAATTGTATGGAGGGCCAGTTAGAGAGGGGGTCATGGCCTGGCCCCCACCTCCTATCTGCCCCCCCTCAGGACTCCTGCACCATTGACCCCCCCCCCGTTCCCTGATGCCCTCCCCCCGGGACCCTTGCCCCATCCACACACCACCATTCCCTGACCGCTGACCACCCCTGGACTCCCGCCGCCCCATCCAACCACTCCTCTCATTCCTTACTGCCCCCCCGGGGCCCCTGCCCCCATTCAACTCCTGTTCCCCCCATGACCACCCTGACCCCATCTTCCACCCCAAACTCCCCTGCCCTCTATCCAACCCCCCACTCCATGCCCTCTTACTGCGCTGCCTGGAGCACCGGTGGCTGGCGTCGCTACAGCCGCACCACCCAGCTGGAGCCGGGCCACGCCGCCGCCACCACTGCCACCACGCAGCACAGAGACTGGGTCAGGCCAGGCTCTGCAGCTATATAATAATAATAATAATAATTGGAGATATACCTATCTCCTAGAACTGGAAGGGACCTTGAAAAGTCATCAAGTTGCAGCTGCACTGCCCCAGGAGCTCACAGCCGCCGCCGCCCAGAGCATTGCGCCATCAGTGGAGCGAGCGAGCTGAGGCTGCAGGGCGTGGGGGCAGCAGGGGAGGGGTCGGGGGCTAGTCTCCCAGGCCAGGAGCTCGGGGCTGGGCAGGACGGTCCCACAGGCCAAATGTGGCCCACGGGCTGTAGTTTGCCCACCTCTGGACTAAACATAACTTTAGATAGCAAGGGAAGCTGGTAAGTAGCATTAAAATAGATGGGCTTTCTGAACAGATATAGTTGACATGATAACAAAAATATTTCTCACAGAGCTTGTTGCCTGTTTGATAATATAATGTGTGTTTTTATTGCCTGTCTGCTTTGCTGGCAGTTTTGTTTAAAAGATGTTGTTAAAAAGATTTCAATATGAAATGAAATTGAAAGCCATTAGAACTGCAGAACTCGGTGTTTGTATGTAGTCTTAGAGCCTGCTCTGACACTTTTGTAAAGAAAGGTGAGTGCATAGCCGTGGTAAGCTGTTCCAGCATTTATACAAGTTTGGAGCCAATGTTCTTCAGGCTAAACCTGGACACATGAAGTCTCTACCTACAAAGAAGCGTAATTCTAAAATGTGAAAAATACTAGTCAGGCTATTCTTGTATTAGATGTCAGGAAAAAAATGCTTTTTTGTTTTCACGGCAATGTTCACTTGCTGATAAAGAAAAGGAAGAATGACTTTAATGTAAACTTGTATATGTTACAGACACCAACTCCTTCCCTTGCCTTGAGATATTTCCCAAGCAAATGTTTTTCAGCTGAAGAGAATTGACATTGAAAAAGAAAAATATTGTACAAGCAAAGTAAAAACTTGAAAACCCTAAAGTCTTTAGGAACTCAGATTTGTTTGTGAACTGTCCTGCTGATGTCAATGAAACGTTTGCTGAGAATTTAGCAAGACATGACAGAAATCCAAGACATTGAGCTGATCCCTGCATAGAATAGGAATGTGCCATTGTGTCTAATTATTTATCACAAAGAATAGCACACCCAGTCTTTGACTCTTCCTCTTAGCTCCCTCTGCTTACCTAACATAACCAAGCTGGCCAAAATATTGTTCTTGGAAAGGTCTCTCTCTCCAACATAATTAACTAGTATTACTCACCCAGAAATTCCCTCTCCACCCAAATACATTCACCTCTAACCCCACACCCCCATTTGCACCCCCAGTAAATATATGCCCAGAGGGCCTCAATTTCCACTATATGTGTCCCAACGCATTTCCCTCCTACTAGCTGCCTTCCCTGTCTTCACATTGCTTTGCACGTAGAGCGGTATGACTGTTGAAGTTAATAGATATGGCTAAGACCCAAAGTCCTGACTTGATGTGTGAAGGCCCATCTCCCTGTTTTTTAAGAGCTACCTGGAGGACACAAAGACTAACTAGGAAAATGCGACTCATGTTAGCCAGTGTCATGGAAAGTCATCGATTGGAATAAAGGGGGAAACACAGGAAAGGAGAAAAATCTGTTAATAAGAGGATATTTTAGAATCTCTCTCCACATTGTCCACACAAACATCAATTACCCATAACTGGAGTCTCTTGTAATCATCACTATACACAGATTAGCAGCCTGCATGGAACTGTTCCCTTCCCCCACCTTTTTGGGACCCGTGCATACCTTTCTGTCCTGGGACAGAATAGGCAGGGGACAGGAAGAAGAAGAGGTCTACACATCCTTTGTACCAACATAGCATAGTATCCATGCAAAACATTAATATAGCTCTCAGTTTGTATTAATATAGCTCTAATAAGGTGATAAGAGGGGAGCAACTATCTTAGGAAATCCTGGAGACATAGCTCCACTGGAACAAGAGGGAAGAATTTAAAAAAAAAATTAGCCAGAAGAGAGATTTTAGATAGAAACATAGCCTTTATTTTTGGAAAATTGTGTTCAATTGAATATATACATGGTAGAAAGCTAAATTTGTACCAATAGGTACCATGATTGTACGTAGAATCATGATAACTGCATGTGCAAATAAGTTCTTATACATCTATGTAATTATATAACACATTTTTCTAACACTAAAAAAATGGAATTTGTGTTCCATGGGACATTTCAATGTTTGGAAATGAGTTTCTGTTCCAAATCAGAATGAGAAAATCAAAATATCAAAAAAATTCAGAAGATGAAAAATTCTGAGCAGTTGCAGTTTGGAAACATGGAGACAAAATGGTTCAACATATGGAAATGACATTTTTCATTTCAAATCCGCAGGTTTTTTCCTTTTGAAATGTCAACTCAAAACAGAATTCTATGTGTCGATTCTCCTGATTAAAAAAAATCAGGGTTGTTGTTGGGTTGTTTTGTTTTGTTTTTTTCAAAAATCAACACTCACTTGGAAAATTTCTGTTTCACTGAAACCACAGTTTTCAATAGAATTTTTTTTTCCACACAAAAAATTTCAACCAGCTCGAAGTTACTCCCAGGGCCCCACTGACCCCTGCAGCAGCCCAGGATCAAAAGGGTGAAAAAAGTGGGCAGGTGAAAGGGTAGCTTAACCTCCCTGAGCTATAAATTTTGTGCTGCGTCTTTTAGAGGCGCAACACAAAATTTCACCTTATATGCACATACGAAACAAGCTATATGAAATAACATCACAGTCAGATAGGAATTTGTGATGAGGTTACATTTTAATTTGGATGTATGTAGAAGTACATATTTTAAAAAACAAACTAAAGCTGTGAACTCTTACCTGAAAAATATCTGATTAAAACTAGTTTCCAATGGAGCAGTCAAAAGCACTTCTCAATAAAGGCTAGTTCCCTGCCAAATTTAAATTCCCTGCTTGTAGTATTACAGGAATATGGTAGTATTCCTTTTAAGAGTTTGTGAGCCTTCTAGTGGCACTCAGTGTGTTCCAAGTTGTAGAAGCTGGCAGAACACGGCCAGAGCAGCAGTTTGTATACATATTGAGGCCTTGCATATTGGGTATATTTAGGAAACACCATTATTTGGATCCCATCATGCTATGTGGTTCTTTCATTTTGAGTTTGTTGTGTACACAGCAAAAGACAAGACACTACTCAGAGTCATGTCAACACTACACAGAAACAAAAAGTCTCATAACATTTTTGTTATTATATAAAGAATATATTTTTCACTGTTCTTATACTCAGAAATGCTGCAGTGATTTTGGTCAAACTTTTTTTTTAAATGACTTTCGGGCAACTTTATTAACCCTGGAAAAGTTTACATCAAAAAGATTAAAATTTTGAAAAATTATAAACCCCCCAAATCTGGGTGAGAATGGAACTATTTAGGCTGTCTACATTATATAATTATATAGCTATAATTATTTCAGAGAGAGAGGCCAGTTAAATAGGTATTATCAAGTTGCATCATAATTCATTCTTTTAGGATGAAATTCTCAGTTCCCATGCAAAGAGCAATTAAATGGGCTTGGGGTTGGAGGGAGAGTGAAATTATACAGAAGTTGGGACGATAGACTCCCCTTCCAACCAGAAGCAGGGCATGGGATAACCATACCCCTTTCCACAGTTGCTGTTACAGTCAATTAGCCCCCAGTTGTGGCATGGCCCACTGAGCCCTCATAAACTGGATTTGTGGCTAGTGGATCTATGCGCTGATAGACTTAGTGATGCCCCGCCACAGCTCTGCACTCCAACCTGCCCGGTATGCTCCCACAGTCAGCTACTGGGGACGCAGCTTTGTGACGGGCTGCAGAGTCCCCAAGTGCAGCATCTCTACAGCCTTACTCCCACCACTGTACTACGGCACTTGGCCCTTCCATCACCACAAGGGCGCAGCAGCAGCAGAACTTCCCCCTTACTAGGTTGATTCTTTCAGTAGTTATCCACTTAAGGTGGGAGTCATTGCATATGTCTGCTTGCATGGATCTGCATTTATATTTTAAAATATTGTGCCCAGTCCTGCTCTCAGAGAGTTTCTTTTAGTTCTATAAATAGAGGATGTGGTCTTTCCATTTGTTTATTTTTGCATTTCAAATTGCTATGCCCTGCCAGCCTCAATATGGTCAGGGATGTGATCCTAGCAGTGCATTCAAAACCCCTGTCCTGTGTTGTAGTCAAATTTTAAAATGCCCAATGAGGTCATCTTAAATCAGCTGCACTACACTCAGCGTGAAACAGGTGAATATATAGAACTGGCGCAGTATAAAAAAGATTTTCATTCACAACTGAAATAGGGGTTTTTCCTCCTACCTGAAATGGTGCAAATACTAAATTAAACATTTGGGGCCAGATTCTTGTGAGTGTAAACCAGCATCTCTTCACTGATGTCACGAGGCCTATACTCATTTACATCAACTAAGAAACTGGCCCCCACACTGACACATGGTAATCCAAGATAAACTTAGGTTGAAATCCCGGCCTCATTGATGTCAATGGGAGGTTTGCCATTTATTGCATGGTGCAAGGATTTTACCTATTGTATACAACATTTCAATCAGTGATACTCAGACCTCAGTGGTTCAGGAGCCAAATTAGTGATCAACATTACCCAAAAGAACCACAGTAATGTGAATTCATTGTTTCATTTACTATATATATATAATTCTCGCAGCAAAATAACTGACCAAGTATCTATCAACTACAATTGGTTAATAACATAGTAAAACCATCCTGATTAGTTAATAATTAAATCACATTGCTTTAATATCATGTGCTGCAAAGAGCTACAGGAGACACATTAAAGAGCCACTTTCAGCCTGCAAGACTTAGTCTGAGTATTACTGCTTTAAATAATGCACATAGACTGCCCAAATGTGAAGGTCATATCTGCTGATTTCTGCCCACTCTGCTCTCTGTGACTACCCCTGCTCCAGTTTTAGTAAACAGATTTCATTTTCCTCTGTAGTCTGCTTTTCAACATTCCTACCATGATATTGTTTTTTATATATTGAAGTTGGTGGACCTGATTCTCATTTGCATTAAGGCCACTTGACAACTGACAATGCCCTAGCCATGTAAAGGGGCCGTATGTTGGGTGTAAATCATTTACTTCTATTTTAACACCCTGTAGTATGAAATTGCCTTAGAATCAGATCCAGCATGCTAAGTATCACCTACTGTAGAAAAAGAGGCTACTCATTTTCAAACACTTTTTAAAGCCCCCTGCTTTGGAGTGATGAAAATGTTAGACACATTAAAATCTTTTGAACACTGTGATTTTTGAAAGTCCGTCTTAGTATCTTTAGGAATCTAGTGAGGGACACCGAGAGCCTCAGTCTCCAGCCTCTTATACCAGTCGGAGTTCAGTGCCACCAGCAGCAAACCAGTGTAATGGAATAGTGAAAAAGGCACAGAGGCTCAATAAGGAAAAGACCACTAACTGAAAAGCCATAGCAGAGAAAATAAGAGCTTGAAAGAACAAATAAAGACAGGAGAAAGGTAAATGGGCTAAAGGAAGGTACTTAAATCTCTGGATCTTCTCCTCTAGCAAAGAAAATACATCTTTTAGCAGTACTGAGACAGTACCACAATTTTCCTCCTACCAAACAGCAAATGTAGAATGCTAGGCTTTAAAAATGGGATGATGGACTCTAACGCTGAAGATTCAGAAGCTTTCAATTATTGTCATAACATTCAAAGAAACCTCACAAATTTCATTTTCTAATTCAAGGCTTATCTGCTTGTCTAATATTGCAGTATAAAATACCAGTGGACTAGAAACATTAGTGGCACTGTCATATTACACTGAGAGGAGTGAGGGAAAAGTGAACAGTATTTGCAGCAAATATAGCACAAGACCCCCATGCTGCAAATACACTTACAAGTAACTGTATGAACGGGAGCTGTGCCATTGAGTTTAACAATACTACTGACCAAAGACAAAGCATAAGTGTTTACAGGATTGGGGCCTAGTGCATGAAGTGGGCCAAACTAAGGTGAATAGCTCTGGAACCAGGCGAGTAGCATTCTTTTTAAGTCTGCAGGAGTATTGCCCATCCTTTAGTTGCTGTGGGAAACAGACAGAGTCCTTCGTGACTGCAGTCTTGAAATGGCGACCAGAAGTGGGTACTATGGGCTGCCTGGCACACTGCCAGTGGACAGAGCCAGACAGAAATGTAGGAAGGTTTTTAATATACTCCCAAAGAAAACCATCGGTGGACAAAAGAGGGGTTGTATTTTTACCCTTTCCCTTCATGCTGCCAGGAGTCTTTAAATAGATTCCCCTAGTAGCTTGTGTACAATACCTCCCAGCAGAGCCCAGGAGCTGGTCGAGCTTTGTGGCAAAGCCTCAGGCAAGTACTGATTTTGATAGAGATGCACTAAACTTGTATTTTTGCACCATTCTAATTTTGAATGAATTTGGGGCAGTTTTGTAAAGGGTAATCCAGCTCCCACAATGAGGAAAAGAAAAGGGAAGAATACATTTTCACACCTTTTAGTACAGAGCAAATGAACAGCATCATTTATGAGTGAAGCTCGGTGCATAGGATTGATTTTTTTTTTAATAGGGAACTGTAGCTCTGCACTGAATACACTTCTTCACAATAACTCAGACCAGTCTCTGTCCTCCTAATGAAAATACTCACATCCAAACTTCTACTTTGGCTTTAGTTTCTATCATTGACTCTACTTTAGTCTAACAGCTCAACATAATGTTTGCACAATGCCTTTCACAATGGGGTCCTGGTCCATGACCAGGGGTCCTAGGTGTGATGGTAATACAATTAATAAATAGTAATAATAATGTCATAAAAAATACTGTTGACCAAGTTAAAAGTTGCCCTGAGGCCTAGCACTGCTTGAAGGCATTAGAATATGTGTACGGTATATTTTGGAGCATTACAAAGAGGTGGAATTTCTGATTCTATGGTATTTATTAGGCTAGATGCCTGTTAAGTAAGATCTGATTTTATTTATTTGTTTTTAGGTTCTGAGACAGCTTCAGTTATTAGCAGCCATCGGAAACTCCTTTTCTTCTGTCCTCTCCCTAACACGTTCGGGTCCAAATCCTGTACTCCTTTATACTCTCAGTCCTTATTCAGGAAAAATTCCCATTGATGTCCATAAGAATTTGACCAAGTGAACAAAAAACTGATTACGAACTGCCGGATTTGGTTCATGATAGCAATACATGCATTGTAATAAGAGGAACCGTCTAGTTCCCACTCAATTTGAGCCCCACTGCTATGACAGTGATGCAAGTATCACTGTCCTGGTATGTTTAACCTTTGCCAAACCAAAGCAGGAGCATGAACTCCAACCCTAAACTCATATATCTTAAAGGGCAGCATAACCCACACCGCCTCTACAGTGCCACTCTAAAGTGGTTTACAGCTCAGTTATAATATGCATGCAAATCTTAGCAGCAGAAACCTTAACAATGATTGATGTAAAGAAAAGTTACTAGAATAATATTGATCTTGTGGAATTTCTCATAGCTGTGTTTCCTTTATATTAGCTGATCTAAGTACTCTGCAAACAAATGGTGTGATACCAGAAGAAAGACTATGTTGCCTACAATATAAGTGGACTCTAGTCAGATATACCACGCAGTATAAATCCAGTAAATAGGATGAGAGCTGATGGTGTTTAGAAGTGGTAGTGCCAGTGCTACCCGAATTCTATTTGAATTAGATTATGTGAAAAAAGAAGGAATATATAGACTACCAGCTGCTCAAAGGCTTACTACAACCTTGCTTTTATTGTTCTGCTAAGTTAGAGATGGGGCATCAGAGGGATTCCAAACATACCATTACTGAGAAATTTTAATATGTTCCACTCTGACACATATAAAAAGGAAATAACAGCTGATCATAGTCAGAGCAGGCGACAGCACCTCTCAACATGCGTGTACAGAATTGTGGGAAATTAGGACGATCTGGTCATCTGCAGAGAGACATGTGAATGAGCTAATCTGATTGCATCCAAACTTTTATCCAGGAATTAACATGAGTTACAGTGCAATAAGCATTCAGTGGAAAAGCCAGACAACAGTTAACAAAATAACAAAGGGTAGAGAGAAGTTGAATCGGGCACTACTATTCACTCTCGAATGAGCCAAGAACATGAGGACATTCCATGAACTTGAAAGAGAGCAAATTTAAAACTGATGAAAAGGAAACACACTTACAACGTACAAACAACATACAATCAGCCTGTGGAACTCAAGTCCCTGCGATATCATTGAGGTCAAGAACTAAGATGGGTTCAAGAAAGTATTGGACATTTATACAGCTAATGTGAGCATCCAGCATTACAATAATAAAGATTTGTAAAGACTTTTGGAAGGATTACAAACCCTCATGCTTTAGGGCATAAACCAACCTTTAACTGATGGAGTTAGGAAGAAACCCCCTGTGGGCAGGTTATTACATAGCTGCCCACTACAGAGTTTTTGATACCTTCCTTTGAAGTAAATGGCTCTAGCCACTGTCAGAGACAGAATATCCAATAAGCTGGGCCAGTGGTCCAATCCAGAATGATCATTCTTCTGATACTAAAACCAAGCATGCCAATTATCTCCTGAAAATGGCCAAAGTGCAAGGTATTAGAGGCACAGGGACATTCAATTCAATTTGAAAAATATGTTTTCTTTTTAAATCCACTATAATGTTTGTAAAAATAAATGGCCTGATGACTTAACAACAGCACTGCACTGCAAGCTTATGTCAGGGACATTCAGGTTGAGGAACAACCTCGAGCTTCTCACTTCCTCATTCTTTTCAGAGCAGATAAGTCAGAGAGGTGATGTGGTCAGATCTCAGGAGATACAATGAATGGAGTTGACTACACGAGCACTTCTTGTTGAATGAGTCATTGAGCGTGCCTCACATCCCTCCCGCCTAAAGGAATGGTGTTGCAATTCCACCAATCAAAGTAGAAGGCAAGGATAAACTGGTGATTTCAATGACCCCTATGGCACATCTGAACCTATTTGGGTTAGTCCGATTGCTACTGTGCAGATTACCCATGCTTAGATGGCTGAATGGAAAACTACTACTATAACCAGCAAACGGTACTGGATATAGTGAATGATGATATTGCTGTGCTATCCAAGCAAGGGTAATTTACATACATGCATCTGTTTAAAAATGAGTGGTGTGTGAAAAAACTGAATTCTAAGAAGCCTCACTGGCAGGCGATGATCTGAATAATGATCTCATAAAAGAGTGGCACAGTAGCTGGCTAACATCCATAGTTAATTGGCTTCATAATAATAAAATTCCATTTTCATTATGTAAACTTGTAGCAACAAAATCTATTTAATCCCCTTTATGTTTTAGCTGAAAGATACTCAATAAGATATTTATCCTGGAAGCAAGATTTCATTATTCCAGCAAGAGAATGTCAATGTATATGTCATATGGGCCAGCCTGTGAATCTCTGATTCAAGCTAGTAAGCAGTTACTCACAAAAATAGTTTCATTGAAATCCATGGAGCTATTCATGTGCATAGCTGCTCATTAGCATGAGTCAGGGTCTCACAATCCGAGCAAAAGCGAATATTACTAGCAATGAAAAAAGTAGATCCCACGAAAACAAGTTGTTCTTATAAATAAGGACAAATAACAGAACAGTATCTGTTATACCCACATGTAGTGACCCTAACAGGCATCTGGGCTGCTTCCATTAGGAAATCATTACATGATGCAGCACTAGTATGAAGTGAATTTGTTTTAATTTATCACTTCAAATGTGCTCTTTAGTTCCAGTACACACTGTCCCTTGCATGCACCAATTATGACAGGTTGCATTGAAAGTTACTACAAATTGCTAATAATACTTGGCAGTCATATGACACTCTTCATCTTTAAAAAGTACAGATATTAATAAATTAACCTCCTCAACACCCCAATGAAGTAGGTACAGTAGGGATGTACTATTATGCCTTTTCTTACAGACCAGGAAATTAGGGTGACCAGACAGCAAATGTGAAAAATCGGGATGGGGGTGGGGGATAATAGGAGCCTATATATGAAAAAGCTCCAAATATCGAGACTGTCCCTATAAAATCAGGACATCTGGTCACCCTACAGGAAATTGAGGTAGAGAGTTTAAATCAGCTTCAGAACTGAGATTAGAATTCTGGCCCCGTGTCCCATGTCCTAACTGCCAGACCACGTCTCTCTCTCTCCAAAATGAATATTCACCTCCATGTAAAACACTTTTCTCACCCAAGCTTTCTTTCCAGGGCTGCTTCATCAATTCCAGGTAATTTCATTCATATCATTAAAGTGAAAATGGGATGCCACATTTTCAACTGTCCATCTCTGTTATTGTGATGATTGCTATTTAATCCGCTGATTCCAACCTTCCCAGGATTCTTGCACTCACCTGAATCTCAGCAGCTACATGGGACTTTTTTCTTTAATCAAGTTCTGATTGGACTTTATCCATTACAATGGGCACCAGTTATACTGTACTGTGATATATTATTCGGTTCACAGCCATAGTCTTCTTTTGTCCCAAGCACATAGAAAATAGTTCTGTTCATGCCTCTTACAGTGACACTCTTCTTAAAGAGACATTTTACCCTGCAAAACCATGATTTCAGGGGACTGAAAGAGCCTTTATACCTCCTGGCAGGTGTTTTGAGGTCTTGAAGATTGTCACTGAAAGCAGTGCCCTGCCTGAGCATCCTCCAGTTTGAGCTGCTGAACGCACATCCACACTGCATTATTTGTTGTGCTGAAGGGGTAAACTGACTACTAAATATACCCCTCAGTGCTACAGCCAAGACAAACACTGTGGATTTCCTCGTCACTTTTAGCCAATCAAATACATACATTAAATCCATCCTAATCCATAACCAGTGCTATGCTATCCATGGCAAAGCTGCCCAGAAGTTTGGTTAAATAATAATGTGCAAATTAAAAGTGCTCCTGCAAAGCATGACACACAAAGCTAGAAATAAATATTGCCTATTGTTTCAAATTATTCTAAGCACTCCAGCAGATGACTGGCAAGAGAGCAGCATATATAAGTAGTAATAAAAGTAAACAGTTCAATTTTAAACTAGCAGGCTTGGAGCTCTATTGTAATGGGACAAAGACAGTCCTGGAGATACTATAGTTCTTTCTATGAATTCAGGACAGAATCAAGTGCCTCCATTCCTCCCAAATTTATACAAATGAGAATCAATACAAAGTTACAAAAAGAAATGTATTGGATCATTTTATCCAGAACCACAGTACACTGCCTGTTTTTCTTCCCAGAGATTTCACATAGACATCCTCAGACAGACGTGTAATTAAGGAAATAATAAGAAGAAGATGATGTAGGTAGTAGAACTGAAGTCATTTTTAAAGTGAATACACTTTATTTTAAACATGCTATCTGGTGAACATGTATTTGTCAAATAAATAAATTAAATGCTTAGTTTAAGTACATGTAATACCCAAAATAGGAGTAGGCGTTTATTTGTGTGCTTACCTTTGGAAAATATGCCGCTCCTTCCTTCCCTCACACTCTTCTGAGAGCGAAAGAGAGGTCCTGTTACTTCCAAATGCTTTTGTTCTTCTGTCCCTCTGTCACATGGCTTGCCTTTTATATTTGCAACACACAAAAGTTAGGGCTGTTGTTTGAGAGAGAGAGAGAGAGAGAGAGAGGGAGCGAGAGAGGGAGAGAGAATGTCAAATGGAAAAGTGCCATTGCAGTCATATATCAATCAGGCGAGCGGCAGCAGCAGCTCACTGGCAAATGGGAATTCCACAGAAATGTGAAGCTCTTGTTATCTGAGAAATCACTAAACACCACCAGCCAAGCTCGTCTCTTCAGGGACTTCTTATTGGAGAGCCAAGAAAGAGAAGTAAATGCACTTTTTTTCATTTAAATTCATGAGCTATCTTGTGGTGGCATAAAAGAGAGTGAGGTAAATGTCCTGAATTTACTTCACTCCGAAATAAATGTACAGTATCTGAGATAATACAATGAGCATGAGGGGTAAGATAATTAGAGCTGAGCAAATAATTTGCAATAAATAATTTGACCACTTAAGCCTCTGTTTGTGTTTCGAAAATATCAACAAGACAACTGAATTTTCTTCGATTTATTCATTATCCTTTTTAAAAAAAACAACAAAATTCTACAGACTGACTCCAGATATTCTAAATTCAAGCTGTGTGTTCTTACTGCAATTGGCCAGATAAGTCACATGCTGTTTTTTCAGTTCTCTGATTGAATGAGCGGGTAAATATTTCCGACATAAATACGTGTGTGTACCAATCTAAAATTCAGTTTCTGCAAATAATCTTCCCCACAATTCTGAAATTACAAACAAATATTTTCCTTTTTTTAATTTTCCATTATTCACCCTCTTCTGAACAGTGTAACCTTTGGTAAATGATGATTCTTCAATCCATATTGTTTAGGCATTCTGTCTGAGACATGCAAACATAACTGTTCAGTCTCTCAGGGAATGAAGACAGATCCAAACTACTGAAAAAATGACACAAATAACAAATGCATCATAAATTTGTCTAGTTACACTCATTTCAGTAGTTGTGAAATCATTGTCTTGCCTTCCCCTAAGTTACAATATATGTTTCATTCCATTGCCACAGAATGTTAGGTTCCCCATTATTAGTACAACAATGCACAAGTGACAACAAAGCTATCTTGCTAAATAAAAATAAATTGATAACCTTGGCTGTGATTCCAGAGCATACCTAGCCATTCACAAGATGTACCTGATCAGAATCAATGACGATAAGATGGATGGAGTCCTGAGTTGATAGTGTTCAAACACTAAAGAAAAGTTGCGATTTGATGGATGTTGTTATTAGCTAAATGTCTTATGTGGTAGAAGATCAAAGAACAGATGGAAATTATGCCTTAAAAACAGAATAATCTAAAAGGGGGATGGTTCATATATGAGTAAGCATCATGGCAACAATAAACAGTATTTGGCTTAATTTTCCTTGGAGTCAGATTTGGCTGGAGGTTAAACAACAAACCACTTTAGTTTTATATCCTCAGAATTTGAATTTCAGCCAGCTTTTTGTTTCTTATTTGTTCCTTTCTCTACATCAGCCCATCATTTCTCTCAGATGCCTTCTTGACATTTAACATGTGTGAACAAACTCTGTGACTCCCTCCCAGCAGTCACCAATATAGTCGCATTGATCACCTCAGTATGGGAAGATGGAAAACATACTCTAAAATCTCTATCTAGAGATCCTTTCATTTTATTTGAGTGCTGGTACTACAGTGATGCTCAGGTACCTCAATTAACCTGACTAGAATAGACTACATTGTTTTCTAAACCTGCCATTTTTTTGTAATATAGTTCTAATAAACTTGTAAAACTAAATGTACCCAAAGATTTTTCTTGTTATTGTTGTCAGATCTATAATACAAATACAGGTCTCTTCAGTTTTCCAATGGAAAGAGAGTGGTACAAGTTTCCATGCTCTGGTTCCTTGCACAAAGGAATTGCAATATGGAAGATAAGAAACTATTTAAATATTATAAGAATGAAATCTTTCATGAGACATCAGATGTTATGTCCACAATCATTACTAAAAATAACTTTTCCTAGATTCTTTATTGTTGCTATCTTGGTATGGAACCTTCATGTATTCTATAGCAGAGCCTATCTACATTGACTGATAGTTGTCTATTAAGTGCCATGCACACTTATGGTATTAAGTAAATAATAATAGGGTTGTCAGTATTGCTGAAAATTAATGATGGTTTGTTTCCTAGTACAGCTATGAATTCCTAGTAATGCAAAATTCAAAATTTAAATATTGGGACACATAGTTAAAAGCAACCTCTAATTTTTCACCTCCAATTTAGCATCCATTTCTGGGCACAAATGATAACATATTGACATCTACTTACCTACTTGACCTTGAAAATCATGTAGTTAGGACTCAGTATATAATAATTTGCAATCTCAGAATTGCACTTCTAGGTGATTGCAGGGACAAAATTAGTAGCACAAAATTAGAATCCCCTTTAAAAATATGGTCCATATTTGTTTACAACTTCTATCTCTTCATGACCATCAATCAATTGGGGCTAAGTCCTACCACATAAAAAGGGAAATGAGGAGGAAATAAATTAAAAAGGAAGCCTCAAGGACTTGGGGACATATTTCTAAGGGTATTTAGGCACCTAAAGATGCAGATGGATTGCTCCTAAGATTTTCAAAAGCACCTAAGGAGGTTAAATGTCTAATACTCATTGAAATCAGTCTGAAAAAATTGGCAGTTTAAGTCCTATCCTGCAATAAATATTCTGGTGGTGGATCCTGCATCTGCACGGAGTCCCACTGACTGAAAGGATTCTGTCCACACGGAGTTTCTTGCAGGATCAGGGCCTTATTTTCTGTTCCAGTACATTCTTCTGTGGCATATTCTTGTACTTGTAATAAACAACTCATATTAACCTACAGAAAGTCACTATTTCAGAATTTCCTATAGTACAGTAGGGGTGAAATCCTGGTACTCACTGATATCAACAGGGCCAGGATTTCACCTTCTGTGTCACAGATTTATTGTGGCACGCATTCAGACTTCTACAGACAAATCAATTTGTTTTTAATGTCAAGTAGTCTCCTACATTGCCATATAAAACCCTTTCCTCTGGCAATTTTCCATTCTCAACTGTAACATCTCTTTTTAGTTATGGAATATTTTCTCAGAACTAATACCAGGTGTGCTCAGATGGCAACCATTCATCTTGAAAGACATTGATGTAAACACCAGAGCAGTTCAGTTACTCTGTCATGCTGCTGCATCACGAGTGGCTAAAAAGTCCAGTTTTCGAGCAATTGTCCTCGCCACAAATAGTGCAGGCATAAGGCACAGGGCCAGAGGATGAAACCTGCATGCTACTAGCTTGAGACCTACTGTACTCTCCTCTCTTTGCTTTCCTCTCTTAGGATCTTTGACTTCCTGGCACAGTGCAGCCCTTCAGCTAGCAAAGCTGCATCTGCTCCGCTTGAGGTGTTGGCGCTGAAAGTTTTCAAGTTCCTCTTGAAAATGCCCCTGAACCTGAGTCTACGTCAACCCAGTGGCCTTGGAACATCTGCAAGTTCTCCATACAGGAGATCCTTTCGAATGCATCCAATGTCCATCCAATGAGAAAGCCAACATAGACATCTGTGTTTGAGAGTAGTGACTAGACTTGTCAATTTTACTTTCTCATGGACTTTGGAGTCAGGAACTTTTATTTCCCAGTTGATATTTAGAATACAGCCAAGATAGGAATGTGGAAGGTGTTTAGCCTTCTCTCATGCCTGCTGCAGGTAGTCCAGGTCTTGCCACCATACAGCAGAATGCTCAAAATACATATCTGGTAGACCTGTATCTTGGTTTTCATGTTATCCCACGCACGTACTTGGTCAGTTAGCCGAACTTTAGCTGCCTTTCTGATGTGAGAATTTCTGGTAGCTGCCTTTCTGACGTGAGAATTAAGCTAGTCATCTAGAGATAAGGGATCTGATACAGTTGATCATAGGGTAAGTCTATACTCACCGTCCGGGTCGACGCGGTGAGTTCGACTTCTCGGAGTTCGAACTATCGCGTCTAATCAAGACGCAATAGTTCGAACTCCCCACGTGCTCCGGTCGACTCCGGAACTCCACCACCACGAACGGCGGTGGCGGAGTCGACCTTGGAGCCGCGGAGTTCGACCCCGCTGCGGCTGGACGGGTAAGTCAGTCGAACTAGGGTACTTCGAGTTCAGCTACGCTATTCGCGTAGCTGAACTTGCGTACCCTAGTTCGACCCCCGCCCTTAGTGTAGACCAGGCCATAGATAGCAGAACTTGTGCACAACTTCTATCATGGGGTTAGCTATTGAAATCACCGGAGCAGTCAACACACCTTGTGCCATAATCATTGTCTTCTTTAGACTGCTGGTTAAATCCAAATTCATCACAAACTAGCACAAAGCTATTGCAAAGTTGCTGAAACTCCTCTTCATTGTGTTTAATGAGCACTGCATTGTCACCAAAAAGCAACTTTGTTATCAGCAGGTGTTTGACTTTGCTTTTTTCACTGATAAGTACAATTTTGAACAGTTTTCCTTCTGATGTTGTATGGAAATGTACACACTCACTGCTGGGTGAAGCAGCAGAGAAAAGACTATACTGAAGAGTGTCGATAAACATGCCTGTTTGACACCACTGTGGATTTCAAAGCTGTCAGACTGATAACCATCATATTAGACCAGGGGTAGGCAACCTATGGCACACGTGCCGAAGGTGGCACGCAAGCTGATTTTCAGAGGCATTCACACTGTCCGGGTCCTGGCCACCGATCCAGGCGGCTCTGCATTTTAATTTAATTTTAAATGAAGCTTCTTAAACATTTTAAAAACCTTATTTACTTTACATACAACAATAGTTATATATTATAGACTTCTAGAAAGAGACCTTCTAAAAACTTTAAAATGTATGACTGGCACACGAAACCTTAAATTAGAGTGAATAAATGAAGTTTCGGCACACCATTTCTGAAAGGTTGCTGACCCCTGTATTAGACTGTAACTTTCATGCCATTATGGAATGATCAAAATCAAACTGTGGAGGATGGAGGTGCAAACAATTATCTCTAGCAATTGATGAATAGTCTACATCCAAAGATTTTAGAGCCCAGAGAATGGAAGGATTCAGATAACTAGTTATCGGTTGAGGAGCCTTTCACCTCTAAATCACTAATTCAAATCCATCCAAGGTCAATACTGACTCAAAGTTTTTGACAAGGTGGAATATATGGAATCACTATATAGTTGGTGTTTTATTTCATAAGAGAACAGCAGATTTCCACAGCAGACCTCCACTGGTATTAATTGACACACTTATTGGTTGCATTAGTGGAAAGGCCAAGAATTGGATACATATACAGAGCCATTTTTTAAAATGCAGACATTTATTCAGTCAAAATAAACATGTGAACTTAATTACTACATCATAATATAAGCCTAGAAAAATGAATTGAGTAGAAGCTGTTCTGTGTTTCATTTCCAGTGAGTGACCTTTTTTGGCAGCTTGTCCAATTTTTATGAGAAATTTTCAATTTTCAAAGAAAAAAGAAGAACATCTTTCCTTCTGACACAGAGTACCTCTCAAACTGCAGCCATAAATCAGAGACAGGCTTTAGGAAGAGAACCAGAATAAAGACTCACATGGCTATAAGTGTAGGCGTCTTTGAACTTCAATAAAAAAGAACTTTAAAACAAGGCCACATGGTTGCTTTAAAAAAAAGTGTTGTGACTTTAAGAAATTAGTGATTTCCATCCTTTTTGGCTTCCTAAGGGGCCAATCCTGTGAGGAGCCGTGTATGTCCTTAGAGGTGCTAGGGGCCCTCAACCCCCATGACAGTTAACATTAGGTGCTAAGCACTGTGCTGGAGCTAGCTCTAAATCCCTCTCTCCGTGAGGTGCACCACAAATCTCATAAGAAAACAACCTGTTTCAAGTGTTCAGTTAAGGACAACTAAATACATACACTTTCAGCATCCCAGAGAGTAGATGCTCAGGTAAAAGCTGCCCTAAAGCTAGTGTAGCTATTCAGTGAAGGATTCACCCAGTGCAGGGGACTCCTCTGGAGGCACGGAGCCACCATAGTAGCTCCTTCACTAGCCCCCATTCCTGACTCTGGTGTAGTGGGCATATGCAGGGAAAACGGGGCAGAACAGGGGCATCCTTGCAGCTTGATGATCCCAGGATACTGGAACAGTTCCTTGTGCGTGCTGTTTAATTTAAACGTAGTTTTGAGCAGCTCTGTACCCTGGACTGGACTAGTACAGATCCTGTCCAAAGATCAAAGGGAGTGCAAAAAGCACATGTTATCCTCCACACCTTCTCATATTTGCCCATTGTTCCTCGGGCTCAGCTGAGAAATGTGTTTAAAAATGTATGTAATACCCCCTTGTCTGAGATTAGATCAGCAGCATTTTCATAGTAAATGACATTTTTCAGAGGTTTATAACTTGATCTTAAAATTTGCACCAGACCAAAGCTTGGAATAAAGTGTTACACATCCAACACAAATAGTTTGATTAATATAAAAAAAATGTTTTTGAAGTTTAAGTGCCTCATTTTGCTCTCCTTATTCAATGGGAACTCAAGCGGATAAGGTGAGCCAGTTTTGGTCTTAAGGCTGGAAACCAATTAGGACTAGATACACATCTGGTGTAAATCAATTTACCTCTATTGAAGAGTAATCCTCACTTGGGATTTGCCAGCTCCTGGAACTCTGGACTGAGCGGAGTCCATACCCTTCTGACTACAACAGTAATGGCTACCATGGCCGTCTGACAGCATTTCCCATCAGACTTGTAGTCATGGGTGGGGCAGAATGGACTAGGGATGGGTCTTGGGACCAATCTTATTTAACAATTTTATTAATGACCTTGGCACAAAAAGTTGGAGTGTGCTAATAAAATCTGCAGATGACACAAAGTTGGGAGGTATTGCCAATATGATGGAGGACTGGAATATCAGACAAGATATCTGGATGACATTGAAAACTGTAGTAATAGAAATGGGATGAAATTTAATTATGCAAAGGGCAAGGTCATGCATGTAGGGACTAACAACAAGCATTTTTGCTATAAGCTGGGGACATATCAGTTGGAAGCAACAAAGGAGTAAGAAAGACCTGGGTGTGTTGGTCAATCACAGGATAACTATGAACTGCTGATGTGATGCGACTGTGAAAAAAGGCTAATGCAATCCTAGATGCATCAGGCGAGGTATTTCCAGTAGAGACAGGGAAGTGTTAGTACCATTATACAAAGCACTGGTGAGACCTCAGCTGGAATACTGTGTGCAATTCTGGTCTCCCATGTTTAAGAAAGATGAATTCAAACTGGAACAGGTGCAAAGAAGGATGATCAGAGGAATGGAGAACCTACCTTATAAGAGGAGACTTAAGAAGCTTGTTTGTTTAGCCTAACAAAACAAAGGTTGAGAGGAGATATGATTTCTCTCTATAAATACATCAGAGGGATAAATAACAGAGAGGGAGATGAGTTATTTAAGTTAAGTGCCAATGTTGGCACAAGAACAAATGGATATAAACTGGCCATCAACAAGTTTAGGCTTGAAATTAGATGGTTTCTAACCATCAGAGGAGTGAAGTGAAACAACCTTCATAGGGGAGTAGTGGGAGCAAAAACTTAACTGGATCCAAGACTGAGGCCATGGCTACACTTGCAAATTTGCAGCGCTGCAGCAGGGTGTGAAAACACACCCTCTCCAGCGCTGCAAATTGTGGCGCTGCAAAGCGCCAGTGTGGTCAAAGCCCCAGCGCTGGGAGCATGGCTCCCAGCGCTGTACGTTATTCCCCACAGGGAGGTGGAGTACGGACAGCGCTGGGAGAGCTCTCTCCCAGCGCTGGCGCTTTGACTACACTTATCGCTTCAAAGCGCTGCCGGGGCAGCGCTTTGAAGTGCAAGTGTAGCCATAGCCTGTGTTTGATACGTTTATCAGGGGATGGTATGATGAGACTGCCTATAATGCATGAGGCCCATCTGTGGCTGCTAGTAGCAATATCTCCAGCAGCCGGTGATGGGACTTTACACGGGGAGGGCTCTCTACAGCGAATTCTTTTCCAGGTGTCTGGCTGGTGGGTCTCACCATATTTGGGGTAGGGAAGGAATTTTCCCCCAGGTCAGAGACTCAGGTATTTTTCCCCTTCCTCTGCAGCATGGGACATGGGTCACTTCCTGGTTTAAATTAGTGTAAATAGTGGTTTTTTTGTAACTTGAAGTCCTTAAACATGGTTTGAGGAGTTCAGTAACCCAGTCAGAGGTTAGGGGCCTATTACATGAGTGGGTGGGTGAGGTTCTGTGGCCTGGAATGTGCAGGAGGTCAGACTAGATGATCCCTATGGTCCCTTCTGGTTTTAAAGTCTATGAGTCTACGAAACCCCCACTGAGGCCAATGTGGAGGTTTCTGCCTGGTGTGATATGGACAAGCAGTTTGCTGGACTGGTGATGAGCCAGGGCTCCTCAGCCCCTCAGGGACAGGGAACAGCCTGACTCAGAGACAAAGCCACTAATATTAGTTTCAGCTTTGAGTTTGGTTGCTGAGGGGGAAGCAGAACAGCTCAGGGAGTCTCTGATTAACTCCTCTCCCCACAAAGGGTGACTTTGAACTAGGGTGACCAGACAGCAAATGTGAAAAATTGGGACAGTGTGGGGGGTAATAGGAGCCTATATAAGAAAAAGACTAAAAAATCGGGACTGTCTCTATAAAATCGAGACATCTGGTCACCCTACTTTGAACGGCAGTGGGATCTAGTGCATGGGTCAAGCAGTTCTAGACCTGTGGAGACCAGCAGCCACAGTGGCAGAAATCCAGCCTGGCACCAGCTACTGAGAGCCAGTTGAGACCTCCACAGGACTCCAGACCAAGGAGACAGGAGAGGACCCTGCCCCTCCCAGGGTGAAGACTCTGTAAAAGGACCTTTTTTTGTTTAAGCCGGCCAACGTTCACAGCGCTGCAGCACTTGTCTCTGGAATTATCCTCAGTGTAGCACCGACCTGGGAAGGTATCAGGGAGAGTGCTGGAGGTTGGGGAGAGGTGTGAGTGTTGGGAGAAGAGGAACTGGTTGATTTGTTGATGTTTTAGTATTTATTAGTTAACCCTAAACCTTTCCCAGATCCTATTTTCCTGCTCCCACTAAAACCCCAGCTTTGTTATGCTTTTATTTTGGGTGTGTCATTTTTTTGCTCGGATTTGTGTTGATGTACTTTATTATTTCTTGGGTACTGGGTTTTATAATCCTTGCCAGCAGTGGTAGAATTGCTCATGCACCTTTGTGTCCCAGGCACAGTGAGGAATCACCTTGAGAGGAGGCATCAGGCCTCACAAAAAAGAACCCAGGACCCAATGCCTGTGAGGAGAGGGGAGAAGCCACTCCAAAGAGCAAGGACCAAGCAGGAGTTTTGAGCCACAGTTTGTGGGTGGGGCTACAGAAGTCAGTGGACCTTTGCCAAATACACCAGCTGAGAATCTGACCCTTTATCTATACACGGATCCAATGAATGATGGTATTTTCAATATAAATTTGCCTAATAAATCAGAATGAAAGGAAAGGAGCAGTTATACTCTTTGGGTAAGTAAGACACAGATTTACCATGTAAGATGGGGTTTATCATGGCAGATATGAGAGGAAATCATAGCAAGATCTAGGTTTCTTTAAAAAGTTCAGAAGCCATGGACATCCTAATAATAGATATGGAAGCTCATTCACATGTTTTGTTCAGCTAATTGAAAATGGAATTTTGTTCCTTGGTAACATTCTCACATTTTGAAAAAAAGAATACTTTCCAAATCAGAGCAAAAAGCCAAAGTTTCAAAATTTCCTGTGAGGTTAATATTCTGAAAAGTTTCTCTTCAGGACCATGAAAAATGCTTTGTTTCAATAATGTTGAAACATTATAATATAAAACATTAATAGGATATTTTAATATAAAATAAAAGTCAAAATTTAATTAATTAAAATGACAAAAAGCTAAAGCTGACATATTACCTTATCGAAACAAAATATTTCAGCATTACCAAAGCAAAATAAGAAATTCCAAATCATTGCAACTCTTTCCTATCAAAAACGTCTTTGAAATTGACACATTCCTGCAAAACATTTTGATTTCAATAAAACTGCATTTTCTGATGGAAAGCTGTTAATACAAAAAGTATTGACCAGCTCTAGTGTTTTGTGATAACAAAACTACAAGTCAAATCTTCAGCTGGTGCAAATCAGCACAGTTCCATTTACTTCAATGGGCCAGTTTACAGCAGCTGAGAATCTGGCTCTATATTTATAGGCTTATCCAATTCAAATTTCCATTTCAACTGTTTACATCTTAAAGAAAAGCTGCCCTATTTTCATTAAGCACAGCAGCCTCAAACTCCTTACCATGCATGAGCATTAACACATCTCTAAAAACAATTGCATTAATTAAAATGGCCAATTCTGATTTCCAGCAAAGGCAGCCACCTTGCTAAAATATATATGTCACTTGTAATGCCAGCATTATGAAAGCCCAATGTAAGAGACTATAAATCGGTTGAAGCATAATTCCTTGCATAAGATGCACACTGATCAAGTAGGTTGTTGATAAGCTGGAGAGGGTTCACAGAAGAGCCACGAGAATAATTACAGGATTAGAAAACATGCTGTATAGCGATAGATTGCAAGACCTCAATCGGTTTATCTTACTAAAGAGAAAGTTAAGGGCTAACTTGGCTACAGTCTATAAGTACCTACACAGGGAAGGAATATTTAATAATGGGCTCTTCAATCTAGCAGAAAAATGGTTGGAAATTGGAATTAGACAAATTCAGACTGGAAATAAGGTGTAAATTGTTAATGGTGAGAGTAATTAACCATTGGAACAACTTACCAAGGTTCATGGTGGATTCTCCATCAATGACAATTTTTAAGTCAAAATTGGCTGTTTTTCAAAAAGATGTTCTCTAGGAATTCTTTTGGGAAGTTTTATGGCTTGTGTTATATAGGAGGTCAGATTAGTCTCTTCTGGCCTTCAAAGTTATGAATCTAAGTATTCCATCAACAAGGGCTGGTGGGAAGTAGTGCCACCAGCTTTGATGTTGTGAAGATCATTTGAAGTTTTCTTTATGTAGATATTTTCTAAAAGAAAAGAGAGCCAATCAGAGTATCACAGGAGTGGAATCAGAGAATATTTTCATAGGAAGCATAAAAAAATCTCAGTTACGAAGGGGATTTAATAAGGAGAAATTATTTCTTCCATAACAACTGTAGATCCCAGGATCTCAGCTGTGCCTTCATTTTTAAAACTCAAAAAACAGGGACTTGTTGAGGTTGACAAGCCAGGATGACAATTAACATGGTAGGAAAAGAAAGATTCCAAACTCTGATAAACAGCTATAAGGTCCACCTGAGACTAGAAATCAAAGAGTGTGAAATAAGTCAAATAAAGCTAGCAATTTGCTCATGTACAAAAGACACAGGTCTTCATACACAACCAACACAATCTCTCCAAACGCAAGAGAACAGGCAGGAGAAACATCAGAAACAACAGGAAGCAAGCTGCAGCGCTCATTAATATACACAGCTCATAACAGTCTCACTCTCTAAGTCCTCAGTTACAGTTGCCACGCAATTAGTAATAAGTTCTAAAAGATAAAACCTGTTTTCCTTCAGCAATGTCAAGACCGGCAGGGGCCAGGGTAGACAGGAAGCAGGAAAAGCAGTGGCTGGTGCTGGGGAAGGGGACGCCAAATGTTATGAGCTCAGCACCCTCTATCTCTGGGACTTACATAGGCTGCAGTGGAGAGGTGATGGTTGTGAGGAGGATAGCCACTGTGCAGCTTCTGAGCAGCCCTGCTATAGCAGCTTTGTAACTTGGTGTGCAGGCATCGTTGCCCTCAGCTCACCTCTGCTTCAGTCAGATGCTCTGCTGCTGTCAGGATCCTCTACAGTGGATGTGGGGAGTGCAAACAGGATTTGCCCCTACAGGATAAATCCTTCTCTCAAGAGGAGGTCTGACCTCAGACCTCCTAACTCCCTGGAGGTCTCTGCACAAGCAAGAGAAGCTGCCAGTCTAGAACATGGATTTTCTTGTAGGTTTAGAGCACTTTTCTCACTTCCTCCCCAAATCTGAATCACTAGGAGTTTTCAACTTCTCTTCACAATGGAAGGAGCAGCAGTTATACTAGTGTAACCCTTCTGCCGGGCCGAAACGATAGCAGCAAGGGCTGGGTTCAATACATAGGGGTCCCTTCCCCACAACATAATGCAAAACCAATTCAAGCCCCCACCCAGTGACCTGGGAAAATCTTACACTCACCCCTGGGCGCCTCGAAGAGGCAATACTTCCCCTCTCGCAAGCACAGAGTCTTGGTGTAGCAGAAAAGGTTTAATTACATGACAAACAACAAGCATTAAATTGGGAAAATACCTCAGCTAGAGTTCATAGGTCAAACCGTGAGCAAAGACCCACTCCAGCAAATTGGGCCATGTCCTTCTCTCGGGGCCCTTGAGTCCAGCAACCCCCAAATCACCCACAGTCCCAAAAGTCCCACAATCCAAAAGTCTCTGTCCCGGGTCAGTGCAGCCCCAAAGCTCAAGAGTCTCTCTGCAGAGGTCCCCCTCCCCAGCCTGGGTAGAAAGGGGCACCTTACGTGGTTTCGGGGCCAACTGCCCTGCCTCTTCGTGGGGTTCTGCTTCCACTAGTCATCCCCGCAAACAGCTCAGCTCCGCTTGCTCTGTGGGCTGCTCCACTCTGCCAGCTGCTCTGGTCCACCAGCTGTCCTGTGAGCCACTCCAGCCGTCCTCGCGAGCTGCTTGGCTCCACTCACCCAGTGGCTGCACAAACTGCTCCACTCTGCTCTGCCAGCTGCTCTGCTCCACAGTATGGCTTCAGGCTCCCCCACTCATTAGCACAGTACTCAGTGCTCTCAGCTCAGCAAGTCCAGCTCTTCAGTGATTTCAGCTCTTAGTAGGGGAGCCCCAGTACCAGTGAATTCAGCTCAGTAACCTGCATTTAGATTCTTAAGGGAATCAAAAATTAACTCTGACATTCCACAGTGGAGAGAAGCACAGGTGGAACTGGTGCTTCTGGCTCACACAAGGAGCCTGCACCACCAAGTACAAATCTCTGTCCCCAGCGCCTCTCTCTCTTGACTGGGTTTTGGAACCCATGTCCCTTGTCTAGCAAGTGCTATTTAGTTGACAATGAAACCTTCTATCATAAGACAGTTTTGTAGTTCCTCATTTACTTAATCGGGATGACAACATTTTATTGCTCCTGCCCCAATAACAACAAAATTGGGGCTCCCATAGCTGTGAAAATAACCATCCCAGGCTGCTTTGCGGTATGCTAAGTGGGGTGGGAGTGCCCATGCAAATAACTGAAATGCTAATGCGAATATTTGAAACTTCTTTCCGCACTCCCCATAATCTACCACCAGATGTCAGGGTAGAGCTCATCCTGACTCTGCTTACATCAGGATTCAGTTGGTGGCAACCAGGGCTGGTGCAACCACCAGGTGAATTAGGCGGTCGCCTAGGGCGCCAAATGGTTGGGGGTGCCAAAAAGCGGAGGCACCAGAGAGCCAGAGCGTCAGCTTGCGGGAGCAGCGAGCCCCAGCCATGGAGGAGCCGGCGCAGTGGAGGGGGGGGCAGCAGCCCTGCAAAGGCAGTGGCGCTGCTAGCGGGGAGCAGCCGCACCCCCCCGCCCCTCCTGCCCAGGCTGTGGCCTGGCGCCCCCCCCAGGGGGCTCCTGCAGGCTGCAGCAGATGCATGTGGATGGCAGTCCCCGTGCGCCCCCCAGCTCCCCGCTTGCCACGCTCGGGCTCTGCGGCTCCCGTGTGAGCCGCCGCCACTGCCCCTCCCGGAGCTCCCCCCTCCCCTGCCTCAGCACTCTGCGGGGGAGGGGCTGTGCGCACAGCAGCCCAGCAGCGTGTTTTGTCTCCACATGGAGCCAGCGTCTGACCGGCCTGGGCCTGGTAAGGGGAGTCCCAGGGGGCAGGGGGAGGGTTGGATGGGTCGGGAGTTCTGGGGGTCCTGTCAGGGGGCGGGGAGTGGTTGGATGGGGTGTGGGAGTCTTGGGAGTCTGTCTGGAGGCGGGGGTGTGGATAAGGGTTGGTGGGGGTAGGGTAAGGGGGAACAGGTAGGGATAAGGTCCTAGGGGGGCAGTTAGGGTGGGGGGGTCTCAGGAGGGGGCAGTCAGGGGACAAGGAACAGGGAGGCTTAGGTAGGGGGTGGGGTTCTGGGGGGCAGTTAGGGGCAGGGGTCCCAGGAGGGAGGAGTTGGGAGTTATGAGGGGGGCAGTCAGGGGGTGGGAAGTGGAAGAGAGTGGATGGGGCAGGGCTCTCCCGCGTCCTCTTTTTTGATTGTTGAAATATGGTAACTCTAGGCAAGGGGGAAAGCCAGGGGGCACATGGGGGCTGGCACCCACATGCATCCACTGCAGCCTACAGGAGCCCCCAGGGGGGCGCTGGGCTGCAGCCTGGACAGAAAGGGCAGGGGGCACAGTTACTCCCCACTAGCAGCGCTGCCGCCTTTGCAGGGCTGCTGCCCCCCTGCACCGTGCCGGCTCCTCCATGGCTGGGGCTCGCCGCCGCTGCAAGCGGGATGCTCTGGCTCTCTGGTGCCTCCAGAAGGCGGCTCCTCCCTGCCGAGCTGCTGCAGCAGCCCAAGCCCGGCAAAGTCAGTGAGTGGACTCGAGTGGGGGCCACTGGGGTGGGGTGGGGAGGGCTCATGGGGGGGCTGTGCACCCTCCAGGGGAGTTCAGGGGGCAGGGAGGGGGAAATCTGATCTGGGGAGCAGCCCCTGGGCAGGCTGGCCCCTGGGGTCTATAAAGGCTCATTGGGATTTGCCCCTCAATGAACTGATGTGCAAGGGGGGCACAAGATGGAAGTTTCGCCTAGGGCGCAAAATATCCTTGCCCTGGTGGCAATTCATAACATTCAGGTTCCACTGCAACACCTGATGTCCTGCATGCTCTTCCAAACTTCGCACTGTTCCTGCTGTAACTTGCCTTGGTGTGTAGTGCACGAGAGAGGAGGGTCCTTCAATGCTGCCCAGAAGTACCTGTTTGGTTCAGATTGGAGCAGGCACCATGCCGTTCTTTATGAGGTGGGGTTTTGCTGTAAAGAACCTCAGAGGTAATCTTAGTAACTGCAGAGATAGTAGTAGACTATATTTTCTGGGCTTCTCTTCATTCCTGTTCTGTGCTGCATGTTCTGTGTTTTTATATCTGGGCTTATGAAATGAAGTCCTGTCTTCAATAACGGGCCTATGCTTGGTTCCACATCTGCTGTAGTAGTAGTAATAGTAGTATGAGACATGGCAACAGCTTGTGAATCAAATTTATTATCTCTTCAGAGTTATCTGCTCTCCTCTGCTTCATACAAGGAAAAAAAAGTCTCCTCAGGACTAATCCCGCCATCATGCTGAAAAATCTGGCCAGGGCCTCACAATGTTAGACCTGTACAAGTTGATGAAAACCTGGCACTGTTAACCAGGTGTGTCAGCCAACTGCTCTCTCCCCCATGATTGAACGTACCAGTGAAAACCAACTTCGACTGCTCTCCCCCAGGCCGTTCATCAGGACGGTTATCACCAACAAACAGTGACTGTGTTTCTGACGTCCAGATCCACTAACTGAAAAGAATGCATTTTTAAAGATTAATCAGATAGGCTCCCACTTGTGATGTGATTTGTATGGCCTGTTCAGATGATTACTCTTCCTGCCATCCAGGAAAGGGTGAGTAAATGGAATTACTTCATGTTTTAAAATTTCCAATGAAATGACTTCAGTGACCAGCCCTTCCAATGGAGGTCCAAACACCCCATTGATCAGAAGCGCTGAGCATTCAGTAGCTCCCAGTCACTTCAGTGAAAGCTAGTAAGTCTCTCGGTGCTTCTGAAAATTAGGTCACTTATTTAGTTATCTAAATATGGACTTAGGAGACTAATTTTGGGCATCTATCTTTGAAAAACTTGGTCTGTGTGTTCAACCACATCATTATTTTTCATTCAAGATGCCCCCTAGATCAAATAAAAAGAGAGACTAACTTCTCCTTCCCTCTTTTACTGTGTGTTTGCACACAGAACAATACAATAGACACTTCTAAAGTAGATGAAAGCACAGTGCCCGTAACTATTAATGGGGATTACTCAACCATGCCAAGCCAACTGCTTTTTCCAGTAGACTATTGCTTTTTTTAGTTCTTTCTACTGGGAAGCCCAACCTACCTACTGTTGTTTATTTTTTCTGGTGCTGGGCTCCAGAGTTGATGCAGGAGATTTCATCTGAAATCAGAGTCATTTTTGTATGTTAGGAAATTGTCCAGGCACTAAACGTGCTTAAATGTCATCTTCTTTTTCTCTGACTTTTCTTGTAAATTACATTATCCAAATCCAGATTTCCTCACAAGACAAAATTCCAAGCTAATATATTTCATTTGTCCACTTTTCTCAGATTTCCCATTTCATTCTGTTCAAGTTTGAAATTTGTTGTGAGAATGCATTTGAGCAACCTCAGAATGGTTCATCTTGTTCCTGGGGTTCTGAGAACTAACTGTTTTGCAGGGGGGAAAAAACAGAATTTTATTTATTGAATCCCTAATTCTCAAGCATTCAGTGTCAAATTGTCATTACCAGCCCAGCTTGACATTTTCTTTTGACATTTGAAGATTAAGTAAGTGATATTTAAATTAGACAGCACCAAGAGACACTAAACACCACCCAATCTGCCCCTTCTTAGGACTTGTCACCATAAGCAAAACCATGGCAACAGCGTTGGAAATATGGCATGGTATATACACATGTACAAGAGACTACAATTATTAGGTAATCTGTATTAAGCAAGAGACTCAAAATATTCTCAGTCAATATAAGAAGACTACTTCAAGTGAGCAACTGATTTAATGGGGCCCATGTGTAGTTGCTTAAGTATTATTATTATTATTTATTTGTATTAGGTTTCTATGTGTATGCGATGGATAAAATAGACATTTAACCATTATTCCTGGAACTATTTATGATTTTGTTTACTCTCACATTTTAACAGGGATACAATTACAGATGGCATATATTTGTTTAAAAAATTAAAAGGCAACAATTAAATCCAACCTCTTGAGGACTCTGACCCATAATACTCAGCTGCAGTCTTACTGGAAAAAAAACAAACAAAAAAAATCAACCCAAAGACATTTCACTCTACAACTGTTTCTGAGATTCACCCAAGTTTCATTTGCAAAAGCAACAGATTACTATTTATTTCTATTTATTCGTTTACATTTTTATCCTGCTGCCGGTGACTATGAATGCATTGCAGCAAACTGATTTGACTATACATTACCTGCATGAAAACATCTTTGCAGCTTTCTTTTAATGCAAAATTCCTATAATACATGACAAATAAGAGAAAATGTATGTCACACTTTAATTTTTGTAAAAGCACAGATTGTTTTTATTATAACCTAGATTTAACATCAAGTCTGAGCCAAACCTTGGGGGCTTATAATAAGACAACTACAGAGAGACCAGGGTGATCTGATATAGCTTAAACTATTTAGTAGCTTGCCGAAAATACAAATAGAAAGCATTGATAGCAGTATTGTCAAACTGTAAACTGTCTAGTGGAATGTGAGAATTATATAAAAAAAAAAACATGATCCATATTGAAATTCAATATATTTATTGAATTTGTCAGCAGAGGGCCAGGGGTTGTTGATTAAATCAAGAAGAGGCATGTAAACACAGACTATTGGAAATGGCATTCCATGCAGTGCCCTTTGGACAGGACAAGAAGTTGCAGGCTAAAAATAAAAACAAAACACCACCACCAAAACTTATGATATGTATCCACAATATTCTGAATATGCAAAATGTTACAGGAAACAAACATGAAAAAGTCAGTGAATCTATAAGGATAAACAAAGGCAGATTTGGTTTGTTATACTTTGAGATGTGTTAAAGGTAAAAGGTACCGATCTACAGACAGAAGAGCCTACACAGGTAATATTGTGTTATGGCAATGCCCTTACAAAACCTGTGGTGCCTGCAAATTGCAGCTCATTATCCTAATTCCCTATCAAAAACTCTCATAGTATGTAATATTATACATGACTGGATAAACATAAGTGCTAGGGCATGTTTGAAATATCCAACCTGGCAGGCTACCCACTAGTATTATTAAAGACAAGTAACAGGGGCCCTTAGTCAGGAAAGCATCCCTCCTCGAGAAACCATTTAAACATGTATTTAAGTTAAGCATATGCTTAAGTGCTTTAATCAACTGGGGCCAGATTAACAACACCCAGCTCCTATTTGCCCAATCACATACACGCTTCCTTCCTACAATAACCAGGAAAGGCGAGGAGTAAAAAATGCACTTAATTGTGCAGTTGACTTTGTCTCTTTAATGAGTCCATTCTTAACCATTCCCATCCTAAATAGAATAACCAACATGTGACTTGTACTGTGGCGAGATCATAAATAATAGACTCACAGCTATTTACGCCTGGCATATAGGTGTTTGATTTTGGGTTTGCAAGCCAATCAACCAGCACCAGATGGCTTTTTTAGAGGGAACTCCCAGAGCTGGGATGCAGGAACAAAGAGGGGTGAGAGAGACAGGTTCATTACTATTCCTTACTATTATTACTTCTCTATTAAGTCTCGTGTTGTAAAATGCAAGACAAATGAGACAGAAATAGCATATCGGACATTTCTAAGAAAACGAGTGGTGCAATACTAAATGCGCTAAGTAAGATGATGGTAACCATGTAAGAAAAAGAACATCAATACTATTACAATCTATATGTGATCGTACCTGATGGGAAATCAGGGTATTGGCTGTAGCACTATCAAAGGTTAGCTCTTTACTCATTTTAGCCACCTTAACTGCACAAGTGTCTAGTAAGGTGCACGTTGCACCATGTTTTAAGTAAAGATAGGCAAGGTGCCTGAACACCACATAGGAGTGTTATGCATCTTCTGTATACACTGAAGAGTCACCATCATGGTAATTCCACAGAGTTTTACTGCAGCACTCAGAAAATTTAGCTGTAGCCAAGGGAAAAATCAGGTGTAGGCAGATCATGAAATATTCCATTGCATTCTCCCTCCCTTGGAATGAATTAGGAATGTATACTGTTCCTGCTTTATACCTCTTACGGTCTATTTTAAAATATATTTTGGTCTTTCTTAAGATACATGCAACTGCCTATATCATGTTCTCTCACCCATCAGATTGTCAGAAACCCTGGCACAACAGGATAGGTAGTAAAACTGTGAAGATGAGGAACACATTCTATAAGTACCAAGGACAAGACGCAGGAAAGCAACCCATTAGTCTACAGATGAACTAGAGATCCCAGGAGCCAGGCATATTAGAATCGAGGAGTACAATGTACAAGAGCATCATCTGTGCATGGGCAGAAGAGTTTCATAAAATTGGGAAAATATTATTTCTATCATTTTGACAGATATTGATGTTTATTTTTAAGCATTTTTCTCTATTTTTATCCATTTCAATTTTCACAGTTGTGCAGAATTCTGAGAGGTTGGCCAGACAATAATTATTTAATGACAGCACCAACTGAGATTTAAAAAGTTAAAGCTTTATAACCATTAAAGCACCAATTGTCAACACCACATGTCAAAATATATAAGATAAATATCCTTGAATCAAACGCTAACAAAAATCCAGTCCTTCCAAGCCTATTCATAAGCAACAAGTGATGTGACAGGCAGTGCTGCTGGAAAAAGCTCTTTACTAGGCATGCTGAGTGGCCAATATCATATGCTCAGGTAATAGAGTTTGAGAGCAGGCAGTCAGGCCTCTGCACACCTGAGCCCTCCGGTTCCACACCACAGGAGATCCCTCCTGAGACCTGGCTCTCTTTCTCTAGTTCCATTCATCATAGAATTATAGAACTGGAAGGGACCTCAAGAGGTCATCTAGTCCCGTCCCCTGCACTTGTGGTAGGACTAAGTATAATCTAGGCCATCCCTGACAGCTGTTGATCTAACCTGCTCTTAAAACCCCCCAATGATAGAGATTTCACAACCTCTCTAGGCAATTTATTCCAGTGCTTAACCACCCTGACAGTTAGGAAGTTTTTCCTAATGTCCAGCCTAAACCTCCCTTGCTGCAATGTAAGCCCATTGCTTCTTGTCCTATCCTCAGAGGTTAAGGAGAACAATTTTTCACCCTCTTCCTTGTAACTACCTTTTATGTACTTGAAAACTGTTATCATGTCCCCTCTCAGTCTTCTCTTTTCCAGACTAAAGAAACCCAATTTTTTCAATCTTCCCTCATAGGTCATGTTTTCTAGACCTTTAATCATTTTTGTTGCTCTTCTCTGGATTTCCTCCAATTTGTTCACATCTTTCCTGAAATGTGGCACCCAGAACTGGACACAATACTCTAGTTGAGGCCTAATCAGCGTAGAGTAGAGCGGAATAATTACTTCTTGTGTCTTGCTCACAACACTCGTGCTACTACATCCTAGAATGATGTTTGCTTTTTTGCAACAGTGTTACACTGTTGACTCATATTTAGCTTGTAGTCCACTATGACCCCCAGATCCCTTTCTGCAGTACTCCTTCCTAGGCAGTCATTTCCCATTTTGTACGTGTGCAATTGATTGTTCCTCCCTAAGTGGAGTACTTTGCATTTGTCCTTATTGAATTTCATCCTATTTACTTCTGACCATTTCTCCAGTTTGTCCAGATGCTATAGGAAATATGAGTGCAGCTCCTCCCTGAGCAGATACAAATGCTGGACAAAAGGAAAACAAATCACAAGTCAGCAGTGGGTGGAGGTGACTGAATGAGCCAGGGCAGATTGGTTAGTTTTGTATAATGGCTGATACAGTGTTTAATCATCTTACCCTGGGGTCTCATTAATTAACAGATGCATTCCTTGTTTACAGAAACAATTAACTAAATGGGATTTTAAATAGCAGATTCAAGCATAACATCCTCTGTCTGTGTGTCAGCAATCACCTCTCAGTCACTGGATTATAAAGGAATACACTTTGTAATAAGGGGAGCTTCTGGAAGTAAAGGGGCACACAAACAGAAACTCCACAATAGTCAGTAATCAATAACACCCAGCAGCAGCTTCTTCCAAGAGTTTTTCAGAATAACTCTAGGGGTGTTTGCAAAGCCATTGCATGTGTTCTGTGATATATGGACTCATGCACACCCTAGAGCCTGATCATTGGAAATATCTCCTCCATCAGGCTTACAGCACAGATCTGCTATGCTGCAAGGGAGGCCTAGGAGCACTAGTCACAGCTTAATTGTGCCAAGACACCTAACACAATGAAGCTTTCTTTGGTTGCTCTTAAATAAATGAGAATAAGTGCTGACCTTTCAAGTAAGTTCTAGATTGCCTGGTGCAAACCAGGGGTTCGTTTGCACTTCTCACTGTAGCAGGCATAGAGAGCATAATAACGTTCAGTTGATGGTAGCACGTTGTTTTTACTTCCGGTGCCATGAGGATTTGAACATGGCAAAGGTTACCCTCTCTGCTAGGTGGGTGGAGAGGAGAGACCTTTGTCCACTACCACGATGGCATCTTCTAGCCAAGTTAGTAGGAAGCTGTGCTTGAAAAGGTTCCTCCTTTCAGCTGAAGGACATTTTTTTGGCACCACTGCTGGGCAGGAGGCCCTCAGGAGACTTTCCCTAGAGGGGGCGGAGGATGAGTATAAAGAAGGAAAAATGCAGCATGTCAAATGAAGCTGTGAGGCCAAAGACCTGACACCCGGTTCTATGCACGTGCACGCACACGCACACACACATGCTGCTTAGTTCCTGGATTTTGGTTCCTGAAAGACAACAGCCAGCTGCTCAGTTGCACAGAGTTATGGAAGCCATGTAATCAACCAGGTTTGCCCTGACAAAAAATACCAGTACAGTAATGTATTTGGAATACTGTACTTCACACCCTTTGTTTATATACCCTTCATACCATGACAGCGCATCTTGGCCTGTTGCTGAAAAACTCAGCCACACATGAGCTTTGCTACGAGGCCTAGTGTCAGACTGAGCAGCTGTGGATAAACAGTGTTGTATTCTGTAGAAAAGGTGTGTGATTTAATCTTATAGGGATGGATGGGCACCTTGCAAAAAAAATTAGTTGCACTCCTCCCAGAGCAGAACAGGGACCAGATTGTGACTCTAGTCCCTGCTTCCAGCCCTGGCTCCAGGGAGAAGAACCTGGCCCAGCCCTTTTCCTGACACTGCATTCTCCCCCACTCCTGCTGGCCAAGCAGTGCTGGCTGGTGCAGATGGGGACAGAACCAAAATTCCACCCATTCCCCACACCTGGAAGCAGGCGCTTGGGGCGGCCAATAGAAACGGCGGCACATCCAGGTCTTCAGTGGCAATTCGGCGGTGGGTCCCTCACTCCCTCTTGGAGGGAAGGACCTGCCGCTGAATTGCCGTCGAAGAATGAAGCGGCGCGGTAGAGCTGCCGCCGATCGAGGCTTTCTCTTTTTTTTTTTTTGGCTTTGCCACGTGGGGCAGCAAAAAAGCTGGAGCCAGCCCTGCCACCTGCACAGGAAGGAGAGGAGCTTGAGTGGCTGCTCTCCCTGCCAACTCCATGCACAGTGTGACGATGGGGCCTCTGAACTCCCCTGCACTGGTGCCTTAGGTGGCTCATGACCTGTAAAAAAGCCTATTCCAACTGTGGAAGAATGGCAAATAACAACAATTCTCACTGTCCCCATGATTTAATATTGTGGTCAGTGAAATACCAACTCTCAACAATTCCCTCGCACGTAAGGGATCGGAAAACAAGTCAACTGCCTCATTTTTGTCAACAGATCTCAGTTTTCTAAGTGGATTAGCCAAGAACAATGCAGTTTTCATAGAAGGGTCCACAGGCCTGTCCATAAAAAAAACCCAGTGCTGGCAAGTCTAGATATGTGAATGATTAATGTATTGGAGCTGCACCAAGTATTGGGCCTGATTCACCACGGTGTTGATTTCAGTAGAGTTCCACCGGCTGAAAGCTGGAGTAATGCAGTGGTGAATAAGGTCTATAATCTATACTGAAAGCATCAGACACATCTCAACATTATATAAGGAATACAATAACATAATCATCATCAGTATTTTTGGGACACCTTCCCTTTTGGGAGATGACATTTTTGCATCCACACAGTCTTGATTGTAGTATATTGATTGAAATGTATGGAGAATGTGGTGCTCCAGTTACTCTTAGGAATGAGCCTCTATCCCGGATGAAGCAAAAAAAGAAAAAGTAATCTGAATTTGCATCTGTATTAATGTTTGCATAGGCATGCCTGTCTCTAACCTGTCCGTATGCCAATACTAGACCTGCCAAGTTCAAAGCAAATCTGTAAGCTTGAAGGACTCATTTTCACTTTCCCCTGTGGAGAATGGGAAAAAGGGGGCAGACGGAGACGGCCAAATTCTCTGTTGGCCCAATGTGTTCTCCCCCCACCCTTGTGCCTAATCTCCATGGGGGCAAGTGGTCTGACTAGCCTGCGATGTGTTGCACTCGCTTGCAAGCTTACAGCTATTTTGAACTTGACTCGGTCTATGGTAGATAACAGAATTATGCCAGCAGAGAATTTGGCCCAGAAAGTGCACAGGTTTATAAATCACAATCAAAAGAGTTGTTTTTAGATATACAAACCACTTGGAGATAGGTTACATGCTCTCAGACTCTGTAAGTAGATCTGTGAGGAATCACTTCTTAGTTAAGAACACATTTTACTTAATGAGCCACTGGTAAAAGATTTGTATCTGCTTGGACTCCAATAAAAAATGTCATATCTTGGCTCTTGAGTGCTTTCACCAGATAAGCAGCAAGTCACCGGACCAGAAACATTTCTGAACAGCAGATACACCACCATCCAGCTGGTACATTGTCAGGCAAGGCACACTTGCTGCTCTTCTACTGATGCTTTCAGAAAGGAGAAAAGATTCCAGTTTCTAACAAAAAGCTGTGGGCAGGGAGCCAGCTTTCAAGTCTCTAAACACAGAGAATGGTTAACGGCTGCCTCTCTGAAAGAGACTAGACCAAGAAGTATGGGCCAGGACCAGACAGTGAGAGATTTAACCCTTTGGGGTGCTGATGGACACCCACAGAGAAGATGAGAATGCCCCAGGCAAATACTAAAATTCACTAAAGATGCAGTTTCTCTCTTTAATGAACTGACAATGCTGGACTTTTTTCAATTCTGCCCTGCAAATGCCCTCATGCAGTGAGTTCAAGACATATTGGGGTGTGATAGATGACAGCCATGAATGTGCAGTACAATGCCATTGCAAACAATGCTATTTGAATATAGATAGACATTATAATAGTATCACTCTATATGGCTCTTGTGCAACAGTACAGGCAATACCATACACAGTTCTGGTCCCTACAGTTTAATAGGGATATAGAAAATGTTGAGAAATTACAAAGACGGGTTGCTCAAAATGATATGGTGATGAGAATGTAAGACAAACAATAAGAGCCTGAGGGAACTAAACGTCTATAACCTAGGACAGGTAAGACGCAATGGGGACTTGATCTGAATCTATACACACCTTCAGAAAACACACACACACAAAAGGAATGCTTCCGTCTCTGAAGGTGGGATAACAAGGAACAATGGTTAAGAAAGGAAACATAGATGAGAAGCTATGAAAATGTTTTTCACTGAACATTCAAGCTCGGGAGTGTTAAGGGAAGTGACCACAGCATTATTGCCACAGATATTAAAAATCAGGTTAGACTTGGCCCTTGTCTCATGCTATGCCTTTTCCTGCTTTGACATGCCAGCCCCAACCTCTCACCTTCATTATTTTCACCCCCTCAGAATTTCACAACTTCTGTCATGCAGGAACAGGCCTGCCCCTAGAACAATCTTCCCATTAATGGGTGAAAAGCACCCTCCTTCATTGCACTTAAGAAGCTCCTGAAAACTCACTCTTCTGAGGGAGTGATCTATCTCCAATGACCATTTGTCCCTCTGTGATTGTCTATCGAGCACTTTCCTATAGCTATGAACTGACAATGGTATGCCTCAACAAAAATAACAAATGTTATCTGGCAATAACAGTGATTTGGGGCTAAATAAATACAGGCATTAATGGACTGAGAAGGGAAATGATCATTCTTCTTTATTAATGCTGAACAAATAATTTATGACAGAAGCCTATGCAGAGAGCCTGGCACCAAAGATGTCCATACTTTACTTTCTCTTAAGAAAAACAGAGAATTCAGTTTTAAGTACTGCCAATGCAGCAAATTTCAGAAGCATCAAATTCATATTACATTACAATGTCATTTAATCACTTTTTTTTAAAAGTAATTGATAGAATAAAATTTTAAATTACCATAGAAATGGACACAACCCATAAACTAATATTAGGTCACAGAATTAATATTGACTATGGGTTGTATCATTGCATAGGACTAGAGCACTATGTCAGGACTGTATATTTTTAGCATATAGCCCTAAGAAAAAATGTTTCTGTTGCACTTTGTATTATGCACTATGGTAAGTACAGCAATGGTCCAATTCATACAGAAAAACTTTACCTGTGGGTAAGTCCCAGAGCACAGGTAAGAATTTAGCATTTTTGGAAATCAAATTATAGGTATAAAATGAGTTTGCATAGATCTAGATGAGTGTTAATGAGTGGGAATGCCTTTGAGAGTAATGTGGTGTTTTATTATTATTATAACACATGTTTGTCTTTTAAAATAGCAGTTTTATCGATATAGCACATGAAAATACAGTAAGGTGGGTGAGTGCAAGTAGAGATGGATTAGGAAGCTGAGGGAACCAGGATAACATCAAGTAAATTACACCCTCTCAAATTCAGAAATGAGTTTCAAGTGAACCAGGCTAATTCCACCAGTGGTAAAGGGAAGGATATTGCATAAACATTTTAGAAGAGTCAAGTCCCTGTGACATTTTTCGACAGAGTATAGCATTCTCCTGCAGTTTGACTGATCATCATGGCAATTATTTCAATATCAAAGCATTACACTTTATCCTGTACTAATCCAGCCCTAATTAGAAAAATTCAGCACTCAGATTTATGTAGTGGAACTTGACTCCAATATTCTGTAGCAATATTCTGGTTTGTTCATCAACAAGAGGAAGACAAACTATATGGCTATCAATAGCCCAAAAGTAACCATTAGTGTGGACAGAGAAACATTAGCAGAAGTCAATCATTTTACCTGTCTAGAGAGTGAGATGTGCAACAATGGTGACACCATGCTAGATCTCAAGCAATTAATATCAAAAGCAGCAAACAACTTTCATAAACTTGAAAAGAGTTGGAAAAGCAGCATGATTGGCCCTGACATAAAAATATGACTTTTTAACCCAGCATCATGTCTATTCTTATTTATGGAGCAGAGTAATGGAAAACAACAACAGAAATTGGTAAGAAGATCAACTCATTCCAAAGTAAATGCCTTCGGAAGATCTTCAGAGTCCATTGGAAAGAGTTTCTTGTAACATCAGAAATTCTAAGTAGAGCAAACCAATCTAAAATATTAAATATGGTAAGAAGATGATGAACAACATATTTAGGATATGCTTGAAGGCTGCCGCCAACATGACTTCTGTGGCAAGTGGTAATATAGGCACCACCTGGAAAGAGAAAACCTAGAGAAACTTTATGTAGAACAATAGAGAAAGAGGCCAAATCCATCAATATGACACTCAAAGTCTGAACATCCAAAGACAAGACTGAAATAAATGGCAGAAACTGGTGGATGAATCTGGTGGTGCAGGAGAGGAAGAAAGAATAAGATTCAGTAGCAGTCCTCCTTTCTAAGAGAGCCTATTTGCTGTGTGTTGAAGGGAAATGTTATATCCTTGGGGCAGCCGGTGTAGGAAGCAATCACTTGAGGCCAGAGAGCAGGCAGCTAACCAAAACCTCCATTTTATTTACAGATATACAGAGAGCTCACTCAGCCGGTTGAAACCGGCTGAGCTATCCCTTAATAGTCTAACTCAGTTGCCATAGTAACAAAACCCATGACAACCAAATACACAACAGGAAACATAGTCTGGATTAGGAACACACAGTTGTCTGAGGTCTGCCCACAAGAAAGGATCCTGTACTTATTCATTATATATTGTTTATTGTCCTTTAGCAAGTTTCCAGTTGACAGGTCAGTGCACATATTCAGTCCAATGTGAATTAATTTTGAGAGTGAGATTTCATGGAATTTTAAAATTGAGATCCAAATACTTTATATTTATTGATTTCCCTTCGTCCACTCTTTTAGAGCAAAGACAATGGCCTGGGTTTATTATATAGCTTTATAAGAGTGTGAGAGAGACTCAGACACATTCTCTACACTCGCACAATGTGGCTTCCCAAGTTCACCACTCAGAGGGGGCACAACAGGTTTGGGAGGACCATGACATCCCCCATTCAGGCGGAGAGAGCATAGGCGGATAGGCACACGGATAAGATAGAGACTTGATTCAGCCCCTCAGAGTACCAACCAGCACAGCTGAGCTGGTGCAGGGGGACAAGTAGTCTGCTACTGGTAAAGGGCAGGAGCTGATTACTTCTCTCTGGGAGCAAGCAGGGAGAGAACTGTGACCATATTAAATCTGTAACTAAGTAATCAGATTAGTCTGTTAAAATATGTTCTTTATAAACCCATGATCCTTATTGTTCAAGATACTCTTATTCTCTAGATTTTAAATTATTTTTTCTGTTAATGTTTGATCCATTAATTTACTGGACTAGAACTTTAGTTTATATTATGGTCATTGCCAGGATCACACTTCCCTCTCTTTTTAAGATTGGTATTACATCTGCTTAGCTCCAGCCTTCCATTACTTCTCCAGTTTTCCATGACTTTGCAAAAATAATTTTCAGCCACACAATGAATTTGTTTGCTACCTCTGTTAATGTATAGACTCTGCACTGACCATATTGTACATGTTCAAAAATGTCAAGTTATTTCCTTCTTGCACACTTTATCTTTTACTATTTCATAAAGTCTTTCACGCTGACTAAATAGCTACATTTCTTTTCTCTGTTATTCTGGAGGAAGACCGATTTTCAAAAGTTCAATATTTCTGCCATTTCTGAGTCCTCACTAAGTCCTGGTCCTACAAAGAGCTGCATGCAGGCAGACTGTGGAGCCAGATTGATTTCAGTATGGCAGTGTGCAGGCACAAGGGACCAGGATCAGGGCCTTATTTTGCATAAATGGTATCCATGTGTAGTGGTGAAGCTGCCCCACTCCTGGAGAACAGGTTAAAAACTGCCAAGCTAGGCTGTTGGGGAAGCAGCCACAGCTGGGGCCATGCCCCAGTCAGGCCACAGCAGGCCCTATAAAAGGGCTATTAGCCAGGGGCTGAGTCTCTCTCTCTCTTGCTCTGGAGAGAGAAGGACCTGACTGCCTGAGAACTCAGGGTACAGAGAACTGAGCAGGGCTGGGGGAAGGCAAGAGGAGCTGGGGAGCTCCGGCCTGGCAACTCCCCAGGCTGCAGGCCTTGGGAAAAGGCCAAAACAGATACTGGGGCTGCAGCCCAGAGTTAGGCAGAGGCGGTTGGTCCTAACCCCTTGCCGATGATGAGTGGCCATTACACACTGCAGTCTGCCCCAGTGAGTGGGGGCTAGATGATGACTGGCAGTAACCACTGAGGCAAGGAGAGTTTAGAGGGTTGGGGGGTTCCCCTGGGAGGGGAAACCCAGAGTGTGGGGGTACTGCTGGGGCAGAACCCTGAGGAAAAGGGCACCGGGGTCCGGGAGGGACACGGGGCCAGAGGCAGGCGAGACATCAGCTGGCAGAGGGTGCTCTGGAGCTGGAAAAGAGCTAATTCCCAGGACAACCAGCAGGAGGCACCACACCAGTGAGTCTCACTTCATTACACCATGAAAGGGTAAACAGTTTTCCTATGTCACATTGTGAGAACGTCTGTCTTCCTTATCCAGTCTCCAGACTTAAGGCACACACTACAGCTATATACCATGAACTAAAGTTCTATTTTACGATGGGGTAGTAGGAACTTAATATAACTGGGACTGCAGCTGATTACTCTAACCATAACTGTCTTACTGATACCATGTGCTCTTTGCATCTGTTTGATGTATCCTTTTGTCGCCTCTTGTCTTGTTTAGACTGTAAGATTTTGGCGGCAGGAACTGTCTTTTCATTATATTTGCATCGGACAATGGACCTCTGATCCCAAAGTGGTGTGTCTGGATGCTACCGTCATAGAAATAATAATGCAGAAGGACAGAGCTTCAGCAGGCACTCAGAACAGTTGGTTTGAAAATGGAAAAGAATTGGCCTTTGTTTTGTTTCTGATTTACATCAAAATGTTTTCATTGCCATTTTCTGAGCAGCTCTATTCCTTCTTCAAGAATGGAGTCAGACTGCAGAATATCATCTCACTCAGATATTGCTATAGCCTGAGACAAGTGCAGACCTTCTGGTCCGTGCATTATACATCTTACATAAGAATTCTCAAGACTGGCCTACACTAGAAAGTTAGGTCGATCCAGCTACATCACTCACAGGTGTGAAAACAACTGACCCAGCCCCTGGTGTAGACAGCACTAGGTCAATGGAAAAATCGAACAAGCTACCAGCTCTCGGGGAGGTGGATTACCTATGCCAACAGAAGAACCTCTCCCATCGACGTAGGTAGTGACTACATTGAAGTGCTATTGCAGCTGTGCCACTGTACTGTTTCAGGTGTCACCAAGCTCATTGTTGTTTCTAGAAGCCACCAGGTTCTGCTGTAAATCTGTATGGCCAAAGATGTGACCCTACATTGGATGAACATGTCATTCCCATCAAAGGAAATGACTGGCTGCATAGATCATCTGCACTTTTAAGCTATGTAAAGCATCATATATTGCCACTAAAACACAATTCTGGGGTTGTGCATCTCTTTGGATCCCTTTAAAAAGTTTCTACTCATAAGTAGCAAAACTATCCTCAATTAATTGAAACACCCTCCACTTTTTTCTTCCTCGGAAACAAGACATCCCCTGCAGATGGGGCCCAAATAAAAAATATTACCATGATTTTTCAAAACAGAAGAGAGGTATGTGATATTGCACAATATCTGTTTATTTTACCTCCCATTTTATGTGTTTGTTTCTTAAAGCTGTCCACCATTTCAGACCAAGACAAAGATTTGATTAGCATTCTCAGAATCCTGTTCCACTGTGTGTAGGTACTACTACCACAGGACAGAACCAATAAACAGAAAGCATTGTGGACCTCACATGGATACACCCTGGATTGAGCAAAAGCAAACATGGATGATATAGATCAGTATGGTTAGCCAAACATCTCAGGAGTATCAATTAACACAGATGCTGTTTCTAATAAAGTCCTTTCATCCAGTTGATTAAGGTGCTATATAAAACTCCCTTTGGGGTACAGCAGAATTCCTTTTACATTCCTGGCAACATCTCTGCGCTCAAGTGGTGGATTTCATAGTCAGGATTATGTAACAACTGTTCCTTGCTCTCATTTTTGTGTGCTTGTTTTGTTGTGGTATTATGCAGCTCTTGTGCTTCATTTAATGCTGCACAGAGAAAACACATTAGGGCAGAGACCCTCACTGTATACCGGAGTCATTCCATTGAAGTCAGTGGAGCTGCACTGATGGACACCAGCTGAGGGTCTGGGCTTGTGCAATGTACTGATGTACCAAAAGGAAATATGACGCTGACAGATAAATTAATCCTCCAGTGTAGGTATCCTTCTGTCTCCATATTACATATCTGTGGAAAAGGCTTAAATCAAATGGTGTCACAGATATCTTTGTGAAAACTGTAAGTCAGGCCATTAGTTTTTAATCAAAGAATAATATAAATTGCAGATAAAAAATTCTATTAGGTCATCTTTTCCTTCTCCTTCTACCACAGCTCTTTTCCTGACAATATATATAAAATATTACAGTACAATATGCATTATATAATAAAATATGTATTGTGTAAAACAATATGCATTATACATTTTTCATAACCAATTGATTAATTTTCATTAAAATCCCAGAACTGTATGGTAACATTCCATTGCATATCACATTTCATATAAAGGCACAGTCATAGGTGTAAGTTTACTTAGCATTTCCTGTAATTGAAAACACTTAATGTTATTCAATAGTAATATTCAAGCATTTGTTAACTTGGGCTCTCCAGACTTGTTTGTGCCCTATAGGTCCTCTAGATACAGTAATTCACGGAAGCTAACGGTATGTAGAAAAACATGTTTTTTTCCAATTCCCCCAAACTAATGGTGGTGGCCAGTCTATTCTATTCTAATTAATTGCACCATAATTCTGAAGACATGCAAACCTGTTAGTACCCTTGACCCCTGGAATTTCCTCTTGATACTAAGATCTTGTGAGTGAATTAAGTCATAACACAATGGGAGCGGGTAACTAACATATCATGGTAACTACCCTGGCAAGATTCAAAGGGCTCCTTGTGTTTTTATTTCTAGTTCTTCAAAGCCTATTGGTATTCAGTGTTGATTAGCCTATTGGATGTAGTGCAAGCAGAACATATACTTAACTGCAAAATAAAATCTGGCACACAGCCTCAAGCTGATGGGAAAATCCATTTGATTTCTGAGGCCTTAGGACTTGGTGCATTCTTTTTTTTTTTTTCTTCTCTAGGACCTGACTGAAATACAGTTATGACTAAAGTCAAGGTGACCTGCAAAGGATTATTTTTTAAATTGGGCTTTTATCCCCTTTAACTTCTGATGTATAAGGAAGGTCAGAAAGAGTTTGAAGATTTTTTTTCTGCTTAGAAATATCAGAAATGTTACATCTGGTCTTCCTTGGTTTTGTTGGAAGACCCTCAAGGTCTTGGGGAATAGGGATTTTTTTGTGAACTCTAACACTTTATTGGAAAGGGTGAAAATTGGCTCTTTTACAGTGGCTACTTTTGTCCAAAATGTTAAGTAATCATTGAAGTTCAATATATGTTAACTAAAAATAAAAAGCTAAATTCTCTGCTGGTGTAAATGGGTGAAAAGTATAAATTCATGGAGTAGCACCCATTTATACCCACAGAAAATATGGCCCAAAGAATTTTAAATATTCTAACGAGGCACCCCTTCCCAGCTCAGTCCCCAGCTGTCACTCTCTTGGTTGTTGTGATGTCACCATTTCACTACATCTCCAGTCATCTCATCAGAGCGCCTTACAGGGGAGGGGTTGGAGAGAAGAGCAGTATAGGGAGCTTCTTCCTTTCCTACCTACATTGGAGCTGTTACCTATACCTGACAATGGAGCAGGTGGGGAGGATATCACTCCAGATTGAAGGCCTGGCCAGGTTTTCATGCCCACTCCCTGCACACCTGCTAGCAACAGGCACTGTTATGTGCTAAGACAGCTCTTTTCAAATGCAGCTGAAAGGCATGCAATGCAGGGTATATTCCCCAGTGTCTCCTGAGGCTTCCTGCCCTATACTGTCAGAATGCCACGGAACCCAGATGTTTGGTCGGAGCAGCTCCACACGCCTTCCGCAGCCCCTCCCACTGTCCTCTTCGCACACCTAGCTTAGTGGTCCAAAGAGGAGTGAGGAAACCAACTGGGCCTTTTAGTCCTGAGAGCTGTAAAACATGCCACATCAAAAGCCATACCTTACAAGCAGTCAGACACTACACTTTAGAAAAGAGGGCAGCAGATTTTGTGGAAGGGGATGGTTAAAAGAGATAGGTTAATTGAGGCACAATCATAGTCCCTATTAACCTCTCAGAGCCGTATACTGTGTGCAGCACATTTTGTATATGGTAAAAAAAGAACGTGGGGGTGAAAGGTTAAATATAAACAATTGTAAAGTGTTGCTGGCTAGCATCACCCTAAAGGACAGTGGTATCTATGGCATATGCACCTAAGAGAGATTTGTCCAGCTCCTTGTATATTTATTTCTAATTCTTCAAAGCCTGTCTCTGTTCAGTGTAGATTCTCATTCAACTAATTCACTGTTACTCACAGCTAATGGTGCTGAAAAATATTACCATATCAAACAAATGGTGATTATCACATGAGAAATATCTGCAGTAGTGTGTCAGATATTCCAGTCACATCTCATGTAGCACAGACTGAATTTTGGAAGATTAAAGGGCTAGTTTAAAATGTGATGGGTGTGCAATGGTTATATATAACATTTTTTCTTATCTTTTCACAAATTTTTGTTTTTATGGAAGATTTCTATTCTCTTGCAAACTTTTAAAAATGTTGCACAGCATTCCCTTTGCTTTGCTTCACATGTTGTAAGTAGCACTAGAATTTGTTCTTTCATAATCCAGTTCCTCCTTCAATTTGATCCTACAGTGAAGTAAGAATCCATTATTTGTGTCTTGATCATTTTGCCATGGAAATGATGTAAGTGTGATTCCACTCTGAAAAGTGACTCTCTGAAAGTGGCACAGTAGGGTTCTGTGTTTATAATCTCACAGATCAAGTGCCCAATCCAATTCCCAATCAAATCACTGGAAATTGGATCAGGCCCATAATTTGCTTGGTTTATATATAAAAGAAGGTGGGTGAAATCCTGGTTCCATTAGCATCAATGGCAAATCTCCCACTGACTTTAGTAGTACCAAGATTTCACCCTGTGTGTATTTCCTTACTGCCTCCTACACACCTTCACTTGAAAATCAAGCTGGGTTCTTTCTGGCTTAGTCATTATCAACAGTACAGGATTCTATAAGCCAAATTGTGCTCTCACTTACACCTGTGGAAAGCCATCATCGTCAATGGGGTTGCGCAGCTGGTTCTGCAAATGGAATTTTATTAACAATTATTTGGATGATGTACAAACCAGAATAGACTCCAGCTCACTCTCACAGAGCTGTGCTGGCATTTCAGAGTTAACAGGAGGAAAAAGTGGTAAAAACCTCTGTTTGTCACTAACATCAGCTGGCATAACTTTGAACGAAAACAGGGAGCAGTCACTTTTCAGAGCAGAACTGCACATTAATGTTTCATTGGAAGAATTCCCAAGGGGAAGAGTTGTGCTTGCTTAAAAACAAGTGTCAAACGTGGCAGGAAAATGAGAGGGAAACTACAGCTAAAGTGTGATATGTTTGAAGGCTTCCCACAATATGGCTTAAAATTAGGCTGCTAATTGTATACACTGAAGTTTGGAGGAACCTGACACAATCAAAGAGGGAAATCAGAGTAATTTGCTCATTCTGGGAGGCTCACTTCGTTTTCTCATGATCTGTGTCCTTCTTTGTTGCCTAGTATTCATCCAAACAGGAAAATATAATTTGAGGTTTAATCATCTGAGATGATTTCCATGGCTCTTTTTCTTCACTTATCTGAAAAGAGCCCAGTACTGCACTGAAGGCAGCGTAAATCCCTAAACTGGTAAGCAGGTGTTGCATTCCCTCATGCTTCCCAGGATGCTAAGTGGCCAACCACAGAAGTGAGAGAGCCTATCATTCCCTAAAATCCAATGTCTCCCATGACATTATGATGAGCCACCGGCACTACCAGTGAGCTACATGTATTCCAGTAACTACGTTAAAATCAACCAAGCCAAACTCAACAGCATTTTGTTACTTCATCTTTTGTGTTGCTGGGAGCTACTGATTCCTTTTGGCTTCAGATACTTTTCATAACCAGTTATCGCTATCTTTTATTTTTTCGACTAGGGGGAAATAAGTCAGACCTTAAATATGGGCAATGAGTGCTTTCCTCCTTCTTAGTGGTGGGGGTGAAGATTTTAGCTGGAAAATACTGTCCCTAACAACCCGATGTGACTTATTTTATTATTCTGATTAAATTGAGACACCTCGGTATTTTCCCTGGATGCTGAGAGCCCGAGTCTCTGCTATCTGTCATCTCAGTCAGTCCGTTATACCTGTGCAAAGTTACTGCAAAAATTGCCATATCAGAATGGCAGCTTTTCACACCCACTTTGCACAGCTCTAATGCCCCAGTCCTGCAAATATGTTCCTTATTTTTTGAAAGCTTCTCCATTCGGTTTAATGAAATGTCACCCATCTGCCAGTCCTCCTTTGGTCAGACTACAGTGTATTTTATCCATGCCGTGCTATTGTTTTGACATTCCCCAAGACCAATCTGTTGCTTTGCCTTGGCACTTTGTAACATTCGGCACAGTCACTGCAAATGCAAACAGCTGTGGTGACCGCCACTGTACAGTAGGAACAGCAAGTAAAAGTTCAGCCCTAACAATAAGCAAATAGAATGGATGGTTGTGTCATTAGAAACAATCAGCCATGCCAAGACAGGCATGAAGTGACTCGATGAACTGACAGGTTTTCCTGTTCTCCCACTAAGGAGGAGCCCCATATGCAACTCCGTAGCACTCCGAGATTAAATTATTTTAAAGAAGTTATCCAGCAAATAATTTTGATTAAAGAATAAATTCAAAAATATCATGATCTATTTGAAGACAATTTAAAAGCAGAAACAGAGGTGAAATTTATCAAATTAATTCTTTGTTACAAATTATCATCTCAGTTCTATTAAGTATCTATGTGACCAAAAAGGATCTATGGACCAATTATCCAGCATATAATAAAAAAAGTACTATGAGTCTTACCTTTGTAGTTTCCTGTAGGTCATATACCCAGAATTATAGTCCAGTCCTATAGTCGTTACACATTAAACGATTAAATTATTCCGTGTTTTTGGTTTGTACTTTCCTCCTCTACACTCCTAAAAGAACTGAGAAGACCATGAGCCACCGCCAACTGCCTGGTGGAATTAGGCCAGTTGGTAAGATACCTTTCCATTTTCTGAAATAAGTCCAACTGTCCACAGGAAAACTTCTTTTCAGACAGGCATTATAGGATGCTATGACTTTGGGGACACCATTACCTCTCTTACTTTGCTTCCATGGTGGCATGCTGGTCACAGAAAATGCAGAGGGCTGGTAGCCCTTGATCCCCCTTTTCCTAGAAGAGGAAACAGCGGCACTGTGAGCAGGACAGAGGACCTTCTGTAGCCACAGAAGGAGCCAAAAGCTGTCTGTACTGTTTTTCATGTCTCTGCAGCTGAGTTTCTCTAGGCTACATCGAGATTCCATGCTCTAGGCAACAGACATCAGGCCAAGGCTCCTTTCAGATTCCAGACAGTCCATAATTGTCCTGCCTTTTTAATCCCCTTCTATCAGGGATCACTGCAGCTTGGAAAAGCCCAACCCTCTGTACTTGTTTCCTGTATCGGGCACAACAGCACTGCTTACCTGGACCGGCTCCAGACCCCAGCACGGGGGGCACTCTGCCTGTCGCTGGGAGGGCAGCAGGCGGCTCTGGTGGGCCTCCCGCAGGCATGCCTGCGGATGCTCCACCGGAGCCGCGGGACCAGCGGACCCTCCGCAGGCACGTCTGCAAGAGGTCCACCAGAGCCGTGGGACTGGCGACCGCCAGTGCGCCCCCCGCAGCGTGCCACCGTGCTTGGGGCGGCAAAATTGCTAGAGCCACCCCTGCTGCTTACAACTGAAATTGTCTAGTTCAGGTCAGCAAAATGTTATTAGCATCCCCTCTCATTCAGCATCTCTGCACCGTGATTGTTCCTGACTTCCTGTTGCTTGCAGACCTGAGGATCCAGGAAGCAGGATCCAGATAGAATAGAGAGATCCCACTGGGCCACAGTGCCTTGCCAGGTCAGCTCAGGGCAGAAGATTTAGCTGGCTTTTCATGTAAATGAATGGCCTTTCAGCCTTTCACATTGTAGATACTGCTGTGAGACATCTACTTCGTTCCCCACGACCGTGATCTTGACATGACATACTGCATCTAGGAGGAGCGGGAGGAAGATGACATAGAAATCTTAGCTGTGGAAAAAAATTAAAAGGTACTCTCAGAAGTTGTAAGTTTTTCCCAAAAAGCTTGACCAAGTATCTAATAGCTTAAATCATAGACCCAGAGCCAGGCCTGCTTTTGGTGCCCCACACAGGTCACGTGGTGTGTGCAGATTCTGAAGGAGAGCCAGGACACAGGGATGTGAGCATGAACAGGACAGATGCAGTGAAGGCCACAAGCAGCACAGCACAACCTGAACCAGAGGGAGGTCTGGAGTAGCTGGTGCTGTTGCTGCACCCAGACTTACAGAAGTGAGAAGAAAACAGAAAAGGACGTCCCCAGACTGGTAACCACTGGCAGAGAAGAGGCTCAGAGTGGGCTGTGAGGAGCAGCAGAAGCCATCACCTGGCGCCTGAGGAAAGAAAGGCACAGCAGTGAGGAACATCACATGGAGGAAGCTAAAGGAGACCTGGGCAGCAATAGTACCAAGAACCTGAAAGAAGAAGAAAAAGCAGCGAAAACTGGCTTGTGTGAATATAACTGGGTAGTGGAGGAGATTGAGGTGTATGCATGGTAGAGAGGGTGATGTGAGGTAATAGAAGGTTCTGGTGTGTATGGTCAAGAGTGGGGGAGTTTTGTCTATGTCTGTTGGGCATTTTAATTAGTGTATCTGCCCTTTACCAATCAAGTGCTGCCCCAAGAGGCGTTTCTCACACCTCTTCTGAAAATTGGCAGGACTGACTCTGCAGAGACCTACAAAGTGCAGTGGCCAAGATTTATATTTCTCCGAGGTATAAACAAAAGTATTCTAACAGATGATACAATCTACTAATCCTGGAGGAGAAAAAAATGGCGATAGCACCAGTGAGGTAATAGATGTTTAGTTAATGAGGAAGCTGAGGGTACGTGGAACTCATTGCCACCAGATATCATGGAGGCCAAGTACTTAGTAGGATTGGGAGTAAAGATGAGATATGAATATGCATGGATAAGAACATCCATAGTTACATTAAATATATTTTTTAATTGTTTTGAAAGAATAAAACCCCACTTGCTTTTAGGCATAAGCCAACCTCTGACAGGTTTTAACCAGAAGTTTACAACATGGAAGATTATTCCATAACTGTTCGTTATGAAGTTACCTGCTCCTTCCTTTAAAGCATCTGGTCCTGACCACTGTCAGAGACAGGATACTGGACTAAATGGAGCACTGGTTCAACCCAGAAAGGCAATTCCTATGTTCCTCACCCTCCTACTATCTCACTTCACTCCTCTAAGACATGAGAGCATGAACAGATCCCGCTGATGTACATGTTCTTGTGAAGAAAAGGACTGTTCACCACCAGGCCATGCTCTGGAATGACAAGTATGCAAGAATTAGTATCCTCAAATTCTCTATAAATGTTGGGGTTAATCTCCAGGGTTTACAAGGCCCTTTAAATGTGTTTTAATAAGAGAATGTGCTTTATAAAAGACCCATCTAACACTTCACTTATCAGCAACATTTAAGGGAAGGTAAACCCAGCTGTGATAATAGTGCAGATTTTCAGTGAGGGCCCTAACCAGAATGCCAAAGTCAAAGTAATAAATGTTTTAATTTCAAAATAACAGTTTCCCAAATGGCTGAAGAACATTCCATTCAATCAGGACATCTTGAGGGCAATAGCTGCCAGAGTTTTATTATTCTCTCTCAAACCTGGTAATATAAAGAAACAGGTAAAGCAACCTTGCACTCTTTCTGAAATATGCCAGGTTAGGGCTACATTCTGCTACCTCAAATAGGACCTTATTCCATTAGCAGTCTCATTAAGATGATGGCACTACTCACAGAGTATGGAGCTACTCAACATGAGTAAGGATGGGTCCCTAAACAGTAAGATTGTGTGAAACCAGAATAGCCTAATGGCCACACATGAGGGATTCAAGTCTGTGTGTCTTCTTCAGTGCTTCATTCCCTAGGCAAGTAAGGGTTGGAGCATTTCCTTTCACTCTCTGGCAATTGACTTTTGGCAGACAGCATGAGCCGTGTTAACAGACTGTGGAGGGAGCAGCACCCAGTCCGCCACATAGCCTGATCCTAATATCACTGACACTGGTGTAAATTAGGAGTAAGACCATGGAAGTTAACAGAGTTACACCAGTTTTACAATGGTATTAGTGAGATCAGAATCAGGCCATTAGTCTTATGGGTAGCCCCTGGAAGACTGTCCACACAACCAGCTCCACCTAGAGAATGGAACAACAAGAGTTAATATACCAAGTATGCTGCACAAGCCAGGCCTTGAGCCTGCTAAGTTCCTCTTGGCCTTCTGTCAATCTGATTTTCAATGGCCTCTTGTTATGCAAATCCTTGAGTGAGCTGAGCATGCCTCCGGGCAAATGGGAACTAGAAGCACATTATAAGCCTGGTCCTGGTTTTGGTTATGGAAAGGGAGTTTTACCACTGATTTCAAAGGACTAAAGATTGAGCCTAGTATGAATACACTTCTGCAAGGCAACTGAATCAGGATCCTGGCAATCAGCAGAGTATTGATGGCACATTATGGATAAGATAAATATTGATGAATTCCACTTTATAAGTATTGGACAAACAAATATATGTGTAGTATACAAATGGTGTGGATGAAAGCTGTGATTGGGGCTTTTGGAAGACAAAATGAACACTGTTAACAGATGGACAGAGCATCCTCTTCACCCATTAGATCACTATGTAGTTTGCAGTTAACTTATTTCTTCTGCACTTTTTTGTCTATGGCCATCCAACATTGTGACAGATAAAACGAAACACGATGAAGTCAGTCAATCAATGGTGCTTGACAGTAGTGTGGGGAAAGAGCCAGCTGTGTGAGCGGCAAACCGTCTCATGGTGGCTACAGGTCCACTCACCATATGGAGGTTGGAGCACACTCTGCTTCCTACCTCACCTGCAGGCCTCAGCCTGGACTCTCTGATGGCTCTCCGTGATGACTGCAGCAGCCTTGACCCGGCTTCTCCAGACTGAGCAGTTGTGGGCAGGATTCTCCCAGTTGTCAGTGGGAATGCTGAATTTCTTGAGACCTTGCTTGATCTTGTCACTGTATCGGAGCTTTGGCCTTCCTCTGCATCACGGGCAGTCCTTGAGTTGGCCACAGAGCACAGTCTTTGGCAGACAATTTTCAAGCAAATGCTCCACATAGGGTGACCAGATAGAAAGTGTGAAAAATCGGGTCAGAGGTGGGGGGTAATAGGTGCCTATATAAGAAAAATCCCCAAATATCGGGATTGTCCCTATAAAATCGGGTCATTTGGTCAACCTAGCTCCACATGTCCCAGCCAGTGAAGCCTGTGAGCATCCAGCACAGTCTGCATAGACTTAGGCTGGTTCTCTCAATGATCTCATTGTTAGTGTACAGTGCATAGGGCTGAAGAACATTCCAATCAATCAGGACAGCTTGAAGGGAATAGCTGCCAGAGGTTTAGTATCTCTCTCAAACTTGGTAATATAAAGAAACTGTAAAGCAGTCGAACTCAGATGCTGAGTAAAATAATGGAGCAGCTGATACGGAGGGTAATATAATTCACTTTTTTTAATAGAAATAAATATCAACAAGGATATAAGCATTGCACCACCATCTTGGTGTAAGAATCTGAACTTCACTGGAAATATTTCTATTAAATGCTCATGAAAACCAGCCAGGCTAGCACAATAAATCAAAATGCATTAATTAGACATCCAAAGAAATAGGAATGACTTTATGTTTGGCTATTTCATACATTTTCAAAGCACTCTATTTCCATATGGCTGTGGTAAGACTCATAATCTTAATGCCTTTTGAGGGAGAGGGTGTTGTATCTTAGTTTTACTCACAAATGGCTATGTTTATCTTTTGGTTTGGTTTATATTATGGCCTGATTTTTATAAGTAGTAAAACAATGATCACTGTATTATAGTAATTTACTAATGAATTTATTTATAATATGGAAAGCAAAGAGATGTTTTGTTTTATTGGCAGCATTACCACTTACTATTTAAAATGTCAAATGTAATAATCCACAGATTGTGGAACACTGGCCACCTTCTATGGAGAGAGGGTTCTGTATACAACATCACCTCCATCTCAGTAGGGGAAACCAATTTTCTAGGGACAGGCTGACTAGACTAGTCCGGAGAGTGTTAAGCTAAAAAAAAAAAAAAAAAAAAAAAAAAAGAGGGATGGGGTGGAGTAAAAGGGTGGAACAAAGGAGCATTCACTTAGCAATAAATCAAGATGTCAAGAACAAAATTAATCAAGGCACCAAGAGACACAAAGAGAAGAAATTCTTTAATTGCCTATACACCAATGGTACGAGCCTCATAACAAATAAGAGGAATTGGAATTTCCCATTTACAAATATAAGTTTGACCTAATTGGAATTACTGAAATATGGTGGGAAGATTTGCACGTTTGGAATGTTAAATCACTGGTTACACCCTATTTAGAAATAATCAAGTGGGGAAAAAAAAGTGGGAGAGTGCCAGTGTGTGTCAAAAATAGCATTCCCTCTTCCCAAGTCACTGGCAACTTGGAAGCAAATGGTCATGAATGTTTATGGACCAATGTTCTAACAGATACAGAATAGGATGGGGCATTAGTGGGTGTCTGCTACAGACCACCAAATAACACTAGAGAACAGGATGACCAATTTCTTATGCACCTGTTTTAGTGTGTAGGAAAACTGGGGAAGTGCCAAAGGACTAGAAGAAAGCTAATGTTGTGCCAATATTTTAAAAGGGTAGCTAGAACAACCCAAATAATTATAGGTCTGTCAGGCTGACACAGGCCTTGAATAAAATAATGGAACAGCTGATACAGAGGTTAATATAATTCATGCCAATCAACATGGTCTTATGGAAAACAAATCTTGTCAAACTAACTTGATAGCATCTTTCTATGGCATTACCTGTTTGGTTAATAAAGGTACTAGTGTTGAGAGAGGTACTGGTAGACTTATGTAAGGCATTTGACTTGGTACCACAGGCCGTTTTGATCAAGAAACTACAATAATACAAAATCAACATGGTACATACTAAATGGATTAAAAGCTAGCTAACTGATAGGTCTCAAAATGTATGCCGTGTTGGTGTAGCTGTGTTGGTCCCAGGATATTAGAGGGACAAGGTGGGTGAGAGAGACAAGCACCTTGAATAGTCCCTTAGAATATGTGCTAACTACTTTTTCTATACTATCTGTTCAACCTTGTGACACTCTGTAGCTCAAAAACTTGTCTCTCTCACCACCAGAAGTTGATCCAATAAAGATATTACCTCACCCACCTTGCGTCTTTAGGTTTCAGACTAGAAATAAGGAAGAATTTTTGAACAGGGAGGATAATTAACTAGTGCAACAATTTACTAAGGATTGTGGTGGATTCTCCATCACTGGGAATTTTAAAATCAAGATTGGATGTTTCTTCCAGAAAATATCCTTGATTAACCATAGCTTTTGGACTTGAAACAGGAATTAATTCAGGGAAGTCCTATAGCCTGTGTTATGAAAGAGGTCAGACTAGATTATCACAATGGTGCCTTCTGAGCTTAAAATCTATGAAAAGAGAACCAGGCACAAAGTACCATTTTAGCCATTTGTTTCTCACATAAGTCACAACTTTGCCTCTAAATCCAAGAAGCTCAACAGGACATCTGAGCACACAAAGGACACTGTAACATTCCCACATGTCATCATTAGTTTGCATGGTCTAGACCAGGGTGAGCAAACTACGGCCCATGGGTCAGATCTGGCCCCTCAGGGCTTTGGATCCAGCCCGCAGGATTGCCACCCCTGTGGTGCAGTGAGCCCCACGCCGCTCTGGGAAGCAGACGGAACCATGTCCCTGTGGCCCCTACAGGAGGGGAGGCAGAGGGCTCTGCTTGCTGCTCTTGCCTGTGAATATCTCCCCAGAAGCTCCCATTGGCCAGGAACGGGGAACCGCAGCCAGTGGGAGCTTTGGGAGAGGTATCCACAAGCATGCGGAGCCCTCTGCATCCCCTCGCACAGGGGCCGCAGGGACATGGTGCCGGACGCTTCCCAGAGCGGTACGGGGCTGGAGCCAGGGAGCCTGCCCTGGCCCCGGTGTGCACCGCTGCCACCCTGGCACCGGGCCAGAGCCCAAACCCCTCCTGCACTCTGCCCCCCAACTTCCTGCCCTGAGCCCCCTGCCTGCAGCTCGCACCCCCTGCTGCAGCCCACACTTCTCTTGAACCCCAACTCCCTGCCCTGAGCCTCCTGCTGCACCCAGCACCCCTCCTGCACCCTAACCTCCTGCTGCACCTTGCACCCCAACCCCCTGCTCTGAGCCCTCTCCCACACTCCAAACCCCTCCCTGCACCACTGCCCAGAGCCCCCTCCCGCACTGTGCACCCTCTCCTGCACCCCAACCCCCTTCCCTGAGCCCCCTCGTACATCCCACACCCCTCCCGTGCCCCAACCCCTTGCCCTAAGCCCCTTCCTGCACACCGCAAGCCCCCACACACCCTGCACTCCCTCCTGCACCCCAACCCCTTACCCCGCCCCTACATTCATGGCCCTGCATGCAATTTCCCCACCTCGATGTGGCCCTTGGGACAAAAAGTTTGCCCACCCCTTGTCTACACTGACACTGCTAGGAAGGATTAATGCAAACATGCAATATATGTTTGTGCTATATCTTTTCGATCATTATTAAATTTTCATCTATTCATTTATTTCACCTCTACTTTGAGCACATCTCAATTCCTCAGCTCTAGTGGCAGTTATGGATTTTATGCATTGATGTGAGTTTAACAGTGAAGGGGCCACACACAACAAGCCTTTCATCAAGGCTCTTCTCACTGTTTAGTTCCCTTTGGTGACCCTGTGTATATTTCTTGCAAGGTGATTTTATGAAGCAGTGGATTGTGCCTCTTCAGGGTTAATGGATACAGAACTGATTGGGAACATATCTGAATGCAATCTCGCAGCTCTCATTTGCAGAGTTTCAGTTTGCAGTGACTGTTCCATTGTAGTTCACATGGCTTTGCAACCCATTAATTTCTCTTTGAGGTTGAACAAGCCCAACAGCTTAAATCCTAACTCATCCAAAATGGCCACGTATTTTCTGTTTTCTCATTAAACTGTGTGAAACTTCCACGTCTCCCATAGTGTCTACTCAAAATCATAATTTGCTCCAGATTCATTCAAAACTTGATCAGAAATTAAATGGGATTGACAACCCTTCCAGTGAACATGGCCAAGTTTGAGGTTTAGACAGCGTAAAATATTGTCAGGTTTCAAATCTCATTGTGAACATTTGGCTCGGCTCTAATAGCGAATTACTTTGCCCCAAATGTTTCATTAGAGATAGGCCCATGCCTTAAAACTCAGTTCTGAAAACTCTAACCTTCAGTGGGACTCAGATCTGGAGTTTTATTTTCATCCATTATAAAGACAGGAGGGACCAGATGCTAAGGTCAGGACCTAGTGTCCCTTCAAATTCCAAGCGCAAAAAATTCACACTATTTGGATCTTTGTTTTTCTTCAGACCCATTTATATTCTTCATTTGCAACTTAACTATTATTTTCCCATAAGCCTATATTACTTTGCATAGATACAGTAAGTGGAGATATAAAAGCAGACTGAAGATCTTTGAAGCCAGATACCACCATAGCTCCTTGCCCTTTCTGGATTTGCAGTGGTGTCTAGGCTATGCTGCAAAAAGATTTATGGCTTTTAATCTTCTCATGTACTGCAACTGTTAAGTACAGTATAATATATATGACAGGAATTAGTCCTGAATTTATTTAGGTTTTTTTTTTCCTAGTTCATATGTCAGAAAATGGCTATTTTTAATTATTTATTAGGAAAGTAATGTTTTTTGAGGTGGATGCATTACTTTTGTTATCTGCTTTCAATTAGCTGGGAATTCACTGTGTTCAGCCAAACGTCCATTCATCAACAAATTCCAGATTCCTGGCAATCTGAACGAATTCCCAATTTTCTTCTTTTATGGATAAAATAAGTGAGGATGTTCATGCCTCATGCTAAATCATGGCTGGGAGTGGCTAACCTGGAGGGAGAGGGAGAAGTGACTATGGAAGTTAATGGATGTTGCAAAAGAAGTAAATCCATAAACTCTCACGCCTCTTTTTACAGGCACATCCAGTCTGTGAAGTGGTCTGAGAATGCAGTAGCCTTTCCTCCAAAATACTGGAGACAAATTCATTGGGGAGAGCGAGAGAGCTTTACCATATGGACACTGCCCCATGCAGACAAATGTGAAAATGAAATTCAAGTAAAATAACATGCACATTGTGACAGAGTGCAGGGAGTGGATAAATGAGCCTGCACTCTGATCACTTAGATGCCAATTAGTTCCCCAGAGAAAACTGACTGAGGTAATTAGACAATCAGACCAGTGGGTTGGGTGGGATAAAGAGCCAATTAGCCCAACAGCCCACGTCTGGTAAAGAGTCACAGCAAGAAAGTGCTGGCTGGAGGAGAGGGACAAAAAAAGAAACAAAGGGAAAAGGGTTGGCTGAGCCCACCCACACAGAGGGAAGGGAAACCTCTGTTGGTCCTCGGCTCCTGATGAGAGGACCAAAAGCACAGAAGACATTGTAAATAGACTGTTGCCTGAAGACACTAGTGGTATTGGTGAAGGGATGTCAAAATAAATGGCCCTGTGAATGCACAACTAGTGGAGCCTGCGCAGTTTCTGAAGGACGACAGGAGTGAAGCCGTGCCCTGTTACACATCCAGAGGCTTTGGAGCATACACAGCTGTTCCACTGACCAGAATAGCCCTCCCAAATGTATGATTGGGGGGCAGCTGTGCTGGTGTCACCAACTACCCAGTGAACTTGTGCACACTCCAGCGGTGCGGGGGGGGGGGGTGTTAAACCAGGAGCCGTTGGGTCTAACTTGGCTGTCCTAACAGCTCCAGCAGAGCATTGAGGGGCATCCATATGCAATGAGCACACTCTTGTAGGGGGCTTCACAGCAGCAGTAGATCTTTACAGAACAGCGTCTCAGGCACTGTGAAGTTCTGAGAGGCACCTTCGTTTATTTAATCAGCAAGGGTAGAGCTAAGGCAAATAAAGAACCTGGTAGTATGATGAGTGGAACTGGAGCAAGAGGGTCAATTGCAGAGGGACATAGTTTGGTGTGGCACCAGAGGGCTCAGCAATGCTTGCCTGATCCAGGTTGCTACCTCAGAAACTCTAGAACCTCAGCATGTAACACAGGCCTCTCAACGTATTTAATAAAGCTCTGCTTCCTACAGCTCTGCCTGGAGCATCACTTATTGCTAATGACATGTGCCCCAGCTGAAGTCTAACTGAGCAAGTTGGGTCACCAGTCTCACCAGGAGAGCAATCTCCAGGACGTCCCTATGTATCAGTCTCTCACCAGCAGTGCACTGGCATTGCACCATTCAATTTTTAAAAGGTTTCTTTTATTTGTTCAGCATTTAATTTGACAGTGAGAAAATTATCCTACTGGACATTCTCTAAGCAGATAGGCATTCATTTAAAACCAAGATGCACTGCTTACTGACCATCAACCTCACATACCTTTCCCTCCTTCAGTGGAAACCACACATCATACCCACAGGCAATGGACATTAAACCACAACATGGAAGTCAATAAACAAGGTATCTGTTAGACCAACAGGTGAAGCAAATTTCAATGCCAAAACCCCATCACTAAGACCTGGTCTCCGTTTGAAAGTTGTACCAGTATAACTATTTCAATTAGGTGTTGGGGGGGATCACGAATAGAGTTATACTGGTTCAACTCCTAGTGTGAACATAGTTATACCAATGTAAAGGTGATTTATTCTGGTATAATTTATTACCCTTCCTGTACAGAAATAGCTATACCAGTATAAAGTACCTGTATACAGATACAACTACGTTTACACTGTGGGAGGTGTACTGCTTTAACTATACCGGAATAGTTAAAAGTGGTGCAACTTTCTAATGTAGACAAGGCCAAAGGCCTTGCCAGCAGTCCCCAGCTATTAAAATCTGGATACCATTGCAAAAATTCCCCTGCTGATCACACCTCTCATGTAGCTGCTCTGTCAGAGGGGCAGTCTTTTATGATGTGGTTAGATAGACTGATACCAATTTTCCACACATGTGAAGTGCAAATTATTGAATGCAATGAAACTAAGAATAACTGGGAATAACAAGATTTTTTTTTCTTTTTCCTCTTTTTTTGGTTCAATGGCAATTCTGAAAAATTGAGAAAAAAATTTTTTTGGTTAAACTGAAAATGAAATTTTTGAAATTTTCGGTGAATTGAAAAGTTAAAAAAAATTGTTTGGGGTCAAATGTTTCATTTAGTTTGACCCAAAACAAAATATTTTGTTTTGATTTTGAACATTTAATGTTGTTTACTTGAAAAAATATTAAGGCTGTTTTGAAACAAAAAGTCATTTTCAATCAAATAAAAAAAATTGTTTTGAAAATATCAGAATGAAACATTTGGATTTTTTCAGAATTTTGTTTGTTTCTTTCTTTGTTTTCAACACGAACGATTTGGGGGTGAAAGAAATGAAATCACAAAACATTTTGGCGTCACTAAATCTGCATTTCTCACCAAAGAAAGTTTCAGGCAAAAATTTTCACCCAGATCTAACAGTGACAAATCCTTTTGTGAGGTACCGCTATAAGACATTGACGTCTTTCCTTTTGTCAAATATAACCCAACCCTGCAAACACACGTGCTTGCAGGAGAAGGGCCTAATTTTCTAAATTCTCATTGAAAAATGCATTGTTTGTCTGGCAATATTTACTACAGTAGAAGCTAGAAACAGCAGACATCTGACCTGTTGTATAATAACCCAGGCTGTTTATTGTCCATGATTCCATGATCCTCTGTAGATAGAGATGGAGAGGTATGGTGTTTTTCAATATTTGTTTCATTATTTCATTAGAGATTGCAATTTGACAATATTTGTCAGTATCACACTCCTTTCCTTTTTTGGAACATCAGTGTCATCTCTGCTCTTCCTTTCCCCTCTAGCACCTCTCCAGTTCTCTAGGCTTCTTAAAAAATAATGATTGGTGGCTTTGACCAATAATTATCTAGTTCCCTCAACACCATAAGATGCAAGGTACCTAGATACACTTATCAGAATATGTTTACATTTTCCAAGTATTCCTTTGCCCACTTTTTATCAACAACTATTTTTACTATGGTTATATGTACTCTGGTAGTGATTAGAGCCCCCAGCTGGAACAATGTCCCATTGTGCTACGCACTGCACAGAGTAAGAGATTGTAAGCCCTTAGTGCATGTACTATCTAAATAGACAAAACAGAGTCAGATGGAAGACAGGAAGTATTATCACCATTTTACAGATGGAGAATCAAGAGACAGAGAAATTAAGTACTTGTGGCACCTTAGAGACTAACAAATTTATTTCAGCATGAGCTTTTGTGAGCTACAGCTCACTTCTTCGGATGCATAGAAAGTAACACACAGACAGGAGATATTTATACATACAGAGAACATGAAAAGGTGGAAGTATGCATACCAACAGGCAGAGTCTAATCAATTGAGATGAGCTCATAAATATCTCCTGTCTGTGTGTTCCATTCTATGCATCCAAAGAAGTGAGCTGTAGCTCATGAGAGCTTATGCTGAAATAAATTTGTTAGTCTCTAAGGTGCCACAAGTACTCCTGTTCTTTTTGCGGATACAGACTAACACGGCTGCTACTCTGAAACCAGAGAAATTAAGGCATTTGCCCAAGGTCACAAAATATATATGTAGCAGAACCAGGAATTGAAACCAGCTCCCCAAATCCCAGTCCACAAGACCATCCTTCCACTCTTTTACGTCTTTGTTACTCTCTAAGAACTCAAGTCAGCACTTGACCTCAGTGGGACTACTCACACATGTCAGGTGCTTAAGTACCATGCTGAATTGGGGCCTAATTATCCAAACACATTTCCTTTATTTTTCTTCCAAAGTGTCGGTTTTCAAAAGTAGTTCAGAATCTCTGCCATGTTAGAGCCATTCATTTAATGTCTTGTTTCACTGAGTCATGAAATTGCTATGCCTCTTGGATTTTCCTTTACTGGTTTTATTGTAAGTGCTCTCCTGCTCCTGTTAACTCCTCTGGCTTGTTACCTCATGCTGCTTTTGTGCTGCCTTATGTTTCCCGGTGAGTCCTAACTAACTCTGGCTATTCTTCTTTGGTCATGTCCCTCTTTTTGCTTCCCAGTAAAGGTACCAGCTGCTTTTCATTCCTTCCATTTTTCTTTTTCAGTCAGACTGTAGTCTGTAGCACATTCATTATGCTGTGGGGTAGGATTCTCCAGCCTCCTTCCTCATGCATGGATTGCAATATATCTCTCACTGTCTATTTAAGTTCTTATATTGTGCCCATCACCACGGTATCTGAATGCCCTGCCCTCTCTTTCCCACTGCACCACATTCATCACAATATATTTCTTAATTTGCTGACACTTGTCCTCCTGAAGTGTCATCTTTCAACTACTCTGTTCCATAAACCCATTCCTTTCTATGTGGAGTTCAAATCGCACATGGTAACTGATATCAAAAATCCATATCATTCTGACTTCCTCATTTAGAGCTTCTGGCTGCTTTCTCATCCCCCAAACAGGAAATACAGTGCCCTAGAAGCACAGAGCCCACCAACCAGCTCTCATTTTCAGTCATTCACCAGTCCAAGTAGGGACTCTGTAGTTGAATCTGTCAGTCACCCAGGAATGCCTTCCTCTTGAGCTCCTTCATTGGCTGATTTCTTCCTTATTGCCTCTCACACATTTCGCTGAATAGTAACTCTTTTCTGAGTCTGGGTGATCACAGTTATCTCACATGCTGTATTTCTTAGCATGTAAATAAATAACTGGAGTCGTCTTAAGCTTGTGTGTCTTATTGACCTTCATATGGAAGTAGTAAATATTCATCACACATACAACAGTTTTCCAAACCAAATTCAGGATGTATGAGGAGAAGGGCATGGCATTTTTCATTTAAATTGTTTGTGTATCACTCAACGAGCAATCAATCTCCATGCAGTGAGATGGTTAGTCTGGGGCCTTGGGATAATGCTGTGCTGCTTTTGTTTCTTGATACTGTGCATCCCACAATACCCCCCTCCCACCACTGCACATCAGCTTTGTCGATAGTGTGTGTTCATCTAGACATCTTAAGTGTTTTCTCACCGATGATACCACTGTTTTCTTTAACATCTGTCTAATGTTCTGTAGCCTACATGGTTGTGAATTCATGTGTTTATTTTACTAGCGGAATACACCTGCAACCTAAATATTGTATCATAAGCAGATGTTTGCATCTATGAATTGAACTATGCACAAAGATTTGTAGACCCATGAGCTTCAGATTTAGTGAGTGAGAGCGAAGGTCATTGTTGGACTTTCAGATTCAATAAATCTTGCCATTATTGGGCGGGGGGAGGCAAGGAAGAAGTTGTTATAGACATATAACCATTTTAAAAGTATGCCACTGATGATCTGCAAAACAGATGCAAGTCAGGTTGATTTTTGATACATTAAACTGACCCCAGCAGGGCAGGAGATTAAATAAACTAGAGATCTGACTGGGAATCACACAGGGAACATGAAGCACGTCAGGAGTGGAAATGGCAATAATAAGCCACTGTTCTTACCAAGAGGGGGAATAAAATGCAATTAAAAAGACTAAATGTTTGATTCACACCATACAACAAAGCTGATATTTATATGTCTCAGCATGAGATTTATCTGAAATTATATGTTTGTAAATCACATGTGGGAGGGTGGCATGGGGCTAAAACGTACTGCAGTAGTGAAAATGTTAGCTTGGAATCCTTAACTCCGAAGTCCTCCATCATCAGAGCAGGTACAACTGCTGTGCCATCTTCTCCCTACTGCCTGCCATAATAACCACCAGGCAAAGTTCTCATATGACTGGCTGAGGTTCTGTGGCCTGTGTTATGAAGGAGATCAGACTCGATGACCATAATGACACCTTCCAATCTATGAATATACCATAAAGCAGTCCTGGCAGACTTACCTCTAAGGCGAAGAAGATAGTTCTGTTTTGATAATCCATCCAGTACTTGAAGCAGTGACCTAGAGGTGATAGGCACCATATGCTATTCCCAATCTCTGCAGTCAGCTAGTCCCATTTCACACATGGAGTTTTGCTATTTCCACCATTATTTTCAAAACAAACTCAAGTGGCCAAAAGTGGCTTCTTGAGCCATTTATAATAAAAATTAAAACACCTGCATGTGGACTTTTCAAAATCAGGTTATTTATATTTGGGTGCAGAAGGACCAACTCAGGAGCCTAACTTTGAGCATCCATATTGGCCCTAGTTTGTCACTTCTGGAGATGCAGGTCTCATTTTAGCTCCCACACTGCTGTATGCAGGATATAGGAATACATGGCCTCATAGGCTGCTGCTGAAAATTTCACTGTAGATGCAGACTTAGAAAAAACTGCTACAATAATTTGTTTGATTTACATCAAACTTTGTGACATTCTAAGCCCCCAGTGAAACTACTATTTCAAAGCATACATCCATCACATATTCTACATCTTACATCTTTTACTTCCCACCTCCTCCCAAGTTGTTTCATACTTGAAGATGTACAATGCAAGATTATATGTCGTGCTTGCACTAAGAATTCAATACATAAGAACAGCCATCTTGGGTCAGACCAATGGTCCCCCAACCCAGTATTCTGTCTTCCGACAGTGGCCAGTGCCAGGTGCTTCAGAGGGAATGAACAGAACAGGTAATCAGCGAGTGATCCATCCCCTGTTATCCAGTCCCAGCCTCTGGCAAACAGAGGCTAGGGACACTCAGCACATGGGGCTGCAACCCCGCCAGTCCTGGCTAATAGCCATTGATGAACCTATCCTCCACACCCAGAACTGGGATGCCAACAGTAATGAATATGACTATCAGATTCACTAAGTGCAAGATCTTCACCATCACTACAAACTTCAGAATCAATTAAAGAACTTACATTTGAGTGACTTGTCGACACTATATTTTGCCATTCATTTAGGCCTGGTCTACACTAGGACTTTAATTCGAATTTAGCAGCGTTAATTCGAACTAACCGCTCAACCGTCCACACCAGGAAGCCATTTAATTCGAACTAGAGGGCTCTTTAGTTCGAATTTGGTACTCCACCCCGACAGGTGGAGTAACGCTAAATTCGACATGGCTAGCTCGAATTAGGCTAGGTGTGGATGCAAATCGAACTTAGTAGCTCCGGGAGCTATCCCACAGTGCACCACTCTGTTGACGCTCTGGACAGCAGTCCGAGCTTCGATGCTCTGAGCAGCCACACAGGAAACGACCCGGGAAAATTTGAATTCCTTTTCCTTTCTGGACAGTTAGAATCTCATTTTGTGGTTGGACATCGGGGCGAGCTCAGCAGCACCGGCAGCAATGCAGAGCTCTCCAGCAGAGGAGTTCATGTAATCTCTGAATAAAAAGAGGGACCCGGCTTAGACTGACCGGGAACTCTTGAATCTGATCGGTGTGTGGGGCGAGGAGTCTGTGCTTTCGGAGCTGCGCTCCAACAAACGGAATGCAAAGACCTACGAGAAGGTCTCCAAAGCCATGATCCAGACAGAGGATACAGCCGTCATGCAACGCATCGCCGCGTGAAAACCAAGGACCCCAGACAAGGCTACCAAAAAATCGAAGCGGCAAACGGACGCTACGGAGCCTGCCACCAGTGCCCCACCAGTGACCATGGACTCTGATGATGGGACAGTGTCGACGGACAGTTCCTCGACGATGTTCACGGACAGGGAAGATGAGGAAGTGTTTGTGGAGGACGAGGCAGGCGAGAGCGCTTACAACGCTGGTTTCCCCGACAGCCAGGATCTATTCATCACCGTCACGGAGATCCCCTACCAACCCTCCCTGGCCATGAACCCGGATCCTGAATCAGGGGAAGGAGCAGTCGGTAAGTGCTTTAACCATGTTAACTTTTATTCTTAATATAACAGGAATCTGAAGTGTGTGAGAAGGAGGTCTCTCTATATATGGTGATAGATCAGAAATCCTCCTGGGAGATCGCCACGAAGCTCTACTTCCGTTAATCGATAAGCATCAACAGGAGGTTCCTGGGGAGAGCTGCCTTATTGGGTGCTCCGTGATAGCACCCTTTTCCGCGCGAGGCTTTCATGCGGTATTCAGGGAGCATTGCCTCCCCGACCACGGCTGCATCGGTCCGTGGTTCGTGATAGATTTCACGCAGCATGCGCTCTCTATCTCCTTCAGTGCCCATCCTCACGGTGATCTCGCTAGGAGACTCATGCATCTAATTAGGGGAATTACTGTAATGTTACGCCTGGTCCAAAGTATTTTTAAAAAATCTCCGGACAGACGGCATAGCAGAGACTCAGCACGCTGCTGCGACACGAGCGTAACGGAAAGCCAAAGAATCAAATGGACGCTCATGGAGGGAGGGGGGACTGAGGATGCAAGGTATCCCACAGTTCCTGCTGTCTCCGAAAATGATTTGCATTCTTGGCTGAGCTCCAAATGCTTCTAGGGACAAAAACAGTGTCCGCGGTGGGTCAGGGCATAGCTCGGCAATTTACGCACCCCCCCACCCACCCCCAGAAGTGAAAGGGAAAACAATCCTCTCTTGACTCTTTTACATGTCACCGTATCTTTACTGAATGCTGCAGATAGACGCGATGGTGCAGCACTCAACACCAACATCCTTGCTTCCCCCACGCTATGGATGGCTGATGGTACAAAATGATTGGTACCCGTCCTCATCATCAGCCTATTGCCACATGGGGCAGTGCAAAAGGACTGGTAACCATGCCGACTACTATCTGTCAGGTTCCCCAGTGTCAGGTGAACCTAATTTTTCCTGGTAGATGGTACAATATGGCTGGTAACCATCATCATCATAGCAACAGGGGGCTGAGCTTCATCAGCCCCCACCCTTCATGTGTAAAGAAAAGATTCAATTGCCCCTGGACTAGCAGCAGGATGCTGGGCTCCTCTCCTCCACACTCCTTAATGTCCTATGTGGACTATCATAGCAACTGGAGGCTGCCTTCCACTCATTTCTCACTAACAAGTCACTGTGTCTTATTCCTGCATTCTTTATTACTTCATCACACAAGTTGGGGGACAATGCTATGGTAGCCCAGGAAGGCTGGGGAAGAATGGAATGAACAGGTGGGGTTGTTGCAGGAGCACCCCCTGTGAATAGCATACAGCTCATAATCTATGCAGGATCTGACACAGAGCAGCTGTGCTCTCTGGTTCTCTGATACAGTGGTTCTCTAGTACACTTGCCCATATTCTAGGCAGGACTGATTCTATTTTTAGATACCAAAAAGGAGGGATTGACTCAGGGAGTCATTCCCAATTTTTGCTTTTGCACCCCTGGCTGCTCGGCCAGGGGCACTTATGACAGCACCAAATGGTGCAGTGCAAAAGGACAGGTAACCATGCCCATCTTATTACCATCTTATTACCAATTTATGGTATGGTAGATGGTACAATATGGCTGGTAACCATCTCTGCTGTCATGCAAAAGCAAAAGCATGCTGCTGTGTAGCGCTGCTGGACCGCCTCTGTCAGCGGCATCTAGTACACATACGGTGACATACACAAAAGGCAAAACAGTGTCCATGGTTGCCACGCTATGGCGTATGCCAGGGCAATTCTGGGAAAACGGGCTTGAAATGATTGTCTGCCGTTGCTTTCCCGGAGGAAGGAATGTCTGGCGACATTTACCCAGAATCCACCGCGAAAATTATTTGTGCCCCAGCAGGCACAGGGTTCTCAACCCAGAATTCACAGAGACAGCCTAGACTCAGTTAATTGTTCGCAAAAATTCACTCCCTGTTTCCCATCTCACCGCTTCCACTGTCTCCAGACCTGCCACAGCATCCCCCTCGCAGAGGCTGGCAAAGATTAGGCGGAGAAAGAAAAAGACAAGGGACAAGATGTTCGATGAACGTATGGGCTGCTACCTAGCAGAGGCGGACCAGCAGAGCCAGTGGAGGGAGACCGTCTCTCTGTACCAGCGCTCACACAGCGAACGGGAGGAGAGGTGGCGTGAGGAAGACAAGCAGGCGACTCAAACAATGTTTGGACTAGTGAGGGAGCAAACGGACACGCTCAGGCGCCTTGTGGATGTCCTGCAGGACCGCAGGAGCACAGAGCCCCCCTGCAGTGTATCTGCAACCGCCCTCCCCCGCCACAAAGTCCCATACCCCCCTCACCCAAAATAACCAGAAGGAGGGGCGCCAGAGGCCGTGTAAACTGTCACTGCACCCCAGCAGAGTGCTCAAGTACCAAAAAGCTCTCATACCCTACATTTGCAGAAGTCGTTCCCTTCCGGACTCACACAAGTCCCAATCCCAGTTCCATCCCCTGAGTGTCTACTTAAGTAATAAAAATACTTTGCTGTTAATTACTGTTTCCGTCATGTTTTTTCAAAGAAGACTGTGTTTGAATGGGGGGCGTGGGGAAGGGGGTTGTTAATTGCATAGGACAGTCACCTTTCCCAGGGTACAGACACGGGGGCAGGATCCGCAGCGGGTCACACACACAGTGCAGTCAGTAGGCACCATGGTCGGTATGGGAGGTGGTTTCCAGGTTCTGTGTGGGCGGGGGGGATGTGACTTTGTAGCGGGGGAGGGCGGTTACAGATCTTATACAGCGGTCCTTGTCCTGGACCGCTGAGTCACGCAGCAAAGGAATCTGTATCCGTACTCCTCCGCCACAAGGTCACATATCCCCCCGCACACAGAATTCGAAAAAGAGGGATGGCAGGCTCCGTTGAAAGAAGCATTCCGGCACTGCGGACCGCTCTAGGAGCAGGAGCCTGTCATTCGTTGAGTTTAGAGGCGGTCTTTACATCACCGCACACCCTACCCAGCACAGTCTGCCTCCCAGTTTCAACCCTTTAACGCAAAGTCATGAATAAAGAAACCTTTCTTCAGTAACAATGGGACATGTATTTTATGTTTACACGTGTGTTGGAAGTGGGGGAAATGGGGTGAACGGGGTATGTAACCGAAGAGGAGAGTCAACAGTCAGTGGGTAAAGAAACAGGGGCAGGTTCAGCTTCTCTGTAAAGAAACTGAACAGTCACAGGTCATGCTGCTCGCTGGTATTTTAAGAGTTCCTTGTCGCTGTCCCAGGCGCCTGTATAGGGCTTTCATGAGCAAGTGCATTAGCGGGCAGGCTGGGTCCCCGAGGATGACTTTAGGAATCTGCACATCCACAACAGTTATTTCGTGGTCCGGGAAGAAACTACCTTCCTGCAGGCGTCTGAGCAGCCCACAGTTCCTGAAAACACACGCATCATGAACCTTGCCCGGCCACCCGACGTTGATGTTTGCAAAACGTCCCCTATGGTCCCCCAGTGCTTGCAGCACCATTGAAAAGTAGCCCGATTTCTCATCAGCTGACTGTGGAAGAGGTGGACGATAAAGTGCGAGGAGGAGAAAACGGCGATGATCGCAGCGGGCTCCATGCTTGCAGTGCTGTGGCGTCCGCGCTGTCACTGACCAGAAAAGTGCACGAACAGATTGCCCGCAGGCGCTTTCAAGGAGGGAGGGAGGGAGGTTGTGATTGACGGTTCAATGACGACACTTACCCAAAACCACCCTCGACACATTTCTCCCCCCAGCAGGCATTGGGGGCTCTACCCAGCATTCCAATGGGCAGCGGGGACTGCGGGAACTGTGGGATAGCTTCCCACAGTGCACCGCTTCCAAAGTCGACGCTGGCCCCGTGAATGTGGACTCATAAATTCGAATTAGTGTATTTAGTATGGATACACAAATTCGACTTCATAAGGTCGAATCCACAAATTCGAACTAAGTTGATTCGAAATAGTCTTGTAGTGTAGACAAGGCCTCACTGGGCATCAAAAATACGAGCAGTGAAAATCCTAAGTAGCCAGAATAATTGAGGAGCTGTGTTCACATTTGCCCTTTCTGAGCTGTGCTCCCAATATCATCAAACATCAATTCTTAAAATACTTCACCAGGATTTCTGACTTTCTTAAGGAAAATAACAACGCATATTCTATGTTCTGGGGAAGGACGTATTGTAAATATCCATGTCCTGGAAACCACAGTACACTTGTCTGATAACAGAGATATCCCATAAGGACACTACCAGCCTTTTTAGTGAAAAATGTGTCCATTTTCTGCTTTGTTGCCATCCCATCTTAAACTAGCCTGCAGGTGAAAGTGAGTTTAGTATTCACTATTTATCACCAACTGATTACTCATCCAATTTCTCATTACTGAAATAAGGCATTAAAAATCAAACTAATCTTTCACTCAAAGGGAGACTTTCCAACCAGCTGTTTCCTTCAAAAGCTTTACCTCTTCTTTTCCCCTATTGCCTCCCTAGGGAGCCCACAGGGAGACAGTGTTATGTAGGATGCCAACTGTTGACTATTCATCATGGCCCTACTCTCCAAGGGCCCATCTACCTTGAATCATTTATCACTTGGGGTTGTGTGTGTTGCTGCAGAAATAAATCAGACCAGGGAACACCAGATGCTCCTGCATCACATAGTTCTGTCTTAATTTATTGAAGAGGTGTTTCTTTATTCAGCATAAATGGAAGCAGTGTGGTTCTCACTAGGCACGGAGCAGCAAGGACAGTGATTTAGCTCCACTGAATAAAAGTGGGAATAACTTTCCAAGAGAGAAATTTAAAAGTAAAAGCACGCGAGCCTGGAAACACCCACGGGGTGAGCAAACGGTCAGTTTTCCAATTAAAGCCAGTGGGGAGAGAGCTCCAAGAAAAACACATTTGGTGCTTAAGTGTGTGTCTTTTGTTCTGGGCACACAATATCATTTTGTTTCTTGGACTAGGTCTTGCTCCCGGATAGAATAACTAAATATCCAGCTATAAATCATAGGATTCAGGCTTGCTTTTCTTTCTTCAAGGTTGTATTATATAATAAAAAAGGTCAAGCCAATGCAAAGCAAGTCATAAGCTGCAGATCGACAAAGTACAAAAGGCCCTAGGTCTCTTCTAAGTACCCTTCAAGAAAGATAGGGCTAGTGCTAACGTGAAGATCTACTTTTGTTACAGACCACACAAATCTTCTCAAGGGTAGCAAGAGTTTCTCCGGTTCTTGTTTTCCTTAATGCTCTTGGAATAGTTATGTCACTAATTACATACAAAAACAACTTAATTTGACCCCCTTTTGCATGCATATGCATTATGAAAGTCTTGCCTAACATCATATGGGAGTCTGTCATAGTGCCAGGACTAGAAGATCTCAGCTGTCCTAGATTCCAGTCCAGAGTCTTTAACACGTAGCAGCCTTTTTTCCTTCGTGCTATCTTCTGCCTCATTCACTATCCATCTTGTCCACTGAGGCTCTGAAGCTGCACCATTAAAGTGAATGGGAGCTTTGCCACTGACTTAAAGGAGTGTAGGGACAAGCCCTAACTGAGGCAGGGCCCTCTGGAACAAATACTACATGATTTTTTAGTTAAAGACTAGCCAAATTAACATTGCATGGACAACCTTAATTTTGGTATTTCCTAACTTTTGAATGCTTAACTTTGCATTCTTAATATTCTTGACGGCCACGGTCAGAAGACAGGATACTGGGATAGATGGACCTTTGGTCTGACCAGTATGGCCATTCTTATGTTCTTGTAATCTAATGTAATATCCTCCTTATTAACAACAATACGTGGAAGAGCTGAACTTAGAACTCATGATTGCCTCTGACTCCAAAGCCAGTACTCATTTCCTTCCGCCAGGGGAGGAAAGTAGTGGTTGGAACAGCTGCAATCATTCACCACTTTATTTATCACTCTAGCTTTGTGCCCACCAATTAGGCATTTTAATGGGAGGCTAGAAGTACTCAGCACTGATGGTGTAACACTAACAGACCCTGGTTGGTGGCAGGCAGAACTGAACCTAGGACCTCTGGAGCTAAATGCATGAGTCTCTACTGCATGAGCTAAAAGCCCCATAGCTGTCCACTAAGGCTGTAGCAGACTCAGTAATCTCCAAGTGGTCTTGGTGCCACTAGAGGGGACAGAACACCACACTCAGGAGGCGTGTGGGTTACAATGGCACATAGGAAGCTCTGGAGCAGGAGCATGGTTAGTGCTGATGGAATGTTCTGGTAATGTAGCGTCATGTCTCTAACAAGCTCTGGACAGTCACAAATGGCCATTTTCAGAGGCTCAGAACTTGGCCGAATGACGGTGGATTTTTTATGGTGACAAGAAAAATGCATCTCTCGGAGCCAGGACTACTCCTCCAGCCTCTTTTCAAGTCTCTGCTTTAACCCCTGGAGATCTCAGAGTTCTTTGAAGACATGACTGGAGGAGGGGGAGGGAGATTTTAACCATCCCTGTTTTCCTTACTGCATTCTCAGAAATGGCTTCACCATTTTCCACTGACGTTTTCCCAAATTATTCATCCAGAAGCAGACAGCTAGCATGGAGAATTTCTGCCCAAACAGTTAAAGCTGACAAACTTATAAGCCACTGTAAGCAGCACCTTCATCCAGTACTGAGAAAAATGTTACCTTAACTATGTTGTGGGGGACTTTTGTCCCCCAAAGGGGTTCAGAAACTAAGAGCAATTCTTTAAAGAGGAAAATTTTAGGCAACTTTTAACTCTAGGGCTATGTCTGCACTAAAATAGCAGTGGAGGCAGGGTAGCATGGGGGGCAGCTCGGGCTAGCCTCCTGATTGTAAACCCACCCAGACCCCAGGGTACGTACTCTGGTAGATAGCCCAAGCTGCCACCCATGCAACCCCTGGCTACATTGTTATTTTTAGCATGATAGCTCATGCAGAGCTAGCACATATCTGTCTATCCACCTTGGGGGAAAGTCCCAGTGGCACTGTAGACATACCCAGCCTGTTGTCCTGAAGCTTTCAGGATACTGAGAAATCCTGAGTAGTCAATAAGAATTTTGTTTACCCCCCAGCAGAACACAGATTCCACTAAATCAGAGCTGTTCTCCTTAAAGACAAACAAATGTTAGAAAAATTACTGTAAATTGCAAGATGGCTAGGTAAGGTAGCAGCAAAATGTAATTTCCATTATAAACCCATCTTCTCCCTCTTACAGCTTTCTGTAAACATGTCTTCTTTGGAGCAAAACTTTGTCTCAAACTAAATATGAACTTTTGGGGGGAAGTTTGAACAAAACCCTTACAGCTGTTTTAGAATTATCCAGGAGGCAAAAAAATGCACATTTCCCAGTATCAACATTATCTCGGTTTTGTTTTTGGTTTTTTTAGTTCAAGGGGAACATTTTGTTTATTTAGAGTTAGAAGGTTTTTTTGTATTTAGTTATCAGCATGGTACATCCATAGTTCTCAGTGAAAAATACTCAACTTGTTATGTTTGAAAAAATATGGTTTAAATCTGAGATGTAATTAGTAATCAAAATGACTACAAGTATGCACTGTAGAGGGGTTAGTTTCGATTACTCACTTTGCTGTTGAAAGCATAACTTCTTATATCAAGTGAACCAAATTCAATTCACCTAAAACATTTAGAAGTTGCATTTCCTACATTTCCTTTGCTCCCTTAATGTTTCCATTAACTTAGGTCTTTGCATTTTTAATTGGACATTTAAACAGTCTCTAATTTTGCACTCAGAATTTTGCTTTAGCAATCTCTTTTGAGCAAAACTTAGTGGAGGCAAATGACAGTATTTGGACTAAATCTGCAGAAGTCACGTAGTTAGACATCTGCAGTAAATGATGTGGTTTAAGCCCACAATTAAGAACTTGTCTACACATGGAAATTTACTGGCATTACTATACCAGTATAATTATAATGCTATAATTATGCAGTTATAACTCCTTGAGTGGGATCTCTTTTTCGGAATGACAGTGGCCTTTCTTTGGCTTAGTTTATGTTGCTTGAACATAACTGTTCACAATTTTAATTATCTACAGTCATAAAATTGGTATCTAGATTCAGACCCTTTTTAAAATTTGACCTGATATACAATACAGAGAGAGAGAGAGAGAGAGAGAGACTAGACTAGACTAGATAGGTAGACAAATAAGTCAGTAAACGTGTAAAAATGTTTTCGATTTCACAAAATATGAAATGCAAAAAATAGGAATTAGCGCTAACAATAAAGGCCTCATTCCATCAAGGTGCTTAAGTACATGGCTAACTTTAAGCACTAGAGCAGTACCCTTGAAATCAACACAACCAGTCTTGTGCTTTAAGTTAGGCACTAGCTTCTATGCCTTGCAGAATTGGGGCTTTAACAGGAATCACCGCAGATTCCGTGTAGGCAAAGGTTCATTTGTGGTTTGGTTTTCAGAACTGCTCATCATTGCTTTGCAGTTCTCTCAGCTGCCACAGCTCACTCACTAGAAAATACTCGGTTTCAGAGTAGCAGCCGTGTTAGTCTGTATCCGCAAAAAAAACAGGAGTACTTGTGGCACCTTAAAGACTAACAAATTTATTGTAGCATGAGCTTTCGTGAGCTAAAGCTCACTTCTTCCTGCATAGACCCTGGAACTCCACACAGACAGGAGATATTTATACATACAGAGAACATGAAAAGGTGGAAGTATGCATACCAACAGGCAGAGTCTAATCAATTGAGAGTCTAATCAATTGAGAGTCTAATCAAAACGATAGCTCATCTCAATTGATTAGACTCTGCCTGTTGGTATGCATACTTCCACCTTTTCATGTTCTCTGTATGTATAAATATCTCCTGTCTGTGTGTTCCATTCTATGCATCCGAAGAAGTGAGCTTTAGCTCACGAAAGCTCATGCTACAATAAATTTGTTAGTCTTTAAGGTGCCACAAGTACTCCTGTTTTTTTTAGAAAATACTCGTACCCCATAACGGGGGAATCTCAGGAGGCAGTGGTGCCAATTCAGATATTTCTTGGGGGCAAATTCTGTTCCAGGCCCCCCAGCAGAGACCCTGTTCTCATCCCCGCTCATCCCTGTCTTCCTGCAAGGACCCTGGATCTCCCTTATTTCCCTCTCACTGGTCAATTTAATTAAGACGAGTCCCTTTGGATTATATTTCTGTAGAAAGATGTGTTGCTTTCTTTGCCCAAGAAGGATGTCGTTCATTTTGAATGAAGATCTGAAAATTCATGTCTCCGCAGCTTATGAATATAGATGTAATTTAAAATACACACTTGGCTTGCTTGAAGTCTTAAACATGGCTTGCTTTTTAAAGGCCTGATCCCAGAAGCACTGCCGAGTAGAGAGTATATGATGATGAGTTGGTCCCAATTATTTTCCTTTGACAGGAAAAAAGGAACAGAAGTAAAATAACACTAACCCATTGGCCAATTTTCTGTCAAAGGGAGGGGGGAAGAGCCATTGTGGCCTCAGCCCTCTTCTCTCCAATCTCACAGATCCCCACCTCACCCCATAAAACGCCATGTATTTGCCAATCTGTGGCTTCAAAGGGAGGTGCCAGGGCGGGGAGGGGTGAGTCAAGCCTGATTACAGAGACTCGCTGTGGCATCATCCCTCAAACCTATAAGGATCAGCCCACAAAGATCAGGATTATCTTATGCACATAACTTCTCAGCACCGTTTGCCTTCACTAACTGCTCAGGTGCAACAGGGAGCCTGTGCCAGTGAGGCTCCCGCATGGCCGACGGGTTCTACGAGATCCAGTGAGTACCACTGAGGCCCTGAGATTTGTGGGGACTTCAGTGAGGCTCTCAAGCGCTCTGTGGATTGGAAGAACCATGCTCATCGCCCACTCTGGAATGGAGGCAAACCATGACCCCAACCCAATCCCCTTTTGCAAGATGTGGCAGACTCTCCGTGCAGCAAGGACAGAGAAAGTGAAATGATCTTAAAACTAAAACAACTCCTGATCCCTGACACAACAGATTAGTTGAGAGAGAAAATGGCCTGTTGCACAACATACTCAGATTATTTCTGAAGATGCCACATTAACTCCAGAGGCCATGTGACCCAGTGCCTTGGGTCCTGGACGAGGATGCCAGTGACCTGGGTTCTATTCCCAGCACTATCACTATGACCTCCTGCAAATCACTTCACCTATCTGGTTCTTTGTCTTGTCTATTTAGATTGTGAGATCTTTGGGACGTGGATTGTTTCTCACTGTGTAGCTGTAAAGCACCCAGAAGCTTGCGAGCCCCCCTCGGTGCTACTAGAATACAAGTAGTAAATCATAACAAAACTGCCACTTCTGTCTTTGGGCAAAGTGTGTTCTCAGAACTGGGTGTCAGAACACTAAGGCTCAGTTCAGAGAGGCATGAACCTCTTCGTGTGTCTGACTTTTCACTTTATCAATGTCATTTCTCCCATGAGTGAAAGTTCACATGTACAAGTGTTTGGGAGACATCTCTAGGCTTTCCACGTTTTGTGTATGCAACTTGAACAATTCCTTCTGCTGCCTAGCCAATAAAGGATGAATACAATGCACCTCAAGGTCAAACAATAACAAAAGACTGCATCACTTGAGTTCTTCTTTAAAGGAACAACTTTTTGATCAAGGCTGAATAAGGTGTAAATAACTCCTGTCACATTTTCTTTCACTACCGAGCCCACCAATACACTGTGCTCAGCCTGATTCCCAAAACAAGGGACTTCACTGCTGGCTATAAAGGTCACCAGAATATTAACACTACCTCTGCCAACACTTATGAAGCACACAAGGCTGATTTGAATCACTGTGGGTGATTCATGCAGCTGACATCTGGGCAGGGCTGGAAGGGGTTACTTTACGCTTTTACAGCACACGGTGCAGCTTCACGGCAATGCAATTCTAGCTCCCCAGTTCCAGCATCTGCAGAAAACACCTTGTATTGGACCACGGACTCCCTGTTAGTTTTATTTAAGAATGTTCAGTTAATGCCTGGCTTGCATTAACTAGTGTTTTAATTGGTGATGTCCTTGCTGAGAAGTCAGGGAAAGTCCTTGGTGAAATCTGGACCACTGTCTAATGAAACTCATTGTGAACAAGTGGGATCCTGTCTTCAGTGTAGGACTGTAATGTATTTTAAGCCCCTGTATTTCACTTTGTTAATGTCTGGTAACTTTCCATTTTTGAAATCTCACTGTGGCAACACTGGCACTTTTAAACCACTATACTGTACAGAATGTTCTGGGCTGCACGAGGATTAGATGCTACAGTGTTTAAATCTAAATCCATTTGAGTTGGTGTAGTATTCAACTTACCATCAGTGCTACAAAAATAAATGCAACATTATAAAAAGTAGATCCAAGAATGACTTACATTGTACATTGTGCTGTAAACTGTAGACACTGTTTAAGTTTGGTTTTCATGCTTTGGTTATGAAAATACACAGTCTGCTTCCAGAATGATGGCAAGCTGCTTGTTATCCTTAAGTGATACCAACTCAGTGCAGCAAATGTGGAGCCAGTTAAAGAGTTGATGTGAGCAACAGCAATATTAAATAAAAAGGAATTCTATATTGTACTCTAACTTATGCTGTGCATGCGACAACGGAGCATGTGAAAGCCTTTTGACAACAGATAACAGAGTAATCCTAAAGGTTTAATCAATACAACTATCACCAGCTCACCATCCTGGAGCACCTACTTCAGGCTGGTCACAATGATGCAAGTGAATCCACCTCTCCTCTTTCCACGGGTTTGTCCTGTCACATCAGATCAGAAGAACCAACACCAAGTCTCAAGTCCAGTTTGACGCCTTTTCCTTAGGCTATCACTGGTTCTTGGAACAAAACAAAACAAAAGAGAAATAAACAACGCTGCAATGCTTTGTATAGGCTTTTACAGAGTCTTCATCAAAGGCTTGTAGTGTCCAGACCTTTCTGAGTCATTCCCCTTTTGTTCAAGGCATTCAGCCAGGACCCCACTAGTCCAGAGGTTACTTTTCTTAGTCCACACACCATAGCTTTCTGCTGAATGTTTAGAGTTCCTTCCTTTCACGTTCTATGCCTAGATCCGGGGATCCCTGCCAGAGGCTAAGGGCTTCCTACAGTCTCCTCTCACCAGCACATCCTGGGATCCCTGCCCAAACCACTCCACTCTAGACAACCCCCTCCTCTTTGTTCACAGGGAGGACCTGAAGAACTTTCCATATCTGCAACGTCTTCATTCTCTAGCCCCTTTGGGCTCCCTTTCACCCCCTTAGCTGCCCTTCCTGATATTATCAGTTGTCCCTCAGCAGGGCCACCTGCTCCATCACAGGGGAGCTTCACCTTAAAGGGTCCAGTCACCCCATGATAGAAACATTACATAAACACAAAACTGAATTCACTAACAGCAAGGCCCTCAAGAGGAGGGTCTCATTCCCTTGACAGCTACATGCTGAAGGCTTGATTCTGCCTTCCAGCATGTGTGGCGTTAACATCAACACTATAAAGCCATGTACAGCTCTATGTACCCCACTAGCATGGAAAAGCTTACCCAGGAGGCTTTCCAGAGGAGAGTAAATATTCCAAAAATATCATAATACCATTTTACTGATAATCCAGAAGGTAATAGACACAATTGCCTTTGATTTGTAACCCTGCTTCACAACAGGGGATGCACCCCCTCACACATGCGTTTTCATGCAAAAGTGCTTATTGATAAAGGAAGGAAAAGAAATACAGAAAAGCATGGACCTCTCCCTCCAAGAAACCAGTGGCAGTTGAGGGCTTTCTGGGCTTCCCAAAAAGTGCTCAATGACTAAAAGAATAGGGCACTGAGGTCACCACAATCCTAATTTTAAACCTCAACTGAGTGATTACCAACGTGAGTGAAGGGCCTGATCCAAAGCTGGCTAAGTCAACAGGAATCTTTCCAATGGTTTCAACGGGCCCTGGAGCAGTGCCTAAATGTATATATTTTGTTAAAACGCATAACCCTGATGATTCCAGTATTCTTCTTCTCTGTCACTCATGTAACATCTTGCCTGCCTGCTTAAATTAAGGACAATTTCAAAATAATGAACTGATTCTAGTCCTTGGTTCTGCTCCCACTGGAGGTTTTTATATATAAACATTTGTCCGTCACTTTACTAGTTCCCTATACTTCAGTGCTGTTATTGCAGACCTGCAGGTATAATAGGCTTTACAGACCAGTGTATAGACTTTTCTTAAAATGATGTGTGTGATGCATTGTACCACTCACCAATATACATGCAGAGCATTTTAAGAATGTTCTCTGATGGATAGGAATTATTGCTTTTAATATCCAGGGATAGTTTTGCTAAAGTTACTTAAGAACCCTCTGTCAGTTGTGAGCTCTGGCTTTCACTGGAGTCACAATCTATTTTTATATCATGTACAGTGTATGATGCTGTGAGTTAAGGGAGGCAGCAAAATAAGACCCATTTATGCTGAATTAAGGTCAGATCCTGTTCACACTGAAATCAATAATAAAACTGCCACTGACTTAATGACCATTAGGATTGCCTCTTCAGACAAAGCCCTCTGCTCCACTAGGGTGCCGGGTCTCTTGTTTTTCTAATCAGAAAAACTGATTTTGCCTCAGTGGGTTTTCTTTTCTTCATTTTTTGCTTTCCTATAGGAAATCAATGGGTGCATCTCTGGATCTGCTGAGTGGCCATAAAATATCCGTGCATGTGCCATATGGAAAGTGTTGAAATGCATTTGCATGTTGGTTTAGGGATTACACCAGTTAGCTACAATTATTCCTGAAACATAACCCAAGAGCAAAATAAAGAGGATAGTTACATTAGAACAGATCTAAAGCCAACAAAGTATACATTTGCTTCCGGCTAATTGCACTTGCACAGAAAAATATTTGATGACGATGTTTGTGGAGGTTCTGTCTGCATGATAACTAGCTCTGTGGAAGCCTTCAATGCCCACCCCACCCCGTAGGCATAAAGGTGACAAATGCAATAGCACAGAGGTCAAAAGCATTAATCTCAATAGCCATTTGAGACACGATCCTGCTCTGAAAGAGACTCTCACAAAAAGTAACAGAATAGAAGCTATGAAATGATGGGGAAAAATTAAATTAAAACAGGGGTTACATAAGCAGGACAAGAAGTATGTGGGAGAGGGGGGATGGAGAGAAATTGATCCATTGCATACACTCTGGCTTTTCATGCAGAAATGGATTAACTCAGCTGCAGAGGCCAAAACATTCAGCTATTTTGATTAATTCAAACATATACACAAAATTAATGTACTTCAGCAAAAAACTTCCCTGGTACAGTGGGCTCATTGAACAACTGATTATTTAATGAAATGGAGTCTTGGCATCTTGCAAAACATATTTCAATGCATTTGTTTTTTAGCTAAAGCAAAGGGGTTGGTGTTGTTTGCAAATGACTTCATTAATCACTCCCTCAGCTCTGAATCCAAAGGAGTTCCTACTACAGAAAAGCTTTGCCTGTGTTAACCTTCAGGCTGCCATCAACGCCCACAGACACTCTTCCATCAAATCCATCTGTCCATAAAAATGGAAGAATGCTGGCAGCAAAACGGTTAAAGAGATGTAAAAATCCAGACACTACTGGTGGTGGGGTTTTGTTTTGTTTTTGAATGAACATACTTGAATAATCGCAGTGGAGGGGATTTTTGTTCCCACTTTCCACAGAGGGGAAAGACAAGGTGAAGACATCATCAGAGCTTTTAAAACTAAGCCTCTTTCTTTTATTTAAAAAGGAAGATTTTCCTATTGCCTACAGACAAATTCAGAATTCATCACTGTTGCCAGACCACCTGGGACATAGGGAGGATGGGAGCTTTCCAGATGGGTTTTAAGACAATTCATTTATATTTGTATAGCCAGAATAAATGTTTTTCCTGAGATAGCATTTCCCTTTGCTGTATCTAGACCACCAACAAAAGAGGGAGGCACAGAAATTCTACTGCATTAATAGTCTTGGTGTTTACGGCTTTGGCATTTATTAACTTTTGGGAGCTGTTTATTGAGTCATAAACAGTACTAATGGGGATATTATCTCTACATTATAGAAGTATTACAGTATTTGGGTTAGTTAAGAGACCAGTTTAAAGCAGTTACATAGTTTCAATTTATCACAATTACCAGCATGATCCCATAATGGGAATTTAATTGCTAATTGTTGGCATATACTATGAAAAAAATACAGTAATAACGAATGACATACAGCACATGCACATGAGTGCAGACACCCACACACACATAGGCACGCACACACTTCTATAATATAAGATACTATTTTATCTTCTAATATAATGTATTTTTATTACAGTGACTAAATTCATCAGGGCCTCGGTTCAACAGTCCATCCCAGTTCAACAAAGCATTTAAGCACGTGTGTCTGTTGCACTGTGTTCAATGAGATTTTAAAAACATGCTTACATTGCTTTGCTAAATAGTGATGGGCTTAAGGTCATGCTTAAATGCTCTGATGAACTAGGGTCTAGAAGCACAACACAGTTAAGGAGAAAACCTGACTCCACTGAAGTCAATGTGAGCTTTGCTGTTGACTTCAATAGAGCAAGAATTTTATCTATGGATACTACAGCTGGAAACATTCAAAGCTCACTGAAGACAATGGGTGTATTTCTATTGACTTCAGTGAGCTTATGGATCATGGTGACCATACCGAAAGCCCTGAGTTTCCTCTAATACATGCAAGTGGAAAGTTTGTACCACTGAACCTTCAAGACAACGTCATTCTTCTAACAGTTTTCCTTTTCAATGAGGAAATTTTCTAAACTACCGTAGTTAACACTATGAACTTGAACTGTTAAAGGGTATTTCTACCAAGTTGCTAACCATTGGCTTACACCCTGGTCCTGAGAAGCGGCTGACTCTGAATTGGCTTCCCCAGTTTTTACTACAGCTAATTCTCAATGTAAAACTATTAGCTAAAGAAGGGGAAGAGGAAGCGGACAGATGGCTCAGCTGAAGGGCAGTTGAGGACAGCGAATTTATTTATTGATAACATATTCCAAAACAAAACAAAAACTGCCAGATGTTTCAGACCATCCAGCTGTATACAGTAACAGCCTATATAATATATAATCTTAATATGCTATACCTGGATGGAATTTCTTCCTCTCTCTTCCTTCCCGTCAAGATACTAGTTTTATTCTCCCAACTGCTGGATCACCCAGATGAGAAAAGTTATTCTAATGGCTCTGTAATTCCTTATCAGGAACCGTGGGAGCATCTGATGGTGTTTAACCAGAAATAAACTGTCAAGTTGCTATTGGTGAAAGAGGGACATTTCTCTCCTATTATTGTTGAGTGATTAAATCTTCTGAAGCTTCAGACATCATGGTATTAAGATCTTTGTAGATCCTCCATGGGAAGTTTGTACCTGGGGCTACTGAATTACCTTTTGAGCTAAAAGACCAAAGAGAGAGTCTATCAGTTTGTTTTGGTGCAGGGGGGGCCTCCTTGGCATGAGATGGAATCAGCTCCTTCTATTGTTGTTTGGCTGAAGCAGCTTTTTTGAGGAATATGTAGAATTCCCATTCTGTCAGGTACCGCAGCTCTTGAACCCAGGCCAGAGGGGAAGGAGAGTGGGGAAGGGGGACATGCCAAGCAAAAGCCTTAGTCTCTGTGCCATGAGCTTACATGAGGAAAGTGCAGCTAACGCCTCACCACCACAGACTACACTCACTGACTCAGCTGGGTCAGGATACTAGCAGCAGACTGCTGATTGGACACCACCAAGCATAAAGTTTCCTGTTGTCTGACCTTTTGTCTGAGCAACTAGTTGCCAGGTCTGCTGCTGACCAGACTCTTGATATCGAGTTCCTGACCCTCGACCTTGTTACCATACCTTGGTCCTAGTTCCTGCCTCCTCAGCTGATTCTGCTCCTTGCTCCTGCTTCCTCACCTTAATTCCAGTGACTGACTCTGGCCTGACCCTCAATGTGAATTCTCACTCTGATTCTGGCTTAATCCTTGGCATGGCTACCGACTCCACCCTGGTCCTGACCCTTGGTTGGGCTCCTGACTCTAACCCTGTCTTGGCTTCTGATGCTGCCCCACTATGGCCCCTGACACAATCTCAGGTACTGGGTTGAGCTAGTAAGTCAACATTGGGTACTTTACAAGATCCAGTCAGCATAGTGGGGTGAGGCAGTACCTCAGTGGGCATCTCTTAGCTACTGTCATGTAAAGCTGGGATGTCTGTGGACAGAAAATATATTTAGGATATAAGGGAGGCTCTTCACTAGAGATTGTTCGTTAAGATCAATGGCAAGGACTGTGTCCCACTTTATGTGATAAGTGCTTTAAAGTTGTGGCCTTATGCCATCTGGAAACATAATCTTATGATATTGTCTTCATTCAGGCATCTCATTAGCAATGTGAAGAGAGAGAGGAAGCTGGTGGCAGGATTAAGGGGTTGAAATAGTCAGGGGGTTGTATGCTCTATGTTACATTATACAAACAATAAGGCTGGCTGACGATTGGCTGGGGCCTCTTCATTGCCACTTGTGAACAGAAGATCTGGTGAAAATTATTTGTACTATGTAGTTCCACACAACTTTGCCAGGCGCATTGTGAACATGGTAGCAAGGAATGAAAATCCTTACATGAATCTGCTATGCACCATTCCTAGTAGATTTTTCTGTGGCTATCCAAGTTGCCTAGGGCATGAGAAAGAAAAGAAGGCACAGACAGAAGTGGGGAGAAAATTCAGTGAGTATTACTACAAATACACAGAACAGCATTACAAAATAGTCAAAAGACAGAAAGATGGTAGTTCTCAAACTTTCTTTCCAAAAAAACCAAGTCTTGTTACTTATCTACACAGAGATCTTGTCAGACACGTGAGAAGGCATTTTCAAGTCTAAAATAGCTTAAGAGTGACTTGATCACAATTTATAAGTACCTACACAGGGAACAAAAATGTGGTAATAGAGGGCTCCTCAATCTATCAGATAAAGGTATAACAAGATCCAATCCCTGGACGCTGAAGTTAGACAAATTCAGACTGGAAATAAGGCACACATTTTTAATGATGAGGGTAATTAACCTTTGGAACAACTTACTAATAGTTGTGGTGGATTTTCCATCACTGGCAATTTTTAAATCAAAATGGGATGTTTTTTCTGTAAAATATGCTTTAGTTCAACCAGGAATTAATTCTGGGAAGCTCTGTGGCCTGTAGGACGCTGGAGTGGATGATCACAATGGCCCCTTTTGGCCTTGGAATCTACGACATTATGGAGTCTAATCTATCTTTAAAATGTATGACCACAAAACAAATCAGATTTAAATAATCTATTAAACTTGTTTGTAATACAGAATCGTAAGATAAGCTAAGTATTTGTCTTTGTAAATTAAGCACTTGCCCTTTTTCTTAAATTGAAATTGTGATCCTCCAGTCAAAGAATTTGATAATTTCACAAAAGTAACCAGAAAATACTAGTGCAGAGCTGAGAGTCAGACCTTCTGAGTTCTAATCCCGGTTCTTCTACTGACTCGCTATTGCCTCAGGCAAGTCCCTCCACATCTTTGCCTCAAGTTTCTCCACCCTTCTTAAACTGGAATAATACTTACCAGCTCACAGGGTTATAGTGATAATGAAGGAAGTCATGTCTAAACATGGCTTTGAACTCATACAGTGCTATATATGTGCAAAGTACTGACAGGAACTCCACTTGATCATCACAATCTTGAACGATGAGCAGGGTATCAATTCATTTCAGATGAGAAAGTGCTGTTTTACACTGAGGACACCCGTTCACTAAGACTGGAATAAAACCACCAATTCATTTCACACAGATTCCCCAAATAAGTTTACTTCTATATTGGGTAGGCTGCAATTATCTTTGATACCAGGAAATGTGCTTTGCTAGAACCCCTCCATAAACTAACTGGCTTTGACATAAACAACACTTAAGATTCAGCAGGGATACGTCAATATAAAACTAAGCAGCATGAAAAAATATGGAAGAGAATACACCTCTACCTCAATATAACGCTGTCCTTGGCAGACAAAAAACCTTACCGTGTTATAGGTGAAACCGTGTTATATTGAATTTACTTTGATCCACCGGAATGTGCAGCACCTCCCCCCCCCCCCGAGCACTGCTTTACCGTGTTATATCCAAATATCAGGTGGCGTTATATCGAGGTAGCGGTGTATTAAATTATTGTGCTGATATAGTCTGACTTAAAGTTGTCAGTGATCATTTTTGTTTCTTTGCAGATGAGAATGGTTTAGGGTCAGTCACACTTTGCTACATTTGATTCTCACTGTAAGACTTCTGAATATTTGTGTATTCTACATATAATCAAATGTGAAGATCAGTTTAAAGAATATTTTTATTTGTGCTCATGTACTTACAGTACAGTACTTTGTATTTTGAAAGAATTACAAAAATACATGAACTATATTTCTACATTGGAGTAAGACATTTAAATTCAATAAAATCTATATCTGTGATTCTTTTATTTTTTAAGGAAAGTTTACAGTATCTGTCCAGATACGCTTGGTGAAGTTGCAACAGTAATTCAAAAGAAGTGACCTGCATAGACCAGATTATTCTTCAGTGCCAAAAACATCCTCTATTAGGGGTAAATATTTTATCCTTTTCACTGGAAGGGATGGTGGCTGCCCACTCCAGTCATCTTCATACTGAAAGTGATAAACAAGAGGACAAACTTAGAACTCCATTTTGAAAACAAAAATAACTAGAAATGTCACAAAATAATGTTAAGCAAGTTATTTCATTTCTACATGCAAATCACCTGTGGAAAAAAAACAAATTTGTAAAGCATATCCTCCTAAAGAATATGGTATTGATTTTGATCAATGCTGCTGAAGTTTTAATTAAAAATATCCCATCATCTCCACTTCAGCCCATTTTTTTAAAATTAAAGACTAGTGTACTGTTTTGTTCAGTTAGACACCTATACTTCACAGATATGTAGGTCAGCTAAGAGAACAAGTCCTTTGTAGGAATTGTCAGCTTTCAAACTAGTAGACAAAACGAAGAAGCAATGTACGTTATAAGATCAAAACTTCAGGACTAAATCACTGAGTACGAATACAAACTGAAATTTTTGTTTGTCAAATATAATCATCTTACACCTAGACAAAATGACTGTAGTGCATATTAAATCACAGCTCAGATAAAGATTCAGCTGAGAAAGTCAAAGAATCAATAAAAGGATTTACATTCTGGGTATCTTCTCTTTCTTCTTTTGTTACTCATCTTTTCATTAAAATGTACTCATCTAAAATAAATTCATTATTATATATTACAGCTAACCAACAAAATAATAAATTGAATAAATAATGCCACCACAGCCAATGTGGATAATTTACTAACTTGTTTGTTAATGTACTATAGTTCCGGATATCTCAGTATGTTATGTAATGTACAGCTTTTTTTTTTTAAACAATTAATGCAGAAGTGATTCTTCTATCTAGTGAGATAACGGAATACACCTCTGTGGCTTGGGGCAGGGATTGTTGTTGAGTTTTTTTTGTTCTGTGTTTGCAAAGTGCCTAGCACAATGGGGTCCTGGTCCAGGACTGAGACTCTAAGGCACTACAGTACTGCAAATAATAAAATGAGAATATAACCAACAACTTCCATCTTTTTTACCTTGTCTGCAACCTTGCTCCCCTCAAGTCCGTTCACTGTGCTGCCACTGAGATGGTCTTCCTAGCCTGTAGCTCTGTCAGCTCACTTTCTGTAAGCTCCACTGCCAACACAAATGTCTTTTCCTGACCTTTACAATGTAACCCTGTCCAAATTATTCCTGGTATTTTATTATACTGATCACAGCCTTTGTTCCACTAAAGATGCCAACCCTGACTGACTTCTTGGTTCACAAATGCCTTTGTCTTTTCTCCCTTGCTGTCCCATGTACACTGGAAAAATTCCCTGCCAAAACCCATAAAACCAATCCTCCCTCAAATCACCTCTGCCATGATGCCTACAAAACACTGTCATCTGATAACAGAGAGGCAAAGTAGCAAGCTGTGATCACAGCCACTGATGGGCTTATTATGACTACAAACTGAACACACTGCCTCTCCTCACTACCACTCAGGTCCTCCACCCCCTATTCAAGGTTCACTTCAGGCACAACACCTACAAGAAATCAGTCAGTGCCCAATGACTAGTCTGAGACAGTTGGGCAAGCAGCCAATACAGCTAGGAGAAAAATATGAAATAAATCACAAGCCAACATATTTGTATATTTTTCTGCCTCTTTCACCACCACCCCCTTCATATGGTGCTCATCCTCTTAGTTTTGTAAGTGCTTTGGGTCAGAAACTGCATCTATCTCTGTTTGCACAGCACCTAGTACAACAGTGCCCTAATCCTGACAAGCATCACTGGATGCTATCACAACATAATCATTGAGTAATATCTTTGAGTAGAATTCTGAACCCCCTTTTTGAAAAGTGCCCTCATCTTAACATGGAGCACATACTTTTAAAATCTGAAACATATCCAGTATAATGTGGATGTTGTAAAGATATGTACAGGATCTTGCTTAGATGCATACAAGAAATTTTTTCCAAATTATGCAGTCCAAGAAAATGACACCAAGGAAAGCTTAGCAACTCAGCAGCACTGTGCCCTCACTAGTCCCTATAGACAGTTTTATAGGCTCCAGAAAAGTGAGCAAGTAGCGAATCCACTATGTTGTCAGGATGAAAACACAGCACTTGCATATAACTGGTGAAAACATGCAGCTGCTGAATTTAAAATGCAATGAACCCTATGCTTCTAAACCAGCAGAAGCAGAGGAGACTAAATGAAACACATTCAATATTAGCAGTCAAGGGCTGGGTCAGAAGACCGATGTTATATGCGCGCTAAGATGCTTTGGATTTCTTTGCTATGACATTTTTAAAAAAATCAATTTGATTGGATTATGCACAATGCTATTTTAAACCATTCTATTCTCACACCAGCACAAGACAGCCAGGTCAGATTAATCTTTGCCATTTCCTGAAATGACATTTTTACTTATCCTAAGTACTAGGCTGACAGAGACATATTAGTTGATTTCTCCATACTACTCCCACTACCTACCAAGGAAGTGGTGTATTCTGTGCGAGTTTCCACAGAGTTATAGAAAAATTTAGGTACATTTTGCAGTGTCAGTGGAGTTTGTAGACTTAACTGATAATTGTGACTTCTGAACATAAGGTTTTTGTGTAATAGAAAGTGTGAGCACCTGATAGTCATGCCCTTGTTCACAGGAGAGCACAGCCCTTTTCCTTCCTATAATTCCCTAGAAATCCATTAGAGATGTGGCATCCACTGTGCACAACAGAGTTACAGAGTTCCCGTGCCTTACACTGGTTCTCTGCTTCGCCCAATCCATCACAACAGAAACAAATTGCTCGAAAACCCAGACAAGATCCATAAAGATTGAGTCCCAGATATTATTTGTTGGATAAATCAATGATGTTAATATGTTTTGACTGAACGACATCAGCGGCAGCATGAACGGGGCTTTCAGGTTTTGTGCGCTGCTTTTTTGTTTTGAACGTCTTAACTTTACCTCTATAGGAACCTTTATTGTCTGGAAAGTCGGAACTGGATTCTCTCTCCAATTCAGCCCATTGACAAACTTCTTATAATCTACTTGTTCCTTGCCATCTTCAAACCTAAAAGCAGAATATTTATATATATTTTGATTCAATTGTGACCTATTTTAATATACTTTCCATATTTTACATCACACAACAAATTGCATTTTTGATAATTAATTTAAAAAATTAATATAGAAAATGGACAACAGGCCAAGGAGAAGACTCTGCAGAATATGTCTCTCTATTGTACTATATATTACACTTCATATAAAACTTTACTCTTCATTGTTGTCTGTCACATAGGACTTTTCATTGTCTTTAAAGTGTATTAGAGTTCAACTCATTTCATTTTTTAAACATTACTATTAGCCAATTTTTCTTCAATACACGAATGTTATGATCAGTGGAAGCCTTATAGTTTTGGGATAAAGAGTGAAAATCCTGTCTTCATGTTTAGAAGAGAACCTGCTGGTGCTATAGACACAAGAGAATACAGCTGATCTGGTTTATTTTGCTACTTTGATTTATAATCCTTTCATAAAAATAAGCACCCATCCAAAATGCTCTGGGCACTCATTTTGTGATCACCAGTGCTGTGTAGAGCAGGACAAATACTTCCTACTTTTTGATTAAGAAGCAAGCATGCGCCATAAAAGTTGACAGGCATTAACCTTTGATTGCACATATATCTTAATATGATCTATGGTGCACACGCATTGAATTTCATAAGCCTTATGACATGTGATTTGTTTTTGTTTTTATTGCCAACCTGTAGTATTGCTTTCAACCCTCTGAAGAAAAAGTTAGAGTACTACATTATGTTGACATCCTAAAACTTCATTAATTAGAACCTTTGAAGTTGTATGTTCTCAGTATATAGGTTGGCCTTTTGCTGGTTTGTGGAAAGTCAAGATATAATCCACAGCACAGACTCAGAGTTGTACAAGTTAACCGAGCAGTTTTTTTATATAGGAAAAGTGAAAGAATTTAATTACTTAAACCTATACTGGACCACTTTCATCTAAGACTGTATAGGTGCAATCCAGTGACTCCCACTGACTTCAACAAACACTGGATTGGGGCCAAAGTCCTTTGATCTGACTGTGAAAGCACCCTGAACAGCTAGGAATGCTGTCTTTGAATTAATACCCTTAACTAGAGCGAAAATGTTCAAGCCTGGGCGCTGAAAATTAGGCTCCTAAATCCATATTTAGGCAGCTATGTAAAAGTGGCTTGAAAATATTCCAAATTCATACTGATATATGGTAGGTGGATACAAATCCCTTGACTCCCATGGACTGCACCCGCTTACATAGGTGAATTTGAATAAGGAGATGCCTTATTTTTGAGTTATGAGTTTGGAGCCAAAGGTACTAGATAGGCTGGAAAGAGATGCCCTACATTTGAATGATCCGAGTTAATATGAGTAGCTACTATAATGCTTTTCAGTAATAAAGGAAGTTAGATTTGCCTCTTCCAAAAGGAGGCAACTAAGATCACTTGACACCTTGTCCCCCTTTAGTTTAGCTCTAGAACGTCATCAAAGCATTTGAGGTTAGAATATGTTATAAGATTCATTCCTCCCCACAACACTTGGAGAACAATTTTCTTTTCTTTGGCAGAAGACAGACCGCTCTTGTTTGTGGCCTCTGCAAAATGTGTTCACCTTAGACTACCCCAACATGTAGAAGCCTGCTTTATCAATTTGTAAGAATGTAGTGCTGAGTGACCCAACCTGTTTACAAATGTTTCTTTTCCAGCCAGGAAAGTTGCAACCCACGTGTTCTTTTTCTAGATAGCAATATTTACAGAGCTTAAGTTCCTTTGTTTTGAAAAACACTTTATTAAAATGTTAATCTGATAGCTGTAGTAAGTACTATGTCACTTCGACTTAACGGAATATTTGTCGAGTATGCTGTGCTGCTACTTCAGTTTGTTTGATAGCTTCTGTATATTCTGGGTATGAATAAGTGTTTAAGTTGGTTATAGGAAAAGATTAAAGGACTAACACAAGCTGGTTTGTACAACTAGTCAGTATGAGCTAAGTAATGTTGGTGGCTAACCTGTGGTAAATATATTGATTAGCATGTACCCAACAAATGTATACTGTGCCACCTGTCTGTCATAGGGTACTGAAAACCAAAAAAATGTTTGTAAAAGGTTAAGTTCTAAACATTGGTACCTGCGAGTTCCTTAAGGCCACAGTAGAGACAGGTGTGTCTATGGTGCCAAACACATTGAGCTGGAGAGAGAGTATAGCAGGATGACCAGGGGTGCCTTCTGAGTCCTGCTGTCTGCCTCAAGATCTTTTTTGTTGTGGATGGGGAATTATGCCTACCATACTGGAGGGAGCATAGCACCCCCAAAATATACAGATTTTTGAGGGTAGGTTGCTGGGTAAAAGTCACCAGGGCACACGCACCAAGAGATAGCAAAAAAGCAGAGAGGTCCTGGCCTGTTGTGGGATGGAAGTTTTTCATAGACTCTAGGACTGGAAGGAATCTTGAGAGGTCATCGAGTCCAGTCTCCTACCGTCATGGCAGGACCAAATATTGTCTAGACCATCCCTGATAGACATTTATCTAACCTACTCTTAAATATCTCCAGAGATGGAGATTCCACAACCTCCCTAGGCAATTTTTTCCAGTGTTTAACCACCCTGACAGTTAGGAACTTTTTCCTAATATCCAACCTAAACCTCCCTTGCTGCAGTTTAAGCCCATTGCTTCTTGTTCTATCCTTGGAGGCTAAGAGGAACAAGTTTTCTCCCACCTCCTTATGATACCTGAAAACTGCTATCTAGGGACAGAATTATTTTGGCCCAAATCTCATTGCTCTGGCCCTTCTGAGGATCAAAGATGCCTGTAGGTCTTCTCCCTCTTTCTGTTAAGCCAGGGGACGTGGGGTGCTTAGAGTAATGTGTGACCCCCGGGGCGGTACCATGTAAAAACAAATGATCAGTTTTGCACTGTTCAAATTAAAATTGAAGCAAAACGTAATGGATTTGTTATGCATTGGCTCATACACACATGGAAACTTGGGGGTTATACAATGGAACTAAAAAACATCCAGCAAACAGCTGCAAACTGAAGTTGCTGCATTTTCCACAGCTCTACTCAAAATGCATCTAGTTTGCATAAAGATCGTATTTGATGCATGTCTTCTACTGTCTTGTTCATCACTTCATTCCATATAGGAATTACAGTAAACTTTGGAGTTACAGTGAGTGGGCCTCCTGGCACAAGGAGCAACCACTTGGGATATTAGGTTCCAGAGGCACACCCGCTCCAGCCCTCCCCAGCCTGGCAGCTGCCCCCACAGGCTTTCCTGAGCCACAGCTGCCAAGCCTCCATCTTCCCTAGAAGCCCACCACAACCACCTCACAGCAGCAGGGCTGAGAGAAACCACCCAGATGTGTCCATAGCAATTATTTAGCATAAAACTTACAATATTTTTTTAAAAGCCACGAGATGTGTGCAGCACAGATGAATTAACTCATGATCTTATATTTGAACCCTTTGTCGTACATTCCCTCTACCTGCTTCCTTTCATCCATTTTATCTTTCCTCATTCACCATGTCTCTAGTTTGTAAGCCCTTTTTAATTGTCAATTAGTGCACTGTTAGGTTCACAGTGAATAAATAAAAATAGGATCAAAAGAAAATACCAAATTTTATTTGTCAAGCATTTTAATTGTGCTTGTGTATTAAACAAGCTCGTTGTTCCTTGTATGTTTGCATAAATTTAAAGAAATGCTATAATAAATGTTGCATTTTACTGGTAGAAACAAATAGGAAGCCTCTGCATATCTTAATATATCATGGTAAAAAATCTGCACCTGCTCTGTAATTTTAAAAACTATATTTATACCAATGAGACACTAAGAATTGCCTTAGTACTTTCAATGCACTATAACTTTACATTATTGGCCAGGATTCTCTCTTCACTTGCTTAGATTGGGATGCTCTTTGGGACAGAAACCACGGGTGAAATCTTGGGCTCATTGAAGCCAAAAGCAAAACTCCTATTTACTTCAATGTGTCCTAAATCCTTACTCTGTTTGATAAGCGCTATGGACACCTGCGGTATTATATACAAATGTTAAATAATAAATATTTATGGGTATTAACTTTTAATTTTCTATTTAAAAAGTAACAATAAGTTATTTATCGTTTAACCTCAGAAAAAAAATGCAAGCTGTAGGATATATACCCCCAGCTAATGCATTAGCTAAAGCTGCTGGTGGTGTGGGATTTGCCTCATTTTCCTCCTTAATATATTTAATAAATTCAGAAATGTTCATTACAAATACCCATGGAAACAAAAATCAAATTAGTCCTTATCCATAAAAACAGATGAAGGGCCATCAGTGATAAGCGGCACTGCTTTAGATTAAACAGTGGACTTTCCAGAAGTGAAACTGGCTTAGCAGCAGCAATGATGCTGTGTTAGATGTTTCATGGCTTTTCAACCTTCATGAGAAATGGGGGGATGGAGGGCAAGATACTAAATATCCTTCAACCACTCCTATTACCTGCAAGGTAGAGTTTGAGGGCTCCCAATAAACTGGAAATTAATTCCAATTAAATCCACTACAGGAAACATCTTCCTAACCACAAACTCCAAATAAACAAAAAAGTCACTATTAAATACACATCCTTACTGAAGTGGTACCAACTGTACAAGCCTTTGTTTAAAAATGTAAATACTTTCCTCTTATCTGTAACATAAGGTCTCACTGCATACACTGAGATCTTTCATTCAATGAATCTTTATCTTATCACTAAAATTACTCACAGTCCGTTATCATGTAAAGCAACTTTTAGAATGAAATGATCTTCCAAAAGATATTAAGCATCCTCCTTGTCATCTAAGCTTGTATATTATTTTAATAATAATTTTAAATGAAAGGGGTTTGGTGGATTTTTTTTAAGCTGACTCCATTCAGCCCCCCCTTATAAGAAAAGCTGTCAACTTTCAAAAGCTTTCCCTAATACCAACCAAGATATATTTATTTTTGAAGCCTGTGATGTATCAGGTCTGTCAGTGCTTCTTTGGTGTTAGTTAGTAAATAAAGGAAAACTCCACTTCATCCCTCCTCTAGTTGCATCTATTCAATCACAGCCTTTGAGACTATGAGAATTCTAACTCTAAATGCCAATTGTCCCGATGCACTTTTTGTGCTGGACAGCTTGGTGAGAATTCTAAAAAAATGAATTTTATACGTCTTTTGACTGATGCTTGTGACTCAACTGTCAGAAGTGATGAATGGCCAGCAATCTGTAGAAGTCATCCATCTGGCTACTACAGGGAACTCCTCTAAATGCTTTTGGTCCATAGACAAACTGAGCTTAGAAACAATGGTGCCTTAGGTTTCTTAAGGCAGACTTGCAGGTAAAGAATGACTTTAAAAGGTTTCTCCCCTAAGCAGTGTCCTGTGAGCTTGGTGAAGTGTGGAGGGCTAGATTTGGGCATTAAGGATTTAAAGATAGTCAAACTTTCCCTCACCTTCCTGTTTGTAGAGAATCCTGTCATTCAATGGTAAATCCCTGAAGCATACATTGAATTTCTGCTAAAAGCTAGAAGCTTGTATGCATGAAAGCATCTATTCCTGACAAGAAATAAGACCTCCCTCCGCTTTTGACCTGATGCTAAGAGGTCTCCATATCCTCAAAATAATTTTCTTAATGATTTCTAGTAGGGGAAAAGAAGGGACCAAAGACCATATTCTAAAACTCATAAACTAGACCGTTGGCCAGCTGGCTTAGCCCTGCTTCAGAGCAGGGGGCTGGACTTGAAGACTTCTCAAGGTCCCTTCCAGCCCAACATTTCTATGATTCTCTTCCTTGTTATTTGCAAATGTTTACCAGTATGAAGACTCAAAGAAGTGCACGGAAAGATTCAGCACCACAGCACATACACAATTGTGTGAACTGCTGAAATTCTTACAAAATATTTCTACAATTTATGTAAAATACTCACCTACCATTAAACATACATTATATTACAGTGCAAGTGACTTGTACTCACACACAACATTTTATCTGGCCTTGACTTACATGGTCAGTAAAGCTCGCAGAAGATCATCAGCCAATGGCAATCTGAAGGACTTGCAAATAGTCCTGCATTTCTCATGGGGCAGCAACCCACATCTGCACAAATATAAAATGAAGTGAAAAAATGTCCTTCATGTTGTCTATCTTCACAGGTTTAACAACATGGAAGCAAAATGTATATTTCAAATGAATGTATTGTGAATAAGGAAATAATATAAAACTTGTTGAAAATCTAAGGATAAAAATGAAAATCGTATTTCACACAACTTCACTTTTGCATAATAGGAAAAACCAACACTTTACACACATAGCCCTCTTCCCCTGAAGTATTTAAGTCACATGTATAATACAGGTGGAAAGTATACATTTACAGATTTCTAATTCTAAATCTATGATCCTACAAAACCAGGACAAACAATTTATGTAAGTGATTATTTTGAATTAAATAAAAATCACAGATTTTTTTATTTTTTGTTAAATGTCTATTTTTCCTCTTAGATTAAAAAAATGTTTTTCTATGGTGGCAGGGCCAGGAACATAACTATTTCACAGGCTACTCAATACACTTGAAATGATGCAGACTCCATCAGCAAATCAGAAAGAAAAAAAGGAGGACAGAGAAGCAGTCTAGTTCTCATCCATCCTCAAGTGGCTCCTACCAGAAACCAGATCCTTTGAATGCATTCATTACATGCTAGGCAAGAGAGAGACAGAACCTGGGTCTCCAAATAGAATTTTATCAAATCGTGAACCAGCTTAAAAAAAAGAGTCAATTATTAGCTTGAATTAAATACAGAAATCTTACTTTTCACGGTCATTGTATATAAAGGTAGCAGACAGTTGTCCAAAATTCTCAAAGCTATTTTTCTTTAGCTGTTCTTGAGCCACTGCAAGAAGGAAATTGATGTCCATTTCAAACTCATTTTGCTCGCTGTAATGACGTCCAATGGTCATAATTTCATGTTCTGACAATTTTCCACCAGTGATATTCACCATCAAATTTCTGTTAGCAAGAAACAAATAAATTAAATAGAAAAATAAAGCAAAACAGTCAATTAAAAGCTGAGTATTTAATGTAATTAAGAGTTCTGTGAAATTAGGTGATGTACTGTACTCAATTTGTGATGCTGATATTAAGTCCATATAGTTTAACATGAACTCAACACTACTCAAGAAACTGTTTTAGAAATTACCTAAATTTTAACTCTTTAGAGAAGAGACCATTTCTTCCTACAGGTCTGTAGAATACCTAGCACAATACTGGTACTATACAAATCTTTGTAATCTCTGAAGTACCTTGTCACAGCATTGTCTTATTGGAGTCATACTGAAGATAGTATTTATTGTATCACTGTCTTTGTCCAACTACTGTACATGATTTTATTTCATCTTATCAATTGAAAACTACCTTCCACCCTACTTGATCAGATATTTGTAGAACTATGAGCTAGCAACACAACCACACTTACGTCACATACGCAGAAAATACATAAAATAGGAAAACAGGCGAGGATACTGCCAAAAGGACAGAGTCATAGAGCTAGGCACGCAAATGGGGCAGAGGTGTAAAGTTCCCAGCACAGAGGAAGTGCTGTGAAAGCTGGCCCCACCCCAGAAGCTCTGATTGGCAGAGGGATAAAAAAACAAGGAGCTGGGCAGAGAGATGTCAGGAGCATGGCTAAACCTTGCACTATTCTCTGATAATGCAGCCCTTAATAGACAACAATTAATTCATAGCACAAATACATACTGCCCCCCCACACACACAACTCTACCACAAATTTAATGATTTTTGTATCTGTTTCTTTTAAATGATTTGCTTTTGGGGGAGCCCTGCCCAAATAAAAGTGTCAATCCAGGGCCTATAAAGTCTAAATTCTCAGAGCTATTCACTAAAGGGCACCGAACACAACGTACTCTCTGCTTTGATTCAGCTGATTCACTCTGAGCTGGACTTGTACTAAGTAACACAGAAAGACCCTTTATTTACAATGACTGGAGATGAACAACAGGAGAGGACAAGGCGTACAGAGCTCCAGATAAATCTTATTTCCAGACACAAGCAAACTGAGCATTTGTATTTGAGTGCATGAAATACAACACTATACCAAAGCTTGGTTCCCGCCCTTGTTATTATGTGTTTTACAGTAACGCTCAGAGGCCCCAATCAAAATTAAAGCCCATTGTGCTGGGCACTATACTACCACCATAGAAGACTATCCACACCCCAAACGGCTTACAACTAAGACCCGGATCCTTCAATGATTTAAGCATATGCATAACCTTACACATATGAGTAGTCACACTTCAGTGGGTCTATTCACATCCACACTTAAGTCTTTGCAAGATTAGGATCTAAATAAGTCCTTCCATATGTTTTCTCAACTCAGACAATGAAAATCAAAGCACCAAAGATTTCCTCAGATGAAATTATTTTCTCTTTTGGGATTTAAGGGACTTCCTAGGGTTACTATGATCTGAAGAGTGCTGAAGACCCAAAATTCCAACTCAGAATTTTATTGACTTCTCCTGCCAGGAAACAATGTCAAGTAACATGAATCTTCCCTATGCAGTATAGCTGTAGTTGTGTGGGTCCCGGGAAGTTAGAGAGACAAGGTGGGTGAAGTAGCATCTTTTATTAGATCAACTTCTATTGGTGAGAGGGACAAGCTTTCAAGGCACACAGAGCTCTGTGTGGCTCGAAAGCTTGTCTCTCCCACCAAACGGAAGTTGGTCCAATAAAAGATGTTACCTCACGCACCTTATCTCATAAATTTTCCTTGTACCTTAGTTTTCTTTTCTTTTAATTTTTTTATTCTATAAGAATGAATCAGATTGCAATCTAAGATTAGGAGGGTCAGAGAAGAAATTATAATTAACTGGTCAAGAAAACTTTCACAAGATGAATGAAAGAGCAGCATCTTCATTAAACCCATGTGATTCTGCTATGTCTCTCACTGTAAATGGCCCTGCATATCACCTTCTGAAAACCAGAGGTCAGGACAGGACTAAGACAGAGTGTTTAAGTTTCCAGACTGGTCTTTGCTCTAAGAACATAAGAATGGCCATACTGGGTCAGGTCAAAGGTCCATCCAGCCCAGTATCCTCTCTGCCGTCCGTGGCCAATGCCAGGTGTCCCAGAGGGAGTGAACCTAACAGGCAATGATCAAGTGATCTCTCTCCTGCCATCCATCTCCACCCTCTGACAAAAAGAGGCTAGGGACACCATTCCTTACCCATCCGGGCTAATAGCCATTTATGGACTTAACCTCCATGAATTTATCTTGTTCTCTTTTAAACACGGTTATAGTCCTAATCTTCACAACCTCTTCAGGCAAGGAGTTCCACAGGTTGACTGTGCACTGTGTGAAGAATTTCCTTTTATTTGTTTTAAACGTGCTGCCCATTAATTTCATTTTGTGGCCCTTAGTTCTTATATTATGGGAACAAGTAAATAACTTTTCCTTATTCACTTTCTCCACACCACTCATGATTTTATATACCTCTATCATACCCCCCCCTTAGTCTCCTCTTGTCCAAGCTGAAAAGTCCTAGCCTCTTTAATCACTCCTCATATGGGACCTGTTCCAAACCCCTAATCATTTTAGTTACCCTTTTCTTAACCTTTTCTAATGCCAGTATAGCTTTTCTGAGATGAGGAGACCACATCTGTACGCAGTATTCAAGATGTGGGCGTACCATTGATTTATATAAGGGCAATAAGATATTCTTCATCTTATTCTCTATTCCTTTTTTAATGAGTCCTAACATCCTGTTTGCTTTTTTGACTGCCGCTGCACACTGGATGGACGTCTTCAAAGAACTATCCACGATGACTCCAAGATCTCTTTCCTGACTCGTTGTAGCTAAATTAGCCCCCATCATATTGTATGTATAGTTGGGGTTACTTTTCCCAATGTGCATTACTTTACATTTATTCACATTAAATTTCATTTGCCATTTTGTTGCCCAATTACTTAGTTTTGTGAGATCTTTTTGAAGTTCTTCACAGTCTGCTTTGGTCTTAACTATCTTGAGCAGTTTAGTGTCATCTGCAAACTTTGCCACTTCACTGTTTACCCCTTTCTCCAGATCATTTAGGAATAAGTTGAATAGGACTGGTCCTAGGACTGACCCTTGGGAAACACCACTAGTTACCCCTCTCCATTCTGAAAATTTACCATTAATTCCTAACCTTTGTTCCCTGTCTTTTAACTAGTTCTCAATCCATGAAAGGATCCTCTCTCTTATCCCATGACAACTTAATTTACATAAGAGCCTTTGGTGAGGGACCTTGTCAAAGGCTTTCTGGAAATCTAAATACACTATGTCTGCTGGATCCCCCTTGTCCACATGTTTGTTGACCCCTTCAAAGAACTCTAATAGATTAGTGAGACATGATTTCCCTTCACAGAAACCATGTTGACTTTTGCCCAACAATTTATGTTCTTCTGTGTGTCTGACAATTTTATTCTTTACTATTGTTTCAACTAATTTGCCCAGTACTGACTTTAGACTTACCGCTCTGTAATTGCCGGGATCACCTCTAGAGCCCTTTTTAAATATTGGTGTTACATTAACTATCTTCCAGTCATTGGGTACAGAAGCTGATTTAAAGGACTGGTTACAAACCACAGTTAATAGTTCCGCAATTTCACATTTGAGTTCTTTCAGAACTCTTGGGTGAATGCCATCTGGCCCCGGTGACTTGTTACCGTTAAGTTTATCAATTAATTCCAAAACCTTCTCTAGTGAGACTTCAATCTGTGACAATTCCTCAGATTTGTCACCTACAAAAGAATGGCTCAGGTTTGGGACTGAAGCAAAGAATTCATTTAGTTTCTCCGCAATTACTTCATCGTCTTTAAGTGCTCCTTTTGTATCTTGATCATCCAGGGGCCTCACTGGTTGTTTAGCAGGCTTCCTGCTTCTGATATATTTAAAAAACATTTTGTTATTATCTTCTGAGTTTCTGGCTAGCTGTTCTTCAAACTCCTTTTTGGCTTTTCTTATTACATTTTTACACTTAATTTGGCAGTGTTTATGCTCCTTTCTATTTACCTCACTAAGAGTTGACTTCTACTTTTTAAAAAGATGCCTTTTTACCTCTCACTGCTTCTTTTACATGGTTGTTAAGCCACAGTGGCTCTTTTTTAGTTTTTACTGTGTTTTTTAATTTGGGGGTATACATTGAAGTTGGGCTTCTATTATGGTGTCTTTGAAAAGCATCCATGCAGCTTGCAGGGATTTCACTTTAGTCACTGTACCTTTTAATTTCAGTTTAACTAACCGCCTCATTTTTGCATAGTTCCCCTTTCTGAAATTAAATGCCACAGTGTTGGGCTGTTGAGGTGTTCTTCCCACCACAGGGATGTTAAATGTTATTATATTATGGTCACTATTTCCAAGCGGTCCTGTTATAGTTACCTCTTGGACCAGCTCCTGCGCTCCACTCACGACTAAATCAAGAATTGCCTCTCCCCTTGTGGGTTCCTGTACCAGCTGCTCCAAGAAGTAGTCATTTAAAGTATCGAGAAATTTTGTCTCTGCATTTTGTCCTGAGGTGACATGAACCCAGATAACATGGGGATAATTGAAATCCCCCACTATTTTGAGTTCTTTATTTTGGTAGCCTCTCTAATCTCCCTTAGCATTTCATAGTCACTATCAGTGTCCTGGTCTCTTTAACAAAGCTTCTCAATAGTATGAACAATACCTCTGCTGATACTTTCTGTATATTCTATTTATTTATTTCCTGTTTTCTATGCTGTATGATTTGGGATTTGTAAACAGAATAAATAAATGCTATAATTATAATTCTGCTTCACTGCATCATATCTAAGGATGTATCTTCTCAGTGTAACTTGAGGAAAATTACACATTATGGAGAAAGCTATTTTGACTCATTAACTAGGCAGACAGGAGTATATTTGAACTGTAAACTTCAGAGCATAGTGAAATTCTTGTCTCATTCTAAGACAAGCCAGGAAGACTGTAGTACTGGAGCATAAACTTCAGTGTCCCTTACAGCTTCAGGCTGTCATGCAGGTGAGTGCATGTATTAAAAATATGCATTTTGTAAAGGTCTCTAAGTGTGAAATGCTGTGAAAGATTAAAAGCAATAGTAACATATGAGAAAATAAAATAAAAGACATATGTTTCCTCAAAAAATTGACTTTTTATAGAAGCAGAGAGGTTTTCTGTTTGCTTTGGCATAAAAATATTTTTCCCCCGAATGGTGGAAATATTTCCAGGCAGTTCTATAGTAATGCATATATTGCAAAATGGAACGGGACGACATGGTTAAGATATTTCCAATCTGTGGATACTCCCCTGTCAGAATTGGTGGGATTCCACTCCACAAGGGGGTTCAGAAGGCCAGCAGTTGCAGGTGATGGGCAGACCTTATGAGCTACAGCTCATCCCTACAGGAGCCCTGCACCTCAGCACACATGAGGTATGAAGAGGAGGCCTGTGGTGATCCATGTGAGAGATGAGGCTAGAAGATCTACTGCTTTGTGAGTCCTCCTCTCCTCTCACATTCATGGAGGAAGCTATTGAAGCATCGCTGCTTAAAGAGTAGACCACAGAGCGGCTCCACAGCTTTGGGGAGAAAATTCATCTCATTCCACACCCCTCTCACACTGCCCTGCACACAGCTTAGCACTCAGGCTGTTCATAGCTGCACAGAATTTGGGCTTCAAAGAATACACAATAAGCTTACATGTAAGAAAAGCTACACTTCCCAGAATAAAAACCTTTCCCACTATACCTAAGTGCAGTCAGTCCTTCTCAAGTCTGCCACTCCAATTTGGTAATACAAGTGCTAGAGACTTTGACACTTTATCAGTGCATGGCAGAGAACAACAAAACACTTCAGATAATTAGTTCATAATTTGGACCAAAGCAAATATTTAATGACCAAGTTATTTGGTTTTTAAACAGATTATTGGGCATGTGCAATAAACTGCTTACTCAAATGGTAAGGTTTTTCAGCATAACATCATCAGCTTGGTGTTTTGCCCTTTCTTACTGTAGTAGTAAGACCAACCATCTCAATGCATTTAATGGTCTAATATCTTGACTTTGATCATGGACTAACACCTATTTGATCTCAATAAAACCTCTAACACTGATCCTTGAGTACCTTGAGCAAAAAGAAGGTGCCAGTGGCATTGACTTCTCCTGGTATGAATCTTACCTCTCTAGATACTCATTTTTCATTACTGAAGATGGGGTTTCATTCTTTCGTTGATACTTCTACTATAAAATATTACAAAGACCTGTCTTTGGCCCTTTTCTTCTCACCTATATCTCTTCTAATATAGTTCATCAGTCGTTTCTATCTGAGCTAACATTTCTATATGGATGACATCCCATGGTACATCTCGTTATTTCCCATTTATCTACTCAACTTATCTCTGAAGCTCCTGATATCATCATATACTACTACTCAAAGTTTCAAAAACTGAAGTCCTAAGTAAAACAAACTTCTCTGTCCCACAGCTTTGACTTTACCACCACTCTCCTTAGCTCAGACCCCTCCTTTACCACCAAAGCCAGAAACCTTGGAGCTGGCCTTGATCCTGAATTTAATTTCCCCTTCCATATATAACTTGCCTATAAATTTGTTCATTACCACCTCTGGATCATTGCCAGAATCCAGATTTCCATTAACCCAGCCTCTGCTCAAATACTTATTCATGCTTTAATCACTGCCTGAGTGAACTACTACATTCCCCTCTTAAGATCTTCCTAGTTTGTTTCCTACACTTCAAGGGGCCTGGATTCAGTAACCAGGCTATCATCTTGCTCAAAGAATCAGGACTCAATTAACCCCATTCTCTGTTGTTTCCTATCCATCTCTGAATTCAACTCAAAATTGCCTTCCTGATTTTCAGAACTTCCAGCTGACTTGGCTAACCCTACCTGTCTGCCCATACGTTCACCTACTCCCCTGCCTATGCAGTTCTGATCTTATTCTCCTGTGGCCACACTGCTAACTCCACAGAGAACAGCCACATTCATTTGTGCTATCCAAGCTATTCAAAATATTCTCTTGTTCTAAGCCAGAATCACTTCCTTTAAATTCACCTGAAAACCTTCCTTTGTATTGCATTTCACACAAAGTCCTAAAACTAGTGGAAATCAAATACAAGTCATCTATCACTTAACACACAACTGTGCAAAGAGCTTCAAGAAACAGCAATGCTCTGTACATTTCTTGAAAATCACCCTATAAGTAAACGTTAAAACTGAGAATCCCTCGTTCTTACCTGAAAGGGTTATATTCAATCACGTTGCTGTGTTCAGGGTCAGTGGCTGCAAAAATCTGCTTGATCTCTCTGGAACTAGGTTCTCCTATAGCCTTCAGTTTGTTCAGGATGAGGCTGATATTGGCCATTGGGAACTTAATGGATGGGGAAGAACAGAAAATGCTCAGAAAGGCATTATTTAGTTAATGTATACACAGTGTTATGGAGATGTAAGGCACTGTATAATCGCTAAGCATTATCATCCTCATTGTCTCATCTCAAATGTGCAGTACATATCACAGCATTTTCTATGTGAGTTTGAGAAAAAGCCAACTGCTGAGAAAATTTGCTTTTTACTGAAAATGTTAAAAGCTCAATAAATGTACTTATCTGTTAGACCTTCAGAAAGCTTAGTTTTTAATTACTGAAAACGATGTCCAGTCTTGCTTCAATGCAACATCAAAGCAGGTAGAGGTACATTTTAAAGCACAAGTTTAAAAATTATTTTTGCCCTTACTGTCCACTGCTGCATCCCACTTAATCCTCATTTAATACATATGATCAATTTAAAATAAACCTTTTCATCCTTCGCTTTGGTGAACAGCTTACTGCAGTCCCAATGCATATTCTCAGTCATCTAAACTTGTCATTCACACTGGGTTCAGCACAGATTGTATTATTAGGAACCAATTTTTCCCAGAATGTAAGATGAACATTTCTTTCAACAAGTGGCATTCTTCCCGATTAGGCCGTTCCAATTAAACTTGAGCACTTGAGCTTCAAATTCAGTATTCAGTTTTGCTATGTTAAAACCCTGTACATAATTTGCTTGCTACTCTTAAAAGTGTGTAGTCAAGAAGAATAAAACTTTGATTTTTATTTTTTGGAATAAACAGTCATTTAACAGATGCTGAATCAAGTTCTAGAAAGTCAGACATGCTCTGCAGCAGAACATACAGTATAATGAAACAAATGTAAAACTGTTTTCTCCCATTTGATACACGGTGTTGTTCTGAGTAGCAAATATTGAAATTAGATAAGGCTGGCAATTAAGGACCTAACCATGAGAGGTTGGGCCTGACTCTCAGTTACACTTAGAATAACCACGAGTCAGGCCCAGCATCTCTTAGGCATCTTTACATCACCCTGGTTATGTTAAGAGCCCTAAAAGTGGGTGTACCTTAAAACCCTAATAACATTGCCTGAGCAGCACAAAGGGGCCTTAGTGTAATTAATAATCACCAGTTCGAATTAACCTACCTGCTAGACAGGACATGCACACTTTGTCATTTACGACTTATCTACATCAACACTTACTTTGCAGCAAGCTGGAGTATGAATCTACCCTGCACTAGTGCATGGCAGGTTAACTATCCTGTGTACCTTGCTGACACTCATTAACAGTTCCTTAAGGTGCTTTGATCTAGTCTTTTCAACTTGGCTAAAATATGCAGAGCTGTGTGGGAACTGGAATTTCTAATTAGTGGGAAATTCCTCAGTTTCTAACTTTGTTTTCATTCCAAATGGGAACAAAACCAAACAATTTCAAAATTTCCCACAAAATGATATTTTTGAAAATAATTCATTTTGGATCAATCAAAATGTTTCCTTTGATTATGACTTTTTACATTTTTATAAAAATGAAATAAATTTCAAAATTAAAATCAAAATACTCTGCTCCAAAAATATAGAAATGTAACTTTATCAAAATGCCTTTTTTTTTTTTTTAAATCTAAACAAAAATGCATCAAAAATCAACACATTTCTGCAGAAAGTTTCTGTTTTGGTATAATGGCATTTTGTAATGGAGAAATGGTCAGTTGGAACTTTTTTGACCAGCTCTAAAAAGAGACACAGATGAGGAAAGTGATCAAGGCAAAGGAAGGAAACAGAGAACTAAAGATTAAAGAAATATTGAATTTAAAAATAAAAGGATTAAGAATAATCTTAAAACTCTCTTCCTCTAGAATGTATTTATTTTTCATCTGTTTATCTCCAACTTTTGCTCAGGTAAGTGAAGTACGTGACTCCCTGGACCACTGTGACAAATTAGTATACTTAATCCTAATATTCAGTATTCAAATACCATGCATAAATCACCTAGGCATCAATACAACAGTAAAGCTTATTCTCACCATCTGTTTTAAAATCTTATCTGCAAGAATAATAGTTTTCAAAACTCATTTTTAAAGGACTGTTTTCTCAATGTTTCTTGTTCATATTCTGCCAATTGTAATGCTGATATATGCATTCACTTAGTCTGAAAAACTAGGATCTCATTTATTTGCTTAGGGATTAATCAAACGCAAACAGCAGCTCCAAAGAACATTTGTAGTTTAATGGTGCACTGTATATTTTGGAGCATAGTTTGGTTATGATACTAGGAGTACAAACAAATTGCAGGGAATAAGAGGTGTATATAGCTTTATCTTTTTACTAATACATAACAGTTAAAACACTTTATATCAACAATCACTCTACAAACAAATAATCCTTACTTCACCAAGTGAAGTAGACAATGTTAGTATCCTTATTTTACAAAGAAACAGAGGCTGAAAACCTGTTTGTCTCACTCAGATGAGTAGTGCATGGGGCCCAAAGGCATTAAGGGCTACTCGACCATGACTGGGTAGTGGAATAAGGATTTCCACCCTCCCACATGAAAACCAGTGTTAGGCGTACCCACCCCTGGGATCTGGGACTTCGGCACAGCAGAGTCCTTGAATGGCTGCTTCTTGCCCCCCTTCCCTTTCAGTGAGTAGGTGGTCAGGGAATAGGTAAAGACCTGACTAGAGTAACACTGACCCTCCCCCGCACCACCACCACCACCACACCCACCCACAAGATGGCAGGACACAAAGCTGGAGGGAAATCCCCTTTCTTGTTAAGGACTGATTCAATATATTCTTTGCCCTTCCCCACCTGCCACTGTGGGAAAGGGCAGCTTTGGAGAAATTATGACTCAGACACACTGAGTCTGAGACACATTTCCTTCTGTGATCCACCACAAGCAATGCAACTTATATGCTGCACGGAACTGTGTCTCAGGGCACAATCTGGCCCTAAGCAAGTTGTTCAAGGTGAGCATGGCAGAGCAGGGGTTAGAACTCAGGAGTTCCTGATTTTACATATTCTTCAAATGCATTTTTAAATAATTTCAGAATAATATTTTCAACACTTCAGAGAAAAAACTTCCCAAATATGTACACCTACAGTTATAATTATTTCATCAGAATCTCCCTAAGTGTATGCTTCTGCACAGCATACCCAGACCAGTAGTCCACCCATAATACTCTGCAATTCTTTATAGCAGCTTGTTTTTATCTTCTCCTCCAAGTTACTGTTTCTGCCACTGCCTCATGTACAACTGCTATGGGAAGATGCAGCCAGGACAACTATGAGATACCTGTGTGGCTTTGGTTAACATTGACTCTGTTACCAGGACCATGTGTAAATTAACTGGCACAATAAAAGTATGTATCATCAGTTTTTCCCCTCCCTCTGCTAATTATTGCTTTCCTTTCTGAAAACAATGCCAGTGGCAGCAGATCATGAAACTCAATGCATCTGAGAGCTTGAATCCCCAGCCGTGAAGGGAATATGTGATATTTGTGACAAAGCACATTATCAGAGATTATATACATATATATACACACACATACAGAGAGGGGGGCAGTGAAATGATCAAATTGTTAAGATAAATAATTAAATGATGATAGTTCGGTACACATTTTAGTGTGAAGAAACATGGTAAACTTGGTTCTGAGAAAATTATATAGATAAGATACTCAATGCACAGTCCTGAAAGGCAAAATAAAATAGCAAAAGCCCAATTCACCTCATCTGCATGCTTCTCCATATAGTTGAAAGCATACTCATCAGCATCCACCAAAAGAAAGTTGTGACCATGGAAACAAACTTTGGCTCCAACAAACAGATCCTGAGCTTTGAAGTACTCAGATATTTCACTCTTAAAAAGCTCTTGCCCGGGCTTCTTAATACGACTTCTTTCCAGGAACTTCCCACCAAGTATCCCTGGAGGAACAGAATTGTAAATAATTAGCTGTACTTTGCTATTTTGTTTTTAAATATTAGTTTTCATCTTCAAGTTTCATCTCCTATACTCCCTCTCTCTCTCTCTCATTCCTGAAAAGGGCCATCTATAATCAGTGCCCACAGCAACAATTACACTGTGCACATTCCATGACATGTAATCCTTTTAATGCCTGCTAAACACCTTCCTTTTTTCATAAAAATGTGACAGAAGTTTGCCTCTTCTCATGGTTTCCACAACCCGGACACCAGCACTGGGAACCTTGGGAGGGATACAACACAAGCAATTGCACTTGAACAGCTAAAGCCAAATACAGCTTTGGATAAGGAGAAAGTCCTAGTCATATATACTGAATTTTTGGTTTACCATTATTCCAACTTCTTTTAAAGAGCTTATCAATGTGAAAAACATCGGACTGAGATAGCTCTAGCTTTCCCAGATAGCTCTTCCAATGCAACTTAATTCTGATCTGTTTTCCTTTGTAAACTTGACGTCCTCATGATAATTTTGTTTTCATATATAATTATTTTATTTACATCATGGGAACTGAGCATGTGGTTGAAGGGCACTGTGTGATTTATACTATAGGTGGATTTTAAAATGTAAATGACATTTAAGTGCCAAGTACAAGTGCAAGTAGGGCAGAATGGGTACTGTTGTTTGTAAAGCTAAAGTGACTAGCATGTAAAATACTAGAAGGAATAGGCTTTCTTTTTAATTGATTTACTATAGTTTTGCAATGCCCAGCAAATCTGCATCACATTTACCAAGTTCTAGAAAACAGTTTGTCAAGTGTTATGTTTTATCAAGATATGTTACTATGTTAAATGTGCACTACACCAGTTCTGTAGTGCCTGGGCTTCATTTCCTGTTTATATCTAACCTTTCAAACCAAAAGCCAAAAAGCATACTTTTGTAACTTTTTATGATGTCTTACATATTCTGTAGTGATGTAAATCCAATAAAAGGCTGATGGACATTAAATTATAATGCCATTTATAATCAAAACTGTAAGTGAATGTGAAACCCAACTACTTATTAAACAAGAGTTTGGATCAGATATCTTACTTAATTGCTCCACTAACATCATAAAAGTGATAGAAAAAATACATTAAGGTAATGATCAGGGTCTAGCTTAAACCCAAAAAAAGCACGAAAATTCAAAGTTAAGGATGGAACTCTGAACTTAACACATTCCTTTTCACCTAGGTATAACAGCACATATGATACTTTAGATCATACAGTTTTAGAAGATGTATGCAATACTTAAACACAACTGGTCACCATGAGATTGGAATTTCAGCCCTGACTGCACTTCCCTCCTTGTGTGTGTTTAAATTAGAAATTTACCTTAATGTGTTTTTCTAATGTTTAAAAGTAGCGCTTTTCTAATATTGCAACGAAAAATTAAAATAACAATAAGGAACACCGCCAGGTTAAGGACCTTAGGTTGAGATCAGATGAGCAATTTCAACGGAAATCTATAAGAAGCAGACTCAAAATAAACACCAACAAAAAAGTCTTCCACTGAGATCAGCTCAGTCCTTGCAGGTGTTTGTACAGCTGTTAGATTAGTATTAACACAAGGTGAAAAATGGGTTATAGTCTCCTATATGGGGAGCTACAGGTCTCAGATTTTGCCCCCCTTTTCAACAGAAGCTTCAAAATGTCCAAAAATTAAATTTCTAATCTAATTTGAAAAATATTAATAATGAGTTGCTTCTCTCCCTGTGATTTTCAGGATGCTGTACTGAGAAAAATGAGAACAATGTTAAGGTTGTAGTGTTAGTTTTTCAACTCCAAATAGTTTAATTTGCCTATTAACATCAATTTCTAAAATTAAAATAGGAATAATAAGCATTTTGAATCTGAGTAAAAGAGGGATGATCATTAAAAAAACAATTTACTGTTACTTACTCCCATCTGTTCTGAGGTCATTATTATTTTCCCCTACTTAGACTCATTCCAGTCCCACCTCGCTCCCTATGCCAAAGTACCCACTCTCCTCCTCCAATCCCTGTCCCTTTGCCCTTTTCCCTTGTACTCTCCCAACTGTGACCTCTGCCACCCCTCCTCTCTCATTCTTAATTCGATTCTCTCAGCTAGCTCCTTTTTCTCGGCCTTCAAACATACCTACTTCTCTGCATTTTGAAAAATAAATCTTCCTCAGTTTCTCCCACCTTTCCAACTGCTACCCTGTCTCCCTAACCCCTTTCACATCCTAGGTCCTCCTGTTGCTTGTACTTCCTTTCACTCCTCTGTTCCACAGAGGCTTCTCTCACTAAGTCAGTCTCCAATTAGCTTTTCTTGGCCAAGTTCAAATCTCTCTTCTTCAGTCTCATCCTCCTTGACCTCTCCAGGCTCACCCTGCTTGACCATTCTACCACCTTCAACACTTCTTCTTCGCCTTTCTGAACTCATGTACTTCTATTTGATTATCAGATACTTGATTTGGAGCGCTCCCTCCAGTATCTCCTCTGGAGGCACCACCTGCTCTTTACCCCCTCTTTACATCCAAATTCTGTCTTTGGCCTCCTCCTCCTCTTCCTCTGCACTTTATGCCTGGGTAACCTCATCCACTCGATTTGAGCTACTACCTGACTCTCTCTCTGCCAATGACTGATCCCCTTTTGTTCCCTTCTCGCACAAGTACCTGTGCTCTCCTGAGTGCTGGCCTCCAAGCCTGAAATGGTCTCACTGGTCTGGTAGGCCAAGCAATCTCCCTTACTATATATCTTCTCAAAACCCACTGCTTTTCACAATCCCGCAAACAACAATCTGCAAATTCCATTAAAACAATTATTAAAGGTAATTAACAAAACAAAAAAGACCACCCAGGAGCTACTACAATAGGTAATGTAGTACCCAAACAAACCCTTAACTTTATTCTGTGTATTTCTTCTTCCTTGCACCCCTCCTTTTCCCTTGCTTGTTGTTCTCTTTCCAGTGTCTTCTCATGTCAATTTAGCTGACTGAGGTGGACATCATGTCTTTATTTGCTATGTGAATTGCCATGCATGACTATAGCACTATACACAAATATTTAATAATAAAATAAGGAATAAACAACAGCAGCAGCAACTGGAAGCATCAGTATGGATAAAGGGTTTATGTAAGCATTATGCATTGCATACTATCTAAAATAAGCAAAATCCAAGGGAATGGAAAGACACTGATATATTGTTCCAGCCTGCGGGATTTGTACCAGCATCCTCTCTATTGATATAACATATATGGAAGCAACTGTTTCTATAGACAATTCCATTATAACTAGTTATGGATCTAATATGTAGGCTGGAACAGTGAAGTGTGAAAGCTAGAGGCTATGGAACACAGGTGGAGCGCCTTTCTACACTCCATTTTTGCCTCTACTCCAGGGGGGAGGGGGCAGCGGCAGGACTCATGGAACATATATGGACAACACATCTTGAAGAACCAATTACTGTAAGGTACAAGTAGCCATTTCTTCTTCTCCGAGAGCTTGTCCATAAACATTTCACTGTTGGTAACTCACAAGCAATGACTTAGATTACAGGAGGTGGATGCTAGGAGTCTACCTAACCAATGTGTCTGACAAAGTGGGTATTCACCCATGAAAGCTTATGCTCCAATACGTCTGTTAGTCTATAAGGTGCCACAGGACTCTTTGTCAATGATTGTAGGACAGTCCTACCAAAATTAGCATCAGATCTTGATGCTTCCACTATGGAGTAATGGTGGGTGAATGTGTGTATTGAGCCCAAAGTAGCTACCCTAGTATCTCCAAGTATGGGAACATTTATCAAAGAAGCAACAGAGGTTGTTTGTGCTCTGGTAGACTGAGATGTTAGACCCATCTATGAGAGTATGTTAGCTAATTCATCACATCGCTTGCTACAAGCAGAGATCCAGTTAGAACATCTGTATTGAAAGGGCTTGTCCTTTAATCCTGTCTGCATAAAATAGCAATAATCTTGGGGATACCCTGAATGGCTTAGTCCTATCTACATAGAAGGAGAACACTCTAAGAAATTCTGTAAAGTATGCCATTTCACCTCAACTTTATTTGAACGTGGATTTTTTTGGGGGGAAAACAGGTCAAGGGATGACCTGAATTAAGTGAAAGACAGAGACCACTTTCCATAAAAATGTAGGGTGCGGTCTTACTGGCACCCTGTCTTTATAGGGGGCCTTGCCATCAAGTGTTTGTATCTCCTCAACCCTTCGGGACAGTGTTACTGCCACAGAAAAGCTGTTTTAATAAAAAGTGGAAAAAGAGAGAACATATGGCCATTGGCTCAAAAGGTGGGCCCATTAGCCCCAATCAGTCCAATATTTAGATCCCGAGGAGGGAAGAGGTTCTCTGACTGGGGGATATACAAACCTAGCTACCGTAGGGTGTGAAAATGTAAAATATCACTGAAGAGGAGGGTGGAAAACTGAGATGGCTGCTAGGTGAACCCTCCGGAAACTCACTGACAGTCCAGAGTCCTTTAAAGAAAGATGGTAGTCCAGTATGTCTGGAATCTGGTCCAGGGATGGAGATAACTGATGCTGCACCCAGATTATGAATCTCTTCCATTTAGCAGCATAAGTATGCCTTGTAGAATCTTTTCTACTGCAGATTAGGATGCTTTGTACTTCAGGGTAATAGGATCTTTCCACTCAGGTCAGCTAGCCAGCACCCATGCCATAAAGTGCAGGGAATGTGGATCCAGATGGAGAATCTCATAGTGCCTGAGATATTACATCAGGCTGGAGAGGCAATTGTATTGGAGGTTGGATGGAGAGATTCTTTAGGTGTAAAGTACCGGAATTGTCTCAGATATCTGGCGAAGTGGGTTCTAGCCCACAAAAGCTGATCCCAAAATAAATCTGTAAGTCTCTAAGGGGCCACCAGGACTCCTCATTGTTTTTGCTGATACAGACTAACACAGATACCACTCTGAAACTTATAGAAATGAGGTTACCAAAGACCTAGAAGCTATACCTATGGCATCACAGGCTGCTTGCAGTGATATGCATAACAAGGTCACTTTCAGCAATGAGCAACTTAAATTATTCCCTACTGTCTTAAAAAAGCCTGCCTGCACATTTAGCCATGTAATCCCACTTCAGATAATTGTATTTTGCCAACCAGGCTTGGTAGGTAATGATTCTCATTTGCAGGCTTGATGTGGAGTAATTTTCCTCAGCCAAATAAATCTAATTTTTTGGGTTCCTTGTCTTTTCATGTTGCTTTGTGTTGCCTTCCATGTGATCTCTCTCATTCACCACAAGAACCACCCATGATTCCAGCCATTGTGTATAAAATTGCTCAATACCCTGGGAAGACACTAGGTGGCAATGATGATCTGAGCTCTTTGATGCTGATACCAAAGAGGCAGGTGTCTGCCAGAGCAATTTAGCTGATTCTAGAAGTCCATCTTTGATTGGCACTGCAAGAGATCCAAGTATGGACCAGTGTACGATGTCCAGAAGCTTCTGCAATTTTTCCTGTACTGCTTCAGCTGGAATCTCCAGTGTGTCAGCTATTCTCCATAACAAGTTCTGGAACATCTCATAGCCCTCTGGGGTTGAGGTAAATGACTCAGGGACTACTGTTTCATACCGGGATGATGAGAACATGTGAAACTGGGTTAGGACGGCCTCTGCTTGGGCTTCCTCACCGGAACCATGAATGTCTGTTCAGCTGGGAGTGGAGCAGACTGGGTTGGTGGAGGTGAAGAAGGGGATCTAATCCTGGATTGGGAGGCAGGCACTGGCCTTCTAGCCTGATGCTTTCCTCACAGAGTCCAATACAGACAAAGGTACTGTTAAGCACAAGACACAGGTAGCCAAGGGAGAGGATACCAGAGAATTCGATCCCTCTTTCAGCTTCTACGTTGAGGGTAATAGAACTCAACCCTTGACTCCCTCTCCGTGGTATGCTGCCTGAATATCTAGACTCTGGGGAACAAACTTGGCCAACCTCCCTACTGCCTGCAGAGCCTGAGGAGGAGAATATATAGTCCTCCTGGAGAGGAGGAGCTGTAGCAGCTGGTGTGCTAGGAGCACCTTTAGTCTGTGCTCTGGTTGGTACCACTAATGTACCTGGTACCAGTATCAGAGCAGCAGTCGGTGCTGGAGGAGGTAGTTCCATCACTGCTAATAGTGGAGAGTCCAGCACTGAAGAGACCAGTAGGTCTTTCAATGCTATATAGGACCTCAATATCAATTATGTTGGTATCAAAGACAGGTGAGTAGATGGTCATAGTGCCAGGGTTATTAGTATGAGGAGACATCAGGGCCTCAATGCTGAGAGGTCTGTACTGAGAGATTTAAGCATTACCAAGGGAGGCATAGTGAACAGTGCCGGACTGGGCGCCTTTTCTTCTAAAGCTCGAGAGGATTTATGGTTCCTTGAGGAAGAGGACAGAGATCTCTTTCCTTCGTGGGTCCAGTGCTCTTTCCTTCCTCTGTACCCTGAGATTTTACCAAACTAGAAAGATGGATCTTTAGCAGCAGCTCTTATTATTAATCATGTTTATTTTGAACAGTGTCTACCACAATCAGGTCTTGGTCTATGACGGAGGTTTCTAGGTGCTACAGTAATAAATAAATAAATAAAATATTGAAGTGTCTAATGGCCAACAAAGAATGGACCCCTCTTTCCGAGACACTGTACAAACCAGAGCAGTAAGTGGTCCTAGCCCCAAAGAGCTTACAGTCTAAATAGACAAGACAAACAGAGGATGTGAGAAGGAGTCGCGAACAATGGCAGAGTGAAAAGTGTGATGGCAGCTAACATTAAGCTAATTCCACAAGTTTTTAATTTTTTGTGGGGGGGTGTTAGGGTGTAGATTTACTTAGGAAGGGATTGGTTAAATGGAAAGAAAAGGGAATGGAGAGGAGACACTGAAGGGCAGGGCATGAGGGAGACAGGATAAGAGGGACAGATGAGGAGTGAAGCTGAGGTGAAAAAAATGGGAGGGAGGGAGAGGGGTGTGGGAGAGGGGTGTGTTGGAACAAACAGCCAATCAAACACAGGGCAGAGAAAGTCCAGTTAAAACTGTAGAAAATTCTCTGAATGTCCAGAGGTCCCTGCTTTGGCCATTTCTGCCCCAGCCAGCTGGAGACTCTGGCCAGCTAGGCCACATGGCAAGGGAAGAGGGGAGGCACCACCTGGGTCCTAGTATGTCCAGAGTAGGGGGAAGTCTCCCTTGCACATTCAGGGTTCAAGGAGATGCTGGGGTGAGAGATCGCCCATGAGGCCCCATTTTCTCCCACCCCCAGTGCAGCATTCCCTAGTTTGGCTGCTTCTGCTCCCACTTTGACTCCAGGAGTTAAGGTGGCAGCCAGAGCACTTTTAGATGATGAGTGTTAAGAAACTGCTGCTCCAGGTGTCTCGGGGTTTGGAAAGGGATGCACTGACCTCTCCAGGGAGAATATTTTCAGAGGAGACTCCCTAGCTCTTTGGGTTCTCATTGAAAATGCTTTATATGAAGTACATGATTCTGTTATGTGCACCTCACCCAAACACAGCAAGCATCTAGTGTGCACATCATTGGAAGGCACTACAGCCTCACGGGAAGAGGAATTTTTGAAGCCTGGAGATTTCTGCTCAGCCATTATGACTGATCTCAGTTCCAGAGCTAACTCACGGGAAAACAAAAAAGTGAATTTCCTTCTAAAAGGAAGAAAGGAATTACTATCAAAAATCTGTAACAATAACACTATTAACTAACTAACTACTAAGTACCTAACTATCCAGAACTATTTACCTGGCAAAGAAGAGGCCACATAATGAGCTAAGAAGCTTGGACACTGCAAGTTCCAACCCATACCCAGAGGAAGGGAGAAGGAAATGAAGGGTAGGGTCACCCTGCCCTTTTGGCCCTCAGAGGCACAGGAATATTCAGGGCGCAGGCATGGTCCCCAAAGAACATTGCTGGCCCAAAGTATCTAGACTTAATTGTACTGGATGCATGCTCACCAACAGTGAAATACATATGGACAAGAACTTGAAGCACAGACCATTCATCACTAGAAAGGCTGGATGAGCTGTCTCCTGGAATTCAAATCAATGTCACTCTAGCAGGTCACTAAGACAGCTACTGGCACAAGACCAAATTTACCCTTCAAATGCCAATAAACTGTGCATTGTTTAAGATATTGTTATGTATATTAAAATAGATTACAATGATTTTGCTTTTATACTGTGCCTCTATATAATGGAAAACATATACAGTAGCTAGCATAATAATATTGATCCTGCAAAACACAGAACTTACTGTATGATTTCCAGTGTGTTAAGTTTTCTATGGGTTTATCCCTATTTACCATCAATGACAACAGTACAGTTTCTATACGTTATTTATAACAAAAGCAAACCCCCCTGGGTAAGATTTGCAAATAGAAAATGTGCCACCATCTTTAGGAGCCAATAACTTTAAATGTTGTGAAGTGCTGTCTTACAACAAATGGTTTCATTCTGAGTATCACAGATTATAAATTATCACAGCTAACTACTATTAAGGTAAAACAGCAGACCTCAGTCAAGCCTGAAAGAAACAGATGTAGATCTGACTGAATTCAAAAGGATTTGCGCAGGCTTCCATTAGGACTGAGTTCGGCCATAGGGTTTAATGATCACTACATTTTAATCAAAGCAGCAGAACTCTTAGAATTGCTTCCAGAGGATTATTATCTCTTACCTGTATTTCGCTGTGGGGTCTCAAACACTGAAATTGTGTCATCACTCAGAAAATAAGAAATAATGAACTGCCGATCCTTGTCAATGGGATTATCAGTAATAAATTTTGCAAGAAAGCGCAGCAGGTTACTTTCGAGGCCTTTTCTATGAGGGCAGAAGAAGTGGCAAGAAATTCAGTACATAGTATGATGAAACTTTTCATCACTTGGAAATGCATTTTGTGAAATAAACTGTGTTATTCTTGGTCTGGACAGGAAATGGAATGAAATTCCCTATTTTTTCAAAAATAATTTTCAGCTGGGGTTAACAAAGCCAAGCAGGATCAGCCAGATAGAAAGGAATTATTTTTCAGGGCACAACTGGTTCTCTGATTACAGATTCTGATTGCATTTGTATTCAATCTCAATTGCAAATCAGGCTCAAAGTTTATTTCCAGAAATTTCATTGGGGGGAAAACACATTTTTTAGATGTATTAATTTCAAACCTAAATACAAATCAAAATACATGTCAGGACCCTCTCCAGGAAATCTGGCCAATAATAAATCGATTGATTTAGATGTCACTATTTAAAAATGTACCGTGGTTATATAAATTATTAAAATTTTAATAAAGTCTTCTAAAAGCATTCTCTTTTTCTGAAGGCGCTATATGTGGGTTAATGGACCTCAGCTCTGCAATGCAGCTTTGCTTTTTACTCAGGATTCATAAATCATAGCACAGTCTATATATGGAAATAAAAGGTGCTAATGTTTTCATATTGCTCTAGTACAACTGTGCGTGAAAACCAGCCAACAAAGAAAGGAACTGTCAGGAAATCTCAAGAGAAACAAACGGGGGTTATATGGTATTTGTGGATCTTCTGAAATTCTTTTTAGTTGTCTACACTTGGAGCCGGAGGTGTGATTGCCACCTCAAGTAGATATACTCAGACTAACTCTCATCCAGCTAGCGTGCTATAAACAGTAGTGGAGCAATGGTAACATTGGGAGCAGCAGTACATGCTAGCCACCCCAAGTATGTACCCACAGGGTCTGGTTGGGTCATAGTTGGGGCAGCTAGTTCCAACCACCTCTCACCACTGCATGTGCTAGCACAGCTACATTACTTTGTTTTAGTATGATAGCTCAATGAGAGCTAGTGCAAGTATGTCTACTCGAGATGGGAATCACATTCTAGCTCCAAGTGTAGACATACCCTCAGAGTCTGATCCAACGCCAAATGAAGTCAACGGAATCTTTGTATTTATTTTAATGGGAATCAGATTAGACCCTAACTTCATGGAAGATGGTATCTGCCTAGTTCACAGAAATGTCGACTGCAATGTTGCTAACCAAGTCCTAATACACCTGGACACTTAAGTCATGTAACCTTGGCATTTCACTTAACACCCCTCTCCCCTGCAACCAGGAATTTAAAAAACTGACTGGGATTATCTTTCACTAAAATACCTGTCTTTCTCCATGAATTTCTTGAAATCTTTCTGGGGAGGTTGAGGAAGAAGGCTCAAGCAGGAGCACAGAGAATCCTCTTCAGAACCAAATCCAGTATACGGTGGAAACTTCTTTTCTATTTTTGGAGGAGGTGGAGCCTTGAATGGAATTGGGGTAAAATCCTCTATAAGAAAATAAGACAGCAAGATTTTTTTCAGATCATGCTATTTTATTTAAGATACTGCATTTTCAGTATAGATGTCTATTAATGTATTCGTGTAACAGAGCAGAACCTCTCCCTTTATATCAGGGGTCTCGAACATGTGGCCTGCCATGGGCGCCGACTCCACGGGCAGCCAAGCTCCCCTCCCCATCCCCCACCTCCCAAGCACGCTCCTCTGCCTACCTCCCAGAACTTCCCACCGCCAAACAGCTGTTTGGCAGCACTTAGGACTTTCCAGGAGGGAGAAGGGAGGAGCGGGGATGTGGCAGGGGAGGAGGCAGAGAAGAGGTGGGGCTGGGGTGAGGATTTGGGGAAGGGGTTGGAATAGGGGCAGGGAAGGGGTGGGAAGAGGCGAGGCAGGGGCGGGACCTCATGGACTAGACAAGCAGTCTGGGGTATGAAGTTCAGCATGTATGATTCTTTGCTGTGAGTAGTTGGGAGAAATGTTTGTTAAAAGTGGCAACGTATTTTGTATGAATAGTTACTTTTAAAAGTTCCTGCCATTACAGCTATGTTGATAGTCTGTTAGTGTAGATCATCATCAGTATTACTGACCACATAAGGAATAGTTACAGGTGTTTATATTTTATTAAAACCCCTCTTCGCATTACAGTTTTTAAAAAGTTAATACATTGACTTTTAATAGCATACTATATGTGATAGACCCAGGCCAGTTGGGAACAGAGCAGAGTAGTAGAAGGGAGATATACTGGCCACTGGATAAGCAGTTTTCTGTTCCCTGAGTGACCAGAGCAGGGGCTGCTCCAGGCTAATGAGAACACCTGACTCCAATTAACCTGCTTAACAGCCTCACCTGACTCTAATTAAGGCCCCTCTGATGCTATAAAAGGGCTCACTCCAATCAGGCCAAAGGGAGCCAGGGGAGAGGAAGTGTGTGTGAGGAATTGGGAGCAAGAGGTGTGCAAGAAGCTGAGAGTGAGTAGGCATACTGCTGGAGGATGGAGAAGTACAAGTGTTATCAGACATCAGGAGGAAGGTCCGGTGGTGAGGACAAAGAAGGTGTTGGGAGGAGGCCATGGGGAAGTAGCCCGGGGAGTTGTAGCTGACGTGCAGCTGTCCCAGGAGGCACTCTAGACAGCTGCAGTCCACAGGGCCCTGGGCTGGAACCTGGAGTAGAGGGCGGGCCCAGGTTCCCCCCAAACCTCCCAACTCCTGATCGCACACAAGAGGAATTGACCTGGACTGTGGCCTCTACCAGAGAGGAAGGTCTCTGGGCTGTTTCCCGACCCACAGGGTGAATCTGTGAGGCAAGCAAATCCTCCAATAAGCACAGGACCCACCAAGCTAGAGGAGGAACTTTGTCACATATATTACTCTTCATTCTTTTCAGTTTTGACTATACTTTTGAATCGTTGTATGAAAAGGTTTCAGTAATGCAGCCCTCGGGAAAATGTACTAGTACTCATGTGGCCCTAGTGGTAATTTCAATTTGAGATCCCTGCTTTAAATCATGCTTACTTCACTATTTATAGGGTGAAATGCAGGCCTTATTGAAATCAATGGCAAAACTGCTATCGTAATTTCAATGGGGACAGGATTTTGCCCATGCCCTATAATGTTTAGAAGAAATCAGTCAATACTAAGGGAAATATTATTCCTAAACAGAACAACCAAATTTAAAAAAACACTTTTCAACTCTTATCCCTTGGGATCATTCCACAATTTAAATTCCTTGCTTGTGATATTTTTCTCTGCTTTTTGTCAATTTCTTTGTTTGTATTGGAAGAACTCAAATGTTTATGTCAGTCTTGGCAAGTTGCCAATAAATTCAGTCCTATCCAAATACATCCACATTTTCTGAAGCTTTACTTTTATAGTCTTTCCCCTACCCTGCTCTTAAATATTGCCTTAGCTCCAGACTCACTCATCAGCACTATTCCACAACTGTGATCCTTTCTCCATATGAACATGACCAATAACCAATCTGTCCTCTCTTCACATACGCTTGTCAACTCAACAAGCTGTTATAAGGTCCACCCTGATCCCTATATCTAGCGAAAATCCTGCTGCCCCAGTGTCAGCTGCTGTTCTCGCGTGCCATAGTTGCTCTCCTGAACCTGTTTTTCCTGGTATTACAACTTACAACAGCTATTGAGGCTTACAGACAACATAAGAACCTAGATAAATACAGTCTTGATGATTATATTCCCTGTAAATAAAGTTTATTAACGTGGAAGCAACACTGATAGATGTTGGAAAATAAAAGTACAACGCACTAGGCAAATCACCAGCCAGAAGGATGTCACAGCATCCACAGTCCATGAAAGAACTGAGGGCCTCAGAAAGGCAGTGTACAAGAATGGCCACAAACAAAAATGAGGTTTTTTTTCTTCCCAAGCCTTGTCTCTTCTACCTGGAGTGGGAGAGATTTAATTCACCAATTCCCTTTTCATCATCAAAACAAAAGTATCCAGTGAAAATGGTGAAATGTACACATAGTTCTACAGGAAGAAAAACTGATTGAATGAGTAATACATTTTTTATCTGAAACATCCCCAACATTATTGTACTATAGGTTTGGTTTCAGGACATGTAGAGGAAAAGGGTGAAATGTGGGCTAATTCAAACTTTTCCTGAAGTGCTTTTTCAGTCTACATGCCTATTTAAAATATGAGTTCTCAAACTATGTCGGCACCCCAAAGTGGGTCACGACTCCATTTTAATGGGGTTGCCAGGGCTGGCGTTAGATTTTCTGGGTCCAAAGCCAGAGGGCTTCAGCCCTGAGTGGTGGGGCTCATGATTGGGTTTCAGCCCTGGGCGATGGAGATCAGGTTACAGGCCCCCTGCCTGGGGCAGTGGGACTCAGGCTTTGGGGGGCTCAGGTGGGCTCAGGCTTCGGTCCCCTTTCCTGGGCTCATATAGTAATTTTTGTTGTCAGAATGGGGTCGCAGCACAACGGAGTTTGAGAACTGGTGATTTAGAACATGCTAATAAACGAAGATCACAGCAACCTACTCTTTTAAATTCAGATTTATCTAAACACAAGTTTGTTGTTGAAAAGTACGGCAAGAATTCAGATGTCAGAATTTCTCCTAAGTAAAGTCCTAAACACAAGAAGCACCTTCTCCATCCTTCCTTGAGCAGTTACTTCTATTGCAACATATCCTGTCGAGAATAAGTTCTTCATGGAAAAGCTCATGCCTCCTCTTGAACCAGTCAAGAGGAGTTTCTATAAAAACAAAGCAGCCAATGTATTTCCCTCAGAAGTTACACATGCCCTTTCCATGATATACCGCAACTAGTCTGGGAGGGCTCAAATCCTAAATCAATACATAAAAAGAAGTCTCCTGCTAGGACATTTTCAAATTTTATACCGAAAACCATCACTGTAACAGAGTAGCATCATATAAGTAAACACATGACAAAATAAACATTATTTCTGGCAATACTGACTCTCTAGACAATTTCAGTGTAGTGTGTGAGGAGTTACAAGTGCGACTCTAGTTAAAAAACAAACTGTGTATATAAGTCTCTGCATATTGAGAAGGGGGGAAACCCCCTACATGAGTTTGTATGTTGAATTACAAGGTGATCACATGTATTCTCTATTTGAAAAAAAAAGATCAGATTTATAATACTGATTATTCTCACCTACGGTAGCTTTAATTTGTGGGACTTACATAACAAATGGAACACTGATTAAGATCTTTCTTGCACTCCAACAGTGCCACCTAGTGTATGTCTAGTAGACAAGACAACGATAATTGCTCAATTTAGTTTTACTCTCTTGGTACTCAGCACTTGCACATTTGTTTTAATGTGTCAGTCATACCTATAATCAACCATGCTTAATGTAGCACTAATAAGTCATGATCTCAACAAAATACCACAGCTTTCAATTGCTGTAGTATGGAGGTGTCCATTTTTTGTCTTCCCAGGTCCCATTACATAAAGCCAGTCTAGATTGGGCTCTGTGTAATTATGTAATATTCATGTGTGGTCTTTAACTTTGACCCTCAGAACCAATTCCTAACAATTTAATGATGTGTTATCCCCGAACTCATATTTTATCTTTATTAAAGTCCTGAAAGTCTGTAACAAAACAGTTAAGCAGAAATATTTTTGAACATTTGTAAATATGTCTCTTGCTGTAACAATCTGCAGAGTAACACAATGTTCTTATATGTTCTTCCCAAAAAACATCTTGCAAATCATTAGGGAACAATGCAGAAATTAAAGTCCATTTATTCAAGTCTGAATACTAGTGATAGCATAACAGTATTTTCGGGAGCCTTCTCAATCTATAGCTAACTTTGCACACACAGCAGTTGATCTCCCAATGATCTGCTGCACAACATCTATCCATCTCCTCGCTGGTTGCCCCCTACTATGATGACCTTCTAACATTCCTTCCAACATTTTAATGTGAATTTGCTGTAGTATTGAAAGCCTTTGGTAATGAAATCCTATTCATGGACAGAACAGGTACACCATAGGCACTGGCAGTTTTCTCCACAATGCTGCATCAATGCACCTCAATCCTGAAACTGAAGGATCATCTCTATGGGTATGTCTTCACTCCACAGTTAACCCGGATGACTGGCATCTGGGTCTGAACACCTGGGTTAGGTGCCCAAGTGTGAGTGCCCCCACTGCAAAGTCCTATCCTCTTTAATGTGTCCTCACCGTTTCTGCCTTTGGACATGCATGTCTAGGGGGGATGGGAGGGAGATATATCCCATATTCCTTTGCTGTAGGATTCATTCCCAGCCAGTTGAGGGAAGAACTTGTCTGTCTGGAGGGACTGTGGGAAGGGCATCGGAGGACTACCAGAACATTAGTGATTTTGTCTATATCTTCATTGCAAAGTGGGTGGGTTCTAGCCTAAGTGAAAGTGGGCTCTAACCCAGTCCTCCAGCTGAGCAATGTAACCTAGCCTGGGCTTAAAGCACCCTCAGACCTGAGTCAGAGGATTTTCTATCTAGATATTAGGGAACTCGGGCAAAAACCCAGGTAAGAGCCTGAGTTATCCGTGTAGTGAAGATATACTCTATGCATGAGACAGCAGTTCAGTCTCCAAAGCAATTCAAAGAGTCTTACTGTGGGGCTGGTTTTTATGATCAGAACACCTGCCCACTGACACTATCAAATTCATTTCACGTAACACACCAGTCACTACATTCTAACCACTTTCAATCACGAAACAAGATCTGAACAAGATCTGAACCAGCAACATAAAGGCAAAAAACTATATAGCCCATTATTAATCCCCAGAGCCATCCAGTCCCCCTTAAGAATAAAAAAAACTTGAATATTAGTCTTCTCAGTAGCAAAAATGGTGATAAGGACCAGTTCGGTGGCATAGCAAAAGCATTACGCTAGCAAGAAATCAGCTTTCAAATTTGAGATTTCATCTTTTGCTTCCAATTTCAATGGAGTTTTAAAAGTACTTGAAACTCCCTTGGACTGAAAACAGATGACTAACCTTGGACATAATGCTCAGTTCATGCATTTGCCAACAACCAACAGGTATAGAAGAGGCCTCCCCTAGTTTCCAACTTTATTTTAGTGAAATGGGATCCTGCTTCACAGTTCACCTACCAAGTAAAACAAGGAGGCAACGCCTCCTTTTCTCCTGCCTTTCAAAAGAAATATTACAAGAGCATCTATTTGTCACATGGTTGGCAGTGCAGCCAAAAATGTGACACTATGTATTTTGGCTCACAAGAAATCCCTCTTCCCCCTCCACATAATATTTAATTAATAAATAATAGAAAAGTATTTAAGAAAGGATGCCTCTTACTCTACTTCTGTGCTGTGATGAGACAGTAAGTAAAAAGCATAAATATAGTTCTCCTCAGAGACATATTCATGAGTAAATTTCCCATTTCATTTGGGCATGCATTGTTTATAATCTATATGTGGCTATTGCTTGCATTCAGATCATCCTTCTCTTTCAATGCAGCTGCATTAGCAAAATGTAGGCAGAATATATCCTACATTAAGGTGTCTTTCCCTTGCATTCAGATCAGTGCTGCATTCATCCATAATAACGTCAGGCTTTCTGCTGAAGGGCATGAGCTATCGTTTACAAAGCCGCTGTCCTTTGAAAAATTTCCCTTTGTGTTCACAAATATTATGCCAAGAAAAACAGGCAGAAACATTGGAAACATATTGATTATCATAACCACTGCACATCAAGAGAAATCTCCTGGTCCTCCTAAAAGGCAATTCTATCAGCATACAACTCCTGCTGAAGCCATATAGTCAAATAAATGCTTGTACAAAGAACAGTAGGGGGTAAGATGAGTAACTCAAAATCACAACAGCAACAGTGAGCTCAGTCCTGCAAGGTGCTGAGCACTCTGGTCCCAATTTAACAAAGCACTTAAGCAAGTGTTTAACCTTTGCCAAGGGCACAGTCCTACTGAAGACAAGTTAAAACTAAGCACCTGCTTGAGGGCTTTGCTGGATCAGGGACAGAGTGCTGAGCACACTGCATGACCAAGCCCACAGAGATTACACGGTATGTCTGCCCACTCCAAATAAAGTGTGCACAAGCTCCACGGAGGACAAACGTAACCTCTTCCTGGGGTTTGAATTTATAGGCAACTCACAAACAACAAAACATAAACCCCAACCTTGAGCTTTCTCCCCCAACCCTACCTGTTCCAAGAGTTACCCACAGGGCCTCCTTGTCTCTGCCTTTAGTCCCCTCTGACTAAAAGGTCACGCCTTTTTCTATCCTGACAAGGTATCCAGGGGGTTAACACGTGTCACAGAAAATCAGCAGAACTTAGCAGCTTTATGCAAGGTTCTAACCCCTGCTAACAAGGTGGGTCACATCGAGATGCCTGCATTTCTACATAGAATCATAAATCCTACCACCCTATTACACACTATTTATTTTTCCGATGTGTGTGTGGGAAACAGTGTGCCATTCTGCCCTCTCATAAACTTGCCCAACTAGCTGAAGTTAATATCCATAAACTAGTACCAGCAGTTAACCAGCCACTATTACACTAGAGAAACAACCTTTGCAGATGTAATATTTAGCTGTATTACTGGGTGGGCAGATAATGGTTGTGTGTGTTCCACTTACCACACCACCCCAATTACGGAAGTCCCATTCACCATTCCAGTAATCACAGTATGGACATTCTTAATTTTAACAACACGTTCTGATAGGATCTTGTTTAAAGCCTGGCATATTTGCACCAGTATTGTTCCAACTGTTTTCTTCTAATGCCAACAAGTGAGACAAGAAGCAGTATTCAATATGTGTAGTTAGCTTCAATAAAAGCTTCCACTGTAATATTGGGCCAAGCTCCAGAGAAATAAAAAGGTGGCCTTCCTCCTTCTGATGTTTTTCAGCCATTCCCTGCTGTCGTTCTACAGCACTACAGTACCTCATTCCACCAAGGAGTTCATTGGACTTCGGTCCAAACTCTGTGTTCCATCTGGTCATGAATCAGGGTCACAAACAGATCTACCCAGATATCTTGTTTCACATGTCAGAAAAGAGTTGTAGCAGTACTTTTCTCACCACTGTTGAGCAGTCCATATACTCAGTATCTATTCACTGGATAACTAAATCGATGGTAGGATAAACTGCTCTTCCAAGGAAACATCCATACTAAAAACAGCTCTGATTCTGACTGGGGAATTCTGGGATCACTAAATTAAATCTCATACTCCCAGAATGTTTTCCCATCTTGGAGACAAATGCTGATTGTTTTCCAAAATTCAGTGCTCCAGTTTGTAATTCTTGAGGCACTATGGGATAGCTGCTGTGATGTTCCAAACAGCACAGGTTCTGTATAGTAGAGAGCATTAAGTGTAGATTTGCCAGCATTTGTTGTGAGGATGCACTGAATCATCTCAAGTGACAAACACCTAAACTCAGCAACAGTTTTCAGAAAATAGATCTGACATCTTTACAAAATGCAGTGTGATGGGAAGAATATGAATCATAGACTTTAAGGTCAGAAGAGACCATTATGATTATCTAATCCGACCTCCTGCACAATGCAGGCCACAGAATCTCACCCACTCACTCCTGTAACAAACCCCTATCCTATATCTGAGCCACTGAAGTCCTCAAATCATGGTTTAAAGACTTCAAGGTGCAGAGAATCCTCCAGCAAGTGACCCGTGCCCCATGCTACAGAGGAAGGTGAAAAATCCCCAGGGCCTCTGCCAGTCTGCCCTGGGGGAAAATTCCTTCCCAAGCCCAAATATGGTGATCAGCTAAACCCTGAGCACGTGGGCAAGACTCACCAGCCAGACACCCAGGAAAGGATTCTTTGTAGTAACTCAGATCCCATCCCATCTAACATCCCATCACAAGCCATTGGGCATATTTACCGCTAATAGTCAAAGATCAACTAATTGCCCAAATTAGGCTATCCCATCATACCATCCTTTCCATAAACTTATCAAGCTTAGTCTTGAAGCCAGTGTACCCAAATGTTCAGATGTACATTCTTGTACATACTTTGACTGAAGGTAGGGATATGTAGGATCATTTTATTGTCCTGGTTTTGAAATAAAAACAGTCAAGGGCACAACATGCAAATCTGTGTTGGTCTTAAATAGATCATGATAGATGACCCATGTTCAAGAAAGATGAATTCAAACTGGCACAGGTGTAGAAAAGGATTACTAGGATGATGAGGGGAATGGAGACCCTACCTTACAAGAGGAGGCTAAAAGAGCTTGGCTTGTTTAGCAACACAAAGGCTGGGAGGGGATATGACTGCTCTCTCTAAATTACAGGGAGCGTGAAGAGATATTTAAGCTATGGGACAATGTCAGCACAAGAATAAATGGGTATAAATTGACCATGGTGGGGAAATTTGAAGAAGGTTTCTAACCATCAGAGGGTGAAGATCTGGAACAGCCTCCCAACAGGAGCTATGGGGGTAAACAACCTAATTAGCTTTTAGATAATGTATGAAGTAGGATTGTATGACAGGGTTGCCTGCACTGAGAGAGGACTGGGCTAGGCACCTCTAGACATCTCTTACAGTTCATGCCTTATGTTCCTAAAATCTCACACTTCAGGGGCTTCTGGTGGGTCTCACTCATGTGCTCAGGGTCTAACTGACCACCATATCCAAGAATGGGAAGTAATATTCCCACAAGTCAAATGGGCACAGACATTGGGCATTTTTTGCCTTCTGCAGCATGGATCACAGGTCACTTGCTAGGAACATCTGGGTATATCTTACTAAATCAATTCCCTGCCACTGCATCGGTACACCTCAGTCCTGTTCACTGACTTTGGCACACAATATTTCAGTTTCCTGAAGAATGTAACACTTTGGTCTAATTCTGCTTGTTGGGCTTGGTCTGGATGTGGCTGGATGGTGTTTAGTGGTCTGTGATGTGCAGGAGGTCAGACGGGTGGTCCTTTCTGGCCTTGACTCTATAACAACTCCACTGGGACCCCTGCAAAACTACTATTTTGCTGTTAGCTACGTAAAGCAGATTATATTGCTCCAAGTTTCTAATTCAAAAAAATAAAAGGGTTTCTATTAATAGAGACTAACCTTTTAAAAATTCAAAGTTTAAAAGCAAGCACAGAAAAGGATAAATATAAACTACTTACTGATTCCATACTTTGTCATATAATATTCTTTAGTAAATTCATCACAGTCACAGAGTTTTACCCTCCTTCCCCAAACATTGATCACTGCTCCTATTGTCAGGTCAGAGTCTTTGTAAAATTCCTGATGCACAGTTCCTGTCTAATAAAAGAAAAAAAGATTTAAGAAGCACCTCTATGGAACTTTCTTTAAAAAAAAAAACTGTTGAAATTTTACATAAATATTTGATCTTTAACCAAAAAACCTCCATATTTCACATTTTAGATGTTTTTACTCCCACTCCAAGCTAAAGTTTTTTCTAAACATTTTCACAAACACTGCATATTAAATGTCAACACTGCTCATTTAAGCAGTTCTACAGTGACACTACCATTCTTACAAATGACCTCCTTTGTTTTAGATAAGCAGGATGTTAGAAATGATAAAACAACTGTAATTACTTTAGATTGCCTGAGGTATTCAAAAATATCTGACCTTACGATTGTCCAGAATGTAACGGCCTTTGTTTCCTACTAAGCCTCCAAACACATTGAGAACTGTGCGATCTGTGATTGCACCAGGCTGATACAGCCCTGCTGGAGCATACTGCATGGAAAGAGAACAGATGCTTAAGAACTGCATCTAATAAAGCAAAAAACAGAGACTTCAGTTACCAAACAAAACCAGTGGTTGTATGAGACAATTTTTATATGACTGGTTTTGTGTGAACATTTTTAGTGACTATATTGAGGTGTGTTTATGTTACTGACCTCCAAAGCCACTCTGCTGTTCAAACTAAACATTCAGAGTCCTATTGTGCACCCAAGGGCACAGTCTCTTTCTCTGAAGCAACTGGAAAGCAAAGGTTAGCACAACTAAAGTATTGCATATCTTATTATTACTGGTAGTTATTATATTATTGTAGCATGTAAAAGCTGCAAACAGGATTGGGGCCCCATTGTGTTGGGTGCTGCACAAATATAGAGAAGAGCTAATCAGCCTATTCTATTGTGATGAATGTTCCTATAGTAGGTTTTTAATTTATACTAGTAATTTATTCTAGTTATAACCAAAAAGAATCAACTAGATGTGCATATAACTAAAACAGATCTCATTATCTTTAATGTAACCCCAGTCCTTCCTGTATACCATCCCCATTTTGGGTAATCCTTTGCTTCCCTTTCTCTAACTTCCATGGGCTTCAGAGAGAAGTAGACCCTTGAATCCCAATCCTTCAATGAGCAGTGCATGGGTACAGGGTCTGCTAAGTCAGAGCTTATTGCAAGATCAGGGTCCCAGACTGTTGGCTCTTCAAGGCAGGGATCTGTTTGTTTTTTAAACTTGGCCTGTAAACACCCGTGGCTTATAGAATTAAATATTATAACAAATATTAAAAGCAAAGGAGGGGGGGAAATAATTCATCACTGCATTACTCCAGACCTATAATGGTGCAAGTCCATCACCAGTATAAAAACGGAATGACACAAAAACATTGTATTCAAACTCTAAAATGGTAAGTAAGTTATGGAGGACAATACTAATTAGTAGACCCTCTCTAAGGGCCTGATCTAATATCTATTGAAGTCAGTAGAATGACTCCCATTGACTTCAACTGGCTTTAGATTAGGCACTACTCTAAGAATTCAAGTGAAAGCAATGATACTGTAGCTGCTAGCAACAATTTACATTGCTGAATCTTGAAACTGGACTTTTTTTAAGGAGTTAGGAAAAAATCATGGCCTAATTCTGAATGCATATCAGTTTTATGATGGTGTAACTCCACTGATTTCAATAGATTTACACTGATTTCCTCTGGAGTGCTGGAGTAATAAACTATTAAACTTCTCCATTGGTATAAAATTATAAGTAAAAGGAAATTGTAGAATACAAACCTATTAGTTTGCCCATCTGAATTTTCTCTCTTCTTGATTAAGTACAGCATGCCCAAGCCTATTATTTTTTATAATTTTTGTACCTATTGTGTGATCAAATACGTAGGCAAGAAAAAAATCCTATAATTGTGGTTATTCTCAGTCATTTTGATAATATACTGTAATTATCATTATACTCCTAATACAGGAACTTCAAAATAATGCATTTAAGCTGTTAGTTGGCAAAAGAACTTAAAATATGCTGTATTTTTTATTCTTCACCTTTGGTAGCTTCTTCCTACTGAGGAAAAGTGGAAGAGCATCCCGGCCTGAGTTTACTGGTATCACTTCTTTTATTTCAATAGTATCGTCAGCCAAAAAATAGTGCAGAATAAGTTCTCGTGGGTCCCCAAACGTGGATTCTGTATCATCCCATATACAGTAAAAACGTAAAACGTGTCCATCGTACTCCAGAAACTGTCTCAGAGTGTCACAGCGCTCATAAGGGCGCAAGGGCTTCATACTATCTGCAATCTGAAGATCAAGGAGAAATGAAAGACAGCTTTTTTAAAATTACATGTTCTCAAGTGCAGGAAAAAAAACACACGGTAAAGACATGTTCTCAGACTAGTTTACGGGTTTCAAATTATGTAATTTAGCTACAGTAAATCAAACACAACATAGTATTTGAAAAAAGAGGATACTCGGTATATTTTTGAAAAGATCAATTATTTTTAGACTTTTAAATCCTTGTTTCTCCTGCTATAAACAGTCCTTCTGATCAGAAAATTGTCACGTTTTTAATGATAAGATATTAATAACCTGTACCACACAAGTTTCAACAAATTATGTCTGGTACCTATATGGCTACATTTCATGATAAACATCACCCTCTTTGATTGCTTTGAAGATATTTTATATCAGTAATTAACTATTGTGGAAGAAAGGTTAAACTAAAAAATTTTTAGTTTAACAGATAATGATTTGGTTATATGAAACCTTGAGCTACAAAGTGATCTATGTGGTTTACACTTATTGAACGGTGTATATTCTCTTCTTGGCATGCACTCATTTATATAAATAGGAATTACACATATGCTTCAAAATGAAAGTATATCCCGTTTAGTACAAGATCTGAAAAGCAGCAGTTTCCAGTCATAGGAAGTTCCAGGATGGAGAAGTGTTGCATTGAATCTTACTCTGGGTTAAAGTTTTAGGCCTCAATTTAGGACAGCCTTTATATATGTTTAACTTTAAACACATGCTTAATGCTGTCCTGAATACAGATGCTTTCCTTAATTGAGAACTTGCACTGTCCAAAGAGGATGAAAGATGGCAGAATTGTCATTTTAACTGGCAAAAAATATGTAAAATTGTTGCTGAAAAAAAAACATAGGATTCAGTCAAAGAGATGAAGTAAACCAAGGTGTCTGAAATAAAAAAACTGTTGATTTGGAGTTTTCAAGGCTTCTGGGGAGCTTACATAATTGTTTTAGAAACAGACTAAACTTGATGAATCGAGACAAATTTTTGATGGTTTATATGTGAATGCATCCTTTGACCTATACAGCATTTAGATGGGACAACTTTTGGATATTTTCTTCTCCTTAAGGGGAACTTGAAAACTTTCTAGAACGTGATCCGAAGCTTTGCACATCCATGTCACAACCAACCAGCACCAGCATTTCCATCATCGCCACCACTACCCCCCAACTTTGGAATGCAGGGATTTACCACCACACAATTTGGCATTCTTTTCCCTAGACCTCCAAGGTGCCATGATCAGACTAAACAAGAAGAGGGAACTAGGCAACATTACTTTTTCCATGGCTATGTCTGAGCAACTGTAGAGTTGTGAATCTAACGTTCCTACTGCACCTTGTTTGTGTAGCATTTTCCACTCCCACCTTATTCCTCCTGCTTCTCTCATATCTTTCTCTTTTTGCCATCTGCTTATTTAGACCCTGGTCTATCTAGCCAAGAGAGGCTTCACCTTGTTCAAAGTGGTCCTGAGCAGCCCAATCATAGTAAAATAAAAGATTTGTCTTCCACTGACTAGTTACAGAAAAATAAGAGCCACAGAACCAGCTGGAATTTGCACTACAGCTGTGTGTATGATTTTATTAAGTAGAAGGGGTAGGGATTAATGAGGACATAGAAAAGTGCCCAAATGAATGAGTCTACAGTCACACATGTGCTTGGACCATAGAATCATAGAGTTAGAAGGGACTGCAAGGGTCATCTAGTCTAACCCCCTGCCAAGATACAGGATTTGTTGTGTCTAAAACATCCAAGACAGATGGCTATCCCTATCCAGCCTCCTTTTGAAAACTTCCAGTGAAGGAGCTTCCACAACCTCCCTAGGCGTCTGTTCCATTGCCCTATTGTTCTTACAGTTAGGAAATTTTTCCTGAGATTTAATCTAAATCTGCTATGCTGTAGTTTGAACCCACTGTCTCTTGTCCTGCCCTCTGTGGCAAGAGAGAACAACTCTTCTCCATCTTTTTTTTTTTGTTTGGCAACCTTTCAAGTACTTGAAGACCACTATCATGTCCCCTTCTGAATCTCCTCTTTTCCAAACTAAACATATCCAGTTCCTTTAGCCTTTGCTCACATGGCTTGTGTTCCAACTCTTTGATCATCTTTGTTGCTAGCATCTGGATCCTTTACAGTTTCTCTACATCCTTTATATACACTGGTGACCAAAATTGGACACAGCATTTCAGCTGAGACCTAACCACTGCAGAGTAGAGTGGTACTATCACCTCCCATGACTTGCATGCTATGCCTCTGTTAATGCAATCTAAAATTGCATTTGCTTTTTTTGAAACAGTATCGCATTGCTGACTCATTTTGAGGTTGTAATGCACCACAACTCCCAGATCCTTCTCAGCAGTGCTGCTGCAAAGCCAGTTATCCCACATTCTGTATTCGTGCATTTGATTTTTCTTCCCTAAATGTAGCACCTTACGTTTGTCTTTGTTGAATTTCATTTTGTCGTCTATAGCCCTGTTCTCCAATTTATCAACATCCCTCTGAATTTTAGCTCTATCTTCCAAAGTATTGGTAACCCCCCATGAGCCCAATTAAATCTACCTTTAAAAATGTTAGGGAGACAAGGTGAGTGAGGTAATATCTTTTATTGGACCAACTTCCATTGGTGAGAGAGACAAGCTTTAAAGCTTACACAGAGCCCTTCTTCAGATCTGGGAAATGTACTCTAGTGTCACAGTTAAATATAAAGTAGAACAGATTGTTTAGAACAAGTAGTTAACACATATTTCAAGGGACTATTAAAGGTGAAGTGAGAGGGGGAGGAGGAAGCTGAGGGGGTGGGTTGTTAATGGGTTACAGATTGTTGTAATAAGTCATAAATCCAATGTTTCTATGCAGTCCATGTTTCTTAGTGTCTACCAGAGTTCTGAATGTAAGCTCCCAGGCTTGTCTTTTGAAAGTGTTGTGCAGGTTTCCTTTGAAGATGAGGGCTAATAGGTTTATTAGTATTCATTCAGCCTACGCAATATCAAAAGTAGGATGTTGTGATTGGGTATACAACCCCACACTGGACAACAAAGGGTGAAAGACATGCTCTGGGCCCAGGCAGCTCTGCCCGCTATACTTGCAAACCATGCACAGGCTGAAGGAGGAGCTTAACAGCAGCTCACTAGTGGGCATACCTGCGAAGAGGACAGACTGTTAACACTCAGCCCCTGAGGAAAGGGCTGACTGAAGGCAGGAGTTTCCCCGACAACCACTGCCTGAAGCCTTCTCTGAGGGAAGTGAGGGACAGACTCTGATATACTCTGAGACGGAGTCAATCCCCTCTGACTCTTATTAATTCCGTTTATTTGCATTAATTCCCTTCATTTTTTGCTCATGGACTACCCCAGAAGTGAAGAGACTGTGAAGTGACCTGGCTGGAGGACCAAGTCACAGGAAGGAGCAGATCACCACAGAGGAGGAACCATCGCCAGGAGATGCCCAGCGGGGAGAGAGCTACTATGCCATGCCTCACCACAAGGAGACACCATCAGTGAGTCAACCCCTTCACAACTGGTGAAGAATGCAGGACTCCTTCCCACCCCTGGAGAGGGTGAAGACTGATTGACCTAGATGGTCAAACACCCTACACCTCTACAGGTCTGAGTTGGTAGGTCAGACAACATGGATCTCAAGCATCTTCTCAAGTGGAATGATAGAGAATCAGCAGCAGCTGCAACTCCTGCAGCAAGTGGCAGCCCAACAGCAACAGCTGGCCTGGCCCCTAGAGGCACAACAGCAGGAAAAACAGCAAAGGCTGGTCCAACAGTTAAGGGCCTGATGCAGCCCAGGCTCTCCCAGGGGTTTCCCCTCCAGGGCCCAAAGGCCTCACCTGTCAGTGAAACTCACTAAGATGAGACCTGAGGATGGACCCAGAGGCTTTCCTGGTAATGTCTGAGTGAGTAGCAACAGCAGCCCAGTAGCCACCTGACCAGTGAGCCACCCGGTTGGCACCTGACCTGACAGGACCAACAGAGGCTACATACTGGGGGCTGGACACAGTGTGTGCCCACGACTGCATGCAAGTGAAAGCAGTTGTACTCGACTACCCTGCAGTCATGGAGGAGACCTTCTGACAGAGGTTCCATGGGGAGAAATTCCCCCAGGGAGCCTGACCCTGCATGGTTGCCCAGAAATTGAGACTTATGCTGAAGGTGTTTAAAGCCAGAGATTTGGACAGCAGTTCAGTTGGCTGAGCTCATCATGGGTGGAGCAGTTTGCCCACATGCTTCCAGCTTGAGGTAGACACAAGGTACTCAAACACCAGCCAGAGTCCCTAGCCGATGTTGTCTGGCTGATGGAAGATGATCTTGCTGCTGAAGTGGCTCACACAAGAACCTGCCTGATGCCAAGGGAGCCCCTCGACTCACCAAGGGTATTGGCGATCAGGCAGTATGGTCTCAGAAGCACCAGCCTCTAAGGGGCCCCAGGCTGTCCCTGTTGGGAAACCCCAGCATCTCAGGCCCCAGCCCCAACAAAGGTCGGTGGGAGCCACATGGACTCCTCTGCAGGAAAGCCTGGAGAAGGGAGCAGAAAAGCCACATAAGGAAATGCTACCTCAAACATTAGGCTTAGGGCCAGTGCCCACTCAGCCAGCAGTGGAAGTTTGCTTTTCATGTGGGCACCCAGGTCATCGGTATCACAAGTGCCACTACATGGAGTGTGGTTGTGGACAGCTGTGAAAGGCAGATAGCTGTGCCGATAAGCAAACACCAGCTAAAGTAATGGTCTCTGTTCGGATAAACGGTACAGAGATGATGGTCTGATGGATTCCCAGTGTGGGCAGACCCTGGTCCAGGACGACTTGGTCCCAAATCCTGAGCACCCAGGGAGTCTATCTTTCTACAGTATATTCACAGAGATATTAAACCCTATCCTAATGTACACGTGCAGTTGACTATAGGGGAAAACACGAAGTCTCTTGTGTGGGGCTGGCCTCAAAACTAGCCTGCCCCATTATCTGGGGATGGGATTGGGAGCATTTCTCTGAGGTACTGAGGGAGTCTAAACCTGCCCCAGAGGAATTAATTGTGGGTGCTTTGGGAGATGGGATCTCAAACTCTGCAAAGTTGGCAGGTATAGGTAGGACCCTGGAGAGGGGGGATCCATCCCAGTGAGAAGGGCCACCAAACAACAAAGTGATCTTGGTCCCCCTAACAGGAAGGGGACATTCTAACTAGAGGGACTTGACCTCATCAAGAATCAGAGGGAAGGTTTCTGACTAGGGCCCTACCAAATTCACGGCCGTGAAAAACACGTCACGGACCATGAAATCTGATCTCCCCTATGAAATCTGGTCTTTTGTGTATTTTTACCCTATACTATACAGATTTCACAGGGAAGACCAGCATTTCTCAAACTAGGGGTCCCAACCCAAAAGGAGGTCACCGGGTGGGAGGGTTGCGGTATTGCCACTCTTACTTCTGTGCTGCCTTCAGAGCTGGGTGGCCAGAGAGCGGTGGCTGCTGTCCAGGTGCCCAGCACTGAAGGCAGTGGCACAAAAGTAAAGGTGGCAATACCATACCATGCCATTCTTATTTCTGCACTGCTGCTGGTGGCAGCGCTGCCTTCAGAGCTGGGCTCCCAGCCAACAGCTGCCGCTCTCCAGCCACCTAGCTCTGAGGGCAGTACAACCACCACCAGCAGCGCAGAAGTAAGGGTGGCAATACTGCGAATCCCCTACAATAACCTTGCGATCCTCCCAAAACTTCCTTTTGGGTCAGGACCCCTACAGTTATAACTAACTAAGATTGCGAGTCTGTCACGGAGGTCATGGATTCTGTGACTTTCCATGACCTCTATGACTTCTGCAGCGGCCAGTGCGCTTGGCTCAGGGGCAGCTCAGGCACCCACCCCCAGCAGCAATGGGAGCTGCAGGGGTGGTGCCTGCAGGCGGAGGCAGCGCAGAGAGCTGCCTGTCCACGCCTCCACCCAGCAGCTGAGCGAGGGGGATGTCGCTGCTTCCGGGGAGCCCCCTAGGTAAGCGCCGCTCAGATCCCACCTCATCCCATCCCATGCCCCAACCCCCTGCCACCTCCCACACCCAAACTCTGCTGCTGCTGGCAGGGGGAGGTGCGGAGCCATGTAGGGAGCCTGCTGGCCCCACCAAACCTCCCCCCCAGCACCAGCAGGGGTCCTGGGCCACATGCTGCCGTTCTCCCCCCACCCAAGCAGCTGGGCTGCCCTCCCCCAGGCAGCCGTGGGGGCCCCAGGCAGTCCCCTCTGCCAAGTTTTATTCACTAGTATTTTTAGTAAAAGTCATGGACAGGTCACAGGCCATGAATTTTTGTTTTCTGCCCGTGACCTGTCCGTGACTTTCACTAAAAATACCCATCACTAAAACGTAGCCTTAGTTATAACACCATTAAATTTCAGATTTAAATATCTGAAATCATGAAATTTAGGATTTTTTAAATCCTATAACTGTGAAATTGACCAATATGGCCTGTGAATTTGGTAGGGCCCTATTTATGACCAACTGCCAGTGGTGAACAGGGAGGTGCTAGACCCTCAACAAGCAGAGCAGTACCCCTGGTTTGTGCTCCAGGCAGAGCAACTGTACCAGTTGGAGAAAGACCAACTGACAGGTGAAGTTCAGCTGCAACTCCTCATTCCCTGGCCTCAGAGGTGTGAGGTTATGCAACTGACTCACAATACCCTCTCTGCGGGTTACCTCAATCATGAGAAGACCCTGTCAGGATTCCGGATAACTTATTTTGGCTCAGAATTCACCAAGAAGTTATAGGCTCCTGCCCCAAATGCCAACAAGTAGGACCTAAAGGAGTGACAAAAGCCCCTCTGGTCTGACTCCCCACAGTAAGCATCCCATTTGAAAGCCTCAGGATGGAACTCATAGGGCCTTTAGAAAAAAGTGCAGCTGGGTACAAACATGTATTAGTTATAGTTGATTACACCACCCACTATCCTGAGGCAATCCCACTGCATGTCCCCAATGCAAAAAGATTATTACAGAAGAACTGCTAAAAATCTTTGCCAGAGTAAGGAGTACCTAAGGAGAGTCTTACTGATCAAGGCACCAACTTTACCTCTTGGTTACTGAAGTGTGATCTACTAAAACGAAAGACTCTATATATGTCTGTCTATCATCCGCCAATGGATGGTCTGGTTGAACAATTCAACCAGACCCTGAAAAGGATGTTAAAGTTTATTGCTGAGGGCCCGCATCACTCGGATCATCTGATCCCTCCCCTGTTTGCTATTTGAGAAGATCCCCAATCATCTACTGGATTCTCCCTGTTTGAGCTCTTATGTAGGAAACAACCATGAGGAATTCTTGCTACTTTGCAGCAGAGGGGAGGCATCTGGGGAACAGCTAGCACAGTATTACAGTTAATATCTATATTAAAAAAGAGTTACTTCCAGCCCTACATGTGGTGAATCAGATTTATTACAGACAATCTCGTTCTTTATACTTTGTCTCAATAAATCTGATTCACCACATGTAGGGCTGGAAGTAACTCATTTTATACATATAGATATTAAATGTAATATTGTGCAGTTACATGCACACAAACATTGAAGACAATTTCACTCCTGTGTTCTTACACTTTTCAGTAACAGATAAGAACTGTTTTATCAAGCAAATACACACAACCAATATTACTTTTATCGTAAGAATTTCTCATGCTAGCTATTCCCCAAATGCTTCCCCTCTGCTTCAAAGTAGATGTGCACATCAACAGGAAAATTGACCTATCTGGGACTATATTATGTGCTATTGCTTTTGATAGTAAGTCAAAGTAAACAAAATGGGTATTTTCTTTTCTGCTTTATTCTTTTTGTATTAATCCCAAATTTAATTAACATATATTAAAATAGTTACTTGGACACATTTTTAATTTGCTGCAGGAGAAATGTTCTTATGTAATATACTTTGCAAATGAATTCACAGAGGCTTTTTTGTTTGTAAAATTAGATTTTCACCATCACTGTCTTGCCTTACCTTTTGCCGGTCTCTGGTGTATGGGTCTTCTGGATGATATGCTGGAGGATTTAATCTGACTCCCAGCTTCCTCAAAAAAATTTTTGTGAATTGATCACAATCTACAATCTTATATCTTCGGGCATAAAAGATTACTTCTGTATTGATGTTGAAATAATCTACAGTATAAAACTGATCTTCGTTAGGAGGTGGCAGTGGAATCCGATGACGTCGGACAATAGTTCCTGTATCAAAATGATAAGGTAAGTATCTTTTGCTCCAAGGATCAAATTTCACATTAACCTAGTAGGCTGGTTTTATTTTTAAAAAAATGAAAGAACCCACATAAAATAAAAAAATCAGCAAAAGTGAGACAACTATTCCTTTGTTCAGCAAAGATTGTGCACATAACTATATGTAAAGAGCGATCTTTTTTCTTCTTCTAATAACAACAATACTTTGCATTCATCACCTTCAGAAGTTCCCAAATCACTCTCCAAATACTGAGGTCAAACACACCTCTGTGACGCAAGTAAAGAAAATCATTACCTTCTGAGACCAAGATTTACAAGTATGTTATTAGAACAGATTCCCAGCTTGGGGCCCTTAGATTGGCAGGTATTCTCTTAGCAGCATTCTAAACTGGATGACCATCCAAGGGGGAGGGCAGTCTTTGCCACTTCTATTGAGAAGCTATGGCAGCCCCTACTGCCTTTTATCACCAGTTATTTTCTAAAGAGAAAGTTGAAAAGTCACACAAAAACCAAATGGCTAAAACTCTATGGAGGTGGACATCTGGATGACACGGTCTGGGGAACAAAGGATGGCAGAGATGGGATGTCCCTATACAACACTCTACAGGGTGAGAACAGTAATCCATCACTGTGATAAGAGAAGACAAGTGTCCTGCCCAGGAGAAACTGCCTTAACTTCCAAGCATGGAGGCAGGGGCCTTCATCTTAAGGTCACCAAGAAGTAAGTTGAAAGCAGGGGAAATATTGGACTGATTGGCTTCCAGAGGGGAAATGCAGACCACTGCCTTGGAGAAGTGGCTCAGGGCTCACCAATCTGACAGGGGCCAAAACCCTATCAGAAAAAAAATAAACTTCACTTTGAACCTAGACAAATTTAGGACTTGCTTTAATTTTATTCTTTATAATCCCTGAAGCAAAGGACCAGCTCTCTGGGAACAAGGTGACTACTAATATCCACACGTAAGAAAGGAAACCACTATTGTTTTATCTGCCATACACTGGGGGACCAGTATATATTTTACATTTTACTATTATTCACAATCATAGCACTTTGTGTTAATTCACTAGTATTTGTAAACACCATCCCACCCATGAAGTAGACAGAATTAATATCCATCAATTGAAACATAGTAATTTAACCCTTCCTGGGGCCTCAGTTTTCCCACAGATAGTCTGTGACAAGAACCCAGAAATCCTGAGTCCACGTCCTGTGCTGCAGCTACAGGATAAGGAGACAAGGGCATTCATTGACTTAGTAACCCCAGTCCTCCTGGCGTTTTATAACTGTTGGAATCTCTTTTCAGAGGTTCTGAACATTATTAAATCCTATTAACCTTCAAACTGCTTGTTGCCCTATTTCTTGTTACACAGAGACAGCCATAATCAGCTGATTGCCCAATTACCCATTATTATTTATATTATGTAGTACACAGGTGCCCTAATCAGGAAGCAGGACCCCATTGTGCTAGGCACTGTACAAATACATCACAAGGAAATGGTCCCTGCCTCAGTGATCTTACAATCTAACTATGAAATGAGTGATAACAAGCACAAACAACCACCAGGTGGGGGAAGCACCAGGTAACGAGACAAATTAAATACAGAACAATAAGCAGTGGTCACAGCACACCAGCTGCCGAATCATAGTTGGCCCATCCACAGCAGCCTTAGTTTTGCTTTTACAAGTCTAATCTCCTCTCCCCACCCCACCTCCTCTCTGTCATATTTCAGCCTTTTACTATACCCAGGGGTGCCTGCAAGCATCTATCCTAGAGACCGTTGCTCTCCATGCTGAATCATGGAAGTCAAAAAACAGACACAACTGATAACAGACAATGCCACCTCCAAGCCCTCACAGATAATATTTTTTAAATGTCTGCGCATTTGACTTTAGGAAGAGAACTGATGAATTAGTAGCCCTTCTTCCATCTCTTGGTTGGATACTTGTCCCACTAGGGCTGATCATTCCCAACAGGCACTCCCAACATTGAGAATGACAAACTTTACATCCATCACACTGCAAGTCTTGCATTGTTTTTTCCTTTTGATATTTCTGCCTGGAAAAACGGACTCTCAGGGAAAGGGTGGAATGAACAGCAGATGGTGTCCTGTGGTACACGAGTCTCATTTATACTAATGCACTGTTACACTGTGAGCAGCACAAAGGGACCTTACGGAAACGTAAATTGTCTTCAATGGGACTATACCTGTTTAAAGTTAGATGTGCTTAAGTACATTAAGTGTGTACTGTGTAAGTGTGTGTCATATACAATATCTATGGGGTCTTGTCCCTACTCTTCACACAAGTAGGAGGTCTCGTCCCAATATCTTTCAACTGTGCATCTTGCACTCTACTTGGTACCACCTGAATCCCTTTTTTAAATTTCTCCAATGTTGAGAAGTGGTAATTTTGCTGTGATTCCTCTTATGTATTCCTGTTTGGTGTGTGAATTGCTTTTTTTCTTAGTTAGCCCATGGAAACTCTTTATTGGAGATCTTATTTCCCTGGGGAATGGCTCTAGATGGGTTACATTCCAGCCCTGCATTCTCAAAGTTATTTGTCAAATATTCACTCTTGTTCAGAAAAGATGCCAATTTCTTCTAATTTTCAGGGTAGTTAACCAAATAAATAAATACAATTTCCCCCTGTGTTTGCCCCCTACTTTCATGCTACAATTTAAGACCCAGTTAAGTCACACATATATCATATCTGTGTCACTAACCTCTCACTGGAAAATAATTATGAGCTACTATCTAGATAGTCCAACACCAGGTCTGGATACCCACGATAGACAAAGCCTGCTCTATGGAGCCATACAATGAGTTGCAAAGATACTCCTCCGGGTTAATGATGTATCAATGTATTACCTATGTGCACATTTAGACCATGTCTCCACTAAGACAACAAATCATAACACATTCTAATTAACATGATGTAAAACCCTACTTAGCACCAACTGTACACAGGCACAGATGGTGTTTAAAAACGTGTTAGCTGGTCATGGTTAACACCTGGGTCTTGTGAGGTAATCCCTCAGCCAGAGCCTGAAATGACTCATCCCTCAGGCATGCTGCAACAGCCAATGCACAAGCCAGGACCAGGTCAGATGACCCCCGTGGACAGCTATTTATCCCACAGAGAGAGCAGTGAGCCAGTCTGTGCAACGTCACCACTTGGCTGGGAACTCTCCCTCTGCCTTGTGGTGTTACTGACTGCTTGGGCTTCCAGCCTGCATGGCTCCTGCCTCAGGCTTCCAGCCTGCTCTCACCAGCTGGCCCTACACCAGCATCCACCTGCACCTGCCCAAACCAGCTCCACCTCTGCCTCACTGAGTTACCTAGTGATCGCCCTGACAGGTCTCCCCCTGGGTTAACCATGACCTGCTACATATTTTTAAACACAACTTTCCTTACCCATATAAGGGGCAAAATCATGTTTAATTATCATTTTAGTTAAAATACTTTAGCTGATGGTTTTCTAACATGATGCATCTTCCCAGTGTAGACAAAAACTCCAAGAGTCAGTTTCAACTAATTTTTCATGAATACTGTGTCTGGTTGTGATACACATTTCATCTTGGTGCTAGGTAGGTAAGAATTTCTTTGCCAATGGAAAATCTCTTGTGCAGAGGGTATCAAAAGCACCCTTTTAAAAAATTGAGCTATTGTTATGCCTGATCAAGTTCATTTCTTCACATGTACTGTAGATGATAAACTTTAGACTGGTGAATCTGAGATTTAATAGACATTGTGTGCAGCACAGCTTAAACTTTTATTACCGTATCCTACTTTCGTCGGGGGTTGGGGGGGGGAAACCTTTTCCACATAAAAAAATTGCCATAAGAATCCATTATAAGAGGACCTGTGTATGCATGCTCAGCCAATCAGATCACTCAGAATGAGTGAACACTCTAACACCTCTTTCACCTCATTAAGTAGATGTTACTTCATACAGTGCAGCATCCAACAGACTATTCTACGGCATTATTGATTTTTTTTTAATCTCCTTCTGTTCAGTAGGGCCAACCCTCTTCTTCATTATACTCATTTTGCTATCTGGAATACAGCTTCTCTTCTGTACCAGCCTGTGGTGCTGGCATTTATTTTCACTATATGCTTACTCCAGGAGCCAGAACATGTTAACTTTTCTGGCATGACTGGTGGACTGACTCTCCACAATCCTCACTGAAGTCTGGATGTCAGGAAGTTATTAATATATTTATAGAGCACCCCTGCCTGTGTCTCTTTAAAGTGTGCTTTTATTTTTGATTTGGACAAGTCCAATGACATCTTACAAGATATCTTTAATATCAAAAAGGGATGCAAGGAAGGCTTAAAGTTAAATTGTAATCTTGCTGAGCGGAGCAGGGAACAAATTATGTCAAAATTGAGTCTCTACATCCTCCTAACTCCACAGGAAAAGTAAACAGCATCAGCACTCTTCCTGGTATATCTTACCTTCCGTACACACTGTCTCAGCTATGTTGGCCCATGCATTGAGTAAAGGGAGGCAGAGGGAAATGAGTGAAGCCTTCACTCTACTCCAGTGGTCGGCAACCTTTCAGAAGTGGTGTGCCGAGTCTTCATTTATTCACTCTAATTTAAGGTTTCACGTGCCAGGAATACATTTAAACGTTTTTAGAAGGGCTCTTTCTATAAGTCTATAATATATAACTAAACTATTGTTGTATGTAAAGTAAATAAGGTTTTTAAAATGTTTAAGAAGCTTCATTTAAAATTAAATTAAAATGCAGAGCCCCCTGGACCGGTGGCCAGGACCCGGGCAGCGTGACTGCCACTGAAAATCAGCTTGCAGTGCTGCCTTCGGAACACGTGCCATAGGTCACCTACCCCTGCTCTATTCACTCAAAGGCCACATTCACAGAACACTCCAGGAGCCTCTGCTCACCCCACAATAGAAAAAACAAGCATGGAGGAGTAAGAGGGCTCCTTATATCCACTCACCTGTGTGAGCATGCAGCAAGAGCATGATCTGGCCCTGAATAAACATGATAGAATCCTGATTATCTAAATGTTCCAGGAAACATCATAAAACTTTAGATAATCAGAGTCAGTTAAATTGGAGGAGCTAACTGTAACCTCGCTTGCCTGATTGCACTTTCCTCTTCAGCCAGCTGGCCTTGGGGAAGCCAGCCAGCAGGCAGCTCTGCTCTCCTTTTCAGCTGGCTGACCTTGGGGAAGCCAGCCAGCTGCTTAACTGTGCTCTAGATGGTGGGGCTTAGGCTACACTGGAAACTACAGTTAACCCCATGGGACATAAATGACTTTCATAACAGAGAGCGTCAGCTAGCCAGGGTTCAGTTAGCTGGGGATTATGAAATGGATATTGGAATCACCCTAACTTGTCTCCTCTGCACATGGAGGATTTCTTGTTACTGTTCTGCAGTAACACTCTGACCCTGGAAAGATGCAGGTGGAGTTTTTAATGTGTTTTCAAGGTTACTGATCTCTCCTTCACTCTGTTCCCCCATAGCCTTACTTAGTTTTGTGTATTTTGATTGTCCTGGTATTTTTTAGCTTTGGTTCCAGTTTCTCCAAAGTCAGTTTCAAATTGGCCTGGCAAAACATGAATTAATGTATTTGTTTCTCTGCTTGGATAGCTTTCTTCTAATACTTCTAAGGGCTTGTATACACCGTGAGGTAACACTCTACAGGAGCGAGATTTCTACAAAGCACTAATGTGTTGTGTATTAATTGGTCCACGTAGACCCTGCTGGTGTGCACTAAAGGTTCCCTAATGTGCTTTAATGCAGTTCTGCTTCAAACAGCACTACGTTAAAGAGCACCATCAGGGTCTATATGAACCATTTAATGGGCAACATGTTAGTGAGCTTTAGAAATCACACCTCCATAGAGCGCATTTCCCCACTGGGTAAAACAAGCCCAAAGGTTTTTTTCCTCCTTTAGTATTGTAAGTTCAAATTTTAGCAATTCATCTCCCAGCATTAAATGTAGTTTACAACTGCAGTTCCTTCACAGCAGCCTTATTTATAGTTTGTACTATATTCACATCCCTATAGTGTTGCCAATTTCACAGAAACTTTTTTCAAGTCTCTGAAAATCATTTCTGGAGATCCTTTACTCTTAGGGGGGTTTGATTACTGGTAAACATACATTTTCTGCTGTTTTCATTTTGTTTGTAAGCTAATTCTTTTACATTTGTAAACTCATTATTTTTGCTTCAGAAAAACTCTTCTTCATTTGTCTCTACCTTGGAGTGTTCTCTCGGCATGTGAGTCTATATAATACTCTGTCACCAAAGCAGCCAGCACTAGCCACAACAGAGAGCACAGTGGGTAACTCACAAGCTTCCATGACCCCACCATACCCAGAGAGACCCACACAGAACAGCACCCCCTATCTACACTACATGGGATACAGCAGAAGCTAGAGAGATCTCACAGGGAATGGACAATAGAAAACCCAAGCCTCTTCACTGAAGCAACCATCTGCAGCTGAAAGCGTAGGGGATAAGTCAAGGCCCTCCAGCCACCTCAGCACTACTACACCCAGAAAGACCCTCTGGATTACTCTCCTATATCCTCTCCAAATGAAAAATGGGATCAGTCAGCAGGAGCCTTCTCAGTCTTCTATTACTGTTCTATCAACCCCGATACTTGGCCCATGGACTTCTTTCCCCTCATTTACCTCTACTGCCACTGTTTGCTGTTTCTCCCTCATTCTGCCCCTTTCCTACCACTGCAGCCCCTTAGCTACCCAACCTGATTCTCCATGACTATTATCCTTCTTACACCCCCTCTGCTTTCTTTCCCCTCACCCTTCCAACTTCCCCCCGCTCAGCTGTCCTCTCACTTAATCCACTCCCCTTACGCCAACAATCCCTTCTCCTGCAATTCAACCCTGAGCGCTGCTCCCTCACGCTCAAAAAATCCATACATTTTCAGTAATAATTAAATACCCTTTTTTTAGAAAGCACCAGAAGGATGCTCTTGTAGTTAACACACTGGACTGGGATTTAGAGACCCGGGTTCACTTCCTGGTTCTGCCAGACTTCCTGTGTGACTATGCACAAGACACTTAATCTCTGTGCCTCAATTCCCCAATTGTATAATGAGGATAATTTTACTTCCCTTCTTAACAGAGGTATTGAGAGGTTAAATTCATTAACACTGGAAGCCTCTGGGGGCGGAGAGAGAACCTGATGAGAAGAGTGGCCATTTCCTTAGGAGTGCACGCTGAGCTTGTGCAAGAAAATACATACAGCCTCCTTGATATTTTACAAACCCCTGCCTCAGAAAGAATTACCTTTCCTATTAATGAAGCCTTGTTGGAGCTGGTGAAAACCATCGGGTAGAGCCTCACCTCTATACCAATTATAGTCGAATGGGTGGACAAATGTTGTCAAGTCCCTCAGCCAGACTTCAATTACTTTTTCACCCAACCAGTTCCCAATTCCTCAGTGATCATGGCTGCTCTTGACAGTCCCATCTTAAAGCCATTCCCAAAGACAAGCAGCTCAAGAGACTGGATTTATATGGCCGGAAGGCTTATTCTACCACTACTCTATAAATGAGAGTGGCCAACTATCGAGCAATCTTCTCTAAATATACTTTTATTATTTTTTCCAAAATGTCATGACAAGTTGCCACAAGAACATAAGGAACAGTTCCTGGCTCTGGTTTCAAAAGGACATCTCATGCCCTGATCACCACCACTTGATGACGCTTATGGGATCTTGCGTTCTATGACCACCTCCATCTCCATAAGTGCTTTTCCTATCTGTAGGCTTCTGGCATTCCAAAGGAGCTGCAAAATACAATCAAGGACTTGCCCTTCATAGGGTCTAAGCTATTTCCCCCAAAAAACAGATGGTGCTATGCATAGCCTGAAAGGCTCCCATGTAACGCTCCCTATGCTAAGAGTTTACGCCACAGGAACAGATGAAACAATTTCAACATCAAGCATACTATAAGATTCATGAACATTACAGGATTACATGAAGAGAAGGTCTAGACCATCTTGATTTTGCCCGTCAACTTTGTCTACAGCTGGCCCTTCTCACCAGACATCTTCAACTTCCAAGCGTTCATTTTGACTGCTTGATCAAGGACAGCACACTGACCAGATCATCTTCCTTCAGAAGACGCCTCTCTCTCTTTCACTGTGCTTGGAAAGACATCACATCAGACAAGTAGGTCCTCAGCACTGTAAAGGAGGGATATGTTCTCTGCTTCACACCACTCTCAGAACCAGGGCAAGTCTCTACATCCCAACCTCCAGTCTCCCCACTTCATGGATGATCCCTGGTTGAACACTCATGAGAGATCGTGTTCCCAGGATAGACAAGCCATCTTGTTAAACAACAGAAAAATCCAGTAGAGATGCAGCAAAGATCCATGTATGCAGCAAAGTTTAGGTTTATGACTTGGGTGCAATCACAACAGTTATTGCCCCATCAAAGAGAATTTAGACATGCACTGGACTATCTGGTGCACCTGAAATCATGTGGCTTTCAGTTAGTTCTGGGAGAGTCCACCTGGTTTCCATATCTCACTACAACCAGCAACAGATTTTCTCTCACCCTTTTGGTTTCCAGATATCAAGAAGGTCTGCTGAATGTTTACCCACCTGTGCCTAATCCCCTACCTGTATGGGATCTCAATTTAGTCCTCTCCAGACTAATGGGATCCTCCTACGAACCTATGGCAACAACTTCACTACCTCTACTCTCTATGAACATGGCATTTCTGGCTAACATCACTTCTGCAAGAAGAGTTTCAGAACTTCAAGCTCTTCTGGCTGATCCTCCTTTCATGATCTTTCATAAAGCCAAAGTTTCCCTTAGGCCACACCTCAAGTTTATTCCAAAGGGACTGTCAGCTTTCCACTCGAAACAAACTTCATCTTCTGTTGCTCTTCCTGAAACCCTCTTCAGCCCAAGATTAGTAAAACTAGGAGGGATACTGCAATGTCTGAGTAGCCCAGGGTGGAAAACCAGTCCTGATTCTTAGGACCCATAACCCTGATAAGAGGTCTATAAGATGATCGAAAAGACCTTCAAAGTGATACAAGTTCCTCCCTTTCAAAGTCTGAAGAAGAAACATAGGTTTCTTCAGAAAAGGGAGGGGCAGTCACTCTTGGAGTCTGCAGTGGTCAGGGTATGGAAGACACCAGCAGATCCAAAGAAACCAAGGGAAAAGGTGGCCGGAGTACCAACAAGGTGATTGGTTTTGGCAGTACCAATGGTGCTGGCATAATAATGTAGAGAGACGTGCTGTCTGCCCAGACTATGTCACAGGTGCTGGCATTGCTGAGCATGCCGGCAGTACTGATTGTGCTGAAGGTGCTGATAGTATCAACTGTGCCAAAGACACTGAGTTGCCCCAACTAGAGCCAGGTATAACAATGAAAAGTCCGGTAACCAGTAAGAGGAGGCACAGAAATTCCCTTGCAGACAGCAATGCTTGAGGAGTCAACAGGACTGAGACAGGTAAGTCTTCAAGTAGGATAGTTGGAGAGCTGGCAGTGCCAATAGGGTCTGAATCAGCTGTACTGACCATGTATCAAGTAAGGATGAAGACACCACTCTCAATAGCCCCAGAGGAGCCAAAGTTGACAGTGTCACCTCCAATGGTGCTGGTGAGTGCTTATGCTTGTGACGCCTCAAACCAGTACTGGAGTGCTTACTGGAAGCCTTCTTATGAGATGAAGAGTCAGAATGCTGGGAGTGCTCTGAGGAGGCTGGGGGGCGGGAGGGTGAAGAGTGATGTTTTCCCATTGACTTCTGCTTGGGATCCCAGGTAGCAGTAGGAACTCTTCCTGTTGACTTGATTTCATTATTTTGTTGTTGGGGTCCAGTTAGGAAAAGGGGAGCATCACCCTGCTTCATCAGGGCTTTGAGGTGGAAAACCCTCAGTCTCTTACACTACGTCTTCACTACCCGCCGTATCGGCGGGTAGCAATCGATTTCTCAGGGAGCGATATATCGCGTCTCATCTAGACGCGATATATCGATCCCCGAATGAGCTCCTGTCGACTCCGGAACTCCACCAACCCGAACGGCGGTAGCGGAGTCGACATGGGGAGCTGCGGACATCGATCCCGCGCAGTGAGGACGGTAGGTAATTCGATTTAAGATACTTCGACTTCAGCTACGTTATTCACGTAGCTGAAGTTGCGTATCTTAGATGGATTTCCCCCCGTAGTGTAGACCAGCCCTTAGTCCTGGTAGGGAAGGAGGTACAAATACTGCATGTGTCCCTCACCAAGCCAAGTCAAAAAGCTTTTATGCCTGCCTGTCACAAGGAAAACAGCTCTGCATGTGGTACTTTGCCTGAATCCTGATGATTTTTTTTCATTCCAAATGACCAGTTTTTGCTAAACTAGATCTAAGTAACTACATTAACTTATAGCTACACTAGAACTAACTATACCTATCTATATACAATACAATTATTTAGAAAGCTGGCAAACCTAAGCTAAAGGTATGGGGAGCTCCAACTCTCGCCACGGGTTGCGAGAAGGAACTGAGAGGGAGGCAGTGGATCAGCCCTTTTTATGCCCTTGGCTAGGTGCACAAGATGAGAGAGGGCACATGCAGCACCTAGTGATACTACTGGCTAAAGTCTCTGACTCAAGTGCATTGGGTGCACATACACCTGCAGTGTAACGAAAGTGCACAATCACTCGAAAGAGAACATGTAAGTATGAACAAAAATAAATGTATAAAAATAACTACGTGAAACTAACATATGAGCCATTGTTATCCTGATCTCTTCACTTATTTGCTGTAATTCTTTCCCACACCCTTTGTCTGTTCTCCCACCCTCCTCCTTTTCAAGACTAAGGTCTTCTAAGTGAGGACTGCATTTTCTCATATCTATACTGTACCTAATGCAGTGTGACCCTAGTCCTGAACGGGGCTCCTGAGGGTTACTAGAATATAAATAATATTAACAACATTAAACTACTGTTGTATCTACAACTGAATGTACTTGGCAACTAATGATTTTGGATTTTTTTATTATTTTTTTTAAAAAACAGTGCTTTTAAAATGTTGTCTTTGCTTAAGTATTTTTAATGTGCTCAGGCTAAACAATACACCCGTAATAGAGGTTTTCATATATACCAGTAATAGAAATTTACTGTGTTCAGCCAAACTGTGTGAGAAAGTTAAAAATCTTCTGTAAAATCTAGTTTCCTGGCTTTTAGAAAAGCCAAGTTAATGCATACTTCTTACCTTTCCTGGGTATTTAACACAAAATATAAACTCCTTATGAACACATTGTATTTTACAGTTTACCTACATCAGGCAACTGAAAGATCACCAGCCGCCATGAAATTTAGAACACTTAAAATCTTCATTTTGTCTTTATGGACCATTTTATTCAAATGACTTGGCTGAAATCTGTAATCTGATTGGCTGAAGAGGCTTTCTATCCATATCATCTCTCTATAGACCAGCAGTTTTCAAACTTTTTGAGCTGAGCCCCCTCTTTGAGTTACAATTTTTGATTGCACCCCCCCATACCTACCCCTCCCCTCTTGGGTTTTCAGGGTTGGGGAAGGTGCACACGATGGTCTCCAGGGGTAGAGCCAGCACTGGGCATGCATATGTTGACACTGACCCAGAGGCCGGATGGCCTGCTGAGGTGAGTCATGGGTAGAGGTGGCACTCCCTGCCCAACACACCCCCACCCACACAGGGCTGGCCCGAGCCCCCCTGACTATTTCTCCATGGCCCCCTATAGTGCCACGCCCCATAGTCTGAAAACTTCTGCTATAGACACTCTGAAATTATAAAGCCTCTTTAACAACCCAAGTGGCAACAGAGAGTTTGAGATTTTTAAAAAAAATCTCAGAATAGTCCTTTTGAATGAATTTTAACGCTTCAGGAGTTGTTGTATGCAGTGTTGTGGCCGTGTCAGTCCCAGAATATTAGAAAGACAAGGTGGGTGAGGTACTCTCTCTTATTGGGCCAACTTCTATTGGTGAGAGAGACAAACTTTCGAAAGCATGTCTCTCTCACCAACAGAAGTTGGCCCAATAAAAGCTATTACCTCACCCACCTTGTCGCTCAAGAATAGTTGCTAATTCTGTAGTAAAGACTCAGGACCGAGTTGTATAAGCCATAAAGTTCTTCCAGATACACCTGTATAGTGCACTGATGGTATTTTTGCTTCTCTACAATAATGTTCAAGGTAAGTTTCAGTATCTAGAACCAAAAGAAGAAAAATAAAAGTACTCCAATAGCAGTTAGCACTAGCTTCAATCAAGTATGTAAGACATAAGTCAGAACCTTCCAGTCCCCACTGGAACCTGAGCAAACTGTGTGGGATTCTAAGCCCAGCAGCCTGGCCTCTCCAACTCCTACCACTACACGGGCAATAGGGATAAATATCTGTCCACCACCCAAATCCAATGGAATGGAGAGTGGTCTTGCTCTATCTTGCTTTAGTGAAACAAGCCCCAAAGTGGCACCCTATGTTGTATTGCAGGCTCTCAAGCTTCAGGTGCACCAGCTGTTGAAGATCATTCTAGTAGCCAAGAAAGGCTGTGAACATCTAACCCAGAAGTAGCTTCTCTCATTTCTGTATCACATAAACCAAGGACCAGCTTTACCTGCTGCCATCTCCAATCACAGACGGAGGGTTTAAATTCTTCATATTTTCCCAGGTTAAGAGAATCAGAGATTTGACAAGCCTTCATCCAGAGCCTGATAGAGCATTTGCCCAGGTAGGACTAGGAGTGCCTACTGGAACCAGAGCCAGTTCCTCTGCTGAACAGCCAGCGAGACCTCTGACCACAAGGAGGGGCCATTTGACACCAAGAGAGGCAGTGTCATTCAGTACACAAAGCACTGTCTTAAGGAAAAGGGACTCCTGAATCTTAATTCACCTCTAACACTGATCAGTAGAGCCCTGTGCAGATATAAACATTTGGATCCGCATCTGTGATAACTTGTATCTGACCCGTGATCAGCACTCCACTTTTTATAAGTATCCGCACCTGCATCAGCACCCTAGCTCACTGTTAAAGCCCTGCATGGATACAAAAAATGGGATCTGCATCTGAGATTGTAAACAATACAACCACCTTTGCATCCGCAGATGCAGATATCCATGGATATAAAGCGGATATCTGCAGGGCTCTACTGATCAGTTAGGTAACATTTCTGCTTTACATCTGTTTGATAGATGGGGAAATTAATAATACTTATCTACCTCAAAGGGGACTGTGGTGATTGAGTAGTTAATGTGTGCATATCGATGTATGTACTAAAATTCATCAGAATGTACACAAAATGCTCCAGTGGTTGGGGAGACATAATGGTCCCCATCCTTCTTACTTATTTGTACTATTAACTTTTGCAAACGTTTCAAATACTGGGAAGTATATAGCTAGCCCCATAAATGCCAAGGAACTGCAGCTGCACTACACTTCTGCTGCAGAGCGATGGTCTGCAGATCACACAGTTTTTATGTAAAACCAGTCCATTAGATTTAGAGGGTATTCCAGAAAAACCAACTCACTAGCCCTCCCCCAAAACACAGGTGCAGATACTTATAAAAAGTGGAGTGCAGATCACGGGTCAGATACTGGTGTGAACACAGTGCACAGGAGTCAGTTAATTTGGGGGTGTCAGTGACAAATTATTTAGCAGGCCCTATCAAAAAACGCTAAGACCACCTCTAGTAATAAAGGAACTGACAGCTGGAGGAACTAAAAGCTGCTGTACCTCCTCACCAAAGGCAGGCACATGCTACCCGAGTGGGCAATAAACAACGTTAGAATTCTATAGAGAAATTAACAACCAGTTCTAAGGTAGTAGCAGCAAGACAAGAGTGGAAGTCTATAATATACAACTTGCCTTTGGAAAACTAAGAGTTTACACGACTGTGCTGACAGACCCATAATCATGTAATTTCAATCACAGCTGTGTAAAAATAGGGACTTTGCCCAGCAGCTTGGTCACAGAATGTTCTTTCAAAAACAGGAGGTTCGTCTACTAGGTCTGGATCCTCTAAACCAGGGGTCTCAAACTCAAATGACCCCGAGGGCCGCATGAGGACTAGTGCATTGGCCCGAGGGCCGCATCACTGACACGCCCCCTTGCTGCCCCTGGCCCCACCCCCAATCCACCCCTTCCATGAGGCCCCGCCCCTGCCCTGTCTCTTCTCCACCTCCTCCCCTAAGCGCGCGGCTCCCTGCTCCTCCCCCCTCCCTCCTGGAAAGTGCTAAGCGCCACCAACAGCTGTTTGGTGGCTTGGCGGCGGGGCACTTAGGCGGCGGGTCCCGGAACAGAAGGGGCCCCCCACCGCCGAAGACCGGGCTGCGCTTCGGCGGCAGCAGGTCCCTCTTTTCCCCACCCCAGCCGGTCCCGCTTCCCACCCCGGCCCCGGCCGGTCCCGCTTCCCTCCCCCACGGCCCGGCCCGGCCCCGGCGGGTCTCGCTTCCCTTCCCCACCCCCGGCCCGGCCCGGCGGGTCTCGCTTCCCTTCCCCGCCCCCGGCCCGGCGGGTCTCGCTTCCCTTCCCCCCCCCCCGGCCCGATCCGGCCCGGCCCCGGCGGGTCTTGCGGCCCTTCCCCACCCCCGGCCCGGCCCGGCGCGGGTCTCGCTTCCCTTCCCCCCCCCGGCCCGGCCCGGCCCCGGCGGGTCTCGCGTCCCTCCCCCACGGCCCGGCCCGGCCCGGCGGGTCTCGCTTCCCTTCCCCCCCCCCCACGGCCCGGCCCCGGCGGGTCCCGCTTCCCTTCCCCCCCCACGGCCCGGCCCCGGCCCCGGCGGGTCCCGCTTCCCACCCAGGCCCCGGCCCGGCCCCGGCGGCTCCCGCTTCCCCCCCCTTACCCGAGCGCGTCTCCGGCGAGGCCTGAGCTTCGTCCCGCTCAGAGCCGCGTGGTGAGGGGGCGGGGCTGTGAGCTCCACGCCGAGCGCAGCGCTCAGCCCAGAGCTCCCAGCCCCACCCCCTCCCCACGTGGCGCGGATCGGGGCGGGGCTCAGGCGCTTGGACAGAGACTCGGCGCTCTATGCGCCGAGGCTCCAGGAGAGGGGCGGAGGCGGGAGCCTCCGCTTTTCTCTTGGGGGCCCCTGCGGAGCCCGGGGCCCAGGGCAAATTGCCCCCTTTGCCCCCCCCTCTGGGCGGCCCTGGGGAGCTCCACGGGCCGCAGGGAAGAGCTCCGCGGGCCGCATGTTTGAGACCCCTGCTCTAAACTGAAGCCTGTGAGGAAGTACTCATTAATGGCCATGGCAAGAAAAAGAATTCTATCTATACTCTTTGTCATAGATTTGTACTCAAAATTAGCTACACTATGGACTTGTCTACATTACAAAGACTTGGCCAGCATAGCTAGGCCAGCAGAGCCCCCTAGTATAGATGTGGCATAAGCCACCACAAGTTCTTCTCCCAGAACCATCTTCACAAACATTAACTATCCTGACAGAAGCATTCCGCTGCCAAGACAGCAGGAGGGTTTTGTCAGGACAGCTATGTCAGCTAGGGGGATGTGATCTTTTTTCACACTCATAGATTCATAGACTTTAAGGTCAGAAGGGACCATTATGATCATCTAATCTGACCTCCTGCACAATGCAGGCCACAGAATCACCCATCCACTTCAATAACAAACCCCTAACCTATGTCTGAGTTACTGAAGTCCTCAAATTGTGGTTTGAAGACCTCAAGCTGCAGAGAATCCTCCAGAAAGTGACCCGTGCCCCATGCTGCAGAGGAAGACGAAAACCCTCCAGGGCCTCTGCCAATCTGCCCTGGAAGAAAATTCCTTCCCAACCCCAAATATGGCGATCAGTTAAACCCTGAGCATGTGGGCAAGACTCACCAGCCAGCACCCACGAAATAATTCTCTGTAGTAACTCAGATCCCATCTAACATCCCATCACAAACCACTGGGCATACTTACCTGCTGATAATCAAAGATCAATTGCCAAATTAATTGCCAAAATTAGGCTATCCCATGATACCATCCCCTCCATAAACTTATCAAGCTTAGTCTTAAAGCCAGATATGTCTTTTGCCCCCACTACTCCCCTTGGAAGGCAGTTCCAGAACTTCACTCCTCTAATGGTTAGAAACCTTCGTCTAATTTCAAGTCTAAACTTCCTAGTATCCAGTTTATATCCATTTGTTCTTGTGTCCACATTGGTACTAAGCTTAAATAATTCATAATTATGCTGGCAAAACTTTGTAGCGTAGAATAGGCCTATGTAAGCAGATGCTTTAGGTATCCTTTTAGATGGAGAAAGACTTCAATAAGGAAAAGATCAGAGGTGAAGAAACAAAGGAAGGTCTATTATAAATAGGTACCTTGTGGTATTCCACTATTTTTGACTTGGGGTTCAACCACTTGAATTGTGTCATCTTCAAGATAGAAGTAAATTTTACAATGTCTTATTCTATATAGCTCTTGATTTTTTTCAGGCACTTCTTCATCAAAATAGGCATCAAAAGACAATACCTACAAAAAAGCATAAATAAAGAAATATAAAGAAGCAAAGTCTTCATCCAGTGTGTTTACAATAAAAAAGATGTCAATAAAGGGAATTTGTACAGATGCACAATTAATTATAAAGATAACAAATGTGTGGATTTCAGCAAGTAGATTTACTTTTCAGAAATATAAGAATAGGAATCCACATGAAATTGCATATTTTTATATTCTTTTGGCTGGCATTTTTATCACTACATCTGAGTAGAGAAGGAAGACTCCAGTTAAAAAAAAATTAAATTAAATTTAAAAAAAAAAAATCTACTATTAAGCTATCAGCAGGCTACTGTCACAGAGAAGGCCCATATCAGCTTCCTATAACTGGGTGCCATTTAGGGCTATACAAAACAATTACTTCAAAACTTACCTGGTGGTGTGTTTCAGTGAGTGTGTGAATATCAGGAAAGGCTGGGGCTGGCCTCCCCAAACACAAATCTAGATCCTCCCTTACTATAACTTACAGTAGTAGTAATCCTAGAAAAAATGTTTGTGGGTGCACTGCTCAATAGTTTACTACAGCAGCTTTCACCTCTAGAGACCCTGACATCTTCCATATGGTTACATGTACTAGTGAGTTTTGCTCTTGCATATTAATACTCATTTGTGCACATAGCAAAACTACTAAACAATTTGACACCATTTATTGTCTTTATTCATGAGGTCAAGCTTGGGGAACATTGTAAAAAATATTTGTATATAAACCAACAGGAAAGTAGGCATAGCACACACAGGCAAGAAAACACTACGGAAACTTGCATACTTTTCCCTACCATGTCCGGCTCAAACCAGTGCTAATTAGTACCTCTTTCATAATCATTATAGTTTCAAGATTTACATAATGAAAGAATGTATTTTTAATCTGGATTCCATAGATAAAATTGACCATGGAAGAAAGATTCTAGCTATCCATTCTTCATGCCATACAGGTACTGATGGGTGTCTGACAGAAGTAGGCTTGGAAATTTTTAAAAGATGTCAAAATTCTCTATGTAAAATACTTTGCCTTTCTTTAGCATTTCCATCAGAGACTATCAAAGTACTTTTTGCTCCAAACCGCAGCCACTGGGAGCTGAGGGGCTCTGTGCCTGCAGACGCTCCAAGTAAACAAAATGTCCCGACCTGCCAGCAGCTTACCCTGACGGACCAGGAGCCAAAGCTTGCCAACCCCTGCTATATTTTAAAAGCTGGCATCACAAGAAACACTCAAAAGTTTTGCTAGAATTATTTTAATGTAATCTAACAAAAAAAACTGTTAAAATAACTGAACACAGGGCCGGCTCCAGACCCCAGCGCGCCAAGCGCGCGCTTGGGGCGGCATTTTGCCGGGAGGGCGGCAGGCGGCTCCGGCTGACCTTCCGCAGTCATGCCTGCGGGAGGTCCACCGGAGCCGTGGGACCAGCGGACCTCCCGCAGGCATGACTGCGGAGGGTCCGCTGGTCCGGCGGCTCGGGTGGTCCTCCCGCAGGCATGACTGCGGAGGGTCCACTGGTCCGGTGGCTCGGGTGGACCTCCCGCAGGCATGACTGCGGAGGGTCCGCTGGTCCCGCGGCTCAGGTAGACCTCCCGCAGGCATGACTGCGGAGGGTCCGCTGGTCCCGTGGCTCAGGTGGACCTCCCGCAGGCATGACTGCTGATGCTCCACCGGAGCCGCGGGACCAGCGGACCCTCTGCAGGCACGTCTGCAAGAGGTCCCCCGGAGCCATGGGACCGGCAACCGGCAGTGCGCCCCCGGCGGCGTGCCGCCCTGCTTGGGGCGGCCAAATTCCTAGAGCCGCCCCTGACTAAACACATATGTATTCACCTTCAAAATTACAGTCAATATTTAAAATCAGTAAATGGATATTTAAAACAAGTAACTTAGAACAATATGAGACACTAAAAAGTCTTTAAATCCTTCAAAGTCTGAATCAGTCTCTGATTCACCAAACAGTTCATTAAACTCAGCTTCAGTCACAGCTGCACCTGCATTGTCATCGTAGATGTCAGAAGTGTCGTCTTCAGACTCAGATTCCTTCTCATCATCAGCCTCTGTTCTGTCATCATCAAATATGGCATCATCTTCTGACCTGTCGAGTGCATTGCTGATACAGCATTTCCTAAATGATTTTTCTATCATTTCTGAAGGAATGGACATCCACGCATCCTTGATCCACTGGGCGACCAGATTGATTTCGGGCTTCATAAGATTCCCGCCTTTTGTCAACTTCGCCATGCCTGACCACATCCGTTCAGACCACATTTTGCGTAGCCTGTCTTGAAAGGGTTTGTTCAGGCAGACATCAAGCGGTTGTAGAACTGAAGTTAAGCCTCCAGGTATTACAGCCAAAGTAGTTTTCATATTTTTGGCCACATTTTTCACCTCATCCGTCTTGTGTGCCCTGAACATGTCCCAAACGAACATAGCAGGTTTCTTGAAAAGTGCTCCTGGTCTCTTATTCCACACTTTTTCCAGCCATTCAATAGTCCCACTTTCATCCATCCATCCCTTTTCGTGTGCACGTACGATGACACCAGCAGGAAATTTCATGTTTTTAGGCAAGGTTTTTCTTTTAAAAAAACAACAACAGGAGGGAGATTTGATCCATTTGCCAAACATGATAAAACCACCGTAAAATGGATTTTTTCATGGCCAGTGGTTTTAGTTAAAACTGTTTTTTCACCATCACCGGTTACCATTCTGTTGCTCAGGAAATCGAATGTCATCGGTGTTTCATCCATATTTCTTATCTGTGACCATTCAAATGCATATTCCTTTCGATATTTTATAATAAACCTTTAGAAAGATTCAATTTTTAATTCCAGATCTCTCGGCAGCTTTTGCGCTATCTTTGTTCGCTGACCAAGACAGAAACCATGACGGCTCATGATGCGAGTACACCAACCCGCTGAAGCGACAAACACTGATGGCTTTACTGACTTGTATTTGTCGTCTTTCAACATTTGCAGATCATACAGATGAATTCCAGTTCTAATGACAATGTACCCATTTTGTCAACATTCAACAACCCAATTGCTGAGATCTTTCTCCAGCTCAGGAAATGAAGCGCACCTCGTTGGACATTTTTTCTTGCTTCTTGGCATGTCTTTTAGTGTTGTTTTATTTTTTCGCCATTCTCTTACTTGCTTCTCATTGATACAGAATTCACGAGCAGCAGCGCAATTATTGTTTGCTTCTGCATATTCAACAACTTTAAGTTTGAACGCTGCGTGATAAGCAGACCGTTTTCTTTTGATTTCACCATTCATTTTAAATACTAGTATGAAAATAGATTATTATTATTGTAGTTATAGATTTTGTAGGACTTCATATAGGAATGTCACCTGCTTTATCACTGTCACATTATTATTGTTCTTTGTTTATTTCAAAGCAGCCCTGTAGATTGGCATGTCTGTGTGGATAACAGGCTATTTCAATTTTATTAGAGATTCCATCTATTCTGCACATTATATTTTCATATTGGCTTCAGACTTATGAGGTCCATTGGTAGAAATGCATGAAGAGATCAAATTACACAGTAGCAGACCGACACTATAGTACTGTCGTTCATTGTATTTTTCCGTCTGGCTTGTAAGACATAGCATTTTGTGAAATGCATGGGTCAAATGTCATGCAGATCTGCAGCACTGCTCTTTTAGTATTCCTTTCAAGCCAATCTAGTCCACTAAACAAAGCCTTTGCAACTTTAAAAGGCTGCAGATTGACATCAATAAATGGGTTGGCAAACTTTGGCTCCAGGCCTGTCAGGGTATGCCGCTGGTGGGTCGGGATGTTTTGTTTACCTGAAGCGTCTGCAGGCATGGAGCTCCTCAGCTCCCTGTGGCCGCGGTTCACTGTTCCCAGACAATGGGAGCTGAGGGGCTCCATGCCTGCAGACACTCCAGGTAAACAAAATGACAATGTATTAGATATTCAATTCAATGATTCCATAGAGTTTAAAATCATCAAATTATGGTGTAGACCCATTTATAAGCCGATTCCTGCTCTTTGATGAGTCACTTTTTTACCAAAAATATTTGACTTATGAACGAGTATATACGGTATTTTTAATTCTGTAGAAGCTTAAATCTTATCTCTGGTAGCAAGAATAACCATTGGAGGTGACTGGGCAGCCTGACATATGTATAGCTAGCATCTCAAAGAAGGCATGTTAAATGATGAATGAGAATTCCTCCAAGGAGGGAAGAGGGCGAGGTAAGAACCAGAGAATGGTTTGGGTGAATACTATTCCCCCATCCTCTCTTTCCTCTCCCTGGGGGAAGTGTCATCCCACAACTTCATTCCTGACATTCCCTACAGCCCTCCAGAACCTATCCCTTTCCAAGCCTTCAAGCTTCTCTGCCTCGGTTATTCCCACCTCCACTCAAGCTTCTCTAGAAAACCAGTGCTTGTAAGTCCACTTAAATAAAGCTGGAACCAAGTTGATTGTGCAGGGCACCTGGACCATGAGGCTGCCAGTGGCTGGTATGTCCTTCCATCCCATTCAGTTCTTTACACAGTAGTGTGTTCTGTGTGCCAGAAAAACCCTTGTCTCGTACATTTAGTAGAAAAGTACTTCTGTCATGGGACTCTTTGAAGTCATGGTTCCATCATTTTCTATTTTTTCCTGTAAGTCGTACAATGTTCCATTAACTAGGGCTAAAGCAGGAAAGGTTGGTAACAGCATAGGGCAAAGATAGATTCTGCCTTTACTTGCCGAATCCTCCAGGAGTGCTGTACATAAAAAATCATCTGCCTTTTGGGGAGGAGTCCTGTTGAGACAAAGTTGCTTCTTAAATGAGGAGACTTTTGGAGGTGTGGTGCTTCAGACACATCAGCATGGAGAACAGAAGAGAGATTTCATCCACTCCCTCCTCCCCCACCCCCCGGTCTGGACAGCACATTTCCACAGAGCGCCCTTCTTCTCAGAGCTTGCAAGTGCTCAAAGGAGACATTCCACTACCAACCCCCAGGAGCGTCATTGTTCCAGGGAGGAGCAAAACTAAGTCAATATTTCCATTACATGCACTCCAAAAAGTATTAGTTATTTTTATTATATTATAAAAGTAGGGGGAATTTTTACTTGCTTCTTACTGAAAACCAGTTTTATCTAGACCCTCCAAACTTGGCAAAATAAACTCCTCTTGCCATAAAGTAAGCATGTCAAATTTTCAGCTTCTTGATTAAACAGATGTGATTAGGCTAAGTATAGGGTTTATAATGAGATTATTTGCAAGCCTACCTCTGGAGCACAGTCATGGCCCCATAATAATGGGATGCATTATGTGCTGACACACCTCTACACATTAATGCCCTGATCCGCACAGGAATCCATGCAGTTGGTCCCTTGTGCCCAAATGGAATCTCACTGACCCGCCCTGGGAATCCGTCTAGATGGAAGACCCCACATGCAAGGACCTCTATGCAAGATCAGGTCCTAAATAATGATTCCTTATTGTACGCATATGCCCAATTGCTTTTTTACTTTGTTAGAATAGTTTGATCAATTAAGCTTTTTGCTCCACAAACATTGTTTCTCTTTATACCCTTGTATATGAATATGCTTATGCTTTGTAAGACTGAAATATATGCAATTGCTAAGTCATCCATTTCAATAATGCAAAATCATTTAGAAAGGAGGGTAGAGGGGAAGAGAAAAGGAGATTGCCTTAAACTGAAAAATGACAAGTTATGTTTTAATCAAAAAAAAAAGTCACATAAGCGCTTTAACAATAAACACAATTTAGGGTGACAAATCAAATAACTAATTTTTTCTATTGGATATTAAAGGTCTTAAAATATTTTGGTAGTCAATCTATCACAGTGATACATACAATAGCTATAAAAGTGAACTACAAATCTGCAGTTGCAGCATGAAATTCATACTCAGTGACACATATGCTATTTTACCCCTTAACTAGGATGCAGTTTCAGTTTACTTAATGTACTGTGCTTAAGCAAAGCATTTTGCTAGTAACTAAGAAATGGAAACGTACAACTGATAATATCTGTCCTGACCCCAGGGTCTTTGCAAGGTTTATGGGAGAAGTCATGCTCTACCCTCCACTTGGCAGCCTGAGGGCAACAGCTTACCTGGGAGCGATGAAGCCCAGCCCCACTATGAGGCTCCAACCCAGAGGGCCGATTGGCCCGCTGGCCTTAAGTCAGCAGCAGGAACAGGAAGCTGTCGGAACTGGGTTCACCTTTCTCTGGACTGTGTGCCTTCTGCGCCTACCACCCTGGCTTGATTTCCTGGCAGCCTGAGCCAGCTTGACTCTTGGTATCAGACTTGTGGTTCCTGCCTCTAACTCCCTGGGATCCTGACCCGGCCTGACTTTAGTTCCTGCCTTATGGCTCTAACCTCCAGTTTGTCTCTTACCTCAGATCTTATGGTATCCTGACCCAGCTAACTCCTGTCTCACGACTGTGGACTCTGGCTCTGACTACTAGGTCTGGCTGCGCATGACCTGGCTGTGACAATACCAAAGTAAAAGGGAGGATAATACACATCTGCCTTTCCAAATCCCTCAGCTTTGGGGAATTTTACATTCCTGATAGCAATATAACAGCAGACTCATGTTTAATATATGAATTTAGGGAGTATCTGTCCTCTTTTAATAAAAGTTAATAAAAACTAATAAAAGTTTTATACCAAAAAACAACAACAACAAACAGGAACAGAGATTCGACAAACTCTGTGGGGCACCTGGAAACATCATTTAGTTTGGCCTACCTGATAGTATAGTTAGATGGACAAATTATGAGTAATGTTTCAAGCACAAAATGTCTCATTTGTGAACTCTTACCCCATTTATGTGAACACTTAATCTCTTACTTCCTACTGAATGTTGAAAACTACAAAAAACTGTTTCTTCACTATTCAATTAGTTAAATGAAGTACTACGCATTCTCTTCTTTCTTATTAGATCTTGAGGAAAGCTACTAAACAAGAAGAAATGGGCAAAAGCGGAATAATTTTAAACCAAAAAATTAAAAGTCAAAATGTAAATAGTTTATCTAGTTTATTTAACCACAAGTCTGAAAATGGTGCAGTGTTCGCACTGTAGCTCACATGCAGGGTAATATGTAGTTTACAGACTTATTTCATATACTTGGGTCTCAAGCCTGCATAAATACACACGTGTGTAGTACCAGTAAAATCATTTGGACAACTCACATGCACTAAGTTAAGTATGTGCATAGGTGTCTGCAGGATTGACTGAGGCCTTACTACTTTCACAAACTAAGGAACCAACAGACACTTCTACATATTAGTACGTTTACTTGCGAGCAGTGCTATTGACTTCAAAGGAATAGCTAATGAGAATAAAGTTGTTTTTGTATGTGTTTGGAGGATGAGCTCCTGTATGAATTTATAATTGATGCTGGCTGACCAAAAAGATGAATGTGTGTTTTAACTGTACTTACTGGTATGATTTATTTTAAAGCAGAAATTGAGAGATTAGAAATTCCTCCAAATACTTACCCACCACAATAGTTTTGTCACATAATATTTCTGTGCAATTTGTTTTAAAAAGAGGCAAAATGATCTTTGTCACCAGAACCTAACTTTAACATAACATAACATAACTTTAAACATCAAACGTAATGATAGTTTGATTTTGTAACACTGTCAGATATTACAGTTTTTCAATAACTTGCTAATTTGAAGGATGTCACTACTCCGTTACAAAACAAAAGCAAAAATAATAGTTTAAATCCTAAAACCTACAAAGGGAATCAATCCAACCAGACCCTTACACCCATCTGGAGTCCCAATGGGGCTTCGCACAGGCATAAAGGTCTAGATGGGCAGATTACTTTGTAGAATCAGAGCCTCAACCCTGTTCCAGTGGGTCTCTCAGCCACACACAGCTCACCGCTGGACAGGGATAGAAGTTACCAATTACATCTTGTAACTCTTCATATATGAGCTCCACTGATGTTTTTTAAGATAACCAGATAATTTCTTAGTCCCCATATATTTCACTAAAAAGAAATATATCATTGTCCATCCTTATACTTTATCTCCTCCAGAAGTCACACTATACCCTCCAATCCCCAGTTAGGAGCTTTGTGGTGGACTATTTAGACAGTTGCAGTTAGTATATAGATCAGTGTAGCTATACTTAATACTATGGAAAAATAAATGTTAACCATTGCTGCACAGAAAATATTTTATTTTTCTTTAACTGGGTTCTACCTATCTTATACTTTTTTAGCATAAATTAACCATCTGTAAAAACACTTTTATAACAGAGATCAGCTTCTACATACCTGTTTATCAAATGCTACCCATGAAGGAGCATCACTTCCCACACCTCTAGGAAACACACTATATTTAGGTTTCAGCTTTTGTCCATGCAAAGGTTCACCTCCTATTCCAGGTTTATCTTCTGCCACCAACATAGCAATTTTATTGCAATAACCCCAATGCTGAGATTTATGGAACTTTTCTTTCCCTAGCTGTAAACAGATTGGAAAAAAGAGAATAAGGCATTATTAAATTATCATAAAACGATGTATTCAAATCAACAGCTTAAAAACTTCCCTCAAATTAATTTTAACATAAATGGAAATTCTAAAAATATATCATAACCAGAATGCTGCCAGTTGAGTGAACCAATCCAGCCGATCAACTCTCAATTCCCATCTTACAGATAGGGATATTTGTATCCTTGATATATTTGAGCGCACACACACACAAACTTTTATGGTATAAATGTAGGACATAGTACTGGTGAGGGGATTTAGGGAGAGGGAATTGTGCTCATCTGTGGAACGAGCTCCTTGTTCCATCCAACTGTTGGACAAAAATTACTCCACTGGTCCGCCCTCATCTTCTTGTGTGCAGTTTCCCCTATGCCTGTAGAAGGGTGAATAGATCTCTCCTTTCCGTTCTGTCCCTGCCTCTGGCAATAGGAATGTACGCCCATATGTTCAGTGAGAAGTGAAGTGTTGTTTAAGAGTATAAGGAGCACGTTCATGGTCCAGGAATGAAAGCAACTAAAGAAGTGCTACTTTATAACACAGTGCATCTTCTTCTGAAGCATCTGATGCTGGTTACCTTCAGGGATGGGACACTAGACCAGGTGGACCACAGGTCTGATCCTGTATGGCAATTTATGTGTAAAAGGTTTGGGACTGGGGGGTTCCTACTTTTGTTTTCCGTCTTTTTTTTTTCTGATGCTGGTCAACTGCTCTCTTGTTCCGTTTCCTTATTTTATTACCGTAGCAGCTCCTCACCAAACTGAGAGAGGTGGTATGGGGGGTACAGAGCAGGAGAAAGCTTTCTACATTTGAGTTCAAATGGGAAATAAATATAATAAAGCTGAATTTAAAAAGAGAAATTTGCAGACAGAAATTGCTGATTTATACCAAAGGGCTCTACAGAATAGCACCACTTTTGGCACATCTAATATTTCTTATTTTTTCCCCATCTATTACTGAAGCAATAGCTGGGAGAAAAAGGCAGCTGTCAAAAGCGTGGCCAATAAATGAGGGAAGTATTTTATCTAGGTAAAGGAAAACAGCTCTCAGAACCAGGTGTTGTGTATCTCAAGCCTGTCCTGAGAAAGTTTTCCTGTTGTTCTGTCTGGTTTTTATTTTGGTTAGTTGTGTCTTAAATTGTTAAGTTAAGTGATCAAGATTTGCTCCCATACAAATTCTTCCGGAAATGTAACTTTTTATATGAAAACCAAATGGCCCAATAATTAAATCCATCAAGAATCTTCCACTGTCTGCTGCAAAATCGTAGAGGGTTCTACATAAAGAACACTTAAAAATGGTTATATGCAGAATCATTATTAGAAGCAAACTAACCTTAAAAGGTTCTGTGAACAATAAACTTTTCAAACAGTGTGTATTTGCCAGCAAGTTCCTTTAAGGAAGAAAGGAAGAAAAGAACAAAGGTCTCTTTACACATATAGTTTGTTGGTTGCTTTGACCAAACACTGGAAGTGAATACCTGTGGTGTACACGGTGGCAATTACGTGACTCTGACATTCAGGTTCTCTCCGGAAATAATGGATGACCAGGAAACTGAGGGATGAGCAAAGCAACAGAAGTTGCCACAATATCTATTGGCAATTTCTCTCACCATGTTAGACCTTACAGCTATAACAAAGAAGCCAAATTTAAGTTGACCATTTTCTAGCCATGTACCATCCAAGATTTCCTGCAGACTATCCCCTGATCCTCCCCCTCCCCCTGCAGCACCCAGCCTGGGAAGGGGCAGAGGGGTGGGAAGAGTCCCTGGACGAACCCCAACAGCCTGGAAGGGAGAGAGGGCCCCTGCCCCGCAGGCCTGGAAAAGGGGAATGAAGAGAAGGAACAGAGGTGAGGCTGGGGGGGGGGGACAGGATTAATCGCTGGGTGGGGGCTATGCAGATGTGGAGGTGAGAGCTCCTGCAGCAGGGACCAACATCCCCTTACCCAGCACATGTGGAAGAGTGGGCAGCACTAATTGTCATGGGGATGGGCGGGGGGTGCTCAAAAATCAAAAGACAGCCCAAAATTCTCCTTACACAATGTAATCTTTTTTTTTTTTAATTTCATGATGGGGGGGCAACTTGTGATCTCGAGGTTGGCAACATTGGAGAAGTAGCAGAGAATACATGAGGCAGCAATTGTCGTGGTAACAATAGCAACATTAGCATCGTTGAGGGTAATTCCAGTAAGCTGTTGAAGTCAGAGGTGCATGCATGGAATTTGAGCTGTTCCAAACATTAGTGGCACAGAAGATGAGACCTTCCCCCACAGCCACCTTCTTCTAAGGTCTGTACTTTCAGATCTTCTGAGAAGTACCAGGCAGAACTGTTTGAGAAAAGGTGCATCTCAACAGGATCTCAAACTTTTTGAACAAAAATCCATTGGTCAGCTAAAAGCCAGCATTCTCCCCTTCACCCCACTAATTTAAAGGGCTGCATGCCCACTGTCATCATCTCAGCTGTGTGATCTGCTGCATGGTGGGGTGAGAGGAGCTGTGCTTGATCTTGGTTTTAAAGCACTGCATGACTGGAACAATAATAGGCATTCATGTTGCTACCACATGAATGTGCTAGGTTGGGATTTTTTTTTGCCCTTAGCCCCAGTGGAGAAGAGAATGGAGAATACAAGTGATGGTACTGCTACCTTGAGCGGAGGCAGATGGGACAGTACTAACAGCAGGAGAGTAGGATGACAGAGGAGGAAGAGGGAGATAGTGCCAGGCATGCCACCGCATCACTTTCCTTACCCATTCTGGACTCGAAACAGCTTGTGCATTCTTTCTGCTCTACTTGGGCATACCTCTCATGCTCTAAATTGGGACATCCATTACAGAGATGATTCAACAGATGGATCATAGTTGTCAGGCTTCACAAGTTTCTGTCCCAGCAAACAGCATTCCTAAAGTGAAGGCCTACAGCTTGTGTGGCACTGACTATATGAAGCTCAAAATACTGCCATTCTACATGGATTAAAATCAACCACCACATTAACAATAGCAATGCTAGTTGGCCTTTGAGACTTCCTGCTCCTGAAGCTGTGCTTACTTGTCCTGTTGCTGTAACTACTACTAAGACACCATTGGTTCTTAATTAATCCTGGCCTCCTTAGCAGGATCAGGAAAATGGAACTGCACAATATAGTTTTCTCTGTTTTTCAGTGGAGCATGATAAGTGCCTTAAAAGAAAAAGCAGAAGAAGGAGGGGGCAGGGAAAAGAGTACCTCCCTTTTCCCTTTGCAAGCAGTAAATTTTTCAAACTTCCGATGCCTCCTGATCCATTTCTACCAGAAAGCATCCTACGCTCTGCAGCAAATGGAACATCAAAACTTGCACTGTTTATATTAGTTCTGCTGTTTCATCCAGTGAAAAGGAAGCATTAGGGTACAGTAAAATCTATAGGTATTTATAAGGTGTATATAAAAGGATTTATATATAACCCTTGAGTCTAATTAACTGGGATGCCCAAATGGTTAGACATCGGTCCCAATTAAGTAGAATGGCCACTAACAGAATAAACCATTTCAGTAGTAATACTGTTTTCCAGGAAGCTGCCAAGTTGGGAGGAGGCACTATTTACAGTAGAACAGGGACAGAGACTGCTACCTACCAAGTGCCAGCAACAGGGTAGCTGTGAGATGTCCATCTTAGCAGTCTATTGTGTACAGTTGATATGGAAAGAGGAAACAAGCAGAAATTAAACCTTTCTGGATGTATCATAGCTAAGGAGAGACTGAATGCTGCTGGTAGATAAATGTTGACAAATACAGAACCAGAATAAGTCTGAGACATACACAAAGACCTAAGCATCATGAAAGCTCCAATTTTAACAAAAATATCATCTCCACTGAGCTAGAATAATTGCCATAAATTATCACAAAGTTCAACCAGGACCCCTGAGAGACATCCCAGTTAGGCAAATTTCCTGATTAGGCATGTACAAATCAAATAAAATGGGTACTTTCACCTCTCCATCCACACTTCTTCTTGCCCTTCACATAGGCATAGTAACTGACATATTGGTAGCAGTGGGAACAGAAAAGAATGGTCGTTGTAGTAGTGATGACACCAGCAACAGGAAGCGCAATGATGGAAGTAACAGCAGGGGGAAAAATAAGCTAAGAGCTAACAGGAGTAGCAATGCCAAGGCCACTAGTCCTTCTTGCTTTGTAGGTGCTATTGCTGGAACTAGATTTCTCCACAAAAGAGGAGGCACTGGTGACAGTGCTCCTAGTAGTAACCAGTGTGGCTTTTGTTTTTTCCAGTATATAAAAGCAGTGACCTCCACAAACATCCAGAACGCTGCTGCTGCTCTGCACCTGTTGCGCTCATGGTGAAGATAAGAGAAGGGAAGGCAGCGGTGGCGGGAATGGTCCAAACCTCTTTGTTAGTCTGTATATAGTACACCTCCTAGTCTTCTCCGAGAAAAGGGCACTGTGACCAGCACAAGCTAGCAATAACAACCAGCACCCAAAATATCTGAAGAATGATTACAAAATAGATGAATGAGGCCACATGACTGAGTAGAATATTCTAAGGAAGATTTAACTCTCTCTCTCTCGCCTTTGAACCTGAACTTCATTTTGTCACACTCACTTCCAAGTATTTACCTACTGATATTCAAAAATATTTGATAATATTTGTACTATTCAGCAAATTTATTATTTAAATTTCCCCATCCTTAAAGGGCAGATTTGAAAAAGTGGTGGCTGCCTAAACTCTATTTTCTTTTATTTTAGAGTTCATGGTAAGAACCTTGTCCTTCTACATATTTACGAACAGCCATGAATACTTATGGAACTATATAAAGAATGCTGTTGTCAGCTATGAATGATGTATTATCATTCTTAACTTTGTTTATCCCTGAACTGTCCTGGTTTTGATTTGTTTGGTTTTTTTTAAAACCGTGTATTTGTCTCTCCATTTTCCTTTGTTACATAAATAAGCAAAGTTCAAACTGTCCTAAAAACTACTGGTTGATTACTCAGTTCTTCCTTACTTGCTAAATATGTTCACTTTTGACTTAAGCCCTCAAAAAGAAGAAATGTTATAAATGTAACACTATTTTACTTTTGCTCAATAAATGTATAATGAGAAGGTGACAAACTCCAGAATTTAAGTTAACTCTGCTTGTGACAACTATTGTGGAGCCCAATCCTGCTGCCAAATAATTCAATAGGAGTCTTGCCATTGACTTCAATGGAAGCAGAAAAAAGCACCCACAATGTACCTATATTGGAGATTTTTTTTTGATGCACTAGAGGTCAGTTCCCCCCTCCCACCCACCTCCGGAAAGTCCCAGATTTGCTACAAATGTTTTAAAGGCATGCTTTATATATTTTTTTTGTTTGCCCTACTATAAGCAAGTCTAAATAAAGTTATTCTGAGTCAATGCTAGCTTTCAATATTACAGTGTTCATGAACATGAGAAACACTAAAACTAGTTTGTATATGACAATTAGTCCTCCCATCACTGACTCCTGAGGGCAATGTGCTTATTTTACAGTTCTGTGTGGATGCAGAGATAAGTGCAAGTGAAATATTATTGGTAGTGTGGACGCTAGTATAGCACTTACATGTGGGCCAAGACTAATATTTTAATCACATACTATATAATTCTCCAGTGCAGACAAGGCCAGAAAGGACAAGTGTATTGGAAGCAAAGCCTCATATACAAAAGAGAAAAATAACTATTGCTGACAACAGGTACAGCTGAAACATGATTTACCTGCAAGTATAGACAAGGACATGTTGTGTTTGTCCTCATCTACACTTGCTGCTAGACCATAAGAACATAACATAAGAATGGCCGTACCGGGTCAGACCAAAGGTCCATCTAGCCCAGTATCTGTCTACCAACAGTGGCCAATGCCAGGTGCCCCAGAGGGAGTGAACCTAACCGGCAATGATCAAGTGATCTCTCTCCTGCCATCCATCTCCATCCTCTGATGAATAGAGGCTAGGGACACCATTCTTTACCCATCCTGGCTAATAGCCATTTATGGACTTAACCACCATGAATTTATCCAGTTCTCTTTTAAACACTGTTATAGTCCTAGCCTTCACAACCTCCTCAGGTAAGGAGTTCCACAAGTTGACTGTGCGCTGCGTGAAGAACAATTTCCTTTTATTTGTTTTAAACCTGTTGCCTATTAATTTCATTTGGTGACCCCTAGTTCTTGTATTATGGGAATAAGTAAGTAACTTTTCCTTATCCACTTTCTCAACATCACTCATGATTTTATATACCTCTATCATATCCCCCCTTAGTCTCCTCTTTTCCAAGCTGAAGAGTCCTAGCCTCTTTAATCTTTCCTCATATGGGACCCTCTCCAAACCCCTAATCATTTTAGTTGCCCTTTTCTGAACCTTTTCTAGTGCTAGGATATCTTTTTTGAGGTGAGGAGACCACATCTGTACACAGTATTCAAGATGTGGGCGTACCATGGATTTATATAAGGGCAATAATATATTCTCAGTCTTATTCTCTATCCCCTTTTTAATGATTCCTAACAGGGGCGGCTCTAGCAATTTCGCCACCCCAAGCACGGCGGCACGCCGCGGGGGGGGGGCACTCTGCCGGTCGCCGGTCCCGCAGCTCCGGTGGACCTCCTGCAGGCGTGCCTGCGGATGCTCCACCGAAGCCGCAGGACCAGCAGACCCTCCGCAGGCACGCCTGCGGGAGGTCCACCGGAGCTGTCTGCCGCCCTCCCGGCGACTCGCCCCCCGCGGCGTGCCGCCCCAAGCACGCGCTTGGCGTGCTGGGGCCGGGAGCCGCCCCTGATTCCTAACATCCTGTTTGCTTTTTTGACTGCCTCTGCACACTGCGTGGACATCTTCAGAGAACTATCCACGATGACTCCAAGATCTTTTTCCTGTTTGCATAGCAACAGTTCATCAGGTGCAAACATTGCCAACGCCTGATGTCAGCAATAAATATTTATTTTTGAACAATCTTCTGAAAATTAGACCTACTCTCCCTTCTCCCCTGGAATAAGCACAGTCATTTCAAATGTATGGGTTTCTAGGAACATGATAAGTATAAGAGAGATAGGGTGAAGCAATCACACCTTGAGTTCAATCAAAAGCTATACTTGTGTATATTGAGAGAGCATACTGGAAGTGATAATGCTGAAGGGTATGTTGTGGAGGAATATTGGGGGAGCCTGGGGTTCATTAGAGTGCACTTGGGAGGTACGCCGAAGGGGAGCAACAACAACACTTGCTCTTTCATAGCATTTTCCATCAGTAGATCTCAAAAGCTTTTTACCAAGGGAGCCAAGTATCATTATCCCTATTTCCCCACACATGAGAAAACAAAGGCATCAGACACCTGTGTGGTAGATTAGGCAGTATGCTGGGGAAGATACCTTGGGAGCATATAGAGGGGAACAAAGGGGGGAGCTGGGAGTGTGTGGGTAGGTGGGGGGCAATTATAAAGACTATCTGGGGGGTTGTTGGATTCATGGGGCAGGTGCCAGGAGAGGGGTGCAGGGTGGGTTGCTAGGTGCAGGAGCTATAAGGAGATGTGTGAGGGTTCCAGAAGGTAGAAGCAGTGCAGACGGGGCTCTGGTGCAGAGCAAGGAGCTTGTGCAGTGGCTAGGTTTGCAGGGACAGGGGTAGGGACTCTGTGAAGGGTAGGTGCGATGGGTAAAGAGTACAGGTGAAGGGGCTGAGTGGGACTGCTAGATACAAGGAGCTCTGGGGCAGGCGTTGCTAGGTGGTGCAGGGCAGAGGCTATGCAGAGTGGTAGGTGCAGGGCAGGGGCTATGCAGGGTTGCGGGTGAAAGACCTATGCAGGGGTGCGGGGTGGGCGGTACTAGGGGCAGTGGGGGGACACAGGGGGTGGCTGGGCAGGGGCGATGCACAGGGTTGCTATGGGAGGGAGGCAGGAGGGGGCTCGCTGTAGGGGAGGGGGTGCAGAAAGGGGCTAGGCGGGGTTGTTAGGGGCAGGGGGCGGCACGGGGGGGGGCGGGGCTGCCGCTGTCACTCACGCTGCGCTGGAAGGAGTTCCCGGGCAGGAGCGGTAGCGCCATGCTCGTGCCGGTCTCGAGCCCGGCGCCGCTCCGGGGCTGGTGTTGCTGCCCGGACACGGGCCGCTCGCGCCCCCCGCGAGGCCAGGCGGAGAGGGAACGTGAACGCGCTGTTTGGGATTCTGTTGCCTAGAGACGTGCGTTTGACATCACAGGGGGAGGTGTCATGGCCTCGGGGCGGGGCCTGGCCGAGGAGCGCCTGCTCTCGGCTGCCCCCTGCAGGCTCGGGGCGGTCACTGCACGTTTGCCTGCGGGCTGCCCCGCCCGTGTGGCCCCAGCGCGCAGCGCGGGCTCCCGCTTTTCGCTTCCCCGGGCCGGGGCGTGGGGAAGGATCCCGGGTTTTTGTAGCGGGTGGCAGGGTGCGTCCCTGAAAACGCCAGCTCCCGGAGTCAGGGGATCACAGCCAGGGGCAGCCCTAGGAATTTGGCCGCCCCAAGCAGTCATGCCTGCGGGAGGTGCACCCGAGCCGCGGGACCAGCAGACCCTGCCTGCGGGAGGTCCGCTGGTCCCGCAGCTCCAGTGGACCTCCCGCAGCTGCGGAGGGTTTGCTGGTCCCGCTCCGGTGGAGTATCCGCAGTCATGCCTGCGGGAGGTCCACCCGAGCCGCGGGACCAGCGGACCGTCTGCAGTCATGCCTGCGGAAGGTCCGCTGGACCCACCTGCCGGCAAAATGCCGCCCCAAGCGCACGCGTGGCGCGCTGGGGTCTGGAGCTGGCCCTGCTCACGGCGGCATTTCCGCCTGTCTTCCCTCTGACGGGAGCTTAGTGTCCAGCCCTGGTGGCTGTGGAGAAAAGGTTGCAACGTGGCCCCCGGAAGGTGCAAACCCCACCCCCTAAAGAGAGAATCTCCTACTTTTTTTGTTTGATCTTGCATGTTACACAGTTCTGACCCTGAAATTTAGCTCAGTGGATTTCACTTTCTGCTTCCCATGCACTGGTCCCATGCCCTGCTATTTGCATTTCCAGGATTACATGGCAATATGTAAACATTTTTAAACTTTTTTTCAGAATGGTAGCCGTGTTAGTATGTATCAGGGATCTACAACCCATCCTGGACAATGATCCCTCACTTTCACAGGCCTTGGGTGGCAGGCCAGTCCTCGCCCACAGACAACCTGCCAACCTGAAGCATATTCTCACCAGTAACTGCACACCGCACCATAGTAACTCTAGCTCAGGAACCAATCCATGCAACAAACCTCGATGCCAACTCTGCCCACATATCTACACCAGCGACACCATCACAGGACATAACCAGATCAGCCACACCATCACCGGCTCATTCACCTCCACGTCCACCAATGTAATATACGCCATCATATGCCAGCAATGCCCCTCTGCTATGTACATCGGCCAAACTGGACAATCTCTACGGAAAAGGATAAATGGACACAAATCAGATATTAGGAATGGCAATATACAAAAACCTGTAAGAGAACACTTCAACCTCCCTGGCCACACAATAGCAGATTTTAAGGTGGCCATCCTGCAGCAAAAAAATTTCAGGACCAGACTTCAGAGAGAAACTGCTGAGCTTCAGTTCATCTGCAAATTTGACACCATCAGCTCAGGATTAAACAAAGACTGTGAATGGCTTGCCAACTACAAAACCAGTTTCTCCTCTCTTGGTTTTCACACCTCAGCTGCTAGAAGACGGCCTCATCCTCCCTGATTGAACTAACCTCATTATCTCTAGCCTGCTTCTTGCTTGCTTATATATACACACCTGCCCCTGGAAATTTCCACTACATGCATCCGACGTATTCACCCAGGAAAGCTCATGCTCCCAAACATCTGTTAGTCTATAAGGTGCCACAAGACTCTTTGCTGCTTTTACAGATCCAGACTAACATGGCTACCCCTCTGATACTATCAGCAAAAAGAACAGGAGTACTTGTGGCACCTTAGAGACTAACAAATTTATTTGAGCATAAGCTTTCATGGGCTAAAACCCACTTCATCGGATGCATGCAGTGAAAAATACAGTAGGAAGATAAATATACACAGAGAACATGAAAAAATGAGTGTTGCCATACCAGCTATAATGAGACTAATCAATGAAGGTGGGCTATTAGCAGCAGGAGAAAAAAAACTTTTGTAGTGATTATCAGGATGGCCATTTACAACAGTTGACAAGAAGGTGTGAGTAACACTAGGGGGGAAAATAGCATGGGGAAATAGTTTTACTTTGTGTAATGACCCATCCACTCCCAGTCTTTATTCAAGCCTAATTTAATGGTGTCCAGTTTGCAAATTAATTCCAATTGAGCAGTTTCTCATTGGAGTCTGTTTTTGAAGTTTGTTTGTTGGAGTATTGCGACTTTGAGGTCTGTAATCGAGTGACCAGGGAGCTCCCACAAAAGCTTATGCCCAAATAAATTTGTTAGTCTCTAAGGTGCTACAAGTACTCTTCATTTTTAAACTGTTTTCACTGAAATTAAAAAGAAAAACATCATAATAATGTTTTACTCAAGAACTTCACTATAAGTAGTGGCAAGCAGGGTTCTGAACACAAACTAAGCTGATAGTGTCCAAGGGAGGTTTAATTTTCTCCTGTAAATAGGACACCCTCTTCAGGGCATTCTGGATACTCAGTGCACTTCCAAAACATAGTCCAGAAAAGCAGCAGCTCAATGGCCTGTCTGTCCTTGTATTTCACATACGGATGGTCTAGAACTTTTTCATCAAAACTGTTTTTCCACAGAAATTTGGATTTTTTTTTAATCTTTTTGCAGAAAGTTCTGCTTTCCACAGCAGATTTCAATTTTTAATTAAAAAAAATGGACAGCCTAAATCCAAAAAGATTTTGATTTTTGGCCAATAGCTGAAATATTTCAGCCAAAAAAAATTTTTTTTATTCTGATATTCTGCCACCACAGTGCCTCATGGGCACTGTAGTTCAGTTGCTTTATATCTGTATTCTCCATTGGTGAAACTCTGCAGCCAGACTTCAGTTCCCATGGTGCACCACAATCATGAGACTCCCATAATGCACTGCCTCCCTTCACCAGGAGGGAAGAAGACCATGGGGTATCACAGGAGATATTGTCTGATCAGGGAACCCAGCCTATCAAGAAAAATGGGAACACGAGGCACCCAAACAACAACTCAGACATTCCCCATGGCAGCATTTCCTAATCAAATTATTTTGGTTGTAGGTAGAAATATTTCAGTTTTTGATTTTTTGCAGAAAGGTTGAAATTTTCCCTGGGGGAAATAACCTGTTTTGTCACCACCTCTAGTTTCAAAGAAGGTTTGCAAAGAGCTGTAAAAATTTTGAAGGGGCCATTGTGTGAATGTAGCACCTATACCACTCATATGACTAACCCCTTTCTGTGCTGACTGAAGTTCTAAGAACATCCATGAAATACATGTACCTTCTCTATCCATTTCAATGTGTTTTTATCTTTTATTTATCTGTATAGTCCTCAGGAAACACTGTGTGTATATTCAAGCAGCAAAACTTTCAATGTTAGTAGCTTTCATTTCAAAGAGAGGGTCTGGAGGACATTGACGCAAAGCATCTTGGAATGCTTACATGCCAATATGCCCCTATTCTTTTTGTGATTAATGAACTAGCATAGAAGTTTCTTTACACTTCCAAAGATCCAGCATCATAAATCCTATTTGAAAGCAAGAGGGCCGCTATCAAAAATAGGCTCAGAGAATCCAATTAAAAGTTCTACTTTCAAATACATTTCACTGTTAATTCATGGTGAGAAATTATTTCTACCTTTTAAAATATCTGAGCAAAATAGAGTTTTCTGTTCAGTCTCTTGACTCCTGTCCCATACTACACAAGTTAACCACAGGGAAAGCTTAAATGGACTAGTGCAATGTCATAACTACTATTCATGGACATTTGTTATATTGACCAATAGGCTGATGAAATGATATTACTACATTAGTAAAATACCTTTTAATAGCTCAGTTTTCAACTCAGAAAGAATTGAGAAAGTTCTGCAAAGTTTATCCTAAATTAGGTAGAGACAATTCTATAAAGGTGTGAAAATACAGGAGTGAGCATGGCTTTTCCATCAGCATGGACTCCTGCCATTATTAAGATGATTTAAAAAAAAGTGAACGGTACAGAGTAGAGTTATCAGGGAATAACGTACAGATTATCAAGGGGTACGAAGTTCTGTTTAAGATCAGATGGCGTAAGTAATACATAATCTGCAATATCTCTGATTGGGGGTAAAAGGTTGATGGGTCAAAGTACAGACATTGAGATATGAAGGTATGTTGTTCATAACATGGCTATGTTCAGGTGTGGAGTATAATGAGTGGATACGATGATGAGGATGGATTGACACTCATTTAGTGAGAATTAACGTTCAGTGAGTTTAAGGTCCAATTCATATGGTCCAACAGAAAAAGTGTCTCGGTCCCTTTCTTGTAGTCGATGCATGATGTTATTAAAGCCCTGTCGAATCCAAGACAAATAAGCAGAAATGCAAACTTTCCTCCTATATACTTTACTTTTGAAATAATGTCCTTAACTTTATTATTTCAAATCATCAGTGTTACCAGCTTTGCCGTTACTTTGGGGTATGCTCATTTATTAGGGTTACTCTTCTGGGGGCGGGGGGCGGGGGAGGTTCTGTACTTCTGTCAATGTACTGCTTGTGTCACTTGTGTTCTCATATGGAGCTCTACTTCTCCCTGTTGCAAGTTCCCTCCCAATGGAGCTATCCTGCAGGACCTAGATTCCCCAGGGCTGGGTTCTTCCAGCCCCAGAATCAGACAAACACACACATACATTAACAGAGTGCGTCTGAGAGGACCGGGTTAATCAGCATTCCCAAACTGACCCCTTATATGTCCCTGGACTCAGTAGACTGGATCAAACACCCCCTCCAAGCTGTGACCCTCATATGCCATGAGCACCGCACCGGAATAGAGTACGCCTGAGCAGGCTGGGTCGAGCAGCACTTTCAATCTGCCACCCTCATATGTCCCAGGTTCAGCACGTCCCTATCCCCACTTTCACATTACAGTTGTTCTGGTAGTAACCCACTTGATGAGCAAACCCCACAGGATTTTTGGGTGCTGCAGTGATCTTTTAGCTTAGGTATGAGAAATGTTGCTGCAGAGCGAATGAGGAAACCAAAAATCACCCAGGGAGGGGGGGGGAGGGGAGAAGGAGAGAGAGAGAAGCAACCAGCTTATCATGAAAGTTATTTATTGCCAGGTAATAACCATAGGGGAGCCAAACAAACAAAACAGTTATAATATTAAATCTAACTTAAATTTGATTATAAAAGTCAGGTTTTAAAAACTATAACTGATCACACAAGTCAGGGTCAGAAGGCTATACCGAGAGAGAGAGAGAGAGAGAGCTGGGTTCTCATCACTCCGTAAAGCTTGAATCAATCAGGGTTCCCAGGTGGTGGAGGTAGCTGAGGGTCCGGAGTGCTGGAGACAGGCAGAGCCCCCAGCACGATCAGTCATGAGAAGATGAAGTCCTAATGGAACTGATGCAGATTTTGGATCCAGGCATCAGAACACTTAGCTGAGCATGGGTAGGGGGGTTCTGTAGAGAAACAATGGTTCAAGGGAGAACACTAGATTTGTTTATGTGTAAACTGATGGCTCAAGGGAGTATACCAAAGTTGTTTTGTTCAGGCTAGACAATGGGAGCTGATCATTCCTGGCTATGGGTGGTGTTCCTTGGAGGGAGCTCACAATGCAATTAGGGAGCTTCACTATTTTGGATACAATAAAGTATTTAATACTAGAATTGGTCTAGAATTGGTCTGAGCTGGGTGTGTGCAGGCAGGGCCGGCTCCAGGCACCAGCTGAGCAAGCTGGTGCTTGAGGCGGCAGATTCTAGGGGGCGGCATTCTGCCCAATCCTAGGGCGGCACTGACGCTTTTTGTTGTTTGTTTGTTTGCTGCTCTGGCCGCCCTGTAGGGGTCAGAGGAGGGGAGTGCCCTGCAGCAAATTTGGCAGGGCAGCCCGAGTCCTTCCCTCCCCACTGACCGGAGCAGCTCGGAGCCCTCCCGTCAGGCGGCGCGGAGGTCGGGGCTGCGGGGTGAGCGCCTCCCTGAAACCCTGGCTGTCCCCCTCTCTCTCTCCCCCCTCGCTCCTTCCTCTTCCCCCCATTAGACCGGGCGTGCACTCTGCAGCACAGGGAGTCCCCTGGCTCCGGCCGCCCTGTAGGGTTTTTTTGTTTTGGTCTCCCCTGCTTTGCCGGCTGTGCCGTTCCCCCACCCCCGCTTTGCCGCTCCAGCCGCGCCGCAGGTTGTTTTTTTTTTCACCTGCTTTGCCGCTCCAGCCGTGCAGTTTTTTTTGTTTTTCCCCCACCCTGCTTTGCCGCTCTGGCTGCGCTGTGTTTTCTTTTTCTTTCTTCACCTGCTTTGTCGCTCCAGCACTCTGTTTCCCCCACCCCTCCCCGCCTTTACCGCTCCTGCCCCACCATGGTTTTATGTTGTTGTTTGTTTTTTTTCCCTGCTTTGCTGCTCCAGCTGTGCTGCAGTTTCCCCCCCTCCCACTTTGCCATTCCAGCCGCGCCGTTTTTTTGTCCCCCGCACTCCGCTTTGCCGCTCTGGCCCTGCTGTGGTTTTGTTTTTGTTTTTTCCCCCTGCTTCACCGCTCCGGCGGCCCCTCCCCCCCTTTTTTTTTTTGCTTGGGGAGGCAAAAAAGCCAGAGCCGGCCCTGTGTGCAGGTGTGGGTTCATTAACATCTGGAGCAGAAATCCCCCATCATGCAGTGCTTCCCTGCTTTCCTGGTCCCAGAGTTCCATGCAGTTCTTACCTTGGAATTTCTTTTCTCCATTCTGTATGCTAATGGAGATGCCTCCTTGTCCCATCTTCAATGCAGATGAGGCTAGGGGAGTTTCCTCAATCCTGTCACCTTTATCCCAGGGGTTTAGGCGTGTCTTTCACTGCCTTTTCATTGCTTTTTGTAAGTCTTTCTTCCGATCGGTTTTGGTTCAAGCAGAGGCTGGGGTGGTGCGGGGGTGAAAGGTCTTTTGTGAGTCAGACAGGCTGGGTACTGCGCCCTGGTTCCCCAAGAACACAGAGATTCTAGGTAACATCAGATTGTAAAAATATTTTTAAATTGTACAAAAATCAGTTTCCTCTCTGTAGCTGGAGGAATGTGTGCTTTCATCTGTCATGAGCAACAAGAGATGGTTTTATGCTACAGTATTATCAGCATCCTATTAAAAATCATAAGTAAATTCCAAGTGAGGTTTTGAAAGCCATACTTAGCACAATTAACACTCTGCATAAACATGTTATTTACTGTGGGCCATATGTTTCTCTTCCTGTGTAAAAATGCACAGAATGGAAACACAGCCCCCAAAGTTTCAGGACTTTCAAAAAGCTGCCACTCTCCTGACTTCTGGATAGAGCAGGAGCCCAGGAGGAATATTCCCAGCTAGGATTTTTCATTCACCCAGAGACCTACAGGAATACCCAGGGAACACCCTTCAGATCTCAGGCTATATATGGGTTTCCTTGTTGCTTTTGTGGGCTTGTCTTCACTGGAAACTTAGGTCATGTTAGAATATGACTTTGAGGTGACATGTTAACTAACATGTTGTCAAACAGACTTTGCAACCAATATAGTCAGGGACTGTTGTGTTTAATATTGTGTCAGATGGTCATGGAACTATACATTTAACCGCAACCAGTTGACATGTTGTTAAACACAACTTGTAGGAATCTATACTGGTTGCAAAATTGTGTTTAACATCCCATTAGTTAACATGAACCCACAACGTTGGGTTTAACTTGATCTAAATTTCCAATGAAGACAAGATCTGTGTTGTCCTTGTTTCCACATAGCAATGGAAGTCTGAGGGTACGTTTACACTTACCGGGACGGTCGACGCGGCGAGTTCGACTGCTCGGAGTTCGAACTATCGCGTCTGATCTAGACGCGATAGTTCGAACCCCGGAAGCGCTAGTTCGAACTCCGGTACTCCACCGCGGCAGGAGGAGTTGCCGGAGTCGACCCTGGAGCCGCGGAGTTCGCTTCCGCGGCGTCTGGACGGTAAGTAAGTCGAACTAGGGTAGTTCGAATTCAGCTACGTTATTCACGTAGCTGAATTCGCGTACCCTAGTTCGACCCCCGAGCTTAGTGTAGACCAGGGCTGACTCACACAGCTATAGCCCAAAAGGCACTCACACGTCTTCCTACTTCTTTCATGCATCTAACTAGGAAAACTGGCAGCCAAAATTCACCTTTCATGTAGCTCTTCCATCAGAGGTAGTAAGAGTGGAAGTCATACTGTAGACAGGATTCAGACCTTTTTGCTACCATGTTATCTAACACAACACAGAGAAAGATTAGACCACATGGTGATAAAAATGCCTGAGCCCTTACTATTGTATCAGATGACATCATTGCAAAGTACAATTCACTAACAAGGGAACATCCACAGTGAACAGTCCCATGACTTCTTCCCCACATTCTGGCCAAGCTTTTCTTAGCTACATGGAAATTAGCTCCTCCATAGTGGCCTTGGAGAGGCCAGAGGCAGCTGTGGAGGAGAACACTTACAGAATTGCTGCTTTCCCTCCACATCATCCCTCATCCTGCACAATTACTCAGCACAGTTAGGACTTTTCGCTTGGCCTACATGTTGTAACAGGTGATGAGGGAAGCATATGCTTTGTCTCAGGGGTTCTCAAACTTCATTGCACTGTGACCCCCTTCTGACAACAAAAATTACTACATGACCTGGAGGGGGAGCGGGGCCTTGGGCTTCAACTTTGGCTTGGGCTTTGGACCCAGACTCCAGCAAGTCTAACACCAGCCCTGGCAACCCCATTAAAATGGGGTTGTAACCATAGGCGCCGATTTCCCCTCTGCCCGGTGGGTGCTCGATCCCCCTCCCCCACCCCTGACCCCCCCCAGCCCCGCGTCTTCCTGCCCCCACACTGCCCTCACCCCACCCTCATTCCACCCCTTCCCCAAAGTCCCTGCCACACCCCGCCTTTTCTCACCCCAGCCCTGCTCCATTCCCGTCCCCATTCCAGCCCCATTCCTCCAAGTCCCCGCCCCGGCCCTGCCTCTTCTCCATCTCCTCCCCGAGCGCACTGCGTCCCTACTCCTCTCCCCTCCCTCCCAGAAAGTCCTAAGCACCGCCAAACAGCTGTTAGCTGGCGGGGGGGTAGGAAGCGCTGGGAGAGAGAGGGAGGAGCATGCACACAGCATGCTTGCGGGGGAGGAGGTGGCAAGGACTGGGGAGCTTGGCTGCCGGTGGGTGAGGAGCACTGCTAATTTTTCTCCGTGGGTGCTCCAGCCCTGGAGCACCCACGGAGTTGGCACCTATGGTTGTAACGCACTTTGGGGTCCTGAAACACAGTTTGAGAACTGCTGCTAGACAGTTCCTCTGTAAGAACAAAACACACCATTGCAAACATTTTCCATCTACTCTTCAGTCACATTTTGCAGTGTGAAGTGAAGGAGCAATATATCCTGTCTAGAACCATTGATTCTGTTACCACATCAAGTTTTCTTTGAGATTGATTCATCGTGGCTATCTTTTGTTCCTCCCTTTTTATATTCATTTGAGAATATGGCCAAAACAAAAACAAATTAATTAGTACCATTACTGAAAAAGTGTTAAAAGAAAATATCTTTTAATAAAATCTTTGTATTAAATGAAGATTTTAATGACAAAGGATAGTAATATTAAATTAGTTGTACTTCCTGACAGCAACAGAGAGTTATGATGGCGAATGTACATCAGACACTGCATTTGTTCTATAGTACAAGGAGGAAGAAGGCAGAAAGGAAGCCAAAGGGTTAAAAAAACCCAAAACCAATATATTATTACCATGGTGAAAAGAGAAACATAGTGATTCTAATCTGTATTGGGACTGTTTTTCAAGCAAATCTGAAAATATTCAGTATTCAAACTATGATCTCCTGATCTGCTTTGAACAAAACTATTCACCACTTGGGCATTTTGTTACAAAGGCCCTGATTTTCCTCTCATTTATATTGGTTTTACACCGAAGTAATTCCATTCCCTTCAATGAAGTTACACTCGATTCACACCAGTGTACGTGGGTGGAGAACTAGGTCCCAAGAATGCATTTAATCTATACATCCTTCATGTTTGCAAAATCTTCAAGTAATTGGAACATCTACAATATAGCTGTTGGAAAGAGCCACGGCACATGGACCATAATCCCCTTCTTCCAGCCATACTGCCTGTGCCAGCTGCAGAGAGAGGAATGGTTTAAGAGCTGCTGGCAGATCCCCCTATATTGAAGTGACCTTCCTGTGGCTAGTTACTTTGGCTAAGCTGCCCTAACACAGGGTTGAATCTGAGCTTGTGTGAAATACTTCATAGTAAAAGCCTGCCATTTTATAATACTGAGCATGAATATGAGATAGACCTGGATGTAAAGTCACATCAGGTATAGTGGCACTTTTAACGTGTCTCTACAGGTTTTGAAGTTCGTACCAGTTGGATATACATACCCTGTCCATGTAGGCAGAGGTGATCAGAAGAAGTCCATTGAATTTAGTGAGAATTTAATCATTGACTTAAAAAAAAAGCCGAGTTAGGCCTACACAGAGCACGTTTGAAAATCATACCCATACTGGGGATCGCCAGTAAAAGCAGCAAAAATTTTCCAGCTGACAAAAACTTTTAAAGTGAAACCACTGTATATATTCAGTGTGACCTGGGATATGCTGTAACTGTGCAGATCCTATTCATCCCCACATTATGGGCCAATGTGAGATGCATGTGAAAGTAAAGCATGTGAAATAGTATGCATGTGAAAGTAAAGCATCTGATTAAACTCAGAGCTGGAATGCAGATTTGGCAGGAAAACTCTAGACACACTTTTACTAAAACACACAGCAACTGCTGGGAGGACTAGGAAAGCTCTAGCCCCAAGTGACATGCATACCCAAGCAACAAAGGGAAGTATGAATACACTGCTCAGCAGCAATAACCATTTTTTCATCATTTACTGAGGCCTCCCTATTATATTTTCTCAGACACAAATCGTATTTCTCAATCTAGGTGACATTTATTTTAGATTTAGAAACTGCACAGAAAGAACTAATATAAAGTCACCATGAGGCAGGAGAGCCCTGTGACTCCTTCTGTGACATTCTGCAACTGAACTGAAATGCAAAATGGCAATCTGTCCCCCCAGCCAACCCTGCAGCTGCCAGAGAGAGGCCTCTATATTTAAAGGTGCAGTACCTAAAAAACAGAATGGCAACATCAGAGTTTAAAGTAGAATGAAAGAGGAGGAGGAACTCTCACTGCACCAACTGAAGATTGGGGGAGTGGGGAGGGGGGTGTACTTTGCTTATATACGCTTCCTTTTACTTTAATCACTGGGTAACATTTCCCTTCAGTGATAGTACACAAACTACACACAGCACATGCATCTTGTGAATTTCTGCTTTGTGCAGTGTGATGTTCCCAGGTAACAAAATGTACAGATTTGTCCCAGAGGAAGTGCCCAGAGAAATTTATTCTTGTTTCCACCATTGGTTACTTGTCTGCAGCCTGAATACTCTATTGTAAACACTATCAAATATAATAACTGAAATACAGCAGGTTGCTTAAAAGCCCAGTTGCTGTCTCTGCTCATCAAGGGTTGTTAACCTGCTCCTACTGCCTTTGAAAATTCCCCAGGCATTTCTCCAAGTTTCCCCTTGAAGGCTGCCTTAAAGCTTTGACATCAACTGGAGCTGCATGAAGGAATTACCAGTTCCCCCTCTCCTCCAAATTCTGCATTTCCCAGCTTAAGCTTTTAGGCTGATGGATAAAAACAAAAACATTTTAAAAATTTCCCAAGCCCATGTTTAACCTTTCTTTTTCCAGTCAGTCTTGAGACTCTAATATTGATCAAGGCTTTTCTAAGGATGCACTTGTACTCCACCTCATGCTACTGGTACACTGTGTCCTAGATTCAGTATCTATTTCAATTAAGAAAATAGAGGAGGAAATGCCTTTTATTTTGTAAATACAAAGCTTTCAAGCTACCCTTGCAGGCTGCTTTGAGGATCTGGTATTGATCAAAGCTGCTTTGAGGAATCATCTGTTTTGCCTGGAATAGGATGGCATATTGTCCATATAGACTGTTAACGCAGTGTAAGATATTAAAACAGCTGGTACATTTTTGTACTAGAAGCAGTGCTGGGAGCATCTCTAAGGATTCAAAAATCTGTGAACGCCCCAGAGATCTGAATAAAATCAGATGTTTCATAACCCCATCTCTTTTCATTTTCTCATCTTTTTGTTTTCTTATTTGTGCACTTCTTCCTGTCTCTTTTTGTCCTCTTTCTCCTTTGTCTTGTATTTCTTACGTTCCCTTCTTCCCTCCCCACATCATCCCTTTCCTGGCTACTTCTTTCTCTTCTTGATCACCCTTACTCTCATGGCCTCTTTTGTACTTCTTCCCATTGATCATCCATATCTTCTCATCTGCTTCATGTTTTGCTTTTATGTCTGCCAGTCCTCCTCATACTTTTTGCCAAGCCACCCATTCCCATTTCTGAATCAGTCCTCCAGAAGCAGAACTGCCTGCCTTTCAGTGACTGACAGAGGTGTGGGCCTACCTCTCCTCTCACTTCACAGAAGTCAGTGGATTTACACTGGTGGAAAACCAATGTAAGTGAGAAGAGAATCAGGCCCCCCTGCTTCCAAAGCTGTTTAGGGCCACCCGGGGCGGGGGGGGGAGGGGAAGTGGGGCAATTTTCCCCAGGCCCTGGGCCCCACAGGGGCCCCCATGAGAGTTTTTCGGGGGCCCTGGAGCGGGGTTATTCACGTGCTCCGAGGGCCCCGGAAAACTTTTGCGGGGCGCAGGCCACCGAAGCTTCTTCTGCTCCGGGTCTTCAGCAGCAATTCGGTAGCAGGGGGTCCTTCCGCTCCGGGACCCGCTGCCGAAATACCCCAAAGACCCGCGGCGGGGGGTCATTCCACCCTAGAACCCGCCGCTGAAGTGCCAGGTCTTTGGCGGCAATTCGGCAGTGGGGGACCCCACCGCCGAAGACCCCAGGCCCCCTGAATCCTCTGGGCGGCCCTGAAGCAGTTGGAAGCATGTTGAGCATGCTGAAGAACAAGTGGCCATGCAGGAAATAGGAGAGGCTGTGCAGGTTAGAATTGCTGAACTGGAACCTTCAATGGAAATTTCTGGTTTTGTTCAGGAAATCCAATCTTGTCAAGTGAGAGGAGAATTTGTAGTTGCTCAGGTGTATTTCTACTCTTCAGTTCACTGAACTGGTTTGTTCAGTTCCAATTTAAATATAATGCTGTGAGTGTCTTTTGTATTATAGGGTGTAGTATATGTAAAAAGGTTCATTTGGAAATAAACAGCTATGAGAAACTGCCAGAAATGGTTTCATGCCCTCAGAGCATGATGCGCCAATGGGAGATTGTTATGATGATGTAATGCTGCTAACTTGTATTTCATCGATGGAGGGTATTGTCTTGTGAATTGCTGCTCCAGAGTTGTTATTGTTTGGGGGGGGAAGTGGGGAGGGGGAAAGATTAAAGAAGTTTCTTTCTCCAACTTGCAATTCTGTTCAAGTTCTTATTAAATGCAGTTGCTTTTATGAGTCACCTACAGGGTCTTAATTGCTATGGTTCCAAACCAAAAATGGGGCAGGCTCAAGATCGTGTCAATAAAAAGGCGAGAGAGGGTTAAAATAAAACATGTCCTTCTGGCACCATAGGACACAAATATCAGACTGCCTGCAGTGCACTCCACAACACAGTAGGTCTAGTCTTTTGGTGTTGTTTTTTCATGTTAAATGCTGTAGCAAGGATTTTTTTTTTAAATAAAAAATAAAACTGGGCAGAATCCTTAAGGGAATTGCAATTAACTGGAACAACAACTAATGTGAAAGTTAAGAACTTAACAGCCGTGACAGTGTCCCTTTAAATTACACTTGTTCAGTACAATGGAACTAAAGTGTTCTGTGCTTATGCATATCTTTCTAACAAATGAGTGCACAAATATTTGGCTCTTAACTATGAACTAAATGGTATGACATTTGCCTGGGAAAATTAATTACTTTAACATGTGTTGTATAAAATATGGGATAATCGTGTACGGTATTTGGATGCTGCAGAATGTTTCTCAGTTATCAAGTTATTACCAAAGGAAATTTATGAGAAATAAACAAGAAATACAGATAGATGTTGTAAATGTCATGTTATGCTCAAGGGCCTTTTGTGGCTGAATAATTTTTATGTGGATGAGGAGGCCAGGATCATGCTGATCCTCAAGCCCAAGCATTAAGTCAAGTTATTACAAGTTAATTTTTACATTTACATGTAATTTTGTTGTTATATAATGTATCTGGGACATCTCTGTTTCAAGTTGTAGTGCCTGATAAAGATGTCTAAATATACGGAATAAGACAAGATCAAATCAGATTAACCTTAGGGATGCTGAATATGCTTGATACAGAATTTAAAACTGGATATGAGGGAAGGAAGTGGAAAAAATAAGGTAACTGTTATTGATATTTTAGGTGATAGGATAGGGAAAGTGCTAACTTACTACTGTTTGGGGTTTTTTTGAGGTAGTAGAGAAATCTTCCTTATAGATTTTCCACACAAATGGGCCCCTCCCTGCAGGTCTGTCACATCTCCCAAGTGAAGAAGGTTCAGTCCCTTCCACAACACTGTCCTCCCATCAGACTCCAGGCCCCCACCACCAGAGGAGGCAGAAAAGATGTCTTGCCACAGTAGGTAAAATTTCTTCCTAATCCACTCATTTAGAAGTTAGGTTAGGTTCTGAAGCAGGAGGGTTTTTGTTTCTTCCAATCTTTTGGATTTTTAAAGTGTAATCTTTACTAATGTAAATCTGGATGTCTCATCATCCATATAAATGTCCAGGCCTTTTTTGAATCCTGCTAAGCTCTTGGCCTCACTGATATCTTGTGGCAATGAGCTCCATAGGTTAATTGTGTGTTGCTTGGAAAAGTATTTCCTCCTGTCATTTTGAAATATGTTGCCTTTCAGTTTCATCAAATGTCCCTTTGTTCCTGCATGATGAGAAAAAAAAATGTGACCTACTTTCTGTGGACAATTAATTATTTTGTATACTCCTCGTATTCATCTCCTCTCTTAATTAAACATTCCATCTCTGGATGTTCTTACATACCTATGGTGACTCTCATTTCCTGCTTCTGAACCACCTCTACATATAATATCCTTGTAAAGGAAGGGTGACCAGAACTGAACACACTATACCATGCATACCATGAAATTATAATGTGGGTGAGGTAATATCTCTTATTGGGCCAACTTCTGGACCTGAAGAGAAGCTGTGTAAGCTTGAAAACTTGTCTGTCTCACCAACAAAAGTTGGTCCAATAAAAGATATTACCTCACCCACCTTGTCTCCCTAATAGCCTAGGACTAACACAGCTACAACAACACGGCATACATGAAATTATAACGACATTCTAATATTTTCAGTGTTATTTTCCATCACATTCCTTATGTGTCCTAACAGCTGCTTTGCTTTTTTTGACCACTGGTTTTCACTGAGCTGTCCACAATGATATTCAGGTCGTTTTCCTGACTTGCTACAGTTAATTTAGGAACTAGCAATGTTTTTGACAGTTCAGATTATTCCCTCCAATATACATTACTTGGCATTTATCAATACTGACATACTTTAGCTATTGTGTTGTCTACTCACCTAAATTGGTTAGAGCTTTCTGGAATTCCTCCATCTTCTCTGGATTTGAGTAACCTAAATAATTTGGTGTCATCTGCAAATTTTGACACCTAATTGCTCCCTCCTTTTATAGATAATGACATTTAAACAACATTGGCCCTAGCATGATACTTCATAGTATTATCATTTTCATATTACATCCCAAAACATGACATTGCAAGAATGTTAAAGTTGCAAAGTCAAGCCCTCAAAATTTAGGAAATTCCAGAATTAAGGCTACCTGTGCCCTCTCGTGGATATGTATTATGAATAGTCTTTAATTACATGATCACATACTACTTTTCCACAGGACTTCTACCTCATTTAGTGCACTGGGTAGATGGTGGTCACTGAATAGATAGCCGTTCAATATTTCTGATCCACAAAATAGCCCAATGTGCTTATTATCTAACTAGATGGTCAACATAAACTGCACTGGGAGACCTAAACGATGGTTTTGCCTTAGCATTATATTTCTTTTGGCTTCAGATCTGTTTAGTCTTATGGGTAGGTGACAGTAATGTTATTGAGTTGGGTTACTGTCTGTGGGCTTCACAGAGGAGAGGGGTTGTGGAGTTTAAATAGTTTAAAGGTGCAGCACATCAGGGGTTTAATCTATACACCAGCCACAATTCAATTTTAGAAAAATGGAAGGCTTTAAATTTTTCCTTTTTTTCTTCCTATTGTAAATTAGCTTGATGATCAGACAGAGCATTATACCGGAAAAAATTACAGTGACTTCTGAAATTAGTCTTTCATTTAACAATGACAGCTTTCTATACTGAGGCAGAGTAAAAGAACTGTAAACTATGACATATTTGTTGGATGTTTCCTATTACACCTCTACCTCGATATAACGCTGTCCTCGGGAGCCAAAAAAATCTTACCACGTTATAGGTGAAACTGCGTTATAATGAACTTGCTTTGATCCACGAGAGTGTGCAGCCCAGCCACCCTGGAGCACTGCTTTACCGCATTCTATCCAAATTCGTGTTATATTGGGTCGCATTATATCGAGGTAGAGGTGTACGTAGCCTCTGCATCTATTTTATTCATATTAAATGAAATTCCTTGTGATAGATAACATCATTAAGAGCTGAATTGAAATGACTGTAAACTTTGCAATAAGGCATTCCTAATTCAACAAAAATTGGCTCAAACCGAAGCTCCAGATCCAAAGACCATCTAAACTTCGTGTCAGTTCACATCCAGACCCTGACTTTACTTATGGCCCCATCTTTATCATGAGCCATACTAAAACACCAAATCTAAATACCACCAGTCTTTGGGGAAGTTTGAATCCAGAACCAAATTTTGTAGGTCAGGCACAAAGCCATGCTCCCAGGTATCTCAAGAACTCACCCTAGGGAGGTTTTCAGAAGTGTGGAGAAGGAATCTGCATTCATTAATGCTGATTCTAACTGCAACTGTTGGATTGCATTTTTCAGAAACTGGTTTGATATTTTTCAGAGTAGCAGCCGTGTTAGTCTGTATCCGCAAAAAGAACAGGAGTACTTGTGGCACCTTAGAGACTAACACATTTATTTGAGCATAAGCTTTCGTGGGCTACAGCCCATATTAGCTTGTCAGTGACCCTCAGTTTACCATTTAGAAGCCAACAAACCACCTTTCAATGTCATCATCAAAAAGGACATTTTTGTGTGTCTATCCAGCCAAGTTTGTTGCTCATGCTTATGCTGTGATTAACCACTGCAATGATTACACAAATGTCAATGTTCTATTCACCTGGGGTCCATCTTCTTCTGATAACAATGAGGAGCTATTCATATGAATGCCTACTAACAAATGATAAAGCCATATGGTGCCTGCAAATAAATGCATGCTCAAGCTCTATTGGGAATACAGTCCTAGATTGCCTGAGGTGTACCCCAGTCTAGCCCTTCATCTCTATATATAATGAAAGCATGTACTTTGTACCACTCTGCTTCCTATGGAAGAAATTTACTTTAGTTTTGTATCTATACAAGTGGGATGGGAAAAAGGCCATCAAGATGAGTTCTTTACTTCTGGCTCTTCTTTTAAATAAATAGTGAAGCTGCCATCCTTAAGAGAAAGATAAGAGCGTGTTGATTTTGCTCTGTGCATGCTTGGTGCTAGTAGTACATTAGGAAATGTAGAGATGCGGGATGCCTGGTAGCTATAGCAGTAAACTATTACAATCAACCATTACATTTGTCTGTCTTGTGTAACTTACAATAACATAGTGCATACAGATTAGTAAAAATTAAAATATCAACTGTGTGTAGTAAAATATTGTTATTATTACCTCATACATTTATGAATGTTTTGTTTTGAAAGTCCGCTGTTCAAAGGAAAACAATGAGGTGAGCAATCACAATTAATTCCAGAGATTAATGTTACATGTCCACATAAAGAGAAACACAGCACAGAGGCCATTCATTGCTATTATGAAGTAAATTATTAATGTTTCTAATTAAAGGGATTTTTGAAATAATAATACATGGCAGAAGTTTGGTTACATACACCTAGAAAAGTCACCCCAGATCAACTCCATGAAAGTCATGGGAGCTCCAGCCATAATGGCATATAGAATCTGAGGAGAAGGGGCAGTATTATAATGACAAATTATAACAGATTTGTCATTATACATAGTTCTATGGAAAGTTAAAGAGATGCTGTCCAGGTTGGAAGGCCCCCAGTTTGGCCTACAGTGCTAGTTTATCCCCTTATATCTGCTTACAAAGCCTGTGTCATTCTTTATATGTGTGTTTTTCCCAAGCCAGTGACTGACTATGCTTTTTCTAAAATAAAATAAAATGTATTACTACTAGGCCAACACAGCTGAGCAACCTTGCAACAACAAACCAAAAAGCCATCTTAAAATGGCTAAAGATAGTCAGTGGAGAATTCCCTTGCATAGGGGAACTTTCTCTGTCTGTGGAAAGACAGCAGAGATCACTCTGCCACCTCCTATGCCAGCTGTCTCTCTCCCCCTCACAAACTCCCTCTGTTGCAAGGCAAGGCATGGGCTATGTCAGCCATGTTACATGGATGGGTCATAGACAGAGCATACACAGAAGAAGGTGTGGTGGAGCAAAGCTCCATTAAGCCTGATCCTTCACTGTTGTAAGTTCTATTACCAGCAGCAGATGTTAGAGTTGGGGGTGGGCTACTCTAACTTCCACTGGAGTTGGGCAGCTAAGGATCAAGGAGCAGCAACTGGCTCCCTATCACCATCACTCTCCTGTATCCATGTGCAGTTCGACTATAGTGGAGAATCAGGGCCCTCCATCTCAAATTTCCAGGGGGACATTATAGACACAAATGAGGTTATGATTAAATAAGGGAGGGTTTTTCAGATTGAGTGGCCCACTGAAATAAAATAACCTGTTTGAAACAAAACCAGATTGGACACCATGCTTCCTTGCCTGGGAATAATTCAGGTAGAGCACTGGGAACTCCATGAGCTGATACGTGCAGCGTTTCCTCATAATTCTTCTATTGCAGGGAGTGGGGAAGGTTTGAAATGGCAGTAGCTCAGCAGCTTACAGATTTCCAAGGTGCCACCAGAAGCCAAGGCCCTCTGCACAGACGCTCCATTTCTCTGCGCTGACTCCTGCTTCCTGAGGCTCCTTGGCTGTTGGGCTTCTAAGAAACTCTGTGTCCAGAGGCTCTCCATATCATCCCTGCCCCTGGAATTCCCCCTCACAATAGGTTTTCCAATGTGGAACAAGAATCGGCACATGTGAATGCTGGCTCAGTCAATGAGAGCTTGTGCTGCTTGGCCCCATGCAACTGGGGTGGAGAATGATGTCATTGTACAGTAGGCCCAGTCACAACCCCTTCCTACCTTTGGTGTTCCCCACCTGAACAGTGGAGTCCAAAGCCCATGAAGGAAGAGAGGAGTTCCTGCGTAGTCTGGGGAATTAGAAGAACATGCAGTCCACTTCCACACCCCTGGATAGACATCAAGAGGTTCCAGTTTCCTTCTGCTCCTGTAAGTGGATGGGAGCATTTGACCTCTAAGATATAGTCATGTTGCTCTCAAACTGGGCTTCTTATCTATCAATTTTGCATTACTTGTACATTCTGTATTGGGGCTTGGGTCAGGGTTATGAAAATGACACGTTCTATTAAGTGTTAAAATTCCGGGAAACACTGAGCTTTATATAAAGATGTGAAGAAAATCGCTCTGGAAATAAGTGCCAAAATACTGAGCCATCAAATTAATGCAATGAAACGTGGTAACATTCATTGAAAAGAGAATGCTGCACATTTTAAGCCCTTGCAATTTTTGTTGATCTGAGAAAAATGTGCACCAGAGAAATTTATCATCAAAGTATTACTGACAGCTTCTTTTTCTATGTTAATTTTTTTAAACCAGACCTATTTACTTGTCAATTGAAAATTAAATCAGAGAGAGATTCAATTAACGCATTACACTATTCCCTGTGAGTACAAACATGACTCACAGCAATTCATACAGAAGACCAGCTCTTGCTTAGTTTAGCTACATGACCTGCTTAGTTTTAAAGGGACCCTGTCAGCCAAAACAAAGACAGCTTAAAAAATTCAATTTAAAGTAGTTGCAGATACCAATCCTGCAAAGGGCCCCTTTGCCAATTTCTGTATTCTACAATCATATTTTCCTATTTATTTTTAAGGTTATTTCTCTCTTATTGCACCATGAAAGATTATCTCCACTAGAAAATTAGGTTGTGTCAGAACATGGCCTTGAGGAGTTGTGTTAGCTAGCACAATGTTAAAGAAAATTGTGCAGTCTTAACATAGGGATGTCATGTTTAACATTGTATCAACCGGTTATGGAAAACTGGTGTAATGCTGAGCACAATTTCCTGAAAGCCACTTCTCAGCACAATTTGCCCTTGTCTATAGTGCTGGGTCAGTTATGGTCAGGACTGTCACTTATGTTCAAAGGCAATAGGCTGCATGGCAGGGCAGAGCTAAGTTATGTGAACTGAGAGGTTTCCCTGGTTGCACATGCAAGGGCTACAATATCAGTGGCAGGCTTATTTGTGCTGGAGACAGAAAAAAGCCATAAGAGGGATTTGTCAGCATGATGCTGAGAGGAAGCAGAGGGACAGGGCTTCTTGAGTGCAGAATTCATTGGAGTAGCAGACTTGGGGATTTCTGAGCAAGAAAACAGCCTGCTATTGTTTGTTTATACCGTGTTCAGGGAAACAGGCTCTGTGTACATTTTTGTTGTAAATACACAAGTTTACACCAGGAATATACCTGACTCATGTCATGAATTTCATATCCTAATGGAAACAACCTGACCACTCAGACCAAAGGGGTAATGATAGATAGATTCTATTAGTGTGTTTAGCCTAAGAATTGTTCTTTTAATTTTAAATATTAATCTTATGTTTCTGTGGTTACTTTGGAGGATGAAAGGGAGGCATTGTAATACAGCGTCGGGCTTTCTGAAATTAAACTTTATTTAAAATAAATTATTTGGCTTGGGACACTTTTGCAGATTTTGATAAGCAATATGGGATTTTTGTTTGTTTAAATATCACACTGCAGTCAGTGAAAATGTATAGCATTAATGGATTTGTATCAATCTTCTGAGGGCACTTGTTAGGTCTTTCTCTCCTCAGGGTAACTCTTCCATATTGTTTCCCTTTTGTTTTAGTTGGACGCAAGATCACTTTGATTATTTTCATAAAAGGAAGAGAGAGAAAATACCTATTTGATTATCATCGCCATCCCTCTGCAAATGCAGAATTTAATCTTTTGACAGGAGACATGTCAGACATTAAACTGATATTTCATTTATCCATGCCTTGTATAATCTGTAAATCCTTCTAATGAGATAAAGGTCTGCAGTTTGGTTCCAAAAAAAATATTTGGAGCATTTAATTGACTTTTGCCTCTGATCCCTTATTGAACTTGTAGCAGCCTATGTGATTTGTTGCTGAGTCAAAGAAGGCTACATTAGGTCATCTTGGATATTAAGGCAATAGATTTTCCATCTCCAATAAGGTTAATTAGAGATTAGGAGAAGCAATATGGATGATCAAGGAGATCAAAACACACTGAGATATAGTCTTGAGCAGTCACTCCATTACTCAGCTTTACCTCACCCACCGGGAACCAATGTTGTTGCTTCTGACATACCTTTTTGGACTCATCTTATTCTTGTAGATCATGCTGCTCATTTCTGTGCCTGAGATTGTCTCTTCTTCTCTCTTCAAAAACACGTCTGCAAGAAACTTGGGTGTGTTTTTCTGTTTTGAAAAATAAGACGTTTATCACAGAAATTGAAATCTGTCTGATTTGCTAAAGCCCAGAATTAAGTTGGCACTATTTCCATTGATTTGTGAGAGATGTTAGTCACCTTTCGAAAGGAAGCAAAAAATTGCAGGCTTTTAGTTCTATCGTTTTAGTGTTTTGTTTATTGAGTAAGGGAGATCAATTCACACCACTGATATTACCATTAAAGGGACTAGTTTAGCAAAGGAATATGAAGTAAAAGTGACTATATATCTTCTGAGTCTGAACAAATTAATTTAGATTTTTCATTTACCTTTTACTCCATTTAATGGCATTAAGTTGGCCAATATTCACATCATGGCTGAAAACCTATGTTCACAGCACTAACGTAATGATAGATAGGCATTCCTGAGCAAGAAATGAAATAGCCAGATTGGACTCAACATATCCAACCCTGAGCATTGCAGCTTCACATGCTCTACCCGCAAAGTGCACAGTGGAGCAGGTCCGGTGGGTCCTGAAAGATAGCCCAGGAGAAGAGCTGGAATAACAGAGACTGTACATCAGGGCCTTTGGCAAATCCCTTTATGGAAATATGCATGTGCAAGTTTCACTCAGAAACACCAACTTTGCAATTTATGTACCACATGACATTTATTAGCACTATACAATATTAATGGAGCACACATTAAATGGATTAAGAACTGGCTAACTGATAGATCTCAAAAAGTAGTTGTCAATGGATAATCATCATGGAATGGGGGTATTTCTAGTGGGGTTCTGCAGGGATCAGTACTAGGCTCAACACTCTTCCAACACTTTCATCAATGATCTGAGAGTAAATACAAAATCGCAGTTGATAAAATTTGCCAGTGACAGAAAGATCAGCTGAATGATAAATAACAATAATACAGAACAATCAGGATCACTTGGTAAACTGAGCCAGAGGCAATGGGAGGGCTGAGATTTGGAGCCGGGGGTGGGTATGCTAAGGAGCCCGGGGTGCAGAGGGAGCTCAGGCACTGCCAAGGCTTTAGCAGTGGTGGGCGGGCACTCACCTTGGCCTCACAGAGGCATGGCAGGCAGAGGAAGTGGTGAGGGTGTCTGCGGCAGAATAGTATCCCTGGTTCCCCACCCCAGACCTCCAGACACTCCAGCTCTCTACCCTGGCTGCTGCTTTTATACAAACGTCAGTGAGTTCTGCCCTGCTGGGGAAACAGCCCTCCCTCTGTCCCCAAATGATGCAGTTCCTTCCCTGCCCAGTCCGCCTCCAGCCCCCACCTCCAAGCACCCCCTTTCTCTGGCACCACAGAGCCTTGGCTGGAGAAGGAGCAGGGCCTGGGCTGCTCCATCACACACCCTCCCCAGCTACAGAGGAAATATTGTGTGGGGATGGAGGGGAACAGCTCCCACAATATTTCCATTGTGGGCACATTAGCCCCCACTATCCTGCTAGAACTGCCGCCTCTGAGCTGGGCCCATTCAAACAAAAAGCCTTTTAATAGAGTCAAATGCAAAGTTACATGTCTAGGAACAAGGAATGCAGGCCATAGCTACAGAAGGAGTGTATCCTGGAAAGTAGTGACTCTGAAAAGGATTAGGTGTCATGGTAGACAAACAACTGAAAATGAGCTCCCAGTGGGATGCTGTGGCTAAAAGGGCTAATGCAGTCCTTGGATGTATGAACAGAGGAGTAGTGAGTAAGAAGGTGATTTTTACCTCTGTATACAGAACTGGTAAGTGTTATACTAGAGTACTGCATGCAGGTCTGGTGTCCACATTTCTAAAAGGATGGTGAAAAGCTGGAGAGAGTGCAAAAAAGAGCCACAAAAACGATTCAAAGGCTGGAGAAAATGCCTTACAGTGAAGGGTTTAAAGAGCTCAATCTGATTAGTTTATCAAAAAGAAGACTGAGAGAGGACTTGATTACAGTGAATAAATACCATCTGCGGAGAATATACAAGGTACCAAAGGGCTTTTTAATCAGAGAAAGGCAGAACAAGATCAAACAGCTGAAAGCTGAAGTCAGACAAACTCAAATTGAAAATGAGGCACAGTTTTTTAACAGTGAGTGTGATTAACCATTGGAGAAAACTGCCAAAAGGAGAAGTGGTGAATTCTCTATTTCTTTGTGTCTTCAAATAAAAACTGGAGGCCTTTCTGGAAACTATGATTTAGCCTAACACAAGTTGTGCTTTAGTCAAACATAAATTATTGGGCTCAATACAGGGGTATCTGGTTGAAATTTAATGACCTGCAATATCCAGGTGGTCAGACTAGATCAGGGTTTCTCAAACAGGGGTCACCACTTGTGTAGGGAAAGCCCCTGGCGGGCCGGGCCAGTGTGTTTACCTGCCCCGTCCGCAGGTCTGGCCGATCGCGGCTCCCACTGGCCGCTGATCGCTGCTCTGGGCCAATGGGAGCTGCTGGAAGCGGCGGACAGTATGTCCCTCGGTCTGCACCGCTTCCAGCAGCTCCCATTGACCCGGAGCAGCGATCCACGGCCAGTGAGAGCTGCGATCGGCCGGACCTGCGGACAGGAAAGGTAAACAAACCAGCCCAGCCACCAGGGGCTTTCCCTACCCAAGCGGCGACCCCTGTTTGGGAAACCTTGAACTAGATGATCTAATGTCCCTTCTAGCCTTAAACTCTATGAATGTATGTAATTCCTCAGCAATGTGACACAGGCAGTTTGAGGAGCAGGCGAGGATAGCAGGCATTGGTATGTACTTTGCAGGTCACCTTAGCAAATAGGAATTGAGACCACTGTCCCTTAGTGCCATACTTCAGACTTAATGTCCCCTTGCAAATTCATAGTCTTCACTCACATCAAGTAGCAACAGTGCGTGTGGCTTGCTATCCCCCAGGCAGTGTACCAGGATGTATAACTGTTTACATGTGCAATTGACACCACACAAGGACATGGTCTGGGCAGCATAGTGATCTCATCAGCTTACACTGGTTGAGGATGTCAGCGAGACCACACAGGTGGAGCCATGAACCAACCCACTATACAGGAATGATAGACATGCTTAAGATTCCAACCATTCCCAGTACACAGAAGGTATTTTGTACCACAATGGAAGTGTGATGTTATGTTAGTATAAGGAAGCATGGGTACAGTCCAGTGTAATCAGCAGTGCATGGACATACTGGTGTTAGCTATGGTACCAGGAAGAAAAGCAACCTGTATGGACAGGGCATTCTTCCAGCACAGGCATGTGAGGTGTCGGAACATGGGCTTAGCCTGGGCCAGTACCATCTGCCACACATTTTCTGGATCTCATCTGGATAGCACTCACATTGCACAGCTGTATTGCCCCAGATGTTGTTGCTGAACACTGAAGTTCTACCCAGCATCATTTAGCACTGTCACTCCCACATAGCCGCCTCCAGCATAACCGAGGCATCAGTGAAAAGGTGATAAAGAGCGTGATGTGTGGAGCATGCATTGTATGCTCAAGTTCCCAGCCATCCCTTACTTGATTCTCTTTATAATTGATTATTAAGGTAATGCCTATGAGCCCCGGTCATGGGCCAGGCCCCCATTGTGCTCCGTGCTGTACAACCATTGTGCTGGGCACTGTATTCTATGGGCATGTGTTTTATATTGCCACATCTTCTTGTATAAATGTACTCCTACTATCCACACCAGGGACTGACTCTTCAGCTATTACATGCTGAGGACATTGGCTAGGGAAGCTACATACTCTTCTACCCCCTCCCTTTGTTTCCCTGCTTCCCTGGCAATCTATGCAATTCCAGCTAGGTTCTGTTTGCAAAGGTACCAAAGGTAAGCAGAATGATGAACATAGTTTCTGGCTGTCTTCCTACCCAGTATCTTTTCATAAATTCCTTTCCAGCTAATAATACTTACATCATTTGTAAAGCACTTTGAGACATACCAACTGAAATTGCTGTGTAAGAGCTAAGTATTTGTATTTATTACTACAGTATTATTATAAATGATGCCTAAGTATAGGCACATTAGAAACACATAAACTATGATAGATTAGACCATCTTCTGTTGTTCTGAAGAAGTCTTTGGTGTGTATTGCAGGAAGCCAAACCAAAAACCAACCTATATGGTTAAAAATATGGCACAACACAAATGGCATCAATACTCATTTTGCCACTCTGATTCCATGTGAAACAGCTGGCTAAGGAGTGGTTCTACATCCATGAAGCCAGGTCTTCTTTAGCTGGCAACATGAACAGGGAAATTAAGAAGTTGTGTAGCAAAATAAAGAAAATGCTAGCGCTGTTCATTTCTAAATGAGTAAAAATTCTGATTTGGTTCACAAGAGAAATCATCTCAGATTCACTTGAATGAGGAGGACTAAACACCTCATCAAATCACAATCCCACCCGCTTTTTGAGGATGCTGGGTGTTCTATACACAGCAGAGGTACAAAATAGGAGCTGGGTCATTCTAGCCAGAGGTTAGAACTAGAGTGCATTGGCAGAAATGGGTGGGATTCTTGGACAGCTCCAATCTAAGCTATGTTGGCCCTGACCAGCTCTCTGACTCCCTCGGGAGAATCAGCTTCACTTACCTTTTTTTTTTTAAAGCTATACAAACAAAACACAAATCTCTTCTATTTAGATCAGAGCAAAAAAATTAAAGTGCTGTTGCAGAGGTCCAGCTGGTAAGCAGGGATGAGTCATGGAAGCAGCTTACAGACTTTTATTCAAGTAGCTCAGGCACCTGAGAACACACTTGGTTGGGGTGAAGATGATGAGTTGAGAGAAGCAGAAATGGGGAAAAAAAAGCATATTGTACAATGAATGAGTTAGCGCAGTGACTCTCAACACTTTCTAAGATACGACCCCACATTATAACAGAAAAAGGTTTGGGGATGCCCCTGCCACTAATTTACACCTCTCTCTCTCTCTCTGCCATAAAGAAAGGGAGGGTATGAGCCCCAGGTTAAGAATTTTTGCTTATACTGGTTTGGCTTATTCCCATATGAAAAGAGGAATAAACTATACCAGTATAATGCTCTTTTATACTGGTTTAACTGCATCCACACTCAGGGCCGCCCAGAGGATTCAGGGGGCCTGGGGCAAAGCAATTTCGGGGGCCCCTTCCATAAAAAAAAGTTGCAAAACTATAGAATATTATATTCTCGTGGAGACCCCTGTGGGGCCCAGGGCCTGGGGCAAATTGCCACCCCTCCCCTCCCGTCCACACTTGAATTTATACCAATTTAATTATTTCATTAAAAAATCACACCCCTATCTGAAATAGCTATACTGTTAAAAAAAATACCTTTATATAGCTTAGACCTAGAGAGTTGAATGGAGCTAGATCATCCAGAACACTGCATATTTTTTGTCCAAAAATTGTAATTAAAAATGCTGATGATAAACTACAACTAGGATACTCTACTGAAACAAATTATTTGGGGCAGAGTGCATTTATAATTTTAGAGAGGACTAAAAAAGTGTTACTTCAAACTTCTCTATAAAATGTATAAATGCAGAAAACCATTTGAAATCAACTAAACTGTAGACATTATTGGAAGAGTAACAGTAAAGTTTAATATCATTGAAATTTGTTCTTGCATCGGTAGGAAGGGATTTGCATAGGTAACGCATGTAAATTCTTTGTACAATGATAGACTGTACCCTATTTGCATCATTTACATTTCTGGTGACACTTATGCTTGAATAATATATTCTGTTTGTGTATCCATGCTGTCACTTACTAAATTATACAGTCATGACTCATCAACATTTCCAGTTTCTTCTGTAGAACCAAAGGCAAGCTTACAGGTCTATAAATTCCTGGATTTGTATCCTCCCTCACTCATTTCTGAGTATAAACTACATTAAGTACTCACCAGCATTTAATAACCCTGTTTTTAGTAAGCTATCAAAAATGTTCCATAAAAGCTTTCCAATTTGGTCTGCTTTCTTTAGAATTCTAGGATGTGATTTATCATTCTGGACCCAGTGCTTCATCAACTTTTAATAGTTCTTATTGCCTTATTATCCACTCTAGTGCAACAGTAAAACCTTTTGATATTTCACTTCCTTCCCCCAGGAAAATGTATCCCGGTTCCTGGGATATTACCTTCTGTTGCTTCTGTGATTACTGGGGCGAAGAATTCCTTTAGGCCCTCTGCGTTATCAACCTCATCCATCTATTCCTGCATCCTGATGGCCCCTAGCAACTTTGTACATTTGGTTATTTAATGTCATTTTTTCTTTTTTTATTTGCAATTTTAATCTTCTTTGTCAGTATTCCACCCTTTTAATTTATCTATGTGCTTTTCCATAGGCTTACTTTCCTCATAGCGGGTTTTGTGGTATATATCCCACTTCAATTTACTATTTTTAAATGTAGTTTAGGAATCCAGAGCCGTAACCAGTGTGGGGCAAGTGGGGCAGATGCTCAGGGTGCAGAGCTGCAGGGATGGGGAAAAAAAGGTAGGGGGAGCAAATATGCTTGCTCGCCCCGGGTGATCAAATGCCTACTTATGATGCTGTAGGAATCATACACCAAGTCGCTCTGCTGCTCCATATTATAAACGTGTTTCTTATGTACAAACGCAAATCTTAAGTCAAGTTTGTCGTGACTTTTTTTTAAGAACTTTGTAGACACAGATTACTTTTCTTTGCTCAGTATTTAACAGGAACTGCAACTGCTTTGTGGAGACAGAAAAAGTCATCTGGTTTTACTCTTAGTTCTGTAGCTCTCCATCTTCTACAGAAATGGTATTTGACAAATAACTATAACATTAAGTCTAAGCAAACCACAGCAAATATTCCTACATGCCCTCTAGCAAAGGAATTTATTTTTCTAGTGAAAAAAAAATCCCAATATCACAGAAGGGTTTGGTAGATATCTTACACTCTCAACTTTTATACAATGAACTCCCCCTTTTAAAACAAAGACCTAAACTAGTTATAACATCATAATATGCCCTCAGTACCTATTTATTCTGGTCAGTATGAGACTCATGAGTATGAGGACACTAACCATAAGATCCTTTATTCTATATACTCAGAAATACAAGCACTTAGGGCCTGATCTTGTACCCACTGAAGTTAATGGAAAGACTTTGTCTGAAAAGACATGGGAGCAGGTAACCTACCAAAAACACATGGATAAAATAAATGTAACTACATCATCCTCTATAGAATGTTTCATGTGCGGGGAACTAAGCCATGGACTTGATTGCTTTTTGTTTTGTTTTGGTTTTTTTCAGGAACACACAAGAATGGAAGGTAGAATAAAGAGGAACAATATGGACTTTTTCAGATTTTTTTACACTGGCAACTCCAAAATGCACCTCAGCCTTCTACAGTACTACTGCAATGTTATCAGCCTTTCCCACTACTGAAAGATGAGTTAATTCATTTCAAGAATCACTGGAGGCCGTGAACTGAAAAAAAACAACCCAAAACACTGCCACCTGCATCTTGATAATATATACTAGTAGTGTTGACTTCAATTGACAATGTTAAATACTTAACAGCTCGATAAACACAGAAGGCCAGCTAGTCAATAGTAAAGTCAGTTACACCTTTCTTTGTAAGAGTGGGGCTCACTCATTACTCCAATCCCCTTAATTCCTCTATTTTTCTCAATAGATGGTACCATTTCTGTTGGTTTTGTGATCCAAATGAAAAAGCTTTACAGACCACTTGTAGGCCGCCGACCATAGTTTGTGAAGAAACGAGCTTCATTGTTGAAAGAGTAAAAATGTGTAGCCAGCAAGTTACCACTTCCAATTTAAAAGTTTTACTATTCCTAACCTTCATTTAAATATCTTCCATTTGAGTCCCAAACATGCAGACGCTTTAGCATGGGCTTACACTTACTCACATAACCAGTCAAATTGAAGTCAGTAAGACTAATCATGCTCAAAATTAAGCACATACATAAGTGTCTGCAGGATCAGGGTCTTAGATAGCACATTTTGTGGGACAGGGAACCTGTATGTTTATAAACCAATAATCACATTTGATGCTATATAAATAACAACAGCCTTAATTTAAAATGCTATAATTTCTGGAGAAATTTGTTATCCTTGACAATCAGACAAAACTATGGGAACACAAGGTGGAGTACATTATTAATATTTAAGATTCATTCTATGTAGGTTTTTCTTGTAAAAATTTGGTTAGATGAAGTGTGGCATCTTCAATATTCAATATTGAACCACCAAGACATTTGGACTGACTCACTGCAGAGGATTTAAAATCTCAAAATAAAACCATCTTCACTTTTTTTTGACTACATTGAAAGTTTGTTGTGCCTTAACTATATGAGAAAATTGGGTAAAGTTCCCATCCCAATTTATGTATAGTTTGAAAAAAGTATGAAGTTTTATTAACAATCATTACAGGACACACTGGTTCTGTCTTCTGTTGAATCAATACTGGCAAGTATATGTAGACAACCTCTGCTTGAAATGGAAGTTCTTCAAAGCATCTATTGTAAATGGGATTCATGATCCAATACTTATTCACTGATTTCTTGATACTATTTTCTATGAAGGATTTGAAAAACGTACACTGCACCTATGCAGAAATGCTTGCACACATATTAAAGAGCATTCTGCTTATTTCTGGGGAGGAGAAAGGAGTGCTAGTGTACCTCTATCACCACAACATTTGGGTCACAATCAGCCAGCTGCAGATACTTCCATTGAAATATACATGAGCATTGCAAATAAAAAAACAGCACTCAACAGTGAAAACACTTTTTTGCTTAGTTTCCCCCTACATCTTTAGATGTGAATAAAGGTCTCTAGGATATATTTTGTGATGCTTCCTTCTCAGCACTGGAAATTACAGACTTTATGAAACATCTTGAAGTATTACTGTTTAAAGAGCAACATTTTCTCCTTCTGTGTTTAATTTTGGTAGTTTCTCCATTTCTAAAGACTACTGCATGCTTATGCCTTTATTCTTAAGACAAATGCACTTGAAAACTGCTGCACTGTTGAATATCTGCTATATGTTTAATTTCAGTGCTGCCGTTTTCAGTTTGCATTTTGCATGTTGCATGAAAATGGCCTCCACAGACAATGAGACAAATTCTGGTCCCTTAAAATTCAATAGCAAAACTCCCATTGAATTCAATGGGAACAGAACTAGGCTCAGTGTAAATGACAAATTGCTTGACATTGGTTTAGCTACCTAGAAATAACTGTTGGAGTGCTGATTATCAAGATATACATATATAAATTGAATAGACAACTTATTAAAGAGCTCTCTCAAAACCCACTAGGCAGAAAACTTCATTATGTTGGTTATATGTTAAACAGGGATATAGGAATTGCCTTACTGGATCAGACCTGTGGTCTATCTGGTCAGTATCCAGTTTCCAACAGATGCTACAAAGGAAAATGCACAAAACCTCGCAGGAAGCAGATGTGGGTTAATCTGCTCCTCATTAAGGTGTCATCCTAATCCTTAATAGACAGATATTAGTTTCAATCTTTAAACATGAAGTTTTAGAACTTTTCCAAAAAATGTATTAGAATTAACTATTATAACTCGGGATAGTCTTGTTATTCATATAAATGTCCAGTCCCTCCTTGATTATCACTGAATTCTTGGCTTCAGTGACTTCCTATAGCAATGAGTTCCACAATCCAAATATGCACTGAGTGAAAATGTATTTCCCTTTACCAGTTGTGAATTTTTTACCTTTGTTTCTTTGAATATCCCTTTGTTGTTATGTTACATGAGAGGGAAAACAGAAACTCCTGATGTACCTTCTCTAGACCATCTATGATGTTACATATTTTTATATATTGTTATTGTTTCCTTTCTAAGGTGAACAATCCTAAATCTTTTCACTCTCTCTTTATATGAGTTTTCCCATCCCTTAATCATTGTCACCTTTCTCTGGGGCCCCTCTAATTCTGCAATATCCTTTTTGAGATGGGGTGACATAAATGCACATTGTATTCTGAATGGTGGCATACTACTGATTTGTACAATGGCAATATATTTCTAACATTATTCTCCATCCTGTTTGCTTTTTCTGACCACAATTGCACATTAAGAGACTTCACTGAGCTGCCTACAGCAATGGTCTCCAACCTTTTTACGCACAAGATCACTTTTTGAATGTAAGTCTAACCCAGGATCTAGCCACCCCTTCCCCACAATCTTCCCCACTCACTCCATCCCCCCTTCCTTCTGCCGCTTGCTCTCCCCCACCTCACTCACTTTCACCAGGCTGGGGAGGAAATACAGGGTCTGGGCTGGGGCTGAGGGGTTCACAGTGTGGGAGGGGGCTCTGGGCTGAGCCTGGGGCAGAGGGTTGTGGTGCAAGAGGGGATGAGGGGTGCAAGCTCTGGGAGGGAGTTTGGGTGCAGGAAGGGGCTCTGGGCTGGGCCAGTGTTGGGGTGCAGGAGGAGGTTCAGGGTGCAGGAGGGAGTATGGAGTGCTGGCTCCAGAAAGGGGCTTAGGGCTAGGGTTTGGGGTGTGGGCTCCTGCCGGGCAGCACTTAACCTCAGGCGGCTCCTGGGCAGCGGTGCAGCATGGCTAAGAGAGCCACCCTGCTTGCCCTGGCCCCACATTGCTCCCAGAAGGGGCCAACACATCCCTGTGGCCCTTGGGGGCAGGGGTCTACGCGCACTGCTCCTGCCTGCAAGCACCAACCCTGTAGCTCCCATTGGCCAGGAACAGGGAACTGCAGCTAATGGAAGCTGCGAGGCCAGTGCCTGCAGAGAGGGGCAGCGCACGGAACCACATGCCCCTTCCCCCTCGGAGCCACGGTAGCCACTTACAGGAACAGCATGGGGCCGGCGCAGGCAGGGAGCCTGCCTTAGCGGCAGCTCCGCTACACCACCAGACTTTTAGCAGCCGGAGATCGCAATCGACTGGGAGAATCTCCAGGATCGACCACTCGATCGCGATCTATGGGTTGGTGACCACTGGTCTACAGTAACGTCCAGATCCCTTTCCTTGACTGCTACTGTTAATCTAAAATCCTATGTGATGTACGAGTAGTTGAAAATTTTCCCTCCAGGGTGCAGTACTTTGTACTTATGACCACTGAACTTCATCTGACCTCATGTTGCCCATTCAACCTAGCTTGTTAGTCTCTCAAATTCCTCAGTTGTCTCTGGACTTGACTAACTTTAGGTTGGTTTGCAAATTTCAGCTCATTAATAAATTAGTACAAATTCTTGAGGTAGCCCACTGTTCACCTTTTCCCAGGATAAAATTTCTTACCCAGTTTCCTGCATGAGCCAGCTTTTGATCCATGCCAGTATGTTGCCTCTCATCCATTGTTAATTAGTTTCTGCTGAACCGTGCCACGGTCAATTTGGAAGCCCAAATAACTTATGTCAATCATCTCTCCTTTTGACATTTCTTTATTGACATGTTCAAATAATTTTCATAGCTTAGTCAGATACTGAAACTGTGCTGGTTAGACACTATCATCTCTCTATCTGCCACTGTTCTATTTTTAATTAGAATTTCAACCACATTACCAGATATAAATGTAAAGCTGTCTTGTATGCACTTTCATGGCTTGCACTACAGCCTTTTAAAAATATATGTACACTTGCTATCCTCAAAATCTTTCAGTAATATAGTGATTAATAAACAAAAAAAAAGACTGCATGTTTGTAGTAGCTGCAGAGTCACTTCATTCTTAAGCTCTTTCAGAACTCTCGGATGTATACCATCTAGGCCTTGTGACTTACTGCTTTTTAAAATTATGTTTGTTCCAACATCTTATATTCTGACACCTCACACTCAGCACCTCATCTTTATTACTAGAAAGGAGGTTCAGGATAGGAATCTTCCTAACATCTGCCGGCGTGAAGATTAATACAAACAAATAATTTAGGGTCTCAATAACATCCTTATCCTCCTTAATTGCTCTTTTAACCTCTAGTGATACTAAGGACCCAAAATTCTTTCATTCTAACAGACGCAGGAAGCTAATATATTGTTTTCTACCTTTATATATTTGCTCTTCAGAATCTATTTTGGCCCTCTTACATATTACCTGCTTTAATTTATGCTTCTAGTGATTGGTTTCTCTTGGTCAGATTTCTGCATTTTGAAGTCTCTCTAGCTCAGATACCCCTCTAAGCTTGCCATGTAGTCATAGGCCTGGTCTACACTAGGACTTTAATTCGAATTTAGCAGCGTTAATTCGAACTAACCGCTCAACCGTCCACACCAGGAAGCCATTTAATTCGAACTAGAGGGCTCTTTAGTTCGAATTTGGTACTCCACCTCGACAGGTGGAGTAGCGCTAAATTCGACATGGCTAGCTCGAATTAGGCTAGGTGTGGATGCTAATCGAACTTAGTAGCTCCGGGAGCTATCCCACAGTGCACCACTCTGTTCACGCTCTGGACAGCAGTCCGAGCTTGGATTCTCTGACCAGCCACACAGGAAATGACCTGGGAAAATTTGAATTCCTTTTCCTGTCTGGGCACTTTGAATCTGACGTCCTGGCTGGACATCGGGGCGAGCTCCGCAGCACCTGCAACGATGCAGAGCTCTCCAGCAGAGGAGTCTGGCCAATCCAAGAATAGAAAGAGGTCCCCAGCATGGACAGACCGGGAAGTCCTGGATTTGATTGCTGTGTGGGGCGAGGAGTCTGTGCTCTCGGAGGTGCGCTCCAGCAAGCGGAATGCAAAGACCTTCGAGAAGGTCTCCAAAGCCATGATAGAGAAAGGATACAGCCGGGATGCGATGCAGTGCCGCGTGAAAGTCAAGGACCTGAGACAAGGTTACCAAAAAGTCAGAGCGGCAAACGGACGCTCCGGAGCACAGCCCCAGACATGCCGCTTCTACGAGGCACTGCATGCCATTCTCGGTGGGTCTGCCACCACTGCCCCACCAGTGACCGTGGACTCCGAGGATGGCATAGTGTACCTGGACAGTTCCTCGGCGATGTTCGCCGATGGGGAAGATGAGGAAGGGTTTGTGGAGGACGGCGCAGGCGACAGCGAACACAATACCGCTTGCCCTGACAGCCAGGATCTCTTCATCACCCTCACAGAGATCCCCTACCAACCCTCCCCGCCCGTTAACCCGGACTCAGAATCAGGGGAAGGATCAGGCGGTAAGTGCTATAAACATGGAAACTTTTATTTTTTAAAAAACGGGTATAGAAAAAATAGAAATACTATATACAAAATTTTACATGTCAAACTATATAAATAGTAGGTCCACACATATAGGGATTGAACAGTAATCCTCTTGGGACAGTTCAACAAAGCTCTCAGAGAGCAGCTCGAAAAGCCTCCGCAGGAGGTTCCTGGGGAGAGGTGCCTTATTCGGTGCTCCATGGAAGCACACTCTTCCGCGCCAGGAGATCCTAATGTAGAGAGGAATCATCGCCTCCACCAGCATTGCTGCATATGGTCCTGGTCTGTGCAGGGCTTCCAGTAGCATCCGTTCTCTCTGACTGCGAGTGACCCGCCTCAGGGTGATGTCGGTCTGGACAGGCTGCATCTAAGTCGGGCAATTAGTGTATTGTTACTATTGTTAACGGTTTACAATTAGGTTGCAAAACAACGACCCTCGCTTAACAGCCACGTGCTGGAGGCCACAGAGAACAAGCAGACATTGATCTTTCCCGTGCACTGGCGGGAGGGGCTGGAAAAGGCTCAGCCTTTCTGCTTTCCAGATTGCCTTTAGCAGGAGAGCACAGCTATCCACTAACTGATAAGCATGATCTACTTTAAGGCTTACCAGGACTGTCTGCAAGACGGATTATGCGGTCTCTCCCCGCTTGTCCGCTCTCCTGTGCAATGGCGCCGCCAATGAGAGCGTATTCCGAAATCTCGAACTTTTCCTGAGATCTCGTGAGACTTGGTGCCCTGTATGGTCTTGTTCAGAGAAACTGACTAGACTGTGTTCACTGTTCGCAAACATGTATCTGTTCAAGGAAATCATTTACTGTTTCCCATCACACAGATTCTGATCTTTCCCGGACTGCCCTGGCATCCCCCTCGCAGAGGCTGGCTCAGATTAGGCGGCGAAAGAAAAAGACTCGGGAAGAGATGTTCGCGGAACTGATGGCCTGCTCCCTAGGCGAGGCGGCAGAGCAGAGACAGTGGAGGGAGACCCTCTCTCAACAGCATCGCACACACATCGAACGGGAGGATAGGTGGCGGCAGGAAGACCATCAGGCGACTCAAACGCTGCTTGGGCTAATGAGGGAGCTAACGGACACGCTCCGGCGCCTTGTTGATGTTCTGCAGGACCGCAGGCAGCAGGAGAGAGCCCCCCTGCACTGTATCTGCAACCACCCTCCAACGCCAAGAAGTCCTGTCCCCCCCTCACCGAAAATTACAAGACGGAGGGGCGGTAGGGGCCGTGAGAACTGTCACTGCACCACAGCTGAGCGCTAATGTTCCACACACCTCTGACGCTATAACTGTTTAGAAGCGCTTCCCTTACAGGATCACCCAGTCCCAAATCCAAGTTTCATCACCCCACTATGTAGTAGATTAATAAAAGCTGTTTGCTGTTGTTCACTCTTTCCATCACGTCTTTCGTGTCAGAAGACTGTGTATGTAGGGGGGGGGCAGGGGATTTATAATTGCATGGGATAGCCTACATTAGCAGGGTACAGACTATCGGGGGCAGGATCAACTGCAGGGCACACACAGACTGCATTCAGTAGTCACCAGGGTCCCTCTGTGTGGTGTATGCTGCCCCGGGTCATTCTGTGATGTGTACGCTTGTCCACGGTCCTAGCGCCTGCCACCCCCTAATGTTAAGGCATGCTGCCCTTACCATGCACTTCCACCGTAGGCGCGATCCTCTCCGCTGCCCTGAGCCCCAACAAGAGCCCTCATCCACGGACAGATACTCACCCTTCCCCCACACCCCTCACTTCTTCCTACGCCCAAACCCACAGCCCAGAGCCTGCATCCAATTCCGTATGCAAAGACGGCACCACTCGCCCCTTCCTGCAAACCCACCCCTACATGCACAACCACTTGAAACCGTCCCCCACCCCAGAGACCTATGTAGGAGCAGGAGGATGTCCGTCCTGTATTGTACAAGCGGTCTGTACATCAGTGCACACCGTACCCAGCACAGTATGCGTCCATGTTTCAAACCCTGAACAGAAATGCAAAGTAAAGGAAAGATTTATTAAAAATAACTGTTCCATTTAATTTGTTTAAAAACGTGTTTTGGAAGTGGGGGAAACTTGGAGAACGGGGTATGTAACCGGAGATCTCACTCAACACAGAGACACAGGCCCAGGATCAGCTTCTCTTAAAATCAAGTGGAGAGTCATAGGTTACCCTGCTCTCCGAGGAAACTTGCTTTCAAAGCCTCCCGGATACACAGCGCTTCCCGCTGGGATAGTTTTTCGGCACGGGTGTCTGGCTGAGCGTAAACAGCAGCCAGGCGATTTGCCTCAACCTCCCATCCGGCCAAAAAGGTCTCGCCCTTGCTCTCACAGACATTGTGGAGCACACAGCAAGCAGCAATAACTACGGGGATATTCTTTTCGCTGATGTCCGAGCGAGTCAGTAAGCTCCGCCACCTCCCCTTAAGACGTCTGAAAGCACACTCCACCACCATTCTGCACTTGCTCAGCCGGGAGTTGAAGAGTTCCTTCTCTCTGTCCAAGGCGCCTGTATAGGGCTTCATGAGCCAGGGCATTAGCGGGTAGGCTGGGTCCCCGAGGATCACTGTAGGCATCTGCACATCCCCAACCGTTATTTTGTGGTCCGGGAAGAAAGTTCCTGCCTGGAGTCGTCTAAACAGACCAGAGTTCCTGAACACACGCGCGTCATGAACCTTGCCCGACCACCCAACGAAGATGTTGGTAAAACATCCCCTATGGTCCACCAGTGCTTGCAGCACCATTGAAAAGTAGCCCTTTCGGTTAATGTACTCGCTGGCCTGGTGGGCTGGTCCCAGGATAGGGATGTGAGTCCCATCTATAGCCCCACCGCAGTTTGGGAATCCCATCGCGGCGAAGCCATGTATGATGTCCTGGACGTTTCCGAGAGTCACTACCTTTGAGAGCAGTTGCTCAACGATTGCGTGGGCTACTTGCATCACAGCAACCCCCACGGTAGATTTGCCCACGCCAAAGTGGTTCGCAACTGACCGGTAGTTGTCTGGCGTTGCAAGTTTCCAGAGGGCTATGGCCACTCGCTTCTGCACACTCAGGGCTGCTCGCATCCGGGTGTCCTGGCGCTTCAGGGCAGGGGCCAGCAAGTCACAGAGTTCAAGGAAAGTGCCCTTACGCATCCTGAAGTTTCGCAGCCACTGTGATTCATCCCAGACCTGCAGCACTATGCGGTCCCACCAGTCCGTGCTGGTTTCCCGGGCCCAGAATCGCCGTTCCACACCATGAACTTGACCCATTGCCACCATGATCTCCACGGCGCGGCGTACCCTGCTTTGTGAGAGGTCTGCGCCACTCTGTGACTTCCTGTCCTCACCGCGCTGCCGGAGCCTCCTCGCCCGATTTCTCAGCAGCTGACTGTGGAAGAGGTGGACGATAAGGTGCGAGGAGTTGACAACGGCCATAAGTGCAGCGATGATCGCAGCGGGCTCCATGCTCGCAGTGCTGTGGCGTACGCGCTGTAACTGACAAGAGAAGGGCGCAAACAGATTTCCCGCCGGCGCTTTCAGGGAGAGAGGGCGGGAGTGACGGTTCAATAATGACAGTTACCCAAAACCACCCTCGGCACATTTCTCCCCCCAGCAGGCATTGGGGGCTCTACCCAGCATTCCAATGGGCAGCGGGGAGTGCGGGAACTGTGAGAAAGCTTCCCACAGTGCACCGCTTCCAAAGTCGACGCTGGCCCCGTGAATGTGGACTCAGAAATTCGAATTAGTGTATTTAGTATGGATACACAAATTCGACTTCATAAGGTCGAATCCACAAATTCGAACTAAGTTGATTCAAAATAGTCTTGTAGTGTAGACAAGGCCATAGTTTACTTCCTACTTTCCTTGTTCCCTTGTGTTCAGAAGTAAGCATACCTAGCCCACATATCACACATGCTGTCTCACATGGGGGGTTCCCCACTGTGTATTCTAAAAATATATTGGGCCATTCAACATATTAGCAAGGGAAAATGGGTTACATGTTCAGGGCTGGTTCATCGTATGTAAACCAGACACTGTGGCTGAACCTGGATGAGAGAGACTCAATCCAAGAAATAAGTGAGGAAATGCTTGTTGGTATGGTAGGAAGCAAAGAGTAATTAGGTGAATTGGTATTTGACATCTCCTTTGATTGAAGGGATCTGCCTGCTCTTTGCGACACATGTTCATGAGTTTGAGGGCCAGGGCAGGTCTTGAAGTTGGTGGATCTGTTGGGGATAGAGGTAACAGCAGACCAATACTTTTTTTTTTTTTTTTTTTTTAATCTCTGCTTGGGTGGAAGGTTCCAAATTCACTGTCACATGTAGACCTCAGTCCCTTTAGACTTGCTTCCTGCTTTGGTCTGACACAGCCCTAAGCGTGCTGACTTATGGAGCTTGCTGTAAGACTCATTTGCTTTCCCAGACTTTTGAGATCAGGATGAGTGGGAATTTGTTCCCAATAGGCTGATGGAGGAGGAGAATCCCTGTTTTGTTACCAATTTATAGTTTTTGATTACTTACATATTAGATGAGTACATTTCTACAAATCAAAGTAAGTGACTCACCTTCTACTAAAAACCTCAGATCGAACCCACCAGCAATATAAGCTTGTTTAGTTCCAGGGGTTAACATGAAAGTGAAGTGAATAACTATCGCCTACTGAAACTGACTGTGGCAAGAGCTTTTGGATTACTCAAATTACACTGTACTGACATGCTTTAAAGTCCAACTAAGCATTTTCAATGTTAAACGGAAACTTCAGCCCTTGAGATTTCCAACAGGGTGGATTAAATGAGCTGTTCTCCCTGGATTACAAAATATAAAAATGTAATTTTAAGTGTCAAAGGTTTAAAGAGTACATATTTACATAATAAATATGTGTATTTCAATTGAAACTATCTGCACATTTAAGTATGACATGCATTTGATGAAATGTGTGTAGATTGTACAATACACTAATTTGTATGCAAATACCTGTGCCGTATCCCTGAATGTTAAAGGATGTGGGAAGTTTATAGAATAAAGTACAAAAAGACCCCCATCAAGGTTTGATTTTCACCTTTAATATGCTCATGATTCTTTGTTACTTAATACTTCTGTAAAAAGTTATTACAGATTTATAGATTATTGCAGTGATTTCTAAGGAAGATTGTCAGCCCTGCGGCTGAAGCTACACATTGTATACATTATTAGTCACTGGCACTATTTACTACAGCATGAAGGACAATACCTTTTAAATAAAGATAAAGCAACATTTAACTGGAAAACATTCAGATTGAAAATAGAGATTTCCTTCTTACATTGCTGTAACATAGCTATATCCCACAAATTACATTTTAAAAATGCTATTTTCTGAATGGTCACAGAATAAAAAAGTCATGATGAAAATTAACCAGTTTTGTCCAGAAATGCTATTATGAGCACACTGCAGTTTTTCAGCAAATCTTATGCCAAGCGTCAGAAGGCAAAAGCCTAAAACATAAAAGCTTCCAATTTGTCTGGCTAGTCCATTCTCCTTGCTCTGGAGCGATCAGTGACCCACACTGCTTTGCTTTAAGACAGTGCACTAATCACTACTACTGGTTCTTTGTTGTGGTTGATGCCATCAGGAAGACAAAATTCAGGTCCTTAAGATGCAAGTCCTAACAAAAAGCCTCCAACAAATCCACTGGATACTACTATATTCTGTTTGATAAATTCTGTTGACTGAAAAAGAAAATAGTTTTTAGTTATCTATGTAAAAGCATTACACCTAATGGGAACATTTAGTATTTTTATCATGATTAACCAAGAACAGAGGTTTGTACTATTTTTAATAAACTTAATTTTTCAAAACTTGTTATTTTAGCAGATATAGCACATGGTGGAGTCAGGTATAGTGCACGCAGACTCTGCAAACTTTAACAATGCGCCTCATTTTTGACTTCTAGCAATGCTCTTATGCCAATATTGGCCTTTTTCTGTGCAGAAACTCTGCACTGTACACTTCTTTTGTAAAAATGTGAGAGCTAGGGTAAGACCACTAAACTCATTTCAGTTTTAACCAGACACAGGGAATTATTATAATTAGATTAATTATAATCTCAAGGTCACTTCTTTCTGATCCACAATTTTGTAACCTTTAATCCTGTAAATCATACACCATAGGAAAGCATCATACTATATCAACAGATGTTTGGATATAAGTAGCAACACAATATAATCTGTGTGTTACGACAGGTATGCAAAATAAATATGATTTACATCTTTTCTATGATGTAATAGGTATTTTGTAAAACAAAAACGTTAGGTATTTCAGACAACGGAGAAGTCTACAATTTTAAAATCAAAGCCATTTGAACATGATTTCATTCCTCCCTGGTCCACTCCTCAGCCTGTCAAAAAAGACTGATTAAATTACATCTGATTTAGAGAGCTGTATACCAAGTTTCAGACTGGAATTAAAATTATAAAAACAATTTGGCAACCAAGGTATAATTCTATATAGGTTATGTTGGAAACACTAACATCTTTAACTACAGAGACACCAGTGTGGGCATTGCTATGATTCTCTTCAGCATAACAAAAATCAGACTTCAAGACAAGTAGTCAGAAAATTAGATACATATGTGTTTCAAGTGTGCACAAAAAAGCGCACCCATACATCTCCTGGCAAAAAAGACTCACTTTTTTCTAATATGCTGTTGGTAGAGGGAAGTCCTCAAACGAGAAACTATTCCTAAAACTAAATGGGCCTCAGCTATACTAGAAAAGTGTTGGTAGTTTCTCTTCAGTGCATCAACATTATGCACTTCACAGACACATTCACTAAACTGGTTCAAGGAACGAGGTGGACAACTCCATGCAATCTAAAGCATAGTTCCCATTACTTGTACATAGGCAAACTCATTCCTCACTTTAAAGTCCATATGAAAACACTTAGGGTTAATTACTTTTAGTACAGTACTTCACTAGCAATTATTTTAGAGATTCTCTGCATTTGTTTGGTTAAGAGTATAGCAGGGGACAGGAAAGCCTTGTAGATGGACGTTTGCACCACCTCCTGTTACCCAGATGTGAAGCTCAAAGATTACTAACACCTATAGACTTAATACCAGCTCCAAAATGTTTTCACTTAATTCAAAATGGGGGAAAGGGTAACTTTTTTCAAAATCATAATTTTGAGCTGCACCACCACCAAAAAGCAAATTTATTTTACTCAAGTAAAGTCATAAGCAACCAATATTTTACAATATTTTCTGGCCTTACAGCAGGATACAAATTCCCAGAACTGCCACATGGCTGTTGTACCTCTCTATTTTATGAAGACAATCCCTGAAGCCTGATCAGCATAAGACAAGTAATTGCTATGGTCTGGCATGAGAACAAAAAATCTCACCTGGAAGTGAACATTAGTATAACAAATAGAAATCCTGCAGGAAAGCCCAGTACCTAACACTTATTACAACACAGAAATATGTTCTGTTGGTGAGATTGTGTAAGCCTTTCCTAAGAAGCGGGACTATGCTCCTGAAATTTTGCACATGCCATCTAGAATTTTAGTTATCAGGCATAACTATGACCAAATGCAGTGGAAGGCCAGAAACCTCAATCAATGAAATGAAACAGCACACAATTCAGAACAATTTATTTTTTAAAAACATCTTACCTCTTCAATGAGGGTGCTGATTTCGGGTGCTGCCCTGTTCGCACGTTTTTTTATCTGTCTTTTTGCTTTGTTTACATCTTTTTCAACTCTCTTCCAGTCAACTTGCACATATCCACTATGACTGGCAATCTAGGGCAATTAAAAATATATTAAATAAGAACAATTACACTAACCAATCAAATCACAAGATGTTTGTGTCTACTCAATTTTAAAAACCGTTCTGGGTTTTGTTTTTGGAAGCTCAAGTACTTTAATTGCAGATGCTACAGATATTGTGTTTTAACATGCCAGAGATTATTTCTGTAATAAATCAAAAATATACTTTGAAAAAGAACTGGCACGGTTCAATAGATTCTTGTTTCTTTCAACCCTTTTCTACTTTTTATTTTATACTATGCTTGAGATTAATTTACAGGTTAACATATACAGGTCAATTTATATACTCAATATTTATTACTTCTTTACGTGCAGCAAAATAGAAACTGAAAGCACTTTTATCAAAGGACTAAAATGCAGCTTTGTTTCATTTTAGTTTCTTTCAGCATCACTGCTGAAATTTTAATTTAGGACAGGACGCTCAGGGAATCTGTTATCTAAACCTCACACAGAAATAGAGAACCATCCTCTTGTCTTTAGTATTATAAACTGTTCAGCATAATAATAACCTAATACTACAGGACTCTAGCCCTCTCCACATCACTAAGCCCCAAATAAATGGTATAAGTATCAGTGAATAACAACATGGACCTCTTCTACCATAATGCCCATAAGATATTAGGCAACTAATTATGGGCAAATAAAGGAGCAGTTGCAGTCAAGTTCATCCTAATTTAAAAAAACAATCCCCAGACAGCTAAAAAAAATCCCACTTTTTTACTATGAAGGTTTTATCCCTTTCCCCCATATTTTTGTTATTAGGCCCTGAACCTGTAAACACTTAAGCAGCCGTATAACTTAACACACAAACAGTCGCATTGAAGTCAATGGGACTACTCACATGAGTAAAGTAATGCACATTTAAGTGGCTATAGGGCCACAGATTGCAAATTTTTTAGGGCAGAGACTGCATTTTCCTATAAGAGTGGAGAACACCTATCACATTGTGGACAATGACTTACTACAAATAATTCCTCTTAACTGGATAACACCACAATTATTCAAGAAAGGAAAATCAAGACTACAAAGCTCTGCGATTGTCTTTTAAATGTTGGGTAAATCAGTCATGTATCCATTAAAAATATATATTATCCATAAAACTTTATAGGTAAGTTTTGTTTTTATATGAACTCAAAATCTGAGATTCATCTAGTGAGTAAGTCATACAATGGAATCCTGTTCACAATCTTAAGTATGGGGCCACGAATAACTCCTCCATAATGTCTTGAACTTAAACACCAAATTTTGATTTGCAGTCACTGGGTTCTGCTGAAGCCATTAACTCAAAAGAATCTGCTTAGCTAGATTACCTCGCTGCAGTTACTCACATGGGCTGTGCACACCTTTGTTATGGAACACAATAAAGAGAATCCAGAAGTAGATGGAAATAGGAAGAGTGCACTAAAGAACCAACTTCTCCAACAGCAAGTTTCACCCATATTCAACCAACCAACCTGAGGAAGGGCTTGTTACCATTAGATAGCATTCAGTTAGTTTTACAACAGACAGACAATGCTTAAACGTTTACCCTGTTCCAGATTTATAAATCTGATACCTGAATGGACAGCATTACACATCACACACGTGTACACTTTAACAAGGTGTTTAAAGACTCTAACTTTATCATACAGGCGTTAACAAATGAACTAAAAGAAACGGAGAAGTAAATCTTTCTTTTGAAGAGTTAAAATCCAGGGATTAGATCCTCAGCTAGTGTCAACTGACATAGTGCCATTAAAAATATATATACCGGTGTGTATATATATATATACACACACACACACACATACACACCACTACCTCGATATAACGCCACCCGATATAACACGAATTTGGATATAACGTGGTAAAGCAGTGCTCCGGGGGGGGGCAGGGCTGTGCACTCCGGTGGATCAAAGCAAGTTCAATATAATGCGGTTTCACCTATAACGCAGTAAGATTTTTTGGCTTCCAAGGACAGCGTTATATCGAGGTAGAAGTATATATCAATGGAACTACTCTAGTTTACACACGCTAAGGATCTGGCCCAAAATATTTCTATTAAAACTTGTCAGACCTAATGCATTTGCTTAAAAGCAAATTTCCAATATAAACATTTTATTTGCTTTGGCAGTTCTGTTGAATGCCCCTCTCAAATGGTGCACAAAACTGTCAAGTCAGAAATTCAACACAAGAATTTGACAAATCCTCACTTTTTTATCTCCCCCCCCCCACCTCCCAGGTAGCATGTTGCCCTCTCCCAACTTCATTGAGATGTCCCAGCATGCATCATTCCGCGATATCATAGCTATCATGGAACACCAGTGGAGTATGTAGCCAGACCAGAATAGGCCAGGTAAATCCTAGTGTTATTTTTGAACCTTGTATGGTTTCCAAAGGTTCCATTTGTTACAGAATTATTTAAGTGAAGACTTGAATCCATCAATGGTGTTCTACATTGAATGAGTCCAAATATGGAAGAGAAAGAATAAATGACTTACTATAAAGCTTTTTATGATTAAATAATGGCTAACAGAAGATTGACTCAAACACAGACCTTAGTCTAACAGGAGCAAAAAGCAGTAAAAACATTTTGCCACTAAACTGAACAGATATGACTAATATACACAAGTAAAGGGGCATGCAGCATCAATATCCTCAGATGCCCCAGGAACCTCTCAAACTCTCACTGCTGAGTGGCAACTTTGCATGATTTACCGGTATTTACACTTCCACCACCAATACAGTCCCATGGAACAATATTGTATACAGTGATTCTCTAACTTTAGACCTTTCTTGAAGGGCCAGGAAGGAACAAAGGTCTCCCTTCCTTGAGATCTTTGCACACATTGGGCTCAGCTAACCCTGGTTACTCCCTCTCTATAGTTCCTTCCTATGACCTCTTACCAGCGGACAAATTGGCTCACCCAGTCTGATCAGCCAATTAGCTGATTAATGCCTAAGTGATCAGAGTGTTAGCTCACTTACTAGCTCTCAGCACTCTGCCACAAGAACAGATCTCTCAAGTGACAAGGTGCTTAAAAAAACGCCACCAAAGTCACTTTTCAGAGGGGAACCACATTTTAAGGATTTGGCATGTTTCTCCATAGTTCTCCCTACTACAAGGAACCAGTTAATCTAAAGGCTATAAAAGGAAAGATGTTAAGTTTGTTACTGTTTGTTATGAGAAATGAATTATTTTTGTTATTTTTATTTTTCCAGTGCCTATCTATTATAGTGGACTTGAACTGGCTTTGTATCAGGCACATTAGGAGAATTTAATCTATTTTATAAAAAAATTATACACAATTAATCAAATTAAATTGTTCAAAATATCAAACTTCCATGAAATTTGATGAGGAAAATAAGGTCTTGACTTATAAAAGCCATTCCAATTCCTTAACGGATTATTTTCCTTCTCTCTTCCCACCCCTACAAGACTACTTTTTAATAGGATTGGTTGTAATATTGCTAATTGAACTAGCCTGTTTTCAGAATTTGACTTATCTGCTACCTGTGAGACACTAACCACATAATATATTTTGTTTTTAGTTTCCAACTAGATCCCTTGAAATCAATTTAATATACACTAAAAAAAAGTTAGAAGGTTTTTCTTGAATTTCAAAAACTACACAAATAGGACTTTACTTGAGTACGCGTCCCCCTTCTTGTTCCAGTGGATTCCTCTGGTATCTGTAACTTCTCAACATTTTGCATTAACGAAACTTGCAACTTCAACGAAACTTAAAAAAAAAAAGTTAATTTCTAGTCACCTGCCAAAAACCCTTCTACCTGTTCAATGAATGCATTCAGCATATTCCTGAATTAAAGTGAATTTACACTGTGTATTTACAGATGATTTTTAAAAGGAAAAACTTTAAAGACTATGGAAATGTAATTGGACTACCATGCAATTTACGACTAATCTTTAATATGCAAAGTACCTAGAATTAAATGACTTAGACATTTTCTTCATTTACTTCTATCAGAAGATGATCTGAATCAAAGATGGAGACAACTGAACCTAAATGTACAACTGAGGTATAACAGTTCAAGTCTGTCCAATCCTCCCCCCATAAGTTTCCTTATCAGATATTTTCCACAGAAAAGGCCAACACACAAAAAATCAAGATGTACATAAACAGATACAGCAAACCTGTTTTCCCCATTTGTATATAGGCTCGTTAGTGATTTACAAGCTTTTTGTTTCTTTTTTTAAATTCAAAATTTGCATGACACAAATTGATACGGCTAGCCAAGTGGTAGAATGTTGTACTGCTAAGCAGGAAAGCCAGTTCTGAAACACAAACCTATGCTCTTCTGGACAAATGGAATTTAAATACAGAAGTGCAATGAGCACTCCTAAACCCCACAGGTTGTGCCTACACGAAGAACTGAATCATTATCAACTGATCCAGAGGTGTAATGCACTTGTTTAAGGCAAACAATTCAGCGTATCCATGCTAGTCAGACTGATTTGTGCACCATCTCCATATGTGGGTTATTCAAATCATTTCAGATGCGATGCCCTTGGGATACATGTCCCTCAGTTCCAGACAACTCACAGCAATAGTCAATCTTAGATATTTCAGAAGGTCATCAGGAGAGAGAGAGCGAGAGAGAGAGAGACAGACACACATTTTTGGGAAAACTATCAGAACCGTTTCAGTTTGACCCATTTCAGTGTTGTCCCCACTGGCACTAAAATAGATCAGATTGAAACATTTCTCAGACCTGCTGAAAACCTGCAGGTTTTGGAACATATGTAAACTAACTGGAGTACCTGTGTGAGAACGACAACACAACACTTAACAAGGATCTAGAGGAATCAAGTAAAAAGTAAAATTTGCTAGTGAATGGAAGTGACCTCAGAGTGCAACAACATTTTGGCTAATTAAGGAGCAGCACTTCGAGGTCCCAAACTAATACATAAGGAAAAGTGGGAGAGGTTTTTCGGAAACTTCAAGGACCTTATTAGTGAGAAGAAGATTGTCCAGTCTTTAAAATGGCGGGTATAAATATTGGATTTGGAAATGGATTAGGCCACATGTCATTCTGAGATGGGGAGGGGCAGTGGCCATAATTAACCACTGGAACAGCTTTCCAAGGCATGTGGTAGATTCTCCATTACTCAAAGTCTTTAACTCAAAATTGGAGGTCTTTCTAAAGTATATGTTCTTGATCAATCCCATATCACTGGATATAATGCAGGAGGTCAGACTAGATGATGATAATATTTTTTCCTCAAAATCTATTAATCTGGCCTACACTAGAGATGACGAGGTGAGAACTGTGGAGAGGTCAGAAGAAGCTGAGGAAAAGGTGAGGAAAAGGTGATATAACTAGCAATGCTAGTGCTAAGGGAAAGAGTACTCTCAAAGGTGGGCCAAAGAGCTGAGCTAGCAGCAGCTGAAGAAAAGGAAATAAAATGTGGAAGGAGTCTCAAATAGATGCTGGAGGAGACAATCTGTCCACAGTTATTCTTATATTAAGAATTTCTAATGCAATTACTTGTATCAATTTTTTATATCTTCAAAATTACACAACCATAATAAACTAGGTTTCAGAGTAGCAGCCATGTTAGTCTGTATCTGCAAAAAAGAACAGGAGTACTTGTGGCACCTCAGAGACTAACAAATTTATTTGAGCATAAGATTTCATGGGCTACAGCCCACTTCATGAGATGCATAGACTGGAACATACAGTAAGAAGATATATATACATGCAGAGAACATGAAAAGGTGGGAGTTGCCCTACCAACTCTAAGAGGCTAATTAATTAAGATGAGCTATTAAGATGATTTGACTGACAATTATCTGAAATGGGCCATCTTGATTATCACTACAAAAGGTTTTTCTCTCCTGCTGATAATAGCTCATCTTAATTAATTAGCCTTTTAGAGTTGGTAGGGCAACTCCCACCTTTTCATGTTCTCTGTACATATATGTATCTTCTTACTGTATGTTCCATTTTATGCATCTGATGAAGTGGGCTGTAACCCATGAAATCTTATGCTCAAATAAATTTGTTAGTCTCTAAGGTGCACAAGTACTCCTAACAATAAACTAGACACCTAGACTATGACTGAATTAGACTCCTTTGACACTTAGGTACTTTTGAGATTCCATCCCCCTGTTAACAGAAAATAAAGGTTGCTTACATTCCTTGATCTCTGCAACCACAATTTTATAATCAATTTGCTAAGTCTGGCAATATCAACTCAAAAATAGTATTTCAATTTCTGCAATACGTTTTCATTTTTTCAGCTCACTCGAAACTATTTTTATTTAAAAACATTTGATTATTCCTGATTGTTATAATATTTCTGATCAATAGCTTTAAGAAACCGTACGTAAAACTAAGTAAAAACATACCAGCACGGCAGCAGTATTTTTCTATTAATTGGTAAGGCTAATATAAGAAACAGATATGGAACTCACCTTCCCCTTCCCAACCCAAGTATAAGCCAGTAGCTGAGTTTTTTCCATATAATTCAATTATAAAACATTCCCTAAATATTAAAATATGAAATTCTATATACCTGAAGTAGAAGAAATCCACCACCTACTGCAGTTGCTGCAAGTTTTCCAACTTTCTGGAACAAAAATCCTGCACACCTTAGAAGACCCAAAAAAACAACATTCCAATAAAGTTAAGATTGTCTGGCCCACAATGCCATTTTTCAGAATTTTCATATTAAACCCTACTAAAATTTTGGATTCCTAAAATGACAGCATTTCACTTTCCTATTTCTTACTCTGCAACCTGCAAATTATGAGAAATTATAGATTTATGTAATACAAACACTTTTTGGTGATGTAGATCAAGCACAAGTCTAGATCAGTAGGGATGTTATCAACTAATGGTTATTTGATGTCCTCTGGGAAGTGAGTTGGTGGCTTCAGGCCTTGTCTACACAAAATAATGTAATTAAATTGCACTACTTTAAATGGTACAATCAGTTAAAGCATTACAAACCCCTTAGTGCAAACAGTTATATCGGTATAAAGTGGCCTTTTATAGGTACACCTCTACCCAGATATAACGCGACCCGATAGAACACGAATTCGGATATAAAGCAGCGCTTGGGGAGGGACTGGGGGGGGGGGGACGGGACTGCATGCTCCAGCGGATGAAAGCAAGTTCGATATAAAGTGGTTTGACCTATAATGCAGTAAGATTTTTTGGCTCCTGAGGACAGCGTTATATCAGGGTATAGGTGTATATCTATTCTGATAGGGAAGGAGAAATAAGCTATACTGGTTAGAGAGACTTTTGTACCAATATAACTGCAGCCACAGTAGGGGCTATACCGATTTAACTATTTCAGTAAAAAAATAAACACCCCTCCCCCAAAAAACCAAAATAGTTAAACCAGCACAAAAAACTGCATGTAGACAAGGTCATAGTCTATTTTCGAGTGGAGAAAAGCTTCCATTCTATTTAACATTCTTGTTGGCAGACTCTGAGATCAGTCCACCACCTTGTCAGTTCTAGCACTGGCCTGTGCATGCCAGATCTGAAGTATTTTTCTAAGGCTGTTAGAAACAGGTTTCACTACCACTCCACAAACTGCATCTGTTTTATAGAAAAAGTACTTCAATTTCTAGACTCCTTGATTTGGCACTTTTTGTGATTTTGGCACTAAATTCCCATTACACTTTGTTCTAAAAATTCCAAAGGCTTTTGTACATTTAGCTATTATTTATAAAAACTGCAGGGAGACACAAACAGGTTAAAAATCATATTGAAACTACTAATTCCCCAACTCTATTATTAAACACCTCATATTATTTAAACAATTTTAAAATAATAATGGACTTTTCACCATTTATGCTTTTTTGTGTTTTTACACTTTACTCAGCTTGTACAATAGAGATTCATTCCACTGTCATTTAGCCCGTTCTACTTTCAGGTTCTCATGTGTTTGCATTTTAAACATAATAGCATTGTTTAAATCCAAAAATATCTGTTTTCATTAACTTAAAAAAAGTGTTGTAATATAATATTAATGTTTTAATATTAGAACTTAAGCTAATACTTTGTACTTAAGATTGTAAACTTTTTTTAAACACAGAACACTCAGATGAAATACCTTTTTTAGCTAAATTGATATAACAGAACTTAACATTTCACTATCTGTAAGAAAAACTGTATAGAAGTTGTTCAATTTCAAGTGGCTTTTGCTTTTAAACAAAAAAGCAGCTTCACCTAAAAAAATGTATTTGGGGCCTTTGACTAAGTCTGCCCCACATTTCTTCTGATCTGTTTTACATGTAAGTAAACATGTAACAAAACAAACAGGCCCTCATGTCTGTATTATAACTAATAAAATATGCTACTCATTAGCAACACTAGCATTATATACCGTAATTTTCCATTTGTTTGTTAAAGACATGATCTTAAGAGTTCTGTCACTTCTTCAAAGCTCTTTTGCAATTGGCAAGGGCTCTCTTTTATAATAGGTGTGTTTTACTGACTGACACTAGGCAGTGCTTTTGAGGTGTGATCTAGTGCCAGTTCTTTCCTTATCTCTTGAATTTACAGTTATTAATTAGGAAACCATGCAAACTCAAACAGTTTATCACTTTGATTGATACAGAACAGAGCAGTCAAATGCATGGCACAATAATCAAAAGTGATCCTCTCTCACCAGCCAGTCACTCCACCCATTACAATCTGAGTGGCTACAGAATACTTTTCTACAATTGGTCCAGAATTTCGGCCAAACACACGATTCCACCAATGGTGACGCCTTGCATATTCTGTTAAATCCAATACTTCATACGAATCATCATCACAGTCGTGCTCTTTAAAAAAATAAAAATTACCATAGGTGATTCTTCTTTTAGCGAGTGTTCAAAGCAAGTTATAAAAGCATTAGTTCTAAACTTCTCAATTGTGTAGTAAATGTATGCTTTATGAGAACTAAAACAATTAATAAAATCACTGTAAGTAGTTGGGTAAAAAAGTCTCAGCCTTTTTTAAATTTTGAGGTAAATATGGGTCAACAGGCTAGTAAATTAAGAAGATAATACCACAGCTTTATGTGTGCATCACATTACTATCAGTTGCAATCAATATTTAATGGGCTTGAAATAGAGGGCAAGTGACTCAAATAACAGAAACAGCAGCACCAACAAGCTGGCACTGAACTTTCCTGTTACCAGGTAACCAATGGTAAGTAGCTGCAACTACAAACTGTTCACTTTAATACATAGGGGACAGAAACATCACATAAGGATTATTTGTATTAGGCCTGGTCTAGACACAGTTTTTGTACTAGGATTATGATGGTTAGGGGTGTGATTATTTTTACCCCAAATAGTTATAGTTTTACACCCCCTACTGTGGATGCAACTGTACTAGTATAAAGATGTATTACTCTTGTATAATTTACTTCCCTTCTTGACCAGGGACACACATACCAAGATAAAGCACATTTACGTCGATATAACTGTGTCCACACTACAGAGAACTATACCAGCTAATGGTGGTACAACTTTTGTATCTAGACAACCCTAAAGAGGAAAAAAGCTATGGCAATTTCTTCATCCTCACCCCAACTCTGCAAAGTACCTTGTAATTTAACCTCTTGGCTTTAATGGGCTTTGAATAAGGCCCTAAATGGCAAAGTCTGTTCATTCCTCTCCTTTCTCGCCTGTGCTGGGGGCATTTGTTGACTACTTGACATTTCGATGGCACATTTTATCTGAAGATCTGACCCTGCACTAAACACAGTTACGCCCTGCAGCCCTGACCGCCGCAAGCAGCCCGGCGGTCCCCAGCCCACAGGCGGGGAAGCCGCACACAGAGCCCCAGGGGCTTCGCGAGAGACGCCGCCGTGGCAGCAAGGACGGAGCCCGGGAGTCCTGGCCCCGAGCCCCACCCCGGGGGCAGCCACGTCCCAGCAGCACAGGGCGGATGCGGCGGCGGCGGCGCTTCCTCCCAACCCCCGTCCGCCCCGCAGCTACCCCGGGCCGCCCCCGCCAAGCCCCTCCCCCGGCCGGGCACGGGGGCGCTCGGGGCAGGGAAGCTCCCACTAGGGGGCCCGACTGAGGCGGGAACGAGGCTCCCCGCGAGGGGACCAGGCCGGGCCCCACAGCGGCGGCCGCGCCCACTCACCCGAGGCGGAGCGAGGCCTCCCAGCCGCCATGTTAGCGACTGTTTACTGGGGGGGGGCTGGAGCGGAGCGGCTCCGCCCACTGGGCGCTCTGCACCGCCAGACGCCGCGCTCTATGATCCCGCCGCTCCGCTCGGCTGAGCCGGAGGCAGGCGCAGAAGGCTCCGCGAATAGCGGCGCCGGGCCTCGCCGCTGGCCGACAGGGTGTGGGGATGACGTCACCGGCACCGCTGCCCCGGGGGGTTGTGGGGATTGTAGTTCTGCTGGCGGGCCCTTTGCGCTGGCCCGGCGAGCGGAGTTCCTGGCGCTGGGCGCCTTGCGAGCCTCAGCCTGTGCGGGGCCGGGGCCGGCAGCTGCTCTATCGTGATGCCAACTTTTCCCAACCTAGCGCTAAACAGTTCCCAAAACTGATGAAAAATTCTCAGATAAAGTTTTTTACAGTGCTTCTGTGTCCTGGGAAACTTCCCAAAACCTGGGAATTTGTGAGTAAAATGTTTTGAAAGAAAATTCCCAGTTTCCCAAGTTGAAACATTTTACTCACAAATTCCCAGGTTTTGGGAAATTTCCCAGGATATAGAAGCGCTGCGGCAGTGGTGGGCCCAGTTACAAGCCTTCTCGCCCCACCCCCTCCAGCAGGGACGCCAACAGCTGCGGGGTCCCAGCCGCCATTTCCCAGCACGGCCAGCCCCAGGCACTAACAAGCGATGGGGGCAGGCCCGGACCCCACGAGCCATGGCACACACGTACGGGATTCCTTGTTTTCGCCCGCTGGCTTCTGCTCCCTCAGGGCAGTGGGTCCCACAGTGGGGCAGCAGGGCTAGGTGCCAACTTTGTAACCCCACAAAACCGAACTCCTTGGGCCTGCCCGCATGGGTGGCAAGTTTGTAGAAATTTTGGTGGTGCCCAGAACCGGCCCCTCCCAACTCTGCCCCCCCAAACTCTGCCCCCACCTGCCTAAGGCTCTGGGAGGGGGTTGGGGGGGGAGGTCTGAGGTGCAGGTCCTGGGCTGGGGATTAGGGTACAGGAGGGGTGCAGGGTGCAGGCTTTGGGATGGAGTTTGGGTGCTGGCTGCAGGCTCCGGGCTGGGGCAGGGAGTGGGTGTGCAGGAGGGGGTGAGGGGTGCAAGCATTGGGACAGAGTTTGGGTTCAGGCTCAGCTGGGGGTGGAGGCATAGGAGGGGGTGAGGGGTGCAGGCTCTGGGAGGCAGTTTGGGGGTGGGAAGGGGTGTGTGGGAAGGGGGAGGGGGTGCATGCTCTGGGAGGGGGGTTGGGGATAGGAGGGAGTGGAGGGGTGAGGGCTGTGGGGCTGAGGATGAGGGATTCATGATGCAGGAGGGGGCTCAGGGCTGGGACAGAGGATTAGGGTGCGGGGGGATGAGGGCTCTGGCTGGGGCTGGGGATGAGGGGTTCATGATGCAGGAGGGGACTTAGGGCTGAGGCAGAGGATTAGGGTGCAGGGGGATGAGGGCTGGGGCTGGGGCTGAGGGGTTTGGGGCATTGGAGAGGCTCAGGGCTAGGACGGAAGGGCAGGGTAAGGGCAGCCTGCCCTGCCATTAGGGGATGGGGGGCGCTAGGACCCTGGGGCAGCAGACAGCAGTTCTGCCGGGAGCCACTCTGCATAGGAATGTGCTACACCGGCAGCACAAGCAGGCACAGGAGAGGCGCGCACCGCTTTCTTTCAGGCAGGGATGCGGGGGGGGGAGGGGGGGAGATGCGTAGGGGAGCGGGGGCCAGGGCCCGATCCAGGTAGGGCCAGAGTAGAGGCCCAGCTCCAAATATTGCTGGAGCAGGGCCCCCAGCCCTGAATATTCCTGGTGCCCGAGCACCACAAAAGTATATAACCTGCCGCTTATGCCTGCCCCTTCTCCGAGGCCCTGCCCCTGCTCACTATGTTCCCCCTCCCTCCCTCACTTTCACTGGGGTGGGGTGGGCTCTGGGGTGGGGCTGGGAATGAGGGGTTCAGGGTTCAGGAGGGGGCTCCAGGCTGGGGTGGGGTGGGAGGAGGTGAGGACTCTAACTGGGGGTGCAAGCTTTGGGGTGGGGCCAGAAATGAGGGGTTCAAGGTGCGGGAGGGGGCTAGGGCAGGGAGTTGGGGTGCGGGAGGGGGTGAGGGCTCTGGCTGGGGGTGTGGGCTCTGGGGTGGGGCTAGGGATGAGGAGTTTGGGGTGTAGGAGGGGTAGAGGTAGAGACAGACACAATCTTAGCAGCTCTAGAAGCAAAACAATTCTGTTAGTTGCTGTTTTGATCAATAGCCCTAAGAAGACAAAACTCAAACTTTTCATCTGTTTCTGATGTTACTAGATTTGGAGTGTTCATGCTGAAGGCAGTGTGGCCCAGGGGATACAGTTGGGACCAGGAGTAGGAACCCTGGTTTTAATCATGTCTCTGAGACTGACTCACTATATGACCTTGGGCTAATCACTTAATAGTAGGGTTGTCGATTAATAGCAGTTAACTCATGCGATTAACTCAAAAAAATTAATCGTGATAAAAAAATTGCGATTAATCTCAGTTTTAATTGCACTGCTAAGATAATATCAACTGAAATTTATTAAATAGTTTGGATTTTTTATGCATTTTCATATATATCTTGTGTTGTAACTGAAATCATTGTATATTTTGATTACAAATATGTGCACTGTAAAAATGATAAACAGAAGAAATAGTATAGTTCAATTCACCTCATACAAGCACTGTAGTGTAATCTCTTTGTCCTGAAAGTGCAACTTACAAATGTAGATTTTTTTTTGTTACATAACTGCACTCAAAAACAAAACAATGTAAAACTTCAGAGGCTACAAGTCCACTCAGTCCTAGTTCTTGTTCAGCCAATCGCTAAGACAAACAAGTTTGTTTACATTTACAGGAGATAATGCTGCTGCTTAGGCGCAGGCGCGGGGCCCGATTCCGGGGAATCGGGGGAATTGGCCTAAAGCCGGCCCTGATATGCAACCTCTGAACAAACACTGGGGAGGAAATTCCAAAATGATGGCTTAATTCTAGGCCCCAGAGCTAAGTAACATAGTTTTCTGCCAGTGATCGAGAGGAAGAAATCAAGAGAACTCAAAATAGTTAAAAAGCCCTTCTCAGGGAGGGAGGAGGGTCATTTGTCATCAGCAGTTCAGGGAGACAAGTTAACACAGGGAGACACTGTGGAAGGGGTCTAAAGAAGTGGGCCTTCCCCCAGATCCAGGAATTGGTAAGCCTTAGGAAAAGACAGGCAAGCATGTCAACTGTTTATTGTTTTAACATCTATTTTTCTGTGAAATATTTTAGTTCTAAAATATTTAGTTGCACTCTGAGAAAGCAAAAAAAACAGGAGTACTTGTGGCACCTTAAAGACTAACAAATTTATTGTAGCATGAGCTTTCGTGAGCTAAAGCTCACTTCTTCGGATGCATAGAATGGAACACACAGACAGGAGATATTTATACATACAGAGAACATGAAAAGGTTGTTCTCTGTATGTATAAATATCTCCTGTCTGTGTGTTCCATTCTATGCATCCGAAGAAGTGAGCTTTAGCTCACGAAAGCTCATGCTACAATAAATTTGTTAGTCTTTAAGGTGCCACAAGTACTCCTGTTTTTTTTGCGGATACAGACTAACACGGCTGCTACTCTGAACTCTGAGAAAGGTGATGGTTAGAGGATCCAAGAGGTGAAGTGGAGTGAAGTCAGAGCAGTGGTGGGCAGCCAGCAGGCTGCACGTGGCCTATCAGGGTAATCCGCTGGCGGGCTGCGAGATAGTTTGTTTACATTGACTGTCCACAGGCACACACGGCTTCCCAGAGCTCCCAGTGGCCAGGAAAGGTGAACCGCAGCCACTGGGGGCTGCGGGCAGCCGTGCCTGCAGACAGTCACTGTAAACAAACTGTCTCATGGCCCACCAGCGGATTACCCTGACGGGCCACATGCAGCCCACGGGACGCAGGTTGCCCACCACTGAGTCAGACCAGGGAGAGGAGAGAGATGCAGTTAGCTCGGGAACTGTGACAGTTACATTTATCAGTCTTTGTAAAGTTCTTTGAGAACTACAGATGGAAAGTGCTCTATAAGGTCTAAGAATTACTATGGATCATAGGGTGACAAATTAATACTGTTTATAATGGGACACAAAAAGTTGTTGATTGCCACACATAGCACAGACATTGTACTCTTGTATACTTCCACGACGGTTGCAAAATTCACTACAGTAATTCTTTAAACATTCAGAAAAAGGCAATTCAGAGGCAAAGCTGTTACTCTGTCTTTAACTATCTCCCTCCTGCACCACAAAAGAGGGAGCTTTTTGTGTTGATTTGGTAAATTAAGGCACACCCTTGATATAACTGATATTATTTTAATTAAGTTTCTTTTTTATTACATCTTTCTACAGTCTCTGTATTGGTAACATGAAAGTAGTTGGCATGACTTTAATATAACATCAGGAACATTGTGGCAAAGTAAACACGGGAAAGCAAAGCTGTTCAGGTATGATAACTTTTAAATATTGATTAAACGAGAGGCTGTTGGTGAGTGTTCTTATTGAAATAGGTTTGTTTGAGGTTAAAAAAATGAGTTCTCTTCTATGTGCAATGTGGTTTTACTTTTATTTTAATAATGTATTTTGTAATGCTTTGTGTTTCAGCTACATACTTAGTTTATAGCTTTTGTTTGACTTAAAAATAAAACTTGTTTTATCTTTTGCCCCATGATCTGGTGTCTGCTTGATTTTTATTATTTTAGCTAGATTGTGCTGGCACGCATCGTGTTCTAAATGGGTTCCAAACATAGAGGAAGACACAGTTCTTACCCTGAAGAATGTAAAAACAAAGAAACGGGTAACAATTTGTTTTTCTAGTTTTTAGAAAGGGTAAACAGGATGACTCGAGTAATTATAGGCCTGATATTCATCCTGGGCAAGATAATGGAGTGGCTGAAATGGGACGTGATTAATATAGAATTAAAAAGGATAATGTGATTAATGCAAATTGACATGAATTTATGAAAAATAGATCCTGCCAAACTAACTTTATCTCTTTTTGATGAGATAACAAGTTTGGTTGATAATGGTAGTAGTGTAGACTTAATATACTTAGACTTTGGTAAGGCATTTGACTTGGCATCGCACATCTTGATTAAAAAAACGAAAAAATATAAAATTAACATGGCACACTTTAAATGGATTAATAATTGGCTATTGGATAGGTCTTAAAAAGTAATTGTAAATGTACTACATCATTAGAGTGGGTCATTGAGACAACTCTTAGCCCTGAGGAAACATACACAATATTATTTTTGTGGCAGTTTATATCCTCTTTAATTTTATCCCCGAAGCTCAAATATCCTATTCCCTTGGTATGTTTGTCCTTTAAGTATGCAGGAGCTGTCTCTGACCCTGAAATTTTCAGGTATTAGAGTGATGGGTGTAAGAAGGAGACCTCCCTCTCTCTCTTTCACTTGTAAACAGAATGGAGATAGTTACTTATATAGAGAAGCAATGATCATAAATCAATCACACATACTATTTATACAGTTAACAGATGTCCTCATTAAGTTTATGTAGTATAAGTGCACTCAAACTATTCGTCAAAAACAAGAACAGTTTTGAATAACTTTTTAAACAACTAACAGTAATAGTGTAACAACCGGGCAGGGCAGATTTAAATCAATCCACAGGAGATAAGCAGAAGGTTCTCCAGAAGCCCCCTTTGAGAAGCAAAGAGCCAATATTATATCGTTTTCTACACTCTCAGACACTCATTTTTATTCCTGATACCCTGAACCGGATTCTTAGTAATATTTCAGTTATTTCAGTTTCTCATAAGAAAAGAAAAACAATGGAGAATTCTAATCAGTAACACACTACTACTAAACAGCATATAAAGGGGAAATTGTTCATCTGAGTCATAGCTGGCAAAGGGAAAACCTTCAATAGCTACAAATACTTAGTCATTGTGAAAATTCACTGCAGCACCTGGCTGTTCTCAGGTCATCTCTAGCTTTTGGGAAAGTTCCTGAAAAGCTTCTTCTGTGGCTCCCTTTATTTTGGCTGAAATAAAGCTCCACGCACTTCCTCCAGGGATCTGAAAACATACACATGGCCAACACAGTCAACCCTGAGACTGTTGGGATTTAGGACTACTGCCAACAGCCCCATTCCCTGTAGTTGTCTCTCCTTTCCATATGCAGATTTCAAAATAACATTTCTCTGTCCAAAAGACTTACATGCCAAAACAGTCCTTGGATTAGTGGAATTGGATCTGTTCTTTGAGGGCAATGTTCTTGCAGAAATTAAGGCCCCCCTGTAGCTTCAGAGACATTCAGCAAATCAGAAATCCATTTTCTTGCACATTGTTACAGGGCAAGAGTGCTTTAATAACCAGACACTTATCTAACTTTGAAGCAGCAATATTTAATATGACTATAATATAAAATAAGTTCTTCAAAAGACAGATTTAATTCAAAATATAGTCCCAGAAGAATCTGATCTGTGAGCAATCAGTTTATTTTGCTTTAAAATCTGATTAACAGTTAGGTATATCGTATTGTAGCTTTATGATCTCAGGTAGAGCGGGTATAAATTTTCCAGATTTTAATTTTTGTATGAAATGTTCTTAACATTTTGATTAAAAACCACATTATGACTGTTTTTTTGAGGGGGGTTGAGAGTTAAATGAAGCTGGTGAGAAACAGAAAATGTTTTCTTCTTTTGTTTTTCATCAGATCTTTGCTTCAGTGGGAATTTTTCAGCCAACTGTAGTCTCAAAATTAATAATCTTCAACTCGTCTCACTACATTTTCAAGAGCCTGATGTATCTATCCTCACTGGAGCACTGAAATCAGGGAGAGGTTTGCATGCGTAAACATGACTGGACACCAGGTTGTTGTCAAAGAGGACAGAGAGAGAGGCTATTCTTCTCTTTCTCAAGCCACTTCGGAAGAAATGTAAAGTTTAAAATTTTTACCAAGAGAAAAGTTCAGTTCAATAAATGCAGGAGGTAGCATGTCCAGTGATAAGAGTAAGGGACTGTGTTTGTTTTCCTGATTGTCACTGACTCACTGCATGACCATGAGCAAGTCACTGTGTGTATCTACACTGGGCTTTTCCAGCATTGCTGCCACCAGTTCATCTCCCCTGGCTACTGCAGTGCAGGGAGCAGTAGTGTATAGAGGGGTCTGGGCAGCCACCAGTGTTTCAACCACTTTGTGGTTTCAGGTTACTCAGAGCAGGCCAGCAGATTTTGGGGCTTTGCAGTGGGTCATCTTCCAGGTGGAAGAGAAATTAGTCACATAGGCCCAGCATAGTTTCTTCTAGTCTCTTTTGATTCACAGAATGTACACAAGACCTTCTTTTCCTTGACACAGAGATGGTAAAAAAATAACACCAGAACTGCACACAGGTATGCTATTTGCAGAAATCCCACCTAGGACACCACTGTGTTCACCCTGGTAGTCAGAAAACAGCTTCCTTTCAAACCTCTGGGACCCTTCCACCTCGCAAGGTCCTAGACCCCAGGCTCCAGCCCAAACCCCGAAGTCCTACACAGTAATGAAACAGCCCTGCAGCCTGAGCCCCACAAAGCCCTAGTTAGCTGGCATGGGCCAGCCGTAGTTGTCTAGTTGCTATGCAGACATACCCTTAGTCTCTCTGTGCTACTTTCAGCACACTGGTCTTGTCCACACCAGGGAATCTTACCAAAAGATACTGCTTCCACTGATTCAGCTGCACCGGTGTTGGTGGACGCTATTGTGTAGAAAAGTCTTGGTGGCACTAAACAGTTTTAATTGACATGGTGATAAAAATAGCGGTCTACAGCCTTGTCTACACTAGGGATTCAACAGGTACTTCCGTCAATTCAGCTGAACCAGTAGTAGCTCAGAGAGAATATTTGGAAATATTCCCTAGTGTAGACACGGCCTAACTGTGTCCTGCCAACTTTCATTTTATCCAGTAACAACACAGGTGGCTGTTCAAAGGTAAATTAGTGGGAAACTAGAGCTAAAGATCATTAAGTTGGGTATCGGTATCTTGAGTCTTTTGAAACACTACTTTACTGCTATCCTTTATAATCTTCAGTAATATCCAGATTTGTCAGCATACAGCAGATTAGTTTTATTTTATACACTTTAGTGTGTTCAATGCAGCTTGTATGATTGTTGGGTTGTTTTGTTTTGTTTTTTCTCTTTTGATTTATCAATACCACTAAATAATTTGTAGAAATATATTACTTGTTCATGTCTTCTTCCTAAATCTGTTTAAGATGAAAGGATGATTTGTTTGTGCTGTCATTAAGAAAACCATATGTTAGTGTGGCTTTATGGGGAAGTGTTTTTATTTTTTTAAGCATTTGAGTAAGGTTGACTCCAAAGGAGTCTGAATTGCTCATCCAAGTACAGAGGCTGAACAATGACTGGGCTGCAAGTAATGCCAAAAATCTGTTCAGCTCAGTCCAATTATTTCCAACATTAACATCTGTTTTTAAAAAATGTCTTGATTATGTGATGGGTTGGATCACAGAAACTCCCTGGGAGCTGCCACCTGATATGCCAAGACTACTTCTACCCCTGCCTTCTCTGCCAGCTTGGGGCCCCAGCACCCTGTCCTGCTGAGCCAGACACTCCTGTCTGCTCCAACAAAGACCCAGGGTCTGAATTACTTGCCCCAAAATGTGCAGGTTTACCTGAAAGCAGCTAACTAAAGTGTTCTTGTCTTTAACACCCAGATGCCCAACTCCTAATGGTGTCTAAACCCAAATAAATCCGTTTTACCCCGTATAAAGCTTATGCAGGGTAAACTCATAAATTGTTTGCCCGCTATAACACTGATAGAGAGATATGAGTTGTTTGCTCCCCCATGTATTAATACATACTCTGAGTTAATTAATAAGTAAAAAGTGATTTTATTAAATACCGAAAGTAGGATTTAATTGGTTCCAAGTAGTAACAGACAGAACAAAGTAAGTCACCAAGCAAAATAAAATCAAATGCACAAATCTATGTCTAATCAAACTGAATACAGATAATCTCACCCTCAGAGATGCTTCAGTAAATTTTTTCCTCAGACTGGACACCTTCCAGCCCTGGGCACAATCCTTTCCCCTGGTACAGTTCTTGTTCCAGCTCAGGTGGTAACTAGGAGATTCTTCATGATGGCTCCTCTCTCCCCTTTGTTCTGTTCCACCCCTTTATATATCTTTTGCATAAGGTGGGAATCCTTTGTCCCTCTCTGGGTTTCTACCCCCTCCTTCTCAATGGAAAGACACCAGGTTAAAGATGGATTCCAGTTCAGGTGACATGATCACATGTCACTGCAAGACTTCATTGCCCACTTGCCAGCACACACCACACAAGTATACAGGAAGACTTACAGGTAAACCACACCCATCTGTAGACAATTGTCCTGGTTGATGGGAGTCATCAAGATTCCAAACCACCATTAATGGCCACACTTTGCATAATTACAATAGGCCCTCAGAGTTATATTTCATATTTCTAGTTTCAGATACAAGAGTGGTACATTTATAAAAATAGGATGATCACACTCAGTAGGTTATAAGCTTTGTAATGATACCTTACAAGAGACCTTTTGCACGAAGCATATTCCAGTTACATTATATTCACTCATTAGCATATTTTTATAAAATTATATAAACTGCAATGTCACAGATTACACCTCTAAAATTTCTTGATGCACAAATAAAAGTATGCACTCATAAGTTCTATGCATCCTGTCAAGTGTCTTTACAAGTCAACACACATACAAATATCATGAAATTGCCTTTTCATCCAATGATGGAATGATTAAGAATGGACTAGTAGAGTTTGCAGGATCAAAGTGGGGCTGGAGCCTGCAAACACTTGTGTATATGAGTAACTAACTCAGGTGAATAGTCCCATTCAGATAAATGGCACTACTCCCTTCGGTAAAGTTCTTAATATGTGTACTTGGTTGCAAGATCAACACGATGCTTTGTACTGTACATTTAGTGTTTATGGATTATGAAGTTAGCGAGGTTTGAAGTGGACTAACTCAGTGTAACAAAACTTATTTGGGGCCCACTTGGGTCTTTCCATTGACTTCACTGGGAATTGAAATAGGCCTTTGGCTCTCAGCCTGATGAACCATCTATATGGTAGCATTTGGTTAAAAGAAAAGGATCAAATCAAATACCAGTGCTTATCTCCAATAGCATGGAGAGAGTCACAGTATAGGAATCTAGACAAAACAGAATAGTGTTGGCTGGGAAATTGTTACCTTCTCCATGATTATTTGAACTGAAGGAACTGCTCTCTCAGCAATGTATCAGTGACCAAGCAAACAGCCCATGGATACTGATGTATACTTGGTGAGTGTTAATGGAAATATCTTTAGAGACTGCAGCTTTTGTACTGGAGGTGGGCAGGAGATGGTTGCTAAGGGCCAGACTTTGACACCCTCATTGACACAGAGTAGCGATTTACTCTATAAATGTAATAGACCCTTTGGAATTGATGAAACTGTGTGCAGAGTGAGGAATGCATAAAGTGAGTAATGGTGGTAGAATTGGGCCTTAAGTTGGTTAGCCTATGAAGCACTGAATATTGTTATGGATTGGTTTAAACCTCTTGAAACAGCACTTTAAGAAAGATGTGAACAAATTGGAGAAAGTCCAGAGGAGAATAAAAATGATGAAAGGTTTAGAAAACCTGACCTATGAGGAAAGGTTGAAAGAACTGGGCATGCTTAGTTTAGAGAAGAGAAGTCTGGGAGGAGATGTGATAGGGTCATATCAAAACTCTTTCAGAAGCAGAGATTATATATTAATAGATTAATTATTATTAGAGAGATATTATTAGATTTTTTTCCCCTTCAGATTCTACTAAGGTTAAAGAGAAAGGATGGTTTAGTCACATGGTTAGGGTTCAAGGCTTGGGTTCAATTCACTCCTCTGCCACAGACTTTGTGTGTGACCTTAAAGCAAGACACTTAGTCTCTCTGTGCCTCAGTTTGCCATCTGCAGAATGGGGACGATAGCACTTCCCTACCTCACAGGATTGTAGTGAGAATAAATACATTAAAGATTGTAAGGCAGTCAGATATGACAGTTATAGGGGCTATATAAGTACCTAGCATAGATAAGTTTATTCTAGTGCTTAACTCCCCTGTAATGATTTATGTAGAGAGCTGATCTCCTATTCCCCCTCCCCAGCCCTTCCAAAAATGAATTTATTTATTGCTGCTCTGTGACTTTCAGAATATTGTAAAATATTAGAACAATCTGAAAAAAAGATGACCATGAAAAATAGTCTGAGTCAATAATTTCCCTCTTGAGAATGTGTGCCTACTGCCACAAAGGGTGTGGGAGATCATATTCTGAATTTGCATTGGTCTTAAGCAAGGAACATTTCAGTCATGTGGGAATGGAACTTGGCAATTAGGACGCTTTGTGTTAAAATTGGAGACTATAGAAAGAGTGCCAATGTGTCAGACTCACTAAGCTGTGACATGAGCAGAACTTCCAGGAAGGGCCAGAGCAACACTACCTTCTGTTCTCACAGAGTCATACACCAGTGCCTTCCCAAACTGGTCCCAACATATTTTCCCAGTTTTAGAATTTAAAATAAACAAACTTTCCTGTTTCAGGAAATACGCTTTAATGAGTCCATTTTCCCTCTGTATTAAACAATATAGTCACTTACTTAGGGGAATAAACATTATAGTTCCATGTCCTTCAGAGAAAATAAGTAAATCTGGGCTCTGGTTTTGGCTGGCTCCATAAATACAAACAATTTACCTGTTTTTGGCTAATCTTCAGGACTGAACCTTCCTGGTCCTTGGTTTCAGTGCTTAACAAAGGCCTTTCCTAATCAGTGACCAAAGTAGTCCTGTGCCACTGTATGGGGAAGGGCCAGCCAAAGATTCTGGGTCAGGTGACTGGCCCTATTGAAGTCAATGGGAATTTTGCCATTGACTTCAATGGGGCCAGGATTTTACTCTCCCTCTTTTATCCTTGTCCTTTAACAATTCCCAGAGGGAGGGCCTTCTCTCCAACATTAGCAGCTAAGGCAGTTTCTTCAGGCTTTTCCCATGCAAACATATTACCTCTTCCTTGATTGGCAGCATGCTGTGGGATAAATTAATTGGTATCACTCTCATAACTCCAAATTTCTAATTATAAAATCAGTGCCCATAGGTAATGAATCTAGCAGTAAGAGCAGAAAATTTCTCTGCTAGCTGTCTGTGCCAAAGCAAAAACTGATGTTAAGCTTTTCATGGGTATTTTCCTACGTGCTGTACTAGCAAGTGCACCAACTTGAAGGCACTGTAGAGCATCTGTTCACTTGTTTAAAGTAGTGGAGAGTTATGGATAAGTTGTATTTGCTGCAGACTGTGCATCCAACATGATACGTAGAAAAGCAGGGACTGCAACTGTCTTGGCTTAGGGCTATCACAAAGTTTGCTACCTGACACAGTGCCAATTATTGGTGATCTTGAAGTATCTATTAGACAGGTGTGAGCTTTTTTGGATGAATGATAAACTGTGGTTTTTTTAAAGGCATTAAAGAACCATGCCTTAAAATCTGATGAGCACTCATCTTCATTTGGAAATAGAACAACTCTGGGCAATAGATTATTTGAATTCAGCATGAAGTCAGTAAAGGCCTTTTGGGAGAGCCATTCTGTATTATGCCAAGGTTTGCATAAGCCACCAAAAACAAACAAGAAAGAAGCAGCAGTTGTTGTTTGAGGCAATGTCTCTCTTGGAACACTTTCGTTTCAATTTAGGGTAATGTACAGTAGTACTTTCTTGTAGCTAGCACACTTTTATAACTCCAGAAATAATACTGCATGTAATACTTCCAATGTGTTCACATTTTAACAGGCAGAGAAAGGCTCTTGAATGAGTGGCTGGCTACTCTGCACAATTTCTTGAAGAGGTGAGAGTATAAAGCCATTCACTGTAACAAGAATTTCTAGGAACAAAACTGTGTGATGCTAAAACCAACGTCAAACCACTCAGAGACTCTCAATTATTTTCCACTAGCTCTACTCAGCACAAGAGACAGTTGTTGCAGTCTGTAGGAGTCAAAGTTATAATGGTTTGTTATCTGGGAATTTGCCTTCTTTATTAGTGTGACACTCTATACCCCATGTTCACCACTTTTATATATTATGATATGTTTTGTACAAAGCATGCCTTGTGAGGTATCATTTGAAAACTCATAATCTGCTGAACATCATTGTCCTATTAAGATGTGTGTCACATCACTGAATATAAAATTATGAGATTTTACTATATGATTGTTAGTGAAACATATTGTAGTTCTGGATAACACCCATAAACTACTTTTTCAGAGACAAATACTCATTGAGGTATCAGCATAACCAAATAAAACACCAGGGGCTATTACCTAGATAACTGGATGTTCTTCAGCAATGGGGAAGTGTAAAAAAATTACATTTCCTTCTAGATATGTTGTGAATCTGACATACACAGGAGACTGTTTATCTACACCCCAGCAGGGTGAGAGGAGGTAATCCAAAAAGAAAGGAGGCAGGTATAAAAATAAAGGACAGTGACCTCCAGAGGACCCATCTCTATTCCTTCTATCTCTCTGCTTATGACAGCAACAACTCTCATAGAACTGAGCAAAGGAAGGATAGGTCACAGACTGGAAAGGCACAGCCTGTGAAATATATTGCAGCTCATGGTGAGACAAACCCTTTACTTTTAAGCCTATTAGCCTGATAAAGTTTAGGAATTAGCTTGCATCTTTATCCTTTTATTTCTTTTGAAACCAATTCTGACTTTTATGCCTTACCACTTATAATCACTTAAAATCTATCTTTCTCTAGTTAATAAACTTGTATCATTGTTTTATCTAAACCAGTGTGTTTGGAGTGAAGTGTTTGGGAAACCTCTACTTGAGACAACAAGGCTGATGCATACAATTATTTCCTTTGTTAAAATGATGGACTACCTACAAGCTTGCATTGTTCAGTAGTGCTCTGGACAGTACAAGATGCACATTTCAGGGATGCAAGGCTGGTGATATGCAAATATTGCCCTGTGTATAATTCCTGGCTGGCTAGGCATAGCATTCATGTGTTCAGCTGGGGGTGACTTAACATGCTAGGGGCTGTGTGTGAACAAAGCCTGGAAGCGTTTGCTGTTCACCAGCAAAGCAGTGTGTGACAGGGCACACTCGCCCTGCACTGGACAAGGAAGGGTTAACACTACATTGTAGGTTGAGGAAAGCATGCCCCCTTTGCTCTACTGGGCATGCTCCAGGTGCACTGGCATAAAAGGGAGCAGCTCAGCTCAGTTGGGGCTGATCACCAAGGAGGAAGGATGTGCTTTGCTGGCTCCAGCCGAGGATCAGCCAAAACCCAAGGTTGTGGAGGCCGGAGACACTGTAATCCAGGCAGACGCTAAGGTACCTACAGAGACCCTGCTGCATCAGGAGTCGCCGGGGCAGCAGAGATGCCCAGACCATAGCAATGGGAACTACAGTAGTTAGCAGCCTAGGTGTAGTAGATAGAGGGTCAATTAGTGAACCGGAGTTTTGAGTCAGCGTGTTTTGGTCAGAAACACCACGCCCTGCTGACTCAGTGGTACGTGCCCTTGCCACTACCAGGGCCCTGGGCTGGGGTCCAGTGGAGGGGGAGGGGCTGGACCCCTCTACCAGAGCCGCCACCCCCCTTCTTGTGTGTGGCCCCCTTCCTGACTAACTTTGGTCACTAGGCCTCACTGCCCTGCAGAGAAGGGCGAATCTATGGACTCTGACCGCTAGGCCTTACTGCCCTGTCTTCCTGGGGTGAATGTACTGATTGTGGCTACTGGGCCTTACTGTCCCGCTAAGAGGGGCAAACATATTGACTTTGGCCATTGGGCCACATTGCCCTTACTCATTAGGGCTAAGTTACTGACTGAAGCCGCTGGGCCCTAATGCCGACTGGGGCCAATTTATTGACTCTGGCCATTGGGCCGCACTCCCCTGCTAAGAAGGGCGAGTATATATACTGGGATTAAGAGTGCGATGGGACACACTCGCCCTGCACTGGACAGGGTTTTCCCCAACCCTGTCACACAGTGTAAAAAGCACTCCAGGCTGGAGAACAAAGGGGACACACCAGTCCAGATAGCACCCTGGGGAATGTCACAATTAGATGTTCAGTATGCCAGTGAATAGTTGAAAATGCTTAGCAGGATTGTTTAAGTTGTTTTATGAAATAGGATTCAAGGCTTCAGGAAGTTCCAAGATACTTATGGCTCAACTATGACAAATACTTTGGAACAACTTAAGATGGCCACAAGTATTTCTGTTGTTTCTGCTGTTGGTTAGGATAGAGTATTTCATACAAGAGGATAGCTGAACACTAAAACCTGGATCCAGCAAAGCACTTCGGCACATATGTAAATTTAAGCCTCTGCGTACTCCCATAGAAGTGAAGTACTTTGGGCCTTCATCACAATACCCTGTCCATGAGTTGTGAAGAAGTGCTCTGCAAGTGGCCACGCTGATGATGCACAATACTCTGGCACACTGCATATAGTCGGATAAACTGTTTGTCTTGCATAACAATCCTGAATGTAAAATATGCTGATCTGTCACATCCTCCAGACATTTTAAAATGTAAAGTGTGTGCATTTCTGAAGAGTGGGTATAGTGTTCTGTACTAGTGTTTCCAAGTTATCCACAGCAGGAACCAATTTTTGCTATGTGTTTGCACTGCACCTAACAAAATGGGTTACGGATCCTGACTGGAGCCTGTGGAGTCTAACAAAGGGCAGATGGTGACCTGTTCTTTGTGCCTGCACAGGGGAACAAGGGAGTGTAAGGTCCCGCCTTTTATTCCCCTGCACCAAGTATGTATACCACAGTTAGCTGCAAAGAGAGGAGAGCAGCATCCACTACACCCCTATCCCTGCTCCTGTGGGTGGAGAGTGGGTGGGAAGGGACAGGGAAGGAGTGGAGTCTTCCAATGATCTGACCAGCACAGCAGTGCCAATGCACCAGGAATGTACGTTGCACCAGGTATAAGGCTGGCATAGGGCATCTCCCTCTTAGTGCAAGGGGGAACTGGGAGGCAGACTGTAACTCCTGGAGAGAATCTGGTTCCTGGTCTGCTCTTGGGGCAGCACAGCTCGGCACTGCCCTGTACATGGGACTTGTGACCAAGCCACGATTTAGACCAGGGGTTCTCAAACTGGGAGTCAGGACCCCTCAGGGGGTCGTGAGGTTATTACATGAGGGGGTCACGAGCTGTCAGCCAACACCCCAAATCCCGCTTTGCCTCCAGCATTTATGATGGTGTTAAATATATACAAAAGTGTTTTTAATGTATAAGGGGTGGGGTCGCACTCAGAGGCTTGCTATGTGAAAGGGGTCACCAGTACAAAAGTCTGAGAACCCCTGATTTAGACCAAAATAAATAAGTAATAAATAAGTAAGTCTGTCACCCTCACTCATGCTGAGTAGTATCTTATGCCACTGATAGCCCATGGACTTCAATATATGAATGTAAGAGGGGGAAAAAAGGGCCACTTGCCAACACCACTTACAATAGCACCATGTACATCTGACAGTGTCTCACACAGTATCAGTTTTCAAGCACAGTGGTGTTCTTCAGGATGAAAGGGGCTATATAAATATAACTTATATTGTCTAGTATTAGTAAAAATAAAATGCTCTGTTACTCCAATAGGTGCTAAGAGTCAGCAACAGTCAACCTTATTGGCTGGCAACAGCCTGAAGTGTTTTTATTTTACATGAGATGGTTTCCTAGTTCTCCTGCACTCCAGTGATCTTAGGTCAGTGGTTTTCAACTTGTGGTCTGCAGACCCCGGGGACATGGGCGGCAGGTTTGTATAATTTTTTGTGGTGCCCAAGTGGATCCATCCCATTCATAGGTTGGACCGGGGCAACTGCCCCAGGCCCTGTGTTTTGGGGGGTCCCGTGCTTCAGGGGGATGTGGGGTCCAGGGTGGTCCGGGGGGTTAGCGGGGTGCCTGGCATCTGACAGCAGCGAGCAACCCTGCTGCGCCCCGCCTCTTCCCACCCTGCCCCCACTCCACCTCTTCCCCAAAGCTCCTGCCTCTGAGCAATGCCGGGAGCCGGCAAGGTGGAGCGGAGTGGGCTGCGGCCAGGTCACTCGCTGCTGCCAGCGCCAGGCCCCCCGCTAACTCCTCAGGCTGCCCTGGACCCCGTGACCCCCTGAAGCACAAGGTGGGGGTAGGCACCACCATGTTGTGCGACGAACACTTGACAAAATGACTGGACTTAGTGACGGACAATGGGGGCAGGTGGGTATTACGTCATTCAATCATTCAACCCATAAAATAGCACACATTTTGCCACACTGAAAAAACAAAAACAAACAAAAAACAGTAACCTAGCTAATAATAATAACAATAATAATAATTAATTATAAATTCAACTCATATAATTAATGAAAAATGTGTGTATACTGTATATGAGATTATATGAGAAATGAAAATGAGCTTGCTTTGGGATTTTACAAGGCACTTATATCATTTAAACACATTTGGTACCTTGAGTAATGATAACACTTCTTGAAAATCACATAAATAGGGAACCCATGGTCCCCTTCCCTCACCCCATTGCAAAGGCACAGGGGTTATTGCTGGCTGCCAAAAATGATATGGGAAAAATATATGGAAAGAAGAGGATAAATTTATACAGAGGGCTCAAGGGGACTCGCATAGTGCATTAATTAACACTTAATAAATACATCAAAATTAAATACATTACAGAGATAAGAACCTGTAATGATAGCCTTTACTTCATGAGAAGCTCCAGAGAAAGAAGATGCAGAGAGAGTAATGGTAGGGGCAATCCTAGGGAGACCAAAGGCGCTGGTAGAGGGAGCAGACAGAGAACAATGGTAGAGGCGGAGTCACTGCAGGGTTGATCCAGTCTTCTGCTTCTTCCCTGTGGGTGGAAACACTGATCACTATCACTATAGGAGGGAACAATAGAATGGAATGCCCAGAAGAATGAATGACTTGAGGACAATTTCCTGAAGGGACCCTTACCCTTGCAGAGCTTTTCTGGCTCCAACACTTACATTTCTATACAGGGTGGTTTGGCCCACAGAATAAAAATCTGCACATCTTCCATGTGTTTTTGGACCAATGGAAAAATCCAGGTACAATTCAAGTGACTTTTAAAATTGCTTATGAAACTGAGTTAACAAAATAAATGAGCTTATGAACAACCAGAAAATATACTGTACTTCTCAAGTGAAAAAACTATAAATGGACTTCTTGGCAAAGAAACTGTAAGTTTTCTTACAGGAAAAGCCACAAACTGTCTGGAAAGGAAGAGTAGACTGAATTACTTGCCTCAGTGAAATTAAATATCCAGAGAATTGCTGTGCCTGTGATGATGATGATGACCAGGGCTTGCTCACCTGTGGCTCCCCCGCCCGTGCTGTGGAGGCACAGCCAGGCAGGTCTGCATCTGCAAGCAGGCACCCTGCCTCAGGTGCAGCTCCTATTGGCCGCGCTGGCCAATAGACTGGGAGCCTCCCGGCCAATGGAATGGGCTGGGCTGGGGGGAGGGGTGAGGAAGGCAAAGGGGGAGATTGTAGGGAGCTTTGGAGCAGGGGAGGCAGTGAGGGAGGGGAGTTGTCTGGCTCAAAGGGGGGGCTCGCTGGAGATGGGTGACAGGGGCACAGGGGTCATAGGGGTCTCTCGGGGGAGCAGAGGGTTGTGTGCGTCTCTGTGGGGTAGGGGGGAGTGATGGACAGAGCCAGCCGCAGCTCGGGTCTGCTCTGCGGGGGGCGTTGCTATAGTCCCCTCAGGAAGCCCCCTCTGTACTGTATATTTTATGCCAGCCCCGGGGTGCCAATCGCTGCTCCTTTCCCCCGCCCACGGCTCCATCTGTCCCCACAACCCCTCGGCTGCGTCTGTGTGTCTGTTTGTCCCCACAACCCCTCGGCTGCGTCTGTGTGTCTGTCTGTCCCCACAACCCCCCGGCTGCGTCTGTGTGTCTGTCTGTCCCCCCAGTTCCCCGGCTGCGTCTGTGTGTCTGTCTGTCCTCCCAGCCCCCCAGCTGCGTCTGTGTATCTGCCCCCACAACTCCCCGGCTGCGTCTGTGTGTCTGTCTGCCCCCACAACTCCCCGGCTGCGTCTGTGTGTCTGTCTGCCCCCACAACTCCCCGGTTGCATCTGTGTGTCTGTCTGCCCCCACAACCCCCTGGCTCACCGGCTGTGTCTATGTGTCTGTCTGACAGGGACAGACTCCTGCCGCTCGCTCTCTGCCCGGGGCTGAGAGCTGCTGCCTGTGGCTCCCTCCCAATCCCTGCTGTGGAGGCGCGGCCAGGCAGCTCTGGCACCGCCCCCTGCAGCTCCCATTGGTCGGGAACCGGCCAATGGGCTGTGAGCTGAATCAGCGCTGGGGCCTCTCCGCAGCATGCAGTGATTCCAGGGTGGGGGGAGCTGCTCCCGAGGTGAGAGCGCTCCACGTTGCCGACCAATGGCACGGGGACCCCCAAAGCACGGGGCCTGGGGCCCAAACATTGGTGGAGCTGGGCCCACCTTCAGGAATATTGGTGGAGCATGGGCACCACGGGCCCATATAGGAGATTGGCCCAAAGCCCATTTAAGTCAATGGAAAGGCTCTCATTGATCTCAGTGGCCTTCGAACCATGCCTTAGCAGAGAGAGGACAGGATTGGGGAGACAGGATGTGTCTGAGGGAAGATGTGCTTAGGTTTTTGCATTTCTGGAAAGGGGGCTGCACCGGTGACCAGCTGGAACACAAATTCACCCATGCTAGAATACCTACCTTGGTGGAAAGAAGGCGGTGGGCAAGATTCACCCTGGCTCTGGGGCAGAAGAATGCCATTAGCATCCACACAGGGCAGGATAGAGTACAAATGATATTTAAAACCTGAACTATTTCCTTGGCCTTGCACCTTGTGCAGCCATTTACACCCGTGCAAAGTGGATGTTAAATGCTACCAAATCCAAAGCTTATGCAAGACAATGGAGACTGGGCCTCTGTTGGCAGGGTCTGTCATTGCCCGACAATGGAATTTCATTAGTTTAGAACTAAATATTGGGGTTTAACTATCCAATTGAACTACAATATAATGCTGTTTCCTCTTTTGCGCGGTCAAAGAAGTGTTTTTTAATACCCAGCTGGCAGAGACAGAGGGAGGATGCCAAGGTTTCATGGTGCAGGTCTGCCTGTCAGGGAGCATTACATGGCTGTGTAGACTTGCTGAGAGGCTAGCTGGGAATGCGCCTGAGCAGTGAGGCAGCCAATAGTGGATTTCCAGTTAGTAAGTGACTGGATTGCCAAATCCAAGAGTTCAAAATTTAGAAGACAAACCAAACTAAACCCAGAAGATTATTTTTGCCAACCTGAAATCCATTACCACACTTATTTCCAGTGCAGATGTCTCTGTCCTGTCCATGTGCATTATGGCACCAGGTCCTGAAATGGCAGAAAATACACAAGGTGGGTAATGCTGTGCTACATCTTAGCCAATTGGGGAGTGGTACTGTAACCCACACACCTTATGGGTGTGGAGTTCTGTCCCATCTAGTAGCACCAAGACCACTTAGAGAGAGAGAGTAATGAGTCTGCTCTATAGTCTTAGTTAAGAGGCCTTGGCTTTTAGCTTATGTGGTAGAGGCTCATGCACTAAGCTCAAGAGGTCCCAGGTTCAATCCCACCTGGGGTCTATCAGTGTTACACTACTTTAGACTCAAACATTTCACCACCCCATCTTCTGTAGTCCACCTGACCTCAGAGTTCTGTACCACTGGGCAGCCCTGTCTGCTTTTAGCCTGCCTGTTGGGAATGTCAAATGAGGCTGAAATTAAGTTTTGGAATAGAATAAACATGATGATGATGTTCTTACAGTGAAATGTGAAGTGTATTAAAATTGACTCATTCATTAGTCCTCACATTGTGAACTTATTAGATATTCTTAGTTAATGCAATGCTTTTAAAATACCTTAAGAGGGTTTTTATTTTAATGTAAAATGTCCAATACATCTTGTTTCCATGTTTACAAAGCAAAAGGCATTTTTCTTGGAATAAAAAATGACATAGGAATGATTATTTGTTTCCAGCCTAAACATTTAAAAATGTCCTATGGCACATCACATGAGGTATGATGATTCATTTGTTGTGATTTCCTTATGTTCTCTGAAGGGGTAGTCTCAGATCAAAACTATTGCTAACATATGGAAACATGTTTTATTTGCCTCTACTGTATTTTTACATTACTGTACATTGAAATTATTTGTGTAATGTTTTGTAAAATACTGTTCCAGTCCACATCTTAATTCATGCTTTGTTTGCCATCTGTATTTGGCACTAGACTGGGACACAAGTTATCCAAAGGAAAAAAAATGTATACACAGTTATCATGGGGGGGTTGTTCATGCTAGTTACTAGACTTATTCATTAACATTTGAATAGGGCACAGGTATTCTATTTTATTGATTTGGAAAATTGGTAGGATCCCATGATTGAATGGGATAATCCAAAGATATACTTTTATACCCTCAATGGGCCATATGTATTCAGCATTCTTACATACATTTGTAGTCAAATATATTCACTCACTTTTTAAGATTTAACAATAGCATTAAAGGCCATCCAAAACTGGTTCTGTATATTCTAGCTCTAATATACCACAAGGTCAACTAAAGACAAAGCACATCTATAATATTTTGAGATTTCTGTTGAAAAATTAAGTTATCTTAATGTAATGGGCAAATACAAAAATGTGATTTACTCCTTGATCAAATAAAATTTCTGATATTGAATATCTAATACAGGAATCCTTGCAGAGCAAAAAATGTTAAATGTTATAACAGGTTTTTACTTTACCATGTAACTAAAGGCCAACCCAAATTTACTAACTTTAAGTGGAATGAGCAGTCCTTACTGCAGCCCTTAAATACTGTCAAATCCTTAATTAGAGGGTGATCCTTCAAACAATTTGTTCTTGGTTCAACTTGTAATCTTTTTTTAAGGAAACTTACCATTTATTTCAATGGAAGGTTCACATGATTTAGGAGTATAGGACTACATATCATGCGGTGTAGCATTAGTTCTCTATGCCAGTAGTTATACAGAGCTGGGTTGGAATCAGAGCATGGGATCCCACAGCAGACAGTTCTAGAGGAGGAGGAAAGACCTTCAGGACAGATTCCAAATCAATATTTAGAGCTATTCAACCATAGACTGAAGCATGCTAAATTGTTTACAAAGTAGTAGAATTAAAAAGCAAAATTCTTTCTGCTCTGCAGGTGAAAAAAATTAAAGTAGGCAGCAAGCTACAGTAAGGGTACGTCTAGACTACAAGACTATTTCGAATCTACTTAACTCGAATTTGTGGAATCGACCTTATGAAGTCAAATTTGTGTATCCACACTAAATACACTAATTCGACTGTCTGAGTCCACAGTAATGGGGCCAGTGTCGACTTTGGAAGCGGTGCACTGTGGGAAGCTATCCCACAGTTCCCGCAGTCCCCGCTGCCCATTGGAATGCTGGGTAGAGCCCCCAATGCCTGCTGGGGGAAAAAATGTGTCGAGGGTGGTTTTGGGTAACTGTCATCATTCAACCATCACTCCCGCCCTCTCTCCTTGAAAGCGCCGGCGGGAAATCTGTTTGCGCCCTTCTCTGGTCGGTTACAGCTCGGACGCCACAGCACTGCGAGCATGGAGCCCGCTGCGATCATCGCTGCACTTATGGCCGTTGTCAACTCCTCGCACCTTATCGTCCACCTCTTCCACAGTCAGCTTCTGAGAAATCGGACGAGGAGGCTCCGTCAGCGCGGTGAGGACAGGAAGTCACAGAGTGGCGCAGACCTCTCACAAAGCAGGGTACGCCGCGCAGTGGAGATCATGGTGGCAATGGGTCAAGTTCATGGTGTGGAACGGCGATTCTGGGCCCGGGAAACAAGCACGGACTGGTGGGACCGCATAGTGCTGCAGGTCTGGGATGAATCACAGTGGCTGCGAAACTTCAGGATGCGTAAGGGCACTTTCCTTGAACTCTGTGACTTGCTGGCCCCTGCCCTGAAGCGCCAGGACACCTGGATGCGAGCAGCCCTGACTGTGCAGAAGCGAGTGGCCATAGCCCTCTGGAAACTTGCAACGCCAGACAACTACCGGTCAGTAGCGAACCACTTTGGCGTGGGCAAATCTACCGTAGGGCTTGCTGTGATTCAAGTAGCCCACGCAATCGTTGAGCAACTGCTCTCAAAGGTAGTGACTCTAGGAAACGTCCAGGTCGTCAGAGATGGCTTCGCCACGATGGGATTCCCAAACTGCGGTGGGGCTATAGATGGGACTCACATCCCTATCCTGGGACCGGTCCATCAGGCCAGCGAATACATTAACCGAAAGGGCTACTTTTCTATGGTGCTGCAAGCACTGGTGGACCATAGGGGACGTTTTACCAACATCTACGTCGGGTGGCCGGGCAAGGTTCATGACGCGCGTGTGTTCAGGAACTCTGGTCTGTTTAAACGCCTCCAGGCAGGTATTTTCTTCCCGGACCACAAAATAACGGTTGGGGATGTGCAGATGCCTACAGTGATCCTCGGGGACCCAGCCTACCCGCTAATGCCCTGGCTCATGAAGCCCTATACAGGCGCCTTGGACAGTGAGAAGGAACTCTTCAACTACCGGCTGAGCAAGTGCAGAATGGTGGTGGAGTGTGCTTTCGGACGTCTCAAGGGGAGATGGCGGAGCTTACTGACTCGCTCGGACCTCAGCGAAAAAAATATCCCCGTTGTTATTGCTGCTTGCTGTGTGCTCCACAATCTCTGTGAGAGCAAGGGGGAGACCTTTATGGCGGGATGGGAGGTTGAGGCAAATCGCCTGGCTGCTGATTACGCTCAGCCAGACAGCCGTGCCGATAGAAGATCCCAGCGGGAAGCGCTGTGCATCCGGGAGGCTTTGAAAGCTAGGTTCCTCGGAGAGCAGGGTAACCTATGACTGTCCACTTGATTTACAGAGAAGCTGAACCTGAGCCTGTTTCAGTGACTGTTGACTTCGATCTGCGGTTACATACCCCGTTCTCCAGGTTTCCCCCCTTCAAACACACGTTTTAAAATAAATTTAATGGAACACTGATTATTAACAAAGTTTTCTTTAATTATGAATTCCTGTTCTAGGGTTGAAACATGGACGCAGACTGTGGTGGGTACGGTGTGCACTGATGTACAGACCGCTTCTACACTAGAGGAATGACAGGCTCCTGCTCCTACAGCAGTCTCTGGGGGGAGGACGGTTGCAGGTGGGTGTGCAGGAAGGGGTGGGTTTGCAGGAAGGGGTGAGGGGTGCCATCTTTGGGATGGAGTTTGGATGCAGGCTCTGGGCTGGGGGTTGGGGCGTAGGAAGGGGTGAGGGGTGTGTGGGAAGGGTGAGTATGTGTCTGTGGATGAGGGCTCTTGCTGGGGCTCAGGGCATCGGAGAGGCTCGTGGCTAGGGTGGAAGGGCATGGTAAGGGCAGCCTGCCTTGCCATTTGTGGATGTCAGGCGCTAGGACCCTGGGGCAGCATACACCTCACAGACTGACCCGGGACAGCATACACCTCCCAGACTGACCCTGGTGCCTAGTGACTGCAGTCTGTGTGTGTCCTGCTGTTGATCCTGCCCCCAAGTTTGTACCCTGGTAATGGAGGCTGTCCTATGCAATTAAAAAACCCCTCCCCCCCCCTTCACACAAAGTCTTCTGACAAGAAAAACGTGACGGGAACAGTGAATAACAACAAACTACTTTTAATACTCAACTACACAGTGGGGGGATGAGACTTGGATTTTGGAGTGGGTGATCCAGGAAGGGAAGCACTTCTCAAAATGTATGGCATGAGAGCTGTGTGGTACATGAGCGCTCTGCTGAGGTGCAGTGACAGTTTTCACGGCCCCTAGCGCCCCTCCTTCTTGTTATTTTGGGTGAGGGGGGGACAGGACTTTGTGGCGGGGGATGGCGGTTGCAGATACAGTGCAGGGGGGCTCTTTCCTCCTGCCTGCGGTCCTGCAGAACATCTACAAGGCGCCGGAGCGTGTCCGTTTGCTCCCTCATTAGCCCAAGCAGCGTTTGAGTCGCCTGCTGGTCTTCCTGCCGCCACCTGTCCTCCCGTTCGCTGTGTGAGCGCTGGTGCTGACATAGGGTCTCCCTCCACTGTCTCTGCTCGGCCGCCTCGGCTCTGGAGCAGGCCATCAGTTCCGAGAACATGTCGTCCCTAGTCTTTTTCTTTCGCCGCCTAATCTGCGCCAGCCTCTGTGAGGGGGAAGCCGGGGCAGTTCGTGAAAGAGCCGCAGCTGTGTGATGGGGAAAAAGGAAGTGATTTCCTTGAAAAGATACTTGTTTGCGAACACTGAACACAGTCTACTCAGTTTCTGTGAACAAGACCATACAGGGCACCTAGTCTCATGAGCTCTGAGGACAAGTTCGAGATTTCGGAATACGCTTTCATTGGCTGCGGTCTTGCACAGGAGATCGGACAAGCGGGGCGGTACAGCTGAATCCGTGTAGCAGCCAGGCCTGGTAAGCACTACACTATAGGCTGCTTAACACTTAATGGATAGCTGTGCCCTCCTGCTGAAGGCAATCTGGAAAGCATAAAGTCTGACCCTGTTCCAGCCCCTCGCGGCTGTGCCCGGGAAAGATCACTGTCTGCTTTTCCTCTGCGGCCTCCAACACGTGGCTGTTAAACGAAGGTCATTGCTATGCAAAGTAAAAGTCAAGCATTCACAATAGTAACAGTACACTAATTGCCCTAATTAGATGCAGCAGTCGCCGAACGAGATTACCCTGAGGCGGGTCACTCGGAGAGAGAGAGAGAGGATGCTGCTAGAATCCCTGCACAGACCAGGACCGTATGCTGCCATGCTGGTGGAGGCAATGATTCCGCTGTACGTTAGGATGGCCTGGCACGGAAGAGTGTGCTTCCACGGAGCACCAAATAAGGCACCTCTCCCCAGGAACCTCCTGCGGAGACTTTTCGAGCTCCTCTACGAGAGCTTCGTGGAAGTGTCCCAAGAGGATTTCTGTTCCATCCCTATATGTGTGGACCTTCTTTTTATATAGTTTTATATGGAAAAGGTTTTATATAGTTTTTATATAGTTTTTATTCCTGTTTTTTAAAAAATAAATGTTTCCATGTTTATAGCACTTACCGACTGATCCTTCCCCTGATTCTGAGTCCGGGTTAACGGCCGGGGAGGGTTGGTAGGGGATCTCTGTGAGGGTGATGAAGAGATCCTGGCTGTCGGGGAAAGCGGTATTGTAAGCGCTGTCGCCTGCGTCGTCCTCCACAAACCCTTCCTCATCTTCCCCATCGGCGAACATCGCCGAGGAACTGCCCGTCGACACTATCCCATCCTCAGAGTCCACGGTCACTGGTGGGGCAGTGGTGGCAGACCCACCTAGAATGGCATGCAGTGCCTCGTAGAAGCGGCATGTCTGGGGCTGGGCTCCAGAGCGTCCGTTTGACGCTCTGACTTTTTGGTAGCCTTGTCTCAGGTCCTTGATTTTCACGCGGCACTGCGTTGTATCCCGGCTGTATCCTCTGAGTGCCATGGCTTTGGAGACCTTCTCGTAGGTCTTTGCATTCCGTTTGTTGGAGCGCAGCTCCGAAAGCACAGACTCCTCGCCCCACACAGCGATCAGATCCAGGACTTCCCGGTCTGTCCATGCTGGGGACCTCTTTCTATTCTGGGATTGCATGGACTCCTCTGCTGGAGAGCTCTGCATCGTTGAAGGTGCTGCTGAGCTCGCCCCGATGTCCAACTAGGACATCAGATTCAAAGTGCCCAGACAGGAAAAGGAATTCAAATTTTCCCGGGTCGTTTCCTGTGTGGCTGGTCAGAGAATCCAAGCTTGGACTGCTGTCCAGAGCGTCAACAGAGTGGTGCACTGTGGGATAGCTCCCGGAGCTACTAAGTTCGATTTGCATCCACACATAGCCTAATTCGAGATAGCCATGTCGAATTTAGCGCTACTCCCCTCGTCGGGGTGGAGTACCGAATTCGAACTAAAGAGCCCTCTAGGTCGAATTAAACGGCTTCCTGGTGTGGATGGTTGAGCGGTTAATTCGAATTAACGCTGCTAAATTCGATTTAAAGTCCTAGTGTAGACCAGGCCTAAGAGAGAGAAAGGGAGTAAAGTAAATTGATGGAGGCAAGTGCATTCAAAAGCTTCAGCTAGGCACTCAGGAAAGTTATGTGGTGAAAGGTGATTTGTCCATTATGTTTACTTGCACGAAACAAGAGTCAGCAGCAAGACCAAACCTGTAAACAGCTGTGTTAAGCCTGGAGATTCCAGCAATTTCTTATTTGTTATTTTAAAAATATGTATTTACTTTTAATAATATAATATAGTATGCCATAGAAATTGCTACAAAGCACATGAGGTTGCGCGGGTATAACTAATGACAAATTATAGCCCCCTCTGTATTGTTACTCCCATTTTCTCAAGGCATTGTGCTTTCTATTAATTGTTATGATGTAGTGGATAATACATCATTGCCGTATGAAGTCAATGGGATTGCATGACTGTAAATGAGGGCAGAATTTGGTCCACTGTGACAAATTAGACCAGCATAAATTATTATAGTGAAACCTGTAGGCGATAGTAGATTTATACCATATATAAATTTGAGGTATTTTATGTTATATAGAAGCAGACAACGAAATAACTTTAAATAGGCCTCCTAAAATACATGAATAGTAATTACTGATTACACTGTGGCTTAGCAGTATATAGTTACAATATCTAGTACAGTTTTAAAGAGCTTTATCCCATGTTTTATAGTACAGTTTTGATCTTTCTAATTTACAGCACATTGTGGGTTTTTTAATATTCAAGACATCAGTCAACATATTTTTCCATGCTTTTGATACTGTAAATTCCATACAATTTAATTTAGAAAAAAATAGCTTTTGTGTGTGCGTAATGTTATGGCCACAGTCATAATTTATTTTGAACTAGATTTAATAATGCTTTCTCAGTATATTTTAAAATAACAAGATTTGTTGTAGGGCAATATTTAAGAACAGCATATTATTAACAGGGTGAAAGATTTGCATCTACTATTTCCCAATAGATGTATATCCATCCATACTCTTGGGTGTCCCAATCCCAACCCCCATATTTAAATAACTACTTTGTCTTTGATGTAAGGATGAGTAGGCTAAACTTGCTTCTGTAGGAGGCACCAGTTTGCTAAACCCCACCTTTAATATACTACAAATGAAAATATTGTTTGCAAAGGTCTGTGCTTTGAGGACAGTTCATCACAGGGAAGCAACACCTCAGACCTTGATTTGGAAGAGTTAATTCAGTGTGCCTGGGAACTGATGTGAAGTGGTTGGATGAATCACAGTGAGAGGAAGGCAGCTTACAATATGTTATAGCAGTGGTCCCCAATGTGGTGCCCACGGGCGCCATGGTGACCGCCGAGGCATTTATGTGTGCCCACCTAGAGCCCAGCAGGGGAGAGAAGCCACGGCCCCACACCTGATGGGGACAGAGAACTCAGGCTGCGAGCGCGGTGTTCTCTGTTCCCAGCAGGGGAGAGAAGCTGTGGCCCTGCACCTGACGGGGACAGAGAACTCCAGGGCTGCAGGCTGTGAGCGCTGGTGTTCTCGGTCCCAGGCAGGCGTGGGGCCCGCCTAGTGCCCAGCAGGGGAGAGAAGCCAGGGCCCCACGCCTGCTGGGGACGGAGTACTCCGGGGCTGTGGGCGCCGGTGCTCTCTGACCTCGCGGCTTCTCTCCGGCTTCTCTCTTCTCTCTGGATTCATATATTATGTTATATTAAATATGATGTTTTTTGTATTATTTAATGTACAAATAGAAAATAAGTCTTGAAAAATTGTTGGCGCCCGCCACACTCTTCTGAAAACATGAATGTGCTACTGGCCACAAAAAGGTTGGGGACCACTGTGTTATAGCTTTGTGCGAGAAATGAGCAGAAAGGAGCATCAAAAGGGATATTTTGCCTAAAAAACACACATCAGATCTGAAATTATACTTCTGTCTCTCCATCGTAGAATTACTGTCAATGGGAATGTTAACTCTTAATGCCAAAACTCATGTACTTCTGTACCTTTGTGGAGGACTTGGCAGCTCCAAACCAAGCCCCTCCCTACATCATCAAAACAAGGCAAAATGCTCACCTATAGGCCCTAATTTCTTGCTTGCTCTCTAATGAGCCTGCAACATTTTATACAAAGAACTGGCAATGTCCCATGGGCTATCAAATAATAAACAGAATATATTCATGAGTGGGGCAATGCCTAGTTAATAGTGTTACCATTGCTTGCTGTAGGTCTGAGCAGTAAGGTTGGTCTCCAGAGAGAAAGTTGTTTTCTTTCCTGTAAACTTGGATTTTATGGGAATCAGATCCTTAGAGCCAACATGTGGATTAATACAGCCTTAATGCTAAACTCAAATAGATGACATAATTATGGATGAGATGGGCAAGGTAATTTAGCAGGATATGATGTTACTAAAATGTTTATTCTTTCCCATTCATCTCAAGTACATTTTTTGTTTGTAGCCTTCCATTCTCAAGCAGCACTCAAACAGAACTTTTTAGTGACTGTTTTGCCAAATGGAAGGCACTGGATTATATCAAGGGTCCATAACATCATAGGGCCAAATTCTGCTCACTCTCTCCCCTTCTCTGTCCCTCTTCCCCCAGCCCTCCCTGGGAATTGTGTGTGGATACCTAAGGGCATAATTCAGGTAGAAAATTGAGATGTTAAAATCCTATTTCATCATTCAGTTGTTCTCCCCACCACCCAAGCGATGCAGGATTGGTCACTACAGTCCATTTTCTAATGTCTTGTCCAATCTAGTTTTAAATGTCCCAAGAAATCAGACATCCACTAGCTTTCACCACTTCCACAGCCTAATAGAACTGCTGACTGAAGGTTTCCTGATATGTAGCATCAATTTTCTATTACTTAAATTCATCCTATTAAGTCTTATTTGTTCCACCCTACTTTCCTCCTTGATGTTGTCCACTCCCTCACATTGTTCTTTAGTCAAATGCATATTAATTCTGATTATTCAAAATTCTTGGGGGCATGGTGTGTGTGTGACACCTAAACATTCTGATAACTTGGGAAGCCAAGATAGGGAACTTGCATAACTTACAAGTTCTGCATTCCCTTTTCTGTTGCATAAGCTCTGGAGACTTCAGAGTTTAAAGACTTCAGCACATAAATTTTCTGTATAAAAATATGTCATGTACTGAAGTCAAACCTTGGTATTGAAACTTTAGGAAACATATTACATAACAGAGACTGAGTAAATTAGGATCTGGCAACATGGTTAATTTTTTTATCTTATCTATTTTTTAAATCTTGCTTCATAAGGCAGAACCTTTAACTTCCGTCATTTTTCTGCTGTTCTCTGAACTTCCTCCAGTTACTCAGTAGCTGGAACACAGGCGTGGGGGAGAGCGAAGGGACTGCAGGTGGAAGAGGTGGGGAGGGGCTCCCACTTGCTCTGGCCAGGGCCCCACAAAACCCTAATCCGCCCCTGGGTGGGACACGGCTTAGGTGAGTAGTGTAAAGACACGCCTGAAGGGTGGGTGTGTACTCAAGTACATGCCTTATACGACTTTTTACTTACCCAAGCTGAGCCTCCCCAGCTACACTGATATTTTTAGCAGTGTACTGTCCTGCTGCCTCCCCACTGCTGGAGTTTTTCCCTAGAAAACACTCCAGCAGTGGGGAAAGGCTCTAACGAGGGTGAGGCAGTGGGGAAAGGCTGCATTGCTGGAGCCCTTCCCACCTCAGTGAATGACTCCAACAGCAGGGAAAGCTTCAGTCTTTCCCCACTGCTCGAGCCCTTCCGCAGCTGGAGGGAAAGACTCTGGCAGCATGGACCAGCTGGCAGAGCCTTTCCTTGCAGCTGGAGCCCTTTTCCGCTGCACGGAAAGACTCCAGCAGTGGGGAAAGGCTCTGGCAGTGGGGAGGCAGTGGGGAAAGGCTGCCTCCCCCCTGCAAGAGCTTTTCCTCACTGCAGCGAAAGGCTCTGGCAGTGGAGAGCTGCTGAAGCCTTTCCCTGCTGCCTTACCTCTGCCAGAGCCTTTCACTGACATGTGCAGCTACACATCGCAGCGTGGACACGGTATGCTTTCCACTGTGATGTATAGCTACATGTACACTACACCCTGCTGAACGTGGTATGTAGTATAGATGTAGCCTTAGCGTGTGGCAGGTTAGTGTGCTGTAGATTCACACCCTGGCTTGCCAGGCACTAACTTGCTGTGTAGACAAGCCCTAATACATTATCATCTATCATAATCTTTTGTTTATGGGCCTCCATCTGACAATGTCAGCATTCCAGATCATCTTAGCTCCGAGTGTAAAATAGAGAAACTGTGTGAAATCCTTTACTAAAATCCAGTTGTCTTATATCTGTCATCTTCCCTTTAGCTACTAATTAAATTCTGTATAAAAAACAGTCACATGACTAGCAAGATTTATTGAGGGTTTTCAGGGTTGTTTTTTTTTTAAATTCTTTCGAAATTATTACAAACAGATTAATCAAAAGATAAGTAGCTGTGATTATGAAATTACATAAAAAAGCTATTTAAACAATTAAATAAATAAATCTCTATGAGAAGTCCATTAAAAGATGCCAAAGAGATTGTCAGATAAAAACAAAACAAATGTGTCAACAAAAAAAGATTTCTGAGCAAAATAAAATTTTGGGCTTCTTGGCATATAAAATGAAGACACCAAGGAGCATATAAAACAGAAAAAGAGAAAAGCAGTAGAGCATTTGTTATAAAAAACATTTTGAAGCAAAGAAATTTGTGAAATATCAGAATTTGAGCTCCAGCCTTTACCCTAGAAGTTGTCTGTTTTTTTTAATCACATAGCTGAGATAGCAAAAAAGACTTACCTTGTAATTAAATGACATCTATGAATATGGATACTTTGTTAGTCTGTTGTTGTATCAACCAGGCAAGGTATTAACAAGCTTCAACAGGACTTTATTTTTACAGTGGAAACCTCTTTACCAAGCTGCTGCTGCACCCTCTGTAACTCTCACTCAGCCTCCTCAACTCCTCCTCCCTCCTTCCTGTTTCCTGTCCTTTCAGACTCCCAACAGCCAGTGCTCCCAGTTCTAATAATTACAAGCACATCTAAACACCGCATCTGTATTTGGTTGGAAATAACATGGAAGTCTGGAAATGCAAGAAAGCAAATGCATAAGATCATGTTAATACATTTGTATAACTATTGTGGATTTTCATGGGAATTTCTGGAAAAAACAAGCTTTTATTCTAATCACAAAACCGAGAAGTACCATACTGACACAGGTGGGGCAGCTCTATGCCACTCCCAAGCACAGTATTGCAGGCACTTCCTGCCTTAGTCCACAAGTTTGGGCTGCCTGCTTGAAGTAGGATGGCCTGTTCCGTAAGATCAGCAACAGTCTCTACAGTTAAATAAAAATAACAAACCCAGAATCTGACTGTTTGCACATTTCAGTAAACAAAGAAAACCTCAAAGGCAAATACTTTGTTACAGCACTTGAAGGCAAGGCCCTCACCTGGACCCTGGGTTCTGGGCAGGGGCAGCTCTAGGTATTTTGCCGCCCCAAGCATAGCAGGCAGGCTACCTTCGGCGGCTTACCTGCGGGAGGTCCCCGGTCCCGCGGATTCGGTAGCACACCTGCAGGAGGTCCGCCGAAGCCGCGGGACCAGCGGACCCTCTGCAGGCATGCTGCCGAAGGCAACCTGCCTGCCGCCCTCACGGCGATCAGCAGAGCACCCCCTGTGGCTTGCCGCCCCAGGTACGCGCTTGGCATGCTGGTGCCTGGAGTCGCCCTTGGTTCTGGGCTGGCACTGCGGAGCTCCTCTTCCCTCTCTCTCATCTCTGACCCTGAAAAGAAGCAGGCAAACCTTCCTAACTGGCCTACTGGCTCCAAACTGGTCCCTGTCTCCTCCTGGCCCTTCTAGGACTAAATCTTGTTGGTATCCTGGCCTGAGCAGGAGTGGGTGTCAGGATGCTGATGCCTCCAGCATGCAGCAGAGAAAGCCTGCTAGACCCCATTACACATATCTTTTGAAATGTCATTAATCAGCTCAAGACTTTATCATATGGTGCTGCACCAGATTCCACAGTAACGAGTGTAGTATAAAAACCTAGATATATGGACCTAGAAATGTGACAGTGTTAAATTCTATTAGCAGTCATAGTAGAACAATGAACAATTTTAAAGTGTACACAACACTTTATTATATATTAAGAGGATTGAAATTAACAAAGATGTCAGGAAATCTTAACAAACAAATCTTCAGAAATTACTGCTTCATTAAGAATCAAAATACTAATGTTTGTGGGGTTTAGAACATGTTATAAAATCCAATTTATGCTGCATTAATACAGTGGACAAGATCCTCAGCTCTATGCTGGACCCTTTGTAGTGTGATGCTGGTTTAAACAGACTTCCATTCCGAAAACCCATCTTGTTTTTTGCATTGCCTCTCCCCCACCCCCACCCCCACTTCCCTATTGTCTGATGTGCCCTCATTATAGCATCTTTTAGAATTTTCCAGCTTCCTTCCAATTTTCCTTCCTAGATTTTCAAGGTTTCTGCCATTACATCTCATCCACAAGATTCTCCAAAATGTGCTTTCCTGAAATCAGATACCCTTATGCCACTGCATTTTGAGATCCCTCTTCTTGCTATGTTGATTGTAAGTACTTTTTGGATACTGATTCACCCCCTGGGATCCACACCACAGGAATGACAGGGACTGGAACAACAGCAGACAACAAAACTTTCAGAACCACAAATGAAATAAAAAAGTATCTATCTGCACTGGCATTTCTCACAAACTGCTAGTTTCTCGGTGAGGGGCCAACCAATGGTTCAATTAAAATCAATGGCAAAATTTCCATTCACTTCAGTGGGATCAGGAATCAGCCCCTTATAGAATACAACTGTGGTATGGAAAAGATCTCTTTCAATTTTGTCAAAGACACAAAACATCCATGTCAGTTTTTACAAATCACTTTGATGGGAAGACTGGTCTGTAGTAAAATATTTTAACCTCACATCACATTTATTTTGAAGCATACCATATTGGAGTAGGAACTTGGGCAATTTTGAGCTCAGATCAAGTGTTATATCACTAACTGTGAAATGACTATATGTTTTGTGATATAGCAAACAAATTTATTTTGATGGTTTTATTTGAAAATGTATATAGAATGAAAAACAAATAATAAATACCGGTAGCTGGTTCTTCGTCTCTCATTTCATGCTATCAAATGCAAAGTATGCAGTATCAACATTATATTTTTGTTACAAGCTTTCATGTGGAAAAGAAGATTACGATACTATTGAGACACTAATGTCCAGTATGTATTTGGCATATAGGAAAGTTTGATTTGCGAGACTGAAGACAATAGCCTGTGTTTGTTTTGTATTAAATAGGAAATTCACTTTGTCTGCAAATAAAATGGTGCAAAATATTCAAACAAAATTCAAAATAAGTTTTGAAAGTTCTGTTGCAAATTAGAAATTGGTTGTGGATTGTTCGGTGCTAAAATGGGACAAAATCATCACTTATTTATCATTTTTACAATGATATGTAAATTATATGTGCTGGTTGCTTTACAGAAGAAAAAGAAAGACGTTGCAGTCTAATTGTAGATGTGATGCAATAAATGTGGCTTAAAAGCACTAGGGAACAGATAAGGTGAAGAAAGACAAGGGCTACAGCCACATGAGCCCTTGGTCACCCAGACAGCGTGTGAACATCTTCATGGTTCAGCTGAGGTATTTTATATAAATCTATTATGTGCCAGATTCACGTCTGGGATACATTTGCATAGCTTCATTGACCTCAGTTGACTTCAATGGAGTTACATTGATTTACTTTTGAACAGGTAGATTTTTTTTTTTAAATTTTAAACTTGTTTTCATTCCATGGGTTTTGAAAAGGATCAATTTTTGTTTATTTAAACTTTTGCATGACAATTATATAAGTGTTTTGCTTTAAATTTTTTTTAAATTTTTCTTTGTTTGCTTTTTGTTTTCCTTCCATCCCCTTTTTTCTTTAACCCTTCTCTCTCCCTCCTTTTTACTTTTTTCTCCTTTCCCCACAAGAAGGAGAAAGTGGAAAGTTAAAAGGGTACAAAAAGGAAGAGAAGAAAATCAGTATACCAAAAATTAAAAGGGAATTTTTTTCATTTTCTAGTTTCATTACAAAAACCCAGAAAATTAAAAACAACAACAACAAAAAGGCTGTTACCGTCATTTCCAGTTTCAGAAAAAGGTAATTTTTCAAACAAAAAGGATCTGGCCCTACAATTTTTATACTCTCACTTCTTGTAGAGGATGCAGAAGATGTTAACCTTAGGAGGGATGTAAATAAAATGAGGCTAATGGCTTGGCATTGCAGAAATGGAAAGACATTCCATGCATTGGGAGGAGCATTGGGGAAAAAAACAGACAGGGTTTGGGGAGAAGCAGACAAATGGAACACTGATATTGGCATAATTAGTAATGCAAAGAAGGAGGTGGTATATGTGATGAGTCTAGGTTGATTATGTAAACAGGATGAATGGGGCTTTGTAGTTTTTTGAATTGAGGCCAGAGTCAGGAACCCCATTTCCTGCAGCACTGAATAGTCCTTGGAATACCCCGATCCAAGTCCTGATGTGACCTGATGCTGCTGATCTGATCCTGCTGAGTTTGGGAGATCTGGCAAAGTCCCAGCTTGTAGTGGGATAGCTCCAGGAAACATCAAATAACAGATTTTTCATTACTGATTACATGATACAATGTGTGAAATGAGTGCCCAGCTAAACTTTTTTTTTCTTAGAAGTTGGTCCTTAAAGAAGATTTTAGAAAGTTGAACATTAATTTTCTGGAAGCTATAATTATAAAATTAAACTTTGATGTGAGTCAGTATGTTGCATTCTGTATGACATTGGACTAAAATTAATCACATTGTGTGCCATCAAACTGACATGATGTAACAGAAATGTGCAAGCTGACATGGCCCTGGTCATTGCCCATTGAACGTTCTGAAAACAATTAAAATTTATATTTAATCCTGGTGCTTGAAAATAATATTTTATTCAGGCATTCCTTTAAGGAAAAACTAATTGCAAAAATACCTAAGATCAAATATTTGGTAGAGTAGAGATTGGAAGGGAATCAAATCATTTACTGCCCACGGGTAACAAGCAAACCACCTGCATAACTGACAGCTGCAGATGTTCTAAAAAGCAGAGCAATGGCATCATTCCAGGATACACCTCCACCAGAAAGTGGTACAGTTCTTCCAGACATAACACCATGGCATTCTCCAAAAAGCTTGTCCAATTCTGTAACTTCACACCTGGAAATTTTCATCCAAAGCAAAAAATAAGGAGGCATTTGTTGCATATCCCCTTCTTCATGCGTCCTTGGCCTCTTTTGCTAGGTGGTGCCATTCCAGATACCCCTTTGTTTTTCTCTATGCTGCTCAGTTAATGTTGACTTCCTTCAGAGTGGTGATAGTGAGGCTGCTTAAATGCATTTGAACATACCATTATTTGTAGGTACACATGTTTTTCTGATGTTGTCTGGCTTATCTCTTGTTTTCTATGATTTTGTTGTCAGGGAATGAGCCAGGTACTAAAACTAACACTTCTGCTGCTAACGGACTGAAGTTCGGGAAGCAAACTTCTCCAGTATCCAGCAAGATTTTTCTAGTAAATTACTCTAGAAAGTTACCATTTCTCTCACTGAATGGCATAACTGTTACTGACAGATTATATGACATCCTAGATGTCAAAATGTTTTCCTTAAATGTGTACTTGCAGACATTACAGCTGACAGTCAAGATTTTGAGCTCGGAATAAGTTTGCTTGATTTCTGAAAAATCATTGATCATTTAAGATTAGATTTAGTTATCTTTGAGCAAAAATTGAATCTGAAACCAAGGAAAAGCAAGGCTGTTTAGATACATATTGTGCACCCCTTCTTTACATAGAAGACTTTTGAACAAGATTTTATTTTAAAAAAATAGCAACAAGCTTTCACAGAGTAGACTGTCCTTTTAAGGGCAAGCCTGAGTCCAGCCTATCCCTGTTACAAATTCTGACTCTTTTTGCAAGTTGTACTCCCTAGAGAGGTCACATGACTGAGAGGTTCATGTGATGGAAGGACTATATGAGGCTTCTCCTTGTCAGAAAGAAGAGAGATGCAGGATGTGATTTGGAGACTCTCCAGAGTGTGTCAGGAAGGAAGTCCAGAGGAACAGCTGAAGAGCTGGAGAATGCCCTCCAAGGAGGGAGTAATATTTGGGCTGGAAAGCCAAAGGCTGGGAGGGAGAACTGGAATTATTTGAGGGTCTCTACCAGAGAGCTGTGGAAGAAGCCCAGGAATTACTTGTGAGCACCAGGATCAAGGAGGAGCAAGTCCTTCATTTGGGAGATGAAGGGTTATTTTGCTAAATATTTATATCTGTGAGGAGCAGAGTTAGCACTCGTAAGCTACAAGGCATTGTCTTGGGACAGCTGGAATGGTGTTGGCCTGTGGCCTGGTCTATAACTGTGCTTCTTTTAGAGGACCCAGGGTGGATATTTCTTGAGTGGATGGCAGGAAGCTCCCACACCATGAAACCCAGGAAAAGGGCTTAGCCCAGTGAGGGCTGAAGGACCATTTGTTTTGGACTGTGTTTACCACAGAAGGGGAGGACTCTTGTTTTGTGCAATAATCTTACACAAAAACGGTTGAGCCACAGATGCACACACAAATGTATGTAGGTGTGACTGTGCTCTTCAGGGTCCAAGACAAACTACAAAGCAGACTCAAATGGGGTGCAAAAGTCCACAGAGTTTACTGAGGCAGTTCCCCATATCCAATGCCCCCTCCTGGTCAGGAGTTCCCTCCAACAATCTCATTAAGCCCCTCAGGCCTCTCCCAGGCAGCACAGACAGACCAATGGTCTTTAGGCACCACAGACCTGTTTCAAACAGCCCAATAGTCTTTTTGGAGTAAAGCAAAGAAATAGTCCCAAAAACAAAATCAGTAGTCTCCTGTGCCAGGCTAATCTTCCTCTATAGGAGCTCTGGCAGTCAGCCGTCCTTGCAGAAGTTCTAGGCTGGGCTTTCCCTGACAGAGCAAGGGATAGGCGGTCTGGTTAGCCAGGTACTGAGCTGTCTTCTTCCTTTTTCAACTGTCCCTTCATTACATGATAGCAAGTGCAGGAATAGCAAGGTGAGGCTGATTGGGCCTACAGCAGCCCATTAACCTTTGCTGGCTCATTGTGGGCTTTGGCATACCCCATAACAGTAAGTTATCCAATTTATAGATGGTGCAGGCATAGGCAACTCCAGAGAATTGGACTCAACATCAGTTTTACATGGTGCCAAAGTTTTCACAGGCTATATTGGCTGTGTCTGCAACTCAAGGTCACTTGAGTATGTTCTAGACTTTGCTTTATCCACAAAAAAAATTATCAAGAGATGTACCAAGAACATTTTAATGAAGAAACGGACTGAACATAGCTTGACAGCACTGATGTCTCTTCACAACTAAACATTTTTTTGTAATTGTTGGAGTCTCTCCTGACTAGCTTTGACTTGTCAGAGAATTGTTTTTGTGAGCTATTTGGTTAAAACGTGTTGTTCTGCTCTGTTGACTTTCAGGTGTTCTATGGATAACATTGTTATTAAGTTTACTTTTTGCTGTTTGTTCAGCATGCTATTTCCATGGTGTTGATTCAAATAATTCATAGCTAATATAAACATATAATCAAAATGTCCATATCGTTGGAGACAGATTACATTAGGGAGTAATGTTAAAAACATCTTCAACTGATAGTCTCTAAATAACATGCAAATTATTTCTAAAAAAACTTTGAAACAAATTCAACCTTGATGTAAGCAACCACGCGTCCACTGATTTCAAAAGAGAGCTGCACTGTCAAAACTAGGAGTTAGGTTGGCTTAACAATAGCACTCAGAGGGTGTGGATTTTTCATACTCTTGAGTGACGTAGCTGGGTCTACCTAACTTTTTAGTGTAGAACTGGCCTAGAACTGTTGTCACATCTTTAGTGTCGGGTGGAAATCACAATCCACTTACTACGGTAGTATAGGAAAACAGAAAGTTATCTATGTAATGAGAGTACACTTTTGAATATTTTAACTATAATGACCCTTAGAACATAGGAAATAATACAGCAAAGTTGTTTATTTTGGTGACTTCTGAGCGAGATGAAAATGTTTTTAGGGGGTGAAGCCAAAACAAAAGTAACCTCACACTTCAAGAGAACAGTAAAGAAACCATAAAATGATGGATAAGGGATAGCCTCCAGGAAACTTGCAATTTTCAGCACTTTGCCCCCAGTTCAGGAAAGCACTTAAGCATATGTGCAAGTGTTTTCCTGAGCTGGGACCTTTGCTAGTATGTTCCTAGGACTGTGAACAGGCACAATGGAAGTGTTTCAATTGTGTTCAGGAGGGAATGGCTTGTTATGCATGGTAATGTCCGTGCATTTCTGAACACAAGAATGAAGGGAAGATTGACTTTTCCACTAGTTTTCTTTGGAAGAGTTATTAGATGCCAACTGTTTGAGCATAAACAGGATTTAAATGTGAAGGCAAGACCTGAGTAATATAAGCACTTTTTAAAAGATACAGTATAGTGAAGGTGAGTCTCCTAAATAGTATAAAAGTATACAGTTTGTTCAGTAGCATTGCCGAATTCCACTCTAAGTACTTTCCATTAAAAAAGTGCCATTTATATGAATAATGTAGTATATCAAAAATTTATTTTATGAAAGAAAATGGTGCTCCTACACATATATGGCTAAGGGGTTTTGAACCCTACCACCAACTGCAATATCGGGATGGGAGCAGAACCTCAGTGTAGAGCTTGATTCTGCAAAGTGCTAAGCACTTTTGTTTGGAACCAGTGAAGCACTTAAGTACGTGTTTCACTATAAGCAGATCATATGCTTAAAATGAAGCATGTGCTTAAATGCTTTTCTGGATCAGAGAGACAAGGTGGATGAGGTAATATCTTTTATTGGACCAACTTCTGTTGCTTAACAAAACTAGCTTTCAAGCTACACACAACTCTTCTTCAGGTTTGGATGGAAACAAAGAAGCTAGAAGTATAATTTCCCTTGAGGAAGGGTGTGATCACAGTACTCCTGAAGCCATATACTAATGTCCACTTCAGAGAGATGTCAAAATTTCCCCCAGAGAAAGAAAGACATACAAAAGCTGGAGCTAATTAGAAAACAGCAGTAGCAACTCAGCCAACTTTAATGATCTAACCACAGAATCCTGACTAATTGGTACACAAATCAACAGTAATTATTTAACAGGGAGTAGGGGTCCAGATATAGATAATTCTCAGGGTTCATGTGCTTTCAAAGGCTTCAGGCTCCCATAAGAACATTATTTAAAAGAAAAAAAAGTTCTTATGCTAGGTGTCCTCCACAACCTGGCAGCAATGTAAGGTGTGATCTTCATGTTATTCAGTGCAACAGTGGATCAGCTCTTGAGGCACTCTTTATAGTGAAGCTTGATTTACACCTTACAAAAAGATCCTGACATTTGGGGGTATTTCTACACTGCAGCTTGGAGGTGTAATTTCCAGTGTGGGTAGACAGACTCATGCTAGCTTTGCTCTAGTTAGCATGCTAAAAAGAGCAGTGTAGTCTTGCAGCAGAAGCATGGGCAGTAGCTCGGGCTGCCCACCTGAAGCCAATCCCATCCAACCCCATGGATCTGAGGTTGGGTGGCTAGCCTGAGCTGCTGCCCATACCACAATGTCCACACTGCTATTTTTAGTGCACTAGCTTCAGCAGAGCTAGTGCCAGTCTTTCCACCTGTGCTGGGAATCACAGCTCCCAGCTGCAATGTAGACACACACCGCTGTGTTCTTCCAGTGCAGCAGAGTGGTGACTCTGCAGCAGTTTCAGATAAATTTTAAAAAGGGTGGTTTATACTAAATTAAATATGCTAATGAATAGTACAATCAATACAACATCTCTGGTGTTATTTAATTTTATATTAAATTCAAATTATTTTACACTACCCCTAAACTTGCAATTGTGAGACAGAAAAATGAAATGAATAACTACCGTATTAGAGGAGTTGTTAGAGGAAGATGCAGGTTTCTGCACTTGAGCAGTGGGACAGTTGAGGTTTTTGACATCCGAGAAGGTGGGGGAGGAAGTTTGAGTTTGTGGAAGAAGCATATTAGTTGGGTGTTAAAATGATCAGCAGTGAAATAGTTTACAATGTGTAAGCAGGGTCTGAATGAGCTCTCCTCTGACGTCTAGTGATGAGCTGGGGGAGAAGACTTCAGGAACCGACCCCTTGGTTTGCATAGCCCCGCCCACTATGCCTAGGTGGGCAGCATGTTGGAGCTGCTTTGCCCAAATGATCACTTTTGGGTGGTGCTGGATTGCAAGTCACTTTGTTATTGGGGTGCAGCAGTAATAAAGTATTGTTACACTTGTAGTGTGAATAAAGGGCAACAGAACTGTGCTTCATATGCCCTGATTGAGGGATTCATCCTCAACTGAACTGCACTGACTGGGCAGGGGGAAGGGGTGCCAAAGCCCAGTGGAAACGAGAGAGAGTGGGGACAGGTGTTTGTACCTGCTAGTGTGAGCTCTGCCCAAAGGTCCTAGACTCCATTTGACCTTTCTTCTCCTCTCCACTGTGTAATGACAGAGCTGATTAAGACCCAGATGAGAGTCTTTTGTTGCAGATCAATACAGCTAATATTATCAATGTTTCTGGTGAAAGAGACTGTCCATCCTGCACTAGCAGTGAGGCTCTCGCACTAGCAGCTGAAATCACTGAAAGCTGTATTAAGTGGTGGGAACTCAAGACGTACCAGAGGTTGCAGTAGAGTGAGTGGCTGACCAGTGGAGCAAGTGTCTGACTGCAGATTGGCCAACTGGCATGGCAAGTGGCAGGTGATGGAGTTAGTAGCCAATAGAGCAGCTGGTGAAGTGAGCAGGCAGCGGTGAGGATGAAAGAGGAGTGAGCAGGCGGTGGAGCAGCTGACAGTGGAGCGAGTGGCTGGTAGGCCGAGTGGCTGACTGGTAGGGTGAGCAGCCAACTGATGGAGCAAGCAAGGTGCCTTCTGCTCTCAGGGTCGGAGGTGAATTCTCACGAATGTACCTCTGAACTCTGGGTCTTCACTGACCAAGGACCACAGTTGTGAGTGGGGTGTGAGAGAGGGGGAGATGAGGGGCATGTTATAGGAACTTTTGGTTGTTGGCCTTTCTCATCAGAAGGTGAGAACCTGAGGCAGAGGATACTGCCTAAAGTACTCTGGGATGGGGATTGCTCATGGTCTTATGATTATGAATTGTGCTTGCAGCATTTTCCCAAGTTACTGCCAGGTTACTTTCCCCTTTTTATTAAACGTTTATTTTCTACACCCAGACTCAGGGCTTGTGAGAGGGGAAGTATTGCCTCTTAGATGTGCCAAGGGGTGTAATTTTCCCAGGTTACTGAGTGGGAGCTCAAGCCAGTTTTGTGTTGTATTATCAAAAATGAACCCCTAGATGTTGAATCTGGCCCTTGATGCCAACTCCACCTGGCAGAAGGGTTACAATGTTGACAATAAAGTTTACAGTATTACATTTTGAAGTTAGAATAATAGAATCATAGACCTGGAATGGACCTACGGGTGGAGGGATGTGCTGGCCGCCCTTTCTGCAGCCCCCATTGGCCTGGAGTGGCGAACTGCAGCCAGTGGGAGCCACGATTGGCCGAACCTGCAGACGTGGCAGGTAAACAAACCGGCCCGGCCCACCACGGGCTTTCCCTGAACAAGCGGTGGCCCGACTTTGAGAAGCACTGCCCTGGGCAATTTATTCCAGTGCTTAACCACTCTGACAGTTAGGAAGTTTTTCCTAGTGTCCAACCTAAACTGCTGTTGCTGCAATTTAAGCCCATTGCTTCTTGTCCTATCCTCAGAGGTTAAGAAGAACAATTTTTCTCCCTCCTCCTTGTAACAACCTTTTATGTACTTGAAAACAGTTATGTCCCCTCTGTTGTCTCTTCTCCAGACTAAACAAACCCAATCTTTTCAATCTTCCCTCATAGGCCATGTTTTCTAGACCTTTAATCATTTTTGTTGCTCTTCTCTGGACTTTCCCCAATTTGTCCACATCTTTCCTGAAATATGGCGCCCAGAACTGGGCACAATACTCCATTTGATGCCTAATCAGCATGTAGTAGAGCAGAAGAATTACTTCTCATGTCTTGCTTACAATACTCCTGCTAATACATGCCAGAATGATGTTTGCTTTTTTTGCAACAGTGTTACAATGTTGACTTATACTTACTTGTGATCCATTATGATCCCCGGACCCCTTTCTGCATTACTCCTTCCTAGGCAGTCATTTCCCATTTTGTAAAAGCAGCAAAGAATCCTGTGGCACCTTATAGACTAACAGACGTTTTGGAGCATGAGCTTTCGTGGGTGAATACCCACTTCGTCACATGCATCCGACGAAGTGGGTATTCACCCATGAAAGCTCATGCTCCAAAATGTCTGTTAGTCTATAAGGTGCCACAGGACTCTTTGCTGCTTTTACAGATCCAGACTAACATGGCTACCCCTGTGATATTTCCCATTTTGTATGTGTGCAACTGATTGTTCCTTCCTAAATGGAGTACTTTGCATTTGTCCTTACTGAATTTCATCCTATTTACTTCAGACCATTTCTCCAGTTTGTCCAGATCATTTTGAATTTTAATCCTAGCCTCCAAAGCACTTGCAACCCCTCCTAGCTTGGTATCCTCCAAAAACTTTATAAGCGTACTCTCTATGCCATTATCTAACTCATTGATGGAAGATATTGAACAGAACCAGACCCAGAACTGATCCCTGCAGTACCCCACTCGTTATGCCCTTCCAGCATGACTGTGACATGACAAACCAACAACAAAGATGAATAGGACAGTTTGCTATTCTCCAAGCTACAGCTTCATCTTTGGACATTAATTTTCCCCATGCCCACTCCTGTTCCACCCAGGGTCCTCCCCATTCTGTGCTCCCCACTGCAGCCCTGCAACCCCTTTTGCTCCTTTCTTCTCTCCCCCATCCCCACTGCAGCCCCAAGACCAGAGAAGGTCTGCCCGTGCCACAGCCCTCTGGGCCACAGCAGGGAGTGAGAGCTCCTCCAGTCTCAGGGCTGCAGACAGAGTCTGGGAACTGGGGCTTCCCCCGCCAACCTCTGCGCTTCTGCAGTGGACCAGGGTCGGGTGCTAGAGCTTCTCCCTCCCACCCGGTGCTTCTGCCAGAGAGCAGGGTCAGGCATGGGGACTTCCCTTGCTGCCCCATGGCTATTTCTGGGGATGGGGTGTGTGTGTGCTGGGGCTTCCCCCGCACAGCAGCTTCTGCCGGGGATGGGTTGGGGAGCTTCTGGGGGGGGGAGGTTCCCCTGTCCAGCGGCTGCTGCTATGGAGTGGAGGCAGGGCCGAGGGGCTCTGGACTTCTGCCCCAGCTGTGGATTTTTTCCAGGGCCCCCCCAGTTGGCCAGGGCCCCTGGACACAGGCCCCGTCAGCCCAGTGGCTATTCCGCCACTGGCAATCACCTAACTATTTAAAAAACAGGAATTAAATCCTGAACTGACTCCAGTGATATTTTTGATTTTGTAATGATTTTGGTACTTTGTCCTCTGTTTATCCACAGAACACGTACATGAACAGCAGCAGTGTAAACTTCTCCATGCTGACTGCCAATATACCTTGGTCTTTTTCTAGATGCACCAATTATAGGAATGGAGGAACAGTTCAGTATCCATGCCCATTCAAATCTTGGATGTTTCTACTTACCCACTGACAATGGTGCCAGATGTACCCATGGTTTTTGTGATGTCGATACTTATCTACTAAGGCCCTAGTCCAGCAAAGCATCTAAGCTTTAAGCACATGAAGTCAATGGGACTAGCATAAGTGATTTCCTGGATCAGGTGTTAAAACATCAAACTGGGACCTTCAACTCATTTCATTATAGACTACCAAGAAGACATTAGTTAATAACAAACTTTGGTTATGGTGACCTGAGTTGGATTCAAACTACTGACTGAAAAGTGAAAAAGCTCTCTAGCTCCCTTACAAGTCCCCTACCCTGCTGGTCTCTTGATTCACAAAAGAAATCGGTGAAGAAACTGCTCCCTTCAACATTTAGGTCACGGCTGAGGGAGGTCTGGAAAATTCTGCCCACTTCTAGGGAAGCAGCTTCCCAAAATTTTCTCTGAGTCCTAGTGCCAATTTGCCATCATATAGCTTTCAATTTGGGACTACATTTCCACAGAAGTATTACATTTGATCTTCCTTCAACCAGGTAAAAAAGAATGAGGGCTTCTCTTTTGAATGAAGAAAATTGCTAAAAGAGAAATAGCTGCATACTAACTTTGTGTATTAATGAATTTATATTCAAACAAATTAACAAAACTAAATGACATAAACAGTCAAATAGAATACAAATCATACTTAGAGGCCTTGAAAACATAAGGGAGGAGAAGTTTTATCACTGGAAGCTTTCCCAGTCCCTCCCAAATTAGTTTCCCCCTGGTGAAAGTCCCAACTGTTAACAGAAAAGTGGCTGGCCAGCCTTCAAAGAAAAGAGACAAACTAGGAGATAAAAAAAAATTATTTATTTCATACACATTAAAGTGGAGAAAAGAACGAGTTTGATTGCATCATCCCTGTCAAGCCCAGGAATTAGTTGGGAGAAAAGATTTCTCCTAATAAATATCGCCACTGCATATTTTCAGTTCCATTAGGGGCAGCTGATCCAGCTCTCATTAATGTCAGTAGAGAGGCAGTGGAGTACAGCCAGTTGAGTTCCATAGTAGAATCCATCTTCTTATAGTAGAAATTTTATGAAGGAAATAACCAGATGCTGGTTCAGTCTTTTTACAGGATTGATGTCATTTCTTAATTAATCTTTTCATCTTTCAGACATTCGCATACAATGAACAAACTCACACATTTTGGCATGACCCCATCCTTATTCATTTTGACTCACATTTCATAACTGATGGGATGCCACCCTGTTTAGAAAATTTGTGAAATGAAGGATGCTAAAATATAGGAGACATTGTAACTACTTTTAATTACAGCAAAGAGAAAAGCTACATTCCCTGCAGCAATAATCTCATAATCTAAGCATATATTCTAAACGTCATGTTTTCTTCTATTTGAAATACCCTCAATCTTATTGATTGCTGTAAGGGAATCTTGAGCTGTATTGAGACCTGGATGGAGAAGACTCAACCTCTTTGTCAAAAAAATCCATACAAGCAACGTAGGAGTGCCTTTGTATTATACAATTTAAAAACCTTTAGAAGGATTATATATGCCTACTTCTGTACATGATAAAAACATACTCAATACTGTATCACTTACAGATTTAAAAGGGAAGTGGAAAGAAAGACCTAGCTATTCCATTCTAGAAATTGAATTGTTAGCCCCTTCAACCAGATCAACTTTTAAAGATTCTGTAGTTTGAGATGCCTGTGAAGATAGTTATCTAACAAAACAGGAAACACAAAGTTTATGTAGGAGTTTTTAAGAACAGTAATACATTTCTAGGGTATTTTCATGAAAAGATGTCATTAGAGCACTAAATTAGGCATGAGCTTAAAAAGATAGCATTTAAAAGACTTGTTCTATGTAACAACAACAATAATGCTGCACCCTAGATAACATTGCAATTCTATTCCTGCACTTATAAAATTACATAAATGAGATACCCAGCACATAATTTGCAAGTGCCACATAACACTCCTCTTTTCAACCATTTCAAAGAAATAGATCCAAACTCCTGTTGGAGATTCATTTTTGAAGCAGTGTGGGTTACAGGGGAGCTTGAACAATCGCTGCCCTTTTGTACCTGTGATGTGGTGCACTATTTTGTTTAAAAAAATACACACAGTGCTAGCTTTTTTTATCCTAGAAGAATGCCTGGCAAGTTTCCTGGAGAGCTAGTTTTTACCACAAAGATGATTAAGACAACATCCCTCATATCATGTGAAAAAGCTCTTTAAAAATATCACATACAGAAATATCTGTGGTGCAACCATTTTTGAAAAATCATATCCATATTTTTAACAGAAAAAAATGTGAAACCAAAGCACACATTTCAATCGACCCAAAACAAAATTTGTTTCAGAATTTTGTTTTGTGAAATATTTTGAACTTTTGGCTTTTCATCCTGATTTGGGATTTGTTTGTAAAAATCTTGAATTTTTTTGTGACAGAAGTAAATTTTTAAATAAAAAGTTGTTATGGATAGAAAAATCAAAACGTATTTTCCAAAAATATCAAATGGGATTGGACATTTTCCAAATATTTTTTTCCAAAATAAAATTGCATCAAAATTGATGTAATTTTGTGAAGTTTTGTTTTTGTCAAAACAGCACTTTCCAACAAAATACTATTTTGACAATTTTCTGACCAGCTCTACTATCTACATTGTTTCAGTCTGATGACTGAAAAATCTAACCTTCACAGATGGTCTAAATTAGCATTATGTTGATAAGAAAAGATTAGTTTACTTCAGACAAACATCTTTCAAGTTTTTTGTAATTACTTCTGCATATCTGTTACAAATATTTCCTCTACTATAAGCAAATCATAATACTGTTTGAACTCTTTTAAAGTGCTCTGGAAAGGAGAACAAAAATCTTGGATGTACAGTAACTTACTGAAATGAATTTAGTGTGGGGTTTTATTTTGAGAGAGAGAAAAAAAAATAATGTAACTCTATAATTTTAAGCATAAGAATTTAACCTGTTAGTGTCATTCCATCTTGGATTGACTTAATCCACCGATGACCCAGGAAAAGAGATTCTGAATCAATTTCCAGACAAGTAGATAGACAATCTTTCTCCAACTAATCTGCTGTCCAGTTGTATTAATTTACACATCACACTTTTAAGTGTCCTATTAGACACACTAGATATGGGAAACTATATAGTTAATTGTATTTACTGTTTTTTCAGGAATTCAAACAGCATTACAAAGTCATACAAAGTACTTTTCTACCCTTTTTATAACAAATTAAGGAAAAAAGTATATTGTAGAAATATATTAATTAATTTGGGATATCGAAACTAAAAGTATTGACAATCCATTACTATAATATACCAGGTGTAGTCATTAACTCTATTGAGTTATTATTTCAAACTTCTGGTTGTCCACTCTTCTGAGGCTGGGGGTAAGAAAAATATTTTTTATCGTGTCTATTGGAAAAAAGAATGTGCAGAAATGTGGCATATGATTGGATGAGACAAGTAAAAGTCAAACTCACAATAACATCAGCAGCATTTTCTAATGTCCTGTGTGTCCCCCCGGCTTTCTAGGCATGTAGAACTGCTGAAACATGTACATACAGGAACATAAGAAGTTGAGGTACCATTAGTGTTAGTCCCATATTTGTAATAGATCACAGTTTGCACCCAGTTCAGCCTTTATTTGGTGACCGCATATTTTAAGTCAAGCTGACAATTGTATCTTTTCACTATTTTCAGAAATCAAGATTATGGTAATCCAAACAAACAGTATGATTTTAAAGAACAGACTAACTAAAGAAAAGACTCCTCTTTCCTTCATTAGAATCCTTGTCCACATTTCTGGAGAAATTTTCCCATGAAACACTTGCCAAAAAATACTTAGAGTTAAATTTTGCCACTGGCATCTTCTGTTTCCTCACTGAGGAAACTAGCTTTATCTTTACCCTCCACAGCAGGTCTCAAGTTGACAGAGTCACATTTTTTCTCTTTTAGTTGTGTCTTTTTTTGCCTTGCTATTGTCAAGATCTGTTCCTCATTACACAAATCCAACATTTTAAAGATAACCATAGTTCAGTTATCTTGTTGTCCCACATTTTTCCTTGGGAACTACAAAACACATTCTACCCTGATACAGCTATCCTCTGTCAAGTCCCAACATATCTGGGGTCCAATTTTCTAGACATCAGATCCAGTTTTCTCCAGGTGCCTGATTATCATCTCACTCCAGTGTAAAAAAAAGGAGTGATTTCACTGAAGTCAGTGGAGTTACACCAGTGTAAAACTAGTATGAGAAGAGAATCAGTCTCTGCAAGATTCTAAGAACTTGCTTTTGCAGCTGTTATTCCCATTAATAGTTCTACTGACTTTAGTGAAACTATTCACATAGGAAGAGGTCATAAGACTAGGCCTCATATTTGTGCTCATGTTTGGCATTTCAACTTAACAACTGTAATAGCCTGTACTATGAAAGTGTGGATATGGTCAGCAAAGTGACTATGTAAAAATAGCACCTTCTTACTCAACAGAGCTGCTCTCTTTGTCCCCAATTCAGCTAAACATTTAAGCACATGCTTAACATCAAGCACATGTCCTTTAATTGACTTCAGTGGGACTACTAATGTGCTAAAGGTTAAGCATGTGCTTAAATGCTTTGCTGAATTGGGGCCATGGAGAACAGAAGTACTTTGCTGAATCAGGGCTTAAATGTTCCAGGTAAAATTTGCTTTCTCTACTGACAAATTTAATTTTACTACAGTGGAGTCACATCTTATGTGGGGGTTAGGTTCTAAAATCAGTGCATAAGGCCAAAATCGCGTATAGTCAAAATTACCCTTGAAAATCCCTTAAATCGCCCATAAAATACAGTATACTGTACATGATTTTGTGTACAGTATACAACCCTGTACAGTAATATGTATAAATGTATAATGGATACCGTAATGTACAGTATATAATAAAGAGTACATATGCAAAATATAATTTCACAGTACTGTATTTTTAATTATGGGGGTAATTACAGGGGGTCGTCAGGGCTTGATGTTGATCCAGGAGACGGAGGTGATGGAGAACTTGGGTGATGGAGAGTAAGTCGTAGACGAAGAGGTTGGCTCTGGTTCAGCTCGAGAAGCTGATTGCGTAGGCTCATCTGCTGCTGGTTGTTTTTTCTTGAAAAACATGGTGATCGGCAACTGTCACTGTTGTCTCTTGAGCTGCTCAAACATTTCTTGATACGGTCTCAAATCGTTCGTAATACTAAGTGTGATTTTGAGGCTTCGTTCCATAGAGGGATGGTATTCAGAAATTAAATCATTCAAGATTCCAACTTGCTGGCTCTTCCTGTTCGTCGTCATCATCTTCGTCTTCTGTAGATGATTTTATCAGTTCCTCTAACTCTTCGTTAGTCAATGTTTCTCTATGGCTCTCAATTAATTCTTCAATTTCTTCCTCAAGGATGTCAATGAAGCCATCACCATCCACTTGCCTGGCCACCTGAACAATGCATTTCACTTCTTTGTCAATGGTCGGGAAACCCTTAAAATCATTCACACATTCTTTCCATAGGTTTCACCAATATGCATTGACTGTTTCAGGCTTGACTGCATCCATTGCCTGTTTAATATAAGTGATGCAATCGGCAATGTTGAAGGACTTCCAACACTCGATCACGTTAAGATTGGGATCAGCATCCATAGTGCTACATATCTGTGAGAACGTAAGCCTCGTGTATGTGGCCTTGAAACAGCAAATCATGCCTTGGTCAAGAGGTTGGAGGATGGAGGTGGTATTGGGGGGAGAAAGAAGACTTCAACATCGTTATGTGCAAACCGGAGTGCCGCAGGGTGGCCAGGAGCATTGCCTACGATCAGCAACACTTTAAAGTCAAGTCTTTTCTCTTCGAGGTACCCCTTGACCTCCGGAATGAAACACTTGTGGAACCAATCCTGAAATAATGCTGCCATCACCCAAGCCTTTTTATTTGATTGCCAGAATACATGCAGGAGATTTTGTTCTTGCCTTTATGGCACAGGGATTTGCAGCCCTGTAGAGCAAGCCCGGCTTTATTAAATGCCCAGCCCCATTGCTGCAAAACAACACAGTCACACAGTCTTTAGCTGCTTTGAATCCAGGGGCTTGTCTTTCTGATTTCAAAATGTAAGTGCGGTTGGGCATTTTTTTCCAGAAGAGCCCAGTCTTGTCAGCATTAAAAAGCGGGAAGATAGCCCTTTTCTTCTATGATTTTCTTTAATTGTTTGGGGTAGGCTTTTGCTGCGTCTTCATTGGCAGATGCAGCTTCACCAGTAGTCTGCACGTTTTTGAGGTTGAAGCGGTTCCTAAAACTGTTAAGCCAACCTTGGCTGGCTTTAAATTCCTTCTCATCAGAAGGCTGTCCCTCTTCAGCGGGAGGTTTGAACAGCGCGTAGAGGCTAAGAGCCTTTTCTCACAACGTGTTGCCATCCACAGGCACACATTTACGGTTCATGTCTTCCAGCCATAAGTTTAATGCCTTTTCAGTCTTCACTAAAGTCTTATCATGCACCTGGCTCGTCACCTTAGCAGTTATTGGAGCACTTGATGCCACGGCTTGACGAATTTCTCTCTCTCAAATCTTGATGGCATAGATGCTAGATTTGTTGTGGCCATATTTACGTGCCATGTTGGAGACCGACACACTGTCTCTCAATAAGTCCAACACAGTCAGTTTTTCCTCCAGTGTTGGAACAGATCGCTGTTTCTTCAGTTGAGCACCAGATTTAGTTGGCTTGCATTTAGGGGCCATGTTGTATGAAAAATACGTATCTTTAAACACTAGAATCACACTCAGCGTGGTGAGATGCTCACACTATGAGAGGCATGCGGGAACTGAGACCAACTGAGGGAACAGCAGATTCACATCTCCCATCTCACGCTCACTCCGGGGCATATACTCATTGAGTGGAATGGTGGGTGGAATCACTTGCACTATTTACAGGTATCTTGTTTTTCTTTTTTTTGCTGAGGGTGTATAGTTGAATTCGCGTAAGTTAAATGCGCGTATGATGTGACTCACCTGTACTTTTTACTCCACTTAGTACTGCAGAGTCAATATGATCATCGAAGACTGAGTTGCATTCTATTCTATCTCATGCATCAACAACAGAACTTTTTACTGTCTTCTGATGGCACAATTTCCATTATGGTGTTGAGGTATGAGCTAAAAGAGTACTGTACAAGTTGACTTTCACATCACAAGGTGTTTGCAGAGCAGTTAGTAAAAAAATTTTTTTTTTAAACTGAGTAAATTTAGGTCTGCACTATTTAAGAGACACCTCCCCCCACAAAACATAAACCTCCATGATGCCACTTTTACAGAGTCCCCTTTCAGAGTATACCTGCACTTTAAAATGAGTACTCCAGCTGGGTGTTCTTTCTCTTCTGTATTTTTAGCCACATAGTTTCAGCTGTGTTAGTTATAGCCATACATCCTTCCAGATTCTTCACATGGAAGGTACATTAGTCAAAATATATATATTTGATGCTGCCACTGAAGTCTCTAACTCCTTGATTTCTTGGCGGAACAGCAAGGGATCCAGGGATTCATCCAGGTTAGCAGAAAGTACTCGAATTCCAGGGTAAAATCCTGGTCCCACTGAAGTCAATGACAAAACTCCTATTGACTTCAGTAGGATTTCACCTTAGGTTGCTTCAGTATTAGGTCGCAAAGGTGACACACTCAACTTCTATGACCAAACTCTCATGCTAAATAAATCTAGTAGATCTGGTTTTGATGCCTAATTCACCATTGATCTAGGTGATGTATGGTAAGTAGTCTGCTCTTCCAGTTAAAAGAGATGGGCCCAAACCCAAATGCTGAACAACCTTGAACTGTGGGAAAGTTTTAATCTAGATCTACACTTTGCATCTTGTGCCAACCTCTGTTAGCTAATACTTGTATTGTACTGCTTAAAGCTATTCAGGGATGGCATGTGCTTCCAAATGGGAGGGAAGACTGGTCTGAGTGGTCATGAATGTGAAGAGAGGTGTCCATGAGATCATCTTTGTATTAAGATGTGGTCCACACTATGGAAGGTTTGAGAACCACCTAAGAGAAAAACAAACAATTTTTCAAATATTGCATCACAGAATTTATATGAGGTGTAGTGTCCTTATTATGTAAGGTTCCTTATTAACATGCTAGTTATTACTCTGGCTTCTTTTTGGTAGTGTGGTCTAGTGGTTTAAGCATTGGGTTATATGTTATGTGATACACATGGAAAGTAGACTTTTGAACAAATCTCAAGTTTCTGAAATCAAGTGGTGTGGGCGGCACACAAAATCATGGCTACCTTTCACAAATGGGCCTAGCACATCCAGTGATCTTGCACTCCCTTAAATTAATGGGAGTTTTGTTATTGACTTCCGTGGGTTTGAGAGCAGGCTCTAAAGTTGAGTCTAATTGTTTCCATTCAAATACTCATTTTAAATAACATATATATTAAGCCATTTGAAGGTAAAGGTGGAAGATGAAAATGAGCTCCCATTTAAAGTTAGAGGCTAAATTTAAGTCACAACAATAAAAAATCTTGATTTCCCCCCCAATTTTGTTAACTATACTTTTTCATAGTCAGATACTACAACAGAAATCCATTTCCTCTAGGTGAGAGGTTGATGAATTTATCTGGTGGAAAGGATTTTAGATCATGTATTGAGGCGAGAAGATGAAGCAGTCTGAAAATAGAGAAAGTAGTATTTAAAATAATTATATTCTAATATAAATCTGTTACAGAATTTGAGATTTTGTTCTAACTTTTGAAAGTAAATTAGCAGTGACCTAAAGATTTGGGGAACAGAGATTATGTGACATATTTTCATATGGGTAAACAACTGTGCCTGCAAAAATACATATGCACCTGTTACAAACTGCATTCCCTGCATTTGGATTAAAAAAATTGGTAATAATATGCATGATACAAAGGAGTATCTTGGGGGAGACAACTGATGGGAGGGTGTGTAGTGTGTGTGGCAGAATTGATGGGGAAGAGAGGGATTATATGCAAATTTGTATATGAATGTAAATACACTTTCTTTTTTTCTCTGATGTTTTGGAGACTTCTGTAGGCAGGTGTGCTCAGAGCTGGGTGGTGAGGGAAGCACAGAGATAGGATTTGAGTTGGGTTAGTAGAGAATATGGACACTGGGGTCAGGCTGCCACTTTGTTCTCCAGAAGCAGAGGGTATGGCTACACTTGCAGCTGTACAGCGCTGCCGCGAGAGCGCTCCCGCAGCAGCGCTTTGAAGTGCGAGTGTGGTCGCGGCGCCAGCGCTGGGAGAGAGCTCTCCCAGTGCTGCAGGTACTCCACCTCCTCGTGGGGATTAGCTTGCAGCGCTGGGAGCCGCGCTGGGGCACTGTTTACACTGGCGCTTTACAGCGCTGTAACTTGCTGCGCTCAGGGGGGTGTTTTTTCACACCCCTGAGTGAGAAAGTGAGAAAGTTGCAGCGCTGTAAAGCGCCAGTGTAGCCAACGCCTCAGCTTTCATTTAAAAAAAAAAAGTGTTAGCCCTTATATTTGCAATGAAAATCTTCAGAATGTGAACAGAGTATAACTGATCCCATGTTATCCACAGAAAGCTTGAAAGTATCTCTCTGAGATTTATGAACAACTCCTGTCATTCCAGTGAGGAGTTAATGAGATGCTAAATGATACTTTAAATGTCAACATTAATTATTTCACTGGTGATGAAAGCATGAAAGAAAAGGAGGATAACATTATGGAGATCTGCTAAATCTACTACATTTTGACATTTGATTTTGCCATCCAGCTGTTGAAAGTAGTTGTGAGAATACCACTTTTTTTTTTTAACTAGCAAATAAGGAGCAAAGTCAAAGGAGGCTAGCAGAGCCCAGCAGGGCATCAGAACCTCACTGAGAAGCCAAGGAGAGTGTGCATTATTATAGTTTGAACATTTGTATAATCTACAGTGAGTAGAGTGAGGTTAAGGCAATTGAGGGTCCTAAATATACCGTGACATGATTCCCTGAATCTCTGTCCCTGCACCATGACCAGCACAGGCCGCACTTGGAGTGGCAGGGAATTTTCCTACCCTGACAGATACTTAGAGGTAGGGGAGTGGCATAGGGCTCTCTTCTCTTCCCTAGGAAAGTAGGGGTGGGAATGGGTTTAGGCCCTATCTCCCAGGAGACAACTAGGCTAGAGTGCATCTGCTTGGGGGTGGGGAGGGGAAGCCTGGTATGCTCTTTTTCCAGAGTCCTCTGTTGGGGGAATATTGTCACAGTCCTGTCAGAGCTATTGTTTCAGACTGTCTGCAGACTCAGGCAAACACTGCTGCTTGGCAACAATCACTTCACATTGTCAAGTTTTTCTTCACAATCTTGAGGGCTAGAAACTTACTTTTTTGAAATGAAAGAGAAGATTCTGATATAATCATATGACTCCAGGAGCAGGGGCTCTAAGCACAGTCCTCTCTAGTTCCTATGTCTTAAAAGCTAAAATTGAGGGATCACAACTGGAGCAAAGCTTATGCAATGCATAGAGCTTGGAAGAATTTCTCTTTTTTCCTCAGTTTCACTCCCTAAGGGGGTAGCAAGGTTATTATATGGAGTCACGAGCTGTCAGCCTCCACCCCAAACCCTGCTTTGCCCCCAGCATTTATAATGGTGTTAAATATATAAACAAATGTTTTTAATTTATAAGGGGGGGGGGGTTGCACTCAGAGGCTTGCTCTGTGAAAGGGATCACCAGTACAATAGTTTGAGAACCACTGCCCTAAGTGAAGATGGGGGTTGAGTGAAATAGGAGGGAGGGGAGTATAGTTGCATGAAGTGGCTGATGGAGAGACAACTGGAAAGCTGGATGAGGTGCCATGTCAGCCTGGTTGTAGGGGAGGGAATGAGTTTTAAGCAGAAGATTGGGGTGCCTAAAGCAGTAAGAGGTGACCTGAAAAGAGCAGATTGATAACTGGTGAACAAAGAAGTTAAGCTGGAAGCCTCAGGTGCTAATTGAGATACTGAAACAACAGAGGTCATTCCTCTCCTGAATATCCCTGCTGAGGATACGCTTTCTGCCACTCTTATTCACACTGAGCCGTGCTCTACCTCACAAGTACCCCCACTGATATCAGTGAGACAACTGAGGACTAAGATACTACCCACTGTAATGGGGCAGAATGAGATACCCTCAGTGACTGAACACCAGTCTGAGATAGACCATCTCCAGCATGTCCCTTCTATACAAGGGTTTTTTAAGACGCTGGAGATCAAAAGGGAGGCATAGGGCTCTGCCAAAACATCCTTACCTCCCCCTGCTGATCTAAGGCAGGGGTTGGTCTTTGATCCAGTCATCATCCCACCTGCCATTTCAGAGTATGTGTCTGAAGTCATGCCCACTCAGAGCAGAGGAAATCTCACTGCCAGAGAGAGGAGACAGGCAGCCTTCCAGCCACTAAGTGGGGCTGGGCTGGGAAAAGAAGAGTGGTGTGGTATGACAGGAGTTTGAGAAGATTGTTGTTCACCCCTTTTAAAGGGAGGGTGCAAGCAGTGAGCTATGCCAAGGTACAACAGCTGAGGGTCTACTCCCTAATAAATTTAACAGGCAAGCATGATTTCATCACATGGAAAACCTTGGAATTTCCTGGCTATCCCAATCAGTTTAAATATGGGTGAATTAACTGAATTATAAAATAAAAGTCTTTTGAGTTTCTCGGTAATTTGGGGAGGAGGCAGGAACTAAATTATCCCAAACCCAAACACTCAAGTGCAAAAACTGTGTGCAGGCCACGCCTTATTCAAGAGCAACTAAACAATGCAAGAAGTTATATTTTTATATTTTAAATCATGTAGTGTCTTTCCAAAAAATTCTGGCTAGCTCCAAATCCACTTGCACAAGTAAAGCTCCAGGAAGCTCAGTGCTGAGGTGAAGCATTAATAGGCTGCTTCACACTTCTTAAAAAAAGTAAGTTCCCCATATTCCTTATCTCATCGCCCAGATTAAAGAAAAAAATAAACGTGAGAGGGCGATGGAGATGACCCCCGCGCCCCGGGGATTGTCTCTCTCGCTTTTGCACTTTCCCTCCGTGCTCCCGTGGGCTGGGCTCACTCCCAGCGCTCAGCAAGGTGGGCTGGGGACGACGCCCCGCTCCGGCCGGGACACCCGCGGCGTAGGAGCTTCCTAGAGGGGAGTTGTGCGGCCTGCCCCACCCGGTGTGTGCGCAGAGCCACGTGGCTACACGCGGGAGCGCCAGCGCCGCAAGTCCGCCTGTCACGGGCTCCCAATCACTCGTCGCAACCCAGCGCCGGGGCGGGGGCTCCTGCCCGCGCAGCCCGACTCCGGCCCCGCTTTCACTAGGGGGCTGTGGCGGGGCGGGGCGGGGGGGTCTCCCCACGGCGGCCCAGGCGGAGGCTGGTGCCGGGGAGACCGTCTAGCATCGCAAGCGGCGTCCTCCGCGCAGCCCTCCCCCCCCGGGGGGCTCCCCCGCCGGCGCGCGGGGCCGGGGCCGCGGCGCTCCCGCCGCGGGAGCCATGATCACCCGGCGGTGCCAGGGGGCGCCACGCCCTACGCCCAGCCCCGGGGGGAGGGGCGGCTCTTCCACAACCGCCCCCGCATCGCCGCCGAAGCGGGGCCCAGGTGTGCGCGCTAGCGGGCGAGCTAGAAACGCTCCCGGCTCCAAAGGAGCGGAACCCCCGCCCCCAACATGCCGCTCCCCACCGAACTCCCCCCCCCCTTATTATTTAATGAATACACACAAACGTGCTGTGCCTGAGTAACTGACAAAGCTCTGACTGACGAGACATTGCACCAATAGCAAGCAGATTCCCCATCAAGTCCCGCCCCTGGACGTCCCCTTGACCAATGACGTGATGGCAGTTAGGGGAGGGGCGCTGAGAGCGCCAACCAAGCTGGAGCTCAGTGGTGGAGGAGCGCTATGACTGACGTAAGTCAACAAAGGTCACGTGTTGCGCTGGGGAGGCGGCGATTGGCCGGGCGGGCCCAGGCGGGCGGGGGGGCAAGGGGGTCACGGTGGCGGCGTGGGGTTCGCTGTGTGACACAATTACAACAACTTTGTGCAGCTGCTGGGGAAGTTTGTACAGGCAACAAATACACCCTGCGCGGGCGGGCGGAGGGGACCCTGTCACCCCGACTCCACTCACCCCGCGCTGCCGGGGCCAGCAGCGCAGCAGCGATGTAAACACGGCTCCGCCGCCGCCATCGCCGCCTGTAGCCGCCGCCGCCTCCTCCTCTTCCTCCTCCTCCCCCCCCCGAGCCTCCAGCGCTGGGGCGCTCTTCCCCCTCCCTCCTCCGAGCTGCGGGGCTTCCCCCCGCCTCCCTCCCCCCCCTCCCTGCCGGCTGTTGTTGTTGTAATAAAAGTTGTGGTGTGTGCGTCGGGCGCCCCGCCCCGCCCGGCACTGGGGGGCGTTGGGGGCGCGCCGGGGGGGCGGTTGTGATTGTGAGTTAATTACGCTGCGTTTCCATGAAATCGTGCGGAGTGTCGCTCGCCGCCGCTGCCGTCGCCTCTGCTGCTCCTTTCGGTGATGAGGAAAAGAAAATGGCGGCGGGGAAAGCGAACGGCCAGAGCGAGGAGGACTTCGCCAGCCTGACAGCCGAGGAGAGAGCGGCCCTCTCCGGCCTCGACAGGTACCCGCGCTCCCCCCCGCCTCCGTGTCCCGCCGCTCTCCCCTCCCCGCCGCGGCGCCCCACTCGGGCAGGGCCAGGGCGCCCGTCTCCGTGCGGGGCTTGTGCGGGCTCCCGGCCGGCCGCGCTCTGTCAGCGAGCCCGTGCGGGGGCTTCTCCCTGACTAACGCTGCGCCTTGTGCTTCTCTCCCCCTCCCGCTCCCCCTCCGCAGCCGAGTCTTCGGGTTTCTGAGGCTTCATGAAGATGGCGCCAGAACGAAGGCCTTGCTGTTAAAGGTAAGAGGATGGGGGGGAGGAGGAGGGAGCCAGCCCAGCCCCGCCACCCTTCCCCCCACCCCCGAGCCTGCACGGCCGGCGTGTGTGTGCGCGTGGGCAGGGGTGGCACCGCCACAGCCCGGGGGAGAGACGCGCCGGGGCCCCGCGCTCCCCCCCGGCCTGCGGGCTCGCCTCTCGCCGGGGCTCCGTGTGTGTTAGGAGCCCTCGCCCGCCCCACCGGGCACGCACAGCCCGGAGCTGCCCCCCTGGCGCACGCACAGCCCGGGCAGCGGGCACGGAGCGCGGCTTCTCTCAGGCACTTTCTGGGGCTTGTTCAGAACAGGGGCGGAAAGTGCCTGCGCGTCAGGCCGGAGTCTCCGGCTCTGGAGCAAGCGGCGAGGAGCGCGGGGTGGCCCGGGAGGGTGGGTGTGAGGCGCTGCTGACGTTGGTTTCCCTCGGACCCTCCCTAGTGATTTTAACGCCGTTTGTATTGGGCTCGGGCGGCGCGCTCCCTGCCAGATCCCAGCCCTCCCCCCCGCCCCCCCGGCCTGCGCCCCTCACCCCGCTGCTGGCTGGAGCGGCGGAAACGCGGCCTCCTGGGTTGGGATCGCTCTAGTGCGGGAGTTGTGTGTCGCTTCGGAGTCAGTCGCTAAGTGACTTGTCTGTTCGCTGGGTCCAGCTGCCTCAAATGTGTAACTTCTAGCGGAGTGACTCCCCTACTGCCCCGCTCCTGCGCTGCTCCCAGGGAATGGCACAGTCTGGAGCCTGCCGGGGCTTTATACGCACACGTTTGTTTCTGTGAAAAGTTGTTGGCCCTGTCATTTAGTTAAGTAATGGCTGCTCCTGTCGGCCCAAGATGGCCGGACAGGGAGGAGAAAGAGAAAGGGGAGGGGGGAGGTAAACAGGGAAATAAATAGTAGGAATGAATATACACATCGGTTGAAATGTGTAGCCCCCTACTGTGGTTAAGGCAAACTCTCTTGCCCGTTGTAAGATTCTTCTCGTTGCTTTCCTAACGTAGAATACAGCGTTTGCAGAGCTGGCATAATCCTTATCAACCTGTAGCACATTTAGCTCCCCATCCACAAGCTAGTGACAAAGGCTGTGCAGCTGGAGTATCTGTCAGTTTGTATCTTAAGACTGAAAACAGGAGGAAAACATTTGTGTACAAAATAATTCGAACCCATTAATAGATAGCTCCGTTGCAGCAATAGATATTGAGCTATTTGATATTTCGCTGGTTTCTACTTTGGATTTAGTAGCTTTGCATTTGACACTTCTCTCATCCTATTGTGTCCATGCTGGATGCAGATGTTTTTACATGAATATGTCCTTTCCATTATTCTTGTCTGATTTTGAAACCATACCTCCAAGTGTGTTGAATCCAGTGTTTTAGGCCTCAATATAGGGTTAATTTCTTTCTGGTATAATGGCAAAGCTAAATATTAGAATTTTTTCAAAAACATTTTTCTTTGAGCTTATGTTTTACAAAATAACGTTATGCTTGTTGCTTATGAGTTTTAAAGTTATTTACAAACTTCAATATATCTATAAGATGGGAGCATGACATCAAATCACTTAAATCTTTATTATTTTAATTGATATCTGATATGTAGATGTTCTAATAGGCACCTTTAAATAGTACTGAGAATCACTAGAAACTGGCTTTGAGGTGGAGTTTGAGAACACTTTAAAAAAAAATTAGGATGTTTATGCTATTCCTTGCAGGTCTCGTGCAACTTCAGTACATTACCTTGTAGTTTGTGTTTTGTGACATCAAGTAGTAAAGCAAATTCAGTTCTAACTGCTAAGTTTTGATTCCTGCCATCCTGTGTACTTGTATTTTAATTTAAATTGACAAATTAATGTTTAGTGTTTATATGGCAATATGTCTGATACAATATATTTTGTGACTTTTGAAGTAGACTTCTACAAATGCGTTAGATGTTACCTTTTTATTATGTGAACACATGAAGTCTGTAAAATTAATATAAATAGGCAAATATCCCAATCTTCTATCTGAATTTTCCTTGTAACATTTTCTGGCTCTGCATATTGGAAATACGCAAGATGCAGGTTACCTTGTGAAATGATTTCTGACTAAAATTTGTCATTTAGAAATGACAAATCAAGAGAATTATTTGGAGAGTAAGAGAATCAGAATGTTACTATTCAGTACAAAGTATTTGGCAAGAAATTCATGCAAAAAAATTTCATTCTATTAACACAGGCTAAATTTGTAACTTCAAGATTGTTTTTAAGTTACTTTCCTAGCATGATTCAAAGTTAATATAGTTTAAGATGCACTACTTATGTTCTGGTCACTTCTTGCATGTGCAACTTACATATATACTGTTAGATCTAGCCCTGCACTGGGAGGGATTTAGGCTGGATGATGGAACAGGTTACCAGCATTTGATAGGTAATTTTTTATTGCTAAAAGTGACATAACAGCCATATATTTTGTTGTAACCTGCAATTCTGCTGTACTGTTCTTGGTGTTAGAATAATTTAATTAAGTCTGTGCATGAAAGAACAGTAGCTAACAAAACTCCTAGACTCTCTAGTTATGAAATCCTATCTGCATAATTCAGAATTCACTAGTCAAAACATTATGGACTCTGTTGTGCTGTTTACTCACAGTCGAACATTGGGAGAAGCGTGGAGTCATACTGTTTCAGGAGGAATTGTCTTAGAGTATATCTACATTGTAGTTAAAAACCCACAGCTGGCCTGTGCCGGCTAACTCGGGCTTGGGCTAAGGGGCTGTTTAATTGTGGTGTAGACGTTTGGGCTCGCACTGGAATCCAGGTTCTAGGGACCCCAGTGAGGTGGGAGGTTCCCAGAACACGGGCTGCTGAGCACAAACTCTCCACTGCAATTAAACAGCCCCTTATCCTGAGTCAACTGGCACAGTCCAGCTCTGGGTGTCTAATTGCAGTGTAGACAAACCCTTAGAGGCAGAATTCTTACTGATGTTCCCATTCATAGAAGATGGTTGCAGTGTGACTACCCTTTCTATGTCTGGCAATCTCTACTGGCTAGAGTGTGAAGAAGGTAGGACCATGGTCCTACTTATTTCTGATAGCCTCCCCGAGACTAAAAAAATTCCCAAAGGGAAGGGGGAAGACAGTCCTGAGCTCCACCTAGGAGAGAGTTTCCTTCTTTCTCCCTCTGAGCACATGCTGAGAATAAGGATTATAGTCTGACCCTAGAGCTCCTGTCTTGTAAAGTGGTAATGCTCTGTAGGATGTCATTGTAGAATGAATTTCCTTGGGTGCTGCCCTCACACTTAACAAATCAGAATGGTGTCTATATTATAACATTGGACCCACTCATCTTGTGTTCTGTGGCATATTGAAAGTCTAGTCTAGAGTAGATGTATGTTATGTCACTGAACAATGTATTGCATGCATTATAGGCTGGGCAAAATTGAAACTTTGATGTATTACGTAATTGTGTATTTTGGCATTATTGTGTGGTGGTATAAAACTGAAGAATTACTGTTTTCAAAACTTTCAACTTTTATTTTGCAACAATGAATCCTGAAAATATTAGTTTGGAAGGTGTGCTTTCAATCTCTGCAATTAGTATGGCTTTTTATGGGGCGGGGAGAGCCTGGGCATAGGATGGAAGGGTCTTGTATCCTCATTGAAATGTTGAGATCCTCATTACTGGTGCACTGAAACCAGTTTTATAGGAAATATCTCTCAGCTGTTCACTAGAAGGTCATACATGAAGGTGCAAAAGGCACTCTTTGGTATCTTGATGTCTCCAGTAGTTTGAATACATCTGATACTTTCCTTCCCTTGTTTCTGCTTTTCTCAGGTAGTGAAGGCTTAAAAAAAATGCTTGGAGGAGAGGGGAAGAGTTACAATATTGGAACTAGATTGCAAGGGGAGCTCTTTTTAATGTTCTTGTGGTATTTAGTCAAAGTTGACATTCATTCCTTGTGACAAACCTTCTTTTAATAAAATGTAATTGTTCGGCTTTTGTATTAGAATGCTGCAGCTTATGTAATATATTGGGTTCAGGACTAACTCCCCTATTCATTGAGTCTAACCAATTTGGAATATACTGTTCAAAATTAAACATCTTATTTAAAGACGGGCAACTTGAAGTCTAATTGATAAAAAAAAAAAAAAAAAGTAGTTTCATATACTACATCTGTGCTTCGGTCTCCCTCACAATTTTTATACAATTTCTGTTATGAAAGAGTTTGCATCTCCCCTGTTGTGAAGACGCCCCACACAAACAGGGAAAAATAATTAAGTAGCTAAGTGCAGTGCTATCAAATGCACAAAACAAAATATTCTTTCCCTGTGCTGATCTTTCCATTATTCTTATGTTAGGTGTTACTTGTAGCAGTGTGTTTACAAATATTTTACTGCCAGTGTGAATTAAGTTGACTGTATCCCTTTAATGCTGGCTGTCAATTTTCTGCTAACATATAATTCAGCATCCTTATTTTTTAACTATAGCAGAATGCTTGAAAAGCAGTAAGGAAAATATTTTAGTAGAAAAATCTAAGTGTAGTATAGTGACTTATTTTTGAGCCTTTAAAAATATTTTGGATTAATTTGTTTTCACCGGAACAGAAGAGAAACATTGCTTTAAAATAATTATACTGCTTGTCTAATATAATGGCAGTGCTGGGAGCAGGGGAACTTGGGTATTGGTACCATGAGACTTGTGTAAAAGTGCTCTAAAGAGTGGGTGGTGTAATCCATGTTCTGTAAATTATTACTGAGCTGTTGCTTCATAGATCATGTTAAATTCCAAATTGTCTTATGTTTATTAAAATCAATTGTCTAACATGCTTATATGAATGTGGAGGAAGGTGAAGCAAGTTACAATTTTGCAAGCAGTACCATACCTGGAAACTTGAGTTGCTGGTCTTGTTTTAAAGTATCTTGAAGTGGAGCAGTTTGAAGTAAAATCCTACAAGTAAAATTTCTTAAATATTGGAGGCTGGTGTATGGATTTCAGATTGATTGGTTGTCTTTCTGTATTCCATGTCTGCTTGAGCTTAAAGGCATAGATTTAAAATAAAAGCCCCAGTGGAAGAAATGGTTGAATACATTCCATTATTCCTGGTTGTACAGTATTCTATTTTAAAACATTTTTTAAAGTGTGTGTGTGTGTGTGTGTGTGTGTATACACACACACACACACACACACACACACACTCTTACTTAAAGGGTGCAGTATTCCTCTGTCATGTTTGTAGGTCTGATGCTTCATCTGATAAAAAATATTTACTTATTCAACAAATTGATGTTGTTAGCTCTCAAGGTTTGTGCATGTTCAAAAAGTTTTAGTACCTGATGTAGTATAACTAGTGTTTGAATTTCAGCCAGATTTCTTGACACATATCAAGAGAGGCATTACGGACATTAGTGTGGAATAATATAAATAAGATACTCTAGCTCATTTTTGTAGCTTTCCAAATGTCATATGGTATGAGTATTGCTGTTAGAGTAGTGCCTAGAGGCTGCAACAGATTTTGAGGGTGGGGAGGAGGCATTGTGCTAGTTGATATGCATATACTACTCCTAGGGGCATTTTGCATAAAAAAAAATAAAATTCTGTGCACAATATTTTAAAATTCTGCAAATTTTATTTGTCAAAATAACGCTACCAAAATAATTTAAACTGGTGTGATTATGTAATTTATTTAAAAATACCTGTCAGCAAGTATGTCTATAACAATACAGGCGCACAAAAAAGTTCCCCCTGGAGTTGAGAGTTAAAGAAACCCCTAGGACAACTCGCTTCCTATTTCTCTGCCCCCTTCTACCCTCCAGAGCCCTGCCAGGGTGCCAGACACTTGCACCCCTCCCCCAGCCCAGACATTCACTCCCCCGCGCCCCCCCCCGAGCCCAGCTGTGCCCCCCCCCAGCCCAGACACTCACACCCTCTAACCCCCAGGACCAGGAATCCAGAGGGAGAAACAGCCTGGTGTTGGGTCTTGGGCTTACACAGAGTTTCCTGTGCGCTGCTGCTTCCTTCTTTCAGGGCATGCTGGGAACTGCAGCTGCTGGGAACCTTCCAGCTACTGCCCCATGTCTTCTATTTGCGAGCTGGGCTCTGCCAGGTCCAGCGGCCCCTAATGGTGGGCAGCATCTCTCCAGGACATTTCTCTGTGTGTGTGGGGGGGGGTAATTCTGCGTGCACAACATTAATTTCTGCAAAATTCTGCATTGTGCAGTGGTGCAGAATTCCCCAAGGAGTAATATACATAATAAGGCAGTACTGACCCTGAAATCTTTATCTAAAAGAGATGCTCTGGTTCAAACAGGAATTATCTTGAGGAAGTTATACAGCCTGTTATGCAGGAGGTCAGACTAGATCAGTGGTTCTCGAGCTGTGGACTGCTTGCGGCCCAGTCAGCACATAACTGTGTCCTGTGTGACATCTTCAGGGCCATACAGGTAGTGTGTGTATATATATGTTTGTGTGAATATAACACCGAGAGCTGCATATACGTCCCACAATGGTAAATAGGTTGAGACTCACTCAACTAGATGATCATATTGGTGTCTTCTGGCCTTAAAATCTATGAACATTTTACAATGAAAATAGATATTCCAGGCGAGGATTGTGGGACGGGAAGAAATGGAAGTAGTATCATTTAACAGATGGTGAGTTGAAGCACACCGAGTGTAGGTAACTTTTTGAGGTCACACAGGAAATGTGTGGCAAAGATGGGAATAAAACCCAGGTATGTTGAATTCCGGCCCAGTATCATAACCATAACACATCCTTCCTTTGAACTGTGTATAGGTGTATTCACGATACTAATGGAGTCTGGCTTTAAAGGAGGAGAAATACAAAATAGTCCAAGTAAAATCTCAAATATTTCTGAAATTCTTTAAATGCCATATATATACAATATAAAACCAAATGGTGCAGATTTTGTCTATTTTCATCTTGGATGATGATTTTAACTCACTTGTGTCTCTGCCATTTGTGGGTAAATGTGGTCACCTGAGACTCTCGTGAGCCTTTGTATGATCCTGTTGTTCATAGAATATCAGGGTTGGAAGGGACCTCAGAAGGTCATCGAGTCCAACCCCCTGCTCAAAGCAGGACCAATCCCCAGACAGATTTTTGCCCCAGATTCCTAAATGGCTCCCTCAAGGACTGAATTCAACCCTGGGTTTAGCAGGCCAATGCTCAAACCACTGAGCTATCCCTCCCCCATTGATGTGAGTCTGTGAGACATACTACTTTTCAGAAGCAAGGCCACAAGTAAGGTGTTATGCATGTCTTCTGAAATGAGTGCTGATAGTATGGGCTGAAAAGTTCATATATTCAGAATATGGCACTTATTAAATAGAAAATATTCTAGACATGTTTAAAGACTTGTTGGGGTTACCCTTTGCATCCCTCTGCTCGTAAAGCCATTTGCTTTACTTAATCAGTTCAACTGTACAAAGATTGGGGGAAGCCATAAAAACAGATCTGATTTCTGTCTTTCTTTCTGTCTTTCTTTCACCTCATGATTTTAAGGTCTGATATCTCAGGACCTTCCAGGACTATAAGCAGTGGTGAGCTCCAGCCGGTTCGCAGTGGTTCGCGCGAACCGGTTGTTAAATTTAGAAGCCTTTTTAGAACCGGTTGTTCCAGGACAACCGATTCTAAAAAGCTTTTAAATTTAACAAAGGCTCGGGCAGCTGTCTGCCCGGCCCCGGCCCCAGCTCACCTCCGCCTCTCCCCTGAACGCTCCGCCCTCCTTCTCCTCCCCCTCCCCTGCTTCCTGCGAATCAAATGTTCGCGGGAAGCCTGAAAAAAGGAGGAGGCAGGTAAGCCGGGCGTGTGTGTGGGGGGGCGGGACGGCTCCTCCTGGCCCTGGCCGAGCGCCCCAGCCCTGTCCCAGCCAAGCACCCCCGGCTCGGGCTGGTCCCGCCTGCGCGGCTCGGACCCGGCCCAGCTCGGGCACCGCGGCTCCGGCTCCGGTCCCCGCGGCTCCGGCTCCGGTCCCCGCGGCTCCGGCTCCGGTCCCGGTGTCAGCCCGGCCCGGGGAGTCGGGCCCCGGCAGGGGTAAGAGGCCAGGGCCAGGGCTGGGACTGGGGCGGGGGAGGAGGGGTTGGATCGGGCAGAGGTTCTGGGGGGGCAGACAGGGGATGGGGAAGGGGGGGTTGGGTAGGCGCCGCGTGGGAGTTCCTGGGGTCTGTTGGGATGGTGGTGGATGGAGTCGGGTCAGTCAGGGAACAGGGAGCGGGGCAAGTTTGGCAGGGGGTGGGGTCCTGGGGGGGAGTTAGGGTTGGGCGTCTTGGGAAGGAGTGGTCAGGGGACAAGGAGCAGGGCAGGGGGGGTTATGGGTTGTGGTTTCTGAGGGGGGGGCAGGACGTGGGTGGGGGGTGTACTCACTGGGCGGTTCCCTACCGGGTCTTCGGTGGTGGGTCCTTCAGCCGCCGGAGCCGTGCCGCCGAAGACCCAGTAGGGAACCGGTTCCTAAGATTTTGGCAGCTCATCACTGACTATAAGCATGTGCTGTAACCCACTGGCAGCCTGTATCTCATAGGAAATTTAGGAATCTTACGCCATTGAAAGGGTTAAATTCCCATTTCCAGCCCTAAAAAATTACAAAGTATCCACCTTTAAACATATCATTGGTTCATTGCTGATTGTTACTGATCCTAGGCAACAAGTAGATGCAACTTTGTTGGGAAATTCTGCAATTGTGAGGCTGAAGGGAAAAATAAATGCTTATCTGATAGATTGTGAATAGTTTTAAAACAACCATTTTATTTTTAACAGACTTGGGGCATTACACTAAGTCCTGATGAGATTAATTAGTGGATAGAGGGCAGGTGAGGCTATCAAAGGTGTTAAAGTTGTTGAACCAGGTGATACCTTTTTCTCTTTTTTTCAAAATATGTCAATGGCCTACCATTATCACATGGATTCATACAGTATTTATCCCCCATATATTGTATCTGCATGGTTCCTACCCCCTCCTACCCTTCAAATGTCGATTTTGTTTCCTCTCTAAACTACAATGAATATTACCCTTTCTTTTGTTTAGGTTCTGGAATTGTGGTGTTTTGGTTAGAAAAACTGGAATATCATGTCTAATTTCTTACTTTAAATAATACTTAAATGACACATGCTCAGTGAACCTTAGAGTGCTGCTAGTGTTTTTCAGGCAGCCAGCTAGTCAAATGATCCAAAGGAGAAACTTTTATAAATGTAGATTAATAGTACCCTCCTAATTAGCAGCATATGCATTTGAATCTTTTAGAATAATTGAAATATGGTCCTTGGTTCCATGTGTGCAGCCCGAAGAAGCGTGGTAGGGTTGTATTGCTGTCACACTGAGTGCATAAATTGGCCTGCAGAATCTTTACTGTTACGGTAAGAGAGAGGTGCTGTACTGAGTCCAGTTTTACTTCGTAGGGCAGACGTTTGGGGTGGTGGGAGAAAGTATATAAATTTTTATTTTTTTGTACATAAAAGGAACAAATGATCTAGAACTAGACACAATAAACAAGGAACAATGCAATGTCATTTTAAAATCAGTTTTTGAATAGAGGCCTTAACCTAGAAAATTTTGGAGGATCATTCTGCTTGAAGATGTAAATATATCAAGTATTTGTTTAAGGCCCTATCATCAATTATCACTTTTATCTGAGACTTCTAAGTTTTATGCCTTTAAAAGCAAGTATGTCTCCATAGTGGACTGATGTTTTTTATATTGGATACTATTTTCTCTCTTTAGAGGGAATGATACGAGAATGTCTTCACTTATAAACAGGCTACTGAATTAATGATCAGGAAAAGCCCCTAAGCATACTTTGGGGATGTTAAACAATATTCTTGCACTGATAATAGTGCATAACATTCTCTGTTCTCATTTTTTTTGCATTAGTGGATAACAGAACTGTTTTGACTAAATATTGTTCTTTAAAATTCTTGAATTCTTGTCTCTCTAATTCTGTAACAAGATCATAGGGGACATCTTGTACATTTGATATGTGGAATTAAGAGCTAGTGTATATAGTTGTAAGAGAAATTAGTTGGTTTTTATGAATTGATATGTCTAGAATGATGTGTATCAGCATTTTTGTTTCCTTTATGGTCAGTTAAGAACTATTGTTGAAGTGGCTCTATATACAAGACCAAATGCCTTCTCCAAGAACTTTGTTTGCAGGACTGAATCACTATCCAAAATAAGTTTAATATTCCATTCTAGATCAGATTAAACAGTGAATAAATTTTTCATGGAGTTTCAGATAGTATTTTGGGAATTGAGGTGTTCTTAGGTTTTTAAAATATTGTTTAAAATTGGTCAAAAGATGCATAATGGTATCCACTATAGAAACACTAGACCTTTTCTGTAGTCATGTATCTGTAGACCTGCATTTTTTAAACTGAAAAAGTTAGTGAAGATGGTTACTAAAAGCTCTATATTTTATAGTCTGTCAGGCTTGAAAAGCTCACGTGCCCAAGAATTTGGATCACATTAGTGAGTTGGGACTAATGAGCAGAGCTTCTGGCTCACTGCCCTCTGAAGGCAGGGGACATGCCTGGGAACACTACCTGTCTAGGTGCTGCTGCACATTGAAGAGGAGTGCCACTGCCCTTTTTTTAGGATGAGAAGGGGGAACTGGGATATTTGGGCTGTCCTGGGAGGCATGGGAGACATGCTGAGCCTGAGCAAGTTGGGGAAGAAAAAAAAAGTGTACAGCAAAAGGTGCCAAAATGACTTCAGTACAGATTCCTCAGTGTGTCTCTTGTATACCTGCCCATGTTTCATACTGCTGTGGAGAAGAGCTGGCCGTAGAAGGGAAGGAACACACGTGGAAGGGCCTAAGCTGAATGCAGCGTGGCCTGCATTTGGAGCCACTCTTAGCTGAACCTAGGCCTCCCTCTGCTTTGTGGGAAGGAGGAGGAGAGTACATGGAGTCTCTGCCTTCCAGGAAGGAATTGGGGGTGGGGGGGTGGGGAGGGAAGATCATAGCGGATTTCTTCCTCTCTTCAGTAGGAAGAGGTATCAACAGACAAAAGAGGCTGAAATGGAGTTATTTTGCAAGGCGGATGGGAAAGGGGGTGTCATAGAGAGGGGAAGAAAGCATGGAAGAGATTGGTGCTGTACACCTTTCCAGCAGCTCCCTGAAACCTGTTGCTGGCCCCCTGCCTTCTTGCTGTCTGAGTTAGTTAACTTGTGTGCAGTGTTGTTCCCTATCTCAGTAGGTGCACTGGCACGATTAATAAGAACAAATTATACATACATAACAAGATTAGGAGGGGTAGAAGAAAAGATGGATGGGAAATAGTGGAGTTGTGTGTGCAACACCATGAAGGGGGAGGTAGGGAAGTCATTCATTTTATCCTGTATCGTATAAATCCTGAATATAGCATGGCTGATGTCATTTTTCTCCTGCCCCTGAAGCAAGAGAGCAAGCCTAAGAGAAGAGCAACTGAGGGACAACTGCTCTTACGAGGAAAGGATGGAGGCAAAATAAAGCAGGCTAAAAGCTGCTGCTGTTTTTTAAGAGTGAAGTTGGAGCAGAGCAGCTCAGGTGTTGCTGCCTTTTCTTCGGGATGGAAGGGAAAGTCAAGGAAAAGAAAATGTCAGGCTCTTTTGTTAAACTTGGAGGGTGGGGGAAGGTCATTATACGGGTTGTAGGTGGTTATGATATGAGGTGGGTGAAAGAGGAAAGGATTGAGTAGATTTTAAATATGCAATTGGGATTTTTGTAGGAGAGAAGGAAGGAGAGCCAGAAAATCCAGTGGCATAGATTAATAGGTGGAAAACAGATCACAATGGAGAAGCGGGGGAAGAGAGAAGGAAAACTGAATACCACACATGCAGCAATGCTGAAAGATACCACATCATCTGTAATAGGACAGAAAAGAAGAGGGAAGAAATTGTAACAGTACAACAGTTAGCTACATTTGTTGAAGGTTTGTTAAATAGAAGTGCCCCTATTAAATATAGAAAAGAGTAAACAGTATGCAGCCTCTGTTCTTAACATTTCATGGTTTGGGGCTTTGGTATGAAAGGAGTTGTCTAGGTATTTTTCATCTGTTTATTAGGCAGTCCTCAGACTTATGAGGGTTGGAAATATTTCAAGCATGAAACTTTGTATTTCTGAAACCTTAATGTTTGAATGTTGAATTTCCCAAAGGAAAGGGAATATATGATTGATAAAGAGGAGCTACTCACGTTTTAAAGATGGCTTGCAAAGGAGAGGAAAAATTTAGATTTCTGTCCTTTTGTGCTACATTATGATGCACAAAGCCTGACATCTTAAAAAAATTGCTTGTTTTTATAAGTTCAAGTCTTTGCGTTACAAAAGTGAATAAAGGAAAAAATGCATAATTTTACACTTGTACGTTTCTGAAAAATTCCTGCATAAGAAGCTGATGTTGAAAGTTGGTTGTCAGAGTGAAGGTTACTGCCCTGCCATGAATTCAAAACGAATTAAGAGAAGTCAGAGCAGGAATAAGTTACCCATTTTCTAAGAGTTGCTTTAAAAATATGAAATCCAAGAAATGTTATGTACACGTACAAACATCAAACACTGGACAGCATGGAAATTTATGGGTAAACCGACTCCTCTGAGGTCTTAAACAGAACCCCCACAATGCACCTTTGGTATAGGAGTACGCAATTTTTAATCAGATGGCTATAGGTCTGGTGAAATTAGTCTGGGGGGAAAGGGAGAGAAGTGTACCAAAACTTGGGTCATAATGAAAGCCTAGTCCCTATCTTAACTACAGACACGATCTGGCAGAGGAGGTTAATAGTAAAAATTTGAATGCTTATTTTGCTTAGTCATGGGTAATAGGGATTGTGGGAACTTCAGGAAACTCTGACACCTGCATAAGGTAATGGCTGCAATGATACTGTATTGCATAATTAGACTATCAGAATCCATAAGTATAAGTGGCAGGCACAAGTAAGGATATGTGTTCAACCTTAAAAGGGCCACTTAAAAAAAACCTTTCAGGTACTAAACCATGTCAAACAACAAAAACTAGCAGTGGACTTGAAGTTGATACTGTCCCTTTTTACACTTTGCATTTCTTGCTTCCAGTGCAGACAACCAAGATCTTCCAGGGAAAGCCCAGGTGTGACAGACTGAGCTGAATTCACTCTATCCTCATCTTTCTGATAGCAAAGCCAGAGAAACCCTGCCCCCAATACATTGGGATTTACTTCTTTTGGGGAATCCCCATAACAGATAAGTAGGAATTTTCCAGCACTGAGAAACCACAGCTGTTCTAGGGTGTGAGTAAGCCAATGTACAGACTCACCAGCTGGGAAAGAAAAATATATCCCACATATAGGACATTTCACATCCTTTCCTCGGGGCTTGCTTTTTTTCCTCCCCCCCCCCCCCCCCCTTAAAAACAGCTCAAAACCAGAACACATCAAATTCAGACTACTGGGTAATAATTACCTGAGACCTTTCCAGCTTCAACCAGTTGGGAGGAGAGAGGACATACCCTTACCTATTGCAATAGTTTTCAGCCTTTTTTTTTTTTTTTTCATTTTCGGACCAGTAAAACATATGGCCGTATGGCCCTTTTTTGAAATCTTAGACATAGTCTGTGGACCCCCAGGATTGGTGGACCACAGGTTGAAAACCACTGCCCTCTCACAAACTCTCTTTTGTACCGGGGAGAGGCGCCTCTCACCTGGCCCCGAGCTCCTGCGGCAAGAGAGGGCTGCGGGGAGTCGTCTCTCCCCACCGCAGCCTGCACCCAAACCCTCTGCCCCAGTCCTGAGCCCCCTCCTGAAACCCTCATCCCTGGCCCCACCCCAGAGCCTTCACCCCGAGCTGGAGCCCTCATGCTCTGCACCCAACCCTCTTCTCCAGCCCTGAGCCGCCTCCTGCACCCTGAACCCCTCATCACCAGCCCACCCCAGTCTGCATCCCCAGCTAGAACCCTCATTTCTCCCCCTGACCCCAACCCTCTGCCCTAGCCCTGAGCTCCCTCTTGCACCCCAATCCTATCATCACTGGCCCCACCCCAGAGCCCTCACCCTCAGCCAGAGCACTCACCATGCACCCCAACGCTCTGCCTCAACCCTGATCCCCACCCCCACACTCCGAACCCCTCGGCCCCACCCCCACCACATGAATTTTGTTGTGCGCACCAATATGTGCACATAAGAAAATTCATTCCACACATGGACTTAAAAAATTAGCGGGAACGCTGCTCATAACTTCCCCTTTCCTCTATACCCTCTACAGCAGTGGTCCCCAACCTTTTTGTCTGACTGGCGCCAGATGAAGGATCACTGCGGCGGTGGAGCACCCGCCGAAATGGTGCCGAAGCGACGCCTCTCGATGACGCCACTTGCCGTCGACAAGTGATGTCATCGAGAGGCGTCCCCACCGAAATTTGGGGGCAACGCCTCTTGATGATGTCACTTGTTGGCGACAAGAGGCATTCCTGCCGAAATGCTGCTGAAATTCGGCGGCATTTCGGTGGGTGCTCTCCCAGGGGACAGGACGCGGGCGCATTAAGATGCCCCCGTGGGTGCCATGGCGCCTGCGGGCACCGCGTTGGTGACCACTGCTCTACAGCATACCATCCCATGTTGCCCATTTCCCCAATTCCCTATGTCCTGTAACCCCCTTTGCCAAACACTGCTCTCCTACTTCATTTTTTATTGTATAAGAAAATCCTAACTTTTACAAAGCAGTTTCTATAGCAGGGGTAAGCAACCTATGGCACGTGTGCACGTGAGCTGATTTTCAGTGGCGTTTGCACTGCCCAGGTCCTGGCCACCGGTCTGCGCTGGGGGGAGTTCTGCATTTTAATATAATTTTTAATGAAGCTTCTTAAACATTTTAAAAACCTTATTTACTTTACATACAACAATAGTTTAGTTATATATTATAGACTTATAGAAAGAGACCTTCTAAAAACATTAAAATGTATTACAGGAATGCGAAACCTTAAATTAGAGTGAATAAATGAAAACTTGGCACACCACTTCTGAAAGGTTGCCGAACCCTGTTCTATAGGTTAGTTAACTTACAGATAAAGTTGATCAGACATACTACTTCATCTGTCTTTTTAGAAGAAGAATCCTAAATGACATTTTTTAAAAAACGTAATCTATTTAAAAATCAAGGAAATTTAAATCGAGGCGCCCAAACAAGACATGGTAGTACAGTTCAGGCACTGGATTGGGACTCAGATCTCCTGTGTTGTGTTGGGCAATGTACTTAATCTTTGTTTCTTACTTCCACTTCGGAAAATGGGATACTTCTTTTTTCTTAACCTTTATATATCGTATGTAGTTAGTTTGTAAATTCTTCTGTGTAGTGACCGCTTCTCTGTGTGCGTACTGTGCCTGGCACAGTGGGGCCTTGATCATGGCTGTAGCCTCTAGTTGCTATTGTGAGACAAATTATAAGGTTGGATTTTTTTAAGCACAAATAACTCCCCCATGCTTTCTGAAATACACATAATCATTGGTGAGGTCACCCAGACAACCTTAAATCTGGCCTCATAATGTAATCCAGAAACCAAGACAGCCTTATATCTGTCAATCGCTCATTCATCTCAAATGACCACAAAAACTATATAATATTGAACTCTTACTTATGCATTGATTGCACAGACTATAGCTGTGGTTATGACCAAATACTCTCCATAGAAAAGTACATCGTTAAAATGATGTCTTTTAAGAGAAATAGTGTATTAAGTGCTATTATTTGCTGCCATTCACAAAGGGCTTATCTGTCACCAATTATTTAAGTGTTACAGATACTGTATCTAAAATTCCTAGATCAGGATCATGGAAAAATTACTTGAGGGGAAAAATAATCTGTATTGATAAAGTATCGTGCTTAACAGATGACTATATTTGTAGCTTTTCTGAAATATATCCTACAGTCTAAAAATGTCCACCTGTAAAACTGGACAGTATCTTCTCATATCTAAAAATTACAATACCATATAGAAGTATGGTGGAGTACAAGGCCAGAGTTAGTTGTTTGACTGCATCTGTATTTTGCTGTAATTCAGGGTACTTAGAGGTTTTTTATTTAAAAGTGGAACCTTAAAATTTATTTCCTGCTTTTTAGAGCTTGAGCTTTACAAAAATTCACAGTTCTTAAATGCTTTTCTAAAACATTGCTGCTGTGCCTGCTCAGTTTTTAACTACAAGCTAATGAGGTTTTTTCTGTTTTCAAATTATACTGGAAAAAGCACTAGGAAACAAACTGCCCTGGTATAATCCTGCAGTGTGAATGGGATCAGCTGCATGATGTGATACATTTGTTCCATCTTTAATGTTAGTAAATAATAGTTGAAAAATCATGTAGCAGTTATTTATACAATTTTATCCTTAGTTTACTAAATATATACATTTTTAAAGTAAAATATGAATTAACATTCAGTTTATAGTAAGAAATGGATACTACAAGATTAGGTCAGGCTCCAGTGTTTAGGTTACCTGTCCTTCTACACACGCTAATTTTTTTTTTTAAATGTGAGGGTTTCTAAATATTTAGGTGAATCTTTTGGCTCCCAATGTAATGATGACAAAGTAGAGTAATAATTGAAATACCTCATCACCACAATAAAACTAAGCAATTTCTGTTTCTCATATTTTGACATTTTGGAGGTTAACTACTCTTTTTTCCATTAGACCCCTTCGCCTTACACTGAGTCTTTTACAAATTTTTTGCTGCCATAGGTGATGAAGTAGCTCTCATGGTTCTCTGCAACTCAGCAGTTATTGAAATGGAGGGATCTGGAGTATGGTTGAGTCTCTGAGAAAAGGAAGCGGTCCCATTGCTGCATGACAGTGGGAGGTGGCAGTGTATGAGGTTGCACTCCAGGTACCATAATGACAGTTGCTAAGTGAGGGTTGATCTGAGGTGGTGTAGTTAATATTATTCACACGCTTCCTTTTGGAGTGGCTGGGTAATAGCAATTAGGTGAGGAGTTCTGTAGGTTTTTACTCCCCTAGATTTGTGTAAAGCTAGCATCCTAACCTCGACACCAAATTCATTGATCCATTCTCCAAGTAGTATTCTTTCACTTGAGCCGAGCTAGGATTGCAGGGGCCTTTAATTTTTGTACCTAACTGTGGCTGTCTTTCATGCAGCAATCATCACACGTGAACTGTGGGTCATAGATTCAAATGCAGTGAAGGGAAAGGAGCAAAAAAAGTAGGAACAAATTGGTTTCAAACAGTAGGTGTTACCTGTAATATTGCTAGCCTTTTTATTCTTCACAAGTGAGAATTTATTAAATAAGTAAATAGTAAGTAAATTTCACAAGGACCTAATGAAGACAACTGAATATTGAAGTAATATTTTTTGCCTTTTAAAAATACAGGCCTATTTAGATGCCTGCAATGCTCCTCAAAAGTGTTTTACCAGAAACTTGTAAACTCACTCTCACTATTCTGTAAACATTTAGTGTTTTTCATTTACATCATACCTACATGCATTTCAGAATGGCTGTCTGTATTTTCATATTCATTCTTGATCTGTTCCTTAATTTTTAAAATAGTTTTACAAATTAACCTTTTACAAAACTTAAAAGATTTTTGGCTCAAAATTTATAAAACATTAGTCCAGTAAAAATGTTTCTTCACTTATTCATAGATTCTAGGGTTGGAAGGGACCTCAAGAGGTCATTGAGTCCAGTCCCCTTCCCTCATGGCAGGACCAAATATTGTCTAGGCCATCCCTGATATACAGTTATCTAACCTACTCTTAAATATCTCCAGAGATGGAGATTCCACAGCCTCCCTAGGCAGTTTATGCCAGTGTTAACCACCCTGACAGGAACTTTTTCCTAACGTCCAACCTAAACCTCCCTTGCTGCAGTTTAAGCCCATTGCTGCTTGTTCTATCCTTAGTCTAAGATGAACAAGTGTTCTCCCTCCTCCTTATGACACCCTTTTAGATACCTGAAAACTGCTATCATGTCCCCTCTGTCTTCTCTTTTCCAAACTAAACAAACCCAATTCTTTCAGCCTTCCTTCATAGGTCATGTTCTCTAGACCTTTTATCATTCTTATTGCTATTCTCTGGACCCTCTCCAATTTCTCCACATCTTTCTTGAAATGCGGTGCCCAGAACTGAACACAATACTCCAGTTGAGGCCTAACCAGTGAAGAGTAGAGCAGAATGACTTCCTGTGTCTTGCTCACAACACACCTGTTAATGCATCCCAGAATCATGTTTGCTTTTTTGCAACAGCATCACACTGTTGACTCATATTTGGCTTGTGGTCCTCTATAACTCCTAGATCCCTTTCTTTCGTACTCCTTCCTAGACAGTCTCTTCCCATTCTGTATGTGTGAAACTGATTGTTCCTTCCTAAATGTAGCACTTTGCATTTGTCTTTATTAAACTTCATCCTGTTTACCTCAGACCATTTTTCCAATTTGTCCAGATCATTTTGAATTATTACTCTATCCTCCAAAGCAGTTGCAATCCCTCTGTTCAGTGTCATCTGCAAACTTAATAAGTGTACTTTCTATGCCAGTATCTAAGTCATTGAACAGAGCCGGTCCCAAAACAGACCTCTGTGGAACCCCACTTATTATACCTTTCCAGCAGGATTGGGAACTATTAATAACTACTTTGAGTATGGTTATCTAGCCAGTTATGCACCCACCTTATAGTATCCACATCTAAGTTGTATTTGCCTAGTTTATTTAAACTCGAAAGAAAACAGTTTTAAAACTAACAGTCCCCTGCAGTGGTATGAAACAAGTTTCAAGCATGTTTTTAAAGTTTAATTAAATATTTTCTGTAGACTTTCTGGCAGGTGTTGTCAGCAGTAAAAAGTCCAGGTTCAGTTTTCTAGCTTTTTTTCTCCCCTAAAGCCCTAATATTGACTCGAGTCCCCACGCAGAAACCTGGGAAACTGTATGCACAATCCTGCACATCCTTTATGGGCAATACTTCCTCACTTGCAAACACTGAGTACAGGGAGAACTTTATTTGTGTGGGGGTGCGGGGAAGAGGGGAGGCAACAGAATAAGTTTAGGATAACTAACAATAAATTAACTTTCTATGAGGGAAGACCGCCCCCCTCTACCTCCCTGCGTGTCTTAGCAGTAGATACAACACAGTCCTCTCTAACAGTTGAGTAGCGTATGTTTTCTGGCAACTTCCTTCCTCCCTAGCTTCTTACACACAATTAGTAGAGCCCTGCAAATCAGCGGATATCCACTTCATATCCATGGATAGTGGATCGGATGCAGATACAACCACACAGGGCTCTACTCACTGGTGGCACGGGCAACCCAGGGGGCGCAGCACACTTGGGGCCAGTAGCCAGTGGCTGGGGCTGGGTGGCAGGTTGGAGTTAGGGCTGTCCAGCACCCACTTGCTGCACCGCTTCCTGTCCAGTAGCTTGGGCCCCTCGGGCAGCGCAGGTGTCCCCACCATGGCCCAGCCTGGCAGCACTAGCTGTGCTCCCAGTTCTGGGCCTGGCCAGCCGGCTCTTGGGCAGCAGGGCTCGCTCTCGGCCAAGGAGATTGAAGCGAGTGAGGCCCCGGCACCCCACCCCTACGCCCCACTGTGATGCAACACACACTGCTGCTGCCATGTGCCGTCGCTTGCAAGCCCCTGGGAGCAGCATCCAATGCCCCTTCTCTCCCCTCCGCGACGCCCCTTCTCCTTGAGACCCACCCTCGCGCTGCCCCTTCCTCCCCTCCCTCCCCCTGTTGCTAGCAATTGTGAAACGGCTTGCTGCTGCAGGCGTGGATGTGGTTATAGGTAAAAGATGGCTAGCGGATCACGGGTTGGTCCTGGCAGATGCGGATCCACGTTTTTTTTGCATCTGCGCAGGGCTCTAACAATTAGCTGCCCTAGGTTGGAGAAAGGTGAGGATTCTATCAGTCCATTGCGGCCTGGGCTGCTCTGGGGGCTCTACTATTTGATTGCAGCTAAAACTGCAGAGTAGGGAGGCTCGCACCAGAGTTCGTTAGGTAGGCTGTTGCTCTTGGCGTCTTTGGCCTAAGCTGCCTACCTCTGCCTCAAAGCTGCTACTCTGTAGTATCCATTGCCTCAAAGCCGCTACCACTCTGCAGTGTCCACTGATTTGTAGTAGTCTGCTTATTTCCTAGAGAGGGATCAGTGGTATCTATTACCTCTAACAGGCTCCTCACCACCAGAGAGGCACTTCTACTACCATCTGCTGGCTTCTTTTCACTCTTCTAGCCCTGTCCAGACTCCCTTACCCAACTGTACTTGACTGCAGTCTTGGTCAGGGTGACCCCAGGCACAATTGGTGTAGAGTGCATGCATCTTTCTCCCAGCAATATTAATTGTATATTATTTCCTGTAAAAATCAAAACTGGCATGTATTTAACCCAAATGCCCCAAACATCACAGAAAACTGAAGCACACAGATTAAGGCCTTGCCCATTCAATCAATTTCCCTTGCTGTCCAACAGATGGTGGCAAGCTCCCTGTCAGCAGATCCCTGCCCATCTCCAATTCTTAAGTAACTCTGTGTCACTCTTTTTCCATTTCACCAACAGATAAGAGTAGTGAGCTCCCTTCTTTTTAAGGCTTCAGGCTACATCACTTGTGTGTCTACGATGTTATCTGTAACATAAAGAAATTCATAGTAAACAAATACTTAAGTTAATCATATCCCTTTTAATGGTCTGCTAACCTTGAAGCTACAACTTGTTTGAACATTAAGTGAAAACATTTGACTGTTGTGCAAACTGTGACAATGAGAGCAAGTATCATTAATAGTACAGTAGTACCAACTACAATTAAGGAATCTTCAAGACTTTAAGATAATGTGACCAGGTGGTCTGTCTCAGCGTCAAATGAATTGGAGGTCACATTATTTGCTACTAGTTTCCCCATTTTAAGTGTGTGGGTGGTGCAGGGGGGGAGGGACGGGCTGACATGACTGATTGGCCGACATTTAGTAGGGGTAGAGCTAAAGACCTATAAAGCCTGATCCAGCTCTGAGGGACTTATTCCAGTCTGTGAACTCTGTCTACATAGAAGCATGCTCTTGTATGTATTTTGGAGCAATCACTGGAATTTTTTGTAATATAAATTAAAAATGTTATCTAAATCTGTCTTCCAAAATTGGTGTTTGGTCCAATATATTATATTTACATAGGAAAAATTTTTATAACACTGATTTTTATGGTGTTCCCTGTGACATTTTTAAAATTGGGGTTTATATGTGTCATGGAGTTTGGGAGGAGATAAGGCCGCCGCACCCTCGGCTTCCTGCGATTCACCATGACTCTCAGCTAGCCAGTAAAACAAAAGGTTTATTTAGACGACAGGAACACAGTCCAAGACAAGTCTTGCAGGTACAGACACCAGGACCCCCTCAGTCAGGTCTATCTGGGGGCGAGGGCGGGGGGCGGGCAGGGAGGCCAGAGCCTCGTCTGGCTCCCCTCCCATTTCCCAGCTTGCTCCAAACTGAAACTCTCCAGCCCCTCCTCTCCTTTTGTCTCTTTCCCAGGCCAGGAGGTCACCTGATCTTTGTTCTCCAACACCTTCAGTTGACACCTTTGCAAGGGAGGAGCCCAGGCCTTCAGTTTCCAGGAGACAGGGTGTTGGCCATTCTCTGTGCAGACAGCATCACACTGACCCCGTAGGGCTCTGCAACAATCATACACCCCTAGACACTTGAGAAATGCATATGGGAAACTGAGGCTCCCACACAGCACTCTGAGAAAACATTAAGAACATTCCCATTTCGTCACAATATGTACATCGCAAAGAAGAGTAAGAGGTGGTTAGAAGTATATAAACTAAATTAGCAATGTAGCAGAAAGCTAATTGGGTATTCCTACTTACTCATTTATAAGGATAAAAGGAATTTGAAACAAAATAAATGCATAAAAGTGAACATTTAATATGGAATTTGGATCTGTAGGATAATTGAGTCTGGTAGCTTACTTTGTAGAAAGGATTAGACATTCATTTAAAAATAACAGTAACTGCAGTTATATTAGCTAAAATAAAATTGATAAAGGATATCAGTCTTTGTACTTCAGAGTATAATTTGATCATCTCCTAGAGCCACAAAGACCCCTCAGTCCATAGTATTCCATGGTTAGGGACACACATTAGTTATTAGAGATCTTAGGCATTTGCTATTGCCAGACTAGACCTGGGTTCACTGTTCTCCATCAATTCCTGTGGTATGCTTTGATGGTTCTCTGTGGCTCCGTACCTTTTGTAAATTGTCCACTCCAATCCCCCCAAATATCAAGCTTGGCTCATGTTTTTCTGTTACTCATTATCTTCACTGGATACTTCTTACAAAGATTATTTGTTGGTATGTTAGAGAATACAAAGATGTAATTGGCCATCACAAAATTTTGATTTTTTGAAGAGGAACTCTGAATTTTTACATAAAGGGTATGGCTACACTGGCGAGTTGCAGCGCTGGAAAGCCTCCACCAGCGCTGCAATTAGTAAGTGGCCACACCTGCAGGGCACTTCCAGCGCTGCAACTCCCTGGCTGCAGCGCTGGCCGTACACCTCACTCAGCATGGGGAATAAGGATTCCAGTGCTGGTGCTGCAGCGCTGGTCATCAAGTGTGGCCACACACCAGCGCTGTGATTGGCCTCCAGGGTATAAGATGTATCCCAGAATGCTTTTATAAATTACTCTCTTTGTTTTGTTGTGCAGCCTCTCTTTGTTTTGTTATGAACGAGCTCCAATCGGAGCTCCGTTGCTTATCTAAAAAACAAACAGAGCTCCTGTTTGCTGTGATCATCTGTACCTGGCTGTAAACAATCAAATGAGAGGCAGGCAGGGAGGGAGTGAAACAGCGGGGAGTCGTGTTGGCTGCAGGCTGTTTGCAATTAAGAGTTGAGACTAAGGGGTCGGAAACATGTTCTGATTTTTCAATGCAGGAAGCTAAACACACAGTGTTGGCTCCAAAAATCCCCTCTCTCTTTCCCCCCGCTCCCTGTCACACTAGACCCCACTCCACTCCCCTCTTTTGAAAAGCACGTTGCGGCCACTTGAACGCTGGGATAGCTGCCCATAATGCATCACTCCCAACAGCGCTGCAAATACTGCAAATGTGGCCACACACCAGCGCTGGTAGCTGTGAGTGTGGCCACACACCAGCGCTGGCCCTGCACAGCTGGATGACCAGCGCTGCAAACTACCAGCGCTGCAAACCGTAAGTGTAGCCATACCCAAAGTCTTAAAATTTGACATCTTAAAGAAGCCTTTGATTTGAATCTCAGAAAATGAAATGAGCACCAGAGGCCTCTCTGTAAATACTACTATTACTACTACTACTACTACTATTTTCTCTTTCCTCTATTTTTGGCAGATAGCTTCTGAATTTTGAAATGCCAAATGGAAACTTCTGTTCAACATCTTTAGGGGAAAGTATTTTCATGTGTTAAAATGCTTTGGTGAGCTACTCAATGTTGCAGTAGTCAAAACTAGTTTGTATTTGGTTGGTTGTGTGAAGTTTCAGTTCGCTCCTCAGGTATTTTACCTGTCCACCATTAGTATTTTTTTTATAAGCAATGAGGTGAAGAAACCTAAAGTATGGTGATGTATAGCATTGATTTATTTTTGCCCTTTCTAACTTTCAGTAGGCTTAAAAGTTTTTTAAAAAATTTTTTTTAATATAAAATAATACAAAGAACTATTTTAAACGTGTTTTTAAATCTAGTACAAATTGTTATGGCCAGAACACAAGCTTCAGAAATGTAAATCCTCAGTTTTATTTTTTGGTGCACCACTTTTGGATGCTGCTTAGTTTTGTGGCTTATCTAAAAACCCCTTTTAAGTCTTTATTATGTTCACTGCCTTTTGTAGGCTGACTTTTCATTACTGATCTCAGCTTAAGGATGACTTCTTTTTTGGAAGTTAAATAAACTGCTATGGAGATTCTGTTCTACTTCACTTGTTTAATCACACATACACCATGTGTTGTTTTTATCCTGAAAAGCACAAAATCTTAGGAAATGGATGGCTGGGATGGGGTGGCAGAAGAAATGTGGCTAGGCCTCCTGGGCCCTTGACTACCTCTTTTAAATGTTACTTGTTGGCTTTCATCCCAAAATGTGCACATCTTGATTTGAATTTTGACTTCATGATTGTAAACTTGATGTAAATGCTTGTCCTTCCTACCTGTATATTTCACAAAATGCTTTCCCTGTTCACATGTATCTTAACCTTTCTATACTACTATGTCTAGTCCAGGATATCAAGTGTTTTTTAAGAAAAGTCTTAGCTAGCATGTTTAAATATTCTAGTGTAGACGGGGCAAATTGTGTTTTTAATTTGTTTTAGCTGGTCAAGGTGAACCCTAGGCTCCCTCCAAGGTTAACTGTAACCAGATAACTGACATTAAAATACAACATTCCCTTTTTAGGTTAGGAATTAAAAATATAACATTCGTAAAGTCTAGTGTAGGCAAGGCGGTGTATACTTTAATTTAACCATTTTAGCATGTGCTAAACCCTCAGGGGAAACCTAGGCTTTATTTTAACATGTAACATATAATGTGACACTGTTTTCTGCTGCCAAACCTTTCCTATCCCAGAGTAATAGAATACAAATCTGTTGTATCAGCTTCCTAGTTGCAGAAACTCTCCTGACCTCTCACTTCCTAGAGCAAGGCCTCTAATTAGACACATGTAAATGTTTGCAGATGGCAAATGTAGGCAAGAGTATACATGTCATTGTCTGGTCAAGCATGTTTAAATACATGGATCTGTGGATTTTGGTATGGTAGGGTACATGACCATAGCAGGAGGTGGAAAGGTTTATATAGCTGGGCAGCAAGATAATGTTCTATCATTGATTAGAAAGAGGTTGGAGGTTTTAAATGTGAGTTTTCAAACACTGGAACACAAAATGCATTTGGCAGTGGTGAGTAGGAAACTTGTGAAGAATGATGTAAACTGCAGTCTCTTGCTGCTTGGAAAAAGTGCACTGCAGCAAAAGGAATTATTAAAGATATTAATGGAGGATGATCCTAAAGTAGTGTAGCTTGTATAGCACCCAGACAGAACCAGAATTGGCAGAATGGGGGATTTCACATTTTTCAGAAATCAGTAGGCTATTTAAAGTTGAGGTCCTCCACTCCTGAAATGAGGCTCTAGAGAAAGCATTTTGGTAGGAATATCAGCAGCTGGTTCTGGATGTAGGGTATGCTTTCCTCAGTCCTGTCCCCATATTTTTTTGTCAGTTTCTGGCCCAGTGATAATTATACTAAGAGTCTATAGATTTCGTCCTCTGGCTATTAGTCTGGTAAACTTTTCCTATGTGAAACTTATTTTTCTTAAAGGGAAACTAAATATAAAAAGCAAGGTTAATGTAGTAATAAGGTAGACTATTTTATTTCCCGAGTCAGAAAATCCAAAAAAATGAAGCCTCACAAAGCAATATTAATGACTGGAATTATTGATGTTTAATGTGCTTAAAATACAAATGTACACTATAGCCCACTTAATATTGCTTTAAGTTTAATCTCCAAATTTACTGATTTTTTTAAAGACCGTGACACCAATTTAGAAATTACTCCTGAAAATAACAAAAGTAACAACACACAAGGTTAGTATAATGGGGAAAATTAGACAAATATATTTTACTTTATAAAGCTTACTTTCTTTCTATATAATAAATTGCATTGTAATCAGTTTATTCCTTTTTGTAAGTCTCTTATGTAGGAACGGGGTCATGAAAGCTATTTTTAGAAAATAAGGAATGTGATCGTAAAATTACAAATATTTGTGTGGGAAGTTGGAAGGGTAGTACCTGAAATTAGTTTTATATCTTTTAAAAATTGGCAGCTTGAAGTTGTCAGCTTTCTTTAAATATAGAAAGCTAATATCAAAGACTTTAAAGGGACACATTTGCAAACAGGCTTTATCTGTGACTAATTTGCGATTATTAAAAACGAGTTTTACAAATCCATTTTGCTTATTGTGCTCTTGTTTTGCACTTCTCTCACATTGCACGCTTGGTTCAATTAGATTTTCTTTGTTTTTATTTATAGACTGTTTTCACTTGCAGGTTTTTAAAGGCTGCAGAGGGAAATGTTTAAGGCAACTTTCCGTAGGATATTTGTGAAAACATTTTTATTGGTTTTGTGTATTATGAACTTGTTTTTACAAAAAATTTGGACCATATTTAAATTGACAGTTCCCTTTTATGTTTTGGATAGAACAGAGGGGAGAGAGTTGGAGCTGGTTAAAGTAGATGCAGCATATAAATACTGGAGAATGTTGGCAGATTGTAGACTTGAAATTGTTCAGTTCTTGCAATAACATTTTCAAACTAAACCGGATATAGGTTGTTTTTAGTAATAACACATATAAGCAGCAAAGATGCCTTTGCCTTTGCTTTTTTTTTTTTTTTTAAAGCTTACATTGCTGTAGTTTAAACATTTTATTTGCATTCTAGTGAAATGTCAGCTAGGCTACAGGGCTCCTCTCTGGGTTACACAGGGCTCCTATGATTAGTCCCACCTCATTGGATGTTAGAAAATGGAAGTGAGTACTTGACAACCTCAGTGCCTGGTTGGTTGATTGTTTTTGTTTCATGACCAGGTAGAAAGAGCTGTTGTTTGTTGTGACTAATTGTGTTTTGGTGGTGGTTTTGTTTGTTTGTTTGGTAGTGAAGATCATAAGTCCTTCATTTTGAGGCAATATCTGTGGTTTTATGGTTAATGGCTGCAATTGTCTTTATAACTACTTTGACATGACTAGGGTTTGTGTGTTTGAGGATTTAGTGAGTTGTTTTTGGGGCACTCGAATAATATGTCTCCATTTGGAGTAAAGTAACTGGTTTTTATTTTGAGGTGATTGACTTTCTAAAATTTTGTGTCAAGTATCAGAGGGGTAGCCGTGTTAGTCTGGATCTGTAAAAGCAGCAAAGAATCCTGTGGCACCTGATAGACTAACAGACTAACTTTGCTGCTTTTATAAAATTTTGTGTTTATCCTTTGGGGACTTGTTTTGGTGGAGAAAAAATGTTTTTAATAGCTCCTCAAATGAGAGAATCAGTAAGTCCTGCCATCACTCTTGGATTCTGATTTTACAATGTGGATTGGGTAAATGTGGTTGGGTCTTGGTAGGCTGAGAGTTGTCATCTAAATTTATTCTCTCTCTCTCTCCCTCTCTCCCATATGCTGTGAATAGGTTAGGGAAATGTAGCAGTGTTTGAATTTGAATAAGACATTGCTCGTTATATTACAAATTAATTTAAAAAATATTGTTCCAAAAATTGCTAAGGTGGAGACATCTTCTGAACATACACATAAGAAATGGTCCCCAGAGGTTAATAAGAAATTTGAATTAGGCTTTGTTTTCTGTATAGCAGTGTATTTTCTTTAAAAAGCTGTGTACATATTTAAAAAGTGTTTTAGAAAATAAATCTTGAGCTAGAAATTTAAGAATTTTTGTAGTTGAAGGTTCTGAGGAGCTTGATCTTTCTATGAGTATACCAGAGAGAAATTGAACAGTTGTACATTTAGTTACTTTTTTGTGTTCTGAGGGGCAGGGGCTTGTTAGTATTTTATTATGGATTTGCATAAAGTTACAATGATTGTTTCTCAAGGGAACTTGTATTAATGTGTGCCCACACTGTCAAGTTTGTAATTGAACTGAAAAATCACAGATTTGAGTTTTTTAAAACTTTCTTGACATAATTAATCTTAATTTAGCAGGTAAAAATTATGGGTGAATCAGGGATGTTGTGATAGATTATGGTGATAAGACCCTTCACAATTTCTCTGCATTCATGAGACCTTAAAATATAATGAACCCGATTCATCAGAATTCCTTTTCTCCTCTCCAATTACTTCAGCTTTCTGTCTTTAGCTTTCTCTTGCTAGGACCTGTCTACATGAACAATTAGTTTGTGACAAGTGGGGGAGTGAATCTACCCTGTACTAGCCTGCCAAGGACTGTCTTTGTTGATTCTGCTTAAATGCATTAACAGTTTGTTTATGCATTTTGATCTAGTCCTGTTTTTCAAAGAGTACTAGATCAAAATACATTAAGGAACTGCTGATGTGTGTCTGCAGGGTGCACCCCGACAGTTAGTCTGTGGCAGGGTAGTGTGAGGCAGATTCACACTCCAGCTTGCTGCAAACTGTTTGTTTGTCTGAAGAAGCTCTTGGTTTTGTTGAGCTATTTGGACATTAGTCTCCATAAGCTCCTGGCTAATAAACATTATACCTTTTTCTCCATGGAAGTTGCCCTGTAATTCTCAGTAGAAGGATTTTTCACAATTTGTAATTATGGCTCATAGCTGTCTACTCATAAGGTAACCTGGGACCTAGAGATTTCATTAAAGCCACTTTCAAACAGTCCATGTTCTCTGTTCTGATTCGAGATATTTTTTTCTCATTGCTTCATCTTCGGAGGAACATTAAATTAATAAGTATCAGGGGGTAGCTGTGTTAGTCTGTATCCACAAAAACAACAAGGAGTCCGGTAGCACCTTAAATGTTGTTGCTTCTATTTTATTTGTAGAACCTTGTCTTGAATTTTATTAAGTTTTATACAAAAAAAGACGCACCTATCCAAAGTGCTAGGTGCCCCAGCATAAATTACAAAATCAAAATGGGATCTCTGCAGATCAGTAGACTTAAGCTTTCCCCAATCTGAAAAAGCCCCTTTCAGAGTTGAGGGTTCATCCCAAAGGATGCTCTACTGCCAACCCCCAACCATCGAATTGAGAGAAAACCAGCTTGAATACTTTTTCTGATTGCAATTGTGGCAGTATGACTCTGAGAGGTGGCTTTTCAACCCAACCCATTGGGTCACCAACCCATTTATAACTTTATAGATCAAAATTGGTACCGATCATAGAGTACCAATGACATACTGCCAAGGAGAAACACAGCTTGAAAGACAGCAGCATTGTGCATCAGTTTACATTTCTCAGTTAATCTAGAATATAGCCTCATTTAGAATACATTGCAATAATCCAGTCTTGAAATGTGACAAAGGCATGGATCATGGTAGTGAGGTGCCCATCTGAAAGAAATGGTCGCGTTCTCCAGACCGGGTGCAGGTGGTAGCAGGCTTTCCTGGACACAGCTGCCATGCGATCCTCCAGCAGCAGTTGGAGATTGAGTATAGTCCCATATTGTGAACACAGGTAACATGGTAGAAATATACCCTCAATGGGGAGATATCAGCCTTGCCCTGTCATCAGGTTGCTTCCCCCCATCTACTGGCATCATCTTGATCTTCCTCAGATTGGGGCATGGATGAGAGCTAGCTGTCTGCAAATCAATCTCCCTCGGATACTTGGGCAAGACTATCAACAGCCCTGGCAGGATCGGGGAAACAGGGATATTGAGCTGAATGTCATGAGCATATTAAAAATACCGAAGTCCGTATCCTCTCACTCTCCTAAAAGCCCTATATACACATTGTCTCCTCTTCAGGATAGAAAAGTCCACATGATAGTCCCCTCAGGGAAGAGAGAACTTTCTGGGAACATTTCGCCAGGAAAGAACGAAGCCATGGAAGAGCAGTCTACAATACCGACCTGATGAAGTGAAGAAACAGATTGACAGAGCCAGAAGAATACCCAGAAGTCACCTACTACAGGACAAGCCCAACAAAGAAAGTAACGGAACGCCACTAGCCATCACCTTCAGCCTCAATTAAACCTCTCCAGCGCATCAAGGATCTACATCCTATCCTGAAGGACAACTCCCCACTCTCACAGATCTTGGAACACAGGCCAGTCCTCGCTTACAGACAGCCCCCAAACTTGAAGCAAATACTCACCAGCAACCACACAACAAAAACACTAACCCAGGAACCTATCCTTGCAACAAAGGGACATATCTATTCAAGGAACACCATCATAGGACCTAATCACATCAGCCACACCATCAGAGGCTCTTTCATCTGCACATCTACCAGTGTGATATATGACATCATGTGCCAGCAATGCACCTCTGCCATGTACATTGGCCAAACCGGACAGTCTCTATGCAAAAGAATAAATGGACCCAAATCAGACATCAAGAATTAAAACATTCAAAAACCAGTCGGAGAACACTTCAACCTCCCTGGTCACTCTGTTACAGACCTAAAAGTCGCAATTCTTAGCCCACAAAAACTTATGCCCAAATAAATTCTTTAGTCTTTAAGGTGCCACAATTACTCCCCGTTCTTTACGTTGTTTTGTGACCACTCTCTCTATGAACTTAATTACCAGTGGGGTACTGGTCGACAGCCATGTCATCAAGTGTTGGTTTTTGAAAAACGTTTTGTGCTGTTCTTAGTTTAAGAGAAGCTGGCACCTCATCCTTCTTTTTGGAAGCATTGATAATCTCCACCTGTACTGGGTCCAGTACTTTATCACTGGCATTTATTATCCTTGAATGACTTGGATCCAAAGGAGAGATATGGGATAAAGTTGCATGCAATACAGTAACTCCTCACTTAACGTTGTCCTGGTTAATGTTGTTTCGTTGTTACGTCACTGATCTATTAGAGAACATACTCGTTTAAAGTTGTGCAATGTTCGCTTATAATGTTTGGCTACCGCCTGCTAGTACAGTACTTTGTCCAGTACTTGCGGGATTCTCTGAAAGAGCAGCCCGTTGGAGCTAGCGGGTGGGGGCTTGGAGCCAGGGTGGGCCGGCAGCCCCCATCAGCTCCCCTTCACCTTCCCAGCATCTCCCACGGATCAGTGCCTTCCTCCTTCTGCCTGCAACAATCAGCTGTTTTGCAGCATTCAGGAGGCTCGGTGGGGGGCGGGGAGGGTGTATGGATGTGGCGCACTCGGGCGGAAAGGGTGGAGCAGGGATAGGAAGGGGTGGGGCCTTGGGGAAAGAGGTGGGGATGGGCTTGGGGCGGAGCCGGGGGTTAAGTACCCTTCCCCGCACTTTGGAAAGAACAGCAAGAGGAGCAGCCAGACGATTTACAGTCTTTCACCCTCTGACTCCACCACTTCAACCAAGCTTCAGAATCATCATTGCGGAGTACAGTATTAAATTGTTTAAAATTGTTTAAATCTTGTACTGTATATGTATATAATATCTTTGGTGAAAATTTTTTCCCTGGAACCTAACTGCCCCTCCCCCCCCATTTAAATCAATTTCCCCATAAGAATTAGATTCCCTTAACATCGTTTTGCTTAGTAGCATTTTTCAAGAACATAACTACAATGTTAAGCGAGGAGTTACTGTACCTCTAGAACATCAGTCATTATCCATGGCCTAAACTCAACCAGGGAAGAGCTATCACTTGCTTGTTCCCTCAAGATTCCTCTCTGCAATCAAGGCAGCAGACGGCTCAGCCCAAATCCAAACAATTTAATCTACAAAATAATCTGAAATTTCCTTTTTAGCTAGGATGGTCTGCACACCAGCCCAGGATTGTGTTTAATTTAATACAGACCTTCACCTAAAGCCATCAATTTATTTTTCCCTTTTTCAGTCAGAAAACCTCGCGACTACTTAAATACATTTTCATTTTCAGGAAGTGGCCTGAATAACAGGGTTTTATGTAAACCATTTTAATCTGTGGAGGAAATGTAATGCTTTTCTTGTGGTGTTTGGCAATCTTAGGTAGGGGCTACATTATTCTCCAAATCCTATTTTGTTGGACAGATTAAAAATGATCCCATTTTAAAGGCAGATAAGTGGGCAATTCAGCCGCCTCCTTTAAGACATTTAGGTTTGTTCTGCTGGATGTATGACTTGGGGGGCGGGGGGAGGATGGGGAATCTGTGAGAATTTGGGAAAACTGTACTGTTGATGAATTCCATGTGAGATTATGAACTCTCTGCAGTTTTACCAAGCTACTAACTCCATTTTGAAGATGCAGTTTTGTCTTTGTGGTTTTTACCTCCATGTTGAACTGAAATGTCAAGGGGCAGTGAAACAGAGCGGTCAATAGAGGGTTGTTTAAATCAGGATGGTCTTTTGTTTAAATAGGAACATCCTATAGTAGACTGGCTCCCACTGAGAACTGATTTGTGAGGGGAGGGGGTGCCTGGCAACAAATTTCCCCTAGGAAGGGTCTGGGGCTAGAAGGTTATGAAAGTGCAGGAGCTGGTCTATTTGGGGTCTTTGGTCATTTTCACCAGCTCAAGCAAAGGAAAGCTGCTGCAGGAATCTGAGGTGGGGGGAACCCTCTCACTCTGAATTTAAGCATCTCTTCTCCTCTTCCCCCCCCCACCTCCCCAAAGAACTCACCAGGGAAGATCAGCTAGAATGAGAAGTTGTGTGTTAAGGATGGTTTTTATTTTCTATATCATCTGTACTCTCTGGATTTCTTGTGCTTAAGGAAAGAGCAATGGCGTTAGAATCCTGTGCAAAGTGTGTGCATGATGCTCCATGTACTAGTGCCCCTTATGTAGGTAAACTGTGGACTCCGAACACCCTCATGTCTAAGATTTCTGTGGGAGGATGTGTTTAAGCTATGAGGGGAGTCTGAGGAATCACCACTGGCTCCAGGTACAGGAGAGTGGGCTGCTTGGTTGCAGCTCTCAGCAAAAGGTGGGGACTCCCTTCTACAACTAGGTGCATTGGAGAAGTTTCTCCTTGAGTTCTGGGATGAAGGTTTTATTCCCATCACTTCCTTGTTCCAAAGAAGAAAGCAGATGGCATCCTATTCTAGACTTCAGGCAACTCAACAGATTAGGTCATCACTTCAGGTTCAGGATGGTCAGCTGCTCTTCTGAAATTCCCTCCTTAGATTGGTTTGCCACTCTCTCTCTACTTTTGATGGCTATTGCCTCTGCTTGAAAGGTGAGAGAGATTTAAGAATTAATAGCAGGACCATCATATACAGTATTTCACAAAGTCTAGGTTACTTTCAGGTCTTGTCTTATACTACAACATTAAGTCAACGTAAGTTAGGCCAAGATACAGCCACTGCAGTAATTACTGTGGTTTTTCACGTCCCCACGACCCTCCTTCGGCCAGTGATGTGTGTCCTCGCCTGGAGCGCTTGCACTGACTTAAGTGGGGCAGTGTGGGAGCCTGCGTGGGGCTGACAACTAGAGTTTCCCATGTCCATAGAACGAAGCCATTCCAAAAATCATCTCAAGTTTTTGTTGTGTCCCTATATCAGAAACTTACAGAGCAGCTGCTTGGTGCTTCTAGTTGTAGCCATGAGATATGTTGCTCGGTTTGGCTGGGCAGTGCTACAGTTTTTAAGGACGACTCCTGACGCCCACCTCTTTAGAGAATTACCAGTTAGCCATGCATCTACAGTGGAATCCACATGACAAGCACTCAGAGAACAATCACAGTAACTGTGGCTCTTAGATATGTAAGATATTTGGTCCATGTGGATCCTGCAACCTAGCCTCCCTTTCCCTGCTACTGGAGAGTCTTTTACATAAGATTCTGTATTGACGGAGGACCTGAGCAGAGATTGGGCGTGCTCTCCCACTTACGGCCTATGTGATGGTGGGCCTAAGGTCATACAGGATGCATGCATGATCCCAACGAATACTACTGACCAAAACAATCTTTTCTCATGTGTATGCGGCACATTTGCATCTACAGTTGAATCAAAGTGGGGGAAAAAAAAACTGAGACCACATTTATTGTACAGTAACTGGGTTCTTCTTCCAGTAGTGTCCCTACAGGTGCTCCACTCCTAGGTTATTCCTAAAGGACTTCTGTGCCAAAAAATGAAGAATTCTGCACACATTTTTAAAATCTGCATATTTTATTTGTCAAAATAACACAATATAGTCATACCATTTTCAATTATTTTGGTAGTTTATTTCAAAATACCTGTCAGCAAGTATGTCTAACAGTACAGACAACAAAAAAGATTAAGGAAATGTTTTTTGACAAATAGGTGCCTTACTATTTATATAGCTCCACAGTGAGCGAGAGGGACAGAGTCTTGCATGCCTCCCCCCCATCCCAATCCAGGTGTGGGGCAAGCAAGTTCAGCGTAGCAGGATCCAAGTATGGAGGGGCTTAATGTAGGGCAATCCAGGTGTGGGGTGAGAGGGTTCTCTATGGGACAATGTGGGTGTGGGTGGCTGGGTGGGGGGAGAGGATCTGGGTGCACAAAGGCTTGTTGGGAGGTTCTGGGTACAGGCGGAATGGGACTCGCGGGGGGGGGGTGGGGTGGAGTGAGAAACAGTTATCCAGGTGAAGGTAGTTGGTGCTCAACATGAGCGACTGGATGGGGGGGATGGGGCTCTGCAGGGAATCTGGGTGCATGGGGTTTTAGCAGGGGTCCGGGTGCTGGAGGAATGGGGGTTAGTAGGATGGCAGTCCAGGTGCATGTGGGTGTGGCTCGGTTGGGTGGGGGTTTGATTGTGGGGTGCTCAACAGGGGGTAGTCTGCGTGTGGGGGCCTGGATGCAGGGGAGGGCTTGAAGGGGGAATCTGGGCAGGGGAAATCTGGGGGGTTCAGTGGGGGAGTTTGGGCACAGGTGGAGGGTTTGGATTCAGGGGAAGGCTTGGCAGGGGTGGAGGGGCATAGCTTCCCGCACAGTGACCCCTTCCCCCGTGGCTGGGGAGCGATGGGGCAGGAAGTAGAGGGATGGAGCTTTCTGCAGCTGGGAAATTCCCAGGAGTGGTTTTGATCTGGACGCTCTGTGAGAAGGAATTCCCACCCCCCACCCATGCCCAGCTGGGACTAACAGCTTTCCAGGCACACAGTAGGAGGCACTGGCTGGGGCATCCCGAATCCTGCCCCTCCCCGTCTCCAGGTACACCACAATAGTGAATGAGAGGGACAGAGAGAGCCTAGCCCTGCTCCCTGAGGTGGTCATTTATGTCTTGCCACGGCTGCTCCCAACGCCTGAACCAGACATGCCCCTTCTACCGGACCACTGCCTGAGATGGGTGCTTCAATCAATCTGTCTGCCAGGAAAGAATAAAATCTGCAGGGGATGTTAATTCTGGGCTTGGGCAGAGGCGCAGAATTCCCCCGGGAGTATCTAGGTGTATTCGCGTCCCTGCGCCTCAGATCAGAGATTGTAAGTAGCAGTGTCTGTTTGGCCCGTGTGTATGCCCTCCCCACCTCATGCTTTACCTCACTGCTATATAGTGCTATGTGAGCAAACTGCCTTCAGTTCCTTCTCAACTGCCCTTGGCCTGAGATGGGGCCTTAGAGTCTGTTGACAGTTTTTCTTTCTTGTTTCTTTCAGTGTTAGATGTAGTAATAAAGCTTATGTTAGTTAGTCCCCTTCTTTTCTTTTCATTTCTGCTCCCCTCCCCCCAGAAATAATTTTTTTTTTCTTATTTCGCTCATAGGATAGTTATTGCCCTATGCAAGGCTTTTGAAGAGAGAAGGAAATAAAACTAACAGGAATAAAAATGGGTGGAGGAAGAAAATAGCAGGAGGGGACCTGGAGAAAGGGTACTTAACTGCACATTTAGATTCTCTCCCAAAATAATTTGAACTGGAACAGTCTAGAAAGCTATATGATTACAGTTATCTCCATCTGTGGTAAACTATTTTCTGTTACTTTGGGTCAAATAGCAGGTGGCTCCTAGAGAATCACTATCCTCCTTCCCTGTTCCTGTGCTGGTTCCTCATGTAGTCAGCTACCAGAAGAGGAGGCAGAGGAAAAACTCTTTGGGACATGGGTTTGTTTAAGTGCTTAGTATCTTGACGTTCTGGACCCTGATTTGGTCCTCTGTGCACAATAATGATACAACTGTATAATACAGAGGGGAGAGCAAACCACAAGTAAAAGAGCCCCCCAAAAAAGTGATTAAATATAAAACAAGGTGCTTAATGATAGAAAAGGTGTTTAAAGAAGAGAAGAGGCAGCAGCTGTGCTGAGCCCTGGAATGAAGGGACATGAGGAGAACTAGGAGCACCTGGCCATCCTTAAATCCCAAGAAGAGCTGCAACAGGAATCACTGAATTTTTATCCTTTCTTGTGCACAAGAAAGTCCACATATTCTTTATAGTGAGGTCTGCAACTCAGGAGGCAGTATCCGTGTTGTCAGTCACTCCAGGGAGGGAATGGTCTTAGGTCAGATGATATCACCCATTTTTTTTTTCCCCGAGTATTCAGCTTCAGGCAGACTTACCCAAAAACTCTTCCTGTGCAGAGCAGAAACTGAAACAAAAACAAAAGGATGTTTTGTTTTTTACTTCAGCTGTTTGGCTTATTGGCATCTTAGTATTTTGCTGGGCTCTGTTGTTTAGTCTTGTGTGGGCTCTGCCTCTTAGAAATCCTTTTTTTTTTTTTTTTTGAGGTAACTGTCTGCAGTCGTTTCCAACATATATTTGGAAAGGCCTCTTGAGGAATTGTATTGCACAGGTTGATGTCCTTCTGGTTCTCTCATAGTAATTTTTCTTGTGGCTGTTTCTTCAGTATCTAGGTTAGTGGTGGGCAACTTGCGGGTTGCATGTGTCCTGTCAGGGTAATCTGCTGGCGGGCTGCGAGACAGTTTGTTTACATTGGCGGTCCACTTCTCGCAGCTCCCATTGGCCGGAGATGCCGAACCATGGCCACTGGGAGCTGCGGGAGGCTGTGCCTGCGGACGATCAACATAAACACACTGTCTCGCGGCCCGCCCACCAGATGATTACCCTGATCTAGGTTGCCCACCACTGGTCTAGGTTGTCAGAACTCAATACTATCTACATAAGCACAATATTGTACTCACCATAAGGATAAAACATTGAGGACTTATTCTGCCTTTATTTCCCAAGGTGGAATAGTCTATTTCATATCTCAAAGGAATATCCAAAGCAGCAGCTGGAAATGTTGTGGACAGTACCCATTTTCAATCATATAGAAGGTTTTCCATTTTCTGATTCTCATTGCACCTTGCTTTATATTTAGTCACTTTTTTTGGCTCTTTTACTTGTGGTTTGCTCTACCCTCTGTGAACCCCTTCCACTTTTGCTGTATTATTTTTGAGGTCGGTTGATCAGACCTGAAAATGGTATTCAAGGAGGGGACATAAGATTTATATAAATATTGGACATACCATAAACCCAGCAAATCTGGAGTTATGACAAGGTACTCTGAAAACTATTGGCTTAAACTTCCTCAGAACCTGGAGAATTGGGATGATTTAAGTAGAGTAATAAGTGGAATAGAATAGAATTACTCATGGGGAAATTCTGCACCATTGTGCAAGTGCAGAATTAATATTCCCCACAGATTCCTCCCCCACGCTCCCAGAATTATTGATTCTGACTGGGAGGCTAAGGGAAACCGCAAGAGGGGTCACACTTCAGTTACACCTTTCACCCACCAGGGGCTGATGTGGCACGAGAAGAGCAGGCAGCTAGCTCGCGGGCAGCAGCAGCCAGCCATGAAGAGGGAGGGGGCAGAGGCTGCTTTCCTCACAGCGCCCTGCCTGGGGGGCAGGTGAGGAGGCACAGGATATGGTGTGGGGGGAGAGACAAAGCGGGGCACACTGCTGTGGGGGTGGATCACAAAGATGGATTCAGAAGGGCTAGTGGGGAGGACAGACTGGGTTGGGGGCGCAGAAGCTAGTGGTATGACAACATTGAGCCAAGGGCTGAATGGGAGTGGGGATGGAGGGCCACACGGGGACAGGGGCAGATATTCAGTCAGTCAGGCATGGGAGAAGCTAGGGTCTGCATTGGGGAGGTTCCCCAACTCCCTAACCATCCTCCTTCCTCCTAAAAAAACCCCAAAACTGTTCTATACTCCCCCTCCCCACAACAACCTGCCAGGTTGACTCCCAGGCTCCTTTCTAGCAATTACTTTCCTCTTCTTCAGCCTCTCTGTTATCCCTGACTCCCCCAAGCCTTTGCACTGCTTCTGAAGGGTGCGGGAAATACATTTCTGTATTGTAGTTTAAATGAATTATTACTCCAAGTTCTGTATGAGTATTCCTAATAAGGAATGTATTTGTCAAAAAAAAATTCCTCACTGTCTTTTGTTGCTGACACGTATTTTGAAATAAATTACCACAGTAATTGAAACTGGCGTGATTATATTGTATTTATTTTGACAAAAATATTCAGAATCTTGCTGAATTTTAAAAATACTGTGTGTAGAATTTTTAATTGTTTGGTGCAGAATTCCCCCAGGAGTAAATATAATTTTTTACACTTGATGTTATCCCAGTGGCTGTCCATCTATGTAGTTACAAATCCTTTTGGGTCTGATCCCTTGAGATTCCCACCCAAGAAAATCCATGTAGGTATGACCTCCTTTTTTCAAAATGCAGGAGTGGGTGAACTTTTTGTCCCGAGGGCCACATGTGGGCGGGGAAATTTGTATGCAGGGCCATGACTGTAGGGCTGGTGCAGGGGGTTGGGGTGTGGGAGGGAGTGCGGTGTATATGAGGGTGTGGGGGGTGCAGTGTGCAGGAATGGGCCAAGGGCAAGGGGTTTGGGTGTAGGATGTGGCAGGGGGTTGGGGTGCAGGAGGGTGCAAGACAGGGAGTTAGGGGGCTCAGAGCAGGGGGTTGGGGTGTAAGCTCCAGCCTGGTGCCGCCTACCTTGAGCAGCTCTTGGGTGGCAGCGGTGCGCAGCGGGGCTAAGGCTGGCTCCCTGCCCGCCTTGGTCCCACATCGCTCTCGGAAGTGGGCAGCATGTCTGGTAGTGGCTCCTGGGGGTGGGATGGGGCAGGCGGCTCCGCAGCACGCTACCCTTGCCTGTGAGTACCACTTCCAAAGCTCCCATTTGGCTGCCATTCCCCATTTCTGGCCAATGGGAGCTGCGGGGGGCGGTGCCTGCAGGCGAGTGCAGCGCGCAGTGCACCTCCGCCACCCCTCCCAGGGGCCGCAGGGATGTGCCGGCCGCTGCACCATGGGGCTGGCCATCTCACGGGCCAGATCTGGCCCAGGGGCTGTAGTTTGCCCTCCCCTGTTCGAAGGGGAAAAGTATTGACTCCTTTCCAGGGATGTCTTCAAAGGTGTTTGGTGGGAAGAAGATACGGTTTTTGAACCAAATCTGCACCAGAATATCCATATTTGTGTGGGTGAGGACTTGGGATACTGGGTTTAAAAAAAAAAAAAAACTTGTGTAGACTTAATTCTCTGGAAGGAAAAAAGAGATTATCTTGGTGTTTCCTATTCTCCCTTGAGAACGGAAAGCAAGGAAAACACTTGTGCTTTTTATTTCTCTGTTGCCTCCAATCTGAACTTCCAAGAAGAGCTTTAGAAGTTAAAATGAAATGTCACATGATATCCCTGTGAATATAGGTAAAAATCCTAAATATTGCTGGCTGAGGGATTGGAGACAGACATAGTGAAAATCTGACTTGCTGAAGGTCATACAGACATGTGTGTGAGAGCCAGATATAGACCCAGGTGACCCGACACCCACCCTTGTACTCTAACCACTAAATATGTTTTCTCTAAGTGTGGTTTGATAAAATTTGATCGAATCACTGTAGAGTCCCAGATGCTAAACTGTTTAAGCATGTATGATTTATAGCCTTGAATAGTTCAGGGAAGCCAGGCTCATCCCTGGTTAGGGGGATCCTGCTGTGTCAGTGTTCTCCAGAAATTCAGATTTTCCCTTAGGCAGTATTTGGTCATCTTAGCAAAGTTGTCTTCCTCATCTGTTTACTTGCCCAAAAGATTTTATGGGTTACCCAATTCTTGTTTGGAGTTTATCCATATCTCAAGCTGTGATGTGAATAGTACAAAAACAAAATTGTATTTTACCTGCTTTGTATCAGAAAATGTTAATTGTATGAATGAGCTTCCAGCCAGGTCTGGGCAAAAAATAAGAATTCCATTTTACAAAAAAAATTGAGCTTTCATTATTTTTGTTTTTGTTCTGCACTGAAACAAAAATTAGACTTTGTTATCTGAAGAAAAAAGTTCATAAGAGAAACACCACCACTCCTTAGAATAGCCAGATAGCCTGGTGGCTGGGTCACTCATTTGGAATGTGGAAGACTACTTTCAGGTCCCATTTCAAGTTTAGAAATCGACTAGGAGTTGAAAAGCCAGGACTTTAAGGCGCCACCGGACTCGTCGATGTATTGCTAAACTAAGGCATGTCTACACTAGTGACCTTACAGCAGCACAGCTGTACTGATGCAGCTGTGCTGCTGTAAGATCACCCATGTAACCGCTCTATGCCAACGGGGCGGGGGGGGGGAGATAGCTCAGTGGTTTGAGCATTGGCCTGCTAAACCCAGGGTTGTGAGTTCAATCCTTGAGGAGGCCATTTAGGGATCTGCGGCAAAAAATTGGTCCTGCTAGTGAAGGCAGGGGGCTGGACTCGATGACCTTTCGAGGTCCCTTCCAGTTCTAGGAGATTGGTATATCTCCAATTATTACCTTTATTACCTTTTAGCTCTCCCCTCAACATGATACCACCACCTCAAAAAGTGGTGGTAGCTATGTCAGCGGGAGGAGCTCCCCAACTGACACAGTGCTGTGCACACTACCATTTATGCCAGTGAAACTTATGTCACTCAGGGGGATGTTCTTTTGAGTGACACAAGTTTTACTGACATAAGTGACAGTGTAGACATGATCTTAGTGTTAAAACAATTTTTAAATGCTTTTTTTGTATTTTAAAAAAAACATTTTTAATTGAATTCCAATTTCATACAAATTCAGCTTGACACAAATTATGACAAAAAATGATCTAGTAAATAAGAAATGGTAAATTAAGAACTTGAGTAATTATATGTTTAATATAATTATTTAAATATGTATAGATTATGTATCCTCCTGGTTAGCAAAAAGTATCAAATTACAGCAGTCAACTAGACTCAAATGTTCTTTCGGAAAATAACTAAAGAACAAATGCAAAACAAGATTAAAATTGATGATTTTAATCAGTTTCTTACTTGCTGATTTAAATCATAATTACATTCAGTGATTTATATCACTTCAATTTAAATCAATCCCCTCTGATGTACTGTATCAATTTGTTTTTCCTTAGGGAAATGAAGTGTGTGTCACTTTCACAAGTAAAGAAAAAAATATTTTGTTTTTTCTGTATTATGGTTATTAGTATTGCTGGATATTTGTGTTTGAATCTGACATTTTTTCAATATGTGCTCTCCCTCTTCTTGCTTTAAAACCAAGGATGACATAATTCTGAAATAACTCTGGTTGTTGCAGAAAACTGCAGAGTTTTTAGTTTTGCACAATAAGATTAGGTTTGGTAAAAGGTTTATATTTCTATTAGAAAGAAGATGCATTTATAAAATGTGCTTTGTTGAGTACAATACAGCATTTTGAAAGTATCTGTACTTCTCTTTTACAGGCTGTTCGCTGCTATGAATCTCTGATATTGAAAGCTGAAGGAAAGGTCGAGTCTGATTTCTTTTGTCAGTTAGGTCACTTCAACCTCTTATTGGAAGATTATCCAAAAGGTAAGGCTTTTTATCACACTTGTATAGCAGTTTTAATAACTAGTGTCTTTAATGACCCATATTTGATTATGACACCACAATATAACCATAAATATTGGGTAGATCAACTTCAGCACTTTCTGTTGGCTTGCACCATGCTTCAGAGTCGGTAACAAAATAAGTATTGTACTGAGGAATACTTTTGTTCTTCCCTTCCCTCAGAGAAACCTTGTGGGCAAGTGTTTTAGTAGAACATGTTTACTGGTTCACGAACAGATGTGAATAATATACAAACATAGAACCTAATTGTTCCCCACGTTTCTTCTGTTGCTGAAAATGTTCAAAAATAAAGTAAACCGACTACAACATAACCATAAGTGTATATCAAATGTAGACAACTAGAATAAGAATAGGCATTATAAATGAAAAGGAGACCTAAATGTGTACCAGGAATATTGTCCAGATCCCTGATGTGTGCTTGGCACAAGCCCCTGGAAAAGGGGTCAGGTATAAAGCAGCATTTGCGCTCTCCCAAGTCTGTTAACAGCCAGAAACTGGTGTTTGGCCCTGATGTAAGTTACAACAATCTAAAGATTGTTCTAATTTATGTCATTTTCAAGACATCTGCCTTATGCTAATGGAATCATGGTCAGGAGTCACCATTCTTTACCACCACAAACTCGTCAGCTGTGGGCCACCTAATGTGGTCTGCATCACTGAAACATGGTTGGCTGACGAGACAAGCCCAGCGCTAGCTCACCTTGCGGCATTAGGCTACTCTGGACACTTAGACGTGGAGAATAGTAGTATAGTGATTTTATTCTCCTCCAGATTCAGATGCAGAAGAGACTAGTTTAACATCAAAGAGGGTATCCTCTTAATCTGAGAGTGCTAATAATTGATTATGGGCATCCTGCTAATCTACAGAGGTACGGACACCAACGGCTTCCCAATCTTCCCTCCCCCTACCCCCAGACGCTGGCTAACATGGTTTTGACCTGACCTGACCTGACTGGCAAAAATGAAATGGGTAAGCCTGCTCTTCACTTAAGAGCCTCCAGAGTCTTAGGCTACGTCTACACTTATGGGCAGGTAGAATATAGACATTGTATGCCTAGTTAGCATTTATGTAAATAGCAGTGTAGATAGTGAGCATTGCTTAGGCAAGTAGAATGCAAACACACGAGAACCTTTGGGTATATACCCTACATGGCTCTCTACATGCCCACACAGTGCCTCCTACATGTACACTCTTTTTACTAGTGTAGTGTACTGCTGCTGGAGCCTTTCCCTGCCTCAGTGAAAGTGTCTGGAAGTGGTAAAAGCTTTTCCACGTTGCAGGGAAAGACTCTAGAGTGGGGAAGTGTGTGTGTGGGAGGGTGGAAAGGGGGGGCGTGTAGGCTGGCAGGGAGCTGTTAGCGCCTTTCCCTGCTACATTGCCTCTGTCAGAACCGTTCTTTGCCATGTGTAGCTAAATGCCACAGGATGGACACAGCCTGCTTTTCACTGCAGTGTGTAGCTACTGTAGACATTGCTGGAAGTATAGACAAGACCTTAGAGGTGTCCATTTTTTTCTGTTTTTGAGGGAGTCTCCCTCGCCTGTGGAAATCTCCATTGTTTTATTACATAGACAATAAGAATTGCAATAGGAATAGTGAGAATAAACAAGGAATTAGAAAAGAAATTTGATGTGATTGGTATTATGCAACGCATCAGGTTTCAATCACATGACATGTTAAAATCACTGGATGTGCTGTGTTTAGGAAAGATACAATGGGAGGTATGGTACATAGAGTGGCACTCTCCATTAAAGATACCACTACCTGCTCTAGAATTATTGACAATTCTGAAGGAGAGAACTGGGAAGCTTATGGATCAAAGGATTAACTGATAAATCACAAGTGGTAGTGGGGGGAGGGAAGTCTGCTATAGACCACCAAATCAGAAAAGGGGGCAGGATGAGCAGCTCCTTAAACTTCTGTCTATAGTGTGTAGATGGAAATATTACATTATTGGGAATTTCAGTCTGGGGGACATATGCCAGAGATCTCTTGCTGCCACTTGTAAAATATCTTTGGAGATTCTAAAAAATGTATAACTTTCAAACACAAATTACTGAAACCAGCTTGCGGTAATTTGTACATTAGACTTAATTTAGACAAAGATGAATTGATCACTGAACTAAAAATGTATGGTTGCTCAGGTGTGAGTGATAAGAACATAAGAATGGGTATATTGGGGCAGACCAGTGGTCCATCTAGCCCAGTATACTGTCGTCAGACAGTTGCCAGTGCTAGATTCTTCAGAAGGAATGAACAGAACTGGGCTGTTTGGAGTGATCCATCACCTGTTGTCCAGTTGCATCTTCTGGCAGTCAGAGGTTTAGGGACACCAGGACGATGGGGTTGCATCCCTAACCATCTTGGCTAATAGCCGTTGATGGACCTATTCTCCGTGAATTTATCTAAGTATTTTTTTGAACCTCGTTATATTTTGGCCTTCACAACATTCCCTGGCAATGAGCTGCACATGTTGACTATGTGTTCTGTGAAGAAGTACTTCCTTATGTTTGTTTTAAACCTGCTGCTTATGAATTTAATTGGATGACCCCTAGTTCTTGTATTATGTGAATAACACTTCCCTATTCACTTTGTCCATACTATTCATGACTTTATAGACTTCTGTCATATCCCCCACCTCAGTCATTTATTTTCCAGGCTGAACAGTCGCAGTTGTCTGGATCTCTCCTCATATGGAAGTTGTTCCATATCCCTAATCATTTTTGTTGCCCTTCTCTGTATCTCTTCCCATTCTAATGTGGCTTTTTGGGGATGAGGTGACCTGAACTGCATGCAGTATTCAAGGTGTGGGTATACCATGGATTTATAGAAAATATTGTTAGCTTTTTTGACTGCTGCTGCACACTGAGCAGATGATTTCAGGGAACTATCCATGATGATTTCAGGGAACTATCCATGATGACCACTTTTTTGAGTGGTAACAGCTAATTGAAACCCCATCACTTTGTATGTATAGCTGGGATTATTTTTTCCATTGTGCATTATCAACAACACTGAATTTCATCTGTCATTTTGTTGCCCAGTCACAGTGTCTTGTGAGATCCCTTAGTTAATTCTAAAGCTGAAGGCAAAGAGTTACAATCTTGAGTAATTTTGCATCGTGTGAATTTTACCACCTCACTATTCACCCCTTTTTCCAGATAATTTATGAAAATTTATGATGTCTATTTTCATTTGCTATGTGCAGATAGAACATCAAGTAGTAGGTATACTTGATGCTTTAAAAAGGCCAGTTTCCAAAGATGAAAGCCATCACGTGCTAAAATTGAGTGAGAGGAAGTACTTAAACATAAAAATGGGAATTATATTTAAGAATTCTTTTAGATGCTTCAAAACACACAATTCTGCCGTCAAGAAAGAAGGCTTATTTGATTTAAAAAAAATAATCCTGTTTTGGAGGGGAGGTGAAAGTAATAAAAATAAGTACTATATAATGAAACATTAGGGAAGATGAAAGCAAGGAGTACCAGTCAGCACAGCCGTTAGGAGTTTTAGACAGTTAAGAGAAGCTAAAGGTGTAAGTGGAAAAAAATCTATGGCCAGTGGGGTCAAGGACAAAGAGTTCTTTAAATATATTGGGAACAAACAAAATTCTAGCAGTACTGTAGGTCTGATGCTAGACAAGGATGATAAATCATCAATCAAAAGGCAGAAGTATTTAAATATTTCTATTCAGTATTTGAAAGAAAACAGGATTCAGTATTTGAAAGAAAACAGTATTCTTATCTTAGTGATCATGAAATACATTCTATTCAGTTAGTAACTAAGGAGTATGTTAAACAGCAACAGTTTAACATTTTTAAATCTGCAGGACTAGATAATTTGCACCACGAATATCAAAAGAATTGATGGAAAAAGCTCTGTGATCTATTAATGTTGATTTTTATCAAATCTTAGAACCCTGGAAGTTCCTGAGGACTAGGAGAAAGATAATATTGTGCCACTATTTGAAAAGGGTAAATGGCAAGACCCAGGAAGCTATAGGCTGATTAGTCTGACATTAATCACAGGCAAAATCATGGAAAGAATGGTATGAGACAAAATCAGTAAACAGTTATGAGGTGGTAGCATAATTAATACTAATCAACATGGCTTAATGGAAAATACATCTTTTCAAAATCAGTCTTTTGATGTCATCAAATAATACTATTTTTGACAAGTTTGGTTAATAAACTGTTGACATAATATACTTAGATTTTTGTAAGGCATTTGACTTAGTCCTATATGTCATTTTAATTTTGGGAGGAAAAAGTACTATATAAAATCAATATAGCTCATATTAAATGGATTAAAAACTAATTTACAGGATGCAAAAAGTAATTGTAAATTGGTGTGTTTCTGTTGGGATCTGGCAGGTCTCTGTTCTTGGCCCAGTGCTATTTAATATCTTTATCAATGATCTGGAAGAAAATATAAGTGCTGGTAAAGTTTGCAGATCCCACAACAATTGGAGTGATAAAGATGGGGTGAGGTCAGTCTACAGGCCAATGTGGATCACTTGGTGGTAAGGTTGACTTACTAGAACATAAAGAACAGGAGTACTTGTGGCACCTTAAAGACTAACAAATTTATTGTAGCATGAGCTTTCGTGAGCTACAGCTCACTTCTTCGGATGCATAGAATGGAACACACAGACAGGAGATATTTATACATACAGAGAACATGAAAAGGTGGAAGTATGCATAACAACAGGAGAAGTCTCCCAATCTGAAGCAAATACTCACCAGCAACCGCACACCATACAACATAAACACTAACCCAGGAACCTATCCTTGCAACAAAGCCCGATGCCAGCTCTGTCCACATATCCATTCAAGTGACACCATCATAGGACCTAATCACATCAGACACGCCATCAGGGGCTCGTACACCTGCACATCTACCAACGTGATATATGCCATCATGTGCCAGCAATGCCCCTCTGCCATGTACATTGGCCAAACCGGACAGTCTCTACGCAAAAGAATAAATGGACACAAATCTGACATCAGGAATCATAACATTCAAAAACCAGTGGGAGAACACTTCAACCTCTCTAACCACTCAGTGATAGACTTGAAGGTGGCAATTTTGCAACAAAAAAACTTCAAAAACAGACTCCAAAGAGAAACTGCTGAACTCGAATTAATATGCAAATTAGATACAATTAACTCTGGCCTAAACAAAGACTGGGAATGGTTGGGTCATTACACTAATTGAATCTATTTCCCTATGTTAAGTTCTCCTCACACCTTCTATTGGCCATCTTAATTATCACTTCAAAACGTTTTTTTTTCCTCCTGCTGATAAGAGCTCATCTCAATTGATTAGACTTTTCCTGTTGTTATGCATACTTCCACCTTTTCATGTTCTCTGTATGTATAAATATCTCCTGTCTGTGTGTTCCATTCTATGCATCCGAAGAAGTGAGCTGTAGCTCACGAAAGCTCATGCTACAATAAATTTGTTAGTCTTTAAGGTGCCACAAGTACTCCTGTTCTTTTTGCGGATACAGACTAACATGGCTGCTACTCTGAAACCTGTTATTAGAACATGTGTTTTAATACAGCCAATGCAAGTTCTAAATCTAGGAACAAAGAACATAGGTTACATTTATAAAAAGGTGCACTGTATCCTGAGAAGCAGCAACTCTGTAAAGGGCTTAAGGGGTCAGGGTAGATAAGCAATTGAACATGACACACACAGCATTGTGGTGTGAAAGAGAGCAAAGTACTACTGAAATAGGAGTAGGGAGGTTGTATTACCTTTTGTATTGGACATAAGTGAATTGGAAGCTGAAGGTAAACAAATTCACACTAGAAATAAAATACAAACTTTTAAGTGAAGGTGATAATCCTAATAGTTAATTACCTAGGGAAGTAGTAGATTCCTCATTTGAAGTCTTTGAAATCAAGACTGAACCTCTTCCTAAAAGATAGGGTATAGGTCAGATAGGTATGCGCTTGTTGCAGAAATTATTGGATGAGGTTCTTTGGCTTGTGTTATGAAGAAGGTTAGATTAGATTATAATGAAGTCCTAGCTTTTATCTGTCTGCTGTTTGTACTTTTCCTAAGGTGCACTACAGTAGAATTGACGTGATGTCTAAAAGATTCTGATTATCGGCAGTGCAGTTCACCAGTCTTGTTAATGTTCTTCTGATGTTGTTTTGGAATCAGGAATACAGAACTGCATTGGTTTGCATTTGGAAGGTTGGATTCTGTATAAATGGATGGGTTTAGGCTTTCCTTCTTCCAGGAAAACTTGTCACTGATAAATAGGTGAGTGTGTACTTGAAGCTGTTGTCCAAAGCTTAACCACAGAGCTCTGTAAACAGGGCACGCGATATTTGTGTATAAAAATTGATACAATTCAGTGATAAAGAAAATTTCAAGATATTTACAAAAGTGTGGATTGCTCACCTGGTCACACCTAAATTTCTAGTCATTTTAACAGATTATACTAAGTGAGGTTCACTGCACTCAGGTATTTTAAACCTGGTACACCGAACATTGACGCAGCCTTGATGAAATCTCATTGCTGTATGTCTTGCTTATCAAAGTTGTGTTGATGTCCTTGTGGATTTTATAACATGCTATTTTATTCAGTGCAATGAACAGAAAAATCATTCTATTTGGTCACTAGATAAAATGTCTGAAATTATCTGATAATGCAGATACTCAGAGTAAAGAGCATAAATCATGCATGTGACTGAAGTACAATAAATATTACAGTGAATAAATTGTTAATAAAATTGTTCCTACACAGTTTATGGGCCAAACAGTGCTTATATCTTGTTTGCAAATACTGATTGCATGATGGTGAACAGCGCACAAACATTTCTAGCAACATTGTGCACTTGTTTTAAAACTTCTATTAAAACTGTAAATGAAATTGTGCCTCCTTTGAAGTGGTATATTTTAAGACAATATTAGGGTTATGGCTGAAAAATTGAGCTAATTGTAAAAATATTGGCTTTTGAAGAGTTCATGGTTTGTTTACTAAGAATTTTTGAAAAAGTAAACAGTCTTTGACTACATATTCTTTGTAACAAATGGGTATTTTAATTGTATACATTTAATAGTACAGTTTTTTGCAGTAATAGACAATAGCTCCGTCTCAAGAGAATTTTTAGTTTGGTCACTGTTTTGATAGACCGTTACAGCCTCAAGAAGGTATTGTAATTGGAGACTACTCTATTGCTCTGTGTGGACAGCTCTGAACTAAAAAACCATTTTAAATCTTAATTAAAAAAATTGCACGTGTGAGTAAAATCAGTACTTCTGCTGCTACTGTAGATATCCCCATCTTTTTTTCCCCCTCTGTTCAGGAGTGATATTTTGGGGTCCATGGAGTCTGCTGGAGGTTCTTAACTCCGGTTAATTGTCAATGGAAAACTTAATTGTGGCTATCACCCATTATGGGGCGCTTACCAAACTGCCATATTGTGTGTGTTACTTTGAGATAGTGCATCTGGAACTTTTAATAGGGCTGCAGTTATAATGTGGTGGTTTTTCTGGCATAGGGAAAACTCACTGCAAGGGTAATTATTTTAATTATAAAATTTTGGTGTTCTGGAGCTTTGTGATTGTAGTCTTGTGGCATTTTAATATATATTTAAGTAGCAAGAAGGATTAAAATCTTTGGCATGAGTAACCCAGTTGTGTGTTGGTGGATTTTTATCATTCAGCCCAGACTGTTTAAGATGCCTCTGAGCAATAATGAAAAAGAATCCATTCTAGAGAATTAAATAACCAGGCTTTAATGGATCATTAGCTCTCTGCCTACACCCCTCTCCTTTGTGCCCCCTCACCCCCCCCAAAAAAAACCCTCCCTGATTAAATCACTTCAAGGGAGAATGGTATGTTGGGGACACTAGGAAATGTATCTGTGTGCACTGATATTCTGAGAATGTTCACTTTACACCGCAAACCCTAGATCTCTAGATGTCCTGTATCAGCTTTGAGTGGGGCCCTTAAGAAGATGGAGAAATCTTGGGAAATAATTTTAGGATAAAAATTTGATATAATGTACGCAATATCTACCTTGAAGAAATATGTAATTAATTACATGATTAATCAGTTGCTTGAGACAATGTTCCGTTTCATATTACAATATGCTTTTTAATATTACTAAAGGCATTTTTGAGAGGTAGATATATAGCAGTTGTCCCCAACCTTTTCGTCTGGCGGGTGCCAGATGAAGGACTGTGGCGGCGGCGGAGCATCTGCTGAAATGCCGCCTTGGCGGTGACGCCTCTCAACGGTCCTTCCAGACGAAAAGATTGGGGACACTGCTAAGACGCGGGCGCATTTAGATGCCCCTGCGGGCGCCATGGCGCCCACAGGCACTGCGTTGGGGACTCCTGATATATAGTATATCCTTTGAAGGATTTCTGAGCTAAATGTGATCCAGCTGTGCTCCTCAGGGGATGTCTTCTGCATCTCAGAAGTGTGTTATAGAATGGATGTATCAACTTTAGGCTCTCTTCTTGTGTATTATCTAAAGAGTGCTTATAATACTGATAACTTTCGTTGCTGTTGTGGTACTTAGTTTAGTTAACTCTTGTGTTTACTGTTAACCTTGCATTTTCTAATGATGGCCATAGTTAGTTGTTACAGCCATGGTTGTGTGAAAACTAAGCTTATGACTATTCACTCTCGGGTGTCCCATTTCTCTGGGGACTAATTAGATGTTGTCTTGTCTTGATTCCTTCTTTGAGTGATTGCTCATGTGTATTCCACAATAGGTGTGCGTGGTCGCCACATGCACCGGTGCCGGAAGTTTTTCCCCTAGCAGTAAGGGGGAGCGCCTGGCGTGGTGCTTGCCTTGCGCAGTATAAGGGGAGCTGCGCGCTCCCCCCCCAGTTCCCTTTTGCCACCAGTGAAGGTGCGTCAGAACTGCTCTGCTCCAGCTTTGCTGTAGCTTGTCCCCAGAACTCTTCGTTCGTTTAGTACCTGTACTTAGTGCAGTTAGTTTAGTTAGTCAGTCAGTGAGCCCGGGCCGGGGCATGCCCCGGGATTTAAGTTGTGCGGTTCTTGTCGGCGTTCTATGCCAAGAAGTGACCAGCACACAGACTGTTTGTGCTGCTTGGGAGAAACCCATATCAGCGAGGGGTGCAAGATTTGCAAATCGTTTAAGCCTCGGGGCAAAAGAGAAAGGAACATTAGACTTCGAGCCATTCTGATGGAGTTGGCGCTGATCCCAACACGCTGCTCCGTGCCAGCGTGATCCGCTGGTGCCATTGACCAGTTGGCACCGCTCTCCGTCCACGGGGCACGCCAAGAGGGCCAGGAAGACTCTTTCTCTCTTTACAGCGACACCGAGGGAAGTCTAGGCCCATGTCGGGCAGTCCTTGATCCCCACCGGGCCCCAGGCCTCTGACTCATGTAGAGCGGAGTAGCCCAGCCCCTTCTGAACAGGCCTCTCCAGAAGTCCGGATGCGGTCCATGCCCAAAGCCCTCCAGGCGGCCTGGGACGTCTTGTCCATGCCGGTGCCCCATGCTCCAGAGGCAAGCCTCTGCTGGGATCTCCAGAGTCGCCCCTGGCTTGGTCTCGGTCGAGGGAACATTCCTGGTGCCGATCACTGCCCAGAGTCCACATGGACCACCCTTGACGCCGACCAGACTCTCAGGCTGGGTTCCGTCCGTCCGTGACTTGTGGAACTGGTCCTCCTCAGAGACCGGATATCCACGGACCGTGGCGGACATCATCGTCGGTCCTCCTCCTGGAGAGGGTACCACAGTTGGTCACGGCACGGTCGTTGATGCCGTTCCCGCTCGGGCTCCTGCTCCAAGTCTCTGCCAAGGCACCGCATCCCCAGGCATCAATTGCAGGCATCTCGCCGTCGAGGCCGTTCGCGGAGCAGCTATTACCGTCGGTATCGGTCCTCCAAGTAGAGATTGTGGTCCTGTGACCGTTGCAGATCCCGGCACCGCCACTCCACCCGGTTGAGAGACAGCGCATCCTACACCAGCCTGGTCTCTATTCGTAGCCGTTCTTCAGGCCAGACTGGCCAACCTGGGCAGCAGGCCCCGCCGGTGCCACAGCCGGTGCAGTGGCACCAAGCATCGTGGCTGGCCCAGTGGTACCAGTGGGCACCGTATCCTCCAGCGCAGCCCCCACTGAGAGCTCGCTCGGTGGCTGGAGCTTCGGAAGCACCATCAGCCTCCCTCTCCGGACACCCGACAAAGGAATCGGTGGGGCGCTCGTCCTCGGTACCGTGCCTGGAGTCCGACCAGGTGGTGGATCCTCTGGTGCCGGTCGACACCCAAAGCACCGCACCGGCCTCTTCGCCCCGCCTGCAGGATGGGATTGCGGCCCCGCCTCCCTCCATCCTGCAGGAGTACTTCAGGGCCCACCAAGAGCTCTTAAAGAGGGTGGCAGCAAACCTCCTCCTCCAGGCAGAGGAGATGGAGGAGCCCTTGGACTCTCTGTTCAACGTGTTGTCCCCATTGGAACCAGGTAGGGTGGCCTTGCCGCTCCATGAAGGGGTGGCTAAAATTTCAAATGCCCTGTGGCAAACACTGGCCTCATTGGACCCTATATCAAAAAAGGCAGAATGCAAGTACTTTAGTAGGTACAAAGGGCATGAGTACCTATATACCCACCTGGTGCCCAACTCCCTGGTGGTCGAGTTGGTCAACCACAGGGGACGACAGGGTCAGCCATCCCCGACCCCAAAGAACAAAGACTCTTGGAGGCTGGAGTCTTTTGGAAGAAAAATTTATTCATCTTCGAGCTTCCAGTTATGAATGGCAAACATCAGGCCTTCTTGGGTTGGTACGAATTTAATCTGTGGGGCTCCCTGCCTAAATATGAGGTCCCCCTCCAGGAGTGCGATAAGAAGGAGTTCAGGGCGCTGGTGGAGGAAGGAACAGCAGCAGCTCGGGCTTCCCTGCAGGCTGTCTCGGATGCTGTGGACACGGCTGCACATTCAATGGCCTGCATGGTGTCCATGAAATGGGCGTCATGGCTCCTCCTCTCCAGGCTCTCCAGCGAGGTGCAATCTTCTATGACTGGCCGGTTCCTTAAGGGTCTAGACCATCTTTTCCCGTATTCTAGACCCCTGGTTCCACAGTGGGACCTATACCTGGTGTTGGCTCGTCTCACGGGGCCCCCATTTGAACCACTGGCCACATGTTCCTGGTCTCACCTCTCGTGGAAGGTGGCCTTTCTGGTTGCTATCACCTCGGCCAGGCGAGTCTCGGAGCTCAGGGCCCTGACCTCCGAACTGCCGTACATGGTCTTTCATAAGGGCAAGTTCCAGCTCCACCCACACCCCGCGTTCCTCCCAAAGGTGGTCTCTGCCTACCACATGGGTCAGGACATTTTTCTACTGGTCCTCTGCCCCAAGCCTCATGCATCCAGTGAGGAATGCCGCCTCCACACGCTCGATGTGCGGCAGGCTCTGGCTTTCTTCCTCGAGCGGTCTAAGCTGTTCAGAAAGTCCTCGCAGCTGTTTGTCACCTCGGCTGAGCGCGCGAGGGGCCAGCCGATTTCCACTCAGCGGCTTTCCAATTGGGTCACTTCGTGCATCCGTTCCTGTTATGAGCTGGCAGTGGCTCCCCCGCCACCCATTGTGAGGGCACGCTCGACCTTCGTGGCCCATGTCCCCATCCAGGACATTTGTAGGGCTGCCATGTGGTCGCTGGTTCACACGTTCACCTCACACTATACAATCGTCTCCCAAACCAGGGATGACGCCGGGTTTGGCAGGGCTGTGATCTGTCCTGGGAACTTGTGAACTCCTACCCACCTTCTACAGATATAGCTTGGAATCACCTACTGTGAAATACACATGAGCAATCTCTCGAAGAAGTAAAAGCAGTTACCTTTTCCGTAACTGATGTTCTTCGAGATGTGTTGCTCATGTCTATTCCACATCCCACCCACCTTCTCCTCTGTTGGGGTTGTCTGGCGAGAAGGAACTGAGGGTGAGAGGAGCGTGCAGCTCTTCTTATACCGCACCAGGCAGGCGCCACCCCAGAGGTTGTGAGGGGCGCTCCCCCCTACGGGGAAAAACTTCCGGCACTGGTGCACGTGGCGAGCATGCACACCTACTGTGGAATAGACATGAGCAACACATCTTGAAGAACACCAGTTACGGAAAAGGTAACTGTCTTTTTCCCTAAAGTAATCACATATTTGTCATCCTCCCAGCTCAGAGCATCTGCTAGAGGGTCATCTTATACCTCACATCCACAGTTCTGTTAATAGATCTGTTAAACTTACAAAGACCCACTTGTAGAATATGGCACTCCTGGTGTTGAGCTGTGGAACGGCCTTGAAAAGCTATCTTGCATGCACAAGAAAACTTGCGTGAGGTGAGGTCATTGCCCCACTCTCTAAGGAAGTGACCCCTACCCCTCAGTTCCTTCACCAATAGTGTGGAGTGTTAACAGAATTCACCTTTGTGCCTTCAGGGTAGACATTTCCATAGTCTGTCTTATTTCCTTTTGTTAGCTTGTAAACGGTAGCATAGAATAGTTTAACATACATAGCCCACCCTTCTACAGAAAGCCTTTGGCCTCACCGTGACCATGTTGAGCCCTGTAAGGATTTTAAGAGACGTGCCTATTACCCATGAATCATACCAAAGACCAACTCCCATGTTCAGTGCCTTCTGTGTCTGGATGAGACCCACTTGGTAACCCAGTGTGCTATTCCATTCTTTATAGGTTTTATACCATGTTCATCACAATAGTATCTGAGAGTCACAATACTTAATATGTTATTGGATGACAAACATTTGTCACGTTCAGTGTTCCCTCTATTTTTTGACAGGCCGTGTGTGCAAAAAATGTCTTCTGTGCAAATTTTTCTGCGCATGATGTTTCACCGTGTGCATGGGGTTTAGGATTTGTGTGCCCGCGCACATGCGTACAGCTTAGAGGGAACAGTGGTCACGTTTGTTCTCCCATTCTCTCCTTAGGGGGACTAGTGTGTGCAATGGAGTATCTTATTTTGGTAGTGTTTTGCTGTGCCTTCACTCCCCTCGTTAGGAAGGAGAGACGCTTGAGGCTCTTGGCTATGTATGTTGGCAGACTCTAGGTCTGTTGAGAATACCAAGATTAGCCTCTGTACCGAGGTCCTCTGACCCAAGAGGTGTTATTTCGCTCTGGCCTCAGTACTGCCTTCTATCATGTGCACAAGACTGAACTCTCATCTGCCTTACATTGGGAGCAAATCCTTTGCCCAGCATGACTGGCCCTGACTGCATCTAAAGCAATACTGAATACCAAATTGACATCACCCATTTAAGTGTTCACATAATCATGTTACATCTGACCTTGGTGGTAAATAACCAAACATTTAGGTGGCCTAAGGAGTCTGTCAAATTTGAAATGAAGGATATAGCTTAATTCCATCCTTTGTAAAGCTCTCCAGCTAAATTCCTTTCTCTCCTCCTTTCTGTCAGGGTCGTTTAGTGCTAAGAATTTGCTCCCAGTTCACTTGTCCATAAATTCTCTGGTGATAAATTTGTGGCTATTTCGAATGCTTTCAAATTATAAGCTACCTACAGACAATCCTTTTGCGGATGCTGCCTAGAGAATGCTTCCTCATTTGTATTTCCATACAAGAAATCAAATACAGTAATGCTTTTTCTTGAGATACATCCCAGATAAAAGATCTGTAGGGTGCAATCAGACGCACTCCTGTCCTTACTGGTCTCCACCATAGTTGAATTTTAAACTGGAATTAGAAATTCAAGAGGCCAAAAATCTATTGTCTTTTAACCTCATAGTACACCACTAGATGGTGCCAGTATCTAGCCATTTAATTATTTTTTTCTCAAGTGAACCATGCAGATTCAAGATGCTCAATAGGAAGTATCTTTTTGAAGACCCTCCTAAATTTAAGTAGTCATAGAAGTTAGATAAAGTAGACCTGTTGGAATAGGTCACAAAGTCCATCCTACCAGTATACAGTTAACTACAGTCTATTTTCTAATCTAGTATATTTCTCTAGTCTAGTTTTAGATGTCTCATTGAATGGTACCATCCACATTTTACCCTGAGGAGAATATTCCACAATCTAATAGACCTTGTTGGATAGCAGATTTTTCTGACATTCATACTAAAAACTTGCCCTTTCTTAACGAAAATGTACTTAATATATTGTTGAAGGCTATTTTCCACAGCAAAAGAGGAAGTTGTTTTAATTTTTACCTGTGCCAACAAAATATTTTATAATGCTAAGAATTTCAGTGACTAGCTTTAGTATTAGTGGGTTTATATTTAAGGATCCTAAATGAGACTGTTGTTTGCGGTCTGTAACTCTGTCCTATTGACATCATACAGCAACCATATGATTAAGGTATTTGAGTGTTTGTAGTCTCAGGTTAGATTAAACTGATGTTTAAAATGTGTTAGATTTCTCTTGCCCTCCCCCGAATGGTATTGCAATATGGCACAGTTATGAAACTGCACTTCCATGTATTCAGCATATTTGGATTTCTTTAAAGTTTAACCTTATCTCTGTATTTCTTGTGTTTATGATTTTTGGTTTTGGAAAAGTACAATACTTGTATTTATTCTTAATTACTGATATGTACTCTCAATGTAATTTTTGTGTGGAAATTCTTTAATTAAAATGTTCTTAATAGCCATTAAACATAGAGAATGTTTGTATATTTATAATGCTTTAAAGAGAATATCGTATCCATCTTAAACCATATTTTGTAAATTAATTTATGACCAGATTCACTGGTATGCTTTAGCTTATTTGTGCTATGCTGTTAAGAACCACAGTTTTCCTTGCAGACAGCTTGGCTTTGCTCCCCAAGGAAACAGTGAGAAGTGGTGGCATCTTTAATGAAAGAACATATCTTCAGTCTCATTGAGAGCAATAGGAGATGACAATTATTTAGAAAGAGGGCAGTTCTTTGTGCAATTCTCTATAACAGCACATTTTCTCCATCAGCAGTGGTTTATGAGTACTTTCTATTATGAAGAATGATAGCAAAAATGATCATTAATCTTTTAAAAAATACTTCAGATGCAGCTCATGCATGAGATATGAATGAGTTTTAACTGTATGGGAAATCTGAGTGTGAAATGTTCTGTTCCTCTTTGAGTGCTTGCTCATATCGATTCCAATTAGGGTGTGCACGCATGCCGCGTGCACGTTCGTCGGAAGATTTTTACCCTAGCAACACTGGGTGGGTCGGCTGGGTCGCCCCCTGGAGTGGCGCCGCTATAGCGCCGAATATATACCCCTGCTGACCCAATGGCCCTTCAGTTCCTTCTTACCGCCCGTGTCAGTCATTGGAACAGTGGAGCGCGGCTTAGCTGACCTCCACTTCCCTAGCTACTCATAGTTCTCTCTTTAATTCTTGTATATATAGTTCAGATTTATATAGTTGTGGTAAACTTTATTCGTTTATAGTATAGTTAGTGTATATAGTTCAGAGGGGTTCGGGAATTATCCCCTTCCCCGCACCCGGTGCCGGGGCCTATGCCCGGTTCACCGGGTTTCAAACTGTGCTCGGCCTGCCACAAGCCGATGCCGACAGGAGATCCCCACGACTCCTGTCTTAAGTGGCTCGGGGAATCTAACCTAACAGATAAGTGCCGCATTTGTAAGGCCTTTAAGCCGAGAACAAAAAAGGAGCGGGACTTTCGTCTCAAGCAGCTCCTGATGGAGGCAGCTCTTACTCCTCCGCCCTCGGCACCGAGCGCTGGACAGTCTTCAAGAAGCGCTCCCTCGGCACCGGATCGCGCCGGTACTGCCAAGGCCTCTTGGCACCGGCTGGCACCGACGTCCGCTCAGCACCAATCCCTCTCCCCGAGGGCGAAGAGGCACAAGACTCCTGCTGCGTCCGCTCCGCTTGCTCTGCAGCCTGAGCGCTCTACTAAGTCGGACTGCCCGGCACCGGTACCTGCTGTGGCACCGACAACATCGGCACCGTCGATTCCGGCCATGCAAGAGCTGTCGAGTCCAGTGCCTGAAAGCTCCCCGGTGCGAGCCGTGGTTGAGCTCACTATTCCCTCCATGCCGGAGACATTTTCCACAGCGAGGGAGTTGATTGCAATGACGGAGTCTGCGCTGCCTCAACCTCCGGCACCGCCGGTGTGGGTTATACAGTCGATCGGCAAGCCTGCCTTGATCAGACCACCCTCCGTCGGCACCGCAGAGTGGCACCATTCACGATCGCGGTCCCGCAGACGCTCTCGGTCCCATCGCCGATCCAGGTCCTGACGCCGCTCGCAGTCCCGGCACCGTTCTCCATTTCAGTACCGGTCCTACTTGCAGCACTTGGTCCCGTTCGCTGGCCTGGGACACTCGGCACTGCTCCAGCTCCCGGCACCGCTCCAGGCACCGTGACTCTCGTAGCCACTCCCGACGTCGAGCCTCGAGATCTCGGTTGACCTCCTAGCACCGCTCCGGTCGCAGGTCCCGATCTCGCTCCCGGTACCTGTATGCCTCCCAGTACCGATCCCCGGTGCTGCATCGAGCGACGCCAGCTAGAGAGGGAGACTCTGCCCAGGGCTTTTCAGCTCCTCCATGGCCATCCAGACATGCATCAGTGTCGTCCCACGCGGGCAGTTCATACGCGCAGGACCGTGATTCAGATGTGCCCACCAGAGTCTTCCAGGAGCCCCAGGCCCAGCACCCTGGTCCCCATCAGTGGTCATTCTGGACACCTTGGGCGTACCACCAGGCCCAAGGCGTACCTGTGATTCCATCTCGCTTTGTTCCGTCAGAGCACCGGGTGCCAGAGGCGACAGTTAGCCGTCCCCCTCTGACCGGGAAGGAGGAAGCCCCGGTTCAGCCACCGGACTCCCAGATCCCACTGGAACAGGAGGTTGTCCAGGAGCACGAGCCCACGCAGGACCCGCTTGTCCCCGGCCTTTCTTCTTCTTCCTCCCCAGATGAGGCAGTGGCAGGAACATCCTCCTCGGGCCCTCCTCCAATCGACTTGAGGGCCCATCAGGACCTCCTGAGACGGGTGGCACTCAATATGAACCTCCAAGTGGAAGAAGTCTCGGAGATAGAGGATCCAGTCGTAGACATTCTGTCGGCTGACGCCCCCACTAGATTGGCCCTACCGTTCATTCGGATGATCCAAGCCAATGTGGATACCATCTGGCAGTCTCCAGCCTCTACCCCGCCCGCGGCCAGGGGAGTCAAACACAAGTACATGGTACCCACCAGGGGGTATGAGTACCTATATGCACATCCTCCCCCTTGCTCCCTTGTCGTCCAGTCCGTCAATGAGAGGGAATGCCATGGCCAGCAGGCACCAGCCCCTAAATCAAAGGAGGCTAGGCGAATGGACTTACTGGGCCATAAGGTGTACTCGGCAGGGGCCCTGCAACTCTGTGTAGCAAACCAGCAAGCCCTGCTTAGCCGCTACAATTACAACACCTGGGCAGCAGTGGGCAAATTTACGGAGTTGGTTCCTCAGGACTCCCGTCAAGAGTTTGCTGCCCTCCTGGAAGAAGGGAAGAAAGTGGCGAGAACTTCCCTCCAGGCCTCATTGGATGCAGCTGACTCCGCTGCCAGGACTCTGGCCTCGGGTGTTGCCATGAGGCGCATTTCATGGCTCCAGGTGTCGGGCCTTCCCCCGGAGCTGCAGCATACTATGCAGGACTTGCCCTTCGATGGCAAAGGCCTGTTCTCTGAAAAAACTGACGATAGGCTGCAAAGCCTGAAGGACAGCAGGGTCACTATGCACTTTCTCGGCATGCACACGCCGGTGACTCAGCGCTGGCCTTTCCGTCCCCAGCCTCACCGCCCTTACCCTGCGCCTAGACAAAGACAGGACTTTGGCAGAAGGCATGGCCGAGGCAGTCGTAGGCGTCAGTCAGGGCTCCAAGGGGGCCAAAATCAGGGTCCCTTTAAACCAGGGGTCTCAAACTCAAATGACCCCGAGGGCCGCATGAGGACTAGTGCATTGGCCCGAGGGCCGCATCACTGACACGCCCCCTTGCTGCCCCTGGCCCCACCCCCAATCCACCCCTTCCATGAGGCCCCGCCCCTGCCCTGTCTCTTCTCCACCTCCTCCCCTAAGCGCGCGCAGTTTTAATAAATATATACACTCAGTAATGCACCTCACTCAAAGGACAAAACACGCACTTAGATTTACTGCCTAAGGCTCTGGGAGGGAGTTTGGGTGGGGGAGGGGGTCTGGATGCAGGCTCTGTGCTCGATGCAGGCTCCAGGCTGCGGCAGGGGGTGGGGGTGCAGGCTTTGGGACGGAGTTTGGGGATAGGAGGGAGTGCAGGGGTGAGGGCTGTGGGGCTGAGGGTGAGGGGTACATGATGCAGGAGGGGGCTCAGGGCTAGGGAAGAGGGTTGGGCTGTGGGGTGAGGGCTGTGGATGAGGGGTTCATGATGTGGGGGTGCTCAGGGCTGGGGCTGAGGATTAGGGTGCGGGGGGAATGAGGGCTCTGGCTGGGGCTGAGGGTTTGGGGTTGGAGAGGCTCAGGGTAAGGGCAGCCTGCCTTGCCAGTACTGGCGGAGGGCAGGCACTAGGACCCTGCGGCAGCAGACAGCAAATCTGCTGGGAGCCCTCCGGGCAGCAGGCAGGGGAGAGGCGCGCTGCGTTCTGTCAGGCAGGGATGCAACACAACGCGGCGGAGGGGGGGGAACACGCGGAGGGGGCGTGGCAGGTGGGGGCTGGGACCTGCTCCAGGCAGGGTCGTGGCGGCGGGGGGAGACCTGCGGTGGCCGGGGCCGATCCAGGCAGGACCGGGGGGGCGGGAAGAGACCCAGCTCCAACTATTGCTGGAGCAGGGCGCCCAGCCCTGAATATTGCTGGGGCCCGGGCCCCACACAAGTATATAACCTGCCGCCCATGCCCCCCGGCCCGGCCCAGCCCAGCCCCGGCGGGTCTCGCTTCCCTTCCCCCCCCCCAGCCCGGCCCCGGCGGGTCCCGCTTCCCTTCCCCCGGCCCGGCCCCGGCGGGTCCCGCTTCCCTCCCCCACCCCCCGGCCTGGCGGGTCTCGCTTCCCTCCCCCGGCCCGGGCCCGGCGGGTCCCGCTTCCCCCCCCCCCTTACCCGAGCGCGTCTCCGGCGAGGCCTGAGCTCCGTCCCGCTCAGAGCCGCGTGGTGAGGGGGCGGGGCTGTGAGCTCCACGCCGAGCGGAGGCAGCTGCCCCGCCCCCTCCCCACGCCGCTCTGAGCGGGGCGGGGCTCAGGCCCCGTTGGAGCTCCCAGCCCCGCCCCCTCACCACGCGTCTCTGAGCGGGGCGGGGCTCAGGGGCCCCGCCGGAGACGCTGAGGCTCCAGGAGAGGGGCGGAGGCGGGATGTAAAAATGTAAATCTGGCATTTTTGAGTGTTTGACTTCGTAATCTCAATAACATACTTAATTTTTTTGCATGTAATTTCCTACTTTTTAAAAGGAGAAAAAGGTAAAAACAAATGGTACTATGTTCAGTTGTAACAATCCCTCTGTCATGCATCATTAATGGGGTTTAAACTCTGAACCTTCAGCACTGTAATAGAGACATCTACCACTTCATGTAAGGGACTAACTACATTAACTGGAAGCCGGAGAAGGCTGATATCCTGGAAAGGAGGGATGGGCCACTGCGACTAGGGTGTAGTTAGGGGGAGCCTGGGGTGGTTCTGTTCCCCTCTCTCCAACATGACATCTGCTCCACCAGTCCCTAGGTGTTCCCAGTACATTGTGTTCTGTTGCTTTGATGCCAGCATGAACCAAGCACTTTAGAACATTCGTGTTCAGCTGTTAGTCTGGTGAGCTGCCAAAGTTCTGAAGAACACAAGTGAAGGAAGAGAAATGGTTTTCAAAAGTTTGTGTATCAGCAAAATCTGAATGGAATTTCATGGGACAAAGAAAAGCACTTCTCTAGCCAAAGGGCTTTCCCCCATGCTGATTTTCAAATGTCTAATGCAAATGAGTGAGTTGCTAGAGCGTCTCAAAAATGGCCACAACAACCTTTTTATAATGGACAGGGTTAGGAAGCCTAAGTAGAAAGGACATAAAAATGGCCATACTGGATCAGAACAATGGTTCATCTAGCCTGGTATCCTGTCTTCTGACAGTAGCCAATGTCGGATGCATCAGAGGGAATGAACAGAACAGGGCAATTATCAAGTGATCCATCTCCTGTCATCTAGTACTAGCTTCTGTCAGTCAGAGGCTTAGGGACAACCAAAGCATGGGTTTGTGTCCCTGACCGTCTTATCTAATTGCTATTGATTGACCTGTCCTCCAGGAACTTATCCAGTTCTTTTTTGAACCCAGTTATACTTTTGGGCTTCACAACAGCCCCTGGCAATGAATTCCACAGGTTGAATGTGCGTTGTGTGAAGAGATACTTCTTTGTTTGTTTTAAACCTGCTCCCTATTAATTTCATTACGTTCTTGTGTTATGTAAAGGGGTAAATAGCATTTCTGTATTCATTTTCTCCAGACCATTCATGATTTTATAGACTTTTTTTATCATATCCCCCCTTTAGTAGTCTCTCTCTTGTAAGTTGAACAGTCCCAGTCTTTTTAATCTCTTCATATGGAAGCATATGTTTCATACCCCTAATCATTTTTGTGACCTTTCTCTATAATTTTTCCAATTCTAATGTATGTTTTTTGAAATGGGGACAACCAGAACTGCATGCAGTATTCCAGATTTGGGCATACCATGGATTTATATAGTGGCAATATGATATTTCTGGATATTTATGTCTTATTATTTATCCCTTTCCTAATAGTTCCTAATGTTTTTAGTCTTTTTGAATGCCCCTGAACATTGAGCAGATGTCTTCCAGGATGACTCCAAATTCTTCTTTGAATAGCGTCCCTGTGGGTGTTCTACTTTAGTGGTGTGTCTGTGTCTCTGCGCCTAGGATCAGAATTTTTGTAGCAGTGCTTTTTGCGTTGCTATACAGTGCTGTGCATCCAAGCCACCCTCAGTTCCTTCTCATCCACTGTTGGCCTGAGATGGAGCCCTTAGCCGAGCCCTTTCGTAGCGATTTCCTTAGTATTTTCTTGCTCTTATTATTGTACTGGTAGCGTTTTTGTTAGCCTTTTAGTGAGTTAGTTGTACCCTATTTCCCCTTTTTTTCTTGTTTAAATTTTTATTTGTTTTTGACTCATAGATTAGTGTAGTTCTTCCCCATTTCTTTCCTTCAGGGAGGTGATCCCTATAAAGGGGGTTATGCCCGGCTCCCCTGGATTCAAATGTTGCTTCTCCTTCTGGGATGCCATCCCTGTCAGCAGCTGTCTCTCCTGTTGTAGCTGCTGTCTAGGAGAGGCACATGTGCCCCAAAAGAGCACACGTTGCCTTAAACTTAAGGCAAGAACCGAGAAAAGCTGTTAGCTCAAGCTAAAACTCCTTTTGATGAAGAGCTTGCTACGGCCAACTTCTGACCCCGGTGCTGGGACCCCTTGGACAGCGGTCTCTCCCCTTCAACATCAGCCACTCAACACCACTCCCTGCTGTCTGAGGAGGAAATGAATGGATTCTTCACAGAAAGCCACCAAGAAGCAGGCCTCAAGTTCTCCTAGCAGGGAACCATCTTCTCTTCCCCCCCGCCCCAAAAGAAAATCCCCTGCTAGGTCGGTGACTTCGATACTGACAGGTACAATGCTGAGTACCTGTCAGGCTTTTGGTTCCTATGGTACCATCGCCGCCAGTAAGTCCAAAGACGTGAAGAGGGCAGGATCCGACAAAACGATACTGTCAGGAAGTAGAAGCAAGGGTAAGACCAGATCCTCAAAGACAACATCGACCAAACTGCTTAGATACACTGTATCAAACATATAAGTTACTCCCAGTTATGCTTCTCTCAATTTCTCTAGTGATGATGACGAGGAGGAGGAAAAGGACATATATTCAGTTTCCCCGCAGGACCCCCCCCCACTTCACATCGGGGAGCTACACAAGTCAACCATTATGCTTGGACAAGGCATTATGAAGCTAGATGTGACCAACAGGCTTGGTACAGACACCCATGGGTTCCTCACCCATGTCTTTTTCATTGTGTTGGCCCTACTGGGACCCATGGGCTACATACGGGCTGCAATTTTCCAGGTTCTTCAGCAGCCAGAGAGAAAAAGAGACATTCCCCATCATCCTCAATAGCCATACCCCCTGAGCCTGAAAGAGAATCTTTTAAGGAACAGGAAGAGAGGATAAGGAAACTATGCCTGCAACCAGTATCTCTTCATCTTCATCAGACAAAGCAGTGATGCCTTCCCCCACCAACAGCAGCAGATGATTTCTAGGATGCAATTCCAGGAGCTGTTCAGGAGAATAGCAAATTATCTTTAAATTACATTGGAGGAATTGAAAGAATCCCAGCATAAATTACTTGATATACAGTAGAACCTCAGAGTTACGAACACTAGAGTTACGAACTGACCAGTCAACTGCACACCTCATTTGAAACTGGAAGTACTCAATCAAGCAGTAGCAGAGACCAAAAAAACAGAAATACAGTACGTTGTTAAATGTAAACTACGAGGAAAAAAAGCAGCATTTTTCTTCTGCATAGTTAAGTTTCAAAGCTGTATTAAGTCAGTGTTCAGTTGTAAACTTTTGAAAGAACAACCATAATGTTTTGAGAGTTACGAACATTTCAGAGTTATGAACAACCTCCATTCCTGAGGTGTTCGTAACTCTGAGGTTGTACTGTACTTCAAACATCAACATCGGCAAACATAACTCTACCTATCAATGAAGCACTATTAGACCCAACTAAAGCTATCTGGTAGACTCTGGCCAATGCCCCCCACCTGTAAGAGGGCGGACAAGAAATATTATGTGCCCTGTAAGGACATGGACTTTTTATTTTTTCACCCTACACTGAATTCATTTGTTGTCAACGCTGTAAATGAACATGGAAGATAGCACCATGCTAAAATGATGGCCATATGATAGACTGGAAGAGATTAGATCTATTTGGACACAAAGCGTATTCCTCAGCAACTCTGTCAATTATGAAGCACTTTTGACAATATATCACACACAATTACTCCAAATTGAGTGAATTTGAATATATTCCAGAAGACAAAAAGCAATTTCAGGCAATTGCGAATAAGTGACAGTTCCTAGTGTAAACTGCATTGCCGGCTTCCTTGGACATGGCCAATACAGCTGCTCATTGGATATTGACAGCGGTGGACATGCAAAGGCCATTGTAGCTGCATCTTTCTGGGTTCTCGAAAGAGTTGGAGGCCAGAGTGGAAGATCTCCCCTTTTGAGGACTCGAAACTATTCACTGACCAAACCGACGTATCTTTCCACTTCCTAAAAGATTTGAGGGCAACATTTAAGATCTCTAGGTATTTACACACTGGTACAAAAGAGAAGGCCCAGTAATTACTCTCACTACACAAAAGTCTTAACCTCCTTCATTTGTCCCACCTCAAAGACACTATGACCCAGAAACGAAAAGATCGAAACCTTCTAAATGTAGACTGCCCCCATCACAACCATGAAAATCTCAACCTCTACATCAAAGCAACAATTTAGAGAATTTGTTCGAAGCTCCAAAATGCTGCCCCTGCAGACACGTTCTGCAACAACCTGAATGTTTCCATCAGTTTGACCACCTTGCCTCTTTCTATCCAATGTGGCAGAGTATCACCACGGATGGATGGGTGTTAGAAATAATTAACAAGACATATTCAATCCACTTTACCTGCCTCCCCATTCTGCTTCAGGGACCTCTCTCATGAGCAGCTTTTACACAAGGAGATGAACCACCTCCTACACTAGGTGCTATACAACCAGTTCCAATCCAACACAGAAGGAAGGCCTTTTATTCCAAATACTTTCTAGTACAGAAAAAGAAAGGCAGTTGGAGACCCATTCTAGACCCAAGTGTGCTCAATAAGTTTGTGGAAGTACAACAATTCAAGATGGTTACATTAGCAGGGACTGGTTATTGGCCCCTCTATCTTCAAGATGCATACTTTCATATTACCATTCACCAATCCCACAGGAAATTTATCAGGTTCACACTGGGGCAGAATCACTTCCAATACAGAATACTCCCATTTGGCCTATCTTTGGCACCCAAGGTATTCTCCAAAGCCCTTGCAGTGTTAGCAGCACACCTCCAAAACCAAGGAATTCTGATATTCCCATATGTGAACAGTTTCCTACTCAAAGCCCCTTCTTGAGACGATGCATTAATAGCTACACAAAAGACACTGGACCTTTTCTTATGACTCGGTCTACAAATAAACGCTCAGAAATCATAGTTCACAGGGACCTGCCTCTCTGGAGTGGAGGCCAAAGCCTCCCTTCCAACACACATTCACTACCCTAGTCAGGTTGATCTGCACAGTTCAAACCAGCTTGTAGGTATCAGCCAGAGTGTGTCTACAACTATTGGGACACATGGCGGCTGCCACCTTTATCACAGAACATTCCAAACTCCATATGCATTGCATTCAAGGGTGGCTCAGAACAGTTTATGCTTCTCACAGACACAATTTAAACAATCTCTCAATGCTCTCCACAGTCAAAAGCTAATTTGACTTGTGGACATACCCCCACAATATGTGTGCTAGAGTTCTCTTCGCCCAACCACCTCCATCACTGATACTGATGATGGACACATCCCTTTTGGGAGGGGAGCCCACTTGGGCGACTACACAGTACATGGCAAATGGTTCCCTGGGTAAGGAATGGTGTCTCTAGCCTATGTTTGTCAGAGGGTGGAGATGGATGTCAGGAAAGAGATCACTTGATCATTACATTTTAGGTTCACTCCCTCTGGGGCACCTGGTATTGACCACTGTCGGTAGGCAGGATACTGGGTTAAATGGACCTTTGATCCAACCAAGTGTGGCAGTTCTTATGTTCAGAGTCGACATAACACGTCAACCTGGGGGAGCTCAGAGCAGCCAGAAATGCATAGTCTCACTTTTTACCGCTAATCAAAGACAGATGCACACAAAACAATGACAGACAACATCACTTGTATGTTTCACGTAAACAGCCAAGGGCAAGATCACCCTCCCTATGTGCCTATGCAGTTAAATTATGGAATTGGTACATTCACCACAGGATCAATATCTCAGCTACTTATCAACCAGGACTTCAAAACACCATGGCAGACACATTGAGCAGGAAGGTCTCACAAGAACACGAGTGGGGAAATAGATACCACGATCCTACACAAAACATTAATGTGTTGGGGACATCTGAGCATAGACCTTTTTGCCACAGCTGGGAAAGCAAGTGCCCTCAATTCTGCTCAAGAGCAGGACAGGATTGTCAATCTCCGGAGGATTCCTTTCTTCTCAAATGGGACAGACATCTAAACATGCATTTTCTCTGATTCCATTAATACCCAGAGTAATACACAAAATAAAGGACTTAAAGGCCAGGGTCATTTTGATAGCCACAACGTGGCCCAGACAGACATCTTTCCCTTACCTTTTACAGCTGATGGTATGCACATTACCCCCCCCCCCCCCCAGGTCACTGTTCATTCTATTCCAAACATCCTTTCTCAAGGCTAGATCCATCACAGAAATCTAGAAGTTCTCCACCTGAAAGCATGGGTCTTTGATGGTTCCAAAATGTCACAATGAGCTGTTCTGAAGATGTAAGACATACTGTTAAATAGCAGAAAAACAGCCATGCGCCATACTTTCCTTCACAAGTATAAGAGATTCTGGATCTGGTGTGACAATAGACAGGTTACAGCTATATCCTCTGCCATTGATGCTAGATTAGATATCTTGGAACTACAAAAAAATCAAGACTGTTGTTAAGTGTGCTGAGAATCCATTTCACGGCCATTACGTGGCCTTCCTCCACAGGATTCATTGACACTCACTATTCGTGCATCATACAACAAAAAGATTTTTTTTAAAGGTATTTGGAACCTCTAACTTGAAATTTGAGATCCTACCCACCATGGGACCTTAATCTAGTTCTATGACACCTTACTGATTCTCTCAACCCTCTTCCCCCTTTGAATTTATGGTGACCTGGTGGCTCATACATCTTTCTGTGAAGACTGCCACAAGAAAGGCAATCACATCCACTTGAAGAATGGGGGAAATAGGTGATCTCACAGTGTTACCACCCTTCTTTACAATTTTCTTTAAGGATAAAGCCACTTTATGACCACATTCAAAGTTCCTACCAAAAATACCTTCATCCTTCCTGAATCAATCTATATTCATCTCCCATCATTCTTCCCCAAATCTCATGAGAATAAAAGGGAAGTAATGTTCCACACACTAGACATTAGGAGAGTGTTAGCCTTCTATTTAGAAAGGATCAGACCTTTCAAGAAATCACCAAGACTATTCCTTACCATTGCAGAGAGATCTAAAGGATCATCCATATCTAAGCAAAGACTCTTAAAATGGATTTCCAATTGTATAAGCTATTGCTGTTGTCAACGTGACTTGCAACCCCCCACCGGGGACTCTCAAACACTGTACAAGATCACTCTCCACCTCTATAGCTTCCTTGAACAATGTTTTGATTACAAACATTTGTAGAGCAGCGACCTGGCTGTCCACACATTTACAGAGCATTATGCAATCACTCGACTTAACATCTGCACTATTAGGACTGACTGTTTTATCGTCAGTAAAGAATCCAACTCCAAAACCCAATCCTTCCAACAGGGGGCACTGCTCTACAGTCACCTAAAGTAGAGCACCCATAGGGACATATTTCAGAAAACCTCAGTTATTGTGCATGGTGAGTAACCTTCTCTTCTTTGAGTATTATCCCTATGTGTGCTCCACTACCTGCCCCCCCTCTCCTCTACTTCAGAGTTCTTATATACAGAGTGTGGTACAGAAGGAACTGAGGGCTGTTTGTATTTGCACAGGGGTCTAATTATGTTTTCCAATGTCTTACTTTGGACTTATGAACATTGAATTTCATCTGCCATTTTGTTGCCCTATCATCCAGGTTTATGAGATCCCTTTGTAACTCTTCACCTTTGGCTTTGGACTTAACAATCTTGAGTAATTTTGTCTCATTTGCAGACTTATTCAGCTTGCTGTTTACCCCTTTTTCCTGATCATTTATGAATGTTAAACAGCACAAGTCCCAATACAGATCCTTGGGGGATGCCACTATTTACCTCCATTGTGAAATCTGACCATTTATTCCTATCCTTTGTTTCATAGATTAGTAACTGGTTAATAGATAGGAGAGGACCATCCCACTTATTCCATGAGTGCTTACTTTGTTTAAGCACAGTTCTTCCTATAATACTGTTTATAATAAACTCAGATTGGAATCATATTTTTTCTCCTCAATACTTGAATCATATTATGGAATTAGTTTGGGCTCACCTCAAGGCAGTAGGTAAGTCTGTTGTTTTCTGAAGCCCACAGGTGTTTCCATATTTGTGTAGGACTTTTCAGCAACAGTTGTCAGCTCTGTAGTTTCATTAACTAATTTTCTTAATCTGAGATGCTGGCTCGAATTTGTGGTAGTGCGGACGCAAATCAACGGTATTGGCCTCCGGGAGCTATCCTAGAGTGCTCCATTTGTGACCGTTCTGGACAGCACTTTGAACTCCGATGCCCTAGCCAGGTACACAGGAAAAGCCTTGGGAACTTTTGAATTTCATTTCCTGTTTGGTCAGCGTGGCGAACTCAGCAGCACTGGTGACCATGCAGTCCCCCCAGAATCACAAACGAGCTCCAGCATGGACCAAAAGGCAGACACTGGATCTGATTGCTGTATGGGGAGAAGCATCTGTGGAGGCCGAACTCCGATTAAAAAGAAGAAATGCAAATATATTTGCCAAAATCTCACAGGGCGTGTTGGACAGAGGCTACAACAGGGACACACAGCAGTGCCATGTGAAAGTTAAGGAGCTCAGGCAATCCTACCAAAAGACAAAGGAGGCAAACGGTCACTCCGGGTCAGAGCCCCATACATGCCATTGTTATGACCAGCTGCATGGTATTCTAGGTGGAGACCCTACTGTCCGTGGACACCTGCAAGGGGTGAGTCTCACGTAACAGGGAGGAGGATTTTGCGAATGAGGAAGAGGAGAAGGAGAAGGCGCAGCAGGCAAGTGGTGAATCTGTTCTCCCCAGCAGCCAGGAACTTTTCTTCACTGTGGAGCCAATACTCTCCCAAGGCGGGATCCCCGACCTGAAGCCGGAGAAGGCACCTCTGGTGAGTGCACATTTGTAACTACAGTACAGGGTTTAAAAGCAATAGTGTTTAACGTTTGATTTGCCCTGAAGAACTGGGATGCATTGACGGCCAGTACAGCTACTGGAAAGGTCTGTTCACATGTCTGGGGATGGAGTGGGAATCCTCCAGGGACATCTCCATGAAGCTCTCCTGGAGGTACTCTGAAAGCCTTTGCAGAAGGTTTCTGGGGAGGACTTCCTCATTTCGTCCTCCATGGTAGGACATTTTACCATGCCAAGCCAGTAGCAAGTAGTCTGGAATCATTGCAGCACAAAGCATGGCAGAAAATTTGTCCTGGGTTTTGGTCTCATTCAAGCAACATTTGGTCTATGTCTTTCTGTGTTAGCCTCAGTAGAGTGGTATCGTTCATGGTCACCTGGTTAAAATAGGGGAAGTTTTGTAAGGGAACAGTAAAAGGACCCCATTCATGCTGGGCTGTTTGTGCTTGGCTAAAAGGGATCATCCTAGAGAATAGCTGCGTGGGGTGAGGGTAGGTATGTGCTGCACATCCACCTCAAAACCGCAGCCCCTCCTTTTAAATGTGAAACTCAACCCGTTGCTTGCTCTGGGAAAGAGGGCGCTGCAGTTTGAAAACATTCCCACATGTTATGAAGGTGTTAGGAGCCAAAACTGCGTACCCTTTGGCTTACCATGGCTGCCTGGAAACCGAATTCTGATGTGTCACCATACTGGCGGGCGCTCAATATAAAAGGTAAAATGCAACCTTGTACCTAAAGCACATGTGCTATCTGCTGTGAATTGCTTGATTCACTGTGAACGAGTCTCCCTTTTGTTCTCAGAAATGTATCATCTTAGATTTTACTCTCCCTTTTTATTTCCCCCCAGATGCAAATGTTTCTACGCTCCCCCTATCATATCCGTCCCTGAGGTTATCGCAGATTAGAAGGTGAAAAAAACGCACTTGCGATTACATGTTTTCCAAGCTCATGCAGTCCTCCCACACTGATGGGGCACAGCTTAATGCTTGGAGGCATTCAGTGGCAGAGGCCAGGAAAGAATTAAGTGAGCGTGAAGAGCAGAGGCAGGAGGTGATGCTGATGCTAATGGGGAAGCAAACGGACATGATGAAGCATCTGTTGGAGCTGCAGGAAAGCCAACAAGAGCACAGACCCCTGCTGCATCCGCTGTATAACCGCATGCCCTCCTCCCCAAGTTCCATATCCGCCTCACCCAGATGCCCAAGAACGCGGGAGAGGGGGGAAGGCTCCCGGCACCCAGCCACTCCACTCCAGAAGATGGCCCAAGCAACCGAAGTCCATAATTCAAACAGTTTGATTTTTAGTGTGGCTACAGTAAACAATGTGGCCTTGTCCTTCCCTCCTCCTCCACCCCACCCGGGCTACTTTGTCAGTTCTCATTTTTTTAATTAATAAAGAATGCATGGTTTCAAAACAATAGTTACTTTATTTCGAAGGGGGGAGGGTTGGTTGGCTTACAGGGAATTAAAATCAACAAAGGGGGTGGGTTTGCATCAAGGAGAAACACATGCAACTGTCACACCGAAGCCTGGCCAGTCATGAAACTGGTTTTCAAAGCCTCTCTGATGGTCAGCACACCTTGCTCTGCTCTTCTAAATACCCTGGTGTCTGGCTGCTCAAAATTTGGATGCCAGGCGATTTGCCTCAACCTCCCACCCCGCCATAAATGTCCTCCCCCTTACTCTCACAGATATTATGGAGCACACAGCAAGCAGCAATAACAATGGGAATGTTGTTTGCGCGGAGGTCTGACTTACTCAGCAAACAGTGCTCGCAATCTTTTAAATGTCCAAAGGCACATTCTACCACCATTCTGCACTTGCTCAGCCTATAGTTGAACTTCTCCTTACTACTGTTGAGGATTCCTGTGTAAGGCTTCATGAGCAATGGGAAGAAGGGGTAAGTTGGGTCCCCAAGGATAACTATTGGCATTTCAACATTCCCAGCGGTAATTTTCTGGTCTGGGAAGTAAATCCCTTCTTGCAGCTGCTCAAACAGCCCGGAGTTCCTAAATATGTGAGCGTCCTGCACCTTTCTCGGCCATCCACATTGATGTTGGTGAAATGTCCCTTGTGATCCACCAGTGCTTGCAGCACCATTGAGAAGTACCCCTTGTGGTTTATGTACTGGTTGGCAAGGTGATCCAGTGCCAAGATGGGGATATGCATTCTGTCTATCGCCCCACCACAGTTAGGGAACCCCATTGCAGCAAAGACATCCAGTATGACCTGCACATTTCCCAGAGTCACTACCCTTGATAACAGAACGTCAATGATTGCATTGACTACTTGGATCACAGCAACCCCCACAGTAGACTTGCCCACTCCAAATTGATTCCCAACTGACTGGTAGCAGTCAGGCGTTGCAAGCTTCCATAAGGTTATCACCACTTGCTTCTCAACTGTCAGGGCAGCTCTCATCTTGGTATTCCTGCGCTTCAGGGTGGGGGAAAGCAACTCAGAGTTCCAGGAAAGTGGACTTATACACGCGAAAGTTTTGCAGCCACTGTGAATCATCCCATAGCCGCAACGCTATGCAGTCCCACCAGTCTGTGCTTATTTGCCTGGCCCAGAATTGGTGTTCCACTGTATCAACCATGATGTCCCTGTTGCCAGACCCCATGCTTTCAGGAACGTCTGTGTCCATGTCCTCCTCAAAATCCTCCTCGTGCTGGCATCTCTTAGCCTGGTTCTGCATATACTCCAGGATAATGCGCAAAGTGTTTACAGTGCTCACAACAGCAGCGGTGACGGTGAGCTGACCGGGCTCCATGCTTGCCGTGGTATGGCATCTGCACGGGTAACTCAGGAAAAAAGGCACAAAATGATTGTCTGCCGTTGCTTTCACGGAAGGAGGGGCGACTGATGACGTACCCCAAACCACCCACGACAATATTTTTGCCCCATCAGCCATTGGGAGCTTAACCCAGAATTCCAGTGGGCAGTGGAGACTGCAGGAACTGTGGGATAGCTACCCACAGTGCACCACTCCATAAGTCAATGCTAGCCACGGTATTGAGGACACACTCCACCGACTTAAGGCACTTAGTGTGGACATACGCAATTAACTGTATAAAATCGATTTCTAAAAATTGACTTCTATAAAATTGACCTAATTTCGTACTGTAGACATACCCTAAGTGAAAATGACCGGTGACATTTGTTTTCAAAGCTGAGTAAATTTTAAAAAAAGAATGAATGGTAAAACTTAAGTTTTCTCAGTTTTGAGGTTTTCACAAGACTTTAAAAAATTTCCTACTTCATGTATTACTTGTGCGTAAATTTCTTTAAAAAATTAATATAAAAACTTGACTGTTTAAAATGTTTGTTTCTTGGAGATTATTATAGTATAATGAAATACACTTCTGTATTAAAAACATGTTCTTTTAACTACTACAGTTTGTTAAATCTTTAATATGCTGATTTTAAAATTACTTTTATTGTTTAAAAACAGTAATCTTGTAACTTCCTTCAATTTTAGGTGGACTCCTTGCTATAAGAATCTGAAACATTACAAGAAAGAAAAGTTTTGTTTTATAGCTGATTGGCAGAGGAAGGTCATCCATGTGTTCAAAAATTACTTGTCTGTACATTAAACTCAGTATGAATATCTGAGGCATGTAAATTGGGAAAGACTCCATTTGTTAGTGATACCGTACAATTTCACAGCCTATGATTAAGATGCTGATTTTTAGACTACACACACACCCTATTGTATAAGAGACTTTATATATATATTTTTAAAATTGTGTTTGAATTAATTGTCATGAAATGGTCAGTTGGATTAAGTGTCTAGAGTTCTTTCCAGAATAGTCTTATTCAGATAAGCTATACATCTGTACATATAAGTACTATGCATTATTATTCGTGTTCAGTCTGAGGAGTAAAAGTGACTTGTGGGGTAGATAGGTGTAAATAGAAGGAATGTAAATCTAGAATAGCTTGTGGTGCATGCAGCAGAAAATGTTAATGTGGTCCCTTGAGAGAGACTGCAGTTTTTTAAATCAAGCTAACCAAAAAAACAACAACCCCCAAATCCTTATGGCTTGTCAAAATAACATCAAATTTAAGAATAAGGCTGACCGTCAAAATACAGCAAATCAGTTAAGCTTGCTTTTATATTTGTAATTTAAATTGATGATTTTGGACTTATGGATGTCAGGTGTAAAAGATGAAATATTTGCCTTAACTTTGCGTATAGTTTGTTAACTTGCGTTAGATCTTTTACATTCATACTTTTCATGTAATATGATAGTATTCCCCGAAAGTCCCAGATTAGATCCAATCGTATGGTGAGGAGCTTGATCTAGAAATACACGGTTTTTGTAAATATATATTTATATTCTTGCTCTTAATTATCTGCAATATTTCTGAAAGTCTTGAATGGCTCTTGGTCTGTTATGTAACTGAGTATGTAGGGCATGCACTTACAAAGTATGCTATAAATTAGACACCCACTTTGTGGTGCTTCAGTGAGTTAATTTGCATATAGAAAACCTATTGCTTTTCCCAGTCCCCGTAATGGTCTGCTTTCCTGTCTTTCCTTGGATTGTGAGCTCCTCAAAGCAGAGACAGTCCCTTTTGAGTCTTTGGAAAGTTCTTAGCGCAGATTGGATGCTACTGTTAAACTTAATTAAATTTCTTATAACTCTGATACTTATCAGAGTTGAAAATATTGACTTTTTAAGGTATTAATGAATCGTTATTTAAAATGCTACTTGTGTTTTTTGCATGGCAACTATTTTTATAAGAACATAAGCCCTGCATTTATGCCGGTCTTGCAGTGAGTACATTAAGAAGCAAAGGTGGGGCTTGACTTTTTGTTTTTTTAATTTTATTTTTTTCATATCACCAGACATTTACTTGCCAAAAGACTAAACCTATTAACCAGATTTTTTTTGAGGGGAGAGCAGTAAGGTGCACGAACAATGATTTGTTGAGAACTCAATCTCCAAATAATGGTAATTCAGTTATTCATACCAGGGTTCCGTCTCTAGACCTATCTTAAGAGCTCTGTCTTTCATAATGGTCTTGGGCTTGATAGGTGATGGATAAAATTGAAGCTTTCCTCCCACTGTCCCCACACTTTATCTGATTATGGAAGGAGAGAGGGTGCTTCTTCTGTAATCTTTCTGCAGATCAGTCTGCTCTTCTTCCCTTGCAAAAATTGTGCAAGGCACCAGAGAGCACTGTAAACATGCTATGTGATTTAAATTTTTTAATCAATAGCAGCATTGTCAAAAACCAAAATTTCAGCAAGCAGATTTCTTTCATAAACTTACTTTAAAATACTACTTGATTTAATTTTATTTAAATCATGATAACATTCGCTTTTTGGTTGAGACACGTTCTACAGCAAAATTGTAATCTTCAGGAAATACTCTATCCATAACAGTGCATAGTTATTGTTAGTGTTACTTTTATTAAATTATTTATCATTTCCATATTGCATATTTGCATACTCTTAAGGCTTTATTTTCAGTCTTGTTCTTTTAAAACCCCCCACCTTTTTCTCTATTGCAGCATTATCTGCCTACCAGAGGTACTACAGTTTACAATCTGACTACTGGAAGGTCTGTACATATTTACTTTTTTCTAATTGTCTTCTAAATGTTTGGATTTCTAATGTGGGTTAATGTGGATACAGCTCTGCAGCATCTATTTTTTGCCATGTAACATTCGTATTAATGGAAATGTTCCTCCTTCTTTACATGCAATTTGTCTAAGTTAAAAATGGAAACCTTTTCCTCAGTTCACTTTTTTGTTTAACTAGCTAACACTTCCAAAAACTGGTCATGTTTTTTTGTGGAATTTTGTTTGTATCATCTTTACTGCAATTTTTCATAAATAAACCCTGTTAACTATTTGGGCATGTTTGAGTATTGAGAGAATTGCAATCATATGAAAGCTTCTGCACAAGTTTTGGACTTAACCCAAGGGCATTTTTCCTGATGTACTTTTGATTTCCATGGTGACCGTGGGGCATTATTATTTGAAGTACTTTCAGTATTGTATTAGAATTCACTTAGACTGTGAACAAGGAAGTAGTCATTTATGCAGAGTCTAAAAAAAAAAAGTTCACATTTATGGCTATATTAATAATGGTATCATTAACAAGTGTAAGCAAAGGTGGCAAGATTGTAAAGGTGAAAAATTCTTTACCTGACACTGAGTGTAGAAACAATATTGTACATGATTTTATTTTCATATGGCAAAATTCTTCAATGCTGATTTAAGCTCCCAAATCCGGAAAACGCTTAAGTCCGTCTGTATTCAGAAAAGTGCTTGAGCATGTCACTAACTTTGTGTCATGCTTAAAGTTCATAGAATCATAGAAGATTAGGGTTAGAAGAGACCTCAGGAGGTCATCTAGTCCAACACCCTGCTCAAAGCAGGACCAACCCCAACTAAATCATTCCAGCCAGGGCTTTGTCAAGCTGGGCCTTAAAGACCTCTAACGATGGAAATTCCACCACCTCCCAAGGTAACCTATTCCAGTGCTTCACCACCCTCCTATTGAAGAAGTTTTTTCCTAATATCCAACCTAGACCTTCCCCACTGCAACTTGAGACCACTTCTGCTGCTTCTGTCATCTGCCACCACTGAGAATAGCCTAGCTCCATCCTTTTTGGAACCCACCTTCAGGAAGTTGAAGGCTGCTATCAAATCCCCCCTCATTCTTCTCTTCTGCAGACTAAATAAGCCCAGTTCCCTCAGCTTCTCCTTATAAGTCATGTGCCCCAGCCCTCTAATCATTTTTGTTGCCCTCTGCTGGATTGTCTCCAATTTTTCCACATCTTTTCTATAGTGGGGGGGGCCCAAAACTGGATACAGTATTCCAGATATGGCCTCACCAGAGGGGAATAATCACTTCCCTCGATCTGCTGGCAGTGCTCCTACTAATGCACCCCAATATACCATTAGTTTTCTTGGCAACAAGGGCACACTGTTGACTCATATCTATCTTCTTGTCCACTGTAATCCCCAGGTCCTTTTGTGCAGAATGGCTGCTTAGCCAGTCAGTGCCCAGCCTGTAGCAGTGCATGGGAGTCTTCCATCCTAAGTGCAAGAGTCTGCACTTGTCCTTGTTGAACCTCATCAGATTTCTTTTGGCCCAATCTTCCAATTTGTCTATGTCACTCTGGACCCTGTCCCTACCCTCCAGCATATCTACCTCTCCCTGCAGCTTGGTGTCATCTGCGAACTTGCTGAGGGTGCAATCCATCCCATCATTCAGATTATTAATGAAGATGTTGAACAAAACTGGACCCAGGACCGACCCCTGAGGGGGCACTTCGCTTGATACCAACTGCCAACTAGACATCGAGCTGTTGATCGCTACCTGTTGAGCCCGACAATCTAGCCAGCTTTCTGCCCACATATGCTTAAACATATGCTTAAGTGATCTTGTGAATAATGATGCTTTCCTGAATTGAGTCATAAATGATAAGTTCCATCAATGGGTATTAGCCAGGATGGGCAGGATGGCGTCCCTAGCCTTTGTTTGCCAGAAGCTGGGAATGGGTAACATGGGATGGATCACTTGGTGATTTGCCTGTTCAGTTCATTCCCTCTGGGGCAGCTGGCATTGGCCATTGTCAGAAGACAGGATACTGGGCTGAATGAACCTTTGGTCTGACCAAGTATGGCTGCTTGTCTGTTCTTATGTATTAATTTTTGACTGATAGCTTTCTATCAGTTTTTTGTTGTCTTTGAGTAGCATATGAAATCAGAGTGTACTTTGACAAATTCTGCTCAATCTGTTCCCTGACTGGACATGGGGCGCTGTCTGTAGTTGGATAAAATATGTTTTGTTGTATGTGGAGGGAAGGGCAGGATTTGAAGGCCCTGAGGGGATTGTGTGATCCTAGCTCTAGAGAGGCTCCCTGCATGCAGGTGTACAAAAGGAATTTGAAGGAGGAAAGACTTTTTTGGTTCTACATGGATTTACTGGTCACTCCCTCTTTTGGGCACGGGAGGACCAGTTGGTGGGGGCTACTCTAGCTGGACTAGTATCCTCAGAAGGTCCACTACTATACAGCCACCTGAGAAGTGTGCAATCAGGAGAGGTTTTGGAGTTGAGGTCATGCTTAAAAACTGATAGCAGTTGAACTTAAAAAGGGATGATTTTTTTTAAAAAAAGCAGAGATTTGATGATATGCTATACATAGGCTTTGAGATTCATTGTAACCTTTAGGTTAAATAAATGAAAGTGCAGGGACAATTGGTTAATTATCAAGCAATCTATTCTAACTGTGTCTATGCTGTAGGCATCATTTCTATGTTAAGCATCTAAGCTTTTTTTGATTTGGATCACTTGTCTGGCTCATGTTTTAATAGCTCACCTCAGAAGAGATGCTGGATTATGCAGTAGACATTTCACTGTCGTGTTGGTGTGCAGTATGAGTTGTATATTTTTGTTAGGCGTATTTGATCTTAAACTTAGCTCGAAGTGTCTGTGTTTAAATTAAAAGAATATGTTTAAAAGAAATAATGTACTTTGTTGTTGCACAATCCAAGAGATTTTGATGTTAAACACAGGTTACATTTATTTGACTAATCTGTTTAAAATGTTTTATATTTGTACCGGGTTAATATCTTACTGTTTTTCTTCAAGTTGCCTCTGCACATTCCTACTCTTGGGATGCACTGAAGTCTTAGTCTGCACATCCCAAGAGTGGGACCATGCAAAGGTCATTTCACAAAATGCTGGTTACAGGTAAATAACCTTCATTTTGGTATTACAAGCACAGTGTGGCTGGTACAAAATGGCCAGTTTTGCTGCTGCTTGGTCTCATCCAAATGGGACATTATTCTAAATTGTGCTGTCACTACATATGATATAGTTACTGTTGGGCTTTACTTTTACTTAGTCATTCTTGGAACAGAACTAAGAAAATCCCTCCCCCCCCTTTTCTGATCTAAAATTTTTGAGGGTGGGGCTACTTAGGTATATTATGACAGTAGGAATGTACATACCAACCATCCTCATTTCCCTTAAGGAAGAGGTAGGCTCTACTGCAGTGCCAGGTTGGAATAACAGTTGCAAAGCTGCCTGAGTTGGGGCTGGAGAATGATTCTCTTCAGTTGTGTGGATTTTCCTGTTTTCCTTAATGTGTATTTTGTAAAATATATTTGTTTTGATTACAATGTCTGATTCAAAGAAAAATTGTGCAACAAGACCATAGGAAGTCCTGCAGCTCAAATTGTTTCCAGTGCATTTTAGGTGACAGTATTATAGCTTGTCTTTATGTACTTTGTAATTAAATATTTTTTGGAGCGAAACAAATCGTTTAACAGTTAATTTTTGATTACTTTTGTTGAAATGCGTTTAGTTTAATTTTTTCTGGGGATAAGTATCACCAATTAAGCTACCAAAACCAAAAAAGATTTTTTTTGAAGGGATGGCAAGAAAAAGCTCCATCTCCAAGCCATGTAAAAGGCCTCACCTATATAATAAAATTCCAGGATTGTCACTCTGAGGCTTAGAATATTTGTCAGTGTGAAGCGATGAAACAGCTACTAGCGGGGTTGATAGCTCTTTTTGTTTAGAATATCACCAGATTCAACCATCACTGGGCTTTGCCATCTGTTACTATCCAGTGTTTAAATTCTCAGCCCTTTTGACTTTACAAAGTACACCTGTGCAATAGTACAGGCTTTCAGTTATAGTAAGGTATGTATCCTTATCCATTGTGATATCTGATGTAACTCAGCCTGTAACTTTATTCTACAATTAACTTACATGCAACACTTTAATTGGTTGTATGAGGGAGACTGCATAGATGGTGAATTATTTGGCCCAGCTGCTATAGTTCTCACTATACCAGCTTTCAGCTGCTGCTGTGAGACTATTTAGAAGTTTCTGTACTTGAGTGTCAAAGGATCATATGCCAAATGTTATGGAGAGATGTAGGTTTCAAACTGCACCAGTGCAAAATCTACTGTACACTGGTGAAGTGGTTCTATAATGAATCTACATACAGGTAGATACTATATTGTTCAAATAAGAGTATTTTTCTACTGTTTCTCACTTAATATATGAGTATAAAACACACAGATGGATTGCTGGTCTTGATTATGTTTAAGACCTCCTGACAGGTTATGTCTAATCAGATGTAAACTGCAGTTCAGGATTTTCATCATTGTGTCTAAGTCAGCAAGTGATTATTCTTTTGCTATGGTATACTCTACTGTGTGGAATTCAAACCTGAGTTTTATATAATTTTGTCATTTGACTTTTTGAGAACATAACACTTTTTCCTATCCCAAAAATAGTTTTAGAATTACTAGTGTTGGGCCTATTTTTCACTAACTTTCCATTTAGGCTTTAAAAAAAAAAATCTTATTTGTTTTGTTGTATTTTTATTGTCTTGTAAAATGCTCGGTGCTATTTCTAGGGGGATGATGGGATGCTACACAAACTCATCCCATGAAGAACTATGTATAAATAAAGAGCATTGGCAATCTGACCATAATTTGCAAGTGATGATACATTGAATATTGTTGAGTATAAAGTGAAAAGCAGAAAAAAATTGAGTTTTAGTGGCTTAGTTGGATTCTAAAACAACAATTTCTATTTTGATGAATAGTTAGACAATTATCCACTTTTACATAAAAATGAAGACAGAAAAAAATAAATTTTAAGCTAAGTCACAGGAAAAGGCATTGCTTGTTAATCAGTAATAACAGGGTGGATAAAAATGGTTGATTTTTAAAAAGTTTATTTAAATTATATATTTTTTTAAAAAACAAATCTATTTAAAATTTGAAAATGATACCCTGTGTAAATTCACTATAATCTACAAAAATCATTTACATTAAATAAAAAATAATTAAGCAATACGTGTTTGTGGCTGAAGTTTTATGAAAGGCAAACCACTGAATTAGTGGAAATCACTGGCGAAGCACCTGGAACCAGAGTTTGTTGAAGTGCTAAACAAGCTTTTGACTACAATAGCTGCTTCTACAGGTGCAGAAAGAATACTTTCTTCATTTCTACATCTTTAGTTCAATGACTAGTTCATTTAAAGTTAGGAAAGCAATTGGAAGTTGAAAAGGGCGGGAAAGCTTGTTTTTCTTTTCCCGTTCCATTAATAAAAAGTAAGCGTGAGAGGGTGAGATCTGTTTCTAAAATGATGAAGAACATGGTGACCAGAAACAGTAAGTTCAATTAATTAACTATAGCTCATACTTTTTTGTTTAATAAAGCAGTATTAAATGTGAAACATGTTTGACAAGCTTTTATCTTGTGCCCAGCACTCTTAAGATAGTTTTTACTAATAATAAAATGCCGTTTCTGTGCATTTTAATTGAATTCCAATTGCCATCAAAATAGAGCTTGACACAAATCATGAGTAAGAAATGAATAATCTAACAAACAAGAAATGCATCATACATCATTTTCTAACATAAAATAAATGAAGAATCTGAATTGGTTCATTACAAGATGGAAATGGTAGAATTGTCAGTAATATTCAACACTTCTGCCTTGTCTGCAATAAGTATTTCTGTTGTGTATTGGAAGGGAAAAAAAAACATGTAGCAAGGAGAGTGGGGGCTATCTAGTGTATTGCACTGACTGCAACATGTATGATTACCTCCGTTGTGGAGAGGTGGCATATGTGTGCATTCAGTGCTAGCAACTCTTGCCCCTCAGAGATGAAGTACAGGGTTTTGAGATCAAAGTGGCTGAACTGGAGGAGTAAAGCGGGGGTGGGTACGTAATGAGACTTTCCAGGACGTAATAGAGCAGTCCCATACCCAGTCTGACAGCTTCTATCTGTTCTGGAGGATAAAAGTCCCTGGGAAGGAGAACATCAAGCTGGAGCAGAGGGAGACAATCCCATAGTTGGGAACCTTCTTCCAGATGATGTTATGGCATCCTCTTGCACTGAGGATATCCCTTTTGGGGGAGGGAAATCAAGTTATTAAGAAGAGACAAGTAATGGTAATGGGGGATTTGATTATTAGAAATATAGATAGATGGGTTTGTGATGAACAGGAGAATCGTATGGTGAATTGTCTTCTGCGGATGAAGGTTGTGGACCTCTCGAGACATCTATGTAGTGTTAGTGGTACATGCAGGTGCCAATGACATAGGGAAAAGTAGGAGACAGGTCCTGGAGGCCACTTTTAGGCTGCTAAGAAAGATATTAAAGACTAGAACCTCCATGATAGCATTATCTGAAATGCTTCCTGTTCCATGAGCAGGGTCAGTTAGGCAGAATTGCAGAGTATAAATGCGTGGATGAGACGGTAGTGGGCGGAGGAGGAATTTCACTTTCTGAGGAACTGGGGGAACCTTTTGGGAAAGGAGCCAACCTAGACAGGAAGAAAGGGCTCCACCTAAACCAAAAGAGAACCAGATTTGTAGCATGTAAAATTAAAAAGGTTGTAGAGGACTTTTAAACTAAAAGCTCGGAGAAAGCTGACTGGTGTGGAGGAGCACACGGTTCAAAAAGACACATCCTTCAGTGAAGGATTTATTAAAGGGGTTACTCTATAGCCTATAAAGAGGGAGAGGATAGAAGATGATATAGTACAAGGAGGAATTGAAGAGAGAATTTAAAAACAAGTATTTAATTACATCACATGAAGGCTATCAACTAAATATTGACAAATTTTATATGTGCTTGTATACAAATGCTAGAAATCTAAATACTAAGATGGGTGAACGTGAGTGCCTAATATTAAATAAGGCTATTGATATAATAGGCATCACAGAAACTTGGTGGAATGATGAACGTAAGAGTAGCCATACTGGGTCAGACCAAAGGTCCATCTAGCCCAGTATCCTGTCTTCTGACAGTGGTCAAAGCCAGATACTTCAGAGGGAATGAACAGAACATGTAATCCTCAAGTGATCCATCTCCTGCCGCCCATTCCTAGCTTCTGAGAAACATGGTGTCCCTACCCTCTCCCTGCCCATCATGGCTAATAGCCATTGATGGACCTATCCTCCATGAATTTACCTATTCCTTTTTTGAATAGTCTTGGCCTTCACATGATGATATGGGACATGGTAATACCAGGGTATAAAATATATAGGAATGACAGAGCAGGTTATGCTGGTGAGGGAATGGCTGCATATGGGAAAGAAAGCATAGACTCAAATACTGTTTATCTGATCTAATTGGGACCGGGGCCAGATTGGATAATGAAAAATTCAGATAATCTGGAAAATGGAAAAGTTGAAGGCTTTAGCACCATCTAGCGGCCACTGGAGAAATCACCCGCTTCTGGACCTCCATGTGCTGGTTGTTCGGTTAATATGGAGACCTGGAAAATGGAGAGTCAGATAAACGGGGTTCTGATATATAGTAAAAATCTTAAATGAATTAAATCAGTACAACAGAATCTCTATGGATAGAAATTCATGCTTGAATAAGAGTAAAGCAGTAGAATAAAAGAGCAGAGAAAAAAACACATACTTTAAAAATTGGGAATCGGCTCCTACTGAGGAAAATAGAAAGGAGCATAAACTCTGGCAAATCAAGTATAAAAGTTATAATTAGCCAAAAAAGAATTTGAAGAGTAGCTAGCAAAAGTCACACAAACTAACAGCAATGCTTTTAAAAAGTACATCAAGCAGAAAGCCTGCCAAATAATCAGGAGACATTTGAGGTGTGAAAAAGGCACTCAAGGAAGACAGGGCTCTTATGGGAAAGCTAAATGAATTCTTTGCATTGGTCTTTGCTACAGAGAATGTGAGGGAGATTCCCACACCTCAGCCCATTTTTTTAGGTGACAAATATGAGGAATTGTCCCTCATTTAAGTGTCAGTAGAGGTGGTTTTAGATCAGATTGATAAATTTAACAGTAAAATCTCACCAGGAGCCTATGGTATTCATTCAAGAGTTATGAAGGAACTCAACTGTGAAATTTCAGAACTAACAACTGTGGTGTGTAACCTATCACTTAAATTAGTCTCTGCACCAGATGAATGGAGGATCGCTGAAGTGATGCCAATTTTAAAAAAAAAAAAAAGCTCTGGAGGCTGCCTTGGCAATTACAGGCCACTAAACCTAACGTCAGTACCAAGCAAATTGATTGAAACTATACTAAAGAACAGAATGATCAGATGCAAAGGTGAACATGATATGTTGAGGAAGAATCAACATGGCTTTTGTAAAGGGAAATCGTGCCTCACCAATTTATTAGAATTCTTTGCAGGTGTCGTCAAGCATATGCATAGGTGTGATCCAATGGATATAGCGTACATGGATTTTCAGAAAGCCTTTGGTGAGGTCCCTCATGAAGGGCACTTAAGCAATGGAAGCCATCATGGATTAAAAGATAAGAAACAAAGGATAGAAATAAATGGTGAATTTTCATAGTGGAGAGAGGTAAATAGTGGGGTTCCGAATGAATCTGTACTGGGACCTATACTGTTCAACATATTCGTGAATGATCTGGAAAAAAGGGTAAGCAGCGAGGTGGCAAAATTAGCAGACAGTGTATAATTACTGAAGATAGTTAAGTCTAAAGCAGACTGAAGAGTTCCAAAGACTTCATAAAATTGGATGACTGGGCAACAAAATGGCAGATTAAATTCAGTGTTGATAAGTGCAAGTAATACACATTGGAAAACATAATTACTGTGTGTGTTTTTTATATATATATATAGATATAGAAATGATGGGTTCTAAATGAGCTGTCCCCACTCAAGAAAGAGGTCTTGGAGTCATCGTGAATATTTCCCTGAAAACATTTGCTCAGTGTTCAGCTGCATTGGGAAAAAAAACACCTGAATGCTAGGAGCCATTGGGAAAGGGATAGAAAACACAATGCCACTATATAAATCCATGGTATGCCCACACCTTAAATATTGCATGCAGTTCTGTTCGCCTCCATTCAAAGAAGATATATTAGAAGTGGAAAAGTTATTCAAAAGGGCAACAAAGATAATTAGGGGGTATAGAACAGCTTCTATACAAGGAAGGATTAAAAAGAGTGGGACTGTTCATTTTAGAAAAGGTGTTACTAACGGGGGGATATGATGGAGGTCTGTAAAATCATGAATGGTATGGAGAAAGTGAATAGGGAAGTGTTGTTATTTACCCTTTCACATAACACAAGCACGAGGGGTCACCCAATGAAATTAATAGGCAGCAGGTTTAAATTTAAAAAAAAAGGAATTACTTTTTCCACACAATTCATAGTCCATCTGTGGAAATTTTGGCCTCCATAAAATCTGCTGGCAAAAAGTATAACTGGATTCACAAATAATTAGGTAAGTTGATGGAGGATAGGTCCATCAGTGTCTCTTAGCCAAGATGGTCGGGGGACAACCCCATGCTCTGGGTGTCCCTAAGCCTGACTGCTAGAACCTGGGTCTGATCAACTGGGTATGGAAGACAGGTTATTGGTCTACATGGACTATTGGTCTGATCCAGTGTGACCATTCTTAGGTTCTTATATAGTCATATAGTATCATAGAAGATTAGGGTTGGAAGAGACTTCAGGAGGTCATCTAGTCCAACCCCCTGCTCAAAGCAGGACTAACCTCAACTAAATCATGCCAGCCAGGGCTTTGTCAAGCTGGGCCTTAAAAACCTCTAAGGATAGAGATTCCACCACTTCCCAAGGTAACCCATTCCATACTTCACCACCCTCCTAGTGAAATAGTTTTTCCTAATATCCAACCTAGACCACCTCCCTGCAACTTGAGACCATTGCTCCTTGTTCTGTCATCTGCCACCACTGAGAACAGCCGAGCTCCATCCTCTTTGGAGCCCTGCCTTCAGGTAGTTGAAGGCTGCTATCAAATCTCCCCACACTCTTCTCTTCTGCCGACTAAATAAGCTCAGTTCCCTCAGTGCCGCCTCATAAATCATGTGCCCAGTCGCCTAATCATTTTTGTTGCCCTTCACTGGACTCTCTCCAATTTTTCCACATCCTTTCTGTATGGGGGCCCCAAAACTGGATTCAGTGCTCCAGATGTGGCCTCACCAGTGCTGAATAGAGGGGAATAATCACTTCCCTCGATCTGCTGGCAATGCTCCTACTAATGCAGCCCAATATGCCGTTAGCCATCTTGGCAACAAGGACATGCTGACTCATATCCAGCTTCTCATCCACTGTAATCCCCAGGTCCTTTTTCTGCAGAACTGCTGCTTAGCCAGTCGGTCACCAGCCTGTAGCAGTGCATGGTATTCTTCCATCCGAAGTACACTTGTCCTTGTTGAACCTCATCAGATTTCTTTTGGCCCAATCCTGGGAGCACCACAAGAGCCCTGGGAGCACCACAGTGGACTGGGTCTCCCTATCTCTTGCATGGGGAGACTGGGCCAAGCCATTGTTACCCTAATGACCACCCTCTGGACTCCAGCACATTGCCATTCCCCTTTCCTTATTGTCTGCATTATTCTGTACTTGTCATTTACAGAAAAATACAACATCACTAAAGAGTTTAACGTTGTGGAAGGGAGAGTAAAGTATGATTAAGTATTTGAATCACAGAAATATAGGGCTGAAAGAGAAGTACACCTCTACTCGATATAACGCTGTCCTCAGGAGCCAAAAAATCTTACCACATTATAGGTGAAACTGCGTTATATCGAACTTTGATCCGCTGGAGCGTGCAGCCCCGCCCCACCCCCAGAGCGCTGCTTTACTGCGTTATATCCGAATTTGTGTTATATCAGGTGACATTATATCGGGCTAGAGGTGTAATTAAGACTAACCCCCAGTGCCGTGGCTAAAAGGTGAATGTATTAATAAGCTAAGTACTTCTTCTGTTGGTATCTGCCTCTACAATAAACTTGCCTTCCATACTGTGTTGTAGGTTTTTAAACCTCTGTGGTGATGACACCTTAAGTTGGTGTGAGAGAAGGGTAAGGGGAACGGATGCGGGGTAGTGAACAGAGAGGAAGCTGGAACCATTTCAGGAAGGGGGAGGGTATGGAGGTGACAAGTGTAGCCAATTGTTGTAGGGTTAGATACTGCAGTCTGTGACATGGATACCATTTTGAGCACATTATAGGGAATGGAGGAATTTTAAAGCTGAGCAGTTGGAGGGGCTCCTAGCTTCACCCAACTTGGCAGCAAACATCTGGCACCTGTTTTTTAAAAAATAAAAGTTGTTTAAATCCACCTGTGCAACTGTATTATAATATATTTCATAATGCTTGCTGGCTTTCCTCCACAGCAGTTTCTATATGGCTGTACAAATGAAGTTCATATGTCATGTCCAAAGCTGCTATATTGTACAGTTTTTGGCTGCTCAGAAAAATCTTTGGTTGTTGGATCACGTGGTATACATGGGATTAAAGGAACTTCCTGTGGGTTCTTGGGTGCTTGCTGTGTTGTCTGGGAAAACTATCTACCACATAATTCTTGGGTGTGTTGGTGGCATTGCTTGCAAAACTGCTGTTTAGTTCCTCTCAGTATGGGCAAGTAGTGGAAGCATTAACAGCGGTCCTGTTCTGGTCCCTTGCCTTCAGGTACTTCTGCCCAAGCTCCTTTGCTTTGACTTGGCATTGGGACCAGTTCTGGGAATGCTGCCTCGTTAATGTTTGCTCTGACAGTGATTTGTAGATGTTTGGATTCCAGTGACTTTTCTCTAAGTGGGACTGACTATGCAGGTCTCCAAAGAAGGCAATCAAGTCCAAGACCATCACAAGGTCCTTGCAGAAGGGTAGGGGTATGGCTTCTATAATGGTTATGTGACTCTGGGGGTATGAACACACTTTTACCTGTTGTCAAAAAGGGACATTCCTGGCTGCTTTTAAATGCAGTGGTGATATGCGGTCAAGATGTCTCTGGACCATTGGAGGGTACCCAGACAGGCCAATGCAGGTGTGAAAACATGCACTGTTGGATAGTAACTGGAGGACTGCCAAAAGTTTAGTAGTTAAGAATGTCCGCATGAACCTTAAAGCGAACATACTCAGTTAAACCTGTTGCAAGAAGAATTAGTTATTGTGACCTAAGATGCCAAATAATTCACTTGGAAAAAAGTTGTGTGTGGACGTAAAGCACTTTAAATGGAACAAACTAAACTTAATCTAATGTAACATCTCCATGTACGTAATCCCTTTCATTGAATAACTGGCCCTTCTCAAAACCTAAATGTTGTTTGAAAAGATTTGAAAGAACCCTTTGTGAGTGAATTTCATCCCCCATTGCTGAAAACGTAAGATGGCAATCTTGCCAGCTATCACACATGACTTCAAGATTGGGAGGGGAAAAATAGCTGCCATGTGCTACTTGTAATCTTTTGCATAGATAAAGTAATTCTTAGCTACCTCTCCTTCCTCTGCTTTTAACAAGGATTTCACTTAAGAATCATATGTAGCATGGGTGGTTAAATGAAGAGATATTATATACTCTCATAAGGATCTTGAAGATCTGACTACTTAGTCTTGTAGATTTTTGAAAATATCTTCATGCAGTTTAGGATCCAAACATGGAAATTTGGCATTGGGGATCATATTTTTATCAAACAAATTAGCAGTTCTTCGAGTGCTTGCTCATATCGATTCCAATTAGGTGTGCGCGCACTGCGTGCACATTCGTCGGAAGATTTTTACCCTAGCAACACTTGGTGGGTCGTCTGGGCGCCCCCGGAGTGGCGCCGCTATGGCACCGGATATATACCCCTGCCGACCCATCCGCCCCTCAATTCCTTCTTACTGCCCGTGTCGGTCGTTGGAACAGTGGAGCGCGGCTTAGCTGACCTCCACTTCCCTAGCTACTCGTAGTTCTCTCATTCCTTGTTGTGTATATAGTTAAAAACTTTTATATAGTTCACTTTAGTTTATTACTTTATAGTATATTTAGTATAATAATAAAGAGGGGTTTGGGGAATAGCCCCTTCCCCGCACCCGGTGCCGGGGCCTATGCCCGGTTCACCGGGTTTCAAACCGTGCTTGGCCTGCCGCAGGCCGATGTTGACAGGAGACCCGCATGACTCCTGTCTGAAGTGCCTCGGGGAGTTGCACCTGACAGCTAAGTGCCACATTTGCAAGGCTTTTAAGCCAAGAACAAAAAAGGAGTGGGACATTAGGCTAAAGCAGCTCCTCATGGAGGCGGCTCTCACCCCTCAGCCTTCGGCACCGAGCGCTGGTCACTCTTCGGACAGAAGCACCTCCTCGGCACCGGACCGCGCTGGTATGGCCAAGGCTCCTCGGCACCACCTGTCGTCGGCACCGAGGCCGTCTCGACGCCGCTCCCTCTCCCCGAGGTCGAGAAAGACTAAGACTCCTGCTGCTTCCGTGCCACCTGCACCGCAGCCAGAGAGCTCGTCCAAGTTGGACCGCCCGGCGCCGACACCCGCCGCGGCACTGATGACGTCTGCACTGTCGATTCCAGTCCCACAAGGGCCATTGAGTCCGGTGCCTGTCAGCTCCCCGGCTAGACCAGTGGTAGAGCTTAATATCCCGTCCATGCCGGAGACGTTCTCAACGGCGAGGGATCTGATTTTGATGACAGAGTCGACGCTGCCTCCGCCCCCAGCACCGCAGGTGCGGGCAATACAGTCTATAAGCAAACCGGCCTTGATTCAGCCACCCTCTGTCGGCACAGCAGACCGGCACCATTCTAGATCACGGTCCCGCAGACGTTCCAGGTCCCGACGGCGCTCCCGCTCTCGTCGCCGCTCGCAGTCCTGGTACCGTTCTCCTCTGCACTCGCGGCTCTGGTCGGCATCCCGGTCGCCGGCCCGATATTCTCAGCACCGCTCCAGCTCCCGGCACCGCTCCAGGCACCGTGACTCCTGTAGCCGCTCCCTACGCCAAGCCTCGAGATCGCGGTTGACCTCCCGGCACCGTTCCGGTCGCAGGTCCCGATCTCGTTCCCGGTACTGAGTGCGGAGTAGAGCTAGGCCTGCTAGAGACATGACTCTGCTCAGGGCCTCTCCGCTCCTCCATGGCCTTCCAGGCACACTTCAGAGTCGTCCCACGCGGACAGCTATTATGCACAGGACCGCGAGTCTGATGTGCCCACCGGGGTCTTCCAAGAGGCACAGGCCCAGGACCTAGGCCCACACCAGTCGTCTTTCTGGATGCCTTGGGCGTACCACCAGGCCCAAGGGGCACCAGTAGTCCCGTCCCACTCGGCACCATCAGAGCACCGGGTGCCAGAGGCGACAATCAGCCGTGCCCCTCCGGCTGATACCGAGGAAGCTCCAGTCCACTCACCGGACTCTCCAGTCCCACTGGAGCAGGAGGTTGCTCAGGAGCAAGAGGCCATGCAGGACCCTCTCGTCCCAGGTGTCTCCTCTTCCTCTTCTCCAGACAAGGCGGTGGCAGGGACATCCTCCTCGGGCCCTCCTCCAATCGACCTGAGGGCCCACCAGGACCTCCTCAGGAAGGTAGCACTCAACATGAACCTCCAGGTAGAGGAGGTCCCAGAGGTGGAGGACCCGGTGGTGAGCATTCTGTCGGCTGATGCTCCCACCAGAGTGGCCCTACCGTTTATTCGTACCATTCAAGCCAATGCAGACACTATATGGCAATCGCCGGCCTCCATCCCACCTATGGCCAGGGGAGTCGAGCGTAAATATATGGTGCCCTCTAAGGGGTACGAGTATTTATATTTCCATCCTCCTCCCTGGTCGTTCAATCAGTTAATGAGAGGGAACGCCATGGCCAGCAGGCGGCAGCCCCAAAATCTAAGGAGTCTAGGCGAATGGACCTGCTCGGCCGTAAGGTGTACTTGGCGGGTGCCTTACAGCTCTGGGTGGCGAATCAACAAGCCCTCCTCAGCCGCTATAATTACAACACATGGGCGGAGGTGGGGAGATTTACGGAACTACTCCCTCCAGGAGTTCGCGGCCTTCATGGAGGAAGGAAAAAAGGTGGCCAGAACTTCCCTCCAAGCCTCGCTCGATGCAGCTGACTCAGCAGCCAGGACTCTGGCCTCAGGTGTTGCCATGAGGCGTATCTCATGGCTTCAGGTTTCCAACCTTCCACCCAAGTTGCAGTACACCATCCAGGACTTGCCGTTCGATGGTAAAGGCCTCTTCTCTGAGAAGACTGACCCTAGGCTGCAAAGCCTGAAAGACAATAGGGTCATAAGGTGTTTGATAGGCATGCACATGCCAGTGACCCAATGCAGACCCTTCTGCCCCCAACCTCCCCGTCCATATTTTGTGCCTAGAAGCAGGCAGGACTTTGACAGACGATGCGGTCGAGGTGGGCGTAGACGCCAATCAGGGCCCCAAGGGGCCAAAATCAAGGTCCCTCGAAACCACCAGCGGGACCAAAATCTAACTTTTTGAAGGTGCGCCCGAGGACGGCGTACCAATTACAGGCCAGGATCCTTCTCCTCCCTTCTCCAACCATCTCTCCTACTTCCTCCCGGCGTGGTCCCAGTTAGCCTCAGATCTCTGGGTCCTACGCATGGTGGAATATGGATACCGCCTCCAATTTGTTTCAACCCCGCCTTCCCACCCCGTCCCTCTTCAGGGACCCCTCTCACGAGCAATTCCTCTTGCAAGAGGTGCGGTCGCTCCTCGCCATGGGGGCTATAGAGGAGGTGCCAAAGAACGAAAAGGGCAAGGGGTTTTATTCCCATTATTTCCTAATCCCCAAGTCAAAGGGTGGTCTCAGACCCATCCTAGACCTGCGAGGACTCAACCAGTTTATGGTAAAGTTGAAGTTCCGTATGGTGTCCCTGGGAACCATTATCCTGTCCTTGGATCCTGGAGATTGGTATGCCGCCCTTGATATGAAGGACGCATATTTGCATATCGCTATTTTTCCTCCGCACAGAAGGTACCTCCGTTTCGTAGCCAACCTTCAGCACTTCCAGTTCACAGTCCTGCCCTTTGGCCTTTCCACAGCCCCAAGGGTATTCACGAAGTGCATGGCCGTGGTCGCTGCATATCTCCGCCGACGTCGGATACACGTGTTTCCGTATCTGGACGATTGGCTCCTCCGGGGGGACCTCCGAGACACAAGTCGCCCAGCATGTGGGTGTCGTCAGGGACCTATTCACTCATCTAGGCCTGATGATCAATATAGAGAAGTCCTCTCTAGTTCCCACACAGAGGTTAGACTTCATAGGAGCGACGCAGGGCCTGCTTACCACAGCCGCGGTTTCAAGCAATGGCAACAATCATCCGCGGTCTGCAGAATTTCCCGACGACCTCGGTTCGCACTTGTCTCGGTCTCTTGGGCCACATGGCGGCATGCACGTTCGTAACCAAGCACGCCAGGCTCCGCCTGCGTCCGTTACAAACTTGGCTCAACTCGGTATACTGCCCGAGCAGGGACTCAATAGACACAATAGTCACCATTCCCCCGAGCACTCTAGGCTCTTTAGACTGGTGGCTGACTCCCTCCCCGGTGTGTGCAGGGTTACCGTTCCATCCGCCTCAGCCCTCAGTGTCCCTGACGACGGACGCGTCTTCTCATGGCTAGGGCGCGCACCTCGGGAGCCTTTGTACGCAAGGCCTCTGGTCATCTCAGGAGCTGACACTTCACATAAATGTCCGAGAACTGAGAGCAGTCCGCCTAGCGTGCCAGGCGTTCCTGCAACATTTACAAGGCCACGGTGTCTCAGTGTTTACGGCCAACACAATGGCCATGTACTATATAAACAAACAGGGAGGGACTCGATCTTCCCCCCCTTTGTCAGGAGACCATCAGACTCTGGGACTTTTGCATAGCCCACTCGATAGACCTGGTAGCGTCCTTTCTCCCGGGGGTTCGGAACATTCTGGCGGATCGACTGAGCAGGTCATTCCTCTGCCACGAGTGGTCGATACGCCCGGATGTTATTCATTCGGTTTTCCAGAGGTGGGGATTTCCCCACATAGACCTGTTTGCTTCCCGCGAGAACAGGAAATGCCAGATGTTCTGCTCCTTCCAAGGCCTCTCACCGGGGTCGATCTCGGACGCATTCCTGATGCCATGGACGAACTGGCTGCTTTATGCCTTCCCGCCGTTCCTGCTGGTTCACAAGGTCCTGCTGAAACTCCGCAGGGACAGAGCGCACCTAATCTTGATCGCTCCAGCGTGGCCCAAGCAGCACTGGTACACCACGCTACTCGATCTGTCACTAGCCAACCCGATTACCGTGCCACTCCACCCAGACCTCATAACGCAGGGCCACAGCAGACTTCGCCACCCAGACCTGCAGGCCCTTCACCTCAAGGCGTGGCTGCTGCATGGCTGAACCAGTCATAGTTGCGTTGCTCTGCCTCAGTACAGCAAGTACTCCCGGGTAGCAGGAAGCCTTCCGCCCGGTCAACGTATCTGGCCAAATGGAAGCGTTTCTTCTGCTGGTGCGGGTCACACAGTGTTACCCCCACTGAGGCCTCGATCTCAACCATCTTGGACTACCTCTGGTCTCTCAAACAGGAGGGCCTGGCGGTATCTTCATTGCGGGTACACTTGGCGGCCATCTCTACCTTCCATCCAGGGGGGAGTGGCCGCTCCATGTTCTCACACTCTGTGGTCTCTAGATTTCTTAAGGGCCTAGAGCGCCTATACCCACAAGTACGATGCCCCCGCCAACATGGGACCTCCACCTGGTTCTAACCAGACTTATGTCTCCCCTATTTGAGCCGTTGGCAACATGCTCATTGCTATACCTGTCCTGGAAGACAGCTTTTCTCGTAGCCATTACATCGGCCAGGCGAGTCTCCGAGCTTCGGGCTCTCACGGTGGACCCACCGTATACTTTGTTCCACAAGGACAAGGTGCAGTTACGTCCACACCTAGCATTCCTCCCTAAAGTGGTATCGGCATTCCATGTCAACCAGGATATCTTCCTTCCGGTCTTCTTCCCGAAGCTGCACTCATCACGACGGGAGCAACAGTTGCACTCCCTAGACATCCGTAGAACGCTCGCATTTTATATCGAGCGCACAAAATCATTTCGTAAAACACCCCAGCTCTTCGTCGCAGTGGCAGACCGAATGAAGGGTCTACCTGTCTCATCCCAGAGGATCTCATCGTAGGTAACGGCATGTATCCGTACTTGTTACGACTTGGCTCATGTACCCTCGAGTCACCTCACCGCACATTCTACCAGGGCTCAGGCTTCATCTGCCGCCTTCCTGGCTCATGTACCTATCCAGGAGATATGTCGTGCGGCTACCTGGTCTTCGGTCCACACCTTTGCTTCACGTTATGCTCTGGTCCAACAGTCCAGAAATGATGCAGCCTTTGGTTCAGCAGTTTTGCATTCTGCAACATCTCATTCCGACCCCACCGCCTAGGTAAGGCTTAGGAATCACCTAATTGGAATTGATATGAGCAAGTACTCGAAGAAAAGACCGTTACTCACCTTTGTAAGGGTTGTTCTTTGAGATGTGTTGCTCATATCCATTCCAAATCCGCCCTCCTTCCCCACTGTCGGAGTAGCCGGCAAAAAGGAACTGAGGGGTGGATGGGTCGGCAGGGGTATCTATCCGGTGCCATAGCGGCACCACTCCAGGGGGCGCCCAGACGACCCACCGAGTGTTGCTAGGGTAAAAATCTTCCGATGAACGTGCACGTGGCGCGCGCACACCTAATTGGAATGGATATGAGCAACACATCTCGAAGAACAACAGTTACAAAGGTGAGTAACCGTCTTTTATTTTGTAGCATACAAGAATGAAATGGTCTAGTTTAAAAAAATAAAACTTTTTGTAGGAGGTTAGTCCTATAACTGTGGTGCAGCAAAAAGGTATCAAATTCTGAAAAGCAGCTGTTTGGTGCTTCTTGCAAACATTTACCACACATTAGATTAGCTAGCTGCCTTGGAACATACAGCTTTTACCCTCAGATGGCTGATTTATCTTTGGGTACGTGTTTCCCAGACATCCAGCTCTCTTTAACTCTTGCACAGTGTGTTTTGGATGAATGATTACTAAAAGCATGTACTTTTATGTTGCTGGTTGTAAGATGGCAGAAAACTAGATTCCGCTCCCTCTTTTCTATTACTGCTTCATAAGTGTGAGGAGATTCCTCCAGGCTTAAGGAGAGACTGAAGAATGATTGTTTAAGGTTGATAGGTTCTATTTGAGTATATAAAAGACATCCCAGTGAAGCTCCACAGGGCAGTGTATGTTGCTGGAGCTTGCCTGCTAGAAAGAGAGGACTAAACCTTGTAGTCTATTCTTGGGACTGGCTTAGTTGTACAATACGACATTCTTAATTTGCTTGCTTGGTTCATCGTGTGTCTGCATGCTAGAAAGTCAGTCTTTCACTCCTGAGGGCATTCTGTGCCAAAAAATGTTGCGCACAAAATTTTAAAACTGTGCAAATTTTATTTGTCAAATAAATGTGGAGTCTCCAGCATGGCACTGGGAAGCACAAGCCACTGGCTGCACACAGGTGGGAGGTCACTGTGTGGCTCCCCTGTCCTGGGACACGGACTCAGCGGTGAGGCTGTACCCAATCCTGACACAGCTCAAGGATCGTGCCTGCTGCAGAAACACCCCAGGACCCTGCCCCTCTGTGCCAGGTGCACCAGGTGTGGGCATGCAGGTTCTGCAAGGCAGGATCCAAGTGTGGAGTAGCTTACTATGGGGGGATCCAGGTGTGGGTTGAGAAGGTTTTGTGTGGGGCAATCTGGGTCTGGGTGGCTCAGTGGGGGATCTGGGTGCAGGGAGGAATCTGGATGCACAGGGGCTTGTTGGGGTTTATTGGGTGCAATGGTAATGGGACTCTTCAGGGGGTTCTGGGTGAAAGTGGTTGGGGCTCAGCGAGGAGGGAGTTTGCAGGGCTCAGTGGGCAGGTCCAGATGCTTGAGAGTGGGGCTCAGTGGGGTGGGGATCCAGGTGCAGCTGGTCGCAGTTCAGGGTGGCTCATTGGGGTCGTGCAGGGGGAGTTGGGCTTATTTTGGCGATTTTGGGTGCAGAAGGGGAGGCTCGGTGGGAGGGTCTGGGTATGAGGGGCTCTGGATGCATGAGGGTTGGGCGGATGGGGGAGCAGTTCTCTGTACTCCCTCCCACTGCAGCTGACGAGGGATGGGAACAGGAAGCACCGGGGACAGGGGAGAGGAAGGAGTTTTCAGAGCTTCCTACAGCTGGGGGAGAAATCTGGGGGTGGGTTTGACACAGCCCCGGATGCTGTGCAAAGGAAGAGGAAGTCCTGTTCTTCCCAGCTCAGCCGGGACTAGCAGCTGAGCCCAGTGCATGGTCAGAGTCACAAGCCGGGTCTTCCCCAGTCCCACCCCTTGCCCCACAGTGTCTTACCTCTCTGTTGGCTGCCCTGGACACCCAAAACATACTGCTGGGGAAGGTCACATGACCACTCTTGTGGCTTCCCTTTTCTTCCCCATCAGTCATTTTTCTGTGGGGAAGCAAATCTGCAGGGGACATAAATTCTGCGCATGCGCAGTAGCTCAGAATTCCCCCAGTAGTAGTGTTTGAAGCCTTACTACATCAGTCGGTTTATGGTACTGACCCAGCAACTTCTGTTAAGATTAGGAAGTCATTGTGAACAAAGTGTTTCATTTCTGAATTTTTGTTTCTCTTAGTGAGCTTTGCATGCCACGTGAAGCCATCATCTCTATCATGGAGACCTAAAACACGGGAGGATCTGTTAATTTTACCATTGGATATTGTCTTTTTAATTAAACCTTAAAATAAACATGTTACAAAGAATATTTTTTCATCCTTAACACTAAAATAGTTTTAATTAGCAGTGAGATTTTTTAAAATCAAATATTTAAGTAATAAAAGGTTACATTTTCCAATAATATTTTTAATTAAACCTGTTACTGATGTTAATAACTTTATGTAGTTTATTTTCACCTATATTTTCTTTCCTTGGGAAACAAAAGATCTTTCCTTTTTTTGTCCCCTCCTCCCCCCCACCCCCAACATACTGTGAAATAGGAAAACAATTGAAAACATTTTAATCCACCTTTATTTTACTTTTTGGATGCTTTACTATATTTTCTCCGAACTATACATCTTTTTGCCTCTCTTAAATAACGGAACAAAAAGGCAATTGCCTAACATACTGATAACTGGGAAGAAGAGCATTTTGCACCTTAGAAGCTCTGATACAAGTCAGAGTAATTTTCCATTTCACTGATGCACAACCTTTTTGTATCCTACAGTAACCTCAAAATACTATATAGAATTCGGTATAATTGCTGTTCGTGTCTAAATCTAATTCTGAGATATAATTAAGACAGTAAGTAACAAACTGTTTCCTCAGTTACTTTTAGTTTTAATGTTTTAAAAAACAATTTTTAAAAGTTAGATGTTGGATCCTTATTTTAGTTTGGTCTTTTCCAGGTATAATTGATGACATATTTTTTTTCTCCTTACATACGTTATAGTAATCTGATAGCTGAAATATTTAATGATATAACAAAGTGGTATTCTATTTTGAAAGTTTGGGGCTTTAAACTTTTAAAATGTTATTTTTGAAATAAACGTATTTACCTTTTTATTTGTCTTAAATATTCCATCAAACATAATTAGTTAAATTTAAGTATTTCTGAGTTTCAACTTTACCCCAGTGATTATATTCTAGCATCTTAATGCAAAACATACTGGTTAACAGGAGAATTTTGACTAAAAATCTCTAATAAACTTAGTGAAAAAGCCTTGTTCTAATTCAGAATATTGTATTCATAACCATTCAGAAGCTATTTCATGGTCAAAGTTTGTGCAAATATACGTTTGAGACGTTTGGTTTGATTGAAATGTTTGTTATGCATTGTTTTACCTGTAAGTAAAATGTCAGTGAGAAGCTTAGAACAGGTATGATGTGACAAGGTTTTATATAGCACGAACAGCATGTTTATTGCAGTGTCTCCCATGTGTGCTTTATAGATTTTTGGAATATGCTTCAAGTGATAAGAATTTAATAAACACTTGTCTACTGAATATTATGTAGTTTTGGGGGAATTTGGAAGGAGTTTTCTAGTATTTACACTTACAAATGTAATTTTGCCACTGTGTTGCTGTACACTAATTTATTTAATCAAGACTTGTCTTATTTAGGCTGAGTGTTTCAGAACTGAAACAGAGACAAAAATTAAATCTGTACACTTTTCAGATGGGTTGAAAAAAAGTCCCCTTGTGACAAACCCTTGACCATGCTTTTAAAAATCTTACGCTTCCCTGTAAAAGCAGCAAAGAGTCTTGTGGCACCTTATAGACTAACAGACATTTTGGAGCATGAGCTTTCATGGGTGAATACCCACTTCGTCTACATGCATCCGACAAAGTGGGTATTCACCCACGAAAGCTCATGCTCCAAAATGTCTGTTAGTCTATAAGGTGCCACAAGACTCTTTGCTGCTTTTACAGATCCAGACTAACATGGCTACCCCTCTGATACTTTACACTTCCCTAACTGCCATTTAAAACAAACAAACAAAAAAATCTAGCACCAGCTGCTTTTAGAGTTCAACTATAACAATAACACTTGCTTAAAACATTGTGTTTACCATAAGGGAAGGCATTAATTTTCCTCTCCTTCCAGGAACACTTCCATTGCTATCTTGGGCCTCCTGCTGCTTATATAAGAAACTGTAAAGCAGATATTCCAGTATATTAGAGCCAAAAATTTTGAACTTGATCCAGGAATTTGTTTAAATATTAGTTATTTCACCAAACTACTGCACTTACAACTTGAAGGTGCTTCCTGCGTGAGAGAATTGTAGCCTGAATAAACTGAGGCGAAAGGTCCAAAGTGTGCCAGGCCCTGGTTTATTATGAAGTTTACAAGAAGCCTCTTCAAACTGTTTCTATATTGAAATTTAAAATTACTCAAGTTTTAATTGAGAAGGAAATTGAAGAGTTTAATGGGCTTTCAAATTCTAGAAAGCTAAATTGTTCAGAAGTTTTAAAACTGAACCTTTTATGGCTCTTCTCTTCCACTTCACCCCCTCAGGCAACTCTTTTTAACCTCCTTATTACTTATCTCCATTCCATCCAGCAACAAATCTTTTTCTCATACGTATATTTTTATTTACATTATTTTTGAAAATTAAATTGGCAAAATCTCAGACTGCAACATTAAATGAACAATGTAAACAAAAATATCTGCTAATCCAGGACACAAACCCTTATCTGTACAGAGTGATAATGAGAATGGAAAACAGGAATGGAAAAAAATTACATGAAGCATCTTAACTATTAAACTTCTTTTCTTTTTTCTAGTAAAGGATCTGTTACAACGGGTACTTCAGCCTGCTCTCAGTAGCTGCTCTCTAGTTCCTCAGAGCTATCTTCTGTTTCCCAGTCAGCCTTTTCTGGCCTATGTCTATACTACACAGCTTTTAGTGACCTTACTGTGGTGCTATAGCTGTGCCGCTAAAAGTCGTGCAGTGTAGCTGCTGTTTGTTGGTTCTCCTGCCGACAAAAATCTTCCACCTCCAACAAGCAGCGTTTGCATCATCGTCAGGAGAGCATTCCTGCTGACAACACGCTGTTCACACTGGTGCTTGTTGCAGCAAAACTTTTGTCTTTCGGGGGGTTAGCATCTTTGAAAGAGAAATTTTGTCATTCAACTGCCAGTATAGACATAGCCTTAGACTCGCCATTGGTGCCAAACTCTTTCAAGTTTTGGAGCAAAAGAGTTACCGGTAGCTTTGATTAAATGAAGTTGCTGGAGGTTGGTCTGAGTGGGGATATCCCGTGGAACTGTGCAAGAATTTCAGGAGCAGCTTTGTCCTGTTCCCATTCTCAGCAACCCAGGAAAAGACCATGACTTAAGTTAAATCATCCATCTGTTTTCATATCAGAGCATTATCGCCTGCTCCCCATCCTATTTCTGATAAGATTCAGTCCTGGTGTATATTACAAAGTTAGGTTAATGTAAGGCATCTTATGTCAACCTAACTCTGTGTCTACACTAAAATGTATATCCCACCGATGTAACTCACCCACTACACTGACTTAACTCCAGCTCTGCAAGAGGGATAGTGCTTTGGTCGATGTAGTTAGGTTGACACACTATCAATATAGACAGTGTTGCTTACATCAACTGTTGCTGCCTTTCAGAAGCTGTCCCACAATGCTCCACACTGAGAGTTAAATTGGTTTAAGTGCTCCTAGTCAGGGCATGCACTGCTGACACAAGAAACGTAGTGTGGATATGCAAAAGAGATTTAATTACTGCAGCAGCTATACATTGATGTAACTTAGGTTGACTTCATTTTGTAGTATAGGCTTTCCCTCAGAGAATGTGGGACAAGCCAAGCAGTACCCTAATATATGGAGATATACCTGTCTCACAGAACTGGAAGGGACCCTGAAAGGTCATTGAGTCCAGCCCCCTGCCTTCAGTAGCAGGACCAAGTACTGATTTTGCCCCAGATCCCTAAGTGGCCCCCTCAAGGATTGAACTCACAACCCTGTGTTTAGCAGGCCAATGCTCAAACCACTGAGCTATCCCTCCCCCTGTCTGAAGCATGTAAATAAGTTCCTAAAAGAGGTTTGTTTTCACAGCATTTTCTTTTTTTACCATTCTTAGACAATTATGCTTTGAATGATGGAACAGAAAGAGACAACCATCTATCACTGATAATTGCTCTTTACAGTCCTAGAATGTAAGGCCAGAAGGGATCACTAGATCATCTAGACAGGTCTCCTATATATTGCAGGCCACCAGCACCAGGCAGCACCAGTACGCTAAGCCCAAACACTGAAATGTGACCAAAGTATTACAGCCCTCAGCAGACTGAACTATTGTGTGCCACAGGCAGAGAACAAGAGGGATCAAGGTGCACCAATGTCTGAGGTCCTTGAAATGGTTAGCAGTTAAAAAACAAAAAGGATTGTGGATGGGGGAATCTCTTCCTGACCGCTACAGGTGACCAGCTAAACCCCTGAAGCATGAGATTTTAGAAATATTGACATGAACTAGAAGGGACCCTTGCAGCTTCTGAGCCCTGTCACAAGAAACCCCATAATACAGCCACATTCATAAGTTTGGCCAACTCTCTGAAATTTCATTTGTGTGACCTCGCAGCTCCTGATGAGAGGCTGTTCAAGAACCCGACTTTTCTGAAATTTAAAAACCGTCTTCTAATTTCCAGCCTGAATTTATTCATGGCCAGTTTATAGCGATTTGTTCTTGTGCCAATATTGTCCTTTAACTTACATAGCTTGCCACCCTAGTTTTTGTGAAGAGCGATTGCATCTCCTCTTAGCCTTCATTTTGCTAAGCTAAACAAACAGGCATTTAGTCTCCTCTCCTATAATCAGGAATGAAGGATCTATCTCCTAATAGCTCTTCACTATACTTGTTCCAGATTGAATTAATCTTTCTTGAACGTGGATGACCAGAATTGTACATAGTAGTCCAAATGAGGTCTTCTTAGTACCTTGTACAATGGTATTAATACTTCCTTGTCTCTTTAGAAATATCTTGCCTGGTACATCCTATGATTTCATTTGCCTTTTAGCACATCACATTAGTAGTTCAAATCATTCTATGATTGACCAACACAGCCAGGTCTCTCTCCTCTTCTTTTCTTCCAGGTGATGAGCCCCAGCTTACTGTACAAATTCTTATTAGACCCTAACTGCATGACTTTGCATTTTGTACTATTAAATTTCATCGTATTTCTGTCACTCCAGTCTTCAAGGTCATCCAGATCTTCCTGTATAATGTTCATATCTTCCTCTGTATTGATAATGCCTCCCAACTTTGTATTATCAGCAAATTAAATTAGCACATTCCTACATCTTGTGCCAAAATCATTAATAGTAATATTGAATGAGATTAGTCCCCAGACCCATGCATGAGGTTACCTCCTTCTAGTCCGATAATTCAACTTTCAAGCACAACTTGTTGACTTTTCCCCTGTTCCTTATCTACCTTACAATTCTTGTACTAATGCCTATTTTCCTCTAATTAAGTTTTTCTTCCAAATTTGCTGTAAAGCCTTTCGTAATACTGAGGTCAGACTAACAGGTCTATAACTGATCAGTATGATAGATGTTTTCCAGTCTTATGGTACCACCCTCAAATAGATAGATTTATTAAACATCCTTGCTAGTGAACTAGGAATTTTGTGCATCAGTTCTTTCAGTATTCTGGGATGGAAATGATCTGGTCCCTCTAATTTGAGCACACTATGCGCTTTAAGTTTTCCTGATGTTATAGATGTGGTAATCTCCATTTCTAGACACTCACTTCCATCAACTATCTTGCCTTCGTGCCCATATTGTATATTGAAAACCTAGGCAAAAAATATTCATTTGGTTTTAAGGCCATACCTATATTATCTTTAATTTCATTCCACTCATACTGCATAGAGGGCCAACCTCATCCTTCTTTATTCTCTTTTTTATAAAACTAAAAAACCTTTTGTTTCAGTTTTCTTCACAAGACCTAATTCAGCTTGATCTGCAGAATGTAGCTGTCTTCGCTAAATAATCCCTATCTTAATTCCCTGTAACTCCTGTTTATGTTTTTGAGATGTTCATTCAACCAACTGGGTCCGGGGTGTTTCCCTACAAGTTTTTCAGTTACTTAAGTTTGTACAATTGATGTAAAGACATTCAAAGTTTTCTTCATACTGACGTTCTTGAGCTCTTTGGTTCAGGTGATCACTCTAACTCATTCATTTACTTTCCCAAAATCTGCCCTTTTGAAATAGATAAATAAAATAGTTGACAACCTGGTTTTGATTGTACATCTACTTAAAGTAATGTAACTTGTGATCACTTGATCCAAAGTTATTTCCCATGACCACCTTTTTCTATGATGTCTTTACTACTTACCAAAACCACATTTAAAATTGCATTCTCTCTTGTCAGTTAAGTGACTATTTGATAAAGAAAACTGTTGTCTGTCAGATCCGGGAATAAGTGGGCTCTATTAGTTATTCCTGGACCAATTTGTAACATTTAATTATCTAATCTGTATATAGAAAGTTAGTGTCTCATTATGACACAGTTCCTGGTTGCGTTTATCTCTAATAATATTAGAGATGTTGATCCATACCCAGATCCAATGGTGGTCTGTTGCAGACTGCTAACGCTAACCCAATAGAACCTCTTCTACAATCCTTCCCCAAACTGACTTTGACCTAAACAGATTCTGTTTTAGCCATACTATCACTTATTTCTTTATCACTTCATTGATGTATACTACCCCACCACCTTTACCTTTATTGCTGTCTCTCCCAAACAGCACATACCCTTCAATACCTATATTCCAGTCATGAGTACTATTCCACCGTGTTTCTGTAATCTCTGATATCCCAGTTGACCTCCTGCACTAGTAGTTCTGGTTCCTCCCTTTTTTATTTTCCAAACTCTTTGTATTTGAGTACAAGCATCTCAGTTGTTTCCCTCACATCTTACTAAGTTTCTAGCAGAATTACAATCCTTTCACTAACTCTTATCTCCTGACTACTACTCCAATCAATATTAATACTGTTTCTCCTTGCTGTCCATACTCTTTACCATCTGGTGTTTCTTTATCCCTTACTGTATCTTCATTTAGCGGATTTTCCTCTTCCTGTGTATTGAAGCCAGATGTGGAGATTACATGAGTCTCTCCCACCCCTTTCCTCTCATCTCCTAGTTTAAAGCCCTTACCGATTGTGCTAGCCTTGATCCCAGAAGGTTAATACCCCATATACCTAATTGCAGCCCATCAGTTGAGAAATTTTTTCTTTCTGTGAATATTAAATAGTTGATCATCCCAAACCCTTTCTGATAACACCAATCCTTGAGCTATCTATTGATCTTCATTATGCTGTCATCTTCCTTTTCTAGGGACCGGAAGAATCGCACTGAAGATCACCTGAGCTTCCACTTCTTTGTATGTCTTACCCTGCTTCATGTAGTTGTTTGATTTTACATGTGCTCCTGGGGTGTGTCTGCATGATTATGGTGGCAATAATATTGGTGTTAGGGAATAAGGAAAAACTTGCCTTCCTAGACAGATTTTTTAATCTGTTTTCTGTACAGAGAGAAAGCTGAAACAAACACTGTGATATGGTTCCTGAAGTATCCTTGATTCAGGATGAATAGACACATTGTGCTCAGAAAGACAATCATAGGCCTGGGCTGAGGATGAGTACTATCAAGTTCTAGGTTTCATCTCAGAAGAATAATAGAAGACAAAATGGCCATAATGGACAAAAAATGGTGTCTCAAACAAAAATGCAACTTTGATTGCAGCCTATTTGGAGTTTTGATCTTATACATAGGCATGCTTCAATAATCCAGAGTTTACATGATATCTATTGACTAAATCCTTTCCACATCTCACTCTTATTCATTGACAGAGATTTAACTCCAGTTGCATATTTTCCACTCCCACAAATAGTGAATGCAGAGAATCAGTTTTCTTTGTCTGTCTTTCACAGTTATCCAGTTCAGTCAGGAACACAGGATTCACCACCTGGGACACAATGATTCATTGATGTCTTGGAGCACATTCCTTCCATGGATAACATACCTGTTGTGATTGTGAAAGTCAAAATGTCTGAGACAGTTTTTGTAATTGGGGAAAAACACTATCTGCACTACCCAGGAGAGAAATTCTTTTCAGGAGCAAACTTTCCTGTCTCTCCACTGCCCTCCAAGTGGGGAAATATACACTATGACTTACATAGCAAAAGTCAAATTAACAGAGTGGTTCTTACACTCAGAAATATGCGGTCATTGTAAGTCAATTTGGTGGGCTGGTGATTGACCTCTTTCCATCTGTAAACAGTACATAAAGTGTCCTGTAGCATTGTGTGTCAGAATCTGGGATGTGAGTAGTGGACTTGCAAAGCTGGATAAGGTTTCTGTTACATGTCTTCCCACTTTTTGCACTGCTTGTTAAGACAGTGCAAAAGATAGGAATGAGAGACGCAGTGGTACTATTTATGGTTTTCTGACTGTACAGGCTATGGCTCTGAGGCCTAGCATTGGATCTTCAGAGGTCTATCTTAGAGGAGTTCTGATATTGTAAAACCAGTCTTCCATCCAGGAGCAAACAGGTTTAAAATGAATGCTTGGATGAAGTGATTATTGCTATATTGGATCTTAAAAGGGAAGTCAACAAATATAACTTATTCTACTAGCTGGTAAAAAGTCCATAGTCTAGCTACCATGTTAAACCAGCGGACCATGCCCTTAAATACCTCTGGGAGGGTTTTATTGTGGGTGTACAGGAGTGTTCTAGCAAAAAGGTCAAATTTTCTGTACTCTTAATGCTTCAGCATATTTAAGAAATGGAAGTTTTGTATAAAACTTCAAATATTAAATGCTACCTTAAGTCTTCAACTTTACTCCAAGGGCTGCAAGATCATAGAGCATGATCTTGGAATCTCATTCTTATCCTTACAGCACTACCCAGACTGAACTTCTGCATTGTACTCTTTATTCATTAGAGTAGGCATCCCAACGTCTACAATCTCCAATCAAATGACATTTTATTTGAGAGCTTTCTCTAACAAGACCTAGGATTGTACTTCTGTAGACCTCACAACTGTTGTCATTAATTCTCTAAGTAAAATCAAGATATACTTCTCCTTCAGTTAAACATAAAAGCCCAATCCTTAAGAGTACTGATAGTTTCAAGGGAAAATAGTTGTCTCCTGTACTGAGATTTACTAGATAAGCACATAATCATCAATATCAGAGTTTAGCATATTGGTCATCCAGTCTTAGCCAATGTCATTTCCTTTCTGGAGATGATGTTATTTATATGAAATCTGCCTTATTTTGGTTGGTCCCATTTAAAGCATGATACGGCTTCTCACCTGGGAGGCACATTGTAATGCATCTGTGGACCCTAGCACTAAGAAGAATAGAAAAATGTATCTATGCTTCCTTGAAAATTTCCTGGAAGACAAAACAGATCATCATAATTGAGATGAAAATTGTCCTCTGGTCATTTGGATTTGTTTTCAGGTGGCGTATAGCAGGCTCTGCAGTAGGAGAAATTGATGTTTTTTCCTCAAAATATATTTAACACAATCTGTAATTTAGGAAAGCAGATTGGAATTATTCTGGCTGTGGAAGTTGCCTCAACTGGGAACTTGCTTATATACAAATAATAAAAGTCCAAATACTAACTGAAGTGTCTGGCATTAAATGAGGATATTGATATAATAGACATCACGGAAGCTTAGTTGAATGCGGATAATCTGTGGGACATGGTAGTACCAGGATACAAAATATATAGGAATGACCAAGCAGTTCATGCTGGTGGGGAAATCACACTTTATGGGAATGAAAGTATATAGTCAAATAAAGTAATAAATCTTAAATGAATCAACCTATACCATAGAATCTCTATGGATAGAAATTCTGTACTTGAATAGTAAGAGTATATTATATACTCGACCATCTGACCAGGATGGTGATGGTCTTTGTGAAGTGCTCAAGTCGATTAGAGAGCTGCAAAGGTAGAGAAAACAGTACTAAAGGGAGATTTCAACTATCCTCATACCTCCCAATGCATGGATTTGTGGCCCTATCCGCTGAAGGCAACACAATCCAGATTAGCCCTCAAACCCTGTCCAAGAGCTCTCTTCAACTTTTGGGAAACATGGCACTGTTAGACCATGCAAGACTCCAAATGTGTTGCCTACAGGGATGCTCAGGACTGTTTATTCACTGAACAGACACGGTCTTAACAACACTACTTTCCATATTCTCCTTCATAAAGGAATCTCTCAATTGGTCTGAAGACCCTGACATTGTTTTTACAGGAGTCCCTTTTGCCTGCCCTTCCCTAATGGTTGTCATAACAATGGATGCATCCCTGGGATCTGGATCACATCTGGACACTTATATGGGCCAAGGCAGGTGGACTCCTCAAGAGATCACTGTGCATATCAACCTCCTGGAACTCAGGGCAGTCAGATATGCCCATCTCCAGTTTCTGCTACTAATCAGGGGCAGTCACATAAAGGTCATGATGGACATGTTATGCATGTTCAATATCAACCAATAAGGAGGGGCAAGATCCCCCTCCATCTGCAGCAAGGCTGTCAGGTTTTGGAATTGGTGCATACATAATCAGATCATCTTCACAGCAGCCTACCTTCTGGGAGTTCAGTGGAAATGCTAAGCAGGCACTTCTCTCAAGACCACAGTGGGATATAAATTTCATCATACTGCACCATGTACTCTGTCAATGGGGGACCCTTCAAATAGCCATGGTGATAGACAACTAGTGCACCCGTTTCTGCTCCAAAGGTGGGCTGGGTCACCTGTCCTTTGGGGGATGCCTTTCACTTTTAGTGGTCATCAGATCTATTGTACACATTCCCCTTGATTCTGCTAGTATCCAAAGTTCTACTCAAAATAAAAAAGGACAAATCCAGAGTTATTCTGATAGTTCCAACTTGGCAGAGACAAACATTTTCTTACCTGATACAGTTGGCTGTTTACTCACCAATCACTCTCCAGACTGCTGCTCATCTCCTCTCCCAGTAAGGTGGGAAGATCCTTCACCCAAATCTGACTTCATTTCAAAACATGACTGCTCGATGGTTCCCTGGATTAGAAAACCTGCTCAGAGAAAGGAAAGAGTGCTGTTACACAGCAGAAAACAATATACAAGCTATGCTTAATTATAAAAATGGACAATATTTGCCTGGTGATGTGACCTTAGACACATTCCACTAACAACATAATTGCTGCCAGATATACTGGACTACACCCTAGAACTAAAAAACTTGGGGCTCTCACTGAGTTTCATGAGAGTCCACCTAGCAGCTGTCATGACTTTTTCCATTCTTCAATAGTTACTTGGTATTCGCCCACCCAATGATAAAGAGATTCCTCAGGAAGCTTGGAAATCTCTTTCTGCCAGTCAAGTTTGGGACTTCTATTTGGTTCTTAAATCCCTTAAAACATCACCATTTGAACTGGTGGCTTCCTGCTTACTCCTCCCATTTATCGATGTTTTCAGTTCTGGCTCAACAAGTTGAGGAAATAGCAGCCCTTATAGCATACCTTCCCCTCCCCCCCTTCACAATATTTTTCCAGGTACAAGATCACATTACGACCACATCCCAAGTTTTTACCAAAAATGTCTTCACATAGGCAAAGAAGAGTTGCAGTTACACTCTGTCTCTCGCTCGATGTCAGGAGAGCCCTGGCTTTCTATCTAGACAGGATTAAACCTTTCAGAAAGACTCCCACTTTATTTGCCTCCATAACAGACAGATCAAAAGGGTCTGCAATCTCTAAACAAAGGCTTTCCAAGTGGATATCTGACAGCATTAGTTCTTGCTACCCATCTCATAATATCCAAGCACCCTCAGACATACAAACTCACTCTGAGGTCTATTTCCACATCTACAACCTTCCTCAAAAATGTTGTCATTGAAATTTGTGAAATGATGACTTTGACTTCTTTTTGTACATTTATTGAGCATTATGCAGTAACTCATGACTCTGCTTCCCAGGCTGCATTCTAGTTGGCTCTGCTTTCTTCGATATTGGACTGGACTCCGAAGCGGCCCCCTCATCTCCTTAGAGAAAATTGCTCAGTAGTCACTTAAAGTGGAGCACCCATAGAGGCGCTATTCATCTTGTGTGTAGTAACTGTGGTTCTTAAAGATGTGTCCCTCTGGGTGCTTCACTACCCGCCCTCCTTCCCATCTGCTATGGAGCTTCATGCTAACAAAGGAACTGAAGGCGGTTTGCCTGCTCAGTGCCATATGACAGTGGCATGGAGCACGAGACTGAGTAATGCACATTTGCAGGCTGATAAGACACTGCTATGAGAAATCTCTGATCAAAGATGCATTAGGCACAAATGCACCTAGAGTGGAGCAGCCATAGACAGTTACTGTACAGGGTGAATAACAATTTCATCTGGTCTAAGAGGTGAACATAGCTGAACAACTCTGTAATAGCGACCAGAATGTAATTTAAATTTAACATCTCTGCAAGGGGAAAAGAGTTTAAAAAAAACCCCTAACACAATGGCATTTAACTTGGGAAAAGGGGAACTATGCAAAAATGAGGAAGCTAGTTAAAAGGAAGTTAAAAGAAACAGTCACAAGGATGAAATCCCTGCAAACTGCGTGGATACTACTTAAAAATGCTCTACTAAAGCCTCAAACTAAATGTTTATCCCAAATGAAAAAAAGAAAGAGGATTAAAAAACCCCACTATGGCAAAACACTAGAATAAAAGATGGAGGCAAAAAGGCATCCTTTAAAAATTGGCAGTCAAATTCTAGGGAGGAAAATAGAAAGGAGCATAAACTCTGGCAAGTCAAGTGTAAAAGTATGAGGCAGGCCCAGAAAGAATTTGAAGAGCAAGTAGTTAAAGACACAAACTTAGCAGCAAATAAATAAATAAAATAAGTACAACAGAAGCAGGAAGCCTGCCAAATAGTCAGCGGGGCCACTGGACGTTTGAGGTGCTAAATGAGCATTCAAGGAAGATATGGCCATTGCCAAAAAGCTAAATGAATTTTTCACATTGACCTTCACTTTAGAGGATGTGGGGGAGATCCTCCACACCTGAACCATACTTTTTAAGAGACAAACCTGAGGAACTATCCCAGGTTGAGGAGTTGATAGGGGAGGTTTTGGGACAAATGTGTAAATTAAATAGTAATAAGTCTCCAAGACCATATAACATTCACCCAAGAGTTCCAGGGAACTAAAGTATGAAATTGCGGAACTACTAACTGGTGTGTTTGTTAAAGAGAGCGAGAGCCTGAAGCACTGGACCAGGTGCAAGATCTGAGGCCTAAACCAAAGGCTGTGAATCAAAGTTAGGTCAGGTTTTAAAGCAAATACTTACAAGTTCACTGTCCAGTACATGAACTTGGCAGAGTTGTGGTTAGAATATTAGGTATTAAATATTTACGTAAATATATTTCATGTCTAGTACAGATATATCCCAATATATAGTACAAGATAAGATGGTCTGAAAAAACAATGAAAAGACTTGTTTTTTGGGGTACCTTACCGTACTCCTTTGTGTGGCCTAGGGAATAGCAAAAATTTCTACTACTGACTAAGCCATACCACTGGGCACTCCTGTTTAGTGAACTTGGAACCATGGATCCAGAGCACTAGAACAGTGCCTTGAGGGCAATAAAACTGGCTGAGTGCCTTTGTCACCAAATCGTGCCTGTGGTCTTTCTTTGAGTAACATCGAGGTCTGCTGAATTAGTGGGCTGCCTTACCTGCTGTTATAGTAGCAATAATGTTCAGGTTCCAAGGACAGAGGCACCGGGCAGTCTGAACAACGTTACTGAGGCAATGACATTCCAGTCTTCAACACTTAACAACACTGTGTAACCTGTCACTTAAATTAGCTATCCTCCTCTCATCTGGTATAGAGGATTATGTGATGCAAATTTTCAAAAAAGGATCTAGAGGCAATCCTGGCAATTACAGGCCGGTAAGCCTAACTTTAGTACCAGGCAAATTGGTTGAAACTATAGTAAAGAATTATCAGACATATTGATGAACACAATATGTCAGGGCAGAGTCAACACAGCTTTTGTAAAGGGAAATTATATCTCACGAATCTGATACAATTCTTTCAGGGTAGCAAGAATAGGGACAAGTGTGATCCAGTGGACATAATGTTTGGACTTTCAGAAAGCTTTTGACAGGGTTTCTCACCAAAGGCTCTTAAGCAAAGTAAGCTGTCATGGGATGAGAGGGACGGTCCTCTAATGGATCAGTAACTAGTTAAAAGATAAGAAACAAAGGGTAAGAGGAGGTAGTGAAAAGAGGTAAATATCAGGATACCCCCAAAGATCTGTAATTGGGACCTGTATTGTTCAGCTTATTCATAAATGATCTGGAAAAGGGGGTAAATAGCTAGATGGTAAAATATGCAGATGATACAAAATCATTCAAGATAGTTAAGTCCAAAGTTGACTGCAAGTGTTCCAAAGGGATCTCACTAGCCTGGGTGACAAAATGGCAGATGAAGTTCAGTGCTGACAAAGCAATGCACATGGGGAAAAAATAATCCCAATTATTCATACAAAATGATAGGTTCTAAATTAACTGTTACCACTCAAGAAAGAGATTTTGGAGTAGTCATGGGTTTGTGTAGTGGACGTCAAATAAGCTAATAGAATGTTAAGAACCATTAAGAAAGGGATAGATAAGACAAAATCATAATGCTGCTATATAAATCCATGGTATGCCCACACCTTGAATATTGCCTGCAGTTTTGGTCATCCCATCTCAAAGAAGATATATATGAGAATTGGAAAAGGTTCAGAGTAGGGCAACAAAAATGATTAAGGACATAGAATAGCTTCCATATGTGGAGAGATTAAAAAGACCTGGACTATTCGGCTTGGAAATGAGATGACTAAGGGTCGAAGTGGGAATATGATAGTCTATAAAATCATGAATGGTGTGGAGAAATCGAATAAGGAAGTGTTATTTACTACTTCATGAAATACAAGAACTAGGGGTCACCCAATGAAATTAATAGGTAGCAGGTTTAAAGCTAACATAAGGAAATATTTCATACAGTGCAGAGTCAACCTGTGGAATTTGTTGCCAGGAGATGTAGTGAAGGACAAAAGTATAACGGGGGTTCAAAAAAGAATTAGATATGTTCATGAAGAGTAGGTCCAGGGCTAGTAGCCAAGATGATATGGGGCACAACTCCCTGCTCCAGGTGTCCCTAAATCTCCAACTGCTAGGAGCTGGGACTGGACAACTGGGGATGGATCACTCTAAATTGTCCTGTTCCGTACATTTCCCCCTGAAGCATCAGGCACTGGCCAGTGGCAGAAACTGGACACTGGGCAAGATGGACCATTGGTCTGACCTAGTGTGGCCGTTCCTATGATCTCATAAGATGGGTCATTTGCCCTGCTGGCAGTAACTAGCAAGTCTGGTTCTGTTCCCAAGCTGCAAGCAGGTTGAAGGCCTAATGTAACGGATCTGTGGACCTTATGTCCTTGCTCCGCCTTCCTGTGTGACTTTAGGTAAGTCAGTCCCCCATATGTAAAATTGGGATAATAGTACTTCCTTACCTCACAGCATTGTTATGAGGAAGATTTTCAAGTGCTTTGAGATGAACCGATAAGAGTTCATATACTACATTATGCTATATAAGAATTAAGTATTATATTATTCAATGAAAGAAAGTTTTCCGGTAGCCATGGATACATTTTCCTGTTTGAGCTATCTGCCCCATTCTTTGCCTTTTATTCAGTATTGTTTTCCACATACATTTTCATTCACTTAAGACAAAGAAAAATTAAGACAGCATCTTTGTTGCTTCCAAATAGCTTAAATGATGAGTACTGCAGCCTATCAAAATGGAGAGTGGGGGAGCGGGTTTATACAGGCCTGAGTGAGTGGGGATTACAATATCTACGATATAAAGAAATAACCATATATTATGCAGTCAGATACCCACACTTTAGCAGGGTCTTACTCAGTCCTGCATTGGAACCTGCTGCTTCCTCTTTCCCTTCTTTTGGGCTTCTCAAAACTGGAGTCAGATGCTTGAGTCTATTAACATACATTCTTGTGCTCTGAGGTGTATGAAACATCACAACAGTTAAAATATCAACTTAAAACAAATCTTCCCACATATAGTTTCTTTAGCTCCATGCTGCCCTCAACATTTCTTTCCAAAATTCAGGTTCTACTTTCTGGCATGTCCTTAAGCCACCTCTTCTTTATTGTTCAGTTTCTTTGGTCTTTTCATCTGTCTGGTGTACGCTGCCCCTTCCTTAGAGGTTCTTTTCATCTGGCTGGTGCGTATAGCCTTCTCCCTGGTCTTCTTTTCCTGGAGTCCCTTCAGGTATTTCTTTTCCTCACTGATGGAGCAGTCCTCCTCTTACAGGAAATCAAGCCATCAGGCAACTCTCAGATTGTTCAGGTCTCCTGACTCAACCACTATCCCTACACTTAAATCCATCTTCAGGGGCCAGATGTCTAGGCACAAGTGAGGCTGAACCCGTTTACCTTAAAAGGCCAGCCTACTTTGTGATATACAACTTCTCAGAATGTGGCGATTTGCGTAACTGAGGAATGTTAATTGTTGATGGTTAACTTTATAAAGTTGCTTCATTCTGGTTGAGAATTTCACTTCAGTATAATTCTATCAAATATATTAAAAGAACCCTTAGTAAAGCACTCATAGATTTTAAGGCAGAAGGAACCATTGTGATCATCTAGTAGTCTGACCTCCTGTACAAAACAGATCATAGGACTTCCCTGAATTAATTCCTGCTTCAAATCCAATAACTGTGAGCCTCCCCGTAATCCTTGGTAAATTGTTCTAATGGTTAATTACTCTTACTGTTTTTTTTTTCAAAAGATACCTTATTTCTAGTCTGAATTTGTCTAGTTTTAACTTCCAGCTACTTTCATTTGACTTAACTTTGTCTACTAGATTGAAAATCCATCTATCAAATTTCAGTTCCCCAATGTAGGTACTTATACCCCATAACATTCCCTTTCATACTAAATATACTGAGCTCCTTAAGTCTCTCACTATAAAGCTTATTTTCCAATCCTTTAATCATTCTCATAGGTCTTCTCTGAACACTTTCCAATTTATCAATATTTTTATTGAAATGGATGTAGTATTCCATTAGTGGTCACACTAGTGCCAGATATGGAAATAACATAAACCTCCCTACTCTGGTTTGCTATTTCCCTGTTTATATGTCCAAGGATTGCAATAGTTCTTTTGTTCACACTGGGAGCTCATGTTGAGCTGATTATTTATCATGACCCCCAAGACTTGTTCAGAGTCACGGCTTTCCATGATAGAGTCCCCCATCTCGTGAGCGAAGCCTGCCTTTTTTGTTCCTTGATGTATGACCTTTCATTTGAATTGCTGCTGAAGCCATGGGACCGACAGACCTCCCACAGGCGCGCTGCTGAAAGCCAGCTGCCTGCTGCCCTCATAGTGACTGGGAGGCCGCCCCCCGCGGCTTGCCGCCCCAGGCACGTGCTTGCTGCGCTGGTGCCTGGAGCTGCCCCTGGGTGTGTTTTACCTGCAAGTCTTCCTGTATTCATGTGTGCTGGCAAGTGGGCAGTGAAGTCTTGCAGTGACATGTGATCATGTCACCTGAACTGGAATCCATCTTTTACCTGGTGTCTTTCAATTGAGAAAGGAGAGGTTGGGAACCTAGAGAGGGACAAAGGATTCCTGCATTATGCAAAAGATATATAAAGGGGTGGAACAGAAGAAAGGGAGGTGAGGAGCCATCATGAAGAATCCCCTAGCTACCACCTGAGCTGGCAGGGAAAGCAGGGGTATAAGTAGTCTTGGCACATCAGGTGACCGCTCCCAAGAGGGTTTCTGTGATCCAACCCATCGCAATTAGGATGTATAAAGAGGAGACAGGAAAATACTGGAAAATTAATATGCCATTGTATAAAGCGGTTGTTTGCACGTACCTGATCTTATATCATATTCTGGTCACCTCCTCTTAAGAAGAAAGAATAAGTGTTTGAGAGGGGTGATAAATGACTGGAGGCATGTCTGAAACAGAAAACATTAGGCCTGTTTAGAGAAGGGGTCATTAAGAGGGGACACAGTAGAAGTATATAAAACAGAAATGGAAAGATGTCTGTCAGGCATCTTACTCTTTCATGTAGTATAAGAATAAGGGGAAATCTATTGGCACTGAAGGGCAACATACACAGCATAAACAACTTGTGGAACTCATTGCCACAAAAGACATAATTGAAGTAAGATATTGGCAGAGTTAAATACAAGGACCAGGCTCATCTACATGTACAAAGAGAGTCTACAGCAGTGGTCCCCAACCTTTTCGTCTGGCACCCGCCAGATGAAGGACCATGGCGGTGGTCGAGCATCCACCAAAATACCGCCGAATTTCTGCGGCATTTCTGCGGCGACACCTCTCGATGACGTCGCTGCCGAAATGCCACAGAAATTCGGTGGCATTTCGGCGGATGCTCGACCGCCGGCCAGGACGCGGGTGCATTTAGATGGCACCGTGTTGGGGACCCCTGGTCTACAGCAACAAGAGATTAGGATACATTTTATCAAGGAATATGTGCCCTTCTGGTTCAGGGCATAGGACTAATCACAAAGAGTATGTCTACACTTCAATTAAAAAAAAACGCGCCGTGCTGAATCTCCGAGGTTGAGTCAGTTGACTCTGGCTCATGTTGCAAGGCAAAAAATAGCAATGTAGATGTTTGCGCTTGGGCTGGTGTCTGGATTTTGAGACCCAACCCCCTTGTGCGGTCTCAGAGCCTGGGCTCTTGCCTGAAAGTCTACACTTCAGTTTTACAGCTCCACACCCCGACCCCCAGTCAGTTGACCCAGGCCAAGCACAACCATGTTGCATGTCTTTTATTACAGTGTAAACATACCCTAAGTGATCATGTTCAGGACTACCTTCCAAAAGTGCCAGTGTTGGAGTTTCTTGTACCTTCAGCTGAAGTACTTCATCAGTGTTAGAGGCACAAGAGTGAACTAGAAGGATCACTGGTCTGGTTCAATACAGCTATTCATCATAAGAGTAGTTCAAAGTATCAGAGGGGTTGCCATCAGGGGCGGCTTTAGCTTTTTTACCGCCCCAAGCACGGCAGGCAGGCTGCCTTTGGCGGCCTGCCTGCAGGAGGTCCCCAGTCCTGCGGATTCAGCGGCATGCCTGCGGGAGGTCTGCCGGTCCCACAGCTTCGGCATACCCGCCGCCGAATTGTCGCCGAATCCATGGGACCGGCGGACCTCCCGCAGGCACGCTGCTGAAAGCAGCCTAACTGCCGCCCTCACAGCGACCGGCAGGGCACCCCCTGTGGCTTGCCGCCCCAGGCACGCGCTTAGAGCGCTAGTGCCTGGAGCCGCCGCTGGTTTGCCATGTTAGTCTGTATCAACAAAAACAATGAGGAGTCTGGTGGCACCAAAGACTAACTGATTTATTTGGGCATATGCTTTCATGGAGGGGTGGGAACACTTCTTCAGACCCATGCATCAGAAGAAGTGGGTTTTTTACCCATAAAAGTTTATGCCCAAATAAATCTGTTAGTCTTTAAGGTGCCACCAGACTCCTTGTTGTTTTTAAGAGTAGTTCAGAGATCCAATTTTCCATCAGTAATTAATTTTTGTCAGTTCCCTGCTGTCAATCAGACACAGTAGCATTGACCTGCCAGTTGAAGGGGAGAGTGGCCAGAGGGGTTGAATGGGAGTGGAGTAAATAAAACAGTTTCAGTAGAGCAATTTGGCATTGAGAAAGGAGAGGATGAAAAGAGAGAGATGAGATTGGTCCACTGAAATGTTGCATTTTTTTCTTCTACCTGTAGCATAGGCTGTGGGTACAATAGGCCAGGGGAGGTTGAGCCTCCCCTGGCAAACTGCTGAAGGCAGTTGTGGGTTTGGTGGGGGAAGATTTTGCTTATTATGCCCCATGCAGGTTCTGGGGCAGCCAAGGAGGCAATATCTGCAATTCAGCTTCCTGGGTTCATCAGTAATTTGGACTCCAGGAAGATTACTGATTAACTCGGGAAGCTGAGCAACACAAACCACCTCCTCAGCTATCCCAGAATCTGCATGGCACATATCAAAAGCTCAGGTTCTTCTTCCGAAAGGGAAGAGACCAGAGCTTTTCCCCTGGAGAGGCTTGGGGTCTGGGAAGACGTGGCTGGGGGGCTCTGGCTGGCCTGGGGTTCCTCTGGCTGCGGGGTGTGGGGTGCCCTCAGGCCTCCAAGTGTCCTGGGCTCATTTGGAGTTGAGGGGGTAGGCCGGGCTCCAGCTAGCCCAGGGCTTCTTTGGCCATGGGGGATCTCAGAGATCTGGACGTGGGAGGGGTGGGAGAGGGTGGAACCGGGGTCTAGCCTCCCCAAAGTGGGAGCTCCACCTGCTGCCCATGATCTGTAGGCTTGCCTTTGTAGATTGCAAGCTTCTTTGGACAGGGACTGTCTTCTCTATTCAGGACTAGAGATAGGAAGCTGTTCTATTTGAAAATTTTCTATCACTGGGAAATGCTTATTTGATGGAATCAAAACATTCCTCAGGAATGGCTGTCTGGCTGCTTTGTTATTATCTAGTTGCCTAGCTGGCTCCCCTTGCTGCCGAGCTGGTGGGCCTGCTGGCTTGCCTGCTGTGTTGTATTTCATTTTATATTTTACTTAACTTTTAATTTTTTTTTATCAATTTTTATAGGAAATAACCAATTACCAGTTAGAATATCAATTACCAAACCAATCAAAATTGATTACAATATTAATTTAAGTAGTGATTAAAAATTGACAGTTACATTATTTTAAAAATACAATATATAAAATATATAACTCTAATTTTAGAATATAAAAATAAAATTTAAAATATAAAATATAATTTGGAACTTTTTTCAGGTCATAGGTTGTATCATATTATGACACGATATAATATGCTCAAAACACTTTTACTTGTATATTATAATATAAACTGCCATATATTATAAAGTCAAGTCAGTAGAAGTGAAATGAACTCTCATTTTGATTTTTTTTCCAAAACAATTTCAGAATTTCATTCCATGAGAAACTGAATTTTTTTGTTTGCTTGTTTCAGTTTGGAATTAAAAATGTGAAATGTTGGAATCTCCCATGGAATGGGAATTCTCTGTTCTACCCAGCTCTTCTCAGTACTTAGCACAGGTCCTCTAGCTGCTGTTGTAGCAAACAATAACTATTACAGTATTTTTTTGTCTATTTCTTTTTTCTGTTTCTCACTTTATTTCTAGTCTAATGCTTTACTGTTTTATATCTGTTCCACCTCTTTTTCTGTCATTCTTCTTTTTATTTAATCTTCTCCCCTTCCATTTTATCTGGAGTGCCTGCAGAAGAGGAACTGTATAATTAGTGATATTCAGGCAATTTTCCCCACACAGGAGTACTTTTCCAGCAGTAAGACACTGACAAGGAGATAATGGTACATGTTGTAAACTCTGTGGGATTTTTATATTTGGCTGAAAATGAGTGTAGAGAAATGGTGGCTTGAGAAAATGAGATGCCATGCCAGATTCAAAGCCCATTCTAGAGGATAAAATTGTATTTTCATGAAGTGTTTACAATGTCTTTGGAGACAAAATGTGTAAATATGTTGATATGCACATATATTTAAAATTATATATGTGAATAAAGCATAATATAGTCTATATATTTTTGTAAATATAGACTGTCCAAAATGAGGTTGCAATTAATTTTGTTAACATTAAAAAAACTGAGGTCCAAATAACACACTGATTAATCTTTGCAGAGACATAATATTATTTTAATTGTAATAGGATGAACCAAAACAATAAATTTGTTAGTCTCTAAGGTGCCACAAGGACTGTTTGTTGCTTTTACTCATACAGACTAACACGGCTACCCCTCTGAAACCTGTCAGGATGAACCAAGTGATCCTACATGTAATTTGAACTAATCCTTTTATTAGTGAAGGAAAACCTTAATTGCAGCTGTGTAGATGAGTTTTCACATGTTCCTATATGCCTATTTGTTGTGCTTCCTGATTTGTAAACTAAAAGACATATTAAGTGTTACTAGTAGCTTTATTTTGTGGTAGTCTGAGATTCCATTGTTGAAGTTTCAAAGCAGTTTCTATTATAAAATTGATTTTAATCCTTAAATTTATTTTACAGAAAGGGAATTTCAGGCTGAAATTTTCAAATGTGGGATGCCAGAGGATGAATTTTGTGTGTGGCATGGGTGTGGAGAGGGTGAAATTTGAAATGAATAGGAGCATCTGTTCTTGAAGGATGTACCTCAAAAATGACTTTCACTTTTGGAAAAGTGTGGTGGGTTTTTTCCTTGCTATTGTGTATCTCAGAAATGACTTGATCTTAGAACGATACGTTTATTACATTCACTAAATCTGCAAAAGGGTAGATTGACTGAAGTAGGATAAATAACTTAAAAGCTATTTGCTTTATGAGAGAGAAACGTCTGGAGGCTACACAACACCTCTAAAGTTGACTTTATACTGCTTCATGAGTCATAATCCTGGTTTTCTGCTCTTGCTGAGGTTTTGTAAAATCTAAACATTTTCAGTCAAGCAAAACAAATTAGTTTGTTTACATCAAAATAGTGTGGCAGGTCTTAATGCAAAGTACATAAATTAATCAAATTTACATTATGAATAACATCCATATTTAACAATCTGCCATATCAGCAAAAAAATGTTTGCAATCTAGTGATGCATTGAAGGAGGAGGCAGGTATATGAGTCATGTGAAGTAAAGGAACAACAACTAAGTAAGTCCAGGTGTGAATAACTACACCTCTACCCCAATATAATGCCACCTGATATAACACGAATTTGGATATAACGCAGTAAAGCAGCGCTCCAGGGGGGTGGGGCTGCTCCGACGGATCAAATCAAGTTCGATATAACGCGGTTTCGCCTATAACGCGGTAAGATTTTTTGGCTCCCGAGGACAGCGTTATATCGAGTTAGAGGTGTATATGCTCTAGGAAGTGTTGTCAATGTAAGAACAGTTTTGTAAAATATCAGTTCTTCCTCATAGCATTCCATAAATGTTGCTGTGTGGTTTTAGTCTTTCATATTCAGGTATTCCATATAAAGAGACCACATCTCTCTCAATCTATTAGGCTGTTATGGTAATTTGGAGCTGCCTGTAATAATTAATACTGTATGTTGATTGGGTTATTGTATTATGTACTGCGTGCATACAGTATGTTAGTTCATTAGTATCATTGCCAGAAAATGCTTCCTGGGAGGGGGATGTGAATCCGGATATGCCAGTCTCTTAAAACACTTGGTGGACAAAGCTGTAACTCTTTGCTGTGATATATTGGCTAGACCCCCTACTAGACATTTCTCCAGGAATGCTGTAGTCCTAGCTGAAGGTCCCTCAAAAGGTTTAAATACTCTTTAAGAGATAAGGTGGTTAAGAGGGAGACTGAGGCAGTCTGTTTTGGAGCAATCTGACCTATAGGCTCCAAAGGAAAGGGAGATCTGGGGTAAAGTAGGCCTAGATAGAGATGGCTAAAGACTGTATTTTATTATTTTAAAAATATTTTCTCTATTTATGTGTTCTGCCTGTTGTGATTAAACAATACTTTATTTTAAGAAGTCTGATCTGAGACACTGGATTCATCACTTTTCATGCCTCCAGAAGGGAAGAATCATAGATAGTCAAACCCAGGGTAGTATAGCTCAGCACCTGGTCTGAGAATTGAGAGAATCACAAGATTCCAAGCAGGTGAGGTAGACTTGAAGTGCAAAGAGTGTGTACACATAGTTATTCTGGAATATTCCATGGAATAACTCTGTCCATGGACACTCATATTCTGAAAAAAGAGCCTTTTTTTTCCAAATTAGCTCAGTCTGCTTTGGAAGTGAATTAAACTAAACCAGAAATGGGTACTTTTTTTCTGGAATAAGTGTGTCTATAGATGGAGTTATTTTAGAGTAGCCCTTTATATTCCTACCTTGCTTTATTCCAGAATAACTTTAATGTGTAGATGAGGCCTTATGACCTGGTAGGTGTGCACGCAGAGAAACCAAGGATGGGGTCAGAAGTGCAGCTAGTCCTGAACCATGACAACTATCTCCTTAATGTATTTGTCAATCACTAATTTCAGACAGTGTGCTGACTTTAAGCTGGCAATCCAAAGGGAAACAAAAAAATAAGTTTGTTACGAGTTTAAGCAACTTTCCTTTTTTTGAAAATCTTTTTCATATGTAAACCCTATCTAAAACATACTTTTTTGATAATTTGAGATTAATAAAGGTTTATAGAGCTGAGGTTCAACAAAATTATATGTTTTTCCCCACTTTTTGAAGAGTCCTCTGTTCATGCTCATTTGTAACTAAAAGTGAATTAATTTTTGGTCTAAAAACTCTTACTTTGTCTTATTAATAACTGTGTGCTTCCTCACATTATTTTTTTAAGGTTGAGTGATACACTTTGGAGTTACTCACTATGTAAATACTAACTACTTATCTGTTGGAAATTATTTTGAATTTATTCACCTGGATGATGTGTTAATAATAGATGCATTAGGAAATGTCAGAGAAGTGGGCGTTAGAATTTGTAAACTTTAATTGTTTTCACAGAGTTTGTAAGATTCAGATACAGACCCAGTAAAGCTCTTGAGCCCTGTAGCTATGGTACAAGAAATTAAAATCTTCGGCACACATCCTAGCATTTACATGAAATAGCTGTGATTTGTAAAATACTTAAAATTCAAAAGACGCTTTGCAAACTTACACATTTTTAAAGAGTCTTAGAACTTGGATGGATGAATGTGAAGGAGCTTGGGTATTCCCGGAACCAGATACTGCCAAATACTGCAAAATTGTACTGCTGCACTTGGATTGGTATTTATATTTTTAGGTTTGTCAAGCATTCTTAGAGCCATATGGATAGCTATTCTTTTTTTAGCATTAGTACAAATCTAAATAAATAGAGAAAAAAACTTATTTTTTTCTGCCGAAGCTGGTGGAGCCTGTTAGCTCCCAGAGGCACATCGCTGTTTGTGTAAGAGTCTGAATGGAATGTTTTATGCAACACAGATTCTCCAGGGAACTGTTTTTTTATATGTTGAGGAGTGTCTGGAGAAATGATTAGGTATTATCAAGTCTCTTGAGCCTTATCTGAAACTTCATCTTAAGATGTTAAATCATTAATTATACCTTAGTATGAAATAAACATGTTCACATAGTCGGTCAAAAATACTTGAGTCCATCATGATAAATATAAATATTTTGGGATACCCTAAGGAATTTACTAAATAAGAAAATTGAAGAAAGATAGTTGGTTGTGTATACGGTAGCCAGAACCATTGTATTTCAAATGCACAAGGCACCCAAATTCTGTGGCCAGATACTCTTCCTCTCTGTGATAGGAAATCCTCAATTCTCCAGCAGTGTTAATTAGGTTAATATTTTTTTCTCTGACTACATGCCTTGAGTCTTAGCATACAGCCCCAGCACTCTTACCCAGGTTTTCAGAATGCAAAGCAGTGGTAACTTAACTGTTTCTCTCCAGGCAGTTTCAGGAATAAATCAGTGGGGACAGAGCTCCTCCATCTGATAAAATGATTAGTACAAACAAGAGTGCTTTTACTGTAAAACTATTTTTATTATATATTTATCGAGCGCACACATTTGTTGTAGCAATAGGTTCAGAGCACCCCAAACATTGTAGTTACCCAAAGTCTGAGATAATTTTGAGTGATCAGCTAGGCTTCCAGGGGCCCTCCTTCTCTCCAGCTGATGGGGATTTTAGGTACCAGCTCCTGCCCAAAGAAAAGCTTCCTCAGGCTGCTCCAAAATGCATTCTTTTACTTAATCTTTTATAGTTAACTTAAACAAAGCACATAACTCATCGTAACTGTTAGTCTCACCATAGTAACCCCTAGTGGGTCACCAATTCTCCTAATTTCAGCAAATTACTCATCTTATTATCAAAGCATTTCCAGTATTTCTAGTCATAACAACAAAACTTATGTTAGGGGCACTTAAAACAAAGGTCGGCTGTCCAAATGTCCCTTCCATTCTCATGATATATTAACTCTCTCACATCCCCCCCCTCTTCCCCCCCCCCCCCCGTTCTGATTAGCAAAACTGCAATCATGTTGCTGTTTGGCCTTGCCTCTCAGAGCCCTAAGATTATTCCTAGCTCCGTGGTATTTGGTTTTCAGTTTCAGCTGGACACACAAAATGGCTGACTGCAGTTTGGTCAAGTTCTGGGGTTACAGCACTTGGAGGCATGTAATCACATCAGACTCTAAACTTTCATTTAAAAGAAGTTTCTAGCCCTCATAGTTGTAGAAATAAGTTGGAAAATGTGACCCAAGTGTAACCAAAGTAATGACATATGCTTTGTCTTTGGAGTGTTTGAAATGATAGCTCTGAGGGCTGTGAACTAGCTAACTTACTCATCTCCACGGAGTGTTAAGTCCAAAACCCACTGCACTGGGAGATCCCACCAATGCTATTCCAAAGAGAAGGGCAGAGTGGACCTGGCCAGTTCACCCATCCAACTAGGTACACTTGAGCAACTAGAATAAATCTTTCAGCTATCTTTGTCTTTCGGGAGGAGGAAGGAGGGGAGACCTTATTGTTGTTACTGCTACTTTTAAGAGGAGGACAGCCCCATACCACTACCCATTTCTCTTTGGGAAGGGCCCCTTTCCACATCCACTAAGTGGGGTTGTGGCTGTGATGCAGGGGCAGGGTCATATGGTGGAGTCTCAGAGAGCCCTAAGTCATGATGTATCGAAAAATCTCATAAACTGCCACATGTTTTTCCAAGGCTACACAACTTCAAAGATAGGTAGGGGATGGCACTTACGAAATAGGAGAGTTTAATTCCTGCTTTGTCTCCTCTTTTTATGGGTAGCAGTGTTGACGAATATGCTGTTTTTGTAATGAATTCCCTGTATTGCTTTCACCATAAGGAGAAGCTGTGTCCAGGTGCTTGTGGTGCAGAGAACAAAATGTTGGGCATCTGGACCCAGCAAAAAAAGGTAGATTTTTGTGCCGAAGATGCAGAACTCCATGGAAATTTGAAAGATGGAAAATTCAATGAATGTGAAATTGCAGAGTACTAGAGACCCTGATATGGTAGTAAATTATTTGTATTGCAATAGAACCTACAGGTGCCAACTAACAATCTGGTTCCTGTTGTTTGAGTGACTGTGGAAGCATGTAATAAGAGGCTGTATCTGTCCTGGATAACATACAGACTAAAAACACAAGGCAAATACAGCATCCAATCATGAGATTGAGAATTGAGGCAAAGAGCGATTATGTTGCCCATGATCCCACTGGAAGTCTATGGCTGAGCCAAGAATTGAATGAAAATCTCAAGAGACCCAGTTTAGTCCCTTAACTAAAACACCATTCTTTCTTTCTAATTTTATGCAGTTAAAAGAATTTCATAATGACATTGTAATTTTGCATCCTTATATCTATCATCATCTTTTATTAATTGTCCAAAAACTTAACGTAGAGGTGAGGTTATCTGATGTTCCCATGCCCTTTCAAAACCTCTGTCCTCTTTGGGCTTTGCCCCAACACATCAGTAATGCACATTTGAACTTTACGAGTCTGTTTTGAAGGGGAAACAGAAATGGGGGCTGGTATAGATGTGGGAAGGGCCTTTGGGAGAACAGGTGAAGTCCCCTAAATTTTCCATTGCACAGCTGGCACCCTCCTTTTGTACTCACGTGCTCATGCACTGCTCTGACCACCTCTTTTCCCCTTGAAGCAGCAGGTTTGAAAAGGAAGAGTAGAGCTGGTGTCCCTTCCCGCATGCTTGAGGCAGCATGGGGAAGAAGGGAGTTCTGGGCTCTTTCTCCTGATCAAGGAGCAGTGTGGGGAAGAGGGAGCCTATTGCATGTTTTAGAATAGGTGTTTTATTCCTTTCAACAGTTGAGGTGTTGACAGTCTTTTAGTAGGGGGTATTAGGTGTTCTCTGCACTTTTACCATTGAAGAACATGGGTAGTTCACATGCAGTGCCCCTAATCACCACTGATGCTTAGGCTGAATTCTTGTAAGGGGAGGATGTTTGTAGTTTTGTCATGGCGTCAGCTTCCTTGTGCTTCTGTATGGATGTGTAAAGTGCGGAGTGGCCATGACCATTCCCTACTTCCCTCTTACCACCTATGGCAGTGAGATAGATAGAACACCAGAGTCTGACCCAATATCTCTTAGCATTTGGTAATTCTACTTGACAGCTTTTCCACTTGATAATCATTTACGTAACTGGAAGAAAAATCTTCTCCCTCAATTCAACAAATTTTGGAACCAAAAAACCCAGTACAGTCCAGTTAAATGCTTAGTGCTCTCACCCTAATGGCTGACTCAAAATGCGCATCAGTTGATGGCCTGATCCCACTCATGGACAGCCACAGCAGATCCCTCTCTGGGTGAGAGCCACTTTCCAGACATTTTAAAGACTAACAAATTTATTGTAGCATGAGCTTTCGTGAGCTAAAGCTCACTTCTTCGGATGCATAGAATGGAACACACAGACAGGAGATATTTATACATACAGAGAACATGAAAAGGTGGAAGTATGCATACCAACAGGCAGAGTCTAATCAATTGAGATGAGCTATCGTTAGCAGGAGGAAAAAAAACTTTTTGAAGTGATAATTAAGATGGCCCATAGAAGGTGTGAGGAGAACTTAACATAGGGAAATAGATTCAATTGGTGTAATGACCCAACCATTCCCAGTCTTTATTTAGACCACAGTTAATGGTATCTAGTTTGCATATTAATTCAAGTTCAGCAGTCTCTCTTTGGAGTCTGTTTTTGAAGTTTTTTTGTTGCAAAATTGCCACCTTCAAGTCTGTCACTGAGTGGTTAGGAAGGTTGAAGTGTTCTCCCACTGGTTTTTGAATGTTATGATTCCTGATGTCAGATTTGTGTCCATTTATTCTTTTGCGTAGAGACTGTCCGGTTTGGCCAATGTACATGGCAGAGGGGCATTGCTGGCACATGATGGCATATATCACGTTGGTAGATGTGCAGGTGTACGAGCCCCTGATGGTGTGTCTGTCAGAAGTGTCAGACACACCATCAGGGGCTCGTACACCTGCACATCTACCAACGTGATATATGCCATCATGTGCCAGCAATGCCCCTCTGCCATGTACATTGGCCAAACCGGACAGTCTCTACGCAAAAGAATAAATGGACACAAATCTGACATCAGGAATCATAACATTCAAAAACCAGTGGGAGAACACTTCAACCTTCCTAACCACTCAGTGACAGACTTGAAGGTGGCAATTTTGCAACAAAAAAACTTCAAAAACAGACTCCAAAGAGAGACTGCTGAACTTGAATTAATATGCAAACTAGATACCATTAACTGTGGTCTAAATAAAGACTGGGAATGGTTGGGTCATTACACCAATTGAATCTATTTCCCTATGTTAAGTTCTCCTCACACCTTCTATGGGCCATCTTAATTATCACTTCAAAAAGTTTTTTTTCCTCCTGCTAACGATAGCTCATCTCAATTGATTAGACTCTGCCTGTTGGTATGCATACTTCCACCTTTTCATGTTCTCTGTATGTATAAATATCTCCTGTCTGTGTGTTCCATTCTATGCATCCGAAGAAGTGAGCTTTAGCTCACGAAAGCTCATGCTACAATAAATTTGTTAGTCTTTAAGGTGCCACAAGTACTCCTGTTTTTTTTGCGGATACAGACTAACACGGCTGCTACTCTGAAACCTTTCCAGACATTGTTTGTCATTTCTTCTCCTCTTGGATGCCAGTCGAGAGACGCCAGTCTTAAGCTCCATTTGTTAGAGTAGTTGATGAGTTACTTTTAGAGTCTGAAGAAACACTTAACAAAACTGCTCAGGCACTGAAGAAACTGGTATCTGAGTGTCCCTTCTAGTGGGCACGCAACATAGAAAACGGACATCAATAAATCGTCAAGATCAAAGAAAGATCCAGCAGAGAGAACCCTGGCACTGATAGAAGATGATCTGAAGCAGGCCAGATGTAGCTTGCTATCTCACAGGGAGGTCAAAACAAACCTTCCAAGCCACCTAGAGAGATAAGGGGATAGTGAGGTGGAATTGGCCGCAGCTGCAGTATCAGTGGAAGTATTTCTCAGCACAGACTCCAGTACTCCCACAGGCAGGGAGTAGCCTCGAGTGGAAGGAAGGAACTGCAGAGGACTCGGTTACAGGACTTCATTAGTGGTGATGTCAGAGATCACAAGCTGGGTGTTGTAGCAGATCACCTAATTTTGGAACTGCTAAATAGCTGCAATAAAAGGCTTCTGTGTATTACTCAGTTGTAACGATCATAAAAATTACCAAGAATGGAGTTTCTTTTTGGGCGGGATGCACCTACAATAAGACATGTAGACTATTGTTGTTTTTTTCTTCAAAACTTTGTATCCAGGGTAAATTACCTTCTGTAATGGACAAGAATAAAAATTCTCTTTGACATGTTACATTTACTTGTTAATTTTTTATTAGACTTGAGAAAATATTTCAACAATCCATTTACATCGCTTGGATTATTTCTCACTGAAAAGATCTGTCAGTAAGAGGTTTAATGGAAAAGAATACTTTTATTTACACCCACACACAGCTTAATAATTAATAATACAGGAAGGCTAAGAAATACAGTTGCTTTCTAGTGAGAACTGACTTAAATTTCTGTATTATATATTAACACACATTTAAACTTAAGGGAAGAAATTGTGCAAATGCAATAAATCAGTTGTTTGGTTGAAGAATTGCATATGCTTACATAAGCAACAGAGTCTTGTAGCACCTTGTAGACCAGGGGTCTCAAACACGCGGGCCGCATGCGGCCCTCGGGGCTCTTGCATGAAGCCTGCCAAGCTCTTCCTGCCCTCCCCACCGCCCCTCTGCCTACCCGCGGGATTGCCCCCTGTGGCGTTGCAAGCCCCGCGCCGCTGTTTGAAGCAGCTGGCAGCATGCCCCTTCGGTCTGGGGGGAGGAGGGGTAAGGAGGCAGAGGGCTCCTGCATTGCCTCCTTCCAGGCGCCGCTCCCCGCAGCTCCCATTGGCCGGGAACAGGGAACTGCAGCCAATGGGGTGCTTCATGGGAGGTACCTAAAGGAGTGAGAAGAGCAGTGCACGCACAGAACCCTGAGTCCCTCCCCCTCCCCCAGGGGCTGCAGGGACACGGTTCCAGCTGCTTCCTGGAACGGAGCAGCGCGGGCTCGGGGCCCAGAGCAGGCAGGGAGCCTGTCCTGGCCCCGGTGTGCGCCACTGCCACCCCGGAGCCACTCTAGGTAAGCGGCGCCAGGCTAGAGCCTGCATCCCAACCCCCTGCCCTGAGCCCCCTGCCACATCCCACACGCCAATCCCCTGCCATGAGCCCCCTGCCACACCCCTCCTGCACCCCACACCCCAACCCACTCCCTTGAGCCCCCTGCTGCACCCCTCCTGCACCTCGATCTCCTGCCCTGACCCCCTGCTGCACCCCTCCTGCACCCCAGCCCTGACCCCCTGCCTCACCCCTCATCCCTGTTGCACCCCACACCCCAACTCCTTGCCCCGAGCCCCTGCTACACCCCTCCTGCACCCCCTGGGGGCAGGGAGGGGACGGAGTTGGGGTGGGGATTTTGGGGAAGGGGATGGAATGGGGGCAGGGAAGGGGTGGGAAGAGGCGGGTCAGGGGAGGGGCTTCATGGAAGGTTTGGAGTGGGGGCGGGGCCAAGGGTGGCGGCGAGGGGGAGGTGTCAGTAATGTGGCCCTCGTGGCCATTTGAGTTTGAGGACCCCTGTTACAGACTAACAGAAGTATTGGAGTATAAGCTTTCGTGGATGAATACCCACTTAGTCAGACGCATGCTTACATAGATTTTGAATCCTTAATTTTAAATGTATAATCTTAACTCTTAAAAGGAAGGGATGATATTGTGGCTAACATACTGGACTGGGTCTTGGAAGATCTGATTTATTATCGTCTTGCGGTGCACTGCTGTTAGCAGGCATCCAGTATGACTAGGCTTGGTAGAATTCGCTTTTCTTTTTTTAAATAATTTTAATGGATAATATGAATGCTTGTTTTTAAGCACTTTTTGTAGTTTTCATCCATTTAAATTTTCACAATCCTGGAAAATTATTGAGAGATTCGATCAAGGTAGACACAGGAAGAATACACGTATGTCCACGTCTTCCCCTCCTCAGTTTCCTATTTATTCTAGACCTGTGGTTGCAAAGCTTGATATTTCATGAGAACCCAGCTTGGTTTGTAGTCTCTGTCCTGCTGTTTAGTGTGCAGGCCTAAAGAAGAGGGGTTTTATCATACAGTCATCTTGACTGTTACGGATCATATCCAGCTCAAAAGTGTTTTCTATGGTTTGGAGAGGCCCTGTGAGCTGGTGTAACTAAGTGGGCATAGAGCTGATTGAGGTCCCAAGAATGGGGACATCTTAGCTCTGCTGCTGCTGCTCCACAAGCAGCCGTAGTGTCCTCCATCCTCTTCCTTTTTATTAAAGAGGTAGATACCCAAGCCGTTTGAAGGAAAATTTGTAAGGCTGTATCTTGGCTTTGCCTATACCTTGGTCAGACATAATAAAATGAGCTTTCAGACTCCATCTTCGCAGAAGGTCTTTTCTTCCTGCACCAGGACTTGCAGGTTTTGTGGTCTGGTACACTTTTTATACAGTTTGTGTGGACCTCTGAATAGGGGATCCCAGCCTACCAATTTGGCTGTAATAGCACCCCAGAATAGCTGTATTTAATCAGTGGGAAGCCTATTGGGGTTTCCCTGCTGCCCCAGGAGAATTTATGCTAGGTTGTGGGAGTGGCTGAGGAACTTGTGGCTCCTCCAAAACCCCTTGTCTAGGATTAGCCTTGCCCTCTCCCCTTAGGAGTTCCAGCTAGCATCCCCCAGGTTGGGTGTCTCCTTGTCTTGTGTTCCTGGGTTGGGCATTCTGGGTCCCATATGCTGCTCAGGGAGGTCTACTCCTTCAGGCTCCAAATAGACTCTGCCCTTTCCACTACCTCTCCCATGGAAGATGGCTGGAAGTGCCTTACGAAGCTTGAGATATTCAAAATAGGACTTGCTAAATAAATAAAGGATTGCTAGTTGGATTCTGTGCTTTGCAAATTGTTTACTGTAGGTGCAAGAAATTAAAACTAACTTTCTTTTTCTGTCTTTCTCAGTCCAACTGTTTTTAACAACTGCCCTAGCACAGTGCTATATACTGTTCCACTACTTCAGTCTTGTCCTTTTCCTCAGCTCATAGTTAAAGAATGCTTGGAAGGCATCAGTAACGTAAGAATAAAATCATCATAAATGATCTGGAAAAAGGGGTAAACAGTGAGGTGGCAAAATTTGCAGATAATACAAAATTATTAAAGATAGTTAAGACCCAGGCACACAGCAAAGAGCTACAAAAGGATCTCTCAAAACTGTGTGACTGGGCAACAAAATGGCAGATGAAATTTAATATTGATAAATGCAAAGTAATGCACATTGGAAAGCATAATCCCAACTATACATATAAAATGATGGGGTCTAAATTAGCTGTTACTACTCACTCAAGAAAAAGAGATCTTGGAGTCATTGTGGATAGTTCTCTGAAAACATTCACTCAATGTGCAGCGGCAGTCAAAAAAGCTAACAAAATGCTGGGAATAATTAAGAAAGGGATAAATAATAGGACAGAAAATATCATGTTGCCTCTGTATAAATCCATGGTACGCCCACATCCGTGTGCAGATTAGGTCGCCCCATCTCAAAAAAGATATATTGGAATTGAAAAACGTTCAGAAAAGGGCAACAAAAATGATTAGGGGTATGGAATGGCTTCCGTAAGAGGAGATATTAATAGGACCGGGACTTTTCAGCTTGGAAAAGAGACGGCTAAAAGGAGATATGATTTGAGGTCTATAAAATCATGACTGGTGTAGAGAAAGTAGATAAGGAAGTGTTGTTTACTACTTCTCGTAACACAAGAATTAGGGGTCACCAAATGAAATTAATAGGCAGCAGGTTTAAAACAAATAAAAGGAAGTATTTCTTCACACAACGCACAGTCCACCTGGTTGTGTTTAACCTTTTCAACCAGAGGGCCAAAAATACCTTAAAAATGTCAATTGATACTTTTGTACAGCTCATAGTTGGTTTCACAGTAGCAGGACTAGCAGCGCTCACTGCCGCTTATATGGTATTATGTTCTGTTTAGGTTCTTTTATGAGACATTTATAACCATAGCATATGCCAGGCCTGCACAACATGCGGCCCGTGGAGGAATTCTAAATCCCCCGCACACGGCACTCTGCGGGCAGCCCAGAGCCCTTTGAATCTCAGCCGGGGCCGGGATTCAAAGGGCTCTGCGCTGCCCGCAGCGGCGAGGAGCCCAGAGCCCTTTAAATCCCAGCCGCGGCCGGGAGTCAGAGGGCTCTGGGCTGCTCGCAGAGATTCCCAGCCGCGGCTGGGATTTAAAGGGCTCAGGGCTCCCCGCGGCTGCCAGCAGCCCAGAGCCCTTTGAATCCCAGCCCTCAGCCGCTGATTTCCCCCTCTCCGGACCCCTGCCCCAACTGCCCCCCAGGACTCCCACCCCCTATCTAAGCACCGCTGGTCCTTGTCCCCTGATACCTCTCTCCTGGGACTCCTGACCCTAACTGCTCCCCAGGACCCTACCCCCTATCTAAATGCTGCTGCTCCTTGCCTCCTGATACCCCTCTCCTGGGACCCTGCCCCCCAGGACCCCACCCCCTATCTAAATGCCGCTGCTCCTTGTACCCCGATTACCCCCTCCCGAGACCCCTGGCCCTATCTAAGCCTCCTTTCTCCTTGTCCCCAACTGCCCCCTCCTGAGACCCTCCCAACTTCCCCCCCCCCGGACCCCACCCCCTACCTGTTCCCTGATAAACCTCTGGGACTCCCATGCCTATCCAATTGCTGCCTGTCCCCTGACTGCCCCTCTGAACCTCTGCCCCATCCAACCCCCCCATCTCCCTGTCCCTTGACTGCCCCCTGGAACCCCCTACCCGTTCTCCAACCCCCAGCCCGCTTACTGTGCCACTCAGACCAGCGTGTCTAGCTCCATGCAGCTCCAGACAGTTGCTGCCATGCTCCCCCGTGGAGCCCACAGCCCTCCCCTGCCCCCGCCCCCCAGCACCTGCCTTCCAGATTTGAACACCTCAAAATTCAGGAGTGCTCAAGCTCAGTTTGGGCAGCTGTTACTTCATTTCTCCCAAATCAAATATACTGATCCACTGTAACTTGCTGTAGAAAAAGTAGGATAATATTGAGCAAGAAATGCTTATTAGCACTGGAATTGCTATTTTCAACAGCCATTGCCTTTTTGTTTGTTTGAAAGGAAAACAGTGATATTGCATTAGCAAATTCCCCATAGAAAGAAAGAGTGGAACAAAAGAATAATAAAGGCACCTCAACTTTTCCTCATTTATGGAGGACAGTCTTATAATATGCATCCAGATATCCTCCAATCACACAAGCTGAAAATTGTTCCACTTTACTGCAGCTCTGTAACCATATGGGAACCAATCCTGTGTTTTGTGCACATCCAAAATTCCTGCTGAATGACCCGCCCTGGGAGCGAGTTGCCAGTGACCCAGGGCTGGGGCGGCAGGAGGTGGTGGTGGGGCCACTGGTGCGGGGGAGCCCAGAGCTGGGGCAGCAGCAGGGTGGAGGGAGGGCACTGGTGGGGAGGAAAGGGGGAAGCCCAGCGCTGGGGCGGCAGGGTGTGTGTGTGTGTGGGGGGGGGAGAGCCCAGGACTGGGGCAGCAGGAGGGTACAGGGGGGAGCCCAGGGCTGGGAAGGGGGGGCAGCCAAATTTTTTTTTTGCTTGGGGCAGCAAAAAACATAGAGCCGGCCCTCCTGGGTTCCCCCAGCCGCTGGAGCCCTGGGCCCTTTAATTTGACCCTGAGGGCTCCCAGCCACTTCTTTAGCTGGGAGCCCCTGCTTGATTTAAAATAAAGTATCACTTCCCCATCCCCAACTTTTTCCTTTTTGGCCCACAGCTGTTTTGGTGGGGCGCGACGCTGGGGAAGGAGGGTTTATTTCCACAGGGCTGGGTGGCCCTGGGGTGGGTGTTTCCGCGGGGCCGGGAGGTTTCGGTCCTCAGCTGTTTTCTTCGGAGGAATGTGGCCCTCGCTGCTTTACGAGTTGTGCAGGCCTGGTATATGCCAATACCACATAGTACTCCCTGTTTTGTTGGATTTCTGTCTTGATTGTGCCTCTCCCTTTGAGGTACCACAACAGGTGGGAATATCTGTTGATTGAATTGTTGAATCAAAGGATCTCCTCTTAATATAAATAGGATGAGGTTAGACACATGATGCTCCTGAGGAATCTTTGGCTATGAAACTTCCTGCCCCTCCTTGGTCCATCAGATCTTAGGCTTGATGTTCTCCAGCACATACTCAAAATTTGGCTTGTTTTGGTTTCTTAATATGAATAAAAATAGACTTGTCTATCATTTTTAAGATCAGGGGTTCTCAAACTGGGGGTCGGGACCACTCAAGGGGTCACAAGGTTTTTATGGGGGGGCTTGCCAGCTGTCAACCTCCACCCCAAACCCTGCTTTGCTCCAGCTTTTATAATGGTGTTAAATATATTAAAAAGTTTTTAATTTATGGGGGGGGGTTGCACTCAGATGCTTCCTATGTGAAAGGGGTCACCAGTAAAAAAAAAAAAAAGTTTCAGAGCCACTGTTTAAGAGAGTCCCCCAGAAACATGTTGTGGTTAGTGTAATCAAGTTCTGTTTTATAACCTGGTGGTAACCTGCAATACAGAAAAACTTGAGTATATTGCTGCATAATAATAATTAATAATAAAAAGTGATATTTATGTAATACACCTCTACCCCGATAAAACGCGACCTGATATAACACGAATTTGGATATAATGTGGTAAAGCAACGTTCGGTGGGGGGGAGCTGCGCACTCCGGTGGATCAAAGCAAGTTCGATATAACACAGTTTCACCTATAACGTGGTAAGATTTTTTTGGCTCCCGAGGACAGCGTTATATCGAGGTAGAGGTGTAGTTTTGAATTTTTAGTAAATATGTGGTAATCATTTATCAAATTACTTACACTTGCTTAATAAATGTCCAATAAAAAGCCTTAAATTTTGCCTTATCACCTTGGGATCTAAGGATCAATTTCTTTAAAAAGAAAAGTTTCTTAGAAAAGGATTACACTGCATAAGTACAGTTGATTTTCTCCCCCCCCCATGTAAATAGTATTACAAAGCAGGAAAATAAATTAATAGACTTGTGAATTGCAGAAAAGCTACTGATAAATTGATGATCAGTGATTAAGAAATATAATTACTTTTTCAGGATCAGAGCTGGATGGCCTTTCCCCTAGTATTAGTGACAAATGGAATTTTCTTAAGCCAAATTTCATGCTTATCTTAGTAGTATAGTACTTTAAATACTGAAATAAAAAATTGTATATTCTAAATATACCACTTGTAGTAGTATTTATTTATAATTATGACTATAGTAGTATGGTATGGTATGTTTTTTGTCTCATCTTCCCATTTTAAAATGAAGATTTCTGTCCATCCCTACCTTCCCCTTCGTTCCTCTAATACAAAACAGAATATCCCACTTTAGTTTCACTAATGTAAGGATGCTCAGATATTTTTGTTATTAAGTGGCTCTATAAGTAGCATTTTGGTCTGAAATTCAGAATGAAAGTTCAGGCTTTCTGGTGAACCACATTTGTTTTTAAATCTGGCTCCCCTTCCCCCCTGACCTGCTGTCATGTTGAGAGCTTTCCTAAATAGAGTACCTGATATTGGAGACAGCATTTCTATCAGCCATGCATTTAAGAATGTGCAAAAATACAGGTTTGAAGTTCTCTAATGTAAGTTTACTCATCTGAGTTTTAAACAATGTTTCTTTGCTTACAGAATGCTGCCTTTTTATATGGCCTTGGTTTGGTCTACTTCCAGTACAATGCATTTCAGTGGTAAGTTGGAATAAATCCTGACTTCATCAGAATGTTTTTGTTTATATTTTGTTACAATGCGAATGTTTCAAAACCAGCTCACATTCTGTTCAGGGGAATTAAAACTTTTCATAGTCTTGATCACATCTTAAGTGACAGATTGTCCTGGGTACTATCTCTCCCATTTAAGATACCATAACATAACTTGTGGCAACTATAGCAATTTCTTAAAAGGAAAAACATAATAGAAAGCTAATGTATATTTAGTTGCCTTTAGTATATAAATCAGCAGGTGTGCTGGCTCTTTTTGTGTCAAGTGTGACCATATGGGTTTCTGTGAAGCACTAGTAATCTGTGGACCACAGGTTGGGAACCATTGCCTTTGGGTTGTGGGAAAACCTGTTTTTCTTCTTTGAGTGATTGCTCATATCGATTCCAATTAGGTGTGTGCACACCGCATGCACAGTTGTCGGAAAGCTTTTCCCCTGGCAGCACCTGTCGAGTCGGCTGTGGAGCCCCCTGGAGTGGCGCCTCCATGGTGCTCAATATATGACTATGCTGACCCGGCGCCGCCTCAGTTCCTTTTTACCACCTGTGGCAGTCATTGGAACTGTGTTGGCTTGCTTTCGCAAGTGTTCCTCTGGTTCTTGTAGTTTAGTCTTGTCGTTTTAATAGTTTAGCTATAGTTACTTAACAGTGTTCCTGGTCTAGGTGCCAATTCAAGAGATCTGCAGGGCGGCGACGTGGTCCTCAAAGCACACTTTTGCCGCTCACTACGTGATTACCCACCATGCGAGAGATGATTCGGCAGAGCAGTGCTTCAGTCCGTGATTCCATAACTCCGACCCCATCGCTTAGGTAAGGCGTGGGAGTCACTTAACTGGAATCAATATGAACAATCACTCAAAGAAAAAATGGTTACTCCTCTTTTTGTAACTGTTCTTCGAGATGTGTTACTCATACCCATTCCAAACCCATCCGCCTTCCCTTCTGTCGGAGTAGCTGACAAGAAGGAACTGAGGAGGCACTTGTTCGGTATGGCCCTATATTCACTACCATGGAGGCGCCACTCCAGAAGCCCACCTGAGCAGTTCTGCTAGGGGGAAAACTTTCCAACGACTGTGCACATGGTGCGCATACATCTAATTGGAATGGATATGAGCAACACATCTCGAAGAAGAACAACAGTTACAAGATGAGTGAGTTTCTCTAGGGAAAAACAACTTAGTGTGTTTTATTCTTCTGGTTTGTTCATTTTTGAGCTTGGCACAAATTTAATGTATTTGAAAAATTTTGATAGTAGAAACAATAGACTCTTAATTGGTATCTCTGAATGAGTATTCTAAAAAGTTAAGAGAAGTGGTGATCTTATTGGTTTTTTTCCCAACTAGGAAACAAGAAGAAAATGACAGAATTGTCTGTAAGCTGAGAGGGGAAGGAGAATGGGTGAAGTCATTAGTGACTGGAGAGAGTATTGGGCTAGTAGATTGAATGAATTTTCATTGTGTTAAATAGGGGAATGAGTAGAGTAATGTACTGTTATAGGGGCTTAGTTTGCAATCTAAAAGTTTTTGAAAAGTGGGCAGTGCACACCATAATGTGTCTATACAAAGCTGACTAGCTTATCTTATTTTTCAGTCTTCTTGAGTGTTGACTTCATTATATGATTGTTTCTCAGACTAACTGTGGACAGTGTGAAAGCTGCTAATCAATACAGTAAATGGGTGATGATTGTTGAGTAATTACCAGATACTGTGTGAACTTACTTGACTTAGCATGCCTAAAGTTAAAGGGAAGTGGTAAGAAAGAAATGATTGATGATATGAAGTTATAAAATCAGATGCCTTTTCTAAAATAAAATTTGTGTAATGAAAGCATTTGTGCCCATCTCAAAATGCAGAAGTTAGTCTCCTAAATCAAATGTGCTATTGAATTAAAAAGTCCATTGAAGAGTGAGAGCAAAACATTGAGTTTCATCTTGCAACTGAGATATTTTGAATGTTGCTGCTGTTGAACCATACTACACAATCTGCACAACATAGATAATGTTTTCACCCCTCAACCACGAGGCCCTAAATTTACAAAAGTAATTAATGGAAGTTTCCAAGGGATCTGACAGACTAGACTGGTGACTTTATTATGATAGTCTCATTGGAAATTTGGCTTGATATGATTAACAAGAATGAACCTAAACCAGGTGAGGACAAAACCAAAAAAGGATTAAGAGGAACCTTAAAATCTGTTACCTTCTATTACTTAGCCAACATGGCTGATCACAGATAAAAAGGGTCTAGGTTGAGCATAGAACAGGAAGAAGTGTAGACTAGCTCCCAGTCTCTCTAGATGATGTGGTTAACACATTGGCAGTTGCTGGCACCTTTTCACACTAGTGCTCTACTGTTGCCATATTGGGGAATCTGCATTTGCTGGTAACAACAGTAATTACAGCGGGAAAATGGCTAGTGTAGACAATGCATATGAAATCACATAAAGTTTGTTTGATTTCTTAAAATCTTTGTGGAGGGTTTTCACGTTGGAGAGAATCACAGTATCCTTGGAGCTGGTGGAAGGATACTTAGGGTATGCCTACACAGCAGTTGGGAATGTGATTTCTTCCCCCCCATCCCCTCAGCTTAGGTAGACATAGGAAAGCTAGCTCAGCTCAAGCTCACACACTAAAAATAGCAGTAGGCTGCAGAGGCATGGTGGCAGCTTGGGCTAGCTGCTTGAATGTGAACCCAGGGTGTTGGGTGGCATCGTAGTCAGACAGCTAGCCTGCACTGCTGCCCGTGTTACCATGGCTATTTTGAGTGCATTAGATTTTGTAGGTCTACTCAAGCTGGAAATCTCATCTTCCAGCTGCTTTGTAGTCATACTCATACAATTAGGAGGCCCTCTACCTCTGCAGTCCTATGTAGATTGCAAGGCAAGCCTGAAACCTGTCTTCTGCCAAATGGAGTGAATTGTCACTCAAACTACATTCCTTTTAAAGCAGCAAGTCCACCCAATTCAGTTGGTGTTTGTGTGGCATATAGCATCCATCTACCTCTGAGACATGCAGCGAAGACCGCAGGCTTTTGAAGATGGGGTGGGTTAATTAGGATGTTAGTGAGTTAATTGCAGGTAAGTATCTGTCTTGCTGGGGTGAAGAGAAGAGGAAGAGTTTTTGATGGTTTTTTTTGGTAAGATCTGTAATTAATTTTATGCAATGTCTTTAATGACGAGTAGGTGCATTTTAAAAAGTAATTGAAATAGTCAGTTGGGGAAATCCTGTTAATATCTTTTTACATCATCTTTATTGGCTTTCCAAGATACAAAAAATACTTACACCATCCCTGACAAGTGTTTGTATAACCTGTTCTAAAAACCTCCCTAGGTAACCTGCCCCAGTGCTTATCAATAATTAGTTTTTTTTGTAATAGCTAACCTAAATCTTCCTTGCTTCAGTTTAAGTCAATGACAACTCATCCTGTACTTGGTTGACATGGAGAGCAGTTGATCTCCATCATCTTTGTAACAGCCCTTAACATATTTGATGTCTGTTATTAGGTCTCCTTCGTCTTCTCTTCTCTAGATAAAAAATACCCAGTATTTTCAATCTTTCTTCCATAGACCATGGTTTCTAAGCCACTTAGCATTTTGTTGCTGTCTTTTGTACTCTCTCCAGTTTGCTTACATCTTTCTTATAGTGTGATGCCCAAAATTGGACACAGTACTCCACCTGAGGCTTCACCAGTGCCAAATAGAGCAGAACAGTTGCTTCCTGCTTCTTGTATGTGATGCTCCAGTTAATGTATCGCAGAATAATGTGTGCATTTTTTGCCACAGTATCACAATGTTGGCTCTTGCTCAATTTGTGATCCACTCTAACCTTCAGATCTTTTTTTGGCAGTACTAGCACCTAGCCAGTTACTTTTCATTTTGTAGTTGTACATTTGATTTTTCTTTTTTAAGTGAAGTACTTTGACCTGGTCTTTATTGAATTTCATCTTGTTGATTTTGGGCCAATTCTCCAGTTTGTCAAGATTGTTTTGAATTCTAATACTGGCCTCCAAAATGCTTGCAACACCTTTCAGCTTGATGTCATCTGCGCATTTTATAAGCATACTCTCAATGCCATCATTGAAGTCATTAATGAAAAATGAATAGTACAGGACCCAGGACAGACCCTTGTGGGATCCCACTTGATACATTTCCAAGTTTGACAGCAAACCATTGATAACTACTCTGAGAACTGTCTTTCAACCAGATGTGCACCCATTTTATAATAATTTAATCTAGACCATGTTACCCTAATTTTCTTACAAGAATGTCATATGGGACTATGTAAGCAGCCTCACTACAGTCTGGATATATCACATCTACTGTTTTCCCCGCATCCACTAGGCAAGTTATTTTGTCAGAGAAGGGGAAAATGGATTGATTTGGCATGAATTGTTCTTGACAAATCCATGTTTTGCAATTCCTTAATATCATCTAGATTTAAACAGATTGATTGTTTAATAATTTGTTCCAGTGTCTTTTTGGATATTGAAGTTAGGCTGACTGGTCTGTAGTTGACCGGGTCCTCCTTGTTGAAGGTGTAGGTACTATGCTTTCTTGATGATGAAACTTATTGATGAAACTATACTTGTTTCAGTTCAATTCCTCTTTGCTCACCTTGGAGCAGAGCAACAAAGTTGAAATTGTTATAAATCAGCATTATTCACGGGTTTATTAGGCTTGCTACCACTATCAATAGTAAATATTTTTTTATTCTACATAGATCACCAGGGCGGGGAGGCAGTGTTTGCAATGAAAAGAGGCCTCCCAGGGTTGTCTGAGCAATGGGTGGCCATATTGTGTCCACCAACCACTGTTACCACCTCCAGAGCTAGACACATGAGAATAGTCTGTTTTCAGAAACTCAAGCTAAAACATTGTTGGCACTGCTTCATATTCATTCCCTGGTGGACTCTGCTATCTTAGTGCTTTGCCTGCCAGGTATGCTGTCTCTGGCGCGTGCTACATCTTGTACTTGAATTCATCATGCTAGCATTACTCCCCGGGGGAATTCTGCACCATGCAAAATTTCCTAGAATTCCCTGTTTCCTCTGTTGAATTGCTGACCACCACTAGGGGCTGCTGGACTCTGCATACCCCAGCTCACAGTGAGCGGAGCAGCCAACCAGGTGGGGCTGGATGCTGCATGCTTTTTGATCCTCATTCTCCCGGGGATGGGAGAGGGCCTGGGAAACCCTACCAGCTCTGGCAAAGGGTGAGGAAGGGCAGGGCCACACCACACCATGTCCCCTGGCAGGACAGTAAAGAAGTTGTGGGGAGTAAAGGCTCTGGGGGTGCTGGTGTCTGGGCTTGGGGGTTCCCCGCTGCTGGGCTCTGGGGGGATGGGAGTGCAGGTGTCTGGGCTCTGGGGACTTGACACAGCCCACTCTAGCACCTCCCAACTATAATTGGGTTGTTGCAGAGGTTTCTTTAACTCTCTACTCTTAGGAGTATCTTTTTTGCTGTTGTCTGTATTGTTGACATACTTGTTGACAGGTATTTTGAAATAAATTACAAAAATAAGTGAAACTGGAGAGATTATATTGTGTTATTTTGATATAAAATATGCTGAATATTGCAGAATTTTAAAATATTGTGAGCATAAATTTTTGGTGCAGTATTTTTTTGGAACAGAATTCCATCAGGAGTATAACATGCTATTTATTATAGTATACTTGAAAAATTGTCAGGAATTTACCAGTCTGGGCAAAACTGTACTAGTCCAGTCTTACAAAAATACATTCAATCCATTCTGCCACCTGGCCTTCAGATAGATATATAAAATACACACACATCTGGAGACACTTGAATTCTGTCACTACTCAGTCCCCTGTTAGTTTCTCACTTTCCATTCAGTCACTCCTCTGTTCAACTGAGTTTAATTTCATAGAATCAGGAGGTCATCTAGTGCAACCCCCTGCTCAAAGCAGGACCAATCCCCAACTAAATCATCCCAACCAGGGCTTTGTCAAGCCTGATCTTAAAAGCCTTCAAGGAGGGAGATTCCACCACCTCCCTAGGTAACCCATTCCAGTGCTTCACCACCCTCCTAGGAAAAAAGTTTTCCTAATATCCAACCTAAACTTCCCCCACAGTAACTTACTCCTTGTTCTGTCATCTGCTACCACTGAGAACAGCCTAGATCCATCCTCTTTGGAACCCCCTTTCAGGTAGTTGAAAGCAGCTTTCAAATCCCCCCCTCATTCTTCTCTTCTGCAGACTAAACAATCCCAGTTCCCTCAGCCTCTCCTCATAAATCATGTGCTCCAGCCCCCTAATCATTTTTGTTGCCCTCCGCTGGACTCTCTCCAATGTTTCCACGTCCTCCTTGTAGTGTGGGGCCCAAAACTGGACACAGTAGTCCAGATGAAGCCTCACCAATGTCAAATAGAGGGGAATGATCACGTCCCTCGATCTCTGGCAGTGCTCCTATTTATACAGCCCAAAATGCTGTTAGCCTTCTTGGCAACAAGGGTACACTGTTGACTCATGTCCAGCTTCTCATCCACTGTAACCCCTAGGTCCTTTTATGCAGAACTGCCGCCTAGCCACTCGGTCCCTAGTGTGTAACAGTGCATGGGATTCTTCCGTCCTAAGTGCAGGACTCTGTGCTTGTCCTTGTTGAACCTCATCAGGTTTCTTTTGGCCCAATCCTCTAATTTGTCTAGGTCCCTCTGTATCCTATCCCTACCCTCCAGCATATCTACCACTCCTCTCAGTTTAGTGTCATCTGCAAACTTGCTGAGGGCGCAATTCACACGATCGTCCAGATCATTAATGAAGATATTGAACAAAACCAGCCCCAGGACCAACCCTTTGGGCACTCCGCTTGAAAGTGGCTGCCAACTAGACATGGAGCCATTGATCACTACCCGTTGAGCCTGATGATCTAGCCAGCTTTCTATCCACCGTAGAGTCCGTTCAACCAGCCCATACTTCTTTAACTTGCTGGCAAGAATACTGTGGGAGATCATATCAAAAGCTTTGCTAAAGTCAAGGAATAATACATCCACTGCTTTCCCCTCATCAACAGAGCCAGTTATTTCATTATAGACGGCAATTAGGTTAATCAGACATGACTTGCCCTTCGTGAATCCATGCTGACTGTTCCTGGTCACTTTCCTCTCCTCAACGTGCTTCAGAATTGATTCCTTGAGGACCTGCTCCATGATTTTTCCAGGGACTGAGGTGAGGCTGACTGGCCTGTAGTTCCCCGGATCCTCCTCCTTCCCTTTTTAAAAGATGGGCACTACATTAGACTTTCTCCAGTCATCCTGGACCTCCCCCGATTGCCATGAGTTTTCAGAGATAATGGCCAATGGCTCTGTAATCACATCCACTAGCTCCTTTAGCACCCTCGGATGCAGTGCATCTGGCCCCATGGACTTGTGCTTGTCCAGCTTTTATAAATGTTCCCGAACCACTTCTTTCTCCACAGACGGCTGGCCACCTCCTCCCCATACTGTACTGCCCAGGGCAGTAGTTTGGGAGCTGACCTTGTTCGTGAAGACAGAGGCAAAAAAAGCATTGAGTACATTAGCGTTTTCCACATCCTCTGTCACTAGGTTGTCTCCCGCATTTAGTAAGGGGCCCACACTTTCCCTGACCACCTTCTTGTTGCTAACACACCTGTAGGAACCCTTCTTGTTACTCTTAACATCCTTTGCTAGTTGCAATTCCAATTGTGATTTGACCTTCCTGATTTCACTCGTGCATGCCTGAGCAATATTTTTATACTCCTCCCTGGTCATTTGTCCAAGCTTCCACTTCTTGTAAGCTTCTTTTTTGTGTTTAAGATCAGCAAGGATTTCACTGTTAAGCCAAGCTGGTTGCCTGCCATATTTACTATTCTTTCTACACATCGGGATGGTTTGTTCCTACAACCTCACTGAGGATTTTTTAAAATATAAGTCAGCTCTCCTGGACTCCTTTCCCTCTCATGTTATTCTCCCAGGGGATCCTGCCCATCAGTTCCCTGAGGGAGTCAAAGTCTGCTTTTCTGAAGTCCAGGGTCCGTATTCTGCTGCTCCCCTTTCTTCCTTGTGTCAGGATCCTGAACTTGACCATCTGATGGTCACTGCCTCCCAGGTTCCCATCCACTATTGCTTCCCCTACTAATTCTCCCCTGTTTGTGAGCAGCAGGTCAAGAAGAGCTCTGCCCCTAGTTGGTTCCTCCAGCACTTACACCAGGAAATTGTCTCCCACACTTTACAAAAACTTCCTGGATTGTCTGTGCACTGCTGTATTGGTCTTCCAGCAGATATCGGGGTGACTGAAGTCCCCCATGAGAACCAGGGCCTGTGATCTAGTAACTTTTGTTAGTTGCCTGAAGAAAGCCTCGTCCACCTGGTCCGGTGGTCTATAGCAAACTCCCACCACGACATCACCCTTGTTGCTCACACTTCTAAACCTAATCCAGAAACTCTCTCAGGTTTTTCTGGAGTTTCATACTGGAACTCTGAGCAGTCATACTGCTCTCTTACATACAATGCAACTCCCCTACCTTTTCTGCCCTGCCTGTCCTTCCTGAACAGTTTATATCCATCCATGACAGTACTCCAGTCATGTGAGTTATCCCACAAAGTCTCTGTTATTCCAATCACCTCTTCCCTCCCCCACCAAATCAATTTTTTCTCTGCAACAGCCTTCGCAAACCATCTACCCTGGTTGGGCAGCCTCATAGTTGCTGAAATTTGCCTAAGTATCTTTGGTGTCTGTCTTTTTCTCTCTGACCCCGTGACTGTTTAGATACTTTATGCAAAGTGGAACAGTTCAGCTGAAGAGACCGAGACCCACCCCATAATATCCCATAGCATGGTGGTTAGGGCACTTGCCTGCCAGGGGGAAAGACCTGGGTTTAAGTCCTTAACTCCAGGCTGGGGATTCAAACCTGGGTCTCTCCACATCCCATGTGAGTGGCCTAACCATTAGACTATTGGGACCCAGGGAGTGGAACAATGCCACTACTGCCTCCCTCTCATCATATTTTGTAAGTCTAATCCCCTAACTTTTTTGGCTGAAACAATTTGGTGAATTCTATTCAAAATTCACAAATCGTTTTGGGTCAACCTGAAACTATATATTCTTCTTTGATTCTGGTCCCTATGCGTATTCCATGTATGGGGTATGCATGCATGCCATGTGCCTGACTATGGACTTTTTCCAAGCAGTGTCCGTTGACCCACACATGCTCAGTATCTTCTTTCATGCTCCTGACTGAGGGCATAAAGCGGAGGGGAGGGGCATGGTGACACCATTCCAGTTCCTTCTTACCACTCATGGCCTGAGTCAGAATCCTGCATGCCTACCCACAAGGGGGCACTAAAGAGATACTACATACTGGCTAAGGGGTCCGAGTTTCTTTTCTCACTCCTGATCTCTCCAAACCCGCCCCCCCTTCTCTCATGGTGCAAGCAGCAACTGAATCGTCCAGACAGCAACACCCATGCTCCACCCCAACTGATAAGGAGGGCAAACAGTTGGACCTTCTGGTACTCAAGTGCTTCTCGTCAGCTAGCCTCCAGTTCCAAATTTTAAACTACCAAGCCTTGTTATCCAAATATGACTTCTTCAGTGTGGCAAACTGCAGGACTTTATGGAACATAAGAACAGCCATACTGGGTCAGACCAAAGGTCCATTTAGCCCAGTATTTGTCTTCCGACAGCGGCCAATGCCAGGTGCTTCAGAGGGAATGAACAGAACAGGTAATCATCAAGTGATCCATCCCATCGCCCTTTCCCAGCTTCTGACAAACAGAGGTTAGGGACAGCAGAAGATTCGTGGCCAATCATGAGTGAGAACTCCATGACACCATAGTAAGCAACATTTTCAACTATTGGGGGACCCCGACCAGAGACCTCTTTGCCTCCCACACCAACAACAAATGCAGCACATATTGCTCCAGAGGCAGGGGGTTGGTGAGGAACGGTAACCGTATCCACTCTGAAGACGATGCTCTGATACCACACTGGTCAGACCAGATCAATCATGCTTACCCCCTGTACTACTGCTGCCATAAGTACTCCACAAGATCACGTTGGAGAGAGCCACAGTCATTTTGATCGCCCCATTCTGGCCAATATAGTTTTGGTTTCCCAATTTTCTCTGCATGTCAGCCTGGCACCCTTTTCCCATTTTTACTTTTCCTGGGCTGCTAATGTAACACAAAGGCAGGATCAGACATCCCAATCTGTAGATGTTTCACCTCAGAGTGTGGTTGTTGGATGGGCATCTTCACTAGAATAGGAGTGTTCATCAGAAGTGCAAGACATACTTTCAAGCAACAGGAAAGAGTCCACTAGGTGTTCCTATGGTGCCAAATGGAAAAGTGGAGATTCTCCTTCTTTTGGATTACCGCCTGTCCTGTAAGATATTGGGGCTTTCCCTTCAACTGTCTCAAGATCAAGCGGCAAACAGCACCTTTCAACACCACCATGGAAGGACACTCCACTTTTACACATCCCCATTGACTGTTAGGTTTTGGACAAGCCTCCTCAGAACTTTCCCACCCATAGAATCTATCGCTCCTCAGTGGGACCTCAGCCTCGTTCTAGCAGCACTAATGAAACAGCCCTTTGAACCACTGGTTTCATGCTCTATGTCCCTTCTTTCCATAAAAGTCGCCTTCCTGGTGGCTATCATTTTGACGAGGAGAGTAGGTGAGTTTGGGGCTTTGAGGGTAGGACCCCCTTTTACCACTTTCCATAAGGACAGAGTCTTCCTGCACCTACATCCCAAGTTTCTATGAAAGGTTGTATCCCAGTTTCATCTCAACCAGCCTGTACGCTTAGCTGCTTTCTTTCCAAAGCCTCACATCTCAGCAGAGGAACGACAACTTCACTCCCTTGATGTCTGCTAGGCCTTGACTGTGGCCTTCTACCGGTAGAGGGCAAAACCAGTCAGAAAGTCTCCTACATTGTTTATCACAATAGCTAAGAGAGTTAAGGAGCAAGCAATTTCTACACAGAGAATCTCCATGTGGATTTCAGGATGCATTACGCTTTATCAGTTGGTACTGCCACCCACTTCTGAGTGAGAGCCCATTCTGCAAGAGACCAGATGTCGAATATGGCCACCCTCCATGATGTACTACTTTGAGACACAGGTTGGTCAGCCACGTAGAGTTTGGTACATACCTTTGCTCCACATTATGCCTTGGCGCAGAACTCTGTGAAGGATACATCATTTGGTGTGGCTGTCCTCTGCTCAACCAATCTATCCTCATCCTTGCCCCCTTCTTTGAATTAGTTATTGCTAATTAGTTATCCTTGCTGTAATACAATAGGGACCATTACTTGAAGAAGAAGAAGAAGAAGAAGAGGTGGTGGTTTACCTGTAACTGGAGGTTATTCGAGATGTGTGCCCCTGTCTGTACTCCACTTCCCACTCTCCTTCCCCTCTGCTGTGGATCTGTTTGATTTGCGGTGGAGAAGGAACTGGAGACGTGGTCAGTCCACCTTGCCCTTTATCAGTTCAGATGTAACCATGAGGCAAGGGCACACGTGCAAACCAACGGACATTACTATTTTCAGATTCTCCAGCTCCGGACACATAGTGTGCATGTGTAAACCCTCAGTGAAATACACATAAGGACCACACATCTTGAAGAATCTTCACTTACAGGTAAGTAACCTCGTCCTCTTCCCCGTCTCATCAGCCATTTGTCAGTGAGCCGGAACCTGCAATTCCAACCGGAACCTCCTTATTACCCACCCTCTCCACCAGATGACCACTGACAATATCAAGATCTACTTCAAAGGGTGGCTACTGACTTGTAAATTCTGTTGGAGGAGGTCCAGAACCCCCAGCACCGTCTCCTGGATGTTTTACAGCCAAAGGGACTGTAGTGAGGTGGTTATCCCGCTCCTGCCCTGGAGGGCTTAAAACAGCTCTGGGAGAGGGCTGTGGCAGGGAAAGCAGCTACTAGGCTGATTGGGGAAGCAGCTGTAGCTGGGCCACGCCCCAATCAAGCCTCAGTTGGCCCTATATAAGAGGCTGGGAGCCAGGAGCTCCACAGTCTGTCTCTAGCTGTAGAGGGAGATGGACCTGGCTGCAGGGACCTGAGCAGGCTACCTGAGTGGAGCAGGGCTGGGGAAAGGCAGAGGAGCTGGGGAGGCTCCAGCCTGGAAAGCGCCAGGCTGCGGCCTAGCAGGAGGCCCACATAGGTATTGGGGTTGCAGAGGGACAGCCTGAGAGTGGGTAAAGGCAGCCAGTCCAAACCCCTTGTTGCCTGTGATGATTGGCTGGTAGACTGCAGTCCGCTCCAGGGCACGGGGGCTAGACAGTGACTGGCAGTAGCCATGAGTGAGGTGATGTGGGGATAGGGTTGGGGGTGCTCCTGGATGGGGAGACCCAGAGAGAGCAGGGTACTGCCAGGGGGCAGCACCCAAGACAAGGGCACTGGGGTCCGGGAGGGACATGGGGGCCAAAGACAGGCAGGACACCTGGCCTGCAGAGGGCGCTCTGACGACTGGTGAGCTAATTCCCGAGACGACCAGCAGGAGGCACCACCAGGTGAGTCTGCGCCCATCCAAGGTGGCCCTTCCCATAAATGAGACCATACTGGAACCATCCAGAACAGGTTGGCACACACCAGCATTGTATGCCCACGTTCCAAAGTGAACTGAGAGATACTATTTTGTGCTGGCCAAAGGAGCCAATTTTTCTCTTTATACACACTGCCCCTAATTCACTAGTGGTGCAAGTGGCAGCGGAATGGGCTTGGCAGCACCTGCAGAAATCCACTCTGCCAGATAAAGGGTCGAAGAGGCTGGATCTCCTGGGCAGGAAGATCTGCTCCACAGGCCTTCAGTTTTGTATAGCCAACTACCAGGCATTGTTGGCTAACTACAGCTTTAATACCTACACAAGGCTGGCAGAGTTTAAAGACAAACTTCCTGTGGAAGACCAGTTTTTGGTGGGTGATGAGAGGCTGGTGGGAAAGGTAACTCTCTAGGCTGTAATGGACACAGCTGATACTTCATTCCGGTCCTTGGCCACAGGGTATATCCTGCATAGAGACTCTTGGCTTCAGTCATCTGGATTCCCAAGAGAGGTCCAAAATACCATTTAGGACCTCCCTTTCAACGAATCCGGTCTGGTCAATGACAAGATGATGAATGTGTGTCTCTATTCTGTGAAGGAATCAAGATCCACTCTGAAGTTCCTGGGAATCTGTGCTCCAGCCCCCAGGAGAAAATATCAAAAACAGCCCTTCAGACCATGGTGACTTTCCTTCTACCCCTACTACTAACAATGCCTACCTGAATATCCTCCCAAGCAACTGAGATCCCAGAGAGCCATTTCCCAGCTCCCGCCACTATCACATCTTCAGTGTACTTCCAGCTGCAGGTCAAAGGCCACTTTTGACACACGGGTCAAGACCCTGCGCACCACCACAGATTCCTCCGCCACCTGTGGTCTTTGAGGCTGCCTCACCTTCTTCACCCTCAGTTGGAGAAGGATCACCACAACCTGTTGTGTTCTGGAGATTATCCATCATGAATATTCCATAGAGTTCTTTTCCTTCCCTCCGCACAACTTCTCCCCCCCAATCTCCTCCCCCGGACTCCTCCCACCAGTTGATTCTTCAACAAGAGGCAGACGTGCTACTCCTCCAGAGTACGATAGAGAGTGTCCTGCCTCAATATCAGAGAAGAGGATTCTACTTCCAATGTTTCCTCATCCCCCAAAAAATGGTGAGAGGCAGACCCATCCTGGATCTTCAACAGCTCAATATTTTCATCAGAAAGCTGAAATTCAGAACGATTACACTGGCATCCATAATCCCTCCCTTCAGGAGGGAGTTTGGTTTGCAGCTCTCACCATGAAAGAAGCATATTTCTATGTGGACATTCATCCATCATGCAGGAAGTTCCCGCAGTTGAGGGTTGGACAGCAGCTCTCCCAGTTTTGTGTCCTCCCTTTTTTAGTCATGAGACAGCACCAAAGGTCTTCACAGAAGTTTGCTGTAGTAGTGACTCAGATGTGATGCCAGCGACATAACATGTTCCCATACCTGGACGATTGGCTTCTAGTGAGACAATACCAACATGAAGTTGGCTTTGCAGTAGAGTCTCGTTGATTCCTTCTTACATGTCTACATAAACTTAGACAAGTCCATTTTGTGTCTCACACACAGACTTCAGAGGAGCAAAGGTGAACTCGGTTTCAGCACAAGTTTTCCTCCCAGCAGACAGATTTTATGTGATGGACAGCCTGATCGCTTGCATTACCTGCAAGCCCCACACTAGTGTGTTGGTGCCTTTCCCTCTTGGGCCATATGGCTGCATGCACCTATGTGACACTTCGCTAGACTCCCCTAGCGATGCCTACAAGCCTGGCTACGTTTGACCTACCAGCTGACCAGGGACTGCATCGACCTCAAAGTCACTGTTCCCTCAGGATTTCTCGCCTCTCTTGCTTGGTGGTCCAACTCAACCAAACTTACGGTGGGGACCCCCTTCAGTCCTACCATGAGGGCCACCATTGTGACAGACACACAGGATGAGGTGCTCTCTTGGACCGCCACACAGCTCAGGATACATGGACACCACAGGAAGGCTGACTGCATATAAACTTGCTGGAACTCAGAGCAGCTTGCCTAGCCTGCAAGGCCTTCCTTCCCCTCATATGCTACCTCCACATGTGTAAATTGTATCAGACAATATCGCTGCCATGGTGTGTGTATGTAGAAACAAACAGGGAGGAGTGAGCGCTCGTTCTCTATGCTTGGAGGCAGTCCGACTGTGGAACTGGTGTGTCAGGAATCAGGTTACTATACAGACTGCATACCTCCCAAAAGCTCAGACCTCCCTAGTGGACACACTAAGCAGAAGTCTCTACATAGACCATGAATGCGAAATACACAGAACAGTTCTGACCAACATCTTTGCACAGTGGGGTACTCGCCAATGGGACCTCTTTGCATCCCAGACAAACAGAAAGCTTCCCATATACTGCTCCAGGGGAGCCATAGGCAATGACTCTCAGGAGGCAACGCTCTCCTGCTCCCCTGACCCAGTGACCATACCTCAAGTTGCTCAGAAGATTCACCAAGGTGGAGCCACCATCATCCTCCTAGCACCCTAGCTGCCACTCTGGGGTTCTCATTCTAGCTAGTTCGCAAAGCAGAATTACTTTAAATATACTTTTAGTTTTGAATATAGGAAAATTTCAGAAAATGAGTTAATTTTTTTAAGTTTGTTTAAATTTGCAGGTAGTTCTGTCTGCCGGTCCTGCTCAGCCCACTGATGGTCTGGAGTTCCGACCACCGGCCCCTTGCCAGCAGGGGTCCCAGCCATCAGCCCCAGTCAGCCTGCTTCCGGCCTGGGATACCAGCCGCCGGCCCCACTCACCTCGCTGCTGGTCTGGGGTTCCAGCCGCCCGGTCCCCTGCCAGTCGGGATCTGGGCCTCCGGCCCTGCTCAGCCCACTGCCGGCCTGGGGTACTGGCAGCCAGCCCAGGGCTCTGCTCCTGGCCTAGGCCCAGCGCTCTGCAGCCGCCCCCAGCTTCTAAAAAAATCTTGCATGTCTCGCACCCCCAGAAAGGACATCTCGCAACCCCAAGGGGTGCGTGCACCCCAGGTTAAGAACCACTGCACTAAACTGATAAGATCTGCATTTTAATTTAATTTTAAATGAAGCTTCTTAAACATTTTAAAAACCTTGTTTACATACAACAATAGTTTGTACATGCATCCGACGAAGTGGGTATTCACCCACGAAAGCTCATGCTCCAAAACATCTGTTAGTCTATAAGGTGCCACAAGACTCTTTGCTGCTTTTACAGATCCAGACTAACACGGCTACTTAACAATAGTTTAGTTATATATTACAGACTTATAGAGACCTTCTAAAAACGTTAAAATGTATTACTGGCACTCGAAACCTTAGAGTGAATGTATGAAGACTAGGTACACCACTTCTGAAAGATTGCCGACCTCTGCCATAGCATCAGCAGAGTCTCTGACCAGATTCATGTGGTAGTGGATAGCTTCTGTTGGCTACAATGTGGAATCCATTCCATTTTTGATGAAAATTGTTTAGTGTAAGAATCAAATAAAGAAGATGATTCAGTACAAGTCTGCTGTACTGTGGGTGCTGATTGCTATCCTGAGAGAACAAAGGTTAAGGCCCTCCTAGGTGCCTAATTCCCTTCTGAAAATGACATTTGGACTACTAAATCAGTTAGACATTGAAATATTGAGCACAGCAGCACCTAAATACCTTAAAAAAATCTGTGCCTAAGTTGTCTTTTGGTGAGTTTAGAGGTGTTGGGAACCCTTTGGTTCAGTGTCCTTCCTATCACTGATGTCCTTCCTGTCTTTTGAAGGCCTGGGGGAGAGCAAAATCTGTTGCTAACAAAAATCAGTGTGGAAGAGTTTGGTTAATTGGTGGTTGAGACTATTATCTCCTACTTTAGGAAAGCCAAGATGTCTCTCAAGGAAGCTGTTAAGTGGTCTTCATGCAAGCAACCCACATTTGGCAACAATTTGGCTATCATCCAGAATCTAATCTTTCATTTTTGGTTAAATCATAGAAAAGCTTTGAGGTAAGACAGCTGAGTACCTAGACACTGCAAGTCTCCTTGGCCCAAATAATTCTGGATGCAGACCTTGGTATGGGACAGAAATTGGTCTAGTGGTTTTAGATTACTAGATCATTTGCCTTTGTTAATACTGATCTTGTGATCATGTTGAATAGCCTGCAGTATGTCTCTAACCATGTCTGGTTATAGATAATAGCATACAAAATAACTCACTTCATCTCGTTCTTGACTTGTTTCGTAATTATATACCAGGGATCGGCAACCTTTGGCGCGCGGCTCGCCAGAGTAAGCCCCCTAGTGGGCCGGGACAGTTTGTTTAGCTGCTGCATCTGCAAGTTCTGCCGATCGCAGCTCCCACTGGCCGTGGTTTGCTGCTCCAGGCCAATGGGGGCTGTGGGAAGCGGCGGCCAGCACATTCCTTGGCTCACACCGCTTCCCGCAGCCCCCATTGAACCTGCAGACGTGGCAGGTAAACAAACCGGCAGGCCGCGTGCCAAAGGATGCTGATCCCTGTTATATACATTAGTCAGCTATATGTGTTAATTTCAAATGCAGCATAATATTTATGGATCCCCTATTTTAAAAGCATTTTGAGGAATATTTCAGTAACACTTGTTAAATGTGTTATGTTTTTCAATTTCTGTTAGTCCTAGAGAGCCAACATAGCTATGAATGAGTGAGTTGGATTCTAATCTTTGTATATCAATAAAATCTAATTTCTGAGTTTACTAAATTCGAATGAGTTTCCCCTTTGCAAATCCATTGAAGACAAAAGGGTTGTGTGGCTATAACTGAGGGTCTAATTTGGTCTGCAGAATCTTTATTATGTTTGATACATGGAATGGAAAGGATGCAGCTTGGTTCTAGTTCCAGGTTGAGTTTGTATGTAGGAAAACATTTTATTGGTAAACCCAGCATATTTAATACAAAATCATTGAGCGAATAAAAATTGGACCCAATAAAGCCATTTTAGTTAGTTCTCAAAGCAGAATTGCTTAAAATATACTTTATTAGTTTTGAATATAGGAAAATTTTAGAAAATGAGTTAATTTTTTAAGTTTATTTAAATTTGCAGGTAGTTACTAATTTTGTTTTCGTTCCTCATTTTCCGTGTTACAATTTGCGACATTTTGGGCATGTTTTTTCGAAAGTTGAGCTGCCACAACAGCAGTTCAAGTCAATACAAGTTGTGGGTGTTCAGCTACTCTGATAGTAAGGCAGTGTGGTCTGGAGCAATGAGCACAGGATTGGGAGTTAAGCAATCACAGGTTCTAATCTCTCGTTCTGTCACTGATTCTCTGTGTGGCCTTAGCCATGTCATAGCCTTTCTGTCTGTTTCCCTATCTGTAAAATAGGGATAATATTTACCCACCTACCTTCAGATATTTTGAGGGTTAATTATATATTCAAAGGCCTTCACAGCCATTTAAAAATGCTAATACTCTTTAAAACTAGATATGTCAAGTTTGTGGTGCAATCATTCTAAAATTAGTAAAGAATGCTGCAAATTTCTGCCTTAAATCTGCCTGTGGTTCACTTCCCTGTCTGTAAAGTTGATGATACTCTATCTCAGAGGAATAGTGGAGATAAATTGATGTTTGAGAGGCTCAGATACTACATTGATGGGCTTCCATAGAAAAGCCCATGAAGAAATTAATTTAATATTTAGTGCAAGCCTTGGAAGATCTGAATTACATAAGACATGGGGCCATACTTTGAATGATGAGGATAAAAAGAAATATTGAAGTCTGAATTTCTGGGTTTGAAAAGCTTGTTTTGGAGATAATTACAACAGACCTGTAATATTTTTAACTGTCACATTACCAATATGTACTTTTTTACTATAAGCATAATGTCGGGGTTTGTCTGGGCATTTATATTTGAGATATTTGCATATGGTCATAGTCCATGTTGTAATGCATCGGGGGGCAGAACTGAAGTTGAATGTGCAACATTGTCCCAGGAATTTCTTAGCTTTTATGTGTTGCCGTAAGCATTCTTAACTTTTAGTTTTTAATGGATTTCCATTTTAAGAGAAAAAAATGCCATAATTAGGCACAACTTTCACTAAACACCACTATTTTCCAACCTACATTAGCTGTATACTATGTCCAGGGCCCCCTTCCTCGTGTGTGTTCACCTTGCATTCTTTAATTCTGTGTGGTAGGCACAAACCTTTATGTCCAGGGCTTATAAAGTTTACCACACTATGCATGCTAAATGAGCCGTTGTAACTCTCTGCTGCATTCAGTGCACAACTTAACCCTGCATTCTATGAGGCATCCTTCTATGAACCCCTGCCTCATTCAATATGAAAATCTTAACTAAACTTTGTTATTTTTAAAAATATATATCCATGCCCGCATGTGGATCACATTTTGCCTTTTAGTTAACTGACAGATTGTTCTTTATAGGTACTGATACAGTTAAAAACAAAGCTTATTTCAAGTGGGTGAAGCACATTTTCCCCCTAAAGACTCTTTAACTGCTAAATCAAAATTACTTTCCACTGAAATATTAAAAGGCACTTCAAAATAATACATCTTCTCACTTAGGCAAAAAGTCCAAATCTGGCAATCAGTTCTTTCAGCACTATATTTGAGCAAAAGAGGATTGTATATTTTTTACTTTTAGCCTCAAAAAATCCTTAACTGTCTAAAAATGTGGTGGTGGCGGTGTTAGTGGCAAGGGAGGCTTTTGAAAGGGAACTATTTGGCAGCCTAAGCTATAGCTGATCCTAGTACCCTAGCTATGATAATTAAAAATATGCATGCTATAAATAAATTTTGGGATGAGGAAAGACATTGTTGAAAATCCATTATGACAGGGTATAGGTATATGTATCTCTTTGATATTCATAGAACAGTGTGACACACACAGAACCCATTCTTAATTTAGATTTGGAACAATAATTTAAAAAAAATTATAACACACAAAAAGCTGTGTATAATGCTAAACCATTTGGTACAGTGCAGACAGTGAGCTTTAGCACATCTTCCTCTCAATTTAAATTGGGCATATCCCTTTTACTCTATACTTAATGTTATAAAAATACATTTCTAACAAGGCTTTACACCACCTTACATAACGTCCAGTTATTTGTGATCATCTCTGAAGAATCATTTTACCAACCTAACCTTTGGTTTACAGTACTGTAACTTCATTGGGTTGGAGAGAGTTCCCTTTTACTGATGATGCTTTGTTTACAGGAATCTAAAAATCTATATTAACTGAAGCACTGCAGTAGACTAATCCATGTAATAAATGTATACTTTGGATAGGTATGTTGTCAAGTAAGTGAATAGGAAGTTAGCTTCATGACTCTCATTGACTTCAGTAGCTCTTAAAGCCCTGTGCATCATATTAAAACCTGTAACTCAATAAGTAAAACAGGAGAAATAACAAATTCCATAGGCATCTAGTTGAATTGAACTGTATCTGTATTTAATCTTGGTGTTCTGATGATCCCACAGTTGTTGGGTCTAACTGGCAGCATTACTAGTGTTTGATTTATTTTTTTAAAACAAATATTTTAACCAGCGTTCCTTACTGGAGTAACACAGCTGTTTAAGAGCTGACAAACATACTTATAAACCAGTAATAATAAAAAAACCCAGTATTTTCTTATGATTTCAAGGGAATAACCAGGTAGATTTACTTAAATAATATGTAGTGATGTGTTTCTCTTCTAGCTCTAAGAATAGAGTGAGCAGTAATAGGCAGGGTTAGTATTACTGCCTGTGAAGGTTGCACAACACTTCCCATTATAAGACCCTGGTTTTAGTTGCTTATAACTTTGCTAAACTTTAAATGTTTGGGTGTCTGCTTCAGGATCCTCCAACCCCTTTAAAATTCAGCCAAAATGGTTAACTGTTTCCAAATGTGAGGCCAGGGGAAAATATGTTTTGCAATGCTGAGAAATTCTTGTAACCCTTTCTTTGAAAAACTCCAGCATGCCCATGTTTTAGAGCAGGGACTTGAAATTTGACATAGGGTTCCCTTTGTGTCAGGAAAGTGCCTTTTGCTGTTCCTGTGGAAATCCACCCTTTCTTGACCAAACTATAAGGCTTTGAAATATCCTTGTTTGCACCTGCTCAGTGGAGACTTCTTCGATCGTAACAGCTAAAATCTCTGAAGATTCCATGTGCACGGGACATATTCGAGCCATTCACAGCCTCCATCATGTGACCACCCTGTGCATGAGCCATTCCCAGAGAGCAGTTGAGCATCCTCCATTCCTCACAGCTCCTGTGTATGACAGGACTGCACATGCATCATTCCCACAGAGCGTACTGAGCATGCTCCTTCCAGCCCAGGGCTACAAGGATGAAGTTGGACTTCGATGTTGGCTTCTCCAAGTTGGGATAGTGCAGGGTGCTGGAACTGAGAGCAAGGAGCCTGTCTCGCTTGCATTCAATATTTTTTCAATATAATTTTCTAGGTTTTTTTAAAAAGTGCACATGGCCAAACACACACTGTTAAAAAAAACTTTATTTTGGTTGCAAAATCAAACATTCAAAAGTTAGGAAATGCCAGAATTACGGTTGCCTGTGCATTCTTAATTTGGCCTCCTTACACTCATGCATTGAGTGTGATCTTTAATTACCTGATTGCATACTGTTTTTTCCACAGGACCCCTGCCTCATACAGTGCACAAAACAATATTTTTTTACTCCTCCTTGTTCATTGTGTGGCCCCAGACCTTATTTTACTGCACATTAATCAAATCCTGCTCTGAACAAAAAAAAAAAGTATATTTTTTTCTTACGGGCTTTTCCATGGTGCTCATCATTACAGTATCTGAGGCCTGGTCTACACGGGGGGGGGAGGGTGTCGAACTAAGGTACGCAACTTCAGCTACGCGAATAGGGTAGCTGAAGTCGAACTACCTTAGTTCGAACTACTTACCCGTCCTCACAGCGCGGGATTGAAGTCCGCGGCTCCCCCGTCGACTCCGCCACCGCCGATCGCGGTGGTGGAGTTCCGGAGTCGACGGGAGCACGTTCAGAGTTCGATATATCGCGTCTAGATGAGACGCGATATATCGAACTCCAAGAAGTCGATTGCTAACCGCTGATCCGGCGGGTAGTATGGACGTACCCCGAGTGCTTCATAGTCAGAAATGAATTTATGGTAACACCACCCTTGTGAGAAGAGATGGTATTTATCTGCATTTTAGAAATGGGGAACTGACACTCAGTTTAAGTGCAAAGGTATCCACTGATTTTAGGTGCCCAATTTAAAACACATTGACTTGATTTTTTCAAAGTTAGCATTCTGTCCCACTTCATATATTCAAAGCACAGATCCCAATTGTCTTCAGTTGCAGCTATGAGCACTCAGCACTTCTGCAAATTGGACCGCAGAAACTCAAGTCGACCACCCAGAAAATGAGGAACACACAGTTAGTGACTACCTGTGAAAAGTTTGGCTTAAGTGACTTGCTTAATATCTCCTGGGAACTGTATGGCAGAGGCAGAGTTAGAATCCAATTCTTCAAGGTGGCATTCAGCTGTCTTAACCATGAGACTCTTTTCTCTCTTCCTGCAATCACGTGTCTCATGTACTACACACCTCCCAGCTTCTGCAACAAATGAGGCAGGGATTCTACAGAGGACAGCTTCCTTCACTACACAGCTCTGGTTGATCCTTAGAGTAGGTCTATTTTGTGCACTGGATGAGGCAGGTTCCTGTGGGGAAAAATAGTATGTGTAATTAAAGATCGTATCACTATATGGGGAATGTTTATAATGAAATACATGTTTCAGTTTTAATTCATTTACTTTAATATGGCTAACTCCATAGGAAAGTTGAATGGTGATTCATCTCCAGTGCCCACTCAGGCAGCTCCAGTGCAAGATTAAATGAGGCAGTGGTAAAAATGCCCGCATAGTGTGAACCTGTATCTTGGCATGAATTAGAGTACCTTTTTTGCCAGTATTGTGAGGAAACTTATTCATCATGACTTTGGCTAAGGGACTTCTCAGGTGAGAGTACTGGTAGGATACAAGGTCCTACAGACTCTATCTAGACTAGGAAAACTAACCGGGAATCTTATGTTTACAGTTAGCAGCTAAAACCTTGTTAAAGTCGATGGACCAATTACTTAATATGCTGGATAATATATTAGGTAAAACATCTTTAAACAAGTTAGATAAAATATATACTTTTTCCCTTGTGTAGACAGGGTTATAGTGTGCCAAGGGCAGGACTGACACCAAGAGCCAGAAAGACAAGGTGGATGAAGTAATATCTTTTATTAGACCAACTTCAATTGGTGGAAAGAGACAAGCTTTCGAGCTTCGTCTTTCACCAACAGAAGTTAGTTCAATAAAAGACTTCACTTATCTTGTCTCTCTAATATCCTGTGACCAACACAGCTACAACAACACTGCAACCAAGAACCAGAGTGAGCTACTTCTTGGGTAAAAAGCAGCTAGTAGTGCCTTAGCAGAGGGGTTTTGCAACTAGAGTTGCTTGTGTGCAGTTTTTCTGTCTACCATCTCTGTCTAAGGTAGAGAGGTCTTGTGAATAAAAATAGTCTAGGAAATGATATCCTGAGTCTGTCTGCTCCTACCACACTGTCCACGTATTGGGGGTGGGAGGAATTGGCAAAAGTATAGGAGCATGCTTGGGCAACTGGAGGGGAGGGGGTTGATGCTGGAGAAAGAACTTGGGCAGCAATTGACTCTTTAGGCAACTGAGTAGCTGGTCGGATGTGTTTTGAGGAGTGGGGGACAGAGTTCTGTAAATGAAGATGCCTGAGGCCACTGTGAAAGTGGTGGGTGATCACTCCTGAACTTTTAATGCTGGTTCTGTCTTCCTACTCTCACCACCAGCTTCTGCTCCCAGGTAGTTGTAACCAGCCAGGAGCAGAGGCAGAGATGGAGCATACCGTCTACACCTTGTTGTTCTTAAGTTATAATAAATATTGTTACCAATTCTTATTTTGTCCAACTTTTCTGAAATGAAAAAAATTGGGATGTTAATCAAAAACAAACAGTATGTCATGCAATTTCTCCTATTGAATGGAAAAAGTTGAACTTTTAGGTTAGATCTGTAGACAACTAGGGTGTTAGAAGTACAAATTTTTGTTAACACTTGAAATAAACACTGAAAACTATGCAACAAAAAAGTAACGTTACCATCTTTCTACATAAAATTGATCTTGATGTGTTTACCCATAACAATTTTCTGCTTTTCATTTTTTACTATGTAAGATAAATAAATAAAATGCACTGATTATAAAGTAACTTTGCATAAAATGTTGCAATTTTTTAATGTTTGTTTTTCCAGGGCGATTAAAGCATTTCAGGAGGTGCTTTATGTTGATCCCAGCTTTTGTCGAGCCAAGGAAATTCATTTGCGACTTGGGCTTATGTTCAAAGTGAATACAGACTATGAGTCTAGTTTAAAGGTAGGTTTTAAAATTCTTAAATTCTGTTTGGCAATTATTGCAAATTTCATTGCATTTTAAAACTGCAAATAATCTATAAGTTTACATTAGTAATATCGTAATTTTGAAAGTAGAAGTATACTTATACACAATATTTTAGTAATTGTAGAGTCTCTCAGAGAGGGTAACAGTAGAGGGTGTTTAAGTGCCAAATGAAAAGCCTGACAAAGCTGTGGGTAGGCACTGGCATTCCAGCAGTTTAAATTGAGTGTATAAATTCTTGGGTCAGTGCATGGGGAAGGAAAGTGTATAGAAGGGAGATGGAGAGGATGGTAAAGGAGTGACTAACATTGGCAGTTTGGGGTTCTAGAGATCTTTCCCTCCTCCTTTCAGTCTCCCCCATTGAAAACAAAGAGAAAATGTTTAGGAATTGGTGCCGTCAGGAAGCATTTATTCAAAATAAAATCAGTTCCCTTTCATCTTTTTATTTTGTTACAATTTTCCTACCTGACAACATATCCTGATTACTCTTGCACTTCCTTGTGCCTGAATGACCTCCTAGGGAAAGAAATCGCTGTCTGATCAGTTAGAAACTGTTTCTCAGTGTAGAATACCTCTTCCCACCCCCAACTTCTGCATCTTCTTTTCTTTACTTCCTTTTCTGTCCCCCCTCCTGCCTCATTCTTTGGTTTCCTTCTGTAATTTCTCTCCTTAAGTATCATTTGTTTTGTTTGCTCTTGGTCTCTCCGGTCCTTCCTTTTCTCACCCTGTACAAACCTGTAACCTTAAATTCACCTGTCCTGGAAGAAGGTTTTTTTTTTTTTTTTTTTTACAAGAACTTCATGTTATACAATGAAATCCACATTGCAGGGCAGAAAATATTTGAACATGAAATGTAATTTTAAGGTTATATTTCTGTATATTAAACCCTCTTGAGTCTATACATATGTCTGTTCTTCTTTTATCTCATTCTGCACTCTGTAACTCAACTTGCCTAAAACCAATAAGAAAAAATATTGGGCATTGGGAATGTAGAACTGCTTTGCTTTCCACTTTCTGCCAGTTTACTTTTCCTCAGATCTGCATTCTGCGTGCTATCTGAAGCACATCATCAAAAAGGGAAGTAGAGCATTGATCAGAGGAGTACTTCTACCTCAACCATACCCAGGAACATGTTAGCAACTAGCTTTCCATTCCCTGTCAGGAGGAGAAATCCCAGCTCATGAGCTTCAGGCAGAGCGAATAACTTTGATTAGAGAGAGAGAGAGGGAGAGTGTGAGTGTGTGTGTGTGTGTGTGTATGTAAAAGAAATAAAGTAACAAAGCAGGGCTGGGAAAGGCTGGAGGTTTGGCAGATCATGAGTAGGCTTGAATGCTGTACTATTTTGCCCTATTCCTTTGTATTTGTGGCATGCACATGTCATTGGATCCTATAAGTGTAGGCCAGAAAAAGAAGAGAAGAGTGGAAGGATTTTTTTAAGGAATGGTTTGGGCACAGAAAAAATGTGATAGTTTAATTTACAAGGAAGTATTAATTTTCCTTTAATTGTGCAGTGAAAAAATTTTGAGCATTTCACTTTTAGAAAAACAAAGCTGTTTGTTTATAGAAACTGGATATTAAACTCTTACCATTGAGCCATCTGATATAGTTCTGTCACTGAATTCAGTTGTGATGTAACAAGGAAAATTGATATGTAACAAAGCTGATTCTGAAACTTGTGACATAAGTAACTAATGTTATACTGCTATGTTGATTGCAAATCTGCTTATTTTTCTTCATATTTTGCTTTTTTTTTTAGTATTTGCTGTTCCTAAAAAGTGAAACTTAATAGTATAATAGACTTGGGAACATAAAAACTGTAGTTTCCTGACTGGTTCATTTACTTCAGTATTTTCCATTGTAACATACTCAGAAGTTAATGCAGACTTCTTGGGCAAAGTTATCCTGATGGAAAATCAGTTGACCTGGTTTTACAGTTGGCAATCTTGTTAATAATAATCTTAATTTCAGTGGAGCCTAGCCTCATTCTGTATAAATCTTCAGATACCTGGAATGAAGCAGAAGTTCCTTAGAGCTATGGTCTATCACATGTTGCATTCAGATATCAAATGGAGTGAGACAAGTTTTTCATGTGTGCACAGCGCCGCTATAACGTTGGGAGATAGTTGCTTAAAAAAATCTTGATTTAAAAAAAATGCATTTGTACAAAGTATTTTTTAACCATTGTAATTTGGCTAAACAAAAACATGTCTGACCATCAGGATTCTCTGTGGACCAAATCTTTCTAATGCCTGCCTCATCAGGAAGTGCTTAGTTGCCTTAAACTTCATGGAAGATGTGTGCTTTCTAGGTGCTTTCGAAAATCCCACCAGGTACTTGCCTGCATCCTTAGGTGTTTAAATACCTTTGAATATCTTGCTTTTAATCACTGTGTGTACAGCACTTTGTATAATATACATGTATCAGTCTTGCTTGATGCTGCATTAAACTAGGCTTTTGCATAGTATGTTTCTATAGTTACAGATATATGCACAAGTTACACTTTTGTGCAGTGAGTCCAACTGGTCATACTCCGAAAACTTCTGCAGTTTCATACAGAGTTGTGGTTAGAGGCTGCACAGGTCAGAAAATAAATAAATAAATAATCCCTAAATGAAAAGCACAAAGTAAGAAAGATGAAGAAAGTAGAGCGGTGATCAGAGCCATCCCTTGGGTATGGCGAATCGGGGCGACCGCCCTGGGCCCCGCGCTCTGGGTGGCCTTGCAGGTGAGGCGGGCGGGCCAGCGGAGTGAGGAGGTGAACGGCAGGCAGGTGGCGAGGAGCCCCCCCATCAGAACCTCCCCTCCCCCCCTAGTGCCTCCTGCCCACCAGGGGGCCCAGCCAATCAGCACCCCTCCCTCCCTCCCTTCTTCCCTCCCAGGACCTTCCACAGATCAGATGTTTCACGGCATCAGGAGGCGCTGGGGTGCAGGGGGAAGGAGGGAGGGCACAGCGTGCTCGGGGAGGGGGCGGAACTGGGTGGGGAAGAAGCAGGGTTGTGGTGGGGCCTTGGGGGAAGAGGTGGAGTGGGGGTGGAGCCAGGGGGAGCACACCACGACAGATAGGCACCAAGTTTCTAATGTCCCAAGCCCCACACTCCCCTAGGAATGGCCCTGTTTGTGATAGTCTCCCAAGGAGTCTTAACCAAGAGGTAGGGATAGGAAGTTTTCATGGGTAATGAACATTCCACCTTTACAGAGGGACAGTGGCAGATGAGTTACCCACATCCTGGAATATTGGAATTAATTTGACTTTTATTGTGAGGACCTTGGTACAAAGATTCAGGACACTAAAGGACAGGTATGAGTAATAAGATGTAGACAGCTTCAGATGATTGTTCAGAACTAACAGAGCTGGCCTTAAGAACGAACAATTGTCTGAGGCTGTGTGCTGACATAGCAACTCATTGTTCAGTTTAGTCTTCCTGTTTGACAGTGTGGCAGGAAGGGGAGGCAGCTCTCCATATTATGATCTCTTCTGGCTTTTTGGGGTCCCACAAATTACAGCACGGTTAATGTACTGTGAAATACTGTAATGGTTTTTGATGGTATTTAAACTTTTGTGTTTGTTTGTTATTGCTAAGAATAAAGTAATGGTCTTTTAATGCCAAGAGATGAGTCATCGTCAGTAGGAGTCTTGAGGCAAAGAGGAAAGGTCAATGTTTTCCATGATTTGTACACAATTTTAGAACATTAACATAAATCATCTATGTTTTATGTAAGCGGCTTTAAACATAATTTTTACTATTTTAAGGTTTCGGATTATAAGGATAATTATTAGAGTTATGCTCTTTACAAGGCATGAAATAAGCCCTCTTTAGAATGCTTTTTAAAATCATTACTTTTCCATTGTCTTAACATTGCTAGAGTTCAGACTGGCAAATTATAATTAGGACCTTTTGTACTCCTGTGATATTTTGGCCCCAGAATTTGGCACAGAATCCAGCACTTGTTGAATTTTGCTCTAGACTTTAAGCATACATTTTAAAAAAATGTTTCTAGTCCTTATGGTTGTAAAGAGAATGTTCCTCTGACAAACTTTGTGAAAACTGGTGTAATGTTGTCTTCGGAAACATCTGAGAAGCATGCGCTGCCTATTCATCATAATGCGGTGCAAATTCTGAAGTATAATGATGATGAATGCATTAGTGGTCTGTGGTATACAGTAGGTCAGAGTAGATGATTTGGCCTTATTCTGTGACTACTTAAAGGTCATTACTTTATTACTGATCACTTCAACAGAATCAACCAGGTAATATTTACTGCACAATCCTAAACCATTCCATACCTTATCAGGCTCCCCAACAATCCTATTCCCAGCCACTAAAACAAATACACCTCTACCCCGATATAACGCCGTCCTCGGGAGCCAAAAAATCTTACCGTGTTTTAGGTGAAACCGCGTTATATCAAACTTGCTTTGATCCACCGGAGCAGCCCCACCCCCCTGGAGCGCTACTTTACCGCATTATATCCGAATTCGTGTTATATCGGGTCACGTTATATCGAGGAAGAGGTGTAGCACTAGGAATACGATATTGATTGTAATATTCATTTTTATATTTATTCAGTCTGTTACAGTGGAATGCCACTGAATGAAGGACACCTTGACACAAAGTATCTGGACTAGGGCTGTTGATTAATCGCAGATAACTCACGTGATTAACTCAAAAAATTAATTGCGGTTTTAATTGCACTGTTAAACAATAGAATACCAATTGAAATTTATTAAATATTTTGGATGTTTTTCTACTTGTTCATATATATTGTGTTCTGTGTTGCAATTGAAATCAAAGTGTATCATTTTATTGCAAATATTTGCACTGTAAAAATGATAAACAAAAGAAAGTGTTTTTCAATTCACCCTATACAAGTTCTGTAGTGCAATCTTTGTTGTGAAAGTGCATCTTACAAATGTAGATTTTTTTTTGTTACATAATGCACTCAAAAACAAAACAGTGTAAAACTTCAGTGCCTGCCAGTCCACTCAGTCCTACTTCTTGTTAGCTAATCGCTAAGACAGACAAGTTTGTTTACATTTACAGGTGATAATGCTGCTCTCTTCTTATTTACAGTGTTACTCAAAAGTGAGAACAGGCATTTGCATGGTACTTTTGTAGCCAGCATTGCAAAGTATTTACGTGCCAGATAGCTAAACATTCATATGCCCCTTCATGTTTTGACCATCATTCCATAGGACATGCTTCTTCCATGCTGATGACGCTTGCTAAAATAATAATGACTTATTTAAATTTGTGACTGAATTCCTTGAGGGAGACTTGTATGTCCCCTGCTCTGTTTTACCCACATTCTGTTATATATTTCATGTTATAGCAGTCTTGGATGATGATCCAGCACATATTGTTTATTTTAAGAACAGTTTCACTGCAGATTTCACAAAACGCAAAGAAGATACCTATGTGAGATTTCTAAAGATAGCTACAGCACTCAACCCAAGATTTAAGAATCTGAAATGCCTTCCAAAATCTGAGAGGGACAAGGTGTAGATCATGCTTTCAGAAGTCTTAAAAGAGCAACACTCAGATGTGGAAACTACAGAACCTGAACCACCAAAAAAAGAAAATAAACCTTCTGTTGGTGGCATCTGACTCAGAAAATGAAAATGAACATGCGTTGGTGCGCACTGCTTTGGATTCTTACTGAGCAGAACCAGTCATCAGCATGGACGCATGTCCCCTGGAATGGTGGTTGAAGCACGAAGGGACATATGAATCTTTAGTGCATCTGGCATGTAAATATTTTGTGATTCTGGCTACAACAATGCCATGAGAATGCCTGTTCTCACTGTCAGGTAAGGTAAATGAGAACCGGGAAGTATTATATCCTGCAAATGAAAACAAACTTGTTTGTCTGAGCGATTGGCTTAACAAGAAGTAGGACTGAGTGGACTAGCAGGCTCTAAAATTTTACATTGTTTTATTTTTGAATGCAGGGTTTTTTTGTACATAATTCTACATTTGTAAGTTCAACTTTCATCATATAGAGATCGCACCACAGTACTTGTATTAGGTGAATTGAAAAATACTATTTGTTTTTTTACAGTGCAAGTATTTGTAATAAAAAATAAATACAAAGTGAGCACTGTACACTTTGTATTCTGTTGTAATTGAAATCAATACATTTGAAAATGTAGAAAACATCTAAAAATATTTAAATAAATGATATTCTATTATTGTTTAACAGTGCGATTAATCTGGACCTAATAATAATCAGACTGGAAAAATACTCTCTCTCAGGATGAATAGGACTCTATCTTTGGGAAAGCTGTGAGCAGCTGAATATGCACTAGAGCAGAGGTTCTCAAACTGGGGGTCGGGGCCCCTCAGGGGGTCGCGAGGTTATTACATCAGGGGTCGTGAGCTGTCAGACTCCATCCCAAACCCTGCTTTGCCTGCAGCATTTATAATGGTGTTAAATATATAAATAAGTGTTTTTAATTTGTAAGGCGGGGTCGCACTGAGAGGCTTGCTGTGTGAAAGAGGTCGCCAGTACAGTAGTTTGAGAAACACTGCACTTGAGCTATCCATCTTCAGACTAGAGAAGTTGGTACTGCATGAATTCTCATTCACCAGGTTATTGTCACAAACAAAAGAAGTAGAAAAATGTATTTAATTAAACCTCTCATTCAACAGAAATTCATGGTTTTGCAAATGCTGTTCCAACTCCCCCACTAGTGGAAACCTTGCTTCTTGCTACTGACATAGGTGGGTGGATTTTTCATATCCCATTTTTAGAAGACATCAACCACACAACCTCATTTGGTGCTTTTGCTGTCTACAAAAGAGACTTATGGAGCCCAATGAGCAGTGTGTTGCAGAACTCCTGCCCAGTTACATCCAGGTTGGAGAACCACTTTGTGGGAGAGATGACTACAGTCTGTATCCACCTTCTTTGTTTGTCTCTCATCTCTCCTATTGAAAGGGGCCTCCTGGTACCATGACAGACCCTCACCCCTAGTAAAACATGCCTCTACAACTCCCATCCCTCTTCATTCCCAAGTCTAATTGGCTATCCTACTACACTGGGACTACTGAATGTGTGTAGGTAATATTTCTATCCATAGAACAACAGGACACCTGCTACAAAACCATGAGGAAGTGCTAAAAATTATGAGGTAAACTAAATTGTGTAGGGGTGACTACTAAAGGGTTTGAGTTTCAATCCTACTAGTCTTAAAAAAAAAAAAATGCAGGGACTCAGAACAAGAGTTTAAAATCTTCTATATACACATGTTAACGGTATCTGCTTTGAAGCAATCAATCACTATCCCATCACTTATTCAACTTACTGTAATGCCTGTAATTTTTTTTTGTAGGATATGTTTGAATACCTGTGGTATCATTATTTGAGTTTGTAACTTAAACTACTGTGAGGGTAATAAGTTGAAAAATTAGGGAGTTATTGTTGCCATGCTCCCATTAGAGAATCAAAAATGCATGAGTGAAGATGTGTAGCAGCATGGCCCTGTGTCATCTTTTTTAAGTTAAGAAAGTTGGGCTATTTTCAAGCCTTCAAAATGTTGTTTCACCGCATTTATTTTTCAAACATGGTTAAAGCATTAATTAAGAGCTGTAAATATGTCAGGGTTAAAGTTCTTAAATCAGTTTTTAATTGGAACAAAAACGGTTGAACTAGTTCAATTACATTTACTAATGAAAAGTCTTAGTTAATATTTAAACTCATTAATGCAAAATATTTCACTATAATCCTATTCCTCTGGGAACTATTTGAAAAAAGTATAAAATACTTTTAAAAAGATGAACATTTCTTTGTATTTGTATCTTTAGCTGTTCAGGTGGCTGTCTCTGTCTAAAGAAAAAAAAAGCATTTTGTGGGCTGAAGCTCAAGCATGATAAAATCTGTCAAAAGATTATTTTTAAACAATTGTAGGTAAACGGAAAATAAGGGTTGCAATTTAAAGTGCTCTTTAACTCTTGCACAGATTGACCAGTTCTGTTTATCTGTATGCTATATACCCACACATGTTCTTTGACAAATCATAATTACTTAACAAGGTAGGAAGCTTTGTAATTGAATCAACAGCTGGAATTGTTCATACAGGTTTTTTTTTATTATGGATCACTGAATCTCATGCATTAAGGAGATCTTTCTCCTAATCAGTTTGCTACTTACCTCCTGTAGGAAAACTAAAGTATTATATAGAAAATATTCTAGTCACTGTATCCTGTAATTACACAAAGGAGTAAATTGCTAAAAATTGGCTTGTTTGACATTCTGTGCTTCTGATTTCTTAAAAGAAAAATAAACAGTAAAAAGAAAAATAAGTGTGATTCAAAATCTTTAAAAATTCAGGCTAATGAATATCAGTAGCACTCCATTTTTTTCAGTCTATGGACCTTAACTTCATTCTAGATTATTTAATACAGCAATTCACATTTCTTGGCTTGTCTTCCCTGCCGTGTTAGCTCAAAGTATAGGTTTAGTGTTGTCCCTACCCAGTTCCCCATGCACACACAATGATCTCTAGCTTCAGCTAGGTGATGCGTTTTGACTTGTTAGGGGGGTATGGGTTGGAGGTCCAAATGCTGCTGCTGTTTGAGCTGTAATGCAGTGGGGACTCAGCTATTCTGTTGCTGCTATTTCAAATGCTTTGTGCTACTTGAGTGTTGTTTTGCAGTGTGACTGTTCGCAGGAGCTAGAAAAAAACAGGAGTACTTGTGGCACCAAATGTATTTGAGCATAAGCTTTCGTGGGCTACAGCCCACTTCATCGGATGCATGCAGTGGAAAATACAGTAGGAAGATATATGTGTGTGTGTGTGTGTGTATGTATGTGTATATACACACAGAGAGAACATGAAACAATGGGTGTTACCATACACACTATAAGGAGAGTGATCAGTTAAGGTGAGCTATTATCAGCAGGAGAGAAAAAGAACTGTTTGTAGTGGTAATGAGCTAGGTTAACTTGAGAGCAGTTAACTCCAGTACAGATAATTGAGCTAACACTGCAGCAAAGACAGGCCCTCAATTTCTCCCCTGTGGTAGTCTTTTGGACTGTAGTTTAACTAACCTCTGAGATGCTGTACAACTAAAGGCTTAATGTTTTGCCATGTTCAGATTTGTAGCCAACATGAGTACTCAGATATGGTTGTGACAAACATTACAATGCACTATTTAAGAGATTGCCTGGGAAGAGAGAACCTTCTTTTGGCCAGTGAAAATCCAGTTTTCATTAATTTTTGTTACTTGAGTAGGATTTTACAGCTATGGTTGGTTGAGCAAGTGATTCTTCTGAACAGATCGATCTCATTCAGTTTATGTAAATATATGACCTTTGTTGATTCTGTCTTGAGCACTTTTCTTTTGTCCTATTCTCGTAGCTGATTTCTGGTGTTTTGATTGTATGGTGTAGGATGAAAGAAACGATGTTTATGCCTCACAAACCTCTTTCCATAAAACATGAATTAATTCCAACTTTGGAGGACCCTGGAGAGCAGAGTTGGTCTGGCAGCACGTGCTGCACATCATCTCCTCCACCCCCCATGCTTGGCAAATGGTGCCTTGGGTATGTGCCAACACTTTGATTACGCAAGGCTTACTGTGTCCTAGTTATCTGAACAAAGACAGCTCTAAGGAACATACATATCACACCTGGGTCATATAGTCAGAAAAAGCTATCTCTGACAGAATTGCACTGAGATCAGGCTTTCCCCAGTGGTAAGTTGATGTCAGAATTGTCTGCTTCCAAATGATGGCTTGCTTAGTGTGCTAAATAAATGTACAGCTGTCAATTAGCAAAACTTGTTGCATCACACTAGAGATAAGAAAAGGGGTTAGACTCACCATTTAAAAACATTTATTAAAGGTTTTGATTTACAAATTACTCTTATTGAATGCCTTGCAGTAAGATTGGCAAATGTTACCTTTTGTATTTGTTGGTTTTCTTTTAATAGATTAAAACAATAAAAAAATCACGTATTTGACCTCTTTAATGCTAAAGGTATGTAAATGAGGACGATAAATACTTTTAAAGAGAATTAGTGATTCTGTGTGTCTGTAATACACTCACTTTTAGTAGTAAGAGTGAACAGAATGTTTTAAATTAGATTTAATTCTGTTATTTTCATTTTATGATTGGGTTTAATACATTCAGTAATTGAGTACATACGCAAGCACTGTACTTTAAATTTCTCAGAAAGATTACATCAGAAATTATCACAATCATATAGGGAAGTCAAGGACTCTAAAGGAGACAAAACAGTCTTCTGATAATTGTACTATTATAGATTGTTACAAATCAAGCTATTTCATTACTTCAGCTGTAGCACTTGAAATGAAAAGACACTTTTTAACATTCAGAACAGAGCCTTCTAGGTAAATCCTCTTACTCAGGATTTGAATTTCTATAGACTGCTGTCTGCCTTGAGGTATTGTATGTCGTCTCTGAACTGCAGCGGCCTCTCCTGCATAACAACTATTTCACACAGCAGTAGACAGCTTCAGTACCGCAATATTTGTGTGAGGTGCAGATGTTTGCTAGCTGCTTCTGTTTGTTGCAGAAATGGGAGTTGGAAATTAACACGGTGTTTTGTAAATTTTGGTGTTGATAGTAGTAACTTATGGGATTGTTTGTGACTGATTAGCTTAATTTATTAGGCTGCATGGTTATTTTTTTGTCTATATTGACTACCTGAAAGGAGGCTGTTGTTTGTTGTAACCAACTAGAGGTGTAGGGTGGTTCATGTGTGTTTGTGCTTGAAAGATTGTTGGTTTTGTATATGCAGCTTTTGTAATAATTGTTTTGTATAAGTGCCTTGTTTTTCTATAAAATCTATATACCTGTTCAGGATTATCTGTAGTTTTTACAGTGTGATTTGCTAAATGGTGCAGTCAGAAATGGATAACATTTTGGAATATTTGAGACACTGCTGTGGAATTTGAAATTGTAAGGTAATGTGTGTGGTTTTTTCCTATTTAGTGAGAATATTCCTGCTGTCTCACTGTGTAGTGTTGAATACGGGTAGATTTAAATGCTGAAATGGGCATTTCTACTTATGCAGTTATCTGTGTTCTCTCACTGGGTCTGATGAACATAACCATTCTGAAGAGGAACCGCCAAATAAGTGTCAAATATTTCATTTTTGATCTGTTCATTTTGTATAATAGTATTACTAGGTGAAAGCAAATCTGTATCTTTCTGTTTTATGTTAAACATTAATAGGTCATGATAGTGTCCGTGTAAAATTTAGGCCCTTGCATAGGCCTAAATATACAGGTCTGTACATCTTTTTCTATCAGAAAAAATGTAAAGGAGACCTTTTGATTAATTTTGTTTAATCGTTTTTAAGTTGCCTGCTTAGTATTGCTATGGTAACAGACTAAAGGATGTCTCTGGGGCACACAGCCTGCATTGCAATGCAAGTGAGAGGAGATTTTAACTTCTCTATCACTGCTGAGCCCTCAAAAAGAAAACAGGCAAGTCTAAGCAATAAGCTAATATTATTGTTTTGGTCTAATCTTTTCATTTTATTTTGGAAGTCATGTGTGTCCAGTGTTTTCTGTGTTCTTTTTTTGGTGATTGAATTGTTCAAAAGTATTCATGATGCTGATATGATAAACTAGGATTTATAATTAATGTTGAGATGACTTCATTTTTGGCAACTATTTGTATGCATGGATGAAGTTGACAGAATGTAGTAAGGATGTCTGTTCCATTTATGTATGGCTTAGAGAGCATCCTTGTAATTGGGTGGTGCAGCACTAGTCTTTATAATTTATCTTGAATTGTAACACTGTAGTTGGTATTTTTAATTGTTTGATTTTAAGCTGGTCATAGATATGTCTAAATAAAAGTCCTGTGTATTATGGAACCTTGTTATAGTATCATTCTTGTGAGTCAAATTCTATTGAGATGTTATTAGAGTGGTATCCTTGTGTTTACAACTATCTTGAAAAGAGGGTGAGTGCATCACTTACCCTGGAACTTAGTTTTAAATGTTCTTGCTTCATTAATAACAGCTACTGTCGCTTAACTGCTTGGTACTCTAGACACCAGCAAATAAAATGCCATACTTGCATACTAACAAGATTATGTATAATTGTTCAGTAGCCTCATTTACATGATTTGTATTTCATATTAAATTTGGATTTAGTCAGTATCTAAACGTTGCTGTTACAATCTCAATTACAAATCAAGTATCTTATCTGCTTAATTGAAATTTAGTACTTGCAATACGTACCAATATTCAGTAGGCCTTGTACATTGCAGTAAGAAAATATTAATCCAAACTCTACACTGTATGTAGGAGATTTGTTTTCTATGAAGTTTCTTGAAAAATGCTGAAGCATTTAGGTTTGTATGCATATTCCATCTATTTTGTTACACCCAGTTACTCTTAGTTCTCAGTTTTCATGTTAACTGAATTAATGTGAAACTTGTACAGTAGAACCTCAGAGTTACAAACACCCCAGGAATGGAAGTTGTTCACAACTCTGAACAAAAAAAATTATGGTTGTTCTTTCAAAAGTTTACAACTGGACATTGTCTTAATACAGCTTGAAAACTTTACTATGCAGAAGAAAAATGCTGCTTTTAACCATCTTAATTTAAGTAAAACAAGCACAAACAGTTTTCTTATCTTATAAAAACTTCTTTAAACTTTCCCTTTATTTTTTAGTAGTTTTACATTTAACACAGTACTGTATTGTATTTGCTTTTTTTTCTCTTTTGATCTCTGCTGCCTGATTGCCTGGTTCTAAATGAAGTGTGTGGCTGACTGGTCAGTTTGTAACTCTGGAATTCATAACTTTGAGGTTCTACTGAAATTGGTCACGTCTAAACTTCCTTGTAGACAAACTTTATTACTTTGATTGTTTGGCTTCCCCTCTGGAGAAGGGAAATGCTTAAGAAATAAATTCAGAGTTTATATATTTTTAAATGAAATCTTATAATATTCAGTACAGTCAGACACAATTCCAAATATTTTACAGAAACTGTCTTTTTTAAATAAAAAACTGGGACAATTGGTTTCTAAGTGGTTATGAAAATTGTAACTTTTTATCTGAAGTCATTTATTTTTAATGCTTTAATATCTTGTTAAACAGGTGAGATGCTTCAAATCACTGTACTTCTGAATCTATTTTATTTTCCTGTAGTAAATATGCCATTTAATGACTTGCACGTTTATTTGCATGGGACTCTGAAATGGCTATGATTTGGTCTCAGTTGTTGTGAAGGTCAAATAAATGCTTGAACAGATCTTGACCATTCAAATGATGAAGTCATTCTTTTAGAAACTTACTACCCTAACTATTTCATAAAATATCTGTTCTAAACTTAATTGTTAGAAGTATTGTTGTTTAAGTTCATGAAACATTCTGTAAAATTATTTTACTTTCCTCTAATGAAACATATCTGCTAAAGATAAAATTTCAAAAGATTATATATTAGTTCTTGCATTTCAGCCTAACTGACTCATGTAAAATAGTATATTTGATTTCAAATAGAAACATTTTGTTTCTGTATTAAAATTTCTCTAAATTATGACTATCAAACAAGTAAACAATATTAATTCTTTTTCAGCATTTTCAGTTAGCTTTGGTTGACAGCAATCCCTGCACTTTGTCCAATGCGGAAAGTAAGTATTTTTAAGATTTTGATTTATGTATTTTGTTGCATATATAGAAAAATGCCATATATACAGAGCTACAACTGTTTTTAACTTGCCTCTTTTAAAATGGCAGTTTTGGACAATGAGTACTTGAGGAATTTTCCTCATAGAATTGTTGAAGCTGGTGACACTGTCTGATGTAGGTAGCTATGGTTACCCAGGCTGCATAAATGAACATGAAACCAACTACTGTGAATAGTTTGTGTCAAATATAGATGTGCCAATGGAATTATAAAATTACTGTCATCGTAAGAAATGGAAGAAATAGTGATCCAGGAGAGTCATACCTCATCAGTGTCTTTGAAGAGCTAAGGTTTGGGGAGGAATTGCTATTTCTTTTTGTTGTAGACAGTGTTTGTCATATCTTATAGTTTTTAAAAGAAACTCTATAAACCTAGTCACTTTCTATTTTATTATAGAAATATTTTAATACAATAGTAAAAATCCTATATTATACATAAGAATGATACAATATTAAAGTAATACAAATTATCTATTTCATTATTGGATAAGATAAAATTTGGTTATGTTGCTGTATTATCTCACTTCAAAGGCATTAATTTAATTCAGAAACATTTCTACATTTCTTCACAATATTCCATTTGAATATGGATCAAATTTACAATGTACAGTTCTTCTTTGAGTGCTTGCGCATGTCCATTTCATTCTAGATGTGTGCATTACAGTGCACTAAAGCTGAAGAATGTTTTCCCATACCAGGGAAGTGCATGCACCCTCATGCCAGTAGCCAAGGTTAAAAAGGGGTAGAGGTGTCCCAGCCACCCCCTGCAGTTCCTTCTCCTCACCTGTGGTCAGGGGTGGGGGTGTGTGTGTGTGTGAGAGAGAGAGAGAGAGAGAGAGCATGTCTCAAGCTCTTTCCTCTTCTGTTTAGGAAAACTTGAGGGTTTTGTATTGTAAATAATTAGTTTAGTACTGTTGTAGTTATAATTTCCATTAGCGGTACTTATCATGAAAAAATTCTTGGTTCTTATCTTATTTTCCTTTGAGGTTTTAGCTCAAAACTGCGGCATGTCTAAGTACGTGGGATTTAGGTGGTGTTGGGGCTGTAGCGAATCTACGCTGGTCAGCTGTCCTCACTCCACTGTTTAAAGTGTTTGGGAGAAAGGCACTTGAGGCATAAATGCATCGTCTGTAGTGGATTTAAGACCAGGGCTAAGAAGTTGAGAAATTCAACATAAGAGAGATCCTCATGAAAGCGGCTTTTTGCCACCCAGCCTCTTGTTACGTGGGGATTCAAACATGACTCCATCTCAGAGCATACCACCAGACTTCTTGGTGGCATCCCCACATCACAGAGAGTCAAAGAGGAGATACCATTCTCTATCTCTGATACTGCACAAACAGCAGAAAAAGTCTTCCTCTTTGAGGGCTAGGTGCCTAACAGACTAACACCAGATGAAGACCAGTACTGAGGTTAATGCAAAGTCGTCTCCTGCTAGGCACCTTCCAGTACCTCATTCTAACAGTGTAGAGTCATTGACTGCAGCACCTCATGTGGTATTATTGAGACCTACTCCATTGCCAGGACCTTCAGAGGCATCAGCTTCTATACAGAGGATGCCTGAGGCATACGCAGTGGCCTCCTGTGTCTATCGGTGCTGGACTCACCACTGACGCAGGATGATGTCCGGGAATTGACTATTCTTACCCCAGGCCTCAGTACTGAGACCTTTCATCTGCACCTGCATGTTCAGTGCCATCTGGGACTGAATCTTTTTTGGTACTGTCAGGGTATGGAAGCACTATTGTGCAGCAAGGCAGATGTATGGTTCCCTTCAGGAGGAAAGCTTTGGATGCTTTCTCCAGTACTGTCTGCCCCGCATTGGTCCAGGTGCCAGTCTCTGTCTGCTTCACCCAGTACTGTGTCAGCTTGGCATTCAGACTGTGCTAACTCATCCTCTGAATTGGAGGTGGGATCTTGCACTTCAGGATCTTATTACAGAACGGTTTGTGCATCTCATTTCTCCTTATGCCGGGCAAGGCCTTGGCACCGTGATTATTATAGTAGAAGTCCAGGAATAGGATGCCTTGGGTTTGTGCTCTAGTATTATATCTAATATAACAGTGGCCTTTCTCAAATCCATGGGGGTAGCCCCAGAATTAAGGTCTTTCTCTCCTAGATAGAGATCTACCAAAATCTCTGTGAAGGTGCTGTTCTCCATCTGGTACTGTAGCAGCTGAGGAACCTTATCCCTCCAATATCTGACCCTTCTGTCACAGATATTCATCAGACAACAGCAGACTGACATGATAGTGTCTCTGTTCAGCACTTCTTCATCATCACCAGATGAGGATGCGCTCTCAGATGTCATTGTCCCCTGTTCTGAATGATGATAAAATGTACCAGGAACTTAAGAAAAGGGTAGTCACTTCCCTCGGTGTTCCAGTTGAACTGGCCCAGGATAATACACACAAGTTAGTGGATATTTTACATTCTGCAGGACTTGCTAGAGTGGCTCTGCCTATTAATGAGACCATCTTAGAACCCACCAAAATTCTTTAGCAAACTCACTTTTCTCTGACACACACTGCCAAAGAATGGCGAAAAGATACCAAGTTCCCTCCCAGGGACATGAGTATTTCTATTCACAGCCAGCCCTGGGATTTTTGGTGGTGGCAGCTGTGAATCAGAAAGCAAGACAAGGGCAATCTAAATCGACTCCCAAGGGCAAAGATGCAAAAAGCTTGGATTTATTTCAGAAAAATGTTTATTCTTCATTAGGATTGCAGTTAAGAATTGAAAACCATGAAGCTGTCTTAGCTTACTATGATTACTCTAGTTGGGACTCAGTGTTGAAATTTGTTGACAAGTTGCCAGGTGGTGATAAAGAGTTCAGAGCTCTTGTAGATAAAAGCTGCCTGATAGTAAGATCATCATTACAGGCTGTATTGAATGAGGTAGATTCAGCAGCTTGGGTGATGGCAACAGCAGTCACGGTACATCGTGGTTCTTGGCTTCAGTCATCTGGCATTTTAGCTGAAGTCCAGCAAATAATTGAGGATGTCCCCTTTCAGGCCCCAAGTTTACTTTCTGGTAAGACAGACAAAGCTTTGTATTTTCTAAGATATAGGGCAATCCTTAAGTCTTTGGGCATATATTCCCCAGGCCCTAAGAGAATGCAGTTCCATCCTCAGTTCCAGCAGAGGAAGCTGTTCTACCCAATAAGGCAGCCAGACCAATCCAGGAGATGACATACGTTTCAGAGGAAGAGAGTAACTCTGCCTCCTCTGTTTTCTGCTACTTCCACACAATCTGTAACATCAAAGCAGTTTATTTGACTCCCTAGTCAAGGCCAGTGAACCACTCACCCTAATTTCTTCTCCCTTTGGCAGCAGGGTTCTCAGCACAGTGGAACAGGAATATATACTGCAATTTACCTCTATTTCTCCCCCTCCCTATCCCCATTGAGGGGCCATTCTCACAAGACTATGAACTTCTTGAATTAATAATCTATTACAGTTAGGGGCAGTGGAAGAAGTACTTCCTCAGCATTGGGTGAAGGGAGTCTCTTCTCACTATTTTCTCATTCCATAGTCCAAGGGAAGTCTCAAACCTATTTTAGACCTACAAACCACAACAGATACATAAAAAATAAAGTTTTGTGTGATTACTTTAACATCATTTCACAAAGGATTTCTTTCTGGATCTCCTCCTGTTCTTGTCTGTACTACAACATTGCTGCAGCTCCACTATCTCACAGAATTTTAGCACACTCTATCAGAGCACAAGCAGCATTGGTTGCTTTCTTGGTTTACGTTTCTAGGGTTGCAGCTTGATCACCTATTCCCATCCCTAGACTACAATTATTAAAGAGTGCCTAGTTCCATATGGCCATTCACCAGAACCACTGGAGGTTTTTTAGATTTGTTGCAGCAGATGTTTATCAGTTTATGGTTCTCCCTTTCAGCCTATCATCAGCCCTTTGAGTCTTCACAAAGTGCATGGCAGTGGTTATGGCACATCTCAGTAAGACAGGGGTCCAGGTGTACCCATGTCTGGACAGCTGGTTGGTTCGAAGTCAGTCCAGACAAGTAACAATGGCCATTGGGACAATCCAATTTGTCTTCCACTTGTTGGGCCTGTTGATCAACAAGGACAAATCAGCTCTTTTCCATGTGCAGAGAATCAAATTCATAGGAGAGGTTCTTGGCTCGACCACAGTTAGTGTATTTACCTCAGGCCAGGTTTCAGGTGATTTTGTAACTACGCAAAAACATCAAGGCATATCCTTGTACGACAGAGGAATTGCCTGAAATCTCTAGGTCATATGATGGCTTGTACATATATAACTCACAATGCCATACGTCACTTCAGAGTCATGCAGCGGTGGTTGAAGTCTCTCTACCATTCCTCTTATTACCCACTTGACATGCAGACTCACATACCTGCAGTGGGAGAAGGGATAGCTCAGTGGTTTGAGCATTGGGCTGCTAAACCCAGGGTTGTGAGTTCAGTCCTTGAGGGGGCCACCTAGGGATCTGGGGCAAAATCAGTACTTGGTCCTGCTAGTGAAGGCAGGCGGCTCAATGACCTTTCAGGGTCCCTTCTAGTTCTGTGAGATAGGTACATCTCTATTTATTATTAGGTGTTTGGCCTATGCCATAGGGTTCATTTTGCCCTAACTTTGCCCTCCATGACCCTAATCACAGATGCTTCATCTCTCAGTTGGGGAGCTCACCGAGGGAACTTTCAGACTCTGGGTCTCTGGTCAGGTCAGGATCTCCTTTCCACATAAATGTTTGAGAGTTTCCAACTATCCACCTGGACAGTCAACTCTTCCTTCCTTCTTTGATAGCATCTGCCTGGCTCCACCAACTTTAGTCCTCAAACCTATTGAGCCTTTTGATTCGAGATACTATACCTCTCGCTGAGGTCTCAGGTATGGTTTCACAGAATCATGGGCACACTGCCTCCCAGCCCACTTAGCCTATACTTGACTGTTTGGATGTTCAATAGTTAGTTCCCCATGAAGCAGTCTGTTCCTTTGGAGTGCAAAATGTTCTTTAAATAGCAGAAACCCCTCCATCAGTTATACTTACCTCAAGAAATGGAAGAGGTTCTCTGTGTGGCCCCTTCACAGGCTCAGTTCACCTGATTTTGGATTATTTGCTTCACTCAATGAAAAAGTACTTTCTGTCAGTTCCTTCTGGGTTCATCTGGCAGCTGCCTCTGCAGTCTGATCTGCTGTAGAAAGATCTATTTTTTCCAGCCCTCTGATTGTTAGATTCTTAAATTTTGGACAAGTTCTTCCCACCTGTTAGGGCCCAACACCATCCTGGGATCTGAATTTGGTTCTGTGGGTTTTAATAGGGTTCCCTTTTGAACCTATAACTACCTCCTCGTTTTCTCATCTCTCAATGAAGATAGTATTTCTGCTGGCTTTTTTTTTTTGGCTTTGCTTATTATACCTCCTTATACAGTGCTTTATGAAGATAGTTAGTTTGTGTCTACACCCCAAATTTCTTACTAAAATTGTGGTAGACTTGCATCTAAATTAGCCTGTATACTTACCAACCTCTTTTCTGAAACCTTCCTCTCACAAACGTTGAAAAACTCCATACTGTGTGTGTTCATAGGGTGTTTGTCTTTTACCTAGACAGGGCTACAGAGTTAGGTTGCCACTGCAATTATTCATCTCCTTGGCTGACAGGATGAAGAGGCAGCCTGTCACTTTGCAGAGGATTTCTCCCTGAATCTCCTCCTGTATTAGTCTGTGCTACAATATTGCTAAAATTCCACTACTTCAGAGTTTTAGTGCATACTATGAGAGTGCAAGCAGCGCTGGCTTTATGGGTTACATTCCTACCAGTGATGTTTGCAGGGCCACAAAGTTGGTCATCTGTTAGTATGTTCATCACTCATTATGCTGTCTTACAGGTCTCATGAGATGATGCTAGATTTGAGAACATTGCTGTCCTTGTTTAGGTAGACTGATACCCTCTTCCATCTGGAACTGCTTGTGAATTACCTATAGTGGAAGTGTGAGCACTCAGACAAAAAACCTGTTACATACATGTTTCGTAACTGTTGTTCTTTGAGTTAAGTTGCAAGTGACAATTGCACGACCCACTCTCCTTCTCCTATACATTGGAGTCACACTCTGCCCTTGTATATGTGCATGAGTGGGTAGAGGACACATGCACTGCCCCGACCGCTACTGCTGTGGAAACAAGTTCTCCCACTTAGGTGTATGTAGGTGTCACATACGTGGAATGGAATGGACATGTGCAACACATCTTGAAGAACTGTTAGCAAACAAATATGTATTAGTTTTTTACTGATGCAAATGAAAATTTAATAAAATTAAGAAAAATATCTATAGAAGTTTTCTCTACAACCTGTTCTAAATAACTGGTGTGCTTTCTGGGCAAAAATAAAAGCATTGTCAGCTGTCAGTCAGGAGGCTAAGTATACTAGAAAGTCCTCTCCAAAGTTTTTACTTTACAGGGCTGCCTGCAGACAGTTGGAGAGTTCCCACCTAAGTCTGATCTTTGGGTTTTTTGTTCATTATTTTCTATCAGTAGTGTGATCCTTTATTGTATATTTTATATGACCTATACTGCCAATTTTCTCAATGCTTCCAAGTTCCTTTGAGGGTTTTTGTTTTGTTTTGTTTGGGTTTTTTGTTTTTTTTTTTTGCTTGCTAGTGTGCCACAGTATGAATGCCTTTTCCCAGTACTATTAGGCAAAATGCCCAAAAGGCCTAAGAAAGGAAATTGAAGAAGCAGTGAAACATACTTCATTCTTCAGCCCTTGGTGGAAGGGTGATTGTACACTTTTGGACTCCAGAGTTGTTTTGCATTCTTCAAGGTACCCTTTCCCCAACTAGTGTTACAGGAGTGTAAGAATCTCCTTTATCACCCTTTTTGCCCTTCCAGCTGACCTGTCTGAATAGCAGCATTACAGTGACTCCCTGTCTACCTGAAATTTGGCTGTTTCAGTAGTAAGCATGTTTCCCTCTATTATTCAGATAGTTTTTAATATTGCATCCTCCATTTCTCTCCTCAGTATGGTGGTAATTCATTTTGTGGTTTCCCATTGAATGGAGAGAGAGAAAGACAGTGCTAATTCCAGTTGAATTAGATTCCTCCCAAGAAAAGGAGCAGCTCTCAGACAGAGAATAAGAAGTTGCATTAAAATACTTAAACCCCCCTTTTTTTCCCTTAGGAGTTTATCAGACTTATGCTAAGAGATTGTTATATTTACGGAGAGTGGTAGAGCTCTCCAAAACCAAAGCTGAAGTATATTCTTGCTTCATGCAAAAAAGACATGGTTATCTCATTTGACGTGTCATATGTGATGGAAGATGAACAAAAACCAGCTAGCAAGGGATATAGATTAAACTAAAACACAAATTAAGTATAAAATTCTGAAGAATAATCTGTTCCCAGAGCTACAATGAGGTACCTCCTCTCTGGTTAAGGACATAATAGTTCAGAGGGAAATTAGTCTCTTCCCACCAAGGACCCAGCCAGGTAACTCAAGAACTTTGAATCATCTGTGCAAACATCTGTCAATGATTTCTTTTTCCAAAATTACAGTGTAGTGGGATTTGTCTTGATTGTCAACAGGAACTAGAAGAGCCTAACTCACAGATAAACATTTACTCACCTGTTAATGCTGATGAGCCGTGCTCAAGTCTTTCAGAAGAATTTTTGCTCAAATTACAGTATGTGATTGGAAGGGGAAAATCCTTTCTGACTCTTTCCAGCATCCAGTTCCTGGGCCTTGTTAGGAATGATGATACAGTGCATAGCGGTAGACCATTGGTGAGGATCTGTGTGAAACATAAAGACTCCCGCTGGATATTTTAGGCAATTTCCAGGAAGAACTGTTGAAGTTATATTTTTCTGATCATATCTCAATCCCTTACCTGGTGGTTCTGAGAACATTATTTTAGGAGTTTTTTCCATATCCTTTAAAAACTGTTTTGGATTGATTCCAGTCTGTTGATGTCAGAAAACATTTAAACAGTGGCATACCTTCTACACATTTAAGGCATGCTACTTTTCCAGGGTTGGCGCTCCTGGTAATCAATCAGGTACTGAACACCAAAGCAGACTGGCTAAGTTGGATGGTTTTAAATGGTGGAGTGTTCAGTTTACACACAGTGGATTTCTGACCTGATTGTAACAAGGAAGGGCAAGCATGATCTGTGGGAGTACATCTACACTACCAAAAAAAACCCTTGCAGCAGCGAGTCTGAGTCCAGGTTAACTGACTAGGGCTCACGCTACGTGGCTAAAAATAGCTGTGTAGATGTTTGTCTCCTCTTTCTCTCAACTCCCCCTCCCCCGCCACCAGATTTCAGAGCCAGGCTCCAGCCCAGTGGGAACATTTAAGCTGCTATTTTTAGCCCTGTAGCCTGTCAGTTGACCTGGATTCTGAGACTGGCTGCTGCAGGGGTGGTTTTTTTTGTTTTGTTTTTTTGCAGTGTAGACATACCCTTTGTATTTGTGTTAGATATCAGGATTGGATCATCCAGAGAGGCCTCTAGAGGGGTTAGACAAAATTAGGCACTGATGCACATACAGCAAAACTGAATCTGATTAAAGCTTAAATTTATAGATAGCTTTGATAGGATCCTGGTAGTGAATTATATAGTATTCCAGATGTTTACAGTGAAAAGATTTTAAGGGTAGATACTTCTGATAAACTCACAGGGTAAAGGAATCTGTATTTAGATACCACAAGGCAGATGGATTCCTAAGACCTCTAAACATTCACAAATGTCCTACATTGAATCTGAATATTGTATTCCATCTACTTTTACAGAACCTTTTTGAGCCTATTAAGAAGTTTTCATTACATTTATATACTAAAGTGGTTGCTTAGTCATAATCACTTCCGCCAGGAGGGTTTCTGCATTTAGGGGCCTTATAGTTCAAGCCCCACAATATGAATATTCCACAAAGGAAAAATTGTTCTCTCAACTCCTATGGATTTTGTAAGATTTGCTGCTAAGAGTATGTCTACACTACAGCTAGGAGCATGCTTCCCACCTAGGGTATACAGACACATGCTAACTCTGCTCAAGCTAGCTCAGTAAAAGTATCAGAGGGGTAGCCGTGTTAGAACAGGGCCTCATCCTCCCTGATTGATCTAACCTCGTTATCTCTAGCTTGCTTCTTGCTTGCTTATATATACCTGCCCCAGGAAATTTCCACCACTTGCATCCGAAGAAGTGGGTATTCACCCACGAAAGCTCATGCTGCAAAACGTCTGTTAGTCTATAAGGTGCCACAGGATTCAGTAAAAGTAGCAGCCTCACTGCATGTAGCACGAGCAACAGCTCAGGCTAGCGGCTTGAGTACAAACCCACACAAGCCCATTGGGTAAGTACTTAGGTAGCTAGCCCAGGCTGCCACTGTGCTACTCACAGCTACACTGCTGTTTTTGAGCTAGCGCATCTGTCTACTTGAGCTGCAGTGTAGTTGTATCATAAGTATCCATCTAACCATCTTGCTGCAAGGTACTGTCTAACCAGTTTTACATCCAAAATGAAGCCACTTGACAAGGACAAGCTTGTGATAGAAAGAGAGATGAGAAAATTACTCATTGAAAGCATCAAGAATATTCATTAAAACAGTACTTTTTATTTTTATAGCCCTCAGTACAAGCGAAAGAAGGTATTCAAGGACACAATAGAGAGGGTTTTCAAACAGCATATGTTTGACCTTCAAGCAAATTCTACGAGAAATACAGCATTTCCTGAGGTGGAGGAAGTTCAACAATCACTAAATTAATATGCAGGCCAGCCTGCCAGCATACTTTCTCAAAAAAAAACCCACAACAACCCAAAGCTCAGTTGTCACATTAACTGATGCATCCTTCAGCCAGAAGATGCTTCACATTGTTGTGGACCAATGATTTCAAATGATGTATTTGGAAGAAAGTATTTGAGATGTTCTTTCCTTCCTTTACACTCCCATGCCCAGTGTTTGATTGTGTTTTTGCTGGGATGCTCATTACTGGCCTCTTCTTAATTAAGGAATCAATACATTCTGGTGTATGGGGAGAGGGGAATGGGCTTACCTGTTTGTTTGTTTTTCTACAAGATGTCTGAACATCCATCCATTTCTTCTTCTTTTAATTTTGAGAGAGAAAATACAGTATTGGGGTGGCAACATACACTGAAGGGGTGGGATGAATGGACTTTACAGGATCAACAACTTTAGCAACAGCTTTGACACTGCTTTTGTTTTTGCTGCCCAACTAGTAATAACTAAATTGCTAGCACTGCTGAGTTATTATCCCATTGAAAATTAACAAGTAAATGAAACTTTCCTTTCAAAATATCTTGCTCTACAGGTGGGAGAATACAGAGGAAGGCTTGTTTGCCATTCTTATGGCATACTGAGTTATTTGAGGGGGAAAGTGATGATAAAGTAGTTCATTGTTAAATTAAAATTAATGTTAAATGATAGCATGAAGTTTCCAGTGTCTTGTGTTATGTGAATCGTTCTAAATTGCAGTAATTTAGAGGGTAACATGAAATTGCCTTGTGTAAAATACCAGCCTGGTGGAAAAGTGAGAGTTGAGCTTAGATTCTGTGTAGTGAAAGGTGACACTCAGTTTTATAGTGATACTTGAAGTGGAAATGTTAGGGGTTTTATTTGCTGGTGTACTGAGTGATCTTTTCAGGCTGCCATGCTCTGAGTAATGCTGAGTTGCTTTTCAGCAAGTTAAAATTAAAGTTGTTTTAATGAGCCAATTTTTTTCTACATTATGTACAAGCATTTCTCTAGTACTATAAGTCATGAGATTCTGTAAATTAGAGCTCAGAATGAGCAACTGGGCAATAGTTTTAGTTACCAAGGCAGTAAGGATGACTGACAACTGTCATTAGTGATTAACATTCATTTAGTTTACTGTATTGGTTCTATCCTTTTGACTTACACTGACAAATTTTGTTAAGCAGTATATTTCACCCATATTGAATATAATGATTGGATAACTTAATTATAGTGTTTTAATTTCTCTGTTATTTTATTCCCTTAAAGGGCCCAATCTGGCACAGTGCTGTGTGCTGTGAATGCCCTTTGAAATCAGTCTTTGTGGGAGTAGGCCTCAATGCTGTAATTATGCTAATTCTCCCATAGAGAATATGTGTTTTTCTTTGTGAGTCTTGAAGTTGAAATAAAGGGGGCAGGAGGCTTTTTTTTTTTTTTGGGGGGGGGGGGGTGGGAGTCTAAAAATGTAAAAGAGCCTAAAGTTGTTATTTTAAACTTAAAAATGGTTTCTGGGCTGTTTAAAAAAACAACAACAAAAGTCTTTTCTGTAATACTGATTTGCGTATCTAATAAAATTATGGCATCACAAGCCTAAAAACTGAATGCTTGAAAGAGGAAGGAATATCTTAATGGGATTGATTATTTAAAACTTAATTCTTGTCTAGCACCTATTTAACTTTCGTTGCCTGGGGTAAAGCATATCTTTGTTAAAGATTCAGCACACTTCCCCCTTCTTCTCTAAACCTTGTCTGTATTAGAATTTAAACGGGAGATGTGCTTGATAACATATTGTGGGTCTAGTGTGAAGTAGGAATGCTGCCTTGAACATGTGTTCTTCTGATCAAGTTAAAGCCTTAGTGAGAAGCCTAGATTGAACTCAGACACCTGAGTATGTGGTAAACTAAGTATACATTGCTTGTCTGTACTAAACTTTTAGAATGTTTCAGGGTATGTCTACATCACAAACTAAATTGTAATGATGACAGGCACACCTGCATTAGCTTTAATTTAGCTAGTGCAGCTATCAGTAGCAATGAGGATGTGACTAACCAGTCTAGGCAGCTAGCCTGTGCTTAAATCTGTGCTGTTTCCCCTGCTAGCTAGATTAAAACTAAAATGCAGATATGCCTACCTGCGCTATAGTTGCACCTGAATTTGCAGTGCAGCTGTACCATCAGCCTTTTATCCTAGTGTACATAAGGCCTAAGAGCAGGGGTGAAAGTAACTTACAGGACTTACCGGTACTGCCGGAGTCCTGAGGGGGCGTGGCCTCTCAAGATTTAAAGGCCCTGGAGAACCAGCTGTGGCTGGGAGACCCAGAGCCTTTAAATCAACCAGGGGCTCCCAGCTGCAGAGGTGGCTGGGAGCCCCCCGGGGCTCAGGGGCAAATTAAAGGGCCCGGGGCTCTGGCCGCCAGGGAGAACCCCGAGCTTTGCGGGGCTGGGGCAGGGATTTAAAGGGCCCAGAGCGCCTGCCGCTGAGGGAAGCCCAGAGCCCTTTAAATCCCCGCCCCAGCCCAGCCGCCGGAGCCGCAGCCGGGATTCAAAGGGCTCTGGGCTGCCCGCAGCGGCGGGAGCTCTGAGCCCTTTAAATCTCAGCCGCGGCCAGGATTTAAAGGGCTCTGGGCTGCCTGCAGCTGCGGGGAGCTCTGAGCCCTTTAAATCCCAGCTGCAGTAAGGATTCAAAGGGCTCTGGGCTGCCCACAGCCGCGGAGAGCTCTGAGCCCTTTCAATCCCCACCGTGGAAGTCGATGCGGTCCAGCACGGCATACTGGCTCTTGCCAGTACGCCGGACCGGACCAGCTTACTTTCATCTCTGACTGTATGTATGTGTATGAATGTGTCAAACAATGCAGCTGCAACCTGCCACTGACCAGCAGCGACCCCAGCAACTGGCCCCTGTGGGCTGCTGCCTGCAGAGAGCCAGCCGGTGCCGCTGGGTTGGGTCTGCCAAGGAGTAAGTAACCAAGGTAAAAACCACAGCCAGCCAGCCAGGGAGGGTGGCGGGGGAAGAAGTCAGGGGTGAATGAAGGACAACTGGAATAGCCTTCATGAAATATACAAGATATTTAGAGAAAATTTTGTCAATTTCAGCCTCTGCACTCTGCAGGCAGGATAAAACAAAAAGAGATCTGAGATTGCACCCGATGTCCTAAGGACATTTCAGGTGTTTAAATCAATATATAAAGAGGGCGGATTGGAATGAAAATTACTGTTTCTTTCAAAGGAGGCACAATAATTTCCCTGAATATTCAGTTTTCCCCTCTAATCCCTTTGTGGTTTTGTCTATGGAGGCTATTTGCTTTCCTTTTGAATCTTTAGTTGCTTTAGCAAAATTGCTTTGCCAAAAATAAACCCTAATAATCATGACACGTCTTTCCACCATGTTCTCCATGTTTTTTGTGTTGTTTTTTTTTTAAACAGTAACATTTCAAAGAGGATCTGCAAGCAGTTTGGACATCACAACCATGATCCTCTGCTGGGGAGGGAATGGGATAGATTTGAACTTGGAAATGGTTCCTGATTTTGGTTGTGTTTAGGAGATCCCCTCATCCTGGGGGCAGAAAAGAACTGCCCCTTCCATAGTCTTTCACACCCAACAACAACTGGGAGTGAAATTAACAAGGATGCCAGAAACGGCTCCTAACTCTGGGCACTGAACTGCACAGGGAACAGCTGAGTTTAAACTGTTTTTTGCAGGCAGCAGCAGCAGGCATCTCAGCCAGTCTCCCTACTGCAAGCTAGAGCTTAGAGGAAAACCTCTGCTGGGGGGTGGGGGGAATGGGGAGGAATGCAGAGCCTTGTCTGCAGCCTGGCTGGAGGAGGGGGAGGGAGGAGATGAGAAACCAATGTGACAGTGAGTTTTCCCCTTCCACCTGCTTTTATTAGCTCTGGATTTAAGCTGTGCAGCCAAATGATTGTATTTGTTGTGTATATTAGTATTGGAGACAAGATCTCCTCATCCCGGGGGCAGAAAAGGATTGCCCCTGCCATGGTCAAACACACCCTCCCCATGACCCCCTCCTCCCAGCTACTGTGAGTGAAATTAACAAGGATGCCAGAAACCTAGCCCTGGGTGCTGAACCATCAGGGAACAGCTGAGTTTAAACTATTCTTATGCAGGGAGCAGGCTTCTCTCTCCCTCCTTCAGTCAGTCTCTTTTTCTTACCGGTCCTCCGTACCGGCCCGTACCAGCTTACTTTCACTTCTGCCTAAGGGCTTGGCTACACTCGAAACTTCAAAGCGCTGCCGCGGCAGCGCTTTGAAGTGTGAGTGTGGTCGCAGCACCAGCACTGGGAGAGAGCTCTCCCAGCGCTGCACATACTCCACCTCCCCGTGGGTATTAGCTTGCAGCGCTGGGAGCCACACTTCCAGCGCGGCGGCACTGTTTACACTGGCACTTTGCAGCGCTCAGGGGGGTGTTTTTTGCAGCGCTGTAAAGCGCCAGTGTAGCCAAGGCCTAAGAGTACTTATGCATGTACTTGAGTTATCACCCCATCCCCAAGAAGTCTTTCAACAAAACTTGGGAAGATCAGACTTCGATACTGCCGATATTTCTAAGGTAAAGAAACAAGCATGACAAAAAACATGCAAACTCTCTCTGTAAATCATGGGGGGGAATCATTTGTGAATCATCTTTAAAGAATAAATAGCATAGCTTTAGGAATAAATGCAGGGATTTATGATGCTATATTTGAGCTTATGTTGATGTTTTCATTAGAAAGAACTTATTTTTTTTAGAGTCTGTTACTCTGCCAATTGTGTTAGTCTTAAGTTATTTTATTGTATTTAGTAAGTTATTAGAGCCTTTAAAGTGGAGATATTGAGACCTGGAAACTGGCCTTCCCCCACCTATCCTTTTACACAGCAGTGGTCTCCATAACACAGCCCTCTAAACTGATAAACTAATTACTAATTAAGGGCTGGATTCACCAGTTCAGTTTGACTGCTATGCCTTGCCCTGGTGATGCAAAGCAGTTGTAAACTCAACTATTGGTGCACTCTGGCTGCTTTATGCTGTTCTGGTATACCAGTGAATCTGCTGTTAAATTAAAAGTTTTTAAAAAATTAAGATTGACAGAAATATTTCCCATGCATCCGACGAAGTGGGTATTCACCCACGAAAGCTCATGCTCCCATACGTCTGTTAGTCTATAAGGTGCCAAGGACTCCTTGCTGCTTTTACAGATCCAGACTAACACGGCTACCCCTCTGATATTTCATAGTAGCATTCTCTTGGGTTTCTTGTTTAGTATTCATGTATGAGATTTTAAATCATTTAAAAAATATATTCCTAAACAGAAAACTAGATGAAAATTTATATTTGTCTCCTGAATATGAAACGGTCTCTGTGTTTTGGGAATAAAATAAAAATGGAGACAATTTTTAGTGAGTAATGTACACTGACTTTCAGTTAAAGTTTCTAAAGGATTTTTATCATATTAACTGAGGCTTTGTCTACACTGGCACTTCATTCACGTACTTTTGTTGTTCAGGGGTTTTACAAAAACACACACCCACCTGCCCCCTTCTCCCCCGCCCTCCCGAGTGACAAACGTTTTACCAACACAAAGCGTGAACAGCGTTTTGTCAGTGGGAGTGGTCTCCTGCCTACAAAGCCGCTGCTGCTGGTGGAGGGATGGAACTGTTTTGTCAGCAGGAGAGAGCTCTCCTGCTGACAAAAAGCAGCCACACAGGGGTGCATTTTAGTGGCACAGCCATGTTGCTGCAAACCTCATAGTGTAGCCATAGCCTTACTGAGCATGATCCACAGTCAGAACTCATGTGTTGAGTGACATAGTCTTTGGCCTACTAGGTTTTAAAAAAAAAATCTTATTTAAAAATGTTAAAATATAGATTTTATATGAATGCTTCAATTGTGGTAGTTCTGGTTATTCATTTTCTTTAAATTATACATACTTTACATATGTTTTTTCTCACTAGCACTTAGTTCGTAGCTTGGGGGAGTGATTTGAAGTTATATTTGGTGAAAATAATAGTTTTCTGCAAATCAAAATAGTTTTAGGGAATGGAATTTGGTGTTGCTTTGTTGGGTGGTGGATAATTATACTGAAAAATGTATGTGAAAATTTACCAAACATAAAACAGCTTATTCATAAACACACAGAGTAAATCTTTAAAAAAAAAAAAAATCCTAGCTAATCAGCCATCAGCAGTTGGGGGATGGACTGGCCCACAATGTTTGGTATCTTACTATTATGGTGGTAGGGAGTTAGAATTCCCTTACATGCATGAATGCATACTAGGGATGCTAAAAGCATTTTGACCTGTCCAGTCAATTGTGTGTAGTTTTACATGGTTCATTGGAAAAATGACCATTTTATGCTCGACTGTCTTCTGAAATAACTGATGCTGTATGTTATTGGAAAGTTGAAACTTCCAGATTTCCCAAGACAAATAACAGTTTTAGCTATTTGAGATACTGTGCCTTAAAATCAAATTCAGTTGCTGAATCAGGGCCTTTTGAGGGTAGGTGCATGCACTAAGTCTAGAAGTAGAGGATAAGAAGCTTGTGTGCTTTTGCAGAGAGAATGTGTATGTTTTAGTGCATGTAACGTATTTTTTCTGGTCTGAGACCTATCCAGTCAGCTCCACCAGTAATTAAATAATAGCAGAAAAATTGTATTTGCTTGTTTCTGATTGGCTTATGTGCTGAAAATATTACAACATGGTGCTGTTAAGCATTTTCTCCATGAGAGACAGTTAGCTACTTTTGTTTTTGTTAAATCTGCTGTAATTTCATAAAGTTTGTGGTACTGTATCTGATTTACAAGTTCAGGTTCAGGTTTTTGCATTGTTTGTATGTAAGCATAACACTGCTATTGGAGCACATGTTCATATTTCACCAATGCTACTGTCAGATTTGAAATCACTGATAAAATTTATTTGGAAATAAACCTTAACTCACAACGAATTACTTACGTTTTTAAAATGTTTAATATTAAACTATTTCGTTCTTATTAAATGTCTGTTTTTATTATAATTAATTATTTTACTTTCCCACTTTTACAGTTCAGTTTCACATTGCCCACTTATATGAAATCCAGGTAAGTGTTAAGCTTTTTGTATTTTTGATTAAGTATAGTCAGTGTATTATATAATCAGTTTGTGAAATCCAGCCCACTAGTGACACTTTTGTGAAAGAAAGTTAGGCAGATGCTATGTGAAGTTTGCATCAACTTATGTCCATTAAGAAAATAATTATAATGGACGAACAGCTTAGGAAATGTAATTTGTTGTGGTAAGTTCAAAATATTGCACATATAAGAGTCCCGCTAGCTATTTTTTCTTAATCTTTGTATTTGCCATTTCCTAGATACACTGTCAGTCATTTTCGGGCAAGAACTAAACTTGAACTATTGGCTAAAATTTCTTTCTGAAATTTAAATTGACTTTCAATACAGTAGTTCCTAAAACAGTTGCCAGATGTTCTAAGGCTCCATATGTGTGAACACATAGATACAAAGAAATCTAAAAATGTGGTTACTGCCAAATAAGATGAGTCATCTGCAGACTATAAAGTTATGCTGTTACGAATTCTGGGCCAAATTCTGCCCTCAGAGTTTCCTCAGTAGGCTTTTGGTAAGGTATGGATGGCTTATCCACCAATTTGAATGAAGATGCTAGGGTGCAAATAAATGTAACACACTAGCTATTAAGAGTACCTTCAAAGTGTGGTGTAATTTGAGTGAAAACATAGTCACACAATGTGCATTGTACACTTTCTATTGGGTATAGATGTAGATACTAGTTAAAAAAAACAAGTAAAAGATGTGTCCTGAAGAACACAGATAAATAGAAAACAAAAGCTCTTGTAAACAAAATAGTGCCAAGTAAATTCTGTGCTTTCCTCAACTAAAGGATAAAGTAAATGTAATTGTTGTGGGGAGAAGCATAAATTGACTTTGTTTTGTGAAAGTTAAATCATTTTTTAAAAACATGTATATTTTGTAAATAAAACATCCAGACCCTCATATCAGGTGCCTTACATCAGTGGTTTCCAAACTTTTTACTGAGGTGACCCACCCAAAGTCCAAATGTGTGTGTGTGTTGCGGGGGGGGGGCAACAAAATCATAGGCTAGGTTGGTCCTTTAGTGCTGCCTCCACACCCTGCTGAGGAGGCACTGACTACCTGCTGCAGTGTTCTCTGCCCTAGCACAACAATGCTAATTCAGGCCTTGTGCAGAAGGGAGGCTGTCATGGTGGAATGTTGGTTGGGCCAAACCTGATCGGCACTGTGGCCCTGCAGATTAGGTTGCAATGTCAGTCACCCAAATTTGGCCCAGCTGCCCCTCATTGACTGCCTCTCCTCAGCAATAAGCCAGAATTACCATTGCAATGCTGGGGCAGAGGACATGGGGCAGGTCATGATGGAGTGGCAGCCGGGCCAAACCTGAGTGCTGCTGCTGCTTCTTTGTATGGCTGATGTAGAGCAACAACTACATTTTTACATTTAGGTGGTTAAGAAAGATAATTATGTCAAGAGTATGGTGGCTTGAGTTGTTGCTCTGAAGACTGGAAGATCGTTAATCGATGTTCCGTCGCCGGGTTGCTGGCATTAGTCATGATTTCTCACTTAAAGTGGGCTGTGTGAAGGCTGGCATCTTCCACTCCTGAGTGGTGCTATGGTGCTGTGACCCCATGCGCCAGAAAGTGATGCCTGGAGCAGGGAACTGGGGCCAGCCCCACGGGACAGGAGCTACCACTGTGGTGTTGAGTGCAGGGTGGGCTTGCTCTCCAACCTCAACCCCACCGGGCCTGTGAACTATTAAACCTTCTCATGATCCCATCATTTGGGAGAAACCTCTTTATATAATTGGATGATGGTCGTTTACCCTGCCCAGTGTTTCGTCTACCCTAAATTTTCCAGTAGTGCGTATCACAATTTAAAGTCTTAGGTCAACACAGATTAGAGCCAAGAATTTGGGCTCTGATACAAGCTGCTGTAGTTCTTGCAAAGTAGATGTACTGTGATCAGCTTCAGTAGTGCTTCAAAGGGATGATCTTGTATGCTCTTGTCCATTTCTGTGGCCATTCTTGGTGCATCCTAGCCAAAGTCTCTTGCCAGTCAACTATACATCTATGTGGTATTGAGGGTTCCAATGGAACCAAAGGTTCTGTTTAAAAACAACTTTTAAACAATGTAAAAGCAACAAAGAATCCTGTGGCACCTTATAGACTAACAGACGTTTTGCAGCATGAGCTTTCGTGGGTGAATACCCACTTCTTCAGATGCAAGTGGTGGAAATTTCCAGGGGCAGGTTTATATATGCAAGCAAGAAGCAAGCTAGAGATAACGAGGTTAGATCAATCAGGGAGGATGGGGCCCTGTTCTAGCAGTTGAGGTGTGAAAACCAAGGGAGGAGAAACTGGTTCTGTAATTGGCAAGCCATTCACAGTCTTTGTTTAATCCTGAGCTGATGGTGTCAAATTTGCAGATGAACTGGAGCTCAGCAGTTTCTCTTTGAAGTCTGGTCCTGAAGTTTTTTTGCTGCAGGATGGCCACCTTAAGATCTGCTATTGTGTGGCCAGGGAGGTTGAAGTGTTCTCCTACAGGTTTTTGTATATTGCCATTCCTAATATCTGATTTGTGTCCATTTATCCTTTTCCTTAGAGACTGTCCAGTTTGGCCGATGTACATAGCAGAGGGGCACTGCTGGCATATGATGGCATATATTACATTGGTGGACGTGCAGGTGAATGAACCAGTGATGGTGTGGCTGATCTGGTTAGGTCCTGTGATGGTGTTGCTGGTGTAGATATGTGGGCAGAGTTGGCATCGAGGTTTGTTGCATGGGTTGGTTCCTGAGCTAGAGTTACTATGGTGCGGTGTGCAGTTACTGGTGAGAATATGCTTCAGGTTGGCAGGTTGTCTGTGGGCGAGGACTGGCCTGCCACCCAAGGCCTGTGAAAGTGTGGGATCATTCTCCAGGATGGGTTGTAGATCCCTGATGATGCGCTGGAGGGGTTTGAGCTGGGGACTGTATGTGATGGCCAGTGGAGTCCTGTTGGTTTCTTTCTTGGGTTTGTCTTGCAGTAGGAGGCTTCTGGGTACACGTCTGGCTCTGTTGATCTGTCTCCTTATTTCCTCGTGCGGGTACTGTAGTTTTGAGAATGCTTGGTGGAGATTTTGTAGGTGTTGGTCTCTGTCTGTGGGGTTAGAGCAGATGCGGTTGTACCTCAGTGCTTGGCTGTAGACAATGGATCTTGTGGTGTGCCCGGGATGGAAGCTGGAGGCATGAAGGTAGGCATAGCGGTCGGTAGGTTTTCGGTATAGGGTGGTGTTAATGTGACCATCAATTATTTGCACCGTAGTGTCTAGGAAGTGGACCTCCCGTGTAGATTGGTCCAGGCTGAGGTTGATGGTGGGGTGGAAGCTGTTGAAATCGTGGTGGAATTTTTCCAGAGTCTCCTTCCCATGGGTCCAGATGATGAAGATGTCATCAATGTAGCGTAGGTAGAGAAGGGGCGTGAGTGGACGGGAGCTGAGGAAGCGTTGTTCCAGGTCAGCCATAAAAATATTGGCATATTGTGGGGCCATGCGGGTGCCCATAGCGGTGCCACTGATCTGGAGATATATATTGTCATCAAATTTGAAATAGTTGTGTCTGAGGATAAAGGCACAGAGCTCAGCAACCAGTTGTGCTGTGGCATCATCAGGGATACTGTTCCTGACAGCTTGTATTCCATCAGCGTGTGGGATGTTGGTGTAGAGAGCCTCTACATCCATGGTGGCCAGGATGGTGTTTTCTGGAAGTTCACCAATGCATTGTAGTTTCCTCAGGAAATCAGTGGTGTCACGGAGATAGCTGGGCGTGCTGGTGGCATAGGGTCTATTCTATCTACTGCCCAAAATCCACAAACCTGGAAATCCTGGACGCCCCATCATCTCGGGCATTGGAACTCTCACTGAAGGACTGTCTGGATATGTGGACTCTCTACTCAGACCCTATGCCACCAGCACGCCCAGCTATCTCCGTGACACCACTGATTTCCTGAGGAAACTACAATGCATTGGTGAACTTCCAGAAAACACCATCCTGGCCACCATGGATGTAGAGGCTCTCTACACCAACATCCCACACGCTGATGGAATACAAGCTGTCAGGAACAGTATCCCTGATGATGCCACAGCACAACTGGTTGCTGAGCTCTGTGCCTTTATCCTCAGACACAACTATTTCAAATTTGATGACAATATATATCTCCAGATCAGTGGCACCGCTATGGGCACCCGCATGGCCCCACAATATGCCAATATTTTTATGGCTGACCTGGAACAACGCTTCCTCAGCTCCCGTCCACTCACGCCCCTTCTCTACCTACGCTACATTGATGACATCTTCATCATCTGGACCCATGGGAAGGAGACTCTGGAAAAATTCCACCACGATTTCAACAGCTTCCACCCCACCATCAACCTCAGCCTGGACCAATCTACACGGGAGGTCCACTTCCTAGACACTACGGTGCAAATAATTGATGGTCACATTAACACCACCCTATACCGAAAACCTACCGACCGCTATGCCTACCTTCATGCCTCCAGCTTCCATCCCGGGCACACCACAAGATCCATTGTCTACAGCCAAGCACTGAGGTACAACCGCATCTGCTCTAACCCCACAGACAGAGACCAACACCTACAAAATCTCCACCAAGCATTCTCAAAACTACAGTACCCGCACGAGGAAATAAGGAGACAGATCAACAGAGCCAGACGTGTACCCAGAAGCCTCCTACTGCAAGACAAACCCAAGAAAGAAACCAACAGGACTCCACTGGCCATCACATACAGTCCCCAGCTCAAACCCCTCCAGCGCATCATCAGGGATCTACAACCCATCCTGGAGAATGATCCCACACTTTCACAGGCCTTGGGTGGCAGGCCAGTCCTCGCCCACAGACAACCTGCCAACCTGAAGCATATTCTCACCAGTAACTGCACACCGCACCATAGTAACTCTAGCTCAGGAACCAACCCATGCAACAAACCTCGATGCCAACTCTGCCCACATATCTACACCAGCAACACCATCACAGGACCTAACCAGATCAGCCACACCATCACTGGTTCATTCACCTGCACGTCCACCAATGTAATATATGCCATCATATGCCAGCAGTGCCCCTCTGCTATGTACATCGGCCAAACTGGACAGTCTCTAAGGAAAAGGATAAATGGACACAAATCAGATATTAGGAATGGCAATATACAAAAACCTGTAGGAGAACACTTCAACCTCCCTGGCCACACAATAGCAGATCTTAAGGTGGCCATCCTGCAGCAAAAAAACTTCAGGACCAGACTTCAAAGAGAAACTGCTGAGCTCCAGTTCATCTGCAAATTTGACACCATCAGCTCAGGATTAAACAAAGACTGTGAATGGCTTGCCAATTACAGAACCAGTTTCTCCTCCCTTGGTTTTCACACCTCAACTGCTAGAACAGGGCCCCATCCTCCCTGATTGATCTAACCTCGTTATCTCTAGCTTGCTTCTTGCTTGCATATATAAACCTGCCCCTGGAAATTTCCACCACTTGCATCTGAAGAAGTGGGTATTCACCCACGAAAGCTCATGCTGCAAAACGTCTGTTAGTCTATAAGGTGCCACAGGATTCTTTGTTGCTTTTACAGATCCAGACTAACACGGCTACCCCTCTGATACTTTAAACAATGTGATATTCTCCTACAGTTAACAGTGAAAATAAATATAAATACAAGTGAAAATTATTTAATTGATTTTCATTTTCCAAGCTGAGCAAAATTCAGGAAGAAAACCAATATAAATAGCAAGAATTCTTCTTCGAGTGATTGCTCCTATGCATTCCATGTAGGTGTGCGCGCCGTGCGTGCACGGCTCTCCGGAACTTTTTTACCCCAGCAACTCCGGCGGGCCGGCTGGGCGCCCCCTGGAGTGGCGCCGCTATAGCGCTAGTTATATACCCCAGCCGGCCCGTCCGCTCCTCAGTTCCTTCTTCCCGCCCGTGACGGCAGTTGGAACTGTGGAGTGCTCCAGTAGTCCTCCACACCCCTAGCGTTTTTTCTCCGATTTTGTGTATATAGTTAGTGAGTTTAGTCATAGTTTAGGTAGTTAGTTAGTGTTTAAGGAATTAGGGGGGTTCACCCCTCCTTTTTCCTCACCCGGTGTGGGCTCATGCCCCAGACACCGGGATTCAAGCCGTGCTCGGCTTGTCAGCGGCTGATGCCCGTTGGGAACGCTCACGATTCCTGCCTTCGCTGTCTCGGGGAATCGCATCGCACAGATAAGTGCCCCATTTGTGCGGCGTTTAAGCCGCGGACTCGGAAGGAGCGGGACTCTAGGCTAAAGCAGCTCCTGATGGAGTCGGCGCTTCGCCCACTGGCACCGACCCCAGCGGCGCCGAAATCGTCCTCGGTCCGCAGCGCACCAGCGGCACCGAGCCGACACAGTGCGGAAGCGTCCCATCCGTCGAAACCGGCACCAGCGTCCCGGCACCGCTCCCCGTCTCCGGCGCGCAAGAAGAAAGCGCCAGCGACGGCTAGGCCTTCAACCTCGGGATCGGTCACCCAGCCACTGCCAACACCTTCGGCACCGGCTGTGGTAGTGCACTCGCAGTGCACGGGTCCGGCAGCTCTGGCACCTGAAGAGCCGTTGAGCCCAGCACCCCTCTGCTCCCTGGCACCGCCCGAGGTCGAGCTTGGTCTCCCAACTACGCCCGAGATGTACTCGCAGGCGAGGGAGCTTATCGCTATGACAGAGGCACCGAGCCTCTGGCCCCCGGCACCGCCGGTGCGGGCTGTACCCTCCGCAGGGAAGCCGGCCATGATGAGGCGCCCAGGCGCCGACGATCAGCGTGCAAGGGACTTCAGCTCTCGGTCCCGTTCTCGCAGCCGGTCACCGTCCTGCCGACCCAGATCCCGACGCCGATCAACGCCTCGGGACCGTTCACCGTCTCGGCACCGGTCTCACTCACGGTACCGCTCGGGGTCGCGGTACCGATCCCGAAGCCCCAGTCGACGGTACCGGCGGAGGTCCGCCTCTCGGGACCATTCACGGCACCGTGGCGACCGCAGCCGCTCCAGGCACCGTGACCGCAGCCGCTCCAGGCGCCGTGACCGCAGCTGTTCCCGGCACCGAAGCCACAGTCGGTCGCCTTCCCGGCACCGATGCGACCGATGGTCCCGGTCGTGCTCCCGGTACCACGACGACCGGCACCGACCCACGGTGCCGCCAGCGGACAAGCGTCGGCCATCGACAGGGCACTCTTTAAGCGCCTCTGCCCCCCCAGTGGTCACGCCAGCCGTCCGTCGCTTCTCAGGTCGGCAGCGGAGTGGGTCTCAGGACGGACACCCCGGGACAAGCCTATGGTCCACAACAATGGGGATTCTGGGTCCCGTGGGCGCAGCACGAGGCACAGGGCCCGCCCTTACCCACGCGGCCACCAGGCTCTGAGCGTCGCGTGCCAGAAGCGACCATCAGTAGGCCCCCGCCATCGCCAACACCTGGGGCTTCTCTACCGGTCGCTGCAGAACAGTTGGACTCTAACGCGACTGCTCCACCGCTGGACGAGCCACCACCGGAACCGACGGTCCCAGGTCTCTCTTCATCATCGTCGCCGGACGAGGCTGTCGCAGGGTCGTCGACGGCAGACCCCCCGCCGATCGATTTGAGAGCGCATCAGGACCTGCTCCGTCGGATCGCGCACGCCATAGACCTCCCGGTGGCAGAGGTCGTGGAGAATGATGACCCGGTCACCAATGTCATCGGGTCAGAGGTCCCCGTGCGAGTGGCCCTTCCCTTCATTCGCACGATCCAGCGTAACGCCACTACCATCTGGCAAACGCCGGCGTCCATCCCGCCCACCGCCCGAGGCGTAGAGCGCAAGTACTCGGTCCCCCCCACGGGATACAAGTACTTGTATACTCATCCGGCTCCGGACTCCCTAGTCGTCCAGTCAGTGAATGACCGAGAGCGCCACGGTCAACCTGCGGCGGCGCCCAAGTCCAAGGATGCAAAGCGCATGGACCTCTTGGGCCGCAAGATCTATTCGGCGGGTGGCCTGCAGCTCCGCATTGCCAATCAGTCGGCATTGCTTGCCAGGTACACTTACGAGATGCTGCTCTCGCTCTCTAAATTTACTGAACTCGTCCCATCGGCCTCCCGCCAGGAGTTCAGCGCCCTCCTCGAGGACGCTAAAAAGTCCGCGCGCTCCTCCATCCAGGCTGCACTGGACTCGGTGGACTCTGGAGCCCGCACTCTCGCCTCCGGGGTGACTATGCGGCGCATTTCCTGGCTGCAGTCCTCCACCTTGGCCCCAGAAGTGCAGTACACCCTCCAGGATCTGCCATTTGATACACTCGGGCTGTTTTCCGAGAAGACTGACTCCCGGATACAGACCCTCAAGGACGGTCGCGTTGCTATCCGAACCCTCGGAATGCACACGCCGGCGACCCAGAGACAATCGTTCCGCAGACAGCCATCCCGGCCGTTTACTCAGGCCAGATCCCGGCCCTATAATAGTCGCCGGAACAACCTGACTCGCCGCCGACCATCAGGCAGCAGGCGCAACCAGTCCCAGGCGTCCTCTAAGGCCCCTCAAGGGCCTAAGCAGTCGTTTTGATGGGACGCCCGAGGACGGCTCATCAGTCTCTCCAATGGATCCTTCCCCATTGTTTTCCGACCGCCTCTCCCATTTCCTCCCGGCATGGTCTCGCATAACGTCGGACGGCTGGGTCCTGCGTACGGTCCAATCCGGGTACCGCCTTCAGTTTGTTTCGCCCCCTCCCTCCCATCCACCCTCCCTGTCCCTCTTCAGGGACCCCCCTCACGAGCAGTTCCTCCTACAAGAGGTCGAGACTCTGCTGAGTTTGGGTGCCATAGAGGAGGTACCGCCCGACCGGCGGGGCAGGGGTTTTTATTCCTGATATTTCCTCATCCCCAAGGCAAAAGGAGGTCTCCGTCCAATCCTAGACCTCCGGAAGCTCAACCGGTACCTGCTAAAACTCAAGTTCCGCATGGTAACCCTGGGGACCATCATTCCCTCCTTGGATCCAGGAGACTGGTTTGCCGCCCTCGACATGAAGGACGCATATTTCCATGTCGCGATCTATCCTCCCCATCGTCGGTATCTCCGCTTCATGGTCAACAACAGGCACTACCAGTTTGCGGTGCTTCCCTTCGGCCTCTCCACCGCCCCGAGGGTCTTCACCAAATGCATGGCAGTTGTTGCCACAGCCCTCCGTCGTCGTCGGGTGCACGTTTATCCATACCTCGACGACTGGTTGATTTGCGGCCCATCACATCAGCTGGTAGCAGACCAAGTGACCGATATCTTGGCCCTTTTTCGAGAACTGGGCCTTCTCGTGAACTTCGAGCTCAAAGGGTGGAGTTCATCGGAGCAGTCCTGGATTCTCAATTGGCCAGGGCCTGCCTCCCGCACACTCGGCACCAGACGCTGGTGGCCTGCATCCGGGATCTCCAATCCTTTCCCACGACGACGGCGCGGTCCTGCCTTCGGCTCCTGGGCCACATGGCGTCTTGCACTTTCGTGACCACTTACGCCAGGTTACACCTTCGCCCGTTCCAGACTTGGCTGGCCTCCGTGTACCGCCCGCATCGCGACCCCATGGACTTGATCGTCACGGTCCCGAGGCCTACCCTCGATACACTCAGTTGGTGGCTAGTCCCTCAGGTCGTCTGTGCGGGAGTCCCATTTCGCCCACCGTGCCCCTCCGTCACCTTGACCACGGATGCCTCGGACATGGGATGGGGGGCACACCTTGGCGACCTTCACACCCAAGGCCTCTGGTCACCTCCGGAGCTCTCCCTGCACATCAATGTCCGGGAGCTCCGGGCGATACGGTTAGCGTGCCAAGCCTTTCAGGCCCACCTCCGCGGGCGCTGTGTCACAGTGCTGACGGACAATACGACGGCGATGTTCTACGTCAACAAGCAGGGCGGGGCCCGCTCCTCCCTGCTTTGCACGGAAGCGCTACGCCTGTGGGACTTTTGTGTAGCCCACTCAATTCACCTGACAGCGTCGTTTCTTCCGGGCGTACAGAACACACTAGCCGACCGCCTCAGCAGGTCCTTCCTTACCCACGAGTGGTCCCTTCGCCCAGACGTGGTGTATACGATCTTCCGGAGGTGGGGATTTCCCCAACTAGACCTATTTGCCTCCGAGGACAACAGGAAGTGCAACCGGTTCTGCTCCTACCAGGGACGCTCCCGCGGCTCCCTGTCGGACGCATTCCTCTGCTCCTGGACGGATCACCTCCTCTACGCCTTCCCTCCGTTCCCGCTCGTTCATTGGGTGCTTCTCAAGCTTCGGAGGGACAAGGCCCGCCTCATCCTGATCGCTCCAGCCTGGCCGAGACAGCATTGGTACACCCTGCTGCTCGAGCTCTCCGTCCGAGAACCCATTCCTCTTCCTTTGTGGCCGGATCTTATCACGCAGGACTTCAGCCGGCTTCGCCACCCGGACCTCCGCTCCCTACATCTTACAGCCTGGTACCTGACTGGTTGACCCACGCGGAGCGTGACTGTTCGCAGGCGGTGCAGCGAGTCCTAACTGAAAGCAGGAAGCCTTCAACGTGCTCCACCTACCTCGCGAAATGGAAGCGTTTCGCTATCTGGTGCGACCAGAAAGGCCTTAATCCCTTTCTCGTCCCTATTCCGATTATCCTGGACTACCTTTGGTCCCTTAAGGAGCAAGGCCTCGCAGTCTCCTCCTTGAGGGTGCACCTGGCAGCCGTATCTGCGTTTCGTCCACCGGTTGAAGGCCGCTCCATCTTCTCCACCCAGATGGTCTCTCGCTTCCTCAAGGGCCTGGACCGATTGTACCCGCCAATACAGCGCCCTACACCGGTCTGGGATTTGAACCTGGTTCTGGCCAGGCTTATGGGACCGCCGTTTGAGCCTCTGGCGACCTGCTCCCTGCTCTACCTATCGTGGAAGACGGCCTTCCTCGTCGCTATAACATCTGCGAGACGAGTATCCGAACTCAGTGCCTTAACCGTTGGCCCCCCATATACCGTCTTCCACGCAGACAAGGTACAGCTTCGACCGCACCCGGCCTTCCTCCCTAAAGTCGTTTCGGCCTTCCATATTAACCAGGACATCTTCCTCCCGGTCTTCTACCCAAGGCCGCACGCCTCGCCTCGGGAGCAGCAGCTTCACACCCTGGACGTTCGCAGGGCCCTCGCCTTTTATATAGCGCGCACGAAGCCCTTCCGGCGTTCGACCCAGCTCTTCGTCGCGATTGCGGAGCGTATGAGGGGCAAGCCGGTCTCCTCGCAAAGGATTTCCTCTTGGGTGACGGCATGTATTCGAACATGCTATGAGCTTGCTCATGTACCACCTAGTCGCCTGACGGCCCACTCTACAAGAGCGCAAGCCTCGTCTGCTGCCTTCCTGGCCCATGTTCCCATCCAGGACATCTGTAGAGCGGCCACCTGGTCCTCTGTCCACACCTTCGCATCCCACTACGCGTTGGTGCAGCAATCAAGAGACGATGCAGCCTTCGGCTCCGCAGTTTTACACTCTGCCACGTCTCACTCCGACCCCACCGCCTAGGTAAGGCTTGGGAATCACCTACATGGAATGCATAGGAGCAATCACTCGAAGAAGAAAAGGTGGTTACTCACCGTAGTAACTGGTGTTCTTCGAGATGTGTTGCTCCTATCCATTCCAGACCCGCCCTCCTTCCCCACTGTCGGAGTAGCCGGCAAGAAGGAACTGAGGAGCGGACGGGCCGGCTGGGGTATATATTCGGCGCCATAGCGGCGCCACTCCAGGGGGCGCCCAGCCGGCCCGCCGGAGTTGCTGGGGTAAAAAAGTTCCGGAGAGCCGTGCACGCGCGGCGCGCACACCTACATGGAATGGATAGGAGCAACACATTCGAAGAACACCAGTTACTACGGTGAGTAACCGCCTTTTTTAATTAATTTGATTCATTTTGCCTAATTTGGTCATTGAATTTATTTTGTGGAAAGCCTCATATGCACAACAAAGATTATATAACTACATTTTCAGTACTTTTCTACAAATGCTGTGCAACATCATATATACCGGTACTTCAGTCCTTACCAATTGTTTATTTAGAATGTAAATCTACATTCTACCTATACAACTGCAAATTAGCTCCTACAGTGGAAAATGTTCTCCTAGAACACCAGTTCTGTGGCAGTTGCATGTCTTTTCCAGCAAGCTCACCTAGTTTGTTGTTAATATTAAAATAAATAACCAGAATTGGAGCTGATTACTAAGAAATACCCATTTAACAAAAATTGCAGTGGAGTTTTAGCAGTGTGGTCATTCTGTTTCAGTTTAAGTGATATCAAGAGGAATATACACAACATGGTTAATTGATTCTACTTTTAATATGTGTAAGTGAAAAATGCATATATACAAGATTAAAAGCTTGAGAAAAATGTTTTAGAACGTGTCCATCTATATTGGAGTACAATATTTTAGATAAATGGCATACATACATATCATTTTCACCAACATAACTTAGAGACAATATTGAAAAGGTGAAAATGCATTATTTCTACTGTGCCAAAATTAACTCAAAATGTATAATATATACATGTTGCAACTTTTAAATAATGTGATAAATCTAAAAATATAATTTTAAATATGCAATTTTATTCTATAAAATGCAAACGGTATGTGTTTATGATGAGTTACTTACATTCAAGGCTAAGGCTTAGAGAGAGCTCTTGGATACAGCAGACTCTGTTTAAATGGCAGACTGCTAAATGGCATGTATACATAGGGCTTGTCTACACTACCCGCTGGATCGGCAGGCAGCGATCAATCCAGCGGGGGGTCGATTCGCGATAAATTAACCGCTGAATGCTCTTCCGTCAACTCTGGTACTCCACCAGAATGAGGAGTGCAAGCGGAGTCGACGGGAGAGTGTTAGCTGTTGACTTACTGCAGTGAAGATACCGCTGTAAGTAGATCTAAGTACGTCAACTTCAGCTATGCTATTCATGTAGCTGAAGTTAAGTATCTTAGATTGACCCCATGCACTAGGGAACAGATTAACTGCACTGCATTTCAATGAGTGAGCCATGTATATATGGCGCTGCTTGCACTAGACAGATATATTTCGTAGAAAAAATATTTTGATTTACTTGGATTTCTAAAATATGCTAGTCAAAATATATCAAGTATCAGTTTAAAAAAGGGGGCTGAGGGGGGAAGTTTGAGACTTTTTTTCATGTTGAGTAGCACCTTGCTCTGAGTGATTCCACTAACGTCAGTGGGATATTTTTGGGGTAAGGTTCTGTTCAACATGAGTAAAGATACCAAATCTGTCCAAATTGTGAAACAGAAATTTCAGTTGTTGTTTCAATCCCAGTAAAATTCCACTTAATCTCCTCCCCAGTACAGTTCTTTGTTCAATGCCTGATATTTATGTTCTAGAATGACAGCTAAATATATCACTTACCTAAATTCAGTTTTTAAAAAATATTGTATACAGCATGTGTTTCTAAAGCAAATAGTTAAATATTAACGTTTGCAAGCACAATCTCTTTCTGTAATATTTTGACAATAGGTATTTTGATTCTACCTGATTAAGAATTGCCTATTGTAATGCTACCCATGTGGGCTTCAGATATGATACTAGTGTAAACAATGGGCGAGATCCTCAGCTGTTGTAAATCAACAAAGTTCCACCGAAGTCAGTTGAACAACACTATTTTTTATTAGCCGAGACTTGGTCCAATACCTTTTCAGGCCTTGATCACAGATGTTGCAGTGCGGCGAACCTAAAATCAGTGACAAAATTCCTGATTCTGTAGTAGCACATTTAGTTAAATAATTTTAAAGTTTTTATTTTAATAATGAATCAAGTACACTTAGCCTATTTTCAACTGTTGACAATATTATGAAATGCTGCCCAGGGTGTTAAAGTGGCGTGGTAGTGAAGGGTATGTGGCTGGTTGACAGGTTAAGGAATCAACCCTCTAATTCTGAATTCTAGCCTTGAGACTTTCAAGATTCATAGGCCAGAAATGGATCATTATGATTATCTAGTCTGACCTGTGTAACTCAGACTATAGAATTTCACAAGTGATGCCAGCATCAAACCTGTTGTAACATCTGGCTGAGCTTGAGAATATCTTTTAGAAAGTCCTCCAATCTTGTTTTAAAGACTTCAGGTGATGGAAAATCCACCAAATGCCTGGGTAAAGTTTTCCAGTGCTTACCCTCACTGTTAAAAATTATTATTTCTACTCTGAATTTGTTTAGCTTCAGCTTCCATCCACAGGATGTTATGCCTTTATTTGCTGGACTAATGAGCCTCTACTGTCAAATCCTTTTTTCTGTGTGTAGGTACCTACATGCCTATAGGTGATCAAGTCACCTGCTAACCTTCTATTTGATAAACTAAATAGATGAGCTTCTTTAGTCTCTTACTGTAATGACCTGGAATCATTCTTTTAGATATTTCTGAAGCCTTTCCAATTTGTCAAGATCCTTTTTAAATATGGACGTTAGGTCACAGTATTCAAGTAATATTCTCACTAATGCATTGGTCTCCCTGTGTAACCTTTTCACATACTGGCATATTCGCTTATTTCTAGCTCTCTGTATCTTCCCCAGTAATCCAAGATTTATTAAATATCAATGAGTCACAGAATTCCTTCAGCCAGTTCTCTCAGAACTCTTGGGTGCAAGTTATATCTAGTCTTGCAGATTTTAAAATGTTAACTTCAGTAATTGCTGTTTAACATCCTTCTTATTTGCTATTGGAATAGAAAGTATTTCATACTCACACCTTTCAGTGATAATATCATCCAGTTTCTTTCCAAATATAGAACAGATACATTTATTGAACTCTTTCATCATTGACAATTTTACCATCCCTATCTAGTAACAGACCCTTTTTAAAAATAATTGGAGATATACCAATCTCCTAGAACTGGAAGGGACCTTGAAAGGTACCTTGAAAGGTCATTGAGTCCAGTCCCCTGCCTTCACTAGCAGGACCCAATTTTTGCCCCAGATACCTAAGTGGCCCCCTCAAAGATTGAACTCACAACCCTGGGTTTAGCAGGCCAATGCTCAAACCACTGAGCTATCCCTTCCCCCCTTTACCTTTGCTAAAATTTCTTTTGGTCCTGATGATGAATTTAAAAAACTCCTTTGTATTGTCGTTAACCGTACTGGACATGAATTTTTCAGATAGGTAGCTTCCTTTATCAGTTGTCTACATTCTGGACTTCTGATTTAGTCATTGCTATCAATTTCCCCCTTTTTCTATTTGTTATATGTTATTGCTGCTTTCACTCTCCATCTTAACCAGACTGATATTTTAATCAAGAAAGTCCTGTCTTGTGATTGTGGAATTTGGGCTTTTGGGCATCTAGTAAAGGTAACAACTCCTAATAATCATTCATATTTGCTTTGTTTAAATTTTAATTCCCAGTCAATTTTGCTTATAATTGCCTTCAGCTTCATGAAATTGTCCCCATTAAATCACCGAATAAATATATATTTTACTGTTCAGGACTGTCTTCTGTTTGCACATAATCGATGTAACTAGGTTGTGAATATTTGCATCGAGACAGTCACTAACTTTTAGTTCAGTGGTCAATTGATCTTTGTCAGAAATGAGGTCTAATTTTGAGTATCGCTAGCTAAGCTGTAATACATTTTATGTAAGGAAATTATTATAATATTTAGAAATTCCAAAAAAGTTGTATTAGTGGTAACATGAGACCTCCAACATGTATCTCCCAGATTGAAATCAGGGAGGAGTAACCTAGGAATTAAGGCATTTAAAATAAATTGACCATTAAAAATAGTTACATTATGTACATATATATAGTCAAGATAACAGACACAGGTTAATGCTGTCAGATAAAATTCAGCTGTTTTAAACACTGTCCATTTAAGTAGTGAAGAAAAGAGTACACAGTCTGGAAGCCTTTTTCATCACCAGGGCCCTGAACCTATAAACTACTGTCACGGGTTTTCCCAGGATGCAACCTGGAACTGGGGTACTGCTGAGCCCTCTTGTCTTACCAACCTGGGCTCCCTCTTACACTGTGATGTTGTACAAGCTGCAAACCTCTCCAGGTATTGCACTTACACAGACATCCACCAGGCAGGGACACACCTACTTGAGTTACATGAATGCTTCTTCCAGCCACTTATGAACCAACAGCAGAGAGGCTCCAGCCTATTCTCTCCAGTTGCCCAGCCTAGGATCCCAGAGGTGTACCATCTTGCCCTTGTTAGAAGCCTGACCAGTGTAAGTTTGTTGCCCAGTCCACCCCTCCCCCATTGTGTAGAGCAGGGGTCCCCAACCCCCGGTCCGCGGCCCGGTACCGGTCCGCGGCCTCTTACAAACCGGGCCGCAAACCGACCCAGTGGACCTCCCGCAGGTCTACCCGAGCCGCGGGACGAGCGCTCCCTCCGCAGTCATGCCTGCGGGAGGTCCGCTGCTCCCGGGGCTCCGGTAGACCTCCCGCAGGCATGACTGCGGACGGTTCGCTGGTTGCGCGGCTCAGCTGGACCGCCCGCAGGCACGCCTGCGGGAGGTCCACCGGCTCCGGTTGAGCTGCCGCAGCCGTGCCTGCGGGCAGTCCAGCTGAGCTGCGCGACCAGCGAACCGTCCGCAGTCATGCCTGCGGCAGCTCAACCGGAACCGGTGGACCTCCCGCAGGCACGCCTGCGGGCGGTCCGGCTTAGCCGCGGGACGAGCACTCCCGACCGGTCCCTGGTCCTCAAAAGGTTGGGGACCCCTGGTGTAGAGGACATGCACCAGCTTTTGTTCACTGAGCAGAGGTTTCCCTAGCACTTCAAGCAAAACACACTGTTTTAGATAAAATATAAAACAGATTTGTTAACAGAAAGATAGATAGATTTTAAGGGATTTTAAGTGGTAGGCCTCATGAATAGAGATGATTACCAAAGAAAACAAAAATAAGTGCACAGTTTTAAATTCTATAAACTAAACAATATTTGAACCAAGCAGATAGTACAAACAGGTTACAGATCTTCGGTGGGTAGGCTGGAACTCTCCTTCAGCCTGGAACCACCTCCCCAGTTCAAAAGACTTTGTCCTCCAGACACATTTCCAGGTGTTGAGTTGGCGGGGGGAGTGAGGACAAGTAGTGATGTCACTTCCCTCTTTTCTAGCTTCTTCCAGTTTGATGGAAAGAGCCTTTGCTATGATGTGGGTCAAGCAGTCTCCATTGTATACAGTTCCTAGGATAGTCCTTGAGTGTGTCGACTCCCTTTAACGGACCATCAGCAGCATCTGGCTGCTCCATTGTTGTACCCAAAAGGCTGGTTGTGGGTGTTCCCAACCTCCCAACATATTTCAGTAACACACACATAGCAAAACTTTATAACTTCCCATACAGTGATAGCACATACAATGCAACAAGATATTAATGTTTAACAGATCAAGACTTTTAAAATGATATCTCACAAGGCATACTTTGTACAAAACATACACCTCTACCCCGATATAACGCGACCCGATATAACATGAATTTGGATATAATGCAGTAAAGCAGTGCTCCCAGGGGGGGTGGGGCTGCGCACTCCGGCGGATCAAAGCAGGTTCGATATAACACGGTTTCACCTATAACGCAGTAAGATTTTTTGGCTCCCGAGGACAGCATTATATCAAGGTAGAGGTGTATCATAATTATATGGCGGTGGTGAATATGGGGGTTCCAGGGTGCTGCTTTGAGGTACAGAGTGCCACAACAACTCAGAGGTTTGCAGCTTGAGGGCCCATGCTTCTACAGTACATATGAATTAGAAAGTGAACACTTTCATGATTCAAGCATATCTTGTATAAATTGAGGATAAGATAAGATAGAATATCCTAATGCTGCTAATATATTCCAGTACCTTTTAGTGGCTGTGTATATTTGAAAACCATAGCTCCCAGTATGACTGAAATCATCTTACTACTGGGTAATAAACATCGAATGTTACCTACAGCCATAAGTTATAGAAAAATAGATTTTAAAATATTGACTTTTTTGCATCATCTACAAACTGCCTCAGCCACCAACATTAGAGCATGGCTGCACTACAGCAGCACAATTACAGCGGTGCAGGTGTAACGCCATAGTGCAGATGCTTTCTACATCAGTGGAAGGGTTTTTTCCACTGATGCGGTTAATCCATCTCTGCAAGAGGCGACAGCTATGTTGACGAAAAAATTCTGTTGACCTCACTGCATCTTGACAGGGGGTTAGGTTCAGATAACTTCAGTGCTCAGGGTGCAGTATTTTTCACAGCCCTGGGTGAAGTAGCTAGGCCTATCTTATTTTTAAGTGTAAGCAGGGTCTTCGTTTCTGTTTGTTTTTGTTTTGTAGTTTGTGGGAGGAATTTACAAGTTTATTAACTGCACTCTGTTATGATAGTAATGAGCTCAGTGTACACCCTGACTAAAACAGTATAGAAATATAGAGCCAAATTTAAGAAAACCCATTTTGATATTGTAGTGACCATTGGTTTGAATATGAATGGCATGATGCATATGTAGGAAACCTGGCTAAACCACTCTTTAGCAAAATTTTCCTCTTCATTATACTGTTTTATGTGTTGACTTTATACCAACTATTATATCTTCAGACAGGTTATTCCACTGCACTATGTATCTCCATCATTAAAGCTTTCGTTGCACTGTATACAAGAAATTTTGTTGTAGATTTTCTGGGAATGCATGTGTGTGCTGTCAGTGCTGTGTAACAGTTACTATTGGTGGTAGGATATAAGTGTTATGAATAATCAATTTCCTTTTTCCCTCCCCCTACTCTTACAGAGAAAGTATCACTCTGCAAAGGAAGCTTATGAACAACTTTTGCAGACCGAAAACCTTCCTGTACAAGTAAAGGCAACTGTCTTACAGCAATTAGGTATGTAAAAGCAAGTTTTTTGTGTGTGCGTGTGTTTGGATTTGCCTCTCTGGTTGTTTTTATTTTGCTGTGTGTCTTTGCAATTAATAATTACTGCATTCAGAAGATACTTTTTGAAGTCTCTATTTCCAGTGAGTCAAAAATTCATGAGGTTTTTACTCAAGTCAGAGAGAATAACATAACCATAGATAACCTCTCTACTAGTAGAAGGGAGGAGAGAGACAGATGTTTAATGGAAACTTTATAATTTGTTGCGTTCTTGGATATTATGGTGATTTATACTAACAGTACATTGTGCAGTATAGTGGAGAATTTTGGTGAAAAACAGGAGCGGTTAAGCGCCAGTTGCAACAAAATATTTATTTTATTTGTAGGGAGGGTTTATAATGGAAACTGCATAAATGTGTGAAAAGAAACCTAAAAGCTGGAGTCATTTTCCATGTTTTCGAAAGTTTATGTATATTCTTTAGTCTACGCTTTCTACTGGATGGGTAGAACATTCTCCATTTATCACATAGGCTTTATAAAAATATTTTCAAAGTATATTCACTTTATTTTTTTATTTAATACAGAGAATTCTTCATTCACTATTGTCACGTGTTTATCTAATTTAATATTTTTAATATTTAGTCTGCTTCCTTCAGTCTTCCTTTCCTTTTTGATAATTGGCAGATTACTTCATCAAGAATTTTTCTATAATGCTTGCCTTTTGTGATGTAGATTGGTTGTTTATGCTTGGATTTAATTTGCTTAGCTTTTGATTTTCTGCATAGGCGTAATAATAAATAAAACTTGCTGAAATTTACATCTGCCATGTAAGAGCATGGATGGTAGAGACACCACACCAGCTACAAATCAGCTACAAATCACTAGTCCCTACTTTTGAAACACATAAGTGGGGTAAGAGAAGGTATTCAAATGTGGGTCAGGTTCTTCTTCGAGTGCTGGCCCTGTGGGTGCTGCACTCCAGGTGATGGTGCATCCTGGTGCAGTTGATTGGAGATCATCAGTAACAATGCCTGATCTGGACTCACGCTCTCAGCTGCTGTCTCGTTAGAGTCTGCATGAGCGCGCGCGTCCCGCACCCCCCTTAGTTCCTTCTCAACCATCCTCGGCTGAAGACAGGACTCAGGACAATGCTGATCCTCTTCCCTGGTCTCTGAAGGAAACAAGTACAAAGACATAGAAATAGTTAGTTAGTAACATCCCAGTTATTTCCCTTCCTTTAAAATAGTTAGTTTAAAAAAAAAATCCCTCAAGGTTGTCTCCCGTTGAGAAACTCCCCTGGCATTCCTAGTACAATAATGCCAGGTCTTTAGGATTTAAGAAATCTACTAGCCCCTCCCCGACTCGAATGCTTAAATGGGGGCACCCCCAGACATTTACTGTCATGGGTTGCTGGAAAATGAATTCCGAGTCGTAGGTAGGGCTGTCCTATGCCACTGAATCAGTAGCGATTGGGTCGTTCAATCCTAATGTCAGGACTGTCGCCCTTGCTACCTTCGTCACTGTTTTATCTTTCTCCTGTTGAGACTCCTTGCCAATTATACACGCCTGTAGCTGCGCCTGCAGCCTCTCAATTTTTCCTTTAAGGTTTAAGTTGTCCTGTTTTAACACTCCAGTAGGTACCCATGCACTTTCTCTATCACCTCCTCTACCTCTATTCAGTCCACGACCTCTCCAACCCCGGCCACGACCACGGGGAGAGTATCCAGGACCCTCTGTTTTTCATTGTCCTAACTGAGTTCGCAGTTCATTAACAGGAGTTCCTTCCTGTTGCTTAACTGGTGTCTCTACCTTTGCAATCCATTCGTCCCAAGGTACCTCTTTACCTCCATTCTCACACCAAGCATTCATCCAGTCTAACACACCAGGAGGCAGTGCCTCCAGAACAAGCTGCTTCAAATCCTCCAAGTTAGCAAACCCTGCTGTTAATCTAGTATAAGTTTGAATCCTGCCTGCCAGCTTTGCCGGAGCTTCCCCTGGCAATCTTGCAATTCCTTTAAGGGCTGCTAACTCACTGGATAACTTAAAGTGCTTCTGAGCCACGTGTTTAAGCATTTGTGCCACATCATCATCAAAACCGAGGGTATGACAGTTCAGGGGTCCCAAAAGGGTTTGCACCAAAATTGGTTCCTGCAACATGTCAATTCCTACCGCTTTGAGTAACTGCGAGCCTTTATGGAGCCATGCCATAAACTCATTAAAATTTTCAGAGCGTGGAGGTCCAACAGCTCCGGCTAATGCAGTTAGTTCATTAATTCTTAAAGCATTAAGCTGCTCACATGTGGTGGATGAGGGGTATATGTACTTTTGTGTTCCTGATTCCTTTCCCTTTCTGCATAATTACGGCGGGGCCATTGCTCCCTTAAACGATCCGTTAATTTTTTCGTTGCAGTTTCCACTTCATCCCGTAACTTTAGTTCAGGGGGGCTATTTGTATGCGGGGTGGCATCGAGGGTAAAGTGGGGAATAGGATTTTCAGTGGGGCTTTCTGTCCCATTTTCACCCATTTCTCCTGTTTTTACTGGAATTGATCTAGGTTTTGGGGAGGGCTTACCCAAAACCTGGCTCACATCATAAGGTGGCGGTTGCAGTGCGGTAGCCCCTGCCCATGGGTCACGACAGGATGGTTTAACAGGGTCATTCCACATGTCCCCATTGCAACACCCATCCCAACTGTCCCATGTTCCATCTTTTAATTTGGCAAGAGCCACCTGTTTCCATTTCTGTCCCCATTCCTCAGGCATCGTAATAGCACCTGAGGCACGTTGAACACCAGGGGACGGCACCTTTTGCTTCTGCAGGTTTTCTACAGCTGTCTCCAATTTTTTTATTTTCCTGCTTTACTTGCTCGAGCATATCATGAGTCTGGACTGCCTGTTGCCCTGCTAAAAGAGCTTGGGCTTTCCAGTGCTCAACTGCCCAGGTTGCCTCTTCTACTTCTCCTATTTTTTCTGTTACTTGTTTGGCCAGCATGCTGTTTAAGCCATCTTACTGCCATAGACAAAATTCTTGCTTTTTTACTTTTATTACTATTTCTCAGAGCCTCGGTTTCTACCATTGCTCTACATATGCCAGTCCATGTTTCCCCACTCTCTTTTTTAAATTCATATGGACCCCCCTTACTGGCAATCCAGCGGGTCCAAGAGTTATTAAACTCCGTGGGGATCATTAGGGAGGGGATCAGGGGGTTCTCTAGCTCAAGGTTTTCTGCCATGTTAGATCGCGATTCCTACACGGCAGGTTCGCTTACTCACCAGATCAGTGGTCGGGGTCACCAGTGTTGTCAGATGCTACCGGTGTGGTGCTCTGCTCTGTTCAATGTTGATATCAATCGGCTGTGAGCATGTGTTCTCTCTGTGTGCTGCCCCAGCTCTGGGCAGATAGTTGACACAGCAGACCCCAAGAGAACCCCCAATGACCACAGACTCTAGTAAGGTACGAAGGCACGTCGGCCAGGTTTATTGTCGAAGAAAAGCACAGTCTCCAGCTCCCTGGCAAACGTAGTCCAAGGTGCTGCTAAGATACAGCTAGCCAGTACATATGTGCTCAGTGGCGGGACTTTCCACTGCCTCCTCGGCTGGACAAAGACACCGCCCCAGGGATGCATTCTTATACACAGGTACAAACAAGTTACACATCACTCCTGACGTATTGAGGTGCAACCCTTCTACGTAGCAAGGTACAACCCCTCTACGTAGTAAGGTGCCGCCTCTCACCTTGTACATGTTGGTTTGAACAAAACAACTCTATCCATCATATTACTCTTTTGGCCCTGTCATTGGGATGGGTCAGCCTGTTCCTTGTTATTTGTGTGGAATGTACAAGTATGTGAATGTTCTGATATCTAGTGTTCAGTACCTTTTAGGTACGTATCTTCTTGAAGCATCAGCCCTTTCCTTGCCAGCTTCTGTGAGCAGGGCCTGCCTCTGGCTCACAGCTTAACTTTGCTTTATGTTAGCAAAGTCCACATGTCCATCTGTCCTCCACGGACTCTCCCCAACAGACTAGATCTGCTTTCTCAGGACGACGGCCAGCTTCTTCATCTGCAGCTCCAGAGACTCCACCTGATGGCGTGGTTCCTTCAAGGTTCTAGACCCACGAATTAGCTTGTTGTGAGCAAGTCCTGCATAGTAGAAAAGACTCCACTCGTAAGATTTACCTGCAGAAGTGGAAATGCTTCTCCATGTGGTGTTCCCATAAACACTTGACACCCCATACTGTGACTCTCCTTAACGTCCTAGACTACCTTTTGAAACTAAAACAGGACAGGCTCTCGCTCAGCTCCATCAGAGTACATCTTGCAGCCCTCCCCACCTTCCATGATTTGCTGGACGGATATTCACTCTTTGCCCTCCCCACCATAAAACGCTTTCTCACGGGCCTGCAAAATCTCTACCCTGAGATTTATCCATCAGCAGCTGCCTGGAATCTCAACCTAGTTCTTTGCGGTCTTATGAAACCTCCCTTCCAGCTCTTAGCTACCTCATCTCTTCTCCACATGTCTACGAAGGTAGCTTTCTTGGGCCTGGTCTACACTAGGGGCGGGGTTCGAACTAAGGTACGCAAGTTCAGCTACGCGAATAGCTACCTTAGTTCGAACTACTTACCCGTCCTGACGGCGCGGGATCGAAGTCCGCGGCTCCCCCGTCGACTCCGCCACCGCCGTTCGCGGTGGTGGAGTTCCGGAGTCGACGGGAGCACGTTCGGAGTTCGATATATCACGTCTCATCTAGACGCGATATATCGAACTCCGAGAAGTCGATCGCTACCCGCCGACCCGGGCGGGTAGTATGGACGTACCCTTGGTTGCTATAACATCAGCAAGGAGAGTAGGAGAAAGAAGCACCCTGATGGCCTACCCTCCCTACACAACCTTCTCTAAAGAGAAAGTTACTCTGCAACCCCACCCTAAATTTCTCCCTAAGGTGGTGTCCACCTTCCACCTTAACCAACCAATAAACTTACCTGTATTCTATCCCAAACTTTGAGACTCCGCACAAAGCAGCTGTACCTACCCTCGACGTCAGACAAGCAATCACCTTTTCTTCTTCGAGTGATTGCTCCTATGCATTCCAGTTAGGTGTGCGCGTCGCGCGTGCACGGCTCTTCGGAACATTTTTAGCCTAGCAACACCGGCGGGCCGGCTGGGCGCCCCCTGGAGTGGCGCCGCTATAGCGCTAGTTATATACCCCAGCCGGCCCGTCCGCTCCTCAGTTCCTTCTTCCCGCCCGTGACGGCCAGTTGGAACTGTGGAGTGCTCGTCGTCCTCCACTTACCTAGCTCACCTTGGTTCTAGTTTTGTGTTTAATGTACATAGTTAGTTGTTTAAATTAGTTAGTTGAGTAGTCATTAGATAGATTAGGGGGAATTAGGGGGGCTTAGCCCCTCTTTTCCCGTCCGGTGCGGGCATATGCCCAAGACACCGGGATTCAAGCCCTGTGCGGCTTGCCAGCGGCACATGCCGGTTGGGGACCCACACGAATCCTATCTTCGTTGTCTCGGCGAGGGCCATCGACCAGATAAGTGCCCCATTTGCAGGTCGTTCAAGCCGCGAACGAAAAAGGAGCGGGACATTAGATTACGGCAGCTCCTCATGGAATCCGCGCTTACCCCTGCGGTGCCGACACCTTCAGCTCCGCCGTCGTCCTCGGTGCGAAGCGCTCCAGCGGTCTCCGGCCGGTCCGGTACCGAGACTGTTAAGAAACAGCCGGCACCGAAGCCCCGGCACCATTCCCATTCACCATCTGGGAAACGGAAGCCGAAGACCAAAGCTGTAGAGACTGCTACGTCGAGACCATTGGTCCAGCAGCCAGTAGCGGCGCCTTCGGCACCGTCCTCGACAGCGCACGGTCCGTGCGCGGTACCGTCGACTCCGGCACCGGCAGGGCCGTCGAGTCCGGTACCCCCGCGCTCCCCGGTGCAAACCGTGGTCGAGCTGCCTCTCCCGTCCACGCCCGAGACGTTCTCGACGGCGAGGGAGCTCATAGAGCTAACAGAGGCACCGAGCCTCCGGCCCCCGGCACCGCCGGTGCGGGCTGTTCCGTCAGTGGGCAAACCGGCCATGGTACGACCTGCCACCCCTGACAAACGGGATAGAAGGCAATCCAGGTCCCGATCCCGGAGACGGTCACCTTCCCGCCGTTCAAGGTCACGGCACCGGTCTCCATCCCGGTACCGCTCTCCTTCTCGGTGCCGGTCGCAGTCCCGGTACCGCTCCTCATCGCGGTACCGGTCGTACTCCCGGAGGCGTTCCAAGTCCCGGTCCCGCTCTCCGGATCGTCGGCACCGAGGAAGGTCCGGATCCCGGCACCGCTCCCGACTCCGTTCTCGAAGCCGCTCCCGTCGACGACGGTCGAGATCACGGTCGACCTCCCGGTACTCTCGTGGTCGAAGGTCCCGCTCGCGCTCCCGGTACCGAGACGATCGGCACCGGTACCCGGCACCGTCCACGGACAGACTGGTGGCATCGATGGCGCAGTCCCTGAGCGCCTCTGCCCCCCCGTGGCCTTCCCGCCAACCGTCGGTCACTTCACACGACGGCAGCGGTGCAGATTACCGCACGGACCCACAAGGACAAGACCTGGGTCCTCAGCAGTGGGGCTTCTGGACCCCCTGGGCTTGTCACGAGGCTCAGGGCGCTCCCTCCCTTCCGCGACAGGGGCCCTCTGAACACAGGGTGCCGGAAGCCACCGTCAGCAGGCCCCCTCCATCGCCTCCGGTTGAGGTTCCACCACCGCCGGTGCAGGCAGAACATCCCGTGGAGGCGGCGGCTTCGCACCCCATGGACGAGCCTCAGCCACTTCCCATTGGCCAGGGCCATTCCTCGTCTTCATCGCCCGACGAGGCGGTGGCGGGATCCTCGTCATCCGATCCCCCACCGATTGACTTACGTGCCCATCAGGACCTCCTTCGTCGGGTGGCACAAGCTGTCAACCTCCCGGTAGCAGAGGTCGTCGAGGACGAGGACCCGATCACTAATGTGGTCGGAGCGGAGGCCCCCATGCGAGTGGCCCTGCCTTTTGTTCGGACTATCCAGAGAAATGCCACCACACTCTGGCAGTCACCTGCGTCCGTCCCTCCCACTGCCCGCGGAGTGGAGCGGAAGTACTCGGTACCCCCGACTGGGTACGAGTACCTGTACACCCATCCGACCCCAGACTCCCTTGTTGTACAGTCGGTGAATGACCGGGAAAGAAATGGGCAACCCGCGCCAGCACCGAAGTCCAAGGACGCGCGCAGGATGGACCTGTTAGGCCGAAAGGTCTGTTCGGCTGGCGGCCTCCAACTACGCATAGCCAATCAGTTGGTTCTCCTGGCCCGCTATGCCTATGATAATTTCGTGGCCCTCTCTAAGTTTACAGAGTTGGTTCCCACGTCCTCCAGGCAGGAGTTCTCAGCCCTGCTAGAAGAGGGCAAGAAAGCTACCAGGTCCTCCATTCAGGCCTCACTGGACTCTGCAGATTCCGGAGCCAGGACCTTGGCGTCTGGAGTAACAATGAGGAGGATCTCCTGGCTGCAATCGTCCACCTTGCCGCCAGAGGTTCAATATACTTTGCAAGACTTGCCTTTTGATACCAAGGGCCTATTCTCGGAGAAAACGGACTCCAGAATCCAGACCCTTAAGGATGGGCGCATTGCCATCCGCACGCTGGGCATGCACACGCCTGCGACGCAGCGGAGATCCTTCAGGCAGCAGCCCTTTCGCCCGTTCAATCAGTCCAGGTCACGGCCTGACAATGCACGCAGGGGCAGACTGAACCGCCGTAGACCATCGGGCAATCGGCGTACCCAGTCCCAGGCGCCTTCCAAGGCCCCCCAAGGGCCGAAACAGGCGTTTTGATGGGACGCCCGAGGACGGCCCATCAGTCTCTCCCCCGGATCCTTCCCCGTTATTTTTCAATCGTCTTTCCCACTTCCTCCCGGCGTGGTCCCAGATTACATCGGACAACTGGGTGCTACGCACGGTAGAGTCTGGTTACCATCTTCAGTTTGTTTCGCTCCCACCCACCCACCCCGTCCCTCTTCAGGGACCCCTCTCACGAGCAAGTCCTCTTACAAGAGGTCGAGTCTCTGCTGAGCTTGGGTGCCATAGAGGAGGTGCCGAGCGATCTGCGAGGCAGGGGATTTTATTCCCGATATTTCTTAATCCCCAAGGCGAAGGGAGGTCTACGACCCATACTCGACCTCCGAGAGCTCAACAAGTACCTTGTCAAGCTCAAGTTTCGCATGGTGACCCTGGGAACTATCATTCCCTCCCTGGATCCGGGAGACTGGTTTGCCCCCCTCGACATGAAGGATGCGTATTTTCACGTCGCCATTTACCCTCCTCATCGGCGCTACCTGCGTTTCGTTGTCAACAATACGCACTACCAGTTCACAGTGCTACCCTTCGGCCTCTCTACAGCGCCGAGAGTATTCACCAAGTGTATGGCAGTGGTGGCCGCGGCCATCCGCCGTCGTCGGATACATGTCTACCCCTATCTCGACGACTGGCTAGTCCGAGGACCATCCTGCCAACTGGTGGCGTCCCACATGGCAACGGTCCTAGCCCTGTTTCAGCGTCTAGGGCTTATGATAAATGCCGAGAAGTCGATGTTGACCCCTTCGCAAAGAGTGGAGTTCATCGGTGCGGTCCTGGATTCCAATTTGGCCAGGGCCTGCCTGCCCCAACCTCGGCATCAGTCTCTGGTCTCTCTAGTTCGAGACCTACAATCTTTTCCACGGACAACGGTGCGTTCCTGCCTCCGCCTTCTGGGCCACATGGCTTTGTGTACGTTCGTCACTCAGTACGCGAGGTTGCACCTTCGCCCGTTTCAAATTTGGCTTGCGTCCGTGTACCGGCTCCACCGCGACTCCATCGATATGGTAGTCACGCCCACGAAGCCGGCCCTCGCTTCGCTCACCTGGTGGCTGGACCCAGCAGTCGTGTGTGCCGGAGTCTCTTTCCGCCCTCCTCAACCATCCGTCACTCTGACCACGGATGCGTCAGAGTTGGGGTGGGGGGCGCACCTAGCCGACCTGCGCACACCCAAGGTCTTTGGTCGCCCCGAGAGCTCTCCCTCCATATCAATGTCAGAGAGCTGCGGGCGATTCGCCTCGCCTGTCAAGCCTTCTGCTCCCGTCTCCAAGGGCGTTGTGTCGCGGTGTTGACGGACAACACAACGGCGATGTTTTATGTCAACAAGCAGGGTGGAGCCCGATCTTCCCCGCTGTGCACGGAGGCGATGCTACTGTGGGACTTCTGCATAGCCCACTCCATTCACCTGGTGGCGTCCTATCTTCCAGGGGTGCAGAACACGCTGGCCGACCATCTCAGCAGGTCGTTCCTGTCCCACGAGTGGTCCCTCCGCCCAGATGTGGTACACACGATTTTCCGGAGGTGGGGGTTTCCCCGGATAGACCTGTTCGCCTCCAGAGAGAACAGGAAGTGCCACCAGTTCTGTTCGTACCAGGGTCGCGCCCCGGGCTCCCTGTCGGACGCATTCCTCTGCCCCTGGACGGGTCACCTACTATATGCCTTCCCTCCGTTCCTGCTCGTACATCGGGTGCTTCTCAAGCTTCGGAGGGACAGAGCCCGCCTCATACTCGTCGCTCCGGCCTGGCCGAGACAGCACTGGTACACTCTGCTGCTCGAGCTATCGGTACGAGATCCCATCCCTCTACCCTTATGGCCGGACCTGATAACGCAGGACTTCGGCAGGCTCCGCCACCCGGACCTGCAGTCCCTCCATCTGACAGCCTGGTACCTGAGTGGTTGACCCACGCTGAGCGGGCTTGTTCGACGGCGGTCCAGCGAGTCCTGCTGGAGAGCAGAAAGCCCTCCACTCGCTCGACCTACCTCTCTAAATGGAAGCGATTCGCCATATGGTGCGACCAGAGAGACATGAATCCATTCGTCGTACCTATCCCAACGATCCTGGACTACCTCTGGTCACTTAAAGAGCAGGGTCTCGTGGTCTCATCGTTAAAGGTGTACCTGGCGGCGATATCTGCCTTCAGGCCGCCGGTCGGTCACCGGTCCATCTTCTCCGATCCGACGGTTTCCCGCTTCCTCAAGGGTCTAGAGCGTTTGTTCCCGCCAGTGCGGCCTCCGACTCCGCCCTGGGACCTGAATCTGGTCTTGAGCAGGCTCATGAGAACCCCCTTTGAGCCCTTGGCTACGTGTTCGCTGCTCCACCTGTCGTGGAAAACAGCTTTTCTCGTCGCCATAACCTCAGCGAGGCGAGTTTCCGAGCTCCAGGCCCTGACGGCCGGTCCTCCGTACACCATCTTTCATGCGGACAAGGTCCAGCTTCGGCCCCACCCGGCCTTCCTCCCTAAGGTGGTGTCAGCCTTCCATGTAAATCAGGACATTTTCCTTCCCGTTTTTTTCCCGAAGCCTCATGCCTCGAGTCGGGATCAACAGCTGCACACACTGGATGTCCGCAGGGCCCTTGCGTTCTACATACAACGGACAAAATCCTTCCGGCGTTCGCCACAACTGTTCATAGCAATTGCAGAGCGCATGAAAGGCAAACCGGTCTCCTCTCAGAGGATTTCCTCATGGGTCACTGCATGCATCAGAATATGCTACGAGCTGGCTGGTGTGCCAACTGACCGTCTTACCGCTCACTCTACGAGAGCGCACGCCTCCTCTGCCGCTTTCCTGGCCCATATCCCCATTCAGGACATCTGTAGAGCGGCCACCTGGTCTTCTGTCCACACCTTCGCTTCCCACTACGCGTTGGTGCAGCAATCCAGAGACGATGCAGCCTTTGGCTCCGCAGTCTTGCACTCTACCACGTCTCACTCCGACCCCACCGCCTAGGTAAGGCTTGGGAATCACCTAACTGGAATGCATAGGAGCAATCACTCGAAGAAGAAAAGACGGTTACTCACCGTTGTAACTGTTGTTCTTCGAGATGTGTTGCTCCTATCCATTCCAGACCCGCCCTCCTTCCCCACTGTCGGAGTAGCCGGCAAGAAGGAACTGAGGAGCGGATGGGCCGGCTGGGGTATATAACTAGCGCTATAGTGGCGCCACTCCAGGGGGCGCCCAGCCGGCCCGCCGGTGTTGCTAGGCTAAAAATGTTCCGAAGAGCCGTGCACGCGCGGCGCGCACACCTAACTGGAATGGATAGGAGCAACACATCTCGAAGAACAACAGTTACAACGGTGAGTAACCGTCTTTTATCTAGACAGGACTAAACCATTTTGTAAGTCTCCACGGCTATTTGTCTCCACTAACGAGAGATCGAAGGGTGCTCCTACCTCCTAAGCAATGCCTTTCCAAGTGGATCTCTGACTGCATCAGATCCTGTTACCGCATTCAGCATGGCCAATCACCCGAAGGCATCAGAATTCATTCTACTCGAGCTATGTCAAGATCCATTACCTTCCTCCATAACGTACCTATTCCTGATATCTGTAAGGCAGCCACGTGGACATCTGAACACACATTTACCAAACATTATGCTATCATGCAGGATACCACAGCAGACACCATAGTAGGCCACACAGTACTGTCTACAGTCGTCATTGCCGCAACTCCAAAGTCCCACCAGCCATAGTGGGTGCTGCTTCACATTCACCTGGAGTGGAGCACCCACAGGGACAGCATTCGAAGAAGAGAAGGTTACTCACCTTGCAGTAACTGAGGTTCTTCGAGATGTGTGTCCCTGTGTGTGCTCCATTACCCACCCTCCTCCCCTTTACTTTGGAGTACTACTCTAAGATCTCTATGGTAGAGAAAGAACTGAGTGGGGGGGGGCGGGACACGCATGCCCAGGCAGACCCTAACGATGCTGCGAGACAGCAGCTGAGCACGTGTGTCCCGACCAGGCACTGCTACCGAAGATTTCTGATCAACGGCGCCGGGATGCACCGTCACCTGGAGTGGAGCACCCACAGGGACATACATCTCGAAGAACCTCAGTTAATGCAAGGTGAGTAACTTTCTCTTTTTTGCAGTCAAGGAAAATAGTCTCTCCATTTCATTTTTTTTCCACTAAAATTTTCAAAAGTATATTTAATATTTGGAAAATAGTAGATCCTTCATCCACAAAACATAGACACACAATGGCAATACAGATTTCCACAAACATTTAAAGAGTGCTTTTTCAACAATGCTTTTATACAGTATGCTAACTTACAAGTAATGAAAGCGTAGTTCGTTCTCCATAAAGACTCAGTCTCTGAGTGATGATTATTTGTGAGTCACTTGTTCCCTAAAAATTATGTTGAGTGAATCTACTCAGTCAGGATAGGCCACCACATTGTGATAAAGTGGTAACTTCTTTGTGAGCAAAAGGACAGAACTGCCTGAATCAAAACACTCAAGTAAAATGATACACAGTTTATGTTTCTGACTGTCAGTGAGATGTACTCCATAAGATCCATAGTGCTTATCACAAACATGAACTCTAATAGAATATCTGAGGAAGAATTGATTTATTATAGAGCATGACCCAGGTGTAAAAATAATTTGGCACTAAGGAAAAATAAAGGTAAATGTTATCTCTGCCAGAATGGTGTAAAAAGAAAGCTTATTGTATGCTGCTGGCAAAAGAAGTGAAGAACATGTTTTTATGAACATTTGTGTCTTTATGTTGAATTTTTTACTCCTGCAGAAGACAGTTCTAGCAGCAAAAAGACTTCTTTTCTCAGCTAGGAAATGCCTCTTGAGCAAGGTGCAAATTTAGATGATTCCCAAGCCTCAGATACATGCTTAACTGAGAGGGAAAAGGACTTTAATTTGGGAGGGGACTTTTGTATTCTGGCAGAGAGATGCATGTGTACACATCAAATATTTCACAGCCATCATACCCAGTGTATGAGGTACAACACAAAAACCATGAGTTAGTTTCTTCCACTGCACCGTCATTCTTCATTTCGTATATTTTTCTACTTGTATAGACAAATAATCCTTTTTAATAATCCTAACCTAAAATGACATTGATTTGTAAAATGAAATGTTGTTTTGTTTGAGATCTAGTAATCCTTGGGTAAGAGGATTGGGTTCAATCATTTTGAATCTTTTAGACCACCCATAACCATTAGAGTTTGCCTTAAGAGGAAAAGTTCACAAACAGGTACTGGTCTGTTAAGTGTAGGAATCCAGTGTGCATGTTCAAGGGCCTCAGTCCTTTAAGGCCATGAATTCTGGGAGGTATAGTCCAGAAGGAATGATGGGGATACAGTCTCAGGGTCATATGGCTGGTCATGTGAGCAAGGTAGGAAATAAAAAGCAGTCTCTATTTTCATCAGTCAGAGAAAAACATCAGGGATTGAGAAAAAGCTGGTATACGTCTCTTTACAGAAAATGGGAGGAGGACAGCTGCCCAGAGTGGGATTGATGGAGCTCTTTTCATAAAATGAGCTGGAACAGGAGCCAGACTGTCATAAGACCTTGGTAGAGAAATACTGTAAGCCCCTGATACGAATAAGGACTATGGAGCCTTGGGGAAGGGACAAAAGCAGAGTTAAAAGGGTGAAAGGCTGAATACATGTTTTAACAATAATGTAACCTGGGAGTGTGGGAATTTGTGGTGAAATTCAACATTGTATTTGAGAGTTTGAGTTAATGAAGAAGCAAGGAAAATAGAGGCACAGCAGTGCAGCTAGACGGAGTGGGTACAACACAAATCTCTTACAGGTATAGTTTGACCTTTGTTCCAGAACAGCCACTGAATGCTTTGAATTTAAGAACCTCTCTATTTACCTAGCCATTATTGTTAGCAAACCCTATTTTAAGTGATACCTTTTAATTTGTTGAAAATTAGATTGTGGGATTAGTGCATTATTACTTTTCACTGTTTTGCATAGTCCATGCCTTCGCTAGGTACTGTAGTCAAAACTTAGTACCATCTTTTGAGGTTTGTTTTTGCCAAGGACCAACAACTGCCCTCAGGTACTGCAATTGGAGTCAGAAAAAAAATCTGATTCAAACAATGTGCATTTTCTATCATAGGTTTTCAACCCTCTCCTCTGTTCTCTTCAGAAATCTCTCTCATAGAATCTGTTATGTCAGGAAGTTGTCATCCATGTTCAGTTGGGGTCAATAGAATAGTTTCTCCAACAGTACAAAAGGAAGGGTTTCTTCCATTTTTTTCCTTATTCCAATACTTTACCTTATTGTGCTTATGGGCAGAAAAGAGGCCCAGCCTCCGTGATCTGTGCCATTCTGTGGGATAGGTGTTGATGCTGATTTTTTTTTTCCTCCTCCTCCCGCATGTTATCAGGAAGGTACAATAGGATACAACCCTGTCTTATTTGCTCCAATGTGGCTTGCAAGTTTTGGTATCCAGAACTCCTGGAAATACCATAGGAACTTCCCTTCTTGTTGTTGATGGTATGGTTAGTGAATGTTCTACTAAGGGTACAGCATGTTTTCCTATGGTGATGCAAACTTTTAACAAGAAAGAAAAAAGCGTCCCTTTAGCAAGATGATTCTCTGGGATTGAGGAAATTTAGTGCATTTTTTGCAGTTTCATTCCTATTATCCTAGAGGCTATCTCCTTTATTTCACTCAGGGTTGTCATTGGTCAGTATACCTGTCACTTTTCTCCACATCATGCACTTATTCAGACATATTTTGTTTGATTGTCCTAATATAAATAAATAACACTTTCAAAAGACTAATTCATATTTTCCAAGAATTTGTAAATCTGCACGGATTTGGATCTGATTTCTAATGTGATTGTTGGAACCCACAGAAGAACATGGCTTTTATCATATTTCTGAAATTTTTTTCTAGTGGCTATCTGGAGAATGAATGATCTCCAGGCTTTTAGGATTGATTCCCTTTTAGACTCATGGACATTAAGGTGAGAAGGGACCATTATGATCTTCTAGTCTGACCTGCACAACGCAGGCCACAGAATCTCATCCATCCACTCCTGTAACAAACCCCTGAACTATGTCTGAGCTATTGAATTCCTCAACTTGTGGTTTAAAGACTTCAAGGTGCAGAGAATCCTCCAGCAAGTGACCCCGTGCCCCATGCTACAGAGGAAGGCGAAAAATCCCCAGGACCTCTGCCAGTCTGCGCTGGAGGAAAATTCCTTCTCAACCCCAAATATGGCGATCAGCTAAACCCTGAGCATGTGGGCAAGACTCACCAGCTGACACTCAGGAAAGAATTCTCTGTAGTAACTAAGATCCCACCCTCTCTAGTGTCCCAACACAGGCCATTGGGCATATTTACTGCTAGTCAAAGATCAATTAATTACCAAAATTAGACTATCCCATCATACCATCCTCTTATAAACTTATCAAGCTTAGTCTTGAAGCCAGATATGTCTTTTGCCTCCACTGCTCCCCTTGGAATCATAGAATATCAGGAGGTCATCTAGTCCAACCCCCTGCTCAAAGCAGGACCAATTCCCAACTAAATCATCCCAGCCAGGGCTTTGTCAAGCCTGACCTTAAAAACCTCTAAGGAAGGAGATTCCACCACCTCCGTAGGTAACCTATTCCAGTACTTCACCACCCTCCTAGTGAAAAAGTTTTTCCTAATATCCAACCTAAACCTCCCCCACTGCAACTTGAGACCATTACTCCTTGTTCTGTCATCTGGTACCACTGAGAACAGTCTAGATCCATCCTCTTTGGAACCCCCTTTCAGGTAGTTGAAAGCAGCTATCAAATCCTCCCTCATTCTTCTCTTCTGCAGACTAAACAATCCCAGTTCCCTCAGCCTCTCCTCATAAGTCATGTGCTCCAGCCCCCTAATCATTTTTGTTGCCCTCCACTGGACTCTTTCCAATTTTTCCACATCCTTCTTGTAGTGTGGGGCCCAAAACTGGACACACTACTCCAGATGAGGCCTCACCAATGTCGAATAGAGGGGAATGATCATATACCTCAATCTGCTGGCAATGCCCCTACTTATACAGCCCAAAATGCCATTAGCCTTCTTGGCAACAAGGTACACTGTTGACTCATATCCAGCTTCTCGTCCACTGTAACCCCTAGATCCTTTTCTGCAGAACTGCTTCCTAGCCATTCAGTCCCATGTCTGTAACAGTGAATGGGATTCTTCCATCCTAAGTGCAGGACTCTGCGCTTGTCCTTGTTGAACCTCATCAGGTTTCTTTTGGCCCAATCCTCTAATTTGTCTAGGTCCCTCTGTATCCTATCCCTACCCTCCAGCATATCTGCCACTCCTCCCAGTTTAGTGTCATCTGCAAACTTGCTGAGAGTGCAGTCCACGCCATCCTCCAGATCATTAATGAAGATATTGAACAAAACCGGCCCTAGGACCGACCCTGGGGTACTCCGCTTGAAACCGGCTGCCAACTAGACATGGAGCCATTGATCGCTACCCGTTGAGCCCGACGATCTAGCCAGCTTTCTGTCATCCAGGCCATACTTCTTTAACTTGCCGGCAAGAATACTGTGGGAGACCATGTCAAAAGCTTTGCTAAAGTCAAGGAATAACACATTCACTGCTTTCCCGTCATCCACAGACCGTCATCTCCTCATAGAACTCAATAAGGTTAGTCAGGCATGACTTACCCTTGGTGAATCCACGCTCACTGTTCCTGATCACTTTCCTCTCCTCAAAGTGCTTCAAAATTGATTCCTTGAGGACCTGCTCCATGACCCCAGAACTTCCCTCCTCTGATGATGGTTAGAAAACTTAGTCTAATTTCAAGTCTAAACTTCCTGATGGCCAGTTTATAGTTATCCCTCATGATTGTTCTCTATAAATATATCAATCTCCCCTCAGCCTTCTTTCAGTTAGGCTAAACAAGCCAAGCTCTTTGAGTCTCCTTGCGTAAGACAGCTTTTCCATTCCTGGGATCATCCTAGTAGCCCTTCTCTGTACCTGTTCCAGTTTGAATTCATCATTCTTAAACATGGGAGACCAGAACTGCACCAGATGAGGTCTCACCAGTGCCTTGTATAACGGTACTAACACCTCCTTATCTCTGCTGGAAATACCTCGCCTGATGCATCGCAAGACCGCATTACCTTTTTTCATAGCCATATCACATTGGCAGCTCATAGTCATCCTGTGATCAACCAATATGCCGAGGTCTTCTCCTCCTCTGTTACTTCCAAGTGATGCGTCTCCAGTTTTTATAACAAAAATTCTTATTAATCTCTAAATGCATGACCTTGCACTTTTCACTATTAAATTTCATCCTATTACTATTACTCAGTTTACAAGGTCATCCAGATCTTCCTGTAGGATATTCTGGTCCCTCTTTGTATTGACAATACCTCCCAGCTTCATGTCACCCGCAAACTTTATTAGCACATTCCCACTTTTTGTGCCAAGGTCAGTAATAAAAGGATTGAGTAAGATTGGTCCCAAAACTAATCCCTGAGGAACTCCACTAGTAACCTCGCTCTAGCCTGACAGTTCATCTTTCATTATGACCTGTTGTAGTCTCTCTTTTAGCCAGTTCCTTATCCACCTTTGAGTTTTTTCATATTGATCCCCATCATTTCCAATTTAGCCAATAATTCTTCTTGTGGAACTGTATCAAATGCCTTACTGAAATCGAGGTAAATTAGATCCACTGCGTTTCCTTTGTCTAAAAAAACCTGTTACCTTCTCAAAGGAGGAGGTCAGGTTAGTTTGGCATGATCTACCTTTTGTAAAACCATGTTGTATTTTGTCCCAAATACCATTGACCTCAATGTCCTTAACTACTTTCTCCTTCAAAAATTTTTCTAAGACCTCGCATACTACAGATGTCAAACTAACAGGCCTGTAGTTACTCGGATCACTTTTTTTTCCTTTCTTAAAAATAGGAACTATGTTAGCAATTCTCTAGTCATATGGTACAACCCCCGAGTTTACAGTTCCATTAAAAATTCTTGCTAATGGGCTTGCAATTTCATGTTCCTTTAATATTCTTGGATGAAGATTACCTGTGCCCCCTGATTTAGTCCCATTAAGCTGTTCGAGTTTGGCTTCTACCTCGGATGTGGTAATATCTACCTCCATATCCTCATTGCCGTTTGTCATCCTACCATTATCCCTAAGCTCCTCATTAGCCTCATTAAAGACTGAGGCAAAGTATTTGTTTTAGATATTGGGCCATGCCTACATTATCCTTAACCTCCACTCCATCCTCTGTGTTTAGCGGTCCCACTTCTTCTTTCTTTGTTTTCTTCTTATTTATATGGCTATAGAACCTTTTACTATCGGTTTTAATTCCCTTTGCAAGGTCCAACTCTACATGGCTTTTGACCTTTCTCACTTTATCCCTACATGTTCAGACCTCAATAAGGTAGCTTTCCTTGCTGATCCCTCCCATCTTCCACTCCTTGTAGGCTTTCTGCTTTTTCTTAATCACGCCTCTGAGATTCTTGCTCATCCAACTTGGTCTAAAACTCCTGTCTGATTTTTCTTCCCCTTTCTTGGGATGCAGGCTTCTGATAGTTTCTGCAACCTTGACTTGAAATAAATCCAGGCCGCCTCTGCCTTTAGATCCACAAGTTCTTCAGTCCAATCCACTTCCCTAACTAATTTCCTTAATTCTTTAAAGTTAGCCCTTTTGAAATCAAAAGCCCTAGTCACAGATTTATTTTTGTTTATCCTTCCATTTAGTTTGAACTGAATTACTCATGATCGCTTGAACAAAGGGTGTCCCCTACAACCATTTCTTCTGTGAGGTCCTCACTACTCACCAAAACCAAATCTAAAATGGCATCCCCTCTTGTTGGTTCAGCAACTACTTGGTGAAGAAATCCATCAGCTATCTCATCCAGGAAAATCTGAGCCCTATTATTACTACTTGCACTTGTCCTCCAGGTAATGGCCTGGTCTACACTACGAGTTTATTTTGAATTTAGCAGCGTTAAACCGAATTAACACTGCACCCGTCCACACAATGAAGCCCTTTATTTAGATATAAAGGGCTCTTAATATCAATATCTGTACTCCTCCCCAACGAGGGGAGTAGCGCTGAAATTGGTATTGTCATTTCGGATTAGGGTTAGTGTAGCCACAATTTGACGGATTAGGGTTAGTGTGGCCACAATTGGCCTCCGGGAGCTATCCCACAGTGCACCATTGTGACCGCTCTGGACAGCAATCTGAACTCAGATGCACTGGCCAAAGGAAAAGCCCTGCGAACTTTTGAATTTCATTTCCTGTTTGCCCAACGTGGAGCGCTGATCAGCACAGGTGACCATGCAGTCCCAGAATCAAAAAAAGAGCTCCAGCATGGACCGTACAGGAGATACTGAATCTGATCTCTGTATTCGGAGATGAATCCTTTCTATCAGAACTCCGTTCCAGTAGACGAAATGCCAAAACATTTGAAAAAATCTCCAAGGCTATGATGGACAGAGGCCACAACAGGGACTCGACACAGTGCTGCGTGAAACTTAAGGAGCTGAGACAAGCGTACCAGAAAGCCAAAGAATGAAATGGACGCTCACGAAGGGAGGGGCGACTGACAACTGTAGCTATCCCACAGTTCCCGCACTCTCTGAAAGCCATTTTAATTCTTGGCTGAGCTCCCAAAGCCTGAAGGGTCAAAAACATTGTCGCGGGTGGTTCGGGGTCAGCCTCCCCCCTTCACCCTCCCCCTCCCATGAAACCAAAGGGAAAAAAATCGTTTCTCACCTTTTTTCAATGTCACTGTGTGTCTACTGGATGCTGCTGGCAGACGCGGTGCTGCAGCGCTACACAGCAGCATCCCCTTCCCTTCCCTTGCCTTGCGGGTGGCAGACGGTGCAGTAGGACTGATATCTGTCATTGTTGTCCCGTGAGTGCTCCTGGCTGGCCTTGGTGAGGTCAGCCGGGGGCGCCTGGGCAAAAATGGGAATGACTCCCGGTCATTCTCTTCTTTAAGCTTTGTCTCCTGGAGATTCACTCCTGCCTGGAATATCATAGCAGCTGGAGGCTGCCCTCCCCTCCACCCTTTGATCTCTGCTTGCAGAGGCAATAAAGTCAGTGTTGTTTCTTATTCATGCATTCTTTATTATTTCATCACACAAATGGGGGGATAACTGCTACGGTAGCCCAGGAGTGGTGGGGGAGGAGGGAAGCAACGGGTGGCGTTGTTGCAGGGGCACCCCCTAGAATGGCATACAGCTCATCATTTCTGTGGGATGTCTGGGGCTCTGATCCAGAGCAGCCGTTTGCCTCTGGTTCTTTAGTAGGCTTGCCTGATATTCTAGACAGGACTGACTCTCCCTTTAGACAAATCTTAAAGAAGAGAATGACCTGGGAAGTCATTCCCATTTTTGTCCATGCACCTCCGGCCGACCTCATCGAGGCCAGCCAGGAGCACCCATGACAGCAGCAGACGTACGGTATGACTGGTAACCGTCATTGTCAACTTGCAATGTAGCAGACTGTACAGTAGAGCTGGTAACCATCTTTGCTAACTTGCAAAAAGCAAGGGGATGCTGCTGTGTAGCACTGTAGTACCGCATCTGTTAGCAACATCCAGTAGACATACAGTGACAGTGACAAAAGGCTGAACGCGCTCCATGGTTGCCATGCTATGGTGTCTGCCCGGGCAATCCAGGGAAAAGGGCGCAAAGTGATTGTCTGCCGTTGCTTTCACGGAGGGAGGATTGTCTGACGACATTTACCGAGAATCACCCCCGACACTGTTTTTGCCTCATCATGCATTGGTGGGAATTCTCAACCCAGAATTCCAATGGGCGGGGGAGACTGCGGGAACTATGGGATAGCTACTCACAGTGCAACGCTCCGGAAATCTATGCTAGCCTCAGTACATGGATGCACACCGCCGAATTAATGTGCTTAGTGTGGCCGCGTGCACTCGACTTTATACAATCTGTTTCCAAAAATCGGTTTCTCTAAAATCTGAATAATCCCATAGTGTAGACATACCCTATATCTGGGAAGTTAGTCTCTCATGATCACACAATTCTCATTAGTATTTACTTCATTAAAAACATTAAAGAGGTCTCTAGCCATATCCAAATTGGATCCCGGCGGTCTATAGCACACTCCAAGCACTATCCCAGGGGAGGCTCTAGTAGCTTTCTTCCCCAATGTGATTTTTGCCCTGACAGACTTTCTTATCCATTCCATCACTTCTTTTTTTTTTTTTAGTCTACCTAATCATTGATATACAATGCTACTCCACCACCGGTGCCTTTATTTCTATCTTTCCTAAACAGCACATATCCTTCAATATCTGTACTCCAGTTATGACTACTATTCCACCATGTTTCTGTTATCCCTATAATATCTGGTTTCACTTCCTGCACCAATAGCTCTAGTTCCTCCATTTTGTTACCTAGGCTCCTCACATTAGCGTACAAACATCTTAATTTTTGCTGTTTGGCTTCGCTCATGTTCTTTACCCAATTAGGCACAGACATTCTATCACCAGTATCACCTATTAGACTGGTATCTACACTACCCTTCCTCCTTATGTCCATTCTCCTACCCATGGCTGTATCCTTTCTTACTTCGTTTTCTTCCTTCTCAATGTTAAAATCCAGCATGGAGATTACCTGGACATCTCCCAACCATCTCCCCCAAATTCCTAGTTTAAAGTTCTCTTAATGAGATGTTCCAGCCTCCATCCTAGAAGTCTATTTCCCTCCCTACTCAGGTGAAGCCCATCCCAAGAGAACAGTCCTCTGTCCATGAATGCTTCCCAGTTGCCTTACATCCCAAAGCCCTCCTTATAGCACCACTGCCTGAGCCATCAGTAGTATTTCATCAGGTTAAAGGTTGTCCTTTTCCCACAGTAACCTCTTGTTCCCTATTTTCAACATACCCAAGGCATTCCCAGTGCTTCTACTGACTACAGCTCATGTCTGGGAGGAACTTTTTGTGGGCTGTCTCAACCAAGTGCTCCAGGACAAGTAGCTTTTTCTTCCTGTCTCTTATAAGAGGTTGGAAGTTTACCTTCCGTTCTAGAAGATACTACACTGACTTTTCCCTCAACACAATCCAAGACTCAGTAACTCAATTAAAAGCTTTTATTAAGAATAGTTAGAGAAAATCACTATACCTCATATATTCTGAAGTGAAAGAGGTAGGAATACTATGGTTACTGACCAGTTGGTTACTCAGCTTTGCTTTACTTTGTCTAGCATGTGACAGGGAAAGTGTATTCATATAATTAGATTTTATTGTTATGGATGTGCATATGGTATAACAGTTAGGGTTGTGAGTCTCATTTCCTGACTTTTGAGCACTTCCCTTTGCAACTTTTAATGTTTTCTTACTATAGGTTTTTATGCAGTACCTGTCTAACGCTCAACAGATATAAGAGCGGGGTGTGTGGGGGTGTGTAAATAAAACATTTTATATAAAATGGATCTATTATATGTATTATTATGTTTTGTGATAGTGCCTGAGGGCCTGGACCCTGTTGTGCTGGGCACTGTACAAACACATGACAAAAAGATGGCCCCTCCCCCCCAAGAATTTACAATCTAAGCATTAGACCCAAAAAAAAGAAAAAAAAAAAACCAGACAAGTGGGGGAGCACAAGGAAACAGGAAGACAATACTGGTTAACATTAATAGATTCTAAGACGGAAAGGTCTGATTGTGATAATTTAGTCCAGTAGTTCTCAACCTATTTACTACTGTGGGCTGCATATGCAGCTCTCTGTGTTATGTGGGCCACATCCACCCAATATATATACTACCTGTCTGGCCCTGAGGATGTCACATGGGCCACAGCTGTGTGCTGATTGGGCTGCAATTTGAGAACCACTGAACTAGTCTGACCTTGCATATCACATCCCCTAAATAATTCCTAGAGCGTGTCTTTTAGAAAAAATCCAATCTTGATTTGAAAATGGACAATAATGGAGAATTGTTCTCATGGTACATTTTTAACAGTGACAGGAATTTATGCCTCATTTCCAGTCTGAACATGATATGCGGTGGTCTCAATGCACTAGCTACCTAGTAGTTGTCATGCTTTTTGTAGGCATTACAGCAAAGGAGAGTTTGAAGAAATACAACAAAGTAGTTTCAAGAATTTTATAGGGAGCTCCTCCCAAGTGTGAGGGGCAGCATGAGAGAAAGAATGAAGGTGCTTCAGGGTAGATAAAAATCAATGATTTAAAAAAAAATCAGATTTTTTTATTTAAATTGGATTTTTTGATAGTTTTTTTTCCCCTCAAAAAGCATTTTCTCTGAAGATAGTTTTAATTAAGATACATTATAGCTCAAAGATATCTCATCATGGAATAGGGATTATAAATTCTAATTCTATAGTATGAGACAATATATTCATGTAGTCTTTAAGAAAAGTTTTGTAAATGAGTTCCAATAGTTCATGGATTAGGGACCCAATCTTACGGCGTTCCAGAGGCTTCTATATAGATTATTTAGGTTACTCTTTCTATCTATCCAATGGGACTCAGTGCTCAGTCTAGAAGATACCATTAGAGATGCTTAGTTTTGTAGTTCTCAAACTGTGGATTTGCGTCTCCAGAGATGACATGCTGGTTAACAGCAAAAATGTTTTAAAATAAATCAATAAATAATATATAGAGGTGAGAAATAACAGACCTCAATCCTGTTGTCCATCAGCAAATTTGTGTACACTGAGCCAATCCCTTACCTCTCTCTAAAAGTTTCAAAAAGTTCAATGAATATAAGATTGTTGGGGGCAGAATAGATCTGGACAAGGAGAAGAAGTCTAGAGATAAATGTGAGACGGGAGGGACAGTCAGTAGAAACAAAAGTGAAACTGTTTGAGCAGCATATTCCAGAAGTCTTTCTGAGTGTTGCCTTCATGGATATGAGATCTACCATAGCATTCTCTCACTAGAAGGGAAAACGTATAATGGCAGCAGTCCGTAAAAGAGACCCCGTTTGGGAATATTTTAATAAAGTTCCTCTACCTATGGGTAAGGCATGCATAAATGCAAAATGCAAACAGTGCAACAAAGAAATGCAAGGCCTGGTTGCCCGAATGAAACAACATCATGAGAAGTGTTCCTTCTCAGGAGGAAGCTGCGTTGAAGATGATGAAAGAACATCACTTTAAAAATGTATAGTGTGTATCTTCTAAAAATGAAAGCTACATCTATCTCTGAGTTGTGAAGAATATGTATTAAGTTTATAACAACCAAAAAGAATGCACTTTTATGTAGAAATCCATGATTAAATCAAATCTTCCTGACTAGTGATTTTAAATCATGATTTAAATCAAATTGATTTAAATCAAATCCACCCTGAGGTTCTTGTTTGAAAATTTACAAGTCAGCAATGAAGGCTGGCATTATTGGTAGAATGGCAGTAGAAGTCAAAATCTCAACAGTATAAGAGAGATGATAGGTAGCATGTGGATAGTTCATGAAGGGCCTTGAAAATGAACACAAGTAGTCTTGTGTCGGAGGCAGTGGAGAGAAAGGAACCAGTTGGGTGCAAAGAGAAGGGTGACAAAGTCAAAGCGATGACAGGAAAATTATCTTTGCAGCAGCCTTTTGAATGAATGTAAGTGGGGCAGGATTGCATTTGTCATGGCCTGGGAAGAGTTGCAGTAGCTGAGACATGAGATGATCATGGGGGCTGAATAAGAGTTTTGGATGGGAGAGCAAAGGCCACCTTAGATGTTCGGCTGGAAGAATCAGCCAGATTTAGACACGCTGGATGTAAGGATCTAGCAGGAGGACCATTTCAAAGGTGGGGCCCAGGTTACAGTCCTGCATGACAGAGGGAAAATTGTGGTGTTGGCCACAGTGTCTGAGGAGTGTGTGTGGCGATAGATACATAAAACATTTAGAGAAAGAGAGGGGAGAGTTAAAATTTGCAGTGCTTGTATTGTTTGCTTGCTAGCTTTGGTTTTTATTTTTAAATTAAAATTGTAAGAAATAATGGTGTATTAGCATAGATTCATTTCGCTTTCATGTAAGAAACTGTAGCTATATAATAGATCCCTTTCCCTATACAGATTGTGGACCAGAATTTTCATTTGCATAAGCAGGCCCATAGCCTCAGAAGAGAAATCCTGATATTAATTTTTTTTTTCACAAATTGCTAATAAAATGGACAAAAGGATATCCAGGGGATCCACAGTAAAATTAAGGATACTTTTTTAGGAGAAGCAGCCAAGGTCTACTCCATCAGACTCTTGCTGCTCCCTCTCTGGTCTCTTTTCTACTGGGCCTTCTTTCAGGCCATTTCCCACAGCGCCCCCCCCCCCCCTTGGGCTTACAGTACCTCTGCCTCTCTACGCCCTTTACTTTCTAGCAACCAGAAAGGGATTGTAGAGGTCTTCCCCTCTCCCTGCAGCTTCCTTCTCATCTGGGCTTCATCCCTTTGTAAACTACCCAGCTCCTCCTACAGCTGGGATTCATCCTTAATTGGATCTGGCCCATGTTGCAGATGCAATCAGGTGTGTTAATTGGTAGTGAAAGGGTTAATGTGGGGATGAGAGTCCAATGTGGAGTACATGTCCCTCACAGTGGTATGCAATAGATTTTTTGTTTAAAAAAAAAAAAGGCGGGAGAGGAGGATATTATCACCACTACCCTACTCAATATGTTAAGCAGCACTTTTGAGAATTTGGCTTGTGTGACTTGTAACTTCTTTTGTAGGCTGGATGCATCACACCGTGGATCAGCTAGGAGACAAAGCAACCAAGGAAAGCTATGCTATTCAGTATCTTCAGAAGTCCCTCGAGGCAGATCCGAACTCTGGCCAGTCCTGGTATTTCCTTGGAAGGTGAGAGAACTGGTGGTATAGCCACTGTATTTAAGGCTGTCTCATGTTTTTTAATAAAGCTTGTTTTGAGAGGATGTGGTTGAATTGAAAATATTCTCTACAGTGTGAGAGCTATCATGAAAATGCCAGTTCGGGAGTAATTTTCCTTTAAAATAAATAACATCACATATCCTTAACTTGAACAAATGGGAAAAATTATGAAACTGCTGAAGTCCAGCTTTGTTATTTTGAGGGAAAATATGCTATATTGGAAAGATATTTAAGTGAAAGTGCCTGTGCAATAAATGTTTTCATTAGAAATTTAGTACGTAATTAAATAAGCAGGCAGAAAATATTCTGTACACGTGTGCAAAAGTGTACATGATTCTTTTTATGCCTTGAATGCAAATGCCTCAGATGTTGTCATTTAAGCTAAATGTTTGCTTTAGAATGATATGACACTACTCACCTTTTTCTTTCCCTCCTATTGTCACATGCATCTATTCTCTTCTCAGTCTAAATTGCCTGCAAAAATATTTGCATTTTTCTTTGCATACTTCCACATTCTCTCACTTTTCTGTTTTTAATATTGTTCTCCCTTTCCACATACATGTGCTTTTGTACCAAAATCTTTAAAGTTTTTTCTGTACTGTATATATTATAATATAGTTTGTATTTCTATATGTAAACTTTTGACTGGAATAGCTCAGATGTAGCCATTCTGACTTCCAAGATAAATGGTCCATACTTTAATAATAATTAACTCTTGGACACTTTTTTTTTGGGGGGGGTCTTGTAAGCTATTTTTTGTTCTCTGTGGTAAATACTGTGCATTTTATGCCCCTTTTTGTTTTTAAAAAAGATAGAAACGTTGGGAAACTCATCACTAGTTAGCAGTAACCTAAGCAATATTCAGGCTTTTAATATGTCTTATCTTCTGTAAGCTGCAACCTCTTGTGGGTGACTTGATTACACGCTCTTGAGTTAGATCTCTTCCATCCAGTCAAAGAAGCTGTTACCCATATTATGGGGAAGATAAACAAATGTAGTGCTTTAACTAAAATAAAATTCTTCAACTTTGATTTTCCTAGTTTTTCTAGTTGGGTGTAAATTATGTTTGAACATTCTTTCCTTTTGTTATATTTGAATTATTTTGATGCACTTGTTTTATGTTTTGGTGGGTGTTGAATTTGACAATCATGACACTGATAGGATCCTTAAAATATCTGAGAAGCTGATTTTAACACAGATGCTGGGACTTTGTTTCATTACCTTTAAGTCTAACTTATTCTTATCTTTTGAAACTTCTTTACTTAATCCTGGTGAATATTTATAAATGAAGTAAAATACTGGTAGTTTTTTACTAGATTCCTTTCCTACTGTACCCAATATAATGTAAAAGAAGAACCTCTGTTTTTTTTCCTGCTTAAAGGTTGATAATTTTTGCCTTTATTTTGCTCATATATGTCTCTTTATTTTTTACAAGAATAAATTTTTAATTATTTTTTGTGTATTCTGAAGACTTTTAGTTCTTATGCAAACAAGGAAGATAATTGCAGGCAATATGGGCAAAACCAAAGAAAATACTTTTCTACTTAAAAAGTTTCAGTATCTTATTTTCTTTCAGATTATGATGGAAGCAGTCATTTTTCCTTGTAGCATAACTGTAACTCACTCTTCTTTGTGTTCTAGAGTTCCTGCTTACCATGTCATACTGCTTTTGAAAATGTTATATATACTTAGCATTCACATAATAAATTATATATTAAAAAAAAAGAACAATAGAATCAGGATTTTTCCTTAATTTGGTTCATCCTGTAGACTAGACTATAAAACTACACTTTTTATTGTTGATTAACATTTTATTAAGAATGGTGTGGGAAGTGCAATACTAGCTGCATAAACCCAAAGAAGACCTATAAGATTCTATTTACTAAAATATTCACCGTATTTGTAGTGCCACTATGAGTTGTCATAAATTCTCTTCTCTAGTATTTCAACTTCCATGCCACCAACATTTAATTTTTTAAAATGCACACAAGTTGACTATTTGGGAACAGGCAGTTTAATTCTTCCTGTGTTGTAATCTGTGTGTAATTATTTTCCCTTTTGCTCAATGAAATACCACAGGTGAAATGTGTACATTTCCAGAATGCAATATTAGTTCTTGACATTAGTATAATGTAGCATGTATTAGAACTTAAAGCAAGTTAAACTTTGCACAGCTGATGCTGAAGGATTAGTGTATTTTACAAATAAATTAGTAATAATTATTCAGAAGTTTACATTCAATGTCATTTTGTGTCAAACTTTCAGAAAGGGCAGTTATTTTGGATTAATGTGTATGAGTATGTATTTGTATTTGCATGAATTTACTAGTACTAGTCCACTCTTGGCAAACCATTCTCCATAATGACTTTAAATATTACCACAGTTCTTTCTCTCTTCTCCCAGGTGCTATTCAAGTATTGGGAAAGTTCAGGATGCCTTTATATCTTATAGGCAATCTATTGATAAATCAGAAGCAAGTGCAGATACATGGTGTTCTATAGGGTAAGAATGATGCAGGGAAAAGCAGTACTATAATTGAATTTTAATCTGTTTAAACAAGGACCAGTTTTTTTAACACAGTTATGTTCTCAGTAGATCATAAAGCTCCTAATTGCTAGCTAATATATTAATGTTCTGTCAACCATGCTAGAAATATCTTGAAGTTAAAGAAATATGTAGGTATTTGCTCTCTTAAATTTTAGGTTGCAATATTGGTTGTACTTTATATTTTAACTTTTCATGTTAAGGTATAAAAATGTATCATTCATGATTGTCACTGTGAATTATGTAATAGTGTGTTCCACTTGATATACAAAAGTTTTTCTTCTTCACTATGTGAGAAATACTGAGTTTAGTGGGGAGGTATATGACTTCTTTGTATTCAGACTTTATTAATTTAGAACTTTACCAATCTTTTTATTCAGTGTGCTATATCAACAGCAAAATCAGCCTATGGATGCTTTACAAGCCTATATTTGTGCTGTACAATTGGACCATGGCCATGCTGCAGCCTGGATGGACTTAGGCACACTCTATGAGTCCTGCAACCAGCCTCAGGATGCCATTAAATGCTACTTAAACGCAACTAGGAGCAAAAATTGTAGTAATACCTCTGCACTTGCAGCACGGATAAAATATTTACAGGTAAAACTTTAAAGCTTTAAGGAAGGGAAATATTTTACCAGGTACACAGCAGGCGGGGAGGGGAAAAATAACATATCAGTTAATGTGTAATTGTTTCATGGTATGTATAACCTGTTTCCATATTTATTGTAAACATATCATAGCTTGTAATATTGTTTTATTTTCCATTTTTAAGTGGGACTCAATCCCTGTAATTAATGCTGTTTTGCACATTACTCAGTTGATGCATATTGATTTACATCACTTTTTTTTATATGTACTGTCTACATTTTTAAGTTGTCATAGCATTTAGAGAGAGAGAACACACACACACTATCTTTCACTCTTGTTTGCAATTTCAGAAGAAAAGAGTTACGAGACCTCTGAAACCAGAGCTCAACTTTATTCTGATTCTCACAAAGGTTTATATTCTGGTTACCCTCTTTATACTTAGCACCTTTCTAAAACCCCAGACTTTAAATCTATTCTCTCTTTAAGACGTAATTAGCTACAGCATTTAGGAAGATTTCGTGGACTTGCTCTTAATAAAGTAGGCTTGTGTTAAATTTGCTTTTTACATAATTTTTCCTAGGCTCAGTTGTGTAACCTTCCACAAGGTAGTCTACAGAATAAAACTAAATTACTTCCTAGTATTGAGGAGGCATGGAGCCTACCAATCCCCGCAGAGCTTACCTCCAGGCAGGGTGCCATGAACACAGCACAGCAGGTGAGAAGTTGGGTTATGTTCTGCAGGTGCCCAGCTTTAAGGGTTCTTTACACTCTGTAGTAGTCAAGCTTATTTTATGGAGTGCAGGGCTGGCTTTCATTAATAAAAAGCCTTTGATTTATTTGCAAAGGAATTTAGATCAAGAAAAGACTCCCTGTAATGTGGGAGAAATATGTGGGTACCAATTTAGAACCTTTGTGGATTTTCATGATTTTGAGAGATTTCATCTTAAGTAGAAATGCTACAGTGGTTGTTTTTTAAAACAATAATCCCAAGAAAGGTACACATTCCTCCATTGATGACCATATGGAAACTGATTTTCAGTAACTGAGTCAGCTTCAGTATATCCACACAGCCCTTTTAAGATATGCAGATCGTAAAAGTGTGTAGCTTAATTGAAAGAATTAAGAATATATAGAACCATATTTTTGTCTTCCTTCTGTGATTCGTAGGCTTGTAAACCTCATCATCCAAATACTGAACCCGTACTAGGCCTCACTCAAACACCAATTTCACAGCAATCCTTGCCACTACACATGATTCCTTCTAGCCAAGTAGATGACCTGTCCAGTCCTGCCAAGAGGAAAAGAACATCTAGTCCAACAAAGGTATATATTCTGGTGAACTAAAGAACCTGAGCCAAAATTATACAGAAATATGCATAGAAATTGTGCAGTGTACACAGCACTTGTACTTTAATTGTAATCTTTTGGCATTAAGGTGGGGAATGTTTTAGAAGTTCATGTGTTGAGGTTAGTGCATTTTTCAGCAGTGTATTTAATTAAGAGATTACAATTGAGATAGTAAGTACCTAAATGCAATACACATTAGTGACACTATATATAGAAGTAATCTCAGAATATAATCATAGTTTTGTAATAGAGAGGGAAATGACCATGTTCTATTGCCTTTGCCTCTATCTAAAATTCAGGATGTTTCTTCTTCACATAATACTTTTTCAAGAGGTAGTGACTTAATTTGATTTGATTCCTTGTCATTATGGTATTAGATGATATTTAATATTTACTTTTTTCTCATTGTTCTGATACTATATAGATTGAAGCAAAATGAGATAAAGTATATTTTAGTATACTTGTTATATGCTGTATTATTATTAAACCTGTGATTAGTCCTTTCATCAAGAAGTTAATGTCTAGCTTTTGTAAAACTAATATTTGCTCCTTTGATAGTAATATATTTTAATTTAATGTTTTTCTCAGAATACTTCAGATGCTTGGAGCAGTGGCCATACGGTGTCACATCCTCCAGTACAGCAACAAATTCATTCTTGGTGTTTGACACCACAGAAATTACAGGTAAGCGTGTTAAAGAAAACCCTGAGCAGTTTTGAGACTTTGTTTTCTTATCAGAAATATATCTGAAATGGACTCAAAGAAACTTTTCAGATTTTAACTTCTGAATCGAATGTGAAATATTCAGTATACTTTGCTATAATGCTTATTGTTTGATACAAGTAGTTTTCATATTTATAGCTTCCCTGTGGTATGTGTGAAATCGAGCTTAAAATGAGAAACAAACAAAACCTGAGTTCCAGGTTAGTGACATAACACAAGTTGAATATTTTAATTACATAAGCACTATAATAAATTTGTAAGATGGACAGATAAAAGTAAATATTTTTTCTTGTTGTAACATTTTTTTAACTTAATGTGTGAAGTAGTCATACTGTTGGATGTCAGAAGAATGATACTTATGACTCATTGTGCTGCCTAAGATTTACAAAGTGCTGCACAACTACTGTACCCCTCCCAATGTCCATGTGAGATAACTTCTTGTGTCCTCATTTGGCAAACTGATAAGCGAAGGACTTAAGATTTTTGCACAAATTATCACCTATAATGGAGAGAGTTGAAATTCAACCCTGGTGTTCATGGTTTTCAGACCACATAGCTTCTACACTTGAAGTGCTGGACTTTATTTTTGAGACCTTGACTCAAATCTAGTTTGTTTTGTTACAGTAGTTTCAGTTTATTCTTCAGCTCACTGGCATAGGTTGCAGTGTACCACACCAAGCATTAGCAGCAGCAAAAGAATGCACATTTTGAAAATCATACCTGGGCAGAAGTCGTCACCATATATATCACAAATATTGACTAAATCCAATGATATTAGTAGAAAAATTTTTGCTCTGAGGAGGGGAAATACTGAAACTGTGTTATACTGCCCAAAGGCATTGAGCACAATTGAGAAATATTTTTTTCTACCTGAAAGACAGTCCCTTACTTACTGCCTCCTTAGCCAGTCAGCATTGTTTTATTATACTGCTTTATTTTTTCACCTGTTTATCTCTCCTGCCTTTGTCCCACCTTTATGACTTCTCTCTGCTTTCTCCCATCTCTCCTATTTTTCTCTTCCCTTTCAGGCCTCACTAGCATTTTGTCTTTTTTTCACTTTGTTTCCTTCTCTTTAACAGAAAGTGTCATTACCTTCTTCACCCTATGTATAGAAGAAAGGATTTGTTAACATTTATTTAATATGGTTTCATTATCCATTAATGACAAAACCAGAAATGAGTTATGAAGGTCATCACATATGAAAGTGAATAAAACCTTCATTCCATTTCTGTCTTTGTATTCTGTATATGTAGTGCAATTTACAGAGAAGGCATTTTAGAAATGTCTTTGTTTAAAAAAAATATTGTTGGTGTTATTTTTTTACATCCTTCCGCCTATAATACTAGCTTTCTTTAGTACCACGAGCTCAGCTGTGCATGGAGAAAAAATAATAAATATATGAAATCCTTTTGAAATAAAACACCTACATTGTTTTCTGTTGGTGTTTAAGCTCCTAAAATAGCTCTGCTCATAAGGTATATGGTATTGGACAAGGAAGATCCCTGATATTTGTATGCTATAAAGCTTTCATTGCGATCCCTGATGAACAGAAGATATCAGACTATAAACCTGATACTAGTCCAGGAATTAATGATGCTTTTTCTTCAGCTTAGAACAGTTTTGGGGGTGGGGGGATTGGGAGATAAGCAAGCATTTCTCTTATTTGTTGGGGTTTTTTTTGTTCTTTTTTAAAATAGTGACAGTTTGAAACTACTTAGAGGTTTAAGAGTGTACTTAGTCCAGCTAGAAATAACTACACTGATCTCTGAATATTTGCATTATTGTTTGTATCATGCGTTAGCTTTATTAGCAATAGTTAAACAGAATCATACTCAAACTGATACAGCTATAAAATCATATACATGAAAAATCTATAAACTTGATACCAACCTATTACATATACTCAAAAGAACAGAATAGGCTAGTTAATGACTTACCTTTTTAACTTTAGCTTCTTGTTGTTTGGAAAAATTAGTTCATAAGATAGGTAATGGCTCAATACTTAAGAGCAATTAAAGAAAATAGTGTCTGTAATGTCCAATTCTCCTTTGAGTGATTTGCTCATACACATTCCGTTGTAAGTGTATGCGCCCAATGCACTTGAGTCAGAGGCTTTTGCAGGCAGCAGTAGCAGTCAGTGTATGTGCCCCTGCTATCCTCACACGCTGAGCCAACAGTATAAAAGGGTGTAGTGTGCACTTCCCTCTCAGTTCCTTCTTACAACCCACAGTAAGAGTTAGAGCTCTCCAATGCTCTTCAGCTTCACTTAGCCAGCTGTTAGAAAATAAGAATTTCTCTTATTTGTATGTGATAGCCACAAAAGCTGCCTGATTTGCTTGTGCAAGGGACACATGAGGAATAAACATACTCTTTATACCTCATTTCTGATGAGGCCGAAGAAGCAGAGGTATTTCCGCCCTCATGTATGTCTCATGGAAAAGGCAATGCATCCCTTTTCAGCCTGAGTGGGTGGACTGTTTGTCCACAAGGAATGTCCTTACGACTGCCCCAGCTTCCAAGTCCAAATCAACACTGCTCATTGTCCTCTCCCTCAGTGTCCTTGATGTGTCCAAAATCATCTTTGTTCTCTGAGACTGAGAGATTGTCCAAGTCTCATTCTTCAGGCCACAAGAAATCTGCTAAAATGTTCTTGAGTGCTGAGTCGAGGTCTGGTCACAGGCACCATCTGAGGCAGTACCATCGACTCCAGCTCCAACAGGGCTGTTGAGACCAGTGCCTTCACCGTTGCCAGACAGATCCTTGACCCTGGCACCATCGGATCTACTATCACCAACAGTGGCAATGAAATACTTGCCTCTGATTTTGGTGCTGTCAGCATTGCAGGTCTTCTTTGAGGTGAAGGACCTTTTGTGTCTCCCACTGCTGGGTTTTCCTTCACGATATTGCCTGGCATCAGTCACATTAACCTCGACCAGGTTGGCACCATTAGCAGCATATACTACCACAACACCAGCATCTCCACTTTTATCGTCCATGCAACCTTCAGTGCTGGCTCTGCCAGTGTAGTTAATGTTGACCCACCTTTCTGCCTTCCAACCATGTTACCCACTTGCACTGGCTCCGTTGGATACATTGTTGATATTGATACTTTTAGGAAAGCACCACGTATATGTCTACTGTAACTGCCTCTCTATCACTGAGGAGAGCTATATCTCTTCCTCTCAGAATCTGACCATAATAGATCTGTACCTCATTCGAGGTCTTTTCAGGTCTCCATACAGGTCATGCTCTAAGGACATCCATACCATATATCAAGAACACTGCTCTTACTAGGATGCCCATATATGGGGCCCACCACTGTGGGCGGTACAAAGACTGGAATACTCCTGTTGGCCTTATTGGGTAACTTTGGCTGCTCCAAGAGCATCTAGGCCCCCTTCAGAGACTCAGTCTAGGACAGTGGTTCCCAAACTTTAACAAGTCTCGCAAACCCCCACCTAAAAATGAATATTTCCAGGGATTTTCTCCTTTACCTGAGTGTAAATTATAAAAGCAGTGATCTTGGAAATACAAAATTTGTTTTTATGACATGCTTATTATACACTATTGATTAATTATTATTTATCATTATGAAAACGGCAACACTCTTCCAAGATCTCACTTTCGTAACTTGTATCACTTTGAATAAGCTTGTTATAAGACAAGGCTCTTACGTTTCATCAAGGAGTATCCGATGTGAAACAGCATGAAGGTATTTAAGAAGCCAACTCAAAGAGTTCTTCCTACACAAGAATTCGGGTCTTGAGCAGTCCAGGCAAACAATACACGTTACAACAAAGCTTAAACATGTTCTTCGTAATAATTTTAAAAACAATACTAGCCTCCTATTTAATTTTAAAAACAGCAAAAAATATCCTTTTCCCTTTCCATTTCTTATAAGGAGTCTTGAAGCTTAAATCTCTTCAGTGTGATAGATAGGCTTGCTTTGATCTCCTTAGCTCTTGGAAATCCAGGGGCTCCGAGTTTCTGGCCCCATGCTGCCCAGAGTCCCTAGGGACAGCTCTGTCCGCCATTAGAGAATTTTTTTCCAAGAACCCCCTGTAACATTTTAAGAACTTTATGAATTTAACATTCTTTCACAGTCAAAACGTACTTTAATCATATCTAACACTTAAGAACGTGTACAGTACTGTTTCATAGCATATACTGAGATAATCAAGTCTTTTTCAGCTTAAGTAGATAAGAGATGCTTATACAGAGTTTTTAGTATAACAGTGGATTATAGAAAGGGGTTTGGTCCTTTCAGGAGCTTTAGTCTATATTTTCTCAGTTTCAGAAGCCTTACTTGTACTGGCCGTGTTAAGTATTGTTATCAGGAAGCTTTTTAATCAGTTGTAAGTTGATTGATTCTAAATAATGCTGCTATGTTTTTTTTCCACAGGACTTGGAACAGCTGCGTGCAAACAGAAATCTAAATCCAGCACAGAAACTTATGCTGGAACAGCTGGAGAGTCAGTTTGTCTTGATGCAGCAACACCAGCAGGTGCGAGCAAAAATATTTTTCTAATCTTCAGTACTTGCATCAGTGGTGCATTCTCTTTTTTCTTTTTGAACCTGAATTATTTGTATTGTACATGCTTTCGTGCCCTGTTTGCCAGTTTACATAACATCATCTGTTTTCTTTGACGTTTCATTTACTGTGATTGATGTTTACTGGCTGAAAGACATTTGTTGTTAGCTGTTTTCTATTGTAAGACTACCAGAGATGATGATTAACCAATTTTTTTTTTGTTTTCTGGTCAGCTATTTGACAAAGTTTCAGAAACAGTCTAGTTAAGAAATAAGCCTCTCATTCCTGGTTGTTGCTCACGTCTCTTTTTTTGTATGTTCAATAGTAAAAGCCTAATAGTAACTCCTAATATATAGCTATATATATCTTTATGGCTCTCCTAGAAGAAAAGTCTGCCTTCAATAATTATATCTTAAAATTCACTCACCATCTGTGAGTATGTCAGCTCTATCACTCAACACAAACTGGAAGGAACCTGTTTTCTGACCTACAAAAAAAAAGTTGAATAAAGTTAACATAATTTCAACCAAACTTTACTTGAAACAGTACAGTAAAAATAAATTAACAGTATACAATATTTATATAGAGGAAAAGCTGTGTTATCCAGCACTTTACAAACCAAAAAGCTGTATAAACAGGCATTTCTGATCTTCCTTGAAAGTCTGGTTTATAGTCCAGTTGGCATAGAGCCGACAGACTCCCTACCTGGCTCTGCGTGGCTCCCCGGAAGGGGCAACATGTCCCAGCTGCTCCTGGGCTGCCACCATCCCACCCTACCCCAAGCGCTGTCTCCACAGCTCCCATTGGCCAGGAACCCCAGCCAATGGGAGATGCAGGGGCAGTGCCTGCAGATGGAGGCAGCATGCAGATCTGCCTAGCTGCGCCTCCGCCTAGGAGCAGCCGGGACATGTTGCCGCTTGTGGGAAGCCACCCGAGGTGAGCGCCGCCCTGATCCAGCACACCGCACCCCCCTCGCCCCAACCTCCTGCCCCAAGCCCACTCCCACATCTAAACTGCCTCCCAGAGCCTGCCCCCCACACCCAAACTCACTCCCTCTTAGTTAACTGGAATTTTTCACTTATCGGCACTCTTTCCCCCCCCCCCCCCCATTCTCCCAACATGCTGGATACAAAAGCTTTTACTGTAGTCTCTTAGTCATGTGATTCACTTTATTCTTTTGTCTTACTAATTTTTCATTAGATGAGGCAAACAGGAGTTGCACAGGTACGATCTACTGGAATTTCTAATGGGCCAACAACTGACTCATCACTGCCTACAAACTCTGTCTCTGGTCAGCAGCCTCAGGTTGCTTTAACCAGAGTGCCTAATGTCACTCAGCATGGAATCCGTCCGGCTTGCCCTGGGCAGCCTATGGCTAATGGACCCTTTCCAGCAGGCCCAGTTCCCTGCAGCACAGCAAGAACGCTGGGTAGTACAGACACTATTTTGATAGGCAATAATCACATAACAGGAAGTGGAAGTAATGGAAATGTGCCTTACCTGCAGCGAAACGCACTCTCTCTACCTCATAACCGCACAAACCTGACCAGCAGCGCAGAGGAGCCGTGGAAAAACCAACTATCTAACTCCACTCAGGTACAATTCAGGTTATTAATCCAATAAAGTGAGCAAGTACTGTCCAAATCACTTTTTGACATCTTTCTTATGTAAAACACGTTTTCTATTTTCAATTGTTGATTAAACAGATGCAGATTATAAATCTTACAGCTGATTAAAGCTACCCATTATACTTTATTGTTAAAACAGCAGCTAAATCAGCTTCTTATGGAATATAGGAAATAGCCATAAATCAAACAGGGCAATTGATAAACATTTGTACAACTACCTATCCATTCAGAGGTGTTTTCTTTAGTAGATGAATATACTGTGTATTTTTTACAGATCACTTCTTTAATCATGAAACATGATGATTGTGTGGTTTTTTTTAATATATCATTGTAATAAAAATGTGTATATTTCATGGATGGTGGGTATAATTGGCCAGGGGAGACTAAGCCTCCCCAAACAGCCAGGCCATAGCCCCACCCATGCTTTGCCCCGAGGCCCCACTCCCTCATCCTGCTCTTCCCCTGTGGTTCCACCCATGCCTCTTCCTCGTCCTACCTTCACTCCATCTCTCCCCCAAAGCCTGCTGGGGCTCGGGCGTGCTCTGGCAGGTCAGGGCTTGGGCCAGCTGGCAGCCTGAGACTCGGAACACCTGGGGCAGACAAGCTGGTGCTCGGGCCAGGGTTTGAATCGACCAGCAGCCTGGGTCTCAGGGTGGCTGGGGCAGGCAGGCCAGGGCTCCTCCAGCTGTGGTCGGGGGCTTGAGGATCCTCTGGCTCCTTGGCGGGGGGGATGAGCAGGGCCTCAGGTGGAAGGGACGGGGCTAGCCTCCCGAATGGGGGGTTCACGCACCACCCGTGAATAAGCCGAATGTTATACCCATTGTTGAAATTACGTTGTCTTATTTTGATCATTCTAAATCATTTTTGTTGAAAGGCCATAAGAAAACATCAAAAATAATATATTTTACAGGAACAATCTCAATATAGATTTTGTACCAGTATATCTCAATCTCACAACAGAAAGCATGAGGATACAAATGTATAATTATGATTTTTAAAGTATTTGTTTTGGGGGGCATGGAGGAAAAGCCTATTTTACTTGCAGGCTAACAGTTTATTCACTCTCAACCCCACAAGACTTCCATATTGAAATCAGTAAGCTGTTCTACAGGAAGACTTTCGAGACATGTAATTTTGTTTTACTGGATAGGTGGTATGACCAGTTTCAGGAATACCTAAAAGTTTAGAACAGCATTGTAGTGTGGAAACTGCTTTCTTGTTACTCAACACAGTTTATCGGCGTAAGGTTTTTAATTACAGATTATTGCAAGTTACTTAATCGAAACTCAGATAATTTTGTAGTGCAGGCTGTATTACAGCCTGGCAGCTTAAGTGCATATACAATTTTAAAAAATAAAATGAAAAAATAGCAGGAACATCTTGTGCATTGCACAAGCAACTAGTTTTGCTCTGAAGCAACTTGATAGGCCAATTGTAAAAACCTACTCGTATATTAACATTGTAACTGGGAACTAGTATTTATAGGATTGGCAAAGTGTCATAGAGACTTACAGCCTTATTGTCTCTTGCCCAAGTTAGACTTGGTTGGGTATGAAAAAATTCTCACTGGTATAAAATGGCTTTTCTACATCCTGTGTGAAATAAGTCTGTGGCATCAGTTCAGTTGTTACTAGGTAGGTGTCTGCATAATAATTGACACCCTTGTTGATGGTCTCAGCAAAGAAGCCAAGGAACGAATTGGCACAGAACTTGCCCTAGAGATGGTGCTTCCAAGACAAGGC